>NC_046225.1:0-4800000 GCF_009819885.2 Catharus ustulatus | reverse complement strand
TGACCTCAGGTGCCCAAGGCAACAACAGATCCTCCTCCCTCTGGTATCACTACCCACTTGGGAAGGTACCAGACTGACAGAACCTTTGTTTGCCATGAGCAGACCTATAAATTATCTTCTCCTTCACCTGCCCTCTTAAAAGTATAAGTATTATTTTTCAACCAATTATTTCTCAAACGCATAATCATTAGAAATGTCAGTAAAATAATAACTCGAGGGTGCTTCCTGTTAAATTTCTTAATAACCACATCCTCTGCTAATAAACACCTAGGCCTTTGGCCTCAAGTTTATTTAGCCCAGGATATGGGTATTATTACCTCATTAAGAGGAAACACCCTCAAGATATTATTTAAGTACCTCCAGAAGGAAAAACAGCTGAATGAAAAGGATGTATAGGCCAGCTGTTTAAAATTCACTGAGTAAAGCAATTTTACATGTAAGTCGCCAAAAATTAGGTTTACATTGGATAAAGAGATACTTATTTCTAACATGATAGCATGCAGTTACCTGTGTGTTTGCAGGAAGAAGTTGAAGGTATGGGAGACTTAAGGAAAGGCCCTGGTTTAAATTTCCTGGGCATGAGCATTTAGCAATACAATGACAATTACTGGCTTTGATACATTCCATTTCTGCTGTTATGGTGGAAAATGTTGGTGACACTTTGCCTGACTTTTCCACTTCAGACAAGGCAACTTTTAAATGAAATGTGATGAAACACATTTAAATGAACTGAAATTAAACTGTTCCTATAGCATTTCTTCAGCTCACATACTGAAATCTCAACATGTGGGCAAATTTTCATAGACTCCACAGATAAGATATTAAGCATTATCATGTCCTTTCAACTAGAAACCGATTGAAAATAAATCTTTAACTTTCAGAGGCCACATTCTCATCTTCCTCAGTGCTCTTCTCCAGAGCCACACAGCCAGGTTTGGTAAACAGTGACTCCATTATCCATGGACAGAATATGACCTCAGGCAAAGAGTATTCAGGAGAACCCACTTTAAACCACAGGTCCTGCAATAATGCAAGTGGTGAGCAGAGTAAAAATGTCATTTTTGAGAACAGTACAGAAATGTAGTGTGCAGAATGTCTGTATCCATCAAAACAAAATCTTTTTTATAGTATCTGCCTCTCCAGCACCTGCCTTCATTTCTCCCCCAACCTCCCAAAAGGAGATTTCTGTGAATAAAACTGCTTTGTTTCCATCTATATATACAGGACTGTGGATTGTGATTATTGAAGTAGTTTACAAAGTCAGGCAATGCAAGGGAAGCCCAAATAATCCTCTTTATTGACTGGTAACCTTCAATCAGAGGATTTTGCAGACTACCTTTGATGAAATTACTCCACAGAAATATCATATATTTTATATATGTTTACATACAAAGAAAAAAAACCAACAGTAAAAAGGCATCATCTGGAAAGGAAATGTTAGAAAAGCAGCAAGAAATCATTAAAAGTAGAAGGAGGAAAACCCGCCTGAACACACTGAAACTCTGAACTCAGGAATTCCTAAGACTGACCTAAGTGAGCCCAGAGGACAAGCCTGACCACAGAACCATATAATGGGTGGGAAGGGACCTTAAAGCCCATCTCATTTCCCCCCTGCCATGGGCAGGGACACCTTCCACTGTCCCAGGTTGCTCCACTTCCAGGGTTTGGACATCCACAACTCCTCTGGGCAGCCTGTATCAAGTGTCTCACCACTCTCAATGTGGAAGAATTTCTTCCTAACATCTAATATAAACCTACTCTTTTTCAGTTTGAAGCCATTCCCCCTTGTCCTGTCACTACATGCCCTTGCAATCATTGAGATGCTCAAAATTCCCTGTCAGCCACTTGTCTCTTTGGAGTTTTTTATTGTTTTGTGCCTTTGAGTCAAACAATAAGCATCTCTCTTATTTTTTGTCCTTTATTTCAATGTAAAACTGTCAAAATCCAGAAAGAGCCACATCTTGGCTGTCCCACTGTATCTTTAACATTGCTCACTGGACTCTCAGTCCTCAAACTGTGGAACAAGGCATGAGCCGGCACAAGAAGTGTTAGTGGAATCACTGAAACTGAAATTAGGTGTTTAGATAATGAGCTGATGTTTTCTGTCTCAAAAAAAACTGCAAAAGAGAAAAACAGCTTCTCCCTTCTGTCTGCCTACATGCCCATTTTGGGAATGTGTACAATAAACAATTTCAGCTTTTCTTGCAGCGTCAGAACGCTGACCTCCCAGCAGAGCAGTGGTGATGGAACTAAAGCATGTTCAGGAGCCAGATGAAGCTGCTGGGTTTCCTACCTGGGCTGTTCCCTGCCTGAGCAGCACCCACCTCTGGCACCCTCCCGGCCAGCATACCAGAGCCCTGAAGGAATGGCATGTTTGTAAACTAAACAGGAAAGAGGAATAAGCCAGACCCTTACATCACCTGACAGATGTCTTTCTCAAGCATGTAAGTTCATTTAAGGATTTCCCATGGCATGTGTTGGCTCAAATCAACGAATAAATGAAAAAGTAAATAAATAAAGGGAAGGAGGGGGTGAAGAAAGGAAGAGAGAAAAGAATGAGAGAAAGGGAGAGAACGGGTGTCATGCTCAACATGTTTTGCACCCTGTAAAACGGAATTAAGTGACTTGGGCTGCCTGGCCCCCCTTCTCCCTTTATGTCTGGAAGTGAGTCCTTCTGAAACACTATCGCTACTGGCAGCACAGCAACACATAATAACATGGTAGCGACACATAAAACTGTCAGTCTTCAATGGAAATGGATGGTTAGGCTGAGGGGGTAAACAGACTAAATCAATTTGAACATGCATGTTAAGGACTGTGAAAGGGCAGAGTTTAGGGCTGCTAAGCTGGAAAACATTTGTCTCTGTCTCGTTGTATTTCCCTGCCATTCAGCGGCATCCACCCACAGGCCTCTCGCTTGGCTCCAGTCAGACTCCACGGCTGATTAATGGCAGCTGGAGGTGTCCAGTAATTTCCTCACCTAATAATAAACTACAGCCCAAAACAGGGGTTCCCCTCAGGCCCACATTTAACACAGCTCCACTTACTACCAGGAGAAAGCCAATTATCCCTGCTCTCGTCTTTGAGACAGTGCGCATTCAAGTGGCTTTGAGAGGTTACGCGGTTGGCTTCGGGCACATCATCTTTGTCTGTGGTGGGGGCAACACAGCTCAGAGAGAATCTGCATCACTCTCCTACAGGGAAGAAAAAAGTGAGGGGGAATGACATTTTTGTAATGGGAAAACAGTCTCTCCTCCAGCAAATCTTAACACCAACATGACCTTAAAAACAGAGGGACTTTCTTTGTCTTATCCTAATCCCAGGGTCACCAACACACACAATTATGATTTCAGTGGCTGAGGCTTAAGCAATCAGTCTGGCTCACCACTTCCTACCCAAGGGTGCCCAATAAAACATTTTATATGAAGACACATCCTCAACAAGAACTTTTCCAGATTTTGTTAGCAATTAAAGCAAAGCCTTGTTACTGAAAGAGTTGCATGGATTTGTGTACTCAGTATTAAGGTTACAAAGACAGTATTGTCTACGTGGGATATCAGATTAATTACACAGTATCACCCTTACATTAGTGACTTACTGGTTTAATAATCATTTATACAACATGAGGAAAAAAAATTTTAATGTTATTCTTAGGTGGGTGACCTCTCCATTTCTGTACAGTTACCTGAGCGAATAAGGAATACAGATTTAGCTGTAAATAATTGATATAGTATTGAGAGCATGAAATACCTTATCAATCCTTTAACTGGCAGCAATTTTATATATAAACATGTGCAAAACACAGGATTATTCCTTGTGCACCTAGAATATCCCTTTAAAGCTCAGTCCTCCACATTACAATATGATGAATAGAAAAAATACTGGAATAACATTCAGTTTCTACTCTCCTGCCACAAGAAGATGGGAAAGCCGAGTATCCCAGTTTTTTGGTGAATGGACAATTGCAAGCAATGCAAATGCCAATATTTTTGCAGTAGTACTTCCTCACTATAGGAACAGGATACACTGGGTGCCAAAAAGGAAGTAAATCGTGTCCCATACTGTTTGACAGGTCCTATTAATACCTGCAATTCGTGATGTCTGTCAAATTTTGAAAAGCAAAAAAATGCAGATGCCTATGTGCACATGAATGTGCCTCTCCAGGGGAACAAATTTAATTAACACGTGGACACTGAGGGAAGACTGACAGACACACACAGACCATTGCTGGCAGTGTCTGGTCACACAGGCAACTGCTGGCACTAGGGGATTAAAAGGTAATATAATGATTTCTTCAAAAGTCTTGAGACAGCTTGGGAGGAAACTGATTTTCCAGACATCTGTGCAAATGGATTTTCCATTCTCTTCAAAGGTTTTTTCCTATCTTCCCTCCCCGAGGCACAGATCATCAGGAAGAAATTTAAAACAGTTCTGGACATTGTTTTTATGCTATCCCTTCTACAGAGAGATAATGTCATTTCTGCCACAGATGTCACTACCCGTAACTTTGCACTATACTAGAAACTGAATTAAGAAAAACAGAAACAGAAAACAAGGAAAAAAAGTAGGAACTGATGTTTTTAATCATGTTAAAGCCATTCCACTGGAGGTGCTGGTACTAACCAGTAAATTATAAGCAAGGCCAACTTCAAGAAAAGTTTTTAAAAGTGGGAGAGGAGAAATTATGCTTACATTTGTAAGCATAACCACGATTCACATCACACAGTTAAGTGGCCTCCTAATACAAATTGCAATAGCCCCATTTTAAGTTCCAGAAGGACTCACATCTAATTAGCAAATGAGCTGTATAATTAGCATCAGCCAGATGATAACTCAGCCTAATGAATGCTCTAACACTGCCAACAATATACAACTGTGGTGACTTGTTATGAGCACTTACAATATGATATTTTAAGTTAAAGTGCAATAAATATTGTTGTCTCTATATTCATTATACATTTGACCTGTTTCTGTGCCACCTTTGCAATGGAGGCTGCTCTAGTTCTGTCCTCAGGACCCTCAGACTAGTTTCCCACCTGAGTTTCACAAAGGACCTTTGCACACAGATCATATTCTGTTCATTTCATTGGAAAAGTTTGTTTGGAAATGTAGAATTTCTTCTTCCTAACAGTTATTAGAAGTTATTAGTAGGGATAACACTTTTCTTCAGTATGCACTACCTTAAGAAATGGCAGGCTTGTGGTGTGTTTTGGGGTCAACAGTAGTCAGGCAATTTAAAAGATAAAAAATGATTGAGAAAATTAGTTTTGTAAAGATTTTCTGTCCATTCAATAGTCTGTAAGCAATTAAGCACAAATAAGGCAGAGCTCTAGAATTGTCCTTCACAGTGGCTATGAAATATTATCACTGATATTTCCTGCAGGTTTTTTTTAAAGGGGGAAAAAAGCAAAAAAAAAACCCAACCAACCCCAACTTTTCCCACAAAGATTCCAGTTTATTCTTTACTACCAGTAGTATTTATATGACTAAAACACTCCCAAATGCAAAACTTGCAGTAAAAGTTCTGGCCTGTTAATCTTACATACACTGGGACAGCTCTGTAAGAGCTGAACAACTGCACATAAAATTCAGGCCTGATTTACTTTCCTCTCCAACTTCACCACTTCCTGGATTTATAAAATATCATGTTCTTATGAAATTACTTAATTAAGTCAGATCACAGCTGCCTGTGACAGTGTTCCACAGAAAACACGGATGCAACTACCACCACCCCCATCTATTCTGGAGAACAAGAACATGCAGTTATTATTTCTAATCAGACAACATTACTGACCAGTGCATAAGTGAGCCCAAAAATAAGCACAATCATATCTGTAGCTGATTTGATAGGCTGTGGAAGCCCTCCCTACAAACAAGAAACAGTTTATGGGAAGAGTAACATCATCCATTACACCAATTGCTGTTTTGGAAAAAAAAAATCCTTCCAGACACAAAAGCCCTTAAGATCTTGTGAGGGTTTTTTTCCCAAAAAAATCTATCCAAACTAATAAAATCTGCTTCTCCCTTCTAATCTTTCCCCCACAAGATCCTTTAAACACCATAGCTGTAACAACACTCTGCTTTTCTATACATCTTCTGTCTCCCTCTTCTCCATGAAATGAAATATAAGCTTCAGGTCTGCAAAGAAATGGTTGTAAAGCTACTCCTGCACCCTCATTCAAATCCCTTCTGAAACATCTCTTTTGCCACAAGGACTGCTAAAAACAAAGATTGTTGATGTGCTGTGACAGCTGCTCTGCCTCTCCCTGTATTTCAGCCTGAAAAAATTGTTTTTCCATTATTCTTTTTTTCTGGTTTTACATCTGGCCCAACAGACCTCTGATTCATGACCTAGGTTCCTAAGAAAAATAATCAAGCAAATAAATAATACTGTAAAAAAATAAATAAATAAAGATTGTGTGTGCATGAGCTGTGGAGTACCCACATGGACTATGTCTTATATGATTTTAATCTTTTTAAGGGAAAAAAAAAAAAACAGTTTAAATTAAAGACCTATTTATCTGAATTCTGGATGCTTCCAAAAAGAGGAACAAACTTAAAAAGGCAATGACACAAAAATAAAATCTATTTGCTTTAGGGAGGTTGTACAAACCTCAGTTCTTCAGGTTACACATAGAGACTGTTTAAGAAAATTGTCTTCACCTACAGCAGAACACATGCACTGCTCTTGAGACTTTTCCCCACAAAAGATCCTCTTACAAGATCTAAGGTCAACCAGAATTTTTGATCAACTTCAATAAACACAGGGTTCCTGGACAATTTAAAAGGAATTACGGAGGAAGTGAACTTCAGTTTTTAAATAGTGTTTTCTCCTCACTCGGGAGAGGTGACAAAACCTTGGCATTGAGTTGGATCTGCCCCAAAGAGGGATGCAGGCTTACATGTGTTAGTTTTGTGCAGTGAGGCTCCAGTTTACAAGCCAGCCTTTGAACATCTCAAAGCTGGGCCGTGTCACAAGGGACTGAGCTCTTTAATGACCTCCCCATCTCCTGAGGCCACCCCACCGCTCCCTCTGTGCCAAGATTACGTGTTCCCAGAGCACAGCCAGAGCCAACAAAGTCCAGAAGAAAAAGGAAAGCTGCTCTCCTGTCAGAGCCTCGGCTTATCTCAGCAGCTCCCTATTTTTAACTCAATTGCAAACGATATCTGTGATCAAAGGGCCAGAACCCCTGGAGGAGCTTAGGCGAACAGCGTGGTGGCCGCAATTCTTCCTGATGATTTGTAAGCAGGAAAGGACTTTTGACATGAAAGACAGTTTAAACAGCACAAGAATAGTAATAAACCAGCTGTAAAATGCTTAACATTGCCCTTGAACTAATGCAAATTGTTCCAAACTATTTTCTTTTTCTTTCTTCTTTCTTTCCTCCTTTTTTTTTTTCCTTTTTGCAGCCCCTGGGTGCCCCGCTGGGACATTTAACCAGTCCCATGCTCACCGTACAAAAGCCTATATAAGTGGGGAAATACAGTGTACTAATGTGTTTAGAATCAGGGAACCAAACAACGGCCACAATTCAGATCTGCTGCCTTCCTCTCTTTTGTTTGAGAAAGTGTTCATTAATGACAAGCTTGTTTTGGATACTGACCGAGCGTCCAGACAGAAATGTTGAAGGGTAATTTATTGGCTTAAAATACTCAATTAAGCTATTGAAGAGATAGTTTAAAAAGTGAGTAAAAGCCTGAATGTCCTGAAAGTAAATTAGTTGGGTCACTGAATATTTTAGATGTTTAGAAAATGGCAGTATTTACTGACTGAGCTTCAGCAATATTAAAGAAGTGTTTACAGAAGTGACGTTTCAAGGGCATGCTCTCTCCTACAGAAATTATACTACAAGAGAATTACAGAGTCCTATAATGTCATTTTAAAAGCATTTTTTTCTTTGTTTTTTTTTACCCCATGGATGTAATGTAGATTTTAAATTTCAAGCAATGACATCTATCTTTATCACCAGCAATTAGCTATGATCATTAAATAAGTTCCAATATAGAATAAAATAAAATAATCTTGTAGTAATTAGAGAGGAAAAATCAATGAGATCATCAGTTCCATTTCCAACATTTTTGAGTACTGGGATACCTCTGTAAGGCAGATTATATCAGATTTTAGAAGAAAACACCAGTAATTAGAAATTAAGTTTTTTATGTGCATGCATGTGTGTTTAATATATTAAAATTCTCTGCTACATCTGTTCGCTTATTTCTACTTCTTCCTGGCAATGCTTGTTCCCTTAAAACAAAACTTTCTTTTTAAAACTTTCTTCATTCCTCCCTACTTTCTCACAGGTCATTGTAGAAGAATCTTATCGAGAAATTAAGTATATTGATCAAACATGGTATATTTCAAAGAGCTCTAAGGTATACATTTAACTCAGGTGGAAGAAAGGAATATAAATAAAAGTTTAAAAGTTACTTCCTGATGAACAGCCCTGATTGGGGGGTTGGGGGGGCTGGAGGGGAAAGGCTGTGCTGCCACACGAAAAAGACACATTAGAAATAAAATAATCTTAAAAAGACAAACAAATATTTTATGTAGTCTTATCTGCAGTTAAAATGTCTTCAAATTGACCAACTTAAGTTTAAATTCAGGAAAGTTTGCCAATCCACCACTGTATTCATAACTTCATACTGTATTTTAAATTCAGGACAACTGGGCTTGGAAAAATCCACGGTTATACACAATTTTACAACCTCTGTATGGCAGTCCTGAATTTCCCTCATTTCCATTACTCATCAAATTAACTTCAGAACAGCGTGGTAACAAACACCATCATTTAAACCATTCAGGTGAGGAGCAGGAAGAGAGTGCTGTGCATCCATGGCCAGAAATAGATGAGGTTTCTGAGCAGCCTAGGGAGTGCCCCCAGGAATCCATATCCCAGGACATCCAGCCGTATTTCTTCATCCTCTGGTGATTTCTCTGTCTGAGGATGACAGGATATGCACTCCTGCTAAATCTGAACAGCGTGGGAACCTCTCCAGCTCTTATTTCTGGTGCTGCTGTAGCCATTCACTGACCATAGCAAGCACAGGGTCTCAGAGTTGTTTAAACTAACATTGTTTGAGGTCCTGCGTGCAACCACAAAGAAAAGCATCTAAAATGTTTTCAGCTCCCAAATATGATGTCAATGAAATATAGCTGGTGAATATTTTCTGTTGAGGCTCACATTACTGCTTCTTTAATTCAAGTGACCTCATACTCAGTAAAAATTCACTATTGTTCTATTTTATGTAAATTTTAAATTACTTAAGAAAAGCTGCAAGCATTTTACTGACTTTTGTTTTCTTCCTATCATTTTTATTTCATGGATACATGATGAAAATACTATTAAATCTGCAAAGTTTTACAGCACCTCAACCAACAATCAGGGAAAAAGAACTGCCTGGCTTTGTCTCTGTTTTCCTTAAGACTAATTTCTGCAAGTGTTAGAGGTTAATAACACTTATTTCATCCATTGCTTGAATCTAATAAAAGCAGTGGGGCATAACATTCTGTAAAACCAGGCAGTAGAGGAAATAACACTAATGTTAACCTCTAACATAAATGTAGTGGTAATTGCCCTGGTCTACTTTTAAAATGAATGCCTTTTGTAGTCTCCCAAGTGGCACTGAAAAAAAAAACTCCTACGTTCTAGGCAGCCACTGGTTTCCCAGATGGAGAGCTCTGTGTGCTGCCCATCCCTTGTCGTGCCATACTCCACAAATATGTCACACAAAGGACTAACACACTGTCTCAGACACAGGAAGAGTTGTAGTTGCCTTAAATGTGCATCTTTAAAATGCAGACACAGCTTTCTGCCAGAAAAAAAAGCATTTTGCCTCTCTTCTTCTGCCCAAAATTTAAGCAGAACACGTCAGAAGGGAAATGAGGTATTTTTTGTTAATTCATAATGGCATAACCATTCTGTTTTACCCCAATACTATTTTGATTTTAAATAAACTGTTTTTAAAATTGTCTCTTACAGTTTTCAGGATAAACCTGCATGTGTATAAATACTGAGTTTTTATAAATACTGTCATTATCTCATATTTATTTATAAATACTGTCACCTCAAAGTCTCCACTGACCTGAAGGGGACTGCTCCAATCTGTATGTGATGATACTTCATGTCAAAACTAGAATTTCACAAACATTCACAGAATTATTCTCAGCAGTAATTTTAATTCCCAGTTGCCTTCAAGCAGGATAGGAAAGAACATAATACTCATAGGTCAGGGCAATTACTTAGTAGCTTCTCACCTACAAATCTAATCCTGAAAATTATATTCCATTCTGTTGTATAAACACAGCTCCCAACTTACTCTCCATAAGAGCACAGAACTTCCATATCCCAGTGCAATAGGAATATCTTGGAGGCAAAAAGTCTAATGCAACATCACTTGGGAGCTGGGTAGAGCCCAAAATATGTCACTCCATCTCTTTGTACACTTCTTCAGTTTATTGTCCTTTTTGCCACTGGAGTTTCCTGAACACTCAGGAAATAACATTTGGTTGCAATGATGCTGTTGTAGCCTTCTGAGCCTCACCTGTAGCTCTGAAGAAATGCTCTCCTATCCCTCCCTTGGGCTCTGAGTGATTAAATAATTCTCCAATTCAAATAAATTCAAAAGTATCACGCTGTTACCACACATTGAAATTCTCCAGAACAGTTACTGTGCCACACTTACTTTTCTTCAAAATCCTTCTTATTACCTGTGAGGACATTCAGTCAAGAGCTCTGAATCTCCAAGTATTTACTTGGATACAACTTCATGACTGATGAGGATGATCAGGGATATTCTTACTAGGAGCTGGTATCTTGTCACTATGGGTATGAATTAGTAGAAAAAGCGGAGTGCAGGATGGTGGTGTGATGGGAAAGGAGTTCTGGAGATGATTTTTCAAGGAATTAAAGAAAATTAAAAAAAAATACTATAATGAGAGAAACAAAAATAACAATTAACTTCTGCAGAAAGGCTAAAATTTGAAATGAAAAACGAGAATGAAAGAGATTCTGAGTTGCATACCCAACTTCTCTGAGAGATTTTGGAGAGACAGCATAAAGTCAAAATGGAGAAACGTGTTTATCCATCCATTCCTCCATGGGCTACCTGATATGGAAGGAGACTCAGACTGTTTGCTGTGCTGCCACACTAATACTCTTCAGACGCATTACATTCACTAAATTCTTTTCTAATAAGGCAAGACAGCAGAGTTCTTTTCTCTTGACATTTATGAAGCCTGCAAAGTGGAAACAATCAGTACTTTGTCAACACCTGACATTTAGCCTGACCTTTTTTTCATAATTGTATTAGAAGGCTAAACTAGACCCCAGAACATTTGGAAACCAGCTGGATTTATAAACAGTAAAATATACTTCAGTCTACTATGCTCAACTGAGCCAGTTCAGAGTGGATTCCTCAAAATTCAGCTCTGATTTTCACAAAAGAGCAGCACTGTAAGGTAGCTTTTCAAGGAAATGGACCCCAAGGTCTGTGCATAAAATAGAAGTACAAATGTAACATTTCCATCACCACCAGACAGACTTATGCTTCTATCTGAAACACAATTTTCTGAAACTTTCTTAGAAAATCCTCAAGACCTTTCCAGGATGGCATATCTCTCTCACATAAGACACAGATAAACTGCACTAGAGGGAAAAAATATCATTTTGAGTGGCTGATTTTATGATATTCATCTATGTATTTTACTTATTCCATTACTTCATCATATTTGGAGGTTTTCTGCAAGACAGATTCAAGTGGAAATGTGACATCCAATAGCTACACTATATACAGAGAGTGATTAAATCTGTCTGCAGAGGAACAGCTACTCTCATCTTCATTGTTCTCATGATACAGGGCATGTTTGGGCACAGGGCAGATATCATCCCTACCTCACAGACTCTTCACTGTCTTCCGAAAGCAAAACTGTAGTCTGATTAACTCAGCCCTTGACATCATTCCCATTTACATTGTCTGCTGTACCACGGCTTTCCAGAGCTTTCTTGTTAATCTGGGAGGTTCTCCTCCACCCTTTGGAAAAGCATAGCCTGGAAGGAAAGAAGAGAAAGGTACTGGAATCGTGGGGTTCTCCACAAAGTATAGGAAGAGCAATTTCAACAAAATAATCATTCTAATGTGAGAAAAACAGTGTTATTGTAGTGGAGCAGCTATGAAAGGAGGTATTCTGCTGTACCTGCTGTGAACAAGGCCCCTGCTTTAATTATGTCTGAAGCTTGGTGGCAAATATCCAATCCCCAAGTGAAGGGGGAAAAAAGGAAGCAGTATTTTTTTTTTCCATTCATTTAGTTGGCTGATTATTCTGAGTCTTTGACTCTTTGACCTTTTGTTCTTTATGAATGTGCCCTGCATATACCTATAGGGTCAGCTTAGACTGATGGAGAGCAGCTAAATCTGGCTTTGTACAGTGCTTTAAACACTCTCCACAAAGCCCAGCAGCTGCCTCCTGCCCTCACTTTGCTCCAGTGCTGAGAGACCTCACTCCTAGGAATGGGTAAGAGCTGGGAACTGGTGGGCATGTTACAAAAGCAAAGGTTTTTCTTCACCACAAAACACAATTGCGTTGCCAGCTGCTGGGGGATCCCCTGCTTGCAGTGCTGGCTCGTGACTGATCCAGGGATGAGCACTGCCAATAAAATAACCTTGACAATAAAAACTCAGAGCACCCAGACAGATAACAGATGTGACATTGCTGGCTGTGCACAAACAGCACTGACTTGTGCCTCTAAGGCAGCCCACTGTCCAAAAGGACCCTACAGCCAGTTTTTGAGGCAGAGATCTCAGAAATTACTTCAGGAAACATGACAGAGAGAGTAAAGTAAAACGAAAATTCAGAGCAGGATGCTTCAGAATATATTCTTTTAAAAGACTAATTGTGCTGAAATATTTTGGTCCTAAAGATTAACTATGCATTATGTTTGTTATACCATGCAGAAACTCTCCTAATTAAAGCTGGAAGGAGACACTGGCAAAAAGATGGAAAGAAATGAATGCAGAAAGCACAGGACATTTTTGATAGTGATGTTAGCCTTTTAGTGTTGGATAGCCAGGAAGCTTGGGGAAAGAAGTCTCTAAACCAGTATGTGACTTGGATGATTAAAATTAGGCCATGCAAAGAACCTGTGAACTCTTCCCTTGCAGTTACAGCATGCATGATTTTTCTGGTAGGAGTTCCAGTCATTATTACATGTCCATGAAAGAAAATTGCACGATTCCAAACACCTAAGCAGCAGAAGTGCCAAGCATAAGCTTTTCAGAAGGCTTGTTTTCCAGACCTCTCTGTGAACCACTGCATCTTCTGTGATCCCCAAGCTAAAACCAGAAAGATTGGTGTGTTTCTACTATTATTGGAACACAAATTACGAACACTCTGAATATTTATCTTTCTATTCATGCTCCTTTCATTTTTGTTTTCCCCTCTGGCTGTTACAATCTCTGAGTATTTTAGCCTCTTTTAAGTCCATAATACTCAGTGTATTCAGAGGATCTGGATACTTCACTCACCAGTGTATTCCAAACCAAGCTGAGCAGCTGCAGCAACCCCAGTGTTGTTGATTCGGTGTGATTTAACACCTAGCCCTTACTCTGATAAGAACCCCAAACTAATAAATACATTAGTACCCTAGGTTATGCACCAATATGCTCCCAAAAGCAACTGTTTGGTGGGAGGGACTCATTACTTTACACGTTGGTGACCCACGGACACAGTAATTGACACCCAAATGGGAGCCACATGACCCAATTTCTCAGTCTCAGATAGAAGAGTTAGACTGTTCAAAGATTCCCAGGGAAGCTAAGATCAAAGCCCACAGACAATCCCATGGCTGGTTAGTGACATGGCCAGCCACTGTTGGGTAGCAGGGGAAAGAAGGGAATGCTCCTTTTGATTCATAAGCGTGATGAACAGCAGCTTTATAATTCACCATGAAGGGCAGATCCCCAAGAGGCACCAGACTAAATGCAGGACTACAAACTGGTTAAACCAAAAAACAAAGCTGGAAAAGCCCTGAAAATGGTACTTGGTGTAGAGATCAGGATTTATTTTAAAACAGATGGGAAGGATGAATGTGATTCTGGATGGAAAAACACCAAAATCACCAGGCAAGTAACAGTGACCCAGGCTCTGCTGTGCACCCTGTCCAGAGAAGGCCACAGCTATGAACAGTCTAGTCAGAAAGAGAATCTGAATCATTCTCTGCTTCAGCTTTAAATAAGGATGACATTTGGTGCTCAACAATTCAGGAAAATAATCTTCCTTTAAAACAGTTTATGATTTAAAAATGGGTTATTTGAAATTCAACTGTTGGCATTCGGTCTGTGGAAAAATGTCTCAGTGCTGGGTTTTCTCCTCTCCTGTAAATCTATCTTGGTCTACCCTGCAGTAAAACCATATAATTAAAGATGTCACTCATTCAGGAAGGTGGTAGAGATCTGTTACCAGATTCCCTCTGCATATTGCCTCCTCTTCCAAACTGCTGTGGGGTTTTCTGGTGCCTGCTCTACAGACAGATGTTCCCAGAGAATTACTGCATTTACTTAAACAAACTGCAATATATATAGATAGATATATAAGCATATAAAAAAATCTGTTACAGCAAGTAATGATGACCAAAAAAAAAAAAGCCACAAGTTTTTCTACATCTGTTTTTGTTACACATGGTAACCAGGGAGATGAAAATATCCGCAGTCCTTGGTTCTGCTACTCATAACAAAGTGCTTCTGCTTTATACACTGAATGGTTTCATTTGATTTTTTTAAGAGACTGAAAATAAACACAATCTCTATGCATAGTTTCCTCTGTTTTCAGGAACTATGACCTTTGACTCCTGTAAATCTATTTAAAGCTAATGTCTAAAGATCTGTTGTTCCAAGGATGTACAAAATATACCTAAGATTTATGTAACAATAAATCTTTCCTGGGCTTTCCTTTGTCAATTTTATTTCATTAACCAAAGCCAGTAACCAAAATGAGCTGCACATCCTCTGGAAGCTATCTAATGGGTTATTTATTTTTATTACAAACAAACTTTTGTTTGTATCTCATATTAATGGTGAAGGCAGGTGAAGACATAAGGATTTACTGTCACCCACAGACATGCAGTAGCACTACAAACAAGAGTTGTTATTATTATTATTATAAAAACTCATTAATGCCACAATAGGCATTCATCTCTGAAAACAAGCCCACTAAAATAAGCCAGATACAAAATGTGGGCTACTGCACAAAGCACTCTTGAAAACAATATTTTCTGCCTTTTGAAAGTCATGGAAAATATTACAATAATACCATTTTAAGACTGCTCTTGAAAATTTCTTGATCCTCTTATTTCACGCTTAAACCACTATCCCTACTTCCACCAGCCCCAGATTAACCCTGATTTACATCTATTTTTAAACATAGATGTAATTTCTTCTTAACAAATACTGTCACCACTCCAGTGGTCTAAATAAGTTTAAAATTGGTGAAAAAAAAGCTTGTTTAGAGTGACACACTTAGTTTTCCAGACATATTGCTTCAAGCCATCTCCTTTCCCAGAGGAAAAAACTCTGCCAAAGTGATTGGAAAGAAAAACTACAAAGCAAAAAGTAAATGAATCAAACTACTTGGGAAGATGTTTATCATTTGAGAAAAGAGCACAAAACCATATCTAAAAAAAGACAGTAACTTCATTAAACAGCCAGCTGGGTCGAAATTAAGATAACAAACAAAGAGAAAGATTGCAATACACAACTCCTGGAAAAATATCAGACTGTGATCCATAAAAATCCACACTGGATGAAGTTTATGGTCATGGAAGGTGCTAATTGGTATCAGCTAGCTATAAACACTTGAAAAACAAAACAGATTGTGAGGCATGGATTCCTAGAAGAGCTGCTGAATACATATCCAGCCAGATGAGGTGTATTTTTTAATAAATATTTTAATAATGAGGAAATCTGAGAAGATTGGAAGAATGCTAATAATTTGCCAGTGCCCACAAAGGGCAAGATGCATGATGCAGGTAATTGCAGGCTGGTTAGTGACATCTATTTTTGGTAAAACACTGGAACAACAAAAGGGGATTGAGGTGATAAAGAACTCAGAGATAGGAAGATAATTGCTGCCAGTGAACATGTTTTTATGGAGGGCAGATCTTGTCAGATATCCCATTCAACCTTTTGAGATCATACATTTCACTAATGGATGCAATAATCTGAGACCTCTATAAGACATGCACTTCTCATTTGTTTCCCACCACCCAATACCAGTGAGACACACATCAACGGAGCAAGATCGACCTTAAAATGAGAAATAATCACCAAATGGACATTCACTAGCAGGAACCCTGAATAATTGGTATTAACTCCAAAGCAATTCAGCATTTTCATGGGTAGTCTGTGATTATTAATTTCCACTGACCACACTCTGGGGCTTGCACAGACACACATATAGATATCACTACAGACCAATACAGTTACAGATTGGGCCCTAAAAAGGAGCATTAGGGAGGGATTTATGTGTCAGAGTGTGTAGGCAATTTAAATGGAGTTTCATCTCCATTTTTCATTTCTCCTAAGAAACCTAAAATACATAAAAAGAGGAGTATTGAGCAGAAATGTGTTTTAACCTCTAGACTGAAGCTGATTAAACCTCTAAGGAACATTAATTCATAGATCTTATGTTGACTTTCTAAGAAGAAGATTGGAAAACTGAAATACTTAAGGTGAAAGAAGCTGTAAAAATGAGAGCTTGCAAAAATGCTTAACATGAGATGAGATACATTTGAAGATCTCTTTTCTTTTTTTTTTAAGTGAGAATACTAAAGAAAGATCATGGTGTGCAAATACCTCCATGAAGAGAAAATACAGACACTAAACAATACTTAAATTTAGCAGAGAACTGGATTTCAAGATCCAACAGCTATGTAATGTTTCAAGTCTCCTTTAATTCACACTGGACAGGCACCAAATACCAGTTAATTTTTTTTTAAATCTTATTTTTTTAAAAAAAGGCCTTGTAAATAGGGGTTAATTGTCTCTGGTTAAGGTCTGACCTCTTTTCTTCCAAAAATCCCTTTTTAAGGCAGTTCCTGTGTTCTCTTCTATAAAGGGAATTTCTTAGTTGGGCAAATGGTTGTGCCAGCTCCCACCACAGACCACACCACTTCCCAAAGGACCTGCAGGACACAGGAATATCCAAACACCACCTTCACAAGAGGGCTAGCTGCTTGTAAGATTGTGTCTACAATGACTAAATAAGGATAAAAGAGCTTTGAATTAGAAGAAGTTCTTAAGATCATTTCAGTACCATCTCACAGTTCATTTATGAGGATATTTCAAGTCTTTTCTTCTCACCACCATGAAGATATTTTCCCTATCATTGTCAGGTGATAGATTTTTTTAAACTCTCAGGAAGGCAGCATTCTTGACTTATGGGCCTATCTTTTTTAGGTGAGATGGAAAAAATGGAATAAAAAAGAGAAAAGGTTATTTTAAAGTGCAAATGAAACAGAAACCTCAAAAGGCTCAAATATAAACATATAAAACAAGAGTCTTACAAACTAACCCAGGCAGACTGAGACAACATTAAAAAAAATGTTGATAATATGAGAAGCAGATGGATTTGGGAATACTGGAGGAGCAGATGGGGAGGACTGGGAACAGGAAGTCTGCTGTGGGAGGACAGCTAAAAGGGCAAGCTGCTCTTGCACACAAGGCTGTGGGAGTGGTGGCAAGCTGCTCACACCTGATGCAGCACCTGGTGAGGAGCCTGCAGGGACACATGAAAGAGGGAGGGGACGTGATGGAGCTGAGGAGGAAGAGTTCAGCAGATGCATTTCATATTCACTGGCTTTTTCTTGTTTTGGGAATGCTAAAGCAGTGGATGTCCCAAAAGCAAGGGTCACATAAAAGCAGACCCCACAGTTCTGTGTGGATTTGGAAAAAAAAAAAATCAGTTGGCTCACACCAGCAGTATTGCTCATTGTTAGGCTTGGGAACAGATGTTTAATTGATGAAAATCAGAGGAGCTATATGAATTTCAGTGGAGATATGGCAGCTTATGATTACTGGCAGCTTTAGGCCTGTTTGTCATTAACTAACAACTTATCATCAACAAATAACATACTTTGTGTATTTACAGCACTAAAGATTTTTAGACTGAAAAAGTTATTTTCCTGTCAAAATGAGCTAAGTTAGCTGATGTTTACTGCCTTTCTAAGTTCTGTTGCTGCCACTGACAATGATTTTCACTGGCTTTAGCTTGGCAAATATTTGGTATTTTATCAAGTATTATGTCATTCTCAGTATATGGTTCACAATCTTGTTGCTTAAGTTTCTATGGCATGCATTAGTCAATTGGAGATTGACATATGAGTTTGATTTAGGTTAAAAAATATGAACCAGAGCAGAGGATGAAGAATTCAATTTATAACCACCAAAATTGCAAGGAAAATACAACCGAGAACAATGTTGGCATTCCTCAAAATAGCAGATATATGTGTGGTTGTGGTTAGGAATGGGAGGGCAAAGGGGAGGATTTTCCAAAGGAATGGAATAGAAATTTTACAGTGGTTTGTCTGGCCCTTCTATTCATAGAGTTTGTTAACTCCCTAAATAAAGTCAGTACAGAACATCATTTGCATTTTAAATAATGGGTTTTGCCTAAGACTCTTAACTCGTTTTATTAAACAAATGAGTAAACAATTAGGTACAAAAGACAACTAAAGGATAAATATTCATATTAGCAAAACATCTCCAAGCTGTAAGGCTACACCATACAATCCTCTGGGAGGCATTGCAAAAGCATTTCAAAATCTTCCCATTTTCTCATTTCCTTAATCTTTGATTATTTCTTCTAGTCTCTGAACTAACAGGGTGAATTTTACCTTAAATAAAGTTTTTCTGAAGAGAAGCCATCCCTAAACATTACTAACTGAAATTTCTCCCAAACTGACCTTGCTCAAGTCTTTATTCACACACACAAGAGAATAAATTGTCACCCATGTTCAGCAGTAAATTCTAAAAACAAAAGAGACCAGGGGTGAGAGACAGCTGCCTAATAAATGGGCTTCATTTTTTTCTCTCTTTACCTGTGGCACAGGCAGCCTTGTTCTTTCCTCATTTTTCCTTTACTTTCCCTCACTGACAACATCTCACTCTGTATCTATATATTGTACAAGCTTTCAATTCAGAAAATAAGCAAAAAAAAGCTAGAGATTGGGGTTTGCCTTCCTTATCCTCACCCTTGCCTGTGTAACAGAGACCATGAAGATTTTTCCTGCCTTTTCCTGGTATTTTTATTCCATCTCCTTTTCTAAATTTCTTATCCAGTTGGGTTTTTTTTCCCTTACTGCTAAACCCACAGCATCTTCTTAAACCTGGCAGGAACCAGTAGTTCATTTATTGATGATTTTTCCCATTAGACCACTTTATGAGACTTCCTGAATTTTACTCCAGAATGCTCCATCGAGCTCTCTGGAGGCCAAACACTGCACCACAGTTCTTAAATCAGGGAGACATCAATACCCCACCATTTCCTGAGGCTCCTGGAGTGGCAGAGAATTGATCAGACATGCCCAGGTTATCCTCTCAGGCAATGTGTTTTGGGAAGGCCATCCTCTCTCCATTTGTACTGATAAAAGTCTTCCCCAAAGCTCTTCAGCTTGTGAGGAAGAGATGCTGAACAAGTATTGAGGGACCAGAGTGGCAATGAGAATCAGAGATAAGTTGTATTTTTCTCTACAGGAATTCCTCGCTCCTTCTCATCTCTCTGCTAAATCACTAGTCTTTGTCTCTGCTCCACTTTTGAATAAGCTGAGCAGCAGGAGATAAGTAACTTAAAATTTTAAAATCTCATTCTCTTGTCATTTTTATTTAGGTCTAAAACTAAAGCGAATGAATGCCTTCACTCCCAAAACCTTATTATGAGTAATAATCCAAATACATGTGGTTACACAGTCAAATGGAAAGGCTGAGAAGGTTTTTATAAAAATACAGTTCATTTTGAAAGAGAAACAAGCTGTTTATTATGTGGATGAGGATCACTACCCATTTTGAAAATGTGCAATAAACAAAGGGTACTGGCAGGCAACAGCAGCAGCGACTCTGCTCAGGAAATGTCTTAAAATATTAATAACTGCATACACCTAGATGAAAAAACAACATCACATCTGCTCTAGCCATTATAAAGTCATAGAAATGCATTTGTATCAGACACTTAAAGCTTCCTGCTTGTCTTCTTCCTGTTCCACATTGATTCCATAATGCATTGGCATTGCTGAGTAAGCTCTTGGGAAGTACAACCCAATATAGTTTCAGAAGCTAAAGAGATCAAATAGAGTCTGATCTAGTTTGCAATAATGGCAATAAACAAAACAAAGAAAAATACCTCCTGAAAGAATTGTTTTTCTATGGAAATCCTAGCCATGCTCCTTTTTTGATTCTAGGGAAGAATGTCAATATTGAAGTAGCTTAACTTAGTGGAAACATTTAATTCTCATGAGTGTAGCTTTATAAGAGGTCTAGAATGTCCTGGCTAATAAATGTCTCAGGTCAGATTAAATAAATCAGAGTGACAGCATTGTAATGGTTTAATTTTATAATCTGCATATAAACTTAGAGCACTGTAGTAGACTTATTCTGATTTATTTATGCATGTAAAAAGATCCATACATTTAGCATCTCACAATTTAATCAAGCTAGGAAAACAAAATCCTGCATGCTACATTAGTATTCATTATACAGTTTAGGATTAGGTTCAGCCAGAGTTTCTAAGCATTTCCCTTTCCATGGTGCCTGAATAGATATGAAGCATTCTCTAGGTCTCCACTCTTAACTCACAGGGGGAAAAAAAATATCAAAAAATAATTGGACATAATGGAACGGGATACAAATGTGAAGCGTTTGGGAGTTAGGATAGCCCTCTAAATATGAAATACATGACTGGGTTATAAAATTAACAAGTAGAACCACAAGCAGTTTAAAAGAAGAACAGTTTGGATCATGTTTAGGCCCGACAGAAAGAGATTCATGCTAATTGTTATGCAGTCTCTTCAGTTTCCATTTCCAAGCTCTAGATGTCCCATCAGACAAGACCTGTCCTGGAATATAACCATATCCCTCCATTCCTCACCTTCCATAAACAAGTCAGCCACAACAAGGAATTCCCATAAGTTCCATTCCTGTGAAACCCACAAAGGTTCTAGATTGTGCTGGGAAACCACAGCCACTGAGACAAACTGAGCCTTCTTCAAAAAAACTACATCAGATCTGTTTCAAGCATATTCAGAGTTGGCAACACACCTCTTCCAACACCATGAACCAGGAATTACTTCTGACTTTATGCTTACTGGCAATTTTGGCATCTTGATAGATACATCACAGATTTTTTTCTATTATTTCCCATATTGTTTGTTGGCTCATATTGCCTAAATTTTTACTGCAGCACTTACTATTTCCAGAATAGTCATAATCGAAGAATCTGTGCAGAAGTCACCTTTCCCTGTCTTCCCAGAGGCTTGGGCTAGAACTGCCAATAACTCATTCCTTCCTCATTCCCCCAGATTGTTTGATATCCTATGATATTTCTCATTAGTAAAGGGGTTCTTCCTCAGAAGCATCCCTGGGAAGCAGTAATCCTGCACAACAGAAATACTAAATACATAGTCTGAAAATAATATATTAGTTTTTTTGTACTATCACCTACCCATTTTATTACACATTTTCTGAGAGAAATGGGGGTACGGTTTTGCATGTGCTAAATGCCAAAATAAACTGAAAGATAATGGTAGGACCATTTCTAAAATGCCAGTATCTTGAAAAGTATAATTTTCATTTCTTGATCACTTTCCTCACTCTCATGCCAGTTGCCAGTTCTCCAGAGCTTGACTAGATACAGCCAGTCAGGAAATCCTCTGCATATATTTATTCCTATGGTGTGGTCTATCCCATTACAGTAAATTAATTCACCACTATCATCATCCAACACTGGCAGCTTTTGAAACACCTTCTACAGCAGCTTGTTGCAAAGACATTTGAGCATTAACTTCCTCCTGGAGCTCATGTGAGCAAAGAGCCTGTGTGAATTTTCAATGGATGTATTCATAATCAGTGCACCTGATGCATTGTCCCGTAAGACTGAAAAGCTAACAAGGGTTTGAGTACTGGGAAAGGGCAGATTAGCTGTTCCAGACACACTTTCCCATCTAATGGAGGTTATCTGACTTGTATTTCTGCTTTGCTTTGCCTTTATCTCTTTTAGGATGTAATTTTTTCAGGTAAGTTACTGCCCTTGGATGTCACCCATCGAAATCTCACAAGAACAAAATTTTCAGGACGTTACAAACCACGAGCCATGAAAAGATGTAGCAGAAGGGATTAAGGAAGAAATTGGCACTGTCCAGCTGTGGAATAAACTCTGTGTGTCTTGCACCTCAGTGACTGTGCAGCTAGATAGTTAATGTGCATTGACATTCACTATGCTCTAAAAAGCGCGTGCTTTTGGGGATGAGAACATTGACTGCTGGAAAAATGCATGCTTCGGAGGGTGAGGACATCGACTTCCTTTTTATATTTGCTATTCTAATTATACTGTCCTGATTTCAAATTAAAGACACAATGGCTTTTGCTTTTCCATTATGCAATTATAGATTTCTGTAAACATTCTTTCCTTTGTTGGTTTGCTCCGCGTGCAGATTTTTTTTAAAAACACACAAAGCAATCAAAATAAATTCTGAAATCAAAACAAAGAGAAAACAAATGGCGCCTCAGATATTCCCTTAAAAATGAGCTCTGTGCATCATCCTCAGGCACTTTTGTCATCTGTTGCTATAAAAACAGCTCTGATTACACGAACACTCACCAAACTGCACTTGGCTGACTGCAGGGCACTTCCCAGCAGCTAAATGAATATTCTGAAGTACTGCTCGCTTCCAGCTCAGTACCAGACTCTGTCCTATCACATCAACAGCCACAGAGCTGAGGAACAGAGCTTTCTTGCACATGGTCTCCATGGTGTTGATGTGTTTCTTCCCCAAACAGACAGATGCAGATTAAGCAATGCATGTCAATCTCATTAGGAGACTGTGAAATGTGCAGAAATTTTGTTACACACTCATGCAATCATACACATTGTGAACATCCTGTTTATTTGGCCTCTTCTCTGATGATTGGCTGTGGTGTTTCAGCACATTACTGACAGCTGGGAATTGCTCCAATGGAACATGCTTTTCCTATGACAAAGATCCAGAAAGCAGCAGTAACATGTGTCTGCCCATTATTTCAGCCATACAGAAAAAAAAAAAAAAAAATTAAAAAAACCCCAGCACAGTCCCTCCAAATGAATAGCACATTGGTTGTCTGAGCCAGGCTGCAGCACCGCTAGACAGGCCCTGGAAGACCTTTAGAGGCCATCTGAGATAATAAATCCTCGGACCCCCAGTTCCGGAATGCTTTGGGCAAGGTCAGGATGGCAAATTTCCCACTTCCACAATATCAGATGTTACGGTAATTCCTTTTAGCTAATGTGTAAGAGCAAAGGAATGTCTTCAAACCTCATCTAGGCCCTGTGGAATCTGTTGAAAATGCATGACAGCTGCGGGCTTTGGCTGGGGTCTGCCTGTGAATATATGAGATTTGGAAGCCTTTCAGACAGGCAAAGGAGGGAATGACTGTACATTCGATGTGTACCATCAGTCTCTCCCCTCCCTCCCCAGCCCCATTTCACACCACACAGCCGTGTCACAGCTCCACGGTCACGGCTGTCACGCATTCTTTACGACTGAGTGTCGCGGCCAGCACACAGAAATGCAGATGTGCAGGCGTGTGCACCTCCACACAGGCACGCAAATGAAAAGAGGGATAAAAAGATGGATTTCCATAAGGTCTGAGAACAGGAAATTGAGTAGCTCCCACATATTTTAATAAAATTGATAGGGAGCAAAGAAGTGAGAAACTAAGCAATGGATTGCTGCTTGATGTGTCTGGATGCCCAAGGAGGGAAGGAATCCCACGTGAATTCTCTTGTTACCTGTTCTCCAGAATTCAGGCCATGCAAAAAACTGTGGTCCCCCACCCCATATCCTTATTTTCATGATCATGGCCTCCTACACATCTGTTTTCTCAAGCAAAAAAGTTCAACATCAGCTAGCCTATTTATCCTCTTTGCAGTCTTGTGTTTTCCAAGGACTTTATAGTCTCGACTTCTCTGATCTGGTCCTCAGATCCAAGGCCTGCAGCATGTGTGGGAAACTCCACTCGCCATGTGCATAAATTACCAACACAAAAGGCATGGAAGGATCAAAACAACAGTCTTGGAGAGACACCTCCTCTATGCATAGCTTTTCCAATCTGGACTCGACATTCCAGACTAACACAAGTTTGCAACTATTCTTGAATCACTTCAACTGTGTGAAAAAGCTCCCAGCACAAGGGGCTTCTTCCAATTACCTCAGTACTGCACACAGTGTTTCATAAACTTTTATTATATCACACACACTGCCATGGAGCCACCTGCACGTAGCTGCGTCCATCTTTTATCCTGAAAATAGCAACAACCTGCTTTATGTGCAATAATAGCCATTACAAATTCTTATTACCACCAGTATAAAATGAAATGAAAGAACAGATTCAGCAATATCTGGATACAATGCACCTGATGGTGAGAGACTTGGAGCAAGTACTTCTCCCAGATTCCAAAAAAGGTCTTTTTTTTCCAAAAGAAGCAAAGAAAGGACTGGTTAGAGAACTTGAAAACAGGACTCAAAATATCTGTGGGGCTGTCACACACAAGCTGCAGCACAGAGGGAAGAGGAATTGGGAGATTAGAAATATATTAGTTTTAAAGATTAAAGACAGCACACTCATGGCTTCTTACAAGCAGCTGAAAAGCACAGCAAGGCTAAACTTATTAGCCAAAGTCTGGCCAAGAGAGATAATGGTCTTTGGTAAAATCAAAATATATTGAAAACTTTTCCCATTTTTTGCCAAAGGGAGAAGGGCTGGAAAGGTTATAATTTGTCCCAGATTTTCATAGGAGTGAGAGGAAAAACAATTTCATGGCTGGTTTCAAGTAAAGACAGTTGAAAGGACTTATTTAAACAGAAAGATTTCTGAAAAATAGGAGTTTTATCTACTTCAGAATGCAGATGCTGAATTAGTGAGCTGGAGCTGCTTTGTTCTGCCATATGTCTAACAAGCATCTACTTACATACATCTACACAAGATGCATTTTGAATGAAGGAAAGTGGAATTATCATCCACTGGAAAAGAGCATTGCATTTTAGGTGCTCATAATCAAACTTAATTTATAAACTTCATCTGTCCACACTTCCTGAAAGTCTGGCTGCTGTAATTATTTTTGTACTGCACACAATGTCAAATATCACCTCAAACAACTCTACCTTTTAGTGCCATACTGGGTTTGTGCTCAATATGGTTGGAAAGAGACTCTGCTGGATTTTCCATTATTTACTAATCTGCCTTCCTCATATTCTCTACCCCATGCCACCTTGGCTAATCCCTGAGCCCCATACCAAACTGGCTTAACACCTTTCAGCTTTAATTCAGCATCATTATATAAAATGCAGTGTTGGTAAACACAGGCAGGTTGTTCTATCCAGGCATGAAACATTAACATGGTAAAATGCTGCTTGGCCCACTGGCATTATGACAAACTGTGTGTTACTTTACAGTAGATAACCTTTCCTTCCAGATTTTGTAATTCCTGGGTGTACACTCGAGTTTCTATTGTTAGTTTCTATTTCTTGTACAAGGAGATATTTTTATATACAAATTGCTTACATATTGATTTTTTTCCGGCAAATGCTTAGTCAGGGAGCCACAGACACACAGCATTTTTTAGTTTATTCACAGATATTCTTCTTTTGACTGTGCATAGAAAATGGACTAGATCATCAAGAGATAAGGACCTACCACTCAAACAGATGGAATTCTCTCTGGAGAGAAAGAAGGACGAGTAGCTCTGAACTCATACAAGAAATACAACAATCATAGATCACTGAATAAAATAATTCCCTTCATTCAGTGATCAAAAGGGCTAACTCTCCTCTGCCAGGGGAACATCAGGGACAAGGGTTCACTTTGCAATTGCTATAATCAGCGTGAATTGACCACACTGACCTGGTTCTCTGGAGCAGCGATGCTTCAGAGCTGATGTAATCTTAAAACCCAAAGACTAATTGTTCATTTATTATGCCTGTAGATACAGAAAGCTTCCAATCATTACCACAGGAGAAAGAAACCCAAAGAGATGTGTGCAGAACTGGTACAGCACCAGTCATCTGAAATTCCATTCACTTTTCCCAGTTTTCCTGGAAGTATGTACAAACAGACCAGTTTTTGCCCAAGAGAGAGCTCTTTATATAGAATCATTATAAAATATTTTAAAAGCAAAAGAAATGAACCATTCCAGTAACACTATAGTTGTTGGTGACTATGGTATCACCCTGTTTTGAAGAAAAAGGGAATGACAGTACACAAAACCAAGCACAGCTCTCTTTTCAGTGTGGAAAACTAACCACACCTGATTAATAGACAAATTCTCCACAGGTAATACTAGTCTGTCTGCTGCATTCGACATGGTTTGTAATCCTGACTCTGCTTAATTGGGAGTTTTACCCGTGATTTCAGAGGGATTTTACCTACTGCCCTGCTTTTATGCAAACCTCCTGACCCCTGGTAAAGTGCACAAAGAGCCTAAAGCAAGGGAAGAGCTCTGTACAGAACATACTATCAAACTTCAAAACCAGCTTATTTTCAAAATTACAGCTACTGGAAAAATGTCCTTTTTTTCAGAAGTCTACAGACATGCTGGGTACATTTTCTTACTAAATTATCAGCCAATCCCTCCCACAGTCACAGCTGATTTTCTTCCACACTCAAGAATTTTCAACAGAGCTTAATCAATTCAGAAAAAAAGAAGTTGCTTTAAAAATACATGGAATTCACAAGGATAAACTTTCTTTGTGGAACCTTATCAAATAGCAGGGGATTTTTTTGTGTGATCAGTGGCTCTTTCAATTATGTCACTGGAGCAGATTCAGCACTTTAAAACAACAGCAGAAATGTAGAGGAAATCCATGTATTTAACTTGGTCTCAGGGGATTTCACCTAGATTTACACCGCTGTCAATAAGATGAGAATTTTGCTCATTGTTTACATTAGGTTATTTTGCAATGTGATAATAGCACTATTTCAGAGCACTCACTCCCAAGAAATGTCAAATAATAGATGCCACTACCCTCAGCTTTTTCAAATAACGAGGAGCAGAATTCAGCCTGCACACTGTGACAAAATAAAGACCCCAAAAAAAACCCACACCAGAAAACAGCTCTTTATTTAAAATTCTATGAGGCCCATATGGAAATACAGTTTTAACCCTAATTCCAGAGAAGTTGTAAAGTGTTTTGACCATGGCAGCCATTTGCCTTTCAACAAGATTATTTTCCAGGCATGGTCTAAACAGATTTTTAAAGGCAAAAAAATTATTGAATATTCAGCTGAGAAATGCTTGCTGAAATTCAGGCAATACCAATAGCTGAAATATTTCATCTGCCAGAATGCCTTCCAAGCTGTTTTTGATATTCATCTTCTAGTTTGCATTTAGACACGAAGCAAAAAACCTCTTTACTGACTAAGTAGAAAGAATTTGTAGAAGCCTTTCCAAACTTCTAATTATACAAATACTCACGATTCCAAACTGCACGTAATAATTAAAGTAGCATGTTCCACCTCATATTGGACGTCACCCTCGGTTGCACAGAGTGGAAGAACATTTCTGTTTTGTTACATGTGCTTTCTATTTGGTATCTAAAAGTGATACTGCCATATGATATATAAACAAAACAGCAAGCTAGTGGAAAGAGTGCTTAAAAGAGTGATATATAAATCTTTAAGGTCTTCTCACAGCATGGCAGGCACCGCTTTTAATCAGTTTCTCCAAACCTCTTCTTGTTCCATCAGGTCATGGGATGGTTGCATACCTGAGAACAGCTCTGAGAGCAACCTGCCAGCACAGACATTCCCACTTCCCTTTAATTCCTTCTCACAGCTCAATAACTGCATCCTCTGATTAATTCTTTCACCTCCCTACTGAGCAGGCAAGGTTCAGTAAGGGATTTGATACTGACGGATGAGTTGACCCCAAAGAGAAATCCTCCATCAGCCCCACTCAGACACATAATGGAGTAAGTGTTAGCAGTCTCCCCAAAATCCTGGAAATACCTCATTATGTGCTTCTCTTCACAATCACTTCCACAAGCCAGCCAGAATCACACAGCAGGATTTTTCCAATTTTGGCACATTTAACCAAAATAAAGGAGGCAAAAGTAAGAGTCTCTCTCCTCCCACATCACCTGGCTGAGGTAGTGCCAATGAATTAGCTAAATATTTTAATATAGGTCTTTCATTTCAGTGTTCCAAACTTGCCTTGCTTGGTAAGCCTTGATATGTACATAACCACAACAAGGTGTGTACTGCTGCTCAGTAGGCAAAATACATCAAGCCTATATCTCAGGTCACCTGTGGGATGACAGAAAGAGTAAGACTGGAGCATGGTGCCAGTCCAAGAGGCACATCTGAGCAGGATCTCCTCACACAGAATCCAGCTCCTCTTGGCACCAAGTTTCCAAAGGAGCAAATTCTGAAATTTTCATTTGTGAAGGTAAATTCTAGTAATGGTTTGTCTAAGGTTTGTCTCACTGAGCTAGATTTTTCTCAAAACTAGGCAGGACCAAAGCATACACACTTTCCTGTCTCCTCTGACCCAGCTGTACACCTGGCTTGTGAACTTTCTTCATATGATCTATCTTTTCAGTAGGAGATACATAAAGTGAGTAAAATTTGAATGACATTGCATTCATTGCATGGACACCTATTAACAAACACAATCTCCAGGGATGAAAACTACTGGAGTATCACTTAAATTGGAGAATATTTAAAAGATGTGCCCTGGAATATACAAAAATCCACAACAGCTGCAATAGAACTTTCACTGCAATCCCAAAATAAGTACAGCAGCAAGGTCTGCAAATTGCCTGCAATTTGCAAAAGGCAAACTTCCTTAGGTAAAAGTAGTTACTATTCAGCATGGCTTAGGTTTCCAGTAAGTTGCTCTCTTGAGATCTGCTTTTAAAATCATTCCCGTCTCAGAAAGAAATGTAATATTTCCAACAAACCTGTATCAGCAAAATCACATTGTCCACAAAGCTTGATTGGCTGGCTGGAATTCTCATATGCACTGTTTTCAATTCAAGTGTGTCTTTTGGGCCTCCTCCACTTGCAGGGGAGATAAACAAGAACAATTTTGATGTCTACTAATTTATGTCCTCCTGATCACCGTGAAGCAACAAACCCCAGGAGCCACAGAAGATTTAACAAGGCCAAGACAAGTGATAAACCAAAGTTCTCAGTGGATTAGTGCTAATCCACACCCCATCAAAACTGACTTTAAATTTTTCGCCTTGCCATGGTGGTTCTACATGTACAGCATAAATAAAGTGTCCTACTAACCCTCCCTATAATGGAGTCCTTCACTCCATCCAGGAACTGGTGCACTGAGCCCAAAATAGAAGCATCTCTAAAGCTGGGGTGTATTTCATGGCTATTTTAGTCTGTACTAGCTAAGAATCTACCAAGCTCTTTGGGCTTGTTCCCTGGGAACTAATGTGGGATATGAAGGAAAAATCATCCTCCCAAGCCCAGGCTGGGTAAATTCTTTTAAGAAGAGCCTGACTCTTGATGGCATAATAGAAAGTCCCTAGCATACATGATGCATCTTTTCCTTTTCTTATCAGAGTTACTGAAATGTCGACTGAAATTTGGTTTATTCATTTCCTTCTTCCCTTCTGGCACATTGAAAGCTCAGATCAAATATTGTGAAAACAAACACAGACATAGAAACATGGAAACCCTAGCTAAGAAAAATCCTCCTAAGGTGCCTTTTTTTTCTGCAATGTTGCCATTCTTTAATCATAAACTCTTCATAATTTCAAGAGTAAAAATATTAACTCCAGGTATTCATACATAATAATTTATATTCATACATAATAGGAAAGAAATTGGAAGAACAACAGAATAATGGCCAAGACATCACTTTAGTGATTAGTTTACCCACTAATCAATTTGCATCACAGACATATTTGCAAGTGACCCACTGGAATCAAATACCTCATCAAAACCTGGCCACAGAGGAAAAAGGCAAGACAAGAAAAACAAGAGGACAGTTTCTTAGGTAAGTCTCTTTTATGTTTGCTTTTTATTGGACACCATGGCCTACAAATGCTATGTTGTCCATTCTTCATTTAATTTCCCATAATTCATCCCACCCATTTTAAGAAAAGTTTGAGGACAATCACAATGAAAGCCAGAATGGAACCACTTCAAACTAGGGACACTTCTGGTCATTAGCTACCAGCAAACAAACACCTTTCCTGATGTCCCCCTTATTAAAAAGCTGTACTTTAGTCAGAGGACTTCAGGATTGTTCAGGATTACTAAACTTAAATAGCAATGAAATTGTTAATAGATGTATTGATTTCTTTTTTTCCATAAAACACACACAAAACCAAAGCATAAAGATCCCAGAAAATGACAAAAGAGAGTGCTTCAATAAAGACAGCCTTTTTCCTTATGAAGGATTGAAACAGAAACCTCAACATTCAAAATAATTGAGCTGCAATGTATACACTAATTTTCAGCTTTGTTCCTGTTCCATTGACTCTGAACCACCCCACTGCAAGATCCTTTTGTTTTTTAAAACTTTCAGCAATAAAAGAACAATCCATCATCTGTCAGGAGAGCCAGGTTCTATTGCAGGTGTTTTCTGGAACACCTGCACTGACAGTCTGAGGAAAAACTCTTGGGCAAAGACATGAAGTTCTGGGGGAGGCAAAGAGCAAACCATGCAGAGAGCAGCACTGGCAAAGCCACAGGAATTTGTGTGTGTGTGTGCATATGTGTGCATGTGTGCTTGAGGACTCCAGACAAATTTGTTCAGGGATCAATATGGTTTGTGGGTACAGCCTTTTCACCACACTACCCCGCTGTTTTCCTGGCTTTGGAGAACAGATGATAATTGGATACACTGCCCTTGAGTAGGAAGCACATAATAGGAGAAAGCTGCTGTTAATTCAACACACAGGTCTTGCCCTGAGCTGGGGGAACACTGGTTATGAGCCTCACTACGGGTAACCAGAGGGTCCAATTAGGCACCAGCTTCAAGGATTTTATCAGCTGACACTCACAGCAACAGCACTAAAACTTTCTGAAAGCTTATGCAGAATGTAGACTTGGAAAAATATTCATTTGTTTTTCTTTTATTTTTTTTCTTTTTGTGTGAACCTTAGCTTTTCATCAAGAAATTGAGGGACAAATTTTACCTATGGCAAAGGATATGAGAGGCTTTGACTCTGCTCAAATCAAAGCCAAAGTTTCCATCAACATCACCTACGGTAAGAGAAGACATTTGAATGTCTCAGGCTAGCTAGCAACATGCCTCAATATACCAGCAAATCTGCTTAAGTAGTTTCAAATTCTAGAAAAAAATCAAGAGGCAAGTTCCTCGTTAAAAAATCTGAATGAGAAAACATTAAATTATCTAAATCTTGATACAGTGTTGGGCTCTTTTGGGAGTTAATTTCAGAAACTGAGTCTTCTACAGGAACAGGCATTTGCTCTCTCCCTAACCTAATTTAACTCCAGAGTTAACAAAGTTAACTCCAGACTTGCTATTCCCTATAAAACTATTGGTGTCAGTTGAGCTGACATACTCTGTCACTCTTATCAGCGCTTCTGGTTGCTGTTTAGCACTTCAGAAAGTGAAGAGACAGCCAAACACCAAGAGAGAAAGTGAAAATAAATGAGCAAAAGTTGTAACAACTAAGGAAAATAGGAGCTAAGATTGAAGGCAGGGATTTGCTTTTTGCCATTTGCAGAGTGACACCATCTTCCAACACATGACAAGCCATCACTCAACCAGCTGATCTCCTGCCTGGTGTTGAGAAACACAGATGTTCTGCATCACCAGCTTTCCAAAGAGATGACTCTGCCATGACATTTGTCATATGCCAGGGGGTTTTTTTTGTTGGTATTTTAAAATCAAGAGCGCTTTTTCCCAGACCATTCTCTTCTATAATTGAAAAAACTTTTCGGCTGAGTACATTTTGTGTTTATGTGAACATGTGCTGTCACTTAGGAGCCTGCACTGCAAACTTCGACCAGTCCAGGTGGAGATTTTGGGTCCATCAGAGGCATGCACCACATTACCAACTCTGCCTCACACAGTATTCCCAGCAGAAGAATAAAAAACCCATGTGCTCCACAGCTCAGAGAATTCCTGAGTAATCCTCAGAGCAAAGACAAATAGGGATTCCAATACTCAATGTGACTGGACTTTGGGAAAAGCACATTATCCTCGTTTTCATGAAAACTGGAATGAAGCTCTGGTTCTGCAGAAGACAACTGAACTTTACCAGGTGACTTTATCAAAGTTCCACTCCAAAAGAATTCTCTGAATGAACAGTGCTGCTGGAAAATATTACTAGAACCTTTTGTTTTCAACCACAGAGGAAAATAAAATTTAAAATAACTAGAAATGTAAGACTTAGAGCAGATGCAAGAGAGGAAATCAGAGACATAATTTCCTATACTGCAGTAAACTTAAGTTCTGTTTGGAGATTAGGATCTCTTTATGCAAAGTGTTTCAGCATAAAATTCCCAAATTCATTTTCTTTCATGCTAGAGAAAGAGAAGATCAGTGCCCGAATGTGCCTGAGTTTGATGTATATTTACAACTTCAGCCATTAAATAAATGCCATGATTTTTCTAGGACCTACCTATCAGTGCAAATTTTGGTTCAAAATCTCTTATGTTTAGAAAGAGAGTGAAAGCACGTACAGAAATTGGTTTTGATGATTTGCTATTGCCTGCATTAGAACAGTAACCAGACTGTGTCATTACTCAGAAGAGACGAACTGATTAAAAGAAGGAGTGACTGTACCATTAAAACCAGATGAATTCATCAGCTATTTTGGCACCGTACCCCCCCAGGGCTGCATGCTCTATCTTGCATCCTTTTTGTTGTAATTTACTTCCTCAATTTCAGTATCATTATGTGGAGAGCCAAGAAATGCCATTGTATGTTGCCTTACATCTTCTTTTATTTAGCTGGCAAGCCCTGCTCCATCTTTCGAGAAAAGCTAATATTTTTAGTCATAAGTTTGTTTTACTTGTGGGAGGTGGCACAAGTAAACAAGACAATTTGTTCTCTGTTTCAGTACCTCTAATGAGAATTAATTCTTGGAATAAAGTCATTCCATTGGCATTGCTGTTCTAGCAGTCTAGGAAAGGAAACAAGGATATGGGAGAACATCTTGCACGCTCTCTGACCATCCCTGTCACACAACTGGTGAATGAAGTCTTAAGTAAACTGAGAACATACCCAGACTCCACATCACCAATTTCTCATCCAGTGGGAAACCCAGCTTGCATGACCAGGAACATCTGCTGCCACTCAGCTCCAGGAAGACAGAACCTACATAAGAGTCTTTCTTATGCTGTCAACAATTCTGTTTATCTTCCAATGCTCAGGTACTGGCTATTGCTAAATAATTATGAAGGAATTTGTACCAAAGACAGGAATGTAACCCTCTTGCTGATATAGATCCCAGCATATCCTCCCCTCTGTGACAACTCTGATTCCTTGAGTAAAAACGCATTTTATTCACATTAAGACATAAGAGAGAAATCATCCCTCCCTGGCTGCTGCTTCCACAGTTGCACTGAGACTGGATTCCCAGGAGCTGGAATGTTGCTTTGGAGTGTTACAGGCTGCACAGGCACTCTCAGCATTTCAGCCCCTGTTACTTAATGCCTTCACACCGCATTAGAGGCCAGCAGAAGAACACAGTGTTCAGCCCTTAGCACAGCCAAGTTTAAAACCCATCAAATCTGGTTTGAACTAAATACTTGCATAAATAGGAAGTAACCCTTCTTAGCAATGGCTGCAGTACTACATTAATCTTTTCAATGCTACAAGAAGAGTTTATGCAATATTGTTAATCTTGCATCTAGACTCTTGCTATTATTATTATTATTATTATTCTACTTTAAACATGACATTTCTGTGAGAGAGGAGGGATCTGCCCCATTTTAGTCTGAGGGACACCACAGGCACTTCACATGGCCCATGTCTTCCCCCAAAGTACATTTATACACAAACAGCCCCATCACATGTGACTTAACAAGGCACAGAAGCATACAGATTTTACAGCTAATGGTGATTAGCACAAGCAAAATAGAGGGCACCTCTGGTGTTCCCTCAGAACATTTCCTGGGCATGTTGTTTAAAAAGGAAAAAAAAAACAGTTGGTTTATGTACATGACTAGCTAGAAAGCCAAAGTCCCAGCATCATCACCAGTGTTTCCTTCTCCCCTCTGGAAGAAAATACAATTCCTTGCTTGCATTTCCACAGCTGCCCTTTCTACACTGGTGCTCTACCTTCATCTTCCACTTAACACCACCTCCTTTAGGAGCTCTAAGAACTTAAAAACACTCCAGCATCTTTTTGCTTTGTTGAACCCCCTACTTGTGCTGATGTGTAGATTCACAGAATCGTTTAGTTTCAAAAAGACCTCCAAGATCATCAAGTCCAACCTTTGATCTCCATCTTGTCACCTAAACCACGGCCCTGAGTGCCACATCGTCATTTCCTGGACACCTCCAGGGATGGGCACTCCACCACCTGCCTGGGAAGTTCATTCCAATGCTTAATGAGCCTTTCCATGAAGAAATTCTTCCTGATGTCCAACCTGAACCTCCTTTGGCACAAGCCGAGGCCAAGTCCTCTTGTCCTGTCACTAGCTGCTTGGGAGAGCTCTGAGAATTCGGGTAGTGCACACAAACCACCCCCGGGCATCTTGCTGAAAGCCATCGTGCCACTGCAAGTCCTGCTCTGCAATAAAGAGAAACTGCAACAATGGGATACTCTGCTTCAGACCTTTTCAACACACGACAGAGTGAGGACGGTCCGAAACCAAGCAGAAGGACATTCTGGATTGGTTTCCGTCCTTTTTCTTTGTCTCCACTTTTTAAGATACTTATAAAGACTTACAGAACAAGAGTTGGCTTCTCCTTCTATTCAGCTCCCAGGGAATGATGACAAGCAAGGAACACCCTGCGTCTCAGAGCACCAGAGCCTGCCCTGCCACTTACTTCCTCTTCCCTGCTGCTCTCAGCTGTTTCCACTCCTGGGCTCCAGTCTCTGGTTTCAGCTTCCATGGCACGCTTTATTTTTTAAGAGAGCAGTAATTGTACATGTTGAGCATTAGAAACACCAGCCCGCTACCAATTTAAAACAAATCTGAGAATGAAAATGACTCCAAGGTGGCCAAACCAAACAGAGCAGCCTGGTAAGGCCATCCTAGGTTTGCTCTAGAAAGAGGGAATGGACGAGTTTCCAGAGACGCAGTATTTCTATCAGAAATTTGCCAAAACCTTCCGGAACTTATTTCAACAAAGAACTTTAGTTGGGATGGAATAAATTAGATGCCCAGCATGGACTGACTTCCATAGCGTGGAGTGCTTTGGCAGCAAAGAGAGGCAATCTAGGAAATCCTCAGCACAGTATTCCGAGCATGCTCCTGGGATGGTACATGTCATCTCCACATTCTCCAGTACAAAAAGAGCCTCTTTGGAGCCAGGTTTTCATTCAGGATAGTGCCCTAGCCAGAGGACTGACTAACTACTCAGGAAAGTCTTATTTTTCCTCAGAACTAACAAAAAATGCTTTTTAAATAAATGTTGGTTTCACACTGCTGTGGATATCTTCATGACTGAAAAATAAAATATCTGTTTGGGTGGATCACTGCTACTGTGCCTTCCCTCTTTTTCTGACAGCTGAAGGTGCCAGTGAATTAGAGTGATGCAAAGGCTTCAGGCCCAATTTGACTCGTCATGAAGTGTGAATGGCCAGGCCACATCAGCATGAAAGTGAGCTTTATCACAGTTTGCTTTATCCTTTCCTCCCCTGTGAGGTGGCACTGATCTTTGCAATTCTCATGCCGCAGGGAGCCTGGCTGCTGTGCAGACAGTGAGACATTCCAGCTGGTACATCCTGTGGCTGGCTGTCTTCTCCACTGTCTGCTTTAAATCCTGCCACTGAACACCGCTTCTGGTGTCAGTTTAATGCATTGAACTTTTTCAAAAACAAAATCTAATCAAGCTCCAAATCTCTAAAAGACTGAGAATTAGGACAGACTCCTCTGGACTTCAGAGACCTTAAAGCCTTAGAGAGCTGAGAAGAACTCAGCCTGTGCTAAGACTCATGGAAGATCTATCTAACCTTAGAAAAGATGTCAAGAAAAATTATGAAAATTAAACCAGTATGGACATCTTACAAAAAAGAATGTAAAACTCATTCAAAATCATGAAACAAAAAGGTACAAATCCATCCCAGAATATATCACCACATCTTTGTCCTATTGGAAACTTCCGAAAGCAGCATTCTGGGCTACAAAGACCTGAGATCTAAACAACCCAAGCAATTATTGTGTTAAACCCTATTTCAAACAGCAATATCTTCTATAGATGGACATTCAGGCTATTCCATTAAATCAATTCCAAGTAAGTGAACAGGAAGAGCCATAGCTGAAATAAAAATATTTGGAGCTTGTAGCACTGAAATTACAGATGTTTTAGAGAGCAGTCTGCAATGATTCAGAAAGGTCTTTGTCATTGTCATTGAATGTACTCAAGATTCCAATTCAACCAGATGCCTTACAGGGTAAAATAAATGGAATATATAGTAGAACACATTCTAGAACATAGTGTTGAGTGAAATTCTTCCATCTTCATAGATGCTTCCCACAATTTTTCTTCTTTCCTGGGATTTTTTATCTTCTCATCTACAAATTCCTATTCTTACATCTGTATGTTTTCTGTTTGACACTTTCTCCTTGTTATAGAAAACATAAAGCATGTGAATTTTACCCATCACAAAGGGAAAACAATCCCCGTAGTGATTCTCTATGACTCTAAAGTAAAATTTAATGACACTAAATAGAATGACATCATCAGTCCACAATAACATGAACTCATATGCAAATCTTTTTTGTTAACTTGAAGAGGAATCATCTCCATAATCAGAGAGCTTTGCAGGATCATTTTGACAATGAACATGAACTAAATTCCTACTTTATTTACTAACAAACCTGGCACATCTGAAATAAACACCTCACTGTCATACAGTATCTCACTCTATTAACATGCTATATTACAAGAACAGAACCGTTTTATTTATTTATATGTTTGTATGAATATATATAGCTTCTTAGAACTCAAGAAAAATTGCAGAATGAAGTTAATCACTTAAGATCTGTAAAATTACCTTTTTTTCCTTTACTTGTGACAAAAATCAGTTCTCTGCCTTTCTCCTACAAGCTTTCCTAGAATGAGTGTGATCTAAAATAAATTCAAGGAGACCAAAAGGCAAATCAAGTTTAGAAAAACAAACAAAGGGAAGTGATTGAGGGATTGATCATTGACCAGTCGATACTCAGCGTGCAGCACATGACATTTGAAAAAACTATTTCAAAATTTCATTTTAACGCATAGTCCACCAGTAATGAAAAATGGGCTGCCACTGATAAGTGGCCTTACCAGAAGAGTTTGTGGTGAGAAGGCTTTGAAAGAAGGAAATGGAAAGGCTACGGCCTTTCGTTACATTAGGTAAATCTATTTGACCACAGAGAGGCTGAGACTCAGCTGCTGAGGTTACAAGCTAAACAGGCCATCAACTTAATTAATGCACGACTTTTCAACCGAGGGCTCGTTCTGGCTGCGCCCGGGCATCAGCGCAATCCTGGACCAGGCTCGCCCCCTGCCACCGGCGCTGCGCTCGGCAGCGCTGCGGGAGCGCCCCGGGAGCGGGCGGTTCTCAGGCTGCTGCGGCCAGATGTGGCCAGCTGTGCGCCGGGGAAAGGCGGCCGAGCCCCGCTGCCAGCGACGTGCCAGATGATTCCCTCCCGCAGAAACGCCTCGAACGCTTTCCTCCCCTCTTTCCCCGAGAGGAAAGGCGGCCAAGTCTGGGTGAGCGCTTCCCGCGGCGAGCGCATCCTGCGCGCTGACAAGTACAGCATCCTGCTGCCCATCCTGGACACAAACACGGGATTTTGGGGTTCCCGATGTTGTCAAGGGGCTCTTGAAACTGGGAACTGTTACTCGTGCAAAAGTTTTTGTCCTGAAACTTGAAACCAGGTGAAACCTCCCCGTTGACTCCTTCCCTCCCTTCCCCCAGGCAGCCTGGAGGAAGCCTTTGCCAAGTTTCGGGAGCATTTCAGCACACCTGGGTTGAGCCTCAAAAGCTGAGGAAGGATGTGAAGACGTTGATGGAAATTATGCAAAGCAACAGCAAACCCCCCCCAAGAGGTTTCACGCCGCCTCTGATGTGCTCCTAGGCTACTAAAGCAAATATAACAATATCACTTCCCAGGTTGTACAAATGTTGCTCTCAAAACCGCATTTTGGGCCACTTTTGCTGCTGGCTACAAACGCATCCAAAACACACCTGTATTCTTCCACTTGTAAATTGTGCCATTAAACTGTAATTTATTGCATTAAGCACAAGACCAGGTCATAATATCTTTTGCCTCACTTTTTCTGGAAACCCCTACATTGGAGGTACAGCAAAGTCCATGTGCCCTGAGCCTAATCCTTTAATTTTCTGTCTGATTCCATCCCAGAATACTGACTGCATCACCTGACTCTTGCCTGAAACCTATAGATCCTGCTTAACCTAGAGCATTTGTTCCTTTACTTTTTTTTTAAATTATTCATATTTTGTTTTGTAGGCATTTAGTGATAAGAAGCAGAATAAACCCAGATTAAAAAGGGAATTATCTAAACAGAAATTAAACCTTCAGTGATAAATATAACCAAGGTGTGGGTGCTCAGCTCACTTCTCATTCTCTCAGAACAAACCACATGTCCTAGGAAAGGCAAAGGAGCTACACAAGTCTAAATAAGAGAGGAAACCCTGTGTAGTGAACAGAGTTTCCTCATATTATTAGTCACTTATTAAATAATTAGCGTTACATATATGTTATTTCTATAACATTGAACATAAGGACGGGGATTAGTTCCTGTCTGTCTTTATAACAGGATATTTAAACAGAAAAGAAAGAAGTATAGGAAATTTGAAAACTTGTTTTTCAGCACTAAAAATCCCACCTGCCTAGTTCATTGCCAGCTTCAGCAACCCAAATCAGGCAGATTCCTTCTCTAAGAGTAAAGCTGGGATTTTTCACAGCCCCCTTTTTTCTTTTTTTTTTTTCTTTTTTTCACACCAGTAATTGATTTCACAGAAGGAAAGACTTGACCATCAATCAGCACTTCACACTTTCGGCAGGGAGAGTAGTTCAGACCCATCACTTCCTTTACCTTTGTCTGCTTGTGCCCTTCCTTCAACATCACACGTCTTCACTCAGCTCCTGACAGCACCAGCACTCATCTTTCTCTTTTCCCTCGGGACCAAGGGGGGACACTTTTTCCACTTCAGAGTCCCATAGTGCCACAGCACAGAGGTTCAGCCAAGCAAAGAAACCGCTATGGGGCAGATCCCCGGTGAAAGTCCCACACACAAAACACGGAATTTTAATCCACCTCTGACTCATATCCATACTGTAACTCCAAGTCCCTCAGCACAGCTAAGCCTGCTTTAGCTTGCTGTCTCTGAAAAAAAAAAAAAGATGGGACACATTTGTGCCCAACAAGTGATGCTCGTTTAGACAAGAGCACAGTTGATAATGATTGACCCAGAGCTGCAGAGATCTGCTGTAAATTACAGTTTTTGAGGATTTCCTGGCATAATCTCATCTCTCTTACAAGCACATCTGTGTGCATCTCTTCCTGTGTCACTTGGTCTGGGAAAGCCAGGTAGTAAATGCCATCCCACTGGGAGCCACAGGTCGCTTGCTTGCTTTTCAACACAATAAGAATGGGTCAGACAAAGCATCCTGATTTACTCAGGTGGAAGGACTTTTTCAGAGAGGAATGGAAAAGGAGTGGGTGCGGTGGCTTATGCTAATTATCATCTATTTATTTTGGGAGATAAGCTACTTATACATGGTATGTTTGGTTTGGATTAACTTGGGCAGACACAGAATGACTGTCCACGATTTGACCTTGACATGAGTAACTGGCCTTTGGCAGAGAGGGGGGACATTGACAGATACTGCCTGAAGAAAGGGATCAGTCACAACCCAACTGCTGCACAAGTTGCTCCGGGCAACAGATTGGGGCTGGGAAACATTGGCTGGAAATGGCAAAGGGAGCAGGGGGGAAAAATATGAACTGAGGTCGGAAAAATCGGAAAGCAGAGGAGCGAGGTTGACCAGGGGTACAGACACCTCCTGTTAATGTCATTTGTTTTGGAATGACAATGTTTGTACCGAGCTGAACTCGAGGACAGGAAAAGGCAGACAATAGCACAAAGCTGCTGCATTGTTCGCCCCATGTGCTCTTTTCTTTCCCCTTGGCTTACCCAGCTGATCATTATGTAACCAATCAACTGGGCTAATTTTCAACCTGTCCAGGATATTCTCAATTATGTATTCTTCATAGAATGTCATGGTTTATTTTTAAAAGGCCCAGAATATTTCCTGTGATTAATGTCTGGATTAGTCGTTGTTTTACAGGGTATATAGACTTGGGTAACAAATCTTAATCCTGACTGAAAGGGCAGTTCAACACGAGCAAGCTTTTAATTTAAGTATCTTAACAAAGGGATTATATATTCTTCCCCTTCTTACAAGTCTTCAGAGGAAAAATACAGCAATGGCAGATGAAGTGGGGCATGAAACACATTGTTTTCTGTTCTGGGAAGGTTTGCTTAAAAACCAAGCAGATTTCAAAATGACAAAACAATTTTTCCTGGCAAGTTTGGTATCAGGCTTTGTTTTTCTAAACCTGATTATGTACTTTGGCTGCTCAGCACAGGCATATGTTCCAAACCAATTTAGTCCCTGCTCAGAATGAGTCTCCTTATTTGTCCAACAGCTTCGGAAATCATTTTTTCATGCTGACTTTGAGTGACCGTTTAGCACACACTGCAAAGGTATTCCAGGGACAACAGACCTCTGCAGCAACTGAAGATCCAATTCAATACTTTTTCTTTTTTCTTTTTTTTAACTCTTCTGTTCAAGCTGCATAACAAAGCTCTTCTCTTTGTTTTTAAACCTGCTGGCCACAATGCACATGTTCCAAGGGAAGAAATGTCAGTCAGAGGTTGCAAAATACCACAAAGGTGGACAAAAGGATTAAAATTAGAGAAAAATGGTCATAATTTTAAATACAACCCTCATTTCCATGAATTAGTGAAAATGTAAAAGTCTTCATCTGTGCAAAACTCACAATTTAAGGCAGGACAGATGCCCAGAACTGCATAAACTCTTCCACATCCTTTTATAAGATTCTGGTTGTTCTGTTTAGACACATTTAGTGCTCTGTCCAGTTTCTAATCCTGAATGGGAATATTTCTAATGTTGACTTCACACATGCTGGACCAGTGGGAAAGAATGATGCACAGGTCTCAATAGCCAGAACCTCCCCTTCATATTTAGCAGACAACTTTCTCAGTCTCAGGACATTCTCATGTTGGCAAAACTACCAAAATCCTGACAAATAGTGCTGTATCTTTTACAAACACCCCTCCACTAGCACTAAATACTCCCCCTCACTGGCATTCATACAATTCCCTTACAGCAAATATTTAGTGGACATCCTCTTCCATTCCTCCTGAGAGAAATCTGTGAGAACACAACACATTTGTATCTGACATGAGAGCAATGCATCTAAATATGGGGGAAATAAAAACAAACAAGAAAAAATGACAGTCAGCAAAACTATTGTCTGGTTTGGACTAGAGGCAAGGAAACCAGTTTCTCTGGGACCAGTGAACTGGTGCTAGAGGAGCTGGGTCTCCCCATGATGAGGAAATTATGGGTTGCCAAACAGCCCAGCTAGCCACCTCTGCTGTCCTCCCCGGCCACAGGGAGCACATTTGTTAGCCTAGGCTGGGTGGGCACATTTCTAGACACCAAAGACTCACAGCTCAGCTAACGACCCCTTTCCTGGCACAGTTTCATTGTCACAGCAGCGTCACCACCGGGCCTTATCAATGGGCTGGACAGGCCACCCAAGATAACCCATAATAGGCAGGCAGAAGCAGTGCATACCAATGCTTTTAGCTGTGCACAGTGACAGCGAGCAAACAAACTCTATTGAACATTTTGGCCAGTGCTAATATGACTCGGCTAATGTGAGAGATTAACCTCTCTCTGCTCCAAATCAGCCTTCCTGTAAATGAAAGTAAGTACACCAACCTGCACGCCTCAAGGAAAAACTTTGGCCAATAATGATTGTTGACAGATTGGCACTAGAAAGTATCACACTCTGCTTTTCCTCACTCAGTGGGAATGACAGATATTTCAGAGGTTCTGATTGTTTTCCCTTCTCATGGAGCAGAGGACAGGCAGTCCCAGCACAAATAAAATAACTTCCTTTGCTTTCAGACACCTTAGATCTGTTCCTAAATGGGAAGTTAGGTTTCTAAATTCTTTGATCTCCATAGCAAGTGGACTGAAAGCTCTCTAAAACTGAAATGACCACAAATCTTCTCCAGGACACTGAGAAGTTCCCCTACACCAGAAGGGTGGGGATTCAGACATCTGCCATGAAGAGGAATAAGAAAACTTCCCTCCTTAACTTGTACCAAATTACCTGTTGGTAAAGGATGAAGTAAAGCAAAACAAATCCTACTATCCTTAGCTCTACAAACTGGTTTCTTCAGGAGCAATCTCCAGAGATTTACAGCAAAGCCATGCATTTTTGCATGCAAGAGGAAAATCTCTCAGCCTATTTTCATGAAAGCCATTTACTAAGCTGGGTCACGTTTACATTCCTCTCTTCTTTCCAGAGCCACAGAAGGCAGAGTAAAGAGATGAGAATAAAAGGTGTCTAAAACAACAATCTTCAGCAGCAGTGCCTACACATGTCTTTGTAGGAGATTACAGGTTTGATTAATATTTGAGGCCTCCCCTCATTAACCACGGTGCCTTCTGCCTCCAGGTACTGAGTGAGGGGAGCAGACCAGTCACACTGACACACAGTTTCTCAAATGTGACAGGTTTCTACTGCTCGTGTGTGAACTCACTCCAGGATCTTGTAATGCAATCGGGCTGAAATAAACTCTTTCCATCTGAAGTAATGGATTGTGTTTCTGCAGGCTTAGGAAGGAGAGACCTGGAACAGATAATCTTTTGTTGCTATCACAGCAATCCCACCCAGGGCACCCTCTGGGGATGTGACAGGGCTTCACTCTCCATCAGCTCCTGGTTTACAGACGCTGGGTGGTCAGCCACAGCACCTGCTGCACAATGCTCAGCATTTCCTCTGCTCCAGGGAAGTCCATCCCTGGGGCTGCATCTTCTCCCAAAAGACAGCACTTGGCCAGGCCATGTCCAAACTCATGACTTGAGGGTGGCTATCAAAGGACAGAGGACTGACCAGCTCTTTACTCTTCATTACCTCAATTGTTCCTTGACATCTTCCAAAATGAGCTGGAAATTGCAGTGAACTACAAATAACTCGTGTTTTTCAGTGCTTGCAACTGAACACATGGTGTTACATCCAAGTGCTCCAGAACAACTGCTGTCACCAAGAATACCTGCTACAGTGAAGTACATTTCTTTTAATTTACCTTGAATATGAGGTGGGGAGGGACATTTCACCAGCAGGTGATGAAATTTGTCAAGACTTTGTGTACAAGCCTTTCAACCACACACCCTAGAAACTTAAGAGAGGTTTTACTTTCTGCTTGCTTTAATGCCTTTGCTGTGTTGCTAACATCATGCTTTCTTTTTCTCCTGATTAATCCATTTCATCTGGAATTTGCTACCATTAGAAGATGTGATGGCATGTATCATAGGTAACTGCATTACAGTTATCAGTAAATTGCTTCCTCAAAAACCATTGGGCTCAGCCAGCAGGAATTGAAAATGCTCCTGTGAGGTGCAAGATGCTGCCTGTCTGAGTACAGAGTCAGACTGTGAGAAGACATTCAGCGGACTGGAAATTTTTGCTTAAGCAGGACCATACACAAGAAACTCCCCAAACTGTGCAAGGGCTGCTTGTGCAGATGAACAGGATGGGGTTGCACAATAATTTTCCATTTTCTCCTGGTGCAGCACTTGGGGACATGGCTGCTTTGTTAATTAAACACAATTCCGCTCCACACCAAACACATATTTGCTTCTAAGTATTTGGGTTTTTTTGCAATTCCAGGAAACAAGAGCTCTTGCTCTCTTCTCCCCTCCATCCCCTGGAAAGATGCCTCTTAATTCTGACCTTCCACGTATCTCCAACTGTCCTGAGTGGGGGGAAAATCAGCTCTGCTTTTGTTGTTCCCCAGGTAGGACGTTTAGCTCCTCCATCCATGCAGCCCGAATTCCTTTCTCACCACACCCAAGGTCATTTTAATGAAAATTCCTAAACCCATGCCAGGGGGATAGAATTGCTCCTAATCCTTCAGCAACACGTCATTTGATCCCCGGGCCCACTGGGGTTATTATTGTGTGTCTGCAGAGCACAGCCAAGCAGACAGGAGTAGAAAAATGGCAACCACTGCAGGAGATCCCCTTCCCTTTCCCAACCTTTCTTTCAGACCCCCTATTTTTCCCTTTTTTTCCGCCTTGCACATTCACTGCCTGCCAGTTTTCAAGGGATAATGCCATGTTTTAAGTCACCCTCTGCCATTCCCTAGAAGCTGCACACGTTTTTAATGAAATTAATGAGGAAGTTTAATTTTAAAGGCAGATTGTTTCCTCTGGTTTGCATTTTGAAAGGAACTGCATGTCTGTGTGGTCCATGCCTTACAGTAGTGTACTGATGGTTTACATCTGTGCTCAAGCAATGTTTTAGCATCATGAAAAACAACACAAAACCAAAATTAAAGTAAAATTGCATTTTTGGCAAGATGCAGAGGAGGGGAAAAGAGCTAGTGAATCCAGTACAACTTCATCTGTTTTTCTGGACTTTTTTCCATGATGCCACAGAGGTCTGTATTTTATAGAGAAAGCTTTTGGTGGGTAAGGCAAGGCTTGATTTTCTCCTTTAGTTGCCTCCTCATAGCTTATCTGGGCATTGATTCCCTTTCCCTATCATGGTGAGATCTGGAAATCCACTGTGTCCTTGCCTTAGTAAGCCCCAGGCCTTACACAAATCTGTCTGCCTTTTCCTATTAGCACTCCTTGCTTTCCTGGCACACACATTTCAGAGCTTTCCATCCCTGCCAAGTAAGATGAACACTTAGAAATTAGCAAATTTCCTCCCCACTATTTAAGTATGAGAAGGGTTGGGCTCTCAAGCTATTTCCTACTCTCTCATCTCTTCCCCAAACATGATAATTTCTGCCCAGTTCTTGCCTACCACCTTTTCACTAGCAGAACTCAGAGTGGGGCACAGCAGAGAGGAGCATCCCTATCTCCAAGGAGAAATTTGGCCAAGGTCACCGGGCTCACCACAGCTGAGACAGCAAGAGAAAGGAAAATCTTCAGTGCAGGCCAGGAATATGTCCCAGCTTGCTCTAGACATATCTGGACAATAAAGGACCAGTGCCACAAAGCATCTCCACTCTTCCAAAGAGCTGCCTAACTCACACTATTATGGGATGAGAGTATTGACTGTATCTGCAGTATTTTCCAAGATACAAAAGTGTTGCCAAAAAACCACTTTAAAAGTTGCTAATACAAATAACAGAGAAGCAAGACACTGAAGCAAAAAAAAAAAAAGTGTGTATATATATATATATATATATCTGTCTATGCACTCACAAACCTGCAATTTTTATATTGACAAAAAAATAAAATCTACTAATTTCTACCTAAACTGGCAGTGTGGGAATGTGCAGAAATTAGGAACCAGATGAATGCCCAAGAACTACCAGACCTGTGTATATTACCATTCTCTCTCTTTAATTTAGCTGCATTCACTCTGAACAATTATCATCCTGTAAATCATTCTTGGTTCATATTATCTACTTCACTACTAGCTACCTAGAAACAGTAAATAGGGCCAAACCTACTGATAAATCAAGCTAGAGCCAGGGATGATGTAAACACACTTGCTGTGCCAATCCACCTTCTTCCATCCTGACCTACCATACTTGTGTTATTCTAGGCCTGAGCTTTATCAGAGATGCTTCCTTGTGCCAAAAGTTTAGGTAATCACACACAGATACACACAAAATTTAGGGGGAAAAAAGAATCATAATTAAAAATAGTCATCATAATTATGTTAAGGGGGAAAAAAAAGAAAAATAGCAAAATAATTGTCAGAAAAGTGTTGGGGACATCACTTCGGATTTTTTCTTAAGGACATTTAACTTTTTTCAGGGAGTGGGTTGGGGTTTTTTTTCAGGATGAGGCAGTCTAGCTTGTGCTATCCTGAAGGCATTGTGCAGCATGATAGGAGACTGATTGATTGATTGATTGATTACAACTCAGTTTGTCAACGACCAGCATCATAAAGGCAGAGGAGGAACTTTCATTGTGGTAGAATTGGGGTATCTTTGAGCCTTCCTGCCCTGCTGCATTCATACTAAAATAAAACATGAAACTGCAGTGGGCAGGAAATAACTGTGTGCACACACTGACCAAGATCTGGTATGGTTTTAGTCTGAAGAGATTCTACATCACCCCATGATACTGCAAGGAAATTTCAAAAATTATCTGAAGCATGGGTTCCATAGCAAGAAAATACTTTTTGAAGCACAAGGTGCTTTGAGGTTTTATTTGAGATCCAAAAAATCTTGGGTCCATTAAATCTCATCATTTATTGCTGCTACTATGCTGTTATGGTGAAAATGCATTATTTCTATCTTTTTGGGACTTTTTCAATCTCTTTCATTTTTAATATTAACTTTCTATGTATGCAGTCAAGAAACAACTAGACCTTTGCTCCTTTTTAGTATTCCCTTATTAATTAGTGTGATTTTAATTAAAAATTACGCAACCAATTTATTCACTCAAATTGGGGATAGGCAAACTTACTTGCTAATAAGAAAACAGTCTGTACATCATCTTCCTTTGGTACTTGGTTTTCTTGGAGAAAGGAAAGTTCTCAGGTATGATATGTTAGAGCCTTTAAATATTTGGATGTGAAAGTACAGAAGACTTCCACTTTTCTCCTCACAGCTAATGTCAACTCAAATCTCACAGAAGGTCTCTGCACTAAATTTGCTGATGTGCCTGTTGTATTTTTTATTCATATCTTCCAAAAACCCAAAAAGCAGAAAAATTGTCTGTGGCAGTTCTGCTCATTTTTGGCAAAGAAGTGGTGCAGGACAAAACCAGATTTTGCATATGTATAGTGCAAGTACAGCAATAAATGGCTGGAAACCCTACAAAATAAGTAAAAAATCAAATTAAACAGGTAAATGCAGGCTGAAATTAGAGCTACACCCTATGAAGCCTCTGAGATTGCCTGAAGTCACAGAGATCATGCTGCTGGTGGGGCCACCGAAGAAGGAACGTGAGGAAATCCCCAGGTGGATTTCTTGGGCCATTCTATTACATCCTCAAAAAAAACCAGACAAAATCCCAAAGAATGGCAAGTTGGAAGCCACAACTGTTCATTCCCCCACGGGGTAACATGCTCCACTTGGCAAAGGAACAACAGCTGCACAAGCAGCAGAGGGAATGGCTCTGCTACAAAAGAGCAAAGCACCTCAGGCCATTCTGAAGAACAGAGGTGGGTGAGATCCTCAGAGCATCTCACGGGGAAGCCACGACAACACTCTCCTGTCACCAGGTAAACAAAGACAAGCTGCAGTTGGAAAGGTTACAGGAGTTAGATGGAAACCCAGGAAAAGAGTCAAAAGAACCAGACCAACATGCAGGGACAGGAGCCCATGGCCAGGACCATGGAAAGAACTCCTGGTGGAGTAGAAACACCCATATCCGGGTGTGCTCCAGGTCTGGCTTAGTGCTGGGGTAGGAGCAAGGTGCTGCTATGGCACTGCCCAGCTCTAGCCATGTGAGAGACCTCTGCCCACCCCAACCAGCCCATGGGATGTTCCCCATGCCAACACTTGTTGCACTGATCTCTTAAATGTGCAGGGATTTTCTGTGCAGGGGAAATTCCTCCCTGGGCACAGGAGAGATTTCTGCCTGGCTGTTTGCAGAGACACATTTTAATGATGAATTAGGATTTGTGGGTTTGTTACAGATATTTTCAGTTTTACCTCAGATTTATCTAGTATTGACACTTTCTAATTTAATTTTAAACACAAAAGACATCGCTGTAGCATCCTCTAGGCACACTCTCACTCGTAGATAAAATTACTAGTTGCCTTTCAGAGAGAAACAATGGCACAGCCCCTGCTGCTCCTTGGCATGTTGCAGTGGCACACAGGCAGCCAGACAGGCACAGCACATTGCTTTCCCATTCATTCCAAACACAAGAGGATGGGAGTTTTCGTCAGAGGGATTACAGTTTAAACATCTGGAAGTTAAACATTTCCTTACTGAGTTAAATCTATCAGTTTTGTTTAGTTACATTCCCTCCTCAGCAGCCTCATCCAGTTGACTGCCACATCACGAGTTCCAGCTGTTGCCTGAGCTCTCAATTCCCATACTGCTCAACACCCACAGGAAAAAGACACCTCCACCTCCAAAAAGACACTACAGCCTCTGGGTACTGCAAGTCTGACACAACCTAAATGGGGAGACAACACATTCAGCTGAAGCCAGCAGGGCTCAGCTTGTAAAAGGACTTCTACAAAAATAATGAGGAGCCACACATTTGCTGCAGGACAAGCAGCCAGTGGAAACCCACTAGTAGAGTGTACAGGTGCCATGGCAGCCTCTGAGTTGCAATACATCTCTGAGTTCAACATACAACACCAGTAAACCCTGATGATGTCCTAGAACTCCAGATCTTTCATCATCTTAATAACTGGAAGGGGCACTCACTTTCATTTGTCTGGAGCAGAGGTAGGAACACATGCACATGGGTTAGGAAGCTCAGCTAGGATCTCTTATTATATAGATATATGTTTCTGTTCTACTAAAGGTTCAGACACTAATTCTAATAACACTAGAAAATTCCCTAGGGCAATATTCCAACTTACCTATTGCCACAGAGCCTTCCCTGTGAAACACAAAAAGCCAAGGACTGTATGGAAGAGGATGAATCAGGGTGCTAGCATACTTGCTATTGGCATGGAAAGGTGCACATATTTCAAGCTCTGATGCTTGGAAAAATAAGGGCTTATTTTGAAGTCATCGCCCTTCAAACCCAATAATTACTGTCATTGACAATCATGATTTATGTAACCTCACTGAAGTGGTTTAGATGCCTGCATGTTTAGGAACTTGCATGGTTTAAAGAGAGAAAAATACATATTTAAGTATTAGAGTCTTTACAGCAAAAGCCAAACTTTGACTTTCATTTTGTCAGGAAATTATTCTGGAAACATTTTTACCTTTATGACCAAAAGGTACCAAACAACCTTACTTCAAAGTCCTTGCATTGTTCCAACACGTGTCGTGCAGAATCACTTTTTTGGACACGGAAAAAAAGCTGTGGGCAGGTCACACATTATTGCACTGAACACTCACAAAGGAAATGTGACAGAATCTATCCAACTGATGGGCGACTTTGGCATGAGTCACACACACTCTTACCTCCATGCTTGTATTCCACTCCTCCCACTGGTAAAAGGAAAAAACCTTCTCCATTTGTGTCTGGACACACACAAGGGTTCCACCCTTGACTCACACGCTGCTCTCGACCCCTCCCAGCCCAGCTGTCCCAAGGTGCTCACAACAAAGCCCAGCTAATTGCAAAGATCCATTTTGCCACAGTAGCTCAGCCCAACACTTAACCAACAGGCTTTGCATCATTTCCTTGCTGCAGGTACTGCTCTTCTCTCTTACACAATAATGTTTCCCATCAAGCTTTGTTTTTGCAGCTGTTATTTCCCTCAGTGGAAGATCTGAGATCGCATGGCAAACTTGGTTCACATACTACCAGATGCCCCTGAAACAACCAGAGGCTTTTGGCTTTCAACAAGAAGCTTGCAAACCCTTTTCTTCCCCAATTAATCTGGTTTCTCATGCAAACTCTAGCAGTGGCAGGGCAAAATGCATATATTCTTCCTCTCAGCTAACTTGACAAAGTCTAGGAAAACTGCATTCCCCAAATTGGGAGTTAAATGCAATCAATCTGGCTACCTGTGACGCTTGGAAAAGCTTGTTTCTGTATTTCTTACCCAGCTCTGAGCCAGGACTTGAACCTGCATCTCTAGATGATCTTCTCTACCTGGTTGTAAAATGTTTTCCCTCTCCTCTGATGGCTCTGCTCTGTACAAACATGCCAGCATTCAATGGACACCTGGATACCACATGAATCCCTTAATGGTGTCTTCCTTACTCCTTCCCTTTGGCCTAAGCCCATTTCTTTATCCTGGACATCTCCAGCTACCTCTTTTGTCAGCAAGTTATTTATTTTCCTTGCAGCTGGATCCACCCAGATCCCAGCCCCAAGCTGATTAGAAGCCTGGATACCTGACTTAGAGCTGCAGATTCCATGGGTAGCAGAACACCCAAAACCTGGGCTATTTTACCTCTTCTATCTTCCTGTTCCATAGCTTCATTTCCTTCCTGCCCTGCTCCCCTACCTTTTCTAGCAGAGAAAGAAAAACCCAGATATAAGTCCAGGAAGAAAATAGCTTAAATTAATGGTTAAAACTTGTTTGGGGTTTTTTTTGTTAACTGCAGTCCCAAAAAACAAAAGAGTTATTTCAGCAACTAGTTTATAGTAGAAGCACCCAACACTTCCTTTCACAAATACCAGACCAAAAAAAAAATAAAAAAGCTTTTAATCTTGCTGAAAAGAAAATAAAACCGGTATTGTTAAAATGAAATAAAGATGCCTTACCACATCTCCTGACATTGTTTAATGAGGAGCTTTGTGCTGGCTACGTGTAGTGAAGGGGGCTTCCCTGAATGGCATTTGGAAAGAATGTCCCCAACACCTGGGTGGGGCATGGGTGGCCTCCCCTGAAGATATTTTCCTTCTCTGCTCACATAGCCCCTCTGTGTTCTTCATTCCTGTAATTTAATCATTAAACCAACATCAGAGACTTTCCACTCTACCCCAATGCATCACAAGAGATGTTACCAGCCAAATTACGTTTTTCCTCATCAGGTTCATTTCCAGCACAGTCAGGGGGGTGGGGAGATCAGCACTTTGAAGTAGCTGGTAAAGTCAGGCTTTTGGCCAAAGTGTGTTGCCAGCAGGTGCCATTGGCAACTTCCACACCAGTGGAACTTCCAGTTGTTTCATTTTTTCCAAAGGAAGTACTTGAGAGAAGGTAAGCAAGGAAGAGTGACATTCCATTAATCAAATAAACACTGAAGGACAATGGCAGAGCCTGAGAGACATTAAAAAGGAAGTGATTTGAGGATATGACACTCCTACTTATTTTTTCCACACCTTTGTCTTGCGTGTGCAAAAGCTAACTTAATGTAGGCCAAAAGTTATGATTTTGATAACTGGCACAAAATAAGGTAAGTAATGGATGTAGCCAGCTTTGGATGCTCCTACATAACCAAAAATCACCACTTTAATTGGCACAAACAGCAGCCTCATCAGCAGGGTTACTAGAAAAATCAAGGGCCAGCCAGCCTTCAACATTATAAACACTCAAAACAACAGGTGTCAGGTAAAAAAAAAAATCAATTTTTCTGAAGATCTTGAAGTTCAATTTCTTTCTAATTTAGGAAGGGGAAAATCCATAAAAATAGATTTTAGGGACAAAAGTTTAACTCAAAACATATTATGAGTTTTCTTTTTCCTACTGCCTAGACACCACAAGGATTCCACACTTCAAAAATATTCTGAAATCATTTTGCCTCCTGGTGATAAAAAGGCACTTACTCTGTGCCTGCTAAACACTTCAGTGGAAACAGTTTCATAACCCACCCCTGTTTCACCAAAACAGAATTTTCTGCGAGAACCCAAATGATCCTAAGGGAAAACAAGTGAAAAAGAGCATGTAAACTGTATTTCTGAGTTGTAATGCCATCTGTCAGTAACAGCAGGATCTGAGGAAATTGTTTGCTGAATATTCTGGCAAGCTTGCTCCTGCCCATTCTGGGAACACAGTCCTTTATAGCTGCTGTGCATGTCATGAAACTCTGTGGTCATTCTGTAGCATCAGCTAAACAGAAGCAGCAGTGGGAAGGGAAAAGACGGCAAATGCTTGGGGCAAAGACCAAATGATCTCTACAAAACCACTTTCCACAACTGCTTTAGCAAATGAGTTTATTCAAAGGCATGGTGGTAGGAAAGGAAACTTTTACACAAGTATTTTTTATGTGTTAGCTAAAATTGAACGAAAACATTCACCTCAAAGTCAGGACTTTAATCATTCAGTTACACTCAGACAATCAACACAAGGATGTGATACCACAGAGCCATAAATTTCATAGCCTCAAAAACTTGGAACAGATATTTCAGCCTGAGAAGACATTGAAGATTTCTTGAACAAACATCATAAAGATGATTCTAACAGGTCCTTTTCTGAATAGCTTTGAAAAATAAATGTGAGGACCGTAATTCTTACATAGTTCTTATTCTGAATCATAATCGTCCTTTCCTGAACTACTTGTTCACCAAACATTAATTTCATTCAACACCTATTAGAATGGCAATAACGAGGGGGAAGAACATAAGACAAATATTCTCAAATTAGAAGGTGCCAAATTATACCCAAGGCAACTATGCAACGTACTGAACTATCTTTGTGAGTAATTCCACCCACTCAACTCCCTCACAGGCAGCCTCCCTATTTCTGAAGGAAGTCTGTGTTTTCTGCATTTTCCTAGAAATGATAAGAAGTAAGAGCAGGATTTGTTGTTATCACAGGGGTAAACTGCACATGTTCCACATCAATATTCTGTAAGGCAGAAAATCACCACCATTGCTGGATGCATCTCTTGAGTGACAAGAACTCATTAATTCTCTTTTCAGTGCAGGTTTTCTCTGAGGAGAGAAAACCCACAACAAAAGCACAGCCACTGATGCAGAGCAGTTATTGGCAGGGCTTGTCTGAGAGAAAGTCACACACACAGTCCCATGGAGGATAATTCTGCACTGTCCCAGACCACTTCTATCTACCAGAGAGAAACACTGCACCTTCTCTTCATGTGACACAAGGAATGGACCCAGGAGTGGATAGCAGCAGAGTGTGTCATTAGGCTGTCACATAGAAATGCTGTCACAATAATTTTTTTTCCCCTGCATCATTATCAATAGCTGAAATCTGTGTGTTCAGATAGCCTTTTCAGAACTCTTTTCTACTGTGAGCTCCTCTCCTTTGAAAGTGTCCTGAACTTTCAGGAGTCATTTGGCCAGTAGAAAAAGGAAAATTGGGTTCAAATCTGTAAAACAGTAAGTGTCATGTCAAGAACAAGAAATTTGTAACAGGTACTGTGACCTGACTGGTTTACTTATCAGTATCAAGTGCAACTACTAGTTCCAGAGATAACATTATTGAAATTCCAGCAGTGCATGAACAACATGCTGAAACTTGTTTCCTCACACAGTTTATCACTAAGTAATTCTTACAAGAAATTCAACATGCTTCTGTTCAGAACGGGAGTGTTTTTACTTCATACACTCAGAATTTAGGGTTCCAGAAGCAAAGTGCAAGCCAGCATCTGCAGGGAAAATAAACTTCCTCAATTTTGCAGGACAGAAAATCCCCATGAGTGAAACCTCTGTATTTCCAGTTTCACAAGTGGCTGGAGCAAAGACAAACAGTAAGGATTTTCAATTGATTTGACAGAAACACTTCTGATGATAGCCATTCATTTTTATTCTCCACAAAATGAGCCATAATTTGCCTTGAATTCACAAATGGAACTTAAAAACTTAACATCCAAACACCTTCACTTCCTCTGCCAAGAGATGGTTTGGACTATTACAGATGTTCCCAAGAAGGAGCATGTCTGCAACAGCATTTCCCCTGTCAATAACTGCATCTCTTAAAGAAATTCAGTAAGAAAGCAAAGGAGAATGAAAATTAAAATTGGGGAAAGCGAGTATCCTGGGAGGGGAAGTGAGAACAAAACCATGCAGGCTTATGCAGCCAGCCATCTGCAAAGCTGAAGGTTTCACAAAGAAAAAAAGCCTCTACTGTTCCTGAATCAATGACTTCCCATTTACAAGGGAGCTCACTCTGAAAGACATTCAAAATGGCTCTCAAGGAATCCACGCCAACTGTGAGGTCTGTTTCTATCCCCCTCCCCTCTTTCTTTCCCAGTCACAAGGATGTAAGTATTTATCAGTCCTGTACCCCTGCCAGCATACACTGGAACGAGTCAAAGGGACCTGGCACTGAATCACAGGGATTTGTGTTGCTAATAAATAAGCAGGCCCCATCCATTGTTGATTAATTTTGACTGAAATCTAAACACCAAACAACAAACACTCTTCTGAACTGCTTTGGTACCCATTAGTTTGATGTGTTTATTAGACAAGACTGTATTCTTTCAAGTTTATTAACAACAGATTAGAGTATCTGCAAACAAATATAGGAGTTTTATTATTTAAAGGTGTGGGCACCATACACTAACATCTTTAGGATTTGACAACACATAAAACCAAAATTCCCATATCAAACTGTACTTAGGGTGACAAAAAATACCCCAACCAGTCAAAGTGCAGCACAGTGCCAGCCCTCTACCTTTTCAAAAGTTTCTGCTCAGTAGATGCAGAATGACACCGCTGGAGCGCACAAACATTAAATATAAATTTAAAAATAAATAAAGAAAAGCAAAGTGTAGAGGAACCACAGAAATTGCATGGGTTCATAAAGGATTTACAGAAAATAGGAGAGGTTTGGTACTTCTGTAATATACTTTGCAGGTAAAGCAATTCCTTTAAATTCCTTTTGTTTGCCAAATCAACACACAAGTATTCCACCAGCTCTTAGCAAAACCATCAAATCACTATTAAACCCCACAATTTCTTCCCCCCAAGATTTTATCTTTCAAGCAGGTGTTTTACTGGGCTGAATCACCCAGTAACAACCATGCAAAATGTTTGCAAAACACTTTTAAACCTTCCAAACTGGGATCTGCCTGGCTGGGAGCAGCACTCTGGAAAGTGTACATCCCAGTGTACAATGAGCTGCATCACCTGCAAGAAAAACAAGTCCTTCCCCCATTCAGCACTTCTCAGGCTACACCTGGAATGCTATGCTCAGTTTTGGTCCCCAATATGCTAAAAACACATGGATGGGTTGAAGAGGGAAGGGTCACAAAGATGATCAAAGGACTGGGAGTGCTTGCCATGTGACAAAAGGCTGGGGAAACTGGGAAGTTCAACCTGGAAAAAAAAAGGCTTAAGGGAGTTTCAGTCCTTAAATGGGTGGCTGCAAAGAAGATGTAGGAAGGAAGATAAAAGGAAGATGATGATTCCCTTTTTATGGGGAATCACATGGAAAAGATATGGGGTAATGGTTACAAGTTGCTCCTGGGAGATTCTGTTTGGACACAAGAGAGAAAATTTTCCCAGTGAGAATCATCAACTGTCAGAATATTTTCCACAGGCAAGTGATGGATTCCCCAACATGTGGCACTTATAAGATACAGCTGGACTGGATGCTGGGCCATCTTGTCTGGATCATGTTTTTGTGAGAAGTTGGACCAGATAATCCTTGAGGTCCCTTCAAACCTGGCAGTCTATGATTCTGTGATGATTCTCAAAATATGACAAACTGAAGAACCTCTCTGCTAAAATCAGAGACCAAAGCTTTGAGTAGGATACAAAGGGTGACTGCAGAGGAAAAACACATAAATATTTATCAATTTTCTAGTAACACTATCTAATATTAAACAATAATAAGTTATTTCCCCTAATCTCCTGCTAAAAAAAAATGGCTTTTGACTACTCTTATTTTAATTCACAGATTGATAGGATATGTCAATATGCTTTTCCTTTCCATCCTAAATTTGATTTTAGTTATTCCTCTTCAGACATTCATAGGCCTTTGAGTTGAGATGACAGTAAATTAAAGTGCATCATTATTACTTAGATGGATGACAACATTAAATTTTAACCCAATGAAGGATCAAACCAAGGGCAGTTCAAAAGGAATAAAACAAAACCTTCCTTGTTTGTTGCACTGAAGTCAAATAATAATTTCTGCCTCGAGGGCGGTATGATTCATAACCATTAGCTGGCAATATCATGAAATCACATACTATTAGATTTTGCATCTTAAATTTTCCAACCCACCAAAATTCCAGCCTACTAATATATCTATGCACCCCCAAAGGATTGGGATGCAAAGATACAACTGCAGTTGCTGAGATTTTAGCATGGAAGGTCAATGTGAGGTCCCAGAGCAACTGCAGGAGCCAAGAGTTCAGACTCTGCCCTGACTCAGACTTTGGGAATAGAATTCTGCATCAAAACCCTCCATATTTGAGGAGACATTAATATTGAAGTGGTGCTAATCTTACCTGTATTTTCCATAGCATAATAATGCATCCTTTATCCTTTTCTTTTACCCAGGCCAACATTTTTCTTTTCTACTGTTATTGCCACTGTACATCAGTCAGATGTGTGCACTGAGGGGGATCTCATACCTCAGTCTTATGTTACCCCAGTAAATTGAAAACTCACTAATAAATAAGACTAAATAACTAAGAAAAATAGTCACTGTTTTCCAATAGCAACAATCTTATGTTTCTGACAGAAAATTTAGCTTCTCATAGCGCTGTTCTGTCAGTAGTTTTATTAGAAATTTCTGACTCCCCAATAAATAATCCTCAATAAACAGTGATGAAAAGTTTGCTCCACAGATCAAATAGTCAAGTACCCAAATAGCTTTTCAATGTAATGGGCTCTTTCAAGCATTATTTCAATGTGCTATGCTGTCATAACAATATTACAGTGCCTGTTACTTGACCATAAACTCATTCAAGAGGAAAAGTCATGCTGATCTTACCAAGGCTTATTAGCCTTCAGTGTAGATTCAAATTTTATAATTTATTAATCTAAAGAAGACGACTACCTAACAGAAACTTTATGGGAATGAGGAGCTGTTTATTTTACAGTTTCCAAAATATTTGGAAATCTGTTGGCAGAAAATCTCCCTATTGTTTGGACAAACCTATCTCCACAAGCAGATGTGAATGTCATTACAGGCAAGAGCTCATAAGAGGGCTTTACATTACAGGATTATTTAGTAGGGGGTTTTGCCACCATCTTCACTCTGGCTTTCATTTTATACAAATCATTTCATGTGTTCTTATTTAAGAAGGTTAAATATGCTTGAAAACAAGCATTCATCCAATTTTTCTTTAGCTCTTTACTATGCTCTGCTACCAGAGCCTATAATTGCCATAAATCTAGTTGAATTGCACTGGAAAATAATCTTTTCACATTTTCACTGGCACACAAAGACAAACTACCAGCTAAAGCTCACCATACATTACTTAGATGTACCCAAACAGCTGTAAATCTAGTTTTAAAGTTTTATATCTCTCACTGATCTCAAATGAAATATTCTCACTACTTTTTCCTGTATTATTTTAACATATTTATGTCCTATAAGCCAGGCCACTCAGAATCATTGGTCAATGTCAATTTTTCCATGAGTTGGTAGAACTCAAGCCCATAGGAAAGTGTTCCAGAAAGATTTCAGAAATTCTGCAGACTACATCAATCCCACTGACTTGAAGGACCACGTCTTAAAAAAAATACATCTTCTAAAGTTCTTTTGTTCAGTTGTGTTCCAGGACCTGCTGCAAGGTCAAGAGGAAGCAATATATTAAAATCCAAGCACCTCATTGGGTTTTTCAAGAAATTTCCAGACCAGATATCTTGTCTTTAACTAGTCTTCCTCCTAAAGCCAGTACAGTCACAGAATAAAGGAGGATCAACAATCAAATAATGAAGATGACAGTGGCATATCAATAGTTTAGTGCTGGGGAGGGAGGACAGGCTCACATGAAGGATTTTGATTGCTCAAGGAACCCAACTGCTATGGGAACAGAAGCAGCTTGGTTTAACATTACCACTGGCACTGTATTATATCTCTTTTCCTAAATCCTCACCCAGCCTCCTGACTTCTTCAAGCACTACTTTAATTTTCTTCATAATAAATCAGTGAAGACCCCAGACTAACCTTGAACAAAAGGTGTCTAACAGTCCCCTCTCTAATGGATAAGAAAGATATTAACAGGTTAAGCTTGAGATAATGCTATGAAACAGAAGAATTCCCACTCCCTTTTAGCTTTAAAGAGGGAATTTTATGGGTTTTTTCCTGTGCAGGTCAATTTGGCATGCACAGCATTAATTTTGAAGGAAGCTAACACTGCTAATGAAGGACTTTCCAAGTAGCACAAAGGAAGCATTTAATTACTTTTGGGCCTGTTGAGCCCAAAGCCTAGTAAAACAAGTCAAAAGTGAGTTGAGAATAATAAAACAGCATCTGTGTTTCACTCTGATACCCTGAGTGAGATGGGGAATTTGCATAACATTTTAATGTAGAGTAAAACTGCAACTCTTGAGGTTAAGTTCTTTCAGCAACACACTAATGAGACAAACACCTTACAGCTAACCCTACTAATGATCCTATGTAAAAATTTAAATAGGGATAGGATTAGACAGGAAATTCCTCCTTTGCATGGTGAATTAGGAAGATCTAAAAAGATCTGCAGTGCCTGCAGAGGCATTGAAATTACAGCTCAGATACAAGAAGTACTGAGCTCATTATGTCACTGAGATGGTTACTGTGGTGCTTCATTCAATGCCTGGGTTATAAATGTCCATTTTTAGACTCTTTGTTTCCAGGGATTATTCACATACCCCTTGTTTCATATGACTGTACTTGCATGCACATCCCTTTCTCAGACCAATATATTAATACCTGCAACTTTATATCCTTTTATTCCTCTGTTTACTAAACCCAGCAAATGTTCAATAAACCTCCAAAAAGCCCCATAGTCTTGTGTTTCTAAACCACTTGACAGAAAGTTGTGGTTATAGAAAAGACATTTACATCATCCAGCATTCTCATAGTAACTGGTGTGAATTAATTCACTTAACCCGGTTATTTGGGGGTCTGTTCAGAAAATCATCCCAGCTTTTGTTTGTTTGCTGAGACCAACGTTTGTTAGGAACCAGTCCTAAAACTAAAATTTTACTTTTTTTTTCTTGCTCTCAGATCAAAAATATACTGTTAATTTTAATTTCCACCTTCAAAAATATTTCCCTGAATCACAAACTCTGGCACAGCTCAATAATGTCAAGCTCATTTTATTTGGCACTTCTTTGCTCAAAAGGGGATTTGAAGATCACTTTCTCAAATCTGTCTTGGTGTACCCCTAACCAAAATATTTGAGGGTTTTGTAGATTTAAAACCTATCCTGGGTACTTTTACCCCGAAAATGTGATTCAATAGGCAATAATGAACAACCAGACATTTACAGGGCAATTGCACAACACCCTACTTTATACATTAATTCAGAAGTCTGCATTTCCTCTACAGTGAGTGGAGAAAAAAAAAATTCCTCCAAAAACATGAGTGAATGCTTTTTGTTTGTTTAAAGATAAACTACTACTCCCCATTACTTCACAAACCCTCTTCCTGAGAACAAATTTTACCTTTTTGTGTTCCAGCTGACCACTGGGTTTTTTTGGGTTTTTTTTTTAGCACTGGTTCCATTATTTCTTAATGAGCATAATTAAGTGTCAGCAGCCTCAGTTTCAAATTAATAAATGTCTATTCTGCTATCTGTGCAACACTGCAAATTCTCCTGTGGTGCTGTTGCCATGAGGAATTCCTTGGGGCTAATAGCTGAATTGTCAAACCTCTTCTCCTGGCCGTGCACGTTCTACAAATTCTTGCAATATAATATTGCTGTTCACTTATCTTTTTCTCCAAATACCAGGCATTGTCTTGCATAGATTATCAGAGCTGGCATGGTTCCATGGGCTGTCCTGCAGACTGGAGTTTTACAAGGTAGCAGTCCTTTGGTATCTGTACTTTTATCATCAGGGATTTTTCTGTCAAGCCCTGGCACATTTCTGTTGCTTTTTCTAGGTTTAAAGCCCTAAGTGTTCATCAGCAATTCGACCTGACTAGTTGCCTGTAGTGGTACAGAAAAGGAATAAAAGACAGTAACCATTAGATTTTCATACACAGGAGAGATCTATCATTTCAATGGTACAAAAGGGGCCTCAGATTAGCTTAAAATCAGCAGCAAAAACAGTTTCAAGACTTCAGTTGCAGCTCCTAAATATCTTACTTCTAATTTATTGAAGATAGTTTCAGGATTTGGGAATGACTGTTCTAGGTTCTGTACAAAGCACAATTACAGGTACTGCTCCCACTGAAGATTTTTTTTAAGGCAATTCTTAAAATTAAAAAAAAAAAAAAGAAAGAAAGAACAGACACCACACCAGACCAAAAAAATCCCATACTCTCATTATAGGCTTATTTGGAAGCAGGGTTCATCAAGATTTAATCAAATTGCTGAAGTTATCAAGGTCTGTCACAGAACTGCCCAGAACCTGGGAGGAAAGGGACTTTAAGTTGTTCCTGATCACCAAGCACCTCTCTCTATAGAACATTTCTAGCATGGTGTCACACAACTGACTGCAGGGGGATGGACTCAATAGCCAAAGGCAAGGAGCAAAACCAGAAACCCCTCACAAGGACTGAAGTACCTATTCCTATTAAATAATTTCAGCCATCATTTACATATTGTGCTACCCAGGCAAGTCCACAAAGGGACAGTACAGCAAAGACTTACTATGCAAGCACAGATTTCATTTTAAATCAAAAAGTTTTGCCACTACTTCTTTCTGCCTGTAAAAACAGGCAAGGTAAGAGTGCAATATGCTACCTCAGTCTGGAAGGAAGAAAAGAAAACTTGGAATTTCGTTCAGCAGTGATCTGTCATTTATATGGTCTCCCTCTGGGTCTAATACTCTAATGACATTCAGAAAGACAGTTCAATAAAGAAATGGAAGCTGAGGCTGTATCACAAACTGTACTTCATAAGCTATCAAACTTCAGACCTCTATATTTCAATTAATCACAATCCATCATATCATATGTACATTGGAAAAGGCATTTCAGACTTCGTATCAGTCACCATAATTAATTTAAAGAATTAGAGTCATGACAGGCAATATAATTAAAAGAAGCAGGCTTAAAAAGAGTTGGAGGGGAAGGTTGCTGGGTTCGAGTTTCTGGGGTTTTGTTGGTTTTTTTTTTAACAATGTCATCTTCCAGTAACTTTCCCGTTTCATCCTATTCCATCTCAGCCTTGGAGGTTACAGACTTTGCTTCAAAGAATTTCTTGGCACTCTCATAGTCATAAAACAAATATTCTATAACTTCCAAGATCAAACACACTTTGGCGGGATGCAAAGCAGCTACCTCTGCTCCAGTTTGGGCAGACGCGCTTGTAAAGGATTGAATTTTTGCCTCTGCACCTGAGCAGCACATGATGTATCATGAAATATGCAGGTCTTCATTATGCTTGCCTTTCAGACAGACTGCATGTCCTTCCCTAGAACTGGAGCTGACATCTATTGGAATGTGTTTTCCCAAGAAGAATCAAACTTGTCAAAGGATCCATAAGTGCCTCTTGTACTGCTGGAACTCATAGAATGCTCCATTTTAATATCGTGAACTTTGATTTTAATGAGCTCAACTCTCACAGGCAGAGACTGTCTGCTAAGATTATGTGCCAAAATGCTGCAATTTTTGAAGGAAGAGCTTCTTATTTTGGAAGACTCTTTTAGATTTAGGAAAGAACAATAGTTGTGGATTTGTTGCCAGAGTCAAGGGGACTGAAGTGATACCAGCACAAAATAAAAAGTGGATATGAATAAAGCCTGTATATCTTAAAGTACAAATTTCACCTCTCCTTACTGTCCTTTACTGTTTCCTCAGTAAAAGTGGACAGACAGGAGTAAGTGTAAGGATGAAAGGCAGTTAGAAACCTTAATATAATAAAATAATAGTATAGTATAGTACAGTATAGTATAAACACAAAGATACACATGTCCTCCAGTTCTTCCAAAGTATAATTTCAGATTTTTGTTCTATAGAAAGTGGCAACTTGGAACAGAAGCATTTTTCAAGTTTCCAAGCTAAAAATTCAAACATGAGTTCCCAGCATGGCTCCTGCAGTAGTAAGGGCCATAGAAAAAAAAAGCAAGAAGAAAATTCATGAGTTAGTATTCAGAGAAGGGCTTGAAAAACACACAGCAAATGAGTCACAGGCCATGTTGAGGACAAAAAACACAATATAGAATTCAGTAAGCACTGATATTCTCAATGATGCTGGAATTAAGGAATTTCTAGAGGGAAAGTACAGACTAACAGTTCTGGCATTTTGCAAATTGTTGCAAAGTAAAGCATTCAAACGTTCTGAAATGCTGTTTGGGGGCAAGAATACAGACTCAGAAGGAGAAAACAGACTGATGCTATACTGACCAGTTTATTCTCTGACTTCATTTTCCAACATAATTTAAAACAATGCAACTACAACATTACTTCCTCTATACATTTATCAAGGCAACAAAGTCAATTTGATATAGATTATTAACCTGCCTTTACAGTTTGGAAAATTGATATACAGAGGTGAAGCAAGCTGCCTAAGGTCAGAGAAAATGAGCAAGCAAGAGAAGAAAATACCCAGTTTTCCTGAAAGCAGAGATCCTTAATGGGATTTAGTGCTTTGTGACTTATTTTTCACATAAATACAAAAACTCATTTTTTCCCCCATGATTACTGCTTCACTGATCCATACACCATGGCAATAAATAGGTTTTACATGTCAGGAGGAGCTCAAGGATTGCCAGAGGGAATGATAACAACTTCAATGAAAACTAGACAGCATTAGGTGAGGAGACAGGATGAGACAGGGCTGCATGAGAGGTCTCAGTGCTCAGGTGAAGTTGCTCTCCTAAATAACTTACAAACTTTCTCCAGAGTTTCACTGACAGAAACTTTGAGGGAAAATCATACAGTGATTTTCAAGAGAAACCAAACCCCAACAAAACCAGCCTACTGTCTCTATGAGCAAATATTATGCTCTTTCTTTGTTACAGTAACAGCCAAAGACCATGGTGGATCTGTTTTACTGAGCACCCAGCAAGAAAGGTGCTCTGAAAATGTTATAACCCAAATGGACACAGACCTCAGGCAGGGCAGGTACAGAACATTTTTCATCCTACCAACAGCTCTCAGCACCTGGGGGCCACAGTCTCACCTTTTCTTCTTTCCTACTTATTTTATGGAGCCACACTGTTCTGCACAGGTCTCCAAAAGACCACAGGCAGAGAGCTGCTGACCTTCAGCCTGCCTCAGCCCACCCTCAGTGCAATTCCCCAGAAACCTCTTATCAAATGATACCCTTCACATTTTGTGCTGTAGAACAATTAATCCGGCCACTCTCTTTCTCTTCAGCACTCTGCACTTCCCCACAGCCTCACTCTTTGCAGAAGCTCTTAAGAGGTGACTGGCATTTAGATGACAGAATATTGAAAAGGTCAGGGCTGTGCCACACAATGCAGCCATACACAGGGCACACCAGCTATTGAAACATCATTCCCATAAATCAAACACTAGCACAGTTTGTTCCGGGAGGCTGTGGAAACTCTGTGCTTGAAGGAGTTCAAGGTCTCACTGAACAAGGCTGGGCTGGATATCCTCCTAAAATGCCAGATTATTAATCTGCACTACCTGCTACTTTTCACCTTTCAGCAGTATCCTGATCCTGAATGCTTCACAAGCAACAGCCCTGATTTTACAAGATCACATCGAGGTCAATGTGGTCCCTGGCTGGTGATTTACTCATACTGAGCCAATAGAATTGAGATAAGACTTAAAAATAATAAGAGCTTAAGTAGGGATCATTCCACCTGCACTGAATATTACTGTCCCTGGGGTTTTAAAAAATAAGAGTAATATTTTCCAATTGAAATTTACAATGGGAGCTTAGCAAGTCATCAGCCTTGGATTTAGGCAGGTTATATGACAAGATAGTTATCCACATGAGTTCTGTCACTGTCTTTTTTCCACTGTCTGCATGTTTCAATCTCTCACAAAATGGACTGAATAAACATACTGTGGAGAAACAAACTCTAAGGAATACAAAATTTATTCCTCATCTCTTCTCACTCTTTACCAGTCCTTTTTCTCCATTAAAAGCTCATGCATCTTCCACCACCCCCTCCCCACACTTTTTGCCTTTTCTCATCCCTCTTGGTCTATTTTCTGCCCAACTGTCAGAGATAAAATTATCTCTATAATTCCCTCTGCCTTAACCATTCTCCAGTTATTTTCCACCAAGATAATTTCTTCCCTTGCCTGTCCCTTTTGAGTTCTCTTGCCATCTGTTACTCATCTTGAATGTCTTCAGAATTTTTTTTCAGTATATAGAGTCTCCTTTTTCTGCTATTTTGGAATTTAGACCACATATCACTGTCAGTTATTTAACTCTTGCAAAGCATATACAGCAAATAGAGATCTTGTAAAAGACAGTAAACATGACAAAGTAGTATTTTATTTTTAATCACTACATCACTACTCTGTGGGTACATTTAATATCATTTGCAGCTGTCAGATTTGCAAGCTGAGGCAGGTGAGGCAGAGGTAAAAGGTCAATGCTCCTTATTTTGATAGAAACAGAGGGAGACTGATTTCTTTTATAGATTTTATGGGACTGTCATTCATAACTCAGTTCGACATGATGTTTGTCTGTGTGCTTCCCCATTTCACATCCTCACTGTGGTGTTTTTGTAAAAGAGATCTGTCAAATTCTCTCCTCACCTTCAACCTTCCTCCAGCTGTAAATTGAATGTACTGCACAAAACCCTTCTAAATAAAGTTAGAGCTTATTCAGTAGAAAGACCCATGACCAATTAGAACACTTTGCATTTCCCTTGGCTTATGTGAATAGCAAAATGAGAAAACCAGAAGAGATAACTGTGCTCTGTTAAAAGATAATCCCTCAGTATAATAATTGTCTAGCAAGTTGGAGTGTCACAGCAGGCAGAAACCCAGTCAGCATTTAGTAATTATGTCCCCATTTATTTGTGAGAATTATGCTCTGCCATCGCTTCAGGCCCTTTAGAAATGCTCCTATTCCCCCAAGGCTCCAGCTATATTTATAATGCAGTATCCCCTACTATTTTCCCAGTGTTATGGCAACAAAGAATACAATATTTAGAGAGCTCTCAGGTTCTGACAAGGCCAGGCAGCAGCACTCGGAGGGCTCAGTCCGGGTGTGCGGACACACGTCGGCCAGGCCAGCACAGAAAAGGCACCACGGGATGGAGGAAGGGGACTAACAAAACTCTGTTTGTTTCTTCTCTAAACCTCCTGGCTACAGGCACTTAATCACAGTATAGATTAGACTGTGCTGACTCATTTAAAAAAGAACCTGAAATTCAAGAAAGCTCACTTCCTTCCTACTTTTTTTTTTTTTAAATGATAGAGTGAGGCTTGACTCACAAGGTCATTGAAAGTTACAGAAATATTTCTTTCCACCTCAATAACCAAGAGACTCCTATGCATGCTTCCACATCTTTTAATGATTTTTCTACACATCAGTAAACACAGCAAGGTTGGGACACACCAGAGCAGGCTCCATGTTTCTAACAAATACATTTTCATTCAGCTCTTGCAGTGACTGCAGTTTTCCAGCACATTCACTTTGCATCAGCCAGCAGAGCAGAGCTCTTTCTCACATTGCTGTAGTCCTGGTCAGGAGACTGCAAGGTTTTGTTTTCTCACTCAAGCTAACTTCTGGAAGTAATTACTAATAGATGAAACTAAAGTTCAGCTAAGCTGTTAAGTGCTCCACTGAAAGTTTTCCAAAATTAGCAACTATCATGAGTCCTAAGAGTTGATAAGGATTCTCTGAAGATTGTGCTTCCACAACAGCACTCTCAGTTACTGCCCTGTCAGCAGTAGCACAGGTATGTTACCACTCTGTCATTTCTAAAACCTACTAGTAGTGGGTGAGGGAGGAAATTATCTTCCTTTTTGTGTGTTGCACACATGCACACATGTCAAAAAGTCATTGGGCCACACCAGCACTTACTGTAGACAAGGAGAGAAACAGAGCAGGAGCATCAGGGCTATCCCATGCTCACATCTCTCCTCTCCTTTGGATGTTCACACTGCCTCCATCTCTGGCAAAAATAAGCTGCTCAACCTTCGTAGGTAAAGGAAATTCCTGTAATTTAGTCAGAATCCAGACTTCTACTCTTGCCCAGGAATGTATCTCATTGTGTTTGCCTCTATTCATCTAATACAGTGGACATATAGAAAAGGAAATTACTTTGGTAGGGGGTATTGAAATATGAAATGCCTGTACAATTCCAGAACACTTGAATAATTGGTCCTGGATAATGATAAACCAAACTTCAGAATCTATGTTTCAAATCTTTTCAAAACACTTTGTTCACACCTTAAAGCAAAGGGGGAGAAAATAAAAAATGGTGGAGAGGAAAGGAAGGAAAGGAAGAAAATAAGAGGGATATACCAATGGAACTGAGCAGCTGGGTAAGTAGTTCTCATCTGGATCTGAGTACATCCAGACACACTCCAAGTGCCAATTAGGCAGCAAGCTTGATAATAAATCTAGCACAGAAGCACAAGAGCTACATAGAAGACGACTTCTTCCCTTAAGAAATGGAGTATAAGCACAAACAGCTTTCCTAAAACCACTAAGCAAATAACAAGCACACAAGTCTATAAGCAAGTCTGCAGACCTGAGCACGGCTCTTGCCAGTTATACTTCTCTGCTTTCATCCAGCTGTTTTTTTTAAATTACTTTCTACCATTGTCTGAGGGAATTAACTGAATTACCTGGAGGTTTTTTTGCTACCTCCCACTTGTATAAAACACCCATTGCCCTCTTGTAGCTCCCCCACTTGGGAGCAGACTGTGTCCACAAGGAAACTGAGAACAGTCCAACACAGTCCTTTTGTACCTTTTTAGATTTGCCTTATGGAAGGAAATGTTGGCTTATGTCCAGGCCCATGATTTACTGTAACCTTCCAAAGGAACATCCAGTTGACTGGAGCAATTTATTAGCCATGCCAAAAAACAAAGGCAGGCGATATTTCTGGCATGTTTTGTTTCCAAAGGCCGAAGCATAATAGGAGGGATTACACCTCTGTTTGCTATTTCCACATTCAGAACCACAGACATCTTGTTCACTTCTCTTAAGCTTATGTGTAGTTCAACATTTTTGATGTGACTCGCTGATGTGTCAGAAATTGAAACCCCATCACTGGAAGGAAATCGTTGTTATCCTCCCAAGTAAGAAATGCAATGACATTTGGTCATACAAGCCTTATTGTACACAACTCCTCAAATACAGAAATCACTTTTTACTTACAAAGAACCAAACATGAAGCCTTCAAAGACCAGGAAAGTTACCTCTTAAAAACCAAATCAGAATACATGGAAATACTAATTCAGCATACAGGCACATGTATAAGTGGCATGAAATGGGCGGCAACATGAGAAGCTGGAATCTTGCTTTTAAGTAACTCAGTGTGATTTGCTGTTCTGTGGGTTTGGTGTCAATTGGTGTGAAAAGTTGTTTCTGTTTATCTCTTTCCTCCTCCTCCCTCATATCTCATCAAGGAACTCTTGATGCTTTGCTTGGCACACCTAGATTCTCTGCAGCTGTCCCTCACACAGAATCACCCACCTTGCAAAAGTGTTTCCCAAGTGATAGCCATGAAAACAGCAAGATGAAGTGAAAAACAGCAACATGACGTGAGAGACAATCACACACATTATTTTTCCATGCCAATGCTGAATTCAGACACTAGACACATATAACAAAGAACTACTTTATATTATCTCCACAGTAAAATTTCACAAAATATTGTGACACCAAACACATTGTTTATCAGATTTCATGTCATCTTATTCAGTTGCAAGTTGGTCATGCTTAATCACCATGACCTTCCGGAGATCAGAACTTACTCATCTAAGTTGCTTCACTTCCATTAGCTGACCATATTAACAACATGACAAAAGCACCATTGAAATGCCTGCATTAATCTGTAGGGCCAAGCTAAAAGCGTTTCAAGTCCATCCTCTTACACCAACCAAAAAAGTCTGAGCTGAAAAATAAAAAAACTTGGAGTTTTCCATGTGTCAAAAGAAGCAACAATTAATTTTTGCTTCTTAAATTTTAGATGCAGAACTCTGTCAGATGAAAAAAATACTGAGTTCAAGAATGCAGAAAACAAGCACAAAGCAAGAAAACTAGCACAAAGTAATAAAAAATAATAAAAATAGCAGGAAATTAAACATTTTAAAAAAAGAGGCAGTTGATGAACACACAAGTCAGGCTTGGTTAGCAGGGTACTTAGGATACAGGACGTGCTGCTTGATCTCACTGTTTGTGATTACAAACCTCAACATCTGGCTCTCAGAGTAGATGCAAATTTGATGGCAGATGTTTCCAAGAATCACAGAGGACTGTTTTTGTAATTAAAAGTGATTAGGGCAAGTTGTTCGTTTTGCCACATTTTTGTCACTTTTCCATTTTGAACCATCACCCTTCTGCCTCTTATCTGTCAATGCTGGACAGGACAAGCCATTTGGCACTGGCTTACTCAATTAAACCCACTCCAAATGTGCCCTCATCATCCCAAATTCCTGATCCTTCCATCCATTCTCCACTTCCAATTCAGAGGTCACACATTATAGCTAAGGCTGCCTCATGTATTTTGCCTGTGTAGGCTCAACCCAGATGTGACCATGGAGATTGAACCTCCACATGGCATTTTGCCCTCCCATTTTGCCCTGGTGGCTGCCTCCAGCCCTGCAGAGTGACGTCAGAAGAGCATTGCACCTCTCCAGCACACCTTAATACCATCCAGAACCTACAAAATGGGAACCTGCTAAAGCTTAGTTGAGATGGAGGGTGTCAATAACCCCTTGTCTATTCCCATCCCAATGAATCCACACCCAGGATATAAACCACTCAAAGTGACATTTCCCATCTCGTTCTGTTGGTGTTAATGTTACCTCCCTCCTTGTTCTGGGAATACAGCCTTTGGAGAGACTGCAATCAAAAGACAGTTGCTAACACCACAACTTTCTTCCAGCCTCAACCTTCCTTTCATTTACAAAAAGCCATCTGTTTCTAGACAAGAAAGTTTTATTTCACGCAGTATAAAATAGACCAAGTCAAGGTTAGATGGGGCATGAAACAACCTGGTCTAGAAGGTGCTCCTGCCCATGGCAGAGGGCTGGAACTACATGAGCCTTAAGGTCCCTTCCATCCCAAACCATTCTGTAATTCATTCTATGGGTCAGAGTTTTAGGAGCCTGATTATATCCATTTCCCACATTCCAGGAAAGAGAAAGAGCACACTGTGCTAAAAATGTCTCAACTCATACATTTCACTCTTGAATGAAGCTTTTGACAAAGGAATCAAAGGATGCTAGATGCTAGTTGGTGCTAGCAAATCAGGACAAACTCTTTCCTACATCTTTTCTTCCTTTTTTTTCCCCTTGTTTTTGTAAAAGAGTCCACCTCCACTCCCTAAAAAAGCAAACCAATTTGCAAAACACTCTGTACCAAAGGAGCTGCAGACAACCATAAGTTTTAGCCAGCTTAACATGCTGAGCTGCACTTGAATTCATAATCTACAGGCAGATGACTTCACACTCTTTACCAATCCCGCACGCCATCTGGTCCCCTCTTGGCACTGCCTTCCAGGAGTTCCCTGCCCCGTGGCTCTCACACAGCTGTTGTGTTCAGAGCCTCAGAACTCCACAGAATTTCTGCTTCTGCTGTGATTACCCCAACTGTCTGGTGCTACTCAATATGCCTCCTGACATTTCCAGGCACCATGACTCAATCGGTTTCAACAGTGTCCTATAGACACATGGCAATAAATAGCAAATTTTCCAGAAAGCAACAAAGAGGACCCAGATTCCCAAACGCCTTTTTCAGCTGCAACTAGAAATTAACACTGTTCAAAACATTCTTAGTTTTGTGGAAGTATGCATTGAACTTCTCTGGATTTCAGATCTGCCCATGCTGTCCCTAGAGTGCTCAGCACATGCACCCCGAGCTTTCCAGGAACATCTCCCAGGCTAAAGCCACAAGACCCTTGTCCTTCAGCAGGAGGCTGACACAACTCATTTTCCCCATAAAATGGCCTGAGGCACATCTTGGAGCAGTACCTGTTCCATGCAGGAGAGGGCAGCGATATACACGTGTGCACGCTCGGTAAATAAACTGACACACGTTTGGACACACTTCCTTTGAGTGTCTGACTCCCCTGGAGGTTCAGATGCTGCTCATATCACACAGTTAAGGAAAAATTCCATTATGGCATATGACAACCTCAAAATGAATGTAGATAGATTGATGCTAAATTTTAAAAAAAGTGTGATGTGGAAAAGCAGTTGTAAAAGGCACAGGATATGCTGGTGGCAGAAAGAGGTTGAGCTTGGGAGAAAGCAGAGACCCACAATAATTTCTCCTTTTTTTAAGAGCTGACAGTACAAAATTTTATTTAAATATAGGCACCCACAAACATTAGATGGGAGAAGGGGAAAACTAAAGGAGGTTCCTAAAGCATCCAAAGCTGAAATCTGCAAGCCACTTTGTCATTGACTCTGTAGCACCTGGACATCAAAACACCAGCATGTATTCGGATCTGGAGTATGTTTCAATAGGAAGTTAGTGACACTTGAAAAACCTGAAAAGACTTCCTCCTAAAACTCTGTTTACTAAACTTTCCCGAACACCTTTACTTCTACTTTTGGAAAATATCCCAACTTCTTCCCATAGCAGAATTATTTCCTGGAGACTTTCATGTGGATTATGGCTTTTTTTCCTTTTTATATGGAACTCACAGAGAAAACTTGAAGACAAAAATAATACTCTTCAATATAAAACACCAGGAATTTAACAAGCATGATTTCAAGTGGACTACTTCACAAATAGAAGGAACCAAGATGAGCTAAAACCAAGGAAATGCTCTCCAGGCACCTCCAGTGTGCCCAGTACAAGCCAAGATATATTAAATACACATCTTATGGCAAATTTAATAACAAATTAATTTAATAACAAATTTCTACTCCACCAGTTGATAGGGGAATCCTCACAGGTGCACTGAGAAGCCTGGCACATCCCACAAAACCCTCTTAAGGGTGAGGTTTCACAGCTGGGGGAGGCAGGAACACCCAGCACCCAGGAGTGCTCACCTCACTGCTAGAACAAATAAAGCCCTTGAGGCAAACCTGTTCTGCACAACTCCAAAAACCCACTCAGAAGTAAAGGAAGGAAAACTGGAGCTGTGTGGATGTTCACCTGCCCTGTACATGGGCATGAAGCTGAATGGCATAAAGCTAAGTGAATGTTTAAGCTAATGTTAACAGCCTACTCATTTCAAACAAAAATACAGTAAAGCAAAAACCAGAAACAACCACCAGTAAAAGGATGCAATGAAAGAGCTGCTCAAATATGCAAAGAGTACACAAAAAGATCTCTATTCCAGCAACTAAACTGTGGTAACTAGAGCTGTATCAACAGTACCTCTTAGTGGCCACAGTAATCTGCTACCAAAAGAGGGAGGAAGGAAAAAAAAAAAATAAAAGGAAAAAAGCAAGTTATGAGTAGAAACATAAGGGAGCTAGAGAAAGAAAAAGAAAAAAGAGGAAAGTAGAAGGATTTGGTACCCTATCCTGGAATAATCTTGCAGACATTGATCCAAAGATAGTGGCTTTTTCCCTTCATCTTTTAAAGAGATGTATGTGAACAGACATCACTCAGCCTGTGTTCTGTGTGCCACATGCCTGCACTTTCCAGAAACCCTGCTAGCAAAACTCACCCTGGCCTTGAAAACTCATATCTAATATGCTTAAAAATATAAAACCCATTGGAAACATTTCAGATATGTAAAGTGAGATCCAAACCAACGTAAATAAACTTATTTCTTTCCATGTGGGGAAGGGGCAAATGAGGAATGGGATATATCTAATCCATTTACAGGGTATCTAGACACTTAAAAATAACAAAGTGTATTTTTGATAGGCCTGTGCTTCACTTCTGCAAGCTGTGAAGGATTGCCAGAGAGCTGGAGCAAAGACTTGTGGCCAGAAAAAGGTGGAATCTGAAGATGACTGAGGCAGGGGTAAGGGAACACTTTTCCTTGTCCTGCCTGGGGCATCAGTACACGGATCATGGAGCAGGAGGCACGGCCTCCAGAGCACGCTGCTAAGGCAGAGCTTGCAGGCACAAGGCACAAAAAAATACAGTGGCTATTTTGGGAAGATCATGAGTGTACACTACATTACAATTAAAGTAATGAAGAGGGGAAACAGTGAGAAGCCCAAGTAAAATCTTCCCAGATGCAGCCACATAATTAGTGAAAGATACAGAATTAAAATCAAGCCTGCTGCCACTCTCCACCTCAAGACAACCCAGGATCCCCTTTCCCAAGGGCAATGTGATCATGCAACATCTTCCAAACTTGATAACCTTGGAATTTAAATTGAACAAACAAAATGACCACTAGCAAAGTTTAAATTAGTATTTCTTTGGAAAACAGGAGCACTCAAATGTCCTCTACCTATCATTTAACTGCAGGCTGGAGTGCTAAATTTGCTCTGACTCTACCTCATGCCTGTAAATCTTCCAGCCAGTCATTAACTGCCTGGTAAAGGACTGGCACCTCATATATTGTCACTTAATTATGCTATGCTACATTGGGCTTCCTAGGAGGCACTCATTTAGCACAAAAACACCTCTAAAGAAAACGATGTAGACAGACTGCCCGATCCAGGGACGATGAAGAATGCTGCTGACAGGGGAATAGAAATGACAACTAAAACAGCCTTTGGAACGGAAGGAGAAACCGTAGCGACGGGGAAAAAGAAACCAAGCATGGACATTTGAACCATCAGATAAACAGCAGCTGACAGGACATTTTAGATCTGGAAGGAGGGGGCAGAGAGGGAGGAGGAGAAGTGCACCAAAGTGGAAATAGAAAATTACCCTCCTGAATGAAGGAGATGTGTTTGGAATGAGTCACAGGGGAAGGCGAGTGCAAGCATCAGCAAGTTGAGAAGCTGACTGCGCGGTACCTTGCTCCTGAACCCGCTCCTCAGAAACGAGAGACGGCTGAATAAACACAATGAGACAAACAGCCTGTTCTCACTTCCTACCTTTGCCACGCTGAAATGAAAATGCTCTCTGGGCACAGCCCTACGAGCACAAGGAAGGCACCGCCGCTGCTGACTTCAACACAGCCAAAGGACATCCAGCACCTCAGAATTGTCCTTCCTTCTTCTCACTCCAAAGAGATGCTTGGATCTTTCCTGCTATGGAAGGAAAACCAGCCCTGATCTTGTACATTACACACTAGCTTTGGGACCTATTGCCAAAAAAATCCAGTTCATAACTGAATACAAAAGAGCCAGACTGGCCAGGGATATGGAACAATACCAACACGGCCATGTGGCAGTAACACACACACTTCTAGAGCCCCTGTGGATGCTGCCATGGATGGAGCATTTACAAAGTCTATGGGTAGGCAGAATTGGATCTGTGGCTGCTCCACAGCTGAGGATTTGGAGTATCCATGATAACAAATGGCCACAGTAGAAGTTTTCCTCCCCTCCATAAACATCAGCATTTCTCAGTCCCAGTGACATTTACCAAACTGGAAACCACCACCCTTCAAAGCACAGTTCCAACTGCTGTGCCTGGCAGCTTTACACTTAACTCTGGTGTCATTCAGCTATCAAGTCACTGGACAAAGTCAGGAATTAGGTGGAAATTGCCAGTGATTGCTAACATTCAAGTGAGATCTTTTTCCCCCCACAAAACCAAGTTTTCATTTGATATTAGGGTGCAAATCAAGGTGGAAATTCAGGTTCAGAGCCTAAGGTGCATATACTCATATTCCTAATTGGATTTTTAAAATTAACTCAATTTTTCCTCTCATTTGTCATTGATTGATAGTTTCTACTTGGGAAGAAATCCCACTTCCTAAGAAAACACAAATAATGTGGTGAGCAGTGAGAAATTTGGTTTGCCCCATGTCTTTCTTTGATTCATCTCTTGAAAACTGCTCAGGAAAAGCCTGCTTTGAGTCCATGGATAGCAAGGACTCAGGGACACAGCTTCTCTATATAAAACTGTATGTTTACTATCATCACTGCAGACAAGGAGCCTGCTCAGTACTGAAGGTGTTTGCTGAATAACTTTGTGTTGGTACCTGTGCAATGAAGCAGGCGCTGTTAGACATGCAATTGCCTCATGTGCTAGTGAAATAATTACTACAAATGGCGCTTAAAGGATTTCTAAAACAAGAGGCAGCACTGGTGTGTGTTCCTCTGAGCTGGAGAAAAGAAGTGACTTGAAATCTATCCTTTCCCTTTCCTTATCTCCACATCACTTTGCCAGCAAAGGTCAATTACATGCTCACAAACAACCAGCTCATAGAATTTGCACTATTAGCGAAACCTTAGTCACCAGTTCCGGCTGCCTGCAAGTATAAAAAGCAGCAGCACTGCAAGCCTGTGTTAGAGCTGGTCAGGAAATTATACCCCCACTTCCCAACCCACACAAAAGCATTTTAGGAAAATGAACAATTTCCAATTTAATCGGAGTTTCCAGTTTACATGCAGAGTTAAATTTTGTTTGGTTTTGGCAACTAAGCCCTTTCCTCAGTTCAGTAAGTTTTAGTGTTTTCTGAAGACAGCTTAGAAATTCAACCCAAGTGGAAAGTTTTCATTTAAGTTTTTCATTTCATCAGAAAGTGTTATTTCTCCCATCCCACAGACTTCTGACCAAATTAACCAACCAGTCTCACAGGAAAAGTCACTTTCAACACACAGGACTTCCACCTTCTTTTTATTACACACTCGGTTCACATTGTACTGCTGACATCCAAAAATCAAAATCCTAGATATTTATCCTGGGCTTTTTTTCATAGTATTACTTGCAAAGGTTGAAATCAATTTGTAAAACTTATTCTAAACTAGTGCAAATATGTTTTGAAACTTTCATTGTCAATGTCATGGAACAATGCTGATACCGACATTTTGGACAGCTTTTTACATGTACTAACAGTACACAAAATCTGAGGAGATTAGCATCTCACTGCAGAACTAAAGGCAGATGACAAGGCTTCAAATAAATTACAGCAGCATAAATCTGTTCTGTTTTCAGGTCACTGAGATCTCTGGACACACCCAAGGGTTGTCTTTGTTTTTTATTAGAGGGAAAGAGAAGAAAAATTCACACAAAGGTGCTTTATACAGGAGTTTGCAGACCTTAGAGTAGTTCCACTTATACAGAATGTGAATATATATGTGTGTATATATATATTTTTGTGTGTGTGTGTGTGTGTAGGTTGCAAACACAGTAATTGCCAGTCAGACTTTGTGTCTATCAGAAGATATTTTTGTTCCTTCAAGGGACAGAAATGTCCTGTAGTACCTGGTAGTTTTCAAATATAACTATCAAAAATTGTGCAAATCAGAATCTACAAGTTTTAGCACTTTAAAATGAGATTTGTCTGATCTCAGTGCAACTTTTACCTTCATTTTGCTCGCAATCCCTGCCTAAAAAACTCCATCAAAGCTACCAAACTGAAAATGGAGTTAAGATAATAAAAATCAGAGCAAGAAACTGTTCTGTGTCTGCTCCCTAACATGGATCCCCACTCTTTTTTCAGAAATTAATGTCCAAGACACCCCAAACTGCAGTTAAGTGTTGGAGGTAGCCAAATGTGTTGGCCCAGCAACCTCACAGCAGGATGGGATCTTCAGAGCAAACACATGCTGGGCTGAGACTCACTGTTAATGGAACAAATTCTCAGGGGTCAAATCCCACCAGCTCTAATGGAGCTACATCTGTGAGGATTTGGCCACATTATATTTATGTTCTTTCCTCTGCTGCTTCCTTAACCACAGTTTAAGTCTCACCTTTTAGTAGGAAATTTCCACTTGGAGAAAATCCAGGTCCTGTTTCTAAGGAAAGATAAGGACTGTGGCGTTAAATGGTGTGAAAATAAATCATCTTCCACAGAACTTCCCTCAAAGTCTCACTGTGCCTGTTAGAAGATCAAATGATACCTGCCATAAATATCTGAACTTAACAATTGCCTGTGATGGATATACATAAAGCAGTTTATGCAGTTTTTATAGAAGGCAAAAATATATATATTTAAAAGAGACTTAACAGTTGCATGCCAAGTTATATGTTCTGTAAAATACTGTTTTATGAAATATGCTCAAGTCATCCCAAGAGGGAGAAAAATCATAACTGTTTTTCCTTGCTTTGTTTTTAAACAATAAATATTTTCACCCTGAAGGTCACTAAAGTGCTCATTATATAGAGATTACTTATTTCAGCAGCCATAGGTAAGCCACATATGTACTGTACTTTATCTTTGTATTTATCCACATTCTACAGAAAGTTGCATGTTCCTATGTAAGATCACATTTTATTAATCTGTGCTGAAAAACACACAGCTCATGTTTGGCAAAAAATTAGCCAGGTAATCCGTTAACAAATTGCACCATATTTCAGAATGGTCCATGGATATCAAAAACACTCTTTATCCCTAAACATGGTTTAGCCCAAGTCTCCTTGTCTCAGAAATGAGAGATTTATTAGTTATTTCCAAAAGGGTTTCTCTGTCACAATTCCTAGTCAAACACACCAGGAGATTAACACAATTAATGTTATCACTCAGGAAACATCATGCCTTAGACCAGTAAACCAGGACTCTCGGGGACAAAAGTATTTAAACCTTTAAAGATATGTCAAATAAATCTCATAAGAAACTTGACATCATAAATGAGCCTTTGATAGAAGCAATATTTCACTATGGATACTTGCAAATTCTGTGATAAAAATCATTTAGACTTCCCAAAAGATTATTATAGAGTGGATATGAATGAGAATTAAGGACAGAAGACTATTAAATCCTGTCTCTAATACATTCTAAAGAGCAGAACACCATAAATTGAGTGTAAAGCAAGTTTATAATGGATTTATCACGCTTACCTACTCATAGTATCAAACTGCTTGGAGAAGACATACTCTTGGAACCCAAACCAACCAAGAAAACTGCACAAATAGGAGAATTTCAGTGAAAAGACAGAGTAGTTAGATTGCATTCTTCCAGAAATCAAAGTGGCACTTGGACGACAGAGAATTTTTACAGCACATATTCAGTGGTCTCAGGATAAACATGCTAACCAAGGTTCTTTAATCTGAGGAGTCTTTGTTTTGTCATCAAAATAAAAATAACAGTAATAAATCATTGTTTTGTGGCGATACTCCTACTTGTTCATAGCTGAGGGTGTTTTTATCTGGCAAAAAAATTGAAATAACCTCACATTGAGTAGAATGTATAGGCTAGTACAAAAGTATCACAACACAAAAGCAGAAATGTCTCTGTGCTCAGGTTCAAACTGAACTTCTGTGAGAGTTCAAGTGCAAATTATGTAAAACTCATTGGTTAAAGTCTGCATTCCCACATACACAAAGCACAAGTGAAAACAAATTTGCACTATCAATTCAGCACCACAACTTTCCAATGCTGGCCAGTCCTGGGGTCCTCCTCAGTCTTTGCATCAGGAACTGCAGGAAACAACAAGGTACTGTGGATCACAGAACCATTCTCCTGGAACCATGCGATTGGAAAACACTGTGCTCCAGCTAAGGTCTTACCGAATCCCAGACTGACACATGCCCAAGGGGCTAGATCAGTTAGCACAGACTTAGCAAACCACCTGGAGACATCTTCATGACTATGAATTCTTTCTTCAGAAACCACCAAGGCCACATTTGAAAGATCCCTACTATGATTAAACTCCATGGTGCAGCCTGGACCAACAGAATTTGAACATGTGCAAGCAGATATTTGTGCTCTGGTTTTCCCATACCATTCCTCTGGTATGGAGTATCATGCCTTGCTTTGTGCCTCAAGGCTTCAAGTGAAGTTACAAATCTAGCCTGGGAATCAGTCTTCTCTTTGCCAGGAGAAATTTCAGAGCCTGTATTTGCATACAACCTGGAAGAACACAGTTCAGACCAGGGAATCTCCACAGCATCCCCTACTACAAGATGTATGCTAGACCCTTCCCTGAGAGCAACATCCAGGAGATAACCTTGGAAAAGCTTTTGGAAAGAATCTGGTGTACCTGAGTGCTCTTTGGGGAAGGAGCAACCCAGGGGACTTGCTGCAGATCAAAGCTTCCAGACATGATTGCTCTAAGTCCAGGATATGCAACAAATTGCACAAAAAAGTGTTCTTGCATGAAATTGGTAGAAATAAGAGTGTTTGAAATGTTCATGTCAAAACCAAACTGAACTGAACTTCTCTAGTTTAAAGCTCTGCTCCACAGCCAAATAGAAATACAAGCCTATCATCTATAAGCCTATCATGTGTGAATGAACTCTGATTTATTTAAGCTGGCTTACAAATTTTAAATGAAAATCAAGCACCCATGTGCAAAAACTAAGAATAGTGTCTAAAGTTTCACAGGAAAAAAAAGTTTTACTTCCGAAACTTGGAAGCAGCCTTTTGGTATTTTTATCACCTCATGACAAACAAATCCCTTTGATTTTTAATAAACCCAGTTGTATTTTCTACAGTTTGCATGACTAACAATTCTTAAAAAAACCCCAACCAAACAAACAAAAAAACACATCAACTTCAAATACACCAAGCTCAAAATAGAATTTTGGAGAAGAGCATTTTTGTATGGAAGTCATCAAATCACAGAGAAGACTGTTTTTGCAGCCTGTTGTTCTCCAGGGCTTGTTCTTTGAGCAACTTTTCCAAGAGCAACATTGGTTCTGTTTGCAATTCATCTCTCCAGTGAGCATTTATAAACTTGAAGAAGTGGCAGCAGGGGGAAAAAAAAATTTAAAAAAATTAAAAAGGAGAGGTCAGAAGACAAAAATGTGGACATATTCAAAGCAGGGGTCCTACAGGAACGAGAGGGTTCAGCTCTGCGTGCGTGTGAATGTATTTCAGATTTAAAGGAAATCTCACTCACAAGGCAAAACCGCTGGCTGTGTGAATTCTACGAGCCCAACTTCCTCCAGTTTGGCAGGGTGGTGAGAGCCCTGCGGAAGGCAGCCACTGTGGTTTGACTCTCACTGATAATAGCCGACCCTCCCTCCACCCCCTGAAAACTCAGCGCTCTAAAAATAAGAGGGAAGCAAAAGGAGAGCCATTTCCTTGCCAGTGCCAGTAGCTGGGAGGCCTGGAATGATGCCATTAGATACCCTGCTATTTATTGCCCATTTCCACCCCATAGGAAGCGTGGGGAAGTAGTTGCCAAAAAAAAAAAAAAGAAAAAAAAGAAAAAAAAAGGGAAAAAAATAAACCTTCCTGTTTGGCTTAACATTTGACAGGACGAAGTCAGATAATTCTAGCTCTACATTTTGCACGTTCTTGCCCACAGTTGTTTTCCTCCAGAGTTCCTTCTGAAAACAAACGAGGATTTTTATACATCACTGCTTTCAAAGCAAACACAGGAAGTGTCTTCTCCAGTCTCCTTTGCTGCTTCACTCCCTCTTCACTGGGCACTTTCATTCTGGACAGCACAAAACCAGGGGCATTAAAATATATCTGCTCATTAGTTCCGTTTCCTTCAAAAATGACTTTTTCATCAATACCACAAGTTTTGCAAGTTAGTTGTGGTTTTAACAAGTTGTCTCAAATCAAAGACACGACTCTGGGGAAAGGAGTGGGAAAGGAGTAATTAACTGAAGATAACATTATTTGTTATGTCCTCTCTGTCCAGATTAGAGAGGATTCAAATTGGTCTCCTGTCTGCCCAAGGAAGGTCACACCTGCAAGGTTACAAAGGTACTTTAGCACCTTCTCCTAAAGCTGTTCCACTTTATTTAAATTAAGGATTAATTAAAAGGACCAAGACAAATTACTGGAGCTAAGCTAGTCACCCACCTCAGGCTCTCCAAAGCCTGCTCCCTTGAGGAGTAACAACTTACATCACAAATGACAATAAAATAGAAAAACCTTCAAAGCTGAGATTAGGTGAGTGTACAGAGACCCATTTCAAGTGTCTGGTCCAGATTGAAGCTGGCTAAGAAATAGTCCTGGTAGAGCCAAACAGTGATGTAGAAGGGTAACCATCCACCTTCTCCAGCCAGGCCACCAGTCTGACTGGGACTGGGCAGATTGAATCCTGCCTGAGCTGCAGCCTACAAACATGCCACAGGACAATAGAAACTGCATATGGTGGGAACGTGTGAAAAGGCATCATTGGGACAGGGTGGGAAGCTTGTTTCTCGCCTTGCTAACATTTTTAGGATTACAACAACAAATTCTTGTGCATCAGGACACAAAAGAGGAGACAGAGTGGGAGACATACCCTCCAAGCCCTCCTCTGAAAAGAGGCATCCACACAGGACAGCCAAAAGCCCAGTAGTCAGAGCTTGTAACAGTGGAGGAACAGGAACCTGAGAATCAAGACCTCATGTTTGGCAGACACATCTCCTGCATTCCCAGGAAAAGCTTTACCCTCCAGGGTATTGGCTATTCTGAGCTCTGTGCTCTGGCTTTCTACAGGAACTCAGTGCCAGATCACAGAAATTTTTCCACGCAAAAGTTTCATCCAAAACGACAAGTTTCCATGAAAAGTTTTGATGAAAAAAAATGTTTTCTTGGAAAATTCCTAGCAAGCTCTAATCTTCACGTTAAATCGTGGCCATGGATTTACAGCAGTGTGCTGCACACATGCTGACTGGAGCCTAGTAAAACTGTACTGAGCTCTGGTTCCTCCTCCACCCCTCCTTTGGGACATGTAAAATCTTGCATCCTCTGGGTTCTACATAACCTCCTGGTCAAAAATGCAGTATTTTTTTTTCTTTTTGTTATTAACCAAACTCCTGTTATTTCTCAGGAGCAAAGCATCAAGACCTGAGTTTTTGTAACTTTCCCTTTTGTTTTCACCTAGTCACACCAAGCATTTCTCCCAGCAGGGATCATCTCAGATGTTTTCCCTGAATGGTGTAGCACAGATTTTACAGGCACAGAAGGTTTTCTGTTACTTAAAAAGGGTTACAAGCAGCTGAAATTTCTTCCCTTGCTCCCTGCTGTTTTGGAAGAGCAGTGCCATCTTTGAAATAAGCAGGGACAGTTGAAAACACTGATGAATCTCCCTCCAATGCAGTGCACAATATCACAGAAGCTGCTTCTGTTAATGCAAGTGTTTGAATTGCAATTCTCAGCTTTAATGGGATTTCTGCTTGCATAGGAATTAAGTTATATTCTCTTGGCAGTTTTCAGTTTCAAGAGGAAATGACATCTTTCTTTCACGAGCAGTAAAGATCAGGAGGCAGTTTAGCCCCCCACACTTCAGGTTTTTAGAAGGATGTTTTCCTGTTCTTTCCAAAACCCTTGCAACCTTGCCACTCACAGTCCCATTATTTCCTTCTTTCAAAGGACAGCACTGAGGACTCAGCACAAAGTTACCTCTGATTGCGTGTCATCCATATTAGAAACTCCAGATCCATGTTAAATTTGGGCTGAAGTACAACACAGTTGTCATACTGGCAACTAAAAACTTATGAAAATCATACATTTCTACGTGCAACAGACAAAGAACAGACTCTGACGGCTAATCTGGCTTGAATTATCTCATATTTGGTGTAGGCCAAGTGCAAGCACGTGGACAGTTCCCCTGGAGCAAGTGCTGTGCAGTGATGTTGTTTCACAGCAACTCATCTGCATGCTAAACCTTTTCACTTGGAGCTATGGCTCAGTCAGGACACAGAGTCGACCTGACCTTGACAAGAAGGAGCTGAAGGAATTGTGAGCCCTCAGTTTCCAAGCAGAAATTTCTTCCTGGCCAGGTATTAAACCCATGAATGTTCATTTTTAAATACATCTCTGAACAGTCAGTGTGCAGGTGAAACATATCCAGGAGGGGAATATATATGGGAGCTGTTCAAGTTTCACATATAACCAACACCACTGACTCTACACAGTTTTCTCTTACTTGAAAATAATCAAGGCTTGTGATGCCAAAGCTTCAATTCCCATTCTCTCCCAGCACTAAATGCTGATAAATCAGTGTCAGTAAAGAGCTACTACAATATACATGTTGCACATGTATGTGGTGATTGCCAATGGATTTTGGCACCTCCCAATTTCTGTGCAGTACAATAGAATATGGAAAAGAAAATAATATTTTCCTCTAAGCCTCTTTTCCTTAAGCTGTCAAAACATCAGCTACTCTGCTGTCTCACCCTCCCTAGCTGATAGCACCCTGCACTTTTACACTGTTTGTACTTGCTCTGCTTAGAATTCAATTTCCTCTGGTGATCTGCATGCAGGCAAATATTGCCCAGGGCACTAATGTATATTTGTTCTTCTTGAATTGCACACAGAAATATTGTTGCTATGCGGCGAGCACAAAACAATCCAGAAGTCACCTGACATCCTCCATCAAACATTTAGGAGTCATCAAACTTAATTTCCCCTTTGTGCCATAAAACACCGAGAGGAAGCTTTAATAGATTGTATTATGTAACGGTTCTATAAAAATAGCAGGCCAGCACTGGAGCACTTCCTTCCTGAGGCCCAATAACCTATGCTGAAAGGATACACACTGGTTTCCCTGGCAACCATGAGAGATGACACTAGGGGAAAAACAGCAACAAAAGGACCATTTTTTGCTTAGTAAAATAAGGTCTGGCTTCAAGCTTGTGATACAGTGAATACAGAGTGCCTGACAGAGAGAGAACCAGTTAATAATTCTGCTCAGGTCCCAGTGACCTTGCAAGGCTGTTAATGCTTTTCATTTCTACTTCTACTGCCTGTGGAAAAAAAAAAAAAAAAAACAAAACCACAACAGCAAACTCACTTCTACAACTATTAAAGTTTTAAATCTTTTAAACTAAAAAAAAAAAAAGGGAAAAGAAAATAAATAAATTTGATGCAGGTCTGTGTCAGAGATTGATCAGACCTCCTAGCATTTGCACATTTCTCCCCTCCACTTGCAGAGACCTCAGCATTTCCACATTTTGGTTCAAAAGACTCCTTTCCATTTCCAAGCCTGCCATGCTTAGTACTCCATTGTCCAGCAGACAGCTGGTTTCAAGACATGGCCTTTGCAAGTAACTGAAAAACAATCTCCCTCCCCAAAAAAACCTCACAGTGATACAACACCACACTGAAGGCACAACCCAATGAGCTAGAACACTTAACAAGATCATCTCTCTCCCCTTATTCAGCCCTTCCACAGCCCCACACTCCCACAGGGAGCCAGAGAGAAAAGTGACAAAAATTTGTTTCAGCCTAACCATAAGAGCTGGAACCACATGAGCTTATTCTTATCACCTTCAGCTTTCCCTGGGCAATTTTTAACCCTTACTTGTTGCAAGAATTCCTGCTGAGGCAGCTCCCACACCAACAAGTTGCATTCTTCACTTGCCCCTTAGAAATCTCTGGCACATTAGGGTATTACACAGTGCAGCATCAGTGGGCAAATGCATATTTTTGAGAAGATTTTTTTAAAAAAGAAAAAAAAATCAGTTGTTTTCTCTACAATCTGGAAAACAGCTGTCTAAGGCTCATTTCCAGCCTTTCTGAAAAGCTCCCTTTCTCCTCCTTGTCAGTCAATAACGGGAGGAAACGCGTTTGAACAGGAAATGCAGTGGCACATAACTCTCCTGCTGAGCAACTCGACCATCTTGAAGCGATCCTGGGCTCCTCACGCAAGCCAGAGAAATGTAACATGTCCTGCTGAGGAGGAAACCCAGGGACAGAGACACTACTCTACAGCAGCAGGTATCCTGGCTGGAATGCTATTTCTGTCATTATAGTTCCCTTGCTAAAAGCATGTCTTCGGTCTTCAAGTGGATATTTGGATATTCCTCTTCATTTCCTCTTGGAAGTGAAAAGGTGTTTGCTGTGGCTGTATTTCAGCAGGGGATTAAGTCACCCCTATGTGTTACCTACTTCACAGGATCACACAAGTTCCTTCAGACCCGCTCACACCGGGTGAAATTCTCCCCTACACACGAGGCCAAGGCATTACCTAACTATTTAAGAGGTTAAACGGGATTTGAGGGATGTCTAAGGTACTGTAGCTGGATAAATGTCCCTCAAGATGATTTAATTCTGACACACTAACCCTTTCAAACACATACATGAGGCCTTTATGAAGTGCCCAGTTTAGGTGGAAACTAAATTCTTCTGCCAGCTTCAAGGCAGTTTAATGCAGACTCTTTTGTGCACAAATTCTGCCCAATTCTGACCAGGAACTGGTACAATGCTCTGTGGCTCCCAGCCCTACAGCAAGGTAGCAACAGACCACAAGGGCACCTGTCCCAGTGAGGTTCAGCTCCATTAAATCCAATTGCCCAATGGGATATTCCCTAATCTAACATGGAACAGAGCCTCTGGATGGTGCAGAAGCAGCAGCATGAGGGAACTTGGCACAGATTCCCAAGAAGTGAAGAGCCCAGCACCATCACGGTGCCATGTGTGTCCCCAGCAGCACAGCTGGTAGGAAGGGAGGCAGATGGAGTAATCCCTCAGCTCCTGCTCCCACCTGGGAGCTGCCAGCCCAGCAGCCACATTTTCTTACTTGGTTGCAATCTTCATTAACTTGGAGAAAAAACCCTTTTCTATCAGAAATGCCAATCGAGCAGCCTCTCACAGTGCCCTCTCCTACCTGACAGGATGCCAGCTCAGGCACAGTTTACTCACAGCCCAGTTACTTAGTTACTATGCTAATTGAGCACCTAAGTAGGTAGTGCATTAACGTGCCAGGATTTCAAAAGTTAATATGAGCTCACTGGGCATTTCCACTTCCGAGTCACAGCAACCAGCACAGGAATAATTACACCAGCTATAAATGCCTCCAAAATGTAAGGCTTGTGTAAAACAGATTGTTCATCTGAATTTTAAGGGCAAAAGCAAACAACATAGCTGCCTCAGAATATTTTAAAACAATCAGGGAGAATTCACAGTCAGAGAGAGTTAAGCCTACAAAATTACCCCAAATACACTTAAGACAACAAAAACACAGGGAACATGCAGCAGTCCTGAAGCAAGCTGCAACCAGGTGAAGCAGACACCTGAGAGCATGCCAAGGCAGGTCAGTGTTGCCAATTAGAGCATGCTGAACTTGCAGCCACTAGTACCTGCTCACTGCCCTGCAGACACACTGCTGGCAGCAGGCTGTTAACATTTAACCAGGGCCCTGGGGCTGCTGCAGGATCTTGGTGAGCCTGTGGAAACCTACACGAGCTCCCTATGGGCTCAACAACCATGGCACTCTTGGAAGATAACACCAGCAACTTCCTACAGGATCTGTCCAGCCAGGAGCTAGGCCTGGATTGCAACAATTAAGCTAGTACTGATACTGGCAATGACAGCAAGAATTAAGGAGAAATAGTTTTTACTTTCAAATTAGCCATTTTCCCAGTTTACCTATGTAAATTTTATCATTTCACTACGCCAGAGAGAATAGGAGCCCCAAAGGCAGGTGAAGCTTTTGATACTTTCAGGTTTAGAGAGCGCAAGCTTCCAAAATAAAGTGCACGTCAGGAAGAGGGCATCCAGATCTACGTCTTAATCCTTCCAGTAACAAGGTCACAGCTGTTTAAAAAAGGTGCCCATGCTGTGGTATTTCCTCTTGAGGAGAAGGAGGCTATGCATGAAAACCTAAGAGCTACCATGCTGTCTCAGAGCAAATCACCCATCCCAACAGCAGTGGTAAAGAGCAGATCTCTCAGAAGGAGCAGAAGAGCTGGGTGAACACACACGATACTCCTGGCAGTCTCCCAGCAGCCAACCATTTGAGGATCAGAAACTTCCTGTGCCAGACTCCTTTTTATCTATTTAGTCACCCTCAATTAATTTCTCTTTCATGAACCTGTCCAGTTGACCTTTGTACCCATAAAGCACACTATCTGGTTGCTCTAAGTGGATAGACAGGTATCCCTGGTATGTGAGGCAGCAGCATTTTACTGCTACTGAAGGGAGGAAACGACAAACCAAGAGCTTTTGCAAGGCTGCCTGCTGAACACAGCTCATGATTTCCCCAGCACTGCCCCCCACCATGCAGGCTATGTGATGGAATCAAGGAGGTGGGATAAAGCTGGACATCTCAATGCTACCATATCTATAGGGACACAACAATTAGAAGCCTGGAAACAATTCAGGATTCAAGAGGGTGTTCTGATGGCTCAACTCAGCCTCTGAAGTATCTTAAAACAAGCAGGAGTTTGCAGGAGCATCCCTATTTAAAGTGCTATAAAGGTTCCTCTGCAAGATGCATCAGAGGATAACATGGAGAAAATAATTTCCTTAGCTCCAAATCCACAAGGAAGAAACCAGTGACTGAAACCATCAAATAGCAATCTTTAATTAGTGCCTCACTAAAAGCTTGTTGTGATGACACATTAAATGAAGACAGAGAAAGAAATGAAGCAGCATAGAAACACTTCAGACATGCTACCATGACTTTAAAGCCAAAGTTCCATCAATTCTCATCACAGCAAGAAAGATCTCGTAAGACAAAAATAAACCCACCAGAACCATCAAAGCAAAAGTTACTCTCTCTTGGCACTACTGAAATATTCTCCCATAAACCTCCTCAGTGGTGTGCCAGCAAGAACTGCAGTACTTAAGTCCTGCTTGAGCACTGAAACAGCCTTTAAGTGGCATTGAAGTGAGCAAAGCAACCGTGCAGACCCTTGGACAGGAGGGAATTTTGTCATCTGTGCTCAGCATCTGCATCTGCTCAATGGATCACCTTCTCTTACTGTGAGCAGCTGATGAGCAAAGCACTTTCCCTCTGGAGGCTTTTTCCATGGTGAAACTGAGGCATCACCCAAGCTAGTCCTCTGAGCACAAAGAATTGCTATCCCTGTTAAACAGATTCAAAATTAACCCAAGGAGAAGGTGGAAAAAAGGCTTGGAAGATCTCTGAAGGGAAGCCAAAGGAGGACAGATTCTTGAAAACCTCTATTTTATTCATTCTGCACTGAGCAACTTTGAGTGCAAACCAGAAATGTACAAACCAGGTCCCAGAACAACTACACTATTTAAAATTAAAAAAAAAAAAGTGTCACAGACACTTAACAAGACTCTCCTGAGAATAAAACTGTGGAAAATCACCCAATACCTTCAGTCTCTTGCCTGGAACACAGGCAGAGAATGCTTCTGCTGCCTGCAAAAGGACAGAGAGGGAAAGTTCATGATCTCACCCTTGCTCTGCCCCAGTGCACACACTTCATTCTTGGTGCTTGTGCTGTCTCTCTGATTTACACTCTCCAGAGACTCCTGGAAGGAGTGGAGTCTCTGGAATCCTGTCTGAGCCAGCCCAAGCACTGTAATGATTCCTAGAGCATGTAATCCAGGAATATCATCCCCTACCATGACTCCAAAAACCATGGACAAGCCTTCTACATGCAGATATTCACACTCTCTGAAAATAGAAATCCTTATGCTTTCAAGCACATCTCACCACCACGTATTAATTTCTATCACTGGAAGTGTTGAGGAGCCTGCCAGTTATAAGGCACACTATAAATCAAACCTGAAATAGGCAGAGAAGATAATGGAAATTTTGTTTTAAAGGCAAAATGAGATCTTATATGTCCAGCACTGAGAACTGAGTCTACCTAAATCACAAAAAGCTCCATGTTCCCTGCTGCTCCCAAGTATAAGCTGTACCCCAAGCAGATCCTGTGCTGTTAGCTGTTACTTCCTTCAGGCAACTCCTGCAGGGAAGTTAATTCTGTTTCCAAGTCACATCTTCAGGGCTCCTTTTGCATGTTTGCTGTCAGGCATCCAGCACATCAAGGCAAACATTTGGAATAAAGCCTTGGGTGCAAGCCACATTTGTTGCTAAATAAACAAAGCCAATACTACAAAAAAAAAAAAAAAAAAGAAAAAAAAATCATGCTTCAAGGTATAAACAACTGGGTTTTTTGGCCAGAGAAACACCCAGCCCCTCATTGTACCCCACATTTGGGAAGATACCTGGGCAAGTGATGCCACTGCTGCCTGAAGCATTGATAATGGCAAAAGGATGGGAGCGGCCAGGAGAGGAGATAAGGCATGGGACTGACCTAGCAAATCACCCTTTGTTCAGCATGTTTCCTGGGGATTTGAGACAGCTCTTCCCATTCTCTCTAAACCCAGATAAATAAAGAGTGGTGGCTTTAGAGCTTTTCAAGTGACAAGAGCAGGAGGAAAGGCAGCCCTATAGTAACAGGCTTTAACAAAGGTGCTACCAGCTGACATAGGGACCTGTATATTGGCTTATTGAGCAGATTCCTCCCACAAACAGTGACAATAGCTCATCCCCTCACACACAACTCCAGCAAAGCTTTAGTACTTCCTATATCCATGTCCTGACTAATTAAAACAAAACAAAACCAACCCTACGACAACCAAAAAAAGCCAACACCATCCTGAGAAGGCCAACCTACAGCACAGTACCAGGGCAGGGGGGTGAAGAGATTAATTTTCAGTGCTGTAACCCCCTCATGAGTCTTATCTGGTCTCAAGTATCTGGTTAGCATCTGACACCCCATGACAAAATCCAAGTACTGAAATTTCAGTACAATGCTGGGGGGGAAAAAAAGGCAACAATAATGTTGCAGGTTGCATGGGACAAACACTGTGCAATTAGAGAAGAGCAAAGAGCTGGCACAGCCCTGTCCATGGCACCTATTCTAACTGGTGCTACACCACCAGAAAAAAAGTGTTCTACTTGAGCATTGTGAAGGAGTGGAAAAGGCATAACTGAGCTGCAACATACTCACAGAAATATTATTTGCACTTTTTCTTCCAGACGTTCCCACACTCTCCGTCTAAGCTGAATAGAACACCCACTAAAAGGTTTGTGGTTACGGCAAAAGTAAACCCATTATCAAATTTCCCAGACTGTCCTGGAAGTTTACATTGTAAGAGGAAAATCAAATTTTATGCATCTGATTATGAACACCACACATCTCAAAGTAAACATGGCCAGCCTGATTTGGGACTGTCTGGGACAAAAAATGTTCAACAACTGTAGGAAGAAATGTATTTGATACGGGGAGTATTGTAAATGAACTCTGAATTATATCAGCTTATTTTCACAGCTCTTACTCACTGGAAACAGCTCTCGTCTTTAGTTCAGTTCCTTTAAGTTCAGCACTTGTCTGAATAAATGTTTTGTGCTCAAATATAGCTGTGCTGACAAAAATTAGTGTAATAAAAGCAGAAAAGAAAATTAGGGCAAAACTTTAAATACTACAGCTGGAATACAGAAAGCTGAAGTTAATATAGTATTTTGGACAAAATATATAAAATGTGTTTTGTAAAAGTGTGGAAGGGATTAAGCTCTAGACCAAAAGATGTGTATTTTAGGATTTCATGGGCTTTTTCCTTCTAGGACTTCTCACTGTAAAAGAGGTTTCACAACTTTAGGGCAGATCAGTCAAGCAGACAAACACATGCATGATGACCACCAGAATTCTTGGTAGTTTCTACAAGAATATATACCAGCACATGGTCTCCAAGATTTCCAGACAAATGCATTTGAGTCCCAACACTGAATAGCTGGTCTGTTCCAATAATAAAAAACACAAAATCTGCCTCCTTTCAGAGTTTGACCAGGAACACATTTGAATGAAGTCAGAGAAGAAAGGCATCCCATTCAGTGTATTTGCCTACTTTGAAAGGTCTGAAACCAATGAGGATCCCAACAATTATTCTAGGAAACAGTATTTTCTCCAAGCACTTTTGTTGGTTTAAACAAAATTGTTCATTTTGCTCAGCTTTGAGGTTCAAGTAAACTAAAAACCTCAGAATTATTCTCAGGTCCAACCCATGAAATCCAAAGAAAAAGGGCTAATTTCACATAGTTTTGGTACTGAATCATGTAGTAAAGTTGGGCTCACACTAGTTTTTAGGACAACATGTTTACCCAAAATTGGATAAACAATCTGTGAGGGCTTCACCCACAAGGGCATTTTTAAAGAGTTCATTCTTGGCACGGATGGGGACAACTCCCATCAGCTTGAATGGAAAACTCACCTGTTTATGCCAGGACTGACTTTGTTCTCCAGCACCTGCAAACACAAGGCAGAGGACCAGCATCCCCACAGCTTAGTGATGGTTCACACCTTTGTGAGGTCACTTTTTTGATGAGTTGGACAGCAGTGATCAACCAGGATGTGGGCTGGTGTGTTTTCAGAGATACTCAGCAGACACTGTGCCATATTTAAGCAAAAACAAGAGCACTCCTCCTGTCCATCTTAAGGACTTGTTTGGAATTATAAAGACATATGGTATTTTTAGAGGCTGAAACAAACTGACTCACACTCACCACTGCCAATTGAGAATAAGGCACATTTACTGATGTAACCAATGTTCCACTTCAATCTGCTTTCCCATCAAACCTCAACATTTTATTTTAGCTGCAAAAAGGTTTATTAAAACCCTGTAGCCACATGATAATTCTCTCAACTCAGAAATGCAATGGCAAGGCTCAAAAAACCCAAACCTATACAGTTGCACTCATTTTAAAAATCACCCTAAGTTACATAGCATTCCACAGAGTTCATATTTTATTGTACTGTTTAAATGAAAAGAAAAACAGCTATTCTTCAGATTATTTTTGTTTTACACATCCAAAATCAAGGAGGTATGGGGTAATATCTCCAACTCTGTCACCAAACCCATTTTGTGGATTCCTTTTGCTGTCCTTAACTGGCAGAAAATAACGATTTGTATTTGTCCTATAACAGCACCTTCACCCTCTTCCCCACAAACTCAGGTTTTCTGTTATAGGAGTTAGACACAGCTGACAAGCACATAGCTGCTTGCCCACCCATTTCAGCAAGAGTTGGAAGTTTAAATCCTGGAACCTGAGATGCATGAGGTGTTTAAAACTTGTTAGATGGAAGATGATGAACATGTTGTATTTATCAATAGGTTGCAAAGACACCTCTCACACATGAAGCAAGAACATCTTTGCAAGAAGATACCCAGGATAGGGTATTTTAATTTTCTCTATGTTCTGCTCCCAGCAAAGCAGCTGAGTGAATGACACACCACTTTTCTCCTAGATGACAGCAAACAAAAAGCACAGGAAAAACTTATACTGTAGTGAATCACATGCATATTTTGACTGGTGGAAGCTCTGCCAGAGAATGGAAAGAAAGATTAATTTAGTTGGTTTATCCCTTCCTTGGACTTCCACGCAGACTGACACAGTGGCTGCTCACAAAGGCTGCCCACAGCCTGGCGTGGCTCCAGGCAGGCACTGGTGTGTGCCGGCTGTGGATCAGACAGCACTTTGTCCTGGCCAGGATGTGGTCTGCCTTTGTAACGAGGCCCATGCGAACGGGCGCCCATCGGCCCCTGCAGCCGGCTCTGGCAAACACCCCTTGTCCCTTCACTAGACATAAATGGACTGTAACTACCTCAAAGGAGAGCAAACAATATGAGAAAAGAAGGGGAAACATCCAGATTTAACCAGATTAACGATAACGGCTCTCCCGAGGGAAGGCTCCCTGAAGAGGAGAATTCAGGGACTTATTAGCAGCCATTAACCACGTTTCTGGTTTGTGATGTGCCATGCAGTGAAGAGTACAAATCTATGACTTCCCCTGTAGAAGAATTTGGGAGGATTATTAGCTTCACAGAAGACAGATTAGTCACAGCATAAACTGCTGCCCTAAACATTTCATATTTGTTTTGCATCCCCAGCATCCTGCTAAAAATAAAAGCGGCAGGAAAAAATATCTGTGCTGGGCTTAAAGGAAAATGCACAGCACCACCACAACCATCACTGTTCCTCTGCTGCACTAAATATTGTTATTCATCTTGAGCCCTTAGTTTTGTCATTTCACTTAAGCCAGGAACACATGGACTTCAGAAAAACTGTTTCTTATCAGAAATTGCTATCGCAATGTTTGTATTAAGAGAAGAACAATGAACAGCAAGGAACTTGGAGTTTTTCCTCAAACTTTCTTACCTTAGTCCTGCCAGAATGCTGTTAGCACACGATCTTGGGAAGAAAGATCAACAGAATTCCTGCTGTGTCTCTTTTCAGGGATGCAGGACTCCATTTCTGAAAACAGAAAGGTTAGGGAGACTGAAATCTGAAGTGCTGATACTGTGCTGGGAGAATGGTGCTGACAGCAAGCTCTTAACTCATCAGCAGATGCAGGTCTTGTCGACTGTATTTAAACTCAGACACAGAAGCAAAAACCCATTGAATGCAGTAAGAAACAAGGAGCAGCCAGACTGGCCTCTGTCATGATTAACACAAGATAACCACCTCTATCCATTTACAGACCCCACTACCCTGACTGGAGAAAACACAGCTTCAAGGCACTATTGGACCCAGATATATCATGTTTGGATAGTGGTGCATTTGCACCAAATTAAAGCAAAGATGTGTCTAAGCAGGTGCAGCTGACACAGAAATAAAGCTCCTCTCAGAACTCTGAGCTGTTCAGCAACTTAAATATCAGTACCCAAGTGTGAAAGATCACAGCTCCTCCACTCTCTTCACAGGTCTCAGGCCCAGGATAAATTATGCAGATATTAAAAAGTAGAATAGTTAGGTATGTTTGACACAGCATATTTGCAGCACCCTCAGGCAAAGAGATTGCTATTCCATCCTGACCTCATCACAGAAGATGTTTGAGACCACTTCCACTAAGCCTGTTCACCAAACTTCAAATCAGCAAGGTGGTACAGCCACCTTTTATGTGCCAAGCAATAAAACAAACTAATACACTTTGGGATATTCCAGAAAAAACCTCCTGATTCTTACTGAATACCACCAGTGAGAGCTGCCAGCATTAAGCAGAGCTCAGTTAGAAAACCCTGTGGCAATAATATAATTGAATTTGAATATCTGTCAGCTATTCCTTCTTTGGGAAAACTGAGGACCCTTCATCTTCCACAATTTTTTAAATGGAGATTTCCCAGCTGCCAGGCAGAGATGGACAGTAAACCACATCCAGACTGACAGCATCCATCAGCAGGTGCTTGGCACAAGGCAGCTCCCTGCTCCTGGTTTGGGAAAGAGCTTCTCCAACCAGGAAGGGGGGTCTAGGGCAATGAGAGGCCCTTCCCTCCAGGTTGCTCAGCACAGAAGGGGCTCAACAGCGCTTCCCTTACTGCACAGTCCATGGTTTGGTGTCTTCATGTACTAAACCCTCATTGCTTGCACTGCTGTTGCAGCTGAGGGTCAAGTCAGGAGAGGGTCCAGCAAAGGCTAACACTATTCCAGGGCACTCTGAATTGGTGCACTAAGAACTGTTGTGACAGAACATCCAGACAAATCTCTTTTTCTTTTTAATCTCAGTTATATCAACACTAGGGTCATACAATATACTGGAAGATTATATTTCAGAAAAAAATTATCTTTGGGGTTTATAAATCTTACTTACACACTTAAAAATCACCTGTGCCTGTCTACAAAGACTCCAGTTTGGCAATAACACTTGTCTGTGTTATTACACAGTCTCCAGCAACTTCTTCCTTCTCATTCTCTTTCAAATGGTTTTTGTCTCCCTGGAGCACCACCCCCTTCCCCAACCAGTTCCACTCTGCTCCTAATGGAGATAGGGTTAAATTTACAAAGTGTTTTTATCCTAATTACAAGCCTTTCAGCTAGTACCTTGGTCTCAGCCCCAGCAGGAAATGATATGCAAAATATACTTTCATGCATCTGACAGTCCCCAAAACTACCGGTCATATAAATTCTGCCAATTTACTCTAATTAAAGCTAAGCAGTGTCGTGTGTGCTTAAACGGTCAATCTGTCTTGAAGTAATTACACCTGAAAGCAGGAATACATCAGTTTCCTTCTCCTGGAATTAAACTCAGATGGGGCAGCTGAGAAACAGTCAAGGGACATTTGCTAATGATTAAATCCAAATCACATCTCCTTGCAGAGCTCTTACCAAGTACAAGCTGCTGTGTGGATGCTGATGGATTTGTGGAGGAAGGAAGCAGATGGTACAAGGCACTTGTCAACACAGCGCTGCCTACACAAGACTCTCTCTCACACCCAGTGCTGCAGAGGCTCGTGCTCTGAAGCAGTGCAGTAGGGAGGCAAAATGAGACTCTGGGAGGATGTAAAATCTATACTATGCTGGCAGTGAGAAGAGCCAGCAGGCAGAGCTCCTGCTGTGCTGGAGAACTCCCACCTTCCACATTGCCACATCCAAGATGTCTCTCATCTCTTGATGGCCCTTTAGAGAAGACCAAAGATGACTTTCTAGAAATAGCAACAATATTGACTCAGTCAGGAAAAGATGAAGAGGCTGCATTGCTCCATCCAAATCCTCCTTCCTGCTCTCATGTACAGAGCAAGGAGCACAGAAGGCAGAGAAGGAAAGACAAAAAAAGCAATCATTAACCACTAACCACACTTACACAACCATATTTTGCCATGCCACTCAACAGCAGCACGTAACTCCAAGTTCCCATAACTCCTGACACAGTGCTCAAAGACTGTTAGTCAGAAGGATGCTTACTTTGGCCCCCTAGGAGCTGACAAATTCCGCTTTATCTCCCTGGGATCTGACGAGCCCATCCTGTCACACGGGAAGACGATTATGAATGACAATGCAATGAGTAACTTCTTAAAAAGGCAAAAAAAAATCTGACTTGAATATTCTGCTTAGATTCTCATCCTCTGCTGGTTCACTGATATGTGCTAAGTTTCCCAAAAGGAGAAGGACATACCACTGGAAGACAAGCAGCAACCAAGTTCACTGCCATTCAGGAGATAATGTCATCAAAAAAGCTTATATAGATGCATCACTAAAAGATTAACCTAAATCCATGTTCAGCCTCCAAAACCCGAGTTTGAAAGATACAATAAACTATGAAAGGACAAGCCAAGGACCTGTGCAGCTCTCTAAGCTACCTGTGATTTGTCCATCCTCAAAGCAAACTAAAAAAGCAGTTTTTTGTCAAGTTTATACTTGCAGTCCTTTTACAAGAAATGAAACTATGTCCCCTCCCATTATCCCATTAATCATCTTCCTTATTTAAACACAAACATGGGCTTTAATGAGGTTAGATTAAAATATTCTGAAGGATACCTATTTAGGAGTCAGAATTCTTTATTCCTTCATTACAATACAATCCAGCCATACTCATCAGAACAGGACAGTTCTTTCTATCCCTCTGAACTGGGACCTTTCCAAAATGCCAGAAACAGATCTCTTCTGGTATACCTAAAATAATCTACTGGTACTTATTTAGAAATAGTCTAGGTTTCCAAAATGCGAGCATAAACATGGCAGAAATCACTCTGTGAGTGAATGTCAGAGTTTGTGTTTTGTTAAAATATTCCAGCAGATTAACCTGCTAAAGCTTGGGGGTGGAGGGGGTGCCTTTAAAAGTTGCTTTGGCATTAAAAAGCGTGCAGTATTGGGCACAGAAGAGAAGGGAAAAGACAAAAACAAAGAACACAGTTTTCCATTATCAGAACAAGGCAAAGCAGGATCAGCTGCTTTTTGAAGATAATTTGTTGTTGTGAGAGACCTCACATAGTCCCCAAGGCTGCATTTTCCATTCCAGTCTCACCATGGAGTATTGGTTGCAGCAGGACTGTTAATCACTGCTAATTGTGAGGACAGCACTGAGGCAGGAACAACTGTCCCCAGTGAAGCCAGCTGAACCAGTAACTTCATTTTAGCTTCCTTAGGGGCTTTGGATGTTATTGATTTCAGTGGGTAAGTGAGTGCCTGCCCTAGCAGTGAAGGATGTTAGGATAGTAAACCTATTTTCTTATTTCAGCCCAGCTAACCACAGAATAAACTAACTTTTATCATTAAACCTGAACCAAATAGCCTAATCCAAGTGAAAGGCTTCTCAGCCACAGCTGTCTTGCCCTTTAAAAAAAGGAAAGGAAGAAAAGCTAAGTAAATATTCTCTATGGAGACACTTAAGATTCCCTTCCTTCCCCCCAGCAGCAGTAATATATGTATCTTCATCTTTTGGACTTTTTCCAAAGTGCTTAACTTTGGAATTTACATATTATGCTTGCCACAGCAAGTGTCTCTCTACACTAACGCTCCTCTCCCTTACAGGTCTAAATTCTGTCACCCTTTTTCCCCAGAGCTTGCAGTAATGAGTGGACAGCTTCTCTGCAGCAATTGTGGTCTGTCAGAAAAAACAAAGCAGAGGAAGTATGTATCATTTGGCTGTCTCCTTAATTTTAGTGTAACAATTCCATTTTTAGGTACAGAGAGTCCGTAATAGAATGGGCACATCCGAGTTTAGCACACAAAGCTCTAAATACGACTGCTGCTTTACAAAACCGCAGCACAGAATGGCAATTGTTCCTAGCGTGGTAACCGCAGTGATTGAGAGATGCCCAAAGTAACTTGTTTTTTAAAGGGGAAACTTCAGTGTGTGGTGGCAAGCTCTGAAACCACCGATATAAATGGATTAGGCCGTGAGCACAGCAAACAATAGTCCCATTACTTTGGCTTAGGTCTGTTTTCACAGAGCTAGAGAGTACTTAAAAAAAAATCTCCTTGGTCTTTCCAATATCACTGCAGGGCTGGGCCGGGACAGAGACACTTTCTGCAGGCGCACACCAGGATGTGCTAATATTATCGAGCCTTTTGCTTTGTTGTGCTATTCTTGCTTAGCTTCTAATGCTCCATGAATGCATGACTGCTCTTTCCAGTCCACATAACAGCTATATTACTGGAGGTTCCAGCCTGTTGTTTTTCTTCGAAGCTAGGCTTCAGCCTTGGTTAATGTTTGCCCAGAAATATGTAATTGCGGACTTCCTCCTCATAAACCGTTCCAGAGCACAGGCTGCCATCCTTCCATGTTATTATTATCTGTGTGCCTGCAGGCTAGAGCAGGGTGTGCTCTCACATTTGAGAGGAGAGATAACCCTTTCCTTGCAGGAAAGGCACTCCATGCCTTGGATTGAGGCAGCTGCTACTAAAAAGAGGCAGCCTGAAAGCTTTACTGGTGTTATTTTTCTGCCCTAAAAAAAAGTATTTTTAGCACAGGCCTACGAGGTCACAAATAAGTGTAAGGGAAGGTGAGTATAAAATCATAGAGTAATTTGGGCCTTAAAGATCATTTAGTTCCAACCCCTCTGCCAGGGGCAGGGACACCTTCACTGTCCCAGGTTGCTCCAAACCCCATCCAGCCTGCCTTGGATGCTGCCAAGGATGGGGCAGCCACAGCTTCTCTGGGAAACCTGTGCCAGTGGCTCATCACCCTCACAGTAAATGAACCTTCAAAGCCATTTAATTCATAGCACTGCATATACTTATTTGTGCTTCTTAATTTTTTACTTCTGATTATCGGCGCATTTTTTAAAAGTCCAAGTTTAAAAAAAAAGCAAGCTTATTTTCTTTATTTTCCCCATATCATTCAATACTGTCACTTACAGAAGGAAATAAGAAACCTGGAGCAATTTAATAAAACTCAGATTTTCAAACAGACAGTGAGATATTAATCCAGCATAAGCACTTTCTGGAGAAACAATCAGCAAACTGAACACTCTTATCTTAATTTTGGGCACAGGTCTTCAGTGCCAGAAATGCAATATCAGTAATGACAGCAAAGCCCCAGGCACTAGCAGAAGGTAGGTAATGTTCAGGATTTGCAGTGGTAAACATGCCCCTGTAAAGAAAGCTGCCTGATTTTGAGCTACTGAAATAGATTTAAGAATCTCTTATCTCCTAGGAATTGCCTATATCTTCCATGGATGCCAGGAAGAATCCAGGTCAAAATCTTTGCAGCATTATGTTGAATGACCAGAAGGTTTGTATTGAAAAAAAACTCTAGAAACATAAGAAATTAAACAGATGAAATCTCTTCAGATACTTTGTAGGCAACAGGTCTTCTAAGGTCTTGCCCAGATCCGTGCTGGAGATAGCCTGGCGTGCTTTCCAATCTTCACATTCCCTCTTTGCCCTCAAACCATCCAGATCTGGGACCTGTCAGAGTGTGTTAAAGCTCACATCCAGTCTATTCACCTGGATTGCCTCTAAGGAGAAACAAGGGTAAAGTGGAAGCCAATTTGAGCCCAGAATCTCACCCTGATATAGATTCAGGGTATGTCTGGGACACACAGGAATTGGGAAGACCTCCTGGGTCAAGTAATCAGGCAGTCTAAGGGATTCACTGTCCTTGAATACACAGATCACAGGAAACAGGGTGGATCAGGCAGAACCTGCACACTAAACTAAACAAACCTGGGTCCAGCTCCTCTGCTCAGAAAGATTAGTGAATATCTGGAGTGCAGTGAACTAAAGCAGTACCTCAGGTGGAGGAGTAGTACAGTGAAAAGCCTCCACTTCCTCCCAGATTTAAATTCTTTGACAAGACCAACAGCTGGAAAAAGTTTAGGCATCACTTAAACCAAAAGGTATCTTTATTTCTGACAACTGCTGGGTTTGAAACATGATGTTTTTAGTAGCTTTCAGATGCCTCTTCTTCCTGAACTCACTACAAACTGCATGACAGTTTAGAGAAGGGATGTGTTCCACATAAAAATGAGACACAGCAGAAAGACATTTCAAAACAGAACAGAAAAGTAGTGACGGGTTAGAGAATGGACTTAGAGCTACTAGGCTATTTTTGGAAGGAAAGGACTAAGCTAGTTTCAGGATAACAAGCCAGAGCTCCATAGACATTGAGCACAGACTCTCACAGAGAAATTACTGAAGGGCCAAGAGTTTACTTTCAAGCCAATTGTGATTTGTCACACAAGGGCAACCTAGTTAGGCTGAAAGCACACACAAAATGGAAACTATCTTCTGAATCAGGAGTAGCTTTCCATGACTGACAAACCCGCTGTCAGCTCAGACTGACCCATATGACAGTCATCCACACATTGTTACAGCCTGCCCTACAACATCCTCCTATAAACAGGAGTACTTGGTTTAATAAAATATTCAAAAAGGTCAATAGGAGTTTGCTTCAGTAAGGAGCCATTCAAAACTGGAAGATGAGTTACAGGACTGGGCCCTGGCAACCACAATATTAAAAAGCAACTAGAGTGGGATAATTTTTGAGCATGAATTTCAACAAAGCCAGCTTGTTGCTAAAAGGTTGTTCAGCTACTGAAGATTTGTCCTTGGATTCCTGTTGAAATCAATCCATAAAAATCATATTAAAGGATTAGGCATCAAGCATTTGTGTGTTGATGTGCATAAGAAATTCTTCACTCACAGACTGCTGACCTTACATTCTTAAGAGGATCTTTTGCCCCATAATAAAGTGTTCACTGTCAACAGTAATTCTTGTGCTTCATGCATCTGTTGACAGAGCCTGAACAGGAAGCTTTTCTGCAGGTAAAAAGTTTAAATGCTGTGCTCCCACAGGGCCTTTGTTCAAAGCTTGATGTAGGATTTGGACATTTTTGGCAAATGGCAAAGTACCAGTTGTGATATTTATGTCAAAGTGAACTGTGAAACAAAGAGATGCCACACATTTACTTCAGAAGTTTGGTAGTACAGGATTTAAACATCTCTCCTGGCATATCTATCCTTCTGTTATCATCTGTATTCTTTAGGCACAGACACACTTCTAACACAATTAGGCAGAATAACTCACAAGCGCACAAGAGTTCTTCTATTATGTCAACAATCCTTGCTTGTTGATTCAATAAATTTTACCAGCACATGTTTTTATAAAAATGCACCATTTCAGGTGTCTGCAACACTGATTTCACAAAGCACTGAAATCATCCCTGTGCATAATCCATGCACAACAGTGAAGGGACAAAATGACATGCCCAACATAAGCCACCTGTGTTAGTAGGGAGCTCCAAGCAAAGAGATTTAGTAGAGGTCCAGAAAAAAACACGTTCTACAATTGGGTAACCAATTCCCAGCTGTGTGAATCCAGGGAAGAACTGCCACAAATTGACCCACAACTGCCTTGTAGGCTGCAGGTACTTGGTCAGAGGAGGCCAAATCAAATTCTCTCACTGCAGACAGTACTGCACTCTCTGCCTTCTTTCTGTCCAATCATGCAGGATTGAAATCCCTGCAGAAACACATGGGGCAGGCAAGGTCTGCTGTGGTCCCTTGCTCTCCCACTGTCTTCCATGGGAACAAGGTATATGATGTATTTAATCCTCCCTGCCCCTTCTGTCTGCTTAAAAAATAAATCTTTACTCTGATTTCTTACTGCTGCCATCTCCAGATGTTTCTTATATCAGGAAAGTTGCTAAAGCTCTCTGCAGATGTGCATCATTTTGCATGCTAAAGATTTGCCTTCTGCCTGCACTCCAACTAAATGCATTCACCTAAGAAGTCACATCCATTGAATTGGAACTGCTGTTAGGAAAGACCAATTTAACACAACTTGCCAGCTAGAAATTCTATCTCCAGCCCTCTGCAGATAATTTCCTAGCCAGCCCCTTGTGAAAAAGTCCTGCTCGATGGTAATTGAATTTACTGCAAGAAGATGGAAACAACGAATACAGGAAAATAACAGTGCTTCATATCTTTGGGTAAAATGGAGTGCTTGTGGCTTCCCCAGCTCCACAGCTTGCCCTGTTATACCTCATCTATCAGTCCCAAAAGCATCTTTTACTTTTCACAGAATAGTTTACATTGGAAAGGACTCCTGGGAGGTCATCTAATCCAACTCCCAGCTCTGAGCAGGTCCGGTTAGATCAGGTTGCTCAGGGACTTGTCCAGGAAATAAGAGATTCAGTATTAGAGCACTGGGAAAACCATGAAACATTTCAAGGAAATCACATAGAAAAGTAATTAAAGTTAGCATGTGGAGCCTGAAGAGAGAGGCCCCAAGTTTGACTCCAGTTCCTAGATCCTGCTCCTACCTTAGACCACAGGTGCTGAAACCAGGAGCTTTCTGTTTTACACACAGAGCTAAGAGATCAAGGAAAGACAACAATCACAACCACCTGCATGGCACAGCGTGGTTTCACCAAAATCTGCTTTTGCATTCTGGGAAATGCATTTTAGGAGAGCTGTCCTGTAAGTAGAGAGATCAGGTCCTGGCCTGATACAAACCAATGCTTAGCAGCTGACACCAAGTGGGAAACTGCCTCACAGTTTGATTCTGTCAAGAAAATTCTCCGTAAGAAAATCTTGCATCTTCTGTTGAAATGCAAGAGACAAGCAGATCCTACCAGACACCCCCTGGTTCATACTGAATCACTGCTAGCACATACATTGGAGTCTCACTCAAAAACAAAGGACAGAATACAGGGTAACAAGCGATCAGTCACGTCTGACACACACACTGTTTCCACAGAATTACTCATCTCTGTGAGGTCTGATAGATGTTAAAGGATTTTTCCTAATTCACACAGATGCCTTGTAAATAAATGGCCACTACTCATATGACTAAATAGTTACTTCGTAGGTATTTTGAGAGAAGTGCTCATGGAGTTTCCAATAATGCCATCCTCAAAACATAAACTGCGCACTTCCCCTCCTTTCACTTGTTTTTCAGGAAATCATATTTTCAGACTTCCTGTGGCTGACACAGCCTGGGTAGGTCAGGCTGTGCTGTATCACATCCCACAGCATGTGGCAGAGTGTGAGCTTCCCACGGTGGTGATGCTCCACAGTGCAGCAGGTGACAGAGTCAGACTGGGAAATGCAGAGCAGCTTTGATTTGTTTCAGTTTTTTCATTCCTGGCATGACCTACAGTTAAACAAACTGACTGCCAAGGGAAATAGGAAAGGGATGCTCTGAGCTTAACTGTGTGGTTAGCACATTACATCTTTCTAGGAGTTAACCTACAAAGTTAAATCCAAATGATGGATTTGAGCATCTCTCTCTGGTAGCACCATCTGCTTTCACACCCTGACCTAGCTAATCCTAATCCTGCAGGGCTCTAGACTTTCATCAGCAGATAAATTTGGAATTTGATTCCTAGGACACTGCTTTTCTCAGCTCCTTTTTTTCAATTTTGATAGGATTTTCAGGCTAACTTTTCTTTTGCCTACTGCACTTGCAAGCCTTGCTCCAAGAATACACACTGGCTGTGATCACAGGAAAAGATCCAGCCTGAGAAATCTTTCAAAAAGACTTCTTGGCAGCAGGTAGGGAAAGCAGGCATCCCCAGCACAGCCAACAGCTGTTTTCCTACAGTTTCCATGTCCCTAAAGACTGGTGATAGGGGAAGAAAAGTGCCTACAGCAGGACCAGAGAAGAAAGATGAGGTGAGAAATTAATATTCCAAATGTTCACTGGAGCAAGAAGCTGGTGTTCCCCTCCAGACAGCTCAATGTCCTAGACACCAGATCACTGTATTATCTCTTTAGCTTCCCTAATGCTTCACTACAACCAGTACAACAATCTCTAAAAGAACAAACTGTAAGACAACACTACCCCACACTACTGCAATCTCATCTGTTCATCCTCCCTTTACAGCCAAAGCCTGTCCATTACCATGCAAATTCAACTCTAAAGAGTCCTTTTATTGCAAATAATTTTAGCAGAACCATACAGCTAATAAATTCATTCCGTTATTAGCAACAGCTTGGAAGTGTGAACTAATCAATATCCCAGGGTGCTGAGGGGAGAGACAGCAAATCTAATCAAGACCCTACAGAACTTACACCAGAATCCTAATTTACAATTAAAAGCTTTGAGAATAGAAATTTACAATTACAAGCTTCCATTCCTGACAGCCATTTTTCAACTTTTCAAGCAACAACAATATATTACATTATACACATAATCAAATTATGGTCTTACTGCTCGACAGATCTCTACTTTTACCAGCACCATTTTCTCCCTAGAAGGGTGAACAAATGAGAGGCAATTCAAAATCCTTTTGCACTTATACTTCGATGCCCACACCTTTATGTGTTAGACAATGAAGGGGATTGTGACAAAAGGATTATTAAGATATCACTAAGTTAGCTTCCATTTATCTTCTATTATCCATTTATCCCATTCCTATTAATTACTCTACTATAAAAGTCAGTGTGACCAAGGTCAGTGCTGCTCCCATACTCAGATCTGGCACCTGGAACAGATGCTCTCCACCTGGTCATTAATTGCCCTCCCAACACTACTTATCTGGACCTCATCTTCCAACACACTGGGAGAGTTGTTCCATTTCTTTCAGTAGCCCTGTACTTGCCAAAAAGGCACCCGTGCAAGTGGAAGCTGTATAGCTTGAACTGTGTAGCTCTGAATCAGGCTACGCGCAGCACTCTGCATTTTTCACCCACATGCACGCTGCAGAAAAATCTGCTCCTTCACTTAGGAATCCTTTGGTTCAACACACAAAAAAATGGCATTCCTTGTGAAATAATACAGCAGAGTTTTGTTTAAACCTTCCTAACACCATGACTGTGATTTAGGCAGCAAAAGGATTAAGCCCACATGCCTTAGGAGGAGGCAGAACAAATTCTTGCTCAGCCATATGATTTATTTGAACGGTAGCAGACCTGGAAAAAATTTTAAAAGGTAACATGGGCAGACATTATACACAAAGGCACTTCAAAAAACTAATAGTGCAATATTAAACAAACATGGCAAAGGGCACATTTGCCTTCTTATAAGGATTCTGTCCTGTATCTCTCTGCACCCACATCTCACTGGCCTCAAAGTGATCACCACTGGCACAACCATGGCAATTACAGTTTGCCATGCAGGATGTGCTTCAAAATCCCAGAATGAGCTCAAAACACTGCAGCTCCATTTCTTCCAGCACATGAAATATTAGCAGTCAAGCTGCTCTTAGCACTGAATAAAATGCATAAGGCACTTGGCTTTTGTTAACAATGCTTATTTTGGATGTGCAACTCAAGCAATGGTTTAGATCTAAATTCACAGTAATCCTCAATACAAAACTAGGCTTAAAAAAAGTTACTGAAGTCCAGATGCTAAAATAAAGCCTTAAGGAACAGCCCTGATTAGCTGGTGGGGTGTAAGTGCTCTACCCTTGGAATAGCTTGGCAAGGAATTGTCGGAATTCCTCCCTCCTCTTTCCTGGGGGGAGCGGATGCAGTAACAGCTCCCAAGGGGATGACACTCCCTTCCTCTCGCCTGGGCTCCCTGCGGGGAATGGGTCTGGATTTGTTAGGCAGGACTGCGAGGAGAAGGGGGGGATGTAATCCTCACTCCTCACCGGATATGGACACAATCCGAGCTCCAGTTTTTGACTTGTAACCTCACCACAAAAGGAACCATTTGAATTTTTGCTGCGCTGCAAGGCATGTGCAAAGGGCTGTTACTGAATTGTCAGGGCTTTCAGTGCCCCATGAGGCCAAGATCTGAGAGGAGTCTCAAACACATCCCCACTTTCCACTACGAAATTACTTTTTAAGGGCAAAAATCCACGTATGCAAATAACCCAAAGGGATCGTGAAAAACCAAAAAAACCTACCCATTTATGGATTGCAGGGTTTTGGGGGGGGATGTGTGCAATAATTTTTTGTTGAACACATTAGGAACTTCTCCCCTCATTCCCCAGCATGACACAAACTTTCATCACCCCACCACGGCTGGTATAATCTCTTTCTTTTGGCAGCCAGTTTCAGGTGCTGGAGCCTGAATTATGGTTCACCCAAAGCCTTGGCATCACAGCTGTAACTTCAGAAGGGAGATGATGAACCTAAGGCAGGTAACAAGGAGCACTTGTACACCTTTATCTTGTTCGGACACCACACAGCCAAAGCCTGACAGCACCAGTCCTCCCAGGCTAATCAGTGCAACCTTTGGCTCAAGTCCACAGGCATTTTGCTCATCCAAGCACCCTCAGGAGGTTACTCATTAGGGCCCTTTGATTACAGGGCTGCATTCACCTCCACACCATCTCCCAGAGCACACAGAAGAACCAGGAAAGATTAGGGGGAAAGGCACCGTGGAAAGTAACAAGTAAAAGACAAATTCTGGACAAGAAGAAACTAAATAAATTAGGAGACGCCAGCTGGCTAAGAGAGGACAGAATCAACATCTGAAAAATAGTGAATGGAATGATGTGGTAAAAAAAGGGAATTATTTACTGTATGTAATAAAGGAAGTCGGGAAGCCTGTTTTAAACTGGCAGCAATTTAGAAACAAAAGGAAATGCTTTTTCATAAAACAATTACAGTGTGGAACTCAGTGCCCACAGGGACTGGTCGAGGCAAAGCAGCACACAGGTTCAGAAGGAGATCGAAGGAATGAACAATGAACACATCCAGGAGAAGCTACCAAGCACATGTCAGCCTCAAAAGCTGCTACACAACTCTTTGTTAGAAGCTGAAAAGATAGAGCAGGGAAAGATAATTCCAAATACACATCTATTTTGTGAGGCCCTTTCCCCATCCCACTCTCACCGGCCTCTGCTGGAGGCAGTGTACTTGGTCACAATAATCTTTGATCTAATCTAGTGTGACAGCTGCTGTGTTCTCATAAATTTCACTGAGCTTCACAGATCATTGAATCATTTTCCATGTTTATTGTTACAGTGAAGAACAGGACACGTTCCTTCCTTCACGACTTCTTGTTTTGCACAGATGATCTCAAAGGACGAACCCAACTCCCTCAGCACAATTCACATTCGAGCAAATATTATGGAAACCAAACACAGGCTCTTGACTATTATTCTGGTTTCACATATCAACAATGAAGACACAAGGGACTACACAGAAAACTTCCTGTGGGATCTAGTGAGCCCTGCATCTTCCTCAACAGAGTTAGACTGGAGTTTCAGCATAGTAACCCTTTACAGTTATTCAGTGTAACATCTCTGGTGCTCCTCTTTGCCAAGAAACCACTAAGCAACAAAGTTCACCGCAATCCTCCAGGTTTACGAGGAGTTGTTTAATTTGAACACAGCAGGTTTCATTTGTTTACCTGCTGTTTGGTCTCATGATGCAACCCAACATCCTTCACTCGGTTCAGAGCACTTGTAACACAACCAGAGAGAGGCTTTGTCACCCACAGGAGACTCTGGGCTTATGCAGCCAGACGTCAGTGAGTTACTCTTGTACAACCATTAATAAAAAAATAATTAATAAAACAAAACCTCCAGCACATAGACCAGGATGCAGCCTTCTCCCTTCCACGTCTTTCTGGCTAAAATTGCACAGAGAGGAAGGCCAGGGCCCTGCAGCTGGTTATGGAGGAGGGCTGAGCATCCGGCAGGGGAGCACAGCTGCTGGCCACATGACACACGCCCTGGTACCAGCGACGCACGGCGCTCGTGGGCAAATCAGCTCCCACCACAGAGCATCTTGGGATTATTTGCTACTCCGTGCTTTCTCCCACTGCCCCCCCAGGGGATTTTGGACTAGACATCGGAAAAAAAGGCACTAATCACGAGTAATGCAGTTCCAATTACAGTGCTTGAAATGTTCAGCTCAAAAAATGTGTTCTCGCTGTTCCCTTCTACTTGCTGCCTAGGCAGGCCCGTGGATGTCACTGCATGGACACACTGGAGTAGATGTGATAAGCACAAGTATAAAGATCAGAATTAACTCCAAATTCCTCTGCTTTCAAGGAACTGTTTAGTTTAATGATTAAAACCTCATGAGTGCTTAGATTGTGTGAACACCTGTCAATGCCCTCTGGAAGAAAAGGTATTTGCTTGCTTATTTATTTGAAAACTCAAGCCACATACTAGTCAAAGGAATTCTGTTTGGTTTTTAAAACAGAATTGAGATGATAGTTTCAGCTGAAAAGTGCAAAGCCAGCACACACAGCTTCAACATCCATCTTTTGTTCCTGCGAGCACTGACGTTGCTGCAGGGGGCAGTTAGAACTGAACTGTGCACCTTTAAATTTCTTACTGCTCTGCTTTGTGGGGAGCTGTGCTAGGACCCCCACGCCCTTGCAGACTTAGGAAGTCTGCACACTTAAACTGCAAAAAAAAAAAAAGAGAATTAGGATTCTAAGCATTGAAGTCTCCCCTCCCAGCCTCATCTCTAACCTTACACACACCATTTGCATTATCTTTTGCACAAATGTGGATTATTCAGTAATTAAAATAGCCTTCCCAAAAAGCTCATCAACAGTCACATCCTTTCTACCTAAAGTTCATTTCTGGACTCTGGATCTAATTTTCCAAAAAGCCAAGAGCTGTTTTCAAATGGGCAAGAAAAAGGCCATTTCCTCAGTTCTCTCCAACATTTGCATCCCTGCTTGGAAAATAAATAATTAAGTTGTGACATGGCAAAGAACAAGCCAGGAAAACATCAGCCCAAAAGAGGCAAGTTTTGGAGAGCTGGAAACAAAGGATTACAATAGGAATGCTTATATAATCTTAATTACAGAGGATGCTTCTTCCATAACCACAATGGCATACACATGGCCTACAACTGCATATGCTGGAGAGAACAGTAGTTATTCCACTGGCTTCTCCCTGGGCTTACCTCCCTCTTACCACAGCTAACAGGGCAAAGGAAATTCATTTCCATGCCCTTCCCCCAAAAATGGAAAGGTTAACCATAATTCTGAGGGGAGATGAAAGCGTTATCACTGCTCCAGAAGGATATCAATCTAAATAACCCTCACACTCAGTAAATCAATAGGATTCTTCTGGTTGCATCAGACCGGCCACACAGTGTTTGCATAGGGAAACAATCAATATGAATGTCATCCAAATACGGAACTGGCAACAGCAGGGAATGTGAGCTGAGGGAGGAGATGGGGGGAGGGAAAGGGGCTGCACAAGAGGAGAGAAGGAAAGCATCGAAGGTGTTGGAGTCAGGAAAACCCTTCGGAGTTTTAGTGCCTCAGCAACCTCCATTCATATCTTGAGAAATGTCAGAAATCAGGAAATATTACTTCGGGTTGCATGCTTCTGTCCTGGCCTATCAAACACGCGGAGTAGTAACAGCAAATTACTGGAAACTGCACTTTGAACTTAGCCACTGGCAAGGATCCCAGTCAAACAGAAATGTAAAAGTTCCTTTCCTCCATGGGGCCTCTTGTGTGGGGGTGTCCCCATAGACGTTCAATAGCTGGTTGCAACAGGTTGGAATGAGGCCCTGAGCCAGAAAAACAAGCCCTGACCAGCATTATTTCCTACTGCCTACGTTGTTTATTAAAAGATATTTTGACGCATCACCCTCAGCTTTGTTGGGCTGCTTTAGAGGCTCGAGGCCCATCGAGGAAAAACTGGCACCATTTTCACAAAGTGTTCACGCCTCCTTTTCTTCCAGCATTCTGCCTCATGCCTCCCTGTGTGCAGGGCTAGAGGTGCAGCACAAACATACATTTAAAGAAGAGTTGGAGGCAGGCAGACTGGGTGCTAAGCAAAGGCTTCCTGCAAACAGAGAAGTAATTAGATTCTAAACCTTATCAATATTTCTAGTATAGAAGAAGAAACAACATTTTTCTACACACCAGACTTTTATAACACGGTTTGGGGAAAAAAAAAAAAAAATGCAACCACAGAGTGTTCAGGAACAGTAACTTAATGTTATTAACAACCCAGGGAGTGCCCAGTGAGTGCAGAAAGGCATTGTAGCCTTCCCCCTTCCGGAGGTGAAATGATCAAAAGATTGGCCTCTTTACAGTCTGTTATATTTCTGTCTAAGAAAACCCAATTTGCACAAGCAAATAAACTAGCTCATTATAAAACTGAGGGGTCAGCCTGAGTCAGATAAACTCCGAAGTCAGACAGCTGAAGAAACAAACTTTTATTCAAGCCACAGCACAGGTGATCCTAAGAGGAAACAGTAAATCCCCGTAGAGCCACAACTTCCACATTGGGCAACAGAGAGCGCGAGGAATGGAGGTGCAGGGAGTGCAGTTTCCTAACGCCACACGGCTCAGCACACATTTAATCAGAAACAACAGATCCCAGCCTTGCATTCAGAGGGGGGGAAAGCAAATAGAAAAATCAAACACTGTCGTCACAATGCAGCAAGTCAAACACTACTGAAATCGTAAGGACTAATCAGTTTCTTGCCTTTTCTTTTTAACAGGCCAAAATTTCTTCTTGTTTTCTCCCCTCCAGGGAAAAAAAAACAACCCCCCCTCCCAAAAAAAAAAACCAAAAATCCCAACCAAGCCTGTTCTTTTTTTGGAGATTGCCTAGTTACCAATACACCATCAAGTACAGGTTCCATTCTTCCCTTCCTGATGAAAGGAATAAAGCCTTAGTCAGGAGGAATGACTAAAAAAAAAAAAATTTCTCTGTAAGTTTAAATATAACCTTCCTGTTGGCAAATCAATAACATTTTGTCCATTTTGTAACCTTGATAGGCATTTCATTTTCAAAAAGAAACAAACTTATGTAAGAAAATAATACACTGAACCTCACAGGTGTTTCTAAGAAATTCCAGATCAATAAATCCTCATTCCAATGAGACTTGCAAAGACACATATCCCTGCCTTAGGGAAATAAAGAGTGCTCATGACAGCTTCAGCCTGTTATTGTGTGCCCTAAGGACAGTTCTGTTCATGCTGTACTCTAGGGCATTTTCTTGTTTCTTTGTTGGTTCCCTCCCCCCACCAAGCAGAGTTACAATGCAGGTTGCTAAGAGAGATTTACCCCATTGCACTTTCTTCTATGGAAAGTTAATAATCATTGTTCAACTTGAAATTTGCCACAACTTCCGTGAGAGAAAGTACTTTACTGTGTATTACCACGTAGTCTAATTTTGGTCTAAAAATACATCTCTTTCTTCTGCACTTGCAAATTCAACACGTGGAAAAAATGTAACATTTGAACTACCACCGGTGTTTCTGTAGGGAAAAAAAATATTAGGTACCCCACCTATGACACTTCATGTTATTATTCCATGACATCTGCTCCAAGAAACAATGTCATGTATCAAAATAAAGGTAAATATTTTGTAATGCCTCTACAATAGAGAGCAGACATATTTAGACATTTCATAAATAAACAGACAGAAAGATAAATAAACAAATACGTTGAGGCACTTGCTGGTGAATGCAAGAGACATGCCACAGCTGGCAGGAACATGCCTTGTCTCAGGTGTTAGCCATGTTTTCCCAATTTTTTTGCATGCACTTGCTCCAGAGGAGCAGGATTTTGTAACTCTGTAATCCAGAATCTTTGCCCAGAATGCCATTATGACAAGAAATAGGCTTTTCATTTCCCCAAATGCTTTCTCATGCGTAAAGTTTTACCAGTAATTTTCATATTACACACCAGCAAATTGTATTTCATGCTGTATTCTGCAGAAGGGCTCCAAGTAGTTAATGCCAGTTTGAGGTGTGCTTGGTTTTAAACCATACTAGTGGTCTGTGTGAAATGTGTGGATTTATTGACAATAAACAGACAGCAAATGCTGAACACTGAGCTATTCCCACAGTGCTGAATGATGTATCCATGAATCAGACCTGGAGCTGCAGGTGAGCAGGTAAAGTAGGAGCAAACAGGAATTAAGGGAAGCACAGTTTTACTAAAAGAACTTTTGAAGTGTTATCCACCTCCTGCACTGCTTGGACTTCGTGAATTGCTAAATTTATCCCAGAGAGCAACATTAGATGTCACCACAAATTCCACTCATTAGCTCATTGCAACACACAGTAGTTGAGAAGTCACGGCTGACACATTGTCAGATGAGAAAATCCACTGAAATCAGGAGCAAGAATTGTGCTAGAAATGAAAGAAGAAACAGATTACCATTGAAAAAAAACCAGAGGATTAGGGCACTATCCAAAACTGTGTTACTAAACATTTCTTGTTTTCAATAATACCGTGGTACTGATTTAGCACTTGCATCATGGAGATTGCACTGTGTGCATCATGCAAGGACATACTGCTTTTGTGGGTTTTTCCTCACTTTTCCTCCCTCAAAAAAACCCAAAAGCTCATGCTGAGATCAAATGGACAGAGCAGAGTGGGGTGAGCAATATTAAATAAAGGGCTTGATAGAAGTTATTCTGTCATGATCTTGTTTTATTCTCCCTTCTACCAGGCTCAGACTTAAGAAGACTCATTGGTTAATCCCACCTTACCTTTCCTCTTTTTAAATTTATAGCACTGTTTTTTTCTAATGTTATATTTCAGAAGATTTACCAGATTAATGTTCCCTGTCCACTACAATATTTTGGTTCCTACCATCAAAATTAGGTCTAACTCCATGTAAAAACATTCCTATTGCATGGGTAATTTTTCTTTCTTTTTTTTCTCATTCTTTTTAAGCACTAGGCATATATCTCACTTGTTCCCAAATTTCCTGGATATGATATATATTTCCTCACTGAGGTCACATGATGACACAGGCCTACACTACAGCTTTGCTGTATCCTATCAGAGGCATCAAGTTACTAGGAATGTCAATGGATTTCTAAGGAGAAATGGGTTAGGGGAGAAAGACAAATATATTTAGTAAGATTTTTCCAGAGAACACATGTTGCCCTGAAGCAAACACTTTAGTATGCAGCTGATTGTGTGTGTATAGAAAATAAAAGGGGGAAAAAAAAGGGAGAATTCTTTTTGTCTGAAAATTTCCATTCCTTGAACACAATCTAGAGCAGCAGAGTTGAAAACCTCCCCAAAGCAAACATGGACGAGCCATTCTAAATGCTGGAAAACTACATGTTAACAGTATGGAGCATGCCACACAACTTTCCAATTATTCCACTTTTTGTGGAAGGGCAAGGGATCAAATTCTGTTCTTAGTGGCACACTGCAAAGCAGAGAATGGGCCCTGAGCTGGCTAGGGCTGATCTCAGATCTGAAGGGGAACAGGAGAGATTCCCTTCCAGAAGGAAACATTCTCTTCTCCAGCAGCTGAGCAGGCCCTGTATGCTGTGCAACATGCCAACAGGAATGGAAGGAGAACAGTCAAAAGGAAAAACAACTGAGGAGGGGGAGTGGGAATAGAGAATGTACAAAAATCACAGCTGATACCATTTCTCCCATACACTAATACCTTGAGGAGTTCAAAGGTTTTCCATGCCTATGGCATTTGGCAATTATAATCTCACAGTAAAATACCTCAGGTTAATGAGTAACCTCTAAAGGAAGTTACTTCACATAATGACAGCAATTTCTCTGAACTAAATGTTAATAATCAGGCCTGTAATACGGTGAGAAGGAAATAGTGGGCAATTGGCAAATGGAACTCTGTTACCTAGTAACAAGTCCTTGAGGTATGAGCCGAAAAAAATTTGAGCAGGCAAAACATTTCCAGGCAGGCAGAGCAGCTTGACAAACACAAAACATTTTGCAAAGCCGGCAACTGTCCATGACATGGAAAGTGGAAGCAGATGCAAGCAAATTACCTCGTTAACAGGCAGTCTGAGGGACAATTAGCTAATGGCACAGCGAAGGGAGCGCTGTCACGTAACCAGCAGCGAGGGCAGGGCAGCGAAGTTCAGATTACTCCGAAGATAAATGGGAATCCTGTTCCTTACGCTGGCACTGCTCATTCCCAACTCTGCCGCTCCTTCCCCTGCCCATGGGAGATAAGGGGAGCGCTGCCGGAATTCCAGGCACGGTGAGTGAAGCAGCCCCGTTGCTGACTCAGCAGGTCCAGCCCCACGTTAGGGACGCTGCTGCTGCACGGAGAGTTTCGACACCTTTGTCACAGGAACGGGGCAATGCTCCCAGGCAGGGTTACTCGCACTTTGCCACGAGGAAGAGCAGCGAGGGTGATTGCCTCACTCAAACACACCGAACAGGATTTCCCAAATGCTCCCTTACAGCAACAAACGCGCTTGTCAAAATCGTCTTAACAAATCCATCTCCTTTCAGGCACAGTGCAGGAAAACACTTACCCACCTCGCTCTCCATCTCGTAAAATCCTTTTGACAGGTACAGGAACTGTACAGGAAAAAAAAAAAAAAGGTTTTGTCAACCTCCTTCGTGCATTTCCTTTTGCCACAAGCAAATGGTGTGTTTTATCTGTAAAGCTGGACAAACCAGCTCTTTGCAGAGCATTGGTAAATCCCGTGTAAGCCATGAGTGAGAAACATTTCCTACGGCAGCCTCACCCCCCAAAGCCAGCCCAGCCCCCACCATGCTCAAAAGTGTGTCCAGAACCACTCAAAGTCTTGGATTTGTGCATTCCATCATGACTCCTCATCAATATCACCAACTGAAGCACCACAAAGGACGAGAGTGATGCTTCATTCCATCCTACCTCATCACACACAACTTTTACCTCCTGCTGAAGCTGTTCATCAATTTACAAACAATGAGTGTGGCTAGTGTGTCCTCTTCCTTTTTCCCCTTATCTTAAAAACAAACAAGGAAATTTGGTTTTTAGATGTGATGCTAATGCAAAAGTAAATTTTATTTTTAAAATGCACAAAGCCCAGGAAATTCACATTTAAGCTCAGTTCTAAGCACGAGCAAAAACAGCATTTTCATTCCATGTCTATGACTCTGGACAATGCAAGACACTTCAGTGCTCCCATATTTGCATGAATTCAGATCCAAACTAATCCCTGCAGAAGACTCCAGAAAAAGAAACCCCAGTAAAGCAAACACATCAGCTGGGGAACTGGGGAAAGATGGGAACACTCTTGCTTGGGTGATACACCATAGACCAAAGCATTCCCTGGTTCCCCTCAATTTCATTTCTCTCCTTGCAGAATTCCTTGTAAAAGACAGATCATACCCTATAGCCTAAAGATAGCAATAAGGCAGAGCTCAATATTTAAACAAGCCTGATACTGAAAACCTGGGACTGATTGGAATTCCAAGTCCCTTGGTAAGAACACTTCTCAGGAGGAAACAGCTGGTTGGCTTTCAAGTGCTGTGCTTGCCACACATGCCCTTAATCAATTTGGTCTAATTTTGCTAGCTTGAAGTACTTAAATCAGCTATGTGGCCTCCTCATCATATTTGGACTCGGAAGGGAGCAAAGACAGAAGTAGCTGAAGAAAACCATTCCAGCAAGAGTCACATGAAAGCCTTTTAAAACTATCAAATCTTACTGTAGACATACCAAAAAAAATATAAGATCAAATTTGGCAGAACTCTGTGTTCTAACTAGTTTCCACTATCAGACAGAGAATACATTTGCTCATTTAGACAGCAAAGCATTTCCCCAAATCCCGAAGGACAGGCACAGCTGCAAGGATTGCTAAAAACTGTGGGCCAAGTCTGATGGTAGTGCTGCAATGTTGCTTCTAACACTTGAGCAGGTTCACTTTGTGACTTTATGTCAACAAGCCCAGCTTTAACCTATGTCAACACATATGGGCAGGATGTTATTTGGTGAACAAAAGCCACCAGTGACCAAGAGCACACAGGTAAAGCACTGGATATAAAACCAGGGATTGATACTGAAATAATTAGAGATTTGGCACTTGCCATTGCTCAGATATCTGACTCCAGGAACAGCGGAGCTGACTGCTTTCCAGGAATGGCCAAGCACCCACTGGGGGCCCCTTCACAGCACCCAAAAGCAGCAGCAATCAGAGCCACAAAGCACAGTCTAACCTGCCCTGATAGAAGCCAATATTCAGCATGGCACATTCTGGATATTTACCTTCAAGGAAGGCAAGAGGATGGCCAAGAATTAAGAAGCCCCACATGGCCCACGAGCAAGCAATGCACTCCACGTGCCAGGGCTACACTGAGGCATCTGAGGGCTGGACTGGCACTGGGACCATGGGGCAGTTGGAGCCCATGCCTGCGAGAAGCTGGAGCCAGCACCACCAGGTCATGCCGGGACACAGCCACATCCATGGTTTTGTTCCCTTCCATAATGGCCTGAGCCACAAAGTTCCTGCGGAGCTGCTGGCAGCAGCACCTGCGAGTCACTCCTGGGACAGTGCTCTGAGGTGCGAGGTTTGTAGCCCAAGGCATCTGGCAACATCTTGGCTTTGGCAGGCGGCTGCAAAGTCAGGGAAGCTGGCTGCCCCTCACCCAGAGCTTCACCAGGGCAGGCTGGTGCAGCTGGGGGGCCCTGGCTGCAGACACTGTCTCCTTGCACACCTGAATTTATGGGATGCACAGCCATTTGGAAGAGAAAAATGAGGTCACTGGTTTTTATTTATTTATTTTCACAACAAGCAAAGGCTGCTGCTAAAAAGCTTTCCTCCCTCTGGTACATGCCCTAAGAAGGCTTCACCCCGGAGGCTGGCAAGAAAGATGTTTGAAACAAACCTGACACTGGACTCATCATTTGCACCTCGGCCTGATCCTCCTGCCTTTGCGTTCACCACTTGTGCAGCAGAACTCTTATCGCCAACCAATCTCAAGTGACTCATTTTACACTTGTGCTAGGGAGATCAGAAGGAAGCCTCGTGACTTATAATCCATAGTTAAAACTGCAAGAGCATAAAGACAAGTTATCTGGCAAAATGAAAGTTAAATAAATACAGGTGCCTTGTGGTTGCTACTTGCTGATCTGGCAGCAGTTGTTAGTCATTTCATCAGAAGGCCCATCTGCGAGGATCTAAGAGTCAAAAGCTTTGATTGCCTGCCCTTTATGTTGTCTGGCTCCTCTTCACTCATTCTGGAGAGCCAATGAAGGCTCGGAGTAGTAACAGAAACCTATCCAAGCCATGCTGTTCTGCAGATGTTAAAGAGATAAATGCACAAACTGTGAAGGAGCTCACACAATACACGGCAAACGTTTTGATTAACTGCCCTAACTGGAAGTCACAGACTCCAGGCTCTCCTAGCGTGTGTTTTGGCTTTTAAGAAAGGAAGTCTGTAATGGGGTTTTCTGTGAGTGCCTGTCATCCTGAGGTTGCTCAGCCCACTGCTCTTCAAGTGGGAGAAGGCAGCACTGCAGTGGAGCTGGTGTGGTTGCTCTGCAGGGAGCAGTGGGAATCAGATCCTTTTCAGGGAGGCAGCGACAGGAGCATGGGACACTGCACCCACCACTGGGCTCCAGTTGGCTACTGGGGAGCAGCTCCACCACTTCAAAGGAATTCCTCCTCCTTCCTTCAGTCTGCCCACTGGCCTGGATACGGGGGTCAGGCAAGCAGCCCCGCGTTTGGCCCTTTGGGAATCACAAGCGGAAAGAAGCACAGGGAACAAGCAGAGCATGAGGCGGCACATGGGACTTTCTTCACGGCCCACCAGGGGTTGGAGCTTTGCAGGAAGCCAAGTGACATTTCTCAGGCTTAAAAGCCAGAACAATACCTGCTATAAAATATTTTGTGCCAAAAGAGAGAAACCAGCATCACATTCACAAAATACCTCACATGTCCAGCAGCAAAACTGGTCAATACACAGGGAAAACATTGCATCCACACATGCAACTTTGGTGCTTGCTGCTGAACTTGTGTCTCTCAAATTTCCTGTCCTGAACAATATAGGACAGTCCAGAGACTCAGTGTGCGTTGCAAGGGGTGTTGGCACAAACTGACTGAAACCAAAAGAAATTCAAATTCAAGGCTGAATTGCTCTCCTTACCTCATCCCATTGTACTTAGTTATTTCAGCACATAATTGCTAACATCCTTCATTGATCTGAAATTCCTGCGGATACAATAAGGCCAGCCACGGATGGATGCTAGCCTTCACTCTGAGCATACAGGCCTTTGTCACAGCCCCTGGGCTCAAAAAGTAGAAAGCTTTCAGCGTGTCAGTGACCTAAATACATCTGTGAAAGCCCCGAGTGCATCTGTGGGCGCCCCTCATGATGCATTCAGCCCATTTCCTGCAACCACGCCAAAAGCCTGAGGCTCCCCTGTACACAGCAGCTCCTCTTCCCAGCCCTCTCGACTTGTCCTTTTTTTCCACTTACAGTCATAAAATCATTTCCTCTTCCTCCTGGGCTCTGCATTACCTATGATTAACTGCCACAGGGCATCCTACTTTTAAATTCCCTGTGCAGCCCCATCTGAGGAGTTTGGTGTCACAGTGCTTGGAGAAGAAAATTCACTGGCACATAAAGGTTTTATTATTCTCAGAGTGGGGACAGATGTGCAGGTGCTTTTTTTTCTCTCCCAAGGTGAAAGGGAGAGATTACTGTAACACACAAGAGCATAATGTAAAAGTATTGCAATGCAAATAAGAGGAGCAAACTGGGAGATGTGTATGAAATTTCTATACATTGATATCAACATCAATTTTACATAGAGATACGAATACTTTCAATTACTAGGGGGAAACATCACATAATAGATATTTCTCACACCTAAAAAATTATGAGCATCATTCTTTTAAAAAACCATTGACGTTATTGCAATAATTTGAAAATCATTCGAGCTCATGTACAAAACACACTTCAAGAAAGCCTTTAAGATTATTTCTCATGGTTCAGTAGAAATAAATGCTCTGTTGAGCCTGTGTTTGAAAATATTCAGTCCCAATACATATATTAGAAACATACCTCCCTGGCGGTGAGAAAAACATTTTAGGGTTTTTCCTGTCACTTTCCAAAAACAGCTTAGAAGACAGTGGTGAAATCAGCATGTAAGTGATCATCTGGGGCTTGTCTGAGGGAGCAAGATGTAGAAGAGAAAAAATAAATGGAAACAACAGGTTCTCCTTAATAATTATAATAATACATTCTGTTGAGATGGAAGTCCTTAATGCACAAGTATATCTAATAAATATTAGCAAATCTACAATCAAGAAAAGGTAAAGTCAAAACAAGGCAAACCTCTGGTTTTCACAGACACTGCAAGAGGCTCATTTCAAATATCTGCTCACCCCCTCCATCCAGTAGGATCAGTCTCGGATATTTTTGAAATGTCCCTCTAAAATTAGATTTACCTAAACTGTGACAGTCCCTGCAGCGAAGAAAAAAAAAAAAGCAAGTACATGTTTATTCCAGACCTAGATTTTGATTTTACCACAACTTTTCAACACCCATCTCAGCCTCCCTTTGGTTTTCAAATATTACTGACTGAGACAGGAGATTACCCTGCCAAAACTCATATTTTTCTCCTCACACAGCAGCGCTGTTTGAGGGGAGGGCTGAGGCCTCGGGGCCGAGCGCGCTTGGCAGCGGCTGGAGAAGTGGGTCACTCGCTGGCAGCTCAGTGACCCCGTTCCAGCCGGGATTGCACGATGTGTCCCGGCCTTTGGGGAACGGCAGGGTTTGTTTGCTGTCGGGGAGGTGCGGGTTATCAGCTCGGCGGGGAGCGGAAACAACCCAGCGGGGCAACTTTTGTGACAATAAGCAAAGCTCCAGCAGCCCTGGGGCGGCCTCTCCCCTTTCCACGGGAAGCTGTCTCGGCGCAGGTATAAAACCTTATTAACCTGCCGCAAAACAGTGGCCATGCCTCCTCCACATCTAGAAATATTCAAGCGAAGCGTGGGGCGCCATCCTCCCCACAGGGACAACCGGGGAGGCTCCGCACATCACCTCAGCAGGCTGGGCACCATGACACCAAAATGGCACGGGAGACAAAGCTGCAACCGGGCTTTTCACACCACCCAGTGTGGTCCTGAAGAAGAAGGCTGCTGGAAAATGCCCAATTCCAGCCATTTTCACAGCGGGCTCAGCGCCTCAGGCTGCGCTGGCCTGTGAGGGAGCTGCGTGGAGGGAAGGCCGCCGCCATTTCCTGCGGCCCCTCAGGGCACTGAGCGGGGCGCGCCATGAGGGGCACCTGAGGCAGCGCCCACCGGGATGGCAATGGCGGTGACACCCGGCCTCCCCTCAGCGCCCACCGGGATGGGAATGGCGGTGACACCCGGCCTCCCCTCAGCGCCCACCGGGATGGGAATGGCGGTGACAGCCAGCATCCCCTCAGCGCCCACCGGGATGGGAATGGCGGTGACACCCGGCCTCCCCTCAGCACCCACCGGGATGGGAATGGCGGTGACACCCGGCCTCCCCTCAGCACCCACCGGGATGGGAATGGCGGTGACACCCCGCGTCCCCTCAGTACCCACCGGGATGGGAATGGCGGTGACACCTGGCCTTCCCTCAGCCCCCGCCGCCACCTCTGTGCTGAGGGAAGGGGGAAAACAGGGGAAGAACGCTGTGACACCTCTCTGTCCCCTCGTCACCTTTGCGTCCCCTCGTCACCTTTGCGTCCCCTCATCACCTTTGCTCAGTGTGCTCAGCCCTTCAGACAGAAAGTGGCCACCGACTTCTGTTAATCTCAATACCCGCTTTGTTCGCTATGGCCATCGCTTTCTGAAAACTGCGACAAAAAGAGGCTGGCGGGTGCTTTTGGCCCATCTAGGCAGTGCCAGGGCTCCATTCCAGCCTCACAAGGCATCAGCCACATAGAAGTGTACTTCCTACAGATTTCAGCGCGCTTAACTTCACACAGATAGAATCTCACCACAGTGGCACTGTGTGCCACATTAGACCTTACTGCCACAAAAGGGAACTTGAACATGAAAACAAACCCCTTCAAGTCATCCTTAGAAAAACCTATTAAAATCGTAGAAGAGCCAAAAAAGAGCGATTTGAGCACCCGGGGATCCCCAGTTAATAATGGTGGCACATGTGCAGGCTGTGCTGCAGCCCGTGGTACTGGGTTGTGTCCTCAGTGAGCCCATCAGCATTGCCAGGAGCTGCTTTAGGGGAGATACCAACGATTTCCACCATCGTTCTTTCCTCTCTTCCCTTCCCCGCCCTGCCCCAATGAGGCAGCTGTCACACAAACCCCATTTTTCTTCAGGTCGCTCTGAAGAAGACGCTGTTTTGACAGCATCGTGCATTTTCCCTTTTGCGAGTCCATGGAAGCCCTGCCAAAGAAAGTGATATATGGCCAGAAAGAGACCCTCAACCTCACCCTAATTAGAAGCCTTCACTATTCAGCAGGGTTTCAAGAGGACAGAAGCCCGAGGCAGCTGGGTTGGAATATGAACCATACCATGCTCCAGCAGCTTTCTCATATTCATCCACTGACTGAGATCCATCTGTTTATCATCAGCTGCAATACAGTCGGAGACAAAGTGCATTGTTAATAGGGTGTGTTTGAGAGAAAAGTCACAAGGAAGTGCCCTAAACTAAGTGATTTCTGAAAGTAATGGCTACGGAGCACATACCACACAGTAGCGCTGTGCTAATGGATATTTTTCTTCAGTCATGGCCATTAACTGTGTGGTTTTGCCAGAAAGATCCAAAAATAAAATAGAAGGGGTGGCAAAGCTCCTAATCTAGATAAGATAGTTTGGTTTCTAACTAGCTCTAACTTTGATTCCTTTTTCTTATAAAGAAGGCAGGATTTGCTGTACATTATCAGTACAACAGCTCCTTTTGGCCACAAGCTTGTCCCTGGCAGTAACCCTGGTCACTGCTTCAGAGCACGCTGAATGTTCTCCAAGGACCATGATTACATATACCAATTCCAAAGCATTAATTAGCTTGCTTCATCACCCTTACTCAAGTTCCTGTCTCTAAAATAACAGGCCATGTATCATCACATATGACTGTTATAATCTATGAGCAGCTATTATCACATGCTGCATGTTGTTTGGGAGCTGGGGATTGTGCTTTTAAGGCCATGATCCTGTTCTGTCCAGCACTGTATGGAAAGGAGAGGGAACCAGGAGACACCACCACATTTTTACTGAGGCACTGTGAAAATGCAGCTGACCTGATGCCACTGAGGGATGTCTCACCCAGAGTTTGGATGTTGGATCCATGGAGAGCAACAGATTCTCTGCTGCTAAAAAAGCACTCAATGGCCACCAGAAGTAAGTAAATATGGTGGGTTTTTTTTAAATTAATGACAATATAAGGGAATGTCAGATCTTTCTAGTCTGGGGCCTTCCTAGAGCTACTTGGACTTCTCTTAAGTGTGGTGCCCCTTGGACATGGGATAAAAAGCTGGACACTGTGGAGCACATAAAATTCAATCAGATCAGCAGAAGGCTTTCAGTCCTTGAAGCCTCTAAAATTCAGAAATAGAGACACCTTGCAAGCAACACACCCAGGGTTATTTTCAAATCAAAGGTTATAGGGTGTACTTCTTTTTTTTCCTGTTGCCCTTGTTTCAGCTTTCAGAAATTTAACGACGTTCCACACTATCAAAGCATTCATTCATCATCTTGATTTCTTGCCCCTCCCATTGTAAACTCTATTCTACCACCTTTTGCTCACTTCCATGCAGTCACTGTTCTCAGCAGGCTCACAGAGAAGATTGTCTGGAGGCAGACAGACACTCGGGGAACTCGAGCAGATTAGTTCATATGGTACCAGAGGGATGCTAGTTTTATAAAACTTTGTGCACCTGTTTCATAAAAGGTAACTATGGTAAAAAACCAGCAGTTTTCTTTTCTACACAAATAAAGATGGTTTTGTTGCTAATAGAAGTTTGGATGTCTGAGTTTGAAGTAAAAGCTCAAGCTGGACCTTTTCCAACAGGACCTAAACCCGGAAGAATTACAGTAGTCTTGTGATCCAGCGAGGAGTTATATAACACTGGCCAGTGCCATGTGGAGTTATTTCTAAGGATGATGTCACACTTTGCTCTGTGGCCCTGTTCTGTGAGGTGGTGTTCAGGCTGCCATCCGCTACTGGAATGGACTGCACTCACAATCCTGTACAAAAAGTCATTTAATCAGGGTTACCTCTCTGCTCGTCCCAGCAGCTCATGTTTGGTTTAAGCACTGCTTCCAAGTAGGGCTGCAGCCCTGACCTGAATAAATCAGGAGCTGGGGAATTTATCACTTTCCTTGGTGGTTTATTATAGTGGTTATTAAACATCCCTGCTAAAGACACATGCCTGTGCTCTGAGTTTTCTGGTTTCAAGTTCAGTCTCGTGACTTAGCCAGCTAAATTACAGAGCCCTTTAGTACATATTTCCTCTCCACAGAGGTGTTTAAAGTGCTGTAACCAAGTCACTCCTCAGCCTTGCTTTGTGATAAGCAAAATACATGGAATTCTTGATCTCTTTCTCTCCATGCAAAACACAAGCCTTTAAACCAGCTCCCAAGCTTTCTGCATTCTCCCATCTTTCAGCATCCTCCTAAAAGCACAGGCAGCTAGAGGGAATGCTGCACCCCAGTGCATTAAGTGCACTTGTGTCCCCTCTGAGCTCCAAATCCTTTCTCAGATGTTTTATGGAGTATAGGTCCCCATTAGGAGGCATGAATCTGGCTCCATATCCATCCCTTAAATTTGTGTATCTTGTTTTCTAACATCCAAGGAGTCTCCTTCACACCCCTTCCGAGAGAACAGCACTGCACAGATGTGGCATGGCCCAGAAAGGGCCTTTGAGCTCTCTCTATCCCATTGTGACAGTCTTGACACTTTTCCCTTCAGCTTGCCCCAGAATTGCCTCCGAAACCACCATTAAATGGCAACGCACTTCAGATTAGAGGAAATAATCTCCAGTTTAGTGCTGCAGATGACTTTGGGAGGAAAAGCACATTCTGACAGCTGCTTCCATTTCATTGTGCTTTTTTGTTTTTGAAAGAGAGAAGACCATTTGTTTTCAATTTGTCTATAAATAATAGAGGAAAACACAGCTGAGGGGCCCAGTGTGATTTTTATAGAACGTTCATTTTTAGAAATCCGATAAGCGTAACCACATATGTTTGAAATCACAGTAATATAAAATAGAGAAATCTAAAAAAAAGAAAACCTACTTGTCATGCAATCTATTATTTATTTTATCTAGTACTTAGCAGCATTTGTCAAATACTTTGTGTTGAGGGCAACTTTGGACCTAAATTCTGAACACATGGAGAAGTATCTTGCAGACGGAATTAACAGATTAGGACTTAAACCTTTATGAGGTCAGGACTGGGGAGCTTTTCCCTGCATTGAGAGTGACCTCACTCACAAGCCAGTACGACAATTAATTAGCTCCTGTTTATCCAAGTGAGCCAGGAAGGCAATGGATGACATCTGAATTCCACTCAAGAGGTGAGATCTCAGAGATTACCAGTGACACTGGTGATATCTGTTCCTCAGCCAGGGCATAACAGCAACCCCTTATTTCTAGTCCCCTTATTTCCTCAGGAAGACCATATTTAAAAATAAGTAACTAAATAAATACATAAATAAATGAAGGAGGTGAATTATGCCACTCATGTACCAAGAGAAGATCCCCCAGCCCTGGAGTATTTAGCATTTTAGCTGGCCATTCAGGGGATTGCTGATTTACAGTGCTGATCTCTGCTACAGCAATCTCAGGAGACCAGAGTAAAGGAGAGAGGGACAGATATGCAGCTCTAATGTAATATTATGCCTTAGAGCATTAAATTCTCTCTTCCCTCTCCTAGCACTACAAAAATTGTTTATGACCCTGTTTGCCTTCTGCTTTCCTGAGGAACAATCGTGTCGTGTGTCACACCCCTGCCATTTCACTGATATATCATGAAGTGTTTGTTACTAATGTGGCATTACAGAATATTTCTGGTCTGACTTGAATTTTTAGTGCAAGTGGGTGAAGCCACTGGGAACAGTGCTGTTGGAGAAGGGGCTGCATTCAGCTGGGTGGTGGCATGTGAAAGCTGCAGGAAGCCATTAATAAGCAGAGGGGTTTTATTACAGAGGCTCTGGCCACTACCTTGTAAGGTCTCCACAGCATCAGAAACCCAGCCTGTTTGTATCTGCACAGTGCCTGGAAGAGATACAGCAGCCTGGAGAGGCTCCTAAATCTTCACAGGAGGTTGCACTTCTAAGTGTAACTTCCTATATAAGGAAGCAGGCTCTGTGTTGAAGGAAAAGCGAGACTTACGGGAAGACTTGAGGACATGAGAACACTTCCCATGAGAGCAGTTGGCTGAAGCCATCTGTCCAGCATGGGGAACACTCACAGGAGCTCATAGGAATGACCAGGCAGCAGAAAGACATTTGCCAAGGGGCTCAGGGCACTACAGCAATCATCCCTGTCCTTTCAGCCGTGTCAGATTGCTCCTGAAGGAGCAGTGTGGGGTACCAGCAGTGGTTATGAGGGAGCCTGGGGGGAAGAGAATGGAACAGTGATATGCAAAGATTGCTGCTTCTAAAAAGAAGTATGTCCTACAGTTTTAATGAGCTGGTGTTTGCCCAGTACACTCAGTCTAGCTGATGGCACAAACTGCAGATACATCACATCCAGACTTTCAGAGAGACAGAACTGCCGTGTCCTCAGTCTTCTCAGACTTCCCTCCAGGTGCTGAGCTGGCAGCAGGCCCTGCTGCTCCCTAGAGAGGCAAGCAACGCTCTTGACTCAGAAAATGTTAGCAGACAATAACTAGTCATTTCAAGAATATGTTCTGTTTTCAGATAAACACACACAGAACGTGATGAAACAAGACTTTTTTTCGCAAAGGAAGCTGCCCTGCTCTCACTGGACTCAGTCCTGATTGCGCTTGCTTAGACATCCAGCCATTTCTGGAACCTAAGGGCAGTGTTCAGCCAAGTGCATTAGGGCAGGAGGTTGCTTAAAGACCTTGGCTTTAGCCGCCAGTGATTTTGGAGCACTGAGTTTAAAACCACCCACCACGATGTGTCCGTGTTTGTAACATATTGATTCACATTGCCCACGTACACACCCTGGGAGGACATGACAGATTTGTTCCTGTCATCTTTTACCACTCCTTAAGGAAAATATGTAACCAGCATCCCACCTGTCACATACTGAGTCACCTCCCAGTTAAATACATTTCTTACTTGTGTTTTTTTTCTATTCAGCAGATAAACACGCTTCATTTGTCAGCACAGTCACTTCCTCAGGAAAAGCACTGAAGGTTATGCTCTATCAGAATGCAGATCACCCACCAAAACACTTGCTGTGAAACAAATGCCCAGACTTTAGGAACAATAAAGTGCTGGGACTGATTTCAATCAGGTGCTGCAGGAAGGGGATCCTCTTAGGCTGGAAAAGGAATAGCTAAGCTGGCTCGGTCACCCAGAGCAGCTCTCAGCATCCCATGGGCACCAGGTCCCCATCCAGGCTGGGAGATCCAAACCAGGAGCAGCATGAGTTCCCAGCAGTACTACACAAGCAATTATTGAATGTTATTTGCAAAGTTAATGTTTTTTTCCCCCCTAAGAATCTCCATTCACCAAGCCTCCTCCACACATTATGAGAAATTACTGTCAATTCATAGAGGGATGTAAAATTTAGGGATTGGAAGTGGGTTGTTTGCTACAGCTCATGGGGCAGTCTGGCAGCAGAATTAGGAGCAAGTTTGGCATTCCCACTATCTTGGCTTTGTGCTTTAATCAAACTTTATGTAAGATGAAGGAGGCCCAGGAACTCGCCGTGCTATCTGTAATGTCAGGAACTGATTACAAAGGCACCAGTGCTTCTTGTTCTTGCCAGTGCAGCTCCAGTCTGACAGAAAATTATTTGACTGAGGGCTGGTTCAGAAAGGAGCCATAAACAGATAATATCCACATGACTACAGGAACCAAGAACTTAATCTCTGATGGTTATTTCCCAAAGTAAATATTTAAATAAACTAACATCTAAAAAATAATAAAATATAATTAGAGATAAGCAAGGTTATAAAAGTTATTTTCTTGTAGGCTGCAGGAAATTTTACTTCTAAATCCTCTCAGCATACAATGGGGATTAAAAAGTCACTGCTATAGAAATAGACATTATAACCCAAGAGCAAATTTCCTCTGAATATCAGAATGCACTTCCTGCAATGGGAAATTGTCAACAGACCCACGCAGTGCAAAGCAAGGGTTCGTTTATTACACGTGGATATCCTGCCGATATATTTGCACCTGCTTACAGGGTCCAGATTGATTTACAACCACACGGGAAGGCTTCAACTCCCTCATCATGAAAGGTGCCTGTCTCACCCATTATGAACCCCCTTGCCTTTTTATCCTCTTAATGTGAAAAAAAAAGTTTTATTTTTCTGCCTTAAAATTTCCAAATCACTATTCCAAAAGTCACCATTAATCTGTCCGCGGCGCCTTTCCTTTATGTTCTTTAAACCCTCCAAAAACAACAAGCCGAGAAAGAAAAAAAAAAAAAAAAAAAAAAAAAAGAAAGAAAAAGAAAGAAAGAACTTGGTAACGATGCCTTTCATCCCCATAACTGGGGAGCAGGGATGGAAGTGCAGGCAGGCCGAGCATCAGCCGGGCTCTGCGGGCTGCCGGCTCCGTCATCTGAGCTCGGGGAGGAAGAGGAGGAGCAGAGGCTGCAGCAGGTGCTGTGCTTGAATTCACAAGCGCAGCGACCCTCCCTAGGAGCATGGCAGGAATTTCAAATGGGATTAGCCACCCGGACAAGGGAAAGGTCATACTTGACATTTCCACTGGAAATTCTAATGCAAATAGACCTCTGATACTCATGACGTTTTTTTCACACACATCTAACAGCCATACATATGTAAAAGGAAAATGATAAAATGTGATGACTAATTTATGTAAATCTCATAAAGGCAATAAGACCGAGGGCTGAGCACATAGAAACATTAGTCAGGCGAAGGAGCATATGATTGTACTCCTCTGTTATTTGCTACCATTTAAAATTGGTTTATTTTGATAGGGTTATTATTTGTTTAGCTTTCAAAAAGTGCTCAGTGCCTGTACAAGGAATATAGGACAGTGAGCCCTTGCTCGTAGTAAGGAGCACAGCTATCCCTCGGCTTTATTTGGAATGGTTTTGGTTATTGCCATGAGGGTGGGAGCTGAGCGAGGCAGGCTCTCTATGAAGCCAGGGATTTTTACAGCCTACCTCAGGCTTGAATATTTACACACCGAAAAATCCCGGCTGAACACCCAAGGAAAACGCGAATTTTTGGAATTAGATCCCAGTGCAATTCAAGCAGGATACTTAGAACACGAGGATTAGATGGGAAATAGTTCTACAGCAAAGCTTTTCTCACCTCAAGGAGTCTTAACAAGAGCATTGCAACATAGTCTCACACTTACAGCTATTTCCACCATAAATCTTGATAAGCAGATTTCCTTATCAGCTGTGAGGTCACCAAATTAGACAGAAATAGAGTGCTTTTGTTAATCTGAACGCTAGCAGAGTGGCTGGGAATTTTGGTTGTCGAGCTTTTGTTGTCGCTTTGCACAGCAGGCTACACCGCTCAGCAAACCTGCGGTCAGCAGAGCTCTGAGGTATCTGCAGGTCTCCCAGTACTAAATATAAACTAAGTAGAGAAAACCCAATTCTCTCAGCATCTTATTCAAAGTTTTGCTTTCAACACGACCAGGAGCGGTTTTACCCCACTTCCCATCATCACTCGTTTTATTTCAATAAGTCTATTTCTGCACTTTTGTATTATTCCAGACGGACATTTTCCTCGGTTGGGGGGTTGAGGAAAACATTTATTAAACTCCTTAAAGCTTGTTTATTTTTCTTAAGCCTAATTACCTGCCCGCAATGACTTCATTTTGTTTATTATGCGTTTTAAAATGACAAGTTCATCTGCCACCGGAAAGCAGCGCTGCTTTAGCGACAATGAAAGGCCGCAGTCCTGCAAGCACTTATGCATATGCTTCACGTTTTGCATGTAAATAGTCCCATTGACTAAATCCCTGTACTTTGAAAGGGAAGAAAAGGCTGAAAGGCAATCATTGTTTTCCCAGGCAAACAGTGCTGGAGAAGAAAGGAACAAGTTAGGAATATAGAAAATTAACTCATTTCCCGTCGCCCACCACATGCGTGCATATCCTGAAAGTCCTGAATTTACTTCAAGTATCTAAAGTCTCTTCTGTATGCAGCCCAGTTTTTCAGTGCCTTAATGCTTTGTTAGTTTTCCAAGGCAATTTATTTAGGCAGATCTAACATGGCACAAGGAAACTTTTAAAAGATAATTCAAGAGAAAATATTATGAGTAAGTAAAGACCAGTCTGATATTCAACCTCCTCTATAAGTATAAAAAAGGGGGGGCAGTTGGGATTCAAACTACTGTCTAGGAAGGAAAAAGCTATTCAAACACTGCAGAAATTAAATCATTCAATGCACTCTTCCTCTGAGCTTCCCAGTTAGTTCCATCCCCATTTCATCTAAGCTGGATAACAGCAGGTGTATTGCTTCAACTTAGTCATCCTAGGCTAGATATGGCAGGACTGATCATAGAATCATGGAATGGTTTGGTAAGGATCATGTAATTCCAACCCCTGCCACGGGCAGGGACACCTTCCACTATCCCAGGTTGCTTAGAGCCCCATCCAAACTGGCCTCAAACACTTTCAGGGATGGGGCAACCTGTGCCAGGGTCTCACCAGCCTCACAAGGGAGAATTTCTCCCTTGTGTCCAATCTAAACCCATCCTATATCGGTTTACAGTCATCCCCCCTTGTCCTATCGTATGCTGTGAGCAAAAAGGGTCTCAGACCTGGCAGTGTCCTAGAGGATAAGAAATTCCCTCTCTAACCAAGGAGGAGGAGCAGCTCACAGCCTTGATCTGAAGCCCCCTCCCCTTACAAAGAGTGGAAAAGATGGAGTTTCCTTCTGCCTGTCTCTGCCCTCTGGCAGCCCAGCCAGAAGCGCTGGTGCCCATTTGAGACCCTGGTGTTTGGGCACAGCCCGAGAGCCCCGTGCTGCAGCCAACCAAGATCCCACAGGTGCAGTCTGGGGCAAAGAGGGGTGGAACAAACCTGAGAACAGCACTACTGAGGGCCGTGGGCAGCTCATGAGCAGCAGCACTGACATCAGCAAGTGGAAATAGTCCCCTATTACAAACACACACACGTGGGTTCCTACATGAAAACCAGATCTGCTGCTTTGCCTCAGACTGGCTCATGTTTTTTCCGCTTGATAAAGACTCATGAGTTACTCTGAAGTTTCTTCTATCACCAACTTCTTTCAAACCTGACTGAGTAACTATCGTACCACCATCGATGAACCCACATGAGAGGTTTGGCAAGTGGAAAGAATTAAAATAAATTTGCTAGCATCAATTTTCCTATAGCTGTTCTTCATCAATTCTCATTTTAAAAAAAAAAAAAAAGTGTTCTTAACTTGCACAAATTAAAACCTATATAAAAGCAAATTGGGTTGGAACTACTGCTTTGAGGTTCCAACCTAAAATATTCTAAGATATAAATTGCTTATCACAGCACTAACTTTGGCACAGGGGAGAAGACAGAGGAGCAGTCATAGCTGTGATTGCAACCAACAGATATGGGGACAGATATGGGTTCAATTAACACAGCCTGTTAATTGAAGAGTTCTTGCAGCCTGGAGGGCTGCAGCTGATACAACCTCTGCTTCTCAGGTGCCCTTAAGTTGCCACCTGACAAATCTTGCAAGCAGTGCAACTGAATCTATACAAATATTTCAGTGTTTCTTACTGCCCAAAGACAACACTTGAGTGTATAAAATAGGGCCATGGGGGGAAAAAAATGCATGGAATTAATTGAGGATCATAAGCAAACTGCTCCTCACAGAGAACATCCAACAGTGGTGAAACCAACAGGCTTGTGGAACAGATTGCTCTGAGAGCCAGGAGAGCCTAGGTGAGGGTGCCTGCTATGGGGGCACCTTGGCTGGACAGCATTCCTCACTGGGCCCAGGATTCCAGCAGCTGGAGCCCAGACAGCCAGGGAACAGAGCTCCCAAGCTGCCTTCGTGACACGGAACGTGTCCAACTCACACCACAGACGTTCGTGTGATTTGCCAGATGAAGGGGTGGCCTTGACAGAATTAAATGCTGATGATGAATCAGCGAGGCCAAGAGAGCTGATGCAGATTTTTTTTAAAGGTTACTATTCAAGGAAGCAGTGTAGTGCACAGCAGTAACAAAAGGATTGTGGTAACCAGCAAATTAGTCCCTGGAGAAAATTCCTTCAAAATTGGGTAGTGACAGAATCCAATCAGGGTGAAAAAAACCCCACACAACAGGCAAAAAAACCCCACCAGACCCAAACACAAAGAATAAAATCTTTGCAGAACAAGGATCTTTCTCCTTTAACTTCTATAGAACTGGAAACCAGATGTACTTACTTTTTTAAATTATTTATTAATTTTTTATTTTGCCAGATTGCCTAGGACTAAGCTGTCTTGAATATTGAAAACCTACTTCCAAAAATACCCAAAAACAACTTTCTTGATTTTAGCTTACAGATTACTGAATAACCCACAGGCCACCAGCTTCTCTCCTGCTATTTCTAAGTCAGTCCAGATCAAGCTGGATGGGGAGGGGAAAGGCAGGTTTGGGCTTTGTTTGATTTGGTGTTAGGCTAAAGCTCAAGGTCCGTTTATTTAGGAAAGAGATTCCCACCCCCCAGGTGCAGTGCATTCTAAGTTAAATGGAAAATAATAATAGGAAAATAATAATAGGAAAATAATAATCCATATGCCAAGTAAGGTGTAATGCACACTCAGTTCTAGGTTTTGGGGTTACAATTTCTCAAGAAAGAATTTTCTTCTCTTTTACTACGTTTTACAGAATTCCCATAACTTTCCTTAAATACTGGCTTTTTTATCTACAGGTAACTCAGACTCCCCTTTCTAAAGCTGTCAAAGCTGCTCTCTGGAGAAGATCAGTTCTTTCCTCCAGGGCCTGGAAGCCTCTCCCTGACATAACTGCTCCAGCCACCCCAAGAGTATCACAATGAGCTGGAGGCTTTGGGGACAGGTTCCAGCTCACCTGCCTGAGCAGCCAGGCACAAAAGCCCCGTAGGAGAGGAGCAGGGAGCAGTTTTGCCCCTTTGCCTCTGATGGGGATCCAAGGGCTTGGAAAGGAGCGCACAGCGGTTCGCATCAGTGCACGGGATGAATCTAAAACCCAAACCAAAACACGATTTGTTTTTCAGTTTATTAAAGGAAATGTTTTGCTATAATTAATCATGGTCGGCAAGGCCGCTTTATCCAATGCCGTTCCTCCCTACCCCCGCCATCCCACATGGAGCCTTAGCCGGACTAAAATTTTGCAAAGCCTTGCATTGTTCTCCCTGACACCGGATCAGCGGACACAAAAAAGCAACTGCCAGCTCAAAAGCAATCCGGCGATAGAGCCTGGTGCTATCTAATCAAGGGCAAAAGGTCACTTCCGAACAACTGGGCAATAAAAGATTATTTCCAGCCGCAGAACAGAAAGGCCCAGTGGTGGATGCTTGAAAGAGGGGGGTGGAAGGAGGGCAAAAGGGCTCCCGTCTGTGGGAGGAAGTGCATTGAATAAAGCCAGCAGACGGGAACCATCTGGCTTTGTGCGTGGTCTGTTCTTCAGAGCAGAGAGAAAGCCCCCTCAGCGGGGCCAGTGACTCTGTGCAATGATTCAAACTTTTCTTCTTCCTTTTTTTTTTTTTCTTCTTTCTTTCTCTCTCTCATCAATTTAAAAGCAGCTTTCCCAGGCACCAAAAAAATTGGAAACGGGAACTTTCCAACAGGTGGATGGACACGTCAAGTGCAAGCTGCAAGATGAAGCCCATGTTTTAATTTGGTCATGAGGGCTGGCTCTTATCAGGGAGCAAGGCCTGGGGATGACCAGAGCGGGCTTTTTCTGTTTGTTTTGTGTTTAGGGATGGCTCCAGAAGAAGCCTCCCAGGGACCCAGCAGACTCAAATTCCCAACCCGCCCCGTACACTGAGTTTTGGTTGCATTTTTGAACAGCAAACGGCATTTCCAGCAGCATCACCCACCTTTATTATGTATACTTCATGCATTTCCCCCCTTCCTCTCTCTCCCCGCTTGTTATATGGCCTCACTTGAATGAGAGCAAGAAAATAAAAGGGCCAGATTACATTCAGTCCAGTTGCCATGGCCTGTGGGAGGGCAGAATTGCAAACACTTGAGTACAAATGGTACAGTCCCTCCTCCCTCCCCTCGGCCCTGCAGTTGTCCTCCATGTCCTCACTTTCCCTCGCTCCGCGGTTCGCACCGGAGGCCTTTGGCACTCGGCGGCGAGGAGCTCAATCTATTCAAGCGCCCAGACACCTCCTCCGTTCACCAGTGAATTAACTTTAAGCATGCAAATCACTCTAATCCAGAATTCACAGGAGAGGAAGTCAGGAGGGTTCCCAGTGGTCTGGGAAATATTTTTCCTTTCGGGAAGGGAAGGGGAGGGGGGGTCATTGCACTCTTCTTTAGAGCTCACTGCAGGTCACTCTGGCTCATCTCAAAGAAAGTTTAGTTCAGAGGCTCAGCTTGACATTCATTGGTTTCTAAATCGGAACCTCTTGAGCGATTGTCCCAGCAATCCCAGGGATTGGGGCCTGAGCAAATAGCCCCCGACTAATTCTGCTGTAGTAGGGGGGAAACGAAGCAGTTAAATGTCCGGTTTATCAACAGAAAACAACAACTGAGCCTTTGTCCTAACAGGGTGCAGGAGGAAACCGTTTTGCAGGGCTCATCTGCATGAGAAACCCGGGCAGCTGGGAAACACCGACATGCGGCTTGGGGGGAGACCCACGCAGACACTGGAGGAGAAAAATATTCCATACATCGGCTTTCTGTACCAGCACCTTCAAAAAGGAAGCTAAACTCGGGAATTCTGAGTAAGTCTGTCACAGCTTGACAATTTAGGGGCTTTGTTTTAAAGGGGGGGGTGGAAACAGCACCAAAAAAAACCCCCACAAAGCAAAAGTTTAAATTGACAACCTACACAGCAGGTCCTCTGCCACAGCGTATTTGTTACAGAATGGAAAAAAAAAAAAAACAAAAAAACCCCAAACCCTGCTACCAACAACAAGGTGACCAAATGGCCAAGCCAACAGCTCTGGTATTTATTCTCTACAGCTCTGCAAGCTAAGGCAGTGCAAAGACACCAGAGTTTCTGCTATAGTCTCACAAACAGACACAGAAATGTGGGATGCAGTTTGGAGACGCAAAGCCAAAAAGGAAAACCACAGATTTGAAATGGACCTACTATAAAGTGGGTTAAAAAAACCCAGTGTCACTCCTCCTGTTCCTTATTTATTTTTTTGCCACTCAGTACTGATCTGTTGTCAGCTTTACTCAGCTAAGGGTTTCTTGGCAGTCACAGGCATTTTTCTCTAAGGATTTTTAGACACCAAGAAGTGGTTGGAAAAGCACAGGCAAAGGACTTGCCCACCACATTCCCTGTCTCTCCAAGAGCTGAGCAAAGACCCTTGCCCTGTTATTGCCCAGGGTGAGGTCTATAATCCATATAGCAGACATGGAAACTGCATTCCACTTGCTCATCAATACCCAGTGGGAAAACAGCTTGAAGGTGGGGGGGAAAAAATCCCAAATGTAAAGCAGGTGAGCCTCAGGTTAAGGCAGCTGCTGCTTTAACAGCCACTTTCAGCACTTCAGAAAGTGAAACCACTTAGTGGAACAACAAAGCTGTGTGCAAGGAGGAGGGGATGGCTGAGAAAATGTGTCCCTGAGACAAACCCGTTAGGGACAGGCCAAGGCGAGATGATGAGGTTATCACCAGGAAGATCACAACCCCAAACTGCAAGGTCACAACCTGCAGGAACTTAGACAAAGCTTTTAAAGAGAAGCAAATCCAGCCTTTTCTGCAGTGCCCCAAAAGAGACCCACCCAAAGGGACGCTGCCACGGCCCAGCAGTACAACATTCACATTCCAGCCACAACGGAGCCAAACAGCTTCCCTGCAGTGGGGGCAGCTCCTACTCCCACGTACCATGATTAAAAACCTGGAGACTCACAGTTGTTTGAGAGCTCCGCTGGCATTCTTTGAGGCCAGAGCATGCCCTACACTGAGCAGCCACCCTGCTTTCCACTCCACTTAGCATTAATTACAAGCCTCTTTCTTGGATAGCTTGGCAGCTTTGTGGTTCAAGGGGGAAAGGGGGGAAAAAAAATAAATCTCATCCTATTAAGTGTAGCCCAGCGACCAAAAGACTCTGAAAGATAGGAAACCCTTCTCAGCGTGAACAAGCAGCAGAACTGCACTTTAAAATACAGGTTTTAATTGCAAGTGGCATTTCCAAGCTTCCCTGCTCCTGGGGCCACCTCGATGAGGGCCAGGCATGCTATCAGACAGTTAATACCCTCAAACAAACAGCTTCCCACTCCCAGCCACAAACAGAGTTTTAAACATGCCCCATTTGTATCACAAAAGGCAGACAAAGCCCCTGTCCTTGCAGGAGGCTCAGCTCTAGTTAGGCACCCAACAAAGACTAAGTTGGTAAGAACCTCCATTTGGTCTCTCTGGCTGACTCAACCCCAGCATTTTGCTGGGAGCAGATTCTGTAATTCTCACAGGATGCCCCTGTTAGCTTTGAGCACAGACCACAGGCCAGTTTTAGCTGGTACCCTTAGCACAGACTCACCTAATCCAGCGGAGCTCCAGAAGGGATGAAGGAGTCCTGTCACAAACCCTTGGGTTTAAGGCTGCAGGTCTTAGGGCAACCTAAAGGAGATCAAGACCATGCTATGTCCAGCCTCAAAAAGAGCAGGTGTGGTTAATACCCCTCTGTATAACCAAAGGCTCCCTCAGCTGTGGGGAGTTCCTAATTCTGTGGAGCACCCCAGCTGCTCTCAAGGGGCAGAAAGAAGTTAGCCACCAGCTGAGCTGCTCAGAGCTTTCTGAGCAGATTTTTTTCATTTTACCCTGAATTCACAGACTCAGTAGCATTGGTCTGCCATGTTCTCACCACCCTAACCGGCTTAGCCAACAACAGCCATGTCTTGCTGATGTGGGATCCTTTAGGTTTGTAACCTAAGGGAAATGTATGCCAGTAATCTACTGTGCAGATGAGGCAAGCAATCGCTATTCCTTACATCCAGTTGTAAATCAAATGGTTTCCTGCCTAAGTCTAGACAAGAATATAACCCCCAGGCTACGGACGAGTCCTTTTGTTAAGGAAATGATTGCAGATGACTCAGTGCTTTCACCTGTTCTCCCTTGCCAGGTAGCATCTCTGGATGGCTGGACTGAGCTGAGGCTTCACAGAAACTTGAAGCTGAAACTCCTTAGACAAAAAATCCCATCTGGCTTTACAGGCCATCCCTGCCTTTCCAGGGTAGGAGGGCAATGGAGACAGAGCCACCTCCACCTGAAACATTCCCTTCACAAACACATCCTGGTGAGACCTGCTGAGACCATTTTCCAATCTGACTCTGGTGTATTACTGTAGAACCTTGTCCAACCCCTTTGTTGCTTTGTAGCTGTTGTCACTCTCACCTTTCCTGCCTCACTGCTGCCCTTTCTACCCATGGAGTGGGTTTGCTCCATGGGGTGCTTCCCACCATGGCTGCAGGCACAAAACCAAAAGCTCTGATGCCATGTCTCGTAACCCATCAAAAAGCGCCTTGTTTGAAACGGGGAGATGGGGTGAGGTCATCAGGAGCTGTAACCATTCTCTGTTTCAGGCACACCACCTCCTTGTCTGGGAGGCATTGCAGGCAGGGCATTGTAAAGGTTACGTAAAATCAAAACAGGATTGTCAGGCGTTCCTCTCCCCGACATTTGTTTTGGCAAATTTACATCCTCTGAAAAACATGAGGGAGGTATCACCTTCCACAGCAGAACATCACGTACGAGCAAGTGGGGCTAACACAGAGAACAGGCTGCCCAAGAGGCAGGAGGGGAAAACCTTTGGTGTACACTGAGGGCATGTGCAAATATCCCCACGTGTCTCTGTGCCCACAGGATGCAGGAGGAGGAAAGGATTATCCATCATACAGCTCCTGTCATGGGAGACATTTTCATTATTGCTTTATTGTGTTATACAATTGCATTGTCCATAAGCACAGAAGAGCCAGATAAACCCTTTGTGTTGGCATCTCACAGAAGCACTGCTGCAGACTCACGGGTGGGAAGGGTGATGGGCACGTACTTTGTTCATTCAGGTCTCCTCCACCTTCCTAAATTATCTGCAGTAACTGGAAAAAGGGGAAAATCATCAGAATCCCCTAACCAACCTACCAGTGAGGCAGTTTTACAGCTTGGCTCCAAGCCTCTGCTCAGAATCTCTTCCTCCTCTTTTTCAGAGCTCAGTGAAGATGAGCAACAGAGGGCATGGCATCCTTCCATCTGCTCCCGTTCTGGAGGAGAGATAAACCCTTTGTGTTGGCATCTCACAGAAGCACTGCTGCAGACTCACGGGTGGGAAGGGTGATGGGCACGTACTTTGTTCATTCAGGTCTCCTCCACCTTCCTAAATTATCTGCAGTAACTGGAAAAAGGGGAAAATCATCAGAATCCCCTAACCAACCTACCAGTGAGGCAGTTTTACAGCTTGGCTCCAAGCCTCTGCTCAGAATCTCTTCCTCCTCTTTTTCAGAGCTCAGTGAAGATGAGCAACAGAGGGCATGGCATCCTTCCATCTGCTCCCGTTCTGGAGGAGAGATACATCCAAATGTTGCAACTCTGCAATCCTTCTCTCCTTCTGGGATAGTTTCTATGGTAAGATTTACAGCCTAAAAGATATCACTGAAGTCATAGTAGTAAGAGGGGCAGCTACAACATGAAGGAGCAGAAACAGAAGTATTTTACTGAGTCCAAGCCTTACAGATGGCGAGAACAAGAAGCAAAAGTCATGCTCACAGTTAAAGCTAATTAAATTCTGCAATCCCCATGGGAAACTCAGAAACACAGGCATGAAATGCAGAACTGTTTCTTGTTTTCATTTATTTTTTAATACTTTGGTTACACATTCAAATGCAACACGTGGATGGAGTGCAGGGACTGAATTTCCTCAGGTGCTGCTGGATTCACCCCATTTTTGGTTCATAGCCCTGCACCCACATCTGCAGTTCCAGTAGCCACAGTACAGTGATGTGTCTTCAGGCAGAGAGGTAAGGAAGGAGAGCACCTCTAACAAAGAGAGGCATGAGCATCCCAATCCAGACACTGTCCACCTGCCCCAAACCATTTTTTGATAAATTTTAATAACATTACAAGAGCATGTCTTTGTATCTTCTTCGTAGGCTTCCACAGCCCTCCATTAGCAAGATAAGATGAAACAACAGCCACTTCTATCTTTATGTGGTAAAACAAGCTTCTGTATTTAAGATAAACTTTACAGGACAGGTGGTTTCCTAGAATGGAATATCCCCAAGAAAACATTTAACTATAAACGTCAACAAGGTATGAGAAGAGTGCACCTAATAAAGGAGATAGAGGCTACAATAAAAAGGGGCCCTAAATCAAAGAGCAGGTTCGCACCAGCAAACACTCACACACCGGGCTGATTGGAGCAGGGCCCTCAGCACTGCTGCCAGCCCTGCAGCTCTGCTGTGGCTTTCCCTGCCTTTGCCTGGAGGTTTGACCCACACCATCACCTTCCCGGGGTTGTGGCCGGGACTGCATCCACAAAACTGCCCGCGCGGGTTCTGTATTGGGAGCTCGAGTGTACCTCTACCTTTATCACCTCTTAAAAAAAATAAATAAATGAAAGGAAAAAAAAAAAAAAAGAAAAAAAAAGGGGGGGGGGGGGAGGAGAACGCAGAGCAAACATTATCTATTGTTAATTACCTGTAAAAAGTAGGGCTTTTGCCACTTCCCCAGTTTCTAAGAGCTCTGAAGTGAAACCTGAAAGAAGCCACCCATTGTTTCCAATTGTGCAAGAGCCAGGAGCAAATAGGGCTCAAATTGCAGCTCTGAAAGGCAGCAGGAAATTGGCAGCCCGGTAATCTGCTCCCCACCATTCAGGGGAACAAAGGCGACATTCCTCCTCAAGTAGTCACCATTAGAAACCCAAGGCTGATCTATTTAGTAAGGCCCACAGAATAAATCTGTGGAAATAAAGAGTTTTAATTAGAAGGCCATAGGATATGGCTCTAGTTTGCAGCCCCGCAAGTAACATGTATTATTTAGGCTCTTACCTCGTTTCCCACATATCCAAACGCTGACACCCAGACGTCGGCACCGCTGCCATTTAAAAAAACAAACCCAAAACTAATAAATGTGGAAACTGTTGATTACAGGTGATCATACTGTACAGTGCACTGTACCAAGAACATTTCAAATTGATCCCTGTCTTGGGATTATATATTTTCCTCCCAGAGTATTAACAATTCTTCTAACCCACCACACTCCCATCTATGGCAAGGTTTATAGATTCTCCACTAAGTGCTACAGTTTCCAGCAGGATGGGGTTTTTCCCTCCCTTTCTTCCTCCCATCCATCATCCATCCATCCATCCCTCTGCACAGAATGACTCAAGTGCTCCTGCTCCAGTACAGGGCAAGGGATGGACAGTGGGCATACAAGAACACAGGCCTTAGAACTTCAGGTTTGAAAGCCTGGACACTCCAGAATGGCACCTTCTATTTCTTGCTCCAGAGAGACCCTTTGGCTATTTTGACACAGCAGAGCTGGTGCACTTTCAACTCCAACAGTGTTTCCTCACATACTTTTGGCAGCTCAGTAAATTCGAGCTCAGGTACAGCTCAGGTACAGCCAAAGTTTGGCAAAGTTCACACCTGGAGTTGAATTTTGGAACAAAACAAATTAATGACATCCAGCTGTCCTGTATGTCCCACCCTGACTAACCGGGTTTATCCTCACCTTGAATTGGATGAGATACAGGACATGTAAAAATGTATTAAATCAAAAAGTGCCTCAGTGACAGCACAGGTGCTCCTGTAATCCTAGCACATTTCATCCAGAAGAACTTTGCATGCCATACAGAAAAATGAACAAGTGGAAAATTACTCCCTAAAAAGAAGGGGTCAGGTAAGTGAGACTGGATTTAGGTAAGACTTTGGTATAAAAAGAAGGTGCTGTGGAATCTCCCCATGCCCAGGGTAGAGGAAAGCTCCAGCACTTCCCCTTTCCTTTCAGGCAGCTAGTTTATTCATTTTCATCTGGAAGTGTGCTACTCCTAAGTGCACAGATCCAAAAACAACAAATCAGACATCACACAAGAAACGAAGCTTTGGGGAGAACCTTCACCAGGTCACGTAAATTCATCTCTTCCCCCTGCTTGGAGTGTGGAAGAGGAATCCTCCTGGCACTGCAAGAACACTCAGGTGGTTTGGAAATTGAAGCATGTGCCAGAAAACAGGAGGTTTCATTTAAAATAGCCATTAAGTAGTTAATCAGTTATGTAATTTCAGCCCATTTAGGGAGCTCCAGCTGCTTCTCCCAGTCACTTTATCCCACAAACTAAGAACACCCTAACATTTATGAGCATGGGCATTCCCAAGGCAGCGCAAGCACTGTTGCCTGGCCAGCTCATTCACTGGTGTAAATCCATCAGCTCCATTCAGAGAAATATTCCATGGAATAAACGCGCTCATACTCCGGCAGCGACCCTGCGGGGTCAGGCAGGATGTCCCATTGTGCTCCTTCTTGCACAAACACAATGGGGTTCAGCCCCTGGGGGCAGAGCCTCTGTCAGGCTGTTTGTGCCTCCTGACATCGTGTTCTGCAGGATGTTTGTTTTCAGGTCGGGGCACCCAACGTGCAGACAAAGGTTCACAAAACAGGGCGTGCTTACAAGGCCAGAGCCACGGCTATCAGGCACACCTTTCTCCAAGGACTGACCAGATGGATGTTTCTCTGCTCCAAAATAAAGCGCTGCCACACTTCCAGCTAATTTTGGAATATGTGTTTCTCCTGGAAGCATCCTTTTTCTCTTATAATACTGCCCCATGCACATATCAGGAATATTGAAAAATCCACGTGAATTTCTGGTTCTTTTTTGATGCTAAAATCAAAAGTTATTCATTAGGAAGTAGTGTCTCACCATATATACTTAAACTAAAAAGCCAAGCCATGTGTGTTTTGCAGGAAAACTTACCCGAATTTGTATTTATTGGTAAGTAAATGAGGCAGTATCTAAGACACCTTTACCAGGAGGAGTGGGAATGGCAGCTCCGGGGAAAACCAACCCTGCAGTGTTTATGACAAATATAAACCAAGCTGCAAATATCACTGGAGATCACAAGGTTTTTGAGCAGATCCCTCCAGTGAGCAGAAAGCCCCTTACCACGGGCTCCACATGGCTGGTAACTAATGCCAAGGGGAAAAGCCATGCCTTGGCTCCTTCCACCAGCCCCAGGAAGGTGAAACACAACCACAGCAAAGAGCTACAAATGGTTAAGAGCTGCCCTAAAAGCAAACTGCCTCTAAATGAAGGGTCATCTGAACAGGACCTGTGCAGCCCCATGTGCTGTGTAAATCCAGCTGGGTGACAGCAGAACAGAATTTTATTCCAGGTTTTTTTAAGCACCACCATGACTGACACAAATGCTCCAGCTGGAAGAAAGCCAACAATTAACCAGGATTCCTTAGAATTTGGAGGTAATTTTAGCAGAACAAGAAATGCAGAAGTATCACTGAGTCCTGAACATTCCTCCAGGACAAAAATCTATTACTTCATATATATCCATTAAAACACTTCATCTAGCCCCTTTAATCCCTCTTAACAGATTTGCTTTATCACAGACAGAGGAGCTAATCCTCTCCCACCTGTCCTTATGATATGGATCCATAAACAAGAGCAAGTCCTTTTCATTTGTTAGGCATTACCCCCCCTCAAATAACACCCTCAGCCACCCCAGCATTGGTGCAATGGAGCTGTCTTTGGAGAAACACCCCAATTCTAAGGGCAAATTCTCATCCCAGACATGGATTCCTCCAGCACAGAACATGGAAACTTTTATCTACCCATTGTCTTTATTGCTAAATTACTGTTTCCTAAACTCATCTCTTATCACAAGTTTCAAGACATTAAGCAAAGCAAGAATTCCCTTTCTCCTTCAACCCAGACCTTACACATCTGAGGCCTCTGCTGCTGGAACCAGATGGCAGCCTCAGCCAAATCCATCACCCACCCATGCAATTAGGTCAGTAGGTCAGCTGAACTTACTGCCTAATTACACCATCATTTTACACAGCGTTCTCTTGGCTTCTCTAAACAAGATCTCAGAAATATCAGGGAAAAAAATGTAATTTTTATGAGCCACATTGCAACAGGCTCTGAATATCTCAACAGCCTGGTGCTCTGCAGACATGGAGGAGTAACCTCAAACAGCCCCCTGATAAATTTGGGGTTGAAGGCTGAAATGTGCACTTCAGTGCTCTAACTGCTAGAAACCCCCTCAGCAAACCCCCTTCCAACAGAACACAGCATCCTTCCACATTCCACTGTGGAAAGTAGAACAGACACAGTGGCTGAGCACTTGGGGCATGTTTAAAGTAACCTGTGTCTGTCTCTGGAGGCTTCACAGCTTCACTCCACCCAGCTGTCAGCTGGAAAGACATTCATGTGCTCTCACAAACCCTGAGTGGTTCTACACCACAGAATGCAGCTGCCTGAATGAATCCCCAGTCATTTCCATGGCACAGTGGCAATGACCTTACATTCCAGAGTACTCAGAAGTGAGCTCAGATGTATTTGTATGATAAATACAAAGCATACACCATCTAACCCAAGAGAAAAACACATTATTCTCATTTTTCTAACACTACCTGTTCTACCTGGCAATTAGAAAACCATGGAAGACTGCAAGGAACTGTTTTCTTCTCTTTGCTGTGTAGGTCCAAGTAATTTTTTTTCTCCAGAGTCGCTGCAACCTCAAGTTATTCCCAAAATCTGGTTAGCAAAGGGAGCATTAGTATGACTAACTAGAGCATAGCTTTTGTTTTAAAAAAGAGATCTGAAACGGTGCCACGACATAGCTCCTGATGGAAGACAATCATTAAAGGATGGAGAACACGTGGGTCCTCTGGGATCTCTTCTCTTTGGCTAGGAACCAACCCAACCCCCAGCTGAAAAAAAAGACAGAGGTTGAGAGGGCAAGGCTTTCCTTGGGGAGGCAGAAGCAGCACCCTTGGAGCAAAGCCCTGAGCAGGGAGCTGGCTGGGATGCAGCTGTGGAGGCAGTTGGCTCCGTGTTCCCGGGTGTCAGCGCGCAGTTACAGTGGACATCTCCGGCCAGCGCCGGACAAGGCCTCCATTGTGTCCGCGGGGCCGCTTGCAGCTGTCGCTCACAGAGACGCGCGGTGAGAGCGAAGGAGCGCAAGTCCCTGCTCCTCAGCACAATTCCTCTCCTGGCTTTGCTTCCTCTTGGGAAATCTTGGAAAGCAGGATCTGTGTGCATCCATTGCTGCCCCACGAGCCCCCCAGCCCGTCACTTCTGTCACACAGAGGAGCAGCACCATCCTGCAAAGCATTCCTGGGTGTGCTCAGAGGATGACTCCACTTTGTACCTGTCAGGGGCCACCTGTGCTGTTCAATAAAAAAGCAGCTCTTCACTCAGCTCTGCCCCACGACACTGCATCAGCTGGGATGGAATGAACTACCAAAAGACCAGCTTATACAAATCATCACTGTGCTGAGAGTCAGAGCAGCTTGAATATGGCAATTCAAAGCAGCAGGACTTCAAAAAAGAGCAAGATATGACACATTTGTCAAGTCATTGCTCTGTTCTGAAGTGGAGTTTCTCTAGAACCACTTACTCTGAACACTATGTGAAACTGCATCCATTTAAAACTTTTAAAGTTCAGGAGAATTGTGATGTAACCTTGACCCAAATGAGGAAAAGAAAGAGGTCTCCCCATTCACTCTTAATGAAAAGCTTTTTCTGTTGAATGTGTGTTAAATGGCCACAAGTAGCTGTGACACTTAGGTCACCCTTAAGAGCCTTTAATTTAAAGACAGAAGATTCAGTTGACATTGGAAAATGTATGGGAAAAGAATCAAATAAGTCATAGACATAGGCCCAAACACACACATTCCCAGATTTCAAAGCTACTAAACTACAGCAACACAATCACTATTTTTCATCCTGCCTCCAAGCTTTTTATTTAGAATCAAGCTGGGAAGATTAATTTCTTCAGCTGCTGCACAATTTAACTAGCCAGAAAGTTCTATATAGAAAATTTTTAAATGGCTTTGCATGTTAATGTGGTATTCCTTAAGGAAGAAAAAAAACCAACTTGGAAGTTGTGGTTTCCTCCTCCACAACTGTATTTCCAAATGCTTTGGTAAATAAATAGAGCCTCCATTTCTTGGCACTGTTAAGCACAACACAGATTCAATTGTATTAAACATCCCTTATTTGATATATAGTTGGCTTAAAGTTTAAATTAGGTAAACTAAACTAGAGCACAGACTAGTGGCTTTGAAGCATCAATAGGAGGTTATTTGCCACCTGACAGCCCTGCAGGAGGAACAGCCCAGCAATACACACACATAGCTCACAACCTGTGGTTGTAACAAAAGAACTCCAGAGGCGTTTTCATTAATTAATATATTTTCTGCATTATAGTTAACATATGTACTTTCTTCGTGTCATCCTTATTTCGTTAAGTATTGATATTTTGTTATATTCAGACATGAGTACATTTTCGAAGTCTTTTGCAATAAATATCATAAAATAATAGAGATTCACATAATAAATATTCTTTACAATAAAAAAAGTTTTAACAGACTTTTGTCTTAAAAATAGTTGGGATTCAACTTTGTGTTTTATACATAAAATATACAAAAAAGGACCACAATTTGTGGCTAAGGCAATAAAACAGGGACAGAATAAAATTATAAAGTACAGAGCAGAGCTACACTCACTAAGCCAAAGGATCACAAGAGACTTGAAGGATTCAAGAACATTTAGGTGACTCAATGACACCTGAAGGCTGTTTGGATATATGAACACCACCAACTTTAATATCAACTGATACTGACAGACTATAAAAACGGGATTAGGAGGGTGGAGTGAGCAATATCCTTCAAAGACTGGACAGCAAAAGAAACAAATGAGTATGTTGCAGCCACAATGTCTCCAATGTGAAGATCTACATGGTGTAGCAATAACTGAAGTTACATTGAAAATGTAAAAGAAAAAAAAAAAAAAGAGGCAGGGCAATTCTCAGGTCTGAGAATGTTCCAAAAGACAAAAAGAGAGGTGGGGGGAAAAAAAGATGCAAAAAGAAGCAGGCTGCTTATAGAAGAGTCAGGCCTTTCATTTGGTGAAGCCTTTATTTTACATCCCTCTCCAGAAAGAACACACAAAAAGTTACTTCACAATCCACCTCACTCAGGAAAGTTATTCTTCCTTGGCACCCAGGAGGTTAAGGAGGAAAAAAACCCATAACTTGCTGAGAACAACAAAAAAAAAAATCATCTTTGGGAAGATATTCACAGAGCAAGAAGCTTCAAGAGCCCAGTGAGCCCTCACTGTCTCTTTCAGGAGTGGTTCAGTTACAAACTCAGAGACCCTGCCCGAGCGAGCGGCAGGTGCAGATCCCAGGTCCACACTTACCAAAGAGCAGCAGCGACTGCGTGAAACGCTCCACACTCAGCCAAGTCAGTAGGAGGAGGAGAGCAAAGATGCAAGGGGAAGAACTCATGTGTCTGAAGTTGGGCAGACAGAAAGGAATGGAAAGAAACAGTCCTCCCAAAATGGGAGAGGAGGTGGGGGGGTGGGAAGAAGAAAAGATGGGGGGAGAGGAAAAAAAAAAAAAGTCAGCTACAACCTGAAAAACTGAAGTTGGAGGAAGTAAACCTCCCTCCCAAAATCATGAGGGCTTGCCCTGACCCCGGGAGGGGCAGCTCTCCAGTTTACAATAGACCGTGTTGGAGTTCTTGCACCGGCAGCCCGGACGATTGACGCGGTCGTAGCACCCCCGGCAGAGTTTTAGGCATCCTTTGGCCGGAGGGTAGCAGAGCAAGCAAGGCAGGAACAAGGACATGGCTCCCATGCACAGGTACCTAGAACAGCAGTGTGACTGGGAGCAGGAGCAGGGATTATCCGCGTACGAGTCCCCTTCATCGTCGTTGGAACAGTGGTAGAAGATCCCTTTGACCAGGCACATGCAGGTGCCGTACTCCACCATGCTCTCGGCCGAGCACAGGCACTGCCGGTTGCAGGCCAGGCAGGAGGGCAGGGCCCGCGGCGCCGTGCACTCCCCGCACTTGCACTTCCCGCACTGCTCGCAGATGAACTTGTGCTGCGTCAAGTCCTCTTTCAAAGGCCCCTTCAGATCGTCCACGATCAGGGCCGACTGCTTGGGCTGCGCCCGGATTGTCCGCTCGGATCTGTGGCCGGAGCCCGGCCGGGAGGGCGGCGAGCGCCCCAGCAGCCCTTGCTCCGAGGAGGCGCTGCTGTTGCTGCCGGAGCTGGCCGCGCTGCCCGTGCTGGTGGAGCGGCTCAGGACGGGAGCCCTGGCGTTATGCTGATGTGCCGCGTGCCCCGCGTGGCCGGGCCTGTGCTCGTAGTTATTATTCACATTAATTGGTAGAATCTCGTGAGTCCTCTCGTGCTTCTCCTGCCTCGGCGCCGTCCGCGGACCCGATTTCTTCACCACCGACGGCCCCTCGGTGTATTCGTTGCTGCCCCTGATGGCCTTGATCTGGTCCAGTGACAAGATGGTCGTGGGCTGGCTGTCCCTGTCATAGTCCAAGCGCTGCCGGCTGTCCAGGGAGGGCTGCTGAATCACCACCAGGGAGCCGCCGCTGCCGTGCTGACTTTGGGGCTCCATCTGTAGTGATCTCTGCTGCTGGCATTCAGCAGGAACCTGGCATGCATCTGAAATCCTGAAATAAGGAAGGAGACAGAAGGTGTAAATAAACACTGCTTGTGTACATATACACACGCGAGATCAAGGGCAGCGGAGGGATAAAGCACGGGATACTTTATGGAAACAGAAATGATCTGGCAGAGCCCAAACTGCCCCAGCCACCTGGTACCGATCACTTTCAGCAGGGGATTACAGCAGTGCTGAGGATCTGGCCAAAGTCCAGTAATGGGGAGAGTCTGGCTATGGCATCATAGATGAGGAATGCAAAGGAGACCCCATGCCATTTAAAAAAAAAAATTAAAAAAATAAAAATCCAGTATTAACTTGTATGCTTACTTGGCAAGCCATGGGAAGTGCCTCTCCCTTGCTACTGAACTCAACATCTGTCTCTAGCAACAGCAATTCCGAATGCCCCTGACACCGAGCTGGAAACAGCCAAGAACACCACTACATTCATGGCAGAGTGAGGAACGAGCCCAATTCTCACTCTTCTGCCTGAATCTGCAGCATCAGAAAGCTCCACAGATGTGCTTCCTAGTGCATTTGGAAAGTCTCCCTCTTAAAGTGACGTATGTGCATTACAGAGTCCTGAACTAAGCGCTGTCAAGTGGCCAAGACATTTTCTGTGAGAAAGTAACTCAGCCTACACATCTAATATGCTCCTTTATAAAATTAAAGCAAGGGTGCAAACAACCTGCTTTCAAGTATTTCCTAACCACAGGCTGGAGTATGAAAGAAAAATGGGGTAGAAAAGGCTTAGATGAACTAGGTGTCAAAAAGTACCTGAGGATTCATAAGAATGTTAAAAGCAGATAAAAACCCCTCAACAACAACCTCAAAACACAAAGAACAAATCCATTTTCACAAGACAGATTAAAAGCTTCTCAAATACACAGAACATCTGCTCATTTATCTTCCAAATAGTAGAGATGTTACACGTTTCCATCCATTTCCATCCTGTCTAGCTAGACACATGAAGATTGCAACACTGAGAAAACTGCATTGACAGTTCTGCACCTACACAAAAACGTGGCTGAGTATCTAAGTGCCACATTTATGCAGGGAACCAAGACAACAAACTGCTTTTCTTTACTGCCAGCCAAAGGAAAAGTCCCTTTTCACTCCCCTCCGAGATGCCATAAGTGTTTACCTGAAAGCAGAGAAAGGTAAGTGCTACCAAGCATTTCGAAAACTCACCCAATAATCCTCAGAAAGTGTCTTGCCCACCCAGACCACAGCCAGCATGGAGCTGTTCTGCACTCCAGAGAGAAAAAGGCACTGTGGTGTGGGAGCACAGAAAGAACAAGAAGAGGAAAGGATTTTTCTAGCAGCAGTTACCACGGGCAGAAAGTGACAGCTTCTGCCGTGACATGAAGTCTTTGTCCTCATGCAGTAGTCAAAGATTTCATTTTACATCCAACATCACCTGTGTGGGCTTTGTGGTCACCAGATTAAACAGAAAACCAAACACTCTCACTTGTAATTCACAGAATAGAATCACAGAATGGCTTGGCTGGAAGGGACCTAAAAGACTGTGCAGCCCCAAAGCCCCTGGCCATGGACACCTTCCACTAGACCAGGTGGCTCAGAGCTCCATCCGACCTGGCCTTGGACACTTCCAGGGATGGGGCATTCACAGTTTTTTTCCTGTGCCAGTGCCTCACCACCTTCCAGCAAAGGATTTCCTCCTACCCCACTCAATGAGCCGCCTTCTTCACGAGCACTGAATACAAATCCACAACAGACCAAGGGTGAATGAATGCGAAAAGGGAAAGATTTACAGCTGTACCAGTCAGGAGCTGGGCTCCCTAGGGGATGAAAAACAATATCCCAAGAAAATGCGAAAGACATCCAGTGCCATCTTTGGGGGGAAAGTGCAACATCAACGCGGCGCAGACTGACAAGCCCAGCTGCAGACCGGGGCGAGAGTTGAACCAGCCACCTCCACCCCCGCGCAGATCGCTCGTAAACTGCTTCCCCCCCGGACAATAAAATAAAAATGAGTAAAACAAAATAATAAAACAACGTACGGCGCAGGCGGCGAGAGCCCTCACGGTTCTGCACCCGGGGCTGTTCTCCCTCCCCGCACCTCGGGGGTGGGATCCCGCTTCCCTCCCCTTCTCCACACCCGCTCGGACACGCCGCCAGCCCCCCCGTCCCGCCCCGCTCCGCCCCGCTCCCCGCAGCCTCGGGCGGGCGGCGGCGGCGCGGCGCCCTCTGCGCCCCGAGCGGAGCGGAGCGGATCGCGGCGCTGACGGAGAGGAAGGAAGAGGAGGGGAAAAGGGGAAGAAAAAAAAGTTATGAATGAAAACATAGGCTTTTTTTTTTTTTTTTTTTTCTCTCCCTCTCTCTCTCCTCCTCAGGGGAAGGCAGATCTCAGCCCGGCGCTGCCTCGGGAGGGCGGATTACCTGGCGCTCAAAGCGGCAGCCGAGCGGCCGCTTAGCCCCGGGGGATCCCCGCGCTGCGGCTCCGCACCCCCCGCCTCAGCCCCTCCGGCCCCCACCTCCGAGGAGCATTAGGGGGATGTTTTTGACGTTCTCCTCGATCACAGCCGGCCACGGTCCCCAGCAAGCCTTCCCTCAGCAGCCGGGTGCCTCCATTCCGGGAGGGCGGCGGTGGGAGGGTGGTCGGGGCCGCCCCTCGCCGGGCGGGCGCCGCAGCGCTCCGCGGCACCTGCTCGCTGCGGCAGCGCCGGCCCCGCTGTGAGCGCACGGCGGGTCCCAACTTACTGATGTGCACGGAGCCACCGGGAACGGCAAATCCAGCGGGCGGGGGGCGCCCGGGCCCCTGCTCCTCGCTCTCCCGGCCCCTGGGGCAGGGAAGGCCGGCGGGCTGCGCTCCTTGTCCCCGGAGAGCCCTCGCTCGCTGCTCTCCACGTCCTACTGGGCCAGCGGAGAAAAGCCCCGCTCTGCTGCCCACCGCAGCTCCCCTCTCCCGGGGGGCAGCATGCAGCGGCCCGGGCCGCCCGGGAAAGCGGCGCTCTCCTTCGGCCGCAGCTCTCTCGGTCCGGAGGCGACGGGGAGCAAATCCAGCTCTTCCTGCAAAGCGGAGCGTCTGGATCGAGCCTCAGGCAGCTGCAGGCTGCGGCAGGCAGCGGGGTTGTTGCGATGCAGGTCTTCGGGAAGAGGCGGCGGGTGCGCGGCTCCTGCTCCGGCTGTTTGTTATTTCCCTTTGCGATCGCAGTGTGCAGGGCTGCGGTCCCGCTCCGGCGCTCGGCTTCACCGCATGGTCCTTACCGCAAGTCCCGTCTGGCAAAGTGCAACCACAACCTCTGGTGCGAAAGATTTGGTGGGGTGGTTTTTTTTCGGTTTTTTTAATTCTCTTTTTAAAGCAATCACGAAGCGGCTCTGGCTCTCCAGGCAGAGCTCAGCGAACTGCGAACGAAGCCAGAGGCAGCGCAATGCAATGGCCCTGCGAGCTCCCTGCACACAGCCATGTGCTGGCTGTCGCTGCCGGGGGCCGAGTGACAGGCTCGGGGCAGGGGCAGGACGCGGCGGGGAGAGGCGGCCCCGCACGCCGCAGTCCGGTACCGAGGTCTCCGCAGGCTCGAGAGGGTCGCGCAAAGCTCCGACGCGCCGCACACCCCGCGCCGGGTGGGACGGGCGAGTACCGACCCGGAGCTTCTCTGCGAGCAGCGAATCGCGCCCAGCTCAGCGCTGCCGGCCCGGGGAGCCGAGCCCCGGCTCTCCCGCCCGCTGCCCCGCGGAGCAGCGAGCGCGGCTCGCCCGCACCTCCCGCACGCCTCGCAGCGCGGCCGCCCCCAGCGCGGCGCGGGGAGCCCCGGCCGCCCGCCCGCACCTGACCCGGCGGGAGGGGGGTGTGCGGCGCGGCGAGCGCCGCCCGGGCTTACCTAGGGCCGGGGTGAGCGCCCGCCTCCCGCGGCACATTGGCGGCGCGGATCCAGCCCGGGCAGTGCCGGCAGCCGCTCCGCGCTGCCCCGCCGCCGTTCCGGAGTGACTCGGGCCGCGCCTCGCCGCCTTTCAGCGCGCAGCCCCCGCCCGCCGCCGGCCGCGCCCCCCTGATGTCAGTGTGCCTCCGAAATCCCGGCGTGGATTCCCCGCCCTCCCGCCGGGAGCCGCTCCCGCGCGGGCACCGCCGGGGAAGGAAGGAGGGAGGGAGGGAAGGAGGGAGGGAGGACCTGCCCCTCTCCAGCCCCGGCCCCGCGCTGTCCCGCAGCCGCGGCTCCTCCCGGCCCCGCCGGCAGAGGGAGCGCCCCGGGGGCTCGGCCCGGCGGAGCCCGGAGCTGCCCGCTCCGCACTCGCTGCCCCCGTCTGCGCTCTGCTGAAGGGCTGAAGCTCTGCCACGCTCCTCTGACAGCGTTACAGAGAGATTCTTGTCTGTGTTTTACCGTCAGCGCCCTTCAAGCCAGGTGGAGCAGCCCTTCGTTTAGACTCACAAGATATTTTCTGCTTCTTTCAGCCTATTGCAGAGGCAGAAGGACCCGACAGAAGCATTGCCTTGTGTCACCCTGCCATGAGATAGGAAACGGCTCTTCCCACCGTTTTACGGCTGGCACTGCAGCACCAGAGCTGATACGGGTTATTGACCCGGCTCTCTCTCTCCTGCCTTTCCAGCCCTGGCTCGGCAAGGTCCCACCCAAAGGCCACCACTGCATCTCTGCCATAGCGCCAAAGAGATACAGGGATGCTTTCCAAGCCAGTCGTTTTATGGCCAGATACTACCTTTGATGTAAGATTTTGGGTTTGGTTTTTCTCAGTGAGTGGAGTATTTTAACAGGCCACCAAAAGAACAATGGAAAGTGATATAAAGCACATCAAAATTCTAATAATTATTTTATAACAACACGTAAAGTACTGGAATAGTTGAGACTTCCAGTACTTGGCTAAATACCACTCAGCCTTAAGTTTATCTGAAACATACTAACACAATCAGTTCAAATTAACAAAAAATCCAAGTGAAGAACCAAAACAACTAAGAAAATAACAATAATAATAAATATCCCTGCAGAGTAGTCTTAGTGATGCAAGTTCATCTTGGAGGTAAGCAGGGCTCTCTTCTCACACAAGTCCATATGCATTTTTCCTAGGATAGACCAAAAAAACACCTCAACACCTCTCCTTTCACATCTCTAAAGCCAGTACCACCTTAAAAAATCTATGCCAAGAGTAAGAGCTTGATTTTAGAAACATAATACTGGGCTTAAATGGGTCAGTCAAATAACCAGCAGTACTGGCAGGTATTCACTATCATCTGGCACCTGAATTAATACTTCACTGAAAGAAGGGAAAACCCTTCAGCGATATCCAAAGGCTCTCCACAGGCTCAAGCAAACATTCCTGCACCTCACAGAAGTCCATCTCACTAGATTATTCCTGGAAATTATAGCAGTGAGAAGTTCTGACTAGAAAAAGGAGAGGTACATTCTGCAGAATGAACTGGTACTCATGGCTACATCCTGGCATGGCCTTGATTTGAGGATTGATGCACAGGCAGGAACTTAATGCAACCAAGTTATTTTCTATCTCCAAACCATCATCTAGAGGTAGCCCAGCTAACACCAAGTGAGTAGAGACCAGCCCTCTATGCCTGAAGTAAACCCTTCAGAAAAACCTGCCAGAATGGAGTTCAAGAGACTGAACGATGGCCAAGAGCAGTGATCCAATCCATGTCCACCTTCACTCTGAAGATCAGCTACCAGAGATAATCCCCACCTTCTGCAGTCAGATGCTGCTTCTCCCTCATGGCAGCCTGAGTACCAAAAGGTGCATTGGACAGGACAAAAAGCACAATCCATCCTTAGCTTTTTGTTTGGTTTTCCTCCTAATCTACATCTAGAAGCGACTTTTATCTCTAGGTGATTTAACTGACCTTTGTAAAGATGCACTGGATAAACTGTGACCCTCCCACTATCAGTAACAAATATTTCCATGGTGCATCCCACCTGGGAATATTATTCTATTTCTCCCTAAGTAGCATCTCTTAGCCCTTGCTAAGGTGCAGATCTCATGCACTCAGCCCCAACATCACCTTGAGGAGACTCAGCAGGGAAAGTGTTTCCCTTTATGCAAGTTATTTGTCACTTCATAACCAATCTTCACAGCTGCAATTTCTAAGGTTACAGAGGAATACAAAGGCAACTAAACACCCCCCTCCATTAGTATTGATAACAAAATCATGAACCAAATTGTTGTGGCAGCATGTGTAAGTCAGGTTGTTCCCCCACCAGAGATGATCTTGCAGAGGTGGCATCGGGAAAACCGAATGGAACCTGCAGCTCCCCAAAGCTTTGTGTGTCAGCAACTTTGAGTTTGTGTCAGGTGGAACTTTGTAGTTGTCAGTGCTTGAACAGTCTCAGAAACTCTCAGTGCTTGTTGGGACAAGACCAGCATAACAAATTTTTTAACACACCACTAGGCCTATATACACTACAAGGCAAGAGGAAATGGCCTCAAGTTGCACCAGTGGAGATTTAGATTGGGTATCAGGAAAAATTTCTTCACTGAAGGCACTGGAACAGGTTGCCCAGAGAGCTGGCTGAGTCACTAGTCCTGGAGGGATTTAAAAGATGTGTACATATGGCACTTAAGGACTGGTCTAGTGGTGACTTAGCAACCTGGGTTAATGGCTGTACTCAATGACCTTAAAGGTTTTCTCCCAACCTAAATGATTCTATCATTTAAAAACTCTCCAACAAACCAACAAAATCACCAACAAAATCCAACAACAGCTATGGAACACTGCTGCAATAACAAGTACTGTGGGCACTTTCTCAGCATGAAATCTTGCTGGGCCTGGCTTAGGCTGGTGCATGAGATGAGTAAAGCCTCTCCCAAGAGCCAAACACCACGGGTGCCGTAGTGAAGGCACCTTGCCACGTACAGTGAATCACTTCAGGGTAAGGAAGAGAAAGCAAAGGCTGATGTGGTAGCGTTTCCCATCACACTTTCTACCAGACAGGTTGACCTTTATCTGAGATCAAAGGCACGGGTGCCTGGGGATTTCTTCAGCTCCTGTGCAGGGGCTGTTCTCAAAGCTCTCTGAAGACGCACAGCCCATGCAACGCTGCCTCTTGCCGTCACTGTGCGGGCTGGGGAAAGGCACACAGGAAATCCTCAGTTACAAATAGAACCTAGAGTTTTCACTTCAGGAGATAACATCAGCTCTTCTTAGAGGCAGAGGAGAAGGTAAAAGGCAGCAGCCAGGCAAACCTCCAAGAACAAAGGGACGAACCTCGAAGTGAACCTGCCTCATGAACATTTGAATGTGCAATCAAAGCACCGGGGAAATGCTACGGAGAGAGGGGTTTGGTCTGTGCCCAAATTCAGCACAAATTAAACAGAAAGAAAATGCCAAGGCCTGTAAAATAGGTTGAGAGTCTGAGAACTCTCTTCCCTATCTCCTGCAATGTATCAAAGAAACCAGTATTTTCCTTGGATAACCACAGGCAAAACTTCACTCTCCTAGGGGTAGGCCACTGCAAGTCTCTTCATTTTCCACCACTCCTTTGACATACAGGCAACTGGTGCCTTTACACCTCTCCTTCAGGTATCCATAGTTACTGTTTTCTCATCAAGTTTAATCTTCCTTGGAGAACTGCCTCTGTAGCCTTCATGTGTAGCTGCTACATGGGTTGCCTGTATGTGCACAAGATGTTCTGCTAAGCTACTGACCCTATCTTCCTTACTTGGTATTAATTGTTAACTATTTTAGCTAATATGACTTCATCTGCCTGTATAAACAGCTTTGTGAAAAAGGAAAATGGTCATTATTGCCAAATACCGATAATGACTTACTGTCATCTACCATAAATTATTGACAAGTCTTTGTCTCCTGTCCTAGCACTGAGCAAACTGCTTTTCCCAACCCACTGAGACACAATTCCTCGCACAGACACAAACCTTTCCCATTTCTACTGGAGCAGTAGCTGCTTCCCAGGAGTGGGCTGCTTTACTGGGGAAAGAGGAGAAGCTCTCTGCTAATTTAAATACATGGCTCTGTGCATGTTTTTATTATCTAAGCACTTGTGGTGACTCGGTTAGCACAGCTCCAGGAATGCCTCCTGTTTATCAGGTTGTGCAATTCGTCACTGTCAGCTGAAGGAGGTCTCAGGAGCAGCGTTTCTAATTTGATTTGAAAATATACATGGAAACCTGAGCCTGCTTTTAGCAAGAATGATGGGGTTGGCCTAATGAACACAATCTCTCTTGTTGCTCTCCAGAACAGTGTGTCAACAACCAAAGTTTAGGTTCCCTCCGTGGCTGCAGCAGCTTCTGTGGGGAAGCAGTAGCTTCACGTCCATCACGTTCTTGGTTCTGCTGTACCATCAAAAGGCATTTCAGAGAGATTTTAACAGGCAAATGCAAACAGGGAGAAAGTTATTCCATGCATCTCTTGAAGAGAAGTTTGGAACAGGCAAATTTTTTCTCATGGCAACTTCTGCCTCTGAGCCTTCATACACTTGTGTGGTACCAAATGGTGCTAAGAAAGCGTGTATCCAGAGAGCCAGTTCTCAGATAGCTCAGAAGTTGTCACTGCTTTCCCACCACAGACTGGCTACAGAAAAAGGAACATGCCACAGGAACCACACAGATTTCTGGCTGCAGCATCATCCACTTCAATATTTACAGAATTTAACTTCTCAGGGCAAAACCCAAATAAACAGCTCCACACCTTTCTTTTTTATGGCTGAAAAGATAAACCTCTTACCACAAATCCACAAGACAACAGTGATGCCAGTTTGCCAGATCCCAACAAGAGAAGGATAAAATATAATTTGCTATTAACCTATATTTTTTCATCCTTTTCTCATTTTCTGGGTCTTACTCTGACAGATTCTGCAGTTGGAAATTCAAGTATAAAGTGCCAAGACACCCCCTGCATGTTTGACATGGTTTGTTGTACTCTAGAATAGCTTGCCAGGCACATATTGGAATTTTGCTCTGAAGTAACAATGACCTGCCAAGGAATATTCAGTGTCAAGGGCCAGATTCTGTTTCTGAGGAAATCAAAGTTAACCTTGGTTCCCTCTGAGATTGAGGAAGTCAGGAGACTTTGGTATTTTGGAGACAGTGTAAAAAATGTTATCCCTCAAGAGCCTTTGGGTTAAAAAGGTCAGATTTCTCCCACCAAAAAGGACTGGGAAAACCCTTGACAGTGAAGAACAGAAAACACACATGCCCCTGCACATACTGTCACATTGCTGATGAAAACCCCCCCTAATTTCCATTAGGGTGGGAGACAGGCTGCTCTGGTTCCACACAAGCCATGGGGAAAGCTTGCACTGCCTCTCCTGCTGGCTCCCACCCAGGAGGACATGTACAGACACACACAACACAGGGAGGCTGTGACACCAGAAACTGTGCTTGTGTGTGTTGGGGAGGTGGTCCCTCTTTTAGATCCCCTCCATGACTCTATTATGAAGCCACTCCTGTGATTCTTGTTTTTTCCCTGATCAATTAAACAGGCTGTTCCTGAGAAGCCAAAGAATTCCCATGTACAAAGACAGTATTTATTACTGAAACATACCCTGTTTAAAGTATCTCAAAGCTGAGTCAGCGCCCTATCTCTATTGCCCCCCAAGTTCAGTAGTTTTGAAATTTATGCAGAAAATGGAATTTCCTCCTAAATTAGCCTGCCCACTAACCTTCCAAAACACTGCAGTGATGCTGCTGCAAGGTGACATTTCTTGGAGCAGCACTGCAATACAAAAGCATTCCCAAAGGAGGGATTGCCTACAGCAAGCTTTCCATAGATTTTCAGCAGTATAACCCAGCCTAAAAGAAGCATCTGAATAAAGATAAGAACGCCAAGTTTGCCCAGTTGAAAAACAGAAAACACATTTTATATTCGCTTAGAACTGTGGATATCATTGCCTGGCTGAATTCAGTGTTTGCAACAATTCTCCATCCTGTTTATTAAATAAAAGAAAAAAAAATCCCTGACAACAATTCCCTAGTGGGTTCTAATCTTTTCTACATGGAAGGCCAGACAGAGAGCTCAGAGTATTCGAGAAAGGTCATCTTCAGCTCCAGCAGATATTGAGGTCAATTGCTCAGCTATTATTTATGTCCATACCTCTCAGAGGAGTGAAATAGCTGTCACCACCTGGCTGGATTTCAGCTCTGAAGAGGGCAGTTATCAAAAGCTAAACACTGATCTGTTAGAACCTATACACCACTCTGTTCTCATGGCAAACCAACATGACTTTTCTAATCCTCCTCCAAATGTCCCATTTCCAGAAAATTCAAAACTTTATGCACCTAAGATCCAGTATTCAATATATTTTACCATATTCTGAGTCTTTGCTGCAGGTATTGTACAGGGGGAAAAACAAACAAACCAACACCACACCTTTCTTTTACTCTTTCATGGTTGAAAAGACATGGAAAAGATCTCTCACCACAAGCCAGCAAGAGCACAGCAGCTCAGCAGTAGCACTACTCGGATTTCATCACACACCATCAGTGTGAAACATGGGAAGTAAATGGAAAACAACATTTTTGGAGCTGGACTGATGTCAAGAATTACCTTTCAAAACCATCTGCTGTTTTTTTTTTAAACTTGCCACATGAAAAAACAACAACTTTGAGTCAATTACAAACACTCCTGTAGACTCATTAGCTCCTGCAGACTTAATTTTCCAGGGTGCCAATTGCTATAAAGTAAAAGTGCTCAGCACTTCTTAGGAAGACCCAGAAAGAATCATTTGCTCAGAGTTCTTTCTAAGACAGGAAGGGACAATTCCTACTGTTAGACCTCGCTGGGCAAAGAAAAGAGGGGTTGAAAGGAGGACCATGTCAAGAAAACCAAGCTGAGATGCCCAGAACTTCCAAGGCATGCATTTTCTAAATCACACCCCTCTTTCCACATGCTGTTAGGTTTTAGATACCCATATGTATCCTAGTTTGTGTTTATAAAGATGCAAAGTTAATGTGAGATGTAGTAAATGGGACTTATTCCCTGTTTGCTCCTTGAGGAACAGCTAAACCAGCTCTACTGTTCCTGTTAAAGGTAGCTTAGACAGGAGACAGCTGGTCCATCACCTCTGTTTTAAACTTAGGTTTCAGACTAAAATGAAAAAAGCCTGAAAAAAATATTTTCCCAGTGTATTTCGTGACAGGATAGCTCAGCCAAAGCCCATGAATGTAACTGCTTTACTTGTTTGTTTGAGGAAACTTGCCATGTTCCAAATCACCTCCACATCATCAATATTTTCAGCACCAGTGCTGCTCTGCTGAATTGTGTAGAGGAAAACAATCTTCCCTGGCAGGGAATGGGAAGGAAGCAGCACAACAATGCCTCTGCTAAGAGAGATGGCTTCCAAAGGTGTCACAAGAAGAGCTGACTAGGATAGCAGATCCAGGGAAGGAGGAAGGTGGAAAGGACAGAAGTTGATAAGAGCTCAGCAGGAGTAGATAGATATAGTTGGATTGATGTTTTGTCAGAAAAGTGTAGTAAGCTTCTTTCACATTTCACAAGAGGATTCATCACTATTTTCAGCAGCTCTTCCCCTGTACCCAAACACCATGCGTGAAAGCACTTTGTCCCAAGTTATTCTCTGCTGGGAGGTAAATGAACACCAGCTACGGTGAGACAGGCAGTGACCAAGCTCCTGGAAAACAAACAGCCCTGTGGCATGGCTCATATCTTTTACTATATATACATTACTTATTAGCAGTCATTAAATTAATTGCTGTATCTGTAAGCAACTAACAGAGGCTGATAGCACCTGTGCTGAGGGGGTGGCTTGGGGAAGGGCCAGGAAGGAGCAAACCTCCCTCTGTCCTCACTGAGAATGCACTGCTGCACAAAGGCTTTGGCCAGGCTACATTCTGTTCTAACTTTTTGTTTCTCTGTTTCCCCACCCAACTTCACACAAATTCTTACAAAGGTTATGTACAGACTTGTACAAAATGGAGACTGACACTGGCTCTTGGAGGGTTTCCCAGAGCAAGTTTAACAGAGATTATATAATACATTACATCTGTGTTGGTTGGGGTTTTTTTTTATTTTTAATATAGATGTTATTACACTACCAGTTTGTCCTTCCTAGCTTAACCCTCCAACCACCCTTTCAAAATAGTTCATTATATTCTGCAGAGATTAAAAACCTGAGGTTGTGATGTGAGCTTTGTTTCCAGCCCTCACTTAAGACAGGACAAGTGTGTTACAACTGGAGGGGCTCAGCAAGTCACAACAACCATTATTTTCCTTCCACATACACTCTACTATCAAAGTCATGTTGGGGGGGGGTCCTTAATTGATGGAACAGGGGAATTTTAGAGCTAACAAAGAACTTTACTTCGAAATCCTATTTTTAAATCAGAAGTCTCAAAGTAGTCTGCACAGCTTGGGCTCAACTTCTGCAGCTGTGACCCTTCCTCCCAAGACAATCCAGCAGGATAAATCCACTTTAAAATCACAGGGCACTTATTAAGGATATTGAGTATTCTCAAAAAATTGGGCTAAGTCACATCCTAACAGAACTGACTGCAAGATATAAAGCCCACCTTTGTGCAAAGCCATCTCCAAGATGCTCTTCCTGTTACTGTGGGTCTTCCTTCTTCTCCATATCTTTGTTTTTCTTGTGGAGTTTAGAAATAAACAATGAGCAGACAGAGGAAAGGAGGAAATTTTTCACACATGATTTCTACTAATTTCTTTTCCTCCTCACTTCTCCTCAGATTTTTATTCCCTCAACTTTCCCTCTTCTCATTGAGAAAAGGGGCAGGATTCACCTCCTTTCTCTTGATACCATTACTGGACCCTACATTTCTGAAAAATTTAGAAGATTTTTGTCTTACCTTTTTTGGTCCAAAGTAATCTCTGCCACTTTCTATGCACCTCAAGTGTCTAAAGAGCCAAGCTCCAGAAACACACCTGCTACTCCAGTGCTGATAGGGTTAATGAGGTCAAAGCCAGACTCCACTTTGTGCTTAGCAGTGAGACACTTCCTACCACAGGGCCAGAGTGACTGCAGCCCTCCTTCAGCTCACCTAAATCAGCATCAAAATAACACAAATCAGCCCCTACTCTGATTAGAATCAGTATTCCCACTTTCTGTCTCCTTCCAACTCCACTAACCCCCACACCTTTCCATAAAAATCAGTCAGTGATGAATTCCAGGGTAATTTTTCTAATTCACATGTTTATTTTCAATAATTTTCTCCATCTATCCCCTCTCCCACCCTCCCCTTGCTGTCCTTAATCAGTAAGGGCTTCATGTGCTCCAAAGCCAGCTCTTACCTCCTCATCCAGCAGACAAAATGATCCCAAAATTCAGCTCCCCAACAGCCAAGTAGGTAAAGAATAGCTCTCCCAACATCTTCTCTTAAAGTCTCCCCAGCCAGCCAGTGCAGGAAGGGGCCTAACAAAGCTGTATGCAGCCAATTGTGTTATCAGGGCACTTGGCACTACCAGCTGATCCTTGATTACTATTCATCCCTCGGGAAAATAAAACACCCCTTTGTAGTAAAAGTGTAACCGGTTACTATGAGGCATTACACATTAACAAAAGCAGCTTTTTACCAAAATCACAGATGATGAAAGCCTGGAAGTGGAATCAGACCAAGGTAACTGGTTGTTTCTGCATGTTTCAGATAGAAAGCCGACAGTTTAACCAAGATTTTCACAGCCCTAAGAAGAAAGTGGTGGGTGAGTTGTGTCACGTATTTGTATATAAAGTTGTAGTGAGTTCTGTAAAACAAATTTTAAGGATAAAATTGTAGCAACCTTTGTGGTGTAGCATCCTACATATGCTATTGCCTGCACTGCTGCAACCTCAGTTTTCACAGAGTCTTGAATGTTTTTAACAACTTTTTATCATTTGTGCTTTTCATGAAATCCACAGACACATTCAATATGCTTTCAGATTTTCCTTTTTTTTTTTTTTTTAAACTTAAAGTACAAATCACTAAAGAGCACAGCCATCTGAAAGGCAGACTTTTCACTAGGCAGAAGGGTAGAATTTGCTGGCTTGGTAGAATAATCCCTACTTAGGTGGTGAGGAAGCATTCCAGAATATTAAAGGATTTGTTTGTTTGCTAATCTACTTAAGCACCCATAGGCTTTAACACCCACAACTTGTGTGCTTTAGGGATCTTTCATGTCCATGGCCACTCTCACTGCCACAGCTCTGCATTTAAGCTGCAGATTCACACTGCAAGCTGCTGATGGGACACCTGGAAAGAGCTGCATGGCTTTGGTCCAGCCACCCACAAATCCTGCTCCACATTCCTGTATTTTAGGTGCAGGAGCAACGCACAGGTCACTCTGCTTATCACATCCTGTGCTCCCACATCCCACCCATCCAGCTCTGGGATAGGACAGCAATCCAAGCACAGCAGCCCCCTCACAAGCACTGCAATGGAGCTGTGTGGACACATTTCACAGCCTCAGCTTGGGGAGAACTCGCTGACAGGGAAGCAGGGTAGCTTTAAAGGCATTAAGTAGAGCAGGCTCGGTGTAAGCAGCTGCCCCTGTGTGAAATCCGAAGCTCTTGCCAGCGGTGTGGAGGAAAGACATGACCTCATTATTCCACAGCCCAGATAATCCGTTCCTGGATAAAGTGAGAGCTGACAAGTGTTTCACCTTGAACGTTATCAAAGCCCTTTCCACACTTGGCTGATGGCAGAGCCATTTTACCAAACAGGGATGTGAAAACTCCTCAGTGTTAGCAAAGAGATAAAAAATCCCTGGGGTGCGTGGTTAATGCCACACACACACAGGTATGAGAGGAAGAGACCAGCAGCATTTCCAGAACCATTTAGGCACCAGCTGATAAAATATTTTTCTCAACATATCGAGGGTTGCTGCTCTCAATTCCTTCCATCCACCTCAAGGCACTTTCTCTAGGTAAGTGATGAGGGCTTCTCCTGACATCAGCTGCCCCATCAGCACCTCCAGAAAGGTACTTCACCTCTCAGCTGGGATAAATCACTGTCTGGACTATCTTCTAGTATCTTCCCAGTGGTTGCCAAGAGTGATTCCACCCCTCCAATCTTTTAGCTAGAGGAACCCAAGCTTTAATTTCACACAGGCACACGCAGACAACACGCTAGTCTCCAATTTTGTTGGAAGGGTATCACAGAATCATTGAGGTTGGAAATGAACCGTTAAGATCATCCAGTCCAACTGCTGGACCCACAATCAGTTTGAGCAATGACTCCACGCTAGTCCAAGGGGAAGGAATGTCATCTGGTTGCCATTGCCTCCTCTCGCAACACCTGCGCTCTCGCTGGAGTCCTGCCACGCAAACACTGAGAGGGGCTCTCTCCCCCCTCGTCCCTCCTGTCCTTGGCAGGCCAGTTAACAGAGAAAACACACATCCCCTTCTCTGTCAGGGCTCTGGAGCTGTTGGATTTAGGTCTGTGTGGAAGAATGACACCATTTAAAATGTTTAACATAGAACACAGAAAGCCCTGGTGAAAACAGGCAGTTAAGATTCCAGCAGAGGAGGTTAATAAATGAGCAGGTAGCACTTGCAGAAGGAGCAGACACAAACCCCAAGATCAGGAGGAGGTTTCTGCTGAAATATTTGTCTTCCAGATGCTGGCCTGCCAAATGGGCAAAACATGCCCAGCCACAACAGCAATTCTGCCTCTTGCACCTACTTGCATCAGAAAAGCTCCTTATCAAACTGCACACATTAATATCACCTGTGGTATTGTCTTCCATGTCAAAGAAAAAAAAACATCAGTAAAAAATGTTGGGGTTCCTAGGAGACAAAAATTACTGCAATTCACTACAACCATAGCAACAATATTAAATACAAATACAACATAAAACTGATTTTCCAAATGTAACTGCCCCCACTGCAAAGCACTTGCTATGCCCCAGACTGCATGAGCCCAGGAGTAATCCCAAGGCTCAGGAGTGTGAATGGAAGCACAGTCAGTTTTATCCCAACTTTGGGATCACAGGAAGCAAGGTGAGTTCTTTGTGCCTGCTTTTTACTAATTCTTTCAGGGCCTCTTGCCAAGGTTGTGACACCTTCCAGCAGGTGACTCCTCATCTTTGAGGTCCAATTCCTCCCAAATTCTAGCACTACATACTAGGATACCACAAGCCCTGGGCACTAGCATTTCTAGTGCTGGCAGTTGTGTTTCACCTATACATCAGCTGCTTTCTCTGGTAGAGCCAGAAAAAACCAAAACCCTTCAGGGTCAGGCTCCTCACGGCCCTGACTGCAATAAGCAGACAGTTCTCCTGCCCACCAGCCTGTGTCACTGAACTTCATCTTCCTGGGCACTATGGGGCAAAACACCAGATTTGACTTCACTTTTCCCTTCTCCACACCCCATCAGTAGAATTAGACTCCTGCTTCATCAGGAAATATCACTCCCAGCCTTCCATGGATGCTCAGTTCCTGGAGCATTGCTTGGCATGTGTTCAGCTTCCAGAGGGGAATCACCACACTTTGACATTCAAAATGAGTAAAGAAGCTGAAAGAAAAGAGCTCGGATACAGAATCCACAAAAATCAGCTTTAAGGACATAGTATTTAAAAGGGCTGACAAGTCTAAATTCAATGATTTTGAATATCCAGCTTTGAAATAAATGATCTTTAATCTGTCTCTAATGTTTGCCCTTGCACCTGAGGTTGGTAAAACTTATGTTCTGCTCTCATTTAGAAGCTGCAGGAAAATTATCCACAATAAACCTCATTCTTTCTTCTAGGATTAAGAATTGTATATCATACTTGGAGTGAAAATCTGTTTTATGCATTAGGTCGAACACAGGATTGAAATTTTTTTCAAGTTAAGTGAAGATAATTTTGCGTTTTGATCATAAATATTCTCCTGGTCATTTCTGGCCAAACTGTCAAAAGACATTTTATGCCATTTTGGAAGAGGCTGTTATTGGAGGAAAAAGGTAGATTTTATATTTAAACAAAGTGTGCCTGAAATGTTGAAAAGTTGATTTAATGTTAACAATTCTGCAACTCATGCAGTATTTAGGCCAAAAACCAGCTCCAAAAGATAACAGCAGGCAGGAAAAAGACTGTGTTTCTGGAAAACTGAAAGAAGTAAGCTTAGGAAGTCTAACCAGTTAAAGAGAGGATGGGACAGAGATGCTCTTCTCAGATGCCTTCTCTGTTGAGAATTATTTTATTAAAATGAAATTTCACAGAAACACAAGAACAAAACCCAGCAGAAGAGAGAGTGCCTCTACCTTTGAGTTGCTCTGCAGCACACAGGTGTTCACTTTTATAGGCTCACACTGCAAGAGATCTGAGTGGGTGCCAAGGCACAAGGTGTTCAGCAAAACACATGAGGAGTCAGCTGTGAATCAAAGCTCTCTCCTGTAAATGACAGGAGATGCTCCTGGAGTGCTCTGTCCTACAGTGCCCTCATCAGTAAGTTCCAACGAGAGGCTCAGGGTGCAGCAGCTCTCACCAAGCTGGATTATGAAAGGGCTATGAAAGGTGTTTTGATCAAAACCAAATTTTTGGTCCTTTTCCAGAATTCTGATACCCAGGTTTCAATTTGCTCATCCACAGTAGCAGTGATCTGTCTTCAGAAAAGAGACAGGGAATCATCACACCTTCCTTTAAATCTCAATTCAGGAGTGGCTTGGGATGGACTGAGATCCTGACTAGCATCAGACTGGAGAAGTTTTCCAAACAGAATTTTCACAATTTTTTTTATTTTTTATTTTTTATTTTTTTAGAATATCTTTTTAAAAAAATCTAATTCCACAAATGCAAGGATAAAAAGGGGAGCTTCCTACATTTAAAATCATTTTAGGCACGTGGGTGTGTATCAAAGGATTTGGCACCCTGTGGATATATGTGGCACCATACAGGTACAAGGATAAATGTTCACACGGATGGGATTTTTCCCAAGGCACAAACAGCAGACATGGGCCAGCATTTTCTCCTAGTGTCCTAAAATTCAATGTGCAAAATTTCCCCTGATGGCAGCAGGATTCCACAGAGGGGCAGGGCACCAGCTCCCACCTGCCTCTCTTGTAGTTCCTCAGTTTACATTCACTCCTTGGTGCATGTTCCCAATAAACCAGAGAACTTCCCAAGGAATGCCCATCTAGTTTTAACACTCATTGGGAGCACCACAAGGTGCTATTTTTAAGGCTACAAAATCACAATCAGAATTCATTATTGGCAGTGAAAACTGCAGTCTCTCTTTCCTCCCTTCAGGAGCAGACACCAGAGTGAAGTGCCAGGGGATAAAGGTATAGCATTTAGTTTCTGGAAACCTCAAAAATTTAATGGTTGTGATGAATGGTTTACATCCTGAGCTCCAAGGTGGAGTGTGTAGAATTTAGAAAAGAAGGATAAAGTAGTTTCAGATGCAGTCTTGATTCCTAAGGCAACTTTTCCTGTTCATAACTTTTTAAATTCCCTCTGTCTGTTGGACTATTAAAGAGTCAAACAATGAAAAAAAAGAAAAAAAACCTCATACACATCAGCTGAACTAAGGACCCCCTTTTCCTCATCCTCTAATCTTTTACAGCAATAATAAAATTAAATGCTAATTACAGCAACAATAGGTTAGAATGAGAGTAATAAAAAAAGCTGTCATTTAAAAATAGTAGATTTCTGTTTAAAAGCTACAAAATGCGTACAGTGTGGAACTAAGTAAAGAGAGAAAAACCACATTCCAGGTGAAGAAATTACCTTTCTGTTGAAGTTTGTGTTGGTGTTGGTTTACCTTTCCCTGAGCTTTTTATGTCTGGACTAGAAAAGCTCAGCCTTTCTGTTGTGGGGGGAAAAAAAGCTGAATATTAGTTTGCTTAACTGCATTTCATCCTGAGTGCAAGAGCAGAGAGCTCAAAAGGACCTGTCATCATTTCAACAGACGATATAACAAAGAAACAACTTGAGGAGATTTTATCTGTCCCTGAAGTATTTCATGGTCATTTATAACAGTTTTGCAAGGAGGTTTTCTCATCCATTAATTAGGGTTCATTATGGATTTTAAGCAGCCAGCTTTAAATTACCTATTATATCAACATTCCTATTTATTTTGATGGAAACAAACAAGAATCTTGTGCTGACACCTGGCAGTGAGTTCAGGTTAGTGAAGGGCTGGACAGTTTTTTAAGGTGCCTACCTAGCAGCATGTCTAAAAAGGAACTGGTGAAGACCAAAGTTAAATGTCTGGCTGTAATCAATCAGGATGCCTCGGCTTTATCCCAGAAACCTGTTTGGCAGCTTTGCTGGAGAGCATAAATCAAAAAATTCACCATCATTTTAAGCAATTTTTGTAATGAGGCCAGTCACTGAGATGGTCTCTGGGATGACACTGTGGTTGGGGCAGGAACAAATGAAGGCAGCAACAGCATTTGTCGCTTCTCTCTTTAGGGCCATGAATCCACCAAAACTCAGAATTTTTTTTTTTTTTTTTTTGGATACATGGATATACAATTGAGACACACTGACTTAAACCAGAAATCTGACTACCTCTAAAAGGCAGGTTATACCACCAAAATGGCAAAATCTAAAGTTCAGGACAATGTCTATGACACTCAAAACTTCCACAGGGACTTTTATTACGGCAATTCTGCATTCAGTTAACTCCAGACACTCCACTCGCTCCCAGTACAAAACTCTTTGGCTTCTGACAGCATCACAAAGGAAATCTGCCATTCACACAGTGAATGGGGTATGTATTAATTTGCCTTTCAGAGCGCGTGCAGTCCACTTTGCTGCTGGTAATCTGCATAAAACTGGATTAACGAGTCGGGAATCCTCGGGCTCACGACCATCAGCGCGCTCCGGAAGTGCCGGCCTGTGATAGACTTGGCATGGATGTCTTCCTGAAGAGCTAGGAGGGCTGCTTCCCTGCAGACTGCTGTAATCTGCAAAGAAACAACAAAAAACCAACCACACAGCATTATTATTATTATTATTAACATTACTTGAAGAAAGAGAACACAAGAACATCGAATCACTCCAAATACCAAATAATCACAAGTAGAGTTCTTCCAACTTTTTTTTTTTTAATAAATGAGGTTGTGGACGATTAGGACATCCAAAAAACAGGATGCAGCTCAAAATTCAAACCACAGTTAAATTACATTTCACATTACAGCATGCTGCAAATTAACTCACTAATCATATTACCTTGTGTTAAACTCCCCACACCTGATAAATTCAGATCCTAACCACCAGCAATACATTTTTCCATCCCCAAAGTACAAGAACAGATATTCCCAGGCTCTGCGGGCACTTTTCTTTCCCAGCCTTGCACTGGGAAAGAAATAAAAACAATTAATTCCGAAAGGAGGCTCGGAGGAGAGGGGTGTGTGGAAGGGGAGGAGGGTTAAGGTCTCATACCCTGCAATGTGTTTTTAAGCTCTCTGGACTTCAGACAGCGGAAACAGACTGATGCCAGTGTCACTCTAAAGACACATTACTGTGGTGAAAGGAGCTTGTGGAATGAAAAGAGATATTGTGATTTCCAGTGCAACAGGGAAAACAGTGATTGATATTGACTGCTCCCTTATATCTGTAAATGAAAGAGCCAACTGAAACACATTTGTCCGGCTATTCAGCATATTTTCTCTGTTTGTTCACTTACTGAAAGGAGTTCCCCCGCTTATGTTCTGCTAATGGTTGCCAAAGCCGTTTAGTAGCTTTTTAGGGGATTTAGCAGCATGTTTAGGAAGCTTTCACAAGAAAACATGCATGGATTTAGATGGCTTTGTCAAGTTACAACAATATTACTATTAGTTCTGTGCTGCTCTAATGAGCACCAAAGCTAAACACTGCTGTTACGCATTTTAATGCTTTTCAGGACTTCAGAGACAGCTGAACGTGGAAGCGCAGCTGAGATTTAGTGCACCAGCTTCTCGTGGAGATCAGTAATACATCACCCAGAAAGTTAATAGAGGCACCCTGGTCTTTCTGCTCAGGTTTTTCTCTAAGCAGACATTGTGACTGTGTCTCCATCTTGAACAGGAATATTAAGCTACTTAAAGAAAAAAAACAGCACCAGATCAAACACCCCTTGCACTCCCTACCTACCACTATACCTAGAATTCTTTCTCAAGGGAGAAGACAGGTGATGGAAAAACAGACCCCAAGCATTCTGGATTCAAAACCTCTGTTGGCCTTTGAAGGAGGGGTTCATTCCCCCTTGATAAATACTGCAGTAAGGCTACAAAATGAAGAGACTCTCTGGAAGTTTTCATAGGCATTACTAAAAAATCCCCAAATGCAGTCCAGCAGATTTGGCTGCCCCATTCTTCTCACGGAGACCATCACCTATCCATGAAACGCTGAAATGCTGAAGCAGGGTGTCACTGACAAGGTGTTCACTTGTCAGCAGCTGTTTTAGTGAAGGAGAAGCTGAAGGAGACACTGTCAGGTTGTCACATCCAAAACTGAAGGAACACCACTGCCAATCCTATTTCTTCCTGTTTCATTTGTACACCAATACACCCAGGAGGAATTCACCCACAGGCTGATAGTTCTGATGATTATTTAACCTGTTCTCTATGCTCTGCCAACACTATCAGTAACAGTGATGACAACTAACCTCCAAAGGATTTTTTGTTTTGCTTTAATTTTATTCTTAAACACTGAACCATAAGTTTTGTGATAACTCAAAATCACTAGACATGAGGAAGCACCAGAAAACTGATTATTTTTGATTTCTTAAAAGCATTTCAGTTGCTTTTAAGGGACAAGGAAAGACTTTTAAGGTATAAATTATTGTTTTCCCTTTTCCTGGCTGCACTCAGAATTTTTGTGGACTAAACATTTTCTATATTATTGAGTAATAAACAGCAGGCGTTATGGCACAGTGTTGAAAATTTAGGCCCTCATGTCTGATCACAGAGTCACATGGAGTTGTTTCCATTCCTTGGCTAACCCAGGGGATCAGGTTTCTGAGGTAAGAGATTGAACAAGGCAAGTTTGATTATTTTCCTTTGTTCAAGTATGCAAACCTTTAAAAAAAAGTCCTCACAAGCATTCTCACAAGCTGGTAAAGCTAAATCACTCGTGGAAAGCAAACACAAGTAGTAGTGTGGCCACAGTGACTACACAGGAGGGTGAATTCATCTGGTGAATTAGAACTAGTCTGTCATGGAGACTCCTTGACACAGCCACATTAGGACATTTCTTACCATATGGAGCAACAGAAGGGCTTTTACATTTCTGTGGATTGAGGAAAAAAAGGAAGGCCACAGAAGAGACTGTGACTGACAGCAGAGGAAGGAGACCCTTTGCAGCAAGACATGGATTGTTCCCAGGCTTAGCAGCACTCCAAACACAGAAGTTGCATCCACATCATCAGCTTCAAAATCCTTCAACAGGTCTATCCCAAAGGAACTTCTCCTGTGACTGTCCTCAATCACTTCTTCTTTTGGCCTCCACAAGATCACCCCGTATCAAGTACCACAGTCCAATCATGCCTTATATAATAAAAGCACTTTTGTTTGTATTTAACCTGGCAATTTCAGCAAGTCCTCTTATTCTCTGTTTTGAGAAGGTGATTCATCTCTCTTCCCTGTTCACCTTCCCTGTATCATCGATGGTTTTACAGAGTTTTATCTTATCCCCTCTCAGTCAAGTCTTTGCAAGCTGAAGAGTCCTCAGTGACTCAGACCTTGCTCCTGCCCAACCTGTCCATTCCTCCTCCCCCCTTCCATTGTTGTCTTGGCCAGTTCTGCCCTGAGCTCTCACTGCTGAATGCCTGAAGCTGTGCAGGGCATACAGGGGGCTGTACCAGGCCATAGCTCTGGGTTGCTTGCAGTTCCTTTCTTGGCATTGTATTTGTGCTGAGAGGATTTTTCTCAGAAAATTATCCGTGCTGCCTCCAGCATCTTTTCCCAAGTGACAGTATCTAATTTAGGCCAAATTATTTGTGAATTTTTGAAGCTTGGGTGATATCCTTTTGTCTCCATTGCATTTATTAAGATGAACAGCCTCTGCCTTCCTCTATAAATGAATGCTGAGAACCAATACTACTTACCTGCAAGGTAATTCTTAATGAGTTGCAAATACAAACACAAGGGATCATAATTTTTACCCTTTCAGTACACAAAAAAAAGACAAATACAAGTGAAGTATTTTGGATCTCTGTGTGTTGTGAGGAATACGAATAACATCCTAGCCCTTTTCCAAAGTCAAAAATATTATCTCACTGTAGGGAGGGACAAAATAAGATATTTTGTGACTGCATCTGAATCCAGAATGGCTTTCAGCACCCACTCTTAAGGCAGTAATGAAGACATGAAGTGATTGTCAGAGACAACAGTGATTAAACAGCACAACACCAGGCACCAGGCAATTAAACTCTAACTACTGTAACTACATGGGTGCTACTGCAGCAAACCAGGCTAAAGAGCCAACCAGGTGGGGTAAAAAGCTGCTGAATCTAAGAGTACCAGAATATCCCCTCGTTTGGTTATTATTAATATCATTATAAAAGGAAGTTTACCAAAGAGAATTCTCGTTTTCAACAGAGTCAGAGCAATTTACTGACCAATGCAATCATCTGTTGTCTGCAGTCATCTGTTAGCATGAGAACAGTTTTGAATTCATGCATGAAAAACAGTACATTGCTTTCCTAAAGGACTGATTTATCATCTCAGGAAGTGCTTTGAGTTCAGAAAATAAACAATTAATTTAGAATTCTGCTTCAAAGTCAAAAGGAAAGGAGAATTAAAATTTGCTGTGTGAACCACGCACACAGAGAGCAGTAAGAAGCAAAACCACACACCAGCTCAGAGCTATGGTGCAAACAATGAGCCCCTGAGCAGAAGAGGATTTACACCTAGTCCTTCCCTCCTGCCCCATTCCATTCCCAGCAACAATAAAATGCCCGGTGCCAGTTACTGTTCCCTGAATAAACAGCATAAGCACAACCCATCTTTCCTCAGACACCAATGGCTACACTGGCTGCTTCAGCTGGGCCGATTCTCCCCCATTCTGGCATTAAGCACCGACTCTTTCCAGCGGACTCAAAGTCCTTTTCAGCTTCTTTGTATTTAAAGTGCTCTAAATAGCTTTAAAGAACCTTAAAAAAAAAAAAAAAGAAAGAAAGAAAAAAAAAAAAAAAAGAGCTTTTGTGTTAAAGCCTTAGGTATTTTCAAGAAAGTGGTTTTGTTAAGGCCGAGTGTGCTGGGAACACCTGTGAATGTCGGGTTTAATTGGGCTGCAGCTGGTGTCGATTGTGTGCGCCGTAACTGGCAGCCACTGCCTGGCCCGACATTGTGTTTCATTTTCCTTTTTCCTTCCTTTTTAACTCGCTCCTCCACCCCGCCAGTTAAAGTTGTAAGGGGTTGTGTGTGAGAGAGGGATTAGGAGGCTGGAAACAAGAATAGTGCCCTGCGGGTTGTGAATAGCGCAAATTGGGGCGCTTCCTGGCGGAGCGGTACCTGCGAGCCTGAGCGCCCGCCGGGCACCTCAAAGGGAGCCGGGACCAGGTCTGGGGACTCGCCTTCCCCTCGCAGCCAGGGAGGGATAAAAGCTTCACACACGGCATTTGAAAAGACATCAATAACCCCCGGGTCTCGGACATCTGTGTCTCACTCGGGCGAATTCCTGCCCTGCCCCTGTGCCAGGAGCTGCTCTGTGAGAGCAAAAGGCTTACAGCCACAAAAGAGGGAGAGCAGGAAAGCTCTCAGCACCCACCTGAACTAAGGGAAAAGGTGGGCATGGATGCCTTTCCAAAGCGAGAAGCACAGTAACTGGAAGAGGTTGCTGACTGTACTCTTAAAATCCACATAAATAATTCAACGCAACTCCAGCAGCGCACAACTTCCCACAAGGGATTTGCAGGGGGCTCAAAGCAGTGCCGGGCAGAGATGTAAAAACCCCTCGAGGTTTGTGCCACCCCCAGCAGGTCACTCCTGCTCAGTGTGGGACGCCACGGCCCCGCTTTCCCCCCTGTCCTTTGTGCAGGCACCACCCGCTGCCGGCTGCGGGCTCCCGCCCGCCTCTTGTGCTGGCTCCGGCGCTAAGCTGGCCCTTTCATTCACCGATTCAATGCACCAGACCATCAGAAAACTAATCCAGAAGTGAAATAAAAAGAGCCTTAGCTTGCTGCTGGGGTATTGAGATGGGCTCAGGAGGGATTCGACAAGTCGGCATGGGAGGAGCGGGGAGCACAGCAAGTGGGATGCGTTGTGCTCCAGGAACTGCTGGGGAGACCTGGCCTAGATAAGAATGCTATTTTAAGATCTCACAAATATACTTTTTTTTTTTTAATGGGTTAAACTGAGAGGGTCTTAGCTCCTGAGAGGTGAAGTTTTTGATGTGTTTCAAAAAGGCTTAAATATAGTACTTCTCTTGTGTTTCAACTTCCCTGTTTCATGAACAAACCAAGGAAAGACAAGAAAACAGCTTTTACTGTTGTCTGCACAGAGAGTTAGAGATTACTACAAATCTTGTTCTGTATAAGGAAAAAGTTTCCAATACTGTGGAATTGTGGATCACCATATGATAAATTTTGACCAAAGAATCACCCTGTACGTGCATCTCTTCCTTCTGCTCAGTTCTATGAGCTGTGTAGATTTAAATGAGAAGGATCATAGAATCAAAGAATGGTTTGGGTTGGAAGGGACCTTAAAGATTAGCTAGTTCTAACCCCTCTGCCATGGGCAGGGAACCTTCCACTAAACCAGATTGCTCAGAACTTGGCTTTGAACACTTCCACAGATGGGGCATCCACAAAATGATACAACTATACATTTGAGCATTTTGCAAAGGGAGAATAATTTGTTCTAACCAGAAAACAGTGAAGTGTATTAGTATCATGCTTTTCAGACAGTACCCATTCACTCCTCAGATTCATGTTCTGAACCATGGCAGCTATGGAGTGGATTTGCTTAGGATATGATTATTGCTCCATAAAATTTTCCCAGCTGAAGTGTGCAAGGCCCTCACAGGCCACACAAGTGCCTCAGTGAGACAGAGGCTTCTTTGATCTCTAAGCAGCTATGTTGTAAAATGTTATTAGCTTTCCTCAAGTTAAAGCACTTACATCTCTACAGTTCTGTATTTAGGAACACTGCCTTGGAGCAGATGAGTTCCTACCCTCGGCAGTGATAGTCTACAATTAGATATTATTTTTCATAAAAATATAGACTTCTTTCTCCCTTGTTTATTAAAGGAACATTCAGTATGAGCAGACATTGGACTGTCTACTTTTAAACAAGTCTGTACTGATGAGGCAGCATCTTTGCAATTCTTTAGTGGAAAGGACAAGTATTACTTTTTGAGCAACCTGGTCTAGTGGAAGGTGTCCCTGGCCATGGAAGGGAGGTGAAATGAGATTATCTTTAAGATTTCTTCCATCCCAAACCATAAATCCAGGATTATATGTATTATGTATTATATTATACTGTATCTCTGAGAGCAAATGATCTCTGCTATTCCTGATTCCTTTAATGAAAAATTGTTAAGCACATGTAATTGAATAAAACCAGTTCCTTTAACGATGTCTGTAAGTGACCTTAGTTCAGAGCAGTCTGCCCCAGATCTATACAATTTAATGTGCCATTTGCTTATTTGTGTAATTTTGTGGCTGGATATGCAGGTGACCATGTGTGTGGGTGTCCACAGCTTACCTGAGGTGCTGCACAGGGACACAAAGCCGTGCTGCTGCCTGAATATATCTGATTTCACCAGGATGGGGATTCCCACTCACCCTTTCCATGGTGGCCACAGCAAAGACCAAATCCTCCTACTGCCCTCTCCTCCTGATCTCAGCCAGGCTTCAGAATCAGCTGAAGGTGAGCCAAGAGCTGAGCCAGACAACTGGACAAATGCACATGTGGGAAAATCATGGCAACTACTAATGAGGCAGAGCAGCCCCAAAATGCTGCCTTTAATTGCTCTTCCAGTACCAGAATCTGGAGGTTTCTGAGCAGGGGCCGTGCCCGGGCAGCAGACAGCATCACATGTATCAGTAGCTCCTGCTATTCTATAAAGCTCACACACGCCCAAGGAAGGGAAAGATGAGGTATGTAGCCAAAATTAGGTGTATGTATCATAACTCCAGCACATGATGACAGCTAAGGGGAATAAAGCAGAGCTCTCAGTGGTACATGCTAAGTGTCATCACACATACCTCTGCTCATCCCGACATGTTCTAACAGAGCGAAGCCTCGGCTCCATCTGCAAGCTTTCTTTTTTAATTCCTTCCACTCTCTTAAAAAATATTACTAGATGTGGTATCCTTCCAAGCAATGTATAAAACATGTAAATTCCAATTTCAATTTTGTAACTACAAGCCCAAAAGGCAGCTATTTTCCAAGAGGCGCTCTGCCGATATGGCTCCCATCACTTTGGCAGAGACGTGGCATAGCTACACCTCTCACAAAGGAATTCCGTAACAAAACGAGTTTTTACATGCTGGGACTAAATATTTTTAAACAGCACTCTCTGCCAACTTCAAGTTTCAGCTATATTTGTGCAACTAAAAAAAAACCAAAAAACCAACCCCCCCCCCCAAAAAAAAATCACATGCATGTTTCTATACAGGATTAAGCTGCATTTCTGGTTAACCTCAGAATTATTTCATTTTTATATAAACATTTAATGGGAAAGTTTAACTTCTTCCCTTCAATGAGGAAAAGGAAGCCAAGCCACTAGAAAAACAGAGTCTTTCTATGTGTGTGTGTGTGTGTGTGCACGCACTCATTTTAATTAAAAGTAATTAAGAGAATCCTGTGTTCTCACTCACAGTCTGCTGGTGCTGCAGAGGGCCTGGACACAGAGCCAAGGGTATTCTGCCCTAAGCCACCAGCCAGAGAGATTGGATTATGCAACTAAAAATTTAGAAGACTTCATCACTAGCTGGGGCTGTCATGAGTTGCTCCCTAGGAAAAAACCTGTATAAAATAGATTTGGCAGCTCCTACCTTATGAAACCTATCAGGGTGGAGGTGTTAAGTGGTTGCTGCATTTGCTTGCTTGCTTTTCAGATTTCAAGGCACTTATGAGGCTGGGTGATATGTTCAGCATATTCCCCATTTCTTGCACTGGAAGATAATTCTTACCTTTCCTTTCTCAAGTTTAACTTGAGCAGAGACCTCAGACTCCTATCAAAACAAAGCAAATAAAAGCAATTCTGCAAAAAGAATTGGGAGAAGTGCTCTCCCTTCCCTAAAAATATTTTTTTTTTGGTCAATAGAGCACAGCCAGTCTAGAACTGTCTTTCATCTCCTTTCAGCTCCAGCTGCATTTCTATTACATTATATCACCATTTAAAGGTAGCTACAACCCTAAACTTTTGAATCCAGCTAGGAAAGAAAAAAAAAAACCAAACTTTTTTCATGGGTTCTTTTAAACTCTGCCTTTCATTCTGACTTTGGAGCCATGGCAAATATTGTCCTGATTTGGATCTTACACAGCAGGTTAAAAAAGAAACTCTAGTTACCTACATATGAGCTATCAGAATACAGCACAGTAAAAGCAAACCACCAAGTAAAAAATAATGACGAATCTTCTAGAAACTTAGTTTTTCTGTCAATTTGGACAGAAAACACACAAATCCTACAATAATAAGAGTTATATTTTCTGGGTGACATGTGCATACACATCCTGGGCTGAGGCAGGAGGTGAGAAAAGACATTTGGGAGAACACACATAAGGCCTTTGGATTGCAAAATGAATAATGTCCTTAATGGAAGCTCTCTAGCTTTTATTTATTGGGTTCTCAGATCCTGGAAGGAACTGATGTCTCCTGTGGAATATCTATTTCCTCAGCAGAAAGCTAGAGGAATTTCAGGCTGTTTCTAAGTTTACCTCTTGGAGCTTCCCATGGCACTAGCTGCTCATGTTTCCCAGGAAAATCAGGGAGGAGCACTATTGCATGCCTGTATTCCAGGGAGGCAGAGTGTGGCTGGAAGGACAGGCAGACCTAGAAAGCAATGTCATTAAGCTCCAGCAAAATGCCTTTGTGTATGGTTATTACTCCTAAAGGAGGAAGCAAAAAATGCTGGAAAAGAACTTATTCAAGTTTTAATGCAGGTTTTGCTTGTGCAAGAAAAGAAATGAAGTAATTACAGCAAGAAAAGAAACCACGAATGATGCAAATACACGGAACAAGAAAAGTGGGGTACCAACAATTATCTTGCATTAAGGATTGATGGAAGGGTTGTATTTTAATGGAACAGAAAGTCAATTAAGGTGTCTGCTTTTGCACTGTTAACATCACAACTTGTAATTTGGGGGCTCTCCTCCAGCTGAGGAAACTGAATCCACACACTGTCTGAAAGTCACAGAGATCTGCTTACTTCATGGATAATAGATCTAATTTGACAAATTCTTTTCTTTCATATTTGTAAGCTTCTCCATTTGTGCCATGTTATTGCAAAAACCTCCTTGGTCTCTTGGGTTTTCTCCCCCTCCTTCCTTGTCTAAGCAAGACAGTGTAATCCAAATTTCCAACACTAAGAAGACTTAGAAAACAAGTCGCTTGAATTTCTCTTCACAAAGATGCTTTACATCCAAAATTTACATCCTCAGCATTTCTGCAAATATGCACAGGGGAAATAGAGGAGTCTCCCTTCCCCTTCCTCTATGCTGTATGCAGTTTACGTTAACAGCATTTCAGCTTCTTAGAAGTTGCAGTCTAGCATGATACTCAAACAATTTAAGGTTAGAAAAGTACAAAATTTATGCTTAACAGTGCTCAAGGGAGGAGGGGATGACACCCAGAGGAGGATGCCACAAGAGTGAGCTCAGAAACTGTAACAGAACTAAGGACCACAGCTGAAAGACCCTAAAAAGCCACTAGGAAACATGCAACCAGTGACAGGACAGTCCTGAAGTGAACCTGAGGGACACTTACAAATTGAAGTCACCATCAGGTTTTCTGCCTCCTGCTGTCAGTTTGCCAACCAAAACCTGAGTGAATACACAGGAAAAGACCATCTGCTCTTCTTACCTGCAGTGCTGTAGGTGCACTCCTCTTGCTAGAGCCTGCAGCACACATATGCTTTCTCCTGAACTTCCATAAATATTTTACTGTGCTGAATTGTGTGGCCAAGTTATATAATGACACAATAAAGCACAACTGCTTTTCCTAGAGCCATTCCAGCCTATCTAACAGGCTCAAGAATCACCCAGCAACCCACTTTGCATGGCACAGAGGAGGATTGTAAGGATGACAGCATCCAACAGCACGTGCCAAGCGGCCATGAGTCAATGAGATAGAAAAAAAAGAGGACACCTTAATTGTAACATTGACTTTATCCTTAGCAGATGCTGCTCTGTCTGCCTTGTGTGGGTATCTACAACTGGTATTGTTTCCAGACCCTTGTCAAGAGCTCAGTTCAGGAGATTTGCTCAGGAATTGCCTACGTACATGAAAAAGCTTGAACTTTCCAGTTTCCTGTGTACTGCATTTACTCATTTCATGTTAAATGTACAGATAGTAAGACTCAGACAGAAAGTCTTAACCCCTCTGCAAAAACAATAAAAGGTGACCAAAAGAATGAAGACACCACATCCAGGATGCTGACACAGAAGTACAGTTTTCCATACTGAACCGAAAACCAAATGCTATTTTCTCTCAGCTTTTATTATTCAGTACTGCAAAGAGCAGATGTTCTTAACATTCCCCACTTGGTATCATGTTTAATATTTTTCATGCTACCTGGAAGATTCTTTGATATCAATCATTTGTTTTTTATGAGGTGAGCAAGTTTTAAATGCATGAAATGTCATGGAGAAACTGGACTTTATTCCTTCCTTTCATTTTGCATGATACCACATGACTGGTACTTCCCTTAGCAGCCCAGACTGGTGAAGGTGCTTGTTTTAGCTTAAAGGGCAATGACTGAGAAAGTCTCTCTTGTGCTGCAGTGTGCACCTCCTATTTATCAAGTGACTTCCAGATCAAATGGCTAACTCTGAGTTTTGGAATGGGCACAGCACCACAGCAACTTCTTGCACTGAAGCCCTTTCCTCCCCACCCCACATAACCATGCTGTAGCAGCAGGGAGCGTGAAACAACGTGGGACTCTCACTCTGAGTCATTAAACGCTATTTTGCTAAATTAAAGGCCACAAGTAAGTCAAGTATCCATAAGCACATGCATGCCACAGGCCTTTCCCCTTCCCATACTTCCCTCAGCTGTTGATCCTGCAAAATCCCATGGAAGACATATTTCAACTTTTGCTGTTTTTTTTTTTCTTTTTTTTTTGGTGAGAGCAGGACTTCCTACCCCTCAGAGCACACAGCACTCAAACCACACTGCCAAATATTATATCATGTCCTTTCCAGAGTTAATTTTTAATTTCCTGACTCCACTGCATGAGAAATTTTCAAATTGTCTTGGCGGTCACTTAGAGGTGTGTGCAGACCTAATTGCAGGAGTGAATGCAGTGTCAGCCTAAATGCAAACCTTCAGACTAAGTGAGGAATTTCTGTAGAATTAGTTCCTTGGTTGAATTAAGTTCCAGAGAGACCCGCAGCCCAAGGATCAACTGCAAATGTAACACAAAGGCTGCGAGCCTTTCTTGCCCCAGCCTGCAGCCAGGGGAGGCAGGTGTTTTCAATGTGTCACTCAAAAACCTGGTGATTTTTTATTTTCATTTTTTAATGCCACAATTCATAACCCACAGATGTTGTGCATGGCTATAAATCTTGGCACCCTCTCCTCTGCAAAAGAGCTTCTCCTGGTATTCAATTTTCTTTGCTTTACCTTAAGTCACCCTAATCATGCTGACATCTACTATCGATGATTATATTAGCCCTAAAAGATCCTTAAACAAATGAAAAGGACTGACTTCTACTCCTAAAGTTCTGCTTCCAATTTTCTAAAGGAAATTAAATAATGTATAAATCAAATGCTGGGCACAGGCCCAGGCAGCTGAACATCGCTTTGTCCTTTCAAAGTGAAGACGAAGTGTCTGCTATGGAAGGGACAAGCCAAGAGAAATAAAGCTTAACCTCAGCTCCATGTGAAAGTGATTTGGGATAATCGGGAGAATCTGCAAAGAGGTTAAAACAGGGACCACATACTGACAGGGGAACTTCACACAACCATCAAAAATATATCAAGAGCTGACCTTCACCTGGAAGAGCTGCACAGCCCTGACAGCTTCGTCACACTGGAGCAGAGTGCGAAGGGCAGGAGAAAGAAGAGATGAGCAGGAAGTCAAAAATCTATTTATGGCTGCCATTTGTCATGTCTTGGTAATCTTATCAGGGTGAGTTTTTTTTCTGTTTTGCAAGATTTATAACTAAGTACTGCCTGACAACCTTGCAGTAAGTGTGCACACTACTTCCCAGTTCTCCTTTAGCTAGTACACACTACTTAGATTATTAAATCAACCACCAAGGGACTTCCTAATTTATCTACTATTGATTGACTGCTGATCCTTCTCTTTAACACAGTATATGTATCTAGAAGGGGAAAAAAATCAGTTAAATGTGCTAGATTTCTTCCTGATACTATTTTCTGAGCAAGCAATTGCTTCAATTGCCACAAGGCATTTCTTAAAACTCCTGGGAGCAGATGTACTTTGTAATATGATTTCTCAATTAAAAAAAGATCCTAATCAAGTCTATACTGCCTCAACACGAGTTCATGCTGACATTTTTGCACACAGAAGGGTGGATTTGAAATTACTGATCAGCACTAGACTTCATGGTTAGGGTCAGCCTAACCCTATTTACATAAACCAAACTTTGGTGGAAACAAAAAGATGTGACATGCAGCTGTCAGTGCTCCAACTGTGTACACTAGTATTTCCAAAATATTCCTCTCCTCATCTTTACAAAGTACAGAATATTTCAGATGTGATGCAAATGGCCCTTAAGCTTAGATAGTGAAGTCTCATCTTTACGCGTTCTTGAGAAACCTGCAAAATTGTTTTCAGCACTGTCAGCAGTTGTTTGGTCTGTCACCACACGAACTGAGCAGCTGGCAAAGCAAGGACAGCCATGTAACACTCAGATGTGAATGTGAATTCAACACACATCTTGCTTAGCTGTTGGAAACCTGTCAGGGAATGCTTCACTGTTCGAAAAAACCCAAAACATAATAGCACAAACAAAATTCCTATGAATTTATTTCCCTTTTACAAAGAAGAGTCTGTATACACACTCTTTTACTGCAGAGCTGAAGTACACAATGAGTGCAACAGCCACTTAATGGGACACAAATTCATCTGAACATCCAGCACCCTTGATTCTGAAGAACCAGCGAGTTTACTGGGTTCACAGACTTGTAATTTACTGACAAGCATCCATGTCTTTCACAAAAGCTATAAAATATTAGAACACACTTCAGGAATGTTATTACCATAAAAGAGGCAATGCAACCAACCTGTGAGCTGGGAGATTCTCCCATCCATCTCCCTGTCTTCTGACAGACCCCCTGCAAACGAAGCACCAGCTCAGGCTATGGCTGTGCTTGAAAAAGCAAAGCAAGCAGTGGAACTGAGGGGGATTTCATGGCACCACGGGGCTTCACACAAACACTGCCAGAATAAACTCCTCTGTCAGACCTCCAAGTTTCACATCACTTTGTCTCTGCAGGTTCCCAAATATCAATAGTGAGAAGAAAAAAAACAAACCATAAAGAAGGATGGGAAGAAGTAGGAAGTTTTCACGGAGTGTGGTTGTTTGCCATCTTTGGATTTAAACAGAACCAGGCGCACAGTGTGTTACTCACACATGAAAAGAGGAGAGCCAAGAAGGGAAAGAGAGGCTTCTCTCTTTTCCTCTCTCCCTGTTTCAAGAAAGCATCCCTGAAAGCACACAGGCATCTGTTTTGGGTTCCTCTGACGTCAGCAAACACCACTGAAGTTCAGCACATGCTTAAATATGTTCCAAACCCCTTATCTGCTTTTAATAATTGGAAGCTAAATGGAAGCTCTAAGTCATTGAGCAGAACCTTTTTTGCCTTTAAGGTGACGGTGTTTAGTGGCTCTGCAAAACTTTGGACTCAAAAATTACTTTTGATAGTAATACCCACTATCAGAAGTAGATACGGATTTTAATGCAGGATTCAATCAAATTACAAATGCTAAAATTCATGCTCTTGTCACAGAGAGAAGTTGTGATTAAAGACAGTGCTTTATATTTCTACCTATTTTTCATACATTGATGTCTCCAGTAAAAGGAAAATAGGAAGAAATTCTGGTACAAGGCTACTCATCTCTGCCAGGTCATTTTGTTGTGGTCAGCAACTCAGGCAGTGTGTGGCTGGTGCTCTTGGGGAGTTTGGGAGAGGGATAAGAAATGTGGGAGAGGAGTATGAAATATGGTCTTTTCCAACAGACCACATGAAACATTACCAGCCAAGGATCCCAGCAGAGTTAGGCAAAAGTCACTCCTAACAGGAGGCAGCCATTTGACAATCCCTGAGAGGGACTAAATGCAGGACTATAGTCTTGTCATGAATGTCATTTGTCACCACCTAGCAAACTCTGCTGATACCTGGGATGAGCTGCTTCTCTCAGGCCAGTGTTCATTCATGTCCCAAACCTCACGGATCATCAGCAGTGGAGGGTTGCAGCAGCCATTGCAGTGCCTAGCATGGCAGGGACTGGTTCCAGGGATTGCCATGGGAGATACTGCAGTGGGATTTAGTTCCTCAGCAACAGGCAGGATCAAGTCCTAAATTAGCAATTCCCGGCTTTCATTAAGTTTATTCATCCTTAGGCCAATTTACCTGCTGGCATAACTCCCCTGGGGATTGTGCCAGCAAAGACTTTGGCCTAATAATTTCAGATTAATTTCTGTATCATCATCTTTGTGTGGCTTTGGGAAGACTATTTGTATATCCTGCTATAGACCTTGTGGAAACAAACACTAATTATGAAGGAAAATTTTTGACTCCACAACTACTCTTCCAAAATTAAAAAAAAAAAGGTAGTCTAGAGCATGGACAGGAATTCCAGATGGAAATATGTTTAACAAATATGGAAAGTGAATACTTTCCTGTACATTGCTTTGTGAGTTATTAGCACCTAAATAGTCTCCATGGTCAAAAGTGTTATTAATGAGCTGGAAGACAAAGTGATGTAATCAGCAGGGATCAGCAGTAATTTCTCCTGCAGAAGATTTACATGCAGCAGCCATGTGTGTTTGTTTATGATCTCTACATCTGGTAATGAGCTCTCGACGTGATGGAAAGCTGCGGTGGAATAATGCACCCTGCTCCTCACACGCACTAATTAATGCTCTATTTAATCCGGGAAAAGGCACTTTAAAAATAAACACTCATTTCCAGCAGACCATAAAGGATAGGTAGCAACTGAATCACACCACACAGCCTAAAAACTGATGTGTAGCAACCTCTCAGGCATTAAAAAAGCTGAGTTTTAACTCCCAGAGTAGCACAGGAAGAGTGTGTGCACACACAGATCTCTCCAGCACTACAAACACGCACTAACAGGTAACTAACACTAACCCCCAGATACCCACAGAGACAAAGCCAGAGTGATAATCTGCAGGAATGACAAAAAACAGTAAGAGATGGCACAGCTAAAATATTCCCCATGACACTGGGTGTTAAAATATGTTTTGTGTTCTCAAGACACCTATGGTAACGCTGTTGGCCATCACCTCAACCACCTCATTCTGACAATTGATAACAAGAGCAATCAATCATGATTTCCACACTGACAGGAAAAGCAGCCATTGCAAAGATGGTTAGATCTTGGCTGCAGAGGGGGGAATGCAGTGGGGGCTCAGCATCCTCAGCTTGCACTGGAGTTGTTCCACTGCCTTTAGTCACTTCACCAAGGCCCTGTCTCCACAGGATGTCATGCTGGAACAGCTACTGCATTTATATTCACACCCCATCTCATTCCAGGGTAACTTCCTCACGCTGACATGCCCTCAGAAGTACAAGAGTATTCGTCTGTGGCTGCATTTAGCCCTAGGCTGGAGTCTCACGAGGTAACAGAGAATAGAGATTTGGCTTTATCTTATAAACTGTGCTAATATATCTCACCACCCTTTGGACTGGAGCCAACTTTTTCTCTCTAATCTCCCAAACATTTCCCACAGAAAACCTGCACTTTGTTTAGCCCATGAAAGAAGACAAAAATCAGGAAAATCACAGAGATTGCAGAGCATGGAAAACTGTGTGAGCTGTATCCAAGTGCAAATTTCCCAGCCTGAGATACAGAGCTATGAAATGGCCCCTTCTAGTGACAGAGAAATTGTGGCTAAACAAAAAACTGTATGGAGGAACAACATTTCAGAGATTTGGGATGGTTTTAAAGGTAAATCAGGTAAAACAGATAAACACAGAGCAAATAGATGAGTAAAGACTGAAATTTTTCATGTATATTGAAGTGGCAGTGTGAAAACAGTGTTTCTCCTGCCAGACTCAACTCCTACATTCCCACTCACACATCCAGTGTACAGAGTTTGCAACTGAGGACTTCTTGTATGCTCCTCAGCTACAATTAAAAAAGGCATTTTTTGCAGTGCTGACAGCTCAGACCCCCATCCACACCCACTGAGACCATCTGACACATCCCTGCCTCCCCTGTTCAGATTTCCCAAAGCAAGCAGAGAGGACCAAGGGAGAACCACACGTCTGACAGGGATATTCTGATATCAATGGTGAGTTGTCAAAATGAAACCAGCAATTCCCTAAAACTAGTCTGGTTTCAGGAAAAGAATGTGCAGGCTGCAGTCTGCAGATGTGTGCCAGATTCTATCACAGCACCAAGTGTAGGTGGGCAAATGGCAACTCCACTCTCCAATTCCACCAAGGCTTTTCTGATTTAAAAATTATGGCTTTTTGTCAGTGCCTGAGTCTCCATGGGTTCCTAGGTCTGCAGAGCATCTTTGTTCTGCTTAGGCTTGCTCTTTTTTTTTCTCACTCAGAGACAAAACAAGCCAGGGCTTCCAACCATGCAGGGTTTTAATGCTGCAGAATCCCCACGTACCCACTTCCTCCCTTTCCTCAGCTCTTCTCTATCTGATTTACTGTTTACTTACAGACCAGATGGGAAACATGTCGGGAAAGCACGCATCCGGGTTCACATTCACAATAAATACTTTTTATGACTATTCCCATGACCTGCAGCAACAGACTAGATTAGTTGCCCACAACTATGTATAATCACACCATCATTTAAATACATTTTCAAAACAGAATATGTGCTGAGATACAGATCAACTAAATATTCCTCTTTCTAAAATCTATTTCCTACAACTTTACCATTTCCACCTGAGACAGAAAGTCTTATCTTTCAACTGTGGAGTCAATATAAACAGAAGAACATGAACACCTGGGTCCATATAAAAGTGCAGCCAGCAAATTATCAGTCTGGGCTGCTCAGTTTTTGTAGCAAAATTATGAAGTGAAACAGCAAAAGACCTGAAAGTAGTTGTTGATGCTATCAAAATGTGAAAAAACCCCTCTTTTTTATTCTCTGTATCATAAAACCAAACTCACTCTAATTTTAAGTTCATCCAAAAACAGAATTGCAAAAGCATTCTATTCTGATGATTAGAATGTAGAATATTTCCGAAACAGAATATAAGACTTAATCCAAAGCCAAATAAATAAAGGGTCAAATTCAACCTCACCCATTCCATTTAGCAACAAAATTGAAAGGAAATCTTTAAAAAGTAATTTTAAATTTAAATACTTAAAATCTTTTCAAGGTGAAACATTCTAATTTTGTTTCTAATGTAAAAAGTTAAGTCAATTATATAGAAGAAAAGAAATTATTGAATTTAGTGTTTCTGAATAATTTTATAATCAGAAGGAAGTCTAAAGCAAAATTTATAAAAGTAAAATTAATATCTACATTTTCCCCGTGTAACTAATGAGACAGCTATGTCCTGTCCATTTCATCTTATTCAGGATTATTTAAAATTTTTTTTTCATTTCCCATCAACCTGTGGTTTGAAGAAAAATTTGCTGTATCCCTTTTGCTTTGGAAAATGGTTCTGATAGTCTTTTAGCTCACAACTGACAGGAACAAAGAATGCTGGTAGCTCTCCCCTAACTGCTCTCCCTGTGGAATCTCATCTGCTGCAGGATACTTGGAGAACATCTCAGCCAAACTGACTGATTGCATCATGTTCCAATACTTAATCAGAACACATGGAAATATTCCTTTTGTTAAATGCATAAAGATTTTTAAAAAATAGAGATTTCACAAGGTAACTTGGCTTCTTAGAGCTCTATGGTTTTATGAAATGGAGGTTGGGTGCTGATCCTACAGGCAGATGTTGGGATACTGCTGTAACCCTTTAAAAATGAAAAGGGGGTTTGTTTTCCTGCTTTTTAAGGAATGCTTTACCTGCAGGTTTTTGAGATGAAGTGCAGAGCACTGTAAAGTGTTTCCATCTCACTGTAATGTTGGTGTTCAGCAAAGCACCGAGCAGGGGCTGAGCTGGAAGCACCTGAGTGAGCCTTGTGCTGTCAGAGCAGGATCCTGCAGGAGGAGGGCCCTGGTGAAGCAGCTTTCCCAGGAAAGCTCAGCACTCACTGTCAGGCACACACCAGCCCCGGTACTGACCCTGCTTTGTGGAGTCAGGCTGTTCCTGGAACAGCCACAGATCCATCTCTGCCGGCCTCCTCTGCCAGCTCCACTCCAGCTCAGAAAGCGTCGGATCTGGAAAATGCTTTAAAACTGCACATTTCCGTTCAGTGGGCTTCTTGTTGTTCTGCTTGTTTGGGGGCAGGAGCAGGAGGGGTTGTTACATGGTGGAAAAAGCACATTTTCGTGGGCAATTACTATATTAATATATATCACTTACATACATAGCACATCTACATATGGAACCTATTATTACTGAGGAAATGTTTTTTTAATGAGGAAGACTGAACAATACTTAAGAGAGAAAATGTTCAAACCAATGTTAATCTGCAGCAGAAGTAACAAAATATTTTAATAAAAAACAGTAACAAGAACTGGCCTTCCTATCCAGGATCAGCCTACTTCTATATTCACACCTTGAGAATAAAATTCAATTTCCATGGCTTTCCCAACCTAAAATTGCAATCTAAACTCTGACTCAAGGACTTTTAGGAGCAAGACCTGCTTCAGCTCTACATAGAAAGAGAGAGAGCTCATTAGATTTCTGTTTTACAGATCCATGAAAGCATTTCTCCCTCCATTTCTTTTTACCAAGCCTGTGCCTGCCTTTCCTTCCTAGCCCCCAAACTCATCCAAAAATAAAGAAAAAGGGATTTAGGTAATACAATCACTTGTGCATAAATGTAGCTAAATATATTCTCAATTGCTGAGTACTGTTTCCTTTCCCTCTCCCTGTATGCTGTGATTAATTAAGCTTTCCTTAAATGTGCATATGAACTAAGAAGAAACAAACAGCAAAAAAAAAAACCCGAAACAACTCCTCATTATTTTCAAAGGAAAAAAATCTGGTCTAAGAAGTCCTGGCAGGCTAAATATTAGTACAATAAAACTGCTGGATTTCAAATGGTAAAAATAAAGTGTCTAAAAGCTCTCTGTTTGAAAAATGAGAGACATTCAAGAAAGACTGTTCCTGTAGGAAACAGACACTTTCTTTCAGGAACCATCTCAAACCCAAGGATGAATTATTAGTACCAAATATAAACCTCAAAATAGACTCTGCCTGTTATCATAATGCAAATATTAATGAGTATTTGCTAATCCTGTTAAATGTTATCAGCGCTGTTCCGACTTGCAGGGAACAACCTGTTCTGTGCAGATCCTGGCTGGGCTAGGACTGGACTTGGTTTATCATTTTAACACCAGGATCATTGTTTTGTTCACCTTGGGACACCACAGCAGGAGCAACGATCACAAGGGAATCCTGCACGGGTCTATGCACTGGCTCTGCTGGGAAAGCCTGGAGAGCTCTGGGGCTGGCAGATGAGCAGAGCAGCTCCTGTGGCCCAGGGAGTTGTCACTGGTCATGGCTCCCACCCAACTGACCCCTTTATTTACTGTATTTAGTTAGCTTTTTTAATAGGTTGAATGACTTGTGCTGTACAGTACAGATTCAGAATGGCACTGAAATCAGCACCAGCCATTCCAAAGTGGCTTGATGCAACCTCCTGGGAACACCCCTCAGGAAACAGCTCCCAGAACAAATGGGCAGCCACAAAACACACCATCTGTCATAAAGCCCTACAGGTATTTTGAGTGTGGCTCCTCATTTTGAATCTGCACATGGCAAAACCAGTCCTACTTTGTATGGCAAGCAGTGAGGTGAATTGTAATTTGTTCTGCTCCTCAGGTTGCACACAGACAACACTGAACGTCAAGTCTTATGTAACAACAGATTTCAAATTATAAATGTCACCCAGGCATCATTTCAGGCTTTGAAATACAGTTTACTTGTTACCAAATACGATGTGTCAAGTGATTTATCAAATCCATAAGAAAGAAGAAACCAATGAGACAATCCAACAATCCATCCTATCTCCCAGCAAGTCCAGGACTGTCTCCAATCAAATGTATACTGGAAGAAGAGAGATTTATTACCACAGTTTCTTAATGTTACATTTTATATTCAGCAAGTGCTCCTATCATGCTCCACATGGTACTTTCACCAAGCACAACAAGCCCACCTGGATTTCCAGCACCTGCCCAACTCAGTGGTCACCCATTGCCTGCACATCTCTGATGCTGTGTCTCTGTGACAAACTTCTAGAGATGAAGCTGCTATTGAAAAATTTTTGACTATAATCTCTTTCCCTGCTCCAAAAACACACCAGAGTGGCAGAGTTTTTCTTAAAGGTGAGGCTGTTCTTTCACATGCTGACATCAGCATCAAGGACACACAGAGTTTTTCAAAGTGCTGATTAAAAGAAGAGGGATTCCTCCGGCCAGTGTTTCTCACAAACACATGCCTCTCATCAGAAATCTATAAAAAGGAATACTGAAAAGACCTGGAAATATTTAGAATGGCTTAGCTTGGGATTGAGTGACACTGAAAACACACCTTCGCTTTGATGTCACTACAATGGAAGGGATTTTCTTGGCTATGAAAGAAGCATTTCACTAAAAATTAAAAAAAAAAAAAGTGAATTCTGGAATGGTTTGAGTTGGAAGGGATCATAAAGATTGTCTTGTCCTAATGTTCCTGTCATGGCAGGGACACTTTACCAGACCAGGCTGCTCAGATCCCAGTCTAATCTTGCCTTGAACACTTCCAGGATGGGGCATCACAACTTCTCTGGGCAACCTGTGCCAGGGCCTCACCACCCTCTTTTTACAAGTTATTTTTGAAATCCTTTGCACAGGCAAAACTGAAGGAAGCTGGCTATTTAATTCACATCTAATGAAGGTAATGAAAATATTTTTGGTTTGAAATGCCTACAAAAAGTAGTACATCTCCAGGACAAATTTCAAAAAACACTTAATATTCAAGAAATAATTAAATATATGATAAAAGCTCCTCCATGTCTGCATAAGAAAGGAGACACACACACATATATATATATGCATTTACATATTTGTAAAGAAAGGGTAAAACAAGATGAGCTGTACATGAGTGATAATACTACCAACAAATTTCTAGCAAGTCTCTAACAAAAGTTGAAATCCTTTTCTGTCACATGAGAGAGATGTTTTGGCTGTATTTATACATCATCCTGAGTAAACTGGCTGAACTGCAAAACCAGAACACTATGTGAGAATAATGAAAGGAATGAAAAATACTGCTGCCCGGGCCTGACATTTATCAATATAAAATAGCCACTTTTGCCATTGTTTGAAGTAAGGGAAGCAATTAAAGTGCACAAAACCATTTTGATACCAGCACCCTATTTCCTGCACATGTTGGTAACCCAGGGGCTCCCCCTCCCTCCTTTGGTGCTGTTCATTAACTCTCCACAATAAACACCATCCTCCCCTACCACACATTTGAGAGCACTCCGAAACTGGGAGATTGGGCAACAGCACTGCTCTATGCAAAACCAGCCAAGTCCAGTCAGGAAACAGATTAATTTGAAAGCCTTAATTAATGACTGAACGTTTATACAGCCAAGATTTATGAGTTACAAGGAAGTAAGTCCAAAACATAACACTCCCTCCCGCATGCAAGCTCTCTCTTTAATGGTAAACAACTAGCCTAGGGTAAGATATTGTCTCAGTGCTCCAGTTCCCTTTCGTATTCCAACTTCCAAGCACTGACAGAAGACAAATTAATTTCAAACTTCTTTTTTCTTCCTGCTCCTCTATAAATATTGTTACTAATAAACATGGCTTAATGAAGACAAACTATAGATTTTTAAATAAATAAGCCAATCTTTTTTTTTTTTTTTAGCTCATGGATGCAAAGACATTATATAACAAAGAGGAAAGAACAGAATCCTTTTTGTATAGGTAAGTTCGTGAAACTTATTTTCTTGTGAAATGATAAACAAGAAGAGATGCAAAAAAAAAATCTCCTAAAATCCTCCCAAACTCCAGGTTTGTCAGCTCACTTCACAAATACTCTTGCAAATTTAGTAGCAACAAATGTAAGAAATGAAGAGCAAGTTTTCAGCTTTTAACATTTTGACTATATTCCATATTCCACTTCTGAGAGCTGACATCTCATTATGATGAGCTCTTGCTGTTTGAATATTAAAACAAGACTGCCAACAGCACTTCTTTGGAAGTCCTCAGGCCTTAAACTAGAAAAGTCGAAATCAAGAAAAGTTTTGTTCTCTTGTTTGCAAACTACCACACTCGTTTTTTGCTTTGCAAATTCTGTTTCGCTAACAAAGGAGCGCGGTTTGGTTCCCCGCCCCTTGGTTTATATAACACAGAAATACCCAGAAATCACCACAGAAAAGGCAAGATCCCATGAAATGAGGAGCCTGAGATGAGTCCTGCAGCCACAGTTTACCCTCCCTGCAAGGGGATTCCCCAAAATCCCTCTCTCCAGGTACACAGCCATGACTGCCCCTTGCACAGGTAACCAGAAATACACGTGGCCCAGGGCTTTGGGGTTTGGGGTCACCGTTTTCTGCTTGCTTGTGGCAATGCTGAACACTCAAGCCCCTGTTCCTGCCTGCCATGGGAAAACCCCCAACAACCCATCCTGCTAGCTCCTGCTCTTTGGTCCCTCATCCCCAGCTGAACAACAAAAGCCATGCCATGCAAGGGAAATGAACTGCTGAAGAGCAGAAAAAGTTCTGCTTATACAGACTTGTAAATACTCACAAACCTGAGCTATGAGTTGGGTACAATTTTTTTTAACCCCACTTTATTGGTTTTATCATCAAGTGAGAGCTCACTGGGAGCAGTTCTGGAAAAAGACAAAGTTGGTTTATCCCAGTAAAAAGTGGACAGGAGGACAAAACAGAGGACAAATTGCTGCTCTCCCTCTCCTTTCCCTCCAATGGCATGTTTCACTGTGCAATGTTAATATAACAGTAATTTTCTAGTTTTATCACAAATTCACTTTGTTTGCTAGGAATGAAGTAACAAACTCCACGTCTGTAAGACGCCAACTACTTGGAGAAAATAACTCCCACCCCCAACTTTCCTAAATAAGAAAATAACCCATCAAACAAAACCCAAAGCAGCTCTTTTAAACTGGACAAAACGCTCTTGGTTCTCCTCCCCCGACAATGGGGATGTCAAGACCAATTAGCACTTGCAGTCATCTTGGGGTTTGCTCTGTTTTCTCCCACTGCAAGTGGTCAGGCCAGATCTGATGGCTCCCTTCTATACATGCAATGCCATGGACAAATTATAGAAGACTAAGACCTGAAAGGCTTTTTTCCTACCCAGCTATCCTTGACATTTTCATTACACAAAGACAGGAAACAAAAAGCCTAAGCTGAGAACTAGGTGATAGTTTGAAAAAAGTTTAATTACAAAGTAAAACAGACCATGGAATTGCTTCTAACATAGCTAATAATTTGCTGCAGAGTTATTATTGTGCTGCTTCCATCTCCCAATAACCTTTTAATCCTTTTGCCAAAGGCAATCCAAAGCTTTTCCATATGTATGTAAGGGTAACCGTAAATGATAACTTGGAAATAACAACTTCCAACTTCTGCTACACAAAAATCTGAGCTACAGCAGTGCTTGTGCCCATCAGCTTTCCAGCAGAGCTCTGGAAAACAGAATTTACATGGCAAGAATGAAAACTGCCCTGTTTGACAATGTAGGTTTGGCTGCAATACTTGAAAGATTCCCTGTCTCCATATTCAGCATCAGTGACTGTCTTAATTACCAACAACTTCTCAAAAGTTTCAGAATTAACACTGAGAAGCTTAATCTCGCCAAAAAGCCACCAGCTCCAACAATGCCATCGCTAAAGTTTGTGGATAAAAAAAGAAAGTGGAACAAAGCAGACATTTCAACTATTCTATCCTCAAAAAATCTCACTTAGAAAAAAAAAAATTACACATAATCAAAATCTCTCTGAAAGGCAACAGAATGCATTTGTGAACTCAACTTTATGGGATGACAAGCGCATAAGCCTGTGCCTTTTATACATTTTTAGGGACAGGGAGTATCAAAGCAAACCACAATCAAAATTTTAAGGAAGAAACCAAAACACTCCTCCACTCCAAATATTTTGTCAATAATGATCACCCCTCAGAAAATAAACTCAAAATTCACTTAACACAAGTAAAATATCATTTCTATCATGGGAGAAAGCAATGGAAGCTGAATAGTTGGTGCATGTATTACACAATGGTAGTTTTACTAGCAAGAGCATTTAAGCTTGAAATTAGGTACATTTATTGTTCAAGAAAATCACAGCCTATTGTGATTTGATTTTATTAGATATTATTATTCATTATTAGGTTCCAAATTTTTGCAACAGAAACAATGACTTTTTGCAGATGACTGCCAAAAGCAAACATCCTATTTTCCCTGCACACCAAGATACCAATATATGTTCAAACATTTTAATTCACTCACAGAACGCCAGCTCTCCAATCTTTGCAGTTCAGTGAAGTGTAAACAGTCAGTGTTGCCATTAAAATAACATGTTCTTCATTCACAGCAACAATAGCCAGGTAGATTAACAGGCTTTTACACCTGGGCCCTATTATGCCTCTGCCATTCATTAACATTTCTTCTACCATGACAGCAATTGAACTGGCACAGTCCCAGAAACACAAGTAGGTCAGCACAAGGTGTTCCTCTGGATGCTTTCATCTGGTATAAACATCCTGAATTAGCCTTCAGGTACTACATCTAAATATCCCTAGTGCCAATTAAGATCACAATCAGAACTATTGCAGATCTCACTGACCAAGTGCAGCCCGTGGTTTTGGAGGGCTGATTCTATTAAGGATGGAAGGTAATTTCACTGCAGAAGTGAGGAGCCTTCTGCAGCTCTTCTGGCCAAGCTGATACTGGACATTATGCTTTGGTGCTACCTCCTTGAAATCACAGAATCATGGAATGGCCTGGGTTGCAAGAGATCCTAAAGATCACCTCTTTCCAGCCCCCCTTGCCATGGGACACCTTCACCAGACCAGGTTGCTCAGAGCTCCATTCAGCCTTGGAGACTTTGAGGGATGGGGCAGCCACAACTTCCCTGGGCAAGCTGTGTCAGGGAAAAATTTCTTCATAATAATCTAATCTAAACTTATTTTCTTTCAGTCTGGAGCCATTCCCCCTTGTCCTGTCACTACATGCTCTTGCAAACAGTCCTTCTCCTTTCCTGCGTGGTCCCTTCAAGTACTGGAAGGACACAATTAGGTAACCCCAAAGCCTTCTCCAGGCTAAGCAATCCAATTCCTTCAGCTTTTCCTCATAGGAAAGGTTCTCACATCCCTCTAATCAACTTGGTGGCCCTCCTCTTAATGCAGCATATCCTAAGGGAAAATGAATATATATGTAAAGAAAGAGAAATTGAACACTGAGGATGGACAGTCAGACATTGCATACTATTAAAATTAACCTTAATTACCACTTAAGCACTTGCTAATCTTAATGGCACAAGAAATAGCAGTGAACACATAAGAATATTCACTTTCCCCACCCACCTCAGTTTATGAAAAAAGTGAGTACAAATCAATGAAACAAGAAAACTTCAGATATACCTTTTACTAATGTACTAACACATACTCAGTATTTACAGCAGCTTCTGCATGTTGAGATGATCTGACTCCGAAGTTGTCATGTAAGAGTGGAGGACCAGGAATCAGTTTTCTCTGAAGTGGAATAACTTTTTGATGACTTTCTCCAATTTGTACACCTTGTCTTATACTTTAGGACTAGAGCTGAGACAAACTCCAAGCAGCAAGTTCACTCCTAACCACATACCCCATGACACATCATAACTTACAAGATCAAATGCCAGCACTACAGGTTTAAATCAGAAAAACAGGTCTGTGTGAGGAAGAAAAAACATTTTTTATTTATTCTTTTCCTTTTTTTTAACATAAAAGCCAATTTTTCAACTCTGAGCTGATATAAGCATTTGTATTACACCAATGGAAGTACTTCAAAAGGCAGAAATAAGCCAACACTTTCAATTCCTTCCTGATCACTGCAAATGCAATTTTCACTCTGAACTTTACATACCCCCACTTGTGCTCATTGCTATACTAAGAGCGTGTGCTTTAAGACACTGAAGAATACTCCCCACTGTCTGATTAAAAAATAGATTAAATTAAAAGTTGCTAGAAATAACTCATAGGCAAAAAATAAAACTCAAAGAAAACAATAGCAGTAGCCTAAAGAGACATATTTTTTCCTTCAGGAATGAATTCCCATCTGCTTTTAAAGAGCAACATGTTTTTCCATTGCTGGGAATTACAGCCAAGCCCAGGACAATAAAGCAGCAAAGCCAGAGGCAAGAGCAGAGGGCAAGTGAAGCTGGCTGACAGAGGCTGGGCCTAGGTCCCTCTTTTATAAGCCTCTGTGACAGTGGCAGCTCAGCAGTGCCCTGCTGTGCTGGCAGCACCCCTCTGCCACCCTCAGCAGCCAGGAGCTCCTGGTTACCCTGCTATGGGTGAGGCTGTGGGAAAATGAGAAGGAAAAGACAGGGAAAGGAGGCAAACAGCACAGTTGGTGCTGCTGGCAAAGCCAGGCATTTCCCCTGGGCTCAGCTGGTTTGATGAAACTACAGCTGGCTTGTGCAAGCTCAAGGGAAGGGAGCTTGCTCCTGACACAGGTGATGCTCCTACTGATGTTCTTTCTCCAAATACTGCACACAACACAAAACAACCCTGCAAAAGCAAACATGAGAATGCTCACTTACAGAACCTGGGTGGTGGTTACCTTTACATGTTGAAATCAGCTGTAAAGTTCCTGCATCTGAACTGTTTTGGCATTTAAAGTATCAAAGTGTCAGCTCTTTATGGGGGGAAAAAAAGAGTCAGGTTTGAGAAGCAAGCAAAATTTCATACCTCAGCACTGGTTGGTGCTCATTCAAATTCCCTCTGGCTTTTTTCCCCAAGTTCCTCTGAGGATCACTGTTCTTTGAGTTACTTAGGAAGTGGTTTCGACTGTGTCCTCCTGAGCTGTTAATGCGTCTGACCTTTCGGAAACACTAATGTCCCTTCAGCCAGATGCATTAAATCTCCCCTGCTTGATTAAACTACTAGCAAATCATTATCTCACTGAAGGAGAAAATGTTCTTTCCCAGATGAGCTTGCCATGCATACATTTCAGTGCCAATACTCTCCTCTACACCAAACCTTATGTTTGGCTTAAATGTGCTGATTGCCCAGTTGTGCTCCACATCCTCACTAGGTCAGAGCACACAGCACTTTATCAGGCCTCAGCTGAGACACAACACGATGAAAACCCACCCACTCGGGGCAGCATCTCTGAAAAATGGACGACAGGAACCAGACCTTTCAGAAGTGACTGCAAAGAGCAGGGAGAGGCAGAGTAATGCCCCAGGATCCTGCTTTCAGCACTGCCACACCAATACCATCCCCAGGTGCTCACACTGCCCTTGTTCCCAGTCTGCCCAAGCACATTCTGCACGTAGGAGCCTCCTGCGAGAGCAGCAGCAGGCAGAGTCCCATGGGAAGTCCTGTGTAGTTAGTTATTTCCTTTCCGGTGATTCATCTCGTTTATCCCAAACACTAACATTTGGAAAACATTCCCAATGCCAGGTATTTCCTCACCTTCCAGACACCTGTGCCAAACACATCCTTAGCACTGATAAATGTGTGTAGGAAGGATGTGATCCCATGCTACCCATATTGGATGAAGGCTGAGACTTTTCCTCACCCACCCACACAAAAATGTTCACTTTTCAATGAGTGATATAAATTAACAGATCCTCTGCACCATTCCAAGAGAAACATCAGAGGTTCATCTGAGGCCTTAATCTTGCTACATTTCAATTTGATGGCGTTCCTTACCTTGAAAATCACATTTCACTCTAATACTTCAGGCTACTATATAGAATTGAATCCACTGCCCTTCAATAATGTTAAGCAGAAAGCCTTTTCTTTAAGTCTGGAAGATCTTTTCCTTCTTGTAGAGCTAGATGTAAAGAAAATAACACCTTTATCTTCTGAATGTCCTTTTTTTCCCCTATATCTAAACCCTCTCTCTCCTTTATGGCAGATGTTCTTTACCTAACAGACAAATTTTTCCCCAGTCTCTTAAAAGGGTCTTTACCTCTATCCACCTACAGTGGAACACATCCTCATTCCTTTTGTACTTAGTATCTTCCTCTCTATGAAAGAGGATTTTGGAGAGGTTTGGTTGTCTGGGGGTGTTTTTAAAGTCACTAGTTTAAATATGTCAATATCTGGTAAACAAGAACACGCATGTTTTGGAATACATATTTTAAGAGTCAAAGACTTGAGCTGATTTGAGCTAGTTTGCTGCTGCACAGATCTTTTTGGCACCACATCTGCTCTTATTTGAGCCAGAGCAAACCTTCATCAGCTTGCTTTTCTTCCCTTTCATTTTCTGTGCTCCCATTGAGAGTTATTGCAAAGTGAGAAAGATATTTTTTACATTAACTGTTCCACTTCGACTCAGAACCAGTGAAAGATTTACAGGTTCCAAGATTCCCGCTCTACTCTTGTGTCCTGTAAGCATGGAAACTGATAATACTATAGAAACCATGCCAGCCTTGGCTTTCACCATGACCTGCTTTCCACCAATTTAAAAGCAGTCAGTCCCATTATCTTACTTTTATAAGCACACTCATCTGAGGAACATTGTCATCATACCCAGATTATTTAATTTTTTATTACTTCCAACCAACTTTAAACTCAAAACAACTCAACACTTGATTTCAGTTTCTGCCTAAAACCTCCCCCTCTGCCTTTTAAATTGTAACAAAAACATCATCTGACTGCAGCTCAGACAATAAAAGAACATCTCTCACTCTGCTGGGTTTATTTTCCTTTTTATCACCTACTTTCTGGAATAAAATATTTCTCCATTGGGGAAATACTCCCTTCATGCTTTGCTTGTCTAACCCCAAATTGAAAAATGAAGCACCTGAGTTTGTGGAAAGCCCATCTTTCCTAAGGAGAGCTGGCTGTGGCAGCACCATGAAAACAAGCAAATTACTTCAAAACATTTCTTTTAAATACTTCTGTGGTCAGATCTCTAATTATTCCTACTTCATTGGGAAATGAAACAGATAAAACTTCTCAGCATGAAGTAGAACAGTGAAAATGCTCTAGGAAAAGCTGTGATCAAACTGTGAGCAGCCTCAGAGTGCAGACATTCTAATTATATAAAACCATTAAAAAATTATCAGTTTTATAGAAGTTGGACCTCTGGCAATTTTGCCCAAAATAAAATGCATTATCCCTGAAGAAGAGCCCAAGCACTGCTGCAGAGCACTACTTCAGAAGGGTCTGGAAATGAAGACTGCACTCAAATTCAAATATTTCCAGAAAGCTGAGGATTTCTCCAACCTAAAAGTTAACTGTACAGACATTGCTCATCTAATGCCTTTTTTTTATTAAACTTCACTGATACACGAGAGAAGGAAACTGTAATTCACTCTCATAAATTATCTTCTGCCTTCCCTCACATGAAACAGTGGGAAGTAATCGCCCTATTTTGCTATCTTGATGTATCTTTAAAGGTAGTCATTAAAAGAAACGCACATCCAGCAGGTGAACAGAGATAACTGGTCATAAGCGATGACAGGCAAAAATACACAAGTATCTGATCTGAAAAGGGGCCAAGTTGGAAGCCAGATGCACACTGAACTCTCCACTTTCCTGGCTGTTTATTCAGCTCATGTCAGGATGATTCAACGCATCTTTACACGCAGCTCACTATTCATACAGCATCTTCTAGTCACAAAACCAGGCATTTTCCATTTCTTTCTCTGAACAAAGGCTAGAACACTGCAATGGGAACTTGCCATTCAGCAGCGGAAACTATTTGTAAAGCTGGGAAGCTGGAGACACTGGGAAGAAAAGGCTTTAATGAAATTGGCCACTGTGTGTGCCAACTGTCAAGACTTTATATAGTCTTCCAAGGAACCCTGACTGAGGCTTTTTCTGTATTTACTCTTTACATCCCAGTTATTATGATACTTTGCATGATGCAAAAGAACAAAATTCATGAGAAATGCCATATTAGAAACAGACAGCTTTTTTTTCCCCTGCAACCAGTCTGTAGCTGCACTCAATGACCCATTAACTTATTTTTGGTTCTGTACAAAGCTAGCACCAAGACATTTGTGACTCATTATCAACCAGGCACTGGAATTCACCACCAGCTTTTCAGCTGATCCAGATCCAAAGGAAATCCCCATATGCTTGGAATTTCTAAAATACAAGTACTGCTGTTGTTGCCTGGTAAGGAGACAGTTGCCATATGCAACAGAGGATATGTTTATATTTATGTTTTTGGAGGCTTGTAACTCAGCCAAAGGCAGATAAATTTTCCCAAGTTGTGCCACTGTCCCCCAAATATAACACTGTTTCAGGTCACCGCTCCAAAACATGGAGGCAGTAGAGCTGTGACAGTTTTCCAGTCCAAAACTTCAGCCTGAAATCCTTTTTATTGTTGCCTTTTTTTTCTTCATTGTAAGAGCTCACATTCTGGGCAGAAAGATGTGCTACCCAAACCAGCTCTGCTCACTACACGGTTTCCATTCATGCATTCATTCATTCAATCATTCATTCATTCCCAGAGTGCAGTCTGCCCAGTGCTGTGGAGGAGGAAATCTCTGTGGGTTTGGCTTTGGTGTCTGCTGTGACACAGCTTTCCAAAATGACCCCACAGCACATACAGCAGTGTCCTCACCAGCCAGAGGTTATTAGTAGGCAGCACAGCATTTTACAGACTACCAGCATCTAAATGACAGCTCAGTGGGGAGAAGCCTTGCCTGGGAGCATCACCAGCCCTTTGAGAAGGGCCTTCAGCAATCACACAAATCCTCCACAATCACCCAAGACAAAAGTTTAGCTTATTTCCCTGCCCTTGTAAAAAGCACACAGAGAGATGGGGAGCCAAGACAAGCACATCACATTTTCCACTCTGCTATGGAAAAAGCAGAAGGTGACTATGTAATTAGATGGTGTGATAATGAAGACACTAGGGCTGGCTACAGCAAGGTGGAAATTCTGGCATTTCATACCTTTCAAGAGCTCAGCTTGGCAACCTTATTAACATTCTTTGAATTTTTGAATTAATATAACTACTCTCAATCTATTAAAATGAGAAGAGAATGAAATATCCTTTCACAAGACACTGACATGAATAATATTCAGGGAGCAGAATGGTGACCACTAATGTACTGATACTTATTATAACTGCCAGGCAGCAGCATCTGAGAAAGTTTCTCCTTCTACCCAGGACAGGAAATAATTGTCTGACATCCACTGTCAGAAGCTAAGTAACAGCAATTAATTATAACAATAAGTGCTGCTGTGAGGTCTTGATTATATGGATTAGGAAAACACAAGCTTCAAAGTGACTCCTTTGCAATTTCCCTGCAGTGTTTCCTAACTCTGTCTCTTCTCTCTCCTCCTGAGGCTCTTAGTCACAATCCTACATCAGAAGATTCCCAGAGATGTGGGGGAACTGTCTGGGAGAACTTGCCTCCACCTCTCTTCACTCCTGGCAGCACATCCTTAATGAGGCCACCTGCAATTGTACGAAGGCTCACCCTGAAAGAGGTCCTTCCCCTGGCACCACTCCTCTGATGGGGACCTTGAAATAAAAAACCCCCAGACTGCAAAAACACAGGAATCTCTGAAATATTCCCTTTTATAATTCCCACCAGCACTCCCAGAAAGCTCAAAGAATATTTGAGTTCAACTTTAAACATCACTTGTGATGAAAGTTTTACCTCTGCTCCTGAGTACTTCTGTGTGTGCTCCACGAGCTCGGCCAAGCAGACTTCATTGCTGACTGGCATGGACTGGAAATGAAGCTTGAAGATTTCCCTGCGAGTGGCTGCATCTGGCAGTGGCACGTAGATAATTCTGTCTATTCGCCCCGGCCTCAGCAAGGCCTGCAACGAAAGCAGAAGTTACAGCACATCAAGGAAATAAAAAAACCACAGCTCAAAACCACCACTACCACTAAATAACCAATAGTTTCAGCAAAAGCAAGAACCAGCACAAGAAAAGACAGTAAGGCTATTCAGCTTGTGAAATATCAGTTTATGGAAAAAAGGAATCATAAAGGAACCACAGTCATCTTCTTAAAACAATAGTTCTAGACTTGTTGCAAGGTGTGCTGGAATGTTAGGACTTGGCAGAAGGACAGACAGCAATGGACACATCCCAAGTCCAGATCTTTCACCAAGACAATAAGCAGAGAAAAGAAAGGTTTTGTTGAAGTGAATCTTACACTGTGGATCCATGTTGCTTTATCCCACATTATTAGAGCTACACTTGCTTACAGAAAAGCAGGTTATTTTGACAGGGTTTTTTATGCAAAATAAGGTAACAACAGCGATGCTCAGCTTCATACAAATGTGTTTGGCCTTACACTTTGGGGTTCAGGGTTACTCAGATTATACTGGACATGGGAAGGTGACAGAACAGAGACAGACAATGTAAAATGGGACAATGCCCACAAAGGACAGCATGGAGGGTTCAGACTGGATGGGAGGAAAAAATTTCTAGAAGAGAAGCACAGCCTCAGGGCAGGTTATTGGGGAAGCTGTGAAAATTCTGCCCTTGGGGGTTTTATGGCTCAGCAGAGGAAGCCAAGCTCTCTCCAAATCTGGTCTGGTGAAAGCCCTGTGTGTACAGGAGGGGGACTGCTGGGCCTCTGGAAGCTCCCTTCAAACAGCTTTCTGGACAGGGTCAAAAAGTAAACTTTATCTATATATAAAACAATTATATCCGATAGAGAGGAGAAGCCAAGCTCTTAAATTTATGAGAAGGGAGGAAGCACATTTCCCTATGTTTATAAAAGATCTCCAGGATTTCTGAAAACCATCTACAGTAAAAAAAGTAAAAATCCTCCCAGCCTTTCTTACTTGACATTTGGAAAAAAGAAAAACAAAGTACAATAATCCCATGCACAGCAAATGCACATAAATAGTATTTAAACTATTTTTTTAAAAACAGAACAATATTTATAAGATTCAGCATGTAACCTAAATTGTTTTTATGTTATGGTTCTCCCTTGGGTAGACTAGTTTGAGTTCCAGATGACTAGAGATATTGCATGGCTGTCCTGGGCTGTCAGCCAGTAAGTCTTTTCCCAGCCTGATCATGTCAGTGAAAGTCATGCTGAAAAAATAGTAGGAAAGAGCTTTCCTTCCTGCACAGCATTGATCAAGTTAACACCCTTCCTAGAGTTTCTTTAAAAAGACTGTTGTGGTGCTTCAGAGTGGAAAAATGTATCCTGAATGTTAAGAGATGTCTTGTTATTTTTAAAACAGAACATGAAAACACTCAGCAGAAAGCACGGCCCTGTGGTGCTGCATGGAGCTGTGCAAGGATAGAGCAAGGCTGGAAGACCACAGGTCCATACCCAGCCCAGCACCCTGTCCCTGCAGCAGCCAGTGCTAGATCCCTACAAAAGAAAGCAAGAAACACTGGTTTGTGCACTGGTATTTGCCCAGCAGACTGTGCTGTTTTCCACAGCACTCCTGATGAACCCACACAAGACCTCAGCTCACTGACGCTATCTCGACCACTGTATAATTCAGTGCCTAAATCATGTGTGTGTGTCAGGATGTTGCCATTTTTTGCCAACACACTTGAAAGAGAAATTTGCATGTTTCAAGACTAGGCTTGGAGGGAGAGGAATTACACTGCAATTGTGTTCTGTGTGCTCTTAAGGAAATGCCCATAGCTAATTCTATTATTTAAAAGAAACAAGAAATCTTCACGTGAGTATGGTGGTGCCTCTTTCAAACCAAGGCAGGTTTCATCAGGACACCCAGATAATTAGAACATTTTCTAGAGCCAGCTTCCCACTGATGAATGACCAGGGATGTGGTGCAAATCGGACAGGGAAAATGCTCAGTGCCAATCAGCTGGGAGCAGGCCCTCCATTGCCTGGCTCTCAGTTCCAAGACACAAAAAGCACAACTGTAGATATAACACAGTTAACATTTTTCTGGTGAGTGACTTAAATCTGTGTTTCCTCCAGTTTGTCCCCAGTGCTTTGTGTTTTACATATGGTGGTAGTTGAAGGCCCAAGTTTTAAGCATGCTATCATTACTTTTTTGCTACAATCAGGCCCAGGGACCTTATCCAAGGCAACCAGATGTGCTGGGAACTGTACAAAAAAAGCACAAGTCAGTTGCAGCAGTGCATGCTGGCTATATCAACACAGACAAAAAGGAGTGAAAATATTCTATAACCTCAGCTTGAGACGAGAGTCAGACTCCCTCCAGGCCCTGGAGACAAATGTAGATTGAACTGAGAGCTGGTCTCCACCTGTCCTCCTGATGTGGTAACCCTGGGCACAGCCTGACTCTCCTGGCTCTGCTGCCATCACTGTGGCAGGAGGATGGATCCACACCGTGGAGAGGGAGAAGGAGGGATTCAGCAGGAGCAGGAGGATGGATCCACACTGTGGAGAGGGAGAAGGAGGGATTGAGCAGGAGCAGGAGGATGGATCCACACTGTGGAGCTGGAGGAGGAGGGATTCTGCAGGAGCAGGAGGATGGATCCACACTGTGGAGCTGGAGGAGGAGGGATTCTGAAGGAGCAGGAGGATGGATCCACGCTGTGGAGCTGGAGGAGGAGGGATTCAGCAGGAGCAGAGGCAGGAGGGGGAGGGTGAAGAGTTGAAGCAGGCTGCAGGCCCGGGCAGATGCGGCTGCCGGGAGTGCGAGATGAAGCGCTCTCGGCTGAGAGATGCAAACGCCATTTGGGGAGAGGAGCACACGGGAGGTGGGAAGTTGATGGGGCCAAAATGAATTGATGTGTGCAGAGCCACAGAACTCACTGACGTCGAGATGCAAGGCTGCACAATTTACAATGGCCAGGAAGGGCACAAAATTAAGTAATTGGGGTTTTGGTAGAAACCAGAACACTTCGAACCCAGAATACATCGTACCATCGAGCAATTCTTCTGTAGATTTATGTGATTTTTTTTTTGGTTGTTGTTACCACAACAGTTATGAAAGGTCTAAGTGCTCATGCATTGAAAGGTTATGAGGGATATACAGATACAATGCTCCTCTGGGGAACACTGGGAAAGTGGGATAATTGTCATGTAATACAGAGCATCATCAACAGCAAACCCACAATTTTTAAAGGAGAAACTGCTCCACTTTCAAAAAGAAACTTTTCTCTTTTTCTGTAATTAAAATCAAAATATATCATTGGAAAAGATACCTAGGTCAAAAACGTGTATTTTGTGCAATTATGAGGACAATTATTTCAGGAAAGAAAATGTAAATAGGTAAAGCATGGAAATATTTGTGGTTCCTACTAAGAATGGACCAGATTTAACCTTAGGGCTTTGCTAATTTTCTTCCTCCTCTTTCCCTGTTTTTTTTAAGCATCTACCTTTAGAGTTAGCTTTGTCAAAGGATACTTGGCCATTTCTAAAACCACATTGTCAAAGAATACAGAACCACAACACTGACAGGATCAGAACCAGCTGATGAGCTCTCTATTGGACAGGAAAAAAACATTATTTTCATACAGATATATCTCCACAGCTGTGCTTAATTCATCAAAACCATTCTTAATCACATCTTGTAACAAAAACTCACACATGAACTGTGTGAGAGGGTAACCTAACTTCAGCAAAAATAAATACTTAAAAACTCCCAAGCAGTAAGTGGTATATTGAGGTAAGAGAAAGCAAATCAGTTCAGAAGGTAGAGAAGCTCATCTGGAGAATCAGTGTTACTGCATGTTCTCTGCTGCAATCCACCGCCACAAGAAGGAGCAGATTTTTATACTAATTTTGCTTTCTTTCAAGCAAATAGATTGCTTTTAATATAAAACCTAAAAAAAAAGCAACTAAAAGCTTAATTTTGCCTTTGGAGTCCATTGGGATTAGACCACTGATGAAAAGGAGAGGACTGGGAATAGTTCCTTTGTAATTAAATCCTTCAAATTTAGATTAACAATTGCTATTTATGAACTGGGGTTATGGCTCCTACTTACATGGACTCCTCAATACAAGAGATGCTCTGTATCTTGTAAGCTCAGTGGGTAATGCGATTTTTTTTAAATTCACCATAACAATATTTGAACATTTCTAAGTAATTTTAAAGAAACAGAATCAAACAATCAGAGAATGGCCTGGGTTGGAAGGGACCTTAAAGACCATCTAGTCCCAACCTCCCTGCCATAGGCAATGACAACTTCCACTAGATGAGGTTACTCCAAGCCCCATCCAGCATGGCTTGTAACACTTCTAGGGATGGGGAATCCACAGCCTCTCTGGGAAGCCTGTGCCAGGGCCTCAGTATGCTGCCACAGCCTTCCTGCAGCCTGTGCAAGTAGTAGCTGTTTGAGAGATGCTTTCCATGGTTTTACCCACATGTCAGGGCAGATGCATTGCAAGTGTGGGAAGTGTTAAAGCCTTCTTGTGCCATCATTTATCTCTGGCAGGAGTGAAGGCAGCTCCCATCAAGGAGGTTCTCCTACGCTTTTGAGGCTCACCTCGGTGCCTGATGTTTTTGTTCTCGCTCTGTGCCAGAGCAGGTCATGCTCCCAGCCCAACAGATCAGGAAGTACCTGGCATTTTAGGATCTTTGAAAGTTTCAAGTACAGGAAGCTCATCTATCCTGTTTGCTAGAGAGATTAGGAGGTTTTTTGGCAACCATGGGTTAATTACCAAAATTAACAGAAGGTGCTGAGGGGAAAAGACATATTGGAGTATTACTATAAAGGACTTAAAAACTATAGTCCAGTGGAGAGCTGAATTTTAGTCTCCCACAAGGTTTTTACGCTTTTATTCCTGCTCCATCTGGCATGAGCTGCTCTGGGAGGAAACCCCAAATTCCTCTGTTGCAGGTGACACGCTTATTCACTGTGTCACAAGGCTGGAGTCTTGTAATTACAGGCTCCCGAGTCAAGCAAGACTGCTTTGTTCCTGCCAAGAGCCCCTTTCCTCACACTCTGCCACCTCCCCACCTTCTTCCTTCTGTGCCAATGCCTGTCACCACCGTCAGCACATGCCAACATCTCTAACCAGTTCCTCTCTTTGATGACATTTTTTGCTGGTCACCACCCTTGTACGTCTCCCAAGATCTGTGAAGATTACTCTCTGCTGTCATTACACAACATCTACGACTCCTCTCAGGGTGGAGCACTTTGGTTCCATAACCTGTGCTGCATCCACTTCATAAAATGCATTTGCCAACACAATTCTACCAAACATCATTAGAAACCAGCTCCTAGAAAATGCTGGTCCCCTGTGAGAAAGCTTTGCTTTCCACACAGATTTATAAAAGCCAGGCTGCACAGCCCTTCTGGTGTCAATTTTGCTCAAGACCTGGAGCATTGTGCAAGTTGACAAGAAAGGACATGATAGTTTGACAGCAGGTGTTCAGCAGGAACGCGCTACCGAGTGGCAGCCGCGCAGCCGGAACCCTCTGCTCAGGCATTCAGCAGGAGCACAAATTAAAGGCAGGAAGCAAAGTGTGCTTTGATACACTGGCAAACAGCAAACCAACTCCAACTGGGAGACAGCTGAGATGATCCCAGTCCAAAGCAAGATGGAGCGATACAGAGAGTGAACCATCTCCAAAAGAAGAACGTGATCTGTCCCTCAGACACCCCTGCCTGTGAGGCAGTTACTCCCTCTGCCTATCCTCTAGGTATATGTCTTTAGTTAATCTTTTCCCTTCATCCACTAATTCAGACCAGTTTCCAGTCTGTCACATCAACAGTGGGAAACCACCCTGTGTAATTCCATGTGTCCTCTGGAACTGCTCTCTTTGCCAGCTACCCACAGGAACTAACACCTTCAGCCAGCACTACAGATCAGTCTCTCAGCTATTACAGCAAAACAGTTTACCCTACAGTGTGCAGGGAAATAGCAAATTCATCCTTCTTTACAAAATGAAACCTGGGGAAAGAACTGTCTTGGATCAATTGAAACCACTGTCATCACCTGCTGGAACGACAAGCCCTGCTTCTGCACATTTCACAGCAACCAGTCATTTCCACTAAGGAAGGTGATTTAAAACAGATACGAGTATAATTTCAATAACTACAAATAGGCAGTGCTTGAAGCGCTTCAAAAAAGCAAAAATTTCCAGAGTTGATGTGAAAGCATATTGAGCCACAAAAAACCCTAAGGAAGGCCAGGCTTGGCTTTCCAAACCTGCACAAAGCGGATGCCACAAAACAAACACTCTCGTCTTTTTCATCAGACTAACAGCAGTGCCCTGACCACATCACCGTCCTGCCACTGGCAGAATTTGATTGATACAGCCAATTCATGGGGAATTGCGGAGAAAGGAGACTTGAGGAGACTTGTTCTGTTGCAATGAGACCATGCAAACACAACTGTGAGGAACAATGCACTCCTTGGCCCATGCAGATAATACCAGGGCATGGGTTTGTGTAGTTTTGTTCAGATAGGATTAAAATATCTCAAGAAACTGAGTTTCAACCACTTCTCTTGGCAGAAACATCTGCAGGCAGATACTCTGCAGCTGCAGAACCAGTATCTCCGTGCTTCTTTACTCCATCTGATATTTCAAACAGTTAAATTGGCCAGTTGGCACAAATCACTGCAGTGCTCACTGGGAGCCAAGCTTTGCCCAGGCCTCCATCTATAAAAGTCTAAACCTGTCAGACACACAGCCCGTTTTCAATGCAGTAAAGGCAGTGCAAACCCAAGCAATCACGCTGATACAATTCCAGTTTGGCACCACAGAAATTCAGCTCCAAATTACGTGTGTTCAAACCCGCTGAGGCACTGCCAGGGAATCAGGCTCTCAATCCCCCCTGCTTTGTCAATATTGCCTCAGAAAAGCAATTTATTCTTCACAATCTGCCTGGACCTTCAGCACACTCAACCACACATTTTAAAGTCACAAACTTCCTTTGCAAAAGGGGCATCAGACACAAGGTTTTGTCCTCTCCCCATGTCCAGTCTGAGCAGTCTTACCACAATGGCACAGAGGATGTCCCAGTTTTCAGCTGCTTTCCTGCAATTTTAGCAAGGAGCAGGAGTGATTTAGTCCTTTGACACTTGCTGGGTCTCACAGTGAGGTTTTAATGTGGAGAAGACACTGGAAGATACCCACTCCATGCAGCCTTTTCTTCCTCATTGCTAATAAAATGATTTTCAGTAAAGTTAAAATTAAGTGAAGGGAAAAAAAATTCTATCATCAGCTAATAAACAACATAACACACCCTCTTCAGTGTATGTTTACATAAGAGTCCTCCATGCTCCTGTCTAAGAGGTGCAAAACCTCAGGAATGTCAGCTCTTTTTTTCCTTTCCTTTTTTTTTTTCCTTTTTTTTTGGGGGGGAGGGCAGGCAGGCAGTGGGGGTTTAATGAAAGAACCCCTTTAGAAAAAGATAACAATTACATGTAATGGAACCTGGAACCAGACTCTTTTGGCAATTAATCACCCAGGAGCCGTTGCAATCCTGCAGGCTGTTTCTGACAGATTTTGAGAGCTTTACAGGAATCACTGGGATAAGATGTGCCTGGGCTGGCTTCTGACAGGGACCAATCATGTACAAAGTGCATTGTTGGTTTTGAGTTTTGTACTTTTTTTTCCATTTGTATATTCATACACACACACAAATATATATGTGTACACACACATCCACACAGATGTGTGCACCCATATATACATTTCCATAGGAGTCTTTCTTTACATACATGGAACAACTGCAGAACTCATTTGTTGGCCCAGAGGCAAAAAAAGAAAGAAAAAAAAAGAAAGAAAAAAAGCCTTTTCTTCCTCTCAGCAAAGTAGAGCTATCCATCACTTAACAGAGATACTTCCTGTTTTCAAGCAGTTGGGAAGGCATGACTTCCAACCCAAATACTTGGCTTGGCAAACCATTCCTGTGTTGACAGATGCTTTTATAACCACTTCATTCCACCTGAAGTTTCAGTATAAAAGGAGGTGGCTTTCGTTGTTAGGTTTTTTACCTTCTTTTTTTTTTTTTCTCTAAGCGGGGAGAAAGGGAAAGCAGAAAGGAGAGGAAAGAGAAGGAAAAGGAAGGAAAATACCACAATTATAACAGCTGGATGACAGAGGTTAGCATAGCTCTGACAGATGTTGCCATGTAACCTCAAAATGACATGTTAGAGAAAAAACAAACCACCGAACCTGTTCCTCGTAGGAAAGAGAATTTTGAACTCCTGCCAAAACAGCACAATTCTCCTCAGAAGCTTTTGAACACTGCAACAATGATCTACCACACAATACATTACTTTCCATACATAAGCTTTACCTTTATATTACCAGTGCTCTGACTGATTAAATTACCAGCATGGGATGAGATGTTTTTCTGAGAGACAACTTAGCCTCAAATGACAAAAACCGACAGTGGGTCAGCTCCATCAGGATCTGCCTTGTAATAGTTTTTCATCTCCTACTTTCTGTTTTCCTAGGATTCATCCACAGAACATGCTCTGAACACTTCTTGAGGCTGCATGCTTCAGTATGTGACAAGGAGAAGTTAAACTGTGCTTCAGACAAGAAGATGTGTTTCTAAAGCTGCATGATCCAATTTATATAACCTTTTGTCATACCAGTTTCTGTATTCTTTACACCTGGTTACTTCAGTGACTACCCTACCACAAAATTCTTCATGACTTTTCCTGGCTTGTGACCAAACTTTACAGACCTGTCTAACAAACTACAGATAAACAAGCTGCAAAAAAATATTCCTGGAACAAACCAGACATGTGAAAGCAGCTGCTTCTAAAGAAAGAAATCAGGAGAGAGGTAGGTAACATCAAGGAAACAATTCAGAAACAGTTTCAAAAGGAAATCAATGACTTTCCGTCATTACTGCCAGTGCTGCAGCTGAAAAAAAATAAATTTCTGGTTTTCATTATTTGAAAGATCTTATTTTACTACTGTGGTTCTGGAAGACCATTTTAAGCAATAAAGTAGATACCAGTCACAATAACTGTAAGCTAAAGGAAAAGTCATTCAATGCAGAGAGAGAATAAAGCCATGATACAATAAATATCACTCATTCGTACTTGAAATTGGAAACCAAGCTGATTTTGCCTTTTACAATCCTGTCTTGAGGCTTATATTCCAAACAAACAGGGAGTGAAAAAAAAACAAACCCTGGTTTAAACCCCTCTCTTTGACAGTCACAGCCCTCCTGCCCTTTCATAGCTAACACTTACTGGGTACAATGCAGGTGCCAAGCCCATTTGAGGCTAAGGGAACACCTGGCACTGTTGGGGAGAGATCCAAGAGGTCTTTCTCCCTGCCAAGGGCAAAGCTGGTGGCCAGGCAGGAGCCTGCTGAGCAGAACAAACAGAACAGGATGCCTCTGTTCATAGGATAGCAACCATGCCTTTGATAAAGAAACAGCCAGAAGAAAGCAAGGGGTTTAAACAGGTTTTAACTCACTACCTGGTAGTGGAAGAATCATAGAATGGTTGGGGTGGGAAGGACCTTAAAGATCATCTCATTCCAAATCCTCTGCTATGGGTCAGTGCCTGAACACCAATGAAGCCTTTTCTTCCTCTCAAAAGGTGCATTCCTAACCCATGTTTGTTACAAATTGAGGAGAAAAAGAGAAACAGGTGGGTAAGAAGCCTCTAACCAGCACCTGCAAAGTGATGCTCACCCAGCAAAGCACTATTTGAACATCTAGCAGAGGACATGCAGCATGAGTCTTTAAGTAGTTCAAAATTTTTCTTGGGTCCAGATGAGCAAAAAGACTTTGGGAACAGCCAAATGTGGTCACTGAGGCTGCTGCTGGTGCCACAGAGCAGGTGACAAGGATCCAGTGACTGAGGAATAACAGGTAACACTGAAGAACTGCACGCCTGACTCCAGAATGCCAGATAGCTGCATGCCAGGATATTAATGCAGTCAAGACACGGCTAATTAAGAACAGCGGTGCACTGGCTGGGTCAGAAGCCAAGACACTCTGCCTGGAGAAAAGGCCCCACAGACATGCCTCCTCTTATTAGTGCAGGCAGACAATCACTGACTTCCTCCACCCGGATGCAGGAAGACAACCTGGTGGTTTTCTCCCTCATACCAGCAGAAACCACTTTGTGTGTTGATCTTAGAGTCTTGTGGGTGGTGCAGAGTTTACATAAATTACAGAGCTCGCTGCAGCTGCCAGTTGCAAGCGACAGAAAGCTGGAACTCCAGGGTTAAAACACATCCTTTCTGCTCATCAGGACTGCAGCGGTGCTGATAAAAGTCCTGAAATCATTCTGCAGGTCTGCCAAGAGTTTATAGCCCCTAACAGACGTGAAATACCAGAAAAAAAATTTGCCACTGAATTCACATTTTTTTCCTACACTGCCAAGAGTTCCCTCACACAAATGCAGGACTCTGCTGACTTGTCCATCTGGCTTTCTCCTTGACTGTCCCCACTCTGTGAAGCCACCTGTGATGTTTCCAGCTCTAAGCACTTTGCAATGGAGGAATCATTTTGGTCAGCCCCTTTCACATGTTCTACAGTCAGCCTGAAGGCATTCCTGCCATGGCAGACAGTCTGGCATCAGATCTGGCTTCATTCTTACCACATATCCTAGATATTTCCATCTTCATTTCTGGATAATTTAGGAGATTAAGTCTTGTTCAACTCCCGACGAATCTCAGTATTTGTTATAAATTCATTCCATTTAATACCGACTATTTCCCCAAGGCATTTAATTTCAAAAGCTTTTAGACGTCTGTCTGTACCTTTGGTGGATTTCCAGCTTTCACATCCAACTGTTAAGGTGGAAACAGAATTTCAGTGGAAGATTCCTACATCAGTTTTAAATTGTGGATTATCAACACCTACATCTTCCTCAAGCTGGCAAAATGCAGCTGCTGCCTCACTGATGTACTGCACTATTTCCTTCTGGACATCATGCATCACATACAAAGTGAAGATGCCTGGTCTGCATCTAGCTTATTTTTGCATTGTATTATCAGGCCTGAAAATTAGTGGTTCTTGTTAAGTGTATTTGATTTTTAACTTACCTCCTCTTTTTTCTTTTCTTTCCCCTCCTTTCTTTTGTCCATGAGCGTCTGCTGGAAAACAACCTGGTTGTGGTTTTTGTTAAGTAACATAATGTATGTTCCGAGTTACCTTTTTTATCTCCCACTTTTTCCCACTTAAATGAACAGTGGCTCCAAACAACAGGGGTGAAAGACTGCACCTCTACTTGTCTGCATGAATGAGTATTCATCCTGTCAAGCTGTATTTCAATCAACAAAGCTTCACCTTGACCTTAAGCCTCAATGAACTTCTCTTAACATACCCTGTCATTTCAAGATGCTACAGTACCAGTTCCTGATGGACAGATTCAAATATCTCTAAACCTATCAGTACAACCAACACTGGGGAAGGTGTTTCAGATAAGAGTTTGGCCAAGTTATGATCAGGATTCAATTTGGTCAGCATATGGCCTTCTGTTCTACTGAACTTCAACTCATTCCTTTATCCTCCCTGAAACACCACAGGAGAAGACTTATCCAGCAACAAAAAAGTACAGAATCATATTAATTATACAGTAGTTCAGGTCAACTTTAATTTCTGCTCTTCTTTTTTTTTCCTGTTTTTTTTTTTGCTCCTGAATTATATTTTTGTAACAACTTCACATTACCTTTAACAATTTTTTGGGCAATTTTCAGGATCCATATTCATTTACAATTCTTCCTTTGAGTTACTTTTCCCTCTCTGCAGTGAGGCTTACGATGATCTACTTACAAACTATTTGCCAAGATTTACAGATCATTGCTCTGCTCAGCTGTTCAATATTATCATTGCTTATTTCCTTCTCTTCTTGTTAAAAACATTTCATTTATTTCCTTAGGAAGTCTCCTGAGGTGTAAGCTACGCTGGTATCACCTTTTTAACAATTGTTCACGTTCCTCTGATACTGTCAGCAACACATCTCATTTCAAACTGCATTTACTTGTAGTGCAGTTCACAGAAACTGGGTTTTCCACCTGAAAGGATCTGTTTGAACAGTTAATTTGCATAATTTCAACAACTTTTACATATATAAACCGACTATGATTTATTAATACTTGGCTGTCTGGAAAGCTGCATTCATGTGCCAGATATGAAGTTGTCAGGCAGAAAGGCCCAAAAGAAGCCACGTTGAACTCCTGAGGTGAATTTTTTCCTTCAGCCAAGATTTCTTGTGAAGTGTTGAGGGATGTTTACTCCCCTTCATCTTACAGGTGTCCAAATAGGTGTGAGCTTAACTGAACAAGCCTCTTCTCCTTATGGGATGCAGATTTTGGAAACCATAAGCAATTTCAAAGCATAGAAGTTCTTGCCATAACCTGAGCTGTACATTTTGTCAGCTAATAGAGTTCACAGCTTGTTACATTCCCATCCTGCTGCCAGTGTCACAGAACCCCCCTCTTTCTTCAGCATCTGGGAATTGCAATGTATTAGATAAAATATTCGATTGGCCCATTATTAAAAAAAAAAGGTGTGTTTTTCCTACTGAACTCCAGTGGTGAGTTATTGCTCACTTGCAACAGGGAAACAGAAGTATCTTCAGTGTTCACACCACGGTCTTCCCGGAATTTTAGCAGCATTTGATCCTGAAAGCTTAAGTGACTTGCTAGGGAGTCACTTTGAACCAGCAGCTTTATCTTGGGCTCTAATCACTGTTCAGAGGACTATTCAAACCGTAGTCAATTTGACACAACTATCTGATTACAATAGCCCAGTTCAGGATGCCGCTCAGGAATGGTGTGCCCAGAGCCTGACGTTGCCCAAGGGCGATGTGGCTTGTAAGGAGACACTCACCTCGATTTCCTATTGATCTGGAGCTTCCCCGAAGCATTTGCAAATTGCAGGGACCCGCACTTGGACATTTAAAATTTAAATTACTCTAACTTACTTCACAGGACCATCAGTACTCAAAGCTGTCCTCTAACCAAGAGGAAATCCGAATTGCCCTTTGAATAGAGACAACTCTTGGGCTCTAGGGTTAGGATTTATCAAAGGAATTTAAAGAAAAACATTCCTACCTCACATAGCTACATTTCTAACACAAGAGCTTCACAACTACCAACATTTCCTCCCACATATTATTTAGCTTTCCAAATTATATTCATTCTTCAAGCTTCTGAATTCATAAAACCATTATTTGGCTGAAGGCCAGAAAATTCGGGAGGAAACAGAGAATCTCAGTTTGCTCAAGATGCTCTGATGGAACACCAGAGTTTTAGATTGTTTCTGGGGATGAAAAGATATCTTTTTGTACCAATAGCACATGCATGCAAAAATTATTCTATGGGAAATCTGTGCCAGGAAATTCGGCTCCTCTCATGATGAGCACCATCAAAATGGTCACAAATGGTGCTGACAATGAATCAAACCCCATTTTAAACACAAAAATGAAGACAATTAACCTGTAAGTGAAAATAACTTGCTCCCTGGACAGAGTTGGGGATTATGGCTGTCAGATTTTGACAAATCGATGACTTTTCGTCTGCTTAAGGCAAGTTAAAATTCAGTTAATGCACAATTCAAATCCCCCCTTTTGCAGACACACTTAACATCTTTCTCACAGGCTGATATTTCAAAACCAGCACTTGTATAACAGAGAACACAGTTGAAAAGCTGAGAAACCTTCCATTCTTAAACTCCAACTTCAGAACTGCAGGCATTCAAAGGTAAGTGAATCAAAAAAATGCCAGACCATAATAATCTCCACAGCTGGGTGTTGGGGTCTGTGCTGGAGACAGACAGTCTCCAGCAGCAGCACTCAGTATCTGCAGGTTTTACACTCACTTTTGGTATACCTGCATACAGCCCAACGTGAGTGTTCCATAACTCACAGGGTTTCAAAATTCCCGGAAGATTTATTAGCCAACACGACAGCTTTTGGCCCCTCTGAGAGCACCAACACCCACAGACAAAAACTTCAGGGGGGCTGTGAGACTGGAAATAAACCTCCCAATTAGCATTGCTTTTTCATCCCACTCTGCTCATAGGAAAAATCCTCCCAGTCCTTGCACATAATGCAGAGCTGCGCAGTCCTTAATATTTTATTTCCTTAGTCAGTGCAGTCCTAGGATGGACAAAAGCCTGTTTGGCCACAGCTATGCATAACTGCAGGGCTCTGCTGGGCAAGCATCACTGGTCCTCTGCCTGCCAAAAATGCCAAGGAAACACAATCTGAAGAAATTCAGGGAGCAATAAGAGTTCTCTCAAGCACCAGGCTTCACCTGTCTAGAAACTGCTGGAATTTCATCATGAAGTGTTCATTTCCCTCCTCTCAGTTCTGTATCCAAAAAGCTCAGCCAGGATGACAGAAACAAGCCACATCCCTGCCTTCCCTGTGAGACTGGAGGAGAGTAAAGATAAAAGAAAAAAAATTCTCATCACCTTTACAATAATCACTGCAAAACTGTACTGAATTTATCAAAATGAAGGATGATTTCTCACTCATTTTTTAATTACAACTTGGCAAGCCTGGAATAAAATAAAAATGCCTTCTGAATTTCAATTCATTAGTGTATATTAATGAATGTTACATTATCATAATGCAGCTGATGTTACTATTCATATTGCTGAAATGAAATTTGACACAATGCAAGCTGTACCAGAGACAGTTCCTTTAACTTCCTATATGTATTTTCTTTTAAATTAAGTCAGACTTTTTTCAATTACATATTTCCTGCTTGTTTTTTCCTCCAAGTTTTCTTTCTTATTAATTTCAGTGAAGCAGCTGTAAGAGGTAACAATTACAGCAAAAATGTTTAATTACCCAACTAGCTTTTAAACAATACCTGTGGGCACATACACTCCTTACGAGAAGTTACTTAAAAGTAAACCCACAAGAATTATTGTTAAATAATGGTGTGATTATCAAAGAAAATTATTCTTTGTGAGTCATTTTCACATTAATTACAATGTATTATTTGCAGGGCAAGGTACATGCAGTTCATTCTGCAGTGTTCCTAGGGGAGTTTAATGAGGAGTTGGTCCCACCAGGAAGCAAAGGCAGGAACTGGATTGACAAGGCCCCCACACAGAATCTCTGCCTGCAAATCACCCCACCACCACCAGAGTCTGCAGCAAACTTGGCAGGAATGGACAGGATCAATGAAACTAATGAAAATCAGTTAAAAGAGGTGACAAACAGCTGCAAAATATTTAGAGAAAACCATGGAATTGAAGAGATGATCAGATTTCCAAACCTTGTTTTCTAACACTCTTAAAATACCCACTCAGCTTTTGAAAAAATCTCTCCAAATGAGTCTGAATTAACCTGACAATTAATTCAAATACCATTTATAAATGATGAGAGAATATCACTCAGGTAGCATTTATAAATGTATAAAATAGAAAAATAGCTGTTAATCTCTACAATTTTCATTCTTCTAACTGGCAAGTGCATCATGCATGGGGTTTTTTTTGTTTTTGGAAGACAAAATCTCTTCTACAGTAGCAATCATTTTAATGAGGTTTAATAATAATACATATAGTTTACATATCACAGGTACTGTGTTAATGCATCAAGCTCAGCTGGAGTGCTCACAATCAGTTCTATGAGACTTTTTTTTGAGAGCTTGGATTATTATTCACAGTACCCTTCAATTACCTTTCCAAATTCTTCACTGATGAGCACAGCAAAGGTAGAATCACTGTAACAATGCACACTTACATTTATTAAGACATTAGAGCTCCAACCTGCTGCTGCTGTAAAGCTCTGCAGCTCCTCTCTCCTGGCACTGTTAATATTTACAGCAACAGAGGCTGATCCCAGAAATGAAACAGTGGCCATTGGCTTTCTCATCATATGAATCAGCAAGTTTATATAACCTCAAAATCCTAAAACTTGGGTGGTTGAATCTTACTCAGTATCTCATCATGAGTCCTCCTGGCCAACGGGGAATTTCAGACTTTGGAAATTTGCTCTAACTCACAGTGATCAACACCCAAGGATTACAGGTGGCTCCACCCTGCTCCAGGGAATTAAAGCCCAGGTTAAAGAGATTCCTAACCAAGGAACTGCAGCTAAAAACTAAACCAGCACTAATTGTTTCTAGCACAGAGGAAAAGCACCTGGAGCTGCAGCCAGACCACAGAGGAAGGAATGAGAGGAAAGTGGGAGAAACACAGGAGGAAGAAGATAACAGAAAAAGTCAGAAAGAAGAAAGAGTATTTCCCATTAAGATAAGTCTAGAGAGACAAAGGTGTCAGTAGGATTCACACACAAAAACAGCTCTTGCAAAGATCTGCCCCAGTCAATCAGCACAGCAGCTTGACAGTGAACGGGAATGAACCTGAGCTGCACAGGTTTTGCATCCCTTCATTTTCTGGGAAAGACTTTAGGGCCAGAAAAGCAAGTTAAAGACTCAGAAATGGTCATGTGGTGTCTCCCTGGAGCTCTGCCTGGATGCCATAAACTTTGGTGGAAACATGTTCTGCAAGCACAACAAGAGCATTTCCAAACCAAAGTATGTCCTTCCTTGACCAGGTGTCTCATGTAAAAACCCCAACTGGTTACCAAAGAAAACACCAATTTCTGTTAAAAGAAACCAATCTGAAACATTGATTATTCACAGAAAAAGCTGATTTTTTTTAAACTACAGCAGCATCTTCGAAAAGCTATCTTATTGTATCCAGGCTAGCCAAGATCAAACAATTTTAGAAATCATTCTTGATTAATTTTTTGAGCATGAAAACTATTTGCTAACATTTTACTGAAAATTCGTGGGAAAGCTTGAACACAGCAATGCCTATTCTTTAAATTCCAGTGATAAGCACATCCTAGAGCTCCTGCAGGGAGTATGCCCAACCTTCCCTACTGCCTGAACATGTCACCCTGAAGTCTCTGCTATCATGCACACACAGCATACAGAGACAGGTTATCCTTGTATGGTTTGACAGAGCAGTAGAAGCAGGACGTGGGAGGGCAGCCAAATACCTGAGGCTAAATTCCTGGCACATTAAAAGCCTATTTACTATTGCCCATAATGCCATTTCATATATAAAAATACAAAAAGAGATCCATGTGGAATTAACTGTATTGTTCATTTCTGTGGTTTTCCCTTTGCCTTTTTAATTTTTTTTTAACATGGAAGAACTAGGTCAATATTTTCCAGAATTACCCAACTTGTTTTATACTATGAGAAAGGAAAACCATTCCTACTATGAACATTGTTTGGGTGAAAACAACGTTATTTATGGGAACTTTCCCCATGTGACATTTCAGAAAAGGAAGCATAGTAGCAAACCCCTTTTACCACATGGAATAAAACAGATTTTTATGTGAAATACCAGTACAGACATCTACCACTGGAACTAATAAGGCAGTAGCAGTCTGTTAGGTGGGCCACTGAGCAGAGGAAAATGAAGATTATACCATGCCTTTAGGTTTCACAGCTCTGTTTTGATTTCATAACTGTGCAGAGTAATCTAGATTCTCTGTGACATTTAAAGTGCCCTTTACAAGATCCATCTGCTTGATTTTCCCAGTTTTGACTCCACATCAGTTGTCTCCAATTTGTTCAGCCACCTGATACCCAGCTACAGGGATGCTGTCACTCTCCAAGATTCTCCTACACCTCTGGGTGCCCCACTCTCAACTTTCATTCCTCTGAGTGATAGGAGTGAGAAAACCAAAGTGTCAGCCACGCCAGAATGGATCACACCCAATGACAACTGTTTAATTTAGCTGCCAGACTCTGTCATGTACAGAAAAGAAGGTTTACTAGAAGTAAAATCTGCCCAAATCTGGATAGAATTTGCAAAAAGTTAAGAAAAGGTACACACATAACGAAAGTCTGAAGTCTCTCCTTTACTGTGCAAGTGGTGAAAGAGTTTCTAAACCAAATCACAGTAAAAAAACCAACAATACTGGTATGGGCAAAACCAACAACTGCGGTAAGAGACAAGCCCCTGTTAGTTTCTCTTGAAAGAAACAAAAGTGGTTTTTGTTCACATGAAGTAGACAATGGTCCCAATGGTCAACATAAAGATTCCTGTAACTGATCCATTTGACAAAGACCTGGACAACTTTAAGTACAGACAGCACTGTGTGGATCACCTGTAACAATGCTAAAAAGCATCTAGGACTTCAGCTTCACTAAGGCAGGCAGTGTGTGTTGTCAGCAAAGACAGTACTTACAGAATCAGCTGTGGCTTCTTTTAAGATACATTTAATTTCTTTTCCCAGAAAATTGGCATTCCAGCTGACAGCTCCAGAAGCATGTTCACATTTCACTATCTCTACTTAAAATATTGAAGAGAGGACAGGTAGCAAATGCAGGTGAGTCACATCTTTTCATTAAAAGAGATACTTAAATATTTTTTTTGCTTTTAAACTTCCAGTTGACCATAAAAGTGTAAAAGTCTATAAATAAAATAATGAAATTACAGTTAGAGTTGGAAGGGACCCAAAAGACCATTTAGTTCCCATGGGCAGAGACATTTTCCTCAGACCAGGCTGCTCCAAGCCTCATCTAAACCTGGCCTTGAGCACTTCCAGGGATGGAGCATGCACCAGTTCCCTGGCCAACCTGTTCCAACCTCACAGTAAATAAAAAACCAGTTTGGTTAGCTTAGATGAATCCTTTTTTGCTCTTCACTGTTGGAACATTTATTTCTGCCCTCATCAACACCATTACAAACCCAAGGTAAATATGTAAGAAAACCTAGAACCATTTAGCATGATGTGCTTTTACACCAATAAAATTATCATCTTATTTGTGTATCCCTTAACACTTACCCTAGAAAATTATTGTGGCCTCTGGATATTGCATTATCATATATAATCAACAGCATAACTAAGAACAAACACTATTTAAAAGATCTGACTAGTGGCAAAATGCTAATGTAACAACAGATATTAAACAGGTGCAACATTTTAAATTATTTGGTATGTTCTCTATGAAAATACAGATGATGATAGTCCAGAAGAATAATGAATACAATTTTATTTTGTGCAGCTGTAAGATAAATGCATATAATTAAGCTGTCATAAGGGGTTTTGTTCTCATTTTATTCAAGTTATTACTCTCCAATCCTCTGGAATGACCGTCCCTCTTTGCTTAAAGGTCATTCTCTATAGTGGTTCATTTAGAGAAATTCTACTGAACACAAATACTCCATATAAGGCTACAGAAAGTCTAAAACCCTGTGAAAACACAGGGTGCTCTGAGGACGGGGAAAATTTGTATCAAGAAAGAAACACTGAAAGATTCAGAATAAACCCAAATACTGAACACAGGTATTTTCTGGTAGGGCTTTACAAACCCTGTGCCACCTCTTAACCTTTTGCCTTAGGTGGTTCCTGGCTCTCTAGGAGCTACTGAAAGAATTTTTCAGCTCCTATCAACATTTGGTTGCAACTGTAGCCCCTAAAGCTGTAAAAGAATTTGTACTGATACTTGTTCTGCCTGTTACTCACAGAGTTTTTGTGTAAAACCCCGGCTTTCACACAGCCTCTCTAAACCTCAAGTAGCATCTCACCAGTCTACAATATTTTGGTGTAGGCAAAAAAAATATTACTTTATATACACTTGAATCATTAAATGATTAAAAAAAAGCCATAGCCACCCCACCAAACTAATTAACATCAGAGCCTGATTTAAGACCAAGGGAGAAACATCAAAAGACATTACAGCATCGTTTGATGCTCCTCTCTTGGCAATGATTTCACAAACAGCAGGAAAACAAATGTTTCCAGTTACACGTAGGCTCTCACACTCGTGCCTAAGCAAGGCCACAGCTCTCTGCTAACTATGTTGGGGTGCTTAGCTGCCAACTGGCTCCAAGTACTTCTCAGAAATATGAGGTTCCTCCTGCAGCAGGGCCTAGATAATGAGGGACAATTAAGAGATGAAAACACGCTGACTTCCAAAGGAGAATAAATACAGTGCAATAAAGTACGAAGGATTTTATTGCCAAGGAGGCAATCATATAACATAAAATTAAGGTATTACATAAAATTAAGGGATAGTTGAAAATCTGAGCTTCAGAGGAAGGAAAATTAAGAATTGCCTCCCATCATTCTTATAAGGGAAAACTACCAATGAAAGACAGAATTTTGTCCCACCTGTTGCTGAGAGACAATAAGGACTGGTCCTGGAGAGAGAAAAGAAATGGCCAAGGTAGGGAAGGGTACAGCTGGCTACTGTCTTACCTGGGGGGTTTTCTCTTTGGAAGGGTGGAGATACCACAAGATTTTGGCTCAGCTCCTCTCCCTCGGACAGGAGACGGGCTGCGATTGCTGTGGGAAAAATCCATCACAACCGCAAGGTTCTGTCCACTGCCATCCTCTCCCACCGTGAGTGCACCTTTGCTCATTAAAGCAGCTGCTGAAATGGGACCTTATTCACACCTGACCTGACTGGAAAGGCCCCTCACCATCTACTGGGGCACCTCAGGGGCACCATTTCCAGGGAAGCTGCTCTGGAGGAGCCAGCTGCCACTGCCTTGGGCTGTGTGTCCACCTGACCCCACAGTCCTCCTGAGGTTGTGAACTTTTCTGTTCCATTTTGTTTGTTCACCACAGGGAGGTGCCTGCCTCTCCCATCCCAGCAGCCGCTCCGAGGTTCCTGCTGGAGCCCACCTGCCATTACCGCGTGAGGGAGGCGCGGCTGAGCCACAGCACCCCCTGGAGGCTCGGAGGAATCACTACACCTGCCCCGCCCGGCCGGGAGCCAGCAGCGCCCCTGCTGGCTGTGACAGGAACTGCATCATAACTGTGCCTTCTCCAAACAAAACAAACTAAACCAAACAAAACACCAAAACATTAAAAAGACACTTCACAGAAGGTCAGACTGCAACAGGCAATCTCAGAAGAAAATGCCTCTTCAATCTGAATCAGAGGCAGAACCATTTTTCAAATTAACGGATGGGCGTGTTTTGCTGCTAATCAAAGTAACAATTATTGATAACTTCAGAGCATTAGCCAGTTGCTTGAAAAATATGTTCTCCAATCCAAAAATCAAGTGCAATTGCTTCTAGAGTTTTCCATTCCCTTGCACGTCTTTTTGGAGAAAGGAGGAAAAGTACAAGCAGCTTTTTAAGGACTCTGTAGATGTTGGTGTCTTTATTTGTTTTCTAATTTAAAAAAAAAATCTGTTGACATATTAAAATAACAACTTGTTTAAGTTCAAGTGAATATTGGATGTGACATGCAGGAAATGTTCTACATAGCCTTGTCAAAGAAAATGAACTTCTCACCTGGAGGGAGGCAAAGGTAGGGGGGAAAAATATGACAACCAATAGTATTTTCTGCTATTTTATATCTGTTTTCTCTAAAGCATTCCACCAAAAAGCCAGCAGGGATCTTTAGAATCATGACCACAGTTTGCTTAACTAGAATAAATCATAAAACACTAATAGTTCAGTCAGTTAGGGAAGGTGTATTTGAATTTCATATTGCACTGCAAGATTTTTCAAGGTGCTTTAGAAGTGTGAGTCCTAAATACGTGATTCTTTCATATTTCCAGGGACAAATCGTCAGACCCTCCACTCTGAAAAACAATGAGCAAAGTACTTTTGAAAGTTTCACCTACAGTGAGGTCACATCATACTGAATTAATGATATATTACATGAAATATCTTTATTACCTAGAGAAATGACTACAGCTCAGGCAATTTTCTGAGACACCTTCAGCACAGTTACTAATAAAGTTTCATCAGCTGGAGGGCAAGGTGAAGAAACAAAAAGAAGAGTCCTTGCAGGAAAAGCAATTTTCAAAAAACTGTTTCGGGAATAACTCACTCTTGAGTGCCTGCAATTCAGGATGTGCCACACATGATCTTGTGCTTAAAGTGAAATTGAACTCCAAAGAGGAGATGGACACAAGCTGGAGAGATTTATGTGGCTACAGGCTTGTTGATTTTACTGTTGGGTGGTGTGCAGCTCTGATTTAAGATGTGCTGAGCAGATCTTTATATAAAATAATAACAATAAATTAGTGATACACATGTAGATTTATGTGTCATGAGTCCAGAGCGCAGAATGCACTCTTAATGAATTTTAGAGATCTGTATAAATAAATATAACAGAAATCACACCCTGGATGTCCCTGTCTTGTGTCTCTCAATAGGATCTAAATTAGATACAGTCTGTTTCCAACACATATATAAATATGCTCACAGAAACACTAATTATCAGCCTGCAAAATCAGCTTGGGTTTTCAGAGCCAATTAAGATCCCTGTGGGTTCATTTTTTGTCAGGAAAGTCAGCAGAGACAACTCAAAACATACACAGGAAGTCTATCTGCTGCCCAAGATGAGATTTGTACAATTGCTTTTCTGACCGTAACTGCGCTTACTTCATTTCTTTTTGCTAACTTTACATTTCCCATATATGATTCATGGTGTTATGCCAAGGTCACCCAGGTCCCTGGTATTAAAAGGTTATACAAACACATCCCTGGAGGAACTCAAATGAATCAGATACGCAGCGGACAGACTGCAGGCCTGGACTTGGAGAGGGAGGGAGTGTGAAAGCCAGACCCCAGACAAAAAAAAAACCCAACAAAAAAACAAAAAAAACCCACTTCACTTTCATTTGTGACTTCACACGAAACACACAGAAATGCATCATTACTAGGAAGGAAAAACAGCAGAAAATGTTTCCTCTGGGGGAGGAACAGGAAGGCAAAAAGGTAAAACACCCAACATTTGCACTTCTAGAAACCACCTGAGGAGCTCTCTGTGCTCTGTTTTCTCATGCTGTCTCAAACCCAGCACCCACACAGATCCCTGCCCTCAACTGAGCACTGACAAGGACTCAAAGCTACAGCCTTTCTCAGCCTGCTGATTTGCAGCTGATATTCATAGAATCAGAGAAATCCTCAGGTTAAAGATCACCTAGCTTCAACCTCTGTCATGGGAAGGGATGACTTTCACTAGACCAGACTGCTCAGAACTCCATCCAGTCTGGCCTTGGACACTCCCAGGGATGGGGCATCCACAGCTTCTCTATTTTCCATCAGGCAAGCAGTACCAGATGTTAAGGCTAATAATTTATCACTCTACATCTTCAAGATACTGTAATAATAACAGCAACAGCTTGTATTTGTTACATTTCTGTGAAACAAGGAGTGGAAACTGGGGAGAACAGACTTGGAGGGGTTTGTCAGAAGCATCATAGCAATTTTATGTTCCAATTAGAACAGGCATACAGTTTTTCACTTCTAGTATTACATTTGTACATTTTTAACCTTCATAGGTGTCAAGCAATTCCTGAGTTCTTACAAACTGGTATGTCACTGCCACAGAGCAATCATAAGCAACTCCAACTTCAGAGAGACAGGTAGGTTGGACTTCAGCAGTAGATTGGACCAAAGAAATCTCAACAATAATTTTCCTGATTTTGTTGGTTTATGTAACGGCAAGGTTCTGAGCCCAAATCCTTGAACTCTATTAACCTGCATTTCTTCCTCTCCCAGTACAGTCCTGCAGAAAATTCTAAAAATCTCTCTCCCTCAATCCTGCTTCACTTCGAATGCCTGTTCTTTCTATTACTCATCAAGTAAGATTTAAAACATAAATGGAACAAGGTGGCAGAAACTTGCTTCCAGCTCTAAATTCCTGACAGTACAACCCAAAGTCTGTAATTTATAGCTGAAAAAAGAAACAATAAGGCAATGACTTCTTGTTATTGTTACCTTTACTTGAAAGGTTACAGCCAAAAACTGTCCAAATTCCAGACAGTGCAGGAACAGTCACACCTTCTCCTGCCAACTTACAGCATGTTAGGACAGGAATAACTTTTGTAAGAGGACAACATGGTTGAGGCTTTTTCAGTGCAACAATTTTCTAAGCAGTGAGCTAAGAAACATTATCTATATTCCCCGACACACTGATAACCAAACACCTGGCACGAAACCTGCATGTTCCCAATAAACCAACACCCATTTCCTCTGCTCCTGTTCTTGTGCTATGGATCATCTGGGCTGGAAGTCTCAAGATCTGGCTGATGTTCTCCATTGCAAGTTTGTCTTCTGTTAGTTTTGCCACAATCCTAGCTAAGTCAGATCTGTTTCTCCCACTTCAGTAAAAAGAACTTCCAAAATCCTAAGCCTGTTTTACCAACTTCTTATTTGCTGCTCCTCCTTGTCTCTACTTCATTCCCACCTATAACCTGGAAATTTTCTTCCCATAGAAAATATAAAATTATAATACTTTCAGCTTTCCATTTTCCATCAACATTTATATCTCCAAGTCTTTCCTCTTGTATCTTTGTCCCAGCTGGAGTTTCCCCTTGCCCAGTCTCTTCCTTCTCTCCCTTCAGTCTTCTTTTTGTCCTTCTGAACTCATCCAACTTATCTGCTCATGTCCTTCAAATCCACATCCATCTTTCCTTCTATTCTCTGACCTCTTATTCCATGAAACACACCCCTGGTTTCTACTGTCCTAAAAATCTCACTCTTCACTCCATCCAGCCCAATGCCAACCCTCTTCCCATACCTGTGTGACATCCTGATCTTCCTGTCTTCATTAACATTTTCCACCACAGTCTCTTTCACACAAATCATCTGAAATTATGTTCCTCATTATTCAAACTATTTTTCCCCATTTCCCAATGCTGTTATCTGACATCCACATAGGTATGCATATTTGTCTTCCCAAAACATGGATGCAGACTCTTGACCAATTAATACTGGTTATAAAATAAATACTGGTTAATAAAATAAGATTTTATTCTAAAACTGAGTTACTGAGAATAAAGTCCACAGTATTGAGAATATTCTCAATTAATTTACAGGGAAATGAAAATCTTTTGGTTTTAAGGGAAGGCTTATCACTAATACAAGCCGTGCTTGTGTGCTTCCACCTACCAGAAAAAAATTCACCTTATGGAAATTACTGCACAGGACACAAGAAAAGTATAATGAGGTTTCATTTCATATCAAAGACTCCTAAAGCACAAGATACTGCATCACTGCATCCAGTACTAAAACCCAATCACCTCCAGGATGGAACCTATGTCAACATAATCTTTTGCACTGATAATATCAATTTGTGCTTTCCAGTGAAAGGAGTCACCTTGCAAGACCAGTCCAGGTGAGACTGTCTGGAGCCCACATCACTGGACTTCACACAACTTTAGGCAAAGACCTGTCTCTCAAATCAGCTCAGGAGAAGAGCTCAGCTTCTGCAAGGGACCCACAGGACACCTTCCCTGATCTGTGCCATGCTTTAAAGGAAAACCTTGAAGTCCATCCCTGCCTGACGCATCGCGTGCACCAAGGTGAGCCAGACCCAGCCACAGGCACCGCAGTGGAAAAGCCTCCGGCTGCCTCCTGACAGTGCCATCAGGTGAAGGCGGCTCTCGGCGCCCTGAATAAACACAGCGGGATGAGGGAGGGAATTCCTGACATTTCCGGGTCTGAGGGGAGATCTCCGGAGCCTCGGCTCCTTTCCAGGTCAGACTGGCTGCCGCCAGCAGCGCTGATGGCGAGAGGGAGAGCAGTGCTGCTGTCCTTGGGGTGAGTGAGGGCTGGAGACAGACAGTAACAAGGGAGCAATCTTCCCAACATCTCCCAGACTTCTGGGTTAGAGAAACCTGTCAACCTAACCTCCCCTTTCCTTTTCTCTTTTTTTTTTCCTTTTTTTTTTTGTTGTTATTTCATTGACAGGATTAAGATTCTTATCTCAGTAAGCTATTTTCTTAAAGCTGAAAAATCAAGAAATGAACTGCAGAGCTCAGGGTTGTTTGCACACCCAAGACAGCAGCACAGGGATGCTCTGGTGAGGTGGGAGAATCTCCTCTGCAGGCAATTATCAGTTTGGATCAAGTCATTCAGAAAAACTAATGAATGAACAGAAGATCCTATTCTACCCAAATCAAATTTCTGTACCTAAAAAATGTGGGTTTTACAGGGCAGGCAGACCAAAATGGAGGAAAATGAAACAGTTCAGGGTTGTCAGGAAATCCCCTCCAATCCATCACATAATTTATTTTAATTGCTCTTTCAATGAAGACCATGATATCCAAAGGCTTTTCAGTGTTCCTGGGAACCTTCAAACTGTACTGCCTGCACTTCTCTGCCTCTAAGCCTTAGCAAGTTGGAAAAGAAAATACTCTAAGTTCTCATATGCAGAGATACATCGCCCTAGTCCTGGAGTCCTAGACTTCCAGTATAACTTACCCAGGAGATGCAAAGTTTCATCAAGCTATAGAAAATTAAATGGAGGTAATTCCACCTTTCCAAAGTGCCCTTTTCTCCCTGTTTAATCTATGATGTCTCCCAGACTGCTCCTTACCCTGGAGACCCGAGCACAAACTGTGCTTGGGACACTGGGCACATCATGCCCTAGGCTCTCTCCCTGCTCATAAAAAATGTGTTTAGCAGGAATCTTTGGCCAATTTAAAGTCCTTAAAGAACCAATTATAACCTCTCATTTTCAAGAAAGAGGGTACCTCAAAATGAAACTCAAAATGCACAAAGCATCAAAAAACACTTCCAATATATTAAAATATTGAAGTGTTCAGATGCCATTAAAAACAGCCTGTTTATTAATAAACAAGTAAGCAAGATCTCAGCTGTCAGACTTTGCAGAGCTTGTCACAGGCAACAAGGTTGTTCCTGTGCTTAATTAACTCCTTGAACTCCAGTTTCAGCTGAGTACTACTTCCCTTAAATTCAGATTCTGTTTACATCACCCTAATTGTTCCAGCTTTAACTAATAGTCAGGATAGAAATTGTGTGTATACATCTCTATATAATAATGACTCTTTTTTTTGGTCATATTCAGGTGTGGAACCAATTCTTTGGTTTCATTTTGTGTTGTTTTTAACATACCATCACTCATCTATGGTTTTCCCCTCAGAGCTGTCTTGACTTGACAGCAAAAGTAACACTGCCATTTTTTCAACAACAGCAAAAAAATCCAATCTCCCATACTCTTTCTCTGACCCAGTGAACCTCTTCTGTAACTTTACACCAGAGAACAGCCCTGCTCTGTGTTTCAATCTTATTAAATGCTTTTAAGATTTTAATCATTCATTCATTGGCTGCTAAGTGAATATTATATCCCTTTCCTGTAGGCAATCAGATACCATAATGCTTTAAGTTAAAACTTGTTGCTGCTGCAAACAAAAAGGTAACAAATAGTTTCTTATTCAGTGCTGAATCAGTACCCAGAAAACCACCTCACTAGCTGCAAATACCCTCAGGGCACCTTTATTAATAGAGCTGATCCAACAATATTTGAAAACAAAATAGCCAAAGACAATGTTCATAAAGAAAAAACGGGCAGAGTTATAAAACATTAACACAGGGTTGTGACTCTGCATTTTTATGGGCAAATTCTAAAACTGTATTACAGCTGTCCAATGATGTTTTTAAATCTTAGTGGAAAGCTTCCTTTGGGTTTTTGTTTGTTTTGCAGTTCTCTCAGTCAATAAACCATTTGGTTGTGGGTATTTTGTCAATTACTTGAACACACAGGAGAGAAAAAGCAGTGATATTTCTGATAAATGTTCTGGTGCTCTGTCCGTTCAAGGAGGAGCAAATTGGGAATTTAAGTCATTCTGGGTTCTTTCTTAGGCATCTATTTTCCAGCAACTGCTAGAGACTGGAAATTGGACTAGATGAATCCTTAGTCTGGTTACTCTGCCATTCCTGAAATTATTTTAAAACAATCTGATAAATTGGGTAGAGCATTTGTACATGATACAGTTTTTCACATCATGGTTATCCAGTAAAGTTTTATTTTCTGAAAAATGTCAGAATTATTTCTCTTTATTCTGGGCTAAAATGTTTGCTCTCAATTAATTATAGTTTCACACAGCAATCAAAAGACAGAAATTCTTTTTCCAAGCCTTTTTTTTTTCTCCTTTCCTGGATTTTTTTTTTCAAACTCCAAGGATCTGACCTCAAGCATAATGGAGTCAACAAAAATCTTTCCAATATCTTCATCAGACTCTGGGTCATGACCAAAGCTGACTTCCTCCTTTTTCCCTGTTCCTTCCATAACACTTACAGGCCAAACAGAGTAACAACCTGTTGACAGGTAACACTAATTTACAGTCATGTGAGAGGCAGAAGCATCACACACAGTTCTGCTGTAAACTGAGCCCAGTGCTGTTTGCAACTTCTATAACTTCATGGCTCGTGTTTCTCCACAATCATAGCACCAACTTTTTTCTTTAAAGACCTCTAAATTGATATGTCCTTTACATCACTGGGTATCTCCTAGTCTGTCACCAAATAATAAAAACCACAATAGAAGTATAAAAAGTCAGAAATTAATCCTTTAATGGGCTTTTACCAAGATGGTTCTGTCAGTTTTGCAGCTCAGATTGCGCACTAAAAGTTATGAGGCACGTGACAATTTTTGAATTACACTATCTTTAAAAAATTGCTTGAAAAGCTTTCTCACTACAAAGCCACCTAAGTTAAGAAAACAGGGAGGCTGGGGAACGGGGGACAATTCTTGCCCTACCAGCAACTCTAATGAAGGTTTTTCTTTCAACACTTCCCCAAGCCTCTTAATTCCCACACCATTCAATATTCCATGAAAACAAACAAAATAATGCATTAGCTGATTGTAAAGTCTCATGTTATTTCTTGGCTATATTGCATACCAAACTACAAACGAGGTACTAATATTTATTATTTCATACTCAATAATGCCCTCCATATTGGATGTACCTTTTTTTCTGGTAGTGGAGCCCCTTTTATCCTTCAATAAGCTGTTAAAAGATTACAACCAGAAAGGCAGCCACTTCTGTGAAGGTCACAGTTTCACTTACAAATACAGACATCATCAGGCTTCTTCCTAACACCATTATATTATTTGATTTTTTTTTGTGTGTGTGTATATGATACACAGTTCTACTTGGAGAGCTGTATATACATGGAAATAAGGCTTTATGGCCACCAAGATCAATCTGCTTAACAGGAAAAATTGGCAGGGAGAGTAAGGAAGAAAGCTGAAATACCTGTGAACTCAAATGTAAGGAAGTTCATATCACTGAGAGTCACAAGGGTTTTCTTTTACCCCAGGACATTGCATCAATGTATTCATTTGCATTAATGATCAGAGAACCTCAAACAGGTTCATGAGATATATAATGAAACAAGCTATTGGAACTGCATGCTGAGAAACATAAAGTCAAAAAGCCAACAACATGGAACTAAACCTCACCTCTGAAGAAGAACAGGAAAAGAAGACACTTTTTTCAAGGCCATTTGCCATTTAAAAAAAAAAAATTCTCATTTGCTTTCACTGAGAAAGTTTGAATAAACATTCTCAGCAGAGCTTTTGCCTTTCTGACATCATTGACTGTAATATTTTGAACTCAAACATCCAAATATATTTTGGTTAATCGGGAATCATAAAAAATCAAAATGAAAATAAATTTGGCAAGATAATAAAATGGGAGCTCTCACCAACAACTACACCCAGCCCGCAAGATACACCAGTGCAGAGTTCCAGACAGATTTATTATTTATAACTGAAACTCACCTTGAAATAATGCAAGGGAAAGATGCAAATCTAACCTGAAAAGAAACAGAAGCACACACTCCACTTCTTCTCTTAGCAAGCTGCTTTTGCAGGACATCCTTCTATAAAAACTACATCAAATAACTGCAGCAAAAGGGGGTTCAGGAGAATTTTGTGGCTTAATTTTTCTACCTGTAATTGTCATCCTGCCAAAGCAATGGGGAAGGTATGAGCAATTCCTGAAACAGTTGTGTTTTAATTCTGATGCCAAGTCTTTTGGTTATGAAGAATTTTTTCTGACTGAGTTGAAAGTCTATCACAAGCACACAGAAAGTCCTAGGGCAAGAACAAAGGTGCAGGGCAGAAGCTAGTTTATTCAGGCTTGTCAAGTTAAATCTTGTAAAATATGTACACATTTAATTGTTTTCATCATTTATATACGTTTCAAGCGTGGAGGGGGCCTCCTGAATCTTTCAAGTAGAAGGCAAGCACCAATTCTGGAAGTCCTGTTTGATGAGGGAAGAACTCACTCATTTCGGAAGTTTTAAAAGATTGGGTTAGTTTGACTTATTTTGGTCACACTAAACACAGACAATTTGGAACCATTTCACTTATTTCAAGCAAAAACATCTCAAGAGCAGCCTGACCTTTGCAAGCAACCCTAACGGTGGGTTAGACACATTATAAAGGATTAAACAAAGCAATAAAGTAATGAGGAAGAAAATGAGGGGCAATGAGTGTGTGGGAGACCCTGTAATTGAGAAAGCATTATAAAATGAGGTACCACTTGCAGTAAAACACTTAATGAAAGCACAGCACAAGCCTGGCTTCTCTCTCCTCTTGTCACTTAGTTCACTGAATGACTGGATGTGCTGCCTCCTCTAAAAAAAAAAAAAGTGAAATATTACAAAAGAGACACCTGGAAAAACACGGATGTGGTCTTTTTAGCTCCAGCCTGCCTTCCTGACCCCCCCACGCACACTCACCACTGGCCAGGCTCCTCCCCACCTCCTTTCTTTCCTCAAAAGCAGTTCCCCTCAGCTGCAGGAATGCCAAGCCATTCTTTCAGGTAGCTCAGCCCCACTACTTCTCCTTTCACATGTCAGGATGCGCCATTCAACAGAGCTTTGTAGGTACATGTTGGGAGGGGTTTTTTCAGCATCAGTACCAGGAGTGCACACAAATTCTTTAAGAACAAAACAGGGAGATCTCTGTACCAGTTTACCAGGTCCCCTCAGACCATCTTACCACTTCTACAAGTGTTGACCAATTTTAATACTGTGAAAAATAGGCAGGAAAAAATACACAACACATGCAATATGTCCCTTCCACCTGTCCTACCAATTTTTTTCCCAAGATTGACTGTTTTTCACAAAAGCCAAAATTCTGCAGCACTCTCACTGACAATAGAACACGTTTTAGAAGCGACTTCTCCTATTAGAGATGAAAACAGTGGTCTGACTGAGAATTATTCTAGGACAAGAGAAGCTTCTGTAGAACCTTCTCTGCTATCAAAAAAAATTACAGATGTTTTGGGGAGGTATGATTTGGCGATGACTGTGAAGTAGCAATTAGTAAAGCATCAAAACTTTGCAGGATATTCTCAGAGTACACTAGAAAAGAGGATCCTTATATCACATCCCTCTTCCAAAATTCAAAACAATTGCCCAAAATAAAATGTGTGGGGAAAAAACTTCCTGGGGAAGAAAGGTAGTGGGCATGGAGTTCCCGCTATCTACCACATGGAATATTTAGGAAACAAACATTCTTTTCCCTGTAATGGCAAAACAAGTTAGGTGAGCAAAAGATGAAATGATCCCAAGCTTGGGCTTCATTCCAAACTCCCTATACATGAAACCCAACCATCAGCTGGATCATCCCGCCTGTTTTCTGAAGAATATAATAGATGGAAATCTGCTCCTTAAACTGTTTTTCATACAACAGGAAACCGACAAAACAGCATCGCAACAGCAGCGCTCACAGGGGCTACAGAAAGTCCTGATCCTGGGATCAGAGCCCTTCCTTGCTCCATCTTTTTCCCTTTAACAAGCATTGGAAGTATCTGTAAATTAAAAATTTTTCGTCACAACCTCCTAAAGTGGTCTAAACACACAAAGACAATGTATGCAGAGGAACCTATGTGCAGGAACACAGCCATACACACAAGGCTTAAAGTTTTAGGATGTTCTAAAATAAGTTTTTGAGAAAAGTAGTCGCTACTATTTATGATGGAGAAATAAAAATCATTCCTGTATGTTCCTCCATTTTCTCCATTATTTAAAACTAATTTAAGAAAAGTTAGAACTCTGATATGCAGCAATTTCATTATAATGGAATTAAGGTGATCAAAACATGCCTATCACTGAAAAACACAGATCCAATCACCCCGAAATAAAAACTGTGCAGCAGACAAAGATCAATGAACCTATCAAACACAATCTGGTAACTTCTTAGCCTCAACATTTAAGCGACCAACACTATAAGCCTCTTGAACAAACACAGCTTTTGGAAAGGTTAAACCTGTGAGGTCCTCATCGGAAAGTCCCTGAGTAAATTATAACATGTGATGATGACATTCCTGTGTCTTTTGGAAGCAGCGAGGGGAAGTAAGGGTAGGTCATTATAAGCCACTTGCCTTTACAACCGGTTGTAAAAGACAATGAGGACAGGAAGCTTCCCACCGAGATCAAGGTGCACAATCCCCAGCTAAAAATAAACAAGCCCCGAGAGTCACATCTGCTGGAAAATATCATTGGAGCCTGAATTCCCAGGTGCCGAAGCAATGGGAAGAGAATGCCTTGGTACAGCAGGCTCCCAAAGGATCACAAAATGATAATTACAGGGATTGGCAGCGATTACTGTTCGTGCTAAAGCTGTAGATAAAAATATCAGAGCGTGCTAACTTATTAAACCATGGGAAAGAAGGAAATTAAAATAAAAATCAGATTAAAATAATTTGAATTTGCTTTAAATTTATCCTTGCCATCCTTTAGCTCCCAGACACAAGGCCTGGAGTTATTCTGTCACAAAACTTTCCTATCAGAAACAACTGGAGCAGTAGGGAAAAAAAAAAGCCCAAATTTCCAGCCTTTCTCACCAGGCCTCACCCATTAGACATCACCACCCCACTCCCAAAGACTCCCAGGCCAACACAAATTGCTCTGGGGATCAACAGCCATGCCTGTGCCAAGGGATATGCACTCTCTGCAGAGGGAATTGGGTTGCTGGAGCTGCTGAGATCTCTTCCCATCAAACCAGCCATGGGTAAGCACCCAGAATGGGTGGGCAGTTCTAGCACAGCTGATCAGCAGTGGCAAAAAAATATGGACAACATCATTCGTTAGGGTCAGGGAAGCTACCTGTGCTGGCACAGCCATGTTTTGGTTGAGGAATGGAAGAGAGTTTTCTGCCTTCAATATTTACTTTTTTTTTCCTCCCATGGGCAGGCTCCTGTGAACAATGTGATGACATCTTGAGTCAGGTAATTCTTTCCTATTCTGATTTTTTGGCAGCTCCGTGTGCACAGAAAGGCCTGGTGAGAGACCACAGTCTGGAGACTGCAGTGGGAATAACAGAAACCCAGAAAGCTCCAAAACCTAATGCTGATACCATTAATGAGTAAATTTATTGGACCTGAGGCAGTTTCATTTAATTCATGGATAGCCTAGAAAACTATTAAAAACCATGGATTAGAAACCATTTCTGGCTGTCAGTACTAGGTAAAACTACGCACAAGAACATATCCTGCAACCTGATATAAAGATTACCTAAACATAAACAAGACTTTGGACTAAAGCACAAAATAAAAAATATTCCAGTTGTGGGAGGGCAGGAGGAGCATCCTGTTTCAGGTCTTTTTAATGCTTCAATTCCTTACATTTCTTACTGCTCTGAAGAAGAGATTTTCACACTTCCAGTGCTTCTTCCCTGTATGCTTGGTGGTTTCACCATTTCCTTCATTTCTCAAAGCATCTTTTAAAAACCACTCTGTTTTTTCACTGCCATCCAAGGACAGCTACACCTGGTGTGGAAGAATTACTTTAGTGACTGGTGGTAACCACACAGTCACTATACAATAACAGAATTGCATAATTATAAAGATAAGCTCTTCTTTAAAACAGAGTACCCACATTCTTAGAATCAGCAGGAAGGGGTGAAAAACAGAACTGGTGAAGAAAAATAATTAGCCTTCTTTTTTCACTCTTTCCAGTCAGTAACTATTTTTGCAGGACTCATTTCTGTAAAGTGTTAATGGGTAGTACATGTTCCTCTCCTGCAGACTCTGATGCACTCTGTAACCTGAGAGCTATCACACACTCATTCTCTTGGACACATTTTCCACATTATTTGAATATATCCTTCCCTTAAAACTACTTTGGCATGACATTAAGGAAGTTGTGGCTCAGGTGGTAAATCCAGGACCATCTTGAAAGGCAAGCTGGTGAATTAAGCTATATTCAAATTAAACAGGAAACCACGGGTTGTTAGGCTTATATAAAAATACCCCTAAGAACAAAAGGCATTTAGAATTTTTGTTGACTGCCTAATAGAAGGAGTTATATTCTGGTTCCAAAGCATTCCTATTACAATAGAAGCAGCCCTCACATATTCCCATTTGAGGCACAGTCCAAGCTGGAGCAGCTCTGAAGCCCAAACCACCTCAATCCAGTCCACTAAAACTGAAATATTCCAGATATTGACCCAAAATAAAGTTCACCAGCTGAATCCTTCCATGGGTTTGCTTTTCCCCCAGTAACTTTAATTTTGCAGGATTCAAATCTGTTGCATATAAAATGCACAGAGCATCACTCCATTGCTTTCAGCACAGCACAGAAATGCACACACCATCATAGCCAACCAAAGTGAGAGAAACAGAGGGGCAGTTTCATGGCCTCCACAAACCATGATTATCATCCGAAAAAAGAAAAAGTCTGCTGTGTGAAAATGCAAATACAGAAAAACAATTTAAATTCTTTTTCTAACACTTCAGATCTTAGCAGCAAAAATCTCTGCTGAATAACTTTATGCATGAAAACTCCCATCCCAGAGGTTTTACAGAAAAAACCATCAGAATTTATTAAAACAGTAATTCATTCCAGTATTTTCATGTAAATCATCTCTGTTGCCTTCACAGCCCAGTTATTTTCTCAGCTGCTTTCCCCCCCATATTTTTTACCTCTAATTTTAAAGTAGATTAATATTAATTCATATTAATTAATATTAATACAGATTAACACAAAGTGTGGGCCAGATGCAGGAAAAAACTTCCCTAAGCCAGAATGATTTGGAGGACAGGCTCTTGAGTCTGATTGCTGCAGTGATGAAGATCAGACACACAGCTTTGGGGGAAACATCTAATTTCACATTTTAAACACCTGCAAAAAAAAAAAAATCTCACTGTGATCAGAGGAATCAGGGGACTGGGATTTATGAGTAAGACTGTCAAGATTGTAAGAAACAGAATACTGCGTTTCCAGCTCCCTTGCCAAATATGTATTATGCATTCAGTTCATTTTACATAGATTCAAGCAAGCAACAAAAAAGGAAAAAAACTGAGAAATAAAGAAAAAATCATTCTTTCAGTCTACAGAAACATCAGGGATTAAATGTCAATAGCAAATCTCTCAGTACTTCCTGCCACCACGCCAAATAAAGCCTGATTTCAAGCCAAACATCTGCTTTGTCTGTCCCAAACAGGAACTCATGAGAAGGAAATGTAGCACCCTGTACACTGTGGTCAAAAGACAACATTTTAAAAATTCTGCTCTATTCAAAGGTTTACCTGTAAAATCTCTGAAAGAGTAAGTATAAAAAAATAAATCTGCTATTTGCACTCTCTTCCTCAAGGGCTTCATGACCAAGGCATCATTCATCAATCACACAAATGTGGCATTGGCAAGAATATTCACCATGCTAATGCCTTTTACAGAAGTTCCAGTCCCACATACATTAATTCTGAAGGAATAAACCAGACTGACATTTATTATGTGCACATGTATAGAGTACCCTCTCTCTCTTCTGCTCTCCAAAATAGGAGATTATACAAAAATCAGGTGTTTCAATGATATTAACACTACTTTGGGAGTACAGTTTCCTCTGTGTCCAATGCTATTAAACCTCCACAAAAGCTACAGAGGTTTTACAGAGCAGTCACATTTTCCTGGTCTTGGCTCCAGATAACAAATAATATCATTGTAAACTGGAGTACCTACTGAAAACTGAGGTGGAAAATTAAAATATACAAACATTTTTCCAGGCCAAGATTTCCAGCTGACAGTATCAGAGCCTTTGGATGTCTCACGAACTAGAGGTCTCTTGGGAACTCCCTGCTAAAGGCTGATGACACATTTTGCTGATACAGAATGAGGCACCAATCTGTATTTTTACAATTCTAGGTAACAAACTGCACTCCTACCTTTCAGAAAGAAAATTCTAGTTGGATTGGATGGCAAAACAAGTGCAGTAAATTTTAAAATCTGGTGTGTATGTTTAACAGTGAAATTGTTCCTCTGCATTTTACAGGGTTAAAAACATTTCACATATATTTCCATTAGACAATTACATATTTTTTGTAACAAAATGAAGTTTCTGTTCAATTCAGTTAAACTGCACTAGCTGAAAATCTTGGTCAAACATTCCCCAGCACCCATGAAACAATTCATGTCTGCAGTTAATTAATCCTCACCCCACCCCTCTGAGAAACTCAGGTCAGCTCTCTCCTTTGACAGGCAGCCTAAACTACAGAGCCATGAAGGGGTAAAACCCAGATTAGCACTTCTTGTTCCTTAATCCTGTGATGGGTCTTACAGATCACAGTGCACTTAAGAGCCTCAGAGAGGAAGGACACAGGAACTCTACCACTGCTCTGAAGAGAATCAACATTCAGAACAGTGTTATTTGGCTAGGAACTTCAAACAGAATTCCAAATGGCGGTGAAAACACTGCCATGGCATGAACAGTAATATAAGGGAGGGAAACAACACAAAATTGAGACAACCCACACATGCATACAACCACACACTCAAATTCCTCTACAAGAAATAAATCCAGAGTATTATCAGCAAGTGAACAAAAAGGCTCAGTAAATTTGGCATCAGTTATGATTGTGAGATCTCTTTTAAAAGCAGGTACTGAGTTCTCAACCATGGAGGCAAGGGACCAGAAGTTCACACCATATTATCAGATATGGATATGTCTGTAATTCAGTTTCTTTCAGTTTGGATAAATCAGCTATGAAAAAGGAAACCCTGAATTTTTAAAAGATATATAAAACTTTGTCTCCTAGAAAATAGTACTGGCATTGCTATTCAGAACCTAAAGAAGTAAACAGCAAAATAAACTAACAGGGAAAGGGTTCCCAATAAACAATAATATTTATTTAGTGTGCATTACTTAAAGAAAGTATTTTGTTAGGACTTGCTGGAGTTTTCAGGTTTTTTATCTTGTAAATCTCTTGTATCAGTTTCAAGCCAAAGTCATGTTTCCACATGAAATCCTGATACTCTCATTTTACACTAGTGGGCATAGTGCATTTCAACAAGCTCCAACTTGCTGTCACATGGAGCTCACATTGTGGGGAAATGTTACATTTTTAGACCAACATTTGAAAGTAAAACAGCCACTGAGCGTCTTTGTGCAAAACAGGATCAGCAGATGGTCACCTTCCCTTAAAACACAGCCCCATACTTGTTAATCTTTCCACAGATTGAGAATTCAAGGATTACTGGGAGATACTCCTTCTTAATAAGGAACTACTCTCTGTGAATCCACAGGCTGTTGGTGGAAGCTCTTTGCTCTTTATCTAGATAATAAAGAAACAGGAAGGAAATAGAAGCTGAGATTTGTACAAGAGCTGTTAAATGATGAAACACAGAGGAAAAAAAAATTAAATCCTTCAGGCCGTCAGTCCTGTTTCCTCAGATTTGCTGCTAGCATGGACATCGGAACATGGGGACTTAGCTCCAAGTCAGACCACCTGGAAGGCTGCTGAAAAGCCAGGAAAGCCTGGGAACTTTTGTATCTCAGTGAAATGAAAGCCCTTTTCCCATCCAGCCTCCCTTAATTGCTCAGTGTATTTCTTGGTGATGGCAAAGGAAATGAGTTGTTGCTCAATTCACTAGAGCCCTGCTCTATAGCTGACTTAAAAAAAAAAATCAACAGGGAGGGGGAAAAAACCATAAAAGAGTAGTTAAGCAAAATTGATTACTGGACTTGAAGAAACTAGGATGTAATTTTTAGCTCACTCTGAGTTTCCTATACAGTTTAACCTGTGCTGCCACAGCTGCTCACTGCTTCACCTGTTTCTCAGGTGTACAAACACCATCCATAACTGCATGAATGTGAGCTCCTGAGCTATTTTAGTGAAGAGGACTACCCATATTTTTAGGTATCACCCACAGGCTTTCCACTAATAGTTTATATCTTTTCAAATAAAATTTGTTTTTTCACAAAGTTGTGTTCCAGAATACAGCCCCACAGTTAAGACTGCAAGTATAACAAAACCCACCCACAGTCTCTTTAAAACCTGCAGAAGTGCACAACACCAACCTGGCATGTGCTGGAATTAAATCAGGGGTGCATTTTCTTTTAGAACCCAAATAAAGTTTCCAAGGCTTAAGGGAACAGTAGACCTCAAGAAAAATCAAGCAGTTAATAATTTACTTTCTGATGTGAGACTAATTTTTATCAACTTACCTTGCCATCAATCAGTTCCCATCTTTTATGGGACCTTTTTTATCACAGCTCATTTTTAACCTAGTCTTTGGAATATTTCCCAAGAGTGGTCCCTTGTAATTAAAAGGAAAAAAAAAAAAGAAATAAAAAAAGCAAAAACACAAAACCCCACCACAAACAAACTTTGAGCAAATTGGAAATTAATGAGACACCATTTATCAGTTCACTGCAAGTGAGAAGTAAATTTGCAAATGTGAATAATTAGGAAATTTGTACATCTAAAATGAAATTAATTTCTGTACATCTTTTCACATGGTATATATTGAAATACTTCTTTTTAGATGTGCTAAACTCATAGAGAACTCCACTACTACAAACCAAACAAAGAATTTTAAGTGGTACATGGCTACTCCGCTGAAGTATCTTCACATGATGGCAGGTAGCAAGAATCTATTATTTTCTAATTAATGCAATTATAAGTTAATTTACTGAATCTGTGTGCAGGAGACAAAAAAATCTTCCAAGGAGGAAATCTTTCAATAGGGTCTTGGCACCATTCACTTGGTAATTCCTCAAGTGTTTGAGTAAAGTAGCAACCACGAAAATGTTAAATCAAAATTTGGCTGTTGGTGAGGGGAGTAATGAGAGGAAGAGGGAGACAATGGAAGAACATTAGGGAATGAGGAGAATATTTCATATTTACTTTAGTCATCTAATACTGACTGTGATCTAAAGATACCACTACTGGATTCAACCCCTGAGCCAATTTGCCTAGATCACAAATTAAAAGTCCCAAGACAAGGGATAGGCACATGAAGTTATCCACTCTCCAACTCCCTGCCCATATACAGGCTCAAGGAATTCACAGAGCAACCAGAAAAAAAAGTCAACAAACCTGCAACTAAGGCACATGGAGCAGGGAAGAAGGAATGGTTATTTTACACTTCAACAACCTTCTAGTGTTCAGTTTCTAAGAGATAAGCCCACCATGGCTGGGCAAGCATTCCTTCCTTAGAACCACCAAGTGTATGCTCCTACACTTGGCTACCTGCACCATTACCATAAGGGTAGCCCAAGCTTATCCCACCCATTTATCAGTATTAATTTTGTCATGCCAAAACGAGGATAACTGTTTTCTTGGGGCAAGAAGCTTGCCCATACTTGTACTGATAGGAATCTAGCTTAGTTTTAGGCTTCAACAAAGCAGAGAAAAAATACAGTGACAACAAAAAACACACATTGAAAACTTAAATTCCATTAGTTTACAAGGACTGAAGTGTGTGTCATATTTTTTTCCCTTGTGGTACCAGACAGTCAATAACAAGAAAAAGACATATTTGTAAAGATTTAGCATTTTGGAATAATTAAAATTAATGGAAAACTTCCAAAGTAGCTCACTAATGTATCATGCATAGCCTATTAAGCTTGACACAGCAAGCTTTTTCTCATGGCCTCAGCTGCAGGGACTATTTAATGTATCTGCTGTGTGCTGTCCCCTAGGACCACAAAATGGACTTTATAAACTGTTAGGACAAACACTGACGTGCATCTAAACTTTGTTTATCGCTGAAGCCAGGCCAAACAGTGCTAATTGGAGCTCTTCTGCTAAACAATGTTTACTCACTAATTAGTCCACTTCCTAAACTGAATGTTCCAAGAAAAACTAAGAAAATATTGGCAAGTCGCCACTGGGTTGCAGTCTCATCAAGAAATTACTTCACAGACAAACAAGGACAGGTAATGGTAAACTGAAAAGGTAAATTCAAAGGGATGAACCAACATATGTGGCTAAACTGTGAGGGAAAGCTGTTTCTATGGTTTTTTAATGCAGATGGAACCAAAATATTCAAATGTGGAAAAAATACAGTGCTGTACACAACAAGACAGAATGGCAGCGGTGAAAGTAGCTCCACAAAAATAACATGCTGTACTCTGATTGCAAATGCATCTTACTAGTACTATTATTATTTATAATTTGGACTGCTAGCAAAAATCTGAAGAGGATATGTCAGCCACATGATTCATAAAGCCGTGTCATTCAGACCTCTGAAGCCAGCAAACTGAACCATTCAAGAGACAATCAAAATCTGGTGGGGTTTTACAGACCAACAGCAAATCAATTTTGCAGGGGAGTGGGGAAAAAAGCCTAAAAAAAAAGGATTGAAACTCCACTAAGGGTAAATGCTCATGTCCCTGAGGTAGCTCCTGGGGACAGGAGGTGAAGAGAAGCCATCGAGAGGGAGACAAGCCTAGAAGAGCACAGTGAAGAGGGAGAAGGGGAATGGTCTCAAGGGGAACATGCCCCTTCTCTTTCCAGGATGGCTTTGGTTATGAGATAGGGGCCCTGGAACATCCAGGATTTTGTTCACCCTGCATATGATCAAGGAAATTTTTATTAGGTGTAATATAGTAATTTTAAAAGAGAGTAAAAACATGGCAGTATCATGGTTTTCAATACCTTTTTTGCTTTAAAATAATGCCAGTTTTCTTGCACCAAATCCCAGGGAATATTGTTTTCATGCATCAGTCTCAATCTCAAGAAAGTTCTTCAGAGCACAGGCAGCAGTGCAAGGACCTGGATCTCTAGAATACTCCATTATCAGTATCCCTGGTAATCAGAAATGCCTTTTGCTGTGTTTAATGAAAGGAGGAAAAACTTTTGACCTGGAATTTCAAGCTAACTTAGCAATTTCTGTCTTCTGACCCCATAGTCTCTGACCTGCGTTTCATTTCACTCTGCTGCCGAAGGACTTCCTCGCGCGGCTGCAGCCCAGTGCCAGACATCCAGTCTGATTTGGGCCGGATCTTTGGAAGCCTTATCTCCAGCCAGCAACTTCCTCTGCAACTACAAAGAGACCTGGGCCATGGCTGACTCCCTGCTGCACCTCTATAAGGGACTATGAGGAGCAAAACTCAGGAGCATGCCTAACCTGTGCCAGATGGCTCAGGAGCACAAGGCTTCCTCCACCTGCAGGGTGGCCTCTTGCCCACACACCTGGGGCTAAAAGGGGCTCCCTGTTGCCACCCCTGACTTCAGAGCCATGCTTAGGAAACACACACCAGAGTCCCAAGAGGGTCCTTGCTCTTTCCTACTCACAACTTCAAAGGCTTTCCTCTTCTGCTGCCAGGTACTGTGTGAACTTCTGGTAAGAGCAGCTGGCTCTGAACTGTCCCTCTGCTAAAGAGGGAGATGCAGAGAAGAGGGAAGGGAAAAGGCACATGTCCTCCAAGAAGCTGTGAGGCAGAAGCACCCATGTAACAGGAGATAAAGCACCACACAGGGAAATAAAACTCCCTTCAGGACATGAAAAAGCACAGGGTGGCAAAGGGTAAGTGCAGTAGATGGGAGTGAGACAGAAATAAGGTCCATTAGCCAACAGCTGATTGTTTCTAGGATGCATCTGGGAGCTGTGTTTGGTTTCCCTATTTAAATTTCCAAGTGGCTCTATGCCTAACTTGGCTAAGGAGGCTCACAGACATGGCTGCAAAATATCCCTCCTGCAGTGAACCCTTCTATGCCACTCTAGAAAAATGGGTGGTTTATCCTCTTCACTGCTTGATCTCTTCTAAACCACAGGATCTTCACATGATCTTCCCTAAATCACACATTCCCACTTCTGGAGCTGCCTACTTTTCTAGTTCAGTGGTTTCTCAGTTATGAAAAACTAAGGGCACAGTATTCTTTAGAGGTTATAACCGTAAAAACAAAAGCAATCACTCCCAACAACTCAGCACCGTCAAAAGAAAGCCAACACCTCATCAGCTATTAAAACTGAAAAGACCAGTAATTTAACTTATTTATTAACTGGTTTTTGTATCAACCCACACTTTCCCTTTAATTCAATCCTTAATCTCCGGTCTCATTAAAGGAATAAATTGCTTTTCCAACAATGGGGAAACCCAAGTAGAACCCAAGGCTACTTGGTTAATTCACAAACACATCATGCTGCTGGGCAAGGAAAACACAGTGTCTGCAGCTTTGTTTATGCTCCTGGATGCCAGAGGATAGACTCAAAAGCTACATGCAATCAACAACCTGCAGAGTGTAATAAAGAATAAAGGACAATGCTCCACACATGGTGTATGGATTACAAATGGAATCAGCTTCAGAAGACTCCTTAAACATGAGAAACCTGGGAAAAAATTCATACCCTCAATATAACTGAATTTGTCACACAGGTTTTCAGAATGCTCCCATGATTGACAAGTGAGGTCTATTCTGTCAATTCTTTATAAAGCAGGGATATTGTTTTGCCTGTATGTGAGTTTGGAAAATAATTTAAATTCAAGCTGTTACTGTTAAAAATCCAGTATTCCTAAAAAACTAGTACTTGTGCACAAATTAAAATGTCAACTATGAAGCAGCGTGAGGACTACTTCAGAATAATAAATGCTCAAAATGTGAACAGCAAATTCTCCATTAGCATAATTTTGGGAGGGGAAAAAATAATAAGTAAGAAAGATTTACCAATAAAATACAGCACCTTTGTAACACTCAGGGGATGATTTTCAGAATTCCACTGAATTCCACAGAACTACTTCTGGAAAAGCCACACTGCTCGCAGAGAATAACAGCAATTAAAAACGAGCAGTAAAGCTGTCAGCAGCTTCCTTCTTATTCAGGCCACTGTGATTTCTGTCCTGAAGAACACGTCTGCACTGATGAGCAAAACAAAAAAAGCGAGTTGGGAATGACTGTACATGCTAAATAACCCCGAGCTCTGGAAGTGAGGCAGCACACATCTCGTCTTACCCACCCGAGAGCAAACACTCCCTTCCAGCAGGGACAGGGACAGGTGAACAGCCTGCTGCAGAGTTTGGGTGTGACACCTCTTTGTGATACCAAGAACACTCACAATGAAGCATCCCTCAACTCTGAACTTAGCCTCAGGCACGGCAGGGAGTGTTTTGAGCTTTAAAAAGAAAATTAAGAGCATACAGACTGCTTTAACTCTCTCTCCTCTCAGGCTTGTCTACAGAGACATTAATGGCTATGCTAATCCTGTTGGGACGCTTGTATTCCAGGATTAATGCTCCCTACCCTCTTCTACTTGTATTTTGTACACAGAAAAAAGGGGAATTTTCATCCTGGAATACAAGTGTCCTCATAAGGAGTTACACTGGGATAGCTACCCAGGATCAAAGAACTTCCTTAGAGGATAAAGCCTTTATCTCCACACATTTGTTCTTTTCCTGTTAACTTGAAATGAAAAGCCAAGACCAGCAGTTCTCCTGTCTGCTACCCTGGGAACCACTGGACAGCTCGGGGACTATTCCATCTTTCAAGAAAATTTTCTTTCTCATAAGATAACTCAACTTTTTATGATCAAGTCATGTAGTTTCTGGGCCATATTCACCCAGAGTTTTCAATGCAGATCTAGAAAACACAAAACATCTGCATAAAACAAAGACTTGAAATTAGCTTCTGAGTCTGAGAAATAAGATGTTTATCTCCTCATGCTTATGGATCCAAACACTTTATATAAAATTTTTTAACAACTTCTTTTACAAATTCGGATTGTGGAAAAAGTTGATTTTTCCCCCCTTCAAGTAAAGAAAAAAAAACACAGAAAATCCCCACCCAATAAAATCAACCAAAAATCTCTTACTTGCAGTGGGAAACAGCTACTGTTTCATTCCACTAAAAGAGAGGTTTGAGTCTACCAAAACCTGACAAGATATAGATTATTTCTCACCACTGCAGCTCTAATGCTGTAAATGTCATACCCATCAGATTCTTGCTGCAGCATCTGTCAGGAACTAAGACATTTACTAACACAGAACAGGATTTGCTTAGCTGGGCCTTAAGCTAATAGAAGTACTGAATTGTAAACAGGCAGTGCTTTAGGACAAAACATGTCAAAAGAGCAGAATTTAAACAATGACATGTAAGGAAAAATGAAAAACCAATCACTTGCAATTAGACTCAAAACGTGTTTAGTCCCCACTGCCCCCCACCATCAGCTACAATAAACATGAGGCATAAAACCAATTGTAAAAAGTCACATTTAATAGAAGGGGAAGCCTCATTTGATGCAATGGGTACAAGCAAAGTAAGGGACAAAAATGTTCCATGACCTAAATAACAAGTTGTTTTCTCAACTGCCAAAGGAATTTTAAAGGGTTTAAACATTAGTTATTTCCATAGGAAACTTGCTCATGGTTTCAAGCTGCTTGTGATTTCAAAGGAGCTGCAAGACTTGTTTTTGTAGCTGTGGTTGCAGGTTTACATGAAAACTCTTATATTGATGTTCCCTACTACTCACTGGTGCAGGCTAAATAACAATTAATACGCTTTGTCTAAACTCACATTTTCTTCAACCATTCAGCTCAAGTTTAACTTCTTTATTTCTATGTGCTAGCATCCAGTTTTCTTTTTTTTATTATGCACAGCAAATGCTGCACAATCAAGCAGAAAAAAGATCAGGGCTTTAAATAAAAAACATTTAAATATTTAATACTTAAATATTTCATACTCTGACTTGTAAGCACAGAAGTAAAAACAAAGAAGTATTCACAAACTGAAAATGCTCCTTCCATTCACATTACTTTCTGAGTAGATTAGATTAGAAAAATCAATGCTTACCTTAATGTTATTATGTTATGACAATATCCAGAAATGCTTCCTCTGCTAGCAAAAATAATGAGTGCAAATAAAAGCAATACAGCTCAATATCTACAGAAGAAATATTGCCATGAAGAAAAATTGCATTCTGAGAGGATGCACCATCAGGTACATCTGCACACAGCACCAAATGTCCACATCAACAAGAAAACATATTTCAGGAGTCACCCACACAAATGAATAGCCATCATCTCTGCCATGTATTGGGGAATATATCCATAATATTCCTACCAGGTTTTTAAATAAAGGAAGATCTCAAGTATGAGAAATTCCACAAAAGCTACAGCAGCAGGAAATAAGAAGTAATGCAGTAAAGTAAGAAATGGGACACTTGACAGTGATTTTCATTCTGTGATGCATTTTTGAAGCAAGGATTTAGCTGTCCTTTATAAGTGATTAAATTAAAACTCATTTTATTCTTCTCCAAGTATATGTATCCTACAGACCAGGAGGGAATCCATATAACTAATATTAGAGTTTTCCTGATATTCTTTGTTCTTAGATCTTTTTTCTCCATTCAGTGACAGTCTGTGCTTACTCTCTACACAGGGGTAGCTGTATTTTCCTCTCCTGACAAATACATTAGTTCCATTAACACCGGCAGTGCAAGCACAACAAGTCTTCTGTGTACCTTTAAAACACACATTGTCCATAAGCACTTGTGGAATTAAACAGTGAACTTTACCCTCGGGGCTGTCTCCGATTGGAAGGCAGCCACTGGATACAGAATGTTTTTGCAAACAGGTCAATCAGGAAGGTTAAGAGAGCAGACCAAAAAAAACCAGCTGAGAATAACCCTGCAGTCCACTTGCAGGAAAGCCACACTATATTTTAATTGATGTCATTACTTAAATCTCTTGATGCTCCATGCCAAAATGGGTGACTTCATTGCTATGGCAACCAAAGCAATGCTGCTGGCCACTTGTGCCATCACAAGTCCTTTTCCTTGTCTCCCTTTGTTGTAACTTTAATTCACTGGGTATTGCAGGCAGGGGGAAGGAGAACTGGGGTGGCATCACTGCTTTTGTTACTGAAGAAACCACTTGTCCATCTCAGAAAAGGATCTGAACAGTCAAAAGACAGTGATAATGTGAATTCAAACCACAATGACTGTGCTTTAGTTAGCATTAGGGAGAAATAAGAAAGAGTAGAAATTATAAGAAAAAAAACCAACTCAACAAAAGAGTTTCAGAAAAAAACAGAAAGGTGTGTTGTATATAACAAACACAGCAACCATCAGTTCAAAGCAAGAAATACCAGGAACAAGAAATCTGGGAAAGAAGTGCGGATGTTAAGAATGGACAAGAGTCAATAAAGAAAGAAATGCAACTGAAGAAAATGTTGCAATTGGGCAAAAAGGAATCAGAGGAAAATAAAGCTTAGAAAAACACCTAAAAGCTTCTATACTTGGAACAAGATACTAAAAAACACAACCAAAACCAAACAAATACAACAGCAAGCAAATACCCCCCCAATATATATCAGTCTTCAACTTTCTGAATTTTGTTTTCCCAGAGCCATTGACATATTTCGGTCTGTTTTCACCAGTAAATCAGGTTTGTGCCAGCATAACCTGTCCAAGGCTAACAGAGGCAATACCATCCCCATGTGAATTATCCAGTGTCTGCATGGGCAATTAATCCAGTCAAGGTTTTATCCCTTGCTCACTGGGCATACTACTTCTTTCCTGCAGTAGGTTCTATGGTGTTTAATACACCAGAAGTTCAGGTATAGCCTTCCTAAAATCCAGCAGAAGTCAGCCAATAAGCAGACATACAAATTTATCAGAAGTTTCATTAGTTTTGCAGCTTTGTGGAAGCCCCTGTTTTAGCTCTGGAGGAAAAGATGTTGGTGAAAAAGCTGATTCGGGTGCCATGGACAATTTTCAAGACATTTTTTCAGTTTGTGATTCATTTTCATTTTTTGAGAATAACTCTACTCAGTACATCTCTTTTCACTAATCAATAAATGACTACTAGAAAAGGGACAGAATCAAAGAAATCATGTACAAAGCAAAGAACTGAAAAGGAAAACACAATATAATTGGGAATTTCCTTACCAAGGTGATTGATTTTGCAAGAAGTGACAAAATGAGAGGTAGCTGACATGAACAGGAAGGGTGGGACACACTAAGATGGAGAAATACAGTGCCAGGGAAAAGACAAGAGAAGAAGAACAAAAAGAGAGGGAGGAAAAGCAGGCAAAATTTGAAAGCGTGAAGTCAACAAAATGAAGAAAGGTCAAGCTGGGAGCAATGAGAAATTCAGCCTTGAATAGGCCAGTGTTCACAAAAGGAGCAAGTCAGGAAAAAAAAGCATCATTAGTGGTGGAAAAGGGCAAGTTGTGGTTCAGAGAAAAACAATTGAGAAAGATTTGGAGGCGGAGGGGGGGAAACCCACACAGAGTTTGGTAAAGACTAACTCAAGTGAATGAACTGAATGAGTGAACAGGAGACGCCATCCAGGCAACAGCAAGATGGCTCCAAAAGGAAAAAAAGACAGCTTCCAGAGTCACTGGATTCTAGCTGGTTTTGACCTTGAAAATGGAGAATTTGTTTGGCATATTTGAGAAGAGTCTCAGATAACTTCAGGCATTAGAGTACAACTTGACCTCCTTTAGCGGGATGCAATGACATAATCCAATTTTTTTTTCAAACTTACAAGAAGACAAAGTGTGAAGAAAGACTGTGAAAGAAATTTGTTTTAAAAGAAATATATTGATGAACTTTGTATCATCACCATTATTTTTGGCACCTCTAATGTTTCTAATAGAATTCTGCCACTCCACTGCTTTTAGCTTTGCAACCCTTCTATTCTGCATTTGGTACTATAACAATTCTTTGCCTTACCACTGGAAACTGGTATCTTCTGGAAGAAAACAAAGTAATAGTTCACAGCAGTCCTTAAACCATGACCAATATTTTAGGAAATGAAACTGCTCTTAAGCACTACTGAGTCTTTTGAGTGCCTTACCTTACCCTGTTTCACAGAAACCTGATGAACTACACAAACAGGCTCTGGAAACAGGAACGCTGAGAAAATGTGTTGTTCCCCAGAACAAAATGTTTAGTTAGCTGTAAGAGAGGCTATTGTAAAATTCTAACCCAATTGGTTCAAATATATATTTTACTCTACTTCAGAGGCACTTATTGATGTGCATTGAATACACATATTTAATATAACCAAAAAGAAAAAGAAGTAGATAACAAAATAACAGATAAGTAAAAGGTGTAGTTGAGGAGATTCTTAAGAAAGAGCTGCAGCAAGAAGTTTGCAGCTAAGATCTAATATTTCTATCTTTTCTTTTTGCTTGTGACTTCAGCATGGCACCAAAGTGTGTTAGAGCTACAACCTGCTGCCTTTTAGGTGGGCTTTCATCCTGGTGAGCTCCACAGCTGACACAAAGCCCTTGTGAGGATTTCACTTCACTATGAATTAGTGTCTAACACTGAGAACGCCTTTCATCATCAGCTTGTATTGCCTTCAGGTGTCTATAAATTCCTCTCAGTCTTTATGTAGCACTTGTCTATCAGACCATGTCATCAGTTTTACTGCAGGCAAGAGGAAGACACACCTCTTCCTGAGACACAGACAACACAACAATTACCACAGCCACTCTTGCATTATCATTTCATATCTGCTCATTGCCAACTGCTAATCATCCACGACTCACTGTAGAAAACACTTTCCAGACTCTCTTCACCTCACTGGTGCTGAGAGCTACAAGGTTAAGATGGTCTCACCATTGACTAAGCCAAGCCTCTGTGAAAAAAATCCCAGCCATGCATGCTATCTGAACAGAAATGAATAGCTAACAAATATTTATAATAAAAACATAGGGACTTTATCAACTTTTTTAACCAAGTCTGTGCTGCACTTGTGTGCAACTTATTTTGTTAAAGAAGAGGTGGGGTGAAGTTGTGTCTTCTCTTCCAAATTTAAAAAAAATGAGCATAGCTAATCCTCCAGGAACGAGGCAACTCAAGAGGTGGGGTAGGGAGTGCCTAATGTTGAGGATCAGCAACTTATTCTAACCTGTGGATAAGAGAAATCTGAAGTTGCAACCTTCCCTCACAGCTGTTTGGTTAAACATGATGGTGCTGAGCTAACATGAGTGGTTGTTCATTCACACCACCCCTGCCATCAACCCACTGTGACATTCCTCATTGAGACACCACAGTCGAAGGAAAGGAACCAACCAAAGCACTGTCTACCTGAAGGTTAAAATCCTTCACCTAAATTCACATTTCAGGCCTTAGTCAAGTCTGCACGTTGAAACAATGAGTGAAATAAGTTCAGGTAGGAAAGTCACACAACCGGGGAACTCTGCAGCCTGTGCCTGCTGACCCACACTTCCACCACACTGCTGTAGCCATGAGATGCAGCTAATCTGCGCTGTCAAGCACCATTCTTTTAATGGTAGCACAAAGTATTTCAAGGAATTGAGTTCAATGCAATCTCTCACATCTTAGTAGTGACTGTGTCCCCTGCAGAGATGGAGCATCCTGCTGCTTTCCCATTTCCTGAAGAGCACACCCCAGCAGATATTCCCCTCTGGGTTCCTGCTGCACGAGGGAACCAAATGCACACCATCGAATTATTCTTACGAAACATTTCAGTCTTCAAACTTCAGAATCTCACCCAAATGTGTATTTTGCTTGTCACTCCTTTTATTCTGTTTTCATAGGAAGGAAGTAATAATAAACAAATTACTGCACAAAAGCACATGAGCTCTGGCAGGCAGTTTGAAAGCTATTGACAAAAACCAGTCTATTCACTGCAAGCCTCCTACTTTTACAATCTGTCTGATCAGGATGCAGAGGACTAATTCAATGGTTCCCGATGGAAAAATACCTAGTGGGCGTGTTCCATTTCCGGAGACAATGGTTTGCCATGCAGAGCTTTTCTCTTCCTCCATCCCTCTACTCCCCTGCCTTTAGCTTTCTTTTTTTTAAAAAAAAAAGATCTGACGATTTTGTTCTCAAATACCACAGTAATACTTCACTTGCACAAAACCTACTTAAAAAAAAATTTAAAAAAAAAGGTGTGGGAGGGGGAGAAGCTTTTCAGGAAGGCTGGGACCTTACTAAGTACTATTTAGTCAGGGCAGGCTGCTTCCCACGGACAAGTCCACATTATATGGACCACATATGGTAGTGAATGTCAGAAAGAATCATGTGAATCAGTTCAAAGAGAATGGGACTAAGAATTTCAGATTTCATTCTGCAGTAAGAGGCTAAACACAGCAGACTGTGCAATAAACGTTGCTGAGTTCACAGCCATTCACATGCCAGCTGAGGGTTGACTCTGGCATTAGCAAACCCATTTGCTCCCAGCTCTTCCAACTATGACAAGGCTTTTATACATGAGCTACCAGGCACATAAAAAGAACATGTGAAAACTCATAGCAGAGATCACATCTTCCAGTGTTTGCATCTCACAATAGCACTGACCACAATTACAGTTTCAGTACCATTCGCAGGCCTCCGACAAAGCAAAATTTCCATGTTTTATGCAGAGCTATTCCAGTCACGGATTAGAATCTCATTAAAACAGCACCCTCATTGTCCTTTTTAACAGCATTGTTCATAAGGAATGGAAGAACTAGCCACTGCAGTTTATTTATCAATATTTCTCTTTGGCTCCCAAAAGCACGTGCCTGCTCTCTCTTTGCAACTGAACTTAATTGATGAAGTAGTCTGAGATTTAAGACCTATTCCAGCTCTGAGCCCAAAGACCTTTTTCATATTTCTGAAAGCTGTTTAGTTAATTTGTTTGGTTTGGATTGTGTTTGGGTTATGTTTCTAGCCATAGTCTGTCCTTTCCCTGGCTCTCCAGGACACATTCTCTGAAAGGTGTTCCCTAGCCCTTTCGCAGTGTTCTGCACCTGATGAGCCTCACCTCTCTGGAGAAATGTTTGCAGCATCTACACATTCAACCACGGGGATGGGTAGGCAGAAACGGCTGAAAAGGTAAAGGTAGCAACAACAGAAAAGAAAGAATTCTACCAGTACAAAGGTCATGGCAGTCCAATCATCCTGGCACTCTTGTTAGCATTTCAGAGTTAGAAACACTGAAGACATAAAAAGGGATTTTCTAAAATTTGTGCATAATTTTGAGATTGTCCTCTTTCCCATCATCCTCATAGATCACCAGTGAGAATCTAACACAGAGGAGTGGTGGTCATGCAGGTACTTCCACAGCATTACTTGTAGGATTTTAGGCAATTTTATGTGGGTGGAAACCTGTTTTGGCTGTTTGGCCATTTCAGGAAGTGGGCCTGAAAAACGGCCTTTATTCAACCACATATGTAGTGATTCTAAAGAGGGAGAAACCTGTCTTTCTATTTAAAATTATAGTAATTGGAGCTGGCAAAATTCAATTTATGTTTCTAATAACCTGTGACACAGAAGGAAAAATATGTCACATGGAAAAGTTGTACTGTCAGTGGAGATATCAGCACCAGGTGAGATACAGAATAGGCTACCTGCCATTTTGAACTCTATCTTCCAGTTTTGAAACCTGTAGGGACACTCCAACCTATCACACCACCAACAACTCTTCACATCAGCTAAACCAGATGTGTGACTTCATTGCCATAGGAAAGAAAACAAAAACCAATTTATTTCATGCCACACTATTTTCAGATGGATTTTTACATCCACTTTTCTGGGAAATCCAAAGTTCAGAGCTCTCACAATCCCATCTCTGTCCTCCAAACATGCCCAAGTGTACACATCACCAGAAGACTTTTTCCACTTCTGCAGCTTTTCTTTGTTTCAACAACAATCTGGATGGAGAAATAACAAAGCTCACTCCTCCCTCCCAAAATGATCTGCTTTTAATCACAAGTAACATTTAAAACAGACATTAGAAAGGAGAGGCTGCCCCTTTATAATTAGGAGCTTGATAATTACCTGGTGACTTGTAACAGACCCATTTTCAATGCATCTTCCTTCCTCTCTCCCTTGATAATGTAATCTAATCTCTTGGCTATGCTTTCATCTGGCATCCAATGCTACACATTGTTTATCAAACAACAATCTTTTCTTAGGTAATGACAGAACAAAGGCAAGGAAGAGCAACTATGGTAATACTACAGCACTTACCACTTCAAAAGTCACTGAATTGGTATGATTTACACTACTTCCATGCTTTTTCTCCTCTTTTCCATCCACTATTATCTCCTCTGTGCAATACCATGACCTGTCTTCACCCTTTGCTGGACACTCTCTGTATTTACACCTTACAGAAGCTTTGTGCAAATTATCAAGAGTGGAAGTCAAAACTAAAAGCACACAGAAAGCTGAGATACTCCATATATGTCTTCACACTCAAAAGCACAGATATTTTCTATGACATTAAAATCATGTATCTCAAGTTCCTTTCCTATCACTAAAACATAGCAGTAAACATGCAATGACTATTTAAACACAGATTTTAGTCCCTCAATAGCCCATTCAGAAATCCTGATAAGACTCTAAACACAAATTTCTTTTATACCTCAATGTTGATGAGAGGTCAGGCTGCAGAAGCTTTTGCTTTGGATTTTTTGGGGACAATGATCCTGTTTTCTACAGAAGCCTGTACTTCATATTCCCTGTGTGCCTTAAGTTCAGTAATTCCTCACATCCATAAATCAAGACAGGATGATCCCTGCAACATCCCACCTGTGCAAGGTTCAAGACAACAACTGTGATGTAGCGAACAGTGAGGGCCCCAAAACTCCAATATTTTGACAGGTCACAACTGCAAGGACTACCAAGGGCAGCACAGTGATAAAAAAAAAATGCCATCAGCAATTAGCAGCTTGGAATCAAAATCAGGCAGAAACAGCTGGGTTCATCTGTGTAAATGGAATCTGCAGATCTAAAATAGCACTAATCACTGAATCTCAAGCCTGATCACTCTCATCACATGTCTTTTACCACAGAAAAATGTAAAACAATTATAGAACAGAGCAAAGTAAAGGAAGAGGTAGATGACTATAAAGTATGCAGATATTTAGTACAATATTAAACTAAGCTTTAAGATTTTTATGCCAAAAGAAACTGACTACATGCATTATAAACAACAGCCCTCAAGTACCACTCTCAGAGTCACACCCTTGTATTTACAACTCATTATCAAAGCATAATAGCTTTATGGTGAGTGACACTGACCCAAACTAGTACTGAGATAATGATAATGCACTTCCACTGCGATGTGAACAGGTTCAGAGAGAAATTCCATCTTCCCCAAACATTATTTGAAGCACACATCTCTGGTGATGCTTTCTGAAGACAGAGCACAACCACCTACTTAAATAGGTATGAACCAATGAAGCACTGAGGTTAGCAAGTCAAAAACCACAGAAGAATGTGGTTGTGTGGGTGTGAGGATGCTGCCAAGCTGTGATGCTGTTACAGACTCTGGTTGAAAACACTAATCTGTAACAGGCAAATCTGGTCAAGGCCAGAGCTGAAGGAAGGGTAAATGGGGTGAGAGCATGGCAAATGAAGTGTGGGGTTAGGATATTCTTCCATAATACATTAGAAAATTCTCACAATTGATAACAGCAACAAATAATAAGATGGATTACACAGTTCCTAACAGTGTTTATTTTTAAGCAGTTACACTACCCAGTCAGGATGGCAACAACAGGACTGTAATTTGGCCTTAACATCCTTGCACCTGAACCTTGCAGTACCATCCTCTCCTAGCAATTCCATGTAGATCCCCCCGGCAAAACACTGGGTCATGACTAGGAGCCCAGGATGATTCAAACCCAAATAATTTGTGTGCCACTTCAATTATTGCAGCCCCTCTGACTAAACATATTTCTCCACACCCGTGGGAAGCAGCTCTGCTATTTTTGCCACTGTACTGTTTATCAAAGAGAAAAATTAAAATTGCTCATAGCAATCACTGCCATACAGTGTCACTGCCTGGTGTGCCTCACTCAGACCCAGTTTATCTCTCTTTAACCCCATGCCAGGTCAGACAAACACATGGATTGTCCTGCTTTGAAGTCAGCTAGCTCTCAAATTGAACTCTGGCTTCTCACACTACTGCAGATAAGAAAACAGTTCATACAAGAAGCACTGCCAAGTCATCTGCCAATCAAAAATGCCACAATTCTGACTAAGAACCCACCCCTCGTCCAGTGCACTGGTTGCTATCTATAAGCTCTATTTTGGAGCACTTCCAAGTGTTAAAGTAACTCTGCACCTGTTTTTGCATCTAAATCCAAGGTGTTTCAGCAGTTCAGCTTCAGGTCAGTCCCAGGCAGAGGTGACGGGGTGGGAAGGCAGCAGAAACTCTACAAGAGTTCTGCAGCTGCAAAGGCAAAGGGGAGGAAGGAGCATATCTTAAACCCAGAGCATATCTTAAACTTCTTTCCATAATTCCATAATTTTAAAAGTCTCTTAGTGATGAAACAATTTCCACAAACATCATCACCTATCCAGCAAATCACCACTATTCCTTGCAACCAATAACACTGCCAATAATTCCTGGTAAGCACAAAGGTTAACAAATCTGCAATATTATTGGATAGCTCTTGTAAAAAAGACAAACCAGGAGTGAATCACAGCTTTATCACACACTGATTAACACAGACGATAAGAAAACTGCATTAATCAACATTCCCATTGCTGCTTCACACCTTCCCTACCTTCTGTAATGGGATCTTTGCATAAATACTTCTTCTCTTTTATTATAAAAGACTACGATTTTACACCAAGAGGACGTTTATCAGTTAAAGTGTGTGGTTTTAAAAAATGAAAATTGTACTATTTTCTCAGTTTTCTAAGAAAGTACTGTAACAGCTGAATAAGGAAAGGTTATTTTAACCTCCAAAGGCTATTGTTCCCTTTTTTCTCCCAAAAATTGTCTGGAGCCAGACAACACAAGGCTGCTGTGCCCTGGGCTAGAATGGAAGGGGGAGGAATGATAGGAGGGGGGGTGCCTGTTTACAATTACTCCATTCCTGTTTTTAATGAATCTTTCTGAATGACCACTAAGTGCTGGTTTTGTTCTTTGGAACAAGGGAGCTATTACTGGAGGACTAAAAAAAGGAAGGAAAAGGGAAAGCAAACGGAAAGTTGCCAAACTCCAGGGTGTTTCAAACACTTCAGCTGCATGTCCCGGAGGTAATCTGCTCCACAGGCACAAGGCTGTCCCCACACATTTGCAGCCTCTTTTCTTCCTCTCCCTTGCCGTGCTAAAATGAGACAGCTGAGATAAGGGGGAGGGCAGGAGATAGAGCTAAAGTAAGAATCAACAGATAGCTATAAAATATGAAGAAAGACATTCTTCAATTTTGAGTATCTATAATTTAATCAGTGTCTACATTTGACTACTACTGACACTTGCAAGTCAGAATTCCAGAACCACATAAGGGGATGGGTCACTATTGCACCATCATCTGCCTGCCCTGCACACCATTTGAGAGTTGCCCTCCTCAAGAATCTGTCAGTCCAGACAGTCACCACTAAGTCAAAGACAGAAATTCACCATGAAACCTGGATTTCTGGGATTTTTTACTAGGCTGATAAGGTTGCAATGCATCAGACCTTCTTCAAGAGCAGGCTGGATGGGACTCTGAGCAATCTGGTCCAGTGGATGCTGTCCCTACCTTGGGACTAGATAATCTTTAAGGTCCCCTCCAACCCAAACAAGGCCATGATTCTATGGTTTAGATACTATTAATTACATATTTTAGATTTACTTCTTACCATACCTTAAATAAACACTCATTTCTTACAAGCACAAGGAGGAGTCAATCTCACTTAACCAAAAAATATTGTAAGGACGGCAAACACATTTTCATTCAACAAAGCTTCTTCAAAAATTTTTATGGCACAGACATATAAAAATGGCACTACATGGGGTTTTTTTTTGTGTGATGTGGTTTAGACACTGTATTGACATAGATTTAAAGAAAGCTCCTTACAGCCACAGTTTGAGAAATGCAACTACATCAAATTTACACCAGTGAAACCATCACGTACCTCAGTAAATTACCAAGTTTTTTCCGCATGCATTACTAAACCTGACATCAATCTACTTTATTGAAAATAGTTTTCATCTAATCATCAGGAAAAAAAAGTGCAGCCCCCTCTGACTTGCTAAATGACAGTCCATTTATAAAGCTGGCTGGGGGTGGACAGTTTCAATTAGTTAACTGTTCATCATCTATGACATTTGTTTATTTACAAAAGGTACTGGTCTGCTACTGTGTGTGAAACTATCCAAGTTGCACCAGGATGTTAGAAAATCAAGGCTGGGACCTGTCTGTAATACTGTTCCTTGCTACACCATTTTTGTATCTTCAAAAGCTGTCAAATAGATGTGGGCATGTAAAAACATAACTTGTGCATGTCTGTACTCTGCAGAGGTATTTGCACCTACAATTACATGTTAATATTCACCTGCTGCATACAGGGCAAAGAGGGCAACTGTTCTGCATTGTTTTTCTGCTTGCCTTTTCACACTGTACAGAAAGTTTTAATTTTTGTTCCAGTTAATTGGTAGCATGGTGACAAATTAACCAAAAAAAAAAAAAGTTTACCTTCAGAGTGGTGCTGGATTTTTAAAAGTGCAACTGTATAATATTATTCCTATTTCTGTGATAAGTAGCAGTGCAAGATAAAGTTTTCCTTGCACAAAATTAACTGGCATGCACACATGGGATCCCTATCCCATAAAAGTGAAATAATATATATTATTTCACATTTTGATTAATCCCATGTGTTTTTGCTACAGCTCACCATGAAGGATTTGACAATATTTCCACAGCCAACACAATAAAACCAATAATAAAAATAAAATAATAATAAAAAAGCTTGCAACAACATATTCCCTCATAAAGAACTGTATAAAGCAGAAAACTGCTCCAAGCTAGAAAATGAGCAACCATTATTACACAAAAAATTACCTATTTTAATGTGTCATTTCACACACACCTTTGTCAGAGAGGAAATATTATTTGTATACTCTCCATCCTTCAAGCTGAGCTTGTACTTACACACTTGGAACCACCATGACTCATCTGATGACAAAAAGTTGGATTATTTACACTTTTATATACAGCAACCATATTTTATCTCTCAGGTTCCCTGCCATGGTGGCTGGAACACACATTTTCCTTGAGAGGCAGCGAATGACTCAAATCCAGATGGGCAAATTACCACACATTTGCTGCAGCAAATAAAGAATGTGCTGTGCAAAGGAAGAGTTATCACAACTTGGCTGCTGTTTGTGTTTCAAAACCTTCAGTCTCCACTTGGTGAGGACCCTCCAAACTCCAGGAAGCAGAGTGTGAGTAATATAATAAATTTCATAGACTTAGATTCATTTTAAAACACAGACATGACAAAACACATTTATATAATATTTCTTCCTAGAATCTGGACAATTTTATTGCCTGAACAAACAGAAAATCCCTTGTGTAACCTGGCTAAGATGCTTACCTCAGTGACACTGCATGGCAGTGACTGGTATGAGTTATTTTTCTCTTTGATAGCTTTTTGAAGTCGGTTCTTTCATTAGCCACTTACCCCATTAGTCACCAGGTAGGCTCTTATCCACTCAATGTCATCATCTCCTTCAACTTACAAGGAATACAAATAGATATTTTTATTCCATCTTTGTTCCCCATTCACTTTTGCCTTCTTTTTAATTAGCAAAGTTTAAAACTGTAACGATAAAAGCCACGTTTGCTTATCTGAGAGCGGCTGAACTCCCTGAAGGACTGATGCTGATCTCTGAGCCTCCTCCACAGCACCACGTGGCCACTGACCACATTGTTCCATCCCAGAGCAAAACACCAAACTATTTTTATATCATCCCCATACTGCTCAGCATATACCTTAAAACTCATTGTTTGGGTTTTGATTGTTGCTGTACTCAGAGCAGATATTTTCAATGGCACTGGGCCATCCATAAGTAATCCCCCAAACAAATACTTTGTGCTTGGGAAATCTCTGGCAGGACCCTGTAGCACACATACACACAAAGAACAAAAATCAAACTGCAGCTACCCATGCAAGTCTGGTTAACTCCCAGCATCTGCCTTTATAACCTTGGATCAGATTCTGTGCACATTTTATTTCTGAAGCTCAAAGGAAGAGCTACCTGCAAGGAAAAGCAGAGTCTATCCCATGGCACACTGCTGACAGAAGGGCAACTTTGGGTCCTCACCTCTTGGGGAAGGCAGGGACAGGTTTTTTCCTGTACGGTGCCCAACGTGGTCCTGGTCCATCACCACAGCTCCCAGCAGCCTTCCTGCATTTACTAACATAAATAGTCAATCCACAGCCCAGACACTTTCCATCTGGATGATGAGAACAATTTGTGGTAGCAGGAGGATGTTATTCTGTGCACGGACCAGCCACCCAAAAACCCTACCACAGATACGTAGCCTGTGGATTGCACTACTATTTGCAAGGCAGCACAGAAATTATTTCTTTTAAGACTTGGCTTCTTTTTCTGCCCCTGAGGAGGAATGTGGTGCATTGGTTACCAGCATCACAACCAAACACAGACTTCTCTCAAAGTCTGGGTGACTAAATGGATGCTATTTAAGAGCTACAATTAGACCTCTGCTTCTCCACAAGCATCTAATACGACCACAAGCAACATCTCAATCATGTCGTTTGCAAACAGGGTGAGCGCTCCCTGCTTGCCTTCTGTCTGCAGTACTGTGCCATGACAACCATAAAATCCAGAGAACCTACATCCACTCAAGAAACTGAGATTTTTCTGGATCCTTTTGCCCTTTTCTGTGCCACAAAGGACAGTAGGGGGACCTCAGAATTCCCAGTTCTTTCCTCTCCCAAAGCTCAAAGTCCAGCTTCGTGCTTTGCAGACAAGACATGATGGAGGATGGGGCTGCAGCTACTCAGAAAGCAGTATGCTGTCCAGACTACCCAAAACACAAAGATGTTTGCAGAACTCTGCGATAAGCTGATTAAATTTGCTGAGCAATATATTTTCCATGGCCAAATCTAGGTGAATCCTCCCAGAGAAAGCAATCCTCCTGTTTGGATCATCACCAATGCTCCAAAGATAAAGAGCCTGGAGTTTTTCAGAGACTTGATCTAATCTAGACAAATTATGCCCTTATTTTTCTTTTACTTCTCAGAATCATCTGCAACATTGTTGTGAAAACATAGAGACAAGTCAGCCCAGAATGCTTCAGTCAGAGTGGTTAATGTTGGACATTATTTCTTTTAGGGGTATATAGATTTGTACCACAGCAGTCAAAGAACTGGAAAGAATTGAGCCTTCTTTTTTTGGTCTTGCTTAGTTCACATCATTCAGGGAAAAGGTACAGTTACATCAGCAGAAAGTCTCCACCAAGAGCCTTCTGCCAGCTGAGCCAGAGAAATGCAGCTGTTGGACACTCAGTTACACCAGCACTGTCACAAATGGGCAAACCTTGCCAGCAGACCAGACATGAGCAGAGTTTCAGGCAGGCAAATCAAAACTCACACACAGGGGAGATGAATTGCCAAGTTCCTTAAATTTCTGTGAATTCAGGTTTGTGTGTCATTTGATTGAATTTCTTTTCAGTTGAGGCCTGCACATGCAGCATTGCTACTGCTAGCAATTGCCAGTTGACACTTCTCTGGGAAGCATATCTTGTGCGGAGATTAAAGACAAGGCAGGAAACGAGGGTATCTTAAAAGGAAATTCCCCACATTTTTTTCCCCTCAGACTACAAAACAGGACGAAGATGATTTCAGGATTAAACACACGATATCTTTGCAGTGTCACAAACCAGGTGAAAACTGAAGTGAAACTGAGAGCACAAAAACACAAGACTGGGTTTTTTTCTACAGTATTTTCATCAGAGATTTTAACTGGTAAATATGTAAAGCTACACCTAGCTTGAATTTGAAGGAGAAGAAAAATATCCTCCCATTTCTTACTTTCTCTACGCATTTTGGAATGTAAAAAAACACTTCACACATCCTGGAGAGCAGTGGTGTGCCTACACAACATGGTAAAAACTAATTAAGAAGTAAAGAAAACAGAACCAGTGATTCAGCCCAGTGTCAATTTTGTGAGAAAACAAACAACAAATATAAACATTATCAGAGGGCTTACAACCCCTGAACAGAGGCTAAGTATCTTCTATTAATTTCAACATTCATGTAAAAAAAGTCACTATTACTGTTATCTCTAATCTTTTTCTCCTTCTCTAGAGACTCAAAATAAATTTCAGAACTAACCAGATGGTCAGCAAGCATTAGCAAATGACTTTTAATAATAAAACCTAATTAGTTCTGACCTGATTTCCATCATGCATTATCAGCTTTGGCCATCATAAGAACTTTGCAGTCCCACAAGCACTACAGACAAAACTTGGACACGAAGTCTGGTGGAAACCTTCACTCCCTGGGCTCCCCACAGCCCCCTGCTTTTTTGCAAATGGGATTTTTATTTTAAATGGGACTAAGAGACATATAAGGAAATTTGTACTTGCATTAATAGCTCGTTTGTTATGAAGTTTTCACTTCCTTTTAACATTAATACATTCTGCAGATTTGCTATTCCATGTGACAGTATTTCAGGCTTCCTGGCAGAGCACTCCAGGTGCAGAGAAGACTGCTTGCTGAAGCCACAATTTTCCCTTTATGCTTTCCTAGAGCCAATTCAAGCCAGAATAACATAAAGCAAAGAAACAAAACCATTGCAGACCTGTCATTTAAAAACAGAGATTTTTAAAAGGCTTTAGGGGTATCATTTATGAAACACAAAGAGATTTCCTTCTTTAGCAGTGTTCCAACACATTACTCTTTCGTGCTTACTCCAAGACATGAATACACTTGCCTAAAATGTCAGTGAAGTATTTATACAAAGGCAACTCTTCAGAAACCTATTATTGTGAATACAAAACAGGAAGCACAGTAATTCCACCAATATATGTTAAATAATGCTCAGTATAAACTGTGCTCTTCAATTAATAGGCAGTGTTAATCCCTCCAGGGGAACAGGAGATTTGAAGTGTGAACTGAAAATACTGACTCATGATAAAACCTGTGAGTATTTTTCCCACAAAGTTTTTTGTTTTGTTGGCTTGTTTTCCATTAGGGGCATTTTCTCTCTCTCCTCTCCTAATAGCAGACAGGAGAAAACAGAAGATAGAATTTGCAATATAAAAGGATAAGGGAAAAAAAAAAAAAAAACAGCGAAGGTTGACATTCAATGATATTGTAAAGTGAAAAAATGAAAATAAAACAGTGTAATAAATGCATAATGATACTTCAAACCCTACAACTTCTTTCAGTTCTCATGCTCTCAGTAACTAAGCTTTGAAATAACTGCGTTACATGGAAAGTGCACCTCTAGGAAACTACTCCATCAACAACTTGAATACAGCTGTACTGGTTTGCAAGTGTCACAACTATTTAGAAAAGGAACTAAATAAAAAGACTATTAATACTGAACAATCCTCAGCCACTTAGCTGATATTCCACAAAAAAAAAAAAGTTACAAATAGAAAGTATTAAAAAAAAAAATCTTTCCTTTTAAGCATTAACCCCCATGAATTAAAGAAACTTATGGTTTTTATTAAAAAACAAAATAAACTGATTAATAAAAATCACATACTTCATAGTGAGACACACACTCCAGGTATTAAAATCACAGCTCTTTCCTTACACATGTTGAATAAGAAAATATTTTTAAATAGACAGATTTCTAGAACACTAGTGAGACAACCTAATCAGCAGTTTGCTCTTTTCAAAACATCTACAGATGCTTTAAAAAAAATAAATTCAAGAGTTTCCCAAGTCCAAAGACCTGAAATAAACACCCTCTGCAAATTCCAGACAGACAGAAATCAAAGCTCCTCTTTTGTAAGGTCAGACAAACCTGTTTCTATTTACACATGTGTAAGAACATCTCTTTTGACACAACTCTGCCACAGAGTCTCTCTTCCCACTTTTTCCTACAGGCACAGGATTTGGAAATCTCCGTGCAAGCTAAGAGATGGAACTTTGGTTTGACTGCCATCTGCTGATCCCAAGCTTTGGGAACCTGAACAGTAATTTAAAAACATGTGCACAAAACTTTCAAAATGTTCAGTGTTTCTTAGCCCAGTTCTTGGTAACAAAGAAATTGGAAAATTAGAGACAATAGGTGTCTTTGTTAAAAGAAATAAAATCAGACGAAGTGTCCAGACACTTAGCATCTTTTAGCTAATTTTCAGATAAGCAGACACAGAAAATTTAATAATTTCATGTGCATAAATAAGATGACTGTTGAAACAAAAGTATGTAATGCCCAGGACCACTGTGACAGTAAGAAACAATCAGGTGCAACAGCTGCTCCTTAGAGAAGAGGGAATCACAATTGAAGCAGCTATTAAAAAATCCAGTGAAAATACAGAATAACAATAACCTACCTTTATATTCTTCCACAATGGAGAATACCACAACAACCTGTTTTACCACAAAAATATTTGATATTATAAAAAGTCTTTGTTTCATCATACCCCAATGAAACAAACACACATACACAAAAGAAAGCAAATTCACTTTCAGGATCCTAGCATTTGTTGTTTTATTTCTTTCAAGACAGCATATACTTGCTGAAGGGCTGAATGATGTGAAAACAATTACACCAATCACCCCTTTGGAAGGGAACACACTGTGGATGAGGACAGGATGTGAAGTGGGGTTTTTTCCCAACCCAGAATGTTTTTTTATCAGTACAAGACAACATTTAGACACTGGGTTCATTTTCACTCTTTTCCCTCATCTCTGGTGAGGTGGGAGAACTCTTATGTCCCACAAGCTTTTTCTCAATTTTTTCCTTCAGCAAAGCTTAGTGCATTCACTCCATTATTATATGAGAAAAGTAGAAAAACAAGTAATTATATTAATAATTATTTAGGTATATTATATAAATGTTATATTCATATGAGCAGACAATGTTAAAACTCAAAGGGTTCAGAATTGCCAAAACAAACATTGTTTGAACCCTGTTTGTATGCATGGTGTATTTCTGCCTAATCAGATACTGACTTTAGTCACCCTTTTCTAGCTCCTAAAATTCCAATTCTGCAAACATTCAAATCCACACTGAGCCATACAGTAAAGCATATCCATAAATGATTCCATTGTCAGAAAAAAATGCAATCCTCAGCTTATGGGAAAAGAAAATGGTTTGAGCATGGACTGAAGGAGTTCCAGGTTAAGATCTTTTGTATCAGTATTTCTATGAGAGTAAGATCCACATGAATAAAATGCAAAGCCATGGAAATCCTACCACAGGAGAAAAACAAAAAACCAAAACAAACCAGGCTGCCATTTGAATAATGAGTTTGCATTTCTCTGTGTGCCCAAAACTTGAGGTGGCATGCCAGGTACACAAATTCTGATGATTCTGAATTAAACCACAACTTTTCTTCTCTTAGAACAGTACTAATTAAAATCATTTATTTCCAAATGTCTTCACTGTCTCAGAAGGTTAATGGTTCCAATTAATATTTTTCCCTTTCCAAGGGCCTATGTTATTTATGTTCTGTCACAGCATTGCTGGCAGATGACGTCAAAATATGCCTTTGTTGTGGAAATGTGTCTGCTTAAACAGTTTCTTTATTTGTGATGTGGCATCTCCTGTAAAACATATTCTGTTTTCACATGAAATACAAAGGCAGGACAGAGTCCTATTATCTACAAAGCCAGTGAATGGTCTTGTTCAAGCCTTGCACATGATCTAGATCCTTCAGTGGTGGCTTCTTTCTTTTCTCTGCTCTGTTTGCTGGAAAGTAGCTCAACCCAAAAAAGAGGAAACACAAGACTTTCCCCCCTTCAGCCATAATTCTGAAATCCCTTCACAGGCAGTGGGGTTGAACAGAGGGAAGAATTTTGAGCTCTGTGAATGTTAATCAGCAACTTCTGGAGAAACAGTGACAGAGCTGCACCTAATGCCTCAATTACAGCGCCTACAGCAATTACAGCTCTTTCACTTTGTTTCCATCACTCTTGCTCACGATGCACAGAGGAGACAGAGACATTCAATAAGAAAGTGTCAGTCTTCCACAGGCAGCACACTGCTGTAACTGCAGCAAGGAACACAACCTATTTCCCTGTCACTGATTCTTTGCACTATTCCATCCCTTGACAACACTCTTTCCAGAGAGCAGGCAGATGGCTGAAGCAACATCATAAAATCCCTCCCTGCTGGTACAGAGAATCAAACCATCATTTAAGAATGATATCCTCTGAAGTCAGTCCTTCTGAGTGAAGAATGAGGTTTACACTGCAGCTCCCCTGGGAAATGTATTGTTTCTAAGTACAGGTGGAGAAGCTCAGAGGAATAGGAATCAATAGGGAAATCTAGGATGAAGTTACATTTCCTCACACCCACTCAAATGGAACTGTTAGTGCATGAAGACAACAGAGAAGCTCAGATATCAGACCAAACTAGTACTTAAGCACTAAACCAGGTATTTAAAGACTTTAACACACTTCAGCATTAAATGCATGAAAGAACAGTGTTTCAATTTTATATCTATAAAAAAAGAGAATTTTGTAAGCTAGCAGAGGGTATTTACATTCCTTAATAAAACTAAAATAAATGGCCATTTTATAGGTGCAGGAACATGTTCCAAGGTGTGTGTTTGCCAATTACACACACCCCACATGCTGACTGATGAACACACACACCCTGGCGTGTGTTCTTGCTTACATAGCTCACGTGCCTCCCTGTTAAGTAATGGAATAAGACTTGCCTTGCAAACTGGCTAACACCGCCTCTCCTCGCTTGGTGACTTCTGCAGAATGCATTCACTGCTAAGAAAAACAACTTCTGAAGCACAGCTAAGCTCTTTGCAGTCTGAAGAAGATTCACTCTTGTCTGCAGGAAGCAATGCTGTGATCCCTCCATTTTCTGTGCCGCTCCCAGCACTCAGCACTTTCCTTGTGCATTGCTGCCTACTGTAACACAATCCTCCTTACAGATTGCTTTTTTCCTACCAACTAGTAAATCTCCACGAGTGCCTGTTTCACTGTTTTCCTCTTTACAATCAGATAGGCAGGCTTAGGCTCTGCACACATCAAGGTAAACTGTAATACAGAGAGAAACTTCTTTTAGAATGACCATTCTCTTCAAGAATTTTTTTTTTATTTTTGCTTTGCTTCTACTTGCTTATTTTGCACCCTAACTTGCACCAAAAACAGTGCCAGGCTTCTTGTTCTTCTCCCTTTCCTTTTCAGAACCAGTAAACAGTGCAAAGGAATACAAATTCCCTCAAGCTCATGATATTGTGTGATGCTTTATCTCTCATTGCTCCGTTTCTCTGTTTTCAGTAAGAGTCCAACTGTGCTTGTCAGGATCTGTCTGTAGATAACAGCATGCACTGGCAGGGGAGAGGCCTTTCCTGTTACCCATTGCAACACAATACAGACCCTCTTCATCTCCATCTGTTTTTCCTGTATAAAATATACACCTCCTTTATGAGGTTTAATACCAGAGAAATTATGTCATATAGGAACCATAATTTTTAATGATAGAGTTATTCAAAGCAACCGGGATGGTAAAGAATTGTCCAAGACACTCAGGAGACAGCAACTGGATAATGTTCAATGTAAGTAAAGGCAAAGCACTGAACATGGGAAGTTCAATATTCTCTTCATAAATAAGTACATGTGACATGAGATTAATCATTACCACTTCTACTCTTAATAGACAGTGATGAAAACTCTAGTTCAGTTCTTGGCAGCAGTCAAAAAAAGCAATTCTGGTGTTAAAAATGCAGAACTGCTAATAAAAGGGTAAAGATCAAACCAGAAAACATCATTGTGCACCCACACAAACCCATGGTGCACCTTGGTCCCCTTCTGTCCAAAAGCATGTAATAGATCTGGAAGAAGTTCAGAGGAGGACAGCAAGGATGATCAAAGGCATAAAGCAGTTTCTGTTTAGGAATAGCTGACTCTCCTTTCATTCTGCATGGAAAAATTTCACACGATCAACACTCTCCAAAAAAATTATCTTTTCCAGGTCTGACTGGGAACAGTACTTCAAGAAGATGTTGTAGACAGCAATCAAAGCATTGTTGTAAAGTGTGTTTAAAGCACAAATACCTGCTTTATGCTTCTCTGTAGCAGAAAACTTCATTTGCCATGGAGGGAATACAATAACATTTAAAGCAAAGGAAGAAGTGACTACACCCTCTTTAACTGAGCTCCTCAACTAGGTAGGAAAATGTAATATATAACCCCCAAAAGAAGCAGTCACTTCAGATTTCCAGAACTGCTGAGTCCTTCCTGGCACCACTCAATCAGAACACTTATTTAACTTTCAGACCCTTTGCTCTCAATCACCTTGTCATTTACACATTTTTCTAAGTTATCCCAAAAAAAATCGCTAACTGTCCTGAGTCTGAGTCAACTCATACAGTTGCCTATACATTAAAAATCAGCTATTGGAAATTCTGCCTGTGATCTCCTATTTTTCCTTCTTCCCACAGAAATTTCACAAAGAAATGGTCCTAATTCACTAAAAAGACTAATGGTGGCATCCAATATCCATAGAGGACATTAAGTAAAAGATTATTAAAATCCTTACTGAGAAACAAGTGTATAGCACCTAATCCCTAAATTCAGATGCTCTTTAGAGTCCTTTACTGATGTAAAGAGCTTGACTGTGTTTCAGCTTGAACTCTGAGGTTCAAAGGCTTCCTAAACCTAAAATGAGAAGTGAAAATGTCACAATCTTTACGTGTATAACCAAATAATGGCACTGGCCACCTCATCCTCTCAAGTTGCCCTTGGTTCTGACTGACACTAAACCAGTGACCTGAACAAAGCTGGGCCTTCCATTTCACCATGACTTCCCTTTTTACTGGAACAGCTCCCTACCCTATTAGGGGAGAGATAACTATCAACAGTTAATATAGAAGTCACTCAACATTTTATATTATAAAATAATCCATTTAGTAGCTTATGCTATTCCGAGCTTTGACCTTCTTGTCCTTTCCAAGCTGGCTGGCTGCCTTAGACTGATTTGTTTTGTAATGTTCCAGTCAAAACATTTCAGCTGTTGCATGAGAAGGAGACCAGGAAAAATGTCACTTTATTTACAGTTCTTAAAAATTAATAAAAATAAAACTCTTCCATCCTAACCTTTGGAGAGAGGTCTCGAGACCTGACCACATTACAGAGGACTTGAAACATCTCAATTTGAAAAGGCTTTGTGAGGCTTCTTGACATTTTGTAGATACATTTTCCAAATTTTGCCCACTCAGAGACTGATCCTACCAAGGCTCAAGGAGTCTGCAGCCCATGCTGGATTTTGGCTCCCAAAATGACAGCAGGGAAGCAACTTCTCCCCTTATTGGAGTTGTCTGAATACAGTCAAGCAGAAAGAGAAGACATCAGAATGAAAAGTCTGATATGAAGAGAGAACACATTGAAATCACGAGTCTGGACACTGGGGCAAAAGCACTCTTTTGTTCTCAGAAAATACCCTGGGTAACAGGCTAAAGTCCCCAGTAGACACCACCAAAAGAATCAGCAAAGGAGCTTAATGTCAAATTATGACCTGTTTCGAGTAAACAAGTTTTCTGTGGCAGATCCAGAGGGTCCTGTACTGCTGATAACCACGAAGTTCTCAGTATGACACAAAATTATGTAACCTGCTAAATCCCCCTCAGAAACCAGTGATGGTTCATCTGATTTTAAATAGTGTTAATCAGAGCCCTCAAAAGCAAGGAAACATATTAAGGTAATTAAAGTAGAGGTAATCATAATGACTTGCAAAAATAATTTTCTAAATGAATGCAATTTAATTAATCGTGCATAATGCACACATCTCTAATTAATGTAAATAGAGACTGCACTGTGATGCACACAGAGGATGAATGAACCAAGACTGTAGCCAGTTCTTCACTCACGAGTGCTCAACAAACACAACATCCTCCATAATGCTATTTTAATATAGCATACACAAAAAGTTGGACAAACACTGTGCATCCTGCACCCACAAAGAGCAAAGCTGGGCAGAAGACCAAGTGCAAAGCAAGCTCTAAATGTGTCTGTGGCTACAACCCAAGTGTCGTATCTGCAGCCCTTCCCTGAGCTTCTGCAGTTCTCAGTATTACACTTACATCCCTTCCAGCGTCACTCCCATAAATATTTAAAACCCAAGGTTGTTTGGAATGCCTCTCCTTTAGCTGTTATCACCACCCTAATGAAGCTAATTAAATAAAACCAGGACTCATACCATCTACCACACTGGAATATGCCTTGCTGCATTTTGCTTCTCTGCCTTCTCTGTACTTTGCTGTACAGGTACATTATACTTAGTCATAAAATTAGTGTTACTTCTCTACATAAAGCTTTTTGCTTTGTCACTAAATCAACATGAAGAACAGACTTGACCTAACCCAACACTGAGGCATTTACAGCCAGTCTACGTGTACTGCTTACATGCCCCTCATTTTTAGAGGCATTATTCATTTTAACCCCAGATGTTCCCATGTTATCTTAGAAATACAGCATAATTTCTATGTCATAGTTGAAAAAAAACAAACACACACGCAAAAGTAACAAAACAAAAAACAACCACAAACCTCCAAAACCACACCTGGCATCACAGTTACAGACACATTGAAGCAGGATGGCATTTATACAACAGGCAAGAATCCCACAGCCTTTCTGAGTTCCCACCATCCAGAGGCTTGCTAGCACCCTGTGTACCTTAGCTGGACTCTCCAGGCAGGAGGTCTGAACAAGAACAAACTTTGGCCTGTGGCCTTCACCTCTCCATCTCTGGAATGAAATAAATACACATTGATAACCTTGAAGTAAATTTTCTGGCATGTGCTGCAGGGAAGTTTATAGAAGTCTAAGTGATGCTAAAACACATGACTGAGCCAACACAAGGAATGCTTTCCACTATAAACAACAAGAGAAGGGTGTATTGACTTTTCTGTTCCATTTGAAGTAAAACTATTATATTTTTACATTGTTTAAATGTATGTTTTCACAGACAAAATAAAGCCAACTTGTCCTGGCCCTATAGTATATCTGCTAAAGGAGAAAATATGCAGCCCAGCAAGTTTTCCCTCCAACCTTTCTTTTCAGGCAAGTAATAAATCTTGAGTGAAAAAGTCACTGTGCTCTTCAGCTGTCACCACTAAGATTTTGTTTTTTAAAACCACAGCAGCCTTAAGGCTGATTTACTACTCAGCCCTCCACACTCTGACAATCGAATAGTTGGAAACAAAAATCACTTTTGCACACCTGGAAATATTTTATTTGCTGTGCTCATGAGAAAACAAAGTTTCATCTGCGAGGAAGGAGGCAGGGGGGAAGGGAAGGGAGACAGGGAGATTCAGGTGAATCTTAAAACCTAGTTCTTGACTTAGATACAAATATATATCCAAAACTATCTCTGCATACTAAGAGTGGTCAGGATCTTCAGGGATCATGGATTCACTATGTAATCCAGCTTTAAAGCCTGGAGGTCTCAGCCCCTTAAAAATCTCAGCCAGTAAACAGCACTGCTCATCAGGTGTGTCTATTCAATCATTTCAGTTTGGCAGGTGAACAGAACATTTCAATAAAAAACTTCTCAAGAATTTCATTTTGCTCTTTTTAAAAATAAATTTAATAAGCTTCTAATCATGCTAAAGTGTAAATATCTGATATTTAAAAAGCCATAACCTGAACCTCTGAGAAACTTTCCAGAGCAGCTCTTTGCCCCAGTCAGTTGCAGGTTTAAGAAAATTAAGAGGAAAACTCAAACACATACCAGAGAAAAGGAATTGATGGAAAATGTGATGGTGCCAAAATAGTGAAAATATTTTAGAATATCAGATCCTCTTTTCAATGTCATGTAGTTTGATATAATTTTTCCCTAAAGCTTCATTTTCTGAAAATTTATTATATGCTCCAGAACAATCTTGTCTTCAAAAGAAATCCCACATCTTCTGTTATTTCAAAGAGCCATACTTGCACCTGGGCAAGATGATGTAAGTGCTCTAGGTGCTGGCTGACTGAAAAGGAGACCCACAAAATCTCACTCTCTGTTTTTAATCCCAGGGCTTTACAAGAATATGGGGAGTGTCCTTTGACAAGCAGAGAGGCATTTCAGCATTTCAAGTAAAACAGTAATAATTAATGGTCCAGCAGTGTGGAGAGATGTGGTGATTACATTCCCATACTTTGAGCCCTACTCTGAAATTCTGCATCACAGGAATAACCTTTAGTGAGATGTATCTGGGCAATACAGAAATCACAAATAGGCAAGTACATAAACAGGAGAATATATTACGTGGTACTGAGGTAAGATTGTGCCACTGCATCACCTGCTTTGGAACAGCACAGACAATAACAAATAAATGAGCAAGATTCTTTCCTATTCCTTTTAACTTTTGAAACTGCAAACTTAAATATTTTAATTTCTTCCATGAGTCTTCAGAAAGACTGAACTTTGATCTTTTTAAAGAGGAAAGATTATTCACTTTTGCTGCAGGCAAGAAATTATAATTTCTTTACTGATTCTGCCAAATGGTTCTATCACACGTTTTTTTATTTTCATCAAAAAAAGCCACTTTAAATTAAGATTGTCCCATAACTACACAGCAATCAACATTTTGAGGGGCAGATCAATTTGATAAACCTCTGCTTGACTTCTCTGCCCAGAAGAGTCCTTCAAATCCAACTGAAGCATGGGGGAAGGGAGTTTTATTCCCTTTCCTCACGCTTGGCAGTTGCTAGGAAAAATATCAGCTGCAGTTCTGTTTTATTTTGCTCATGCAACCAGAACAGAAAACTCAGTGTTATCCACATGACTCTTAAACTAAATAAGCTGAATTCAAAGCTAGTGGTTAATAGAATGAAGTCAAGAAAGCTTACAAAAGGAGCAGCAAAACTTGCAGGTGATGGAAGAAGCAAAAAAAGTAAGGAAGAAGACTAGGGAGTAGGAAGCAAAATAAACATGCAAAGGAAGGCAGGAAAAATCCCCTGCACCAGCACAATATGCAAAATATGTATTTTTATAGCAACAAGCAGGATGGTTGGAAATGGGGAGCCAGCACTGCCCCCCTGTGCTAACAAAGCATTTGTAAAAGTTCAGCTCTTCAGTATTCGGGTACCAGGACAGCTTCCAGTTTAAATTACACTGAGGCCCATGAATGCAGACAAAATCCAGACCATCATCAATCTGGAGACAATGGGCACTGCTGACAGCACAGCCTCCCATTAATCTTCATTTGTCCTATCACATCCTGTCATTCTTATGCAAATAGCATATTTGAGGATACATCTTTTCTGCACCCCAAGATAAGGAGAAGTGAGGCTGTCAGGAGCACCAGGATGTCATCCTGTACCACAGACCATCCCTTCACTCAGCACCTTGTGTTTTCCATCACAGCTAAAGTGTTTGACATTCAAATTTGACCCAGCAGGAGGGAAAACCATCCAATGCAACAACACACATACTGCTTCCTGGCTAAAATATTCACCCAGGTCCCTGGGGACATGACAGCCTCCCTTTTTTCCTTATGTATCCTTGCTAATGGAGTTTGAAATGTTGCTTAAGAGGGGTAAAAAAACATCACTGCATGGATAGGTAATGATACCAATTCACCCTACTCACACTAGAAGTAAGCCCAGCACTTAGAAACCAGGAAAATGGGTTCCACTGAGAAAAGGAAGGACAAGGGACACAAATCCTGATGAGTTGGACTAGGTTTTCTTGCATGGAAATCTGTCACAGCACACCTGAAAACTTGTCCACATGTATGTCTGGACAGAATGTTTCATTTCAAGCTGAGCAATTTACACACAGCCTTCAAAAAATTTTATGTGGGGATGAGTGATCTCTCATTAGGACAACTGATGCATAGGAAAATACAAACAGGCTTTGAATCATAAGCAGCTCCATAAAGTTACTGCTACATATTTCAGGCATGAAAAATCACTCCTGAGTGGGTAAGTCACCAAAACCAAAAGGCAGTTTTTCCAGCTATTGCTCATCAATTCTGCTTATAGAATGAAGAAGAAAAGGAAAGATTTTACTATTATTACTGACTCAGAGTGTTTTGTTTCTGTATCACTTTCAAAGAATGTTCAGAACATCTTGTTCCAGAATATTTCCCTTCCAAGAGAAATCACTTTCTGTACCATACATGGCTGAAAACAGTACGTGCTGGGTTTGTATTCTTACAGAAAATAGAAACTATTCCAAAGTCTTTCCAGCATCACATGAATGAGATGCAAAGTAGCTGAGACACAAACATGAGACACAACTCGAAGATGGAATAATATTTCAATACAATCATGACATCTTAGAGAAATATGTTATTAATAGGCATCTGTGACGAGTCCAAACAAGTTTCCCATTACACAAAACTTTATACAAAGTCTGACTCAAACCTATTCACTCTCTGAAAGCAACGCACTGCAGTGTTTGCAGGGATAATGAAGTCTGGGGAATACCCTTACATCTGATATCCCCACGTGCTGTTTGCAAATTACAAGAGATTAATCATCACATCATTGTCAGTTAAGCAGGAGCCACATAAATTAAAGTGTTGGATGGATTGTTACCAATTTTGCAGGCATAGAAACCTTAGAAAACACACATTCCTCAAGCATTTCTTACTTTGAACAGTCACAAAAACATATTCCAGACGTTTTTACTTGGAAGTAAAGAACAAAAATTGCAGTGCACTTTTATACCATATGTAAAAGTCATACCTTAAAGATTACTGTATAATCACCATACATACCTATGAAAATTGAACACTTGCTTATTGTAATATATAACTATTTCCATATAAAATATTAATGTAACAAATTCTTACCTTCTCAAAGGGATCACCTATTACAGAGTAAACTAAAAGCCCCCCACTTTCCCATTTCCCATGAGTGAACCTTTCCCCTTAGTGAAGTATAAATGCTTTTTGGTATCATCTTCTTTCTTCCAGGGAAGGGAAAAAGTACAACTCAAGGACTGCAAATATTCCATGGACCCAGGAAAAGACTGGCCTGGTATAGCCTCTCTGGTCTGGATAACAAAATTGTGTTGTTTCATTCTTAAAAGTTCACCACTCCCATAAAATTTGTATGTACAGAAGATATTAAATTTTTATGCATCATATCAAAATGAAAACTTTCATTCCCATGCTAAGAGGTCTGGATTTGGATCTGGAGTGATGGAGGTACAGCACATAGTAACTTAGGCACTATCCTAAAGTCCTCTGTATTGTAGGGTGGCACCCTTAACTCATGGTAGTTCTGTTCCAATATTGCCAGTATTTTAAATAAAACCTAAAATATGAGAAAGCAGCATTCACTGTGTGTCCAGGAGGAATCCAGCAAAAGAGAGAATGACAGAGAACTCAATTCCCAGGTGGTGATGGAGACAACACAGTAGAACGTTGAACTGACTCCAAAGGAAATTTCCTTGCTGTTCAATAAATCAGAATGTTCAGCTTAGTCTTACCCCAAAGAACGGTCACCAAAAAAACCCGAAATCACTTTGACAAAAGTGAAATCTTGAAAGTTTCAGTCTTTGCACACTTTTCACTGATGAGTTTTATTATCTTTTACTGAAAACTCTTTGCTAGCTCTGCTTTGCCATGGCAGGCTCACAGATAAATATACAAGTAAGCACTGAGGAAGTCTTTGTCAGGTCTCCATCAGCTGTGTGGCTTCCTCCAGTTCAAAAGGGAAGAGGCTGTGTTCTGGAGCCAAAATGCAAGGTTTTTTTCCTCAAGACCCCATGTGCATACAAACCTTACCTTAAACATACACATTTCATATGCATTTTATGCCTGGATGCTCCAAGACAAACAGAAAAGACTATTCCAAAACCAGCTCAGAAAGTGAGAATTATGTAAGAAACTTATACAAAAAACTAAAAAGATCATTAAAATTTAATTCATTAATGTGTCATCAAATTCATTAATGTTGTGAAAAAGCTGTGGAATAAGAGCCTTACCAACACTATCAATCATATCTTAAAGGAAATAACTTCAGACTGATCCATCTCCTGCACTTAACTGTGAGAAGACACAGCAGTGGTAAATGGTTTTAAAGTGGATTTTCCAGAGGGCTGCTGGGTTGGGTTTGTGCTTGAAGGTTTTCTGCGCTAAGTGTTACAACCCTCCAGATTTTACAAAGTTGAAATGTTCTTGTCACACCAGCAGAGCTGCCCTGGGATTTGAGGAGAAATTTCCCTGTTTACAGTTGGAAACTGAATTGCTGAGACACTTAATCCTTGAAAGGAAGTAACTAATGAAACCAGCAAACTCCTGCATAAACAAACACAACAGAAGCAAAAAAACCACAGGAGCAGTTTGACAGAAATGTTGCTGCACAAGTTCAATGAGCTTGACTTAAGGAAAACGTCTTCAAAAACAGATATTGAAGGCTACCATAAAACACTTTTCTTTTCTTTTAAAAATTCTGTAGAGGAGGAAAAAAGTGAGGGACATGAACCATTCCTCTGCCTTGTCTTCATTTCCAAACTTAAACTCTTCTTCATTAAATTGTTCAGACAACAGTTTGGAGAGCAAAAGAGGATGGAATTAAACCAAAACCTGGTCTTTTCAAGAGGAACAGGATATAGACAGTGCATCTATTTGTACCTTGTCTATCATGTCCGGTCTGTTTGTAGCTGCCAGAATTGTCACATCCTTCAGCTGTTCTATCCCATCCATTTCTGTCAGCAACTGAGCCAAGACACGGTCTGCTACGTTCCCAGCACCTGAAGAGCTGATTTACAGGTAAAAAAAAAAAAAGTCACAGCATTATCCTTCCCTTCTTAGAAAATAGAAGAAAGGAAAACATATACTCTTCTTTCCTAGCTACATTTTTTTGTCCAAATTTTTCATAATATTTCTTTTCACTTTCAACCTTATATTAAAGTGTAAGTGCTCTAAATATTTCCATCAGACAGAGAGTGCACAAATATAGTTGTACAGTTATTACACACATATATTCCTGCATCACCGCCACCCACCACAGTGATGTCCCAGAGCCAAAGCAATAGTAATGGCTCCATCACTGTTGTACAGCTCCAAATAAATCCCCTAACTTTCCTACCATACAACTGGTTCTGCAATTTTCCCCAGCAAAACAGTGAACTTATCACACCCAGTCTGGAAAACATCTTTAAGGAGCTATAATAAATGTTGGCTAAGAAAGTAAAATATTTAGGTTGCTAAGAAATATTAGAGAAGGGACTTGGGTTACCTGGTTGACAGCTTTTGGGGTTTCTGCAGCCACACTGGAAATTCCCAAGCCATATTTGAGTATTTCTAACATACCCATGGGTCAGAGTCCCACTGACTTACAGACAGCTGAGTGTGATAAAACACTTCAGGTGTTGGATATGGATAGCAAATGCTTTTGGAAAGACACACAGCTTAAAGGAAATTAAAATCAACTTTGTAACATTAGCTAGTCTCAGCAGGGATTCAGGCCTCCCATCTTGCATGAGTTTCAGTTTTACCCCACTTTACACCCAACAGACTGAGCAAAAGAAAATGCAAAGCAAAGAAAAAAATAACAGTAAAACTGGGACAAAAATATTAACGTTACAGGAGATGATCTGAAGCTAAAAGACTTTGGAGGAGATGCTAAACTTTTCTTTGTTTCCATAAAAAATTAAAAAGAAATATTTAGTTTTAGAGAGAGGTGACTAGAACAGATATTACATCTTTCCCCAGTATAAACGTTTCTCTTACAGGCTTCAGACCAAAAAAAAAAAAATGAAGTAAACAATTTTAAGTCCATGGATGAAAAAATATATCCCTAGCAAAACCAGTATCAAGTGAAGAAGTGCCTGGGCCCTATGACACTATGGATTTCTAATGTCAGTGCTTTTTTTTACACAGCTTACTAAGCTATCACACACTGCACCACTTCAGCACACCCTACAATGAGTTAGCTTTTGGTTGAACAGGACACCCTATAAAAATGCCAGGCAGGCACAGGGAGAGATCCCTTCCCCAGCTGCTGGGAGCTGCCCCAGAGGCACGGTGTGCTCCCAGAGCTCGGGTGCTGCCCGAGCTGTTCATTCCAGGGGTGACACACAAGGATGCGATTTTCCATTTTCCCATGGTTTCCCAGCAAGGCTTCCAAATTAACACAGGCAACGTTCATTAAGGCTGCTCGGAGTTTTGACGCAAACAGCAGCCAGAGAAACAAACCGTGATTAACCCTCCAGTCCCACGGAGGCACTGCCAAAACCAACTTCCAGCCAAGGGGCTGCCTTGGCCCCCACCTCCCCGCCTCCACCTGACCTCCACACGTTGATGTCATCCTCACAACTGCCTGGAAATGGTCCTCCAAAGGCACGTCCTGGTACAAACTAATTTCCTGTCAACACGCTGCCTGCAAATCCAGGCAGCCAGAGCTAAGCCCCTCACATAATCCACGCAGGGCCATGTGTGTGCATGGCTGTGTGCATGCAGGAGCCCTGCCCAACCAGAAATACCTCGGAAATAAAAAACGTGTGAGCAAAGAGGAGCCTGCCTGAGAATTTCAGGCAACCGCTGGTGCAGCCCTAATGAAATACATTAGGCTATGTGTTGTTTTAATTTTTTGTCAGCCCCACTTTATTTACACTCCTCAATGAAGTTTTTAAAGGTAGAGAAGGTCATTACAGCAGTTAGAGACAGAAATTCTCCTCTATGTGATATTCCAGCTAATCTTGCAAGTGTCCCACCAGTCTCAGACAAAGCACATGTGCACTCCTGCACAGGCACCCAGCTTCACCACCAGAGAACATTCCTGAAGCCTGTCAGGTAAGACCATACACATTGAATATGAAAGACAAATCTGTTCTTGGTATTTTACTTTGGCTAAAGGCATTCCCAATGCCCATTCTGGCAGATTAAACCACATCTTTTACAGTTTACCAAAGACTCACAATAAACCTGGATTAATTCTGCCTTTGCCTGATGGACCCGAGATGAGGAGCACTGGCTCCAAAATCGATACAGCAGGAGAGGACTCTCCACAGCTTTTATTTCTATCTTCTCTGGTCATATCCAATGACTGCTCAAGCCAGCTGGATTCATGTATCAGTGGGCACTGAAATTTCCCCCTGGACACCTTAAACCACTCTCATAGTTCTTCCAGGGGATATAAAAGCAGCCACAGCGTGATCCTATCACCGCACCAAGGAGTACATACAGTTCACTAGCTTATACAGATCTTCAAGCCAAGAAGATTTTCTTTCCAGACATAACCAGATGTATGAAATCACATTTAAATATGTTACCCTTCCTGCTATAGGCATTTTTTTGACAGCAACTTCTTGTTTTGTACATTTTTACTTATTTAATTTCCTTTCGTTCCCTCCACCCTTTTTCAAACAGATTTTTTAATATTTGAAAACTGAAAACAGTCTGAGAATGCAGTCAATGCGTTTCATCCCCTCAATGAAATTTGGTAAGTATCACCATTATGAGCTTAAGCAAACACACATTTGCATCATCTGACCATCTAGAGCCCTTCTGAAAAAATACTCATTCCACTGGCTTTCCAACACCAGATGTCATTTGCACTGAAAAATACATTTAAGGTTACACCACCACTTCAATCTCATAAAGGAGAACCAGTGACTCTCCATCTCACCACTGACTGCAGTGGCACTGAAGCCTGTTGGAGCACCTTGGTTTCAGAATCAGGCTCATAATTTAATTATACTGCTAAATCGTAGATGTGGAAATGCAGGAGATCTTCACACAATAACATTCTGAGAGCTGTTAACTTCACAGCAAGTGAGGCTGCAAAAGCAGGTGGAAGTCTGGGAGGACCCCTCTCCTGCACAGCTGACCCTACCTCAGGCAGAGCTGTGAAGTCAGAGGCAGACTTCAGAAGCATGCAGGAAAAATTACTGCAGACAGATGAATCTCCACATAGCTGAAATCTAGAATGCAGGTCTTGTGACAAGGGAGTCCAGCCCACCTTCTTTTACAAAACATCCCATCAGGCAAGATTTACATATGGATAAAAACTGGCTTGATTATTTTTCCCCCCAAACAAAAAAATTGCAATCAAAATTTACAGGTTTTAAAAATACTTGTGGATGCAGTATCATCTCAAATAACCCTTTCACTGAAACTCATGCAAACAATTTCATAACAAAACAAACGTAAAACTCATTGAGATATGACAAAATGCTCAGTATCAAAATAATTTGAACAGGTTGAAATAGACTGTCCTGGCAGGATGTGAACGACGGAGGTAAAAGGTTCCTGAAATACAGAAGCGCCCTGCCAGCAGACTCCCACGGCAGAGCTGCTGCACTCACACAGCCTGAAGGATTTTTATTGAGTCTGACATTTGTGTTGGGGCTTTGCAGGGGGAACCTGTCAGCAAGGAGCACCTGCCAAGCCCAGCTTTTCCATCCGGCTGCCGCGATCGTAATTAACTGTCACACTCCTTTATTGCTCTCCCTCATGAACCCAGGTGAATTATGGCTTTGGCAGGTTAAGGTTTTCCTCAGAATGTGAAAAATAAAGAATTCTCTACTCCAATAGCATTACCAGAAAGACAATAACCGCAGCATGGTCCCAGATATCAAATTCTGGGCAATAATTCCATCACTGGGTCATTTTGTCCAGCAGAACGGACACTGCCATGCCAGTCAGGAAAAGCAGGCTTGTCCAATATTAAAACACTGGGCCAAATTTACTTATGTGAATAGAACAACTTCAATGACCATTATTCAGACCACTACAGATACTACAGGCTTGGATGTTGTTAAAAAGCTGAACAACAACATACAGCATGCATATCCTGAATATTATCACTTAAAGCTTCACTGTTCATTGGGGAAAAAAAAAACCACACTAGTACACAAGCCCTTTCAGTGCTCAGACAAGAAACATTCCCCATGGCAGGGAATCTGTTATCAGGAAAACTCTGCAAGAGGATGATCCTAAACCATTCCCTCCATCAGCACCCTACAATTAGATGCTGTTGGATTCTGTACACACCTATATCAGCTATTACCCACTGCATTGTTTCATATCTTCCCTGTTTTCTCAAGCACAAAATTCAAGTACCTCAGAAGGAAAATATCCAGAGGAAACCTAGGCAAAGCCTGAGAAATTCAGTCAGGGTAGAATATTTGTCTTCATGGTCACCTCCATGCCAAAATGATGTTTTGCCAACTGTCGATTTGCTGATTAAATGTCTTCCTGTAATTTGGTTTCCAAGGCATTAGAAGTGCACAGAAAAATAAAAGAACTCCAAGTACCCCTTGAGTGGTCTCCAGCTTGCAGGCAAGCTTTCCTAAAAAGATGAGCTTTGTGAAAACAGGAAATAGTGCTCAGCTGTCAGCAGGTGACTTTGAAACAAATGGCCTGCAGACAGCTGCAGACACATCCTAATTATCCTTCACGGTTGTGTAAGCAGCCTCTTCCACTCACCTAAATTTCTCATTATTGCAGCTTCCAGAAGTTAATGAAGTAGGCCCAGAAAAATGAAACAGTGAAAGGAGAGAAAAGGAGGAAAGGAACCAGTGTGAGACAGGTGTGGAATCAACAGACTTTCTTCCAGAGGGCTTTCCCCAAAGCACATCTCTAAATGCTTGAGTGCCTAGGTGATGATCCATCACCCATTTCCATCTGCTTGAAGCTAATTCCAGATGCACATCCATGAAAGACTGGCACTAGCCACACTTCCAGAAGGATGCTAACATCACAAGTTCTATTCTGCTAACACTGATGTTGCCCTAAAAACAAGCAATGAAACAACATTTTAAAAAAACCCACACCTGATGCACAGTAAATTTCCTACTTCCTTTCGTTCTGTTTTTCTCAGCATTTCTCCTCTGTGCATTCCTGGAAGTTAATCAAGTTTAAACCTGTAATCAATCATGTCTACCAGGCAAGCAAGCACAGTTTAAGTCATATTTTAGACCCAGAAGTAACAAACTAGACTGGATTTCATTTCATTACAACAATATTTATGTATAATAAGTTCCCTGTTTATAAATTTTAGTTACAATTATGTTCCTCCTGTATTTCATTAAAATGATGACTTCAAGAAAAGGTTTTATGGATCCAGTCCTGCTTTCACTGATGTCAATGAAAATCTCCTTTGATTTCAAATACCTGAATTATAATGCAGGCTGGGAATTATTGGAATTTGTAAACAAAAAGGAAGAAACACAGATTCAAAACCATGTTGTGATAAAGGATTCTCACCAAAAGCACTAACAAGTTTAATTTAAAATTAAAGGGACTGCAGACATTTACTGTATACACACACAAACGCTGTTAAAATCACTCTTCCAAAACCAATTACAAAGCTTTACTGTACAATAAAATTGTTTCAAAATTTTCCTCTTTCACCACTCCTTGCTAGACCTAAAACAAAACGCTGGCACTAGGCATGCAGCTTTTTCCCCCCCAGACAATACTTGTATGGATACCAAATTCCAAAACTCTTAAGAATTCATACAGCAGTCACAAAAGTTTTGAATGCCTCAATTCTCCATCATGTGCAAACACAGCTCAGATATTGCAGGGAATCCCCCAATTCAGGCACACTAGTGCCAAAAGAGGCCAGAAACACAAAGTTCTTTGTCTGAGCTCAACAAGAATTGGGTCCCTCACAGCAATCATGGCAGGGGGAAACTCCATTTCTTCCAGGCATGCTTTGTTCACGTTCTTGCATAAGAAATATTAGGGGGACAATATTTCCTTCAGCTTCAATACTGCTAATTTACCCTGTGCAAGGTGGATTTCTGCCAAGAACCTCTCTTTTGCTGCATCCCCAGAGAATCCAGCCTGTGGGTTTTACTACTGGATGCAACACACTGACCTCCTTCAATGACAGAGCTGCCCATTGCACCAGGGAATTTGCACAGGCACTAAAATTCAATGACAAGTGCAAGTGTAGAGGATAAATAAATATGAGCTAAAATATCCCAGGATAAATAAATACCAGCTAAAATATCCCAGAAAGATATCTTGGTTTAAAAAGAGAAGATTTATCACTACCCCTGTTCAAGGCAGAGGTGGCACATTACAGAAGAGAAGCTGCTGTTCCTCACAGGTTCTTCTGAAAGCCTGAGAGCCTCAAAACTTGAGACTGCAAGATTTTAATACCTCAAGTGAAAAGTGTCTTTCAGTGGTTCTGACTATTTTAAGTTGGGGTTTAGGAATCAATGTATCATCTCCCAAGCATACAGGATAACATTTTCCCAAAAAAAAGCATCACCATGCTGTGGTTTCAGAGGATTGGAACCCAAGTCCATCCACTTTGCCACTTCTGTCCTCACTCTGAAAAGGTTGGTAACATTCATCTACCAACTTTGGGCCTCCACAAGTCAAATGCAAGGTACTAATTTTGTCCCTGTCTTTTTATTCTTTTCCATGCCCTTGGAAAATTGAATTTATCAGTGTCTTTTACAGCAGCCTACAGCATTTCCCATGCTATGTTACAGAGACTTGCAGTTCAAGGGGAAATGCTTTGCTTCTGAAAAACAAGAAAAGGATGTCTCTTGCCGAAAAATCCTAAAAATCCTACTTATATAAACAATGTCCCATTTCCAAAGCACAGAGATTTCTGAAGTTCAGCAAACAGACTGTCTGTGCTGCATTTACACAGACCCACGTTCATTCATCACTTTCAAGTCTAATTACCAAGCCATTTCCCTCTTGGCAACCCCTAATGGCCAGAAGAATTAGGTTTTACATGGTCAGGATACTGAGGGTAACAAATACCCATAACTCTCAGCAGCTGTGCAATTTGTACAGCCTCCCAAGCCCTGTGCAGGCACAGGATTACTTCGAGGCAAACTTTCCTGCTCACACTCTGCTGTATCCAGACCAGTCCTGCTTCAGTGCAGTCTGTCCTACAAAAAGTCATTAACAGCATCTTTCAAAAGTAGGGGGAAAGAAAAGAAAAAGTCATAATCTGCTTGTGCAAACAAATGCTAATTAGAAGCAGAAAGCAGAGGAAAAAACTTCATGCATCTCATGGTTCACCTCTCCTGGTGCATGACTGCAGAAGTTTTTCCTTTCTCAATCATTTATCCTCTTCAAACTTCACTGCAACACCTCACCTCTAACTTTATACCATCTTTCCTGCTGCAGGTTTATCATTTATTCTTTAGAAACAGTCATGGTGAATGCCTCCCTTTTTCTCTACAGTCAGGCGACTAAGCCACTAATTTTTCATTTTCAGTTCTCTCTAAACTTACTCTAACATCCCAACATAAATCAGAAAGAGATGGAAAAATCCTCCATAAGCATTAGAAGCTCAGAGTAACAGAACAGAAAATGCAGAAGTGAACACAGCTCAAAGTATCTTTACATCTTCACTACCACATTAAAAACTCAAGTCCATTCAGAATCACCCTTTCCACTTCCTGCATCAAGGATCATCAGATTTGTCTCTCAAGCAATTGCTCCTCACATTAAACTATTTTTCCTCAGAACTGCAGGATTATATTTCATAAACACTGGTATGCATCCAGCCCACAATCTTAATTCCTTAATTAATATGTATCAGTGTGTTGCCTACATGCAAAATAGGGAGGGTGTGAACAGACAAGAAAAAAATCCAGGAGCTTAATTCATACTGATAAAACATATGGAATTTCTAAGCAGGCTGGATAAGAAATAATATTTTCCAAATAAAACATTTTGACAGTGCACAATGTCAATTACTATAATTTTTGCTGACTTCAAAGTATTACTAGTTTTAACTAATAAACACACACACATAGATTTTGTAAAACAAAACTGCTACATGAGACAGTTACATTAGGTATCGTGTTAGCTATATTACAATTATGGAATTAATTAGAGATTGGGAATGTGTAATAAATAAAACACTGTGGCATAACTGAGTGCAGCCACAGTATTTGCCATGGAATAATGGCTTGTGCAGTGACAGAATCCACTACCTGATGCAAAGGAGACATAATTATGAATAGTTCCAAACAAGAAAATTCCTCAGCTTTCTTTGTCTACCTCTACACTCACTGCATTACAAAGTCTATTAGCTCATATGTGCCTGCTGCTGAGAAGGGATTGTTTAGTGATCTCTGCAGAAGGTTGGGAGCAAAACATTTGTGTTTTAAAACCACAAGCTTTAGTCAAATCTAAATAATGGTTTAATGAATACTTGGCAGGGTGCTTTGAAGAACAAAAGCATTAAGTGATTTACTCAAGGTTATTTCACATCTGTATTTCTGATCAGAATTATGTGTAAAATTACTCCCACAGCTTGACAGATGCAGCTTCTCTGGATTTCTGGACATGCCTACCCAGCAGATATGGAGTGGCACACTCTGCAGAAAGCCCACAGCATCCTATCAAGGATTTAAACTAAGAGGATTTAAACTCTCACAAAGCTGTATCACACAGTGTTTTTCACTGCCAAGGCAAAGAAAACTAATTCAGCCAACAGAGGGAATAGGGAGACAATATAAACAGGTGTTTCCTTGAAAACTTCAGCATGGTCAGTAATAGCACAGGAAATGGATCTCCAGAGACCACAAATCGTTAGCATCTCTAGTGCATTTGCAAATTCCTACTGTGCAAAGCCAGCCTGTAAAAAAGGGCCATTTCTAATAAGTGCCTTGTCTGGTTTCCTACACCATTTAATTTCAGATGAATTTTATGAGAACTCTGCTACATATTTTACCTCCCATCTGGTTCAGATTTGACAATGAAATATTTGTGTGTCCCACCCTGTTCTTTTTAAAGCTCCAAAACCAGATGTCTCCAGCACAACACAACTGCAGCAGGTCACACCACATTCTTCAGTAAGCTGTGCCAGGCCTACTACCCCCCACAGACAGTCCCAGGTAAGGTAAAATCAAGTTGTTTACTTCCTTAAAAGCAAACAAACTCAACATGTCCAGGGCACTCTGTGAAAAGACTGTTTAAAATGCACCATGGCTTAACCTTCCAAAAGGTTTGATCTTGATGAAGTGCTGGTTCTGAAAGCTAAACACATTAACAATTGCAGCAGGGGATGATATTCTTTTCCCCTCTACTGGCTTGATTCAAGCAAACAATTTTGCAATTTCTGTTGCTTCAATGTATAGCACTTCTAGGAAGCTCACAAATTGCCCAGCTGCATACATTGCACTTGAGAAGGATTCTGAGAAAAGCATCTTTAATGAGATTTTGCATTTTCAACAGCAAGAATGTTCATTTCTTAGCAGGCTCACAGGGCAGCTCTATGCTACATGTGATACCACCTCCTGTGACACAAATAATTTATTTACGTTACCAACATCAAAGGGACACACCTGTTATCCCTTCCTGAATATACAAATACCCTTCTTGCAATACAAAAGAATCTGTAAGGATGCTGAGGGAGTTTTCTTCCCAGAAAAATATTGAAATTTTGATGTGCTTTTAAACAGGACAAATGCTTTCTAATGCACCAATTTGGCAGTTTTTCATGCAAAATAAAACAGGATAAAAGTATTTACTGCAACAGCAAGTAGCAATTACATTTATAAGGAGGTATCCTCCAGCAAAGTCCACTTACAGAGTCTGTCAGATGTGAAACAGTGTAGTAGTAACTAAAAGCTTCAGACATGAACTAAATCTCTTGGAATCATCACAAAGAAGGATATTAAAAAAAATACTATTAGCTTTTTGCACAATAATCCCTTCTTAATGTCACACATGAAAGGACACAACTGTTCCCAAATATTTTCATAAAGTTTCTCCCAGTCTGGCAAAACGTTTAAACATAGGTGTAAATTTAGGTTTATGAGTGTTCTCCTTGGAAATTTCTGTCATGTAGCTTATGATCATATTGTTTGCTTGATGGAGACACCAAATTAGGCCAGGGCAACAACCCTGGGAAAGGAAAGGAGTTAAGTTACTGGAAATAAAAGGTAAAACCACAGAAAAGAGTCAAAGAGCATGAGAACCAGTAGATTCATTCCTGCTAATGAGATGAGAAAGGAACTCCATCAACTTACCTGTTTATGCCAAGTTAAAAAGGCTTGAGTAAGTCACACCTTACCCTTGTGTACAAAGAATGAAGATATTTAATAAAATAATTCTAGAAAAGTAAATAAATATGTGATTGTACAGTGAGAGTAATTTATCAGGAAATAATGTCTGCTGTTTTTGTAACAGGATTACTTACTTTCCCCTTTCACCAGCCAAGGCATCAATTTCATCAAAGAAAAGAATTGAAGGAGACACTGCTCTGGCTTTCCTGAAGATCTACAAAAAACAACAATTAAATACCCAGTTTTAAGGGATGGAAGCTGTTTACAGTACACTTATCACTCCCTGCACATCTCAAGACCTACAGAGCTTCATGTAACAGCCTTTTTTATTTTAAAACAGATTTTTAATAAGACAGGCTTGTAGTAAAAGCCACCTCAAGACCCCAAATTCAACATGTATCACTAGGTCGATGCAGGAGAAAGCTAAATATCCCTGCTGCTTCATTTTTTTATCTTCTTTTTTAAGCTTACACCAGAAGCAGTTTTTCAGAAAGTTTAATGGTAACCTCACAAGCAGAGAAGAATTTGAAAGCCAAGGAAGCTTAATATCTAACATCTCACCTCTCGCACTGCTCGTTCAGACTCACCAACGTATTTATTCATCAACTCGGGTCCCTGCAAAAGAGAAAATTAAAAAGCATGATACATTTGTATACAAAATTATTAAGATAATCTGCCAGTGCTACCCTGGTCATGCTGTTACAAAAAATTCTGAGATTTTGTCATTTGTAAGTGTTATGATTGTATTTTTAATTTACCCTCTACCTGGTACCAAGCTTTCTCCACTTATTTTAGTATCTATGCATGTTGTTTAGTTCTCTCATCCTAACACTTTGCCAGTATCTAAATATGAAATGGATTTAACCAAAAAACCAAATGCTGTGAGGTTCTTAAAAGTGCTCAACAACAGTACCAAGGGGCTGCAAACCAGCCAGGACAAATCACAGTAAAGCATTTACCTGCACCCTGTGCAACCAAGCACCACAACAGTGACTTAAACTAATGTTTAGTAGCACTTCTTTGAACCTGACACTCTGCAGGTGAAGCAAAAAGCTCCAGAGCAGCACACCTGAAACCATCCCTAGCGAGGAAGCTGCTCAGTGTCTGAGCTCATGCACATTCCTGCTCCTCTGCTGAGCTGCCAAGCAGGGTTATGAGTGCCAGCTGCTGTGGTGCCTGGTTGTTCTCACAGCCCCTTGCACCAGGAACAGACTGGAGACCACAGGGTCAGCATTCCAGTCTTGAACAAGTACTTGCAATTATAAAAAGTAAAACAATGGCAAATTCTCAGAGTATTTTCTGTTCTGCTGCATCCTGTAGGATAGGCTGCTTAAATAATGCTTCCTAATGGGCCTCAGCTTCTCCTGGGATTGGTAATGACTCATTGACTTCAGCCTGGTTTGCATCAACACTGACCTGCAGCCACAAACAAGGATCATTATCTGCTGCCCTGAATGAAAAGAGCCAGTGGCTCCAATCTATTTTCCAGGCAACAACAGGTGTCCTTGTAATTTCCCCAGAAGAAACATCCTTCAGAGTCAGAAAGCTGAACCACCTCCTCCCAGCTGCGGGTGCCTCCAGGTAATACTCAGCCCAGAGCACAGGGCAGCTTTAACAGCAGGTATGTCACAATTAACAATGTGTGGCAGACAGAGATTTCTGCACTGGCAGTGACAGAGCCTCCGTCACAAGCCCTCTTTGAATGGGACCATCTGGACTTTGTTCCCAGGTCAGTGGAACACAGATTCACCACTCTGAAAATGCAGCACACTGGGTTTTGCAGCCTCCCCTCTCCACCACTCATTTTCATTCCTGCAATAACAGTTAATACATGACTTTACCTTGACACTGAAAAACACCTGTGCTTAAGTAGGGGTAAAAAATATATCCTCTGAAAAGCAAAGCACAAGTCATCTGGTATCAGCAAAGCATCCAGGCATAGACACCATGTTTATTTCCTTCTTTTCCAAGATTGTCCTTTATCCAAAGGACCAGGTGAGACAGTGCAGCAGACAGACCTAGACAGGCCAAAGCCACACTAAAAGGGTTGACAGGGACAGCACTGTGTGCACTGCCTGTAGGAAAGGTAAATTACACAACTGGCATTGTTTTCTTTCAGCAACATCCACCCTTAAAGCAACTGCTGTGGTAGCTAAAGTGTCACCTGGAGGCCTCCAATGACTGCAAAATTAGAGTTTGCATGGAAACAGAATTATTCAGATACAAAACCAAGGAATGACGGAAAGAGAAACACAAAAAACGAGGTGTGAGAGAATCACAAAGCCTTTTGCTGCTATTGACACCACCCCTGAGGAGTGTGGAGCAGTGTTAGTGAGGGACAGGCTGCAGCTCAGAGACAGCCCAGCTGCTCCAGGCCCTTGTTCATCATGCTCAGGACAGATCAGGAATCTGATAGCACAGCCCTGACAAATCCTTAAGGAATGAGAGCAGAGTCCTCTCTTTCCATCCAGCTCCCTGTTACAATGAGAAACTGCTGCAGACTCTACGCCCAATTAGAGATTTCTCTCCCTAACTTTGCCTTGGAGCCTGTGGACCTTCTCTTTCATGCCCTTATTCCCATAAGTAATCTTCATTCACATCAGTATTTCCATGGAAACCAACATCACACACATCAGTGCCAACGGTGTGCTCCTCTTCTATGACCCAACATCAAACAGCCTGATATTTTCTTTTGTCTCAGAAAAAAAAACAAACCAACAAACTTAAACCCAAAACTACTCTATTTGAGCTTTAAGGTACAATATAATTTCATATGCTTGTAGTTTTATTTTTAATTAAGCATTAAAATATGATGAAGGCAACATAAAAGCAATAAATACAGTTTAAAATGTTTCAAAGAGAATTATTCTGAATGCAGCATTTTGCTGTAAGCTTCAACATGAAGGTTTTTCTCCATTTTTCTCTTCATTAAGCAGCAAATCCAGGGGAAAGATCACTACATGTTAGTGACCTGTGCCTCTTTGTGGAGAAATTTCATGAAAATTGGTTTGAAAGTCTCCTAGTTCACCCTTCATGAGGGATACCAGAACTGCATTTGAGTGTCACAGTTTTTTCTGTGAGCAGCTCAGAATCCTTATTGTCCATGGCAAGAAAAAGACAAAGCACACACAGAAGAGGAGGAATTGCTGTACAATTCAATCATGCAAACACTGAAAAACCACAACACAAAAACTAGAAATGCTCAAAGCAGCTGCAGGTAGCAAATGAACTGTGTGAGCTCTGGTCCCACCTGAGCTGAGCCTCTGCCTTACCCTGTCTGCACCTGTGCTGTCCTTCAGCTCAGATTGATGGCAGCTCTTATTTGAAAAATAAATCTGCAGGACAGGCAGTCTGCAGGCCACCACAAAGTCACCTGCTGGCAGCTGATACAACTTCTCATTTTCACAAAACTCACCTTTAGCAGACTTTCTTTAGAGGCCACTGAAGAAATACCAGGAGAGCTTTTTTATTTTATTTTTCAGTGCTTTTCTAAATGCTTTAAAAATCAAATGACATGAGCTTGACTTAGCAAGCTGACATTTGTTGAAATATCATTTCTCTGGCCAAAGGAGTGAGCATAAGGATTCTTTTAAAAGCTTTTTATGGCTGTTGATAGATTGACCACGAGGTGCTAGAAAAAATGGGCTAGTTTAATGCTGCACAGCTCTGTTCCCATCTGCAACAAGTCATCTTCCATACAAACAGACATGAAGAAATAAAAGCTGCTTCTTGTGGTCATTTGCACAGGGACTCCAAAACCAGCAAAAGATGTGGAGCAGAAAATTGGCAGAAGTGGTTGTAGCTTAGCCATGCATATAAGCATTTGTGAGCTAGAGTCCAGACTGACAGTAAAAAAATCTGCCAATTCAGGCCCACTGGATACTGCTGAGGTTTCTTTATTCAGCCTCAAAGTAGAAAGGGTTTCCAGGCATGCTCTGCTTAAAGACTATTCCATCCCCACTTACAGGATATATCCCTGTGTATCACAAAACCTTCTCCTTGCTTATGGTCTGGATTTCTTTTTTATTTCAATAAAATACAATTCCTTACATTTAAAACAGTCTCAGAATCAACTCTTGAAAGATTAACTGCACAGAAGATAAAACCCCTATATACATGCAGCAACATGAGATAAGCTTGTGCACACATGGTTTTGACAAGTTCTCAAAGTGTTTTTAAACTGCAAGAGGGACATCTGCTATCCCTGAAGTTAAAGACTATCAGTCATTTTTCAGAGCAGGGCTTAAGATTTTTTCCACCACTTGGCTAGGAAATTTAGACAGTGACTTCTCTTACTTTTTTTTTAACTCTTTTGACAATCAGGCAAGTTATGCACTTAGGTTTTCTTTCTGAGTCACATGGGCACAGCTCCAGATGTCTCCAGCATACAGCTCAGTCTAGACTCCTCAGAAATACTGTGATAACTTCACATATAGGTTCTGAGCTCTTACACAGACACATTAAATTCTGTTAGCCACAGAGCACAATTCCTATGTGCTAAACATCCAACTAGAGAGTTTATATCACATCCAATAGATTATTACTACAAGAGAAAGCACAATTCCTTCTTCACCATATTCAAAGCAGAAATAGTCAAACAGACATTAAAGTATCAGTCATAATTAATAATTAATTTCAAATTATGTCTCTAGAAACTAAGCTCTGTATTGTGAGTCTCAGGGGAACAAAAAAAAAAGACAGAGGTGCCAAAATTATTTTTCAATTGTTCACAATGTGTTCCTGAGGCAATGTTCAGTGCCCACAGTCACACACTGACATCTGAGTTAGACATTGACACAAACTGATTTGGGTAGACATTCACCTCTCAGGTGCCACATGCTAATTAATTTCTCTCAAGACTGCAGGAGAAGCTTAGACATCCAGCTCAGAGGAGCAAAGTTTGATCCCACCCCACCAATGCATCCTTCACAGAGTTAAAACTAACATCCTTCTTTAATTCTTTCCAGCTTTGACGCTAAAGGTGAGATAGAGTCATGGAATCACAGAATTCCTGACCTGGGTTGGAAGAGTCCTTAAAGATGATTTAGCTCCAACCTCCATGTCATGGGCAGGACACCTTCCACCAGACCAGGTTGCTCAGAGCCTCATCCAACATGACCTTGAAGAACTCCAGGGATGGGTAATCCACAACTTCTCTGGGCAACCTGCACCTCTGCCTCACCACCCTCACAGTAAAGAATTTTTCCTAATCTATCTAATCTAAATCTGTTCCATTTTAAAACCATTCCTTTTATCCTGTCACTACATGCTCTTGGAAAAAGCCTCTCCATCTTTATTGTAGGCTCTGTTTAGCTTCTGGAAGGTCACAATCAGGTCACTCCTAAACCTTCTCTTCTCCAGATTGAACAATCCCAATTCTGTCAACCTTATGCTCTACTCTAACAACACTGAAGAGACTCAGAAATTAGTTATTGAGTCTTTAGGCACTGTAACCTCCATGGCAAAATGCTGTTCCATCCCTTCCACAGTCTAACCAAAGCAGCACATGACTCAGGGCGGCTGCAGGGAAGCAAGTTAACAAGATAAACACTGAGACTTCCTTGATTTTAACAGTAAGGCTCTTTCTAAGGCAGAGGCTGTACATGTGTGATTTGGTAATTGGTTACGCTGCATAGAAAAATATTTGCTCAGAAAACGCATTCTATTTGCTTGTTAAGAATAAAGCCTGCTTCTTCTCTTTCAGGGCTGCTTAAAGATTTAATCTGCATCACTCCCAGCTTCTCAGCACAAGGAAACCCCAGGCTGAGCACCATGCACCATTTTAATCACTTCCTCTCCCTCTGCCCTGCATTCCACAGGACCTTAAAAACTTGTTGACACCTGTCTGGGGTTTGAAACACTTCCATTTCAGCAGGTGCTTGGGGGCTCCAAAGTATTTAAGGGAGCAAACTGGCAAAACCCTGTCATCCCCAATCTCTGCAGTGAAGTTGCTACAAGCAGCATGGTCAGACTGCAAAGGCAAATCAAATAACCAATTTTCTTTATTGCCTGCCTCAGAATCCACTTGTTTGCCATTTGCCTTGACCAGCAAACTACAGTGACAATTTTTTGTGGCTTCTTTACAGAAGACAGAAGCCAGGATTTGCACTGCAGAATGAACTGACTGGAAACACCAAATTGCACTCCCTGCATGCACCAGTGCCCTCGGAGTGCCTTTGGCATCATCAGGGCAGGATCCACGCAGGAGCAAAAATCACACAGCAAAAGCACAGAAAATGAGCCACCCCTGCTGCAAAACCTGTTTGCTGAGACTTCACACCTCCAGCAACACTCCATTCCTCCACTGGTTACTTGAAGAGAAAGAGAGAAAAACTAAGTGCTAATAAAAATTAAATTTGCAAGGTAATTGTGAAGAGACAAAAAACCAGATGGGGATTATATTTAACCATTTTCTGCCCATATATTCACTTTTGGTAAGTTTATGGTAAGAATGGATGAATGATTTATTTTTAGTTTAGTAAAATATGCAGAGAGTTTCAGGATTAAAAGAGCTCAAAGAATCTCAACTTATCTCTAGTAAAAAATGTCAATTTTTTCAAATAGAGTTATTTTTACTATCTGCTAATTAACTAACAAGTTACTGTAAATGTGGTAACCGTGAATTATCTTAGAAATTTTATCAAATGTTTGACAAAATTTCACATGAAACCACAATGCTTCTGCATTTTTTTCATCTTAAATGCCTTGCTTATAATCACCAAGCTTTCTTATTTCAGGCTTCTGCTCACTGAAATCCCCATTAAAAGGCTAAGCTATCTCCCCAAAACTCAGTGACAGTTCTTCACAAAGGAAAGCAGTCGACCTTTCCAAGCCTCATTAATCTGTTGGAGCTGCCACAGCCAAGAGCTGAAGGGAAAAGCAGAGGAAACTTGAATTGGAAAATATTTTGACATAATTGACCCAGATGACAAACTAAGCTTAAGCACATGTCAAGCACGGGGAGTGGTACAAAAGCATCGGCTGGGTGATACAGGAAGCTAAAGCAAGCCAAGGTGAAGTCAGAGCCCTGGGAACTGTGTATATTTTTGTAATTACTGCTAATTGAAAAAAGAAAAGATTCCTTCTGCTCAAGTTCTTAAGTTACAGCAAATAAAAGGTCAGGAATATTTTCTCTTAAAAAAAAAAAATCACACTACAGTTGGCTCTCTTAACCAACATTTCAAATTAAAGTTTAAGAACAGAGTTCACATCATCTATACCAGTGGTTTGCTCAGTGCTGACATCCTTAAACACTCCTTACTGTCACAGGTGGGTTTGGTTTTCTTTTGTTTTGTGTGGTGAGTTTTGTTTTTTTCCAAGCATTGCTTCATCCTGTTTACAACAATTACTGTGTCTCATTTAGCTGAACTGCAAGGCATTAACTTTTTTAAATTTAAGCTGGTTTTTGCCACTACCCCAAGTGAGGTTTTGCCTTACTTTTGATTTTAAACAGACAAATGTTAAAAACCACTAAGCAGCAAGAGGAAAAATGATGTTTCTGAAACTTTCACTAGCATATAGAAGTTACATAATTTTTCTTGCTACGTATCTTATAAACTCAGGTAATCTGCTTGTTGGACAGCAAACAGAGCTCCAAGTCCCCATGGATCAGACCATCACAGCTGGGTGATGGAGTTTATCTGGATGGGTTTGTCCTGATGGTGGCCTCCCAGCCTGACATCTTAAGAGACTCCAGTGAGTCAGACTCCAGTGTTCATTCTAAAATAGGTTAAAACCAAAAAAAAAAAGCTCAATGGTTTTCTTATTTGGTAGTAAAGTTAATGACCTAAACAGCACAATAATAGGAGGGGGGAAAAAATTCCACACAGAGTCTCTGCAAATTGCTTCCCAGAAAAGCAACAGCAAATCTGTAAGGAAAAGTAATACTAATTTGATTCTTAGCACAACACAGTGACAAAGGATTTCCTAAAAATAAAATAAACTAAGAAACTTAAAATCCAAGAGGGCACTCATAACACACCTAAATAAACTAAGATGCAAGACAAATGCAGAGATAATTATCTATACCATATAGTAAAATAGGTGAGCTTCTTCCAAAAACATAATATCACCACAAAAATCCTAGTGGTCTCACAAAAATATAGCTCAAAAGAAAGAAAAGCTAGTCAAAGCTGACCCTAAATGCAGGAACTGACAACACAGTCCACAGAAATACCTACCACATAAATAGTCAAAAGAGGGAACACAGTGACAAAGGGTTTCATTTCCTTCATGTTCAGTTTTAGATGACATCTAAAGCAAAAATGTCAGAGAGACAGGTTGTATGTAATAGCAAGGTGTCATCAGCCTGGCAGAAGCTGAAAATTATATCCCCATCATATTCACATGGATAGGTCCCATACCTGTATATAAGGGGCTTTTCTTAGTAGCACAAAAATGCATAAAACACATTTCAGAAGAAAATTACAAACTTGGGGACAAGCACAAGAGGACTGTGAAGGACAAAAGTGCAGAGACGTCTGATTGAAATAAGCAGTCAGATCAAAAGTTGTTGATAAGTCAAGACTGATGTTCAATCCTGCAGAATGAAAAAATTATCCTAATCTATTCCTTCCTGCAGTCTTGCACACTTGTATCCGTGACTGCAAAACACTTAAGAAAATCTCCAAGCAGCTGAGAACAATTCAGTTGCCTTTTCTGTAGCAGAGGTTTGGAGGGGGGAATAATCCAGATGACCACTAAAACCCTGAAAAGCCTCAGTGCTACAAGAGATTCAGAAAAAGGGGTTGACGGGAAGGAGCAGGAAGAGCCATCTCCTGGAAAGTAGTTGACAACCTCCTCCTCAGTAAATTTAGCAGATACATTGTGTTAGAGACAAAGAAAGTCAAGAGAAAGAACAAAAATAAACTATTCCCCCTAGGAATTATATGCAAGATTGCTTTGTAAAACAAACCAACCAACCAACAAGCTGTTTCGCTCTGGAAAAGCAAAAGGTCACCAATCTTGGTGAAAATACAGCTATAAAAAGTTTTTGGCCAAGTATCAAAGAGCATGTTTACAAAAGGGCCACATTCATTGTAACACTAACCATTCAAACCTCACAATAGACTTCAGGAGAGAACAGGATGCAACGTCAAACATCTGTTATCACGTTATTTTCTTCAGCTCCTCTGCCCAGAAATGACATGGAGACTCAGCCCATCTCCCAAGCCTCACGAAAGGCCAGTCAGACACGGGCCAGAGGCTGCCCTGTGACAGCTCCCCATGCCCAGGATGGATGGAAAGGTCACATCTGAGCAGTTTGCTCATAACCCAGCTGAAACGTCTCACTGAACAGTCAGCTGTCCAAACTGCACAGACACACGTAGCAAACAAAAAGCCTTCCTTTGGAAGGAGGCAGGTTGGGGCAGGGGTGATACCTGCTGCACTGCAGCAGGACAGCCAGCTCAGACAGACAACACATCCTGCACTGGTGGCAGCTGGGAATTACTGTGCCCATGGCTCTTAAATGCAGTGTGCAGACACAATAGGTCCAGCCTTCCAAAAATCACTGGCGCGAGCAAGCACTGCATGGAACAGAATCGATTTCCTCTCAGGCTTCACGGACAAAGGGAGAGGCAGCATCCAGCAGCAGGCTCCCACAGCTACAGCTGTGCCTCCTGCCTGCAGCCCCTGCTCCAGAAGAGCCTCTGCCCTCTGCACCATCCCCAAAGAGGATCCCACAAGCTGTAGAGCAGACACTTTTCATCAGAATTACTTACTCGAGAGACACTGGAAGGAAAATGCAAGTCTGAAAAGTAAATCAAGAATCACACTTTCATTTCAAAATGCCTGATGTCAGTTCCAGGGATGGATATCAGAGACAAAATTTAGAGAGCAGGAAAATTAATAGGGCTATATGCAAGAAAAATCCCCTTTAAAAAAACCCCATCAAAATAAACCAAAACCCCACATATTCATCTACTTTGGATTTATTGCAGGAATACTTGCAGTGGAAATTAATTCATGCCTGTTGTGCTTGAAAAAGTGCTACAGACGATATTTAACACATTTAGTACATGATGGATGTTGCCTTTTTCTGTCCTGGAAACAAATGTGAAGTTAGAGAAAGTGGGCTATGTTCCCTTCCTGGAGTCAACATGTCCAAGGCTGGACATGCTCCAGAGATGTGCTTCTTGAAACATCTGTACATTGAATATTTGACCAGTTCCAGGCCAGGGGAATTAAATCAACAGGGAATCACAGGCAGTTTGCTAGAGCCAGACACTTCTGCTGCAGTTTGTCAATGATGGGGGGATGTTGCACGTGCAGAACTGCACCATGGAAAAATCTGCATTCTGTACACCAGCATTTCCCACCATTGCACCTTCAGATACCTCCTGGTCAGCATGAGCCACCCTTCACTTTCAGACAATTAAGTGCATCAGTAAAAATGTGAAAGGTGTTGTGATTGAGGGAAACAAGACAGCAACAACATCCATTCTTAACTGTTAGGGTTTTTTTTTTCCCCAGACTGCTACCTTTTTTCCCCACCCTCACGGGCACTGGGACAAAGAGGAATGTTTTCTTTTAAACAGAGGCAGAGGAAAAGGTTACCTTGTTTACCAGTAACTCTGGAGCACAAAGAACTACTTTGTCTTTATGGAAGAGGCAGTAAAGGTAGAGTTTCTTAAGGGTTGAGGTTTCCAAGGTTGCCCTTGTTGATGTGACTGTGACCCAGAGGGCTGCCTGCAATCCCAGGGAGCCCAGGCAGTGAAGAGCCCCTGGCTTCAGGGTCAACACAACTGCCTCTGCTCCCAGAGAGGATCCAGCTCCAGCGTGCCTGAAAGGATGGGAGGAGGAAGAAGCTGTGCAGAAACTAACACAGGAGGCTTTGTGAGTAAAGACATGGTCAACAGAGAAGGGGACGTGATCTTACTGCTGAGGAGGAGATACTTTCAAAATACTTAAACAAATGTTTTTTCTTGCACTTCATTAACATTCTGACACAGCTGCAAGACTACCCCATGTGGAATCACTCTGCTATCTTTTTTTTTTTCTTTCCTATGCAGTGAAGCTCAGTATTATTATTAAATAACTTCCATTCATATGTTTTCCATACAACCCACAGTGATCAATTACACTGATTCATAAGCAACAAAATCCAAAATTTTTCTATACTAAGTGTTTCTTAACGCTGAGAGACTATCCCATTTATCCAAGAGTATTCAAGATATAACTGATTTTGCAAGCTTTCTGAAAACTGATGGAAGTAAAACTATTTCCCCAGGAAAAAAGGCAAATAGGACAAGAAAAATCTGTAATGAAACACAGTGAGATAAAGAAAGTGACCTTCCTGAGGAATGAAAAGGAATGCAAGAGATTAGATTATAATAATTCCATGCATGCAAGTAATTATTACAGTAAGAGCAGTTATCCACTATCCAGAGTCACTTTTCATTTACATTGCTTTAATTGCAGTATAAATACTGTTGCCACTTTCAGAGAGACTTTAAACAATGCCAATATTTAAGATGTCACTCTACAGCTTACCTGTCCATCCAACATCTGTGCTGTGATAAAACAGATAAAATAAATAACAATTCTTTTAACAGCATACAAGAAAACACAAGGTTTTTACAAGGTGTTTGCTGGAGCATATATAGGGATCAGAAAACCTAAGACCCACTGGATTTGAACACTGGAAATTGCTAAACCATCAGTTGTTATGCAAGAGTTAAGAAAAACATGAGCCTGAATGGCCTACCTTCACTGCCAAGAAGTTGAGGCCACTTTCATGAGCCAAAGCTTTTGCTATCATGGTTTTTGAGCACCCAGGAGGTCCATAAAGCAGGACACCTTTGGGAGGCTGGATCCCCATTCGGATGAAGGACTCTGGATGTTTGAGAGGCCATTCAACTGCCTGTTTCAACTTCAGCTTGACATCTTCTAGTCCTCCTATGTCTGACCAAGACACCTGCAGAACAGAGCATTTTTGCTGAATTCAGAACATGGAGAAGAACTATTAAAAAATTAAACAAAACAAAAATGCTCTGTAGAATGTGCACTGGTTCTTTAATGAATTTGTTTTTAATGAGTCACTTCTTCAAAAAGTCTTCATTAAACAAGAAGCACAAGACAGGCTTGTCAGGAGTACATAAAGCCATGTGATATGTCCTACCCAAAAAAGCAGGCAGATCTAAAACCTGCCACACCTCTTCCTACATGGCTGTCAACAAGTCTGAGACTTTGCTCCACATCCTCCCAGCCTGCTCTTCCTCTGGTCACCATACACTCCTGTTCAAGTATTAAACATGTCAAGGCACACCTAAATCAAATAATCTTCTGCCTTAAAACACTCTTCCAGAAATTTGCTCAACATAAATCATCCTTCAGCTCTGGAAAGTGAGTTAGATGTGGAAAGCAAGCAGAGTGTTGCTGAGAGGTAAGGTATTGCCTTTCCCCCAAGCTGAAAGCTGGTGTCACCCTTGGTTTGTCCTTATTTTCTCCAGATGCACAAGGAGTGGAAACTAGAAGTGGACAGTCCTTGAAAAAGGTAATTCAGTCTGTTATTGAAGCAGATGAAAAAGAGTATTAGGATGTGGTGCAAGCACTTTTGTTAAAGACCAAGCAAACTTCAAATCAAATAAAATTTCTCTTAGATTGTCAACTTTTATGGAGAAGAAAATAACAAAGAGAGCAGAGAGCAAACAACAGAAGTCTGTGCTTCTGAGTCAGACATAAAATAGTGTGGCTTAAATTTCATTTTAAAAATGTCATTACCTACCCCTACAATCCTTGATTCTATGTAGGAGCTTTGTAAACTGCACAGAACTAAATCTTGACACTCTTAGACAACTTTTTCTGAGGGTAGAAGACAAGCTTGTTCTCCTTTTTTCAATATCAATCCTTGCTCATACCTGGCAAACCATGGACTAGTCATTCCAATCAAATATTTTGACAAACATGAACAAGAACATCTTGAAATTAATTAGGCCATCATGAATTCCCTGTATAATTCAGCAACAGAAAGCAAGATCTATTAGCAGTACTTCACATGCACGTAAAAAGTCAGGGAGAAAACTCTTAAATATTATTTCCACCCTCTTAAATATTCAGTCACCCTCTGCAAATATTCAGTGTACTGAGTATCATTCAGGCATCATTCAAGTGATTTTTCAGACCCACTACATGTCATTTAACACCAACACAAGTGACAGAATTGTACAGAAAAGGTGAAATAAGGCCACTTTACATGAAGGTTGTTTCCAGCAATCTGGAGACTTATTCTGACTTCACTTTGAATTCCAACAGTACAAGTGGAATTGGTGCAGCAATAGTATTCAAAGCAAAAATAGCTAATAAACCATTCCCTTCACATTCTGGTGAATTCTAAACAGAACAGATTTTTCCTCATTTCAAAAGAAGAGAGATAAGTGTGGATGGGGTGGGGAGGGGGAGAAAGGTTGGGGAGCAGTCCACCAGCAACAGTTAGACTGCTTCACCTGCACAGGAACTCAAAGGAGAGGTCTTGCAACACCAGCAATGAGGTGTGATGTGATGTCACTGTGGAAATGGCTTTAAAGATCAGCCTTAGGGCTGGGCTCACACATACAAAACCAGCTCTCTGCGACAGCATGTAGGACACCAACATTTCATTACTGCTGCAATCTTTAGCTCTCCCCAGAATAACAGAGCTCAGAGTGCGATGCAGAGCAGCAGCTCCCCAGAGGTTATTAAGCACCAGTAATAAAGAAATAAAACAGGCAAAGGATGTCTTATCCAGAACCCATTGGCTGCAAAGACACAAATCTGAGAGTTGAATTGCAGTAAAGGGAGTGAAAGAGGCAAGCAAAACCCACAGCACTCTCTGAAAAAAAAATTCAGAAAGACCCATAGGAGAGGGAGGAACAGCAACTGCAGTGCAACTCTCCAAAGAACCGCAGTATTAACTTTCTGATTTGTAATGTGCATCCTCTCTCTCCTAAATTCCTGCTGCAGAAAAAGCAGCATTCCAAAAAGGTTGTAACACACAGCAAAGTTCAAGAGAGGTTCTGTAAAAACAGAAGGCAAGATGCCACACAGAACTAGGCAGCAAGGATTTTACATTTGCTTTGGTCACAGCCAACACAATTCAGGCACAAAAGGAAGGAACTGTGGCTTTATTCAGAAGTTAGTTTGAACTCTTCTCATTTGATTGGCACATGGCTACTGCAAAGCAATGAAATATGAAAGAGCTCACCATCTGAAAAATGAAGCTAAAAATCAAAAGAACTCCTGCATGTCAATGGTTTTACTGATAAGTAACTACACAGGCCAAAAGTCCCATCCATACCAAATGTGATGCCAAGTGAGCACTGTACCTGCACTACCTACCTAAAAAGTAGATATTATTAACGTAGCTCAAATTCCTGTCTTCTCTTTGGGAAAAAATCTCACAACTTCTAATTTATTTAGTGTTTGAAGTCATTTTTAGCAAGGATTTTTTTAGATTACATCATTCACAGAATATTTTGAGATGGAATGGACCCTAAAGATCATCTAGTTCCACACTTTCATCCTTTGGTAGGTGTTATGGGAGGGCACAAAATCTGTTGCACCCCGTACTTTAGATTCTACTTCAAACTCACCCCAGGTAGCAAACACATGGCTTGAAATTTAATCTACATCTTCAGAGAATATGCATTCTTTGTGGGAATGCAGGTCCTGTCAGCACAAAAGCAATCCCCACTATGTTGTTAATAAAGGAATGAATTCCAGTGATACTCCAATAACTCAGTGGGTGTTTAACAAATAAAATCAAGTGATAATCAAGGAAGCCACTAGCAGGGTGGTTTAGTGGACAAGAGGAGCCTGAGGAGTGGGTTGACCAGGACTGAGAACAGATTTCCTGCAGTACCTCAAGGCCTTGCTTCTACCTGCCAGTGTTGTGCCTTTGGGCAGCATTCCACCTGGCTCCAAAGGGGCTGGAGTGCCTGGGAGGCACAGCACAGGGGTAACAACCTGAGCCCACGAGCTAGTAGCACAATGAGCAAGACAAGAATTAGTAACTCTGGCTCTCAGCAGAACCACTTAGCCTTGAGGATATTGGTGCCATGACACCATTTCCAGGAAAAGCTGTTTGGGGCCAGCCCAGGCAATTCCACCCTGCACAGCATGGACTCTTAGCAAGCCAAGTGTGACATCCGAGCTGGCTGCGTGCTGCATCCGGTTCATGGATCTTATTTCCCATTCCAATAAGTTTGGGAATAAGGGTCTACAGTTATGCAATCTAATTCCTAAATGACTCATTTTCATGCAATGAAATATAAATGTTTTCTTCTAGGGCTTGGGAAGCTGCTGAGAAACACCAGCACAACTGCTCAAAGAATCAGGATTAGACAGACTAAATAAAAAATTATTTGCTCAATCTTCTTAACATAGATCAGAGCTGCTTTAAACCAGATCAGTTCCCCAGCCCAGTTTATGTTGGGTCTGCTACTGAACCACTATAACATGTAATTAAAAGGGCAGTAAGCAGGGTAAAGATGAACCTGGCACCACCAAAATGCTCATATAATGACAGTCATCTGACAAGTGACACTTGGCAGTGATAATCTGCCTACACATTGAATTCTGCCTTCACTTAAAACCATATAATGCCACTGAAGACATTCAGGCCACATTTACACAAAAATCAGAGCAATCAAACTCTTGACAGCTTTGTTTCAACAATTTTGGTTACAAATGCTAACAGCTGGTTTCAGCTTTATTTTGTGTCCGCTTCCAAACAGGGTCCAGCTTTCATGGCTATCCCAGACCTTCCTTGAACATGCATCTGAAGATTATTACCCCATTAATCTGCTCAGCATAAAAATCTACAGATCAGGAGATATAATCCTGCACTCCAAACTCTTCCTGAAGCATTAGGAACCATTCTGCAAAGGGTCTGAAATTATAAATAAATAGACATGCAAACAGAAAGATAATGCACAACATGAATCAGTAAATTAAGGCTTCCACTCCATACAACTCCTGACAAAGTTGCCACAGCATTGCACAAAAACAACTTACTTTTGGCACATCAATTGCCACCTCCCTCATGGCGCTGGGCCTGACATCGTTCATCCCCTGCAGGAAGTCATTGAAAGCAATCATCACTGACCCAGCCACCGCGGTGTCCCACAGGCCGGGCCTCTTCCCCAGCGCTCTCCGCAGTGCGTACAGACCTAATGGAACACAAAAACATGGAAATGGGTAGGCTTCCTCCTGGTTCTCACCACAGCAGAGTGTACCACACACAAAAATACTGCAGCACTGCAAAGGAAATGATGTTCAAAAGTGCTTCAGTGCTGGGCCCGAACTACGTCAGAGAACACGCATTCACTTCTGATGGGAGAGTACAAATAAGGGGATTTAAAAACCACACATAGAATATAAGATGTATCTGTTCCAAAAGACAGAACCAAACAGCCTTGTTCCTGTTTTCCCAGAGATGAAGCTTACAGGGCAAATCTGGATGTTCAGATCTGAACACATTTCTAAACCACAGAGGAAGAGGGACAATGAACATTCAAGGACACATTAAATCAGCTCACAAGAAATTCACAATCTCGCCCACTTCTCTATTATCAGGACAGTATCTTCAAAATTAAAAAAAAAAAAAAAACTATGAGATTGCTTTAACTTTTATTGGAACCCCATTTTTCCATTTAGTAAGATGACAGACACCTGCATTTTTCTGGATATGGAACAAACATTCCCTGTAACACTCAACAGTTCTTTGTTCCCTTCAGCAATTACACTTTCCAAATGCAGGAAGAGCTTTTACCCATTCTTTTGTTTGGACAAATCACTCACATGCAGTATCTATAAATCTTGATGCTAATTCATAGTTTCTTCCTATAAATCAATCCTTCAGAAGCCACACAGGTCCCACCTACTCACCCATCAATACTCCTAAGGCAGGACCAAGCAGTACTGCTGGCAGCTCCCAGGCATTCCCAAGAAAGCAACTGCAGCCCCCTTGTTTAAGATGCTCAAAAGAAAGATTGTTTTCCCACTGTATAATTATCCATTTTAAAGTCTAATATAATTTAGAGTTTTATTGCTTTTGCTTCCAACTCTGTCCTGTGACTGAAAAAGTTACTTTTTTTTTGTCTACTATTACATGTTCAGTATAATTTTATATGCAGGTATACACACACCCAGATACACGGTGTCTGTTGCCATGTGTTCCAAAACAAATGAGGCAGTTCATACCACACCAGCTCACCTTGCATGACCATAAAAAGACAAACATTTGTTAAGTCTCTTCTATATTTAACCAAACAAAACATCAATTAGTGCTACATGAAAGGACAATAAAAGGGATAAGCCGTTTCTGAAAATAGACGTGGTTTTAACTTTCAGCAGATTGTTGTCTTTTTTTTTTTTCTGCAGAGGCACTGGTAGATGCAGACATGCAAAGTTTCTGACAATGACAGGAATTCTGCATTTCCTACAATATATACAACGTGTGAAGAGATATAATATGTCCCCTGTGAAGCAGTACAGCTGGTGTCTCTCCATAAAGTGCCAATTACGGCAGAGCCGGAGCACCTGCATCCAATACCCAGGCTCTTAATACAATAACAGAAAGGAAAAAAGATTGTAATTCAGGCTTCCCCTTGCACAGAACATCCAAAACTAATAAGATATATAAATAAAAACATTCCATGAGGCCAAGGAGAAAAATGAAAATCTGGTCACCAGAGGACAAGTATAAAATGTAACTGACTCATTTTAACAACTAAGGCAAATTTCATGCTATTCCTCGCCCACTCCTTCCTTCCTCTGAAGGAGTTCATTTTAAGCCAAAAAAAAAAACCAAAACAAAACAAAGCTTTAATGAGACAACTTAGATTCACACCCCCAAATTTAAAATTTATATCCAAACAAATAAAAAACTCAACATATTATTCCAGTGTCATTGCAGCTGTGACTTCGGGAGGTGGGAGTGGGCACTGGGGTCCAGTCTTAGGTTTTCTTTCAGGGCAGAATATCGGTTTAAAAAAATGCAAGTAAATGATAAAGATATCCACTTATTTCTATTCCTATCTGCTCCACCAAGTGCCAGTGTAGCCCAGCACTCATTTGATGCATTTTAAATGTCAGGATTAATTTTTTTCCCCCATGACATGATTAAGTCTTAAAACCAAGCGTATTTATTTTAAAAATTGAGAAAGAACAGCAAACAAAAATGCCCAAGGAGACCACTGCTCTTAAAGTTTGTTACTGCCAGTGCTATGAGGAGTACAAGTGAAATTTCAGTCCTCAGCAGTGGGTTTGAAAGGCAACAGCCTTGATCCAGAACAGGAATAAAGAGGTCACAGCTTTCCAAACAAAGCCGGAATTCATTTCAGCATGTGCACGCACACGCCACTGCACAGGTCAGCATTTAATTGAAACAATGTTTTACATTAAAACAATAATAAAAAACAGATTGAAAAAGAAAGCATGATTCTTCCTGTTTCCTCCTGTTATCATAATCATTCTTTCCTGCACTTCAGATTGACCTCTAACAAGAGGGGCGGGGGGGGAGCCTCAGTAACAGGAGAGGGATACAGCCAGCGGCTTGCCAGAGGCAGGAAAACACATCCTTGTCTTGAGACGCTGAAAGATGGATTTAATGTAAGGAAATGCAGGGTAGGATGCAAACCCTGCTGCCAGAAGCAGTGCAGAGGCAAAGGCACGTTCATCACTACACAAGTTATAATGCAGATACCAACAGGAACACCTCAGAAAACATCAGGCACCTCCTGGGTGTCTTCCACATGGGAATGCTTTGGGTTGAGCATAATGTCACTGCTGTGAACTGACTCTGAACACAGCATTTGTTTCAGCTCTCCCTGCTGCTGTTCAGATGTTACCCTATTCTTCAGGGTTAAGGAGCATCAATAACCCTTTTGGCAGTGCCTAGGGATGCTCAGAAATGGGCAGGTGGGTTTTCCCTCTTTGATTCCAGTCCTGCATCAAGGGAAGAAGGACTGAAGTGCAGTTATCCTGTTGAAGGGTCAGTGGGACTTCACACAGGCATGGGATACCACATCAGTGAACAACACTGATCCTCAGTGAAGCAGCAATGGAAAATCCTGGTTTAAACACAAAAAAAAATAAAAGGAAAAGAAAAAAAAAAAGGCAGCATAACAAGGCATGCATGATTACAAACAATGGAAAATAAACAGCTTGTTCCAGCCCAGCAACTGTGTGCTCTACCTCACCAACTCATCCTGTCTGTCTGGAACAGAGGAAACCAAGTGGACAGAGGGGAAAAACGCAGCAGAACGCCCTGTCCTGGTACAGAGGATCCTTCTTTGGTACCAGGCTATGCACAAGGTCGATAGCATTGTTTGCCTGTAAGATTTTCTTGCTCATAGCTTGGCTAAGTTTTGGCACATTAGGTCATAATAACAAATATCTGAGCCTAAAAATAGACCCTACGACACGGCTATATTTGTCAGAGTCTGTGTATAATTACACACCACTGTAAATAATAGGAAGCAGCCACTCAGAATGACCAACATATATGCTTTAGGTTTCCAAAACACAATATATACACGACACTTGAGGAAATAAACTGAGCCCAACAAAATGGTTAATCATGCATCTTTTACTGCCCATCAGCTGCTCCTCTTGCAAATCCATCCTGTCTGGACTTACTCTACCAGAATCCCAATACCAGATCTTGTAAGTAGCTTCAAAGAAATTATTATCTTCTTGTGAGATTGTTTATAAAAGGAAATGTTTCTTCTTTCTCTGCTAATCTAGCATTTCCCTCCCAAATTCTTCTGGCCAAACCCAGAAGATACACACTATTTCTCACTGTGACAGCTGTCAGGTCCAGTGTGATACTCTGCCACATGGCTGGCAGTGAAACACTCAACAGAGGGGCATGGATGGGTAAGATCCCAGATTTCTTACGGTACTGGAGGGGGCATCTTCCTCTACTTCCAGATCTTTACATACACTTCAAAATTTAGCAGGTTTATGTATAGAAAAAGCATTTCATATAAGTTAAAGTCAGTTTAAAATGCATTTAAAACTTTTTTAAAAAATTTAACATGAACATAAAACTGTACTTAGGAGAAAGTCAGTAAGCAGAAACCCTGACTTTTTGCTCTCAAAACCATATTCTGCAATCTATCTTTAGCTGCCAGAGCTATATGGGAAAAATCCCCAAAGAACTTTCATGCACTTTTTGCACAGGAAAGATAATGCCCTTAAATCCCTTGTAACCATAACATTGCAAATTCACTGGGCTAACCTGAGCACCAACCTACAGCAGGGATTATATCCACAATTTATAGTCCTTCCTGAAGAGCCCCAGCATTTGCTGGAACATGTCTGTGGAACTGCCTGAAAGTTGCTGAGAAGTGTGACAGGGGAGGGCAAGGAAGGAAGGAAGGAAGGAGGAACTGCATTTTCAGAACTTCTTTCGTAGAGGAAATGGTTTATTCACAGATCAGGTACACACACACGTCATTTATCCCAACACTGTGACAACAGAGGGAAATAAGGAATACCAGACTGCCTGCTCCCAGACATAAATGTACCTAAGGGCTGTCACACATCTGTGAGGAGAAAAATAAAGACTGCTAGGCTACCAGAACAGCAAGGACAGAACGACAAGAAGCAACAGCTAATGGCTAACTGCCCAGTTTAATAGTAATTAGGAATGTTGGCAAAGGATGCAGCTAAAAATTCAAGTTAGGAGACTAATGAAAACTTTGCCTGAAAATGTTCAAGCTCTGTCCCCCAATAGAAGCTGATCATTCTGCATACAAATGCCTACTGCTGACTGCATTGCCACACATGAATATAATTTCTTCTATACCACTCAAGCTGCAGAAGCAAGAAGACAGTGATTTATGTGCCAAGAAGGTTAATTTAAAATATTAGTTACAGTTATTGATCAACTCTTCTCAAAAATAATCCCTGTTTCCTGCTTGTATAAATATCAGTAGGCAGAATGGGATGTGCTTTAAACAGATTATTAAGTACTCAGCTCACAAATGTGTGCATGAAGTCAGCAATCCCATCATCCAATTAGCTGCAAGTTTTGGATAAGCACACACTTAAAACTATTTATGATGAAAACCAAAAGTTCACATGCCCTGACTGCAGTGAGTGCAATGTTCCTCGTGCAAAAACAAAAATTCACTACAAAGCAAACAAAACAATGGACAAAGATTTTAAGAAAAAATAATTCCAAAAACCAACACAGTGTGCACCAGCATTGCTTCAGAGGGGCAGCAGCCACATGTAGCCACTTCTGCAGAAAAGCCATCATTCTGAGCTGCTGCTCAAAGAAACAATCCCTAAACATGTCAGAGAGGCCAAAAAAGCCACACTGCATTGCCATGTGTGTGAGCAAGCACGGGCCTGTCTGCTCCTTACCTGCTGGGCCAATTGCTTTGGTTTAGAAACATCCTCTGCTTCAGGGATCCGACTTAAACACCACAGAACACAGAACTCAACACTCATGAACACTGAACATTGGATTTTCTTGCTCTCCTTACACCATAAATTAGTGATGGAACACAGCGCCAGAGAACTCAGTTGTCCCAGTCCAAAAACTCATTTGTAGCTTTACATTTGTATCACGTCTGCACTTTTCAGTGCATTTCAAAATCCAATATTCTGTCCTTTCTGCAAAAATTTCCTAACATTTTTTTCTGTATTGACCATCTGACTAGATATGTTATTAATATTCCCCAAACTCCCACATTTTCTACACGACCTTTTCACAAAAAGGCAAGCAGCCTTTCCCACCTCATTTTGAGTGTCTCGTGGGAACCAGCACTCAGTCAGACAATGCAACAGCAACAGTTTGCAACAGCATAGCTTCAATATTTGTCCCTGCTACTAATAAAAAAAATAACAACACAGACATGGCATTTTCAGTCACTTTCTGTAAGGGAATAAAATAATTATAGCATGTCAAGCAGTGCTTCCCCTTTCAAATCTGTAACTGCAGTCAGTTAATTTGAAAGCAAACCAAAAGTCACCCTGCAAAACAAACGATCCCATTGCCTTGGCCATCAACTGCCTCTGTCAAAATCTGCATTTTCAACAACATCTCAAGCCCACATTCCTACATTTAGCAGTGAATTCCAAGAAAAATATCTGCATTTGTTGCACACCCCCAGCAGAACCCGGGTCCAGACAGTGCTGGGAAAGTTTCAGCATCTTTATGGCTTAAAGAAAGGAAGGATATTCTTGATGCCCTAACACTGGGCTGTTTCATCAGGGCTGTGCCTGAGCTGAAAGGAAGAGCTCGATTGGAGATAGGAGGCTGGGAAGGCAGGGATTGAAGGCAGCGTTTGTCTGGTTGAAAGAGCAGTCAGGGGCTGCTCCTCGGGGTGCACAGAGCCTCACTGTTAATCACATTAGCCCACACAGCTCATGTTTCCTGCAGGTGGCCAGGCTACCACAACTGCAGGAGCTGGGGGGAAAAAAAAACCACACAGGTCTAACAAAGAGACATTCCTGGGCTTCAGGGGAATTCACTTCCCCATCAATTACAGGGAAAACCAGAAAAATCCTAAGAGACAGTCCTTTAGTTGATTATTGTTTTTTAATTCTTACTTTTAATGCAAGTGGATTGCAGAAACTCTTTCTTGGGGTGTAGAAGACAGAGTAGGAAGTTTCTCAGCTCCAACAAAAAGCCAAGTACAGTATGCTCCTAAATAAATTACAGAGCTATGGATTAAACAGCATAAAGCCTCTCCATCCTGTATTATTTACCAGAATTCAGGGATAATTAAATGAGCAAATGAACAGACAAGATCTCCAAACAACAGGACTCAAAATTAAGAGCATAAGACAACAGACCATTATCACACACCTATGAAAGTGGCTTCACAGATTCAGCAGAATAATGCTGATTCATACTGGTCAAAGATACATCTCAATCTCTTATTTCTCTAAGATTCTTTTATAATAGATACTCAAGCCAGTAAACCATTCTAATCCAAAAAGCTAAGCAGGGTGATACCTCTTTCAGGCAATTAAAAAAACTTCTGATGCAAAACAAAGCCACCAGTGCCTCTTTCACAGAAGTCTCAAAGTCTCAGTGGTTACAGCATCCTTACTGGAAGCAAATCAATGCTCTTGCCAGAGTGACCACTATTTAAACAAAGCCATTTGTTCTTCCTCTCCTCATGATGCTATCTTATCACAGCCCAAGTGTTTTATATCAGCACACTGAAATTATGTGTAATGAACAAGGATGTTCAAGATAAATTCTGAGAGTCACAAAGCAAATACTCCCTTTCTCTGTAAACAATATGACTGAACCCACTCCTTGAAGAAATCAAGTTATATTTATATTCACCCTCTTGAAATGCTACAGGCAGCCATAGAAGGATAAGTTTATAATAAATTGCTATATTTGGAAACCTTTGTTGCTAAGCATCTTCTAACATTCAGTACAGTTTATACCATTCATGTCCCTGCTACATAATTAACATTTCATATGTTTTGGTTTTTTTTAAAAAAAAAGAAGCACAGTTCTTATCTTTGCCAATAAATTAAAACCATTATAATTTTTTTAGGGAATTAATAAAAGACCACATGGTAAATGAAATAAAGGAGAAGCAACAAGACCTCAAGGACATACAAACACTGACAATATATGCAGGGATATGGCAGTCTATCTTCTACACACTCCTCTGCTCAATAAAACAATCCAGAAGGCAGCTTTTCACACTAAAAACCAGCCCATTAAATAATTTAGGATACAGTAGACCTCTCCCAACCTGAAGAATGAGCTTTTCTCAGCTACACACATAAATAAGCCCTTTTCTTGTCATGAATTCTCTGTGTGTGAATCCCTTGGATGGTACTCAAGTCCTCAGGAGTCTACCAAGAGGAGCTGATGCCCAGGGATGTGGCCCAGTGCCCAGCATAGAATCTGCAGGTTTGTCACATTTGGCTGTTAACTTCTGTAGAAATCACAAGTACCTTGCTAGGCAGTGGAGAATCACAGCAAATCTTAATATTTCCAGTGGAGTCACTACAGATACTGTAACCTTGGACATGTAGATACCCTACAAAAATCAGTTTTGGGGTTTCATTTTTATCAGAGGCTAGAACTGTATCTTCAGTAGAGGAAAAGGAGAAAAATCCACTAATATTTTAAAAATTCAGGAGTTAAAATAAAAACACTCTTAGCTGATTGTTATAAGTATCTCCATATAAAGGTGTCATGGGTTTTGGTCACAATACCCTGTTTGGGACAGTCCAGATCACAGAGCACAGATTCTGCAAAACCTTCTTGCCCACTTTTCCTCTTCCTGCCCATCCCAGCACACACCACACCAAAACCATAGACACAGGGGCCTAGAAACACATTCAACACAAAATGGACATTACAGGCCCACAGAACTTCTTCAGAATTCCCATGAAAATGCTGAACAGAACATGAAACTTGCCTGTCTGACCCCAGCAGTACCACTAAACAAATCTTGTACTGAAGAACAAACAACTTCTGCCAAAAAAAACCAGTTGTAATGTGTTAAATTGTACAATGGTTATTTACTTTCCATGATCAAATGGTCTTCAGAATTACACAGAAGGCAAACATCAAAGCTTTTATAACGAAGTATCTTAGGAAACCTGACTAGGGATGCAAAAGCCCTACAAATACTACATTTACCATGTTACTAATTACTACACCCTTGGTTTATACTAGCAGTATATACACAATACATGTGTTAAAAAAACAGAGTTGAAGTACAAAGATAAGGAGAGATGAGTCCTCTAGAAAATGATCTAAACTTTGTATTAAGAATATAAACATATTTAGCTTGCAAACTTGCAGTCTTTCCAGCCACAAACCCAAGGACATAAATGGGGTATGCAGGACTTGAGAGTCTCCCACAGATCACAACAGAAACACAATCAGCAAGCAACAGTAATCTTGTGCCAAAAACTGAACATGGATTCCTGAGTTCTGAAATCGTTTTTCTAAGCTAGTTTCCACATTTCACCTGTACTTACATATCAAGTCTGAATTTGGCACAAATAATCTTAACATCTGTGAAAGAATTCTTAACTCAGATGTTGTCTGAATACCAAGCATTTTGGACATTTAGAAATATGCATCAGTCACCTTAACTATATGTTTATACCATGTTTGATGCTGAAATAAATAAATATATATATATATGAAATGTTATGTTCAATTCTAAGGCCTACATCACCAAAAAGGTTATTGACAAACTGGAGGCAGTTCAGAGAAATTCAACACAATTTCTCGGAAGGCAGGAAGGATTTATTTATGAGGAAAGATTAAAAGAGCTAAATATTTATAGTTTGGCTCAGTAATGAATGAGGAGGTAGGGGACATAAGAACAGCCTAGAGATATCTGAAGGGTGTAAACACTAAGGAGGGAGAGCAAACGTGTTATACAAGGATGTAAATAGAAATAATGGGATAAAACTAAACAAGGAAAGCTTAGGCTCAATATCAGAGAGCATTCCTGGACAGCAAGCTAGCTTGGCCCACAGCAGTTTCTGAAGTGAAGCAATAAGAACCCATGCATCTTGGAACAATACAAAAAAACTAGACAAAACACTGGAAAATTTGCCATATGAAGGAATTTTCCTCTGCTGAGGAGAAACAGTAGATTTGCTAAATTTAGCTCCAATGAAAGCAGCAGTATTTTACAAGGTGTTGAAAATGTAATATAAAAAAACAGATAAAGAGCTTAATTGGAAAAAAAAAATACTCCAGCTAAGAACATTCCTTAATGATGAGCAACTTCAGTTTATGTAACAGCTCGACTGACTCATGCTTCTGCAACTTCTTGAAGGAGAAAACTTCACATGGGCTGCAAGGAGTTAATGGTGCTGGGCTGTATTTTCCCCAGCAGAGGTCACCCCACAGCAAGAAACACAGGGAAATCTGACAGCAAGGACTCAAACTTGGAGAGAAGAGCAATAGGAAGGAGACATCCTCCTCTCCCCTCATTCCCACCACTGGCTTTGGATGCAAAGTTCCTGCCCTGCAATCAGTCACAGGTAGATGCCTGAAGATTTTTATCTGTGTAATGTTCAACCTGCACAACGTTCCAGATTTATTTCTAAGAGGTGCTCATGAAGTAGGTAAATATCATCTATTTGCAGCTGGATTACGAATCCATCTGCACATGCATGAGTAAAAGCCTCAGCTGGGTCATGTTTGGAATTGAAACCACAGCACTTCTCACTGAGAACTTGAGATTACATTAGTTAAGTGTTTACTATTTGAGTTCCGAGACACAGGCAGACTGACAGGCTTCCAAAAACAGAGGGGAAGGAAAATAAAAAGGGAGTTTATCTTTTTTTTCTGACAAATATATACAAGCAGAAAAAATAATGATGTTTTCTAATTTAAAACAGAGCTTAAAACACAACTGAAGCCAAGAGGAAAGTGCTAGAAAACAAATAATCTCTTTTTTTTTTCTTCTTCATCTATAAAAACTCCACAAACTCCTATTTGAGAACTACCCCTTAAAAATTCTGGAAGCTGGCAAGTAAAGACCTTGCTGTTCCAGGTGCCATCACCCCTAATAAAACATCTGTCATCTTCGCAGTCAGCTCCGATGCAAGAACTATCCGTGCTCTGTGCCACTGCCAGAGGAAGCTGTCCCAGTGCCAAAGGAAATAAAAGTAACCAGCACATGCAGCAAACTTATTTGTGAACTACAAAGGAGCAAACACGTGTAAGCAGAGCTGGACAGTCCATTTTGACTCAGCTGTTTCAAAGGGTTGCTCATGGGCAGATTGAAGGTCCAGCACTGGAACTGTGCAGACGCACTCTAGCAAAACCTAGGAACTGATAGAGAGTACTTGCAATATTTCATCCAATGAAAACAGGAGTGAACTCATGCTGAGGCATTCCCTGGAACATACTGAACCCTGGCTGTGTGATGCATGGATAATTCTCCAGGGCTATGCCTGTTCCCAAGGCCAAGGGCCACGTTCCAGCCCTGGGCTCAGGGTGTGCTGTGCAGCGCTCTCAGCTCCACTACACAACCCGAGCCAGGTGCACACAGGGCCCTGGCCCCTGCCAGGAGCTCCTCATCTGCAGAAAAATGGAATACAGGCACAAAATATGGAAGGGAGACACAGGAAACACCACTCAGGCTCCACAGCCTCCACATCCTGGGAACAAAGACCAGCAGGACAAGCTGTGCAGCCAGAGTGAATTAGGATTTGTGTGCAAGGGGCTGTCTAGAGAGCAGAAGAACTCTTAGGGATGTTAGTTAATTCCCAAAACCATTTGTTTACTGAGAGAGAGCAAGCTAAGATCCTAGAAATGGTACAGGGCATTCCCCAGGATTATTGATCTTAACACTGCATTTTAAAAGTTATTAATATTCCAAGAATTTTTCCCATCTGCCTGGGAAGAGACACACTTGGCTGTGCTTTCTTTGACACAAAAACCTGAGTGTTTCAAAAGCTATTAGTACAGACTGTGGATTTCTTTTTTCTTTAATAAAGAGACTAACAGTAAAGTAATAACCCAAATAAGATAAACAAAGCCTTACCTGCTTCCTTGCACAAGGCTGCCAAGTCTGCACCCACGTAACCGTGTGCACTATCAGCCAGATGTGCCAACTGCTCTGCTGTGAGTGAATGGGGAACCTTCTTCAGAAGCTTCTGGAGGATGTCCAGACGGTCCTGGGCATTGGGAATTCCAATTTCTATCTCCTTATCAAAACGGCCCGGCCTGCGCAGCGCTGCATCCAGGGCATGAGGACGATTGGTGGCCCCAAGGACCAACAGCTGCCCTTCACTGTCTTCCTGAAGGCATCAAACAACACCAAATGTTACTTTTAAAATACAATCAAATGTAAAACAGATAATATAAGAAGCACTCCCACTTTAACCCCCAAGAATCTGCTTTACTAAATCAGGAAAGTCAGAATCAAGGAGAGAAAAAGAAGTGCTTACGCTAAAACGCAGTGTTGGCACAAGAACAAAATGGTATCAGCAGACCTTGAATAAACAAGGTTGGGAAACAAATCAGGTATCAAACCCAGCAGAGACAGGAGGTTATAAAGCTTCCTGTGGTCCAGCAGGAAAAGCAAGGTCAAAAATCCTAACCAGTTTCCTCAAGCTCTGCTTCTTCACTGTTGCAGCGAGGCAAGATCAGTTAGGAGGTCTCTCTTGCAATGTCATTCTCTTTTTGTGAATGAAGCACTCTATCCAGGAAGAATATCTGTCAGCCTTTGCCACCAGAAAATGTTCTGCCTGTGAACAATTCCAGACTGGGCAACTCAAACTGCCATGCAGGAAAATTATGAGAAACTTGCAGATTACATAAACAGAAGAAATTTATTTTCAGACTCTGGACAGAGTTCTTTCATCTTTCCTGCTAATAATCATAAAACATAGATGAGAGATTGCCAAACTTTATGGGTTTAATGTCCAATTTACTCAAGTCAATTAAATTTACTGTTTCTTTATTAGGTTCTTGTTTATGCTTTACATACTGCTCTAGCAATCCTGAAATAGTTGCTGTTGCCTACATATTATCAGAAGTATTCTAATGACTTTGATTTCAGAGCAATTAAAATACCTGGTTTAGTTCAATGATGAACTATCACTGAATTTTCAGTTTGATCTCCAAAACTAAAAGAAGGGGAGAAGGCAAAGGAAAGGAAGAGACTGGAAGAAAGCTACTTTCTTTTAAACTAACAGTTTCCAGGAGACATTCCTCTCCTACATCCTCTGCTTAGTATCCAAAAAAGCATTAGATTACTCTACAAAGTCTCACCTACGTCTGTTTTCTTTCCCCACAAGTGATACATCTCAACTTGGTTCCACTGCAGAAGCAAGTTCAGCAAGTCCCCATGTACATTAATTGTCCCATTAGATTCAACCTACTGAGCCAATGCCATCCATTAATGTCAGCAGTGAAGCAACAACTCTCTTTTCCACTTCATTCTGAGCTCCTTCTCTCTTTGGACAGAGGGCATCCAACTCATCTATAAATATAATCGAGGGGCGACTGAGGAGAAAAAAATAAAAGAAAAGAATGTTAATGTGCTCAGGAAGATTTAAAACACTAAGGCAGAAGAAAGTTCTTAATGGAAAACATTCTGTTCCTACAAAAACTAACAAGCATCCCACTCCTTTAGGTAACTGGAAGTTTCAATCTTGTATAGAGCGTTACTCAGAGAGAAAACTAAAATAAGTAATGTATGAGACAACTAATACCTTCAGCATGCAATAGTCACATTCAAGTCTAAAGCCTGCCTAAGCCAGGTCTAACAAATTTGGGCAAGGTGCCATCCTACTCCAGAGGAATGCTATATCCAGTACCAACACCAACTCATTTAGAGCTAGTCTCCAAAGATAAAAATCTGGATCCTGGTGAAACACTGGCTCATGCTTCTATCTGTTGAAATAAGCACACAGGTCAAGCAATTTGTCACCATCCCTAACAGCCCTTTAAAAAGCGCAGTGTCCAAAAGGATTTAAGAGGCATCCTACAATTCCACTGCTTTCCTCCTAGCTAAGCTCTACATATTTATTTAATTTTGAAAAGTACTGGATGAATAAAAAAAAATCATAATTCAAAGGTTCTTGCAAATATTTTTTTCTTTTAAGGCTGAAACTCATACCACGAATAAAATTCTCCAAAGGAACGTACCGGAGAGAAGCCTCAGCGAATATCTGACGTAACCTCGACTCAGACTCCCCATAAAACCTGTGAGAATTAAAATATTTTAATTTAATGTTTTAATTTTGAGGTTTTTGTCTTTTACAGGGAACTTGGAAAATTACTGCTCATGTGGTACAAAAGCTGTAGCACACAATTTCAAAGTCCTGAAGTCTAGGCAAATCTACAATAATCTTTATTTCCACAAGGACTAAAAATTAAGGTGAAATGGGGCACAGGCAAAATTAGAAATATTAGACAAAGGGAACTGCTTCTCTTCTGTGTCAGAAACAATTTTTTCTACATTTTTGAAGAACAAGAAAAAAATTACTTCTCTGGAGACATCAGCCTGTGCAGTGTCACCTTAATTGCAAATGGACTTTAGTTAAAGTTCCTCTTCTTGTTGCAGAACTAACCTACAGGCAACTGCAGATGCAGTTTTAATGCCCTCTTTAGTTCAGTCCACACCTCACACAAATTTCCTGGCCAAGTCCAATAAACCTCTTTTAATACAAGAAACATAAGCCCTACTTGAGAGAACCCTTTCCCACTTTGACTGTTTTGGGCAGATAACCCAGAGCAAACACTACACCACTCCACAATGGGCAGGTGCCAGGGTATATTTTGGGCTACTATATTTCCAGAGTGAATGGAAATAAAGTGGGTGCACTTACTTGCTGATGATTTCAGGGCCATTAATGACAGTAACGTAAGCGCCAACCTCGTTTGCGATGGCCTTGGCAATCATGGTCTTCCCAGTTCCTGGAGGGCCATAGAGCAGCACTCCTCGAGGAGGAGGGATGCCTTGGGACAAGCACATGCAGGCAAACAGAAAAAAGAAGTTAGTGGTGATAAATGCCAGGCCCAGCCTGCACTTGCACATTTCACCGTCCCTGGCACTACCAATACTAACTTGAGCAATAATTCCTGTAACAGAAAGATCATTACAATGAGTTAGGCTTACAGGGAAAAGATCACTCTTAAATGGCACATTCATCCACATTATTTATTTTTAACGTCCCAAAGACTCTTTAAAATCATCTGTTTAAATCATTATATTTTCCAGTAGTTCATTATAATCTTCACTGTGTTTTCTCAAAAAAATTACTCAACTGAATACCCAAAGTCCATGAACACACTAAGTTATTAATGATTCTTACAGTCATTATAATAAATTTCCTCATCAGTAAACAACTTCTCTTCAACACAAAAAGTTCTACAAATGCTGTGAGGCCTGATTTAAGAATGTTTACAAGATGATGAAAAACACACGTTAAAAGGATGAAACTGCCTATTTAATGGCACATGTTAACAGCCAAAGAGACAGAAACATTCAGGCACAGAACATAAGAGACTTTGGAAGAACGAGGTACTGCTGTGTGCAGCTGAAGCTGCAAGGAAATACAGGTGAACTGCATGAAACACAAGTGTGATCCCAGGTAAAAAGCCCACCAAAGTTTCAGATCAGCAAAGCCAAATTAAACGGACACAAAAGGCAAAACCAGAAGTTGAAAAACTCGAAAGCAAAAAGCAGAGAGAAATGTTTGACAAAGGCCTGACCCCAGTACAAAAGACACTGGTGAAACACAACCAAAGAAATATCAGGTGGGATTGGGAATCAGACAGGGAATGAGGACTCAAGCACAGGCCACAAGCCCAAATCTTAGAAACTAATACAACTGGAAAAGTGAAATAATTATCTGCCCTCTGACAAAGGATAAAAATAGAAGCATCTCTACAGACAGGTTCCTTCATACCACTCCATTAAAGCATGTGCTGCTCCCTCCTGTGGCGTTTCTGGCACTGGCAATACACGGGGCTGTGGAACCACAGGCTCACCTCAGCTCCCATGAGCAGATAAGGACTCCCAGCGTTTGGATGGGGGCTAAAGGTTTGTAACTGCTGAGAAAACACCATCATCGACCAGGTGATTAGTAGAGAACCTGCTCAAGCTGTAGAGATTAGGTATGAAGAACATTCACGCTGAAGCAAACTCTGCTGCCACAAAACCAGGTGGTGATGCTGGGGCTGGACCACTCGTGGAGAGAGATGCCAGGAAACCTGTGTGCTATGGAAACTGTCCCTGCTGAAATCACCTCCTCTCTTAAGTGTAAATCCTCCCAGTTTTTATATATATATTAGCTGTAACTTTATGTGTGGCAGCAGTAATCGTATTTGGTTTGCCACCCTGTAATTCCACACTGAACGGTTTGAGTAAACAGCCTCAAAAAACCTCCTTAAAATTTTGCAGGAGCACACAGGGATAAAAAAAAAAAGCAGAAGAATTAATCTGAGTTTTCCTCCATTTAAAAGATATGATTAATTGAGTCTACCAACAAAAGATCTTATGACAACACAAACAGCTGCACCACCTTTCAAGTGTCCAACTACAGAATTCTTCCCTGTTTGCTATAAATTCTGCTCATGTATGCCTAAATTTTGGTACAGACACACATTTCTTCTCTGCTCAACTGGTTTTCACACAGGTTAACCAGAACATCTTCACAGTATCCATGCAGTGTAATTGTAAAGCAGTTTGACATTGTTTGGACACACAAGTTTACCAGATCAGCTACATAAAATTCAGTCCATAATCCTGGAGTAATTAGTGTTTAATTTTAAAAAAAGCCATGTTAAAGAAGAAAGTCAATGAAAAAAACCAACTCTCAGGCAGCCTACCATAACTCTTGAACAGTTCAGGTTGCTTCAAGGGCAGTTCAACAGCTTCTCTAATAGTTCTGAGTTGGCTGCTTAAGCCTCCTATCATGTCATAGGTGACCCGGGACTCACACTCGCCATTCTCTGCTACACTGGTCCTTGGTTCAAGAAAATTTATTTTAGTTCTTGAAGAAATGAAGTAAAAACAATCTGTGTTGCTCACTGCTCCGATTTTGCCAGTTAGTGGGAGTCCCTCAGTGCTGCCTTCCCCAGCCAGCTCCAGATCCTGGCTGAGGTCTGCACCATCTCCCCTGCTGAAGGTTTTGTCTCCATGCCGGGAGTCTGGAGCGCTGGGTGTGACTGGTGAGCCTGAATCCACGGCTTTGCTGGGGGTGCTCATGGAGCCAACCTCTGGACTGTCACCAATGTCCATCCTGCTCAGCTGTAAGGACAAGTCTAAGGCACTGCTCTCCAGATCTGACCTCTCAAGGTTTGGCTCATTGGAATCATCAGGAATGGCGCTGCCGCCCTGAGCAATCAGCTCCGCACCGTCAGTCCCCTTCACTTTCATCACCACGATGTTGCAAAGTTTGCCATAGTAAGTGAAAGCCAAGAGGTTTCCTGGAAGGACTATTTTCCCATCTATGAGAAGATTAAAAAAAAAAAATGACAAAGATTATGCTATTTCAATCTACTTTGGCAGCAATTAACACTCAGATATTGTTGCATCAGAATAATTCTTTCTCAGAAATCTTAGAAAGTGCTATAAATTAACAAAATATAATTATGAGGTAATTTCAGGTTCTTTGAATCATCCTTTGTGCATACACAGACTCTACTGGATAAACATTTGTCAGTATCATATGTAATCTCCCCAGACTCAAACTCATCATTCATTTCAGCTTTTTAAATGTCACACAAAGTGAGGATTTGGGAATTAGTATTTTAAGAAGTAAACACTTTGTATTCACTACCTTGAATAACTTACCTTTCTTTTTTGCCTTACTTATGTACACCTAACACCCAACAAAGAGCAACTTTACTTATTTACCATCACCATAAAAAAAGGGATTCAGACACTGGGATTTTTTTTATGTTGATCCTTTAACTTATTATTAATGTGCAGCAGTGCATTCTTTTCCTCACACCCTGAAGTGCACCACAGCATCAGCCTGAAGGCTGTCAGTGGGTGCTGAACACTCCTAATTTGAGCCAGCAACACAAGTAATGGACAGGAGAAATGGAACCACAACTAATTCAATTTAGGTATTTGCAGCATGACATAATTAATTAGCTCAAGACAGATCCCTGAACTAAGTGTGAACAATGTAACACCCCATATTGTGCCATAAATCCTTGATTAAGAGCATAAAAGGAAACTGTTTGCTCATATATCCAGAACTACAAAAATTGAACAATCAAAAGAGAAGCAGCAAAACTCATACCAAGGTTTCTCAGCAGACAGACAGACATTTCCTCAGCATTAACAGTGGCATCTTTGTCCCTGTGGTAAGAAGGGAAAAAAAATCAGCATTCCAAGCACTTAAAAACAAAACCACAGCCTACAGCACTCCACAGTCTTCATATCATACGGACTTAATCCTGAAGACATTAGACACAAGAAGTATACCTATTTAATCTGGGACTAGTTTTGCCAAACAAAATGCTGTAATTAACAAAATTCTAAGTTGTATTTATCATTTCTCAGGATCACAAACAGGCAATGCAGGCATCTCTCCTATCCAGGCACGACAATCACTGCTACAGGTACTGAATTGAGAAGAATTTAGATCAGGTGAGTCTCTTTCAGCCTTGCAAACACACACACACAACTTTTATTAACTAAAACAATGCCTTGAGCACTTGCACACCCACTATCAAAACACTCCAGCTTTTCCCACAAAGCATTTTCTAGTCGTTCAGTTAACAGACTCAGAGCTAAGACTCACTCCATTCTGCAGATGGAACCTCATAACTCCTGTAAGCACCCACACGCTGAAAAGCGGCGGTACCAAAGCCATTTATTTAAAGCAAGCAGACGCAGCTGCTGCAACTCAAAGTGTGAACAACGGGGGGAGCCCTAAGCCTGCAAACGAAAGCTTTTTCTCGATTTTTTTAACGACCGAGGAAGCAACTTGATGGAAAACAGGTGTATTAAGTTAATCTAGTTAATGTTGTCGGGATCTCGAGTTGGGGATTGATTCTTTTAAGTGGAGGAAAAGCTAAATTGTGCATGCAAGCACTATCCAGAGGTGTTTAATTTGCAGAGAATGAACTACACCTGTTAAGCACCTAGAAACCAAGGAAGTACTTGAACAATGGGATTTCAATTTATTCTTTTAGTAATTTATGTTCTCGCTTTGTACATAAAACTATGGTTCTCTGGACATCAGGAGGAATTTATTAATGAAAAATAAGTCTGCAACTGACTGACTGATGTTAATTGCAGTGCTACGGCACTTTCAAAAGTAACTATAAAATAACTTTATTTAGGAAATAACTATAATCAGATTCTGCAACAACCCAAATGCCAACTCTGTGAAATTCTAAGAGAATGACAAATTTTGAAGGGAAGTGGTTGAATAAAAACCTCAGTAAGGTTATAACAAGTTCCATACCTCAACTTTACATGGACTTCCTCTGCCTGGATGACTGCACCAGTCACAGGCTGCACAGTGACAGCATCACCTGGATTTACTTTCAGGCTCTTCTGTGTGGTTTCACCCAGCCCAATTTTCCCCCCTGGGAAGCCTGTGGTGGGCCAAGCAGTACAGACCTAGGACGAATTTTCAAAGCAAACATCTGTCAATTGAGGTCATGCCCCTCTCATTTCCAGTCAGGGTAAGCAATGCTTTAATATGAAGGATTAGATTAAAACCTGGTTCCACTGAGCAAGACACAAGGGGCACTGAGCTCTTAAGATTTAACCTAAGACACTTCCAAGATTGAAGAGGTTATATTTTGCCTATGAATGTCATAAAAAAATTCCACCAGCACTCTCTACACATTCTGCAGATGACTCAAAAGCATACACTGGGCTCATTAGAAAATGCTATGCATCAGTGAAAAAAAGATAAGCAAATACACTTTATTTGCAAGTAAAACAGATGTGTGTGCTTATGTAAGATATAATATACAATCCATTTGTTCACACATGACTTACAAATTTATAGGAAAAAAAATCAGCTGCATGGATTTTTCCAACACAGAGAATACAGCTACAACTAGTGTAGATGACATGGAAGAGCACATTCACCATCTTTCTCAATGCATGATCCATGCTGGTTCCATGGAATACAACAGGAACAGGCTAACAGCACGGGGAAAGCACCTATCGGGCCAAGAGAGGGTCTCACCTCCTGCCGCCCATCAGCAGAGGTGAGCAGGGCCGGTCTCCCTATGCAGAGACCCGCAGATTTCACGCTGCTCAGCGACAGCTGCGCCAGCGCCCTGCGCAGCATCTTCGGCACTTTGTCATCTCCTAAAGTTTTGGGGAGAAAAAAAAAAAAAAAACAAAATTTTTTTTCTCCCCTTCCCCTCAGCAAAGCCGGCGTTTCCCGCGGTCCCCGGGAAGCACACCCTCCCCGCTCTGAGGGGAGCGCGGACCCCCGTGAGGCGCTGCCGCTCCGTACTGCCCTTTCCACCGCCATCCCGCCACGGCCGGCACCCTTCTGCGGGAATAAGGGTAGGTTTCCTGGTCTGAAGTATCCCTCTGGTCCCGCCTTCCTGAGGCGCCGGGAGCGCGGCTGCGATTCAAACGAGGCGCTCTCAGCGCGCCGGGCTGAGGCAGCGGGGCTGGGGCAGCCGGGCCCGCCCGTCCCCGCCTCCCGCACCCCGTACCTGCCTCCACGGCGTCGGTGACACGCAGCGCCAGCAGCCCGCCTGCGGCAGCTCCCGGGGGAGCATCCCGCGGGGAGCCGCCGCCCGCGGCCGGGCGCCCCTTGCTCTTCCTTCTGGAAGAGGAGGCGGACATGCTGCCCGCAGCCGGCGCGGAGCGGTTCCGGAGCAGAGGCCGGCACCGCCCTGAGGGCGGCCGCTCTCCGCCCCGCTCAGCGCCATGGCGGGCCCGTGGCGGGCGCTGCGGAGGGCACGGGGCTGCGCGGCCCTGGCGGGCTTGCGGGCGAGGCCGGACAAGTTCGGGGGGGTGAGCGTGGATCTGGGCGAGCTGCGCGGCTCCCCGCGGCTGGAGCGGGCCGCCTTCGGGCGGTGGCTGCGGGGCAAGTGCCGGGCAGGGTCCGGGGTCCCGAGTGCCGGGGCGGGCGGGGGCGGTGTGTGAGGGGCGGCGGGGGGCCCGCCAGGGGGCGCCCTCAGCCGCCGCCTTCCCCTCACGGACCCTCAGCCGCGGCCGGGAGGTGAAGGGCGCTGGCAGGAGGGAGCAGAGGTTGTTCACAGAACCGTAGAATAATTAGGGTTGGAAGGGACCTGTGGACATCATCCAGTACCATTGCCTGAAGCAGGTGACACAGTGACAAACCACAGCAGGTGGGTTTGGAATGTTTCCAGAGGAGACTCCACGCCCCCACTGGGCAGCTTGTTCCACTGCTCTGCCACTCTCAATGTGGAATTGTTCTTCCTCGTGTTGAGGTGACAGGTGTTTCATTTTTTGGCCATTGCTGCTTGTCCCCTCACTGGGCACCACTGAAAAGCGTCTGGCATCATTCTCTTTGAAATATTTGGATGGATTGATGTGGTCCCAATCATCTTCTCCAGACTGAACAGGTCCAGCTCCCACAGCCTCTCCTCATAGAGAGAGGATCCAGACCCCTCATCCTTTTAGTGGACCCACTCCAGTAGTTCCCTATCTTCTGTGTACTGAGGAGCCCAGAAATGGACAGAGCACTCCAGAAAAGTAGTTTTCCCTGTTTCTCTTGGCAGACCCCAAATGTAAAAGCCATCATTTTGCACATGAACACCAAGCTGTACCTCACTAAATGTTGAGCTGGCAGCCTCTGAAACTGCTGGTGAGTTTCTCACCAACAGTAGTTTTTCCCTGTGGTAAATGACGTGAAAACACAGATTTTTTTGCGCATTACCGACAGCTGCAGTGCACAGTAAAGTGTAAAAGAACACAGATCACGGGCAAAGGGGTCCCTGACCCTCCTCGCTTCCCTCTCTTGCAGAGTCCGTGTCTCAGTGGCGGGATGAAGGCCGTGTCGCTGTCTGGCTCCGTGTCCCCATCCTGCAGAGCAGCCTTGTGGCAGTGGCTGCCTCCCAAGGCTTTGCCTTCCACCACGCTGAGCAGGGCTCCTCCACCCTGACGCTGTGGCTGGGAGAGGGGCCCAGCAGGCTGCCAGGGTTCGCCACACACCAGCTGGGGGTTGCAGGTGAGTTACTGCAGTGGTTGCACCCACGGAAAGTCTTCAAGGAGCCCTTGGGAGCCCCTTCTCTAGGAATTGTTCCTTTGTACAACCAGCATGTGGAAACCAGCTGGCTGCTGCATTTTGGAATGAAAAAGTAACCACCGATATAGAGAAAAAAACACTTCTCTGCTCTGTGTGCTTAATCTGTCTAAACTGTTGTAGTTAATGTCTGTAAATGGGGAAAACTTGACCCAACAGGGGTTGAGAACCTAAAGCAACTATTAGCCTGAATTGCAGTGGTCTGAAAGCTGATCTAAGCTGTGCCTAGAAGTCTTAATCCAAGCATATATTTTACCAAAAAAAATTCCCAAACTCCATACTCATCCATCTAGACCTCCCACAACCACAGCTAGGAAGTTGTCACCTAACTGAGAAAATTTCCAAGGGTCTAGACAAGACGGTTTCCCCTTTTTTCTTTTATATTTTTTCATGTAGCACAGCACAAGGGACTGATGAGCCAAAAATACCATCAGCTTGAAGTTAGCTTCACCAAATTCCAGCAGTGTTCCATAGATCAGCCACTACCTATCCCATCACTCAGTTTTCTGTAATTGGAGATTGGTTTGGACCCCTCATGTACTGGTTCAGGGTTACATTAACACACAGAAATTACGAGACTGGGGAGAGCAAATTTCTCCGGTTGCAATCCTGACTTGTTTGTCCTTGGCTTGCAGAGACTGTGGGGTTTTATTTCGCCACCAAGAGGTGTTAGGGCCCATAAACAGCAATTTGAAAAATCTAGTTACTCACAAAACATGGTTTGTTCTGTGTAGTAGCAGGTCAGGTGAAAGGAAGTTTGGGAGGAAAAAGCCTTGAATTAGAACACAGTGCTATGGACATCAGCAGAGGGAGCCTTCGGTTCCCAGGCCAGCAGAGGGCAGGGTGGATGCAGAAGGCGGCCTTGGAGCTTGTCAATGGACATGTTGGAGCATGTTTTCCTGAGGTATGGAAACCTCAGCATTGAAATGTGTGGCATTGAACTGCAGCAGGACAGTGCATTCTCCTCGCAAAAGCACCGGGTTACTCCTTGTGAGGAAACCTAAGTGTAAGAGAGGTTTTCTGAATTAGAACTTGCACAGCTGAAAGTGCTGCTTCAAAGGAAATCACATTAAAAATGAGTTGTGGCCCTGGTGGACACCAGAAAGAACTGTAAGAAAAATCATAACTCTGAAAGACTTGAAAATATTTAAAAACGTGTTTTCAGAGCATGATTTGCAGCTGTGCTTCAAGACACAGCACTCTGCAAAGTAGGAAAAAAACTTTAAAGAAAACTTTGGTAAGTGCAGGTATATGGATTTAATAATTTATTATATGGGTTTTAAAATTGCACAGCGCATCTTTCCCATAATTCTTCGAACCTGTACACTTTTAGTCATTATTGGGATTTTCCTTAAAGGGTGTAAATATTTCAGGAAAGCATTCTAGGCAGGTAAACAAGTGTGAAATAATGACTGCTATGGGTTTTTTTTTTCCTTTGTTCTGCTCACTGTCAGTGGATCTGGTACACATCCCAAATACACTCTTAAGCAGCATGGATACCACCTGGTAGGTTTATTCCATTATCTTTCTACTTTAGGAGGGAGACCCTGGGTAGTGGAAAGGCTCCATTCTAATTTTAATTAATTTTATTGAAATATTAAAGCATTTAAATACAGGTATTGGGGAGGGGGTCAAACATAAGGCTTTCTTTATTCCCTAACCAAAAAGTATTTTAGAACATGTCTGCAGTAAATAAAATCAATATTCTGGTGAGAGTCTCCATCTTTCCAGTCAGTGAAATGCAGGAGTCAGTCCTGTGAGCATCCTGAAAATGGAAATCAGGTAGCAAGGCTCATTGCCAAGTAGACCAGCAGCCTCTTTTCCTCCTGCCTGGAGTTTCCCACACAGCAAACACAGCACAGCCAGGGCTTGAGCCTCAGGACCGTGCAGCCAAGTGATGACAAAGGTGTGAATAAGCAGGGTCAGGTCATGTTTTACCAGACTGGATGAGAGTGGCCAAGCAGAGAGTAGCAAATGTTACTCATTGGGCTTGGCCATTATTGTTTAGAAATAGTGGAATGTGTGATGTGTCTTCCAGCTAAGTTACTACATCCGTTTGTAGGCGGCAGGATTTTCCACATGTGAAGATGCAGAGGAGTCTCTGGTGTATGAAGTGATTAATGTGTTTTTAAAAGGCAATTCCAAAATCCTCCACTTCCGAGGAGGATGTGGCCTGCCATCCACAAAGTGACATGTTTGTAAATATGCCGTGCAACAATGGCATGAGCAACAAGCTGAGGAAGGAAAGTAAAAGGAGAGGAAGAAAAATGAAAGGCATTTTCTTCCCCCTTAATGGTCTAAAAGCCTTACAAAACAGCTGTTACTTGAATTGCTACACCACAATCCCTTTGCTGAAACAAAGTCCTTGAAGGACTCCAGGAAGGAAAACCTACACACATATGGGATCATCCCTTGGCCAGTCCTGGCACTTAAGGAGATCTAAAATGAGCAGCTGTGTTCCTGTGAAACTGCATGGGAAGATGGAGGTGGGTAGGTTTGATAAGCCAGTTGTGAAAAGTGACTTAGAAGTATTTCCCAAGTTGTTTTACAAATACCTGCTCCTGTCTGCTGCTGCTTACAGTGCAGGCAGTGGTCTCTGCACTCACTCTGTGGTTGACAGGTGATTCTCAACACTGAACATATATGCATGCATTTTTTCAATCAGTCATAAATAAAGCAGGTAGGATAAAGATATTTTTTTCCTCCATTACTCACTATATTCAGTTATCTAAGGGATTCTTTTTTTATTTTTAAATGCTTTTCTTGCCTATTCCCCAAAAGAGAACATTCAAAACCAAGTTATATTGTAATAGTGATTACTTGGTTGGGTTTCAAATATAAACCTTTCCAGAAAGTCATCCTGGCATTGGATGTTTTAAAGCTCCAGGTGCCACATTTGTAGCCAGAAGGAGAGTTTTAAAATCCTCAATTCAGGGCAGTCGAATTCTAATCTCACTGATGCCAACCAGGTGTGGCCCAGTGAGGGAATATGAGACCAAATCCTGTTAGTGTGTTTTCTTCCTTCTTGCTCTGGATTTATGTATCCCTTAGCAGAGATTCTGATCACCTCACTGGGAAATTTCACTGCCAAAAATTACATTCACAGGCTTCAATTTCAGGGGAACAGAGGCGAGCAAACACACTTTTTGTTTGATTCAAATGGCAGTTTCCTGCTTTCACCAGCCCTCCCTGATCTCAGCAAACACTTTGGCTGAGGAATGGCTTTTCTAGAAAACAAATCCTCTAATCGCAAAGTTCTCCCTGCTTTCCTTTTATTGCCTCTTTTAATCATTACAGTAGTTGAACTTGGACACTGCTAAATATTGACAGGAAGAATGAAATCATAAAGTCACAAGCCACGGGGAGGCAGATATGTGACTACCCTCTTAAAGCACGTCCTTTGACATATCTTGAAGGAAGCTTGGTACCTCATGTTTGAAATATCCTCCTACACATAACTCTGCATGTATTATTAAAAACCAGGATGTTCTTAGCTGGACATTTTAAATGCACATGTCATCACAGATGTGCCTGTATCCTCTTCTTCCTGCTGTGAAATGACATAAGCATTTTGTTCCTGATAACCTCTAATTTGAAAGCCATGCATGACTGATGTGGAAAAGATCTTGGGAAGCTGCACCACAGCACTCTTTAAAATCTGAGAAAAATACCTGTTTTAAGGGAAGGACATTTTTAAAGTATGACCAATGAGTTATGACATAATTAAACATCAAAGCACTTGGGTTTCAGAAAGTAGGAAAACTTGTAATCTGCAGGACAAAGTCATAGGCTGAGCATGAGGACATAAGGGAAAGCTGCACTTCTCAGACAGATGGGTTTTTTCATCAAGTGAAAGTGTCACTTTTCCACTTGGAAGCAATGCTTTTTGATTAAGAAGTTGACTCAGATTATGGTGCAGTTCCTGTCATGAGTTGTTAGCTGTAGTGCGAGTTCAAAGATATTCACACAGCTAAACATTGTCTGAACAGTCAGCCCAGAGTACTAAACCTGTGTGTTATTAACCCAAAAACACTCAAACCTTCACTGCAGCAGGTGGGGGCTTTGTAATGAATTTCACTGGAGAAAAATTCATCCCCCTTAAGGGTGGCTTCTCAGCCAGAGTCACTGGAAAGTTCTCTGTTATTTGAGGAAGATTACAGGCACGTCTCTGCTGAAGCGAGCAGCTTTGCCAGATTGTTTGGGTAACCTCTTGATCTTGCATTCTTTAGTTCTGATATTAACACAAGCAAGTTTTTCTTTTCATTTCTTGTCTAATCTTGAACTTGAATGTTGGATTTATTTATCTTGGTATTGCCAACTTTGAATTTTTATACAGGATACTTAACCTTTTTCTGATATTTTACTGTGCATCCGTTTTCCACTGACAAACCACTTTGTGATTCATCCATACATACCTCACTAGCTGTACATTAGGGGTTTGTTAGGCTTTATCAAAACATGTTAAATTTTGATTGTTAGGATTGAACAACATTGTCCAACACTTCCTCTTTTTCAATATTCTTTCTACACCAGGTGCTGTTCTAGATGAAAGCACTGGAAAGGTGTTGGTTGTACAAGACAGAAATAAGGTATGTTTGTTACAGGATTATAAAATAGATAAGTTCATTTAGATAAGCCTATTCTGTAGTAAAAAACCAAAATATATGTTTATTTGTATTCCAGACCAAAATTGTGATAGTTAAAAAGTTACTTCCTTTTACTAGCATCTTAAACACATCAAAAGATTACTAAATTCCATATTAGGAGGAAAAAAACAAACCTCTGAAAATCAACAGCTTTGTTATAAATTGTAACTGTGGATTGAACTAAGTATCCTTCCTGCTTTTAGTTTTCTGTTTTCTCCTGTAACTGATCCAGGAGTCTCTGATCTTGTGTTTGGAAAATCCCCATGGCTCGAAACAGATTCTGAGAGGACTCTGATTTGGTTTGGTTTCCAAAATTCCAGGCATATCTGTGGCTTTAACCGAGCAGCAGCAGCATGGTTGGCCATGACCTGGAGACCACCTTGGTCCAGCAGGTGTAAAGATCTTGAATTCCTCACACACAGAAGTGCCCGCCCCCCTACAGAGGGTGCCAGACCAGAGCAGTGCTGTGGTGAGGGTGGCTCGTGTGATGTGGCTTGAGGTCACCGAGCATCCATCACTGAAATGTCTTCCAGCCCCTATCAGCCTAACCCAGGTTTTAACTCAGCTGCTGCAGAAAGCTCTCAGGCTCACTGGCAGCTGCCTGTGGTACTCCATTCCATAGACATTTAGCCTGCACTCTGCTTTCATTTGCAAGTTAAAGTGTTTCATATTAAAACTGCATTAACTCTCTAAAAGAGTGAGACTAATGCAGTTTTAACATGAAACAATCAAAACTTTAGGTAAACTGAATGCATAGGCAGACTTGGATGCATAATTTTCATTTTGTACAGTTAAAACTGTGCCAGAGTCTCACTGGCTGCATTCTCCTGTCTTTCCCAAAACAGCTACTAAGACTTTCCTCCTCAGCACCCACAATATCAGTTCATTAGGACCTACAACACACCTAATGGGCTTCACTGAAAGAGTGCTTTCATAGGCAGGTTCAATCATACCGGATATTGAGTTTCTAACACAAAAGACAAGGGTGTTTCTCTTCCTCTGAACTTGTTTCCTGTAATTGAAGATGTTTATTTTTCATTTTTGTAATTTATAATTTTACTTACAATAAAGTAAAATGTCGAGGACTTGGCTTTAGGAGGACCTCCAGGCTTTCAGTCAGCAATTACCAATCAAAGCATAAACCCACCTCTCATGCTGTAGACTCCAAAAGTGATTCCAGCTCCAGAGAGTCTCCAGGAACAGAACAGCATGCTGTAAATATTAGAAACATTCCATTTATTTACCCTTTTATACACAAAAATATAAATGTGCATGCTTACCTTTTAGTAAATAACTGAAACAGATATCAGAGTTTAAAAAAAATAATTAAAAAATTAACAGCTGTTGGACTGCTTGGGTTTAATTGTGACAGGACAATTCCACAGCACATAAAGATTTCCAGGAACTAAAAGTAAATCTGAAAGCCAATAGACAAATACATGTACTTTCCATCTGCACTATTTTTAATCTATTGCCTTAAATTCCTATCCAAGCCCTTTAAGAATGCCCAGGAAAAAAAAGAATTTTCCAATGTAGTCATTAGGGTTTCAAATCACTGGAAAGCACACAGCTTCCCTGCTATGCTGCATAGACAAAAAAAAAAACAAAACTTTTTTTGGGCCAGTGTGCCTTTTTACTGCATTTATTTCTAGGAGAATGGTAACTTCTTCCTACATAAACTTTTAACAAGGAAAGAAATAGGAAGTACATAGAAGTAAAGCCTACAAATCTTTGTGCTCTTGCAAGAGGTGCAGGGAATGGAACTCCTTTAGCAGTGTGAGTAACGACACTTAGCCTGCACTTCACGTTTTAATACTGAAATTTATTGCAATTCAGTAAGTGTTTCTATACATAAATCACACACAAGCCCTCATTTCTTGTATTCCATGAAAATGACAAGTTACACTAAATGATCATTACAGACACACAGACATCTTAAAGCCAGTGCAGTATAGAACAATACAATCATAATATCTGTTTGTAAGATTAAATATATATACATTTTTTAAAAGCCAAAACAATGAAAGTGGAATACATTAGTGATTAAATATAAGATTATATAGTCTATAGCAGCTTTTTTTTTTAATACTCAACTACTCTATCTAGCAGCAACATTGTCTAATGACTGTTAGACAGTTTGTATTTTCAATCAGTAGGTGTTTTGTTCCAATAGTTCATACAGACTGTAGCTGTCTTTGATCATCATGTCAGCAGGAACAAACAAGTTCCAACTTACTGCTATTTTTAAAATAACAATACTGCAACTTCAAGAAAAATAAAAGTTATGTGTTAACTGTCTCCATATTAAAGAGTACAACACAGGCTGACTACTTCATTAATAGATTTTTTTCTCCAATACAGACTATAAACGCATGGAAATTTCCAGGAGGTTTGTCTAATCCAGGAGAAGACATTGGTAAGTTCTATGAGAACAGGTCAGCCATCAACAGAACTATAAGGACATGAATACCACTGAAATGCAGTGTGACCCACGCTGGTCCTGTGATGGATTGTTTCCTTGAATTAATGGTGAATAGATGGAGTGACACAATGCTGAAACCCTCATGATAACAGGGTAGTGTGTTCAGGACAAAGAAGGTTTGTGTAATATTTACTCTTTTTTACACTTTCTTTTAAGTGAGTGCTTGAGGCCAGCTAAGTTTTTGCAGGCTAGAGATATGCTGTGATATGAGCCAGAAGTGCAGAGGATTAAGGTAATCCATATATAGCCCAAATAAAACTGAAACAGGGAGCTCTCAGCTCACACTGGAATCCAGGGCAGTGACCTCAGGGATGGACTGAGCAAAAATTTCCAACTCTCCCTCTTTATGCACAAAACAGAAATAAATGCACTGCTTCCTTCCACCCCTTTCACTTGATTAGTCTGGACCAAGAGCTCCTCGGCACAGGGCCAGGATTAAGTGCAGGGCCTCAGTCTTGTGGGCACCTACTCCCACGAGGCACTCCTGTGGTAGGAAACAATGCTGGTTTGAGGAAACGTCTCATTTCTCTCCAACACAGCACAGCTGATGAACACTGCTGCAGTTTATCTTCACAGGTGAATGAACAAGGGTGTTTATGGAGGGAGAGAAAATCTGGCTTCTTCCTCCTTGTATCTCAGCCCTTAAAATCATGATCCATAGGCTGGTTACTTAAACTGGTTGTCAAGCCCAGGTTTCCTGACTGCTCCGTACCTTAGAAACACGTACTGTTGTAGCAGTCTCCCTACAACCATGTGTGGTAGGGTTGTATTCCAGTTATTATTTTAATACATGGAGAAAGTTGATGGTTGTCAGGATATGGCTGAGTTTAGTTTTTGGAACTCATGAGTCCTGTTTTAAGTGCTTCTGTCAAAGCTGGTGATGGAAATCAGAAATACTTGCTAGACAAAGCAGTGTAACGTGGTGAAATGGATCCATGTTTTCAAAAGAATCCCAAATGCCATGGCTGTTGTCTAGCCAGGCTCCTTCTCACTTCTAGTGCCAGCACAGCAGCAGGATTTTTGTACTCAAGGGAACAACAAATGACCAGCACTGGCATTCCAGTGGGATTCCCCAGAGTGATACTGCTATGACAGCAGCCATCCTTCACTTAACAGATGAGATGATGGCTGGAGCCTGAACTGAAAACCACCCAGAAGCTCTTACACAGCTTCCCTCCTGCCACTTCTAAACTACAGAATAATAAAAATTAAAATTCTCTGCATCACATATTACAGGAAGATATAAATTAGTGAAGCATAAAATATAATAGAGCCTAATTTTCCTTCCTCATTCTTACATAAAACTTTAAAAATACAAGTCACTCAAGGGACTAAATTTTAAATTAAAAATTGCCATTACAATTCTTAAAATCCTTTGGTTACATGAAGTGACAACATGCATGGCTGCCTACTTAAGTGAGTGCCAACTGACTCATGCAAGTGACACCAATAGTTTCATAATGCAGATTAAGCAAAGTGCACACATTTTTGTATCTGAGTATTTCTGAAACTCGAGCCCTAATGTTTCTTCTAGCTTAACTGTCATTAGATATTTATATTCATACATACACACACTTAAATAAAAGGAAAACAGAAAATGGCACTTCATCTAAAAGCAAAGCTCAAAGCTTAAATAAAATCCCTCATTACTGCAGTTTTTCTTAACCACAGCCTGCCCCAGCATTCCTCACGATCTCAGTTCACTTCTGTGTAACACAGCCCCTTGCCCACTAACAAAACCACCTGCCACAGGGAGTTGCTATTCCCAACATCCAAAACTACCCCTGAAATGTCTGCTTTGTTCCCCTCTGACTTGGCAAGATGCAAGCTTCCATACGATGGTGAATCTCTATGAGCCTTTTAAAATTTGTTTTTGGAAGCAAGCCAGCACACATTCCTTACTGAAAATGAACTAACAGGAGTGGGTTACACTGCACAACAGTTCTGTACACTGACCACTCAAACCAGACACAACCAGGAGGTTACATTAATTTAGGAAAAGCCAGTATTTAACCTACCAGTAGTTACCCCAGGCAATTAGGACTTGACTTGACTATGATGAAACTGCAGACTTTGGAGAAATCAGTGGAATATTAAAACACTTCACTGGGGGCTCTTCAATCTGTTACTGAAGAGAAAATCTCTCTGGAGCAGCTCTGGATGGATGGGTGGTTCTCTGGCTGTAATTGCAGCACACAGACCCTGCAGACCCTTAAAGCTCCTGCTGCATTTGTGGTGAGCAGTGTCAGCACTGACCTCACTCCAGCTGGGGCACACAGAATGCACAGATGCAGCACAGATGCAGCATGTTTCATGGAAGAACAGGCTCTGTGCTGCACTGGGTGCTGTGCCATATTTGAAATGCCACCAGACTCTTAAGGTACATCTTGAAAAGGACCAGGAGAGTTTTACCCATATTATAACCCCTTGGGGTGAAGTGCAGAGATCTGATCAAGAGATCTGACATCGGTCCAGGTGCAGCTGCACAGGGTCTGAACCTCAGACTGGGCACGGGTAAGGACAGGGATGGGGATCCAAAGGACTGCCAAGGCAGTGCAGTGCTGTCTTGGATTAACACATCAGTGGAGCCAGCAGTCCATTGCAAACCACACCCTGAACAGCATTACCAAAGTAATTCTGTAGGATATACACAAGAAAGGCACACAGCAATTACTTCTGTTTGGGGACCAAAAAACTAGCTTTTCCTTGTGTTGGAAAAACAGACTGACATTCTGAAAACCTTATGAAGCAGAACAGAGAACATGCTGAGTAACAAACAGGCTTTCCACCTTTCCAAAAGGAGTGCTAAGTTACTCTCAGATGTATTGTAAGGATTGCTCTTTCCACCAGGAGACACAGCAGTTCGAGAGGTTTTTGAAGAGACTGGCATCAAGTCAGAGTTCAAGTCCATCCTAAGCATCAGGCAGCAACACGAGCACCCCGGAGCCTTCGGGAAGTCGGACATGTACATCATCTGCCGCATGGAGCCCTCCTCCTTCCACATCAGCTTCTGCCAGCACGAGTGCCTGCGCTGCGAGTGGATGGACCTGGAGGAGCTGGCCAGGACGGAAAACGCCACACCCATCACCAGCAACGTGGCCAAGCTCTTACTGTTCGGGTACCGGGAAGGGTTTGATAGGATTGACATAACCATGAGGGAGTTCCCAGCTGTCTACACAGGCCTGTTCTACAAACTCTACCACAGGGAGCTGCCCGAGTCCTACAGAAACATGACATGATAGCAATACATTTCACATTTCCTTATTGTAATAATTTAGAATTATTATTGCAGTGTTGCATATTACAGTTAACCGTGGACTTCTTTTTAGGTAATTATTAGAATGTAATTATTCTCTGATAAGCTAAGATATAAATTATTTTTAAAGGTAATTATTGCTATGAATGTGCATCAGGTTTTTTCTCCTCTACTCCGTAAAGCAAGCATAAGGTAAATAAAATACATAGGTACCTAGAAAAAAACAGAAGTTACTGATCCTGAAAATATATTCTGCAAGTCATTTGACCTCCACACACACTGGCACAATAGATTTAAAGAGCAATAAAAAGATAGTATGAAACATTCATGGTTTAATCTGGTATCTGCAAAAGTAGTTATAATATCAGCAAATAATTGCTTCTATTTGGCTGCTTCGGAGAGGAGTAGGAAAGGCAACATTGTTAGTGCTGTGTGGCATTGATGCTCAGGATCTGCCGTGGAAGTCAGCTTTTAGCAGACATGGGAAGGAAAAGGATAGCTTTCTGTCCAGGTCCTGTTTTTGGTCCAGGTTTGTACTGTCCAGTTCTTTTCAGTGCCACGTACCAATCCGAGTATTTCCGTGACCGGTAAGTGTTGTAGTTATTGGATTCCAAACGCTCGAAAAAGAAACATTCTTCTGTTGCATATTTCTGAAAGGGAAAAGAGAAAGAATTACTGGTAGCACTACAAATCAATCCTTCACATGCAGGGACTAACTTAGCAAGAATGTGAGCAGTACCTTTGGTTTTAAAAAAAATAGAGATTAACTGTGTCACAACTGAACAAAGATACTTATTGTGAAAATATTGTTAAAAACACCTACAACAAGAGGTTTTTACCTATGGTTCATTTATTGTCTCTAACACAGATCAAGCAGCTTTTAATTTGCTTTTACTGTGTAATTTTGTTCTGATCAGAAAATATATAAAGAAAATGTTTTGTAAGAACAAAAACTTTAAGCAGAGTATAGACAACTCAGTACAGTTGCCCAAGCTGGAAATTCAGGCACATCGAAAAGGGTAAAAAAAAAAAATTCCTTATTTCTCCCTAAAGCATATGTGACACCAATGCCTTCCTACAGTGTGTTGTCAATGTAAACATTTTGACATAAACCCTATGATTTAGGTAACAAATGACTGCTCAGGCTTCATGAACTATGTGTTCCTTAACGTCTGCCAGAGGGAACATTTCAGGAGCTGTGCAGCAAGAGCGGGATGCCAGCCACTGCACTGTCAGTCTCAGCACCTGGAAAAACCCTGGATGCCTGTGGATTTTCCTCTCAAATACACTGCAGTCCAGGCTGCATTCAGAGTGTGGATCTGGCAGCAAAAGCTTTCACAGCACCTCATGAAACACCTGAACTGCTCAAACTAAATTCAGGTTATTCTCACAAACATTCTTGGAGCACAGCTTGAATCCATAACATCAAAAGACAAGGATTTCTCTTTGAGTCAAGTCCTTCAAGTCTGGCAAAACCTGGCTGATCACAGCAAAACTACAAAAGCACGACAGAATGCACGGTCATATCCTTAAATAAATTATTTATCATGAAACAAAAGTTAGTCAAAATTCTTCCTTTCATGGGAAGTTTGGGAAATTCTTCATTAAATTAAATAATCACATTTCATTCCATAAAGTGAAACTATTTTATTCTCATAAGTGGAAAGTCAAAATAAGCCGTATCAGATAGGAAATGTTTCCGTTATTCCACTGAAAATCTGATGGAACAGATGCATTTCTGCACAAATATTTTCAGTTAAAAGAGCATTTTCCAAGGGGAGGTTTTGACTATCGGCATTCCAACCAGCCACTTCCTCCAGTGGTAGAGATCACCTCTCCCCCACAACTGAGGCTGTTAGTAAAGAGCATGAAAATGCTCCGTTAAAAGCTGCATCATCCAGATTTACAGACAAGAACATAACCCACTGCACCCCCACGCAAATCATCAGGGTGAGCAGTGGTCCACGAGCTGTGCAATAAATCATCCTGCAAAGCCCAGCTCAGAACAAACCCTGCAGCATGCCTCAACAAGTAATTACAGAAACATCCAACCAGACGAAAAACAGGCCTGAATAACAGTTTGCAAACATATTTACAAAAATGTTAATTTATTTGTAAAACAAGGACACTATGCAAATTGATCCCGGACACTGAAAAGTAATTTTAGAACTCCAGACATAAGAAAGGACAGAGTAGTACTTGAGTCACTGGTGGATTAGAAATTAAAGTTCCATAATGTTTTAGAAGAAATTTCAGCAGTGTTTCACCATGTGCAATTCACCACAGACATTTCCACTGTACGCTCTGTGAGCTCTCATGAAACACAGCCCTGCTCTAACCGAACAAGAGATGCTGGCAATTAGAAACAGTTTCTTGAATGTGTTTAGAGGCAGAAAATGGTAAAGGCACAGCCAGCCACAGACTGTTGGAAGTCAGCACAGAAATCCTCATGGAAAAACATTGCCCGTGCTACAGAAAACAGCCATGAAATTGCAGCAGCGTTTGTTAGGCTGGTTGGAGGAAAAAAAGTCTTGTTTTGAGCAGAGAGTTTCCACTATGAATAACAACAATGTTGTGTGCAACAAACATGATTCAAGTAATACCCATTTCCAGAAACAACACCAAAGAAAAAAAGTTTTACAAGCTCAAGTGAGAAGCACAAAATGACCCAACATTACATATTCTGCAAGGGTAATTCCGAGTAACTGGACGATACTTCCCGAGCATTTCACCTTACAGGAACTGAGCAACTAAAATGCTGCAAGGGAGGATATTCTACAACCAAACCCATCATGCAGCAGCAGGTCAGAAATCCCAAATATAAACACACCCCTGTGTTTATGTTTATTTTTTACAAATGGTGCTAAACACCCTATTTTGACCATTCCCCATCGCTCAGGGTACGGAGTGTGATGAGAATGGGAAGCCGAATGCCACCGCACCAGCACCACAGGAAATTCCCAATTATCCCGAACTCAAGAATAGCACAGTGGACAACTCCTCACATTTTCTTCAACTGAGTTGTCCCACAATATCCGAGTAACTTGAAGCAGGTTCTTTAACTGCATTCCTGAGCCCACACAAAACTCCCTGGAGCCAGAACTGAGGAGCGCCCTGGGGAGCCCTGCTCCTGTAAAACTGTCTCATTTCATGGAGGCAGAGAAGGGGAATCAGAAATAATTTCTGCAGGCACGGGTCTTTCATCAGCTGCAGTTCAGCCAGGGTTAGGAATGCACATTGTTAGCCCCAGCCGCAGAGGGGGCTTGCACGGAGGCTGAATGGGGCTGTGAATACACAAAGCACCCGGGACTAGGTGCTTTACAGACCTAAATTCTGCCGGGGTGGATGCCCTGCAGTGGTGCTTCACCAGGCACTGAAGGATATGAATGTGCATGAGGGATTTACAGTGTCTAGGTGTCATAAGCAAAATGAATGCAACTGCAGCTCTTAAAGCAAAATTTATCATCTGGCTCTGAGAGATATTAACTCTCAGAGTCTGCTGCACACACTGGCTTTAAAACACAGTTAAAAATTCAGCTGATACCAATAAAACACACGAGTTTAAACTAAAACTAGTCTCACTAGAGAGCAGCTTAATTTACCCTCATTTATATAACTTTTAAAATTTTATCATCACATTTTCAAAAATATTTTTCTTGCCAGTTTTCTAGTTACGAAGTAGAAGTGCCAAAAAAAACCCCTTAATTCTCTACAAAGTGGAAAATGAGAAAATAATTCATACAGATTAGTATCACAACGGTAATTTTTTAAAGAAATTTGCTTTACTTTCCATTTCAAAGAGGTCTTTTAAAATCACTTTATGTGAAAGTAAGTGAAAGAGGAAAAAATCACTCCTGAAGGTAAAAAGGCAGACACTCTATTCTTCATTTGTTTTTATAATTTCCTGATCACTGTGATTTTTTTCTCTCCCAGACAAGCCATTCCTGTTAAATTTTGCAGCTCCTAGGTAGGGCAGAAATACCCAAGTCCTCCCGATTCCTATTTCAAGTAATTGACAGAAGCTGTGCAGAGCTCATTTCTCCTGATAAATCCCACACCCAGGAGCTAAGTCCTGCAGGAAGAACGGTTACTCCACACAGAGCAAGGGCAGGACACAGCAACACAGAGATATGAGGAAAGGGTGCTTACCAAGGCCAGCAATCTGCCATCCTCCTTCATGGCCAGGAAGCGATTGGCACTGACACCTTTGATGGACACCACTCCTCGTTCCTCTGCCTGAAGCTGCAGCTTGACTGGAAACAAACAAAAAAATAAAAAGACAAAAGGTTTCACATCCATTGTGGGATTGCAACACTTGACAGTCACTGCTTCAAACCCTCCACGCTTCAGCTCGCAATGAAAAGAGAAAATTTTCAGCCTTTGGCTTTCTGATCCCATTTTTACAAAGAAAGTAGCTACTCTCAAATTGGCAACCGCTAGACCGAGTTATTATATCTTCATTTCGCGTAAAAAACCCATGAAATTCTTTGAAAGGCCACTTAGGGCACGGCGAGCTGCTCCCAGAAAATGGAAATTTTTCATGGTAGTTTCTCCAGAGGTTATCTCGATGTTTGCAGAACAGCATCGGACACTGAACGCACACAGCTGTGTACAGGCAGCCTGTCAGCAAGTCTAACCAAGACTGTTCAGGTCCATTCCACTCCCTAAGGGTTCTGCAGTTCCCAACAGAAAAATATCCATTCGTTTACCTCATCCATCCAACAAGTGGGTGGAACAAACAAACTGAACTGCAGCAGTAGGTGAAGGCAGCAAAGGCACAAGAAACAGCGTTACACAAAACAGGAACATGTTTTGCGTCAATTAAAAGAAATTACAGATTTTATAGAAATAAAAACCTGTAAGGTCCTATCCCACAGCTTTCAGCTACTACCTGTGAATTATTAACACAAAGCCTTAACTGATTTCTGTAGCCATAAATCAAACCCAGTAGTTTGGATGAACACATGAAAGCTTCCCCTTTGCCTGTTGTACACAACATCTCGGACAAGAGCTTCCTTCACCCACCTGCTTTGGTTCAGCAGGTAATTTACTCTGTTTGGAGATGCAGTTTTAAATAGCTTGAGCTTTTCAGAATAAATGCCTGAAATGACTGTAAATTTTGCAGAAGGAGCATCTTTTGAGATTCAGAGAGAGGTTGTTGCTTATTTGGCTTTTTGTTGAAGGGAAAAAAGACAGCACTGAAGAAACCAACCCAAACTCCAACACCAGGAATACACGGAACATGAAACTGTCAGGATAATTGCTGCCAATCCTTTTTCAGGGTAAAAGTAAAAAGTCAGGCACAATTTCATCTCAGAACCAAGTATCCAAAATACAGGGCTCCCAAGTTATGAGGCCAAAATCAGACTTGTGAACAGCTCCAAACACTTTGGTGTAACTCCTTAGCCTCTGGGGAAGCAAGAACATGGAAAAGTGCTCTGGGCAGGGACTGTGGGAAATGGACTTTTGAGATGTGCCAAGCACACAGCTTTCACCACACACTTAACAAGAAACAGCTGTGGAACAGCTGAAAATTAATATTAATTACTGCAGTACTGTCTGCTTCGTGACTTTCTCTGGACAAAAACGCACACGAAATCCTACAGTATCACACCGGGCCAGAGGTTCAAGTTCTGTAAAAATAAACTTCTGGTAAAGGTTTGTAAGTCCTGTAAAAATTTGTATCGTTTGGAGAAGCTTGTGAAAACAAAAAAATAGTCCCAAGGTATTCCTGCAGAGTTTGAAAAGAGCTGCAATACTGAAAGCCCCAAAAGGAAAACCAGCTACACTGGATTTTCCTCTCCAACTACACAAACACGTGAACAAACAGAGCCAGAAGAGTACTGAGAGTTTTTCAGGTCTCAGTGTTACTTTACAGCTTTATTAACGCAGTGGGTATTTGCCACAGGGTTACACTGAGCTGGAGATGCCAAGATACAACACAGCCTTCTGATCAAACACATTTTGACCACATGACCATCACCAGAAGTGACAATTTTAGGTTTGGCTCACTGCAACTAAACTGGTTGTAAGAGGAATGTATCACTTGACACCAATGATCTGCATCTTTGGCAGCCTTTGGACACCAACAGCAACAGTGCAGACTTTGTTCATCATTTCACATCTACTCCTAATACTTGTTTTCAGCATAACTAAAAATCCCCAACCATGAAAGTCAATAATTAAGACATTTGTATCCCAAAAAAAGTAGTAGATTGTTGTGAAAGAGGTCACTAACCAAGGGCTAAAAAGGCCTGTTTTCCCAGATATTCTGGCACTTCTTTGAGGGCCCCTCTAGCACGGCAGAGTTATTTCCCACTTCTCATTCACGCCCTGCAATCCACAAGGAATGCCAAGCACAAGGCTCTGCTCAATGCCCGCTGGTGTTGTGAGAACACAGAGTTCCCCTGCTGGGCAAACATCCCCAGGACTGGGGCTAAATCATCACTAACTTATTAAATAAAACAATACAACCAACTCACAGCACCCAGGAAATTTACAGCTCCTATTAAAGACTTTCTTTTCTATCATAATAAGCTTAACAGAATCATTCTGCTGAGTAAGAAGAAAATTGCAGGATGTCCATATGCACTTTCACACCAGTGGAGAAACTGAGTGATGTAGCCCAGGTGAACCTACACTGCCTTCCATTCATATAAATATGGATAGAGAGGGAATGTTTTTTACAGTAATAAGCAGAGGTTCTGTTAGACATTTGTATTCACTGATGTTCTGGCTGAAAAACGCCACAAACTATAGTCCAACCCGAATTTCCACTGAAACCAGTACAATCTGGGCACAAAAGAAAGTTGGAGTACACTGCAACAGGAACTGAGATGTTCTTTCACAAGGTATGTGGCCAGGACAGATGTACAAGCTGCAGGTTAAATTGAACAGTGTATTTAACAGAGTTACAAATGGGCATTTATTTCACAACTTGGAGAGACTTTTCTAAGAATATGGAAGTTGAAAAGTGGTATTTAATAGCCTTGTGGTTGGCAAGGTTTCAGATTTCTGTTAAGAAATGGATCTTCCTTGTTTTCTTAGAGACCTCAAAAAAAATTATTTCCAAGGCAGTTTGTGCAGTCCAGTGGAGAAAATAATTTTAAGGACAAGTAGCTAGACATGAAAGCTGTTAGTAAATGCAGGGAATAGAGAAAACATGAACATTTTCCAAAAGTACTTTTATTGTCCTGAGCACAAGAACTGGAAAATCACCCATACAATGCAAACTCCCAGGTGCTTTTACAGTTCCAATAAACCAAAGCTTTAGAGTGGCCCAGACCCAGGAACTGCACAACTTAAACGGTCCCAAATGGTTTCACTGCTCCTCATCATAAAGGGTTCAGCCAAACATATCCTTCAAAACCAGTTCACTTCAAAGACCTGGGCAAAATCTTCCAACTTAATACTTCAGAAAAACAGAGCTGCACATTCTGGAAGTTGCTCACTGCTGAGCTGGTACTACCTTTTGATTCCCAGTGGGAATGTGCTGGCAAGCCCTTTGTCCAGGGCAAACCCTGTGAGCAAAGCCACGTGCTGGTATTTCACTCACAACAGGGGCAGGAGAATGCCACGGGATCAGTAAGGAAAAGGGAAAATAAAGGTCACAGGGAGGAGAGAAATGGACAGAAACACATTAGGAATAAAATAAAAGGCAAACAAAAAGAGCAAAGAGCAGTAAAGGGAGGGCAGGATAAGGCAGTACAGGAAGGTGCTGTACTGGGCATGAGGCGAGCTCACTCATCTGAAGGAGGTGGAATTTGAGGATGTATTAGCCAAAGGGATTAATAAAACTCCCATTTTCCAGCTCCTCCACAAGGAAATGGGAACTCTAGCCACTGTATCAGAGAAACCCTGAAGTAAAAACCAACTATGAGCTTCTGGCTTCGGATGCATTTACACAGCAAATGAAGGTTTGATTACAGCCTCAGCTGTATTTTCACTGTAACCCTACACACAGCCCTCAGTGCAGACCAACGCTACAAGTACCAGCCCCAGTGTCAGGAGCACACAAAACTCGGGTCAGGACTCCCTCTAGTCCAGCCTCCATCACTCCACAGAGAGAACCCTGCCTGCCACACTGCACCTAAAGGAACAGCTTAGGGCCGGGAAGAGAGGACAAACTGGATACTATTTCAGCCTCTTTTCACTAACATACAGCTGCTTTACTGGAACAAAATGCAAAACACCTCTCACTCAGTTTATGAGAAGGGAGAGTTTCTGTACCCCCCAAAAATCCCAGGCTGCACGTCTCTGGATCAATGACTAGTGTTACTACAGTCTGCTGTGGAAAAGCTCAGCCCCAGCCAAAGGCTCAGGGCCCATCTCCAACATATTTGCAGAGGCCCTGTAAGGAAAATCCTTCCACGAGGCCCCCGAGTGACAGCGCGGTGAAGCTGCTGTGCCAGCTCCTACTGCCCGTCCTCCCGCACCTCCGTGCCCACAGGAAAGCACAAAGCAGCTATTTTGCAGTCTCCCTGCAGAGGTGGGTCAGCTCCAGAGGGAATAAGCATCAGAAATGCAAGGAAGTTCACAAAAAAAAGAGGGGAAAAGTAAGACTCAACCACGTTTCGCTAAATGCAACACCCTACAGCCGAATTCCCACTCTGCTCTCCTCTGTGGCTGAAGCTCGCCATTCCTTCATGCTCGGGGGCAACATCTATTCCCAGCCAGGTGTCCAAGCAAAACACAAGGAGTCAGATGTGCTTGCTCCACACCTAACACGACAAACCCTCCCAAAGCCAGGGCTGGCTCAAAGCTACACATGCATTTACAAGCACACGTATATTAACACCCCACCTCTGGCATTTCCTGATTGCTGGATCCGATCCAAACCCCAGCCTGGTGATGCCTACTGTAGCTTCCTCTAAGAATTACAGACATCTTTCTGTCCCTCTGTCCCACATCAGTTTCTGACAGTTTCTGACATCTCTTTCAAAGGCACAATTAGCAATTTACAACTTCTGCTGTTTGATAAGCGCTGATATACAAGGTATCCCCAAGCCTTCAGACTGCGAACAAGAGAACAACTTGCTCACGGTAAAACTGAGCCACTGCCAGAGGCACTGATGGACACACTGCCTAAAACCTGGAACACGTGTGAGCCAGGGAGAAGAGAAACAGCTTAGCAGGAGAGGTGGGCTGCTAATAAACCAAACCATCAGAATTGCAACAAAAACAATCAAGCCAATGGAGTGTCACAGCGAGAAACAGTGACTCACGCTCCCATACAAAGGCACATTTCTTTGCTTTTGCATGACAACATTCTAAGTGTATCTTTTTCCTTTTTGCCAGCCAGAGGCATAAAACCACTGGCAGACAGACCCAAGGTCTCCAAAAGGTAAACATCTACAACAAAAATACACACTCCTGAAACACAAACACTTCAGGAAGTTCCGGTTACACTTAAGAGTAATCCAGGGCTTAAAGCAGAACAGTAACTTGTGTAACTGTTTAAGCATCCTCCCGCTGTTCTAATCAACCATATTAACAGGGACATTCTCAGATTTTGAAAGTTTTCACCTTTTAAAGTAGTACAGATACTGACTACAATAGAAATTATTTCCCTATTCAGGTCCTCTACCTATCCTGATTTACATCTTGACCTCAGTTCCTACAAATACCCAGCTGTACCTAACATGCACCTGTGACATTGGGAATCCTCCCCATGAAACACTGATTACCAAATACACAGCATTCTCTGGTGTTTCCTATAAATCTCATATAAAAGACAGTAAAGTCATCCTGCAGAACAATTTCAGAATAGTGTGACATTCAACACTTCTGGCGCCGGTGTGACACTGTGCTCTTTGCCTGTGTGCCCACATGTAAAATACGCACAGCCACACTTCTCCACTTCTCACAGCTTGCATAACCTGGCTGATCAAACGTAACTGAGTAAAAAAGTCATGCAAAAGCAAATCCAAAGTTTGTGGATTCTGCTTACAAAGCAAGACTGGGGCATTGTGTGCTGCCGAGTAAACAGCGATTGCTTCGCATTACGAAAGGATTTAATACGCCAGAAACTCCAAGTGACCATCATGTACAACCCTTCCAAATGCCTTCTGCCACACTGTTTGCTGACTCCTTGGCATTGCAGACGAACTGATGAACTGATGATGCATCTTTGGAAGTCAAGAAGGCAAAAGCAAACAGAAAGAATTCCTAGCTTTACCAGAGAAGAACTTCTTTCATTACTGGATATAGGTAATAAAGCTTAGTCTCCAAATTACCATTATTTTCACCCCATATTCTTGATTTAGAAAAATGTTTCAGGGTTTCCTTATCAAAAGAATAACACATGCCTGTTCACATGTAGATTTTTTAGAACTGTTCCCAAAGGGCTTTTTGCAGCAAGGGTTAAGTTATCCCCCACTTTACTCTCATTTGCTTTTGCTTCATTTAGTATTGACTGAAGTAAACTGCAGAATAACCACTTGTGGGTGTTCAACTTCAGAACAAAGCTGGTGCAATGTTCAGCTAACACAGTCGTGTCAAAAGACACGTACAGAACTTGCAGAAATTCAGCTTTATATTTACTGTGCATTCACTCATCTCCTTGTAACTATGACCTGTTTTTTACTTGCAGGAAAACAAACACATAAAACCAGGGACAACCCAAGGCAAACACAGGAACAGCATTTTCAGAAGAAAAGGTAAGATGTCTAATTTTTAGAAGGTATTTATAGTGTTCCTCCTCCAGGTACAACTCACACGACTGCTCAGTAGTACACAGCAGTTAGGGCTGTGACTGATGTCGGAGCAGTAACACATGAGATGAAAGGCAAAGGCTGCCAGAGCAGTGGTGAGACATTGCTGACCCACAGGCTCAATAAGCATCGGTGCCACAGCTGGAAAGAAAAAGCTGGATTTTAGGAATGCCAAGAAGAATCAGTAAGCTGGATTTCAGAGTCTGGAGCACAGTGGTGAAAGAGGAACTCTGTCAGGCACCCAGGGATGGCACATCAGACAGGAGGAGGAAGCAGGAACAACCCCATACACAGGAGCTTCTGAGTTTTGAGCTGCCTTTTAGAGCTGATTGCTCTTAACCTGACCAAAAGACAGCAACTATGCTGGGTTTGTACTTCCCAGTACCAATGAAACTGAACTGATCATTGAGATTTTAATAAATATTTTTACAAAAAATAAAAATAAATTTAAAAAATTAAAGCCTTACACGTGCACACACAGTATTGCACTGGTGCCAGCCCAGCTCCTTTACTGCCAGCACAGTGCAAATGCCACCATGAGCTCGGAGTCTTACTTCATCCTCCTAGTCCATCCCTTTCCAGCAAGCTGTGTAACCACCACGTGCTGACCTTCCAATAAAGCATCCACAGGGGAACAGCACCAGCTGCAGGGAAGGACAAGAGCTGTCAATCACTGCTGACCTAGCACAGTAATGAATCAGTCCTCACAAAAAGGCTCTAATTTGCTTTTGAATGCAGTGCTGCTTGAGTAGAGTTTTCTTCGTAAGAAACCACATTCCTTAACTGAAAATAAAACTCACAATACATATTTGGGTAACACTCCTCACTTTTATTCTGAGTACATTTGAACCATTCTAAGAAGGGACAGTAAGCACTTTCCTGAGAACAAAAGAGAGACCTTGGAATCTGCAGCTAGGAAGAACCTACTTGACTCCTTGCTGCTCCAGCCTGACCATTGCTAGTGCCCATATCCTGGTTTAGATTTATGTGATGGTTTCAATGTCCACACTGCTCCAGACATCTCCTGCAAGAGGGTGCTCCTGCAGCACACCAGCTACAGGCACTGGCCATCACCTTACAGCACAGCAAAGCAGCAGCCAGGCACCCCACTCCTGATAGAATATCACACTGACAATACTGATCCACGGGATGAGAGCCTGATCACTGGATCACCTTACCACTACTGGCACTGGCTCTAGCACAGGTAAGTGCTCTGGAAGAGGTTACTTCTTGAAGCTCTAAAGCAAGCAGTAGGTTGGGACTGAAATAAAGAACACCTGGCAACATGAGGCAGTTCTGTGCACCTCTTCAGCTTTGAGGAATTCCTGCATTTCTAAGGACACGAGCATTGTACATTTTTTCCCTCCATTTTCCTGAATGAACAGCATTACTGTCAGCAAAACATCCACAGTGAGTCTGTAAACGTCTCTAAAACCACAAAATTAATGTTTCCTATTTACATACTCCAACAAATGGCCAGGAGCACGTTCAGCTGTTCATCCCAACTGCTCTGAAACAGGTGGAGAAACCCAAGGAACTGAATCCACGTACTGTTTCCCAGGAACTGCTCAGCCCAACAAGTCTGTGCAGCAGGATTCCCTAAGTGACCTCTACACAGAGGTGACAGCCCCTGCATGGCCCTTGGTGGTTGCTTGTCCACACTAACACGTGCTGCTGGTTTTGTATCCACCTCTGTTCCTGCAGGTCCCATGGAGTAACTGCACACTCCACAGGTGTATTTCCTACACCCAGGAATGTCGGTCTCTCCACCGGTCTTTCCAGAGTTGTGAGACTCTATGAACATTCTTTGGAACACAGCCCCAAAATCACTATTCTAACCTGAAATGTAGCATAGGTGACAGCTATACAAACTCTCTTTGCACTCTTCCAGACATCCATCTGGGAAGACACTGTATCCTGTCCTGCATTTTGACAGATGAGATGGTTCAGGACACGGCATCACAGGACAGGCAGTGACAATCAGCTGCCACTGGAGAGGGGCACTCTGTGTCTCTCCACTTCACATTGCCAGCCTCGCACTCCTACCACCTCCCTCGCACCATCCCTGGCACTTTTCTTGGCATGTCAGTGATGGATATGTGGGGAAAAATGAAGACTTCACGATTTTTTCCCCAGAAATGCCAAGAAAAGATACCAAAAAATTGATGCCAGTCCCCACAGATGCTACAGACCCAAGCACAGATCGAGATGCTGTAGTAACTGCACACTTGAGTATGTTAAGGACATCCTTTAACACCAAAAATAACCCCAAAGCTACACTCCCACAGAACGGCACAGAGTGTCAGAGATATGGGGGAAGTTTGCATCAGGCATTGCAGGCCAGCCTCAGGGCAGAAAGGAAAGAACCAAGAAACACTACAAATATTTTCAAGCTGTATCACAGCTGACATCTCTCCTTGCTCTTACAAAACACCACCATGCAGGATTCCAGAGCCACGGCTACCAGGATTTTGTGACTTGCACATTCCAGGAATCCAAGTGATTGCGGTTTTATGAGATCTGCTGAAATCCTGTCAGAAGGTAACAGACAAACCACCAAGCTCTGCAGCACAAGAAGAGAATTTCACCACACTGGCACTGCACACGGCCATGGAGTCTGGGCCCTGCTTTGCCCCCTCCCAGCACCCTCAGTCTCCTTTGAATCACTCGGTCAATGTGGTTTCAAGCTCTGCAAGTCAAAGACGAGCGACAGGCTCAGCCAGGGTCACTCCAGCAGCACTGCACCACGACAGCTCCTGCAGGACAACCTCCACCCAACTGTGCAGACATCATCTCATTTGTATTCTCGGCCGATCCTATCGAGCTCCAGTCAAAATCTGGCCCTACCCTGAACAAACAAAGAACTACGTAAGATAATAACCTAAAATGCCAACAGCACTCCAGAGAGGCGCCCTTTCAATATTTTTATTGACAAGTCTGGAGGCAGCAAAAGAGGCAGACAGGCAAAACAGTTGACCTGCACATTGTCACCAAACACTGCTGAAAACAATGAAGGGTGAGAGACCTGCTTTGTTTTGAAACACCTAGTCTTGAACAGGTGCTAACAAAAGCCAAGGCTATTAATTCTCCATCAGGATTGGAACAGTATCTCCTAACCAAGGCTTCAAAAATCCTGCCATAAACTTTTCAGATATCACCTGGAATAGATATTCAATTTACAGATGTCAGACACTTATGTATGTTTTTCAGCAACAGTAACTTGAGCATTCTCTGGGCTGCGTTGGGTCTGGTTTGGTTTTATTAGATAATTGCACTAAACACGCTGTCACCAACAGTCAAAAGCACCATTAATTCCAGGGTTGTTTACCAGCTCAGCACAATCCATCACCTCTCAAGTATCCTGAACAGATGGCCAGTGATCCCAAAGTAATGCTCCCAAGAGTGCTAAAAACCATAATGATCAAATAACTATTTATTAGAACTGCCTGCCTTATCTGTAATCCAGGGGAGCAGGGGAAAGCTTACAGAAAAAGTGTCACTGAAAAGATTATCATTTAAAATTCAGGTTGAGTTACTAACATAATTTACTTCCTGTAGAATGCTTTTAAATATGACCCCACTGCAGAGAAACTTTTTCTTAGAATCGGCTGCACAAATTTCAAGCATTTATGAACCAAATGAAAACCAACAGCAGCCACCTGATCTCACAACATGTTATCTGTATTTGTCTCTTCCAGCTCTGGGAGTGTATGGCTAACAAAGTTGGATTATCATTTTCCTGCAAACCAGACTATGTAAAAGCACTCCCAATTTCCTAAGTGAGACAATTTAAGGGCTAAATCCTGCCCTCTAGTGTACCTCTGGATGGTGGTGCCCTTGGAACCTTCTCCACATCCAAACTGGGCAGAAAACAGCTGGGAGGGACAGGACAGCTCACTGCCCACTGGAGACCCCTTGTGTTGCCTTGGCCCACCTTTGGAGTGTACCTGCTCTTGGATCACACAGCTCCGGGGTGGACAAGACTCCCTGGGAACTGGGATAGGGATTAGCAAACACAGCGAGAGCTGAGAAGGCATCCTCCCCTGGGCAGGAACACGATGGTATTTCTATGACAAAAGAAGCAAAGGAAACATATTCCCAACTTTTTCACACAGGAGATCTCTGCTACCTCATCCCCTAAAGGCAGCAACATCCAGGAGCCAGGAGGAATTTCTCTGCCGTGCCACAAAGTACTTGGCAAAGCAGTTAAGGTCTGTGCAACAGATCAAAAGTAACGTGAAAAAAGTCTGTTTCCAGAAGCACCTGGGTAGAAGCAAAGCATTTGAACATTTAGGGGCAGGGTCTTTTCTAAATGAGTCACCTCTCAGTGCTAAGATCTGGAACAGATCTTGCCCTGTCAACAGCCCCAGCCACGTCCGTGGGACACCAAAATGGGAAAGGAGATATTCCAAGTTCCAAACAACTTACGCACCTACAAAAGCTAAACACGATGTCCTGAACCTTCATATGAAAACACTTCCTGACGTCTGCTCAACTTAGGAGCACCATGAGTTTTCTCCCATTGCATGATTGGTGACCAGATTGCCATCGTCTTCACTGAGCTGCTCTAAGAGTCAGTCAATACTTCAGCAGAGTCTTTCCAAAACATTTTGAGCATAACCATTTAAATGTGAGAGAGACTGGTCAAAATCTTAATATTAAGACCTATTTATGAAAGGAAACCTGCTTAAGAAATTTTCCTGGACCAGTACTACCCAATTTCACATTTTCTTCAGATATTTACGGAAGAGGAGAGAGGTACTGAGCAGGAAGAAGGCATTTCCTACATCTGCAGGGTTGACTGAGCTCACACAGCTGAATCCTTTCCAAGTGAGAGGCTGGAGCCTTGTCACCTCATTAAGGAGTGGACAAGAATGGCTTGGGATGCCTTGGATACTGTCTTGGGTTATGCACTTCATGAAACAAAGCTGCTTAAGAAATTATGGAAATACATAAATGCCAACCATTCCTCATTTAGGGAAACTCTGAAAGGAACCAGCTGTGCTACACATTCTAAATGTATGGATAAGTGTTCCCTTTCCATTCTCCAGGCTTTTCCCCCTCACCAGCACTGTAGCCTCTTTGAGGGAAACACCTCTGGAGAGTTTCTAAAAGCTTTTCCAAAAACACTGCGTCCTTTGTAAGTTTTCCAGGGCATAAATCAACAGTTGTTGATCAACAACAACAAACCAGCCATGTTTTTTGTTTTGCTTTGGACAACAAGACTCTCAGAAAGCGCCTCCTGTTTCTTGTTTGTGTGAAAGCACCTCTTCAAGGGAAAACACTGCAGAGTCCCCAGAGTGTGTCCAAAGGGGCACTTCACTGCAGTCACGGCAGCGCACGCGTCAGATGTGGCAATAGTGGCCATGGAAGACGCCCTGTCCTGGGTTTCAGCCGCGTGAATCATATGATCCCAATCCTCCAGCACGCAGGACGTCAACTCCCGTTCTTAATTTCATTAACAACGCAATTATGAATAAATGAAGGTGAGTGTAAAACCATGCTGGTACATAAAGCAGACGTGTATTTCAAACAGAGGCAGAAGGAAGGGAGCTAAGAAGGTCATGGATCATGGAAACTGGTTTATAGCATTAAAACTTTGGTGTGAAATGTAAGGAGACAGTAACTTGCCTTCTAAAACAAGAACTTCCTTTAAAAGTAAGAAGGATGATGTGCTATTGAAATGTTATTTTGTATAATTAATTCCCAAGAATAGCAGCAACCACAAGCATCTCTACTAACTGGCCTTTAATTATTTCTAAACCAAATTGTGCAGACATTGTATTTCTTTTCTCAAAACCACCTTACAAAACCTTTTGCTTAACTAAGAAAATCACCCTGAATTACTTGAGGTGTCTATTTTCATTGCTAATTTCTTTTTTTAAAGTCCTCTCACATTGTCCAAGATTTATTGCCCTCTGCCATGCCAGGAATACCACGAGATTTCACAGGGCAGCACTCACCAGGTCAGAGTTGAGCAGAGTCGTGTGGAATGACGTATTTACAGCAAGGATGCTAAGGATGTGAACCATGCAATGCCCCAGCAATGAGCCTCGCTGATGCTTCAAGCACTGATTATAATCTGCTTCTCAGAACTAGGGCTCTTCCAGGAAAAAAAAAGAAAGGAACAAAAAGCAACAAGCCAACAGCTGTCTGATAATAAGAAAGGAAAGCACAAGATGCCAGTTGAAAATTTTAGTATTGATAAGGCTCAACAGGAAGAAAAAACAAACATTCAATGGACTCAAGAATTAAAAACTAGTATTAGTTTTCCTGAGAGAGAGTAATAAAAAAGGCTGAGAGGAAGAAGTTGCTGTGAGGGAGCTCTGTGATGAAAAAGGCTGCAGTGAAAAATACCAGCTCCCTCAGGGCAGCCTGGCCCAGCCAGGTGAGCACACAACACACACCACTACCTGCACTGTTCAAAAGCAAAGACAGGGAATGAGGCAAGAACCCAACAGCCACAGCAGTGTCCTGGACTCAGCTTCAGCCTTGTGCATCCCCCTCAACATCACCTCCCTTTGCAGCAGATTTCCAGCACATTTCCATAGCTACTTATGGAGTCTGTTAACTAATGAGATTAATTACCTTTAAGGATTCCTGTAACAGGATTTCTTTGGAATTGCTGGGTAAAACTAATTGTTTTGCAAAAGGTGAATGTCCGAAGCAGAAAGTAATATTAAGCATCTTTGTTCTGTCTCCTCACTTCCTTTTCCTCCTAGTCCCTGTATCCATCACCCAGAGCACAGGTGCAAAGCAGATGAAGAATCCCAGTAAGGCATTTCACCTGCTCCTCATGCCAAGTGCCTGCAGGCAAGCCCTGCACACGGCACAGTAACAAATTCCCTCCAGCCAGGAATGGGGCTGGGACTATCTGACAGCTACACAGCAACTCCCCATACCTGTGCTGAAGGAAACGCCTCACAGGCACACCAAAAACCCACCACACACCTCCATGCTGAATACTTCCAAAATATTCTGAGCTCTGCAAAAGCCATTTTGTTTGTAGGACAAAAAGCAGCCTGTGTTGGTAATAGCAACCTGCCACAAGCTCCCTGCAAGCCTCTGATCACTCGTCCCATGGGCTGTGCTCCCAGCCCAGGAGCCTTTCTGTCCCTTCAAACCATCAGGTATTGGGAGGGACAGCCTCCTGCAGCTGCTGGAATCCATGGATTTTATCTGTATCTAAACCACCGTTAATAAAGTTTAAAAAAAAAAAAAAAAACAATGGAACATGTAACATTTTAAACGAAAAAGGTGTTCTGACAGCTGTTTGTTATAAACCCCGCTTCCTTGGCCAGATTTACCCCTCTGTTCCTAAGAGTACCTGTGTGCCAAAGTGCTCGTACTCAAGAGCACCTGCCCACACTGGGAAAAAGAAAGAACAACCTCCTCTCTACCTTGCTACGCATTCACCGCCGCCGTGTAGAGCCGTCAAGTGCCATCAGACCCCTGTAAAGGCCACGCAAACAAACCCGAGACCCCTTCAAGCCCGTAACCAAACCTCTGTGCACCTGACGAGCTCAGCACTCAGCAGGTTGAGGGCGGAGCCGCCAGCGAGGCTTTGCCTCGGGAACATCCCGCAGGTGCCGGCGCGGGACCGCTACGGGACGTGGGTACGAATTAACCCGGCATGAATTAACTCCGTCTGCGTACTCGCGGTTATTCGCTTAGGAACATTCGGCAACATTGACGGGCGCTTTCCAAGCACGGCTCGCTGCCGAAGCTTCGGCAGGGCGGGACGGCCGAGGCGCGGCTCCGCTCGCAGCCCCGCTGCCCGGGCGAGGAGCCGCCCGCCCGCCCCGGTGCCGCCCGCGGTGGTCCCGGGACACACTCACTGTGCGGGTCGCTCTTCTCGCGGACGCCGTCCACCTTCCCGTCGGGGTTGATGCGCAGGAAGAAGCCGCCGTTCTTGCAGTACAGGCGCTTGGGGTCCTTGAAGTGCCCCGGGGGAAAGGCGCCGCTGCCGCCGTCGTCGGGCAGCGTGGCGATGCCCCCCGCCGCCGCCATGCGCCGGGCCCCGGCGGCACCGCGCCGCGCCGGGCCCCCGCCGCCCCCCGCCGCCAGCGCCGGGCGGCCTCGGCCCCTGCCCCGGCCGTCCAGCCTCGCCTCGCCGAGCCCCGCAAGCCCCGAGCCCCGCCGAGCTCCCGACTCGTCCCGTCCCGGCCGGTCCGCGGGAGCTGCGCAGCTGTGCTACAGGATCGGCAGAGCGAGAAGTAAGACAGAGCCCAGCACGCCGGGCTCCCCGCCGGCACCGGGCTGCCCCCGCCGCGCCCCGCCCCCGACCGCCCCCGCGCCGCGCCGGGCGCCGCTCCCTGCGCCGGGCCGGCCATCCCGGGGGAGCGGGCAGGGGCGGCAGCTCGCCCCGCGCCCAGGGACCCCGGCCTGCAGCGGGGCTCTGTCCGTCCGGCCGGGCATCACCGCCGCCAGCGCTCGAAACGGGATGCGGCCAACGTCGGTCGGACATCTTTTCCTCTGGCGTTATAAAATAAGTAACTGGAGAGTTATTTTAGACCAGAAGTTGTGTGGCCTCTGCACCATGCTAAATTGTTTAAATCACAATATGATGAAACATGTGTTTAAAATAAATCCATGGTAGCCGTTTTGTTCCATTGCATTCACCAGAAACCAGTTCTCTTCCCATCCAACAGGAGCAAACTGATAGCAAAAGGCAACAGGTGAAAATTCTGGCACAGGCCTTCCCCCTCTAATAAAACAAATGTACACAGTTTATAAAGTGTAGCGACCCATCAAATGCACTTTGTGCCTGAGGCTGACAACAAAACGGGATGAAAAGTTTGTTTCCCAAAGCATGCTTTGTGCCCCTAATCTCCTGTTTAACAGCGGGCTGGCTGCTCAAGCCTGGAGCTTGGGAAGCTCTCTGGCTTCAAAGGCAGCACAAGCACAAGCAGCCCTGGACAGTCCCGAGCGGGACAGCGAGCACCGGGCTTTTCACAGAGCCAATACACAGCCACCCACAGGAACGAGCCAGCGCCAAGGCAGACACAGCGTCCAGCTCACGCAGTTTGCAATATTCACTTTGCTAGCCAGTACGTCAAGGATGTTTTGTTGCCGCTTAACTTCCCTTCCCAGCTCTGACCTCTGGCAAGCCATAAATTTTAGTTCTTTACCAGAATCAGGGCAATCACTCTGTGTCCCACACCCTCACGATGAAGGGAGCAGGGCCCAGCCCAGGCACAGGTTGAGCCCGTGTCAGCTGCTCCCCCTCAGTGCCACAGGCTCAGCCCAGGGACAGGAATCTGCTGCCAAATGGGCACTGCAGCCCCATGAGCGTCCCCCCTTCCCTAAGCTCCCCAGCCACCCATCCACTTCAAACACTCTGCTGCTTCTCATGGAAATCCCACCTTACCACTGTCCCTGACAGCTCTGGACAGTCACAGCCAACAGTGAAGACCTTTCTTGTTTTCCTCTTGCTCTTCCTCTGCAACAGAACCTCCATTCAGAGCCTTTTGTGTCCTTCCACTATGGAGCCTTCCACTTCCTTGTGTCTTTCTTAGAAGGCAGATGAAGGGACGATGAAGCTGAATTCAAGTAGATAAAGGGGTAAAAACGTCATTTTTTAAACTCTAATAAGTTCTTTAAAAAACCAATCTCAAAATGCTTAAAACCAAAGAAACTTTTCTAAGGACTAAACATCCATGGCTCCACTCAGCCATTCCTGGAACTCCACATTCCCTGCACTCACGGCAGCCCTCCCAGCTCTCAGCTGGATGCCCTGTCCCAGAGCTGCAGAGCAGACACCTCCTTTATGGGACAGGGTCCTGGTGTTTCTCAGACTCTTTGGAGCCCTGATCTCCTTGAGGGGGCTCAACACCGTGGAGGCAGGGTGGGTATGGCAACCACCCTAAATTCCTTATCAAATGATCTTTTGAAAACCAGTAAAATCCAGTTCACCAGTAAAATTGTGAGGCTTGAGAACTCTTTAGAGGCTTGACACTGGGAATTGTGTATATGGGGCCTGCAACTAAAAGATACAAACCTAAAATGAAAGTTCTATTCCCTAAGCAATCTACACTCACCTCCAGATCTGCCAACTTTCTGTATTTTTTAATCTATTTTCCTTTCTCTCCTTCAAATGGAAAACACGCCTGGTTTTATTTTCTCCACTCTTTCTTCTGCAGTCCAGCACTTTAATATGGTCATTAATACTGCTCCTAAACATTGACTAAAGCAGGTCTGGCAGTAGCATTTTCCTTTCTTGTGGCCTCTTCCACCACCCTTCCTCAACTCAGATCTTCCACACAATTACACCCATACAGCTGCTCCCCCTCCACCCAGACCATCCATTATCCAATTCCTTCACAAGCCTTCTCTTGATGTCTAAGTGTGACACTCCAGGTTACAGTGCCCTAAACCCAGCCTTCCTGCTAGGTACCTCTTAGAGAGCCTTTCTCTAACCTGTTCCATACATCTGAACTGCTGCCATTCTCTGTTTGTCCTGCACTGTTTTGTAACCAGCTACAATTTTTACTAGAATCAGAGAACATCTCAAGCTGGAAGGCACCCATAAGGATCATCTGAGTCCAATTCCCTGCTCCTCACAGGAATGCTTTACCTCTTACACAGAAAAGCTGTTTTATTCAGTGCTGCTCTCACTCACAGAGGTCATACTAAACACAAGGCACTCATCTGCACATCCAATCATCTCATTTATTCAGTACATAATTCTTAAGTTTCTAGAGACTCTCAATAAGAACATCTGGGGAAAAGCTCCAAAGCAAACACGATTTAAGCCTAAATTATATTATTAGTGTGGTTAAACAAAACCCCTGAAAAATCCAAGAGTAATTTTTGAGATATTTCAAATTAAGAGTAAAAAACCCCACCAGGTCCATCCATCACTTTTTGGTTTTTAATCCAAGGGGGAGCAACTCTCCCAGTAGTTACTGCTGCAAAATCCTGCCATATGATGAGCCCAGGAAATGTCAATCCCCTTTCACAGAAGCTGCTTTTAAAGGGGTTTCAGCCATATGTCCTTGATATTTACCAGGATGACATCTCCAGTTTGCTCCCACAGGAATAATGAAAATAGTGTTTGAAAATCTGCAGAAGACCCAATTTTCTATAGAAATTAAAACCAACCAACCAAACAAAAAGCCCCTCACTTTTGAAAAGCAATTAGAACTCCAGGAAAGCAAAGACACCAGGAACACTCGGGCTCATCCATCTTCCCACCATGAGGACACCTCAGCGGGTGGTTGGGGTCACTGTGGTGGCAGGGAACGCTTCCAGCTGCTGGAAATGGAACATCAGCCCAGGCCTCCACTCCACCACAGAGCCTCTCCACTCCCTGGGGCTCTTGACTTTCCAATCCCTCTCTTTGGTGCATATCCAAGAAGCAATTAGCCAAAAAGAGATGGATAAGGTGTATCCCTTCTGAAGTTGTTCCTGTGTTGTCTAGTGCGCAACTAACAGTGAAAAAACCATCCATGTCCTTTCTCCAGCACATATTGACACCAAAAGTCTCCCACAAATTCTCACACACTCACTTGTCGCAGGAAATGTCAAAAACTTCAAGTACATTAACTGCTTGAGTTAAATTTGGGAGGAAGATTTCCTTCCTTCAAAGCCTGAGCATGAGTTTAAAAATTCAGTAGCAATTTTTTCCTCAGAACTTTTAATTCTTTCACCGTCAAGAGCTGATGTTTATATTCTGGATCAATATTTATGTTTGCTCAGGAGCTTAAGCACATGCTGCACCTGCCTTGTATGATGGAAACAAACAGCCACAAATCTGTCTACAACTGAGTTTTCCTTCTAAATATTAGTTATGTAGAAAGCAGCTTCAGTTTTTGCCCACCTGCTTTTGTAGGTGCAGTTTATTAGGTGAAGTTTCCCTGCTTGAAGTATATATGGATATTAAGTGCCTGGGAAAGCCTACTGGCATGGTCAGTCTTTTAAAAACACCTGTAACAGAAGTGCAGCTTTTCATTCACCTTGCTGAAGACTTTAAAACCCTTCATCAATATCTCTTTTAAACCAAAGCTTATTTCTTCCTCCCTCATTTTTTTTTCTTTTTCTGGTGCAAATAGTAGAAAGACATTACATCAACAATAGAAAGAAAAATCTCCTCCCCATTACAAACCTCTTACAGTCTCCATTCCAGTTCAAAGAGTTATTCCTCTAAAGCACCAGTGGACACTTGTTTATGTCTTTCTAAATAACATTTTCTCAATATATGCTTAATCTCAGAATGCCAAGATGGCCAAAACTTTGTTTTGGGTTTTCTTTACAAATGTTGGAAACACAAGAGCCCAGTACAGCTGAAGATAAGAGAATGAACAATCCAGTGAGCCTAAATTGGAAGTAAATCAAATTTTCTGTGGTCCGGAATGATTGCACTTGGAAAAAGATCTGAACTGTCTAGAAGCACTGGCAGCTGTTGCAGGTCTAAGAGATGCAGTAGTGACCTCAGCTTATGAGAAATGAGAAATAATGTCCTAAGCACAAATATTTATGGGGGTTAGAGTTCAGAATTAGCAAAATCACCCCTCTCATTCTCTCTAATGTACATACAAACACATATACACACCCTTTGCTTCTGTATCCACATCACTTAGAGTAATACATCTAAATTAGCAAAATTACTCCAGGCTAAGAAAAGAAACAATTTCAGTATAAAGATTGATGATATACATTAACAAAAAAACTGGTCAGAAATACTCTGCAATCAAGCATCATGAACTCAAACAATTCCAGTTAATACTGAATTTCAAAGAAATCCAGATTTGTTGAGAGATTCCTTAATGGGAACAATCATAAAATCACATCTCTTTCTCACAGCATTGCATTATAAGCATAAGATCATGATTTAGGTGTTTATCTCTCCTGATCCTGTGTCACTGGAAGGGTGGCAGAAAGTGTCCCAAAGGAACCTGGCCCCTGCTTAGGTCTTGAGATACATTGTACTGGTACAGGGTAAAGCAACTGCTTTTGCACTGGGAGTGCTTGGACACGTTCAGAGATTAGAGGGAGATGATTTTCCCTGTGTTTGGGGGGGGGAATCAGTGCTTGTGGGGCAGGTACAGCTAGTGCTGCCTGTGTGGCTGTTGCCAGTTCAGAAACCCATTATCCCATTTGACCAGAGCACACACAGACTGTTAGGAAGCAGATCTTCACATAAACACAGAGTAGTTAAGATTGGAACGCACCTCTGCACATCTGGCCCAACCCCTGCTCAAGCAGGGCTGCTTGCTGCAATAAATTTAAATATTTTCAACGACAAACCTCTCATAAGTCAAAACATAAGTTACTGTCTCTCTTCTAGCAAGTGATCATGAAATAGTGAGAGTTTTGTATAGATTTGTCTCTTATCCTCTTTTAAATTAGATTCTTACACAGGTCATAGAATTCATAACTTCCACATGGGCTAATTCTGGAGAATGTTACATTATTCACAGGACTGCAGCTGGAAATATAAATGTAGGTGGAAGTGAGGAAAATACTCTCTCCATTCACTGGTATGTTATAGTACAAGGCCAAAGTAACCTCATGGAGGAATACAGCAAAGACAGACTATTCCCAAGGAACAGCAGTTACCACATCATGCAGCTTTCATCATGTCACGCTGAAGGGCAAGGAGAGATGAGATCAGTGGGACATTACAAAGAAAAAAAAAACATTTTACTACATCATGAATTTAATTTCTACCACTTGCACAACTAAATCTTGCTCTGCGTCATTTCTGTAGGATGTGTTAGCTGGCAGGTAGAAAACAGCAAGAATAAAGCAACAACCCCAAACCCCTCTGTGTTGGTAACAATCTGTGCTGATAGTATTCCAGAAGGAATGTCACAACTCCCCTGTTTGTTTTCTCTTTGTTTCAGGACTGTTTCCATGGATCCCCAAACCTAGGCCCCGCTGAAGGGCTCCCCAGAGGACATAACACCCTGCAGCAGCAGGTCACAGACCAAGCATCGCATGCAGAACACAAACAGGAGTTCCAGTGGCACAGTGAACATGTGAAGCCCTTGCAAAGACAGTTCCCTGTTCAGGGTATCGCGTTTGAGAAAGGAGAGACAAGCCCTGGAATGCCTTTGGAAGTGCAAAGAAATGATGTGGTCCCTTGTGCTGCGTTAGCTTTTTAGTTCTAGGGAGGGAGAACTCTCCCAAATGAGCCTGAGGCAGCGTTCAGTGCTGGGGTGGATGCACTTACTGCTCCACCACACCCCGATGCATCCATCCATGCAGTGACCAGCTTGGGACAAACACGTTCTGCAATGTCCCCCTTTCTCAGCTAGGAAACCATCCCTATATGTCTGGAAGTTCACCATGACTGCATCTCCCACGGTATCTGAAGTTACAAGTACTGTAAGTGCAACTGAAGCCAGCTGGCTCTTGTGAAATCTTGTTTGTTCCTTGGAGAGACCAGAGCTTAACGCAGCTCTTCATGGTGGTTAAAGAACTGTAATCCACTGTCCACATGCCAAGATAGAAATCTGTTATCTGCCAGAAAATGACTTTCCCAACACTGCCCAGGCTATTATCTCAAAGCTGACCTGCAATCATTAACTTCCAAGCATCTGGGAGGTTAAATTGCTCAGTGTTTTGTCTCCTTTTACGCAAAAGCAATACTCATTTCATAAGGATCACTATTTTAATTTATATCATTTTCTTCCTCAGGAAACAATAGAGATGGAATGCCTGCATAAACCACATTGTTACACCCTCATTACTTTTATAAGTGCAATCTTGATGAATTTTCACTGTAAATGCTGCATTACCTGCTCCAAGAGCCCCCAGCAAATGCTAAAGAGGAAGCTCACTGACATTAATGTGTTCAACTACTGACCTCTGTCTTGCTCAACTGCTGAACTCATACTTCCATGAATTCCAGCCATTTCATACTTCATGTGGCATCTGGGAAGATTTTTCTAGGGAAAAACCAGCTGTACCTTAAAAAGAATACTGAAGGTGCAAACCCCAAGCAACAGGGACTTAGGAGTGAAAAGCAAGAGTTACAGGTGTCGTTACAAGTCTGAATGTTTGCCCTGAAACCTCTGTGGGCTGTTCATGCTGTTGATCTAAAACTCACAAATTCCATACCCATCCCCTGGGGGGGCTGTCAGCCGACACTGGTGATAAAGCTGGGCCCACTGGCTTTGCCACAGGCCACAGTGACTCTGTGTCCCAAACAGTGAGAGGTTGTCCCCTGTGGCAGGTTGTCTCCTGTGTGGGAGTCCATGTGTGCACGTTATCAGGGGATGACAGTGTCTTCTGACAGCAGATGAAGGGAAAGGCTGTGTAATGCCAGAGCCAGGAGTGAGAACCAGGAGGACACTGAAATAGGCACAGACTCATCTCCCTTTCTCTTGGCTGCCCCACCCTCCACCCCCAGCCTGTCTCGTCTTCTCATCCTTTGTCCCCACCCTGTTCTTTTCCCTTCCCCTGCTGTCAGGCACAGGTTCCTGGCCTGTTTCTAAATCTTTCCCCAGCTCCTCATGCCAAACTCTGTCCTCTGGACTACTTTTCCTTTGTATCTCACTATGGCTCCTAGCCATGTGCTCCAGAGCTGTGTTTCTTTCCCCAATGCTTCTTAATCCCTCCTTTCTTGAAGTTCAAAGCCGATGTACTCCTTCCTCAGCCAATCTTCATAACCCTGTAGCTTATTTTTATCATGGGCTTCTTCATTTTCCTTTCCCCTAGGACTTGCCCATCTCATGGTAGTTCCCAGCTCCCCATTTCACTCCCTGGCAGGGTGCAGTGTCCCTGAGTCCCATCAGACTGCCCAGCACCTGCCTACCACAAAACTCAAGTCAAAAAACTCACTTCAGTCTTCTTCAAAGAAGGTACCATGGCATCAAATATCTCAGCAGGTGCAACCAATCCCAAACCATACATCATCTAGGAGTGCTTCACTGCAGGGAAAAATAATAAAAATATATGTACAAACTTTATTGCCATAAGTATTGAGGGCTCTTCTTCTGACTAATCACACGCCTTGAGTCACTGCACCACAGCCAACAAGTACCTTGGAAAAACAACAAAAAACTCAGCAAGCAAACAATGATAGAAGCCTTCCTCTCAAAGACCAGAAAGTCAAAGTTATTGCAATTACTGGTATTAAAGAATTAACTGAAATCCAGGTGGCCAGACAGCATTTTTAGTGCATATGTTTGCATACACATAGGATACATGCAAGGATGGATAGAACTCAGAAATGTGCTCTGAAGTTTATTTTGTAAAATTCACCCTGGCCAAGATGAATGCTGGATTTTAGCTGTTATTTCCATTCACAATTGAATTGCACTTTTTCAGACAGATTAATCTTAGAGTTTTCATATTGAGATGACAGCTGTTTATGAATCAATTTATGGGCTTTGTCATCTAATGATTCATTTGTTTTAAAATGACCGAGCTAATATTGATGATTCCTTTCACTGGAAATGGGAGTTACACATCCCATTTTACATCAGTTGCTCCTAGTCTGAAGTTGGCTTTTCCTTTGATTGCTTCCTTGCCCATTGTTGGGTTTGCCACTGTTGTGGCTGACGTGCACACAGAGACAAGGAGAGTCACTCTGAGCTATTGGCTGCTCTCCTGACATCAGTGTGTGGGTGCACAGCCAGGGTTAGTCACTCAGCCCAGCTGTGTGGGCCTGCAGGGAGCGCCGTGTCCTCGGTCACATTTGGGAGCCGTGCCGGGGGATGGGATCCCGAGGGAGCTGCAGGCTGCCAGAGCCTGGCTCCCGGGGCTCAGCTCCCGCTGCAGCTCCCTGGGTGTCCGCAGACGGCCGGGAGGGCGCTGCCAAGGCAGGCCATGGAGCAGACGCTGCTGGCCAAGCCGTGCTTGTATTAAGTAGCACTTGTGCAGCTCAGAGCCAACATCCTTCCTTGTTTTGACTGATGTAAAAAAAAAATTACTCTGGGATGATTTGAAGTCAGGCAAGAAGAGAGTGATGAAGCATTCCTTTAAGGTTTTTACTTCCCATTGTCTTCCCTGGCCCCCCTGAGGCTACCACGATGCTGCCCCTCAAAGCAGGAGAGGTGGGGACACCGTGCCAAGGGAAAGGCTGGATGCACAGTTATCAGGGGTATCAATCCCCATGCAGGGTATGGAAGGGAGAGCAGGATGTGCACAGGATATATCCCCAGGCTACCTCACCTACTTGGTTGGAATTTATGGGAACATTACCTTTTACTCACACCCTTCAAACAGCTCCTCTCACCGACTTTGGCAGCCATCTCCACATGCTATTTTTAGTGCACACAGATATCATATGAAGGTATTAAAATATTTTTACCTACAGCACTTGTGTGTTCCCAAGAAAAGTGTACAAGAGCCTTTATGGCCCTGCATCCAATGACTTCACCTCGTGCTGAACAATTCCTATAATTTTTACTAACAGGTCTCTTGTCACAATCCCACCACCACAGACACTGTAAGGTGACACCAGTGTCACGCCAACTACTTCACTTTTATCAGGGGTATTCGTAGAGGTGACTTTCAAGGACAATTATTTGTTCCGACTTCCTTCTTAACAATGGTACCAAGTAGCCCATAAGGCATCATTAGTTCATTAGTTGCTGAAGTATGGTTCTCCTTTCTTCATTATAAACTGCTTGCTGCTTTTTTTGACTTTTTTTTTTAACTATTTAGCTATTTATTTTCAGGATAAGAGTATGACCTCATGCACTAATTCATTATTGAGAAGAGTTATTTTTATGGAACGCTGGCTTTTTTCCTTGTGGCCAGTTTCACCACGGAGACATGGATGGAATAAATACCTTTCCCAGCTGTGGCTGTGGAATGGAGAACAGAATGCAGCAGCAGAGAACTGTGATCTTTAGCAAGCCAAAGTTTCAGAAATTCTGAAGGGGAAGAACCTGAGTACAACCTGAGTACAGCCCAAAGAATTTACTTAGGGAAATAAAAAAAGAGCCTTTCTTTGTGTGGTTTTTCTTTTCTGGAAGCACTAGAGCCAATCCCTGTCCTGCTTTTCTCCATCTATAATGTGTGTTCTTCTCTGGTTTCTAGAAGATTCCATGCTCCATAAAGGCAAAAAGATGAGACAGTTATAAATATCATAGCAAAACTCAGGAGCTCAGGGAAGGAGAGCAGGAAGAAGTGGCAAGTGCAATATAAGGAATGAGTTACTGCCAATGCATTTTTTTCTCCAGAGCCTATAACAAATAAAAGTTAGGTTAATCACCTAATAAACCTGTGATTTTATTAAACAATTACTTCAGCCATTATTCTAAACCAACCTGATTCCACATTTAGTGCAGCCTGGCCAATGCCACTCGACTGCCAGACACACAATTAGTGTTTCAGGAGTTAAGTGGACCTAGCTGGGAGCTCTGTTGGAAAGTATTTTCAAGCTTAGGGGATGACTACAATTAAAATCCTATCACTGGAGTTGTTAATTTGATGAGAAACCTTTCCTGTCATTCTTCATTACACTCTCACCTTCAATACCCTGAGCATAAGCTTCTAGGGAAATCAGTTTAGGGTATCCCTGTGTTGCCTGCCATTTCCAACAGCTGATTCCCGGCCATGTCCCATGCTCTCCAAATTAAGCACAATAAAGCATCTCAGCACTCTGGAGTCAGTTCAGGCCTCCATCCAAATCCTTTAAACATCTATTGGGCTCTTTGAAGTGATGATGGCAGCCATTGTTTTTAAGACTTTGGGTTCCCAGCCAGCTCTCACTAGAAGTCCTGGCTCCATGCATCAAGTGTGTGAAACTGCCTGGGTCTAGGACGTGCAGTAAGAACAACAGAGTAAAAATGTGACAGAAATAATGATGAAGTGATTTGTGTAAAAAATAATAAAAAGCATAATTTGTAAATTTATCCAGCTTTTTTTTACACAACTGTATTTAGCAGATGGAAGTAATTTTTCTGAAAAGAATAAGAAAAAGAGGCCCCTGAAAATTATGAAGGGGTAAACAAATGTTTTTTGGCTGCCACATGCCCAAGACACAACACCAAATTCCTAGAAAAAAGCTGCAGCTCGTGTGTTGCTATACCCTGTGACAACAGAGGTGAACAGGTTTGGTTGTCAGGAGTGAAGCAGGGTACCTTTGTTCTTCCACTCACACACAAAACAGATCAGCGCTGAATAGTCTTTATTCTTATTTCAGTTTCTCTACATGAGCTTTGTGTACTACCTTCAAAAAAAGAGCTTGGCTTGTTTTATGATGTTTGGATACTCCCTCAGGGGATAACTGAAAACACAACTACATTACCTCTCAGACACAAGTCTTTTTTCCAGCATGTTACATGCAAGAAAGGCAAATCATAAGCATTGTGAGCAATGGGATGAAAATACTGGAACAAACTGTATGCAATTATCATAGGAGACTGGATGGAACTGGCCAGAATCCAGATGTGGTATAAATGAGCATCAATAAAGGAGTTGCATCTGCTTACCTCCTGTCTGAATCCATCTACTGATTTTAGCATATGAAAAGCAGTGGAGCTGGGAGGAATTTAGCTGTAATTCCTGCTCTCTTGTATGGAGCTGAACTCTCATTCATTTCAACCTGCAAAAGATGGAGAGCAGAATGTTTAAGAAATTCAAAGCAGAGGCAGGGCCTAGAGGTCTGATCCCAAGCATTTTTAAAAGAAAACACAAATATTACTAAGATCTTTGCAATGAAACTTGAGTGGAAACAGGATTAAGGTTCTAGGCTACAAGAGAAAAATCATATGTAATAAAGTAACACTGCACTGTTCCAAAGTAGTGTAAGAAAAATGTACTGGAGTGTGCTTCTGGGGTTATAAGGCAGGCCAACCAAAACTTGTTGGATAAAATTCCTGACAAATTTGTAGGAATATGAAGCTGCATTCAGAATGAACACAGCTCAGAGGAGGGTGACACATAGCCAACAAGTGATGTTCCTGGTGAAATGCACTTTCACTGGAATGTGTTTTATGATTTTCACAGCAATCTATTCAAACTAGGAATGACCCCATCTTCACTGGTCATAAAGTATAATCTCACAACATGACTTTTTGTTACTTTTCAAGGGAAATAATTGGTCAGAAATGTTTGTAGACACAGCACCTGCATGCAGCCCTTTCCAGGAAGCAGCTGCCAGTAGGGCAAAGACACAGCCCCAACAGCTCATTTTTATCTCCCTTTGCTGCACAATTGCCCTTGTTGATCTTCAACTCCCAGCTGTTAGAGAAAGGAGAGATTTTTGACTCCAGGGACTGCAGCCACAGCCCATGGAAAGCAGAAGTGAGCAAAAGTCAATTTTGGTACACCCAACTCCCTCCCCACAACAGACAGACCTCATTTTTTCAGATGAGACACATCCCCGTCATGCCACTAAACAAAAAATATTTTTTTTAAAGTGCATGACACAATGGAGGAAAGAGGTTAGTGCTGAGGGTAAATTCCAAATGGTTGGGATGTTTTCCTAGACAGCCTCTTACATAACCCCCAAAATTCTGCTGGGAGCAGAGGGGAGTGGGCAGAGAGCTCATTGACAATACCAGGCACATGTGCACATACACACACAGCCACCACACACGAGGCAATGAGAATTAGCTAGTCCACTCCAAATGTCAGCCAATTTATGTAATATCCTTTTACTCAGCATTTCTTATTCACTGGAGGGGGAAGAATCTCAATAATTTTGTCAGCAGGCTCTAGAGGATTGAAAATGGGATAAGTCAGTCGGATTTATCGTGTCTCTCCAGTCAGTGATGTTGTTGTCTGCTTGACAGTCTGTACATCAATTAAATACCCAGTGAGCAAGCAGGTATTCATAACAACCACCAATGGGTTTGGTTTTAATGAGCTCTAATTATTATTAACAGCAGCTGTCAGCTCTGTGCTGCTGCTGCTCATCTTTATCCCATGAGGCACAGAAGGCTTATTCCAGAAAGCACTTTGTCCAGGGAATGGTTTCTCAGATGGTGGAAAGCCAGGAAGCACAGATCAGATGACAGCAGTGCTGAGACTTCCTGATTTAACACACCTAGGACACGAGGGAAGAGCTGAGAAGTGGAAGTATGGAGATTAACAGAATGGATATAAATAATGGCAATTATTTCCCCAGATTGCAATCAGAAACAGTAGCTTTTGTGACCAGAGTAAAGCTCACAATGCACATCGAACAGAATTCTGAAATTAAATCATCTCCCTTCAGAGGTACTGAAAAATCTAAGAAAAAATTAAGGTTGAAGTTCCAAAACCAAGTAAAGAAATTCACAGTTAAATTCATGGCTTCTATTTCTACAACAGTGTCATAAAGGAAAAACAAAACATTGGATCAGCAAGCAAAAAAGGATAAAAGAACATCTTCATTGGTTTCAAATGTCCAAAGGAAACTCTGATGAGCCTTCCCTTATAAGCCATTGGTTCATGCTCCTCTTCAAAGCAGAAAGTTCAGTTTTTCCTATTGCAAACATCTTAATAACTGATTATTTTAGAATTATATATATGAGGTAGAGGATTTTTCTTTTGGTTTAAATTAGGAAGGTTCCAGAAACTGTATTGTGTTTGGTGTACTATTTTGTTCCTGACAGATCAAGCCATTTTCTTGCAGCTACTTTAACTTCCCTGAGAAACTAATTTGTTTATTCAGTCTCAGGATTAATCTGATCTTCATGGAGAAATTTTATTCTGGAGATTTTTGTTTCATTACAGTCATCTTCAGTTCTTAGGAATACTTCTGGTTTTGAAGGAGAGGACAGATCCAATTAACATACAGATCTAAAACTGAGGGTAACACCTCTGTGAAAGGCAAGGCATCCCTTGGAAAAAGGAGTCTGGTTTAAACGACAAAATTGTTCAGCAATAATTTAAAATACCGTGTCTTCATCCATTTCATTTATTTACAGAATTCTTCTACTGGCTTTTCTTTTTCAAGGACTAAAGTTTCCATTTGTTCCTCTTGCAAATACAGCAGTAAACGATAACATAAGCTGTCATTACAAATACTTTGATGACTTTGCTGAAAGCAACTTTTACCTCAAGCGTGCCCCAAGAGCCATCAGATCCAGTCTGGCTTAAACCAGCAAAATATTCCTTTAGATAAAAGCAAGAAATGAGAACGTATTGGAGACTGTGTTCTAGCTAAGTGTAAAATGATTGTGTCTCAACATATCATTGTCAATGGCCCTTTATTTAAATGATCCAGTTGATAGGAGCTGACCTTAAGCCATCTCCTGGAGCAAGAGGCACGTTTCTAAATGCCAGGAATGCAGAATGTCCTTACCTGCCGAAATGTCAGAGCTCTAAAAAACCCAGCAAGCTCCACACTTGCTCTAAACCCTCCTGAACTCAGTTTGACTGAAACAGGGATTTGAGCAACACCCCATGAGCTGCCGCCTCCAAAAAACCCCACCTAGGGAGGGCATGCAGACCCCACAGACCTTGCAGTTTGAAGGAGGATAGGTGGTAATTTCCAGAGCTGAGATTAATATTATTTTCTGCCACAAAGAAAGAACCAGAATGGATTTTTATTTTCAATTTGGAATTTGTTTTAGAGATGTTTAATTTGTAATTATATCATGCTGGCTGAGTGCTTAGTTGTGTTGTGGCACTCTTCCCAGAGATCCTCGTGGATGCAGCTTGTAACAATTTCTTTCTGTTTCACAGATGGTCTGTATTTGCCTTTTGCTTTATTTATTATTTTTTTAAGAACACTAATTGCAAGATTTAAAAATGAAAACAAAGAGCAAAAATGACAGTGGAACAGTTTTAGGCTTCAAGTGGTTACTTGTCTCCAAAATTTCTTGTGGAACTGAGCTGCTTCAGATTACTGCAAAAGCTGCAACATAACATTGATCTCGAATTATGGTTTGAAATTTCAGCAATATGTCACAGAGTTCTCACAGGTATCCCTGTTATCAACTGTAGCCAACCTTGCTAATCAACTCACTTAAAAAAGCCAAATGAAACAACAGCAACAAAAAATGGATTCATGACATTCTCCAGCCTGGCTTTTCCACACTCCAGATTACAGCAGGAGGGAGGTCCCAGCCACAGTTGGTGCTGTCCCCCAGGCAAGGTCCTCTCCCTTCCATGCAAATCATTCCCAGTGACATTTCTTTGACAGGACTGCAAAGTCTTGATTGATTGCAGTAAATCAGCAAATCACAAGCAGCCCTAGTTCTCCTCAGAAGCAAACACTGGGCTCTTGATCCCAAATATTCCGTATTTAAGAATGTTGTGGAGCTTGGCTTTAAGCCCCTCACTTTCCTGCCAATTTCAAATGTGATTCAAATCTCAGTTAATTTTCTCATCTGTTGCAGTCATTCTCACAGGATTTTGTTAGAAGCAGAATACAGAGAGGATTGTAAGAAAATTAATTGGGGGAATTTCTGGACCTGGCACTTCCAGGAGGATTTAAGAGGCCAAATCAGATGATGAGGCCATCATCTTAATATTAATCTCTTCCTTCCATGCACATGTAAGAGTGCAGAATTCTCTCTTGCCTAGACTTTAAACACAAAAAGCTACTCATGTAGGGACACCTCCACTGCAGAGGATATGCTCTTTGACTGCTTTGCCATTGATCAACAGGAAATGATCAGCTAATAAAAGATGGTGACACAGCAAAACAATCCAAGAATAAATCCTAGACCACTTATGGCTCATTCCCAGTAAGTTAAATTTCTGTGGAATTTTCACTGTTGTTGTTCTCATCTGACCACAAAGGAAAACTCAGGCTGTAATCAGCAGTGATTTTAAGGCAAATAAAAAGAAGTAAATAAATGCCACAAAGAATCCTTCTCAAAATCCTTCTCTATGCTGGCAACAGCACAGCTACAAAATTAGCCTCTGCTTGGGACACTCAAACAGATGGGTGTCACCCAGGTGGAACAGATGACACATTAAACAACAGACAGTGTCTCACTCCATCATATCTGACCCCAAAATAATGACAAAGCTCATATTTAAGGAACAAATTACCCAGATCTGCTAGGCATCTTATTCTAAGTCATCCCATGTGCATTTAGAGACTCAGGTACAGAACAGATGGTGTGATGTAAGGGCTTTATCTTCACTGATTTAACCTACAGGCATTATAGAATGGTAAGTCTGAAGCTGAGCTTCCTACACAAAATAAAACCCTTTTGGCCTGTCTGCAAAGCAGATATTTCGTTGTAAAAAACCCAAGAGGAGTGAAGATCATAGTTCCATTCAAAACCAAAACACAAGGAAGAAATAAAGGGCAGTGTACAGATTTGTAAGATTTGCTGTATAGCACGGACAGGCACAGAGGATAAGGGACATTTTAAACAGAGCTGAATCAGGTCTGTAAAACTGGATTTGAGCCCTGTGGAATTCCTGGGATGTCGAGCCAGGTAAGCCCTCAATAGCTAGAGATGATTGGTGGTTTTAAAGCTTGAATATTTCAAAGAGAACTTTTTCCATCAATATCGCAAGAGGGAAAGAACCAAGACCAAAATAATGTCTCACAGCTTTTATTTTATGTGTGAATCAACTGGTCTAAAGGAAATACTACCTTCTTTGACTGGGAGTGTGGAAGAGTTCATGGATACAGTATGTATTTTTAAAGGAAAACCTAATACACATGTTTGGAAAGGAAAAGGACAAGAGCTAAGCTGCTGGCAGTATTTGCAGACATCCCCAGACATCTTGAATAGAGGTATTCTTCTGGGGGCTTTCACCTTGTCTGAAGGTTTTGTACTTGTTCCAGGTCTTGCACTGTTTATTACATTTTAGAAAGTCAAGTTATTCTTTCCAATTGCATTGCAAACTACAACATTACTCTTGCTAATTTTGGGGACTCAAGAGCAAACAGAGCAGGGGAAGAGGCAGACACAGATGAAAGCGCAATTCTAAAAAAGCATTTTAAGTTTCCCCTTAAAAAAATAAACCACAACCAAAACAACTCCAACTAAACCAAAGAGGAGAAGGAAGGGCTTTCCTCAAATCTGCAGCAATAAAGTCTGTTCATTTTTTGCTTGCAATATTAAAACCACTGCTACAAATCTGCCTGACCCAGCACTGCATCAGCAGTACAAGAAACGTGACAAGGGGCAACCTCCAACACTTTTGTCAGACCAAGACAAACAGACAGAGACTCCACCCTGGAGATTAATATTAAAGCCATAAATAAAGAGATGGCATGCAAAGGAAATGACTGCAGATTATGGGGAATTCTTTCAAAGAGATGGTAAAAAGAATTAGTAAAACTCTAACCCCTCCACATATACTGTGGTCTCACTTCACATCCCAGGCATTTGAAAAGACAACATTGCTTCCTGCCAGCATGCCAGCTCGGATGTAGAGGAACTGCTCTGCTCCACTGAGTTTGCACTGTGTGTTGTAGGACTACTCAGAGCTCTGCTTGGCACATTGTAAATGCTGTGGCTTAATCTTCACCCTACATCCCAAAAAAGAGCTACTGTGTTCATTGTCAAAATTTGCTATTACTCTCTAAGAGCTACTCTGGTATTATCCTTGTGGAGTTCAGACTTGTGGGAATTGGGTAAGGCCAAGTGAGAAGGCTTTTAGAGAAATTCCATCAGCTTCATCAGCTTTGCAAATCAAGGAAATTTCTTCTGAGGTGAAGAAACCGTATCTTTGATGACATCAAACATTCATCCATTCATTCGTTCCTACAACAATTCTTACTCCTGATCATTATCCAAGGCCTCATTCTGTTACGTACCATATGAACAGAGGAAAGAGTTTCTTCTCTACAGGGTTTGCAGTTTTAGGTAAGAAACAGACTGACAGACCTGGATATGCCTGTTTCCAAAGCTGACTGTTCTTCCTAAGTGACATTCCCTGTAGGAGGCATCCCTTAACCTAGGGATGCTGGGCTTCTAAACCTCATCAAATTCTTCTGTGGATAGCATGGCTCAACCTATTGCATCTCTGAAGGAAATGTTTTCAAGGACCAATTCCCCAAAGCCATGGAAATTTCACTGATGTTTTTAATGAGAAAGGGATTGGTCCCTCTATTAATTCAGGACCAAAGTGTGATTTCCCTTTCCCCTCCAGTCTCCTGAGAGCAACACATCAGGGAAATTACATCTTGCCACACATGCACATCAGCAAAAGCATCTGGGAATTCCCATTCAAGGTGAGTAAACGCAGTTAATTCAAACACAGCTAATTCAAACACAGCTAATTCAAGCAGGACCTCTTGGCACAGACTAAAATCTTTTAAATTAGTTCCTGTATCTTTGGAAGGCCTTTCTTCAGTACTTTAATAATTAGAAGTCTGTTTAATAATGAGACATGAACAAATAAGAGACACTGGATTTCCTCCAGCTTCTTCTGGCTTTGAAACTTCTCTCTTCTTCCACAGTTTCAGTGGCCTTATGAATGGTTGGGAGAGGAATCTGGGAGGCTGGAGGGCCTCCTCAAGCTCTGCTGGGAAACAATCCTGAGCATCCAGCACTGGAGCTGAGATGTGAGAGCAGCTCTCAAATTAGCCACAGTAACACCATGCATAGCAATTACTGCTGACATTTGGAAATTCTCAGTGCTTTCTTACAGCACTGCTCTTGTGTTTGAGATGTCGATTACAGGCCTGAATAATTGCACAGCCAGGGTCACACTAAATGACCATTTTTCAAGTTAACTGCCTGGTACTTCTGATAAACAAGGAGAGATTTGGGCTTCAATTCCAGTAAAGCTCTCTTACTGCCAGTGACACCCGAGTTGCCGGGCTTCTGGCAGCCATCAGCAACACTGTCCCAGCTGAACTGCTCCAAAAGGCAATTTGGGTGGGGTGGCTGGGGTGGTTATTTAGACAGTGTTTACATAAACCAAGAGATGAAGGGCAGTGAGAGGTACTGAGCAATGATTGCCCCTTACCTTGAGCAAGGAATACTCAGGGAGCTGGAATAATGTTAAATTAGCAGGGCTTTGCCAGTTAATTAACCTCATCTAATCAACATACCTGTATTGCTGCAGGTGTGCCAGTTAATTTTCATCACTTAGGGAATCAAAGACATTATACTGATAGGGAATTACACATGTGGAATCCCCTAAAGCTTGTACAGGCATATCCTGGAGCTGTGACTCACAGACAGAACTGCAAATGCAGGGAGCAGCAGATGGAATACAGGAATTAATACCCCAAACAAGACAAAAAGACAAACAGTTCCTTTCAGTTCACAGAAGGGATCTTTCTTCTGCAAGGCTCTCTTGAAAAAAAACGATTGATAATAGACAGCTATTCTAAAAAAGGAGGTATTTTGATGGTTTTCTTTGACATTAACAGGAGGTGAATCAGTTCAGAGTTGTGTGACTATACTGTAGATTAATTGCTGATTGAGAAACTGTTCTCTTCCAGAGTGTGTGAACATATGTACATATATAAAAAAAATTTATTTTATACAACTCCTCTGGGGTTATTCTGGCTCTCCAGTCCTAAGAAATAGGAAGTTCTTGTTGTTTGGTTTTGTTTTGTTTTGAAGTGTAGTCAGTGAAAGCAGTGACTCAAACTACACCTTGGAAATAAGTAAATTCACCAACTGTGTTATTTATAGTCATCTCTCCAAATCTGCAATGCTGATTAAATATATGGTCCCACAACATAGTGGACAAAAGTTGTGAATACCACTAAACTCCATTCTCGTGATTTCACTGGAATAAAACACAGTCTCATTACTTCTAAATAAAAACTGCATGCCATCTTTACTACTGCAATAATGAAAAAATAATCCTATTGTTTGGAGTAGCACTTGGTCCCTAAGGAAAGAATTCCTTTTGAACTAAACAGTTTTTTGTTTTGAATCTCTGCTAGGCAAGGAAACCAAATACAGCCCTTGGTTTCTCCCCCTTCTCGTGAGCTCTTTCACCATCTGTGCATGATCATGGCCCAGCCTTTCTTTCCACCCTCTGAGAAAGGCTCCTCCCAAACACATCTCACCATGGGAACACATGGCTGCTGGGGATGGTGCTGAGGTTTAAACTGGGATTAAACTCGGGCTTGGATTAAATGTGACATGAAGCCACTCCCCAGGGGTCATCCAGGGCCTGATGTGGAAGGAGAAATTGGGGAACTACTCTCTCTTTCCATTCTGCATCTCTGCCCCAAATTGCCCTTGTCCCTACAGAGTTTTCAGGGACACAATGCAAGAAGCTGAATCCCAGTACTCACAGAAAACCAGCATCTAAATCAGCAGAAGCACCAGTGTGGGTGCTTTTCAAAAATCTACAGAAATGGGTATTATGAGCAAAATAAACAGGTAGGAACCAAAACTGACAGAGAGGTGTGCTCTTCCTATTCAGTAACAGCACAAACCCCTATTAAGTGTCAAACCCAGTCTCTGGTTTGTGCATGCTCCTGAGCTGTTCCCCCTCTTCTGTCACCTGGCCTGGAATCATCCCTGTAGACATTAGTTCTTGAAGCAACATTATCTGTAAAGAAAAAGCCTTAGACTGGAGATCTGTTCATGCTTGGTTAGAGAAGAAAGGTCTTGGTCCTGCAGCTTTGCAATAAATGGTTAATTAATGCAACGATGCTGGTGGTAAGTGGCAGAATTAAGTTTGTGATTTTTAGATTTTTCCAAATTATGTCATACAAACTATGCTCTGAGTGTGCTGGTGTGGAATTATCTTGAAAGGATTGCTGATCTACAGAGAGGGGGATAAAACTGGGCAAAACAAATCATCAGGCTTGTAATGTGTCCCTGTTACTCCCAGAAGTGCCTGTTGTTCACAGCAGGTTTCAGAACAGCAAGTCCTTCCTTGAAGCAGCAGCTCAGCCCCATTTGAGTCTGGCACTTTGATGTAACAGGGAGTTTACACAGGAATGTTATAGAGTTTACACACAAAAAGATTTTTTTTTAAAACCCACAAGTTACAAGACATCTCATTCACTTGATACCTGGTGATGTTGGTTCAGCTCCTGTAGATGTCCTGCCTGAGTTGGTTACAGGAAGCCAACCTGCTTTGCATGGAAGGTCAGCTCCCATTCTCCAGAATGGTTTTTTGCTGGCAATGTGACTGATGGGATGACTCAGGCTTGCCAGTCACCTCATCCTTGTGAGCAGAGCTGAAAATCTCTTGTCACTCCGTAACTGTTCTCCTAGATTTGATTGCCCTCTCCAACTCTCTCCTCTAAAAAAAAAAAAAAGTGACAATGTTCTCCCAGCCTCTCCATCAGTCCTGGTCTGGGATATCTAAAGGGGTTCAGTGCAAACAAACAGTCTTAAGAGTTTTCTCCTCACCTTCCCAGAGTCACTCCTTTGCCTACCTGGGGATTGCTGTAGGCACACACAGTCCCCTACATCTCCCAGCTCACATTTTCAGCACACCTGGCAGCACGCAAACTCTCAGGTGCCTCCTGACAGCCACTGATCACTGGTCAATGTCCCCTACAGGGACAGAATTTGCAGGTGGCTGCGCCCTCCAGGCTGGCTCAGCTTGGGACAAGGGTCTGGTTGATTAAAAAGACCTTTACTACATTTCAGGAAATCCTCAAGGAGCAGAGGCCTAAAATTTTTTTTTTTATAAAGAGTAATATGAAATAGAATGCCATCAGCCCTAAACAGAGAAACAAGGCACCTGATTGGGACCTGGTTCCAGCGGGGAGCGAGATGTGCCAACTCCCTGAAATCTCAGCCATTTCCCAATTTCCCAGCACATCACATGTAAAAGCTTAGCTCTGCCATCACACCAAGCTCTACACAAACAGCCTTTGTGTGCAGAGGAGGAGCCTCTGCCTGGCAGGAGCTGAAGTCGCCCATGGCAGATGTTGAAATCCTTTCTGTGCCGAGTGCCATGGCAGACAGGCACAGGATCTCCATTCCATGGTGCAGAGAGCTTTAGGAGAGCTGAGGCTGAGACAGCCACACCAGTATGTTGTATTCCAAATTGCAGGAGAGGATGCCTTGAGGAGAGCTTGCATGGTAAACTTCTGTGCATATCAAAGACAGAATTTTAAATAACCCAGGATATAGGATGTACCTAGTTTATAAATTGTTCAATTTCACTGACCTGTACAAAAACAGGTGTTAACTAATCAAAAAAAAAACATCTTGAGAGCTTTTTTGAAAACCTCTTGTCCTGGTTTCAGAATCACAACATTTAAATATATCATTAAAAGCCTGATTGGAAAAATTACATCATTTTGGACTTTCTCAACATTTGGTGTGTCAGCTCCCAATGTCTAAGAGTGCCATAAATAGATGTTGGACCACCTCAATACAATTCCTGTCTGCAGATTTTCCATAACACACTTCACTCTATTATTCAAATAAAGTCCAAGTGGATCTTTTCCTGGGAACAGGGGTTATGCAATGCTCAGCACAGGAGGTTCAAGAAAAGCAGTGTAAAGCCAACCATGAGCTGCAAACACTGCAGAGCAGCGGCGTCTGTTTATATTTATTTGTTGTGTTTCCATTGAATTCTCACTTAACAGCCCCCAGCTCCTTTTGCCTCTTCTGATCTACCAGACTCTCTCTCACATCAAGAGTGTGCCCAAGCAACTGCACATCAATTTTCCAAACAATTAATAATGAAAATATAATTGCAGGATGATCAAAACTGTAATCTAATGAGATCCTTATGGTGCTAGGAACTACTGTTCCAAATTAAAATTATAAGCATAGTATATTGCCAAAAAAATCCACCAAATTCTGGGATCTGAGAGAAAACCAGAATATTTTGTTTCAGGTCAGAGATGTACTATGACTTTAATACACAGATACCCCCAATAAGTATCTAAACTTTATTTGTGGATGAATTTTGAGCATTTTAATGAGAAACTTCTTGAATGCAAGGATCCTGTTTAGCATCACCATTTCCATTCCTTTTCCATTCTATTTTCACCAGACTGGTGAGACATTTCACTTTCAGTGTGACTCAGAATGCCAAGCTCAGAAAAAAAATCTCCATAGTTACACACAATGAAGTGCCAGCTCTCCAGTGCCCAGCTTTCAAACTGTCAGTGCTGTAACACAGCAAAAATGCCCTGCCTCAACCACCAGGATAGATTCATTCCCAGTTGTTGGCCAACACCTAAAACTTCAGCAACATTTTCCTCTCTGCAAGGAGAGCTGAAAGACCCCATGGAAATGATCTAAAAATCCAATTGGCAATGTGAAAGAAAATTTTGTGTAAAGATGCATCCAAGGAAGGATTCAGCCTGAATTGGTCAAAAACTAGAGAAATTCCAGAGGATATATATTGGGACCATATAAACATGAACCATATAAATATGCAAAAATAGAATCTATTCACACAATCTCTCAGTATAAAATGTAACACATTATTTCAAGTTTAACTCTTATGCTTGCAATGTATAACAATTAAGAACAAGGCATTAATTAAGAAATAATTACAGTATATTATTTCATTTAACACAAGTACAGCAATGTTATGTAAGAGATCTTTACCTTTCTTCAGAAGACATTAGGAGGCAATACCATTAGCTAGAAATGCATGGCTTGGGTTAGGGATAAGGCCACAAGTGGTTTTTGTTTGTTATTTAATTCTTATTTCTACAAATAAGAAATTACCTTGTGACTGTCTCTCATTCTGACCTCTGCTGTTACATTCTAAAGTCACAATCACATCTCACTCTTTGCTTTATAAAGCCATGTAGGTTGCACCTGGGTTTGCACTGACTCATGGATTTACAAATCCTGAAAATCCTATAAAAACATAAATTCACTTGACACAGGCGAGTTCAGGATCTCATTCCTTCTGGGGCCTGTGATGATTTCAGCATCAGTTTGAAGCACCAGCAGCACCAGGTCCAGAGCTCTCCTCCACGCCTCTGTCTTGGCTGCAACATTATCACAAACCTTTAAATCTGTGACCTGGTTAAGGAAGGGATCAGAGCTGCCCCTGAACACTCCACCTCTCCTAAACTCTTCCAAAATATAAGCTGAGGCAGAGCCACAGGCCGCTGCTTTCTGGAGGTGGTTATCCACAGAGGCACTTGCTTCCAGCTCCGAGCCGGCCTTCGCAGTGTTACACAGGACCACGGACAGGTACTGCTCCCAGCCCCTGGCCAGTGCCTGGAGCACAATGGATTTATACTCTGCCAGCCAGGGACTGGGAAGCCATCTCACAGCTCTGTCGTTTCCCGGCCAGCCGGGCTGCTCTGCGAGCGCCTGGATGTGACTGAGGCACAGGAGCTCCACTGCACCGCCCCCAGGGAAAACCTTCCCGTCCTTTAGAGCGTGATGGAGTCGATACAACAGTGTCCAGAACTGGTCTTCGATGAGCTGCACCTTGCCAGGCAGGGCAGTGGTGAGCACGGCCGTGAGCAGGGCGAGGCCTCCCGCGCTGATCCGCGCCGGCACCAGCTCGCCCAGATCCACCGCTCGCCCATCGCTGGGCTCCCACAGCTCCGCCCAGGCCCCATTCCCGACACAGGAAGCGTTCAGCTGGCTCAGGTACGACACTGCCTGAGCACCTGTGGCCGTCCCAAAGGCACACAGCACATCCCGAGCCACACCGCCAATTACTAATATCCTGCTGGCGATGCACCTTTCCATGAAGTTCTTGCACACGTTCCCTTTGACCAAAACCAGGTTTACCTCAAAGCTCATCAGGATATCCGACATTCTGCTTAGCCACACATCTCCTGTGCTGCTTCCCTGTGGACTGGGATGCTCCAAAATGGTCCTTACATTACGAGGTCTGTTAAAACCCAAGTGTCGATACTGCTCCGTGAGGTCACCATCCATCAGCACAATCCGGAGGGGTTTGCCTGCAAAGTGTTTGATGACTGCGACTTGCTCTGGTGACACTAATGTGACAAAGCCTGGGGAGACACAGGAATAGCCCTCAGGCAGGCCCAGCACACAGCACGTCACAATCTCTGCGATATTAATCTGGGAAGAGCCACTGCACTCTGCTCTCTCTTGCTGATAAGCGGCGATGCTTTGCAGCAGTTTCACGCCGGTCTGGTTTCCACGGCTCAGAGCCATTGCCAGGTGTCCTAAACCACAACATCCACCCAGATCTGCTGACGGTCCTGAGAGGTGTCTTGAAAAGTGGCTTTTCCCTGGAGTGCTGAAGTGCCTGCTGTGGGTTAACTTCCGTGTGATGCAGCTGGATGCAGTACCACCACTTCCAGACAGCGCAGATGAACTTCTGTCACCCACTGCTTTCACAACAGAAGCCACTGAACCAAAGCCAGCCAAGGGTGAAACCAGGAACTTGTTAAAATTACAATCATCTCCTTGATGGGAACAAGAATTTACTGGAATTACTTCCTCTGTTGCAGAAGCATCTCTCTGAAAACACAGCAAATTCCAAGGATTTGTGAGACCATCACATCCAACTTGGCCAGTGTTGCTTTCAGAAGCCTTTGGCCTGACTTGGCAAGAACACAGCTCTTTCTTTACATCCTGTATTGGTATTTGAAGACACTGGACTCTCTCACAGCAAGAGTTCAACCCCTCAGACATCACAGACACTATTGCTGGAACAGGAACGTTCTGCTGGAGGCACTCCACCACAGCATTGCTCCACGCTCCAACCAGGAACAACAGGGTACTCAGCCCAGTCTTAAACTCCTTGTTCTGAGCCTGAATGGTTTCATTAAGAAGCTGTCCACCAGCACTTGTCAAATCCAAACTTTCAATCAGTCTAACAGCAGAACATATCAACGTGCTCTGGTTGGTGATTTCATCCACAATGAATTTATGTGATTTCATTGGCCCCAGGAATGTTCTCCCAGTGGATGCTAAGGATGACAGCTGCTGGAGTCCAATGTGTCTCCTGGCATTCACATCCCTGAAAGCCATGGGCAGTGGGCAGCATCTGTGAACAGATCACAAATTACTGCCCCATCCCCACAGCACACCACAGCATAAACCACCAAAAAACTTAATTAACAATCTAGCCCTGAGCACAACTTTCTTCTGTATAAAGCAGGTCTGCTTCCTGCCCACTTATGAGAAATCAAGGGGCAGAGTTGCTGAAATGGGGAACTGTTAAAATACCATGGAACAGTTCCTGGCTGGCTGATACCAAAGAGCTATTAATTCCCATGGTTTCTTACACTTCCAGCAGTACAGGCTGTGTGGAACTACCACCTTCCTCCTGCCCTGGTGTCTGGAATTTCAATTATTTGCCTTACTTAGGGCAAAAGTTCATTGGAGCAGAATGGACAAATTACGTGCCAAACTCAAGAGCTTTGTGCAGATCCTTCCTGGTAACAACAATGCCACTGACTAACCTTCAAGTCTGGAAAAACATACTTTATTCCAAACTCTGTTTAGTCCAATTAGCATGCATGAATACCTCATTAAGTGAAATAAAAGCAATGTCAATTCTTCATAACTTACAAACTGCCAAGACTTTAAAGTTTTGACCAACTATTCATTCTTAACCCACCAAAAAGAAATCTTCTTTCTCTCAAAATCTCTTCCACACCATGATTCCACGGCACACTACGTGGATTAAAATAAAGCTCTTTTCTTGAATGACCAAGTATACAGAGTCCCTGTATATCCAACCCGGCCTTGGACACATCCAGGGATGGGGCATCCACAGCTTCTCTGGGTAATCTGTTCCAGTTCATCACTGCCCTCACAATAAAGACTTTCTAATATTAATTCTAAATCGTTTGTCTGTCAGTTTGAATCCATCCCCCGCCTTGTCCCATGCCCTTGTAAATAGTTCTGTCCCTTCTTTACTGTAAGTTCCCTTCAGGTACTGGAATTTATTCACTTCATTTATTCCAGCTCCCTAAAGGCCCCTTTGCGTAGCAATTCCAAATCCAAAAAGCTCCTTCTTTTTTTTTTTTTTTTTTTCCCAATCCCACACAGCGAAATATTATTGAGCATTAAATTTTGAATTTAATTTTACTTGAATACTTGAATTTAATTACTTGAATATTATGTGGTAGTATAGCTAGGGAGAGGAAGCGCGCCGGGGCCCGCCTGCCCTCACGGCCGGGGGGAAGCCGCCCGCAGCGGACACACCGGAACTGCACTGGCGGCGGCCTGGCCGCTTCCTGCGGGCCGGAGGGTGCCCGGCGGGCCGCTGCGGGTGTCTCACCGGAGGGGCCGCGCTCCCGGCGCTCCCGCCGCTTCCCTGGACACGGAGTTGCCTGGACACGGCCGCCGCTCCCCTCAGGCGCCCCGCGGGCGGGCCCGCCCTCGCGCTCCCTCAGCTGTCCCTCACGGGCACGCCGCGCCGCCATTGGCCAGCGCCGTGAGGGGGGCGGGATCCCGCGCCCGTTCCGCCCGCTCATTGGCCGGCCGGGCGGCGCGTGCCGGCTGCGCGCGGCGGTGCGGAGCTCCGGTCCCGTCCGGTCCCATCCCGGAGCGGCATTCCCGGCCGGATGGTGAGCGCGCCCTCCCCGCCGCGGGCTCCCCTCACACCGCCGCCTCCCCCGAGCCCCTCCGCCCCTTGCTGCCGACACCGTGGGCTGTGCAAACCCCCTGCAGGTTCCGCCCCTGCCCAGGCCGTCGCTGCTGCCCGGTTATCTCGCATAACGCACTCCGGAGCGGCCCCCCCGCTCCAACGGGAAAAACACCGGGATTGGCAAAATGCGTCACCTGCTCTCGGCATTCCTGGTTCTTGTTGGCACAGCTCACAGAGCTCCGCATCGTTCGGGGCCCCCCGTTGTGGGAATGGCACCGGCCAGGCCCGGAGGTGGAACCTGGAAGGGATTTGCACAAGTCAGATGTGGAATAAATGGAACAATAATATCCGTAGCCAGGAAAACGTCTCGTGTTCTCCTTCCCAGAGCGGCATATAAAGAGTAGAACTCTGATACGTGTGTTAATAGCAGAGGGAGGTCGGGGTGAGGGACAAATCACGTTGGGAAAAAAAAATTTCATTAACAAATACAAGAAAATATCATCTTTTGAGTTAAAAGAGAGATCCCAGCCCTAAAAAAGCCCTAAAAATGGTAACAATACAGCAGAGGCAAGAGCCTGGTCAGCAGTAACTAGGTAACAAATTCCCTGCTTTGGGCTTGTTTTATTTACTTTTATAAAGCCTAACCAGTCTAAGCTAGGTGTGGGAGGGAATGCCTTTCCTTCCACGGTTCCGTGCAGATTCAAGGCCACAGGACGAAAACTGCTGCTGATATAAAAACAAAATTTTCCTCGAGGAAAGCATTTTTTCCTGCTTTATAGGCAGGAGGAACACTCTATACTGTGCTGGCTTACACCAGGGTTAGAAGTGTCCTGGATAATGATGCACCAGCTCAGCACAAGCAGATTAATTCTCCTTATGGAACAGACTGTGTGCTCATCTCGCTGTCTCACAGGAGCACATCTACTCGATGGACAGGCAGCCTGCAGCCACACAGCTCCCTTTAAACTTGGCTCCCACAGGAGTGGCTGGTTTTGAGTCTCATTTACAGCCAGGACCCTAAGCAGCCACCCTCTTTAGCTGTGAGGATGTTGTACTCATATTTTTCAGGTAAACCTGCAGGAAAGGCAACTGGCAGGAGGTGCAGAGGGTTAAATCATCTCAGTGGAGTGTTCATTTCGTGCCCACCTGTTTTTCTGGCATCATTCCTTTAACTGATAATCTTTCAGTTTAAAACAGAAAGCAGGAAGCCCAAATCCACATTCCACAGGAACAAAATATCTTTTTTTCTTTCTGCAATTACCTAAGGAAATCAACATAGAGATTCAATGTCTACCACCTGTAGCAAAGAATGCCTCACCTTTGCTACAGTGTTAATGTTGTCATTTGTAATTAAGTGTATCCAAAATTCTCCCTGGAATGTTCTGTTTCTTGTGTGTTCTCTCCCTTCACTTTCTGAAGGCATCCAACTACAGAAAACCTGGCTTAGGTACAGCTCAGCGGAAGAAAAGTGGCTTGAAACCTGAGCTTACAGAAGAGCAAAAGCAGGAGATCAGAGAAGCTTTTGATTTGTTTGACACTGATGGATCTGGAAGCATTGACATAAAAGAACTGAAGGTTTTCAAACTTTTTTTTTTCTTTTTCCTCTGAGATGAAATTATCTTTGATCTCAAAATTGTAGCTGCTTTTCCTGTTTGTCCAACACTTTTAGAAAAGTTTTGGAGTACAAAGAAGAGTAGTGGCTTGGTGTCATGACTGAATTTGGGGTGCACTCTGCATGTAATGCTTCACAGCAGAAAGGCTTCTCTACTATGTGGCTATTTAAATCTGCCAGCTTTGAATAGCTGAGCATTAGAGAAACTAAACAGTTTCAGGTTCCATGACTAAGGTGCTTGTTCCTGGCAAATGGACTTTGGTTGCTCTGGGATGAGTATCACGTATCAAATATTTTCTTCACCTGAGAACTAAACACAGATTTTGCACATATTCAGGAACGTTACAACCATATTTGCATACACATAATCCAAAAATTATCTGATTTTTAATTAAAAAAGAACAAAAGAGAGCTCTGACTTGTGTTTCAGTAAGAATTCAGGCACTGTGTGTGCACTTGCATACAAACAGTAGTACAAGCAGGAAGATGATTCTCTGTTATCTCCCTGTGATTTTATGTGTTTGATTTTTTTGTAAGCATGAACACTTTAATTATCTCCTTTACCTTGATTTCTCACATACACTCTGCTCAATTTCTGCATCTGTAATCTGGAAACATGAATTATCTCTGCCTGACATAAATTGCCATATAAGGAAAAAATCTTAATTATATCCTAAGATATCTTAAGAATATCAAACCTACACTATTATTCTTCAAGATGAAAAAAAGATGGTAGAGGACACCAAGGTGTTTTCATGGCAGTGACTTGTGACTAGAGTTCTGGAGAAGGAAATGAAACAGGTTTTAGCTTGGCTCTTACACCAAAATTCTGGTGGCCTCCTAACAGAATGGGTTTTGCTATTTTGGCGCAGGTTGCGATGCGTGCCTTAGGCTTTGAGCCAAAAAAGGAAGAGATTAAGAAGATGATAGCAGACATTGACAAGGAAGGAAGTGGCACCATCAACTTTGAAGACTTTTTGGCTATGATGACACAGAAAATGGTAGGAATTCTTAGAAGCATAAGAAAAAGGAACATCTCAGTGTCAGGGGTTTTCTGATGAACATTTGTTTACTCTTGGTTTAGAGCGAAAAGGATTCAAAAGAAGAAATCCTGAAAGCTTTCAGATTATTTGATGATGATGGCACAGGAAAAATTTCATTCAAAAACTTGAAAAGGGTTGCCAAGGAGCTGGGAGAAAATTTAACAGATGAAGAACTTCAGGTAAGTTCTGACTTGCCAGAACTTTTCTAATAGGCACAGACCATTGCTGTAGCTCCTAGGGGTTGGGTGGGAATTTAGTCCTATACCAAAAGGGCTGAGAGGTCAGAAATATGAAAAGCAGTCAAGTTGTTTTCACATGAAGTGCCTCTGATTTGTTGTTGTTGTTGTTTTAATGAGTGGAATATGTTGTGTTTAGAGTCCAGTGCCTGATCAAATGTACACTGTGTTTTGTAGGAAATGATTGACGAAGCTGATCGAGATGGAGATGGGGAAGTAAGTGAGCAGGAGTTTTTGAGGATCATGAAGAAAACTAGCTTATATTAGTCTTTGTTGCCTTGCTACACAACTGGTCCAAAAGATAACCTGGAAAAGGCTTAAAAACTGGGCTTGTGCCTCTTGCAAGGCAGGGTCCCTTCCCCTCCATCATAACAACTTCCCTGGTTTCCATTTTGGATAAAACCTGCTGTGTTTTACTATTGAACTAAAAGATACTTCACTTGACATGTGAAGATTCCCACTGCTGCTGGGAAAGGCTGCTTTGCCTTTCCTAAGGTTACTGATTGAAGGGACAAGCCAGTATTTTTTATTCCTTTGAAGGTTTTTTAGGTTATCTTTTGGTATTTGTCTCCTGTTGTTTATTTCCATGAGAGACTCTAAAATGAATTGCATATTTGTCTGTATTTCTGTATGAAACATAGTTTTCCTATGGCAAGTTGTTTCTGGATTTAATGGAAAGCAAATGTAGATTTGGTTCTTCCTTTGGAGCTGTGTGCCATCCATAGATGTTCTTGTGTTTATCTGATCACCTGGAAACCACAATGAAACTTGAATGTAACCTTCTTAGGTGACCAAAGTTTATTGTTTATTACCAGGCAACCCTTTTGCCATTGTTCTTACTCCCCAGACATTACAGAGCTGCTGTTACTCCAGGATTTCGGGTACCTAAAAAGTTCAGTTCCACAGTGCACTAGAGTAAATTTTCTCTCATTGACAGTTGCATTGCAGAGAGGATTTGCCTCTGAAGTGAAAAACTAGCTCACCATGGACATCTGTGGAGCACTGAATATATTTAGATCCCTGCACTCCAAACCCATTCTGCACATCACACGTGTTGGGGTGATTTTTTTAGGAGTACCCCTGCATATATTGTCAATCCAGGATTTACTGGAGAGCCACATTTCCTTCTGAATTACAGAGCAGTGACACACAGCCTGCTGTCTGATTATGTGGCTGTGCAGGAGGGTTTATCCTTTGTAGGCAATCAGCTTCAAAACTTTGAAATCCTGTAAAGCTCCAGAGCTCGAGAAGTCCCCTGTTAACGTGGTGGCCGTAGATGTAATCTATAGTGCTGTGTTTTAAAATGTCTTAACTTTGTATAAGTGTGAAATAAAACTGTTTTGCAAGTTAAAAAGTTTTTGTGCTTTTTATCTATTTTTCTTGCTTATTTTAAAGTCTTAAATGGTTCACCAAGCACATTTTCACTTTCATTTATCTGTTCTTTCTAACAGAGGAATTCTTAAGTGCAGTAGTCTGTCACATAATTCCTCTTCCACTTTGCTGATTAAAAGTTTCTAGTACTAACCACATATATTCAGAAAGGGAAATTTGAAGTTCTAGTTGATTATGGGGAATCCCAGGGCCTATTAGAGTGATTGTACTTTTTTTTATGCTGCCACAGGAAGAGATTGATGACTGTGGTTTACCTATGATGCATGTTACTTCTCTCTTTCTGATCTTATCCCATTACTTGCCCTGAAGGTAGGAAAAAGCCACACAATCATCCCTGCCATGTCTACTGCAATGGTGAAATGTTATTTCTGGCTCGCCCATTAATCTCTGAAGTCTGGAATGTCAAGCAGTGTCTGAATGAGCACAAAACCTGCAAGTGTTAACAAGTGTCTCTTAGTGCTTTTTTTGCATGATAGTGAGGGGAATCATCCCCTCTTCAGCCTGGCAGCTGCCTGTGAACCCCATCCTTTGCATCCCTCTTCTCCTTAAGCCTTACCTGGCATCTGCAGATTGCCCTCAGGTGTCTGCAATTCAGACATTCATTTTGTGCACCCAGCTGAGATCCTTTTTCTGCACCATCAGCAAAGCCTGGTTTTCACTCTGAGTGTTCATTCTAGGCAGATGCTGTACAGAAAGGAAAGTGGAACTGCAGTTTGTGTGTGGCAAACACCTAAATATCAAAGCACTGGTAAGGGCAATAAATAGCTGCTTGGGAGATCATATTGCAAATATCTTCTCATGAGATATGTTTTGAAATGAAGAAGTACCAGGCTTTTAATAAAATACAAAATAGTTCAAGAGGAAATAAAATTGCTTACAAGTTATATTCTAAAATATGACAGTTCCATGGCAATTTTAATCTCCCAAACGCAGCTTCTAACTTCTGCATCATTTCTCAGTCCCACAGTCTTGCCAGTTCCACACTAAGCTGTCTTTAGGAACTGCCAAGGAGTGCTGTGTTCTCACTTCATTAGGTGTGAGTTTATTTTCAGAGCAATGAGCTTCCAACATTGCAAAAGAAAAAAAGGCTTCTTTTCAGGTACACCTAATCTTGGCATTTAAAAGAGGATGGAGGGAAGCAACACAGGAAACATTTGTGTACATTCACATGCCAGGAGTCTTACTAACAGAGCCCAAACAGTTCCATGGCATTTAATATTAAAATATTTAAATTAGTCATTTGCAGTTTTGAAGACCAACTCTCATCTCCTTGTGTGAAGTCACACCAAGCATTTGAAATGTTAAATATTAATTCCTTTGAAACGTCCTCATGGAGTTTAAATAAATCAAATCTGGCCACACTAGAGCTGCTTTTAAATGCCCCTGGCTAGCTTAAGTAGCTTTTGAGCAGGGCACAGGGCAGCAAACTGCTCCGTCTAGAGGCTGAGCTGAGCCTTGGCCACTTGAGGAAAGGCAGTCTCAAGGGAAGGATAACGCAGCAAAGCTTCCTTTGTGTCACACCTCTCAGTACAATGAGGGCCCGTGGATCTGAGAGCGTGGCAGCCTCGCTAGAGGGCATCCAGTTCCTGACGTGTGAGGTGAGTGAGGCTTTGATGCTGCTTTGCCTCCGCTGTGGCTTTCAGTGACGAGGGAAAGTAAGTGCACAAACATCATCCACACTGAGCTTGAAATAGTGATTGGATACAGAATTATTTTCTGTGAAAGGAACAACGCAAGGCTTCTCTCACAACCCGTGTGCAAAATGCTGTAATTATTAGTCAGTTGTTCAAAGCTAAACCCCCAAACCACACTTTCTGAAACTCCCACTCTGTATCAATAATTACAGGCACTCTCTCAGGAGAGCAGAGAACTCGGCTTGCCTTTCACACAGTCCCCCCGAGTGCTCTGACCCCTCTGTAGAGTTATTTTCTCCCTTTGGGAATACTGCTATCAAATGGAACCACTTCCAGCACAGAGACAGAGCCAGGCTCACTGCAGGATGCTTGGGGCCCTCCCTTGGGATGTGGGAAAGCTGGAATTGTGGCCTTGCTTCGAGTCAAGAGGAACAAGGATTTCAGAATTAGACTCATGTCCCCAAGGTGAGTGTGTTGACCTTTAGGGATGTGGCATAACTCCAGTGGCCTTGTGGGGACCTAAACCTATAGCTCTTGAACTCTTTGCAGTCCTGGCTGCCACTAATTACTGAACTTGAAATTGCTCAAGGCTTTTTTTTTTTTTTTTTTGCTTATCTGCATTAGATCCAACACAGAGAACATTAACAAAGCAAAACTGTCAAGCCTGAGCTGCAAAGGTGTAAAATTCCCTTGCTTTCAAAGCCACTTTATTTCCTCTGAAAGCTTCAAACTGGTTCTAGCAGTGACATAAGTTTCACTATGAAATGAACCCCCTCACATTAAATAAAGCCATAAAAACAGGTTTCCATGGGATGCAAATGGAACAGCTAACCTAGCCCATTTCCAACATTAAAAACTAAAACATAGCTTAGTGCAGTGAAACAAAACCAACATAACTCACACAGCCATGCTATTGTCTGAAATTGCTTCCTTGTATGATTCCATCCCTACCTCAATACAGAGAAAACAGATCCATACTTTCCTCTAAATTTTTTGAGACATTTAAATGAGAAGTAGAATAAAAGCTCTAAACATCAAGGAAGAAGTGACCACAAACATTGTAGATTGAGTTAGGAACACTAGAAGGTATTTCAGTTTAAAAAAGCAACATTTAAGCAGCTTCTAAAACCATGGTATTAGATCATCTCTGTGTAAGTTTTAAGTCTGTGTTCTCCTTTTTTCCTCTTTAGAGAGCTTAGGACATGGTTGGCCAAGAAATCCACAGAAGCAGAGTTTCCACAAATCTTTTGAATGTTTTGTTTAAACGAGTCCTTAATACACTCATGAGGTTGAAGAGAATTGCTGCAGAATAGCTCCTTTTGGAAAGGACATAATTCAAAAAAGTTTTTAGGGTTTGTTTGGATTTTTTTCCTGTTGGGTTAACTAAATTATGGATGAAATTATTGATATTAGTCATGGAATGACAGGTACCTTTTGCAGAAATAAAAGGAGATTTTTGCCTAGATGAAAAACATCCATGTCAGTGAAGACATCAGAGTAGATATCAGGCAAAACAGGTGTTAAAAGTACAATTATTTTCTCTAAGCAGAAAATTACCATAGTTGAGCCTAGTGTTTGGTAAACATATTCCTTTACATGGCTCTTTCTCACCCTCCTCCTTAACATTAGGAACTAATAAAGCACTCATCAAAATGGCCAAGATATTTGAATCATATTTCTGCTTGTGCTGTGGAATATATAATTATTTTCTGTCAAACCCTCATAAATTGGGTCACTGTCTGGGTGGGCTAAATGCTTAGGCTCATTCTGCAGAAAACAACTCTAGTATTGCTAATGGCATTAAAAATAGCAGCATTACAAATCCAAGAGAAAATGGGAGTTGAAAGTGCTTATGTATCACAATTAAAGGAGTTTTTCCAGGAAATGAAAAAGCTTTTAGAAGGTGGGAGGGAAGAAACAGGTACTTTTATTCTCCCTCCTATCAACCCAAGATGCAGTAGATGAATTAACAGGACATTATTTATTACATGGGGATTTTTGTGCCAAGATTCAGAATTCTCCTGACTCTCAAACAGCTGCAATGCCGTAAAATTCACTGAGTCAAGGTCTAGGATGGTGCAATCCTGACCCCCTCCTGCCAAGGGCTCAGCATCATCCATTCCCATTGCCTGCAGCGGGACTAAGCTGTGCTTCAGCACTTTTGCAAAACTGGGCCTTAGACAATGGAGGCTTTAGGTATGAGCTTCCTATTTGCTGCGGTGGATTTGTGTAGGTGGCCTTGTTACCAGAAATCCATACTCCTACACAGCAACTTCTGACTGTGTTTCTGCAGAAATGACTATGATGAAAGGCATGAAATATTTTGAAAATAAAAATCATCTGTTTGTTTCTCCAAACCGGTTGGGGTATCTCCTGCTGGTGAGATCAATTTCTTATTTTGTGCAGCAAAATTAGGAGTGGGGTGGAAAACAAAAGGATTAAGGTTTGCAAGGGCACTGTGGCTTGGGCTGCTGCACACACTGAGAGGGGAGAACCCATCTGAACTGTCCTCTGCCCATCACTGGCAGCTGAGTCACTGGCCCAGCCTGCAGAGCTTCTTGCTGCTGCGTTTCGCAGCCAGGAAAATCCCACATCCTCCCAGTGGGTGTAGGAAACGCAGCTACAGCCTCTGGATGCGTCGGCACCAAAAACAAAGGGGAGATTGTGGCGCGGGCGGTGGCTGCGGGCTCGGGGCCAGCGTGCCAGGACCTTGCCGACAGCATCCCGGGGAGCCCGGGCCAGCACTGCCCCGCTGCTTTGCCAAGCCCAACACTGCCAGGTGTGTGACCAGCTCTGCCTCCCCAATGGGGACGTGCCAGGGCCACCAGCACACGGCCTCTGCTGTCCCATCTCGTCCTGTCTCCCTGCTTTTTTGGCGAGGAGCACATCACACCTTGCCCTTCCTGGTCTTCCCCAGCCCACGCTGTTTGCCTTCAAGCTTACGGAAGTCTCGGCTCTTGCCATGCTGTGGCCAGCACAGCCCTCATGGCTCTAGTGAGGGTCACCAGAGGTGCTGCTCTCACCTCCCACCCATCACAGCCCCAGCCTTATTCCATGATTGCAGAGCTAGGTGCAGTCAGCCAGGGTGGCTCCAAACTCTGAATTTTCCAGTACTTGCTGAATACTGCCAACGCCGCTTCAGATGATGGCTCTGCAAGCATCCTGCTGGGAGAGCAACCCAAGACATTGCTCACAGATCCATCTTGTTTCCTTCCATGTGTTTCCTTGTGGAACTTGCCAAGCTCATGTTGAGGGTGGTGTTATTCTGAGAAGACCGCAAACATCCTGGGTCAGGCAGCCAATGCCTGGCTCTCCAACCTAGGGTTGGGTATTGCTCTTGGGAGAGGAAACACAGGAACAGACCAGCATGGGTTTGCCCAGCTGTCTGGGCAGTTGCTCCAGACAAAAGCTCTTTTGAGAAAGCTGCTCCTGTAAAGGGGACAGGAAGAGACCTGACATCCCTAAATGCGTGCTTCCATGCTGAGGTGGCAACTGGAAAGCTCTGCTGGCACTGGGAAAGGTTGCCTTAGGAAAGCAATCAAACAGCCTTGGTCAGCCCTGGGCAGTACAAACCCTCCCACCTCAAGTCTCCAATGGCTTAAAGGCCATTTGGATCAGAACTGGCATCAGCAATCCCACAACCCTAACACAATCCTTCTGCACCAGTGCCATGCTTCCTTGGAGGCTTCTTGTCCTCCTCCTTGTGCCCCCATAGCAAAGCTGCCACCCCTGTGCCTTCTGTTCAGCCACCTGAAACTTCTCCTGGGAAAGTTAAGCAGCAAGACCATGCAGAAAATAAAGGAGAGGAAACTTCCTCTCTGACATCCATTCCCTGTCATATTTATTCCATGCCCGTATTGACCAAAACACTGAAAAGGACAGACAGGAGAAAATAGCTCTGTGTCAAGGGAAAAACAAACCAGCCTTTCCTAGCTCTGTCTAGGCAGGCATCCATTTACCAGACCAAGTGCTTTTGGCCCAGTCTGATGGGCAGACCTGCCTTTGTAATCCATGCCAACAAGACAGGAACAAGGCCTCACAATTCCTTTACCATGACTGGGCCACCACTTGGATATTTTAACACTGGTGTTCAATACCAACATTTTCTTCTGAGGAGGTGTCCCTGCTTGGCACCACCATGGGCCTGGTTACACCACAGGCGCTCCCTCTGCTGGGTTCAGCGTCAGCATTCCCCTTTTCACCCAAACTTCTTTATAGTGATAGATCTATCATGGCCATCTGGGATATTTCTGCATTCTTGGACTGAATTTCCTTCTACATGTTGGAGTCAGAATGAATTTACACCAATGAATCTCATGTGAGCTGCTGGCTCATTGTCCTGGAGTTCAGAAGTTTAAGGTGCTTTTTGATTAATTCCTTTTAAGATACAAAATGATTTGTTTTTAAGAGTGAAGCACTGATTCAAACTGAATCTAGGTATTTAATGGAAAATGGAGTCTAGAACAGTAATTTATTGTGGCATTGTTGCTATCCTGAAACTTTCACAGGTCAAAAGGTGGCATAAGCCTTAGACAAAAAGAAATCATTTCACACTTATTTCAGCAGTTTCCATTGAGAGACTGGCTTGTTCAAGGCCTCATCTTTTTTAAAACATTACATCAACTTCAGTAGATGTTACTTGATAATGCTCACTGAGTTCCTAGCAATTACCACTCTTTTTTATTTGCATATGAGTTGTTTTAGGGACTATCCAGGCAGAACTGTAATAGCCACATGCCCTAGAAAGCTTTCAGCCTCACCAGAAGACAGATAACACGTTAAGATAACAGTACTGGCCAGAAATCCAGGGAATGTTAACATCTTTCCAATAAAAATTTCTTAGAAAAGCTGTCTGAAGATGACTGAAACTGGGATGCTTTGGAAACACCAAAAAATATGCACTCTTAAATATGTTAGAGGAAGGTGGCAGAGCCTTGGAGCACAGGTCAGTGGGAGGTGGAAGGGAATGTACCAACAGCAAGTGAGAGACAGTCACGAGGCTGAGCGTACACCACAGTGGCCTTGGAGGAACAGGCATCTTCACTTGCATCTAATCTGGCAGAGACATCACAGAAATTATTTAGGCAGAGAGGCAGGCTTGGAAAATTAGTTTTGCAGGCAAGGATTACATGAAAGCCAAGTAGAATCCTGCAGTAACAGAGGTACAAGAGGAATGTTTAACCTTGTGAATAAAATCTTCACGTTACTGAGTACACACATCCAGATTTAAGCATCACCTGGATACAGAACAGTCCTAGACGAGGATGATGCTCGGTTTAACTCCTAATAGTAAACATCAGTGACATTTTTCCAGATTTCCTTTTTAAATATTAACAGAGATTTTGATGCATTTTCACCTTTTACTGAAGAATAACACAACAGAGGACCATTTCAAGACACAAACGAGAGGCACACACCAGAGAGCAATGGAGGAAGTTCTCCAAGGCTTAGAGTGAAAGTGCAAGTTCTGTATCCCAGTCCCTCCCAATGGGTGGATTGGCACAAAAGTATGAACATCTTTAAGCACAGGATGTGTTGCACAGTGTGATCACAGGTGGCTGCTTGTTTTACGGGACTATGGAAACAGCTGAGAGAGATTTTTGGCAGCTACAAGGTACTGTAACCAGCTGAGTATCATCTTTCCTCCTCCCTGCTTTGTGTAAAGATGATCTTCTTCATCAGACCCTCTTCCACGTGCAGGAAAGGGTTTGCCTTCATTATTAAAGGAAAGGGACAGGGAGCAGGCTTTAACAGCAGTGTTAAAGAGTAAGCACAAAAATGCACACCTGTGTGATAAATTTATCGGTTGTCAAACCTTCCATTTGACTTTTTAAACACCAGCACACAGCCTTGGTCCAGAGTCTGTGCAGAGACTTTAGCAGCCCAGAGTCTGATTCTAATAATTCAGTAGCTCATTGGATACCCAGTAAAGTCTTCAGGCACACAGGACAATGTGGCTTTCAGTGGTAATTTTCCATCAGTGCTCTTTGTTTCCTTTCCAATTTAAGTCAGTCTCTCATCATTATTGATCAAAAGATAGAAACACTTCATAATTTCTTCTTCAGCAAACCAGACAAGGTTTGATTTATTTACATCACTTCATAGCACTTGCTATCAAATACAACTTTCATGCCTTAACTGAGGATGCAAAAGATAAGGAAAACCAGGATCCTGTTGGTACTGTGCAACTTGCACAACTCAGTCACAGGTGGCTGCTTGTTTCATGTGGCTGTGGAAATGCACCTGAGGGCTTATATTTGGCAGATACTGATCTACTTTAACCAAAGGATTTAAAGTGGTTCAGAAATGCTTTTGTATATAGAAACCCTGTGAAACAGTTCCAAGAACTTCCTCTTAGTCCCTATCTCTCAACACTGAGATTTGCTCTGGTATAAAAGCATGAGCAGGTGGAGGAAAACAGGAGTCAATAGTCAGAGACTAATGCAGAAAATAAGTTTTAAAGAGCAGACTGTGCAGGCATACACCACACCTCTGCCTGTGGCTCTGCTGAGAATGAGGTTAGACAGCTTGGAAAGAACAGCCAGAGACAGAACTGCTTCAACATCAGCAGAATCTGGTTCATTACAGAGGCATTTCTACAGCAATGCTGGGTGATACGTCTGGAGGTTTCAGAGGTTTTGTTTTTGCAATGGATGGAAGTTGTGAACACACAGGTTTTTCTACCTTCAGAGAGGACAAATCTCATTTCAGAGGTCACAAACCTAAGAGGACTCTGATATCAGCACAATGTCTCAAGTTTTACTTTGGGCAGTTCAAATGACCCCAAAGCGAAGGTTCTGACAGGAATGGCAAAATCTGAACAATATAATTGAAAATGAGGGAAGCTGGGAGAAGGTTCTGAGATTTTGGAACTGACCTTGAAAAGAGCAAGAGTGAAAACCCACAGTATTTCAAAATTACACTTGCCACTTGGTTAGATGTCACTATGCCATGATTTAATAAATAAGGTTTATGTAAGAGAACACTATTTTGCTTTTGAACTAAAATTGGAATCTCAAACAAATCTCTCTGTGAATCCAGGAGAGGCATAATTAATTAATCTCCTGTCCTCAAACAGTGTCCATATGTCTCTGGAGGCACACAAAATTGCTAGGGAAAGGCAGTTCACTTGCAAAGCCCAACTCTCATAATTAAAAGAGCAGCACTTATATTCACTTGTTCAACCTTCATTCAGTCTGTTGCTGAGTTCCATTATTAGCCTTTAATTGCTTGACCTTGAGATTTTTCCCACTGAATCCTTGCTATTGATAGAAAAAGCACTCAATTTATTAATCTTTCTCACTGTTTGTGTTATTTTGTACACCAAGTAAATCCAGCATGAGGTCTTGTAAAAAAAAATCCACAGTCCTTTATGTGCTGTACTCATCCAAATGCCCTCATTCCTTTCAAACACATTTACTTTTAGACAGGTGTTAGGCAATATTTTGCTGTTTTCCCATTTTATTCATAAAGTACAGGAAAACTATTGGAAGTAAAGATTAACAGTAGTGACTCTGCTGCCTGACATGAAAGCTTTGGCCAGTGTGATCTGCAAACAAAGTGCTTGCATCTCAACTTGTGCTGGCTGCAATCCACACCCTGAAAAAAACCTCTTCTACCCTGCAAAAGCAAACCCCTTTAATTTTTTGTTTAGAATAAATCACTCCTAAACAGGTTTAAGGATTTTAGGAAGAAATATTCCCAGGTTTTCTCTGCAGGGTCTTTGACTATGAACTTGTTTTTGTTTGACATGATATACGCCCTCAGCTGCACATCTTCCATTTCACACAAATTTGGGGAATTTTGAAGTCCAACATTCCAAATCTGAATCCAGAGGAATCAAGCACAGTCTGTTTAAGCAGTAAAGTCTCTGACCTGTAGCTGGACATCCTGATTTATATCTTTTTGTACTGATATTCTCTATTATATATATATATATATATAATCCTTTTCAGTGTCACATCGTGCCTTTTAGCAATCTTTGCCCTGAAAAAGTGGGTGTCCTCTGGCTCCTGAAATTTCATTCCAGTAACATGTGCTTATGACCTCTGTATGTTTTTCATCTTGAACAGACCTTAAAAACTACGTTGTAAATGCCAGTACTATCCTAATGCATTGCTTTTTCCTGTTTAATTTAGCTGCCCTGGTAAAGGTTGTACGTGGTTAATCGGATAAATACCAAACAAATGTTCCTGTGAATCTCACTGCAATTCTGAGTAAGAGAAGCCCCCACAAGCCAACAGATGTATTTAACCAGCAGTTAAGCTGAATTTCTTTTGTATTTAGAAGCCTCTTTGCAGACCTGTTTCTTCTTATACCAAAGAAATGCAGAATTGCAGATACAGGCTTTTGTCTTGAAGCCATTGACAGAGGCAAATTGTTTAATCTTTTTTTCCCTTGCACAGCTCTCATGTCAGTACCAGCATTTGCAACTTTATGGATCAGTAATTTGGAAGGAGAATGCACACTAAAAAAAGGTAAGACTATAGAATAGTGTCTCTAGTTTTGGGAAGACTTTAGCTCTTGTTTAAGGGGATATTCCTGCTCTGGATCTGCTGAAGAGCAGATCTTTCTGAAAAACTACATATGCAGATAGGTATATTGTGCATTAAGACTGATGGGTGCCCATAAAGTTTATAAATTTTTTATTCTTTCTTGTGGAGGTTACCAAAAGAGAGAAAAAGAGCTTGCAGTGGTGAATACTTCTACTAAATATTGAATTTCTAGGATGTGTAGACAGACTTTGCCTTGCATGGCAATTCTTTTTGTATATTTCTGGCAGAAAAAGTGGCCAATGGTCTCCTGCAAGTCTTTCTTTTCCCCTAATTTAACTTTGTCTGGATTAAATATTAGACAGTGCTCTGCCTCTCACAAGCCCTTTCAGGAACCATTTTTTCCTTCATTATTCAATCAGAAAAGGATGATGATGTTGAAAAACTGCAAGGTTGTACCTAGAGATAGAAATCCAAATTAAGGACCCCTTCCTTAGTCCACTTAGACCAACACTTCAGCATATGTATTGAGTCCTATAATGTCCTTCTAAATCCAGTGATTTAAAGGAAACCACTATTTCTGGCAAGAGCTTACTTCTAAAAAAAAGAAGTTTTCTTAATTGGAGCTAACTTGAAGTGAAATCCTAGTGGAGATTAGGCAGGCTTTAGTTATTCATCTAAGCTAGAATCAGGGTCTTTGGAGTGTTGTTTTTATAATAACAATGACAAACTCAAGTGTGGTATGGTATATTTGTGTTTCCTGACTCCCAGTTGATAGAAATCTGCAGGCAAACCCTGTGCAACATGAAACAGTAGAAAATACACAGCCCAAACCCCTCTGGTGTCCTTAGCTGCCCAAACAAGTTCCCTTTACTGTGCTTAGCACCCAGGAACCTGTGTGCTACTCCCTGACAATGAGAACAGACCCTGACACTGAGAACAGACCCTGTCCCAAGCCTTTGCACCCTCCTGCAGCCAACAGCCGACAGCAGGAAATCTGCTTTGGCTCTGCTGAAGTGATGCTGAAAGAACGCCAGACCTGATTTTTTTGGCTGCAGATACGCCGAAAGAAATCAGTGAAAAATCCGAGGGCAACCTCAATCCACACTGTGGCTGTGGCCTGCAGCAGTCCCTACAGCTGCTGTGGTGTGCCATGAATTCCCCCTGCTCTGCTTTCCTGCTGCGCACTCGTGCTGCGGTAGATTCTCTGCCCCAACCCTGCTCACCCTGTGAAAGCAGCACGACCAACAAAACCATCCTGGATCATCTCCAGCTGCTTCTGCTCTTTGATTGCCACTGGGCAATTCCACTGCTTAGAAAGAACATCCCATTCAATGATAAAGCAAAGGCCAGCAGACAGCCTGAATATTTCTGCGTCACGGAGGACTCCCTAAAGGGCAAATTCTTCCATTTCTAAAAACAAGAATTCTTCTCTTCTTATTCTAGGTCACTTGTGGAACCGCACAGATAAGAGATCTCAACAATATGTCACTAATGATAAGGTCCGGGGCTTTCAGAACATGTTTCTGAAGGCAGGCATTTTATTTAGGTGTCTAAATGGAGGAGGCAATTTTCACCCACTATCTCACTTCTGAAAGCACTGGCTCTGCTATCACTGGTGTACTTGGCTATTGAAAAACCAAGCAGGCTGCTCAGGGTGTTGCACCAGGGAAAGGAAAAGTGCAGTGGTCGTTGTAAACACTGATTTGCTCAATAGGCTGGGACCAGCCACAGCACCCTGCGTGCCACAAACATCACTATTTTCTGACTGACTGTGACCACACAGGACTGAGTCACCTAATTTTAGCTGCCAGTGCAATGTAGGCAGCTCACAGGCTGGAAACAGCAGCCTGGATTTTATCCCAAAACACACCTCCCTGCTCCCTACTCCACGGAAATTTTTGTGGCAGCTGAAAAAAAAAATCAAATTCTAAGCACGCACAGGCAAAGGATGATTTTGCAAAATGTAGAATTGATCCTTGGCTACACTAGGGATTCTGGAGCTTGGCACCTGGATGGTGCTTCCCCACAATCTCCTCTGTGGTTCAGGGGAAAATTCAACAGTCACTATTCCAGGTGGTAAAATAATTACTATTGGCTGCACAAATGAAATGTCACTGAGCCATAATCCAAATATTGTTTTGTTTTTAGAGAACACTTCAGCCCGAAGGCCACTGAGTCCATCTCTGACTGTGCTGTGTCTCGACACACAGGAGGAAAAATACATAGCCTTGTTTCCACATTTTCTGTTCTCACCTGAATGACTGGATCAAGGTTAAACAACCGCAGACAGAAGGAAAAAGATCACTGAACAGGAGTGGAAATGTGAAATACGTCAGATGGCATTCTTTTTTTTTTCTTGCTGTCAGAAGTGCTCAGGGGTTGTGGCCAACCAGGCAAGAACAGGCAGGCTGTCTGCAGAGCGGGACATTCGTGACGGTGAAGTCCTATTGGGGTTTTTTTGGGACAGTTACATATAAGACACCAAAGGAATGGCTCAGAACTACAATCCCCACCTACAATGTTTCTTTTCCTTTACACTTACGGTAACGATGTTTGGGCAACAGTTTGCTTTTTTCAGTTCCCACCTACGATTCATTGTGAAACTTGGTAAGATTGGCCATGTTATAATGTATTCCATGAGTATGTGGATAAAGACATTTTTCTTCAACACCTTTTTTGCTGTATTCATGAACCTGTCCATTGTTTGGGTCATTCCTTACAGGGTTGAACATAGGTGGCATTGCTCTGGCAGAAACCTTATGCTATCCCTCTCGTGTTTATTACTGTGTATATGAAACATGGTTTCTGAAATTATTAGTCTGAAATCAAAGTTTCTACCCCAACCCTGAGCATGGGTGCAAAGGAAAGAAATTCATTTGGTTATACTACAGGACAGCTTTCCAAACTGTGCAGTGGGTGCTGCAATTATTATTTTTTTTTACTTCATAAGCATAAAATTCTTATTTTAGGTTGCCTAGGCCTCTAATTCATATAAATGTAAATTTAAATTAACTTCATATTCACTTTATTTTATTCAGTTCAGAACTTCATGAAATATCTGAGTCCTAGTCTGCTTAGTGAAACCTGAAGTTCTACCAAGTAAAAACCTCTCTTACGCCATTCCCAGCTGCAGAAATAATACCTAAGGAAACACCCTCTGACAAAGTCTTCAGGAATAAAACATTTCCAGTAGACAGACAATATAATTTTAAAGGCAACATTGAATGATAACCTTCGACATCTGATGATCTTTTAAGTGCCTGTGGATTACCTGCTGCTGGAAAACTCTCACGTGGCTGAACACTGCTTTGGCAGATGAGTTTGTCTTTGCCTGTAATTAAGACCAAATCTACAAAACACCTGTCTGTATTACCCTCAGAAATACAAATCTGTGAGCAAATTGGTGCTAGAATAAAAATTTACTGCTATTCATGTATGGGATTGCAAAATGTAAGGCAAAACAGTAGAAGATCAGTCTACATTTTTATATTTCACCTCATTAAAAAAAGGTTTCTTTACATCCCTTATTATGCTGCCCTGTTCTTTTTAGAACACTGCCTTGTTATTATTCACAGGTTTAATGTTCTTGTGGGTAGTTACAGCTTTCTCACTCATCATCTGGGTAGAGATGTACATTAAAAGGGTACATTTCTGAGTTTAAGACATAAAAAGCATTAGTGAATGTCCCCAGGGTCCCTTTAGCCACAAAGCAGCACAAGTTTTCACACTGATGTGTGCTGGCAGGGAACAGACTGACACCCACATGTGCCCAGGCGTGAGCTCAGTGACCAGAGCGATTTCTAGAGGTGCAGGTTTTGACACTTGCACACAGAGGGTTCCTGGCTGGTCTCAGGTTTCCTGTCACCAAGGAAAGAGGGCACCAATTGCATGTGAAAAAAACTGTTAGCACCCTGGCAAGGAACTGCAGTGCTCATGTTGCTGCAGCTTTTGTGACCTCTGGGCGTGAGTGAATCCAGGGTTGTAAAAGGAAGCTTTAATTTCTGCCCGTAAGAGGTGGTTGCTTACTGGTGTGACAGCTCAGAGACTTAAAATACACCAAAGGCATGAAAAAAAAAAGAAATATATATATATATATTCAATTATGGACAGGGGATTTCATTTTTCCCCACATGAATGTGACTACCCTTAGAATGCTAGGAAGAATATCTATTATACACTAGAAGAACAGTAAATTCCCACAAACAAAGCACACTAGTTTAATAATGTAAAATGATGTCTAAATAAATCATTTAAAAAATCATTTCTACCATATTTTCAGTAAATGTGGTTGGTAAGTATGTGAAATGTAGCTCTAATAAAGTGTGTAGCTTGAGAAAATTTGGTTAATTATAGAATTATAGAATGGTTTTGGTTGGAAGGGACCTTAAAGCTCATCTAGTTCCAACACTCCTGCCATGGGCAGGGAACCTTCCACTAGACCAGGTTCCATCCAGCCTGGTCTTGGAACAGCTCCAAGTATGGGGAGGGCACAACTTTTCTGGGCGACCTATTTCGTGCCTCTTACAGTACAGAATTTCTTCCTAAATCCAATCTAAACCTACCCTCCTTCAGTTTAAAGTCATTCTCCCTTGTCCTGTGCACTTACAAAAATTCCGTCTTCAGCTCTCTTGTACCTTTCCATACTAGTAGGTGCTATAAGGTTTCCCTGGAGCCTTCTTTCTCCAAGCTGAACAACCAAAGTCTCTCAGCCTGTCTTCACAGGAAAGGCATTTCAGCCCTGTGATCAACTCACTGCTCTCCTCTGGACTCATTCCAGAGGCAATTTGGTTGGCAGTGCTAGCAGAGCCTATCTGGGGAAACTGTCAGCACATGGAGTTTATGTGCAGCTGCAGATCTCAAACAGCATTGCTGCTGCTGTGGCTGTGCCAGCATGGGAAGTGTGCCCTGTCAGCAGCACTGCTCTGGCCACACTCAGCACTGATCCCTCTCCATACTGCCCCCTCCCACAAAACCTTCACGGGTATTCATTAAAAGTGATTCATAAAAAGCTGTCACCAGGCAGCAACTGATTTCTAGTCCAGACAGCCCTCAGTAACAGAGCCAAGGAGCTCAGCCATCCAACCTCGTGTGCCCTTCCTGCAATCCACAGCAAGTATGTCAGCACTGCCATAAATGTCACACCTCCTGTCACAGGCCTTCATGGCAGCCTCCACTAACTGTTGTCACCCTCACAGTCACCCTTCCTGCTGGAGTCACCAGGCACTGCACTGACCTGCAGGAGCTGGGGCTGGCAGCCAAGCAGGAGGGGCTCAGGAGGAGGCTTGTGCCATTTCTCTGCTCTCACCTGGGTAGCAAAGCTTGGTTACTTCTCAATCTTCCTTGCAATAATTTTGAAGAAAAGCCTGTTAGGGAAATGGAAAATTTAAAAGAATATTTCAATATCCTTTATTCACTACTGCACTTATGTTTTTTATTTAAATCCAGTGCAATTTGTTGTGAGCTCTGGAACTTCCTCTCATGGACCAATCCCCCAAATGCACCCAGACCCCCAAACACTGCTGGGTCTCCAGAGTGCTCCTGCAGCTGATGCACACCTCAGCTTCCACCTAAGCTGTTCTGTGGACTCCCTCTATGGGGATCATTTGATAACAGAAATGTAGGCATAAGAACAAGGTATCTTTTCAGCCAAAAATACTCATTCTGCTCACCATATAGAACTGGAAACAGACTTCACACCAGGTCTGATTTGATCAAGAGAGACAGGAATTGTGGTGTAGGTAAGGGGATCACTGTCCTTTAAAGCCCCAAGGAAGCCAATGCACCACCAGATGCAGGCATCAGTACTGCTTGCCAAGCCTTACAGAGGCTGCAGAAACAGTCACAGCCTTTGCCTGTACTTATTATTTTGACTGTACTTATTATTATGTTTTATTTTATATTTACTTTTACTTACTTATGTTTTCTATAGTCTGAAATATGCTTCAAATACTTTATGAAAGAAGCAAAAATAACCTTCTAATTTACCAACAAAGTCATCTACCAGAATGAATCAGTAAAACCTCCAAGCCATTTTCAAGTAAAATGATACCACATTGCCAGAATGACAAGCACAGAATTGCCTCACAGATGATAAACCAGAACTGAATTTGAGAAACCTCATGTAGACTTTCTACTGTGAATCATCCTTTTTAAAAAATTATTTTTAGCTGGAGGTTGAAGATAGGGTGATTCATCCCATTCTGAAATTGTTCTCTGTTTCAATACAATACAACTTTGTTTTCTGCCACTTCTTTTGAGCAATATTGGGAGAGCAGAATAAGAATTAAATCAGTCCCAGCAGAAGAGAAAAACAAGTCTGGGGACAGAAGGAGGCATTTTCCATCTGAGATTTAGGAAGGAGTGGAGCAGCAATAAGGCAGAGCTTTACAACAAAGCCTCTCTCAAGGCAAACAAAATTAATCTGTTTAAAACAAAACCAAGATTTCTGAAGGCAGAGAGAGAAATGGTCAGTACTGGGTGAAAGAGAGGAAATTGGGAGATATGAGCTTTACAAACAGTGAGGCTCTGGGAGCTCTTCCTGCACCATCAGGGGAGCACAGGACTTGTGATGTGGACAGGCCATAGCAAGAAATAAGCAGGTTAAGTCAGGATTTGGAGTGCATCTCTTGCCCAAAATGAGGATGTCTGGCCTTGAGACTTCTAGCAAGGAAGCTGAAACAAACCCACAGGTTTTCTTCCTCAGACAACCTGAGTGACTGTGGGTAGCCAGTAGCTGTGACTAATGCCACAGAGGTTCTTAGCAGTGCCAACACCATGCAGGTCCTGCATCTTGCAGCAGGACATACATGGCTGGCACTGAAGGCACTCCCTCAGGTACCTCTTTCCTATAAATTTAGGAAGAAAATATTGCCTGTCTATTTAATTCTCAGAGCCTTGGGTAAACTAATGTATTTGGTGAAGTCATCCCAGGAAAACTGTTTGCTGGCCTTTTGTATAAAGAGCTGTCTTCAGCTCCTGGCTGCCCTCACAGGCAGTTTTGCAGAATATAAACAACAACATTGATGAGGAACATGGCACTAATCAGGTCAAGATTTCAGGTTATTTACTTCCCTCCTAGATAATGGTCTATCAAAATATAAACCACTCCACCCTAGTTTCAAAACACCAACACGCAGCGCTAAGGTGGGGTAACCCAAGGGCATTCCCTCCCTGCTGTTTTCTTGACAAAACATTATTCTTGATCTTTATTCAAGCAAGAGCAGTTGGGCACAGAAACAATGTCTACTAGACCCACCTCAAAGATAATCTTGATTGCTGCCCACATAAAGCATCAAGTATTTCTGCATAAGACACAAAAAAGGGCGTTTCAGAACCACTGAGGCACACCATGGTGAATGCAGCTACTGCAATAGTCCTGCTGCTGCCTTTCCTGTGCATGGATACTCAAACCTCTCTCCTGGCTTACCTGCAGGGCAGCAGACTGGACTGCACCAGGGTTTGGGTGGCACCTGGCCTGGTGTGGATCCCTGTGAGGGAAGCTCTGCCATGCACCTTGGAGCTCTCAGGGGTCAGAGATTAAGGGCAGCTTCCCTGTGTGCCAGCTCCTTTCCTTTCTGAGAGGCAACTGAGCTTATCCTGCATTGCTGTACATTCTATAAAGCAGCAAAGAAACAAAAAGAAAGATATATACTATCTTTTTTAAAATTTACTTAGATTTCTAAAGCAAATAAAGTGCTTTGACATACACAAGGCTGCTTGTCATGGAAGCAGTATCCAAAAGGAAAGACATTCATTCTCTTGTGCAAGCTAAGTGGGAGAATGCAACCTCCTGGTGATTTCTCTTAGCTCCTAAGTAAATCCACCAAAGCCTTCCCCTGAGCCTCACATCTCCCTAAATCTCAGCCTTGGCAAGGAAGGACTATGCATGTATTTTGTAAAATCTTTTGTAAAAAGGCTGTACAGGTTTTGAATTGAAAGCCCTTAAGGCATTTAATAATTTAGAAATAATATGATGATAATTTAGAATTTATCTTTTGAGTTACTTCCTACCGTATCCTCTCGATGAAATGAAGGCTGTACGCCTTCACAATTTTCCATTTAGACAGAATTCCACCAGTTTAATCAAAGTGAAACATTAGGTACTGTTATGGTCCTTATACCTTCAGATTTCCTTGCTGATAACCCACATATTATCCGTTAACCCATTGCATCATTCACAAGAATAAACAACCTGGGCTCTGCATACAGGAAGCTGAACAAAAAAGGAAATAGACAATATTAATTTTCATGTACATCTTTTCACCTCTGTAGAGATCAGACTGACATATTTTCACAGATCAAGGTGATCTTTCAGATGTGCCTGTTAAATCCCTATGCATACAAAAAAGCATTTCCTATTTTTAAAGTTTGAGCCTTTTTCATTTAAAGCACCATTACCTCACTTCAACTAAAGAATGGAAGTGCAGAAGTCAGATTTACTTCCCATTCACTTCTATCATCTATACTGCAATATTAAGAATTAGGTGCTTGTGCAATGCCAAAGATCAGCACCTCACGTGTTCAAACACATACACAGGAAGGAGCAATGGACAATTACTTGGGGACAGACTACAAAATCCAGTCTATTTTACTTAACAAGGTAAGGAAGTCTTTCCTCAATTTCAGAAACAGGAAAGTGTTTAATACTGTGCTCTGCAGAGGGGGAAGCTCCTCACTTCAGGCATAGAACCACATCCCCTCCTCTTCTGAGGTACGTAGATGGGCGGACTCAGAGAACTTCCCAAGGGAAGATGCAAACAAATATTTCCCAATTAAAAATGGGAAATCATGGACTTTGTCCCTGCCAGAATAAAATGATTGTGATTTAGTGTAACCAATTTTATCACTGTGGGTGTCCCAGTTCCAGTGAGGATGGAGTTCCCTTTCTTCACAGCAGTGCCACTGGGGTTGTTGTTTGGATTTGTGACTAAAATACGCTCACAAACCCACCAATGCTTTCTCTGTGGCTGAACAACTCTTGCACAGCACCAAGGCTCTCTCCAGAAGGCAATTTGTTGTGCACTTCATTTTGGTCCTAGTATTAAAGACTTAATTTTTCAGTCTCTCCAATATACCTCTAGTGGCTTGAATCACGTTATTTGGTCTTTAAGTTTTTTCAGGGGCTCTTTATGAAATGTGTGGCTGATTTTTATTGAAATTATTGTAACACAAGATTGTAACCCATAAGTTTGTTCTGAAATTCTTTAAAAGATTACCTTTCAATGAATCAATACAGGCAGAACATTATTGCTTGGGGTATATTGGTGGATGTAGAATTCCTTGAAATGTAGTGGATAACAGGCTAAACAGTGAGCCAGTGCAGCTGCTGGGAAGTTCAGGAAGAGAAGTGCTGTCCCTGTGGATGTTGGTAGGCTGAGCACTGCTCCATACCACATCCAACCCCAGACCATGCTGGGCAGGACCTGCCTTCCCAAGGTCCTCTGTGTGCATGCACTTATTTGAACTCATCCCCATAGAAATCATTAACTTTTCTCCTGAGAAAGCTTAAGAAGATCTCATGTTCACAAAAGTGAAGGTCCTCTGTGCAGCAGATATTTTTTCCTCTGCTTTCCATGCCACCTCAGGAAATAAACACTTGTACTTTGAACACCTCCCCCTTTTCTGATAAAACAGTTTTCCTTAGCTCTAAGATACTTGTCACTCTCACAATGCTAAGTGGAAACACTGTCCTCTGCAAACAAACCCACAACACAGAGACAATGAAATATTGTCCCTCCACAGCACTGGACAGGAGATATTTTTTAAAGCTGCTTCTGCATTTTTGTTTTACTGTAGCTCTGGTGTAAGTCAGCTACAAAGAGAAGAGGTGGCAAGAAAGTGAAGCAGCTGAAGGGAGTTTTCACCTTCTGTCTCTCAGCAGAAAATCTGTTTTATTATTTTCTGGGAATAAATGTATTTAGAGCTGCTGACACTATTCACAAGTCCACTAGAGAGCAGCTATGCCTCACACTGAGCAGAGTTCTGCTTTAATTCACTTCTCTGACATTTATTGCACTTCACTCAAATGACTAATCAGCCCTGGAAAGCTTTCTCAGTACTAGACTGAGAGACAACGGAGGTGTGGACTCGGCTGCTCTGATTCACACCCAGGTTTGTGAATGCTCACCCCTGGCACTGAGCTGCTCCTGTTCCTGCACAATGCCCTTCCTGAAGAAATCTTAGCTCATAGGAGAAGTAAAGTAAATCAACACCCTGGAGGTGCAAGTTCCCTTGAATCCCTTCAGTAAAGAACATACAGATTTCTTGGAAGATGTCCAGGGCTAGAGGCAGTCAATGGGATTGTCATTCCAGGCAATGGATAAAATAGCTAAGTAAGGCTCTTTTACCCCATTTTCACAAAATGCAATAAAGTGCAGGTCTAAATAACTAATAAGGCACAGCAGTCCACAGTAACCCATATTAGGCCATTTTCCACTAATTTATGGAGGATTTTAAGTAACACTGAAGAATGATTTACACTAATGAGAAGACAATGTATGCTATGAAATACAATTTTATACAGAGAAGACAATTTAATGTACAAGATACTGGCTTCTCCTGACCATCCTCTTAGCCTTAAAAAAACACATTGAAGTTTTCTTTCTTTAAACATCAAGTAGCAGTATAAATATAAAGATAGTATGAATTCCAAAAGTTTCACTACTTATCTTTTTGTTAGAGAAAAAGGAAACTACTACCTGTCCAAACAGCTGGCAGATCCACATTCCCTAACCTGGTAAGTTAATGAAAATTGTCCTGGCCCTGTTAGAAGCAAACAAAAATTATTAAGGCAGAAGTTATTTTACCTTTAATCTACATTATTCCTGCCTCTTGTGAACTGCCTTGAAGTGCCTGGGTATTTCTACTTTGGCACACTGGCTTACTGACCTTCCTTTTTTATATCAGATCACTTCACCCTCCTGCATCAAGCAGGAAGGACAAGAACCAACTTCAGGCTTTTCATGCCAAAGGTCTGGTTTTACTTGTGTCCTTTCTCTTTGTCCTCCACTGTATATAACCCTGGCACTGTTTGTCACCTGGGAAAAAAACAAACATTTTTCAGAGCCTGTATACTGAATCATAAAGATCTAAGAAATCACAGAGAATGACTACAAATGTTAGACTGATCACCTAAACAAGGGAGAGCGTCTGATTTTTTTTTTTAAACAGAAATCATTTGAAGTGGCATAAAACACACTGCAACTATTGAGATGATCAAGAAAAAAAAATCTCACTTCAGCTTGGATATTCTGCTTTAAACAATGAAGAAAGGTTTCCTTCCCAGCTTTTAAAACTACTTTAAATAAATCCTCATAATTAAATATAATTAATGGAAAATTGAAACGATCATACAAAAGTGTCAGCACAGAATATTTTAATGTTTCTAATTATTTATTAGCTTTGTCATAAATTGTTGAAACTTAATAAGATCAGTCCGAATATGATGAACAGAGCTGAGAGGGAAAGTTTGTGCTCTGAACTAGGTCTGGCAATAAAGGAGGAAACAATGCAGCTCAGACAGCAAGGAGAGCTCCCATAGAACATGATTATATCAGAGGGTAGAACTGTTTCATCTCTTCTCAATTTAAAGGTAATTTAAAGTGAACGGTGACATTTGTCTCTGTGGCCAAATGAGATGTGGAGAGGGCAATGGCAAGGAAAAGAGACAAGAAAAAAATCTGCAGGGTCTGTGGCTTCTCTGCCATAGTCTGCATTTTTCACAGTACATTTGAAAAAAATGTTCTTTAACCTTTCCCTGCAGATCTGCCACAAACAGTGTTTGAAAGCGCCTCAGCGTCCTTTGATGTCCGGGTATTGTTTTGGAAATTACATCTTTGTCTCCTTTTTTCTTCAGGTCGTTTCTGAGATTCTCGTGAGTTTTCCTGTTCTCAGGTTTAATGTTTCCATTTCCCTTCACGTTTTTGCCCTTTGTGCAGCACTATCAGGTACAAGTATTTTGCAGCCTTTGGAGTGCCATCAACATCTCTTCTGACTTTTCAGCTGTGCCCCCAACACAGGGGCTCAAACCTGCAGAAGGGGAGATTTAAGAGATGCAACTATCCTGGGAGACTCAGCTAGCAAGTAGAAGAGGCATTGACAGGGTTTTTCCATGGGTTGAATAACAAGGTAGTTGTGCAATCCTTATGATAATCAGAAGAGGAAGATCCAGGAGTGGAAACTGAGCTATATGGGAAGGAATGATGAATCCTATGATATTGCTTCTGGGCAAAATCTGGGTGCTTCAAAAGAAAGCTAATCCTTGGTTATCTGCCTACCTGCACAGTTTGTAGTGATAACAGGGAAAATGTGATTTTCAAAAGCCACCATTGTTCTGGGCTAGGATCTTCGGTGCTCCTTGTTGGCCTTTTGGTTTCCCACGAGTTAGTGCAGAGAAACAGCACTGTCCTGCTCAAGGAATGGTATCAATTTTAAAGTCTGCAAGAAGCTCAAAAGTAACAGATAAGAAAAATATCCTTGTCCAGAAGAGTATTTTAGAGATCAGTTTTACTATTTTCTTGTATTTTGATCTACAAATGCAGTCATATTTACTGTCTCAGGCTTCTGAAAAGAAAACACAAGCAGGACAAGACAACTTAATTTTCCAGTCAAAGGTACAATGTTAGAGTAACATTTTTGATTTATTTTTTTTTCCTTGAAAAAGAAACAACTCTCCTGAATGGACAATGAGGAATTAAAATCTATGGTCTTCTACTGATGTTTTGATATGGAAATTACTGAAAATTATTAAGATATCAGTCATCCCTCTGAAATAGCTAAGTGGGTGATCACACTTTCAATCTTTATTCACACAGAAGTCTTTGACTAATGTTTTCAGACACATTTTGGCACTCCCACAAACACACTGAGTAGTTCTTTTCACACAAATAGTAATTTCATTTGCATTTCAGCAAAGAAACTTTATTTTATTAACTTGAATGTTATTTTTTTTCTCCTTTGTTTTCTGTCCAGAGGTCTTTGCTCATTTTTATTTCATTCCCATTGGTTCACTTAGAGGGAATGGTGTACATGCTTCTGGGAACTTGCCTGGCAGAGGCAAAAGTGTTGATGGTGAAAACTCAAAGTTTGGGCAGTCACTGCAGCCAACAGTGAAGTGAAGTGAATGGAATTAGCCAATATTAGAGGTTCAGGTGTCCTCTGTTGCTACAGCTCAGCCTTCTGGGGAGTTACAGAATGGGAGGCACTCACCAGAGCAGAAGGGAGGAGAGCAAGGGGAAGAATGAAGGCTCAGATGTTGAATCCATGGCTCTCCTGGCTCCACTTAAGTGATGATTCTGTGATCCTGAGAATCAATTCACTGAATGCAGTGTGCAACTCCACTGCAGAAGGAAAAACACACCACTGATCAACTATTCAATTATGAATTGAATAGTTCTCCATCCTAGAGATTCTTTAGTCTTGGATTTTATAAATGTATTTATTTATTTTAGACTACAGATAGTGTTGGTTACCTTAAATGGTACCAGTACCATGGTTTAGTCTAAATTATCTTAGATGTATGGAGTTTTTTAAATCAAATTCTCAGGTGGAAGATTTTTATTTTATAATGCCTCTGTCGTTTACCACAGTTGCTTACTCTATTTGTCTTCACACCTGAGAAAATGCTTTCTTCTCACATCTGGCTCTCTATATTTAATTTAAAATTTCCTTCCTAGACTTTAATCATAACCAAGAATATCTTGATTTGTCTCGTTTTTTTAGGTTAAAACATGCTCACAGTGCATCTTAAAACATTTCCATTACTGTTTCCACTGAATGCAAGGAAAATATGTTGACTTCATTAAAAAAAAAAAAGAATAAAATTGAACCAGAGATAATTTTCATAAATTAGATGTACAGATTTCACAGCTCAGAAACAAGGATGTCGAATGTGTCCAGCCTATACAGCCTCCTACACAGAAACCACAAGGCTTCAACGACAAGGCAGTGAAACCAAGCATTCAGCTTTTTATCCAAGACAGGCTCTACCCAACGGGTGCTGCTGCCTTGGTGTGCTGACTGCTCACACAAGAGTTTTTCCAAGGTTCGCTTAAGGTGCTGACCTGTGAAGAGAAATGAAACTCATTATGCAAACAATTGTGCTATATAGCTTCTCAAATCTGTATGTGTGTGCACATAACAGATAAGCCTACAGGCACACACATCCCTGCATTAGATATGTCTACTTGCAGATGAAGATAGAGACATCTGGAAAAAAAGGTCATCAAGAAAATTGGTTTTACAAAGCTGCTAGTTTATCTGTTAAGGATATCACAAGCTAGTCACCTCAGCATTCTTCAATCTCCTGTAAACAATTAAACAGCAGATCTATTTCTGGAGTTAAAAGTCATAACTAAGTTCATTTCATTACCAGAGTAATAAATGTATGAACAACAGAATAGTATTCCCATTTAAGAGAATTCTAGATAGCATAGCTACTTGTCCATCATTGATATAACTGCCAGGAAAGTAACAACAAATCCTGGGTGCAGAGTTAGGATTCCCCTAAGCACCCTTCCATAAAATGATTCTCCCAGAACCTTGAAATGCTGTCTGCACTGGCACCAAACTGCTGTTCTTGGAACAATGCTGCTGAGTGGGAGCCACTGGCTCCCTCAGCCTTGCATGCTAAGGAGGCACTTGGTGCATAGGAGATCACAGTTGTGTTCTATGGTAAAGCCAGTAGAAGGGGAGTTTGGGATTTCTGGCAACTCATTTCTATTTGCAAATTTGTCAGGTGTGCTGAGAAAATAGGGTTGACAGTGAAATGATTGCAATCAAAACAAAGCTAAACAATCTCTCAGAGCCTTTGCAAGAGGGATTTCACTGTAATGACTCCAAGATCCTGTAACAGAGGCTCCTCAAATTGTGACAAACTGTGACACAGAGCAGCAGTGACCTGAAGCCGAAATTTCTTTAAATGGCTTTGCTGCTGAAGAAAGTACCTGCATTCCTACACCCTGAGAACTGCAGAGGTGGCTCTGCCTCAGCCTTCCCTTCAGCTACGCAGGGTGTGACACCAAAGGCTCTGCTCTGCTGCAGGAGCTGAAGTACAGCACATCTGGTGGCTGATCCAGTGGTGTGCAGCACACACAGGGGTGGTGCTCAGGGCAAGCTGAGGAGCTGGTGTGCAAGGACTCGGGTGTCACTCCAGAGGCAGGCAGACCGCATCCTCCAGCGCAATGTCACTCTGCTCCTCTGTCCTCACTACTTCTTGCTGTGCCAGAGGTGCCCCAGCACCATGAGATGTGACACTGTCCCTGGGAAGACACAAAACAAAGGGCAGGAGAACAATGTGACTGAGTTCACAGGATTTGGAATCAACACTATCATTAAAACCAATTCTATTAGAAACTGAGTGTAAGCAGTAAACACATACACACAGGTGAAGGAGGCTACAATCTGTAGTATTTAGGCAGTACCTGAAAACCAGAAAGCAGAACTAGTCAGAAATAAGTGATATTCAGTCATCTGCTTCTACCAACAGTAACCACAACAAAAAGGAGAAAATTGCATTTTATGTTGAATGTAATTTTATGTAGAAAGCATTAATAAATCAGAGCAGATGTGCTGGAAGAGGGAGAAGGGGCCATAGCCCCTCAGTGGCTGTGCCCTGTGTTTAGCTTTAGACTGTGTAAGAGGGGAACAACTGCACTGCTGTGGAGATGCCACACCAGCTCAGCAGCCTCCCCAAACCCTAGGAATGACATCCAAAAGCATCTGTAACATCAAACCTTTAATTCTCTTATCAAAACTCACACTGCAGTGTCATGCTGATCACCATGCAAGGCATGGCAGGATACAGGGAGCCCCAGCTGCCAGTGGAATAGTTACCTATACACCAGACTGTGTACCAAATACATCCATCTTGAGCCTGTAATGGTTTGGAGGTTATTTGTTTTATGCTACTGATATTGCAACCCAGAAATTACTCTCTTCTGACTTCTGCTCCTTCAGTTCATTAACAATAGTAAATGAACAAAGGAAGCATTTTGCATTATGCCATTCTGCATCCTCCATTCACTGTCCAACACCTGCATGTATCTCTTCTGATTTTTCTTTTTCAACATTTGGGATGAACATGACACACACTGTTGGGTTTCAGCATAGTCCTGTCTCTTAGTGGAAATGTGCTGGGAATGTTGGGAAACAGACAACACTCCTGTGGTAGAAAGGAATGCTGGAAGCTCTGTGGCCTCTGTTGGCTCTGTGGGCCATCCTTCACAAGGAGACTGCAGATCTGTCATGCATCAAACTCCTGAGCAGCTCTGTGGTCTGCCACACAGAGCAGGAACAATGACTTGCCCCAACCTCTCCCCATCTGTGGCTTTCAGCTGAACAACTCCTTTCTGCCCTCAAATTTTTAAGAGAACTGTGGTAGCCAAACATCCTGTCAGCTGCTGCCTTTTCTTCTGAATGTGGCTGTCCTCTGGTAGTGGGGAAAGATTATGAGCACTACTGTAAAGGAGAACAAAGCTCTCTATGAAAGCTGGCACACAGCTCAGGCACAGCTCTAAGCTCTTTATTACAGAGATCAAACTGCTCAGGACTTATGCAGGAATTTTTAGCTGAGGTGTAAAAGGAACTGCATGATATGGCTGACTGAAGTGGCAGAAGGTCCCACTTGGTCACCCAGAGAGGCTTCTTCCATCCTACATGCAGAGAAAATTGTGACCCAGGAGGTGGGAGGCTGTTCCCAGCACTGAAGGAGACTTAAAAGGATATGCCCACAAGAGGACAGTTCTGACTATCTTGCTCTGTGCAGGGTGGGTCTAAGCTTATCTCAGGCTCTAGCTGTTGACAGGATGTTTCCTCAGAACAGTTTGTTATTAGTAGTTGGTAACATCAAACCATGCACCTAAAAAGCATTAGTGGCTTGACCTAAGAGCAGGATCAGAAAGAAGTTGGCTGGAGGAATATTATGGAGAATGCAAATGGTTTTGTATTGTTGCCTATTAATATTTTAGTGTTATGTCTCCACATTCAGTTATATTTACTCTGGTTGTTATAGCAAATACAAGTTAAGAACAGGGCTTTTTCCCAGGTTAGGCTTTCTCTTTACAAAGCTAATTTAAAAAGACCAAAGAATTATACCAAAGCTTATAACAGGAATTGCAAGGGGGTAGAACTGACTTGCAAAGCTGTCAGAAATATCTTGAAGACTAGTTTTTCTAAATGTGTTTAACAGGAATATTCTTCCTAGTCTCCCATTTTCCAGCATAACTCTCTCCCCGTGTCTCCTACCATACCCCCAAGTCACAGACAGTACATAGATGAAATTTCACAAAGCTAAGGTACAACAATTCTTTGAAAGCAGCCCTGTATATTGCACTTCTTTGGCTGAACCATAGCAATGACTAAGCCATGGGAAAAGCCTCCATTCAAGCTCTCCTGTAAAGGAAAATGTGGGTGGAAGAACCGGGCTTTCGGGGTCGAAGTCATGCAGCTCTTGGGTGGCAGCATCGCGAAGGGGAAAGAGGAGGACTCGGCGTGGCAGGGCTGGGCCGGGAGGTTTCTCACATTTCCACTTTCCAGCCATCCCTGCGGGGCCGGGCTGGCGATGACAGTGTGAGAGAGGCTGTCATTGTTTGACTCAGCATGTTCCTAAGCCACAAGAGAGCAGTGACGTATGTAAAAAACTTGCTGCTCGCTCTTATCAGATAAGAGGGATATCAAGGAGTTTTCTCCACTGCCTAGACAGTGGAGAGGAAGTCCTCCTTTGTCCTTGCATTTCACTTTCTCTGTCAGCATGGCTTCCTTGATGCAATTCTTGTGGCCTTACAGCCTCTAACACAAAACAGAGGACTATACAGCAGCTTTAGAGACTTGATATGCAAATAAAAATTACCACATTGTCAAATGCCCATTGTTTAACTTCCCTTTTACTCCACCAGTTTTAAAGCTGATCTCGGATATAACTGATTTAATTTGGACTAGCTCAGACAGAGCCATCTCACCTCCCTTGATTTTGGTGGAGATCTGTCTCTGCCCCTTCAAGTGCCGTGCTTCTGAAAACACATGGAGAGTTACCCTGTGCATTAAGTGAAGTTTTTAAGTGGTTCTGAAGTTGTCTGGACCAGCAAAAACCTTCAGTGATCTCTTTGCATGAAGCACTGCCAATCACCACATGATGGTGTTGCTAATAGAGTCCTGCTACACATCCAAGTGGAAAGTTCCCAAGTTATCAACCAAATAAAGATGGATAAATGCCTGACAGTGCTACCATGACCACCTGAGCAGCTGGGTTCAAAGAAACTTCCCAAAAGAATTCACATTGAAATACTGACAAGAAGAAGTAAAAGCAAACATTACCACCAGCCTGTTTCTTCGCCATGGACACTTCCAATAGTAAATCAAAAAGTGGATTGACGATAAATGAACGTCATGTTCATCCATGTTACCAGACAATAACCTACAGAAAAATTAGGGTAAAGAGGAGCAGAGCCAAGTCCCCTCTTTGTGTAAAGAACATCACTATTGAAAATAATCTCTCCATGTTCTCAGCAGTCTCAGGGAGGTGTTGGGCAACAAACAAAAAAGATTTTGCAATGCTTCACAGGAATGGGATGGAAGGATAGAGGCTAAAAAGAAGTACTGGTCACCATGTGGTTTCTAAAACCAATGATGCTGCTGATTTCCTTTAATGAACCCTAGCCATGAATTAGGAGACATTTAAAATAAAACCTACTGAGATCCTCTGTGCAGCTTGTCTAAAATTATTTTAAGATGTGTCTGCAGTGGCGGGGGGAAATGTAAACACACTACCTTTTCTTCAAGAAATAAAATTTCAGACTATGTGGTAGAAGAAAGTATTTTTTCTTACTTGTTTCAGTTCTCATTTTTCAGGATTTCTATTCTGTTGGGTGTTAGAAGCTACCCCTTTCACTGGGAGAGATTCTGTGTGTGTGTGCATGAGACTCTGAGTGCAGTTACGTGTATTTATACATATATCTATAAAATTTATTCCTTTAGACTATTCATTTTCTGAATGGTGAAAAATTACTTAAACACATAAAGAGCACAGAGTAAATAATCATTTGTACACAGAAAAGAAACATGCTAGAGTATGTCAAATAGAGCTCTCACCACTCATTTTTAAATGAACATTTTTAAACACTCATTTTTAAATGAACAATTAACAAGTGACCCAGCCTGGCAGCCCAGATTCACCCACCAGGCAATTTAGACAGGCGCATTTTATACAATGTCAGCATATTGCACAGGTTACCAGAATCCAACTGCAGTCCAAACTCTGTGCAGATTTTTTAAAGCATCCCCAAAGTCATCTGGAATCTTTAGATTTTCAGAGGGAAAGATTCAATTTGACAGACACATGACCATCTTTTTATTCACAAGTGAAGGTGCCCAAATGACTTTAACTGCCTTCTACTAATTCCACATAGGAACCTTTCAATGGTATTGATAGTAATTAAAAAATGATAATAATAAAAGTAATTTAAAGCTGTTCTTCCCCTCTTTGTGATGAAATATCAAGATCAGTGATTTTAAAACCAACTGATTCCTAAAGCTGGAAGTCCATTTCCTAGTGCTGCACTTTTGTTTGAACTTCATACATTCTTCTGCATTCCCAAGGAAATTCTCAGCTGCTGGAATGTAACTGAATGTGCTTAGGTGCCACAAACATTGGATCACTGCCACAAGCAACAGTGTCCCTTGGGACTGACCAGAATTTGAGAAATCTGCTCTTCCAGTGTACTGTTCCCATCTTGGTAATGGCCATGCTCCAGGGATTCATCTCTCCCAGGAAAATGTATCTCCCTGAAACCTTCCTTCCCAGTGGCCATCCACAACGTTGTTAATATATGTGCTACTGGTTCCAAGCAAATATAAAGCAAATTTCATCTGGTTTAAATGCCTAGATGAGCTTTTGCTCACAGCTCTAACAGAATCCCAGCTGGGAATGAAAAAGCCACAGTTCATAGGTGTCAGGAGGGAACAGCTAACAAACACTCCTAGGAGCCATAAAGTAAGAGAAATGCATTTAAACTTTGAAAGAAGTCCTGTCCTATTTCTCCAGAAAAGTACAGAAGAGTTGCAGATGGACTGAAGAGATTCATTGCTGTATGACACAGGAAAAAAAATGCAGAATCTTTGTTTACCTAGGCCTGTGGTTTCTAAGTACCAACATTTTAGTACGTTCATTTCTTGACTCAAAGTGAAAATGGGAATTCACCCTTTTCTCTTTTTTTCCTGCCCAATGTGCAGATGGGGCACATTTTCTTTCACTCCATCAATCCCTGCCCCCCCACGCACAAGCTCACGTACATGCACCTAGCCAGTGGAAAAGAAAAAAGGGTTACTCATGAATCCATTCTACAAAGCTTTCCTACAAACCCAAATGGGTGGGCTCTCCATCTCCAGCAGGGAGCAATATATAGGTAGGTGCAGAGCTTACCTGAGCACAGCTCAAACTGGAGTGTTACACTTGAACAGCACAACTTTGCTCCTGGCCCATTTTAAAACAGAACACATCAGGATGAAGAGGATGATTATTTTCTGCATGCTTTTCTTCTGCTCCACTATGGTGCTGACTGAAACTTCACCCAGAAGAGCAAAGTACAGACAGATTCTCAGGAAAATTGAAGAGTTAGAATCTATGGTGAAAGAAAAGGTAAGGGATGGTATTTGTCATAATGTTGAAATTACTTTCAAGCATTATGTATTGCTTAGTACATATCTTGTTAATGAAAATGTTAAAACTTTTCTAACTTAGATTTGTTTTATTTTAGGATGCTGAGTTGCTGTACACACCAGAAAACTTTGTGGTGAGATTGCTTTAACATTTTTTTTTCATAATTATATCAATTTGATTTTGTGCTGGTTTATTCCATTGATAAATGGAAGATGTCTTCTTCTTCTTCCCATCTCTGATCTAGTACTCTTAATGCAAGCTAGACTGAATAAGAAAATACTTTTTTTAAGTTTCTGGATATTTGATGGCAGAAATGTTTCTATTTTGGCATCACAATTACTGTTTTGCTATTGTATGTGTATCATAACCCACCAATAGATCAAGAGTTGCACATATTCCATTTAATTAAGAAATGGTACTACGAGTAAGGATTCATATAGGACCCAGATGAGCAGCAATGCTTTTGGGGATACAAGTATTTGGGGTGGAAGTGCCTCCAGCTGCCATGAGCTCCAGCCTGGCTGAGCTGCCCCCCTTGCCTTCCACTGCAGCCAAAAGGCAAGAGTGGCACTGCAAGGCCGTGCCACTGAGTGCCTCCTCTCATGTGCAGTCCCACTACTCTCTCTGAGACTATTTGTGCAGGGGCTGTGCTACCAACTGGAAGACAAAAGTGCACCTGCAAATATTCTCTTCAGCTTACAACTAGTTAAAAATAGAAGAGCAGCTCCCTGTGAATCCCTTTTTAATGCAGATACTCATTTATGTGTTACTTAGTGCTGATATTTTGCATCTTCCAAGGTTAAGATCTTCTTACATACAGTGAATCACCAAGTCTGTGCACTCTCAAAAGTGGCAGGATGCAGGATGTACTGTGAATTTAACTGCTAATCATATAAAATCATGTCTTAAAAACTTAGGAGGGTAAATGCATCCTACTTTGATAATCCCTCAACATGCAACTGAGGTCTGGAGCAACCTGCAGCTAATTAATATTCTTGTGTTAGGGTTCTTAAATTTTTGAGCCCTATTTTGTAGCACAAACAATTTCGATTGACATGTAAAACAATCACTATGCATTGCTACATCGTAAAAGCTGTAGGCATTCTTAAAAATCTATCTACTCAGAACTCTAAGCTCCTTTGCAAAGCAGCTACAAGAAGAAAGGAAAACGAACTCACCTCATTTCACACAGGTTTTGGTTAGCCTCCTCCTAGGCTTTACACTCGGGCACATGTTTAACTTGCCAAAAAATATACAGAAGCATGACCAAACTAGATACATTCCTTCGAACTTCTAGAAACAACTGCAGTGCACAAACTCATTGCTGGGTTTTTTCCATTAAAACTCTTTCTAACTTGTGGTGTCAAAGTGAAAAGGAGAAGATTATTGGGTGTCATTTTACTCCAGTGTTTGCTGTTGCCTCTGAAACTAAGCAAATACAACTAGTGACTAATTGCTTAATGAGGTTGTTGGGGTTTTTTTCTTAAAAAAAGTCATGCTCACCTCAGGAAGGAAAACAACAGTTCACTTGCAGCTTAGGGCTTTACTATCTGATTGTGGGAGGTCCTAAGTGCCTCCTCTGAATACTAGACAGACAGAGAATTCACAGATGTAGAAGGTATTAAGTTGATGCTGGTTCAGCTTCTGATGAAAATCATGTTAAAAAAATTAGTGTGCTAATAGCAATTATCACCACCAACTAAATCAACAAACTTTTCATCCTACAGGGTGACTAAAATATGTATCACAGTGTGACAAAGCAGCAGTCAGGGTCATTAGGTGCCATCACAGCCTAAGTGAAACTCAATTTAATAAAAAGTCGCTCACGTAACTGCATTTCAAATATAAAAATATTTGAAATTGTTTTTATTATAACCTGCTCATGGCAGATTTGCAGTTGGTCTTGAATATTCAATGAGAAAACTACCTATTATAACATTTAGGATGAGGTGGTTTATCCCTGTTTTGGTTTCCTTGAGGTTCCTTTGTGTAGACTGTTACCCTCAACTCAATCCCACACAATTTCCTTCCTCAACAGCAAAGTATCCTTTCTTTTGAATAAAGAGAGGTTAGATGACATCAAATCAAGGGAAAACAGGCTGAGGCTGAAAAAGCAATGTCAAGGCTGAGATGATTGCAGCCTGGAGGGCAAATGAGCCCTCTTGCTGGTGACTGGCCCTGCAGCTGAAGTGCCACTGAGTGCCACACGCTGGATGTGCCTCGGATCTGTATCTCCCGCTGATCGCTAATTCCGGAAGCGAGGGCTCTGCGGGCTCATCTCTTAAGCCAGTTTGAGTCAGATGCAGAGTACTGCTGCCAAATGCCTCTGATACCAGTATTTTACATGCTTCTAGCCCTGCTCAGGCATTTCCAGTGGTTGTGCTCCTTCATGCCTCATCCCAAAAGTGCTCAGCCCATGACAACACGCCAGGCCCCACAATCCTTGCGGTGCCCTGGTTGTTGGCTGCCTATGCTGTAAGTGACAGCTCAGCAAAACAGAAAAGGCAGCACAGATGAGAAATGCTGGTTTCTCAGCTCAGCACGGATGAGACTGAAAATGTTTTCAGTTTCAGCTGGAAAATCGATCTCTTTAAAAGACGAGTAGTGGTTTTTTTCCAGTAAGCAAAGGCTGGTTACGGTAAGGATGCTTGAAACAAACACAAACGTGTCACTTTTAAGGAAAATAAAATGTTTTATCTGACCAACACTGGATGTTGCTAGTAAAGTTTGCTATAAGCAACATCCATTAAGCCTGCCTTGTCCTTGCCCAAGCAGCAAACAGCAGTGGCATTTCATAAGGCAGATGAGATTCACCATGGGTAGCAGCTGGTATGCAAACAAGGATAATGGCTTTGGAGCCTTTCTAATATGCACGATCAGCAGCTTCCTTCTTTGGAAAACAGAAAGCAACTTAAATTGGCTTCAGTAAACATTGCTTTTCTTTCTCTGTTGACTTCTAGGTTAGTTTTGGGGATAGTTTCTGTATTATTTCTGATGCTATCATATATGAACATTTAATAGTATTTGAAAACATGCAGTTTTAGGTCAATTCTGATTATTAACTAGGCATTATTAGAAAGGGCACAAAATGAGGAAGAAAAAAAATTATATTCCCACACATAGCACTGAGAGATATTTGTAATTTTTAAAATACAAAATGCTCATGCTGATCCAGTCTTCAGGATTGTTTTCTTTTAAATGCTGTCATGATTAGTAGCCAAGTGGACATTCATTTTGTTAGGAAATACTTGAGTAATTATGCAAGAACAGCCAGAATCAAGCCTCAGTATCACTTGTGTATCAAAAACTAACTTTAAAAGGTACAGTTGAATACTTGAATATTCTCAGTTAATATCCTAGACACCACCTTCTGGACAGGGACCACAATTTAATAAGTGCAGGAAAACGTGCTGCAACATTGACTTTAAAACAGCTCCTTCTTCTCCCGCCCTAGGATGGATGCGAGAATACAACAGTGACCTGCTTCAAGAAGGGCATCCTGAAATTACAACCAGCAAGGAGCCAAGATACTCCAAAGTTCACCAAAGCCATCAGAATCGTGAGCAGATTCACCGCCAAAGACAAGGTAGGATTTCCTCACCGTGCTCGTAACTGTGATTTTTTCCTATAGCAGATGCCCACTGCAATGGGGGAACTGTAGAAAACAAATCTCTTAGAAAAACAAATCTCTTAGAAAAAGAAATCTGCCTTTCATTACTTTAGAAAATAAAAAGTCCAATTTTTACACTTTTTTACTTTTGGGAGAAGCATTCCCTAAATGTCAGATACATGTAGTTGGCAACCACACAATGTTCTGGTAGAAGGACAGGGATTACTGCAAAAAATGTGAATTAAAGGTGTCATTACTAAATTTCTTCCCCTTTGAAAGAGCTTGTTTCAAAGCTTTTCCAGGTAGAAAAGGCATTTGATTCCAAGCCTCTTGATTTTTCAGTGAGAAAGCTTGAGATTCAATTTAGTATTGTGATATTCTGTTTAGAAGTGCCATTCTTCTCTTTATCTTCCAGCAATGCAACGCTACACCTCCATGTGAATCTTATGAGAAGAAAACCCCCAAAAATTTTTTGAAGGGCTTTGAAAATCTAATACAAATGGTAAGCAGAGTTCATTCCTCCTGGGTCCTTTCTGTCATTTTGCAAACCACTGCAAATATCCTTATTTTACATCTTTACTAACAATGTGTTGTTTTTACAGCTATTCAAGAACTAATCTAGGACACACCAGAGCTGAAGGCTCCTGAAAATCTACTTTTTAAAGGAGACACTATGCTATATTTAAGATGTGAAAAATGTAAATATTTTCCAGTGTTGTTATGATGTGTTCTCTGTGTGTGGTAAGTGAAAACTTCTCTCAAAATATTAAGGAGTCTTATTTGGATGGGTATTTGTAAGATGGATGCTATTTTGCAAGTAATTCTAGCCCCACCTTACAGGAAAAACTAAATTCTAATTTCACAAAAATAGTCTCTTGTAAGGGACTTAACTGTTCCCCCTCTGCTGAACTATGGTTACTTATGTATGTTTGCTTTGATCTTAACTGAATCCCAAGCAGAGATCCCTGCAACTTTTAAAAGAAAATGAACAGAAAAATTATCAGGGCTTTGAAGTTTCAAAGGAATCTGCTTGGACTGATTTCCTTATTTACAATAATACCACACACAGAGCTTTAGTTATAGTTCTTAGACTGCATCTTAGCTAACTGTGGAAAAATATCCTGTATTTAACTGCCTTCTCAATACTGGAAAAAACATTTCCAAATCATACTGTATGGCTGTGATTAACATCTTGAAGCTAATGGCACATTTGCCATGGGATTCAGTAGGGAGAGGTGCTCTAAGTGGAGATATAGGATTCTGGGGGGGACATCCTGCTTCAGAAAATGGAATTTCACATACACTGCCCCAGCTTAGGCATGACAGGGTGGTACAAGGAGCCACTGCAAAATGTCCAATAAATACAGTCATTGATGATTAGTCAGAGTGAAACAGCTCTAATGTATATTGCTTTCTCAGAGGACAGCATTTATACTCACATTCATGTACCATTAATACTATTTATTCTCTCTCCTCCTGATTAATTTGAACAGTTTTCAATTTGCCATTTTTTCTTGAAAAAATCTGTCAATTTTTTTGTTATGTGGAAACTTTCCTGTACAGCTCCTGAATCCTGAACATTTCTGTGGCACTATGGCCAGAGAAAATGTGGAAAATTTTTTAAGTGAAAGTGAATATCCCAGCATTTGAAACTAGTTTTGGCAGCTTAATATACCACCCCATTCTGCTTGCAAGGATTCTGAACCTCTGGGTTCTTCCATCTGAGCAGTAACTGCTAATTTACCCCAAACAGATATTAGTCCCCCATGAGGAAACTGATCTTGGAAAAGAGCATAAAGCCTTCCAGTAAAAATTACCTTTTCATCTAATTTCCTCTCTGCTTAGTAGAACTGTGGTAGAGAGAGGAAACTGGAAAACTGTATCTAGTGTTAGGATGGAAAATGACAAGCTTAGTTACCTCCAAAAATAATAAGGCAGTACTAGAAATATTTCCATTCCTACCACTGTCATCAGCCTAAAGGAAAGCTAATACAAAAAGCTTTGCTGCCTCCACATTTTCCCTGTCCTGAAACGTGAACCTCCTCAAAAATGTACATCAGAAAGAGGAAGGAAGAGTCTCAGAGCCCAAAAAACCAAGTGAACTCTCCTTGCTTCTGGTCATTTTGATTTAGAACATCTTTTTCTTCTCTTCTTTTTCTGTTTCAAAGCCCATTTTTCCTCTGTGCAATGTTCTATCTCATACTTCAATGTTTCCACATTAATGCTGAGAATTAACATTCTAAAAAAGAACTACCAATCATATGTAAGTAATCAAAGTAGTGAGTTGAAATGATGTTCTTTCTGCACCTTCTAGCCCTGTTTCTCTGACTCACCTACCCAATCAGTGAGCACTATGTCCTAGAAGGACAATCAATAAAGCAGCACTTCTCATGCAGCCCCATGCAATATTTACATGTGCAGGGTTTTGGAGAAAGAGCTTCATTTTTGTACAAAGAATACAGTATGTATTTCTTTATCTGTAAATGTCTTTTCCAGTAACCTGCTAAGTGCATTAGAATCACTCTTCTAAAAGAGCCTGTTAAAATCCTTGCTGTGCAGATGAAATGGGATTAGCATGCCCTGACAAACACAACATTGTGTATTACATATTTATTAGCAATCATTACAAAGCATTGAGAAGCAACTTTTGTTCCTGAGATGGACATTTTATGAATGAAAAGCAATTCCCCACAGGAATGTCATAAGCTAATGAGGTATTCCTGCCTACACTGCAGCAATGCCTGGGTTTTGTCCAAGAGGCAGCATGCAATGCAGTAAGTAATGCACCTATTCCTGTTTAGTGACTTGCTTCACTTGTTTTTAACTATGGATTTTATCACACCAAACAACAGTGCTAAAGCTTATTTTTGTCTTGTTTTAAACACAGTATACTTGTTTATTAATTGAGGTTATTTCATGTACCTGTAGAACAACAATTTAAAATACTCACTAGTGAGAAACTGCAACAAATATAACTTTGGAGGGTTAATTGCTCTGAGATCTTACTGAAACCCAAAATTATTGGACAAGCCAGTCCAGCTAGCTACAGAGAACATTAATCACAAAATTAGCACAGTTGATTTTGGTCAACACCACATCTCTGGGCAGTGTCAGCACAATCACTGTGGGCAACGCTATGCACTTCAAATATGCTTTGATTTACAAGATGTGTGGCCTTGTGTTCACTCTTTGATTTGTCAGAGTGATCAAAGACTGAGTGTATTATTCAGGGTGTGTTATTTGAAGAACAAAATGAATGAAGAACAGGAAATCTGTGCAGGACAAACCAGTGTTCAAGAACACATCATCTTGTCCTGCAACAGCGTTCTCAGAAGGAAAAATGAAGATGCCCCAGGAGGAACTTGTGACCTTAGGAAGGACCAAATACCACAAATCTCAATGTGTACACCCTCTTGTTTCCTTTCATGAGATGAACTCTCTTTGGACTAAGTACACTCTGCAGAAACAGTGTGTGTTTCACTAACAGAGTACATCATATAAGCCATAAAAGCTCATTACCTCCCACGGAGGCTTTACAATTTATTTATGATTTTGATCATAAGTGCCCTTTGTAGGCACTTTGAGATGTGTTTTAGCATGGTATATATAATTTTGTATAATATTTACTTTTCCTGAGAGGATTCTTTATTTTTATACCAATTGATTAATCTAATTTAATTATTTATTGCATTTCTGTAAAGGGAATGTTCATATTAAGGACTGTGTGGTCTGATTAATTTATATGCCTGTGATATTAAACAATTTTAGCTAATACCATTTTCTCTCGTTCTTTTCTTCAAAAACACATTTTTGTAGTTATCTGTGTGAGAACTATTCCCTGTGGGTTTTCCCACCACCTGTATCACAGACCTGGTTTGGAGTGGGGTAAATTGTTCCTGAGTATTTTTGTATCTCACTGAGTGAGATGAGTCAGACTTGACTAACAGTTAATTCTGGACGAATCCCAGCATATGTGATTCCTGCTCATTTCTTGTGTGCAAAGACAGGAGGGATCCCTCCATCCAGTGGGAAAACATACAGGGAATAGTTCTCACTAAAAATAGGTAACTGCAAAACTCCCTTACATGTTCTCCACTTTGGAGCAAGGGTGAAAGAGAACGTTTCCTATTCAAACATCTTTTCCTACTCAAACATCTTTGCCCAAGCCGCTGATCTCCATTGCTGTACTGCCACCTTTTGATGGCAATTTGGAAATGCAAAGCAGCTCCAGACACAAAACAAGCAAGCAAGATGAGTATCACAGTGAGCTTTGAGATACACCACAGATATAACAACTAAGTTCTCCACTTGCCCTTTAGTTTTCCCTTTTCCTCTTTACACGGCTGAAGGTCCAATGGTGTTTTGTTGTAACATAATGAAAAACATGTTTAAAAAATCCCTTACCACACCAGTCAGGCTCTTCAGCAGCTCCTTTCCCTCTGCAAGAGGATGTACAAATGGATGCTGTGTCCATGTGTCCCTTCATTAAGTGTCCAACAACCTACCAGGAGTTCTGCTCTTTTTAGATTCTTTATAAACAATTATTTTACCTCTTAATTTTTTGAAGATGACTTTGTCATTAAACTCCATGCCCACCCCTGGTTCTCCATCTTCCTCCCATTCTAATTCCCCACACTTGATCTTCCAACTCCAGCTCCCTTTCTTCCTCCTGATTCCTTTCTGTTATCAGGGAATTTTCAGACACTTAGATATTGCAAGATCATCACTTTCACAATTCCATTAAAATGGAAAAAGAGTTAAACATAATGCTAGTGGTCCTTACCATTTCTTACCATACACAGGAGAACATCCTGACAACAAAGAAATCAGAAAGATTTTCACTTCTAAGCCAAACAAGTGAGGGAAGCACTCACAAGTAGGTTTCATATCAAGCTTATCATAACAGATCAAACACTATGATAGAGCACCTCTCTGCCTTAAATCCTTACAAAATACAGAGACAATGAATGACAAAGGGGTCAAGGCCAGTGCCAATTGATGAGGACAGGATCTGCAGGGGGTGAACCAGAAAAATGTTTGAGATCAGCACGCCAAATCCAACATTTCATCAAACCGAGAAGCAGCTCCAAGTTTCTCGGTGCCTTCATGAACGGCTGGGAAATGCACCAGTGCAGATAGCAGATCATTGCACAAGAGGGCAGCACACAGCTGGGAAAGGAGATCCTCACTCTCCTCCTCCTCCTGACCCCGCCCAGCTCACTAAAAATTAATCTACAAACCTTCAAATGTGGGGAAATACAGTTTAAAAGGAGGACTTAACTAAAAATGCCCCTATTTCTGTGTTCTCTTTTACAGGCACATTTCAAATGGCACCTACTTCGTAATTTCTACTTCTTCCTGTATTCTGTTCCTTCCCAAACAATTTATTCCTCATTCACTCTACTCCTCCCTTCTACCCTCTATTTCTCCTTTAGGAAAGCCACTTTAGTTATGCCTGACATTTACAACTCTTGCATCAACACCAGACAGGACAAAGAATTGGCAAATCCTGCCACCTTATCTCAGAGGTATCATTAGGAGAGGCATCACCTGAAAACAAAGAACAAGCAGAAAAGATTTACAGGATCTGTTCTTTTCCTGGAACTTCCCTTCAGCATGGACCACTTGGTCCATTTCTAAATTTCTAACCCAGCACCTGCAGATAAACAACAGTTCCAAGCATTCCTTATGGACTTACTGCCTCTCCCCTTAGGTGTCCCACATCCTGTAAAGCAGCTTTTTACTATTTACTATTTTACTTTTGTCAGTTCTTTCCATTTTCTATGTTACACCCTGCAAAGAGCTGAACCAACACCAGATAACATGTGGAATGCAGCAGTTGCAGCTGGACATGGTGGGAAAGGTGTAGTACAAATTCTCAAACACTTCAGCTGGCATTAAGGATTTTTTATGGCACTGAAGAACAAAATACTGGGAACCTACTGCCTCAAGTTCCTTTTCCACCTCTTGTACTGGGCAGGGTTGGCTTAAACCATTCCCATTTCTTCTCCCTACCGGCCCCCAACAGTTGCATTTTTCAGGGGGAAAGGGTGAGGAGGCAAATTTTATTTGCTTTGGTTCAGTTTTAAAACGTGCCCTTATGAAGTAAACCTGTTATGCATCAGAAGACTTCCCTTAAAAAGGTGCTGCACAAGGCAAACTCAGAAGCAGACCGGGTTGGGAATTTTTCAATGCAAGTTCTTCCACTGGAGGGTAGCAATTAGTTGAAACTGAAACTTGACAACTTTCACTGCAACAGTCTGACAAAACTTTAAGCAAAAACCATTTATCAGGTCCAGGATGGAATTTTTGTTAAAAACAAAAGCATGTAAGCAAGAGTGCAGGTTTTTGGGATAGGAAGTGATTGCTGGAGTCAGGCTCCAAACCCTGCTCTGCTTGATTTGGCTTCTCCATTGGGACACATTCCACCAAGGTGCCAGAGGAGGTGCCTACTTCACAGGCTACTGATGGCTATGGATCAGTCTCACTCTTTCTTGAGTGGTTTTTTATTAAAACAGCTGCAAGTTTTCAACATCATTTCAGAGTGACACAAAGGGGAATGGAGGTCAAAATTGAAAAAGTGACACTTCTGTGAGATGGAAATATTTCCTAGTTAGTTCTACATGGTTCTCATATGATTTGTCTCAGTGTTTGAGACCATTCTCCGGCAAATTTCCCAGTCTGACACATATGCTTTTTTTAGGCTTTAAGAACAATTCAGTGGGCAGCAGAGCAATAAAGGTCAGATGCAGAGCAGCAGAGGTACACAGCAAACAGTAAATCCCTCTGTGGAATGAAAGAAACCGTAGGTTGAAAAGTCACTGGGAGAACAAAGATGGATAGTAATCTCTTCTAAAACTTCTCCCTCACTGAAAGTTTCTGTATGAGTACTGATCCTTCAATAACCCATTTCACAATCAAAAGCACCCAGGGTGCTTTCCCAGGCCCCACAGATCTCCTTATTTTCCATCAAGTCAAAGCACCAACATGAGTTCACCCCAGTGAAACTGCTCTATACCAACAGCCAGGTATCAGCAGTCACATGGCTTTGGATAATTCATGCTTGGTTTTTCAGGTAAAGAACAATGTGTCATGTCTTTTAAGACATGAATAACATATTTTAAACACTCCAAGTTTAAGAGATATGTAGCCCCATACATTTGTAAAATACTATTTTCTAATTGTCATCATCAGTATGATTACAATTCCTGTTTTTTCTGTTGCTCTGTTTGAATGTTGCTTATATATAAAAACCTATTTTGACAGCTTCCAGCTGTTAATGGTGACCAACTAAAAACTGGCCATGTTGATGGGTTCTAACACATAACCTTAACAGGAGTCTGAGAGTGACGAGATTTCAGACTTTTGACACCCAAAATCATACTAGAAGTGGCCCACCTTTCCATTATTGTTTACAAAGATTTGATTTGGTTTAGCAGCTTTGCAACATAACAAAGCTTCTTGTTACTCTACACTTCTCCCTTATTTTGCACTGCACGGGTTTCAATTCCCAGTTTATCCTGCAGGATTTAAATATTGAGAATAGGGGCTCTTCAGTGAAGGCAGAGGGATGTGACCTCAGAGAGAACACAGACTACACCTTGTACCTGACACACAGCCAGAGGGGGAGGCACCAGCAGATGGGGCCTCACAACAGGTCCTGTGTCACCTCCTGGGGTTTCCTGAGAACCACGCACTGGCCCAGCCCTGGCAGATTGGCTTCCTCTGCACAGCTCTGCAGACTGCTCACAGCACTCAGTGTCCCTGAAAGTCAGGAGCAGACCATTTCAGTTTTCATCATTATCAATTTCTAAAGTACCAATTCACCTAATTTATAAAATACTTTTATTTTTAAAAACAACATTAATCACAGGAAAAGCTTACAAACAGCAAAGCTCTTTTACAAGAAATTCTTCTGAGAACATGACTAACACAGCTGTACTTTTTAAATACAACAGAACATTGAGTAAAGGCCAACTCATACTCTTACTCTGATTTTTTTTCCTTTTGTTGTTTTGTCCTTACAACTTTTCAATCATTTTCTGTATGGAAAAAAACATCACCTTAGTTTCTGAACTCAAGTAAAAGTCCTTTCACTTCTTCTTAGAATTCAGGATTCTCACAAGTGCTGCAGTCCAAGAGGCCCCACACAACCCTTTTATCTACAGCAGCAAAGGAAATGCTTTTCACTTTCAGAGCACTGCATAGTAGGTTTGGAGTTTTCCCAAATACAATGATCTTGAACTTGTTGTTCATTGGTTTGGTTTTTTCTCCATCTCTGCTTCTACTGATTTTGCAGAGAACGTCCAGGCATACACAGACTCTAAATGAATACAGTAATTTCATTATTATAAGCTGCACTTCCGGGTGCCAGCAACTTTTCATTCTTTGTCCATACATAAGCCGCACCTGATTATAAGCCGCACGTTACAATACAGAGTGTGATAAAAGTATCTGTTCTATCACCATCTGTTGAGGGTGGGGGCAGTGATCCTTATCTCTGCAGGAGATATTCTGCTAATGAGCCATCCATTGAAATCAGGCAGGGCATTGTTCTTTATCTTTTCACAACCCATCCTTCCTCCAGCCAGTCATTTTCTGCTAATGGCCATTGAGTCCCACTGTGGGACTGATAAAATTACTGCATCCCATTGGGAGTTGCTCCAGCCAGGGGGAAGAGCCCAACATTTCTTACCAAGATAAAAACAGAGGTTTTGGGACACTAAGGGAGCCCTTTCTCCACTGGACTCCAGAGGAAAACCGGATTTCTCCACATCACCACTGGACCTTTAGAGGAAAACTGCACCTTGTACAGGAGCACTGCTCCAACTGAGCCACATCTGTCACTGCAGGAGGATGCAGCCACCATTTAATGGGACTGCTGCCAACACCCTGCCTGACGGGTGTCAGGTTGTGTTCTGACTTTGTCAGGGTTTGGGGTTTGTTTCTTTGTAGTACTGTATTTCTATTTTGATTTCCCTAGAAAATAACTGTTATTCCTAATTCCCACATTTTTGCCTGAGAGCCCCTTGATTTCAAAATTACAATAATTTGGAGGGAGGGGGTTTACATTCTCCATTTCAAAGAGAAGTTCCTGCCTTTCTCAGCAGACACCTGTCCTCCAAACTAAAACAGCAACTTTTCGTTCTTTGTCCATATATAAGCCGCACCTGATTATAAGCCGCACTTCAGGTCCGGGCCAAAATTTTAGTCAAAATGGTGCGGCTTATAATAATGAAATCACTGTACTTGGATCTTTGTATCCGAATTCTACATGTAGAAAACAGGAAAATTATTACTAATTGTCCAGTTAACACTGATATGCAGGAGATGGGTATTATTGCAGAACATAAAGAATAAGAAACTCCATACACAGCACAAACTTCAGATAATATCAGTCTTGGAGTTGTCAAAGAGTAAACAATACCTTTTTTAACATTGGTTAAGCTACAGGATTTGTTGATATTCCTCCTATCAGTTGTTTGGCAAACACAAAAAATATTATTTATTTTCGCTTACATAATTTCCAGTTTAAATACTAAATTAGGTGGTTTAAATAATTTTAAGTTTCCCATAAATGAAATAATAAACCTTGGGGATAAACTGAGTGAGAAAATGAACATGTGTACATCTCTAGAGTTATTAATGATGCTTCTGCTAATATTTCTGCTCAATATTTGTGGTTCCTGTTTAATATCACAAATTTCTCTCCCACAGATCTTGATTTCACTCTCTGTTTTTTCCTTGGGCATTTAAGAGGAACCTTTGACATTTTTGTTTGGCCACACACTACTAAGAGCTCTGGAGGCCATAATGATGCTGCTTTATGGGATATATATAAAATACACAATGTCTCAGAAAATATTCCCCCTATTTTTCTGATATGGAAGCTAAATGTATAGCTTTCCACAGATACCAGACAAAGAACCACTTGTACAATTTTACATGTACAAGTGTAAAAATTTGCAAAACTTGTACAATTTTACATGGATATAGAAAACAGCATTAGGGGAAAATTATTTAGCCACATGGCAATACAGGAGTTAATCAGAATAAAGTAATAAAATTACTTTTGGAATGGAGAGATGCTCTGGAGATGAGTGTGTTTTTTCAGAAGTACATGTCATCATTCCTACTATCATTAAACCAAAGTGCATTATCTTATTACCAATTCCATTGGAGGGAAGAAAATGAGCCCAAATCAGGAGACAGACATATAAGGTAAATGTTCCAAAGCTGTACATCAAAATGAAGAAATTCATCAATGCAAATCAGTTCTTGGTTTCTGTGAGATCAGGATTAACACTGGATTATTCAGAAGGAGGCACCAAGTTCCTGCAAAAGGCAGCAGTGAAATTTCACTCTCATTTACTCATGAAGATTAAAGCAGAGTCAGCAAGTTCCCCAGGCACGGGGGAGGCAGTGTCATAGCCAGGATGACAACATGGGAGCCTCTGAACCACAGCCCTGCTGAAGGTCACACCTCACCACTCTAGGTAATCCTACAAAAACCAATCAGGACTGGGCAGAAAGGAAGAAATTAATATACAGTCATCTAGGAGAACAGGAAGAATTAAGACTCTATAACCCAGCTAAAAAACCAGGAGAGGGAAAACCCTGAACAAGCAAAGATCTACTACACAGCATAGGGGGAAACTCCTGCATTCTACCCATGACACATTTGTTAATAATGAAATTATAACCCAAACCACAAGAGGCATTCTGTATCCTAACTTCTTTTGGTTAAAAAAATAGGAAATGGGATCAGAATTCCTATTGTTTGGCAAATCTGTCTCAATCACACAGGCTTTGCACATTAAGATTGTGAGATACTGGGAGTTTTGGAAGGTAACATTTGCAACAATAAGTATTTGAAACTAAGCAAAATTTTAGATAGATGTTTAAGTCAAGGAACGTAGAATCACAGAATGTTTTGGGTTGGAAGGCTTCTTAAAGATCATCTAGTTTCAACCCCCTTGCCATGGACAAGGACACCTGCCACCAGATCAGGATGCTCAAAGGATAATAAATGTGGAAAAAACCAAACACAAACCACCCAAAAAAACTTCCCTTGTACTAGAGCTACCTTCATTACACACACCACCCATCTGCATATCCACTTCCTAAAGACCTCTTGAAATGACAGCCTTTAAATAGTGTGAGATAAGCCATGATCTCTTATTGCACAGACAAATACACCAAATTTTAAGTGCTGAAAGATTCATGATGAGAAACTCCAGCTGAAATCTGATCCAAATTTCTACTATGTGCCATTTCCACATTTCCTCTTCCCTGTGCTTGATCAGTTAGAATTTCTCCACATAACTGGGCTCTTCCATGAATCTGGCAACATAGCCCAAGGCTAGATTTAAACAGGGAAAAGGCAGGGAACTCTTCCCAAGAAATTTTTAAACCCTGATCAGTGTTTTCTAAAGAGTGACATTTTTGGTTTGGGAATGTAAACAATCAATCTACCACAAACTTTTGTACTGATGTCACAATATGCCTCAGGAAAATCTGTACATCTCTTACTGCACTGTTTTCCACAGCAGCTGAGTCCTTTTCCACATAAAAATCACAATTATTCCAATGTGACTTTTTATCACTTCTAGTCACTTCTGATGTTTTTGGCAGAAAGTGGCAGAAAGCACAGTAATAATTTTGCTATTACTCCTTCAAAAATGGAAGAGATGTAGTAGGACTCAATAAAACTCAGTGGTTCATTTTCACACATCCTAAATTAATAGGAAATGGATTCTTGGATTTAAAAAGTCAGAATCCTCTTGTCATGCTTAGGTGTTGGCATCCTAAAAAGTGACATCTTCCCAAAAACTGCTTCCTTCTATCCATTAGATATTCTTCTTGCCTTTACTTCTTTGTTTTAGGAAACAGTTGGTCAGTTATTTCAGCAGTAAACATTCTCATTTTCTTAAATTCTTAGTGGTTTTAAGAGATTTTAGTTTTAACATTATCAGTTGATAGGATCTCCCCTCTATAAAGGGTATAATGACTTGCCTCTGCCATCAGGGGAAGTTATTTTCAGCCATAAAGTGTTTTACTGACTACAAATTCCAAAACAAGAAACATCTCACCAGAAATGGAAAAGAGACCACCAAAAATACATGTAATTCTATTCATAAACTTCAATTTTCAGATGCTCACATTACCAATGGCTAATTCTTATATTCCATAACAAACTACTCCCTCTTCACAGGATCAGGAAGAACATCAGCATTAAATCTCTTGAATCTTGCTGTTTTAAAATCTTCATATCAAAACTTCATACCAAAATGTGAAAAAAATAAAAATCATATTACATCAAAGCAATCAGAAAATCCTTTGAATGGGAAATGCTTCACAGCAATCATGTTTCATTTCTTTCTGGAAATATTAAGAGCTTTGTCTGGGGCACTCATAAGCTGATCAAAGCCTCATATTTTACACAGAAAGCTAATTACCAGAAAAGGCTTCTGGAAAGCAGGGATTTAGGAACCTGTGACAAAAGCCTGGTACTTTATTTCAATATCTGGCTCAAATCTTTGCACCTTAATTTAGAATCAAATGGTTTGAGTCAGATCGGTCATTAAAGGCTGAAAAGAGAATTTAGCCTAAATATAAAAGCAATTTTCTAGAATCAAAATAACAACAAAATTGCATGTTCACTTCTCTTTCTGTAACCTAAATCTAAAAAAAAATACACTGAAAAGAACTTTCACCATGAATGTGATAATGCAAAGTAGCAGTGTCATGCATTGAGCATGAGGGTAATGTGTAGGAAATCCTCTATTTCCCTACAGGAAATCCTCAGGTGTCCAAAATATTTATTTGTATTTGAGGAGCCACCTCACTGGGGTCTTCAGCATCCACACAGGGGCAGTGGAGGGACGGTGCTGTTCCCTTCTCTCCCAAGACCAGGGACAGCACTTGAGGAAATGGCATGAATGAACCAGGGAGGGTTAGCTTGGATATCAGGAAAAGGTTCTTTTTTGTTCCATCCCATCCTCCTCTCCCACCTTTGTCTCTCCCCTTCCAGAAAGCAACACCTTAGCATTTGGATGCAAATGTCACTCCGTGGTCAGCAGCACAATCAGGTGATGACAGTAGAATAAGCCACAGTAATTTTCATACTTGGCTCCACAATTGGTGCTTTCTGTGGTTAAAAAGGGAACTTCTCACTGATCACATGTTTGCTGGTCCCCAGTTCACCTCCAGCCAGCCTCTCTCATGTGCTGTACTTCTGATATGCCAAATCCAAAAGCTGCTTTTCTTAAAAACTTAGAAATCGAATAGGCACAAAATGACACATTCAGGGACTTCTTGGCTCTTCTTCACTGAAAACAAACCCTTTCTATTACTACAGTTTTTAAATCGGGATCTGGACAGCACGGGAGGACTCAAAGCTTTCTCTCTCATGCATTTCGTTATGGAATATATGACTGAAGTTGCTGAGATGCACTTGCCACCAATAAATCACTGTCAATGTTTCCTTCAGCAAGATATGGAAAACGAAAAGTACAGTAATTTGAATAATGGTGGGAAGACCAATACCCCAGCAAATTTCTCCATTCCATTGCCAAGTATGTCATGAAGAAAGTCCAGAGACCAAGTGAGAACCCAGCACCAAAATTTCAACCTCGCTTTCCACAGTAGGTTCTACTGACCTTCATATCTGCCTGTTGAAGCAGCAAATCATCCATTACACATTGCAATTGTGTAATTTCAATTTGTACTTTGTGGTTTAATAGACTTCACCTATTCTATTAAGATTGCAGAAACCAAGGAGGAGTATAAACTCTAATCAGATCACTGTGGTCCCTTATGAAACCTCTAACTACATGATCAAAGTTTCTATTTCCTGCACTTTTTAATACTAGTGAGCAAAAGTAAATGGCGATAGATATGATGAAACCAAATGGTTTTATATTATTTGGATACTTTAGCCCACTCTTCTCAAGAGTATATTCCATTGCTTCAAAAGAGCAAGTGTGAAAACCAGTCATATTCTTTCTGCTGCTTTCTGCCTCGCTGTAAACTGCCTCCAGAGCAGCAGAAATAAAGTAAAAGCATTTTTCCCAAACTCCAGGAAACCTTGATGTGCAAGACCTCACACCCTAATCCCACTGAACACAAGTCTTTGAGGAATTATTGTTACCCATAATTGCTCAGAGGTGTGTTCAATGTAACATGACAGCAGCTTCTGTCCTTCTGTATTTATAGTGAATGGACAGGATTTGGATTTCACTGGTTATGGCTGGGTATTATAATATGAATAACAGTGCATGCATTTAGACAGAAAAAGTGTTCTAGGTCTGAAGTGATTCACATCTTTTGCAATTCTGCCACACAAGAAGTCTCTACTGGTTTGTAACTTAATATTCTATTTCCTAACTGAGTACTGCAGAAGCTCACCCTCCCCATTCCAACACAACCTTGGAAAAACTTGCTTCTACCAACATCCACGGATTTTCCTGAGCCTTTCACGATGCTCTTTAGGCACCAAAGGGAAGAACCACAGTGCAATGCCTGATTTCCCCACCGAGGTTGAGAGCTGGGCAGGTGCTGACACAGGTGCCACCCCAATCGTCCAGATCAGAGGTGAGGCAGAACAGACAATCTCCTGTGCTGCCCACGCAAGTGCGTTTCCCTTCTGAGAAAACCGAGCTGCAGGAGGGAGGGTGACGCACGCGGGGCTCGCTCGGCTACGGGGTCATGACGTGGTTGGGGCAGACATGCAGCTCTAGGGGCAGGCACTGCTAAAATCACCACAGGATTTGAATTATGAAATATGCTCTCACCGTACTGCATACATTTCATTATGTCTCACATGTATTACTGAGACCTTGGACGGGGGATGAATTTAGCTCTGATCCCTGTACTGATGTTCTTGTGCCAAATCAACTGAACATAATCTTTCTGTAAATGAAACACTTGTGCTGAGTGTTTTTGAATGAACTAGAGATACTGAACTGCTGTGCCTGATAGGAACAGACATAGACTCCTTAAAACTGTCATTTTCAGCATTACAGACACATGAGAAATTCAGCTTGTCTACTGCAGCATTTGCATTAGGACCAAAGATGGCTCTCCACCATCTGTGGTAATAAAATTATTTTCAACATGAGTAAAAAAGAAAGAATCAGGAACACTCCTTCCCTCTGAATCCCACTGACACAGAGGATTTTCCTAGCAAGAGATGTTTTTTCTCAAGCTTTACACTCAAATTCACATCATGTCAGGTCACTAGTATGCAAATTTGCCCTTGAGTCCCTTCATTTCCAATCAGAGCTTCACAGGGCTCGAGCAAGGGCAACAAGCACAAATTTTTGTTTTGTTCAGCAAACAAGGACAGTAAAGAAAAGCTAGAAAAAGGGCAAATCTTGTGGACAAAGTCCCATCTAATTCTGAGTGTCACACACACACAGTACAGGTAGAGAGGAAGACTCACCACCTCTTCCAGTACCAGGACCAAAAGGTAAAACCATCAAGTAAACCTAGCAGGACCCAGGATCAAAACACGCAGAGTCACAGTAGGCTGATGTAAGGAACATGCCAAACATTTGTGCTGTGGATCCTAAGAGAGGTTCAAAGGAGCACAGGAATATCACACAGGCCTTGGACATGACAGTGGGAAAACCATATCAGTGTGGGCAAGCTCCTGTTGTTCCTCAGTAAATTCCACACAACCAGTCTGAAGCAAGCAGGAAAATGAGTGAATGGAAAATGGAATCAAGAAAGGGAACTTTGAGAGAGTGGGAACAACGTCAGAACGCCTGTGCACAATTGGGAGCCAGCCAGCACTCAGGGAGTATCTCAACACCTTTTGTCTCTATCTAGTGACAAATCTAGGCCATCTGCCCAGCACATGCACTATCACAGCATTCAGCAAGGCAAGACAAGGTTCTTTGTCTGTGGGCTGTTAGTATCCTGTATGATTATAACCTGACACTGGCCTTTTGACCCTATAGAGCAATTTCAACTTGCATTTCCTTGTACACTTCTTCAATCCAGACCATGGGAACAGTTTGGCAACGACCTGGTTTGTCAATGTATGTACCAGCCTCTTTTCCACTGCAAAACAACAACACTGGAAATCAAAAATCTTGTGCTTTTGGACTTTCTCTTCACTTCTCATTCCAAAATGAAAACAAGCATTGTTTTAATTTGAGCTACCCAGAGTAAGTGACAGACCTCAGTTTCTTTCAACCACAACAAAGCACTTTTTCCTATTAAGCTGACCAGGTTGTTCTGATTCGATTTCCTCTTTTTAGGACACTTCTATTTTGCTTTGTCTCATCAGCAGTGCATTTGTATTGATGTCTACACTTCTGCACCTAAAGTGTGAACCAAAACTAGCAGAGGTTAACACTTGTATTATTTTGTGGGCATACCAAGAACACTTTTAGCAGGTTTGGTGCCCATTGTGCTAAGAAGAAGTTGGTAACTGAAGTTTTGGCAATACCTCACTGTGGAGACAGCCTTAAAAAGTCCATTAGGATGCAAAAGGAAAACCTGAGTGAACAGGACTAATCATCCTTGTAAATAAACGTCACAGCCAAGATTTCTAGAAAGATTAAACTCATCTTTCACACACCTCCTAAGGAGAAATTAAATTACCTTCCCCAATGAAAGGCTCATTCATAACTAGAACATTTTTTATTTTTAAAGGAGTCCCTCTTAATGTTAGTCCTTTCAATGGAAAATTACATCAAACATTGGTTTTGTGAAGAGATTCCCAATTGTCAACTATTTCCAGGTCATTTTAGTCAAGCCTCCAAAACCAAAAGTCTTTCTTAAAAAAAATTCCCCACTGACATCCTTGCAGAAAAAAATTGACTCTAACAATTACTCACTTTGGGCTTGGGGTTTTTTGGCACTTTCTCCTGATCAGCAGCAATATTCAACTAGCTAAATCCATTATTCACTCCTACATTTAAATACATAAGGGATACACTGCATTTATCTGCAAATTATTCTACTTGTAGCATCTATCAAAAAGACAAAGCAGAGGTTGAAGAGGAAAAGTGGTACATGTCTCCCTTTTATAGCTCCAAATCAAATGAAAAACCACTGTCACTCAATCCTTTATTCAAATCTTCAATATGTTTCCACAAGTCTCTTACTGAGTAGAATAAGAATATTAAAGATTTTCTACAAGTTATTGCTTAAAATGATGAGATCTGTAAGCAGAAGTCTGAAGCACAACTAGAAAGTGTTAAACCAACAGACCATGATCAAAAATTGGTTATCACTTCCATCAGACATATGAACTCTGCTCTGGTTCCTGTGACTCTACTGACAGCAACCCTGAACTATAATAGGAGTCTGAAAAAAAACCTGCACATGAACTAAAGTACCAACCAAGACATTCACCTCAGCTCAATACTACTTTGTTCTGGTGATGGAGAAAGGAGGCAAGCACCTTGATCAACAAGATGCCAAATGCCTCAATGAAACCACAACCTGTCCCCAAAATTCAGCAGTCAGCAGGTTTGCAAGGGCAGAAAATGAAAAAAGCAAAAACAAAACAAAAAAAGAAAGATGCAGGTTTTCAGATTAGAAAGACAAGTAAGTCTAAACTGAGAAGTCAGATCCTATGTAAAAACTTTTCCAGACTTTGAAGTTGAACAGATTAGGGGTTTAGTCAGTCTGTGTCATTTACTTTTACTCACTTTCTAAAAGAGAAAAAATCAGTCTTTATTCATTAAATGAGGCACCAAATTAAAAACAACCCATTAAAACAAGAATCTTCTCCCTTTCCAAATCCCTGACCCATAAATACCACTTCCCTTTAAAATATGTGGTGCAAATTAATCTTGCTTAAAAATTTAGGCAAGACTTTTGTAGTGTTTCTTGAAACTTTTCATGCAGGGTACATTTTCTCATATCTTTTTTTAGCGTAAAAATATTAATTTGGAGATTAAATGAGATATGAATCAACTAACCTTTCACAATAGTGCATTAAAACCAAATAAAAAACCCCACTCTATGACATGGTCACTGGTCCCAACACTTTTTAAAGGCAGGGTTTTTCCAGTTCAGCATTTGTAGCACTACTTTATCTTCTGTTATTCCAGAGCAATTTAATTTTGCTGTTTCTCAGCTCATCAATACATTCCAAACCATCTCTTCCTCACCTGGTACATCCAATAAAAATGGTGAAAACAAGATCTGTTGTTTTCTTCTGTTGGACCACAAATCCTGAAGCACATTATTAAGCAGAAACAAATCACTCAAATTCCTGTGCACAGTTTATTAAATGCTGCATATTAAGATTCCACCCTCCTGCCTGGATGTGCAAGCCTCTTTGGTTTTTGAAAAGAATGAACAGATAGAGAACTAATTCTAATTACATCTAGACTACAACTAGAGTTACAATTTTGTACATGATTTTGTATAGACCTGGTTGCAAACTTGCTGAAAAGTTCTGACAGAATGCTCAGGTTTGCTTTTTAAGTTCTCCAAGACCTGAAAAAGAACACAGTAGGAAGCTGGAGAAAAGTTGACAAGCCAGTGCTCAGCAGCTCACCTCATTAGAAATTGGTTATTATCAAGAATAAACACAAGATACAAATATAAGATGCCAGAAAAAGTTTGAAACTGCACAAATATTACAAAATGGCAAGCCCCAATAGCTACAAGGATTTATGATCATAGACATGAAATGTTTGCATTTATTTCCAAACCAGGAAATTAAGATGTTCTGTAGAGTTGGGATTGTGCTGCTAATTAGCACGGAGTTAATGATTAAAGGACAGACACACAATAATAAAAAAAGAAGGACAGATCCACATCCCCTCTGACTGCAGGATCAGAACATGCTATGTGGGTTTCCATAATGCAATGGCAGGTGGAATAGTCACCCATCCAGTCCTGCACATCCTAAATGGTACAAAACTTCAAACGACAGCAGTGTGCAAACAAGATTTATTCCACACAGCTTCAGCAGTTGAATTCACTGAGCAGAACTGTTGCACAGTGTCAGAAGCTGCTGGGTAGCAGGGGGAGTATTTGGCTCAGAACTACACTCAAAATGAAGGAAACAATCTTAAAATCTTCACATCCCAAAGAAATCAGCCAACAGACACATGAAGTAGAAAAGAAAAACAATTTAGCAATGCTATAGATGCCAAAGTTCAGTGTCAAATGACTGCCTACAGTCAACTTCAGTGGTGTGATACACAGCACAAGATGCAGTGGGTTTGGTATCAGCAATAAAATCTGTAAACATTTTACAGTGGTGCATTTTCATTCTAAGCTGCAGAAAAGTGAAAGTTGCACACAATAAGAAAAGATAAACAGCAATAGAAGGAATAGTTTATCATCTCCAAACAAGGAATTCTGCCGGATTTTTCTCATAAATGTTTCAAATCTGATGCTATAAAGACTGAGTTAAGCACCTAAGCTTACAAGCCTTTGCAAAAGATGACAGGTAAAAAAACCACCTTCAGACAGGAAGCCAAGTTTCTTCCTGTTGTTTAATCAACAATTACTAAGATTAGAAGGTTTCTTTCTTCTTCACTAAAGTAATGATTAAATGAAACACTTTAGGACAACATTTTGTATGGCAGGAGTATATTCTATGGCCTATTCTATGGGGGAGTAGGACAGCACAGGAAAAAGTGTTTCATGCTGCCAAAAGTGAGTGTGGGCTTCTTTTAGCAGTGAATGTAGGTAAAATCCCTCCTGCTTGATAAAAATTCCAAAGTGTCATCAGGGGAGGAAAAACAAAAGTAATGATTCTTGCCATACAGGTAGAACATATGAAAAAATGTGTAATAAAACCTCTTCTTCTTGACGCCCCCATCTTTTTCCCCCCAAGAAAGAAGAGTATAAATACACTAAAGACCTTAATGACAACTGATCAGCTTTCACCATCCATCCCAACTCTACTCTTGGCATCCAGATAACACTGACACGATGTGCAAAGTCCTCATCTTGGGCTGCATTGCAGTAGCAGTTCTCATGACTGCAGCATATGGAGCGTCTCTTCAGAAGTGTGCACTATCGCCTGCTGAAAGAAAGCGGTGTTACCTTCACTATGCAATAATGGATTTACGACTCCTGAAACACATTGACAATGTAAGTGGTGACTTTCTTCTATCTGAAGATTCATTTGTATTTGCTTCTTTCTATATAATTTTTTTCAGAAAAATTAACTCTTTTCCTCCCTTCTCTACAGGATTTTCTTGACTTTTATACACCGAACGACAAACGGGTAAGTTTGAATTTTCTGTTCAGTTTTAATTCAATTTAGGGAGTGCAACTTCTTAAAACTTCTGTTTCTGCTTTTTATTCTCAAGCATGAAAAGGCTGACATGCAATATTGTCTTATTGCCTCTGTGCAATAAGTAACACAAAATGAATACTTCATATTCATCCTGCTTAAATCATGCTTGAATTAACAGCGGAAAAAAAGGTGTTAATGAACAATTTAAAGATGGTATGAGATTTGCAGGAGGCAATACTCTTAACTCCAACACAGAACAATTCTGAGAATGAAACCAGACTTAGATTAAAGCAGCATCCACATGAAATCACCCACATTTTATCTAAATCAGAGGCAGAGTCACTGGTTGGTTCTACTCAAGAAGTTTTCTGCATTTCATCAAGGATGAAACTCAGTTATGCTCTACTTAATTCTCTTCATGAGTAAAACTTAAGCAAGTCCTTCTGGATAGACAAGCTGTAAATCATATTGTATGGCACTGAGTCAATACCTGAGCCTTATTCCCACAAGAATACCATAATTGTGGCCACCTCTCTCTGAAACACAGCACATCAGCGTGCAGTGTTCCAAATACAGCTCTACTGCAGACAGGCTGCTGATCTGTACTACCTTTCATTCAGCCCCATAAAGTAGAGAATAAATTATTTACTACTGGGAATTAGTTAAAAGCTTTATAGTTATCTGCTTTGAACCTCTGCTAGGTTTCTAATTGAGAAGACTTCTCACTTAACAACACTTTTGTTTCAGTACAGATTTAGAGTCAGATTCTGCAACCACTTCCTTATCTGTGTCCCTTTTCTTAGGTGCTGGCAGCATTAAGACCTGGCTATCTCAGAGCTCCAAGGCTTAAATGCAAATGTTTGGGGCTGATCAGTAACATTCTCAGGGAGTGCCTGAAATAGCTTGCAAAAGTGGTGCACAAGGTTATTTACCTGTTCAAAAGCCTGCTCTGATGCAGACATTAGATAAAGCGACCAAACTGCATCAAGTGAAGATGTCTCTAGGAGAGGCCACCTGTTTGCTAACCCATGATTTTCAGATGGCAACCAGGAGCAAGGCTCAGCTCAAGAACAAATATTGCAGCTTTGTGTCCCCAAGTGATACTGCAACACTTTAAGTGTCTTGCAAACTTCTCAAAAGCTACAGAACTAAGGCCACACATAACATCCCCCAATACAACTTTGAGGGCAACAAATGAATTGTAATACACAGCAGAAAACGAACAGCTCAGTTCCTAAGAGGAGGGTAAGAACAACAGGGAGCTGAGATTTTGAAAACTGGAAAAAGGAAAACAAGATACATGTCTAACGATCTTACTGACTGTTCTAGGAGTGCAACCACACAACTCTAGCGTGTTTCCTGAAAGAACTGAAGGTGTTGAAAGAAGATGTGGAAGAGAGCGACAAGCAACATGTTATGAATATTGAAAAGAATCTTGAGGCTCTTATGGTAGGCAATCTTTTACAAGTTGTACCAAAAAAAGGGAAATAAAAATAAGTGTTTCACCATTAAAGAAAAACATGCCAGAATCAGCATGTTCATGCATCAAGATCTGTTTCATGAGTGTTACCAACTCATGAAAATACAGGGTTTTGTACGAAAATACGCTAAGATTACCTATGTAAAAACATCTATTTGCATGGTAATCTAGTACAGTAAAATGGATTTGAGCCCTGCTGGTTACACAAGCCAACTTTTAACAAAATATGACATTTTCTTTGCTGAATCATGCAAAGCATCTTATATTGACAAAAGCTTACTTTTAGGAGCATAACAAATATTTACATAGCAATGGCTTTGAAAACTGCCCTAAGTTTACGACTGGAGGGCACAGGGATGAATGTAGCACACCCTGACGTGCTACTACAATAAAATCCATGGCTTAGAGATCCTTGTAGCACTTCAGGAGTACTCTTCAGGCTACAAATATTAAGGATTTATTTTTTTGTTAAAGGAAAATCTTTACAGAAGTTGATGTATCATTGTTAAAACCAGCTAGCAAAGTTATCACCAATCGATAAAATTCTCTGTATTGCAGGACCCTCATTTCTCAGACCCAACATGCAAGAAGTGTGAATCCCATGAGAAGAAAAAGTTTGCTGAATTTCACGAAGAAATGACCAGCTTCTTGCAATCTATGGAGAAACAAGTTGTATAAACCAGTTTTTTTACTGCTACATTATTTATTGAATATTTAATTCTGAATAATTTATATGTTTTGCCACGTGGCATAGTACTAGCTTGTTGTCCATTTTGAGACCACTAAATGTTCTTAATGTGGGTGGTTAAGACAGCCTAAGATCATACTTGATCCTTTCTGTAAGCCCTAGGGGCTCAGCATTTTTTGGGAAATTCCTTCACTAACACTTTGACAACAACCTGAGACAACTATTTATTGAAAAAGCTATTAAAAGTTACTTGTAGATTTTATTAATAAATGTCATGGACAAATAAAAATCATGTCTAGAGTCTTCTTTGTTATGATACTGTCCTTTTTACAGGTGACTTAGTACTCCAATTTTTTAAAAACACACAACAAACCCCAATGAAGCATTCAGCAGCATGCAAGTGTGCAGGTTGTCCAGATTCAAAGCAAGGCACCTGCACATAATCATTTTCAAGCAATATAAAATGCCAGTTTATGCTGGCATATAGCACAAGGTATAGAATACCAAACTGTTTCCCCTCAAAAGAGAAACCTTTTTTTCCTGAGCTGTGCTGCTTAGCTACACAAGCTTGCTGCAGGACACATTTTTCTCATTTGCTGTGAGCAAAACACACAGTTCTCAAAACTTTTCAGAGACAGGGAAGCATTATGAAAACAGTAACACACCTCAAATAACAACTGTCCAGGTAACTGAAGTCCCAGAATAAAACTGACATGAAATTAAGGATTAATGTGCAAATAATCCACGTGGACACACTGCATTGTCAGAAATCTTTCTGTGGAAGCTCAGAAATGTCCTTTCTCCCACAAGGCAGATGGGAATAACATCATCAGTTGTGTGACATGGTAATTTTATGCAGAAATAAACAAGGTAAATGCAAAAGCCTCAAGTCAACACTAACAAGACAGGCTGTAATTGATGAAAGTGAGCCTACAACAGCTACCTGCTATCGTTTAGACTTTGATGTGCTTTCCTGGTGGGTGTGGTATGGAGTACTTCACCTTGCACTTAAAACCAGACTAACAATGGAAAAATCAGCAGTTTCCTAGCATGCTGCAAAGAGAAAATAGGCGTTAATGACAGCTTTCTGCCAAAACTGGGAAAATACTCACAGCACAGTCGTCTGTCTCTACTCATCTTCTCTTCCCACGGTGAAGGAGCGCTCTGTCCCCACCCACAAGGACTCAGGAAAGTAAATACTGTCACCTCAGCCACAAACAGATAAGCTCCACCCTCTCCTCAAATCAGATGACAGTAGTAACAAAAATACTTTAATACAGTAGGACACTGAAGATGAGAAAACAGGCAAGAAATTTTCACATAATTCCTTCCACCTTGTCAATCTTTGTAGAAAAATCCTCTTCTTCTTACTTCAAGAATTCTTAAACGCAGCATGCAGAAAGAAACAGCATCACACACAACATAGGACTTTGCAAACAAACCTCTTCCAGTATCAGCTTAGACATCAGTCTGCAGTGCTGCCCCAGCTCTCAGCAAAGGAGCAGTTTTCAGTAAACACAATTCTCTTATAAATGAGGCTTCCTTTATTACTTTCTTAAGCACAACTTCAGTAGCTGGGTAAAACCTACCCTGGAGTCAGCCTGTGCAGCTGGACATCCCACATGGAATAACCAAGACCTTTCCTAAGTCCTTAAACAGCAAGCATCAGGTAAGGCAGGAGCAGTCAAATATTTCAGAAAGCAGGAAATGATGGTAAACAGATACTCACCCATGTATTCATAAGGAAAGGCAGAAGCTGGAGCTCACTAACGATTTCATAAACACAAGCAGTGTGAAACTAGATACACTTTTCTTCGCATTTGGTCTGCACAAACTGCTTTGGAGTTGGGCTATTGTGAGACAGCTGAAGGTTTAGTCATGGAAAGAGGTTTTGCCTGTCCTGGCTCTAGTTTTGGGGATCACTTTTACACAGTAACCACGATCTGCTGTGGATTTTCAAAGCATGTTCAGGCTCCCTTACTGCCCAGCACCTCCAGCACGAAGTTCAAGACATTTTTTCAAAGAAATACTTGTATAAAGACTGCTGACATAAAGAGCTAGCTGAGGTGTGAGGAAGGTGCCTGTGCTACACAGTTATGCCTGTCAAATCCACATCTTAACATGGGTAGGTCCACATTCTTAAACAGGACCTGCAGGATCAGCTTCTGTATTTGCCAAAGCTTTAAAAGAATCTATAGAGAAATAGGATGTAGTTAAAAGCATCTGAAAATGTGTAACAAGGTGAACTTTACTAGACATACCTTGCCCCTCTAAGTTGTAAAAAAATATACACAGAGCCCCTTACAATAGTAAGAAAAATTGATTTCCTCAGCTGCCTTCTCCTGCTTGACTGCACAGCTCTAGTATCAAGTTAAGATATGACACATGCCACGACATGCATTTGACATGGTAGGGGTGTATACTTATGTGGCATGTGACATTTATGTGACATGCACCTGACATGTGAACATATGAAGTCTGAGATGTGGCATGACTGATTTGATGCATGACAACATTATACAGTGGATGGGTCCTGCCTCGAGCAGAGACAAAACCATCTGTGGGATCATTTTTGCCCCTAAACTCAGGGGCACACAGTGGGTAAAGCAGAGAGATGGGAAAACACAATTTGGAGCTGAAGGGGATTTGATTTCTGGGTGAGAACAGTCTGTAATGTGAATTGTGTAATATTGTATGCAGCATGTGTGCATCTAGGATGGTTAGAACCCATAGTGTTAGACTAAACTAACTCAAACAACATCTTGGAGAGAGAGACATTGACTATGGAAATGCGACCTGTGTTCATTTGTAAGAAGGATGAACAAAGTTCTGGTTCCAGCTAGGACAGGGTTAAATTTCAGCAGTATCCAGCCAAGACACAGATGTCATTCTATACGACCTCACATCATGACCAGGGATGGAAGAAAGGAATCTTCTTCCAGGGAGGAGCTCATTCTGGTTCAGAAAATGGTGGAGGGAGCTGTTCTTTATTGTCAAGGACATTTATTGAACTTTTAACACCCTTGCAAAAAGGCAACACTGTGCTCTAGCCTGGAATACAATGGCCATTCCCAAGAACTCTTAGAAAACATTACATGGAACAAGTGCCACAATTAACTAAACATCACCACATAACCCCCCAAAGTTAAGGGACAGCAATAGAAAACAAGAACCAAAAAATTTTGGCCATTAGCCAAGAAAAGGTCAAAGACTAAGTAGTAACAAGTCTGTGAGTTTCAACAACTTTTAAATCAGCATAAGATCATCCCCACAGAAGACTCTAAATATTATCTGGAAGAACAGGTTAAGGAAAAAACAAATACCAGGAGGAGAAACTTCTTTGAGAATGCTCTAACATAAAGAAGGTGAAACATGACTACAGCACTGCTATTCCTGATGTATGAGTACACTGTGCAACTCCCCACCTCTTGCATGATTTCCAGAAATCATGGGACATAATCCAAGTGCACTGTCCATCTTGAACACACCAGCATTCACAACACCACAGCAACTCCAAACATGGCACTGAACAAAACCCTCCCAAGGTTACCATGTTCTTACCAGGACTTACAAGGAAGTAAATTGCTTTGTGACTGGCACCATTTTCCAGGTTACTCCATATGCAGATAATTTCACTAGGACTTGTCAGTGCAGTGATGAAGTCATATGAGGGTGAAGGAGTCCAACTCATCCATAAGCATTAACATTGATGGGGCAAACAACATAAGCTGAAAAAACCTTGTTGTTGATGACTTCTGTACTACATAGCATTATTTTCTTATTTGCAGATTTGACAGCTGCATAATATTTTAAAACCACTACCAGAACCAGTAATTGTCACAAAACAGTTGAGTAACAGCTGGGCATTCACATTTGGAAATACAAAACTTATTTTTTAACTCTTCTAGTACAAATAAACTATAAGACACTTGGGAAATTCACAGTAAACAAAACGCACAGCAAATGATGGAAGCTTACAGATAAAGCATAGATTGCCCACTCCTTTTTTTTTCCTGAAAGACTCTTATATTGGTATGCCCTTTTTTTTTTTTAAAGAAATCCAGCTTTTAGTGATTTTTCTTTTTTAAATTTAGGAGAAAGAGAGGAAAAAGAAGAAATCAATATATAGAAATCATGAAAATATCAGGAAAAGTTATCAACTCCATGGGGTGGGGATTTGTAGGAACAGGGTTGAGGGAGCTGAAATGAGGTACGTGGCAAAACAGATTTACCTATAGGAAAACATCCATTCTGGGAAAAAACTGAACTGCTACAGGTGGTTTAATAACTGCATTCAAACTGACAAAAAGCAGTTCTGTAATTGTCTTCATCCTGCAACTATGAACTTAAAGTTGAACATTTCACTACTCAGAACTCTATTTACTGAAACAGATCATTCAAACTGACTTAACATTCAATCCACCTCCATCAATCACTGAACTGCTCAATGTGTGGAGACTTCACAATCCATGATCCATAACTGTGCTGCTCTAAGTAGCTCTGCAGCAGGCTTTTAGCTTCTTGGTACAACTGAGATTTAACCTAAAAAAAAAAAAAAAACGAAAAAAGGAAAAAGCTTAAAATAAAAAATCTCAAGAATTACAGTTACAGAGACCTGTGCTCTTTACCACCAGTATGTGGTAAAGCACAAACACTGTAAAAATGCTAGATCTCCCTTTGTCAGCTCACCTTGGCCTCGTGGTACGTGGCAAACTGGAGCAGATCAGCCCGTCCTGCTTCGCTGGCGAGCATGCGGAAGCGGCTGAACATGGCGGCCTTGCACAGGCGGCTGGCCAGGCAGGTGCCGCTGCGGAACGGCGAGCTGTGGAAACAGGGCTGGAAATCAGGAACTGACTCGCTACAGGGAGTCTGCTCTGATCCTCACAGGGGCTTTTCCCTCCCTCCTAACACTCTGTGAATGCCATCACGCTGGAATTCATCTCATCTCAATTAGAATCCTCATTTGTTTTCTGCATTGTGAAAGAGAAAACATTTTCGCTAGTACAGACATCTCCACTGAGACAACTGTTTTCTTTGGTATATTGGCATCTCACTGAACTCACAAGATGTCTAAAACTTCACCTAATAACAGGACACCTTCATGCTAACACAGGAGAGAATTCCTCTCATAGCTTAAAAACTGAATCCTCCAATAAACCAGCGCAAACCCATTATTTCCAACAAAATGAAGATAAATGCTGACCTCTCAGTGGTTTTCCCACTCAATCCATCCACAACCTCCAGGGATGCATCTGACAATGTCCAATTCAAACTAAGTGACCACTGGTTCAAATCTGTTTGGATTGGCAGCGCAGCTTTCACCAAGTAAATATGAGATCTGTTGACCAGGTAAGGCACAGGAAGCTTTGAAATAAGTTCATCATCAAGGCGCTGCTTTATGGTTATGTCCAGTCCTTTTGTATCCTTACAGCTTCCATTTCCTAGTAAACAGGACATGATCAGTCACACACATCAAATAAAAAAGGTAAAAATGCAGCTATTCCTGCATTCTTAATCTATTATAGTCATTTTTTTGCATAAAAATGATATTTGTTAAGATCAAAATTTCCCACTTTCTTCTCCAGAGACACCATTATTTTCAGTGGATGCTTTCTTTCTTTGAACCACTGTTTTTCACCAACTCCTTATGGTCCCTGAAGAAGACGCCACTAAAACAGAACTTCATCCTTTCAGATCAGAAAACATGCTGAGGAGTTTGCCAAAACTACCTCAAATCCAACAGCATTTGTGACTGCCTACTAAATAAATACGCTTTGGTCCACTGCAGCTCAAGGAACAATTCTGTAACTCTCCAAAGAACTCGTGGTTTTATTCATGCTTTATAAAATGGAATATAAAAACACACAAACCCCCACCTGGAATTTGCACGGAACATACCCACAAGAATGTTGCTGATGTACACAGGCTCAATGAAGTGGCTCAGCAAGGCTCCCTGAAGACCAACCACCTCCCACTTGGTGAGTTTGTCCCCAGCTGACATGCTGCTCACTCTGACAGTCTTGGGGGGACAGCAAGCAGCCAGGTAAATCCTGCCTTCTAGAGCAACGTGCAGACTCAGCTCTTCACTGGCTTCATAAGCAGATATGGACTGGGGACCAAGATGCCTACAGCAGGAAAAGAGAACAGGTTTCAGTGAGAAGGCACTCTGATCACAGAGATTACACTAAGTGGTATCCAATGCTGTTTCTCAGAAAAAAATAATCAGTAAATCTAGGCCTAGTACTATCTTCAACGTCTGTAATTCTTAAGAACACCAGACTGAGCTGCTCTCGGGTGCCTAGAACACTGAAATCGGTGTTTAAATAGGAAACAAACACTCAATCTAATCTTAGCCACCAGTCTGCACACATTAAAAAGATCAGCTGCAAACAAGCTGTCACTTTTTGCCTACTCACACTCTAACAGAAGTTAGTTGAGAAAAAACAGCTGTAAGGTTCTGAAAATCTCCTTTAAAACATAGCTCACACTGTAATTCAAAATATTTAAATAAGAAGACACAACACAAGGGAGACAAAGCAGTGGCTTTCTGAAGCTAAATAGTTCTTCCCCTTATTTACAAAGGGGTAAGACATCAATGCAGAGCCTTTTGTTTCAACTCAAGGCTTTTTGTACTCCAGTCTTGTATGATGGCATTAAGTCATTACATCCACTTGCTCAGAGGTTAAATTCATGATTTTATAGCATTTTAATAGTATCTTGGGAAGGGGGTTCTTGTCTGTAATAAACAAAAGCTCGTCCTATAACCCATGTAGAAGATTTTAGTACCATCATATTGAGCTGTATCTCATATTTATCATTGTTACCCTGTACATTCATGTTCCCAAAACAAGGTAAAAATTAATCTTCCACTACATCTTGGGAAATGCCATGGTACTTACACCTCTGATTTTAACTGAGCAGTTCCTTTTGGAAGCTGGTTCATGTAGAGGGAGAGAGTTATATTTTGCTTCAAGGTAAGCAGCTTTGAGCCTGGTGCTGTGCAAAATATGGATCTCTCCGCCTTGGCTGGGTTTTTGTTATAGAACAGCAAAAGATGCCGGTACAAATATCTAGAAGAAAAATACATTATATACCTTATACAAAATATAAACATAAGTTTATGTTATTATATACTATTATATATATAATAAACTTAACTATAAAATTTGAGTGCAGCAAACTGAGACAAGATGGCTGCAAGGGGAGAATTTGCAGAGACATTCCCACCTGAGAAGGGAACGCCTGGCAGTGACAGTGGCATGGCTGTCGTGCAAGAGCCTCCCACAGGACTCGAACCTCCGGCTGTAGTTGCATTCTCCTGTCCCCAGAGCTACCACTTCATGCTGCCCACCTAAAACCAGAGATGCTGGTGAGTTCACCTGGCCTGGCTGCCCACCAAGGTGCTTCATACTCTGTGGGAAGAGGTTTCCCACTGCCCAAAACTCACAATCAAACCAGACTTGCCCTTTTCAATGATGAAGGCAGCCAGGGAACTGCCGCAGCTGTGGTACTCGGGGTGCTGGGTTGTCAGGCGGTTAAACACTTCCTCCAGTGTTTGTGAGAGCTTTTGATAGGTGTGTTCTCCTCCTAAATGAAACAATCATGACACAAATTTGCAGGTAGGGGAAAAAACAGACATGCCAAATTATAACCCTGAACACATGATGTAAGCACAACCACACGTACTTCCAGGATTCTGAATATCCACAGCTCAAGAACACAAACACTTGATGCTTTTATCATCCATTGCAATAACAACAGATATAATCCAAGTCTGATCAACTATTACACACAAGCTCAAGTAAGAGCAGAGAACACTGTTTCTGTTTCTATCACCTGGACTAGTGATTGAAATTCAAGCAATTTACTGTGTCCTGTAGAACCAACCCAAGTAATACTAGCTCTTACAGCTTTCAAATATGTTTAAAACAATAATAACAACACAGAACTAAATGTATTAAAAGAAGAAATTTTTTTAAAAAAGAAGTTATTTGCTGGGCAGCTTGAATCAACAAAGGAAAAACAAGACTATTCCTTACCAGTCCTTGAAACACAAGGAGTGTTTCCTGGAGGTCGGAGTTCAGCGGGAACACAGGAAAAATCTAAGAATTAAACAACATTTTGAAGTGGGATGGTCATTCCTAATTTGTAAACATGAATCTCACACCATTTCCAGCAAGTCAAACTTCCCAATTCTCTATGAATTTTCTTTTCTGATTCTGAAGTCCCTGTAAGCTCAGAACAACTCAGCAAAACTCAAAAGAAGATAAAATATTGTGGCAATTGAACTCTGTTGAAAGCTGTATCTCAGTGGGAAACCCTTTTAATAATAAAAATTCAAACCCACTTGAGATGTAGCTCATGTTGCTGTACTTAGTGAGCAGCAAATCAAGTGCAACAGCAACTAATTAATTCCTTCAGTATTCCTGGCATCAGTTGATGCAACTCTTAGTACACAAAATACAAAACAAATGACAAAAATAAAAAACAGTTTCAGAACCCAACTACAGATTTGCCCCAAGGATTCAAGAAACCTGACAGAGGCAAATAACTGCAGCATTTATAAAACCACATATTTTGCATAGGACACTGTTAAGCATTTCAAGTTCCAATTGGGTGTTGCCACAATATTTACCTGAATCTTCAAAAGACTTTGCCCCTGTGTTCTCCAAGTTAAGCAGCTCAGCAAGAGCCAGTTTAGCTGCATTTAACTTGGACTCCTTCTTGTTCTTTCCCAGTCCAGTCTTGTAGCAAACACCATTTATCACAGCACAAAAGGCAAAGTAAGGCCTTATGATATCACCTTGAAAGGAGAAGAAAAAAGCAGATGCAATCAGTGAAATTACTTTAGGGCACTTCATCCACAGCTTTACATCCTTATATTAATTCCTACAACAAATACAAGACAAAGAGACAATTTTGGCAAAGTACAACTCTCATCCCTAACCTCCGAAAATTCTGACAGCTTTCCCTTCACAAAGTTCTGGTAACAGCTATAATTAAACACAATCCACCTCATCATGAGAAACAGCTGTGGAGGCAGCAAAGGGGCAGCCAAAACCCAGCACACATGGGGGCAGTGCAATCAACAGTAAAAAGGTTCAGCTGTATCAGCACCTTCAAATCAATTCAGACCATCCCAAAGAAAAACAAATGTTACCTAATTTGGTAGCAGAAGTATTTACCTGCCACACTCGTTTCTTTCAATTCAAGCCGCAGGTGGTGTGTTTTGGCAAACAGATGCAAGGCAGATACTGAGTTTATTACTCCCTGTTTGTATCTTTCAATTAAATCCAGCTCTTCCTGTGAGGGAAGGACTGAAAATGTGGTGGGGTCTGCTCCTTTAAAAAGAAAAGATCCATAAACAAAATTAAGGAGAGAACTGAACACTTTCTGAAAATCTGTGTCAAATAAATGCTTTTCAGACGCTTCTTTAAAAAACAAACCCAAAGTTTACTGTAGAGCATTACTGCTTTATACTGAACCCTACATTTAGCAGCAACAGCAATTCCAAAATGGTGTGTACATCTTTTTCTAAAAGCATCAAAGCTTTTACTTGTTGTAAATCCAGTAATCTCTAAATATAGACAGTACTACAAAAAAATACAACATGTATCCCCCCTCCCCTCTCTCTTGAATCAACAATCAAATCCAAGTTGCTGAATAGCAAACAGTGGAAGCTGTGTTTTTTCCACACAAAGCTGTGCAGCAGTGGCACTCTGTTGTAAGACACTATAAAAGTTTCAGCAACCACTGCATGGATAAAATTATCAGCTTCAGGTGTGTGATACACCCAAGCACAACCACCTCTCAAGCCAACAACTAAAAGAAATCCTCACTTTTAAGTGTTTTAACAGGTGCCTTTACCTCAATATAACTACTCAAAGTGAGACAACTCAAAATACATCCTGGGACATCTCATATTGCAGTTAAAACCCTTTACAACATTATTTATGAAAATTCATGCAGCAGAACATATGCTATATTTTGTCAGTTTGCAGTACTTTTAATGTTTAACTTGAACTTCATAATTAAGTGATGCTGCTGTTACACAGGCCACCCAATAACAAATGGCTAACAAACTTGCAGCACAAAAAATTTAGAAGAGAACGAACAAGTTTAAAGAGATGATAAAAAAGTCATGTAAGAAAAAACAAGCGATAAGAAAAAGCAAAGTTACTTTCAACAGCATTAACAGCCAATCCCGGTGTATAAACTGCAAACTATACCTGGATTTTTCTTTGGTTCACTGCGCCTCATAGAACGTGGAAGATTCAGCCTTGTAGTCACAGGCTCGGAGAAATCCTTTGAAATCGCACGCCTGAGAACCTCGGGTGGCAAAATCTTCTCAGGGGCGCGGTCGAAGGCGAGCATTGTCGCACTCTCAAAGCAGCCATTGCTGCTCGCCATTTCCGACCGACCTACAGAAATTTCAACGCTGCCAATAGCAAAGACACCCTGCAAAAAAGCCAGCAGAGCCACTTTTCCACTTTGTTAAAGCGCCTTCCCTCACGATAACGCGGCTCTGCCCCTCAAGCCGCTCTTGAGGGAGCGAGGCGAGCTAAATCAGCAAAGCTGATCCCTCTCGAGTCTGCAGGCCGAGCTGGCGCTGCAGTGGAAGGATTTCCTACCTGCACCTTCTGCCCTCGTCCTGAGGATCCCTCAGCGCTCACTCCCGCGGGCAGGCGGAGCAGGGCTGAGGGCACACGGGGATGGAGCAGCCGGGGAGGTGCCAGCCGCCCTGAGGCGATGGGCTCCGAGAGCCGAGCAGCCCTCACGCCTCAGCCCGCCGGGCCCACACAGCCCGCCCTTCCCGCCCTCTCGTGAGGGGCGCGGCCGAGGCGCGAAGCCGCAGCTGCGCCTGAGGGAGCACCTGGGGGAGCGAGGCCGCCGCCCACTTTCACCCTTTCACGGCTTCACTAGCGCTTCCCAGGCACCTCCTCGCCTTCTCCGGCCGCTCCCACCGGGGATGGGCGGCACCCGAAGCCGCCACAGCCGTCACGGAGCGGGAGCAGCCGTCCCGATCCCAGCCAAAGCGCCGCGTCCCCGCTTCTCGGCCGGGCGGAGCTTCCCGCCTTGCCGAGCTTCAGTCGGGAAAAGGGCTTTACCTCACCTAAACCACACTCTGCAAAGTTACACTTAAAACACTCTCTTCTTGTTGTAACACAAAAAAGGTCCTGTACAGTAGTTAAATTTTATTACAAGTGTAATAAACTTCATGATTTTTAGCACTAAGGCAATCACAGTTTCATAAGTTATATATATATATATATATAATTTACACCAGTCTACATTGACAAATCAATTACTGGTCACATCAACAAGGGGTTTGTGTTATGGCAAGTAAAATCTTAAGAAAATTCACAGTTAATCTGCAAGTATTGTAAAGATGCAGGATCATATTGCACATCATAAAATGGACGCTGAGGAGCAGATTTACAGTGTTCCAGCTATTCCTTCACAGAATATACATTGGTCATCATCATCATCATCATGCACTAACTTCAAATACAGAATGGTATCAAGTACCACAGTAAACAGTTACTCACAATGTAAGTTTTAAATAGAGTAGCAAAAAGCTGTTAGGTTTCTCTTTAAACCATATTCAAGTTCTTAAAATACAATAAAACACTTTGATAAAATCAAATGGAGTTAAGGTTGTCACATTGTACTTTTAATATTCTTCTTTGTCTTTTCCTTTCTTTTCCTTTTCATCCTGTAGTGCAGTACCAAGTTTCTTTATTAGGACTGACAAAACTTTGTCCAAAGGATCCATGACACCACGCTGCAGCCACTTAGGGATAGTAGTCCTTGCATGATGAAAGCCCAGCTTTTGGAGGATGTAGTCAACACCAACAGGATCAATTTTTCTCCCAGTCCAAGATATTAATCTAAAAAAGCAATAAATAGAAGCCTCAGTCTCAAATATATAAATACAGCAAACAGACACCTGTATATACAAAAAATCCATTTTCCCCAGTGCTACTTGTGACCAGTTTAAATCTAATAGGTATAGTTTTGAACTTGATTTAGACAGATAAGCTCAAGATGACCAATGAACATCTTCTCATAGAAAAAGGATGTTTAAGGAGGTGAAAAACCTGACTGAAATGAATAAGTTTAGGTTTACTGTATCCTAATTCAATAATGCCTTTAATCTGCATAAATTCTAACCCAGAAATTACTGCACAGACAAAGAGACTGGCAGCTAAAAGTGCTTCTTACCTGAGGGTGGGTTCCAAATGCCAAGTATTGCACACAAACTCCCTCCAGTCAACTGTAGTGTAGGTAATGCTTTCCTCTGCCTCTTTGTCAGTGGAGCTGTCCTCAAGGGCACCAACAGAGTTCTTCTGCCCCGGACGAGCAGCCAAAATGCGAGGAGGAAAAATTGCTGCAAAGGGGAGAGAGGAAAAATGCCAGTCAGTCACAAGCAGCTCACCTGGATTCTTTTTGGAAGCAGTTTAAATATAACCAAAGCACAAGTTTCAACAAGATGAGAACAACCTCATGTTTGCAGAATTTCTGCAAAAGACCACGTATGGTTTAAGAATGAATGTGCTGCAATTGAACATACTGAGGTGGAAAAGTAAATAATTCTGAAATCAGAAAAATGCAGGACAAAGACTCCACTGATGAAAGGATTGCAATAAGAATAATAAAGCTTCCTAAAACAGTGTTGATCTGCCTAAACCATCTTACAAAGAGAAAGCTAAACACCAGGTGTCAAAATAGGAGCAAGATTATGACTTGGAGTACATTTACTGTCAAATAATCTGACAACTGCAGATTGTCAGACAAGTTTACTTCATGAACAACTCACCTTTTTCTTTTTCTTTTAGATAAGCAGACACTAAGTCATGCAGAAACATGATCAGTTCAGCATCCATAGTCACACAGATGTGGTCTGTGAATTCAGTTACTACACTGCATTCCACCTTTGGTTTAACACTTGTATCTACAGCCAGATAAAAATAGTATCAATACACTTACAAATACATACAGTAAATCTAAAAGTACCTACAATTTGAATGCAAATAATTTGAAAATAGTATTTTTCATTGAACCAGCAACTCTTGAGAGGAAGAACCACAGTTTACATTTTAATAAACATAAGGAAACCAAACCTATTAAAACAGCCAGCATAGTTGAAATGTTAATATTAATTTCTCTTAGTAAGCTTTTTCTGCAGCAACCAGTCTCTGCACTAGATCTTCACTCTCTCAAAATAATTCACTCTACATTTTACTACAAAAATGTTATCTTTTCTTGCAGATCTGCAGCAATTCTCATGTTAAATCCTCTTATCAGCACACTGCCTTTATCTCCTAATTCACGAGAAATAGTTTTTGACCAAGAAAAACCAAATTATGTTTTACTGCACCTTGTAATGAAGGCTCCTGGGGCTCTTGAACATGAATAGATTTAAAATCCAGCTGCATCCTTGGCAACGCAAAGATGGTTTCAGTTTCGTGGTTGTAACTGGAGCCACCCCTGAAGCCACTTAACAAGCTTGAGCTTTTCACTGTCGTGCTGCTCTCTGGGTTGTTGGCATCAACATTCCGAAGCAGGTTCAACTCTACAAGAACAATGGGAAATGTTAAAGCATGACAAGGCAAAAAAGTTAAGAAAAGTCACTTGTAAAACTGCTGCTGCATGATTATTGAGGTTTTATCTTTTATTCTCCTCCCAAAAGTGCAGCTCAAAAAGGTCAATCAAATTTGTTGTTCATACACTTGAGATTTATCAGCTTTTCAACAAGCAGATCAAGCCCCAGACTGAATGAACCTGATCTAACCTTCATTCCTCGTGGCTGTGACATAATTGAACCACTCCTTGACACTGGCAACTCCATGGGGGGGATTTTCGTGGCGGCGCCGCGTTATCTTTGTGATGGTGGCCATGGGGCTTTCCAGGGCCCCACAGGGCTTGGTCACCATGGTGTTATGGCCCAAATGAAAGTCCAGGGTTTGCACAATGTACGTGGAGTGTTCACTGGTACCTGCATTGAAGGTGTGGGCAGCGTGGGGTGGGAGAGGAAAAAAATAATTAAAAGCAGTTTAGCGAGGGTAGTGGAATTTTCTCTCATTTTCCTACAGGTATTTAATATTAATAATTAGTATGCCAGTAGAATAAAACCTGGTATAAAGCTTGAAAACAACAGAGAAATTAAATCCTCAGTAGCTACAGACAATTAAATGTCACAATATTAAGACAAATACAAGCAATAAGATCATCAAAATCCATCATACAGCTAGAAAGGACTACACAAATACACACACACAAAATTAAAAAGCCACTTTTGCTCATTATCAGGGTCATATCCAGTACATTTGAAAATGTACTTTGCATTATTCCACAGATAAAACAAATTGTGGTAAAGATGTGGAAGGGAATAGATTATTTTTAGATAAGTGGTATATTTTTGGGAAATAGTCTTGATTCAGACAAAGAAAATAAATTTTTCTTTCATTTCTTATGTAATAATACATTATTAAAAACTCATTTAAAGACATTTAGAGAAATGAATAAACAGTTTAAATTACCATCTTCCAAAACTTTCTGGGCTTCTGTCCAAAATGCAATATTGGGTTCTTCCAGGTGAAATAAGGCCCACGATTTTGAGCGGAAATTAGGTCCATGAAAACAAGCCAGGGTCATATGGTTCCCATGCAGGCTCATGGATCCTCCAAATTGCATCCCATCTTCTGGCAGTGGCATCTGGAACAGGGATATGTGGCAACCAGACACCACCTTCAGAACTCCTGGCCAGTGGCGATGATGGGCAGCATCCAACACTGCAGAGCAAACATGAACAACAAACTTCAGGCAAGATACAGAAAAACATTGCTGGCATATTTATATTTTTGGTAAAACATGGAATTCTGAGTGATATTTTCTTATCTGTTTCACCAACACTGTCTCCTAGGTAATTTTTGCAATTAAAACATTTTTAATTGGGAACCATATTATTTTTTGGTAGCACTTACATTGCTCGTGTGAGGTTCTCTCTAAGTTGTTGGCCACTGTCTTGGGAGGCAGGTAAGGAACAGGCCCCCAGGTGGACAGAGCTCGTTTGCTTGTATCAAACTGCTGAGTGAAGAACTCCTGGAGCTTCATTCCTATTTTTATCAGGTCTGGTGTAGTTGACCTTGAAATCATCACTTGGAAGATATCCCATTTCAAGTCCCCATGGACAAATATCTCACTAGATATTAAAAATAGCAAGAAAATTAGCAGTTAATATATTTCCTACACACAATTACAGAAAAAAAACCAAACCAAAACAAACAATAAACCCTTTGCATTCTAGCAGACACATTTCTACTTCACAGTATTGGTCAGAAGACATTTGACATTATCAAACCTCATACATTTTAACCACAGGCAATATTACCTTTTATCAGTCATGCTCGAATCCAGATTATTATACAGATTAATTTTCCATTCATCCTGCAGTTTAAGATCAGCATTACTGAAGATTCCCATCAGGATACTGGATCCCATATAATCAACACGTGCTTCAGTAGAACCCATAGTAATTTCAATTTTATGATTGGGCTGTTGGTTTGGGTGTTCAGAAATATGAGCTGGAATGGAATGGAAAAAAGCAATATAGAAATACAGAATTAAAGAGATAAAAATCAGTTTTTCCAGTGATATCACCTTTATTGACTGGAGCATATGCTAACAGCAGGAGGCTTTCCAACTTACCCACCATCTCCAGGGTGTTAACATCTATGGTACCTCCAACAACTCCTCCTCTGGAGTCCAGCTGAGATCTTCCCAAGCCCACAGACATGCTGATTTCCCGATCTCTGCTACTCCCCACAGACAGACGGCCCTGACTTTTCAAACCACTGGTGGTCCACCTGGAACAGAGGTGATAATAGACAACAACTTTGCAGGTTGTCAAAAGAGAAACTGAATATTATCTACTGGAAAGCATTATGTGGTTTAGGCATATGTGACTTCAGGATTAAGCAATTAGTTTTAATGAGGCGATTCTCAGTTCAAAACTGAAAAAGGTAGGATTTTAAAGCTAAGAGGTAACAGATTGTTAACAGTCTATTGGGAAAAAAATGGTTTTTTGCCCCCAAACCTGTTAAAACATGCTGGATCATATTTTATACTTACGTAGTATTGCCCATTACATTGCTCATATTCATTTGAACATTTAATTGTTTTAGGTTCATAGCAAACACAACCAGTGTTTCCCACGGTGTTCCTTGCTGGCCTCCAGTTTTATTTGACTTATTAAATGGAGTTGATGTTTTTGAGAGAGTATCTAAACAGAAAGAAAAAGTAGACAAAAATTTAAGTTAAGATAGGAGGAACTGGCAGAACATATCCATTTTGAGTATTACAAATGAACCGACAAGCACAATATTTACAAAGATCACAAAACCATGAGAGAAGGTAAGTGAGAACTAGAGGATTTGCAATATGCATTGTTTTAGCTGTCATAGATATTGACTTACAGATAGGGAAATTTTATGGAAAATATGCTAACAACTTTCATTCATCCGTTTTAGGCAATTTTCCCTTCTCTAAGCCATTGACTCTCCAGTGCCAAGCACTGTGGAAAAGAATATTTTCAAAGCAGTAATGACATACTTCTCTCACACAACTAATGGAAATAGATTTTAAAAAAATTTAAAAGTTACTCACCTCTCTGAGGCACTGAGGAGTCAGACACACTCCTGGATCTTGTGACAGCTGGAGACTTGAGGCTGTGAGATGCTGTCCCAGGTGACATACTGCTGCTGGCACTGTGCTCACTGAAAACATTGGGTGACTGTGCCATGTGAGTGAAGGAAGCAGACTGGCAGGGCTGCTCCCATGTCCTACAGTATGCTTTCCTTGAGGATTCAGGAGAAAGGTGCTGGCTCACTCCTTCAATTGAATCTGGTGTGCCAGGGCCTGATGCTACTGGAGAAAAAGCAGCACAGGAAATACAGGAAAACTATTTCATTTGTGTCTAACCACATCCTCATGTATACCAAAATGTATTGGGAGAGTGTCCAAATGTGTTTCATTTAACATAGCTATAAGTTTTCTGGTTTTGTTTATATATCATAGAACTATAGAATGGCTTGGGAAGGGACCTTAAATACCATCTGGGATAAGGGACCTCAAATATATAAGGGATGCCTTTTATTAGATTGGGTTGCTCAAGGCCCCATCCAACCTGGCTTTGGGATATGCTCTTAAATTATTCAGTGACCTATGTTAGCAATTTTTCACTTCTTCCATCTAGGATTTCCTAGCAAATATCTCTGAGTGACTGCATATGGAGCAAATCATAATACATTTAATTATATTATATTCTATTCAATTATATAATATGACATGGATAATAAATGATTATAAAATTCCTAGTGTAACCCTGTGCGTAACAAGTTTTTTCTGTGATAAGCAGCAGTCTCCTACCTGGCAGATTTATTGTCTGATCACCCAGGAAAAGCCTTCTGGCAATGCTTCTCCTGTACCAAGCCCTGGGAAAGGCCAGGATCTCGCTGAGGCGGCGCATGTCGTATTTGAAGGAAGCAGATCCTATGTCACAGACAGCTGAAAAAGCACATGCACACAGTTGTAAATTCCCACTTACAATAGGTTCTGGTAACCAAGTCAAATTCTCTTTCACCTAGCAGCATTGTCTCTGCTGTCATGAAAAAATAATGTTCCTGAGGTGTTGCCATTTCTCCAAGTCCAAACATTAGACAGAAATGTATTACATGAAGACATGACAGAACCCAAGAATATAGATAATGAGTCCTGCTTGCGTTGGATGTGCCTCAGAGTCCTCATGGGAGGATTTTAATGGCAGATTAATCACAACCATCCTGCTGTTTGCTGAGTAAGTGCAGGGGCAGAAAATAAGTACATAGATCTTACAAAAAAAAAAAAAAAAAAAAGCTGCTAAGAGTAAAGTCCATCACTGGAACAGCAGTTCTCTAATTAGCTGTGACTAAAAGGAAAGAAGCATTTACCAGATATGTTGATCAATGTGGTGTCTATCTTGCTGGTAGCTTTGCTTGCAGACTGACTCTCAAAGAAGGAGGAGCCTCCTGAACGCCTGATCCGTGACAGGCTGACTTTCACAAACTCCAGGTTGATGCTCAAGGAATCCTTCCGGCCAGTGACTGAAGTTGGCTCCTCATCCACATTCCCTAGAAGCAGGAAGGAAACATTTTCATCTCCTGTGATCCTTTCAAATCTGTGGCACACTTGTATAATATTCATGAAAGCAAACAAAAGCCTGCTGCGTACCCAAGGCTCCCGATCCAGGCGTTAGCACAGTAACAGCTGATTTTTGTTTGCCAGCTCCGTAGGGATGGAACACGTAAAGGGAGAAGTCAGACATGCAGGCAGTAAAGCTCAGGCCTGAAGAGCTGCTGCTGGAAGTTGTCAGATCTGACTGACTGCTGCTGTGCCTTGTCCTGCCCAGAGGGCTGCCGAGGCCAGGCGATGAACCTGGAGTCAATTTTTGGGCAAAAATCAGATTTTGAAAGTATTTTCAAACATGAAATAATACCTGATGTTAACAGCAGCATTAAACCAAACACACTTCAAATTATGCCCTTTAGCAGCAATCTAGCTTAAATATTCTGTGTATAGAATTGACACATGTATTACCTGGTGCTCCAGATTTACTAGCTGAATTCTTTGAGCCACTCTGTGGAGTACTGCCACCAATGGACACACTTTCTGATGGGTATGTTGTGCCTAAAGTTTCCAGTTCTCCTCGGTTGGAAGAGAAAACAAGATCCAGGGAAGGCAACTTGAGCATACATTCAACTCTGGATACTGGCAAGCAGCTGAACTTGATTTGAGAGGGCTGACAGGCAGAAAGAAAATAAAGCATTCAGAAGGGACACTTGAGTTTTTAGTCTTTAAGAAGTTTTTTTAAGCGTAGTTATTCTTTAAAAATCAAACTTAGAAGCATGGATTATTCAAAGACAGTGACTCAAGCAGGTTACTACCCTGAATGTTGAGTTAAAACCTCACCTGGACTCGTACATAAACCACCACATCTACAGGAAAGGAGGAATATGCCGATGTTGAGGATGACACCAAGGATGTTGTGGACTCTTCTAAGGGATCTTGTATATCAAACTGTCCCATGTCTTCATCCTGGGAGCTAAGAGCTTTTAACAAGTACAAGAACTCATTAGAAAGTGGAATTTGAAGGGAAAAACAGCTCAACACCCAAAAAGCACAGAGTGCCAGAACGCACTATGCAACTGACCTGTGTAATTCCTTTCAATGGGTGTGATGGGAATGGTTTCAAGGGCTTTCTCCAGGAAGTCCAGGAGGCAGGGGCTGATCACCATCTCCTCTGGCAGTGACTGGAGTGCAACCCACGCGTAGAGTTTAGCAGTTTTCACTCCACCACTTCCTTTCCCTTTGGCTGCAACATTGAGATGATACAGTTGTCCAAGGTAACACCACAGAGCCATAACTGATAAACATTCAAAGACACTTCATAACTTATCAAGAAGTGCCTCCTAATTTTTTTCTATCATCTGAAGAGATCTAGATCAGGTCTGCTAGAAGAAATTAAGTCTAAGTTTTCACTTTGTAAAAATACCATTAGTCTGTAATTCCATTGCTCATGCTCTCAACCATTGTCGACACATCACTTTTTAGAAAACAGCACTGAAAGCAAACACAGACAGTTCTCCAAATATCCAGTGCAAAGTAACTGCAGCTGACTGGAAATGAAAGTGGTATTAGCAAAATTAAATGCACAGGTCTGGAAAGAATGTCAGTTTAAATATAAAAAATACATCCAAAAATTAAAACTGCAAATGGCAAGTTCTTCTTTATTTATGCAAGGAATGACTGAAGATTCTAAACCACAATTTTTGAAATCTTAGAACTAGTCAGAGTGTAAACTAATAAAAAGGTTACTGTCTTGTAAATTTGTGGAAGAGGAATTTTGAATCCATGCTCATCAAAATATTAATATGCAGAGAAAGTATTAGTACCAGCTCATTTCCTGTCCTTATGCAATATAGCTATTAGAATGAATATACATCAATAGAGACATAGATATAAAATTCTCCAAGAAAAATATAAAAATTAACTACTAAAACAGATTAAAAATCCTTTCATTTGCTAATAAGAAAGCATGGATTTTTCATTCTGTGTAAACTATTCTGCCTCAAATCTCCTGACTATATTGTCCTATCTTACTTTTACTGCAAACCAAAGACAGTACAACAAGCTGGTCTTTGTTCCAGGGGAATGGTTCCCAGAGGAAAAGTACTATTACAAAAAGGTAGTATAAACAATAATAAATGTGTTCCAAAACCATTCAGTACTGATAAACACTTCTAAAAATGCATAAAGAAATAAAGAAATTACAAGCCAACATCTAGTCTGGGGAGGCATTTATATTGTCACAGAAGTGCAATTTCCACACCAAATGCACAGCTCACAGACATTTAACCAGCAAGACTCAATACCTGGACACGATGTGGTAAGAATTAAAAGGCAAAGATTAGAAAGAAGATAGAGAACAAAAGTGAAGACAAGTAGCATAAACCACTACACAACATCTGGAAATCACTAAGAGGATGACCACCTAAAGGAGTAAGAGCTAATGGTTCAACAGCATGGAGAATTGAGGAAGGTATTCCCATTTCACTGTTCTCTCTCAGCATCTCTGGTAATTTTAGAGGGCAAAACCCACAAGTACAAGTTTCAGTTACTCAGTTTGCTTGGTGATCAAGTTCTGACAAAATTTCGGCTTTGTGTTTAAAGCAATATTTAAATGCCAAAGGAGAGAAGAGTGAATGTCTCAGAAATTGGAGATGCAATCTACATGCCTCTGGATCCAACATGAGGTATCAACAGCCTCCTGCTTGAAAACAGGAATCATTGGAGACAAAAGAAAGCTTGAGGTATTTACACTTGGCTTTCCAACATTCTTTTGTCAAATGAAAACTGGGAGAAGGTAGTGACAGCCCAACACTGAGATGTGGTGACTGTGAAAAAAATATTACTGAGATTGGTTTGGCAAACAGTGTCTAAAAATGCAGCTTTTTGAACTGCATTCTTGCTTCTGGGTTCAGGTTTGTGCAGCCAAAGTCAAGCCTGGATAAATACAGCGCTCCAGGTAATGTGCAGCCAGATCTAAAGGCAGTAGATTACACCAAGGAAAAATATATCCATGAAAGGTTCAGAAAGTTTGTCTATAAGTACCTGATGGGATGGGTGGGGGTTGGGGAGGAAGTAAGGTGTTAGTCTTGCTGTGGACAGTGCTAGAGAGAGGAGGAGATGTGGCAGTGTCTTTCATACCATACAGTTTGGACTCTTTGGAAAGGGTGCGTGGCAAAGAGGATCCTCGAGAAGTGTTTGGCGATTCAGTCTTTAGAGTCTTGGAGTTGTAGTGCAACTGGAAAGCAAAGCAAAATCAAGTTACTTCACATGAAGAACTCAATTTCTGCACAGCCATTTGGTGTCACTCCATCCCTCCAAAATTTATTTCTTCTCATTATTTACAGAAATACTGTAAGATATGCTACATTCGAATTCCTATCCTATACGCAAAAAGAACTGAAAGCTTCGTACAAAAAAGATGAATTAACAAACTATTTAAAAATTCAATGAAACACAAAGAAACAGAGGAAATTCATTATTTAGGAACAGTGTCTTGTTTCTCTGTTACATCACATGCATCCTGTGCTACCTGTGCACACAGCCTCTTTTCTGTCTTAATGTGTGGTGGAACTGTTCCACTACTAAACACAGGTATACAGAAAGTGGCATAAAAAACCAAAAATCTAAGTAAGATATTCCAACAGTTCACACCTTCTTTATGTGCACAGTAGACTATTACTGAAAACACAGAACATAGCAAAACTTATAGAGAATCTTTAGTTTTTCCTGAATTTTACTGAAAGCAACAGGCAGGACCTGAGGTATAATTGTTGTCCCTGAAGACACCCTGGAATACTGGAGATGGACACATACAGTCCTTCTACATTGAAAGACTAAAAAAGCCAAGCTGTAGCAAGTGATTTATGGCATTGTTTCTTCAGCAATGACAGATTTTTCCCCGTTCTTACTCCATGAGGATTTCAAATCACTAAATACAAGGACATTTCTGTTGAGAACTTCTCATGCTAGGATATAGAAGCTATTAAAAAACCAAGGGAGTGTACAGTTTGACTGTGTTGGAGAGAAAACATTGTCACTACCTCCCTCTGCTGAGTTTTACCTTTACATCCACCCCAGGAATATAAAACACTGTTGTTTCCACATCACTGGATTTTGTCTGTAGAGATGATGGCACTTTCTTGCCAGCAAGTAAGTGAGTAGTAGATGCATAATTAGTTTGAAATTTCTTCTTTTTTGAAGGAGACTCTTGGTCCAAACTCCTGGAACTCCGATCATAGCTCCTGAAATAAATATACTCATGTTATTAAAGTAACTTTCTGCATCCCACTGGGCCAGAACAATTGCAACTTATGGTGCTATTATTAAGCAGTGACAGTAATGAACTAACACACAAATTTCTTACCTTCTCAAACTAATGTCGTCGTGTTCTTGCTGGAGCATCGTGGGATGCAGCACACACTTCCCACAATCAATTTCAACCCTGATATCAAGCTCAAAGTCAATGTTTCTCTCCGTGGTGGTGCCAGTGACACTCCTGTTGGTGGGGGTTGTTGGCCAGCGCTCGGTGAACAGCTGGTGCACAGCGGCAAAGCCTGTGGCTTTCTTGCGAGAGGTGCTCCTGCACAGGCACAGGTGGGGGGTAGATATCAGCAGGACATTTACCTCAGCAGGGATTACAAGGCATTCCCAAACTATGCCCACACTCAGAGCATCATCTTATAAAAACCTTTTTGGAAAAGGCCTTATCTGATATGCAGCAATACAGCAATCCACCGTGCATTCGCACATTAAATTTTTTAATATACAGTAGTACAAAAAGCTAAGCTTTTCTTAAATTCTCTACCAAACAAGAAACATTTTCTGGAACTACACCCTGTTCTGTGCCTCAAAAACCTCACTTTCCAAGTTCTTCTATTCTGTTCCAAGCCCTGAAATTTGTTAACAGTTACCTCATTTTCCAGTCAGGATCCCTCCTTCCCCACCTCCAGTGAACACAACCTCACCTGCCTTCCACACACACACTTGAGTGTATTCAGTGCTTCGCCAGCAACAGAATGCCTAGTTTTAAATTCAATATTTCAAGTTTGAGAGTACTGAAAGTACTGAAAGTATATTCAGGTGTCTTCTCAATTTCTGTGCTGTTCCTCAGGACCGTTACTTACGGTGGTTTCCTATAAAACAAGGTCCTCTCCCTCTCATGGTCATCGTCCCTGTCCGAGTCCTCGCTGCTGGAGGATAAGCTGTCGTCCCGGCGTCCCTCTTCAGGCTGGAAGGGAATGCCGGGTGAGAAGACTACTGGAGTTTTGGGTGAACCAAATACCGAGCATGAGCCTTCACTAGTAGATGAGTAATGGGAGGGACCATCAATAGTTACGGACAAAAGGTCCATTTCTGTCTCCTCTGGAAACTGATTGTGAAAAGACAAAAAGATAGTAAATTTCCACAGATATGGTTTCCACCGAGAATGCAGTAGGTAGATCTGGAAATAAAGAAGCAAGAGTGCTATGAGAAACTCTCACTTCTGAGTTCCTCATAACACGGAGAGAGCAGGTAAAGGAATTGCAAGAGGAATTATGAAAAAGAAGGGAATGAAAGCTTGGTGGGGAGACCTTTGCCATTGCCTAGTGATTGAGCTCAGCCTGCTAGACAAAGACTCATCATGCTCTTACCAATTTAGAAAGAAAAGATTTCATTTAAATTTAAGAACTATTTTGAAAGAACAGGACAGCAGGCAGCCCAAGTGCCCGTGACTTGCAGGAAGCGTTAGTGAAGGCACTACACAGAATGTACAGCACTGCCTCTGGGCATCCCAGCCCGAGCACAGAACCCAATGTCCTAAAGGAGCTTCCTGCTTCTTACAGAAATTGTACCAAGAGATATTTTCCAACATTAAATTCTTAAAATGCCTGTGGAAAGCACCTACAAGTGTTAAATACCAGCACTTCCTATGCAGTGTCACTGTAAATTCAAATTAGAGCTCTGCTGAGCAACTGGTATGATGTCAGGAAAATGCATTTTTTAAAAAATATTAAACATCTGATACCTCTAAGTGATTGATAGTATTTTGCTATGTCAATAAAACCTAAGCTAAGTGGGCTTTTACACAACAATAACAATACCTAGGGGAGTTTTTAAATATGAACATATTTAAATCTGCAAAGCACATTCCCAGGTATCATTTCCACCATTCTCTCAGAAACAAGAAATTATTTTCTGGGAGCATGAGGAGAGTTAGATGGGAGAAAAATTACTGGCTCTTCAGTTTGGGTTTTTGTTTACTTGTTTGGCCTTGCCTTTCCTGATTTGAGTTCTGCACTTGCTTGACTAATTTTTTTTAAAGAAAAATACTCCACTATTTTCCCTAAACACGGTTTTGAAAGCAGTTAAAAAACTCCACTTGTTCTCAGGATATCAAGTTTTGGAACATTCCCTACTTGCTATTATTTGAAAATGTCTTATTCCACATTAAATATAAGAATTTTAACAGAAATAATAGTGTGAGAACACGTCCTCCCACCTAGTAATTATTTTCTACCAGTGTTGAGTGCTGTTACACAGTTGTGCTCCAATGCATTGGAACACAATGTAACAGGTGAAGGCACACACTAAAATCATCCTCTGAAGAACATTTCAAGGCTAGACTTGGGTCACTTCACATCAGCCTTGCTCAGTCTTTCAGCAAAAACTCAGTAATTCATTTTACAATTAGTTTTTAGTCTACACAAGGGTGTAGAAACACTTTGATTGTTATTCATCAATAATAAATCATGTTCCTCTGCTTAGTTTATGCATTTAAAGATTTTTCAAGCTTAATATACATTCTGTCTAGCTGAGTGCAAAAGAGGTGAAATATTGAAAAGCAGCTCCCTGTGAGATAAATTAGTTCTCTGGCAAAGAATACTTATTTCTGCTCAGAAATACCTGAAAATACCCTTCCCCTGGACAGCTGGATTGTTGTGCAATCCCCAAAGCTGTTTGATTCAACTTAACAGAAATGAAAAAAATATAGAAATTAAAACAATAACAATAATCTCAGCCATCAAAATGAACATTTTACAAGTGAGAAAACATAGCTAAATAAATAAATAAATAAAACAACCCCAAACCAGCTCAACAATCCATTTCAAACACTGAGAAGGATACACCTTTAGAGCTACAGCAAATTGACCAATATCAATTTCCAAAACTCTAAATATACTCAAACATCAAAAATCCCTATATGATTTTTTTGCCCACCTCTGACAAAAATTACAATAAAATGACTACTGTGTGAGCCTAAAAAACAAATCAAGCCCTTTTAACATATTTTTCTCTTATGAGTCAATTAACTTCTGTGCCAAGAAACCAGAATACATCAGACTTATTTTGTTGGAAGACAATCTTCCAAAAACACATCTGAAATTTGAGACAAATGCTAAAAGAAGCACAAACAATTCAGGTTTGCCTGGATATAATTATCTCATGAACTGGTGACCAAATGGCACAGGAAATACAAGTCTATGGCATATAAAGTAATTCTTACAGAATCTTGTATGTTGAAGGTTACTCTTGGCCCAGGGGATGCAGCATCCACACGGATATCTGGGAGGTCCTCACTTTCTCCCAGGCGAGAGCTGCAAGCAAAACAAAACCAAAACAGCTTCTGGAGTTGTACTACAGGATTTTAGGATCATGCAAACATTTTACTACACAATTATAAGGTCATACTTATTATTCTTTTAGGGAAGAATATATAAAATCATAATTGAAGCACTTGGGTATATAAAAAGACAGAAGGAGAGAAGAAAAGAGAAGGAAGCTGCACGTAACTTGGCCAGTATTCTATCTCTGCTAATTTCTCTATGCAAGCTTTTCAGTTCTGAGCCAACATGCAGAAATTTCTATTCTGCCACACAGGGCAATTATTCACACACAAAAAAGCATCTTGCTTTCTTCTTCTCATTACAACAGCCCTTATAAAAAGCGTATGATTGTACATCAGGTGTAGAAAACAAGATTAGTGCACCATGCCATGTTTCCTTATATACATTTCTTCAGTATGTTTTAAAAACAGGATTCTGTAGAAGACCCCAAGTTGTTGTAGAAGTGAAATCTTCTCAGAGGTTTTAGAAAAATGAGAAAAAATGCTTTTTAGAACATGCCTTCCTTGCAAAAGGACCTCCTTTTATCCAGTTTCACCACAAACAGCTCTTCAGGCCAAAGTCCAACACTTTCCCTGTTCCATGTGCTGTTGTGGCTATCACAGATCCCAAACTCCCAGAGGCTCACCTTGTTCTGTCCATTCTCTTCAGAGGAGGCCTCCCTGAGGCTGAAATGCTCTTAGATCTGCTGTAGCTGGGTTTGTAGCTCAGACCCCACTTGTCCTTCAAGGAGGCAGCCTAAACCAGAAATAACATCGAAATGCAACAACTGAGAACACAGAGAAAAACCCTTGCAAGCTAAAATGCTACTGTACATGGGAGTGTCAGCAAAGTAAAAGGGTTTTTGGGGCATGAAGTGTTACAATCTTCTCAAAGTAGCTTAATCCTGCTCACCCTCATACTGGATCTCCGGAGCTTTTTGCGGACATCCCTGCGGATGTCGTTCACAGCCACCGACTCCAGCTGCTGGTAGCGTTGGATTTCTTGGTTTATGGTCCCTTCACTTGCACCTAATTTCCTGGAGATAAAGTTGAGTTCTCTTACTGGTAATATTTCCACAGTTTCAAAAATCTCTGTTGTAAGAATGCTTTCCCTGGGAATTATCCCATTTTCTCTTTTGTCCCAATACTTAGGACCACTGCCAAATATAGCCACAGAAGTATGAAAACAAACTTTTAACCTAAAATCCTAATTTCAAATAAAATTTCCCTCTGAATAGTGACAGCAATTTCATTTTAAGAATAAACAGCAAAAGGTGTAACCCTTTTCATTATTTAACAGGTAACTACCAACCTCTGTATTCCCATCCCAGACAGATCCATTTATAGTAAGTCTGTCTTGGGGAAAAGGGGGGAAAAAGTCCAAACAAGCCCAACAAACCATGTTTGCAAATGCTATTAATAGAGTACACAGAAGATCAGATGAAATTAGTAAAATTTGAAATAATTTTTTCTTAAGGTTTTCTCAAGTACAGTATAAAAGTTTTCAAGTTTTATCTTGGAAACATCATGAACTAGATGCAAAAAAAAATAAATTTAAATATTTTTCTTCTTCCTAAGCTTATTACAGTTTCAAAGTAATATATTTTGCTAAAGTAATCAGCATGATAATAAATCAGGATGGAGCTATGATTTTGAATCAAACAGAAAAGGATTATAAATCAGTCATTAAAATGCAGAGTCAGAAAAATGCAGACAAATCTGACACTTATGGAACAACCAGAGATTTGAGAGAGTACTTGCATATATAGCCTCTGCTTTTAGAATCCTAAAGGACAATCTTTTCAAATAAAGGCAGCAATTTGCACTTAACCATAACAGTGCCACAAGATGCATGAGAAGAACATAAAGCAAACCCCACTTACTTCAGGTCATCAATGACTTTTGCTTGCTCATTGAGCTCTCTAATATCAATTAAACGCTTCATAAATCTCTTTCCCCGCTGTTCTCCAGTTTGGATACTGGAAGCTCCCTGGCGCCGGTGATCAACGATCTCCTGTTGAAAATAAACATTTCATTAATGCCCTCATCAAAAACTGGACATCAGTACATTCTGAACAACAGGCAAAGCGAATTTCACACCTTCAAATTTGGACTAGTGCATGCAAAAGAATCAATTTGTGTGAATAGGCAGCTGATTGGATTTTTTTTTTTCCAGTGATCCAAAGCCCATGATTCAGTTAGACACACTGTAGCTACTACATACATGTCCCCATGAGCAGGATCTGCCTGCTTTCATATGTGCTCTGCTAGGCTGGAGCAAATCCCGCTTCGCTGAGCCCAAGAGAAATTCTACAGGAACAGAGTAGCGGTAGGTTGGGGGGCTCAAACCCAGCAGGTGATTTACAATCCGCTGCCCAAATGTGAGCTTGCGTGCCTCTCCACCCAGGGAACCTGATTTCTGAACAACAAACAGGAGCATTAGTGTGCTGGGATCATGTTTCCTCTGTCAGCAGGCAAGAGACATTAAGGAATGGCTGTTAAAATGGTTTTGTAGAAACAAAAAAGCAATGTCAGCAGCATATGGAGTAGAAGTAGGTTTTTAAAACAAATTTGCATGTAACTTATTCTTCTGTGAAGAGAACCTAGAAGAAAGCCACAGCTTTTACAGTTCTGGTACCTGAAGTTAGGTGTTGTGTCCCCTCCATGTTTTCAAATCCAGATCAGTATTTCCACATAATACCAGAAGGAATACTTGAAATATGGAGTTAGAAAACACACACACAAACGTTTCTGATTTGCAACAAGACTCCCATGCTGGACTCAAGACTAAGACCCTTCCATTTGACAGAAGACTTTTTCTAATCAGTAGCACTTATTTGAGTGGATTCACTTACTGCATGGATAGTGGGAGACATGGTGTCAACTTCATCCTCATCTGAAAGGTCAGCTATGTTCACAGAGTTGAGGTCAGCAATGTCATCAATATCTTCCTCTCCTGTCAATGTTGTGAGGGTGTTGCCCAAAGCATTCAGTCTTTTCCCAATGTTTGGATCCATGTGAACATCAATACCACACATCTTCCACAACACATTCAGTGTCCAGGTTCCAGCACTACTACTTTCTGTGTTTAAAAAAAGAAAAGTTGTTTAAACAGTTTTTCCTCTTTTAAAAAATCCCCCATAGTGAATTATGTACTCATTAGCCAAGACAGTGGTTGTCAGTTACAAAGAACTGTCTTTTCTGCCCATTCTGAGAAAAACTCATTCCACAACTGAAGTGCCTGATGAAAATACTTCACAGTATTTCTTTAACAAGTGATATAATGAAAATACATTCCCTTCAGAGCAAGAGCATCTCATGCTTCAGCCCATACAAATGCAGGCAAGCACACTATTCCAAAACAGAATTTCTAACAGTAAGAAACATAAAACATATCTTTCTGCATGTACAAATGCTGACCTATTTTTTCATTACCTGCTGCAGCTTGTCCTGTTGTCCTAGAGCACACTTCATAGGTGCCATCTGGCACAACACCTACATGAAGCACACAAAACAAATACACTGATTAGGCAGCCAAAGTTGTGTAGAGCAGCCCTTCCCAATCCCACCCTCAGCCTCTGCCTGCCATAATTAAAGAGTGATAGCAGTTCTAGTTTTATTGCCCAATGAAGGACTTTTTTTTTTTCAGTAAAGTGAACCTACTTGGTAACATACAAAATTCTAAATAAGTTATTATTTACATATATATATAAACTTAAAATTCCATAATAAAACTTTCAGAATTTTCACCATTCTATACATAAATATTCTATATTGGACTATTAAAACTTACTGGGATCTTATGAAGGTTTATAAAAGCAATGCATCCAATTCTTCCACTCTTGGACAGAGCTTAAATTTTTACAATAATATACAGAGCAGCAAAGTTTATTAATAAAGGAAAACAACAAAGGAATATAACCTTTTAGATCCGTATTATTTTACTTTCAAATGGCCAAAGTATTTTTTTTAGGTTTTTTGGGAAAGCTCAGCTGTTTCAAGTCAATGGGAAGAGCAAAAGTGGATTTATATTTGAAATACTCTTGTCCAGTATGAAATCACCCTCACTTACATGCATTCATGACTAGATCTCCTCTTATTTCTGGTTTCCAGTCATCCCAACTTGTCTCAAAGCCATCAGCAAAGCGGATGCAGAAGTTTTTAAAATGACCTTTGCTAACTAAAGACTCTGAGGAGCAGGCAGTGATGAGTGTGCTTTCAATAGTCAGGACTAAAGCAGAGCCAGTGTCAAGATCTGCAGAGTGGTTGGACTGGAAAATAAAATCAGTGCAATGTCACAGTGATATTGTACATTTATTAAATGCCATTTAACTTTCCTTATTAACTGACCCCCCCTACTCATATTTCCTTGCATTTTTCCTTCCCTGCAGGGAGTTTCAAAAGTATCACCTCTGCCTTGCATGGCTGTTCCCTAAATGCAATGCCTACATTATAAATTTATTAGGCCAGCGGGAGTCAAGCTTATCTGGAAAAGGAACAAAAATCCATGTTTAATCAAGGGCTGTAATCCATATGACCCCATGATCACAGAACTCAAGTCCAGGATCAATTCTTTTCTCCAAGAAAGATGGCACATGACTCGATTGAACAATGATAAAAAGCAGTTTTCATCTTCATGTGATTTTTTTGGTGATTATTTTGATATGTACAGATTGATTAATTTCTAGTTCTGTATATGCACATCTATAATTATATTTCCCTGTAAAACAGCCCACATATTTCCTTTTATAAACTAAACCTCTTTTGAGGCTTATATCACCTGGTTCTTGCACAGGAACACCAAACACAAACTGATATTTTAACAGACTTCCAACAGTCACACTTTTGCTTACCTGGGGTGTGTTTGTGATGGGCAGGCAAATTCCTAAGTCATTGACAGTCAGCTGAAGGAACAGGGTTCCAAAGGCCTGTGCAGAGGTTTGCTGGATTCCAGGCAGCATATCCACCACTTCTTTTGTGGCCATATGAATATCTTTATGTAAAGCCATTCTCTGCTCATTCCAGTTGTCATATGCAGCCTTGTAGTTCAGCCAGAATAGCACAGCTTGAGGAGGAAACCAAAAAAGTTTAATTGAAATCAACATGTTAAGAGAACCACTGAATGTTCACTAAATTATTTTCTTTTTCCTTTTCACAGCTCCTCCATTATTTAAGTTCAGAGTGTGTTTAACAATGGATACACACATTCAGGGTGTGGTGATCGGGCTTGTGCTTCAAAGGACAAAATGGATAAACCTGATCATTTTATCATCAGAGTTAATACATTAAAATTGAGAAAGTTCTGCTGTTTTCAACATTATTCATCTCTGAGGATTTACAAGAGCAACTTCCTCCAAGCCTGATTCAAACCTGATCTGAAAACTAACCACCTCAAAAGGTGGAATTTTTGATGTTTGATGACAGATTTATCCATCTGTTGGGACGGAGATCTCTCAAATTTCTCAGCTACTTAATATGAAATATATTGAATCTTGAATAATCAAGCCTTTTGAGAAGAAAGTATCTCTTTCTCAGTATGAACATAAAATTTTAGCAACTGTCTACAATACCTCTGTCAAAGGCCACGGGCTGGGCAAAAACAATGGGTCTGTTCAGAGTAATGAGCACAGCTTCCCTGTCTGATGAGCCACTGATTTCTTCTCTGAGAGCATTTCTCAATCCAATTCTTGTCTTGAAATAGGCAACTTGATGGAAGTCTGAGCCAGCTTCTTCATAAACCTTAAAACATTCCAAAAACAGGAAGAGGGAGAGGTTTGCACCAGAGAGTTCAGGGATGGGGATGGGAAGAAAAAAACCCAAATTACTGCATTTAACAAAATACAAAAATAAAACAAGTTGTGTCCTGTCCTCTTTTTCTTCTCTAGCTAAAGTCCCTTTGAGGATCTTCAATATTCTTGTGTTAAGGTCTGACCACAGCATTATTTTCTTTATTTATCATAAACTGTTAACTAATGTAGTTATTTATATATCCAGATCCTCTATTGTGACAATTCATTTACATGTCCTAAGATTTCTATTTGCCTGGTTGTTTCCAGGCAGCACAAAATACTTTCATATCCTAGAACAAGTGACTCCAGGTAACAGCAGGTTTAAGAATACAAGAGGTACAGCTGTCAAACCAAGACAGATAAACTAGGTCAAAATGTAGGTCTAGCAATGTTTGGATCCCCTCTGATCTTATTCTTTCATTCAAATATTCTGATGATTGTATCAATGAAGTTTTGAGTTTGGCTATTACCCTTCTAAGAGGCTAAGAAGTTCCAAAATATTAATAGTATGTGGAAAAAAAAACCAAAACAGCACTGTACAACAACCTCCTGGCTTGATTATGAAGCTTTTTAATCACACATTATTAAGAACATTACATGCAAAGCTTTTGAGCACTAACCTGATGTTTAACAATCTGTCCCAGTGCCAGATTCAAATCCACCTGGCATTTTCCAAACAGTTTGAGGTAGCTGCTACTTCCAGGCATTGCTTTGGTTTGCAGTCTGTTGGAAAGCTCAAGTTCTATCAACCCTGTTTCAAACCTCACAGCACGCATTGAGGGAGTTGTAGCTGTCACCTGAATTCCCTAATGGATAAGGAAGGCACAAAGTTATGAACATCTGGTTCAGAGACATGATGAGAAAGGAATAAAAAAAACCCCATCACTGTTTTGTCATCATAAGGTTACCTTAAACTGCAGGCTCAATGAGTAAAGAAGAATTTTTGGTTTATCTCCATCCGTTGTGCCATCGTGTTCATTCCAAAGAGGTATTGGCTGCTCCCCTCCTGCACATATTAAATAGGCACAGTTTTACCAAAGAAAACATTTTAAAACCAATACATATAAAAAGATGACCATGAATTAAGCCACATTTTAAACAGTGACTAGCTGAAGGTTTATAAAAACAAAAGAGTATTGAAGAGACCAGTGCAGATTCATCTTCTGACATACATTTAATATCTCTCCACTAAGAATGAAGGAACAGCAGCATGTTCCTCCCTCCTGGGAAACTTTCCACAGCAAGTCACAAAGCCTGTAAGGAGTGACACCTGCTTTCCAAAAAAGGTGTCACTTGTCCCCTGCACCAATGTATCTCCTACTTATCTGACAATACAAGTTTAACACTTGGCCAAATACTATGCAAATTCCATTAAATCAGTATTTTTCAATGAGAGGAGGAAAAATATTCTGCAATTATTTTATTTTGGGGTTTACTTCCTCATCCTAGCACATCTCATCCCAAGATATGTACCCTTGAAGAAGCAATCCTGGTTTTAATTCTCCTGAGATTTATCTACATCCCAACTCAGTTTATAGGAAGAGCTTGCTGCTGGAAAAGGTTAAGCCATTAATTCTCTCCAAATATGCCAATTGATCTAATTACAGTTATTTGGTGGTAAGGACAAGCAGTTAAATCACAGATTTAAAAAAAACCCAAACAACAATGAATTTTTATCACTCCATTTTGTATCTAGATAATTCTCTTTTAATCAACACTGCCTTCAACTTCCAGATGCAATTATGGGCTGCTCTGTTCATTAACTGGCTCTCAATCTGTGCAACTTCACCTGCAGTAATTAGTACTTACACAGTTTTTATATACAAATAATACACAAACAATATTTTAGTGCAACATAAACTGTAATTATTGCTACTTGCAATACAAATTTACAGTCTAGAAAAGCAGAGAACCAGCACTGGTAATAAATTCCTCACATAAAAATGCAGGGGAGATTGAAATACAGAGTCTAAGAAATGCTGTAAAAGCTAATAAAGGTTTCCTGGTTCAGCACTGTATGCCCCTCTGCAAAAAAAAAAAATCTAATAGACTAATGACAGCTATCAGAAGATTTATTATTTCCCTAAGCATTTTCTTACTACCCAATACTAATATATTTTGGCTGGAACAAGTATCAGGGTGTTTCTTGTTAGTCTTCAGGGAATTTGGCATTTTCCATTTTCTCTACTGCATTTTCTAACTGCCTCGAGGGCACGTCATGTGGACCTGCACCATTTTATTGCATTTGTATACCTGAATAAATATATATACACACACACAGGGGGACATGAAAGGAGGTAGATGTACATACTGACATTCTTTTCACTTATTTACCACCTTTTATTCTTTGTTTCCTCATGATGTTTCCAGGTGTTGATGAATCTTTCTAATAAAAATTAGCTGCATTTCTGTAACAGCCTTTTAGGGTAACTCAAAAAATGTTCAAATCATACAAAGTGAATACAGAAAATAACCTAGTCAAGGTCACACCATGGAGAGACACAAAGCTGATGTCCAGAATGCCAAACAATCCTGCTTCCCAATAAAAGCCCTGCCTATGACAGGCCTGGAATAATTTCCAGAGCCTGTGTTATTATTTCAAATTCCAGTTCTGCTTCCTGCTGCTGGCAAAGCTAGAGGTGAAATGAGGGTTTCTGTGAAATTAGAGAGCTGATCCTGAGAGCTACATAATGTTGCCATCAAACAAGGTTTGAGAATCTTACTTAAAGTAGCTTTTAAGTGTTCTGCTTACCTGAAACCTTCTGTATGACCTCATTTACCTCCTTCATGAACACTTTTTGCACAAATACTAAATGGTTTAAAAGGTCAGTTGTGAGATTATGTTCAAAGGAGCCAACCTGCAGAAACAGAACATTTGAGGACAAATATTAGTTTTAAAAACAGTGGATTTTTTTTTTTTAGCTGCAAACATCAGAATTCTCAATTACAAATATGCCAGACTATTTTTCTGACTAAAGAATCAGTTAGTAGAAATGCTCTGCTTTTCCACAGCAGGTAATTTTATTTTCCCCAGTTTATTTTAAGAAGCATCTCTTTTCTCTCTGGGAAAATTAACTCCGGAAATTGGCACAGAAGTAGAACCTCTGAATAGAACACTGTGTGTTGAGCAGGAAATTTTATATCATTAAGGTTCTATGTCATGTCATTATTCCATTTATGGAGCTGCCTTATCACAAAAAAAAACACCCACAAAAAAAACCAGCTATAAAACAATAAAACAGTTTGCCAGTTTTTCAGTATTTGGATTCAATCTGTAAACCTGAGAGTTCTGGAGGAGGTAGAATTGTTAAAGAAATGTGGAAATGCACAGACAGAATTGTAACAGAAGGGAAATAAGTTATCAAAGATGAGTGCAGCCGCCAAGCCCTACCTCAGCCACACAGCGCAGGTAGTTCCCCTGCAGGTAGTAGCCTTGCTTGGCAGGGAGTTCATCAATGCTCCAGATCTGGTCAGAATAAGTGTCATGCTCTTCCATGACATATTTCCCTGACATGGTGACAGGAGGCAGGTTGAGACTGGCCGAGGGAGGAATGGTTGACATGTCAGTGGCAGAAACTTTGGAAGTGAAGCGCAGTCTGTGGTTTGGAAGTTCAAAATTAAATCTGGTTTGGGCACCTATAAAAGGAAGGCAGGGAAAGAAAAGGTATGAACTGGAAAAAGAAACTCTTATTTATCCTTAAATTTAAGAACAGTTTTTGAACAATAAAAATTTGAAATGTTTAAAATGTTGTTGAAATGCACAGAATAAAGAACTGCAAATATCCACCCACATGATTCTGGCTTGCCTTAATTTCTGAAGAAAATGAAGACTCCACAGTAATAAGATTGAGAAGGGAATCATACAAACCACCTAGAGTGTACTGAGACACTACAACACAACCACAAGGTAGCTTCTCTATATGGGCCCATCTGATTGATTAAAAAAAAAAAAAGTTGATGGCAACAGATTCAAAGCTCTAGCTATAAGTCAACACAACCACTGAGTGCTTTTGGATGCTTATAGGAAGGCCAAACCAGAAGCAGTAATGTTTGAAAAGTTCCAGAGAACTGTTACCTGTCATTCCATGACTCCTCATTCTTCCCATCTTGTATTCAGCCTTGAGGGAGGGCAGGAGCGCCGCTCCGATGGCGATCCCATCGATCATGGCACTGAACTTCAGCACTATGGGCTTCTTTTCCAAGCCTTCTGGCAGCTGGGGGAACTCATTCGTTTCAACTGGCGTTTGATTGATGCTCGTGGGAGTCTTCTCAGAGGGCAGAGGAGTGGCCACATCCTCCTTGGCTGGCTGGGGCCTGCAGAGCGAGACAAAGAGTGGGAAATCCTCCCTGTTAATCCATGGTTGTGCCAAACCCCGGGACGCGGGCGGGGTTGGGGACACTCACGCGGTGGAGGGCTGGCGGATGAGGTCGGAGATCTGCTTGGAGAGCTGGTGGGAGCTGCGCACCATCATGCTGTGCAGCGTGGCTGGGTGCTGCGGGATGTTGATGCTGATGGCCCCCACCTTCACCACGGCCGCGTTGTTGGTCTTCAGCCCCCTCTGGGCGCTGTACAGGGCCTGCGATTTGGCAATGCTGCACTTCACCACGGTTCTGGCAGCAAAAGGGAACAGCAGTCATTGGCATGCCCTGCCTGTTGTAGGTTAAACTGTTTGTAAGTGTGACCTGAATTTTGAAGTAATATTGTTTGTCAACTACAGCCACATTGCTTTTTCTTTCACTTGACACACAGATGCACTCACTACATGCCACAAACAACTACGCTACACTTAAGGGCACTACACATCATGCACGGCCAAAATACCTGCTCAAAACTGCTATTCTTGCCTAAAGTAAGGTGATTTCAGGGCTGCACATAGACAAATTTGCACACACAGAAACAAAAAAAGAGCCTTCCATTTCAACTCCTGTTCAGGAATAATCTTGAATCATCCTTTTGGTAAAAAGTCAAATCGAGTTTTGCATCCAAATAAGTCATTGGAGGAAGTACTTAACAGGAAATACATTGCACATGATAGATGAATTTGTAAATTAATACTGATGTTTAAATCAGATTGTTCCAAAATACATCATCTAAACTTTATTTTAATGTTGAGGAGGATATGGCTCACAATGGTTACCCAAGATAAAAATATAACTGCACTAAGCTGACAGTTTTTGATGTCATAACAGAATTCTAGCATAGCAGAATTCACTTAACTCCTACTAAAAAATACACTAAGGCAACACATTAACGTTTTTATGGTCAATTCCTGGAGGGTTACCCAATGGAAGTATATTATGCAGCCAACACAGAATTACAGCCTCAAAGAGAAGGACATGTGGTTGTCAAGATGCAATACATCAACTAAAATGGCTGAAAAATAGACTGTAAAGTTGCAACATTCAATGTAAGTTTCTCAAATACTATATTTCAAGGGTTATAGCTAAAACACTTTTTGTATCCTATTAAAATTGTTTATAGACAGTTTGGTCTCATGGTGAAAGGTACAATAATCAATGAACTCCACTCTCTAGGCAATGTTTCTTCTTATTCTCATGTTAAAATATCAGCAAGCCCAAAACAACCCAGATGTGGAAATACAAACAAAAAAAAAAAATAGACATGACCCTTCTGCTTGTAATCAAGAAATACACAGCACTGTAAGGTAGCCACTGGCCTATCAACAGCAAATTAATTGACTGAAGTTCAGGGAACATTCTCTGATTTTCACAGCTATATAAGAGATGCAAGTGACCTAAAGCAGCTCAGAATTAATATTTTAGGGCAGACTGTCAAGTAGAAATGATTTCAAAACACAAAACAATTCACAACTTTCAGAACAACATTATACAAATAAACATTACTTAAGAAAAAGTCAGAACTGTTTTAATCCACCTCCTTAAAAGAAAAACAATTATTTCTCTTAATATTTGCTCATTTCTTACTCTATTCCTGCTACCATTCTGACTCAACTGTTGTGAAGCCAATAAAGAACACATTTCCATCTCCATCTATAACACAAAATACTACTGCATTCAAACCATTTAAAACTTTTCCTTAATTAAAAATTTATTACACCAGTATAGCTGCTGCAGGAGAAAAAAACCTCAGCAAAATTAACTGTGCTTTCTCCATATTTCATGCAACAAATTAATTTCACCACTGCTTGCCTACAAAAAACCTACTTCCATGACAGAATGAAATGTGGAACAACAGTCTGGCTATCCATTTATTATTAAACATCTGCAGCTTGCTTTCCTAAAGTGATATGACTGTAAAACATCTGGTTGTATCTCATTAAAATCATTAATCATTATTTAAGTTATATACCAGTAATGCCTCCAGAAAGAATCCTATATTCTCACATCAAAATCATCACTGATCACTCTCAAGATGAACTAGTGACAAAAAGTCTTTGTCCCACTATAGAAGTGACTACAGAGCCAGAACTCAACACATTTTCATATGGCAGCAAATTCAACAACTCAGTGATACACTGGTTTAATGCTGCTACCAGACAAAAAGGAACAGAAATTCCAATATTTTCCCTCCATCACTTGCAGTTTTACAGTCCATCACCTCTCCTTGCAGAGTTATAAGAACATTTTAAAGTTAATCCTGTATTATCACAACACTGAATGTACAGACACTGTGAGAGGAGACCTGCACCCACAAACACAGATTTCAGCATGCCTGGGAGTTAAACCAGCACACAGGGAAATAAAGACAAAAAGGAATGGCCCTGCTCATGATGAACAGTAGTTCCAAAGCAAATCTCACCTCTGTGTTCCCTTAGATTTATCAACAGTATTTCAGCTCATTAAAATAAATACAGAAGCAGATCTAAAGAACTTAAGGGCCAGTGAAACCATTCTAATATTACAGTAGTCAGTGTAGTGCAATATTAGCCCCTAAAACTATATTGCTAACATTGACAAGGGCTGTTTTTTTGGGCAGGTATTTAGCAGGCTTCATTAAAATAAACTTATCTAGGTAATACCAGATGTTAAACTAAAATGTATTCAAGCAACATCTGCCTCCACAATCACACACAGTAGGAATGCAGCCATTAGCTACACAACACAGAGTTAATTGCAAGACTATTAAACATAATAATAGGACATACAGAAACTCTTGTTTGGCTGTACTTGTAGGAGATGTGGGAAAATCCTCCAGTCTACAGATGAAGATTGAAGAGAAAGCAAGAAAAATAAAAACAAAGCAAATAAAGAATAAACAGTCATGCAAAATTAGTCAGTTAATTTCTTGTAACCCACAATATGACATTTATTTTTAAAATTATCAAGTTGAAAGTTTTGGTTTTGCTCATGTTTATTCCTTGTTCTTGTTGTTTTTAAGATCTATCCTTATTTCCCTCATTTCCTTTTGTACCTTCCCTGTGTGTTAAACAGACATGAAGAGCTTTGGTCACCTTCAGGTTTGGAAACCCTTCATGACTGTCAGATTGGAACTTTTACTTATCCCTCTGAAAGGAACTTATAGGAAGCAATTTAGCTGAGGAAATTTTATAATTCTGTATGTTTTAATTTCTATGTAGCATCCTCCAAAATATTCAAGAATTAAAAGGAGAGATAAACTCAAGTGACATTTTTTAGCCCCTTTCTACAGAGTCATGTTCCAAGTCCAGTCCACATACTGAGGGTTACCCAGCTAACACCCAAACTGTGTGAGGGTGATCTGTGCTATAAAGAGTTGTGATTTAGCTCATTCTGCAACTCAAACAGGAAGAGATGCAGCTGGGAACAAATTAAAACAATGCATGGCCCTTTTGAGTCCGTGAACCTGGCAGAAATAAAAAAGCCAGAACAATGTGGATGCTGAGCAAGTGATTGACAATGTTCATGCACAAGAAGTGGTTATCTCCCCCTCCCCTGCCAGGCTGGGTCAATTAAATAAAGGCTGGAGAAGGGATATTAGAACTGTAAAAATAACATGAGAGAACAAAGAATGATGCATTATGAGAGTTGAAAAACATATCTAATAAAGAAACACTATAGCTCTTTGCACAGGAAAAATTAGCATCAGCAGATGAGCTATCCCTACAAATCTCATATGGTTTGAGCCTACAATTTTCAAAAAGCAATAAGAAGCATAAGAGAAAGAATACAACTCATAGCTGTTCTATCAACTTGAACAATTTAAACTGTGAGACTTCCTACTTACTGGATATTTGGAGTAATTCCCTCCAGCAGGACGATATTGACACCTCCTATGTGAGCAGTGGCACATGTCTCAGTCATCTTTTGGTGTAGCACATCTTCAGGGAAAAAAAATATATATTTAACAGCATTTCAGTCAGTACAATACTTCAGGTACACTTACTGCTTTTAAAATATTGTAGCAGGAAAATAACTGAAAAATTACAGCTTTAGCAGCCACATTAAGTGATGTCAACTATAAATTGTGCCAAGAAGAAAGCTTTTGAAAATGAGTGACTGTCTTCTAAGAGAATTTCCTCCACTCTTTCTGAAAATCTTGCATTCTTTTAAAATCCTTCAGCATCCTAGTAACAGCTTTTAAAAGAGCTTGTTGAATATTATTATATTACACACACACAAACATGTAGAGTTGCCAGCGAATTTAATTACAGAGAATGCTTTTAGCTCATCCCACCTTTCATTTTCTCCTTGAGGGTGAAGCTGCCGTGGATTCTCTTCAGCTCAGATTCCATGGTGAGGCCACCAATGTCAGCCTCCAGGTGGGTTCTGTTCACCATCCCTATCCCGAAGACGATGAGGGTCACGTGCTGCGGCTCCGAGGTCACCAGGCTGCGCTTGCGCCCGTTCTCCTGCTCGTTCTCAAACACCACCCTGCAGGCAGGCTCAGTGGGGCTTCGGACACCTGCAGCAACACCAGCAGCTGTTTAAGGCTTGATCCACAATAAATCCTTGGCATATCCCATTTATATTTGCATTTCAAACCAAGGATCACGGATCTCTAGGGCCAAGAAGATTATCTGCGCCTTGCTCGCTGCACTCCAATACCATTGCAACTGAACCAAATCAAAGGCACACTGAAGACAATAATTAATAATAATTAATAATAATTAATAATTAATAATAATGTGGTCTCATTATTATATGCTCTTATGTACCTTGTATAAATATGTGTACTGACCAGATTTTATTGTTATACCAGAAAAATGCCCTGACAGTCTCCAAGTGGCCCGTTTATTTTTTGATCGTGCCACAGGAAAAGGTTCTTATAATGCTGTTTTGGATGAGCAAGTTTTCCTTTTCAATGCTTAAGAGGTTAAAAGCAATGTAAGAAAATTTACATTTTGTGCAGATGTTTTAACTGTACATGAAAGACACTGGCCTCTGTTTAACAGAAGTTCTCATTTGAAACTTCCTTAGATTTCATTCTTTAGTTAAAAGAAATCCAAACTGTATAGGTATAGAGCAACTATACCATCCCCTGCATATTTACAACAACCTAAATTCAGCAGCAAAAAGAATGATACTAAGTCAGCTCTCAGATTTACTCTGTGTGGTGAAATACATTGGAAATAGCAATAATCACACCAGATCTCAAGATTTTAGGTGAAATTATGACCCAAACACCTGTAACTTTTGTGGGACTTGACAAAAATCAGTATTTCACTTTTCCTGCTCTCACAACAAGGTTCACAGATTTTTTTTCCCCTACTGTCACTCATTCTCAAGGCAGAAATTGTCTCCCTCTAAATGGCTTAGGTACATGTTTGCATATTTTCACAGAAATATAATAAACACCATTTCAAGTAGCTTCTTGAAAACAAAACAGCACCTCAGGAGGGACAAACTCAACCCATACTACAAGATTAGTGAGAGAAGTGAAGCTTTTCTTTTGTACATCATCTTGATGAACTAATCAAAAGCTCCCCTCCATCCTCACCACTTGCCTCTCTGATCCAAGTTAAATGGGGTGGGCATCTCTCAAAAGCCACCTCACAACCAAGCTTTGGAATGTCCCATTTGAACAAAAGTACACACACTCAGTTATTTGGGCTCGCGAACCACGTTACCTGTTGGCCCAAAAGTTTCAGAAGACTTTTCTAAGATGCCAGTTGGATCAGAAATGAGTGAGTAGAAGTTCAGTAGCTTATACATATTTTGCCAGCACTCTGCAGAGGGCTCGCTCTGTTCCGACACGGTAATGGAGTCGGAGTCATCCATGTGGATTGTCACGTGGTCAACCACATCTTTGGAGCCTTTCCTGGACACTTTGGAAGTCCTTCGCTCCGACCTCCCCAGGGAATTCTTGTTCCTGGACTCTTTCTTGTTGTTGTCGTTGTTTGTTCTCTTGTTCTTGGTGTTGTTCACCCTGGTGCCCCCGTTGAGGCTCCCCCGGGAGCTGCGGCTGAAATCCGAGGAGCGGAAGTCCCGGTGCTTGCGGGTTTTGAACGTGGGGGTCGGGGAGGCCGAGCCGGCCGTGTACCTGCTCAGTTTGATGTCTGTCTGAGTGGCCTTGATGTCATCAATCATGGTGCTGAACTGGTGGATGAGCCTCACCAGGGCCATGTCCACGTGCTGGCTGATGGACTGGCAGGAAATGGTGAAGTTGCAGTGGAAGGTGTTGTAGTAGCGCTTGTTCAAGTCGTGGAAGGAAAGGGCGTTGGTGGAGTTCTGGGGGGTGCACATGGATTTCTCCATCACCACAGCGCTGATGCTGAAAGTCTCCAACATCAAAGCTGGCTTGAATTCCAGAGGAGGAAGATTGACAGCTCCTTGCCTAAGGAAAGGAAAGCTACAAGTTACTACTTTTTTTTTTTTGCTTTTTATGAGTGAGAGTCAAATAAGTTTTTTTACACAGCCTACATCTAATTTACTGAATCCAGCCTTTTATTTCCCTCAGGATATCACCCTTTTACCACAGTTCTAAATATAAGAAAATGAACTTTTACAGCTTCATACTGTGTGCTACTGACATAGAAATCATCCAGTTCTATGAAACCTAGCTTGGCATGCAATCATTCCATTATAGCCTAAAGCTTTGCCCAAAATTGGTCTGGGGGAAGATTCAGCATTTTCACAAAACAGTCACATCATTATTACTTACATGATTAATTATTAAGCACCATTTTAGAGCCACTCAAATTCACCCCCACTATTATTCCCACCAGCTCTCCCCCTTCCCCAATCTCCATTTTCAAAAAGCAGCTGAGATTCAAAGTTACAATTCCCAAACCATTCCATAGGAAGATTAAAAACATTATTTTAACAGGAAGACAAAATGAAAGACAAGAAGAATAAAGGGCTTCTCTTTATCCTATGAAAGTGCTTTGGAAATGTGCCACCACATGAAAAGTTAATTTCTGTTCTTTAGCCAATACACCTTTAAAAAATCTCATCGTACCTTCGGGCTCGCTTGCTTTTCCTTTCCTTTGCTGTGTCTGAATCAACAATGTCTGCTCTGAGGCAGTCCAGAGTTCCTGAGAAAGAGAGGTACTCTCCAAAGTACATCCTGTAGCACAAGGGCACGGCATCCTGAGACTGAATTCCCGTGTAACTCAGCAGAGGTTTGAAAACAACCTGTGAAACAAAACCCATCCTTTTAGTTATAAAGGCTTTGATTTCCACACTCTCACTCATCATTTGGTGATGTGCAAGCCCAGTTACCTGTGCATCTGCCAGCTGGACAGCTGGAAAGCCCTGGTTGCCCTCTTCTACTCCTGCAATGTCATCCTGGCTGGTGCTGTGCTGTGAGTGGGTGCCATCCAGGGTGTTCTGGTCACTGGACAGAACTGTGTTGAAGTCTGAAGCAGAGGGGATAGTAGGAAGATTGGGTGCCACACCTGGAAAATAAATACCCATGGAACACTAACACCACAGCAAATCTTACCACCACTGACTCGATTAATTCAATAATTAATTGAATAAACAAGCCACAGTGAGGTCTGTAACCTCACAAAGGTGGCATTCAGGATAAAGAAACAGCCTGATATTGCTGGAGCAGGTAGAGATTGTCCAATTCAAATTTGGAAAGAGTCTTCCTGCAGAAAAACACATTCCAGTTTACAAAGGAGCTACAACAGTTCAGCAATAAGTACAGCATGATGATGTTTGTAGGATCAGACTACTGGTTCAATATTAAAAACAAACTGAAACAACTTCTTATTGCCTAAGATTAATATAGCATTGTTGAAGGAGTATTCACAGAAAAAAGATTCAAGTATAGTGCTACTGAAAAAGAAAATTAAGACACACTGAAAAGTCTGAATGACAGGCCAACAAGAAAAAAAATGAGTTACAATAAATACATATCTGGTTCTTTAACACACCTAAAACTTTCAGAAAGATATTTTTTTCTTTATTCCCTTACACCAGTTAACCCATTCCTAAATAACTCTCAAAATATGTTTGCTTAGTCTCAAAATTGAACTGAGAAAGAGCAAGGATTCCAATGCATAAATCACAAAATAAGCATATGCAAATTACATCAAAAATAACCAACAAAACCAAGGAACTCAGCAACAGAAGACGATTTTATGGCTTAACTTTTGGCAGCTACATATGGTTTTAGCAGCTACACTGACAGGTCCAAATGTAAGAAAAAGCTACATTTTTGGAGGCAGGGTGAGGCAAAAGAAAACAGCAGTTTTGCTTAAATCCCATCTTGTCATTTTGCAGGTTGCAGGCAAATCCCACAAGTAATACTTTGAACCAATTAAGTTCTGTTGAACATAAATCACTCTATTACTTTCAATCAGAACATGGCAAACATAGGCATGGCCAACCCAGAAGCACCTGGAACTCAGCTGCAAATTAGCAATACCTGTTGGAAGGCTGTTGTGCCCAGACTTGGTGGCTGGACTCTCCTGTACAACACTTCCCCTGTTGCCCACAGCATTGGACATCCAGTTATAGAAACTCACAGAGGAGGGCTCAGACAGCAAAGGGTGCTCAGACAGCATGTCTGTGGCCACAGTATTTCCTGTGCAGAGAAAGCACAAACTTCAGCATTTCTTGCATCCAAGACAGCAAAAAAAAAAAAAAAACACGGCACAATTTCACTGACAACACCTATAAACTATAAAAATAAGCCTAATTCTCAAGGTTTATTCCACTAAACAGCACTATGGGTGCCACCACAGAAGGTATACAGGGGACTAATGGATGTTGCACTACACATGGCTTTGCATTGCTCATCTCTACCATTAATTAGAGGAAAGGAGTCATTAAGAAACCAAAATACCTTTTTTCCCGAACAATATTTCGGTCCCTTTCAGCAAAGGAGAGAGGTTTTAGAGAAAATACAGTATCATATACAGGATGCAATTTATGTATAAAGAAAAACTGATAACAATATACTCTGAAAAATAATACAGAGTATAAACAATGTTTCAAGCTTCTAAAGTATTTGTTGAAAAGACCATTACTAAAAATCTGCAATTCATCGCATGCAAATTAAGTTACTGAAATATTAGTTTCAGGTCTGGTTTTGAGCTACTTACAAGGTCAAGAAAAACCAAATACAAAATGGTTATTTCCTTATCCATTCAAAAAGATTCAAAAAGAAAATTATGCAACATCATACCTGTTTATGCCACATCATACTTTTTTTATGCCACATCACACCTGTTTATGCTACATCATACCTGTTCTTGTTAAAGAACTACTTTTAACTGCAGTTGAACTTCTTTGAGGAGTCCCTTCCAAAAGATTGTGCAGGCTAGGAAAGCTCCCAGTGAGATAGCTGAGCAGACTTTCTTTCCTTGGACTTTCCCTGACTCCCATTCCGGAGCGGCCAACGTGCACTGGTGAATCCGTAGCTGTATCTCCACTGGTGTAGCTCAAGGAATGATATGGATGGATGCCCTGTGAGCAGAAAACAAAGAAATTAATGAAATACTGTGGAACAAAGTATTTCAAAAAACAAAAGTAATATTTGGTCTGAATATAAGGTTGGAACACAATTTTACTACAAGTTACTGGAGAGCTTTGCCAGTCTTTAATTTTGTATCATGAGAGTTAAATCTTTGTTTCTGCTGCCATAAATAAGTGGCCAAAGGCTATAAAGGTTAGGGGACATGCTTAAATGATGCACACAAAGTTAACTGGCAAGAAGAACAAGAAAAAACAGATGTAGAACATAAATCAGGAGCATCCCTTTTGTAAGGTCAGCAGCAGAGCTTCCATGTGCTGTACTTAACTTTTTGCATGCATTTATTCACCTGCAGCTCCAGAACTGCTCCTGAACAGGCCAGCTACAACTCCCTTTGCCCTGGTGCCCAGCCCTGTGCACTCACCTTTATTTTCAGCACAGAATCACTGTGAGTGTGAGTCTTGGACAGTTTCCTCATGATCTCAGCACCAGTGACAGGCCCGGAGGAGGCGCTGGCAGGGGGAGGGCGGTTGGCTGTTCCTTCCAGGAGCATCGTGTGCTCACTCACAGTAGCTGCACCCAAGCAAACAGTTTTCCTCATTTAGATGGATTTGGAGAACCAAGATCTCTATTATCAGGCACATTTGTCTACAAGCAGTCATGAACTTTGAAGTGCTGACACACATCTACACGGTGCTGTCTGATTTATACACAACTAAGAACACCCTAGACAGGGGTGTGCTGGGTTTTGATTAATAATCCAAGGGTTTGTGCTTAATCAAAACAGATATTTGAGAGATGGGGGCAAAAACTTCCATTATACTGTATGATTACATACAAGTTTCTCACACAAACACCTTTGTTCTCTTAAAGCTGCTAACTGCTGCCTGGCTTTCAACTGAAAGGTAGCAAATAATTAAGTTGACTTATTTTGTGCAGGAAAAAACAAGAAAAAGATGTGAAGAAAGAGAGGTCTCCTGTTTTGTTTTTCCCTGAACAAGCACGAATTATTGTAATGCTATAATTATCATTGCTAGCAGCAGCTTCAGTAAAAAGGAGATATAAAAAGAGAAGCTTGATAATTCTAAATAAAGGAGACTACGAAGTGTCAAGCATTAACACTAAAGTAGGTACAAATGTCTGCTTGTCCCTATGATTTTTTTTTTTGGAGATGATAACACAAAAATACCTGCATCAAATTCAAACTCTGCTCCATCAGCACTGGTGTCACTCTGAAGGCCCCCTCCATTGTCCAAGCCAAGGCCATCCTCATGCTCGTGGCAGGCATTTGGCTGCAGTTTCATTGGCTGGGTTGGTCTGTGCAAGCTGACTCCTTTAAAGGCTGGGGTGACCACAATGAACTTCATCCACTGCCTTGCTAAGGCAACCAGACCTTTCTTTAAGGTCACTAAGGCAGGAAGGCCATCACTCTTTAAATTAAAAAAAAAATGAAAAATTCATATCACAGCATTGTGAGGTAAACTGGAGGAGAGAAAGTCAAAGCTCTCTTAAATCTCTATGTTTAAGAAGCTTATGACAAATATGCTGGCACCACAACACATCAAGCAAGAAGCCAAGGGGCTGAGAGATAAAAATTACAGCTTCATTGAACACAGTAAATACATTTATCTACATGACCTGAGGATCTAGCCCAAGGGGACAAAAATAAACAACAGGAAGCAGGTTAGTTAAATATGAAGTTAAAAGTACTTGAGTAATTATCAGGCTCTGAACTATGGGCTAAGATGCATAGCAACTCTGTACAAACAGAACTGAAATTAAAAAGATGTTTTTTCCATTGTTCATAAGCAGTATTTTAGGAACATAAATTTGAGGCCAAATAGAGGGATTGTTTTGATTACATCACTGAATTGTTCTAAAGAAAACAAAAGCTTGGAATTTTGACCACAAATCAAACTGTGCTATTTGTGCCACAAACTGTGCTATTCCTGATCACTGGCTCTCAGCTGAATATGCTGAAAACCCAAGTTTAAATCTGACAGCTGTGGAATTGGATTATGAAAATGACACAGAATCAGGAATAAACACTCCTCCCTTAAGCCTGATGTTTGTCCAAATAACTATTTCCCACTACTATCTAGACATTTATATTCTAAAGCCATCAAGAAAAATATTCAATTCTTAAACCCTAAAGTCTGTACAGTTCTAGTTCATTCCTTAAACTGTCTGCATTACCCCAGTGTTTCTAGAAGACATGAAAACCAGTTCCAAGGAGAGAACTTGGAATAAACTAACCATGCCTCAATGATCAAGACTTACTCAATTTTAAAACCATGAAAAATGAAATCTTATAAGAAGGTCATTGAAATATGATAGAGGGAATTAAATCTGATTTTAAAAGTCATATACAATTTTGAATGGATGCCTTTCTAGTTTATGATCCCATGTATTTACTATTAAAATAGTTTGATAAACATTATGCATATATACAGGTCATAAAAACAGCAGATGTCAAAGAAAATTAAATGAGAGAAACAATATCTACTTATCACTTTAAAGATGCATATGAGTTTGGGTTATATTTTCTTGTTTGTTAACCTTCCTCAAACTGTTGCCAAATTGAAGACATTAGAATTGGCCTATATGAAACTAAAGGACTGAGATATTTCCAGTTTTCCTGGGTAACTCACCATAGTGGCATCCTCAATAATGGAGTAATTTGCTTGATGAAGGTAATGGTGCAATATATTACAGAGTAAACAAGAAGGATTTTCTTGCAAGAAACGAGCCACTTTGGTAAGCCTGTTGTACTTGCTTCTCAGAGGGAAGTGCACACTTTTATTCTAGATTAAAATAAAAACATTTTCAACATATGAACAGAGTTGCAAACAGATCAAATCTTGTCATTGAGGGTCTACGAGACAACAAAATTCTAACTCCATTTTGAAATTCTTCAACAAAGATTTGTCTCATGGGTACCCACCTTATTTTAAATACTGCATGTGAAAAATCATTCCAGATGCGTATTTATTTATATGAAGCAATAAAAGAAAAGCCTGCATTCAAATTGCAAGCTTTATAAAGTTTCATCTGGACTAATATACATATATGCAAAGCCAGTTGCAATTTTCAAAGAGAAGTTTATTCCTAGTTGAAAACAATACAAGCATCTTTTCTAATTTGGTTTAATGCTTGAAAGAAGGTAGGAAGAAGAGATTGCTGTAAAGGATAATTTTTGAGTAGAGCAGAAAATCAGCATCACACTTTAGTCATTCATCTCACTATGCAAGACAGGATCTCAGCATGGGTATCACATCAAAATCTTCCCACTAGATGGTGCCAATCAAACCAACAGCAAGCAAAAATACTTAATAAAATATACCAGGCACTACAGCCATACTTCTTACTCTTATTTCACCTGGAGATGCACTCTGTAAGGAGCATGAGACTTCCTCACCAATAACAGCTCTGAAATTCAGACTATGTACAAGAAGCCCAGCTTTTTGTGAAATCTTGTGTCCAATTCCAAAGGTTCACAAGAGATGCTCTATTTGCCAGTGAAAACATCCAGAATTCCAAAAACTGTATGTAACCTATCACACTGTCCTATTCTGATATGCTCACTGATTTTATAAAGGTCATTTACCTCTAGAGCCTCTGTCATAATGCACCCCATAACAGCACAGATCCTCAGGGTTCCTTCAGTTTCCAGTTTATTTAATGATGACTTCACTTGGTCAATGGGAACAAGCCAAGCACCAACTGCAGGCGTTGCAGTGCTCAGGAGGTTCAGCTGCCTGTGGAGACAAATGAAAAGAAAGGAATGTTCACAGGCAGCAGCAATGAGCAGGATTTTCTGATGCTGTTATGAGCCACAGTCAAATAGGTGGGGCACTGATGCAAAGTAATAAACACAGACTTACTGCCCAGAAAACAAGAACTGGCAAAAAGTACCTGTGGCAATTTTTTACTGACTCACACACCCAAGGTTCTTCCCACTTTTGCTACTGCTATTCCTCCCCTTTCCCATTTGTATTCCCTACTGAAATCATACAGTCTGAAATTCTCATCACTGGTTGAATCCCACATGAAGTGTTACATGTCATGAAGGACTTTTGCTAAAGGGCTGAAGCAAGAGTACCAGCAGAGTATTTTCTAATTCATGACTTTATATGGTCAGACTGAAATATTTGGCTTATTCTACACACACAATATGAAAATGTATCTTACAAAGACACATCTTGAACTTTAAAGTGCAATAGATCAGTCAGATATAGAATAGGGCAGTCAGATCATGGATGATATCAGCTTGAATACTAAAAGCACTGAGGTGTTCTCTTCACTAGCATCTCACCTGCTCAAAACAACCACCTTCCCCTGCCTTTCTCCCTCATACATTTCCATCTCACCAAGGATTTTTGTTGCATTTGGGTTTTTTACTCTTTTTTCTTCTTTTAATCACACCTAATTGAGAATTTTCTAGCAGTACTTCCACAGAAATTTAACATAGTAAAAAACAGAAGCAACTCTGATATATACAAACTCAAAATTATTATTTCCAAAGAAGCTACAAAAATTATTGAAATTCCATTCAGTACCTGCCAAATACAAATGAAATTTAGCAAAGCAGAGCTGCCATTTTCTCTCTTTTATATCAGGTAAAACTATACCTTGAATAGACATGGGCTGGGGAGCGCACGTTGGTGGGAGCTGCAAAACTAAACCAAATTTCTTTGATTGTCAGCTTCATGCTGCAGGAGTCAGGGGGAGGAGGCATCAAGGGGATATCTTTTTTCAGATCATCTGATTCAACACCTTCATCCTTCAAAAACAAGGAATTGTGTAGTTAGAAGGAAAATTGTCTTCCAAAATTATTACACTTAAAGGCACTAACATACCATACCACGCTCACAAAAAATTGTTCCATAAGAATTTAGGCAAAGAAAAATAAACTAATGCTGTCCACTAATCCTCCCAAGGGACCCTGCAGAAAGCTGGGAGCCTGTCTGAGCAAACAGGATGAGTGACCAATCATTTCCACTCAGTTTGAACATACCTGCTCATCTGAAACTGAATTCCCATTAATATCTGAAGAGGGACTTATTCTGTCACAAGGGAGGTTATCTTCAGACACATCAGTGTTGTAGCCACTACCAGTGGGGGAATCTGAAGAGTTGTTTGATGCAAGCAATCCACCTCTCTCTGTGTCCCTTGATTTACCCATGACTCCAAATGTGTTGTACAGCACTGCTCCAGACTGTCTTCCCCCTGTAAAAATACCCAGACTGTAAAGGTTGGCAGCACATAAATAGCTCTAAGTTATGCCCCATAGAAAAGATCCGTACCTAAGCAGAGAAATACACATGATTTTGGTTAAACAAGATGCATTACCATTTTATTCAACAACTTATCACTACAATTTCAAGCTTCTGGTGGTCTACCACAAGTAGAAGAGTACTTACATAAAGACTTTTAAAATATTATTCTCTGGAAAAAAGTATCTTGGATGACAGAAAACATACATAAACTGTGGGCTTTTTTACTACCTACCCCCCAAGAAAAACTGTTCTATAATGCATTTCCTGTGGATAAGGTGAGGATTTGAGTGATCGGTGAAAGCATCAATTAAAACCTTAGGTTTAGAAAAAGGTGAGACCAGTTTATATTAAATTATTTCACACACTAAAAATTATAACTAAAAATGTTTTTATTGTATAACCTATGAAATTTATTTACCACAGACACGTACTATTCAGTATCACCTGGATTCAACAACTTCTAATCTATTAATTGCTATGCCAGAACTAACAACAGAAATGTCAGTAACCTCATAAAACAAAATAACATAAAGCCTTTAAAAGCTTTACCTTTTATAGTTAAATTTTCAATTCCACACTCAAACATTATCCAGCCCCACTTCTCTTGACTAGGACCAATTCGAGCTACATCTGGAACAGCTTGTTGATCTGTTTCATCCACAAAAGTGAACTCATCCAATTCTTCCAAAGTAAAAAGAACTTTTGATTTCCCAAAAGGAATGGCTGTTATTGCACAGGTTCCAATATCTGTGAAAATAAACATATTTACTACTTTGTTCCAAAATGGAAAAAAACTTTACATCTTCCAGAAGCTTTCTGAAGTTTAGAGTGTTTTGGGGGAGTTTAGTATTCCTCAAATAGGAGAGGTGGGGGGAAAAAGAAAAAGTTGAAACTTGTAACATGAGCAAGAAAAAGAAGCAAAAAAAGAGGGTAAAAAACCCTTGCTCCTGTTGTGTTAATATGGGCAAGATAATATTTAAATTTGAAAAAAAAAAAGTAAGGACTGAGCAACATTTTAAATCACTTTATACCTAAATGTCAAGTACCTCAGGAAAAGAACTACACTGAGTCACTTTATATCCCTTCTCTAATTCTTACTCTTTGCCTCCAATTTGTAACTGCATCCACTTCTGGAGTAAACATGAAATGCTAAGATCCTTAGAAAGGCTCTTCTCAAACCTTTCAGACAGAAGGTGATGACTTGTCTTGGTTAGAGCTCCAAAACTGGTGTTCTTGAATGTCTGTAGCATACCTGACACAGGGTAAGACTCTACCCATAACTAAGTAAAAAGGGAGGCAACCATTTCAGTGTTTTCTGGTTTTAGTTTCCTCCAATTTCATTTGTGCACTCATCTATGCAGAGCAGTGGGATTTCTTGTTTATTTATTGTGTATTTTAAGCATCCTGGCTTTGCAGAGTCCTTCCTCATGTCTGAAGACTCCTGTTCCTTATGAAACAGAGTAAAAACTGGTATAGATTCCATTAAAATTGAAGCAGTTTAACAAAAACTTTTGGTCATCTTTTCCTGGTTAGTTTTTTCAGGATCAGGAGTTATAGCAAAATTTAACTCATAGCTTCTTGAAGGTAGATCCCATTTTCAGCTTCAGAGTCACGAGAGATGAAATCTAAAGGCTGTCATGCTGAAATTGCTGGCACATTATTGAAAGTGTTAGAAAGTAGTAAGAAGGAAAATAAGTGTAATTCATTCCCTGCAAAAGGTGACAACAAAAGGTAGCTGAAAAGAGATCAGCTGGGAGGAAGGGAGCTCAGGCCTCAAATTCCAGCAGTGCAGGTCAATAATTACACAGCAACACATCTGCCACACAAACTGCTTACAAGTTTGTCTTGACAGTTTTTAGTTTGCCTAAGTTTAAATCTAGAGCTTAGTAGAATAATAATGCATTCCAAACTCCTCTCCCAAGTATCTGCAAAAGGCTTGGGTGCAAGTAGCTTTTCATCCATGTTGATAAAAAACTACAAGGTCAACTGTACCTACTCGCTTCTATTAAAATTGACATTCCTACACTTCAGTATTGTTTAATACCTGTTGTATCAAGACCTCTAAGCTGTCCATGAACACGATGGATGTTCAATTTAGCAGCAATTTCTTTTCCTTTTTCTGCTCCAGAATTGGATCTCAGTGAGCCAGAAGACTGGGGCTGCATTTTGCTGGTTTGGATGTAACGATCAAACGTGACAGAATTCCTCCCAGCCTCTGCATTGTTCGAAGTCTCCTCAACTATACCCCTGTTCAGAATCAGGGAGGAAAAAGACAATTAAGCAAATCTCAAGATAAAAACAATCAAATGAAGTATGTCTGAAGTTTATGAGAAATAGTGACATGTACTATTCTTACCTGTTCATACGAACTTGAGTAGCAATTCTATCAAAACACAAAGCTACTAAAGAAACGTGAGTCACGGTTTTGCTGGAAGAAACTCCTGGGGATTCATCCACAGATGCTTGTAGCAAACACAGGTTCACCTGTACATAAAATTCCATCCAAGAGTAAAAACATTTATTGAAGTATGTTACATTAATCATAATTTTCTGATACAACCTTATGTTTTCAGTCTTATATTTTCAGTAAAAAGAAAATTAAAACCATCACACCAGAACATAATTTAGAGACATGGCAGCCAGTGGTTGATACCCTATGGTGGTTGATATTTAACTACTGCATGTGTACCATCATAAAATCAAGCAGCTCCAAAATTCACAACTTCAGTTCTCTAGCACAAATGCACAGCTTAGGCATTTGGGGAATAAACAGGGACACAAAATAAGGGTCATTTTGTGAGGCATTTTTCTACTGATAAGCTAAAAGAGAAGTTGTTACCTTTGGAACTGTAACATTGGCCTGAAGACCTTTAATTGTCACATTATCTTGCTTAAGTGAGAGATTGGTCTGTGCTGGTCCCTGGTTTGTTGTTCCTGTTGTGGTGGTGTCTATTTTTGTTCCTCTGATGTCTTGCTTTGAAGACAACTTGAAGAGGGGAGAAAAATAATTTATTAGCACAAACTTAAGAGTTTGCTGAGCTCAGGAGTAGCAGGGTATTTGATTAGCATTGAAGTGGAAAGAGATTTTGGCTTTATTTTAGGCAGTTTACCACAATTTCCAGAGCAAGGGCTGCAGCACTTAGAGGTACAGTAGGTGTAAAACCTTAAGGGCAGCACTGCCATTCTTAACTTGAACGAGACTTCAGCTGGAAGTTTGAATTCTGCACATGTAAATCATATAAAACATCTTACTATGAAGCAAATTATTAGTGTCCATTACACTGTGAAGTCTAAGAAACCATAAAATATAAATATGAGCATTACCTTGGACAGAAAGAACACCTAATTCTGTAGAACTGCTATACAATTCTTTTTAAGTTAAATTAATTTTTTAAGGTCTCAGATGAACTGCTAAAAACCTCACAGGCACTTTGACAGCTCTCCCTAACTATTATAAAGTAATAAAAAACATCTCACTGAGATGAATGTAATACTTAAGAATACCAGCTACAGTAATTTCAAAGAACAAAATGTGTGATTTGATCTCATGTGAATTACTGTAGACCCTCCAAAACAGAAAAACTTCAATCCTGTAAAAGATTTCTGGACAGTGAAAGACAATTTGTAAGAGTTGATTATGAAAATGCAAGATACAGAAAAGAGCACTTTCTCAATTTCATATGGTTTTCCCTTGTTCTTCCCTCACATTTTCTGAGAAGCTGGTCTTGCTGTTCTGCACAGCATCCCTCAGGACTTTGCAGTGCAGGTCATCCACGATCGCTGCCGGATGCCGGGAGCTGGCACAGTGCACCATGGCCTCGATGTACCTGCGAGGGGAAAAGAGCCACAAGAGACCATTGAAACTCCCAGCTCCACATGGCACACCATCAGGCACGTGGAATTAGCACTACAGAGGAAAAAACAAGCACTGACAGACACAAAGGGCACTTCCCATTCTCCCAGCCACCTCATAGGAAATGCAGAATTACATCCGCTGGGCACCAGGCCCTGCTGTTCCATCAGCCTTTTTTACCTAAGCCTTTGCTGAACAGAACAGCTGTGATTTTAGACAACTTTTAGTACCATCAAAACAAAATTACCTATCCAGTGCCTCTGCTACAAGAGGAGTCAGAACTACATCTACAGTTCCTTTTACTTCCACGATTGCCGTTGTCCGCGTCTGGAAGACCGGGTGATCCAACGTCCATTCCTCAGTTATTGTTTCATCATCTGTATTCTCTGCAGACTTCTTATCCAAGGGAGTGTAAGGTGTGCTAAACAAGCCAAACACAGTCAATCATCAGGCTTTGTAAAAGCAAATACAAAAGTGTTCTGGAATCATTTGAATTCTTAACTTCCTTTAATTCTTTAATTCATTAATCCACAGAATGACAGGTTTCTTCTATGATGTATCTTATAAAGTACAAAAATACAACATATAAAATAATATAATAATATATAAGACCATCCCCAGATTCAAGTTCAGCTTCTGGCAGTGAAATGGACACTTGCTATCAGCACCTCCAAATTAATTTAATGAAATCACCATTGATAATCTTGAAAATGTGCAAGTGAAATAATTTAATGCTTGCACTGTGTACTTGCTGTTTGACCAAACCCAAATGTTTCATAATAAAATGATCTGTTCTGAAATAGATCTTGCACTGAAAACTAATGCTGTAAATCAAATTTTGAAAGGGCTACTGGGAGCCAAAATATTTCAGAAGAGTATCAGGAAAATCCTACTCTTGAAAAACACGCTAATTATGTCAGGTTGCATTCAACTTACTTAGATGTTGATCCTGAAAGCTGCATGCCTCTGTCCAGTAACGAATTAGCTGTGAGACCCTGTTTAACAATCTAAGATAAAAGTGCAAAAGAAGTTTATTACATTCCTTCCATATATGGTAAAAAAAGCCAACCAAGGTATCTTTAAAAAGTCCCCTTAAAGCTGCTTTTCTTAAAAGAACCCTTAGAAGTAGATTCTCCAATATATGATACAGGAACTCCCAGGTCTGCTTTTTAAATTCCTTGAAAAATCAGATTACAGTACTTTTACATAAACACTGATGTATTGCTTTTAAAAAACCCCTTCAAATACTAATCTACATAAGGCTTGCATCAACACAAACCTTTTCTGCAAAATGATAGCAAATTCAATTCCAGAGCTCAAAAACCTGTTTTCTACCAAGCAATTTCCATTATTTTTCATGTATTTCATTTCAGCTCCTTCCTTAAGCATTTATGCTCAGGTCACTTCAAAAAACTCATTTCCTAAACCTGAATTGCAATTTTATTTTGAAATAAAGCCCTGAGAGCCTGAATTATGCTTTGCAGTATTAAATGTACTGCTATTGCAGTTCTGTATAATGTATTTTAAACAAAACTCACATAAATATTCTCCTGCTGCATATCCCTCAACAGGCAGCATTTTTAAGTGCAACAACAATAATTCAGAGCACACATCCACACAATTTTAACTCCATCTTTTTTTGCCCAAAATCTTCCAGCCACTCAACCCCATGATCTGAAGTCAAAAATTCGAGCAAAGCAATTTCAAGTTTCTTGTGGCTTATTCTCACAACTGGTACTAAGCCATTTTAAGTTATTTTGAATTCTTACTCCTTTCTCTGCCCCTCCATCTTCCATACCTTAAAAGTTGGGACTGAGAGTTGCTCAAAAGATGAGGAACTTTCTTCACTCGTTGGTGTGTCAAGGTCTAAAGGGCGATGCAGTGAGGATTTGGAAGTCCTTTTGTTCGTTGGGTGCTTTACTGACCAGTTGATCACCTGGAACTGTGTCAGGTAATTTTGGTAACATGCCATCACAGGCTGCTGGGAAGTGATCTGCTCACGTTCCACAGGCTTCTCAGAGTCCAGGACATACATGTTGTCAACATGCTCATCATCTCCTCCCAGAGCTGAAACAAATGAAGCCTGGGAAGGATGAGTCTTAATTGGCAACGTTTTCATATCTTGACTGATTTCTCTATGGATTGTGCTTGTTAAGGGTCCTTCCACGCTGTGATAAATAGATGCCCTACTGTATTCAGTTTTCTGAGCTTGCTTTTTTCTCCTCTTCCTCCCTGGATAGGTTCCTGGACCTTCATCACTGCTTATCGGCTCAAACTCTTCAGCAGCTGAAAAATAAGCCTCGCTATCCGCCATGGACATACTGGAATCCATGGAGCGGTACTGGTGGAAGGAGTTGGAATCCGCTGAGGGAGTGTAGGGGAAGGAGCCAAAGCTCCTCCTCTGCTTGGGGGAGTCCAGGACGTTCTCGTCGCTGCGGGACACGTCGCTGCTGAACTGCACTCCCACGGGGACGGGCTGCTTGTCCCCGTAGAACGCGGCCGTCAGGCTCTTGGTGCTGCCCAGCCGCGCGGAGCACACCGACGCTTGTCTCTTCAGGGGGGACCTCATGGGGGACTGGCCCACGGGCCTCTCCTGGGGGCCAGGGGATGCAGGCCGGCCCTCTGCACCCTCCACCGCCACACTGGCAACAGAAAGCAACACTTGAATGATTATCTCAGTACTAATGCTTCTCTCCCTGCACTGAAGCAGCTGTCAAATGCATCAGTGGTTCTGTGACTCTCTATTAGCACAGCCATTACTTTCACCATGCTGGTTACATACTGAACTCTGCCACTTGTCTGCATATAGAGGATGGAAAACCAAACATGTAACAGCAAGTGCTGGTGTCTTTACATGCTGGATATTCTGCCTTGCTCATCCCCTATTAGGTATCCAAATCAGCATTCAAACTAGGAAATACATTTCAGCAGCACCACAAACCCTTTAAAAATTGCTGCATCAAAGGCTTTTCTTACATCTCAAAGCATTCAAGAGTTGAATTATAGGCCTACCTGGCCAAGAGCACTAACCTTCCATGAGCATCTTCCCTTTTTGCACTGGGCAGGAACTCCTTCTGTCCCAGGTGATCCTCAGCAGTGGATGAAGGGCTGTCCTTCTCCCCTGCAAGCAAGGGCAGGGCAGCACTGGAGCTGCTGGTTTCCTCTGAAGAGGAGGAGGAGCTGTGGGAGCGCAGTGGCACTTGGAGGCTCAGGTGCTGTGCTTTCCTTTCCATCTCTATCCCCACAGATCTGCAGTCCCAATCTTTTCTTTTGACACCATTTGCTTTACCTAGGATCAGGGAAAGAAAAGAAAAGCTCAATATGTGATAACACAACTGCAGTGGACTCTTCCCTGCCTACTGAAATAAAAATAATTATTAAATAAAAGCCCTAGTTTTGAAATGCATGCACATACAAGTATGCTGTCCTGACAAAAATTAATAAAATCATATCAGCAAAACATCAGATTGTCTCAGTTGGCTGCTTTCTATACAAGTAGAACGAGTCAAAAATCTCCTTTTTACTCAGAAAGAAGGTGCATGCTAATATAAAAATCCAGAGTTCAAGCTCTGTCTGTTCTTAGAAGGGGTCAGGCCACAAGAGCACAAGCAGTTGTACTTATTAATCAGATTCATAAACACTACAACTAATAAAAATTAAGAAATTACACTTTTGGGCAAAAGAGAGTAAAAATACAGTACAGTCCATTCTCACCATCTAAAATTTTAGGAATCTCCTTGGTGATTATCCATTCTCCTGGCTGCAGTAAAGACTGCCCATAAAACATATCAGATTCTGCACTCGTGCTTGAGAAAGCAGAGCTGCTTGAAGGCGTCAGTTCCTCAAGTTTGAAAAAATCCAGTCCCGTTAAGGTGCCACCAAAGAATCGACAACCACCGAGACAGCCACACTTGTTCTTGCTTCTCTTATTTCTCAAATTATCATCAGGCCATAAAAACCACAACCTACAAAAGGAAGAAGAGCAGAACACAAAGCAAAAACAAGAGCATGCTGAAGCTCAGTGAAAGCAAGATGAACAAACATCCCTCTCAAACGCGCCTCCCTCACCTCTTGGTTCGGTTATCGTGCGTTTCCAAGAAATGCCTCTGCACCTCGTGTTTAGAAGGATGATCTGCAGCCAAAGCAATGTCAGCAGTGATGAGGCCCAGGTTGACAGAGCCAGCTTCCAGCCAGTATGCCCTCCTCAGTATTGGCTGCAGGCCAGTTCTGCAGTTGTTCACCTGCTCGACGTATTGCCTGAGCTGCAGGTCCTGGATGGCGGCGCTGACGCCTTCCCCGACAGACTGGTTGTGGAGGTTGCAGTTTGCAATGCGTATGGCACCCATCTGAAAACAGGATTTAAACAGCAACTCTGACTGTTTGCCAGTGAAACAAAGAAGAGTGGCCCTAAACCAGTTAACACATCCCATACTGCAGACCAAAAAGATCTCAGTGAAATTCTCTCTGGGGAAGCAGTTTTACATGAAGGTCAGCATGCACACAAAACAAAGCAAGTTTAGAAATTATCTCAGCCACTTTTCACATAACAATAAAATATATTCACTTAGAAGCATCCTTTTGTAAACAGATCAAAACAGAAAACAACTGTCAATAGACAGTGTCATGAAATTAAAAAAAACTTAAATCATTAACTTCTTCGCTCTCATCTAAAACCCAAAAGATTTGAAACTTCCAAACTTGTTTAGTCTTCAAACTTCACATAACCTGAAGACATTGGATCAAGTTTCCTGCACAGCTTGAGTCCTCTCCCAAATGTCACCATGAAGCACATGAAATTTCACATGGAGTTTTCCAACTCTTAACCAAGAAAAATGAAAGATAATCCAGCCATGGAACAGCTACCCACAGGGTTAATATTAAATTTTTGTTTCTCACAGATTTCTTTGTTTGTCACACATTACAAAGGACCACTAGAAACCCTTTTTTTTTTGTTAAATTTGAATGAAACACATTGAGGATATAATTTTCTAGAGTGGTTCAGGTTATTAAGCTGCCTTTGAAAATACTGCCATTCATATTTATGCCTGCAGACACTGTTAATATTTATGATGGTGCTTTTTAATATTGGATTCAAAAGAATTGGGAGGCTCAAACATAATTTTTTACTGCCACAGGGCAGCAAGCCATTCAAATTATGACATAGCACGTCATTAAAAAAATGTTTAAAATAATTACCAGTGCCCTTCAGTTAGATTCTTGCTCATAATGTGAAGCTGTGCCCAAAACTTTTAATTTTAAGTCTACCATTTAAAACTGCATTTATTAACTAACAGCACAATTACTACTCAGCTATATCAGCATGGCAGTTTTCTTTTCTGTTGTTACCATAACTCAATCTGTGCCTAAACTTACATTTTGCTACGCTGAATAAATTATTCCTCTTTTTCTTGTGCAGCAGGATAATGGAAGGAATACCAGCTCTCCTCTGCATAGCACTTTTTGAACAGAGGATTCAGTCAGGCAGTGCACAAACACTTCTCCCTCTCTACCAAAGACACATCTAAATTCACACAGAGGATCATGAGTTATCCAGTCCTGACTTCTACATGATCGATATCGATCATTTCCATTTGCTGAATTAATAATTCACAGCACAAGTTCTTATCAACTTTCAGGTACAAACACTGAGATTTTTATTGCTCAGTATGCTCTAAATTATTTTACACCAACCCTGCAGAACTATTAAGCAGAAGCCAAATTGACCTACTCCTGGTCTTTTATCACTTAAAGTTCTAGAAATTCTGCTTAATCAGTTGCATGCAAGGAAGCCATCAATTCAGGCAGATATTCTATCAAAAAATATAAATATCTCTATTGACAAAGTATTTAAATTGCTGTTAAGAGAAATAATTTTACCTTGATATTGGTGGCACAGCCATGTTCTACCACATACAGATCTGCTCCATCCACGGCTAAGCGTGTCATGGTGTACTTCAACTCATCCGACGTTGGGCACGGCCCAGGCACAGAGTTTGTCTGAAGGAAAAGGGGGAAGAAAATCAAGGAAAAAAATATATAAACATCTATTAGGAGCTGGATTTGAATACTTTGATTCATGCTCTGGTAACATTCAGGGTGGATTTGGGAAGCTGGGCATGCCCAGAGAGCAGCAGGGATGGATGAAAGGTACCTTTGGGTCACAAAAGCGGCGGTCGATGCCGTGCTGGCACAGGACTACGGATTTGGGCCTCTCCAGCTCAAACTCCCGGCACACCACGTGGAACACAAAGGTCTGCCCCCATTCCAGAAGACAGGCAAGCTGGAAGCAGACAACAGCACATTGTCCATCACCACCCTAACAAAATAAACCTGTGGTGTTCCATGGAGAACAACCCCAAGGGCTGGGATTTGAGCAGGAGGTTTCAGCACCTCCCTGCTACTCCAGGCTCATTTTTATTCTTGTGTGCAGTACAACATCCAAGTCTGCACTTTTTCATGGAAAAGCACGGCGACACTAAACAATTTCCTAAATTATTTCTTAATAAAAGGCAGCAGTTTTTGCTCTTACAGTCAGCTGAGAACTTCATTGTAAAGACAGAGCTTCCCCAAACTGATCACAAAGAATAACTCGTGGTACTTCATTACCATTCCTAATTTAAATGTCAGATTTGCTTCTACAAAAGCCAAAAAGTTACTTTTAGATAGCACAGGAGGAAACTGGCTCAACAAAACACTGCTGATTCTTGCTAGACCTGGTAATTAGCCTATTGTTGATTTAAGTCTCTTATATAGTTAGCTCGCTCATAAAGGAAATGATTCATGACTGTCTGCCTCTGTTATGAGAGGAAAATGGGTTTTCTTTGGCTTGCCAAAGGAAAGGGCACTTAAAATCAGCAGTAATTTGCATGGAATTTAATCTAGCTATGACTGTCCTGCACAAAATCTCTCCTCCTCTGTTCAGCCTAGTCCCTTCACAAATTCTTCCAATACATCACACTACAGAAGGAAAAAAGCCAATGAAACCTGAAACACCAAATCCAAGTGCTGACAATTAAAAAAAAATCTTATATGATGCACACAATTGAGAATGGCTTTATAAGGGAAGAAAATCTTTCAGTTGCATTAAACCTTAAGAAATCTTCTTTAGCCTTGGAGTACTTTGAATCCACTAAGTCATATGAACCACAGAGCAGTGGAGCAAATCCTACAGATCATCTAAAGCAGTGGCAGCATTTTGGGAAGTACCACCACAAACGCCTGTTCATGTCACAAGAAAAGGTCTATTCTTTAGATTTACTAAACTTGCTTGTATGCCTTATTTGCTGCAGAAGTCTTGCAAATAAATACGTACCTAATCCTAGAAAATAATACCAGTTTTTAGAGGAACAAGAAGATACTGAAGTGTCTTAAAAAATTAAAAATAATTAAAGCAGATAGTAACCACTATATAGAATGTAGGTACTTTTCTTGTGTCTCAGAACACACTGGCAAAGCAACCCTTCTTTAAAGGTCTGGCAGACCACAGCAGAAATAAATCAAAATGATCTGCCTGTTGTATACTTGGAGCCATTCACCTAAGTGGAAAGACAAATGTAACATAAATGGCAAAATTAAAAGGGGTTAGTGCTAAAAATGCCCTTACAAAGTGCAGTAGTGGGAAAGCAAACTATGTCCCAGTGGGACCAAGGAGCAGAATTTATGCAGTGAGCAGCTACTCCTGAGGCCTGTCCATACTACACTCCCACAAATGATCTCATTTTCCTCCTACTTTAAAATAGGACTGTGACAATAGCTCATTTGGCATCTCCTGTCCCCTTACAGAAATTATTGGATTTCAAAGCTATAAAGGTTACTTAAAGCACAGGTCACGCGCTTTCCAGAAATCCAAGCTACGCCAGTTTTAAAAGGAAGAAGAAGGGTAATACTTCAATACTTCAGAATGGTTTCCAGATGGTACCTGTGGTGCTGTCACTTTGGCTGTGAGGCTTCCAGCCTGCACATCTATCAGCCAGGCATATTCCAAAGTGTCACTTCCCAGGGGCAGCCCTTCTGCAGAAAACATGGCATGGGCACGGAGCTGCAGGCCTGACAGGCTGATGTGACCCTCCCGGAGCACCTCGTCCACTGCAGGGCGCTGCAAAGGACAAGGAAACGGAGGCAATTCTTGGAAAAGATGCAACACTGGCCTGATTTAATCCCATTTATTTTAATGACAAAATGACAAAAATAACTGGACAAAAATAAAGAGTTTTACAAAATACGCATCAGACTTGTTTTATGATTCGCAAGCCTTAATTAAAAAAATCTTTGTACAACAGGAAAATCCCTACCAAAAAATAATCCAATTTTAAAGCCAACACAACTTCCACAATACAGCCACACAAACACTGACTGACTACCTGATAATTGTCATTAAGAAACAGGTTCACTGGAGACAGTACAAGCTGAAGCATTGTTTCTCTAAATCCTTTCTTCATCTCGAAACACAGCCTCTCCAAGAAAGCTGTAGGGCACTCTGGACCATCTGGACTGCAATGCTGAAATAAAAAATAAACACATCTGTTTTAGAACCTGAAAGCACACAACTTGGTTGAAACTTTACTATTAGCTGCAAGCCTGTGAGCAGGAAGTGTGCCAATTTTCCTATAAGTAGATACTCAAAAAGAAGCCTGTGCAACTTCAAAAACCTTGTGACAACTGCATAAACAGCAAGTCAGAAAGATTTGGGTGAACCCAATGTTTTATCTTGATTTTTTATTCCTGGGATTCCCTCAGAACTCAGGAGCACAGAGCAGAGTGCACTATTAAAAGACAAATTTGCTAATCAGCAGAGAAATTGTAATGGTCAATCAAAAATATCACACAAATCAAGTTCTGGGAATAACAAATGTATTAAAAAATTATCCAGATAGGCAAAATAAATTCTGTCTCAAAGTTGTTTAGATAGCCACAGTTTCAGCAGAGAATATCTACCCAGTTTGGGAAGCACCAAACCTTCCAGGCAGTTAAATGTGGATTCAGATTATGAAACTAAAAAAAAAAAAAAAAAGAGATTACATGGAGTGAATTCTTTTATGATTATAAAGTACTTACCACTGGCAATCTCCCATGCACTTTGTACAAATTAACAAGCACAGTGATATCCCATGGGCGTAAAGTAAGAGGGTGAACAGGCTTGACTGAAATTTCATTTTCTTTTTTGTCATTTTCCACTCCTACAGCTGTCCAGCCAGAGCTTGAGGATGTTGACAGGGACAAAACAGGGCTTGAAATAACCTCTTCAAAATCAGTGTACATGTCGTCTTCTCCAAAATAATTTTCCTAGGAAAAGTAATTGTTATGATCATATGGAAAACTAATTAAAAACATGCAGGCAATGAATCGAAATACAAATCAAATCTTTTGGTTTGAATCCTCCCTAAAATAAGTGGTAGAGCTATAACCTATAGCTAGAGGAACATAGATACTTTTATTTTATGAAAAATGGATAGCTTAAATGTGCAAATTTAGGCATTGGGCTTTGCAGAAAATGAAGGCAGCTCAGTAGTTCTCACAGGATTGGTATTTGAAACTCATGCAACACAAGTAACTGTTCTGAAATATTATTACTGACACTTTTAGACAGATTTTTGTGCTTTTAAAGATACATGATAGAGTAAGAACACAAAACACATCCTGCAGGAAGTCACCCTCATCCAACTTTCTGAACCTTTTTTCAGCAAGCTTAAAAGTCCTAAACACGCTTCTAAAACATTTCTTGCTTGGGTCTAAAATGCCATTGTGTGCCTAAGCAAATCCTCTACAATTATCTAAGGCCAAGGCAACACTGCCAAATTCTACTGGGAAACAGAAAATCCATCAGGTTTCTCACAATTTATCACATCTTCTCCCTTAAAAGGAAAGCTAAACCCTCAAGAATTTTCTTACAGTGATTTTGAATAAGGCAGACCCAGCAGAGAGTGGCAGGAACTCCAGTAACTCACTCCTGACAACTCCTGCTGTGAATGCCAGGACCTATAAATCATTCATTTCCAGACAGTAAACCCTTATCAGGGTGTGCTATACCAAAAAAACAACTCCCACTATTAGAAGGCTTAACTAAGCTGCATGGACAATGTGTGACCAGGGATGTCTACACCATGTATTAAAAAAAGATCAATGAAAACAAACTGAAAACAACCACAAGTCAGGAAAATAAACATGAAAAAACCGCTCCAAGAAATCTTTCAAGAGATGGTCCCAGCACAGCTGGACAAAAAGTTCTAAACAGAGTCACAAAAATGCTAAAAAGAGCAATAATGCACATTTTCATAAACAACCTATTAATATAAAATTTCTCTTGAGAATTAGAATAGAAAAGCTAAAAAATCTGCACCTAAAAATGAAATCATTATAGAATTAGGGATTTTGCTGTTAGCCAAACAGAACTGACACATTCAACTGCCTTGGCTTTTACTACTACAAGAGAGGGTGAGGGAGATGAGAAGGAATTAAACTTATACACCCTAAAAAAATCAGTCATAGAAGAGAAGACAGCAAAAAAACCAAACATACATTCTAAAGCATAATAGATTAATGTGAAGAAAAGGATACATAATCCCTCTCCAGTACCTAATGAAGAAGTTTTTTAAATTAAGCTTATTCTCATGTCCTTCCCTAGACCCCTCTATGATCCTAATTTCAGAAATGTCAAGGAATCTAATTCAGAAAAACAACACACTGCAGAACTTCAAAGCAACAAAAGCATAGGTTCTGGTATAACTTGGCATAAAAATTGGAGTTTAGGTAAGCTCTAGTCTTAATCATGGAGTATTCTTTCAATTTACTAGTGGAAAACTGAGTAAGAAATTTTCTGTACATGTCCAGAACATGCAGTATTTCTTGAAAGAAAAATTACACTGATATGGGTGTATCTATATAAAAATATATATGTATCTATGTTAGAAGTCTTCTCACAAACCTGTGACAGTAAAATTCAATCCAGCTATACCAGATCACTGAAATAATTTTAAACTAGAGCTAGTGCCTACCAAAGGTTTCCATCCAAATTCACATATCCTTCAGAATTAGAATTTTCCATTTCAAAACTAATTATTTCCCTTTCCTACAAGTGGCCACCCATAAATTTTATGAGTCATGCTCCTCTGCCTACCTTTATGGAGAGAAAGGCTTTGAGCAGGGGTCCATACAGGGTTATCTGGGAATCTGGGGACAGTTCCAGCTCCACGTGGAGCTTATCTGGGGGCAGCTCCGAGGGGTCGAGGGGAAGGCGGGTGGAAGCTGTGGGAGATGAAATCACACTGTCCGTGGTTTTCTGGGATGGCCTCAGCACAGACAACATGGTTTCTTCCATTTCTGACACTTGGGAGCAATTTCAGAGGAGAAAACAGGTTTTGATTACAACTTAGGCTTCTGTTGGACAGAGTTTAGCAAACAGGAATGTGTATTAAATATACAAATTTTGGCACCAAACCTGTATAATTACATTAGCATGTCTATGCTACAGAACTAGTTTTTCATATCTACTAACTATGGGAAGACAAGAAAATATCAAATATTTTAGTCAATGTTAATTATGCAAGAGAAAAACAATCCCTCAAGTTGGGAAAAAAGTATTCAGTGTATTTATCTTGCTTTTGAAGTTAAACAGAGACATGCTTTCATTTCAGCAGAGCAGATTTCCCACAACCACACAGCTACTGCAGGATAAACAAGAGAGAATAAACATGCAAAGTGCAAAGTTGTACTAAAAAATCTATTCTGAATTAGTAGCTCTGCAGGCCAAAATTTTGTCTCCAACAACTCAATTACTCTAATCATGAAACAGTTTGGAAATTCAAATCTTATTTCCTACTTCTTCTTTCTAGCTGGAGTTAGGAACAAGAGAGCCCAAAACCTGTCTTTCTTAAGGAAAGGCAATGAGAATGTAGTGAGTGACTGAAGTGTTTTGAGGATGTGAACTGATTGCTGGGGAGTAGAGAACTCCATGAGAAAAAACATAAAAAATTGATGCTCCAGCTGGAGGAAGATTTCAGGTGCCAGTTTAATGGGAAGAATTGGCAAATACAGAACTACAGACACCTGCAGCCAGAAACCTCCAAGGCTTGAGCTCCCCATCATTGTCTGCAGTTCTTGCACCATCTGATGAGTTTTACATCAGCCAAATGCTGCAGTGAGATGAGCACTTTTTATGGAAACTACATCTTTTGTAATACAACATATTTCCCAGATGTTTATGGACTGACTCAAAATAAAATACAGAAGTTGCTACTGCAAAAAGCAGATTCCATCAGCACCACGGAGCAGGAGTGGGGTGGACTGCTGAAATAATCACTTGAGGAAGCTGCAGATGAATTACCTGTGTATGTACAAACCTGCAAATACAGGTTTCAACTGCTACAATTAGAAGGAAATGTTCTCAGAATGTGAAGAATGCACATTTGACACAAGCTGACAGCCTCACAAGAGCACTTGATGAGCATCTGCAAAATCAATCTCACCTTTTCTGCTTCATCCTTGCAAATTAGAGTTCTTTAAGATGTTAATTGTTGGAACTCAAACCCCAAAAATGCCATCCAGCATGTCTTCTAACACCTGCTGATTGTGGCCCTTTCAAATTAACCCTCATTTTTCTTCTAACATCTCTCCTCCATCAGTTTTGCTTCTAGAATCTCAACCTGAGTTTTATGTAACCCCATAGCTTCCTGCATACCTCCCTCTGCATTTAAATTAACTTACTTGAATCTCTGTGTTTATAACCTTTTTCTTTGCAAGCACATACTTCTAGGATATTTGTTATCTAGAAATATTTAGACAGTTAAAATAAATTCTTAGGTATTAGAATTTGACTGACCAGTCCAACCCTCATTTCTGATGGTTCACTTTAACAGTGAAAATGAAATCTCAGTTTGATACTCATAAAGGGAAGACAGTATTGTTACATCTCATATATTTAAACATTTAAATCATAAGATGAGATCACAACATCCAAAAGAAAAAAAACTTAGAACAGCTAAGGAAAATACTGTACTTCCTATTTAATATATTGATGTTCAATATACCAAGTGATATTTTATCTTGTGCAACAACCCACTTAAGAGATCCACTTTGTTAAGGACAAGGAGAAGTGAACTGCAGACAGTATCCTCTTTTCTACACAAGGAACTAGGACACATCCTGAAATGCAGCAGCATGGAATGTTGTCAGATTTTACATCAATCCCAGTGCATTCTAATGATCAACACATTCCCTTGAGACATAAAACAGCAATTCAGTTCCAAGTTCATCTCTGCAGATGGAAGCAGTGTGATCCAAATTCCCAACAGCTTCCCAAATGAACCATGCTAACAAGGAAAAAGCAGTGACACTTACAGGATTGCTTTAACTGCTCATCTGCCTTCTGAGGATAGATTGGGTGCCAGGAGTAGTCAATGGTAAACACAACACTTGGGACTGTCCAGCATTCAACCCATCCAGCCCTTGCAAAAGGAAACAGCACCCTTTTATTTCAAGCACAATACTTCCTTTAAATACCTTTAAAGCAACCTCAAAAGTTCATGACTCATAAACAAAACAAATAAATAAAAAGAGTCAAGATAAAGACATATATCTATATATAAATATCTCAATAAAACTCACTCTTCTTGAGTAATGTTCCTCCATTTGGGCTTGCCTGTTTTCTGCCCACTTTGACATTCTGCAGAAATACAAGACTCAGGACTTATTTTATTGGGTTGACAATCTTTAACCAGCATGAAAAGGGAATATTTGCTAGGATGGCAATCAGGCAGATACAAATGAAGATCAACATCTTCTCCCTAAAAATCAAACATCAGCAACAGGAAAGTTAACTTACATTAATTTTATGCATAATGCTCATGCTATTTTCATGTTCATATGTGCCATCATCTTATTTTTGCAGACAAAATTAGAGAATGAATCTGTTTCCCACCAAGTTTTAAGTACAATCCCAAGAACTCTGCAGTTCTGAATGCTTACAAGTCCATTAACTTACACATAATCAGAGCAATCTATAAAACACTGGACAGCTTTTAGTGATCCCTGTCCTTCTGTTGCTCAAACCATACTGCAGAAATTAAAAAACTAAACCAAGCTGACTCCACATGTCAACTAAATCACACTTTAAAAAGAAAGAAACCTATAAAACATTGATTTCTTTGCTATCAAATTATACCAAATTAGCAACATCACCATCAACTAGTTTATTTTTAGCAGCAGTAGACAGCTTCTATTTTAAGGAAGACAAAAAGTACAGTAATTCAAAGAACTATGTGCATGTGTTAAAAACACTTTGTGATCATTATTTATGTTACAGAACCTGTTAAAAGGTAAGGGAAGAGTTCTCACATTTACAAGACAAAAGATCTTACCCTCAAGGAGAATCTGGTATTGCATATGGTTGGAACAAAGTCAGTGAAAGGCAGAGAAAAAACAATGTTCAAGGTTTCTCCACAAGCTGCCAGATAAACTGGGAAGGAAAAGGAAAAACAAACAAGTTTGTCAAAATTATTCCCTATTTTGTTCTTAGGCTCAATATCAAATATACAGGTAGAATAATTCAAAGATATTAAAGAACTCACAACACAGAATATTGCCATTTAAATACACTGTACTTGGAGTAATAAATCACTGCAATTAAATATTCTGAAAGTATTTACTACCTACAGCTTGTTCTTTCTAGAAAGACACTGTACTTAGCACAAGGAAACTGCAGGCAAACAATAAAAATAACTACAACATCTTGGTGCTTTTCTTTACTCTCCAGGTTTTGGGTGTAATTCTAGTACTTTCTCTCTATATGCATTTACATACTCTGGATTTTGTTAATGATTTTTGTTGTATATGCTACTTCTTCCAAATTAAAAAAGTGATCTCACCATTCTCCTGTTGTTTGGTGGAACAGTCAATCCAGTTGTGTTGATTTGCTGCCCAGATCATTTCAAACTGATGGAACATGACTTTGAAGTTCCACATATATGGAACAAATGAAAAAATATCAGGTGCACTGTCACTGGACCAGTCTTGGATCAAATCTAGACCCACATCAAGAAATAAAAGCTGAGTTAGTATCAGGTGAGTGATTTCTTAGGATTTTTGTGTTGGAGAAACTGATGTTTGCTCTGAGCAAAGCAGCAGGTTACACTGGGCACTGTGGCACTGCCCACACCATGGCTCTGGCCTCACTCAGGGGATAACTTTATTAGCATGGCACCATGCCTGCACTAATTAAACATTCTTCCCAGCAGGGCTAATTAGCCCAGGCAGCACCACAGTGATGGAGCTTTATTCTTTCCATTACTGCAGCTGGAGCTTCCAGCAACAGTTGGGTGGTGCTGTACCACCTTGCATGGCCTTCCTCCTCACAGTCAGAATCTTGAGGAGCAAATTATTTTTCTCATCATCTGTCAGCCACAGGGACCCAATCCAAAGCCCAAGTAGTTGAAAATGAGCCAAGCAAAGAGAGATACCAAGAGAAATCAACATCATGGGCGACAAATATTAAGCAAATCAGTAAACGTGGTAAGAGTTCTGGTAAGAAATAAATTTAAATCACTTAACTGCAAATCAAATTTATTTAGATATTAGAAAACTAAATTATTTGTATTTCTACTCAAATGTAAGAATATCATGTAGTTGGACATTCTATAGGCATCAGGAATTCTGTCCTCAGAAGCGATTTGTTGCCTTAAATACATGAAATCAGAGAACCTGACCTTGCACAACTCAGCAAAATTTGAGAAGAAATCCCAAAGAAAGAATATTTAATTTGACATGTAATTTATTTATCAAAGAGGTTACCTGTAAAGAAGCTCTTCTGAGCAAAGATGAAGTGATAGGTGGCTTTATAAACCTCCAGCTCACACTGCCATGTCTGTGGCATGTTCCATATCCGGGGATAGCTGGCATTAATATGGAACTGTGGACAAGAAATTAAAGCATCAGAATTAGCTGAAAAGATGACAATCCCTGACCCTGCCTCCCAGTAGTTTTCACATATGTACCCTGCTGAATAATTAAAACTGTTTTCCTGCTGGGATGAACAGAAGGTCCTTCCAGTTCCTTAATAATTTAATCTCTGTCTCTCCTTCTGTGTTTGAAGGTCAAGTGTTAGTGTATTCATTTATTTGGAAAGATATATTATGAGTTTCAGATACATCTGCTGCTGTAAGTGTACAAAGCAATTTAAAAAGCAAATATGCCATCAAAAGCATCACCTTTCACAATACACCAAAAGAAAATTCCCCAGAATAGAGTGTTTTTCAGCCATTGTTCAAATTCAACCATTAAAAACATCACTTGAAGAAGACCATTTAAGAAAGGAAATCTACACAACTGCAGTACTGCAGAAGTAAAATAAAGTAAACAAAAGAATAATGCAGTATTAAATCTGTCTCAAGTAGTTCAAGCACCCTTGAATGCTTTTAAGTACTTGTACACACATATACTTTAGCAGAGCTACTGAGTGTAATCTTCTATTGAGGTAAAGCCTGTATGAACACGTGGCTACATAGCAAATGAGGCAACATTTATAAACACATAATTTACACACCAAGTTAGTGCTTCTTAAGTCACTAAAGGCTACACATATGCACAATTATGTCAATATACAGAAATTCCTTATATATTCAGGTTGTGCAGAACACATTAAAAAGGCATTTTCCTGCATTAAGAAACTAAGGACTGCTCCACAGGACAAGAAAAATGTTCTTTATTAAAAATCCTATAGAGACTGAATCTTTGTGCTTATTAATGCACACTTACAGCCAGCATTTCTGCTTCCAAGAGAGTCCTGTACTGCATGCTGCTGGTGGCATCCACGTGGAGGAGCTGCCCTTTAATTGTAGGTGAGTAGCCTGGCAAACAAAAGTTCCCAAATGATCATTCAGACACAAGAGTTACACCAATATTTCAACAATTTTTACCAATTATTTCAGCAGCCTATTACCAAGAAGTATCCTGACCAATATTTGCCCTAATATCTTGCAGTGAACTGCACAAGGAAGTATTTTTGTTCTTTCCTCAGGAATATACATCTCAAGATTACAAAGCAAAAACACTAAAAGACATTCATACACACAGGAATTAAGATAACTGGTCAGGAAAAACAGCAGGGAAAAAAAAAAAAAAATCAGTCTTAGCCTTAACTCACCATTTTCACTCACTGTCATGGGAATGTTTATTTCCAAATAGGATCCTGCACCAACATTTACATGTACAGCATTTGTTTCCTGCATTGCAAAAAAGCAGAACAGTCCAAACATGATTTTTAGGTTTATTTATGCCTCTGGCTGTCATTATCCACACCTGGACTAAAGCAACTGATGATTAAAGTCTTTCTTGCCTTTGGAAAAAATCACTAATGAACTATCAATATGAATTGATAGAAAATAATGTAGTTTTTGCAGGCTCAACAAATGCTGACTAAAGTCCAGTCAGAGAAACAGCATAAAATACTCTGATCCAAGGCCTGGGAGGGCAGACTAATACACATTTCTAACACTACAATTCCACCCTTTTCAGTTCCCCCACAAAAGAACAAAACAGGTGTACAATTAAGTGATGCTGTATCCCATTTAGAAGAGCAGCAACAAGGACAAGAAAAGTCCAAATTCCTACACAAACAAGTTTTGTTCTCCCCAGTGTCATTTCATCATTCAATATCAGAAGAAATTTTTTCATCTATCATCATGGTGAGCTTTATCAGAATTTAAGATTGCACAGGACATGCCCAGATCATGAAACCCCAAGACTGCAGGAGCTGGCAGGCTTAAGATGTACTTTTAAAACTTAAAAGAAACTGAAAGTCCTCTCAGAATCTATTTCTCTTTGCAGGGTTTGCTCATAATTACAAAAAAACCTCAGATAAAAATCACCCAGCTTGTAAAACCCTAATAAACACCTGAGAAAGTAAAAACTGTGGACACCCAAAAAGCACAGTGCAACTGCAGTAGACAAAATTAATTTCTTGACAAGGTTCCATTATTTACCCTGTTCTTGGTAAAAAGCAAATCAATGGTGGCATCTGCAATGATATTCATCCGCAGTTCAAAGGCAAGGATCTGTCTTGGTTTCCCTGGCTGAGCAATTTCTGAGATTTTCATAACTTGGTAGTCTGGTGGGAAGAAAAACTTCCACAAGCAATCCCTAGTGGGGAAGAAGAAGAAAAAAAAAAGAGGTTTTTTTTTTTGTTCACACAAGAAATATATATGTATATTTGTGTATCTACATGGTTCATTTAACAACCTTCCTCTTAGCTGAATCTTTAGACAACCAGTGGATGTGATAAAGAAAAATGTTTGTTGAAAATCTTCATCAAGGGAGCCTTCCAACTCATTACTGAAATCTCCAAAAGTGTCAATGGCAAAAAGTTAACTCGCTAACAAAAGCCATAAATTTTAATTCAGAAGGCAAACAAACCATGTTTTAATTCTTATTTCTAATCCCTGATTTACAAAATCTGCTACAAAAGCATAGTAGGAAGTCATTTAATTATTCTTCAGTTTGCGCATAAATAATTGACACAAGCCCAGAAATAAAGAAAATACAAAACTTTAGGACCTCAGAATGGAAACCACATTTCTACGGATTTATACCTGAACATGCCATGAAATACATGACAGGAAAGGCAGAGTGATGAACACAGACAGCAGAGCTTACAGAGGTCTCAAAGGGGTGGAATTCCTTCCTGCACCCAGCACCTGGCTGTTGCAGCAGCTTAAAAGTTTCCAAACTTCCATGATCTATCCACAGCACAATGCAGAAGTGTTCCTAGTATGTCTCTAGGAACTCTATGCACTAATCTCCTTTCTACTGAGCCAGTTAAGATGGTAAAAAGCATTCCATTAGAGGGCAAGCTTTCTTCGGAGTATTAAAAGTATCATTAGTGATTCACCAACCTCTTATTTCTAGCAAAGGGGTCTAGAAAGCAACATTTTCTCTTAAATGCACTATCATATCTAATGACTACTCCTTGGGCTGCCATCCTCACACTCCTGAGAGACAGTAAATCATAACAGTTTCACAGGAGAATTAGGAAAGGCCAAGTACCAGCCTGTAATTAACAGGGGAAAAGAGGGAAAGCACTGATTATGTCACTTTTGCTTAATAGTCCTTTACTCTCTAAGCAATCCTATTGTCCTCACCAGAAATGCTCATGTGTAAAACATCCAGGGCCAAGTGAAGAACAGTAGAACTCTAGCCTAAAATTTTGTATTAAAATAACTAGATAATAAATACTTTGGAGATAACAGCAAGAAGCTGATTATGCTAAGCAGGGATGAATTATTCCTCCCCCATCATTTTCATGGCCAGATTTCTGCTTCCCTCAAATTTCCCCATTAATATGCAGTTTATTCCCATATTAGCTAACAGGAGCTTAATAAATCTAAAGATCACCAACTAACAAGTTAAACCTTTGGGTACGTGACACTTGATAAATACTAAAAACACTTTGCTTACAAAAAGGGAACATAATCTATTCATTTAATAATGAGAGTAATCCTAACTTTGGAAGGTCAACAAGATAAACACTAGTGAATTTACTAAATCTTAAACCATTGTGGCAGAACTCTTCTTTCAGACTTGATCTGTCCTAAAACACACAAATCAGAAGTCTGAGCAATCACACACAATGGCAACTTGAGAAAGCTTTCTCAGTAATGTTGGAGATGAAGATGGGAGCTGTAAATCATAGTCATACCTCTGCCTATCAGCCCAAGGCCCATAGTTGAAGTCTGTCCCTTTTCCACACACAATGTCCAAACCCCAGCATGGTGGCAGGTCCTGTAATTTGCTGTCTTCATTGCTGGTTTCTCCATCATTACTTTCCTCTGTCTCCTCTGGTACAAGACCTGCATTACATAAAATAATAAACACATTATTAAAGGAAGCTGCTTCAAATTAGCACGAGAAATGTTTGCTTAAGCACAGGACAAAGTGTCCTGATGTCAGTTTTATTTGAGAGCACTACAGCATGTAATATCAAGACACAATTCAATGCAGACTTCCAGTGGAAGGCCAAGAAATATGACCAAAAATGATCCAAAATTGTCACCTATCCTACACCTGTACACACCATTAGCAGATGTGCTGCCTTTGGTCAAGATTCACTCAATACTTTAAGGACAGTCAGACCAAAAACATATTTATGATATTTCTATTGGCTCCAATTGGCATTAACTCTCTTAGGGTAAAGATTTCTCACCATTAAAAAAAATAAACCATTTTTCTATTTAACAGATCGTACCTGGTTCATCCATGTAGTAATAGATATCAACATCATTGGACTGCATTACAACAAAACCTTCACCCATCAGCCTTGGTGGTCTGCAAGGAAAGAGTGCAGAGATAAAGAAAAAAAAATCCACATGCTAAGATTGATCTTTATGAATTCAAGTAATTTTAAATGTAATGTATTAAGCATAATGGGTTTGCATAAAGATTTGAGAAAAAAACCAAACCCTTGATCATAATGTTGTTATTATAACTATTACATTAAATAACTTAACAGTTTAACTAAAGCATGAAGACACCAGGTTCTTCTCCATAAAGGTATTTCTCAGATATTCTAAACCACAAGTAACTACTCAAGTTTTACTTTCAGTGTTCCTTTCAGTCAAGAGTTCCTTTCTCCTTGTCCTATATTGCTCTTTCACCTGCTAATTGTTTTCTTACTAAAATAGCCTTCTACACCAAAGGGACAAGACTTTCAGTAATTAGACCATTAGTTAATAAAAAAAAGAAAAAAAAACCTGTTCTGCCTCAATAACACTTCCCTCAGTATAAAAGGAGCTAAGTGATAAATCTAAGAGATGAAACATTTCTTCTAACACTATTATATTGGTATATTACAATCCCTTTCCCAAGTTAATTTACATATTAATAATCTGGTTTTACTGCAAAAGACACTATTGCAGCTTCTCAGCCACTTGGATAAACTGTCATTTCTTGACAAAAAAAGGACAATTCCTGTGGCAGTTTAAGAGTGTGACCTGTTAGAGTACACTGCCCATTCTACCACAGCTCATTTTCAAAGGCAGGAAATCTTGGAAAACATGGAGATCATGTATTGCCAGAAAGTCTTCAAAAGCAACAGAGCAGAAACCTTGAAACTAAGTTTACTTGGAGAGTAACTACAGCAGCCAAAGATTAAAACACTTTAACACAAACTAGATAACGGCAGTAAATTAAATGAGATTATCATTATGATTTTAAAGTATTCCCTAATATCTATCCTGAACTACCACCTTGAGCCTGCTGCCTCCAAACTTTTGCTACTTTGACCTGCTTCTCTTAGCACCACTTTTTTTCTTTTCTTGAATTTCAGAGGACTTATTTGCAAAAAGTGATAAAAATGTCAAGATGGATGTTGGCAATACAAAATGTCAGTTTCCAAGGTAAAATTCTGATCTTTGTATTGATTAGTCGATCTGTTACAAATTTCATCAAGTCACTTGGCTGGCTTTTCAAATATTCACTGCCTGCAGGAATTTCTGGAAATTAAAACATCCAGCTTGAGTTTTAAGCCAAAGCAGTATAAGAGGGCAGGCTCTAGAGTCAAGCATTTTTCATTTCCAGTGAACTGGGCAATTTTTAAAATTTGCCCAGTAAATTAGAGCACATTTTGTGCACAGATGCCATCCTTTAGCCATCAGGAGCTGCAGGGATGGTAAGAGCATAAAAAGCAAATACTTAGAGGAAGCAGGAGGAAAAGCTAATAGTTTGAGTATCTTAATCCTATTTTGTTTTAATCTTGTTTATTTTCAATATTAGTTGCAGAAATTTCCTTTGTCGTCATGTTGGAAGAGTAAGATTCTGTACGCAGCCACAGAATATTCTATGAAAAACAAAGTTACACACAGCAGTTTTGGCTGCTAAAAGGCCAATTAAGGTACAAATTATGTCCAGTTTATTTTATTACAAACTCAGGCTTGTGTTTGACTTCCTTCACCTTGCTCAGGCTGCCTAACCCCGTTTATGCAGAATACACAGAGGTAAAAGGATCAGCAGTCTGCCTTCAAAAGATAACATGGTTTCCCTTCTACCAAGTATTACACAGCTTTCCCCCAGTTTTTTATCTATTTCCTGAACTATGGATCAGCTTTACAGAAGTCAACACCTTAAACCTTGTATTTCAGCTACAAATTCAGTGCTGGCAAAGTACAGCTCTAGCACCTGAGAGAAGTAAAATAGACCTTGGACACTGGAAACATTCAAGGCCAGGCTGGATGGGGCTCTGAGCAATCTGATCTGGTTGAAGATGTCCCTGCTCATTGCAGAGGGGTTGAACCAGATGGCCTTCAAAGAAACCTTTCCAACCCAAACTATTCTATGATTCTATGTTTAACAACAGAACACACACACAAAAATACAAACATAAATAACACAGGAAACAAATGCTTTTCTCCATGAAAGTAACTTGTTCGAAGATCCAAAATTAACAACCTTCAGACTGGTAAAAATGGCAACTGTCTAAACACACTGAAACAAAATGAACATTCTCTTTATTGTGTTCTTAAAATAAATAGTAAAATAATATGGATGCAAAAATACCCCAAACTTACTCATCATTTTGAAGACCAACATATCTGGGGCTTGGAACCAGCATGACTCGAACATTTTCCAGTTTTCCCTTCACGATGTGCATGAACTGATCAAGGTGGCTTGAAGGTGGTTTTGTGGTGTATGTCAAAAAGGCATCATCAAAGTTAATGCAAAGTGTTTGTGGCTGGTAATGGTTCCCAAATGCCAAGCGACCCTAAATCAAAAAGCAAACCCAGTAACTCACTGGTAATCACTGATCTCTTATATTTAAATATCTATTTACACTGATCTCTTACATTTAAGTATTTACCTATAAAAATGTAGTTGAACCAGCTATGTGCAAATAAAGGACATGGACAAAAGTCCTGGCCATAACCTGTGCATATCTAAAAATACCATCTTATAAAACTCTGATTTTTTTCTTCTATTAGTTTTCCTGGCTTTTTTTTGCTGTTGTTTATTTGGGTTTTTGAGGTGGGTGTGGTTTTGGCATGTAACATCAACTTTTAAAGAATGTGTCCAAACAACCCTATTAAAACATACAGGGGGTGGAAAAACCAAAAACACAACCCCAAAAAATCCAACACACTCCATACTGCACAACACCCACAATTTAATTACTGGTGATAATCTGGAAATCATTACTAAGTATAGGGCATGAGTATTTCCCAAAAGTTAGAACATAACTGTGTTTCCACTAGCACCAGCAGGATTTGTGACTGTGTCTGGGGAATGCTGATGGTGTAACTTTAACTTTTTTAAAGCATGAAGGCAAACAAAAACTTTAAATAGAATGTGCAAGAAATATGAATGGCAAGTGTCATTTCTAAACACATACTGATAAATATTTTCCCTATAAAGGTCTTTTCACTCACCGTGCTCACATTGACTTTAATGACTGGAATAAGTGATCTCCATGAAGAAGAGGGGTCTTGAGATTCTGTTTTTACTTTAACACTAAATTAAAAAAAAAAAAAAAGGGGAATTATTTTTATTACGAGTTTTTATTAATTATGATATTTATCAGAAGGACCAACCAAGTTTTTCTTCTAGAGGTCTTCAGGGCACAGTTCTTTGGGAACACTTCTTCCCCAGAGGGATGCAGAGGACCTGCTGGCAGATGACTTGCCAGGCTTCCCAAGCCTGGGAGGACAGCAGGAAGCACACGGAGCTACACCTTGGTAGGAAACAAGCATGCCTAGTTTAACTCAGAGCAACAGCTACATAAATCTTCCTCAGGGGACCTTGGCCTGTTCTAAATACTCCTGTTGAGGCATGGGATTTTTCATTTCCCAAGACACATCCTCCTTAAAGGCAGAAATCCTTCCTGGGCCTGTCAATAAGAGCTTGAGCTAAAAACACAAGGAGATTGGCTGGGAGGCAGAGCCCTTACTCAAACTCAGGACTGCCACAGCATCCTGCAGCTGCCCACTCTGTAATTTAGTAACTGGCCAGCAGCAGTGGCAGGACTCAAGTCTCATTAGATGTTCTCTGCTCCTGACAGTAAATCAGTCTGGTGTGGTCCTGCCCAAAGAGAGGCTGATTATTGAACATCTGTCTGCACTGCACATAAACCATGTGAAGCTCCTTATATTTCCACAGCATGTTTTCTGGGGTACCCCAAAAAGAGGAATGAACAGAAGACAGTTTGTGTAGCTGTACACAAGACCATACAGATCCTCACATTTTGCCTATTCAATGTCTTGAGCAGCTGTTACTTCTACTGAGCAAAACCATTATTATTGTGCCAGCAAAATCCTGTTCAACACATGCTTCCTCCCCACACTGTATTTCAAATAGATTTTCAGCCTGTCTCTGATCATTATACAAGAGTGCTTGGTTTGTTTGGCTGTGTTTTTAAATTATTATTGGTAGGAAGTCTGAGGAGAGGGAAGAGATTCAGACTTGTCAGTGCAACTCCTCTCAGTTGTGCTTCCCTCCTTTGGTCTCAGGAGCACAGTTAACAAAATGTTCCCCAATTAGTTCAGCACTTTGTAGAACAAAGCATCGACAAAATAGCAAAATGAATAATTATTTACCTTTCAAGATTGGTGTGTGTTCTCTGCCTCCCATTCACTTGTGCTCTCTCATCGTCTTTCTTTGCTGGAATGATTGTGGGATCCAAGCCAAACAGTTCTTGAAGTTGTCCATAAAGCTCAGAGCGGTTGTACACATGAAATTCAAAGTCATTCACCATAATATACAGTCGAGTTTCTGCCTTTGGATCTAACCAAACAGTAGGAAAAGAGGTTCTAATTCTATTTCAACATTCCCTTGGAATATTTACAGTTTCTCAAATCTGCACATTTTGCAAAACCAATCCACACAGCACTGAACAGCTGCTGGAGTACATATTAAAAAGCAGTAAAAAACTCCACAAAATAATTACAGCATTCTAAGCAAATCAGTAAAATTTAGCAAATAAGACAACTGTGTGTGTACAAAACATTAAATCTGAAAGACATTTCACCCCTAGGTCACAGTCCAAAAATAAATCCAGACAGAAACTGCACAAAATGGTAAATGAAGTTTTTCAGTCTCATGTATGAAAACAAACAAACATCCCTCTTGATGCATAGAGCAGAAGCCTCGGTGGAAATTTCTGTTCTTTAGCACTGGTATCACTGAGATCAATTCAATCTCAGTGCCCAAAAGTGTTCCAGTCAAGCTCCCTGGTAAAGTTTTCTTTTACAGAGAAACATTAATATGCAGAACTAACAGGATCACAGTCATTTTGCACAATCAGTACACATTCTCACAAATTTAAAATTTCAACTGTTTTATCAGCTTGGCTCTCTGAACCTTAAAACCAATTTTAACATCTGCTGATCATATGGAGCTGATTGTGACATACTTTGACATACTTTTGCCTCAGAAAGTGTGACCTAATTATGCAGTTAATGTGAGGGAAAAGCTCGCACCACTTCCCCCTAATTACCCAGTTGAAAGAGTGCCCATTACACATTGACTCAAGAGACCTGAGCTGCTCTAAAAACCTCATCTGGTCTTTCTAAGTCAAACAGACTCCAGGCAGCTGAAGAATCAGTGGCTATTACAGCAATCTCCAATCTGTAACTCAGAGGGTACAAACTGAAGGCAGCATTTCCCAAAGACACAAGAAGTTAAAACTGAAAGGAAAGATTTGTCAGGGTCAAAAGAAGAAATGCAGATGCCCAAGATCCAAGGTTTAGAGAGATCTGCTTGATTAAATGCACCCAATTTGATAAAAAAAACCTCAGCTGTCCCCCAAAATTCCTGCAACACTGTACCAACAACAACCCACTTATTCCCCATCACACCAAAAGTACCAGAAATTTCCATACAACTATAAAAATATATACATATAGAAAGTAAGTTTCCAGAACACGCTGACATCAGAGTTTTCTTGAACAGGAGACAGAGAAAAGTTAATGAGCCAGCTTCAGTTCCTTCCTGTTTTCATAAAAGTACCATCAAGTCCATTTGCTGCCAACCTCAACTTGCATCAGTAAGAGTCAGGCAAAGAATGACATGGACAAAGATTGGGATACACAATTGCTCACCACGGAGACCTCAGCAGCATCAAGAACACAAATAAATGTAATTTTTTAATTCCTGGATGCAGACATTAGACTTCATTTACTAAATGAAATCATATGTACTAATTCATGTCTTTAAAGGAGATTTAAAGAGACAAGTATCTCTTTTTCCTAACAACAAAAATAAGGTTTGACATCCGCACATCAATTTGGTTGGCTAAAACACATTTTGAAAAGGAAAAAAAAAAGACAAGGAGAAAGAGACAAGCAAATCTGAATGTTATGATACTAAATGATTCAAAGAATCATTTATGTTATGTACAGGTGACTACCAGATTGTTTCACAATGTGAAATGGATAATGGCTGTGGCACCTAATCCAAGTCATCGGGGTGTGCCCTATCCACAACATGATCCTCTCCAGCTTTTGTTACTAAACCACTTCCATTTCTCAAGTACACACAACACCTCAAACCCCAGCACAATTTAACACCTAAAGAGCATTTTAGTCCTGTTACTTTTCTGTCAGACCTGGACAGCTCTAACTTCTGTGGTTATGTGGATTATTTGTCCACTAATCATGTGGCCTTAAATGCCAGCAGGAAGCCTTTAAAGGCTTTAAAGCCTTGCAATATTGCCAAGCAAAAATGTCACCATAGAGGACAGGCAACCATCTTCACTGAATTAAATTAAATTCATTTTTTCATTCTCTGAGCCACTAGAGAAATATGCTTTAACTAGCAGATGAAGACAATCCTATGAAAACCTGTTGAACAGTAACCTTTGGTTGGAAAAATCTAATTAACTCTAAAACTAGGCTCCACTTCTTGAATGATTTTTTTATGGTATAAAGAATTTGAATTGTACCCCCACCTCAGAGGGTGAGCAGTGCCTCAGTAAACAGGAATGAGCAGCTCTTCCAAACCCCTATCAGTGCCCAGAGTGGTGTGTCTCATTCACCTGACCGATTGTGCATGCAGAACTGCTGCCACTGCTGAGCTGGTACTGACACAGCAGCAGCTCCACGAGCTTGCTGACAAGTCTAAGAGGCTTCACACCAGCACAAACCACTTCCAAAGGCAAGGACAGGAAAATAAAGCCCTCCAAAGTTCAATGACCCTCTCAATTACTGTACTCAGCTGTAGATAGCTGACATTTTTGGATCTCCTTGAATGAGCAATGGAGCTGTGATGGCTCCAAAAGTCAAGAGAGGCAGGACCTGAGTCCCATTCAACAAGATTCTGATCCTATAAATGAATAAACACACAGCCCTAGGCTACTTATGCTTTCTCACTGTTTTCTGCATATACAATTCATCTCTTGCATCTGTGTTAATCACCCATCTTCAGCCAGAAATGAGGAAGAAAAATAAATGAATTTTTCACACTTCCTCACTTCTGTAACCACAGATGTCATCAAGACACAGGCTTGTCAAACACTACCATAACACTTTAGCTAAAATACTAAAAGCATACACTCACTGAAACTCAAAAACTAAAATCACTTGCAGAACATCTCTATTCATCATAGTTATCAACTTCAATACAGAGACAATTATGCTTGGACTCCAGCTAATGAAGGCTGCTATTAAGATTAATGGTTTGTGTCAAGAAGAGTTCATGTCCCTGATAATGAATCCTGTATTTATTTCATTTACTGTGCAACCAGTGAACAAATCCACACTTTCTGAGGACCCAGAGTATTTCAGGTACATATTAACAAAGTGTGTTTCTGTGGGCTACCTGCAAATTTAAATTTAGAAATCTTTTTGGGGAACCTACCGTGCTGCTTCTGCTTAGGGTTGTACATCTTCCACCAGCGAAAAATGATAAATCCATCTTGAATTCTAAATCAAATAAATTGTAATGAAACAGAAATTGAGATAGAGACAATCCAACATCCCACATGCAGTTTGTGCAGAGATCTGCAGCTGAGGCAGTGTACATGGAAAATGAAAGCATTACAGCACATAATGCATTACACAATTCCTGCTTTAGCTGAAATTCATATAAAACCCCATATCCCTTGCCTCCTCAAGGCTTTTCAAATCTGACAGCAAGAATCGAAACTACAAACTATTTGCTGGCAGTTCATGAAACAAATTATTCTGAATCCCACTAAGTAAATGCCAACAACTTGGCCAATGTGAATCTTCCAGATTTAAGAGCAGGAAGAGAGTCAAAGACATAAATGAAAAAACAGTTCTCCACACTCCAGAGTGGTTTATTTGACAAATATTAAAGACAACTACAATCTTATCTAGCACTCACTTCCAAATGATAAGGCTAAAGCGGCAAATGAGCTCACCAAGTACGTAGGAGTGTTAAATCCTAGCACCAAAAGAGACAGTCTAACACTTATGAATACACTGCTCATTTGGAAAACTACATTTTGATTTGTGCTATTTAGACCTGTATTTAAAATCCTTATTTAGAAGGGGGACTCCCTTGGATCATGTACCTGATGGACATGTCCTCTGTGATGAAATAGATTTCACGCACCATGACTTTTCCAGACAGCACAGAGAACGAAAAGGAACCTAATTATTAAAAAAAAAAAAAAAAAAAAAAGGTGCTTATTAGTCTAAAGCTGTTGATTTTGTGAACAGAGACAATACAGCATTCAACTATCTGAAATGGCTTAGCTGGGTATCTTGAGTTCCCTTTGTGAAGGGAAGTCAGAGGTTCAGAAGGCAGAGAACACAACTAAAGGATGCTGGGTTTGGCACCACCCAATAATACAACCCTGAGGCACATGAGTCACTCACACATCCAGGTGTTTTGCAAAGCCCACAAGACTTAAAAAAGCTGTTTTGAAAATTTAGGATCTCAAGCCATGGTGTGCAAGGCCATAATCAGAGAAATAAAGATTTCTGATGGACTGCTTTTAAAAATTTTAAATGGTTGTAAGGATTTTGGTTCAATTATTATGACAAATTATGATTAAATCAAGAATGATTAATAAGTATGAAAAGACCAGCAGGTAATGCAATAGCCCAGATTTTTCCTAAGGCTTTTCACCTCACTCACAGAAAGTTAAGTACACCATAATTTAAAAAAAAAAAAAAAAAAGAAGAAATACAAATCAATATTAAACAACTGAAACCAAGCTGTAAATCACAGCATTTAATTAACGTTGTGTTCTATTTATTGATGAGATTTATAAAGAATATCACATATTTGGCCAGCCATATCAGCTGTCCTTACTTAATGGCAAATTCACAGAGAAATTTTAATAAAAGCCTATAGATCAAGTGGAGCAGCCAGGAAGTATTTCATCTATTTTGCTCTTCAAAAAAGCTGGGTTTGAACATGATTTGGAATACAGTTCTTAGATTCTTGAGGACATAAGTAAATGAATTGCAAGGGTGTCTCTGCCAGGCCAAGTGTGAATAGGATTTTTTGGTTTGAAGTTTTCACTACATTTATGATGTATAGTTGCAGAAAAAGTCCAGACCTAAAGTCATTGCTATTCTGTGAAGCAGACAGAGGAAGGCAGAGGAGCAAGTGAAATAAAATTAAAAGTGTGATCAGTGAGGTTGTGGACTACAGCCCTCTGTGACTCAGCACCAGATATTTCTGTAAGTGGGTGAGTGCCCAAGTGATTTGTACTGACCTGTTTTATTGAAAAAGTTTAAAATATTTTAATAAAAAGTTAATGGATTTTGATGCAAAATGTTCTATCCAGTATCAATTCTACAACCTGCGATTAGTTGTTCTGACAGCTTATTTAGAAAGCAAGGACAGTGCTGGAACAGGGACTCAAGACTTGCTTTGAATCCACTGAATGTTTTCAAATCACTCTAACAAAGGAACACTGAGTTTACTTTTTAGCAAACTGAGGCATGATAAAAAGCAGCAGACAAAGAGTGGCATTACATGAATGACAACTCACCAATATGGATGTAGCCATGTTTATATAATCTGTTAAGAACCAACGTTAAAATGAGTCCAATGTTCCGGGAATTATAGTAAGTTAGGTAGATAATCCATCCACAGGACAATATTGTTGCTGTTGAAAGATTACAGTGAATTAAAGCATTTTTTTAAAGTACACTGACCCAGATAAAAACCTTACCTATTAGGACTATAAGGTATAGCAGTGTTCTTTCTGCTCTCAAAAAATATTTGAAACTGATGGGACACTTTAAAGGGAGTTTTCACAGAGATGGTGTGAGAAGGGTGTGAAGAGATGAGGAGAAAAGGGGAAATGGCAAGTCCAGAAAAACATAGATTCTTCACTGCTTTTCCATTTCTCAATATAAAAAAACCTGTCCTCCCAGAGGACCTGCAGAAGGCACCACATTATTTCATTACATCACTTATCTAAGAACTTACAGATCATTAGTTATAGATTTTATAGATTGAATTGTAACATGCATTGTCCCACATGGACATTTATTTCAGAAGACCTTAAAAAATCCCAACACCACCAAAGTCATACTACATCCCTTCCCTACTCTTCTCCAAATTGTGAACTGTAAATTAAATTTCTAGTCTCTCACATATTTTCACAGGAAACATTATCACAGATGAAACCATTTCCTACGATGCTGCATCCTGAGAGAAATGTACCAGCCTTTGGGTTAGCAGAAATATCTCAACAGTTCAAGCATGGAATTTGATAGGGAAAAAAAAGGAAATAGCAATCCAATGAGAAACACGTTTTTTAAAAAAAAAAAATTAGGTCTGCTAATCCCCAAAGTAATTTTTACTGTAGTTGATTAAGAGCGAGTAACCTATTTCTAATTACAAGGGTTCTCTAAGCTTCCAGAAGGACAAACCCAGAAGGAATGGCACTGCCAAGGAATGGACTAGTTCTAATTCACCTTACTGATAATTACCATTCTGCTTCACCCAAAGCAGTGTAGGGAAAAAACCTGAACTTTGCAACAGAAGTTTTTCATTTACTCTAAAAATGGAAAATTTTAATGGAAAATCTAAAGTGCAGAAATGCATAGGAGCATGATGTCTTCACTTTGAAGAGAGTTCAGATGATTACTCAAAAAAAAATTCAAAAAAACTTACAAAAACAATCTGTTCTTCCACTGTTCCTGTATTTTTTTCCAGTGGGATGCTCCACTGCTTCATAACAATACTTTGTTGAAAGAGAAAGAGAAGGTGAAAACGACTCCCACGACTTTTGCTGTTTCCTTATCAGAAAATGGATTCAGTGTGACCAAAATTCAAGTAGCTCATACCCTCGGGCAATAAGCTGCTTGACACGTTAAACAAACCAAATCAGTGTGGCTGATCACACAGGAAGGAGCAGGGAGGGTGGAAGCTACATCCCAGGAAAGAAACTCCTGCTGACATGGAGGGCAGGCACACTCCAAGGACAGAGCTCACACTTGGAGGTGAGTGAGCTCCTCCCTGCTGGTCCTCTGTGGGGAGGGAGGAAGGTGGCATGACTCACACTCTGAGGGTCCATAAATTTGAGATTGAAGTTCAACTAGCCACTGCTAGATGGCTGAAGTCAAGAAGGTGCCCTCTTAAGGTGAAACATACTGAGAAAAATTGGGAAAGTTTCCAGTCCTGATCCATTCCCTTCAGCACTAGACTCACCTCTGTCACAAACTGTAGCCTTTTCCTTCACCAAATCCCATAAACTTCATTAATTTCATTATTATAAAGCCTCCTGACTGAAACCAAGTTTTAGAAATTGCATTTCTGAAGTTTTACTGCATTTTTAGCAATTATTCCAGAAGTGAGCAACGGCACTTTGAGGAGCATGTTCACTTCTGGAATCCATCACCTTTTACTGAGACCAGTATTTAGCTGTTTCAGCACTCAGGAGAAGAAATTACTGATATCTTTTTATGTTCCCTTATAACATGATACCATAGGTCAGCAGATAAAAGTAAAGGAGGAAAGGCTGGTTGAAACTGGGTCAGTTAATAAACATCACTCGAATGTGTTTCTATCCAAACCTCATAACAGGAACCAAGTCAAAGCTTTTGAAGACAAAATTTTCTGATCTGTTTGCATCTGTTCCATGTTTTACCATAAGCTGCTACCAGCGACTTCCCCTATTTTCATTTTGACTACACTAAGAATTCTATGTTAAGTACAAACTTTCCATTTCATCACATTAAAAGGGAAAGAACAAACAGCAAGCACCCTCAAATAATTTACCTATGTTTCTATTTAATTTGGCCTACTGAAAAATAATTCCAGTATGCTAATAGCCAACAGACTGCTTTAACTTGTCAGAAGTGAAAGTGAAAAAAATCAAGTTGTTGTTCCTGGTGTTGCACCTCATTCCAAGTCCAAGAGTCAAGGCTGGAAAGTAGGCATTATTTACCTTTGGAAAAGTCTGAATCCACTGCACACCTTCAGTATTCTTACATGGACCTGAGCACAACCTCATATTTTTTTTGCTGTCCTTGATCCACTTGTTTATAAATTAAGAAAATAAAAATACCTACACCAATATAATCAATAGCACTACTGCTATTAAAAAAATATAATAAAAACCAGGCATGTTCACAAATCCAGCTCACAACTGATGAAATGACAGCTTGGCTTAAAGGCTCATTGTGGCACACATTTTAGTCTGGAAGCTGTGTCATTGAACACAATAGTCCTTGGATCACTTTCCAAACTACACCAGATTAAATGGCAGGTACATATTGGCATAAGGAAGTTATTGTAGCTGACTGTCATGCTAATCCTTTGTTATGGTATCATAAAAGAAATTTAACCAAAACAAAAGAGTTAATCTTACCTACTAACAGCCAAACCACATTGGAGTCATGTTCTGTCAGGAAGTCTTCCAGCTGTGTGATACTTGGGACAAAACTATCATTTTTTCTTTGATCCATGGCTACACTGTTTTTGCACCAGCACCTATAGAACTGAAGGAAAAAGAACACCATTTGAAAACCAAAATGAGAAACAAGCACAATACAATTTGGAAAAAATGGAACTATGTACCACCTTAAATCATCTCCAGCAGTCTGTTTCACACAAATACAAATGTACTTGTTTTCTTCCTTCAATAACAACTTCATGATTCTCAGCTACCTCTTCTTCTACTCCAGAGCTCCAGCAACACTTCCACTCATCTCTGCTGGAACAGATTCCAGGCACATGACTGCCCCAAACAAACTACACATCAAGAAAACACCAAAATATGCTCTCCAAATTTAGTGCCCTGGATGCCCTGTACAGCATACAAAAGCAAATAGATGTCTAAAACTGTTGTGCCACAGCACCAAGCCAAAAGGCAACTGAACATACAAGTTAAAATGAAGCTGTATTAAACTTACTAAATGCAAAAATGTAACATGAGACTAAACCCCTGGTCTGGCAGAACGAAAGGCCAAGTAAGACACTTGTAGAAGTTGCAGAAAATTCCCAAAACCTCCTGATCCACTGTGTCCATTAATTCTGCTTAAGGATGGATTTGCATCATTTTGTAAAAGTTGACTACCTGGTTGATCTGTTATAGAGAACAGAAAACCAGTTCTTCTGATCTTACATACTTCTTCAAATCACCCATCAATCACCTTGCAACTGAGTTTTATTAATTAAATATGATTAGCAGGGAGTTGCTTAATTCAGCAACATCTGTAATTACACAGCAATATTTTTGTTGCATTGTTTCATTTGAACTCTTCTCCCTTGGATGTTACCTGTCAAATCTTCTCACAAAAACAGAAGCATTCATTCTGTTTCTTTTTTTTTATTTTCTAACACCTTCCAGCTTCTGGCAGCCTGCTTTCCTGACAGTATTCAGCCCTCCAAAAATATGAGCAGACTTTATTCCCCTTTGTCATGAAGTCTCTGCTGGTTTCTCCATCAAGGGCTCTAGAACATAAAACTAATATTGGTGAGTCCTTAGTTTTTCAGCAGCACAACAGCTTTGGAATACTCAGTATCTGCAAATGTGAGCAATAAAGCAATTCATCTGCTTTTTCCTTTAGTACTCATCACACTACTCTCATTACTTTAACTGGAAGAAGCTGGAAAAAACCTGCCTTTAATGCATTTGTTTCTCCTGTTGTACCCTGAACCAACAGTCTGTGTTTAGAACTACAATAGGAGTACAGTCCCAAGAATGAGTGTTAATAATTTATTCATTACCCCTTCTGTGAGAAGGAATAGAATGAGGAGGAAAGAACACGAAAGCAGCAAACAGAAAAAAAAAAAAAAAGAAACAAAGAAACACAATGAACCAACACCAGTTTCCAGCAGGGATGATAAAAAAGACTCCAACTTACTCCCCTACAAGGGGGAGGAATAAGAGGAATAAACATCACACATGTACACAGACTAAGAAAAGAGCTCTTGTTTCAGAAGGGACTTTAGAACAGCAAATTAAATCACATAATGGCCCTGTGATTTGCTTTAAGACATCCACAGTACCTCAATAAAAAAGCCACATGTCTGTATGATGAAGCAGAGGATGTCTCTGCAGGCAGCCTCTGGGAGCCTTTAACCCCTGAATCCCAGGGTAAAGACAGAAAGCCAAATCAACACTTCCAGCATAAAGGGATGGAAGATCTGCTCTCTCCCTTTCTCTCCAGAGTCATTCTGTTGTGACCAAGACCACCCTGGAAATGTTGTCAATAGGTGAGGACTGTCTGTTGCCTCAACCACCAATATTTATCTCATCAAGGAAGCAAACCATGGCTGCTTCCTAAGAAATTATCACCCAAAATTACATGATACTGAGACATGATTAAAAATCATTAAATAGGACTATGACAAGACAACTTGGAGACTGAAAGTATTGAATCTTGATACTTAGCTACTTAAAGACTGTGTTAATATTTTTTTTTTGTCTTCACTGTCCATAACCATAAATTGGACATCCTTTCAATTTTTTTCTGGGATACATTTCCTACCTGCATGCAAATAAATTCAGGATGCCCCATCTCTCATCATGTGTCAATACAACATACTTGACTTCCAAAGATGAAGCCTTAACACCCTGGCCCACGGGTTTTGGATTTTTAAATTTTTTTTAGGGTAGTCCTTGCCCTTGTACAAGCTCTTTGAGGGAGGATGCTGGCAATAAAACCACCCAAAACCAGGCAGTAGCAACACCTGCACTGGATGTGAGCTCTCACCCCATCTCTCAGAGGAATCAGATGCTTAATCCACTTAGATTATGAATTACTGTAATAGGAAGGGGATACAAGCAGAGACTTAAGGAGTACACACGGTTCAAAATGTCCCTGTGCATTTACAAGGCCCAGAGGATGAAGGGGCAGGGTTTGGACCATCAGCACTGCTTACAGGAAGAGATGCAGCGTTTTCAGAACAGCTATTTGCTACTTTGAGTAACCAGCATTTCTTTGTGTCCCCGGTCGTGCACCTTCCAGCTCCTCTACACTGTAACCATGATTTAAATCCTGGACCTTGCAGCCTTCCTCTTCCATAGGATATACACTGTAACCACAGGTTGGAATCCTGCAGGCCTCTCACTGCCCACACTCTGCCACATTCACTCCTGTGTGCAAACTGAACTTGTCCATCAGAGCCAACTGCTGCACTCTCCAGGAACACTGATCCATAGGCTGCTGAGCCTGGAATGTTCTTTCATACTATATTCTTTGAAGTAAGGAGCTACTCTTGGAGTGTTAAATTGACTCTTGCCAACCATGCAAATACACAAAAGAAAATGAAACAGAGAGGAACAGAAACCCAGAACTTCACGTTTTTTATCTCTGCATTTATTTATGATCTTTTCTCAAGGTCTCTGCTGTTCTGTGATGAACAGATCAGTGAGCATGTTGAAATACAGTCCAAAACCATGCTAAGTGTTTGGATTTATTTGCCTTTCCCCCACCTTATTGTTTTAAACACATTTTTACTATTCATTATGTCACTTGTGGCTCTCATTTACCACACATCACATTAATAAATACAAAATGTATTATCTTTCTCCTGGGAAGAAGAGAGGACTAAAGGAATATTCTGTGGCACTGAGGTGACAACACTGATACTCATGTTTTATCTTCACAGCAGCCCTTTAGGGCATTGTGTAGATGTCTTCCTCCTAATGAATATCTGAAGCAAGGAGAGATAAAGGCCAGATCCCTTATTTATGATGGCCAAACTGAAATACTAAGGGCCTGCTTTTCAGGTTGTGCCATGTTTGGAGCACTTAGCAGGCTCAAGTCAGACACTGGACCACCTTAAAGATATGAGGGTTCAATTTTACTGTGAAGTTGCACCTTGCAGCAGCCAGAATGTCTTTATAGCAAAAACACAGATTTAACAGATATGAAAAAGTGAATTTTAATTACTTGTGTCACACATAATCCATTCTTCACAGTACTAAAAAGATGCCAGAGAAGTTATAATCCTGAGGGGATGTACTTTATTTTCAGCCTGCTTCCAGTGTTACAAGCCAAATCCAATTTTCACCGCAAATATTCCATTCCTAAAAAGCCAAATACTCAAAGGCAGCTGCTCCTAATATTTATAAACTCATTTCAATCACATCAGATAGGTAAACTTGCTTTAACCTCAGCCTGGCAAATTAACTCAACACCAAGAACAAACCTCTGCTTGAGCTGAGTCATTAAAAATTTACAGGAGCATGCATATATGCAAGAGCTGGCAGGAGAGAAACCAGGACCTCGGTGACCAGAGTGCAGCCACTTGGCAGGGACAGCTGCACCCACCTGCAAAAGGTCTGTCCTGCACCTACAGCTGAGCACAAAGGCAGCAAATGCTTTACTCAGTGCCTGGGAGCATTAAGGTGATGTGGGTCTTGAGCTGGGCAAGAAAAGGAGAAAGGAAAAAAAATTCTGTTCACCACATCCTTTGTAAGCAATTTTCCTGGCATGCCCTTGTGGAAACAGCTGAATAAAAGAGGTGTCCAAAGGTGGGGGGAAAACTGGCATTTCATACAGAGATGAAATACTTTTATATGGCCATGAAGTGGGTAGGGAAATAATGGACATGGCCAATTCCATTATTATTCCTGGACTTCACAGTGGGGGATAAACCAGGAGTTTAAATTTGCCAGACATATCTCTCAGATCTTCACAGAAATCAAGTGCTTATCGACTATATGTTAATTTGTGTTGTTAGAGGTTAACCACCATTCCAAGAAGTTACAATTACACCCAAAGTAACACATTAAATGACAGGAGGCAAATCCCCCCGGCGTCAATAAACACATGTACATAAAATGTCTGGATGCCTCAACTCCAAAAGGAAGTCACACCTAAGGCAGCTCCTCAAAGGAAAGGTAATTCTGCATTACCTGCCTTTCAAAGGGTCTCCAGCACTTCTGCTATGAAATCAGAGGTTTAGATAAGTAAATGATATTATAAAGGAGGCTCACAAACACAGACACAATCTTCCTGTCAGGATATTCTTAGACTGTCAGCACCCAGAGGCACATTAAACACATCTCACAAAACAAAAAGCTGCCAACCTTGGCACCTGTCCCAAAACTCTCCAGCTAGGTCAAACACTTCAAATGCATCCCAGCACAGCTTAGGAAACTCAGCTACTCTTCAGTCAACAAGCCAAAGGAAAGAGGAAGGAAGAGAAGGAGAGTTGTTCTCAAATTTTTTAAAAAACCACACAAAGAACCCAAGGGAGGCAACAGCACTCGTAAAGCAATTCTACCCCAGGACAAACTGCACTGCCTTCATACCAGGCACCCAATTAAAACTAGCAGCTCTGAGCTTTTTTAAGAAAACAGCAAAGATTCAGGTCTGTTTTCCTCCCTGTCTGCCAGTGCTTTAAGTTCCACTAGCGGTAAACTGTAAACAAAATAAACTAGAGCTTTAATTATACTAATGAAATCCTGCTACAACCCCCAGCACAAAGAGCTGTGCTGAAAGCAGAGCCACACCTGGCTGAGCCGGTGTGTGGACAGCTTTAGTCAAACAAAATTTGCACTACAGTAGCTTAGTAAATAACAGGTCTGCTTCAAAATTAATTAAATCAAAATTAAAGCATACCCAAAGGAACAGTAAGATACAAGATAAAAATCATTCTCACAATAGCCTGCCCAGTGAGGTAGAGTTTCACAGCACAAGTGGTATCTTTTATTTATCTATTTTTAATAGTACATGACATGAGTTTTCCTACAGGAGAGATCAAAGACAAACTCCTGCCATGGCAACCAACACACAGCACTTCCACTGCTAGCCTAGGAATCCCTGATTGAATTGGGATGATTTTTTAATTCAACTTTAAAAAAGTAAAAATATACTGCATAACCCTTCCTCCCAGACTCCTTCAGGGGAGCAGGATGCACACTCCTCAGTTTAGAGAGAAAAATAAAAATATTGCCTTTGGGGCCTTTGTTGTTGGCCTCAACAAGGCACTAACTTTTTTTCTTCTCCTTTTTTGAGTACAGCACTGTACCTTTGAAATACTCTACAAAACTAAGTGAATTTTCCCAGAAGTCTACTTCCACTAAATTACTCCTCTAACACATCACCACAATTTGGGAAAAGGGAAAGTCTTTGCATAAATCAAACTAAGAGTCAGTCTTGTACCCACATATATCATCATCCCTAAGAGAACTACCCATAGGTTCACCCCAGCCTGGAGTCACCACAAAGATTTTGGTGCAGCCACAAGTGCTAGAATGAGTTATGTGAGGAGATAAGAAGTTACTAGGAGAAGGTATTGCATGTCACAGCAAACACAAAATAACTCTGCACAAAAGCATTAACCTCTTGCCTCTTTCCCACAGGATAAAATGGTGCAAAAGAGCAATCACCAAACAGCAGCTGATGCACATTTCACATGCCAAAGTTCCCCAACAGCATTCTCAAAAGGGAGAGTGACTTCAGCACACCACTCACAAGGGTAAAGGCTGTCCCTAAATGTGTCCATACTTCACACAACGAGCCCAGATGATCCACCACGAGCAAAACCTACTCATGAACACTGTCAGAATGTGCAAATTCAGGCCATGATCCTAAACAAACATCCCTGAACATCCATTCAGAGCCAACTGCCTAACTGGACGCTCAATACTGTTTTTATCAATGGCTGTTTGAATAACCTATTAACATACTTCTACAAACAAGAGCAACACTCCCTCCTCCACTCCAGTTTTTTTTCTCAGTTGCCAAAATTTCTGGCCCCATTGTTTAGCTGGTCACCACACAAAAAGCAGGGGGGGAATGTGTGTGGGGGGTGGAAACCCTGCATAGCCACAATAAAAAGAAGAAGCCAGGAAAGCAGAATTACTGGATTAAGCGACACAACAGAACTCATACGGCAACAACTGTGGCCTTTTCAATATTAAACCTGATGCAGTTACACGCTGCAGCAAACTACCAGCTTGGGAAGTTTTCATAAAGTTGAGTGAAGGCTGCTGTGGAGATGTGTCTTGGGATGGGAAACCAGTCCAGACAAAGACTGTGATAGGGATATTTGCTGTATGGGCACCTCCACCATATCAGTGTTAGGTTATGTACCATATTTGTTATATACACGTCACATTGGTAACTATATCGGGTTTTTTATTGATAATGCAAAGTGCAAACACGTTATCATAACATCATTACGTAACATTCTCACTACAGCTTCAGGCATACCAGAAAGCAGGTGCACGTCCTGTTAAATCACTGTGTGTGTGTTAAACCCTCTCAGGACCGGAGACACTGGCAGGGATCGCCTTTCACCGCCCAGGGACCAGCAGAGAGAAACTTCCCTCGCATGCCGAGCACAACCGGAGGTGCCGGAGCTCCCGCCCCGGCCTCACACCCTCTGTGCACGGCGTGAACCCCGCCGAAGGGAAAACACAGAACCCGCGACACCGGAGGGGCTTCTGCAGGCACCGCAGCCCTGGAGCGGCCGGGGCCACGGGCAGCACGGCGGGACCGGCACCAGGGGGTCACCACAGCGCGCTCCGGGGCGGAGGGACGGGCACCAGGCCTCCTCCCCGTCCCGGCCCGGCAGAGCCCCGCGCCGAACCGCGGCTCCTCCCGGCGCGGGGGCGGCTGCGCGTTCCCGGCAGGCCCAGGGCGAGCGGCGGGGCCGAGCCCCGCGCTCCGGGCCCATCCCGGCGGGGAGCGGAGCGCAGCCCGCTCCCGGCTCCCCCCTCCACACTTACGCCATCGCCCTCCGCGGCTTCTCCCCCGCGGACCCGGAACCGGCGGCGGCGGCGGCCGGGGCCCTCCCGCACCTCACGGTGAAGGCGCGGCCCCGCCCACGGTGCCGCCGCAGCCAACCGAGAGGCGCCGCCGGCCCGCGCGGCCAATGGCGGTGCCGTCCGCCCCCCGCGGGGGCGGGACCGAGGCGCGGCTCGGCCAATGGCGAGGCGCGGCGCCTGCCCCGTGTGTGTGTGCGGGAGCCGCGCCCGCCCCTCCGCGGCGCGCGCAGGCGCGGGCACAGCTGGAGCCGCCAGATGTGCGCGGCGCGCTCGGGGCCGCGGGCGTGGCCGGGGCCGGTACCTTGCGGGGCTGGAGGGGGCACGGCCCCGAAATTGGAGTCTGGCTGATGGATCCCGACCCCGGCGCGGCTGGATGCCTGTTAGGTCGGGAGAAGGAGTGCTGCCCGCCCGCCGGCGGCTGGCGGAGCGAGCGCCTGCGCGGCCGCGGCACCTGCCGCTCGCCCTTGTCCTGGCAGCGCTTAACTGCGAGGCACCGGAGGGGTTTGCTGGCCGAGCCGCCCGGTAACGGGCTGCTCGTTTTCTCGCCCGTTGTTTGTGCTTTCCGAAGCAGGTGAAGAAAGCTGGCCCTCCCGAAACCAGATAAAAAGTGAATTTTCAGGCATTTTTGAATACGTGTGGCCGTGGCTTGACTGCCAGGTGTAGCCCAATGTGATAAGTACACACATTTCTTTAGAATCGCCCAGACATGATAAAACACATAGATTTCTTTAAAATCAGCCAGGTGTGCATCACTAGAGGGAACCAAAACAATGACTGTGTGTGTGCACATGTACCTTCTTCCACGAGGTCCTTGCACACTTTCCACACTGATGCTGAGCTCTGCATCACTGAGTTCTCTCAATGCCCCCGAGGTTTCCAGAAGCTGCACCTTGCTGTCTGTCCTGAGGGGTACCCATCCTTGGGCACCGGAGCAGAAGGCTGGATGTACTGCTTGGTACCTGCAAAATAAATCCTGTGGGTGAAAAAACACAGATTCCCTAAGCCATGGTGCTGCTCCCAGTGGCCTGTCCATGGACTGGCTGGATTTGCTTGGGCCAAAGTGAGACTGAGCCCAGCTGAGCACAGAGCTCGTGGCTCATCTCTTGTGAGCCACATGTTCCTGCCTCCTGGCTCATGCTTGCTCAAGCATTCCACATGGTTTTCCCTGCAGAGCCAACTTTCAGCTGGATCAGCAATTCCTCGCTGCACAAGGGCATGGATGCCCCTGGGGGCCTAGAGAGAGCTCTTAACCTGGCACAGGAAGGCAGTGGCAGGATTATCCCTTGAGCAGTGCCACAAACCACAGGTGAATCCTGCCCCAGCTGCCCCAGCACCCTGCTGGACAGAACTGCAGCTCCACTCTTCCTCCACCCAGCAGATGAGCCACCATCAAAGCCAGTGTTACCAAATGAGGTTTATCCCTCACTGTTTTATATTACATTCCCATCATACTGAGCATAGTAAGGAAAATATTGTTTAAGTATTACAGGTTTTCATATTGAAGGCCCCCCTTCCACCTCCTTCCCCACTGGTGCACTCCAGCACTCTTCCCTGATCTGCTGTCCCTGATCTGATGGAGTCTTGGGATGCTCTTCCAAATGTTTTTTATCCACATGGTGCCTGAAGGCTTTAATGAGATCCACACAGATAAGTCACACAAGGAAATTTTAGTTCAAAGCTGTCATTAGAACCTGAGGAAGGTGGGTCTGTGCCTGCTGTAAGAGATGAAGGTAAAAGCTTTAATGCTGATACAGGCCTGGCTAGAAAACTGAAATACAGAATTAACACGGGGAAAAATATTTACCCCTCTACAGCTTTGAACTTATTTGTTTTATAAAGGACACGAGTATTTACATTCTCAGTAAAAGAAATGTGCACTTTCTTCTCACAAAAATATTTTTATGTTTTACTAGATCTATTTTTAAACTCTTATCAATACAGGGCAGAATGTGTCCCAAAATAACCAAAATAAGGCAGAGGGAGAAATTATTTCTATTCTTAGTGTAATACCACAACTTAGAGTTACCAGGTTTGAAATAGAAAAACCAGGATAACCAAAACTCTGGGTCTTATTCCAATTCCATTGGTGGGCAGGAAATGGAGAGGCTTTAAGTCTACTTGTGCAACACATAAAATCAAGCCCAGAAGTTATTCCATGCAGAATTTTTAAGCAAAGTTCATCTTAAGTCCAAAATGTTTATCTAAAAAATAAGGTCCTGTGTATATTTGTAACCTGGAACATCTTCACTTTGCCTTAGGACAGTCAGCAGCACTGTAGTTTTCCGTCTTTGTTCCTTTCTTTGTTAAGGCAGCAAGAATAAGAACTATTTCCAAAAGTGGCAACAAAAAGTAATTTTAACAATTAGTGCTAACAATTAGTATAATTTTTAGATTTGGATTCGTTCTGTTTTCAGATCCCTCTATTTTTACACCTGACAATTATGTTTTCAGCATCATTTTACTCGGTTCAAGGAAGCTGGTTCTTCTCAGGCTCATATGGACAATGCAGTAAGTCACTGCATCCCAGCCATGAGGCCATGGAAAGTGGGTGCCAGGATTTTCTCTTTTTAGGTGGGCTCTTGGTGTTATGTGCAAGTTTCTGACCCCAGAGTGCAGCTCCCTGGAAGCAGGGGTGTTGCCTGGGTGTGACAGGGACTGGAGCTGGTGGTTGCTGTAGGTTAGTGCTGACGTGAGCTTTGTGGATTCTCACAGCACCCCTGCCTGATTGCCTGCTGCTTTTTTTGAAGATTGCATTTTTGAGATGTTTGCCTCTGATGCTGATTTCCATCACCAGTTTCATTCCTTCCATTGCCTCCCATGACCTTTTGGGGGAGTGTCTACAAATTAGCTCCTGATATTTTCACCCTGCTTTCTTTTCATTCTCTCTCTTCTTAAAGGAGTTTTTCCTTCATTTTCTTTCCAATAAGGAATGATGCCAAATCATTTTTCTCAGCCCTTCCTTCTGTATGCTGATTTCCAGACAATAAAATACATTTGGCATTTTGAATTTATAGGAATTACTTTTAGAAGGGCAAACTAATAATCAAAGCTTCAAGATACCTTAGCCACACAAACCTAAAAGCTCACATCATAAGAGAAATTAATTGATTAATTACCTTTGTATTCTGTAACCCAGCTGATGACTCAGATCTGAAGCACCAGGAAAGCCTCTCCTGATACATTGAGCCATTCCCCAGGCAGCTTGAGATTCACAGATGAAATACAATGCACTGCAACACAATTTAAAGCAGAGTAACAAAATGACTGTAGTATCTAGATTCACATTTTGCAGGGTGGGGCTAAATCAGGGGGTTCTTCCATTCCTCTCTGCCCTGTAACATACCAGAGGCTCATTTCGTTTTTGGGGGAAAACTGGCAGCTTCTGATGGTGTTATGTATTTGCACACAAGCACGAATGGCCCAGGCTTGAGTGCTGTCTCTAGGGTATAACTTTTCAGTCTTGCCCAAATTTTTCTCATGGTCTAGAAAACAGAGAATATTTCATCCTTAATTCTTCCCAGCATATGATGTTGTATCTCTAGTTATCAGCATGGCAACTGAAAAGGGATTTTATAAATGTTACTTCATCATATAACTTCCAAGTTAAGGAAAATTACATCCTCTATGCTTTGTTTGACACTGGGTGGCATTACCATTACCTCAGTATGTTTATTTTCATGCCTGAAATTCCAAGACTTTCTTCATAAGCAAAGAAGAGTAGCTGAGTAAAAGCACTACCTTTAAATTATTTATGCCTCTTCTGCTTTGCTGTGGAAGATGCTTCTCTGAACATTGTTCTAAAAGCTCCCAAGTCATTTAGCCCATTGCTTTATCTTTGGGTGATGCCATCCAAGGGTCAAAGAGAAGCTGATGTTGAGGCTGCTGGAATTTATTCAGACAGAACCAGAAGCTGCTGGGCACTTGACACTATTTAACAAAAGCAAAAATATGACTGTGAATATTCAGTCTTTTCTGGGACTTAAACCATTTACCTTGTTAGGGCAGCCCTGGCATTTTCCACGGGAATGGAGCAGTCACTGCCCAACTGACATTAAATGACACTTAGGGTATGAACCCTCTAAAAATCCTGCAGCAGCCCAGTGAGCAGAATCAGGCATTCACCATCATGGAGCTGGAAGATGATTCACTGGCATCAGTTACTTGAGGAGACAATTCATTTAATCAGGAAGTTGTAAAGAGCCCTTCCATAGCCTTATCAGATTGAAAAGCTCTTGTCAGGCAATCCTCTTGCAGGGAGTTCTCTAAGGATACCAGGAAATTGTTTTCCTGATGCTGCATTTGGTATCCAAGGAGGCTGCAGACTCACCTTCACTGGACCAAGAGAAGCATGGTAATCAACTCAGAATTTGAAATATTTCCCTCTTGCTCCCAGCTCTGAGACAACAATTGCAAATAAATGGGAAAGAGAAAAGACATTACTACCACTCTGTGTATTATGAAACTTAATTCTGTCTTCAGCTCTGCTTTAGTGAGGAGTTTGAAGTTGCTGGAGCTGTGAGGATACCAATGGTTGATTTATGTTTCCTCTAAATAACATCAGTATTTACTATAAGAGTTCATTTTAGATTACATTAAAAACAAACAAACACTGGGCTTGAAGATAAAGAAATATAAATATTCCTTATGCAAAATATTCACAACACTGCGAAAATTCAGTTCAACAAGCCAGAAGCTGCTGGGTCAAAACACCCACATCCTTTAACTTCAGGGCAAAATCTTAAATTCCTTGGTTCTTTTCATCTAAGGATAAAATCACAGACACTTAGTTCAGAAAACAAACAAATATTAATAATTTGTTTTAAGTACATAATTTGCCAGAGCTGGAAGTCGCTTGTTATCAATTACAGAATTAATTTATTCCATACTTGACCTTTCAGTACTCAGTGTCTTTTTAACTTCCAAAGCATATTTATTCAAGGAGTTTCACTGAACATTGCCTGTGTTTCAAAGGAGTTCCCTATTTTGTGGTGCACCCAAAAACTGATTCTCAAACAGGTGCCTTAACTGAGGAAATCATCCTTGCTCCATCAGTAATTTATTGGTGTCTGGATCTGAGCACCCAGATCTTATGTGAATGTAAGAAAAATGTACAAAGATCAAGGTATTCTCCGTTCAATCTCTAAACAAAATGCAAAGGAAAATATAACTCACCTTACATAAAGGTTATGCTGTCATATTCTTCTAAACTCAGCAATCTCATTTTCACTTTGATCAGCAGTCAGAGTAGAATATGAGAATACTAAAAAAAGATGTTTATTTTTATTAGTTTTTTCAAAGTATCACTTTCATAAACTCTTTCCTTCTGGTGTAATTAATGAGTGTCACTGTAAACCAACACTGATAATAAAATCTGCATTTTAGATATGAGTGTTGTTTATCCAGATTCTCAGGACTGTTCTTGTGTCTCTCATTCAAACCTACTGGATGCAGATTATCCTGTGAGGAAACAGGCATCAAACACACAGTTAACAGTGATTTCAGCAAGCCCAGGGTATAGCTTGTAGAACCAAAATCTTGCTAAAATTCATCTATCAAAACTATTTTCAGACAGCACTAAACATCCTATTTCTGTAAAAAAATTGGTACTTTTAATTTCAGAAAATGACAGGTGCAAACAAGCAAACAGGTAGGGATTCCAGGAGATCCCATTGCTGTATCTTGGCAATCCCTAAAACACACTTGAGTGTCCTTGTGTTGTACCTGGACAGGTTTTTCCACTAAATCAAATAAAATCCTTCATTTTAAAACCCCATCTTTCTACCCTACTTCACTTGCTGGATGAAGCTTAATTGTGCTACTGCTTCCTTTTTTCAGTATGGATTTTTTTTGCTATGGATTATAACTTCCTTACTCTTAAGAAAATGGTTGCTGCTGTCTTTGCCCATGATCTTTTCACTGAACCCACCATAAACCTGTGCCTGGCTTCAGGGCAGTATTTGTAAGCTCCTAAAGATCCTGGACATCCTCCCAGCTCCCTGGCATGGCCCCACTGTATGCATCATAGGTGACAGCAATATCCAGCACAGAGCAGCAAAGAGTTTTCTCCCCATCTTGTTTCTGGCCAGTTGCATTCTTGATTTATACTGGATTTTATTGTGTGTCTCCAGCCCTATAAATAGTTATCTGCAGGGTAACTAGAAGCAGCTGTGTCCATTCCTCCAGTGTTCATATCTTACATTTCACACACTGCTTTTTATGCTGTTCTGCTGGTAATAAATGGCGTCAGATGGTAGGTTAGCTTTAGGCTTTAAAATTTCTCTTATTTTTAGTCATTCCGGCTCTCAAAAGAAGTGCATTATACTGAAACACACTATTATTAGACTTTTTGTGCTGGATGTATAGGCATATAGTATAAGCCTTTTGTCTAGGCAATCTAAAACCCATTTTGAACATATAATGAGAAGTATTTACCAAGTAAAGTTTCTTTTTTAAACTGGAGACCCCATTCCTGGCACTACTAATTATCTAGAAGAATGAACTGCCACACAGCAAGTGGGTGTTACACTCTATTGCCAGAGAAAGAGGTGCAAGCACATTCTTTCTGGTGGTTCATGACTATTTTTAACTTTAATTTCCTTTGTAATTATTTCCTTTCCTGGATTCATAAATCTGCAGTGGGCCGTTACATAAATCTCAGCTATCACATGTTTACAAATAATTCTGGCTTATACTCCATGTTCTTTGCACTTTGGAAATTCCCACAGACTTGAAGTTTGGGTGTACAAAGACAGACACAGGGGTATCACCCCATGTTTAATACCAGCCCTATACAATAAGCCTTTTTAATAGCAAATATCCACCTACATTTCTTTTAAACCTTCTCCAGCGTTTTTTGTTGGAGAAGCCGCTTTTCACTGGGTGTCTCAATGACTGCTGTGTGGCAGGACCATACTGAGACTTTGTGGGAGTTTATTCCTTTCATTACTTGTTCAATTATTGGTTTAAAAAATGAAAAGGATGGAGGAATCCAACAGTGAATTCTTCATGCACAAATATAACATGGATTTTAAGGGGTGATATAATTGTGCCACTTGAGGGAATAATGATGCTTAAGTGCAGATTTTAGGGAAATGATTTAGAGGTGAAAGAAGAGATGTAAAGGTAATAATTGTGGCTCAAAAAAACAGACCAAAGGCTGTCAAAATTGTGCTCGTGGAGAGCCATTAAACACAGGAAACAGTGATGGTTTATTATTGTAAATTACTGTGCAATGCAACTTACCTGTGTTCAGTGCTTGAAATTCTTGTGCCATAAGTGACCCAGGGCTTTGGAAGTTGCCTAGGAGATCCTCTGGCGCATTATACACCTCGAATGTCATCTTTTCCCAATCTTTTGGGGATAGCTGCTTGGCAGGATTACTTTGAGGCCACAGAGGTGACCACACTCAGCTAGAGCAGTGCCTGCTCCTGTGAGTGGGTGAAGTGACTACTTTGCACGTGTTTTACAGGTCTCCTGTGTTTTCCAGGATAAATGGAAAAAATACAGCATTGACAAAGCTGTAAGGACAGTGTCTTAATTCACTGTGGATGCCTCCACTTCCCAAGGCTACAGTGTCAAATTTCATCTTACCTTCCAGGCTCACAACACCTCAGCGTGAGCAAGGTGACTTTAAAAATGTCACTAAAATAACAAGCAGTAGTAGAAATAAAAGAGGAAAGGCTTCAAGTCATACTGCATCCAGGGGATAAATTAATGAGGTGTCAGCTGACCATGAAGCTCTGGTCCAAGGGGAGCTCCCAAGCCCTCAGCTTGGAGGGTGGGACCATGTCAGGAGAGAGCAGAGCAGCACTGTTCTCAGTGAAATCACTGGAAGTTTTGACCAGGACATCCATGGAAGCAGGGTGCATGCCATTAATATTCCCCAGAGACCCAGAGGAAGTGTTGCTGACACTTTCATAGTGTAATCACTGCAGATCCCCATCTGGGTAGTGCACAAAGCAGTGCAAATAAATATATTGTTATTGGTAATAAAATATGGTGATGAAAACTGGCTGGTGGTAACACTTAGCATTGCTAATACACAGCTCACAAGCTTGGAGACATATGATTTTGGTGATTTTAACTAATAAATACTTCACTAAATTTATTTACAAGGAGTAAGTAATTTATAAACAAGCAATTTATCACATTTGCTTTCATTAAACTAAGCAGCTTCCTTGATTATATTCTGACTATTCTGTCGTTTGCCCCTCTGCAAGAGTGAGGTGGTTTTTGCCTTCAGATAAAATCAGCTCTTCATTTTTTCCATCTTGTGGGTAGCTGGCAAGTGACAGCTCAATATTTTCTGTTTGCACAGTGTGTCCTCTCCATCTACCTGAGCCATCCTTGAAAACAGTCAAGGGGTCAAAGTAACTGAAACTGTTGTTGTTGAAAAGAGAACACTGGTCTCAATTTCTGTGCTGCCTCAAAAGGTGTTATCTGAAATCCTGGATGCTTCCTATGGCAGTGGCCAGAATGGGAGATAAGGAAGCACTATCTCCTGGCACAAGGAGCTGCACAGTTTCCCTTTCAGCCTACAGTTATCCCCCTTCCCTGGCTCAACATGTGCACAGGAAAGGGTTTGTTGATAGACTTTGAAATTTGTTTATGGAGTTTGCACTTTTCTTTTTATTCAATTTACATTTGCAAGAGGCAGGGAAGGAAACCAAAATCAAACTTACTATGGAAATTGTTTTCAGTATTAACTGTGCAATATAAGAAACTCTGCTCCCACCAGATTTTACAAGTGAGATTTCTAAATGTTTAGAAATAGGACTTCTGCAAAACTGACAGTATTCCTTGGACTTTGACCATATTAGTAATTGCTCTTGCAGACTTAGCAAAAAGAAAACTGCTGGCTTTAGCACCAGCACTCCCACAAAAAAAAAGCAAGCCTACTCTCTTTTGGCCTAGTGCAATGCAGATGCCAACTTAGTATTTCAATCTAAGAACAAGCATCTTAGTCAGTCCAGAGTCAGCCCTTCCTGGCAGGGAGCAGCCCTGGATCAAATGGTGTCCCCTAGGTGTATTTCTCTTTGTCACTGTCACCCACAGACACAACCTCTGAAAGCGAAGGGCCCAAGAGTGATGCAGCTGACTGCTGAGCAAGGGGCATCATTCAAGCACCAAAATGGCTTTTGACCAGCCAGACTCCTGGAGTTGTTTCTAATCAGCTCTTTTAATACTTTGTATTGATTACAGATCTAATGTGAAGACCTAAACCAGTGAGGACAGGCTGTGTCACAGGGCTCTGATGATGATGACAAGTGATGGATTTAGTGTAACTGCAAACACAAAATCCTCCTGAATAGTGATTTTTTTTCACAATTTGCTCTCAATTTTCTACATTTCCCTCTTTGATACTTGCTGCTGCATCTCCCACCTGCCCCTCCCCAGCTCCAGAGCCCTGGGTGTATCTTATGCAGAGGGATGGAGGAGGCTGATGCTGACAAATTGGAAAAAGGCAGGGAGAGCAAGGACAAGGAGAAATTGCACACCAACAGAGCAGAGAGCTTGTGGCAGGTGACTTGGCAGCTCCTGCTCCTTTCTCCAAGGTGGATAGAACTTCTGCAGAAGCAAGAGAGTAGAGGGGAAGAGTTATGATGAGGGCAGGGAGCTCAGAAAGGGCTTGGAAACTGTACCTAGATGCTTTCCAGCTGTGCTGTTGATATATCTTCTGAACAAACAACCCCAGACTGGGACCTTGACACAGCCTTTTGGTGGTATGAACAGTTTTCCAGCTCCCAGGACACACAGGCATCAGGGTGGGTCTGACAGGGACTTAGAGGTGATGCCTGCTCTGCCTAGCAGGGGCATGTGCTGAAAACTTGCAGCTCTGATCTACCAATCTACAGTGATCTGAGAGTTGAAACTGAGCATGGTTTTACTTTTAGTGAAATAATAGAAGCTGGTAACACCTGTAGGTAACAGCAGAACTCAGTGTACTCAGAAGGGCTGTTGTTTGGGGTTGGGGTAATGGTGAGTATTTGTTTGAGGGTGTGTGCTCTGTTTACATTTTAGACTCAGGCAAGGGAGTCCACTCTCGTGTGTGCTGTTTTGTTTTTCTTGCCTGAACTGCAGTGCTGTGTATTTTAAATTCAAAAAGTGGAAACTCCAGCACGTACTTCAAAAGATTATCATGTATTGTTTTACATTCTGTGCTGGACCCACAAGAAAGTACCAGCAATTCTCTGAGCTGTGGGAGTCCTTCCTCAGCTCCCTTGGCCCAGCTCCAGTAACAAAGTGCCTACCAGAACCTTCTGTTCAGCTAAGAACTTCCTAAAGTTCCTGATTGAACTTTATCAATGCCCTACTGTTACCCAGGTCCTGTAAAAGGCAAAGACATGCAATATTGAATTAAACATATTTCTTTTGCATGTGCAATGTTAAGGAACAATTGCTCAGACAATTTCATTTACTGTTTCAGTAAGAGCTTTCATAAGAAATTCTGGTATTGGTGGACCTACATTGCCTCAAACATCAGCTTTATGCTTTTATGCTTTTCAAGCTTTTAAGATGCTGCTTCTGTAAAGTCTCTGGCTTTACCCAGACTGATAAGGAGCCTCTAAAGCAACTGGTATTGATTCCAGCCTGCCAGAGGTAGCACTGGCAGCAGCATTAGGTGTCCTTCAGATGATCTATGCACAAACTCTCTCCTGTTTGGCAGCAGCAGCTGCTTGAGGGCAGTTCCATCCCACAGTTCAGCCAGGGAACAGATCACATGAGCTCTCCTCACTCCAGTGTTAACTCAGCCAAGTTACTTGAAGCAGCCACAGCAGCAGCAGCACAGCTTAGATGGGCTGACTTGTGCAGCAGTGTTGATGAGGAGCACTCCAGTGTTCCATTCCCCTGGCTGAACTACTGGGGTGAGTCCTGGCACAGCAGCTCTGTGTGTCTAAATCTGCCACCACCTTCCCAGCAGTGACTGTCAGAACACAGCCTTACTAGAGGAAATGCTAAAATTACTATTGGGATTTAAACCCAGGTATCACCTTCTCAGGAGTACATGATGTCATCAAAGTGCACCAGAGCCTTTTCTATATGCATGTCCCTAATAGTGGGTCCTTTAAAGGGCAAAAGGTATCTGCAAATCCTCTGAGTAGTAGAGGACCCATTGCCACTTGCATCTCTGACAGCACTTACTTTAGACTCACTGAAGAACAACCCTGCAGTCCTCTGTGCATAATCCCTAGCTCTGTAATTTCTACTGTAAAACTGACTCTGTTCTCATCAGACACAAAGAGGACTGGCCCAAGTTCACTTTTTTGCACAGTAACTGAAAACTTGTGATAAATTCCCAATATATTTGGCAGTATCAGTAGGTAAGCAGGTCTGCTGGCACTTTTGTGCTCCCAAGCAGCATGTGGCCCTTAGATAGGGTTATCTCGAAATGAGTACCTACATACCACCCTCCAGGCTGGCAGCATTTGCTTTCCTTTCCAGTTTCCTGATTTGTAAATTCTTCTCACAGCCCCTGACTCTTACAAGAGTCATCTGTAGCTATACTTTTATCCTTCTCACCTGGTCTGACTGCATCTTGTAGGCTCATCTCATCCTCTTTGCAGCCTATGAAAGAGAAAAGCAAAAGCAAAGTCTCTCATTCACTGTAACCTAAAACTCCTGAATTTGCTGGTTCTTCATTAAATTGATCTGTTTGCAAGTTCAGAAGAAATAAAAACTACACTGACAAAAGAAGAAAAATAGTGTTTTCCACCTTTTTAAACTTCTCATTATTTAATTACCAGTGTCAATCTATAATCAGAAAGAAGGAGGGTAAATTGTTCTTTTGTTCTTATTGAACCACATACAAAGACTGAATTTTATTATGATACAAAAGGAAAGAATTTGTCATCATTAACTGTAATGTTTTCGGGAAGGAGGTTAGATAGGAGACTTAGCATCATTAAAGGTTTTTATCTAAAGATTTCCTGCCTCAAGTAATTGTTCTGAAGAAGTAAACACACAGAGAGATTATGTCATTAATTCTCTTTAATGAAGTTCTGTGGTAAGTGTTGTTTTGTAGGTTCATTTGAAGAGTTTCTGAAAAAATCTCTGGGGTTTTGTTTATTTACTCATTTTGCAGCTACTTTGCAAAACTGTGACTAAATAATATATTTTGTGTTCACTGTATTGCTACTAGCTTAGTTTTTTGAAATCAAATGGGGTGGCTGGTTATAGGGGTCCTTTCCAGAATCACCAGTCAGCCTCAGGACACTCACGTGGATACAGCAAATTTGGTTAAAAAGATGATTTTTAAATTATCTTTTACAATATTAATTTCTAAGCACAAGCATCTGTTAAACTGCTGCACATACCTGTGCAGTGCTGTAATACTGTGCAGTTTATACAAAATACTTGTGAAGGATCAACATTATTAGTATTCCTTGTTTAATTACTCTGAATATTCCTCCCATTCACTGGGCAGTTCCTAACTTTGCACTGTCTGCATTTCTTTTTCTGAGAGTCAATCCACATCATACACATACCCTGATTTGGACAATTTATTCTTTCTTGGTTCCCATTGCTTGAAATACTGAAGCAGATTAATAAAGACATTTCCTAAACATTTGAAATATCTGTATTTTCAACTTTTATGGGAAACTACAAAGAAATTTCAGTAGGTACTCTTCCTATCAGCAAATCTGCAGCACTTTTAAGTTTGTCTTTTTATCTGTTAGTATAGCATTCTAATTTTAAAAGCAACTTCAAAGAGTTTTCCCAAAGAGATTTCTCCTCAGGTACCTCAGTAAGATGTTTCTCTGAAGGAATCTCATGAGAACTTGTACAGCAGGCATGGTCTATTAGAAATTAATTTAAAACATTTTCCAGAATGGAGCTGCATTCTAGCAGCTATTGGTGGTGCAAGTAATGCTCCGTTGTCTTACCAATGAACTGTCTGATTGTACAATTATTTTTCCTGTAGTGTAGGACTGATCCTCTAACAAAGCTTTGACCCTTCTTAATTTGTGGGGCAGTGTAAAGCTTGTCTTTATTGACTTCATTATGATATTACTTCTCACCTGTAACTCTTCTGGAAGCATGAAAAGTGAAGGGAAATAATCTGCCATTTGCTTTCTCATTGCACTCTTCAGTGGAATTGCTGGTAGGAAATCTGTAACGCCAATGATTTTTCCAAGATTTTCATGGAATGTGGTTTCTTTTTCTCACATACATATGCAGAAAGCTGGGTAAAATCTGGTGAAGGAAATAAAATCGTGATGAAAAGAATTTTATCACTTCGGAAAATACCCTTTTGTCAGAGTGAGAGTCACATGAAAATAACACCTTGCTAAACATGATGACAAACCCCAAATAATGTATTCTCTTCCCATACACCAGCATAAAGAATATTCTTTTTCCTCCCAAAACTTACACATGCCTTAGGGGAATGAATGAAAGCAGAGAATTGTTTTATTAATACCTTCTGCTCCCAGGACCTGCACCATTAGTGAGGACATCATGGAAGAGGCTGGAGTGAAGAAGGTCAAAGGAACTGCATAGCAAAGGCTACATTATTCCTCCCTTACACAGCCTCTAAGATTCTCTGCTCCAATTTCAATTTTCCAATTTTCCTTCTTCTTTGTTCCCACATTAAAGAAGGGGGAGCATTTGTTCTGCATCTCTTTCTTTCTGAATAATGAGTGATCGTTTCTGTTATCTGATTAGGGCTTGCTACATTCCAAATTAATTAAAAATTAAAGTAAAAAAAAAAGGAGGAAAATAATTATTTTAGCATTGTACAGTGTTGAATACCTTGGACAACACAGCTGCTTGGCTGTGTGGTTTGGGATGACCACCCTTGGCTCTTGCTGCTGTGGCCATGTGAAGGATGCCTCAGCCACGGTGGTTTGGACTAAGCAAATTCTCAGGATAAAGCCTGAGAATTTTATCCTCCTCAGGATAAAGTTTGGGCAGTTTCTTGGGAATCTGAGCCAAGGTACTGCAGGTCCCTGTTCTCTGAGGTAAGGCTCCTTTGGAACAGTACAATATGCTCTTGGAGGTGTTTTGTTAATAGCATCCAAGCACGCAGGTAGGACGTAGCTCTCCTCCCACAAAGCAAAATTACTGGAACAATTAATAAAAGGTCTCCAATTCAGGGGATTATTCTGCCTGTGACTTAAGCCTGAGGAGGATCATTATCACCAGCCAGCAGAGGATCTATAAATAACCCACAGAGCTGAGTTTAAAGCATTAGTTTAGCCTCTCAGAGGCAATTCAGAGCATTGTCTAAGTGTGGTTTGAGGCAAATATTATCGTAAGGCAACTTATTGTTTTAGTTCACAGCAGTGAGGAAATCAGCATTTCTTATTATCAGGACAACTGACATTATTCTAGCCCATCACCAAGACTGGTGACAGAACAAGGAGAAAGAATGAGCCAAAGCTGCAATTCCCCAGCAAGCACCTTTTCTCAGAGAAGGGGAGGAGAGGATACCCTAATTGTGAAAATGCTGACTGATTGTTGTGGAAATAAGCCCAGTCCACCCCTTCATGGGCACACAGAGCAGGAGCAGCAGGCAGGCTCCTCTTCCACACCTGGTTCTGCAGAAATGCTGTTTTCATTAAAATTTCCTTCATGTGTTCCTATAAAGGCTGTGCACACATTCTGTCTGGCCAAGCATTTTGCATTTCCATCAGCTGGCTGGTCAGCAGATGAGGACTTGCAGAATTTATCAGATGGTGAAGTTATCCTGTTAATTTAGTTTATCCATTCAACCCCATGCCTGGGGATGTGGTCCATGCTTTAGTGAAAAAATGTTGCATGTCTGCCAGTGAAAACATACAGTATTTTTCTTGCTAAAACAGTGATATTACCTCTAGAACTGTTGATAAATCCATATACAAAAGCAAAACAGTCCAATACCATGCTGCTAGAGCTATGATCCATTAAAAATAATGCTTGAATAGGCTAGATCTTCTATTTTTATCAATTCAACATTATTTACTTATTATTAATGGCTACAAAAATTGTTTTATTAATCTTAAGAACATGCACAACCTCTCTGTTTTATCTGTCTAAGCAGCCTCATACTTCCCTTACTTATGAGAGAAGTTGCAGCCAAGGGATAACTGGGCAGAAATAAAAGCCTGAAAAATGGATGTCCCATCCCTGGAAGGGTTCAAGGCCAGGTTGGACAGGGCTTGGAACAACCTGGACTTCTGGAATCTGTTCCTGCTCATGGCAGGGGGTTGGAATGGGGTGATTTTAAAGTCTCTTCCAAACCAAACTATTCCATGGTTCTTTGCAAAATACCGTTTTCTATATGTCAAAGCTGTACCACTCTACCAAGAAAACAGAAATGTAATAGTCCATCCAGTGTGAAAATAATTCTTTATATACCAGCCTATGGAAATAAGTGGATAAAGCAGGAGGGAAACTGTCCTTGAAGCCTATGATTTCAAAAGATTGTGATATTAAGGTGCCATGGCTGCACTCAGAATAGGTCAAATAAGGTTAGAATGGTTTCAGTAAAAAAATCCATTTTTGATCTACACATTGCACAATGAAATTAAAAATTAAAATAATAAGGGGAAAAGTAGGGAAATAAGTTAGCAAGAGCTTACTTAGCATTGTCAGCACCCTGAATGCACCAAGAGAACAAATTACAGAGTTCTCATTTTGTAAATGAAATCTACTTTTTCATGGCAAAGGAAAAGTAATTTTAAAAATTCTAGCTTTCCAACTACATTTTAGCAATAAGGACATCATTTCCAGAATTTGTGGAATCTGCACTGCTGGGCATGCCTAAGAACAGGCTATCCAAATACCTGTGTGAGTTACTACACTTGATCTCAGTGAACAGAATTTATGGCTGGGATTGTACAAGGTCCTACATAGCTGTGGTTTCACAGACCTGTAGCAAAGCAGATTTTTATTTAAATGTGGTATCCCCTAATCAACCCCTGCCATATTATATTATTACCTTAATGGCTTTGTAGGTAAGAAAGCCAGATGCATAATTTACAAGTTGTTCTGTACTCTAGTAATGGATGTATATGAATACATATTTTCCACAACCTAAGAGACTCTCATCACATTTGGCCAACCCATTGACCTTGCTGTCTCAAAAGGCAGGAGAGGAAATGCACTAAAAAGCAGCCAGACTAAGTGGAGTGACCTGAACATATTCAGTATTTCATAATCTGGAAGTCCAGTTGTATTTACTGTTACTGCAATCACAACACAAAAATTTATTCCCAGAAGCATCCTCTGGAATAGAGCACAGTGACTGCTAATACAGCAGCAAGATGGCCAATCCAAATTCAGAGCAAAGGAGCTGGGCAATGACCCAAATATATTTGCCTGAGCTGTGACTTAGTGAATGAGAAATGAACATTTTGGTTGGTTGAGAGCAGCTCTTGCACAGAATGTTTTATTTGCCTTATCCCCAGCCTGGCCTGATTTTAGATGTATGTCAAAGTCCTTTTTTATCCATGAAAATTAATGAAAATTATTTAATTTCTCATGCACAGATAAAGAGGTATGCATCTTTTATATCAGCTACTATTTTTTGCTTTTTGCCAATGCTTTACTTAAAAGCTCATAAAACTAATGGGTTTGTTCTAATAAAAAGGAAAGCCCTTGAGACCTCATACTCCCTGGCTGCACAGATGAGGGCATGCTTCTCATAAATCCCTTCAAGCTGAAAGATGTGGTAAAACTTAGGTTTTACTGTGTTTTGGAAGCCAGGAGGCATTTGCAGGCATCTGCAGCATCAAGGGACGTACCTGTTTACATCCATGCTCCAAAGAAACACGTTCAGAAAGCAGCAGGAATCATCAACTCTTGAAAAGAAACCTCTTCATGTAACTGCCTTGGCTTCTTATCCACTATCTTCTTTGCTACCTCCACTTTCAGGGCTCTCAGAGATGACTTCAGTTTGTGCCCAAGCTGTCATCAGTGTGAAAAACTACTGCTTGGCTCATCACAAAATCCTGACTGTCCTGTGGCAAGGAAGTTGTTATTTGTGACAGCTTGTGCCTTTTCAGTGTCTTCTCTTGCTGCTTGCTGTAAAGGGAAGAAATTACCATAGTCTCTTTACAGCTGCCAGCTATGACTGCTTTTGAAAGCACTTTCAAACCTTTCCTAAGGTGCAGGCAGATCATCTGGCCCGAAATTTGTTATGAACTTAACATTTTGAGTAGTGGGTACACCACAGCAATTATTTATGTTCTTTAAGCTCTTTGAAAAACAAAATGAAGCACTCTGTGAGCATTAAACATCTGTTCATATGGCAACAGGAGCATTCCCAGGTGAGTGCTTGCACAAGGCTGAAAGGTCTGAAATGAAAACACTTTTAAGCAGCACGAAATTCAGGTGTACTCAGGTCTCCTTCCTGCACTTTGCCCACAGGCCCTGCTAAGCAGTGCCCACTTCACTCTGACAAGTGAAGCTCCCTGGATGAGTTGGGATTACCAGGAAGGAGGAAGCTGAACATTGCAAGGTTTGAATAGAAATCCAAGGTGGCTTCTGTACTTAGGACCTTTTCACCTTCTCCCTCATGTCCTCTACCTGTGTTTTCCCTGCATCCTTCCCTAAGGAAGTGTCCAAATCTAATAGGAAACAAAGAAATCTTGCAGAAACCCTTTTGGCATTTAAACCCTCCACTTCCAGCAGTGGATTCTGGTAGAGCTGTTATCTCAAAGTTCCTACCACACCTCTAATGTGCCTGTAAATACAGAAAAACTTAGATAAAGCTGGTAAAGCAATCCTTTCAGAGTTTGCCCTTTCTGACCATAATTTACCTCCTGACACCCTGTACGTGGCAAAACTGGAAAGCCAGTTAGATTCCTTTGTTACATTCTGTTTAGAAGAGCTGCTCCTTTTCTCCACTGATACATAAGGGGGGTAGGAATGATCTTAATTCATTATTTAATTGTACAAGTTATACAGTGTGAGAGTCTTCTCTGTTCCTGCTATAGCTCACTGCAGGATGTTCACCTGAGCTCTGAGGCAATTTAATAATTATGATGGAAATTGGAGGGAGATGGATTTTAAAGGCTCTTTGCCTTTCATACTGCAATAGTTTTCTAGCTTGAGAAAATGGCATGCACAAATCCACTGTGCTACTGCAACAACAACAGTGGTGTTCAGCCATGGAAAATTATTTACTTGGCCAAAGATGAAAGGTTCTAGGGTAGCTTTCTAACAAAGCACAAGACAGAAGCAGGTAAAACACCTAATAAATTCCAAGACAGGTCCCTTTAGATATAGGGAGAGCATTTTGTAGCACTAATGGGCAACCAGGCACCAGATGCCCTGCCTTGCCCTTTTTGTAAGGGTGTGGACCTGCCACAAAGAGGACAGAGTGGAAGATGATGTCATTCTGTAATACTTATCCATTCCAGCCCTGCCTTTGCCTGTAAAAAGATTCCAATGGGTTGGTTTTTTTCTTTATTTCTTAATTCTGGCTTAATTCTGATAAGAGGTTTTATGGCTTGGTAGGGTTGTTGCATTACACTGGCTGAAAGATTATATTATAAAGACAGCCATCACTGAATTGTATTTCTGGTTTCCCAAGATTGTTCCCTTCATTTTACCTGGAAGTACTTCTATCACAAGACCACCACACTTCTCACCCACACAAATTTTAATACCTTACATTATTATAATATAGTAATATAAATAATAATAATATTAAATAATGTGTCTCATAAATAAATGTGTAAACCAGAGTGATGCACCAAATAATCCAGCTACATAAAATTATTGAGTTCTAACAGAAATACAGAAATCATACAGCTTGTAATTTTTTTTATATAGAGGAGGCTCAGAAGAATATATACATTTACTTTCAATCCTAAATTTGTGTCTGGAACAATGTCCTCTGCCAGTCAATTTTAATAGAAACATAGGATCTGCCATGCTCCATTAAGCCCATGATCCATCAAGTCCAATATTGTCCCCTCTGCTTGGCAAATGCAAGATGCTTCAAAGGAAGGCAAATTGTCCCTCGTGCACTTGGCCAATTTTTCAAATTGAATAGTCCATTGTGCAAAAGCCACTCCATCCTTCATGTCAAGTCCTTGTCCCATGTGGTTGCAAACGTTAAAGTAATCAAATGGCATGAATGACCCAATGTACCGGTTTAATATTTTAATAACATTTAAGGCTGTGTTTATGCTCTGGTTGGGTCTGTTTCTCTTGAACTGTCAATTGTTTTTTGTGCACAATGCTGCTCACATTTATTCTCATTACCTCTCCCATTTCTATTTCAATTCAGCAGCTGAATAAGTCAATAGTATTCACAAATCTCCACAATTTTGTGCCAGTATTAAAAAAATCACTTCTGATTTTAAATAGACATTAGAGAGTATTTCTGTTAAACAGCTACAAACAGGATGCACTGATCTGAGCCTTGCAGGAGTGCTCCCCCGAATTTTCTTCATTTGAATCATATTCTCCTGCTGCTGAGCTGGGTCCAGATGCCTCAGTAAGAACCACTGATAATTATTGCTGCATTGCGTGGGCATGGCAGCAGAGGGAAAAGAGGAAAGATGGGCAAAGCAAAGGAAGAGAAGCAGGGAACTTACATGGGAACAAGCAACTTTTATGTGCCTTGGAACACAAAATTTCCTGCTTATTTTTCTACATGGGATGTACAGTCAGGTTTAACATATATGACAGGGATCTTTCAGTTTCTGCAAGTCAAGGGCATCCTTGTGCCATGTATCTGGATTTTATTTGTGGTTTCCACAAAACTGGATGCTGATTATTTAATTGGCTCAGCATATTTAATCTACTAGGGCTGCAGGGAGACACTGCTCAGGACAGTGTCCAGCAGTCCTTTCAGGATCTAATGAGCTGTGTTGTGTTAATTGTGGCAATGTCACAGGGAGAAAAGGGCAAAAATGCTGATACACTCCTGCTTCCATCCCTCTCAATATCTACCTGCTTTCTATGGTGATGTCACCTCTGAAGATGGCAGAAACAAGCTCTTGCCTTCTCCTCCAAATATTTGAATCATTTCCTTTGCATCTCACTGGTTTAGGGCCAAGTCAGTGTATCATTCTTGGCCTTTTGAACAACTTTGTAATTTTCACTCTCCTTTATACAATGCAAATATAAATGTCAGAAAGTTTGTGAGGCTCATGAAGTTGTTTTTTTTTTTCATCTAATACTGTAGGTTAGTTATTTTTTGTTGATTACATGTGTAAAAGGGATTTTATTAATTTGAGAACCCAATTGTGGCCACAATGCAAATTTTTAAATGCTTCTGTAAGTCTTTCAACATACTGTTTTTACACACAGGATGTATGCTTAATGTATATTTACTAATTTGATTTTAACAAGCCCTTGAATAACCTTTGGATCTCTTCGAATGAATTCTACGCCCTCATCAAAGTCCACAATGGACCAGTTTTCCAAAATCTGACTTGCCAGGCACGTATTTCTGTCAACAGTTCTTCAATCTGATAAGGAAACTTTTGTATCACTTTTCCCTTATGGACTAATTTTGATGCTTAGGATTTCAATTTTTCAGGGCTTACTCTACCTCTGGTTATTCAGATGAATTCCCTTTGAGATCTCTATTGGTAAGAAATCCCTGTTAGTTGAACCTGGAAGCTGAGGGGGTGGGATTCCCAGACAAAGCCCTCATTGTTGCAGGCAGTTTCCACACAGCAGCTCTAGTAATGTAATGAAAAATACTGAGGGAGATGGAAATACCTCTATTATAGGCGTATAAAAGCTTTCTGCATGAAAGACACTTCCTTGTGTCTGTCTGTCATGTTATCACAAAATACTTGGCCTTCTACTGAAGCTCTTCTGCTGAATAAACACCTCAGGTCTCATTGTCTGAGTCTTAATGGGAGCTGTAGTTGCAGTTTACTCCTAAAAACCAGGACATGGATGTTTTAAAAATTAATGCAACATGTGAGAGTCTCCTGAGTTTTACCTATTCTCCTCAATTTGTCTGAGGTACCAGTCCACCTGGACTTGGCTCTGCTCTGAAACCCTAGGGAAATTTCCCCCAGCTTTTCATGGGTTACTGTTTCTACTGAAAGCCAAATATGAATCTCAAACTTCACTGCAAGTGATTGCAATGGCGTTGACAGAATTGTCCTGAACTCACCAAAGAAAACAAAACAGAAAACAGGCAAGATCCTTAAAGGTTTTTTTGCTTTCCTTAATTTGGAAAGAGAAGTAGGAAATGTGATGCCCACACCTCTGTGTCAGCACCTGGTCACAGATGCTGGGGTACCACAGGGACCAGTGATAAAAGACAGGAGTGCTGAGGTTTTCCTTTTCCTTATTTGTACCTCTACTAATGTCTTCCTTCCCAAAACACTTATTAATTCAGTGGGACATTACCTGTTATTGACAACAGAAGAATTATTCTAATTTTCACAGCAAAAGATTTTATATCTTCAATATATTCTAAATTTCCTGCAGGGAATAATTTATAATAATGTCATATCTCCCTTTTCCCACACTTTCTCATCTTCTCTGCCAGCTGCTTCGAAGATTATTACTGGCAAGTGTAACAGGAGTTGTGTTTTTCCAAATATCCTGTTTGCTTGGGGTTTTCTTCTCTTTGTTATTGAGCACCTCTCAATTGCTAGAAATGTTGGAATTTCCTTGCTCCTTTTTGTGAAGTGGCTTTTCTTACGTATAAGGCAGGAGAGCTGCGACAGAAGTGTATATAGGATTTTTGCTTTCATTTCATAACACAGAATATGGGATCCCAAACCTTACAGAACACCTGAACTTGCCATGAGTTAAACACAGAACATAAACATGGTCTGTGCTATAGAAAGGCAGGGTGTTGGTATCTGTGGCTGCTTTAATCAGACTTGAGGCTTCACCATACCTCTGATACCAATTCTGATTAATTCCTAATGAATGTCTCTGCATCTCAGTTCAGAGGTGAGATGTGGCCTCTTTATAAGAAGTTTATTACCAGGAGGCTTAAGACTAACCCACTGGTTGCCAATATCACCTCTTGCTCCCCTGGGAATGATGATACTCAGAGTGCTCAGCACTGAACAGCATTTCAAGGCTAGGAATTATTTGCTAGAGCTGGAAACATGATTTTTGCTGTACCAGATAATGAGGCTTTTTTTTTCTCTTGGCCCCAAATGACTCTGGAGCTGCACAGGAGGATGTGCTCCCACTCCCAGCATAGCTACAGTGCTTAGCAGGATCTTCCTTTGATCTCCTCCCCCTCGTGGCTGTCCATCCCTCTGATGTAGGATGGAAAGCAGGGTTTTGGGATGACCCCCTGAGTTTCTGTCACTCAAACAGAGAGCACCTCTGGTGGAGTGTTATCACCAATTCCACAGCAGCCCGTGGAAGGAGAGATTACATTTTCAATCAACACTGTGCACTGTGGTATTCACTCCTCTTCCAACCAGAGCAGTTTAATGCTCTGAGGTACACAAGTAGTTAGGAGCAGATGGTATTTATCTAATGATGAGATTTAAGGCAAGTAGGCTCTGAACTATGACAGAATCAGGCAATCTTTCAGTCAAAATTGCCAGACACCCTGGACAAGGGAGCTTAGAATGGTGCAAACCTGGATGAAGGATTTTTTCCTCCTCAGGGAGCCATGCTTGTCACTCAGATTTGTCTTCCATACTGGTGAGCTGCTGTTTAAAGTTCTTTCTGCTAAGGAGTCACAAGTGAGAATGTGTCTACAGATTAAAATATATTACAAAACAAAACAGCATGAAAAAGCCACTTGTTTCTGGGTTTAAAAAGCACTGTGAACTGTTTTAATTCATCACTTGACCTTTTTGCCTCTTGCTATTATTTTTATTGTGTCCTGCTTCCCCTGTTCTCATCCCCACAGTGACTCAAATCCCCCAATTAGAGACAGATCAAACTGTGTCCAAAAATACTCAGACTTAATTACTTGCACAGGATGGAAATCATTGATAACTTACTAAAATAAGAGCTACTCTGCACTCCACACACCCATTGCAACCCTCATTAGTTGAAACACTGGAAATATCCAGGCAATAACTTTTGGTATCAACCAGCAAGGGGACAGGAGGGCACATTGCACTCACCCACACATATTTGAATCACTGTCAAAAAGAAAAATGATTTGTTAAAGATTTTGGCTTGTGACAATAAATTTACTTATCACATGGTTCCCAGCACTCAGCTGTAGGCTAAGGTTCATGTTTACATTTTCAAGGAGTATTGGCTGACTCAGGGACAGGGAAACCAATCTAAGGAAAAAAAAATCCAGCCTTTATATATAAACGATAAGCAAATCTTAGGAAAGTAAACTTTATAGAAGGTATAAGCTACATACAATCCCCAGGGCAGTGCAGAGATAAGGAAATTGATTCTGCAGTCCCTTTCCAAGTGGCACTTCTGCTAACTTCGAATTTCTACCAGTAGGACTGAAAAGAGAGGAATAAAACTTAATTGGCACAGGCTCAGGATCCTGTGGATTTGTTCAAAAGTGGATTGGATTTGTCTAAAGGCATACCTGACCTTAGGAAAAAAGAAACTAATAGGTGAAAATATGTAAATGGACATATAGTTGCCACCTAATGTCAAAAAAAGTAAGAGTATTTGTCCATTTTCTCTTTGAAAATGTAGCCAGTGTCTATCTAATGGTACCACTGGCACTTCAGTAGCCTTCTATAATTATAAAGTAGACCACATAACATGACTGCAATGCACAGCTCTGAGGGCCTGGCTTGCAGTAGGTGATTTGAGAGCATTTTATACCCACTCACTTCACAAGGGCCTGAATGGCTGCACAGGGTGCCTGAAATTACAGGCTCAAGTCTCAGGAATGTGTCTTTTCATCTCATGTAAAAAGCCTTAAACCATAATATTAGTTCTGAGGCTGAGATCTGCTTACAGATCAGTGACATCACATCACTCCTTCTTTTTCCTTCATGCTGATTTAACCTGTTTAGACTTTCATAGAAGTCCTTGATGTAGGAGCTAAATGTCCTTGAAAACACTGGGTTCTTGGCAAGTAGGCAAATTCCCTGTATGAGGCAAAGAAGGCCAATTTTGCTTTCATTACACTGTTGCTATTCCCACCAACTTTCCCAATTTTTGTGAAAGTAGTACACACACGTTGGAGAAGGGTTCAATGTACTGCACGACCTGGATTCTATTTCTAGCATTACCATGAGTGTCTTTTTGCTTCTCTTCGCCCGTCACTTCAAGCAAATAAAACCCAGTTTTGTCTCTTGAGGGAAGGTACTCTTCCTTTTTTTGTTTTTAATAAAGCTGGAAAATAATAATTTGGCATGTAGCATACAAAGTTGTTCCACAAGGGAAATTGTTGCTAGAAGTTTCTTGTGTGTTGCTGGTTCTTAAATCGAAATCACTTGGTTTCAACAAGGAGGTCTTAGTGTCTACAATACAATTTTCAACAAGAAGGTTAGATTGATTTTCAAATTGACAGTGTTCATGTACCTGTCAGAGAAGTTCTGGTAAGGGATAACAACCCCAGAGCATAATTCCCTAAATTATCTTTGTCCCCATCACTTTTCCCAATCTTACTTAAGTGCACATCTGCTCATTTAGGTGCCTCACAGACCTGCAAGTTCTTATTACTGTGGTAGTTCCTGAATATTTTTCCTGTTATTTTATTATAATAAATGCTAGCTGTGCTGTGTTTTCATATTTCAGATCTTCATTCAGCTCAAAGACACTGAAAAGGAATGGGAGAGAGAAATACAGAACTCATGTTTCTGACAATATTTCAAGGTTCTAAAACAAAATGATGAGTAATCTAGCACCTTTAGTAATAAAATATCACACCTATCTGTTATATTTCCCTTTTACCTGTAACTCTTTGGGGTTTTTCTGCTCCTGCTCTGTCCTCAGGGTAGTATTCCTTTCATTATTTCACTCTTGTCTAAGCAACTTCCAGGAAGCATTTTTCTAGATTAAAATGACATCACTTCCAAACCCTGTAAATTCAAGTCAGCATTCACAAAATGTACTGGATTGGCAGCCTTTGACTGTAAAGTCTTTACCCATCTGAATCCACAGCCAGCACAATCTTGCCTGCCTTGCTCTGCCTGGCATTTCAAATTTATTCATCTTTTCTCCCTCACCTTCTTCAACTTGGCTGTGTTGACATCTATTTGATACTGTGATAACATGAAATATTTTTAAGAGTAAGTATTTAGAACATTGGAATTAATGGAATTATAAATGTTTTCAAAAACATGGGCCGTGAACAGAAATCAGTTTTCTGGGACATCCAGCCCTGACCAGGATTGTTTAGGTACCATTTCAGAACTCTTAGATTTCTCACTTTTTCTGCTGTTTCAAAAGTGCAGCTTCATGCAATTTATTTGTCTGAATCTGGCACTTCAAAGCCTCAACCATACCACCAAGGCACAGCAATGATTATTAAATTCTTACTGTCAGGTAAGGCAGTGATGGCTGAAGTTTAATCATACGAGGATTCTCACATCCCTGTTCCAATGGCAGCAGCCTGACATTTCAAACTGTGGTAAATTTTCTATAAACCATTTCACTGTGACCAAGATAATTATCCAGCACATTCCAGTTAGAAATATGCATTATTTCTAGCAGTATAACCATACAAAGTACATTTGAGATTTGCAATGGATTCTTTTGTTGCCATGCTGGCAGGTTTTAGGTTGGATCTCAGGGAAAGGAACAAAGGGGAATATTACAGTTAATCTAAATATTAGGAACCATGTATTTCAGCTTGGTGGCTCTGTAACAGTATGGAGAGAAAGAAAAAAGGATTTGGCAAATTCTTTTTACATTCCCCTTGTCCTTCAGTATTAAGATTACTCAGGGAATTATCATCTTACCCCTTGAAATGGAGAGACGTATCAGGAAGGCTTCTCAAGGATGACTTCCAAGTCATCCTTCCAAGGATGAATTCCAAGGTATTATCAGGTACCTGGATAACAAAACAGTGGACATTACTTTTATGACATGAACAGAAAACCAATCTCTATTACACAATACTCAAATTAAAAAACACAACCCACAGAACACAATTCAAATTAGTAATGGGAGGTGCAATGGAGAAAGCAAGAGTAAGACTTTCTTAAAACCAAGAACTCACATTAAAACTATTTTCTAGCTATTTCTGAAAAGAAAAACAAAACAACAACAAACAAACCTTGATACGTGAAAGCCTTGCTCTGAGCATACATTTCTGAGGCAAGAGTATTTCTCATTGACTTTCAGCTTTACTTTTATGTTTTGTTCTCAAGGGAAATACCCAAGGCAATTGAAAGTCCATTCCTGTAGCCCCCTGTAACAACAGAGGATTTTTTTTATAAAAGGAACACAATATGGGCAGTACCATTTTTTGAGTCAAAGGATCCCTGCACGAATACAAGGTTTGATTCAGACAGATTGCTGCATGGCTGTGCTCTAAAATGTATTAACACTGATACAGATGTGTAATTAGGTTAAACACCTAGATTGTCTTAAATTAATAACCCCAAGCACTTCAGAGTTACAGTAGCTGCACAATACAGTAGTTTCTTAGAGAGCAAAATTTGCTCTATTGTGCACATAATTCCACTGAAGCTCAAAGGGCTTTTGCATGTGATGAAAGACATAAAAAACACACTTCCCTAAACAGTTCAAGATGCAAGTTAATTAAAGTGATGAAGACAGAGTCCAATTCTTCCTTCAAAGCCGTAGCTGAGTAAATTATCTCTGTGAAACTCTTGGTTGGCTTTTCCTGTGCTTCATGAGGACAAACTTGGTACATACAGAAAACAACAAAGGCAAAACCAAGGATGGTACTGAAAACAGTGTGAGCTAATAAGGATTCTACACTAAGACTACCTGATGACACTCACAAATGAGAATTTCATCTTAGTGGTGATATGTGGAATAAAAGTCCACTTTCTCTGAAGTCATTGGAAAGCTTAGATAAATTTCAATTTCAGCAGCACCTGAATGTGGATTTGGAATGCAGTTTCATGGAAATTTATACTGATACTGCTTCAAAAAATTTAAAGCAAGAGAAAAATGTCATCTCAGCAGCATGCAGACAGAGTAATGGCTTTATCATATATAAATTAACACATGTACTCTATGTGTACCTAGCATTCTGTATGTTCTGCACACAAAATCAAGGCTCTGCCTTGATTTTAAAGGGGTTGCCCTAATATCACAAAATAATTTTCGCTGTGAAACAACGCACCAAAAAAAAATATAATCTCATAATAATGGAAGAGGTAATACGTCTCTGTACGGCACGAATCTTTGTGACTGGGCTCTATAGAGCATAATTAGTTCTGATTACATGCCATGGGCGCCTCAGCATCCTCCCACTGTTTTTCTGCTTGGCACCACACAGAACTGAAGCAGTCAAGCCTAAGGCAGACATCTGGAACACTTTGGGGAACCTCGGCTCGCTCGGTAAGTCAGCCACAAGCGCCTCTTTTCCACCTGAAAATTTCGACTTCAACTTGTTCCCCATGTGAGGGTGGATATTTCTCTAAGTACCTGCCGAGCTCTGTGCAGGTTTGGCCGGGCTTTTGGGCCATTTTAGCGAGAATTACCTTGCTAGTGGCTCACGTTGTTACCGGGGGCCAAGGAGCTGGGGCTCCCTCAGGGCTGGGCGCCGGCTTGGGGGCAGCTCCTGAGGGCTCCCCTCAGCCCGGCTTGGCAGGGACAGCATTTCCCTCAAGCCAGCAACACGGGCGGGCGGATGAGGGACATTTGTAGCGCTCCCCTGGTGGCACCGCGCCTCCCCCTCACGTCCCCCCCTCTCCCGGGCCGTGAGGGGCGGAGGTGGGACGGGAGCGTCCCCTCCTCTCCGGAGCGCCCACTGCGGGAGGCGGGTGCGCTCTCCATGTCCCCGCTGCCTCCGTGACGATGCCGTCCTAGCGAGGGATGATGACAGGCAGAGGAGGAGGAGGAGGAGGAGGAGGAGGAGGGAGGCAGAGCCGCCGCCGCCGGGAGCCCTGTGTCTTGCTCGCCTCCCCGGCACTTCCCGGCTCCCGCTGCCGGGCTGCGCATCGCATCGCCTCGCCGACGGGCGGTGGGCTGGCCGTGGTTTTGTGGTGAGGGGTTTGTCCTCTCCAGGTGCTCTGTGCCCCGCCGGGCAGGGCTTGTGTCTTCCTTCTCCTCCTCCTCCTCCTCCTGCCTTCTTCCCCGCTGCACACGCTGCCGGACGAGGCCAGCCGGGAGCGGGAGCAGCGGCCGCCGCCGCCGCCTGAGGGGACCCTGACCATGTCGAGCAAGAGCAGGAAGGGCAAGGAGCAGGGGAGAGTGACCTTCCCCCCGCAGCAGGAGGAGGAGGAGGAGGGTGCAGAGGAAGAGGAGCAGCAGCGCCGGCGCCGCGGCTGGAGAGGCGTCAATGGGGGGCCGGAGCCCCCTCCGCCGCCGCAAAGAGCTGTCAAAACCCTCCGGGAGCCCTACGGATACTACCCGCCCCCTCCTTTTGCCAGCACCATGTAAGTGTGGGGGCCGGGGAGGGTGTTCGGAGGGGGCCGCCCGGCAACTTCCCCGGAGCAGGGATGCGGCTCCCGGCGAGTTTTGGGCCCGGGGGCCCCGTCCCGGTTCCGTCCCGGCCCCGTCCCGGCTCCGTCCCGGCCGGCCCGGGCAGCGCGGGCGGGAGCGAGCGCGGCCAATTCGCACCGGGCGGCCCCTGCTGCCCTCGGCCCCGCTCCCCAGCTTCGCTTCTTCAGCCGTGTGCCGGGCCGAACATCCCATCCCATCCCAGCATTCCGTCCCTTCCTTTTTTCCCCTCCCTGTCTCTTTTTTCCGCGCTGGGTACAAGGGTAGCTGACGAGAAATTGCCCAATTATTGTCTCAGCTAAGGTTTAGAGAGCCCATTGCCAATGCATCCACTTTGTATATTTTTTAAATCTATGCTGAGGTAAAACCAAATTCCCCGCTGAAATCTGGGACACCTGTGCAGAAATGCCTTACCTCTGGAGATGCACCTTATCCTGTTTGGATGTGCTCTTCCAAAATTTCACTTTCTTTTCAAAGATGCAATCATAAACATTTGTCTATCTAGATGTATAAAAAGGTGCTGCCCATGCTACCAGACTTACTGCAAGATAAATGCATTCAATTTTACTAGTAGGGATGTTAACTTTCTTCTCCTCGACTTGCAAAATGTAGGTTGTCCATGAATTATTCACTAATTTTTATAACATGCTGCAGTTTAGGTAGACTTAACCTCAGAGGATTGCTTGACTATTTTATATTTTCAGAACAACGTTTAGTTCTTAATTAAATATTTTAATTACCAGATAGCAAACACTGAGTTTTAAGATAAGATATTCAGCATTTGTAGAAGCCATAATTAAAATCACCCCAGAGACAGCTGTAAAATACAGAAATAATTAGGGTAGTGCTTAGAATGGGATAACCACAAATAAAAGTGGGGCTTACCATCCCTGTGCAGAAATTCTTCACAAATACCCTGTGCCCAGCAGTTTGCACTTTGTCTTCAGCTGTCAGAAAGTTAGTTGTGCTTGAGTTACTTGTCTAGACTCCCATGTAGATGATGGAATGGGAGAGGAAATAGCAGTGGGAAAGGCAGCCTAGTCATTTATCTTCTTTTTTGGAGGTGCCTGTCTTTATCTGCCATAAAAAGAGACTTGGACACATTATTTTTAGACAGTTCAAGCTGGCTCAGATGAATTATAAGCTATGAGTTCTCAATTTCTGGGTCCCAAGTGTCCTTCCAGAAAGGTTGGCATATTCCCATGTTTAAGAAATGGGTACTACCCCAGAGGGGGATCAAACTGGAGTTCAGTTTGCGCAGCTATCAGTGTGTGAGCCTGGAGTGAGCTCTGTCTCCTGGAATTGCTCCCTGGTAGATAATTCTTGATATCCTGGGAATCTGTGAGCCCAATGGACTGACAAAGGGCTGACATGGATTAATGTGGTTGGTGTGGATTGAACTATTGGGGCATAGAGGCAAAGACACAGAAATGTATTTTCCCTGTGGTCATCCTTGGCGTAGCAGTGGGATTTTTCTCCTGGAGTAACACTCTGTGTTTGGTGCTAATGCCTGAAATCACTGTGCATGTTAACGAGAGAAAGATGAGCATCAGCTTGCTGCTGATGTGCTCAGATTGACACATGTCAGGCTTTAGCAGGCACAGAGTGAGAATCCTTGGCTGGAAGGATTTGTAGCCTAAATATTCAGTGCAAGGTGTGAGGAGAAAGAGGCAGGAAGATGTGAAGTAGGCAAGGTGGTTTTGAGATCTCTGAAAGCAGTAGCCTGTGCAAGGTGCTTGTCAGTGTACAGCTGGCTCCCTCCTGTGCCAAATATTGCTGGAAAAAAAAGTAATTAACCTCGGGTTCCCACTATGGTTGCAGACTGGATGTAATACTTGTTTCACAGGGTACTGTATGCCCCAGTGGGAAAAAGGTGGATAAACCCTGTAAATTAAATGTAGTAGGCATCAGATACCTGACTTCTCTGAAAATCACAGTGAGGTTTTCTGACTGGCAGAACACAAAGAAAGGACCAAGTTTCAAAGGAGCTTTAAAATTCTTTATTGGTACAGCCCTGTTAACTTGGTTCTTTCCTGGTGAGATGTTTGCCTTGTTCTGTGTGTGTATGGATGCCCTCCTGCCATCAGTATATAGTCCTTTTTTTCCCACAGGAGTTCAGATGGTTGGTATTTTCCCTTGAGGAATTAGTGAAGGGTAATGGTCAGAAAAAGCTCTGCATAGTTTCATGGGGCAGGAGTTTGTTCCATCCCTTAAGTTCATGCACACCTCCTCCTGATATCTCACTGTAATTTTTTTTTCCATTTTTTTGGACTAAATCTTTCCAGTTTGGAGCCAGAACTTCTGTGAGATGACATGAGGGCATTTTGGATGATGGATTGTGTCGTTTCAGACCAGTGGGAGAGTATAGACCTCAGTCAGATCTTGCAGCTGGCCTGATTTATGTTCTGCTGTTCAGCTGAATTAGCCTCCCTCTTCTGGAAAGCCCAGGCAGTAGCTCACAGAAGGGAAAAGGAAGCTCTCATTTAATGTGATTTGGATTTGGTGCAGGGACTGCCAAATTTTTTGGAACATTAGCTAACATGCATGAAGGAGACACTGGTTCTAGTGGTGAAGAAACAAATTTCCCACTGGCCCATTCTCACACATGGCTGTAGCAGAGCTTGGAGAGATGGGAAAGCCTTCCTTTGGGGAGAGGCAGTGAGGATTGGGAATTGCCCCTCCAGCACTGCTTGTGGCCCTGCTCAGAGCCGGGAACACCTTCCTCACGTGGAAGAGCTGTTTTTTTCTGTGACAGAACAAATAAAACACTTGAGATCGCTTAGTTTGAGAGGTCTCAGGAGTCATTAGCTACAGCACTGTGCTCTGATGTATGTGCATGTTTGAGCACTTCTGTAAGGCAATTACCAGTCTTTAATTTTAAAACTGGGACCTCAGAGGTGACTTTTGGCAGAACAAGAGGCACAATCTGCATCTCCTGCTCGGATGACTCCGGTGTTGTTGCCTCTAAACGCTGTTGGCACGATGTACTTATCAGATCTGTCTGTTACCACTGGCCTGCATTTCCTTTAGGGCTAGAAGGGAATCAGGATCACTAATGTATTGTAGTTCAGCAGGGGGGTAAACTGCTTGTAAATTGTTGATGCCATCTTTTATTGCATGTGGTAGTTCAGGGAGAGTAACAGCCTGTTCTTCAGCACAAATTGCTCTATGGATCTGGGAAGGCCCAGGATGAAATCTCTGTTTCTCCAGATACCCTCCTTTCTTTTAAAATTCCTTGTGCTGCTTGCAGTGTTAAAAAGTAGACTTAGAAACAAAACTATAAATCCTTTGGGTTGCTGTAGATAACGAGTGGGATAAGGAAAAAGGAATTCTCAGGTCAACTCTTCATCCCACATTTCTGTTCTGCTGCAGTTCCAGATTGAACATGAACAGGGATAGGTAGAGTAACAGAGTAGAAATCTGTAATTGAAACAGCCCATGGTAGTAGCAGAGGGATTGTGCTTTTTCCAGCCCTTTGCAGTTGCTGTGCTGCTCAAATGTCTTGTACATTCCTTGTAGGAATAAGTCTGACCAGGCAAGGATATGATGCAATGTAAGGTCGTGGTAAATGTGATGTGTGCAGAAAACAGGAGACAAGTGGGCATTGATTGTTCAGTGGAAAAATCTCTTTTTTAATAATTTTTTATTTCCCATATGAAGGTCATACATTTTAGATTAAAATGTTTGAGGTAAGCATAAGCATGTTATAGTGTAGGATAGGTTTTTGTAATGAGCCAATTAATTGTTCAGAGTGCACATAACATTGCTCTGTCTGACAGCTTGTGATACTTAATATGAGGTAAAAGTCTTGAAAGGTGATGTGCTCCTTCAGGAGCCTTGGCCTCATTGTGTGGGAGTTCTGCTGCAAAGCAGAGCTGATGAGTGAGTGATTCTGAAGGTTTGTGTGCAGTTCCTGAAGTTCTTCCTTCTTTCCATGAAGTTTTTCAGTTCCTCAAAACAGCTCCTTAGCTACTGCAGGCTCAAGGCCAAGTGAAACATGTCCAGATGTGGTGGGACAGGTGTGCTTCAGTTAGCATGGCTGATCTCCAGTTCCATCCTTCTTTGCATTTTCCTTGCTTGGTTCTTTTGTGGGTTTTTTTTCTGTGCATTCTAGAAATATTTTAATATTTTTGTGTGTTTGTTCTTTCAGCTATTTGGAATAGTTGGGAAGAGGAGAAATGATTCCCATCTCTCCTTCCCTCTTTTTAAATGTAGGTTGTCAGCACCCTACAGAGACAAGGCTGAGTGTCTGAACTTTAAAGGCTTTGGAAATAGAACACAAGTAATTAATGCACATTTAGTTCTATTTTAATCATATTTTTAAGCCAGTTTAATGATGCTGAGAGATGCATCTTGAGATTTTGCTGGTTTGATTATTTCAGATGGCAAATAATACATACAAAGTATATTGAAAATGGTCAAACACTTAAAACTAAAATTCTAAGCCTTTTATTCATACTTTGGGATAGCTAAAAATATTAGATATAAGAAAAGGAGAGCAGAAAATTAAATAGGAGACCTTGTACCTGATTGTTGAATGCATTATTCTGACCAGAGCTATGCTGGCTTCAAGGTCTTAGAATTTGCTGAGGGAAAAGTGGAAGAGAGGAGAAGTGTGGATGAACACAACAGCCTCATGGCCCTGTGGAGCTGCACAAGATTTTTTTCTTTTCATTATTTTGAGCATGTTTTGACAATATTTTAGTCATTAAAATACCAAGCATTGTGCATCTTTATTTTGAGAAGGTGTTGCAGTCACTTCAGAGCCATCATTTCTGTCACAAGGTTTACAGTTAAGGATGTCTTCCTTATTAGGAACCCACTCTTGAAAGGACAGTGTTGAAAGGATGTGTGTCTCTCTGAGGAAGTCAGATGAATCACCTCAATGATCACTCAGATAGTGGGCTTTGAAAGGAAGGTAGATAAAATGAAAATAAATGTCATATTTCAAAATATGCTGAAAAATAAAACTGAGTATATAAGGACAATTGTATTGTGGACTTCATAAAAGATAAATGAGATTCAAAGTGGCAGTTTAGAGTCCTCTTAAAGCAAGAAGTCAGCATGGGTCAATTTGTTTTGTCTTTGTTACATGTTTAATAGCTGTAAATTTTTTTTCTTTATAACATTACAATAAACACTACATTTCTGCACCTGTGTGATTTTGGATGGGGAGGAAAAGTGGAAATGTAACAGCATAAAAGATCTTGTTTAAAAAGAAACTATAAGAAGAAAATATATCTGGTTTTACTTCTGATTTTGTTGGGGAGTAAGATAGCAGCACGCTGTGGCTGTTCACAGTGTGCACTCTGGGCTCAAGTCTTTATTTCTGACTACTCTTAAGTGGGAAATATGCCTGAGGTTTAAGACATTAAATTCTGTGTTTAACAGACTTACAAATCCTCTCTGTTATGCAGCCTTTTTTATAGATTTAAGGAAAGTGGTACAGAAGCAAAAAAATAAAAATAAAAATGAAAGAATGGATCATGTTATGTTTGCCAGAGCAGTTCTGCCACATCTTTCAAAAAGTAAATTGTGGTTATAGCATTGCTTATACTGCAGTGCCACTCAGGCTATTTCAGATAGTCCAGAAATGCCAGCCACAGATAAAAAGGTAAAAAGATCAAATGCTTCATCCCAGGAGAGCCCTGCCCTTGCTAATGAGTTTCACAGTTTCTTTGCTTGATGTGCAACCGAGCTGCCCGTTTGTGTTCCCTGAAATGCTCAGGGCTTGGACTGGCTTTTAGGATGTTTGTAGCTGCCTTAAAGTGATTAACATTTTATATTTTGATGTAGATAGCTGGAAGGGCAGCCTATCCCTACAACCTGAATGGAATTAGTTATCCCAATGAAAACTCCAGTGCTGCATCCATCCAGTGATGGCAACAGGCATATTTTGTGCAGCATCAACAGAGCAAAGCTCACACCCACAAAAAACAACCCCAGCAGCACTTAGGAGGCTGTTCCTCTGTCTGTGGATTTGAACCTGCACCAGTTTGGATATTTACCTTTCAAAGCTGCCCCTGCAGGTGCTGCTGTGTCCACTTTCATGCAGTGCCCAAAGGTGTGTGTGGCATTTTTCCCTTGGTTCTGTCCTTTTTACTGACTTAAAAAGGGCTGTTTCATATTTTGGTTTGCCCTTGGCATTCATTACATGGACTCACATCTCTTCTAAAGCACTGAGGGCAGATGTTGCACACAGGTAGAGATCCTATAAAAGAAAGGTCTTATAAAACCTGGTTTAGGCTTAGGTTAAAGCTAAGAGTTAGCTTGTAACTTTCCATGTGAAAAATCATAAGAATGAAAGCAGTTAGCACAACAAACTATTCTGGTACAAGAACCGTTTGCACCTGTAATAAACAAGAAATCTGTCCCATGGGAATCAGTGAACAAAATATGTAAACTAACCAAAAATAGAGAAATTTGACAGACATACACCCTGGCCATTTACAGACCAATAAACTGGGTGTCAGTGTGTTGTTAACCAATTAGGTCTAACACAGTGCCTTGTGATATTTCCTATAAATATGAGCTTTGTGAGTAAAGAATTGGCTTTTTCTGCATGAAGAAACTGAGTCCTGTCTGCTTATTACTGCAACATGTAGGATTAATTTCCTTTTCAGTTTTTCTGTCTGGCCTTTTACTCCTGTGTCTTTCAGCAAAATGAAAAAACTTAATTTTCACAGTGCTCCCGTAAGATGGGAGCCAACAATTCTTTTTCTAAATATGAGGAACCTAAGAAACAGATTTGGAACTTAAAAGATTTCTTTATCCCTCTGCATTATATATATATATATAGTGTGTTATATGTATTCCAAGCACACCCTCTATTAAGTCATATTGTTTATCAGCAGCGCTTGGTGTCTCCATGCCCATCAAATCATCTCAAGTGATCTCTATCCCTTGAGCTACTGGATCAACTGATAGCAGCTGGAGGCTGCCTTTCTCACTACTGAGCTGGAAAAGGCAAGGGAGATTGCTGACTGGTTTCGTATTTATGTGCAGATGGTGCTGAAGGAAGGTTAGGGTATCCTGAGTACATCTTCAGGCCTCTGGCCTCTGCTCTGGCAGGCACAAATGCCTCTGTTCTCCCAGCTGTGACCACTTCAGTCTGATCCTGTCCATTTTGTTGTTTCAGACCTTGCCAGGCACTTGTCTCCTGCTGCTGTTTTCTCCAGCTAGTCAGTGTCTGCTGCTCAGCCTCTCATTCCTTTTCTTTGCAATTTCCATCCAGTCTCACTGCTCTGAACCTCCTCACCCCTCTCTTGTTTCCTTGCCTTGCTAGATGCAGCTCAGCACCCCAATATGCCTGTCCTCTCAGCCAGTACCTTCACTGGTTCATAATTCCAGTTTGTGTGTTCACCAAGTCAGCTTGCTCACCTATTCTTTTAACCTGTTACCCTTCTCTTTCCTCCCTCTTTCTTCTGGTTTCTGTGGAGAGTTCACGGGTTCCCTGGTTCTCATTTTCCTTTAAAGCATCTCACTTTCCTACACCCAGGTTCCCTCTTTCTAGTGAAGCAAGTTATCCCAATTTTCATTCACTAACTCTTTGACTTTCCCATTTTTTTTATTATGGTACAAGAATGTATACACAGACTAAAATGGGTGATGTAGAAACAGGCCCAACACAATCCACAGTGTTGCAGGAGTCCACTGGAGTGACAGCTGGTCCCAGTCTGTACAGGAGGACTCATGGTGTCTGGAACCTGTGACAGTTTAGTTGCAGAAAGTCTGCTGAATGTGTACATACTATTGCTTTCCAAAAGCCTCCAGGTTTAACATTTCTAGTAGTAACACGAGAAGCTGTGATCAGGCTTCGTCATGTGTTGCTTGGCAAGACATCCTGAAGAAAATGTGTTTTCTCACCTCACTTTTATGTCATCTACAACATGGTAAGGATTAAGTATTGCCTTATTTATACCATCAGCTTGAAAGCCTGTGATGGATAATATTAATTCCTACTGAAAGCAGTATAGTAGATGTGTTTTCATTTTGTTTATGGGAGGGATTTCTGAAGAGGAGTGATGTCTTAAAAGAAGTGAAAAATGTTGACAAGTCCTGACCATGCTAAGAGAACAGCAATGGCCCAAGGCACTGAGCCTGTGAGTGCCTTTAGACTGCAGACAAGCAAGAGTTATCCCAGTAGAGGATACTGCTTGTCAGCAAATGGGCAAAGGACAAGGGACAAAATACGATTGGAAGTTACAAATTACCAGCACAGCGAAAATTTGTTACTTTTCCCTTGTTTTCTCCTCAGGTACATCGAAGAGAGCCCATCCCTGAGGCGTATGACCATGATGAGGGAGAAGGGAAGGCGACAGGCCATTAGGGGCCCAGCCTTCATGTTCAACAACAGGGGCACGAGCCTGACGGCCGAGGAGGAGCGCTTCCTGGACGCCGCCGAGTACGGCAACATCCCCGTGGTGCGCAAAATGCTCGAGGAGTCAAAGACACTGAATGTCAACTGCGTTGACTACATGGGCCAAAACGCCTTGCAGCTCGCTGTGGGGAACGAACATTTGGAAGTGACAGAACTTCTGTTAAAAAAGGAGAACTTGGCACGGATTGGAGATGCCCTGCTGCTCGCAATCAGCAAGGGTTACATTAGGATAGTGGAAGCAATTTTGAATCATCCTGGGTTTTCAGTAAATAAGCGACTGACTCTGAGCCCTTGTGAGCAGGAGCTCCAGGATGATGATTTTTATTCCTACGACGAAGACGGTACCCGCTTTTCTCCAGACATCACTCCCATCATTTTAGCTGCCCACTGCCAAAAATACGAAGTCGTGCACATGCTGTTGATGAAAGGAGCGAGGATAGAAAGACCTCATGATTATTTCTGCAAATGTAATGACTGTACAGAGAAGCAAAAACATGATTCTTTCAGTCACTCTAGGTCGAGAATAAACGCGTACAAAGGACTGGCCAGTCCGGCTTATCTGTCCCTGTCCAGTGAAGATCCAGTGCTCACTGCTCTAGAACTCAGCAATGAACTTGCCAAGTTGGCCAACATTGAGAAAGAATTCAAGGTAAAGGTGTTTTTGTGTTTCTCTGTCTTTGTTATTGTTTTAAAGTTGCTGCTACTTCATGTTGTCCTTAGATGCTGAAATTATTCCCTGTGCTTTTGTTTTTTCAATTACAAACACTCTCATTTTACTGTCTCTTTTATTCTTGATACATAAGCCTTTAAAAGGAATTTTTAATGGAATGAAATTGCTTTTGCACCTGCTGTGTTTAGAGAAAATTGGTAAAATTGGAAACTGGAAAAAGTGCGTGTTCTGATAACCTTGCAGCAGATGGAAAACAAATCTGCTTGCTGCAGCACATAAGGATTGTTCTTAGTTACAAATGCTGAGTAATAAAAGGGCAAAAAGCAGAAACATTTTGCTTTTCTTGAGGGTACTGCAGCACTGACCTTATTCCCTCTTTGTAATTTGTACTGATTTTGACTGATGTCTCCAAAGTGTTAAAAATACCCAAAGTGGATTTTTTTGGATGCACCTTTTAGGAATGTCACGTGTTCCAATCCAGCTGTTAGACTGCTTACAGATGTTGGTCCTCTTACCTGGTTTTCAGCTGTATCTGATTTTGTATGTCAGTGCCCTGACTTCTTTATGTATTTCAGCTTCTCCCTCAGGCAATTAATGGCTTAGTTAACTGCTGCCCAGTGCTTTTTTTAATGATTTTTCAGTTCAGTTGGATACCTTTTAAAGGACCATAACAGCCACCTTTCCTCTTGTCCCCCATTCTCCCCCTGCAGCCAAACCCCACAAAAAAATCAAACCCCAGTAGACTGCTTGTAATGAGAAAAGCTGGGCTTAGGGAATGACAGATTGCTCTCAGTGAGTAGAGATATTCACAGCATTGTCTCTGGGGGCAACAGCAAATTTATTGGGGTTCTGCAAGGCCAGTGTTGGGTGTCACTTGTCTGTTTAATATCTTCAAAAATGAGACAAAAGATGCATTAACCTCTCCAAACAGCAGCAAGCACTGCTTACCCTGTGGATTACTCACAGGGAATATACAACAACCTGGAGAAAGACAGGCAGAAATTGATGAAGTGAAATTTAACAAAAGAGGAAGAAAACTCCTGAGAAAAAATAGGTCCATGTTCAGCTGAGTGAGTTAAAAGAGAATTTTAAAATAAATTTTCAATGGTGAGAAGGATTAATGTGTTATAATACACACTGATGAAGTGTAAAATTCAGCTTAAACCCTTCCTCCCCTTTCTTTGCTGAAGGAACTCACTCATACCATGCTGTGTATTGTGTAACCTCCAAATTTATTGAATACTTCCTCAATGTATTTATGTGGGGAAAGATTTTTCTTTTTCCTCAGATGAAAAGGTACCCTGCCACCAAAAGCTAAATTAGGGCAAGCTGCATTGTGGTTTTGTTAGACAAGGATGTAGATGATTAGAACTGCACAGAAAAATTACAGTGCAAATAGAAATTCATGGGAGACTCCCATCTTACAAGTATTAATACCATCCATACAAATTTCATCAGGGAAAAAAAACTAGCTTGAAATTTTAGAGGAAAAAAAGTGAAGTTTTTTGATTGAGCTTCTCATTTCAAACCAGGGCTTTAAAAATTATTTTGGTTTTTAAAATGGTAATTCCCTGCTATTTTTTGGGCTGCATAAGACCCCAAGAAATTCACTGTTTTTACAGATTTCAGTATTTTTGGATAGCACTTACATGGCTACTTAACCTTGCCAGGTGTATCAGATGATTCAGTTTTGGCACCTGGAGTAAAAAATTGTTCCTGACTCCTTGCTGGCATGGAAATTCCAGCTTCTCATCAATGCCAAAACATTCCAGTGAAATAATTACTCTCCTCATTGACGTCACATCTTTTTTCTTCTTTCTGTTTCCATCAAGCCTGATAGGAGAGCTGAGTGTTTTCCTGGGGTCCCTCCAATCTGTAACTGCCTTTTCAGTGCTTTCTTCCTTATAGATGTGTCATCTGAATCTGTTTGGCTGATAACTTGTGTGCTCTGTCACATCCCAGAGGAGAAAGCTTCTAATCCAGCATTTGCATTCCTGCAGACTTCTGCTGCACTCTTCTCAGGATCATCACTGGAATTCCACTCAAATTCTATCTGTAGCACAGCACTGAGCAGAATTGTTTCAGGGTGGAGAAAAATGGGCAAAATACTTCATCTGTCTTACAACAAAAAAATGGACAAATCTGTTTAAATCGTGATTTGTTCTTATTATGTATGGAATATTGAGGCCCACAATGTTTTCTGTCCATGTTCTGCTTCCAGGATGCAGAGCACTCCTACAGAAAATACTGTTCTGGGTGGTTTTCCCACAGAGAAGGAGCATAGGTTGAACCTGTTTAAAAACACCTGAGGGCCAGTTTTCCTGGTAAATGCTTGTTAAATTGAACCTAACATCCACTGCATATGCAAAATCCAGTCTGCCTCTCTTGCTTATCATTTACACTAAGGAATTCTAATGCACAAACCAGGGTTTGCACAAGTGAATTAGAAATGTGGGAAGGTGACTTAGGCCATTCATTCATGGCAGTCAGTTCCTCAAGAAAACCTGATTGATTACACTGATTTTTAGGGTTTTGTTTTGTTTTCCTTATAGAAGTAAGGAGAAAGGATTCAAAGGGACCACAGAGCCCTGATTTTTCTTGGAAGATGCAAGACACATAGCCAAAAAAAAAGTACTGAAAAATAATAAAAACAGATGAGGAAACTGGAGTCCTAAAAGCCATTTCATTCTACTCCTTTCATCTCCAAGCTTCCTTAAATCCCTTTGTAAAATCCTTGTTTCAGCCTGCTGTTTATCCTTTTGCTCTTGTTCATCTACTGTATTTATTTCTTCTTGACACTTTTACTCCTTTTTGATCTTTGTATCCACTTTCTTCTTCCCATGTATTCTATTCAACTCTCTCATGGCCAGGGCAGGGAGTACAGTATTTCTCTGACTTTACTTTGTATTCCTTGTGTCCCTAGTCTCCTAATTCCAGGGATTGCTTGCAGCATTTCAGTTGACATCAGGAATTTCAGTTTGATCTCAGTCAAGAATGCTCCCAAATCGTAAAAACTGGAACTGTATCTTGTTTTAATGTAAATAAGTGACCATTAACATAGCTGGAGAATTAACTTTTCCTGCCCACAAAATACTTTGCAATACAAATATTCCAAATTTTTATGTTTTCCTGTTCTCCTATTTTTAGCAGACCATGGCCACTGCGGCTTGGCTTGGGGAAGGACAGGGTTGGGTTACTAAAGTTAATTGACATTCACCCTCTTCCCTGAGAACTTTAAAGCTGTTACTGCCCAGGGAAGGGAGGATTTCTGGAAGTCAGAACTTTCCTTTGGAGTCACCATAGGAAGAGAGAGGACAAGGTGGCTAAAAACCCCTGTGGTTATCTCTTTATACCAGCTTTCAACTAAACACTGTCCTGTGTAAGCAAGCTCAGTTCTCCCAGCTGAAATTGCCCTGGAAAGGATCCAAAAGGTTGCAGTCCTGCTTCTATAGGATAAATCCCTGTTCCCAGTTTTGCTGAAAGCTCCTACTGAACCAACAGAAGATGTGGACGTGCATCTAAAAGCAGAATCTGTCAGGGTTCCAAGTAAATTTACATAGTGTTATCTCAGCTGAACTAACAAAAAGTGTTCAAGCTTCAACTAGGTTTAGGCCCAGCTTTTGAAAGGACAGGGCCCAGATCCATAACCATTAGTGCAATTATGTGCTTGATTTGCATATACAGTTACATGTGCAAACTCACCATATATGTGATTTCAAAGTGGTCTTTTACCAGATAATAACATAGATTTATGATTCAGTAAAATGACTGTGAATTAGTTGTGAACCTTGGTGCTTGCAGGACTGTGGCTCCTGTAACACTGTTTGACTGCATGTGATAGCTCAGTATAAATTTCCTTTGCAGTGGTCACAAATCTTGTGTGAAATCAGCTGAAGGTTTTCTGTTCGTGTGCCTCGTTCTTTGCGCACAGAGCAATCGATTCGTTCTTTGTCAGGACTCCAGAGGAATTCACAGGGCAATGCTTGATGTAATGAGTGAGAACAGAACACACAAATTTGGGCAGGCTGAGATCCAGCTTTTGATGTGTGTCAGAGTCCTCTGAAACTGCTTGTGAGACACAGCTTTGCAATTCCAGTCGCCATCAGTTGTCCTGGATGTGCTGGAGTCATGTGTGGAACCTGGGAAATGCAGGGTGTAGGCTGATGTTTTTTAGTGTTTGTGTCACTGTTAGTGTTGATCTGGTGGCTTCATTTGTATGTTCTCAGGAGTGAGCAGAGATTATTTGGATAACTGGGACCATAGATTAAAATTCCTGATATTCACACAACACCCTAGAGGTAGAAGGTTGTTTGAGAATCAGGTACTGTTTGTCTGCTTAATTCTGTAAAGCAATCAGATAGACTGGCACAAATTTGATTTGCTAATACGTAGGTAAATAAAGATCTGGAGAGGGAAATCTGACAAGTTTTCCTGCTGTAAGGTATCAGAGTGAGATATTAAGAATGCACATACTGGTTTTCAGTTCTCATAACAGCATTTGTGAGTAATGTAGGCTGTATTTAATCCTTAAATTTGGCAGAATAAAACTTCATCCATTATATCATTCATCCTATCTGGCAATAAGCATAATTTTTATAAGCAGTGTTATCTACCAATGAAGAAACACATCATTCATGTTTCTACTGTTACTCTACTGCTACTAGAAGAAACCTGGGTAACTCACAAGGTAAGCAAACATGCAAAGCATGGAAATAACTCTTGTTATTTCCTAACTATTAGAAATCCACTATTTCTTCTATTTCTTCACAATTAGCAAAAGAATGAGAAAACGCTTGGTAATTGAAACCTCACCCTGCAACTGGACAGACCATGTTCATTCATACAAGGAAAAATTTGGGTTCTGTCATAAAGGACTTAAATAATACAAAACCATCTAAACTAAACTTTATTAAACCTTAATAAAATGCCACTTTAGACTGTAGGTTAGATACAAAGAATAGTAAAAGAAATACTTCTTTTTTGAAAGTTAGAAGTGTCTGCAAATTCAGGTGAGAAAGAATGTTGTTTCTCTTTTAGTGATGTTGTATTATTACTGAAATCACTGCAGGAAGTGTATTATCCCATGCACTTTGAAAGCAGATTTACAGCTACTTTAAAGTGTTAGAAAAAAGTCAATTATCATTCTTATGCTCTTGAATTCATGTTAAGCTGTGTCTGATGATTTTCATGGTTTTTGCTCAGCCATCTCCTTTGTTAAATATACCTCCTTTAGCCATCCTGGAGTCTTCTTTTGCAAGGTTTTCATCTTTGTGGTGTCTGAGATCTAATCACATTTCATGTATAAAAGCTCTATCTGCATTCAGACTTCCATGCTAGCAAATATATTTCACTCCCTTGATTCACTTTTTTATGAGACTTTGCCTTTTTCAAAGTCCTAAATCTTGGTCATACAGAAGCTTGCTTATCCCTTCACTGAATTTAATCACACATCCCAGTATTATTTTTATAATTGGCTCTTCTGTCCTGTTCTCCTTGGCTACCAAAAACAAATCTAAAATAACCTTTACATCCTGTTGTTTCACTGACAACTGAATTAATTTGTCCTCTATGACCAAAGGAAATAACAGGATCCTGTTTAAGGTCTGTGATTAGGACTGGTTGTTTCCAAGTCTGTATCAGGGATGTCAGTCTTGTGTCATAACACAACTTCTTGGAGTATTTGTTTGTCTCCAGTAATGTTTCACTTTGATTCATTTTTGAATCTGACCTATGGAACTGATAGCTGATTCTTGCACTTACCCTATGCAGCCTCTTTTCCCATCATTTCCCAAAATAATTTGAAGCTGCTGAGAGCACATTAGTTTCTCTGTCCCATTATATAAATGCTAAGTTGAAAATTTAGCAGAACTGCCAGTGCAAGGAGGTAAAATTACTTAGGAGGAAAAAGTGAGGATTTGAGAAAAAAAAAAAAATGGAGAGAGAGAGATTAAGTAAGAAAATTATGAGGGCAGAAGCAGTAAGGAAACATTTTTGAGAAGACAGGCACCTCTAAGGAAAAATCTGCACTCTCAAAAAGTGATTTTGAAAAGGCAGTATCTGGAAATGAACAGTAAAACACAAAAAATGAAGAGGCAGAGGGCTCAAATTAGTGTTTTGGTGGCCTGGTGGAGGAAAAAAAACGGAAGGAAAGCTATGTAATAATTGAAAAAGGTGGTTGTGCTGTTTCTGGTTGGGTACTGCAGGTAAAATTGGCAGATCCAGTCACGTTTCCTCCTCCAGCTGTAGCCTCATGTGAGGAAATCAGAGGCCACATCTCAGATGCGGAATTTCTAGAAATCTGTCTGAGAGCACATGGGCACAAAAATGAAGACTGAGGTTTCTGCTGAAGCTGAGATCCAAAAAGGTTTGTAGGTAATGTCACAGAGGTGGTGGGAGACATTTACAAGTATAAACAAAAGCACAAGCAAAATTTCAGATGTGCATGCTTTACAAAGTTAGATATGAATTCTGAAATCTGAAGATTGACAAAGGCAAATATTTGATGTTGATGTGTATGATAGTCCTTGGAAAGACTGGCCAGGTATGGAAGATGAATTCTTTTGTTCTTTCCAGAACACTCTTAGAGGAAATTCGGGGTCTTTTGCCCACTACAGTTGGTATCCAAGTTTGTCCTGCAGTTACTCTGTGCAGTTGTTTTGTAACCCACTGTGCCAGTTGTTGGGTGTGAGAAGTTCCAAGGGAAGGTGGAAAGGAAAAAAGGGGAAAATGTACCTGGTGTACATCAGGATGTTGAGTAATCAGCCACTTCAGCAGTGTAGAGAGAGCTACAAGGTATTTGTAGCCTCAGAGGCAATTATTTCATGAGTAGTCAGTAAAGTTTTTGCAAGAGTGAGGTTACTTCTTCAATAATCCTGGTCCTGCTTTGTTTGTGTAATTTTTGTATTTTCAGGTGCCCCTTGGTTGCCCATCCAGGTTATTTTCATCACACTCCTATGTCAGGTGTTCACCTTGTGTCAGATAAATGATTCTACAATATCTGATACACTCCAAACTGACAGTAAAAATGAAACCCTTCATTTTTAGCAACTTGTGCTGGTCCTTTTTTCCTCTCCATTACCTCTTCAAGCCCGTTTGTCACGTGCCATCTTCCGTCCCCCTCCTTTCCAGAACGACTACCGCAAGCTGTCCATGCAGTGCAAGGACTTTGTGGTGGGGGTCCTGGATCTGTGCCGGGACTCAGAAGAGGTGGAGGCCATTCTGAACGGGGACCTGAGCGCCGAGCCCGTGGAAGCGCAGCGGCACCGAGCCTCCCTGAGCCGCGTCAAGCTGGCCATCAAGTACGAAGTCAAAAAGGTAACTCCTCACAGCTCTCAGGGGGGCAGTGCCACCTCCTCCTGCTGCAGGTGGTGTGATGCACAACTGAGACCTGGGGTGAGTAATCAAGGCTCTCACAAGGCAGGAGGGGGCTGTAATGAAGGAGTTGGGTTTAATCTACTTGCCACCGCTGAGAAGTGGCAGGAGATTGTGATGACATAAATGAGGTGTGCTAGCAAGGCTTTGCACAGTTGGTCAGATCCTTCTCCTGATTAACCCAAAAGGTGTTTCAGTAGAGTGAGATTTTCACTCAGTGACACTCAGGCTGTCTTCCTGTCAGTCAGTGCAATAATACCTAATCCAAAGAGAAGGCTGTGTTGGTTTCGACCCATAAATAGCTCATCTGCAACTATAGTAAGAAATTCCACATGATTTACTGTGTTTGTTCCTTCAAAAAATATTTTAAAACCCAGCCCTAGAAATGCATGGAATATATCTGTGTCTTCTTGATCAATAAATTCCTGTTCTTCACCTTGTACCTATGTTTATTGGTGTTTTGACAAGCGTTTTCAGTAGATGCCTCTCTCAAAGTAATTTGTATTTTGTGAATGAATGTTTTGTGTTGAAAAATAGAGGTGTGCATCCCATATTTGACAGAAATACATATCCTTTCATTGTGGTTTTTATTGTATTGCTATGTTGTTCTCCTCAAGATCCCACATTAGGCTAGCACAGAAAATAGCTACAACTGTGTCCTGTTGTGAGAGGAGCCAGGAAATACAGCAGTGCCTATGTATTATTTACAGCCACCTATTGATGTGATTAGCATCACTTCCATTCCTTACAGCCATTATAGTTTCATCATCTCCACAAGAAGCCTTGTGTCTCTCAGAATAAATAACTCTGTGTTCTGTGGCCACCTCTTGAGCCAATCTGCCATATAAAATGAATTGTAAGGACCCTGCCAGAACAACTGGGGATTGCTGGTGTTTATGACAGCCCCAAAAGATTGATAACAGAAATTGTAAACACAGATCCCAAGCAGCAAATCATAATTTCCAGTATAGGATTGGTCTACAGATAAGTGCATATTAATTACCAAAAATCAAGGTAAATATATACAAGCATTAAATTAATTTTAAAAACTGCAGGAGGGGAAAAAAATCAAACTGCCTAAGCATGCTGTAGTGTCTAAATATATATATTCTTTATGGTATTATAGTTTAATGTGTACCAAAACTTTGTTGAGACTCATGTCTGAGCTTTCATGCTAAAGGCTGTGGTTTTCTTTTATGAGTTTGTTGTCACTGATGAAATTCACTGCTGAGCAAAGGGCCACACAGATCTGTTAAGAATAACTGAAATCTAAATAGCAAAAAAAAAAAGAGAGAGAATTCCTCATAGCAAACTTGTTCTCTTCTCTTGCAAGAGACAAACTCAGAGTGCTGGCTGCAGTTCATGACAAATAGAGTTCAGAACCTACAAGAGGAATGATCTTGGTGGGAGGAAATAGATGGTGCAGAGTTGTTACCATATTCATACATGTGCATGATACCATATTCATACAGTTCTGTGTAAGTGGCCATTACACAGGGCATGGGAGGGATGGAAATGTGGTCCTTTGATGCTGGCATTTGCTCTGTCAGAGCTGTGACAGATTCAGATGTGGGAACTCCACACAGGATTATTTGAACCCTCTCACCATAGGAAGCAGACAAGGATGTAGCCTATTTCCTTAGCTTCCCATATTTCCAGCTGTGCTTCCAGGTCAGGTCCATCAAGGTCAGTTCCCTTTTGCCAGAGTGCAGCCAAACAGAGCAGCAGGTCCAGTGCAGAGGGAGGAGAGGCAGGAAAACACATATGGCAAGTAGCAAATGTGCTCAGAACTTCACTGCTAGGGAAAGGGAGTTTTTAATTCTATTAGTAATCAAACTCTTGCATTTAATGCCCTAGGTACTGCACCAAAGTGGAGCCCATCTTTTAAACATGATGTGGTTTTGAAGCTAAGGTTTAGACTGAAACTGCAGCCTCAATGCAGAAGGACTAAGGGAATTAAGGGAGGGGAAAAAGAGAAAAAAAGAAAACAAATTAGTCTTGCTCTGTATGCTGAATTACTGCTGTAGTAGTGCTTTTAGTTTTGTGTCTCTACTCTGTCTTTAGATTGCAAACAAAATTCCAGAGAAGAGCTGACACAGGCCCAACTAATCTGCAGTTCTTGCCAAGACAAAAATCAAGATGGAATTTCCAAGTGAAATCAATAAGAGCTGGAATAAAATCACAGGAGTTAATTTTCAAACCTTGAAGTGTTCAATTGATGGATAAGAAAGAGGATGCAAAATTCCCTTTGTATTTTGTGCGTTAATGTATCCGAGTGTGCCAGGATTTGTTCTTGCTCTGAGCCCAGCCATTATGATGGTAGAAATAAATAACATAATCACTCTGAGTCATACAGAAAAATATTTACATACTGATGACTTGGTTCATGGTCGTGAAACTGAAAACATCAGAAGTGTTACTGTCAATTATGCTTGGAAAAGCAGCTACATTAAAATTGGGGTATTTTTTTCTTTTAGTGACCAGATACTGTTCTCATGCATCATTTTTGTTCACTGGGGTTCTGCTTGCAGCTGAAAGTATTAGAAACATGTGATAATGAGTTCAACATATGTAATGAAAAGTGAGAAAGTGCATGGAAAATAGAGTGAGAGGAGAAAAGCAGGAAGAACAAGGTTGTAGGATGATATGAGCAGTAGCTAAAACATGATGTCAACCTGCTGTCCTTGGAGGAGATGAAGCTGCAGGCAGATACAGGTAATACAGACACACACACACAACAGGGGTGGGCACAGTTTAAAGCTGCTGAAAATAAAACCAACATCATCATGAGTTGAAGTATTTCAGTAAAGACTGAGAGAGGAGGGATGAATTTCAGAGCTTTTATGGATGAGAAGTGACACAACTCGCTCCAAGGGCTTGGAAGTGATGCACACTGTGCAGTTGCCAGCAGTTAAATAAGTTGCTAAGATCCTCTCAAGAACCTTTAGACTCACTGCCAGAGAAGAACTTGCCCATAACCCTTGGCATCTTATTCACTAAATCTTCTCTTTTTTTTTAATTTTTGAAAATTGTAGCAGATGTCCTCTTAGTGTCAGATCAGAATGTTGATAGATCAGGAGAATAAACCAGTGCAGAGCTCTGGATGAGGTGCCACAGGGCCCATGGGCTGATTCCCAGCCCTGGGTAAACTTCCTTAAAGCTCCTTTGCTGTTTCTTCCCATTCCCTGTGGTAACAGAGGCAATGATGTGGCTGTTTCTTCCCTCCTCTTCCCTACAGTTTTAAGCCTGATTTTAAAAATGTCTTTGTAATTTGAAATAATTATTTACTTTCCTGCCTTTGTCCACAGTTAATCTGCTGTGGGATTTGTCCCTTTGATGTCCTGAGTTGACAATGAAATTTATCTTAGTGAAAGAAGAGGCTGGGGGCATATGTCAGAATGCACAAACACACAAAAACCCAATCTCTTCTTTTCAAATGGGCCAGGCTGACAGTTTTTATGGTGCATAAGCTTCAAAGGTGACAGCCTAATAAAAAGAACAGAATCAGTTTGAGTTGACATTAATTTCTTAAAGGACTTTTTTACAATCTCTTTATTTATTTCTCTTGGCCACTCCATTTTATGTACAAACTGCATTAATATGTGAAGTAACTGCTTAATGCATCACACACCAAAATGCTTAGGGACTTCAATTTTACAGCAAAGTAGATTAAAGTATGAAGATTGCCTCCCTTTTTAAAGTTCATGCAGCAGTTTCAGATTGCTCTTCCTTGAGAGGTTTAAGGTTCCCTGTTTTCATTGCCAATGATTTAATTTGATTTTCTTTAAGAAGTCTGTCCTGTTGTACTACTCTATGCACTTTTTAATGAGATTTGGAATATTAATAGAGTTTTGCAGGCAAGACCTGGCAAACAACAGTGTATGTAGTACATAATGATCTCTGCAGAGTACAAGGGATAATAAAATGGGTATCCAAGGTTTACAGTATTTCAATTTTTCTAGAGTGTAACCAACTGACATCAAATCTCACACATAACCCAACACAAATTATCAGTTGTCAGATTTATTTTCAAACTCTTTTTGTGAAACACTTCACCTTCTTTATTCTGATTCACCAGTTTTTGACAAATGTATTATCAGATTTCTTCAAACTGCTGAGAAAACCAGGCTGCTCACCCTTGTGCTTAATTCTGGTGTCCCACATGCTCTTGTGATCTGGCAGTTTCTTCTTTATTTATTAACCTTTGTTTTAAAAGAAAAGAGAAAAAAGCCATGGTTCTTAAATATCTGGTGTTAATTTAGACCCTGAGGTGATCGCAATTGTGCATGTAGCTTTTCCTGTTAATGACAGCATGTCTTGGTTTTTCTTTCTTTTTCTTTTTCTTTTTCTTTGCAGTTTGTGGCCCATCCAAACTGTCAGCAGCAGCTACTGACAATCTGGTATGAAAACCTCTCAGGATTACGGGAGCAGACCATAGCCATCAAGTGTCTGGTGGTGCTGGTTGTGGCACTGGGCCTTCCCTTTCTAGCCATTGGTTATTGGATTGCACCATGTAGCAGGGTACTGAATTTTATAAATTATGTGTCTTGTGCTGTTCTCAGAGCTGTTTTTCCTTTTCTGGCAGTCAACATGCAATTTTTGCTGCTTCCAAATTTTAACTAATTAATGATATTTTTAGCAATCTCTAACCTTGAGCCAAAAGATGCTTAGGGGATTTTTTGTTACTTGCACTGTAAAGAGGGGACCACAATGATGAAATATGAATATAAATTAGCATTAAGCTGAAGGAAAGAAAAATAGCCTTCTGTCAGAGCTTTTTTCTTTTTAAAATTTCCCTAGGTTGTGCTCACCTCACAGTCTCTGCTGTGTAATTTCTTTGTATTAGTAACATGGATTTTTTGAAAGTCACCGCTCAGATTCTTTATTAAGTCTCCTCTGGTGGCATCCTGAGGTCTCATGCTGTTCCCATATAAACCATTAGCAGAACATCTGTTGACTTTACTGATGCAGAACTTAATCTTAAGTAAAATATTTGTTATCCCAGCCCTAGGAGGTCTGTTTGCCAGCTGAACCGTAGAGCAGAAATTAAATTAAATGCATCATTCTGACCATGCAGTGGGGTATATTCATAAAAGAGAGTAGCTGCAAACTCTTACATTTTTAAAAATATGTGAAAGTGTCAGGGTGCTCCCACCTTTCCTGCTGATCTCAGAAAGAAAGGAACAGCAGTTTCTTTGAAATCCTTATGGTCTGTAGCACATGAATTGTTTGCAAATCAGATGTATTGATAGATTTTTGGTAAATCAGATTAAGATTTCTCTGGTGCATTAACATTTTTTAAAAATTTAAGTACATTTACTCCTGTGCTGAATGTGGTCTTTCAATTATATTTCCTTAGCAAGTGTAAAGCAAATAAATGTGAGTTTATTTTATATTTCATTCTTTTAGTTCGTCTCAAAGAGGATAAGGTTTTTCTCGTCTACATATCTGATCTTTTCTCTGAGTTAAATATTTATTAACTTTAAAGATAAACTTTTATGAAAATAGTGCAATTGTTACTCTCCATTAATATCTTTAGTAAATATAGTCCTCACAGCTCACAGATACAATAGGAACATATTAATGTATTTTTAGCTGGTCTCTAATATGGAAAAGTGACATTTGTCCTTGAGCTCTAATTCCCAGCAGCAGAAACATCTGATGTTTCCCCTCAGTGCTCATGTCAAATAAAAGTGCTATACATTCAGGTCAGTTGCTGGATATTGCAATTACAAAATGCTTTCTAAAGGTCAGGAGCAGGAAGGGAACCTGAGATTGTTTGCCCAGGTAGTAAATGCAGTTTAATGTGTGCTGGTTTGCTTAGTTCATAGTAGGTGACCCAAATTTCAAGGAAAACAATTCCTTGAAGTAAGAAAGCTCATGTGGTCTTCTGGAAGCAGCTGGTTCCCTCTCCTGGTGCAGACAGACTGCCCCTACTGCTGCTACTTTGTTCTTTTGCCAGATGCAGATGTGAATTAAACCTGCTGAATTTATTTAAGAAATCACTAATATTTCTGATCTTCATTTTTCTTAGTCCATTTCGTGGAACAGTCATTAGTTTTAATAGACACAGGTAATTATTTGGGACTTAGAGCTCTGAACATGTGTTCTGTGGATGGAATATAGTAAACTAGAGATAAGAAAACAATTGATTTTTTCCTAGAGCTGTAGTTATAGAAAATTTAATAGTACACTCTTGCTAGGGAAAATGTTATGCTGGAGTTGGAGATTTTAATAATTTATCTTTCCCTGGGCTTACTTTATAAACTCTTACTGGTCACTGCCATTGTACATTTGCAATTCCTTGGAGTGTTTCCCCTCAAACATTGCCATCTAGAGTTTATGGAATAACATGAGCATTCACTAACAGGACAACATAATCTGTGAGGTTCCCTGTGGGAGCATTTTGTCTGAAATGGCAAAGCATCACAGTTGAGTGCTCTTGGAAGAATATCCTTTGAGAATGAGATTGGCTGTCCTGAGCTCTGAGTGCCCATTTATGCTTCTGTAATGCCTGGTGTTTCTTTGAGAAAACTGACTGCTTTCATTCTGCCTTTGCAGCTTGGAAGAATCCTTCGAAGCCCATTTATGAAATTTGTGGCACATGCAGCATCCTTCATTATTTTCCTAGGCCTGCTGGTGTTCAATGCTTCAGACAGATTTGAGGGCATAACGACGCTGCCCAATGTCACTGTCACTGATTACCCCAAGCAGATCTTTAGGGTGAAGACCACCCAGTTCACCTGGACAGAAATGCTGATCATGGTGTGGGTTCTTGGTAGGTATATTGCCCCTTCATCTTCCTGTTTTCTTGCAAATAGAAATTCTGAAAGGGAGGAGAGAAGCCCAGGTCCCAAACCTTTGATCCAGCTGCTGTGTGTTCTTGTGGAAAAATTAAACCCTCTGATTCACAAGTGGCTTGGGAATGTAAATGGTAAGAAAGTAAGAAGACATTTATTCCCCACACTTTATTTTTCCTTCTTTGGAATTACAGAGATTTTATTGTTAGGCCACAATACTTTGACTTCAAACTCAAGGCTCTACTCTACCCTCTGTGGGGTGATGTCTCAAGTATATATTTCCATTAATTAATTTCAATTAACACCTTGCTATTTGATCAACCCTGTTGAAACCAAGAGAAAATAACCTTAGTGAAGGGGATGATGATGCTGTGATACTGCAAATAAATCTCTGCTCCACTGGTATCACCCACTTCCATGAAATGGGAGAATTTAGGGAATTTACATGAAAACAGTTTGGCAAACATTGCTGTGCTTTTTCATTTCTTGTTGCAGGTATGATGTGGTCAGAATGCAAAGAGCTGTGGCTGGAAGGACCCAGGGAATACATCTTGCAGTTATGGAATGTTCTGGATTTCGGGATGCTGTCCATTTTCATTGCTGCTTTCACAGCCAGGCTCTTGGCATTCCTTCAGGCCACAAAAGCACAACAGTATGTGGACAACTACATTGAGGAGAACGACCTCTCCGAGGTCACACTTCCTCCAGAAATTGAATATTTTACTTATGGTGAGCTTAGTTTTTCTGCCAAACACATCTGAACACAGGAAAGCCTCAAGGGTGCACTTAGAAGCCTCTTTTTACCCTAGAGCTAAATTTGACCCCCTTGATTTCAAACATTTGGAAGTTGTATTTTACTGTTGACTAATTGCATTAACAGATAAAATGTTGATGTGATTACTTTCTCTTTTTTTTTTGATTCAGTTGTTTGATAGTTATTCATGCTCATAAACATCTATCAGCATTTCCTCCTGAAGGAAGGATGCTGGCCCTGTGAAGATCTGCTTAAGTAGAATAAAACTACTAAATACTACTAAAAACTACTTATAGCAGTGCAGAAATTGTTAATAAAGATGTGATTAATCTGTATTTGCAACACAAGAAAATGCTGCTGACTGTATTTTAGGATGGATTTCAATATATTGTAACAGCAGACTTGTTTTTTTAATTTACCTTAATTGCAATATAACCAATCTGAATTTGTGCACATGTAAATACACATTTAGAAACACAAGGTATTTTGATATGAAACACATTTTAATTCAGTATGCTCTGCTAAGATGGTGCATGAATTCACAGAGTAATTTATGAATTTCTGTGTAACTCAATTGTTTCTGTGCACATTGTGTGTAAAGCCCACAATCCTATTTCTTTTGATGTAATTGGCAAAACTCTTTATGGTCACTATGGGAACTAGGTTAAATTGTGCAAAAAGCAAAAGCTCAGTGTGACTAATAAAAGAAATTGTTCATCAGGCACCACTTAACTTCCCATCAATAAAATACCAAATAGGAATAAATTCCCACCTTTAGCACAGTGCTTGTTAATACAGATGTTAAAGAAGGCAGTAAGGAATTAGTTATTGTCTAGTTCAGGTTGAAATGGAAACTGCAGAAGAAAATTCCAAGTTTCTTCAGGTCACTTTTCTTCTGACAGAAGGTAATGTAACTCACATTCATAATTTGTGACTTAAATGAAATAGGAATAGAGCAGCAACTATTAGACTCTTCAAATATTTGTCTCAACTAAATTCAGACATGTTAATGGAAAAATCTTGTCAAGGTTTATTCTTCTAGATGGTGATAAATGAGTAACCCCTGTATTTCCTATCTTGCAGCTAGAGATAAATGGCTCCCATCTGATCCTCAGATAATATCTGAAGGCCTTTATGCAATTGCTGTTGTTCTCAGCTTTTCTCGGATCGCTTATATCCTGCCTGCAAATGAGAGTTTTGGGCCCTTGCAGATCTCACTTGGAAGGACTGTTAAGGACATCTTCAAGTTTATGGTCCTTTTTATTATGGTTTTTCTTGCATTTATGATTGGAATGTTCATACTGTACTCCTACTACCTTGGAGCTAAGCTAAACCCAGCCTTTACAACGTAAGTATGAGGTTTCATTGTAAGTAAAAAGCCAATCAAAACTTTCAGGTTTTTCACTAAGATAACAAAGTCTGTGAGATATTGTGTGCTCTCTCTTAGCATTAAAATAAAACTGCAGACCTCAGAAAGCAGAACACAAAAGACCAATTGTTCCCTGTTTGTATAATGGAAGCTTTTATTTCAGGCTGAAATAATTTCACCTGCATATATTTCAATCACGCAGACTTGTGGGCAACCAATTGGAAGAGAATATTACTTGATATAAAATACCTTTCTAGTTCCTGTTGTTCTGCATGTATTGTTACAGCTCTATTAGCTGTGATGGATAGGTGGAGCACAAAGGAAAAATGGGAAGTGCTGTGAAAAATGTTTCCTTGCATGTTTGTTGTTTTGATCAATGCTCTGATTCACAGACAAATTAATTGAGGTTGTTTATCAGCCACTGTAAACACAACTGATATATTTCTTTGTGTAGTTACTAATAATGCCTTCCTTTTTTTTTTCCTACAGAGTGGAAGAAAGTTTCAAGACTTTATTTTGGTCGATATTTGGCTTGTCTGAAGTAACCTCTGTTGTCCTCAAATATGATCACAAGTTCATTGAGAACATTGGTTATGTTCTTTATGGCATATACAATGTCACAATGGTGGTGGTTCTGCTCAACATGCTGATTGCTATGATCAACAGTTCATATCAAGAAATTGAGGTGGGCTCTGTTCTCAAGGTGTTCTCAAGTTTTTCTCTTCTGTTAATAGGAATTATTTCAGTGATATTCAAAAAGTACAAAGAAGAGATTACCACAGGAAAGGATATCACAAAATGTATAAAATAAATCTGGCTTTATCTAATAGCTCAGCCAAGCTGCAGAAACTCACAGGATCTAAACAAGTTTTATCTCATGCAATGTACACACTATATTTGGCATCCAATTCAATTTTAAAAAAATCAGAAAATGTAGAGTATTGAAGATACTTGGATTTCAAAAATAAATCTCAGGTTGCTGAAACGAAAGTAAAAGTGTATTTATAGTGCCAGCTTTCCAGACAGACCATGAGTTCAAAGAGCACTAATTCACACAGATGCAGGCACTCACCCACATGAACAGGAAGAAGGATTATCTAAGGCACAGTATACAAATGGATATGTCATTCCCAGTCTTTTCAATGAGTTCTGGGAAATGTTAGCCAATTCAGCAGGAGAAAACTAGTCATAATCCAGCCTTGGACTACTTCCTAAAGAATGTATTAGGACAAAATAAGTTTGTCAGTATTTAACACAACTTCTTCAGGACCACAAACTTGGTATTTTCTATAGTCTGTCATAAATCAGAGTTGTTTATCCTGGTTATATAAAAAGCTGTGAGCCACTACCATTTTAAGCCATTTTTTGCCTTGAGTCTAATACTTCAACACTAGTGCAAGTACCAAACACATGTGACCACTTTAATAAGAAAAACAAGACTTGTAAATCCCCTGAAAGCTCCACTTTAAATAGCAGGGAGTTTATATGTTGGCTTTCACTTGATGCAAAAATTATCCTTGTTTAAATGCTTCATGTGCTTGACCTAAGTATTCTCAATGAAATGTTGCCATTAAGAGATGACTGAAATTTGGTTAAAATAGACTAAATAAAGTGGTTACATTTTTGCAGAACTGCTGATGTCTTACTAGCAAGAAAATAACATTTTATCTAATACCAGAAAGATATTTCAAAGCAGTTTCAATTGAAAGAAGCTTTTTTAAAAATTTGGAATCTTTTTGGTTTTTTTTCATAAAAACCAAGAGCATCATCTGTTTTATTTCCCAACACAGGATGACAGTGATGTAGAGTGGAAGTTTGCTCGTTCTAAACTTTGGCTGTCATATTTTGATGATGGGAAAACATTACCTCCACCCTTCAGTCTTGTACCAAGCCCCAAATCTTTTTTCTATTTCATCATGAGGATCATTAACTTTTCTAAGTGCAGGAGGAGACGGCTACAGAAGGACATTGAGATGGGAATGGGCAACTCCAAATCAAGGGTAGGTTCTGAGATCTTTTCATTGCAGTGAAGAATTGTGTGTCCAACAATCTTCTTTTCTTTTTAGTTTTAGCCTATAACCCATGTTTCTGATGATAGTAGAGTAATTAATCATCTGTGTAAATAAATCTCTATTTCAGACTGCCTAAACATACTGCATAAAACAAGAAAATAGACTTAAATTTTGTTAGAGCAAGCAAATCTGGGGAAACACAATTAAAACAAAAATTGATGAGTTTTCAAAGATGCAAATAATTCCCACAAGGAGTTATTTGAATATTGATTAAAGATACTTTAAGCCTATTTCCTCAGAATAGGATGGCTAAAATTATCAGCATTTAAAAAACCCAAAAAACCAAAACTAACATATAATTCATGACAATATCATTAAAAAAAAAAATACTCTGATATAACAAAAGATGGAAAGATCCTCAATATGTCTAAAGAAAAAGAATAACGGAGCTGAATCCTAAGTGTGAATTCCATAATTTATTTTAATTTTGTCTTATTTTTTCTTAGTTAAACCTTTTCACTCAGTCGAACTCCAGAGTTTTTGAATCCCACAGTTTTAACAGCATTCTCAATCAGCCAACACGCTATCAGGTAAGTCCATCCAGTGTTCACTGTCCTGAATAATAGAACTGTGAGAAGGTTCTAGCAGAGTTTTGTGTTTCAAGTACATTTTGTCTTCACTAGATAAAGAAAACCTCCTGTAGAAATCAAACTCTAGGATGCTCCTTGAAAAGACAGTTATTGTCTAAGCTCATTATTTGAAGCATTTCAAAACTAGCTCATGCAGTATTTAAAATTGGTGTTTGATGTTCCAGTTGGGAAAGTGTGAGGAGCAAACATCTGAAAGTGGGGAAGGAATATCTGGAATGAGTTTCTGGGTAAAGGATGTAAAAGCTGACTCAATTGGCTGTTCCTTTCTCAGCATGCCCTTAGAAAAGCCCATTTGAGGCAAGTGCTTCATTCTTTCTCTTAGGCAGATGTGACAGAGAGAGCTAAGAAAGAAAAATGAACAATGTTTAATTACATAATCTCCCCTGATTATATAACTCTGTTAATCTGGCAGCAAATAATGAAGAGACTGATAAAACGTTATGTTCTGAAAGCACAAGTGGACAAAGAAAATGATGAAGTCAATGAAGGTAAGAAAGAGACTGCAATATTCAGAGGCAATTTTTTTCATGTTGTATTAGGAACCAGTGTTACAATGATGCATGGGGGTTTTGAGTGAAAAGAGGGATTATTTCTATTTCACATGCACTGAAGCTCAGATAGTAATGGAAGTATGCCCATGTCATCCAGAAAAATGGAAAAGTGGGACTAAAGAAGTAGAACTGAGAAATATTATGGGCCCCATTTTACAGACAGAAAATGAGAGCACAGACATAATGCACAGAGGAAACCTGTGAAGGAGCCATTAACTGTATTCACATTTCCAGAGTCCTAATCAAAGCTGCAGGATCTTCCTCTCTGTTTCATTCAACTGAACACACAATCTACCACTTTACACCATTAACCACTTTGTCCTGCCTTCCTTCATAGAGCTGTGAGGGATAATTACCTGTGAAGCTGCCCATCATTAAACAAAGCTCCACAGTCAGCTGCATGGCGATAAAAAATGACAGATGAAACCTCTGTTTTAGTGGGAGACCTTTTGAGAAACAGTGGATCTGAGCTCCTTGGCAGATGTGAGAGGTGCATGCTCCAGGTGCTCATCACTGAGATGACATTATGGCAAAGGTTGTCCTCCTTCCCCCAGCTTTCCAGGAATGAAACACAGGCCTGCAGTCCAACAAACTGCTGTGCTCTGGGCAGATCCCCAAACAAAAACTCTAGCCTAGAATCTTACCAAGCAATAAAGTGATGCAGTGATGGACAGCCTGGGGTCAGAAGATGTTCTGTTGGAATGGCAGCATCATGCAGCTGTGTGCATGTTTGAGGTGAGGGGCTTGAAAGGGCTGCTCAGCTCTCAGCTAAGGCAGAAAAGCTTCTGTTTTGCTCCTTAGTTGCTTTCTGCTTACCTGTAACTCTGCAGCAGGGTGAAAAGATTAAATTAAATCCCCCTCAGTGCCTTCAAAATGCAGCATTGTGCACTGTCTGTTATCCTGACACTTCCCCATCCTGTGTGGCTCTGCAGAGCTGTGATTGTCAGTGACAAAAGCAGAAAGGCTCCTAAAAGTGAATCCTCTCAGTGTGCTGCTCTGCTGAATTCCCACTGCTTTCCTCCTGTTCCTGCTCTGTGATGTAGGAAATCATCTGCCTAGTGACTGATGAAAAGACTGTTCTGTCACCAGCAGTGCCAGCCCTCTCCAGGTCCCTGATGCCACTTTGGTGTTGGCAGAGATGTGTTTAAATTAGCAAGACAGTGCAGAAGAATCAGGGTTTACTGACAGCATGGTTCTGGCTTTAGCACCGTTTTACCAGGCAGAGGAAAGTCCATTTGGAGCAGGGCAAGTAACCCTTGAGTTTCCCTCTTCAGATGCACAGTCAAGTGCTCTGTGTCCTGAGCATCTCATTGGTACCCAAAGTACAGACCCAGCCTCTGAAGATACAATTCTTCAAGTCTGCTGTACCCTAAACTGAAAACATTGACATGTCTATGTGCTACAACTACTTCAACAGAAGTCTGGAAATTTTCCCTGTTCTGCATCACTAGAGAATTTAGGTGTCTCTTCATACTCTTTTATTTCATACATGACTAATCATTTCCAGAGGCAGATGCTCACACATCCCTCACACTTGCTGGAAGAACAGTATTTGAAGATTTTTAAAAGCTTTTGCTGTTGAACTGAATATCCTACAAGGGAAGACATGCTACTGCTTCTTACAAGCCTGGCCTTCACAACTATTTGTATAAATGTGTTTTTTGTATTTATATCAAATTATAATATCATGTTAAATTGGTTGACTTTTTCTAATTCCAAGGGTGTTGGTAAGGAAGAGGAGAAAGACTCAGAAGCTGTGAGTTTTACTGCCAGCTCTGCCACACCTTTCCTTTGTGATTTTGGCACACCCCTTCAGAAACAAACCTTTTTTCCTTTTCTCTCTAAAAAGGGGATACTAATATTTACCAGCTGTTCAGCAGTGTTGGTGTGATTAATTCATTAACCTTTGTCCAGCCCTCTGGGGATCTTTGGTGTTCTGTGAACACGTGGAGCACAAAGTGAGACCTCGATGGACTGTTAAAATTCCTTTGGTACTATTTAGGGATGGAGAGACGTCTCACTGGGAATGAAGGAGAGATAAATCCTCCTGACCTATCCTGTACCTGCTCTCATGAACATTTTGGGATGATAATCTGAAATGGGCACTGATATGATTCAACAGAAGAGTATTGACTGAATGTTAAACTTTGCTAAGGAGTGTTTCTTTCCATTATTAATGCAGGTGAATTAAAGGAAATCAAACAGGACATCTCCAGTCTTCGCTATGAACTGTTGGAGGATAAGTCCCAAGCAACAGAAGAGTTGGCAATTTTAATACATAAACTCAGTGAGAAACTAAATCCTAATATGCTGAGATGTGAATGACTCAACAAAGGAACCGTGGCTTCGACTACAGCACAACTATTTATTGGCAATAATATTTCAGTATCTTATACTTGAAAAAAAATGTATTGTAGATTTTTAGCACTAAATAACTTTATGTACAGCTTCTCTGGAATTTAGTCTTAGGAACTTTTATTAACTCACCACAAAAAGATTGCTCTCTTCATTTTAATTGTCTAAAAGCAAGAACTATCATAACATTTTTTTTGCATTTATGCATTAAAAAGGTATAATGGTATCGATTGCTGATATTTTAACAGGTTTATGATTACATATGGAGAATTCTTTGCACTAAATTTGCAAGACAAAAAATTAACAGATACAGCGTAATACTCTGTTCCTTGCAGTGTCCAGGTACAAAATAGGATTTTTCATACTACAATAAACCAACTAGAGATGAGTGGAGGATTACTTGAAATCTTTGTTTTTTATGGTGGTGCTAGTAACGCGTGTAAGCCCAGAACTCATGGTTATGACCGCAAGGAGTTGCTGAGAACCAGGTGAGTGGGAAGGGATTTTTTTTAAACTCAGACTCGGTGCAGGGCTGGTATTTTTGGCTTCGTTGTTAAATAAACCACTCCTCCCGTGCGGTTCAGCACCGAGATTCCCATAGGAGCCGCTGCGGGGCTGTGCCCGCCCCTGGCCCCGCCTCCTGCACATTGCAGCCAATCACGGCGCGCGTTTTGCCGAGGCCCCGCCCTCTTCAGCCCGCCCAGCCAATGGGAGGCGGGCTCGGCGCGGGGGTTGCCGCGGTGACGGGCGGCGGGCGCGCCGTGCCCGCGGGAGGGACGCGCGTCCCGCGGGAGCGATGGAGCCGAGCCTGGCACGCGTGGATTACCTGCAGGTGAGCACGGCACCCCCCGGCAGCGCCCCGGCAGCGGGACGGGATGTCCCGGTGGCACGGCCCGCCTGGGGCCGAGGGGCGGCCGCGCGGCGGGGCCTGCGAGCGGCCCGAGGCGCGTCCCGGCGCTCCGGGCCCCGCTCAGGAGCGTCTTTTCCATCGCAGGTTGGAGTCACGGCGCAGAAGACGATGAGGCTGCTGCCCGCCTCCGGGAAGAAGGCCACGCAGAAGGTACCGAGCGCCTGCTGCTTCGCTGCCTCCTGTTCTGTGCCTCATCCTATCGTTAATCATCTCCAGAGTTTCCTTAGATCTAGGACGTCACAGGGAAAGACTGTGCCATCCCGTTCTGGGGGTTTGGAAAACCTTTTTTTGGAAAAAAAATAGAAAAGTAATTGAATTTGAGGTTGGGAAACTTCAGAACCGGGAAGGAATTTTTGTAGTTTACGGCACTGCTGAAACCACAAGGGATTTTTCCATATTTCTCTTATTTTGGTTTTATTGATACTTACGACTAGAGGAAATGGCCTGAAGCTGAGACAGGAGAGATTAAGATTAGATATTAAAAATATATATTTTACTGTTAGGATGGTCAAGCATTGGAATAGGCTGCCCAGGGAACTGGTGGAGTCGCCATCCCTGGAGGTGTTGAAGAGGTGTCTGAATGTGGCACTGCCATGGTTTTGGGGTTACAGTAATACTGACAACTTGATGACCTTAAAGGTCTTTTCCAACCTTGATGAGTCCATTAAATATTTCTCTGAAGTTTTTCTTAATATAAGTTTAAATTAAGGAAACCTTTTTAGGGAAACTCAATACAAATAGCTGCCTTTTTTTTCCTTCAATAATAAAGTGTTAGTGTGAAAACACAACTCATCCCAAATGCACCATTTACAAGTAGAAGCAAGAAAAGGATTGTAAATGCCTGTGCTTGAACTGCTGTTCAATCTCCTATCTATACCATCTTATATAGATTCCTCCTATATGTAATTAAGTACTCTAGAATTCCGAGTCCTTAAATATATTAAAATACCATTAATTTTATAATAGAGGGACTATTTACAACAGCATGTAGTGACAGGATAAAGGGGGAGCAGCTTCAAACTGACAAGAGAGTAGGTTTAGATTAAATATTAGGAAAAAATCATCCCCTGTGAGGGTGGTGAGGCACTGGCAGGGGTTACCCGGAGAAGCTGTGGCTGCTTCATCCCTGGAAGAGTTCAGGGTTAGGTTGGATGGAACTTGAGCAGTCTGGGATAGTGGACCCACGACAAGGGGTTGGGCCTGAGTGATCTTTAAAGTACCTTCCAACCCAAACCATTCTGTGATTCTATCAATACAGGAAGAACATTCTTTAAAATCACAGCTATGTGTGTAATAAAAAATAACAATGTATTATTATACTTTTGAAGGTGGTGGTTGGAGATCAGGATGGGGTCGTTACGTGTTTTGGAATAAAAAAGGGGGAAGCTGTGGTAAGTGGAAATGTTCCATTTAAAATTTTATTTTTGAAATGTTCGCCCCAGTGAACTTTGAAAGTCCATTTTTTATTGACATGGCAAATCAGATGCCTGTGGAAGATGTCTGAGTAGAGCTGTGGACTGATACCTAACTGTGGTGATGGGACGCTGATCTCATGCCTGGTCAGCATCCTCCACAGTTACAGAATCAAAAACTAATGTGGATCATCACCAAAAAAAGTAATTTCCACACATTTTGCAAATCATTTAAGTTGGGCTTAAGCCTGGGCACATACACAGTTATTGTAATGGGACAAAAACCTGCAGAGATTCATTAAATCACCTTGGGGATTTGGACAAACTGATGGCTTTGTATGCCCAGCTCAATAAAAAAATTGTTTTCTTTGAGTTTTCTTCTCCAGGGAGTTCATGGTTAGCTCATAAGTATTCTACAGCAATACAAATAAATCAATGTAGACTTCTGGAATAAGAATGTAACACGTGAGAGGGAGGGAATGTCTGTGTGTTGTTCTTCAAAATAAAAAACAAACCACTAATAAAACAGCTGACAGCAGTGCTGAATTTTTCCCATGGATGAATAAATAACACTGAAGTAATGAAGTCTTAATTTATTATGTTTTAAAGCTTTTTATATTTATTTACTGATCAAATGCTTAGTTGCTCTGTGATTCTGAAGATAAATGTACAGATTTTTTTTGTCTGTGTACAACCTATTGCATCTTAGTTTTGCCAGAAACTGTAAAGAAATTCCTTATCCTTTATGTTAAAAAGATTACAGTAAGTATGATACTGTGATGATGAAAATTGCTTTTCTCTTGACAGCCAGTGTTCAAGACACTGCCAGGACAAAAGATCTCCAGACTGGAGCTGGGAGGAGCTCTTAATACACCACAAGAGAAAATTTTTGTGGCTACAGGATCTGAAGTCAGAGGTTTCACAAAAAGAGGGAAGCAGTTTCTTTCCTTTGAAACTAACCTTACTGAAAGCATCAAAGCTATGTATGTATGATATTTTGCACTTTTTTGAGAGCTGTAGCAGATTGTTAGTCTGTGGTTTTATGCAATGATTTTGAGCATATTGTGTAGGTGACCCTAGGTGACACTGCTGTAACCTGTAGGAGGAATTTGGAATATGATGGAGAAGTTTTGGAAGTGTAGGGGGAATTGGGAGTGGTTTGGAGTCACTCACAGCAGAGCTAGGGTTGTTGCCACAGGATGGCCTGTCCACATAGCTCCTGGAGCAAAATCTTTTTTGGATTGTGTTGTAAGATGCTACACTAGATAAATCAGCATAAAAAATGCAGTAATGAAATTTGTATAAAGATATTCTCAGGGATTTACCTGAAGACAAAGTAGAAATGTGAGTGCTGCAGAAACGACTTGGTTTCAATATTTGTAAGGAACTGTAAAAGCTGGAACAGCTTGCAGGGCCCCATAATACCTTGGAGCTGCAAGCATTGTAAGGCATAAAAGCATAAAAGACTCTTGCTGCAGCAAGATGCTACAGGATGTGTTTTCTTTTCCTCAGGTACATTTCAGGAGCAGATCTCTTTCTCTGTGCAAGCTACATCTATAACCATTACTGTGACTGCAAGGACCAGCACTACTTCCTATCAGGAGATAAAATCAATGATGTTCTCTGCCTTCCTGTAGACAAAGTGAACTGCATCACACCGGTGCTTGCGTGTCAGGACAGAATCCTCAGGGTGTTGCAGGTTAAAATGCTTCCTCCTTTATGTTTTATGTATGGATGCTGTGGAATTGGACTAATTATTAAGGGAATATATACCAGCATGGTTTAAACATCATAAGGATCAGTGCCTTACTTGGCAGTGTTGCTGCTGCTGCATTCCCTTTCTGTTGGTTTTTAAAAGGAAAATCATTATCGTAAACTTGCAGAAAATGAGGATTAATGAAACCACTATAAACAGGCTTTGGAATTCATAGGTGGAAGTCAGTGACAAATTGGTCCCTTCTAACTAAAAGTGCTCAGATATACATTTAATTTCCTGCAGTCTTTATCACTTTGGGAATTCTTGCTCTCATAAATTACAAGTCTTGAGTGATACTAAGCGGTTTAACATGTTAATTTGCCAGATGAGTTCCTGGATCATTTTTAATGATAACACCATGTTACATTTCTACAGACTTCATCCTGGTTTTGGCTTAGAAATGGTTCTCCCATAGGAGCTTGAATAAGTAAATCTTACGTTTTAGGATGATCCATAATAATTTTGTCATTGTGGGGCTTTGGTTTGGTGTTTGGTTGGTGGTTTGGGGTTGTTCTTTTTTTGTTGTTTGGGTTTTTTTAACAGTTCATTTAAGATTGTTCTCTTTGTCTTCAGGGATCTGATTTGATGTATGAAGTAGAACTTCCTGGACCACCTACTGTTCTTGCTCTGAGCAATGGCAATGGGGGTAACAAGATTTGGAATATACACATAATTAATAATACTATTTTACTGTATTTTTAAGATTTTGTAGCTTGTCTTTGTTAATTATTTTACTTTGATTTTTAAGCTGATGCTGAAAACACAGCAGAAAAGTGACTATGTGAGGTAATTTTTTAAATATATAAATAGACCCAGATGTGACTGCTTTAGAAAGTTCTAAATTATATTTACATTTAATTGAAGGCCTCTTATAACACTAGTGAGATCTGAGGGGTCTCATTGTGTAAAAACAAGCTGGACTTTTCTGGGCCACGTCCAGGTTTTGGGTTTGTGTTTCTCTTACACATGGATTTCCATAACTGGAATGCATGGATGGATGAGAATATTGAGCAGAGCTCACATAAGCTGAGACTGGAAGGTTCAAACCTAAAATAGTTTGATCATCCTTCTTGCTAATCTGCTCTAACCTCATAGAAATCTCTTTAGGGTGTTAATCTGCTGCTTAATTTAGTTTCAGTTTGATTGTGTGACAAACATCCAGAGCTGGTTTGGAAAAGTAGTTCTTAACTGCTGAAATTTTGGTACAATATTCACTGCTGAGTGTGTTCTGAATGGATTTTTCTGTTTTTCTTCTGTTAAATACATTGAATAGCTTTTATACCTCAGCCTAACTTTGCTGAAATATATAATAGTAGATTCTGACTGGTTTTTAGGCAGAGCTCTTGTGCAGGAGTGCAGCCAAACACAGAACAGTGATAGCCACAAGGAAATGACCAGCATGGATGCACTTTTCATGGATTTGTTTTTGATTTTGAAGCCTGACAGTTCTGTGGCATGTCACTAATTCAGTGTTGTCATTTCCCATTGGCTGCAGAGTGCAACTACACAACATCTTGATGTGCTTGATTTTATCAATTTTAAATTCAGTTTCTGTGTTTAGGTGATTCTGGGGAAGAAGTTGTGTATGGGACTTCTGATGGGAAATTGGGCCTCACCCAGATTACTGGTACCAAGGCAATCCCAAGGTGGGAAATTGGAAATGAAAAGAAGAGAGGAGGTATGTGTCTCAATTTCTTACTCTCAGCATTCCTGAGGCTTTGTTAAGAGTAGGGTAATCAGGAAATCTTATTTACAGATAATTTTGGAAGCATATTGTGATTATGTCAGTAATATGACTAAGGTCTCTTTGATTCTTCTGATTTTCTGACAAATAATTTTAATCAGTTTGTCTTGCTTTGGATTTTGTGTTCATATTATTTCCAGTATTTTAGCAAACTTTTTTTCTTACACTGTTTTTAAAGTGGTGTTTGTAAAACAGTGTTGATTCAAATATGATTGAGATGTTTATAATGTTTCTATTTCTAAGTGTGTGTATATTTGCCAAACTTATCAGATGTTCAGTGGTTTTAAGGTCTCTAAAGAATCATAATAAAGGGTTTTGTCTGAAGGTGGAATATGTCTCCCAAATAACTGATCAAAACTCCCAGTTTTAGCCTTGGTGTGCTGCTTCTGGAACATTTATTAGCCCATACTGCTTTGTACAGCAGAAGATTAGGAATGGAATGTATAAATGCATTTTTATTTAATTATAAGAGTTACCACCACATTATTTTCTTAAAATGCTTCCTAGTACTTAGTCTTTCTATGAAATATGGAACTATAAAAGTTAACCTTGAACCTGAAGCACAGGACCTCAAGAACTCATCCAGAAATCTCATTATTATCTTAAAAGCTGGCCAGGAGTCTCTTTCTGTGTAATTCAGTGTGGCCTGTGTATTATTGTATCATGAACTTTTAATAAAGATGAAGCAAATGGCTTTGTTTTCTTCTTCATTAGGTATTCTGTGTATTGATAGTTTTGACATCCTGGGAGATGGAGTTAAGGAGTTACTTGTTGGAAGAGATGATGGAATGATAGAGATTTATAGCTTTGAGAGTGCTGACGATCCTGTGCTTCGACATGATTATGTAAGTGCTCATTCTTCACACTCTTCTGGGAAAAATAAAGGTTAATTAAAAATAAAAATCTGCATTTCAAAACTTACATGGTCATTACTGCTAAAATATGTGGTTTGGAGGTTTGTCACATTGACAGTATGAACTTGAAATCAGTATGGATTAATATAAATAAATAAATAAACGCATAAGAAACAGAAAGTGAAGTAGTTGTGATTTGAACAAAAATCAAAATAATGTAGAGAATGTGTTAAACTTTTGACTTAGTTGACTTCAGGGTGAAACATAATACAGGGTTGCTCTCTGAGTGAAAAAACTGAAAGTGTTGTGTATAGTCTGTGATTTACAGGTTAAGAAGTGGAAAGTGCCAGGGCTTCACAGAGCACAATTACTTTGGTTATCAATTGATTAAAATAGTAATTGGGTCCAGAGGGATCATTTCACTTCAGTCAGATTGCTGATTTCTGCTGGGAAAAAACACTGTCCATCAGTGTTTTGCTTTCAACTTTTCAGTGTTTGCTGTGTGGAGTAAAATCTTCTAAAATCTTCTGAAATGCAGTGATATTTCCCTGTGCTTGAATGTGTTTATTTGAAGGCTTTGTCTGAGAGCATTGCATCAATCCAGGGTGGCTGTGTGGGGAAAGATGGCTATGATGAAATTTTAGCAGCAACATACTCAGGTAAGCCTCATATCATTGACACAATAAATGCCATGTGTGGTGAGCTGATAAAATGAAGCAGGTTATGTTTGTAGTGCAACTCACATCTCTTAAAATTTTGTGTTGAGAAGATCTCTTCTGATTTAATATTTGCACTTATAAAAAGTTTCCTACACTTAAACTGTAGGGATTTTGTATTTTAAGATGCTCATCATGTATAACACAGTGACTGGCTATATTTTGGTGTAAGCTGCTGCTTTATTGTGGTGAATTAATGACTATGTCTGAAGGAATTAGTTATGATTTTTTAATATATATGAAAAATGTTGATCTAGAAGCAGGTTTTTCTTTTATTTTTCTGTCTTTTATGTAATTTCATTCCTTTTCAGCTTCACAGTGCTTTAGATGGGGTTGATTTTGATGTTAGTAGGAAATAAAGCTCCCCCATGTGAGGCATCTCAGCAGCTCCTAAGTCTTGAGCTATTGACCTGTCTGTGACAGCTGCACGTGTCAGCTGCTGGGAGCTAAAATACTGCTAATTCCCTCTCTTTAGTTACCTTCAGTGCTAAAATTTAACCTATTGAAACTTCTTGTGATGAAAATCATGTCATTTGGCAAGATACAATCCTCAGTCAGTTACTGAGAAATAATGGTGTTCCAAGTGCCTCTTTTAAACATTTTTGAGTGATCAAAAGACTCTTACACCTGACCTCATATGAATTGTTTTGGTGTGATTGGCCACAGAACTGTTGCAGCCTAAATCCTTTGTGGCTTCTTTCAGTAGGAATGTTGTAAAGATCCATGGATCATGGAAGAAAGGGAAAAAGTGAAAGCCTATGTTCCCCTGTGGGCTTTTCAAAGAATTCTGGTAGGATGTGCACTAGACTGATTTTTGTCAGGGAACCAGAGCTATAAACACCCATTCATGTCTGCATACCATGCCTGAGTTATCAGAATATAATCAATTAGTATTTGCTTTTATAAATATATGTAATTTTGTAAGCAAAAGTAAATTTTTTTTTCAAGCAGCAGCAGCCAACCTCTAAGCCCACTGAGCAGCATCCAGTTTGCTATGAACACATTGCACAGATTTTATTTTGTTTTCAGTACTGCCAGTAATTCAAGGTTTTCTCAGAAAAAGAGAGGTGAGAAAAAAATCCCACTGCTCAATTAAAAACTGTTAAAGAGGAATGATTGCTCAAAGTACTTGATGGAAAAAAAAAAAGTAATGTTTTCCAATTTAAGAATGAAACCCATAAAAAATGATGCTCAGTGTCTAGAATTAATCCTACAAAAAAGGATTAAATTGGGCTCAATTCTCCCTACCCAATGTGTGGAACAAACATCACTCCACACATACAATAGCTGAGTGTAGAATTTTCTTTTTAGCTTATAAGGAATATAAACTTCATATATTGGTTTAGGCTGGCTGACAGGACTGACTACAGAACCTGTCCATAGAGAAGGTGGATCAGGTGAAGAACTAAAATTAAGCCAAGAAATGCAGAGCAAGATTTCATCCTTAAGGTAATTGCACTAGAAAGAAATTTAAATGGAAGAATGAAAATGTTAAAAGCTGAAATGTCATCTCTCCTTCCTATCTCACTGGATTTTCTTTATCATTAATATATCTAGCAGTGGAATCAAACCTTTTCAAAGTAGAAATGTAGTAGTCTTTTTCTGTCTTGCCTTCTCATGATGATGTCCTAATGCTTTCTGCCTCAGTATCAGCAAGATAAGATGATAAGATTCCTTTCTTCCTTGCTGCTCCATAGCTTCTAAATGATGGCACGAAAGAAGTCACTACCATATTACTCAAAATGCATTGTACTCTTGAAGGAAAAAGATTGTCCTTTCCTGTGTCTCAAAAGCATCTTTTGGCAAGGAACACATACAATCCATGTGTCCATGTGATAGAGTTTCTGCTTTATCTTTGCTGAGTGCATCAAAGGGGAATCATCAGTCACTTCTGGCTGGAAAATTAAGTACAGGAGATAAACATGATTGCTCTGCTAGTTTAAACTAACTAATTTCCAGGGTGGCTCTATAGCTGCCTTTTTTAAAGGCATGATGAGTGATTTTGCCTTTTTAGGAATGAATTGGAGCAACTGCAGATAAAAGTACTTCACGAACGGGAGAAATACCAGCAGTCCTCTCAATCCAGCACTGCAGTTTCCTCAGTACCTGCCTTCAGTGTGAATGACAAGTTCACACTGAACAAGGATGATGCCAGCTACAGCCTCATCTTGGAGGTGCAGACAGCCATAGATAATGTCCTGGTGCAGGTCAGTGGGGCTTTGTTCTTGTTGGCTTTCTTGATGCAGAAATAAAACACTCAGAGACTTCTGGTTCAAAATACCAAGCATCTTAGGGAATAAATACAGCAATTAACAAAATAGGCCAAAGTGCCTGCTGTGATTTCTTTGTAACTTTGTGTTTGCTTTTGCATGTCCTTATTTAAACACCAGTTAAATGAGGTGCACATCCTCACTCGCCAGTTAAGTGCCCTCTGTAGTGGAAAATTAATTTCAGAATGTTATGGGCCACCTGTTCACTTCCAGTGTGGAACAGCATCTGATTTGTGTGCAGTTGGGGAGAAATACTCCTGCCCATCACAGCAGCCTTAATTAATTATTTCTCCTACTGCATCAGCTGAAATTAATGCCATCTTTGGTAGAAAAAGAGTAGCAGTAGTGAATTACCTTCCTTTGGAAAATGCATGAGGAGAAAAATGTGACAAGAAGGAATTTATGAGGCAAGTTTTCTATTACAAATGGGAAGAAGTATTGTAGGATTTTAATTTTCACTTCTTAGTAAAAATCCTGTTTTTATTAAGGATGTTACAGAGCAATGCTAAGCTACAGCTAATTTGCCACTGTATGATATCAGGTGTTTCTATAGCTAAATAAAGAAATTATGAAATTGTTTAATCTACCTTTCACGTCTGAAGGACAGTTACAGATTTTACACTGAGGTTGTGCTAAGCCATCCCCCCAGGAGTTCAGGGCTCTGTAAGGGAATAAGAAAAAGACCATCATGTTACTCCAGGATTAAGCTGCATGTCTGTTAGGCTTTTGCCTCTGAGATGAAGCAATCTCCTTACCTCTCCCTTATTACCAAGATTGATGACAGTTAGAGGATCAATGCACTTGGAGCTACTCAGGAGCATAAGCTCTTTATTTTTCCTTCATCCTGTGTTCTGCAGAGTGATGTCCCACTAGACCTGCTGGATGTGGATAAAAATTCTGCTGTTGTCAGTTTTAGCAGCTGTGATTCTGAGGTGAGTGAAGCAGAGGATGTCTGTAGAGATGGCATGATGGAAACTCTTAATATTGTGTAGTAAAAATAGAACTTGGATTTGTATCTCTCTGATTTAAAATAGATTCAGTTAAACTACTCATATGGTAATTGTGGAAAGCACAGCTTCATTAGAGATACTGCAGAATTAGGAGTTCAAGGCAGGTCCTGACATAAGGCAAACCTAAATATATGCAAAAATACCTTCTGTCTTCATTTATTTTCATTCCTGAGGAGGATTGTGAGAGACATTCAGTATTGCTCTCTTCTCTGGATTTCATAGACTCATGTACATTTACTTCAAGTAGTTTAGGTGAAGAGTGTTACATTTCTTACTTAGTTGATTTCTGAAAAATATCTTTAGAATGTGACGATTCTGCTGTGTGAGGAGTCAAATGTTTGCATGCCTTTTTTATCTATAATAACTACAGAGTTAAATAGTTACAGAATTACTACTGACACTGAGGGCCAGGGAGAAAATCCAGAAACCACCTTAGATTTATGAAAATCTTCTGTAAAATCTTTTCCCTTCTAACAGTCCTTTATTTTATAGTTCTAAGAACTGAATTTGCACATCATTGTTCTGCCCTGGAGCTCCCAGAAAGCTGCTTTTTATTTTAGGTTGTGTGCCATTTGTGATGATTAACTTAGTGCTTTTTGGGGTGTATTTTCTTACTGATCCTGCTTTAGTTTTTGAATGTTGAACTAATTTTGCAGCTGAGAGGGGCAGGCTGATATGCATTTTTCAGATGAAAAGTAGGTATCTATGTAATCTTCATGGAGATATTAGAGTGTAAGAGGCTTTGGTTGTATCCTCCTTCAAGAGAGATTTTATTTTTTTTTTTTATTCCATCATAATTGAAACTAATTGGAACATTCAGAAGAACCAAGGATTGCTTTTTTGTATTTAACTCTTGTAAATAGCTGTACATGCATAACAAAAACTTCACTGTAACATATCTACAGTTAAAACAGCCCAGTAGAAATTTTGTGAATCCACAAGCCTATTTTGTATTATTTTCCTATTTAGTTTGTTGCTTTTTTTTTTTTCATTTTTCCAGCCAAATAGCAACTTTCTTCTTGCAACTTACAGATGCCAAGCAAATACTACAAGACTTGAACTTAAGGTAAAATGCTCAAAAATATGTTCCATAAAATTAATAGTTAGTCCTGCTCTGGAATGGAGAGTTCTTTACATGGATCAGTCCAGTTTCTACTGCTGCTTTTTTTCCTGAGACCTTCTAATTCCTTTTTACTTGTCTTTAGGATTTCTAAGGGCTTCTAAAAATATGTCAGAGGAGGGCCTGGGGTCTTTTTGAGTGTCCCTAAGATGAAAGCAGTGGAGGACACCACAGATTGGGAAAATACAGGATTCTGAAGGCACTTAGAAGCTGAGGGAGGTGTGGGAAAGAAAGCTGTGGCAATGTTTATCCTCTGAAGTGTATGAAGGAAGTAACATTGGGAACTAAAAAGGGAATAGAGACTCAGTTTGGATTTTGGAGAGGAAACAAATCCTGTCATCCCATGCTTATTATACTTAAAGGCACGTGGGTGCTTTGTAGTTTATTTTTAAGGATCCACCAAATTCACACATTTTATGGTAACCACCACAGGAAATAATGAAGGAAATCCTGATTAGAAAAATCCTCAGCATGCACACAGGCATGAGGTTTTCTCTTTTTTCCTGCAGCCTCCTAATCTGATACATGTTTACATAAAACTGTCAATTTTGAGGCTTTTTATTTTAAACTGATCAGAAAATGAGTTAGAGAGTGTTGTTTTATTAATATTTAATTCATCTAATACAACAGCACTTTGCTGGACTATGCTGCATTTAGTTTAAAAATCACCTGCTTTATTTACAGTGGCACTATCAAGTAAATATAGTACTATAAATATTCTTGAAATACTAGAGGCTTTCTTTAACATACTCTGAATATTCACTACATTTCCCAACAGTGTTAAAGCAATCTTTTCCCTTTTCTTCTCCTCTGTGTGTCCTTTCCTCTCTGCAGGTTCGCTCGATCGAAGGGCAGTACGGGACACTTCAGGCATATGTAACTCCCAGAATTCAACCAAAAACCTGTCAAGTTCATCAATATCAAATTAAGCCACTTTCACTTCACCAAAGAACTCATTCTATTGATGAGGATAGGTATGTGCAAAGAAAAATCAATTCTTTTTTTTCACTTGGAAAAAGTGACACAAGCCAGCTGAAACATTTTCTCTGTAAACTTAAGGATGGAATTTCTAACCCCTGACCTACACTGTAGTTCCATTTCATGGATTTCTAAATAGAAGTTACAGATTAAATGGGTTCCTTGCCATTCTTGTTTTGGGGGTATTTTTAATTTTACTGCCCTGGGTTGTAGTTCAGCCCCATGTGGTAGTAGAGCTGAGGGTGTGGTAGAAAGGAAACCTTCCTCTCTAGTTGTCTTTTCAGTTTCAGCCTCATTTTCTGCTCCACCCTTTTCCCCTAATTTTTTTCTCACAGCTAACTTGGCCTCAAAACTGAGCCAAGACTTTTTTTACCTTTATCTCTCTGTTATAGGAGTTTAGTATTTTACACAATTTCTGATGGATTTTGCCCATCTTCAGCTAACATCTTGTATTGCCTCCAAGGATCTGCTGCTTCAAACTAAAACTGAAAGACTGAGGGGAGAATATCAAAGGCTTCAGTGTGCAAATGAGCTCCACTATGCCTTGTTCCTGATAAAAGTGCTACATCTGGGGTTTACAGCATGGGAGGCTCTGTCTTAGTCATATTTGCTCTTGTCAGTTATTTACCTTTGTCCTAAATTTCAGGTTTAACAACTTGCAATGGGACATCAAAAACTTCCAACTTGTTTTGGTTTTTTTTTGTCTAGATCTGACATGCCTAGTGGGAGGTAAAATTTGAATGTGCATGTAGCTTTGCATATTGAAGTACAGGAAAATAGCTGTAATCTGCAAGATGTATCTGTACTTAGGGAGAGACCTGATTTTTTACAGGGTGCTGATTAAAAGGAAACCATCACGTGGAACTGGTGGTAAACTTTTTTTTAGTGTCTCTCCTTCTTAAGTATTAACTGTCCTTTTTCTCTTTTAATTGCACAATGTCACAGGCCCATGAATACACTGATGCTCAAAGGCCAGTTCAGTTTTGCTGAAATTCACTCCTGGGTTGTGTTTTGCTTGCCTGAGGTTCCTGAGAAGACTCCTGCTGGAGAGTGCATCACCTTTTATTTTCAGAACACTTTCCTGGGAACACAGCTTGAAAGTACCTACAGGTAAAATACAATCACCAAACCTAATCCATGCCTGTATGTTCAAGGTTATTTATTTAACTTTTTTCTTCATTTATAGAAAAGGTGAGGGATATTTTAAATCTGACAACATCTCTACAATATCCATCCTCAAAGATGTGCTTTCCAAAGAGGCTACTAAAAGGAAGATTAATCTCAACATATCATATGGTAAAAATTCTTCTCTATTTTGTTGTCCTTCAGTTCATTTGTTAATCCCATAAATGGAATATGTAGTACTCATTTGCTTGTTGGCGTTCTTTTTTACTCCCTGCCAGATGTAAATGAAGAATCTGTGAGGCACACACTGAAGCTTATCCACCCTAAATTGGAATATCAGCAGCTGCTGGCCAAGAAGGTTCACTTAATAGATGCTTTGAGAGTAAGTATCTGAACTCCTGGGGTTTGATTTTTTTCCCACTAACATTTATGGTTTTTCAGGTTATCCAGGCCAGATGCAACTTCTTTGCTTTGGAACTCATCCCAGTGTCTCATAATTTCTGAATTATCTGCTTTTGAATCTTATGCTTAATATCCTCCTCAGTAGCCTGTGGGAGATCCCAGTTAGGCAGCTTATCTCAGTTCTTGGATTTTTTTCCAGCCACCAGGATTTTCCTGTCAAAAGCTCACCATCATCAAGTTGGTATTTTTTATTGAATGGGAGGAGAGGTGAAAACATTGAACCAGTTCTCTCTTGCCCTTTTGGGGGAATCAAATTGTCAGAGCTCTTTAGATAGTAGAAAAGATGGCTACCAGTGAGAACAGTGTGAATCTTTATTATAACTTAAAGGGTTTTACTTGGGCTTGGTTTGGAAAACCAGTGATGTGAACAATAACAGAGAATTTATTCTTAATGCATATTGTATTTGTGCAGTAACAATGGTGTTGTACATCTTGCTTGTTTTAGACAGCAAGTCTTTGACAAATGTTTTGGTCACACATTTTTTGGATAATAACTTAGGCAGTAAAATAATTTAATGTTTGGATGAAAGCTGTTATCCCAGCAGACTCACAGTGCACAACCTCCTGTCTAGAACAGAAGTGCCTTTCTCTGGAGGATAAAAAGATCTATTTTATCAACCATCCCAAACTGGTCTGCTGATAGACTGAGGCTTTTTAGGAGAAGCCTTCAAAACTTTTTGCTATCACAAATTGAGTGATACTTTCAGAGTTTACTTTTACTTTCAGACTTCACTGTGTGCTACACTTTCTTAGGAATTCCCTTATTCTAAAAATGAAGGTGTGGTTAAACCTTGAGTCTGTATGGTGTGATCCTGTTCTGGCTCAGAGCTGGAAGCTGTAATACACAGGATTTTGAGAATCAAATCTGTGAAGTGACATCTGGCATTTCATTAGAAGACTAGAGATGAGGCACTCTGAAAATAACACTTTCTAGTTTAGAAGAAGTGCTTCCTTCTGACATAGCTAAGCTTAATTTCATTTTACTTGCTCTTATGATACTTACCTGCTGTTAGCTCTGACCATTTCCAACTGTCTTTGAGGAATTACAAGTTCATGAAGGCAATGTGGACTTCCTGCTCCCAAAATACCGCAGCATTCTGGAAGAGGCAGATCAGCTGCTCGAGGAATACAAGAGACAGCCTGCACACCTCGAGAGACTTTATGGTTTGTTGACAATTCAGCTTTATTTAAATGGGGCTTAATGTCCAGAGACATGGCTGAAGTAGCTGCTTATATTTAGATGATTCTTTTCTGGTTAAAGATTGTGTTCAAATTCAGGATGGTGTTTAAGAATGTATAAAAGTTAAGTGGCTTGCATTTGTTTACAATTAAACCATTGTTTAAAACATGAAGCTAAAAAAGTTCTAACAACTGGAGTACATAATAATGAGTTAAAAGTAGAGATACCTCCTACTGAAAATAAATAGTAATTCCTGGAATTTTACTTTTACAGGTATGATCACAGATCTCTTCATAGATAAATTTAAATTTAAAGGCACCAATGTGAAAACCAAAGTTCCTCTCCTTCTGGAAATTCTGGATGGCTGTGATCAAGATGGATTGATTGCATTTTTTGATGCTGCCTGACAAGGAAAAAGCAGAGTAATTTTTCTGATTTTAACCAAGGCATTTCAGTATCAAGTCAAAAACACTTTTACTCTTTTGTTGTATTGTCAGCTCTTAGGTTTTATTCATATTTATTTTCATATTGGATACAGTAGTAAACCACATGTAAATTGTTGTGTATGTAACTGCGCAGAGGTTTTATGTACAGTGTTAATAGCTCAAGAAAAATCAGATGTAAATACCAAATATCCTTTTGGCAAAAATATTTTCAGTACTGTTTAAGACGACAGTAGCCTGTCCCCCAACTGCAAGAGTACATGAAGAAACTGGTTTCCAGAGACTTGGATGGATTTGGAAGAAATCTGTATGTTTAAGATGTACCTTAGTTTATCCTGCTGTGTTGAGAATGTGGTGTGAGAATCTCACCAGGCTTGATATAGCAGGGATGTGCAGAGCGGGGAGAACTCTGAAGTTTAGACTGATGACACTTTTTTTTAGGAATGGATGGCATTAAATTTTCTCAGTCCTTCTCCAGCCTCCCTGTGCTTCATTTCAAAACCCCACCTACTTTCTCACTTGGTTTTATTTAAAATTAGAAGAGATGAAGCAGCCAGTGGAGACAGAGATCTGTTTTCAAACAAAAAAAATCAGCTCCATTGAAGTGACATAGAATCATCAAGGGTGGAAGAGATCTTTGTGGGTCATCAAGTCCAACCATCAGCTTGCCATTATCACTGCAACCCCTAAACCACATCCCCCACGCCACATGCAGACACCTCTTAAACACCTCCAGGGATGGTGACTCCCCCTAGCAGTGATAATTTTTTAATTGTCTCATCTGAGGGTGGTGAGGGCTGGCCCAGGCTGCCCGGAGAAGCTGTGGATCCCCACCCCTGGGAGCGTTCAAGGCCAGGTTTGGATGGGGCCCGGAGCAGCCCGGGATAGTGAAAGGTGTCCCTGCCCAGGGGATGGCTGGAACAAGAGCACCTCGGTGGGCTGCGGTTCTTTGATGCTCGCAATCTCCCCTGTCTCAGCCTGAAGCCATTTCCTCTCGTCCCTTCGCTGCGGGCACCTCATTACCCCTCCTCTCAGAGCTCTCCCCCACTCCGAGCCTCCTTTTCTCCCGATTAACTCCCCATCACCCAGGGCTCCTTCACGAGCCTGGCTGGGCAAGCTGCAGCACGTTTCCTGGCGGGAATGCCCGGGGTTCCTCTCTCCCTCCCTCCCTTCTTCCTTCGGGTGTCCCCGGCAGGCGCTCCCCGCCCTCAGTGTCCGCCCGTGTCTGTCTGTCCGTCCCTCTGTCCGCCCCATCCGGCGCGGCCGTGACGCCGCGCGCGCCCATTGGGCGGTTCAAGAGTCGCGGGCTACTTGAACGGCGCGGGCGGCTCCAGGCGCGCCCGTCCCCGGCCCCGCCGCTCCGGCCCCGCCGTCGCCGCCTCGGCCGTGCCCCCCGCTCCTGCTGCGGCCATGCTGGCGGAGCAGGAGAACCAGGAGAACGTGCCCCCGCCGGCGGGCGGCAAAGCCGCGGCCGTGCCGCCCGCCGCCGGCACCCGCGTGGCGCTGGGGCTGCTGCGGGGAGCGCAGCAGCGCGCCGGGATCGCGCTGCAGGTGAGGGGGGAGCGGGAGGGGCACGGGGGGACGCGGGAGATGCGCGGGATGCGGGAGATGCGGAAGGGGCAGCACCGCTCCGGCGCGGCGGGAGCTGTCAGGGCCCGGGCGCTCACGGCCGCTCTCCCCACAGGCGGCGCGGGGCGGCTGCGAGGGCCACGGAGCGGCGGCGGGGCTGCAGCAGCATCAGAACCAGCCCTTCTCCATCCATGTGGACGAGCCCGATGGCGAGCGGGAGCCGCGGCGGCAGCGGGGCGTCCCGGCGGGGCACAAGGAGGAGGCGGCGCTGGGGCTGCGTGCGGCCGTGTGTGCGCTGGGCGAGCGGCGGCCCCTGGCCCCGCTGGGCAACGCCATGGAGCTGAGCTTCGGTACGTGACACCCCGGGCGGGCGGGCCCCGTCCCACCTGCTCCCGATCCCTCGGGAATGCTCCCGAGACAACTGCAGGGATGTGCTTCGGGACTTTTGGTTGCTTTGAGGCTGCCACCAGGATGCAGCAGCTGTTCAATGCAGCTGAGCCCCCTCTGTGTTCTTATCCTCTGGTTTGCACTGTATAGCTTTAACCATCAGTGCCTCGTGAGAAAAGTCAGATTACAGACAAGATCAACCTATAAAGCCTCGCCCTTTGATACCTTTACAGAGTTAAAATGGGACTTTACCCAGGTAGATCCCAAGATGTAAAAGGTTTCTCTCCCAGGTAGTGGTGCAAGTGTTTTGAGCTCTTCCCGGTATGTGAAAAAAGGGAGCTACCAGATCTATCTGCTGTAGCACATGTCTGAATATTTGAGGGCTGGTTTTCCTGTGATCCACTTCTGCAGGCCACAAAAGGTTCTGGCACCCCCTGCCCTGTTTTAAACCACAATCTAAGCTTACAGGATCCACATCGATGTAACAAGGTAACACAGGGTGCACTGAGCACTACATAATTGCAAAGAGAGTTTTCCATCTCTTCATTCTTAGCAGGAAGGGGACATTTCCCTGTTGCCCTAACATTTGACTTCCACAGAACCTCCTCAACTCCCAGTCTGGCTGAGTGAGCCAGCACAAGGTTCCCTGTGCTGTGAGGGAATGATGGGATGGTGCCCATTTTAACATGGCTGTTATCCTCTGCTTAGATTCTCCAAGTATTATGGATATTTCAATAACCTCAGAACCAGAAGAGAAAGCACCAAACGTTAATAACGTGCCAGACTATATCGATGAAATCCATACGTACCTGAGGGAAATGGAGGTGAGCTGCTGTCCCATCTCTTACTTGCATGTGGCCCATGGGGGAAGAGTTTGGGGTGGAGAAGGGTCTCTGAACACAAGTTGCCAAGGCAAAGACTAAATTAGAGCTTGCTAGAAAGGGAGAAATAAGAGCATGGGGCTGGTTTATTATGATAAAGCTGATTGTGCCATGCACAGAAACTGGAAAGCGGGATTACAGAAATAGAACTCGCTGATCCTGAGCTCACCAGTGTTTACTTCTGATTTGTTAAACTGTGATAAATGGAGTTTAAACAGTTGCTTCCCTACCAACACGTGGTCCAGCCTCAACTTTATCTGTCATCTCAACCTACAGGTGAAATGCAAGCCCAAAGTAGGTTACATGAAGAAGCAGCCTGATATCACAAACAACATGCGGGCTATTCTTGTGGACTGGCTGGTGGAAGTTGGAGAAGAATACAAATTACAGAATGAAACCCTGCACTTAGCTGTAAATTACATTGATAGGTTTCTTTCTTCCATGTCTGTTTTGAGAGGAAAACTTCAGCTTGTGGGTACTGCAGCTATGCTGCTCGCATCGTAAGTGAAATTGCTTCAAGTTCCACCTCCTGGTTTCATACAGATGAAAATTTTGTGGCTGATTCTGTTGTCTAGAGCAGGACTGACGTGGGAGGGCTTTACACAGGATAAAAATCACAAATTATCCACTTAAAAGCTTGGCAGTTACCTTTGAAGTTTGCCTTCAAGTGAGGGTCTGTTATTTCCAGCTGTAGCAGCTGGCATCTAAACTGTGTGTGAGGGAATATTCATAAGGCATGTGAAAAGCAAGTTGTGCTAGCCCAAATTACTAATTCAGTGGGTTATTCTGGAGTTTCAGTGACTCCAAGTCCTAAATTATCATGCTGTTGTAGCTCTCTAATTTTGTGCTGATTCAAGAGCTACTGAACCAACTGCAGCAAACTTGTTTGGCACCAGCGCCCACCCTCTTCCCAAGTCAGAATTTAAATAAGCATTTCATTAAATGTTGGTGGTTTCCTGGTACTCAGTTATTTACTCATACATGTTTCTCCTGGCAGGAAGTTTGAAGAGATCTACCCTCCTGAAGTAGCAGAGTTTGTCTACATCACAGATGACACCTACACCAAGAAGCAGGTCCTAAGGATGGAGCACTTAATTCTCAAGGTTTTGTCGTTCGACTTGGCAGCTCCAACAATCAACCAGTTCCTCACCCAGTACTTCCTGCACCAGCAGACAGATGCTAAAGTGGAGAGCCTGTCAATGGTAAGCAAGAATTACTAGCTCAACCCATGTAGTTAGTTTTATAGCAGATACTAATTGCACATATATATGTATAACATATGTGCACCTTATGAATTGTGTTCATCCAGGAGTGGTGCCCCCACTGCTGGGAACTAACACTGCTATTGCCACTTTCTGTTTGGGATACTCCATTCTTATCAGAGGCTGGCACTTGGCCTGGCTCAGGCATGCACCCTTACTCAGAGCAGGCAGAGATTAATGAACTTTAAATTGAGGCTTGCTGCTCTGCTAGACAGATGTTTCCCTCTGTCTTATCTACAGCTGCCACACCTACCCCCACACACACTGTGGCAAGAAAGGACTTTTGGTTTGGTTTTCTCCTCAGCCAGCAGCAAGCTCTAAATCCAGAGGTTATTTTCTAGAGCAGAGCACAGATAACATTTCAGCTGAAGTTATAGTAAATCCTAGCTGTACAGTATGGTACCAGAGGTCCTAAACACAAACCTTTGTCTCACTTTGCAAATGTCAGACCTGACTACACTCTTCCCTCTAGTTCTTATATGTCCCTAAATATAAAATGTCCTGGGAAAGCATGTGTTTGGAATGCTGCTTGGCAGTAGCTAGCAGGAAATGCTTAAAGAGAAAGTAAGTGGAAAGTAATAAAAGATGTCCTTCCAACTGATGGAAGGAGTGGAAGCTCAAGTTAGGGTTCTAAAGCAGCTGCTAATTTTTGGAAGCAGATAATTCCTTTTTTTGTTTACTTGCAGTACCTGGGAGAGCTGAGTCTAATTGATGCTGATCCTTACCTGAAATACTTGCCATCAGTTATTGCTGCTGCAGCATTTCATCTGGCAGACTACACACTCACTGGACAAACCTGGGTACGTAGCACTTCAGCATGAACCTTCATGGGCCTGTGTGTGTTCAGTGTATTTGTGCACAGCTCTGAGTGCTGGCCCTGGGCTGCTGGAATTGCACCCCCTCTGTGCTCCTGGCTGTTAATTAGGGATTGCTCCCTGTGGCATTTGAAAAATGGGATGGGGGGTAAGGTAAATATGGTTCAACAGGAAACTAAAATCTCCACCACTGGTGATCAGCATAAATGAACAGCAACATTCAAATGTTCCTCTCCCTTTCTTTTTTCCCCCCTCAGCCTGAATCCCTGTGCAAAGTAACTGGTTACACCCTTGAAGACATCAAGCCTTGCCTCATAGACCTACACAACACCTACCTCAAAGCAGCCCAGCACACACAACAGTCCATAAGGGAAAAGTACAAGAGTACCAAGTGAGTATCTGTGGAGGTGTTAACATCTGAGTTGCTCTAACATTTAGCTGCCTGGCAGGGTGTGGGATGTATCTTTTGAGTCTTCAGGCAGACTCAACTAACCAAATTCACCTCTTCAGTGAGATGGTGACACGACTCTCTGGGGTTTTTGCATGGTGGTTTGTCAAGTAATACTTGCTGTTCTGTTGCTGGACTGTCAGGTAGAAACTGGAGGAATTTTCTTGACATTCCTGCAGTTGGTGATACCTAATGCTCCTAAAAATCTGCATGGGGCATGGCAGCCAACAAGCCCCAGAATGTTTCCTGCCTGGTGGGAAATGTGCTTTGCTGCAGTTATGCTGCTCTTTGTGGCAAGGAGCACTTGAGCAAGATGACATCCTGCCTCTTTTGTTCCCTCTCTAGGTACCATGGAGTATCGCTCATTGACCCACCAGACACACTAAACTTATTGTAACAATCAAGAGACTGATCTTTTTGAGATGTATATTACCAGGAAATGTACAGTTTTAAACATGGTTCAAGATTCTAGATATGATCACTCAGTATCAACGCAGGCTTTGACTTCAATTATGAAGTTTATAGTTTCATGTGGTTTTAATGTAAATCTTTTGTACATGCAATCTTGTTAAGAGTTTTAGTTGTGTTTTTATCAGAATGTTCTCTTCAGGCACAGAATTAACCATGCAGGCCACGTGAAATCTGAGACTGCTTATCTAATTATAGACTAAATGTTAATTTTAGCAGTGCATTATTATAGTAGGGCTTTTTCTCCTGGGTAAGAAAGACTTGGTCTCCACAGAGTACCAGTAGCATTTTTATACTGTCTAGTTTAAACTGAGACTTAGCATAGATCCAAAATGTGCCTTAATGGCTACAAAACTGGAAGAAACTCTATGGCCACGAGGGGAATTCCTTGCTGGAACCAACTCATGAGGCTCTAGGATGTGCCCCAGTTGCTGTATAATGTAGTGCCAGATCTTCATCAGGGGAAAGGCTGAATGCTCTGCTGCAGGGACTGCACAGTTAAAACTCCTGCACCAGTTCATACCTCGTGCTTCTGCTACACAGAAAATGGTCTTGCTGTCAGTATTTTCTAGTTGAAGTGTAAAACTGATACTGATCTTAAACCCATGGAGTTCCCACTGATGTGTTGGCTGTCCCAAAAGTCCATTGATGCCTACTGAGAAAATCAGTCCTCAGTCTGCTTGCCTTGTACCTCTTCAGGGGTGGTGGAGGGATTAAACAGCAGTGAGTGAACTGCTGCTCTGTGCCCTCAAGAGCTGGGAATATCTTCTGGCATGAGCTGGGAGGAGCTCCTCTGTGGCACACAGCAAAACTGTGCCATATTTTTCCTCAGTTCTGGAACTGTTACATGAGCAAACTGGCATTCAATGAGCATTAGATCAAGTAGATGTTTACCTTCAGCCTGTGTAAATGGAGTGATGCTGCCCTATCCCCGCTGTTGTTTGCATGTGAAGCAGCGAGTGCACGGAAATGGGCTGAACAACCATTTCCAGGTTGGCTAATAAACACTTTTTGTATCTGATGTTAGTGGTCTTGCCAATAGCTTAAAATCACTGAGGGGTAGAACTGTCATCTTAGACTGGCACATTCATTCCTAAAGCCTTTTGGCAAGGGCTGCCCTGTGAAACTTGTGCTGATTTGACGTGGAGTCAGCGCTGTTTCTCTGGTTATCTGGGCACCCAGCAGCATAAACTCCTCCTCACAGATGTCCAACAGCTGGTAGGGTGTGGGCTATTTGAAATAATTTTTTTTACATCATATCTCTGTCAGACTGAGCAGCAGGTATTAATGAGGAAGAACTCTGTGTCTCACCTCAGCAATTACCAAGGTAGTGCTCTGCCCCTACCCTTGTGCTCCTGCCTGAGCATTCCCTGAACCACCTCAGTTACAAAACCAATGGAGTCGAGCAGTGTTCAAAAATCTGTAGAAATATGCAGCAGGAGTGGCCTTTTTGGCCAGTCTGAGCTTCTTAGGATGCACTTGGACTTTTGTGCATGCTAATGGTTAATGAAGAACCACATTTCATTGGCCAACAGCCTTTCTTTAATTTCAGTGGGCTGCTACTGAAATGCTGAAAGGGCTTGTGGACAGCCTGTGCAGTCTATCATGTCTGGTGCTTGGGTTGGAAACACTTTAACCTTGCAGGAGAGGGAGTTGATATAGGCAGGAATGTGTTTTTCCCTGTTTGTGACCTTGGAAGGCTGACTGGGAGCAATTACTTGAAGGTAACAGGCCACAGTGCTCTTCCAGGGAAACCATGTTCTGCCTTCCCCTTCATTTCTGGGGTGTATTCCAAGACCATGGAGAAATATGAACATTGGAAGGGTCATTTCAAGGAAGCTCATTAATTATTTTCTCCAGAACAAGAGCAGTAGCATTACTTAAGTGAAAAGACTTCAGTGGGTTTTAGTATTAATTTAGTGTTTAATCAAAGAGCTGTGCTTGAGTTTCAATGGAATGTGTTCCCTTGCTGTTCTCATGGCACAGAGAAAAATTCCTCCATGCTCCCTGAGCTTTATCTTCACCATTATCAACATTACTTCCTCTGCAGCCTAACAAAAAAAATCTCCAGTCAGGGGCTGGCATTTCTGCCCAGCAGGACAATGTTCCTCCTCCTTTCTCAGGGCAGCTCTTGCTTCTGCTGTTCAGTGCTATCTTTTTCCATCTTCTCATTTTCTGAAGTTAATATGGGACAATTCCAGCTTTTGCTTCCAAGAGTTGAACAAAATATCCCAGCCTGTACTGTACTACTGTTAAGCCTATCCAGGTCGACTCCTTTCCAGCTAAAGGCTCTAAGGAATATAGGGATGTTATACCTGAAGAGAGAAACAGCAGTGCAAAAAATACTGTTCTTTTTTCTGAAGAAGTTTACACTCTTGTGGTACTGCAGAACTAAAAGGAACTGCATCTTCACCCATTTTTGTACTCAGGACAGCGACTTAGGGTTGGAAGAACTGACACTAAGCAAATGCACTGGTTTAGCTCCTGGAGAAAACTTTGTGTTTTGGTCCCTTCCTGAAAGAGCACAACTTGATTCAAGCTTTGCCTGGCTGGGAGCAATTTTATATATATATGGTTTGGGGTTTTTTTTACATTAAGTTCTTAACCTGATTTGGGGAACGTAACATCTGCAACAGTAACTTCTCTCCTGTTCACAGCTTGTGTAACACTGAGGTCACCTGTATAGCTCTGTAAATATGTGTGTGTTTCCAGTGTCACTTGTTTGCAAACAAAGCACCCAGATCAGCTATTTTGGAATCCTCCTTGTCTCCTTGTTTTGCCTGATCCTAAATTCAGAGCGTAACTCTTTGCCTATAGTTCAAGCATTCCTGTCTGTTGCATGTAATATTTAATTAAACTTTTTTAAAAACTCCACTGCTGAGTTTGTGTGCTAGTTTGTTAAATCCATGAATTTCTGATGATTTTTCACGTAAAGCAGTTTGAGTACAAGGTAGAATGTGGAGTAACAGGGGCAAGAAGGTTTTTTAATCCTAGCACATTGATTTTTTTCTCCTGTGAAGAAAGCTGACCTAGGTGGGTTTTTGCTGCAGCTGGATGCCAAACACAGGATTTCAGTTATAGGCACCATTTTTTTATTTAAATCTGTGTATAGTAGTTTTAACATATATGTAAAAGCAGAACCAGATGGTGGGAGAAAATGACATTATCTACAAAAATAAGCTCAGTAATAACACACCAAAATCCATATTATACAGCATTCCTGCAGGAGGGATGACAGCTTTAACGAGAAGTTCTCTTCTTTCTTCTCCTTTTGTTAAATGCTTTCTTACTTGGATTTTCTTGTTTGGAGCTGGCCTGTGTTCTGTCAGCAAACAACAGTTGTATCAGAGAAAGATATTGAATAGTTTTTTGAAATAACAGGCATGATTATCCATAACTTGGCAACTACAGACCCTGCCTGGGGCCAAGTTAGTATTTTGAAAGTACATTAATGAGAGTTTCCATGGGTACAGCAGCATATCTCACTTCTTGGAGCTAAAACTCAACAGCAGCTCTAAGGAGCCACTGATTGAGATCCACTTTTATGCTCTCATGCCCTCTGGAAGGACTAAAATGAGTCAAATAGCCAAATCATCTCAAACAGCTGCAGGCCAGCCAGGCTCTGGCTTCTCAGGACAGAAGGCCAGAGATTTAGCCTAGACATAAACTTCCTTGCACTCAGCTCTATTTGTATTATCTCTGATCAACTGAAAGCTGCCTTAGCCAAAATCCTCTCCTTCCTGGAAGTACTCCTTACAAGTTCCTCTCCCCTCCTCATTCCATGTGCTGGTTACCTCGTTTTCCTTGGCAGCTCCTGTGGTTCCAGAATGACAACTTCTTCCTCCTCGCTGTCGGACAGTACAATGGGTTCATCTACAAAACACACAGACCCCAAACTGCTGATCAGTCTTGTACAAACAAACCCTGTAAATAATAACCACAGTATTTTTCAAGAAACATTCAAAGGGGCTACTGAGTCATTTGAAGCCCTCCCTACACTACAGCAATCAAGTTTTGAGAAGAACTGGCCACGTCAAGTAGGATTACCAAATGTGTAAAGTGGCTACAGTGGTTCTTTCTTTCTAAGGACCTTTCCCATTTTAATTCTGAACTGCTGATAATATAATATTATGTGATATTAAGCAAAACAAGTACTTACCACTCTTAGTTTTCCTCACTGTACTTGTATCCTCAGTTTCCACTTTCTCACATTCAAAAGGAGCTGCCTCACTTTCACCTTCCTCTTCTGCTGCTTCTTCCTTCTCAGATTCTTCAAGGTCTCCCCAGGAGCTCTCTATTCCTTCCCCAATTTGGGCTGTCCCAGGAGTGTGCAATACTGGATTGGCAAAACTGCAGAAGTTAAGAAAAACCTTGGTGTTTGCTGGTAAAACTCTTGATATTCTGAGAGCAAACTCAGGTGGTTTATAAGCAAGCCCTAAAGGGGAGCTCAGAATGCCACTTCTCCAGTCACAGCTCTGACCTCAGCTTTGCACTTTAGGCAAGGAATTAAAAGCAGACTGAGCCAAAACCAGGATTGTGATGATGATGTTTCCTCTCAAGGTTCTATGGAACCTTACGATGTGTGTTTAGCCTGGTTTTCCCTAGAGCTATACTCTGGAAAAGATACACTTCTGAAGGAGGGTCAGCTTTAGCAATGATTTCTCCAGCCTGTTCTTCCACATCATTGGTGTCCACAGCAGCACTCTCCATCTTGAAGGCAGTGATCCTTTGGTTGGGGATGGATTCTGCGAAGCCGAACTTCCCACCTTCTTTCCTGGGCATTCAGTGACAGACATTATTTCAGGATAACCCAAAAAGTGCTCCTCTTTCCAAGTTCAAATATACAAATGCTTACTATTTAAAGCAAATACAAGTGAAGATAATTTGCTGCTGAAACCACGAGCTCCATTTCTTAAAAACCCCCATTTCAATCTCTTCCCAAAACACTCACCTGGCTTTCTGGTCGTTTTCCAAGGCTTTCTGAATCAGTTCTGTTATTTCTGCAACCTTAACAGCTGTTATTTTACTGCATCTCAGAATCTGTTACACATACAAAAAAGCAGCTTACAACCAGGCAAGCAGGAAGTTTTGAACTGAAAGTGCAGAGCATCACAAGAATCATAAACATTTAAATCACAGGAATTACAAACACCTAAAATATGGCACCTTAGCATGAGGGACTGGATCCACGGAGACTTATGCAAAAAGTTAACAGCCTCCAGAGTGCAACTGGAAATAATTTGCAGGCTTTTTCAGCAAATCACAGGGAAAATAAAAAGATGTATATGCATTTTCTACATCCCTTCTGCAGCATGGTACACAGTACTATGCTCTTCTACTAATATTTTCCAATAAAATCAGACAACTTCATTGACTTCTCAACTTCCACGGATATTTCCACATCAGGACTGCAGCACAGGAACCAGTCTGTACACTCCAGAAGGACTGCTCAAGGCAAAAGTTTACCTGATCCTGCAGCAGCATGACCACTCCACTGGACTGGATGGTACAAATTTCATGGTGTTTATTCATGGCAATAACAAGGAGCCCATCCATCACCCGCTCCTCACGTTCAGTTGGATCCACCAATAAATAGGTCCTAGAATCAAGGTTTGAAATATGAGGCAACAGTAGAAATCCAAAGGATCTTAACTACCCTTAAAGACAATTAAACAAAGGAGTTGGTTTGCATATTAATATACAAGATTGATACCCCTTATATGGGTACATAAGACCTCAAAATCTTACCCTTGATGGAAGAAGGCAAAACTGACACAAATGGGCATGTGGTGGATACTCAAGGGGACAGGATCACGTTCCTCAGGAGTGTACTTTGAAAGGAATTGGCCCAGAATACAGTTATTTATGAAACTCCTTTGATTTTAAAACGACAAAGAAATTTAAGGAAATTTTTTAAAAACCCCCCGAACTTACCACAGTTACTTCCTCTCCTTGCACAGACACATCTGGCCTGCGAAAATGACACAGAGCTACAATCCCTGCTATGCTGGCAGCATCAGTGATGTTGCCATCATGGTTCAACAGGTGCATGTCCAGCCGAATCTGCCAGACCTGAGAAAAACACAAAACTCCTTGATTCTACAGAAGTTAATTTTTTTTCAGAACTAGTTCATTTTTTTTTAAACCAGAAAAAGAAGCAGCATATATTCCTTAAGTCTTTAAGAAGATGAGAGATATTGGTATATTTTAAGATACCTGCTGTGCCAGATTTAATTATGACAATTGTCAGCACAATTTAAACAATCATCAGCACAATTTAAACATCATTCTGTAGGGTCCCAGCTACTTCAGAAAGCCTACACAGACATCCAAGTTAAAAATACCTCTCAAATCAGATGAGTGGATCTTTAACCTAAAATCAGTACTACTATCCAACACAAGACAGAGACCAACTTAAAATTGGGCTACATGTATATTTTATCAGGAATGAGGAGGTTTTCCTACCTTTTCACCAGCAACAACGCAGAGAGATTCAGTGTCAATGCATTTGGAATCTCTGAGGCACCGCTCCAGCAGTCTGTTCAGCGACACCAGTAACTCGGATTGTCTGTTGGAACAAAATTACCCCAAACTCATTACGATTACAGCAGCTTCCATGCCATCCTAGTTTAGTCATTTTAAGACATTCACTACCTGCCAGGCTCCAGCCCAGGTGCAGCCATGGGTGAGAGCTCCAGGTTGAAGAAGAGCACGCCTTCCGTGGGCCGGCTGGGCTTGGGGGGCACGAGCTCACACGAGACCTGTGCAAGAACCCTGCCAAGGCAAGCAAAGCACCGAGTCACAGAATGTAAGGTCTAGAAACAAAACACATACTTGAGGGAAAAAGCATCTGGTTAGGGTTTTAGTTGGTAATTCTCACTCCTGACAGTGTCTTGTTCAATGCCTGTCATACATATTTAAACTTTGATCAACAAATGAAAGAATGAAATGTAAGCACTAAAACATACTCCTGCCTTTTAAGACTAAGAGCTAGAACTTGCTCCAGCCTTTTAAGACTGAAAATTGACTCGAATACATGAGAAACTGTAATGAAATATTTATGTGAGTGCATGAATTTCGCTTTTACACGGGCAGGAAAGGATCGTTTGGTTTGGGGAAGAATACAAAATGCGAGATCAGCGAATAAAGGGATGAAAACAATTTCGCATTTTATAAATTACTTGCAACTATAATCACCACGGAAACCCGTGCCTTCCTTTCCATCTTCTCCTCTTTGCTCCTACCCTTAAACCACTAGGACTTTTAGGCTGGAAAGGTTAAAAGGCGTTCACAGAGATCTCTGCAGGCTCCTGAGCTCTCTCTAAGCCGGGCCCACCTGGTCCTGCCCAGCTCCACGATGCAGCAGCCGCGGTCGGCGCCGAAGGAGACGCGGATGTTCCGGTAGTCGTAGCATTGCCTCCCGTCCAGGCGCTGCGGGAACGGGAACACACGGACACGGACAGGGACAGGGACATGGACACGGACACGCACATGCACAGGGTTAGTGCGCCATGCCCGCAGAGGGGGCGGATCCCGCGGACAGCCGCGCTGCCCCGGCGGCGGGGAAGGGGATGGGGAGAGGGATGTGGAGAAAAGGGGCAGGGAGAGGGGATGGATGCTGGCGCCGCACCTTTTTCTCCTGGACGGCGCGCAGGAGGAAGCGGCGCTCGCAGTTGGAGAGCGGCGTCGCCTTCATGGCCGCGCCGTGAGGGGGCGGCGCGCGCGGGGGATGAAGTGGGGGGGGGGGAGCGCGCGCGTCATCGCCGCGCGCCGCGCGTGCCCGGCCCTCGAGCTCGAGCGCGTCCCCTGAGGGAGGGCGCTGCCCTGACAGTACCCAAACACGCTCTGAAAGCTTTTTCCTGCTATCCAAGCTAAACCTGCCCTGCCTCAGCTTCGTGCTGTTTGCTCGACTCCTGTCCCTTCGGCTGCCCCTGATGAGGATGCTGAGGTCTCCCCTCATTCTCCTCCAGCCGGACAGACCGAGTGCCCTCAGCCGGCCTCACACGGCTTCCCCTGCCGGCCCCTCAGTACCTCCAAAGCTCAGTGCCTTTTCCATCCTGTGGTGCCCAAAACGGAGAGGCCGCACCAGTGTGCACCTCAGCCGTGAGGTGAGCAAAAGGGACAAAGGCAGACGGAGTGTCGGGAAAGCTATCTGGAATTTGAAAAAAAAAAGCCCTCAAATCATGCATGCCGGGCATTTCGAGTGGTTAGCGCTATTGTGGTGGCCAGCCCCAAGGTGCGGATGCCCCGCAGCCCTCAGAGAGAGTCGCGAACACGGCGGTCGGTGCTGCAGGCAAAAATGCACCCGAAACATCCATTGTGCCAGGAAAACATCCCTCCCTGCTGCTCCGAAATGCTGCCCGTCAGTAAAAAGGCCTTTACAAAGTTTGACCTAAAACACAAAAAGCTATTATCTTCCCGTCAATATTAAACCCCAGTCACTGGCATTTTCAAGCCTTGTTAACACACTACAGTTCTAGCACAAACTAAAATGTTCGTCGTGTTTCTGAAACTTAAAAGTTTGTGCTAGTGAGGACAAGCGCTGCCTGATTTTCCCATGCTGGTTTTATATTTTCAGTTTAGGATCAATTAATACCGTCACTAATATTTGTAAGACAATATTGATGAGATTATAGAAAGACATTCCTCCAAGGATAAAAATAAGCAAATAGCCCTAGGAGTTTTACTGGCAATAGCCCTTGCAGTTTTACTGGCAATCTTCACGTGGAAATTCTGTCTGATTTTACTCTTTTGTTGTGTGAACTTGGTGACAATATTCATTAGTGAAGGCCTAGGGTTAAATTCTCACACTCTTCAAGTTTACTAACAGCAAATTTGGAAAGGTTTTTATTGTTTGTGGGAGTCGTCCAAACTTTGTTACTCTTCATCAATGACCAAAAAAAAAATAAAGAAAAAGTTAATTTCAGCATATGTTGAGATCTCTGCTTGAGGCGCAGTGGGAAAAATTCTTTCTCTTAGTGAATTGTAAGGTGCCTTGATCCATCAGGCTGTTGGCCAAGCACCCTTTCCCAGAGAAGGTGGTGAACTTCAAGGAGAGCTAGATGTAATTCCAGAGGAAATCAGTCATGTCCTGGGGCTGGAAATCAGCTATGTCCCCTTTGATCCATGCCATCTCCTTCACACAAAGGGTACTTTGCAGCTTTTGTGCTTGCATATGTGCTAGGAAGGGTAAAGAATTTCGTGAACAAATTAAGGAGGCATTAAACCACAGCACTGGAAATCTGTAGGAGGAGGGTACACAGAAAAATAAGGTCAGTAATAAATGGTTAATGAAATAGAAGCTGAGTAATTTCTGTGTTTCTGAACAGTGAAGGGCAGGGTTACAATGGTAATGAAATAATGGAAATACTCTGAGTGTTCAGAAGGAGTGAGTGTTGCACCCTGCAGAGTGAATAAATGAGCGAATAAATCACAGGCACTTAGGCTAAAGCAGGAATTTTTAGAAGGAAGATCCTGATCATCTACTGTGCCCACATGGAAGCATTTCTTCATTTGAGCTGAATGCTCTGTGGGCTGCAATGCTTGAATTGGTTTATCTTACTGAACTGAGCCTGGAGGGAAGATCACATTTGAGGACTGGAGAACAAAACCAAACTGCATCAGAATCTCAGCATCTTGGCAGCAAGCTGCCAGCAGTTTTTATGTTTTTTATCAAAACAAATAAGAACAAATAAGAAATTGAGCTTCTCTTGCCATGGCAGCTTTAACTGCGATGTGCCTTTGGTGCTTGGCAGCAAGTCCTGCTCATTTACACATCCATGCATGACATGATGTATGCAGTAGCCCAGCTGATAAGGTTATTTGGGAAGAAAGGCTCTGCCTAAATGTAATGATGTAATTTATAATTTGGTTTTATGATGAACAGTTCCACGGGGGGTGGGAGGATGGGCAATCCTTGCAAGCAGCGCTGCTGGCAGAACTGAGGCATGAACAGCACCTCCTGCTGAGATGAGGAACAGGATATTCTGGCCAGGATCCAGGGAAGCACTCAAACAATCTTTTTATCTTTTTGTCCCTTAGGTATTAGAAGGAATGTGTCACAGCTTCCAAGGCTAAAATTTAGGAAAGGAGTTGCCTGGTATATATGCTCAAATAATTTTGTTTTAAAAAATGGGACCAAGAAGGGCCAGGAAATCCTCCAAACCCCAGCTTAAGGCAAGTTGGTAATAACATCTTCATCTACTTTGCTGGATGCTTGCTTGATCATCTTCCATAGGCTCGATTTCAGAGTAAATCCCAAAATATTCTTGCTGTTTCCACCTGTACTTATCCTTCACATCCTCTCTTGTGGTTTACTGCTCTCTTGAAAGAAGTTTTTTGTTCCAAAGGGTCCTGCCAGAAATTTTGATGCTGTAGACAGTGCTACACCGAACACTTCCCAACTCTCAGCAATCCATTTAGGAAAGTGGGAACTGTTCCTAAGGCTGGATGCAACAAAGTCAGAGGAAAAGAAGTTACAGCCCTCCTTTTTTTGTCTCCATACCCTGCAATTTCCCTGTCACCAGGCAAACTGTTTCCATGATTTCTATGGATTCAAGTGAAACCAGTTGCTGAGTTAAATCCTTCTGCTAAGCCAAAATTGTTACATCTTTGAGTTGAAGGCTCTGAACATACAGAACTAATATCTGAGTGCAGATTTTAGTGTGGTTTAAGATTTTCAAACCTTTTAGAAGCATCTTCAAATTCTCTTAAGAAGCAGCAAAATGTCCGTGTTAAAGTAGAAACTAATTTCATTTCATGGGGAATAGGTAAAAATAAACCAGAATTGTTGCCAGGAAAAAAAAGCACTTTCTCATATCCTAATCTTAAATATTACTTAACAGATAGGTTAAATACTGGCTTGATGCCAGAACTCAGAAGTGTGAAAATGAACTGAATACCTATTTGGAAACCGGGGGGGTTTCTTATTTTGGAAAGGTGTCATAAAATGTTTGCTGTTACCACCTATTGATAGTCCTACAATACTAGGGAAATCCAGGGTACTGACAAGCTCATGAATCACATCTGCTCCCTAAGAGATGATAGAACATTTAATAAAATTGGGGGATAATCAGATAATCAAGTTAAACCATTCAATTAAATTTTTTTTTCAATTATTTCTCCTGCTTATTTAGCTTCCATGTATCTGTTACAGACCAGAAATTAATCTTGAGAGCCTTGAAATGCTAGAAGTCATAATCTTTCTTAATCAAGTATTTTTGTTGTTCTGCATGGACAACCTCCCTTAAAATGCTTGATACTAAAATGCTGCTTTTAAAACAGGGCATGAATCTTTTTAATTTGGCTGATTTAAAATGAAATTTCACTTCTACTGCTGTATCTTAGAATGCAGGTGTTTTAAAAAGATAGAAGTGTGGTTGAGAATTGCCTCCTGTTGTATAGAACAGCTGCTCACCAGTGTCTTATGCACTAGAGCAGGATGTCTCACATGAAATATTCTCTGTGTACCACATCTAAGTGTGTTAATCTCCCCAGATTCTCCAAAGATCCCAATTCTTCGTTCTCTGCCAAAAACATGCTTACATGAAAACTGATGTGAGTAGCTGAATTTCCTCCTAGCAATACCAGCAAAACGGGAAAGTGCCAATTATTGTGTCAGAGACCTCAGAGCCAGGATGAGCAATGGAGAATGATAGATGCTGGCCTTGCCTTTTTCCACCAGGTAATGTTTTCTACAGTATGGATGAAGTTGTCAGAATTATGTTTTGCTACTTCAAGAAAAGGTAAATGATCATTTTTCCAAATTACCTCAAATTGTTCTACTGAGCTTTATTGTGAAGTGTTATTCAGAGGTCCAACAAGGATAGATTTGGTGCAAAATCAAAACTCAATACATTACTTGTCTCCTTAGCTCAGACTTGGGGTGATGCTATACCTATGTTAAGAATTTGGGAGGCTTGATGAAGTAGAATTTATGAGCTTTTTTCAAATATGTATTTCTTCAGAAAACAGTGCACTTTCTCTGGCCCTCCCAAAATTTGCAGTGTATGCAGTCGTGCTGATGTTCCCTCTGTGAAATTTCATTTCCCTGGCTTATGAATTGCTGGAAGCTTTGGGAATATGGCTTGAGTCAAGACAAACCATGCAGAAAAGTGGAAAAACAGAACTCATGGTGGGTCCATCACAATCGTTATTGTTCACCAAAATCTGAGTCAAGCGGCCAAAACTCGGAACAACTTCCCTACCGCCACGGCAATCCCTGAGTGTGCTTTGGAACAAGGGCAGGGATCTCAGATGTCTTCAGGAGAGAGAGATTTTCTGGAGCTGGGAGCTGTTTGGCCTGAGCTGCTGTACGGTGACACGGGCTGGGGAGGGTGGACATGTGGGCATTTCAGTCCGGATGGGAAGCTCCGACTCGAAGTGAGCTTCTCCTGCCCGTGCCAGGGTGGCAGGTGGTGTGGGAGCATCGTTTCTGTGACAGGGGACCCAAGGAGCAGGGACAGCCCCGGTGCCTCCTGCCCTGACCGCCCCTGTCCCGGGAGGTGCCGCAGGGGCAGGGGGTGACGGCAGGACGGGCTCCGCGGCCCCTCCGCCCGGTGCCCCTCTCCTGCCGCAGGGGAGGAGGCTCGGCCGCCTCCGGCACCGACACCGACACCGACACCGAGCGGTCCGCGGGGAGCCGAGCCGCGCCGCCAGCGGCATGGACTGGGAGCTCAACCTGCTCCTCTACCTGGCGCTGTTCCTGCTGCTGCTGCTGCTGCTGCTGCTCCTGCTGTGCCTGCTCCTCCGGCAGCTGCGGGGCTCGGCGGGAGCAGCCCCGCGCCGCCTCCCGCCGCCCCGGCAGCCCTGGGCTGAGCGCCGGGAGCCGGGAGCTGCGAGCCGCCCGCCGCCGCCGCCTCGGGCCGCCCCCAGGTGAGTCCGCGACACGCTGGGAGGGCTGGGGGCCGCCCCCGGGGCCGCCTCCGCCTCTCCGCGTCCCTCGGGGAGGTACGGGCTGGGTGCTGCTCCGACAGCATCCCTGCCCGCGACCGCCCTCCGGTCCCCCGCCCTCGCTGCGTTTGCCATGTACAATTCAGGGGAAATTCGAAGGTGCGCTCACCCTGCAGCTTTTGATCTGTAAGAAAGTATTATAAAACTCCCCTCAGGCTGTCTTTTGGAGGAGGTTGTGTTGCCTTTCTTTTGGCATATAGAGATCCCAATTTGACCCGATTAGAGCATTTCTAAAATGTAGCGTTTTGCAGTGCAGAAGAGCTTTTAAAAGAACTTCCCCTGCGCCCCCCCCAACTTTAACCACATCTCAGTTTTCCTCCCTTTACTCCACAGGAGTTATTCCATCATACAGCAAAAATACCAATGCCAAGTAGGCTTCACTCCCTGTAGAGTGGGAACCGACCTGGCCACAGCCCATGGCTGACCCTACCCCATCTCTGATGCCCCTCAGGGACTCAGCAGCTGGGCTGGTGTCCATATAGTGTGGCTGAGCAGCCACCTCCTGCTGACTGCCCCCATCCTGTGCAGGGCATCAGGGGTGGCATGGATGAACCAACTCAGCTGCTGGGCCTTGAGGAAATTCCTGCTTGAGGCCTTTAGGAAATCTGTGCAGACCTTTGGCTGAAGACCTTTCACAGCATGGTTTTTTGATAGCTCTCTGGAACCAGGGTGTCTTAAACGAACATGAGTTGTGACCTGTGCTCACTCAGGTGAGTTTCTGCACCATGGCAAAAGGTGGACAGACACAGGAAAGACCTGTGGAGTAGTGAGCTTGGCAAAAAGAAATTATTCTAGTGCTATAGAGCACTAATAGGTGTTCTTATTTTAAAGTATGGGATTTAGGGGTTCTTCTTTAGGCCACATTCAGATGGCAGCTGTTGGGGCGGTGTGGCTGCAGGCAGCCAGGTCTCCAGCATTGCTGTGGGGTGTATTTTTACAGGGCAGGTTGCTGCTAATTCAACAAGTGCCTCTCAGTTCACTCTACCTCCTTCACTCCTGCTGTGCGTTGCTCTGTTACAAGGCAGCCAGCTGCGAGCACGAGGACACTGTTAGAGGGAACATGGGATATTCTAGCTCTCCAGCCCTTGCTGCAGTGATCTGAGCTCTCTTCTGCTCACTGCTGGGTAACTTGGCATGGGGGAAGAGACTGCTAATGTGCAGGAGTAGTTAAAATCAAGCAGGAGAGGCCCTCCTCCAGAGGGTGTTGGCACTGCTCTGGCCCTTCTTCCATCTGGTTCAAGCTTTTTATTTCAAGCTTTAGAAATTGTTGCACACACTGTGATTTAGTTCAGGTCTTTTATTTGCATTATAGATCCATCATCTCTTACACAGACTGTCACAACGTGCAGTCCCACTTGGCAGGGGCTTTGCAAGACTCAGGACATTCTATTTGGCTACTGGTCCTGGAGCTGATGCCGTGCTGCCTCACACACCTCGGGCCATGAGGATTTGCTGTCTGTAGCCCCTCCTAGTGCCTGATGCCCCTGCTGTCCTTCTGCACTTTTGGCTGTTTTTTTCAGTCATGGGAAAATGATGAGAGAACAATCCAGTGCAGGGTTCCCTGCCAATGACCCATCAGCCTCTTATCTCTATGGTTTTCTTGTTCTTCCTCTGTGAAAATGGTGGGAATGATTTTGGCCTCACATCAGTGATTAGAAGGTTTTGTTCAATTAATATAAGTATCCATAAAACTGTGACACACTCTGCATGAGCACCAAGAGATTACCTTCAGAGGGTGACTTCACAGATAAGTAGCCCTGAAGTATTTAAAATTTTGGCAATTGTTGGGGCACTTCTGATAACTTGTGCTGCAGAACCCCTTCATACTTATTGTATTGCATGGAGCAGAGAGAATCTGATTTTTGTAATGACTCTTTACAAGCATGACTGACAGGGCACAGTTACCTATCTCTGGAAAATGAAAACTAGTAGATGATTTTTCTCTGACATAGAAGCATTTTATACTAATAAGAGAAAGAAAAGCTTGTGGGGGCTATTCAGTGAAACATGTGCAGGTCAGAGGATTATAATCTCTTTGCTTTTTCTTATTTTGGTACTAGTACTGCATCTCAAATGTTGTCATTTCACAAATACCTGCAGTGTAGGAATAAATTCACCTCAAATTCACAAGATGAGTGCTCCTTTTAACAAAGCTCCATGTTCCAGCACTGTCATCTGCAGTGTAAAATTTGGAAGGACAAGCAGGGGAGTTGTTTGGCATCCCACGCTCAAGTGGCATCAAACATCTGCTCCATTCAAACGATTTCCCATTTCTTGATGTGTGTTTTAGGGCACAGCTGTGGAGGCAGCACTTTCCCCTCTGCTGGTATGGTCACAGGGCAAGAAGGTGGGTGGATATTCTGTTCTTCTGGGCTGGTGTTATAGGTGCTTTGTTTTCCTAAAGATTGCTGGTGCCAGAAGGAAATCCAGAAGGAAAGAACAAAACAGTTAAATATGTATGCTGTTGTTAGCTGGCAGCTACGGGTTAACAAAATCAACTGCAAATATTTGAAAGATACAAACTCTGAGGAAGAAGATTTATTTAGCATGATCTGTAATTGGGCTGAAGACAGTACAGACAGGGACTAGAAACACGAAAGTACTTGACAGCAAGGTGTGTTAACTCAAGAAATCATGTCCCAGGGAAGGCACACAAAGCTCGATCTTTGCCGTGTAAAATCAGACTGTCATTAGAGGGAATAATGCTGTGATCTCATGAAGAGGCACCAACTATATTGTCACCTCTTTCCCATCTGTAGATTAAAAGACACAAAGACTCATTGGCCAAAACAGTTCCCAGTGGGGCCTGAAGAATTATGCCAGAAATGTCCTAATTTGGGTACTTACAAATACTCTAAACCAAACACAGGAATGTGTTTTTCTGATGATCAATCTGGTGTATTTTCACAGTGACAGGCAGTGCCACGGATCCACTCCCAGCCACAGCTGGGCAAGGCCTGCTCAGTACCTTTCATTTTTTGGCATTCCTGAGAAACTCCACTGTGTTACTTCCCTTCAAACGTTGTTACATCTCTCAAATTCCGCTTTGAAAATCCACCTCTGTGAAGGGCTGTCAAAATTCTGACAGTCACTTAAGATATGTTTTGAGGTGCCTTGGGGGGACTTCAGCCAGAGCAGATTTTGTCTTCAGGTGTATGGGCACATCTGACCTGACAAAGCTTTCAATACAGAATATGATGGCCCATATTATTTGAACTTAGAGAATAAATTTATTATTGTTATTACTATTGTTATTATTATTATTATTACTACTACTATTACTATTGCTACTACTATTATTACTGCTACTTTGATATTTTAGCACATAATGACTGCAAGTTTTACAGAATGGGGAATACATTGATTTATGTAGTTGCAAAAATTAAAGTATTAATCAGTTCTGTCAGAAATATATATAAATATTCGAGGAGATTTATGAACAGCCTCACAAATCTGAATGTTCTATGTTTTCAGTGAAATTCAGCAGCATGTGCTTCAGGTGACTTCTCTCTGAAAATGTATATCCTATTTTTGATTTCTGGAAAATGAACATCTTCAGAACTGACCTTGTCAGTAGCAATGACCTTAAAATGGTATTTGCATTACCTGGATCATTAACTTTTATAATTAGAGATAAAATGTATGTACATTTTATCAGTCTGCTTGGTTTATTATTTCTGTCTTTATGGGTGGGGTTTTTTTTATAATTTAATTTCCTGCTTTTACTGTATCTTTGTTGACAGAAACGGCACACTGCAAAAATGGTTAAAAGAAAAGTCCCTGCCCGCTGAAGAAAGCAGTTGATAGAGAAAAACAAATTAGCTTTCATTCCAGCATTTGTGCACAAGGCTTTACTTAATCCCTGTGTTAACAAAAGGTCCTTCTGCTTTTTCAGTAAGATGTAATATCTTTAAAAGCTAAGTTCAGCGCGAGTCTGCTGAGATCACCGGGGCACGCTCACACCTATTTAACACCTGGGAAGTGCTGGCTTATTAAAATTTATGCCGCATTAAGGAGCCTGTCAAGAGGCAATTCTCTGTCTTCACGCATGCTAATGAAGTTTTCAGAGGAATTTGTTCTTTCGCAAAGGATGGCTTGATTTTGGTAGAACAGGTTTTGCTGGAGCCTTGATTTATTGCTGCAGACAAGTTTAACTGCTGTGCTTGGAGAAAGGATCGCTGGTGTACGCTTTCTCTCCGTTGTTTTCTCTTCCTTTGGGGTGATGCATGTATTCCAACCAGTTCTTTCTACACGACGTGAATGCCAGGTAACATCAGACATGGCATGAAAACTTGATGTTTCCGTCCTGAAAATGACAAAAGCCTCCCAAAAACTCTCAGATCTTCACACCATGAGTGTCGCTGAATCTTCGGGACAGCCTAGGGCTGCGTCTGTGAGCCTTGGGGGATTCTGATGGCCAGGGGGAGCCGTGGGGGGAGTGAGGATTGGCAGGAGGTGGAGGAGCAGCAGAACAAAACACAAGTGTGGTCAATAGAGAGGGCATCAGGCTCCTTTACTCGCAGTGAGGGTGGAAACAGAGAGGTTAAAAGCACTGGGACAGGCAGCTGGGGGTTTTCTGGAGAGAGAGGGGTGGTGGGTGTGGTGTGTGAGTCTTGGCTGCTGGCCTGGGCAGAGTGATGCCCTCTGGAGCAACTTGGTTGAACATCTGTCGAGAGAAGCCAGTGAGGATGGAGGGCCCCAGGGCAGAGGAGATCCAGGAACAGCAGGTGACACGTTTATGTGTTTTGCTATCCTTGGGTTATTGTGTAGGAAAGAGCAGAGCATGGTGATCCTTAGAGGGTGAAGGGAAATGTGCTTGTGGGGCTCTTTTTTGTCTTCTTCAGCCAAATAGTTCCCAGGAAAACAGTGAGGTCTCACAAAGCAGGAGGTGATGAAGCCCCTCCTACTTTGTCAAGTCTCCCCAGCAGTTCCATAGGGCTTTTGGTGTCTGCAGAGAGGTTTTTTTGTCTGTCCTGTGAACACAGCTTAGCACCCTGTTCCTAGACATGTCTTGGGTTGATGTGCTCTCCTATATTTTAAAATTGTGGAAATTGTACAGTATGTTTTCATGGTCTTTTCATAAGCCTCTAGTGAAATAATTTTGTTAAGAGTGCTAGTAGTGGAAGCGATGTAAAGCACTTTTTTGTTAGAATGCAGTTTGGTTATAGTAGAAGTCTATGGTTTGGTTATAGTAGAAGTCTATACATTTTCTGACTCTGCTTTAGTGAAGTCTTCCTTAATGCACTTGTCTGTGTCTGTTGCCCTGATTCACATGTGAACCCCTGGAGACTTGTCAGCTGTCAGAAAATTATGGATGCTTAGCAGAGGAATTAGAGGTGTGCAATATGTTGTTGTGCAAAGAATAAGCACGGAGGGAAAGATGATTCATTGCTGCTCTGCCCCAGCCCTGTATTCACATACCTCATTCAAACCTGACAATTCCATCACTTATCCACGGCTCAAAAGAGCTGGGAGGGAAATATGCTGCACCTGGCCTGTGTGTGCACTGCTTGTCCTCTCCTGGCTGCTGGTTTTTGGCAAAGCCCTGTTACTCTAATTCCTCAGGTGGGGAAACAGAGGCATAAAGTGATTCTGAGCAGGGATACAATGCAAGCCTCTGGTGGGGATCAGCTGTTGGGCATTTGTGTGCCACTCAAAACCTAAATGTGGGCACCTGCCTCAAGGCCCCTGGTGGCTGAAGCCAAAATTTTGGGTTGCTGGAGCCGAATACAAATGGACTCAGAGATACTCCTGCACACACTGTTACCTGCCACTTTAATGCAGGTCAGAAACCCAAAAGACTGCTAGAAAGTGTGTTATAATGCCAGCTAATAAAGCTTGTAATTTGGCCTTCAGTTCAGGGAAAACAGCGCATTTTCCCTGCTCCTGTTTGTGGTATGGAAGGCAGGTGAATCTGCTCATGGAAAAAGAGTTTGTTTTGCCCCGTGGGTGGCTGTTTGCTGGTAGTGCAGTGAGGAAACTTTTTTAATGAACCCACAAAGGTCCCCTCCACTCTGTGATAGCAACTTGGTGCCCTTTGTTTGTGGCCCTAAGCCCCCAAACAAATTTCCTTTTTAAGCTGCTGTTTCTGCTGCCAGTTCTGTAACTAACAGCAGGCTCCATGGAAAACACAAAGGTTGGCAACATTTTAGGAATAAAATATTTCAAGCATCAGCAAATGCTTGTGACAGGGCAGAGCTGTGAGATGTGTAACAAACTCATTTTTCTATTTGTCTCAGCCTGCAGCTCTGAGAAACCAAGCATCACCTGGGAGCTTCTGTAGAAATAATTTAACTTTTAAAGGAAATGCGTGGTCATGGAACTGTGCAATATTAATTTAAACAGAAATTTAATTTTAAAGAAGTTTGGTTTTTATTAATCTTGTTCTTGCACTTTAGTCTGGTCCTTTGAGCATAGTCAGGATTTCTCATTCACTGTTTGAAAGCTGTTTGCTTGATGTTATGAGTATCAAATTTTAAAATAAATAGTTTTCTTGGCCAAAATCTGCCTTGACTGCAGAGACATATCACTGGTGTAAAATCTTTCCCCTTTCAGCTTTCCTTAGAGGGGAATTATCTGAACACTGAAAAGCAGTGAAATGCTGTTCAGTGCTAGTACAGAGGAAGGCATGAAATGCTTATATGAATTGTGATGGTTTTGGTTGCAGTCTCCACTAAAGTAACCTGACTAATTGAGAGGTTTTACTGTTTTCTCCTTTATTCATCACAACTCTAGGGTCACTTATGCTGTCTTTTGGGTGAGAACTATTTCCTCAATGTGTAACATATAACCCAAAATTAAATGTAAAGTCCTAATAAGGATTGGTGACGAAAAAAAGAAATTAAAAATGTAACCTTTTTTTTCCCTGATATTGATCCTACTGCATCTACTGGATTCATTTCCAGCTCATCACTGATCTTTCACATGTTAGAGACAAACTCTTGGCATGAGATTATCTATTTCTATAGAAAATTTGGCTTACAGTTACCTGCTCACAGTTTGATTCTGCAGAAAGCAGAGCTGGTGGGGGACCTGCCTAGAGCTGCTGGGAACGCTTAGTAAGCAGAGAAATTCTGGGATCAAATATTAGGATGTGTAGGTAAAGATAGTTTTTTTTATTTTTTCCCCCAGTAGTGGAGCTCTTCCCTTTAATTTATTTAAAAAATGGCAAACCCATGTTTTTTTCCAAGTGTGAATCTGTTATTCAGATGCAGCAGAATGCACAATGTAAACTCTTGAGTGCTTTTGAGAGAGAAAGGGAAGCAAAAGGCAAGAGTGTTGCAAAAGAAAAGCCCCATCAAGTGGAACACCTGTATCATCACTTGGTAAAATTATGTTTTGACTTATTTAGAGAAGGAAATTGTTGAATGTTATCCCGTGTCAGGATTTTGGAGGACTCACGTGCAGTTACTTGTTATTCCTCTAATTTGTCCCGGTCCTCACGGGGAGCTGCAATTCCCGAGCACGCCACTAGATGGAGCGCTTCCTGCAAGGTTCATCCCGCTTTCCAAACCCCCGGGATATTGGAACTATAGAAGGGATTTCAGCCTGTCACCATTCACGTTACTCATTTTTTCACTTCCCCTTTGGCTCTTACCATACCTATTTTTAAAAAATTTGTTACTGAGCGTGGTTTAACTAAAATTCCTGCAGTGACTGAGACGGGGAGCCTGACAAAAAGCAGGCACCCATCCTTCTGTGCCACTGTGTTCAGCAAAATAACTTGTGGTCAGTTGGTATTAAGCTGCTGTACAGCAATTGTATATATCCCTACCATACCGGGATATAGATCCTGGTGCAGATGGAGGCTGAGGTTGCTGTGAATTCTGGGTGTTTCCTAGTTTCTCCCTCTGCTTAGACTGTTCCTGGGACCTGTGGTATTGCCTCTTGCTCAGACAGGTGAATGCTCCCAGTGCTAAGAGGAAAATCCTAATTAGCCATAACTATTTGTTTGCTTTGGCTGCAGGCAGAAAGGTAATTTATGTTCACAGCTGTCTTGAGCAAATAATAGAACACCAGGAAGGAAATGGATTAGCCATTAAAAGAATAAAATGCATCTGTTCCTGCTTGATAGTTTGGATGCAAAGTTTAAATGTGACCCATGGCACAGATGGGATTGCACCACCTTTCCCTGCAGCTCACAGCCTGATGCTGCAAGTCCTGCACTGTCCTGCCTGAGGGCTTTAATGGTGTTGGAGGGATCAGGGCAGGAATTTCTCCCCTTTTCTTCCCTCTTACCAATCCAGACCTAGGAATTGTGCACTGAGAGACGGGCAAGATGTGCTGTGTTTGGAAAAGTTGTGTGACAAAACTTTCTTGTTGTCTAACTTCAGTTTCACCCATGCCTGGGGATAGTGAGGTCTGGAGATTTCTCCTTCTGGGACAATGATTTGACTGCCTCAGTTGTGACATCTCATTCCTTCTTACCTCCGCTCTTGGATCTGGACATTGGCTTTTCTGAGCAACAGCCTCCAGACCTGGAATGGAATAGCAATTTTATTTTTAGTTTTGATTACCTGGGGTGTGGTGAAGCAGGTGGTGTTGCAGACAGCTCGTGAGAAGACAGCCAAACCACTGACTGGAAATAGATACAACAAAATGAGGAGCTCAGGACACAGGAGGAAGAGGCAGGAAATGACATTTAACATCAGGCAGTCTGTGGTTCCTCTTGCAAATGGGGTTATCCTGTAGCATCTGAATGGCACAAACCCACCCTGGCTTTTGGTCAAAACCAATTCTAATCTACAGGTTAGGGTTTAGTGCTTGCTGTTAGTTTTTGTGGATATTTGCCTCAAGGCACTTTTATTAAGAATAAACACTGTTTTAACCATATTAATAGTTAATACAGAAATAGAGGCTTGAGGTTTCATGGTAGCTTAACAGTGGATCTTGCAAGGACTTGCAGCCCCTGAATTTGAATTTATCCTCTAATATGTAGAAAATTGGCATTAAAAATGCTATCAATAAAATCAAGAAAGCCATGTTTTCCTTTGTGAATACCTGAATAATAAATACATCAAAGTTATTGCTGGGGATGGGAGGGGGAACACCTTTCAGTAAACAGAACTGCAGTTTGCATCAGGATGTCACTTGTTCCTGTGTTCCTGGACCTTAACCTGGCTCTGGTTTATCTACAGCTCTGCTATCACTAACACTACTGGAACTTGTTGGTGTGCTATGTTAATTGTTTTAAGCTTCAAAATGTGAATTAAAGTAACAGAAACTCCACCAAAAGAGGAGATGCAGAGGCACTGAGGTCTTTTAGAGGAACAATGCCACAGACATTTCTCCTAAATTTATAGTTTATTTCCAGGCAAACAGCTAGTTTAGGGAGAATAAAAATATTCTGGCATACAGCCAACTCTTCAAAAATATGATGGAGGTGAGAAATTTAAGCTACCAGCAGTGCCCTATTTTTTGATTGTAGGGCCAGTAATCCAAGGAGGAAAAACCCCCCTTGTGCCTGGCAACGATCAGGGTGGGATTAGTAGAATGCTAAGAAATGCTATTTTAAAATGTCTTTGAATATTTTGAGGTGAAGGCTGGGGTTTAGACAGTGGCAGGCCCTTCAGCCTTGGTCTTTGTGGGTCCCTTCCAACTCAGAATATTGTGTTTGGTTGTGCATGACAGTGAGCAAGAGAAGGTTTATGGAGTTTTGTCCTATCCACAGTTATGCCCAAAGCCTGATGTTTGAATGGCTTTGTTCATGCATAAACCTTTAAGTGGCCTCTTACCCTTTAAAGTTTAAAAAATAAGTAATTAAGAAATGGAGCATTTTCCTCTAGAGTGTCTGTGTCTTGGTGTGTGTTGGGAATGAGCAATTAAAACACACTTGTGTGCTGACAGTTTAGGCAGGTTTGTCTTAGTTTAGCTATCAAAATGTATTGTAGAAACCAGGAAAGTGGCTTTAGAGGTCTTGAGCTAAGTGTTAAAATTATTTCTTATGTTGTAAACATCCAGTGTTGATGGTTTATGGCAAGTTATAGACAGAAAGAATGGAATTGAGTTCCAAACAAATCATTAAAGCTCTGTAGGACACAAGTGCCTCCTGATAAAACTGTTGGGTTATCTGGGTTTGATGTGGACTCTATGCAGTTTGAAATCAAAGCACACTATTAGGGTTTTGGTGAATAGTCACCTGGAAGGTTGAGATCACATATTTTAATGAAAGGCTGAAGAGAGAAGTTGTTGATGTAGGTTTTGGTTTTGTCTCCAGGCGTACTTCCTCATAATCAAAGCAGAATTTTGTGGGCCTGATTCTGCTCTTCCTTACGGGAGCAAAGGCTTCTGCTGTGTCAGGTGAGAACAGCCACAGGAGGTGGGAGGATGCTTCTTATCCTGACACCTTCAGAATAATTTATGGATGCTTTTCTTCTTCATGAGTCAGAAGTAAACCAAGGAGGCAGTTCTCAGTGACACTGAGGGCCTCTGGCAAAGTAGAGAGAGGAAGAACAAAGCAGTGCAAAGTCAGTAGCTTGAGACTTGAAACCTGGGCTCAGTTATCAGTCCCTCAGCTTGCCTTTATTGTCCATTTGAAAATGAAGATAATGCTGTTCCTGTGTCCCAGGGTTCCTGTGTGGCTTCTAATGGGAGGCCCCTTGGTGAGAAAGAGGTCTTGTTACAGGACCTCACTTAGAAGTGTTTTAGGGGACAGTAAATGCAGAGTCCACACTTGTTTAGTGACCTTATGGCAGTTCATTCCAGCTAAACTTATTTCTCCTCTCCACAGGGAGGGAAACAACCACTCATGGGTGATTTTTATTTCTGTGCCTCAGATTTTTTGAATTTCCATTAAGCTAACAGAATTCAATTCTTTTTCTCTTGCTCCTCTCTCTTGAGTAGAACTAATGACCTTAACGGTTAAGGGAAACACCTTTCTGAACTTTATTTGGTTGTTCTGGGTAGTGATTTAGTGCTGTCCCAAAGGTTTGAAATGGCTCTTAAGTTCTTCACACAGTGCTTGAAGTGTTTGCTGCTATAGATGAGCTGTGCCCTCATACACCATCTGTGTGTGAGTGTAGAGCACAAAGCTCAAGTGATCTGCACAACTGTAGTTTGGAACAGCTGGAAATGCAGAACTAGAGCTGAGCACCTGGCTCCTTTTCTCTCTCCTTCCCCAGAGGAGGAGTCCATATTGCTGGTCATTAGGGATATCAATTGTATTTCTCAGGAAGAATTAGCCTGGAGCTCAAACTCTGCCTTAGCAGAGTGCTGCAGAGCTGTCCTAGTAACCAAGAGTAGCATCAAGGCCTAGAATCTGACTCTAGTGATTTGTCTTTGCTTGAATTGAGATTATTGCACTGGTGGCATCCTTGTGATGTATCTTACTCTAAAGACAATTTCAAAGAAACCTGCACCTCCTCTGAGTAAATGAAAATAACACAGTTTTCCAGTAAGAGGAATTCAGCTGCCTGCTGCTGTAATTGGTATGAATGCCTGTACCTCCCATTAACCTCTTCACTTTGTACTGGTGTCCCCAGAGAAATCAAAATCTGACAGAGTGCTGCTCTGTAATGGGTTGTGGATTAGAAGTAATGAATCACTTACAGGAAGTTGTCTTTGCTGGAATATGAGACAACATTTTGTCTCCAAAACAACTCTCAAAGTGCTTTAAGAAACAACAAAATCTTCTACTTTGTACTCTGAGCCTGTCCTTCAGGAGCCCCCTGATACCAGTACATGCAATAGGGGAAGAATTTTGTAACCTTTCTGTCGGTGTTAAACTCTGAAGTTTTTTCCCTGCCTATAAACCAGTAAAACTCTCCTCTCTTGTCCCTTATTTTAATGGTGTCACTGCTCAGTGTTTGCCTCACACCTTCCACCCACGCTGAGCTCCCCTCGAGTAGCAGCTCAGGGAAATGAGGCACTGAGAAATTTCTATCCTCTGGCACCAAGTCTAGAACAAAACAGATTCTTCTCTGTCAGTGTTAATCAAACCATGAACTTGAAACTGCTCTATTTTTCCTACCCTCACCTTTGCTTCTGACTGTGGTTCACCAAGGAATGTGGACTGTTTTACTTCCAAAGAGACATTAAAGTGTGGAGAAGCATTAAGGTTTGATCTTCAGTTATAATCCTAAGGAAATGGTCTGCTCCATGAAATTTCCCAAGCCTGAAAATCTCCCTTGGTAAGCCTCTTGCCCTTCAATGCCTCTACAATGGGCTTTTAAAATATTTTGCAATGGGATTTTATTTTTAGGAGAAAATATTTTAACTAGGACAATAACAGGCCTTGGCCTTTGTATCTTGTGCAAGAAATGCTTTAACAAGATTCCTGTGCTCCAACTCTGTTTGATAAATTGAAGGACCTTTCCATTTTCAGCAGCTTCTGGATACACAGCAGAGCAAACTTGCCTTTGAAGAGGGCCTTGCTCTTTTATTCTCTTCTGTGATGCATTTGAAGGTAGTTCTGTAGGGTCACATAACAGCTCAGAAATAGCATTGGTAGCAAAATGAGGCACGATGCTTTTGGGCAGGAGGTGAGGACCTGCTGGGAGACTGCCTTGATACAGCAAACTATCCATCTCCCTTATTTATTTTTTACAAACTCCTCAAAGCAACTTCAAGGGGCTGTGCTTCTGAAAAGAACTGCTTTTGTGCCAGCTTTTCATCACCCTAGACTTCCCCACTGTTTCCAGAAAAACACACAGGTGTGTTTTAGTGCTGCAAACCAGACTCTGAAAACATTTTCAAGACCCTTATTAGAAACTTCATACCAAGTTAATTATTTCACTTATCTGATAATTCCTGCATGCACTCTTTGCCTTCCTGAGCAGCTACAACCCCTGGATTACACTCTGTGTGGACAATTCTTGTGCCTTGAAGTGGATTGGGAAGTGACAGGGCCCTGCTTGCAAAGTCTCAATGTGTGCCAGAGCTAAATATGCTGTTAAGGCAATGCCACTCTTTTTTCTGCTCTTTTACTGCTGTGTTTCATTACAGGTGTTTGCAGCTCTGTGTTAAGGAAGAATTGGAAGTGCACTGTGCCAGCAGCAGCCCTGGGAAGCAGACTGTCACATCCTGGTATGATTTTAGTAGTGACTGAAGATGCAAAGAGCAGGGAGGGGCTTGGAAGGTGAAAGAACTGCTATGAGCTCATCTGGTTTTTTAACTTGTGTGAAAATTTGTCTTATTTTTAAAAATGAGAAAAGGAAGTGTACTAAATCTAGAAGGCTTATTTGTGACTTGTGGGTGGGTACTACTGACTGTTAGAAATTCTGTCAGGTGAAATACCTGCCCGTGGTGACTGTGAAGGTGCTGCAGCTGCTGCTTGTGAGTCACCATATCCAACTGTTTTAGCCCAACTTGAATTGTGTCTGCTGAAGGCAATCAGTGCAAAATGCATTTCTCTCCAGGCACATGTTCATGTCTCCAGGTCTATCCTGGATTTGCTCATAGAGCTATTCCTGCCTTTTCCTTTTGTGTTCAAATTGATGCAAAGGCTGAAACTCTCTGATAATCAGATTTATTTCTTTTCAAACATCTGCTCTTGCTGAATAGCCTCTCATGTCTTTCCCATGGTTTTACTCTAACATTTCTCCCTGCTCCCCCAGGCCTCTTTGCTTTATGAAGTTATGTAAATATTCCCTTGCTTAAACACACACTGATAACATTTCAGATTGACTGGAGTGGGTTTTACTCTGTTGGCAAGGAGGTCCTTCTTGTCTCTGTTTAACCTTTTCCTACCACAGCAATTCATATTGGATCATGCATTTCAAACCCCTTCCAGACAGAAAAATATTCTGTTCTCACTCCCAATATTCTTGTTCTTCACTGATTAGAAATCCAGAGGTAGCCTCCCATTGACTGAATGTTACCTCATGTTTGTTCACAAATAATAGAATAACAAGCTGGTTGAAGGTAGTAGAATCGAAAATCATTTCAAGTATTTTGATTTTTAATAAAATAGACTTCTGCCACTGGAAAAGAGAAGCAAAGTGTGCTTAGAGACACTTACTGCAGAACAAAAGGCATGTGTTAATTTGATTTCAAATCCACAGCCCCCAACACAAAGTTTGAAGGGCAAAATGGAATTCAATACATCTGTTGGGATCATTTCCTTGAATCTGAGAGTTGCTATAAAGTAGCAAGAAGGATACTAAATAAGGCATAGGAAACAAAAATTCTATAGTAGAGAAAAATCCATTCTCCTAAATTGAAAGGTTAAAAGCCAAGTTATCCCCCCCTTGCCTTTTAATGTGCTATTATCCAAATGACACACTCTGAACAGATTCTTTAGGATTGCAGGAATTGTGTGTCACTGTGCCTGGGTTACGCTATACCCAGCATTTCAGAGAGCCAAGGATTTAAACCTTTAATTTCTGGGATGCCTGGGTTAAGCTATACCCAGCATTTCTGGGAGCTGGGATGGGTTTGCTGCAGCAAGGAGAGGGAGGGAGAGCAGATGCACTCCAGGTGGTCCCATGCTAACTGCTAAATAATTTGTCAGACAAACAGACACCTTTTTTTCAAATTATGCAAGGCTTTGTTTTATTTGTGAAGTTTAATAGATATTTTTGTGTCAAGCAGAGTAACTTACTGACCTTTGTGTGATGTTTACTGTAGTATTCTGTTAACATATTTTTTCTTTATCACACATCTGATTCACTAAGCACTTAAGGAGCCTTTACTGCAGTGTTCATGTGCCTCATTCTGATTGATAGAATTTTAGAATGTTGAACAGTGTGGATTTGGCTCCCACTGCATTTTCTCATGTCTGCACTCTCTAGATGGTACAGCTTGAAACATGATCCAGTGTGGCCTGTGTCTCATCTGGGTATGATGTGTAAGGAGAAAAAGGCTTTTTTGCAGAAAGGGGTGGATGTCTAAGCAAGGCTGTGCTTAAATTAGAAGTAACCAATTTGAATATCAACTGCTCTTTTTTAAAACTATAATCTATAATGTTTTCTTTAATATTGTGATTCTACATCTAATTCATATGTGCATTTCCACATGCATGCTATGAGCAGCTCTCTATTCCCTTTGTGCATCTTTGGGCTTGTGTGGAATGCAACTTCAATGGACTAGATTCAAATCAGAGTTTAATAAGTAAATCAGAACATTTAATAAACAGTTTGTTCCTCGGTCCTGCAGAGGAAGCCAGATGGGTGGATCCCATGTTTTTGCTGTACTGTATGTGCACTGCTGGGGCAACGAGAAATGCTGGACAGAATATTTAAATTTACATCACGATCTATGTATTTCTCACTGTTTGTAAGGCAAATGCAACTTTCTTTCAGACAGAAGTGACTGTTACATGTTAAAAGGCTCACACAGCAGGATTACTGCATGTTTTATTTTTGGCAGAGACACTGAATTCCATTCGCATTGCAGTCACTTTCCCCCCTTTGATCTGACTCAAGGCTGTGTGGCTGTGGAGTGAGTCTGTCTGCAGCTCACATGGAGCAGGCTGCATCCTCCCTGCTCTCCCAAACTGGCTATATCTTCCCTATTCCTGGGGTGGGGAAATGGTCCTGCTGGAAGACATGAAGTAAAAAGTGTCACTATCACCTGAAATACTTGACATTTCTGATAGTCGAAAACTACAGCCTTGACACTGCATTCAACACTGCTTGTTGTGCTAACCTGGCTTACTTGGAAGCCAGCCTGGCTCAGCTAGTGCAATGTCTGCTTTTTACCGAATTCAGTTCAGACTTGCCCTGCAGTGCTGGGACAGGATCCCCTTCAGATTCACGGGGACCGCTAAGAAACCAAGCACCAATGCCCCCCTCGCAGGGCATCCCAGGGATGGAGGAGGAGGAAGCGGGAGGCGGCCCCGGGAGGCGGCCGAGCCTCGCTGCCCGCCCGGGGTGGGGCTGGCCCGGCCCCCGGCTGAGGCAAGAGCGGCGGGGCCGAGCGGGATCTCCTCCCTGTCGGATCTCTCCTCCTTGTCGGATCTCTCTCTCTGCTCCCTGTCCGCTCCTGCCTCGCTCGCGGTGGCTCTCGGTGGAGGTGAGGGGCGCGGGCAGCGCTGTCCCTCGCTGTCCCTCATTGTCGCTTGCTGTCTCTCACTGTCGCATCTCTCTTTGCAGACTCGGACTCGGCCCCACCCGGAGATCCCAGAGATGGCGAAGGTGAGGAAGGCGACGGCTCCGGGACACCCTCGTATTATCCCTCTCCTTACTTTCATCCTCACCCATTTCTTTCCGGGCTCCCTTAAACCAGTGAACGCGGACGGGAGGGGGACGGATCATGTGAGGGGCGCGTCAGGCACAACTTTTTTTCTTTATTTTTTTTTTCCTTCTCCAGTTTCCACTAATTTCGCCAAGTTTTCGGTACCCTGTGTTTATATTGCGCATGGGTGGAGGCTCCTTCCACTGAAAGGAGAAAAAAACCATCGCCGTGGCAGTGCCTAGTGGGGGCTCAATATTTCCATTCCCAGTTTTCTCATAGCTAACATGAATTTTTCTGGGAGCCTTGGAGCTATCCTGTGGTTCTGGGTTTGGAGACTTTGTAGCCCTTTGGTTGCTGTGGTTTGAGGCTGGATGGAGGCGTGGAAAATGGGGCGGACTCCAGCGTGTTTCTATAGTTGCATCAAATGCATACGCTCTGAAAAGTAAAATAGGAGCTTAATGGCTTATTTGTAAGGTTTGTAATGGCTTTATGGGGTTTGTGCTTCTGTAGGAAGTGAAAGCAATCAAGGTCTATTAGGGCTTTCGCAAAGGTCAGAGTAATTGCACTTAATGAGTGGAGTGATTAGTAGTATTTTAGTAGGATGTTTACTCAGTATGTCTGGATTTCATTTTAAAAGGAAGAAAGGAAAGTTCTTTTAGAGAAAAGTTTTTACTAGTATTTTTCTAAATTCTTGAAGTTGTTTTGGTTTGGGGTTTTTTGGAGTGACAAAGAAGGGTTTTTCTTTCTCTAAACATCAGGCCTGGATTGTAGGATTGCAGAACAGGAGCCTTACCCCTGCTAACGCAGAGCACCTGCCCAGAGGGATATACTTGAACAGTAAGATTTTTATTATAGTCTCTGTAGCTTCATGTATAGGCTCAAGGATAACTTCCTTTTAGTAAAAGCGTGGAAATTTAAAATACTCTTGTCTATTCCACAGAGACAAATTTTAATTCATCTTCTTAGCATGAATATTTCATTCTTCACTAGTGCAAACCAGTTCCTCTTGGCTTCAGGTAGTAAATTTTCTGCTGCCTAAGGTGACACTTGGGGTTGTTTTTTTTGTCTGTAGTGGGTGGTGGTAGATGGAAGTCATTGGAACAATGAGGGCTTTTATTAGAGAGGCCTTGCTCTCTAATTTCCACATTCAGAGGGCTGCTTTCCACATAAGTAATATTCTTTGCCTGTGGAGTTAGGCAGCCATGAAAGAGACTGGAAGTGTTAAAGTGTTGTGGCCTGTAACTCATTTTAGGAAAATAAAAAAAGCAAAGTTAAAGTAGAAACTCTGCTTCTCATGACATCTGTCTGTTCTATATGTTGTATTATGAAAAGGAGGTAAGAGTGAAAATCCCCATGAAATGTCGAGAGTCAATTGACAGAAACTCCTTGTGTACAGCTAAAGCTTCAGAGTTCACAAAGGCTGCACAGCACAGTGTGCTGGAGTCCGGTTTAGCCTAGGTACATCACTGAAGAATAAAACCTTTGAAGAAGGTGAGCTATATTTGGAGTCTTGGTCACTGGTGTACCTATTCTTGCCCATTTCTGTGAAGATGTTTTTGATTTGCCCAAAGGCCTGAGGAGCTTCGTGTGTTCACTGTCCAGAACAGAAAGGTTCATTCATTTTGTAGGAAAACTACAGCATGCTGTGATGTGCTGCACAGGCTGGTCTCTCCCTGCCTGTGTTTATGCTTTCTTTGAGGGAGCTCTGCTGCCCTGGCAAGCTGCCCTTTCTCTCCAGCTGTGTGTGCAGTGATCTTTGTTATTGCAGTGATGTACAGGGCACATATCCTCCTGCTCAGTGAACGGACTGGGAACTGCTGCCTTGTACTTGCTAGCAAAGAAATTTGGAAAGCAAGCAGCAAGTGCTGTGGACTGATTTGTTTTGGTCTGCTAGTCCCAATTTTTTCCTGAATAGAACTTTGGGAGTATTTGGTGAGTGCATTTGTAAACTGCCCGGAAAGGATCGCTTGCTGCTGGTGAAGGTGTGGCTGCTCTGTGCTGTATCTGGAGTTCCTGTTCTGCCATTGTGCACCTGTGACTTGGAGCACAGGGATAGTACTGCCAGCTCCACAGTGCTCCAGAGGATTGTCTCACATTCCAAAGTACAAACACTTCAGAACTGGGCTCTGAGCAGCCCCCTCTGGCTCTGTTGAGGTTACTCGTGAGGGTTTCTCAAATGTCTCTGCATTGGTTCCTGTGTGGCTGCTGCTTACTCTTCTCCTTCTCTCCCACCCCCTCTTCCTTTTTTTTCCCATCCCTCCTCCCTATCTTTGATATCTCCATGGTGTACTGACTCAGAGTTCACCACAGACATTGTGTAATTGTTTTTTCTCAAGAGTTTAAATTTAGTGGGGCAGATGTGAGATAGTCTGCTGACCTGAGCTCACTCCTCCTGTTTAAGCAGACAATCTGAAGCCCTGTTAAACTTGGAGGTGTGTTTTGCAGACATATCTTTACAGCTCTGCATTTGTATCAGCTCTGCACCTGTATCCATCAACTCATAATATCATTTGCACTGTACTGCCCTTGAAATGTCAGGAAGTAATTGCATATTTCTTGTGTCATGTGGGTTTTAGAGCACAATTTGAACTGGCATCTCTGTGTGGGCTTCAATGGCTGTGAGGACTTTCAGGTCAGCAGTGAACACTGTGTTGTGTTTATCTGCAAGATGGTTCTTGTGTAAGGCATCTTACAGCAGTCTATCATTTATTCTAGCACATGACCTTCTGGGCTCTCCTCTGTCTGCTGGAAATAGAATACCTTTTCTCTTTGCTGGTAAATACTCTGTTTCCATTTCCAGTCTTAGCACTCCACAGTTTTCCTGTGCCGCCTTGTAAACAAATAGCTGCTTGTAAAAAGGAGTCTCAGCACCTTCTCTGCACTAAATACCACATTTTCCAGCTGCAAATTTTTGAGACTCTGCTTCTGTTGCTGCAAGAGAAAAGGGAGTGGCTCTTCATCTGTGGAACTCTGAGAAGTTTCTGTACTGGTACAGAGCCATGGTAGTGGGGAAGGAGCCTCAGTCAGTTCAAGTGTGCTCTGTTGCTTGCTGATATCAATGCTCTGCATTTAACAGTGGCTAAACACAGGGGCTTTGGGGCAGGAAATATTTTGTCTTGGTGAGGAAAATGGAAAGGAACCTTGTTAAGTGGCTATTGTTACTGTTGCCAGGATATGTGGCAGTATTAATTTGTGATGCTAAAATTGTTTCTTGGGAGACGTTCACTTTAAGGTGTGGGCTAGAAACATTTCACCTGATGAGGTTTTATCTTCTCCTTCTGGAAACATTTGGTAGCATAGAATTGGACAAAAATACCAGAGAATGTGAATTTCCTCATTTGGAGAGGGATAAATTCTAAAACAATATTATCTCTTGCTTGGTAATATTTTTTCTTTTGGGTTTTTTTTTAATGCTGATTTTGTGTTTCTAGGAGCTTCATTGATCTCTTTGGAAAGTGTCTGGAGAAAATGAAAGCCACTGCTCATTTCTAGTGTGTAATGACAAATTTCACTTGCACTACACATGACTCCTTAACAATCCCTGTGTTGGGAGTGTGGACAGAAAAGAATGTTGTGTGGGTTTGGAGTGTTGTAATCTTGTGATACGCTTTGTGTTGAGGTTTTTTGTGTTGTGCTTCTCTTTATGTTTTACTGCCTGGTGTAAGGTGTGGTGATTGAGTAAAGGATAATTCCAGATTATGAAAGGATTTTTATCAAAGACTGTTTGTCTTTTTCATTGATACTCTTTGGGTGCTACTGGGTGGGCAGTTTACTATCCAAAGAAAAAAGGACTTATGAGGCTGTAGCGTTATTGTGTATCTGCTTACTTAAACGGCAAGGAATGTTTCTAGTGATACTAAAGATAAGTTATCTTTCACAGAGGTAAATAAATCATGAAGTTTGGCAGGTTCATAGCTCCTGTTTCAGATGTGCTACGACAGCAAGTTTGGGTCAGGCTGTGACGGTGGCTCAGAAGAGGTGCTGCTCTCTCTTCATGTGGCCAAAATGTGCCATGTTGGGAAAGGAGGAGAACAGCTCTTCCCTCCAAGGACTGAGGATCTTACTGCTGCAGAACTTTCCGCTCCAGTCTGTGTATTTCAAATGAGAAATCTGAACTGGAATAACTGAAAGGGCACTTGAGAATAGTGGGGTGTTGCAGATGGATTTATAGTTGTTGAACACCATGTGGAAGTTAGGGATGGCTCCATCCTTTCCCAGTACTGGGTCAGCTATTGGGAGTGTCACATCTGCCCACATGTGGCTCTAAAGGCAGGTGTGGCTCAGGTTCTGATGGAGAGTGGTTGTGGCAGGTGGGGAGCCAAAATCCACTGAGTGCTGTGCACCACAAGGAAATGCCTGGAATGCAAACGGTGCTCAGACATCAAGAAAAGTCTTGTAGGCTCCAGCTGCACCAGGAGATTTTCAGGAACTGTTCATCAGGTTTAGTGCATGTTCAGGCTTTCTATGCAGTGCTTTGGAATAGAGAGTTTTGAAGGATTCCTGTCAGTTAACAAAAATGAGGAGGGCAATGCAGAGAGATTTCATTTGGCATTTAGTGTTTCCACATGCTTTGTCTGTAACAGCCACAAAGGAATGTTGGGCTTTTGTCACAAGACCTAGAAATTGTGAAGGAGAATTCCACTTGATTATAACAAGATAAGCAAAAGAAAGCAAAAGATCAATATCTGCTTCCTCTGAGATTTCTTTACATTGGTACTTTCCAAAGGAAAAGGTACTTTTGCAATATTAATTGTGTTGAGATGATAAGGAACAAAAATAAAATAATCCCATTGTGGGTGGAGTGGTGGTAAGGGAGGAGGAAGGAAAGGCTTTTCAGTCTTTATCTGTTTTACCAAATTAAATTCAATGTGTGAAAGTGAGTCCCAAATCCTTGAGGTTTTTTTTATGGTAACCTTTGGAATTAGCTAGGAAGATGACAGTAAATACATTTGGAGTGGTACCCAAAAAAATTGCTTATAATGGGACAAGCAGAGTGTTCCAGTGGGATTGTCACACCTCTGAGTTATTCTGGCTGTTGGAAACCATCTCCCAAAAAGAAATTTGTTGTTGCCATTGAGCACTGTGATGCTTTTGTTCTACTCTGTCAGAGTATGTGAGAAATGAACCTGACTCCTGGCTGCTGCTGCTGGGGAGCCCTGGGGAGTCTGTGCTGGCAGGAGCACAGGGGAGTTTCTGGTTCCTGCTCTTTTCTCCCTGCCCTCCTGGCTGACCTGTCTCTGATGAGTGCATTGACTGGAGACCAAAGCTCAGAGTGGCTGAAATTCCTAACTCCAGGGAAGGCCAGATGGCTGTGCTGCCTCTGGAGTAATCTGGTGCCAGTCTCAGTCTTGGCACTTGCTGTCCTGCTCTTTCTTGAGAGTGGAAAAATGCCATGCCTGTTCTGATTATTGTGTTTTTACAGCAATACTTAAAGGAAATTTCCCCTCTTCAGCTGTTGGAAACACCTTCCTGTTCCCCAAACCCAGCTGTTTCCCCTTTTGGCCACTTCCATAGTTAATTTAACTACTGTGCTAAACACAGAGGTTCTTGAACTAACCTGTTTAAATAAAGGCAAAGTTTTTCCACAAGGATGATGAGTGTCCTTTTGTGTTTAATCCAAAGAGAAATTCCCTCAAGAGCCATGTTCCATGGAAACCTAGTAGTATTATTTTTGTGTTTGGACAAGCTGATCTCTTATCCTTATGTTTGAACTGTTGGATTTGGTTTTTGTTGTTTTTTTTTTTTCTTTAGCTGCAAACTAATGTAGTAGAATCACTTTTTAAGAAGTTGCTCATGTCAAAAGCACTATGATAAAAATTTAAAAGTTCAATAGGTCTCATTTGCAGGGTGGTGGAAAAAATTGCTTGAGAGTTCCAGTAGGGTTTTCATGAGAAGTTTGTATTTCCATGTGTGTTTTCGTGCCATTTGCCTAGCATACATGATTTGTGCAATTAATTAATTTTTCAAATTACTTTAGTCATTTCCCTGCATTCAGGTTCCATTGTTGGAGATAAAAGTAGTTTTCAGAATTGGTACTTAAATATTCCCAAATTTAGCTGGCACACTGCAAAGGAAAACCATAGTAGTGCCTCCAGAGTGAGCTGTGTTTAAATACCCACAGACTGCTCTTTAGTCAGAAAATTCCAAGGAAAATACAACCAGCTTTTGGATTCAAATGTAGCCTGAGCTTGTGTATGAACTGAAAGATGCAATATTCTATTTCATGGCTTTTTTTTTCTCCCCAGTACACGAGAGGCACCGTGACAGCCTTCGCTCCTTTTGATGCCAGAGCTGATGCAGAAGCCCTTCGTAAGGCCATGAAGGGAATAGGTAAGGATGATTTTTATTTTACAAGCAAGAAGAGGCTCTTCCTCCTTTGCAAATATCCTTTCTGATCCACTTTTTTGTCTCAGTAGATGAGAGTAGTGCGTGTGTCTACAAGCCACGGAATGACAGCGCTGGTCTGGGCGTGTCCTGGTTGTGACTGCGCAGCTTTCAAGGATGTTTATTTTTGGATTAGCATGAGGGAATAAAGGAGGAGTTTACACATTCCCCATTAAGAAATGGATGTTCCACAAGCTCTTCTGGGCACACAAAATTTTACAGTGCAGTAGTTCTGGATTTACAGGGACAGCTGTGGAGAATTACAGCAGCATGGTAGGAACTCTGCACGGAAAATCCTCAGCAGCCTCCTGGGCCTGCAAGTGTGTGAGCACAGAGCAGTTCCTGGGACAAGGAGTGCAAGCACACATTGTGAATACAGACTAAGAAGTGCTCAGTAAACCCACACTGTAGCTTTCTGCCCCAAAACTTCCCTGGGAGAGCAAACCCTGGTTTGCTGCTTTCTCTGAAGCCACCTGTGCAGGGAAGCAGAAGGAAGGCAAGGAGGGACCTGTGATACACCTCAGCCCACAGGCAAACTCAGTTGGGCTGGGAAGATGCTGAGCTGGGAGGACCTACCTTTCAACTTTGTCTATTAAATGGATAATAGCTCCACACTGCTGCCCTCCAGGGTGTCTGGGATTGTTGGGACTGAGTTTTGCTGGGAGTTGGCAGTTTGTTGTTGAGCCCAAAGGCAAGGCCTTTCTAACAGACTAAATGTTATAGCTGATGCTTGGAGCAGAGTCTGGAGCACTGATGGAGAACAAACAGCATGTTAAGCCCTCCAGTCATGTTTTTGCACCAAACTTGGTGGTTCTGCTTGGGGTTTGGTGACATTTGTTAATTTAAATGTTTCTACTGTTTGCCAGTAGGCTGTTGTTGTTCAAAGCATCTTTCACTGCCTTTTGAGTTTGTGCCACTGCAGTTTGTTTTTCAGAGTGTGTTTAACTTTTGGTTCTTTCTGACTTCAGGGACTGATGAAGAAGCCGTGCTGACCATCCTCGCCACCAGAAACAATGCTCAGCGTCAAGAAATAGCTTCTGCCTTTAAAACCTTATTTGGCAGGGTAAGATGAAAAAACACCTCTGGAAATGAGCTGGTTCTGGCTTACAATGATTAGTTTAAAATATGAGGCACATTCACCCTGTAAAAACATTCTTTGCAAGAAAATCTACTTTTGCTTTTGTCTCTCCCTCTCCTCCACTCTGCCTTATCAAAAAAAAAAAAAAATCACAGTGTGTTTCCAAATCTCAGGTTTTCCAAACACCTGTTTATCCTTTTCTTCTGCCTAGTTTCAGTTGAGGACCAATTAAAACAAAGAGAGGTGTACTTTGTGGATTTTTGCTGTGTCTCCAGAGTCAGTCAGCTTGCAGACTTGTCTGCCTCCTTTTAAAATGCTCAGTCCTTGTTCATTACAGCACTGTTTGTTCTGCACTAGGATCTTGTGGATGACCTGAAATCAGAACTTACTGGCAAGTTTGAAACCTTGATGGTGTCTCTGATGAGACCAGCATATATTTTTGATGCTCATGCACTGAAGCATGCCATCAAGGTAAGAGGAATTAATGTGTTACATGAAATGATTGGTGCTTTTGGTTGATGAAAAAAAAATTAGCAGAGTTGTGCTAATACCTGCCAATGTAATGGTTTTGCCTTTTTAAAAATTGTAGTAATTCAGAGGCAGTTTGGGAATCTACACAGAGTAAGAATTGTTCCTTCTGATTTAAATACAATGAGTAGATGTGCAGTTGCTTTCACATTCTTTTTGCTGTTTGAGTGAAGTGCTGAAGTCTGGAGGGACTCTGGATTTTTCTGCTGTGAGCAGAAGGTTTTATGGCTCTAGAGCTGTAGGAAAATTAGTTCAGAGCATTTATGGAAGTGTAATGCTCTTTGTTTCTTGTTGACTATTATTTAAACTACAGAGCGTGTTACCCCTGATGGATTGCAGTACAAGTCCAAAATTGATGAGCTTGTGTAAACTGGTGTCCACCAAAATTATGAGCAGGTATTGTGTGTAGTATTAAATGTGCTCTAAATAGTTGCCTTCAGTAACACAGAGCAAATAATTGATGGCCCTGTCAGTGTTACCCTTCTATATTTCCTCTTTAGTGAGTCATTTAGTGCCTTTCTGGGCAGACCAGGTACACAAACAATTTACAATGTGGATGTGTAGAAATTTCTCTTCCATGTGCTCTTTTTTTCTGCCTCTGTCACAGCTGTGGAATTTCAGGAATTCAATGGACTATTTACTGTATTGATTGAAAATTGAGGACATTGAACTTGACTCTAGTGTGAGATAGTGCTTTGTGGAATGACACTTCCATGTAAACTCCCAAGATCCTGGATGAGCAGCTGGTTAATATGTAGGCTTTAGCCAACTGTGCAAGCAAGTGCTCATGCACCTGTGACCCAGTAAATAGTCCTGAGACAGAAACTTCATTCCTGGAGGTTTTCTGTAACACCTTTGTGTACTTTGGGGGAAGGGGAGAAATTGATAAAGGCCTTGTTGATTAATAAAAATTGTATTTCCAAGCTCCTCTTATTGATTTAGGAGTCAAAGACTGACAGGGAAATGGCAGAACAGATGTGTGTAGGAGGGCATGTAGAGATAGTGCAACAAGAGAGGTTTTGTTCTTGTCACTTAAAAAAAAATGAATTAAACCCAAGAGCCTAGAATTTCAGGCCATGTCTGCACAGGAAAGGATGTCAGGACTGGCTGCAGTTCAGCCAAGGGGGTAACAGTGAAGCAGATGTGATGGAAGGGACTTGAGTGCAAGATAACTCAGCTAAGGGCACTAACTCTGTACTCAAGGCTGTCCCATCAATTTTCACTGCTGCTGCTTGGATTAGAGTGAGTGTAACTCTGCCTGCCTCCCTTGAGTGGGCATGTTCATGAAACAATCTGCATTTTGGAACTGATTGCCTGTAACCTGGCAGATTTGTTTTCTGGATACTTTCATGTGCAGTTGCATATCTTTGTATGCCTTTAGTATTCAGTGTTTTCCTTACAGGGAAGGTTGTAAATAACATGCTCAAGCAAAAAATGCTCAGTATTGCATTTCAGTGTTGCTTTTGTGAAATGACTCCTTTGTATGTGTGAAGAGCAGTGGATTATTCTTGCAAACAAAGTGGGCTTAGACTCGTGGATACAAGATATTGGCCTGGCTTTTGTAAGTTTTATCCTTGTAAAAGTGAAAGAAGAGCTGTTGTTTCTGCTGTCACTTAGAACTGCAGAATTGCTGGAACTATCTGGGTTAGCAATTCTGTTGTCAAGTGTGTTTGCAGTGGAAGAAGGGGTTTGTTTAACAGCACAGCTGACAGCAGATCTGTGCTGGTTGGCTCTGTGCTTGTCTGTGTCCTGGCTGGTGGCAGACACTGTATGAATGAGAGCTAAGATGAAAACTCATTCCATTCACTGCTCTTGATGTCCTAGATTGTAAAAGCAAAGAAACAGTCACACCTGACTGTGCTTGGGCGTGGAAGGGCCCATCTGAATCCTGCAGCACTGGGCTTTTACAAATTGTTGGGTTCATTTTGGAAACAATTAAGAAGAGCTGGGACAAATTATCCTCAAAACCTCCAGGGTATACCAGAAAAAAAGAAAATATTTTTGTTTATTTGGTCCAAATGTATAAGTTAGTTTGGTTTTGATTGTTTAAGGGAATTGTGGTTTTCCTTTTGTTATTCCATCAACTGATTCATACTTGCACCCCTGCAGGGAGCAGGAACCAATGAGAAAGTGTTGACTGAAATTCTTGCCTCCAGAACACCTGCAGAAGTGCAGAATATTAAACAGGTTTATCAGCAAGGTAATTTTCTCTATAAAATATAATTTTAACTTGTCTTTCAGATAAGTTTTACCCTTGAACTGATGGATGTGTCCAATAAGAGGGAATTCTTTCTGCTGTGTTGCAAAACTTCGTATTGAAAGGAACAAGAATTTGAATTGTAAATTGAAATAGTTTTTATTTCAGGGTTGTGACTGCAGGTTGTGGTTCTTTGTGCCTTATAGTTAAAATTCTGTCAAAAGCATTTCTTTCCTCCAGCCATTATTTTCATCCCTTTGACTGAAAGGCAATTTTCAGTAATTTGAAACAAAGAGACTGATATTGCATAAAAAGGCAGAAGTGTTTTTCTCCCCTGCCTTTTGTTCTATGTTGTATTCAAGTGCACTTATGCTAAAGTAGGTGCAGCTTTTGGATGTCCACAGGAGTTGATTTCTTTTAGCTCTATGCAGACTCCTGAACATAAGAGATTCTCACATTTTAACAAATTTTGAGCCCAGAAAGAGTCTCCAGGGGCAAAATTGATTAGTAGCAGACTTTTCTGGGCTCATGGTTTGTGTACAGTGAGACCACCATGCTTTAGCATTACTCCATGTCTGTATCCCCTTGAGTTCCTTAAGGAGCTGAATCCAGGCATGTCACCTTGTACCTCAAAATATTGTGGGTGATCTGCTCCTGACAAGAGGTGTGAGGTGCTGAATTTTCCTTTTTTAGAGTAGTGTTATGTTGTAAGTGAAAGCAGAATATGTCCTGAGTGCTAAAGATGTTTCTGATAGATGATTCTACAAATTGTGAGTCTTTCCTTACCTTCCTCTCAAAATAGCAAGGGAGCCTGTAAGGTGGTGATGGATGTTGCTCTTTTGCAGAATATGAAGCCAACCTGGAGGATAAGATCACAGGAGAAACATCAGGCCATTTCCAGAGAATGCTGGTGGTGCTGCTGCAGGTCAGTGTTGTGTTGTGTGGTGACTTTGACTTCACTTATCACTTTCTGCTTGCTAAACTGGGTTCTGGATGGGCCAGTGCCAGGCAGGACTGGCCCTGGAGCTGAGTCACTTCCTCTGACATGCAGGGTCAGCCTTGGGATCTCTTCTGAGTCATTTCCATATCGCTGAAGCAAAAAACTTCTGTGATGCCCATGGGTGTGGCAGGTGCTGCTGTGTGGGGTTTTGAGGACAAAATGGGAACAAGACACTTATTTTATGGGCACATACAAGGAAAAAGGAAAAGCCAGATGGTTTTGGAGAAGATGCATTAGGTGGTGACTTCTCTTACAGGCTCAATGTAACAGATAAATGTTTTTTGACTTGTAATTCTTCAGTTTAACAACTTGTGAATTTCTGTTTAGGCAAACAGAGATCCTGACGCTGGAGTTGATGAGGCTCTTGTTGAGCAGGATGCTCAGGTGGGTGACTGACTTAGGATTTGAGGTATTTCTACAAGTTACCTCACAAAGATGGTGTACAGCTAGAACTCAAATCTGAAAGAGTGATAATTAAGGTTCTGTGTTTTTAATATATACTTTTGTATGTTCTGGACAAAAGAAGTGTCAAAACCTGAAATAATGGGATCAAAATGTTGGCACTTTTATATCTATTTTGCTTATTACTTAATGTGGGGCCTCAATGAAACAGGGAGGAGATCATTAGAAGAGAGGCTGAGGCTTAGTGATGCTGAGAGACTCAGTGCTGGAAAACTCAGATGTTAACATTTCATTCCTTAATACCTGTCTTGGACTTCTCTCTGAATTTAATCCCCTGTTCCATGGCTGCTCCCTAACCCTGTCCTCTGGATGGAAAGGAGTGGCAGCAGTTAATTGATGTCCTTGCCAGTCTCTTGCTTTGTTGGAGTGATGGACAATATTTCAACAATTTGGTTGTAACTCATTTAACGTATATTTCTTCTCAGTTATTTCAGACAATTCTGCATGACATTTTTCTCTCATAAATTGTCTGTTGAAATTAAAGAAATACAGGGATTGTTCAATATGACACAGAGTAAAAACAGAATATCAGATCAATAAACCATTTTCCTGACAGCAAGATGGAGAGACAGACTGGCAAAATATATTTTGCTGGCACAGGCTTATCTTTTGTCACTTAAATTTAGTTTTTCTGCTGTTAAAGTTAATTTCTTGTGAAAATTACAGCTGGAAAATTAGAGGGGGCAAGCTTTTGAATTGTGAACCAGATTGTTCCATGAAATTTTCAGTCTTGCTTTTAGCTGGGCCTGTGTATATGAGGAAACATGTGAGGCACTGGTCTGGTAGGTAGGTAGATTCCTTTTGGCCCCTTTAATTTGCTTTAAATGAGCAGATAAATTTAGGAGTCACCAAACCCAGCTGTTGAAAAGGTCCTGGTTTCCCAAACAGTCTCTGTGGTTTGCTGCATGCATTTAGCTTAGCTTGAGTTGGGACCTTGAGTCAGTGGACTTTCCATTCACCACCCAACACAGCTGGAACAGATTCAGTCATTTTCTAATTGCTATTGCCAGGTACAGATGGTCAGAACATGACTCTGCAGATGTAGGAGTATTTTTGGCTTCCCAATGTTTTTCTCAAGTCATGTATTCTGGAAAGAACCTGATACATTAGAAAGCAAACTTTTTGCTCAGTGGTGATTTTTAAATATTTTTGTGTTTATGATTACTAAATATCAAATCAAAGCAATTGTGAGACTTTTATGAGAATACCTGAAAGAGAAAGTCTGACATTCTGGATAAGATTTTGTGACTATCACTTCTGTAAAGTTACACAGTTGAGGTACATTTTGTGTATTGCCCAGTGGCAAGGCAGCTAAGAACTTAAAGCTGACATAAAGCGCTGTTTACAACTTGTAGTATCCTAAATAAATCTTTTTGCTGGTGTTTCTAAATGCTGTAATGGGACTTCTCATTTGCTCCATTTGGATGGAGAGTGCTGCTATTCATTTGGAGGGTTTAGCATATGTTATTTGTAATAAATAGCCTTGCAGTGAGTGCCTTGAGAGCTTTTTCCTTTCCACCTTTTTTTATTCTGTACCATTAATATTAAAAAGATCACATGTGACAATATGTATAACCTTTCTCCTTTGAGAGCACATGATTTGGAAAAAGGCAAAGTTGGCTGACTGTCAGGAAAAAGAACTAGTTTAATTTTCCAAATTTCTTTTCCTTTTTCATTTTCTCCTTGCTCATTCCAACTTTTTGAAGAGCTTTACCTTCCTAGTGCTAAAAATGCACCCAGGTCTTTGCACCAAAACCAAACTTGCTTGAAAAACCACAGATCTGCTAAAATCATGATTAAAATCTAGTTTCAAACAACTAAGAATTTATGAACCACAAATCCTGTTTCTGAGAGCTTCTAGATCCATCTTCCCCTCCTTCTTGGAAATTTTCCTCCTGGGCCAAGTTGGCTTCGTTCTGCTTTGGAAAAGCCATCATGTAACCAATTGTTGCTACTCTGAAAAAGGGCAGAAAAGGCAGCACTGTGAATAGATTTTATCTGCTGTATTATCACAGTTTCAGGGAACTTCAGGCTTGGGAAGAGTACTCAGCACAGTCAGTTTCAGGGCCTAAAGCTGCATTATTCATGGAAATGCCTTCACAGTCAATTTCAGATTTTTTCATTAATTTCTAAAATGAGTTCAATACTTGGCAATTTTATTTCATTTTTTTCCCCTCCAGCTACCTTGGTAGTGAACTTAATGTTCCTTAGAGTGAGACAGAGCTTTTTAACAGGATCTGTGGACACAAAGCAAATGCTGATGTTTGGATCTCTTGAATTGGTAACAGGTTTTGTTCAGAGCTGGGGAGCTGAAATGGGGAACTGATGAAGAAAAGTTCATCACTATCTTGGGAACTCGCAGCGTTTCCCACCTGAGGAGGGGTAAGTGGTGTGGTTAATGAGGGCCTGAAAGCTTCTGCCTGAAATCCAGCCTGGAAAAGCTCAGCCCATACAAGGTGCCTATTTTATGAGCTGATAAAAGAGAGACAACACCTTTTCCCCTGCTCCTTGTTCATCCATAAGTCTCTCTTGCCCATCTGTTAAGGCATTGGGAATAATGCATGGTGCTGTCCCAGGTGCAGGGAGGGGGCATCTGATGGGAAATTGGTGCTCAGAACAGGACAGTGAGTGACTGTGTAGCACCTGAACTGTGGATGATGACACACAGGTGGCATTGTCCTGAACTGAGGGGCACTGGCAGGAATGTTGGCTGTTCCCTGACACAGCACTCTTTGTTTTGCAGTGTTTGACAAGTACATGACCATTTCTGGCTTCCAGATTGAAGAGACCATCGACAGGGAGACCTCTGGTGATTTGGAGAAGCTGCTTCTGGCAGTGGGTAATTGAGTCTTAACATGTCTGGCACTTTGCTTACTCCTAGGCCTCCTTAAATTGGTAAAAGTTGTCACAGAGACTGGCATGAAAATGAGATTGCTTTAGGAAGGTAATCAATCACCTAGGATCTATTTTTATATCTAGAGAAGAGGTGGTGAACTGCATTCTGTGCACCTGTGTTCAAGCTGAAACTCTGCCTTCACCTTATTCCTGGCAGCTTTGTCGAGTTTGACTAGTAAAGTCTCTGCTATCAGAAATAAATGTTAGTTCTAAATCCCAGAACCTAAAGAGTTATACCAGAGGACCAGACCAGGTGACATCAGTGGAGAGAATAACCCAATGACTCTCACCTTGCCTTGGTGGTCAGAGATTGCCCTGTATTTAAAGCTGTCCATAATTCAACCATTTGGTTTTCTGCAGTGAAATGCATCCGGAGTGTGCCTGCCTATTTTGCTGAGACCCTGTATTATTCCATGAAGGTATGTAAACATTTTCCCTACGTCACTTTACATCTCTTCCAGCTACAATTCCTCCCCCTTTAGCTTGTTCTTAATTTCTTCTGCCACTGTAAATGCTGACAGGATACTGTATCACTGAGTATCTGTGAAAGGTTCAGGGAGTGCAGGGCAAATAGTTTCCTTGGGGTTTGCTTGGAGTTCCTCCTGGGTTTGTTAGACCATAGACTTTTTACAGTCATCAGCTGTTTTGTGACTTGATGACTGAAAAATGTCTGGCAAGATCCTCTGGGTGCTTCCAGCTGATTAAACTGCAGTGTCTTTAGCTGGTGGGTGCACTGAGAAAGGAAAGAATTCTAAATTGTGCAAATTTTAGTGCTGTTTGATTTGGAGGTGAGTATTTACAGACTGAGGGTTTTAGGTATCTTTGAAACACGTTTTGGTACTATCCATCCTGTTTTGAGGAGCAGAAGAAGCTCAGCAGAGTAAAGGAAAGGCTTAAACAGCTGTGAAAGATTATGCACAGGAATTGTATTTAGCAGCACATCCATGTTTCTGTTGGCTTCACCTTCTCTTGGATGGGAACAGATAAGCAGGGAAAGCTGTAATTTTTAACTCCCAGTGGGTAATATTAATTAAACCAGAGGGAAGTAGTCTGTTGTTTTCAGGCAAGTTATCAGCTTCCCTGAGGAATTCTTCCCTTCCCCTTGCTGGAGAGCCCTGAAGTATGTTTGTCAGAAGATGAGGTGACAGTTTGAGAGTTAGTGATGAGACACAAAATGATAGCCTAATTTTTAAAAGTCCTTTACTGCTTTTATAGATACCAATGTAGAATAAGGATCAGGTGAAACCAGTAGGTCTGAGGAAGATTACTTTATTCTTAATAATTAATTTTTATTTTTTAAAGAATGCAGTTTTCCTGTAGGCTTTAGCTTCTTACACACTTCTGTTATGTGGAGCCTGACCAATGTGTGCTGGTGAGATCCCCCAAATTTTTTTTAATATAAATAAAAATTGTTAAACACTTCAGATAAGAAAGCTTTGTGTCAATTATTACTTTAACAGAGGAGTTTGTGCTTCTCATGTGTCAGTTTGACATGACAGCATTCTGCACTGAGCAGAATTTCCTTTCATCGTTAGATGGGGCAGAGTTTGGTTGTTATTCCTCAGAAACCACTGGACTCATGGCATAACTTTTGAGCAGCTTTAGGGCATCTTTAGGTGTAATCCAAGAATATTGCACCCAGAAGGATTGAGTGGCCCTGGACATTAGGCTGAAGATGACCGTGGGGGCTCTGCCAAGTCCTTCCCTGAGGTGCATCCGCAGGTCAGCACGTGCGAGTTTGTACGGCTTCAGCTTGTGTGCAGTCTGCCTTGTCTGAGCAGAGGGGGCAGGGCCTGGTCTGCACAGGAACATGAAATGTTTCCAGCACTGAAGATGATGAACAGAGTGGGGCATGTTTGTGTGGTTGGAAAAGGTTTGTGACGTTTGCCCCTACAAGAACAGCTGGAGAGTTCATGGGATGAGTTGCTCTGCTGTGTCCTGCTGTATGATGTTCCTTTGTGCTGGTCACCACTGGGACTGAGGTACCCAGTTCCAGAACTGACTGTGCTTCTGCAGCCTCAGGGTGCACTGAAGGGGGATTTACATGTGATTGTGACTGTGGTGAGCAACTGTGCTGCTGGGTAAGCTTGGAACTGAGGTCTTTCAAATTTATGTGGGCATTCTCAGTTGAATCCTGAGATAAAACATGAAATAGGAGATCTGAGCATCTGGCACTTGATAGAGGTCCAGGGATTAGAGCACTCTGCATGGTGACCCCTCTGTTCTCCACATTTCAGTCAATGTCTCGTGATACTGTCCCAAATACAGCTGAACTGTAATGCAGGAATGGTTTGAGATGCCACTTGTTGCTTTCATGTTGTACCACAGTTGTTTGTATTTTGTTTTGTTGTGGCATGTGTCCAGAAGGGCTCACATTTGAAAGTTATTTTGTCTTTTCTCTTTAGGGGGCTGGCACTGATGATGACACCCTGATCAGAGTCATGGTTTCAAGAAGTGAGATTGATCTGCTGGATATCAGACGAGAATTCAGAAAGAATTTTGCTAAATCATTGTATCAAATGATTCAGGTAAAATGACTCTTCTGTTCTCAGGGCATGCAGGGGTGATTGAGATGTCACTGTTTTTGTTGGCAGAGGGAGGGTGTGGGTAGAGCTGGGTGACCTGGGCTCTGAGACTGGTGAGTTCCTCTGCAGTTCTGACATGGCATTGTTTAGTGGGAGACACTTCCTATGGAAAAATGTTTCCTTCCAGTGTTCACTAGGTTTTCTGAAATTGCAGTTACTCATACACCATTTTTAGCTACTGCATCATTTCCTTGTTCTTGTCTGGGTTCCTTTTTGTGCAGCGCTTCAGAGAGGGTGCAGGCTTCAGAAATAACACGGGTAGAGAGTCTGAATTATCATGAGGTTGAAGTTTAGATCTTGGGTTGTGGTGTGGAACTCTTCAACATTTCCAAGTGGAAAGGGTTTCACTGTGGAACCACTCTGAGTCATAATTTCCTTTGAGTGGATGGGAAGGAACAGGAAGGGAAGAGAAGGAGCCAGCAAGGAATCTGGAGCCAGCTGTTGCTGCAAAGCTAAGCCAAAAGGCTTTTCTTTTTCCGCTTGTTTTATTTTGAAAGTCCTACATTTTATGATATTTTTTCTACTGTCATTTCTGACATTATGCTCCCTTGACTAGGCTGGCTGGAGTTGCTTTTTGGCGCTGCCTGTCAGACCTGTACGGATTTTGTATCAGAGCTCCCATCGATTACAGGGAGCAGAGCTGGCGCCTTTCTAGGCAGTGGCAGGTGCACTTTGCCCATGTGTTGCTTTTGGTGCTGCTCTGGACTTTCCCCTGCAGACAAGTGTGCAACAGGCAGCTCTGTTTTCTAGTAAAGCTTGTGGAGGATTTTTGTCTCTGGCAGTCCGTCTGTGTAAATACAGCTCTCACGTAAGAGGCGGAGAATTTCCTTGTGTCGTTCCTGAGCAGAGAGTCATCCGTGTGGATTTCCTGTGGGTGGGATCAATGTGTAACCGTGCTGGGGCCCTCCTGGCAGCTGCTCTGGTGACTCACAGTGCTGCTGTGCTGCCTTGACAGAAAGACACGTCTGGGGACTACAGGAAAGCGCTGCTGCTCCTCTGCGGCGGAGACGACGACTGAGGACACGCAGCACTCGTCGTACTCCAGCTTTGCAGCCTTCATTAGCATGTCTGCCTGAGGTTTTGTATCTTAATGCTTTGTGGCTGCTTGAATTTATACTAGGATTGCACTTAGTCAAAAAGGAGCACGTTGTTATCCCTCCTCTTCCCCACATCCCAACTTCCAGGAATTTCAAGTGCCTTCTGTGATCTGCCTTTGTGGAAGGTGGGTGCTGAGCACAGAACCCAATACTTTACAGGTGTTTTGCTGAAATAGGAAAAAAAATCATCATATATTTCACAATAAATTCAAGATAATCCTTTTTTGCTTTTATTCCTTACATTTCCACTGAGTGTTAAGCTAGTTCTAACACGGCAAACAAGGAAATCCTTTGTATGTAATATTGGAATGAATTTGCTGAGCATATTGCAAGCAGTCATTGGAAATCTAAAGGACCAATAAATTTCTTCCCCTCTCATTACAGTTGTATGTGGTTTTTAATCTAATTTAATGTTTTTGATCTATTTTCCCTTTGATAGGGTTTCACTGCCTCAGACTGAAGGTATATATTTCCTCCCATTATTAAAGGTTTGAGGTATCTGGTGTTTTGCAGCTCTCCATCTTCATGTCTAGCCTGGGATACAGGTGCTGTGGTGATGCTGCTGTTCAGTGTGGTTGGAAAACCAAAGTTTGTGTTTGTTAGGTATTGCATTCTCATTTTGTGCTGCTTTGTGTTTTCCTTCTCTAAAGCTGGGGCAGGAAGGAAGGAGAGTTGCTGTGCAGGGCCAGAGAAGAGCAGATGTGCTGCACTCTAAGACCAGTTAAGGATGTCTGGGATGAAGCAGGTGAAGAAGAGGTGGGATCTGTTCTTCAGGGATCTTGGGAGAAAGGGATGATTGCAGCATCCCTCCCCTCAGGTTATCAGGGAGCAGAGCACAGGGTGAGGGAAGCACCAGCCTGTTTAATGGGCTGTCTTGAATTCTCTGCTTTGGTTCAGCATTTATGTTGGGATCTGAAAATCAAGTGGATGTGTGTGAAGGAGAATAAAGAGGCTTCTCTATCATGCCTTGGTAAGATCTGAACACCATGTTCTAGACTTGGCTTATCAGTCAGTCACATCAGCTGCAGAAACTGCACATTTTAATGGTCCTCCTGAAACTGATTCTTCACAGGTTATTAAGAGCTTTACATGTATTCACCTTGAAAGTTTTAAAGTTTTAATTTTTTATGTTGTAGTTCTGAATTAGTACTGTCATGACCTCTTGCTACTAAGTGCTTTGTTTTTAGTGTAAAGTATGCAGAAGAGAAAATTATCTTATATTCAGATTGTTTTCTTCCCTTTCCTGAAATGAACTGTCAGTGTTTGTCAGTTTTGCTTTTTATGGAGCCTTTACAAATGTGTTAGCAAGGAGTACTAAATTACAGCTGCTCATCTTGGAATGGTGTGGCCAGCTGCAAACACTGCAAGCTTGGCATGACCACTGGCCTGGAATTACCTTGGGATAACAGGAGTTTGGGCATTTTTTGGTGTTTTTTCTTTAGTGATTTAATATTTGCCAAGGCAAAATCATGCACAAAAAGCTTTAAGGCATTGCTTTCTACTGCTTTAGAGATTAGACACTGTATTTATTTTTTTCAGTGTTCTTCAGTTTCTTTAGGATTTTTAGGAAAGTACTGTCTGATATTCATGTGTTTTGGTTCTCATGTGATGCTATTCCTCCAGTCTGACCCTTGTAAAAAACCTGATGTTTATGATTTGAATGGAATGATCTAAATTACTTGCAGAATTTGTAAGTAGTGGCTCTGATCAGGAGTTGTTAGGGATCAGACATCTGCAGAAAGTTTTAAGATGCAAATGGGCAAAAGCCTTTGAATTTCCCTTTTGAAGTAGTTGAACAGAGAAAACAAAGTCTGAGAATCTTTTTTACTCTAAGAAATCTAATTTACATGTAAAGAAGTTCATTGAATTGCAATATTTATAGTATTTACTGTGTAACTTCTCTTAAGAATACAAGAATTGGAATCTTCAGTACAGTGCATTCCTAAGAGGGCTTTAAATTGCAACTGCCAATAAATTAATTACTTCTTCTGTGGCAATAGTTAATCATTGGTGTGTTTGCCTTTTTCTCTCCATCATCTGATTTAGAGTCATGAAAACATGTATTACATTCATTTTGTCACTAGGAAGTTTAAGAAATCCTATCAATCTCTTTGCAAAATCAATTTGCCAAGATTTGAGCATGAGCACTGAAATCAGCCCTTCTTGCCTATGAAGAATCTGTTTTAAAGCAAACTTCAGTAAGTACAATATTGCTGGTTTTCCCTGAAGAGCTACTGTCCCTTCCTGCTTTGTTGTGGGGGAAGAGCCCTTATTTACTGCTACAAGTATGATATTCTTTATTTGCTTTCATCACAGTGGATTTATTTTTGCAGTATTGAACACAGTGTATGGGGGAAAAGAAAATTATTAGTTTCTCTACTTGATTTCCCTTAATTTTGTGATGCATATCAGGTTATGATTTGCTTGGTTTAGACTCATGATAAGTGCTATTCATATTGTTTCTTTATCCCACTTCAGCTCCCTGACAGCTGGAATTGCTGTGGGCATCCAGTTAGTCAAATGTGCTGAAAGCAGTAATTTATGAACAAGGGAATGTTAGGCATGAAAAGCCTAAGTAATAACTGTGATTTAGTGTAGGATTCATCTTGGAGTCAGAACTGAGGAGTCATTACAGTGAGGAGTGGTGGGTCACAGCTGTTGTGGTGTGGGGGGAGTTTCTGCTGTCCTCTGGAAATGGCACTTGATAGATCACCTGGAATAAACATGTGGAACATGACTAAACACCAGGTAACTCACCTGCCCAGTGTCTGTAGTTCATCCTGACATTGCATTTCAGACTTGGAAATGAAAAGGCTTCACCTCTTTGTCTCAGTAAAGCTTTTGGCATGTGGTCATTTTGTCCCTGCAGAAATACTGAAAGCACATAAAGCACACAAGGCTTTTTCTAGCTGTGCCTGCAAGAAGTGTTGCTATAATCAGCAAAAGGAGCCAAGTGTAAAGCCTTGTTTTCATCTTTTAGTTCCTCTGGGTGTTGGTGGAGTGAGCTGAATTCCCATTTCCTGACAGGAGTGTCATTTTCTCCAGGCCTGTGCCGTTTGCCATGTGGGCAGGGGATGGTGCTGTTGTTCCAAGTAATCTCATTCAGGCCCTGGTGGTGCTCAAATTCATTCTCTCTCAATCACCTGAATTGTTTTATTTTTGTACCTATTTCATGTTGCTTTATTTGGCTTCCTTGACCTGAAGCATGAGTCAGACAATTGAATTTTTTGTTATGTTTTCAGATTCTTTTAATGTAGTCTTGTGTCCAATATAAAATGAGAGAGCAGTGAACAAGATACTTTTTATTGGAAATAGAAGCTGGGTTTATGCACATGACACTTTTATTAATGTTAAGCATTTACCTGCTGCAGTCTGAGCATAGACAATATCCCCTCTTACTCCCCAGTTATGGGAAATGAGAAAATGTTTTTGTTCAACTCATGCATTTACGATTGGGGAGTTTAGTAGAACAGATTTTGCTGTGCAGTATTATTTGATTTACAGAGATTTCTGACCTGCAGTCCCTGCATTACTGAGTCTTAGTAAGCCTGGGGTGTTATTTAATATTATTCAAGCACCAGCATAACTTCCCTGCACTGTCCAAAGAAATTGGAAGGTTGTGGAGGACCTGGTATTTTAGAAAGTAGCAGTGTAATTAGCAGGAAAAACTTGGGGGGTGCAAAGGTGATGTTTTGAATTTTTTTTACTTTCAAACAGTTGTGATGACAGAGGTGGCATTTATATGGATATCATGACAGACTCTTAGAGCAGAAGAAGGGAAAGATATTGTAAGACACAAACTATTCTGGGCTGCTACCACAAGAAAAAATGGCCAAAGTCATCTTCCATTGGGCTCATCAATCCTCCTGGATCTGGAGCATATGTGAATAGAATTTCATCCACAGAATAATCTGATAGCTTCAACTTTTTGGCTACTTCTAGCCTGTATTTCAGTAGGTAGCAGAATGGTGTAACAAAAGGTCCAAGTCTTGGTCATTCTTACACACAGCTCTGAAATGTCATGACCATAAGGGAATGTGAAGGAAGGAAATAGAGATAAAAGCAGCTTGTGTAGGTGATTATTTCCACACACTTCACAGTAGATGTGCTTTCCTTTTACCCTTCCTGTTCTCAAAGCCTCCTTCAGTAAGAGATTATATACAGGTTGCATATAATGAGGCACAGGAGTATCTCTGAAATCCAGTAAAAATGTCATTAGAAGTTGTTCTGCATCAGCTGCTGAATATTCATGACATGTTCTGTTCTTTCACACTGACTGCTTTGTCTTTGTATGCAGAAATACTAAATCAGCAAAGTTACTCTGTGGATGCCTCTGTTGCTTTGTTAACTACTTTACCTGTTTATCTCTGCTCACCCTTCTGCCATTTTTTGTTTACTTCCAGAAAAATCTTCTGGTGATTAGGATGACTGGAGGAAATTAAGAGTTGATAGATCCTGACTGTGCTGGCACCACAGAGTGAATATGAATGATAAAATAAGGAAAAAAAAAAAAAAGGCCCATTCATTTTTGATGAGTTTCAGCAGTGGCAGCTTAGCAAGAGAACTGACTTTTCTCCGTGGCCATCCATTGCTCCTAACAAATAAATTCAGTAAAGGAGTGTTTTGTCACTGCTTGCACTTTATCATATTCACCACCTCAGCAGCACTGCTTGCAGCACGGGCAGTCCCATGTGTGGGCATCTCTTGGAATGGTCTGAGGTTGTTCCTTAGTGGACACAGCCAAAATTTTCCTTAGCAATGATGCAGACATGGCTGACATGACCTGTGAGGAGAATAAAGAGTCTGGGTTGCTTTAGTTTTGGTTTTTGGATTTTTTTCTCCTACACCCCCTCCCCTCTTCCTCCCTGCTTTATGCTTAGATGTTACAACATTTATAGATGCTGTTATCTGCAGGTAATCTGACTTGCTACTTCACGAGGAGCACGCACAGCGATTCTCCCGTGCAGCTGGGTATAAAGCATCTGTTAACCTTAAGGGCATAACAGAGCAACCACCTCTTAATGCCATTTACAGTGAGTAAAAATACTCTGTGATCCATCAAAGGCATCCCCTGGCTAGAGGAAACCAAACCCAGTCTAAATGATTGCCTAATTATTTAACCTGTTTATGTTGTGTTTTGCCCTGGCTCAGCACCTACTGCGTCACCTTCACTCCAGACTGATGCAGCATCATGTGTGTTTATTTGGAGCCTGTTTCTGTTTGTTTCATCTGGCTTATCAGGCTCTTGTATTGCTGATGAGGATCCATGCAGGCATGGCTAGAGTGAACACTGAATTTGAACAAAAGATCACTTGTCACACTTTGCTTCAGTCCATGTGCAGGTAGAGCCTTGATGTTATGGTGACCTCTAGACTGTGTATGTTGCCTAGAGTCTGAAAATGACTGGTGGGGAGGAAGGATGAGAGGAGACTACAAACTGAATGACCAGGAGAACAGGAGTCGTCACTATTTACTGTTCTCAGACAAGAAGAACCAGAGAAGTCAGCAATATTGCCAGGTAGGAAGTTAGAAACAAAATGAAAGGAAAAAGGTGTGATGACACGATTAAGTTACAGAACTCGCTGTTACATGGCACTGTGGAGACCTTGGCTACAAATTACACTTAGGAGCTAAGAAGACAAGCTCATGCAGAGGTCTGTGGGTAAGTTTTAAACCAGGTGTAGAGTGTAGCTCACACTGTTCCCAGCTGCTTTTCCTGGGAGCCAGCAGGGACTCTGTTTGTGATGGATTCATGACTGTGACTGTTGGTGGCCAATTATTGGATTAAATTACCCATCCCTACCTGGGTGCCAGGTTTTATTTCCTCCCCACTTGCCTCCCTGGCCAGCAGGGTAGTTTGTCTTCCCCATGGCTGCCAGCTGAGTCACAGCAGGCAACTGCAAACTATTTAAAACTGCAAACTATTCGTGTAAGACTTTCTCTGCACAAGAAAGTGCTGATTTCGGTGGGAGGCTGTTAATTAATGGCCCCTTGATGAGGGACTGACCTTGATGAGTTTGACATCAGCCAAGATGAGCTGAAGGCATTCAGTGGAGAACAGTGTGTCAGGAGTGTTGTTGATGTGGCTGGTCCTGCCTTGGGAAGAGAAGGTGGAGCAGTGATTTTCAACCTGTCTTGGTTGAAGACTCATCTTAAACATCTTTGAAAAACAAAACTAAAATCAATGCAAGTGAATGAAAGCGTTGAAACATGCTTCTGTTCCTCCCTAATCCCCTCTAATTTTATTGATTTGCACAGGGTATGTGTTGTATGTGGAGATGAGCAAGACCTTTTTGGTAAATATTTGCAGTGGTTTGTAAGGCTGTGTGCCCAAGGAGTTGTGTTTTAAGCAGACTTGTGCCATTTCCTAGTCACAATGCAGAAGGAGAGGTATCCCACCTCACTGCTCTCCAGATTGTGCATGCCTGCAGAAAGGGCAGACTGATGGACAGCAAGGATCTGACACCAGCAGAAGCAGCTCTGTCTCTTCCTTCTTGTTTACATATTTCAGGGTGCCCACAGCTCTCAGTGCAGGACCCTGAAGTTGTTGGTGTAACAACCACACCAGGTATAAATGAACGGACTAAATTCTACTCATAACTGCCACTGTGAACAGCCACACTTATGTTTGTCCACTAAAAGCTAAAAAGCCACCACTGCTCTTCTCCAGCTGCATTCTCTTCTTTCTGCACGAGCTGCTTGCCCAGGACAAATACTTCTGAGGGCCTGACACTGAAAAGGTTGGGTTTTGAAGTTCCTTCTTCAAGTTGGTCAACTCAACCTCCCCAGTAACAGCAAGGGAAAGGTCAAATAGTCAATACCACAAAGCTGTTCAATCATCCTGAGGCAAGGAACTTGATCTTATTAAAACAGAACATTAAAGTCATAGATGTGAGACTTGTGTAGACAGAGATGTCTTATTTCAGCATTGGCTTTAGGCTATCTTTAATGATGCTGCTAACACTTGAAGTTGTCATTGCAGCAGGTTGGTGGAATACAGTCAAGTTTATACTTGACCACATCAAAATCTGTAAAATTTTTTTTTTTCACTGTACAGCCACTGTTTTGGACATACAGCCTAAGTTTTGAGTCTGAAACACAAAGTGGTTAGAAAGGACAGAGGCATGATTGTGTTGTAGAGCCCAACCTTTCTCTGCTGGACTGAAGTCCACTGTCTCTTCTGGCAGTCACTGCCCTCCATCTGCAGTGTTCTGCTCTATAAAATATTGTGCTGCTGTACAAAACCTGCTCCCTGGAGCAGTGGGGTTGGCTGTATGATGTGATCTGTTTCACCAACAAGGCTCTGCAGACTGGGACTGCCCTGGTATCTCCTGGCAGATATTCTGAAGGTCATTGCTGTTCCCAGTGGGTGGTGGGAAACCAGTCTTTTAAAAGATTCTATTCCGGTACAGTGGCTGATAATTTCCTGGCAAGCAAGAGGCAGGAAGGGGCTGCTTGCCTGAGTGTGTTGGGCCAGTGACACAGGAAGGGGCTGCATGGGCTTGTATCACTCACCCCAAATTATTGAGAATCCTGCATATGTTGATTACAACAGCGGAGATGCTTTTACAAAACCTGATCTTACATTGTTGTGTAGTCCTTGTGGATTTAAGCACACAAGAGCTCCACTGGAAGACTTGGATGCAGTTTAGGCTTTAAGGCACTTGTTACAGAGTGCCATGTTGGAAATAGCAGTGAGGCTGCAGCATGCATTAAAGAAATGGGATTAAAGTTTGAGCTTTGGTTAGAGCACGCTGCCAGAGGACTCCACGGCTGAGAGCACTTGCAGTGGGTTGACAACTTCTACAGAGCCTGTCTGTCATTGTTACTTGCTTTCCATTTGAAAAGGTCTGGACATTTTTTTTGTGGGATCTTAATGCAAGTGTAACAGGCTTGTAACAGTTCAAGAGGCAAGTTGGAAAAGAAGTGACCTTGCTGGTTTGCTGGTCAGAAGTTTTGTTCTTTGCTTCTCTCATAAACAAGTCTAAGTCTTTTCTGCAAGTTCAAAATTGGCTGTTGTCCATAAAAGGACTTTTGAATGTACTTAACTGAACTCTTCTTTCCCCTAAAATTTCTTGCAAGATGACAGGGTTTTGCCTATAAAAACAATGTAATTTGCTATACTGTCAGTGCTCGGTCCACTATTATTGAGAAGTGGAATGAAAAGAGCAGTATAGAGCAAAGGATGATTCCTCTCTAAATTCTGGAAGTAATTTGATTTTGGCATTAGATCACAGCAGTTGAGGTCTTTGGGATATCATGTCAGCCCAAAGTTATCCTGGGAAACACTGACCTGGTGCTGATTCCTTCCTTCCCTGATGCCTCTGCTCCAAGGAGCAGTGTGTTCGTTTGGTGCTGGCTCACACAGAAATGGGACAGATGAGGAGGGCTGGTTTTGATTCCATGAATGTGCTGGAGAAAGTGGCAAAGGGGTTTCAGGGAGAGAGCCCTGATTAGGGTTAAACGGTGTCAAGTCACAACCGCTAAAGGCTGCAATGTGGGCAAGTTGCTTGAGAATAGAGTGACAGGAAGAAATCACGGTTTTGTGGCACTTTGAGAAAAAATTCTGATTGCCTTTCAGTCTCATTTGATGCCCACAAAATGAAAGCCTTGCAGAACACCATGGCTGGCCTGAAAAAATTGCTTTCAATGCCAGACTGTATAAACTTATTTTTCTCTTCATCTTTTTTTTTTTCTAGCAAGTGTTACAGTAACAAAGTCTATTATAGAAACTCCTGGAAGAGAAGAAAATCCATCCTGAGCTGACAGTTATTTAGAAATGTACTGGTTTGGTTTAGTACCTAGAAAACAGAACCTCTCAGAGCCTTTTGCACTGAGAGCCTTTTACCATGGTATTTCTGACACAGTGCTTAGTTAACAAAACTTTTGATTGCTATGGTCATAGCTGCTTTGGAGATGCTGTGCCAACTTCAGAATGTGATGTCACTGAAGATTTTGTTGCAAATTCCATTTGGGAGAGCTGACTGAGCTCCCATAGGATTGGTGCATTCCTGGGCATGCCCCAAACCAGACATTAAACATGTAAGCAGCTTCACTGTAGGTTTGCAGTACTTATGTTATTTCTGTGTCTGGATAAGAACGACTGACTGGTGTTTTCTGAACTTTAATCTCTTTATCTCCCACCAAAACCCAAAGGGAATTAGCAACAAAGATATTCTTTATCCATCTGCTTAATCCATGAGGGAGCCTTTCAAAAGACTGAATTTTGTCATTTTTGGGCTAGTGAAAATGGAAGCAAAAACATAAATATTTGTCCAGGTTCAACACAGCAAGTCAGTGACAGTTCCTCCTTTTCTGGGATCAGTGTTGTTAAATCAACAAAGTGCTCAGAAGGCTGCAGAAATGTTTACTGATGACTCCTGGGGTGCTGATGGTCACATGCCATGTGAGAACTCTGATTGGATGTACATGAAATTTTAAGATTTGTCATCCATCGTTTTAATGGCACCAGAATTATGCATAGATGAGGAGTAAAATATCTACTGAGCTGGAAAATATACTTAACTGATACTTTTTCTGCATGGAGCCAAATTCAGCTGTTGACTCACTTTTGTTATCAGTTCATCTGGCTTTATGAAGATAGGCAATTTAGTTCCCTCCATGTAATATACTTGATAGAACTTGATAATGCTAAATGGATATTCTGTTTAATGGATCTCTGCTGAGTAGAACTGGAAAAGGTTTTAGTTAAGTGTTGAATAAACTCATAAATCCCCTAACAGAGAATTCTGTAAATGCTCACATTTTGTCATGCTTTTCCCAGCAGAGAGGGCTATTGAAAGCAGGGCACTGGCATAACATTTCCTTAGGAAATTGCTTGTAGAAGTCACTCTGTTCCTAATGTGGAAAAATAGCAGAGAGGCAGAGAAGAGCTTTCATTATCCATCTCTGCCAGAGACCTGCACTTTTGCGGATTCACTGCATTGAGCGTAAAATTCTCTTGGGTTTGGCATTGATGGGAGCTCTGAAGCTGTGAAGACAGATGTGCTCCACCAAGAAATCATGCACCTTCATGTCTTCAGGCTTCAGAAACTGCCAGAACATCTTATATAGGGGATTTCAGTAGCACTGAGGGCTGGAAATCAGGCAATGACAGAGTACCAGATGCCTCATCCAAGCACTGTATTACACAGATAGGTGTTTAGGTGTAGGTTGTGATAGATCACATCTAACAAGATTATGCAGCTTTTTAATGACATGGAGATTACTGAGACCTTGACTTTTAACATGTTTGGAAAGGCCACTTCAGTAAAGCCTTTTTGCAAGGGGTCTTAGAATTGCTGTGTTATTAGATTGCTGTTACCTTTGGACATGAGTTTTTTACACAACTCAAAGTACCTGCTGCTTTCCTTCCTCCCTCTTGGCTCTTTCCTTAGGGCTGCACTGAGTCTGCCAGCCTTGTCCTTCCCATCTCTGCTCTGTGGCAGTTATCTGGGCTGTAGGGATACCTGGGACCTTCCTGTCTGCCCAGAATTGTCTTTTACTTTGCTTACTGCGAGTTCAGGGATAGCTCTTTCTGCCTTATGTGGTTTTTGGCATCAGAGTACTCAAGAGCCAGAGAAAATGGTCTCAAATATGATGATGGCTTTTAAAATCAGTGAGAATCTGTCTGGAACAGTGGCTTTCTCACAGCAATTGATGGCAGAAATTTAACCTGAGAGACCCCCATCACAGAGAATTTACTCTAAGAGTGATATGAAATACAGAGGTGGCTTCCCATGAAAGGAAGTGCAGATAACCAAAAGGCCTTTTCTAGCTGATGGTTGAAGTGAGTATATTTTCTATGCTTCTAATATTCAATCACAAATTATATTTTAAAGAGATTTCAGCCTATAACAAAATCTTGTTCAAATATATACTTATTTCCAGGATCTGCAGAAAATGGTGAAGGAGGGGGGAACCTGGAACACCTTGAATTTTCCGTGGGGCTGACAGTAATGTAAGAAAAAACATCCCCCTTGGGAGGCTGGTGAGCAGCCAGGGGGAGAGAAGTGCCAGAGAACAGCTCTGCCTTCCCAAAGCAGAGAGAGCAAGGCAGGAAGAAGGGAACTTGCTGTGACAATCCTACATTATTTTATGGCAGTCTTGCTCTCAAAATATATTTCCAATACCAGCGTTGAACAGCAGCTTTATTTTGAGAAGTGAAATGTTTTCTGGGCAGAGGGTGGAAAAAACTTAATGCATGCATTTACATAAAATCTGAAAAATGTGGCTGAGTAATAAATCAGAGTTGTCTTTTTTTCTTTTTTTTGTTTTGATGCATGTGATGTGTTTTCCCCTCTAGTAACCTCTACCAGTTCCTGTGAAATACATGAGGCTGTCTGGTGGTACCACAAGAGACTTCCATTCTTTAGCTTACAACCTACTGAAACTCTGAACAAAGAAATTATTTAAAGGGTGACAGATATTTAGCCTGCTCTGTGAAGCCTGGCTCAATAAATAAGTACAGAGAAAAATGAGAGGGGAGACTTCAGTGGGGACTAGAGAAAATGCATTGTTGTTTTGAATGAAAAGTGTTAGAGAAATATTAGGAGATATTGGTTTTTCTAGATGGTAATATAAAACCAGCTGAAACAAATTCTCAGAAAATGAAATGCTAATATGCTGGTACTGGAAGTAAGATTAAATTACTTTTTGTGATTAAACTTACATGAATTAAAACAGTGTAGAGTAACAAAGCCCTTGAAAATCAAGGACTGAAATTTTTTCATAACATTAAGAAAACACAGAGCATAATACCATTGGGCTATTTAATTTCTTGTATCTACTGAGATTTGAGAAAAGATGACAATTTTATTCTTGTTGACTTTTTTTGGGTCTGTCTGAATTTATAGTTATGAAAAACAAGTGTGGTGGGTTTGGTTTTGTTTTTTTTTTTTTTTTTTTGTGGAGGAGGAGTGTATATTGGGAGGTGTTGTTTTTCTTTTTCCACTATTTAGATGAGACAAATCATGGAAATAACAGCAGAGTGCTGAGAGGTATTTGTTGCTGGCTCAAATTGGTCTCAGCCAGGATCTCACTGGTGAATTAGGCACTCAGCAGACCAGAGCAAATGAGTTTGTGGGCTTGATTATATCTGAGCAGACAATTCTTACATTTTTTTCTGACCTGGCTATATGGTAAGCTAATGCAGATTGATTAATTGTTAACACTTACTAAAGACTGAGCTCAGGATCTAAGAGAGGGTTTTAAGCAATGATTTTTACACAGTAACAACTTGCCTGTAGTAATGGCATAAATGCAAAATCACTTTGACCTTTAGCAGAGTTACTCAGTGCCAGCTGCTTCACAAGACTCCAACTTTAGGGTCCAAAAGGCTGAAAATGGAATAATTTATCAGAAAAGCTATAAGAAATTTCTTGAGTCACATCTTACCACTGTAGTGCCACACCTAAATTGGAACCCTCTCTTTCAAGTGGGGTCTCTAGCCACTGCTTTACTGAAAACCAGAAAATCTCCATGTGAAAGAAGAGATCACACTTAGGTGACAATGAAGTGCTTAAAAATTGTCTTCAGCAGAAGGAAAACCTTCATTCAGTTTTTTGTTTGTGTGGATGGATTTGTGTCTGAAGTGCAAGCCCCAAAGCACCTCTCTTAACAGTGGTGAAATGGGCCTTGCCATTTGATTTATAGGGGACTTTGCAGTGGAAGATGCTTCCTGCAGGTACAGAGGGGCCAACAGCTCTTAGAGTTTTTGCACTTTGCCACTGTATTGTCTAAAATATTGTCTGTTGGCCACAAGAAACACTTTAGATCAGGAAGCTTTTAAAGAAAAAGTGTCATGGTAACTGCTGCTCTGTGCTTCTTGCTTTTCTAACGTGCTTCTGATCTGCTTTTCCATTACTTTTTCTCTGATTTGGATTGTGGCCCCTTTATCAATGAGGGAGTTTCTCGTGAAGGAGCAGGAACCTTGAAGATTGCCCCTTGGATGTCTCCAGCATGGGCCACACAGCAAATCAGCAGAAGCTGTGCACCAGCTCAGTGTAGTCAGTGCTGCTGGGACCCTCCTGGTGACAAGGATGGAGCTGTCCTGCTGACAGGTCCTCTGTGTGTTGCAGTGCTTTTGGTTTTTTCTTATTCTGCTGAGTAGGATTCTTTGTAAAAAGTGGTTTTGGTGGATTTTTTTCCTATTTTATGGAACTTTAGGTGTTTACCAAGACAGCAAGTTGTAAGGGAAGTTGTCATGTGAGGAGATAAATCAGCATATATACATGAGCTAAATGCACTGTGTCCTGCCCAATATTTTTCCTTGGGCTCTTTTGGTGCACTCAGGGGTGCTCTTATCCTGTCTATCATATCCTGCCTGAGAGATGCAGCACACTTGCTTTGCCAGTCCCTTTAGAGCTGTATTTCATTCAGGATGAAGGCCTTAGGCAGAGAAAGAGGAATGTTGTAAAACATTTAATGACAGTCATCTACTCTAATGGTGTTGCCTCTGATTGCTTCCAGCTGTGTGACTGCTCAGTGTGTGTCAATGTTTATATTTATTTTGAAACACTTGGAAATATGATTAGCACTGAGCCCTCTATCAAATTAATCTGATGTTGGCTCTCTTGTTTCCAAAATTGTAGCAGGTTTGGGAGAAGGTTGAACAAACAGCATGGAATTGCATGGCTTATGCCTCATTTCCACAAGGCTGGCAATAAAAAATTGATTTGGGGTGTATATATCTCCAAAGATTTGTTGGCACACAAGATGACAATAAATATGTGGTCTTCAATCTGGCATTAAATTTACATTGGAAGGGAGCTTTGGAGGTTGTATAGTCCAGCCCAAGATTAGCTTTAAAGTGAGGTCTGGTTCTTCAGGGGCTTGTCCAGCCAAGTTTTGGACATCTCCAGGAATATCCTCCAGCTTGGCTGAGCAATCTGTTCCAGTGCTTAACTGCTGTTGCTGTAAATATTTGTGTTTCTATTGCTAGTCAAAGTTTTCCTTGCTGCAGCTTGTGCCAATTAGTATTAATCTCTTTTACATCCAAATCAATGACTGCATTACAAGCATGCAGAGACAGCTGAGGAGCAGGAGAGCAAACTCTCACTTTGGCTTCTTTATTATGCTGTTACAAATGAAAAGACATTTCATTTGCCTATGAGCAAATGTAATGAAAAAATGGACTAATTTCTTGTGAGAAGAGAAACAATCCACATGTTCCGCTCAGAAAATGCGTAAGCAGATAAGTTTGACTAAGGACAAAGAAATCCATGCAGCACAAGTAGGAAGTGGAACTGTAAAATTGGGATGAGGCTCATAAGGTACCACCCTGTGCTTGTATTTGCACCCTCTGTCTCCCTTGCTCTCATCTCAGCCCTTTGGATCGAGTTGTGATGCAGAGACTTCATATAATGTGCATTTCAAGTCACCTGAAATGATATCTTCATGTTATCTTTAAGGTTTTTTTTTTTTTTGATTCCGAGCTTTCTGAAAGGGAATGGACTGGCACAAGTTCAAAATAGGTTAAGAAATTCTGGATTTTGGCACAGGGAAAACAAAGCATTACAGAAAAGGAAATCGATCCTGTTTGTTTTGTCCTCACTGCTGCTGTGAGGATTCTCTATGTGGATTTGCAACTGCTTAGAGGAAGACAAAGTATACTCCATACTCTTTATGGAATAACTCACCCCTGGGCTTCTTGGCTGTGTCAGTGTTCCAGATGCCACACCAAGGAATGAGTAATATTGTAGTGATAGCAGGGTAGGAGAAAGTGGGGAGAAACATGGAGGTCACAATTGTCATGTGCATTCTGGAAAAGCTCGCACTGCAAGAAGAGAAAAAGCTGTTATATTCCCTCCACATCAGTGTCTGCTATCTTCAAAAGGGTCTGTCTGCATCTTTGTTTTTCTCTGTGTGAGCAAAGATGTCAAATTCAAAAATGTCAATAAGTTGTTTCTGTTGCCTCATATTGACTGAGCAGGTATAAGCCAAGCTTCAGTGAGCATTATAAATGAATAGAGATGACTTCCTGTGTATTGCAAACTGCAAATAATGGTGAGCATTTGATTTTATTTTATTTCCCCCTCTTGAATTTTGCTAAATAACTTGTCACACATTTGTGTTGATTCTGTAATGAAACTGAGCACAAATGATGCAAGTGCTTACTGATGGCAATGCAGGCTGCTAATTTGGAGGGTGTAAAGGGAAGTAACCAACATATGGCTCTAAATTGCAAACCTAACAATAAATGGCAAACCATCAGGATTTTTTTTTGTTTTAAATTCTGGTGTATTTCTTGAGCTGTCCATTTAAACCTGACTGTATCAAGCATATTCCTGGGATATCTGCCAAGCACTTACTGACTGGTTTTCCTTTCTGTAGGTGCCCCCCACCCAACTCTGTCATACCATGCTCAGTTCTTTTTGTTGCCATGCTGCTGGCAATTCCTGCCAGGTTGTAGTGGATAATCCAAAATTAAATTCCAGGCAAAGAAATCAGTTTCTTTTGGGCTGTATGTAAAGGCAGCTGTTTTGGTGTTTCATTTCAGGAAGACACCATAGGGAATTCATTTTGGAATTTGCTGGTTGGCATAGAACAGGTTCAAAAGGATGAGGACAGAAATGTCTTGGGGAATCTGCAGGAGTTCATGGTGTTGATCTGAGAGGATGTCACACAATCCCAGTATTTCACAGAGCCACAGAGCCTGCCCAGTTATCTGTTTGCCTGCATCTGTTCTGGAAAGTGCAGATTTCCCCTTGTGCTCCTCTCCCTTGCCACAGGCTTTGTGTAGGATCTGTTTCAGTTCTGCACAAAGATACAAACATTGACTGAAACCCTGCACTCTGACAAGATGTGTTTCTTTGGCTCTGAATCAGCAAAACCTTAAATGGAGGGGCTTCAAGTCTGGTGCACAATTTCAAAGAAAGCTGATCTGGAAAATGGTTATTTAAGTGCACCAGTTTTTTGGGGAGCATGTTCAGTTAGGCTTTTGCTGGCTCACTGGAAATGTCATCCCTGCTGGTGTGAGACAAGCGTGGAGTCAGCAGCCTCTTGCTAATTTAGATGCTTTCTGTATCCTAGTCTTGTTTTCTAATATGGAAAGGAAAGACTCTTGAATCTCTGTCAGGTCTGTTTTGCATATGGCTCAAACTAAGACTGCAATCAATTATTTAGTAGCCACATCATAATGGGAATGTATTTTCTGAGCCTTTAGAATGCTATGATCGAACATCACAAGGCAACTGATGTGTCAGCACTGCAGAAGAGAAGGAAAGTGGCTACTACACTTGCAAATTGCTCCTTGGAGTTTGCATCAGAGCACTCCTGAGCTCTATGTGTAATTCAATAAATAACTTACACGGCTCAGTTGCCTCCAGTGGTATTCAGAATAAACCTGTCTCTAAAGGAGAGGAAAGCAGACAGATATCCATAGGTGGGGACTGCTGGTTTATGAAGGGATAAATGCTGCCAGCATGCTGTGTTCTCTGAGATGGGCTTCAGGAGACTGAGCTTCCCTACATGCAAATACCTGACATCTGGTAAAAGGCCTTTTTGCTCCAAATGTGCCCTTGGGGACACTGGTTGTAATGATATCACAGTGTTAGCCTGCATGGGCTCTGTTTAATCTTATAGGGATTGAGGCACCAGGGGAAACCAATTGTTGTAGAGTTGCACAGGGTATTTGAAGGTGTTAGGAACAAGTAAAGGTTTGAATGAAAGCAGTCAAAATGAAGGAATTATTTGTACCAGAAATTGTTTTGTTCTGCAGAGGTTTAGAATAGTCCTCAGCTACTGTGTCCCTTAGAGAAAGCCTCCTATAAAAAGTCCCTTAGGAGTGATGAAAAAATACAACTACACACATTTTGGGGCACCACATCCTGGGTGAGGTTTCTTGGAGATGAATGGTCTAATGAGGGAAAAGTCACAGGTTTGCTTGAGAGATTTCTTGTTTGAAAACTCTCCAAGCATAAAACTCTGCAAAATAGGATGGAACTCAGGCTTGTGAGATACCTGCCTAATGGAAAACCTGGAATATTTTGTCTGTTTGGAGGCACTGGCAATGAAGCATGGAATTAGAGGCCAAATTTCAGTCTCATGGATGTTAGTTCTTATGCCTTCAAGAAACAATTATTAGGTAGGAAAAAATGAGGCATCAACTTTGTTGCTTAAACATCTTTCAAGGATTTTTCAAACTATTGTCCCAGAAACATCTGTCACAGCAGCATTCAGCATCTTCATGATTGTGTGAATCACACATCCCTTGGGTGTCACTTCAGCTGCAGACATTTTGCATAATAAGCAAAGAGGTTTTGTCTTGCCCTGTGGCTCCAATTATCTTCTGTGATAATTTGCAGCATAAAGGAGCAAAAATCCTTTGGTGTGAAGTAGTGTTTTATCCAGGCTTAATTAAAAAAAAAAACAAACTCCGAACAAACAAAACCCCACCCCAAAACTCAGTTCCTCTCTGTGTATCTTACAGGAGAGGTTTCTGAATGCAAATGTGTCACTAAAGCCATATAAATATAAAGTCACATCCCATTAAGGCATGCCTACAAAGCAGAGACAGCACATCACAGATTTTCATGCACAGAGGCAATCAGAATATGGATGTAAGCTGCTTTTCAGGTTTGTCATGTGCATCACTCTCTTTTGTGCAGGTATAAGTCATCTTGTCATTATTGTGACCTTGGTTACCTGTTGCCATGCCATCCATAACAGCTGTCAACTCTGGAATTATTTGGTCTGACCAAAGTGATGTTTATTATTTTGTTGTGATGTACAAATCCTTTCATCTGCTCCTTTGCCATTCCCCTGGTAGCTCAGGGACCAGGGCTGCTGGTGGCTGGGGATTAGATGACCCTGGGCACTCTGGTTGGTGTAACCCAGCAGCATTTGGAATGTCATATGGGAGCTTCACAAAAGCTCTGCACTGATAAGTCCACTCAGAGCTGGGCTGCAGGATGTTATCCTGTGTAACTTTCTGAAGTGGGGGTTTGATTTTCATTCTGACTCTTGAGCTTTGAGCTGCCATCTCTGTGGAGATCAAGGGGAAAATGCAGCAAGTGTTTTCTCCAGCCTTTGGAGAGTGAAGTGAGCACGCAGATGTGGGTGGAAAGGCTCTGTGGAGAGAGACAAGGGGTTGCTGCTGCTGGAGTTGAAGTGCAGCCCTTGAGTTCCAGTTTGCTGCAGAACAAACAGCTTTTCTTCCTGCCTGTGTTGTGCAATACTGGGAGAACTCTTGGAGCTGGCTGTTGAGCTGGGTAAGGTGCTGGCACACCAGGGTGTGCTCTAGAGCTGCATTTCTGTGTGTGGGGTGAGACCTGAGCCTTTGAGGTAAACTTACTGTTCCATGAGGGCAAACTGACGAGAGATTTATAGATTTCAAGGCCAGAAAACCATGAACTTTTTTCCTGCTTGAAAGAGTTCAATGGCAGGCAAAACAGAGGGGGAGCTGTAATGCAGTCTTCCCTATGTCCTACCACAGTGATGGTTCTGCATTTGTCCAACCCCACTGAAGCCCTTCAGACACCTGAACCTGAGTGTGCCTTTCTGTTTCCCAGGCTCCACTCGTGCTGCTGGCTGCATTTCAGCTTCTTTCCCAGCCTGGCTTTTTTCTCTGGTGCTTGTAGAGATCCTGCCAAAACTGATCTGCCTAATCCTTTCCTGCTGGAGTGGAGTTCCTTCCACAGCTTTAGCCAGTACTTGGGCAAAGCATGATTTCTTGTGCTGCTTAGTGGTGATGTTTAAAAGATACCTTGTTCTGTGACTTAAACCAAACAAATTGAATGCAATTAAACAGCTGATGGATCCCTGCATGGTAACCCATGTGTCCAAGAACAAATAAATTGTGTAATACACAGGAGAGAGGTAAAAGTATTAAGGAGCTTATTTTCCCTGCTGTTAGCATGCTACAGGAGGTTGGTGCTTTTTCTCTTGATTTGGTATGTCTAAAGTAATTTCATCATGTTTAGCAATTATTCAGGCTCCCAGCTGTCATAGGGGTTGGAGGGAACATTAAGCTTATTCTCCTATTCTGCTCTTTCAGAAAAAATATCTGTTTTTTCAGAGTGGATAAATATAGAATCCTCAGGACCTGCAATTATGAATTCAGATGGGGAAATTTTGTTTAGGTACTTTGTAGACCAGTGAGTAGTTTGCTGCCATGCCTCGGGATCAGTGTGCTCTTGCATATGAAGAACAATTTGGGAAGCAGTTAAGGAATCTTCTAGTACCTGTTCATATGTGCTTATTTGCAGAGAGATGTACAGTATTCAGCATTTTCTTATCTGTTGAGACTCTCATTTAATGTGCTAGAGAAACATGAGCAACTTTGAAATGAGAGACCTCATCTTAGCAAGATGGATTTTTTAATAATGAGGAAAAATCTTTGTATCTATTTGGTTGACTCATTGAAATATAGAAAGTTTTCCTTCTAGTACTGAAAATGTGACCCTTTTGGCTATTTAATTTACTGTTTACTTATAAGAGCTGTGTACACACTTCTGGCTGTGGGGGGACTGCCAGTTTGCAAAGCTAATTTATGTGTAAAGATCACTTCTAGATAAGAGTAATAGCTCAGGGCCAGAAATCTCACCATGTGGTCAGAAAACTTTACAGTTAACCAAGAAAAGTGCAAACTAACACCTAATAAATAATCCAGGTGAGGAGATGATAGGTCTGAGGCAGAAATGTGGAAAATAAAGTGATGCCAAGAGAAACTTCAGAGTAGGTGAGTAGATGGTAGCTGGGGTGTCCTGTAACTGCAAGGGGAGCCATTCTGGCTGGTCTGGGAACCTTGTCAGCAAGCAGGGAACAAACTTTTATTCTATTGATACATTTTTGTCATTTTGAAGACTGGATTTTAGATGTCATCTAGACAAAGATTTTTGGCAAACAAGATGGAGACACAACACCACTTGGAAGGTAATGAAAAAACTGATGTGTTAGAAGCATTAAGCAGAAGATAGATGAAGAATTTATGTATTTGGCTACAGCCAAAATAATGGGATGAAATCAAGCCAGGTACAATTAAGATGAAACTTTCTCATGGTGAGAACTACTGGCTTATTAAGTGGATTCCTGGGAAGCACTGAAATCTCATTGCTGGCACTGTTTTAGAACCTGTAGGGATGAAGGCCATCCTGCAGGGACTGCTGGGCATCTCAGTGGGGGAAGATTTTTTTATGCAGCAAGGACCATAGTTAAAGTTTGTAACCTTGAACACTCCTTACCAGATCTCATTTCAAAATTGGGATTGTGCTCATTATACAGGTACATGAAAGCCCTGGTGCTGGAAGCCTGTTTTTAACACACAGTGAGGGAAGATTGCCACTTGCAAGCTGTGCTGGTAGTGATAGTGGCTGTTCTACCAATTAAATTGGCCAAGTGCTTAGTTATGTGTAATTTCAGAAGCTGTGTGGGCCATCTTTATGAGCAGCTCATTGATGGTGCATTAAGAATACACCAAAGTTGAACCTTTTTCAGTTGATCTGTTCTAGAGCCTTGTGTTTCCAATGTTTTCCTCCCAAGCACTGTTTGACAGAAGTGATGTTTTCCTTGGTTGCAACTGTAAGCACGAAGCCTGTACTTGGTGCAGCAATGTAACCAGCCCCCAGTTCCAGTTCTGGAAGTTGGAATGCTTCCCCAGTGCTGCAGTAATGTAATTTGAGCAGTCATTAGGATGTTATATAGTTATTTTTTCCTTCCTAGCCCCTCTTGGGAAGATCCAGCAATCTGTGAACATACCTCCCTTTGCATCTTCCAGCAGTTTGTTGATTGTTATATTTGTTTTGTTTTGCAGAATACTGTTTATATAATTTCACTTTGCCTGGGCTATTCTATCCTTGAGGGGGAACACTTCCACTTGAATTATTTGCTGGATGAATCTTAAGGTGTGTTTTTAATTCAAGTCCCGTGTTTAATTTAATACTGGGTGTATTAGCTTGCAAACTTAAAAATTAAATAATAGGAAATTTTGGCTTTCTTTTTCAAAGAGCTTTTCTAGGCATATATTTGGTATTCTTGTCCCCAAACCCCATCTCTCTCCCTTGTTTCTTCAGTTTTTCTCTATTGACATAAATCATAAAATCACAGAATAGCTTTGAAGATCATCTTGTTCCACCCCCTACCCTGGGCAGGGACACCTTCCACTAGACCAGGTTGCTCAGAGCTCCATCCAACCTGTTCTTGAACACTGCCAGGGGATGGGGCAGCCACAGCTTCTCTGGGCAACTTGTGCCAGGGCCTCCTCACAGGGAGCAATTTCTTCCTAATGTCCACTCTAACACTTGCCTCTCTGTCAGTTTGAAGCCTCATTGTCCTGTCACTCCAAGCCTTGTAAAAAGTCCCTCTCCAGCTTTCTTGAAGGCTCCCTTTGGGTACTGGGAAGGTCACAATTAGGTAACCCCAAAACCTTCTTGTCTCCAAGCTGAAAAATGCCAATTCTCTTTCCTTTTCTTCACTGTTCCATCCCTCTCATCCTCTTGCACAGGTAAAAAAATAGCCCTTCCTGTGCTGGGGACCCCAGAGCTGGATGCAGCACTGCAGGTGGGTCTCACCAGAGCAGATTAGGAGGATTTTGTTGCATCAGAGGAAGCAGCTCATTAGTTTGTAATAGTTAAGGCTGGTTTGTGATTTTTATGAGCCACAGAAGGAAGGGGTAGATCTGACTGGAGCATGACTGTGCCTTGGGCATCTCATTCTGCTGAAGGCAGTGCAGAGTGTGGAGCTCTGTGCCAAGGAGCCTGCTCCAGGCAGCAATCTCTGCTTATCAGGCTCACATAGGATGGCTCCCTTGGCTTTGACTTTCATTCAGTTCCAATGTGCATTTCACAGAGCAACTGTCCTCTCTGCCACCTCTGGCTGTAAATACTGAGAGAGCAGGAGCAGAGGAGAAGGCAGGTGGTCACAGAGTGCTGGCTCTCACTGCCTTGAGGCTGCTGTAACAGCACTTGCTGTTACAAATCACAATCCATGTGATTTGGCACATGGACCATTAGGTCCAGATTACTGAAGTTGCAATCTTTTAGTAACTGCCTAAAATGAATTAAAAGGAGCAATCCCAAGATAACAAAAACATTCCCTTGGAAGCCATAGAAAGCCCTTCTTTAGAATTGTAATATTCTGATAATGGATTGACCAGGGCTGTTGTGTGAAGTTTGCCCAGCCCCTCAAGGATGGACCAAGTGCTTTATTTGCAAATGAGGTGATGAGGTGCTTTCTGCATCTATTTCCACCCAGCCTGGAGGCTGACCTGGATCTCTGCCACACAGCTTTGCTGTGAGAGCCAATCTCTTGCTGAGGGTGCATTTGGGTGAGTCCCAGCACTTTTTCTGTCCCCTTCAGGCAGGTGATTGAGAGTTTTCTGAAAAACTGCATTTCCCTCGGTCAGTGCTGGTGTTAGAGTGAGATTGGCACCAGACCCAGCCTTAATGGTTATGAACAGCTGCTAAAGCCAAGCCTGGAATGGGAAAGGGAAGAGGGACACCTGCTGCATTCAGTTCAGACTTTAAGGGACTCTCCTGTGTACAGGAAGCCTGAACATGGAATGCAAAATATCTCTGTGGCACCCATTCATCCCCACAGGTTTAGCCCTCCTTTGCTGATGTGCCAAATGCAACACAGGAAGGAGAGGGGCTTTCTGCTGAGCATTTCCCAAAGGATTCAGTCTGCTTCACAGGATTTTATTTGTTACAGTGAGTTTGGAAATGGTTGCATCCTCCCAAAAAGCCAAAAGGTCCTGGTCTTATGCATTAGGCTGTGTGCAAAACCCAAATGCCACAGGGCTGCTTCTGGCTTGGGATATTGTCAAGGAACATTAATAATTCTGCCTGGGAGTGCTTGTAGGGGAAGCAAGAGATGGTGTTTGCTGAGAATAGGGAGAGAATTTTAAGTGGGGAAAATTGAAGCACCAATTTTTTGATGGAGAATAGTGAGCTCTGGAAGAAGCAGGGGGGGAGTTTTAGGACTGCAGGTGGTTGAAATATTTATATAAATGATGCATCATTTATGTGAAAGGAAACAAACTGGATGTTTTCTTTCAGTAGCTAAAATCCCTCCACGACCTCTCAGCTTGTGTTCGATGCTGAATTAGGATGACAGAAAAAGTGGCAGAGGATATTTGTGGTTTGTGGGAAAATGTAAGGGATTTCAGAACAGCCTGGTTTTACAGTGAGACACCAAGAGATCTGCTTTCCCTGCAAGTGAGAGGCAGGGCCCTTTCCAGAGCTTTCAAACAAGAGGAAGGGGAGGGAAGTGAGCCTACGTTCTGTTTGTGACTAAAGAAAGGAAGCTAATGAGCATTCACAGAGGGAGGCATGGGGTTACATTTATCCTGTTTTCAAAACAGCTGTTTAGGTTTTTGTTCTCTTTCACATAAACTCGTGGGTTGCTATGAATAATCCCAGGCTTTTTGCTCTGCTCAGTGCCCTAATAAACCCTAATAATGAGCTCATTTCCTAAATGTTCCTTCATTAGCAATGAGCTCAGTTAAACAAAAAGTACCAAATACAGGTTCAGTTGAAGCCTCTGTTGCTCACTCTAGGACTGCTCAACTTCCAGGCTGGGAATTGCTCATCATCTGCTGTGATGTGATTGATACACAGCAGGATCTGTTCCAGAGCTGCAGTTTATGAATTTCTTACTTATTTGAATCACTGAAGTGCCACATCTCTTAGAGGAGCAGGAGTTAAACTTTCCAGGTGGCAGAAGCAGGGTTGGTGAGGGTACAATCCAAGTGCCCTGCTGAGAGCTGGGAAACCATGAAGCCCAAATGCTGTGCCTCCAGAGGTGAAATTACCAAAAAACACAGGTGTCATGTGTTGTACCTTGCCACTCACTCAGTGCCCAGTTAGTCATTCCTCTGTACTTCATGTATTGATTTACACTTGTGCAGTGTGGCTGTAAAGGAGCTCTTCATGGTTTGTAGTCATAGAAATAATTACACAGAGTACAGAGAAGTGAAGAACTGGGACAAAATGTGAGCCAGTCCTCCCACTGTGCTGGTGCTGCCAGATTAGGTAGACAAACCTGAAGTAAAAGATTTTCTTGAAGGTTAATGCAGGAACAAGACTTTTTAACTCTGCAATTGTGACTTTGTAGTCTTCCTCTGAATTTAATTGCCATACTTCTGTCTCATCTTGGATTGGTTTTGTCCTGCATTTATAGTGAAACATGATGGAAAAAGAAATCAGTAAAACAGATTCTATGCTAACTCTTTCTATTATAAAAACAAGCAATATAATTTTTGGAATCTGTCAGTCTCAAAAATAGTTTAATATAACCTGATTCCATATAAATTATGTTAAAAGAGCCTTGTTCTGTTTTGTTCCTGATATATGTAATCTTACATAATTTTCAATGACTTTGTGTCCACTTCTATACACTAATCTAACTCACCAGTAAAATGAGATCCACTTACAATCCTGAATTGAAATAATAGTTGAGTACTTCTGAAAAAAGATGGAGGCATTTATTTTGAGAATTAGAATTTCTCATATGGCAGAAGATCCATCTTTTTAAACAATTGAGGTGCTTATTTAGCCTTTCAATTGACTCTTGGAATATTGTAATTATCAGCTGTAAAGCTTAGTGGTGATCCACATTGTCCATTTTAAAAAGATTCTTCTCAATTACATTTTAATTGAAATTAATCTGGAAGCATCTACATGAAGGGCATGGTGAAATATCCTTTCCAAGGCTGCCATTTGCTCATAGCCAAATCCAGGTTAGCAGGTGCTTTGGCAGGAACAGCAGGGAAAGCTACTGTTAGGTGAATAATGCTGAGGGATGGCAGAGTTCCCTCATGGCAGAACAGGGCTTGCTCTTCCATTTCTCTTTTTCTTTGTATGCACAAGTCTGTATTTCTTGCTGTTTCAAATCTTAATTGTTTTATTTATAGAGCTTGTTTTTTCTCTTATTATTCTATCCTGATTAGAATTAGAACATTTTATTTGGAAAATCTATAGCCAAACAAAAGGGCTGCAGATTCTGACCTGTGACTTCTCCATCCTTTTGCATCATGCAATCCTTTATATTTTCAAGAAGAGGCAGGAGAATGATCCCTAATACATATGTAGTGGGCAGTATAATTTTGGCATAAATAGGTGATGTGCATGGAATATAAAAAGCCAGTTTTTGTTTAGCACCTAAATTCTTTCATGTATGGGGTGCTTTTTTTTGATAGCATTTTTAACCTTTGTCTTCAGTGCCATGCAAGTATTTAATTTCAAAAAGCAGGATTTAACAGGGGTGGGCTGGAATGCCTTTTATTACCAGAGCTCTAATATTAATTAACAATTAGCTATTAATTATTACTAAATAATTCATTTAAAGCTACTTCTAGTATTTAAATGGATATTTAATGGCTGAGGTCACTATGACCATTTTCAGTACTAATTTTTCTAGTAATCTGTATGTGTGATCTGTTAGTCCATGTCCCTGGTACCTCTGCCTGCTCTTCATAATCACACCTCAGAACTGCTGCTTGGAAATGCTGCTGGTCCCACTTAGCAATTGGGATGACAGTTTTTCATTTGCTAATTACATTTTGTCATTCCCCAGCTCTCACTTTTTCCTCTCTGGCACAGTTTCATCACTAACATGTTCAGGAATCTGACTTTAATGTGTTCATTTCTTCGGTACGCCCCGTGGGTGGCTGGTTTAGACTCAATTTACATTTTGCATAATTAACTCTGAGCTTTGAGAGCACTGAGAAATTCACTTACATGGCACATGCCACTTTTTGGAAGATGTGCACTTGGCTGGCACAGAGCTCATGTTTTGCTCTTCTGGGGGTTCAGCAGCCACAGTCCCTGCACTACAAGAAGTTGGAGTCAGTGTTTGAAGGGTGGAGGCTGGAGATTTGGGAATGTTGGAGTGTGAGGAGGAGGCTGCTGCTGGTAGGGAAGAGGGATCAGTGTCTGACCAGACAGGAGCCAGGCAACAGACAAAGCACAGGGGTACAGTTTGGTGCTGCAGCTGCAGGATTTGAGAGCTAAGAGGATCCCAGCTGTGTGTTTAAATGCTTGCTGGATTCTGGAAAACAGTACAAGTGGGCTGCAGGGTTATGGGTAAACCTAGAGATAAATGTGGGAGTGTTGTCAGAGGCTGTGAAACAGGGGCTACATAGTCCCAAAATTTTATTCTATATTGTTATGTGTCTCCTGGTGGTTCAAATAAAAGTGATGCTGCCCTTAAAAATAATTTCCAGCAGAAACAGTAAAATAACAGAAAAAGCTCGTTGCTCGGTGCAGCAGGGTAACTCGTGGGTGTAGCATCCCTCACGTCCCAACACAGAGTAACTGCTCATTAGTTTCTGTGAGCTTGCACTCACAGGGCTTTGAGGGTGTGAAGGTGCAGGAGAAAACAACAGCAGGACTTTTGGGCTCTTCCTACCCAGCTCAGTACAGTGCCTTGCTTCCCCTTGTGGCCCAATGCAGCCCCATGCCAAGGTGAGCCACAAGCCTCCTTCCAATGTAAGGCTCAGGTTTGTGATCTCAGAAGTGACATTCCCCATGAGCATCTGCCCAAGTGATGGCTGCAGAGGAGGAAATTGGCTCTTCTGGCTCAATCCAGCATCTCTGACATGGGTGTGTGAAAATTTTCAATGCACAAATAATGTCAACTTACTCCTCCTTCTGAGCTTTGGGATCAAGTGGCAAGAATACATGAAAATACAGAAATTAATTAGCAGGCTGCAGAGAGATTTACAGGTGCAATTATTTTTATGTTGTTTGTGATTGTTTTGGCTCAAATCTATTCCTAAGGGCTTAACACAAACTATGCCTACTCTGCTGTGAGCATTTAAAAAGTTTTTGTCTAGCTTCCAGTGAGAAAGGTCATGTGTAATGCTGATTAGAAATTATTCTAGGTTTCTGTTAATAATTTATTAACCTGTCATAACTGTGAGCATCTCCAGCTACTGTTACTGACAGCCTTGTATTTATTAGCTAATGGTAATTGTGAAAATAACAGGCTTTGTCTTTTCATTTCTTAGCTGGTCAGGAATAAGAGATTCATCTTTCCAAAGAACTAATGAATGGATGGAGAAACATGCTTTATATATGTAATTTCATCTGAACTCTCAAGATGAAGTGATGCATCTCCAGTCAGGTCTGGTCACCTTGCTCTTGCTTTCTCAAACTTAATGTTGAAGGATGGAAGCATTGTGTAAGGAGTCGATGCAAACAAGGCTTTTAGGATCATGAAAAGCCAGCATTGCTCCTCAGAGAGAGTGAAGAGCAAGGCAAAATGATAGCATGAAGACATAAAGTGAGATGAACTACAAATTTCAATGCAATCAAATCTTGTTCTCCTGACATGTTGGAACATTTGCAAGAAGATAAAACAAAATCTCAATTTCAAGTTATGCAAGAGATTCAGAAGTAGTGTTTCAGATGCAGTACATTTCAAGGAATTGATTTCCAGTCAGATTGTCTGTTACCATAAAACATAGTCAGATACAGGATAGATTTCTGGTGCTTCTTGCATTGATGTTGTAGAGCTTTGTTTTGGTTGTTTTTAAAAACAGTAACTCAAAGGTGTTATTTTATTTTAAAAATAGTAACCCAATAGTAACCCAACGTTAATGAGATCCAAGTGTTGTGGTGTGCAGAGTTTGAAGTCAATATCCAGCAGCTGATCTCATCAAAACTCAACAAATCCTTGAATTCTACGGGAGTTCTGATATTCCAGCAACCTGTTGAAAGAGGAGACTAGAGCTAAACCAGCCTTATGACAGGAATATGGTGTTACTATCTGTGTGATCCAGTAAATGTGCTTAAGTAGTTGCCATGGATATGCTGTGACTCAGCTTGTGCCTGGGGAAGAGGATGGCACTCCCTCTGAGGAGTGTAAGTACATAAAACTGCAGGTTTTGTCTGCACTTTAAATCTGAAAGTAGCTCTCAGTACTCTTCAAGTATAGTTGGCCTCATCTCACTTCAACTTTCTGTTGAAAAATCTTACATATTGGATATGATAATATATTTTGTCAAGCAAAGATAATTAAACTAGAAAATACAGCATTAAGAGTTGCTTTTTGTCTAGGAAGGATAATAAATATTGTTGTCTTCTCCTGTGCATAGGTGGTAGAAATTCCACACATTTGAATCCTACCAATGAGATTTTCTTGTGCAGTAACACTGGCAATTTGCTATCCTAGTCCCAGACTTTCACTAGGAGCAGAGGTACAGGTTGTTCTCAGGGCTGGCATCTGCAATTCCAGTCAAGGGGAGCTGAAATTGTCTCTAATTACGATAGTGTGGCTTTTTAGCTTCCTGACTGACACTTTAAAAGCTATTTATTGCTAAAACACAGCATAGCAAAAGAGGCAGAGGACCTCATGAAACATGAATTGAGACTGTCACATAGGTATCAACGTGAATAAATGGCTTTTTGTTCTGATACAGCTAATTGGTATTTTTGTGAGGTATTTCTGCACTGATTGAGATGTTGAAAGGGAAATGTTATAATAGAGATGGTTTTGTCTTTATCTGTCAAATCACTCCTGGGTTTGCAGCCTGCTACAGAAATGCTGCTCTCCCACACCTGGAGTGTGCACTACAGTAGTACCTGTGTACTGTATAATTTGTATTTTACCTAAACAGGAGGGAAAAACATTTTTTTTCTTGTTTTATGTCCATATTCAAGGTCATGGGATTAAAGAAGTTATCCTGGATGACCAAGTCTTGTACCTTCCTGTCACAGCCACCACATCCTGCAATCCTCTTTGTAAATATATTTACTCCATCTTAAAAGTCGCTTACTTGTCTCCATTTCCTTTTGTCCTGACTGCCCCAGGACATCTCCTGATCCTCCTAATTTTCAGTTTAAAACCAGCCACTGTATTCCATTTCTTGGGAATTGTCTTTTGTCTTGAGCAGCAGTTAATCTTCACAGGATTTCATGTGATTGTGGGAAGCAGCCAAGTCCTGCCTCCCAGTCCCTAATTTACCAGGTTGATTGAAAAGGGCAAGCTTTCAAACTTTGATTCTCCTCTTGGTGAGGTGGCTGCTCTGCTTTCCATTCCTATTCACCATTTCAGCTTGACTTTTTTTTTTTTTTCCATATGGATGACCAGGACTGCAGAGTGACAGCTCTAAAAGAACATTGAAAATCAAATTGCCTTTCATTTCAAAAATTTTTGGAATGCACTGTCTTCCAGCATTTACTAATGTTGCTAGACATTTGTAAGCTGCTAAGAAAAATAAACAAGTTGTGGAAAATAGGTGCATGTCTTGTTGCTGAGATTGGAGATAGTATTTCCTTTATGCATTAAGGGGGGAACAGAAAATGCTGTCCCTGTGAAATGGATCTGTATCATCCACAAGCTTTCAAATCACAATTTTATCCATTGAAGCAGATAAGTTTTTCTTAAGATGGAATTGAATGCATGGTTTTATCTCTTGCTTGCCAGATAAAGTTGAGTACCTGATTCCCTGGAATTTTCAGAAATATTATCTGGCTTCTCAGTTTGTTCTTTGCAGAAATGGTGTTGGAGGAAAGGCCAATCTGTTTGTGCCATGATGCTCAAGGGACAGCTGGAGCTCGCTCATCAGCCAAATCATGTCAAAGAAATTCTTTTTCCCCCTCTTCACAAACTTGTTTCTTGGGTTTCTGAGATTCAAGATAAGCTTATCTTATTTCTGCAGCACTGTTTTCTTCCACACTTTCATTTACAAATTTAAAAAAATTGCTTGGCCCTGCTAGGCCTTGAAAAAAGGTTTGATTTTTAAAGAGTAGTGTCTCTTTCTCAACAGCACACAGCTCTTCTCAGAGCCCAGACTAGGCCCAGATTATCAGATTATAGTAAAAAATTATTTGTGAATAAGCAAGTACTGAAGCTGTCTCTGAAAGCAATCTCATCAGAACAAAAAACCTCCACCAAATCCCAAAGGTGGCCTCCTCAGCTAAGAGAACCAAAAAAATTTCCCCAAGCCCCCTTGACAGGATGAATGCACAACCAGAAAAATGGGGCATTTCTCTAAGTAGATCATTTAGGTGTGCTTCATAAAAAAGTTTTCAGTAACTTCATGCATTTTCCCTGGACTCCCTACCTGTCTTAGTGCAAAAGAATTACTGCAATTAACCTGGGGCTGATCTCCTGATTCCCCCAGAGGGACTGACTGAGCAAACTCTTGCTCCTCAGGCTGTGTAATTTCAGGCTCCTGTGTGATTTTCTGTATGGCAACATCAGAATGAGTCACAAGAAATAAAACAGATAAACCTGAGTTGAACCCAGTCACAAAGACAAATTCAGCTCCTTTTATAGCAACAAAATAGAATCCCTCTAAAGGATTAAGATAGCTCAAATACAGCACTAGTACTTTTTGTTCAGTAATTAATTTCTGTAATTCTCTAACATTTCAAACATATGATTGTTCTATGTATAAAGGGAAAGACAGATGAAAATGTGGTAAGTGGTGATTATCTGCACTCTGGTTTTCTCCAACAAAAATGTCTCAAATGGTTATTAAAAAGTACAAAGCTCTATCAGCTGACAATCACATAGTAGTAAAGTACTAAAATAATTGTTCTGACATCAATATTCAGAAATAAGGCATACATTTTTGTGGTGGATCATGCTAGGGGGTTTTGTGGTTTTTCTTTGATTTTATTTTTTTTTTAATTTAACCTTGAAGAATGAGTTCTCAAAATCTTCATGTAGTTCTTTGCTTCCTTAGTGGTTGTGGGCCAATTTTCCATGACTGTAATGAGGGCTGAAGTAGCCTGGAATAATGGAATGGAGTGAGCCTTTTGTTCTTTGAAAACTGCTTTTGGTGGCTGCATTTCTGTGAGCAGTCATTCTCTTTACAGGATTCATTTTGATGTTGCCCCACACAGTTACACACATCATTAGGAGTTGTACTTTTTCTTACAGACTTACAGAATCTGATCATCCCTATGCCAATTTTTGGATAAATTTCAGTGAAATTAATTCAAATGTATGCATTGCTCTGTAATCTACTTGATGCTTTTCTCAAATGGCATTGAAGAATTTAAGGTATTTAATATCTCAGCCTGGTAATCACTGCATTGTGATTGATTTCTTTTTCATTACTTTTATCACATCAGCTCTGCTGCAGAACATACATTAATGCCATAAACTTTCAGAAAATGCTTTTTGAGCTTACTCATGAAATAGTATAAATCATTAGTGCATTTTCTGATGCTCCTAGAATGATTTTTACAAGAAGTAATGTGGGTTGGATGTCTCTGAGAACAGAGGATTCAGTCCTCAGTAGGATTGTCTGCTGCATAAAGCTCTGTTCTGGGTGAGATTTTGATATATAACTAAGGAACCATCTTTCAGAAGTTACTTTTAATTTGTGTTTTGTTTGTACTTCATACTGACAAGAGCCCTGCTTCTGGCAACTGCTAAGTTTTCAAAAGGATTTTTCTTTTAGAATATTTTTCAACAGAATAAGTTTCATTAATTTTTTACAAGAAAGCTGCTGATTCACTGTCAGTTTTTAAATGTGAGGACCCCAGCTCTATAAGCAGAGTTGTGGGAGCTGTGGAGCTGCAGCTGTGGATCATTCCCACTGATAAAACCCCAAGAACCAAGGGTTGGCACATGGGAACACTTAGTCACTGTGGGTTATTCTTTAAAACCTTTCTTGCTTTCCTTTTTACGAGAAAATGTAATATGAATGGCTGTCAGTGCAAAAATTTCCACAAATATCAAGGCCAGTCTCATTCCTACTCTATACCTGCTTCATTCTTACTTTGTCATGAATTTTAATGAACTTGACTTGCAGTATGTAAAATACAGGCAAGATTTAAACTATTTTCTAATTCACTTTCTGTGTTTTACATTGGATTAGTTTTCTCAGTTATTGGATGGATGGAAAATTACTTATATCTGTTAAATTTAAACCCATGGAGCAGAGTAAAGCAGAAAAAAAACCTAAGAGAAACACAAAAATTGAGTGAGATGAATATTAATAAATCACTTGAAAATCAATTTTTCATTTAATTATGTGCAGAAAACACTTTAAATTGAATATATAACCAGTCTACCACTGTTCTACTGTAGTGTTTTCAATTAGAACAATTTGTCATTCACAACATTTTACAATTAAAACTTAGATAATATCCCAAAATCATGGAAAGTGCTGAGGGTTTCCAGTACTGGAAAGTACTAAATGTTACAAGGCCCTAAAGTTTTCTGGAAGATGAATTTGATAATAAATTAGATCTTGGTTTGCTATGGTCAGAAAAAGATAAATCCAAAAGATAAATCCATGATGGTTGAAGCAGCAGCCCAATTACAGGGTAATTGGCATTTGTCTTTATAGATACCAAGTCAGATAACGAGCAGGACTGTGGGCAGGTAGCAGCAAGCAGGAGAAACAAGCAGGATTATGGAGGAAGTGACCAGAAGAATGCCAGAAGATTTTCCAGCTGGAGACAGGTAAGAATTTTATGGTTTGGAGTTAACACTCGATATGAAATCTAGGTTGGCAGAATAAAGACAAGGTGGGGGGAAACAGCAACAATACACATTAGAAATAGTGGGTTCCTGTTAGCAATGAGGAATGTCAGTTTTGTGAAATTTTCAAACATTTGTGATCTGAAAAGTCAGACTGGAACATTCAGGGAACAAATTTTCCAACAAATGTAATAACTTGATTTTTTTTTTTTTTAAATCTTTGGCGTTATGACAATCAGCCTTTCTCACTCCAAACAGTTTTCTTCTCATGGGAGAAAAAAGGAACTCCAGAAGAGCAGTATATTGAGTGTGAAAGGAGTGAACTTCTTTTCACCACTTAAAAGGTAAAGCATCTTGAGCTGGTAAGAAGAGAGACACTGAGGACTGTGATTACATGGAGAGAGAAAAAAAAGGAAAGGAGGAAAAGTAATTCTAAATAAGCTGCTTTGGAGGAAACAGTTCAGATGATGGATACCTATGCTATTACTTTGCTATTATGATTAGTGGTAGATGAATCAACCCTGAAAACGATTAAAACTGACACTATCCCAAGTTCAAGTATGTGCATAAGAATTTCAGAGCATTGCCCTGCACAAGGGCATGCCTTTTGAAATTATAATTAAAATAGATGGTCTTCCTTTCATAATGAGCCAGAAACCACCATAGCAGCTTGCTGGCTCCTCAGCAGGTGCTGCAGCCCCTCCACAGGAGCAGGCAGCGTGGCTCTGCCAGCACAGAGCTCAGTGCAGATTGATCTGTTTGGCCGCATTATTGCTGCAGTCAATCTGCTTCTGGTTAGCAGGCTGAAGGAAGCTCAGAGACCTTTATAGCCTGCCATAGACTCCAATATTGCTCTTGGTTTCCAAGAACTCTTTATGAACCTGTTATAGTTAGTAAAGCTGTGACGTTGGCCTGGGAGCTATTTCCTTGGATACCACATCAGCTAAATTCTACAGGTTGTTGTTTTGTAAGGTGCTTGAAAGTTCACAAGGAAGATAAAAAAATCAAGTGTTTTCTTTCTTTGGCTTCACTTTTACAGTCTCTTGGTGGAAAAAGTCTCTTGTCACAACCCAGAGCATCTAAAGTGAAGGTGCTTGGACCAAGTTGTTTGGGAATCAAGCAGCATTTTTGGTGTGAGATGTGGCATGTCACTTCAAAACTTCATTCTAATGATAAGTGGGTCAACTGGTCCAAAAAAGACAGTGTAGGGTGTTTGACTGTGAGGAGCAAAGATTTGAGACTCAGAACAGTACAAAGGAACCCTGGGTGTTGGGAAGACAAGAGGAGCAATGTGTTTAGTGGTGGCACAAGGCTGGGAGTGGGGTCAGACTGGCTATGCTTTCAGCTGACCAGCATGTGCTTGGGTTTTGTCTCTGTTTCACTAATCAAGGGAACTCTGCTGCTCTGGTCACAGCCCCAGGAAAGCAACTGCCAGTTTGCTGGTGACTTGCCAAATCTGCTGTGCCTCCAGCTGGAGGAAAACCAAATTCTGTATGATTAATAAATGCGGGATATGCAAATGAGAGATGGTTGAATGAAACTGTGAGTGATCAGTGTTCTGTGCTCTGTGTGCCCCAAGGAGCAATAGACAGCCCTTCTATGTAATACAGCCTGGAAAATATAAACTCTTGTAAAGCTGAGCTTGGATTTCTGGGGATTCCTGACTTGTTTGCCATCAAAAACTTTGACTTCTCTATGACTCAAAGTCTTACTTAACCTGTCTTGTTTCTGCTGATGACATGTGGTTTAGAAGGATAAACATGTGCAAGAGAAGTCACAGCAGGCAAATGTGCTGACAGGTGTGAAAAAATGGGTCCTGTTTTACACCTTTTAGTTATTAGTGGTCTGTCATTGACTGCACAGCTCGAATGAAAGTAAGCCAGGATTACAGAACTGGTTTTCCAAACAATTTGCTTTTTTTTTTTGCTTGTTTTGGCTACATCCCAAGGAAGTTTTCCTGTTGCAGTGGCTGTGAAAGTTAATTTGTGGATGGCAGAGAAACAAATATACAGTAATTTCACGAATACAAGCCGCACCAATTTGACCAAAATTTTGGTGGAAACCCGGAAGTGCGGCTAATATTCCGGGGCGGCTAATACATTAACAATATTCTAAAAGCTGCCAACACGGAAGTGAGAGCCTGCGGCAGCCCCAAGCCAAGCTGGAGCCCGGCCGGCCCCGGCAGAGGTGGGAAAGCCTGGCAGAGGCGGGGCCAGCAGTGTGGGGGCGGGCGGCAGAGCCTGAGCCAGCAGGGCGGGGCAGGGGGGGCGGCAGAGCCCGGGCCAGCAGGGCGGGGGAGCCCGGGAGAACTGGGGCTAGCAGTGCAGGGGAGCATGGCAGAAGCAGGAAGGTCGGCGGGTGGGGCTGCCTGGCAGCGGGGGAAGCCCAGCAGAATCGGGGCCAGCAGCGTGGGGGAGCCCGGCGGTGCGGGGGCCTGCAGTACCGGCCAGGGCGAGGAAACGCGGCGGCGGTGCAGACGGGAGGGGGCGGCCGGCGAGCCTGGCGGCGGCGGCGGCAGCCCTGCCGGCGGGGCGAGCGAATGCAGCAGCAGGGCGAGCAAGGCGCGGGCGAAAGCGGCGCGAGCGAACGCGGCACGGGGCGAGCGAGGCACGGCGCGAGCGAACGCGGCGCGAGCGAACGCGGCGTGGGGCGAACACGGCGCGGGGCGAACGCGGCGCGGGGCGAACGCGGCGCGGCGTGGGGCGAACGCAGCACGGGGCGAGCGGCGAGCCCGGCGGCGGCAGCCCTGCCAGCCGAGCGAGCGAACGCGGCAGCGGGGCGGTGCTGACGGGAGAGGGGGGCCAGCGAGCCCGGCGGCGGCGGCAGCACCACCCGGCCAGCCCCGCCGAGCCGTGGCGCTGAGCTGGGCCACCCGGCCCCGTCGGCAACCATGAGCGGGCCGAGCCTGCCTGGCCCCGCCCCGAGCCAGTAAAGCCCGCTATACCGCGATCCTGTTACTAATTGGCCAATTTGTGAAAGCTGCGCACGGATTCTCGCGACGAACGAAAGTGCGGCTAATATTCGGGGTGCGGCTTATCTATTGACAAAGACAGCAACATTGTCGAGGCACCGGGGGTGCGGCTTATAATCTGTGCGGCTTGTATTCGTGAAACTACTGTATTTTGTTGTGTAACTTTGTTAAATGAATAGCAGGTATTTAGTAGCAAAAATAGCAGATCAGAGGCAACCTATTTGTGTCTTCTTATGGTTTGAAAATGTCTATTTGAAACAGTTTTTGGATAGTTGGGGATTCTTATCTTGATATAAAGTGAAGGTATTTGAATAACAGCATTATTTGTAAGAATAGATTTAGTTTGGGAAAAGGCACCAAATAAAAGGTGAGGTTTTACCAAATGTTCCCTTCAAACAGAAACTGCCTGGGACTGACTGATTCCTGTGAGTCAGCCTCTATAATATTCACTGACACTGACTCAATTGTTCAGACCAGCAGCCAAATCATATTTAGAAGAAAAAAATAACCAAGGTACACTGGTTGAACTTAGCTGCTTTTCTTCATCTGTGTGCACTTCAATTTTAGGGGCAAAAAGTCTTTCAAACTGAAGAAGTTGTTAGTCTGCAGTCTATGAGAGAAAAGGAAGGACAGCCAGCTGTATGAGCTGGAGTTTTAAATTCCTTCTCTTCATCTTTACTGGGTTTTTCTGGGTATACAGGTAGTACACAAACTTTTACAGTGAGGTAGTCTCCTTCCTGATTAGACCATGCCCCAGTCAGCCCAAAATCTGTGCTTCACAGTTACTTCCTCCAGCTGTTGTGGGCACTTTCAGGGACATTTCTCCTTGTCCTTGTGTCTCACATGTGTGGCTCTACACTACTCTGCAAGTTTGAGTGGGATCTAGGCAAAAAAGAGGGACCTCAATTTTTTTTTCCAGTCTCCATGCATTGTCATGCATCTAGCCATCCACCTATTTATCTGTCTTTTACTTTAAATGACCTTTTTTCCTCAAAGGGAAAAGATATGGAGTTGGTGCTATGTTTAATGTTAGCTCCCTTATTGTGTTTTACGCTGACCATTACAACCTCTTCACTGTGTGTCAGCCCCTTTGGTAGGCTTTGCAAAGTTCACTTTGATGGAGTGTGTTGAGAGCTTTGTTTATTTTGCACCAGGATACAGTTCTCAGGGCAACTAGCAGACTTGAGACTCTAAATCTGACTCATCTGCATTTGGGCTTCACAGTTTCTCAGACATCTTGCAGTGAGATCAGAGTTTTGGTGTTTTCAGATGTTTTCTCTCCTTAACCTTATAGATTGAGGTACATTTGGCATCTGTGATTTTCCCATGCACCCCACCTTTTTCTCTCCCAATAAAATGGCTTAACCACACAGCCTTGCTTTGGTTTTCCTCCTGAGAAGCTTGTGCAGTGGGCTCCCCTCTTGCAGGGCTGGCAGCTGGGGCTGTGCTTCACTTGGCCCTGGGCTGCCTGGGGTGTCTCTCCAGCAGCAGCTCGTTGGCCTGATTTGTGATTCTCTGTTCAGCCACAAAGAGCTGGCCCCAGGTTCTGTCTGGTTGGTTGATGTGTGTGCTACAGCTGGCTTCTTGTTCCCAGTCAGATGGGAAATTGTGCTGCCTGTCCACTGCTGGACAGTGCTGCCAAATGGTGCTTTAGACAGCTGCTGCTCCTCACCACAGAAGCAGAGGGGTGATAGATAAAATGTGGATGTATTTGATCTGATTGGGAATTTTCTGAAGGGCCTTTATCATTGACTTGGTGCTATCCATGCTATAAAAGGTTGGAAGTGGTGCTCTGACACCCCACCTTGCATGGATGGGCTTCCCAGCTGGTGTGGGGCTCACACAGCTGTCAGCCCTTTTCCCCAGTGCCACTGGCAGGAGAGCAGCCAGGTGTAACATCCAGGAAACACTCTCCTTTGTCACAAGCTCCTCAGAAAATCCTGCTATCCCTTCATTTACTTTGCAGGATTCTCAAGGTTGGATACAACTCAGACACTGTGAGCACTGTGCGTGCTTAAGTTATTCTGGGCCATGCCTGCACCTGCTTTTGGCTGTGCACAGAGACTGTGAGAGTTAACTGCCACTTAAAAATCACTTCCAGGAGCAAAAGCTTTCTCTGCTTTGTTGCTGTTACTTTCAATTAATTTCTGAGCATCTGAGATAACCTTGAGAGAGGCTTAGAGGAATATAAAGACTCTTGACAAACTGTTGTTTAGGTGAAACAAAGAACTAAGTTTTCTCAGAAATGAGAAGCATCTTCATGAGAAGATTTTCTTACTCTTAAATAATGGCTTTCATTGTCAGTGACAAGCTAGTTTCTCAAAATAAATGCTTATCTTTCAACAATTATTACTATAACTTCATTGTATCTGTGATGCATCTTTTAAAGTAGGGATTTACACAATAAGGCAGCAGCTCAGTAATGGAATAACAAAGAGCACAAAAGCTGAAACTATAAAATTTTAGAGAAATGTTGATTTAATTGGTTTAGTTTAGGAGGAGCTAAAATCTCACTGCTGTTGAGTAATGATGCACATTCAAAATTCCCTATGTGATTATGCAAAGGGGAGTTGGAATCTGTATGTTCCTTGGTATCACATGTTTGACTTTTATTAATGATTAGGACAAGGACCTGGAGATGGAATTATTCAAATCCTCTGAGCACACTGTGTGGAGTAAATGCCACAAGCGTGTGGGAGAATGAAAAGCACGGGATTTGTTTGGAATGATCTTTTCAAACAGGCAGTGTAGTTTGAAAAGAATAAAAATTCATCAACAGGTACAAATTCCAAGCACAGTGCTTAGGAATAGGAATGGCGTGGGGAGAGCTGGCTGTGGAGTGGCTGTACAGAAAAACTGGATGGTTATTCCCAGCGAATACTATAAAGAGAAAAATGCTGTTGAGTCATGTGCATGAGATTTTTAGCCTGTGTGGGAGATGAGTGAATTGTTCTGCTTAATTTGGGCTTGTCCTAGGGAATCAGGGGATCTTAGAGCATTTGGGTACCAAAATCCAAGCAAGTGGTGCACCGATTCAAGACTGTGGAGATAGAGAAAAAGAGAGATGTGAAAGTGTGAAAACATGTCTTGTGAGAAAGATGAGTCAAATTGATATTCTTCAGCTTGAAGAAGAGAGGATTTAGAGGATCCATCCTTTGCACCTAATTGCAGACTGCTGCAGTGTGGGAGAGAATGGCTTGTTCTGCCTGGCTGCTCTTGGTACAGCAAGCATGAACAGGCTTAAATTGAGGGAAATTAGAGGGTGCTTGCTTGGACCTTTCCAAGGTAAAGATACAGAAATGTTAGCAAGGATTGCAAAGGCTGAAATCTGTCAGGCTCTGAAGCCTTTAAGAACAGGGTGGAGAAATCCATGTCGGGAATAATATACACAGCTGGTCATGCCCCTGGGGACAGAAAAGGCATCTTTCCCAAGCTCACAGTTTGGCCACGAATTCTGGGGATCTTACTGCCTGTGCAGCTTCCATGTGCTGGGCACCAGTGGTGAACAGGAGCATGAGCAGCCTGGGTGATGCTGTGTGCATGTGGTGGAATTTATTAGCTCTTGATAGACAATAAATTTCTATAATCACTTATACACACCCTTGGCCCCCTCCCCAAAATCTGCTGTTTTCTCCAGCTCCTTGCATTTGGCACTTTGATCTCCTTACAAATGAAGAATCTACAATTGCTGAGCTGCTTGTGATGTCAGCACCCACACATCTCAAATGGCCTTTCCCATAAACTGAAATGAGAGGAAGGTAGTGAGTTATTAAAAGCCTATTTGGGCAATAAAATCTAACCAGGCTGTGGTGGAGTTTGCATCCTGCCTGCTCTGTGCTGGTGTGTGCCTGCAAATCTGCTTCAGGCATGAAGGCTGTGTGCTCCCAGGGAGTGAAGCTTAAATCAAGTGTAATGGCTACTGGGTTTTCAATATTTATGCCTTCCAAAAATGCTGTCTATTTCCTCTATACCTACCTACTCACTAGGCAAGCTGGATTTACTCTTTTGTGGGGTGAATACCTTTTGAAAGGTTCTTTCAGGCAGTAAAATAAACTCAACACAAATATTTCCTGGAATAAATGAATCTGTTAGGCTCTTCTTTCTGTTTAATGGATTAAGTGTCTAGTCCTTCAGGCTTTTAGTATTAAAAGATTTTTCTTTTGTTTCCATTTTATATAAACTGAACAATATTTCTAATTTTTCAGTGAAGATTCTGACCCCTTGAGGGTCTCTGTAAGAACTGTCAATCAGATTTTCTATGGAAAATTTATTATGAAATGGGTAGGTGGCTATAAAATGCATAAAAATCATTGTTGGATGAACTATTCACTGAAATGCTTGAGCTGCTAATATTCCATCATTTTTGTCTATTTGATGTGGTAAAGAAAACAATATTTTTCATTTTTTTGATAACTGCATTCTAAATTCATAAAAGCACCAAGAAACAGGATTTTAAAAGCAGAGCCACAGCAATGTGGGCTTCAGAGCTCAGTCTGAGGGATATGGGGAATTCAGGCTGCCTTTCATTTTGCAGCTGGCTCAAAGATAAGGAGCAGTTCTGTAACTGCTAGTGTGCAGTACAATACTTCACATTAACTTGTTTTTTAATGCTGTATTAGTTTGGAGCAGGAATCCTCAATAGTTAAATAAAAATAGTTTGGAATAGGTGAGGCAGTCAGCTATCCAGGGATAGGAATAAGCTGAAGATAAAAAGATTCACTTTGTCTTTCCCCTGCAGGTCAGTGGTGCGATTGCCCCAAGTTCTTGACTTACCAAAACCACCCTCAATTACCCTGAAGTAAAACCTTAATCTTTAAATACCTGATGGAATCAGAGCAGAAGGTGAGTTGAATCTCCACGTGTGAGGACTCCTTCCTTGTTCACTCTCATGCTTTTGTGATGCCTCGTTGAGCTGTGTTTGCTTAGACTTGGGTGAAGTTCATTCTCCTGGCAATGCCATGGCTCTAAGCAGTACATGGGATGTCCTTCTGTACCAGAGTGTGAGACTCTAGTTTGAGAATTGAGCTAGCTGACTTTAAAAATGAGTCCCTCACTCTGGCCTAACTTAAAATTTTGACTCATTTTTAGAATGAAATTCAGTTGAAATTTCTTCTGAAGTTCTAAAATGTGCAGAAAATTGCTTTCTCTGTCTATCAATCTGCTGTTATCAAAGCTGGACAAAGTGGATGGAGTGCAGTATTGTGACAGACTATTTGTCCAGGTACTCTTAGACCAGAGGTGAAAGGCCCTGAAATCATGAATATGAAGGTGTCAAGAAGCATCTAGTCAAACATTACAAACCAGGCAAGTGAGTGATTTCAAAAAGCACTTGTGCTTGTCAGCAGTCATTTTCCTGCATACATTTTGAGATGGGACATTGATCTAATTTCTAATTTTCCCCAGAAGATTTGGAGCATGTTTGGCTATACCTTTTAAAAAATGTTAGGATTTTAAGCATTCAAAAAACCCAAATGACCATTACCTCTTGCCCTGGTTGGAATTACAGATTTGGTACCTTTTTTCTGGAAAACATTCTGATCTTCTCCATGGGTTTTTACTGTCAGTTACATTTTCAGGCTTATCACTGTATCTTCTCCAACAATTGTCCATTTGATGTTGAAACTCAGTATTATGCACACAAATCTGAGGAAGAAAGAATTACTAGTAAGATGATTTTTCTATGCTGAAACACAGTTTTCTCTCTATTGTTGAGCCATGCAGTTGAACTATAATTTTAGCCCACACACATTTTTCTAGCCACAGTAATGAAATAGAAACACCTATGGTCCAATAACAGTACAAATGTGACTGAGAGTACTGAATGAGTTAGGATAAATGTAGCAATTTTCTTACTGAATTACAATGTCCTATTTGATAGCTAATCAGCAACAGCTAAAATAAGGTATTTCTGCAGCTTTTATCATCATGGAAAACACACTGACTCTTATAATTGATATTTTAATTTGTACTCTTATTCCTTACTCATTGTTTGGTTGATTCATTATTAGAAAAACAGCTAAATCAATTGTAGCCATCCCTAATAATAGGCTGCTTAAGCACCAGTGGTATTTACAGGATGTACTCAGTGTCTTGTTTCCTTATTTCTCTTTTGAAAATGCATCTTTTGGGGGTTTCATACGTTCTGAGTGTATTGAGAATCACAACTAAGTCATGACATGGTACAGATAAAGTCATTGTTCCCCCCCCCGATTTTTTTGTAAATTTTGAATTTGGCTGAGTTAATGTGATTGAATCAGTCAAAAATCAGAGGAAGGTGGGTGATCACTGGCCAAATAATTGGAAATTTCTTCCCTGTTAGAGTGAAGTGGCTAAACCTGTTATGAGCATTTTTTTTCATTACCTTGGAGAAGGCAGCAACAGGAGGCTCTTTGGAGGGTTATTCCTGTCCCTCTTGGCAAAGCAATCAGTGATGGGGATAGAAGGGGAGCAGCACTGGCTGATTTAAATTATGTAAAAGACCTTCAGGACTCTGAAGAAACTAAAGTTTAAGCAAAACTTCTTTCTAGTCAGCAAAAGAAACTGTTACATGTTTTTATTCTTCTGTCTTCTACACCCCTATTTCCCTGAAACGGACAAAGCTTGAAAATCTAATTAAATAACTCTCTGAGCATAACTTTCTGACCAGGAAATACAAATTGCTGGGAAGCACAGCTGTTTATAAATGAGCTAATAATTCATTTAAGATCCTTCTAACCTACACAGAGATTTAACATCAAACCTTGAAGCACAGAATGAAGAATAGTGAGTGTTAACACCTTCTAGAGTCTTTTTTTATTGGTCCACAGCTGTACTCTTTGCACCACAATTTTAGAGACAAGCTCTGAAAACTCCAGCACTTTTTTTTATTTGTTTACTTCACAACTACAAAGCTTTTATGTTGGTAGTGTTACTGAGAAACACTACATTGTGTTTAAAAGGGCAATTTCTGTTGTATGTATTTATGTATTTACTGAAAAAAAAGTGTGCCTTGTAGAGAAGCAAACACATTCTAAATTGCTTTTTGAAGCATTTTGGCTTATTTTCAATTCCTTCTCAGGCTTTTTTTGAATGGAATTATTTATTATTCTTGACAATTGCATCTGTGGGACTATATAGATGTTACTGAGAACACTGCTTGAAGGAAATGAACAAAGCTGTCCCGTTGAGATAAAGCTTCACAAATCAATTAGGTTTTTGTTGTCACCAGTGCTAGAGAGGGAAAGCCCCACTTGGGCACACTTGCTTGGCAACTCTGAAAGCTGTTACCTGGAAATGGAGTGACGATGACTGCTGATTTGCAAGGGGCTGGGGGGGAGAGGGGTCTGAAAGCTGTGCCTTTTCTCCTCCAGAGCATGCACATCACAAATCGTTATGAACAGGTCCCTGCTAGTGAGTTTTTTATTTAGATTTAGTATTAAGCAAGACACCTGTGCACAAGCCCCAAGAGCCACTTGGGCAGTAATTAGATTTGCAATTGCTGCCCAGCAGCGCAAAGACAAATGTACCAATAAATAATTTGTGCCAGCCAGCTGCAGTGAAAACACTGATTTAGCCCAGCAGATGAAAATAGAAGAATTTCACCCTTAAACTCTTAATTTCCACAGCTGCCCAGAAACAGGGATCAAACCTTTCTGGAGGACTCTGGCCAGAGACTGGTGTGATGTGTGTAGCTGTCATCTTTGCTGGAGCCAAGCAACTCATGGGCATCATGTGTTGTTGTGGTCCTCATCCATCGACCTGTGCAAAGAGATGCTGCTTTCAAAGCCTGGGAACTGGGTGGTTTTTTACCAACAGGTTCTTCTTTTACAGAGAGTAGAAGGTGAGTTGCTTCATGTAGATTATAAAGGCAGAAAAGTTTCAGAAATCATAGATGCGTATTTGTTTTCTTGCTATGAAGAAAAATAAAAATATATAAACCAGTTTTTAGAATGCAAGCCATCTTAGAGATGTTTTTAGAAGCAGAGAGACCTTGTACTCTGGTAAGGTAAACAGAGGGAGCAGAGGGGGTGTGTTAGACACTGCATATGTTCATGGCTAAAGGCAAACCTGAGATAACCACATCACCTCAGCCTCCAGTAAAGGAAAAAGAGAGAAATCTGGGTGACCTTGCAGCTGTTGAAGGCTCTGAGTAAGTGTTCGAAGTTGTTTAGAAGCAAGAGCAAGGAAGGAAATTTAAAGGACAGGTTGCCAGGGAATTGTGTAAGCAGTCTCCTGTAGACAGCACGCCTGTGCCAGCCCAGGAAAAGGTTCTGAGTGTGACAAGGAAAACAGAAAATGGTTACCTTGAGGGACTTGCTTGGGACACCCCCAAGGAACTCTTCAGCACTCATTAAGTAGTTGAATTAATAAATTTGAAATGCTGTGTTACTATGATTTCAAAAGGAATTGGCACTTAACCTGCACTTTTTAAACAAAGTGATCACACAGTAAATAAGCAGTGAGTTCCATGGCTGCCATTTTAACATGTGCATATTTAAAGTTGCCCTCTTGTTTTGAGAACAGTAGCACTGATTTCAATAGTGTCTGTGCTCCTATTTTACTTGCAAATTCCAATGGTTTCTGAGAAAATTGGAAACAACAAACTACTAAAAAATGCAGACTGGAAGTCATAATTTGAATCAAGATCTAATGTTCAGCAGTTTAAAATTGTGATTGCACGAAGTAATTGCAGTTGCTTCCCCTGCTTTCCCTTTAATCACTGTGGGTCTGTATTAAGACAAATTCTTGTGGTGGCTCCCCTGTCAGGGCCAGGAACACTTTGTTCCTTTTTGTTCCTCAGCTGCGGGTGGTACAAAATCCACTTTCTGCTTTCCTCTGGCACACTGGTGCTGAACTTAGCTGGAGATGAGGCACATACTTTAATGGGACAGACCTTTGAGGTGGCACAAAGGATTCTTTTTCTGGTCTTTCCCTGACATTTTTGCTTCCATGTATATGCTCAGCTTTGAGATGAGCTGTAAATGAATTTGCCCCACAGGGATCTGTCAGATTTTCACCTTTCTCTGAAGCCTAGGGAGCAGATCTCCTGCTGGAACTGTTAGGGCTTATGCCACTCAATCATTTCCCTGCTACTACTGCCACCTGAGGGATAATTGTCCTGTCCCTGGCTGGGAATCAGGAGCCTCCTTATAGCTGCAGCACTTCAGATTAGGTTCTTTGGGCTTTGTACAGTGAGTCTGAGGGAAATTGGAGGGGAGGTGATTTTCTTCCCTTAGATTTTGAAATGGATACACCATTATTTTCCAAAGGCAAATCGTGCCCTTATCTTTCTCCAGGGACCCACAGCCTGGAGCTCACCTGTGGAGCCTCCAGCCCGTGGTCTCTGCAGAGGGTGGTGGTGCTGCTGAAGTGCCTGGGAGCTGTCTCCACCCCAGAGTGGTGGCTGAGCATTGAAAGACAATTGCCCTGGATAATAATCTCTGAAGGGAGCGATCCACACCTCAGCTGGAGCTGTCACAGCTCTGGGGAGCCAGTGCTGTGCTCCTCACACATTTGGCACCCCATGAGGTGACAGAAATGCCACTGGCTAATGAGCATGAGCTCTACAATGCAGGCAGCCATTAATGGAGGAAAGCAATTAAGAATCAGTAAGCTTTTCTGAAGCTGCATTTAATGTTGGATCTAATTATTTTTACCAGATGGTAATTCTTTTGTATGTCTTGATAATGCTGTACTTCTCCTTCATGGTAAATTGAATAGCTGAAGTTGAATTTTTAGAAGAAACAAAGCAGTAGTTGGGCTGTATTGAAAACCCATCAATAAAATGTAATTCTAGGCTGTAAGAATAATAGCCTTCAAGAGCAGACCTAACATTCTCTCTTAAAAAACTTTTAAATGAGATTAAATTCTTAACTAATCTTTCAATTTAAGGAACAAGTGATTTCCCCCCTTGAACCTAATGGCAACTTTGATTTCTGTGTGTCAGAGATGAATGACTCAGAGTAATTCTTTCCTTCCCATTTCCTTTTCTTTTGGTCCTTTTCTCTGCATCCAAAGGAGAGCAATGAAGCTGGTGAAGGGTCTGAAGAGCAGCTGAGGAAACTGGCAGTGTTGAACCTGGAGGAGGTTTCAGAGGACTCTAGCACTCTCCACAACTGCCTGAAAGGAGCTTGCAGCCAGCTGGAGGTCAGGCCCTTCTCCCAGGTAACAAGTGACACAGGACAAGAGGAAATGGCCTCAAGTTGCATCAGGGGAGGTTTAGTTTGGATATTAGAAAAAATTTCTTCACCCAAAGGTTTTGAAACCCTGGCCTGGACTGTCCAGTGAAGTGATGGAGTCACCATTCCTGGAGGTGTTTAGAAGAGGTGTGGATGCAGTGTGTAGGGACATGGTTTAGTGCTGGCTTAGTGGTTGGACTCGACCTAAGGGTCTTTTCTGAGGATGAAAATGCCATTCATGACCTTGAAACTAATTGCAAAGCATTATCTGACCAGCTGGCAATCTCAAACTGTCTCCAGTATTTTCTCTTCATGATTGCTGTCAAGAGAGAAAGCAGGGATATTGTTATGACCTGCAGCATGTGTGGAAGCAGTGTCCAACTCTGTTTTTCAGAAATTTGTACTTGGAAATGAAAGTATTGGTGAACCCCTGCCTTACTAATGAGACAGGATGGACTCCAAGTCATGTCCATTAAACACCCCTGTGGTGCTTAATAAAAAATGTCCAAGAGAAGGTGAAACGTGGGTATTGCAGGTTCTGAGTTGGAAAGGGAGAGCTCTCCCCAGGTAGTGTTCCTGTCTGGAGCCTGGTGCTGCTGTGAAGTCCCTAAGCCAAGGAAGTGTTCAGTTGTACCAAACAGGATGCAGCAAAAGCGTTGATGCCTTTCTAAGAACAGAAAGTGTAGAATATTTTCGCAGGTTATTGACATTCAACTTTTCTCAGTCCTTCCTGGAAGGAAATAACACCTGCCCTCGCAGATGAAGGATAATCTCCCAGTGTGCCTGTTGGGAAGGGATCACTCCTTTTTATAGGTTAGTTTGAATTGTGGATGACAGCTTAAAGTTACCAAAGCTGCTGCTGCCAGAGGATTGTTTTAATACTGACTTTTGTAGAAGTGCTCAGTAACAAGAAAATTTACAAAAAAAATATCAGTATTTCCAGCAATTTCAAGTATTTCCTAATGCTTTATTGATGATTAACTTTGAATGTGCAGAGGTGGCTATAAATGTAAAGCAGGATAGCCTTATTACTAGGTTTGTTTGTTTGGTTTTCTTTTTAAGAAGAGACGCTAGGTTGTCATGGGAATATATGTTTTAACAAACCAGAAATGATTACGCTTTCCCGTGACTGAAATTTCAAGAAGTATCTGATGAAGAGGCTGTCAGCAGCTACAAATCTCAGGCAGAAATAAAAGCAGTGATTCTTCAACTCAGCAGTAAGAGGGTGGCACCTAGTTCAAAATTAATGGAGCCCAGTGTTAAAATAAAAGCATCTTTCAGGGAAAAGGAGACTTTCCTGAAAGCAGTGAGCTTATGGAAGGAAGTAAGCATCACTGCAGGAGTCAGCAGTTCCCCAGTTTGTCAAAGCTCTGTGACAACAAACAGCATTTACTCTGCTGTCCTTCACCCCATGTTCACCGGCCCAGAGCATTAGAATAGGAGCAGTGCCCTCTTTATGGACAGGATCAGAAATAAATGTTGTCACAAGTATAGATGGTCACATTTCCATCTGGGAACAGTTCTCACTGGGGTGCTGGAGGGCAGGTGTCTGAGCTCAGCAATCTTTCTGCACCATCACATCCTCGGGGGGAGTTAGATCACTGTGATCTCACCAACAGCTTTGTAACCTGCCACTGCACAGAGTTAACTGAGGAAATGATCAGAGAGGGAATGGCTTTGTACCCATTCAAGAGAAACACTTCTGAGAAGTGAGCCTGGCTTTATGAAGTCCTGTGACACATCAGGTTTAGGAAAAACCCCGTTTGTCAATGCAAGTGCTTGTGCATTGCAAGAGAGGGCTTTCTCTAGGGGGTTAAGTATAACTATGGAACATAAACTACTTAAGTACAGCCTAACAGTTCAAAACTTATTTTACTCGTTAAATTAGGAGAAAACTGGGAACTTTGATTACACTTATGCAAACATAACATAATGCTGTATGGGTTATTCTTGCTCCTCTATGACTGATTGTGTTGACAAGTGAAAATGTGTGGAGTTAATGCTTTCAAAATGGATTCTAATGGTAAGCATGGTACTGTTCTCTTTCTCTGCTCTGTTCTCAGACTTTTTCTCTCTTGGTGGTGCTAATTCCTCTCACTGTCTCCAAAGCATTGAGGATACCGTATTTCACACGTTCTTTTCTGTCTGCCTGACAGTGTGTGTTTATATTTGTTTTGATATGCAAACTTCAGGTGCCACTCAGGTGGGAGCATGCTGCTCTCTGAGAGAATGAGGCAGATTTATTTAAGCAGCACAAAAATAGGGGCTGCCCTTCACTAGGCTGAGAGATTAAGGATTTAAATGTGGTCAGTCATTTCCTCTCATTTTTTTTCTCTTGCCAAACATAACCAGTTTTAAGGGGAACAAGTTTAGATAAGGTACACCTGTAAAAATGTGAGGGCACTCTGGAAAAGAAATCTTCCAGTGAAGAACAGGACAGCAATTAAAGTGGTTCCAGCCAGTTGCCATTGAAATCATACAAGTAACTACTGTTTGCTGGGGAAGTAATTTCAGCTGAAAACAGACGTAGGAATGCCTGCAGAAATCACTCTTATTGATTTGTTAGCTGTTTCCAAAAGTTTGAAAAGTTAGAAAAAGTCAAATCCTTGAGGCAATATTCCTTCTCTTACTGTGACTCTTGGGATTGGTGACATCTCCTGGGCCATGCCTATGTGAAGCCTGTAAGGCATTACCAAACACCTGCTGCTTTCATTAAGTTGCTGCTGGTGGCAAAGTGAGAGTAATTGTTTCCTGAAATGAACGCTCTGTAGATATCTTCTCTATAATTTATTCTGAGCTCCCTTTTCTTAGTAAAAATAGTAATTTGAAGTTTGGAAGGAAAGTTATCATACGAATAAAAAGGTTTAATTGGAAAAACAAGTTTTCCCAATTTCCTGGCAGAAATGGCATCTGGATATATACAAATATTGAGGTCAGAAGCAGTAGGCAAATTAAAAATCTTGGCCTTTTTCCTCACTTCTCAGTGTGACAGAAGCATTGCTGATTGTAATTGGAAGACCCCTGGAATTCCTGCTGAATTTATTATTAGCCACAGGTGATCAAAAAGCCTGATCCTTCTGCTTTGTAAAAGTCCTCATTGTTTGGACCTAGCAGTGGTCATCCATATACTGGTCACCCCCAGTTCTGTCATTGGATGTCTTCAGCAAAATGGTGCCTGTTGTCCACAGGAACCAAATAAAATGGCCTGACTCTGTCAAAACTCATTTTCCAAGATTATACTGCTGCTATGTTCACAGTCCTGCAGTGTGTCCTGGCCAACTTCCACAGCCGGTTTAAGATCTTGGTCCTAACCTTGAAAAAATTATTTCATCATTTCATAAGGTAATGGCATCAAAGGTGTATTCCTGTAAGAATTTAAATCCTAATATAAGTCTCAGTGGTAGGGATGAAATCCATGAACCCACAAGAGAGCTGTGCAGCAGGGCAGGTTTGCTTCCTGAATTGCATCTGAAATTTGAAAACAGTTTCCTTGAATTGCATGTCAATTGTCAAATCTTTCAGAGACATGAAATGAAAATGCTGTGGGTTGTTTCTAAACTTGAGTGCCTTTCAAGGCTCCTCATCTCTCCAAATCCCTCAATTACAGGATGGTAAGTTAGAGTTTTGAGAAGCATTGGGAACTTGTGTGTACACTTGTTCCTAGTGTTTTTTTTACTGGAAAAGGTCTTGAAAGATAAGCCAGTAGTTACATGGCACTTGAAAGAAGAGTGCCTGGAGCACACCCACTTGATTATCTTGGAGTTTCACTGTGAATTCCATTCAGAACTGGATTCCAAATACTTTTTTTTTATTTAGAAAACTCACCATAAACCTGTAAGAGAAATTGGGTGACATTTCCAGGTCTGTTTGGAAAATACTGTTAAAATTAATTAGCCCTATCACTTTGTGTTGCCTAGAGCTATATGTAAAAACCTGAAGAGAAAATGCAGTATTGCATTAGAAATCAGTAATGAACTCTGAGAGAGAGCATGTACTGAAGTTTTCAGTCTTGGGAAGAATATTTATTGTTAGCTGCAGCTGTCAAATTATTTACTGAAAATATACCAGCCATAAGTACAGACTGTGTATTGTGGGCAATGGTACCAGATCCTAATCATTATTCTGGAATAACAAACATGATGACTGAAATAACTTTGCTAATTTAGGGAAAAGCTGCTACCACAGCTCTTTGAAACACAGTATATTCTCTGAGCTACAATTTTTGTCACAGAAAAATCAGTGAAAAGACCCAGTTACATACTCTAAGTTGACCAAATGAAATCCCATTTTGGCACACAATCACATGGGCTTGCTAAAAGGAAACTAGAGAATTATTTTCTAAGGGCAGGCGTTATGTATCAGCTACACACACAAAAAAGGTGATTTGGTTCTACTACCATTTTTTTAAAAGCCAGAATAATCCATAAACTTGAGTAAAAATTAATAAATATGCATTTGTTTGGTATAATTAAAATTTTATTGCCCCAGAACTCAGTTTCATTAGTAAATGGTGGCATTTATGTTTACCACATGACAGATTGCAAAATTTAAAGACTTGGTAGTCCTGATGTCCCAATCTAAGTAGTTTAATATGGGCTAGCAGATGAATGGTGAGAAGGAATTTCCTTTACCTAGCTATACAACATGGGCCTGTTTTCAAAGGTGTATTACCTTGTTTCACAACAGAGAGATGAACCCCATGGCTCTTACTGCAACTTTGAATTCAGGCTCGGCCAAAAGAAGCATTCATTGAAAATGCTTTAAACATGAAATATTACTTTTTTTAAAAGAATATTGTAAAGTCAACACTTGGAAAAGGCACATGTGGAATGGATCTACCTGAAAAGAAAGTATAAATTCCCATGTAGCAGAGAACTAGAGCAGGTTTTTGACACTACTCTGCTCAGCCTGTGACAACATGAAGGAATCTTTGTTCAGAGCTGTTTGCCTTGTCTATCATCACAACATTGCAGTTTTAATTACCTGGCAGTGTTTCTTGGGAGCTCACTCACGTCCCAGGTATCCTTTCTTGTGGTGCCACTGTGCCAGCCGTCGCTTGGGGCAGCCCCTGGGACAGGGAAGGCTCAGCCTGGCTGCTGTGGGTTACCTGGGAGAGGTCTGAGGATAATGAAATAACAATAACAGCTGCTTATTTATTCCAGATGCCCAAAGGACTGTGTTTCTGGAAAATTGTTAGGGCTTTCTCATTCCCAGAGGGTTGAGAGCTGCACTGTGGTCAGAAGAAAGCAAAACTTTGGGGATTTAAGTGACAGGAACAGAGGGCAAAGAGAGATACCAGGCTAACCTAGCACTTGCTGTCTGACATGCTGTTTATTTATGCTGTGTACCTCAGCCCAGTGAGTCATGCCTTTAAGTAAGAGCAAAACAGAACTGACAAATGACACATGTGAGGTTCCCTCCAGAGTTGTTTTTTCCAGTAAATAGCCAACAAAACAGTGTCTGAGAAGCTGACAGCTCTTTCCAAGCACACTAAGAACACTTGAGAGGATGAACAGCTGCTTGAAGCTGGGAAAAACTAATAGTGCTCAGGAACAGGTGAAACAGGGACCAGTTTCTCCTGAGACATTTCTTAGTATCTGTTTGCCTGTGGTGTTTCAGGCTTTCAGCTTGTGTCTGTAAGAAAATTTTCAGTGAACCATATTAAAATGGAAAATAGTCCCAGTCTAGGGCTCTGTGATATCTTGAGCTGGCAGGAAAAACAATGTGTTAAAGTTTTCTGCAGTGCTCTTCTGCAGAAGCTTCATGTGATGAAGCAGGGTAATCTCTGGAGTTAGCAGAGTTTTATACAGCTAAGAAAATACGAATATGCCCTTCTCAAATGAAATCTTGATACCTGGCAGATGGTCTCTAATTTTATCACATATTAAAGGCCAAGTGTCTGATTGGCATGGTACTTATTTTGCCTCTGAATTAAAAAAATTCCATAACAACATCTTCTGGAAAATAAACTTTGTTTTCACATGGAAATTATAAGAAAAGGACCTCAATAATGCTCTTCTGCAAAGGCAAAAAGGTGGGAGTATATAATGAGGACTGATTTAAAGCAACAGGAAGCAATCATGTTTTCATACCCAAATTTCCTTTCCTTCAGCATTCATACTTAATTGGTTTGCAAAGAGCAGCTGAGCTGCACTGAGTGATAACTTTTGTGGTAAGCTGATTTGCAGGGGAGCCAAGTCCATAGAACCAATTCATAACAGTTCACTTGGACAGCTATCAAAAAACTCCATTACCAATTCCTCAGTCAGTGATTTTCCTCATCCAGCGGTTTTTATTCTGTACAATGTTGGTGCTTAATTGCCAATTCTTAAAATTCTAGGTTATGTTTAGAAATGTAATTTTTCCAAATGTTATTTTAGGTAGAAAATGTATTTAGGCAAAAGCTAAAGCTGCAGGCTTTTTATTAGAAATAAATAACTTTAAAAATCTTTTGTGCACTGAAATAGTATGACTGTCATAAACTTGAGGATGTGGAAGACACAGAAATGAGAAAATAACACATTTTTCCTGGACACAGATAAAGTTCAGCTGTCTTTTAAAATCAGTGCTAAGTGAAAATGCCATTTCCATGTCCAGCGAGCACCTCCTGCTCCCTCTCCCCTCTATCCCATGTTTCTCCATGTGTGTCCCAGCAGCACAAGGTGAAGCAGGTTCCTGCCATGTGTCAATGTAACTCATAAACAGGCCCTGGGGCAGAGGACTTGGATTTCCAGACAGGAAGTCACCTGGAGCCTGCACTAGGGAAAAGATTCCTGCAGGCATCCTGTACTGTTCCTTTAGTCTTTCTCCAGCCCCAGTTCATCTGGGTGCTGTGTCTTCCTGCTCTGTTTTTCCCAACAGATCAGAAGCTGTTTCACAGCAGTGGCCCCAGCTCAGCTGTCACCCATCTCACAGCCCTTGCTCCATTTCTGCTGCCAGGGCTCAGACTGAAGCAGCAGCTGATGCCAGGTAAGGCTGGGCAGTGACACAGAAGGGACACTTGAAAGTTTTTCTTCTTTACATTTCATGACTCCTGTAGGCTTGGGATGATTTTTAGTTTTCAATGGATAACAGTGAAGGAAGGGCAATTTCCAAAGCTTGTCAAATGTTGTCAACCTAGAATCTGAAGTTAGCAATTAATAAAAAAACCCTGAGTCGTTGATTTGGCTGCTTGCTGGAGCTGAAATGACAAGGTATGATGTTTATTAATGATAATTTCTAGTATTTTGTCTGAGTCAAAAATTATTTTTTTTCTTTTGTGGCATTTAGTATTTCAGCATTATGGAGTTAACAGTGAGCTGGAAAACTAAACTCTATTTGGTTTCTCAGAATTGTGGGTTTAATATTTTATGCTGTAGTCTGCTTGAAAAGAGAAAACAAACCCAGGGAAATTAATTTGGGTTTGGAGTTCTTTTTGTTTGTTTGTATTAAGCAACAGCCATGCTCACTTCACCAGCTTCTGTCACTCAGTGTTATTCTCAGACTCTTATTCTCTCTCCCTTTTATCGTGCATTTCCAAGCTGAAGAGTTTTGGGCATGGGAAAACTTGGTCCCATGAACCATCCTTCTCCACACCTTTCCCAGCTTGGCTTGATTGTCTTTCAACTGAGAGTAATCAGAATTGCATTTCATGTTCAACATATTGGTATTGCAAAGGCTGATGCATTGGTAAGGTTTAGTAGACATGTGGGCTGTGCCTGGTTGCACTCCAGAGCCATCACCAGCACTGCCATTAACTGTAGTCATTATTGTGTCCTCTGTGACAGAAGGGAGAGCTCCTTGTTAAAACCAGTCTTTGTTCACCTGGGACTGCAGCCAGGAGTTTGTTCTGGATATGAGTGAAATGGGAAAGCTCACAGCTTAGGGAAACTTTCCTAGGAATTTATTGAGGAGTTATGCACTTAGCTCATTTTATGCACTTAGCCTGCTGCCTGTGGCCCCCTCAAACACAAAAGCTTGTCCAAACAAATCAGCTGTTTGGGAAAACTCCTTGCACTACCAGGGAAACATGGATTAGTTTCTTAATACACAAGTGGTTTAACTTTTGAGGATTTGGGAAACCTCTCATTTGTGTGCTGGCATAAGACCTTCTGATTTACACAATATTTTTGCCAAATGTCTTTGCCTATTTCAACTAAATAATTAGTTTATTCAGTAAATGACTGGAACCATTCATGGAGCCATGGTCAAAACATTCCTTGAAAAAAAATATGGAGTTCTCTGCCTTTGATTCCTTAATAGGCTGAGTATTTTCTGAACTTTTTTCCATATAAAATTATCTAGAAGTTCATGGGGAGCAGTGTACAATATAACAAGAACTATGAAATATTAAATGGCAAAGATTTGATTCATAGCTCTATTTTTCTTGTCTCTGTTACATTCAGGAGAAAACTCCTCAGATTTATTTCCTGGTGTTCACTTTGTAAACCACTCATTCTTACAAAACAAAGACCACAGTGGCCCTGAATACATTTTTGTAATGTGAAAAATGCTTATTGATACTGACACTGTTTAAAGATCAAGTTGTTCCACTGCACTTCAGTTAAATTAAAATTCTCAAGATTTTTTATACAATTTAATCCTTAATGTTTTTTCTTACTTACTTTTTTTTTTATTGTTGGAGTACTCTGAAGAAGTTACTACCTGTGAAAATAACTCTTCTCTTATGGACAGTTTAGGTACCTATAAAAGCTTCCTGTGCATAAAATTGTCCAAAATTCTGGTCCTTGGTGGTTGCATCTATCTAGGTGAGCTTTTTGTTGTTTCAGCCTTAAACTGAAATTCTGTAATGGACAATGAAAGTCCTACCTCCTCTTTTTCTAGTTGATTATGACATTTGCTTACTCAATACTTGAATATTTTTAATTCTTTTTAAACTAGATTGACTTTTAACCTGTTATTCAAAAGCAAGGTATAACCCAGTAGTGCTTGAAGGGGGAGATAAACTCTTGTTTTACCCACAGGGAACTGTGAGAATGAGATCCCATCTCTTCCCACTCCTGTTCTTTCCCCTCAGTCTTGCACTTGCCGATGCTTTGCCAGCCCAGTGACTACCTCGTTAATCTGCTGTGACTGTGACAAATGGTACCTCTTCCTATTGTTAACCCTGTGTGGCATTGTGGGACACTTGATTCATGTGTTAACTGAAAATAAATTACCCAACCTGTCCCCAAAGCCATCACCATCATCTTTAGCCAAGTGGAAAACAATCCCCAAACCCTTAAAAGCACAATCGCTCCTGTATGTTGATCTTGGCATTTTTAATATGCTCTTAGTTAAATATCCTAATTTATTTAGGAATCTGCCTGTACTTTGAAATCTGTGTGTTTGCACACACATCCCCTTCTTTAAGTTTTATTTCTGGGGACAGCAGGTGGTAACAGCAATACAAGCAGCAGAAATGTGCTAGCACAAACCTCTTGCTGTGTAGCACGACAAGACGTTATGCAAAACATTAGAAAGGAAGAAGAACAATTTAATATTCTAATTGAAAGAAAGAAATTGCTCATTCAGAGCAAGCTGATCTAATTTAGAATAATAAGGTTTCTCTGAAATTCATCATATCTAACTAAACATGGTGCAATAGCATGGCAGCAGGGTCATCAGTCACAGCAGCATTAAAGAATGTTTAAATGATGCCCAGCCTACAAAGAGCCTCGTGAGCCCCACGGTGCTGGGCCTGGCCTTTATCCTTGAATACCACGTGGATTGTTTGGAGTAGAGTGGTGCACAGGGTATTTCATGAACTGATTTGGTTTTAATCCTTGCTGAAATATTGTGATTATCTTTTAATTAGGAAAGTGCTGCCAATCAGACCAAACATGCGGGGGATTGAAGGTTCTTGGATGTAATAAAACCCTCTGGAGTTTAGAGGGAGAAGTTCAGCTGCTGCTGAAATCATGGCAAAGCAGCAAAATCCCAGATCAAAAAAGGTAGGAGTAGCCATTTCCTGAGAGTTTCCTAAGTGGTGGTGCCTTTCAGTGGGACTAGTACTTGTTAAGCCATCAGATGGTTTTTGAACATCTTTTGTAGAAGTGGGATTGTTATAATTACCTTCTCAGAGAAAGTGCAGATTAATCACAGTAGGGAGACTCTTATGTGAAAACAGGTCTGAGAGTCTAATTCTGATTTCATCAAAAAGGATAAGAAATATATTTTATGTCCCTGTGGGCTACCTTCATTTCATTCTATTCTGAAAGCTCTTTTGTGGAAGGGAATTATGAGACCAAACAATACTACCAAATTTTGCTAATATTTTATGTTGATCTTTCCTAGTTATTTCTGTTGCAGTCTGTATTTCAGCTTTTTCCCCAGGTAATTTCTCAGCAACACTCTCTTGCATTTGAAGTGGTTATTTTCCCTTTATAAATCCATTGTAACTTGTAAAAGGATTTTTGAAAGGTTGCAAATACTAATCTGGAAAAAAATCTTTACATGGAAGTGAATATGGCACCTTCTGTTTACCTGCTACTGTTGGCATTTGATCCAACAAGAGCTGTGATTTTTAAGTGTTTATTTAAGACAAGGATAAAAAGGGAGCCAGTCAATTGCTTTGCTTCTTTTAACCTGTAAAATGTCACAACAGGAATTAAGTACTTACCAGCATCTTTTCAGAAAGCAAAAGCCATTCTTGGAGAGGCAGAAGCTATAAAGCATGAAATCCACTATCCTAAAGCAAAACATGGGTTGTTGCCATGAAATGGCCAGCAGAACTGTCCTGAAATCTGCTGCAGATCTCAAACTCTTTTTGGTGAGCTTTCCAAAAGAAGAATCAGTGATTTCACTTGGCCAGAAGGTAGGATTGTGTTATCTTGCTTACTGAAGTTTAATGAGCTCATTTCACGTTTTTAAGTGCATTTTCTAACAGGGATTTCTCTTTCAGAAATAATTTAGGGTCATTTATATTCACTGAATGCCTGACCTATAGAACTGCTGCATTATGTTCTTTAGAAAAGAACCTTCCCAGAGGTGTATTTGATATGTGAAAAATGAGAGACTGACATTGTCACACAGTCATTACAAGTGAAAACAGCTTGAATCTCTACTTGACAACATGAAATTAATGATTATAAATAGAAACATTTAAAATTATTGAGAGCATTACAGTATGGTAATCTTCATATCACAGTGTTTTAATAATAATAATAATAATAATACACCAAATCAGAACAGTAACTTAAATTTAAAATGCTAAGAACAGTTCTCATAAGTTCTTTTTTTTCCAAAATGGAGCAGCTTCCCTTTTCATTCTTTTTAACACCATGTTCTGCCTGTCCCTGTGGAGGCTTAGATCCAAAGACTCCTTGAATTTTAAGCTGACATCTAGAAATCAATCAGTTTTTTTGTGAAAAGTAGATCTTTACTTGAGAAGCAAAAGATCCAGGTCTCTGCAGTACAGACATTTAACACCATATTTTCTAAATGATAAAGTTGGGTGCTAGCATCAATATAAAGGAATAAAATGAGAATTGGACTAGCAGAAAATGAAATTACTGTTATGTTTTATTTCTTGAATGAAAATGTGGAAATTACTGTGGCTGCTCTTGGTTGGAGAATTAATTCTGGTGCAAGATAAATTGAATGCTAACAGCTAAAAGCTGTGCCATGTAATTGGCCTTCTACAATTAGGTAAGGCTTTGTGTGACAGTCAACCAAAGCCTAAAAAATTACTACAAAAAAGGTTACTTCAAGTGACAGAACAAGCAAGGGGTATTCAGCCTTTCTAATATATTTGGAGCTGAAAGATTTTGGATGAAAGAGAAGAGTTGCTCTTGCAAACCTTTCTCTGCAAGTGCAAGTGGGATTTATAGGAGGTTTAGAACTGATTTTTGGGTACAAGTCATCTGGAAATCATTGAAATAAGTGAAAATGACACCAGAGCTGCAAGGAGTGAGGAGATTTGCCATTGTCTCCTGATGCTCTCAAGAACAACATAAATAGATTTGGGGCTGGCCAGGGAGAACACTGCTTGTTGTGGGACTTGTGACTATCCCTAACAAATGGGACTGGGCCGAGGTTTAGCCTTGGTATTAAATCAGAAGATGAGGAAATTTAATTTCATATCTGGGCAAACTGTGGCAGTTGATAACTGGTGGCAGAAAATAGCTGGTTTTCTGTCTATGTGGATAAAAGAGAATACCAATTGGAATTGTCTATGGAAATGGAAAAATTTACTGAATTGAGGATGGATGAGCTGCTGCTCAGCACCAGAAGGAACTTAAAAACCCAACCAATGTATGGCTTAGTATTTTGGCATGTATAGCAAATGCTACTTGCACATCATCACTAGCTATTTTTTTAAATTGAACTCACTCTTAAAAAAATCCCCAAACCCTCACAAGTTAAATATTTTATATAAGAGATGTCATTTTTTTTCTAAGTTGTGGAACTGTTGACCATTTTTGTATTTTTACTTCATTTGCATGAGGAAAGAGAACAGGAGAGAAAAGGAATGAAGTATTAAAAGCAAGTACATTAAATTCCTTTGATTCCACAAGTTCACTAAACTTGTCATCACTGTTGGGATGACAAATGGCAGGAGGAGTCAAAGTGTCTCCAAGTCCAGCACAGGCTTTGTTAAAAAAGTATTAATTTGCAGTAGGAAGAAAACCCAAGGAAGGAGCCCAAGGGAAGGTGGGGTAAGAGTAAGTGAGGTAAGTGTCACATGCACCAGGAACTATGAGAAATGTGCTTCTTTGGAGGGAAGGGAACAATTTCTAAAGGTGATTATAAAAGCCTCTTGCTCAATGGAGCAATGTCTGTGCCAGCTGTACAATTTGGGCTAGAAACTGTAAATCAAACCATGTCAGAACAGCCTGAGCAGCAAAGTCTTGGTTTGGGTGAGTAAGAGCCTGCACTGGGCTGGGTGGCTGCTTTTCCTCTGAGACATCAAGTTAGTCTCTGTGCTAATTCTTCACAGTGGCAGGCAGGGTCCCACAGGGAATTGTTGGATACCTGCAGCTTGGTGAGGTTGGGCTTCCCAAGCTTAAACACAGAGCAGTTGACGCATGCAGTTTTGTCATTGAATTGCTGTATCAAGTACGACCAGCAGGCTCCATAGGGCTGTGAGGTTTGTGTCCTCACTGTGCCATGCATTAATTTCACTGCTGGAAGGGGCTGGATAATAAAGCTCAGTGGGGATCCCTAAATCCAGAGGTGCAGAGACACGAGCTTCACAAGAATAAACATTAGCAGCCAGCAGTGTTCATCAGCACAGCCCCACAGTGGGAGGCAAAACATTTGGAGTTAAGCCAATGTGCTAAGTTAACAAAATTTATTTTGTGTTCAGCCACTCCAACCTGTGTGCTACTGTGCTTTAGGGATTGATGCTTCTCTTCATAAATATTGTCTCCACAAGTCATGGGAAGTAAAGCATGCATGAAGATGAGACAATACCCAAAATTAACTGAAAAGACCAACTTCGAGCTGTATCCTTAGATACCAAGTAAGATTCTACTCCAATTAGTGTCCAGTTTTCCCTCTTCCAAGATAATTTATAGTTTGGCAAAATGTGTAAAAGCATGTAAATCTAAAGCTGAAGTTTCAGCCTCAATGCTATCTCCAAACATATATTCTCAACAACAGCTTTATCTAAATTTATTTATTTAAATGCTTTATCTAAATTTATGTTTCAGAGGCTGCCTTGGCAATTTTAAGAGCCATCCTAAATCCTAGTCTAAAATTCCCTAATGATAATGGTAAGCTGTCCCATTGCTTTAAAGAAGCACCCTAAAGCTGTGGTACTGATCCTAAAAAGGATCCAAGGCCAGGAAGGTTTGCTAATCATTCATTGCAGTGGCTGTTTAGAAGTTGGTAACATGGATCTGAATTGTCTCTTCCAAAGTATTTTGACACGTGAAGGGAATGAAAGAGGAGGAGGAAAGGGATTCTTTGTTAGTTTTGCCATCTCTTTTGCCTGAGCTAGACAGTATGAGTAGAGATTTGGAAGGGAAAAAGAATATGTTTGAAAATTTCTGGTTTAGGATTATACAGTAAGTATATGCTTTGTCAGTGTTCCAAATGTCTGCTGTTCACAGTTTATACAAACTTCATGCTCAGTTGTCAAAACTTATGCAAAACTATGTAGGCATGTAGTTTTTTGTTGTCACCCCTTTTTTCGCAGGTGCCAGACATGGATCTCTTTGCCTGCTCTTAGAAGGGAAACAGAGTGCAAGTACAGCTCCTTTCCTCTGTAGGAGAAAAGGTTACTCACTGACTAACAGGATTGCTCAGACTGCAGAAAACTCACTCTCTTTTGAATGAGAAAGAAGTGTCACGCAGATAAATCACATAGGCAAAAAACAAATTAGCATTTGGTGACACAAAGCAATGAGTGGTTTTGACAAGAGTGCAATCTGGTACAACACACATTTAACAGCTTTCTGTGCTTATCAGCCTGTCAGTGACCAAAGAATACACAATGCTTCTGAAGCCTAAGGAGAATTACCCAAGATGTGATCTGTGTTCAACTTGCAAGTTTTTTTCCACTAGGATTTGAGATACAGAAGTAAAATATTTATAGCCACTTAATTAGTAGGAGGCTTTTTTTTTTTTTTCTAGTTAAGAGTACTGAGAAATGCATTGTTTCCATATAATCAATTATTTACTAGAAGATTTTGGGCTCATATCTTTGAATTAGGAATGCCAATTAAGGTTCCACAAAGCAGTTTCATACCTTTTTGGTTAAGAAAAAACTTTTTCCAGTTCTAGGCAAAACATGTTGACATGGCTGGTGATTTCACTGTGTGGGCAGTCAGGGCTCTGCTTTGTGGCTGCAGGAAGCAGCAGGAGCTGGAGCAGTGGGGTGCAGGGTAAGGCTCTGCTCTGAAGAGTAAACACTTTTCACAATTATTTGTAGCCCAGGGAAGCAGAGGAGTCATTTCAGTAATTTCAACAGGTTTGGGATGAGGTCACCTTTTGTAACTCAGCCCTTTTAACTCCAAATGCAATTTCATCCAAGTCAAGGAGCTGGCAAATACGGTTACTAGTGATTTGCCCTACAACCTGTATGATGTCTCTGCTCTTATTGTTTCAGCTAAGAGGATGGATCATGCCCAAAGAAAATTACAGTTTCTGTAAATCCTACCTTTATCTTCCCCATGTAGGTAAGTACTGACAGGAAAAGTTATCTGTGAAATGATCTGCATTGTGCCTCTCTCTGCATGCAAAAAACCCAGCTAAATCTGCACTAGATGCAGTGGCACCCTTCCATTGCCTCCAGCTTCAAGATTTGTTTATGTTCTGTGGAATAACCATTGTTGATGTTGTTCATTTTTAATGCTGTTTGATTACTTGTAATGAGCAGTCATAGTAATAAAATGAGGATATATGAAAAAACAAATGTCCATGCTAACCATAAACCCAGAGTATATCTGCAATATTTAGGTGAGAGCTTATTCCCATTTATTTGTTCCTGACACACTTGGATGCTTTTTACAATGAACAACACAACACTGCAGTCCAGGATGACAGACTGACCTCCAGGCCTGGCCCTTTATCAATAACAGGAATGAAATCTGCTGAAAACACGTCTGGTTTGTTTGCTAACAGAAGAGCTCCTAAATGAGGTTTCTGTTCTGCACAAAGTGGAGGGAGAAGAGGGAAAAGAGAGGACCAGGAAAAGATGTGTGAACACAGGACATGAAGGTGGCTTCAGGCTATACCTGGGAGAGTTCAAGGGAAGGTGCTGGGAAAATTAATCTCAAAAGAAGTCTGTGTGATAGGGAGCAGAGGCTCAGCAAGATCATTATGGGAATAAAAGAGCAAGCTTTTCTAGCCAACAAGGCAGGCCTAAGGGAATGTGAAAGTCAGCATCTAAGTCTAATGAGCATTTGCCTTCCAGAACAAGGCTCAGCCTGTCAGAGAGGGAGCCTGATGATATTTCTCAAGTGGAAAATGCATGGCAATGCTGCACCAGAGAAAAGTGACATCTCCTCTCACCATGGGATAATAAAGACAGTCTTTGCCATGGACCTGCACCTTGAGAGGGTTGTCAGCACTTGGAGGACTGGAGCAGCACAGGTTAGTGCAGGCATTGGAATTTCTCTCCATTGATTTCCACTTAACGGATTTTTTTTTTCCAAAGACGAAACAAAAGATCTTTGGTCTTGTTGAGCACATTTATTTTGCTGAAAATGAATTGGTGGTGAATTCTTCCTTCTCCAAATTTCCTTGGCAAGCCAGAAACTCTATAAAAAGACAGCTTTTGCTAGACTTTTCCCATTCTTTTCTAGAGTTCCCTTGTACAGGTAAAGTTATGCACCCAGGGCATGGAGCATCCATTCCATACAAAATCTAATTTTGCAGCATTCTCCCTGGTGATGTGGTTTCCCTATGAAAAAATCTATCTCTGTGGGGGTGGGAAGTGTTGCCAGGATAGGTTTCCATATTGTTATTGCCTTCTCTGGATACTTTTTGGTAATTTCTTACGTGACTGATTAAAGCTAGTCGTTGCAATTCAATGTAATATTGTACAAAGACAATATTACCTGTGCTAGTAAGAAAGCCATGCTGGGTAATATAAATTAGGCTGGAAGAGAAATCAATGCATATTTTCAACTTGGTCCCTCTGTTAGACCTTAACTGCCATAATTATTCGTGTTTAAACTGCAGAGGCATTTTTCTTGCAGCCAGTTAGCCGAGTGCACCTCAGCAGCCTCCATGACCTTACCTGAGTAGCCTCGCCAGCCAGGTTGTGTGGGATGGAATTGTCACATCTCCTCTTCAGGAGCTCCTGTGCTCTCAGTGAAGTCTAGAAAACTACTTTTCTGTTTGAGCTTTGGGGATGGCCTGCAGTAGTGTTAGAACAAAGGGGCAGATCAAATCCCTGTGCTAAAATTGTTTGGGTGGGCATGAACCAGCAGCACCCCGACCTGCTGTGGGTGGGAATGGCCCTTATGCAGGGGGACATGTTCCTCACAGCATCATCTCTTTCCTTCTCAGCCTGATCCAAACGTGAGGAGGGGTTGGTTTGGGAGTTTCAGCATCCACCCTGGGCATTTCTGGGCTGGGGAGACACCGATGAAGGGGTCCCAGCGCTGTGAGGGGCAGCTATGAGGGGGTCAGTGCAGTGGGAGATTGCGGGGTACAGCGCGGGGAGAGGCAGGTGTGTGAGGGGAACTGTGAGGAGCTCCTGGGGCTGTGAGGGAGGAGCTCTGACAGGGGTCCCAGCGCTGTGAGGGGCGGCTGGGAAGGAGTCCCAGTGCTTTGAGGGGCTGCTCTGACGGACTCCCAGCGCTGTGAGGGGCTGTAAGAGAGCAGCGGCGTTGTGAGAGGGGTTCCCAGCGCTGTGAGGGGCTGTACGAGAGCAGCGGCGCTGTTAGGGGGTTCCCGGTGCTGTGAGGGGCTGTGAGAGGTGTTCCCAGCGCTGTGAGGGGCTGTAAGAGAGCAGCGGCGCTGTGAGGGGTGTTCCCGGCGCTGTGAGGGGCTGTAAGAGAGCAGCGGCGCTCTGAGGGGGTTCCCGGCGCCGTGAGGGGAGGCGATTTGAGGGGGTCCCCGCGCGCTCCCTCCCGCCCGTCCCGCTCCACAGCGCTGAGGCCGGGGCGGGCGCGCGCCCGGCGCTGATTGGCTGCGGCCCGCCTCCAGCCCGCCGTGGCCGCGGGTGGCGCCGCCGCTCCAAGTTTGTGTCCGGGCGGAGCCGCCGCCGCCCGCGGGCTGCTCCGGCTCTGTGCGCTCCATCCTCCGCCCGCGGGCTGCTCCGGCTCTGTGCGCTCCATCCTCCGCTCGCGGGGTGCTCCGGCTCTGTGCGCTCCATCCTCCGCCCGCGGGCTGCTCCCGGCTCTGTGCGCTCCATCCTCCGCCCGCGGGCTGCTCCGGCTCTGTGCGCTCCATCCTCCGCCCGCGCGCCGGAGGAGCAGTGGTCCGGCCATGGCGGGGCGCGGGCGGCGGCGCTGAGGGCTGAGGGGGGTGTGTCGGTCCCCGAGCGGGCGCCATGCGGTCCCTGAACATCACCCCGGAGCAGTTCGCGCAGCTCCTGCGGGACAACAACGTGACGCGGGAGCAGTTCATTGCTCTCTACGGGCTGCAGCCGCTGGTGTACATCCCGGAGCTGCCGGGGCGCACCAAGGTGGCCTTCGTCCTCATCTGCGTTCTCATCTTCGCCCTGGCGCTCTTCGGCAACTGCCTGGTGCTCTACGTGGTGACCCGCAGCAAAGCCATGAGGACCGTCACCAACATCTTCATCTGCTCCCTGGCGCTCAGCGACCTCTTCATCGCCTTCTTCTGCGTGCCCTTCACCATGCTGCAGAACATCTCCTCCAACTGGCTCGGCGGTGAGGGCCGGGGCCGGGCTGCGGGGAGGGGGCAGCGGGGAGGGCGGTGAGGGCAGCGGGACCATTCCTGCCTGCCCTCTTTGAGGGACCCTTCCTGCCCTCCTTGAGGGATCCTTCCCCTTCCCTCCCACCCTTCTCCATCCGTCCCTCACGTTGTGTTAGAATAACCCGGTGCGCTTTCCTGCTTTTGTATTCCTTAAAAGTTGCGCCGTGCGTGTGGGGAGCGGTTCGTTGTGTGGAGCTGGCCAGGGAGCCTTGCCGTACTGCTTTATCTCTTTTTTTTTTTGGTTTTATTTTTGCTTTTCCCGCTAAGTAATGAAATCTGTCTGGCAAGTGAGATATCAGTCTTTATAGAGCTTAAGTTCCTCTGACAGCTGTCAGCCCGTGGATAGACCTCCTTAACCTTTTGTGAGGAAAAAGAATTTTCTTGGAGGAACAGGTGGCTGAGACAACATGGAGAATTTATGCTGAAATAATGCATAGTTTTAATTTTTCTGTATTTCTTTTTTCTTGGGACTTATGTTGTCTTCCTGTTGATGTTAAAAACCTTTTCATAAAGCCTTCCTGATGCCAAGAAAGAAGGATTTCCTTAACCTTTTCTATTCATCCCAATTCCAAAGTAGTAAAGAGCAAGCAGAGAAAGGTGCAGTAGAACTGTATATGGTATTTATCTTGCTTTTTTTTAGTTCTTAAAACGGTGTTTGACAGTAAGTGGAAAAATAAAAGGAATGATTTTGCAGCAAATTGTAGCCAACATCTTGTATAGCCACAAATTGAAATATTTTTCAGACTATTTCAAAACGATCAGAAAAGATGTTGATAAAGTGACACATTTATGTTTCAATTTCCAAGGCTAACTGTGTTTCTGTTGTTTGGAGACAGTGAAGGTTATTATCAGAGATTTAATTCCAGATCTTCCCAGACTAGAATGCTGGGTGGGAATGGACAGGTTGGAGGAGACTTGGAGCACATGTGAGAAATGGGTTTTATTACAGAAACTTCAGTGGGAGCTGGTGAATACAAAGCTCCTGGGACTTACTGATAGTAAGGACAACTGTGCTATTTTCTTATGAGCTGTTTTGGGGAAGATCTGTGATTCTTCTCTCTCCTAAGGAAGGCTCTGATCTTCCCAAAAATCTGATCAGAATCAACTGAAGCTTCCATGTGGGGTGAATTGCAGGAGATAGGGCATGGGCATGTGGAGCAGCATAGGGGAAAATATCAATGTCTTTATTTACACTTTGTTGCTGAGGGTGCCTGACAGAAATCTAGAATGTAAAAGGTCTGGCATAGTTACCACAAATCTCTTCAGATATTCAGTATTTGGGTAGCTAAAGTACACTGTTCTCTGGGGGTTACTGTACTTTTTGCTGCCCTCTTTGCTGTGCTCTGGCATTTTCACTACAAGTCCATCTGTAGGTCTTTTGATCTGGTGAAATCATGAACTTCAACAGATACAGTGTTGGGAGGACATTAAGTAATATCACTGATGGGTGTTTAACCCTTTACTCTGTGAGATGGGGGGTGAGAAATAAATTTGAGGAAAACAAATACATGAACTGATGGTATCCCAAGGGTATCTGATTGCTGATGCTTACACGGTGAAGCGTGAATGGTGACTACAATTGTACTGCAAATCAGAGCCTGCCAGTCCTGGAGGAGTCTTTTCCTTGCCAGCTTAACTGGTTTAATGCCTTTTGCCTTTCATTTTGGAGTCTGAAAAAATCTTACTCTCATCCATTGTAGTGCAACATCACCCAGTAGTGCACGATCCAACTCTGTTACAAAAAAGGTGCTTTGACTTGTGATGTATCCTTGGTGGACAAAGTGGTTCATCCTGAGACACTTGATGCTAGAAATTTACTGGGGATTCTGAGCCTTGTCACTTTATATCTTGATTTATTTGCTTCACTAAAACAAGGCAGTGTGAGCTGTGTATGTTTTGTACCTGTCTTTAATTTAGAACTGGTTACTTCCATGCCTGTGTATGTATGTGTGTGTTTCTTCCCTTTCAGAAACCCACAGAAGAAAGGGAGAGGGAAGGAGAGAACTGCAAACACTCTAATGCAAACAAAAGAACAGCCACAGTTTCAGAGCAGCTGAAACAGTGACTTTTTCCATAGCATTTTCACTTATACACTCTGTACTTCACCTGCAGTTAAAAATCTGTGTTCCCCACTTTGCCTGATGATCAAGCAGCACTAACACAGAGCTTTTATAAGGGTAGCAACTGGAAGCAGCACCATGTTCACTAAAAATAAATTTGAATTGGTCCTGCTTTTGATTCTCTGATCTCTTCAAGAATCTGTGTAGCTGTGTGAGTGTGATAGTGGTAATATATGATTTAATTTCCAAATTTAAACTTTGCAGCTGAAATGGCTGTCATTTCTAGAGGAGCTTTGAATGAAAATCTGGCATGCTCATCTCTCTGTAATGCAGAAGAAAATGAAGACTGTGGCTTTGTCATAAATGATCTCTGGGATCATTTTTATTGGTAAGAAGGATGAAATGGGAGCTCAAGTGGGAGTAAATGGATGCCTACAGCAGTACCAGTGTGTCTTGGTGCAAACTGAAGCAGCTGAGGACTTGCTTTCATATAGTCATAGATGGGAGGCAGCAGTAGTGGTCCTGACAGCACTATTAAAGATAAATTTGGGCTTTTGTCTCTGGGTCAAATATTGCAGCGGTTTCTTTGTTTCCTGACATTGCTTAGTTAGCTGAGTGTTGTCTTTACAGAGCTGCCTGGGGCGATGGGAGGATTAATGTGATGTGTGATATGACAGTCCTGGTGAAAGATAAGGGCACTACTTGAGCTTACCACACAGCCAGCACCGTGCTACATCCTTGTGCATTGTGCATCTTATCAGTGGGAATGTGTGCTCTCAAGACAGGTGTCAAAGGGTGACTTTTCCTGTCACTTTGAGAGTAGGGAGTCATCTGGCACCCTCCTGAATACTGAGGTGCCCTCCTGTATCTCCTCTGGCCTCCAGCTGCCACTCAGGAGAGGGGTGGGTCTTGTGTGTGTGGCTGTCAGGTCTGGTGCCTCTTGAGGTGACACTTTGCTCTTCTCTTAAGGCTTGGTGAAAAACTGACACCTTCTACCCAGCTGAGTTTTTAAGATGCTTTCTGTTCCTTACCAAATGTCCTAGGTCAAGCAGTGTGCTGCCTTACAACTTCTGTGTGTGAGAGCACACAAACATTCTCGCTGAGAGATGAGAACTCAACATTGCATCTGTATCAAGAACTGGTGTAAAACAATGCATTGCCCAGTTATGCAGCACCCATAGGGATCTGTGTGGTGATGACTGATGTGTACTGCCCCAAGTTACAAAATATGAGAAAAATCAAGTTTGCTTCAAGTGAGGTGGAGAGAGCTCATTACAAGCTGTGATAGAAATTCTAGTGTGAGGGGTTGATCAACAGCATTTCACCAGAGGAAGGAGCAATTTAATTTTTATCAGAGAATGGTTTCAGGCTTTTACTTTTGTTAAAAGAAAAAGTGATATTTGAAATGACTAAATCATAGTTCCAGGCAAAATGTCTGGTAATGAAGGCATAAAACATTGTTTAAGGGAATGCCATTTATATTTGCAGTCTTGAATGTGTTATTAGTGGGAAAACTATTCACTGCTTGAATAATCTGCAGATTTTAACAGGCAGTGCACAAGGAATACTTTTAGCCTCTTGAAAAAGAGAAGCAATTAGTTATTTTCAAATTATTTTCTTTCCCAGTGGAAAGTGGTCAGTATCAGATGCTGCAGTGCTGTCTTGACTGACAATCTGTCGGAAGTGTTCTCTGAAAGCCTAACACTGTGGAAATTTAAATATTTTGATACATCCTTAAGTTATTAATTAAAGTGTTATCATTGCTTAAATGATTCAGAAGATTCAACACTTTTCTGTACTGTCACCAATGCAGAAGGTAACACAGTTCTGGTGATTTTGAGGTGATCCCAGCACTTTAGCCTTTAACCCAGCACTGGGAAAACTTATGGAGTGAGATTTCAATAACCTTGACTGAACCTCACTGAAGTGGACTCTTGTTCTTTGTGTTTGTTTGTTAGCCATATAATCTTCAAACCATGTTCCAAACAGCCACATTTTTACCAGCTGGGTTATAACAAAGATGTAAGCTAGAATATTCCTTTAAAGTCTTCTGTTGCTCTGTGTTAAGTCTGAACACAAGTGTGAGAATTCGATTGAAATTGTTTTAATTTATGTATTTGACACAACTGGTTTTTTGTCTGTCTCAGTCAAACCAGTTCCTTCTTGTAAGCTGGAGTGGCTTTCAGCCTGACCTAGCAAGCAGAAGTTTCCCTGTTCCTTGTTCCCTTCATGGAAGGTTGGATTAAGTTTTCAGAATTTTCTGTCTGTTTTCTATGCTGTTACTGCTTAAGGTGTCCATAGCATCTCAAAGCTTGACTGAAAATTGGATCAGATATTTCTCAGGCTGTTCTGAGTTTATGGATTGTTTCTGAGTAAGATATAAACACTGGTCTAGTAAGGAAAATAACCCTGAAGTGAATAGCTGATACTAAACTGTAAGAGTGTGATGGAAGTATGGACAGAAAATTCTCTCAGGGTCAGAAAACAGCTAAGTGAGAAATACATTGGAAAGGGCATTTTTACAGAATGATTTATACCACTTTCCAAGATGGCTGGGACTTGAGAATGAGTAGTGGAGAATGGCTAATGTGTTAAGAATTGAATGTGGACTTGGGAAAGCTGTGGCAGCAATAAAACTTGAATAAATACAATAGGAATCTGTACAACTTAGAAAATGCGGGCAGGAAAATGCATTTGGTTTGGACAGTGGCACTAACAAAATTTGGTAATCAGCAGAGAGGGAGACTTGGAGAACAGAAGGATGATGAAGAGGTTGAATTTTTCCTTTTATGCCTCCTCTGTATATCTCACTTGACAGGATGATGCATTAAATGCTGAAGTGTACAGATAGACTGATATCTAAACAAGCTTAAGGAATGTGTTTGCAACAGCAGAAAAGGTAAAGTTTTAAACAGGTAGCACCTTCATAAACTGGACTGTAATCTGCCAAAATGAAAAAAGTAGTAAGTGTCTTTGTAACTTGACATGTTTGAAAACAGATGATGGAAGACTTGGTCAAAAGTGAAATAGGAGTGAGTGTCAGACTGCTAACAGAGCAAGTGAATGTGTCCTTAGACATCTTGGCTTTGCAGAAGTGTACAGTAAAGAATAAAGAATGGCTCTGGAGAGCTGCATTTGACAAATGGCTTAAACAGATGATTTAGCAGTTTAGATGTTACAATAAATCTGAGAATCTTGGTCTGTCATTTCTAGTAATGGAGTCTAGTGTTAAGAGCTGTTGCATGCTTTATTTTCTGATCTTTGCAGGTGCCTTTGCTTGCAAGATGGTGCCATTTGTTCAGTCCACTGCTATTGTCACTGAGATTCTTACCATGACCTGCATTGCTGTGGAAAGACACCAGGGAATTGTGCATCCACTAAAAATGAAGTGGCAGTACACCAATAAAAGAGCTTTCACAATGCTTGGTAAGATTTTAAGCATCTCTAGTAATTGTGTGGGAGAAATAATCTTCATTGTGGATGGCATGGCCATCCACAGCCAGAACAGAAGGCATTGATTTGACCAGTGTTTCAGAGGCAAAGTTAATTGACCTTTATAAAATAGCTCAAGGATTGTGCCTACAAGTGCAGTATTTCAAAACTCTCACAAGCAACTTAACGTCTGAAGTCAAAAATGTACTTAAAGATAAACCTTTAGCAGCTGTTTCTTTTTTTTTTCAAGAAAGGTTCAAAATGTGCAAGCACTGCTTAAGCAATGTCACAGGGAAATGGCCCTTCCATTGTTACACAGATTTCCTTACTGCTCCTTATGCAGATGAAGTGGCTTTTCCTGTGGAATATCATAAATAGAAATAGTTTGAGACAGAACGGTAATGTCAAAAAGAGCATGCTCTTATTGATCTGAGTGTTGACTGATGTATGCCTCACAGAAAACTTTTCTTGGCTACAATTTTCTGCCTTGCCTGACTTTTCAAAGCTGTTAAACTGTTCATACTGATTGCTGCTTGTTGGACAAAGTGTTTAAAAATGTTTTTGTTTGCAGGCATAGTCTGGTTGCTGGCTCTTATTGTTGGGTCACCCATGTGGTACGTGCAACGGCTTGAGGTAGGTTAGGTCAAATATGGGTTTGCTTATTAAACTCACTCCTTGCTGCATCTTCCTGTACCTTTAGGTGGAATTGAATCAGCTCCTCTGAAATTAGAGGGGGATAAGGGAGGTGGAACTTTGCTTCTGTGTACCAGCCTGGGAAAAGCTGAGGGTTGGAACTTGCATGCACTGGAAGAAGGAATCCCAACAGGGACTAGTCGTGCCCGCTCTCCCTAATTGCATCAAAGAACAATAATTACATCTGTCACCTCCACTGTGGCTTTCTTTTGGTGTATAGATGCACAGAGCAGTAGAGGGCTTAGATTGCTGTTTCAGGATCATTAGTGCTCCCCAAGATCTGGAAGAACTGTGCTTAGTTTAAAATTAATTAGCTGCTCATTAGAGTGGATGAGTTACCACACACGTTTGGAGGTTAAGTAGGAGGCTTGGCAGAGTCTGCTGCTCGTGAGTCTGAATGTTAATAATTTTCTTTTTTTTTTAAAGTGAAGTTTCTATACATCCTTCTTTTTTTACTTACAAAATGTGTAGCCAAGGTCTCCTTTGAAGTGCAAATCACAGCATCTCCCGGCCTCTCTTTGTCAATTTGGATTGAGCCCGATACTCAATGTGGAGAAGTGCTTGAAAGAATTTTATCACTTCAAAAAATCTGTTGAATTTTGGTCATTCCATTAAGAGCAAGGAGTATCTGAATATGCTTGGGTTTTACACTGGGGAAAAACACCTCAGTGACTCATCTTCTTTGCATTTGTTACAGGTTAAATATGACTTTCTGTATGAAAAAGTGCATGTTTGTTGCTTGGAAGAATGGGCCAGTCCCATTTATCAGAAGATCTATACGACCTTTATTCTTGTTATACTCTTCCTTCTTCCACTGATGCTGATGCTTTTTTTGTACACTAAAATTGGCTATGAACTCTGGATTAAGAAAAGAGTGGGAGATGCTTCAGTTCTTCAAACCATTCATGGGAGCGAAATGTCTAAAATATCAAGGTTTGTAAACAAAATACACTTGGAACTTTGACTTAGAGAAAGCTTTTTTCCTCATTTTTTTATTCCTATGGAATAGACTTGAAAATAGACTTGAAAAAACCTTGCAAGACATGCTAATGTCATGCTGCAAAATGTTCTGCTGTCCCAGCAAAGAGAAATGAAGTGCTAGATTTATGTGATGATGCATTTTTCTTTTGTTTCCAAGGGAATTGTGTCCTTCTGAGCATTCCTTGAGGGTTTTATTTGCATCTACAGCCATCAGAGCATGGTCACAGGTGTAACTTGAAGAGAGATATGTAACTGCCAGCCAGTTCCCAGTGATTCAGTGTGGAATTCTTGGTGCAATTTCAGGAAGAAGAAGCGAGCAATTGTTATGATGGTGACAGTGGTGTTTCTCTTTGCAGTCTGTTGGGCCCCTTTCCACGTGATTCACATGATGATGGAATACAGTGAGTACCTGCCATATCTCATAAAAATGTCTGGGTTTTTGGGGTTTTTTTAGTAATGGAATGTTGGGTTGTGAAAAGTTAATGATGCTACAGCATTCAGCTCTGGAATACCTTCTGCTAGCAAAGGTTGGTGTTGTGCTTATAAGAAAGACTTAAGGAAAAACAGGACTGTTAGAGGGGTGAGCATCTCTGTGTAGATTGTTTTTCTTATCATGTCTGTTATGCTGAAAAGTCAAAAGTACTTGGCTGGAAGGTAAAAGTTATTTCTGAGCATAAAACCTCTTGAAGTTTTTTATTATATTTAATTTAACTTAACAGTTTTGAGTTAAACTTAAAATGAAACATACATCCCTTTTATTGAGGTAGGCATATTGGAAATATAAATACCAGACATCACAGTGATGATGCCCAATGAATCCAGCTGGAATTTTTCCAGTGCTTTTTACTGAAAGCAGCTTGGAAATGCCCTCAATGCTTGTTGTGTTGGCTTTTTTTGCTATTTGCCTGATGCTCAGGGGTCTTCCACTGTTCATCTCCCCCTCCTCCATGGATACTGGAGCAGCCTTTGTGCAGGAGCAAGAGGAAATTTTCAGTAATTGTACTCTACTTGCTGAAGGCAGGAGCTGTTTCTTTGTCTCCTATCACAAATAGATAAATCAATAATTCAGCCAGTCAGCTTTTTGGCTCATAAATTTTCATCTTCCAATTGTTTCTGTTACTACCTACATACAAAGCAGGACTGTGTAGTAGATGTTGATTTTATGTTGTTGATGAAACTCAATTACTAATGCTAAAACTGGATATAAATAGTCTAAGTAGTAAGCATTTATAACATTCTGTGCTTACAGAATGTTTTTCTTTTCCTCTCCAGGTAATTTTGAGAAGGAGTATGATGATGTGACAATCAAAATGATCTTTGCAATTGTCCAGATCATAGGGTTCTTCAATTCTATTTGCAACCCTATTGTGTATGCTTTCATGAATGAGAACTTCAAGAAAAATTTTCTGTCTGCCCTCTGCTTCTGCATTGTGAAAGACAGCACATCCCCAGGCAGACAGCTTGGGAACTCAGGAATTACCATGAGGAGGAAAAAGCCAAATGCATCTCAGAGAGATGCCATGGATTCAGATGAAGGCAGGAGGGAGGCGTTCAGCGATGGCAACATCGAGGTCAAGTTCTGTGATCAGCCAGCTTCCAAAAGGAATTTGAGAAGGCACCTGGTCCTGTTCAGCTCTGAGCTGACTGTGCACTCTGCAGTAGGAAATGGACAGTAGCATCACAAGGGGTTTGGGAATGGAGAAATCATTCTCTTTGTGATCATTTCAATAAGCCATTTAAAAGAGTTTGCTACTTTGCATGCTGAAATGAGGGGGGAAATGATGTGTGGACTCTAATCATGTTGGGCTAGTGGCTGAGAAAATGTAATACTTATTTATGAAGACAAGGAGTAAAACTTTGGAAAACAGCATTACTGTATGATTTCCAGAAGAAAAAAAAATATTTTTGTCCTGAGCTAATTTAGGGCTTGTTTGCCCTCTGCTTTAGGTAAACAAAACAACTGCTGCTCGCTCCGTTTATTCTGTGTCTGGACTGTACAAGCTGAATGCCAGAAGACAGGAAGTATGGAGAGAATGTGCACCTTTTTGGGAAAACTTGCAAGTCTGCTCTCTGCAGCTTTGAGGACAGAGCAGCCTCAGCTCTGAGTTCAGGAAAGAACTGCTTTAGAAAAATGAAAGGGATTGTGGAAGAGTTATCCAGAACGTGACTCTGAAGAGATTTAGGATTTTAACATCGCATGCACGTTCAGATTTTGTTACCATATTAATAATTAACAATGCATGCATAATTACTGTGCTGTTTTTACAGTTAAATTCTTGGGTACAAATTTAAATGCCATTGTATTGCCCTGCAAACTGCATTATTCTGCTGGAAAATGGAGGAGCTGCAAAAATGCTGTACAAGAGAGTGTAGATGCAGGAGGTGTTGTCTGTAAACACTGAATTGAACTTGCAGTCATGCTTGGACACATGACTCTTGGGTTGAAAGGGTGGTATTGCCATTTTCTGGAGGGTTATAAGGGCCTCATCCAGTCTGATGGGACTTCACAGAAGACTTTGAATGGAATATCATGGTCTTTTGACCAGACATGCTTGTGTTTTTGTCTGTCCATCATCTTCAAAGGGGATTAATTGCCATCTGAGAACTGGGCCAGTGCTTGGTTATTTTAGGTTTCCCAGTAAATTGTGGGGTTGATATCCATATAAATTCTAAATGTTTTTGCTCTCAGTGGGCCAAACTGCAAAATTGCAAAGGTGTGTTTACAAGTGTTGGACTGGGGGGGATGTGTGATCTAGACTGGCACACTGGGATCTGATCCCATAAATGAGGCCATGAAATGCAGAATTTGCCACTCCAGGTGAGGCTGGGTGGGATCCTTTAACAGCCTGTAAAATGTCAGTGCTCACTTGTCACCCCTTGCCTCACCTATGGGACCTTGGTGCTGCCAGTCAGTTTTAAGATTCTTTCACATTGCTGCTTTACACTTTATTATAAATGAATACTTAGGATAAAATATCCTTGTATAATTTGGAAGTACTACAGATTGCAATGGGTTTGTGACACCCTTTATTAACATATATATTTTTATATTCCATATGATACACTCCTGTGCAATGACAGAATGTTCCTGACTTGTCCTGAGGGGCAGGAATTAAGAGCTTAATGGATTATTATCATAATAGTTTTCCTCAGCAGATGTAAAGTTTAACTGCCTGATGGTGAGAACTATGTGTTTGGACAGAATCTGTGACTGAAAACTAATTTATTGTAAGCTATTTATTTATTTGTGCTGCTGATTTCAGTGACAGATTTTAACAAGCATTTAACCAAAACTTCCAAGTATCTTATGTTTTTGTTTTGTCTTACCTACTTCTTCTGATGTCCCATAAAATGTTGTGTCAATGAGTAACTGTTGTAGTATTAATTTTATTTTCATTAAAGTTCCTTTATGGCTTTGTTGGTGCTGTTTTGCACTAGGGGATGTCTGCTGTAAACTTTTCATGGAGTTTCTCTTTGTTTAAAGATGCATGTGAGCTTATCTGTGCCTCTTTAGTGGTTAAATTCCACCTGTTACAGGTGCCAGCTGCTCCTGTAATCCTGAGAGCTGGGATGTGAAGGACTCTACAGAATAAGGTGAGAAAGGGGAAAAAAAGTCCAATTTCTTAGACTTCCTTCTAAAGTAGAAATGTTTCAGCACAGATTTATGGGGCTATGGTTAGATTAAATAGAAACCAAAATACAAAGGACAGTTCTCATGTTGTTCTTAATGGTAATTATATTATTTGTACATTTTTGTCAGCATTGTTGTTTTGAAGCCAGGTAATTTTGTCCTGGCTGCAGGAAATAAAAGATCCATTATTGATGTAAGCACCACCAGGATTTTCCCAATGTTTTTTTTACATCTGTCAGAGCTTCAGCTTTGATTTAGCCAACCAAACCAGATGTTCTGTTGAAGTGTGTCAGTTTGGAGTCCAGGCTGTCCTTGCAGAGGCTTGTACCCTGTGTGTGGCTGTAACTTCAGACCAGGAAAAGCCCTGCTTCCCTCAGCCTGCCTGTGCTTATTTCCATTTTCCAGTGACAGAAATATTCCTGTCTAGTGAATTTATCAGAGAACATAAAAAACAACCACACTCATTTCCCTAAACTGAGACTATTTATCAAAGCTGTTGTGGTGTTTGAGGAAAAATGTTTCTTCAGGTTTTTTATTATCTTAGTTATGAATTAATTATGGTAAAATTAAAGAGAAACTTGTTTTATTCTCAGCTGCAAGGGGCTAAGCCTTTAAGTTGCAGTGAGATGATGCCAGGAACTGGCAGGCTGATGAAGACAGGAACCTGAAAGGACACATTCAGCTGAACAGAGACTCTGGAAATTGAATGGATGAGGGAAAAGTGTCAGATTTGTCAGCTTGTTCAACTGATACCAGAGCATTTATAAGGAAAACAGTGAGTAGAAGGGAGTGAACCCTCTCAGTAACTGTGATAGTAGCAATTTAAAATATCCACTATGGGCCTGTCCCAAGGAATAACCAATTGCCAAGGATGGCCAAAGCAGCAGAGATGTGTGATGTGCCTGCATCCAGGGATTAAGGACAGAAATTCTCAGCTTGGAGACCTGTTAGCCTTTTCTGTGTGCTGATTACAGGATTAGCTCATGTGCAGTGCTTGGATGTGCTGCTGGCAGAGTCTTTGAGCATGGCAGAAGCTGTTGAAACTGTGATCCAGCAAAGTGAAAGGGACACCTGAGAAATGAGAGAAATACTCTCATAAGAGGAGGCTTAGATTATTATTGCCCAGGAGGAAAAAAAAGAAAAAAAGATAAAAGGTGTAAGTAGAGGCTTTAGTAGAGCTGTTGACTTGGACAGATGCCAAGATAATCATATAAGCTATTTTCTACGGATTTGAGCTCATCTGAGTGTTAGAAAAGTTGGGAGAGTTTAGGAACTGTATTCAGAGAGCAGTTTTGTGAAACAGCATCTCGGGGCAAAAGGCTGGGAAGAGTGGATGCTGCTTTTTGGTGCCTCTCCAGGTGGGAGCAGTGGAAGGGACCAGGAGCTTCACCAGCCTGAGGAGACAGGTAAATGTGGGTTTAATGTACACTTAAGAGGATAGATTGTGTATATCCCTTCAGAAACACTGACATTACAATCTCTTTATGTTTATTTATTTACTCAGAGTCCTGCTTTGAACCCTAAAACTGGTTTCCAGGAGTACTGCTGGACACTCAAGCCAAAATTAACTTCCACTGTTGAAGCTCCAGTGAAGCTGATGGATTATGGAGTGATTTTAAAAGCTCTGGTGTGGTTTGAGATGAAGGGTCACATGCTGGTTTATTATTATCAGAGTTTATTCTCCCCTCAACTCCTCATCCCCATCAGTACAACAAAACCTGCTCAGTCAAGAGCAGGTTCCTTTCATTCCAAAAAATAGACTCACAGTCCTACAAGTCAGGCTCACACAATGTTTGTTTGCTACAAAAGTGCTGTCCTACAAGGCAGGGTTGTTTGTGAGAGGGTTTAATGGTATTTGTGTGTACCTTATGCCTTCAGAAAAGAAGAAAACTACTAGAGAGACAAACAAATGTCTATAAATTGCATCTGTGCCCTGTAGGGTGTTTAAAATGCCGTCCAAGACTTGAAAAGATGACTTGCTGAAAAAGGCAATTTTCAATTTTGTTTCTCAGCTTTCTGTAGAGTAATACAAAGCTTTCTATGAAAAGCTCTTACTGACTTGCATTTTCCTTTTTTTTTTTTACAAAGCAGAAATTTCTGTTTATTTCTTATTCTTTGGAGAAATAATCATAAAACCTTTTCCCCAAACATATTTTGGAATGTGTTCAGTATATGAAAGGGACTCTGTCCTAAAGTGAAATAATGTGCTTGTATTGAAAAGCTTTTTTACATTAGCACTTAGAGGAAAATGTCTCTTTTTAAGAGCTTCTGTTGAGATCTCTTTACAGCCTTCTAGTTTTTATTTGCTCTTTTCAATGCCATCACTAATTTTTCCTAAATTAATTTCACCAGGGTTTCTCAGGACTCAATCTCATCAAATGAATTTACTGTTCCCTTGGACATGGTCCTTTTTTTCCTCTGATATTTTCCATGCTTTATTAAATTGTATGGTCTTACACCATCTTTCCTCATGCTCCTGAGCAAAGCCTTGATTAAATGATTTAAAATCTATGGCACAGTCTCCATAAATCTCTTGTTGCATCTTGGAAATTCATGAGAAAGCTTTCAGGCTTTTTCAGTGCTCTCAGATCTGATTTGTAAATCTATTTCAGATGGGAAAATGAAATGGGCATCCTTGTGTCCTGGAGTGACTTTATGATGCCTGTATACCTGTTTATGCTGCTATTAAGTTCTGTACCTTTGAGACTGGTATTTGCATTACTATTTGCATTTATGCCACCTTGATAAATATTCCAATGTATGCACCTAGACCTCTTGCAGGAGCAGGGATAGTTCTCCTATGGTATCACAGGTGCAATCTTTTCATTTCATTTTCTGCTTCAACAGTCTGCTCAAGCAAAAATTAGTCAGGGTTGAACTGTATTTTCCAGTGTTGACAAATAAGTTCTTGACTGACTTAATAAAGCAGAAGTGCACTGACTTACAGATCCATGACACTGGAGGGGAAAAAAGATTTCAAATATTTTAGGAAAAAATATTTTTTTTTTTCTTAAATAATCTTTCTACTTGTGAAAGAAAAAGGTCAACATGTTTGGGGTTTTAAAAAAAAATAAATTTATTCCTAGTTACTTTTTAGGGTGCCTTTCCCTAGTGTGCAGATTCTGCTGTGCAGGATGAGAATGCTGCTGAGTGTGTGGGAAGAGGCTGAATTTTAGTTCTCAATTTGTATCAGGGCTACTCTGTGCTCTGCTTTTTGAGAACCTTCTGCTTTCATGGAGTCACTGAACTCTGCAGCTGTCTTTGTCTAAAATCCCTCTTTTCCTAACAGCTTGGTTTAGTAGGAAGTTGAGCTTTGACTTCTGCCTTTTGCCTTGCTCCTTTTTATTTATCTCAGTGGTTTGTTTTACTTTTTCACTTAGTATCTTTTTTTATTTCCTATTGCTTTCCCTGAAGCAACTCCTTGTGACCTTATCTCTTTTATACAGATTGGAATAACCAGGCAATGAATTCTGAGAACAAAGTGAAGCAGCCCTGTGGTTCAGAATTTTTATTCCATCAAGTCTGATTATCAGATTCCAAGCTGCATTTCCAGTCCTTATTTCAGGCACCCTTGGAAAGACCTTGCCCACTCCACTGGTTACATTAGGTTTGCATGTGTATATTGTTTGTGACTTGACTTTATATATAGACATTTTATTTTTCAGGCTGCTTATTGACATATTTCTATTTTAATTCCTAGGAAGGGAGGCTTCTCAGTAACATGCCAGCTGCACTGGAAGAGTTCTTTCTTTTTGTATTAAATAACAAGTATAGCTGTCAGTCTTTATTGAACAGATGACAGCTCCTAACTATGGTTTATAAAAAGGTCCAGCAGCTTTGTTCTAGCACTCTGTAAAGTACACTCTGTGCAGTGTCTTTTGTGTGTGTGTGACAACAGAAATGTGATGTCCTTCTGCTTCTTGCCTCTACCACATGGTTTCCATAGATACATCTAAACACCCAATTTAGCTATTGGTGAGTTCAGTCCATAACTGAAGAGTGTTTAACACCATGCAACCTGAGAATAAACAGCTAGAAAATATTTCGTGTCTCCATGGGTAAAGTATAAAATATATCCTAGTAAATATCGGTATTATATGTCACATTAAAGTTTTGTCCTCGGGCAGAACAGGATTTTGGCACATGTAAGAGTTTAGGGTGGCTCCAGCAGCTCGCTGGGGTTGTTGTGGCCTCGCTCGGGCTGTAGATGGCATTGTTGCTGCACAGGAAAAGCCGAGCTCTTCCAGTCCCTCCCGAGGGAATTGTTATCCTACAGGCGTCTGGAACAATGTGTTTCATGGTAGGGCTTGGGAAGGGTTTGATAGTTCTTCTTTCCCTAGGATTAGTGAGAAACATGGAGAGAGGTGTTGGATTTTATTTTATTTTTCCTTTGTGAAATAGTGCTTTGAAAAGCAGTTGGAGCTCTTGAATGCATGAGGACCAATGGTATAAACAACCCAGTCAAAATTGGTTTTATTATATCTCAGATGTTTACATTTTCATCTAGAAGTCATCCCTTTGCTTGGCAAACTTTTTTCCTAAACAAATAGTAACCATGCTTAACACTGTCTTACTTTTGAAGCTGAGCATTTGAAATACAAATTAGTGAATGGATCTACAAAAAAAACCCAAAAGAGGTCAAGGCTCTCTGAAATCCCTCAGACAAGTCATTTCCAGATTCCCCTGAGTGTACTAAAAAGCTGTAGCTGTAGGCATCCCCCTTCCCAAATCTGGGGATATAGTGGAAGGAAGCCAAAGGGGAAATGGAAAGGGGAGAGAATAAAGTGTTATTTATTAGCAATCAGGAGAGACCTCAGTTCCTAAATGGTGAAATTAAAAATATAAGGGGTCTCAAAAAGTGAGGAAAAAACAAAACCAAAAACTGTTTTTGTTACAGTCTTCACAGATACTTGTTTAAACATTTTATGCACACTGAAAAAACCTGTAAGTTCTCACAGGGCATAGAAGAACTTTGCTATTAAAGTTGGAAAAAAAGCAAAAAATACCCTTGGACAGGGAAACAAATTCAGCAGTCTGTCAAGATTAGCTGTAAAATACAAGTCTTGCCATAGTGATTTAAGTTAAGGCTCCACAAATGCAAGGACAAATGAATATATTATTATTTGAACTTGTTAAGAATTTAAATGAAGGACAAGACTCCTGGCTATCCAAAGTAACACAAACCATGAGAAGAAGTGGAAAGTCTTTGTCATAGAATTTTCTCATAGAATGGTAATATTTTTCAGTGAGGTATTGATGTGTGTTAATAAAGTCTGAAGTAGAATAAACCCACTTTACTGATGAGGGGGGAGGAGCAGAGAGCCACAAAAGTGGTTTGTTTGTTTGCAAACAGGCAAAGGAACTTTCTGAATTTACAGTAATCAGCTCTTTTGAGTGGAAATATTTGATAATCTTGTGAAAAACGAGGCAAACACTGGCTTCTGTAATTTTTTTTTTTAAGGAACATATTATTGTAGCTTTCTTAACATGTGGTATTTTCTTCTTCAAAGTAAACTTAGCTGTGTTATTCCTTCCTGATTTTTTAAAAATATATTTTGGGGATCCCAAATGCTCCTGTAACTTTGTTCCTGGAAGATTTGCTGCAGCTGAGTGTCTGCCAGGCAATAGGCAAAGTAATTCCTTACACCTGGTGTACTTGGGGCATCTTGGAGTTCTGTTCACCTGTGAGTAATTATGTCATCTTCTAAGGCTCTAAATCCTACTGAATTTTAGAGATTAAGAAAAATTAGATCCTGGATTGTCATTTCTGCCTGAGAGCTGTGTCAGAAATGGTTTTCAAATGAAGCAACCTTTCTCTCAAGTGAGATCTGTTTTTTTTCAAGAAAGGGAAATACAGGGGGGTGGTAGAAGGGGGAATATAGGGAGTATATATATTTTTATTTTAATCCAGCACAGTATTTTTAAATTCATGCTGAGTTGATGCAGTGTTCAATAGAAAGGGCCTGAAGTGATAACTGTAAATGAGGATCAAGCACACCATTATATCTGATAGCAGATTTTTCCAAGAACATGTGTATAGCTTTCAAGGTAGGTGTGAAAGATGGGCATGAAACTGTGAATGATCAAAATAAAATGAGACAAACCATCTTTTCCAGCATTAGCCTGGAACTGAGGCAGAGCTGATGACCGATTTTATTTCTTTCTCTCTATTAGGGTCAATTTTTTGAGGTAGCTCATTACAAGCTGATGCCTGAAGTTGTTGCATTTCTCATTGATCTGTGTGTACTCGGTTAATTTGCTGTTCAAATCATTGCCTTACAGCTGAACAGCCCCTGCTGCACCAGGACACTCCTGCTTTGGCATTAACCCTCTCTCATCCTGTTTCAAAGCTAACATGTTCCCAAGGAAGAGGGAGCAAGGATAGAGAAGGACATTCCAGGACTATTTTGGCTGATGCATCTCTAGTGACACCTTGTGGGATGTTTCACAGAATTGCCTACAGCTTTTTTTTTGGGGGGAAGGAATAAACTGCAAAGGTTTGTTGTGCAAAAAGCCTCCCAAATACTGGGATACACTTAAACCTCTGCACTCCCTTATAATTAAAAATGAACTACCCAGATAAATCTTCCTCATGTTGAAGTTGTCCTTCCTTAGTCCACTGAGGTATTAAACACTTCACCTGTTGTGGATATACAGACAATATTACCTAGAAATAAAATTTTACTGTTAGAAATAAACATTCAGATTGACTTTGGAGTGAAGCAATGTAAAATGGGAATGTTGAGAATCAGTTTCAGCTGCCATGATTTGGGTGTACTCGGTACACAGCTCACTGTCCTGCCTGGTAAAGATTTGATGTTCTGAGGAAAAACTGGTCAGAAAAATATCCCAAAAATTCTGTTTAAAAAATGGATATTTAGACATCTTTAATCGATATTTCACTATCCAAAAAGTCATTTTTAGAACCTTCTGGTGATTTTTACCTACTTGTAAGATCTTTTTTCCTTATGGACTGATAATGGATAACTGTTTTGGCTAGATGTGTTAAAAGATTTGTATCCTGTTGCTTGCTCTGATTTTGTGGAAATGGCCAAGTCTAGGGGTAACAAAAATCTCCTGCAGAGAATGTAAAAAATTGATCTTTTTTATATTCTTCAAGTTCTATGCTGGTTGCAGCTTCACCCACCTGGCATTTCAAAATGCCTGCTGCTTTGCACTGGTCAGAAGACGAATCCCAGCTAACCCTGGGGAAACAGAGCAGGGTTTATTTGGGAAAAATCTGAACTAAATTGAAATAATTTGAACCAAATAAAAATTTAAATTTTTATTGCTGGGCCTATGGTTGTGGAGATTATAGTGGGGGAGATGGGAGATGTAGCAAGATAAATGAAGAGAATTTGGAAAAGAGGACTGGAAAGAAATTTGAAAAAGATTTTCTGGTTCTTACTTGCTCAGAAGACTATTTCTTCCTGTGCAAAAATATAATGAATGGAAATTTAGCTTGATCCTTTACTGACTGAGAAGGAGGAATTGGAGAGTTCTGGAAAATGCTGTGGGTTATCTTCCAGCATAGCCCAGCTGGACAAATTTTTAATTTTTTTTTTTTTGTTTTTTTTGTGTTGTTTTTTTGGGTTTTTTTTTTGTTTTTCTAAACACTGAGCCTTTCCTTCTCTTGCATGCCTGGTGCCTCTGGCTTTCTACCCCTCCCTTAGCCACTGCAGCCTTCTGTGGAGAGTGTGATTAGTCCTTTAATTGGTGCTCTTGATTCCATTGAGTGTTCTTTCTTTCTGTCTTTTCTCTAGATGGAAGCACTGGGCCTGCTGAACCTGAGAAAAGTAAAAAGGGGTCTCTGAATCTACTAATCAGTCCAGAGGACCTGTTCTGTTCAAAGAACCTTCCACAAAACTCTGAAAGAGTAACAGCTTTACAAAGGGGTGAGTTTGATCTCTAATTTATATAGTAACTAATAATACTATTATTAATAGTTTTGGCCAGGTCTTCTGCAGTTCCTGTGGAGAAATGAAGCTCTTGTACCCCTAATACTACTTTTATTTTTAATTCATGTAAATTGATACTGCCTGCTTACTTCTTGCTTTCCATGCCTAGCATTTGAAAGTGAGACATTTGAATTGTTGCTCAGTTTTGTGGTGGTTTGTTTGCATGCAGATAGCACAGGTAGAGGGCAGAGGTAGGAGATGGATTGACCTGCTGGTGTTGCCTCCAGTTTCCATCTCTCTGTAGCAAAGTAGAACTTCTGTAGCCAAGCTCAGTGCAGAGATGATTCCCAGTCAGCAGTGATGCTTCTTGTTGGGGCTGAGTGCAGGAGGGCCATGAAGTTTTCCTGCTCTCCTGGACTGAAGCAGACAGAAGTTGTGACTTGGTGAGGTAGCCCTGTGATCCAGTTGCGGAACAGCCCCGAGTTCAGGCTCTGCCTGCTGATCTTTCCCCAAAAGTGTGATGCTGGTGTGCCAGTGCTCTGAGAGCTTCACCCACTGAGCAAACACCCAGTTACTAAAAATCCTAATTGCTGGTATCTGTATTCAGGGCAGGAGGTGGCCCCTTCCTATCTATGAAACAACCCACGTAGTTTGTAACCACTCTGCTGCCTTCACTGTGCAGGGGGTTTATCTTTACTAGAAACAGTAGCTTGAAAGGTGAACTTCATACTTACTGAAAGCATCAGAGCTTGGCTGTGACTCATGGAAGGAGCCCAGGTATTGTGGAATGATAACACTTCACTCTGCTGCCTGGTTCAGCAGTTAAACCAAGCCTACTTGTGTGTCAGATACCATCATGTAGGTGATGTGTGTGATGGCTCTGTCCCTGCCAGAATCCAGAATGAATCAAAAGCTCCAAAAACCACTGCTGGCTGCTGAAAGCAGCTCTGTGTTGGCTCTGCTGGTTTTCAGAGTGAAGCCTCACACTCTGGTGTGTGTCTGGTTTCAGTTTTAGAATAGCAGTTTGGACCATGAGCCTCCAGTTGAAATAAAAACTTTTTTTTTCTGTGGTTGTATCGCCTCCCTAAGGAATCCTTGGTCTCCCTCTTTACTATGATCTTTGCTGATTTTTGCCTCCTGTGATGTTCATTGGTGCTTTACTTCAGTAGGAAATCCCCTTTTTAAAAAAAAAATGCCTTGTGGTGAGTCACTGCTGCTGTTTGCCTCAAACTGAAGGGGATTCCAACTATGAAATTGTATTCTTGCTAAAATAGAATCCTGTTCCATTGCGTAGGTTGCAGTTGAAAGCAGAGAAAGGTCTGGGGGAGTTGTAGGGTGAGCAAGCAGTGTGGCTGGTAGTTTGTTTACTAGGAGCCTAATGGCAATTCCAGTAACAAGCTTAGAAGTCTAGTAGATCAAAAGCAGTTCTGTATCTCTGAAGCTGAGCATAAAGAACCAAAAAACAACCCCCAAACCATAATAGTTTGTGTGCTTCTAGCAATGGGTATTAAAATCAGTTCAGCAAGAAGCATAGTTTGGGTTTTTTGTGTGTCTGTGTCTGTTCATTAGGGATTCCAAATTGAATTGCTCTAAGAATGGTTCTTTTAGACATGGTAGATTGCTTTCAATTTTCTTCTTTCATTATAAATCTGACTATCCTTATATCTATATTACTGTTGGTTTAGCCCTGCTGCTTTAAGCTGTAATGTTCTGAAACCATCGTCTCTCACTTTCTTTCATCTGAAATAACTGCTGCACTGCTCTGTCATGTTGGAGTTTTGACCAATTTGCAAATCCCTGTGTGTGCACACAGGAGCTGGAGGTGGTAATTTGAAGTAGGCTTTGTTTGTGTCAGGGTCTATCCTCTGGTTGTTGGCTTTGCACCCCTTCAGCTCTGGATTTCTCTCCTTATTTTCAGAGTTCACCTGAGATCTTCCACAGGCTACAGCCAAACAACCCCTGAAACCACAAAAAGCATCTTGTATCAATGTGTTCAATATGAAGATCTTGGAGGCTTTGGTTATTGAGCATTGAAAGGACCATGAGGCTGCTGGTAGCACCACAGAGTGTAGAAAGAGTCTCACTACTGGTTTTACAGCATATTGCTGGAAAGGAAATAAGTTAATAAAAGCCACAAAGATGTACAATTTCCCATAGCCTTTGACTAATGCTGTAAGAAAGAGAGCAGTTAAAAAACCACTCAGAGCTGAAGGTGGGGGGATTTCCTTAGGAAGAGTGCTTGGAAAGGGCCTTGCTCTGAACCAGACTGCAGACAGTTGGTTCCTGACTTCCTGACAGGAGTGCCTGTGCTGAATGGGAGGACACAGCTCCATCCCTCAACCCCAAAAAGGCTTTTGGGTTTGCATCTCTTCAAAGGTGTTTAATGCTGAAGATTAGAATCCCTTAGCAATGCCATTTAATACCTGATTTGCTTAGCTGCAATCCTCTCAGGTAACAAAAAGCTGAATATGCTTTTTTAGGAGATCAGTTTGAACTAACCTTGAATGCTTGCAAACATTTAGAAGAATTAGAAGTAGTGATCTGTCAGACTCACCAGCAGTCTGCTGTGGTTTAAGGCTTCCTTCAAATAGGACACCCAGAGAACTGCAGAAGCTTAGAGTAAGGTCATGATTAATGGGTGGATAAATATCCCTACATTATAAGACAATCCTCTATATTTAATGGTTTTTCTACGTTATAATTGCTGGGTAAGTAGAACTTTGCTACAACATTTCAGTGCTCCAAGAACTTTTTTCAGAACTCCAAAAAAAAAACCCCTTATCTCTACTCCAGCAAATGGCTTTTCCTTACATTGTTTATAAAAATTCATCATTTTAACAACTTTTTTCTTTACTGTTCAAAGAAGTTTTACATTTTTCTTGATTGTTCCCCAATGCCTATACACTGCCTCTGTCTATGTTTTATGAGTAAAATCTAAATAACACAAGGGTACAGTTTCCATAAAATTAAGGTCATATGAGGTGGAAATAGCAGCCTAAGATCAGGAGTTCCTTCATTTTTATGGTCCTTTCTTTTGGTAACAGGAAACAGCTCCAAGGCAGTTTGCTTGTTGAATATATAGGAGTGTTTGCCTTTATAGATTTGTGTGTGTGTGTCTGCCTGCTTATGTGATGGAGAGCTGCCTTAGGAATATTTGGATCTGGCTTCCAGCAGCCAGAGAGAGCTCTCTTGTGTGGTTATTAGCTTTACCACACACTTGGAGAACAATATTGCAGAGTTGTAAGCAGATATTACTCTTGATTTCACAAAAAGGGAAAATTAGATTCATATGCTTCATGGGGAAGGTGGGGCGAACAACTTCTGCTTCAGTGCTGTGGTGAGTGCTGGTGGCTGTGGAAAGGTCATCAGATCCTCCAGAGAAGCTGGGAAAGAGTGCAGTTCTCATCTGAAATGTAGATGTGTCACCTTCCTCTCCTCCAAAGTGCCTTTCCTCCTGTCCACCAGCAGCCAGGATACCTCCCCTGAGATACCTTCACTCCTCTTTGCTTTTGGTCAGCTGCAAACCCAGATGGAAGCATCTTCTATTCAGCCACTTGTACTGAGGCAAGCACCATTTCTCACTACCTGGGTACATCAGAGTTATTTCCTTTCTTCCTTTTCTTACTTTGCTTCCTTTTTCCTTTCACTTTAACCCAGACTCATGTTGTTGTCTATCACCTTATTCCATCCTCAGCCCTGTCTGAGAAATTATCCACTGTAGTGGATTGTAGCTCATTGCACTCCTTGCTGCTGAGATAAAAATCAGAGACCAGAAAAACTTAGTTTTGTGGTAGATCAAGCTGTGGAGAAAATTCTGAGTCCTCTGGGCTCTGTCTGATTTTATTTTTGCAGCTCAGCCAAGATATAGCAAAAGGCAGGAAAGTGTCTGAAACGTGCAGGATTTGGCAGTCCCTGAATCTGGGTGAAAATGCTTTGCTTCCTGCAAAAATACCATGTCTCCATGTCAAACCACTAAACATTGCTTTAAGATTTCATTGATGTAGAGAGCAGTAAATTTAGTATAGCTCCAGGGTTGACTTTTCTCTCTTGGTAATTGGCAAGCAGGTGAGAGTGTGTATGGATATGGAGGAAATCTCTTAGAATTTGGTGCAGAAAGAGAAAATGCTTTCTTAGAGGATTTAGACACTGCTTAAAATTAGGTTTAATTCCAATTTGAACCAAGAATTTAACCATTGTAGTAATTTAATAAAAAATGTAGTGGTAGAAACCAGTGGGTGGGCAACTAGCTGGAGAAACAAGGTGGCCTTATCACCAAGAAAAAAAATGACACTAAGCTGCATGCTTGAAGTTGGTGGGATTGACAAATGTGATGGAAAGGATGTTCTCTTGGAACTTGGAGCCCATTTTCATACTTGATGTTGTATGAACTTCATGAACATCTTCAGGAAAATCCAGTGAAATAGCATAATGTATTTGAGTAAAAGTAAAAATTTCATAGAATCACCATCTAAGACCTCATAAAGGAACTGTGGCATTTCCAATTTTTTCATAAGGAAGAGAGATTTTGTTGTGGGTGGTCTTCTGTTCCTGGCAAAGCAGTAAAGCCACACAGCAAGCAGGAACAAAATGGGTGGGAAGTGCCTTGAGTTTTAATCCATCTCATGCAAAAACTGTTTTAGTCCAAACTAAAATCAAAGCAGTTCACTACAATTTTAGTCACTTCTGTAAGCACAAAAAATATATTTTAATAGTGTATGAAGAGTGGATAAGAGAGAACCTCACCTCTGAGTGTTTAGTTCATCTCAAAAACCTGACAGCTGGGGCTGGCTGTCTCACTGCTACTTCTTGATCTGAACCTGTTCAAGACATAGATAACTAAGAAAGAGCAGCCAACCTACTTGGGAGTGAAGCAGAAGAGAGTATTTTATCTTGAGAAAGCCCTGAGTGCGTGGGAGCAGTTCTCATTTGTGCACCAGAGAGAGAGGAGTACAGCTGCAGACAGCCAGGGAGTAAATGAGACTTGTGTGGAAGACAGCAGGCTGCCCTGTTCCAGCAGAACAAACTCCTAATGCCCTAAGTGTGGTATCAAAGAGTCAACTTCAAGCTAAATCTCAGAACATTTCTGGGCAGAAAATCTGTCTGAAGCTGCCTCTCCAGAATACTGGGGTCCCAAAGTGTTTTGAGCACTTTCAAAATTGCTTTTTCCCCCCAGTCTTCTTTCTTCCTTGTAGTTGTCTTTTCTCTCCTGAATAATACTTACATGTCAATTAAGCTTTTTACAAGTCACCAAGGATCTGGTACTTTAAGCTGTTGTCTTTGCATTATATTAAATTTTCTCTAACTCATTTCCTTATTTTTCCCCTATGGGAAGCCCCTAAACAAGCAGTTCTTCAGTGGACGATAAAATAATTTGAATGGCAGCCATCCAACCTGGCCTTTTTGTAGATAAGTGGTTGGGGTATGCATCAGGAGCAATGAAATTTTTATTGTTCAGTTATGTATGGTGTAGCCAAAGGGGTTTTCTTCTTCTGAACAGGGGCAGTGGTAAAAAGGCAATTTCTGCTGTACCCCCACAATTTTCCACTGGAGGTTGAAAAGAAAGGCTTCCCCCTTCAAATTTTCCATTGACTCTTTTCTCTGCCTCCACAAAACACTTTGTTGTGCCTGCCTTGCTGTGCTGAAAATGTCAATACTTTCATATCACCAATGTTTACAGGAGTTAAGAAAGAAAACCCTCTAATTGTTTGAGTCAGGAGGGCTGTGAAGCTGCTGCTGACAGGAAAGGAAGGGCCCACGTGTTCATCTCCTCTGGAAGCAGGAAGGCTGCTGTGCCCTGTTAACTTCTCCTGCACAGGTAGAGCATCCCATCCCTGCCTGTGCCTGCTTTGGAGTAGCCCAGTAGAACAGGAAATGCCCAGGTTCAGAAGGAGTCCAGTTAAAATATTTGTGTTTTAATCAGGAAATGCTCCCCAGAATCAATTCTCACCTTTGGTCACTTCTCTTAGCTCATGGGATGGCATAAGAAGGCACCTGACCTTAAAGCCTTAACAGTCCTGGCTTTGCCTTGTCCTGCATGAGGAGAAAAGTGGCTATTCCTGGCATCCCTGGCTGAAACCACAATGGGTCAGTTCAACAGGTGATGGATAATAAACCCAGGAGCTGCACACATGCAGAATTTTAATTTAGCCCCATCACTGTTGAGCTGACAATGACAAAATAACAACCACACCCTGAACTATTTCCAGTCCCATTGCAGATAAGCACGTTGGTCAGTCCAAAGGTGCAAGCTGTGTTAGAGGGCAGTGAAAGCCAAAAACATAGAAGGCTAAATTAACTGTTTTCTGTGTGAATGCATTGCTGAGTAATATTTAATGCTATTCTCTTCTTACTCAGTCATCCAGTGGGGAAAGCATTTTCCCTCAGAGAATTACCTCTTGGCTTTGATTTCTTTTCCTGCTTGGATTTGAATATGTGTCACTCATTTCCCAAGACAATGCTCCAGCACTTTGCTACTGAGCCTTTGCTGGGTTTCAAACATCCCCTGTTGAGACTGTTCAGCTTTTTAGAAATGTTTATATAAAATTGAAAAAGAGGTCAGAGTAAGAACAAGTGACTGATGTGGAGCTGAGTGTATAGGATGCTGTTCTGAGAAGTGGAAGATGTTGATGCTGTTGCATTTTTTTAAAATTTATTTTAAGCAGGCAGCCAGTAAATCTGACCTTGTTGGTAAATGTGTGAACCATCAAACTGAACTCATTAACGTTTTGTCTGAGAAAGTGACAGTAAATGCTTCATATGCAGTGGAACACTGTTATTGCAAAAGACTGGAGAAATCACCCTGCATCTCCATCAGTTAAAACATCAATCCAGGAAGTACAAACACAGTTCAACTCCCTTCAGGGGAAAGAATTGGACCTTGGTTTCCCACATCCTGATCCTGACCCTGGCCTGTTGTTTCCTCTGTTGTAATTGCAAATGCCTCCAGAATAGTTTTGTTTGAACAAACCTGCAGTGAATTGAACGTGAATTTGCAGATGACTGCTGTGTGCATGTGAGGAGCTGAGTAAGCACTGTGACAGAAAAAGATCCCCCCTGCTCTCCAGATATTTCTGCTAGGAGGATGGGAATGCTCACAGGACAGTTAGATCACGAGTGTTACTACAGGAGTCTCCTAAAAATCTCAGCAGGGTTTTTAGTCCTCGGTGCAGAGCTGCACAGGTTTTGTTGTCGTCAAAACCGAAACCGATACAACAATCAGGCTTAGAGATGAGTGTTCCTCTGAGCTTACCTATTGTGAATCTTTCACTTTTAGGTGACAGCATGATAATGTTAATTTTTATCATCTGTGAAAATTGATTAATCAACTCCTGTGTGCAGGAGGCTATAGCCTGAAATGAATAGTAGATTCTTGAAAATGCTGCATCATTTCTTGTCTGGTGAAGGGGAGGCATTTCTGCAGCCTTCACCTCTCTAATCCCTCTTCCTCAGAATGAAAATCAGATATGATAGGGTGGTGTTTCTTGTCAGGGGTAGAGCTGAATGTCACTGCTGATGAGGAGACCGTAGCTGGTCAAACTGAGCATTGATTCTGCAAGGGAAACCTTTAGAATAAATTCTAATTAAATTGCATTCCTAGAAATGGCTCCCTGACCTATTTGCCCCTTACAGTAAATTATTCTGCTTCTAGATTGATATTTGTGTTCTGTTCAATTGGAGTTGATGCAGCTTTTCCACCATGCTAGACCACCTCTTTTCCCACAGAGCGGCTCTCGCTGGCGCGTGGGCGAAGCGTCGTGTCACTGTTCCGTGCTAATCTGAAGAATGAGAGGGAATCCTCTGTGGTCTCTTACAAGCAGTGCTTTCAAGTAGGTCTGTGTGGGCTGTGTTTGTTTGAGAGAAATGAACGTGCTCTCAATGGTAGAATGACTTTAGGAAAGGGGTTTCCCTCAAGCCTGGGGTGTAGGTTAAACCTTGAGATATATATACACAGATAGACATTTGCCTCCAAACCACTTAGTTCTCATTTGATTCAGAGAGCCTTTATTTGAGACTGGGATGTCCTAACCTGGCAGAACAGAGACAGGCACCTTCCCTAAACATGGTGAGTAACTGCATTCATTGGAAATTTCTGCTGGTGGATCTCTCCTTAGCCTCAGAATTGTCATGTGCCTCTTTTCCCTTCTCAGCTACCAAAAAGACCTCAAATCCAAAACCTGATATTTTAATGGGTTTTTTTTTTTCCTACTCTTTATGTAGAATCACTATAGGAATGTTCTTTTATTTACTTTTCCTGAATAAAGCTGGACAATGAAGAGCACAGCAATATTGCCATACATATTACTGACTATATTAAACAATTATTTTGGGGTAAATTTAGTGGTACAAAGATTCAATGCACCTGTACTGGATTTGACCAAAATCCCTTTTTTTGGATAAGGTTTCTGCTGAGAACTTTGCAGATTTGATCTGTTCTGTGGAGTTTCCCTGAGCTACTAACTCTGCCTGGAGAAGGCACAGGATTTCCTTAGGTAATTCTATCATTAGGACATCTACTATAAATTATTTTCTATAATCCACAATAGCATCTGAGAATGAGCTAGGTGATATTTTACTTGCCTTGTAAGTTGGCATTAAAGCTGCACCTCAGAAGTTCTGATGCATCCTAACCTTGAGTAAGGAATACTTGGAGTTGCAGTATTACAACATCCTTTTTCCAGGCTGGTGTTGTTTGCTGCCAGAGAGCACATTCCTTTTTGTGCTGGGGCAGCTGTAGGAGCTCTAAATGAAAATGAAGCAAAAGTTCTCATCTTTCCTTGGCTTGATTCTGGATTCTCAGGACATCATGATACGCTGAATTTGTGGCAGCAGCAGTACAACACATCCAGAAATATGGGAGTACTGGAATGTGTGGAAAGCAGCCTGTGCTTCTGAGTCATTTGGGACAGGTGTTCCTGCCAGCCAAGCAATGCCAGTGATTTTTTGCTGCTGGCTGGTTGGATCATTCCTACCTTTCTGTGGGCTCTTCTTTCTCCTTTGTTTTATTTTTTTGTCCTGGGATTTTGAAGCTTTTTTGGAGGGCATGACTCTTGCGTAGAACAGAGCTACATTCCTCTTCTAAACCAACCCTTCTTTTCTTCTTGTTGTTAAACTTCCCTTCTTTTTGGTGCATGGCTTTTTGTAGCTGGGGCTGCCTGTGCCTTTTTTGTGACCACGTGGCTCCTGTGCTTGGAGCAATCTCCTTTCTGTTGCTTTTTTATATTCTACCTCCTTATACTGCAGACATTTGATTCCAAACTCATGGATTTAATACATCCTAACTTTTATCTCTTGGTTTGGAGTATGAAAGTAAATTTTGTCCTTTCCTGTCACACTGTCAGAGTTTCCCTGCAGTGACATCTCTATTAAAAATTGTTCAGCAAAAACCCCATATTTTGGGCACTATCAATGACTGTCATCGTTATTAATCTTGCTTTTATACTGCAGCATTTTTCCTTTTCACTTCTATATTTTATCTTTAGGAAAGCTTCCTATCCGTGCTTTGGCAGTGAATAATAATAAAGAACTTTTTTTTTTTTTGCTGCATAATTTACAGTTGACATTTAACAAATAACTAAGTACTTCCTTCCCATCTTACCCACCTCCAAATAATTTGTTGAGCAAATTAAAGTTGGACACAGATAATGAGAAAATAGCATTGAAAAGATATTAATTATTGCAGGCTCTATTTTATCAACACATTTTATAGTGTTTTAAAAATGAATTTGTATTCTATTAATGATTTGCTTCCACAGAAATTGTGTACAATAAATGTGCTCAATGGACTTTGCACCCAGATCTCTGTACACTAATTGACTTTAGCTGAACTGAACATCTGCTATGAAGAAAATATTTATTCTAAATGTATTTAAAATGAGGAGTCTCATTTTCAGCAGGAGAAGTACTGAGGGTGTTTTGAGGTAGGCTGTGTGTGACTTTGATGGCTTGGTAAGATGATCTTTGCAACTTCCTCTGGTCACTTCTTATGTGACTCTTTTGCATGTTGGAATTGTGGTCGAGATATTTTTGGCACTGAGTTTGCGTTTGGTGGCCTTTCAAATGAGTGTGTGTGCTTTAAACTCACTGCTGCAGGTGCCTGTGTGGAGTGGCTGACATGCTGAGCCCAAATGTAAAATGTGTGTCACCCGAGGCTGGGCACAATTGTGGTGGCTTTCTGGTGACTGATTTCTACTTGAAGAAGGATTTTATACTCACTGGGGAATCATCTTCTGACTTTCAGATCTTCTCGAGATCTTGAGGCCAAAAATGTTTAGAAATTTGCTGGTTGGCAAAGGGAGAAACATGCCTGTAAATTGGTTTGGTTTCAGTTTTAATTCAAGGAACAAGTGTTGTATTGATTTGGAATAAGGTCCTGTTGTTTAAAGCAGTGTTTTGCACTCACCAACACAAATTTGTGTGTGTCAAGAGGAGCATTTTCACCTACACTGCTTATCAAGGTGTGGTTGTCACAGCTCCATGGGAGGGCATTTGGGAATTAGGTTCTTTGCAGGGATTGCTGCTCAGAATCTACTGTTACCTTAATCAAGGAGGATTCTACTTAATATTGAGATCAGCTTAAGGTAGCATGAAATCTTCCTGCATCACACAGGGCAGGTACCAGTTTCGTTTTGTCCAAATTAAATTAGGCAAGACAGAGCTGAGGAAACTACTCTTTATTTTTGGCTAAAATCGAGCTTCACATTTAAAATTTTAGTTGGAAACTGTCTTACATTGAAGTTTCAGCACTTTATCAGGAAATAACAGGGGGAGGAGACAATGGCAGATCTTGCTGTGTTTGTGGCTTTTTCTAGGCAGCATTTGTGTGTATGAAGCTGCATTTTCAGCAAAGGGCAGACACACACAATGTAATGGCTGGTTCAGGTGCTGCTCTGAGAACCAAACCTGGGAATATCTAGGTGGGGGGAGATGGCAGAAATGTTCTATGCTTGATTTCTTCATGCCAAAAAAGTCTTGAAGGCTTTATTCCTGTTTTAGACTAGTTTTAGTGAGTGTTGCTTAGGATCTGTTTCCTCAAATGCTTTTATTTCTCTGTTTGTTCTTCCATTTTGATCACATTTACTGTAATAATGCATCTCTCCCTCCTACTCCTCCTACACAACACCCACACACAAACAATATTTCACCTGCTGCCTTGTTTATCAACAGCACTGGTGATGCTGTTTGTTCCACTTTGTTGTGGAGCTGTTTTGCAACATGGGCGATGCTTAAATGAGGTAAGTTTACTCAGCCTGGCTGTGACAGGCCCTGCAGCTTTCACAACAGAAAAAATCTATTACTGGAAAGGTAAATTATGAGTGGGTTTATTCCTAATGTGGATTTTGTTAGCATGTACTTTAATTTATTTGGCATATTGCTTCTTTTCTGTTTTCTCTGCTGGGACAATGTTTGTTGATGGTGGTGCTCTGTAAAATTGAGTGGATCTAGGCAGGAAAACCAAACCAAACATCTCCTTTTCCCTTTTCTCCATTTTTAGTCTGGCTCATCTTTTGCATTCATTTTACATTGCATTCCCACAAAATATTGCTTTGGTACTAATGAAATATAAGTGAATTACTGAGCAAGTTTGGGTAAAATGAGCAAGGGTTTGGAAATATCAGATGTTCTTAAGCTAGAACTAGACTTGGGAAAGAAAAAGAGAGTGGGGCAAGAGCAGGATTTAATATTTACAATAAGGATGTTTGTGAAAAGCATTTTGGAAAATATTTTGAAACACCAGTGTGATGAGTGCTTCTCTGGTTGTAATCAATTTTACAGTTAAGATTTCATTAGAATTAGTGAGTCCTCATTGTCTTTCTTGAAAATTGTATTTTTTTTTTTCCTCACCAAATGTGTTTTTTCCATGTGGGAAATTAGTTTTTAATGCAAATTAATACTCCAGCAAAAAAAGTGCCTTTTTGACCTATTCTGGATGTATCTAGGAAAATATTTAGGGCTTGGAGCCATGATCAATTTGGTGGGTGAGCACCAAGGAAATTCTGCACACTTTTTAACAAACATTTCTAATTATTGCAAAACCCCATAAATCTGTGAGCAGAACTGATGCTGGTTTACTTCAGGGTGTTCCTGTTCTTAAAAGCCTTGACAGAAAGCAGAGAATTTATGTAATTCTGAGCAATCCTTTACGTGACCATTACAACCCTCTCTTTTACAGAGCCTTAATTCTTTGAAGTAGCTGAATTTTATCCATTTTGGCTTCAGTCTGCCAGGTCCAATAAAAACCTACAGCATTACACTGCATATTATGGTTGTAAAAACTTCTGGTTGTTCTAACAACAAACACTTGCACGGGGCACCACGACTGGGTCGCATCTTTTTCGTTCAGGTTCTCAAAGGGAGATTTGGATTTTAGCCGCACAATCTGCATATGACTAAGAGTCAGGAGACCTGCCCAATGTCCCCCACCCCAGCAGCAGGGCTTCTGAAGAAATGCATGTTTTTGCTGCCTGGGTGTGCAGCTGGGCCACGCAGGGATGTGGGACTTGTCAGCTTTTAGCGGCTTTTTCTGTGTTTCCCTGGCTCGGAAAACCCGGAGTGCCCTCACTGCAGCCCCAGAGAGCTCCCAGCAGGACCCCCAAATCTGGCTCACACAGTAAAGAACACCTCTAACAACTAAATAAGTGCTTTGTTGGTTCATTCACCACTGCTTTTTTTCCTTTGCAGTTTTTCAGAACGAAAACTCTTTTTTTGCTTGCTTCTTCCATGACTCTTAGCAGCATGGGTGTCATATTTTCAGTAACATTTGACCTGCATCCCTTTCATGTGGGCTGCAATATTGTGCCCAGCTTGGCAAATACATCTGAAACTGGTGAAATGTCACAGCTCAGTGGGACAAATTAGAGCTGGAGTAACAGTCTGAATTCTATAGAGTTCTGGGTCAGTTTTGGGTTTTTTTCTGTTCTGATTTCTTTTATTCATTTTGCTTTATTTTTTGTTGTTTCAGTGGTGGTAGAGAGTTTTCATTCCAGGTCAATATTTTTTAAATTTGATTTTTTTTAAGTTAGACACATGCAGGCCATGTTCAGAGACTCCAAAATAAGGCTTAATCCTCATTAGTCCCCAGTGTCTGCTGCTCCCATTGAAATCAATCAACTGCAACTTTCCATACTTCAACGTGATTGTGTTATGATGAAACAGACACTCATAAAACTCAGACAAGCTGGAATCAAGTTTCACATGAAACTCAATTGACATTTTTTTCTAAATAGGATCCTTGTAATTAGTGATTACCAGATGCATATAGAATGTGTGAAGTGCCTGCAGGAATAGGAATTAAGAAGGGGGAGGCATGCCAAACACCTCAGATCTTCTGCTGGCAACCTTTCATTTTAAATTTCTGCCCTGCACATAGATGAAGCAGCATGGTTTCTATAAAATGTTCAGCTGTGGTTTCACATTAAGTTGATGTTACCAATAAAGAGAGTGACTTGTAATTGGAAACTTATTTGCTTATAACTAGCAGGTTTAGCTCTGGATGGCTCCCCACTTCATTTCAGTGGTCACCTTGCTGTCCTTAAGATAGGTCTTATGAAACCTGTCAATTCTCAGTTCTGGCAACTACCATAATTATGTTGTTTGATCTAAAGAGAAGAATAAGGCTTCTGGGCTCTTTTTCTGATGAACTAGAGGTGTCTGAGGTAGCCTACCCAGAGCTGTCACCAGCCTGCAGCACAAGAGCAGAATGGTTCCTCTGGATGAGGTGATGTTGGCTCACTTGATGTACAATCTCTTCTCCCACTTGAGATGGAGAGGTGGTGCTTGCTATTTTCATGTTCAGACTTTTAATTCAAAACCTCCAGTTTGAAGGGATTACTTTAATGTGGACTGCTACTGTTACCCTGTAGCAGCCCTTTTCTCTGGGAGCTCGGTTTGGGATTTTTTGTCTCGCTTCTCTTTGGAAATGCAGTGCTGGAGAACAACTTGTCTGACCAGAGGGAAGCTTGTTAGGAGCTTGTAGAGTGCTTGAACAACATGCTCATGCTCAATAACTTACATATGGCTCCTTCTCTCTTCTCTCCAAGTGATTTAGAGTCATTACTCAAATTCTCTTCATTTTGGAGCAGTAGTTTTACTGGGCACTTCAATGAAGCATAGGAATTCTTTGGACCATGTGAGGACACGCTTGAATTCTAGAGTATGAAAATTAATTTATTCTTTTAGGATGATTAATAAAAGGCCTTTTTGCAACCATTCCAATGTTCCTGCTACTGCTGGCAGCTTTGTTCCTTGGGTAGATTTTTGTCACCACAGCCAGAGATTGTTGCTGCTCCTGCCCTTGCAGAACTGTCCCTGACACAGTGGTGGACTTAACAGGGGATGGTGCTGGGAAGGAGGAAGTAGTTTCCTGGTTTGCTTGTCAACCATTTGGAATTTATGAAGAATAAAGTAGAAATACAAGACCCTGATATCTGTCTCATTGTAATTGGATACTTTTTCTTCTTAAATTGCTGATTTTTTTGTTCTTCCCTGTTCCTAATAGATTCACTGTGAGGAGCTCAAAATGAAGAAGAAAGATGCAGAGGATTGCATGGAACTGTGCCCCCATCAGTGTGCTGAGATGGAAAGGTACTGTGTTGATGTTACATGGAAAAACTCCTTCGTTAAAAATTTTTGGGCACCTGCAGTTTCACAAGGTAGTATTAGTTCTACTGATAATACTGAGAGAATTAATATAGAGCAGTGAGTGCCCTCTCCCTTTCAGCTGAGGCTGCCTGGCAGCCACCACGGGCAGGGAGCTGACCTGACTTAAAGAGCTGATTGTCCTCTGTCAGCTACTGTATGTTACATTCCCTGGGTGCATTTCCAAACGGTTTTCATCTGTCTGTCCTGCTCGTGGGGGAGACATGGACTCACGTGAACTTGTTTTCCTGCAGAGGTTCAGCCCAGCTCAGCAAGGTGCTGGTGAAGAATCCCCATCCTGGCCCAGGCTGAAGTAGGAGGCAGAATGGGCTGCTGTGGTGATGCCTGGTGGGAAAAGAGAGTAGTGGTGTCAGTACCAGTTAAAAATGTCAGCTCTGTGCATCAGAGGAACGAGCAAATATAAGATGTGAACAGACTCGTGGGGCTCCAGCTGAATCTGCAGGGCAAGCAGCCAGTCCAGAAGGGACCATGGGAGGGACACCATTCCAGAAAGGCTTGTACAGGGGCCAGGGAAGTGTCCTGGAAGGTGCACAAGCTTTTCTAGGCATTGATCTCCACAGAAAATATAGTGAGCTCTTGAAAACATCTAGATTTGCCTCTCTTTGTGTCTTTCTAGCATTCAGTCCTTTCGACACGTTCCTGCCACCTCCCCCCAGCTTTCTGCATGCGTGCCTTTCAGTGGGGGAGTGCATCTGCTCAGAGAGCACGTGCTGCTTAGTGGCTCTGCTTGGCCAAGCTTTCCAGCTGATGGATTCTCATGGCAAAAATCAATTCCCTGTGCACTGGTGATCCACACGCAGCTACGTGAGGCCTTGGGGATGAGTGTGGGTGACAGTGCCCCACTTGCTGCCTCTCTCCAGGGAGACACTTGTCTGCAGCTCACTCACAGCTCATTTGAAGCCTGAGGAAGTTGATGGAAATAATTTAATTTGCTTTCCTGAGGTTTGAACACAGCCCAAATGTTGTCCATCAGGAAGACACTCAATGTCTTGGTAGTATAATTTAGTAGAAGATCCAAGTGGAAGGGGGTTGATGCTCTTTTCCTGATGTGAGACAGCAGCATGGAAACTTCCCAAGGACAGGAACACCCAGGCATGGAGGGAACAGCACTGTGTGATAAGTAACATTTAATGCACACCAACAGCCATGGTCTTCTTGCATGTTGCAAATTTCCTGAGGGGAGCTGTCAAACACTGAGACACTGAGAGCCTGTGTATCAGTAGCTGTCCTTCTCCTCACTGAGCTGGGATGGATTATAGGTGCAGCTTCACTTAATCACTGGGCCTCCCCCACTTTTTTTTTTTTTTTTTTTTGGCTTGTTTTTAGAGAAAACCAGATGTGTTTCCATTAAGAACATGCCTCCCTTTTGTTGTCATTTGTGTAATTCTTAAAATTAAGCAAAAGTATTAGGGAATAATTGTTTCTGCTCACATTAACAGCACACAGCTTCTCCAGATGTGGCATTTGACAGCCCAACAGCTGCTGGCTATTAAATGTGCCTTAAAAGGCCCATTCTTTGTCGTAAAGGGAACAGAAGTGTAGGGACGTTTATGGGGTGAGAGGCAGATGTTTTGGCTACATCAGATTTGAGGGAAAGTTTTAAGTGGTTTCTCTGCTATGGTCACAGTGCATGTTTTAACCCCTATCACACACCTTATGGAGCTCTCTTCTTGGCACTGGGGTGAGGTTATTCCTAATCTCACTCTGAAGACAGCACAGTTCTGCCAGGTAGATCTCAGCTGATGCTTGGCTGACTTTCCAGCTGTGCTCTTGAAACACTGGATATATTTTTGCTAGTGAAACTCAGGTTAAAATATTAAGTTAGAAACAATCTGAAATAATGTGTTGCCTCTTTTTCCCCCTTAAACTCTTTTTAAGTATCTACTCATAATCATCAAAGGCAGGTGTTCTTTTTGTGTTTGTCCCAGCACAGTATGCTTTATGCCCAATAAACTATTTTTTATGGTGGTACATGTGAGGTGGAACATGGAACGAGTGGAGCTCAATTTCAAAAGTTCTGGCTCAAATTCCCAAGCCTAAACTTTGAGTGGAGTGTTGAGTACTGGAATAGCACCACTGGTCCTTAGGGAGCTGCACCACTTTTTAACTATTTTCTGTCAGCTCAGAGTCTGCTAAACTTCTAAGAGCTTACAGGGCTGCAAATTTTTTTTTTTTCAGTAACTAAATCTTTTTGTCTTCTTGGCAAAATTTTATTCTTCCTATTGCTTATTGGACTGGAAATTCTTTTCCTATTATTTAATCTTATCTGGAGAAGATTTTAATGTAAAAATCCCAATGCATTAGCATGAAAAAAAATCAATTCTACAAAACTGAATTAAAAAGGAACAAAATGACATGGGACATAGGAGAATAGGCTCGTTCTACAGATAAACTGTCATTTTTGAGATCTGTATCCCTATTTTTATTCCTAAATTAAGTCTATTTCTAGTACAAGTTAGATTAAATATTCTGTAATTCACTCTGATTCTCTCCCTTGTTCTACAGGCCTTTTTTTTCTGAAATGAAGTCTATTATCATAAATAGGGGCAACATTAGCTGAAAAGAATTCTCTTGAAATTTTCCACATTTTTAATTTATCTGATTAGTTCATTCTCCATAATTCAAATGCAGAAATTTCTTTCCATTATTTTACTCCCTGAACTTTGCCAAGCAAGAATCCTACATCCCAAATGCCCACCCAAGGGGATGAAGCACATGTTTTGCCATTAAACTCTGGAATTCATTTCCCATCAAAATATGACTCCATGGTGTTGGCGTCTGGCTGTAAATCCTGGCTTAAAGCCTTTTTTCACAATTGTTTATGGTGTGTATTTGTGCTTTCACCACCACAAGAGAATGACCCCAACACACCAGCCTTGAAATTAGTATTTACAATAGAATTGTATGGCTTGGGTATTAATATTGTGCAATAAATGCCTTGGGACATGTAGGTATGTCCATTGTTGCCATGTAACTGCTATGAGAAAGGAATAATGCCAGTGAAAAACTGGGAAAGCCAAGAGATAAAACTGGGACTCTTAGGGAGCTTGTACCTGCTTATTTGAGAAATTTGTATTTCTCAGCCTTCAATCTATGCTGCTCAACCCAAAGTATGGGGTCAATCATGTTCTGGCTCTCAGCTTAAAAATGGAATTGCTGTCAAAAATACACAACCATTTATAAACAATCGTTATTGCTTAGAGCATTATGCTATTATAAGTAATGCCAATGATCATAAATACACCAGTGGGGCCCAGAAACAGAAGTGGTGCAAAGATGTACCACAGGGCAAGAAGTGAAAACCATTCTAAAGGCAGCAAGTCAAACACATGGGAGAAATGAAAAACACCTTAAATGGAGTGCACAGTGAAGTTCTGCATGGATATGAAAACTTGAAAACCAAAGGGAACATGCCTAAGTTTTTATTCTTGCAGGACATGGCTTTTCAGATATGACATGGAAATTGTGAGAAAGGTTGGGCTCTCTTCTTTGCCTGCAAGCTGCTAAAACTTTTATTAAAACTTTTATTGGGAGGCCAACTTCCTTCATTGCATCTGTACCTTCTGCTTCCATGTAAAATACCTTAATTAAAAAAAAAAAGGAAATTTTGCAACTAACTCAAAGTATACAAAGGAGAGTTAACATTCTGATCTTTTATTGTCTCCTGCAGTAATCACAGCTTGCTATGTGTAGCTTTTATATCTTTGTGTGCTTTAGAAAGCTTAAGCACATAGAAGGGATATACTTTGTCTTGTATGACCAAAGAAAAATGCTTTTAATATTTTCTGAAAAGTTTTAATGGTGCAGGGCATGTACCTGTGAACTCCAAGAAACCAAAAGCAGTTTTGAAAACTGTTTAGTGCAGACACTGAATGCTGTGTGCCCTCTAGAGCTCTCTGGGGGAAGCTCTGATAGTCAGCTTGGCTAGGTCTGGGGTAGCTCCTAATCACGAGTGCCTTGGTGTATTCAAGCACTCAGAGCATCTCTGTGTTCTGCAAGTCCAGATTCCAAATCAGATCTACACATCAGGTATGATTAATGTTCTAGCTCACCATAAATGTATCCTCCTGATTATCAACGTGGCTGATGATAAAATGCAGATAGATGCAGTAATAGTTTCTCAGTCTAAAAATGAAGTAACTTTCTGACTTTCATGATAATCATCAAGCACATGGGTGTTGCAGAGCAGAAATTGGTTTGTAGAGATCTGAGCCTTTTGTAGCTCTCTTTCTTTCTCCCAGGCACAGCTGGGTGCTGCTCTTGCCCAGGTAAGTCCAGAAAGAAGAATGCAGAGAGGTAAGGGTAAGAGCAGCCACAGGTGAATGGCATTTACAGCTACAACATCAAACTGTGGGGAGCAGAGGAATGAACACTTCCTGGCTGAAAAAACAGATATGAAAAGCCAACCCCCGTGTTTATGGGGTATTTCTCAGCTTGGTTCATGCTCTGACCTCAAGAGGTTGTGGTCACACATCTCCACTTGCTGTGGCTGAACCAGCAGCAGAGCTGAGTGCAGCCTGCCTAAGCATTTGCTGCTGCACTGCTGCCAGATTGCTGCTCATCTTTTGCTGTCCCCAGGGCTGCACCCAGGCATTGCTCCTTTATTCTGAGTATTTTTTTTCCTTAGGCTAAGCTGCTTTATTTGGCTTAAAAGAGTTGAAGAAGCACTGGGGGAGTAGGTTGTGCTGGCAGCTGGGGGTGGCAAATGGCAGCAGCGAGTGGCTGCTTCCGTGCTGTGGCTTTTCAGTTCTTCTGAGCAGCCTCAGAAGCAGCCAGAGCTCTGCACAGGGTATGTGCACCTCTGTCACACAGAGCTGTCTCAGACAGCATCAAGAACTGGAGTCCAAATGGGCTGAAGGTGCTGTTTTCCAGGGAAGTGCACTTGAGGGTGCAGAGTGCTCGCTCTGGCTGCTGCCTGAGTTCTGGGAACCTCAGCACAGAATTGCTTAGAAAAAATGCCACTTACCCTGGCTTATCCAGGATTTTGCAACATTTAGCCAGACAGAGAAGAGCTGGATTTCTTTTGCAAGGTTGGTTGCTTTCCTCCTGCTCTTTTCTCTTTGAGCTGCCACGCTGTGCCTGTGCTGCTGCTGGGGCTCACCTGCCACCCACACACAGCTGAGGCTCTGGAAAGTGCCACCAGCCCTCAGAGCAGCTGCACCACCCTGGAGTTGATGAAAATGTGCCTTGGAAGGTCTTGCTTTTAATCCTCATGGCCATGAAAGTACAGCTTATCTAACTACCAGCAGCAAGTAAAAAGAAAAAAAAATAACTCTAGAATTTTACTAGCCCTTATTTGCTACTGTTGGTATTTTATTTCCTATCCAAGCTTAGAGAAAATAGATTTCTGCTACAGTCTCTGTTTTTTTAAATATGGAGCATTAAATGAATCATCCTATGCTATCAGCACAAAATTCACCACACTTACTCCTATGATTAAGATAGATTGGTTTGTTGATTAGATAATTTTATCAGTTTTGCTTCAGGAGTTTCCTCAGAACTTGTGGTGCAATCCCTAAGGATTGCCTGTCTAAACTTCAGGAAGTATGATGGATAAACTCCTACAGCTTTCAGTTTTTCTGGTGGTTTAAATAGAGAATTTTGTATTTTCTGCCTAAATCAAGAAATAATCTTGCTGTAACAGGTTGGTTATTTTTGAGCCTTCCATTTTACGTTCTGGTCACGCATTACTTATATTTAGAATTGGTTTAAGTTGATTAGACAATGAAGTCTAAGCTTGCAAAAGGGATGAATCTTTCTTGATAATTTGAGTTGATCTAGGAGATTTAGGGGGCCTGTGTTAATTATATCTCAGTTAATTATCTGGAAGTCACATTCCACCATTACAGTGTATCACATGAATCCGCCCTGGCTGCGAGTTTGTTCTGTGAATTTGGAACGAGCCCTTATGTGCACTTAAGTCCTTAGCAGAGAGACTGAAAGAAACAAATTCTCCCACTAAAAAAAATACAATTTTTAATGATCTCAACAGAACAATTTTTTAAACAAAATATGAATGTTTTTAAAAGGAACCTTTAAGAAAAAAAAAGGAAAATGTATGTCAGGTGTCTACTACAAAGTGATAGAGAAAACAAAATGTGCCATCAAAACTTAGTGAACTGAGCACCTAGTTTTACAGTTCTAAACCTATTCAACTATCCTGATTGCATTTTTACTGAAGTTGAATTTAAAACTCTTGAAAATGAGTGGGTGAGGCTGAGGGCACATGGTGATTTTCATATAATCCCCAAAAGGGTTGATTTAGATTTTGCAGGTGAAAAGTGGTACAATTCATAAAGGCTTCTTGTGTAAGTATTTTGAATTAATTTCTGCCACAAAGCATTAGAGATTGTGTGTCACTGTCCAGGTGCTCTCTGCTTGTGTTTCCACAAGGGAAGGGAGCAGGAGCCTGGTGCAGGACCAGCTCTGTGTTCCCACATTCAGAAGAAAGCCTCAGGTTCTGGTGTAAAATTTAATACTTTTTTCTTCCTAAGCAGGTGTGAAAGTAAAGAGCTGGATCTTGAAATAAGGAACCTGATAGGGAAGAACAACGCTTTGGAGTCGTGTGAGGACCCCAAACCTCTTGCCCAAGAGAGGCTGAGCCCTCAGAGAACTTCATGTTCCCTTAAGGTAATCACAGTGTGCTTTTGCAATGTGTATCTGCCAGGAAAGAACACTCAGGGGATGTTCTCTGCGGGGCTTGACTATGCATGAAACTTTAGGATTTCTGAAATGATGCAATGAACTTGCTACACATTTTTTTTTTCCTGATGTAGCTACTTCCTGGTATGAGGAAGAGTGAGAAGATACATTTTGTAGTGCTTTAAAAGGTCAGCTAAACCCACTGATTATTATCCCAAGTGTCAAACCCTGTAGCCAGATGTGCCTTGTGGATAGTACAGATCCTTGGAACTGTGTAACCCCCAAAACATTGCCATTTTTGATACATTTTCAAGTTCTGATTTAACTGGGAACGAGCAGAGGTGTGGGACACAAAGACCTGTGGAAGTGTCAGAAAGGCTTTTAGGTGAATAGGAAGAGAGGAGGAGGAAAATGGTGATGATTCAAAGCCACACTTCTGTGGTATTGCAAACAGAAAATCGTAAGCCACCTGCTACGGCGGTTCTTTGCCTGCAGTGAAGCAGTGGTTAACAAGCCTGACAGAAACTTGTTCTGGGTTTCCCTCTCAGTTTCACTCCTCTCCCCTAAAACAGCGAGAATAGAAGGAATTTCCCTGTTTTCCACAAACTGGGAACAGGAGGAGGGAGTGATGTGGAGGAGAGGAATGATTAAACCATGAATGCAAGCGGTGAGGCTCTTACCTGTGTGACTCCAGCACGGGATGGGGAAAAGAAAACTGAAGGCTACAGCCCGAGGCACGATGCAGGAAATCAATGAGGAGGTAAAAGGGAGATGAGTCTCTTCTACGAAATCCGAAATTACACGCAGCTCCTTTCACATGCAAACCGCCATCTCCAGAATGACTCATGACCTCGGGGCATGAAGCTGAGCCCAGCCTAAGGAGACACCAAGGGTCAGACCAGTGGGATTAGAAACGGTGAGACAGAAGCCACAGGGAGGGATGGGGATTCCCAGAGGCAGGGGAGAAATAAGTGTGGGGAAGCAGAAGTCAGTGCAGAACCAACCTGTGAAATTAAAAGCCACAGATGATCCATGGAAACACCAAGCTCCACATGTTAGCCTCTCTCCAGCAGAAGGAGACATAGGAAAGGATTTGGGGGATGTGGAGAAGGAAGAGAACACAAATGTGCTCACCTGGAGTCTTTCTGGGGTGTGCTGCAGTGTTTCACATAGGCACTATTTTATCTGTGGTGCTTTTGTGCTCTTTGCATTTATAGCACTTCTTGCCTGTAAAATATGTGTGTGTGGTTTGAGAGCTTAGAGAGGGACACTTCATGATATTTCTGCACCAGACACATGCTGGCTATCCTTTATTTATACTTTTAAGTCAAGCAGCTTTTCACTTGGCTGGTTATTGAGCTGGGCTTCAAGTTAGTGACAGCTTGACAGTTCTGATGAGCTTCAGCAATCTCAGGGTAGGGTGCTAGGAGTACCTGTCTTGGATTGTGTCTTTTGGGAAAGGAGGTCATGCTTTTAACACCTAGAAGACTTTGTGAAAATAATGAAATAATATTAAAATATCTGTTTGTGAAATTATGCTGATTTGGATTTAAAATGAGGGGCAAATTATATGTTTAAGGGCTAAGAAAACATTATTCATGAAACAAAAGTGTACCCTTCCCTAGAGTGTCAGTCATTCATAGGAAGTTATTTGTCAGAGCCAGGAGGTCATTTTCATTCTGTAACTTTTTTTCTGAAGTGAAGAGTACAAATTGCACTCTGCAGAATGGCATTTCCTTCTGACCTTCAATCGCTTTCAAGGCTAATCTGTAAAATGTCTGTAAACCAATTTCCCTTTTTGCCAGGATTTTTTTTTTCATTAAAATTTATGATATTAGTGTGGTTTTAAATGCAAATATTTGAGAGAGAGAAAATAGAGGTCTGCAGAATGAACTTCTCAGCATATCCTTCAGTTTATGATTCCTTCAGTTGCAGCTTGTCCTGATGCTGCATTCTCCATTCCAGAAAAGGGAATAGATTGGCATTTTTTAGATTTGCAAATGTCATCCAATTATTTTCACATGAAACTTGGTTTTTCATCAGCAGACCTGAGTTTGCAAGTGTTTAAGTACTTGGGAGGCCATGCTCTTATGGTTAGTGGATAAAGGAAATCCTGAAGCAGGAGCCTGCGCTCAAATATTTTGATTTACTCTGAAACCTTGTCTTGCTTTAGTTTTATCTGGTTCCCACATATTAAGACACAAATTTGCATCTGCACCTATTTTTCTGTCAGAGGGAGCATGTAACTGGGCAGCACAAAAGGCTGAGGCTGACACACTGAAAAGGGAAAATCCCTTTCTAGCACACCTCCCTGGCAAGGCACAAAGAGGCAGATTCTTCTTCTGATTCAAAAACCACTTTTATTCTTCAGCTAAAATCTCATTTTTTACCATTTCACCACATGCCTCAGAGTGGGAAAATGGATATTGTGGCAAACACTGCTGGCATGATAGCTTCAGCAATAAAGCCAAAAACAAGGCTCAGCTGAAACATAAGCAAGGCTCCCCAAAAGCCACCAAATTGTAATTCAAGTAATCTCAGAGTTAATCTAGCTTCTACAAGTCTGCAACTGAAGAATAATGTTTTAAAAATTAAAAAAAAAAAATCCCCAACAAACCTCACAGCAGATGCATGATCAGCTAGGCAAAAAAACATGACTTTGTCATTTTGGTCAGTTGTGTTATAGTCAAGGGAAGCCTCACATTTGCTTGCATCAGGCCTTTTAATGATTCTTAGTTTCACTGCAGTTACTGAACAGACAAAGGATTTTCAGAAGTGAGAAATGGTTTTCATTATCTGAATTTATGAGTGATATTTTTGTGGTACTGTGACACAAGTTGTTCCCAGAATTAAGATCCAGCACTCTGAAAATGAGAACTTTTATCATCTTGTGGTGCCAAGGCTTGTGAGAGGATTCAGGGCTGACCACAGCTCCAAGGCTCTGATTTTTCTCCCACTTGCAAGTTTCCCAAGGATGCCTAAATGGGAGGAACTCCTCAGGTCATCCTAGAATACAAACTAAAATATTCCTCATTTTTAAGCAAGACAGTAAAAGAAAACAAAACAACAATCTCAAAGCTGCTGCTAATAGAAAATACGGAGTATAATGGAAATAAAATAGAAATTAATAAGAGGCTTCTAAGTTGTTGAAAGATGCCATTTGGGAGTTAATTTAGGGAGTGTGAAGGGCAGCAAATCCTCCCACTTACTTCCTGAGCAGCTTTTTCCATACCTGGCAGATTTTTAGATTTGTTATTGCATTAGTCTGTTTTTCAAGTGGAATTTTCCAAGCAATTTTAAACCGTGTGTTTTGTTCAGTAGCTTCAAACCAAGTATAAATGCTTTAAAATATTTGTGGAGCTTTTTGAATTCTGCAACCTGATAGGTCTCCAAGTGTCCTCCTTTCAAGGATTTCTGTATATCTCAGCTTTCTGGAGTGCTGTTGTACTACTAAGTTTTTCTTGATAGCAGTAAACATAAAATGTGGTGTCTTTATCTGTGATATCAATGAAAATGAATGTTGTTGTCTCCTTCTCTTTCTTTTTGGTGCTATTAACTGCTTTCACAGGGACAGGCAATGATTTTGCTTCAACCCCTCAGTTTTTTCTGGAAGAATACCACCAGAATACCTCTGAAGGGCTTGAGTTTTTGTTCCCTCCTCATTGACATTTCTTCTATTCATAATTTCAGACATACTCCTCTCTCTCTGATCTCTTTTTACATGGCAATTAGTTATCCCTATGAATGCTAAGTTGGATGAGACAGGCACTGAAAAGTTCTTTGGTGTTAATTCTGTTCTGTCCAGTTTTATGTGAAATCATTCACTTCAAGTTGTCATGAAGCAATCACTAACAAAGGACTTGGTGTCCTAATGTCCAGGTAGCTTTTGATCTAGGTACAGATGAAATTCTCATTCTTGATGAGTAGGATGACTTATGTAGAATCTGAAATGTCTTCATTAAAATAACCTTTGTTTTCTAATTTTTCTCTTGATACACCACAAGTTTTCCAGCTGCTCCATAAACCAAGAGAAAAATGGAAAGAACCTCAGGGTAACAGGACATATGTCATATAAAAATATTATAGAATAGTAGCTTTCTTCCAAACTGTGATTTGTATCTTGCAAAAGAGGAGTTTCTTAGTCACACATTGTGAACCAGAGATCTGGAATGTGGCTGCAAAACTCCGGCATTTCACAGGATTGCTTTGCTTTGTCTAAATCCGCTGTTGGAAATTGAAAGAGGGGTTTCTATTATTTTATGTCAAATTTCACAGGCGAGCTTTCATTTCATTCCTTGAAAATGAAATAAGCAACCTCTGCTGCCACTGCAAAAGCTGTAGACCCAGAGATATTTCCACAATGAGGAGCAGGATTTTTCTTTCATGCTTCCCTCTGAAATCCATTATAATTCAGAATTGCAAGACTGAAGACGAGAACACTTTGCACTTTTCTGTTCCATTCTGACTTTTTATGGGAAGTCTGTGGAAGCCTTCTCTTTGTTAATCTTTTCTGTGAGTTTAACTTGGTTAAACTATGGTTAACATCTTCCAAATGGGACACTGAGGCACAGGTTTGGAGCGTTGGGTGCCTTTGAGTACCCAAGTCTTGAGTAGCTTGAAGCTGGATCCGTGCTCAGGTAAGGCAAGTGGCAGAAGTGCAAATAAAACATCTGCCATTCTTCATCTTTGTCCAACTTTTCTTTGGGGAAACAAATTTTCCAATTTCGGTTTTCCCCTAAACATCTTGGGGTTTTTGTAAGGAGACTCTTCCCTGTAGCTGTTAACAGACTTTGCTATTGCTCCTTTAGAGGCATGACTGACTCATTTTTCTGTTCTGGTAGTTCACTCTTAGTGTCAATAATTGTTGTAATTACTGAAGTCCTTTTATATAACTGGAACCAAGGATAGAAAAGCCTGTCCTCCTATTTACTGAAAGAGCAAATATTCTTCCTTCCCTTACAAATGCAACTTCCTCTCTGGGGGGAGCTGGCCAGGCAATTGTGATTTCCATGCTCACAAAGCAGAGAGCTGCCTTGCTGGCACATTAGTCATAGGCATTGTGCTTCATCCATTCTGGGAAGCCCCAGCCAGGAAGGAGGAAAAGGTTAAAATCAGAATTCCATCACTTCTTTCTGGACCTTGGCTGCTTCCACAGGCAGCACTTCTGGATCTTCTGGGTCTGAAAGCAATTCTCCTGCTCCTTTAGCCAACATAAATTTCATTGCTGTTCTTCCTCCAAAGACCCACAGTGAAGGAAACATTCCAGGCTGGCTTGGATGCACCTGGGAAGGTGGGAGTGGCATGGAAGCTCCAGCAGAACCACTGGAAGTAAGTGACTGTGTTGGCTGTTCTCTGAAGTGTTTTCTGGTTAACAGGAGCTGGTGCAGGTAGATTGACAATTATGGGCTGATCTTTGTGTTCTAACAGATTTTTCTGAATGATTAAACTGTGTAAGAGTGGAAGGAAATGTTAGAAATCTTTTTGCAGATGGCATTCTTAGAAAGAAGCCCTTTCCTAATGGGTTTTTTTTGCACAAAAGGTGCAAAGTGGTTCATTTGAGTGACCCCACAAGTTCTGTGAGCAGTATTTGAGCTACTTGGTGCCAAGTGTATGTGCAGTTGTTAGATTTGTGAGTTGCCCTATTCACTTTATCACTATTCTTAATCATGCTCTTCAATACATGCCTAAAGCCCAGATGCTGAAAGCAATTCAGCATGGGAAGAACTCCATTAGCTGCCAGGTATTGCTTCAGATACTCTAAATTAAACATGTCCCTGAACTACAAGAAGAGGAATTAAGTGTTTTCTGGCTTGGAAGTCAAGGGCTCCACACCAGAATTCAGCAGGACTGGCCATGGGGCAAATATGTGGTTGGGATTTTTGCCTTTGAAAAGACAACAAAACTGTCCTTTGATCTTCATTGGTATTCAGCATTAAATTCTCTATCTACAGAAAATTTAATCCAGATCTCAGAAGTGCTCACACTATTATTCTTGTTTTTTGTATATTGGTTGAGAATTTAGGGAGGGAAACAAAAATCCTTGAGCATGTATCTGAACAGAGTATGTTCTATTTTTATGAGACTGTCTCTTTTTTTCCAGTACAGTTCTCTTTCTCTCTAATAGATCACATGTTTGTTTTCATGACAATCCATAGAAACTTCCTGGAAATTATGATGTACAACCCTGCCATTATATAGATGAGGGTCTCTCTGCTGCTGTCCTGCATGAGTGAAACTCCACACTTGAAAAAAATGGAACAATTACAGACTGGTCTTCTAAATTTCTCCAAATGGCCTGTTTGTTTTCTGTGTTGCTTGTTTTGAGCCCATTGTGCTAAAGTTTATCACCTTGGGCCTGCAAACACTTACAGGGGCAATCCTACTAATTATTCTTGTAAATGAGGGGAACTACTTACACCCACTCCAAGTCATGCTCAACTTTTGTGGCATGTACTCCTTGTTTGTATTGTCATCTGCAATATAAGTAAAATCCTGGTTTGTGTTCTGTGTCTCAGATGGTACAAATAGATACAATTTTGGTTATTTCAGAGGCTATTTGCATAATGGTTCCATTAAAACACAGCCTGAGTGGGTGTAAAGCAGATGTGTGCTCCAGAATCAGCTGTCAGCAGGTGTGAAGGTATTTAGATACAAATTTGGTGTGAGAAAATTGTTCTTTCAGTTTCTTTATGTGCACCTGTCAGGGTGGATGGGAGCTTTACATGAGGCTCTTGAAGAGAACAAGCCAGAAGCATTAATTTTTGAACATTGCTTTTCTCCAGTCAAGGCACACATTACTGAGCAAAAAGAAGCCTTTATCATCCAATTCTCTGGAGCAACAGATCCTCACACTGGAAAGACAGAGACGAGAGGTAATCCTAAATATTCCCTTAACCACATGGTGACTGATTGTACCATGCTGTGAATCTGCAAGAGCAGATTTCTTATTGTCCTTTATTTAGTACAAAGGGCAAATTTTATTCATGACCACTATTGCTAAAGGCCAAGGAACAACAAGCAGGTTTGCACTCAGTAATATTCCAGTTAGTTGTAGTCTTCCATTCATGTGTTTGAAGTTAAAGACCTAATTGGAAATATGGAATTTAGCAAATAGCAAACCAGCAGGAAAGTCCTTGGCCATTTAGGAGTTGCAACTTGGGACTTGTGCAGTGTTGCAAATGATCCACCTGTAGCTTATTGTGTATTTGCATGTTTGCTGAGTGCTGCTTCCTGAATGTTCATGTGCTTTAACAGAAATACCAAAGCACTGACAGATGGGCTGCAAGGCTTGCCAAACCTTCAGCTTGCTTCTTCTGAAATAAATGAACTGGCCAGATGATGAGGAGGTTGGGAACATTCACTGACAGAGGATCAGAATGCCAGTCTGTTTTTGATTTACTGAAAATGTTGAAATAAGGGTTATTTACTGTGCCTTCCTGGTAATTACAGCTTCTGGAGGTGAACAAGCAATGGGATCATCAATTTAGAAGTATGAAACAGCTTTATGAAAAGCAGGTAACAATGCTGACAACCTCTGTTGCAATATGTGTGCCACCTGCTGACAGTTCAGTCTGTGTTTAAATACCAGCCAGCCATGGCCATGGTAAATATCTTACTTGGTCTTGAGCTCAGAAATTGAAACAGCTTCATTATATAAAAATGAAGCCAATGTGTGTCAGTCTTCAGTAGGACAAACTAACCAGAGAAGCAGGATCTCCCTAAAATAGCAGGAACCAGTGTGGACATGACAGCAGAGATCTTCATGCCCTCCACACTGGTAAAAATGGCACAGAAGTGAGAGCACAACCAACAGAAAATCAGCCTGGTGTGCCAGCCCCTGATCCACATCATCACACATATGCTGATTCTTATCCCATCTCTTGTGAAGCCTGAGAGCTCCCTGGTAAATTCTCCATGAAAATTGCCCTCTCTAAGCAGAGACATTCAAAATTAATTGTAAAGAAATATTTTGGTTTTCATTTTTTTCCCATCCAAGATCCAACTGACAGAGCTTTTATTCCTTGCTTATGGCTGTGTTGATCATTGCTGCAGACATTATCATCAGCTGCCTAGTGACATTCAGTGCTTACAGTTTTGTTTGGTATTCCAGAACCCAAGTTGGTTCATTGACTGACACTTCTCATCTACTGTTTCCTGCTATGAAAAAGAAGTTTATAGAATGACTTAATGTGCTTATCAGGAAATTTTTCTCTCTAATATTTTCCAGAAAACTTTACTGATATCTGAGTCATTAATTTTCTTTTTCCCCCAAAGAGAAGAGGAATCCAAATGGCTCTTCCTCATTCAATCTGGAGCTGTTTTATGCCTCTGGCTCAACACCCTGAAGGTGCTGTGCCTTTCAGAATCCCCAGTGAGCCCAGCAAGGTCTGTCACTTGCTTTTCAGCTGGCAGAGATGAAGGCAAAGCTGGACGTGTCGGAGAGGAGAGTGAGCGAGCTGCAGCAGGAGCGACAGTGGCAGCAACCAGAGGAGGAGAGGTGGAGAGCACAGGGCAGAGAGAGGCTGTTGCAGGAAAAGGTAGGAGGGTGCCCTGTGGCACCCCATTTGTGCTCTGTGGTGAGCTCTCTCTTGCCTTTCATCTTTCTCCCCTGGTGTGAGGCAGAGCGTGGGTTGTGCACAGAGGTGAGACTGTGGCTCCTCAATATCCCACCCAGGGCAGGGGCTGCTGAGCTGCCTCATCACAGAACTGTGTATGGAGAAAGAGTCATTTCAGTATGACTGGCAGACAGCACAACATTAGTGTGTGTGGGGGAGTAAAGAGCAGGCTGATATCTAAACTGCACAGATTTCCCTCCTCACAGTTCAGTTCAGGGTGAACTTCTTTGTGAAGGAAGATGCTGCAGTTATTTCAAATGGAAGAGGAACACCAGCGCAGATGTTGCACAAAGTGCTTGGCAAGAAATACTCAAGGAGTGAATGCAGCTCCAGTCCCCTGGGTTTTGGTGTTGACAATGCTCTCTGCAAATAGTAATGACACTGCCAGTGCAGTTATCAGGGCTGGAAGTGTCTGGGCTGATCAGCTGGTCCAAAGTATTGCTCACCTCACCCTCAGAGTGGTAGGGCTGCTCTTTCATGACTCCTTGGGCACTGGCTCTTGTGGTGGGCTTTTGCATCTAAATTTAGATCCCTGAGCTGGATTCCCACCACAGTAAAACCACCAGCCTGAATGATGGGCACTACACACAACTTTTTACTCCATTTTAGAAACCCCCCAGGGTGGTGCTTCCTGTTCCCATTCTGCTTCATGGTGTCATGTACTTCATGACCTCTAGTGAGAGTTTCTGGATGGTGATGATGGCTGAAGTTGGGCTTCTCTATTCACGTGGTAACCTGAAGTAAGTGGCAATTGCATCACGATTGCATCACTTCCAGGCTCAGATAAAATGTGAATTAGCTGCTGCAGGAAAAAAAATGCAACCTCCTTAGCTTACATCTGCATAAGCAGAACATTCTTCTTCCTTGCGTATCAATTAGTCTTAGCTAAGCACATGCTTGATTCCAAATCCATAGAGCCCTTTACATGTTTTAACACAAACTGTGTTATGGACTTGCTGAATCACTGCTCTGAGTGTTGATTCAATGTGACACAGTCCATATTTCTTTTCATGTTACTGCCTGCCTTTTAATGTATAAAACCTGGGAAAATACCTACCATAAAAATAAGGATGAGTAGTACACTCTCTCAGAATTTTTCACTGCATACATGAATAATGAACTGAATGACAGTGTAGTCCAAAACCTTTTTATGGGGACAGGTCAACCAGCATGGAACTTTGGTCTTAAATCTGCAATTTCTTTCAAATTTCACACTCAGCCAGTAAGTGCTTGTCAGCTTGAGCTAGCTGCTGGATGAGCTCTATACTTATTGTAGAGATACCCTGCCAATCTTGCCTAGTTTTTTGAGAAAATGGAAATGTCCCAGCTAACTTAGAACACAGCAGAGCCAAGCTTCCTTGTGTGTAAGGAGCAGTTACTCAGGGGTGTTTTTACTGACTCAATTAGCACATACTGATGAACTTCTGATGAGCCCAAACTGTGGCTGGTGCAAAGACATGTGCCTTTTACACAGAAAAAAACCCATTCTTGTGGTGTGCTGTGCCTGTGATTGTTGGATCTCACTTTTTATTCACGTAAAGCAGATGCAGAAAATAGTTGAAATACTTTTTTTTTTCTGTTTTTGTCTTCAATGTTGTATGGCAGTGGCCATACATTTGGCCCTGGTCTTATTCTCTGAGTACATAAGAGAAATGCAGATCTGGGGTAACTGTAGATGGGATTTTGATCTGCTTGGCTTGCCAGCATTCCCATGCCTTCGTGCAACTGCAGAGAGCAGGGATTTAGTCTGGTATGTTGTCTCTGTCTCATCATATGGTGAGTGGTCAAAACAATTTCTACAGACTTTATCATGTCTGGGTGTACTAATGATCTGCCTTCCTGATGCCTCCTTTTCCAACTGTCTTTGGGACACAAAAATGCAGCACATCTGTCAGACAGAAGATTATTCTGAAAATCATTCTTGAAAAATGTTTCCATCTGCATTTCTGCAGCATCTCTGTGTTTTTGCATCCCAGAAAGATACTGAAGTCCTCAGTGAAGCTCTCCATGAAATGAAGGAAGAGAACAGGCTCCTGAAGCAGAAGAATGCCTCAATGACCAGAAAGAAAGAACACTATGAGAGTGAAATAAGTCGACTCAACAAGGTAGGAACAGGAGTGAGCTACTGATGCCTTTAATTGTGGGATCTCTGTTTCAGTAACCATCCAGATATCATCTTTTCAATCCTGGGTGAGCAGCCTGGTGGCAAACACATGATCACCATTTGGGAGCTGGGGAAACAAGCAGGAACTCACTTCAGCTCAGCTCTGTGCATGCTGCCCTTTTGTAGTGGGGGTGCATTGCAAGGAGAAAAATGGAGAAAGTATTTGGTTTCTCCTATAAAATCTCTCTGTATGTCATGTCTAAGCCCTCTCACATCCTCCCTCCCAGAGCAAAAGGGAAATGGCACAGAGATACTTCTGTATGCACCTAGTGTAAGACTGTGGTTGAAAGGAAAGGTCACACAGCTTAAAAACTCATTTTACATGTATTCTGTGTTTGAGAATGATGACTTCTCTTCAGAAGACATGATTTTATTTTTTATACTCATTCACAAACATATTTATACCTCTAATATTTTGTGTATATATGTCTCACTGAGGAAATTGTCATTAAATAGCTACATGGGATTTTTTTTTAACAGAGGGAAAGTAATAAATGTAATTTTCTTTCATCAAAAGATCACATAAAGCAGTGGGTGTTTTCTAGCAATTTTGTATTTCATGGTGAACCACAAACACTTCCTGAGGAAATGCACTGCAGTAACCATTGCTGTGTAACTTTAATAAATGCTTTAATAAGCTAGAGGGCCATGATGTACAGAAGTCAAGCCAAAAAACATAATGTTGCCATAAGAAAAAAATCTGGCAGCATCCATGACCTCTAGCTCTTTTTGAAATGCATTGACAAGACTTGCTCAAAGCTCCAGTCTAACTTTAATTCAAGGCCTTGTTTGTTAAACAACTTATTTAAATATTTTATTTTGCTGTCTTATGATGTGGCTGTAGTAAGACAGATGGGTATATGGACCATTCTTTTAAATGAAGCATCAATTTCATGTACACTTTACCAGCAGTAATTTATTGATTTTTCAGTGCATTTGCATCCTTCAAATCTCATGTCATGAATACACATGAGACAGGAAGGGACCCTCTGCCCTTTTAACTTCAGTCCCCTGCTATTTCTGGTTCAGCCACTTGAAGTAATAAATTCTCTGAAATGAAACAACTTTCTTCTTTTTATGTGAATGGATAAAGCAGGGTCTCCCAGTATTGTTTCCATATCTAGCTTAAAAATAATCTTGACCTTACCATTAACCTTTTGAAGCTTGAATTTTCTGGATTTTTCTTTTTTTTCCCCTCCATAATTCTGAGTTGTAGAACTTCCTCAGAAGGGTATTAAAGGGGGGGTTCAAAGGGGCAAAAGAAGGATTAATCAGTAATCAGGGTCTGTATTTTCACCCTCCCAGTTTTAGGTTCAACCTTCTTTATGTATTGGCATGGAATACAAGTTTTGCCACTATTACACCAGTTTCACTTCTGCACAATTCTTAGGGACAGCACCTCATCAGATAAAAAGCTTTCTTTTTCTGTGCCTTCTATAGAAAATGCTTGGTTTTCCCTGGGCCTTGGATAATTAATACCAATCCTTGGATTACTTTGGATACTGGTTCTCCTGCTTGGCCACTTCTTCCCCCTTTGTCTCTTCCCCCTCCAAATATCTTCCATCTTCCTGCAAGGGAGAGCTGAGGATCATCAATATGAATACAATTTCTAAAAGGGATGAAGTCAGGGTTTCATATCATATATGAGAGAATTTGAAAAGTTCTGAATGGTATTTGTGCTTGAGTAAAGAAAATATGTAATTATAATGTGTGGTGTAGACAGAGAGATGTAGGAGTGATTTAAAGATTATTCCAGACCAAGGGAGAGCTGTGTAGTACTGTTACAAATAAACAGTCTGCAAAGAACTGTGGCAGAATATCAGTGTAAAACAGTTCAGAGTGGTGCCAGTGTTGTGTGTATTCATAACTCCCTCTAGTGACAAACTGTCGAGACTACACGATTTCCTTTCAAACAGGGTTTGCTTTGTTCCATGTGAAGGAATCTCTACTTTCAGTACAAAAAACATTTCAGCCAGACTTTAATAAAGTGGATTTATATCCAGTGTATATAACTGAAACAACTACAAGTGAAGGGGGGAAACCTCTTTCTAATAATTTTAAAGGATACTTTTTCTTGTAGTGAATCTCTATTTAGCAATTTTGCTGTTTGACCTTGCAGGCCCTCCTGGATGCACTGAAAAAGCAGCACCCACCTGTTGTTGGGACTCCTCCAGGGAAGGGTGACAGGAACAGCATGGAGGAGATGAGAACCCAACTTGAAGTTCTTAAACAGCAGGTAAGAACAGCTCAAGTGAACCTGGATGCATTTCACACAGCCTAATTTTGCCTTCTCTGCCAGGGACTGTGCTTGGTAGACTTGCTGTGTGGAGCTTTTGAAAGGAAGAGCCAGTTTAGGCACAGCCCTTTGGAATGATGTTTCCCCAGATGCTGTCATCATAGCAGTGTCCACAAAGTGAAAATGAGTCCTGCCAGACTGGAGCAAGGACTTGAGGAGGGCTCAAAGGAGCAGAATGGCTCTCCTGACTCCTGGAAGTGTCCTGCCAGCTCTCTGCTAGGGGCTGAGTGTCATCCAGAGGGAATGCTAAATTTCATCAATTACTGGTTTGTTTTCTGCTCCTTTTATCTTAGAAGTTGCCAGTATAGTGAATTATCCAAGGATCCTAGTCTTGGAAAACTAAAGCATTGGCATTGCAGTTTTTCTAAGTGTGAAACAAACCATTTGCATCCACAACCTGCATCCCAAGGACTATAGATTTGTATTTATTTATTTTTTAATCTTTATTCTGAGCAACTCAAATGCTGACAGCACTGTTTTTCTTTCCAAATGAAAGAATCTATTTCAAAACAATATAGTTTTCAGGTAATTTTAACACTTCAGGTCTTTTGTCCTGGATAGTGTCAGGGTTAACATTATTGACACACAAATGGATGTGATCAGAATGGGAATTTTATTCAATGGGAATAAAATACTTGTTTCTGTCACGTTTGACAGCAGAGCCAGATTTTGCTCTCTAATATAATGCTTGCCACATGCTGGAGAACAAAATCCTGCACTTGATTGTACAGTAATGAGTTATTTCATTCTACACAATAAAATAGAGTAAACCTTTTCTTTTTCCAAAATCCTCATGGGGTATCCATTTTATGAATGTGTTTTTCTAGTTGTATAAATCAGTACAGTGAGTCCAGACTTCCTTCTACACAAAATGGAGCAGAAGGCTCTAACTGGATGGGGAAGGGAGTCTTGGGACAAAGAGGGATGTGACAGAGTCCCACAGGAGCTTGGCTGTCATCAGCCCATCCCTGGTCACAGCAATGGAGATGAAGGCTTTCATTCCTTGGGAGGTGTCCCCTCTTTCTCAGGGCAGCAGAATAAATGACAAAACTGTGCCAAAGAGGTTCCTTGTACAGCTGGAGAGTGGGAGGGAGGGAATTGGGAGAGAAGAAATGAGGAAATACTGAGGACAAAGTGTGTAGATGGACAAGGGATGCAGGGATTTCTGCAAGTCACAGCTTTGTCTCTGCTTCAGAAGGTCAGGAAAAGAATTTATAGAGCCCTGTGTTGACCTTTTCCTTCCCCTGAGATATTAACATTTTTCTAGTCCTTTTGTGAAATCATAACGCTGCTTCCAGCAAAAAGAAAACTGAATCTGTCCAATGGGCAGGGCATGAGCCAAGCAAGTTTTTTGGGAAGAGACTGTCAGCAGGCTTTTGTGAGCAACCAAGAGGACATGAAAGGGCTTCTGAAAGTTCTGGTGGTGGTTCCCACCCAAACATGCCTTTGCTGTTATTTGTTAGCAGAAGTGCCACCAACCTCCAGCTTCTCACCAGGTGGATGCCTTACCCATTAGCTGAAGAATTAAAGCAGTCATCTTAACACCAAATAATTTATGCATTTGTGTGCTTGCTGCCCATGCCTGGGGTGGTCAGATATTTTTTAATAGGATGAAGCTCTGTGATTCCTGACCACATAAAAAAGAACAAAGCCACTCCCTCCTTCAGCATTGCAAGGCAGCTTATGTTCTAGGAACAGGGTCAAACATCTGTATTTCCACTGGGAGTTGTGTATGTTCCATTTGGAATTGTGTACATTACACTCCCCTCTGCCTCTACACTGGCATGGGGAGGTTCTTCTTGAAGTCCTTGCACCTGAGATACAGGAGGGAGTTAAAAGTGCCCAGAACTGAAGAGAAAACTGGAAAAATGTTGGTAAAATGTTTGTTCTGCTACTGCTAATCCCTTAAAAAGATTGATACTAGTATTTGCTATCTTGTTTAAATATTTAAAACTGCTATTTGCCAGTCAGCTTTTTGAATTGCAGAAATTGGCACTGGGGACTGTTTCAGTTGATGTGTGCCACTTGATAATTGCTATTGTTTGTCACTTTGTATTGGTCACAAAAAAACAGGGAAACTTTTGTTTGAAGGATTGTACAGAGCAGGGATCCCCTTGGAATTCATCCTCCTGCTTGGGCAGTGCTTAGAAAGCAACCAAACCACAAAGTGGCTCTGCTGAAGTTCACATACTGTTCATGATGATTGCAGGTCCAAATATATGAGGAAGACTTCAGAAAGGAGAGATCTGACCGAGAGAGGCTTAATGAGGAGAAAGAAGCACTGCAGAAAATTAATGGGAGATTGCAATCTCAACTGAATAAACTCAGCTCTCAGGTATGAGTCAAAAGAAAGCTCCCATTGCCAGCACATGTGTATTTTATTTTTTTTTTCTCACTTTCCACACAACTCAAGGCTTTCTGGCTTCCATTAATTGACATTGGATTTTATATGAGGTCACCACCTGGGATGAAATCATTCTGAAGTAATGCAGTAAGAAGATGAGAAACGATTAGAGAAGACTTCCAAAATAAGTAGATAAAGGGAGTATTTACTGCAAGAACTTTTCAAACATATCTGAAAAGGGAGGAGGGGGAGGGTGGACACAACCAAAAACAAATCCAGAAGACTTTGATTGTTTCATTGGCACTTGATTTAAGAGTTGTGAGATCAAACCAACTTTTGAAATAAAGAGCTTCTGTAGTTAATCCTGACCTCTGCAATTGAATTACAGAGTGATGTTAATATCACTGAGGAAAAAAATGGTCTCCATACAAATTAGCTAAGCAGCCTCTGCAATAATTTTTTCTTGCAACATCCTTTTTATCTCTTCAAAGTAGTGTCAGTAGGAAGCCATAGTAAAATCATGGCATGCAAAACTCTGAGCTTTCTCAATCCCCATTTAAGAATGACGAAATTCCGAGGTTTCCTGTCTTGACAAAATTGTGCAATGCTTTGAAAGAAGGGCTGATTACCAAAATGCTCTGTGGTGATTTATTGTCCTCCCCAGCATTGTTGTGACACAGAAGCTTAAGGATTGTCTCATTCTGAACCAAGCCATGCATCACAGATGGTAGGGTCTTGCTGAAGTGTCAGAGGCTGGGTGCTGCCCCTCACCCTGGATGGTTTCAGCGATGCTGTGCTCGACTGTCCCTGCAGTGCACCAACAGTTCACACTGGAGATCTTCCTGTTTGTCTCTTCCTGCCTCAGGATTTGATTAAACAGAGCTTGTGGAGGATTTTAAAGATGAGAACAGGCATATAAAATATTTATTGGTTTGTTTTCTTAAGTCAAATTATTCAGTTGTGACTCACAGAATATTAATTGTCTTTTACCCCTCCTTGCTCTGTCCTTAGGCAAATTCCTGTTGACTCTACTGGAATGCAGAGGGCCTAAGAAAAGGCAGACCCAAATCTGAGGCCAACAACTGTGGTCCTATACCAAAATTATTTACTTATCTTGTCATGCAAGTGACTGTCCATGTAGTTCTGCTTCAAACTATTGAAAGCTACTGTGTGTAATGAAAATACAGTGAACATAGTATATAGTGAAAATACAGTATAATGAAAATATAATGAAAAAAATGCTTTGGAATATAAGAGACACAGGAATGTGCTTGTCATATCTTGAAACCAACGTTTTCCTCTCATAAAAGATGTCAAGACTCTGGTGTGGCACAAGTCAGCTGCCTTAAATAATTTTATTAATGATAAGTACTCTGAAGGTCTAAACAAGCAGCATTGCAACTCACTTGTACCTGCATGTTTTATTGATTGTATTCCACTGCTGATGCATTTCTTCTTGTTCTCATTTTCTTGACAGACAAAAGAGCAGCCAGTGCAGCCTGAGAGGCCCAGTTACCCAGCTCCACTCTTCCTCCCTCCATGTGTCAATTATGGGGGTTGTGGGATGGTTCTTCACTGTCCAGATCCTCGGGTGCATCCAGCGCCTCACAGGGCGCAGCAGCAGCAGCAGCGCTTGGTAAGGGCCCCATCACCACCTGTGTGACAAGGACACTGATTTTGTCACAGCATGGTGGCCACAAGTGCCATCACCTTGCCATCCTCAGCAGCATCTCAATCTGTGATTTCCTAACCTGTTGTTTAGTCCAGATCAAGATCGAGTTTACTTTGGCAAATACTCTTATCTGTAACAGGATTCTTTTACATTTGTTTGTTAATTAAAAAATAAGGTTGTTTGATTGGAATCTTGCTGATTTCTTAGATTAATTTATTCCATGACACACATTCAGAGCCCTTTCTAGCTGTATAATTACCCCACTCCAGAAGTAGGGATCTGCTCTGAGCCTTCAACATAAGATAATAAAAACCAAATCAGCAGAAGTGGAAGTTCTGAGTGTGGGTAACACAATGAGAAATGTGCCTTTTTTTCTGGAACACAACAGGGTCCTGTCTCCCTCAGCATGAAGAATAGCTTTGCACTGGAGCAGGTTCTGTGAGTGGGAGTTATTTATTCCAAGGAAAATACTGCTTCAAAGAATATTTTTGAAGTGCTTTGGGTTATCTAAGTGGGCTGGCTTGTTCCAATCTAGTGAGAATGCATTTAAACATGGTGAATGTCATTTTAAATACACAGTATCTGTTTCTGGCTATAAAGCTGTCACATATGGAAAGATGCTCATTATTTGAGAAATTATAGCTGAGTTTTTGCAAAATGCATGTAAGGCTTTCAGGCTGTAGAAATCCAATGGAAAAGCTGTGGTCAGACAAGCAATTTCTGTGCTTCAGGAGTGTGCTTATCTGCCTATTTATCAAAGTTGGAAGTATTGCAGAATGTTTTTCCCTGCAATTTGGACACTGGCCCAGATTATTTTGGCTCTTCTCCCTGAACTTTCATCATCTGGGTTTCTAATTCTGTGAGAGATCACCGGGTTTACAACTTTGTCATTCCAGCCGGAGCGCCGGTGTCAGTCTGACTGGTTGCTTTCTAACTCCCATTTTCATTCTGACCCTTTTTTTTCCAATTCTTTGCCTGTGTGAGTTGCTGCTCTGAGCTTTGGGTACCTCCCTGAGCAATTTGTTAGCAATGAAGAAAGGTGTTAGAATTTAATGGGTGTCCTGATACGTAATCCCGCATGTTTAGGCTGTTCTTTTTCTGTTCGTGCGCTTTTTCTTTCCTTTTTGCGCTCCAGTAGAAACATTTTGGTTAGTCTGATGTGAAATAAATATCTTGTTCCTGAAATTCATTCAAGTTTGTGAGGGATAGGTACATAAAAAGCCAAGAATTGATCAGAGAACATAAAATTCATTAGAAACTCAAAAAAGCAATGCAAACGAGTGTTATTTGAGTGTTATTTGTGCTTAAAGCTTTGTATCAAAGTCTACTTTGTTTGCCCACAAGCACAGAATTAGTTAATAATTCCTGTGACTGGTACAACTTAAGTTAAAATACAATAGCTGCTTTTATTCCTGACAGTGTATGAGAGGGATTACTGCTGTACAAGCATGAATGACAGCAGAACATAAAAGTTAAATCTGTTTTCTCTATCTCAGTTTCATCCTGCAATCTGAATTCAGGCAAAACTTCTGTAGGAGTCTATGAAATTTTTTTCCCTGCTAATTGAAATCTGCAAGATTCCCCTTGGGACTACTCAATGATTTTTGTCAGAGTAATTTCTGCAAAACAAGAATCATTTTTCCAGTGTAACTAATTTGAAGCAGCAATTACCTAGAATTTGACAAGCTTGCAACTCATTCCAGACAGACAGCCTAACACAGCTTCAGCTGAAATGGCTGGTCCCAAAGTTGTTTTCTCTAGTGGTAATTTGCTCCTCATTTACCACAGTGGGTGGTATAAACTATAATGCACTATTTCTTCCAAGATTTCCCTGGACAAAACTATGTCTGCATGGACATAACCTTTCCAGTACTTCCTCTTCCAAGAAAGATGGGAATTTTCCCTATCCCACGGTGTTTTCAGGAAGTTATGTGATAATAGCTAATGTTATAGTCACAGCAGGGCTAACCTGTGAGGAAAGGGAGGAGGGGAGAGAACTTTATTCCGTGGTTAATTCCTGTCACACTGGAGCATTTCACAGCTGTTACAGATGCATTCAGACTGGAGCAGCTTCACCTGTCAGGTGGGCCAGGTTTCTGTGGTGGAGGGAGATGCCTGCTGGTATCTGCTACTGCACTTTATTCCTTAGCCATTGTAAAATCTGGTTTGGTTCTCTTAATGTTTCACTGTGATTTGTGGGATCTAGAAAGGTCTACACCAATTTTTCTACAGCCATAGGAAAGGAAGCAAGTTGGAAGACTGGGATGGCTGGAAACAAACCTAAATATAAGATTATTTTGTAAACCGCTTTTGTGAGGCTAATGAGGAGCTTCATAGCACAATTATGTTTTTATCATGTCACTGTTCTTTTGTTTGAAGTGATTGTGAAGTCCATATTGCTGCAATAATGTTTTATTGTTCTGTGCAGCCAGACTATCAGTGGTATGTTCCTGACCAGCTTCCGCCAGATGTGCAGCACAAGGCGAATGGTAAGACAACAGCTGTACAGAGCATGTATTAAATGGACTTTTTTTCCAAATGGAGGCCTTTGAGGGATGTAGAATAAACTTTCCTGTCTGTCTGTTGAGTGCTTATGTGACAGCTTTGCTTTGGAGAGTCAAGGTTAGTGTGTGTGCAGCACAGGTGAGGTTTCTGATGTAATACCATCTATGTTACAGCTTTGTTGCAATTCATAAATGTCTCTATTACACATTACTGGATCACACATTTGCCTCATTAAACACCTAGTAATAGTTCTAAAGAAAAGATAGCCTCAGAATTCTCCTTAGAGCTTCTGTTTCTCCAACAAAGACCAAATTTAATGATGTGCCAAAACTGGGGGCCAGCATGGGGCAGGTTTAGGAGTCCTTGGTAGCAAAGTGCAGGCTTTAGGATGTTGTTTCACCTTAAAGGCAAAATGCTGCCCATTGCTGTTCCTGATCTGCTCTGGAAGTTCAGGTACCAAGTCTGAAAACAGAGCCCTGCAAGTGAGCAGAGTTAAATACTTTGTCAAAGCATCAGTATAAACTATTTTTTGGAAACTGGGAGGAATAATTAATATTTGTATCTGGATTTGAAATCACTCCTGGGTGTTTTGAAGTACTTGTTTCACACCACTCAGAGATGGACACCACAAGGAATCTCTTCTGGGTGGGAATCTGCCATCCCATGGTGGGGTGGCAGGGACTGCTGAGTCCAGAAGCTGTTTTGTTCCATCTGGAAGAAGATGATGGCTACAGAGGAACTGTTCCATTATTTGCTGTCATCCAGAAGAGATGGTAGGGTGGGAATGGTGCTCACCAAAATGGCTGATGGGCATCCCATAATTACACAGCAGCTCTTTGGAGGGTTCTGATGTGGTCTCAGGGAAAGTAGTGCTGTGCCTGCACAACAGACCAGGAGATGAATTTTGCCATTCCTCCCACTCCAACTCCAAGTGATTTACTGCACCAGAGGACACAGGGAGGATGTTTATAACAGGGGATGAAACCAGCCCAGCCACCAACTGCAGCTGTGGTCCAGGGCACTGCACTTGGGGGATCAGAAGAAAGAGAATTCTTCTTCTCCCCTGCTTGGCTATGTGACTTGACTTCTCATTCCCTGGAAAAAACTTCTTCAAGATCTTCAAAACTTCTTCTTCTGTGCTCTGTTTTTCCTTGTCCAGAATATCCAAAAACCTCCTCCTCAATGGGATAGGGATTAGGATACTTGGAGATACTTGGAGGCTTTTCCCTTCCCTTTTTGCTCCTGTCACTTTTAAAGAGGATTTCTTAACAGTCCCATCATAGTGCTGTGTAGGATGTCTGCTTTAACACCTTCTGGGCTCTTATTCTTTTTATCCTGGCTGCTAAAACTGATGATTTTGATCATTTATCCATTGATCACACAGAGGTCAAACTTCACTCTCAAAATATTGAGTCACTAGCCTGTCTTTATGTGTAATTGTCTATATTAAATCTGCCTGAAAGTATTTTCAGAAAGGTTTCCAAGATAGAAGCTCCAAGAATATGTGATGAGCAAGAGTTCTTGATGTTCCCATTTATTTGCTCCATTTTATACAAGTGCTAATTACCCTGGTTGGTCTAAATGAGCCAGTATGTGCAGCAGCATTCTCAGCTCTCATCCTTCATTTTCTCTGTAGATTATAAATAGATCAATAAATCATCTCTCTGCTGAGCTAGGTCTTCATTAAAGGAAACAAATCAGCAGTGCAGTAACTTCTAGGCATGAAGCAGTTTCCTTTAGGAATGCTATTTCAGTAGATTGATGTTCCTAGGGAAAACCTTTAAATTTCTCTTAACAACTTTTCCTTTGACCATGGGCTTTTTTCCTTAAGCAATAATTATGAAACACAGGTCACAGGTTGTAACTTCAGAGCTGAGCACAAGTGAAATGAATTGGGAAACTGTTATTTTTGGTAATATTCCATTACAAAAGTCTGGGTTAGAGATATCTGAAATCTCAGAGTCTCATGATGTGATTGGAACTTCAAAGGTGCGTGTCACTAAGCAGGACTTAGTATTTTTTTCTGTAGTTTTGAATAGCTGCACCTTCATTGTATTTTGCTCCCTCTCTTGTGAGGAGGAAAGCTGTCTGCATTTAACTTGGGTTCTGCAGGTCCTTCTGTAACCAGCTGTAATCTCATGTTTTCTTCTCCTCCTGTAACCATATCTGTACTTTTCTTCTGACTGGCACCACTTTCCTTAGCTGCTTCCATGGTAAGAGAGGGCTGTCTCAAAGGATTGCTGCATTTAAGCCCATTTTGTCTTTCCATTTTGTTTAAGAAAGATTTTTTTGCCAACATCTATAAATATAGGATTATCTCTGAAGAATTTTGTAAGTAAAAAAACCCAACTCTTTGCTACAGAAATGTGATGAACACTATTTGATGCTGTTTTCTGAGGTTTGTTCTCCAGACTGTTATGTTCCCCAGAGATGTGTTTTGGTAGTGGCAGAGGATCACCTATGCAATGTTGTGTCCAGAACTGAGCTGTTATGGTTCTGTGATGGTTTGGTTCTGGCACTTTTGGATTTGAGCCCTTTCTAATAAACTGGGAATGAATTCATCAGAAGATAGAAAAGGATGAAGGGAATAGGGTAGGCAAAATGAGAGCAAATAAAATCCCCAACCCTCAAAAAACTGCTTAGAACCTCAGATAACTCATAACAGAGTTCAGCTTGTCTTCCAAAAAAGCAAAGGTGTTTCCTTTAAGGTCACAATAAAGGAGAAGCAAAGTGGAAATGTAGGGGATACAGGACAGAGATTAAGGAAGATGATGAGATTTCCTTACTGCACTGGCAATGTATTTCCAAGAGAATAACTCTCCTTTCCCACCTTTGGGATTGATCCCTCCCCATGTACCTTAGTCTTAATCCTAAATTGTGTTTAAATTCTCCCAGCCTTGCCTTGTTGGAGGAACTTTAGCTCCTCAGTCTCTCTGTGCTCTGGCACACTCCTGATGTCAGTTCCTGACCTTTTTGTTCTTGGTTATGTGACTCTGGTTTTTGTGGTTGATTTGTGTTTGGGTTTTTTTTAATTTTTAAGGATGAAGGCAGAAAGATTTCCAGCAAATGTACTTAATGTCACTTTATTTGGCAAGCAGTGTGACTGACTTCCTTATCCAACTGTGCAAAATTGAAAAGACAGTTGTAAAAAAGAGCTTGATCTTGGAGGCTTTCCCTGGACCCAGATTTTTAATGCAAAATTCTCTGGAAAAAAGGTTTATTGCTCCAAAGCCTACTCAGAGCAAGAACCCTTTTGCATGCTGCAATTGCTGGCACATCTTGCCTTTTCCACTTCCACACTTAATCCTACTGCATTTCTTTCCTCGGCAGAAAGATTCCTAGTTAGGTGCATTTAAGGACCCCAGTTACCTCTGCAGAACATCAGATACAACCAGTGGGTTTCTCCAGCCTGAGCTGGGTGGTTTTATGTTGGATCCAGTGATGCCAGGCACGGGGAGAAGCCCAAATGGAGCCTTTTGCTTCCCTCTCCAGGGGCAGCTCTGGAGGCTTGTGGGAGCAGCTGGTCACCTCCTCATCTTGGCAGAGCACAGCCCTCAGGGTGCCCAGATGAGCACGTGGATGTGCCCATTTACTTCCATTATAGTCTCATCTCCTCTTCCTTTCCACACACCCTCTGCTGCTTCCCAGATTTTTGCCCTCAAGGCACCTAATTTGCTGCTAATGTTGTTATAATTGCAACTAATTGGAAGAAGAGGAGGGAGAAGTGTGGGGTTTGCCACTGAAAATAATAACATCTGTAGGGAGAGGGGGGAAAATACGAAAAACTGAAAAAAATGGATTTGTGGAGGTCTTCAGTAAAAACCAGACAGGAAAAAAAATTCAATTAATTGCCATCTTAATTTTCCTGGAAAAAATCCCAGACCCTTAACGTTTTTGGTATTAGCCTGTCCTCAGTGCATACATTACATGAGAAATTATCAGTGCTTCCAAGTAGTCAAGACAGATTTAATTAGCAGCTTGCCATCCCCATTGGGAATGAAAATGGGATTATTTTCAGCATTTTTACTGATACAACTCCATTTCTGCTACTGCAAAAAGGCCATTAGCACACTTCTGATTCCTAACTCCAGAACATGTGTAGTTAAGGTGCTTTTAAAAGTCAGCTTGAGCTGAAGATCACAGAATTGTTGTAGTTCTTCAGAATACCAGGCAGAAAAGTCTCATGGGAAGAGGAACAGGAGATGTGATTTAAACAGCTGCAAGATTTGATCATTTTATTTCAATGAGCCAACAGATCAGGATTCATCATTGCTAATGTTTCTCTTTAAGTGAAATACTGGGTACATTTGTGCTTGTGCTGCTAGAGATGGGTTATAGCATTTCCAAACCTTTTGAAGCTTCAGGAAGTATGTGTTGCACCAGTAATAGCCTATTTCCTTTCTTCAATTTTGTTTTATTTTCCTAGCTTGAGTGAGTTACCATCAGACACATTTTTGGGCCACAGACACCTGTTTAGCCATGGGTGCTACCACCTAATTATTCCCTCTTTTGGGTGCACCTAATGCCAGTGTACACCTGTGAGCACTGCTGAATGTCAGCTGATCTTTTTAGAAGTCTGGAAAGATTTTACAGGGGAGCTTAAAGCCATTAGACCCTACTGTTTGCTCTGCATCAACCATCAGGATTAGAGCAAAGTTGAGACAGAGACTCCTGGAACACTCTGATATCCCCACTCTCTTTGACTTCTTCACTGCTGCTGCCACTTGCATTGGTTTGATTACAGTCTTGTAATGAAGCACAGTGTTGGCTTTGGGGGTTTGTGTGTGAAAGTGTTACAAAATAGAGGAAAATTACCCCTAAGTGAATTATATTTTTCAATGTCACAATAATTCCCATTGATTTTTGCTTTTGCAGATTCCTCCCTGGAGAAGGGAGCCCATCGCTGACAGCCTCCGGCCTGGAGAAGTGTAAACCAAAGGCTGCAAGGGACTCCTGCAACTTCATTATTCTGTTTTCTTCTGGGTTTTTTTACCCCTTATCTCTTCAGTGCATGTGATTTATGTCTGGTAAAATCCCTGCAAGGACAATAGAAAAGCAGCTCATCCAGGCTGGTGATCCTCAGGATCCAGTTAAACTCTGCTGGGAAGCCGTACTGCCCTTTGTTCTGGAGATGCTGTTTGTGCTGCCTTGTGAGAATCTCTTTAAAAGCCTGATGAGAAGAGATGCACTTCTTGCTGGGGATTCAGACTGTCACATCTGGTTTGAATTCAAGAGCTTACAAGCCCAGTAGTGGTGTGATTTTTGTTGTTGTTGTTGTTTGGGAATTATGAGGGTTTTTATTTGATTCCAGGGAATGATTTGTTGATAAATCACTTTGAATTCTGTCTTTGCTTGGTTGGTGGAAGGGAATTCTGCTTCACTGTTTAAACCCCTCTGTGTAGTTGTAATCAGGGTACCACCAATGCCAGGCCAGGTAAAAGGTGCCCACTTCCCCTTTTTGAGTCCAACTCAGATCTCCTTTTGTTTTGACTCTAGAATTTCATATAAAACATAATCACAGGGATTTTTTTTTCTGTGTGTACTTATTTGTATTGCAAGAATTTTAGTAGAAATACGGAATGAGTTTAACTTCTCAGTGAATATGGCTTTATATTTCCAAATTATTCTTGTAATGATTTTAAACATCATCATGTAACCTCTAACCAAGAATAAAACCTGGCTTTGTAAGTGAAATTGTATTTAGACAATTAATTTTTTTTTTCAGAAAATTTTGCTAGAGGAGTGTCCAGCAAGCATTACTTGGTAATCTATGTGCAAGATTGTCTCTTCCTTTCAGATTTTTAAGAAGGCTGCTGTTGAGAAACAGGTGTCTAAATCTGCTGGGACCCTGCCTGAAAGAAGAAACAGAATTTGGCAGATCATGAGATGTCCTGCCTACTTTCCTGGTAGCTCAGGAGTATTTAATGTGGATTTAAGTTCTGATTCAAACAGTTTTTTTGAGCTGTGGGAAGAAAGAGTCAAAGAAGAAAGAAGACTGCCTGCATGTGCCATTTCTGCTTATGGAACAGGTATTTCCATTCCTTTCAATATCCCAAGGCCTGTGCATAGAAATAATCACCTTACAGGATTAAACATGTCCAGCATTTGATTCTGGACTCAATGGGGGACAGTCCATGGGAAAGGATTCCTCTGCTTTTGCATTGTAGGGCAATTCTGCTTCTGCCAACAGGGATGAAAGAAGTGACATTCCAACTTCTAGCACGGACTCAGGAAGGGCAGGAGCAAAGCGCTGAGCCAGGCAGCCTCTGGAGAGGAGTTGTTTTTTGGTGAACTATTGAAAATTGGAGTTTGACTGCAACCTTAGCTCCACAATAGACTCCCAAGTCTGTGCTGCAGAGAGGGGAGTTTTTATCTCTGCCTGAATTGGGAGCTGGCTCGCAGACACTGCGGCAGCGATAATGTAACCAGCGCACAACATCGCCGCGCTCCTCCTGATCAGCGATCTGGCTAATAAGGGTGAGATCATGGAAAATGCTAATGCACTGCCTTCGGAAAATCCAATTAGAATGTAACCTCAGTGAATGGGAGCTCCCAGCAGGTGATCGGGCAGAGCACCCCGCGCTCCGAGCGCCGCAATGCCCCGAACAGACGCGCTCTGTGCGCTCGCTCTGGGAGCGCCCACCGCGCTCCGTTCACCCCAGCCATTCCTGCTGCTGAACTCATTATCTGACAGCATTAGCTGGCCCAAAGGGATGACTGAACAGCTATTCACTGGGAGAAAATGGTGTTTGCTGGGCTATCTTTATAGTCACAGGCTTTTCATGTGGGCACAAGACTGGAAACTTTGGCTCACGCCAAGCGTGGGGTATTCCTGGTGTTGGATGATAGAGAGTTTGTGTCTTTTAAAATGCACATGAAATGCCTGGAAGTTGCTTTTCCGCATGATTTTCTTGGAATGATGTATGTTCCCCCAATGCAGGTGCTGTCATCTGTCTGAATTAGCATTGTCAGGCTCAAACACTTTCTGCAGTGACCCAGGCAACTCCGAGGGGGTGAGTTATTTTAGTTAAAATCAACCATAGTGTTCGTAGCAGGGATTTTTTCCTTCCTCAGCTGTGGCAGAACTGGATATCAACACTCCCAATTCTCCCTTAAAAGCTTGGGGTCTTTGGGGAATTTTTTTCCCTTTCTTTCCTTTTTTTTTTTTTTCCCTCCTGTGGAGAAAAATGTTTTGTTTAGTCTCATGAATTATAGCAAGGACATGCCACCCATGAAAATATTTTCTTCTCAGATGAAATGAATTGTATAAACAGTAGAATTAGAAATACATGGTGAATGCTGTGGGTGAAATAATGCTCTGTACCCTTTGGCTCTGACTCCTCACACCCAAAGACTTGCACTTCTTTATTTTCCCATCATCCACCCAACTTCCTACCAGTCATTGCTCAGTCATGACAGCAGTTTCTGGGGAATCAGGATTATGGGGTGCCCAACATTCCTCATCTCCATCCCTCTCTCTCTTTCAGTACTCTGGAACAGAATGAGGTAAAGCAGGTGGTGTCTAACCATGCCTTTTGGTCAAGCAATCTCAGCCTCCCATGGATAGGGAATGTACCCTGGAAATTCTACCTTGCCCATATGACCCTGTGCTGAGCTGAGAAGGTAATTCTAATCAGGTTAAATTTCTCTCTTATTTAAGAAACAATAATCCTGAAGTGTAAAAATGGTTTTTGTGTTTTAACCGTTGTGAGAATGACAGAAGAATTTCTCTGATTTGTGCAGATGCGAGTTGAAAGGTCTGTGAGACACCACGGGGTGGAAAGCATTTTTCTGATTAATAAAACACTTTCCCCCCAGGAGCCAGGATGCTGGTTAATGCTGTGTTTTCACTTAGAGCAGCAGCAGCCCTGTTTCCACCTGCCCTATAAAAGGGCAGCACCCAGGTGCTTCCTGTCCAAGGGCTGCTTTTGTGAGAGCCCAAGGCCCACGCTGGCCATGGGCTGGCAGAGGTGAGTGGAGCAGGGCTGGGACAGCTCTGGTGAATGGTAAAGCTCCTTTGTTGGCCTTTTTGTCATCTGGGTGGTTCCTTTCGTTGAGTTGCTTGGTTTAGCTGGGAGAAGAGAGAGAGATGTTTTAATTTTCTTGGAGGAAGTTTTCATGTTGTGCCTTCCTGTGTTCAGGCATCCTGTGTGTCAGCTGTTGGTCATGTTAATCCCACGTTAATCCATTTAAAACAAGGGCATTACCCTGCAGGGCTGGCACATGCAGAGCTTCTTTGCAAGTTATTCACCAAACCAGCTCTCTCTTTGATTACTTATAGCTGTCACTTAAAACTCTCACTTAAGGTTAGGCACAAAGCACCAGCCAGGTTATTTCCCTATGCTAAAAGTTAGGAAAAACTGCACTTTTCTGAAGGATAAAAAGACAACTGTCCTTTATAGTCATGCCCCAGCATGGAATCTGTAGAAATAATGTCAGGAGAAACAATACTAGTTATGGAATGGAGGGGATTAGCAATGATACCAGAAAATCATGTTCATTGACACCAGGATATTTCAAAGAAAATTCTTTCTGTGTAAGTGACCTGTTCAGGCACTAAAGCAGCTTTGGAGGGGCAGTCAATCTCCCCATATTTCCAGCTTTTTTTTGGGAAAGAAAAGCTTAACAGGAGAAAAGCTGATCTCTTCTGAACTGGAACAACAGTACTCTCTTATGTTGGCAGTAGCAAGAGAGGGATTAGTTTATTCCCTGTTAAAATTCCCCTGTGGTCAAGAATTAAGTGAGGGGTGGGGATGCCAAAGAGGGGACTTGGAGTCTCCAGTGATTTACTTGCTCCAGAAGGGAAGGGAACTCGCTAAAAATCAGGTTTGAGGCATGAATATTGCATTACAGTTAACTAAAAGCAGGCTTGAGTCTGGCTTAGTAATGCCAGCAAAATTGTTGCTCACAGGGATTGTTCCTAATCCTTAATAGTGATAATTAAAATTCAAAGTGTGTGTGTGTGTGATGTTGTTATCTCACTGCCCATGACTTCTGAAGAGACAGATCTGACTTCCCTGAGGATTTGGGTGTGGTTGGGTCAGAGCACTGGAGCTGCTTTTCTATTCTTGGGTGATAAGTTAATAACACAGGACTTGGAAATACAGAAAGAGCTGCAAAACCAGAAAACCTCCCCACCAAATCAAACACACTGCATTACAAGATACCTGTTGGGCAACTGAAAAAAAAAAAATTAAATATCCAGGAAAAAAAAAAGGCAATTAATCTCAATGTGCTGTTAATTTAATAGTATTCCCATGTGGAGTCTTAGTGCTACTGTCACAAGCTGGCCATAACTTCCTGCTGTTCCACAGATGCTTGTGACAGGTTCTGCTTTTCATGCTCATTTCTTTGCAGCCCTTCACTTTGGAGTCACAGCAGACCATCTATTTGTAATTTGTTTTCTTTCTTTTTTTTTGTCAAAAGAGGTTTGCAGAAAGCAAAATTCCCATTGGAAAAGAACTTAGAAAAATGCTGCTGTGCTGGCAGGAACTTTTTTCCAAATAATTGAATCCTTATTAATAGGCATTTTCACTTTGATGCATGCAAGCATTCAAGCTATGGCATGCTGTGTGGCTTTCTGTATCTGAAAGCACAGATAAGAGATGTGGGAAATGCAAACAAAAAACCTGAGTAGTACCAGGGAGGGGGAGGATATTAATGAGGAAGAAATATCCCATATGAGTTCCTTGTTTGCTCATATTCATTCAGCCTATTTGCCCAAATTTGTTTAGTTTCTGTATGTAAACACCACTACTGTTTATAAGCAGTGTTTCATTTTGGTTTGGAACAGCTTCAGCTTGTGACAACTGTCAGCCTTGCTCCTTCTGAGAGGAAAAGGATTGCAGGCATTGCACCTCAGGTTGTGTGTGCTGGGAGGGTGTGACACTGCCAGGATGGCTCATGACTCCTGGGCAGATGCCAGAACAGACAACTGTTCTCAAAAATACTGCATTTCAGTTGCAGGCATCTAAATCCCCATTAAATTCTTCAGGCTACTTTAAGCTTTGACATATTAGCCCCTGAAATTGTGCAGACATTGTGCCTCTGAAGTCCCCAGAGGGAGGGCTCTGCAGAGCCCAGACCGAGTCTGGCTTTGCTAAACTGCTCGGATTTTCCTTGCTGTGTAGGAAAAACCTCAGCTCTTCCAGGTGGTCTAGGGCCTGTGTGTTCAGCTGATGATGTTTGTGCACAGTCTGTGTTTACTTGCATGTTTCTATTTCTATTATACACACAGAAAACAAGTGTTCACTTGTGAAGGTTTGAGTGTAAGAGCTAAATATATCCCTACACGTGCTCTTCCCTCTAGGAGAGAAATCTCCTGGAGGTTTAGCAAGGTTGCTAAAACTTTTAACCTGGCCACATAAGAAGAATCAGTGTCCCCAGGGGGGAGTGCTGTAGTGAGAGAAAATGATTTCTCTTCAGCCTGGAGTTCAAACTTCACCATGGGCTGATTTTTGAAGCCTTCCCAGGCTGAGCAGCTCTGCCTGTGGTAGTTGTTGGATGTGATGCACTCAGGGCTGGCAGAGCCCACTCCCTGCCACCCTGCTTGCTTTCTCAGTGCAGGCTTTGTGTTTATCCTCTGCTGAGGGAGAAGTTGTTTCCATTGGGTTTTATTTACTCTTTTATAAGACTACTCCCATTTTACTGGAAGAGTTTAATTGGGCTCCAAAGCAGTCTCCCCTGCTCACGAAACTGCCTTGTTGCTCTGCTTCTCCACCAGGATGGAGAAGGTCAGAGCTGTGCTGACAGCTGAGAGTAAAGGTTTTGTCCAAAATGACCTGATTTTAGACCAGCCTGAAAAACCATTCCTGGCTATTTAAACACAGAGAGACCTATGAAATGTCAAATTTGGTACAAAGCCAGCAGGTTCCAGGGGTGTTGGTTTCCCAGACATGGGCAGGTGGAAGATAGGGGACCCTTTAAGATCGAGGAAATCTCAGTGTGTTCTCTGGGCTTGGTGGACATCAGAAAATGCAAACAGGACCTCAGCCAGGTGGGACCTGTCCCCAGGAGACCCAGCTTGAGTGAGCCAGGCCTGTTTGATCTCATCCCTGCCTCTGCAGGATGCAGGCTGGTGAGGTTTTTCTGAGGGGCCATAATACCTAAATGTGGGATGTATGCTACAACACTGTGATAGCATGTGCATGTTTGTGTATAAGTAAAAATCAGGGCATGTTCAGAAGATGGAATCCAACCTGACCATTTTCATCAGTGGGAATTTTGTCTGAGTGAGGGTGTCAAAATATAGTCACTGCTGTACAGACTCACCTCTGCCTTGGAGATCCTAAAGGTCTTCAAACAACTTTGTGTGTGACTTCATTGGCTCTAGAGAGAATGAGCATGTCAATTGTGGGACATTTGTAACCCACATCCAGGCCAATCCAGAGGAAATCTGCAAAGCTGTCAATAAAGCAGGAGAACATTAGGAATTAGTGCATGATAAATGAGCTGGCAGCTGATGCCATCAATACATTGGAATGTCATCACTGATGCCAGGCTGAAGTGCTTTGATGCTGGTCTTCCCTGGATTTGGCAATGGGATTTTTGTGGACATGGTCATCATCATCACCTTGATGGCTGAACAGAGCCACTCTGCCTTCTCTGGAAAAGTGGGGCATGTTAAGGAAGTGCCTGGTGCTAAAGCCATCTCTCTCTTTAGTGCTTCATCTTTCTTCTTTAACAGGAGTGAAATCCCTTTTGAAAACCAATGTACTGCATCTTACCCTGCCTTCAAATATTGTGATGATGATGGGAAAATTAGTGACTCCTAAGCTGTGTGTTTCCTATTTGGCTTTTGCCTGGGTTTAAAATGCTGTTTCCTTTCCTTTTCTCCTTGCTGAGCCAACCCTGGCAGATCTTAGAAAGGAACCCTGGAAGGTTTTTTCTCAGCAACACTGGGGATATTGCCAGGTAGGGGATGGCCCTGTTTTCTGGGGCTTGTCCTTGGGGTAGATGTAACAGATTGTTGGGGTGTTTACAGACCATTAATGCCAGTTCTGTGTGGAGAAGTGGGAGAAGAAACTGGGGCTGAGAAATATTTCATTGGCTTGTACAAAAAACCCTAAAGCTGGTGCTGAGAAAAATAATTATCTATAAGCAAACAATTCCACTTGGAATAGTAACACCACAAAAGTGTTTCCAGCCTTAGTTCAGGGGTGCTCTTTCCACGCTCTCTGATTCAGTTGATTCCCTGTGTTACTCCAGCTGGAGTTGTAAAAATGACAGGAAAGATTAATTAAATGTATCCCATCAATTCCTCCTTGGCCCTTTGGTAGTCAGCTCTTCTGTACAGATTTCTTGATGTCTTGAGGCAAGCTCTCCCATGGGCTTTCCAGGGGACCACACAGACACTCAGCTCCTTCTGGCATTTTTTTCTGCTAATTGCCCACCTTCTAAAAAGCAGAGTGGCAAACAACTTCCTTTGAATAGCTCGGCTACCAGGGAATGGCAAATCAATGGAATTGTCTTTGTTGTGCCTTTTGCTCCTCACAGCATATGAATGCTATGAAAAAACAGACACACCAGTGGGGCTTGTGGCCTCCACACACACATCTGAGGCTGTATCCATGTGAATCCTGCTCCCCCTGCCCAGTTTGGGGAGGCTGGACCAGGAGCGAGCGCTTCCCAAGGCAAAGCGATTACGTGCGTTCCCACACGCTGTGTTCTTGAGGCAGAGGCAAATTCCTGCAGTTACATAAGATGTTGGGCTTGAAGCTTTGCATAATTGTGTTCTTTATCATTTCAATCTTGTGTGTTTTTAAATTTTGCTTTCCTGGCCAATGCAATTTATTACAATTAATTTGTAATCTGCTGCACTGGGCTTTATCATCTCTTCACTTGAGACGGGAAGCAATTATAGATCTTTAGAAGAGATGTCCTACTTAGACACAGCAAAATGTCTTTCACAGGACACCAGGTTTTATAAGAGAGGATTTAAAACTCTGATAACATCCTGGAGTGCAAACTTGGGAACTCTGTCCTTCCTGAGCTGTGCTGTCTCCCATCGATGGAGCTCTGTGCAGTTGCTGGAGCGGATGCTGTGGGATTGGGGCTGCTGTCCCTGCTTGCCATGTGTCACACCTGGCTCTCTTTGCCATTAAAAACAGTCACCTAGTGCCATCTGAGATGCCACTGGGTAACCAAAGCATCTGCAGACATGGTTTTGGCAATGAGAGGTTTTGCCCTTCAGTGCAGGACCCCCAGAGATGTCTCAGAGGGTGCTGGGTGCTTTCTTCAGGAGACTGAAGCAGCTTCAATTTCCAAAGCAAGACCAGCTCTGTGGCAAAGGGCTGATGCTGGATGGTCGGTCCTCTGAGCTCTCCTTGAAACTGTTTGTACCTCTGGCTTTGACCCCAGGACCAAAATCAATCCCCTGAAGCAAGTTATGGCTGGAATTCCCATGCCGGGACACGTGTATTTGGCCCCAGGGAGGGCTGGATGGATGCTCCGACTTTTTGGGAAAGCCCACCAGATGGAGCTCGTGTTTGAGGGATCAAACTCCAGCCAGGAGCTGGGAAAATAGGACATAGACCTGTTTTTTATTGGATTGTTTCAGTAACAGGGGGTGAGTTGAGCAAGCCTGGCTTCCCAAGCTCTTGCTTGTAACAGGAAACGTTCAGTGCTAACGATGTGGAAAAAGGAAATGTTTTTGCAGCTAGAAGTGCTTGGAGCTTTCACTGATGTTTTAATTTTCTTGTTACTGTCTTATTTTGCAGAACTGTTTTAGCACTCATCCCCTCAAATATATCTGTCCCTTAGTGTGCTTCTCACACTGAATTATAACTGCACCCCCTTAGTTACTAAATCCACGTGAAATCAAAGCAGTGGAAAACTTCCTTAGTGGATTAAAAAGAAAAAAACGCAAACATTTGGGGAGTGGAAAGGAAAGGTATTCAGCCTTAAACTTAGTTACCTAGAAGACAACTAATAAAACTTTGGAGTGTGGCAAAGAAAGCAGAATTAAGCATGTCTGGGTCTGCAAAGGTGTAATCCATGAATTCAGAGGTCCAGCCACACATCATTGCCGCGCTAATTTTGGTGTGCGCGTCACCTCTCGGCCGTGTGCTTCAAAAAACACATCTTTAGAAGCCCATTTGTTACTTGTGTAATCAAACTGCTCCAGCAATACATCAGGGAGCAGTATAAACACTCTGGCTTTGAGGACATGGTGCTTATCTTCAGCATGGGTGGTGCAGGCACTGCTGAGGTCCAGCCCCTGCTCCACACACAGCCCGAGGTGGCCACAAGTCACGTTCTGCATGGGAAACACAGCAAGTGGATGCCACTGATTGCACCTCCTGATGAGACAGACATGCCTCTGTTCCCTGCCACCCATCCTGGTGGCACTGGAGACATCTAGGGGTAAGGTGAGGCTGAGTTAGACCAGCCTCACCAGCCAACCAAAAAACGCGTTCATATTTAACAGGCTTTAATTTCAGCCAGCACAAAGCTGGGCCTCTTGCCTCACGCTATTTTTCACTCTGTGAGACAAAAACCAGCGAGATGAGCTTTTATTCTAAATCATACAGGATGAGCTTGCCTTCAGTAATGCCTTTGGAAGAACCATTCCCACTCTGTCAGTGCCTGGAGCTCTCCTCTGCTGTGTGCCTGTGAGTGCCAGCACACAAAACATCCCTGCTAATTGCTGAGTGCTGCTGGATGCACTTGGGTAGGAAAAAAGGAGCATATGTGCTTTAACAGAGCTGGATGTGTGCTCTGAGTTCTGAAGTAGCCAGATGTGGCACCATGCTTAATTTAAGCCCTCTTTAATTTAACCTCTCTTTGTGTTGTTAGAGCCTGTAGTGCAGGCCTTGAAAATGGACCTGGGGCTCCCCAGAGGAGAAAAGTTTGTTCCCTCATTGCTCCCTGTCAGCAATGACAGGGAATCAAATATTAGCTCTGCTGTGTTTCAGGTTCTCCCAGTAATGTTATCACTGGTCAATGAGTGATAATTTCCCTTTTCTCTTTATTTCTTTGTTTTCTGTCTATTCAGTAAGTTGCATATTCCAGTTTCCTGGGAGTCCTGGGTGCCACTGGTGACCAAAAGAGAAGAAGTCTCAGTCTTGAAATGAGAGCTGAGGATATCAAAGGCTGGTCCTCACTTTGAGGGAGGAAGGAGAAGCAGAGGAGGTTGATGCCATGGATTTCTCAGTGGCCTGGAAGGAATTAGGGCATTACAGACTTTCCTTGTCTATCCTGAGTAAAGGTAAATCCTTCCCAATCAGTTGCCATCACATAAACCCAAAATCAGTTCTTCAAACCCATTCCAGTCTTCTGCATTTCACAGGCAAACACTTATGGAGACCTCACATTGGCTCTAAAAATTGCACTGAGGATTTATGAGCAGCAGAATGTCCTATTTGCCCACACATGTGCAGAGCTGAAGGTAAGAGCACATGAAGCATTAAATAAATAATAAAAAAAAGTAATTTAGTATTTAGTTTCAAGCGCCATTTCTGAACAGCTGATTCTTGTTGCTCCATTGTGTGAGTGTGTAAACTGTGGTGGGAAAATAGTGACTTAAATCAACACTTTGCAGTGACATGTCTGAAACAATTCTTCTTTGAAGACGGGGATATAACAAGAGCTCGGGTCTGGGCTGTGTCTGTGGGAACACCTTCACACAAGAATTAAAGGGTGAGTGTTCTAGATCAAAGTAACCTATACTTCATAATATGTCTAATCACCATACCAGTCATCTTCATTAAATGAATTTGTTTTAATTAAAAGAATAGATATTTGGCATCAGAGTTTACGGGGTCTGTTGGGCACTTGAGATTAAATCAATGGTTTGTTAACAATTTTATCTGGAAAGTAGATTAGATTATTTAAATTATGCAAAGCAGCATCGTTTTTCTTTCTCAGTAGAATGAAGTTCTGATTAAGAAATAACGCTTGGAGCATGAAAGCTCTGCTTGTCATTATTTTTCACATTCATATTTGGGATTTTAGAGTGAAGTTGTTTATCTTCTAACTGGTTTTATAATATTATATCAGGTTTGGCAAAATAAAGCAAGTGCTGCAGTAGTGTCTAACTGCAGGTGTTTTCCAATGGTGATATGGAAAAGCCAATGCTGGATTCTTGTTTCAGTTGGACCATATTTTAGATTTGTATTGTATTTTTGTGCTGTTGGAGCATTAAGTCTTGTTAATCAGTTCATAAAACAGTAGGATTAAAAAAATGCACTGAAGGTGTAAAACAGCACCAGGAGAGCTTAAAGAGTAGCTTAATAAATAAAACATAATTGGATAAAATGGGCAAGCAATGAGTTGAGGGCAGCCGAAATGTGTAATTTCTTGGGGTCAGTGGCAATGCATCAGCTTGCAGTGTGTCTGGGTGAACCTGGAGGTGTTGTGGTGTTGCATTAGCAGGGCTGGGCTGTTGGGTGCCTCATTTTATCCTGTTCCACCAGCAAATGCTGGGTCCAGTGGTGAGTGGTGCAGCAACCACTCCATGTGCTTTTGACATCCCTCAGGAGGGGGGAAGGAAAATGCCTCTTGTTAGGGAAAGAAGGCAGGGTTGGGAGCTAGCAGGGAGCCAACCATGAGTGCTAGGCACTGTGCTCATGGAGCACCCAGCAGCACACAGCAGAAGGTGCTGGCTCTGCCTGGCCACACAAGGTCACCTCTGCCACAGCTTCAAGCAGCACTCACCTGCTCCCTGAAGGGCAGAAAAAACCCCTCTACTCAGATGAAACCTGTAGGCAACATCATATTCCTGCTGGAAGTAGGAGCACGATCTCCATGCTCACAGCATTCGGTTTTAGCCCTTCCAGGCGCTGTTGCTGCTCGGGTTCCACCTGGGCACTCGTGTGTGGCTGTTCTGGAGGAGGCACTGGCAGCTCCCAAGCCAGATGCTTCCAAGATGCCTCGGGAGGCCCCTGCTGTCCCGCCCATCCCTCTTCTGGGAGAGTGAGCTCTGTGTGCTGCTGCATAACTAAAACCCATCACAGCCCGGGTTATCAGGCAGCATCGATCCGTAAGGCTGGTTTAGCACCTCAGTTTATGATGTTAGAAAATAGCAATGCCCTCTCCCTAGTAACAAATGCTAATCAATGGGCTACTGGTAATGGATCTTCAGACCTGCACCACAGTGAGAACCATGTAATTGGGCAAAAAAAAATTGTATGTAAACAAAATGAAGCACACACGCAAGCACTCCCGGTGTCATCTGTCTTCCACACCAAATGCACGGCAGTGCTGGCTGCTAAAAGTTGCAATGAATTATTTATATGATGAATTATCCTTCTTCCTCCCCTCCTAGAATATCCAATTGCCCGTTTCCATTTTTGTTTCAGACAGATTTATTATTCAGGATTTTTTTCACTGGATAGCTTATTAAACATTTCCTGCTCTTTCTCTCCATCGTACATAACACGCATCTTGTTTCCTGGTAGCACCTATCCATCCACTCTAAGGGGGCCTCCCAGTGTGGGGGAGCTGTGAGGAGTGCAGTTTTTAACCAGTTTGCAGCCCTCCTTGGGATCCAATTAGAGATGTTCAAGATTTGGGATATTTATTTGCTCACTGGAATTGAAGCTGTTTCAGCCCCCAAGGAAGCGATCCACAGCTACAGACAGAGGTTGAGACTGCATGTGGATGAATAATTTGGTTCCTCAGTTCCCTGAAAGCCTTTGAGAGGGTGGGAGGAGGAGGTGAGTGCCCAGAGTGCTGCTCTTCTGCTCCTTAAGTTTCTGGGTTTTGCCCCAAAGACAAAGGAAGAGCATTTTACACTTGAGGACTTGTTGCCCTGAGTGTTGTACGTGACCATGCCTGGGATCTGTTCCTGTAAATGATTGTGAATCATCTCTGGTTCCAGGAGGGAGTATTTCAAGGCCAATTTTCTAGGAGCTGGGACTATCCCAGCTACTATTTAATGGATTTCAAAGGAATCACCTACACGGGAGAATTTTCCGCATTTGGCTTTCATGGTTTGGTTTCCATTTAGGAGGCTACCTCAGTACCTTCCAGACATTCCCGTAGTTTCCAGCATCTAAATCCCAAATCTGCTTCCTGTATCTGCATTGAATGTTTTTGTACCTTATAAATTTTGGGAGAGGCGAATCTTGTTGTGGAAGTGCTTTAACTGTGCCTCTGGCTGAGCGTCTCGCTCTGTGCTGGGCTTTAAATCACCACAGAGATTTACAGTGGCGATAGAGGTGGAACTGCAGGCATCCAAAACAAGAGTTATCTGTGCAGAGGAGCCAGTGTGCACACACCCCTGCAAATAATATCCCAGGGATGTCACTTTGCTTCCCCTGGAATCACAGACTGTGATACCCCCTAAGAACAATAGCACTAAAACTGTCCTTGGCTTCAAAATAATCGGTTTGCCTGTGTGTGAGGCGCACGGTCTCCAGAGCTCTTTGGCTGGGTAGCAATATTTTACCTCTAATGACCTCAAACCCGAGCCAGCCATTTTTGCAGGCTCTACAAAACCCTGTTGTGCCATGAATTGCACCAGGAGGTAGCTGCTGCCTTCACCTGAGCACATCCCTCCCTGCTGGCTCCTGCTGGTTCCTTCCTGGGGGGAAGCTCGTCAGAATGTACCAGATTTTCTTCACTAATTTCGGCTTTCTCGTTTAATCAGCTTCTCCCATTTTTGGATGATTGAATCTTTGTGTCTTCTGCATCAGAAGAGGAGCACATGTAGTTTGCTGAGATTTTTTTACTGAGGTGCTGCAGTCAGAAGCAAACAATCCTGTAGGAAGGGAGAAGTTGGGACGCTGTCTGCAAATACCAGGTAATTTTTGGTTCTCCTTAAACATGCATAAATTAATCCTGAACTTGTCTTTCTCCCTTCCCTAAACTCCTACCCTTAAAACCTATTTGAAAATGATGAATAGAGTTGTTAAATATGTAAAAAATGAAAACAGAAGGATAACTGGATAGGGACTCCCACGGGGCTGTTTTTCTTAATCCTGGGGTTTTTTTTGGTGAATTTATATTTCTGAGCAGAGCCTTGGGCAGAATGCTGGCTGGCTGGACCCTGCTGCTCTGTGAGTTGACAGAGTGGGAGGTAAGTGGCAGTAACTAATGGCAATTAGCAGAGTTCTGGACAGCTACGTGTCCCTGAAGGCATGAGCTCTTCTGGGGGTTGTGTCTTCACAAAGAGGAGCTGTTTGTCACCCTCCACGTCACCCTACAGAATATGACAATTTGCATTCCCTCCGCTGAGGCTTTGCTGTCAGATTTGCTCAGCTGTCTTGCAAGGAGAAAGAAAAAAAAAAAAAAAAAGAAAAAGGAGGGTTTATTGAAATTTGCTCCCCAAATAACTTGTTTAATCCTTATGTAGCACTTGATGTTTTTATGACTGGTGTGTCAGAAAGGAAACAAAAAGAGATGGGTTTGTTTTTAAACAGCAAAGGGTAGTTTTGTCTTTTTGCTGCAGCTCTCAGGTAATAGAAATTTGTCCCTCGGTCCCCAAACCTGAAAGCTGCCTCTGACCAAAACGTGATGAGGGTGAACATGCAGCTCCGAGACCCGTTTGCTCAGTTGCAGGAGGGTTTAATAAATCCCATTTCTCACGCATCCTTGACGGTCTCTCCCGCCTCCATCGCTGCTGGGATGTTCCGCAGCGTTCCCGCAGCCCCGACCGACTCGAGCAGCGTCTGCGTGAGAGAGCAGCGGGAGCCCCGCATTCCCCGTCCCGGCTTTGCTTTCGGGCAGGATCCGACCCTCCAAGATGGATGTTGAGTAGGCTCTGGCAGCGCGGCACAAAGCCGGGCGGCGCTGCCCCTGCGCGGCCGTGCCGAGCCGAGCCGTGCCGTGCCGGGCCGTGCTCCCCGCGGTGCCGCCGGCTCCCCCCGGGCCCGGGCCCGCCCCCGCGGTGGCGGAGCGGTGGCGGGGCGGGGCGGCCGCGCCCCGGGGCACCCCCTGCCCGCCCGCCCGCCCCGGCGGCAGCAGCGAGACGCGCCGGGCGCCGCCGCTCCGCGCCCCCTCCGCCAAACTTTTGCCGGCGCTCGGCCGCCCCGCGGCTCCTCCCGGGAGAGCCGTGCCCTCGCCCCGGGCGGGGAGGGTGCCCGGGGGTGCTCCCGGCTTCTTTTCTCAGCTTTTTATTGTTTTTCCTTTTTTTTTTTTATTTTTTTTTTTATTCTTCCCCGCGGGGAGGGGTGGGGAAGGGAAGGGGCTATAAAGCGCGAAGGGACGTGCGTGACACAGTCCCCGCTGCAGCCCGTCTGCGCCGGAGCGGGGGGCTAGGTCAGCACCCGTGCCCCTAAAAAACAACCCGAGCCTCCCCCGCCGCGGGAGGGACAGCACGGGACGGGAGCGACGCCGCAAGGTAAGGCACGGGCAGCGGGGCGGGAGGGGCCGCCGTGCCCGAGCCGGCTGCGGGACCCTCGGCCGGAGCGGGGCTGGGGCCACCCTGGAACCGTCCGGGCCCCGCTCCGCCGCGGCTTCTGCGGGATGCTGCCGGGAGAAACCTCGGCGCCCTCTCGCATCCCTCCCTCGCCTTCGAGGTTTGGTTTTCCCTCCCCGTGTTTGCCCTCCTGCAGCCCGGCTCGTCCTGCGGCGCTGCCGCGGAGCGGGTGTGTGCCAGGCAGGCAGCGGCTCCGGCTCCGCCAGCATCGTGCCTTGTTGCTCGGGGAGAAAAAAGTGGCTACCAAAAAAAAGCAGACAGAAAACTCTACGGTGGGATGTAAGCGGTGAGGTTTGCTACGTGCAGCCTTGGTTCTGTTTTTATTTCGACAGCGCGGAGACAATGGGTACAAAGCGTTGTTTAATCACTTGCAGATAGAACTTTTATGTATTTAAACCTTCGCACTTAAAGGCTAGCGCAGATTTTTGAGAAGCTGTGATTCTCTGAGCGTGTTTGTGCTGGTTAAATGTAACACTTGAGCGGTATCATGCCCTGGTTGTCCGGACGGGTTAGCGTGGTGCCAGGGATGAGCGTGCTCCTGTCTGTGCCCTGCTGCCCGGGGCTGCTCTGCAAATCATCCCGGTGGACACCGACGTGGACTGCTTGCTCTGCAAGGCTGCTTTCACACAGCGAGCGGGACGTGGAGCTTGTAGCTTCCCTTGGATTTCCCCTCCCCACCAAAGGAGCTGGTTAGCATCTACTTACAATGTTAATTAGAACAATTAAACAGTGTCGCTGTTCTTGTGGCTCGACTGCAGGAGGCGAGCGCAGAGGGGCGGCAAGGTCCCTGCCGTGAATTCCCGGACCTGCCTGTCCCAGCTGGCTGTGCACAGCCATAGGGAGATAGCAGGAGGTGTTCGGTGGCACAAGTGTGGCACTGTCTCCGCCGGGCATCCCGCAGTCAGGCAGCAGCACTGAGGATGGGCTCCAGCCTCGACGCACCCATTTCACGCTTGGTCGAGGCAGTGGAGTTGTGTCTGTAAGAGTGGAAGGGGCGAGAGCGATGTGAGGGTGAATTCCTCCCTGGGCTCCTGGCGGCGAGTGATTTATGGCATCAGTGACCCTGGCCAGGCACTGCTGGCTTGGCCATAACCTGGTTTCCATAAAAACTGCGCTTGGGTGTTAGACACCCTCAGCACTCCTGGCAGTGCCGTGAGGGAGCAGGGGGAAAAACTTGGTGTTTCTGCTCAGCCTACTTTGAAAATCGCTGAATCTGAGCTATTTTAGGAATGGCATTTCGGATTGCTTCTTGTCAGGAATGCCCCATCCTCCCGACCGCGCTCTCCTACCTCAGAGCGAAACACGTACCTGCAGGAGAGCTGCCCAGGTCAGCTTTCTAGTGCCACTACAACTCCCTGAAGTACTCAGAGCAATGCCTAGAATTTGAAACTTGCTGCTATTTGAAGCAGGAGAGGAGTTTTTCAAACACTGAGAGATTCTTACCTTCTATGTGCAGTGAGATGTGCAGTAGTGCATCATGTGCTGGTACCGTGTGGATGTACCCAGGGTTCTGTGTCTGTGTTTCACCCTGTTGTGAGCAAAGTGTTCCTCATGAACTTCCTGAATCAGCAGATAACGAGCCCTTCTTAATTTTGAGAGAGCTTTATAATAGGTCTGCAAAATTCCTTGCCATGTTTCCATGATGGGGACTGTGGGTGCATCCCACTTTCCTTGTCTCTGTGCGGCCCTGGACAGACCCCTGTTGATTTCTGTGCTGTGGAGGGTGGGCACTGTGGCGTGTCACTGCAGCCCTAGCAGTGAAGTGACAAAATATGCATGTCCCACTCCTGAGTGGGGACGTGCCAGGCTCTGCCAGCAGCTCCACACCTGGCAGGCGGTGGCACACGCCCGTGACGTGCCGCTGGCGTCATGGCCAGCAGGTCACCTCACGCCCTGGGGAAGGCCAGGGTTGGGTGGTCAGATGAGAGGAATTTGAGCTCTGTGTAGGGTGCTGATCTCACCAAGATGACTGTGGTGACTGTGGGCCCCTTTATTTAATTGTGAGAAGTTTGTCACCGAGGCGAGGCAGAGCTGCGCAGCATCGCCCCACACGCCTGTGTTGTTGTGAGTGAGCGCTTCGGAAACGCGGAGGAAAAGCTCTGAGGTTTCCCCGATGTTTATAAATACAATCTGGTGCAAACTGTCAAGCAAGCTGTTCAAAATCACATCACGCCTGCTCTGCCTTCGCCCCAGAGCCGGTGTTCTTGTGCTGTTCGGAGCTCCCAGCACGCAGCCCCGGCCCATCTGCAGGGCTTTCCCTCTCCTCCTCCTGCCAGCCAGGCCGGGAATGCAGCGCTGAGAGCAGGGTTGGTGCTGCGGCTCCTTGTGCAGCACCACCCGCTCATCGGAGCCTGAGCATCCTTCAGTGCTCTGAGAGCCCAGGCTGCCCCAAAGCAACAGCTCAGAACTGACAGACAGACCAGAACTGGGCAGGAAGGGCATCTCCAAGTCCCCTCTGTCCTCCTCAGAAGGTTTGCCTACCTTAGATATCCCCCAAAAATGAAGGGATAAGCCCTTTCCTGGAAGCTCCATCCATGCAGTGGCCTTCTGCTCCATGCCATGTCCTCAGGAGGGCTGGATGGAGGCTGTTTGCCTCTCAGGCATGCCAGGGTCTTCTGCCTTAATATATATAAAAAGATGAGATGTTTATTAAACTCAGACCCTGCTTTTTCTTCTATGATTTATGCCCCGAGAGGCTGGCGATAAACAGTTTATTAAAAAGAAATCCTGATTTATTTCTGCAAATGGTTACGTTTCAAGCTGGTACCAAATGGTTTTGTAGGAGACCACCTTTTATGCTTCCCATGGCAGTTGAAAGCATTGCTAGAAAAACAATCCAGAATCGAAGTAGGTTTGGATAAAGGCAAGCCAGGACCGTACGTCAGGCTATGTGGTGCTTTAATGCAGCGAGGCAGCGGATTTTACCACGGAACATCTGGGCACTGGCTTCAGTTACAGCACAGATTTTAGTGGGATAACAAGTCTTGCTTGGCTTCGCGTTCATTTTGAAGTCACTCAACTTTATACGAATAATAAAACTGTAAGCCCATTACTTCACTGTTTGCACGGGGCTGTTTCAGTCCCCATTCGGGGTCTCGCATCTTTGTGGGGCTGGTTTTACTTTGCTGTGCTAAGTGGGTATTTATCTTCTCAGTGCCTGGCTCGCTTTCGCTGGAGGCAGCTTTGCTAATTTGAAGCGATGGCCACTCCGGGGAAGGCGGGCGGGTTTCCATTCGCCCCCGCGGAACGCGCACGTTTTCTGCATTAGGGGCGGCCTCGTGAAAGCCGCGCGTTTCTCCTTCCCAGCTCCAAGGGGCTGAGGTTGGTGACCTGGAGGGCGACAGAGCTGCTCTGGGCCACCAGCTCAGCCACTCGTGAGAGTTAAAGTAACTGGGGAGAGGTTGCTTGCTTTTTCTGTTTGATTATAAAATGCAGAGGAGAAGAGTGGACTGGACTGAAGGAGGAAAGGGCCGCCTATTCTATACAAGAAAACAAATTTGCAAGGCCTTAGAGCACATACTGCTGGGAATGCCTCAGCATCAGGGAGGATAACCTCAGCTAGTTATGTATCAAGGAATCTGTGTTTGGAATGCAAGTTCCATGTGAGAGTGTACAGACAGGCCACGAGGCCGATGTTTATGCTGATCATGGAGCACCTGGTGTGATACTGAATGCTGATGAGCTCTGTGTTTTTGGTGTCACTGACTGTATGGGCAGGCATAAATCAGAAGAAATCAGAATTGCATCTAAGGAAGGAGAATATCCCAGGTAAGACCAGTGAGAAGGGACTTAAGTACTGCTTGAGCTCTGCTAACTCGTGAGTGGAGCAGTGAGTGAGCGAGCAGCGCTGTTGGGGAAAGGCAGAGTGCAGAAACTGTTCTGTTTCACATCATCAGATGTACTTCTGTGGCAGAAATCCTCATTAGATCAAACAGGGATAGTTTCTGCCTGAGAAGACGACTGAAATAAGCTCATGGATGGATGGAAGGAGCTTTGAAGGCTGAGATGTTATGTTTGAAAACTTTACCACGATGTCATTAGGAGAGGAAGTATTTGCCCTTAGATTGGGAAACAGGTCAGGATAATAAATCATAACTCCGAGAGAATGTGCTTAAAGCTGGAAATACATTCAGAGGACAGAGAAAGAGAGCAAATATTAGAAAGAAGTTTTTTCTTTCAGAATTAATTTTCTGATTTGCTGCATGCAAGGACACCCACTGAAGAGGGGAAGGATAAATGTTAACACAGAGCTGTAACAGGAACCAGCTGAAAATCTCACGACTGCGTGGATGGCTTTGATTGCTCCGCAGGGAGCACGTCAGTCATGTAGGACACGTCAGAAACAGGCAGTGTGTCATGTCACCTCATGTGTGAGGTAGCTGATAGTCCAACTTCACCAAAAACCTGATGAGAGGCATTGTACAGGATGGGTTTAAATGATGTTGGAGTGATCAGCAACAAGGCTGAGAAGCCAGCCCCACTGTGCTCCACTAAACACAAACATTCCTGAGTTACCAGAGGGGTGCAGCAGATCCTGCACAGAGCATCTCACAGAGGGCTCTGCCCTTCCACCCAGGCAGGTATTTTCAGCATTTCTCACAGATTTCTCACAGGGTTGTTCAGGTTTGGCCTGAGCTGGGACTGCTCTGGCTTCAGGGTAATTAAACTCAGGGGTTGGAGAGATGTTTGTTGCTTGTGTGACAGCTGAGATAGGAAGCAGTGGGTACTTGCTGCGAGCACCTGGAGAACTGAAAAGCAAAAGGCAATAATTTATCTCTCCTACCTCATTCCCTGCTCCACGGGCCCGGATATGAGTGCCCCTCCAGTGTGACCCTCGCATGCTCCCAAGGTGACACAGCACCGAGGCCGACACTTCCCCTGTGATTTACAGGGGAAAAGCATTGTTTGCCTAATTGACTCTATTTTTTTTCCCCTTGTATTATTTGAGAAAACACAACTTTGTTGAAACTTTATTAGGGAGTGAGAAAAATGATGCTTTTCATCTTTCTCACCTTTAACTTGCTCGGTACCAAGACAGAGCAGCGCCAGACCAGCCAAGGCATGGCAGGATCCTCACACACATTTGTGGGGATGATTGTACAGGGAAGATGTTTGTACAAAGCAGCCAGAATATCGTGGAGAAATGAGTGCTCCCTCTCTTTCTACTTTGCTTAGGTGCAGCAGATTTACTGCTAATTTGTTTATAGTCAAACAGTCTGAACGTGCCTGAGCGTTCTGAAATCCAGAAACCTGATGGAAATTAGGCAGCTTACAGATGGGGATGATGATGGTGTGGGAAAGCCAAGTGTCTTGGAGCTGCCAGCTGGTCTCTGGATGCAAAGGAAAACATCAGTGAGCAGTGTTAACAGTTTCTAGTCCCCATTCCTTCCTTTCCTTTGGCTACTAAATCTGTGTTTAATTCCCTGGGGGTTTTCTCTCCTGGGTAAGAATTACTTACTTGTGTATGATTTGTACGACTAATAGGATCTTATCCTTACTTGGGGAGGACCCTAGGGGCTCTCTCAAACTGATTTTTCAGTAATGAGAAATAATGAATAAATGTCTAATAGTCCCAGGGGGTATTCAAGTTAGAATTTTGCAGGGAAGATTTAATATCAGTCAATTAAAACTTTTCTAATCCTGTTATAGTACAATAGTCAGGAAAAAAATAATAAGAGGGAAAATAAATAGGTTTTAAGACCCTCTCGTGTCATGTGAATGGGTCTAAATTTTTATGTTTGAATTAAGCAGTTATTTTAAAACAAGAGTCTAAGACATCTCTTGCAAGTGTGTGATAACAGGGTGGCAGGCTCAGAGAAACAAATGTGCTATGTTAATTTATGGAGCACTTTCTAATTCCCACTCATCTAAGAAAAAGCAGTTGCAAGGTGTTTATGAGAAAACCCAGGCAACTAGGGCTTAAACTAGAAAATATAAAACTCATACACCTCAGCAAAGTGTGTTTCCAGTAGCCCAAAACACGTTCTGGCTCAGAGGGTGTGTGACCATCCCCATGGGCACTGTGGGCTCATTGTGGGACTGGGCAGGCCCCAGCTCATGGCTCTTGGTGAGGTGTGGGAGCAAAGTGGGACCTGGGGGCATCGTCCCCATGGGCAGAGCCCTCCAGCTCAAGCCTCTGCTGAGATGATTTGAGGGGACAAAGAACCAAGGAGCAGATACTGCTTTATGAGTTTGCAGCTTTTTGGGTTTAACAGTGATCAGCAATGATGCTGGATTGATGCTTTGTCCTTCAGCAGTAACTTTCATCCAAGAATGTTGAGGCCATTTCCCGTTGCTGGTGAAGGCAGCGCCAGATCTCCCCTAGAGCTCTCACACATCTTCCCCTTCTGGGAAAAGGAACATCCTTGGTGTGCATCTCAGCCATCTCTGAATGCAGAAACTGCTCCCTTCTCCCTGCTTTCCCCTGTGTCAGCCTGGGATGTCTGGCTGCCTCAGGAAGGCCGGAGGTTTTGGGGCTGTTTGGATGTTCGCTCACCCATGACAGCCCGGCCTCCCCTCCCGCACGGGCTCCCTCCGCTTTTGTTGGCAGCCAGCACATGAAGGGCTAACCTTTCCCCTGCCAGCCTGCACAAATAAACACTGGCCCAGCACTAAAGTGGAGCTGAAACCAACCCTTGCAATAATCTGATTTTTCACACCCCTTACCACAGCTCTGCAGGTGACCTTGGCAGGTTTGAACCTCTGGTGCCACATCCCTTTGGAGCAGCCGTCCCTTCTGCACTTGGGAAGGACTTTCCAGCTGGGAAATGCACAAGTCCACTGCTTAGGAAACAAGAAAGTGCTAGAAGGAAGACTGAAGGCTGGCAGCTCCCAAATGTGCTCCTGTCCTGCTGTGGTGTGATGGGCTGGTGAGCTGTGGTTGGGTCTTAGAGCCTCTCGTGAGAGGTGTGTGTGTGCCAGCTCTGAGCAGGGCAATCTCCATGGCTCTGCCTCACTGTCCCACTTCATTTTGTCTTTTGGAGTCAAATCCTTGCTCTGTCACGTGGCTTCTTAGTGCTGGAGGGATTGAGTGATGCTGGGGAAAGTTTAGGTTTCTCTGGAGGCAGTGGGAAGTGTCAGGCACCGTGGTGGGGACAGCAGGTAGCTATGACGAGAAATTTGGAGCAGTTCATGCCCTCCTCTAACAACTTTCACTAATTTATTGAGCTCATTTCACTGTTTATCGATAGGAATCTGTGTTGTTTTTTAAAGCAGGATGCTGGGAGAGTAAATAGAAAATTTACCGACCCATAACTACCCATGGACTGTATAAAAACAAGCATGCAAAAGAGGGAATTAGCTGAGTGGTGCCCAGGAGCAGTGCTGAGGCTGATTGTGCTCCCTGGGATGTGGTTCATCCAGGATGAGCTCTCAGCCACTGCAGCCCCTGAGGAGCCAGTGCTAAGAAATGGTGTGTGCTGCTTCCTGGGGGTGATGGGGATCAGTGTGGGAGACAAAATCCATGCTGGATCTTGGAATCTTTGCTGCTGTAACCGTGGCAGCAAAGAGATCTGCCAGCTCGAACACTAAGAGCTGCTGGTAGAAATATGTAAATACAAACAGCTTCAGCACTACATTTGATACTTTCCATTTTCAAACACTTTACAAATGTTTACATATTTTCAGCAGCCCTTTTCCAGCTAGGGAAAATGAGACACAGCATCTGTGAATTGCTCTGATATGCAACAAATCGTTATGAGAGGGCACCTTAAGGGTTTATTAAGGACTTGCAGGGCCTAAGGTTTCCTTTGCATACTTTTAAAGCTGGAAGAGGAAAATACTAAAACTGAATCCAGTTTTGGATAGTGAGTGCAATTAGAAAGATTTGGATTCTGATGATAATTCAGGGATTGGAAATTTTGAGGGATCAGCTATCAATATAAGACATATTACTGTGATCATAAGTAATATGTACTGGTCTCCACTCCCAAATAGAAGTGGAAATGGCCTCAAGCTGTGCTAGAGGAGGTTTAGATTGGATTTTAGAAAAAACTTCTTTGTGGAAGGGGTTGTCAAACACTGGAACAGGCTTTCCAGGGCAGTGGTGGAGTCACCATCCCTGGAGGTATCTAAAATATGAGTAGTTGTGGCACTTGGGGCATGGGTTCCCAGTGGCTTAGGCAGTGCTGGGTTAGTGACTGCACTCAATGGTCTCAGAGGGCTTTTCCAACCTAAACAATTCTCAAATGGGCCAAACTCTGAATGCAGTAGGAAAACTCATCATTCCTTTGCAGACAGCACCACTGCAGGACACCATTCTGGTGGCAGCACAGGGATGCAGTCTCTTCCCAGGTATTGCACATTAGCACTGTGATTTGCTGCTGCTGCTGTTTGGCTCTGCTTTTCCAGCCTTCTGGAAAGCTGCTGCTGTTCTCTCTGTGCTACAGCAGGTGAGAAACCCTCAGTGGTAATAAGGGGAGGATAACATGGCAAAGGAGAATTCCTGAGTCGCTGTTGTGGGAAAACTCTGTGTGTAGAGTTAGGGAAGGGAGTGGGAATAGCAGTGCCTGTGGGCTGGCTGTGTAGTGTGTGGTGGTGTTTCTGATGCTGGAGGAAACTGCGTGTCTGATGGAAGCCCCTGTGCACTTGACAGGTTTTCCAAGCAATATTCCCTTTATTAATCACCAAGCAGAAAGCAGAAGGAGAGAAGTGCATAGGGAATTCCAGTGTGCTCACGGCACAGCTTTCCACAGAATGTGAGTGCTCTGGTTGTTGCTGGAGCTCTGCTTGCCCTGCTCTGGGAGTCACTGTGGTGACCTGCAGCCCCCTGCCTGTCCCTGCCCCTGCTGCAGCTCCCTGCCCTGTGCCAGCCCCCTGTGTTCTCCCCTTGAGCCAATACCTTGCTGGCCAGCAGCAGCTGCCGTGCCAGCGGTATTCCCTAGGAGCGGCTCAAGCACCCTTTGGTAACTCCTTTGGTAGTTAAAGAAGTTAATGACTTTGGGTTTGTGTTGCAGCACCTTTCCCAGTCTTCCTGCCCTGGTGGTTTGAGGATGTGACAGCAGGACTCAGATCCTGGTTCTGTTCCTGCCCTGTATCATGCCCTAACATTTCATCCCTGTCTCTGGAGGATTTTGGCCAGGGCGCTCACTTGTAATGTCATCCTGAAGTATTGCAGAGGAACAGTGGGAAACTGTAGCAAATACCAACACGCTGGTGTTGGTTGTAATTTGTAATTGTTCGTGTGTTCCTCCCCGCTAATCCCCTCGCTGAAATTCATTACAGAGAGCGAGCAACCTACACCCGGAGAGCTGTGCTGAAGGCGGAATGACTTGGCCGAGGAAAGTAGCTATTGTTTTATGATTAAAGGAAAGGATTATATTGGGATTTCCTTGAACAAGGAAAGTCTCTGCCCTACTTTTATTGCTTGTAACAAGGGGATAATAATTACTTTCCATTATAAAACACCCCCAGCGCTTGCGCTGAAAGATTTGTGGTAGAGCTGCGTGGCATTCAGGGCTGGTTATCTTAAATGGCCTGCAGTTGTGCAAACTTGAGATTTCTCTGCCTTATTTCTCCTTCTGGGGCTCAACCCCTGCTGAGACTATGGAAAAAATTGCTCTACTCCGAGCTGGGTCAGACTCTCCAAGTGTGACATATTTTCCTGTGGAGGAGCTGGTGCCAGTCACCTATCCCGTGACGCCTGCCCTCTCCAGGAGTGACATCCAACCACCTGCAGGTTTTGTACGGGCTTGGGAGGATGAGCAGGGACCCAGCTGGGGCTGGAGTGCCAGGGGAGGTAATATCTGCCAGCTGGCTCCAGCACATCCCTGCTTCCCGTGCCACTGCCACCCCCCAGGAGGAGAGGCTTGGAACAACCGAGCATTGTAGCGGGGGACGCGCTGTTTGTTTGGGTTTGACACTCGGCGCTGAGCCCCGTGGGCAGAGGTGGCTGTGAGAGAGAGAAGCGCTGGCATGTGGTCTCTGACTGAAAAAAGGAAAACCACGAGGCATTTCCTTGATTGTCCCAAATGGCATCTCCTGGCTCAGCTGTTTTTTGGAGCTGAGATCCCATTGCTACCAGCTCCAGGGTGACGCTTTTGCTGTGATCAGGGTTGAATCTGTTTCCACTAAAAGTGAAAAAATAACTCTCAGTTTAGAAGCAAAATAATCCATGTAAAATTTGATTTTTTTGGTACCATGTCTCCCTGAGTATGTTTGCTTTTCAGCATGTCAAGTTTGAGACAGCTCTGCATTTTCTAATGGTGCCCCTTTGGAGTTCACCTCTCCCCCAAGCTGTAGCTCACTGCCACTGCTGTCCATTAAGATTTGGTGGAAATCTTGTACCCTTATTTCTTCACACCTTCCTATTTTTACATGGTTGTATTTTTCAGGCTGGCTGTGGCACTACACAAAAATTGGTCTTTAAAATCCACGGAGACAGCGATGCACCCTCACATCCCTGTCAGGGCTGCATTCCTTGTCCCCAGCCCCTGGAGAGGTCCCACAGCCCTGCCTGGCCCATGCTTTTCCCCAGGAGCCAGGCAGGACCAGACAACAAGTTTTCAAAGTTTTCAAAAGCAAGGCATTAAAAAAAAAAAAGGAACCACAAAAAGGCCCAAATGAAAAGCATACCAAGCGTTTTCCACATCCTTTAGGGAATAGTCAGCATTAAACAGCAGGCCTTCACTTTTCCCCTCTGGTCTCCCCCTAAACAAACAAACTGAGCAGCTCCCAGTAAATGCTTAAATTGCAAGGGCATTATTTTTCCTTGTTTGCACATTAAAAATAACTAATTGCATTACAATCCAAATTTATAAGCACTTTTAAACTCCTCTGTTCCTCAGGTGATAACTGTGTGTGCTGAGGTGCATGTATTTGTGGCATATATCTCTGGAAATTGAGTGTATAATGGAAAAGCTCACTACCTCTTTACTTGCAGCATTCCTGTAATAAGTCAAAGAAGTCACACAGTGCCCTTTTATTTCCAAAGCTGGACTTAAATCACGTCAATAAATCTGCAGACTTACTATGAGATGCAGCATGGGTAATGTAAACAGAAAAAACTCCCACCCCCAGCACACCAGAGTTTAAAAATAGGATGTAAGGAAGAAAAAAAGTTAACCATCCATACAAAAAAAGGAGAAGAAATGCAACACAAGAGCACTGTGTCAGGCAGTGCCTTGAAATTATCCTCACTAAATTACAGTCGTGCTCTTCCCACTCTCTGTAATTAACCTGAGGGTTTGGTTATTCCAGATGCATTTGCTCCAGGTAAACCCAGATTATTTTTTTTGTGTGTATGTTCTAAGTCCTTCACAGGTCTGGGTGACCTGCAGACAGTTGAAGAGTAAAGCAAATTATTTCCATAGATGAAAGGAGATGACTGTGAACAGGTACCAGTGTTGCATGTGGTGAATCCAATACTTTGTTCCCTTTCTCCACAGCATAGGTGTGTTTGGTGAGATGGAGCCTTCCTGTCAGTGTCTGTGTGAAATAAATGCACAGTGAACACAACTGCTGGGATCCTCAACAGCCAAACAAAAGGGATTCTTGGCTTGCTGGGTAGGATTTCTGTGATGGGAAAAAAGGTCAGTCAGAAAATACCGTGGGCTTGAGCAGGGAAATCCAAAATGGGTGATTTCATTTGTCCACCTCTTTCTGGCTTGGGTTGAGGATGTGTCCACCCTGCTGAGTCTGAGGGAAAACTCCCTGAGGTGCTGTCACAGCTCCAGCTAATTTGTCCCTCGACTCAGAACCTGAGCCAGCTGCAGATCCCATTATCCCCTCCATTTCTGGTCCTAATTGCAGTTTACCTGAGATTTGCAGATGGAGTTTGTTACCTGGAGGTCTTAAAGGCAGGAGAGAGGGCTGTGTAGGGCTTTTGTAGGTGGGATTTTGGAAATGTTGGGTAAGGAGATTATTAAAAGATAGGAATTAATTGTAATTGTCATAAAAGCCATGACCTGATTTAAGGATTATTTTCCTGTATGTGCTTATAACTCGAGTTTATAAAATGCCATTTATAAAATGGTTATTTATACTTTGTGAAAGAAGGAAAAAGCCCCAAGACTCTGGTGAGGTGGTGAATTTTGAAGTGTTTAAAATCATCTATCTCCCTCTCCAGTGTGCAGCATGTATTTTTCATCTGTTGATCTTTTTAGGTAAATACAGCTGGGTTAAGCAAATCTCTCCTGAGGTGTGGCTCTTGCTACCAGAGTGTTTGTGTAGCCTGGGAGCTGCTCATCTAGGGAGGGCACTGCCACATTCCAGGTTCAAATCCAGGGAATCACCTAGCCTAGCCATCAGTGTCCTGGTGCCTGGCAGGCAAAACAGAGTGGCCTTGTCCCCTGGGAGCAGCTGGGACCCTCCGGATGCTCCATGCTCACTCTCACTCCTAAGGTCGGTCAGCCAGCAGGAATTCCCCCTCTGGGTTTAAGGCTCAGCTGAGACAGAGTTTGGGGAAGAAGTGAGAGGTAAAGATGGGCCATTAGAGGGCACTTTTGCAATCCTGGAGAAGGAAAACGGTGCTTATTATTTCACTTAGGACTGTTTGTTTTGGCACTCTCTTAAATTCAGTGATAAACAGCAGGCAAATCCCTCCAGTCAGCAGGAATATATCAATAAAATATTGACTCAGAGTTTAAAAGAAAAGAAAACAAGACAAACTTGCAGAAAACTGAATAAAAGGCATTTAAGGAGGCGGCACAGGCTAGAGAACAAAAAAATCACACAAAGTATTTCAAATAATTTGTGTGGCTTAGGAGAGCAGTGCTTAGGCCTCAGCTTGTACCTGGCTTCTAAACATGAATCCAAGACAAGAAAATGGTTTGTGGGAGTTTCTGAGGGCTGGGTGGCAGAGCCTGAATTCACAGGCTCACATCTAGCAAGTGCATTTTCTGAGGGGCTCTGTCAAAGTCATTGGTGAGCTTGCCCAGAAACAAACATGGGATGAATAAATGGGCTTTTTGCTTTGCATGAGTAAACTATAGAGGGTTTAGCTTGAAACCCTGCCAAATTATAATGAGTGTGCTGCAAAAACTAAGATCTGTTTATTAACTGGTGTGAATGGGTGGTGTAACACTGACAGCACAGCTTCCAAAACCTGGGAGTGAAGGTTGGATGCCTCTGTGCTGTTGTCCCACTTTTGGAAGTGTCGTGCATGAAAATTGGGCCCATTTTAAGCCTCTGAGGTTAGATATGTGAGAATGAAAGCACTCAAAATTCTATTAATTTGTCAAAGAACAGAGATCACAAAAGTTTCCTTTTTCAGTAACAGTTGACAACTTTGCAAGGTATTTCATGTGTGGGACGGGCAGGGATCACAGAACTAAATTTAATGTGTCTTTTTGGAATTATTTTAAAGCCAAAATGCTTTTACAATTAGATAAAGAAATTGGAGACAAATCTGTACCTTGTCACTGCTCTGTAGCTGTTAAGGGGGGCAGAAACACTGTTTATGGGAGTTTTAAAGTGCATTAGCTGGTGAAATTATTTAAGAAGTAAAGCTTAGCCTATAATCAAAATGGTTTATTTTAGTAGAGGCTACATTGCACTGGAACTGACGATGGGAATACACAGGATTGCAGTTTCAGGGAGTTCACATGGAGGACGCTGTCTGCAGAAAGCCTCAGAGTTTCTTACCTAACCAAATAATCTGCTGTAACTGTTGTGATTAGGCTGGAAGGAATTTCATCCCTGTTGGCCAACAATAATACTCCAAAAATCAATAAACAGTGTGTTAGAGCACACGAAACTCATCGTGCTTTGTGTGAGGGGAGCTTTCTGCCGCCTTCGCTGACTCAAGCTAGCAAGTATTTTGACTCCTGGTCTTTGCTCCAAAAGGTCAGATGTCTTTAACTTTGCTGGTATCAACACTTCAGTCTGAACTTGAGGAACTATATCCACTGTCATCAAAAGCTAACTCAGGACCTGGTTGGGATAGATTTTGACAAAGGCTGGGAAAGACTTACCTGTAGGTAGCAATTGCATGTGTTAGGTAAAGCCCTGAACTCCTTTCCTTCTGTAGGGCAGAGCCTGTCATTAAACCGTCCCAAATGATAACAGAGCACACCACCTGAGACCTAAAATTGCATCCTGTGAGGGAGTGCTCAGTGCATGTCACCCCTGGCTTATGGATGCTGCTGAGTTTGCCATGTGTTTTCCCTCTCCCATCAATGGGAAAATAGAGAGATTAAGGAACTGAGCTGGAGAAAACAGTAGAAAGGGGGGAGGCAATGAGCTGATATCAGGGGAGAGCACAGAGGAGGGGTGAGTGGGGGGGACCTGCATGTGTGTGGAAGGAATGATTAAATAACAATGTCACAGGCAGAGGAAGCAAAATGAGGGTGAAAATAACCTCCCACAGCCTTGCTGGTGTCAGATGCCCTGCTGTGCAGCATGTGGGTGGCTGTGTTTAGCTGTCCTGAGAGCAGGACAGGCGGCAGGGGAGCTGGAGACAGCTGGGACAGGGATTTAGGAAGAGCAGTTTTAGTGTGGCTTGGACTACAGTGTGCCACTTCTCAAGGAGCTTTATGTTTGCAATTTTTATCTAAAATATTAGGGGTGGTGGGAAAAAGAATTGTCTGAGCAACAGATTTGATCTTAAAGGTAATTTGCTATACAGTAGTAGTTACTTCACAGTGCAGTACCCAGAGCAGTGCATTACTGCACACTCAGCCAATGGACAAGATAAAACTGCTCCTGCCAGCTCAGCTTTTTACCATGTTTCTCCCCAAAACCAGTGCTGACACAGTTTAGCTAATGGCCTAAATATCTTTTTTTTCCCTTCTCCTAATTAAAATGGTTATAATTTAACAATTTAGACTTGATATATTTGTACCAGAAATGGGCTGTTTCCCCTTTCCTCCCCATCCCAGAGCCATTATATATGAGATCATCTACTGTACTGAAAGGAGATTTTCAGCTTGTCCCACTGTATATGTTAGGGTAGTAATTTCTGACCTAGTTATAGACATAATAATGAAAGGCTGAGATTATGAATTATTATGCCTAATTTGTAAAGGATTCTCTGCTTTTGTGTTTTGCAATTCCCATCAGGCTTGAGGATTAAGCCCTGCTGAATTGCATGCTAATACCAATGTGCTTTGAATATGTGTGGGTTTGTATCACATGTTTTCCTAACTCGCTATTTTTGTAAAAAACAGTTTCACTGGAAATATTTACTTTCCAGAGGGTTGTTGGAAGCCCAACCAAAATCTCCTAGGGGCAGCAAAGGCCATGTACCTTCCATCTGCTCTGTGCTTACTGCAGCTCCCAAGGCCAGTGAGCAAAACATCAAAGGGTAACTCACCAAAACATGTGGAAGGCTTTTGCTCTTTGGTAGTAATTCCAATCTGAGCCAAATCTGGGCTTGCTTCACTCACAGTTCAGGATGGGAAAATCTTGGTGACACCCTTTATCCAAGCACTGTGACAGTGAGTTTTCCTGCTGTTTGTGTGGCACTGAAGGTGAGGTTGTTGTAGGTGTGCCCATGTTCCAGCACAGAGAGCTGCACGTGGTGCCCCTCCTGAGCTGGGACTCCCTGTCATTGCTGCAGGATGCTCCTGCTGCGCTGCCCACTGCTGCTCCTGCTGCTGCTGCTGCCACTCCACTGCAGGCCCCAGAAGCTGCCCACCAGGGATGAGGAGCTCTTCCAGATGCAGATCCGGGACAAGGCGTTTTTCCACGACTCGTCGGTCATCCCCGACGGAGCCGAGATCAGCAGCTACCTCTTCCGAGACACCCCCAAAAGGTATCTCTGTCTGAAACCCCTAAAATGTATTTCTATCTGACACCCCCAAAAGGTATCTCTGTCTGAAACCCCTAAAATGTATTTCTATCTGACACCCCCAAAAGGTATCTCTGTCTGAAACCCCTAAAATGTATTTCTATCTGACACCCCCAAAAGGTATTTCTGTCTGGCTTGAGTGAGGAAGCTGAATTTTGCAGTAGTTCTGGTTGCTGCTTTGAGATAAAAATTGGATCCCAACCAGAAGAATGCATATTTCAGTGTTTTGTTTGGTGAAGTAAATATGTGAGCCTCCATCCCAATCTGGCCTCCCCAGCTGAGGATCTGTCCAATTTATTTGATTTCTGGGATAAGCCCTGAGCTCCCCTAAACTGGAAAATTTCCCTGAAGTGGAGCCACTAACCATATCTGGAGGTAACAGGAAGGAAATTGGAAACTACAGGCTTGACCCACCACACTTGTCCCTCTCCATTGCTCCCTACTGTGCTTGAAAGAAGCAGCACTAGGCACCCTGATATGAACTCCCCACTTCCCAAACTCCACCCTATGGGTCAGAAAATACTGAGGATTAGACTGGGAAAGAACCTGAGGTTCCAGAGAGTTCAGGAAGAGCTGCATTGCCTTATATGACATAACTCCTTCAGCCTTTTTTGCTGAGGAACATTTTATAATAGGTTATGTGTAGTGCCTGGAGGGCTGTGGGAGGGCAGCTGGATGTGTGTGTGTCTCTAGATACTTACCTGGATTCAATGTAAAATGTGTGTCCTGCTTGGAAGAGCCCATCCCTAAGTTCCCAGAGAGATCCCTTTTCCTCATTTACATCTCTGTGATGATTTGTATCTAGGTAGTGTAGGGGTAGAAGATAAAGCCACTGGAGGGAGGGCAGGAAGTCAGAAACCCCCCTGCTGTGCCTTGACACAGAAGTGTGAACTCTACTCCTTAGCTCTGGTCCAGCAGCCTTTCCATGCTCCCTCTGCCTGCTGCTAACACTTCTGACTCTGTGGCCCCACCAAGAGCATCCCTGATGATGTCAAGTCAATCCCTGCTGGTTGGCTGCCATCAGGAGTTCCTGATGTGAGGGTGTGTTAACCTCCCTCTAGGTATTTCTTCGTGGTTGAAGAGGACAACACTCCCTTAGCAGTGACGGTGACGCCGTGCGATGCCCCTCTGGAGTGGAAACTGAGTGTGCAGGAGCTCCCAGAGGAAGCCAGTGGGGAAGGATCAGGTAACAAACCATCAGCAGCCTCCCCTGTCCCCTTCCCTGCTTTTCTCCTGGATTTAAGGTTCCTCAAACACTGAGTCTCACAGCAGGCCTGTTCTTATGATGTCGTGCTGTTTTGGTTTTCCAGTGCAGGAGATTGACAACAGGCAGCAACACGAAAACAAAAAGGGCTACAAAGAAGTAAAAGCTGAGGTTACAGTCACAGGGGTCTGCATGCTGCCAGAGCAAACTGTGCTTGCCCAGAGTGACTCAGTTTGATGAGAGCTTTGCTGTGAGGTGTTTACACAAGATAAGAACTGCAGAGACAGGGCTGGCATTGCACAGGACTGAGCTCAGCCCTTGGAGGGGCTCATCTCCAGACACAGAGCCGTGTAGTTGCTGCTCAGGAGAGGAAAGGGCTGCCAGAGCCTCTGACATGGGCTGAGCTGTCACACTCACCACATGGTATGGCAGACACACCTCTGGTCCCCACTGTGTTCAGCAACAAAATTTTAGTGTGACTCAGAAGGCCAGAGCCAAGGGTCCACATCCAGGAGCAGGCAGGTGAGTTTCCCCTGGGGAAAACTGCATGGCAGCTCCAACTGGGATGCCTGGCACTCCAGTGGAAGGTGTTAGCTGCCATTCATGAGACTCCATTAATGCTGGTCAGGTGGAATTTCTGTTATGTTTGGGTTTAACCTGTGTGCCAAACCATTTCCCTCCCTGATTTGACAGAAGTGTTGATCAATTACTTCTTCCTCAGAAGAGAAAACCTTCCTTTTCCCTCTCACATTATGTTTTATGTAGTAAAACATGCCTGTTAGAGTTGTGTTTGTTCACATTTGCAGAGGGTGTCTGTACAAACCTTTTGCTTGTGTTCCAGGTGACCCAGAGCCCCTGGAGCAACAGAAACAGCAGATTACCAGTGAGGAAGGCACGGAGCTCTTCTCCTACAAAGGCAACGACGTGGAATACTTTGTGTCCTCTAGTTCCCCGTCCGGGCTGTACCAGCTGGATCTGCTGTCGACAGAGAAGGACACCCATTTTAAAGTGTATGCAACCACCACCCCAGAGTCAGACCAGCCTTATCCTGAGCTACCTTACGATCCCAGAATCGATGTCACCTCTCTGGGACGTACAACAGTGACGCTGGCATGGAAACCGAGCCCCACGGCCTCCTTACTGAGACAGCCCATCCAGTACTGCATAGTCATCAACAAAGAGCACAACTTCAAAAGCCTCTGCGCTGTGGAAGCCAAGCTCAGCTCTGACGACGCCTTCATGATGGCTCCAAAGCCAGGTCTGGATTTCAGTCCCTTTGACTTTGCCCATTTTGGCTTCCCTGCAGACAACAACTCTGGCAAAGAACGTGGTTTCCTAAAATCGTCCAAGTTTGGGCGGCAAACAGCCCCAAAGCCGAGAGTTGACCTGCACAGAATTTGCATTGGGAACAAGAACATCTTCACCGTGTCTGACCTGAAGCCAGACACGCAGTACTACTTTGACATGTTTGCAGTGAACACCAACACCAACATGAGCACCGCCTATGTCGGCACCTTTGCCAGGACCAAGGAGGAGGCGAAGCAGAAAACAATCGAACTGAAGGATGGCAAAGTTACAGATGTGTTCATCAAAAGAAAGGGAACCAAATTTCTGCGTTTTGCCCCTGTTTCATCTCACCAAAAAGTCACCTTTTCCGTTCATTCCTGCCTGGATGCTGTTCAGATCCAAGTTAGGAGGGATGGGAAACTTCTCTTGTCTCAAAGCGTGGAGGGCGTGCGGCAGTTCCAGCTCCGGGGGAAAGCCAAAGCTAAATACCTGATCAGGCTGAAGGGCAGCAAGAAAGGCGCTTCCATGCTGAAGGTCCTGGCTACAACGAGGCCCAACAAGCAGTCATTCCCCTCCCTTCCCGAAGACACGCGGATCAAAGCCTTTGACAAGCTCCGCACGTGCTCCTCGGTCACGGTGGCGTGGCTGGGCACGCAGGAGAGGAACAAATTCTGCATCTACAAGAGGGAAGTGGATGACAATTACAACGAAGAGCAGAAGAAAAGAGAGCAGAACCAGTGCTTGGGTCCAGACACGAGGAAGAAGTCGGAAAAGGTTCTCTGTAAGTACTTCCACAGCCAGAACATCCAGAAAGCAGTGACCACAGAGACAATCAGAGGCCTGCAGCCTGGCAAGTCCTACCTGCTGGATGTTTATGTGATAGGGCACGGCGGGCACTCGGTGAAATACCAGAGCAAACTGGTGAAAACAAGGAAGTTCTGTTAGTGCCCCTGGACAGAGGAACACGGGGAACTGCGGACTGAGCGTTATCCTGCTTCTGATATACGGATTGACTACTTGCACAGCTGAGAAGTTGTGACCTGTATTTGTACTGTGTAGAAAAGATATCAACTTGTATATTTATGTTTACATAAGTCGTTGTGTGGAGGAGCTGAGGCTGGTGCTGTCTGGTAGCACCTGGCAGCGGTGTTATCGTGTGTCCAGTGACCCACGTGTGATGCTCAGTAGATGTCCAAGGTAGCAGAAAACCTCGGAGGAACTGGCACGCCTTTGCTTCCATATTGCATGAACTGCTTCTAAATTATTTTATACTTTAAAAGGCTGAGGTACATCATTTGTCCACCTTGTTACTCACACACACAACTCACAGACATGCCCTTTCTCTCAGTGTAGACGGTAGGGTTTCTGTAAATTATTTTATAGAGTCTTGTTTTAAATGTTTATGTTTCTATGATTGTAAACTATTAAAATCTCCCCCAATAAAATACAGATCTAAACTAAGTATTAACTGAGCTGCACATGAAGCAGTTTCATTGCTAATGTAAATTCTTACCTAGCTGATTTTCATGTTTAAATACTGTATGTATTTCATGTACAAAGTTGCCATAACGTTATATTCCTGTACATAAAATTAAAAATATTAGATTATATATTGTTGACTTTTTGTTGGCCTTTTTTTTTTTACATTCTAAGTGGGGAGACAGTCGTGGGGACAGAAGAGACATGCTGAAACTTGAACTGAGTTCAGTTTTCCTGTTTCATCATGGCTTGGAGTCTCAGTTAGAGAGGCCATGCAGATCTTTTGTGTGGTAATTTGTTATTTTTTGTTAGATTGTCATTGGAAGCATTTGCTCCCTAGATGCTGCTGGGTTTTACCACAGTAGTAATAAGCCAAAAAGATTGCATTTTTTTATATTGAAAAGAAAAACCCCAGGTACTTTAATTTATTTTACAGTTATTTCCATGGTGTTGCTTTCTTTAAGATATTACATTTCTAAATTGTCTTCTTTGTTTTTCCATGTCTCCTCCATGGACTCCAAAGCCTGTAGAGAGCTGCTTAATAGAAAACACTCCTCAGAGAAGCAGCTAGGCCAGCCCCATTTCAAGCAGTGAAGGTAGGAGGGAAAGGGACCAAAATCCATATAAAGGCTGAAAGCAAGTTACTCTTAGGATGCTGACAGGGAAAACCAAACCTGTCAATCTTTGCAGAGGTGAGTTCCAGTTTTCCTTGGCCCTGCAGTGTTGAGTTCCTCACATTTTCCTTTCTGCTGGCCCCAGCACATTGCAGACTGGTGGGTGGCAGTAGGGCTTTGTGGCTGCACAAGCTCCTGTGCCATTCCACATACTGAGTTTATTGTGATTCTGCACCCCAAAAATTAGGTACCATATGAAGATTGCTCAGAAGACACCTGCTGTGTTTAATGTGGTTATGTACCAAAGGGAATAATGGGAATGCAGATTTCTCTGGAGACCATCTCTGAGTCCTTAAAGGAGTTCAGTAACACACATTTGCTGGATTACCATGCCAGGGTGTACAGGAGCAGTAGGTGACTCCAGCTGGGAATCCTCAAGAACACGACACCGGTACCAGGGTTAGATCACCAATTTCCAGGGACATACTTTCCCTATATTTTCCAGTCCAGAAAGCTCCTGAATCCTTAAGCTAAAGACAAATTTTTAAAGCCTTTGTCCCTTTACTGCTGCCACTTGTGTGGGGATCAGTACCCCTTCAACTGGCCTAGTATGATGTTTATTTCAAAACACATGTTTTACCACAATTCCAGCTCTGCTTGTTCCCTTTAGCCAGATTTCTGTTTGGATATTCACCCAGCACATTTGGCTTTTCTGCCTGCTAACCCCTTATGTTTGCAGCATGTCACAAAATTTAAAAACTGCCCAAGATGCGTGCAGCTTCTATTTCTGAACGTGCTGTTTTCGAAGAAAAATGTCACAACAGTTGTCTTTATTTCCCACTGGAATTCTTCTTTTCCTGAACAGCTAGCTCTATTTATTCTCATGGATGAAAGTGAGATCATACTAGTTACCATATATACTAATCATCACATTTTTATTCAGGTTTTAATGATCTGAGAGAGGCTGTTCTTTGAAGGATAGAGTTAAAATAAGGGCACTGTTTTATACAGTGCAAATATAAGTCAGCCTTAACTGAGAGTTGACTGAAGCAGGTGTTAAAGGGAAATAGGTCTCATCTGCTGGGAAAGCTCCAGAGTGAGTGTTTGTGAAAGCAGAGAGTCCATGTAGGAAGTCACAGCATGGGAAACATATATGAAAAGGATTTATAAAGAATGTAATAGATGGATACCTGGTGTAAAAGGTCAAAAAAAGCCAGTATATCAAATATATATATATACATACAAATATATGTAGGGGCTTTTTTAAGCACAAAGCTGGTGAGTTAATTAAAATAGAAACCTAAGCTGGGAAATAGAAGGTTACATGGAGTTCAGTATTTATACTGATGGTATGAGTCCCTTTGGGACAGAATGCCATGCTGGAATTTGCAGCTGAGGAACATGCAGGGTTATAGGAAAGCAGCAGAGGTGGCTCACAGGGATGGCAGCACCTCCTTAAGGCTCATATATTTTAAAAAATTAGAATAGTTTGTTTGCTGTTTGACTAATTAGGGTTAGGGTTACCATGTTTGGATACACTCAGTTAAATGGGATGTGGAAATGCATATAATTTAATTCAGTACATAATCCATGCTGGGGAACTGTGTACCAGGAGCTCTGAACTCTTCTTCCTCCCTCTGCTTGGAAACCTATTCAGAAAACTTCATGATAGCAGAGATCAGCCTTCAATTTTGTGGCAATACATTAATTTGGTCAGAATGAGATTGTCCCAGATGTGCATAGCACAGCTGGTGACTCGTTCTCAGTTCTGCATCTGTTCATTCAAATTCCCATTTTCCTTGATGTCCTCTTCCATTTCATAATGTTTGCTGTTACTTAAAAGGTGTCCTGGCATTCCAGTGATGTTAAGAGACTAGAGGAATATGATTTTTTTATTATTGATCATTGCACACTATTTTTTTTTTGTCTCTTCTTGCTGCTGGTTTTCTTTCAAACACTTCTGTGTAGAAGGTGCAGGAGGATAAGATGCACAGTTTTGCCCAATAAAACTCAGAGCAATTCTTCTTCTGGCAGGCAAGTAAAACTGACAGTGTTAAAAACCATAGGGCTGTGGCATATCAGCAACCTGAGGCCATAGAAATCTGAGGAAATCCTTGCAAAAATGCCTTTCTTTGCTGTTTTTCCCTCTTGCATGGACTTTTTTAATGGCAATATGGGTGCAAATAAAGCCACTTCCATCTGCTTGTACCCCATTTCCACTGATTTGAGCAGTGGCACAAGGTGCAAGCCAATTCCTCAGCCAGAACCCAGGAGGAGGCAGCTGTACTTCATCAGCAGCCCCACCAGGTAATCCTGCTTCCCTCAACAAGCCTTTGCAGGACAGCTCTGGAAGAAGCCTTTGCCTTCCCCTGCCCTAGGAGGATGGAGAACAGCAGTGGGTTCCTAGAGGTAGGTGAGTCTGTCTGTCTGTCTTTGCTTTTTAAAGTCTGTTTTTAAGTAAAAGGAGAATGTTCAGACCTTAAGAGGCATTGTTTTTATGCTTTAATTCTGCCAGAGAGAGTTACTAGATTTTGTATTGTGGCACTGGTATTTCAGCCAGTTGTTTGCGAGGGCTTAGTAGGTGTGGCCCTATTAAAATATATTTTCTCCTCTTTTCCTCCCCTTTTTCTGAAAAGTGTAAAAAAGCCTGTTTCCTTGTATGAGGTCTCTTGAACCTGTTAACCTTGTGCATAACTTAAGACATGATGCCTTGCTTCAGAGAGCAAACAAAAGAATTAATTTTTCTCTGAGCAAACAACAAATAAATGTTTTGTATCCAAAATGTGTATGGATAATATAATGGCAAAGCTGCTGCAAGGATGATATAGAGGAAATAATTAATTGCTGGTTTTTGAGGGTTTTATTGCTGTATTGATGCATGCTATGGCTGTGTCTTAATTCTGGGTTTGGATATTCACATAGGGTGACACCTGCTAGAGGTAAGGAGTCACATGTTTAATTGTTTCCTTTGATTTAGAGAAATGTGTTGTAGCAACAGGCAACTAAAAGGACTGTAAATTTCTGCTCCAATGCCTTAGCTTAAATAAATGCTGACAGGATTATTAAGTATTAATCTTATAATGCACACCTTGCAAAGAGACCTGAATTCTTGGTTTAATTTAATTGTGTTAAAATCCTTTTTTAAGTCTAGCTGGTGTGGTAGTGAAGAGTTGGTCTGACTGTGAAATCTGGCTGTAAGGTGGGATACAGTGTTGTAGCTTGCTTTGCTTCTAGAATGGAAATTAAGAAATTATCCTGTTAATTCTCAAAGTATGGATTTTTTAGTTGGGGGAGAAAGATCACAGAGTCTGGATTATAAAATTTTATGTTTCTGGTACTCAGGGGTTTAATGTAATTCCTAATTAGTACTGATTTTACCTGTGCTGTTCCATGCTTGGAATTGCACATTATTTCAGGTGAAAGAGGGATAGACAACTGAAACTGAGATATTTTGTGAAGCAAATGATTTTAGTCCCCCCCACTCTGCCTCCTGATTTCTTTAATTGTTAAGTAGAAATGAGTGTCATAAATATTGATTTCCCCACTCCCTGCCTTTTTGAGCCACTGTTTTTCAAATGTTGGATTTTCCTGTTGAGCTGCAGCAGCTGTTTCTGGATATGTAATTTAATCCTATATGTAGAGGAGAAGCTGAGCTTTTCACATCATTTCCATATTAAACCCTTTCCCCAGTAGCTCTGTGTTAGTGAGGAGAGCCTTTCTTTGGTTGTCTTGAGATGCTCCATGGATTTCAGAGTCTCTTTAGAGTTTCAGTGAATCCATGAAAGGCTATGACAGCAACTGACACAATTCAGGGATGGTTTAGTCTTCTAAATAAGTGTTTAGACTGGTTTGTAAACTTGTGGTATTAATCCTGTCAGGGAGGCAAATTCTTACTTCTTCATGTGTTTGATGGTTCCAAAGCCTGCTCTGGAGTCCACATCACTGCTTATAATAATCATAATCCTCAGCCTGCCTAGACAGCCACTGCTGATAGCAGGCTGTGAGGAACATCCTCCCTCCCCTCTTTTTAAAGCCATTTCTTTTAAAGAGAACTGTTTATAAATGAAAGTTGAAGTGACCCAGTAACACTGATGTGTTTTGTGAATGCAGCTAGTTATTACTTCCCACCACAACAGTAATTTGTCTAACAAAAAAATGGGACTTGTCTATCTCAAAATAGGCACAAATGAATAAAAAATGTACAGCTGGCATCCAATCTTGCAGTCATTGTGTATTTTGGAAAGTCAACTGATTCCCAATTGTAAACTGTGTAGGGTTGAGGTACCCTTTGATGAACTGTCAGATAAATGTTTATCATTCAGTTTCTTCTGTAGAGTGCCTTTACTGATCCTACCTGCAGTGAAGAAAACTGAAAAGGAGCAGGTGGAAGTGTGCTTGAATATTTGCTGTTTATGGACATAAAACAGCATGGCTGTTAAAAAGGATGTTACATGTGAAAGGCAGATAGCATGAGGGAGGGATGATGGTGGCAGGGTGTCTCAGGCAGTTAACTGTGCTTCTTATTTTGCTCCTTAGTGAATCAGAACTTCCCTCCTTCGTCCTGGGAAATGAGTTAATGCTTTGAGGACACAAAGAATGGGATGAGGGATGAGGATCCCTGCTGAGCTCAGGCAGGGCTCACACGCAGGCTGTGGGCACTCTTGATGTTTTTCCTCCCACACATCCATGCCTGTGCCAGCTGCAGTCCTGCCCCATCATTATTGCTGTGCTCATTCTCCTCGATTTCCCATCACACAACTGGGGAGCTGACTGTGAAATAAACACAAATACATTTACTTCAAGTTGCCTGACATGGTGTTGTAATTAAAAGCTGGAGCAAACTCTCTCCATTTGTTGTTCAACAAGGAGGCATTGTTCTTCCTCCTGGGTTTTGTCTTCCAAGGAACTGTTTCTTCATGGCCACTCTCACAGCCCACAAGTTTTGTTTGGGTTTTTTTTAATGTTTAACACACTTAAAACTAATGGGCAGGTACACTAAGCTGTTGCAGAGATTGTGCTGTTCTGGAGAGCTGGCCTGGCCCGTGCTCAGCAGAGCAGCTGCAGACCGCCTGCAGATGTGGAGCGGACGGACAGTCGCTCATGAGTGATTCCATTATGTTTCCTCAGATCCCTCTTTGAGCCATGTTGGGCAACTGCTCCCAATCTCTAATGGCTTCCTTATGTTCTCTCCTGCTCTCGTTCAAGCTGTGCAGCTGGCTGTGGGGGGACAGCACGGTGACAAAGGCTGCTGCAGCACGCTTGGCAGGCAGATGCTGCCTGACAGGGCATGGACAATGCAGGGGCTCGGCTCCCTCCGTAATTGGTGGCTGCTGAGTGCCGGGTAATTGGGCTCATGCCCTCTCCAGAGCGGGTGGAACAGGCTAAAGGACATGGAGAAAAGGCTGCTTTGGTGGGAGCAGTGGGTTAAAGCAAGGCACAAGTGTTTCTGGATCCTGGGTAGCCATAGGTTCCCTGTTGGTACTGACAAAGGCCCTTTTCTCATTGTGTGTTGGAGCTGTTTGATCAGTGTCCTCTGGCCTTGCATGAGTGGCATCACAGCTGATTGTACAATAGCTCAGTCTAGCGTTCAGCACAGGCTTTGTAGGAGGCTCTGCTCAGAGCTTTTGATCAGCAGCTCCTAGTTCAGATGGAGCACAGGAGAAGTGGAGGAAGACTGGAAAGTTATGAAATCCTTTTTACCAGAATCCTGTGCTGCCTCTATTTCCAAGTGTGCAGGAATCACTTCTGAGATCATGGCTGTTTCTGAGCTCAGACTGTGTGAGGCTGGCACCCACTCACCCTTCTCTAAGAGGTAAAGCTTGACAAAATCACTGCTTCTGTGCTGCACATAGCAGCCAAGTCTTTGTCATCATAATTAAATGAAACACCAAAATACCTCTGTCATTAAAGAATACAAACCTTTGACGAGAGCACTGAGGTAGGTCTGTCCAGAGCCCTTCCCTCAAAAAGCTTTTCAACTCAAACCTCAGGTTTTCTTTGAACAAAGCCTACATCAGACAAACCTCTTGCAACAGAGATGAGAGAGAGGAAAGACAGACTAGACATGGGAAAGGGTTTATAAACAAATCCCCTGCTGCTCACTTTGTCCCTGCTTGCAGTCAGCTCTGTGGCTTTCTGGGCTGAAGCAGACAGCAAGTTCATTGTGGTCCCTAGGGAACTTTTCCCATTGTCACTGGGGCTGGTTTCTGGCTTGTCCTGCTGCTCTCAGCTATCTCCTGAGCCTGAGCTGTGTGCCTGTGTTTCCTTGATGTTTGCTTCTCCCCTCTTAAGCACACCCAGTAGCTCACACATGAAGATACCACATCTTTTCCCCTGCAGAGGGGCCCACTTGGCTGTGTGTCCCCTTTAGAAGAACATGATATACCAAGACAAACAATTAAATTGGATAATCTGTACTAGCCCCTAACACAGATATTTTTCTGGAAAAAAAAGTGTTTGTTGTGATAAATGTGAAATGTACAATATAAATATTTAGCTACTGTTAACTCATCTGTTAATGTTTCCTGCTATCTTTTCAAAGTTGTTTGTGTGCTTTTTTGTATGATGTTCTTTCCCATCTCAAAATAAAAAGCATATTTTTGAGTTCTCATACGATGTGGAACAAGAGCAGCTACCGACACCTCCAGTTTGTTTAAGGTTAATGACTGGGTGATCTATTTGACTGTCTTGTATTTTGGCTGGAATTTGTGCTTCCAGATCCTTAGTTGGTTTTTTTGGTGGACTGGGCTGTTTATTTCTGCTGGTTCAGGAGATGTGCTTTGAACGAAGAGTTTGGTTTAGTATTTGGTGTATTTTCTGCATGGAATGAATAATTCTGCTGTTGTAGGCCTGGGGGAATGCAAGTGTAGGGGCTTTGATTAAGAGGAAGGTTCTGATAGTGGTGATCCAATGAGTTTCTGGGAACTGTAACAAGCCTTCATCTGCTAAAGTAATGGAGCTCTGCATAAGTGAATATGGTTCCTTTTTCCCTGCTCCACACTAAACCTTCCCAGAAGTTCAGAGAAGTGGCTCTGGTGGAAACACCCCTCTAAATGAAGCACCAGGGCAGTGAGAAGTTACAAATCCATAACATCTTCCCAATGCCATGGCAGCAGAACAGCAGGACACTTCACAGGACAGGGACAAACAATGATACTGAGGAGGAGGAACGGACATGAAAGGAACAAACAATAATAACAAGAATAGAGACACATTGTCATTAAATGAAAACATCTTAAACAATGACCTTTCTGACAAACCACAGAAATAGCAAACATGCAGCCTTTTTAATAACTGTTCCATACTGGAGTTTTGCACACATACCCCCTGGAAGCTTAATGCAATCCAAATGTCTGTCCCTTGGACAAGGCCTGGGGGTAAAAGCTCTTTAATGCCTGAAGGAACAAGTGAAAGCTTGCAGGTTACTCAAACCTGGAGGAACCCCATGCTCCTGACTATGCCTCACTCCATTCCAATGTGAATTTTTAACATTTGATGTTTTCTTTATATTTTTTCTTGTTTCTTTGGGAGGGAAGTGAGGGGAGAAGGGGAAGATTTTTAGTCAATATTTTGTCCTAAAAGGTATGCTTAGTGTCTGTGCTAAAAATCAGAATATGCTAAAAATAACTTGTGTGGAATTTTAGTACTGATGTTGGGCTGAGGCAGCTCTCAGCAGTATCCTACTGCATTTGAAATGGATAAATGTCTCCAATTATGATGTATTTGAAATTTTTTGAAATACAATAATAGTATCTTTCAAAAGCCAACTGAAGAGCATTAGAGATGATGTTCAATCAGAGTTAAAATACCTGTGAAGGAAAAATTTTCACTCATGTCTATTTAATGTTTTATTTCAAGCCTTCTAGATTGTTGTATCTTTTTCCTATGTCTTTTATCACAATTCAGTGTTATTATAAATATTCTCCAACCTTCGTAATTTCATTAGGAGTAATGGTTATGCCCACAGCCTCCAAGTCTGTAGAGAGGTGAAACAAAGTAAACTACTACCAGTCTTATTTTATGGTGTTTTACCAGAATTAAAACAAGTTGTATATAACCCAGTAACTCTTATTGCAGTTTGTAAACTAAATGGAAGTAATGTAGTGTCAAGAACTGTTGCACAAGTAATTGAATTGAACTCCAAAGTGCCAAAGAATGGTTTCTCTCTAAAGGGAGAAGGGAAATGGAGATTCTGCTTCTGTTTTCTGCTGGGGGCTCTGTGTGTACAGATTTGGGAGGACCAGGTTGGTGGTGGGTTCAAAAATTCACTGGTTAGGCAGGCAGGATCCTACCAGAAACTGCACATGGAGTGCTCTGCATCCACTGCTTCCTTCCCTCTCCCAGAGCTCCCTTGGTGCTGTAAGGATAACCTTGCTCAGGCACAGATCAGGTACAGCATGTGATGTATCCTGTGACTCCATGCAGGTTAATGCTTTTCATCCCTCCCTGCAGGTTGGGCACAGCCACGTTGTACAGGGACTAACTGTGGCTGCTCTTGGAGTGCAGACAGGGCTTTTTCCAGACTTTCTGTGATGACTTATTACAGTTTGGGCAGACTTTCATATAATTTCCAAAAGGGCATGTTAATGTCTTGTACCTCTTGAAAGACACACTCTTAAATAAGATGCAGCTGCCCTGTACTTTCAGCCTGTTCCCTTGCTGCCTTATGAGAAAAGATGACTAACTCATTTACAGCAATCCTGAGCAGTAATAACTCCAAATTTATGGTGCACCCAGTGTCCAGATGCCTCAGGGCGCCTGACAGGCTATAACTTAAAACGTAACTTTGAAAAAAAGCCCCGTGTGATTGAACACAATGGAGCCGAGGGAGAAACAGAAACCCTATTGTGTGATAAATAGAACGGCGTCCCACAAACAATCTCCAACCCAAACTCGCTGCAGCCCGGCCCAGGGGGGTGCCATTGTGCTCTCAAGTGCCAGGGAGGAGCGCTCGCTGCAGCTCAGGGAAGCGTTTGGACAGGCAGGCTTGGCACTGCAAAAGCAGAACCAGCTGTAGCTTTGGTCCAAGGAGCTGTGGGTTTTGTTAACCAAGGGTGAATACTTCAGAAAGGAAGTGGCAGGCATCTTACAGATGTCTTTTATAGCTCTTGCTTCTCTTCAAAAAGCCTGCTTTTCAGAGTACACTTACACTCTTATTAATCTCATGATTACTCTGTACATACAGACACAAACATTCTTCCATTGGCCCCACTCTGATTACAGATACTTACAGAACTCCTTGTGGACTTCAATCCAAAAAAATCAACTTCTGCCCCAAAGTGCAGGTGTATCAAGGGTTTGAGTCAGCTTCTGCTCTTAGTGAACAGTGCAGGTAGTTCCTGAAGGGGGACATGTGAGATCCTCTCCCCAATTATTTCAGTCTCCAGATATCTCTGCTTTGTGTGAACCTATAAAGTTTAAACAGAAGGCTCTGTCTAAGAGAGGAAACTCATTTGAATCATGCTGTTGTGGCTTGTAAGGAAGGATACATTTCTAAATTTGTCTTTATTTTGAAAACATAATAATGAAGGGAATAGAGAAGAACTTATATTCCTGCCTTTAATCTTCCTATTGCTTTCAAAACAGAGTAATTTCCCTATGAAGTGTTTGTAAGAACACAACCTTTGGAACAGCTCTTGGGTTTTTTTTTTCATTTTTCCTTTACTGTTTGTTTTTCCAATGTGCATAAGTAAATTCACAGTTGATTCTTGCTGACCTGGGCAATAATATCCAAAAATCATTTAAGCCAGAGTCATCATCCATATTTTTTTAGAGGTGATTGATGTTTGGGACAGAGCTGCTGAGTAGCCCTGGTGTCGATGGAATATAATGAGGATGAGAGTTTTTTTAAATGGAAGCATTTCAACAGAAAAGCCTTTTTCAAATGCTCATCCTGCACAGTTTAATGAGAACTTAATTCCTGACAAATGTTGGTGTTTGGAATTTTTGTTGTTGTTGTTGTTTGGTTTTTGTTAGGCTCATTTCTTTCTAAACATGCATGTATTGCCCCTGATTATGCAAGCCCTTCAGCTTTCTAAAGCAGCTCGTGCCCAAAAGTATTGTTGAAGCTGGGTCTGCTGAGGCCTCTAGGTAGAAAACTCCCAGATTGTTTAAAATTTTCATATTCAGAGCTACCTTCTCTTTCTCAGAACAGAACATGCATTTGGATGGAGTGGAGCAAAGATCCACAGAGCAATTTAAGTGTCTATCCTCTAGGCCTGTGTTAAAGCAATAAGAATTTCCCATTCTTCCAGAGGAATTTGTTAGGGTCCTGGGAAGGAAGCATTTCCTGGGGGAAAATGTTTTAAATGAGAAAGTGACTTCAGTGGAGGGCAGGTGGGCAGGAGAATGAGAAGCAAGGAAAGCATTAAGGTGTGCTCAGCATAGCTGCTGCCTGTTGTTAAGTCAGTGGCTCTCACTTTGGTGTGTGCTATTCCCTCTTAGGACATGGATGTCACATTACATGGTGTGTTGATTTCAGCCATTCTAAAAATAACTAAAACCCAGCAAAGAAAAATAAATCCAACAGCATTACAAAAAACATCCCAGATCCCTGGTGTCAGTGGGAATTCCCCTTGCATTTCAAATCTTCTGTGTCCAGCCCTAATGGACTAATGATTTGGGCTTTTGTAGGCCTTAAAGCAAACTGTTCTCTTCTGGGACCAGGTTTCCTGAGCAGGGGAATTAAGTTGATCCAGCTCACAGTGCAGGAAGAAATGAACACATCTGTAGTGTGGATAATTGGGGGATTTGAGCCCTCCACTGGTGGGTAAGGCACAGCTGAATACTGGAAGATATGAATGTAGTGGACACCCACCCTGTTGAAAAGAGGGTGGCTCAAATGCTGCTTATCTGAAAATGGGAAGAAGAAAGTAAGGCCAAAGTGCATAAAAATTATGTGAAAGATGACCTGAGGCAAGTCTCTGAGTAAAGGACAGCACAGATTATGAAAATGTGTGCTCAGAATGGAAAAATGAATTTTCCATAGCTGGCAGTTCTGAGAAATACCTTCTGTGTGTATGTGGCCATCCTCCAAGGATTCAAAAACATTCAGTCAAGCAGCTTAATGATACTCAATGTAGTGGAGATTCATGGAGAAGTGAAAATAGGAATATCCAACAGCACCTGGCAGACATGAAAGGCAGAGGTCAGTCATGAGAGTTGTCATCCATCTGCTAAAATAATATCAGCAAACCACTGTGAATTCATAGTAGTCAGCTGTCTTCCTGCTGCAGGAAAAGCCAACATGGTGTTCCAGCTTCGTGTCCTGTTGAGGAATGGTGGAAAAATATTCCACAGCATTAAAGCTCTGTTGAGGTTTCAGAAAGAATTTGTTGTGTGGTTGGACTGCCAAATACAATGAGTTAAATGAGTGGCACAGACCAGGTACTGAAAGGGAGTCTGATTTCCATGTGTTTACAACAATTAAAAATAGAGAGCACAGCGTGGTGATGAAGCTCCTGTTCTGTGAAGATCCCTCTCATGATGAGGTAGGAAGCAGGCAAGTTGAAGGATTATTGCTCCCTGTAGGAGCACAGGATCAGCTCCAGAGCAGGCTGTAATGGGAAATGGGGCCTGGGAAGAGCTGTAACCTTCATGCACCAGGGCATGCATGGGAATGGTGAGGATTGAAGCAAGCAGCTCACCAGGGACAGGCTGGATCTGGGAAGTCACTTTCCATTAATGAAGGAAAGGCTGAGTCCATCCTGAAGGGGCTGACAGGAAAAACAGAGTGGGTGACATCAATTAGGGAAGTCACTCTCAAGCTGAAATAAGATATTCCTCAGCTGAGGAATGTGTAAGGATTTGGTCCAGTTCATGTGCTACTACATAAAGTGTTTGTCAATTGCTGTCTCTGAAGAAATTAATGGAGATGGTTTCTACTAAATGTTTTAAAATAAGTATTTTTAACCATTCTCTACTTGCTTTTAAAATTTATTTCCTCTATCACTTATGGGAAGTTTTCATGTGAGGTAGCAAAAAAAATCTACTATATCCTATTATATTGTGTTCCTTTTATTTCCATCAGTATGAAACTTGAATTACTGGCTTAATCTGCTACTCAATTTAAATTTTGTCTGTTTTTCTTTTTAAGACATAGTTAAAATCCCTCTCAAACAATAGAAGTGAACACTTAATATGCTACCAGCTTTGGAATGTAAATACAAATGCATGTCGGAATTTTAATATATTCAAAAGGGAAGGAGAAAAATTTAAATTCTGAAATCTTGGCACAAACTGCTAGGACTTCATATACCTGAGAGAGAAATTTTGAGAGCAACTCCTCTGTGCATTTAAGCAAAGAATGAGACAAGTTTAATCTTATCATTTACAGCTTTTCCTGAGTTTGAATATCATAACACAAGGATTCTACATTAGTTAACAGAAAACCCAAAAAGCCAACTGTACATTGATTAAAAGAAAGATTTTGGTAGGGAAGTAATTTTTTTTTTTTTACAATGTTTGCTGAATTCAAAAAGCTTCAAAAGAATCAGTGTAGGGGGAAAATACCACCACACAAAAAAGGGCAATCCTTAAAAATAGCTCTGAAAGGAATTTTGCTCAGCAAATCAAAGTGCATTAGGGAAAGAACAACTTAAGCTTTTCAGAGCACCACAAAACAGACAAAACAAACACTGTTAGAACTGGAAAAGACCCTGAGACACTGAGTAGATGAGACTTTTGGTCATATTTTAAACATGCACACTTAATTGTTTCAGAAAGTGGATTGTTGTACATGAAAGGGATTGAGTTCTGAGTTGCTAGTTTGACATATGGTTTAAGTTGACTCCATGTCAACACAATTTGTTCCAGGTATTTAAGGATCCCTGTGCCTGGTGATTGCTGGTGGCAGGGGTGCCATTGTCCCCAAAGCAGGGCAGGCTCTAAAGGTGTACACAGCTCTCACCAAGCTCAGGTAGTCTCTGTTTTTTTGAAATGGAACTCTGTACAGCTGAGGAAAGGAAAAAAATCCAACCCTGAGAGGCCTTTATGCTATTCCTCTTCCCATCTGTCACTCAGACTCTGCCATGAGGCGAGCTGGAACTTTTCCTTCCTGAAAACTTTCAGTGCAAAATGAATCATGCCAACCCTGTTTCCATCCTGGTGCAGGCACTGCAGTGTGAGAGGTCTGGGAAGTCACCATGGAAAAGGTCCCAAATGAAGCTAAGGACTTTGTACCTAGGCAGAGAAAGGGGCTTGGCAAATTCCAGGGAAATACCTGACCATTCCTGGCCAAAGCTGAGCATTATTTGCACACCTGAAACGTGCAGGTAGACATGAACTAAGAGGGAACAGTCTGACAATATCCATGTCCTGCATGTGAGGTACAATCCAGTCAAGACAAAGATTTGCTTTCAAAGAGCTTCTCCTTATCACACCAGGTTAAGAGGGAGTGGATGGGGTTGGAGAGAGTCCATAGACTCAGGAAGGAATTTTTCAAAACATACCTGCAAACTTGCTTAAACTGCAGCAGAGAAATGCTTTGTGGGCCAGTTCAAACTGGGAAGGATATTCCATTTTCATGAATAACACCCTTTCTCAGGTGTGCCAGCTGCCAGAATCTAATTCTGGCATTGCTATGGATGCTGCAAAAGTTAATATTTTAATACTGCTCTGTGCAAGGAACTCTTGAAAGGATTAAAAAGCCATTAGCCTCTCTGATTTCTGTCCAGCTGCCTGCAGAACAGGAGGAGGGAGGATAGAAATGTCGAGTCCCTAAAAAGTTTTAGAGATGATACTACACCATCTAAACAAGGGATTAGCAATGAAAAGCCAGCCTTTCTTCTTGGAGAACACATTTTCCTTCTAAGCTGCTGGACACTTCAGGGGCTGGCAGATTTATTTCTGGCATCTTGAAGAGCACTTGGGTCTTAGATCCTTTTGTTTGCTAGAATGTGATGTATTAAGTGTGACACTTAATTAGCTGTTCCTCGAGTGGAGGGAGTAACATACCGTGCCTCTGGTGTGGTGTTGCAACAAGTACTGTAACTCCAGACAAAAACTCTTGCAGTTATTTTGTTTGTCACCACAGGTGGATTCCTGCCATGGAATTTCCATGCAGCTTTCGTGACTCCACCTGAAATGACCTTGTTCCTTTTCCAAGGAAGTTATGTAAATGAATTTTGACGTGGAAAGCTTCAAATCTGGAGGCTGCTGGATGCCCTGGTGCTTCTCCCTGGCGTTCTGTATAGAGCAGGATGGAAACAGAGGGTAAACATGTTCAGTTTCTTGGTGCTGCACTGCAAATGAGTTACAGCTCTAAGGTAGATGGATGATTAAATGGAAAAAAAGGGTATTTTGCTACAAGGGGACAGGCAGTTGTGGATTTGTGACCACTGTCACACCACCAATACACTGTGAAAGACTAGTGACAGTTTTGTCCAGTGCTACAGCATTTTTTTCTGATTTGTTTAAACCAATTTGTTGTTTGTTTAAACAGAATAAGACACAGGTAACAGCATTCCACATTGGAATAATAATGGCTGGAACTTCCAAAACAGAACAGTTGTTCTTGTGTACTGAAAGAGCTTAAAACCAAGACACAAATGCATTCAAATTGTGCTATATTATTACCTTTAACTCATGTAGAATAAATCTTTTAAAGTTCAAAAGGAAGACCTCACAGTGATTTTTTTTTTCTCTTCTGAAGAGAAAAATACATAAAATGTAAAACATTTATAGAATGTTCATTACCTTTGGAAAAGGTCAGAGACAGGGAAAATGATTCCAGCATTTTAATCTGATATATAATAGGAAAGACTGGCATCCAATCTAGGAGGTGTTCTGGTCTCCAAAAATATTAAGCATGTTCAATTATGTATTGTGGAAGCTTTAGAGTTAGATCTTAATTAAAAGAATAGTAAAATTTTGCTTTTGGTCATAAAACTGAAGCAATTGGCCCAAGCAACCTTTTTCCCCTCAGTTCAATTAATTTGTTTTTGAGATGGCAGAATTCTAACTTACATAGATTTAGATGCTCCCTTTTTAATAAAATAGTAGGCAGCGTCCAGGCTATCCATCAAGGTGTGGTATCTGTGGGTCTGCTGCATTTTCATACCCAAAATTATTCTTTCAACCATGTTGTTGGGACCTTTCATCCTTTTTTCTTGTCAAATTAAAGGGCCTCATCAAATTTACCAGAATATTTGCTCATGTATTGAATATCATGCAGTATTTTATAAATTTCTCTGTATAGATGTGCATGTTGGTGGAAATCACCTTCGTAAAGATTTTTTCTTATAAAGCTTTATGATAGCTAAACTACAACACTGTAAATGCTAAGCATAAAACATTATTGTAGATAAGGGAACAAAAAGTAGGGGGAGTTTCATGTTCAGCTAGATCTGATTTTTTTAAAATTTAATTTTTCCCTAAATGTCCACCTATGGACGGGCAGGAATCCAACTGATCCAAAGCACTTTCATGATGATCTGTTCTATGGCATATGGTAACTAAAATTTAATTCCTTCCAAATAACACCAACAGAGAATTCTTCTAACACTCTGATGGAAAACTAAAAGCTTTTAATATTTAACTTCTACTATTTATATATCTGTTTAACATAAAAAGAGGTAGAGAGAAAAGAGGTTGCTATGCTCCAATGGTTTAATTATTATCATTAGCGGCACAATTTTAAAATATGCCTATAAATAGTTTTTTTCCCCTTTTTTTTTTCCTTTTCCTTCTTGCCTCACATGCCTTCACACTTATTTTTAATTCCATAATCAGATATAATCAAATCCCTTGTATAGCTGCACCAGCACTTCAGTATAGAGAGCAACAATGAGTACGGTGTTAATGAAAATCCCCAAAATCCCTATAAAACCTATTCAGCTTGCTAAAAGAAGGTCAATGTACATTGTGCATATTGTATATATAATGAATATTTATAATGTGTATTGCAGTTTTGGGGAAGAGTACTGGTGTGATGATAGTAACCTGTTGAAGTCGAACTTTTCGACTACACTGTGTGTCGTTTTAGTCAGAAAACCAAGCCTTTGCTGGGTATGTCGTAAGAATATAGAGAATATTTATTTTTTGGACGAAAAGCGCCGTACTTGTGCGTTCGCAACGATGCTCACTTTCTGCCTTTAGACCCGCGTTCCCTCAACACCAACCCCGGAAAGCGAAGCATTACTCGGTTTCGAAGCGAAGTTTCCCTCACGTATCGGTGGGACATTTTGAAAAAAGGGGAGAAATCCGAGCGGGACCCGCCGTCCCCCCCCCGCCCTCACCGCCGCTCCCCTCACGGCGCTTCCCGCCACTGCCCCGCCGGGCGCGCGCGCCCCCTGCGGCCGCCCCGCCCCGCCCGGCCCGGCCCGGCCGCGCGCGCTGGCCCCGCCCCTCAGGAGCCGGGAGAGCCCCCGCATCCAGCCCCTCTTCCTGCCCCCTCCCCCGCACCGCCGCCCGCCGCTCCCGGTGGGATGGAAGTGCCCCCGTAAGCCTCTTGCTTTCCCCCCCGGTAGCAGGCGGCGGGGCCCCCGAGTTCGGTGCAAAAATGCTGGGCATGTACGTGCCGGATAGGTTCGCCCTGAAGTCGTCCCGGGTGCAGGACGGGATGGGGCTCTACACGGCCCGCAGAGTGAAGAAGGTGGGTGATGGCGGGGGAACGGCCTGGCCCGGCCCGGCGGGGAGCGGCTGCCACGTATCACCGGGGAGCTGGGCGGCTCTCCCGCCCCTCTGCCCCGCTCCAAGTTGGCCTGAGCCGCGCTGTGCCCGCCCGGGCTCCCTCTGCTCACGGCGAGGCACCGCCCGCCCTCTCCCCCCTCCCGGTACAAGGAGCCTCCCGGGGCGCTCAGCCGGGAAGGGGCGTGGGGGCCGGCGGAGGGTTTGCTCTGAGGAGTTTTGATTTCCCCGTTTTTAGTTGATTGAGTTATTTATTTATTTATAGACTTGGTTGTGTGGCTGAGGGCAGAGCTGCCCCGGGCGGCACCGCCTCCCTGAGGGTCCCCGCTCTGAGGGGAGGGGAGGGGGCGCCCCCGGAGCTCCGGGCTCCTGTTCCCCCCTCACGGCTCTCCGGGACCACGCTTTAATTCCTTCTGTCGGCATAATAAAGCCGGACCCCTGAACGATGTCATTCGGCTGAACCGAGTCTCATATCCCAACCAGGTGATGCCTCTTCACACCTCATAATTGAAAGTCTCTTGGTCATATGAAATTCCAGCTGAGACTGTCCAGGTGGCTTGTTAGGACACATAAAGGCATACCAAAACTCTGAACCCATCATTACTATACACTTTGTTTGTTTTTTACGTTTCGCTTTCTATCTTTGTCGTCGTTTTGACTCTGATTTTTTCCTAATTTTTCATTGGTTTCATCAGTAGGACTTAGACGAGATGGGGTGGATATGTCACATTTTTAAGGTGTCCCTGAATGTTAAGGAGGGGGCTGGAAAGGGAACAATTTTATATCGTTTGGTTTAATTATTTAAAACTTTTCTACTGAGGTTCTGTAGTTTCATTTGAAAACTTCGTGGATTCACACGGCAAGGAAAGTTGTACACTATCAGTGTTTGTTAATCCCCGGGCTCTGAAACAGAGTGAGCTCTGAACTGAAACTCCTGGCAATCAGCATCCCCAGTTCAGAGCTGAGGGTCTGAGCTTCCGTCCTTTACACTGCTGACAACTGAACTATTGGAGCTGCATGCTGGGATAAATAGAGCGTTTTCCTGCCTGAATTATTCCTCCTTACTTGTGAACTTCATACAGGCAGTGTGTGAGGTCAGAGCTGAGCGAGCACCTAGAAAAAGTGTTTCAAGTGCGGTATGTATTTCATGTGGACTGCAGAAGGTAAAGGCAGAGGCAGCTGTAGCAGGATCTGTTAGAATTAGGAGGTGAATGTTTGTTACAGACCTGTCCTTTGGCTGTGAGTCCTCTGTGCTGGTGTCACAGACAGCTGTGGTGTGCAAAGCCATGGTCAGAAGAACAGGCAGAGGAACCAACTCTTGAGTTGCTCTATGGTTTATTAAAACATACTCCTAGAATTTGTTGGTGACCTAAGCACTGTGTTCTGTGTTGTGGGTGTGTAAATAACGCAGGTCATAGCCAGACTCTGTGGAAAGAAAATTCACACCTTCCCCATCTCTTAATGAGGCAGAAGTGCCACACTTTGTGGCTGTGATAAAGAGTAGCTTATAGCTGTTAAATTAATTCCATGGAGCTTTGGGGTTGGGAGGAGGTGTTGAATGTGGCACTTTATTGTGAAGTAAGACCTAAGTTGCTGAGTAGGAAATAGTGCACTGTTTTCTCTCTGTGGTTGTCACACAATTGCTGTTGTCTGAACTGAAAGTAAAAGAAAATAATTGGGTGATCTTATAATCAGAAATTGCAGTACCATCTCTCCAAGTGCTGTGGAGGCCTCTGAAGATTCTGCTTTTAGCAGAGTTTTGGTAACAATACATCCTGAGCTGCTGCTGCCTGCCATCTGCTTGTGCACCTTCAGGCGTGTGGGGCTTTCAGGATTCTGTTTGTAATCACAAAAGGTGGAAACTTTTTGTTTTGTTACCTTAACAAAGCTGGCCTCAGGCTGCATGGGGAGGCTCTTGGTGCAATCATCAGAGAGCCATTGCATTTCTCTGTGTGTTGCTGCAACTGGAAGATTAGTCACTGCTGAGAGCAACTGTTGAAAATAGCTTTTTCAGCACTGGAAAAATGTGCTTTTATATACTGAACCATTTCTCTGCCTTCAGACTGTGTTGTGTGCCTTGCTTTAATTTTAAATACAAACAGTTGTTCTTTTAGAAAAATGTGATTTTCTGTTTCCAAGAGGATCAGTCCTGGATGTTTTCCCTTCCGCTTTTTTCTCTTTACCTGTAGGCAATCTGTACAAACTAAGCAAGAAGGAAAACACATAGCAGGCATTTGCTGGGAATATGGAATCTGCCTGGAGGAAGGGATATGTGGACAAGATCAATACTTTTTAAAACCAAAATACTGTTGTTTTTAAAAGAAACACCACAGCTGCTTTTCAGTATACACTTAAAATCTCTTAAAATGCTTGAAAGCCGAAGTGCTTTTGGATCTGAATGCTACCTGAAGGAACACAGCATCCTACATTCCAGGTTTTAGGGCCTGTCCCTGCAAACAGGGACAAGGTAGTGTGTGTGAAGAAAAAAGTCCCATTTAATTATTTTGCCCTGCTGCTCCCGTGACGTCTGTGCAGGAAAAAAAAAAAACCCTGATGCCAAATGCTTTTGGAAGAACATATCAATGGATGCTTTCACAGCTGCTATTATGACTAGCAGGTGGTAGAACATTTTAATTTTGTTTATGAAGGCTCAAATTAATTCATAAGCACGGGCATACTCCCTTAGATTTTTAAACAAATACCACTGTATGATCAAGCCCTCAGTTATTCAGTCTTTTGATTTGTGGCACTTCAAAAAGTAGAGTTGCAAATAATCTCACAAATAAATCTAATGTAAGCTCGGTGCTTGCCAAATTCTTTGTTTGAGTTGGATGCCTGTTGCAAGGTGCTTCCTGAAAATTTTATAAGAAGTGCAAGAAATTTGACTTGTAAATTTCAGCCTTGTTTAAGGAAAAGGAAAATCCTGCTTCCCAAAGGAGAAACAAGCACTCAGAGGGAAGGTTTGGTTTTATGAGATTCTTCAGAGTAGGAGAAGAATGGGAATGAGCTTCAAGTTGAGCCTTTAAACGTGTGCACCTTCTTGGCATGTTGTAGGACAATAAAGGAAAACTCTCCTTTTCTGTTTGAAGCTAGAAATTCCTCCTCTGCTGGAGTTTGGTGATTCACTTGCCTTTTTCTTTTTTCCCCCCTACTGATTGTTTTCCTTTTGTTCCTCAGGGTGAAAAGTTTGGCCCCTTTGCAGGGGAGAAGCGAATGCCGCAGGAGCTGGATGAGAACACGGACTGCAGGCTCATGTGGGAAGTGAGTCAAGTGACATCATCACACCTCAAAGTGTTCTCAGAATTAAGATTTGCACTAACAAATCCTTTCTATCTTGTTTCATAGCTTAAAGATCCTGTAGTGAGGTTTAGTGCTTTGAAATTACACTGCCTGGGTGGAGGAGAATTGGTGTCTTTAAAGCTAAAGAAAAAAAGCAAATTATGGTTTCTAATCAATGAAGTGTGAAAAAAACATCAAGTCAAGCCAAATACAAATATAATAGCACTGTGAAAATCATTAAAACATGTGAAAATAAATAGAAACATTGAAATAATTTGAATTGGGGAGCAGATTGTAAGTTAGAGATACTGATTTATGCTGATGAACAGGTACCAGCTTATGGCTTCCTTCTGTAATATGTAACATTTCCTGCTGTGACACTTGTGTTGGGATTTGGCAAATAACATAAGCTAAGTTTTAAAATTTTAGCAGTTTTTAGTGCAATAAGTAGGTGTGAGATCTTTAGCAAAATAAAAGCCTGGTGCTGTGGGCAGCTTTTTATTTTCTCTGTATGCATTAGGCAGGAGCAGCAGTTTATATACTAGTTCTTGTAATTATGTACATAACCCATCCTTGCTCCTGTTGTACCTGTGTGTGCCTGAAGTAAAATCTGAGGAGATTGCATGGACTGAAAAATACTGGCAGTAACAACATTGCCAGCTTAAAAGTGCCTTCTTTCTGGTGCTTCTGTTCTGTCTTTGTAATCTTTATTTACTGCTGTGGTTCTTTGAGCAGAATTTCTTTTTTTTTTTTCTTTTTCTGTTTTTTCCTCAGCCAAGCAGTTTCTATTGAATGCACATTTAGTCCTCTTTTACACTGAGGAGAGGACTCATTTCTTACTTTTTTACCTTTCTGTGGTTAGAAGTGGAAGGAGGACTGTAACTGCACTGCACAAAAAAAGCTGATGTTTGACATCTGGCTTAAAGCACTATCAGTGCATTTTCCACAAAATACATGTGTATTTGAAAAATCTCTGGCATTAGCATCACTGAGCAGCTTATGAGGAGAGCAGAGTATTGATGCAGCTTTAGCAGAGCTACCAATAAATTCCATACTCTAGAGTCATGGGAGAATGTTAAAACCTCATCTTTTTTTACCTAAACTCAGTATAAATATTGTGAGTGGTGAACTATTCCTAGGTGAGTGCTATCTCCACCCTGTTTTCTTCCTTTCCCTTTCTTTTGTCTATTTTAGACTGGAGGTGTGCCCCAAATTCCCTTTCCCAGAGAAGAGGTGTGGACAATTTGGGTTATGTTCTCAGAGCAACCAATTTCATCCTTTCACACATTGCAGTGTGCTTTTATTACAGATGTTTGCTGAGCACAGCACATGATGTTCATGTGCCCTGGATCACTTGGCTCTTCCTGAGCTTTCTGCAGGTTGTTTTAAATCAGTAAAATGCTTGTGCTGGAACAAGGTTTTCAGAAAAGACAGTGGGTGGATTGCAGCAATGAGAAGGCCTTTAGGTTTGTTGGAAAGCTTTTTGATTTTCCAGATTCCTCACTGCTCACGCTAAAATGAGATTTATCTGTTTCTGCATGACAGAAAAGAAAGGGCAAATACACATATTTATTGGTGACACTAATGTGACCCCATTGACAGCAAATCAGAAAATGAGGTTTTTATGAGCTGTTTTAAAATAATTTCATAATATCTTACTGTAACCTAGTTTTGAGAGCCTTGAAAAGATTCCTGCATACCAAATTTTATGACTTCCTGAATGTTTTAACCCAAGTTGTTCATGTTTACTGAAGTTGATCTGAACGTGAGCTTTATAATATAATTTAAATCATGCTGGGAGTAGTCTGAAGTTGAAAACTGAGACCAGGAATGCAGAAAGTAAGACTTGAACAGCCCGAGTAGATGGTTATTCCAGAGCCTGTGGGAGGCACGCACAGAAACTGGCCAAGTTTGTGTGTAGTCAGCTGTACCAAAGATATTAAAAATAATTAATTTGAAGGCTATTGGTGGGAGGCACACTAAAGCCTGACTTCACAGTCTGATGGCAGACAAAAAATAATGTTTTCAGAGAGAACACCTTCAGAAAGAAACCTCAAGCAGTAGAACTTTTTGTAAGTCAAGGAAAAAAACAGACATTAGTGCAACATTTCTTTCCTTGGCATGGGATGCCTGGGATTCAGGCTTCAATTGGATGGAATATTTTTCTGTGAGGAAGTTTGCCACATGCATTTCTAGTTGTGCAGAGCGGTGCTCTGTGATGTGGTCTGTTTTGATCAAGCCATTCCTTTTTCTCTGAGACCAGCATTGGGAGTTGGCATCTTCAAGGCATCACATTGAGAAGGAATTGCGCGCATTGGGTTTTCCTTTGGTGTCGGGGAAAACGTGGCACCCAGAACATTTATGGAGCCCAGTGATTGTGTTCAGTAAAATTCTAAAGATGTTAGAGTTTCTCTTGAAATTAAATATAGCAGAATGCCATTGCTCTGCATAGTTGTGAAGAAATCAAAGGTTTATACTTGCTCATTCAACAGATTCTGAGGAAGTGGAAAATTCCAGCGGGTGGGAAGCATCCTTGATCTTGCTGTTATCTTTATAAAGAGCTACAGGCTGAAATGTTTTATTTATGAGTGGTGTGAAAGGGAAAAAAAGCCCCAAACAAACCAGTGGTAACCATTTAGTTAAGAGTGATGATAAAAAGCCAAGAAAATGTCCAAGAGACTTGGTGCTTTCTCTCTTTCTGTTAAAAAACACCTCTGTGTTATCCCCCAGCTCTGAGTGTTGTGCTGCTGAAGGACACAGCTTCTGGCTGGTGATGAATTGAGAGTTTTGGTCTTACTCTTAGCATCCCACTAACACCTTGATTAAATACTTTGTATGCATTAGTAAACTTTGTATGGAAACTTTGAACTCTGTATATTTGCTGGAGAAGCAAGTGCCTAAAGGCAAGCAGGAAATAATCTTCAGGTATTAAAAGTTCAGAGATGTTTTTGCTCTGGAGGCTCAAATGTGCCTTTGAGGGGAAGATATCAGTTCATTTGTGTATGTTCAGTTCCTTGTCTTCATTATCCCTAGCCAAGGAAGGGGAATTCATTTCACTCCTATTGGATTGTGGCAGGCATATACTTCTGGTGATGACTTTGGCAAATGTTGAAACAGGGAGGGCTGGAAAGATTTTGTCCTTCTTCAAATACTCTGACATACCATGAAGAAATGTTGGTCAGGGTTGGATGGAACATAATACACCATGTAATGCTGAATGTTACATATTTCAGGTTGAGTTTCTGTCTGCCTGCCAGGATCATGTTTTCTTCATTGTTACATTAAAACCAAAGAGATCAGAAATCAGTCTTTCAATGGAAGCCAATGTTTGTGTTTATTTACATAAGAAAATGAAATGAACTTACATTTCTACTGCTTAACTCTCATCACTTTTGCTGTGACAGTTGTTTTCAGTTAAAAAAGCCTGCCTGGAAACCAGTGAAGGCAACAGAAAACCTGCTATTGGCTGAATCCAGCTTCAGATCAGAGTTGTGGTGTTTAGGATTGAGGTATAAGAAGTCAAGCACATTAAGCTTGGTGTGGTTTTGTGGCTTTCTTTTTTTTTTTTTTCTTATTTTCTTTTCCTCTGATATCTTGCCTATAAAAGGTGCTTCTGGCATAGGAAGGCTCTTACACATAAGACATTAAGTCAAATTATGTCCACAGATTGATGATAAAATAAATCTTAATTAGATGGATTCTGTGTTTGCTGTCAAGGTGAATATAATATTACAAATCTAGTTCTGAACAATATAGTCTTTATTTTTTTCTGTAGGAAAACTATCTTCCCAGTCACTGTTCCTCAAATACTGTTAACACTGAAAGCTGTTGGCTTTTAAATGTTTTTGGGTGAATCTTGGTTTAATTTTCAGAAATGCTTTTGATTTTCTCATTTCTTAAGTGATCTGGGCTTTTACACAAATCAGAAACTGGTGCACTATCTCAGCTGCAAGTCTGTCCCAGAATTTCAATTTTGGTAAACTATTGTCAAATGGGATAGATAAGTGTTCAGAGTAGTTATTAATGTTGTTATAATCAACTCTCTTAAAACTTGTTTCAGTCATCTTTTTCAGTGTTAAATGTGTGACTTTGTATTAGTTTCAGTGACTTTTGGAGCAGGCCCATTAATGATCTTTGGGTTTTGGTGCTGACAAGGATGTACTCCTGGAAGCAGTTGAGAGTGTTAACCTCCCATCCTCAGTTGTGGGATCTATTTAAGGTGTTGCTAGGCTGAGGTGTTCATATTCCAGTCTGAACTTCTTGTAGAAGATCACACACAGTTGGCTTAGGGAGATTTGAGTATGATTCCAGAGAAGGGGAAGTTCAACCCTGCTCCTGAAAGCTCCACAGAATGTTTGCAGGGCTCCAGGAGAGAGCTGCCTGTACCCTTCTGTTCCTGGCAGGGTCAGGTAGTGTCATGCACCAGAAGGAGCTTCATTAGCATGGAAAACTTGCTGTATGTTTTGGCTGAAGGAGAATGTCACATGCTGTCTTCTTACTGAGTAAGCAAAGCAGGAGTTGCTGCCTCAGGTTTCTTCTGCTGGAGTTATTTTAATGCTTTCTCCAGCAATGTTAAAATGTGAATTTCTGCTCTGCAGTGAGCTCTGTGATGGTCTGAACTCAGGATGCAGAAGTGTTGAATCTAGCTGTTTTATGCTGCAACAATAAAGATCATATTTTCAGCTAATCAAAAAAGAAGCAATGCAGAAACTGGTACTTTTCTCTACATGATTGCTTGATGAACATAGATTTTTTGATATAGAAATGTTTAGAAAATGGTTTCCAGAAAGGCAGAGTGTTTACTGCCTTCACCAAAAGGAGCCATCTGCTTACTTGCAGTGAAGTTTTGTTCTTCTCTTCCCAGGTGTTCATGGTATGGCATTTGCAATACACTTGTTGGGATTTTGAAGTAGCACAAGTGACAAATTTGGATGTATTTTGAAAATGTGGGGATAATTTCATTGCAGAATAAAAGTAGTGCCTGTTGCTGGAGGACATTGCCACAGCTTAGGGGGTGTTTAGGCCTCTGTAGGGTTTCATATGGGGAGCTTATTGACCAGGGACACATCTGTTCTTGAAGTTCCTGAGCTCTTTTGATGGTCGTTAATGTGACCCCATTCAAATTATCCTGATTGGCCTTGAGGTGGAACCTCGCCCTGTGGTGACAGCCAGTGTCACATGTTTCATCTTACATTGAATTCCTTCAGTGACACCTTTGGTGTTGATTCTCAAGAAGATAATGCTTGGGCACCTCAGTTTGAGGCACATCATGTGGATGTGTGTATGTATTTTGGATGTTGGTTTTAAGTGCTAGGTTTGAGATCCACTACCATCAGTTTATTTAGGAAACTCCTTATTCATGCAACCAGAAAAGGATTGGTTCATGTCACCAACTTAGTCCATGCTAAGTATGGTGGTTTTGCACTTTTTCTTGACTTTGCATGCTGACATCTGTATATTCAATGCAGCATTATTTCTTTATGAGGTGAAAAAAGCAGTAGAAAATACAGAATGTTTTTAAGGGATTTATTGTATTCCTTTATCGATAGTTTCCTTATGTGCTAAAGCTCTGCTGTGTGTTTGGCATCTCTTTCTGGGCTGGCAGAGACTCTGAAAGCATAACTGAGATGACTGTGTATCACTGAAGCAAATATAAATTATTCTTATATAATTTAAGGATCAAGCATGAAAAGTTAGCTGGTGTAATGTATAGTTTTTATAATAGGGCCTGGATTGTTGCTCATTCCAGCTCAAGATCTTATGGAAGACTCCATGGTGGGCTCTGTAACTTGTGCTTTGGTAGCTAAAGCACCAAGCCTCTGTAGGGCTGGGTGATTATTGCAGTGTCACAGCATGGTTTGGGTTGGAAAGCACCTGAAGGACCATCCAGTTCCAACCCCCTGCCAGGGACAGAGATGCCACTCATTAGATCAGGTTGCTCAGGACCCCATCCCATCTGGCCTTGAGCACTCCCAGGGATGGGACATCCAGCACCATTAGTGCTTGGTGTCAGATGATATTGTTTCCAGATGCATTTCAGTGTGTAGGTTTGACACTTTTCACTGTGGTTAATCCATGTGTTGGAAAGTAAGAGCTTTTAAAGTTTCAGTGTTGGCACCTTTTCATGATGTGTCTTTTTTCCTCTTGAAGATTTTGAAGATTCTTATTTGTTTGCAGAGCTACAGTAATTCTTTTTTTTCTTAATCTGAGAACAACATGCTGTCACCAGCTATTATTGTAATGGAATACAGTTTTGTCTTTTTAATAATACCCTAAACATTTAGGTAATTGAAGCAGTCATACTGAAGAAATATGATATTGCATTCTATTAGAAACAAATATAGCAAGAATGTCAGCAATTTATACACAAAACCATGAAGACAATCTAATTTTGATCTTACATAGCCAAATTCCCTAGCTCTTAGGAAATACCTGCCCTGGATATTTGTTGTTGACAGATGGAAAATAAAACCCATTCATTATATAAATAAATCACATGGAATAATAGTGTGGCTGTACGACCTTTGTGCATGGCTCTGCTGTCTGGATCAGTGGAGATTCAAGTGATCTGTTATTTAAAATGGAGCAAACAGGGGTTTTGGCAGTGACAGATGTATTTTTACAGCAGTATGTCTTTGTGTTTTGAGGGGGAAGAATGATTTAGTTAATATTAACTTTTTATTTCTGTTATCTTCCTTTTTTCTGTCAAAGTTGTAGCAGTCATATGCATTATATGGATCTAGGTCTAGATATGGAAATGGATGTATCTTGTGTGCACAATTCTTTTTTTAAAGTGTTTTTTTTTCACTGAGTGGACAAAACCTGGATTTGGGTTTTTTTAATTTTAATTTTGCTTGGGGATTTTTTTAATTCTTTTTTTTCAGGTTCGTGGGAGCAAAGGCGAGGTCCTTTACATCCTGGACGCCAGCAACCCTCGCCATTCCAACTGGCTGCGCTTTGTCCATGAGGCTCCATCCCAGGAACAGAAGAACCTGGCAGCCATCCAGGTAGAGTTGGGGGATTCCTTCCATTTGCTTCCTGTTACTGATTCACTAATTACATCTCCCCTTTGGCCTTCATGTCTTGTAATAAAATTGTGAGACCCGAGCAAAGTAGCAAACCGCTTTTCTTTTTCTGCCTTTCTTTTTAGAAGAGAATCTTGTGCTTAAGATAATTCCACAAAGAAGAGTGGTAGGGTGAAAAGTCCTTGAATCTGATGCTATTTGAAAGGTTTAAGGACTGATTATTTAAATACCTGTATGAGTTTCATGCCAAACTTGACTATAGGCTTAGGTGTGTGTAAAGAAGAATCATGAATTTACATTATTGTTCAATAAAATTAGTAATATCATATAATATACAGGACATATTATATAATTGATTATGAAAATCTGACAGGTTTGAAAGGAAATATGGTACTGAAAATATGTAAGTAGAAAAGAGAAAATTGAACAATCTAATTATCTGATAGGATGAACATGTAGTGCCTGAGGGTAAATTAATAAAAAAGGTAATTTTCTTGTCTTTACTCTTGATCTGAATTTATCCACCTTATTTTTTCGTTTTTATAGTTGTCATTTGCAGCACTCTGTGGTAATGAGTTCCACCACTTCAATTATGTTGAAATATGCTTCTACTTTTCTCCCAGACACTGCTTAATTTCACTTGATTTCCTAGTTCTGGTTTAACAGTGGATAGTTACTTTATTTTTCTCTGCCATCTTTGATTTTATGGAATTCTGTGTTTGTTATCCTTTCACTCTTACTTGACAGCTCGTCTCAAGCTGAAGAGTCTCAGTCTGTTTAATTGCTCATTTTTGGAAGAGTTCTGTGACTTTACAGGATACAACAGAGACAGGGATACCTTTCCAGTTCCAGCTGCTGTTCTTTTGGAGATTACTAAAGAAATTAGCTGTCTACTTTTTTTTTTTTTTAGCAGCTCAGTTTCACAGTAAATTAATTTCCACTCCCACATAAATAAGAATTACATGACTGTGAATATTTTTTCTCAAAATGTGTACTTGACAGAATGTTGTTTCAGGCTAACTTAAGGTATTTGCTGATGTAATCCAAATAGGCAAATAATGAGGAAAAGGAGAATTATTTATCAGCATTTCTTAAAATTACTGTTCTGCTTTTTTATCATGAGATGATTTTTTCCCCCAAGGATTAACCTGCATGTCTCTGACAAAAGAATTACAGTTTGAGTCCAGACAAAACAATTTTGATTTTTCTGTCCCAAGGAAACAAAAGTTCATTTTGATGGAATTTGTTGTCCTCCTATGGCAGCAGATATGAAAGGCTCTCATACAGGAGGTGTGATTCATCAGTGCACAGTCACTGTTAGCAAATGCAAAGTAAGGCTCACAAGAGAAAACAGAGAACAATTAATATTCATTATTTTCTTTCCAGTAAATGACTTGAACTTCTGAATAAAAATTTTAATGGAATATCTAGTGCATACCAGTGGGCTTCTTTATAAGGAAAATGATAGAAATTTGCTAAATTGTCTCATAAGGTGTTTTAGGACCTACCTAAAGCCTACCCTAATAGAGAATATTCAGATGGAAAAATATTCTAACCATCATTGGGAGCTATTACTGAAAACTGCAGTATGGAGAAATGTCAGAATTGCTGTAGCAGTTTAGCTTTGTGTTCTGTTTAGTCTCACATTTGTGTCTCAGAGGTTTTCTGCCTTGCCATGCAATATAACACCATAGGAATAGATCAGGAGAGAGAGAGCTAAACTCTCTGGATCTTGTGTGTGGCTCAGGTGCTGTATTTTAGATGAGGTACAATCTAAATTCTGGGCTGTGTGGAGGGTGTGTGTGAAATCATCTCCAGGCATTTCCTGCATTGCAGTTCCTGCCCTCAGACATTGCCTGTGTTGGTTTTACCTCTGCCAAACTTGACATCCTGGAGCTGCAGGGAAGGACTGGGGAAGGCAGGGAGAACTGGCAGAACAGGAAAGCTGAAGAGCTGCTTTGCTGCCAGGGAATCAGATACAGAAGGAAGTCTGGTACCTCTCTGTAGGCACAGAGGCAAAGTGGGTAAGGATTAGGAAGGCTGGATTGGAGCCAACCTGAAGGATGGAAAGGCCCTACACTTCTTCAGGTAACACAAGGCTGCTGCTTCCTCCTCCTGTGTTTTAAACTTTCAGGAGTGATGACATAAGTGTTTTGTGCTTTTGGATGAAAGTGTGATGGACTGTCAGTGATGCCATGTTCCCTCCTACAAAGCAGATATGAAGGTGTGTAACTGCATGGAAAAACCACGACTGCATGGAAGAGGTAGCTGTAGTGGCCCAAAATGGAGATAGCAAGGGCTGTTGGAACTGGAAAACTGTGTTTGCTGATCAGGTCTGTGTGGCTTATAGTGCAAAAGATAACAGTGAAGGCAGAGGTGAGAAGAAGATAATTGAATAATAAACCAGGAATAACATGAAGGGAGATTGTTGTACCACCACGATGAGCAAGCACTTGGAGTTTTCTCCTAAGCTCCATTGTGGTCTGCTGCAGATGAGTGTTAGGAAAACAGCCAGCAGGGTCTGAGCACATGAGCAGGTGGAATGGCTGCAGATGTGCTCTTAGCAACAGAAGGGTTCTTAAAATAATTTAAAAGACTTTTTACTGTGTTTGCTGTGTCTGCATGCACACTTAATGTGATTCATGCAGGTGCTGCTGGTGGAGGGAGAGATGTAACTCCTTTTGTGGTTTCTGGAGAGCTTCCAGTGCTTTCACTCAAAATGCTGCCTTGAGGAGCTACTACAGCAAGTGGGTCTATCTTGATTAATTAGTGTTCTGAATTCCTGGCTATTAGCATTTGTTTGGTTGAAAAAGCCAAACAAATTAACTTTGGAGGAGAAATGAGTTTAGATTGGGCTGGCACCAAAGCTGATTTCTTTCCAATGCAAATGTAACCCAGAGCACTCAAACATTCACAGCTTCTAGTACTTAGGGCTTTATATTTGCCTGGGATACATTACTTTTTCTTTTTTTCTTGTAACATTCAAATTTTCAAAATCCTTAATTTTTAAATTCTTTTCATTATTGTTTTTGATAATTCAGTGCTTCCCTTCGTGAGGTTGTCTGGCTCTTAGAATAAGGTTGTCCTGAGCAGTGATGTATTGGAGATTTACCCCAATGGTTTTATCCTCTCTGTGTGGAGATGAATGTAGAAAGACCTTTTACTTTTCCTCGTGTCAAGAGGATTTGTTTTGACTTTAGACTGTACTAAATTAAAGGTTTCTGCAACTTGACAGAGACGTATGAAACCCAGCAAGTTGTGGATGTGTGCAGAGGTTAGGTTGGTGTGCTGATAGATATCTGAACTGCAGAATGGATCTTGAGGGGAAAAAAAATCATATTTTTTTGTTTTCCAATGGTGCTGTTGAGATAAGGACAGAAAAGTGGTGCATCCTTGGAAGTAGCAGCTCTATCAAGTCTGCTGAATTAAGTAGGTTTCACTCCTGTGTGACAGTATCTTGTGTAAAATATAACAGACCTCCTGCAGCTCAAGGAATGCTACATCTCTGTTGACAGTTTAAATTAATCTTAGTGTATTAGAAAATTAAAAGTCACTATCTTGTCCTTACCCAAGGAAGTTTGTTAAAAAATATATGGCTAGATGCAGGGCAAAGTAGCTTCAGTTAACTTTTCTGGGTGTTAATCAGATAAATTTTAAGATTTATGATAGAACTTGTGAGTCTTCATTGCATAAAAATGAGTTTCCTTCAGTGCTTTGGGCAATACCTAAAGCAGTTGGTTCACATATAGAAACAACAAAAGGTGTCTCTATCTTACAGAATATCAGTTTAGGGGACACATGTACAGATTCCTCCCCACACTCCACAGTGCTGGTCTTGGTAATTTTAATTAAGTCTTCCAAGCCCAAAGTTGTTGGCTTATGCAGCTATTTGGAGGCTTGTCCAGCTTGTAGTTATGTAGTTTGTGCTGTGTGCAGAATGGGGGCTGGATCCTTTGGCCTTTTGTGGATCTGCACTGATTTAAACCAGCACAGGGTTTAAAGTGCATTTTCCAGCTGTGCCAGCTAATTTGATAGTGAAGATAACTGACCAGGAGTGAAAGACTGTTGGAGAAGGCTGGGACTCTTAAAGAGAGAGAGAGAAAAAGAAAATAACACTATGTAAACATGCTGCTGAAAGCTGTGTTAGAATTCCTGCAGTCAGCTGGGGAGAGAGATAAAGCTGTGTTGGTTATCAACATTTTGCTGTTTTTCTAATCCTCAAATATTTCATTTTCATACCCTGAAGTTCTTGTCAAGTAGAGTGTGTCAGGAGAGGACTTTAATGCCACCTCCACCTTGGCCTAAGCTACAGGGAATAGTGGAAAAGCCTCACAGGAGGCAGGGGAATATTCCCAGAATTGCAGAATATAAATGCACCCTGTCCATGCAGCCACACTGGCAAAAAAGTCTTAGTAAGGCTGTAATAGCATCACCCCCCCTGAGGAATGGAGCCAACCCTTCCATGGTTGAGGGATAATATCAGTTTAGGGTCTCATACTTGTCTAGATTTTTGTTTTTCTGACAGGATTTTCTATTTCCTGTTTGCAACAGGAAGGGGAAAATATTTTCTATCTGGCTGTGGAAGATATTGAAACAGACACAGAACTTCTGATTGGGTACTTGGACAGTGACATGGAAGAAGAGGAGGAGGAGGAGGAGGAAGTAGCTGTTATCCAGGAAGATGAAGACAGAGGCAGCAATAAAGAAGTGCAACCAGCTGGTGAAAAAACTGCAGGTGAGCAATATGTAAAATACAGGGTAACTTGAGAGCTTAAAAGTGGTAATGAAGAAAGAGAACACTAACTATATAGGACTGGGGAACTGGAAAGTCCCTGGGATTTAATCTGAGTTCTTGCATTATTTTTATCTCTTTATTTGAGTTTGACTTGCACTTCTTTGCCTTATAAGGAACAGCCAGTCTTGTGAATTACTGAGTGAATGAGTGAGCCTGGATTTCTTAATTAGTAACCATTAAGTTTTGAACTAAAGACAGAGTTTGTTTCACTTGACACACAGGCTTTATGAACGACTGATTGCACTGAGGTTCTAACTCAGTTGAATGACTAGTTTGGCCCAACAGTCTAAGTCACACCCATCTAAATACTTTCTGTCCATTTTCAGTAATGCTGATAATAATTCATTTAAGATAGACTGTCTATAATCCCTTCAGAGACATTGTTTTTTTGTCAGCTTCATGCCACCATTTTGCATAATCTGTTTCTGGCAGAGAGTCTCCCTTAATGAAACCAAAAATGTGGGACCTGCTCCTTTACATTGGTTTTGCTTCCAATCATGCAGATCCCCTCACCTGTAAAAAGGACCATGCATGCCCAAACTGTGAATCCAGTTTTGCCAGCCAGGAGATCCTAGCTGAGCATCTGCAGACTTTGCACCAAAAACCCAGTGAGGAAAAGGAATTTAAGTGCCGGAATTGTGGAAAGAAATTCCCAGTTAAACAAGCTCTCCAAAGACAGTGAGTAGAAATTTCATTCAATCCTTTATTTCTCTTGACCTAATCACAAGCTAAACTTTAATTTCTATGCATCTGTGTTTATACCCTTACCCTTAATCTTTTAATTTCTTAATTTCTCATACTTGTTGTAGAATTCAATGGAAATTGCAAAAATATTGACAATTTTTTATGTGTTCAAGTATTACACTGGAGACCAGACCATAGCAGCAGTTTGGTGCAGCATTACTGTTCTCCATCAGTGGAATGCTGGATAGTTTAGGAGGTGTAATTTTCAAGCTGTGGATGCTGGTACAGAATTAAAGCAAGATTTATGGAAAAAAGAAGAAAAACTAGTGTTTCATGCTTGCTTAATTAAATATTTGGGCGATGGAAAAACAAAATAGAAACATGAAAGATGTGAGATTTAAGAACACATTTTTATTGTCACTAAAGTTGCATACCTTAGAATTTTGCTACTGCACAGAAGCATAACTGGTTTTCTTTTGTTGTGTATGTATTTTCTTGCAATTAGATAGATATATTACTTTTTATTACACATTTAATTACAGATTGTTAACCTATTTTTTATAAGCTCTATACAGTTTATAGCTGCTGCAAGCCTGTGTAAGTTGTAGAATGTTGCCCTTACTTTGTTTTTTTGTTTTATTTGTCTCTTAGTGTCCTTCAGTGCACAGAAAATATCAGCCCAGGAGACTCCTCAAGAAGTTTCCAGTGCTCTGTTTGCAATTCTGCCTTCAGCTCAGAATCGAGGTTTTGTGTCCGAGTTCCAGGACTGCTGTCCTGTCCTTGCTGGCCTCCCTTTGCATGTTAGCTTTCCAAAAGCTTGGTAGTGTTTGGGAATCCTAACAGGGCAAGGACTCAAATGCTTTCATTCCTCTCTGCTGTAAGTAATGCATGAAGTGGCCTTGGAACTCTGCAGTGCAGCATGTGTTCAGCTCAGTGCTTGCTACAGCTCTGGTTCATGGAGACACTGCCTGATGTGGGGTTTTTTTTTCTCTGTTATCCCGTGTAGTTATGAGCAGCACAAGGAGGCTTGCAGAGGGGATGCCAGGTTCATATGCAAGGCAGATAGCTGTGGGAAGAGGTTCAAGAGCAAGGATGCCCTGAAAAAACACAAAGAAAATGTTCACAGTGGTAAGGAAGAGTTTAATGTTTCTTCAGAAAAAGAACCCCTCTGACATGTTTCTAGCCTTAAATTTGCAAATCAGAGTTAACACTGTGTTTGGTTACTTTTTTAATGGTTCATTTGTATCAAATAGAAAATTAAGAAGTAACTTAATTGCAAGAGTTACTATTCCTCCTCCCGCAGGGAGGAATTACTGTAGGCTACCTGAATCATTAATCTCCTGCAGAAAATGTAATCAAAATCTTGAAAAATTTAAACTAGGCAAAGAATAGATGAAGCAAAATGTTTCAGTAGTGAGGAAAATCAACCACTGACACAAACTGCTGCAGGAAATGGTGAGTTCTTGATTTTTGGGTACTTTCAGGACACAATACCATGTCTTTCCTTGGCTAATCAAATGATTAAGCTTGGTGAGGGTTGCATAAAATCCTGTACCATGTGTCGTGCAGGCAACCAGACCAGACCATCCACTGGTCCTCTTAGGCCCTGGAGTTTTGGTATTTGTGTGCTGTGAATAGTTTTCACTCAAACTTCACTCTCTTCTCATGAAAAGGCAAAATGCTGCTCTCAGGTCCACAACACAGATCTCAGTTCTGGCATTTTTCACTCTCTCTGTGTGTCCCCTCTCCATGTCAAAGAAATATCATTGTGTGTGGGGACAGCAGAGTACACAGAAAACAATCTTCAGAAAACAAACTGAGATGCTTTTTGAGATTTTCAGTCTCTTTCTACTGCCAAACTTGCAGCGTAGAGAAAACTTTATGTAATCATTCTTACAAAATAATATCTCCTTTTCTTGGTATCACTAATAATTTTTTTCATCCATGAGCACTGTTATGTTTAGGCTTAGCTTTCATCAGTTATGTAGTGGTACATGAATTCCTCATTGAAGGACTAAGTGTATTCCTGTATTATGTATCAATTTGTGTAATAAGTTTTATAAGTTTTTACTTTTATAATGTTTTCTCTTCAATGTAGTAGGGGGTGTTTTACCTAAGCTAGGAACTATCTTGCATGAGCATCTTAAATTATAAACAAAAAATTAGGTTTATGGTGGCTTTGTTTTGTAATAAAATAGCTTTGTGGGGTACTAAAATGAATCTTTAAAGGTAAGTAATAGATAAACTGAATTAAGTGATCTGTGACTTTTAAAGCAGCTATGGAAAGGGAAGGAAAATGTCTGGTAGCTGACCTATAGTTTGTTTTTAATTTGCATTTTAGACTAGATTTGAGTTAATGATCTGGTGCTAATGCAGGTTCCCTTTTTTGTTCAGGTAAAGACCATTAATGATATTTTATATAGGATGCTTAGTGCTTTCTAAATAAACAAAAATGGAGAATGGTTTTAAGTTTGAGATCTTTTTTTGTCACTGCTGCATTAACTCCTCTATTGATTTCTGAATGAAATGAACTGTTCAGCTGCCAAGTGAGCTGTTCTCAGTTGTGAATTGTGCTCTCCATGTGGGATTGGTGGTGTATGATAACATCTATTTGAAAGGTTTTTTCTTTATTGTTCTTGCTTTCTTAATTTACATTCCACCAGTGACTGGTTTGTTGGACACCCACAGAGAACTCCTGATACAGAGCACTTTGAAGATGGGATACAAATGTAAAACTCTTATGTCAGTCAAATGATCTGTGAAAAGTCACAGCCTCAGTGGAAATATTTAGGTTCTTACTTAGCACTTCCTCTTAAAGATGTTGGTGGTATTTTGTTTCTGTTTCAGGAAATTCTAGGAAGAAGCTGATGTGTTCAGTGTGCAATAAGAAATGTTCCTCAGCAGCAAATCTGCAGGAGCATCGAAAGGTCAGTGAGATGAAGGCTGACTCCCAGCAGGCACTGACTTCCCTGAGATGTGAGGCTGTGCTGCTCACGTCACTTGAAAGCTGCTGTAATGTAATGCCAGCCTTTGGGTGATCCTTTCATGGTTCCAAGGCCAGCCTGGTTTAGTGTGGGTATTTATTTTTGTAGTCACAAGTATCTCCCTGAAGTTTTCATGCATCTCCTAGCAAATGCTAATATGTTTGTGCACTCCAGCATTAAGTCAGAGCTGCCTGCTGTTCTTCAGCATTCTGAAACTCTGTGTTATGTAATCATAGCATACATACAGACCATAAAATAGGTTAGTGAGCCTTTAGTTTTTGTACAAAACACAGTAATTTTCTTACTGCTTTTTGAAATACCACTTAGGGGAGTTACTTCTAATGTAGTTATGCAGTAGTAAAAAAAAAATTCTTCCTCAAACCCATATTTTTAATGTCTTTTTGTTTGTGCACATAATCTTTTATAACCAGAACAGGAGGGGTTAACAGTTGGAAAAGCATCTATTGGAAATAAGGGTGTTCATGTAGAAATACAGATGGACCATGAATATGAGATTCTGAATCCATTATACCCAAAGGAAGTCCCTGCAAGATTAGTTTGATAAATCACTAAAACCCAGGAGAATCTGTTTTTGCAAAAAGCTGCATTGTACTGTTTATCAGATTAACTGTAAGTCTTTAATAATGCCCTGGTTATAACCTGAATCCACTGAGGATAAAAATGATATCAATTAAAATATGTTGTTGCAAAGGAAATGGTGGGGCATCTCCTTTTAAATTTGTTTTTCTCCTTACACTTCTTGTCTAACAGGGCTGTATTTTTTTATCATGGTGTGCCTTGCCACATATTATTGCAAGGTTTACACATTGGCACAGGGTTTGCAAATATCCTGATTACTGTGTCCATTTTATTAAATGTCTGTTCTGTTTCAGTAGTTGTAATTCTGGGCAGACATTGTGACACAAATTTCTCATATATGTGTGGTCATGTCAGTTGAGTATTTGTCTTAAGAATCACTGCAAGGATTTTGTGCATAAAACTTTCTTTGCTCGCTCTTCTTGATTGCCTTTTCTCTTAAAATACCAAGAAAATGGGTATTCCAGATTTACACTCTTATATCAGATAGTGAAGGAGATTCTACATTGCAGTACTCAAGCTGTTTGCTTGAATCAATTCCCTTTTGTGGCCAGTGGGGCAGGATCATCAGCATTGCCAGAAACAGGCAGCCCTTGAGTCTTTCTGAACTTTTTAAACTTTGTAGGGCTGGACTTCTGCAAAGCTGTGAGTAGAGTCACACTTAAAAATGCTCTATGATTCCTAAACTCTATTCCCTTTTTTTAACCTGCCAGTTCCAAGCATCTCTTCTGAGTTAATTTCTGACCATTTGTTGAACATGAACAAGTTTTGTTTTCTACTGGGCAATCTTTATTTTTTATTTACCAGAAGCTGCTCTCAACTGCCTCCTATTTTTCCAGCATTTAGACCTAAATGCTGTAGTGTGCTGTGATGTTGAAAATACTGCATTTGTAGTTTGAGACAAAGCTTTTAAGAGAAACAACCTGCAAGAGTGTGATAGTACTTGTTTTTTAAAATTCTGACAGAAGCTATGAAGTGGTTTCTGTGTTATTTTTACGTGTGTCTTGTCTAGAAGAAAATGTCCTGACAAGTTAGTCTGCATTTGGTTTTTTAATGCTTTCCTAAAAATGATATTTTAAATGGATCTGGCAGTTAGAAACACAGGTGATACAAACTTGCAGTGTAGTTGTAATGATAATTTTTTGTTGGCAGTTATGGATTTTTACTTCTTGGGAGATGATGTTTTTCAGCAAGGGACAAGCAAGGGGGAAATCACAGAATATTCTTGACTATTAGAGGCTAATTACTGGCTAATAAGTAGCTACATTCTGTTAGAGAATTTCTGCCTATGCAAGAGGTATGGTCTTGTTTTAGACACACATTTAATTATCATAAAACATTTTGCAGGTCCATGAGATCTTTGAGTGTCAAGAATGTGACAAGAAATTCATTTCGGCGAACCAACTGAAACGCCACATGATAACTCATTCAGGTAATGTACAGAATGACAGAGCTGTCTGGATGTGTGGATATGGATTTCATCTATGTGCAGTTTTACCTGAATTAGTTTCTTATGGAAGGCACAATGAAATCTGTGTTGTCCTGAGCTGGGTAATCTCAGGTTCCAAGCCTTCCAAAATTCCAAGTGAAGTGGTGTCGTTTTCTTCCTCCTGCTGCTTTGTGGTGCTAGCTGGGCTAGATGAGGCCAGCAAGCTGGGGTGGGGCAAAAGGTTGCTGCAGGGTTTAGAGAGGAGGTAAAAAACCACTGACTGAGGTTTTATGCTGAGGAGAAGAGGCTGGGTGTGCTGTCAGTGATCTGTGCTACACACTGTGTTTTCCTGTTTATCTGTGCGTGTGTTAGTGAGCTCATGGAGGAGAGCTGCTCATGGGCCACCCCATCCCCAGCCCACCCACAAAGGTTCCCTTGTGCCAGCACCAGGCCACTGTGAGCAGGGAGTGTCCCATCTGTAGGTTTGGCAGTGTGGCACCAACTGGCTCTGCCAGGATTTCTGGTCACTGCAAATCCAGCATTTTCTGTGTCCCTCACCAGTGATTAGAAACATCAAGCAACACGATGGAAACACAAACATTTTTCTGTCAAATGCATTAGCATTTAAACAAATGCAGGTTTTTACAGCTGCACAGGCTTAGAGTTTTCTTGGTATCAGTCCACAGCAAAAGCTCATTTCTTGTAACATAATCTGTATCTCAGAGGCTCCTGGCTTTCTTTTGACACTTTTGGATGAGCATTAGTGCAGTTAAGTTGCAGTCACCAGTTGGAGCATAAAGGCTTTTTGCATTTTTGCATAAAGGAACTTTTGCATTTGGAAGCTAATATGTATATTGTTAATTAAGTTTTAAAACATTTAAACTGTCATGCCCTCTTTCACATTTGTAATCTGGAAACACAGTTTTCCTCTTTGAAGTCATTCTCTTTTGATTTAAGCTAATTAATCAGGGTTTAGTTTTAGCAATGAGTATTGCAAAGAATGTGCCAATTTCTTGAGATGCACCATGGCTCATCTTTTGTGAAGTGACTTAACTGTCTAACATAAAGGGCATTAGGTGTCTTTCTAATTGGTTTAATCTTAATTGGGTTGACTTAATTGCAGAAATCTCTCTGAGGAGATGACTGTCTCTGCCTTTCATCTTCTCCCCCTGTATAAACAGGAGATTAAATGTCCCCCACTCATTTTCTGCAGAAAAACGCCCCTACACCTGCGAGGTTTGCAATAAGTCCTTCAAACGACTTGATCAAGTGACTGCACACAAAATAATACACAGTGAAGATAAACCTTATAAATGCAAGCTTTGTGGAAAGGGATTTGCCCACAGAAATGTTTACAAGAATCACAAGAAGGTAAAGCACTCTGCTGTTGTTGTTTACAGGTCTGCCAGCCTCAGATTTGCAGATTTTTTTTTTTTTTTTCTTTTAAGTGGTTCATCGTTAAGCTCTGCCATGCCTATAAACATGGGATTAAAGTATTGGAGAATGTAGTTTTAGTGTTCTTTGTTATATCCAAAATCTCAGAAGGCTGAATCAATTCTAGTAAACAAAAAAGTTAAACAGAAGTAAAGCACAGTTGCTTGGTTAAAAGCATCAAATAAATCCCATTTTGACTTTTTTGTTTTGTTTTTATTTTTTGCTTTATTTTGCTTGTGGTTTTTTGGCGTTTTTTTTAAGTACTAGGTTACCAATTTAATGTTACTGATTTAAAGATGTCTTCACATACTTTTTTTTAATAGTGTAATTGAATAAAACTATGTGTAGTCCTCTTGCAGTCATTGTTGGACTTAGAGCAGATGCTTTCAAACTACACTAAATTTGAACTTGGTGCAGTGTTCACATATTAAAGCAACATCAGAAAAAACGTTACCTGAAGAATACTCACAAAGGGATGTTCTGCCTGTGTTGATTGAAGCTCAAATCTGCTTGGCCTAATTTCTGTGATGCCTGTCATTAGTTTAACCTGGGCTTACATTTCTAATGGCAAGGCTCTGCTGTTTCAGAATTACAAGACTAAAAAAACAAAAAGAAAAAAACCCAACCCTGATACGGCCATACCCCAAAGTCTTTCGCAGTGTGGCTCATGTTATATTCCATCTGGGAATTTGGCACAGGATCTTTGCACCATCTCTTGCACTTGCAGCCATAAATCATGTAAGAGCAATAATAATGCCTCTCACAGGATGAAGTGGTGATGACTGTCTAAAACAAGAAAGCATGCACCAGCCTGCTGAAGGACAAGATTAGCTCCCATACATTATATTTTATATTTTAGACTTCAAGGAAATGGGACAGAACTTTGCAGATTGGATATATTCTAAGAAAAATGTATAAAATACTATCTAGAAAGATAGCTTTATATTCTAAATCAATACTTTTTACATGTCTCCTTATGTTAGCTTGCCATTGATGACCAGTAGAGAGTTTGGGTTGAAAATGGACTTCAGGATTAAGTATGAAGGAGTAAACACTTTGACCCAATTCTGTGTTTAAAGCAGCAGCACCACCAGCATAAGCAAGGATTAGAGGCTCCACTTAATGGGAAAAATATTAAAATTTAGACAGCTTTAGTGGGTACCAAATTTTGATGGAATTCCTTAAAGCATGTTGGAATGCTGGTTTCCTGGACCTGTTTGCACCTAGTACTGGCTGTAAATCAACTCTGCTCTATATTGAGAGAACCTTGTTCTGTGTTTGCATAAAGATTACCCAAACAACTGTGGCTGTTCACCCATCCACATGTCAGTCTCTAAATTCACTTGCTGAGTGAGGAGGGGAACAGGAGAGACAGGAGACTGCCATGGATGGCCTGAATTGCATTTTTAGGCACACTTCTCTCCACTGAGGAAACAGCAGGAGGAGAGGAGCAGAGAGCAGAAGGGGAGTCTGGATGTGTGTGCACAACTGTGGTGGTTTGGGAGGCCAAAATAGTTTTGAGTGCCATGATTTTGGGAAGGCTATGCCTGGGGAAAGAGACCAGTGGTTCCTCTTGCTTGTTCACAGGAATGCTGATCCAGAAACAGTGTAAATGTAAAACTTTATTGTGTATTACACTTGTGTGTATTTCTTCAGCTTGGGTTTTTAATGATTTTTCAATGTGTGTTTCCTGTACGATGTCTTCTTAGGTTTATTTTCTTTTGGAGGAAGAGAATTGAGCTCTGAATAATTTCAGGGTGGTTTTCTGAGTTTCAGGATTAGGTTACTGGGCTAGTAGCAGGGAGCATAGATACCTGCAGTAGGAATGATGGATATAGGAGTAAAAACACTTAAATCAATAGGATTTAACAGAAAACATACTTTTAAGTTTGATAGCAACCTGCTTAAAAAAAACCTTTGGATTTTACAGCAGGCTTACATCCTTTATATATATAAGAGAGTACAGATGCATTTTGTGCCTTTGAATTCTTTATTTGTGTTTTACATGGAAATTCAGTGCTGTTGTTTCTGTAATTCCTGTGGGGAGTGGGTTTTAACCTGATTTCATGTTGGAAGTCTTAGAATCAAAATGTCTCCCACAACATGTGTTTTTAAACGTCTTTCAGATGTGGGTGTCTGTTGGGTCATTTCAAAAGTGCAGAAGGAGATTAGTTCCTCACATTTCACAGGATTTCACTTGGGAGATAGAGTGGAGTTGCCAAGAGCCTATTTGCTCTGTTCAGTGGAGCACTGGGATGTGAACCTTAACTTTGTTATGCTCTTAGAGCTGCACATCTGAGGCAGAAGCTGTGGCACCTCTGTGACCTGCTGCTCCTGCAAACAGGTGCTGCACTGCTCTGTGGGTGCATGTACAAGCTGGCTTTGCCTTTTGCTTGGAGATGCCAAGGCTGGGAAGTGTTCTAGGATATGGAAGCAGCTCAGATGTCCTCACACTGTGATTGACATGATCATATGAATACAGTTCCATTTCTGTGCCAAGGCAAGGGAGCAGTATCTGAAGTGAAGAGGCAAAAAGGGATTATCTGTGCTACAGATAAAAGTAGTCACCTTTCATGCAGGTTAGACTGGATGAGGGTGCGTGTTCTGAGCCATGTAATGCCGATTACCTCCATACAGGAGATGGTTTTGCTCCATCTGCTCCTTTGTTACTATGTGCAGAGGATGAGTTCAGAGAACAGAATCTGAGGACATGACAGTCAGCAGAAATAGGTCATCAGACGCAGGATTTTAAAGGGTTTATGGCTAATCCAGGGTTGTTTGGTCCTGGGGAGCATAATGATTTGAAACAACTGTATTCCATCAGTTTATCTGTTGGGAATAAGTAGCCTTGGGCTGGGCTTAAGCCTCCACAGATGCTGTGGTAGGAAAGGCTGCTATGAAATGCTCCACAAGAGCCCATCCTCAGTTGCTGCCATGGTCTGTGTACCCTTACATGTGGGTATGCCTGGTTAGGTGATTTTCCTTGTAGGGAAGTTCACATGTGCAGATGGAGCTGTGTATTTTGATCACAAGATGAGCAGAGTATAAAGGAGCTGCTAAGGAGGAGTTCTGTACAAATCACTGAGCTGTTCAGAACTGTCACTCCCATGGTGAGTGTTCCAAAGCAGGTTTTTGAAATAAGCAGCATGACTTTTGCGCTCGTGGAAGGTGCCAGATTGACAGCTCTGGAGACTGAACCCTTCTATTTATCCACAGAACAGGTACAGCACAGGCAGCAGCACTGCGAGCTTCCCCACAGTGTCTCGTCCATGTGTCCCAAGCCTGTTCTGGAGGAACCCCCTGTTGAGGTGAGAAGGCAGTTCAGTCTCTTCATGTCCTGTCAATCCTTGGCCTCACTGCCAGGGGGTCACCTAATGGCAGCTGGGATGGGAACCTGTAGAGTCTGGGCTGGAACATGCAGCAGATTTCAAGGAACATGAGGAATTCCATACCTGTGATGGTCTTCCAGCAACCTTTTTGCTTTTAGTGACTTAGGCTGAGGTCAAGGAATTTTGAACCCAAGGCCTCCCTATACCACTGCAGGATGTTCAGCTTTTGGTGCTGTGTGTTTGTGAGAGGACTTTGGTGTTAAAATCAAACTGGCTTCAAGGCCCTCAGCCAACCTCTCGAGAGACACCCCACAGCCCCCTTTTCCCCCCAGTTCAAGGGGTAGAGTAACAGTTCTGGGTAGCAGAAATTGATTATATAAATATTATATAATTATATTATGTAAATATGTTCCTACATATTATAAAACACTTATTGTCCCTTTTCTCTTTTCCTCTGGGCACTCCAGCTTGTAATAAGGTCCTTGTGAGCTAATAAAGTATTTGGATGCTGATGCTTTGAGAACCTGCTTTCCTTTGCAAAAATAGTAGGAAATGGGGTGGATAGTAAATTAATCAGTACAGCTTATTATCTACAGTGGGACAGCTGTTAAAAACACTAGGAAACAGGGAAAGTGCTTTAGAATTTATAAAAGTAAAATAAAGCTGGATGTTTCCCAAGCTTCAGAAAAGAAGTTTCTTCAGCAACTATGTGGTCTGGGAGATTCATCCAAGCTGAGCCTTTTATTTTATTCATAGCTTTGAGGCTGTTTTTCAACTACAATGAATTTTTCTACGGCCAACAAAAATCTTGGTATTGCTGCTTCCATGGCTTTGTTTATTTTCTTCTGGTGATTTTTGTTGTTTGGTGTTTTTTTAAATAAAAGAAGCTATATATAAAAGCAGTCTCATGATTTGAGGAATTTTCTTTGCCAATTTTTATTGCAAATCAGATTAATTTTGCCTTAAAACTTAACCATAAAGAAAGAGATTTGTGTGCCTTCCACTTGAAAGGATTTATTCATATCAATAAGTATTCCAGGTCAGTGTTAGTGAAGCTGAAGCAGCTGAAGCAATGTATTTTTGTTTCTGTTTATGTGCACACCTCATGTGACAGTTGTGAGGATGGGAAGGCACAACTTACTGAGTAGCTGCTGTGCTGCCTTTCAGGATCCTGAATAATGGCAGAATGAATATTTTAATTCTTCATCCTCTGATGCTTCCAGTTGGGATATCCCCTCCTGAGTTTTCAATAACTACAGTGAATTTTCTAGACAATGACAGCTGATGGATTTCCATGAGCCTTTGCTCTGACATTTTGCCTTTCATCCACAGACCCATTCTGAAGAGAGACCCTTCCAGTGTGAGGAATGCAAAGCCTTGTTCCGAACGCCCTTCTCTCTACAAAGACATCTCCTAATCCATAACAGTAGGTGCAAAGTCAGAGGGAAAACAGCTTTCTCCATTCTCATGTGTGACTGAGAAAAACAAACTTGGGGCACCTTGTTCCAATATACAACTTGCTGTGTTAAATTGATACTAAGATTCAACTCTGTACCCAGAGAGTTAAAAAATTCAGAGCCAAATTCAGACCTTGCACTTAAATGCAAATCCAAATACTCTGTAGAAAATCCAGCAATGGTTTGAGGTCTGATGGCAAGAAATTGATTTCTGCATTAAGTGTGATAGTGTTACCTCCATTTTAAGAAAGGACAAATGGCACCAGAGATAAGTTGGTGACTTGCTCAGCTTTTGTAGGTAATCCAGTTTAGAGCTTGACACTGAGATTGTCTCTTCTGTGCCAGCCCAGGCTCATGTTTGCTGCCTCTGGCATGGAACTGCAGCAGCTCAGAGAAATGCTGTGGCTGTTTTCCCTCATGAGTAACTTTTCTTGGCATTCTGTCCTTTTTTTTTTAGTTGACTGTGTTAAGATTTATTTTTGGTGGAATTTTCTCCATCTTAATACTTGCAGAGGCCTGTCATTCAACCCTTTGAACATCAGCAGTTGAGATTTTAGAAAAAGCTCATGATCTAGAATCCTTGTGGCTTAGAAGAAGATGCTTTGTTTTGGGGAATATTCACATTGGCATAACTAAGAAAACCACAAATGTTTCTTTTTTTACTCTGCATAACAGTGTTTCTGTTAAATGAATTATTGGATTGGCGTGTTCAGTTTGTTCTTTGACAATTGATTAACTTTCAAAGCTTCTGCAATTTTTTAAAGCATTGGATTTTTTTTCTCAATGTTAAAAATGATGGGGGAAAATGTTAAAAACCTGTTTGTAATGTGTATTCTAATGAACAACCATTTGCAGAGTCTCCAAAATATGTCATTGACAGTGTGCAGAATTGTAGGTTTTTCTGAAGGTTTCTCTAAAAAACATTCACTTGGACTTTTTTTTTGAAGAAGAAGATGGTAACTCAGGGAGACCTTTTTTTCTCTTTGTTAGGTGAGAGGACCTTCAAGTGTGATCACTGTGATGCCACCTTCAAGAGAAAAGACACATTAAATGTTCATATTCAAGTTGTCCATGATGGACATAAGAAATACAAGTGTGACCTGTGTGACAAAGCTTTTGTGACTCCCTCAGTCCTGAAGAGCCATAAGAAAGTGAGTAGAATCAACTGATCATTTCTTGTGTGATTCAGTGTAGAATCCCCAGCTGCTTCTGCCTTTTTGGCTTTTCAGGAGAAAGCTGTGATTGCCCTTACCCTAAAATGCTGATTGCAATGGTGGGGTTATTTTTAGAATTTGTTCCAAAAACTCATGCATGTATTGCTTGCCCTATAGTATGTGCTTCATACATATGTGTAAAATTGGAATTGCTTTTGCTGTGTGCTCCTGTCAGACTAGGGCTGGCTGTGTTTGTGAGCCTTGTAGCTGTACTGTATTGCTCCCAGAAATCCTTTTGGTATTTGGGTGTTTGGAATGAATTAGTAGCTTTCTGTCTGGTATATCCCAGTTGCTGCTGCAGATACAAATGATTTCCAAATAACTGTATCCTAATCAAGAGGAGTTTAGCATTCATATCTTTAATGCCAGGGAATTAAAACAATGCAAGTCCATCCAGTATTGAAATGAGATCTCATTTACTTTTGCTTCAGCTGCAGCATAAAATGTGCTATGTGAGAAAAAAAAAAATTACATTTTTATGATGTAATGAAGAATTTTGTGTTATTTCAGTGTCTTTTCATCAACATAAGAATTCATTTCCCTGTCTGAAGATGGTCACGTGCTAGCTGGAAACTGAAATAGTCAACTGCACATATAATTGAATGTGTTATCTTTCCTATCTCATTTAAATTAGCACTTCTAAATGAAGTCATCAGAAATTCTCCACTAAAAGAACAGCCACAGTTATAAGGAAAAGTAATTCAGTAGACTGATAAATCTTCAGAATTGTGTGTTGAAAGTACAGTGTGAAAAATGATGGTGACCTTGTGTGTAATTGATTTCAGGGTGATCTTGCTGTTGACCACACAGGTTGGATGGGAGAGTTTGTCATATTTGAAATAATTCTTCTTACACCAGTGAGGCCCTCTAGCCCTAAAAGCTTGATTCCAAAAGACAAACTCAGTGATTTACTGGTGGTGATAGTTACCATTTTCTTTTTGTAATCAATTCTCTAACACTCAGAGCTAATTAGAATCTTTGCCTGGTGTGATGGTAAAATACATAATAGAGGTAATAGCAGTCAATATCAATACAATTAAATATTCCATATTTCACTTTTTTATTCAATGCTCTACATTCATTCTTTTCTTTCCCCTCCCCATGTAGACTCACACAGGAGAAAAAGAGAAGATTTGCCCATATTGTGGGCAGAAGTTTGCAAGCAATGGAACACTGAGAGTTCATATTCGAAGCCATACAGGTATTTATTATGATGAAAAGAGAAACCTTGCTACAGATTTACAAAGTCTTCTCTATGTCCATAATTTATCTATCTACAAACAGGCAAATTTACAGGTAGGCTTAACACAGCATCTTTATCAGACTTTTTACCTGCTTAACGTGTAAAAGCTGTTGTCAGGTTTCATTTTGCAAGTTTGCACTTCAAATAATGGCATCAGGTAGCTGAAAAAGGTTTGTGATAATTTGTTTCCAACATAAAATGGTGTAGATTTGCCTTTGGCATGCCATTTTCTTCCCTCTGCATAACCAAGTTTGGCTTGCAGGGGGATGGCAGTAACTTGTGTGTGCTGCTGATGTTACCCATCAGTTTGCATGGAGCAGAAAGCCCCAGTTTTTCAAGCTCATACTGCAGATGGGTCTTGGAAAAATGCTCTGGAGCTATCTAAGTAAAAATGATTTTCATGTGTGTGCTGCTACCAGTTAGATTTCAGTTCTCTCAAGCAGGCTTTCCTGAATTTAGGAGTTGGGATAAAGTGAGTTTCATGAAACCACACACCAGGGGCATCTAACCTTGAGTACAGAGCCCTGCAAAATTTGTAACCTCTATTTTAGGAGACTGTGACATTCTGAACTTACTTGAAGCAGAAGGGCACTGAAGATTTCTAGTAGCTTGTAAATTTAATGCAGGGGGAGAAACTTGCCAGGAGATGATACAGGTTGGAATTACAGCAATATGGACTGTGGAAACAATTTATGAATGAAATAATTGTTTTTGTCATTCTGTTATGGTTCCTGGCCAATTTTTGATTATCCTGAAGAAAAATAGGGGCAAGTAGCTGCTAAGTTTTGACTTTAGGTTTAAAAAGAATATTTTTACTACATGGAAAGGCTGAGTGAGAAAATGCCATAGTTGGATTCATGTTGAGTTCTGGAGAGATGGTTTTGTTTGGTGCTGTACCTGAAGGCTTGAGCCATGTTGTGCTTGGTCATCCCACAAGCACACTGATCATGAGAGGAAATTGTTGCCCCATGTTCAGTGAGCCTGAGGAAACAGATTCCTGAGGAATAGCTTGCATCAGTCCCAAAGAACTTCAAGGGGAGCTGCTGAAGGAAATCCAGGGCATCTGTAAACAGCGTAAAAAAGATTGACCACTCTTAAGTTCCCTATAATATGAAAATCCTTGAACTTTTCAGGGAATTTCTAAGCAGTAAGAAATTTTCGGTTCATCAAACAGTGGAGCCACAAACTTTATTCAGAGAGGGATGTTTGGTTTCTAAATGTTGCAGTGATTAACACTTCATGGTATTGGTGTCTGTTAAATTCTTTGGGTTTGAATTAATCATTTCAAAACTGTGCCATCCTTTTCCTCTTCAGTCAGACTTCAAAGTATCACTTTTCATTCTGAGCTAGAAGTGAAACAAGCAGCCACCGTCTGTTTTCAGGAGATGATTCATCCTTCTGAATAAGACTTGAGCTTTTGGTACAACTAAGCAGTCCACCATAAATGTAAATATTGCAAAGACCTCTTGTCTTAGTGGTTACAGGTGTTGAGCTTTGAGGTCTGTGTCCAGACATTTGCATTATCCCATTTTCTCTTTATGATCATCTAGACTATTTTATTATCTACTTTGTGTGAGAGGTTTTGTTCTGTATTTACTAAATAAATATACGTTTAGGTTATTTTATAGAGACTTGTGCCTCGCTTTTTGTCCTTCTTATATTTATGAAATTATTCTTTACAAAAGCTGAGATTCTATGGTACCTCTGTGGTTCTGCTTTGGAATTGTGTTTTTGATATGCTCAATAATCCATATACACAAAGAGAAGCTCAGTGTGGTTTTGTCTTTTATTTAATATGCAGCATGTGCTCTTAAATGTTGTTCCACACAGACATGCATGCTTCCTGGATAAGCAATTTTCTTCCCTCTCCTGTGTTAGAATAAGACTCTGTAATTGAGCCCAAACAGTACTTGGCCTTTTGCAGCAATTGAGCTGGTTTGGGGTGAGTGAACATGTCTGCATGTGCATGTGCAGAGGGAAGGGGGTGATGTTTGCCTCTGAACCTGGAGTGTTGCTCTGTAATTCATCATCTGGGTTGCAGCCTTGGCATGACACGGACAGCGCTCTGCAGGTCAGCTGAAACACTAGAGCACATTCTCCCTCTCCTGTATCCTGTTGGTTTATGACTTCTTAGGGTCACAGGGAGCTGGGGTTAATTCAGCAAAAGAATCCTTTGACTGTGATATAAATTCCTTGGCTTGTTCATAAATTGTAAAAGAAATCCTATGGTCTGCTCCATGGGCTTGAAACCCGGGGGCTGGGAGGTTAATTGCTTCCCTGAAGTTTGAAGCAACTTTCAGTGTTAGCAGTTTCTGGCTGCAGTTTGTGCAGCTTCTCAGTTGCTTTATCCATATCTATTTAAAGGTGTTAATTTCTTGGGGGGGTGTGTGTGGATGTGTGATCTGGGTGTAAACACACACACATTTTATCTGTCTGCTGTTTGTTCTGTTGCCTTCCTAATTAGTTGTGTCCTAATCCCTTCCATCCTTGAGCAGTGAAACAGCAGTGAAAGTTCTTCTGAAGTGGTTTATATTTGCAGGCAAATTTCTTCTAGAGTTAGGAGAATTAAGGGATAATTGTACTTAAGAATTAAGGATTTAACTGTAATTCTGTCCTTTCCCTACTGTTACTTAAAGACTGATGAGGAATAACTAATGCCCATAAATGTTTGCCAGAAAATGGTGTGCAAATCTAGGTTAAAATATTACCTTACTTTACTTTTCCATCAGTTAGTTGAAGTCCTGATAATAAGCCACAACTGTACATCTGTCCTAATAAATGTTCTCTGAAAAAGGAATTTTTCAATTCTATGTCATTTGAAAGCCATGACCTATTGTGTCATTCTTAGATGTTACGTGCTCTGCTAGGTGCAAAAAGCAGCTTTGTTTTTTAAGCATGAGTTGAGAAGGTTCTTTGCAAATTTACTTCCATGTGCATGAGTAAAAGATAGTACCAAGAGATCACATTAAAACAGCAAAAAGCATTTGGACCACAGACTTCTATATCCTTTGTGCCAACACAGTTAATCTTACCTTTTCAGTTTATATATGAAGAGATTGCTTTATAAGCTTTCAAAAATATAACTTCAGGTGCTGATTCCCTTCTTGAAATGCCTCCTGGTGGAGTCACAACAAAAAAAATATCTTTGGTTTTTAACAGTAGTTCAATCATCTCTGAGCAAGAAGACTTCAAAGTACTTGAAGGAAGTAATGAGTACAGGATAACTTTAATTTATTATGGTGTAAAATATATCACTAAAAGTTTAATAGCTAAACAAGCAACTGTTTGTTCATGTACATAGTAATGTACAGCCAGGATCCTCATTCCAGCAGATCTTCTGCTCAATTACCTTACAAGTAATTTATATTTTCTTACACAGGAAAAAAGATAAAAGGCAAACTTGAAGGAACTTCCTCTCATATGCCAATGAAGTATGTGAAAGAATGTGTCTATCTAGTCAGTGAACAGCTTGCAGATGTCTACAGATAGGTTCTTTCTATTAATAACTTATAAATGATCCCTCTTTTATCTACCCAGTTTAAAAAGGAGCTTGCAGAAGGCCTCAAAGGTAAGGATTCTGCATTTCTAAACCTTTCAGTTTATACATCATTGTCTTGTTCATCTCCAGACAAGAGCTAAATGTTTGAAAATACCTGTAAAGTTTCATGCAGCTGTCAGCTTCTTGTTGTCTGTAGCCATGAATGAGGAAATGTTCTTTTGAGAGGTAGATTATTTGAATGAGACATCTTTAGATCAAATGAGTTACTGATTGATTAGTGCATGTTCTTTAAAAGACTTAGTTGGCTCTTTGGTTCACTGAAGTAATAGGTGTTACATTTTCCATTCATACAGAAATCAGATTAATTCCACCTATAGCTGCAAAGAATGGAACTGGTTTGTTTTTTAAAGTTGTATCTGTTTTTTATTTATTACTTACAATTACCTAAAATCTTGATACCACTGTAGAACTGATGAAAGTCTGTAAGTAATAATGGTAGTTCATGCTTTGCTACATGGATTCAGGTAGTTTTTATTTTGTAGATTTTTTTATTAGTCTTTATGATTCATTTAGTGGCAAATAGCCATTATCTCAATTATATAATGATAATTTTGATGGACCAGATAGGGCAAATATTTTATTGGTCTTAACTAGAAATAATCTGAATTTTTTTAATAAACCCTAAACTTTGCAGAAAATAAACCACCTCAGCTGTGAAAATACCATTTCCACACCTCAAAAATTAAAGCATGGCTAAATACTTAGAAAAAGACAAGTAATAGAAAAAAAAAGTTTCAAGCCTTCTGGTTTTCCCTTATTTTGAAAAAATAGGATTTGAGGTTTTTTCTTATTAAATATGTGAGTATTTTTGGTGGATGGGAAATTCATGTAGTTGATTTACATGAAACCAATTGTAGTTCTCCCTGGTGCCTGGAAAATGAGTGTTGGAGCTTGCTTAGAAAGCATTCACAAATACACAAACTTAGAGTTATTCATCATCAGTGAGGAAACAAACCACCTGAACAAACAGAGGCATTTCATCTCTTGTCTTCAGAGTCTGCCAGATTTGAATGTTGGTGAAAATGAACTCAGAATTGTCTCTAATTTCCCCATACCTGAGGAGTTGTTCTCAGAGCAGTCAGAGCTATCCCTTTCTTTATCTGGCCCACTATGAGTATAAAATTTCCGGTGCTTTTGGTGTCTCTGGGTCTTGTCTCAGCTGATGTCCTCAAGTATTTTATCTTTCACATCACCAAGTTACTCAGCTCTTGGCATGAGAGAGCTGTTTCTGTGTGGGGACTTCTGTACCTTCTCAAGTGCTAAATTTTGAGTGTTCAGTGGCTGAAAAGGAGGCAGGCCAGGATTTTGCACAGGCCAGATCACTTTTTTTGGTCTAGTCTGGATTAAGACTAGTCCAGATGTCATAAGGAAATCAGCTCACTGCTGCAGTTGGCCAAGCTTCTTGATTACTCTTCCGTTCTTTTCCCTCCCTGGAATCCCTGGTCAGAATTACAGAAATGCCTGAGAGATGCAGGGTATTAAATGCTTTTGAAGATGCTACTCAGGATGTAGAAAATTTCCACCTCTGCACAAGAGGAAGTTGGTTGTTTTAAAGAGATGTTGGTTTTCTCACAGGTCTACAAATACCAGAGTGGTGAAATTTACTGAATGTTTTCTTGACTTTTTAATCTTTGCACAGTGATTGGTTTCCTGGCATTTTCTAATTGAAGTTCTGTTGGAATCACTGGGTTCATTGAGTTCCTGTTTAATTTAATTTTGGTTCCTGATGAAGTCCCTTTCCATGTGGGAGAAGTTTAGATCTCTGTGTATTTTAGGTTTTGTTTGTGTGTACATATTTGCATAGTGCATTAACTGAATAATGCTCAGTTAAGGACACAACTTTTATAATTGAATGGGAGCTCTGTTTAAGGGCAAGAGCAGCTGAGGATAAATGTGTGAAGCCCTCAGGTGCCCTTTGTGAGCAGCGTTCTAAAGCAGATGTCACAGATTATAATTTTGTTACATCCGTTAACCTTTTGCCCATCCTTACTTGCTGCTGAATGCTGTCATCACCCCAGATTATCTCTGACTAAAAAATCCCCCTTGAAATTCCCATCCTGGGCTGCCCTGTGGATCATCTGGTAAGGAGTGTTAAATGTGTGATCCAGATGGCCTCCAAATTCCTCCCCAGGTGAACTGTGCTCGTTCCACTGCAGTTGGGCCATGCTGGAGGCTCCCTTCTAAACCTCTCCCTACCCCAGGCTTGAGTCAGGGCTTTAAAAAGGATTAGAGTGTGCTGGAACTATTCTGAAAGCTGCTCTTTTGAAACAATGCAATTATATAAATATTTTTATAGAAAAACATAATTTTTATTTTAAAAACAATCTTCTAATCCCAATAATTAATAGCTCACCATCTGAAAGGGAGCTGTGTCTAGAACATGGGAAATGTCTGTGGAACAGTCTGAGACCACATTCTGTGATTATATTTGTTCATTTTTATAAAGAAAACTGAAGAGAGGAATTCCTTGAGGCTGCAAATACTACACATGATCTGATGTTCACTGCAGTTTGTTGTAGGTCCTTTTCTGATGTTTGTGTGTGTTCACCAAAACCATTGATGCTAATACCCCAACTGAGCAGAGACATTAAAAAGTGTATTTAAAAAATACATAATTTCACTGCATAGTTCAAATTCTTCATTCCTTAACTGAGCAGTTGAGTTCCAGTAAAGACAGCAAGGCAGGAAATCCTGCTTGAAGGCTGACAGGAATACCTGAGAATTGTATTTGGGTGACTAAACAAGCTGCAGGGGAACAGGGGCAGTAAACAGGACTGCAGATTTTACAGATGAAATAGAAATAATACTTGGGTATGGTTTGAAAGGGCAGTGAGGCTGTTTCTTTGGTTTGCTGGGCTCTTCAGGCATTTTTTTTGCAGTCTCTTTAGATCAGGACTATTTCTCAGTTGGATGTTTCCTTTTTCATTTTCCTCATTGGATGGTAATGCATTTCTCACCTGTAAAGTACATATTTGCATAATCTTATTTGAGGTCATTGCTTTGAAATAATCACTAACATTGGTGCTTCCATCTAACTTGAAAAACAGCTTTTTTTTTTTTTTTTGTGGCTCAGCTGACTACAGGGAATGCAAAACACAGTGTGAAAATAGCAATGCATATGACCAGCTTGATTAACTGTTTCCAAGTCCTTATTAAATAGGACTTAGTCTAGCTGTAGTCACTGAAATCTTCAAAAACTACTGTATATATAGATTTGCTTCTTAATTGTTTTGTGTCTGAGTTTGGAAGATCTGTGTGCTAAACTCAGTGTAAATCCTGCCTTAGAGCACCTCTGACAACAGATGTTTTACAGGAAACTGTCCTGAGTCAAACTGGGATGGGAGAATCTGGTATTTAACTCCTTAAGCTACATTAAGGTCTGCTAGGTATTGTCATCTCAAGCTAGAGATGGAGGGGAAAAAAAAAGATGTCAGTTCTGTCATGACATGGTTTCAGATCAAAATCCCATATGTTTTTCAATCATGGAATTGTTTTTCATAATCCTTGTATTAAGGTTAAATTTATTTTTATTATGTTAAAAGCTTTGGTTTTTTGTTCATACAAAATCTGGAAGTAGAATGTCTAGACTTTGAATTATGCTAAATCCACTGCAATTTATCCCAGGATTATTTATTTGGGGCTATTTGTTCAGAAGTGCCATTAATGTGTTGAGCAGTTTGTTCTGGAACAGCAGGGACATGACAGGGTAGATGTTTGTGTAAGCACCAGGACGCTTGGATAAATTCTAAGCATGCAGGCTGTAAGGTGAAAGAAAATAACAAAAAATAAGAGCAACAGTAAAATTACTTAGGACCATTTTTAAAGTAGTTTTGCTGGCAATTACTGACACAAGTGCATGAGAAATTGATATAATTTAGAAAAACAAGATGCCTCCTAGTTTGAATGTCAAGTCATAGTAAACTTGATTTTTGGAGTGAAGATTTTTGACAGTGGACAGTTGGTAACAGCAGCTCCAAGCCTGACTGAATTCAGGTGTGACAGGTGGATGTGGAGTCATTGTTGCCCTCTGCTGGCATCTGCTGAGAGCTCCCAAGGTACTTTACTCCTCCAGCACCGTGGTGTCCCTGGTTGATCTGGGAGAGTCACTGTTAATTTGTTTCAGACAAACTCAAACCTATCCTTTGAAGGCAGAAGTCTCTCTCTTCACACAGACATGAGGGTGGGGGAGAGAGGGAGGAGGGTACAAGTCCTACCTGTCATCGCTCATCTGCTTACAAAGTGCTGAAAGCTTTAAATTCTCCATTCAAAAGCCCCCAGACATAAAAATGTCAGCTGGATTAATTAAATATTTGAGTACTGACAACTGTTGGAGTGTTTGAATTTCGGAGGCATGAATTAGAGGCATCAAGGGTCAGGAGAGAGAGGATCATATATCAAACTGCTCAGTGCAAACACAGCCCTAACACAGAGATTGTTGTCATCATCCTAAAAAAACCCCCCAAACCCCAATTCACACAGTGGTGCTTTCTGAGAGATGGCAAGAGAGAAAAATATTTGTGTTTACAAGTGCCTTGCTGGCCAGTCTTGTGCTTCTGTCATTTACAGTTACCTGTACAGAAGTGAAAGAAAAGAACAAAATAATCTACCTACAAAATAGGGAAGGGTGGCCATCCTCTTCCTTAAATAATCATCTCACCTCAGGTGCCCTTGAATCTCTACACAAGGTGTGGATATGGAAATTTCATGTCCAGCAGTGACTCTTGGTATCTTTGGGATATCAGGGAAATAGTCTGGTTTGGGTTGTTTTAAACTGTGAAATGTGGTTATTTGTACTTGTTTTAGAAGGTTGAGTGTTAATAAGTGCTTGACATTTGGTCAAGCTGTGCATTGACTTTATAAAACAGGCTGTGCTTAACTTATGATAAAATTTATTTGGAAAAACTCCTTCAGCATTATGGTTGTGTAGAACAAAATCCATTTTGGTAACAAAAATTTTTTATCAACTGAATTTTTTCAGCTGTTTTGAAATGGAAACAACCTTTGCTTTTAAAGTGTTGTATACAGGAGCAGGAGGCAATAGACTCATATTGCAGTGCATTGCATGAAGAGTTAAAAATTAAAATACATTTCTTCCTAATGATGGTCTCTGTCTCTGAATAGCTCAGTAGCCACATTACACTAATGTGAGTTTGGGAAAATTGATGCCAAATGACACCAGTGTAATGGACCATTAAACAAATACCTTTCAGATATGGGATGTTGCAAGGGAGATGCTAAGATTGTTCTGCTTCTATTTCAGTCATAAATTGGGACACAAATATTGCAGAAACTTTTGATTAACCAGCTTCTAACACAGATACAGCATCATAAAAGGGTGGATTTTGTATTCCATTGGGATTCTGACATCCAGAGGCCTCTAATAATGACCAGATGTGAAATAGAAAAAATATTTGGGAGCAGTTAATGCCTAACCATAAAAATGACCGTGTGTAAATCACTGTAGAATGTGGTCTGAGCAAGGACATTAGGTGTTTTCTTTTTGGTTTTATTTCCCCCAAGGCTGGCTGTGTATATTCTCATATTGTAGTGCAAAATCAAAGAGCAGCAAAGAGGAATATTTTGATCCAGCACTGCATCCCGCTCAGGCAGGATGATTTGTAATTTCTCTAAAGTTTGAATCTGTTCTTTGAAGAGAAAAGCAGTTCAGTTTGCCAGAGTTCATCCTCTGAAGGCACATTGCTGGGTTCTGATGCTTCTGTTGTTCCAGGGGAGCGTCCTTACCAGTGTCCTTACTGTGACAAAGCTTTCAGCAAGAACGATGGCTTGAAGATGCACATTCGCACCCACACCAGGGTAAGTCCTGACAAGGGTGAGTTTTTATTGCTTGAGGATTGTTTGGGACTCCTGTGATGAAAAGTAATTAATTGCTGTTTGTGTAGAGATTGGGCTCTGCCAACCAAGGTGTTTTATACCTATCAAAATAAGAGGTGAAGATTCAAGTAATTAATTTACAAATTCTAATTAGAACTCCCTTCTATTTTTTCTGTGTTTGATTTCTTTTATGTTGAAATAATAGCTGTAGTAACCTCTTCATTTAACCTGTGGTTGTTTAGAGATATAAATTAATGCTGTTTACAGAGTAAACAGTTCTGTAAAGACTTCACTGGTACTGAAACTTCAGTATCCACTGCTTTGATTGTTACTGGGCCTGTAAAGTCCAGTCACTCTGAGCTTTTGAGAGGCTGTACTTTATTAACTGATGACAATTTTTATATAAATTTTATCTAACTGGGAACTGTTACAGCCCTTGAGGCCAAACCAAGAAAATTCTGCATCTACTGGGAAATAGGAAAGGTGACATTTAACTTAGTATTCTCCATATGGAAATGGTCACACAGAATTGCTTTCTAAGTAAGTAAAATTAAAAACTGTTTAAATTTCTACTGTTCTTACAGGGTCTTGAGCATATTAACTGTGAGGTCCTAGAGAAGTTGTAGCTTTTGTACCCCAAATTCTACAAGTAATCAGTAGTTTGTGCAGTCCTTCTTGGTGGTTTGTTGGGAACAGGCTAGTCCCATGCTGTTAGTTGTTTCTCCTTTTTTTCCAGCTGTTAAATCACTTTAAGAAATGCAATAAATTCTGTGCTGTTGTCCCCTCTTAACTATGTTTGCACCAGGAGAAATTTCATGACCCCTCTAAGTTCTGCATGACTGTAAGGGGTAAACAAGGTCTGAAACAGTGCCAAATTCAATTTTTTTTTCCTGAATTTTTCATACAGTTTGAGTAAAAACAACAAACATCCCCCAGCCTCTGTAGAAGAAAAATAGAGGAAAAAATAATATTAGGCTTTTAGAGTCTACAGTGATTTACAGCAAATGGTGTTTTCTTCTAAGCATTTTTTAGCTGATAGGAAAGGGAGGAGTTGGAAAAATAAATTTTAAGGAGTGGATATTTCTTTTTAATGTATGTAGACACTGTAATGAGGCAGGCTTTGTGTTGCACTAAGAACATCATAAAATTTGTTTTAAAATGTCTCAGGAAATGCTCTGCTGTACCATGGAGACCAAATGCTATCCTTAGAGGTACAAAGAACTCAGTTCACACCAAAAGTGATCTAAATGTTTCCATACACTTGAGATGTGTTGATCATCTACATCTGAAAGGTCACATTTCAGGTTTTTCTGTTTTGGTGTGTGGAGGTGCTAAGCAAACTGCTGGTCCTCCCCACAGCTATGCTGTAGGATTAAAGTATGCAGGCCAAACATGGTTTTTTAGACTTGATTAGATCTTTTCGTTCTTTTTGTGGTGGTGCTGCTGCTCCTATCCCAAAACTTGACAGTGAGGCTCATTCATATTTGATTGCCATTACATGTTCATTTATCTCCATGTAAATATTTTTTTACTTTGAGGTAAGAATCAGTACTGATAACATTTACTTTAATAGTAATTTCTACATTGAAGCCTGTTGCTGTAATCCTGCATGCCCCAGCTTTCCCTCTTCCTCACAGTTCACCTTATTTAAGTAGAGCTGGACAGCTAAAAAATCAAAGGAGGTCTTAGTAGGAGGAGGAGAAAAAATGGGCTAGAATTATTAATAAAAACAAGAGAAGAGAAAACAAAATTTAGTACCAACTTTCCATGGATTTTCAACCCAGAAGGAGGAATTATCCATGAGTCTGTTCTGCAGGACATTATCCATGAAGTACTGTGGGAAAATAAGCTATTACTGTATTGGTCAGGTGAGTAAATACTGGTGCAGGTACAAGGGAGTAAATATGTATTTTAGCTGATGTGAAAGAACAGAGTGTGAAGGGAATTGGAAAGAAGGGAAAGGAAGTTGAGGAGCAGCAATACTGGCAGGTAAATGAGGAAGACACCATTATGTACAAGAGCTCTTGTGTGTTTGGCAAGAATGTGAAGATTTATTTAATCTTAGTAGTAGGTTGATGCTTGTCAGGAATGCAGGGTACAGGAACCAAACCAACTCCCTTTCAGCAGAGAAAGCAGCTGCTGAGCTGTTCAGGTGTGTCTGTCTTGAAGTGAGGGCTGGTGATCTGAATCCTGACTCTGAAGGAGATGGGTTCTAACTGCACCATGTAAGGGCTTCTCCAGGGAAGAAAGAAACCTGTGCAGAGAGTGAGACCCCTGAGCACAATGCTAATGTTCTGTGTTCCCAGGCTATTTAAACAAAGATGAACTCAAGATGAGGAAATCAAAAATGCAGTGTTTGCCAAAGGTTTGGGTCCTTCTGTCAGTTCCAAGAACAAGATAAACCAGGAAGTCACACTTGACATTTCTTTTTTCAGTCATCCCATGTTTTCACTTTTCAAAACAGAGTAAGGCTCTTCCCTTTTTTACCTTTTCCTACAAATAATTTTTATTTGAAATTTATTCTTGTATGCAAAATCATTATTGGAAGAATAAATAATGAGATGTATAAATCCTGAGAGTATTTTGCTGAGCCTAGCAATGTGGAAATAAACACAATCATAGCACCCTTCTGCAAGGGCTATTCTCATAAATATCTTGAAAAAAAGAATCTTGTCTTTTAGCCAGAAAGTTTGTGAAGTAGCTTAAAAGTAATCCTGTATCTTCACCAAAGACAGTAGAGATTAAATCTCAGTGTATTTTACCAGTGGGTAAAATATGCCAGACTTGATGCTGGAGATCAGGGAAGGCTGCTGGAAAAATCATTGCAGAAAGCTGCTGAAGGTCTGGCAGCTGCTAAAGTGAGCACAGCCTGGTGGGTGGTCACAGGTGTCAGCTCTGAAGTAAACAGAGAAGGTAAAGCCAAACCCCTGCTGGCCAGGGCAGGGGAGAAAACACCACCCACCTGACATTAAAGTGTCACCTGAGTCCTGATTTGTTTCTGTGAAAGTGAATGTGTTTGCTTTATGGTTTGATGGGTTTGGGGTTTTTTTTTTTCCTTAAGGAGAAATATAATAGCCTAGGAAAAGGTAAATGAGGAACTTATTGAAGTTGTTGATGAAATGAGTTTACAGACCATATCAGCTTTGACAGAGTTACATGCACATTTCAACCCTCACACTGCAAGGAACTTCAGCTTTTTCCTAAGGCTTTATTCAGTGCCTGACTTAACATTGCAACATTTGAGCTTAAACATGTGGAAAAATTATGGTATGGTACAGCAACAGAATTGGTAATGCTTGCAAATGTGGCCATTGATAGGTGCCCAGAGTTGTTGTCCTGTAAAATTGATGTTTTCATTACTTCTGAGAATGGTGATTTTATTGCAGTTGGATTCAGTGATGGAAAACAGAAAGAGTTGAAGCTGTTTGAAAATGGCTTTTCATCACTTAATTTGAATATTTCATATTTGCATATAACAGATATATTTAATTTTTATAGCTTGTTTAAAACTCTGAGTTCCAGTGGGTGGAAGCTGCCAAGCTGTGCTTAAATTAGGTGCATTTCTGAGGTAATTTAAAAATTAGAGAAATTTCAGTGTATCATTTTTGTTTCATGCATAAGTGCCTACTATTTTAAAACACATTAATATTTAAATACAGTATGTGCAGAAATTAACCAACCTTGAAATAATTTCGAATTTTATTTATGAATTTCATGGGAACAGGGATAAATCATGGTGAGTATGGAAGTGAGAGGACTCTTCCAGACAGTTTTTTTGTTCCCTGAACAAGACAAGGTCCTGACTTAAACAGGCTTTCCAAGACACTCATTTGGAACTTTACACTGCCCCCTCTTTTTCAACTCAGAAGAATATTGAGATAATAAGAAATGAGAAATAATGCAAGGACAATATTGACATAATTTACTTTTCCTGTGTTTACCAGGAAATATTTGAGAAAGGGTCATGTGTTCTAGAAGCACCCTAGAATTCTATTGTCAAAAACAATTTCTTTGTGTACTAAATATAGACTTGTGTGCACATGACAGTGAGTAATGAAATAGTGTGATGTGTTGATTGTGTTTGGAGGGGTTTTTCCATCTTGGATTTATCTGTGTTTCCCTGTTGAGATAGGGGTGAGTTCCCAAACATCTGCCTGAGGATGATGACTTTGCCAGGGCTGTGGTTTCCTTGCCTCTGGAATCTGTTTGCACACACAGTGTGGAAGGTTTGAATCCCATTGCACCTATATTTTCACACTTTTTTATGTAATGTTGACTGATGATCATCCCTTCCTCATAGTGTGAAAATGTACTTTTTCTATATTGAAACTGTTATTTTCCACGAACAGGTGGGCATCTATTGAATTTTCAATTCTGATTAAATAAACCCCCCTTCTCTAAATTTTTGGGGCAGAAATTGCCTCAGCAGTTAAAAAAACCACAAAGAATTAAGAATTTTTCAGTTTATGGGCAGCAAACAGGCAGGACCATGGAAAAGAAGAAGTTAATGATAAGGTAAAGCTCAATGAATTACATATACTGGATGTTTTTAAGAAATGGACTTTAATTATAAATTTTATTGCAAAAAGGATTTTTTTTTAATACTCCTAAAACTGAATTAATTGAGACCTGTTCTCAAAACCATTAGTCATTTCAAGCAAAAGTCACATTTTTGTTCAAATCTGCCAGAATTTTTTCACAGTTGTTTTAACAGGATAATCTTGACCTGATCTAATTTTATTTTTAAAGGATTTTACTTTTCTCCAGAAGAAACATGTTCTTGTAAAGTGTTTTTAAATTGAGGTTTAATATTATAAGTTTTAAATCCCTGGTGCTTCTGTAGAGCTGTAAATTCTAATCACCCTTTGTCTTCCAGTGTCAGTGTTCTATTAGTAATTTAAGGAGACAGTCTTTTTATTAACCCTCTGTTCAGCTGAAAATGCAAGCATATAAATCATATTTACTAAGAGTAATGTTAATATTTTCAAACTTTTCACATAAAATGCCTTTTGAAAGCAGATCATGTTACTGTATCAGTATCTCATGAATAGACATTTTAAGATTTTTTTTTAGGGAGCAAAGGAAGGTTTTGTTTTAGAAAAATGAAAAGAAAGGGATTATTTATTTCTTTGTGTGTGTCTCCTGTAGCATCACCATTATTCATATCTGTCAATTTTCATGTTCATGTCACAAGTGTAAATATTTACATCAAGACCTGATGGGCTTTTCCTTTTTTCTCTGAACTTCTCTCAAGCTTCAGTTTTCAGCATGTTGAAAATGCAGACCCATCAAGTTGGTAGTTGTGTTCTTAACTCTTCTTTTAATCTTGAGATGTTTATTTGATAATAATAGTGTTTAATTGATGTTTGTCTTGCTGTGACTGTTGAGCTGATGCAATAAATTCAGATTTAGAGAGCATGTTGGAGAGACTCCTACCAAAGTGATTCACATTTCACCTGTGTAACCAATATTACCAGGTTTACAGAAACAGGCAGTGTGCAAGTGCTAACTCAGTGTACATAATGTATTTCTATTTCTCAAGGCAACTGCTGCTGCAGCAGCAAGCAGTTCAAATATTCTGCATTTGAGTATTTCTATCTGCTGTGCTTGCAGGACACTCTGTGCCAAGCTGTTGAAGGTGCAGCAAATGTCCTTGAGATTGGTCATGTTCTGAGTGAGATCTTTAATGCAAAGCACAACTTGCTTAGAATTCAAAGTGTGATTTGTGATTCAGCCATCTACAGACACAGGAGTGTGTACTGCAGGCCCTGTTTTATTTGACAAGGTTTTAAAAATGTTTGATTCTCTCAGTTTTAATGGTGAAACCCATCAGAGATGGGAGATTTTAGATTAGCATGTGTCAGAGCAAAGCACCTTCCAGAGTACCACTGAGCTGTGCTTGGCCTTTCCTTGTTCAGAGGCTGAGAGGTTGTAAATCCTGATCTACATATTTCTATTCCTACCTGCCATGCTTAAAACTGTGCTATTAAATCACTGCAGTATCAGCCACGTCCTGACTCTCTTGCTCTCCCTGCTCCCTTCCTCACTTAGATGGTCAGTAAAAGAAAACACATGTAATCCTTCAGCTTGGCTACCACCACAGCCATGGCCTGGCAGATGCTTCTTCAGCAGAGGGCAGATTTATTGTACAGCACTTGCTGCCTCCTCTGAAGTCAGACTTGGATCATCCTCCCAATGAGCTCCTGTTTTGTAGACAGCTAGCAGGTTTTTCCCTTTTGTTGATGTTTTAAATCTATCCAGCTTTTTTCTCATCTCATCATTGGTCCCTTTTGTCCTTTTAGTGGTGGCATTAACTTTTTCAGACCTGTTGGCATGTTGTTTGTTTTTTTCCTCATATTTAAAGCAGTGATGGCTATGCTAAGCAAACATATTTTCCATGTGACAATGCTTTCTCCAAGAGTTGTGCAATGGAAATTTGACATGAGGGGGAGAAGGAGCAGAGGGAAAAGGAAAAGCATAGAATGTTTTGTTTTGAAGAAATTGATCTGTGAGGATGATGACTTCAAAACCAACAGAAAAAGAAGTCTTTTTTTCTCTGGAGATAGCTGATGGCCAAGTTTTGCTCTGGACAACACTACTGGTTTTCCTGAAACAGATGTGAATGGAGGGCAGCTTCACTCAGGGGAGAGGAGGCTGGTGTGAATCAGTGAAGTCACTGGGATATACAGATGGAAGGGATCTAAAATTAGATCAAAGACAGCTTTGGATGTGTTTCATGCACCACATATGTGAATTTCAATACCAATGCCAAGGGGATGTTGGATAAACCCTTTTTTGCCACAGAGAATAATACAAATATAAAAGATATAACAACCAAACATAACCTGGGAGAAGATAATAACAGGCTTCAGCTTCCAAGAGTTTAAAATGGCTTTTTGTCCAAATCCTGAAATCCATTTAGCACTGGAATGATTGACCTGGTCATTATCAAGTTCTTCAGCTAGCTGAAGACCAAGATGATCAAAAGGGAGCGAGTCCACGTGGTGCAGTTTGCAGTAGTGAATGCTTTGGTAGGTGTTTAAGATGTGCACATCATGCACTTCACTTTGCACTTTCTGGGCAACAAACTCCACACAGAAAGGCTCCTTTTGGAGAACTCACAAATGTGGTTTGTGTTAACCACAATGCAAAACCAATTAAGGGGTTGTTGCAGGAACCTGCTTTTCACATGGCTTTTTCATACATTTCCCTTAAAAATGCAGATCCTGCTCCATGAAGTCTTTAGTCAGGTCAGCAGAGCTCCCTGTCACATGAAACTTTTGGTGTAAATGATAATTTTTTTGTTACAGATCCATTCAAATATTTTTTAGGTAATTTGTTGTGTGTTCCTGTCTACTGAAGAATCATAGAATCAACACTGTCTTTTCTAGGAAACCTGATGGGAGGAGTCTGCAAAAGGTCTGTGGACCTGCAGAGAGCTGCCCTAGGGAGACTGGGACATAGCCAGCACTGATTGGCAGTGCACTGTGATAGGTGCATGGTGAATGCTGGGGAGTCCTGGCAGGATTCAGCAATGTATGGTGACCTGATGGTTCCCAGAGACTGAGAGGAGGAATTCAATAACAGACAGCTTCTTCTATTCTCTTTGTTGCTTTAATGCCTGAGTTGTTCCATCTCACTTATTCTTGGATCCCACATCAAGTCCCAGAAGAACTTGATTACTGCCTATTATTTGTTAATTCACAGATCTAGCTGCTTTTTTTTGCCTATTGATTTGCAGTCATTGCTTTGAATTTAATTTGGTAAAAAGTGTTTACTTTTCTTAAAATACCTTTCTTCAGAACTTAAGCAGTACAGAATTAGAGACCACAGAAAAAAAGTAGAGAGTGAAGGAAGTCTAGTTGGTTCAAAAATAAGGGTGCCTTTAGAGCATGGAAATTTTAATGAGACCATGTGCAGCGCCATAATGCTAATTCTTGCATTTAATTGATTTATTGTTGCTTTCTTTACACTTCTTTTGTAACTTTAGTGGAATCAAGGAAGAATTACACCTATATAAATTTCTGTATGAAGTAAGAACCTCAAAGAAAAAACATTTACATAAGTGGGTTTCCTCATGTATCTCTAATTATTTATGTGAGGTCAGTGAGATTGCAGCTTTTCCAGCATCATGTTCTACAGTAGCTGCTAACCAATAGTTCTAATAAAAATACAGATGGTTTGGTTGCCATCTGCACTTCCTTTGAGATTCTGCAATGAGTGTGTGATTAACCTTCTGTCACCACTTTTCAAAATAAGTTTTTCTGCTGCCACAAGCTTTCCTTGTACCACCTCTTCCTGTGCTTGGAAACCTCCAAACAAACTCGAAGTTTTTGTGGATAATCTTACTTGTCTGTATGCTTTAAGCATTTGTGGAGGGTAAAGAACACTGGAATTTTATGTTTCTGTACCTTTCACGTGACAAAAAGCAGACTCCCCAAATGGCTGGGTTTGAAAGACTGGAACAGATAATTAATTCATAAGTGGGTGCTGAAGTGGAAACTGTCAGGCCACAGCTTTCCCAGCTTTCACTTAATCATTTGAAAGTCGTTTTCTGTTGTTTTCACTGCCTGTAATACCTTGGAGAGAATATAAAACTTGCACCATCCAGCATGGAATTCCACTGCTTTAATGAGCTGGGCTCTGTGTTGCCTCACTTTCACTCTCTGTTGTCATTGCACGCAGGAAAAGCCGTACCAGTGCTCGGAGTGTAACAAGGCTTTCAGTCAGAAGCGGGGCCTGGACGAGCACATGAGGACCCACACCGGGGAGAAGCCCTTCCAGTGTGATGTGAGTTCCTCTCCTCCTTTCCTTTGTCTTCTCAGCCTCACTGCAGCAGCATTTCATTGCAGGGATGTTGTGGCAGAGTTGCACTTCACATGGATTGGATTGCCCAAGGAATGAGAGACTGCTCAGGGAATTTCATGTACAGCAATTTCACGATTATAAACCACATAATTTGACTAAAATTATGGTCCAAACCCAAAGTGCGGCTTATAATCAGGTGTAGCTTATATATGGACAAAGAAACAAAAGTTGCTGTTTTAGTTTGGAGGACAGGTGCCTGCTGAGAAAGGCAGGAGCTTCTCTTTGAAATGGAGAATGTAAACCCCCTCCCTCCAAATTATTATAATTTTGAAATCAAGGGGCTTTCAGGCAAAAATATGGGAATTAGGAATAACAGTTCTGTACTAGGAAAATTAAAATAGGAATACAGTACTACAAAGAAACAAACTCCAAACCCTGGCAAAGTCAGAATACAAACTGACACCCGTCAGGCAGGGTGTTGGTAGCAGTCCCATTCCATGGTGGCTGCATCCTCCTGCAGTGACAGATGTGGCTCAGCTGGAGCAGTGCTCCTGTACAAGGTGCAGTTTCCCTCCGGAGGTCCAGTGGTGATGTGGAGAAATCCGGTTTTCCTCCGGAGTCCAGTGGAGAAAGGGACTCCCTTAGTGTCCCAAACCCTCTGTTTTTATCTTGGTAAGAAATGTTGGGCTCTTCCCCCTGGCTGGAGCAACTCCCAATGGGATGCAGTAATTTTATCAGTCACACAGTGGGACTCAATGGCCATGAGCAGAAAATGACTCGCTGGAGGAAGGATGGGTTGTGAAAAGATAAAGAACAATGCCCTGCCTGGTTTCAATGGATGGCCCATGAGCAGATTATCTCCCATGGGGATAAGGATCACTGCCCCACCCTCAACAGATGGTGATAGAACAGATACCTTTTATCACACTCTGTATTGTAATTAACGTGCGACTTATAATCATGAAATTACTGTACCCCCTTTGCTTGCCAAGAGCCACGCACACCCGTTCATTTGATGGTTTTGGATCCCCATAAGAGTTATTTTCACCATTAGTAATGCAATTTGGATGTTACCATTTACAAGTTCATGCTGCTTGGGTTCCTGTATGAATTGTGTGACAGGTTAATAGTTGGAGATTAGCTTGTGCAGGAAAAGGGATTTCATTTATTACATGGAGTTTCAATGCTTCTGATGTTGAGTGACACAAATACGAATTCAGAATTGCCTGTTTCTGGTGAAATCTGGTCTGATGTTTTCAACATCTGCTCACAGCCCCTTGTTGTTGTTCAGTGAGGAAATCTGGGATGCTGTGCACGCTCTCAGGGCTGAAATGCAGCATATCCTGTGACAGTTCATAGATCACTGTCAGGTACCCTTCATGCAGCCTGCCCCCCTTGTATACAACATCTCTCAGCTTTTGGGAGGTAGGTGAGAAGGCTGAATGTGTAGAAACTCTTGGGGAATAATGTCTTTCAGAACTATCAAATGCCAAAATTGTAGCTCAAGGATTTAGGGAAAGGCATCAGAATGGATGGAGAATTAGTGTAGGTTTTGTTTTGTGATACTGACTCTTCATGAAGCACTCACAGGCTCTCAGTTATATCCTAGATGGCTCAGTCTGAGCAGCTGTAAATTTGCTCAGAAATTTATATAATTAGATGCAAAATTAGAATAACAGCTTGACAAGAAAGTTTCAAGGGTCTGTTAACTGTTCTGGTTTTTAATGAATGATCTGATGTCGTTTCACTGAGAATAAAATATATTAATTTCATGAAAAAGTTCAACTAAGTTATTTTGCTGATGTCTACAAGTTAGGAGATTTGGTGTATTCTTTTGGGATAATCTCAGCCTGGCTCTGGATAGTACCTTGAGGATTTCTCCAAATCATTGTCAATAACTTTTTCAGCTTTTAGATTGTTAAACTGTTTATCAGCTCTTGGCCAGCTTGCAGTGTAAATGCAATTTTTCCCACACTGTGGATCCAAGATTCACTGCTCTTGGATTCAGAGTGTGCTTTTGCAGACTGACTTGGTATGGTGGCTCTATTTTATTCATTTTCCTTGCTTTAATTAGAAATAGTAGCTGTATGAAAACTGACTTCCCTGTTTCAGCTTTTCCTGCAGTTTTCCTCATGAATTAAGTAGAGCTGTACTTTCCCAAACCATAGCATTTCTAGAAACAGCTGTAATCTGTGTCTAATCCTAATCCTTTGCTTGAGAATTTTCAGTGTACCTTCAGTTACTGTTGATATTTCTTGTACTTTAAGTTTCTGCCTAAATTTCCTTTTTACACTCAAGTATTTTCACCTACAATTTTTTTATGCCACTCAAGATAGCTGTAGATGCTCTCATTATTTTTCTTAAAATTACTTAAGTGGTAATTTATGACAATAACTTTCCCAAGTTCTTATCTCTGGAATATCACATACCAATTCTTTTAGTGTTCTTTTAGTCTGTATTTTTGCTTTAAATAGATATTTTTTCCCAGAGTCAGAAATAAAAATGTCTTCTCTTCCTGTCTCATTCTCCTCTCTCTCAGGCACATGGAACAATCATTATAGTGCAGGATTGAGTTACATGTGAAACTAATCCTTGTACTCTGTTTGAGGAAGGTGTTACAGTTTATTTATGTGTCTATTCCTGTGTCTTATCAGTCAGCAAAAGCATTTTCAGACCTTAATGTCTCAAAGCTCTCATATCCCACACATCATAGTGGAAATTGAATATTCCCATTTTAAGGTGGCAATTCTAATACCTGTCACCTAGAAAAGTGAAAATAACTGAAATATGGAAATAGAAATGCAATTTTTCATAGCAAATTAGGTGTCTGTCCTCTCTAGACCAGCCTGGTTTTTACTGAAGGCCAATTGAACTTCAGTTTCCCAGAGACAATAGATTATTTTTGGGGGGCAGAAAGGTCAAGTACTGCTTGTCCTGGTTTCTTTCCAGTACAGTATTTCCTTCCACTCTGCCTCTGGTTCACCTCACACTTACTTTCAAATGCCAGTCTTTTCCATCCCCCCTACCTGACCAAAACTTTGATCATTTTGAAGAGATTGATTTGAACTCAAGTGCACATTAACAAGAGTGATTGCAAATCTATAAAATATCAGTCTTGCTTCCAAAATTGATATATGAAACAAAACCTTCCAAAAAAATCCCCAAAACTTTTCTGCCATACCTTTAATAATCGTTTTTGAAGGACACAATATGATGGTTACATGAGCAGAATAAATGAAAAAAATGTACTTTGTGTTATAAACTGTTTGTATGTTGTATATCCCTGATTGGCCTGCTGGCTCTCTAGAAACATGGAGTGTTTACAAGTGTATGACACTTCTAACACCCTGGGATTTGTGGCTGTGATTAGATAAATGTTATGTGTTCCCTTTGTGTGCTCTGTGGAGGAGAAATAGAAATGGTGCTCAGAGCTGGCCAGTGGGTGCTGTAATTGAGGTTCAGTAACAAAAGGGTGGCTGTAGCTTGGGTCTCAAAGAGGTTTATTCAGAGATTATTCACTGGGGGAAAAGCTGGAGAGCTGCAGTTGCTGTAGGAAGGTCTTCAGCATTATGTCATGTCATAAAGACAGAAATGTTCTAGTGCAGCAGCACACACAGTGTGGGGGGAAATTATTTTGGGTACAAAACTTGCCTCTGGCCATTGCCATTTTATGGTCATTTAATGGTTTTGCCTTAACTGGCATGAAATCCATGTGCCAGAGGTCAAGATGATCTACTTGGATAGTCAGTTCTTGTGGTTTCAAAAGGAATCAGTCATCATCCAGCATTTGCAGTAGTTTGATGCCAATATAAATTGTTTTTCTCAAGAGGGATTGTCCTGGGTTCCTTGAATTCTTTTCTGCATGAGAGAGATACTGTCTGGAATGAACATTGAATTTTAAGAGTGTAAGCCTATGGATGTTCATTCTTGTTTAATTATATGATTCTTGTCATTTTACATCATTTCCTTGCATGTGACAATATAACTGCACAGTTTCAATTGAGTTGGTGTCATGCCTTAACTTTCAGTTCTAACTTTTCTTTGCTGAACTTGTTCTTTCAACCTTTTGTGTTTTTCATTTTAACTTCAGTACAGGGATTTTTATAAAGTGATGGCTTTAATATGGCAGAGTGCCTCGTGCTTCTATCTGTTTATTCAAATGGCAGAATGAACTGGACTGCTTGGAGGAAAGCAGCACACCAGATAATAATGCAAAGGAACTGCACCTTGGCCAGGCAAAGAAAGGCTGGAACAACTAAGTTTCCTTTATATTACTAATTAACCTTTCTTGCATTCTCACTCCTTCTTCCTTGTAACTGAGCAACCGGAACTGAGGCTTTTGGAAGCTGCAGGTGTCATTCTGGAGGTCAGGAAGGAAATACTTCATTTGAACTGATGGATGCTCATGATTTTTTGTCATAATTTTTGCTGCATCCCAGAACAAGGGACCACAGTGTTATCAGGACACCTCAAGGTGTTGGTAGTTTGAAGATGGAGTCTTTTTTAGACAGACAGCATCCTTGTACCTATGCTACCACTCCTAATATACAACATAAAAAGATGCCAGGCAGAGTAAAAATGTTTCAGGTGCTCTCTGAAGGAGTTTTTCTTCAGAAGACCAGCTCATTTATTAAATACTGCAGGTATGTGTGGCTGTGGCCTCAGTGATGTAACCTTAAGAGTGTTATACATGCTTTAAATTTTAATACTTTGTGTTTGTCCTGTGTTCACTGCCTCAGGTGTGTGACCTGTCCTTCAGCCTGAAGAAGATGCTGATCAGACACAAACTGACTCACAACCCCAACCGCCCCATGGCAGAGTGCCAGCTCTGCCACAAGAAGTTTACAAGGAATGACTACCTCAAAGTGCACATGGAAAATGTCCATGGAGAAACTGATAGCTAAATCCTCAGTGGGAAGAGTGGATCCAAAGTGGTGCATTTACAGGTGTAGAAACTCCAGACTTTCCACCTGGCCAGTAAGCACAGTCAGGAGAAGTGCCTTCACACTTTTTTTTACCCAGTTTTGTTGAAAATATGTTATTAGGAAAAAAAAAAAACACAAACCCCAAAGATACTCTGATGTAAAACAGCTTGAAAATAAATAAATAAATTTAAAAAAAGAAGATAAAAGAACTTTGGAAAAAAATGTTCCTCATTCAAACAAAGAAGCTTTAAGCAAATTTCTCTGTTAATGACATCCTTAGAAACTTAGATGTTAGTAGCAGTGCCTGGAAATTCTAGACACTTGCAACCAAACTCTTGGCTGTCTGCAAGTGTATTTCTGTATCTAACCTACAAGGCTCCAGTAAAATTATTTAATTTGAAACCACGCTGAGTTTGTCATTCTAATTGACTGCTGATTGTATCCAGGCTTGTTTTATTCATATCATAATTCTGCATTTTGTTGTAACACAATTTTGTCTCATTTTATTTGCAGTTTTCTCGTTACTGTATGAAACTCATTAACTTGAATTGATTCTTGAGATGCCAAAATGTGTGGGTAGAGAACTGTGGAAATCTGTCAACGTTCAGTATTCCTGTATGAGATTGAGGAGGATTTATTTCTTCTGGTTACACGAAACAAGAGTGAAGAGAAAATTCTGAGCAATTTAGTTTTAAGTACTGTATTCATACTCATCACTGTGGCTGGCAAGGCAAGTGGAAAGACATCTTAACAGGGTGGCTTGAGCAGCTAGAATTGTTGAGTTGACATGTGTTCGAATTTCTGGTGGATAGCTGGTTCCCACAGTGTTTCTTCCTGCTGAATCAGATGCTCTGGGTTTCCTCACAGTGCTGAAATACCTTTTTCTTTTTTTTCCTTCATTCTTTTCATGAGCACTGGGAAAAATGCTGCTTTAAAACCAAGTAACAATCAAATTCTTCATGTTATCAGAGTGAGTTGTTTGCTGCAGAGAACTCTTCAAAAAGAGTTCCCACAGGCCCTCTTGTACAGTCAGATAACCAAGAAATTCTTATCTACAAGGACAGTAAAACTGTAACTTCAGAGGATGAGTGCATGTGGAATTCCTGAGTTATCAGCAGTTAATATTAAGGCTCTGGCATTAGCAAAGTGTTCACATTCATTTTGGACCTGTCAGTGTTTTGTAAAATGAACTGAGACATCTGTATAGGGTTCCTGCAGATTTTGGAGAAGTGAAATTATGAAAAATTTCCTTGTTTGTGGCAACCTTCTGTGTGTGAAAGCATCCTAAGCCTTCATGCCCTGTTTGGTTCCTGAGAGGTAGGAGAAGCTTGGAGACTTTGCCAGTGCCATTCCAAAAATCATTTGTTCATCTAAATCAAGTGTATTCTATGTGTCTAAGACAAATGTAGTTAAAATAAGCATTATAAAGTTGAGTAAAGAATATTTCCTCTTCTTTTTTGGAGACATTTTGTTGCAATTTATCAGAACAGTTTTATTTCTAGGTCCAGAAAACCTTAATTTACTGGTAGTTACTATAAAAATAATATAATTTTAAGTGTTAGATAGCAAAAGCAGTCAGTATCATATACTGAGTTGTGTGATGGGTTTTTTTTAGCTTTATGTTCTTAATTATCTCCAAGGAGAATTAAATTGGTGACTTTTTTGACATGACTGGGGTGGGTTACTTTGTTGTTGTTGTTTTGCCTTTTTGACATCAGTGAAATGAAGAATTGAGTCATAGAAAAACCAAGATTCCAATTCTTTGTTTTTCAGCCTTTTATATTTTTCCTTCTTCCATTTAGTCAGTACAAACTCAGGCACAAAACAGGGCAAGGAAAATAAAACACCAAAAAAAGCCAAAACAAAAGTGAAGGTTTTCTAAGGAGTTTTTGAGGGACAAATCTGTTAAAATACAAAGAGGAAAATCCTTTTGGGAGAAAAAAAGAGGATAATTTAATATATTTTGCATAGGCTTTTTGCCAGAAATCTGTAATCTGGTTGTGGAAGTCAATAAGTAGAGAGGAGAATTTCCTTTTGTTTTTTAATTATTTCTAGGTAAGCTGCAGTATATAAAGATTAATCTTGCTGTATGTAATCAGCACCAGCAGTTAAACAGCTGAAGCTTTGATCTTATTAATGGTGTCAAAAGAACAAGGGATTGACAGGATCAGTGAGGGAATTCAGACCTTCCTGAAAGGCAAACACAGGAAGCAGGTGCAGGAGGTAGAAGCCCAGCTCCAGGTGAGCATCTTTTCCATCTTGTCCTCCAGGAACTTTCCCTTTGGGCTGAAATGGCTGCAGACCTGAGCTGCTGCAGAGCCAGCACCTGGCCCAGCAGCTCCAGGTCTTTGCCCAGCAAGAGCTGCCCTGTTCTTTCCATGGGCACCTGAATTTCTCCCACTCAGAGGTAATATGTTTCACATTACTGGACTCATGAACTGTGTAATTGATTTTATATGCAAGGCAGACTTACCAGTATGTTACATATTTTAATTTGATCGTTGCTTTCTTAAAAAAAAAAGGAGCAAACCAAAACAAACAGAAAGGGGAAAAAAAAAAAGCAAACCAGCAAGCCCTTCTTCTATGAGTAAAATTTTCCATTGACAGTGTCCCACTTGGTATTACCTGGAAAAAATAGAGAATGTTCTTTTCACCTGATTTGGAGAAGTGTTAACGTGAAACCTGTTGCTCCAAAGGTAATTATAATTTTTTTAGTGTTGTGTTTGTATGTTTGTTCATTAATCATCATTTATTAAAATACTGACTTTTCCATAATAAGTGGTGCCTTGCAGAATAATATGAAAATCAGGAGATAGTCCTCAAAGAGTGTGTAGTCACTGCAATTTTAGAAGGTTATGAGGAGGAGCTCTGTGCTGCTGTCAGGGTGAGATCAGGGTACAGTAAAATGTTTTCAGTTCAGTTTGATACTTACTGCACTCAAGTGTTGGGACTTTCTTCACAGTGAGATTTGAAATCTGCTTATTTGGGTTTTTTAGGCAAGTGTGAGCTCAGAATACAGTAACAGTTACAGCTGTAAAGTTGTGTTCTTCAGCAGGAATTCTGACAGCTGTATATTCTGTGGTACATCAAGATGATGGGAGAAATTGAAGTCATTTAAGTCACAGACTAAGTTTCCTTGACCTGGAAAATTATTCATTGGATATTTCAACCTGGGACAGAAAATGTTTTATTTAATAGTTATTGCCTATTTAGTCCCTTTTATCTCCTGTCTCCTTCTCTTTGTAAGCTGTTCCTGACCCTGTGCAATGCTGTGGGCAGGGCCAGACTGAACTGACAGAGCTCAGTGTTTGCAAAATGTTTGCTGCTCTCTTTCCCTGGGCCCTGTTTGTTATGCTTGAGTAGCAATGTCTTGGAGTTGGCTCACAGCAGCTGCCTCTCACCTTGGAGCAGCAGTGGGATCAGAGCTGGCCATGATATCCAAGCTGTCATCACCCTCCGGTGGTGGGGAAACACCTGCCTGAGTCACAAGTGCAGCAGAGACTTGATGGCCCATTGGTCTCCATGGAGTCTAACTGAGGTAGGCAGGAAAATCTTCCTGGATCTCCACACTGCACATGTCCTGGGCCTGGTACATCACAAAACTCTGGGTAGTAAGATGGAGAAACAAAAACAAAGCCACTGGTGTTACTGTGTAAGACCACGAGGTGTTTCCAACAATTAACGCAAGGAAACTTGGATTTAGGAATTATTGTTCAATTTGAGAAAGAGAAGAATAATAGGTTTTTGAAATGGTGTGATCCCACAAGACTTTCACAGAAAAGGTGTACATGCATATGCATTAAGTCAGATGTATATGCATGTAGGTCAGATATATAAAAGGCTGGAATGGAGAGGTGATATCACAGTTTCAGAGGGCTCTGGAAGTCTGATTCTGTGTGTGCTGCTGGAAATTAGTAGAGTCTAGCTGAATTTTGGAATTTGACTCCATTGTGTCATTCACTAGCAGGATGTCCTGATAAGCAGGAGCTTGGTTCTGTACAAATACAACCAGAAAATGTCCCAGTTTAAATTTTTCTATTTTGCTCGAAAAAAGAGCAATAATGAGACAAAATTGAAACATTTTATTATTAACTTATGTTGGTTATATCTAAATTTCCTGTAAGACATCTTGCATCACAAACAGGTATGATCAGCTGTATTTCAAATATCATTGGCCTTTGTCTTTCAAATCTCTGAAGCAATGGAAGTGTCTCAGCAGCTTTGTACAGCAGCAGCATCAGGAAGATGTAGCACATAGTGAACTGGGAATAACTGCTTGTCAGTTTTCTAATTTCATTTGTTGCATGGTTGTTCTTGGCTGAACAACAATGAAAGAGACGTTGTTTTCATTTCTGTTTTCCTTTCAGCAAAAAGGAACCAATAATAAAAGTTGTTTTGGGTTTGTGGTTTCAGGGTGGGTTTTTTTTTTTTTTGGTTCTCCTTCTACAGGGAAAAGACTATAAGCCCTTAAATCCACAAGTTCATTTCCAGTTTAGCAGCTGTTCAAACAAAACTGGGAGGAAGAGCTACAACAGGTAAGGTTGTTGCTGGAGGAGAGACCTCCACTGCAGCATTAGCCAGGTTAACTCTTTGATACTGATGTTGTGATCATTCTCTGTGTCATGTCTCAGACTTTGAAATATTCTTTAACAAACCTGGTCTGCCAAATTCAAGGTAGATCATAAATCCACTTTACAAGACAAGAAACACCAAAGTCAAAAAAACAACATCTTGCTCTAAATGTTTCAGAGCATTCTTTTGTCTGGCATGTTCTGACTTTTTAACATAGGTCAGTTATACTGTGATAAAACTTGGAGGGTTTTCCCTGGTATAAATTAGTGCATTTGCTTTGTACCAGAATGGCACCTTCCTGCTGTGTATTTCAGTGGCACTAGGAGTTATTTATCCTTCCAGCTGGAATTGTCAAATTCATCTTTTTTGAATTGACAAGTCTTACAAAGAATCATCATACTTAGATTTCAGGCAAACAGCTCCCAGCCTTGTGAGTGCTCAGTGTGGATGGTGAACAAGGTTGTGTTTCTGAGTTGTATTAAATGTTACAAGGCAAGATTTTTCCAGGAACAGAAAATTAATAATCAGTTTTGGAGCCCTTCATTGTGGTTGTAAATTGCTACTCTTGAGCATAGTACTGATCATGTGTCAAGTTCTTGGGTGAATAAATTTATTAGACCTAAAAAAACCCAACCACATGTGTGTTCCCTAGCAGACTTATTTCATAATTGCTGGTAACTTCCCTTGTGAATATAAAGACACAGTTAGTAGCTAATCCTGTAATTACAAATTTCCTATCATTAACTGTGCTGTTTCCTAAATTAGAATCTGCTCATGGGCTACTGTCACGTAGCCACAGTTCACCTCTCTGTCAGTAGAGGATAAACATGTAAATGTTTTGCTTCAAAAAGTATTTTCAGAAATATAAAAACATACTCTGAATGTGCTTACTCTGAAAGAATCTGGAGCTGTGCACTCAAAGTGGCTGTGGCATTTGCATTTGCTTTTTCTGAAAGCAGATCCTGGCTGGATAAACTGCTTTCCCCATCTCTTTTTCTGCCTGGTGTTCCTCATGCCATGTTTTGAAAAGCCCCAGACATAAAAACCAATACTTTCTAGAAACCAAGCAAAATAGATCACTGATGAATCCTTGGGTCTGTGTTTCACTTCAGACTTACCTTAGGTGAATCCACAGCTGCTGTAGATTTTGGCAATACATCCTCTGAGAAAATGAAAAATGTTTTCTTGTTCTCATCTTGTACTTGCTTAACTTTGCTTTGGGAAGTTGATTTATACTCATGTAGGAAGAAGAAATTATTAGAGTAAATACATGTGTCAGAGTGTGGTTATGGAGTTGACTGTTTACAGCAGGGACAAGCAGTATATTAAAATTAAAAAGTTTACATGTGTAGTAGTATGCATGCACATACACAGATCAAAACATGTACATTGTAGGGAAGAGCTGCTGTGAATGTGAATTAATTTTGAATAATGTCTGAAGAAGGCAAATCATTTGGTCATTATAATTATCTGTGGAACCAAAACCAGTTTCAGAACAAATGAAGAATTGCCTGAAGCTGGTTAATAGGATTCATATTTTCAGCATATGGCAAGGTTATGTTTTTAAGTAAAGGCAATCAGGGGTCTAAAAGCATTATTAATAAAATTCCCCCTATCAAATGGTCAAATTCTTCTTAAACCACAGAACCAAGACAAACCAAACCACACATTTCAGAAGAGCAGGAAGGTTTTGAGGCTTCTTTTGATCTGCTGTCTTAATGAGTGTCTTCAGTTTACCTCTGTGTCTGCCCTCTTGTGGAGTTTAAATGCATTAAATTGTGTAGTTTTAAATTATCCAGATTTTAAGACTACAGTAATTGTGATGATCTGGTGACTAATTTGCATTATCTAGAACAGCAAGGGGTGTCTGTGTTCTAGGGTTCTTGTTCTTCTGCATTTCTTCTGAATACATGATTTGACTAAAAGAATTGTTCTTCCTGCTCTCTGGTTTGGGAAGTTCTTTAGTTCGAACCATTATTTGTCAAGCATTTGTTGTCATTTCTCACTCCCACTGTCAAACAATTGCTCTTCAAATCTGTCTCAGGGAACCATGAATTGATAAAAAATACCACTGATAGATATATATATATATTCAAAGCATTGGGAACTTTTTCTAATGTCATAAGGTAGACAGATGAGAGCCTTCTACAACATAACACTTTTCCAATCCCACCTATAATTTCTATCTAAAATATTGCTGTGTCTACAGTAGTAGTAAATTGCTTTAAAGCCAGAGGGCAGGGATCATTCCTGTGCTGAATGCATCCAGGAGGATTAGTGTAGGTGAACCTGCAAGGTAGAATGTAATGAATAATGCAGAATGTTGTTAATGTATTTAAGCCAATGCAGCTTTGAATTTTGCTACAGGAATAGGAGGAAGAGGTGTTTGTTGTTCACAGTGTGCAACAGAGAAACTCAGCTAATGTAAAAGGAATGACCTATCAGACAGTATCATTGTGTCAACACTAAATATTTTAGAGAGCCTCTCACATTGTATGTTAAAAAGGATAACAGTCAAAGGACAAGAAAGGAGAAATGTTCACTATGGGCCCAAAGTCTGAAATTGAAAAGTGAGTTTTTGAGAAGGAATTGGAAATGGTTGCTGGTTTCCTCTCACTGTCCAAGGTGCTGATAGCACCTGAGAGACAGAGCAAGGTCTGCACCACAAAGGTGGGGACCAGTAAATCCCAGCTCAGAGGCAGATCTCACAGGCAGGTTTTGGTCTGTTCTGCACAGCAGCATGGGATGAGGAGCTGTCAGAGCCTGTCCTCCTGCCAGTGCTGGTGCTGTGATAACCACCATGGAGTCATGGTTAGAGCCATCACAGAGCATGGCCAGCTGCATTTTGCCATGAATGTTCCCCTTGATTAACATTATTGCTCTGTGATAACATTTGAATCCTTTGCATGATGGTCCAGATTATTTTTTCCATTTAATTTTGAGACAGTAGTAAAAATATTCAAAACATATGAAAATTAATTTCTGGATGGTTACTGAGCTTTAATGTGTCATATGCTACCTCATGTAGATGTGGTTCATAATCTGTGATTTTGTTGTTTTTTCTGTGTTCCTTTGATGTTGCAGTATTGCAGCAGAGGCTTTACAGGTCACTTTATAAATAGTGAAACAACAGAAAGAAACTGAGAGAGATAAAGACATTGAAGCAAATTTCTGCAATTTCTTTGGCAGAGATCACATAGATCCCAACTCCTGGAACCAGGAGAATTCTTTTTTTGTTCGGTGATGTGTATTGAAATAAATTTCAAAGCATATTCATTTCTACAAATGAAAGTGATCACATAAATGATAAATGGCATTCTGATAATTGAGCCTTTGTTTTAGTTATGACCATGAGCTTGTGTTACCCGATACTGTTCTGATGTTCTGTGCTCTAGAATGTGTATGGATTTATTTATTCACTACCTAGCACATAAATATGTGTATGTGTTTACTAAGACTCCAAGGAAACATTTAAATGCATGTTGGACTTCTGTGAAAGTCCATAGAATGCACATGTTTTTTAGAAAATAAGGCAGAGACATTCTGCAAAGTAAGGATGTGAGAAGTTTAAGGCTGGTTTTGACCTCCTTGCTAAGTAACAACTTACTTTGTAAATATCTTGGGGATTTTGTAAAGTGCTACTTATTCAGAATTAGTGATAAAACCTTTTCCACATATTTTAATACTGACAACAAATTCCCTTATTCTGCCAACATGACATTCCCATTTCGCTGAAGAAAACTTAGCCTGTTGCTGTTTTTTGCATCTCAGCTTTCAGTTCTACTAAATCTTTCAGTCACTTCTCTTTACATCTCTGTTTTCAGCACATTGAGGTAATCTGTAGGGTTTTAAGTTGTTTTAGCTTGGGTCCATTGTGAGACATTAATACAGGCTTGACAAGGTCCATGGTGTGGAACGTTTTGGTCTCCAGCACCAGTAAGAACAGATGGGGGAGCAGAGCCGTGTCTGACGTAAGGCGCGCAAAAATGTGGATCCCGCCAATTAATCACTGCACACTGCTGACAAATAAGTGACAGTAATTGATGCAGCCCTTTGAGAGACAATCTGGAACTACTGCAGCCTGGGAAAGCTCATTCATTTCTTTTCCTTTCCTGAGTTAGTGGTGAATAACTGGCCTTCCTTAATTGCTGCCCGGCGTTGCTTTATAGGGTGACAGTGTCAGTGACAAGCCAGGAAGTCAGAGTCTCGTTGGAGCATTATCTGGCTAAGTCTTGTCTGCCTTCTGCTTCTGCAACTGTTGATGTTTTCTTTTCAGTATATTGCCTGCCAAAGGGCTTATGCACATGCACCTAAAGTCCATTTGAGTACTTAAAGGTGTTCTGTTAGGCTTTCTGCTTGACAGTCTCATTATCAAAATGTTTTTGTTATTTATGTTACACTCCTAGTCTGGAGTGTCAGGGTTGCTGAGATGCCCAGTAGATTCCAGCAATAAAATCTGTGCACTCTGACTAGATCTGATTTGCACTCCGTGCTTTTTTTTAGCTGAATTTATCTGACTTAGAGGAAAGCCAGAAAATCTTATGGCTGTAAGAAGATGTGTAACTGTTTTAAGAGGCAGTGTGCCAGACCAAGGCAACATATATTCAAACCACTGTCTGCAGCTAAGGTCCTGCTTGCAGAGTATTCCTGGTCTTGACAGCAGGGCAGGGAGTCCAGGCTCAATCCAGAATACCAGAGCAAAGAGAGATTTCTGCTGAATTTTGTCTCCAGCAGGCAGTGGCTGCTTCCATCACATTGAGCAAACTTTTCTTCTAGAACAATTGCCTGCCTCGGTTATTACTGGAGTGAGGCCAAAATATTTCACTTCAGTGCAATAATATTGTTACAGCAAAAAGCTGCTGAGCAGAACCTGCTAGGACTGTCACATTTGTGGGTGGGGCCACCTCCCACCCAGTCGTGAATTAGATCTGCTGCCATTTCCTTGTAATTATCAGACTGGTTCACATAGTGTTCACATCCTGAAAAAGTCTTTTAACTGTTTCCTTGTCTTGCTTCCTCAGCTCTCCACTGCTACAGAGGAGCAGGTGTCCCCATCTGAGAAAAAGAGGAGGTAACTGGGGAACTAAAGCACAAGGCAGTTAATTGCCCTGTTTGCAAATAACCCAAATATTTGCATCTTGCATTGAGTGAAACAGGAGCTCCACAATCTTAGGGTCTCTGTGAGCCAAGCTGGTTACATCTGGTTTGCACAAACCTCTGCAGTGATCCAGTGGCAGAACAGAATAAATAACCAAGTGTAGAAGTGAGGAGGGGAAAAGAGAAGAGCTGCTAATGGATCATATCTTTCCTTTCACTAGATTTCCTGTCAGTGGCTCTGGTAGTTTACATCTTCCTAGTTAAGAGCTGCATTTCCTCTGTGGCCACAAATGACAGATTTTTTTCATACTTTCATTTAGACATATTTACTTTCTGAACACAAATTTCCCTCTTTTGAGGAGGTTGAATTGTTTCCTCACAGCATTCTTGTTGCTGGAATAACTGGTGAGAGACTGCAAGAATGTTATTGTTCTGTAGCAGAAATAGTTCAAATGTGGGGCTTTGCAGGGCAAGGTGTGGAAGCTGAGGAGAGAATATCTCAGAGTCTAGGTGTATGGCAAATGAGATGCAGAATGAACTCATACTGTCATCCAAGGTGAGGTGTTTTTTCATATGAAATAGAAGAAAATGGAATTTTAGCCATTGCAAAAGTCCTGGCAAATGTTAGAAGTGTTTCCTTGGAATATTTTACCATTGTGTTCTCAATTCCACTCAATCTTTTACTTTAGTAGAATTCTTGGAGTAGATTTGGTATGATACAAAATCTGTTTTCCCTCTTAGCTTTTTTCCCCTCTTTCCCTTTTCCCTTCAAGTTATTGTTGCTGTTCCATGTCACCTTCTCAATCTTTCCTTCCCTGGCCATCTTTTCTCTGTGTTTAGATCTTTCTCAAAAAAAAGTGGAAACATGCCTTCATCTATTTGCAGAAGAACAAATGTGCAAAATGAGTGGTGTATTCCCTGCTGATTGAACCAATATTTTTCCCAGTGTTTCCACAGCCTTTCTCCAGAGTCACCTGCCAGATCTCAATCCCTGCTCCAGCTCTCACTGCAGTGGTTTTCCAGGGTGGAATGTGACCTAGTAAAATGTGTCTGCAAGTTGTAGAAGCAGGAATGGGGTTTTTTTCCTCACATAAGTAATATGCAGAGTTCAAGATCCCTAGAAATGCTGTCTTCTGGTATGTTTGACACAACCTGTAATGTTTTTAACTTTGATGCCATGTAGGGTTTTTTTATATGGAGTAGTTTGAATATCACCTAACAAACCAAGTTCTCCTCTTGTTTTGATACGAACAATTGAGATTTCCTCTTTTGCTGGCAGACTTCATTAACTGTGTGGCTTTTTTAATCACCAGGCACTCACCCAAAATATCCTGTACATTGTTGGAGTGTCCTTACTGGTAGGAAGCATGACCTGCTCTCTGATGCTGGGCCATCCAAAAGAATGTAGTAAATTTTAATGTGATTATAACTTAGCCAGCATTTACATAAAAGACAACAATGATCTTCTTGTTGTGGAGATCATTAATGAAACATCAGCACTGGTCTGCAAATGTGCTACCATGTTGTGATCCAGCTGAAAAAACAGCCACAAGTAACTTGAGTACGTTGCATAACACAGGAAGAGGAAAAACAAACTAAATTTCCAGTGGTTGTTTACATTTTAACTAGATCTCAGTGAAAAGTCTACAGTGAGTTGCTTTTTGAGTCATTTAGCTTCTGTGTCCTCTGAAGGAATATCTAGGAGGACAAATGTATTTGTGGTTGCATTTCTCAGTGTGTTAATCTGAGATTAGAAATCCAAACAATGCCAAGTTCCACATAAGTCCTGTGGCACCATTTTTTTGTTTCTGAGTGGAGAATGGGATGAGTGCTCTGCTCTGGGCCTTGTGGTTGACTCAAAATCCCTTTCCTTGTGCAGTCAGGCATGTAACTTGGAAATTTGCTTACCAATTTATATCTGGAGAGATAAAAGCAGTAAGTCACATCTTGTAATAGGTGAACTCATGGGAACACAATAATTTACAGCACTTGCTTGATATTTTTTATCAAACTTCTAATTTCCAGTACATTCATTACAAACTCTTTTCCCTTCAATGGTGTTCTTCAGTTTTATCTCACTGTAGAAAGGCAAAAGTTGCAAAACTCAGCAAGATTTCAGGAGGATGCAGTCAGGAAACTCTGCAGCTATTTCTTATAAATTCTGCCATTTTCAAGTGTTAAATTCCCCTGAGGATTGTGAGTGATCTGATCCAAGTCTGAAATGTTTGGTAACAGTTTTAAAAGTCCTCCACTGCTCTTTATAAACTGAGATTTCTTGAGGAAGTTTATCTTGTTAGAAAGTTTTTGAAGGAAATTGCATCCCAGTGAAAACTGAACCACAGAATGAAACTCTCAGCTCTTGCTATGGATGGTGTGCAAACTAACATATGCATGGAGTTCAAGAGACTTATGTTGACTTTTTATTAGCAGGAGATGTGTTTCTGTGACCCAGCTGAAGGGACACAGACACTGCTGACCCAAAAAAGATTGCTCAGCATCACCCAGCAGATTGATATTGCCCTACATGTGAATTATTGATGGATGGAACAACCACAGTGTGATTTGTATTTTGTGTTATTAGCTGAAGAAGAAGGGAGGGTGCTGTGCTGGCTTGTTTCAGTAAATAGTGAGCAGATGGAAACTTTAAATTTCTTATGAACTGAACAAAATTGCAGGGCACACACTCATTACAGTTTCTTGTGTTATCATTAAAATTAATGACCAAATCATCTTCAGTGGAGATGTTCTGTGGTTTGGTGACCCTTCAGTGGGTGAGTGAGAGATGAGAGAATCTGAATCCTTTCAGACACGGCTTGGCTTTGGGAATTTTGTGCCAGCAGGACCTCAGGGCAGGTGGTGAGAAGCACTTGGCTGTAACTGCTGTATATCACAGCAACACTCTCAACCTGTAATATCTGCTCAAATAAACTATGTAGTATTAAATTTGCATTAAGTATTGTGGCTTATTTGATCTCTCCTTCCCTGTCCTCCAAGCCACAGATGCAGCAGTGGCTTTTCAATTGACTGAGGACACCACATAATTAATGGTTGCCTGGAGATTATTATTTGGATTTGGTTTAATTTAGGATTTGGGTATGTTTTTGTAATTATTTTTTTCCTTTATCTATTTTCCCCATATGAGAGTAATCTGCTTATGATATGTATTGCTACCCTTAGATTTAAAATATGTGACAATATACAAACTGTATTTCAAATAGTGCAGCACTGGCCAGTTTCCAACCTGGGTTAGATTTATAGGATAACAGTATATTGTATTGTTTTGTGTCAGATTCTTGGAGTGACACAACACTTAGTTAATTTTCACACCATCACCACCACCACCCATCTTTCTATATATAAAACAAATGTTACAAACTAGGTGAAAGCTGTGTGCTTCTTTTAAAGGGCTGACTGTTTCAGGGAAGATACTTGATCTAGAGATTTGCTGAGATTGACCCTGGGTGTGTGTGTTCCAATATCTTAATTTGTCTTCTACCTTTCAGTAAAGCCTGGAGGTCCTTGGCAGCTGAGCTAAGGGCTGTACACACATGATAAGACAAGTGGTCTCTGCAGTTCAAGAAGAGAGAAACAAGAGCTGGAAACCAAGAACAATTGCATAAAGCACAACATGTGCTTGGTGAAGGTGAATTTTCTGGTGGGTTTTTTTTTACTTTTATAACATATACATTATATGGACTGAGCTTTGCCCTCTGGTTGTCCTGTTTTGCAGGACAATGGCCTGGAATAAAAAAAAAATTGATTCAGTTTGGGATGTGCCACTCTGAGGAGAGAGGAAGGGAGGCAGGTGCATCACTTGCTTTAAAGTGTGTTTTGTGGTTGTCTATCCCTGGAAAAGCTGATTTTATAGCCCAAGGCTCTGAATCCCAAAGTGGCAAAGGAAGGACCCCTGGATTTCTTTATGAACCTCTACTTCTGACACTTGCAACCCAGACTGTCTTAACAATCAGATGGGATAATTTTCAGGGTAAAAAGAGACATTGGTTTTGTGCTGCACTTTCTGTTTTATTTGGTTTTTGTTTGCTCCTCAGTTCATTCTCCATAGTTTTCTGTTTCCAAATCTGAACAATAAAACAAAATATTAAATGATTGTTACAATGTGAAGTAACACATTAGAAATCTAAAACAAAAAAGGCAGCATGGTTTGTTTATCCTCTAATTAAAGGTAGATTTTTCTTCAAAATACAAAAAAATATTGTTTTTAGACTGCTAAATACCCCTAAATCCTGAAGTTCAATGGGAACACTTTGGAAACAGCTATGATCTAGAACTCTGAATGATTTACTGTGGCTACTTGATTCTGTGATCTGTCAAAGCCATGCTACAGTAATTGAAGCTGAAGCTGCTCAGCCACTGGAACTGCATAAGACAATAGGGGTCAATGTATTTGAACAGAGAAGAAGGGTTTGATCAAAGTTCTGTGCGTTATCAGAAGTAATTCCCTCTTGTAGCAGGAGGCTTCCTGCTGATACACATGTTTTTAACAGATACCAAAGCCTATTTTCTATTACTTTTGTGGGAGGATGTTCAACAGCCCATCCTTCAGTAGAAATAAGTTCAAAGAAATGTCGAGCAAACGTCGCTAATCCTTTTGAATTAGCGGTGCAAGTTCATGAGGTCACTTGTTGCAGTGAGGTAATACACAGAAAACCTCTAACAACTGAACATGTGTTGCATGTAAAGCCAGAAGCAAAGTAAACTGGAAGCCTGACATGAGATTGAGCAGTGTGTATTCTGCATCCACATCAAAGCTCTCACATGCCTTCCGCCCTGACAAGGATGTGGAGCTGGTTGTGTGTCTTTATCTGGCTTCAGGCTCTTGGAACCCACACACTCAACTGGAGCCTCTGGAAGTGGGTCTGGACTTGAGGAGACTTAGCATTGCAAATAACTGGGTGTAGTTTACTTTCTTGTTTAACTTGCTTTATCAGAAATATTACATTTGTGCATGTGGTGATAGGCATTTTATGAAATCATGTTTGGAATACCATTCAAAATTTTTCTGGTTTTTTCTCTGGTATCAGGGATTGCATGCAATAATTCTAATGCCATTTGCAGTTCTATTAAAATGCACTAAGTCATTCTGCATTAACTAACACTACTAGAAATCTGCATGCTCTGAGTTGGTCATCTGTTCTCTTGAAGAAAGCAGAGTGCCTTCCCCTGGAGCCTTGCTGCTTGATGGCATTCACCCCTCTGCATTTTGCTGCACTCAAAGTTAGGACAAAAGTAACTGGAAAAGGAGTGCAAAGACCTCTGAGTTTGCTCTGGCTTAGAACAGCCATAATGTGCAACTCAGTGCTGTATAGATAAAGCAGCACTGATCCTTGGAGCAGCAGAGCCCAGCTCTTGGCCTGAGTTAGCAATCCCACCGCTCAGACCTTAAACTGGGAAAGGGCTGTGCAGTATCAACTGCTGTGGTTTTCAGGTTTGAAGGTAATTCAGTGCTTCATCACTTTGGGTGTTTGCTTTGGAGTTCATTCTGGAACATAAATCCCTCTGGGATTTCCTTGGAAGGGGGACAAAGCATTATCCTGTCCTGAAATGAAATGAGATTCCATTGACTGTGGGATAGCTCCTGTTGTCCGAGTGCCAGTGCAGCACGGAAGGGCTGATTCATTGCTCGCCTGTGCTGGATGTAACTGTTTTATACTGCTGCAAAATGAGTGTAAAACCCATGGCTTACACTGGGAGGTGTTTAATTGCACCTCTCTGCTGTATTTATGGCTCTAAGTTCCCGAGTTTAGTGGAAAGCACTAAAGCATTGCTGCACTTGCAAAGCAGCAGTGGAAAACTTTTAGGAATTTATGGCACATAGACATGTAATGTCTGTTTTCTCTGATGCAACTGGTAGTTTAACTGAGGACTTTTGTACAATATTGTTTGCAATTTGATTTATTTTGACTATCAACCTTGGTGAGTTATTAGAAAATCATTCTGAACTTGCTCAGGAAGTAAGTCTTTCGATATGTTCGAGACATTAGTGTTGTTCTCTGTGCTCAGAAAGAACAAAGAGATAAATTCTAAGTGCAGGAAGAGCACAGTACCTCCAAAATGGCAGAGCTTTGCTGTACATAGAACATGTGTTGGGAGAGCAGAGCAGCAGCTGCCCCTAAGTACATCAGCTGGAATTAGGTGGCTGTGGTGTCAGTAAGATTAAAATCCAGAGGCAGATGCCAGCATTGGCATAGGATGATTTCTGGTCTTGGAGCCTTCATGCAAAGTGCACAATATTCCTCCCCTCTAATCAGAAGCAGATCCTCCCCACCCAGCTGTCCTCCTTACTCTTGCACATTTTTCCATGAGTAGTGTGGGCCAGGCAGTGAAAACTTCATTTCCGATAATATCTGGAAGGAAATCTGTGGGATTATCACCACCTGTTACCACTGTGCAGAACTCAGATGCTGCTCCATGCTGCAAGGTGAGAAAGAAAATGCAAATGTCAATGACAATAGCAGAAGGAGAACCTTGCTGGCAGGATTTCTTTTGCCTTGGGATCCCTGTCTGGATATTTCAGGACTCTACCCTTCAGTCCATATTCTCTTGTTTTCCTCCTCCATCTTTTTTACCTACTCTGGTCAGATTGTTTCCATAACAAAAACCAGCCAGCAAAAAAGATGAATTGCTTGTAACAGAGCTGATGCTGCAGACTCTGATACTGGTGAGCTGTGCACTGTGGGTGGGATTTGGTTTCCTGAGCTTTATCCCTACTGTGCTCTGGAAGATGCCCCAGGACAGCTCGCTTGGGCCTGAATTTGCCCAGAAGGACACGGGGTCCTGGCTCATTTGTCAGCCTCATGGAGACAAGCAGACATGGCCTGGGGGAGCCAGAATGCCACTGCACAGCCCTGTTTACACAGTGAGCCCTTGCACTCTGTGCAAAGGTTGAGAGAAAGTTTCCTGATGAGGTTTGATTTTGGACAGAAAATGGGGCTTTTATTTATTCCTTTGTGCGATACGTGCCTTTCCTGCCGGCAGAATTCCCAATTCAAACTTGGTTGTTCAGCTCACAGCACGAATGCAGCCTGCCAGAGGGGACAGAAATGTTTTCCAAGCAATTCCAGAGCAGCAGCAGTAGCTTACACCAGTGACTCCCGTGCTCTGTTGTGCATTATCACCACTTAGGAAGCCTTGCTTTTCTAATGCAATAGTGTGCTGTTTGGAGGATGGTTTCCACTGTGTGAATCCTACTCTTTTTTTGCCAGAAAAAAAAACCCCAGAAAATAGAAACAATTAGCAGAAAAACAGGCAATAACACACATATTTGTCTTTCTGTCATAACCCTGAATTCTTATAATACAGGTTTGTTTGCAGATTTAATAATTGTGTCGTGCTCGGTGATCTGAGAGCAAGTAATGCGAAGGTAAAGAAAACCTGAAAAGAATATATTCCTGGAAGAATTTGGAACAAAGTGCTGGTGTGGCTCCCTTTGTGCAGTCCTTGTGGAGGGTGCATAAGGATTTATTTAGAGATGCTGCCCTCACTCCTGTGATCATCTCCACATGGGGCAGAGGTCGGTCTCTCTAGAATTTATGCTGGGTGGGGTCTTAATTTGGAAAAGACCTGGCAAACAGACTGCTTATATGGTTCTGATCTTTCTTAATGTGATTATGGTGGCTTCTGCTTCCCTCCTGTTGCTGAGGAGGGGATTTTCAAAATGCTCTGTTGGCCATGAAGGACATCAGGGAGACTCTCCTGGGTGTGATGGAGGTTGAGGTGGGGCAATAATAATTGGGTCTTTTTCAAATTGTTGTTGGTAATTTTGTAGACAGCAGGTGGAATAGTTGGAATTAAATACTTGGTGCACAGGTAGCCTGTCAGGAACTGCTGAGGAAATGTGTGTGCAGGAATTCCACATGGAGAAATGTAGTTACTGGTAAAGCACTGCTTGACAATTGGTGTTGCAAGAATGGAGAGAAGAGGGAAAACAAGGATAAAATATAAAATGTATGGTGAGAGCATAAATGCTGATCTCCAAAAAACAGATGAAAGTTACTGTGTTTTGTTACCTGTCTACAGGTATTCTTGATTTCAGTACTCTCTTGTCATTGTCCTGTTATAACCCCACGTCCTTTGCTATTATTTAGTCCACAGTATGCATGATTGAAAAATATTGGTTTATATAGTTTATGAATGAAGCTCACCAAAGTGAACTAAACAGGTAAAGTACAGAAAAGCCCTGAAAGCATATTTATGTTTCCTCTCATTCATGACATGTTAACTATGACATTGGTTGTAGCTTGGTTCTGATTACCTGAAGATCACATTACAATATTTTATTTGTAGCATAAAACAGAATATGGACATAATATGTGTAAGTAGTGCCTATCTCCATGGAGAAGTTGCCAGGAGAAGAAGCAGACATCCTTGAGGCCCTCATGGTTTTTGCTGAAAGGGACAGGATTTATGTCCACCTCTTCTGCCAGGGCTCTGTATTTCACTTATGGATGCTGTCAGTCCCAGGCAGCACTTGCTGAAAAACTGCTACAAGATACTATAAGGACTGTTAAATGCTTTTCAAACCTGTGAGAGGATTCTGAAGAATATTCAGATGAGCAGAGCTCAGGCATTGACTGCATTATTCCTTAAACACTGGTTTTAGCTCCTGACTTAGGAAACCCATTTGACCTTCCTGTACATGTGGTGCAGTCTTCCAGCCTTGAACTCTTGGTACCTTTTCAGTTTCAGGTAGGAGCTGTTAGCTGGAAATCCCTGATATGGTTTCATATTTTGGGGATTAGTGTAATCAGATGAGTTTTCTAATTGGCTTGGACAGTGCCAGTGTTGAAATATTTCTCCTACAGCTTTCCAGTATCATCAGTATTTATCAGTCATAGTTCCTCATTAACACAATATTACCTTTCTACATTATCTGAGATTTTTGCTGGGTTCTCTGCATACATAACAATGTATTTCTCAGCTGTTTCCTTCCTGTTACTTTGTTAGAAAAATGGGACATTTATCAGTTCCTAGTAAAAGGATCAAAGGAGTTTAGCTTTTTTTCAGCATTGTGCCTACAGATGGTTTTATTAATCAAGTTAATCTTCCAGGAACACTTTTTGTCTTTATCTGCTGTCTTGAAAAGGAAGAAAAAGTGATGTTGAATTTCAGATTTGCTCAGTCACATTTATCTTGTATAAACTTTCTGTGCTTGATTAGAAGTTGCTGTGACAAATGTGAATAAAAGAGAGAGAGATAATAACTACTTTGCCATACTGAAAAATGTAATTGCAGAGTCAGTGCTACTGTCTAAATAAGCTGAAAGAGAGCCAAAAACTCTGCTAGTGTTGCAGAGTTTGGCTCTGGATGCCAAAACTGAATTTGATCTTCTCTGTTGGTATTCTGGTGTAATTTTCTAATCCTGTCTTATTCCAGAGAGAACTGTGGCATTTTGATTTATGTTTTCTGTACAATCTACATTGCCCTAAGCTAAGCAGAGGGTTTCTGGAGAAGAATGCAAGACCCTTGTCACAGGGCAGTATTCCAAAGTCCAAAACTGTTCCTCTGCTTGCTAAAGTGAACAAGGCATGCTCTGACACCTGGGTCTTCTTTCATTAGCCTCTATGGCAGTGAAAAAAAAGGAAATACATCCAAAATTCACCTCTAGTCCCAGCTATAGGTCCTTGATGAGACTTAACTAAGCCAGTTGTATGTGTCTGAAGCTTGGAGCTGTTTAATGCAAAAGCTGTGAAGATTATTTTCCCCATAGTGTGGCATAGCTGGCAGGCAGGGAGCTAGTTCATCATCTGTCTCCTGGATGAGGGAGTTTGGGGAATTCCTGGGCTCCCAGATGGGATTTAAGTATCACTTCCTCTGGTGACAGTCTCAAGGAATCATTTCTTCATGCTCCCACGGGCTGTCTCTTCCCTGTACTTAATTGTGTTCATGCTAATGAAGTACTAAAGCAGAGTTTAGCAGGAAAACACACACCTTGTAAAAATGGACAGTACATTCACTCATTATCTCACTGATCATGGGGAAAAGAAGTTAAAAACCTAGCATCTTAGAACCATGCAGCTCCTGGCTCTCATGATGAGATGTGCCCATGGATTGCATTTGGGATGGGATTGGGAGAGCCCTGACTTACAAGGCCACATTTTGACCAACATTTGGGAAAAGAGATTTTTGTGTTCTTTGACCCTGAGCTAATTTACATGCTTCCAGGGACTGCAGGCCTACTGGTGCTGACAGCAGATGGCTCAGAATATTCTCACAGGAGAGTGTGAAGTAACTGGAGAGATTGGATAATTGCATTCAAGCTGTTGACCCTGAAGTCCAGAGCTGTTACAGGCTGTGAAGGAGTGCAAAGAAAAGAGCTGGCCATGTGGATGTGCAGCATTAACAAGGTGAAATTGCATTGCCCTTTCCACAGAACTGATAGCCTGTTAAATATTCCACTATAAACAGGAGTAAATGAACAGGCACAGCTTCCTCAGATGTCTGGCAAAAATGTTGTTAATTCACTTGTGTAGCTGGGGTTGAACAAGGGGTGCAAAGCTGAGAAATGTCTTGCTCTCCATTTGTTTATTTTTAAAAGTTTGTGCTTCCTTCCTGGCCATTCTGTTGAATATATTCAACCAAGAAATAGGAACTGTGTATGACTGGAAGCATTTCCAGATGGGTTCTGTGCTACAAGAGGGAATACAATCTGTGGGACATATAAAACAATATATAGAAAGGCAGGCTGTACACCTATGGCTTGAAAGTGCATTTAGCATAGTAAATCCTCAGAGTGCATCTGAAGGAGGGGAGTGCACTCATCATCAGCACATACTGCTGCTAGTGCCTCCCTCAGCATTTCAAGGAGGCAGGGTATAGGAATGGCAGTAAACTAATGAATGCTTTGCTATCTCTCAAGCAAGTGGCAAAATTTCTGCTGGAGAATTGAGCAGTTTTGCATCTTATCTTACATATTTAGAGCAGGAAACACAGACAAGAACACAACATCAGAATCAAACCCCAGACCCCAAAGTGTTGGCTCTGTAAGCCTCCTCCAGGGGATTTTACAGAAACCATGGCTTCATGTCTCATTGCACGTGTCTAAATAAATAGTAAAGACAAGCATTTTGCATTAGAGATGGTACAGTGCAACAGCAAGGTTATTAATTTCTTTGCCCCTGGCAAAAGCATTTCATGGCTGTAGCCATCAGTTCCAATTATTTGTTACAGTGTCTCAACTTCTCTGAGTATTGTTTATCCAACAGTATTTACACAGAAGCTCGTTTGTGAGAGGTTTAAGTATTTTTACAGAGTGAAGTTGGTATGTGTTTAACATAAATACAAATTATTTTAGAAAATGAGGGCAAGACACAGACCAAACTGGCTGTAAACTGCTGCTGAATTCACAACAGGGAGCTGGACTTACATGGGTTTTAATACTTCAGATTCCTCCCCAATCCTTTTATTTTCTCTAAAGCAATTTCCAGCAAAACCACATCTTATTTCCCCTTGCTGAGACAGACCTAAGCATCCCCCATTCTTTGAGAACGTCCAAATTCCCTTAGGCAGACACCCAGGAATGTATAATCTAAAAACAACAAAAGAAAAGTAAATAGATGAGGAGAAGAAAAATACAATAGCTGCAAGGTTAAAACTGTATTCATAACCAGTTTTAAAAAATAGACAAATATAAAATGTCCTCTTGAGTGTAAAACCTTAGCAGGTAGGTATTAGCACTTTATTTATATTCGTGCATATTTGATAGGTAAAAATTTGATTTGCATCTCATATGCATACTACTCTTGTTTTTGCATTTCATCTTACAACAGATACTGCTTTGTAGAGATGACAGGTGGATAAATCTGATTCTTTCATCAGAAAATCTTTTGAGGGAACATAATGACAGTATGGCCTAAATTGATGGTTTAAAAGAGAGGACACACCTTTCCAGAAGGCAAAAAATTAAATTTCCTGCCTGAGAAGTAGAGAAATAAAATCTGCTTGGGTTCCCATTTCTCTACAAATGTCCTACCATTGGATAAAATTGAACTTCTTCTGGCATTATTGGCATCATGAATTGTTACATGGAAGTTTTGGTTCCTCAGGCTTTGGTGAATTCTTTTGGAGATATATCCAAAAGAGAAACTGCTGTGTGGGTGACAAATGCACGTGCAGTACCCCTGTTCAGATTTCTAACTCCAGATTTATTCCTGATGCTTGGTCATTCCCTGTGTTACACTGTTCCTTTTATGATGTGAAGAACAAACTTTGAGAGAAAGGAAGCTGTCTCCCATTTTTTAAAGCCTTGTCCAAGTTAAAAGTCACTTTATGACTTTGTGGGTAGTCTCACACCTTGGTTTTGGATTGTCCCATGCTACTAGAATTATAGTTCCTGGTTGTGTGTTCTAATTTCTCCATTGTGTAAGACACAGAACATGAAAGTGATGTTCTCCTTCCAGAAGTTTTCAGCTTGCCAAAGTACAGGTGGGAAGCAGTATCACAAAATCAATTGAAATGATAAAAAGATCCTGTTACTCAACCTGCTGTAGGCTTGCAGGCAAAAGAAAAAGTGGTTTTTTTCCCCAAAGCAGGAAGATTTGCAGGATTTTCTAAAAATAGCTCTTTAGCTGTGATTTTTTTTTAAGCAGACAAATAAAGCAGATTAAATTAATACTCAAAACAATCAGCAAACACGATGCTTCTGCAGGCACAACTGTAGGACAAAGGGACGTGTTTTTCTGTGTCAGTGATATTCCTGAAATATGCTAGGTGCAGTTAATTTCAGATTTGATGGTTATTAACATTTCTGAAGTGTCTGGAACACTGGTTTGGCTCTACTGTAATGTACTTTTTGAACTGATAGTGTTTTGTAATGCTGTTGTTTGGTGATGAGTATTTGCACATTTTCTTGGGCTTGTGCCCATAATTTACAAGGAGATGCTTTGTGGACTGCAGAAAACCCCAGTAAATTTCTTGTCTGGGTATACTCAGACAAACTGAAATAAACCTTCAGTTCCAAGATATGATACATGCTGTTCCTGCTTTGAATGTTGTACCTTCATCACATGTGACCTTGGTGTTTGATGATTTGGCACAGTGCCACAGCAGAATTCGAAGATCCACTGGAAATTGTGATTCTTTCATGTGGAAAACAATAAAAAGCATATGGTATCAATTATACTTCACTATTTCTTTGAGAATTCAAGCACCAGAAATAAAAAACACTGTCTGAAGACTTTGAATTTCCATTAACTGGAAACAGTTGGTATAAATTATTTTTACTGAAACTGCTCTACTGGCCCTGGGTAATAAAAGCAAAAATAACATCGGCGTTTGATTGACTTCATAGGTGCAAGATATGTCATGCTCAGAGGGAGCATAAAATTCCAGGTTGGGCAATGGAATCATTTTATTCAATACCGTATTTGTCATGGAGAAGCTCTTGGAAAAATCAGTGTCCTGTTCCCTTAATTTCTGCTGCATCTCTATGAGCTTGATTTGCTGATCAAATAAAAGGAGTAGTGAACGTGGTGGTTGCTACACTGAATGTGGGAGGTAAGAAAAGAGGCTTCTAAACTAAGAAGAATTTTTTTTTTGTGAAAATCAAAGCTGAGTTCTTCAAAGGAATGGTTTTGCTGACAGTGTATTTCTAAAGCATGGCTTGGACCTGGCTTTTGGAAATTTCAGAGCTGTGTATGTTGTGGTGCTTTCCTCTCCCAGGTTTGTTAGAACTGACCTCTCAAAAATTAGTAACTGCAAAGGGTTTCTTTTGTTTCTTTATTATTTTGTTCAAGATTTAATTACTCTGCTGAACTTAGGGTAGTTCTGGCTGGTAGCATCTCCTGTCAGTTTAAATTGTGTTGTATTAAACTGTATTTATCTCAATGCCCAAGATTTATCTTCAGTAAGCAGCCTTTTTTCTGTGGTTTTTTAATAGGAGCAACTCTATAAAAATAGTACCTTGTACTCAAACAGAAACTTAAACTCAGCTGATAGCAGCTCTGAGATAGAAATTTAAGCAAAATACATCTGCATTTGTTGTGGGAAGGCAATAAGCAAATCAATAACATATTTGGTAACCAGGAACTAAAATAGGAAAGCAGGTTAACTTCCAGATTCCTAAATTTTGTCTGTGAGAAATAGGCTCTTATTTCTGTTTAATATGACTTAAATCAGTGGGGTTGCTTGTGTAATTAAATCCCACCTGGTATTCAGAGGTTATGCTTATAGAGTTACAGTGTAGGTTTATTAGGCAATAAAAAGGGGCATGGGTAACTCACCTGAGAGCAGCCCTTGTCCATGATGTCCCTTAGGTGGGTATGTTGGTGATGGGGAAATGTCACAAAATTCACTGTAAATTACTCCAATTTTACTTTTAGCTCCAGTCCTGATGGCTCAATATACAGATGCTTTCGCCACCAGATTCCAAGTTTAATAATATTAAGAACATCATATGTACTTGGAAAGCATTAACATTTATTTTTATGAAATGGCATCTGATAGTTAAACTGCCATATTTTTTCCAGACTTCTTTCATTAGAGTGACTGATGACTATTACTACAAATATCCCACGGAGTATTCAATTATGCTGGAAGGAGGGTGAAAATGATATGCCAGAAGCTATGCAAGAGAGATGATGCACATTATTCTAATTTTATGAGGTTGTAGATCTTGGGAAAAGCAGAGATTTATAATGCCACTCCCTGCAATAATTAAGAAAGTGTGTGTTTGATTTATGTATATGTGGTGGGAGAAATCGACTGAAAATATCGTGGAAAACAGAATCTGTGTCAAAATGATCTGCCCAAAACTCCAAATGTAAGTTTATTCTTAACATTGAAAAATGCCTTTCTGTGCTTTGGTTGTCAGCTATTGTTTTCTCTTTTGCTCACAGTGGTTTGAAGTTGGGTAAAAAGAAATGTAGTCAGTGAAAAGTACCCTGATAAGCCACCAACATGATGTTTTATAGATCTTGCCTCTGAATGAGAACAGAAATCAGGTCATGTTTCTTTACTTCAGACTAAGGATTGGCATGATTGAGCAGGTAAGTTAAGTTTTTGCTTGCAACTGAAATAACTTTTTAAAGAAATAAGTCATCTTTGTCTTTGGAGGAATTCCTAATTTGATGGCTCAGGGGCAGAGAACAGTGGTAAGTTTTTTTACTTGAGGTCAGGCCCAACTGTGTGTTTGCAGATCTTGAGATAGAGTTTGGTTAAGCCAAGTTACTTTTCAAGCTCTTTCTTTCTCTTCCCTTCAAGGGCAGCTCAGGATTCGGTCTTCAAGCAACTGTAGACAGTGAATTTTTTTCTATTTTGTACAATTTTTTTATTTGGTGAGTTGCTTCTTTTGATCATTTGCTTTGCACTTGTTCCAAGAGCACATAGGGAAAGCAAGCTCTCAGTTTCTCAGGGAAATTACAGATAAAATTTTTCTGTTTGCCACTGAAAGTGCAGGGACAGTGAATTAATGCTTCTTATCCTCATAACTTAATTAACATGTCAGGCTGTGTTGCAGAATTGATGAGACTGTCTCATCTGGCAATGTTTTCAAGGAAAAAACAAGTCTAAAGGCTCTGGGTTTTTCCCTCAAGTCTTCTCCATTTTCTCCAGCAAATTCTGGATTTGACTCTGATCTCACTTCCAGTTGTTTTAGATGTTGAATAATAGTATTTTGTCTTAATCCACGATTCAGTTGGCAAATTAAAAGTGGAACTATTGTGTATCTCATGTTTCCCATTGTTTGTGTCCAGGATATTAGGATCTTGTTTGGGCATCTTTCTTTACAGCATTAATCAACTCTTTATTACTTCAAACTTTGTAACAAATGTGAATACTGGCATCATTGCCTGATTCATATTTTATTGATATCAGTGGTGGGATTCCCATTAATGGCAGTAGTAATTAGATAATAATTATTGATAATTTAATAGCCTGGGCTTGAAGTGTGGGAGTAACATAACAATCTGGAATGTTTGATGGTTTCCAACAAGATGAAGGAAAAGAAACATCAGAAAGTTTTTGTTTGGTTACTAGCTACAAGAGAGCAGAGAGATTAAAGCTGTGTGTATTGGTATCTGTATATATAAATGAAAACACAGCATTTGTAGAGTCAGTTCTTTCTAAAAGTAATTTAGTTTGTATGCTAATAGCATTTAAATGTGCCATTTACATTCTATGGCAAAAATCTGTAGCTGGTGGATACAGATTATTATAGTTTAGCTAAGTCTTTTAAACCCAAATAGGGTAATCTAATTAAAGTGAAGCAGGAGAAAATAAGTGTTGTTTTTCAAGTTCATTTTCTTACATGCTTCTTTCTTTAAAGAAATAAATCAGTAAATATCTCTTGGGTATGTGATCTCTGATTTCCCTGCTTGTGGCACAGAGACAGCATTACCAGGTGCTCAACCCACAACTAAGACTCTTATGTTGAGATTATAACTGAAGATCATATTTTTTGTTTTCTGTGCTGACAAAATGACAGAAGTAGCACCTTGTTTTGAAGAAAATTCGTATATACGTCAAACTCAGGAATACTCTGTTTTGGGCATGGCAGAGAAGGAGCTTGTCTTCTCCATCTTCAGCAGTCCAGCTCTTCTCACAGTCCTGTGAATAAGAGAAGTCAGCAGTCAGAAATGTGTTTCAGGGTGGCAGAAGTTTTTGTTGCAGGATCCCAGCAGGCAGGGAAGAATGAGACCTCCCATGTGACTTGGAAGCAGAATTTATGCGCACGTGCACACAGCTCTGCCTGTAAAACAAGGACACTGAGCTCTGGTGAGTACCTGTTCTGCTTCTTGCATCAAATTCCCTTGCTGGTATTTTTTTCCATCTTTCTGACTAAGTTCCTTTTAAAGTCACAGGTGACAGACCCCTTTCCTAAGCTGGTGGTCTTGTGTGCCCTGAGACATCAAAAGGAAATATTTGAGGTGAGGGAGTGATCTGAAGAGAGACAGGAATTTTGCACAAGTAGGATGAGGTTATTCCATCTTACTGCTTTGAGAGAAAGGTGGGACTTGGAGGGTTGTCAGTGCTGCACAAATGTGCATTTGTTGGGAAGGAGGAGGCACCTCTTGTTGATCATCAGTCTCATCAAAACATGTCTGACTCTTTTCTTCTTCCTTGAATGTGAGTCAAAAGTGTATTTGGACAGCTTGAATAAAATTTTGGTTTTTAGCTGGAACAGTACAGCTAAATCCTTGTACATTATGAATTGGCACTACTGCACTGAAATCAAGGAAGCTTTGTTGATTTGTATCAGCTGTTGCATATTCTTAACTAGAAAAGAGTGTAATGTAATGTGTGTGGTAGATGTCCAGATCCAAATGTTTTCAAGTCAGTTCTTTAGCTAGCTTGTTTAGGTGGCTGATACATCCTGAAAACACATTAAAAAAATATTAGGAGTTTCAAAGAATGTAGTACTCCATGTGTGTCTAATTGGGCTATATGCTGTACCAAAATAATCCTAAACCATGCTTCCTTCATATTTATGTTCTAAATAATACAGCATTTAGTGCAGCTCCTGTTTGAGGAAGGATTATCTGTGCCTAATCTTGCCTGCAGAAACCACAGGCTGTGTATAAACAAGTGGTGTTGAACCGAGGCTGTGACACCGAGTACAAAAAGAAGATGCAAAGTGCCAGAATGGAGCCTCACAGCTTTAGAGGGTTTGCTCACCATGCCAAAAGCATCACACTGGATGGATTGATTGATTGATTGATGGATTGCATGCCAAAACCCACTCAGGGTCAGACCTGGAGTTACCTGCCACAGTGCTCTTCTGGACAGAAATTTGGATGAGGAAAAGGAGGCAGTGACCCCCCCAACCCTGAGTCAGAACTTGGGGGAAACCAGAAGCTGTTGGCCTGGAACAAAGTGAGTGTAATTGGTCTCTTCTTGAGAGGAAGAACTATTTTTGCTGGCATATTTCCTCCTCCACTTGGCAAAGACCAGTGTGTTATGGTAGAATCTTGGAAGTCCGTGCACTGTTTGTGGGCTGTTGCCCATCTTTCATGTGATCCATCTTCCATACCATAGCAGTTTTCTTGACAAGATAGCAGTGTTGCAAAAAGGATTTTTTTTCTGACTTTAAAACAGTTCCATGTTGTCTCCACAGGACTGATTATCTCTTGGGCCAAGAAAGCTTCAACTTGGGTGCATGGAGCCAGGCACACACTGCTTTTGGCTGTGTTTGCAAGGGTTTGGCACTTAGATTTCTGTCTGACTCTTTGCCTTCAGCTGTAGCTTTTCCTATTCTTGCATTTGCATGTGAAATGTACTCTGGGTCTATTGCTGGTATCCTGCACCTTAGGCAGTTTCATAATGGCCTTTAAAAGGTATAAAAGAGGCTTCTTGGCATAGCAGCTCATCCAAAGTGGGCTGCCAGAGCTGCCCCACCAGTGACTGCAGCGCAGGAGGTCTTTGTGTCCTCGCATGTTTAGCCCTAACTCCAGAGCATCATTGTTTCTCTGCTCCTCAGAGAAAGGGATGTGGGTTACAATGTTTTGGCACTGATTCCATCTCCTGAAAGATTCCCAGGAGTTAAAGAAGTCAAGAGAAGCGTAGGCTTGTGTGGAGAGGAATGGTGTGAAAAGTTGGAAGTAAAGTGTTGGGGAGGGCTTAGGTTTAACATGGCAGTGAATTAAGAATTTGCAATTTCAACCTCCCTTTATTGCCCAGAGTGAAAGATTGGAAAGGAGAGGTTTAACTTTGCGTTAAAGCAGTTGCACATCTGAGAGCAGGCATTGGTTGGAGAAGAGGATTCTCAGCCTTTCAGGCCATGAAGAGGCTGCTGTGCTCACAGAGCTGCAGGAGGATGCAAGACCAAATCCCTTTGTTGATAGGCAAGAGTTGTGTGCTCCTAAGAATACAAAGCAGAAGTGGATATAGAAGAGGTGTCATTGACAAAAAAAAAAAAAAAAATCAAAAATTACTGTTGGGACCTTGTGAAATACAAGTTAATCCTGCTGTTGAGCAGATTGTCTAACTGCCTGTTTTATCAACTTAGGGGAGTTTTGGGATGGGCCACCATGCAAAGACACAGCAGAGCTTCACCCAGCTGATTTCCAGCTGCTTTCTCTCTCCTCTGAAAAGAAAAAGTAGACCTGTTTACCTAGAAGCTTGGAAAATACCTCACATTTACTAGTCCTACAAGAAAGGGAATCAGAATGAGCATAGAAATTATTGGTCAGCTGGACTTGAAAAATTCAGGAAAAAGTTAAGCCTGCATTTTGAGTAAGGATTCTTATTTTAGCTCCACAATATGCTTGATCCCTATTTATTTTGCTCAGTTGCTAATTAGTAATGTGATTCTTGTCCGTGATGGTTTATATAAAGTATCCTTCATTCCTGAGTGCCCAGAGCCCGGACTGGCTTTAATGCTGGTTTGTGTTACACTTGCAATTCATGGCTAGGCTTCATTTTAGGCATCTATATTTAGTTTTCTAAGGCACTGCTGAGGGAAAAGAATCTGCCCCAATAATACATCTCCAAGGAGTGCTGCTTGTGTGGAACACTGTATTTATCAAACAGAGTAAATCAGTGCTGGGTATAAATGCAGCTCTTGTAAAGTACATGTTACACTAAATACCAAGATGATATGTTGCATCTCTACACCCTCTTTTTATCTTGAATGTTCCAATCATCTTTTAGTTGTTGCATTTAGAAAGTGGAGAGGAGGGGAGAGTTAAGACAGCCATAAAAATCAATATATCTACAGATTAGAAGTCAGAGAAGACTGCTCTTCAGAGAACTTGGCACTTAATTGTATTCAGAAGTGACAGAGTGAGCCATGCTCAGTGAATGACAACAGGATGGGTGTGAGCTCCTGAAATGTGTGACAAAATGCCCCTGCACCACTGTTAGATGAAAACAAATAAGCTTTCCAAAAACTGGATGCTAAAATTTTAGTTTTGAAAATAAATGTGGCAATAGTATAAATATTATAAGTAAATATATAAATAAAAATACCATTACAATTTGAGTTAAGTCAGTCCTACACCAGAAGTGATCTATTTAAAATACCAAGTTTTTCAGTGCATGTCAGTATAACGTGATTCCATTCTGGAAAATGCAATTCAGTGTTAATTGTTCAGAGCTAGGTTAAGCTGGAAAAACTAATTGAAATTTATACCTCTGTTGGAATATATACTTTTTTTGTTATGTGTCATGCTAAAAAAGTTTTTAAAAAAATTAAATTTATATATTTACAGCCAAGTAGCTCCTACAAATAAAAATGCACTTTTAGAATGACAAGACATGATTCATTCCTGTGCAGAAGTGCTAGTGTATATATCAGCACAATTAGCCAAGAACTACCTAAACAAGTAGTTAATGTGTCTGTATTTACACCTCCTCTGAATTTCAGCTGTAGACCCAAGAGTGCTGGCTCACACTGGTGCAAAATACAGGTGTAAATTATTCTGCAAGAGAGACTGCTGAGCTGAATGCAAATTTAAATAACAGAAGAGTCTTTCTCCATATTTTTTCTTCTTGTTTATCACTTATTTTATACTCCCATCTCTCCAGATTAGGAAGAGATTAATACCAATGAATACACTTTATTATTCTGCACTTCAGTGCATTCCTCAAAAGATCAGAAATAAAGCTTCAAGGCTCTAGACAATAATATGGAGCAAACAACTGTTCTAGTTCCCCAGCTACTTTATTTTCAAATATATAGCCTTTGTTTGTCCCTGGAAGATAAGATCTGGGTTCAATTATGCCCTGGGACAGCCCAGCAAAAGAAGAAATGTCAGGAAGGGGAATACTTCAGGGAGCAAAACATTTGGTGAACTTCCTCTTGTATATTTGGAGAAGCATAGGACTTAATTTCTCTGAAACATAAGCAGACTTTTCTTCCTCTCCCTGGAAAACCTGTGAGTAATTGCTATGCAGAAGTAGTAAATAATATATTCAGGAGTTTAATCCTTTACTTTACTTGTGCTCCTGTCTCATCTTTGAAAAACTATGTGAGAAATTAATTGAAGCCATTAGAGATCTTGAACACCCCTGTATCTCTCTAAAAATGTGATTTCCAAAATGACAGAGGTCAGTGACTGCAGACAGGCTGCATGATTACCCCAGCAATGGCTCAGCTCCAAGACATCCAGGACAGGCAAACACAAAATCTTCCCCTTTGCTCAGACCCACAAAAGAGATCTCTGCCATGGCCAGAAGTCTCTGTTGCTCAGCAAGAGCAGAGTTCCTCTGTCAGCCTGTATCCTTACACACATTTGCACTGCCAGGTCTTGTCTTCAGCCCTTTCTTGTGTCAGAGGTTTGCCAGGAAAAATGATCCTTTCAGCCAGGGAACCATGTGTTCTGTGCAAATGAAGGCAAATAGTTCTGGTGTTAATCATCTCACTTGTCATTGAACAAAACAAAGCTTTTGAAGCTAATTCAGAAATGATCATCACATCCATGTGCAAGCTTTGCTGGCTCTGCTCACCTGTGCCAGGTTATTTCCATATTACACATACACAGGACTGCCTTGACTCAAGATCTAACAAATATATCCTGATTTAGTGATAGTCACTTGGAGGATGGTGTTGAATCCAGACTTTTTAAGTTTGTTTTGAAATAACTTGCTGGATGAATGTGTCAAAATTTGGGAAACATTAGTGGGCATTGCTGGAAAACTGCTCTCACTGTTCTTGACAGAGGCCTCTGCTCTGGTACAGCTTGGCTTGGCAGTCCACTGCTTTACCAGCTTAACTCCCTTTGCAATACAGGTGTTGCTTTATTTTTGAAATAGAAACCAAACACAATTTAAAAAGCAAAATATATTCTTCTTGAAGATTGCACTGATTTACGTCTAGGTTGCTCTTTCTCTTAGGGAAGCTCAAAGCCTTTTACTCTCTTTAAATAGCAGTGCTTTGTGTACCTGTCATTATCTCATTGTTGGGGTTGGTATGTTTGGTTGGCAACACATACTCATTTGCCTGATTAGCACCATGCTTTAATTTCATTTAATAAGTGTATTTCAGAGTTAGAATGATCCTCATCAACCAGAGTAATTTCACTTTGCCATGTAGAATTAATTAGGATGAAGACTGTCAAATGAAATTTAAAAAATAATCAGTGGTTCTCATTAAGAGATAATAACAAGATTTTTTGTGCTGTTTAGCAGTTTGGTTTTGGTCCCAGCATCAAATGTTAAGAACTGTTACATGTTGTGAACATTAATTTTAATACATTTGATCCAGCACCATGCAAATAATTAAATCCTTAAACTTCATGTGACAACCAGTAATTTAGACTTCTAGCTAAATACTGCAAAAGAGCTTTAAGAATAGGTGGCTAATTTAAGCATACATCAGAGTTTGATGACATGTGTAACACTTGAAAGAGGAGCTGGAGCAGTCAGCTAACGATTGTACCCAACAAATGGGTCAGGCCTGATACAATTTTGGAAGATCTGAGGTGAAGTTCTCAGAGAACTGTGTCAGGGCACTAAGGGGTTTAGAAAAACTGGAGGATTTGGATTTGTTTTATAAAGGCTGGTCTGACATTTCTCTTTTGGTAAAGCTAGATGTAAGATGGATGGTGCAGATTGATTCTCCAAGTCCCCTCAGGACAAGGCAAGAACTAGTTTGCAGGGAAAAGATATTTTGATGTCAGAAAGAGCTGACTTCCCAAAACAGGCAGCTGTTCAAAGTGGTGGTGTGTCCCTCCTGAAGATGCTTGTTCTGAAAAACAGGGCAGACAGGAATCTCCCAGCAGTGGTGGGACATGCTTCCCTGACTGGAGAAATTGGCACCTTCTCTCTGCCTTTGTGCCTTTGTTGTTCCAAGGGTGAGCCAAGTATGGAGAAAGGCAGCAGGCATTGGTAAGGAACACACTTGGTTAATGGTATTGCCTCAGCCGAGGAGTAAAAGTGTGGGCTAAACACCCAAACTGATTAAAACTTAAATAACAGCCATGAGATGAAAGGGGTGTGTAGCTTAAAACACAGATGCCTGTTCAACCAGGATAAACATTGTGGGCTGGAAAACAATTTTAGCAATAGAAAGTGTTGGCTATGTTTGAAGTTAAGGAAATTCTTCCTGTTTAAATGTGTAGGTTCTGTTTGATGGCAGCATCATTTGTTTTCTGGATTTCCTTTGTGTTGTGACATTTTCAGGATTATAGTAAACAAGTAATCATGAACTGTTCAAGGAATATCAGCTTTATAGCTCTAGAGATGTCATCCTGATTGCCTACAATTAAATCCAAGAAATAAAGTCTCACCCTTTCCAGCTTGTTATTGGGCTGTGAGCCCAATGAAGTAATTTTCCTTTGATTATGCAGCCAGTCCTGAACATATGAATAGATTTGATGACTGCATGCTGTGGTTTGTTGTGGTTTTTTTCATTTTATGACCTTTATTCTGCCTGGAGGCTGTACAGTCTGTTATGCTACCCATCAGCTTTGGCTACAGGGTCCAGCTTGGAAAACACTGTTCTTTTTCTGCCAGCTTGTTCAGCCTACAGTCACTACAACAGCTTGTCAGCTCGACTGAAAAGAGCCAAGCAAGACTTTACAGTCATGTTGCTTTCCCTCTCCTTTGCACAGACAGTATGTTTCTTGATTCAGATTGGGCAGAAGTTCTTGTGCTGGATGGCCAAGAAGTCTGGTAATATCTGCTGTGTTCAGAAGAGGCAGCCTGGCCCTGTTAACCACTGAGCTCTGAAGAGGAGCCAGCAAGAAAACAGTTCTTTCTTGTGAAGTTACAGGAATGTTCTATTCGTAACACAGCCATGTTTTTATGAGCTTCAGCAACCTAAACACAAGAGGGAGATGTAATTTCCACCATTTTGCTGTGGCAGGGAGAAACAGTGTGTCCTGAGATCATGGAATGAAGGGCTACTGAGCTACATGGGGGTAAAATCCTCCCAGGCATCCATGCAAAACGTGGCATCATCATTGTCTGAGCCACAGAGCAAAATGCTCATCAGAAGCACCCTCAGCACAGCCCATCAAACTGTGCAGGAAAAGCACATTTTAAAGTGAGGTTACTTTGAGCACACTGTCAGCAGGAGAACAGGAACAGCAGTGAGAGGAGGGAGGGTAACAGAAACAAACCTGGCATCTGTGTTGAGGAACACTGCACACCTGAGATAGCTCAGCACACCTGTGCAGACCATATGAAGCTAGCCCACAATCCCACAGATTTATCCCTGGCCATTCAGCTGCATCACTCTTAGTTAGGTACTTCATGGGCTCTTGGGGTTTGAATGTTTCAATTTTCTGGTAAAGGAACCCAAATCCCAGCTCTGTCCACCTTTTCCATTTCCACTTCTGAGAACCCACTGCCTACTAATTTGTTGAGCATTCTGGCATGCCAAAGTACCTACTGGTTCTTTCTGAGTGGAGGCAGGCATCTTCAGTTCCAGCATGCCAGATGTGTTAATGGCACAGAGGAGACCCTTCATCTGCCTGGCTGTGCCAGTGTTCCACACCAGAGCAAGGATTGGTGAGACAGCACAACAACAATTGTACCAGAATAAAAGCAGGACCATCAAAAAGACCTAGACCATTGTCCCAGCTCAAAAATTAGAGATATGATCAGAATTCAAACCTCCTAACTTAATTGAGGTTCTCCTGTGAGAACTGCACAAACTGGAAGGTGTATTTATCTACATTGCCTGCTAGCCATGACAGCACATGTGGCTGGGAAGGTCTTTGTTTTGTGGCCAGCCAAAACTATAGCTCATCTCTCCCTCTCTCTTTGCCTTTCCTCTCAGTCTCAGTCCCACTGGGGATTTTGTTTCAAGTTCTGGTGCCAAATTTTTTACATCTCTCCTGGAAGGCATTCTGCTTGTAAACTGCCAGAGATCTCTTTTCTTCTATGTGTTCACTCCTTTCTTCTCCTTTTCTGTAGTCTTTCCTTTTTCATTGCCCATTAAATCCTTTTTCTGTTTCTCACTCCCCTCCTCCACATTTTCATCTGGTGCAGTTTTTACAGCCTGCAAATTTTTGTAATTGCAATTTCTGGTGGAGGGTGCTATGTGGTTTCCTCTTCTTTTGGATGTCAATTGCCTTTTGGATCAAATGTTGACACAGCTTGTGCTTCCAGGTAACTCATATAATACCTCATGGAAAAGAAGGGTTTATATCCTATAAAAGCACGGAAGTGTGAGTTCATTTAAATATTTTCTAACTATGGTTGCTTAAAATTAAATTATTTTTCATTAACTTCACAAGTTATTATAAAGGAATATTGATAGAGGAAAAAAGTTATTTTAGAAGTAAGGTTTTCTGCAGTATCATATATTCATCTGCTTTTCACATCTGAATGACTTTGAAATGCTCTGCTAAGCTGAGAGTAAATACAGCATGTGAAAAAGCACTCTCTCTGTAAATGCTGAGATCTGTGTATTTTTAATACCAAGTACACTATTATCAAAACACATCCTGTCAATTGCTGAAACAACTTTCTCCATGTTTGAGTAATGTTTTGTATTCATTTATTTATCTAGGATGAGGAATGGCAGGACCACGAGAGGCCTTCCTGGGAATGCATCCAAGGAGTGCTGGTGGAGGCTCTCTAGTTAATCACTTGGTCAAAAGGAGCACTTTTTCCAGTGAGCAGCATTATTCACTTAACTTTCCATTAGGCCTTTTCATGTAAGTGCTACCAAAGCAAGCATCTGTGATAGGGAAACCTTTGTTTATGCCAGATCACTTGAACCTCCTGACTTTTCACCTGTGCATCAACAAACAAAGAGTGTGAATGAATATAGAGCTAACCCACAGCAGGCTGAGCTGCCCCAAATCCCAGCTCCAACTGCAGTCTTGCTCAGAGTTTGCTCTCTGTTCCTGTATCATCAATGAGTTACAGTAATTTCACGATTATAAGCCGCACCATTTTGACTAAAATTTTAGTCCGAACCCAAAGTGCAGCTTATAATCAGGTGTGGCTTATATATGGACAAAGAATAAAAAGTTGCTGTTTTAGTTTGGAGGACAGGTGTCTGCTGAGAAAGGCAGGAACCTCTCTTTGAAATGGAGAATGTAAACCCCCTCCCTCCAAATTATTATAATTTTGAAATCAAGGGGCTTTCAGGCAAAGATATGGGAATTAGGAATAACAGTTCTTTTCTAGGGAAATTAAAATAGAAATACAGTACTACAAAGAAACAAACTCCAAACCCTGACAAAGTCAGAGTTCACCCTGACACCCATCAGGCAGGGTGTTGGCAGCAGTCCCATTCCATGGTGGCTGCATCCTCCTGCAGTGACAGATGTGGCTCAGTTGGAGCAGTGCTCCTGTACAAGGTGCAGTTTCCCTCCAGAGCTCCAGTGGTGATGTGGAGAAATCCGGTTTTCCTCTGGAGTCCAGTGGAGAAAGGGGCTCCCTTAGTGTCCCAAAACCTCTGTTTTTATCTTGGTAAGAAATGTTGGGCTCTTCCCCCTGGCTGGAGCAACTCCCAATGGGATGCAGTAATTTTATCAGTGCCACAGTGGGACTCAATGGCCATGAGCAGAAAATGACTGGCTGGAGGAAATGACTGGCTGGATGGGTTGTGAAAAGATAAAGAACAATGCCCTGCCTGGTTTCAATGGATGGCCCATTAGCAGAATGTCTCCTGTTGAGATAAGGATCACTGCCCCCACCCTCAACAGATGGTGATAGAACAGATACCTTTTATCACACTCTGTATTGTAACGTGCGGCTTATAATCAGGTGTGGCTTATAATCGTGAAATTACTGTACTCAGAAATAGTCCCCAAGCATTTTTGTCCACTTGCACCATTAAAGTGGATTCAGGTGCTTGGCATGGCTGTCTCCAGGCAGATTTTCCTTCAATAATTGATAGCTGCACTCACACTGCCCGTGGTTCTCTGGCTGGCTGTATCATGTTGTGCTTACAGAACACGTGGGAAGGATCTCACTTTCTTGTTGATGTGACCTATTTTCATGTTTTCAGGTGAAAAACTATGCCAAATGATCTTTCTTACCCCCATTATGATATGATGATAAATTTCTGTTTTTACAACCACAGTTGTCCTAAAATGTTGTAAAACTTGTAGTGCTGTGAGGCCCTAGGGTTTGACTGCCAGAAGATAGTGAATGAAGGAAGAAGAGGGACATCTTAGAAATTAACCTGAGTGGTGTTACATTAAAATCTTCTTATGGGCAAAAGGAAATACATCAAATGAGGTGAACCAGGGACTTACCATTAGTGTAGCTTATATCTCATTTCTCTAGTCAAGCATATCTGATTAATTTTAAAAAGCTTCATAAATGACATGATACAATGGTACAGAAGAAAGTTTTCCCATTATCCACCACTTTTCTCTGGCATTATTTCTGGGCCCTCAGGGCATTGATTTTAGTCACCCTCAAAAAGAAGAGGGTGTTTATAAAGTTGTGTCAGCATAATAAAGACAGAAAGGGTTATTGTTTGTTAAGCAGTGAGTAGCAATTTGTTTTTTGGATTCTTTTTAATACTTTATAAACTGATACAAAATTTATTGTTTGCTTTGGGCACAGACTCGTGGAGCTTGTGAGGCTTGGAGCGGATTTGCAGGCATGGGGTGGGCAAACAAAGCAGAAATTGCAGTGGCTGCACTGGGGTCAGCTTTAAACAAGGCCTTGATGATGTCATTCTGTGCAATTAATAATGAGGTTTGGAATGGCTGGTTTCTTGATAAAGTTCATTTTTATTTTTTTGAAAACCAAAGTACTTAATGACTTACAGATGGAATTAACTTTTTTGATTATAGCTGTGCCACATCCTGTGTTGCACTTTTCAGGTGTAATTGCTGTGATGTTTTGTACCACAAAAGGATGGCTGCTTTGTGCATTTGGGCTTCCTCTAGATGAAAGGTAATGTCTGTTTCTTAAACATTTTACATTACAAACATTTCCCAAACAATTGTGTATAAGTATAATCTGCATATATTTGAAAGATATGAGCACTTGAGTCAAAAGAGAGGAACATTGTTATATCAACCTTGTCTTGGTTTTAATCATGTAGCAGACTTTGGATCTCCCCTTAGAAATCTCTTACAAGGGATCCCCAAATCCTCATTGTTTCAAACACAAGTTTTCCTGCAGAGTAAAATACATAAGACATGGTTTTCTTTCATGTGCTTGGGGCTACTGGGATGCTTTTGAAACTTCCTTGTGCTTGATGGCTTGAAAAACACAATTTTTGTCAGGATGCTGCACACCTGTAACCTCCACTGATTTCTGGGATTTGCAGTCTCAGCCTGTACCAGTTGTTATCTTAACCACAGGCAGCACTTGTTGCACAATACAAAGGAACTTGGTTTGTTTTTTCCACCTTTGAGTTGCCTCTGTCCTCCCAATGAACTGAAGAACTACATTTTTGTTTGACCCCACAGTTAAGGACAGCTTTAATGACAGGGTTGGTTTCATAGACAGGCCACTGAATTTGGTATTCCCCTGGCACTACAACATAGATGCTTTGTGCCAGTGGTGTTTACATTAGAAAAAAAGAGTTCCTTTATGTACTATGAAAGCAACAGATTCAGTGAAGTAGCTTGTTCTGTATTTTCTGTTTTGTTTGCTGACTATTATTAACTCCACAGCATTTATTCCTTTAAAAGCTGACTCAGAATTTTCAGTTGTGTAATTCTCAGTGTGCTAAAGGCTACATTTGAGGTGTGTGCATTCAAAAGTGGCTCAGTAGGGATAGTTTACTTCCACTGGTTATTATTTCAGGTATGTTTGCAACAAGGAGAAAAAGGTTTTATTGTTGTTTCAGATCTAGGATCTAGGAAATACAAGCACATGCTTTAAAAGGTGAAAACCTGGAGGTCCCAGACCAAAATTTTTCTAGTCTTAGAGGTCAGAGTACTAGAAAACCCATTCCCCAGTCTTTGCATTGTATATCCTGGAGTAAGTGAGGTCATAATTGTCTTGCTGCTTTATTTTACATGAGTAACTAAGTGTGGTCACATTTTAGAATGGTGATTCTAAGAAATACAATATTGCCATGTACTGAACGGGAAATAAGCTGGTTTGTGTCTGTTTTGGACCTTTCCCTCTGCCTTGTGCATCCTTTTGGTGACTTAGATGCCTCTTTGCTGCCTGCAAAGCATCTGGACTGCAGTGCTTTCCTGCCAGGAGGGTGGTATCTAAAGGAATGGCTTCCACATGGAGAGCAGTTGCACATCTTGCAGTGTATTCTGTCCCTTAAGTAATAAAAAGAGCCTTATAGGATGGGTACAAGCCCCTTTCAGTCATTGCTTGTCACAGGGCTTTGAAAGCATCTTTAAAAAACATGAGCTCTGTGTGGGGAAAGGCACATGGGCTGCTTGTAGAGCAGTGTGACAAACAGATGGACAGGGTGATGGATTGGGAGGGGTAGGGCAGTGCAGAGCTTGACAGCTGGGATAAATGGTAGGGGAAGGAAGTTTTGACGTGGGACGAATTTGATGTGGTAGCAGATGAGCATCTGGCAGGTGGATTTGGATGGGGAAGGGACACAAATGCTGAGCAAGGAGAGCAGCTTGTTCTTGTTATGTTTTTGTGGGGCTGCAAGAAAGGCATCTCAGAAAGCCAGGGAAAGCAGTGGCATGGAGCTAGGACTGAGTAAGGGCGTGAAGGAGAGATTGGAGATGGGAGTGGAATGTAAGCAACCACCCCAGAAATTTTACACAAGTGCCCTGGGTTTGTATTCCAGGTGAGCAATCTCCTGGTGGATCTGCAGAATCCCTGAGGGTGCAGGGCTAAGGAGGAGGAAATGAAGACATGTCAAATATGAAAAATCATAACTTGGTGTTTGGCTCCACTGCTGTGTGAGTCCGTCCATCACTGTACAAAGCCTCTGTGACAGGCACAGATTTGTCATGAGTGGAGCCTGGTGTGTGAAATCAACCTTCTCTGCTGCTCTGTCTGAGAGAAAGAGAGCACCTCTGACATATAGCCTCACTTCTAATTGCAAATATTTCATAACCCACAGCCCTAATGGAACTTGGGAGGAATTATTACAACAATGTATTCTTAACAATGTGTTGCAAGACCAAATTGGCATAATGCTTTTAAACCTGAAACATTCTGCACCTGATCTAATATTACAGCTAATCCATCAGAAATTGATCCTCAAATCTCTCAAAAATGGCTGATGCTGGTGTAAATGGATATAATGAATGCTGGTATTGTCTTGCCAAATAAGAAGTAATACTGCAAGTCCTCAGTGGCAAAGACAGATCAATAGTTTGTGGAAAGTTATCCCCAGCTACATCTGATGGGCATCAATCTTCATCTCTGGATATCAGTGCTGCAGTCCCCCATGTCAGAAAAGGGTAAATGTAATTAAAGAAGTATAATGGAATCATTAAAATAGAACCAGAGCTGATCTCAGTTGAGACAGGATCAACTGTACCTAAACCTCTGCACAGTCACTGAAACTGGGCACTTGCAAAAATGTAGATATGCTTGAGTCACACTGAGTTTTGTTCATTTCTCATGAGAGAATATTGAAGGTTTTGGTCCTCATGATGGACAGATTATAGGAGTTGTGATGAATGATTTCTTTCCCAGTGCTTTTGGGTGACACAGTCTATTAAATATTAGTGAAGTAGCTTCTCTCAGCTCAGCTCTTGGAGCTCTTGTCTCTCTTCTGCAGGTGTTTTGCTGTGTTTTTGTCACTGTATTTACTCACAGATACATTATTTCTGCTGAACTCCCATTTCACATAAAAGAGAAGTCTGGGTTATATGTCAGGGAAATTTTGCTGGAACAATTAACTTTTGGGGGAAAAGTGAAGCTGATTAAACAAAGTGGACACTGTGAGCCATTTGGGAGCTGGTTAACATCACTGAAAATTATACAGGAAGGCAGTAATTCTACAAAATGAAGTGTAAAAACTGGATAATCCAAGTGATTATTTTTCTGGGGTCCTTACTGTCTGTTATTTGGAGAGAGACAGGTAATGGTATTGTTAGTAATCCCATGGAAAAAGAGAATTGAGACAGCAGCATTTGCAGAATCTCAGTGAGTAATAATTGCAATTTTTAAGCTGTTACTTCACTATTCAGGATTATACTTGAAATGGAGAAAAAATGCTTTTATTTCCTAAAGCTGATACAGGAAGAGGGATAGGGAAAGGAGTTAAACCCAAGGCAAATGTGCAAATGATTATTAGTACTTTCTGTAGTCTGAATTTTTTGTCATACTTTTCAAGAAATGTTTTAGAAAAGAAGTAATTGTTACAATATTCTGGTCATTAGTTATCTGGGAGTTTTGTGTTCAAATATTTATTTTAACATGCCAATAATGGTTATTTGAAAGTATTTTCATAGTTTAAGATATCTGAAGATTACACCTCTTTTTTTCACTACCCCATATGTTTTCCTTTTCCAAATTTAAAGGAATGTAACATGATATTTGCTTCATTTAACCTCTGAGCTGGCAAACAGATAAGGATGAAATGGATGATAGGAGAATTAGCTTTTAAATTGCAGAGCACTAATTTAGAAGCAATGTAGAACAATCTCATACAAGCTGATGTTTGACTTTTTCCATGCCTAGATGAGAATTCTGTGGCTGTTAAAGACAGGAAAGCTATCTAGCAGTTATGGATGTCATCAGCTTTTGTCCAACAGCTATCAAGGGCTGTATCCAACTGAAAAGGAACAGAATGGTTAAATCAGCCAGGAGTAATAGAAGGTTTGGGATTAAACTCTGTTACCTAGGAGGACAAATTCTGCCACCTGCTATGGCTTTGCAAACTCAGGTTTTGAAATACAGCTTTCTCTTCTCACTAATATTTTTAAATAAAAGTAGCAGCCAGTAATGTGAATTGAAGTGGTTATGCTGGAAAACACAGTTGCAGAACAAGTTGCTGTGTAGCCAAGGGGTGGGGGAGAAAAGGCAGAACAGTTGACAACAGAAAATTTGGTTACTTAATTTTTACTTTGAAGAAGTGAAACAAGGCCTCCATGACCTGTTTGCTCTGGAGGATAATCAGTGTGTGAGTGGTCAGGGTGATATTCCATGGTGGATTGCACCAGTGTGATCTGCAGAGCCTAAACCCAAGTAACATTTGTTTGCCTTAAAAAGGCATGAGAAACTCCAGGCCTAAATGAAGTTTCAGCATTTTCTTGTTCCAAGAGATAGAAGTTATTCCACCTCTCACACCTGGTTTTCTGTCTGAGTGTGAGGTCTATTCCAGCAAGTACTCACATGAAAACAGAGTTGTGACTGCAGATTCAGGTCTGTAGTAGGAGTTAATTTTCATTAATTTAGGATTTGTGCTTTTGTGCTCTTTTTTGTGTGTTTTGTACTTTTAAGATAACAAGGTCTCAAAGAATTGCAGAACTCTCAGCTCCCATCCTGGCAGGTAGATCACGAAGAAATAGTCTCTGAAATATTGAAAATTCTTCTGGATAATTAAATATAGTGACAAAGATTTTTCCAAATGAACTCTCAGTGCAAGGTATTCCATTGCATTGTTCTCATGTAGACACTGCCAGTTTATTTCTTGCACTCTTTATCTCACATTCTTATAAGCACATGCTTACCTTTCTTTGTTCTGCTTCATATTGCCATTATTGCTTCTTCACTCAGTCAGGCCATTCCAACATACACATTGCACCTGCTTGGATATCTTTAAAACTACCTCTACAAATCCCTAAATCCATTACAGATGCAAACAAGAGCCTTGCAGAGAGACAGTCTGTCTTTTGGACACCAGGTTGTCATCAGAAATCTCACCATCACTTCTTCACCTGCTCATGTGGTACCCAGCTGTGCCTTGCTGGCTCTGCTTTTGCCTGGAGTGTGAGATTTGCTGTTCAGAGGTGAGATTGCCATTTCTGAAAGACTCCATGTCAATCTCTCTGTGTTCTTCCAGAGAACATGCAGAATTAGGTTTTGGTGGGAGAGAGGGGAATGCTTTAGTTCTTCTTCCATGTGCATTAAAATGTAAGTGCATATTGTAAAGAAAATATATCTGCTTAAGGAAGCAGAGTGGTTAGAGTGAAAACTTCCAATAACTCTGGAAGCCAGGATCTTTACATGTTTTACATTACAGTTCACTGTGTTAACACTTGGCCACGGTGCTGTGCAGCTCCTAATGCATCAGAATTATGGAAACATCTGGGCTAAAGAGCTTCATGCCGATCCACTGAGAAAATCCACCAAGGATTCAATACCTTTGAAGATATTTCATTTTCTATCTAGGATAGTAGGTTTTGTTATGCTTACATACCGATTTACAAAACACACAGGAACATTTTGTTTCTTTTTTTTTTTCTTCCTTTTAGCCTTTTAAGTGCCTACAGGGCACATCTGTGCTTTTTTATTAAGAGCTACGTTATGGCTGGGCCTTGTGTGGCTGCAGTGTGGGAGAGGGAGCACAGAAGTTCTTTTTCCCTTTGCACAGCCCATCCAGACTGCCAAAAATTACAAACCTCTCCAGAGCCAGGAGTAATCCTTTGAAAGGAAGATGTTTCTGCTGCATCTCTGTCCTGCTGGCCAGGAGAGCTGGCTGACCATGTGGGAAAGTACCAAATGACTCTTGCAGCACAACCAAAGTGCTTGGGGTTGGAAGCCCCTTTGCTGCAGGCATCGCTGTCTGTGCCTGGCACACCCTTCTGCTGAGACTGCAGGAGCAGCATGTCCACTGGCATCCTCTGAGCTCGCCCAAGTGCTGTTCTGGGGACACCCAGCCCTGCTTTGGTGGGTTTGTGTTGTGCTGGTACAGGGAGGATGGTCTGTAGCAAGCACTGAAATCTTGTACCTGCAGCTCCTGCTGACTGTGAGGTCTGTAGTGTTGTAAGCTCATCCCATTTAGTGTCATAAGGAGCTTTGGGATGCAAAACTTCCCTGCCTCCCTGAAAAGTGTGCATGCTGTACATTGCCCTGCTGCATAACCCTTATAAAAACCTAATAGCAGGGTGTTGTTCCAGGTGTGACTCTGGCCTGTGTCTTGCATGTCAGTGGTGAGCATCTAAATGTCTTGAATTTCAGTCCAGCAGATGACCTGACACCATGTAAAATAACTGCCATTAAACTTTTATTATTGGGCAAACTCTACATTCTTGTTCTTAAAGAGGTGAGGGATTGCTATGGAGCACTCATTTTTTCCCTGCAAGTGTTCATGTACTGGATACATCCTCTAATTGCTTCCTCCTTGCTCTGAAGGCTCAGCCTTCATCTGGTGTTCTGAAGGCTGGACTCCAAATGAGGCAAGGAGCTGCAGAAGAGACATTTTGTGTGTAAGGGACTGGACCATGCCAGGGCACTACCTTTGAAGATGAAAAGTTTGCTTCAGTTAACTGCTTGATCAGGACTGAGAACCAGTCATGGACTAGAGATCTCCAGGTGTGAGGACACAGTCTCCTAGGAACATGGCATCTTTCTGGGTGGAGAAGAGAATGTTATCATCCTTTCTGTAAGTGTCAGATAAAGCAAATTCAGCTTGTACAGCATGTAGAATACATTAATTTTTTTATCAAGTCAGATCCTTCAGTTTTACTCACATTTGAGAGCAGTAAATTAAACTGATTCTCATGGTGTAAATTTCTAAATAGTCTGATACAAAATTTTTCTTTTGTCTCCTTAATTAATTTGGTTCTTTTTTTTTTTTTTCTAATAAGGGGGATGATTTTCACCGACTGTAATGTTTTAATCTGACATGATAAACTCTTGCTCCAATGGAAAACCAGTTAAAAAGCAGACCTGGGAGCAGCAATAGCAGCTTGTCATCCAGCACTGCTCTCCTTGAGAACTTTAGTATCCCTTCTCCCAAGGTACATGTTTTGTTGGATATAAATAAGGACCTTTCTATGTTGTGCTGACTTTCTCTTCACCAGGCCAAAGAAATGTAAATATAGATCAGGAAATGTTCAAGACAACCCATGGTGTGGGGAGTTAATCTATTTTATATGCATATAAAAAGCTTTTATAGGGATGATCATCAACACAAGCTCTTGTCTGATGTGCATTATAAATAAAATTGTGTCCCAGGCCACTAAATCTCAGCAGCCTGGACTGCTCTGAGCATTGAGAGACAGCACTGAGAGCAGAATTCTGGCATGTAGCTCTTCAGGTCATTGTGAATTTCCCAGCTTTAAACTGAGCCCAGAACACGACTGTAAAACTGAGATGAGGCCTCTGTGACTGTGAGCTTCCCTGGGTGCACTGGGATTTTCTGGGATGAGAACAAAGCACCTCTGTCTGAGGGCTCAGCGTTCTTGGTGACTAATCTGGAGCTGGAGGCTCAGCCCCAACTGGAGCTGGTTCCTCTGTTCTGGGTTCCAGCTGCTGGGCACAGCTTGTTGACTTTACCCTCTGCAAACCATGTAATGTGTGTACTTAAAGGAAAAAAAGTCTACAAACTTCAGAAGATGAAAGACACCACTTCATAATCTTTCACCTCTGAGTATAGGAAAAAAGAGCCTACATGCAGCCATGATTATATTTAATGCATTGTTGCCAAGTATTCTGAAAATATACTGAGGAGTGTTCTGTGATTTTTGTATGCATTGGAATATAGATGTGCAAAGCTGAACAGAGCTTCACTTAAAATGTTTTGCCAAAGAAAAGGCACATCTCCCAGTTCAAAAAGGAATTACAATGGTGAGTGTTTACTGGAGAAGTAGTATTTTGTTTAAGGCTCTTTTCTGTTTGGTTTATTTTCTTTTTTTTAATTTAATTCTGATTTGAAAAGTAAAGAACAAAAATCTCTTGCCAGGGAAGAGACACAGCACAGTGTGGTTCTTTGCATTAAATACTAGGTCAGTGATGCAGCTGCACTTGTTCAGTTGGCATTACAGAAGTTTTCAAACCCCCAGATGTGCTGGTGACTGCTGAGTGTTCTGACATTCAGGAATATGAATGAATTTCATGTCATTCCTGCTTGGTTGTAGATGCACTTTTCTCATCTTTTCACAGTACTGAAAGTGCCAAGTATCACATTGACACTGGTTAAGGAAATCACTCATGAATTGAAAACATATTTTCCAGGTCATTTATTGACTGTGTGTCCAAGGGGATCCCATCAGCAGCCCAAAAGGGAGATGCCATTTGGAAAAGTCACAGGATGATGCCTTGCAGCTTTGACTTGTTTTGAGGACACCCATAATGTCCATCATTTTTCTCAGGTATTTTCAGGTGGGGAGGGATAACTTGGCACAAGCTGTGTATGGAACAGTTCTTTATTCAGAAACATTTATTCAAACTTGGTAATTTCTTACTGTTCTACATGGTCTTTACTGAAATTGATGCAGTGTTTATTTGCAGTGGTTTGGAAAACCCTATATGTTGTTTATTTCTCTTTTAAGCTTTTTTAATGGGAATAAATAAGGTAGAGTTGTCAGCATGTTCTGCATTCTCTGCTTTCCTAGTGGCAAGAACTTATGTGGAAAGTTGGAGGAAGAAGTTGATCCCACAGTACAAGAAGTTTGGCACATCCCCATGGCCTTGAGATGGTGTTTTCCCTGGAATGTCTGAAGGCACCTAAAGGTAGGTGATGATTGTTACTTGTGTTTTGCAGTTGGTAAAATTAAACCACTAGAGGTTTAAGTGGTTCACCTGAAGATCAGATAATAAATCCAGAGTGTGTTAAGCACCAAACACCCCAGTTCTCAGCCTCTGGCAGCATAGCTCCACTTAGAAAAGGAAAAAAATCCCCAAACCCTCTAATTAGTCATGGAAGGAGTGAATGTGCAGGAATCTCATACACTTTCAATCACTCAGTTCTCTTTCATTGATGCAAAGCGTTTCTGGGGTGTGAGTTCACAGGGAGAAAGGGTGACTGAGGTGAGAAGTGTTCAAACAGCTGAACAAACCACTTGAAATTACTGCAGGGTTTGTAAGTTCATAAAAGCCTCATAACTGTAAGGTTTATTAGCCAGCATAATAATTTTCCAAGGGAAACAGAGGGAGCTGTGAGTTAATTATCCATCCAATATGCTGCATGTGCTGTAACACTGGAGAAAAAGATGATTTTTCTTTTTTTTTTTTCCCTATATGTCATTGACCAATATAGTGGTGATACAGAGAGGTCATGTGGCTATAAAAACATAATAAAATCCCCAGCCAACCAAAAAGTGACACTGGGGTGTGTCATGCTGAAATGCCACCAGTAGAGATAACTCATTATTAATGCCCCTGCACCCAACAAGGGAGCCTTGGGGTCCCTCACATCTCTGTTGTTCCCCGGGTCCCCTCGAGTGTCCCCAAACCTCTGCGTCCCCCCCCGAGGTCCCTCATGCCCACCCTGCACCCGGGGATCTCTAATCCCCCAGCAACGGGTGTCTCCGCCCTGACCCGGGGGTGTCCCCGCTGTCCCCGGGCGCACGAGCGGCTGGAGGAGCGGCAGCTGCAGGCGGTGCGCGGGGACAAGCTGGCGCTGGTGCAGGAGATCCTGCGGGACATCGGGCGCCTGGCGCGGCCAAACGCGCGGGCAGCGGCGGCGGAGCTGGCCCGGATGCTGCGGGAGCCGAACTGCCAGCATCGGGGGGCGGCGGGACCCCGGCACGTGCCGGTCGCGTGCGGGTCGCGTGCCGGTCGCGTGCGGGTCGCGTGGCAGTCGCGTGCGGGTCGCGTGCCGGTCGCGCTGGACACGTGCCAGTCGCGTGCCGGTCGCGTGCCGGTCGCGTGCCGGACACGTGGCGGTCACGTGCCAGTCGCGTGCCGGTCGCGTGCCAGACGCGTGCCGGTCGTGTGCCGGGCGCGTGGCAGTCGCGTGGCAGACGCGTGCCGGTCGCGTGCCGGGCACGTGGCAGTCGCGTGCCGGACACGTGGCAGTCGCGTGCCGGTCGCGTGCCGGTCACGTGCCGGACACGTGGCAGTCGCGTGCCGGTCGCGTGCCGGTCACGTGCCGGACACGTGGCAGTCGCGTGCCGGTCGCGTGCCGGTCGCGTGGCAGTCGCGTGCCGGTCGCGTGCCGGTCACGTGCCGGTCGCGTGCCGGTCGCGTGCCGGTCCCAGGCAGCCTGGTCAACGCGGCCGGGGCGGCTGCAGGGCAGTGATCTCGGGACATTTTTAAGGTGTCTGGGAGCATTTTGGGGTGCAGGGGACATAACAAGGTGCCTTTTTAGGGTGTCTGGGACCATTTTGGGGTGCTGGATATATGGCAAGGTGCCTTTTTAGGGTGTCTGGGACCATTTTGGGGTGCAGGGAACATTGCAAGATGCCTTTTTAGGGTGTCTGGGAGCATTTTGGGGTGCAGGGAACATTGCAAGATGCCTTTTTAGGGTGTCTGGGACCATTTTGGGGGGCTGGTGGCACTTTGACTCCATCCTGGGGCCAGGGGGAGCTGGGGCTGGGAGGTTCTGGGGGACATCGAGGGGTCTCTGTGGGCTTGGGGAGAATTCCTGTGAAGTGGGGGGTCCCTGGAGCTCAGGGGGTGTCCCTGGAGCTGGGGTCTGCCTGGGAATTGGGGGAATCCCTGGAGCAGGGGAGGGTCCCTGTGTGGGCTGGGAGGTCCCTGGAAATTCGGTGGAGTTGCCCTCGTGTTACAGACTGTAAATGAGTTCGGGGTCTTTAGGGAGTTGGAGTTTATTACACCAGATTTAAAGCATAAATGGGCAAATCACGTTGGTGGGAGGGAGAGGAATGGCCTGGGATACGAGAAGTGGTTTCAGTAAGAACCAGTGTGAAATTTCATCCCCTTCTCAAGAAGACACCAGCCTTTTCATAGTCTCCCCCATTTTTCCAATCTTGAAGTAAGTAAATAGCTCATGCTCCCACTTGCTGGCTTCCAATGGAGCCCAGAACCAGGGGGTACAAAAGAGACCCAAAAGGTCATTTAATGGCTTGAAAGGAAATAGTTTTCAAATGGATGAGGATGAAGATGAGGTAGGATTGGTTCTCAAGAATTGCCCCATTTGGTGTCTGTAGCAGAGGATTGCAGCAGGAGAATTTTCCTCTTCCTATATTCACCAAACAGTCGATGCCAGGTGCTGGAGTGAAGAAATACTTAATTAGTAAAACTTTCATCTACATTAGCTCTAAACCCTCATTTTGTTACTAACTTTAATTATCAAGCCAAATAAACACTGAGGAGTGTGTCTCAAGTTAATTTAGGTCCAGGCTCAGGAAGGTAATTTAATTAAGCACCACTGTAATTCACAGCACATTAGAAGTCCCACTGAAACCTCCTTCTGCTGTTTTGCAGTTGTTTCGAAGCTGGTTTTACTTTTTGACGCTCCAAGACAAGCCAAGCTTATTTTTTTTTCATTTCAGCTCAAGTTATGAGCAGGGGAGAAAGGCAATTTGAGGTTAAGTAGAGAAAAATTTTACAGACTACTTGGGGAAAAGCTGAATTTTAAGTAGAAATGAATGCAGAGGATCTGAAGCACGTGTGGGCTGGGTGTTTGTCAGGCTGCAGGTGAGGTCCTTGCTGTGTGCCCAGCTCCCACAGGAGGGGACAGGAGGCCACTCTGTGTTAAATTCCCTGGGGCTGGGCTCTGTTTTCCCCATCAGGAGGAGTGCCATGATGAAAACTCTGTTGGAGCTGGCAGAAACCAGATCTGTGTTGATTGCTCACCTTGCTTGCCTGGGTAGCTCGGAGTGTGCTGGGGGAGCTTTTTGCTGCTGCTGAAACTGTGGCAGAGGATGAATTTCTATTCAAAAGCTCTCAAGAAACCCTCTACCTTGGCATCAGCTGGGCTGAAATACTTTTAAGATCCAGCTTGCTCAGAGTGTGGTCCTGCTCATGGTGGTATGAATAACTCCATTACGTCAAAAAAAAATTACGACTGCATAAATCAGAAGAAACTTGGGTCCTGTGCCATTCTTTCAAGAAATTGTGAATGCAGTTGGGGAACTGACAAATATCTGGACTATTAATGGGAACCACCAGACAACATTTTGTATTTCTTGTTATGGCTACAACAGTGTTACAACTCACTTTCTTTTAGTTTTAAATAATTATTTAGATAATTAAGCATTTTGTTTTAAAGCTATTAAAACCATGCTATAAAAATTAGTGCCAGCTTTATATAAAATGTAGAGAAACTCAGCTCATATAAAATGGTTTTCAGTTGAGGAAAATACCTGAACGACTTTCTGGAAGTTTTGAAACATCTTGACAGTACTTCTGATGTAATGATAGAGAAAATGCTGAAAGATTAGCATTTTAAACCAAATGTTTTTTGTGTAAAACAAGAAAAATCAATCATCACGTTAAAGGGGGGTTCTTATAACAATGAAGCAATTTATCAAATGCAAATGCAGGGTTATGAATAGACTCCAAAAAGTTCTTAGCTTCTTGTCCAGAGCTGCTTTCCCACAAAGTTAACATTAAGTCACTGACAGAGTTGCTGGGAAACTGGGACACTTGCACGTAGAAAATTTGTTTGGAAAACGTTTCTATTTTTGGATTTATCAACACGTAATTCTGAAAAAGGCTTGTCTCTTTCTCTCCATACCCACTCTCTCTGTTTGCCTAAAATTTCAAATGGGAATGTGAATAGTGGTGCTTGGGAGCATTTTAACTTTGTACAGTAACATTGAAATGCAAGGTTGTTATTTAAAAAATGAAATAAATAATTATTTTAAAATAGCACTAGTGTCCTGTCAGGCACTTTCAGTTAATCCCACTTATTTTAACTGAATTGTTTAATTTGCAGCACATCTGCTCAGTCTGTGGAAACTGGGGGTTACTCTTGTTTCTTCATCTTGTTTCTGAGTCAGCAAAGGGAACCCAGCACATTTTCCAGCATCCAGGAGGGAAGGCTCAGGAGAAAGGCAAACCACTGATGAGCCAGTAACAGTAAACAGAAGGGAGGAAGAGCAAAGTGGAGCAGCTTGGAAGGAAAGCCCAGGTGGACACCAGGAGGAAGAGCTGAGCACTCTTACTCTGGCAGTGGGGTAAGAAAATGTAGAGCAAGCACACATGATGGACTTCTCAGAAATTATATTGCACAAATTCAGAATCCCTGCTACACTGAAAGTCACAGCAGGGCTGCTTGTCTCAGTCTTGTCTCTGTCACTCCTGCTCTTCAGAGAGCTCAGTGCTGCCCAGGGGCTGGGGGAGTGAAGGAAACCCTTCCTTCCTCCCAGCTGCTCCTCACGTGTCCCAGGACTGCCGCAAAAGGGATTTGGGTTAGGGTTCTACTCCTCAGAACAAGCAGCCCTAAGCCTTCTCTAATAGGGCCCTCATTGTTCTTGTCCCTGTTTTCCAGGTTTTTGTGTTGTGCCCACGTCCTCCTGGGATGGTGGTGCCCACAGCTGAGCCAAGCATGAGCATTGCTCCATATGTTCTACAGATGACACTTGTTTATTCTCCCACAATGGTTTGCCATTTTTCCCAGCAGCATGATGTTGTTGACTCATATCTGTGATTTAATATATAGCTCACTAGTGAGATGGTGGAGGATTTGTGGGTTTGATTTCTTTTTTTGCCTTTCTGACAGCTTTTATAAAAAGAAAAAGAAGGTGCTATAGAATGACTGGCAGACTTAGTTTATTTAATTTATTGGTTTTCTCAATGCTCAGGTTGGGAAGCCACATTCACAAAAGTACCTGCTGACATTATGAATGTCACTGAGGCTGGGCTATCAGAGAGTTGTACAGTCCCTTTTCATCAGTACCAGCTAAGGTTGTGCTTGACTTCAGGTTTGTCTTCATAAAATAATGTAAATAGGGTTTTTTTTAATTGGTTCTGAAGTCAGAGTTTGAAAGCAAAGCTAAAAATCTAGTCCTTATTTCTCTTTCATTTCTGTGAAGCCAAAAGATTGTAGTCCCCTTGCTGTCTATGCAGTCTGAGCTTGTTTTCAGCCTAAATATTATCTGTGTGTCCAGGCCTTTTTCCTCCTGTCAACAAATCCATGGATGGCTGGCTCAGTTTTGTTATTCATGCTTAAAACTGTGTTTTACCTTGGTCTACACTGGAGACATTGTCATGAGAAATATCAGAGATAAGAAGTCCTGAAAAACCATAATTTGTGTGCAAGCTGACATGTTTCAACAGCATGGACAGGGATGAAAAGATTGTGGGGGTCTTTTGGGGGTTTTGTGTTGTTGTGTTGTTTTGGTTTGGGGTTATTATTTTATTTTAAATTTTAAACACAATTTGGAAACAGATGAGTGCTTAACCTCTTGAGACCAAACATATGTTAGTGTGAAATAGCAAGCTGGAGTTTGTTGCCCATTTCATGACTACAAGCTAAAAATATTTTGACATCACTAGTTAAAGTTTGATAAAAGGTAATTATTGGTGTAGAAACACCCAAGATGTTTGCCATGTTGGCTGCCTTTCAGTCCATCCCACTGAATATTGCAGTGCTTTCCAGTCAGACTTTAGAGACATTTCATGAATTCTTACAGCAACCTGGCAAAGTTTCCTGCCACTATATGTGCACTAGCTCCATAAATCCCAGAGTATTTCTTTCTGGGGCTGTCACTTAATACTCAGACTGTATCTTCTGCACACATTCAAGAGGGGAAAAAATAAAGTCTTGCAATAGTTCATTTTCAGCTGGTGTTTTGTTCGTGGATGTTGCAGCAGCTGTAGACTTTGCAAAGCAGAGTGACTCTTGATTTAGTCTGGGACATGATTTTCCTCCTTTTCCCACTGCTTCCTGAGCTCAGCATGTCCCAGTGTTGTTTGGGAGAGATATAAAGTCAGCTGGCTGCTTCTCCAGGCAGCATTACTCTCCCCATGCCTCTCCCTGCAGACAGCAACTTCTGTGTGATAAGGTGAAGTTTTCAGCTCAGAACATTCATCAAAACACACCATTCCTCTAGTGAGAGCATTGAACTGAGATCTCTGGTGCATGGCCAATTTGTCTCCTGCACAATGCTCCACTCAGCTTGCAGCTTTAATGCAGCAGGGTCAGAAATAATCAGGCTTTGAACCAGGACTGTGTGTGAGCACTCAGAGCAGGAAGCTGAAGGTTGTATCACTATCTGTGTCATGCAGCCCATGAGAGAGCTCTGTACCACAAATGTGGTGGAAATGGCACTCAGTCCTCCCTCTCCCCATCCAGAATTCTGGGCATGGACTGGACAACAGCATGGATGTTCAGGGCTGCATGGTTCAGCTTCTGAGTTTTTTGGTTTTCTTTTTTTCTGCCTTTGTAACTTTTCCCTCCCTCTTCTCTACAGCTGGTAGAACCAGACATTCATATTCATCCCAAGTCTCTTCTGCTTTTTTGCCAGCTCTGCTTCCCAATTCAAACAGTGGTTCTAAAGAGGCCCAGGTGCACGTAAGGAAGTGAGAACAGGAGACTCTGAGCTCTTACCAGCAGCAAGAAAAGGCTGCAGAGAGCTTAGCAGCCATCAGGACTGGAGATGGATGAGGGCAGAATGCTGTGAGTGCTGCTGGTTCCTGCACAATTCCACTGGAATGGCTGTTTCTGACTTAAGGGGAAAAAACCCTCCCCATAAAGAATAGGGTGGGTTTAGTTCTTAGGACATTTAATGATGTACTGGCACATAGTAACTGCACTATAAATATAGTCTGAAAAAATATGAGCTTAGTTTGGAAGCTGCTCTCAGCTAAATTATGGGGTTTTGATCCTGACCTAAACTGATCCCACATGTTCCTGTATTCTCCCAATGTTTGAGTGCACAGTAAATCAACTGTGATTTTTACTTTTTATTGCAAAGAATGAACAGAAGAGATTGGAAATTATATGACTTTGGCATATGTTTATCACATGCTTCAGGATCGTTTGATATCTTTTTGGGGTTAAGATTTAAATAAAGTTTAAAACAGGTACAGAGGATCAAAACCTGTTAACTGGTATTAGCTCAGAAAAAGAGATTCACCAAAGTGCTCATTTCACAAACATTCAGTGCCTCTGTAGAAGGAATGCACTGATTTTACAAATATTAATGTGTTCTGCTCACACATACAGACTGTGAAGAAATAATATCACAGCAGGGAACAGTAAAGGAGGAGGAAATACCAATGACTCCTTTGGTAATGATACCTACTGCTTTAAAGCAGCAGCAATTGTGGATTGGGGTGCTTCTGCTTTGAAAAATGAGCATGTTCAGTATTTATTCTTTTTACCACTTCTAAGGCCTTCTCTTCCCTCTTCTTCACTCCTCCTTGTACCCACTTCAGGGGTGATGCCATACACAAGTGTCTGCTCTGCAGCATGGAACTTGGCTTCCCCAATTCAACTTTAAAACTCTTTGCCTTTCTGTTCACAAACATTTTTTTGTCATCTGATCCCTGCCCTCTAACCTTTTTATAATTTTAAAGGTATTTCATAATTTTGTTGTGCCTTGTAACTTCTTCCTATTCTTTGCTTGCTTTTTTTTTTTTCTTTTAACTTAAGAGTTGCTATTTATATTCTTCCCTGATACTGTTTAAATATGGCTAAACTGTCTTCTTGAGCTTGGCTTTCCTAATGGACTGACTTTCCCCTCTGAAACATTAGTCTTGCAGCATGATTTTTGTGAGCTGACTGCCCACACAAGTCTGCTGCCATGTGGGCTGTAGAGTCAGCTTGTCTGAAGCCTTCCTCAGTAATTACCAGGTAATAAAAGTTAACTGCCCCATAAAACCACATGGATGAACCATGCTATTGCTGGCTTGCCCTACTCAGCCATCCTCTTCCTGTGTGCTGGATCTTTTGGGCAGGGGAAAGCACTACCCAGGGTCCCTTTTGGCTCTCCTCTGTGTTTCTGATAGTGGTGACCTGGCTGTGGGCTGCTGATGACAATGCTCAGAAGCACATCTCAAACTAGGAGCCTGAAGCAGTGAATCTGAGCTTAAAAGTTCCTATTTCATTCATCAAGAGGGGGGAAAAAAAAGAAGTTAAGGCACTCCAAAGTTATCCTCCAACACTTAACTGTTTTCTAGACACCTTGAAAAAATATTTCAGAGTAATGCTTCAAAGCTTATCTATTGCAGCACTAAATTAACTGCTGCAGAGTGGAGGTGTCTAACATGGACTCAAAAAGAGATCAGCTTTGCAACTTGCCTGAATTGGCCATGACTCAAACTGGCAGAACAAGTCTTAATTTTGTAGTTCAGCAGATGTGTGTAATAGCTTTATGGAGAATTGGAAATGTCAGGTTTCTGCCAACCTGCTAACAGGATTTATATTGCTCGTGTAACTCATAATTTTTACTGCTGTGCCTCTGCTATCTTATTTTATCCTGTTCTTCTGCCTCATTTTTTACTTCTCAATGAGATAGCAATCCTGTTTGGGGTTTGGGGTTTTTTTGTTTTTGTTATAACTAACTGAGTTTTCAGTCTTCTTCAGGGGTTGCAAGCATGTCTGTGCAGAGCTCCTGGGAGAATTGTAAAGGAGTTTACAAATTATATAGAAGGCTGTTAAAATACAGGGTGGCAGCTTGGGAGGGGGGTGCTTCTGAGTTGTAGAGCATCCAGAAATAGGCAGAATATCTTAGGATATTATTTAATCTATGCTTCTGGCCCAAAGAGGAATCTTTCCAATAATATTCTTAACAGAGGCTTGTCTAAATTGTCTTTACATAATGACAGCCCTTCAGCTTCATTAGGCAACCTTAACCCTTGGAAAGCTTTTCTTAATCTTGAGTCTAAGTATTCCAGGATCCCAGAAATAACCTGTTTGGGATAGTGCCAAAAGAATTCAGCTTCTCTTCTGCTTGCTGCAGATTTTCCAGAAGTGGAGGAGGGAAGCAGAGTATGAAAGGTACTTTTTGTCAGCTTGATTCTTTTTGTCATTAACACTGCTGAGAATGCCTGCAAACTCTTCAGGGTCTCCCCTTTGCAGTGAAATCAAAACCCTGAGCTTTCTGCAAGGGCTGCACATGGCCACACTGCTTCTGGTTTAAAAAAAATGGGCTGAGAGCTGGGCAGGGGAGCTGAGCAGGGGAAGCACTCGAGATTAATAGCATCCCTAAATGACAATGGCTGTTTTATGGTTTTTATAAGGACTGTAGTGTTTCTCATACATAAAAATAGACAAGATGTGGTTGCAATTAATGGAGAGATCTTTGTTGAAGCTGTTGACTGTAGGAAAGAACCCAAGGGTTTCTTACGCTCCTCAGTTGTAAAACTAACTGAATACATCTAGGGCTGCCTTGTGTCACTCCATGGCATCTTTCAAAGCTGTAATTAGCAGATATCTAATGAGTTGTGGCTATAGCATGTGGATCAGATGACTCAAATATTTGCTTTAGGCCTCTGATTCTCTGTCTTCACAGAGGAGAACAACTTGGGTGTAATGTCTAGAGATTCATTTTTCTTGGGTTGTCCTGCCTAGAAACTTCATTTCTTCCCTGTGGTCTGTCAAATTGAGTCCTCTCCAGTCTCCTCAGTGGCAAGGTACATCTAAAATGTTTACTGGTGAGTCCTTGCTTCAGGAAGGTTTTTTTAAATTTTTTAAAGAAATCAATTTGAAAACTGTATTTCCACTTGCCTTTTTTAGCAAGATTGTCCTGTTCCTTCCCAGTGCAACTTTTGAGCATAGGAAACAAATCAAGCCAGGGTATATTTTTAGCCAGGGAAGGTAAGGGGCAGCTACAGCCTTTCTTCTACTTTGTCTGCTTGAACAAAGGTTGTTAACACCTCACAGTGTCCAGGAACAAGTTATTTTCAGGACAAGTCAGTTCAAACTACCTAGTTTGAAGCCTTCCCATTTTTTTCAGCCCACAGGCATTTCTTCTGTGGTCTTTCCTTAGCCCATTTGAAACTTTAAATATAAACTTTGACAGTAATTGCATATTGAGCTGACCTCAATTCAGAGATTTCCTAATTGCTCTCTGTGCTCAGCCATTCCACCATAAAGGAAAAAGATTCAGATGAACCAAACAGTGAGCTAAATCAAAGCTCTATCTCTGTTAGCTGTTTTTTTTGCACAGCTGATTGTTCCTCAACACTGTTCAAAGCCATTCTTTAAGAAATAACTGCATGAGTGCAGCTGTGAGAACAGCACCACACCTAGACCCATACCTGCAAATAGTGTGTTGTGAACAACTCCTGGAATGGGTTTATTCCTGCAATCAACACTTTTCCAGGCATCTGTCCCAGGAGACCTGAACTGAACGTTCAACAAGTTTTTAATAAAGAAAGAAAAAACGTGGGGGAGGTTAGCATGTGCTGTAAGAATGTCTGTTTTATAACAGTCATGGTTGTCACAATAAACATGATTGATGTGCTCTTCATCACCAGCCACTCTTTTAATTCTTTAGATGGTGGCAAAGATGAATAGGGAGCAAGTTTCATCCTTCTGGAAAGCTGTGAATTTAAGCAGTGCCAATCTCCTGGAAAGCTGTGAATTTAAGCAGTGCCAATCTCTTGGTTACAGGCAGTTGACTGAATCCCATGGGAGGTGCAGCCAGGCCAGTAGTGCTTTTCCTAACCAGGGATTTTTCATGTGCCAGTCTGCTTTGCCCCTCAAACAAAACAGAAAGCACTTTTTTCTTTATCAAATTGGCTGCAATCTGTGGACAATGGGAGTAATTCATGTGAGTTATGCAGTTTATGGAAGGTAGGCATTACTTTGGCTCCAAAATACCTAAGTTTGCAATTACATCTCTGTCTATGACAATGATTTGTCATTTAGTCTAAAGAGATGGGGTTCTTTGGGTTTTATTAACTACACATAAAGCTGTAAAACTGACTCCTGTGACTGGTGGGAGCAGGATTTTCCATGGGCCATTAAGTAGGTAAATATTTTTTTGCTAATGAGATAGCCTGCCTTGTCTGTCAGTCAGGCAGATCTTATTCTTCTGCTTTCAGGCATGTTTAATGGACTGAACTAAAGGAAAATGCCTCTTAGCAAGGATCTTCTCACTTGAAGGATGTTTGTAATTCTCACTATGAAAGCTTCCCCAAAGTCATCTTTTTAGGATCTGTTTAATGAGAAAATCTAGAACTAAAACAGCTAATGAGAGTCACCTAGTTTCTTCAAGCCATAAGGAAAGTAATGACTGATTTAATGATTCAGGCTATCAGCCCAAGATCTAGAGCTGAGGGTCTGAATGCACAGTGTGATCTGCATCTGGGAACACCAAGGTAGAAATTGCCTGAGCATCCCTACCCCACCAGAGCTCACATCTTCCAAAGCAAATGGGTATGGTCAGGCAAAGGCTGGAAATTGTGAGCCTGGGAGATGCATGGCATGGCCAGACACTTTTCATTAGGGTCTCCCACCTCTTGGTGAAGCACCTTGGCAAAAATATTTGTAATATTCCATCCTTTTCTTCCAAAGAGGTGACTCATGTCTGGGAACCTGCAACTTTTCCTAAAAGGGAAAGAGTGAAGCTTCTGTTGTAGAAGAGCTGAATTCAGTGTTTTCCCTCTCTTCAGAACAACATTTTTTAACTGAACAAGGAGAAAACTGACAGAGAGTCTATCAGTTTTCTGTCTTGAAGTTCCAAACCATTGAAAGCAACAAAGCCTGTTCCTGAGTTTTCACTCAGAGAAGGGACATGGATAAAAGACATGATTGCATTTGGAGATTGGATGTATGAGTTGACCTTCAGGTCTTTCCAACTTGCTTGCAGTGATAGGAAACTATTATATATTAAAAAAATTATTTGTCTTAGGATTTAAAAAGCAGCTGCTGTGCTGTTTGTGACACACAGTGAAAGGTTGTTTTACTTCTTTCTCATTGTGTGGTTTGTGTATTTGTGCTGAATGAGAGGAATGGGCTGCTCATAACCTACCAGAGCAGCCTGCTGTGGTCTGACCTCACTCTGCTGGGCAGTCTCCCCTTCATAACCTTGGAAAGGGCTCAGCAATTTCTGAGATGGGATTTAATCACCTTAATTGCCTGTGCTGGCTGGGAGCACTGAGAGCTGGGTGGAAGGAGAGGATTCCTGTTGATGCCCATGCTGACACACCAGCAGAACCCATCATTTACCTGGTGAGTTTGACAACAGCTGCTGGGACAGCCCATGGCTCCAGCTCCACACCAACCACTGCAGGTATCCACACATTCCCATGCACAGCAGATGGCTTAGGGCACTGGAAGGAGACTTAGGGGACAAAAATTAGCAGGAAATGAAGATCTACTGATTTTGCTCCTCATGGAATAAACTTGTATTGTTGGAGTGGCAGAGCAGCCCCACAGGTCACTTTTTGTGAGGGTGAGATCCCTCTCATTTGATTTTCAAATCAGGTATCAGTTTGTCATGTGCACCTGTTTTAGTTCTTGTTTTCTCTCCTGCAGAAAGCTTGTTATAGATATAGACAGAAATCCTGGGAGTTTCTTTCATTTTGAACACATTTACTAAATACTTACATAATATTAGTGGAGCAAAGGCATAACCAGTATTTGTGCACCACTTGTGGCCATCAAAGCATAACCAGACCTGCCTTTTACAGGGGGTGTGTATTTTATTGTCCTTAAAAATTGCCTTCAGTTGATTTTGAAGATGTCAGAGGTTGAAATACCAAGTAATTGTTTTGATAACATTATTCCAAGATACACAGCTGGCAAAGATAATGCAGTAGTTTAATATCTGGGGTATGTCTCTGCAGAGTGGATATAATTTTTAAAAACAATATGTAGTTCACAATGCTTGGATGTTATGGACAGATGAGTGAATGTAGAACCAAGCTGCAGCCAGTAAACTCTCTCTTTCATATTGTCAGATAAACTTGTTTGAAGTCTAATAGCTACTTTTAATTGTTCTTCATTAACCTCTGAATTTTGGCCCCTGAATAACAGGTGGAAACTACTGTGACTGATGTTTTGGTGAGCTAGAGCAGAGTGTGCTGTGCTGGTGTGGGAATAAGGGTCTGTGAGACACAGCAGCCTTGGCCAATGACTGAATTGCAGCTTTTAGCCTGGCTTGGGTTTTTTGTTTATTTATCCAGGAGAAGGGGGAATACTGAAGAAATTGTGCATTATTACAACAGTGGACAGTTGGCTGCAGTTCATATCAAGAGACAAAGAAAGTCATGCCTAATGACTAAAACAGACAGCAGGTTGCAAATTTGGACTTCATGATGCATTCCAGCCAGTAACATGAAAGACAGGAAATATCTTACATGTGCTGCCTTTGGGAAACAAGAGAAGATATGGAGGTCAGGCATGGCTCTGCTACATTTGCTGATAAATCTTTTTCTAATATTTTTCCTTTTTCTTTTCTTTTCCCCCCCTGAGCAGTGGGAAGATGAAGCAGCCTTGCTGCCAGCTGCTCGGTGTTGGTCACTGCCTGCGAGAAGGATGAGCCCATCAGCACGGCTGAGCGCCGCCGTTCATCACCCAGCACGTGCAGAGGTGGGCCTGGGAGTGACCTTGAGCACTGCACCAGCAGCACTTGGCCAAGCAGTCATCATGTCCATCCCATAGCTCCAGGTACAATCCAACAGGCAGGGATGGCTCTGGGGCAGTTTGTAACTGATGGTGTTTGAGTGCGTGTCTAAATTCAGTTTAGTAGGAGCACTGCAATGTTTGAAACCCCTGGTGTTGCACTCTTGCAAAAATAAGTGGATGTTGTTATTCCTGTTAGCAAAATCTGGGCAAGTCACTAGAAAAATGGTGTGGAATTGAAAACAGTAAAATCGTGGGGGCTTTCTTCATAAATCCTAAAAAACTGTGAAAAATGGCAACTTTACAGTTGCTATCCAAACACACCACAACAGAGCAAATGACATTATGTGGTTCCTAATGTGTTGGCTGTAAATGTTCCTGTTGGAATGACAAGTTAACACAAGCTTTTAGGTTACTGAGGAGCAGGATCCTTGTTCCAAACAGTTATTTAAGAAAGGGAAAAAAGAACTTAAGAAGGTGAAGGAATAAGTTTAATGTCATCAATGGATTTCTCTTTCTCATCTCTTTAATTACTTTATTGTGGTGAGAATGATGAAGATTTTGTACATAATCACAGTAACAAATCAGCCATTCTACATCAGCAAAAATGTGTGCTGAAGTTCAGTCCTGTTTCAGCAGAAACCAATAGCCAAATTGAGAATAACTGCAGCATTATAGGTTAAGGGATGCAATCCCTGGGTTAGAATGCAATAAAAATCTACCGGAAGCTCAGAGAATCTGCCAAGAAACACTTGCAGAAATCTGATTTCCTGTGCACAGTGAATTCTCAGAACATCTTGTGGCCCAACAAGGTACAAATTAGGTTGTTGGTTTCCAGCTGCAAGTTATTGGTGTGGGGAATGACATGGATCAACAAATGCTTGTGCACTTCCATATTTCTGGACTTTAAAGAGCTAGTGACAAGGTAATTGTTTGATAGATGCAATATGTTATGGGACTGCTGTCCAAATAACACCAACATCAATATTTAGCCATATTGTCAGCATATGAGTGATCTGCCCTCAAATTGTGTCTGAGAGCAACAAAACCACATTTTCTCAGAAAAAAAGTTGCATTTGCATGTTCAGTGGAGAAAAATCTCTGCTGGTGATAACACATTGCGGTCGAGTTGCTCAGAATGGCTGAGTAACTTCTGCCAGATAAATGCACACTGAATTTACTCTGTGGAAGCTAAGCACGAGCTTGGCTGGCAGAGCACAGCCCTACTCAGACATGCTTATTCTCCAAGGGAACTCTGGGAACCACTCTTGAAATTCCAACTCAGTTGGAATTCAAACTCCCATTGCTCTGAGCGACACCATGAGTTTACTGGTTGCTTTCATTTGAGCCTTCCAGAAAACAAATTAGGAAAAAAAAAAAAAAACCCAGATTAATAGCACTGAAAATGTCCATTTATATATTAATATTCTTTGGTCTGGTTGCATTTTTCTCCATAATCATACTGTCATAAACATTTTCCACTGAAAACTACCCTTTTATTTTTCCAGGCCAATGAATTTTTAGGAAGAAGAACTGAATAACATTTACATAAATCACAAAGTGTTGATGGTTGTGTTTCCATGCATTGGGTCCATCTATGAAGGAAGCTGTAAGGCAGCTTTCATGTATGAGGTAAGAAAATGGTCAATAATAGATCTTAAAGCATTTTAGGAGACTTTGACCTTGGCAGTGTGTGTCATGTTAAACCCATAAATTAGAAGTGACTCAGCTCTTTTAATAACAAATCTAAGTAGGCTTGAAATTTCTGTAAGTGCCCTTAGAACAGATTTCACCTCAGACAGGTTTCATTGTTCTCCAGCTTTTCTCTGGTATTTTTCAGCTATGGGTGCATGTAAAATACTCATATTATCCTCTGTTTAGTGTCATTAGTTCCACACCATTCAGAAAGTGCATTTAGCTTGTCCTGGGGCAAAAAAAAAGCCTAAATTGTGCTTGACACTTTCTTGTTCCATGGTCTTGCATGCATGCTTTTCTTGAGAAAATGGTTCAGTGTTATTCATCTGTCTTTCCATTATTTCCATTTTTCTGTTTTTAGCATGGTTTTTATTAGCATGACATAATTAATGGTTAATTCATGGTTAAAATTCAGTGTGTCCTGTGTTCTTGACTGTAGATATTGCTCCTTGAAGATGCAGATTTGCTGAGAAACAATTCTATTTAAAAAGTAAAGTTTCCTTTTCTTTCAGACTAACACGAAAAACAATCTCTTGAAACAAATTGATTCAAAGTTCTCCAAGGAACATGGTTAAAAATAAATGGGAAGACATTTGTCTTTGTAATGGATAGTGTATTTTTAGGTAGTATAAATTTTATAGCAGTCATAAAGTTTTATGAATTTTAACAAATGTCCTTCTCAGAATAACTTGGATCTTATTGTCAGTGCGTTATCTGGGAAAAGATCACCAGATCTGTTCCTAAAGTGAGGAATTTGCAAGTGGGAGGTTACATAGACTTGGGAAGAGAGTTAAAAATCAATCCCTGGTTGCTAGTCCTGTAAGCTGCAAGATTCCAAACCTGAGCTTCAGGAAAAAATGTCCCTGGAATTCTGTGTGTCCGTGTCCTACGTGCTGGCTGGCACCCAGCCCACAGGTGTGCGGCACAGAGCTCAAAATCCTCCAGTCACCTTGAGGTGCCTTGCTGAATTTAATTCCAGCTACAGCCAGGATACAAACCCTATTATAATTACTGCTTCAAACCCCATTATGTTTGTGGATCCAGCTTGCAGTAGGATCCTGTGCAATGACACAAGGTCTGCTCCAGCAGAAACTGGGAAGCAATGAGTTTTACCATTTTTTTTCCCTGTTCACTTTAAACTGTTGACATGGTGCTAAATTCAGTATGCTGAAGGTGTTTCCATGTGTCACTTCTAATAGGATACAGGTGTCAGACAATTTGAGATTATTTCAAACCTAATTTTCTTAGAGTGAAGATACAAACAGTTACACCAGAAGCAGATGTTGGGCCTTTCTCACCCCTCCAAAATGTGGTTTGGCATCCATCCAGACTGAATCTATGGGGAAAAAGAGAAAATTATATTTAATTTTGGCTTGCTTGGTTTCCTCCTTTCAAAATCTACATGAGTGTGTAATAAAAAAACAAACCCATCCCTTTTCCCTCTGCTTTACACAGGGACTGAGTATCTTGTTGCAAACAGATGGAGTACAGGCAGGTTGGGACATGAACGCTTTTCCGTCTCCACGCTATCACTTTGTGGCCCAAAATCTGACATAGAGTGCTCTTTTCCTTTTTGCCTCCTTACCCATGTCTCTGCCCTTGCTGTCCTAGGGCACTGATGCTGAAGTAAGAGCCAGGAAGTAGAGGGGTGGCAAGGGCTGTGCCTAAACCACCAGCTCAGGGTCCTGCCCCTGGCCCATCTCAAATGACCAACCTGGAACTGGTCACTGGGACTCAGGAGAGAAGCCCTAAAAGAATCTTCTGTCCCTCTGTCTTCCAGCTGCTTCCATTTTCCCTATCTTGAAGTAAAATCTCAGCTGTACACATGGATACAGGAACTACATCACTTGCTGGCACTGGCCTGTCCCGAGGACAGCAGGAATTCTCCATAAGGAGCTTCAGTGAGTTTAGTTCACTTCATCAGAACTCATGTGGCTGTCAGAAAAATGGAGCTCATGATCTTGGTACTACAACCTCATATAAAAAGCCCTACTCCAAGGTTTGTTGTGTGAATGTTGAGTTCTACTGCTCAAATACCTCTTTTTGCAACTGCTTGAATTTTTGACTGTAAATGCCATGTGCTCTATGACAGTATTTAAAGCTAAATTACCAAAAAGTGCTCTACTTGAACAGGGGATTTTAATCAGTGTTTGTTGGTCACTCAAATGCTGCTGAACAAGAAATTCTGAGTTAAGAGCCACACGTGTCCGCTCAGAAGTGAAGGATATTTATATCCTCCAGCCCCACGTGCCAGAGGAAGAAGAGCACAAAGTCCTTCCACACATGGAGAGGACTCCATGAACAGATAGAGGGGGAGAAAGGAGCAGGTGCTGGACAGGAGGCATTGAAGCCACAGCTCAGGTGCATGGGGCCAGTCCAGGCTGCACCAGGAAGGTTCCTGGGTCGGCTCCCTGCCCAGGCCACCGTGGGGCTGGGGGAGTGTGATCAATAGGAGGCATCAAGGGTTGGCTTGGCAATCAAAGGCAGAAGTGTGGAAATGGCCACTCTGCAAATGGGGTTTCACTGTGCTGCCAGGAAGTTCTCCAGAGGCATTGGAAGCCCAAGCTGGTAACAGGAAATTAATCAGAAGGGTTTTTGAGCTGCTCCTCGGCTGGTGAGTGCTGCTGGGGCTATTTATACCTCTGAACTACAGCAATTTACCTTGCTAAGGAGCTGCTCAGATGTCACACATTAGCCACTGCCAGAACAAGTGACCTTTCTGTACAGTACATTAAGAACAAAGAGATTAAAATCCCTATTTTCCATGCATCATCCAAAAAAACCTCTGTGCTCTTGTTAAACCAGCTGCATTGAAGAGGAGTGATTAGAACAGGCTTTTTTTTTTTTTTTTTATCCTGCACCTGTCTCTGGTTCCACAGCTGAGGACACACTGAAATCTGCTTCCCTCCAGACCTGATCCTGTAAGAGCTTCAGGTGGTAATTAAATTCATCATTATCTACATCTAGTTCTACTTAAACACTTGAGGGGAAAAGCCACCTGAAGGCCAACAATTGCTGGAACTTGCAATAATGAGTCATCCACAAGAAAAAAAAAAAGCTCCCCCATTTCTCCATCCCCAAATGGGTGAGATTTTTCTTGGTTTTCATTCTTATGGAGACCTTGCAAAGGAGGGAGGATCATTTTGAGCAGCCCTGTGTGTCTCTGGAGAAGGTGACAGCTTCACTCCCAGCTAGGAGTTCCCTGACCATTCTATCAAGAAAAACTCAGGACAGGACTCTGCCAGATTTCTGCAGAACAGATGTAAGTGTGATTTTTTTATTCTGCACACTGCCAGCAGTCTGATTTCTGGCACAGTGACACAGACCTAATGGCTTCAAAATTGTCACTTATTGGCCTTTTTTAAAATCCAAAACCATTGAATATTTCTGCCTTTAAAATGTGATGGGTGGTTGAAAATTACTGGCACTGTACAATCAAATGATTCTTTGTACAGTCAGACAGACATCCCAAATAATCTGTATTTCTGGGGAAGAAAAAAAGTCAAAGCAGAACTTGAATTGTTTTGTGACAAAGTTCTGTATGCTCACTGAACATAACTAACCAAAAACACATCACTAAAACATGTAATAAATAATAAATAATTTTTAGAAAATTTAAAAAGATGCCAGACTTAGTGAGAGGTTTTTTTGCCTCCTAAAAATCATTATTAACATATTTATCTTCTGTCAAAATAAGATAGATTGTGACATTTTTTTTAATTTCAAGGCTGTACTGGAATTTTGTGTAGTTAGATTTGTGTTACATGATAAAAAATGACCACTTTAGGCATTCTAATCAGCTAGTGAACAAATTCTCTAAAAGCTAGGACTATGAACCAGAAAATGTTACTCATTAATTTTGTTTATGGTGATTTAATTTTAATTATAATACTTTAAAGCTATTTAAATCTACATTTCCATCATGTGAGAGTTAATGTAGCATATTTTGCCGAAATAATCAAGGCCTGGTAATACAGATCACTACAGAGCCTGTAATCAAATCTTTGATGAGTGTTTCAAAGTGTTTTTAAATGTGGCTTGTAAGGTGCTCTACAAAAGCTTTGCTTCTGTCATTGTGACTTCCCAAATGTTCCTCTGGCATTGTCCAAGTTTCATTTCCATTCAAATTCAAAATGGAAGAGCTTGTAATTGAATAATCGCCTTGTAAATAAGTGTTGTCTGCAGGTAAGGAAAACAATTAATTTTCACAGCAGCTTTCCTGTGTCAGTGTAAATAAAGATCCATCTTCCTGATGTCAATGAGCCCCAGCCCACTTGCCCCTCTGACAGCAGAAAAATGGGATATAAAGGTGTGTTCTTGTTGTTTTGTTTTTTTTCTGGAATGTTTCCTTGTAATTGAATTCCGTGTTCAAGACAGGCTTTCACTGCCTCGTGTTAGAAGATGGGAGCTCCAGGTTTGCAGTGATAAGCAAGCTGCCTGCAGGCAATTAGAGACCTCAGGGCTTGCAGAGTCTAGTCACTAAAATGTGTTCCAGCTCGAGTCATTGTTTAACAATCCGAGTCTCTTCCAGCTGTGAAACACTCCCATCATCAAGTGGGTCTCTGGGACTCCCTCAGGAACGGCAGGCTCTAGATATCCAGCTGCTAGGAACAAAAATAAATCTCTTTGAAGACTTATTTGCCATCACATTGTGTGAGGACTTAGAAAGGCTGAAGCATTTTAATCGTTCATCTCCATTCATCAAATCTTGTCGTTCTTAACAAAGCTCCAGAACAGTTCCAGCTGTGAGCTGGGTGCCGATGACACCAGGCTGTGGCTGTAGGTACCAATTTTGTGCTGAAGATGTGGCACACACAACAAGTTGCAATCACAACATGCAGAGACAATGGGGGGCATTTCAGAACTCTTTATTATTTATGCTCTTGTGGAGGGAGAGCAGCAGAACTTGAACAGCTATTGATCACCAGCCTCTATGGAGCACTATTAGAATCTTTCATGAATGGTTAGTCAGCTTTTGCTGCTGATTGTCTCTGCTGTGCTGTGATACCAGCAGCAGCAATTAGAAGTGATCACCTCACAGAAATATTCACTGCACAAGTTTGGTTGAAAAAATATCTTAATGCTTCTCAAACTCAACAAAACCTGGTAGTCTTGACTTCACTGGGATGTGAAGAAATCCCATTTTTCCTCCCTTCTGAGCTGCTTGCTTTAAAGTAGGGACTATTTCTCTTTATTTTTCCCCAAGATTTTAAAATTTTATTGCTGACCTAAGAAGGAAGGAAATAAAAAAAATGTAGGAAAATTTGTGTGTAGTTAAAACATTCTTGACCTCTTCCTTGCTAGCACCTAAAACCATTAGATAAATTAATAGCAAAGTGAGCTCTTAATGACTTTAAAGCATTTAAGCTGACAAGTATCTCTAGTGTATTTTTCATTAGACTGGTTTTTCTTATTGTGGTCCTTCTTTTTTATAAGGCATGTTTTGCTTCTCCCTTCTGGAGCAACCCAGAGAGCATCAGTGTGACACTGGGCTGGGCTGTGCAGTCAGCAGAAGGAAAACACACCCCATGTCCATATGCACAAATATCCACAAATATCCAAAGTGAGCACTTCAAAGGAACAGCAGCTCATTGCTGGCCAAGCACATGGATATTGCAGGAACACCCTTGGTGTTCCCTGCTCTTCTAGGAGACAAATTCCCCCAGACTTTGGGGAAACTTTGCTTCAGCACTTCTCTGTCAGGGGCACAAAAAGTCCTCAAATGATTTAGGGAGAAGAACCTTATCCCACTTCAGAGACAAGGTGCAGAGGTTAGACTGTCTTCCCAAATCAATACAGCATGGGAATGAGGAGTAAAACATGCTAGACCAAAAGTTATTTTGGAGGGGTTTTAGTTCTTTTGATGCACAAGTCAAAGCCCCTTGCAGGCTCCTGTGGAAATGTTCACATTAACATCAGTTTTGAATTTTTCTGGGGTTTGGATCTATTTGATGAAGGAGAGAGAATAATGTTGGATTTGCTGGAAAATGGTAAAAAATATTTTGACCTCCTCCTGAATTTTAATATATTTTTTTAAGCTGTGTGGTTTTGACTATGGTTTTACTTGTGCCTAATGCTGCAAGAAGGGAGAGCCCAGGCAGTGCTTAAGCAGAGTGAGGAGGAAACTCCTGCAGTAGCACTGCTGACCTCACCTGCTTTCTCAGTACAATTTCTCATCAAATTTCCCATAGCTTCTGATATTTTTGTTTAATTATTCCCTCCCAGAGAAGGTATTTCCTCTTATCCTTAGTTCCAAGGGCTTTCTGTCTGATTTATCTTCTATTTTCAGGACTCAGTGAAGCAGAAAAACAATGTTAGTCTTTGGTGGCCAGGGAAAAGGAGGGAAGCTCGTGGTGGTCTCCAGATGATCTGGCCCTGACTGAAGCAATCTCCTTCCACAAGGAGGGAGCAAAGGGCTGGCAAGTGCAGGTAAAGCTGCCTGAACTCCATGTGCTAAGAAATCACCCACACAAACACTTTCCAACTTTGGCAGTGCTCAAGTAATGGCTATTACTGCTCTAGGGAGGAAATAATTAAAGCCATTTCTTGACTCTGACAGTTTGATACTGGTGGTTTTCAATAGCAAATTACCAACATCTGTACAGCAAAATTCAGCTACTGCAGCAATTATTCAGCAGGGCTAACCACAGAGGTGCTAGGAATTTTTCATTTTCTAGATGTCCCCTCGTTAGGTGTGACCTGCAGTTGAGACCCAAGCTCCACACGATGGCAAACCCAGTGTCTCGCCTTAGAAATGTAAATGAAACCATCTGGAAAGCTGAATATTCTGTGAAAACCCCAGTGGCAAATGCATCAAAGCCAGAAAATGAAAGACTGGAAAGACATCTGAATGGCTTTCTTAACTATGTGACTATTTCAAGTTTCCAGAGCAATTCAGAAGCAGAATTTGTACAAATGATTCAATTTTACAAAAATTAAGGCTTTTCATTCCCACATACTGTTACAACTGTTGTGCTTTGTAAACACAGTGAGTGTCACTGTACAAGCTGAAAACTCACATCTACAACCTGTAGCAAGCAGCACAGCACTGCAGATCTTCATTGCTGGTGAAAGAAAGGGGTAGCAAAAAAACTAAATAAGCTCTCTACATCCTTAAGTCAAATATTTCTTTTTAAACATTAACTAGAAAAGGTAACACAAATACAATCAGAGGCTATGAGATGAAAGATGTTTCTAGGAGAGACCTGATTTGGGATTGATAATAAAAATCCCTTATTTCACTTTTGTTGTAGCTACTTGTTTTGTCAGGGTTTTATGTTAAAATCCACTTTGGTCATGGGTTTACTTGAGTTTAGTTTGTAAATTGGCACTCTGGCTTCAGCTCTGCTTCACTGTTATTTAAGCTGCAGGACCCCATCAAGGAGTAGTATAATTTGCTGTAAAAGTATGCAGTAATTTTAAATTAGAGCTTCAGACTTCAGCAATCTTTGGGATGGCCTGGTGGGGAAATAAAAATAGATTGTGCACCTATCAGGGGATAACTGAGAGGTTTTAAAATAGATTATAGTCTTCATGGCCCATGTCAGCTAATTAGGCTGTGGCAACAAAATCACTTATAGGCATGGGACAATTAGACACTTGCTTCCCTTTAGAGAAGAGAGAAACAAGTTCCTCAGAGTTAGATTAGTTTAATTTAGATATTGATATGCAAGTGCCAGTCAACTTAATAAAATAATGCCTTTAATGATTGCTACACAGTTATATTTTGAAGTTGATAAAGCAGATGTTGTTGTAATGATATCATAACTATCATGCAGCAATTTCCTGGCCTTGTTGCAAGCAGTTATGCTCAGATCTAACCAATATCCATCAGCCAAGTCCTCCTTTGGAACTTCAGGAAATGCAGGTCACAACATTTTTTATGGCAGTACAAAATTCAAGTTCTGTGCAGAGGAATTAAATGCAAACTAAACAGGCTGGGAAATATTTGTACAGTTTTGAAAAGGAGTGGAATCTGCTCTATGTTCAGTCAGATGCACATTATAGAGGAGAAAATAGCTCAGTGAGTATTTTCTTTTCACTCTTAATCTTCATTTGACATGAATGTGGACAGGCCAAGCCAGGTTATTATATCCACATCAGCAGTGCCTTCAGACACTGTGATGACTTAGTGCAGGGACACCCACATGAATCAATATTGATTGGCCACTTACTTTAAGGCTACTTAATTAAAACTAACAGCATGGCACAGCTTCCAGGCAAACCCACAGCGCTGTGATTTATGAGTGTGCTTGGGAGAAAGTGGGAAGGACACAGGGTAACAATTCTCTTTATTCTGCAATTGAGATCGCTTTGTGTAAGGTGAAATTAAAGAGTTTAAAAAGAGGAACTGAATGAGTGCAATAAATAAACTAAAAGGGATGTTTTGTCATTATCTAGGTTGTTGGGGAGGACTTCTGGCTTTTTTCCAGGGTACCTGACTGTCTCATTGCATATTGGTATCATCCAGGGCATCCAACATGAAGCTCTCTCAAGTTAATGATAAAAGAAAATTACTTGCCTGGGGTTGGAGCGAGCACAAGTGGCCTCACTGTTCTGTCAGGTTGGTCTTTAGTGTTTCTATTAAATGTATTTAGTTCCACAAATATATCAAATTATAATGTTTAGAGTACCTGCATCTGAGGGAATCCACCAAGATAATCTAAAATGTGTTTTTTTTCTAGAAATCTTCATCTATTGATGCTTGGGGAACAGTCTTTTTTTTTTTTTTTTTTTTTTTTTTTTTTTTTTTTTTTTACTAAGCTGGTTTAGGCACCAAGTTGTTCTTTATGTCAACCTTGTGTATTGTGTGTGTTTGTTTTACCAGAGATGCAGAGAAAACAGCTCCTTGTGTCACTAACAAAACCCTGGAGCTTTGCACCTCCAGATATTTCTGTTCCTCAATGGCCAGTGAGGAGGAAAAATAAAAGTCTCACAGATTGAAATGCCATAAGGAATTGCTTCTCATCTGCTCATATTTACGCAAAAATAAATAGAGAGAATTATGCCTTTAAAAGTTCAAGCCTTTGAATTGTGCTTAGCAGGCATAAGTCAAGAAGTCACTTGCAACACAACTGGGTTTGTTTTTTAGCAGCACTTTCAATATCCTGAATCTCTGCTTGCTATTGCAAACAGTTTGGTGAGGGAGCAGCTGAGATGCCAGAGGACAAAGTATTGCTCTCTGAGGGGAAAGTCTTGGAAATCATTAAGATAAAGGCAAGAATAGTTTAGAGAAATGTGATTTAGGCACTGAATTGAGTTTTTTTTTAATGTTTCTCCCACAGCAAGAAACAAGTTCTAGAAAATATTTTTTTTACATCTGATGCCAGAAGAAACCAAACTTTTTTGTCTCCTTATTGTACTAAATGATAGTTGGTGTTTTCTGAGCATTGTAAATAAAGCCAGACAACTCCATTGTTTCTAGAGAACTTTACTGATAAACTCTTAATTGAAGTAATGCACTTGGCTGAAATAATCCACTCTGTTTTAGTTCTTTATTTTTGTCCAGGTGTATCAATTTCCAAAGAGTGGCAGGCATCAGTTCTCTGTATTCCAAAGATTGAATTTTTGAAGGTTTTGAACCTTAGAACTTGCTGCTTCAAGTATTTAATCTTGAGGTTTTGTCAGAAGTCTGAAAAATTATGCTTTGTTTCTTGAGTTAGCTGTAAGGGACATAGAGTTCTCCCAAGAAACACTTATTTGTAAGGATTTCTTGTGAATGAAAATGATTTTTTGAATGCAGAGTAGTCCTCACAAAGCTCCTTGAACCATTTGCTTTCTCATTCTTACCCTTCACTCATTTTCTTCATCATGTTTATGGTATCAGCATTAAGATTCTTTGAAGGATGTTGTCTCTGACTTCTCTGGAGTTTTCTTTTGGAAACTTTTTCTTCTTGCAACTTGTCTTTTCTTAGGATTTCATTAAAGACCATGGTACAGTTGAGCTTATGAGAAAAAACCTTTCAAAGGGGAGTGCATGTTGCTCCCTGCCTCTCTGCCTTAGTGCTTTCCCAAACAGTGATTTAGCTGGGCAGGAGCCCCTGGACTTTACTGTGGGTGAGAGAATTGCTGTCTTGTGCTGTAGTGTTAACACAGACAGCACTAATAAACTGCAGGACTGGCTGGGATGTGTCCCTCTCCTATTAAAAATATATTGATATAAGATATTTCTCTCCACTGCCATCTAGTGAAGTTACTGTGCTCTGTTAAGGCTTGAGACTCAGCTGGGCATTCTGGTAGTGAGCACAGAGAGTCCAGTTCCCTGCAGAGAGTCTGATATTCATCCTTGGGGTAACAGAAAGCACTACAAAATAAAGGAGGTACAATAAATAATAGAATTCTGTCAATAGTTATGATGATAGAGACAGTGAAAGGATTTGTGCATGTTTATCAGTATTGCAGAAGTGATTTGCAACACCTAGATTGGAGGTGTAAAGAAAACAAGCACCCAAACCTCTGCAGCCTGGTGGAATGGTGTAAAGTCAGGCATTTTTGGTAGAAAACACACAGGTTTCCTGGGGGTCCAGATCTGCTGCCTCCAGTCTGTATCTTCAAGCTTGCAGAGTGATGCCCACCAAAATCCTCAGTGGATTTTCAGCCTAGAACTCAAATGACACTTTTTAAAAAGAAATTTCTGAATTTTTCAGCAATGACCAGGTTGTGTTGTGCCACACCAGGGAAGCTTTGAACCTTAGAACTTGCTGCTTCAAGTATTTCAACTTGAAGTTTTGTCAGGAGTTTGAAGAATTATGCAATGGCCAGGTTGTGTTGGGCCACACAGGGAGGTGTGCTCTGATAGGGCTCATGCTGTGAGCACGTTGCCCCTCTCCATTTCTGTTCAGCTCAGCAACATTGATTTTGCTTAAAGATCCTTGGCTATTTTTGTAACACACAAGTAGGTCAGCCCATCGTTTCCTGATAGTGCAAATAGCTAAAACAGGACATACTGATCTGAAATCATTATTCTCTTCATGTATCATTTCGTGAGCAAATACTCATGTGAAGACATCTTAAAATCACAGCCTGTTCCCAGTGCAAGAGACTGAAATAAATAAAGTTGAGAAAAGAGATAATATCAGTATTATTTAGAGGAAGAAAAAAATCAAGAGAAGTGCAAAGCAGATCCCTTTGATGGCTGCAGTGTTTATTTCCATTGCCATAGCTGAGCAGGAACTGCACTCTCAAGTGCCATCTTCCCACTTGAGTTTCAGGCATGATGGAACAGCCCGAATTCCTGCTGCTCTCTAAACCTGTGCACTTCCCTCTGGAGCTATAGGAGCAGTGTGCTGGTGTGCTTGGCTGTTTTTTATTTTCCTTCTATCAGACTTAGCACAGAATCTATTGGGTAACATTTAAAGGCAAATTATGTGAGTATCCCTGAGCTCTAAGTGAATTATATATTCCCTTTGAACAGAAATGAAAGGTGAGTTTATGTTTTGACTTGGGGTTGGCTGCTAAAGTTTGTGCTTCCAAGTGGGAACTGTGTATGTACAGACTTGCTGTATTTTCCAAAGTTGTGTTAAGGAAGGAAAACAAATTGGTCATCTGGCAAATAAAAGCCAAATGCAGGGTGGAGTAAGTTTATTATTATTATTATTTATTTTGTAGCTAAGCCTTTTTAAGGTCATTCATTGATTCGCGTCATAAATTGTAAATTACAAAAACAAAAGAACAAAATTTCTTAACTTTGTTTGCTAAAATGTGTGAGAAATTCAGGAACCTTTGAAAAATCTGAAGCTTGTAATTTTGAATGAGTTTGCTCTATTCAGTAATTGGAGCCATGTTTAAAGAAAAGGAAAATCTTTTATTTTACTGAAGAAAGGCTCAATAGGATTGAGTTGTAGCCACTACCCCCCAACCAAGCTGAGAGCTCAGAGTGATTGAGAGAGTTGTTGTTTTACCTGTCTCTTGAGGCAGTGAATAAATCTTAAATAATAAATCTTCTAAATAATCTTGAATCTCAGTGTGCCCAGGCATATTTACAGAGTGCCAGGGCAGCCAGGCAATGACCATGCTGCTAATTATAAGTAAGCAAACAGTTTGGTTCACTGGCAACTTCAGCACTGATCTTTTTCTTTTTTTTCCCCATTTCATTTTATTTCCAACCAATTTGCATTTAAGCTTCTTTGTTCAAGGAGTTCCCTTCCAAAGTTAGAAGGAATGACATTTGAACATTTAATTGCATAGTGTCATAATACTTACACTTCATTTTTATTGAAAAAAAATACTTTTCTAAATAGAAAACTTCAACCAGTGCATTTTCTTTAATTAGAATTTCATCCAAAGAGTTGCAAGGGGATGTAATGGAGGGAATATGGTTCCTAAGCAGGCCTGTTATCAATAAGCTAAGAAAGTATATTAAGAAGTTACACATATTAAATGCATCAGGAAGAAGAACAAAATTTTATTACTATGGTCTTTTCAACCAGAATTTTAATTCCTGGTTTTGACATTGCTGGGTAAGGTTGTAGTATTTCAAAATTCTCTTTTGTTCTTTCCATGGTTGTTTGTGTTGGACCTCACAGACTCCAAGCTTTTTTGTATTTCCCCAAAAACCATCAGAGCTTGTGGACATCCCAGTGGGATGGGAATTGCCTTGATGTCCCAGGGTCAGAAGCAGCGTGGCAGATGCAATGGCACATCCCCTGTGGAAAAGCAACAAAGAAAAGAAAAGCTGCAGGGGTGCAAAACCACTCAGAGCAAGTTGGTGATGGATTGGGAGCAATAGAGGAGGGATAATCCAGAGCAGTTTATTGAGACACAGGAAGGTTGAAGATGGATGAACATCCCTAGTTTTGCACAGTGCTCCTTCCACACAAACTATTAAATGCAGATTGGAAAGTGAAGGTGAAATGCTGTAGGATATGCTGAATGTGGCATTGCACTGACTTCCAGTGCTGTCATCATTTCATTGCAGTATTGGTTTTAATTCTATCCTGTAAAAATGTTGTGTTGAAAAGATCAAGATCAATCAAGTTCATCAGGTATAAGAATCTGCAGGACTGCTGCATTTGGATTTGATAAAGCAATACCAAAGTTTCTCATTGTGCCAGCCAGTTGAAGACTGTCCTATTTCAAGAAGAGGGAAAAAAAGTTTATAAGAAATGGGATGTCAAGAGTGGTCTTTAAATAGTTTTCCAGTAAAAAATATATGGATTTTACTTCTGGTCCAGAGTAACATACAGTATCTGCAGAAGTGACTTGTTCTCTCAAAAAGGTACCAAAAGAGGGATTTACTGCTGAGTTATTGATTTGATTTTCCTTAGAATCATCCTGGCTGTTACATCCTCTCTTCCTGCTTTCCATCAGGTAATGACTGCACTGCACCTTCTACAGAGTTTCCATTTCATGTCAAAATGGTGCACATTAAAATAAAAACACTGGGAGAAAGAAGTTAGGAACACTGAAGGTGATGCTGTCAGAGTCAGGCCCAAAATCCACCTCATATCCTAAAACCACCAAGAGTTAATACTTGGGAAGAGTGTAAGTAAGTAAACTTGATTCCTACAGAAATTTATTTGCAGTCTACCTATCTTAGCCTCTCCTGGTGGACATCACTGTAAAGTTATAACTTGGTATTTGTAGAGAAGAGCAGAACTCGTCAGCCATAGATTATTGCGCAAATTTATTTACAGTTTTAATTTTCTTTCCATTTGCTGGAGGAGTAGAATGATTAAGTAAAACCTTTGGAAAAACAAATGGGTATTTTTTTTCCAAGGAGAAGGCATAGAGATATTGCTAATAAGGCTGCATTCCTTTGATGTCAGGCCTCATGCTGCATAAACTTTATGGACCCATCATTAGTCCTTGTCAACTCTTAGGGTCTTTTGGCTTGGGGCCAAACAATTGATATAGTGGAGAGCTTCCAGCTAAAATAACAGCCTCTGCATCTTTATCTTCCCATCCATCAGATTGTTGGTGGAAGAGATAGGGCTAATTTGTCACTCTACCCACTTGGAAAAGTGTGATAAATGGCTTAATTAGAAATTTTCTTCTTTTTTTTTTAAGAAATCACGTTTCATGAAAACTAGAGGTTGGGAAAACAAGGGCTGAGGATTGAATTAGAAAAGGAAAATATTTTTTCTTCAGTATAGATCAGAGAAAACACAACCATTATACAATCAGAAGTGGAAAGAATACAGTTGTTTGGAACGATTCTCAAGGACAAAAAACTCAAACCACTCTAACACACAAATGATCTGTGGGCTGTGCAGTTGCCCAAAGACTGTGTCAGACCAATCTCCACAGAAACATTCACCTGCAGAGTGCCTTTTTAAATATCCTGCCCCAAAAAATTGCAGTGCTTTTGTGTTTAGAGCTCTAGGAAAACTAGACTTGTAGCTAAAAGGAGATCTAAATAGAGAATTAACTGACTGTGTGATGTTTCTCCTGTCTTCCAGCAGGCATTGACACCAAAGGGAGCTGTGATTTCCAGGAGGCTCCTGGGGTTAGTGCCTACAGCACTCAAATTTGCTTCAAATCTCATCCATCACTTTTGGGATAAGGCCATGGATCAAGGACTGAGCAAGCCCAGGTCATGGTTTTGGATGTTTCTGCTCAGGACATGCTAAAGGTAAAAGGATATTTGCATTTTCTTCTTTTCTTGAGGTAATTTTGTGATGTATGAGTCAAACAACCTACATGGATTAAAATCATTGGTTTTGATGTTTTGCAAACTGCAGACCAGAAAAAGGGAGGGAGAAAGTGAGTAAAATTCTTTTCTTGACTGTTGTTTCCACCACTGTGTTTGGATAATTATCCTTCCACTTTGCATAATTATGGCATGCATTCCTCTACATGGATGTGTTGGTGACAGCTGCCAATCTTTAACATGTTAGAGATGTCTGGGCTTTGTATTTCTAAGCATCTTTTTGTGTAACTATTTCATTTGGGTCACTGAGGGAATATATTTCTCCTTTTTTTCTGATCCAACATAAATTAATAAAGCAAGAGACAAACTGCATCCTCCTTTTTTGATAAACTGCCCAGAAATTGGATGTAATTCAGAAATAATTTAAAAACTCTTTAACCTCTGGGCAGAAATTTATAATAGTAAGGAAAAGAGAAACATTTTTCAATTAAAAAGATTTAGAATCCCTTTCTCTATAGAACACTAATCTGAAATGACACTGAGGGGTAATAGGCCTGGTATTAGTGCTTCCCCAAGGAAATGTCTTATCTTTTGCACTAAATTAATTGTGTCTTTCTCACACATCCTAAAGCTGTCAGTTTGGGCATTCTGTGTAAGGAAGCTCATGATTTAAAGTTTCTGAGAAGAAAGGCAAAACAAAAGTGTTTAAACAATACTGACCTCTTATGCCCCAGTCTCCACAATCTGTTCTGAAGAGGCTAACCATGAACATTAAATCATTGCCATTCCTAGCAAAGTCACAGGGACAAGCTGGGGGAGCAGCCTCTGTGTGGGTCAGCTCCTGGAGCACTGCAGCAAATGACAGGAGAAAGTGGGGGTGGCTTGGGACAACACAGAGGTCTGGCAAGGGCAGCATTGCTGAGTTCCAGCCTCCCAGCACAGTCACAGTCAGAAATGATCCCTCCTGACTCCCTGGTGGCTTCTCCAAGACCAAATAATCTCAATGCAAATGCCATGTGGGAAGGGTGCTCTGTTCCTCTGTGCCAGGGTCACAGAAATGAGACTTTGGTGACCCAGGGCCAGCAGGGATGGAGCAGCTCCACCACTCACTGCCCCTGCTCATCCTGCCTGGCCAGGAACACGGGTTCTTGGAAGTCCCCAGCAGCCTTGTCTGGGCTGTCTTGGCTTGTTCTCCATTGCTGCCTTCACCCAGGCAGGAGGGCTGCCCTGGCCCCAGCTCAGGAGATGTTTGCAGAGCCAGAGCTGCAGAAAATGCTCCCTGATGCTGGTGGCATCAGCTGCCAAGTGCCCTCTGTTAATGTTGGGAGATCAGAGCTCTAAGGCTGTGTTTGTCACTGTGGGACATCCTTAATATAACAGGGAAAAAAGGATGTACAAAGGCACCTCCTGCTTCCATGAGCTGTGTGATGGTGCTGGCTGGACCAGCTGTTCATGGACAGGATCTGCTCCCAAGACAGGAAATGCCCATTTCCCTAATGAAGTGAAGATAAATTGTATTTACAGCTTTAGATCTTTGCTAGGAAATCTGATTTATCTAACTGTAGAATCTAAAAGTTCAGCAAAGTGGCTGCACAAGGGACATGAAAAGTGCATTTACAGGATTATTTTTTGCATTGAAGAGAAATCAAGCATTTTCTTTTGTATAAAGAAATGTCTTGGACATGAGGAAGAAAAGGAATATGTTAATCCCTGTGTTAGTGATTTGCTATTTTAAAGTAAGTAAATACATCCAATATGTTTTACTTTATTTTAAAAGTAAGAACTGTCAGAAATAAAACTCTCTAAGTCTCGAGTAATTCTTTTTGATTTAGAGCCAGTTGTGGTTATTAATGTATTAAATGAATTCAATATGTTTTGAATTGCTTTGCCACTTGGTTTACTTGGAAACTAAAACCATTTGTAACTAAACAGTTGGACTGGTTCTGAGTCAGACCAGTGTATAAGAATATGTAAAACTAATGGTGAACTTTAGACCATCAAAAAGCAATCTTCTGGACTAGATAAAGACTAGATAAAGAATTATTAGAAACTCAACCTAAAACTCTTCAGGTACTTGGAAAAGAAAAATAATTCTCTACACTTTCATCCTACAATTTGCAATTTTAAAAAACCCCAACTCAATTTAAAGGAAACTCAGGATGAGATTTCTGTGCATACTGAGCAATGAGGAGAACTGGCAAGAGTGGACTGGAACTAACTTGAAGTTTTGCAGCAAATCTGCTGTAAATCCAGACATATTTACAGTTTTCAGCCTGCCTAAGTGTGTGTGGTGGGTGATCTCACAAGATGTTGCTAATTTATGGATTATAGTTCCCAAGAATTAAGGGAGATGAAGTTGGATTCTTCAAGCTGTCAGGTGTTCTTTTTTTTCTTCTTCTACTACACATAGAACAGGTTCAGATTCTTTTTTACAAGCACACTTGTAATACCTTTTGCAAAGTGCTTGTAAATCTGCCATCAGTTTGCTTGTTTATACATGTGACTTTAGAAGAACCTGTTCCATGTAAGTAAAGATGAATCAATAGCTCCTAACCTGTGCAAATCACTGTGCAGAAATCATCTCTAGCAGTTTCTCCTAAGACATGAAATGAAGCATTCTTTCAATATTTCATTTTACAGTAGACTGAGTTTTATTCAAATCAAATTCTTGAGAGTTTCATTTAGAGCCTGAGCTGATCTGTCCTCTTAAACTCTTCATAAAATGCTCAGAAAAATTGAGTTTTCAATACAGGTTTTCAAAATGATGCCTTCATTTTTATCCAGTGGAAAAGGTTAGACTAAACAGAAGTAAAAGGTCAGATTTATTAAAGTGTAGAAACCTGTAGAAATGGATCCCAGGTGGAGTTCAGTCATGAAGGATTTCAGGACTTGGTCATAGGGATGACCTGTGGATTGTTTAACCATGGGTCTAATCTGCCCTGAAATGGAAAAATTGCCAACCTTCCCCCCTCTCATGGCACAATGATCTTAGAATATCAGTTTTAGTTATGGGCAGGTCTGGCATTGGGATTTGTCAGATAAATGGGAATTTTGTTTAAGTATATGTGTGTTGTTAATGGTTTGATCATTGGCTTTTGTCAGAGGGGAGAAAAACAACACAATGAGCATTCAAAAATTTCAGTGTTCATTGTCCCTCCAATGAGTGTGACAGTAACAGACCTTGTAGTTCCTCTGGCCTCATCTACTCACCAATAAATACAATTTCTGCCTGAAATCCCTATCCCACTACATATTACTATAAATTAAATTAACTGCATTTTCTTTTCAATACAGATTCCAGTTCTTCCTGGACTCACCAAGAATTAAGAGGGAAACTCCATGATGAAGGATATAAACCCAAGGGCCAGGACATAAAGCAGAGGATATGATATGTATGTACTCAAAATGGTTTATGTATGTTTGCTTTGATCTTTAAATGTAAACCTAATGCTTATCACAAGTTAGTGATTGCTTGCCAGAACCAGATTTGCCTTGCACTGTAGCATCAAACTTGAGGCAATGAGAACAGCATGAAAAACAGCTTGGCAGAATGAAAAATATCTTCCAAGTTCTTAATGCCTTGGACTTTCTTGGCTTTTCTTTGGCTGCAGAACCAGAGGTGAACATATCATCCTTTCAAATTGCTTTGATAAATCTCATTCCCTTTAGGATTAAACATTCCTGAACATTTTTATGCCTCACTGAGCTCTTTCAGAGAAACAAAAATTAATTCTTTAGCTCAACATTTATACTCATAAGACCGAATTCCCCTTGCCTGTAGTTTTTGTAGCCATGGCCATTTATTCAGAGTGACCACACTGTTACTCTCCTGCCTACTTTGTGCACTTAGATTTTATGTACAGAGATTTTATGTGGCTCTGACCAGTGGGAAATGACACAGCAGTGTCCTGCAGGGGTGAGTTGGATGAGTAGATGTCAAACATCGATTTTGGATGCAAAGCCAGGACACTTCTGTGCATTCTGTGCATGCAAAATCAGGCTTAACAATTAAGTACTTGACTTTGGTTATCTCAGCTGAATCCAGGCTAAGCTGAGCACATAGAGACAAGAGTTAGCACCTCATAAATAGTCCCAAATATTTGCAAAGTCACTGGCACAATGTGACTCAGGTGTCCTGAAGTAATTGTGCCACCTGATTTATACCTTTGGAGGGACCTGGAAAAGGTGAACAGGGACACGGATTTTGAATGGCTGCTCTGTGGCTCCTTGGAAGGATACCTTAACCAGCCACAATCCTTTTAGTTATCCAGCCCTCAGTCCTTGCAAAACAATTTTCTAAGGTGGCTGAGGTAAAAAAGTAAGAATTTAGTGAACAGCTCAGTTTTTTATGTGATGAGAGTTTGCTGTGATCTGAAGCTGTTCTCCTTTATTCCTGTTTGCCTTTCTGACAGCCAGCTAAATCAAACCTGTATATTTATACAAGGAGCATCCCAATAAACAGTTCACATGCAGTATTCAACATCTGTGTAGCAGCTTAGAGCAGGGAAACAGGTGACAAAGTGTGTGAAGGTGATACAGAATTGATAGAAGGTGAAGTTTTGTCCCAGCAAACCTTTGTTAAAGAAATCAGTGCTCAGGGGGAAGGAAGGAATGATCCATCCCAGCTCAGACAAAGCCTGAAGCACCTATAAATTAGTTGAGTAATTAATCTTTTCCTGTGTAATCTGAAATTACATATCTTGGTAATGTTGCAGTTTGAAAGAGTGAGATGGTACACCAGGAAATATGACCAAAAATCAAGTGAACAAGAAGAAAAGCACATTTTCTGCTTCAGATGATGACTGTTTTACAATGAATAAGACTTTTAGAAAGGCTATCACTTTTTTTCTTTCTATGCCACATAAACAGATTAGGAATTCTCTGCTTGAGGAGCAAGGCTCTCTGTGTGATACAGCCCTGAGGTGCAGCAAAACCAGCCCACAGATGTGAGATACATCCAATTTGATTTTCCATTGGACCTGCTGCTTGGCTGCTGAGCAGCCCTCCTGTAATCAGATGTATAAAATTGCACCCTCATTTCCTTTAGTTCCAGGGAGGGCTCAAGGAGGTCTCTGCCACACTCAGGTTAATTTGGATCATCATCCAAATGCACAGATGTTTGTTCCAATCTCCTCCTGTAAAGGAAGTGGGACTCTGATTGTGCTACTGTGACATTTCCAGTACTCTGGACAGGGCAGAATCCATGCAAAAATGCTCTTCCTTGCACTGCAGAATTAGCTCTGGCAAGGAATGCACAAAAGGGGAAAAATATATTAAAGTGGTCTGCAAATTTTTTTTTCCAAGTGACATGATTTGAGGATTAAAATCAGAAGTTTACATGATCTGCTATTTTGCTGAAACTAATATATACATTTCTAACTTGCCTGTTAGATTTTTACATAGTATGGAGCTAATTAAATTTGCCAGCAGATCAGTAATTCCAAATGAAGTTAGACAGAGGTGACCCATAATACTCAACTTGAGTGCTTTCATATACTGACTCCCTATAAGATTTCATGTAGTAATTTTAGAATTTAAAGTGCCAGTGACTTTATGTTCATACTTAAGAGCTATTCCCTCCAACTTAAGAGTTATTTATTTTAACTAAAATAAATTCAATCATATTTCTTTTCCATCTATTATCAACTCAATGTGTTATATATAGTAAAATTGACCTAAACCTTCCCAGGTAAAAACCAACTAACCAAAACAAACTAAGAGCAAGTAAAAGTGATTTAAATAGCAGAGTTTTCTGGCTATTTAACTCTGCTGCTTTCAGAGTTATATCTTTGGTATTACTATCCCTAAACAAATTGAACAAAATACTGACCAAGTTGAAAAAGTTCAGTAAAAGGAAAAGCTGTTTTAAACTCTGTATCTAAAATTGTTCAAGGTACTTGTTCAATTGTTCTTGTCCTTTAAGAAACTTTATTCTGGTGTTCCCATACATTAGCCCCCCTATTATAACTGTATTTTAGGGGGAAGAAAAGCCAAATCACCATTTGGGACCTGTATTTCCTCAGGTAACATTGGTAAGGCCCATAAAATTCCTCCTGCTTCAGCCAATGTAATCTTGTGAAATCTGTAGGTAACCATGAAGCATTTATGAAAATGTGGTGCCTGCACAGGCCTTTGAGTGGTGAATGCCAGAAGTACCACCATGTACAGGAAATATTTTTAATATTGATGAAAATGGAAAAAAACCAAGCTCAGCCAGATTTGTGCCCCAGGCTTGGAATGTGAACACTGACAATTCTTGGCTGTGTCCAGCAGTGCAGGTCAAGACAGGGAGGTCAAGAAGTGCAAAGGTTGTCAGTGGCTCCTGTGTGCCCCTGGCTGCCCTCATGTCTGGAAATCATCTTCCTGCCTCTTCTGGGTGGTGAGGAAGGGTAAAATTCCAGTTTAACAGAGAAAACTGAGTTTCAGCTAGATCAGCACTTCCCTCCCTGGTGCTGGAGTGAGTGATTCCACCCCCAGCACAGCCTTTCTGTCTGTTCCTCTCCCTCCTGCTGGAGGGATGGGAGGTTAAACCAGGTGCTTCTTTTTTTCTATGCTTAAATTAGGAAAAATGAATCTACCTTAGCTGACTTCCCCAGCAACATGCACAATGCTTAGCTGGGGCATGATTAACTATTCCATCTGCTGGTATCCTAATTACAGATACTGTAACAATGGCTTTTGTCCTGCTGTATGACTATGGGAGGAAAAGACAAAGAAAATAATTAGGCTCAGCAGACACAAACAATAAGGGGGTGGTTTTTTGTGCCTGGTTGTTTTTTTTTTAACCTGTTTAAAAAGCAATGTGTTCTGCTTGTCCTGGAATGTTATTCTTAACCAAAGTCTTAGTTTTGAAAATTATAAGTTGTTTAGCTCTTTCTGTCTTCTAATTGCTTAATTTAGTTCAGTTGTAGCTCCAGAGTTCTTTAGGAGTTATATAAGGAAAAAGAAATCTTTCAGCCCTGAATTGAAACACCCAACCTCAGTGCTGCTTCTCTTGTGGGCAGTGGTACCATTTTTACAAGAGAAGTGATGAATGAAAATGTGATCCAGACTTCAGGACATCTCACACTGACACAGTGCCTTGAGACAACAACAGGACAGGCTGGCACATCTCCTGTAACATGGTAAATTAAAATAACCAGAATCAATACCTAAAAATGCACATATTAATAAGGTATCACCAATGAATGACTGCAATTCCCACCTCCTTGAAAAGGAGAGGTTTTGTAGCTGAGACACAATCAAATCAGAACTATCTTTTGCACAGAATGAACTATTGCTGTTGAAATGCCTGCCTGGGGCTCCAGGCACACTGCCACCAAGGAACAGGCATTCCTTAGCTCTCTGCTGGTGCTCCAGCTCTATCTGGCCTAACAGACAGGATGGAGTCTGGCCTGCAAAGTTATCATTATGATGTCAACATAAATATAATTACATTTTCTCCAGCAATGGAATTAGTGCCACTAGGAAACAAAATCATTTCAGGTTTCTCCTGCTGTGTTTGTATGAGCTTGGGGTCTAACTGCCAACCAGGGAAATTTGGCCTTTGTGCTCAAATAATGCAATGCTGTGCTTCCCATTTTGAGATGAAATTACTGCTGGTGGGATTTGAGATATAGGAAAAGAATTCATGTTGCTAAATCTTTTGGTAGATGAGGCTGCTTTGTCTCACCACATGAAGATGGTTATTACAGGGCCATGCATACACAGATGCACAGCTAGAGCTTATGTGCATGAGTGTGTGTTGGTTTGGGATGGCTTTTTAGGAACATTAGTGTGATGTGCATCATTGTAAGTGCAATTTTTATGGAGAAGGATATGAGCCTCCAGGTACCTATTCCCTGTCTCTCTGAGTGCACTCATTTTCTAAGGTTCTGGAGGTGGATGAGGGATCTCAGCAGTAAGCCCTGGGATGCTGCTCCCTACATCTCCTTATTGCAGACCCAGGCAGGCCATGCTAAGGAATTTCTGGCATGCCATATGCCCACATTTTTCCTGGTGAAAGCAAGGATTGGATATGAAAAACTTGCTTAACCACAGACTATTCTGTGATTTAATGTACCAGTCAGTTAGGAAATAAATGAATCACTAGAGATTCTTGGAGCATTTCTTGTGCATCAAGAGGTTGGCTTTTCCCTCAGCATCACAGCACACACAGAATTAGTTGAGAGTGATGGTGAAGAGCTAATTCTCCCTGTAATTGTGCCTCCTGTGCCAATATTGCAGTGTTCCCAAAAACAGTCTCAAATGAGATAAAATCAACAAACTGAAGGCAATTTCTCTTACACATAGCCTTAAGTCTTTTTTTTTCAAAGAAATCTGAAATGATACTGCAGGATAAGTATTCCAGCTGCTGCTTCAGTGGTGTCCAACTGCAGTGATTGAGAGCAAAGCCTCCATGAAAGCAAAGGGAAATTTGTGCTCAGTCTTGCTGGCCAGCTGGATTCCAAGTGCAAATCAAGCCCTTGTGCTGCCTTATTCAGGGCTAACAGTATAAATAGGGTGAGGGGAGGTTGGTATATTGGGTCAGATTACATGGGCACTTGTGAAGCAAATTTCCTGATTTCTCCCACTTAGCTTTTCCTTGCACCTCAGGTCAGAGCATAGGAACTGGGCTTTTGGATTTTGGCTTTTGGATGAAACCAGCATCAGGTACTCCAGGAGGACACTTCCTAAACTCCAGACAGTCAAGACATGGGGCTAGATTGGAAAATTCTGCCACATGTGTAGTGTGGATGTGGGGTCCCCACTGCCAGCTGGATTTCTGCTCCTGTTTAGCTTTCCAGTGTAGGTAGAGCCATCTGACACCCAGGTAAAACACTAGAGCATTACAGACTCTCATTTTGAGTAAATTGGAAATTTAAAGAAGTTTTAGAAACTTTAAAATAATGCAGTGCTCATCCCAAGTGATTTAAAATTGAGGTTTTCAAATCCCTAGCACAGTTTCTTTCTTCCCCTCCACAGCTGAAGAAGCAACTCTGCTTTTGAGACTCTCCACTACCATATGCATGTTAAAAAAAAACCCAAACCCAACAACTTTTTCACTATGACTTACATACCAAATTTGCTTATTTACTCCTAGGTGGAATTAATCTTGTCTTTAATTACTTTTATAGCAATTACATGCTTTTAATCTGTGGTTTAGTGATCTGTTACTTACAGCTGCAGTGAACAAAACACACATAGGCTGGGGGAAACACATCCCTTGTGTAGGTGGCCACTGTAGGCCTTTTTTAAATTATACCAAGCCTCATGAGTTAAGGCCTAAGTTGTTTTCAGGATTTGAACAAATGAGGATATTTCAGTCAAGGACATCATTGGCAACTCTTTATTGAAAATGTCAAGAGTGTAAAGCCCAAAAAAAAAACTTGTCCCAGAAAGCTTAATGTCACAGACTTACAGCATTGTGTTCAAACACTCTGTACTGGTTTTAATCTTCCTCTTGTTTTTCTCTCATTGCAAATGGATCAAATTACTCAGGATAGGAGAAATTAATTCACAAACTTCTTAGGTATCTGGATTTCAAGTTCTAGTTGGACCAACTTGTAGTGTGCTAAAAGTGTACACTTGTATTGCTCTTCCCTCCTGAACATGTGAAGATGACAGTATTAAAGAATTAGTCCCCAGAGCATTATTATCCACTTCCAACTGATGGGGCACAAAGAGATTTGATGACTTTTTCAATACACTGTGGTAAAGCTAGGAAAGGAATCCAGATGTCCTGGTTCCTCATCCTGTCCCTGAACCACAAACCACACATCCCTGCCTTATTAGTGACAATCACAGCACATGAAAACAGACTATTTATATCTAAATATTTCATCTGTTCTCACTCATTATTCCCTAACTCACCAATGTAATTATGTTGGCAGGGTGACAATCTCTTTTTTCCCAGTAAGAGCAAACAGATTGTTAGGTTTTCTGCTGAGATACAAGCTGCACAAGAAGAACTCCCAAATAAATCAGATCAAAAAGACCACATTTCCATTGAAACATCCTTGGTCAGGCAGCAAGGGGAGAAAAGATTTCATAACATCTTCCTTGGCTGAGTCAAACAGCTGCATTAAAAGCACTGATCAAGAAAGGTTAACTTGGAAAAGGATACTAACTCAGAATAGGTTTAGCCAAAGAGAGCAAGAAATAAAAAGGGGCTTTGGAAAGTTCTGGTTTTTGAATGTAGTGTGATATTTAACAGTCCTCAGAGTCTGTGTAAGAAGCAGCTTTGGATAAAAAATTAGATATTACAGATTGCTTTGGTGATTACATATTCTCTGATTAGCAAAAATGATGCTTGTTCTGGTAAAGCACTTCCTTCCATGTATGGGGAAGATCAGTGCAACTTGGGCAGAGCACAAAGCTCCTGGAATGTCACTGCTGAAGTCAGTGACACCACATTTCACTCTGTACAAGGCAAACACCTCACAGGTCTTGGCAGTGCTTGGGCTGCCTCATCCTGAAGTGGCAGCTACTCTCTGTGTCCCAGATGCAGACATTACAGGCAGATAATGTGCATAGTCACAATCCTTTTATGTGCATAATGTGCATAATCAGAGTCCTTTTAATTTCCCAATGACATGCAGGAGTGAGGCTGTGTTTAGCTTGTACACAATACACACACTAGTTCTGCTCAATAGGATGCCACAGTTCACTGCCACAAAACTTCAGGTTCCTAATTCCAAGCAGACTTAGAGCAAAGGCTGAGAGCATAACCTGAATTCATAATGTTCAGGTTTCAAAAAAAAATTGCCAATTAACAGCAATGTTTTGGCTGGGATTTTTTTCTCTGCTGACCACGTGCTTCCAAATGTAAGTCTGAGAAATCTCCCCTGTAGTGGAACAAGACCAGTGATATTTGAGAACACTGGAAGGAGAAAGCATCTAAAGAGCACTGTGTTTGCATCTCTTACTAAGTCAGAAACTCTCCACTGTGCATGTGCTCTTCTGTTTTCTGTTGGCCAGGGTTTGGTTTGGTGACTCTGTACAGTCCCAGTACAGTTCTGAAACCCTCTGTTGTTTAGCACCACGAGTGAAATGGGCACCATAACCTCTGTGTGGCCCTGGAGCTGCACAGGAATGATTTCCTGCTCTCTGCAAAGAAAGATGCCTTCAGATTCTGTTAAATGATAACAAATAAGGAAAAGGAGGCCTCCCCTAGTTCTAGCAATCCTATCCCTCCCACTGGGCTTTCCTAGAGGTGGCAGAGTTGAAACTCGCAGGTTTTATTTTCAGAACATGGTCATTTCTCATTTTGGTATTTCAAAGTAAACAATCCTTGGTTCCCATGTATTATTCAAGTAGAGAGAAGTGGGTATCCAGTGCACAGATAATCAAACATCCAGCCTGCACCAGACAACCTTCTCAAATCACTTGAGAAACTTCCCTATTGCTGTTGTTATCATTCTCCATCCACTTCCTCCAATTATCCAGCACTTCAAACATCATATCCCATATTTTCCCCACAGCTGTGGGGTGAAGAAAGCAAGAGCTGTGTTCCTTCCAGCTCCCCTAACAGTGCTTGCCCACAGGAGAAGAGAGGGAGCTGCACAGATGTTGCTGGTATCACATTAATACAGAAATAACCTGTTGAAAGCAGCTTTGTTTTCAAACGTTTCAGTGAGAAAATACCAGTTTCAGAGTGAGGAATTAATGATTTTAACCTGCCTATCAAACTCTTTCATTGCCAGCATGTAAAATCCTTATTGGTGTTTCAAGTTGCAAGTCGTAATGTTGAGGGTATTTTCACTGCTGCCAAAACATTTACCATGAAACTGCTATTCAGATCAAATTATCTTGAAACTGCAAAGCGTGCGTGGATTCCAAATTATTCAACTTGGAGCGATTGTTGCACATTGAAATTACACGGTAGAACCCGCAAAACACCACCACTGCTTCAGATTCACAGGGATGGCAAAAATAGCTCTCAAAAGAACTCTTCTCCTTGAATGCACTAGTGAAACAGGCACAGGCTTTGGCTGTTTTTAAACCAGAAAACCTCTTTTTTGAGGCAGGCTGGGTGGTTCTGGCTTAGGTTCCAGCACCCTTCAAAAACTCTCAGAGAGGTGCTCAGCGCTGGTAGGATCCTACTGACTATCTCACATTTACCTTTCAGGAACACAGCAGTTGTGGAAAAGAATCCAGAGCATCACCAAAAAGAGGATTGGGCAATTTCAAGTCTTTGATGAACCATCATTGCAGGTATTGTGATGTGCTTTCCTTTACATAATGTTACAAACAACCTGCTGCTTTTTGTAAGGATTCTGTGTTGCAATGAAAGAACAATTCTGGCCACATTAAAAACTTGTCTAAGAAAAAGGTGCTTCCCTCAAAGAGCCATAAAGATAATTTTCCAAGAATCACAGGAAGGACTGTCTAATTTAGTACCAGAGGCAAGGGGTCATTCCTCTCTAGCAGAGAGGGGATGGACAGATGAAAACCCTAAATGCAGAAAAATCTTAGAGATGAAACTCCTAACTGCTGTCAGAAAAGAGTTGACAAAGAAAAGTGAGGGCTGTAGAAAGAGCTCACCTGTGAGGAATATTGAGTGTGGCACTGGAGCAGGGTCCTTTGCCCTTTCAGTCACTGATAATTGGAGATTAACATCTAAAATTTGTGTGCTTTTCCCCTGAAAGTTTGTAGTTGATTTGTTCTCATTCCTTCAGTGAAATATCCTGAAAAGCAACAAAAAAAGCAATAGGGTAAGACAGGTTCCCCAGATGTGGTGGGGAGTGCTCAATGGGTGTTTGTCTGCAACAGGAAATCAGTGCCTGTGTGCTCTGCCACTTCTTTTAATGTGCACACAGTGACAGCTCTGTGAGTAAAATACCAGAAGAATATCCATGAGCTTCCACAGTGAACACATTTCAAAACAATACCTGTTCTCTGTTGCATTCAGATGAGGTGGATTTTTTTCCTGAAAAAACCTAAGGATTGAGGTTTGCATGTCTTACCAAAAAACACTTCTGCATTACTTCTGACACATTACATCTGGCAGTGCTCTTCATGTCACCTGGGAGAAGAGGGCACAAGGTTTCCCACATCATCTCCTTTCTTGCCAACCCTTGAGGCTTCCAGGAGGGAGATATCTCTTTGTTCTCCACCTTAAAGAAAAAAAAAATCTGAATTAGGGGCTTTGGTTCAGTAGGGCATTTCAACACCTAGTTTAAAGCATCAGATGGGCTCCAGTGAGTACAGGAAGTGTGGGGGCAGTCAAAATGACACAAGCACATATGTAAATATTTCCCTGGATGAGGCTTCAAGTTGCATTTGGGAAAATGTGAAATCACATAAAGAAAAGAATAAAGAAAAGAACATATTCATTCCTTTTCTTTTTCTTTTTTTTTTTAACTGCATTTTTCTCGAAGTAGGGAAAGTAGTGTGAAAAGCTGCACTAATGTGGATAAAAATATATAAAATTGAGTAGATTAAACATTTGGAAATTAATTTCTCAGGAGACCTTTTCCAGTCTAGACTCTGCTGACATGTCCTGCCAATTTGTTTGTCCAGTCTCCCTGTGAACAGAACATTTGATACCACAGGCAGTGCAAAGATCTTCGATAAGCTTGCTGCTTCCTGCAGCACTCTGTGTTCACAGTGAACTTCTGAAATGCAATTTCCAGCTTTTCTGCATCACCCTCCTTCTACATTTTTTTCACCACGTGCTTTCTCCTTTTTGCACCCTGTGCCTTCATCCCAGGGGGGACCATTCTCAGCTTCCAAATCTCCTGTGAGGACCAGGATCTCTGAGCTCACACCTCCTTATCCAGTTCATCCTCTGCCTGCTGGATGCACACTGCTGGACTGGTAGGATTTGATTGTGATCTTGCTTGTTACTTCTCCTCACCCTTTGCTTGTTTGTACTTGGATAGGAGCTGCTGGAGGGAAAGGTGAACCTAAGGAATTAAAGAGGTTTTCACCAGAAACAAAGCTGATCTGACTCATTAATGGTACTCCTTGCAGTGCCTTTACTGCTTTTTAGTTAAGCACACAATGCAGCTCTGTAATTGAGCTACAGGCATAATATGGGACAAAAGTCACATATAGCTTTTTTTCCTGTTTTTAATTTTCTTTCTTGTAGTTATTACTGGGCTCACTAGATGTGAAGAGCAGTTGTGCTTGAGTTTTACCATTTTGGATTAATCTGTAAAACTCTTCTTGTTTCCTGAAAATGATGTCTTTACTGCAAGTTAGATAAGCACATTTTTTCTGAATGCCTTCTTTAGTTTGGATATTTTGGATTGAAAAAGAAAGGTGGGAATATTTGGAATTTAAATTTAAAAATGACCTGGGAATAGGAGAAATCTACAAGCCTTGACATTTAGGGGGACCAGGCCAGTCATTCACAAGGCAAGTCCCCTCTGTTTGGAAAAGTGTTTTTACACCTTTACCTGTAAGTAGTGAATGAAGCTGAGTTCCAAGTCAATACCCAGGTGTGCTTAGGTTGATTTTCTGTGGAAAACCTATTACAGGATGCCAGTAAACATCCATTGGGCTACTTTAATTTTCATCATTCAAAGAGGCCAGCACTAAGAAATGCTCATGCTGTCTCATCTCTGCCCCTCAACATCCCTGAAATGCTGTGTTCAGTCATGGTGTTCATTCACCTGAGTATCCAAGAAAGGAAAAGCAGCTGCAGTAAGCTCTGTGTCTTGGTGCTGCACAATCAGCTGGCTGGTTAAAATTTATTAGGATTCAATTTTTTGCCACAGAGGCAATAAAGCATGATTTTAGCAAGCTCACAGAGACCTGCCTCCTACAGAACCTGGCACTGGACTCAAAACAAAACCCCAAAGCCCTGGAGAAAGGCATTCTTTTAGGAATATGTGTTTCTGTACCTTGATCTCACAAGGGGTAGAAATGTTCATGTTTTCTTTAGCAAGGATGCGATGTGGCTTGCTAGGAATAACCTTTATGCATCCTTGTGTGCATCTAGCATTAACAAACCCTTCCCACCTTACAGATTTCCTCTGGGAAGTTTGCTTCCTCTGGGCTGATAGCAAGTTCCCAGTAAAATCAGTTTGTACTAAGATGCAGAGGAGTCTTTGTCAGAAAGAAATTCCTCCCAAACCATGGATAATCATTATCCACTCTGAATTACCTAATTATCTTTTGGGGGTTTTATTTATTGTGTGGAAAAAGAAACAAGGAGTTTTCTTGCCAGCTCCCTCAGAAGTGGCCTAAATGCCCACAGTGTGAGGGAGATCACAGGCTCAGGCCGCTGGCCCATTGTCCAGCTGGGTGCCTGCAATAGCCCGGCCCCATAAAACAGACATTTAGCTGAACAGAAGCAATTAGCCCTCCATCGTGGCCCCTGCTCACAATAGCAAAACCAGCTGATGTTCCCTTAACTTGAAACAATGGGAGGACAGGCATGGGCTGTGGAACTCTTACAAGCACAGTAACTCCTTCCAGAGGGGGACCGTGAGAAAGTGGAGCCTGTAAAGAGCCTTTCAGTGGATGAACTCCTGAGCAGTCTTTTATCCGGTGAACTCATCACTCAGCTGTCTGTGGGTGCAGCTCTCTTTAGAAAGCCCCAGTTCAACTGCAACATGCCAGTTCCTAGTGATAAACCTTCCTGCTGAATGATATTCTGTCTCAGTGCTGTGTTCACCCCAGTATGGATTTATTCAGCAGCATCTTTTCCCTCCAGCCCTCTTTCACATTCCTTACTGTGCCTGTTCCTCTTCCTAATGATCTGGGAATAGCAGTGACCACCAATGAGAGCATGGCAAGAACTGAATGTTGCTCCTAACAATGGCACTTAAGATTCAGATGCTGAGAAAATTCCAGCAAAGCTGGTGAGCTCAGAAATTCAGCCCTTCCATATGAATCCAGTAATTCACTTCCTTTTGCCTACTTTCTCCTCCACTTTTGCCACCACCCCTAATCACTGGATACCCAGAACTCAACTCCTGCAAGCAGTGAGGCTGTGTTCAATAACTGACTGCTCTTTAAATCTGTGTACAGCACTGTGGCCCTTCCCCCCTGGAATATTTTCCAAGCACCTTCAGGCAATAGTTCATCACTTGCAGGTATGAAACTCTTTGGAAACACAAGGCCTTTGCTAGTGGCAAGGCAAAGATACCATTAACTTTGGGAAAACAGTCCACAGTAAATAGAACTATCTTTTTCATTCAGCATCTTTGGCAACAGTGCAGTGATTTGGTTCACAGCTGATACTGTGAATTTTCTGTAGACACACACTCCTTATGAGCATCTTTCCTCCTAAACCTTGTGCTGAATTTCCTGATATTTTAGCAGAGTTTGGATACCACATCTCCAGAGGTCTGACTCCTGCCTGGACAGGCCAGCTGCAAATGGATATTCTGTTGCCCTATCTAAAATCAAATTAATTATTTAGAGATTGAGTAGGAATTGTCAGTGAATATCACAGAATGGTTTGGGTTGGAAGGGATCTTTAAAGACCAGCTAGTCCAACCTCCAAGATGTCCCATTTCTGCTACCATGGTTTGCATTAAAACAACCTTTCCTTTGTTCAGCCCCATTATAAATCTGTTTCCCCATCATGTTTGCTCACTAAATCTTTTGCAAGAACTAAGAGAGAAGCCATCCCACTATAGGATACTGAGAACACTGTTAGGACTTTGTGATCACTGAAATGTAACTATGACATCTCCCCAAAAGTGGCACTGGAAAAAAAGAGGAGTGAAATAAAAGAAAATCCACTACATTTATGAACAGATAGTACCAGAGAGCCCCTACCCTTGGATTATCAATCCATCCAGGGGCCTGGGTAAAACAACCAAACAGATTTACTGGTTTTTATGGGCACTGTTCTCTTGCTCACCGATAGATGGGAGCAGAGATTTCTCTACTTGTGAAATTTTCAGGCTACAGCACTTGTAGTTTTTTTGTACACTGTGAGGGGTAAAAAAAAACCAAACAATGTCAGTGTAGCTCATTCATGTGTCCACAGGGAGAAGGATATTGTTTTGTTTAGGAGCCTACAGATGACGTTTGTAATGGGAGTCAAATAGAAACCAGGAGTCAGCACTCTTGTATTCTTTAACATTGGAATTCTCTGGTTTGGTATCCAGAACTGGTCAGAGGGTATTTAATAAGTTTACAACCCCTCATTGTTATTTCCCAGATTATAAGTGTGTTTTGCTTGGATCCAAGCCTTAAAAAAAGCAATTAAAAGTGTCCTAAACTTCCATTCATTTTTCTTACAAGATCAAAGAGGAGAAGTTGTCCAGATGTAAATAGCTGAGCCTCTAATGAGATGATCAATGAATTGTTTCTCTCTTGTGCTAGAAGCATTTAAATTACAATATTGCACTTGGGGCACTTGGCACTTGTGACTTGTATAGCAGGATCCCAGCACCTAACACAAGCCAGACAAATAACTTCAGCAATTAGCTTTCAGCATAGGTCCCTGCCCTCTGACCTCTGCTGTTCATCAGGGCTGAGCCAAATGCTTTGTTAAACAATATTAATCGGGGCTGGCACTCCTCTAGGGCCAGGCACATCACAAACAGCTCCTAACAGCAAGGAGCTGTTTGCAAGAAGCAAAATCTCGTGTATTTGCTGCTCAACAGGAACCTGACTTAGCCCTACTGGAGGTGAAGCAAAGCCTGATCTGTGGAAACCTGGGGATGGCTCAGGTGCCACCTGTGTGCCACTGTCAGGACTCCTCCAAACTGCCAGCAAGGGACAGAAGGATCAGTTTGCATAGCCTGAGGTTGGCTGGTTTGTTTGGGGGATTTGTTGTTAATTTAAGTGCCCCTGGAGCTACCTATAAAGACAAGGGGTGATGGGACAGAGAGTAAAGAGAATTTCTCTCCTGCCCAGCTGTGGGACGTGAGCTGGTGTTTACAGCATGTCAGTGCAAACTGGAGCTGAGCTCAGAGTGAGGTGCTGCCAAGGAATGCCAGTGGTGTCTGCAGAGGCAGAACATGCTGCTGAGGCAGGAAGAGAGGATTTCCTCTCTGCTGTCCCCCCTCTGCACCTCACCCCAGACAGGGGCCTTTGTTGGGCAGCAGTGGGATGTAACCAGGGAGATGCTTTGCCTGAGCTTCTGCCTGGTTCCTATTCAAGCCCTTTATTCCTTATTTGTTTTTCTTTCACTGATGTTCACTACCATGTTCATAATTTAGAGCTGAAACTTCCAGAGGCAAGCAGGAGGTAGGAGCATCTGGAGATTTCATGAGAGAGGCATCCAAGCTCCTGAAGAGAGCCTAAAGCACATGTACTTACCTAAAGTAAGTACAATCTTCTTTTTTAAGAGATTTCTTCTTTCTATTAAAAGTGAGTTTACCACCCTTCCTTTGAACCCAGCTTTCCAAGACATAGAAACCTTCCAGAGTCTTGATCTTGTCCCAGGGTGTGACATTGGCTCTGAACAGCATTTCTCAGGTTTTTTTTTTCATGTCATTTGCTTTACTCAAGGGAAAGATCTCTCCAGCTTCCTTTCATGACAGGGCTGCTCTGAAGCAAGGGTCTAAAGAGATGACTTTTTTTTTTTAGATTCTGGCAGTAATTGTGCAGATACCACTGCTCTTAACTTGCAAGGCTTGAGTAGAAGTTGCTAAAGCTCTGAAAAAAAACCCCCAAAACCACAAAGCAAAAAAGAGGAAAACAAAGGCAGCTAACTGCATGCCAACTTTGGAAGTTAAAAACTCTGATTTGTAGTTTGGGTGTGTTCCAAATTTATCAAAGCCATGCCTTCATTCTAGTAATAAGCTCCACTAAAAACCAAACTGCTCTACATAAAACTGACTTTTGACTTCCTAATTTAACGGTAACAGCAGCCTTTCTGAAATGACAGTTTCTGTTAGTGATGAGTTAAAAATTAAAATTCAAACCTTATCCTGCAAGAGGGAGCAGTTTCACACATTTTTAGACTGCTTATGGTAACGTGGAGAGGAGTACTGCAAAATCACCCCACAAAACATCAGATTAAGATGCCCTAGTGATTGAAAATTTCGGGATGCCAGTGCTCCCTACCTTGTGCCCCTTCTCATCTAGAAAGCAGCAAAAGCCCTTGTGAAACTCGAGTGCAGAGGCTCCAGGCCCAGCCTGGGCTTTGCACTCAGGGTATTGGGCTTTGACAGCCCCATGGCATTTTGGTTTTACATAAACAGCTCTTTTTGTTATAAGCTGTGGGCTTCAGATAACTGTGGTGAAAAACAATTTTAAGTGGAAGCAGCACCCTAGGTACACACCAAGACAGAAAACATTCAGCAAAACCAAATATTTTTTATTTCTTATAATCACCTGTGTTACAGCAATCAAGTGTTGACTGGTGTTTGCTGACAGCTTGCTTTGCAGGAAAAACAAAGTGAGAGAGACAGGAAGAGAGGCTCTTCCTGCATTTCTGATAAACCTGTAGTTATGTCCTTCAATGACAGATTTGCCAACAGCAAGGAGTAAGACAAATATCTGCAGTCTGAAGTGTCTGGAAGCAGACTCACACATGCCTTCAGTGTGCTGCTTTTGTTTGCAGAACCTTTCCATCTGGAGGAGTAGCAGGGACAGGAAAGCATTTGAAGCTAGGAAAACCACCATAGTGCTGTCTATAAAGCACTGATAGGATTTTTATGTGGAGCCCTAAAGAGAATGACATGCAGTGCTTGTTTGTTTTTTTTCTTTTTTCTTTTTGCCAAACTGGAGAGCTCAGATGTTTGCAAGCAAAACAAAATAAACTCAGGCATTGAAAGTCCTTCCTGCAATGTGCCTGGTGGCTGGTGCCATGGCACGTCCCCCAGCACATGCATTGTGCACCCTTGGGCTGTCCTGGGCACTGCTGGGACACAGCTAATGGCACCCATGGCACAAAAGGGAAGGTAATTAGCAGAGAATGATGATTGCTGCAGCTAGAAAACAGACAAGTAATCTTTTTTGGTTTCAGTCCATTGCCTCAGTGTTTTCAAACCAGCACCTAATCTTCCCAGACCCCACTCTGTGACTGTTCCTTTCTTCCTTTCTTTTCTTTCCCCCTCTTTTTGCAGGGACTGTGGCTGATTCTGATTCACTCCATTTCTTCTTCTCAAGCAGCCACAGGGCAGGCTCTCTGTTGCCAGGGATATGGCCAATGCATGTGACATCGTGCCACCAAAAACAATCCCGTTTATTTCTGGTGTAATGCTGCTGAAATCAGTGCAGCCAGGCTGGGAGCAGGACACCTCAGTCAGCCACGAAATTTTGTGAGAATTTTCCTTAAAGGAAGTGTTCTTAAAAAGTAGCTCTCAGGGAGAAATGTGCAGGTTTTGCTCATAAAGTGGTTGTTGGCAAAGGTTTCCTTGCCCAAGTCCAGTCAGAATATCAGTGAGGGATGGTAAACACATGACATTTTGACAAGAAATTTGGAGGCTACAAAGCACTGTGAAAAATATTAGACTTTCTTCTTCCCCTAACCTCAAAGAGATTGTTAGGAGATTAAGAATCTCCAGCTCTCAAAGGTATAGCTGTTTTACCAAAATTCAGTTAATGAAGAATAATATTTTGGGAACAAGAGAAAACACCTCTGTAGCATGTGGAGTGCTAGGAATAGATGGAAAGTTGCCTGTATAAACAGTTCAGCAACTCTGGGATGAATTATAGGAGCATTTGTATGCATGATTGCCCATGTGTGTAAAACACAGTCACACACAGGAATGATGTGCAGGGCAGGCCTGTGGGGCTGTTATTAACTTGCTCCAGGACAAGACCTGTCCCATCACATCCAAGTGTGACCCAAGGAAGTTGAGATAAATCTAAGTAAGTAAATAAATAGAGGAGGTGGCCTCACTGGGAGGAAACTCAAGGTATGCTATCTACATCTGTGTTTCTGGGTTTGGGGTTTATTTAGACTCAAGTCAGATTTTGGACTGTTACTTCTCCACTTGAAGTTTTTTTGGCAGTTCCAGGAGGGCTGAAGGCTCAGATCCAGCAGGGTCCTTCCAGCTGCACAGCCACGGGCACTGGCAGGGTCTGGGGAGCTGCAGGACTTCAAACCAGGGGTGCTGTCAGGAGCTCTGCCTTGCACAGCTCTCCTCTCAAGTACCAGCTGCAAAATGTCAACAGCACCTTCCTCAGAGAACACAATTAATTAAACGAGGCCTAATTAATTAGTGTCAGGAAAGCAGATGTAGCAGTTATGGCAGAAGTAAACAAATGTGCATATTGTGAATTGTTCTGCAGAGGATTTGTTCTGGAATCCCTGTGGCCCTTTCACTCCTCCCCACGATGCTATTGGGAAGGCCATCAGGGAAAATGTAGAGATAAACTGCAAACTGATGAGAAACTAATGTGCTTTTATAAGTTTATATCTCAGGAAAACAATCAGCAAACAGACTCCTTTATTAACCCTTTGGGACTTGGGGGTGAAATACAATCCTGATATTTAATTTCCATCATATGCCACAAATAAGTCAACTGTTTGAAGTTTGTTTAATGTGAGTGTGAAAAAGCAAATGTGGAGCCACACCAGTTTGGTGTTTGAGCCTTTGGACTTTATAAAGGATCTGCACTGAATGAAATCTCTCACATGTTGTAGATATGAGGATGCTCCAAGCTCCATAACAGACACTGGAATAGTGAAACACAGTTGGAAAACTCAGATAGAAAAATTTCTGGGTTGCCTTTCAGAATTTCTTCAAGATGATAGAGAGAACAGATTAGGCTGGTTAGAGATGTAGCTGGAGAAGCAAATGGGACTAATGTACTGGAAGAAGCAGTCAAGATGTTAAGAAACCAAGAGTACTGTGTGTGAAAGAAAATGCACAGCACAGCCTGTGCCATGCTGAGGGGAACAGCCCCATGGGCAGCCAGGAACAGTCACTTTCTAGATCTCAGCAGAGATTTTTACCCTTCACTCTGTGCTCTGTTCTGCTCTGCAGGTAATGATGACTTTGGTACAGAGAGGATGGGAGCTGGGATAGAGTCAGCTCACTAATTCATGCTGTGCAGAAGCATGTGAAGGTGGAAAACACCCCCTTGCCTTGGTGAAGAATTAAAGGATTAAGGTAGGCAGCAGCAGCCTGTGCTGGGGTGCTGCAAGAGGGAAGTTGAAGTCAGAGGCCTCTGCTCTTCCTGCTCTTTGTGGTTCCCCTTTTCCCCCAGATGATGCTGCTACAAGTCAGAAAGAGAGGTTTCCATGCCAGGATATCTCCTTTATTTGTTCAGGTGACAGCACTTCCTGTGCAAAGGACTGCCAAGCTGCTCAGGAATGCTGCTCCCCACCATGGTGAGTGCACTGCCCTGCTCATTTGAGATATTTGTGGATTTTGGGTTCTGTATTATGGGCTTTGTGCTTATGTGAGTTTCTCCTTGCTTTCAAAAGCCAGGATTTACCTGTTTTATGATAGTGCAGAGTTGCCAACTTCCTGAAGGGAATTAGTTTGGTTTCTGTTTGCTTCTTTAGTGCTTGTCTCAAACAATTTTTGTTCCAGTGAGTAAATGAGCAGTGAAACAAGTACTGAGAGGAGTGAAGGTGCAAACAGAATAGCTAGAACAAAGTTTAAAAATCAACCCAAACAATCCCACCCACAGTAAGATGAGTGAGAAGGGGAAAGGCAGCCTGTTCCTGTGGCCAGCCATAGGATGGAGAATCTGTTCAGGCAGCTGACAGGGCAGATGGATAATTAGTGCCATGGGTTAGGACCTGGGCAGGCCCTGCTGGTGACCTGGCAGTTGCTTTTGGCACTTTATTTGGAAATATCTTCCTCCTGCTTTAGGTATTGGCAGAGTAGCACAAGACCATCTTGGCATTAGGGGCAGCAACGAGAGTGCTTGACTTTTTTGAATCTTAAAAGGAAAACAAAACCTTTAAAGAATGTTTGAAATTCCCCTTTTTAATTATCTCTCTCAGTCTGAATTCTCCCCTTTTAAATGGGACACTTCCTCTTCTCTCTGATTAAAAAAAATTACTTTTTTATGTGCATTCTATGATCTGAGCACCTATTCACACAATGGTAACTTACATTAAATAGTCAAGGACAGGTTTTACACAAACAGAAAATACAAATAATATCCAGGGACTTAATGCACTAAAAGCCAACCAGCTTTCTGTAACATCCCATCCTATTATTGGACCTTGTTTTGTATTTTAGCTTAAAGAGGTAGGGGGGGTAATTAAGTTAGTTGAATGAAATGCTCTGATAACAAAGAACATTTTCTTGTTTGTAAAAAGTCCTTGTTCTAATCACACAACCTGTACCTAGCAGGAATTCTGAGAGTGAGTCCAGCACCATCATTGCATTTCAGAGCCCAAGCACAGTTGTGGACCTTGTGCCAGTAGATGTCCACAGCATCACCTTTCCTGCCTCTCCCATTTGCCTGTCCTTGTGCCATGCCCTCACAATGCTGCCAGGGCCTTTCCAAATCCCTGTTCTTTCTCAGCAGTCAGTGAATGACAAGCCAAAAGTGAATGGTATCAAATTGGGCAATGCCAAAGCGAGGCCCAGCAGGGTGGTGTGGCTGCAGCCTTTGCTACCTGCCTACAGCTGAACAGGTTCCATCCTCATATCCTGTACATCCAGCTTAATTGGCCTGGCCCTTCCAAAGAGAGGCAGCAGCCCTGATTTACTGCACTGTATAAATGTGTTTATAGCTTGGCACCAGCACACTTACACTCACTATTTTCCAACATGGATTTCCAATAAGCCCTTTGCTCAAATGAGTCTATTAACTTTAAAGTGCCTGAAGGTGAAACTGAATTATGAGAGGCAAGCTTTGGGGATTGAAGCCCAAAACAGCTGGGAAAGGCTCCTGGAGTCTTCTGTTAGTACCTGTTGTGGTTGATATTTATATTAAGGAAAAATAATGTAGAAAGTAAAAGCAAACCTGGGACACACATAGCCTCAGCCTGAGCTGCCTTTCATTTCAGCTGGCACTCAGACCCATCCCATTCCACAGGATTATTAGAACAGCTCCCCATTTAAGCCAGTGTGCAATCAGAACATAACCCATTCCTTCCTCTCCTCACAAATTTCACTTCCAAGAGTCACATTTCCCTGTTTCTGCAGTGGGGCACCACAGCCTGGGGAGATGCTCATCTGACCTGGTCCCTTTGGCAGAGAATTTCACGGCTCTGTTTGGTGTTCTGCAGAGCTGGGACACACTTCCCTCTCCTCTCCCAGCCTGGGGGCTGCACGGAGCTGCTCTTGGAGCCTCTCAGTGCTGCCCTGCTCACTGCCAGAGGGGCTGGGATACTTCCATGTGGAACTCCAATTATCATCCCTGCAGGGATGGGAAATCAGGTAGAAAGTTTTAGTGGACCCCTAAGCACAGTTCATAATTACCTACCCAAACCTGCTCAAGGTTACATCTCTGCAGTTAAGGAATGAGACTGACTTCTAGTTGCTAATAGCTCAACTTTATCTGGAATAAGACAGGAACTCCTTAATACCCATGGAGGAAAAAAAGATTCGTAGAGAATGCAATTAAATTAGGAAAAGCAGAATTTTGGATGAATGTCAGGGGTAAAACTGCCATAGTAATGTCTACTAAACTGTGGAATGATCTCCCAGGGTGAGTGAGTGATGCAGCCCCACAGTGTGAAGAATTAAAGCAGCATCAGGCAAAGCCTCAGGAAATCATGAGGAGGCAGCACAGGGACTGTGCCTGTGTGGGAATGTCCATTGTCCGAGCACTGAACCTGTTCTTGTCCTGTAAAATCTATTCTATTGCTCAGGTAGTGTGATCTGCAGAGCTTTAAATCCTGCCTGCATTTAAACTATTGGGAATCTTACAGGCTAATCCAGCAGCAAGCCCTCAGAGGACACTGGTGACCCTGGCTGATGCTCCCCTGTCCCATCCTCAGCACGTGATGCCTTCAAAATTCTTCAGACTTACATGAGGCAGAACATGGGTATTACTGGCATTTCTGCTGTAAGAAAAAGAAGTCTCCTTTTGCTTTTACAGTTTTTTAATCCCAAGTTATAGGCTGGTCCAAGGAAGTTTGGCTGCCCTGTCAGCTGGGAACTGCTCCCTTTCCACTCATTACTTTTTGTGCCAGTGAAAATTTTGAGTGACAAGTGAAAAAAACCCTGTGCACAAAGGTCAGCGTGCAGTGTCTGTCTCTGTGGAGATCAGCTTGCATTGCCTTGTTTCTGGATGACAGCCATATGAAAGACCTGCAGACATAGTGAGAAAATAGAGTTTTTAATTAAAAAATATAATGTGATGTTATCACATTATTAAACAAATTGAATTAGTGAATTTTTGCAGAGTAGCCAAATTTAGGAAATAGTAATTTTTGGTGCAGTGTTTGTAGGAAATGCTGTGGTGAGTAAATACTGGATTGCATAGACAGTCATTTAGAATAGAGTGGGATTAGATGAGGGAAAATTCAAGAACTTGCTTTGTGTAACACTCAGACACCTCACCTGTCTGAGATATTTTACCATCCAAAACAAAGGTGTGGACACATGCTAGTCATGGCCCTTTAGCTCTTCTCTGGAAATTCTTGTTTGTGCATGAAAGAAGGAACAGGAGCAGAGAAGCAGTGATGAGGAAATGCTCCCTCTCCAGTCTGCACTGAGTGTGGGAAGCTGAGGGAGAGCAGGGCAGGCTGAACCTGACCTAGGGCTGTGCAAACAATTCCATCTGCTGTGCTTGCCTCCCCCTGAACCAGGGGAACAGAACCTCTGCAGGTAAGCAGGATTGCTCCAAAGAAATGTGGTGGCAATTCCAGTTCTCCTTTGTCATACAGAATATGTGGAGCCCTGGATTTTGTCCAGCCACTTGGAGCAAGGCCTTCAGTTGCCTGTCTTGAGCTCCCTGGCACCAGTCATGAGGCAGTGCTGACAGATTCTTCAAAGTCTCGTGGTTTGGGTCTGCTCAGGGAAAAAAAAAGTGCCTCTTGCCACTCACCAGATAGGCTGGAGGGCTCACAAAATAGACATGGAAAAGCACTGGCCATGGCTACTGTCCTGGCTCTTCACAGATGCTGGCTTTGCCATTCCTTGGGTTAAACTGCTGCTACTTCACAGTGCACTCCATCTTCTGGAATGAGCTTGGTGCCATTAGTCATCTGTATTTTCTTCTGTATTTGTTGGGTTTTTTATAGTCTGGAAAGCTTATCCCCTATAATTTTTGATTTTACTGGACTGGCTCCACTTGCATGGTAACTCCTTCCAGTATTTCCCATTGTGGCTCAGAATGGCTGGGGGGCTGCAGCAGGATCTCAGTGCAGCTCTGCAGCACAGCTTCACCTGAGATGTGTCATCCAGCAAAGCTCTACATCAGCCTGGGACACAAGATAAATCATTGCAGTGGAAACTGAATCTCTCATTTGCTCTTTGTATTTTCTGCCCTTGCTTTGGATTTGTTTTCTCCTCTTTTCTTCCCCTGCAATTGTCAAGGCAGCATCTGGGAGTTTTATGAAACAAATGTTACCCATTAAAAGCCCATCACTGCCTGCCAGAAAGGAAAATGGCATCTTATTGAAAACAATATGTAATGGTTATTGCTGTCTTGTTGCAAGTTATGCCCTTGAAAAATGTTAGGGACTTATTTAGTAGCAACTGATGGTGAGGAAAAGCCCAACTAAAGAGAAAATTAACTGTTGCATTATCTTTTACACAGCTTCAAACACCATCATATAAATGCCTGGCTGTGTTCAGAGCTGTGCTTGCAGTTGCTTCAAGGACAAGGAACAACACTTTTCCATGGTGCTTTTGTTGCCTCAGTGTTGGAGTCACAAATAATTCCTGTCTGGTTTCACCTGCCAGCCTTGGAGCAGCCCTGGAGACTGGTCCTGACCAGGAGAGCACAACTCCTGCCATGTGAGTAAGAGACTCCCTGCAGACACAGCCCCCCTTGGGCACTGCCTGGGGGGACACTGTGCCTCCAAGGACACTTTTTACCTTAAGTTGGCACCCTCAGCACCTGGCCAAGCTGCTGATTCATTCACAGGCTGTTAATCTTTTTTACTGTTTGCATCTTAATCTATTTCGTATTGCCTTTTATATTTTTTTTTTAATTCTACCTTGTATTAAAATTAGGATTAATTAATTAAAATTAACAGATTTTTACAAATCAGTTTGGGAAACACAGAATTAATTTCTGCCTAAAACAGTTATTACCATCCAGCTATGACTAAAGATTAATTTTTCAATTTCATTCAGTTTTTTCCTTCCTGCTGGTATTGGCCTGGCAACCCTCTCACTGCAGCGATTTCCTCTTTGTTTGCTCAAGGTGCTCCAGTCACAGGAAGTTAGATGGGGCTGCCTCAGGCAGTGAATTTAGATCCCATCACTTTTCCTGAGAAGGACCAGAGGCAGTTCAGGAGCTGTGGGCACCACAGTGGTGCAGCACCTTCCATCCTCTCCTCTGCTCCCTCTGAGCCACAGCAGCAGCACTGAGTGCTGACAGACAGAGGGGCAGGGATGGGCAAGGAAATGCTGCTCTTCCCCTTCCAGGAGAGAACATTTCCCAGAAAGAAACGGGAATTGGGTCTTCTAGGGGCATGAGGGGTGAACTCTCTCTCTCCAACCTTGGAAATTCTGTATCACATCCATTCTGAGTTTCTGATTCATTCTGACAACACCTTACATATTCCTGCCTTAAAGGTCAAAGCTGCTCCTTGCCAGCGCCATCTGACAAAGGAGAATCTCGGTGCTGGAGAAAAATGACATCCCTGATAGGTTAATCTGCTCTTTATCAGCTGAGCTGAGAGGCTGCTCTTGAAAAGTGACTGGGGAGATTCACCATAAGCATTGCTGAGACTGTCAAAAGCTCAGCTTAAGCTTCCACTGAAACAGACTGCGAGTGATTGATGTCAGAGCTGGGAAATATTGGGGGATCAAGGCAGATTCCTGAGTGTTCCCAGTCACTTGGGATTACTCCAGCAGTGAACCTGACTGCAGAACTAAATCTGCAAAGGTGCCCTCCAGACAGAACAGGTACATTGTGTTTTTCTAACCTGTGTTTCTGGAGCTGAAAAGTAGACAAAGGAATTTTATAATAGTTTGGAAAAAAAAACGATGAACCAACTCAGTTTATTCACTTTACCATCTGCCTTGCTCTGCACACATCCCATCCCCAGCCCTGGCTGTGAGATGGAGGGGAAATGTTCAGCTCCTGGCAGAGGTGTGGGAGCCACGCCCGGGCTGCCAGAGGAGCTGTTCCCAGTGCCACAGGAGTCACCTGGAGCTCACAGGCAGCAGGAGTGAGCTCCTGATCCCAGTCAGGCACAGTCACAGCCTTGCCCTGGCTTCACAAGGCTGGGGGCAGGCGCTCAGCTGGGTTTTGTTATGGACTGAGGGAAGGTTCAGGCCTGGAAGTGCTGCTGGACAGTCAGAGCCTGGCACAGCTGAGCCACAGGCTCAGGATGAAAAAACTGCTCAGGATCAGTCTGGACACTGGGGGAACACTGGAGCTTTTCCAGCTTCTGGAAGTTCTAAGAGTGACCCTGCTGGGATTGTGCAGAATATTCTATACAAGGGTTACCAGTCATTTATGGATGGAGGGAGCTCTAGAAATTAAAAACAGAAAAAAAACTTAATAACTGATCTTTACATGGACAAAGGTTGCTCCTCCCCTCATTCCCCTGCTGTAATGGGACTTGCCCTTAACAAGAGCAGTCAGATTCCATCAAATGTGTGTCACAGAGAGCACATCAAACATGAGGTCTGGTTTTTGACCTCACTAGCTATAATATTGGCTCACAAAAACAGAAGTACTGACAAAATAAATGTTCTTAAACAAAACAACTATTTAGTGACAACGAATTCTGAAAACTCATGAGTTTGGAGCCACAGGTAACCTCTAATTCAGTATTCATCATGTTGAGAGCTACTCCTGAGTTGTGTCACCCGTTTCACAGCTCCAGCTCCCCAAGTTGTACTATTTACTGCAGAAAGAACAAGATGCAATTTGTTTTGCCCTTATCTGTGTGATAACAACGTGTGCCATGCAAATGTCATGAGCAGAGATGACAGCAGGCTTTGGTGTGAGAAGCAGAACAGGCTGGATTTAAGGTATCCTAATGAGATTAGAGTGAGACAAAATGTAAGATAACATGAGCAGAGGAGATGTGGATGCATCCAGGGATTTCTGTAATGGAAAGCTAAATATGCAAAGATCAGGCATCGGTTTTAATTCATCACTTTCATCTTTCTGCTTTTGAAACCCAGTCAGTAATATGGTATTGGCCAGAGTTTTAAGAAGAAAATGCCATCAGGTGTTATTAATCTTACCTACATGTAATTGCATAAAAGAAGAAAGGAAACCAACGTAGTTTATCTTTGTTTTGAAGCCTGCAAACACTGTGGCTGTTTTGCATAATGCACATTGGTACCAGTTGATGTGATAGTCTATAAAATGAATATTAAAAGCTTCTGGCCATCCCTTAATCCTGCTCAAGGAGCACGGAGCAAGTTCTCCCCTCGAGACCAGCCCAGTGCCAGCTGCCCCCGGGCTCTCCGGTCCGTCTGCTGCTCCCGGCAGAGCCGAGCAGAGCCTTGCCCCGCGTGGCCGAGTCCCTGTGCGGGCCAGGAGTGCCCGGCTCCTGCTCCCTCTGCTCCCTCTGCTCCGCTCTGCTCTGCTCTGCTCTGCCAGGGGCTCGCTGGCTGTGCCGAGTCCCTGTGCGGGACGGGAGTGCCCGGCTCCTGCTGCCTCTGCTCCCTCTGCTCTGCTCTGCTCTGCCAGGGCCTCGCTGGCTGTGCCGAGCCCCGCCTGCTGCACCTCGGCTCCTCTTCCCGCACACGCGGCTCGGAGGAATGCCTGGATCACCGCTGCTCCGGCCTGGCCCCTTCCAGCCCCGAGTTCCCTCGGGCCCAGCAGATCCCGGGTGTTCCCTGGGCCGGGACAGCGCCCGGAGCCACGAGCGGCGCCGGCAGCGAGCGGGAGGCGGCGCAGCACCGCCGGTGTTGGGATAACGGGATGTCACAGGGCTGGGATAAGGTCATGCAGAGAGGCACCGGTTTATGGCTTCAGTGCAGGGGAGGCTTCCTGCCTTCTTATCCCCCGTGTGGTTTTTTGCTGGTCTGGAGCAGCTCTCACAACAGACTCAAATGTGTGAGCGGTCCATTCCCTGTCACCGTCTCCGGGGATGTCCTCAGTCAATTCCACGACCCTGTGAACTGAGACTAATAAATTGGGCATTTTTCTGGTCTCAGAATCGGAGTCTTAATTCCCGTGGGGATTTTTTGGTGGGGGTGAAGGTGTGGAGGGCTCAGGGACAAAGTTCTGCATCGCTGGCACTTGGACCCAGTCCCAGCAGGGCAGGGCTGGGGCTGTGGCACAGCGACTTCAGTGCTGCGTTTTGGGAGCGCAACACGAGGCTCGCCCGGGCCTCGAGCACAGAGCCCAAATCCCGCATTGTGGGGGCCAGGGACAGAGCCCAAATGCTGCGTGCGAGTGCTCGGAACACGGAGCCCGGCGCTGTGCGGGCTCGGCCCCGGCTCACGGGCGGGTTCAGGGCTGAGAGCAGCGGCCAAGCGCTGCCGGGGGGGCCGCACAGCGGGGCCCGAGCTGGGACCGAGGCTCTTCCCACAGCGGGACACTCGTGGGGCCGCTCCCGGTGCTGGGACACTCGTGGGACCTCTCCCCGTCCTGGGACACTCGTGGGGCCGCTCCCGGTGCCGGGGCCGATCCGCCAGCGCAGCCTTGGGGGCTCCTGGGGCCGGGGTTCGGGGGCTCGGGCCCAGCCCCCGCCGCGGTTCCCGGAGCTGTTCCCGGCCGGGGCTTTCCAGCCTTTCCTCGGTGCCTGCGCGGAGCCGCCGCGACCCCGGGCCCGACAGAGCGGGACAGGAGCGGGACGGGACCGCGGGACCGGGACCGCCGGTTCTGCTCCCCGCCCGCTGCTCCTGCCCGCGGCGGGGGGACAGGGAGGGTGACACCGGCACAGGGAGGGTGACACCGGCACAGGGAGGGTGACACCGACACGGGGAGGGTGACACCGGGACGGGGCACGAGAGAGCCCCAGGAGCCGCGGGGAGAAGCGGCACGGCCCGGCTGCGAGCACCGGCCCCGGCCGCAACCGGGAGCGGAACCGCGCGGGACAGGGGCGGGCCCGGCTCAGGTGCTCGGGATGGGACAGGAGCGGGACAAGGGCGGGACCGGGGCGGGGCAGAAGTGACACAAGGGCAGGACAAGGGCGGGGCAGAATCAGGCCCGACTCAGGTGCCCGGGATGGGACCAGGGCGGGACCAGGGCGGGACAGAAGTGGGACTAGGGAAGGACAAGGGCGGGGCGGGCCTGCCTCAGGTGCTCGGGATGGGACAAGGGCGGGACAAGGGCGGGGCAGAAGCGGGGCCGGCTCAGGTGCTCGGGATGGGACAGGGGCGGGGCAGAAGTGGCACAGGAGCGGCACGAGGGCGGGACAAGGGCGGGACAGGAGCGGCACAAGGGCGGGGCGGGCCAGGCTTAGGTGCCCGGGATGGGACAGGAGCGGGATAAGGGCGGGGCAGAAGTGACACAAGGGCGGGACAAGGGCGGGGCAGGAGCGGGCCCGGGGCGGGGCGGGCCCGGCTCAGGTGCTCGCGATGGGCGGGGCCGGGCAGGTGCGCGGGGCCCCAGGGCGGCTGCGCGGGGCGGGGCCGAGGGGATTTAACACCCGGAAGTGCCGCCCGCCGCCATTTGCTCCCCGGCGCTCGGTGGGGTCGGCAGCGGCCGCTCCGGGCTCGCTCGGCGGGGCCCAGGTGAGGTCTCCCCCTCTCTCCCTCCTTCTGCTTCCTCCTCCCTCTTACCCCGCTCCCTCTCCGCTCCTGCACACCCCGTGCCGTCCTCGCCTTGCCCCCTGCACACCCTGAACCCCGCTCTACCCCTTCTTGCTCCCCATCCTCCCCCTTATCCCGCTCCCTCTGCCCTCCTGACTCTCTCCTTCCCTCCCTTCACCGCTCCCTTCTGTTTTCTCCCTGCACACCCCGACCCTCCACACTTTCCCCTTCTTGCTCCTCCTTTCCCATCTTCTGCCCCATCCTGCGCACCCCGACCCCGAACCCCTCTGCCTTTCCCAGCTGCACACCCCGACCCCGCTTCTGCTCCTCTTTCTCCTTCTTCCTCCAGACCTCCCCTCTTGTCTCTCTCTTGCCCCATTTCCTCTCTGCCCTCCTGACCTTTCCTCTTGCTCTCCTCTGCCTCCCTGTTGTCTCTCCTTGTTGCCCCATTCATTCCGTGTCTGTCCCTGTCTCTGTCCCTCGTTCCCCTCCTGTCCCCCCGCACCGCGGGGTTCGGGGCGCCGCACAATAAAGCCCAGAGGGCCGGAGCCGGCGCCCCTCCCTTGAGTCCCCCAATGGGCCGGAGCCGCTCTGCGGGTCCCGCCAGCACATTCCAACACTGCCCTACACTGCCGGCCTTCGGCTTTCCCTCCATCACACGGGGCGGGGGGCGGGGGGTCGGGCTGGGCCCCCTCCTCCGGAGGGGGTCCTGGGGGGGTCGGTGGGAGGGAGGGAGGGAGGGGAGGGGGGTCAGGGTGGGCCCCCTCCTCAGGACGGGGTCCGGATGGGCTCCCTCCTCGGGACGGGGCCCGGGGGGGGTGGGAGGGGGGCGGGAGGGGCCCCCTCCGGAGGGGGGGGTCCCGGGGAGGGGGTGGGGGCGGGCCCCCTCCGGAGGGGGGGGTCCGGGGTGGGAGGGGCTGGGGGGGGGTGAATCCCCCCTTAGCTCCTCCCACCCGGGACCCTCCCCCTCCGGACGGGGTCGGCCCCGGCCCCCTCCTTGGGACCCCCTCCTCCGGACAGGGGCCCCAGGGGGGGAGGGAGGGGTGGGTGGGGGGGGCGGCAGAGGGGGTCACGTCACTCTGAACCGCGATTTTTTTTTTCCAAACAAACGCAGTCTCCCTCCCTCCTGACCCCCCCCCCCCCCCCCCCCCCGCGGGGCCCCTGTCCGGAGGAGGGGGTCCCAAGGAGGGGGCCGGGGCCGACCCCGTCCGGAGGGGGAGGGTCCCGGGTGGGAGGAGCTAAGGGGGGATTCACCCCCCCCAGCCCCTCCCACCCCGGACCCCCCCCTCCGGAGGGGGCCCGCCCCCACCCCCTCCCCGGGACCCCCCCCTCCGGAGGGGGCCCCTCCCGCCCCCCTCCCACCCCCCCCCGGGCCCCGTCCTGAGGAGGGAGCCCATCCGGACCCCGTCCTGAGGAGGGGGCCCACCCTGACCCCCCTCCCCTCCCTCCCTCCCTCCCTCCCACCGACCCCCCCAGGACCCCCTCCGGAGGAGGGGGCCCAGCCCGACCCCCCGCCCCCAGCCCCGTGTGATGGAGGGAAAGCCGAAGGCCGGCAGTGTAGGGCAGTGTTGGAATGTGCTGGCGGGACCCGCAGAGCGGCTCCGGCCCATTGGGGGACTCAAGGGAGGGGCGCCGGCTCCGGCCCTCTGGGCTTTATTGTGCGGCGCCCCGAACCCCGCGGCTGCGGGGGGACAGGAGGGGAACGAGGGACAGAGACAGGGACAGACACGGAATGAATGGAGCAAGGGAGAGACAAGAGGGGAGCAAGAGGAAAGGTCAGGAGGGGAGAGAGGGAATGGGACGAGAGAGAGTAAAGGGGAGTAAGATTGGAGAATAGGAGGAGAGAAAAGGACAGAAAGGGAATGGGGCGAGAGACAGAGAGAAGAGGGAGGCAGAGGAGAGCAAGAGGAAAGGTCAGGAAGGAAGAGAGGGACAGACAGGGAAAGGGGCAAGAGAGAGAGAAGAGGGAGGCAGTAAGATTGGAGAACAGGAGGGGAGAGAGGGACAGAGAGGGAATGGGGGAATAGAGTAGAGAGGAGCAAGAGGGGAGGTCAGGAGGAGAGAGAGTCTGCAGGGAGAAGGAGAAAGAGGAGCAGAAGGGGGGTCGGGGTGTGCAGGATGGGGCAGAAGATGGGAAAAGAGGAGGAAGAAGAGGTAGAGTGGAGGGTCGGGGTGTGCAGGGAGAAAACAGAAGGGAGCGGTGAAGGGAGGGAAGGAGAGAGGAGGGAGAGGGAGCGGGGTAAGGGGGAGGAGGGGGAGCAGGAAGGGGTAGAGTGGGGTTCAGGGTGTGCAGGGGGCAAGGCGAGGACGGCAGGGGGTGTGCAGGAGCGGAGAGGGAGCGGGGTAAGGGGGAGGAGGAAGCAGAAGGAGGGAGAGAGGGGGAGACCTCACCTGGGCCCCGCCGAGCGAGCCCGGAGCGGCCGCTGCCGACCCCACCGAGCGCCGGGGAGCAAATGGCGGCGGGCGGCACTTCCGGGTGTTAAATCCCCTCGGCCCCGCCCCGCGCAGCCGCCCTGGGGCCCCGCGCACCTGCCCGGCCCCGCCCATCGCGAGCACCTGAGCCGGGCCCGCCCCGCCCCGGGCCCGATTCTGCCCCGCCCTGGTCTCGGTTCTGCTCCGCCCTTGTGCCGCTTCTCTCCCGCCCTTGTGTCACTTCTGCCCCGCCCCTGTCACGCTCCTGTCCATCTCGAACACCTGAGCTGGCCCCGCCCCGCCCCGATCCCTCTCCTGTCCCGCCCTTGTTCGTCCCTGTCCCGCCCTGGTCCCGCCCTTGTGTCACTTCTGTCTCGCCTTTGTCCCGCCCTTGTCCCGCCCCTGTCCCGCTCCCGCCCGTTCCCGGTCCCGCTGTCCCGGTCCCTCGCTCTGCGCTGTCGGGCCCCGGCCCGAGGGGGGCGCTCTCGGCCGGGCGGGGATTCGGGCCCGGGTCCTGCCGGTACCGCCTCTCCCGGTACCGGCTGCGGTCCCGGGCGGTGCCGCCTGTCCCGGTACCGGCTGGGGTCCGGGCGGTGCCGCCTCTCCCCGGGGCGCTGGAGCCGTGCCCGGCGCTGCCGCTCCCGCTCCGGCCGCGGGTCCCGGGGCTCTCTCTGCCGGTGCCGGGGCAGCCCCGGGGCCCCGCGCTCAGCCCGACCGGGCCGGGCTCTGCCCGTGGCCCCGAACGCGGGCTCGGGCTCTGCTCTGAGCCCTGACACCGGCCCGGGCCGAGCCCCGAACACAGACGGCACCGGGGCTCGGCCGCCAGCCCCAGGGCAGGGCCGAGTCGCTGGTTCCGAGCGAGCCCGGACTGGGCTGTGCCAAAGGCAGCCCCGAGAGCTGAGCGGCTGCGGCTGCCGGGGCCAAATGAGCCCGGTTTGAGCCCCAAAGCCGCGATCTGGGCTTCACTTCCAGCCCTCCCCGAACACATCACTCTGTGAAGCTCAAAGCCCAGAACACGGCACTTGGTCTCTGCCTTAAGCCCCTAACATGCAGAACTTACTCTCTGTGAGTCCAAATGCTGTTGGAGTAACCCTGGTTTCAAGTCCCCAAATCACGACTCAGTTTAGCTGTCTGCACTTGGCCAAAGTAACTTGGTTTTGAGCAAACTGCAGAACTTGCTCTCCATTTCAAAGCTGAAACACACAGATCATGGTCTCTTTTTAGACCCCTAAAATGCAGAACTTGGTCCCTGTTTCTCAGCCATAAATGGGGCCATGTAAGGCCAGCAGGACTTGCTCTCCATTTCCCAGTTTTAGCACTGGCCCCATAAGCCTGGTTTTAAGGCTCCAGTGCTATACAGGACTCAGTCTCTGCCCTACACCCCCAAAATGCAAGCCTTGGTCTCTCTATGTGAGCCCAAACCCGGGTGAGTGTCCCTAGGTTTCAAGGTCCTGAAACACAGGACTTGGTCTCTGACGTGAGAATTGTCAGGGACTCTCTTGGTCTCTGAAAAAGCACAGGGCTTAGTCACTGTTCCCAGCCCCAAATCCAGCCATGACCCTGATTCCAGAGTCTAAAATGCAGGATTTAAGCTCTGAACCTGAATTTTGAGCCCCCCAAACACAGCCCTTTGGTGCCTCTTTGTGAGCCCAAAAATTGATCAAGTGAGTCTGGTTCTGGTTCTGGTTCCAAGGCCCCAAACCCAGCACTGAGTCCTGTTCTGAGCCCCTCAAACCCAGTGATGATTACAATTCATTATGTCTATGGAAATATTCCTCTAATTGCTAAAGCAGAGTGAAGATCCAACAGGTTTTCCTTTAACAGATTTTTTTACTTAAAAATCTACACATAAATTGCAGCTTACATATCCCTTTGTCTTCTGAAGTATTTCACAATTCTTTTAATATATATTTTATCACATTACTGCTTTAAACAGAACAAACAATATTTTCCATTTGACCTCAAGAAATATTGAAATATGCTTTATTGTAGAAACATTTTCTGAGTAATTTTAAGAGGTGAAACACAGACAGCAAGGTGTTTGCCCATCTCCTCCTGCCATTCCAGCAGTGGCTGGTGTTGCTGGATCTGGGGTTTTGGTGCTGTATGGCTTGGGTAAGACAAATTCCAGGAGTCTTCAAGCCTCCAGACTTCTGTGCACGTGTGAGTGACGAGCACAGCTTGGGAAAAGCCTGGGATTGCAGCTTCCCCAGAGCACTGGCAGGAGAGGAATTGTGCCTGGTGCTGCTCCAGCCCCACGGGACAGGGACACAGAGCAGCCCCAGCCCAGGCAGAAGGCTCTGGATGGACTCCAGGCTGCTGGGGAGCAGCGTTTGGCCCAGGATCAGCATCAGGCCCTCCCAATCACAGGAAGAGTTTTGTGTCTGACCTTTATTTGCAGTGGGTCTGCCTGCCCTGCTGACACACCTTCGATCCATCCCTTCCTTCCACTTCTAAAGTAGCAGCACTGCTCATTTTTCTGTTATGCTTTTGGCTTAATGTTATCAAGCTGGGTTTAGTTTCTGCATTCATTTCACTGCTTTCATAAAACTGACTTGGAAACTTGGATGACTGATAAGGAATGACCTTTTCTCAGCTGCTCTAATATGATTTTTTAAAAATCCCTTTGGACTGAAGAAATGCACATGATCTTATTGACAATTTTCAAATGAGATAACAATTCTTAATAAGGTCTTTCATACATATGTGCTCACTAAGTCAGAGTTTTATCTGAACATAATCTAAATGTTATGAAAATTTCCAGAAGCCTCACAAGTATGAAAATACTCTTCTCAAAGTCACAGGCGGATTAAAAGTGAGAAACAACAACAAAAAAAGCAAGCAAAAGCACCAAGCTATTTCAGTGTAAGCGCCTTAAATAACTGGCATCTGTCCTGAAGTCTTGTAAAACAAATTGTAGCTCTCTTCAATTAAGTCTGATGGGTTACAGTATCCTGCAAAATTACATTTCTCAAGGGAATGTGGACTAGACCTTCTGGGAGCAATGCAGTGCTGCCCCCTCAAAGAACAAAGGAAAGCTCCTGGGAAATAATTAAAGAACATTTTGGGCAGCTTGGGATGCAAATACAGACTTTTCAGGTTATGCAGAAATAAGCTGGAGACCGACAGAACATCACCAAAACAGACTAAAGGAGACTGACTGATGTTTGTCTAAATGGGCCTGAAAGGAAAAGGCTGGGAAAGAGAGAGGACAGGAGGGTTTCTGAGTAGCTGTGGTTCCTGAAAAACTCTCCTCTCTAATTTTTTATTTTTGTAGTCTGATGAAACTAACAAATCTTTCCATTAATCCTAGCTCCTTCTCCTTCATCTGGAAAACTGACACCAATTATGACTATAGCTTCATACTTTACTTAATATCTTGTTAGAGAACATTATTTGCATATTCAAATATGTTATTTTCACTGGTCTGTGCCTATTTTCTGTGTCAAGAAAAGTTTTTTTAATGTTACCTTTTAATGATGTTATGAATAGTAGGGTGTCCTCATTATGTTGACCATACTTGGTTAGCTCAATACTTCCAACTGTTCATCTCTTGCTACTTTTTGATTCAAGAAGAAAATTTACTGAAAAGAATAACAGGGAAAACCAAGTATTTTAAAATTGATCACTTAATTGCTGATGTCTATCTAACAAAGCCATCTTTGGGTTAATTTGGCAACTTGGTAAATTTAGAGGTAGCTGACCTTGGAAGGGGAATTTCTGGATTACAAAAACAGTCAAACTTAAATCAAGACTTGAGAAATCAGGACAAACTACAGGGAGGAGCCAAGTCACAAAGTCTCTTTCTCACACAGCCATAATTCACTAAGGGAGTGTTTGAACATTTCCACGACTGCAAGAGTTTGGACAGAAGGAAAGAGGAAGGAAATGCATTTTACCATTTAGCCCATACATGGTGGTCTCCTCCTGTTCAAAGATGCAAGCCTGAAAAATTAAGAGGTGTGAAGCACATACAGTCCAAGGTGTAAAAAAGAGACAGGCATTTAAATCACTTTGATCATTTTTTGCATATAATGATGTTTAAAACAGCATTGTTTAATAACACAGTATTTTTTTTTCTAAGGTACCCAGGTCCCTCACTACTGCTGAAGCCATTGGAAGGGATTATTCCACTTTTACATAATTTCTGCAGCACAGTGAGGAAATCCCACAATGGCTGCATGAGCATTCCTACCATTGCTTGTGGTTTGGGATGCAGTGAGTTCCCTGGACTGTAGTGAGAGAAAATCATGTGCTGAAGGTGCAAGCCAGCAGTGAATCAGTAAATAGCTGCTCCTCAGAAGATCAGCTCATTAAGAAGCAGACATCTGAATGAAATAAGGCTCCTGGGGAGTCTGTGGCATGCCAAAAAGAGAGGCATGAAACCTCCTTATGTGCCATGACCAAGCAAAAGGAATTTCTACCTAGGCAGGGTCTGTGGTTAATATTCTGCTCTTGTGCTTTGCCCACTGAAGCCCTGGTGTGCTTTTGTTTATGGTGTGGTTCTTGTTCAGCACATTTCCATGTGAGCAACTGCAAGTGACTCTGTCACCCTGGGCACAGAATGGAGCCCAGCTGAAATGCCAGAGGCTGCAGCTTTCTTTGTGCCATGAAGAAAACCAAAGAAAAATACCACAACCATTTTTTTTTTCTGTGACAAAAGCCTCAACAATAGCTTCCCTACTCAATAGAATGGTGTTGTATGGATATATTACAGCTGGTCAAAAGACTCCAAGATTATTTAGCTTTTAATTAGCTTTTTTGTACTGTTAATTTTGTTAGTCATAAATAGCTAAATGACACAGTATTTGTGTAACTTAGCAATATTCACAGCTTAATTAAATCATTCACATGCCAATCTCTCGTCATGAAGCAAAAAGACCAAAAGACAAATTAAATAATCATAGCTCCCTTGGCCAATTTCTTGAAAAAGAGAAGCAGGGTCTGTTGAGACATATGGCAAACAATGTTTTCTGCAAAACAGCAAACAAAACCACATCACTACTCCCACGTGGGAGGAGGCACAATGCATTTTCAGAGCACACTCTCACCATGAGCAGCAGGTGTGTAACTGAGCAGTTGCACCAGTGTTTGAACAGGGAATTCAACTACCATGAACTGAAGGGGAGGAAGGCAGGAGAGGGCATGGAATGTCACAAATTCAAATCACAATTTTCCAAGCAATTTTTTAATTGTTTGGAAATTTGTGGAATGTGACAAATTAAGAAGTAATTGAGAATGCCCACTGCACTGAGATGTCTCTGCCAACACGTGCATAAGTAGGAATCAGTGCTGGAATTAACTTCAGTTAAATTAGGTATCCATGCCAGCAGCAATGAGGAATGAAGACAGAGATTTAGTTGCTATAAATTTGCCAGGATTTGGTGGTTTGTTTTTTTTTTTTTTTTTCCTTAAATCAGGGCTTCATTATCTAATCACCCTGTTGGGATATATGCAAAAATATGTACAGCTAAAAATTCAAAAAGTCACTATATATTGCTCTACATTATGTTTAGCAGACATTATCCCACAAGTGAACAACTTCAAATAACAAGTTTTCTCTTGACCAGGTTCTCTGCTAGGGTGATGTTATTTATCCTGGTGTCACACAAGCAACCTTGTGCAGGGAAATCCACTGGTGGCACCATAGTGATAAGTGTGCCATTTTTTCTATTTTCTATTGCATATTTGAAAAAGTTAAACCCAAACAAAACTGCCAAGATATGATATTCCTTGAGAGGAAGAACATGGTTTATGAATCTCAGCTTTGTCAAAAAACTCTGGAAACCAATTCTTCACTTTGTGAATAAAGATGTAGGCACAAACACTGCCTCAAGAAGTGTGAAGACCACCCTTGGGCAGAAGTGTTTTGGAGCTGCAGTGGTGAAAGGATGGGGGTGTGCTTTGTTTTGCAGAACATTTGGGTGTGTATAACAGGCCTGTCTAAACAGAATTGGTGTGTCTGATGGCTGATCCAATGTTCCAAGGAGGTCCTCTATTCAGAACTTGTTTTCCTTCCCACTCACCCTACTTTGTGTATTGTGCTAGATTATACTGGTTTCGTAAGTGGCAGTCACAGTTACTGTCCATCTGGATATGTTTTGAGGCTCTATAAAGTTTTAACAACTGTGAAGGGGAAAATACTGAAGTATGCAGCCAGTCTGAAGTGGTTATCTTGGGCTTTAACCTACTGTCGCCAGCAAGGCACAAAACATCCTTCACAGGCCATGTAAAACCTATTTTGTTTGTACCTTAATAACAGCAAAAAGCATTCTCTTAGGAGATAAGAGATTATCTCTTTGATCAATGACAATTGTTATACTATTAAAATCATACTAACATGTCTCTACATGTTCCATCTCTATTCAGGACATGTGTAACTGAATAAGATACTTGATAACTCTTGCACTTGTCTTATTGCTTGCTATTAAACAAGGAGATTTTATGGTTTTCAATATTTTTAGTAAGAAAATTTATTCTCATGCTATTCGTTATAGAATGCCAATCAGTTTTCAAAACATTTGTGCATGCTTTTCCCATGTTTGAAAAGCCTGATTTTCCATGTTATCCCAGACCAAATTACCCTGTCAATCTTTACCTCCTAGCTCTGTGATGACAGATGATGATTTACATCTGGTTAGGCACGGGTATGAACTGCTCAGATTCTGCACACAAACTGAGTCTGTGCAGGCCTTTTAAGCTCAGTCAGAATGGACTGGCCATCTCTAAGTGTTAACATAGGCAAGTTTTCATGTCAGGCCCAAGGTTTTGGGACCGTGTCTCTCTAAGCTATCACCTCATCGTGGGATTGTGAGGGATGATTTCTCCCAGAGCCTGGCTGGGGTTTGTTCCCAAGCTGGGCCATGGGACACAAGCACAGACCAGTGCAGGACACTCACCAGCTCTCTCTGCTCCTTCCCTCCAGCCCTGGAGCTGCTGCAGGCACTGGCACTGCTCCCTCTGCTCAGCTCCTGCCCCTGGATGGTGCTGACTGCAGCTCCCCTGGCTGCCTGTGAACACATGAATGGGGAACAAGAGTCACTGGGACTGTGGCTCTCAGTGCCAGGGCAGTGCTGGCCTTGGCTCTGTAAGAGATTTATCAGCAGGGCCATTCCAGCTGGAGCTGAGCCTTTCTGCTCTCTGAGGGGTACAGAAGGACATGGCACACACCCAGTCCTGGTCCCCAGTGTGCCACTGCTCCAGCCTTCAGCTCCAAAGCACACTGCTGCCCAGGTGTGCTTTCTGACACATTGATGAACACACAGCAGAGGAGAAGCCAAATCACACAAAACTGTCTTCTTCTGATCTATGGGGCAGTTCATTACCAGAGCAAAATAATACCTGGGCTGAGAACAGGGCTCTTTGCACAGCACCTGAAGCTGTGCCTGCAATTCCAAGAGGGATTTAAGTCTCCCTCGTTTATGCACAGCCTTCTGGTAATTCATCCCTTGGCTGTCTCAGACAGGCTGATAAATTATTTTCTTTGCCATTTGTAATAGAGGATTAGACCATGTTGGCCAGGAGAAAACCTACTCTGCTAGGGGAGGGGGTAAAAGTTACTGCAAGACCATCATAAGGCAGAGATGCTGTTGAAACAGCAAAGGATTTTCCTGAAGGTTCTTAGTACCCATCTGCAATAAATTTTTATGAGGGTTTGGATGAAATAGAGGCCTGGGCTAGCCAGCAGGTTAGTGGTTTGGAAAGCTGCACAGCACAGTTACTGGCAAATCCTTGCTTTATCCATCCTGACAGGTTCTGCCATACTATTTATTTTTCTAATACAATAACATAAATCACTGTCAGGTTATGAGCATTCCCACAGTTTTCCAAAGTATTTTTGTGTCTGCCAAAGGTTCCCACTGGACCTCTAGGCCTATAGGCTGCTATATAAGCTCCTGTAATGGAGCATGTAGTGCTGAGCTGTGCTGTGCTCCAAAATTCCTGCTCAGAGGAAGAGGTATAAGGAATGAGGTGGTCCCTAGAGTTACAGCTTAAGGAGCACATTAAAGGCCACCTCTAATGATAAAAGGTCTTAAAACATGAAAGCAAAGCAAAGCAGTATTTTACTTAAACAAAAGGTTTTTTTCCCCTTTCACTGTCCATTAAGAGAATTGTATATGAGTATCCCAGAGTAAATAAAGCAAGACACTGTGAGGACACTGGAATCTATGCCATGCTGCAGCTGAAAATAGCCCAAGTGCAGTGTGTGCCTTGTACAGCTTTTCTTCTGGGTAACTCATTCCCTTCTTCTCTTCCTAAACTGTGGTGGAGCACTTCCAAAAGATGTTAAAAAGTGAAACAGAACTGAGTTCACTGATTATTTTGTGAGAATCTCGCTTCTCTCTGGGAGCTGAAGTTATGCCTTTACCAGGCAATGCCATGACAGAAGTGCTGACAGTAAGAGGTGGAGGCTCAGATCTCAGGCTGCCTGTGCCATCTCACAGTGATGCTGCAGTGCTGCTCTTGGCCTGCCCTGCTTGGCTGAATTTCAGGAGATCAAAGCTCCAGCCGTGCTGAAGGATTTGAAGCACAAGAGGCCCTTTTCAGATCATCTCAGGGGCTGCTGAGGGTGGGAAGAAAGCAAATGACAGCTGGGCCTGGCCTGAGGAAAAGGTGGAGGGATGCAATAATCTCTATCCTGAATTTGGTGCTGTGCAGCAGCTTCCCTGATGTGCTTGGTCACCTGAACCACCCTGAGCAAACCTCACAGATTTTCTGCCCACACCACTTAGCGCAAAGCTTGGGGTTCTGTTAAACACCTGAATCCTTCCCCAAAACTCTTCCTTTGCATTGATTAATGACTACTTCCCTCCACACTACACTCACTGATAAACTTGCCATATTTCTGTGCAGTGCTCTTTCTTTGATGCTCTGATTTTTTGCCCCCAAAAGCAAAAAGTATTCAATTTTCTAGATCTAAAACAGTTCTCAGTTAAATTACAGGCTTTCTTCTTTGAAAATCAAAAAAGTTAATGCATGACTTCTCTTTGTTTGGCTTTGTTGTGAGGGAAGGAATGGTCTGGCTGCAGAGTTGGGTTTTTTTTCAGAGAGCATTGGATGGTCATATCAGTCAGATTTTTGCTTTCCCTTCTTTGAAGAAAAGATAAAACTAGCTAATGAGTTGCAGAGTTTCTCTAGGCAATGGTCTCTTCATGCTTGTTGTTAAAACCAGCATAGGCAATGTTATCCACAAAACTTATTAAGGAAAAATGTTTTAATGTCCTTTTCTCAAAGACATTTCACATATCCTTCCAGTGGAGGAAAAACAGCTGAGCTAAATTTGGAACTTCTCTAAAATAAAGAAGAGACTATCAGAGTCTCTTCTCAAGAGAACCCATGAGGATTTATTCTCTGATTTATTCCCAAATTATATAATGTCCCAAATGAACCCAGCCATACTCTTGGTATACCATAGGGCTGGATAAGTTCTTGAACTTACAAGACTTAACACCGATACACCAAAGGTATTTCAGTGTGGAGAGAGCAAACAGCCATCTGATTGAAAATAAACCAAACAGAGGTAGGAAAACTCATTGTGATGAAGACAAGAAGTGAAGAAAACTCTACTCACCATTTAAGAACTGTGTATGAGTTCTAAACATTGATGAAAGTAGCTGCATTGGAATTCAGTATGTCACCTGAATCTTCTACCTGAAATTGAAAAATACCAGGCCATGAGCTGATAACAGGATCAGTAGAAAAAAACACAGGGGTAGGAGACCAACTCTTGTTATGCAGACAAGGAAGGACTTGTACCTGAGCTCTGGAAAGCAGAAGGAACTGAGCAGCAGGCTTTGTGCAGCCAAGTAGGTGGCCAAGAAAAATGGACAGGAGCTGAAAAACAGGATAAAAAATAATCCTTTTAAGAAAGTTACTCATCTAGTCAGGATGGAAAGGCTGCTAAGGAATGGGTTTGGAAACACTGGCAGGAGAAAACAAAATGTCTGGTGTATTTGTAACAAAGGTACACAGATAGTTACTCTGACCTGGCTGTGGAATGTACAGATAAGAAAAGTGCAATCAGAAGGTTTTGAGAGATTTACAAAGTAGCTCTGTGTTTAAAGTGTTCATATGAGTGAAGGAAAGGCAGAGGGGATTTGGAAGTGGATGCAAGTTGTTTATAACACAAGCATCACAGACAGTATGCTTTTGTTTTGTTGGCATTCAGAAAAGACATCTGAATAACCCATCATCTCCACCAGTTGTTCCAGCAAACTTCCTCCTCCTTCCCAAGGAAGCTGGGTGTGATTGAAGCACTGCTGAGTCACAATGCCACAAGTAACATGGAATTGCTGTCTGTCCTTGCTCCCTGGCACAGTCACTTCATGCAGACTGCAGCTGACACGGCTTGTGCTTTCAGCCCCAGGAATCCCCAGTCTGGCCCTTTGAACTGGCCAAGGGGACTCTGTGTATAAATACACTTACAGGATTTTGTGACAAGGGTTCTTCTAGTTCAGTTTCAGGAGGTCAGCATGCCTTCAGTTTGGTTCATCTCCCTGAAATGAGAAGGAACACAAACATTGAAATAAAAACCCCACTTGTGCCAGCCCACAGGCTGGTTAATGTCTGAGGTGCTAAGGCTTCCAGACTGACACAGCAGCTTGGGAGGACAGAAAGGATTTGGTGTCCTTCATGTGTCTGTTTTATGGTATCATCCAAACCTGCTGTCAGTCTTCATTCCCACAAGCACATCTAAACACCTTGATTTTAAGTTCTAAAGCAACATATATCCCTAGCAGGAAAGAGAAAAAAAATCCAAAGAGAAAGAAATAAATTCAGAATCTTAATAAAACAATCAGAAGTATAGCAGAATGAATAATGAGATATTGGGAATGATTTATGGCTGTAATGGATCACTCTCTATGTCTTTACAGAAAGAAAATACCCAAATTACCTCAGCTTTCATAGCCCTATTCCCATTGACTGCAGATGAGGAACTTTTAAATGTATGTTTAAGACTGGAAATGGTTATAAAAGATCAGAGGCTTTCAAAACTCACTGTGTACCAGGTCTAGTGAGTGCAATGCCAAGAGCAATATATGAAATCTGATCTGACAGTTTCAGAATTTTCCTTTGTTTGAGGAGATCCCTGTGCAATGAAAATGTACAGCAATGTGCCAGGACTAAAAGAAAGAGTTAGTGGAAAGGACTCAGAGGTAAGGCAGTCACTAGGCAGTTTCTCACTGGTAAAATATTAAAAAAAAAAAGAATTAACTACATTAGGAAATCCCAGGGAGCATGGTTTAGATTAAAGGACATCTTTTTAACCAAGCTGTTGGAAGGTTGATGTAGCACTGTTCATGCAGATGTTTGGAAAGTATTTCACAAACTCTACTTTTGGATAGGGCTTCTAAAGGCTGTTGCTCTTCCACTGCTCTGAGCCACCTCCAATTTATCTTTAGCCTAAAACAGAAAAAAAACCAAAAAAGAAACAACAGCTTCTCATTAAACAGGAGGGGTCTTTTTAAAGAAACACAGTAAAACATAAGATATTATAGTCCAAATCCCATAGATCCTGTATCTAGAGTAGGCTGGCAGCTCTCCTTTTACCTGCATACAATAAAAATGAAGTAAAAGCAAATCCTTCAAAACTCAGCAGGTTTAATGCAGTCCCTTGGTTCATACTGGCTGCATGTGAACAGTGCACAGAGCAATAAATTGCTATACTGAAATATAACCAGAGCTGGTTGTGTGGTTTATCTTTAAAAGTCTGGTTCTATATTGTGCTCTGGCTATTGATTTTTAGCAGACAGTGCACCTGGCAGCTGTTCTTCAGCCCTTCTCACATATATTCCAAGCTGGACGGTGTTCCCTTAAATATTAAGCACACAAAAAGTTTACTCAAGTAAGATCTCAAGTAAGGAGTTTGTGTTTTGGCCAAATTCTGGACTGATGCTCTGAAGTTCTGTTAAATACTTTGCAATTTTTTGTTCAATTCTGACTTTCAATCGATGAGGAGCTTTGGGTGCTTCAAAATCAGAGGGCAAGAGTTCCATCTTCCCTCAAACAAAAACAAAGCTGCTGAGTGGTGCCAGTTCAGCTCTGAAAATGACAACCCTGCTCTGCTTCTGTTCTATTTTATTTTATTACACTTTGCTGCAGCAGAGGAGAAATGCTCAATGTTGCTGTCTCCCTGCCTGCTCCCCCTTTCTGACCTCCAGCATTTTTGTCTGTCTTTCCTGATCATCTCTCAAAAACTCTTGCAGTGTCTGGAAAAGGTGTTACCTCATGACCATACCCAAGGAAATTGTTTCTCCTTTCCTTTCCACATTTCACTGTCACAAGTGCAAGATGTGATGAGGGACAGCTCCTGCCACAATGAGAGTGAAGGTTCCATTGACTTCACCAGGGTCAAATCTTCACCCTCGGGGACCTATTGGAAAAATGGGAAGGAATTTCCATTTTCACAGAGAATTTGCCACCCTTAATTGTGTTGAAACCTCAAATATTTTCTTCACAGGGCAAAGTTCATCTCATTTCAGATGGATGTAGTGGCTGAGAGTCATCTGCTGCTGGAAAATCTTGGGAAGTTACTTAAAACTCCAACAGGCATAAAAGAGAAGCAGGGTGGGAAAGGGTTGTTTGCTATTAAACACCAACATAAACCAAGCTGGGCTTTTTGTCTGTGCCCTTCCCCCTTTTTGTTCACACACTCCTCTTCACCCTCCAGACAGTCTTGGAATGCTAATTTTTCTAATGATTGCAGAATGAAAACTATTATAGAAATCAACTAAAATATTATTTTAAACCTTCTTTAATGAGACTGGATCCACACTAAAGTCCTGATCCTTCTCTTCTTAGCATTCAAAAATGTTATTTCCCATACTCTATACAAACTGTCACTTTCAAATTCAAAGCAAATACTTGAAACCGTTTTCAAAAAAGGATGTTTATACAAACTGGCAGGTGGAATTCATGAAGAAATGGTTTTAAATAAAAGTCTCTATTTGTCTCTTTTCACAGATATTTAGGATTTCTCTTCATTTAACAGTAGATGATATGGATGCCCAGAAGGAATCAGTGCAATGATACTGTACTGATAAAGATCTGACTGTGGTATTCTTTCTTGGGGTTTCCACCAGTTTCTGAACTTTAAGGTATTCAATTATTCTTTTTTTCTCAAGGGTAAAATATGCATGTAACCCTCAGTAAGCACTAAGAACAATGTGCAAACCTTCACACATCAAAGATGTGACTATGTGCTTTTGTCTATCCTAATGGTTTGAGAGAAAATCTTAATAAATCAACATGAGATTTCTTTTTTTTTCTTTTTTCCTTTCTTACATTTTGTTGTCTTGATTAGATAAAAAATAATAGGGGGCTGTCAAGCTGTTTTCTTTTCAGGTCTTCTCTGTCTCTTTCTAAATTAGTTACAGCCTGCTTTTTGTAGCTTTATAGCCAGCCTGACCTAATTTAATTACCATGACTTGTGTGGCTTAAAGATAAATAGTTTTATTCAGCCTGCCTACTTTTGTATAAGTTTTCCCTTTCACACATCTCTCTATATTTTGGCATTCAGAATTCTTGTGCTCTGTTCTTCAGTAGGTTAACACAAGGTTGGTTTATAGCATTGTCCTTATTTTGACAAAAAGGCCTTTGATGCTTTTAGTCCCTGCTTTGCTCTGAGTCTGGGGGCCTTTGTGGGACACAAATAAACATTTACTGAGCTCAGGAGCATGGAAAGGAAAATACAGCCCTGTGTCCATCATGAGAGAGAAATCCTCAGTCCAAGAAATTTTTTCTCATTTTTAGGAAAATACTTCAGAAATCAAAGCTTGAGACTTCTCTACAGATTATGATAAACTGACCTAAGTGGCTAGATCTCCAGGAACATAACTCTGTAGCATGAAAATGCCTTCAAGGTATCTGAGAACACAAATGCTTTACACAGAGATGTCCCTGATGCACAAGTCCCCGAGGTTTTGACAAGATCACTGACAAATCCTTCTCCCACCCTGTTGGCCACCTTTAAATACAGAAAGCAAGCAACCAGCTCATAAACTCCAAAATCCTACTTAAAAGAAGGGATCATCATGTTCCTTCCTCTCTGCCAAAATGGAGAAAGATTGATCAGAAAATCCTGAGTGATACTAATTAGTTTTTTAAAAATCTGATTTAGGTTCTGTTACATTCCTGTAATCACTGCATTTTTTAAAATCTAACATATAACACTGAGATGGATGTACAAAGACCACCTCCACATAAGTATGTTGTGCTTTGCCTATGAACACTAAACACATTTTGCAGTAGTTTAAAAATAATTATTTTGAGCTTACAGCAGTTCTTAATACAAATGTAGATACAGAATTTGAAGTGTTCCTTTTTGTGTTATCTTAATGCTGCTTAGAAGAGCCTCAAGCCCCTTTTTAAAAAGGCATCTACTTGGGTTTTAAAAGAGTATATTTGATGTCATAAGCAAAGGAAATTGCCAGCACCAATTCTGACCTACCACAGGTTTTAACAAAAAGAACAAACTGTGAAACTTAAAAGGAAAGCAAATGTGTTTTATGAATACACGTGCAAAATTTCTGTTACAATCAAATAAAATGTTGATATGTGCCAGACACCTTGGAGTTGCTCTTCTGTGTCTAATTCTCCTGAGCTGGATTTAAATTAATCTCCCAGTACTTTGCCTCTCCCCACCCTTGTTAATAAACTAACAAAAGCAATTTATACCAACCACACCATAAGCAAACAGTTAAATAAAAACACTTTCAAGCCTTTGCTTCACCCTATTGGACACCCTTACTTATAATCACAATAATGTTCTATTAAATAAAATTACATACATACAATTTTATTTCAATATATAAAATGTTGTGTTTCCAAGTGCAATATTCAAATGCCTTGCTTCAGTATTGTTGGTCTATGTATCTGATGGCAATATTCCACAGAACTTACATGAAACTAACCTGAATAGCTGTAAAGCTCCCAGGAAGCTGATTGTCTTTGAACAGATTGACATTGCTGGAGGTGCAGAAAAACACAGATCTAAACTTTTCATATAAACCTTTCAAGAAATATTGCAATCCTCAGAGAAATCACACTTTGAGAAAATTCAAAACTTGAGGGTCTGAGGGTGTATTTCTCATACAAATAGGTTCACCTGCAAAGGAATAATTAATAACTTACACCTACAGTCTGATAATTAAAAAAATTAACACACTGTATGATAAAGAAGGCACCAGCAGTGGATAAGAACAGCCACACATAAAATAGGATAGGAAATCTGTGTGGGACATGGAATCTGTGCTGAAGGACTCAAAGGAGAGTACCTGGGCTCCTTGACAAGTTCTTCTGAACAAGGTAGAACATTCCTGACAACAGGAAGATGGAAATCTGCTTCCTTTATGTGTCCAGAGTATTTTGATTTTAAATGCTTCACAAAAGGCTACCAATATGAGAGTACAGTGGTCCTTGACCTCATTTGGTGTCCAGAGGTAATTTCATGTTGCCTAAAAGAAATAGAAGAGCAACCACAGATGAATTTTAGAAAAGATAATCCTTATTTACTTATTTATCTTTGTTACACCCTGTGCAAAAACTATTTCATAGTGAGATATCCCGTGAGGGGAAACAAAAAAGCTCAGATCAATTCACTGGTCTGGATATGGATCAAACACCAACTGCACTTGGCAGAAGCACACATCTGATCATCACTGCAGCCAGATTCCAGGAAATAAAGGACAGAATATGGCCCAGATTCCACTGCTCTCATCATGCACAGAAAACAGCTGATATTGAGGTTCTGAGGTTACAACATGTGGCTCTTCTAAAGAGCAGACTGCAACCTTGAGGGGCTTGTTTTGTTTTTCCAACTGAAATCTGACATGCATTACATGTGAACATTTGGAAGTCATATTGTTCATCATGCATTACATATAATTGCTTGAACTTTTACAGTGTGCAGTCATTAAACTGACTCCCACAATAATGGAGCACTTAAGAGAACCCTCACCCACATGTGACCTGATAAAGAGGAGGGAGTGTCTAACTCTGCAAGCACTTTGTCCTTCAGCAGAGATGCTCAAGTGCCCTCTTTAGATCAGGGTGATGCTTGCAGTGGATAGGAAGCAGGCCACCCTGTGATCTATGGACACATAAACACATACAAGGATAAATTGCTTCTGGCACAGATTTACCTCACTCAGGATTCTCTGAGCAGCAGGGAGACATCTGATATGTAGAACAGTAGGCCCCAGCCAATTAGGTTGTGGCAGATAAGAACCTTTCCTTAATTTGTGCTGTAGGGTTTCTATGTGGTCTGTTCCTTCAGTGACCTCATGTTCCCCTCTGACTTCACTGAAATCCAGCTTTTACCAAGTGGGATTCTGGCATTCTTTCCAGGTACAACAAAGGAACAGCCTGTTTGGAAGGAAGGAAGGATCATATGTGGGCCTTGTTTCTGTCTTATGGGAAGCAATGCTTTTGTAGTTCTGTTCCTCAAAAAACAATCTGTGAACAAGGGAAGTAACTACTTTATTATCCATACAAGTGTATCCTTTCAAAGCATTACAGGGGATTCAACCATTAATATCTAACAGCAGCAAGACTCAAGTATGCTGCTTTGGAAATCTGCCTTGCCATAGTTGTGCAGAAAAAATTCATATAAAAATTGTCAAGAAAAGTTTAGAAAATCTCCCCCATCATGAATATCTTGCATTGCTTTTTGTATCTGTGTATTAGCACCTTCCCAAAGTTGAGACAAGTAAAATTCTTCTAAGCCAACATCTCCAAGGTGCATAATGACTGTGGGGAGTGTGGGTTGTTGAGATGGCAATGGTTTAGTTTGTGTTCCAGCTAGAGGAACTCGTAGAATTTTAAACTGGTATTTGCATTATTCCACTGCATCAGCAAAAACAGCACCTCATGCTTCCCTCAGTAATAATTTCACAACATAAACCTCAATTTTCATTTGCATCCCTACAAAAATTCCCATGGGCTTTTCCCTTCAATCTTGTGGCTCTGCATCAAAAGAAAAGACTAGAAAGGTTTCATGCTACTGATGGGAGTGGAATATTCTGAGTGGCAGATGGAACAGCTCCTGAAACAACTTGGTCCATAGTAAAGGCAGTAATTCAACAAAGGTTATAGAAAATATTAGAACAAATGTTATGGGAAGCAAGACCCACCTTCTCATATACCTCTAACTTAAATTAAAAATTGAAAGGCCTGGCAAAAATAAAAAAAGAAAAAATTTACAGTTCTGTTAAGTATAGCATAGAAATCATTTTTGAGGTCTTACAGGAGGGATTTTTTCTTTCTTCTTCTTGTTAACTTGATTTATTTTTATGTATCCTCAGAAGCTGCAGTCAAACTTCACACAAAAATTACTTCCAACAAAAGAGGTCCATACTTCTGGATAGAAAACAAGAAAAACTCAGATCCAAATTCCTCCTTTACTTCCGTGACCTAGGGCAACTACTGCTGCCTTTTAAAGTCTGCGTGCTTCTCCTGTCCCTGGTGATTGTTATTAATACAGGTTAGGGAAAGTGGTGATAAAGATCAATTCCCAACCCAGAAAAGAAACATTAACTGCTTCTTTCACGTCTTCCATAGTGACTGAACAGCTACAGTTTCAAATGATCCCCAGATGTTTACTCCTCCTGGTGCTCAAAAGCAGTGTAGGTTTTCTCCAGAGCCATGTTGGGTATTTCTGGTTATCCTGCAGGCTTCAACCCCTTGTCCTCACAAGAAAATGCAGAGGTCAAATAGAAAGCTTGTGCAGTGTAGGAGTCCCCAAGGAAAAATAAACCAAGGATGGTCTCCTACTATTGGCCAGCTTAAGCTGTGCCTCTGCACACTAATGCAAAGAATTCCTACAGAGATGGGTATGGGAACACTACAAGCTTGTCACTTAATTACAGAGAGGTTTCATGATTCCAGTAAAAGTACAAGGGCTGAGATCTCTCACAAAAACAATGCTGTTTTTCTGGTTCATTACAGCAGTGTTTTCCTATTTCTTCTCACTCAGTTTGGACACAGGATAGTCCACCTACATTTGTAAACGTGACAGCTAACAGAAAAATGAAAAATAAAAAAACCATTCCTTAGATAATAAAGGATTAAGTATAGTAAGAACAATTTTCATTCTACTTTTCTTTGCACTTTGTCCTAATTAATCCCCAATGATGTGAAGACTTGCCTTTACTAAAGCTTAGTCCCACTGGAAGCAATTAACAGTGACAAAAACAGCTCTTTCCAAGAGCTTGAACCAGATTTTTATCTGAAGAGCCCAACAATTTTGTCATTATTATAACCAGGTAAGTAAAGACAGAAGAAGAACATGCCATACAGGACATTAAAGTACTTCACCTTCTTGGTCTGCACTGTTCCTTTCTCCTCTCATCTTCTGAGGACTGTTGACCAAAAGATTTAGTGCTGTATGAAGAGCAGAGATGGAGAAAAAATATTCCAAATCATGGTAGGACTCAAACCCAATTTCTTACAGCTGCTACAGTATGTATAACTTAGAGAATGTAAGGAAAAACAAAAGCCTCTGATCCTCATTTCAGGACAATTATTCTGATTGAGCACTCAGGTAACTGAGCTGGGCTCCTCTTTGCAATGAATGAGAAGATGCCAGTATGACCTAATTCGATCAGCCCAGATGGAAATTAAATATTTACATCTTTTGTTACAGTTCTTCTTTCATGCCCAATAGGCAGCCTCAAACTGAATTCTCTGCTCATGTGCAATGGTCAGAATGAACCAAGTTGTTCAGTCTCTCCAGGATCAGAATCAAAGTACTCTCTGAAAGGTATTTTGAACAGAGGATGGGATTAGTTGACCCCATTTCCTCTGCTGATAACTGAGGAGGTGGTAGGATGGCCTTGTACACAAAAACATGTTCCCAGTGGGAAAAGCAAATTTTGGGTAAGATCATGTTAACACAGCACAGTTCTCCCAGTCAGTGTCCTGGCTCAACATGAAGCTACTGCAAAATATTAAACATCTATTTCTGAACAGAACAACACCTAGTCCACATGTGAAACATTGTGCTAGCATGTAAATGTTGATGAGTTAATAGTCTGTTAATTCTTGGGTACTACTAGCCACAGATTTGCTCAAGATGAACTGAAAATTTACTTGTTCAATAACTTCTGACTACATACAATCTTACTTTAATAAAAGTTACTTACTGATCTGTTTCACCCAGTGTACCAAAAAGAGGTGGAAAGGCTCTGAAATGCCAACACCACAGCCAGAGGTCTTCCAATGTAAAGAGGCCAATCTTCCTGCTGGGAAAGCTGAAAAAGACAAAGTGCATCACTGAATCTCTATTTACCAGGGAAAGGCATATCTCTAAGTCTTAAGAATCAAATCCAAATTGGAATCTGTCTTCCATAGCCCTGAAAGGCAAAAGAGACATCAGAATTATGCTGGCAATTTGGTTTGCTGAGAGAAGATGGTAGAAGAGCTTGAAAGCAACTTAATAATTTCCACACTGTTTCTCCCACTTGCAATTCACCTGATTTCAAGTTTTTTTTCCCCATTCCCAAGTCTCTCACTTTTTTGTTTTAGCACTTTAAGAAATCTTTCATTTACAGATTTCCCTTTATTTCTCTCCATTTTTTGCAATCCAGTAATTGTTTCCCTCCCACTTCACCTTGGGGGAAGGCAATTTTCACAACTGCCTATATGGTTATAGAGGAGAAACATGAAGACACATGGAAGAAATATATATAATAATTTTTAAAGTAATTTTTTAAACTTTAAGGATAGCAGAACTATCTTAATCGGAAAATAAATATCTTTGATAGGGATCCTGCTCCCAAGAGAAAGTCTGCTGTTAATGAATGAAATTCTGCTCCAAAATACCAATCAATTACAATTAAACATGTCCCCACTTGGTTACTTGCAACATCAAGAATTTCCCAAGTCTTCCTGGGGTAAGTTGTCTTAAAAGCAACATGATAAGAATGAGACTGAACTGCATGCACAAAATTAAAGGGGGTTACAGACTTCCAGAAAAGGTCCAGTTGCCAAAAAAGTGTCCTTCTGTTTGCCCATCACCAGAAATGTGGTTACAACTCTGAGATATCAAACTGCAGAGACTGTGGGGCTTTTAAAATATTCTTTCATGTCCAAGATTATTCATGGATCATTTTGTGTTATTTTTGTATAGATTAGCTTGTGTTTTCCATCTGGATTCTCAATGAGACTGGAGCAGCAGTGTGACCTCAGCTTTTTTTTTTCCCCTTCCTTTTTAAATTTTTTATTACTTAGCACAGATTTTAAGATAGGAAATAATAGCAAGCTTATTGGGCTTGAAGACAATCCCTAGTGGTGCACACTTTAGCTGGGGTGTAGCTGTTAATATGCCTGTGATCTAATTCCCCTAAAGTCAGCCAGAGAGCCCACTTAGTCAAAGCAAAATAATCATTAGGGTAAATATCCTGGGATCTGTAAAATCCATGGTTTCTAAAATTAATCTCCTTTACTCCATGAAGGAGGTTATGAGGATTATGCATCTGGGAAGTTGCAAAGAGCACTCTGCTACAGACAGTTAAACTGACCAAACTCTTCCCTCCTGCAGTGGGTTCCACCTGCAGCATCTGCTGGGGAACTGGGGGGCAGGATATAATTCAGTAAATTATAGCACCTTACATACACCTTTAGCAGTAAAATGGCATCTTGCACCTTTGAAACACTGGGGTTTGCTGGCACAACCTGACTGCTTCCATTTGGGCACACACAGCAGCAGAGGAACTGAGTTGCTCCATTGTGTGACCCAACCACACAACTGCCCCTAAAATATAAACAGGGGATAAATTAGACACTGTCCTGAGACAAACAGATGGACAAAAGTGCAGGTGTAGTTCATTCTCTTTCCACCTTTCCCACATTTCCTATTCTTGAGCATCCATTGAAGGCTTAAGGATGAGGAACACAGTTTAAGAGTTAAGAATTATGTTTTGTGTCCTTTAGATGAGATGCAGAGTGGCAATGGGAGAGCTGCTTGTCTGTAGGCAACTGTGATACCTGCATCTCATCAAACAACACCTGATTTAACAACTCCCTTAAAATGCATAGATTTCTGAAATAGGGATCAGGAAGAGCTGAAGGAGCACATTATTGTTTCTATTTCATCCTCCCTGCAATATTCTGGATGCAAAGCTTCAGCATGCTCTCTTACAAGGTAAAGATTTGAGTTTCTTTAACTACTGTTCACCCAGGAATGAAGGAACAAAGCTCTGTCTGGAGAAAGACTGCAGATAAAGTGAGTGTGACCAACAGCCACAAGGAAACAACCTGTGCCCTGCACAAGTGCAGTCAGCCAGGACAGCAAGCCAAACAAACAGAAAAATGTGGTGCAGATGGGCAAGACAATTGCAAAATAAAATAAATTGGCTTTAACAGGAAGCAGAAAAGGAGAAAGCTTAGCTTGTCCTTATACAATTCAAGCTACATTTGCCAGAGAACGTGGTTTCAACTAATAAAGATCTCCACTGACCACATTTTACATGAAATTGGAGAATAATCAGTTTTTTATGACAGAAATGAGTACATGAAGTGCTTTGCAGGAGCTCATACAATCTACAGTAACACTCTTGGCTTACTGAACACTTTGAAACAGAAACTGAGCATTTCAGCAGAAGTTAACCCAGCTCAAGAGTCCTTGAAATCGGCTTTGATTCATCACCCATAGATTATCTGCTCTCATGACTACCCCTACTTTTCTGCACTATTATTATTATTCATGATTTGGTAGCAGCCAAGAAATTCCTCTGGGTTTCAGTGATGAAGTGCCTCATTTGGACTAATTGTTTCATTTACTTTAAAAGAACAAAGAAATATGTCAAAGCACTTTTACTCTTTTGAGGCCACTTCTGGATATCTTTTGTTAAGGTTTTTGGAACTGAACACTGAAGACTGAACTTCCAAAAATATTTTAAGCCAGAGCAGCACACAAGGTGGAAAGAGCATCAAAGCTGCTGCACATTTCACCTGGATGTCACTAATTTTCCCAGAGTGCCTTGGCAATCTCAGATAGACAAGGGCTGTACATCATGGGTTGTAAGAATGTGGTTCAGGTTAAGCATAGTCTGACCCTCCAAAAAACTGAAAACCATTCTTTAAATGTGTACTTTTGCTTGGGCTGTGCCTGGACTGGTATCCATTTACACTGCTCTCCAGTCTCCCATCCCAGGGCCTGTGTGACTCACAAATTAAAGCTTTGGTACCCAGAGAATGTAATGTACCTTTATATTATAAATTTTTATGGCATTATTTCCTTACTATATCAGCACTCAAGAAGAATGTTAAGAGCCATTTGAATTCAACTATTTGCATCTTTCTGGAGACTATACAGTTGTTAAGGGAATACAAAATAGAACTCTGTCATTCTTTAAGTTGAGTTTCTTGTCTCACCGACAAGCCACCTGTGATGCTAATTCTGGGATATATTATAAGCTTTTGTGCGGGAATGAAAGGAGTTTGTTAGGTACTACAGATGATTAACCACGAGACAAGTAGAAAAAATAAATTTTCACCTCTTTAGTATTTAACAAATTTAAGACTTATTTGCTGTCAAACTGATACTAAAAACCAAAGGACACTTGAATTTTAAATGGCATTACTCATAGAATTTGCCTGCTAAAATAAAGAGTAGACGAGTTCATTTGATATTTTTGTTTCTGCAGACCACAAAATAAATAATATTTTGTGTCATGTCCTTGGGCTTAGTTGTATAAATATTGCTTTTTACCTTGAAGCTAAACAGATTGTAGTTTTATCCTTAACACTTGAAGAAACCTGAGGAAAAGCTCTCATACTGTCACTTCTATTTTCTCCTGGGAATTCACAGGGTAAATGTCTTTCTCAAACCACTTGGGCTGTAAAAAAGACTTGAGCTCCAGCTCCCAATGTAAAGTAGAGCAAAGAGGATTTTGACACACTAAGATAAGTGGAATGGAGCTATCCAGGCTCTCTCCAGTGCCCATGGGAAGATGTGAAATAATGGCCAAGAGCAGGTGAGGTGAGTCTCTATCTTTCATGGGTTAAGCAACAAAAGGAAAAAAAAGCTGATATTGATGATGGCAGGACCAAACCAAAATCAAGTACTTCAGTATAAAATCATCACTCCAGCAGCAGCCTAGCTCCCTCCCTGATTCTAGGCCTGCTGGCCACTCTAAAGATTTCTCTACAGGGCAGAAAAAAAATATTATTGAGCACATAAATTAGTGATCACGCCCCATAAAGCCTATTTATTGCAAAGGGAGCCCTGTGAAGGCAGATCCTATAACACCATGTTTTCAAAAAAGCCTGTGGCTGAAGTGCAGAGTTCAGTCCAACACCACATGCACAGGGATCTGACAGGCACTGCATCCCCATGCCAAGCAGTCCATCCAGAGGAGTGACCAAGATCTTTGCAGTCTAGCAACCTCCTCCTCACATCCTTCATCTGTCCACCCTTCTGCTATGTTGTGTTGCTGAAGGCAAGGAGATATTCCACTTCTCACTGTAACTCCTCTAGCTTCATGATTTCACCCAGTTTGCTATCATCAAGGCAGCTCTCAGATCAACTACCATTTTCTGACAGAGCAGAAGAACCAAGAAAGAACCTGAGGCTCTAGTGAAACACACTTGTCCTATCTCAAAACCTTGCTGAGCACAGGCTTCTGATTTTATTATTCACATTACTCTAAGAGTTTCAAGCAAGTAATTTTCACTGCTCTGGTACATGACACCTTTTGTGCAACTTTACTCCAAGTTAACAGGTTTTGTTTCTTTACCAATTTTAGACTCTCTTTGCACCTCTTTGGTTTTTATTGTTCGAGGCAAATTAATAATCCCCTTCACTAGAGTTTGTCAATGTTTTTTATTTTCCTCCTTTTGTGTCTTTTGCACATCCTAACTCTACAAGTGGTGTCCCTTGACTTGACTCCACACTGAAACTTCCTTCACATAGCATTTGCAATGCTTTGATCATTCTCTGCCCTCATCATTTTGTTCCTCCACTGGGAAAAATATATTAACACCAGAAACTTTCCACTCTAGGTAAAGGGGCAACTTTCTCCTTGGAGACACTGCCTGCCACATTCAGTTTTACATTTTACCCTGTTATTGACACTGACAGTGACTGTTGGCTACTTGTGGAAACTGGGGACATGATTCTCACCATGAAACATTTACTGGAGTAAACTCAACCCACAAACAAATTGATGCATACAAGGGGAGTAATATAAAAGCTACCAGCAGGGCACAGGTTTATTTTATGCAGATGTACAGTTTGCATATTATGGGACTCAACAGCACTCAAGTTTCCAATAACTTCTCTTTTTTGCTTGACCAATTTTGTTCATTACTTATAGGTCCCTGCAGAATTCTGAGTTGTTATTACAAACATATACATTACAGAAGGAACACAGCATAGCTGTTTAATAAGGTTTTCATCAGCTGCTTTTACTGACATTTTTCATTTCTCTTAAGCCCTGCCTTTAATGTCTCAGTCTTCATTTGATACCATGAAACAAAAGGAGTGGAATATTACACAGAATGTGTTCGTGGCTGAGTATCAAAAGAATCACACAATGCACTTGAAGCATGAAGGCTCTGCAGGCAATTTCCGTCCCTGTTTGCATATGCAATCTACACTGGAAACACTTTCCTCTTTCCCTATACCAGATCAACACCATAAAAAACAACAAAAAACCCCAACATTCCTAAAGAATTGAAAATAATAGTGAGTAATAAGTCTAACATTAAAAAATAAGCATGCCTGTTTGCATCAAGAGTTTGGTGAAATTTTCCAAGAGCTGCACTTGTGAAAATGTCCACCTCAAGCTGATGTTCAAAAATCGCCCATCTCAAAGAACATGAGCCAAAACAAAGCATCCCTTATCACTGAGGAGTGATTGTGAAGTTCTGAACTTTAATTATTTGAGCTAATAAAGTTGGCAAAAACAGAAAGCAGGTCTCTATCTCACCAAGGTGTCAATAAAGTGAGGGTCTGATGGCCAATTCCAAGGTAAGTTTATTCTGGCTCAAGGGCACAGCTCTGGCTCATACCAAACAAGCACATTTTAGGTGGGACTACATTTACAAAAGAGGGGTCTGTACCCAAAATCAAATTGTTTGTAATGATCCAACCATTAAAAACAAACAAACAAACAAAAACCCTGCTAATTTTCTCAGCTCACAGGTCAATACTAGTGGTGTCTCTACTTCCCTGTCAGCCAAGCTTCCCAGCAGAAAGAAGAGCCAGTACCTTTTTTCTAGATATTTTTCTACTTTGGTGGGGTGTAACTCTTCTACATGATATGAAGAGGAGAGAGAGAGTGAAGCTTCAGAACCTGTGGTCAAAGGAAGTGAAAAGAAAATTTTCCTATGGATGCAATCCTGCTGCAATTCCAATTCTGTTCACTCCAGTGCATTTCCATCAATGGCCATTCTTCCTACACCTCTCTTTTCCTTAGCTCTGGGGTTGGCTTTGTCCCAGCTGTGCTCTGCCTCCAGCAGCTGTGATGGATGAAGGATCCAGACACACAAGCCCTTTCCTGCATTTGGGATAGGCTACAACATTCTGGGCAAATACAGTTTATTTTTTGGATCCCCATCAGTATCAGCAGGCACCACGAAACCTGAGCTGCTTTTGCTCAGATCTGATACCCAGCACTGCCAGAAGGGTCCTGGACAGTTTAACAGATTAAAAATGCCAGTACCAGCATTTCTTAAAAGAATCTCAGAAGTTGACTGTTGATACAATAAATCTGAAGATATATCCAACAATAGCACAGACAGAAAAAAAAAAAAAAAGCTGTGAAGGGCAGGGAGGAAGTTGGGAGGAAAAAAAAAAACAGGCTAAAAAGGTTTGGAGCTGGTGGAACATTGCCTAATTGTTTTGCCAAGACCTCTGCATTCATAGGGCAAGCAGGATTCTCCAGAGAATCTGTCAGCTAAAATAATTTCCAAATGTCCTGATACCTCCAACCTGGCAAGTAGCCCTGTTGCCCACAGATATTCCTGATGATGATGCTGTCCATACAAATACCTACTGGATTTTGGAAGTCACATCCAGTGGTATGTCATTGCTTTGGGGCCCAGCACTAGTGTGCAATCAGAATTAAGTAAAGCTGGTAAAACACCAACAATCCAACCAGATTGTCACAAAGAGATCATTGAAACAAGGCCCAGATTCCTGCTTTGATGGTCACTCACTCAGGAAAGGAGCAATTCTGAGCCCCTTTAGCCTTTGTTAATATAGGTATTAATAATTAGATTTTATCTGCCTATAATGGAGCTCATCATTCTAGAAGTGTTCAGTGATGTTATTTGATGTCACTTTGCTCATTTGTCAGAAGGAGCAGTATTTTTGATATCAAATTTCAATTTGTCATGGCATCTATGTAAGACTGACAGCTGCCAGGTTTTGTATATGTGCTAAAACAATTCTGCTCCTACAGTCAGGTCCAAGTCTTATTAAAATTAAATGGGTATTTTGAGCATGTTTTGAGTCACCTCTGATTAGTTTAAGCTTTGGTTTGTATCACCACACAAAAATGCCCCCTTAAGCTAAAAATAGTCAAGAAATATGTAATAATTTCTTTTTTAAAACCTGCAATTTACAGTGACATTTAACCAATTTTCCAGAACTGCAATTTGAGAAGTATGTGATTACATCTGACCAGTGATAATCACAGACAGAAATAAAATAAGGCACATTGAGGCTGACCTTTCTTAATTGGACTTTGCAATTAATTATCCATTGGCTGTGTATTACTTACAATCAATAAACAATTTATAATAACCTCCTATTTTTCTGAATGAAAGTGATAGCATGGGTTGTTTAGTCTAAAGGGACTGCTCACTTGTCACCACCTTCACTCCTGCCAGCACAATCCATAGGCCAGGTGGGACACTTGGGAGAGCTGAGATGGCTTTAGCCCCCTGCACTTCAGACCATGCTCCCATCTCTTGTGATGGGAATGATAACAATAAGCTTTCCTCTTTAGCTCAAGTAGAAAGAATGGATGTGTTTATGCCTGAAAACAGCTAAATCTATACAAATATATTGCTAAATAAATACAAAGTGCTACTTAAAAATACATGGGAACAGTTAATAAGGCAATCTATGAAGGAACACTTAAGCTATCTCCAAGAAGAGCTTCACTTTCTAATGGAGAAGTATAACCTGCACCCTAATTAATTTTCTCCACAGACCTTTGTCTTCCATCCTCAGCTTTATTTTAGCAGTTAATGAAGTCATTATAAGTCTTTCTATTGATTTCAGTAGCCTCCAGTAGAAGACTCCAGCCCTGCCTCTGGGAGCTGCTTTCAGTTCTCTTGGCTAAAAGGAATTTGTTAGCAGTGCAGCATTACATATTAATTTATACCACCAGCTCTGACAGTCTGCCTGGGAGGCAGAAAGGCTGTAATTTAATATTTGAAGGTATATTATGTTCATTAAGTGATATGTGTACATTGCCTGACTGTAGATGTTAACAGAAATTAATTTTCATATAACAGAGTGCTGTATAAACTAATGAGAAATAAAGGAATGCTGGTAACCACACAGTAACAAAATATTCTCACATCCACACGTGCCCCCTGAGAATTGTTACCTCATGCCCTGCCTGATAGAAGTCTACCAACACTGGGGTTTGTTGTCTGAGGTGACTCACCTGGAATTAGTTAATGCTTCCAAGTGAAGCCAAGGAATGTTAACATTTTAAAGAGCTCAGCGATACAATAAATCCTTACACTGGATTTACAGTATTGGCATCACATTTAACTTTAGTATCTGTGATGTTTTTCCACATTAGGTATGAAAAGTGACTGAGAGGTTACAATTGTACTCTGGAACATGCCTACACTGCAATAAAACCTCTTTTTTCTCCTCTAATCCCAAAGCTAAAATGACTTTGTCTTCTGTATTGATCCACCAATACCTCAGGATAAACATGTATATTTAAAATTATATTCTGTAATAAGCAAATTGGCACACCACATGGAAAAAAAACCTATTGAAATTACACAAAAGTAAATGGGAGAATAAAATATTTTTATAATGCAAATTGCCATTCCCTATTGGATATCAAACACCTGACTTTTTCATGACATGTTTTTTCCTTTTTTAGTGTATGCTCCTCAGGAAAGATGATTTCTTACGGCAGCAAGTTCTGCAAAAATTTGCATGCCATAAATTAATACAAAAAAACACTGGAAAAGATTCCTGAGCCTAAAATCTATCGAAACACAAAGGAATATTTAGATTCAAGATGCACTGGATCACTGCATGAGTGCAAACTGCCTTTTGTTAACAAACATTTCAGAAAAATAATGTAATGAAAAAGAAAATAAGAATATCCTGTAACTCAATTCCTTCCTTGTATTATTCACCTGCCAAATTATGTATCTACATAGACATAGATACATATACATACAGAACCTTTTCTGCATGAGGGACTCCATATTGAGACATCACAGCTTTCTTAGCATCCTTCATACTCTTCCCTGTTTTGCTATTGCCTCCAATGGCCTATTTCATTTTTAGGAGACCAACTAATCTGGCAGTGCCTTCATTGTACTCCACCTTAGAAATGTGAAATGGATTTTTCTACAGTGTCAGTGGGAACTCACATTTTTAACACTTTCTCACATAATCCCAACATGTGGGGTCTGAATATTATCTGACACTCATAGGCACTTTTATCAAGCGGTGAGAATTTTCAGAATTTCTTCTCTTCAAAGTAAAACTATAAAATCAAGTTGAGTTACAGAGGCAAAAGTCAGTAAAACACTAACACTAGAGTCTAAATATTAGGGAATTATTTCCATTCTTCTCCTGCATGTTTTTCTTTTTTATTGTTATTATTTGAAGAGGATTCACCTGGTGTAAAATAGAATTTATTCTTTTCAGTCTGGAGCAGAACAAAGCATTACCTACTCAACAATAACAGCTAAGCAGCCTCTCCAGTGTCAGAGTTTATCTGCTGGTTATCATGGAGAGTTGTGATGCTGATGGAATGTGAGCACAGGTCCTGTCACTTTGACCACATTGCCTTCCCAAACCCTGTCCCAAATGGAAACAAAACCCAGTTGTGACATCAGAAACCTGATTAATTGAGAGTGGCACTCTGAGCCTGCTGCTGGTGACCCAATGACTGGGAAGTGCCCTGGAGGTTTACAGCCTCGTGTCCTTCCCAGGGTGGCAGTCACAGATAGAACAAACCTGTCCAGCTAAATTACATTAGCCAACCACTGTTTACAAATGGGGGCATCACACAGGGCCTGCCATTGCTTGGCACAGACAAGCACAATCAGCCCTGGCATCTGAAGCTGCTGAGGGATTGCCAGCCCCTGGTGCAGATGGTGGCAGCTCGAGAGCGCTAATTACCGATGACATTAATGATGAGGTAACCTCTCTTCAGCTAATTAACAGATGGAATATGCTTCCTATTAATTTTTTTCCAGATAACAAATTGTTTCTTAGATAACAAATTGCAGCTTTAATGACGGAGAGCGACGAAACCAAATTATCTGTTCTTTGGAAAAATTTGTTTTCTGCTAATTGCTCTAAACAATCAATAAGAGAATTACAAGTGGCATCCCCCACTGAGAACAGGAGCAGAGGAGTCAAAGTCAATTAGCTTCCTGCAGCACGATGCACTCAGATGGAAAGAGTCATTATACAGCAGAGTGTAAAAGTCAAACTGCACAGTGTGCAGCTTCAGGAACAAAGCAGGCTCACATGGAAAGTCTAACAGAGCTTTTACAAACCTGTGAATTGTTCATGTGTCACTGCAGCTTCCAGTTTTCCTTTAGATGCTTCCCAGGAAGGATAAAAGGTAAGAGGGTGTCCTTGGATCTTGGGAGCAAGGATCTTCTGATCAAGTCTTCAGAAGTGATGACTGAGAAACATCTCATCTACAGAGTAAAAGGAGCAGATAATCAGCTCTGTTTTCCCTTTTAGCACAAAAATGATAAATGTGGAAAAGCCAAGGACTCCATGGGGGCTAGTGAAATATTCTACAGGTGGCAGTGTTAGGTTTACAGGTGCACTCAGTGATGTTAGGGGTCTTTTCCAACCTAAATGACTCTATGAGCATCCATGTCAGAAAAAAATTCAAGCACATAACACTGACCTATTCTGGTGGAATGAATTCTCACTCCTGTTTTACTTGATTTTCCTCAAAAGCATGGAGTTTTAGATGTACTTTTATTTTTTAGACATTCTTCATACATTATTTGGTAGTTCTAGTGCATTCAGTTAGAAAGTAACATTTTAACACACGTTGTGCTGGACATAACTCACTTTTTGTGTTGGAAGACTCAAGTCCCCAATATTTGACATTAATTCCTTGTACCCTACAGTGAAATAAGTGAAAAAACTAATATTTTGCCCTTGAAAACTGAAATCATAGAGCTCTATATGAACCCCTGACTGATTTAATTTCTCTCCTGTTAAGTTCCTCCCTATTTTAAAGAGTGGCTCTGGCATAAGCTTGAATGACAGCTCTTGCCTCCCCCAGACCTTTCCATCAGGACACTTTCCTGCACAATTTCCCCACAGCAACGTCTCTAATTTTATACAGGGTAAAAATGGCAGGCCACCCAAGACCTTGATCAACTGAGCAATGCTTTCAGCAGTGATGTAATGCTGTTTTTGCAAACACATTATCTCCCCACTTTCTACTTTATGCTATGGCACACAAAGAAGTCCACTCACTTTTGCATTTGCAAAGGCATCCAAAACTTCTGTTTAAGGCCACCTATCAGTGCTTTTCCATGAGTTATCAGAAGCAACACAGCCAGCCTATTGAGAAGGGAATAACAATGAATGGCTGTTCAGGGCTGGGAAAGGTTTACACACACCCTCACAGCTCTCTTTATTCAGAGCTTGTAAATAACAACAGTGTACAAGCCCTACAGCCACTCATTCAGCACCCTGTTGTGACTCCCTCTGTTTCTTTCCACTTGCCTCAACCAAAGTCAAGTTCTAGTGTCCTTTGTTGGCCACTATATATAAAACTGGCATGTGTGACCTCAGGACAAAGCATTATATACCTTGGACAAAGCAGACAGTACTGTCTGCTCACCATCAAATTCCTGACTGGGCTTATGGTGGTCTGTCTACACACTAACGACTAATTAAGTTTTGCTGAAAGGGAAAACAAACATTTTGTTTTGTTTTGTTGCAAAACACTGCTAATGCAGAGACTATTCTGCTGCAAAGCAGAAAAAGGAATGAAAAAAAAATTACCATATTTAAGAGCTCTCAGCTCTTCTCCTTGGCCAGGATTCTTGTGGAATGAAGGCAACATTCCTCCACAGCTCTATGCACAACAACAGTAAGTTAAGCCACCTGGGTAACACAGTCTGTTTTCCTCTGCAAAGGAGAGCATGTGGTGCTTGGAACGGGAACTTGATACAGGAGGAAACATCTCTCATATACATTCTTGTTTACAAAGCCTCTGACAAATTTTTAAATATTGCTCTGAATGCCTTGCTTACTTTTCCAGCAGAAATTTTTTTTTTTTTCCTGTGCTAACACAAGACAGATTTCCATGGAATGCCAGCTGAGTGCTAACATTTGCTCTTTACAACACATCCCTCTACAGATGAGACCAAATTCTGCTTTCCTTCTCATTTTGGCAACTACTGGATAAGTAATAGCTGCACTGTGTCATTCTAAATCACAAGTTTTGCTTATAATTTTTAGCATTTATCTCATGTTAGACAGCTTTTCTTCCTTAACACTGGAATCTTCATACTTTATTTACAGATAAACAGGGTGGGTACCCAACAAAACTTAGGTCAGTTCTCACTGTGCAACTTTTCTCCTTCCTTCACACACATGAAGTGTTTACACAAATGAAAGGAAATCTTTCCTCATACTTTTTGCTCATCTGGGTCACCTGAAATGCACAGTGCAAAATGAAATTCCTGCAGAGAGAACCCCCTCATCCCTCTGCCTGCACTCTGCTTCACACTTCACTATGCACACAATGTGGTAATTGCTTTTGCTTGACTTGTTCAAACAGCCATTTTCACGATGTGACAGCCAGGGCACTAATATATTTATGCCCTTTGTAATCGGCCAGCACTGCTTGTAATTAGGTGCAAAGTTAATTAAGTGCCATACATCTAATAACTGCCTGCCAGTAACTGTAAAGTCTGATTTAGCACATGAACTGTCAAGGTGTCAGAATGGTGTGCTAAAAAATAAGTTGCTAACAGGGAAACAATCCTGCACAAGCCAGAGAAAAGCATGGTGACAGTGAGCTGAGGAAAAGAAAAGCTAAGTCAAAACTTAGTAATTCCAACAATGGGCCATGACCCACCTGCATGCTGAAGTATTCTTGCATTTACCAGCCACTGTCCTCTCCTACAGACAGCCCTTCCCTTCAAGAGCTATACATATGGCATAGAACTTTTTCAAGTCTGGAAATAATAGTAAAAGAGCAGATTCTACTTTTTAATAATGCATAAAAAGGATTCTAAGCCAGAGGATCTCATTTCATGTCCACAGACCTACTTTTGTTTGTTTCTTTTATTGCACAAACCACAGTTTTACTTCTACTGAACCCAAGAGAATATTCCATACCCTTCTTCCTTTAATTCTGAATTGCTCAAATGCTCCCTGCACTTCCATCACCGTTTGGTACGAGCTGCAAAATGTTCTTTCCCTCACATTAAGCATTCAGGCCAGCTGCAGAAGAAAAGTGTAGCTAGTCAGCAGGGGCAGAAATAAAAACCCAACAAGCAAATGACACAAATTCTGACAGAGAATAATGAAGGATGAGCTGCACATCAGGTTAGAAGTTCCAGGGAGCACAAGTGATGACCTGCACAAGAACCACAGCAGCACAAGGTACCTGCAGAGTTCAGTGATAACTTGATTATTAACACACACAGATGGATGAAGCTCACAACATTTACTGTAAGATAGGAAGAAGGACAACAAGGGGAATGTTCTGAAGCTTTTTTAGGCCAGCAGATGCAAATAAATTAATGGAATTTGTATATACAGAAGATAGCTCACAAACCCTCAGAGATCACCTAAGTTCAAGGGTAAAATTTCTACCTCCAAAGCAGTCCCCAGTTCAGCTCTCTTTGTAAAACACTTGACAGAAATCCATGTCAGAGAAGTCAGTCTTGGTGGTTTATTATGAACTGATATCTGATCAGGGAAATTATGCTCTGGATTGACATGAAATTAATAATGCTTGTTGTGTGGTGCCCAATGACAAAGGTAAATGCTAACATAGCTCTGAAATCCTAATGAATGCCAAAGTGCTCTTCTGAGCTTTGATTAGTGCTTGTGTTGTGCAATTATGCTTTTCTATAATTACTGGGAATTACCATCATGATATTATTATTCTCATATTTGCTATTCCTCTGAAATTCTCAAAATTTCCTGCAGCTAAAAATGGATTTCATTTGCATTATCACAAGCTTTGATTGTTTAATGAAAAATAACTCCATGCAGACTCTCATGCTAAATTGTCCATTTTAAATTTTCCTGTTATCTAGATTATGTTGAAGTGTCCTTTCTTTCATTTATCATTTGCCTCTATTATCACAGTCACTGCCCTCACTTCATGCCACATTTCAGAGAGAAAGAAAAAATGAAAGACATTTTTACTCACATCCTCATCTTTTGCCTGGAAGCCCTTTCCTCTGCATGTTCTCTCTTTTCCCTAAAATTCCTTATTTGGCAAGCTTAAAATGAAAAGAAAAAAAAAAAGAAAAAATTAAAAAAAGCTTACTTGTCAGAAAAATGTGGTAGCTATGCTAAAAACCCAATTTTTTGGTTTTTGATTGCAGTAGGGTCTGTACAAGGATACCTTGGACTTGCATTTCAAAGTGACTGCAGTACCAGAATCAGCAAAATCCATTCAAAAGCCAAGTTGCAAAAACTGTGGGAAATGTGGGCTTGTAAAAGTATGAAGGAGCCTCAGAGGTGTTGAGTTGAAAAAATTTTTAAAAACCACCAGACAGACATGACCTTCAAAGTTCAAAAGTATGAAACTGCCCCACAATACAAAGAAGTAATCTGATATTTGAAATATTTCTTCCTACATCTATCACTGCTGCATGAAATGTGTATGATTAAATAGGTGGACAAAAGGAGATAGAAATAGCATCTATACTTCAAAACTTAGGGGAAGTCAGTCAACTTCTTCTTGGTTTACATTGAAAGTTTCCATTTCTATTGCAACAAAAATGGAAAAAATTTTTTGACCTTAGCACAGTTTTGATAGTTTCAGGAACTGATATTTATGCTTTTCAGTCTCACCATCATTTTGCTGCCTGCAAATTAAAAGCATTCATTGCAGTGTCTCTACTAGGAGTGAATCAGTTATTTTTCAAGTAGTTTATGAGCAATTTTCTGATATATTGAGAAATGATGGACTAGAAGATAGTCTAGATAACTAAATTTATATTGAATGTCTCACTACATACACACAAAATATTATTTTCTTTTTTTTTTGTCTCCCTTATTTCTTTCCAACCTTTTCCAACTGCTTCCATTTTCACCTCATATATGCATCTGATTTTCCTCTCACATACACAATTCTCCTATGCAAAGTGTTAATAGAACACGTGTGGTCACGATTTCACACTTGCAATATTCAAATAGCTTCCAAGTTAGTCAGAGGAAGTTTGACCATGTCCATATGTACACTTAAGGAGATGAAAGCCTGGATCAGATGAAGGAAAACAACCTTTTTGAAAAAACAAAAAATCTTATATGAGGTTATTTATGCCTTAATTATTTTTTCCCTTTAAATTTTCACCATGGATAAAAACAAATGGAAATACTTCATCTCTAACTTTATCATGATGTGGGGAAAATTGAGGCCACATTGAGCATCTGCAGACTGCATCTTCCAAGGCAATGCTGCACCAGGATTTTGTAAGGACAGCTACAGGATGCTGGCTGTGGGATGAGCACTCATCAAACCACAGCTTCTCCTCTGTTTGTCAGCACCACCAACCTGTTGCCATTGCTTCCCACATGGATCACCTTCCCAGAGCGCTGTGTGGATGTCCAGATGGTGACACACAAACATCCCTGACCCTGCCATAAATCCCAGAAATCCCAGTTCAGTGTCCAAGGCATGGCTGTGACTCTGATCACAAGACTGGCACCTTGCACACTTGAAGTCACACTGAATTAAGCAGGACAGTTATTTTTAGTTACCCAAAACAAGGGCCTATAACCAAACAAAATGGAACAAGACAGGGATCAGGGATGGGGCACTGCCCTTGCCAGTGATCCAACCTTCTGCAACTGGAACCACTATAAATGGAAATGATTAGAGAAGCTCCCACCCACACTTCAATGGAACTTCCACTCTGCCACCCACATGGTCACTGCCTGGTCTCACCCCTCACATGGGAAGGTCAGCACAGATTCTGCTCCTTTCAAAATTTTTCTTTCATATTCCAGATCAGCTTCAAGGGTCTAGGAGAGGAGTTAATCCTGCACACATGTGCCTCTGGTGAGATGGCAACTGTCCCTGGCTGAGGAATTAACACCCCTTTTAAAGTTATCCTCTTTATTCTGAGCTTCCAACAGACAAATCAAATCCAGCATGGAGCAACTGCATGTTTCACATCACCAAAAGCCCTCTCAGATCTCGAAGCTGTACACACAGTCTGCTGGAATGACCCCAGGCACTCTGGGACAATTGAATTATAAGCAGTGACACCCTCTTCCCACCCCATTGCACTGAGTTACCTCCACTGGATACAGAGAGGACTCCACATGCTTTCCATGCAGCCAGCAATGTGCTGGACAACAGCAGGAACATATTATTAAATATTTCTTTTATCTTCACTTACAATAGCCACAGATTTAACCAGCCCACAAATATTTTCCATTAGAGTATTGCAGCCACAAGGTTCCAAGCCTTGGAGACCAAAGGGATTTTAGGTGGTCATAACTCTCCAGCCACTTTTATCTAGGCCAACCCATTTTATCCACAAAACCTTGAAGAGAATACCCAGACACAAGGCACAGCACAAGATGAAATGCAGACAGTCATCTGGGCTGCTCTGTTCCCTGTTAGACCTCTAAGATATCACAGGTTTAGCTGTTGACCTTTCACTGCAGTTTAGGTTTTGTTTGAGGATGTCAGAAATATTCCCTGTGACTGGAGAGACTGCAGTCAGTGAGTTGGGTGGTCCCTCTGCAGTTTGAGGATTTCTGGGCTCTCAGGAAGTGATAGTGCTAATCCATCACTGAGCTCAGTGGCCTGAGCAGCCATACTGCTGCACTATTACTGCAGTGAGGAGGAGTTTCCTTTCTGGGTGAGACTGAGATCCTGCCAGTAAAGAAATACTTGTCTGGTTTTTTAAATTATCATTGTGTTACTTTGTGCAATGCTTTACCTGCATGCAGGAAGCACTTCCTTCCTTCTGGATGGTGTGCAGGGAATGGAAGAGCAGCCTGAATGCAGAGATGTGAAGAAATTACACAAGGTGCTGCATCCAAATCCCTTCAAATATGGAAATGGTCTCATGGTTTCATAACCATTAGCACATGGTTATTCTATTTTTATAGATTCTTTTAAATCTACCTGGCTATGGCTATGCAGTGACTGAACTGCTTTGTGGATAACTCCCAAGGATTTGGGAGAGGGAGTTCTAGTCCAGGATCTGCTGCTTAGCTCATAAATAGTCTTGGACTAATCACTTTCCTCCCCTAGTTACTATTTTTGATTGCAAAGTAAAAAGTTATTTAAGCACAGGAAGCTGTACCAAAAAAAAGTCATTATTATTAAAAGACACCTTTTTTTACAAACTCCACTAAAATGCAGGAAGGTTTAAAAAACTGTGCTGCTGTAATCAGTCAAAACCACAATTTGTTTGCACTAGGATGGTTCTACCTGTCACCAAATAAACCATACTATGAAACTGTGGCCAAATGGAATTATTGGTTTTCCAGGCAGCTACATGCAAGCCTGGAGAGTTGCATGAATTGTCACAAAGTCTGGCTAGAAAGACACCAAAACAATTTGTAGCTGCATACAACTCTCTAAGTCCCTACTTGAACAACCAGGGACTATGAGGAGTAATGCACCAATTCCCTGGATCAAACAGCTGTGAAGGCAGGAGGAAGCTCCTGAGACACTGAAAGGACACTGTGCCAGGATGTGGGGGCAGGTCTGAAGGTGTTGAAAGCTTCAAGGTGTTGATGTTGTTCTGCATCCTCATTAACCCAGCCCAAATACTGGAAAGCAGAAGTTTGCAGCCTTACACACAACTCAAGGTTGCACAAACAATCAGGAATCCCAAGCACAGCACAGTCATTGTCTCCCTCTGGGAAATACCTGCAAGCAAATGAGTGCTAAAAACATAATTTACACAAAATAATAATTTCATAAAATTAGCAATAATCTTCCCATGTAAAAAAGCCTAGGTAGTTATTTGATCTCACCTTCAAATAGTTTTATAGTTTAGGAAAATAAGCCTTTTTCCTTAATGTAGCTATCAAAAGAACCAATATGAAACTTGCTGTGTTCTACTGCATCCAAACCTGCATTCCAGTTGGGATCTTCACACCCTAACACACAAATGAGCTGGAATGTGTGCAGGTTTGTTCCAACAGTTTGATTTTTTAAAATTTATATTTCCCTCTGTTTCCTGCTCAGTTTCTATCAACCATTTAAATATGAAACCAAGTATCCTGAAATTAAGAACTTTCCAACGGAAAAGCTCTTTCTTGCATACCTACACACACTAACAGCATTTTTACAGTATTATAAATGACATTTTAACACCAAAAGCAAAGACAGCAAGTGCCTTTCCGAGCCAGGAGAGGTTACTTGGACTCTGGCACCACCTACTGACCTGGGAATAAAAGTGCTTAGACTACCACAGTGAGAAAGGCCACGCTAATCAAAGAACACACCCCGATTTCTACTTGCAGTGTGAATATTTCTATTTTTTCATCAGCAAGACAGCTTTAACTTATGTCCTCGAAAAATATTTTCTTAGCTTCTCATTACTGTTGACATTCATCCGAGTGCAATGATATAATGTAATAGGATCTTTCCAGTCTGTCAGATAACCAGTACAAACAAACAAAAAGCTGCTTGCACTGACTTTGCAGGCAATTCTTCACCACACAGACACTGAGGAGGAACGAGCTGCTCAGGAATGTACTTAGCTGTGCAAAATACCTTAAAATATGAATGCAAAAGTAAAACCTCACACAAAGGCTTAGTTTAGAAAACAGTTTTCTTATTCTTGCCTTCCTAAATAATTCACTTTCCCTATCTAGACAGAAAATACTATCCATGCATTAACAAGGAAACTGTAGATGATATGGGAATGCATTTTTTGATCGATATTTAGGCTGCAAATTTTTCTTTGTAAGAACAAATAGCAACATTTTATCTGGATTTTAAGGCTACTGAAAGGCACCAAAGTTGAGTTTCACAAATTTTTGTCACTACAGAAAATCAACTATTCAAACAGAGAACATTTGTACTAAATATACTTTTTTAAATATTGAAAATTACTACTAAATGTTGTATAATTTTTGGAGTTATGTGGAAAATACTTTGTCTGTATGAATGTACTGACCTCACTTAGGGAAACAGAATTTAAACTTCAATCAAAATGCATAAGGACAAGTAGGGGTTACAGCAAGTTCTGAAGATGAAGACAGAGGCTGGTAAGTAAAAACTGCTGCAGAATAATAAGAATTGATCACCTGTAGCTCTGGGGGATGAAATGAAGACAATGAATACTGTCTTAAGGCTGCTGGACATTTAGAAGAAGAGAGCTGTCATGCTTGCAGGCCCCGCTGATTAATGCTTGGCTTTAGTGTAACGTAAGATTTATTGCATTTTGCCTTAAGTGGGTAATTGAATAATCCTCCTAAAAAGCAATAATTTTCCCATGAAGTTCATAAAGTTAATACACTTCAAATCTCCAAAGAGCAGAAAAGAAACAGCTACACATCTACCTGTGGAAATCACTGGACATAAATCATCACGCACAAACGTGACTTCATAGAAGTTTGTTATTACAGTGTTTTACAGGAAAAGAATAAATAAATTATTTCTAAATAGTGCCTATATATACCCAGCATGACTGGCTGAATGAACACTGATTCCTGATCTCATAGTAACTTCACTGGATCACTGAATATAATTCTCAATTTATACAAACTACAATAAAATTGAAACTCAAATTAGCCTGACTCAAAATCCAGTTGTTAGTCTTGTGGGAGAACAAGTTCCACGTGTACTGCTGAGATTCTTGAAATCAATGGGAAAATGGGGGAAAGAAAATTCTTATTGACTGGTGCTGTGCTTGGGGTTTATAGCCCATATCCTGTAAAATGCATGTAAGGCTCAGACAATGAGCCAAGGAAGTAGCACTGGATTCTCAGGAGTCACTGCACAGATGGAGGATGACATTTTTGTGTTTCACTGTGCAGATCCCCAGAATGAAGATCCTGTCAGACCAGAGGAAAAGCAAGGTGTCCTTTTCCAGTTTGTCCTACTTAAACCAGGTCAAAGGGGCTCCAAGAGTGACTATATTCCATAGGGATGGATTTATAAGTGTACAAAGCAGTAGGTTAGACAAGCACACTGAAGGTATGTCACTTAATTTACACAAAAAAGAAACTGATAAAAAAATGTGGTCATTCTGTCTCAGATGATTATGATAATAAAGGAATCTGAACTCACAGTGTCTTACAAAGCCACACTAAATGAGCTGAAATATCCTCAAATCTACTAACACCAAACCTACCCACATCCTCAAGGTTATGTTCTCAGAAAGTATCACCTTTTAAGCATCAACTGCTACCACTCTCTTGAGAAAGCACTGAACAGACACTGGGTTTGGAGAAGAAAATACCAAACACATAGACTGCCACACTTGAGGACACTTGCTACAACATTCTTAACACTGAGCACTACAACAAAGGCAGTGAAATATTTCAAGCTTCAGTTCCCACTGAAATTGTGACCTCTGAAGCTGCATTTTCTCTGTAGGCCTTAGGTAATACTAGAGTTCAGAGGTGAATAATTATCCACTCCAACCCAATCCTGACCACAACAATTCAGTGAATGCAAACTAATAAGATCTGGACTCATGCTGATGGCTCTGTACACAGCCACAACACATCAGACCTGGGCTCCAGGTTTTCCTATCACTTTTCAACCTCTGAGTTCCACCTGGCTGTGACAACAAAATGGCATTCTTGCTACAGCATGCACCTTACACTTCCCATATTACCCCCCATGGGTTACAGCTGGGAAAACTGTGATTTCTTTTGCACTAATGAAATGATTCTTGGGCTGCACTGCAGGGATGCAATGCATTTCAGACATTCTTCTTGTCTGAATTAATGCACATGGGGCTACTAATGTAGTACTTTTTGACATCAGCAATCTTTTTTGATACTAAACTTCATGTTACATGGCTTCACTAGGAACACCAATGGAAACACTGGAATTCTCTACTCATAGTTTTAAAGTTTCACTTTGAACCATCTGGCAATCTCAGCCAGGTATGAAGTAAATTATGGGCCTCCAATTTTCAGGACATTCCTTACTACTTCAGACTCGATAAAAAGCACATTTAAAAATATGACATAGACATTTCTAATTTGAAAGCAATCTTATCACAACATATAAAGTAAGACAATGAAAGAGGAAGGGCACATTTTGGTACTGATGTGTACTTAGAAAGAATTATGCTTTCATCCTTCAACCAGTTTTAGCATGGTACTGCCTTGGGAATTCTGTGCTAAGAAAAAGGCCAGATGGGATGACATATTGGCCCCACAGCTCTTAGAGAATAAAGGGATTTGGGGTTGCTCCTATTAGAGTAGATTAATGGCATATCAGAATGGCTATGGGAAACAAGGGAATTGTTGGCTGAAGAAAAGTTACTCAATCTTGAAAGCAAGCAAGCAGTGTGGGCTGCCAGTGAAGCAGTCCTCAGTACAGGGCATTACAAGTCATTTCCTTTGTTATGGCTTAGGAATTTACAGTTCTTACCCATGTTGGTCTGAAACATGACAAACATTGATTTGTGTTGCCATAAAAAGTCTGTAGTATTTCCTAACTGAGTAGGAGAATTGCTTGGATAAAGTGTTAGGCCATATTCTTCAAGGCTTCCAGTGAGCTGGGCCGGATTGGATGTGAAGTATTTGGGATGTGAAGTACTTGGATTTGCACTGTTCATTAACCAAAACACACCCTTTGGTATCAGATTTAGGAATTGTGTTAATGCAGCACCTTATGCAGGAGGTCCTGTTCCAGAGAGCACAGCAGACACTAACAGGGAAGGACTGGAAAGGGGAAGTCCATGACCTGTAGGCAAATTACAGTGGGGCCCAGTGGATGGAAGTTTGGAATGGCTCAAATATTTTGAGGGGTGAGGAGGGGGATTGAAAACTGGGAGTAATGTGAGATAGCAAATCTTGCCAAAATATTTATGTCTCTGACCTAGGCAGGTTAGATCTTCAGATGAGAATCTGTTTGCAACCAGGGGCAGCTAATAAAAAGTAAAATTTATGGCTTTCTCATCGTAAACGCTGCCCCAGATGTTCAAACACAAAGTACATAGGTTCACCACCAAACCAAATGCAAGGAAGAAGATCAATAAAACAACATCAGAGTATCCTTTTACTGGTTAAGGCAGAGTATTTGTCTAAAGAGCAAGCAGTATAGGGTATCTCAAGTGGCTCCTTAAAACTCTTGCCATAAAGTTATTGACCATGTTAATATGAGAATTGCAATATGAAGACCAAAGACTGCATTTTTTACCCTTCTTCTTTACAAGGGGAGAAACAGAGCAAGTCTCCAAACCTGGACAGGACTGATACTGTTCCTGAAAGGTTATGAGAAGTTCATTTAATAAGAGGAAACCCCTAAAACATAGACTCATGATGTCCTTTTGTTTGATCAGACATTGAGGACTTTGATGTATACTCCAGCAATAAGCTATTTTCTGAATTTCTGCACAGAGTGACACTGCAATTACTGCACCTGTGACCTCAGTGCTGTACACCACACAATCCTTGGCTTCACCCTAAAAGCTGATTTTTAGGCAGACACTGCTGTATTATATTTTATTTTCACACAGACATTGCTATATTATATATAAATAAGATCAATCACTGTGCACTCTTCATATTCGACAGCCAAAAGCATCCAGAGCTGTAACTGCTGAAATGCAAGATTTCCCTTGCTGTTTGCTGAACAAGTCCAAAAAGCCTCAGTCTTAGCTGAAAATGCCTGTTTTCAGTTGCAAATAAGCTTTCTGTTATTATTCATAAAGTTATGGCTCAATGCATGATTATGCTAATCCTCATGATAAAACAGCAATAAACTTGCAACCAGTAAAAAGGTGAGTGGTCCCTGCAAACAGTGAAAGAGTAGAACAGGTTGGTGAATGTTTTTGTGGTTCAAACTTGCAATTTTTTTTTTTGTCAATAGAGTTTTCTGTATTTTTTAGTGCTGAGGCTTAGGACCTCTTCATTACATTCTACATAAAACTCATGCATAACTCTACAGCTTATCAGCCATGTTAAAGAATTTTTGCTACCAAATATTCAATATTATCACAGATAATATACAGATTAGGCACATTTTGCCTCTAGTAAGTTTGTGAGGACACCATATGCCTGGTTCTCCTAGATGGCTTTAGCTGACAAGCTAATAACAAAGAAGGATGACTTCTTTTTCCCTGTGAGAGACCTTAAGAGTGTCTCTATGGGGGAAACAGTTTTGGAAGCACATAAAAGTTGCAAATTTTGGTTCTGCTTTGCAAAGGAAATCAATAGAAGTACTTGCCATTTGCTGAAAAGCTGGAAATAAGCAGACTGAGAAGAATTAGAAGACTTATCTAAGATTTTTCAAAGCCAAGTTGGAAGACCAAAGGATGTAGAAGGCTGAGCAGGGTGTGCAGGGATGAACAGCATTCTGTGGCAGTGGTGTGAGGCCCCAACTTTTGTATCATTTCTGACATTGCACTACAGGACTATATTAACAACATTTCAGTTGCTAACTATCAGTCCTGGGAGTGCTCACAAGCATGATGTCTCCATTTATGTCTCACAGTGCTCTCATTATCCATGAAAAGGAATGCCAAAAATTCAGGACAGGAAGCCTGATTAATTGTTTCATCCCTGCTGCTTTCCTCTATCTGCTGGTGTTCAACACATGAGAAAATCATCTCTGGTCAGACCAAAGGTGCACAGCAAGCTGAGTAGCAGATGCTTAGGAAAACAAGGTATTTAGGGATTTACCCTTCCCTGGAGATGGCCTCTCAGTCACTCCAGAACTGCCTGCTGGCACCTGCTCAGGTGCCTCTCTTATTGGAACAAAGTGGAGCTCATTTCTCTGGGACAGAAAAGGATGGGACAAAGGGGATTTAAAGACAGCTGAAGCCTACAAAGAAGCTGAGCTATAACCCTTGTGCTAAGGGTTACATAGTAGTTCACCACACTGGATTTACTTGTAAAATGCTTTCTTCATTTAGAGTTTCAGCCTCTCCTTTAAAGAGCCCTTGCAGTGCCCAACTTGAACAGCCCACATTTCTGCATCAAAATTTACTGCTCTTCCTTGAAGAACACTGTTCTTTGTAATGTCACTTGTAACAACTGCACTGTGAGGCTAACATAAGTGTAGTCCAAATGTGACTTCCTTTCACATTCCATTTTGCTGAAATGAAGTAGATGAGACAAATGCAGAAAGTTCAACGGGAATAGTCCTGTGCAGATGGAGGAAACTCAAATGTGCTTAGTAGAGCAGGTCAGAGTCAAAAGAGTCCAAAGGACAGATGTGTTGTTTGCTAATCCTTCAGGAAACCCTTGTAATTAGGAACTCCTAGATCTCCAAAAGGCCAGCCAACTAAAAAACATACACCCTGCTCCAGCACTCAGAGTACTCCATTTGGGAGAATAAGAGGATTGCTTGGCCAGAAATCAGAAAGAACAATGTAAATAAGGTTATTATACATAAAAATCAGAATGCATGCCCTGGAGGATGGGGAGATTTCAGTTCAATAAATCAGCTTGGAAGATCTGGCAAAGTTCATTGTCCAATTGGCTTTAGAAATTTAACAAGAATAGTAGGACAGTCATTTCTTTAAGAAGTCTAAGGAAAAACAGAGGTAGATTCAAGCCAATGTATTAAAACACTATGAAAGGCAAGTGAAAGCCATTAGGAAAGAACCTGAAAGCAATTCACTGTGGCCCTCAGAGAATATCAGCAGAAGGGTGGAAGAAAACCAGAGAGCATCCAATGAGAGCTAACAAATAAAAGCAGAAAGTCCTGTGGAATACAGAAAGCATTCCAATTGTACTAAATTTTTGCACGGATGAAAATAAATGTCTCAATTTTCTATAACTCTATCATTGTAATTTCTGTAACATATGTGATACCCCATACTGCATTGAATCAACATAATTTTAAATCTTGTTTCTTATTAATAATTATTTGTATTACTGAGGAGTCACCAGTTCACAAACAAATACGAACACAGTTGCTGTCTCCAAATATGGACAAATACGTAACAGCACCAAAAAAAAGAAAATGATTTACAGTACAATCAATTACTTCAGCACACCATCTACATACTTGCTTTCAATATTTCTGCAGACCTCAGGACAAAGCAGAAACATCAGAGGGTGCAGCCTCTCAAGTGCCTTTGCTAATTCATGGGGAGCACCTTCTAACACAAAAAAGTCCCAACTTGTGCTAATAGTTACAAAATTAGATCAGCTAACACAGCACTTGGGAACTCTTTATTAGCTCTGGGGATGCAGAAAATATTTTAAGAGAAAAAGCTAGTAACAGACTCAACTTTGCATCTGCCACTTAGCAAATCCCAGACTCAGTTCTGACCCATGGGAAATTGGAATTTCATGCATAAATGGCTGCCCAGAACAAATAATCAACTTGCCCACAGTCAGATCTGATGTGGGAGGCCCTCTCCAGATAAAATCACAAATAATCCCAAAATTAACAGAAATATGTTTTCATTTTCTTATCCACACTCTGACACTCCATTTTTTTAATAAGATAAATAAGTGCAGAAGTTATTTTAAGAAAGGAAGTAAAAATTACTAGGGGTCTATCAAGAATTGCAGAAGAATGCAAAATATTTTGATCACAGGATTAATTTCTTGCTAATTCATTTAAACATTTAGGTCTCTATCATTTCAGGTGCAGCCTGAATTAATATTACATATTTAAGACAGAAACTCACATCAGATAAGTATTATCTGCCAAGAAAGTGCACTTTTTTAATATTCTTTGGTGTGCAAAAGAAGTATTAGATTTCCATGAACTCATTCTTATGTTCTTACTAACAACTGTGGTGGACAGCAAGTAATAACAGAGACAGGCCAATCTAGCAGTAAAATATGTGAACACATCAATTTATAAAATCCATCACTTGGTTATTATTGTTGGTTTTGAGGAGCACTCTTGCCAGCTGTCACAAAATGCATAAACAGTTCATAATCTGCAATAGTTCCTCGGACAGCTGCAAGACCATAAGGAACCAACTTTTGTTCCTCAAATGAAATGTGTTATTTTGGTCCAAAATGAACAAATCTTTTAGAAAACATATTCCAAAAATAAAGCAGAAGATCAAGACTTGTGGGGTTCCAACCAGATAAAACTCAAGTTAAAATTCTTATTATCACTCACTACTTTCCAGAACCCCTCCAGCTTCCTGTCTTCTCATAACTGAGGGATGCAGCAAATGAAGGCCCCTAACAGCCATGGCATTAAAAAAAATAAAAATAACAAACACAGGAAAATCACATAAATATTCAGACTATGCAACCTAGCTGTTCAGAGTTGGTGTTTTCCTTTGCAAGAGCTTGTGCAAACATTGTTCTCAATTTCATATCTGTGGGAGTTTGCATCCTCCCACATCCAATTTTCAAAAACAAACTCTCACAAAGCCTTATTCTCATAATAAACATCCCCAGCTATACCTCACCTAAATTTTCCATGGTGCTGAGTTTAATAAAAGCTGGATTTAGCACCATTATTTAGACATAGTTTCTTGTAAATAATCCTTTTTTCCTATCTGCACGAAGACAGGCACAGAATTGGGTGTCATGATTTTTTGCATGACTATAGAAAAAGAGATATTTTCTAACACAAGGCAACTTGAAGAAAAGTTCATTGATTACTGCATATAAACCCATTATTTTTGAAGGGAAAAAGCCTCCACTGTTTGCAATAATTCCTGAAATGGAACAGTTAGGGAAAAACACAACACAATGTTCAGAATAATTCAGAAATTTTTTGTTTCTGCGAACAAGTTCTAGGCTTGAAAGCTTTCCAGCATTATTATGAAACTGAAGTAACAAGTGCTTCAGAAGAGGTGATTAATGAAAGTATGCAGGTTGCAGAAAACAGTTCCATGCCAAGTACCACTGTAGGAACATCTGAATTCATGTTTGAACAGTGACATAGCTCCTGGTTTTTCAGTCTTTTAAGTAGAAAACACTAGATTGTGTTTCTTTTACCAGAATCTTTGATAACAGAGCCCTGTCATGCCTCCTTGCTGAAGTTTGCACTGCCTTAGGCTGATCTGGAAGGCCATCTGGAAATCACCAGTGGTTAATTAGCTGAGAGCCTGTGATGTGGAGAGGGCAGATGGAAGAACACAGCACTCCACTGCTCCCAGCCCTGCCAGTCCCATGCCCAATCCAAGTCAAGGTCCCAATCTCTTCCCAAGCAGACTGAGTCACATTCACATTCAGGACTTCTCCACAGTAATTGTCCTTCCTCAGCTGCTTTTTCTTCCAGCCCTGCTCACAACGTTATCAATGGTAACAAACAATGTCTAAGAACCACAATGGAAGGGAGCTACACCAGTGTTTTCACCAGCAGTCCTTCCTATCAACAGAACTTAGACAAAACCATCTTGGTTTTACATTTATCACTTCTAGATGTATACCCAAATGAAAAACCTGCTATTATAAACTTTTCTTTTTCCTTCCCTAATGCAACAAGATAATTTGCTCATCCCTCCTGGCTCCTGTGCTTACACACAGATTCATGGCCATGTCACAATGGCTTCCTGGCCATGGAATTTGTTTACCAATATCCTGGTCCTGCAAGCATCCTAAGCACAAAGAAGCAGTTTTAGACTGAGAAGCAGGGAAAGCAATTCAGCTTTACCTCTTCACTGAGCCTTCCACTCACCCTCTCTGCATACACTCTAAGTGAGAAGGACAAGATGCAATGAATATCATTATTGTTATGCAAAAAGCAAATTATTCTGTCATTCTCTCCTTATTATTGTCAGCTATTTTCACTTAAAGACAGACAAACAAAGAGGTATCAGCTTAGATAAGCAGTTTTCCCCACAAACAGCATCACAGCACAGTAGCTTAAATTAAAGTCTCACTTCTTTCAAATTTATGTATTTAATCCATATGCATGAGCATCACTGGAAACTGCATTTCCACAGGTTTTCCAAAAAAAGTGGTCATAACTAATGACTTATGATTAACTTAAGATCAACAACATCAAATGCTAGCCAGAAGAGGGCTGGCTAAGAGAGGGATGAAGAATTATAGTACATTTACTATTAATGCTGAGACATAAGTTCTTAAATAAATGTTTCCATATATTTTATTGTACTTGGATTAAAATGATATTTTGGTCCATATTAAAATATAAGGCTCAGTACTTGTTCATCAAATTCTTTTTTGCTCTTTAAATTACTTGAGTGCCCCTGTTTTGAAGCACCAAACTCCTGACTAGGAACACAAAAAAGCTGTCTGAGGTCTCCTTCCTCACTGAGACCTGAAAACAGAGTCAATCACCGCAATTTTGCTCTGTCACATTTGCTGCTATCAGCTCTGCAATTTTCAGCTTGTCAAACAGCCCATTGACTAAACTAAATTTTTAAACTAAATTTTAAATATTCGAGGAGCAGCCCAAATGTTGATCAAACTATTACATCTAGTTATAAAACTTTTCCAGCTCATCACTATTTTCCAAGTGGATGAGTGTAAGGACTTTATTTTCCCCAACAGAATAAATGTCATATAGACCCAAATCTGAATCCATACATTAAAATATTTAAGCTTGTGACTTTTCCATTAGAAGGTGAGAATTCAAGGCTTTTGCTATTAGCTAACAGCAATACATGTGTATGCAAAATGTTGTTTACTTTTCCCTGCTATTCTTCTTTCCTCTCTTCCTTCTCCCAACCCTTTGAGTGCCCATGTCTTGACACATTGAACTCTCCAAGTTAGGCTGCTTTTGATTTGTGAGGAGAGCTACAATAGTTAATTACAGAGCATGGTCTTCTGTGCCTCAAACATTTTGCATTTATAGGCTCCTGACAATGTCCAGAGCAAGAGGCTAACCCACATTTAATTTGTCCAACACGTTTCTGGTTAAAGTTCCATCAAATGGGTGACTGGAATCCCTCCCATTCAGCTGGAAAAGTCACTTTGAAGGAGGTGTTTATTAGCAACATTTGCCTCAGCCACAACAGGAGGCCCTGAGGGCCTGGGCAAAATCAGTGCTTGCTTATAACAGTCAGCCCCAGCCATTCCCCACGGGCTCAAGTGTCAATAATGGGTTAGATATTATTGGGAATTGATTTTACAGCAGGTATAAAATTAAAGCAGTGGGGCTGTTTCTGAGGCCTGTGCTTTGCAAGGTGGCCCCATGGGAGGGGCACTGGGCTTGGCCCCATCCAGAGGCTGCTCCACACTGGGATCACAGCTCCAGCACAGCCTGCAGCTCCTTCCTCCAGCAGGACAGGAGCAGGGCACCCAGCACACAGCCCTTGCCTTTCTCCTGTCCTCGTGTCTGCTACAGCAATTGTGGAGTGTTTCATCCTCTCTACCACCCAAAGTTTGCAGGAACATTTAATGTGTGTGTGGTTTCAACTGCAAAATCCCAAACCAGAATATCATCAGCTCAGTCCTTTCAAGTGAAATAGTCAGCAGTTCATTCTGAAAGGCTCTCACTCAAAAACATTTTCAGCAGTAGGGTGAAGGAACATGTTAGGTAGCCTGTAACTAGAAATATTTATTTCTTTCTTCATGCAAAAGTTCTTTTTCAAGACAACCCTTATTATCCTTTCCTGGTTATTGCATTGTCTGTGGAAAATTCAGTGGATATTGCTCTCATAAGCTTTCCTGTTGACAAACACCTCTAAAACACAGCCTAAGTCCTGCAATGCTACAGGCACTTTGGAGCTGAAGTCTCAGTGAAATCCTGATACAGACCCTTTCTGAAAACAGACTAGCTCATAGATCACTGAACACTGGCCAAAAAAGCAAAACATTTTTACATTTTCCCCCGTTGTAATCAGGCACAAATTCACTAGTCCCACTGCACCTACACCCAGCAATATCAGGTCTAAGTTGTATCCACCCTATGTAAAACCTTGAATGTCTGAAACTTATTTTCAGTTCTTTTCCTGCCTCACTGCTCTCTCTGGGTGTGAGAGTGGAAACCACAGTGCTCCAAGGAGGATGTGGAAAGTGCATGGACTGATGGACCCTGGACCTGCCCACTCCTCCTGTCACAGCCCAGGACAGAGTTGACCTTCTGAGCTGTGAATGCACACTGCTGGCTCATATGACATTTCTAAGAAAATAATTTACCAATAAAACCCATGATATGGTGAAAGTGCTTAAGTTTCCATGTCTGCTTTTTAAAAAAGTACCCATTTAAACAGATATTCTCACTCTTAGGAGATGAAGCTGCTAGTTGCTCCTTGGTAGCAGGATGTCTGATTAACAAATCTCTGAAGACACATTTCATTTCCATAGCTATCCCTGAAGTTTAGCTTTGCAGCCAATTTTACACTTAAGAATCTCTAAATAGGATATGAGCTGTTTTTCTAGCTAATAATCTAGTTGGTATATTAAAACAGTTTGGAGTATTTTGGCTGAAGGAGATAAATCAATAATATTTTTAATTATGTAAAACCAGTGTATTCAGACAGATTCTAAACCAGCTCTCTAAATTATTAATGCCAAGAGTCAGGCACAGCTTTTCAAGCTTTCAGTTTGATTTCAAATTTATTTTTTTTTTAAAGAAAATAGGAGCAGGTACCAGTGCTGGGTTCTGGTATTAATTACACATGGAAACAGAAAACCTGAAGTAGACTTGGTAGCATTTTAAGAATCCAGCTATTGTGAATTCATCTGGAATTCATTGGGCTACCCCAGGCCATAATAAATTCATGCTGTATTAGCAGTAACATCATATGTACACTAATAGATGTTCTACTGAGATCAGTATTATTTAATTGACTCAAAGGATTACTTTAAGATCAGTTTTCTTCTAACTGTATTTTTAACATGGCTTTCTTCTGAAGCACAGCTTCCCACAAGACAAAATGATGACATCAGAAGAAAAACACGTGTAAGAAAATACACAAAATCAGACTGTTTTTTTCTCCTTAGGAAAGATACAAAGAGCATTAGAATCACAGAGTGTATCCTCCATGTGTTTATTTATAATTTTCTCTGTGGGACACAAGACATTCAACTATCCACAAGTGAACATATGCAGATTCAAGATACTTAGCAAAAGTGATGTATCTTAATTCAACTCCAAAAATGATGCAAACAATCTGTTTGTAAAGAAGGACTGAGCAGTATCACCTGAACAGTAAATAAAAGAACACAAACAACGTGAAGAAGACTTCACTGGTAATGACTGGGATACTTTGGGTTAGAAAGATGTTCTTAACTTAACAAACTTAATGTTTTCTGTGTCTTGTGAACTGTACAGGAACACTGATGTGACTGGTGCTACCTCTCAGCAACTTATGTCCAGTTCCCATGTAAGTCTGCATTTCCTTCCTGAGTTAGCTGCTTGGATGGACAGGCTGCTCAGCCCTCAAGGCTCAGATCCATTTAATAGAATTATTTGATGAGAAAAAAATCCCAGGTCTTCCTGAGTGTACTAGTTGGGCATCACTGAATAAAGCACAAAAAGTACAAATAAAGTTTTTGTGCCAACCTCAGTGATGTTCTGAGCCAATGCTATGCCAGAGCAGCACTGAAATGCAACCCCAGACAAGGACATGCAGCTAAAAGGAGACCTTGTCTCCGGACAAGTGTGTGGGTACACAATTAAAAGAACATGACAGAACTTTGTTGAAAAAAATCTTGCAATTCCAACTCATACTTTTTCTTACTCTCATCTAAATACACTGAAGAAAATAAGGCATTTCTGTTTCCCCCCTGCTTTGAAAACAGCTTGGTTTTTAAAATTTTTTCCTCTAAAGAAAGAAACCACTGCATGAAAGTAGAAAAAAAAAATAAGAGAATATCTGGATTTGGCAATTCTGCTTTTCTCAGACAGTATATTCCACCCATGGACAGCAAGCCTTAGAAACTATCAACATTCCTTAAGTCAAACAGTGCACTTTCTTATCCTTTTATTTCAGATTATCACCCTCCCTGATTCTATCAATCAGCTGCACACACAGCTCTTAGCAGAGTTCAGGGCTGTGATCACAAAATAAATAGTCTGAAGATCTAAATCAGGATTCAGAAGAGTTGCTCTCTTAGGAAGCAGGAGTTACACACTCATGTATCATGTACATATCCATTACTGAGCCATCTCTCACAAGAACTTTAACACTCTGCCAGCCACCTTCAAACATTTTTATCAAAACAGCAGAGGTCAAAGGCATGTTAAACTCACACAGTTTTCATGAACAGGGAGAAAACTTGCTAATGCTCATGTGGAAAAGGAATGGTGTCTCCAAATCTTCACAGACATCAGATAATTTACACAGGGATTATTATGAATGTCCTAAACAGAGGGAAAGGTTGAAGGAGGTTTGCAGCTTAGCAGACCTCACTTAATCCATTTCTAAGCCATTTTAATTGTCCTGTGGATTTTTTACAATCCATTTCCAACTGTCTCATTTCTCATTCCTTTTCTCTGTCCAGATTACCTAGCAACACTTCCAAGAAAGCAGTTTTTGCTACTTCAGTATCACCTCTTCCACAGTGACTTTAAATAACCAGAAGGTACAGCAGCATACATGCATTGAAGGGAAGTGTAAAAGCAGTGAATGTTGTGGCTTTACACTAACCACCCATGACATTTCTGCACACAGAAATCTGCAAAAAAAGCCCAAGTGTCCCCTGGGATAGCCTTGGTGTAAAAATGGGTACTTGGGAAGTTAATTAGAGACAGTCTGGTTTTTATACTGAGTTTTTAAAAAGCTAATTAGAGTTAATGGGAATGAGAGTAATTGTCATTGAGACTTGCTTGATATGGTTACTACTATAATTTTTTTTTCATAGCAAAACTGCAAAATGGACATTAAAAGGGAGTGAACACTGAAAGAATCACAGCTTGCTGGAATTCACTTTTCCTCCAGCAAACTCAGCCCTTGTGTAAGAGTTGTGAAGGCTCTGGGGATTAATTAAACAGTGTAAGCAAGATATTCTGAACATATGGACACAACAGAGCTACACAACATGCTTGTATTTACCAAAAAATCATTCACACAGGGAAAGGAGACCTCCTTTGTGGAGCACATGTGGAAAAGACCCTTGTTCCAGGCATATCAACAGGCAGGGAACAGCACAGCTTCCCTTTGAAGGCAAATCTACACACTCAGGAGATTCACTGAACTGGAGGGGCAGAAATGATGCAGCAGCCACCAATCCAGTGCTGTAAGGAGATTTTCACATCTCTGCACAGCAGAGAGCAGTGAAGAGATCCTTGAACCAAGTCTAACACATTCCCAAGCATCAAAGGGTCATGCAGGACTGTTGGCTCTGGATCCCAACCATCCTGTACAAATCCCCTGCTTTTGTTTGCAAACCAGCTATTGGCATGCATGGAAAAGAGAAAAACTGAATTTTGTGGGCAGCTAGAGTGGGGTTGTTGCAACCATGTGTATAAGAGCACCTGAGCAATTCAGTGTAAAAGACAAGCATTCATTAAAGAATCCATTTTGGATAAGTTACTTAAAAGAGAAGTCTCATGTTACACACATCCTCTACTCTTGTTGCTTTTGGTGAGTTACTGACAGACATCTGGCTCCACAGGTATTGTGCCAAAGCCTGTTCCCATTTTTATGAATGTATCCTGGTTCCATTGTTTAACTAAGTGAGCTTGCCTTGTGCTGAACGTTCCCAAAGGGGAAGCACCATTCCTGAAGATGTTCTGATGTGGGTTTTGTTGACAAAGCAGAGCTGAAGGCTTTCACAGCTTCATAAGCACATGCAATATTGTGCTGGCTGGGTTAACTTACCCAAGCACACAGAAGAGACTTAGACAGATGATGGCCAAGCCCCAAACCCCACTGAGCCACATTTCACACACCATTACAAAACCAGTGAGGATTCTTGCTGCTGCTGAGACACCACAAAGGTGAGGACTTCTGTTCAGGGCTTTGCCTTTTTAGAGAGAAGCAACCAAAGGTGTCTTCACTTTACCAAGATGCCAAACTTTGCTGCCAACCTCGTCATCACCAAGTGCAGAAAGTAGCAGAACCACTGTGCTGCCACTGACAGAGAAAAGGTCACTGAGCCTGTCTCTAAAGAAAAAAAGTTAAAGCAGATGCATCTGGCAGGGTTTGCTCTTCTACAGATCCCTGAGGTTTCCCATTCTGCCAAATTTCATGAGGAAATGAAGGGACTTGGAGGCTTTCTGTGGTGTGTAGAAGACAGCTGGGACTGTTAATGCTTTAATGCTGCCAAGACAATGAGACTGCTTAGTCCCAGAGCCTTCAAACCCAAAGTCTGTAAGGTGCCCATGGTGCAGAAAGCCCAAAGAAAAAAACTGCACTGTTTGTAGAAAAGTGGAGAGACAAAATGAAAACTACCAAATTGATTTGTTAGGAGTTTGAGGCTTCCTCCTCAGAGAAAAAGACTTTTCAGTAAAGTTCTTTTTCCAAAGTTTTCCTGTCACATTTTTATTAATGGTCTGGGTGATGGGGCAGGGTGTACCCCCAGCAAGTTTGATAACAGAAAACAGGGAGGAACAGCTGATGCACCAGAGAGCCATGGTGCCATCCTGAGGGAGATCAACCAGGGGAGACAGGGGCTGACAGGAACTTCATCATCTTCAGCAAGAGAACGTGCACAACCCTGCACTTGTGGTAGAATAAAAAAAGCCTCCATGCAGCAGGACATGCTGGAGGCCAACTATCCAGAAAACAGCTTTCCAGAAAAGGATCTGGACACCAGGCTGGACATGAGGCAACACTCAGCCTCCTATGAAGGAAGGCTGAGAGAGCTGGGAGAGTTTAACTGGGAGATCTCCATCCCTGAAGAAATCCAAAAGTCATGTGGACCAGTCCTGGGAAATGTGCTCTACATGATCCTGCTTGAGGAAGAGGGGTTGGACAAGAAAACCTCCTGAGGTGCCTTCAAACCTCAACCATTCAAAGTGCTGGAAATAAGGTATGCTATGGATAAGCACATGTTGAATACATGTGCAACCTTCTTTCTATTTCCTGGAAAAGGCACCTTGGAAAAAGGAAATCACCAGAGCAAGTGTGTGTGAGTGTGTGTAGACACATATATATAGATATATAAACATAAAACATTGTGTGAGATAAAATAATGGACGAGCATGTAACACAGTAAATACAAATGAAGAGTATTTAAAACTTGACTTGTTTGTGACTATTTCACTTCCACACAGCATGTAAATTCACATGTTTCCTACTTCCTTACATTATCCAGAGCCTTGTTTTTCATTTTCCTCAGATATGGACAGATTCTGATAATTTATAAAATCTGCCAGCAAGCCAATGCCAATTTTAGTATACACATGATTTAGACCTGCTTTTAGTTTAACATTTAGTTTGACATTTTGCTTACTTAAAACACAAAAACTGGCCACTGAGGAAAAAGCACTCACTTTTAACAGGATCATGGAAATATTAGCAATAGCAGCCCATAAATCACTAAAAATCATTTTTAGATTCTCAGAGAATGAACAGCCAGTGTGTCAAACAGAATGGTTTGATGGAGAAGGAATGTGTTTTTCTGGGAACAATTATTTTGCTTCACAAAATCAAGTCCTGTTATAAAGGGCAGTCCTATTCCAACATAAGCATGGTTTTTAGTGTTCCAGTTAATATTACAGTAAGCCAAATCTAAGAAAATTCATTCTCAGGCATATAAGCAAGAAAAAGCACCTTTACCAAATAAAAAAAAAGACTGACCCCACAAAATTCGACCTTAGTGCTGTTAAAGGTACTGATAATTTCATGCTACAAACCTCAAGGGGAAATAAGAGAGACATGTATTTTTATGTCACATTCCCAGAACATGTCCTTCTCCTCCACTCAAAGACTGAGAAAAGAAAGAGGGAAAAGGGCTGAGTAGGGACTGAGAGTGCCTATTCTAGAAACACCACGAGTGATTAAACACAGCAGAAATACTCTGTATAAAGAAAAACTAAGGTACCACTACACAGGTCAGTATTTTGTTTCAGACTAGCTTTTATCCAAATCTAGCCACAGTAACTTGCAGTCACTGTTACTTAATACTGAATAGTGACTGAAAAATGGGTCAGGAGCCCTCTGCAAATTAGAACTAAGTCAAGTTTTCCAAAATGCTTCTGAAGCCACATCAAGAATTGGATGGTAAAGGTGAAAGGTGTGCACACAAACACGAGTTACTGCCTTGCCACAACAGCTCTGACACCAACTGCTCTGTGTCTAGCAAAGAAGGTACAGCATTAAAAGTTGGCTAAATCATCCTTATTCACCATGCATCATCTTAAGAGTTGGGGCCATTTTTTAGGTAACTTCATTCTTTGCCAAAATCTTCTGAGGGTCTCAAAATCTTGCATAGCCAGTAGTTTCCCATTTGTGATTTCTCCATGTTACTCTCAAGTCACTCATTTTCCAGGTCTAGTGCTCAGCAGCTGTAAAATTCAGTTTATCCTGACTCCACATCCCTGCACAACTCTCTCAAGCTGGGGTGGCTGATGAACATCGCCCAAACACCCAAACTTTTACACACCTATGTCACTTGTGGCACCACAACTACTGCAACCCCATCTTGAAGTACATGAAACTGAAGAATTGAATTTGTTACTGCATGTTTTGAGGTGTTACACTAAACTTTTGTTTACAAAACTCACCTATCTTTGGCTTTACAGCATCCTGTTTAATGGAGAATATCTATGTAACATGTCCACCACTGCTCCTTTGTACAGGTTTTTGTTTCAGTCTAGGTTCAGTTTTGCTACTATCAGCATTTTTTAAAATATTTTTTTATATTTGTTATGAAACTGCAGCTGAAACAGGAGATGGAAGCGATCACATGCATGTCCTCTACCATCTGCAGGGAATTTAGGTGGATTCTTTTTCCCTCTTTATGAATAACAGTGCAATTTGTTTGGTAAATATAACGTGAAATTGTTAAGGGCAATGTGTAAAACCCTGCAGGTCAGCAGAGATTTTTACAACTTCTAAATTTGTGTGTAACCTGGTTGGCCAAAAGGTGCCCAAGGACAGAGCAAGGTTAAGGCTGCCAAACATGATCAGAGTAATGCAAACCTCGTGTGTGGCAGTAAGCAGAGACAGCCAAGGTGGAGCTTTGGGCAGGGAGAGCTCAGCAATGGGGCTGTGCTGGTGAGCAAAAGAGCTGCTCTGGCCATGTGGAACACAACACAAGGAGATGAAGGGAATTTTACCCAAAAAACTAGCACAGGCAACAAGCACACAAGGTGTGTCATCCTGGAGCATTTTAGGAGATTATTTAGGTCCTCTGTCACAAGCTTAATTCAGAGAAAAAGACCCCACTTTTTAAATTTTATTGATACTGAAAAGCTTATGGAAAATGAAGTAAAGTCCCAGTCAAGCAAGGATGGAAAAGGAGAGTGCTGACTCCCAGTCCCACAGGGAATTTCCCTCAGCAGCCAGAGTGACCTGACCCTTCAGGTGACAATCTACCCCTAGTCCAGCTTCCACTGCCTGTCAGATTATAACCCAGGAGCAGCTCACCTGGAGCAACAATGCCATGTTTTCACTCAAATCAGATTTCAAGGAAGGAAGACTGTAAGGAACAATTACCATCAAAGTGTTACTCACATTACCAAGCCATCTGGTTTCCATTTTTACACTCCTAGAATGTCACATCATGAGGTTTGGATGTGACCATCCACAGTGCACGAGGCACAGGTAACTGCTCAGAAACTGAATTTTGAAATTGGACTTTTAAATATTGTTACACCCTTCTCTAGTTTTCCTCCTACAAGTTTTGAGTGTTGACTAACAGCAAGCAGTGAATTAAATGTCCTTCTGAGCTCAGGAATTACTTAGAAAATCAAGTGCATTTGTCCAAATTGTACCAGCAAATCCTTTCTTTACTTTTCACATGTGATGCAGAACTGTCAAAGCTTTGGGTTGTACCTGATGCTTTCCACACCTACCACAATGCTGTTCTTGTGCAAAAACAGCTTCTTTAATGGGTGTTAAACCATCAGTGCAACAAAATTCCTTGTGGTGCTAGCAAGGCATATTCACTGTGCTACCAATCTTCAGGATCCTTTTCTCCTCAGTTTCTGATGACCCACCAAAAGTCTCTGCTGATAAACCTATAAATGATAAATCAAGGTTCCAGGGTACTTAAGAAGGCTCATTTTGAATTTTAAGCTAAAGTGCCAGTAATATTGGCTTAGTAAATTTAATCTACCTGAGAACTCCCTAGTTTTCCACTGATTTATTAATATGAAAACTTCAGATCTGACAGGAGCTAAACTGAACTGGATTAACATTCACCTTTCAAGCTATCAACCTTCAGGTTGGGGATTAAGCTGTAAAGAGTGGATTCAGTGGATTTCACATACCTGATACCAGTGTAACATGACATCATCCAGCATTAAGGAGTTCTCAAGGCACAAAAAAAGCTCTGTAAAGTCCTGTCCTTCCCAATTCTGAAACAGGATTCCTGTTCTCACATGAAAAGTTTAAAGATAACTGGGCATTGAGACAATTTAACAGAGGAATTATTTTCGTGTTTACCTTTGGGTGCTATTGCATTAAGGTATCCCTTTCATTCTGATTTTAAAACTAGAAAAAGATGTAAAAGCAGCAAGGTACCTAACAGTGAAACCAACTCGCTGTACTTCCAGCCAAAACTGAAGGTGTGTGGATAACGTGTGTGCCTGCTGCCATCTCCTGGTAGTTCAGAGCTAAAACCGTCACAAATACTAATTTTTTTCCCCCCTTTAGAAAAATATCAGATCTTCGAAGGAAGACCTTCCCCAAAACCAAACTACAAGGAGATATTATTTTATGTTCTACAGAAGGAGCTTTCAAAAGCCCAAAATCTACAAGAATTTATTTTGCTGTACAAGGCAGTCACTACCTGGACAGAGCTACTTTCAAACTAAATGGAATTTAGTTTTAACATTGGCTTAAGGAAAGAAACATCAAAGCTCTTGCATTTTATAAAACAAATAAGTACTCACCCGAGCTATTCTAATTTCAAAATACATTCAGAAAATTAACTGCAAAAATTTCCACGTGGCATTCAAAACCAAAGGAAGTCCATTTGGGAAGCCTACTCATGTTAACAGTTACAGTGCAGATTATAGGCTCATACTGACTCATTTTACTGACCCACTTCTTTTCATGAATACTTAGAAGTTCAAAACAATATTTCACTGCTGCACTACTCTCATTGCCTTTGGTGAAGGGCACAGCATTGCTATTTGCAATGATATTCCATGTTTTATATTTTGAAAACAGGATTAGCCAATGTGAAAAGAATTTTTATTTTGACAGCTGACAGGAGGCACCTGTATTTGTCCTGCAAACTTCAGTGCTACAAAGACTGTTGAAACTTTCATTTCAAAGGCTGTTTTGCTGTGCTGGAGAGCAGAGACCTGTCCACATTCTCCTGAAGGTTCAAAAAAAATAATAATAATGGGAATGAACTCCACAAGTGGATTATGTCTTCTAGTGTGCTGAATGATTATGGGAATGTGACTTAGCTTGCCTTAAAAAAAAAATAAAAAATGCAGGCATACCAGTGATTTGGATTGCCCATGGTTCACTGACATCTGCCATGGGGAAACAATCACTAAATGTTGCAGAACAGCCAAGCTAAATACGGAACATTTCCTTTCACAGAACAAGAATCAAAAAAATTGTGTCGTAACATCAAGCTGTAACTGAGAAACTGAACAATGACTGAAGAGTTGTAAGAGACCTAAATTAAATCCAACTGGGATTTCACATTCCTTATGAAAACGAAGGTTTTATCGTGAGATAATTAAAGCAAGGACAGCCAACTCGTGGTGTGCCAGAACGTATAACTTAGCCTGTCATCCTGGCTCGTGAGAGTCCCTGGAGTTGGTCAGGAAGCAGCCTGTCACAAACCAGCCACTCACCCACTGCAGTGCCCCTGGCAGAGCAGCAGAACCCTCCTCCTGCTGGACATTCCCTAAGCACAGAGCACAGGCACTGCCTGTGGAGCGTGGTCAGGACAGGAAGGATTTGTGTGCACGTCCCCATCACTCCAGGCCAGATGGCAACAGCAGCTCAGCCACAGCACAGACCAAACGCAAAGGTGGTGGGGATCTTTTGTGGGGGAGAAGGCAGCACATCAGGCAGAAACTGGTGCTGATCACAACACAGAACCAGGGAGAGAAAAGTGAGCCAAACCTCTGAAATGCCAGGTGCAGGAAGTTTAAGTTGTAACAGAGCTCACCAACCACTCCCAGCGCCTGCCAGGTGAATCTTATCAGAAGTAATGAAGAAACAATTAAATCTGGAAGTGATAAGCCTATCCACCTATGTGTGTGCAAACCAGCCAAACTGAAACACAGTGAAATTAATTTGGTAAACCAAGAAACAGCTGCATGCCTTCCTTCTGTCTGATTTTAACAGTAAGACAGATAGAGGAGAAATATCTCAAATATTAATCGAAAGCTCTACTATTCTTGCCTAGTCTCACACTTTCAAAATCTTTTATTTATCACAAAAATGAGCAGCTCTCCAAAAGCAAAATGGACAAGAAGCCAAGTGTAGAAAAAAAGCCAGAGGGCTGAGACCATTTTGGGATAGATGGATAAATAAGAGCACTATAGTACATAAGGTTTTAAGCAAAACAGCAGATATTCACAGCCATCCAACTTCTAAAAGTTAGGCTTTGGATGAAAAATGCTTCCATTATCACAGTCTTGGAAATATACCCCTCTTACTCAGAAAATATTTAATTCAGAAGACTTATGTATAAGACAATCACTAGTGAAAAAGATCCAGAATAAATTTCCCCTGGTTAAATTAAATTATTCAGACCCTTACAGAACTTCAACACATGACTTCAAGACTATACCATTTGTTTTAATCACAGCAGCCTGAACCCTGAGGCAAACCATACTTCCTCTTGGATCAAAACTGGAACCAAGAGAAAGCCTAAGCTTTGGAGAAAAATTGTTTTGTTGCAATAAAATAAGCAATCACACCATCAATTCACTCTCTTAGCAGCTGGCCCACTGTTCTGTGTAATAACCACATGGTTTTTATCCTCAGTATAAATATTTCTGTTTTGAATGCAACTTCATTTTAAGACTGTTCAATTTGTTTCATTCAAGGGCAATATGGGTACGTAACATAGGTATGCCTTAGATGATAATATCAGCTAATGCTTTGGAAAAATCACATTCAGGGAATAATTCGATTTGCAGCTCTTCTGTGCTCAGCAAATCCATTAATTTTCATTTTCTTGCCCATAATTGATTTTATCAGCTAATTATCTGGCCACCTTGCTACTATCCCAGCAGACCGTAACTTTTCCTCTTCATATTATTACTATATTTCAGCTATATTTACTGGTTTTGTTCATTCTCTCTTACCTGTTAACCTCTGCAAGAGCTTCCTCCACTGCTGGCTGCATCTCCCTCGGTCTCCCTGCAGTAACAGGACTGAAGCTGTTTGACCAAGCACCAAATTCCCTTCACCAACGCAGCCCAACAACCCAAATGCCTCTTAACCCTTTTTTTATTTTATTTTTTATGGACTGAAGGAAAATATGTTTGTTCTGCTTCCCCACCTCCTCCTCAGCTGCCTCCTCGCAGTGCTCGCAGGAAAGGATTTTTATTTCAAACAGCTATTGTATGACTTACACCATGAAGGCCGCTAATAAATCATATATGAAGTGTTTGTTCAATTCGTACCTGACAAATACCATTTTTAGGTTCATAAGGCGGAATACATCAAGGCAAACTCCGAAACGCAACTCGCCACAGCATTCCCATGGCAGAGCTCCTCAGGCGCACCGGCACCGAACGGGGAGCTGAACACGGGGGAAAAACCTTTCCTTTCCAACCGGGCAGCCACGGCATCCCGCCGGCTGCAGCCCGTTTTCCATGGATAACAGGGAATCGCCATTCCCACAGGGACAAGCCGGTGGCGCTGCCTGAGGGGGCGCGCGCTCCCCTCAGCGCGGCCGCGCGCGGAAGGGGCGGGCCCGGCGGGGGCGGGGCCGGATTCGAAACGGGCGGCGGGGAAGCGGCGGCCATGGCGGCGCAGCAGCAGCTCGGCCGGGAGCACCAGGGCATCACCCTGCGCGGCAGCGCCGAGCTCGTCGCCGAGTTCTTCTGTGAGGGAGCCGAGAGGGGCATCGGGGACCGCGCTGCGACAGAGGGAGGGAGAGGAGGAGGGTGGGAGGGAAGGTGAGGGGGCGGGAGGCCGCGTCTTGTGGGGCGACATGGCCGCCGGCTGGGGCGTGGGGGAGGTGTGGTACACATCCCTTTCCCTCTCCGTCTAAATCGTGCAGCCTATGGAATCAACAGCATCTTGTACCAGCGGGGCATCTATCCCCCGGAGACCTTCACCCGTGTGCAGAAATACGGGCTCACCCTGCTGGTCACCACGGACCCCGAGCTGACCAACTACCTCAACAACGTGACGGAGCAGATGAAAGGTGCGCGCCCTCCGTGCCCTGTCCCTGCCGTGTCCTTTCCTCCCTCCGTGCCCTGTCCCTGCCGTGTCCTTCCCTCGCTCCTGCCCTGTCCCTGCTCTAAGCGCCTGCCGTGGTTTCTTACAGAGTGGCTGTACAAGTGCATCGTGCAGCGCCTGGTGGTGGTCATCTCCAGCATCGAGAGCGGCGAGGTCCTGGAGCGGTGGCAGTTCGACATCGAGTGCGACAAAACTGCAAAGGATGACGAGTGAGTGCTGCGGTCCCTCCTCTCCCCCTCTTCCCTATGCTGAATAGGATCCTGCAGGAACAGGATCAATGCCACAGACTTGTTCCTTCAAATTTTTCTCGGTGCCCTGCCCTCTGTTTGCAAAGTAGTGAACACACAGACAGAAACAATACAGGGAGACCAGCTGTCACTTTTTACTTTTCTAAGGACCTAAAAGTGTCATTACTACTCTAAAAGTACTGTAGCAAACAGTCTACCAGAGCTTAAAGAGAACTGTATTTAGAGGAAATGCAGCACAGTAGAAGTTTTTTCTCTTACCAGTTTTCTTTTCCAGGGGACCACGAGAGAAATCGCAGAAGGCAATTCAGGATGAAATTCGCTCTGTCATCAGACAAATAACTGCCACAGTAACCTTCCTGCCACTCCTGGAATCTGCCTGTGAGTGTTCCAAACTGCACTAAAGGAATCAAACACTGTTGAAAAACCTCAGTAACTTTCCATCCTTAGAAAGCATTTTCTGGTTTTCTGAGGCTGTTTTAATTATTACACATTGTGTACCATCACGTTTGTGACACAGCGCTTTGTTAGACTGAGATCAGGATAGAACTTGGGCTGGCTTAACAAATTAGAAGAAATGAGTATGTATGCCCTAAGGAATGCAAGTTCTAATGAACAACTTATTAATATGAAGTGTTATACAAGTGGTGTTATCAGCATTGTAACATGTTAAAAAAATAATTATGACACTTGAGAAAACTTAAATGGCCTCTCATGAATGTAACTTATTTTAACTATTTTTTTTTTCACATTATTATCAGTGTAACTTCTGAAAACCTTGGTCCTTGTCTCACATTCTAGAAGATGCAGTTCAAACCTGCCATCTCCTTAATGGTGATTTGTTCTCCCTTGCTCCCAGGTGCCTTTGACTTGCTGATATACACAGATAAAGATCTGGCAGTGCCAGAGAAGTGGGAAGAGTCAGGACCACAGTTCATAGCCAATTCAGAAGAGGTGCGGCTGCGTTCCTTCACCACCACAATCCACAAAGTCAACACCACAGTGGCTTACAAGAAGGATTCTGCTTCCTAAGATACAGGGAGAAGTTTTGTGTGTGTAAATATCACCTTGTATAGTTTCTGTTCATCATGCAGCTAAGCCATGAACACATTACTCTCCTCTTCATGAAGTATGACACGATGTGCCTGTCTGTGATAATGTGACACTAGACTAAGCTTGGCATCATAAGAGACTTTAAAAAGGTATTCATGGTCATAGTTCAATTCTTACTTTACTGTATGAGCTAAACTAATGGTGTGTTAAACCACTGCCTCTGCTAGAAATACTGCCCAAGTCTAGGATTAGCTGCTACAATTGTGTTAAAATTATTTGGAAACTGCCTTCTGTTATCAGTCTTAGGTTCTCTGTAGCAACTACAATAATCTCATTCCTAGTGTGCCAGTTCTCATGTTAAAAGCCTGGGCTGTTTTATTACCAGAAATAACCCTAAAATCAATCAACCAAGCAATTATTGTACCTCAGCTTATCAGGAAATCTGTAAATACAGGAGGCCTGGTATTTTAATGACCGCTGGGCTCTCGTTCTAGGGACAGAGTTGGTCTGTGTGTGTCTGTAGTGTCTGTCCAGCATTTCTATGTTTGTATTCTTGTTTTACAGAATAAAGCTTTGAGTTTTACAGTGTTCTCTAATCCTGAGTCTGCAGTCCTTCCTCTTTCAGATGGTTTTATGAATGCTACATCCTAGTTTACAGCTGTCACACAAGTACCACCCTAAAGGCATCCTCCATGTCGTTACTCAGCTTCTTCCTTCCTGAGTCTCCAAGTGGTGTGGAGTCCATATGAAATCCATTCATGGATTAACAGTTTGCCCCCACCCAGGTCTTCAAATAATTTAAACAGTCACAGTGAACTAAAGACTAAGGACAGTGCCTTTCATATTTATTAAACAGCACTGAACTCTTCATCTGTTCTTACCCATTTCTGTAGTAGAAGAAATTAGGGATTTAAAACTCTGGAACTTTCAGACTCTTTCATGGTCTTGTTCACTTCCCTGACTAAATTCATTCCAGGCACAGTGTTTAGCTGTTTTTTCCACTCTTCCAGTGATGGAGTACTTTCTGCTATAGCAATATAATTTCAGAAGTCTTTTTAAAAAACATCCATTACATATACCCCACCCCACACAACTGTATTACAACCTTTTTTGGGCTTTCCTGTTTCCAGGAAATAATCCTCTCCAGCAGTCCCAATCTAGCAGAAGTAAAAAAAAAGACAATCCTCTTAAAAGCAGGAGGAAAAACCCCGTATTTTTTTAAAAAATAAATACAATCTAGGTACTTTAAAAGTTCTATTATTCACTGCTGGAGCTTGTGCTGCAGTAACAGAATACCGTGGTGTTTTCTTTGGCCTGTCAGCACAATTGTGACTGCACTAGAAACAGGTGCACTTCCAAGAGTGCAGTCTGCAGTAGTGAGCATAAAAAACACTTATTTTACAGAGATGCCGAAGTCAAATTGCTCCAAGAAGCTCATTCTTGTACCAAACAGCATTCATCTTCTTCTTTAAGAAGGGCCAGCCCGAAGTCCATCTCCATCATCATCTCTGTATTTCTTCTTTTATAGAGGCACCAGCAGTCAAGAGAAGTTGCATATAGATCGTTGCATGTAGACAATGTCCATGGAAGGTACATGTGAAAAGGAACAAGTTACAATCCTGAATTTTTCATAGAGACCCTGCAGAAAAGGAAAGAAAATTGAAAGTAAGTCATACTAATCTCCCAGGAACCAAGACTTCATGGAGGTGTCCAACAGCATGTGCTGATTCCCACACTAATTCATTAGTTTCCCCTACTATCACTTTGTAGAGTGATCAAAACCAAGGGAGCCCCTCTCCATCTCCAAGGGCAGTCTGCTGTCCTTAGGAAAGGGAATGAAGGGTAAGGCTCAGAACTGCCCCAGCAGGCACTGCTCACCTGGCTAGTTGAGCTGCCGGATGAGCTGGTTGATGGCATCACCTCTGAAGCCAGGCTTGCCCATCTCCTTGAGGAATCCCACCCTGTTCCGCGACGCGTGGCGAGCCACCGACAGATGGAATGGCCACAGGAAGCTGGTGACTCTTTTGAAATACTTCCCAGTTGTGTAGATTTCATGAATAAGGTCTTCCAGGCAAATGATACCACAGCCCCCTGCACAAGATTAAAAAAAAAGAAGAGATGTCCAACTGTCGTCACACTGCTCCAGAACTGCCAGTTTTCCAGTTTGGCAAGATTTTGTCTCTCCTCACCCTTACAGATCAGACTAAACTCTCAACACCTAGCTCTTTCCTCAGTTTTCTCACCCTCTTCCTTACCTAAATGTTCCTCTATCAGTATGTTATCTGTCAGAGGCACCCTCTTCTTCTTGATCTTGGCTTGGCCCCGCTTCAGGATGAGTTCTCGTACAGATTTCAGATTAGGCTGTCTGTACAGAAAAAAAATCAGATTCTGTAACAGAGAGACATGATGCAGAGGAAGCCCCATCCCACTGCCTCGTGCAGAGGTGGTAAAGGGTAAAGTAACCAATTGTGACCATTACTGGAGAAGAAATGGATGTATGACAGTAGCTGGAGAATGCAATGACCCCCAGCCACGCGAGGGGTACGTACCCCCACGCCACGTAAGGCTCCACGATCCGCAGCATCTTCAGCGCCAGCGGGCTCAGCTTCACAAATACCCCGGTGTAATTCTTCTTCAGCCTCAGCAGCTCAATCACTCTCTTCACCCTCTTAGTCACTCCCTTAATGCTGAGGGAAACAGCATCTATTAGTAACCACACTTCTCTGATAGAACAAAAGGTCTCAGATCACTGCAAGGAGAAACGTCTGGGCTGATCCCACTGCCTCGGCGTAGGAATGACACAACACAGGGGAGCAGCACTAAGGGAAGGAGCAGGGGAAGGTTCTTACTCCACAATCCTCACAACGAAGGCCAGTTTGCTCTCCTGAGGTGCTGCTGCCTGCCCAGGTCTCTGCTCCATGCGCCTCAGCCGGGTGTCATCCCGGCGCTTGCGCCATGAATCCCGAACAAAGGTCTCCAGGCGCCTGAACTGGATCTGTTTCCCCTTCTGCTGCTACAGACCAAAGGAAAACAAAGTGTCACCCATCCCAACAGTCTCAGGGGTGTAATCTGAAAGGCCAAATGAAATGCAGAAGTAGAGAACAATGTTCTTTCAGCTTTGGAATGCAGTAAGAAAATAAATTTGATTATCTAAGCCCAAGGGAGGCAGAACTGAGGGACAACACATGAATTTACACACAACTATTACTTATGAACAGCGAACAAAGAGTTTTTCCCCAGGAAAAATAGAAATCAGGGAAAATGGAGCAAGACACAAGACACTCCTAGGCACAGCTACATACATAACTCAGCAATGGCTGGGAAGGCCAGAAACCACATGTGGCAAAACAGATGCTACAGCAATACTCTAGTGTGACTGACAATTACCCTCCTTTAAAGTCATTTTCTATACAGGCATACATGTAAAAAAAAAAATTCAAACATTCAAGGAACTACTAAGTATTGCTAATTTAAACAGAGAATACCTGGCTCACCTGATAAAATGTCTTTTCATCATTACTAGAAAATGTAAAGCTCCTTTTTCAAATTAAACAGATGTTTAAATGCCTCTCCTGAGCTTAGGAATGAGTACATCCACCAAGTCATAGCATTTTCTCAAATTAATAGGACTTGAAAATGCACAGTATTACACAATTATATTTAAGATACTCTACTGTTTACATTAGCAGGCCGTTTCAAACTAAAGAACCTAACGCTGCACATGCAGGAAAAGGCTTCACCATGACCTGTGCTGCTCTAACAGATAAATAAACTCTGAATGCACCCTCAGAAAAGCACGGTTCCCACTGCAGGGCTACAACACAAAGGTGCTTTCAGAGAAATCCCAGGGCAGCAGAGACAACTCAGCAGCGCTGCGGATTCCCACATGTGGCTGCAAACACCACTGATCCAACAGGAACAACTCACAGTCTTCCATATACTTCTGCTCCGGTGTATTAACCTGTAAAATTCTGTCCTCTTTACAAGGCTCAGAGACACACGGAGAAGATGTTGAGGGACTCAAGCTCCCCTGGGAACCCCGAATGTGATCCCGGCCCACCCGCGGCGCTCCGGCACCCCCTGACTTAGGGGCCCGACCGCTCATTGCCTAAGAATTTCAAGGAATTGCGATTCCCTCCGTTGGACGAGGACCAGGCTCTGCCGGGACCCTCCGTACCTTGCGCTTGTTGAGCAGCGCCTGCTTGGCCTGGGTGGCCTTGATGGCCAAGTACGCCTTCCTCTTCTTCAGCAAGTTCTCGGGCACCAGCGGGATCCGCCGCTTCGGCCTGCGGGCAGGACATCACGGTAACATCCCGGTCACACCCCGGTCACATCCCGACCCCCCCGGGCCGCCCCCAGCCCGCGGATGGCGGCGGATCCCGCATTCCCTCCGTCCCCCCTCCAGGCCCCACTCACTCCTCCAGCTCCGCCATCTTGCCAGGCCAGCGCCGCGCATGCGCGGGGTGAGGCGGGGCCGCGGCCGCTCCCCCTCAGCCCCGGGGGCTGCCCCTCAGCCCCGCTCCCATTCCCAGGGATCGAGAGCGCCGGGAAGGGCCTGGCCGCAGGGCAAGGGGCCGGAATTGCCCAGGGGCCAGCCCTGCACTCGGGCACGGGGACACGCGGTGCGACAGCCGCGTCACCCGCAGGTGGTGCCAGAGCACTCGGTGGGATGGTGCTGGGTTGTGTTCCTGGTGAGCTCCCTCCGCTCCGCCGTGCAGGATGGAGGACGGAGGGATGTGAAATTTTCATTCTCATTTACACTCTGAGATAATTGTCTTGCACACTGACCGCAGTGTCCTCTCAGGAGCGGGGAGCTCCAGCCTTGCTGGGAGGTTCGGTGTGCCCGGGTCTGGCTGCTCGCCTCGGTGGTGCTGCAAACCTTTTCAGTGCTCTGAATGAGCCCACTCGTGTTTCCACACCTAAAACACGAAAATCTGTAGTTAGGAACTCGATCCCAAATGCCACGAAGAACACAGCCCTCAGTGAGCAAACCCAACTCCCCATTTTTTGGATATGAGACACAAAGCAACAAACTTATAAATAATCTGAAACTTTTTCCATAGCTGCACAAATTTCACTCTTACAAAAATATCTGCAATCTCTGGTAACTCACAACAGAGAAAGTGACCCATTTAAATCTACAAATAAACGTGCTTTGTTTAGCAGGAGGGAAACTCTTGGGCATCCCATTATTAACAGCAAGGAAACAATAAGAAAGTAAATATTTGAGGCGCTGTTGCTATGAAATGTCTCCCAGCACAGCAGCATTCCTAAACTGACTCTTTAAACTTAAACCAGTAGTCACACTGTGTTAAGGAATGGATATTCCAATGTCCCTGTTTGCAGGGATACCCAAGAAAAGTGTTCCCACTTTCCTGGACAGCAACCTGTTGTAACCGGCCTTCAGCACTCCAAACTCCGGCACACAAAATTTTAGGGCTCTGATTCCAAAAGCCAAGTCAGGAAATGAGGTGGGATGTCACAAGTCCATTAAACGTCTTGCCTTGTTTTCTCATTCCATGAGTACAAAACCCCATTAAATTAATTTCAAATCCCACAAAGTCTTTATTGACGCTGTGTGCAGTCTCACAACAGCAAAAGGGCTTGAAGTCCATCACTCATCACTGAACTATGCCCCAGTCTGAAATCTGTCTGTAATAAATTCCTTATAAAAAGAGACAAAGAATTAAATGATGTTTATTTCACCAATGATCTAATCTTGAGAATATTTTAATAATGAAAGTACCTTGTTATCCTAAATTATGCCTATTTTCAGGTCTTTTAAGGAAAAAGTTTATACAGTTTGGAAAGATGCCCAGGAACTACTCCGTATACACACTGAAACCAATAATTAATAGAGAGAAAAGCTGGGTGATCCAAGACTTGCTTTCATGAAAATAGCAATCATATGGAGATAGATTTATATTTCATATAAATTTTTTTGGAAACCACATTGGATAGGTTTATTCTTTTCAAAATAAGCTTCCCTAAGATGGGCATTTTTGTCAGAAATGCTGCACATTCCCTGCAAAAGGAGCAATCTGGGTATAATGAAGACACATGGATGAGACTAATGCATGTGTGTACCCTCAGTCAGTGGCACATGATATGTCAAATTGAAAAGGCTAAAACATAAAACTTGTCTTTGTGTCTCCCTGGAAAAAAAACCTGAGTGGAGTAAACAATTCATTCTTTAGTGCCACTAATTTGTCAGCATTAATGGAAAATATTCCAGTTTCAAAAGCTTGATTTGACAATAACTATTGTGAGTAATTCACTGGAAGAAAAGCAGACTGCTAATAAAGCCCTGGCACTATTCGCAATTATTGTCCCTGGAAATTACATCTGGAGTTTTAAGTTAGGAATATTAAATTACAGATTTATCTCTGTCAGAATGTTCTGACACTTTCTAAATGAGTGGTGGTACCTATTTACAAGTTTCCAAAGTGAAACATTTGTAAGAATTAAAATGTAAATTGATTTTGTTTTACTTCTAATGCACTTGTGAAGGCCTGGCTAATGATCCTGAAATAGCATTCAAACTGTTTTTCAATTACAATAAACAGCAGTGAAAATAATTTATTTTTCTGTCTTGTCTGTAAGAGAGTGCTCATAGTGGCTGCAATTTGAGTGTACAACAAATTTAATTGTATCTTTAAAGAGAAGTGGAGGTAAAAATAGACATCATTATATGTGGTCTCCACAGGTCTCCATGACCTCTCTCCTTCTTCCACAGGGATGAAAAGCTGCATTTTATTTGGGAGAAAGACCAATTCAATTATATCTGAGATGAAAGACAGTGAGAACAGAATAGGAGTCTTTCCCACACTCAGTAATTGGGAATCCTACCTCCTACTAGATTACTTTTTAATTGAACCTTTGAGATAATTATGCCATTTAGGTTGTGGAAGCATATTAATAAGTACACCACAGCATAAACTATTCATAAAAATACTACAGACTGGGGAGCCATAAAAAGAGGTGGAATGGAATAACCTAATTAGGAAGTTTATCATGTCAGTGTAGACAACTCAATAGGAGATGCTTTGTATAGACAGATAATGCTGTCTGTCCTAAACATCAGTGATTCTGATACAATGGGGGTGGGTGGTGGACAACAACATTTACTTTTTTTTAAAAAAAAGCATATAATTATTTTTATTTTATGGCTCTAGTTACTGACACAACTAAATAAAATCCTTTTGCAAGTTCAGTTTGGGAGACTAGGGAAGCCCAGGGCAGCAGTTGTTTCAGCAGAAACAGGAATCAGAAAAGGATTGAAGTATCATAAGTGAGAAGTGTCCTGCAGTAATTAATATAAAATCACAGCAGAGTAGTTTCACTGGTTTGTAGCAAGGTTGAGCTCTGAAGGAAGCTGTGGCCCTGAATGCTGTGACAGTGCAATAGGGCTATAAAGGTCTTTTCACTTTTTTCCCTGTTAATTTATGCAGGGAAAGTCCTGATTGGAATATTTGATTTTGCCTTCTTATTAGTGACAACTGCCCAGTCAGGATAAAGCTACAGAGAATCAGTATTTGGCCAGGAAACAGCAGGCAGGGAAACAGAGCCCGAGAGATGTAAATGGTCACCTGTAGCTTTATCCCAAGAAAAGGGGTGTGCCCCTACACACAGCAGAAACAAAAGAATGGAGGAAGTTATTGCAGGATCCTCCTCATGGCACAGCAGAAAATGTTACAAGACTGAGTGCTAAGGCAGTGAGACAGCAGATAAAAATCTGTAAATAAAAGTGCAGCAATGATTCACATTTTTTAATATTAAATGATGGGCTTAAGGTGAAATAAGCTTGGGAGTAGGATTTTGGAATTATTAGACATAGATAAAAATATCAGCTTAATGCTTAGGACAACAGAATAGTAATTGAAAATTATTAGAGAAGGGCTAAAGAACAAAGCAGAACCTGATTCTGCAGTGTAGCCTCTCACGCCCACATTTTGGATGCTCCAGCTTTGGTCAGTCATCTTTCTTCCATCTGTCCATCCCATACCTCCAACCCACCTTCCCCCAAGACAGACTTGGAAAAGGTTCAGAGAAAGAAGATCAAACACAGGAATAGTTTCCATCTGTGGAGCAGTTACATAGACTGGACCTGCCAGCTGGGAGAAAGGTGAGGGAAGATAAAACAGTCGGTAAAATGATAAATGCTGGGATAATTGCTCCCTCTTCTTTCAGCATAAGAGGAAGGGACCCTCAGATGAAGGAAGCAGGAAGCAGGTTCACAGCAAATAATGTGTTTTTTCTCAGCACATGAACTTGTGTTGAAGACCCAGACCTCTTAGCCACCAGAGGAGTTACACATTCCAGCCATACATTCCCACCCACCACCCCCCTCCAATGGATCTGGCCTTTCTGCTCAGTTCTAAACCTTCATTCAACTGAGATCTATCCCATTTTATATTTGTCCTTGCTATTATAGCACAACATTAGAAAAGGCAGACAGAAGTCAGTTCCTTTGCCTGCATACAGAAGGGCTCATTTAATCTGAATGCAAGCCCTTCTCCCCTATTCACCTGCACCGCGTCCCATTTTCCAGCCTTTGAAGTCCATCCTTTCCAGTCTTTAAAGAGCTTTGGATAAATGCATCCTGTTCCTACAGTGATCTATTATCAGCACTGTCTGAAAGCTAGAAGGATGAGGAAAATTTGCCACAAACCTGAGGAGAGGTGGAATGAGTGAGAAGGGAACCCAGGAGCTGTGTAGCTCCAGGTAGCACTGCCTGGAGCACAGCTGTGGAGAGCAACTGCAGCAAGCAAAGCCCAGTTGCTTGGTTCCAGCAGCTTGGAGCATTGTTGCCCAGTTGTAACAGTGATCAATCAGCTGACAGACTGAGACTGCAGGGGCACTCCATCACCTGGAAAAAAAAAAGGAGTATGAGATAAGGGGAATGCCTCAAAAGGAATAAACCACAGAAATCCAAAGCAACTGTGCTGCTCCTCTGTGCTGTGCTCAGCAAGACTTGATTCTTCCCTGAGGGTTTTCCATAACCCTTGGTGGGATCAAGGCCTTTCTATATCAGATGCTGTGTTCTCACATCTGAGAGAGTTTCTGACTCAAGAGACTCCCTTAGGAAGAGCTCCTAAAGAAAAATCAGGTCCTCTTTCTAAACCAGTCAGCAGGATAACAAGCTTGTCTTGCTAGTTCCAATTTTCTATACACGTATTAATTGTACTGTAAATTATTTTTTATATATTGTACAGAAAAAGTGAAAGATTAATCATCTTTTATTCCTATTTTTTTATAGTAAGAATAAGTTTCTTCCTGTCTGTACACAAACCGAGTAGTGAAAGAAATCACTTGAGTGCAGGTGTGCTTCAAACAAATGTTAATCAGGAAAATGATCAAATAATTGCCAAAATGTTAATTCAAAACAGTATCTCCCACCTTGGCAACTGACACACTGCAGTGGTAGCTGAAAAATGCTGACAAACACATGCTATTTTTTTCCTTAAACCAATTTTGTCAAAGTATTGCCTAATGTAAGAGTTGGTGCTATGAGAGAAGGCAGAGCTAATTAGGCAGGTAGGTTTTATCAAAGAAGAGAAGGCTTTTAAATCTGCAGCAAAGGGAAGAACCTGACCTACTTTGTGTATATCCTGGTGCTTTCATTTCAGGTGGTTTCAGAGTGTTCCTAAATTCCCCATATAGCCAATGTAGAAAGGCTTTGTGTATTTTCACAGTGCTTAATTTAATTGCTTTAACTCAGGTTTCAGTATCTCCCTGTCAAAGAAAAGTCATTCTTCACAGTCTTTTAGATAGGAGATGGAAATTAATACTTTCAAACTTACTACCTTCCCAAATCTTCAAATCTCTATTCAGAAACACTTTAATATGAAGAAAGAATGGGAAATGATGGCTTCTCCATCTCTCATTCTCTTCACCTCCACTCTGGCTCCCTTTCTGGGAGATAAGCTTCAATGAAAACACGTTATCTGCAGGATTCAGCACAGAGATAACAAGGTGCAGTGTAATGGAGTGACAAAATGCGCTGCTGCAATGTGATCCCACTTCTGGTGTCAGGAGGAACCTGGGGCAGGACAAGGTGCCCATCCCGAGCTCAGCTCCAGGGATTTATCACAGTTGTTTCCAGCTCCTGGTAGGGTAAGCCTTGGCACCTTCCTCTCCAGCACTTTGTACCCTGATTTCTGTGTGGAAAAAGTGGACAGGAAATATTCCTGCCACATCCTAGTGAGGTCTAAGAACTGCAGACTGCATTGCAGCACAGACCTGTATAGCCTGGGATGTGCTGTAGCCCCAGTATTTCATTTGGATCCAGATAAGGATTTAATAAGGATTTAATAAGGAGGTCATTGCTTCATGGATACTTCAAAACCTGGAAGGCACTGCTGGAATTCAACCCTGTTATCTGTTTGTAATGATCTGAAGACACCTGGATTTAGTGGTGTTTTATTATTATTATTATGGATCACCCACCAGATGGTTTCAATAAAAATTCTTCAGATGATGAATAGCGCATGAATTCCTGACATCACTTTAAAGGTTTGCTTTTCTGAATTTGCATTGTGGAAGTGCTCCCTTGGGTGTGTGGTTTTTTGTTGCTGACTCTCTGCTCCACATCTACAAGCTGCTTTCTGAATAATCACTTCTACCTTTGAGGTGTGGACACTTCTGCCAGCACACACGGGCCACTTCCACCACTTTCTACAAACAGAAATTAATTGGAAAATTAATGTAAGGTTTTCCATATGGAGCTAAAAGGGAAATTTGGGGGATTTAGTGGAACAAATGGAAATATTTTTTTTCTTCATTCACCCTAATTAAAATTAATACCACTTTGGCTCCAACTAGCCCCAGTGACTGTAAGGAAATGAGTAGCTCAAACCAGCAGCTCGCTGAGCTGAGATGCTGCTGCACATATGGTCTGTGTGATCACGGATTGTTCCTGAGAAGAGCCCAGATGGGTTACAGCAAGCATACAACACACACAGCCATGCTTTAGCCTCACTTGTTGCTGGTATTAACTTGGTTTTAGTTTCACTCTGCTTCCGAGATACTTGTCTGTTTTCACCTTAGTGTAGTCTCTTCAGCTCGACTATAATTCCTCAGTGCTTTCTTGCAGCCCCTCTTTTAATGACACAAGTTTCTTTACAAAGAAGCCTGACCAAGAACTGTGCATCTTTCACAGACTTCTCCAAATATATCACACCCTTACTGCAGCAGAGGCATTAATAACCCCTGTCACACCTCACAGCCCTTTGGGAAACTGCACTATCTGCCAGTAAAACTTTTCCTCACGTTATTCCCTAAGTGATCACTTGTTAGTGTTTCACATAAATACATGCAACAGGAAACATTCTTCCTGTTCTTTTTTTAACTTGGTTTTGAATAGAAGTATCTGTTTTGTTGTTTGTGTGTTTGATAGGTTCTGTGGCTGCTGCTCCTAAGGTGTGAAATATTCTCTTTCATTCCTTCCAAATTCTGTTAAAATCTAGTGCTTAAGGTACTGATCCCCTGAGCTTAACCCATCCTAATAAGTTTTAGATGCTTATTTGGCTTCTAAAATTTATCATCCATCTCCTAAATCTCTTTCCTTGCTTTAGCATGCCCTCTGGAAGACACATGCCCAGAATATATTGAGAAAAATAATTGCCAGTGGTGCAAATATCACAGTTTTGTTTGTTAGCAATTCATTTTATGCCTGCAGTTCTAATGCTGGCATTGGGCAGAAATTAAACATGGAGCATGAGAATATCAGTCTATTGCAAGCCAGCACACTTTTGTACCTAAAAAACCACCACTAGCTTCTTATATTTTTGTATTTGTGGTATTGGAGCATTTCACAGAGATTTTGCACTGCATTGACTGGAGAGACTGAATCAGAAATTCCAGCACTCCTTTAGAACTCCCCTTCCTTCCAGAAGTGCATTTTAAGCTGAAATTGCAGCTTTGGCCACTTGTTCTGACAGTGTGTATTTCGTTACTTTCTGTCTTCAAGTGCTGCATCTTTATTATGCTGACTGTAAAATGGGATAAAAAATAGAACTCTGCTAAATCTTAGTTTATATAACACTAATTTAAGATTAAGCAATTAAAGCACAACTAAAATAGAAATGTGCCCTTTAGCCCAAAACTTAATTTCAGATGAACTCATGTTCTTTCCAACATAACAGGAGGCCCATGCTAATTCTGTAAAAATGAACTTTTTAAGTTACACTTACTTATTAGTAGCATTTTATTAGGACTGACCAAAAAAAAAAAGCTTAAGCTGAAATGTTTAAGCAAAAATATTCCCACAGATACATTACTTACCTAGGAAATTATTCACTCTTAAAAAGCTGTTACTTATTGGGATATTCATAATTCTTTGTGATCTTCCCTTTTTTTCATTTTGATTGTTTTAAACATGCTACTTTTGAGAAACTTAGTCTCTTGATTTCACTGAAATCTGCATTAAGCAGTTTCTTGGGAGAGGATTTACAAGGCAATAGATGCTGTGGTTTGTGTTAAACTAATTGTATGCAACAAAGGTGATGCCATGATCAACACAAAGATCCCATCCCCACAGGTGGGCAGTGAATCCCAGCCTGTAATGAACAAATGCATTGCACACAGAAGGTAAATATTTGTTGCTTCTCTATTCTTTTTCCTCCAGTCTCATTAAAACTGGATTATGGCTTAATATTGCTTAACTGTCTGCACTTTGCACAGCAGCACAGCAAGCCTATTATTTGAGATTTTGAAACACTTTCACACTGACATGGATGAAAACAACCTTCAGTTCTTGTGGAGGCAGAACAAGAGAAGGAATAGATGACCACAGAAGCCTGTCAAGTATGAAAATGAACCTTGGCTTCCACAGTGGGACTCAAAATTCAAAAAGGGACTGAGGAAATGTGGAAGAAGCAGGCCTAGAAGTGCATCTTCACTTACCAAATGTTACTGCACCAACTTAAGAAATCTTTGCAACAAAATAAGCACTGTCACAAGAGCTCTCTTTCCCCAGACAAGGTCTCCACTTCTCTGAATGACTCAAGGGTTCACTTGCAACTGAGGAAAAACCTCCTGTGATGACCAGTTCTGTGCAATTTATTTAGGAATTTGCCATCATTATGCTCTGCAGGTAAATTGCCATCAACATAACAAACATATCCAGACATTAAGCATGAACTGAGAGGCATCTGGAATCTTTGAAGAGACAGAAGATGTAATGTGATTAGAGGTGCTCCAAAGATAACTATGAAAGAACTTCCTGTTTGAGAGCATTTTGCCCACATGTCCTCCGAAGAACAACACCAAACAATAACTGAGATTTCTGCAGGGTCTTTGGATCAAGGAGCTTACAGAACAGAAGTGGAATTGCTTCCACTTACCCAAGTTTTTTTAATGTTTTTTGAACAGGGCCTCAAAGTCAATGCTCAAGTTTGAAGCTGTGCCTCTTGGTAGGGCAGGATGGTGCTGACATTCATGTCCCCCCTGGAAAAAGTTGGGAAAAATGTGCCTGACAGACAAGATGCCCATGGTCATTCACCCACTGTGATACAATCCAAATCCCTTGGACTGGTGCAGGGAGACCTGCTTCACCTCCTCTGCTTTTCCCACAGGAGTTAAAGGCTGTAAGAGTAAGACCCAGATCAGCTTGTTCCTCCATCCCTTCCTCCATCCATCTTCTTCCCAGCAACCGAATTTCAAGTCAGAGCACACTCCTGTGGACTGTTGTCTCTGTTTGAGAGCAAATTAATTACAGGCACATTGGAAACGTGAGCAAATTAAAATCCTCTTGTTTTATACACTTGTGTCCCATGGTTTAAATTTCCTGAGAGAAAATGGACAATTAAAACTGCACACAATTCCTTAGGAACTACAAGTGGCTTTATGAGAGCCAGCACATGGCTGTGAGGAGGCTGCCAGAAGCTTGTGAAGGAATAATTGAAAGGACTAACAGGGAGGACCATATGCTCACAATCTGGATGTGGCCACAGGCAGCACGGAGCATACAGCCAGGCCAGTAAGGGCCACAGGTGCCAACAGCTCTAGGAACCAAAGGAATAAATCCCTAAGGAAAGAGTATCTAGGATATGTGCATCACTCAGTGAAGGATCTGGACAGATGAGTCCTAAAGGATTTTGCTGCATCTGTGCAAGATATTTCTGCAAATCCAGCTGTGAGTGGCTGGGGATGAATCAGGGATTGTTCCTCCACCTCAGCCACCACTGTCTGCAGTGCAGTTTTTAAGCTAGAGCGCTCCACTTTTGTGGGGTTTGTGCTAAAACAAGGACTGCTACCTGGCACATTGACAATAAAGACATGTATCTTGCTCTGATGTGTAAGAGGGAGTGATGGACTATTTAACTGTGGGCAGCACTGCCAGGAGCCCCTGCCAGCTCAGCTTTTAGGGTCCCATGTGTGTAGGGTTCTTCCAGGTCCTGCCCAGAACACCAGGGCTGTTCACAGCCTGGCCTGGAAAAGAAGATTAATGCTCCTTCCCACTGGCTTGCATGTTCTTTTATCTTACCATTTGTCTTGAAACAACACACTTGAAGAAATAAACTCAATTTTTAAAAGCCAGAGGTGAGGCATTTACTGTTAGTATGTCTTTTTACTCAGAGAAAAATGGCTAAACTCTTCCCAAAATATCTGAACACCTAAGACAAAACTGCTTTTGTGACAGCAAGTTCAGTGAAGATGTGGGACTGAACTCTTCTGGATACTGAATTCTCTTGTCTGAGCTCATAGCCAAGAACTGGGCACTGGGAGAGCCTAAGCCCTGACTGTATAGCAGAGGTAAAGCACTGGTTACCCACTATATAAGGAATAGATCTCAGGCCTGCAATCTCAGCAAAAGGAGGAGGACACATTAATAAATGTCCTATAAATACAGAAGTGTTTATGGGATATGTTATATAACACTTCTCCTCGAGCTTTGTGCCTTCCCCTGTGCTGACAAACACCATGAAACGTTTTATCTCTCTGCCTCTTTATATTAAAGGGAATATAATTTTAAGAATAGAAAGTGGGCCAGTACCTTATGATTTAAAGCTATAAATTAGCATTCATATGAGTAAAGAGTTTGCATCATGTTCTATTTCCTGTTTCTATCCTATTTTTCCCCCAAAGAATTTTTTTTTTTTCTGTTTGAAGACTAATGCTGGAAGCAGGAGCTTTTCTACAATTTCAGAATGCACTTAAGAGATAAAAATATATTTTTCAAATGTCTTAATTGGAGAATTATACTAAAAGGTTTAACTAATTTTTATGATGGTTGAGGTAATAGATGGCATCTGCTTTTCTTTGCAAATAAATGTCGAGTAGCAAGCCTACGATCCTAAAAGATGTGAACAGCTGCTAAGCAAAAAGAGGCCAAAAGTTGCAGTGGAACAAAGTATTTTCTTAACATGTTGTAAGGAAGACAGTCTGGCTTTGCCTGGTTAACATGAGGAGATGACATTAGATCCCCATAGAATCCTCAAGTTGAAAGAAAATGCAAATACAAGGAAACCTCATCCCAAGCCATGCAGAAGAGTGAACACAGCAATGATGCTGCTGTCTCAAACACATCCAACTTCCATAAGACAGTAACACATATGTTTTGGGTTTTGCCATTTTCTCCAGAAAGAGGCATGTTTTGATAAATAGAATTTCTACCTCTGGGCTGTAAGGACAGTTTGTGTAAATAGTTTGATTTATAGTTGCTGGGTCCTGTGCTGGAAAGGAAGAGAGGCCCAGCCACGTAGGAAGTAGCCCACAAAAAGCCCGTGCTGTGGGAGTGCATCCCTGGAGTACATGCATGGGAGGGAGCCAGCTTTGCAGCACTCTGAGAGGTTCAGCTGGCAGCACACCAGGAACATTTTGCTCCCAGCTCAGAGTGAGTATGGGAAGAGGTTGGAAAATAGAGCACCTTCACAATATGTCATTTTTCATTGTAACTAAAAGCTGTCATGGCTTGAGGGAAGAATGTAGGAAAAAAGTGGAGCAAGAAAGAAAGCATATGGAAAACACAGGAGGAAAAGGAGTGTGAAAACATGGAAGAAGAAAGAAAAGGGGGGTTAGAGTAGGTGGGCAAATTGAAAGAGAATAAATAGGAGAAAAGAAAAAGGAATAGGAAAGGAGAAAAAGATCAAAGACTTTGGAAGTGGAGTGGATCAAAGACTTGGGAAGTGATCATGTCTGGGCCCAGCAGGGCTGCTTGCAGCAGCAAGTCTTGATCTGGTCAGCTGAAAGGCCTGCTGAGGTCATGTCCACCCCCCAAGCCTTCCCTTAGGTTTTGCTGCCCACACAAGGAGCTCCATGAGGGAGAGGTGTCAGGGCTGGGGCAGGGTGTCAGCCAGGAGGGGACACACAGCATTTACACCTGTGTTTTACAGGTTATTTCCACTGTGCACGACAGTCCCATCCAGGAGGGGACACACAGCATTTGCCCCTGTGTTTTACAGGTTATTTCCACTGTGCACAACACTCCTGCCCTTTCACAGACAGCACAACTGCTAATTTGCACTGCTACTCCAAATCTACTCTGCCTTTGGTTTCCCTGATTTTCATAGGACTCATCTCTCCATTTCTTCAGTGGATACCTTTCCTTTCCTTACCATCCCTCTTGCATTGCCTGGAAAACTCAGCTTTAGAGACAACAGGAGATTAGTTCCCCAATATCTACAGGAAGCACAAGCCTGTCTCTCCTCCCTAAGGTGTGGGGAGCACTGGTTCCCAGTATAATCCCAGTTTAACAGGACAGGCAGGGAAAGCTGAGCTGGGGGAGTCTGGCTGAAGCACAGAGCCAGCCAAGGACAAATCCATCTTGTGATTGCATTCAAGGCTTCAAAATCTGCTTTTGTTTCCACAAGGAATTAAAACAAACTCTTTCAAACATTTCTATGACACAGAATTGTGTTGAAACATCTGTTTTCTAGCTGAAGATATTTTTTATTACTCTCTTAGTTTGGATATGACTAAGGACTCTGTCCTAGATCTTTCCAATTAAATATTTTGTTGTGAAAGACCATGGCTGTTTCAACTGACCTTTTCCTTGGGTTACTGCTCAGATATGATACATACAGAATACCCAGTAAATAATTGAAAATTCTCTTTGTCTCTACTATGTATTTGCCTACAAATAAACTACCATACATTCCCTCAATAATGAAAAATGCAAAGAAAGATGCCATTTATTAAATTGTTAATTGAAAAATAATTTGGCTGATGCATGATTAAAGGATACTTCACAAGCTCCTTTTTCTTTATTCGAGGAAGAAAGGAAACCTGAAACATGTTTCAAGCTCTATTTCAAAGGGTTAATTTAATTCTTGGCAATGAAACTGAAAAATTATTTCAGATTCAAAGGAAAGCTGGGCTAGGACAGAAAGAACCAACTTGCAGGAAATGCAGCCTTGTGGAGCAAGACCTGAGCATGTTGTCTTCTGAGCTGTTGAAAACATTCCACATAGGAAAGAAATACTTGGCATTGGGGCTCCAGCCAGCACCAAAATTATGGAAAATGGAGTTTCAGTGGGGGTAAAAAATATGCTTTTCATGCTAATTATTTTTTTCACTTCTGTTTCCGCTATGGAAGCTTTGTGAAAACCTTTTTTCAAGGGATCTATTTGGGCATTCACAGTTAAAACCAGCAATATGAACCTATTTATTTTTGTCACTTTAGTTTTAGTTCAAGTAAAATAAATAAATTATTATATTTCAGATTTTTAAGCTCTCCAAATGCAAAGCTGCTACATTATGATGAAAGTTATTTTGAAGTATTAAAAATTATTATTGCTAAGGATTAAGAATATGCAAAGTAATGAACTGAAGATTCCTGCTTTTTCTTATTGAGGAACCTGAACTTTAAATTTCCACAGCTGTTTTTCTTATCCCCTCATCTGTGGAAGTCTTTGGAGTCCAGTAGGGAATCTAAGGATAAACACAGTGAACATTTTGTCTTTGCTATTTCCTCAGAAGTAGAGAACATAACTTTAGAGTAACTTCTGTGGTCTGTCAAGTCATTTGAACATAAGGAATAAAATTAAGCATTTCCCAGAGGAAAACAGATTTCAAGTCCATTAATTTAGACAAACTGTCATTGTGTTCTTCTTGATGTCAAATCTCATGTAGGGACTTAATTTCAAGAATGGTTTTTGTGGAACCTGCACAAGGAGTTGGAATTTGAGCTGAAAGAAAATGTTTAAAAGCTTTCCTGATATGCAAATATTATTTTTGTAGCCTATTTCCAAACACCTATCCATACCATATATGGATATATGTGTATATATGTGTTGGACTTGCAGTGAGATAACCCAAGTGAGAAGAGTCTGGGCTTTGCATTGCAATCAGAGAAGGACTGGGAAGAGTCTCTTCCCCACAAGGGCACAGCAGTCACTCACCCAGATCCATTGCTTTATTCCTACATATCCCAGCTGGGACTGCATGACTGCCACAAGCTTAAATCTCTTGTCTGCCCCACACAACATCCTTGCAAAATCTTCCTTCTCAGGGGAGAGAGTGTGATAGGCAGACAGATCAGAGATTGATTTTGGCCTCCTAGCCTAAGCTGAGTAAAATGGGAAGGTTTTTAAAAAAACAACAATAAAAAGCATTTTAATAAAATAGGCAGCATCTCTACAGGTCAAACTTCTACCTAGATCTCACTTTCAGAAAAAGATTGTTCAGAACAAAAGGCTGTTTTTTCTCTCTTGTGTGCACTCCCACTTTTGAAACAGCCCAAGTCAGAATTTCCAGACCTGAGTGCCTAAGCTCATAAATGAGAAGTCAGGCCCCTGTAGCAGATTTCAGGAATTTGCAAGTGACCCCAGGCAGGAGGCACTGACCCCTCTGAGAGGCAGCCTGGGTGCCCCAGGTGGCTGCACAAGGCTGGGCCCTGGCACAGACCTGCACCCACTGCCAGGGCACCCCTGCCCCAAGCCCTGCTCAGGACAGGACGGTGCCATTTGTTTTGGCTGGAAAGGACGCTGAAAAGAGAGAGCCTAAGAGATGTCAGAAATTAATAACTCCTCAGATCAAGGCTCCAACCAGTTCAAAAAGCTTTTCTGCTGACAGTAGGTTGTTTTCAATGCTAAGAATGAAGTATTTATCTTTATCCTTTGAAGCTGTGCCATTCATACCAATAAAGACACAAGAATCCTGAAAGGGATACTTACTAAAACAAAATGCCTGTGCAAAATTAATATATTTTTCTGTTTGAAACCACATTGTACACAGAGATCCTTTGGAGCATTTTAAAGACAAAAGCAAGAAAAATAAAGAAAAAAATTTAAAACCATTCTGTTCCTATGCACCAAGCAGTAATAAAAAATAGAAAAGTTATGTCAAAGTGAACCACTAAATGGGTACACTTTCTGTAAATCAAGCCAACACAAACTTCATAAAACTTTCCTTGTTAGAGGTACAAACCATCCACTAAAAGAATAACATTGTCAGGCCATAATATTATCATTTGCACTGCTCCAGCTGAATGTGAAGTTGCCTATTGCATTGAAACAACAATATCAGGTATCACAAGGCTGTGTCCAGCACCATGACAGCACACTCCATGAAGGCAGCCTGACTCTGGGAGGTGAAATCTTAATTACAGAGGTACTGCTGAGGTAGTATTTTCTTCCAAGCATTAAGTTACTGGTGCACTGAAATTATTAAAAGGGCATCTACAAAAGTGAGTATCAGTTTACTATGGTTTCCTAACAAAAATAATAATTAATCCTTGCACACTGTGCTTATATGTGGAAATTTAACATGATCATTCAGGTTTTTACATGGCATTAAGGAATGGGTTAGCCATTGCAGTAATTACTTTGGGGTGTCCTCACCTTTTGCTTGGATCTGCTAAATAGCAGCATATTAAAAATAGTTCAGATTATGGATGTTAAGATCAAGATCAACAAACAAAGCAAGACTCGTTATTAAATTCCCACAGTGCTTTTATCATCAAATTTCAGAGTCAACAGATTTGTGAGCATCTGGCAGCTGCACAAATGACAAATCATGACACAAAGCCTTAGCTGACACCATGTGAAGCTGACACTCCAGGGCATGGTGAAGGCCACAGTGGCAATTTATCAAGAGTGTAAATCTAGTTGTTTTCTGTCATATTTATGTTTTGGGAACGTTAAGATAAAGGAACTGAATGCTGAGGTTGTTCTTGAGCATAAAAGATAAAGCATTTACAGGGACAACTCTCTACCTGCTTTGTAATTTCCAGAGAGGTCACAGAGGTTATCAGGTCTCTGCCTTGTGCCAAAAACTACCAATTTGTTGTTGCATTTAATCTGTAAGAGACATTTTTATGAAGTGACCCACGTTCAGATTGTTCCCAGATATGCAGTGGCAGGTTCTTACCAGAGTGAGTGATGTCTGTGTCCATCGAGACAATCTTTCTTCAGATCTGCAGTGACTTAGGGCCACGTTTTGAGAAGAGCCTCATACCAAGAACTTTCATTGAAGCACCTAAACAAAAGCATTTTATGTGGTTCATGACAACACCACAATTACTCACTTTTAGAATTTGCTTGAGCAGGGATCCACCTTAATCCCAGTCCCACTGCTTCATTAACCAATCATGAAAATAAAGATGCATCTAGAGATTTCCCACAACTTATGCTGAAGTTTTCTCCTCCAGCCTGCTGCTGTCATTCTTCATTTATGCAAGGACAGAAGCTCCCTGCTTCTGTGCCTTAAGGCATTTTGTCATATCAAAGCCTTTTATCCCTTTTCAGCCAAGAGAACTCTTGAAAGATACCATCGTGGGAATCAAAGTAGGGCAGCAGATAACTTGAGGTTGTATCATAATGTTCCAAGGCCACTGTTTGTAAGCTTGACATTAAAAGATACAGTAAAACTTTTCATAAATAGCTGCAGATGATCCATTACCTCACTAGAGCCTAAAGCACTTGCACACATTTGAATGCTGGATAATTTCTTTTCCAAATATTTTCTAATTTTTTGGAGAGCTTCTATCAACTCCATAATTTAGGTATTACGAACTAAGATCCTCTTAAAAGGAAAGAAGGAATAAAGTCTAAGAAAACACAAAAATCATTCACAAATGAGCTTGAAAAGGTGGCAAACTGTAGAAGGGAATGCAGTGCAAAAGCAATTTTGCACTGGGGTCTAAAAGATTAATATTTCAAATATGTATGAGTGGAGCATTCCACAATGTAAACTATCCACATCCACAGAGTGGTGTTTGTCCTATAGTAACACATGGAAAGGTTAATTCCTACTGTGTTTGTGTGGAACAGATTGAACACAAGCTGTTGGAGGAGAACAACAAGTTTGAAGGGTTTTTCATCTTCAGCTGCTTCTAAAACATGTCAGCTGCTGGGGTTGTGTTTTATTATGACTTTCTGATTTATGCCTTCTGAAGGACCCATTAACTTTTGCAAAAATGCAATGATGTGCCAGCTCCTTTGAGCAAGAGAAGTCTGCAGCATGAGCAGGAGAGGAAGCCATGAAAAAAACCTCACATCTGAATTCAGCTGGTTTCTTATGCAAGCCCACAGGTTGTTCTCTATTAAACAAGAGGAAAACTGAGGTCTATAATGAGCATTATTTTAGAGAAACTATTTTTCTAGCTATTCCAAGGAAATATAAGTACTGAGGATAATTAATGTCCTCATGTCCACAGTGCTTGAAGGTAAATACAGTCTCAAAGGCAACTGGACAGCAGGACACTAATCCTCCCCTGCCCACACCTTTGGATCCCAGCAGGGTGGAGAGCTACCAGCAGAAATGCCCAGAGCCTGCATTTCTCCACAGGGTGATGAGGTTTTCATATGCTCTGTGGAAACTTCAGTAAATGGAACTCCCTCCTACCCTCATCTCTTCATCCATCCCCCCAGAGTGGCACAGAGCCTCCACTGTGGCTGTGTTGCTGCTTTAGTCTGTCACAAATGCCCAAGAGTTTTCAGATGTTCCATTGCACATTTTCTTTGCAGACTAAATTACAAGACAATTTATGATGCAAACTGATGCAGAGAAACCTCATTATCTGAGGTGTGTCAGGAGCCAATATAAATATCAAAGCACAGAAGCTGTTGCCTTGTTTGTGATATCTTCATGATATCTTTAATAAGGTCTCCTCAAAAAGCCTTGAAGTCAAACCCACACCCCACAACACAAAGGGCTCACAGAAAAGACACAAGGGACTTTGTCATCAATTAATTTGCATGCTAATTTACAATAAAATTGCTTAGAGGAAGCAAGGAGAGAACACATCAGTACAGGGATGTTACAAGTGCTGTGGTGAAATATGTTGTTCACCATCATTTGAAGTGATGGACAGTTTATCCTTCAGAAAAATCTTTCTTTCATAGCCAGAGAACACTCTGGTACAGGGATAATTTCTGAGGCAATCCTCCTGGCCCCTCCACCACCACCCTGTGTGATTTCTCTCCAGGTGCTGGTGCCTGCACACGGTCACAGCCAGGCACCAAAGTTCCCAGTGCCTGCTGTGTTCCCTCAGCATGGCCTTGCTTCTCCCAGCCTGTGGCCAAGGCAGTGCAGAGCACAGAGCCCTGGGAAGTGAGACCTGCCCTGTCCTGCCCACCATCTGTTGGTGGATGAAGCTGTAACTGGATCAGTTTTCAAGCAAGGACCATCTGCAATTCAAGCCTGGCAGCAGACACAATGCATCAGCAAAGGTGGCTGTCTGCAATTCAAACAGATTTTCAAAGCTTTTTATTCTTCCTAGAGATTGAATTATTTGCTGTTTCTTTTTAAAGTATTATTATTATTTTATTTGACAGTTATCTCTGATCAAAACCTTTGTCACAAGTCAGAACATGGAAGTGAGAGAAATTTTTCTGGAGCTAGAGAGGGAAGTGTTTTTTAAAATTCTTTCTTCTACTGGATTTACTTCTGATTAGCTTTTAGTGTTGAAAATTAACTTAATCTGACCAAATCCATTGCCCTCCTGCTGCAGAGAACAGCAGTAAATAGAAGAGTTTATCTTTTGGAAGTAGCAAACTCAGATCAAGTAGGGCAGAAGAGATTGGCTAACTTCTGATTTGATCCTCGAAAAGTAGAAATTTTTATTTTTTTTTTAGTAACCAAGATGGTTTCACAGAACAAGTCTCTAAGTCTGTTTGAAATTTTACATAGAGGACCGAAAAATTCTATCAGTTCCAAGGACAGAGATGAGAGCAAATTAATATTAATTTTCCCTATCATTATCACAGTCCACTTAGAGCAAACATGAGCAAAATGGGATCTAACAAATTCAGGATTTGTACCATGACCTCTCCCACACACCAGGGAGCAGCAGCAGCACAGGGAAAGGAGGCAGGAACACCCCACTCTGCCAGGTGGCAGCTTCCTCAGGGCCAGCTCTCTGCAGCAAAGAACCCACTTGGTAGTGTCAGCTCAAAAAATAACAGAGGGAGCAACAAAATTCCTCCCTGGGATTTTCAGACAGGATCTCTTTTAAATAATACCTCCTTTACTTCCAGTGGAGAAATCCTAATCAAATATGCCAAAGTATGAGACTTGACAGGGAGAAATCCACTGGCCAAGTCTCTCCTCATGGTTTTACAGATCTGATGGCCTCAGGTGAATAATAAGTTTATTATCCCTTCATCCAGTGCATGGTTTGATGGGCAAAAGTGATTTTGTTTAACAAGTCCTGGAGGAGGATCTGCTTAAGAGTTTAGTCATCTCATGGAAATCTAAGCAGAAACTCATTAAACAAAACTCAATGTATAATAATCATTGGCATTAATCAGTGACTTCAGTGAGAGAATATTTTAAGAAACAGTCAAAACAGCTGTGGGTAGAGTAAGTACAGGATTTTGTGACAAAAGAGAAAGGGAGAACCATGCTTGTTTATTGTATATTCCCATGAGAACTTCTGCCTTGGTAAAGAGACCCACATTAATACATGTTATAGAGAGGTGGAAATGCAGAGCTTCCAAGCTCATTACACCAACCAAATTCTGAAATAACCTCAGCCCTGTGTTTTATATGGACAGTGAATGCTCCAGCTCATCCAAAGTCTGCAGACAAGTGGAGACTGAAGAATGGAGGAAACAATACTGCACTTAACACATTTACTGGTGGAATGAGTAGAACTGAAAATTAATATTGAAAATTAATACTGATAAATTCTTTTTTTAGGCACATGCTTCTTTATCTGGGTCCTAAGAAACATCAGGGAGGAACTTCTGCTTAGAAAACTAGGCCAGAACTAAAGCAGCTTTTCAATTTGCTGTAGATGCAGGAACAGATTTGATCAAATTGCTCCTTTTGGAATATTACACAGGATATCTTTTACTTTTGTGAGCTGCTTGTATTCTAATCAGTTTGCCCAAGGATTATCTTTTAGCATGTATAATGTCTCACAAAGTGAAGCTTCCCCCTTTACTCCAGATATGATTGCATCTCCCAGAGTTTATGTCAAGGCTAACAATGTCATCTAGATTAAACTGGAAATAAGGAAAGAGCCTTGAAAAGATGCAAGTCTATAATTCCAAATTATAAAGTCTCTAATTAAGGGAAACATTCCCCTATGGGTAGTTTGTTGCATGTGATCCTACAATTGCATTTCCTATACTTTCCAGAGCATTTGTTACTGGTCACCACCATCTACAGTAATGGACTTATTTAATGCTAAAAACATTAATACTCTACAGTTTCATTATGCAAGTGAGCTAAGAACAATTACTTTTTTTCTTTTTCCCAGAAAAGTTCACTGCAGTTTATTTACCCCAAGCAGCACATCCATTTTACCATGACAGGGGAGGACTGTAGGCACTTGGCACCAGGGAGTGCACAGTGCCAGCCTTGCTCCCACTCTGAACCCTGCTGACTGATTAGGTGACTTCAGCAAGTCTCTGAGGTTTTACTACATTTCAAATATATTCATATATTTCCTTGAACAAGGGATTTGCTCTTTCTCTGGAGGTTTCCAATTTTAGATGGCTCTGTAACACTTCTCAAATATTGTCCAAGAGAAACAGGGCTGTCACTCAGAGAGGGAAGTTTCTAGGTGCATGGAGCACTGCTGAGCTGAGGAACACTTATGATTCCATGGAAAAAATGACATGGCATGGCATGGAGAGCATTTCATGAGCATAAAATTGAGCTAGCTTCATCCTGCTAAAGGAAAGAGCTGCAGTTACCTCAAAGAAAACTTTGAGTGCTTTGCTACCATATAGTATCTGTCTTTTCAATAAATCAAGCAGATATTTATAGGATTCCCTCTGTAGACCTGTTATGGACAGGACACAGCTTCTGTCTTAAATTAAATAACTGAAAATTGTAAAGAGTGAGAGCCCCTCAAAGATTTCAGCATTTTCTGCTGCTAACTTAAGGAAGTTGCTTCTGATTAAATAATCAAATTTTAAGGGCAGATTCTTCATCCAAAGTCTCCCAATCAATTATCAAATAGATCAAATAAAATTGCAACCAAAACAGGAAATGAAATGGACTCATATGAAAGAGCAACTAGAACTTTTTTAGCTTATTTCCAACACACACTGTGTCTCTACCTCCCTTCTTCAGGGATCAGAAGTACCAAAATAGAGTGAGAAGCACTTCTTCCACTATTCTTTTCCTGACTGAAGCCAGGAAACACTGGAAATCTCAAAGGAAAGACCTTTTCCAACAGCAAGCCTTTAGGTATGCTTCAAGTAAGTGGAGAGTTTTGGATAATTACCTGTCCCTTGGCAGATTTCCCTAGAAACTCACTGAACTATACCCTGTTTCTGACCACTGATGAATACAGCTTATGTTTGCTTTAACCTGGGTGAGCATTTCTTCCTCTTCTCTAAATTTCTCAGAAAACACAATAGTCAGAAATGCTTGAGAGACCAAGGAGCCCAAGACTCCTGAAAATGGGACCTAGGTGTTTGATAATTGTTTTTTAAATGAAAATCCTAAGCACTCAAAGATTAGCTTTTAAAGGTTTTTATCTCTTCTGCATGCAGATCAGTGTGGTTTTCAGAAAATGGCTGGTAAAAAACTCCTTCAGAAATGTTTTTCTTGCTGGTTAATTTGTTCTGAAGTCACAAGGAAATCTTCTGGAAAGTTATTTATATCAATAGCTATCACACCACTGAAGTCATCCGACCTAATCATCCCCAGAGAGCTGCAACAATGGGAATTATAAATAGCAAAAATATCCTGCATATCATCTCCACTATTTTAAAAACATTGTTTTCATAGAGAACAGTAACTAAGAAGAAATCTCAGGACATAAAGTATCAGAATACCTGTACATTTGTCACTGCCAAGAGGTCTTTCCAAGGGCCAGGTACTTTTCCCTGACCTAAAGCCATTTAATACTGCAAAGGTGTCACAATGGTCTGTGCATTCTCTGCCTGGCTCCTGGTTTCTCTCTCATCATATTATGCAAGGGGAGAACTGAAACTCTGTTGATAGATAGCCTGGAAATGCAACAGGGTAGACAAGGTAACAAAAAGCACTGCCCTAGCTTCTGGATAAAAGGAAAATCACATTCAAGTAGTAATTGTTTATTTCGAGTCCTTTTGCAGATGGATTCATTTTGTTGTATTCTGGATTGCAGTTTAAGGGAGTCCAGGACAGACTGACCTCTCCAAGGTCTCTCTATTTGTTTTATAACCTAGTTTCCCACACAGCACAAATCCAAAGTGCCTTAGATAATAGAATAGGCACTATTTTAATACTTCAAGCATTTCTTTATTTTGGTGGAGTTACTCTCTGATGAGTTCTGCCTGAGAAAAGCTGGAATCTTGGACCTTTTTCACTGTTTCAGTAGTATTCAGAAGATCCTCCAAATCCAGATAAAACCAACTAAAGATCTCTATACATGTAGTTCCTCATATTTTTGTATAAAGTTTCTAATGCAGACAAAAATTGGAGTGTTTAGTCAGATGACCTGGAGAAAGCCCTAACCCCATAACGTGTGAAAAGTTATAAAGCCAAACTTCAAGTATCCAGGTTGAAATTTCTTCTTCTTTGACTTGGTAATTTTTATTTAATTTTTTTTTTAAGGTTTGGTAGAAAATAGTTCAGCCATTTTTGGAACAAACTTAGTGAGGGGTGGTTTCTCCAACATTCATATTTTTCATCTGTTTTCTGAAGAGTTATAGTGATTTATAAGAGGAGTTTGAAATCTGGCAGTGAGACAACCCTCAAGTTAGAATGGTATCTTTGTCCCCAGGAAAATCCATTCCTAATCAGCTATGTTAGAAGTTACAGAAAAATCCCAGTTGGTATTTACAAAGCAGAAACACATTTTGATTTTCTGAGTGTTTCAGTGGGAGTGTGCAATCCCTGAGCCTGCTGAGCCCCTTGTCCTGGGCAGGTACTACATGGCTGTAGGCACAGCTCAGGGCAGGTTTATCTTGAGCAGAGTTCTTGTTTTCTTACAATGAAACTCTGGCATCAACAAAAAAAGCATAACAGAGGAGTTGACAGAGAAGGAAAAGCTAATTAGGAATTACTTGGGTATTAGAGACTCCTAACATTATTAGACAGCATTAGAGCCTTTGAAACTCAGCCTGCACAATTATAATTTCCCTAGAATTTAAGGGCTTATTCTCCAGTTGTTCTAACTCAGCTCTATTAATATCACTGGAGTTACATTAGTTTGCCCTGACTAATATCCTTTAGTTATGCAGACAAGCAAATAAAATCATTTTAGCTGTTCTTTTAAAATCATTCCCAAACATCATCTGAAAGGCTCCCTCAGTACAAAAAACAAACCCCAAACACAGGACCCCGAACTGGCTGCACATTCCATGCTGAGGGTCAGCAGGAGTTTCAGGAGGATACCCTCGGTCACTGCTTCCTCACAGCCACTTGGGAGGGAGGGGAAGAAAGGGTTTGCAAAACATTCCAGATTTCAGCTGAGTTTTTGTAGCTGTGCAGACACAGAAGTCGCTGAAATGTCCGGAGGGACAGCCTCAGCAAGCCTGTGACCTTCTATGACAAACTGGACCATGGCATTTCAGGAGGGATTTAGCTGGGATTGCTAAACATGTGCCAAAAAGAGAACTGCTTCTTGGATTTTTTCAATCGAGGAGCACTATATTTGGACTGGAAACAGCCTGTGGATGAGCAGGAATAACCATTAGAAGGCAAGTGAAAAGTTTCTAGCAGATACTACAGTCAAGGAAGAAACAACTCGAACGTATCTGGGCAAGTTTCCATACTGACTGAAGCAACACTTTTTCCCATGACATCAGCCTCAAAACAAACAATATATTATAGTCCATATGTTGATTAAGGAAAGCCCAAACCGTGCAGAGCCATGCACCAGCCTCCAGAACAGCGACTGAACAAAAGCTGGATCGCTTGCAAGCCATGGGAGTCAATCAAACAAACAAAAAGCCCCAGGTTTTCAGGATAAGGAGCCTGGGTCAGACTTCTCAGCACCATGAGGTTGTGAATCCTGAGGTAAGATTGAAAGCAAACTGCCTGGATCAAAGCTATGCAGTCTGACTAGATGACAAGGGCAATAAGTAAACAGTGCTTTGAATGTGCAGCAGCAAAAGGCTCAGAAAACTGTAAAGTTAGTTGCAGATAACGTGCCCAGAGAACCTGGAGTTCTCTGCCTACCTGAGGTCATACGGCATTTGCATGAGAAATTTGGACTTTGGAATGGTTTGCAGTCAGAGTTCAGCAGAGCTTTTGGCAGGTTAAACATGTTCCCAGTAAGATGATGCTGAGGATAAACATGCAAGAAAAATATATAAATGCTGTTTTCACAAGAATAGTGCTGCTTTCTTAGAACTGCCTGTATTTTAGGGAGGAAGGCTAGAATGCAGTCCTGATGGGATGCCAATACAATCCATCGAGAACAGTTAGTAAATCACACAGCCTAGCAACTGAAAAGGACATGGTACATTTTCAAATTCAAAACAAAAACAGAACCATGTTCCTCAGGAAAGAGGGACTTGTTTAGCATGTATTGATGCTGTTTACAAAAGGATTGGAAGTTTAACTCTTACTGTAAAATTCCTAATAACATAATAATTACTGCATACAGCAGAGTTCACTGAGATATTTTATCAGACCTTGAATTATCTGATTCATTGATCCTCTGTAATAAGGAACAGGAGGGCACCTTTGATCCTTCTCACAGAATTTAATAAGTCAAAATTAGAAAAGAGCCCTTTCAAATGAGGACAAATTTGACTAGGAGGATAACGAAGCAAGTTGTTAAATTTTAATTGTGTTTTAACAAAATTATCTAAGCTCATAGGTTCAATAGTCACAACAAATGAGGAAATAAAATGCTGCATTATAATCACTGGTAGATTAAAGTGGCAGAACCTAAGTTTATAGAAGTATTAAAAGCATTTCTTTTGTTTGCACAGTACTGAACGCATTCACAAAGCCAACAAGAAATACCTTGTTCCTTAGTCAGACTTGGGAAAATGCAATCCACTTAATGATTTCTTTTTTCTATTTTACGTGATGGATATAGTTAAAGAAGTTGTTTTCTACTTCTGTACATCCATTTTTATTCCCTTATACTGTTCCCCAGCGCTTCAATCCAGGAATGACATTTTTTAGTGTCAAACCACACAGTGAAAGTCTCAGCTAAAAACCCCATCGATGTAAACAAATTTGGCAACCACGATTCTTTGCCACTCAATTTGGATCTCTGCAGCCTTTTCCTTCAAGATAGATCCTTGTCCACAGGGATCTTTAGACAACAGTAGACTAAATTAATCCCAGGTACTGTCAAGAAAAGAGGCACTGAAATGTGCTGCCTCCAAATAACAGCAGCCCTCTGGAGACAGCCGCTACAGCAAGCTGTTATCTGTCAGGAAGATCCAAGACCTCAGTATTAGTGATTATCCCCACAGCTCTGTGGGCTTCACTGTACATCTGCCACAGGTATTTGGAACACACAGTCTTTTAAAAATTGAATCTTCCTGCCAACTGAGGTGTGTTAACATCTGCCTGCTGCTGCACTGATCATCCGTGCCTGAATCCTCAGGGAACACTTAACAGCTTTCTTCATGGATCTCCCAGTTCTGCTTTGTGGGAAGCAATGGTGACATATTGGCCAAATTTGTTGCATAAAGATCACAAGGGTTTTGAAGAGGAAGAATTGCACATCTTGATAAGATTATCTGGACTTTAATTATTTAATTTGGTCTCTAGGTCCAGTCTGAAACCACAGGTATAGAAATTAAGGACCTGCCATTGTTCCATACACACTTGCAAGTTACTCAGGGTATAATGCACATCAATGCCTCTTTACATCCCCAAATAAACAAAAAAAAGTAATAATATTGGGTGTTTAACAGCTTACCTTAAGATATAGTTAACAGCAACTTGGATTTACTCATGACATCCATCCCGTAGGTTCATGAAATTCCAGAAGGAAAAAGAAGTAAAATAGTCAGGTAGCCTTATCTAATCCTTAGGAAGTCATTCCTGTGAAACTGTGGAAAAAATATGGATAGTCTGATAATTATCAGCCACAAAATTATCTTTGCTCTTGATTTTAATTTGCTGCTGTACATTCTCCTCAGTGTGAAGAAAGAAGAGGGGAGCTCAGCAAGACTCGACTGGGAAGCAACATTCTGAACCTGGTGACAGGGACTTGTGTGCAAGGCTGAGAGGTCAGTTGTGTTTTCAACAGTGCTACACTTCTGGTCTTTTAATTAAATGCTTAATTCCTGATATACAGACAAGGGATCCAAAGGCAGAGACAGACATGGTGCAGTTTAACCTTGCACTTACTGCACTGCAGTGAGTACCCATTCCATAGGAAAAATCGATCTTTCTAATCTATTATATGATTAAATTCTTAGGATCTTGATTAGGGTCTGTATAGAGGCACAGATCATTATTAAAATCACTTTGTAGGAGCTTTCTCTATGTTCTTATTCCAAACTCGAGCAAGTTACATCTGCTTATTTAACAGTAAATTGTTTCAGCCATAGCAAGAACCTTTTTCATTATTAATCAGCACAAATTATCCCAGTATTTGTTTCACTGGATGCATGTAAAACATCTCTGTGACTGTTTTGCTTTCAGTAGTTATGCCACTGGCAATTAAAACCTTTCAGCTCCACAGATCATAGTTTCCACAATTTACATAGAGATTCTGTGAAACTTACTTCAGTGTAACATGCCAGTATGATTTAATAGAAAAAACAGAGATTTTCACATTTTGTCTCCTTGTATATTTTATGCACATGACTGCTTTTCAGATAATATTTATTTTAGTGTAGGGAAAGCAACTGAGTGGCAGTAAAATATCAGGAAGCACCGGGCAAAGAAGTGTTCTGCTGGGCTGAAGCAGCTGTCAGACATGTCTTCTCAAAAATCCTGAAAACCATGTTAGCTGCTACATCTCAGTTTTTGTGCACCTCAGCAGTTCTTTGCTCTGGCTGGAAGCATGAGCTGTGAAATGACTGTTCCGAGTTTGGCCATAGCCCCGGCGTCCTGGAACTGCAGCCTGTAAATTGTATTCTTTGGGGTCTATTCAATGCTAAACTAAGTTTCCAAATGTTTCTTGGCTCAGCAGCCATTAACTGGACCCTGAACTTCCCATTTGTATTCAGTGGCAGGGGGCTAAACCTGCCATCTGTTTTGACAAATGTTTTCCATTGCCTCTGCATAGCTGACAGAAAACGAGGCATATTAGGAGAAGTTAAAATTCTCCTTCTGAACCACCAAGAATTCTCTGAGTCCTCAGAAATCCCATCAGAACACAGCTAATTGTAATTCTGTTTGCAAAGGATTTTAGTTTGTCACGAGCTGCAGGTCTTAATATCTTCCTAGATCCATATCACTTGTTCTCTGAGCATCTGCCTACTCTTCATTCCTTTGGGGCAAAAATTTTCACTGAGTGGAAAATCATAGCTGCAGGCACTCTGGAAAAAAAAATACAGCATCACTTCTACTTGTGTCTTCTGCATTTTGTCTGGCCTGAGCAGTTCCAGCTCTTAGCAGAACCAGGAGAGTTAAGGGACTTTGATCAGGGTTGCCAGTTATGATATTAATAAACAAAGAAAATGTCCAGAAGAAAGTAGCAATGAAAAGCTACAATTCTTTTTGACTTTTAGCGAGCTTTTCTAGATTCTGTGGAAAATATGTACTAATCAGACACAATTGGTCTTGCATAAATCATCCCACAAGATGTGCATTTAAAATATTTGGGTTTGAAGTGAAGCTGAATAATTAATGCATGCTACCACTACAAGAGAATAAAGGAAAGATGAAAAAATGTGTATGGCTTGCTAAATAAGTTCTTTAAGTTTGAGCAGATGAACCATGTCAGCATGGAAAAATACTCTTATATCATTCATGTCACATGTAACAAGACATCCTCTGTGACTGCTGCCGTGTGCCACAGAGCTTTTGTGCACATGAATAAATCAAATACAATGCAAGATACCCAATTAAGTTAAAAATATTTGGTTTCAGATGGGTGATTTATCCCCACAGATGTAGCTGTCACTTTTTACAGACCGGACTGTCACTAACAGATCGCGAATAAACAAAAACCAGGAGAGCAATAATTCACATCCTCTTCACAAGGAGCATTCAGGTTCCTGGTCATGTTATAGGCTCAGCCATTGTATTCATGCCAGGAGTCTGTCTGAAGGATCCTGAGAGATTCCCAGCCTTCCCCTGGCCATCACCCACTCTACCAGGGCACAACAGAGACATTTTGCTCTTTTCAGATGCATCAGTGGCACCTATCTGTGCCATGCTGTGCTCCACGAAGCATTAATGGCTTGCAGATGTTGGCTCACAGGGTGCTGACACAACTCTTGCACCATTAGAGTATCACACAACCATATTATGAGAAGGATCAGAAACACAGGAGGATTTTACAGCCTTTGGAAGCTGTAGTGACAAGAAGAGCAAAACATGATGCTGTTGTAACACTGAACTTGCTCAGCATTACTGCCCAGGATCTTGTTCAGATCAGGGTTGTGCTGCAGCACCACGAAGGGAGCAACCTTTGAATTCACTGTGCAATTTCTAGCATTAGTTATCATTCCTTAAATGCTGTGTAATTGCTTAAGTCATATCATGAATAAGTAGGAAGGTCTGGTTGAAAAGGATACAGTCATTTTATATAAAATAGTGAAACTTCATTTTCTCATTCAATGTATTTAAACACATCAGTTTCCTTTCTGAAACACAAAATTCTTCCATATTTGCCTTTCCTACTTGTCTTCACTTACAAAATCACATTGAGAGAAGAAAAAAAGAATAGAGGAAAACTTTAAAACTGGTCATATCACTAATTTTTTAATCATTATCAAATTAAATGATCAAACTTTCTTTAGAAAAAAAGAATGGCAAACATAAGAGTATAAAAGTTATATAAAGGATATAAAGTATATATAAAGTATATATTATATAAAAGTATAATCTAGAATTTGAAAATACAACCATATTATTTAAAGACTTGAGACAAATTTTAAGAGGATAATTGAAGCTTTTCCTAGAATATCTGAAAGATTTTACACCCTGAGAAACCTGCTATTTTTCAGAGCTATCAACTTAAACATAAAGAAGAATACAAGGAGTTCTTCACTCATCCCATTTAGAAATTATTCCCTCATCTCTGAAAGCAGAGACAACAACTCTGTTGATAGAAATGACAATAAAAGCAGCCACTGATTTGTGGCTGTATCTGTATTTGAAAAGGTGACCATGTAACAGCCAGTAAACACAAAACATGAGAAGAGGAGGGAAGCCCAGTGATAGTAACCATAAAACATTTAAAGGGCAAAGCTAAGGAGAAATATGATTTGTTCTGCTTTAGTCCATCTGACATTTTTATATCCACATTCAACTAACAGGTCATTAATATCCACACAAATGTAAGCAAGGGAATTTTGAGCCGAGATGTCTTGTTCAAAGCAATAAAAGCTTTATTCACACTCTGCTTGTACCTCAAACATTTCATAACTTGGCAGCTCTGAACAAGTTCTCTGAGAGCCACCAGTCCAATTGCACAGAACGGAATCAGTCAGCATCTGTTCAAAAAATCCTTGCTCTGCTATGGAAAAAAGTAATTATCATTAAAGTTTTTCCTTCAGAAAAATCTGGCTACACATGAGGGGAAAAATCAGATATCAAGCTGTGTGCAATAGGGAGTTTTAATTTTCCCTTTTTGCTTTCTAAATAGAAGAGATTCCTTCAAGTGAAGTCCTTTTGCAGATTATAACTTCCTAAAGAGCCACAAGAGGATTTACTCATCCAAGTTCCCTTAACACAGTCCTGTCCTATTCTGAAACATTCTTAAATGCTGAGATCAGCAGATAGCAAGAACACATGTCAGAAGAGATGTGTTCTTTTTCATTCAGGAGAAGATACCAGGGAGCACTTTTTCAAGTTAGCTATTTGCAATTTGTCACAAAGTCTCAGCTTCCCACTTTAAACAATGGTTTCTGCAGCTGAATTTCTTTGTGCAGACTGTGCTTCACAGAAAACAAAATATAACAGAAAATAAGGAGGATTAAAATATGAGAACAGTATTTTTACCAACATAGTATTTTCAATAAATGTTTCCATTTTCTTGATAAATTAAAGGGGAAAACTTGTTTCTGATATGACCCTGTTTTTTAAAAAGAAAACAAACAGAATTTCAAACAGAATGATGTCTTCCCAACCCTAAATCTATCTGCTACATGACTTCAAGTTTGTAGGAATATTTCTATAAGGTTTACTTTTAGGCACGACTAAAGTTGTGATTCTCACAATACTCAGAAGACTGAAAATGTCAGTGTTCCAAATATATGCAATGATTAAATCCTCAAGAATGGCCTCACTGACTTTGAGGTCCCCAGCTCTGATTTTCACAGGTTTTTATTCTGAAAACAACACTATGGAGCTGGTGTGATAGTGAGACTCAGTTTGAACTGGGCTGAAACTAATTAAGGCTTCTTTTATGAGTTTCCCGTGCTAAGGGGAGGATCCTGTAGTACCTAAATCTCGTGTAATTTAATGTTCTGTTGGGACAGTCCCAGCATTTTCAGTGGGAACTATCATTTTCATGAAGTATTTTTTTAAAAATTAAAGATTATTCCTGAGGGTCTTTAGCAAAATAAGCAAATGTGTTTGTTAGTATAAAATACACTGTATGTGCACAGAATTACTTTAATACAGAGTTGGATCAGCAATAATTCAAAGAAAAGGATGCACAAGGAAGAAACTGATAAGACATAGGCCAGGCTTTGGGAAGCCTGGCTGAATCAGCAGCATGACTAATGGGTGAATCTCAGCTGAGAACACATCTTTGGGAAATGCCACTGTGAAGATGACTGGTGAGAGCAGGAAAACTGATGACTTACTTTGTCATGTCCACGCAAGCAGAGAGCATTTTCAGGATATATGAAAATCAGATTGTTTGTGTGGGCTGACATCAGTCACTGTCCATGGATCAGGCTGGGGGTTGTGGGTGCCCTTGGTGAGCTCAGCTTTGCACAACTCCAAAATACACTGTGTGATATTGTGGCCATAGACATCCAGTTCAGCAAATATTATTAAAGGTCAAACACTCCAAAACAATGTGGAGACAACCACAGCTATCAGAAAAGTCTGGGTTTAATTCCAGAATCCTCAAATAATTGACATCCACATTGGATTACTTCAGGTCCATAACTTATCCTAACATTTCTATAAGTAATGTGCTGTGTTTAACAAAATGAGCTCATCATCTGGGATTTCAGTTCTGCTTGGAAGCCCCCCTGAAAGTTTAATTGCTGCTACCACTTGTACAGGCATTTTCTCTCTGTTAAATGCTAATTTAAACTGATTTGTTTCAGACAATTCCTGAAGTGAAATTTCTGCAAGGCTCTGGGCTTTCCCTGCTTTAAAAATTAATGACCACTTCTACTTAAAATCTAAAGTGGCTTTTAGTCACCATGAAGTTTTTCATGTTCCAGTTCTATCACTTAAATGATCTTTTCTCACTAGCATTTACCTTCTGTTATGTCCTATGTATGACACATCATCTGCCTTCTATTTTATTAGCCTAAATGTAACAAGTTTTCCCATCTTTTCTTATATGTCAGATGAGCTGGTAGATTCCATCAAGCTGTCTTTAGTATTTAATTTTTATGTTTTTCTCCCATTTTCGGTTTCCTGCCAGGTATTCAGAATGAGTTTTGTAGGTGAAGTCCGTGGCAGGACTTTTGGCTGTGGCACATGGCACAGTATAAAAGATCACCAGTCCTGGTCAGGAAGAAACAAGAGAGCACTCAGACTTCAGGATCTAAGTGAAACTTTTGAATTCAGAGTAAAATCAATAGGTCAAAGATGAAAATAAAGTCATCACCTTCATTCACAGAATTTATTGATTTTTATCCTGAAAATTGTTACCTCTCAGTTCTCTTGCTGTTCTTTGAGACATGTTCCTGCAGGAGAATATTTTGGACCAAGTGATGAGCTCATGTTGAGAGCAGCCTTCAACAAAATTTCCACATCCAGATGGCATATGAATTATAACCTTCTATCATGGACTTAACAAGCCGTGGGCTGCTCCTAATTGTCACTTCCAGGTTTCAGTGTTGTTTATATGCCACTAATGAAACCTGCTGTTCTTCTTAATAACAAGTCAGAAAAATTTAATTTTTAAGGGATACACTTGGCACCCTAACTTTCCTTCTGTCTCCTGTTACATTCCTGCCATTGCTTTCTCCTCTGCTTTTTGAACATAATCAGCAATAGGTCAAATTTTAATATTTTATTGAGATTTTCTTCATATCCTTTTGAGGCAAAATTCTTTAAGGGAAGAACTATATGCCAAAACCCTTCTGCTATATCTGCTCATTACTGAGAAAAGAATTTTTTCCATTCATGGTTATTATTGTGAAGCAAATTCAGAGTCCCTGGTGAATAATATGTAAACAGAATATGCACAATATGAAAATGCATTTAATATTTTATTGTATTTTAGCTGCCTGTTAGGTATCTCACCCCAGCCAGCAATTTATAATCATGTGCACAAGGCAGCTTCCTGAATTTGCATAGGTTAGAAATAGCAAAGCAGAAACAACATGGGGAGGGTAATTACTTTTAAACAATATTAGAGAAGAGCTTAGTGGATCAGTGCAGCATCTGCAAAGTTCTGCCCATTAAGACCTGCAAAGCCTTCAGATGAGGCCCTGAAGAAAACGAGCTCCATGAATTCAGCCTGTTAATTGCACAGCTTTTATCAAATTAGTTGTCAGATAATTGTGAAGCAGATGTCAGAGTCGGGGCTTTCAGAGCTGCTTGAGAAAGTTCAGGGTATTTTAAAAAACTACTTGAGAGACCAGGAACAAGACCTGGTGTCAGCACAGTCTCAGCCCAGGACTCCAGTGCTTCCCCACAGAGTTAATGGAGCCCAGCACCTCGGGCTGGCAGAGATTCCTGCTCCCCAGCCCCGGGCATGCTCCCTCTGGGCTGGCCAGACCTGTCCCCATGGATTAGGAGAGCCCCAAATGCAGGGAGTGTGAGCAATGAGAGGTGGGGGTGCTGAAAGGCACCCCTGAAGGTGAGGATGTGCAGATCTCCCATCATCACATTTGTCCTCCCACAGCAGCATTTGGGACAGCACACCAAGGTCATCCTTCATGACCACAAAGCTGCCTGGCCAGCCCATCGATGGATGGGATCTCCAAGGAAGTCACTTCAACCTCGAGGCCACAGTACAGCTGTAAAACATCCACATGGCCCGGAGGGAAGGCTCCTTCCTTCAGCCTTCAAGGCATTTCCAGCACAAAGTGCAGCTGTTTGGGGTTTGTGCAGGGAACAATTTGGAATTACAGCTTTGAAAACCCTTCACTTTTTATAGCTATTTGAAAAGTAAATGCAACAGGAACTCACCGCAGAGAGGTCAGCTAACCCAGCAGTGTGGTTTGCACGCTTCCTCTCGACACACATCAAAGGCAAACCCAAACAAAAAGGCTTTTCTTTGCACTTATAATTGGCACTGGGCAGAGGCTTGCTCTCTTATGCAGGCCCCTGAAAGAAAAGTAACCTGATAATGCAAACTGGAGACAGACACTTCAAAAGAGGTTGTGCACCCCAACAGCTACAACATGCCTGGCACGTCCAGCAAGCCCTTCAAACTGATGAGAAATTGGAGAAGAGCAGCACATTCAGAGCAGGTTACATCAGCACAGCCTGGCAGCTCCAGAACAGACAGTGTCACTTTGTCACCAAAAACATCCCCCAATAGCCAGCCCTCCTCAGGCCTTGGTCTCCTCACCTGCACATAGGAAAAGAGTTATCCTGGCTCCAGGACAGCCTATCCCTAAGTTCCAAGTGTCTCTTTTAGGCTCCAACTGCATATTAAACCTTTTTCTCAGAATATTAGTCATGCTTGAAAGACAAATATTGCATGAATGCATATGAGGTTTCAACATGCTACAGCCTTGTATGCAAAGTAGAAATAAAATCCCTGTCAAGTTTTGTTTTAGACTGTCTGCCTCTCGATTTCTGGGAGCAACTCCTGCTCTGCCTTTAGAAGTCTCTTCTCTGACTCCATGCACTGATACAATTGGAACTATATTGCACTGGAACTATGTTGCATATTAATATGTATGCACAGTACATTCCTTTAATCACACATGAGCTTCCTGAACTGTATTATTTTTCATCTGTTTTTTGAGTAAATAATACAGGGAAGAAAAAGAAAGAAGAAAAAAAGCTGTGTTCTTCCAGTGTTTTGGAATGTGTATTTTGGGGTAAGAAAGTATTATGTTGGATTTACTGTACTTTGGTACTTCTGTCTCAGTTACTCAAGATCAAACCTGAATTCCCCCAGCAAGGGGAAGGGTGGGAATCACAGTAACCCAGGGTTACATGGTACAAATGGTACTTACAGTTGGCTATTACCATCCTACCATCAGTAAGACAACCATTCACTGAAGGATAGTAACCAAATTCCATATTTTCTGTTAATTAAACCAGCTGTCCTGCCTTTGTTTCCATAGACTGGAAGATGTTATATGACTACTGAATTGGTATTGTTTGCTTTAAGGTGCAGCATTTGGTTCTTCAGGGTATTTTGGAGCAAATGCATGCAGAACAGTATAGTGTAGGTTTTGGAGTATTTTCCATAACATTAGTGATTTTAGTCAGATTTTAATCCCTACAGGAATGGTGTTGTTTCATTTCAGAGGAACATCTCTGCAGCAGCTCTTCTGGCAGAGACAGTTCCTTCAGGAATCTCTTGTTTCCATATATATCAGGTCAGCTTCTCTCAGGAGTCAGTCCTGCAAACTCTTTTTGGGCCTGGGGAAAGCAGTGTTCTCTTTCTTTTGGACAGTCAAACCAGATAACCATAACCCATTTCCTGATTTTTTTGATAATTTAACTCTTTCCCTTTGCATACTGATTTTTTCTTAAATGTTTTCTGCTGTGAACGGGCTGTGAAGTATTTTTTGCCTTCAACACACATCGCAGGATAAGACCTGTCCTTAGCAGAAGGAATTTTCAGACTTTCACATCCTATTCAAGCCCCTCAGATTTTCATACAAGTAGCTTCAGCAACTACTCTGATGACACCAAACTTCCTGAAAAACATACCAGCCAACAGAGAGAGGTTCCCCAAAAATCTCATTCATTGACCCAAAAATGATCATTTCCCTCACTCTCTCAGATGTTTGAATCCCTGCATAATCCAAATTGCACAGAGCAGAAACAATCCTGTGTTCAGAGGAAGGCAGACCTGAAAGGTCAAACAAATCTCAAGCTATGCTGCCTCAAGCCTTTCTGCTTCCAAAGGAGTGGCTAATGACTTGTTCTTTGGGAAGACTGGAAAGAGTTCAAATATGAAGGCGTGATTAAGAGAAGAAAAATCTTCCAATTACAGCTTCCATGCTTTTGGCCAGAATCCATAACCCAGCTTCCAGGGGCAGCCCGATGCCTTCTCAATTGCCTTATGTTCCACAGGGTCAAAAGGATAGATGCATGCTATCAGCTTGCTATTTTATAAGCTGGAAAATAAAGAAATTGGATGGGCAGGCTGCCTCAGAAATTCTTTTGGAACATAATTGGCACTAAAAGTTTTCCCAGAAGAAAATGATTCAGGTTTCAAAATTTTCGGAGATTGAGGACTGCACGCAAGCTATGTTTGTCTCCAGCTCATCATCACTACTGTCTCCAGTGCCACTTAAGCTTCAAAAAAACCTTCCAAACACAGGAAATTAGCATAAAGTAACAAATTCCAGCACTCTTTAAAGCACCATGCTCTGCATGCTCTCATTTGGCAGCCTGCTGCTTTCCAGCACTTCTTAGCATGCTCTTCTCCCTGTGTTTGTCTGCTGCCTTTTTGGCTGACACAGCCAGAAGGGCTCACATCCATCCCAACAGCATCCAAGGAGTTTTCCAAAGTGAGAACTTGTGCATTTACTGATGGTTGCCCAGTGAAGTGGAGAGTTTCAGATCCTGACAATGCTCTAAGTATTGCCAGGTGAGAGAAAAACATGAATCTGTGCTGATGGCATGAGAATTTCAGTAAACAGAGCAAAGACACACAGGGATAAGGCATTGTCCTGCAATACTCAGAGCTGCAGGAAAAATGCAGAAATGTGAGAAGGAACCATCACACTTGCAGCTGTATGAGAACCACATTGTTAGAATTAGGTCCCATCCACCTTGCAGGGTTTGTCACCAATTCAGTGGATAAAACCCACAGCTCTCATGAGTCTCCTTTCTGCTCTTGTAGGTTTTTTGCTTTACCTCACATTATTTGACCCCAGCAGCACTTCAAGGGTGAAGCAGGAGGAAAAGGTGAAAAAATATTCCAATGGTTATGGCTGGATGAACAGCTCCTCTGATGAAACACCCATGTGGCTGCTGTAATTTGCATTAGGTAACATCTTGTTCTACAAAACTCACAGAAATTATCCCATTTCATTGATGTGATAAAAAGTAATTGGAATCACCCCTGCCTTTTTCTGCATGGATCATGAACAAAAAGAAATTGGGCTAGTGTTTGAGGTTTGACAAGCACTTGCTGGTTTTTCACTCTCTGGCTTTATACAGCTGTGATCAGCAGCACATTAGGGAAGAGTGGAGCTGGTACAGATATTTCCAGTTCACCAGCAGTAATTAGATCTGTGAGCATGAATATAAATCTAAAGACCTGACACCCAAATGGCTGCTTCTGGGCATATTTCTATTTACTGTCTCAAGAGCCTTCTTTAATCTCTTGTAAAACTGTGTATCTCATTCAGATTACACACTGGGATAAATTTCTTTCCACTTCACGCCCATGGAAATGATTTGGCTGCATTACATAGCAGTTCCAAGGACATGATGCACAGATATCAGAAATGGCAAGAACTTATCTAAGCAGTAAACACAGCCAAGGTCACACACACCTTTAACTTAAGTGGCTGGGCTTCAGTTTTCCCCTCCAAGCAAACAACCAGATACACAGTTTGCCTTAACAGAATTTAAGAGACTTACAAGCGGAATTTCCTTTTGGATTTCCTGATTTCCTTACAGGAGCATTAATACATTATTTCTCAATTACAGTCTGTATTTTGGCACAGTTTAACAGAGTGGGAGGACAACAAACTTGGGTCCTGTGAGGGAGGAATACAGAAGGCAATGATCAGAACATGGATGTGACTGCAGCCCCTTGCCTTTTTTTTTCAAAGCAAAAGTTTATTAGAAATCACTGGAGAATGGACAGTGAGAGGATGAACAGCCTGGAAGGCTCATAACCAGGGTAAACAACATAATGCAGTCAATAGCTGGCATGTTCTGCTATTTCTTTATCCATATTAAGAGTCAAGTATCGATTACCCATAACATACAGCACATTTTACAGAGTAGCTCCAGGAGTCCTCAAATCACAAACACACCCCTGACATTCTCCTGAACAAAAAAATAGATAGCAACTATTTCTACAAAACAGCAGCAGTGGAGCAAAACAAAGCTGGAAAAAAAAGTGCCTTCTATAATATCTTTTAAAAATTGTTTTTGAAACAAGGAATGTTAATATATTAATCATAAGTTAAGCTTCAAAAGACAAGTAAAAACATCATCAAGTAGTATTGGAAGCTCTAACATTTAATATTTTAAGTAAAAGGCAATAGGAAATGTCCAAGTTTAAGCTGGAATACAAATTTGCTTTGTGACTTGGGGCTGTGTTCTCGTCTCTTTTGTGCTTCTATGCACCCAGCTGGAAAGTGTAATAATAAATTAAGAAACACAAAAACAAAAAGCAGCCCTGCAATGAGATCCAGATGCTCCATTAAACTGCTGTTCCCCTTAAACACCTTCCAAACCATAGCTAAATAGAAATACTCCTGACAGCTGGATTTTAGGCATGCCTGTGGAACCATAGAACAGCCTTTATCTGTTTTCCAACAATTAGAAGCTACCATGCCTCTTCAGGAACTGGAACCACATTAGCTCCTTCTATCCATAACAAGCTAATTAGAACAGAACTACACTGATGCCACCTCAAGATTAAAGGATCACACACTTCATGATTCTCTGTTTGTACAGTAACTTATTGTGTGGTTTACCTTGGCCAGGCAACGTGCACGCTGAGACTGCTGCGTGTTACATGAAATTCAATCTTTCCACTGTTTCCATGTCTTTTCCTGGCTTTTGAATTCCCTGCTCTTTCTAAACTTTCTATGGGGTTTTCTCATCTTTACCTGGTTAGATCACACTGTTTTACCAAAGGCAGTATATTGTTATTGTATGTGCTTTCAAAATGGTGACTGGAGCTGAACCTGGGCATACAAGAACTTATGCTCAAGTGTCATTATCTCAAGATGTTTTAGTCAGAGCTTTACTTGGATATATTTTGGCTGCACAAAAAAAAATAAGCAGAAAATGGGAGAAAACTGTAGGATTGCCATGTAACTGAAGGCTGATACCATCATAGACACAGAAGAAATCAACTTGCATGAGTGTCTGCAACATCACTGCTTTCTGTGTGTGTTCAGCTTTGCTACAGCAACTTCCCTTCCAGTATCATTTTTGTAGGAGGCATTTGCAGTACATACCACCTAACACTAGACTTCCTGCACCACACAGCTGTCAGTTCTGCTGGCTCACATTGCCCTGCTAGGATCTCAAAGTGAAGAACACGACATGGGGCTCCTTCAGAAGCAGTTTCCTCTCAGATGTTAAGGACATGCCTGTGAAGCCCTGAGTGCTGCTGAAGCAGCATTCTACTACTAATGAAAGTGCTCAGCTGGAGTGTGACACCTACAGAGGAATGCCTTCCTCCAAATGGATAAAGAGTTCCCAGAGCATCCCATAAAATGAGGAATTCCTAATGCTGACCTCACTGCAACTTGGGAGAAGTGCTGAGCTCTGCTGGTGTTCTTGAAGGTTATTTTCTTATCTCAATAGAAAAAAAAATCCTAATTAATAACTTTACTGGTTTTCTCTGAAAAAGTTACAACCTCAGGATAGGCCAGAAGCAAATATGTCTCTCAGAACTCATTCTTAAGTTATCACCATCTCTTTTCTGGGTGAGCACAGTACTCCACATGCTCTTATTCCTTATTGCTGGTAACAGGATAGACTGACTGCAGGAGATTTCCAGCTCAGCAGAACTGCACATGATAATTGCCATTGTCTTTGAAACATCCATCACCACTTCAGTAGATGATCAGGCTCACAGCTGAAATAACAGAATGTGGTTGCTTCCCAAAGAACATGGAGAGTGTTAAAACATGACATTATAAAGTGGCAAATGACAAAAGACTACCCAGGGAATGGAAACTGATTCACACCAACTGGATTGAAAAAACTGCAGTCACTGGCAGTGCTGAGATCCATCAGAGGCCCTAAGGAGTGTGCTCCTCTGGAATATGGCTTCTCCCATGCAATTCTCAGATCCTGCAGTGCCTGGTCCTCCCGTGTCCCCAGCCACAGCACCACAGCTCATTGCCACCTGGTGGCTGAGAATTTTTAATACAGCCCACCCTGACTCCTGGGCTTTGCAGAGTTTCAGGAGGGTATTTGCTAAGTTTACTCCATCTTACAGCTCAGCTCCTTCCCTTGGTATTGCATGGGAATGCATCAAACACCCACTTTAGCAACTGCAACTAAATTTCTATTTACTAGAAATATCTAAGGTAGCATGTTGCTAAAGTCATTCCCTGCTTCTAAAGCAATGTGAAATCAGTTTCCAGCTAAGAGTGACATGCAGCTAAGCACAACCACCTCAGCTGGGACCTGCACCTCAGCAGTTCCCCAATGCTTACTTTTTATCACAATGAAAAATGTTATAGTTTATTCAAAATAAGGTCACAGGCATTTACCATGAGAATTTCATCACTGCTCTGCATATGGCTCACTAACTTTAAATTAAAGTGAAAGAAGAAAATTGGTACAGGCAAAAAATGAGCTCCATTTTTATAACAGGCTGAATCTTGACCCTTAGACTCCAATACAGTTGCCTTACAGAATACTAAAAATTACTGCATACTCCTTTGCATCTGTATTTCTCAAGCTGGCCTACCCCTAACTCACCCCATCTGAAACTGGGCAGCTGAATAGTTGTGGGCAGACAATTGCCAGTTCAGATGCCAAAAAAATGCCCTTTAAAAGACAAAGCCAGATGTGAATACCAAATTGTGCAAGTGTTCAAGTGAAAATAATAAAATCATAGGCTTGAGCTTGCTCCACCCACTAATTTTGGGCAGAACTTGCCTAGAAAAGTTAATGGGTTTGACCTCAGTTTCAAGAGATGAAGCTAGAACATGTGGAACAGGGCCTTTGATGTCAGTAAAGTCATGCCTGATTTACCTCAGCCTAGCCAAAGTTAGGCCTGAGGGTAAAAACATCTTTTAAATTACCCAGGCTAGTCCTCCCCTATGCAGGTTTGTAGCTGCACCACAGTGGCTGCTCTCCTTTTCCTGTGACTTGGAGTATGTCATTGTTTCCTCCTGGCCACAGAGCAGGAGAGATGCTCAGTGTCACAATTATCATGGGACATTGCCCAGCAAAGGGAACTTTTTTACAGACTTCTCATATGACCCCATTTTCCTGCATTCTCTTCTAATTTTTTACATCTCCAGCTGAGCAGAACCAAGGAAACCCTCTGGGTGGAATAACCTACATTTTCCCCAAGTCTGGAAAGGAGGCTAGTAGTTCTGAAGTAAAAAAATATGAGAGATTAAGATATAGGTTGTATTTACTTCAGTGATATTGAAAATCAGGATTTTCCTGCCAGCCAGAGGGATTAATGCAAGCCTAACTACTCAGGGAAGGAATATTAGTGACAGAAGGGGTGATGAAGTAGGAGCAGAAAAACCCCCTGGATCAAGTGAATAGAAAGCAAGTTCATTATTGGTTTTGACTCCCAAAATATCTTCCTAGCTGTCCCTCCTGATAATTTAGTAAATTCCATCCCACAGGATGTATGTTTTTTCTCCCTATGGAACCACACAGAACATTTACTCTCCTGTGCCTTAAAGCACCGGCTCAGTGCAGGAAAGCCAAATGTGATGGAAAAGGCGTTCAGGCACACACTGGCAGATGCACAATCACTGGTCACAGCACCTGGGACCCAGCTCTGCTCCCAAAGCCTTCTGAAGGCTGCCTGGGAGCTGAACTGAGTGGCTGCACTGAGCACATTTCCCTGAGGCTCAACAGAGAGGCACTGGAGGGGCTGGGAAACCTCGAGTCAGGCACCAAGAATATGACTGCAAAAGGCCACGAGATCCTGTTCTAACGTCGACATTAGCCCTGCCTAGAGCAGAGGAATGGAACTAAATCACTTCCTGAAATCCCTTCCAACATAAATATTCAGAGATATTACCAACATCTTTAAAATTTCACATATTTTTTAAACATTAGTTAAACACAAATAGCAGAATGGAACCTCTCCAGAAATAAGCTGTGCGCTATTAATAAGCATACTGAAATAAAAACTTTAAGTGAGCCTTAAGTGACCATTAAACACATAATAATGCACTTTCCTACAGACAGCAATGAAATTGAGTACTAAACACTACAGGCAGAACAAAATCATTTAGCATAGATGCCTTGAAAGTTCATTATTAAAGTAAAAACAAAGGACATTTGTACTCCCTACATGGGGTGCCGTATGAAGAACTCATTCCCACATTTCTATGAGACACTGGTTTAGCTGAAATGAACTCTGCTTAGGAGAGCACAGTTTCATATAAAGCTTCTTAGAGATCTTTGCCTAATAGAGAATATTGCAGTAGACTCACATGCTTTGGTTGCAGCTTTTACAATTAGCAACACAAAACACTGACTAGACAATGAGGAAGAAATTCTGTAAGTCATATTGTTTTCTGGCCAGGTATACAAAGTTCCTTTTGTGACACCATAAGCTTGATTTGTTTGCTTTATCACTGCTTGTGTGCTCTCTGTTATCAGATTTTTCCAATGGCTGTCATTGTCTCAGTCACTGGTGTGACTTACAGCATTCCAGCTGCAAGCACAGTTTCATGGATGAAGCCTGCTATAGGAAGTGAAAAAGTCAATCATGAGTTTTCTCAGTTTGTGTTGCTCTGCTTCATGCACAACACAAGCCAGTCAGTAAACAGCTGCTTCCAAAGATGGGTGCACCCAAACAAGCAAAGGTTCCTACTGACACAAAATCTAAAAACAAGTTCTTTCTATTTTCCATTTGATCAGCAGATGCATCAAACTTTTTTCCTCATGTGGTGTCTCTACACAAAAAAATGAGGTCATGTACCTTGCATTTCCAGCCCCTTGGTGTTCTTTCTATAGCACAAGTCAAACTAGCCTTAACCCAATAAATAAATATTTCCAGTCTTGCTGCCTTCTCTGTCCTGCCCAACTGCAGTGACATCACGGTGGCAGCTCCTGGCGCTCGGAGATGATGGGAAAGTATAAACAGTGCTCCATCTGCAGTTCATTTGCTCTTGCTGTGAAAAAGGGACCAAAACAAGCCCTTGACTGATGGTTGCTTTCCACAGTTTGGTGGCAACAGCTTTGCAAATGAACTATTTCAGGCAGGAGCTGGTGGCAGTTATTTGATAAAACGCAGCAGTGCTGATAATACACGAGGCTTTTTTTAACATGGACTTTGTAAATTATAGGATTCAAGGACAAACTTGTCAGGTCAAATCTGCCCCAGGTGCTGAATGTGTAAAAGCTGAGAGGTAGAGATTACTGCAGGGAAGATTAATGACACTATTAACATGACTCTGTGGAGCTACATAGCTCTGCTCTGCTTTTCAGAGGAAAAGTTTGAGTTGCAGGCATAGTGAATGAAGTCTGGGTATGCTCTAGGCATATTTTTGTTCCCTTTTGTGTACAGAGATGTTTTATTTCAGTTATTCAAATATACTCAACCTGTAGAGGTGAACTTTAAAAATTAACAGATTTTAAAAGTTCTTTTAGCTGATGAATCAGTTACAAGGTAAAATCAGCACAGGTTTGCATCAAAACACCTTCTATTTAACATTACCCAGCTAACCTGTACTGAAAGTGCAAAATACTCACAGCAATATGCACAGCTGCTCTCTGTAACACATGTTCTCCATGCGGCTGCAATGCAATCAGCATGTGCTATTTTTAATTATTATCATTTCAAATGATATTAATTTCAAACTGAGCTCTGATTCTCCTCAGAAAAACCATCCTATAGCTCATGGGGTATACTCCTGTATAGAGAACACTCTTTTTATGTCAAATAGTAAGACTTGAAGCCATTGTGGACAATATCCTTTCCTTGTGAAATCAGCCAAGACTCTTCTAATTTCATTACTTCACTCATTTGTATTGCCTGAAGGGATGGCACCCAAGGGAGGCAGGGCCACCCAGAGAGAAGGGCAGAAGGGCAAAAATTTTTTTTGTTCCCCTGACTTCAATTCATCCTTCATTTACAGCTGGTCCTGTTGCTTGCCAACACTGTCAAGGAAATTGTTGAGATCTGCTAAGAGGTTTTTAGCTCACCTTCCTGTCATTCAACAATTTCAGTTTCAGGGACAAGAAGCAGTTTTGGGGGAAACTGGATTGTGAAAACACGACCCAAATGTTCCTGAGTTTAATGGAAAGTTCTCTGAGCTATTTTTCAGTCATCCCTGAGTTTCCAGAGATGGATAAATAATTCAGTCAAACATAAACATAATAAATTTTGAAATTTGTTGAATAAAGAAGCCCTTTTTTCCCTGATCACAGCCTGAGGTTCATTTTGGGTTAGTGGAAATGCATTGTGATTAAAGCACTGCACATCACCAGAGCAACATCCTGTTCCCAGGTCAGCCCACGAGGATTGTTTCTTGCTATCGATTTACAAAGCTCCTGAACATTCATGGACCTTATTCTCTTCAGATTAGGCTGAACTCTTGCACTAGCTCTGGAGACCAGGCTGGGGATATGCAGTACTCAGATTTCTCATCTGCAAAACGGTTTTCTTTACATCACAGAGGCATGAGAAGCATGAATGAAAATACTTGTGCAAATTCACCCGGTGTGTGCAGGTGTTCTCATCCCTTTTTGCCCCCACTGGAAGGACTTTACTTTTGACCAAAGCTGCTTCTATTTCAGAATATTATAGAAAGGTAAAGAAGGAACCTGTTGGTGTTTAGAGTTCAGTGCTGCTTCTCCATTTATCTCTCAAGTACCTTACAGAGCTCCTGATTGAAAGCTTGAAGTTCTGTACTAATTCATTGAAATATTAATTTTACAGTCTTTCATTTCTTCTTTTTGTAACGAAGGCAGTGACAATATTAAGCTGGGTGCCATGTTTTGTCTGGGTATGACATTTCAGGATATCTGCTAAACCCCAAAATGGCTGAGTAACTCCATCCACCTCTCCTTTCCTCATAATTATTTACATGGAACCATCAGGAGACAGCGTGTCATAATATTCATTCATACTTGCAAACCCCAAACAAGGAGAGAGCTGAGCCAGGACTAAGTCAAACATACAGAGAAAGAGACAAGTACATCTGGCTGGGAATAAACAGCCAGCTTTTTGCTTCCTCTCCTGGAAACTTTCTTGACTTTTGTTCTATCTCAGTTTATCCTCTCAGAGATGGAATGGCCTGCTTTGGCATTTGTGTAGCAGTCCAAAGCACCCCCAGATTCAGGAGCCACTAAAGACTTAAATGTTTAAGAGCAAAAGCAGAACAGATTGTCAGAGCTGACAACCCATTGCTGTATAGATGAGCACAGGCTGAAGGAAAGAATCCTGACTGTATAATCAGTTCTCCATTTACAAAGCCAATACCAACAGGGGTGAGAATGAAGAGCATTCCTCACTGCTCTTCTGAAGTTTGAAGCACCCTGAATCGTAATGACAGAGAGCTTGGGGAAATATACCCAACAAATTGAATCAAACTGGAAATGCTGTTTGCCTCCAGAACAGACTTGGAGAATTAATGTTAGAAACCTTCATTTATTTTATCTGTCTCCATGCCATGGTAACTTGCTGTGTATTTTTAAGTACAATAAAAAGTTCAGTTTATTCTTCTCTGAAGTTATTCTAATGGAATCATTCATCCTTTTTTAACAAAATTGCAACAGAGCATCACAAAAACATTTACTGGGGAGGCTGAAGAATGGTAAACAGAAAGAGACTTAGGATTTAATAGTAATATTTGTCATATTTTTCATAGATGAGTAGGTACATGCAGTTATTTCTACTGACTCCTCTAATCCTAAATATGATCCAGACAGAGCTCTCAAAAATATTTTACTAAAAGAAATGAATTTTAAAACTTCGTATAGAAAAAACTGTTACAGAAAGGTAAACCAAAATTTTATCTAATGCTTTAAAGAAAAAGGTTTCTCTGATTGTAATTGATTATTCTAAAATTAGGTCATATACAGCAGAAATATGAGGGGTTTTTACAAGGTAAATGCTACCAGAAAGATAAAATCTAAGTATCAGTGGTAACCTTCAGTGGTCTGTATATGGCCTTTATTTTGTTAATTACAGTCATTTAGCATTAACTCATAGAAATTAATTTTTTAATTTTATCTTTTATGTTTCTTAGTTATAGCTATCATCTCTTTCCTAGCTGAGGGAACTGAGCTTTCTTACAGAGAGTATTTCCAAAGGTTTCCATAGCTCACAAATCCTTCAGCAGCAGCTCCATGTCTGTTCAATTACTCTACAGTTTAACTAAAACAGCATTTCAAGAAAAGGTGAGAGTTTGCTTTTGCAGATTTCCTCTGCACATCTGCCCAGGCTAATTCCAGAGTTTTTTGCTTTTAGCACACAGGCTTGGCAATGAAAAACTTGATAGTCAAAAGGTCACAAATAGGAGTGTTTTTCTAGAAACAGACCAATGTGGATAGGCACTCACATGTACATAACTCTTCCAAATTTGAAAGAACACCCAAATGTGTAAAATTAGGAACCTTTTTTGTCAGGTGGCCTTAAATGAACTGGGCTTGCCCATAGACAGGGACCAAAGATAGAAGTTAACCATATTGGGAGGTTTTACATTTTTTGTGTAAGAAAACTTATCTCTCAGCTACATTTACCCACCTCAAACAATGAGATCACCACAAATGTATCTGCCTTGCTTTGGGACTATATCTGACACTATTTATATCCAGAGCTTTGAATTTTTACTGCCTAGTAACACAGGACAAGACTAAGGAGATAAAAAAAAGGAGAAAGTAGTTCATAGCTATCTGATAGTTGGTGCCTTTTCCCCATCCTGGAAAGTTTTACAAACAACTGTTGCTTATTATTTTATGGGTTTGAGAACTCAATCTGAAATCACTGATTTGAAATTTGGCTTGAAGACACTTCCCAAATCCAGTACTTAAGCTTTAATGGTGCAAGACTAATGAAAGGGCAGGATATGCAGAGATTATTGTAAATAAATAGTATGATGTGCCAGGAAAAATGAGGAGGAGAAGTAATGAAAGAGAAGCGTTCTACCAGGATTTAGTGAGTCCCATCTCAGACTGGCACCAGCACAGTGAAGTTCTGCCATTGCAAACTCGAGCAAAGCTGCAAGGAGCAAAGCTGTGAGTTTTCTTTTGCACTGAAAATGTTTTGAGAAGGTACTTTTCAGGAATTTATCACAATGAAGAAGAACTATGTTTCCCTACTTGAATTGTCTCGTGGTTTAAATAAATTAAGGTAAATTATTCCAATTAGATATTTTTCTTAGGATTTTTTTCCATTTAGGGGGAAAGAGATGACTGTTCTGAGAAGGATTTAGTGCAGGCATTCAAGCTGTGCTGCTGGAAAAGTTTAGTAGCAAGTGAAACAGATCTTGAATGCCAACTCATTCTCTTTACGTTTCATTGCAGTCAGGCTTGGGTAAACCTGAGCAAATTGAAGTGTGTGCATACACACATCCTTCTGCTTATGGAATGTAAAACTCAGGAGAGCTGAAATATTGTGACAGAGAATAAATACAGAATGGTATAAACAGATTTCATTGCACTTGGTAGTCCTCAGCTAAAGCTTTATTGTGTTCACACAGTGCCAGCCCCATTAAAGACAGCATTTAACAAAACTGAAGGTAAAGTCCAAACCTAGGATCCAATTACATTTTAATGTATAAATAAACTCTGGATGCAAATATTTCATTGCTAATCTGGGCACAAAAAGCTCAAGATCTGACTCCCTTGTTCAGTCTTCTGCAGATCAAAGAATCCCCTAAACTTTGTCATTATTATTTTAAAATGCTCTTAATTAAACTCAGAACAAGTTGCAGCTAGAAGGTCATAATTTAAGTGCTGTAGACCACGGAGATGCAGCTCTGAGGAAAAGTGTGTTTTTGTGTTGCTAGGGGAACCCTTAATGTGCTATGGCACCAGGAACGTTTGGCAAAACAAGAAATGAAGCAGAAGTAAGTATTCGGTAATGAAAACCACGAGAAGATTAAATCAAGGTCTAGAACTCCAAAAGAGGGAGAGAGACAGCATTTTAAAGAGTATTTTAGAAGAGTGGTATAATGTCTGTTTACAATACTTATTTAGAAAAGCTATATTTAGTTATTTCAGGGGAAAAGTTTAGACTTGAACTATTGCCAGAGATTGCTTAAATAAAAGGACTAATGGTGTTCTGAAGGGTCTCAGAGGTCTGATGTTCAATCAGAGGAAAGGTGTGGACTGGGATGTTCCACAGCATTTTCTCAGAAATCCAGAACATGTTTTCTGAGAAAACATTTTTCTCAGAAATTCAGAAACCTGAAGTTTTTCAACTTCTGAATTTGCTATAAATCAGATCTCAAGAAATCTGTCAATCTTATATGGATGGTTGTGCCATTTTGTACAGTAATTTTTCTCAGGGCAATACAAAAATCCTTTTGAACTTAAGCCTAAACAAAGATCTTTGCCATTTGCTATGGATTGAAACCACTGCTCTAGATCAGAACGAATAGTTGTCGGGTCATGGGCTCAGCTGAGCAATGCCCATTTATACCCACTGAGTAGATAATCCATAAAAGATGGGGAAATTAATGTCAAGGAAACAAGTTTCTTTACAGCTTGAGTAGAACTGTGTGAATAATCAGATTTTTGACCAACTGATTACACTGTGTCACCTTACTGAAGTATTAAGTGAATAAAGCTAAACCTAATCTCAATTATTCAATTTCACACTATCTAAATTTTGAACCAAAACATTTTGACCCTTTTTGAAGAAATCTACTTGCTTGGGTCATAATTATTTGAATAAACAGCCCGAGGTTCCTTCATCCTTTCATTGCCCTGACATTATTTTGCTGCACTTATCTGAAAATATTTCCAAGCAGAGTGGCAGGAAAGCAATCCTGATACAAAAGCATTTTATACCCAAATGATTGACATAATATATGTTTAATCATACAGGAACTGAGCAGTGCTTGATAGAAATCTTCCTGTCTCTCCCAGCATCCACAGAGCAATGCTAATTTATTCCAGATGCACATCTGGCCTGGCCTGTGTAAAGAAGCTGTTGAGGTGGAAATTTAATATTTAAACTAGTATGAACCTACAGAGGTCTACAATAAAATTAAATTTGGGCAAAGGATTAGTTACTACTTTCATGATCTGTTAAAGGAGGCTTATTTTTACAGCAGACAGAAATCGCAAATAATTGGAATTGATATTTTTGCTGCTAATTCAGTGTCAATGTCATTACACCCTGAAGGTATGTAGCTCTGAAGTGGCTGAGTGACATGGCTAAACATGGTGACAAAGTGACCCAGCACCTCAGGTTTCCTCCCTGCTTTTCTACAAAAGCTGCACGCAGCCACAGCCACATACATGAACTGTTCATAGAGAGCTGATACATCTTGATTCATTGCAATGCCCTTAAGAAGTCCTAAACCCTGAAGATCAGGGAAGGTAAGAATGGAAATTTTCACCATACCAGGCTTTTTATGAATCAAGGGTTGCTGAAGATACTTTTGGGACCAAGGCTTGAGCTTAGCAAGTTCTGAAAGAGAAACAGCTTTTGCATCAGTCCCTTTTCCTCTCTAACTCCCCCAGTTCTGCTGCCTTTTCTTCTCCTTTCTTCTTTCTTCCTTCTTTTTATCAGGCTGTAAAAAGGGGGAAAGGATAGGATGGGGCTCAAATTATGACTTATTCTTCTGTATTTGTTTCTGTTTTCAAAAAGTGGGACTAGTCCTGAGGGCAGGTGACTGGTGTCCCCTCAGTGACTGAAGAGGACATAGAAGAGCAGCATGGTTGGCTCTTATTGTCCTGCCTTTTCTGAGCAAACTTTATCCTCCCTACCCTTGATGGGGCTTGTCTGGCTTTGCTATTGATGGGTCTGGGTGATCACAAGTTATAACATAATACCTGAAAAAGGTAAATAGAGTAATAGAATATTAAGGTGTCATGTAGTTCTTCTTAGCTTCCACCTGACATTCCAGAGATTTAATTAAATTTCTCCAGTTTTGGCCACTGCTGGCAAGTGTGACAGAACAGAGAGGGATCACTGGAATTTGTGCAGTGCTTGCCTGACCTGAGGCACAGCAATGTGAGGATGTGCTGGAAAGTCCTGTAGAGAGGCAGAGGATACAAGGAACAGCAAAGTATATCTTCACCCCCACAGCACTGAACACCTACAGTATTCTCCTCACATTGTTTCCTTGCATTAGTCTGGCCTTTTTTCCAATGTGATGCCTGACGGGTAATGGGGGCATTTAGATAACTGCTCTCATCAGCCTTACAGTTCCTGCTTTTCCCTGTAATGGTCTCTAAATGGCACTGCATCCATATCCACCTTCAGTGTACTCTGAAAAAAACACATTGTGGAAGGATGGTGGTGGGAGAAACAAAAGGCATTCACCATCATCAGGAAAGGGATAATTCTGTAGATATTTATTTGTTAATCTATCTCAGTCTCTGTGTGCTGTGTTATTGCCTGCCCAGTGGATGAACTCTTGTAGAATTAGCATCAGACTTCCCAAAGCCTAGGGATGAGGTAATGGTGCACTGGAAGTGTGACCAGCACGATTCTGAGTGCTGCAGGACGCTGCACATGCTACACACAACAAATTGTTTACTGCACTTTCAGCAACAACAGCAGCTGGAATTTTTACAGGGATGACAAAACACTGGAGTATGAGCAGTTTGATCTCCTTTCTTAGGAATGGATTTGAGTCAAAGACATCAAAGCATAGACAAGGACTTCATTCTGTATTAATACTCCTTTGTTACTAGGTTTGAAATTTCAGCTGTTTCTATTCTTTTTGGTCTAATAATTTTTCTTTACATTTTAGGCCAGCAACTAACTAATTAGCCCTAGATTTGACAAGGGATCTTCTAGCACATATCCCTGTGAGGTTGTCCCTCATGACCAGCTATCACTGAACATTCAGCACAACCTAACTTCACAATTACAGAAACCTATTTGGGATATGTCATGGTTTCAGTCACAGGATATTAAAAAGCAGTCTATGCCCTTATTTCATTAAGATGTATTATTTTCAGAGAGGTCTGAAAAATTTATTGAAATATTCATGGCAAAATGTCTTTCCTTTAGGATGTTTGGAGCAGTTATTATTCTGTTGGGAATATTTATTAAGCATGATCAGCATTCAAAGTTCCTTTTTATACAAAGCCAAAATAGTTCACAATAATACTAAAAACTCTGTAACCCAAACCTGATAATCCTCTATCAAAAAATTATGGAATATTCCTGATTATGGAAGATTTCTGCCGAACAAATAGAATAGAATACAAAACAGCTACAAAAATGATAAAGCAGAATTGACCTTGTGGACCATTTGGTTAATTTTTCATGGTATTTTCCCATGTTTTCATGCCCCATTACACCCACCCATGACTATGGCTTTAAATCTGTGCCCAAGGCCATAAGAGTGAGTATGAAATAATGAATCTAGGTCATGCCAGTGACAGGACTAGACAGGAAATCTATGTGAAATGCACCCAATTTAGTAGAGTTTTCAGCACCTTCTATTATTGAAAGCTATGAAAAAAGCAGTAAATTACAATTAAGTTACATTCTGGCAGATTAAATAAGCAAACTGGACGCTCAGTACTCTCAGCAGATGGCTAAAGCACTGCCAGACAAGCCACCATGTTCTGGATTATATTCTTTTTTATTTGGTATTTCCAGATCCTCTGGAAGAGCTGTCTTTGTTATTCAGTACAAATATGCCCTGTGGAAGATTTTCCCCTAAATGCTTAAGAAAGAACACTGTCTTCTCTGAAAAAATAAGCAATTGTTAGAGGTACTGAGAAAATGGCCCTCCAGTTATCTGAACATAATTCCAAGAACCAGCACAGAACTTTGGATAGTGGACCTTGTGCATTATCTAACTGCTTGGTTCACTCACCTATTTCAAAGCATATATTCCTTAGAGAAGACAATATTTTGTCCTAGCTTATTATAATATTGCCATAAATCACAAGTGATTACTTTGAAGGAAAAAAGTCACAAACACAAACGTGGCATAAGGCCTAAGCAGTATTTTGCTATATATTCTATATTTACATGGCAGCTATACTATAAACACAGAGGATGCAATTCCACAATCCACAAAAGAAAAGGCAAGTGATCTGTTTTTAATTTTAGGTTTTCTGCACTTATATCTGGGCACTGTATACTTCCAGGAATTATGGGTTAAGTTGGAGGAGAAACAGGAGCAACTTGTTTTGCCAATTTAAAACAGAGTTTGCTGATTTCAGGAATAGTTTCTTTTCCACTGCTGAGACTTCTCCTAAGGGAGCAGCCCACTGATACAGTAAGGACAACAGGAGCAAAATGTCTTCATACAGTGCAAAGTCAGAACAGTAATGAATAGATATAAAATTTTGTAATTTAATGCTTTGAAAGGACAAACATTTTGAAAGCATGTTTCCAAAATACATCTGCAAAATAACTTGTCCTTTTCTTTTATTCATTGTTCCATGAGACTCATGGCATTATGTTTTATGGTTGCTCAACTCCAGGCACAAACCTTTTCCTGCTGAAAGACTGGCAATTTTTTTTTGGCAAAAAACATAAGCCAAAGCCAGGGCAGAATGGATCTCCAGCATGGATCCACTAAAACTGCATCTCTGCAAGTGACAGCAGCAGTGAAATACCATAAACATCTTTCCTCCTGATCCAGCATTGCTCTAAATGAATTGAGATTGTACATGGGGTACATGATATTCAAGGTCAAAGCTCGGAATCCTTATTTCAAAGCCTATGAATAACTTATCAGCTGCTAAATTAATGGCTTCTGCACCTGAACTCCACTCTTTACTTCTTTTGGCACAATTAATATTAGTGGTCATGTACCAGTGGAACAGAAAAGCTGTGGAAACAACTCTGGCAGAAACAGACACAGCAATAAGGTCACGATACACAGAGGGAGCAGCCAGTACTGTGCTTTCTGCACAATAAAAAGCAGAAAGAGTTTCCATAGGAAATGGAAAAACACCCAAAGAAGTATCTGTTAGCAGAGAGCAAAGAAGGTCAGCCAGGGCCTCTAGGATCCCAATTTATAAGAGCCTACCCTTGAGTCCTCATTTATGTAGGTGGCAATTTTTAATAGGAATGACAGACAAAAGTCTTGTCATATCACACAAGGAGATTTGTATACACAGAAAGTATCTCCTGTGCTTCCTCTTCTTTTTCCCAGAAAGTTTGGAGTTTTCAGCTATGCAAGATGGATGAATGAGGACGTGGTCTTGTCTTTGGAGTTTACACTGTTCAGATTAAACTGAGGATATTTTCCAAAAGCATGTGTTATGTATTTAAGAAGAGAAGTTCACTGTGGGGTGATAGAGATCAACATTTTTTTTCCTGGAAGAAGCTTTGTTTAGTTTCCATTAAGTAATGAGCTGCTAAAGGATTTGCTGCTACAAGAATCTGAAAAAAAAGACACCTTAAACACACTACAGCAAAGTATTGTCCTGTGGGACAATTCCATAGTACAAATTGGTGCCAGTAGGCATTCCATCACTGAAATATCAACTAGAAATAGCTAAACACTGAAAATTTGTTCCAGAAACATTCTTGAGAAAATTGTTTTCCTGAAATACATAATCATGCTTATTTTTTAACATTCCAGTGTTTTTACTGGTTTAGTAGTCTTGACAGGAGGCATGAATCACAAACTTACAAGCAGACAGCATTTTGCATTCTTTTTGGTGGAAAAGTTGGCCCCTAATGGTTTTTGCAAGATAGACCAAGGGAATATGCAACATGAACATTGCTTTTTGAGTTTCATTTACATAAAAATGAGAATATTAGATATGTCTATGGTTAGACCTAAAATGGAAGTTGTGTCAAAAAATGTTCTTTATTCTTTACTTAGCAATGTAGTGATTTATTTTATAAAAACAATTATTTTGACTGAATACTCTATGAAGTGTGCATGACTGAGAACTGAGGGGCAGTGAAGTCAGCTGAATTTTATACTGAGGAATTGTTGGTCAATATACCACCCAGCCTTTATACTTCAGAAAGTTTCCCTCTGTTGCAAAAAGATAACCAATGTCAGCCCATATGACATTTTTCTGAGTGCTCAATATTCACAATTCAGTATCTGAGCTGTTTGCTCAACTTCCTTGATATGGTTTCCTCTTCCTGACCGGATAGCCTTCCAGACTAAATTTGTTTCAAATATACTCCATCTCATGATTAAATTAATCTCAATTTCAAGTCCAACAGTCACTTTCTGCAAACATATTGTCACAACAAGCAAATAAAAATGAGTGCAAGCATTTGCTGGGAAAAGGGTGAATATTTTCCTGTAATGCTCTTGCATTGCTCCCATCACCCGGTCTCCTGTAAAATATACCAGCAGTAAAAAAGTGATAAACAATTGGCCAACACTTATCCACTTATTTAGAAACAGTTTCTTGGTGAAGATTTGTGATTAAGGCTGTGCATGTGTCCTCAGCTGTAAGGCAGGATATATATTTTATCCAGCCACACAAGAAGATCTCATCTTTAGTTCCTACTTGTGGAAATAAATTGGGTGTGATGCCAAGCCACAGCTCCTTGCACACACACTGTTCTCTGAAACCAGGTCTGTGTGGAGCTCACTGGGTTTGGGCTTACAGGAATCTTGTAGGGCTGTAACAGCAAGGACTAGAACCAACAACCAAAATTCCATCTGTGCTTACCTAGAACTCTGTTTGCTCCAATCTTACTGGAAGCACACAGATCTCAGCTCAAACAAACTGCAGTGAGCTGCAGGCTGACAGAAATAAATCTGGGTGGCTTCAAGTTTGTGTTTCACTGGCACACCTTGGCCCTCAAGACACTCATCAGGTATCAGGGTTCCATGTTGACAGCCTAGCTGACATTCCACACAGGAATAGGTTTCAAGTGGTTGAAATAAATATCATGGAAAAAAAATCCAGATTAAAAGAGCTCTTCCTTGCCAGGCACCACAAGAAGGATGGTAACAGATCCAGTTCACTTGTGCTGGAAGGGCAGAGCTCACCAGCTCAGCTTGTGACACCTGTGAAATTGCAACAGTGCTGCTAATTTACCCATTGGCACAAGGATTTTCCTGGGTGAGCACCAGGAAAACATCTACTGTGAAGACAATATATCAAGTTCTTCACAAATTTAGTTTAGGTCACTCAATATCATTCCAAAATCTCTCTGCAGGACAGAAACACAAGTATTACTTGTAACAGGGCCATGAGTATTTGTACAAAGTCTGGGACCCTTCACCTCTTGGCTGTTCTGTGTTTGCCAACTTGTAGGATTAAACCTGATATTCATATAGGAGACAACCTGGAGCTGAGATCTCTGTTTCTGCTTTGAACTGGGGTATACAACTCCATCCTCCAGAGACAAAGTTTCAATATCTGTCAAAAAAGGTCTGAAAGTACTATTTTTTTCCCTAAAGGGAGAATTAAAAAGTGAATTAGTTAACATTTAGAAAGGGTTTAGGGTTTCAGGAAACTAAGTACCATGGAAATGCAGAGTGCTGTGATCCCTTTATAATGGAATCTTTTATCATCCAAAAGTGGCAATTTCCTTACAAGTCCAACTTTGTTCCACTGTTATTCCATGATATCCTTAAAAACAGACACCATAGGTTTTTCCTTGCATTTCTTACCTCAGCCAGACAATCCTCCACTCCTTCTGCTCTGAAAAGAATGGAGTATAGTAATGGTTCTGCTTCCACCCTACAGAACACTTGGAGTTTTGCACTTCACACTTAGGCTCCTGCTGTATAGGAAATCCTAACGGTGTCAGCAATGAAAGGAAACAGCCCTTCCGAGCTGTGAACTCCTAGGTGAGCTGCCTTTGTTTTCCAGAGTCAAAGCAGGGTATGAATGTTCTAAATTAAGAATCAAAGCATTCCATATGTCTGAGTACATGTTTAAATTAAAAGTAGGAGTTTATAAAATACTTCAAGCCCTTGAACAACAGGAGGACACCACAGCCCAGTCCATAGTTTTGGACTGGTCCATTACCATTTCATATAGAGTTGGGCATATATCTGATAAACTCCCCTACATAACTGCACTTTAAAAAAAAATAAACAAAAACCAACACTTTACAAGTTAAAACAAAGATATAAGTAGCAGGCAAACCAAAGCACCAAGTGCAAACACTCACAAATTTTCAGAACTCTGAGATCTTAAAAAAACTTGCATTCTGGATCCAAGCATTCTGACCTTGAATTTACTGGATGGCTGAAGACTTCAGATGGATGAAATCCAGTCACCAAATGCTCCAAGTTTCTAAAATTCAACTACTTACCTGTATTTGAAGTATACCATGAGTTTGTCTTCATTGTCATAGAGAAAATTTAAGTTGCTTTTGGTACCCATCCATTAAATTATGCAGACTTATAAAATACACAAGCTTATAGTAAGTCCCTCCAGAGCATTCAGAACAAAAGAACATTTCTGTATGTTGAAGAAGAAGCAAATCAATATAAAATACATTATTTTAAATGTGTGCTTTCAAAGGTTTCCCTGTTTACTGCATGTTAAGTATTTTTTTTTTTCAAAATGGTATTATTTAGAAATAAAGTGGAAAGTAAAACTATGAATCTTAGAGATTTAGAATTCATTAGTATTATGTCTGTCTCATGGCCCAGCAAGTATGGGAAAAAGGATGTCCAGTGTGTGTGCAGAGCTGACCAGTTATGTTCCTTATCAAATGGAGGATATATCTCATGGGTGTTCCACTGGGGTCTGTCCCAGTGTTATTCAGTGCTTTCACTCCTTACCCAAAGGCCATCTCACAGAAGAGGCTCGTTTGACTTAGAGACAAATGAAGTCTGGTTCACTGCCAGTCCTTTGGAGGTCAGGAATAGGATTCCACACAGTTGTGACAAATTGGAAATGGAAAACTTTTTTTTTTTTTTGACTTTTACAAGTGTAAGCACCACGCTCAGGAATAATGACCTGCACAGACAGAAAATGGGGAATAGCTGAGGAGGGAGAAATTCAGATAGAAAAGAGCATAGAAATAACAGCTGAGAGCAGAAGGATGGGAGTTAACAACGTCATGCTGCTACCAACACAGAGTGTCACTCTGGAATGTGGATTGCAGGCAAGTTTGCAGAGGAACCCTTTTGCTAGAGCAGCACTGATAAGGCTTTAGCTGGATTGCTGTGGCTGTGTCATGGACCACACTTCCATGGACTGCTCAGAGACAGTCCCAAACACAGCAATAAAAATGATGAAGTGATCTATAAATTATGAATCAGGGTAAAATATTGGAAAAGTGGAATATCTAGCCAAACAGACTGAGGAAAGCCTTCATAACAGTCTCTCAGACATGTAGAAGGCTATTTATGTGTCTGCAGAAGTTACAAGATAAAATTCAATAAAGATTCAGATTACATCATCAGAAACATTTTGAAAGGGCCATGAAGAGCAGGAAAATTTGACTGAGGTTTTGTCCATCCCTACTGAAGATTTCAAGGCAGGCTGACAAATGTGTGCCTGGAAGCACCCAAAGGTTGCTGCTTTTGCCTTGTATCAGGTGATTTCTTATTCCTTCTAGCCCTACAATCCCATGGTTCTGTTTGCTCTTTATCCTGTGTAATTCAAAGCACTAAAAGTTGTGACACACACTACCCTGTGAAATACATTTGATTTCAATGAGCCCAGAATATGTTTCTGCTTATCCACCTTCTACTTTTACTTTCTGCTGAAGGCAAAAGACAAATTATTACTGTTCTCATTCACCCAATTGTTTTAGTGAAACATCAGTTTCTCAGTGATGATCTAGAAACTGAAAGGCTCAAGCCTGTGGGAAGTGAACACTGTGGTCCTAACTGAGATATAAAATGAAGGTTAAGAAGAAGCAAACACACAGTTGCTGTTTCAGGAACTGTGTCTGGCAGCTTGTTCAGAAGGCTCGTTATCTTGTATGGAGAGACTGAGCTGTACGTGTTTCATTCAGGCAGAAAGACAACAGAAAATTAAATCTTGAACACTGCCATAAATAGCTTCAAAACACTGTTTGTTGTTTAATTTACAGTTTCAGATGACTGGTACAGCTCAGACTGAAAGGACAGAAATGATGCAAATAACCACAGGAACTAAGAAATGCCAACAATGGAATTAAACTTTCTATGGAGATTTTCTGGAAGCTTCACAGAAAAGTTGGATTGTAGGGAAATATATACTAATAATTTTTTATTTTTTTTTACAACAGGCTGAGTTTTATATCAAATATCCATCCACAGCTCATTTGGAGCTATTATAGGAATCAGGTGAAAGACATAAGCTGTAATTACAAGACAAACTATGCCAAGCCAACATGGGCATTGTTCATGCCAAACGACATCCCAAGCACACAAAGTGAAGAGAGGATCTTCCAACAATTTTAATTTGTGAGAAATTGTCTCAGTATTTTGTTTCACTTTGATAGTAATATGTTTTAAAAAAATGTCAAGCAGTTACACAGGGGCTGGCTGCAGTCCAGGGGTGAAACTGTGATGAAGAGGGCCATTAGTGAAAAATGCCAAGCTCTGAGTTTCATGTCATTAATATTTATGACACAGTGTGAAGAATCTTATTTAAATGCCACTCTGTGTGTGGGTTGGGGTGAAGGAAAAGAGGGATGCTAGGGAAGGAGACTTACAGTATTTATGCTAAAGTGTGCATGCATCCTGACAAGGAACAAAGCCCTTGACAGACACTGTGTAGCAATAATTAGTCTCATGTTTGGATAGTTACACTTTAGCTGACCTCTGATTTTAATGGCATAAAATTCTAAAAATGACTCTTCTGTCAAGCTGCCAAGTAAAATGCATTTGGATGGGCATATGGAAACCAAATATCATTTTTAACCATCATCTATTATTTTGGGCAAATCGCCTGAAGTGGACTGAACTTCAAATATTTATTTCATGCCAGCCTGCTCATCCTGAAATTCTGTTGTGATTTCAGGCAGACAGTATGTTTGGTACAGTGCTATAACTCCTACCAGTGCCTGCTGAAGTAACTGAATTCCTCCCTTTGCAGAAAGTGGGAAAGAAACTGTGCGGCCAGGAGTGCAGCCCCAGACCCTTCCTGGGTCACAGGAGATGGGGAGGCACTTTCACATCCACAGTTTCCATAAGCAATGGTGTTTGTGCACTTACTAGATTCAGAGTGAGAATTTGGGCTCCTCCACGGTGGAACTCTGCACTGTTGTGTCAGCCCTGGGCTGACAGTGCTCTGTGCTTTGTCACATGGCTGCAGTGAGTTCCCCTCATGTTTTCACTAAGTTCACATAAGATTTGCATGAACTATGTAGCGAGTCGTTGTCTCCCTGTTTTTAATGCAAATTGTCTCCTCTTCTTGACATAAATAGTCTGGTTTATGTCCTAACTTAATTCCTACAAACTGCTGTGTTTTTTCAACTTATGTCGTTATGTCAAGAAATAAATGAAGTGCACTATACACATCATATTTTTCATGTAAGTGTGTGGAGTGCATATTGCTTACATAAAAAGACAGCATTGTTTAAGAAATAGAAGAATTTAGAGGGAGCTGGTGTAAGATATCAATTTTTTTTAAAGCAGCAATTCCTTGGAGATTAGTTTTCTTTTTTCAAATGACAGTGTTTCATAGGCTAAAAAGAAAATATCTGCTGTTCAAAACACAGAAAACCATCAAGTGAAATCAAAGTTACAATTTTATACAAAGGAACCCTGCCATTTGTAGCACTAAAATATAAAATGAAATACTAGTGGAATTAACTGCTGAAAATTTATTTTAATATGTGCTAACAGAAACTTGGTCATGCACTCAGTTACCCAGGAAATGTATCAGCTTTGAAGTCACTATCTCCTGTTTCTATTCAGAGAAGGTCAAAGCTAAGGTTCAGCAGGAATCCAGGAACTTTTAAGGCAAAGATGAATTAACTCATGTGGCATGTTGTCCTGAATTATTGCTTTGTAACTATATCCATCTAGAGTATGCAGTAACATCCAGAAGTTAAGGTGATTGTACTTTTCACTACACAATCAGCCTTGAAATAAGAAAGAGCTTGGTCTCACTCACTTTAAACTGATAAATAATGACTGTGGAGAAATTCCTCCAAATGAATTTTACCAACAGTGGGATATCCCCTTTTGTACTCCTCTGGTGGCTCTTTAAATGTGACTGACTTTCATACATTTGCCAGCCTTATCTCAGGGTCCATATGGATAAATTTAAAAATGCCTCTTGCCATTTCAAAAGAAACCCCCTAGAAGAAGATGGAGCCCTGTTTGATAGTCCTGGGAGAGCCTTGTTCAAGGGGCAGTGAGGATCAGGGCTGGCTGCAGGGCTCGCCCAAAGCTGTGCACTGCAGCAGTGTTAAGTTAAAGAGGAGGCTGCCCAGCATCTGGAACTGTTTAGCTTTTAGTGAGCGTTTTCTACTGAGCACTGAGATTATCTTATCTCCTTTCTACCTCAGTGCAGCACAGAGACGTGTGTTTCAACACGGTCATTGTTGGTGGGATTGCTACATTCACACAATTGCATCAACCGAGTTCCTCAGCATCTGATCCATTTCCTGCAAAGAGGGAAGGTCTTTGACTTCAGGCCTAACGAGGGTGACTGCAGGCTGATCCCAAAGGACTGAACTCTGATGATCAGGACATCTCCAAATCAAGAGCTGAGCAGGAGAGCTCAGCTAAGAAGGTCCTTCACTCCCAAGAGCTGTGCACCTCCTGGGAGGCACCAGCCCCCTCCAGCTGCCCCGGCCATTAATGGGAGCTGAGGGTGCTCAGTATTTTGCATAACCCAGCTATAAATGCATTACACTTAACTGCATAATCTCAGGGATAAGGGAACATCTGTCATCCAATAGCAGCAAACACCATCTGCTTTTGTATCACCATATTCCTACTTACTTGAACAAATGGAGCTCAAGGGACACTGGGCACTGCTTAAGAAAAAACAAAATGTATTTAGACTTGTTACTTTGCCCTTTTGCACATTTGGAATAGCTGTAATGAAAGGCTTTGCTCACAAAAGCTTTCATTAGAGTAATTTGCTATTTGTGCCTTCTCTGCTATAGCTTCAGAATTATATCATTTTTCTCTAACCAGCTCGTGGAAACTATCCAAACTAGTTATGAAATAACTCACCTCCCATTACTCCCGACCTTAGCCAGTAGACTACATCCTTTTTCAAGATAATATCAGGAGTCTTTCTTGATGTTTTCAGCTCCTGCCCAGAAGAATGGCTGGTCCAGCCTTCTGCTTCTCTTTGCTGGTACTAAAAGAAAAGAAATGCAAAGGGCACAGTATCAGGAAAAGAAAATCTTCTCTGGAAGACTAAAGTAGACTTCTGGAATTTTGCCAAAAGAAATTTACAGCTGAGTTGGTTTGAACACTTTGTACTGTCCATAATTTATAGTGACTTCTTATTAATAATTTTAATGTCTGGAGGAAAATGAAATTATACTCTACTGCATTGTGGAGTCAAATTTTAAAGATGTTCAAATTATATGACTAGATAATTGTTCCTCTTCTGGCTTTTGACCATGACTGTTCCTTCTGTTACTTGATTAAACAGATAGCAGAGCATGTGTCCTGGTCTGGAATAGGAAATGGTTCTTCAGGAAGCTTTGGGAAATCTATCACTTCTCTAACTACTCCAATGTACTCTAAAGGCAGTTAATGATAACAATTGATGCTGTGCTTTCCAAAATTAGCCCTCAAGGGATTGATGTGCTGAGTGTCCCCAGAAGAGTACTTGACTGGAAAATCCAACTTAGGGACTGGGGTAGAAAAGGATGCTCAAGGAGGCCAAATGAACAAAATATAAACACAGCTCCAAGATCTAAGAGGAAATTAGTGGAGAACTAGAACAGCTCATAAATCTAGAGAGACAAAAATATGTGTATCTGGAATCTTGGAATTCAAATCCAATTTGTATCTAGTGCTTGGTTGAACTTTTCAGACAACATTTTACAATGTTTGTCATTTGCTATACAATTTGTACATTTTATTATAATTTATAGAAACAGTCTCTCTGTTTCCCTAAATGTGTACAGAGGCAAGGCCTGTAGACAGGTTTTGTACACATTTGATCAGTGACATCCATACAAAAACTCTGTGAAAGAATAAACCATTTTGTTTGAAATGCCTTTAAGCTCACAGATGAAGTTCCAGCTTTAAAGCAAACAGCATTTCTGAAGCCCAAAGTCTTCATCAGAGTTCCACACTTGCATATCTGTTCTCACCATAAAAATGGAAAGTGATGTCTCAAGATAATGTTTAATATTATTTGTGTCTCACAACACACTTGAGAACCTGAGTAACTGTTCCCACTGTATTTAGGAACTGTGCAATATCTGTGATATGAGGCTATCCCATAGGTTTAGGTTATTAGCTCCTAAAAGACTGGGGATAGGAGGAGAAATAAGCTCTGAGAGATGAAATGTTACAGCTCTATTGAATTGCAATCCAGCAAATGGCACAACAGAACATGTTAACTCCTAAATTATCATGGGAACTGGAGCAGCCTCTGAAATGAGACTCACATACTTGTGTGTCATTGTTTAAAGCTATCTTCTGAGTCTGGAGCCTTTGCATCTCCTTGAGAGTTAAATGAAAATAAGAATTTGCTCAAATTCCCAATGAGCACATCTGGAATAGCCTCCAGTATTTTGTTGCCAAATTTCAGAGCCAGACACTGTGAGGTTTCTCTGGTTTTATCTGCACCACGAGCTGTGGCACAGCACAGACATAATTGAGCTGTTCCTGACCACTCTGCGTCGGCTGCTGAAAACAGGATCCTTATTAGTGTTGACATTAGTGCAAGCTAATTTATCTCACTCTCCCTCTGCTGGATTACTACCATGCTTCTCAGAATGTCTTCTCAGCCTCAAATTAAATTGCAAATTATAATGTTAATTAAATTGTTCTTTTTTCCTGGCTGTCTTTGCTTTCAAGAAGTACTTCCCAAACAAACAGTACCATAAGGCCTTTGGAAGAAAAGACATGGGGAGAAGCCATTGGTCTTCTTTTGGCTGAAAATCAACTGGATGAAAAGGTTTCTGTCATGATCACACTTCTAGATTACCATCTCCTAATATTTTTTTACATAAATCAGAGATTGTTAAACCCTTAGAACAGGTACTTCAAAATAATCCAGTTTACTTTAAATATTACTAAAAACATTTTGATTTGTTGTTTTTCTTTTTTTTTTTTTCTCTAAATGCATGCTCTTTAGCACACATTTCATGAATACCTTTGTCATCAAATTATAGGGATCAGTAACCTCTGCTGAAGAAAAGCAAATCTTGATGAGAAACTTTAATGAATCTGCACTGGGGGGCATTAACCTCATTGCTGTGGTTTGCTGGAGCCTGAGCAGGGCCCAGCTCAGCAGCCTCACTAAGGATTGTCTGACAAAAACAAGTCCTGCATATGGGATGTGAAATAAGTCAGGAAAACATCCTTTACAAGGCTGCATGGGATACAGGCTATTCCCTTGGATAATTTCCCATCATTTACCATTTCATTAGTATTGATCCCTTTAGGGGCTGTGAGTGCCCACGAGCACATATGTTCTGCATGTAATGTGTGCTGAGATTGTGCCATGTGGGGCTTTGCAGTGTTTTACCCTAAAGAGAAAATTTTCTCTGAAAACTTTTTTTTTGTTAAGTTCCTGGAAAGAATTACAAGGAGATTTTTTTTTTCCTTTTCATAGGAGACGAGTTTCAAAGTGACACTTTCACTCTTGCAGTGGTTAAAAGAAATTTGTACTTGCCATAATAACTGAATACTTTAGGGCAGTGTACAAAAACTTTTGAGACAGATATATAGACACAGATGATACAGATATGAGCTCTTCCAGACTTTTCAAAAGACTTAAGGAGTCTTTCAGAGATCACATGCAGCAGATATCTACTCTCTGGTGATGAAATATCAGCCTCTTTTCTCCTGCTGTTTGCAGCTGATACAGGCTAAACCCCTTTCCCTCTTTCTCCCATGGTGTTGGGGGTTAGGATATTCTTTTACACCTAAATTACAAAAGGAAACAAAATTCTTTCCAGTACAAGCCATAGGTGGATGATACATTTCTAACTGTCCTTGCTGGGAATGTCAAAGCAGGCAGTGTAATCCTTCTTACTTCAGCAAGAGCAATAAACCCTTGTTTGATAGTTTGCTGATTCTAAAAAGATGATCTCTTAGAAAAGATAAATTGCCAACTTTCTCCACTTCCAGTCACTGACATATTTGCATATATCAAATGAGAATACATGGAAAAATAATGATTCAAAATCAGAGATCAGTGTTCTAGCACAGAAGGCAAGCAAAATATAACCTATGACAAAGTAGATCCCACATATTTACAGTGCAACTTCTGGCCAAATTCCACTGGATGACACTGACAGGCTCGTGTTTCAAATCCATGTTCAGTAATTCACTTCATCCATATGAGATTCTGAGTATTTATTATGAATTAACAACATCATTTTCAGTAATAAATAAATAACCACTTATAACAAAAATAATACTAATTTGTGAAATAGAGGTAAGGAATTCTGACTCTTTGACTATCAAGTCAGTAAAATTAGCCAATTAGATAAAATGGCAGGAAATCAGAAGGAACTAAATCCCTACTTGTGTCCAGGAAGGAACTGCACTGCTGGAAGCCCTGCTCGTGTAACTGAGAGATTGTGCCACTACAGAACTCAGCATCTCTCTCTGGTTCACAGCTCCAGCTTCTCCCCCCTCTTCCCACAGCTCTTTTATTTCTGCTCTGTGCATTGCAGCCGTGTTAACTATCTGGTGAGAGGGAAACTGTCCTTTTCCACAAAGAAGCCAACTCAAAGAGCAAGTCTTTGAACAAGAGCAGGCTGGGTGAGACTGCAGTTCTGGCGCACGCTAAGCCCCTCACCCTGCATCCCTCCTGCAATCCTGGCAGCACGAGTGTGTTGGGACAGAGCTGATGGTCCCAGCACAGCCAGCCCCTGCCCCTCGCACTCTCCCTGCCCCCAAAGTGCCTGGCAGAGCCCCCTGTGCCTGAGAGCAGCCCTGGCAGCTGTGGGCATGGAGGGAAAGGCGCTCGCTTGGGGCAGCCCTGGTGTCCCTCTGCCCGCGCACTCCTCTATCAGAAGGTGACAGCCACAAAATATCAAGGACTGTTTTTCCTCTCCAAACTCCCTGGCTGTTGTTTTTTTCTCCAAACATGAGTCCATCTGCGCCTTCCCAAGCAATGGACGCGCGGCGACATCTGCGTCACTTCGAAAAAAGCATTTGTGTGTTTGCTTCTCACGGGAAGTGGGAATTGCCAAGAAATTATTGTCAAGACCCTTTGTTGTTTTTCCCTTTCTGCACCTATTATTTCTGAGCAACCTCACCAACACAAATCTGATTAAAGCTCACAGAGAGAATGAGGTTGTTACAACTTCAGAACAAATGTTCTTGATTCCAGAGGGTCATATTTACTTCTTTAGATCACAGAGATAGCCCACATCTACACTGAGCTCTCACTGACATCACTGCACTTCCTGTGTGGTAGCAAAGTTCTCAGGACTCTTCTTAGGGCTCACACACTGCATTAGTCACCCAGAGATACCCAGACTGATGGACACTTCTAAGTATTCCCAAGACTAGAGACAGAGACAAGACCATTTCTGTAAACTATTGTGGGACAGAAGTAATAAACATGTTATTTTAGAAAAAGCTGAATCTGGTGGTTCAGGAAAAACAGTAACATCTTTTAAAGCAAAATTGCCAAAGTGAAATAACACATTACCATTATTCAGATTTGTGCTTCCTCGCAGTTTTGACAGAAATACCATTTCAGGTGCAAATGTCCCCACAAGGGCAAAATGTCACCATCAACAAGCTTCTCCTTTATACTACATTAACATAAATACAGAAAAACCCTGGTGAAATGAGTCACTCTTAACATACAGTACAGGGTAGAGAGGAGAATTTGAGCCATAAGTCTGCTTCTCAGATTTAATTCCTTTTGCAGTTGTGAAGAGAATATGATGGTGAAGGGGACAGCAAAGAAGTATCCAGGTACCTCTGCAGCCATTCCTACTGCATTCCGCAGTGAGGTCACTGACAGCACAAACCTGTGTGTCATATCCTCTCCTTATATCAGAAAGATGAAATAATGAGCCACTCCTTGCCATAAAATACCTGCCTTTCACAATTCTGCCTCTTTTTCCTCATTATGATTAATTTATTTCAAGGCAGCAAAGAAGTACAAAACATTTTGTTGCAACTCTGCAAAAGATGTGAGATTTTCCTGAGGAAAACCAAGCTATGTAGTCATAACACTGTTGATTAAAAACACATCTACCATCCAATGCAGTTTATGACTTATCCCTTCTGTGGCAGGAGGGACATTATTTTGCTAGAGGGGATGATAAATTATGGAAAGAAATTAAAATCTTTTATCCAAAACCTTTCAGATGTATCCTTAAAAAATTCCCATCAGTTCTTCATTGATTTTCCTTTTTCTTTGGAGATTGCATTTGTGAGTTTCAGCTCATCCTTAACTAATAAAAGTTTACACAGACACAAGGGAATTGTAGCATGAAATGTTCAAAACGATGAAATGATAATTAAAAGTAAACAAAATTTAAATATTTTGGCTTCTCAAGACCAAATTACCCATCCAATCACATTTAAAATCTGCTTTACATTGCCCAAATGAGAACTTCTGACTCGATAGCCAGAAATACAGACTTATGGGAATGGAGTATAATTTCATAAATAGTGTGTTTATCTGCAAAAGCTTCCAGATCAGTAAGCAAAGTCACAGTTTTATGCATCAAATGAAAATCTATAAAATCTTAGCTAGCTGTGGCATTATGTAGCAGGTTGGTATTACCTGAGGCAGCTATCTGGTGAAAAGAAATTCATCTTTGTACAGGAATATTCTTGGTGTTCACCAGACCTCTGTTCTACAATCACATTCCCAAAGCGCTAGAAAGTTCGGGGAAGACACAGATTTCCTTGGAGGGATTCCTGAAGTCTCTGGGCACCAGTAGCTTTTTCTTCTAGACAGGATTACCCTGTGGGAGTTGCATGAACTTCCTTTGAAGGACACAATTTTTGATTCAGAATAGCTCAGGCTGTTCTGAGCTGCAGGTATTTTGAAAATAAAACTAGGTTTCCATACAAGGATAAAAATATTCCCTGAGCCCTCTCCCACATCAGATTGCAGGAGCTGGACACTACTGTGCTATCAATACAGTCAGTATATTTTTCAGGAGCAAAATACAAACATTGAGTTAGAACACTTAATATAAGTTTGCTAAGTACTTTTGCTTCCTTTCTTGGTCATGGTTCTGAGAGTGTTTGTTTAAATGAGGAGGAAAATGAATAGATTCCCCAGACCTCCCTCCACTGCCAGCAAATACAGAGCTCACCGTCGTCCTTTGCATAACATGTGGTGAAAAGGGAAAAATTAGATTCTCCTGTTAAAATACTCCTTGTCTGCCACTACATTGCTTTTCACTTTTCCTATAAATGTATACTTACGACCACTTCAGTTTCTACTGACTCTTGTAGAGGCTTTGAGAAACATCTTTGTCTAAACTCTGTGCTCTCATGAGCTGGCATTAATCCTGAGCTTTCCCACCATCCTCACAGCGATGCTGAGGAGGAACAGGGACATGGCATTGAGCTGTGGGACTGGCCAGAGGGTGACAGCTTTTATTGGAGAGCCACAGCCAAAATGTGGTTTTGAGAGGAGAAGGAAGCCATTCCAGCCTCCCCTTGCTGCAGAGCTGCCTGCAATGGCACATTAAAAGGCCCTTTGAAGAGCGAGCTGTGCACCGTGCTCTGGGGATGAGGATCACTGGGCTCTGTGGATGCAAATCTTGGCCCTAGCACTGACACATCAATCCCTTTCAAAGCACATTAAAACTCTGACATGCAAATAAAAAAGCCTCTTTCCTTAACTTCTGGAATATATACCGTCCAAGAAGGAATTTTAACACAATGTGCATATATAATTTCCTACCAGATTCACAGAGATAACGCTTCACAGAGGTAAAGAGAACAATATTAAGTATGCATTAACTTCATATCCCTTTTGTATGAATTTCTGTGTCAACCCTGTGTGTCAGACATCTGTGAACGATTCTGCCAAAGCTCTGGGAGCTGGTTAGGAACTATCAGGCATCAGGGAAAGCATCTGTGCTCAGGATAGCAGGGTGTATGAATAGAGCTGCTCCTCTGCCTGTGGACTCCAGGCCATGCCAGCTGTTTGACAGGATGAATTGGAGGGCAGATCAATGAGAGGCTCTGTGAGAGAGGCCATGCACACTCCAAAACCAGTTTTTTTCCCTTCACTCCCCTGCTTTTATGCACTGCTCATATTGCTTCAGTTATTCAACTTCTTTAATCTGATGAACATTAATGAAGCAGCAAGTTCTCCTCCCAGCACTGAATTTTAACATAATTTATTTAGGCAGTGAGTTTACAGTCTGCTCCTTTGCCAGGGTCAGACAGCTCAAATTACACAGCCACCTTCCTACACTAGCACCCAGGGATTTATGGAGAAAGTTTCTATTCTGCTTTGTAGTCAGTGAAAATCAACAAGACTGGCAGCACAATCAGCTTTGTTGTAATGCCCTCTTCTGAAGGGAACGTTGTTGATTACTCAAATGTTTTTACCTTTAATGGTTTTCTTTAAATTGCTTCATTTCATTGTGTTGAGCTTAGCTCACTGGAGGTCACTAATCTGCCCTGCTAAGGAAAGATGTATCGGTTGTATTTTTCTCATTTTTGAAATAAAAAGAGATTAAGTTTAATTCAAATTACCCATTTTGCCAACAAGTAAGAACATAAATATTAGGAAAGCATTCCTCATAATTTTGAAGGTCTTTTCTTCTCTATTTACAGCTCTTTTTATTTGAGCTCCATGAACATTTGTGTGGGCAAAGCTGTGTTAGCATGAGCAGTACACAGAGAGAATCTCGGGCCTGTAACAGAGAGTTGCTATCTCCAAATTAGATTTTTGATTAAATAAACCACATTTTGACAGTCTTAGAGTTGCCTCTTAAAGGTCAAGACATTCAGCCAGAGAACAGAAACACCCTGAACAAAACACAAAGGCCTGGTCCATGTTCCAAGGAGCTTTGCTCAGCAGCACAGGTCTGTGAGCAGAACACAGAGAGATCAAAAGGGGAGCAACAAACCAGAAGCAGCAGCGTGGTCAGATATTGATGGCTCTCTGTAGCTATTGACTCGTGTCTCTGAGTGCTGCCAAAGAAGAGTTTCCTGAGGGAGATGTGAAGAGGAGAGGGTATTTTGCTCTTGCACTAGAGTGTGAGGTATTTTCAAGCACTGGTGATGATACGAGCGAGAACGAAATGGAATATGGTGAAATGTGGTGAGGACACCAGACACACCAGGAAAGAACTTTACCCTTGAACTGGAAGCTGAAAGGTTGATGTGCAGAGGGACATTTCTCCAGTTCCTCCCAAAGGAGGGCAAAGTTAGGCAAGGTGAGAAAGTTATGCTGTCTTCACACTCTTCCTGCGAGTAGTGGGTAAGATGTGTAAACTCAGTGTTAGCAGAGGAAAAGGAGCAAGACAGCAGAGTCCAGCCTGAAGCAAGAGAGCTGGTTGGTCAGGGAGCATCAGAATAAATCCAGCTGAATTTTCCTCTATCTGTATTTTGTGGCTGCCAGGTTTTTAAGTGAATCATATTAACACTTTCCTTGGACTGTGCAGAGCTCCAGCTGAAGCTCCAGCACCAGCAGGCTGCTGCCTCTCTGCTGCCTGGGTGCTGTCCCCTGACATGGTCACTGACACCCTGATTCTTGCTGAAGCCATGAAAACAGTGCCTTTTTTTTTTTTTTTTTGAGGTGTTCACAATATTTTGTTATATTTATCTTTCCACTTGATGTGCTTGACGCTGGCTAGTGAATTTGAAGGGTTCTGGAGTTATAGGAAGTGATAGAAATTCAAAGACACTTGTAAACACACAAACTGAAAGATATTTCAGATATTTCACCCCTGTCTTTTTTTAATTACCTTGTAGTAAGAGCTTCATAAATTATTTTTTATTAATATTCATGAGCATAACTCTTCAGAAACAGCAAGAATAAGAATCCTGGGGGAATTAAAAAAAGAAAAAAGAAAGAAAGAAAATAAATAAATAAACAAAGAAGCTCTGTTTTTGAATGAGGGAGCCTATTTCAATCCAAAGCTTTCCTACTGAGATGTGAAGGGACCAAAGTGTCATAAAGCTTTGAGCCACTTGGAAGGAAAAACAGCCAGAACATGCAGGGACCCCTGGAGCAAGTAAGGCCTGTTAGCAAATGGAAACAATAGTAGTGTGCATGTTTCAGCTCAGTGCTCAGCTGGGCTATATCTGTGGTAAAAATTACTTTCTGCAAGTTTTTATGGCTGGAAAGCACTTGGGAGAATTTGCAGCATTCACTTTCAATTTTAACAGCTTGTTTAAGAACAAATTATATTTATTTTGTTTCCTTATTAGTAACTATAAACATTATAGAATTCCAGTTCCTGCTCCTTTTGTTTCCGTAGATATATTTATATCCTTTCTTTGTTATACACTTTTCATCCTAAATAATTCAACCTCTAACAACAATAGAATTAAAAGATTACAGGAATGCCAAAATTTGTTTTACCTGGTTATAATATTAAACTCCATGTATCAGTTAAAATGAATATTAGTCCATAGAAAATCAACATTGAACCTCACTAAAATTCAAAACCACCAAGATTTATTTGTTTTTGTGGGGTTTTTTTTCCTTTTGATGGTTCCCATTATGTAAAACTCTTTATTCTCTTACCTCCCATGAGTATTTTTAAGTAGCAAAACAAGGTCAGACTTTTATTCACACACACAGATCAAGAAATTACAAGTCAGACACTAAGTATTTAGAGGGAAGAGCTGTGATTTACCTCCTATAATTTAACAAAAATACTTTGCCTAAGACAGGAATGATGGAAGGATAAATCAATCCACACCTGAAAGACAAAGAGCAGATTAAAATAAGACATAAATTTGTCAAAAGAGACACTCTGGTCAATTCGCAATGACATTTTTGGTTTCCTTTACACTGAAAGAATCTGTGCTGGCAAATGTTTCCTGATTTACTCTGGGTTTTCAGGGCCTTAAAGTAAGAGCAGGGGAAAAGATGTGATTTAGGGGGCCTGAAGTGTTAATACAGAATGCAATCCTGTCAATACAAATTTAATCAGCTGAGAGGTTTTCCTCCCAAAACCTGTAATTCAGCTGTCACAGAAAAAATAGATGTTGACAGTTCTAATCAAAAAGCACACACTGCAAATTCAGATAACACAGTATAAATGATCCTGAAGTCTCTGTAAATGTACTGAAGTCCTATCCTGAAGTACTTCTCTGTCCATGCTTTTACCTGGTAGTGTGTAGGTAGCATAAAATTCTCATGAAGCACAGAAATTCTTCTACATCACTAACAAATGAAAGCAAAATGGCAGAGATACTATGTCCCCCCCAACAAAATCCTGCTTTTCAGTCCATTGTGCCACCTCTGTCACATGGAAAGGAGGCAAACAGCAGGGAATATGTATGTGCTCAGTGCAGGATGAACTGAGGAGCCAGGCTGCAGCCTGCAAGCACTCAGCTGTCCTCTCAGGCTGGACCATGCTGCATCACTTTTCATTTCCTCAGGGGTGCTCGTATTACTGTCTGAGCCATGAGAACACCACACAAACTTGTATCCACATAAACATTTTACTCTGGAAAGAAATAAAATTAAATAAAATTCAATAAGCTCAAATAAAAACTGGGGTTTTTTTTCAAGGTTCTAAAAAGAGCCCAGACTTAGAAGCCAGAAATCAGGAGCATCAGGCACAGCCGGTAGCTCACAGGCAGCTGGAATGAGTTTTAGACTCATCAAGAGCCTCCCTAATATTGTTCCATATTGGAACAGTTCAGCAAAATTATGTGCTTATTTCCATCCTGCTGTCCCCACATTCCTCACTCTTTCTGCCAGTTTTCTTCTCACACAGTTTGTTTCTCCCCTTCTCCAAAACCTACCGTGAAGCCCTCAGGCAGGGCTTGTTTTTGGGGCTGTGTGGCCGAGGTTCTGCTTCACCATGAGCCCAGGCCAGCAGGTTAGGCAGCATCAGTGAGGTACACGCTGTTTTCAGGTGCTCACATCATCCATTTGGGAGCACAGGTGCCAAATGAGGTCTGCTACATTGCTGGCACAACTCCTCCTGCCTCTCCTAGGACCTGGTATAAGCTGCTCAAAGTGAGTGTGTAACCCTTGTGGCTCACAAATGATAGAAAGATGGATTAAAAATCATCTCCCTGGTGATTTAGAAGACTCAAAGTAATACTAAAACCTAGTACATTTGATGTCATTTTAGCTGTGATAGAAACATTTCCAATAACCTAAGTGAAGTCCCATAAACTTTCAATTTTACTATAGCTATCTACAGCACAGTACCAGTTACAACTATTGCAGTCCTCGCTGATCTAATGGAGGGACAATGGTTAATAAAAAAGATCATAAGTGATGCAAATGATATTTGGATTTCAACAAAAATGAATTTAATTCGTCCCTTGCACTGGTTTTACAGCTGCACATGAAGTGCCAACTATGCTGAAGGCTGCAGAAACACATGGCCATGGAAAGCCCCTGCCTCAGAAACCCAACGGTGTGCAACCTGCCTGTGATGAAATGTAAGTAGCAATTCAGAATTGTGGTACCAAATGTGAAAAGCTAGGTCCTTACCACAATTTGGACCCAACAGCTCTTGTAATACTCACTCATTTCCTGAGAAATACAGCTTCACTTCTTCAGGAAGGCAAGGTGATTCTGACCCCAAGATATTAGATGGGAGAATCTAAAAATCCATTTCAGTGATTTGCTCTAATAGTTTTCTTGTATTTACCAGAGAGAAACTAGTTACCAAGCATCAAAAGGTTTTGAAAGCTCCAGGTGCTGACATCAGGCAAAGCTTTAAAAAAAAAAGAGATGAGGAGGAATGAATAGGCACTGTAGGGAATAGTGGAATAGGGAAAATTTCTCCATGAGACTGCTGATGGTTTGGGATCAGCAATGGTGCATTGGGAATACTCTCATTCAGATTCCCTTGGCCAAAGAAATGTCAGCACCACAGATGTTGTCAGGGATAGGTATGAAAAGGGAAGGAGGACATGGAAAGATCCTGAGTATACCATTCCCCTCCAAAAAAACCCCAAAACAATCAAATGGGATAGTCAGAAATGGGCACACACTCCTGTTTAACAACCTTCTTTCAGTCTTGACTGTTCTCATACATTTTCTTCTCCAGCATAATTAAAATGCTATGCAAAGCCCTTTATACTCATCTAGCAGTGCTGCAGTGAGCCTCAGTTATAAACTAATCTCTTTAACTTTTCCCCTTCACGTTGTTCAGAACAGTGAAAATTTGTGGTTATACCTTTAGGTTATAATATCACTATTATCTTTATTCACTGTATTTACTGTTTAAGTTTTTTGTTGCTCTTTCACAATCAGAGATTAACATCTTCCTTCAATACCGGAATATGTCTGTGCATTCCTGAAATGCCCTGAAAACAATTTTTATGTCCACTAAAACATTCCTCATGTGATCTATTAGAGGAAAAATTTGTATGTTCACTACTAAGTTTCCAAAACATCAAGAACTAAAACAAAACCAGTTCAACAGGTATGAACCCTAAACCTAAACCCTAAAAGATAAATTTAAAAAGACTCAAACTAAGAAAACGTGTCTTGAAATTCCACATAAGATCCCCAAGACAGAGAAGAAGCAAGCATTGTTCCATTATTTAATAAGGAAATTGCAGACCATTTTGCCTGACATCAACGTCAGGGAAACTGATGGAAAGGCTGGTACAGGAAGAAATCAGTGTACAATGAAAGGATGATAGTACAATTAACGCCAATCAACACAGAAAATTAGTTTTGTCAGGAATAAAAAAAACCTTCCTGTTTTCCCATGAGACCATAAATTAGTTTGATAAACTCCTGTAAGATTTCATTAGGGCTTTGGCTCACAAGTCTACAGGGTTTTTGATAAAAGCTCCAGCAATGTATACTATCAGTCTGGTCCACACTAAATGGACCCAAATCATACTGAATGATCTGAAAAAAAATATAGAATTATTGACGGAAAAAGCTGCAAAATACAAAAAAAAAGTTACAGAGATATAAATAACATGAAGGGCAGGCCCTTAATATAGACCAACTGAGAATATTTAGTGAGGTCTGGCCTATATTTTAACACAGAGAAATTTAAGTTTTTCATTAAAGGGACAAAGAAAATCTCATTTACAAGATTTTTGAAAAGGAGTTACTGTGAAAAGAAAGAAATAATACTAATAGGCCCAAGCAGACACATTCCTAGAGTGTAGGCAAAATTATTCTTATTGCCCAAGGTGGATTAAACCATGACATGGGAGTTGGTGCCACTACACCTCTCTGTGGTTTCAAAAAGATCATTACTAGGAGAATGTCCTGAAAAAACAGCTCCAAAAAACCAAGGGGTTTACTGAGGGGTTTTTTTACTGAGGGTTTTATAAATTATACTAATTTGTAATGACAGGGGGCCTTCAGAAACTCCAGTTGTTAGGTTATCGTGTTAGAAGTTCAACAGAGAATTGTGGTATATAGTGCAGAAACAGGAGAGTGAATGCACAGACTGCACTGGTATGTACTTGAAAAAAATCTGACTAATTTTTCATTTATATTGTTTACCATTGAGTCTCCATCTCCAAACAACCACAACTAGGAAAACAAGCCCCTCATAATTTGACTCAATATTATCTGTAAGACTAGGTATAAACCAAATACTTTCATTCAAATTCACAATTACTAGTGAAAGTACTAATAAGAGCAGCAGCTAATTGAAAATTACAAAGTAATTGCTAAGAAGCTATTTTAAAACAAGCTAATTATCATTGTAAATGAAGAAAAGGTTTGATATGCCATTGAGAAGGGCCTGGAATGAATCTGCCCTACACATTTCCTACCTACCCACCACCTCCCAAGCAAAATCCACCAAACCCTATGCATGCATTATTCACCTACTGCATCAAACCCCACCACTGCCCAGACCAGTGCCCTTCAGCAAACCTGCACTAAGATTGGCCAAGTACACATTGCAGGACAGGCATAGAATTCAGCTTGATAAATTGGAGATGTATTGCAAGCACAGGATGAAATTAAAAATGTTCAAGAGAAAGAAAATGCAGTTAGGCAGAGGTAAACATACAGGCAGCACCTGAGTACATGGCAAGTGTATAAAAAAGGGAACAGAGAGTACAGAAGTCAACAATATCAGGCTGTTGCCAAGAAGGCATGAGCAAGGGTGACTGTATTAGAAGGAATAGAGTTTGCAAGGAATCCAAAATATTCCTTCCACTTCTTTGAGATTTGATCTCTGTTCAGATGGATTACTTAATCCTAGCTTGGTGAGACACTGCAGGAATGGGAGAGACAATCTAGGGAATGCCCAAAGTGAAAATAAATGATCAGAGGGCTGGAAAACATGATGTACAAGGAAGAACTGAAAGATGTGACACTACTTAGCTTGAAGGAGAGAAGGCTGAGAAACAGAGAGATGTGCTAACAGCTTTCCAATTTATCCTGAGACTTCCAATAGAAATCAGAAAAAGTTAAAACTTGAGCATACTGGTAGATTTACATATCAAATGCTAATATGTTAAACTCAGATCCTAACTTACATTTTTCAGGATATGAAGTTTGACAGAGTTTTTCAGACAAATATCCATGCATTACAAGCAGCTTTGAGAAGCTGCTGCTTTCCTGACGTGAACAATAATTTTGCCTGGTACTTTGATTGACGCAAGTGCTCAGTCACATTGAAATCAAAATAGGAGGAAGCTACTATTTTCCATGGCTTCCTGTAGGACATATGCACTGTTATCCCAGAGGAGAGGGCAGGTTATGCAATTGCTGAGCAGCTCTGGGGAAACATTTCCAGCAATTATTTGGAAAGGACTGAGAGAATAAACTTATAAGACATTCTCATCATTTAGTGTTTTCATCACTAAATAACAATTAGATTTTAAATGAATTGGACTTTGGTCACTATCTCACTTTCCTTATGCAATGGAATGGAAGGGAAATGGAAACTTGCCTCACTGGTATTATGATTCTTCCACTGGATGTGTGTGAAAGTGCTGGCTAATAAAGAAGTGGAATAGTTTCCTCTGCATTATCATATTCTAGCCTCATTGGCCATATAGTCCTAAACTTGACTTAGGAGCCAAAATGGACCAACTGTTTTCCAGATTTAAGAGATGGTGAAAAGACAGCCAATTCCCACTTCATAGCAAAGCTAAATGCTACTCCAATTCATCTAATGAATAAGTCAGACAAGTTAACAATGTTGACAACTGATTTTTTTTCTCTTTCAAAGGGAAATGAAATAGAACTATATTACTTTCAAATAACTTTAAATAAATATTGAGTTCTTTGAGCATAAATTATCACATAAATACTTTTCCTCTGGTAACATACTTCCTTATTTATTCTTACTAATTATCCTGAGTTGGCAGAATTTCTAATTTATATGCCTTGAGCATACAGAAGACAACCCCACTTCTTTATCTCCTGACATGACAATATTTGCAAAACATCCGATGAAAGATTTCAGTTAAATAATTTTTCCATCCACTAGCGTGGCCTACTGATGGAAAAGCAACCTGGCTTCAACACTGAGCTCTCAAGCAGCTTCTAAACTTGAACTGGACATTTTTATTTGTGTGTCATTACTACAAGCCCTTCTCAGGTTTAGAGTTACTCCACATCAATTCTATCCTCTGAGCTCTGGAAACAAACTGGAAAGCTGGGTGAGAGCTAAGATACACGGAGCTTTTTCAAAGCACTTTGGAAGCCAAAGTTATGGAAGACTTTTTCCACTTTGACCATTCATTCTTTGTTATGCTTGGCCTTCATCCCCTCCTGTCACCTTAAAAATGAAAACAACATGTTCATTATTATTCATGGAAATTCATGGGATACGGAGAAAGCATCCCTTTTCCCCCCTAACTGTTTCATTTTTATTTCTTTTGGGACAGACTATGCTATTCTTTGCTTGGGTAGCAATCCTTTGAACTGGTGCTTTGCTACTGAATTCATAGGAAGGTAATAATTTGCATTGGCTTCACTAATTCTTATCTGCAGGCTAGATAAGGGCCCCAGCAGCAGCAGCAGCTGCAGCCACTGGTCCCAGTTCCTTGTGCCATGGAGTACAGGGATGCTGGATGCACCTGGCCTGGTATTTAATGTTACATGTTTGCAGTGCTCCTTGGTACAACCTCTGCTCCTGACTGGAGCGTACTGGATGTTAGCACAGGATAAATGCTTATTTCTATTAGTGCTACTCCTAATTACATGAAATGAGACGCTATCTATTGCAGCTGACATAATTGCATTGACCATTACCTTGTTATTCTCCTATGAGACAGAGAGAAAATACTAACTTACTTTTTAAATACCAGTAATTAAATTATATATTTTTATTTCTCCTTTTGTAAACAGACTCTTTCTGCCTCTTTACAAAAAAGATATTTCCATGTGTTTGGTCCTTCTTGTTTTTCCTGTCTAGATCACCTCTGATGATTCTGCAATTGCTTTTCGAGACTGGATGAGCAGTACCATGATCAATATTCCATATGAGTCCATTCAGGGAATGGCATTTCAGTTACTTATAAAATCTGCATTCTATAATTGTATGTTTTACATTGCTACTATACTTAAGCATTTTTACATAGTGCCATTTTCCAAAACCTCTGCCTAGCTTAGGAGCTTTAGCTGCCATGTCTACTGTAGCCTCAGAACTCTCTGAAAATGAAATGGTTAATGTAGAAATCTGTACAACGGGTTTATTTTATTTTTTTTTCCTAACATACCACTCTTTCCGGGTTTTGGCACTAAACATCTGCCTCATTTATTGCCATGTTGTCTGTTTATGCAGTTTGCTTGGTAATTCTGTATTTCCCTGATGAAAGATTCGTCTTTGCCTTGAACAGCAGCCTGACTCGTGCTGTGTGTAGCTGGCTCATGCTTTATCTTCACATTTGCTCCCTGGTCACCATGCACAGCATTTCCCCTGAGATTCCCTTTACTACAGAGTAATGTTCCTGTAAAGCCTCCCTTTCTGTGTGCCTCATATTACACACAAACTCTCACAGCCAAAAGACACACGTGTCCAAGTGAGTGCTACACACAGATGTGACACAAAGACACAGAAGATAAAATTTTCCCTCGAGCTCATTGACAGGCTCTGAATCCCTTTGCTGTGAAGTTCCTGTTGCAGCCCCTTCCCAAGCTGCAGAACATCACCCCCCTACACACAGGAGATGTACCTCTGTATCAGGAGTCTATACACACCTGAAAGGGGGATAAAGAGCAGCAGAAAACATTTCATACAACAGCTCTCAACTGACTACACAGGAGACTAATTTGCTGTATATTCCCTTCCGCTGAAACATTCTATTTGTTACCTCCAAAGACTCTGCACGTGTGGCAACACAGGAAGCGACAGACATGAATCAGACTTCGTGAAAGGTGTATTGTGAATGGAGAGTATAAATTATTATAAATGTGTGCACGTGCACATCATAGAATGGAACTACAATACATGAAAGTGGTGCTCAGTGCTAACCAAAATTGCAGTCCCAGCTGTCTAATTTTGGGAAAGTAGGAGCTGTGTGTTGAGCATCCTCAAAGCTAGGCTGTGCTTTATTCGGAGTCTAAAACGGATCTAACAGCCGCACTGTAGGCATGAACGACTGTAAAACCAGGGGTTTAGCACACGTATCCAGGCTGAGGTCTGTCAGAGCGCACTGGCACCCGACAGCGGAGCCCTCCGAAGTGGCACTCGATTTTTACCACTTTTTCGAAGCAGGCGGGGCCGCGGTGGAGGTGGAGCCGGCTCTGCCCGCTGCGGGACCGGCGGCCGGGCCGGAGATGCGCGGAGGTGCCGCGGGCCGGGCTTCCTGCTGCCCGCACACCTGGGAGCGGGGCGTAGAACGGGGGTGGGAGCTCAGGGCACCGCGGCTGTGAAGCGGCTCGGGCCGGGGAAGGCAGCGCCGGCGGAGGAGGCGGCGGAGCGGCGGCGGGAGCATGGAGCGCTGCTCTCCCCCCCCGCCGGAGCAGGAAGCGGTGGAAGCGTGGCTGGACGATCACGGCGACTTCACCCGCTCTTACTTTGTTAGAAAAGCTACGAGGTAAGACCGGAGCGGCGGCGGATAGAGGCAGTTCCTTTCTTTACAGGAAAACCCTCGTCCTTTTCCATTTCACTTCGCTGCCTCCAAAGAAAATAAAGAGAAGCTACTCCCACCCCACCCCCGCCGGCCCCACTCTCGAAAGAGCAAGAACTGAAAGCAGCACGCAGCAGCTCCGTCCGGCTGCCACCGAAGGGCACATGCGGGCTCTGCCTCCAGCCCCCGGCCCGCGGCCGCTCTGCAGCGGGAGCGCCCAGGGAAGCTGACCCAGCCCCGCAGCTCCCTGCCCTGGGCTTTTACTTATTTATTTTGTGTTCTCCTCGGTTCAAAACAGACATGGGCAACTTCTCGTGAGTAGCGAGCTGCTATATAGCTCCCTGCCCTGCGAAGTAGGTAGAAACCTCAAAGAGCATCTGATACCTTGGGGAGGGCGCGTTGTATCAGTACTTAGTCATCTCAAAACAAAGCGCTGCTCTTCAAGAGCTCCGTCACCGTGTGGGTTCGTTACCTTTTTTTGACATGAGGGCGGCCCCCGGACCGGAGAGGGCCACGGGTTAAGCGCCGAGGGAGCCGATGGGCTGTGCGCGGTGCATTCGAGACGGGAGCTCCGCCCGGGGAGGGGGGCTCGGGAGCCCGTCCAGTGGGGAGAGCGGCTTTGGGACTGCGCCTTCCCCCGGGGGGAGGCAGGGGTGCAGCCCGGGCAGGGAGGGCTCGGGGCAGCTCGGGTTCACTGTCCGGGGAGCGGGGTGCCGCCCGGAGGAGCGGGGTGCCGCTCGGGCTCGCTGTCCGGGCAGCGGGCGCGCTGCCGGCAGGGGGCGGCTCGGGGGCGGCCGCTCCGCGCTCGCCCCTTCCCGGTGCCGGTTCTTGCGGAGAGCCCAATATTGAGGACCTGAAGAGCTCGCCTGGGCATTTCCCTCCCTTGGCTTGACATGCTGCCTTTTGGAGATAAGAGGAGGTATTTGCTCACTGTTGTCACACACTTCAACGGCGGGACTTCAAGTTGAATTGGAGTAAATTCGGCTATTTTTAGAAGTGGAGTCAGGTTTCCATTTTGAATATTTTCCGATAAACAAAGCCGTGGGGATGCAGAGCCCGGGCGATGTGCAGCTCCCACGGTATATCTTAGCGGAGCTCGGGTCAGTGAGTGCTGCTCTCGGCTCCTCGGACACGGCGTCTCCGCGCTCCCCTCGCTGCGCTCCCGCTCGCACCATCTGCTCACCGCTGCCGGTTTGCTTCTTCCCCGAGTCGCTCGGCGGGGATGGATGCATTCTGAATGAGGTTTTGCTGCTGCTGCTCCTCTCTGCATGGGATGGGGCGGTAAGAAGAGACATCCCCATTAATAATTGACTCGGAGAGAGCTAGAAAGCTTCAGGGGTCACCTGCTTGCTTGTGACCATCTGTCAGGCAGTGCCTTTTCTTCTGCTGCTGCTTCCTTAGGTTCATTTAACAGAAAAAAAAAGTCTTTAAAATGTCTTTTAAGTATTGCTTGATATTTTTTTTAGGCTGTACGTAGGTTCAGGACGCATAGATGGAAGTCGTTAATGTTGATGCTCTCCAGAGCATGGTGTGGCACTGAAGAGCAGCTTGTTTGCCCAGGAAATAGGGTGCTTTGAGAAGTAGCATTTTCCTAGTTCAGCCTGTCACACTTCCTTTGGAAACTGGATGTAGTATTGAACAAATAGGAATGCTAATTAATAGTAACCACTGTGTCAGATTTTTTTTCCCCATGGCCAGGTTTGGTTAGTCTTTTTTTTTTTCCACTCTGAGGCACAGTTTTGTGTTTGTGCCGTTCTGAAAGAGGCAGTACCTCAGAAAATCCAATTCAGCCGAGTGTCTGTGGTGTCAATGCCTCTGCAGTTAGAGAGGGGTTTGCAGAAAGACTGTGGACTCTTGAGTCCCCACTTGGCAACAATTCTGTGATGGTTTTGAAATGACGGAAACATTGCAATTGTCTCAAAACTCTCTTCTCTGCTCTCTTGCATGGAATTATTTTTTGTCCTTATTGTATAAATAGAAAACTACATATAATAAGGAACATCTCTGTTATATGTAAGTTTGTATTTGAAAAGACAAATGACAAATTACTTTGTATGTTGGTTCAAAGATGATAATGTGTAGAGCTGAGTGGTTTGAAAGAACAGCTGTACTTTGTAAAGAGATTTAGTGTTCCACTTGGTAGCGTTATTTAGGGCTTGAAAATATAAAATACCATGCTTTGTTTTAGCTGAATCTTTGCAGAGCAGCAAACATTGAACAAAGACTACGCTGTTAATGTTTTGCTACTTAGCATTATATTTACTCTCTCAAGTAAAGCAGCGTTCTCTGAGCTAGTTTCAACTCTATTCTAATCATAATTTACTGCTTCTCTTTTTTTTGTTTTGCTTCATAATATGCTAAAGTTCTCACAGATCCTGAAAGCAATAGACCAAGAAGTTAGTTTATCTGGGATCTTGTGGAGCACAGAGGCATATTCAGCTGCCACTTCTGAGGCACAATTGCTAATGGATAGTTTCTGTTTCTTTTCCTCAAATATTTCTACATAGGAATAGGAAAAGATGAGTAGCTCCATCATTTATGACTGCATAATACAAACAATTTCCACTTCTATAATGAGCTTTGAATTAGAACCTAATTTAGCAATTTTATAATGAGTGTTGAATAGTTAATATATTTTTAATGTAATTAATTCCCACAGTGTTTTATACAGTAATTCTGTTGGTAATTTCCAGACACAAAAAAATTTTTAATTAGGTGTCTAAATAATACTTAGAAGATGTATGCTTTGATTTTTTTTTTTTTTTTTGTCAAGTATGGGGTTAGGGTTATCTCATAATTGAACAGTTGCCTCCTGATCCAGTTTGCGTAGGGCAGTTTGATATAGTATCTGTTGTCGTGGTTTGAAATACAAGTTGTATTTTCTGGCAAGGTGTCACTTTAAAAGATGTTTCTTTCTAAGTGACAGTTTGCTCATAAAGTGACAACTGTTGGAGTCGCTGTGCTCCCCAGTCCATGGTCTGGATTCTTGGAGGGAAGGGCTACAGGTTCCAGCCTAACAAGTGCGCGCCTGTGTTCGTCTCTCCCCTCCGATGCGTTGCAGAGGATGAGCACATTCCAAGGGCTTACACCTTGTGTTTTGATCTGCAATGCCTCGAGGTTGCCAGTGTCCTCTGCCTGCAGGAAGGCCACATCCCGGCCTCCTGCCAGGCTGGGCTGGCTTTATGGATATTCTCTGGTAAAACTGCGTTGATTGAATTCCACCTGAGCAGTGCGAGGCTCCAATCCTACCAGCGTGTAATCCAGGTGAATGGCTTTGTGTCCTTCCTCCTTGGAGTAGGTGAATGAACTGAGATCTCATGAGTAGGAAGGTATGGCATCAGTTGTTTATGACTTTATTTCGTACCAGGGAAGTGAGTGGCATGTGGAGGCAATATAAATAGCTGTTATCCTTGAGGTGCTGTTCCAGGATGATCAAAGTGCAGCACAACAAAAGGGAAATGGGTCACCAGCACACTCTGGGACGAGATGAATTTGGTTCACTCAGTGAGCCTGTGCTGGCTGACAAAACTTCTGGCTGGAGAGTTTTGTACTGCATACCTAAGGGTCAAGAGTTTCTAAATGCCTTGCTGCTATGAAGTTTCAACTTCTTTTTATTTTTTTATTTTTAAATTTTTTTCCCACAGCTCTTATTATTTTTCCTCTCCCAAAGTTTTAGAATTGTCGTATTCTGGCTTCCCAGAAGCAGAAACATTTTCAAGTAAGGTAGTTCTGCTTTGTTGCTACAACTATGGCTGTTCTAACTAGATGCTATAAAGGTATAATCTGCAGGATTTGGGTTTTGGTTTTTTTTGTCACATTTATGGCTAAATTCATTATCCTTTTTGTTTCCCTGAAGTTTTATCTTTTGACATTCCTTTAGAAAAACAACCCATGCATTGCCATGCTCAAACATCACACTTATTTCAACCCGCTGTGGAATATTTCTGTACTTCTGACTTCCTGTTTGTCCCTGTTTTAAAAATATGGGAGTGATTCTCTCTAGTGCTCTTTGCGCTTAGAAGCAGCAGCCTGCCAAAACAGCCAAACTAAAATTACTCCTCTCAATGAGAGGTAACTGTATTGTTACAGGCAGCTTTTATCTGGTTCCCTAAGTGTGTGGTGGGCTGGAGACAAATTATTGATCCAAATCTTGTATGCCCTTCAGTGGAAATAAGATTATTTTGTTATAAATACATCTTGGCTTATTAGCAGGTTTGGGAAATATTTGCAAATGAATTAAGGTGGGGTTGTATTCGGAAAAATAAATGTTCTGAAAGTGTGGTACTTCACAGTGCTTCACTGAGGATTCCAGAACTGCTGTTTACTGGGAAACTGTGCTAAAATTCAGGTATTGCATTACTTGAATATATCAATATATCAATTACATTTATTACTTTGAGAACATTCAAGCACAGTTGTTTGGGTTTTGTTTTTTTTTTCTTCTTGATGGCTGGTGGAAAATGAATTTGTAACGTGCAGCCTACGGTACTACATTAGTCAGGACATTTCTAGTCTCTGTCTAGAGGGGTTTTAAAAATGTCTTTCAGTTTGAGCCAGCTACCTGAAGCTGGCTTACTTTGAATCTCCTCAATATTATGTGTCAGATGCTTTCTGTGCATTGGTAATTCGTGTGTGCTTAATTTTTTGTAATTGAATGAAAATTCTGATTTTCAAAGATAAAACTATTGGAAGTTTTCTGCACTGAAATATTCTGTGGCCTGTGTTTTTTCCTAAAAAGGTGTTGCATATAAAAAAAAATTAATAATAATCCTAAAAATGCACAGGTATGAACTGTATGTACTCCTAATGTGTACTTGGTAAGCAGACATTGGGCTTTGAACTTTTGTAACTGAAGGATCCCAGGAGCTTTCCAGTGGAGGCACAGAATCCTGTGCAGGTAGTTTGGATATGCTAAAAGGAGACTGGCTTTTCTAAGTTCCCAATGTAAAGCATTTATAAGAGGGCCTCATACCCACTGATTGTTGGGACCATGGCTTGAAATCCACAGGAAGCAGTGGTGCTAATGCAGGGCATCAGAATATTTTCTCCCACTGATTTGGTTTTACTGGATGTTTACCGAGCTTTTCTGAGAACTAAGTACAGGGGGGAAAATCAATTTCTGTAAAATCTTGGAAAGTTTTCTTGTTGGTATAATGATGTCCATAGTTATCCCACTTATAAATAATGTATCCATATCCTTCCTTATGCCTTTCATGATAACAGCAAAGTTTAAGATGATCCCAAAATATTTTTAACTACTGATTCAAAAAGTATTCAGAAAGGTGAGGAATGTTGCCTGTATTCAAGTTGCAAATGTGATTGACTGCTTCTGGCATTTGGTATTGGAAATAAAGTGAGGTGAGTGCTGGAGTATTTTGGAAACAATTTCTAAAGCAGCAATTACTGTAGACTGAAGAAATTGTCATTTGATAAATAAGAAACTACTTACTAGCAATTTACATCTTAAATACCCCCAAAGGTCTAAACTGAACTCCTACACAGAATCTTTGGTATGGAGATGAATTAGTCAGCAGAAACTGTGAGTAGCTACAAGGAGAATTTGCTTTCACTCAGATCTGCTTGCCCTGTGTGATAAAGAAACAAATGGGTGTGCAGAATACATTAATTAAAATGCACTAAAACCTTAGAGGATGGGTAGAAAATAAGATGGGGCAAACCACTCTGGTAGTTAACATCCCTCTTTGCCTCCTTCTGTTTCAGGCTATTACCATATTACAGTGTTTTTGATAATGCCAATAGGCATTGAAATCTCATTTCCATTGTTGGGTGTTTTTGTGGCTGTAACTGGGGAGACTTTAGAGAACAGGGTCAAATTTCTGGAGAGAAAAGTAGAGCTGAGGCATACATTGCCTCTACAGGAGATAAAACAAAGTTCAACACCTTTCTTTGTTTGCTAAGTTATAGAGAAACATGGATGTTCTCTACTGGGTACCTGAAGAATCCTCATGTGAGGAGGATTTAGGAAATACATTCTTGACTTGATATGCTATACCACCTATTTTCATTTCCACCATTAAAGCATTTTGGTTTTGTTGTGGAAAAAATATAATTAATAAAAGCACAGTATAGAAGTATTTCTTTTCCTTACAGAAAAAGAAACATACATAAATTTACATGGAATGTTTTCTCATTTATATGGTTGACTTGAAGAAAACAGTATGTTAAAAAGGGCATTAAATACAAAAGGAGCTATTTGTAAAGTGCTAGAAAAGAAACCCTACTCAAATAGCCCTCGTGAATAACGCAATGGTTCCAATTTCACGTTGGATCTGGCACTGAAAACATCACTACAAAATATAGTTGCTTAGTAAATATACATATTTTCCTATTTATTTATGCATTATGGATAACTCACCCCAGCCAAGAGAGCTGTCCCAGAGCCTCTGCACCACTTCAGTCATACCTAACCCCTGGTTTAGGAATTCAGGTGGAAATGTAGTATTGAAGGTTTGCATGAGTTCTCCAAGCAGGTGTGAATTTAACTCTTAATCCATTTTTCACTGAAATTACTGGTATTGTCCTACTGCTTTCCCAGAAAAATCATTCAGTACCTAGTTACTTTTTTTTTTTTTTTCCTTTGAGCTTGGAGCAAGAAGCAAACAGAGGGAGGAGAAATAAAGGTCAGGTTTTAGAATTTGAACTTTAATCCCTGAGGATTTATTCTGTCTTTCCTTATAGTGTGAGTAGAAAGTCTCTTCTGTGGAAGAAAGCTTCCTTGTAAAAAGTGAAGCTTGAAGTTAGGTTATTAAAGAAAACTTGAAAATAGCCGAGAATAGCCTGTCAGTGTTAGTTTTTCAATTTGATTTCTTTTGCTACAAATAATAAAGCAATCTCCGCCTTCTATTTTTTTTTTTACAAAAGAGCATTCAGACAAGATTAAAGTTTCATAATTCTGAGAAGTTATTTCAGTCTCTCATGAGATGGTTTGAATCAAGAATTAATGTTCTAAATTAAGAACTGTATTCAAACAGAAGTCATTTGTGCCAATTGAGATGTTTAAAGCTAAATGTATGCTAATATATTTGACCGAGTTGTGCTAAAAAACTGGCACTGTCATACTTCATATTCCAGAACTGCTTGCCTACCACTGTGAGAAATGGCATCTCCACTAACTATAACTGGGAAGGCTTTAAGGAAAAACATCTATTGTTCTTGTCAATCTGTTCTTTTAGTCAGTTTGAAAGCACTTCTTTTACAGTCAGTTTACTGTTTCCACCTAATGAGGTCTTACAGAATTTATTTAAATCTTTCCAGTGGTAGAAAAGAGACAAAATCCCTTAGAATGTGATTGTGAAATAGGAAGTACTAGAAAGAAAATGGGAAGGCAAGTATAATATCCAAGTGGTTTTGCATTTCAAACTCCTTTGCTAAAACCAAATAGTTTTGGAGTTTTTGTGAATGCTTTAAATTATTTGTGTCTAAATTATGTCAAGCTACTGGACAGAAATTTGAAGACATCTAGTGGTTATTTTATGGAAAACAGTTATCAAATTGAGCTTTAACTATTGTTGATTTCAACATTGGCAGGATTAGGCTACAGGAATTCAGACACTTGAAAGCTGGCATTTTCTAGCAGGCAAGTTTGTACTCCCTCTCCTAAAGTGTGTTACCAGTAACTGCTGGTTTGAATGAAAAATCAGCAGAACAGTCCACATGGCTACTAAAACATTGTATGTTGCATATATGAATGGTTTGTGAGCACGTGCCCCCCCTGCATGACCTGGCTCAAGACATATTGATTCTTTGTGCCTGTGTTTTCTCAACCATTGATTTTCTGGTTTTATTGCCTATTAATACCAAAAACTTCTTGCTCTAAGCACAGGTCTGCTTTGTGTGCAGCATTTAACAGATTGGGGCCAAAGAGTCTTAATTCCTCTGAAGCTCACAAGTCTCATGTACTGCAGATTACATGTGCTTGTATGTAAGAAGTGATAGAGAGGAGAATCACACCATCTTTTTTCTTTTTTTCTTCAATGTTTTGCCTGCCACTGCATTTTTATCCCCTTCTTAGTACTATCATTTCAAAATTCCTCTCCAGTTTTGTCATCTGTTGATGAAGTCATCAGCCAAAGTCAGCAGTCACTACTGTCATTGCTTTATAGAGGAAAGATTGGATTTGGCTGATAGGAGTGACTTAAAAATGGTAACTTCATATTTTACTATTCCTGTTCATGAGCTCTGGGATAAATTACATCTTTCTTGAGTGAAGGTTCATATCAAGGGATCATAGTGCAGTAAAGGATGCATCCTGGCCATGAGGAATAGGGGTGCTGTAACTCCTCAGCTCACAGTGATTGCCATGGTAGGACAGAGACACTGCATGGATAACTGTGGATCAGTATCTGCTCCTTCAGCTTCTAAACGACAGCCAGGGTCTTGCCCTTACAATCAGCTCTTGACAATGCCAATGCTTACTGAAGACTGTTCATATAAATGGTCACAAGTGTTGGTTTCTTCTTGCAGTCCTTTCAAAATGATGTCTTAATTGTACATGGCACTCGTTGCTAATTTCCAGGAGCCTCACTTGTGGCTCAGGACGTGTCTGGTGTCAAATATCTGCTGAGCTAATTCTGTGCTGTGAGAGTACTTGTGTTAGTCATAATACCCTTCTTGTCATGCATTGTTAAATAGGACTGAGTGTCAACAAGAGAACGCATGTCAAGACACCGAGAGATTTTAAATAGAGTTAGAATACGTCAGCTCATGCGAAATGCTGCTTCTTCCACCCTGTGTGTAACTGGGTGAGTAAAAGGAGCTAAATAGTTTCCTTGTTAGAAGAGGCATTTGGTAAAGGTCACTGAACACTGTTCTTTTTCCAGTTGAATTTGAATGGCTTTCCTGTTGCCCAAAGTAAAATGCTTAAAAGGCTGGAAGTTGAAAACCATGCTTTAACCAGTGTAGTTAAGGATTTGTTGTTGTTGTTAATCTAAAGAGCTTTCTGAGAATCACACACTGTGTTGGCAAATTATTGAACCATCACCCAAGAGAAATTAAAGGACAGGAATATGTTACTCATAATGCAGCTCCACATATAATTCTGTTCAGTGTTTAAGTGTTTCATAAACAGGGCTGATACCCAACAAGTAGTCAGTTCTTATTAAACATAATTCCTTTCATGTGAAAGGTTTTACAGCTATGCTCCACATCCCCCAATAACCTCCATAAGAAATGTATGCTTATTTTACACAGTAAAAAGGCAAGAGGATAAAAAATTAATAATCTCATGGCCGCAGTTTGGGAACAGGTTATTAGCATTCAAAGTACATTGTTCTTACTGATTACTACTGCTACACCATTAAGGCCTGGGGAAATCATAACATGATACTGCAGAATAAATAAAATCACAGGTTTCTGTTGATAAATCAAATTTCTGCTGTGGCTTTTTTTTATGCATGAATGGTAACAGATCCTTTCTCTGCCTTGCATCTTGTATCAACACATCCATGTATGTAAGTTCAGTGTAAATAAGGAGAAGGGAAAATTGTATCTTTTTATGTTCTCCTTTCCTGAGAAGTAAGTAAACAGCAAATCAGATTGCTCTGCAAACTGCTGTTGCCCAACAACAGCACAGGTTCATTTCCAAACATGCCTCCAAACATGTCTTTTCAATGATGTGGCTTCTGAGCCTCATCAGTCATTGGAGAACACCCTCCATCTGGTACTATGCCATTACTGCTACTTTTCAATCTTACCTTCCATTAATGCCAGTCCTTAGTTCAGAAACTAAGTCAGCACACATGTGAATCTGGATCAAATCACCAATCTTCTTTAAAACTATCCATTTTTCTGTACCTCCTACCTTCTTGTGTCTGATGTTTAAATGCCTCCAGGTTCTTTTCCGCAGCTTTAGTGCTAGATGATAGTTTTGTTTTGGAGAAGCTAATATTTCTAGGTATTTTTTTATTTTGAGGAGATCAGAGTAAAACAAAAAGGACCCACATGTAACATCTGCTAACAAGAGTTAGCAGCACTGATTTTAGAGGTTGCACTGTATTTATGTACATACTTTTCTATCTTAAGCTTTTTTATTTTCTTAAGAATATTTTTGGTCATTTTAATAGAAAATGTTTATTATTTCTCCTTCAGCCTAATCAATGAAAATTCCAAGTGTTATCAAATGCTAGCTTCTTATTTTGACTTTCAGTGAAACAGCTTTTGCAAGTGTGACACTGTCCTATGCAAATCCTATTTTGCATTGCAGTAATAAATGGTCACAGCTCCCACATTTAATGTTTATCCTGTTTAAATACTGGAAAGTGATATTGTTAAAGTCAAATTTCTAATAATAGATTAGTTATTCTTTGCTTCACTGCAAGAAACACTTCGATGAGGTTACTGCACATAAAAATAGGTATCACTGGTTTAATAAAGGAGGATCATTGGGTTTTAATAATTCAGTTTTTAATAATTCAGTTCTTTATAGCATATTTGCCTACAGCTGAAATCTCCAAATTACATGTGATTGAAAAACTCTTTCAAGCCTTCCTGACAAAAGTCAGATGAGTTTCCTTTTGGGGATGGCTTGCTGTTAAAAATAATATTGTCGGACTTTAGCTTTTAATTGAGCAGTTTGCTTTGAGTTAAGGGTTAATTGTGTTGCAGGACTGGATCCTACAGCAAAGATCAAGGTGTGCTGTAAGGAAAATAAGAGCATTGTGCAGTGCTTTTCATTTGTAACGTACACCGACTCGTGTAACTGATCAGCGGCTGACTAACCTGACTCGCTTCCATGGCTTCATTCAGCTTCACTCTCAGAATTCCTGTGGTCTGCTGAGCAAATAAGAAATATCCCAAATTTAAAACATGACCACCATGAAAGGTTTCCAAAAAGATCAGACTTGTTAATAGGATTTTTGCTGTTCCTAGGCTCGGATGTTATGTAATACAGTAAAAACCCTTTTTTTTCCTGAGAGTAGGACATGTGCTGTGAAGAATCCTTGACACTGAGGAAATGAAATTAAAAGCCCTGTATTAAAAAAAACCCCACCAAACAAAAGACAAAAAGAAACAGAAAAACCCCTCTGATTTTGGACAAGAAAATGCAGCAATAAAAGAAGTGTACATGTTATGATGATATGCTGTATTTAGTGAGGACATTATTAGGGTTGGCTTTGTAGTGCTGAGTTAATTTGAGAAGCACAGTTAAATACTATAGATCCATGGCATTTTTTGATTGGTGATGAGCTCTTAAAAATGCAATTTTAGGGTTATTCAGTATTTGGGGTTGAGTTAGACAATGAGTATCAGATTCAAGGAAAGAAATATGAGACATGCATGAAAACAGTCTGTTCTTATTTTGAGGGAGGTTGAATTGCTAATATTCATGTTTCTTTGATGGTTTTTAAGCAAAACTTTGATGCTTTGAGTCCAGCCAGCATTTTTTATTAACTTGGAGGGCAGGGGAAGTTAACTTAAAAATATTATATTGGCAACAGAAAAATAGGAAGGGCTGCAGGCGATTGACAGAGAGAATTAAAGGTCAAAATTCTTTTTAGAGGTTAGAAACAAAGATTTGTCTTCAGATTAATATATATGTATGTCTTATACAGAAATTCAAATCTTAGGAATGGGAATGATTGGAACTTTTCAGTCACAAAATGATGGTGTAAACTTCTGATCTGTTCTCTGAAAGCCACAGTGTGATTCTTCTCTGCCCTATTCAGGTATTTCCTCTAGGCAAAAATAGCTTCTTTTTTACAGGGCAGAAAATGTTACTGCTTAATCTGGGCTAAGTGCTGTGTAAAATTGGAGAATACTGATACAGAGGAGTCTAAAGGTGTATCAGTGTCCTCTGTGTGAAAAGGTTTAGTTCCTCTCTCACAGTCTCAGCTTCCAATACGCACTAGAGGATTTTCAATTCACGTCACTAGCTGTATTTTTGGTTTTGCTTTACAGAGAAATGGTTAATGCATGGTTTGCTGAGAGAGTTCACACCATCCCAGTCTGCAAGGAAGGAACCAAGTCCCAGAGCGAAGCCTGTGCCTGTCACCAGCCTGCCTGTGCCGAGACCACCAGCTCCGGGACACCAGCGAGGAAAATCTCCGCTTCTGAGTTTGACAGACCCTTAAGGCCTATTTTTGTCAAGGACTCAGTAGGAGCAGTGAGCTTCCTCTCTGACTCTGACAAGAAGGAACAGATGCCTCTGCAATCTCCAAGGATTGAGACCAGTGCAGGGGATCAGTGCTCGAGACTATTAGAACTTGTGAAAGATATTTCTAGTCACTTAGATGTCACAGCGCTTTGCCATAAGATCTTCCTACACATCCACGAGCTGATCGCGGCCGATCGCTATTCCCTGTTCCTGGTGTGTGAGGACAGCTCCAACGAGAAGTTTCTCGTGAGCAGGCTGTTTGATGTGGCAGAAGGATCCACCCTGGAGCAAGCTTCCAACAACTGCATTCGCCTGGAGTGGAACAAGGGCATTGTGGGTCATGTGGCAGCCATAGGGCAGCCTCTCAACATCAAGAATGCCTATGAGGTAAGCCAAGGAAATTTATCTTCAGCAGTTCTTGAAAAAGAAGCTGCCACGTTGTCACCTGCTGGAATATTGCCATTGTAATGCTTGTATTTGGTGCTGTATGACTTGTGGTCAAGGTGCAAACTCAACACCATGGTTTTGGTTATAATATGTGTATTATAGACACATGAGCATACAAAAACATGAAGCTAGGACTAAGAAAATTCGAGTTCTACTGAGGTGATTATTCAGAATTCAATACTGAGGTGAATAAATGAAAAAGCAATCTCTTGCTAAAAGCAAAACTACGAACCACATTTTTGAAATTGTATTCCTCTGTGGGCACAGATCTTTCAGTTTTTTAAGTTTTTCTCAATGACAAAAGGTAAATTAGGGATGGTTAATCCATGAGCATATTTATTATAATGATGGTCTAGGCTCAAAAGAACCCCTTCTCCTAGGGTTTGGGGTTTTTGTTCTTTATAGCAGTGGTCTTAATCTATTGGCACTCCAGTTCCACACAAGTGCTTTTTTGTTGTTAACACAATGATAGTAACAACTTTAAATAATTGTTGGCTGGTAATGGAACCTTTGTTACCCTGCGTAAGAGTCAAATAAAATATTAAACTTCTTAATCTATAAACCAAGAAAAAGAGCTGGTTTTAGGCTAGTAGTCTAATAATTGCATTTTTTCTTGTGTCAGGATCCAAGATTCAATGCAGAAGTTGACCAGATCACAGGGTATAAGACTCAGAGCATTCTCTGTATGCCAATAAAGAATCACAGGGAAGAGGTAAGTGACAATCTTGGGATCACTTAACATAATACTATTTCCAGTCCAGCTGTTGCTTTAAACTTTCATTAACTGGCAGCCATCATCTTCCAACAATCTTTTTTTTTTCAGCAAGACTGCTTATGTTTGTTTAGACTGTAATTTTATCTTATCTAGTTGAGTAATGTAAGCCAAAGGGAACTGTCAGGAAGAGTTTAATCCCAAATGCAGCAGTAGAATATATATATTTAACTCCAGAAGTGCTGTTCCTGCTTCCTGTACTCAGTATCTGTCAGCATTAAAGTTCTCTGCACACTTACTGGTCTATCTCAAATTGTGATTAAGTTACTGTACTTCAGCTTAGCTTGTATCTATATTGCTTAATTCAGAGGGCACAAACTGGGTTTTATCATTGTCTAAAAACCTGATTATTTTTACACTCTCTTAACTCAACATGGTTCCTAATTTATTACTTATGAGCTAAGTGCCTGACATCAGGCATTGAAAAACAGATGGTGTCAATGTGATTCAGAAAAGTCATCCTCAAGGCATAGCTTAAATCACTCCTAATTTGAAACAATGTGAATCTCCTCACTGAACTCTTGTCCACATTTCCTGTCCATGCTGCTTCTCATGGGAGCTCTCTCATCCTGTCTCATGCTATTGCAGTAGGGAGAATTCTTGTTATGGGCTAACAACAGCTTCTTGCCCTGAGTGTTTGAAGAGTGAATTCAGTAAAGTGCATGAAAGCCAGTGAACAGGAAAAGATGAGATGCAGCCTTTGACTTAGGGAGTAAGGGAAGTAGGGTTGGGTTTTCTTTGATCCTGAGTGTAGTGGCCTTCAGCCACATCACCGGTTCTAGAATACTCATGAAATGTAAGGCTCTCCACACAGTGTGTCAGAGCTTTGAAATGGAGATTTTGCTCTCCTGGAATCCATGTATTTTTCAGTGCATTTATAGTTTGCTTCCAGAAAGCTCAAGCTTCCAAAAAGAAATGTTGCCAAGATTGATTTGAAGACATCATATCTTCTTTTTTTTTCTCTTCCATCTTTCACTCCTTTTGTAGTGTCACCTTGACTTCTACTGCACTGAACCTTCTTTTAAAAAATTAAATTAATTGATTAAACTGCTGCATTAACTTGTTTACTGAATCTTACTCTAGCTGACCCAGATTATCAGTCAGTATTTCCTTTCTTTATGTACTGCAAATTTCAGCTTAAATTATTTTATTCCATTCTTCCAAGGACAGCACTTCATCCTTTCTTACTCCCACTCCTGCTTAAAAGTCTTCCCCTTTCTACCTGGCAGCAGCCACTGCTGGCCCTGAGCCAGCAGATGAGCAGAGCAGATGCCATGTGAAGAACTGTCAGGGATCAGTGGTCCATGTCAGGCTGATGCAAGGCTTCCAATTTCATCCAAGCCATGCCAGTTTGTTTTTGTCAAATGGAAAAAGATGGAGTGTTCCATGGAACTGGGCACAGAAAGGAGCTGCTGGCTGGGGAGTGTGAAAGTGCTCCCTTCTCACCAGGTGCTGCTGGTGGGTGGGGAAGGAATAAGAGCTGCAGTCTGTTTGTCCAGCCCACCATGACTTAAGGGCTGAATAAACCTGCAATGGGCCGTGTCTTCAGCCAGCTTCCTCCTCCTGAGTGCATCAGCAAGCAGAAATGAAGCAGCAATTTGTTTATTTTGACAAGTTCAGCCAACCTGAAGTTTGAGGAGTGTTACACTCATAGGCAATAATTTGAAGATGTTAAACTATAAGATTTCTTACAGGAAAAGGATGGCAGTTCCTATTTTTTTTTTTTTTCCCAGAGTTTTACAGTCTCTACCAGAAGGTTTTTCTTATTCTTACTGTAACAAATGACTGACATGTTTTTGGAGAGGCACTGGAGTCAGTGAATCAGTCCTTAATTTTCCATTCGTATTCTGCTGCTTTTTCTGTTTAAAAATCCCCCAAACAACAAAACCAGAATACTGGCTCCTCCCTGTTAAAATAATAAATAGATAAAATTTAAAAATCCCCAAAGCCACTCTAGAAATCTTGAGGCTTGTGAATGCTGCCTTAGCCCAGGATGTCAGCAGTCACAGTCTAAAGATGATTCTGGAAGACATCCAAAAATAAACACTGAGAAAGAGAAGCAACTGGGGCTTTCTGTTTGTTTGTTTAGTATTAGTGCTATTTTTTTAAAAACAAAAGAGTCAGTAATTGAGAGGAGGAAAATCTCATGCTGATTACTAAATCCTCTGGGCCTGCTGAAGTACGGAGAATTTTCCAGTAGATGTTTTTCACATTTGCCTATATTTCCACGAGGCATGTGAGAAACCAAAGTCTCATTTAAAAATAACAGCTAGTAAGAAAACCCATAAATGAAAACAATTTGATTCACAGAAGAGCTCATGGAGAGGGCCCAGGAATTAGTAACAATGAGACACACATTGCAGTGCAATAAGAGGACTTTATCTTTCATATGGCTTTGTAAACATTTGCAAACAGTCATTTTGACAGGACTGGGTAGGGACTAGACATCCTTACTCCATTCCTCAGCTTAAACCAACCTGTGGAGCTCTCCAGAGCTGATGGAAGACTCAGTACAGCCTTCTAGTAGGTTTGGAATACCAGGAGAATGGATGGTCTCTGAAGCACAGAGCCACCACAACTACCACACAAGATGTCCAGGTGGGACACCATTTTCTGTTATTGTTGCCCTATTTCTTTTTTTTTTTTTTGACTTGGGCATAGTAATTTTCATAAAAGTCAATCTCAGTTGAATTTCTATTAAAATCTGTAGGATTTTCTAATATGGAGCTTTTAGCTGAATTAATGAGATGTCTCTCCCAGGCTGTGAACATGTCAGATTGAATTTCCTAGTAATTGGCTAGGGAGGTGCTGGGGTTTTTTCTGGCAATGGTCACTCAGTTGTTTGGTTTTTTGTTTACTGGGCCTTATCTCCTGTCTCTGGGTAGCTCTTCCCAACAAATCAGGAGTCCTTTGAAAATCTCCTTTTGAGTTTTATTGTGTAAAATGGGACTGTGTCACCTTTAGGCAGGTTCTTTTCTCCCCCAGCGAACCTCTCAGATATCACACATCCCAATAGTTGCAGGATAGAGCAGGTCTAGCCAAGATGATTTGAAACCATCTCAGTTCCAGCGGCACTCTTGCTGCAGGATTCTGGAGATCAGCAATTTGGTTCTTGGATGGATTTTCAGCTTGTGCTGAAACATAACACATCATAGGAGCTAGACTGCTGCAAAGCATGGAGGCTACTGCTGGCATGAATGATTGAAAGGGATGTGAAATTTTTTGTTGATAAAAAATGAAAATCTATAAATACAGTTCTGTCACTGCAGCATAATTTTACAAGCTTGAGTCCAACCTCTACAAGACCAGGAGAGCAAAGTAAGGCCAACATTACTTTGTCTTCTGAAGTGGGTATGTTCTCTTAGCAAAAATGTCAAGTTCCCATTTTCTGTTACCATTCTTTGGCTTTAGTGTAATTTTCCCTCAGGTGCCAGCAAAGTAAATAAAAAATACATCTCCTTAAGAAGCAAAATTACATCAGAAGTCAGCTTGAGTAAGAGCCTACTGAAAAAGGCACCAGCTACCTGTAGAGCTGGAACAGCTTTCACAGAATCTGGCCTGTAATTTTAATGTGCAAAAAAACTGCAGCATGAAGCCATCCATATAAAATCCAGAGCACAGTCATCAGCATTGAAGTCATCAGTCATCACCCACTGGGTACTCAAGGTAGCCTGCTACTTTTAGAGGCAGGACTCAGCTATTGCAAGAGTAAAAATGAAATTCTTTGATAATTAGAAGAAATCTCTCCTTGCAATGTGGATCAGGATTTATTAAACTGGAAAAGTAGCACAGCTAGAAAAGAAAGGTTAGAGAGCAAGTAGAGCACTGGCAGATCACCTGTGTTACCAGCAAGAATACAATCAGAAAAGCTGTGTTTAGGTGGGGTAAAACATGTGTGAATACTGAATCCGCAGTGGATGGAAGGGTTGTTCTTCTTTGGGACTGAAAGTATGGGAACAATTCCATAATCAAAATGGCTTTTTGTCTTTGTGATCTATGTCTGTATTATGTAATCTGAATGGAAAATAGCAAAGGACTTGGTTTCTGATCCAAGGGGAATTCCCTTCTGCTCACCCCTTATGCCCTTTCAGTGGAGCAAACTTGGAAGAAGGCTCTTGCTGGGAACTGCAGGACTCCTCTAGATATCCTGTGTTCTATAACCCCACCTGTCTAGTCCAAACTGGAGGGAAAGCTCAGGAAAAGGAGCCTGTAGCACTCCACAGTGCACTGCTTACTTCAGTGATTAGGCCATAAACTCACAAGTACCAAAGTATAAGCAGATCCTAATTATTTCAGTCTTTCCCTTAGCTTTGGTTTTCTTCAGTCCAGAGGAATATCTTAAGGTTTTTTAGTTCCCAGAGTAGTTGCTCATCTTTGATTCAGTTTTTCTGCTGGTGCCAACATAACTCCCAGCTGAAGATAACAGATTTGACCTATTATTTGTGATTTGTTTAGAATAAGTTTTAAAAATGAGGATTTAGGTTTCATACTGTCCCTTAGCATTCTCTAAAATTCAGGCATATGTTCTCCATGGCCCCAAGTGCTACCATGTGATTGACTTTTGTCCTAATTACATAATTACTTTAGTAACAGGAGCAGATCCTCTCGAGTTTCCTACATCTTCTCCTAATTACCTGGTTTGCAGGCAAGACTCCAGTGGCTAAAAAACGCCTGTCTGAAGTTCCTTCTCATTACTGTCTCTGCAGCACATTCTATGGAATTCTGGGAAATGCACTGAAATTTTAACTGATACAAACAAGCCAGAATTTGGACCAGTTTAATTTTTAAAACTGTTCATTTTGTATGAAAAAGAAATGGGCACAATACAAAGTTGTCTGGAAGCTTAGAATGCCACTGAGACATCAATTAAGATGAGAAAGGTTTGCATATGCACAAAATGTTTATCCTCATGAAGTCAAGGTGAATTTTTAGCAGGTTTATTCTCCTCATTACTTCCTCCCCTTTAATTAAAATCCTTTATTGAAAGTCTTTATCAGAGATCTAAAACTGACCATTGCTCTTGCAACACCTGCCTTTGTTAGAGTATCTGAAACCTGGAGTGCTGATGAAAGGAGCCTGAATAGTCCTCTTTTTTGTCCCCCTGTATTAATATGGTCCTTTTACTATAGTTGGTTTTTTTTGGTTTTTTTTTACCACTGCAGACTTTCCTTTCATGGAGGGGATGTATTTAAACCACCAATGTGAAAGTACTCACCTTTTGGGTAAAAAGCCTCTGGCCTTGTTAAAGTTTCCTTAGCTCATGCTGGATCAAAACTGGGAAAAAAAAAATTAAATTAGCACCCAGGGAAGACAGTGGCATGAGAAGAGGTCTAAGCATTAACCTCTGCACATGTAGGTTAACATAAAAGCACAATAACTGGCTAAGGGATTTGCTTTCATTCAGAGTCTGCCAGAGAAGTACACAGGCTGATGGTACATGGTTATTACAGAAAGGAAGTCACTGGATGAGAAATATTCCTCACTGAAGTAAGGAAGAGGTTGACTGGGGGAAAAATGGGGTTGTATGGCATGGAGCTGAGAGTTGAGCTTTATTTCAGACAGGCATTTTTGAGCCCACAGTTGGCAGTGATTCATGTTAAAAAACAATGGCCTTACTTACAGCATCAGTATTTTGGGAATGCTGGGCTGGGAGATAGTAAATTGTCTTCTTTTCCATTACAAAAATAAAACCACATGACTTCCATCAATTTAGCAGTTACAACTTTACCATTAAAGGTTAAATACAACTTTTTAAACATGCTTACCACACAGTTTTCTTCTGACAATGTTTATCCTAAAAAAGCAAGATAAAAAACCATCATTAGTGTAAAACCAATGCAAAGTGCTAATTACATTTCAAACAAAGGAAGTGCTTGGCAGCTTTTTCTATCAGTTGTTGTCATCATGCTAAAAAATCTGAAAAAATCTAAAAGCTTTGCATTATACTTTGTCAGATTAATAACACTTTGTCTCAAAAGGAATGGAAATGCAGAATTATACTAGTGAAAGGCTAAGTCTTCAAATCCTGTAATCTAGGAAATGTTTCTGCATGAGAGAGAAACATTTATTATCCTAACAATTTGATTTAATAGTCAACCAAATAAATATGTCATAATCATTTATTATCTTATATAAATGTGCCTAGAAATGGAATCCAGTCACAGACTTATGAAAATTAGCTGATTTTTCTTTTTTGCATAGGTTGTTGGTGTGGCTCAAGCAATCAACAAGAAATCTGGCATTGGTGGCACTTTCACAGAACAAGATGAAAAGGTATCAAAGCTGGATGTTTAGGTCTCTTCTGTCTTCATAGCGGGAGGGGGATGGATATATTTTTAACCTTCCTGCTACTCAGAAATTTTTAAGTTATTAAAAATTAAACATCTCTGAGAACATAAACATTCCTGGCAATACTACAATTTTTTTTCTTTGAGGCCATGAGAAATGTGGATGTGAAATAATTTCATTTCTGGATCACCATGTCATTTATCTCTGAAACACAGTCTGACTTTACTGAAATGCATTGTGAAACACTTCCATAACTTTCAATGGACAAAATTTTTAATTAATTGGTTCCAACTCTCTGGCAAGCCCAACAAACACAATTTGAATATTATTATTGGAGTGATTCTCTTTCAAAACACCATGTCACTTCAGTATAGCATTTGCAGGAAAAGAAAAAGCTTTAGATAAATTATGAACAATATATGAGAGAATCAGGAAAGCAGCCAGTAGAATCGATTCCTAATTCCTCCAGTGCTTTTCAAAACTTTCCAGATTTCATGTTCAGATAGGTGGGGCAAAAACCATGCTCTGCTCAGGCTGAAGCAATTGACTTAACAATCAGCAAGAAAATAATCAGAGTTCACCCTTTCTATTTAAAAACTTCCCCTTTAAAACAAAATGCACACTGTGTTATCTGCAGGCTACCAGAATTAATCCCATCCTGAATGAGAAAAAAGAAACTTTGGGGTTGCTATGTCAGCAAATTTTTATTTTCACTTCCTCAGGGACTGAATTCCCTCAGAGAGGCGAGTTCCCTGTGGTCAATTTTTCTAGATAAAATATGCATTGCTGCACAATTATTTTTTTCCTTGAAGATGCTTTTTAGATGAACCCTACTTGTTCCAAGATAATGATCTTCAGATTTTAGCATAAAAAAAGAAAGGATTCTTGAGGAAATAAGAAATTATGAGTAGCTGAAAACAACCCAGATCCTGAACATGTGGTTGCCAAAAATAACAATAATATCAATTAATACTTCAGAGTGAAAACACAATGTTGCAGTAGCTTATCTTTGAATAGAGTTCAGATGCTGTGGACATGATCTGTGTGTGTGTGGGAGATGCTGATGTCCATTTGCCTGCAGGATTTTGCGGCGTATTTGGCATTTTGTGGAATTGTTCTTCACAACGCTCAGCTGTACGAGACGTCTCTGCTGGAGAACAGGCGCAATCAGGTACGGCCAACAGGTTTGTGCCAGGGATACAGACCTTAGGAGAGTTGGCAAGTAATCAGTGCCTCCTCTTCCTCTTTCTGATGTGATAGTTATTCCTTGGCTGCTTTTAATCCCTGTGATTGCTGTCTCTCTGATAAAGACTGGGTGCATTCCAGCCTGGGCTGTGAGAAATGGCTTGTCTAGGGGAGGCAGGTAGAGCCATGTGTCAGAAAATTTATTCCATGTTAATATACTTGATATTGCCTGCAATTATCCTGTGGTTCACTGTATGTATTAAACCACCAGAGGTGTCAGACTCCAGAAATTACAGGCAGGAAGGAATATCCCTGTGGAATAGCAGAGGGCATACAGACAGTTCCCTCAGACTATTACCATTATAACAGTCACTAACCATATTTTCAGTAATGATCAAATGGAAAAATGAATTTCCTTCTGATAGCTCTACTTTGCTGCCAGCTTTGTAACTGGTGGGTTGTTAATGCCATGGCCTCTGTGGGTGAATATGCCTGCCCTGTATAATGTGAGAATGTTTCAGAGAAAAGGCTAGACAGCAGTTTTAAAATTTTCCTGGTAGGTTTGAGTTTCCAAGTGACTAACAGTGTTTGAAAATTAGTACAAATTTGGGTAGTTTATTAAATTCATGTTTCTTCTGAGGAAAAAAAAGAGCATATCTGAGCAGCTAAGTCCTTCAACTGCAGCTTTGAAGTACAGCAGACTGTATCCAAATTATGTTTTCACCAAATGAGTTAATTAGGATGTGTTAGAATTACAACCAAGAATAACTGTTTTCAGCAGTCTTAAAAAATGTAAATATTATTGGTTTGAGAATGCACACATGAGCCGTAGGAAATTAGCTCTCCTAAGGACAAGCAACTGTGTTGTCTGGGTTTCACAGGTTTCATTTGACATATTAATGCCTAAATCTATTCTGCTTCTCTGACTGAAAACATCAGACAGCTTATTGTGCTATTTAATGCTTCCATAAAAAGTGTCAAACTGGCTAATACTCACTGTTATGTTGCAATCTGTGAGAGCCAAAACTTATTTCTGGTCACAGACAAATATTGGCTTCCCTGATTCAGGGGAGAGAAGAAGACTCAAAGACATCAGTAATGACAATTATTGCATAAATCGTGATTAGTTAAACCTTCACAAATGACCTTTTCTTCAGGTGCTTCTTGACCTTGCCAGCCTGATTTTTGAAGAGCAGCAGTCTTTGGAAGTGATCCTGAAGAAGATAGCAGCCACTATAATATCCTTCATGCAGGTGCAGAGGTGTACCATCTTCATAGTAGATGAAGATTGCCCTGTGAGTATGTTTATTTGGTATGAAGGCAGAAGTGGTTATTCCCTGGGAATGGGGTGGGCTTCCCTCCATTCTCATATGTTCTGTTGTCTTTTCATTCTCTCTTTTCTGTTGTGGCATCTGCTCAGGTTGGGTGTTGACATGAAAGGTTTTGGCCTTTGTGTAATTTAAGAATTTCTGTGCTGATATATAAATTTGGCATAGCTTGTAAATACCAGTATTTCTTCTCTGGGTCATTCAAGACACTTCAGCGATATTTAAAGTTGCTTTAAAAGATACCTTTATGGTAGCATCCAGCATGCTTGATGTGGAATGAAACTAAATAATTTTACACTTGTCTTTAGTATCAAGAATAGGTCTGGATAACTGCAGCAAGGTTTTAATGAGTAATACTGTTCCAAATAATGACAACCTCATACACCTGTGTATTCAAACATCCTCTTTGTATTCCAGGATACATTTTCTAGCGTCTTTCACATGGAATCTGAGCAATTAGAGGACTCAGCTGAAAATCTGAAGAGGTAAACCAATTAAACATCCTAAGAGACTGCTTAAGAAACTGTGCTTTTAATATTCTTTTCATGATAACAGACTTATTTCTACTGGATGCCACGTATTACTGCTATTTTTGTAGAGCAGCTTTTCCCCTAAAGTGGGCACAGACCAATTTTGTTGTCTGAAAAAGTCCCACTGAGCAGAGCAGGAGTAGGGTTTGATCTCTTCACTTTGCCAGTCTAAGAACATGGTTGTATTTTAAGGCTAAGCTATGGAAATGTACAGAGGAGCTGCTCTAAAATTGAATTCAAAGAAATCTCTGTGGATGACTATCTTGTAAAGGAGACATATCCAAATTAGTAAATACTAACCAAAATAATGCTTTTAATCAATTATTTTAATTGTTATTCTCATCTCACAGATAAAAAAGATGACTCAAAGAACGTGTCTGGCTAAATCAAGAATAGAGTCCTGAAGTTCTAACTCTCACTCATCCTTGGGAAACTACCAAGGAGTTCAACTGTGAGGAAAAGAAAGAGATAAAGAACTGAATTAAAATACTCAGATAAAATAGTTCACAAAGTTAACCTGAACCTCTGTACTGAGAATTGAAAATTACTGTTTCTGTCACCAAAAACAGTTGTTTCAAATAGTGTCAGAAAGAGACACAGTTGTATATAAAGTGCTCCACTACAGATATTTTGTGCAGAGAGGAAACAGATTTTCTGAGTCCCTTTGATGTTGTTTTGCTGTAAATATTTATTACAGTAAGTTAAATTCTATATATTAGAGAGTCATGTCCAAAGAGTGTGACTTGGCCTCCTAAAAGCTGTAGAGCTGTTTTAGATAGTGTTCAACCAGAAAGTACAGAGGTACAACAGCTTGGGAAGATCACAGGACTAAAGAAAATTCCTCTTTAGTCCTCTTCTACTCTGTGAGAATGGACCCTTTCTCTTCATTATTTATTTTATGGGCACTAGTTAATGAACTCAAAATGTTATTTACAGCTTGCATGGGCCATCAGGAACTTTTCTCACACCTGATAGGGAAGAGGAGTCTTGGAGGCTTAGTTGCTGATCAGACTCTTGTTCATGAGACAACACAATAATGTGCCAAGGGCTGCACTGTGAGTCAACCACTGCAGCTACAACTTCTGCTATGCTTGAAGGGCACAAGCAAGAGCAGAAATATAATGACATGGATTAGATGGGAAGTATTACTTTACATAATATAAAATTTCAGGCTTGTTATACAATCAAGGACACTGAATCAAGCCCCAAATCAGACTGTTTTTCAGAATTGTGGGGCATTGCCTTTTATGTATGAAATAACAAAGAATAATTCCTCTCCTCCAGCCCTGCAATATCCTTACACCAGGAGGATAATGAAATTCAAGTCAAATGTTGGAGGGAAATTTCAGGAGCTGGATAGGAATAGGTTTATAAGTAGGACATATGTCCTCCTCCAAGGCAGGCAAAGGGTCTAAGAGAATTAGAATATCTTAAATAAATCATGGCTAAAAAAGTGGGTGTGATTGATTCTTCAAAGATACTTTGTCCTGATTTGGAATAGACAGTTCTATTTCAGTAGCAGAACCTCCATGTGACTGATTGTCCCTTTACTTTTAGAACAAATTTGAAATTAACTTAGAAGCAGAAAATTCACAAGTGATACCTGCTGCACTCTCTTGAACTGCTATGTGAATTTTACCCAGTATTGGTTCTTCAGGAGTACCAGATTTGTTAATGTAGTTTGTTTTCAAATAGTTCTATTTTTTTTTATATAAACCCAGCTGTTCATTCTTTAACCTTCATCTGTGTAAACTGTAGGGAATTGTTTATTTCTTCAGTTTGGTGTTCAGTGTTAATGTTACTGAATATTAAAGAAATGGTGGAAAGCATGCACCAATCCATGCTGCAGTTTTGTGATGACAGCTGGATTGGGATACAGGATTTGACTCAACTCCATTATATATCTATTGGTTCTATCTATGTATCCTTCTCTGATAGAAGAAAGATATTCCTATGACCTGCCTGGCATAATTAAATTACTCACTTTTATGCAAAGCCCATAATAATAATAATTATGTTGTATCCTTCAGGGACTATGACACAAACAAAATCAATTACATGTATGCTCAGTATGTCAAGAATACGATGGAGCCACTCAACATCCCAGATGTCTGCAAAGACAGAAGATTTCCATGGACAGTAAGTAAAATAAGCTTAGGTTTGAAATTCAGAAATGAAAGATGTTTTTCTGTTTGACTTTTAAACCTTTTTTGCTTTTCCCTTATTATTTCTGTCAAGGTGGTCCCAGTTAAAATGGTGCAAACACACAGTGAGATTTGGGAGGCTCTCAGAAACTCCTTCCCTTTTATCCTTTCCTTTCCCTTCTGGTTTGGCAAAGATTAATGTTATAGATGGAAGTTCTTTGTTGCAGTGGAGAAGGATCAACTTCACTTTTCTTTGGGAGCTTTTGCCTGACACTTCCTCAAGTGTGATCTGGTGATGTGGTGGATGACTGAACACAGGGATGCTGGAGATGAGGAGGGAAGGCAAGGCTTAGGTTCCAGTCAGGGCTCCTTAATGGTCATCCTCAAGAAAAAGCAAAGTTTTAATTATGTATTTTCAATGCAGAAATTAGAAAGATGTCTGCTCTTCCCATTATGTTTAAGCCTGTTGGTGAGAAGGTAATGAGAGGGACAGGAGCTACTATGGTCAGCAGATGGCTTTTTACCAACATTTGTTCTGAGATACACAACAAAATGATCAGAAAAGACAGTGCTCAGTGTGATTGCTCCATTAAGTGGGAAAAAGGGACAGGCTCAGGGTGAGGAGCTGGGTTGTTTCCCTTTCTTTTCCTGTGCAAGGTTTCTTGGATATTCTGGAGTGGGTTTCTGTGGTGGATTGAGCAACACAGGAATTGAGCTCTCAGACTAACCCTGCCTTAACTGCAAGACTGGAAGTACAGACAGAATTCAATGCATATACTGTATAGATTAATAAAGAAAGAGATGATAATTCTGAAGCCATTTGAAAATGAAATTAGTACCTTGAGAATCATCCAAATAACTGTTTATTGGAAACGGGCTGTTCAGTAGGGTTAGAGTTATTTTATTTTTTTTCTGGAATTCACTTTATGTATGTAAAAGAAACCCATAAAAAGAAAGCAATAATGCTTTTAGAAGGAATCTGGATAATGTTTTTCAGCAACAGACAGGCAGCACCTGCACTACTGCAGGAGCAGGGCAAGGCAGGATAGGATAAATCCTGTAGGATAAATGTTTTGAAAGCTGATGCACCCTGACATGAGGGAAATCCCAGGTGTTGCCAGTGCCCTAGAAACCTTGGCTTGCCTCTTTCTTTGGAGGACATTCAACAACATGCTCACCTCATGAAAATCCTGCCAAGATACTCTGTACAGTCCTTGCACAGCACCAGAGCACAAAGCAACAATATAAAACAAGAGAACCTTTTGATCAGAAATATTAGCATGCCCATTTTTTGGTTAGAGATCAGACCAAATGTACTTCTCAACAACTGCTGTGTTATTCTTGGAGCAGTCAGAGCAGAGCTGTGGCCTTTTCTCCCCAGGTGTTTGAAAATGAGGCATTATCTCTTGGTTCTATCCTTCTGCTCCCCAAATAAATTGTTCTCCTGTTTGAGCACAGGACATGCTGCAAAGTCCTGGGAAGAGCACAGAACGCTGACCTAGCTGTAGTAGTTTTCCTGCCTGTTGTTTGTGTGCAAACTCATTCATCACCTGGTTGCTTTTTGAAGGAAGATCTAAGTCTCTAAGAGTAGTTGTGGAACGCAGTTCTACAGCTTTTTCACTTCAGCCACCTGAAAAACAGCCTTTAAAATTGTAACTGTGTTTTTCTGTTTGTTTAACAGAATGACAGTGCAGAAAATGTAAGTCGGAGCATAAAGAGTTTGCTGTGTACACCAATAAAAAATGGGAAAAAGAATAAAGTGATAGGTAGGTATCTTTACAAAAATAATGTTGTACATCTCACAGATGAATTTATGTGCTCCACAGTAAAATCACAGCAACATACAATCTGAAGCCAGGACAGAAGATCTTTAATTATCATGTTCTCAACTAATCTACTACAACCTAGAACAGAAATTGCTCACCTAATAAGCTGCCAAAGAGTAGAGAATGAGTGTCAGCCTTTGTTCCTGGCATCAGTAAGTCCCAACAGAAAATAAAAGATACTGATTCTTAGATCAGAGTATGGATCCCATTTCATCAGCTTGAAAAAAATTTGGGAAGTAAATATTAGAGTTCCAAGAATGGCTTTTTAATGGTCTTAAAATAATTTTCTTTGAGAATGATGGCAAAACTGCATGGCCCAATTTATGGAGTTAATATGATATCCCTTTTTTGTGAAGACAGATTTAGGTTTTCAGCATCTGAGGCAGAAAGACCAACCTCATCTTTATTTAATGGAAGTCTCTGAAAATTCTTTTGCTATTAGCTTCTTTCATAAGTTCTTTTATTACTTTATTTAAATATTCCAACAAACCCTAGAAGTCCAAGATGAAGACTGAACTGTGGAGCTTTAATTAGAGATATTTCACTGTACTGTGAGCTATTCATAAAACAGTTGCATCTGCCTTTTTTTTTTAATTGAGATTTTTCTATTCAAGTTCAAACTGAAAGTTTCAGTCAGGCCCCACGTTTAGATGAGTTCAAATCTGAGTCATTCTCATTGGGAAATGTTCTTTGAGAATTTTATGGTTTCACAGTTGCCCCACGTTCAGTTATTTAATTGGGCAAGGTCAAGAAGTTGTCTTTGGGACAGTACCCAGAAGTTCCTTTACTATACTACATAGCATTATGACTATTATTGTAAGTCTGGTTTCTTTTTAAAATTATTTTTAAGATTAGGATATCCCAAACCAGAATTTGGGGTGGGAAAAACTGTTCACATTAAACCCAAGCAAATCTTACTAGCAAGAAAGATGAAAATAAATTTATTCTCCTGACTTGTGTATTTCTCAGGTATGTGGTAAAAGCTTTAGAGACAGAATCTTCCTGTGATTTTACTATTTTGTCCCAATGAAAGATTTTGAAGTTCCTTTATTTCTAATCAATGGTGTCTCAGGGCTTTGGGGAAGTTTTTGAAAGAGGTTGAAGAGTCTTAGGTAATATACAGTGTATTTACTGCAGCTGTCTATTTTTTTAAAGAGACATTTATGTGCAAATACTGTGTCTTTTAAGAATTCATTGTGGCATATTCACTGTTGGGTCTTAATCTTGTGTTCATTACATCACAGTTGCTATGGAAATAATTATAATGTCATAAACTGTACTACACAGAAATCTGAAAGTCCGTTTCATGGATTTTCTAAGAGTTTTCTAAGTCAGCTTCTTTTTTCCCAGGGAAAGTTAATCCTGTTACTTAGTTGAATGAATCCTTTTCTGGTGGGATTATATTTTTTTTACTGTGATTCCATAATCCATTCCTTTGCCTCTTGTTCCATAAAGGTTCAGAATTCTGTTTGCAATATTCAGATACCCCAGTCCCTGCCATTACACTTAACAGCTACAACTAGGATGGTCTTGGTCTCTTTAGAGGAGCCTCTGATACTGAGTTCCCCAAACAGAATACAATTTGGAAACAGGACAATGTTGCATTGTCACCAGAATTCAAAACTTGTGAGGCCAACATTCTTCTAAAACCACAGTTGGCATGTGTGTGCTGCATATTTTTTCTCAGTTTCTTTATCACTATAATAGGGAAGATGCACATATGATATTTTTTTTCAGAATTTTTGATTTGCAGCTGGGCTATCTTGGCACTTAGCCAGGAAAATGCAACTTTTATGCTCATGGGAGTGAGAAAACATTTGGTCTCCCTTAAGACAGTACTGACCCCCAAAGCAAATTTGGCCAAAGACAACATATTCCTATAATTCAGCTGCTTTAATATTCTGGTTTCTTAGCAGGTAGAACTAAGGGAAGGTGTATTTCTGAATTCCCCCCTGCTCACAATGGTGTCAGGGATTTAAACTGCAGCAAGGTGTGGTAGAATTTACCTATCAGACTTCTTCAATGGCACCTGCACAGAAAAGGCCAGAAATTCTTAACAGAAAATTAATAAATGTAAATATCAGCAAGTTTGAACCTAACAAGATTAATTCAGTCAGATGCTTCTCAAGGAGTTCAGTAGTGTTTGGAAGAGGCTGTAGTTCAACCACATTCTCAAAAAATGGGCAAGTGTATTTCAGCTTTGAACCTCAGCTTGGGTATTCCCTGTTTAGTTCATTTACTTGAAAAAAATCCTGGTATTGGCTCAAATAAGGAAGCAAAAACTCCATGTACCACTGTTCTGACTTTCATAAATGTTCTTTTGGCATGGTTGCAAAAATTTAATTAGCCTCCAAAGGACAAATTGTCTTCAGGGATTAAATCAATCTAGAATACTATTAATAATAAAAGTTAGGATGAAAACGACCCTAGAATTTCACAGGATAATCAAGTCTCTAAAGCCCTACATTTTTGGTATATAAATTCTAATAAATACTTTTGAATTTTATATATATATATGTGTGTGTGTGTGTTGGTGGCTTATACTGTAGGCTAATGTGTCCTAAACTTAATTCCCAATAGTGATATGTTCTCTGTGTTACTTCCTTTCACTTCTGTGTCCTGATACAGGGGTTTGCCAGCTTGTGAATAAGATGGAAGAAAAATCAGGCAAAATCAGGGCTTTCAACAGAAATGATGAGGAGTTCCTGGAAGCATTCGTCATCTTTTGTGGCCTGGGGATCCAGAACACACAGATGTACGAGGCTGTAGAAAGAGCCATGGCCAAACAGATGGTGACATTAGAGGTGAGCCCAATTCTAGGTGGTCCCAAAGAGAGCCTCATGTTCCCAGACCCTCTCTGTTCTGCACGTAATTGCAGCTACTCACAGGGACACTACACAGAGCTTGTTCTCCCTCAGGAGAGCAGCATTTGGGCTGTTGAGCTGCTCAGGAATTTTCTGCTTGTTTCTGACGCTGCCAGCAGACTCTTGAATTTGGTCTTGTGTCCTAACTTCACTCCTGAGATGTAGTGGGAGCTGGAGGCATCTCTTCCTCTCTAGGAGGCTGGCAGCACAGTGGGTGCGTTCTGTTGCGTAGGAAGAGGGAAATGCTTTGGCACATTAAGGGGCTTCCTCTTCTTGTCTGGGAGTTTTTGTGATGATTTTGGCTCAGTCTTTCACACAAACCAGTGTGAGGAGTAGCAGCAGCATTATTGTAGGTTCTCAGCAATTTCCTCAGACTCCAACAAAGCATATCAAGATGAACATTATCTGGTCCCAACCTGTGAACTGGTTCCTGTTAAGCTCCACAGCTGAAGTGGGCTTTAGTCTGAGAAGCTGAATCACTCAGGGGTGATAACTTGAAGCTGAAAGTGAAAAATGTGTAGACTTTGGATCTCCTAACATTCATTATGTAAACAGGAGTGTTTGCAGAGCTCCTAAAATGGGATTACGTGCCCTGTGGCTTCTCTACAGTTCTCAAATAAAACTGTATTAGGTCATGTTAAATAAAAAGCTGGTAAAACTATTGTCAAAATCATTTGTTTAGATGGCAAATTGGCAATTCTGTCTCCTACTTTACACTTTATAAATAATATAGGAAGTTCCAGCTATATTATAGGTTAGTGTATAAAATGGGTTCTTTACCAAAAAATCAAACTCTGTAACATTTTCATGTCATATATTCTCAATAGTTAAAATGTGAGCTTATTTTTTTAAATTTAAAATTAATACATTGTCATTTAAACTTTTGTGCCAAGTTTCAGTTAGGTAAAACTTTCATATCTGAATAAACTCTTGAAAGACTTACTATGACAATAATGTCAGGCTCATAATAAGAGCTGTTTCATGTATTATTTGTCTTTGAAAGTGGGCCATGAAAGCTTTCCAAAGAGAAAATCAGAGTTCTTTGCTTTATTATAGAAGCTATTTATGTTTTCTTGGCCTAATAATCTCAAGAAGGTTCTGTGCTGTGGGAGATATGTAAAAGATGCAGATATCTCCCCATATGCATTCAGACAGCTCCTCTAAAACTGGCTCAGGCCCTGCATGGACAGAAGATTTCATCAGAAAATGAAGTGGAATGCTGAAAAATGTGCTCTAGGAAAAGTACCTTGTAATCACATTGCTCTTTTGTTTGTGCTAAAGCCTGCTTTCTTCCTTCCATAGGTTCTCTCATACCATGCTTCTGCTGCTGAGGAGGAAACGAGGGAGCTGCAGGTAACAGTGGTAATTGAATTTTTTACTATTACTTTAGAAATACTGCTTTAGTAGAAAAACCAAGAGCAGTCCTGTACACAAATGTGTACAGTTCCTGAGCTGAATCACAGCTCAGTTCCTGAGCTGAATCACATAAAAGGGAAATATTACAATGTCTGCAGTGAGAGGTAAAAGCTGGCCAGAGCACTGTGAGAACCAGACCTGTGCTGACTGATTTTTCTCAGGAGTTTGAGACAGTCACTGATGCAATGTCAGTCTCAAACTCAATGATTAAATATTCCAGACGCAAAATACTGAGAATTCTCCATTCTCCTGTTGAGTCTAAATGCTGTATATCTTACAGCTTTGGTACCTTTCAAACATCCCAAGTATGGGTGCAGCTTTATTGCCTCACACATAAATTCTGTATTGAATTTTTAATGCAATGATTTAAAATTTTTTAAGGTTCCTTTTCTGTGCAGTGTCCTGTTCTGCTCATGTTTAATTCTGTGCCTAAGGAATAAGTACAGCTAGGGTTTCAAGTGCATTTCAAAGCTCAGCATGTACTTAGTTTCTCCAAGCCTTCAGCAGCTGTTCCAGGGAAACAGCATCACCCCTGCTGCAGGAAAACAAACAGGAGGGCTGGAGAGGAAGGCAGGCATAGGGGACCCTAAGCTGGGTAGCATGAGAATGGTCTGGCCAAGCAACACAACAAGGTGTGAGATAAAAGATATTTCTAGAATGGTGTCACACAGATTTTTGAATCTCAGTCCTACCACGCTGCTACTCACAACATTTTTATTTCAGTTTTTATTTTTTGCACTCGTATTGTCATATAAAGATGGCAGAAATAGATTAATTTTTTTTCTGGATATACCTTTTGCTTCTAAATACTCTGAAAATAGATACTTATCAGGTAGGTAGACTAGAAGATGGCTGTAGGGCTCTTCAAATAGGCTGCAGTCAAATTCTTTACTTTAATCATGGTTTCCACATGCTGCCCTATTCTACAGAATATTCTATATTCTGCCCATTTCTACAGAACTGCCCTATGGTATCAGTCACCTCGTTTGAGCCTGGGTACTGTTTGCAACCTGTGTTTTATCATCCAAAGCAGATGAAACCAAGCTAAACTCTTTACAGTTGCCACACAGCGGTCCCGTGTTTTTCATAGCCTTCTTTTTGCTGCCAGTGTATTTACAGAAACCATAGCTCAATAAATTGTAATTAAAATAGCTGTTGAACTTTTGTGCTGTAAAACAGGATGCAGAAGGCTCTAGTGCCTTCAGTAAGTGAAAAAGGAAATAGCTAATCTGGTTAAACAACACTACAGACTGCTATAGAGTGCAGAGATTTTATGTTTCAGCTGAAATGAAAGTTACTGTTGTGGCTGTAAAAGGCAGGAGATCAAGGAAGGGGAAGATAAATTATAAATTAAGTGAGGTGTGAGATGTTCTTTTGAGCTCCTTCTGTGTCCTTCCAGCCCCTTTCCTTGTGAAATCCCAGCCTGCAGTTGCAGTTTTTCCAAATTATGTCAGTAGCTTTGCTGAACAGTTGCATTATTTACCACTGAACATGCAGGCCTTTCATGTGCTCACAGCTGAAATCCCACATGAATCCAAACAGGGACACAAAATTGCTGGCACAGGAAATGTGTAAGAATGGTACATTTTTTCCCTGTGTATTCTTTTTCATAATCTTCCATGACTTCCTGATTCTGACACACAAGGGAGAGGACAGTGTGATATGGAACAGCCATAATGCTGTGAATTTGCATGTTACATGTACTAATATTGTAGATTATGACAAATGCTTCCTTTTCAGTTCCTCAGCCTTCTGGGAGAGGAGAAATTCTGGAGAAATGTTTTTCCCTTAGAGTTACAAAGAGGAAGATAAACACAAAAGTTTATTTCCTTCACCATTTCAGATTTACCTGATTTTCTTTGGACCACACTCATATTGAGGTGAAACAGCTCTAAAGTACTAGCACCTTTTATTCTACTGCAGAAAACAATAATACTACATTTTGTTCTATAGTGTAAGATTTAGCATTTATTTTGTTAGTATAAGAACTAATATAAGACTTAGCATAACCTCAACACTGGTATTTTGAGGGGCAACCAATATAGATACTCTGTATTTTGTAACTAGAAAAGGGATGCAATACACAGAGATACTACTGACAATTAAAAACTCAGATTTAAAAACATTTAGGAGGGCAGGTGTATTGTGTACCTTGTAATCTCAGATTTCACACTGAAGGTTTATGGTTGTATGCAAACTGCACCAAAACCACTGACCAGGGGTTTTAAAGATTACTGATCAGAGATGAACTCTAATTTTTCAGGTTTCTAGCCCTGAGAAAGCTCTGCCTGTGGACGTGTTCTGACTCCCATCGTGCTGAATGTGGATTCTGTTAGCAAATGTGTTTTACTGACATCTCTTTCCTCGCCACTTTTAGAAAAATGTCAACAGTTACAGATTTTACTGTCTGCACATCCACAAAAATAAACATATAACTCCACTGCCTTATTTTCTCATTCTCCTAATTTCATCAATACTTTTGGTTACAATTTGCCTCGGGTGATTTAGATAACCAGACTGACCAGGTAATTCAATCCTTATTCTCTTGATCTATGGAAAAGTACTTGTTAAATCTAAGGTAATAAGGAAGTGTTAAACAAGAGAGGCATGGGGAAGTAAATGAGAAGCAATCATCAGTTTTCAGTATCACGTGGAGGTAAAATTTAGTCTCTCTTTCAATTAGTCTGTTGAAAAAGTGGGTATGTGTTTTGCTTTCTCTGCCCTGCTGCTAAGCTGTGTTCTCTCATTCTTCTCCAGGCTGCTGTAGTGCCATCTGCACAAACTCTCAACCTGACTGACTTCTACTTCAGTGACTTTGAGCTGTCAGACTTTGAAACAACACTGTGCACAATTCGAATGTTCACAGACCTCAACCTGGTGCAAAATTTCCAAATGAAACATGAGGTATGGTTGCTGCCAAATACTGCCCCACAGAAAGAGACAGCTTAATTGTTAGGAATTCAGAGCACTGAAATGATCCCACAGTAAATAGAATTGGACATCTGTATTAAAGAGTAATTAGCAAACTAGGAAGGTGTATGAAGAATTGGGGTCTGTCCTCAGTTTGGTTCTTCTGAAGGATTAATAATTTTGCAGTCCATGATTAATGGACTGGAAAACAGAATACTGAGGAGGGAGAGGATAATAACTTCTCAGGAAGTGAAAGACTCACAAAGAGGACAATAACATCGTTCACTATGTCCATATGAGGTAATAATTATCTTAGTCTTTCCCTACAAAAGAATAGACTAAAGATTAAGGGGAACTTCATGGTTATGGAGATGGTAAAGACTGAAGTAGGTGAAAACTTAGATGGGCTGTGAGAATTTCCCTGTAGGTTTTTACCAAAACAGCTGTCAGAGGTGATGAAGACAGGTAAAACAGAAAATCTCTTCAGCCTCTCCCCTCAGGGCACACATCATCTATTTGTAGAAACCTCCATTTTTAAATACCTTATTATTGCTTTATAACCTTTTCAACAAAACCATCAAAATTGATATCAAAATGAAAGATTAATTTATAGGGCTTCATATGCAAACACATTAGTTAAAGAAAACATGTAATTATTTTCTAGATCAGTGATTTATAGACCAATTTAGATTAGAAGTGTTCAAGGGCCAAGAGTGCTGTGTTACCTAATCTGATCTCTTGGATATCCTAGTACTTAGCCTCACCACTGCAGTAAGATCAACAACCTTAAGGAATGTGTCCCAACATCACATTACTACCTGACCTTCAGACCTATCACTTCTTTACAGAAAAAAGTAGGAAAAGAATGTGTATATATATGTATATAAAATTATGACCCATAATTTCTAATACTGTTGAGTAAAACCTCCAGGACATGCTTTCCTCCTGCATAAAAAAAAATAAATTATCCTGTGATGTAGTAATCTTTGTGTCATATTTATTTGCTTTCCAAAGTCCAATTCTGATTGGGTTTTGGCAAGCTGATAGGAGGGAAAAGCCTGTTCATTTTCAAAACAGCTTTTAAGAGGATTAAATAATAAATAAATTTTCTCTACCAAATATGTCATTATAAACAAGGTTTTCTTTTCTCTCAGGTATCTTAACATACCTCAGTTTCTGAATGAACAGCAATGCTTCTGCCATTAACATTTAGCCATTAGCAATAAAACCCCAAACCCACAAGTATTACACACTCAATTAGGAGCTGTACTAGTGGGTGTAAGCCTGTTCTCATCTATGGTCACAGTTACAACCATGTTATATTTGAACTTAAAATTGAGTTAAATGGATTCTTTTTTTTCAGTAAGAGAGTTTCCAAGTGGGATTAAGAAAGCTTGAATGTATTAGAAATCTGTTCTTAGGAAAACACATCTGTGATGCTGTTTCTTCAAGGTCCTCTGCAGATGGATTTTAAGTGTGAAGAAAAACTATCGGAAGAACGTTGCTTATCACAATTGGAGACACGCCTTTAACACAGCACAGTGCATGTTTGCAGCTCTGAAATCTGGGAAAATTCAGGTACATTTCCAGTTCCTCCATTAAGGCAAATTCTCTAATGATGCACAGCTCTGACTGTCGTGTCAGTAAGATGTTCATCATTTCATGGTATTGCCAGTGAAGACTTCTGGCTATGAGGGCCTGGTTTGTGAAGCTGCTGCTGTGGTTTTTGTTCCCCATTTTAGTTAAATCCTCTGGAAGTGGTTATCAGGATGTTCCCAATGGGAATATCTCAAATAAGGCAGGTACGTGGTTATGTCCTTTTTTAAAGTTAATGCTTATGCTACAAGCAAGGCAAAAAAGTGAAGAAGAAAAGGCTGACCCATTTTCAGGATGTTTCCTTAAATTTTTCAACAGGAATTTTTTAACTTCAAATGTGAGCTGAGTACAGCTTTAGATAAACAGCAGAACATAAAAGCATAGAAATAAATATTTAAATGTTTGTTCCAATGCTTTTGAACAAATTTTCAACCTTTCACTTAAAAAGACTCTTAATAATTTAAGAAACAACTTAATCATTGTGAGTAGGGCTAGATGATCCTCTAAGTAAGATACTGATTCTAGATCCTTCCAAAACACTTTTTAGGTTTTGGTTTTGTATTATTGTAGGAAACAGAATGTTTCTGTTCATTCTGACTAAATGTGTTTGTTCAGTTCGATTACATACAATTGTTACTAGTTGGTTTGTACTGTTTTAGAATAAGCACTTCTGAGAGCATAAATAAATCCCACTTGTAGGCCAAAACCCAATAGCAACGAGGAAGAGGCATTTCTTTCCTTTGTCTCATTAATGGAAATGACAAAAGATGCTGAAAGAGACCGAGGCCAGGACATCCATCTTCCTTCCCTGTTGGAATGGACATGGTAGTTCTGCTTGATGTGCGGTCGAGCAATCTCTGATGATCCTGATAGTTTGCTTGCTATTTTTGGAATCCTGACAGTCTCCACTGCAATTTCCATAAATTGTTTATTCTTAACTGCACTGGATTCACTCCCTGCTGATTCTCATGTCCTAGATTCTGGAGTCTGAGCAGCATTGAACATAACTCAATTTTTTTCTAGTTTGAAGGGAAAGGCAAGCATTGGGAGATGCATCTTCCCAGCAGAAGCATGAAATCAATCATTTCCAAACTGAGTTGTCTTTTGACTGTACTAAGAGCAGATCTCATTATTTAGAAAGCAGATGTAAAACATGTTGTACTAAATAAATCCACAACTCACTTCTGGCATTACTCTTTGCATACAGAGCAAACTGACTGACTTAGAAACGCTGGCTTTGCTGATAGCAACTCTGAGCCATGATCTGGATCACAGGGGAGTGAACAACTCTTACATACAAAGGTAAGTGGGTCTCAGAGAAGTGAAATTAAAATTAGTGAGTGAACAAACACAAGCACAGAGCTAGATTAGGTACAACTTGACTGCTTTGATGTGGGGCTGTGCAAAGGAGCAGGTTTTCACAAAGCAGAAAATGCAAAAACAGGCACAACCTATCCAAAGATGCACAGCCTCAGCTGCTGATTAAGTGAACCCTTTGCTGTGCAGGGACATTTTTCTTACTCCCATTCCCAAAGTCTCCTCCCCCATTTCCCATCAAGTGACAGCAAAAAGCTGCAGCTTCCAAGGGACAGCATGTAGCAAACGTGCAGCTTTTCAGCTGCCCAACCCAGCTGCTCCCTTCTCATCTGGGCCAACACAGCACTGAGATCTGCAGCCCTCTGGTACAGAGGCGTCTGCCCACTGTTTTGAATTCAGATTGGTTTAGCCACATTTTTGCAGAATTCTAAGTTGTTTACAATGTTGCATGGTTAAAATCACATTAAAAATGTATGGCTGTTTTGCACTGATTGTGGGTTATCTGTACTCTTTAACTTTGGTCCAATCTGGAATTACAGAAAGGACTTTACAATACAAAAAGGCAAAATATATTTAAAACATCGAAAAAATATTTTTACTAAACAAAATATATCGGTTTGAAGTCATCAAAATGAAATATTTCAACAAGTCTAAAATTTCCCCTGTATTTTAATTTTTAAGTAAAAATACTGGGGTTTTTACAATGTATTAGTAGTTTCAAATCAGCCCAATCCAGTGAATTTGGTATCACTTCAAATAATAACATACAAGTCTTCAGTTGATTTAAAGCATGGCTTAACATGATTCCTGTGATAGGGCAGTGTGTCCTGGTCTGACTAGAGATGGGCAAAAGAAACTCAGAAATGCATGCTTGTTTCTTCTTCTGGCAGAGCTGGAGAATGGTTTTGAAGTGACCTGTAAAGAAGTAGTCTGCTGTTCTTACTCTGTGTAAAGTAAGATAGTAGGGGAGGAAAAGCATGTTCAAGGCACAGAATACTGAAGGACAGAAAATAAGTAAGCTGAAGCACAACTTCTGCATTTCAATTTTATATGTTTGGAGTAACACTGATGTTTAAAGAAAAAAAAAACAAACAAGCTCCACAACATTAGAGTGACCTTTTTCTAGCTTGGTAATAGAGGATTCCAGCAGTAACTGTAGCCTTGCAGTGATTGGAACTAGTTAGCTTTTTTTTGCTTTATTTATTTAAAAATAAATTTCCTGGAAGACATCTGGAGATGCGTCATCTCCTCTCAAAAATGTCCTGGGAAAGTGTCATAGACAGCAAAATCTAACGTTTACACATGCTGTAAAACTGCCATGGCTATAGCTTAATTCCTTTCTCAATAGAAAGTTCCATGAATTTCTTTTTTTAAACCTAAATACGAAAGTTTTTATTTCTAGGAACAGATCCCTTTTGTTTTTTCCTTTGCAGCAGGGAGAGTGGATATTCAGTGTATGCTTCTTTTCTTAAGCAGTTTCAAAAATTGAAATGGTCCTGGCCAGCAAGGGAACTGCTTGAAGGCTTTTTGGTAGTTATGCAGGGGGAATATTTTCTTTTTGTCCCAATCCCACATGCAAAGTGGGAAGCACAGAAAGCTGCATAACCAAACCCCTGTGCTCAGAAAGCCGGGGTGCCCTTTGGCCTGGAGTGGGGGTTTGTCAGAAGTGCCACTACAAAAGTTGGACCTGAATTTATTTCCAGCCCTAGCCAGGGTGTGTGAGCACTAAGCAAGCTCTAGTTTGGAGCAGTACTTGGGAAGATAACCTAAGAGATTTCTCACATTTTTCTCTCTCCAGTTAGTATGAACTCTAGGAGACGCAATATGCATCCCACTTAATTCAATGGGAATTTCAGCCAGCATGTGTTGGCACCATCCTGTGGTTTGTTTCCTCACAGAAACACACAAGTACATTTGTTCTACACCCCTTTTCTGGTGGTCTCAGAGGAGGTGCTGGGCAGCCAGCCCATATTCCTCAGGGCCTTGCATCCTTTAATCTCCCTTTCTGCCTTTTTTGTTTGTCTTTCCATCTTTCTCTCCACATTTTTGTGCTTCTTAAATCCCCAGAGTCCCCTCTTATGACTTTTATTTGAGCCTCTGTGCACTCACTCACACAGAGACCCAGTCCTGCAGCCATTAAGACTTGTGAATGGTTCTTGACCATACAGAAAATCTCATCGAATTGTATGCTAAAAACATATGATTAAACATTTGTAGGTCAGATTATAGTTAGAGTAATTGGTCTAGGATCATCAGCAAAATAGACTTCCAAAAGAATCCAGTTTTAGTTGAAGAGAGTACATGTGCAGTGTGGGACCAGGGGGTGAAAAATAAGACAGAGCAGCAAAAACCAAGAACTGGATTATTCAACAAGGAATGGGGAGAAATGGGAAATCTTCAAGAGAGGAGGAGGACTAAAGCTGTACTTTGACTAAAGCTATTCAAACAGCAAATTCTGTTTTGTAGACTAAGATACTTTCAGATTTTGCATTAAGGTGTTTTTAAGTTCTGTACCTACACAATTGGTTTCCTGCTATTTTTCACTGCCTGTAGTACAATCAGTGTCACTGTTGGCCTCTAAGCAGTTTCTCTTTTGGATTTTACCCTGGGCAAAGGGTAGGTAACAACGTTGTAGTAGTTTGGTCATGACAGTAGTGGTGATGAAACACTATTTATCAACATTTTGGGTCCAGCACCATATTGCACTGAGGTCAGCAGGAATTTTTCCATTGGTTTCAGTGGGTTTCCTATTAGGTTGCATTGTTACTTAAAAACTCAGCTGCTGAGCTGACTAAATATGCCAGGCAGGTGTTTAAGAACATGCTGCAGAAACCAAAACTGTCTCCTAAACTGTGCTTGTGAATGAGCTCTTCGTGTTACCATTGCTTTGTATACAGGAACTTTCACACCTTATGAAACCTTGTATTACATTCTCACTCTGTGCATGCAGCTGCTCTCTAGAGGTAGAGAAGGCAGAAAACCAGAGATGTCAGTGCTCTGATAAAGGAACAGCATTGTCTTTTTATCTGTATTCCTGCAAAGAGGATGTCAAAAGGGAAGGTATTTCTGGATCACTAACATGTTTGTCTAATTTGATTTCTCCATCCTTTTCCTCCTCAGAAGCGAGCATCCACTGGCTCAGCTGTATTGCCACTCAATCATGGAGCATCATCATTTTGATCAATGCCTTATGATCCTGAATAGTCCAGTGAGTGTCATGTTCCATGTTGTGTATGCTGAAGGAAACTATTTTACTTGCTATTTTTAGCTTCTGGATAGAATCCCACCCTTATATGTTCTTAAGTGCTCCTTTTCCCTTTTTGGGTAAAGAAAGCAAATGCAGCAACATGGAAATCACAGTTCTGTTGTTGAGTGCCACCAAAGCCTTCCAAGTGCTGCCTGATAAGGGAAGCCTTGCTAACATCTTCTGGGTACCTGCTTCCTTGGACCAAAGGAAACAAAAGGCTTTGCTGCCATTTTCATGACCTCTTACGAACCACCAAACAAACCCCAGTCCTTCCTCTCATTCCAAAAAACATTCCAGCCTACGCATACACAAAGCAGCCCTGATGAGACCAAACCAAACACTGCTCGTGTTGACATTCCAAAGTGAAGCCAAACCTAAGTTTAGTAAATATGCAAATAAAACTACATTCTTCTTGTTTGAAGCTATTAACTAATTCTCAAGACCAGTTATTTAGTCCTCTCTAAGGACTGTTCCTTTTGTGCCACAGGTTGTGGTACTTCTAAAATCCTTTGTATTGTAATGATCCTTTCCTATTCAGACAGGCAAATATAGAAAAACAGTTGAGGCGAGTTCCATTTCACCATTTCAGTAGTGCTTTGATTTAACAAGGGGCTGCTGAGCTCATATTTCTATTTAATAAATTTTTATACTGCTTCATAAAAGGAAAATATGTTCATTTACTAGAGCTTTATGGGTAGGAATGGGAATCTGTTATAATTCCTCTGCTTCAGGGAGAGGAAGGAAGAGGAAAGAAAAGCTATGATACAGCCAGTGACAAATATAATTTCAATGAATGAAATGGACTTGAAGGCTTTGATGTTGCTCTGCTTGCGGTTTCATTTTGTAATAGTCAGTGATGATGTTGCTGCTGTGCGGCTTTCTGCCATTACTCAAGAAGACTGGAATTTTTATTTTTAAACTAGGGAATCTGCAAGAGGAAGCAGGATGAAAGAATGACCTTAGATATCAGCAAGCAACCCATAATGATTTGGTATCTTTAGCAAACTGGTGTGCTGTTGCCCATCTTACTGATAACACTGTTTTTGTTGTTTGTTTTTTTTTTGTAAAGGGAAATCAGATTCTCAGCAACCTTTCCATTGAAGAATACAAAGCTACACTGAAAATGATAAAACAAGCCATTCTTGCCACAGACCTGGCACTATATATCAAGTAAGTCAGAGGAAACTTTGGCTGGATAATCACTGCTGGATATTAGCATCATCTCAGCATCCTGCAAAATCTTTTGTTTTAACTTCTTTTAAAGGAGGAGAGGAGAATTTTTCGAACTTCTAAGGAAGAAGCAGTTTAACTGGGAAGATCCCTCACAAAAGGAGCTATTTCTGTAAGTCAAAGCAGAATAATCAAGAAGTCAGTTAATATTACTGCATACCCAATTTCCCATGCTGTGTTGCTGTGAACTTCATTAGCTCTGGCCAGTAGAAGCTGGCATTGTCACACAGGTCACTCAACTCCCTGGGTCTGAACTACTAAATGTGCAACCAGTATAAGAAACTTTGTTACATAGCATGTGGAGTTATAAATATAACTTTGCTTTAATTACTAATTTTTCTGACTTGGTGTTCCTTGAACTTCTATGCTTTATTTCACTAGTCACTCGACTTGGTGGCTACATACATTTCACTTAGAGTAATTTATCCCTTTCTTTCTGTTTGTTCTGCAGAGCAATGCTGATGACTGCTTGTGACTTATCAGCCATAACCAAACCATGGCCAGTCCAGCAACGGGTATGTGTTGAATTTTTAACATGTCCTAAATGCAAAAAGCATTAAAGTTAATTTCCTCCCCCCAGTCCTTATTGCAAAGGCAGTGGTGGAATGCTGAGCTGGAGTATCACAGTATGATATATCCTAGGGAGAGATAGGAACTACTCTTGTGTGTAGGTAGCAAGAAAACTTGTAGAGCTCTCAATGAGTGAAATCTCTTACAGATTGCTGAGCTTGTGGCTACAGAGTTCTTTGATCAAGGAGATAAAGAGCGGAAGGAACTCAACATAGAACCCACGGTAAGTGGCAGAATCACCTCTTGCAAAATGTCTTTTGGAGCCAACACTTAAAATTTCTCCCACTGACCACAATACAGGAGCAGCTCCTTCCATGTCTTCCTAGTGGTTCCAAAACACCAATAGTGTGTCATTATCTCTGAACCAGAAGAACAGACAATATCATTTCCTTTAAGTTGATGTTACTGAATGGGCTAGGAAATACATTGCTAAATTGGTAGCATTTGCAGCTATTCAAACCCAATTAGTTTGCCTGGTTATTTGGGTTCTGTCAACCCAAAGCCAGCTCCTGAGGGAAGTCATGCATTCCAGTTCCCTTCATTGGAACACCTGTAATGATACCCTGCTGTGCTGAGCTTGCTGTGCTGCTTTTTAATTCCAGACTCTTGCTTTTGGTTGGGTTTTTTATTTAATGCATTTAAACACAGAGCTTGTTTACTTATTATCTGCAGGATCTAATGAACAGAGAGAAGAAAAACAAAATTCCCAGCATGCAGGTTGGATTCATAGATGCTGTTTGTTTGCAGCTGTATGAGGTATGGTGCCTAAGGAAGAACAGCAAATATCTGAAACCAGAGCTGCTCACTGATAGACACAGATTCACAGTTAGAATAAAACTCTAATTAAAAACTAGCCTCTTAGTTAGTAAATATTTATTTCATATTACATATTGTTCATTATTCTGTTGAAGGAATTATTATTTTAGTATTTATAATTAGTTGTGTATTTGATTAATGTACTTTGTCACAATTCTTTAAACCTAGTTAAAATGCTGTGCTCTGTGCACTTGGTGTTATGGCCCTGGGTTGTATTCTGGATTATGAGGGAAAGTCACAAAACTAATGCTTTGACCTCTAGGGAAAGAATGGTATCCAGGTTGTGCATTGATAGAAAAGCTTTGAAAGTTTTAAAGAATTCAGAATTGGTCATACAAAGGGGCATGTGATATGCTATGGATAGGAAACTGACCCAGTTTTAACATTTCCCATCCCATTCTTCTCCTTCTCTTTCATCACACACCAAAGCATTGCATGAGATAATTCACTGAAATGCTTTTTTGTTCTGGTCACAAACTGTAGGAGAAGCTGCTTGGTCAAATTATAGTGTGAAACACGACATAATGATTTCTGGGGTTTTTTTAAACCACTGCAACATCAGAGTGAAAGTCTTGTTTATTTGAACTGTAGCAAGTATTTTACAGAAACCAAGGTGAGGAAAAGGAAGGAGATGAACAGATAACCAAATTCTTAAGAATTTTCCAGTGTGAGGAACAGGATGATTACTTGAATTTTTCCCTCTGACACAATAAATTCTTCTAAAAAGAATGCACATTCATCAGTTCAAAGGAAACAGGCATAGAGAAAGGGAGCTACTTGCTGTCTCTGAAAATCAAGTGCTTCTGTGCTGTAGAAACTGTCAGGAAAATAAGGCAGCCTTTGCTTTGAAGCCTCAGAAAATTGTCTCCAGCAGGAGGTAGAAGACTGAGTGTCTCTGCAAAGGTACAGATTAGACAGAGAACTTTTTAACAAAACACCTGAGCAGGCTAGAATGCCCACAGTTCTAGAGCGTGATCATTTATATTTCTTCCTGTTAGAGGAAAGCTTTATCTTTCTATTTATGAAAAGACCAGAAAAACTGCAATTATTTACTGTGAAATATGCACTGCTACTTCTATCTACAGTTACCAAGTGATCCTAGTCCAAATTGTACCTAGCTGTTGTGTTAGTGCAATGAATGAACTAGAAGTCTTCCCCTAAGTTCAGACATCTGAAAAAAATACAAGAGATGTGTTTCAGTCTCCATTGTTAAATTAAAAATGGAATGCAATCTGTTTTCCATGTTCTCAATTTATTCCAGGCCCTAACGCACGTGTCAGAGGCCTGCTCCCCTTTGCTGGATGGCTGCAGAAAAAACAGGCAGAAATGGCAAGCCTTGGCTGAGCAGCAAGAGAACCTGATAAATGGAGAAAGCAACCAAGGCAAACGGAACTGAGATGCTGATGGCACCACCACAAGTTCACGTAGGAGACACAGTAATAGGGGAGTTCTGCATTTTGCTAAACACTGTATGAATTTGGCTTCTGTTTTGCCACTGCTGTATTATTTTTTTCCACGTTTCAAGATATAGCATGACCATGTAGATGCCAAGATGATCTGAAGACCATATGTTCCTTTTATTCCATCTGACAGAGATGGAAAAAGACCTGCAGGGGTGGTTTTTGCTGCCCCACCTCACAAGAAGGTACTGGTGCAGGCACTGACTGTGCCTGAGAGCCTGTTGCTTTACAGATGTACATAGTTGTTTAGTGACTGTGTTGTGGCCAGTATCTGAAAGACTACTGCATTTTGCACCTTTTATCTCCCTCCTCCCATCTTGCTCTGTTATGTTATAAAAGTATTGAGCAGTCTTGCCTGTTCTCTTTCCAGAGGTTCAGAGGAAAGACTGAGACTCACTCTGGGGAGCCTATTTCAGCATAAATTATTTCTAACCTCTCTGAGAAAGCAGAACTGGGCTCTGAGGTGAAAACCCCCAAAATCTGCACCCACTAGGGTTTGGGTTTTTTCCATTATTAGATAGATGTCTTGGCAAATGTGTTGTTCCAGCTGAAGAAACTTCTAAGACCCCTGTGAGTTACTAGGCAATGGGAGTCTCAGGAGTTTTTGGTAGAGATGTCTGAGTTATCCATGGCCAATGGAAATTGCTTGAAGAATTGGATAAAACTTCCCAACATAACTGACAGGCTGCCATGGCAGAATGGCTCCTGTAGAAAGCTGCAAGAAGCACGCAGAGAAATGGGAACAAAACAGCACTGGTTTTGTACGCTGGTTTTGACTTCATTTGGAAGTTGATTTTAACATCATCTAACCAACAGACTGGATCACAGGCAGAAGAGAATGACTGCAAGAGCAAGAGGTGGAAAGCTGAATCAGAATGATGCAGGAAGAACATGCTCCTGGTGACCATCAGTGACTGATTCCTCAGGCCAGTGTTACTATGAAACGGCTATGACCACTTAGAAGGAAGTTTTATGTTAACATCTCTTAAAAATCGTTTTCAACATGAGTTAAAATGATTAATCATAGTGTCTTGAAGAAATAGGAAAAAAATACCAAAAGCAAAAATAGTCAAGAGTGCTACAGTGGTCTGACATTTGTATGTGAGGCATTAACGTTCTGAAAAGTAAAAAAACAATTAATTTGCACTAGTAAAAATATTGGTGTATTATTTAAATGAAATGATTAATAAAAATGGTTTTGAATTGGGAACCAATTAAAGAAAATACACACGTTGGACAAATCTCAAAAGAATACAAGGAGAGTTCTGTTCTTTAGGTAGACAGGATAAGGAAATGAATGTCAGCAGTCCAAAATGCATTAGCAGCACATGTAACTTTGGCTGCACAAAGACACAAGAAATGTTCTAGTTTTTTAATCTGTAATAATGGTATTTTAGTTAAAATCAGCAATTTTATTTGGCAAAAGTAGCACATTTGGCATTGCACTTTGAAGTGTGGGAATTTAGTTCTGTCACAAGAACCCAGGAAATTCTAGTTGGAAACTGCAATAAATTGTTCTTCCCAGGACACTGTCAACCCAACTCATAAGAGCTGGTCAGAAAGACAGGGAAAACTCCCCCTTTTTATCAATTTCTTCATTTAGATAAATGATGCCGGAAACTAAGAAAAGATGAAGCAAATGTTTCAAAATCTTTGATGACACTGAGTTAGAGAGTTGATATTTTGTTAAAAGTAGAACAAGGTGTTCTGAGAGTCAGCAGCATTTCTGCCACCCTAAATTATTTGTCACTAAGTCCTATCTCAAGCTTCTCTAGCAAGCACCACTAATAAATTATTGCAGCTGTGAATTTGAAAACATTTTTCTACAAAAGTGTTTCTCCTTATTCTGTCCCAAAAAATTAAAAAAAAAAAAAAAATTTCAACACTCACTAAGAATTCCAGGAGTGCTGTTTTGCAGTACTCCATTTGTGTATTTCTATGCATACACAGTATGCAGCTGACACAACCTCCCCAAAAAGGGTTTTAGGTACTTTTTGGTAAATAAAAAACTTTGCTTCAGGATTTGCATAATCCTTGTACAGTCTTTTCCTTGAGTGCTTGAGATACTGAAATCTAATTATTATAACTGATGACATACATATTTAATATAAATAGGAATAAAATATATGTATATAAAGGTGTGTTCTTGCTATTATGGTTGAGACTAGTAACTCATGGTGACAACACAGCAGATAATTATGGTATCACAGTGCAGTGATGTAACTTTGACATTAATATCCCAGTATTTCTTTGCTATATTGTGTGTTCAGCAAAGCTTTATTATAACTAAATCTATAAATGCTACAAAGGAGTGCTGGATTCATATCTTTGACTTGAAAAGAAAGGGCATGATGTTACATTTTTTTAAGTCTGACTTAAAGTTTAACATGAAAATTACACAGTATGTGCATATATTTAATTACATATCTGTACACATTTATCCCACAGAATCTCTTCCACCATAAATGTTGGAACATGCATATAAATACAGTTCCTAGTAAATAAACACATAGATATCATAACATACCTGTTTCTGTATATATTTCTACAAAACCAAAGCCTTTAAACTACTGCTTTAAGAACCTTAAAAGCAGAGAGTGCTGTACTTCATGGAATTCAAAGCCTTTACATAGTGTTTTACTCTGCCTCAAGGCAAAATCAGAGTGTGCTGGTTCTGTGTCATGGCTCTGTTTGAATCACTTGCAGAAACTGCTCCTTCTTTTCACAATGTAGAGAGGGGACAATATGGGGAGGGAACCCCCAACCCCAGCTTGGCTACAGCTTTGCTGCTTAAAGTTCACTGTCTTCAGACTTCAACAGGGTCCAAGCCAGCTGGTGGATTACAGCCATGCAGCTTTCATTCATTTCATCATGAGCTGTGTATCTCATCATTTCAGTCAGCTCTCAAACACAGTCTCCCCCATTTATATTGTCTAGCTGTAGCAGCCAGTGTGCTTACACAAGAAACCAGCTGAAATGGAGTTTATCACTTTGTCAGTTCAGCCTTAAGTCCATTGAAACCATTGTCACATGAGAGATTTAAATCTCTGGGTACAAGAATTTGTCCCACTTATTCTTAATACTCCTCTCAATGAATACAACTAAGTTAGCATCCTACTTGCTCTCAGATACAAACATGTTTTCTTTCAAACTCACTCCACAGCACAGTTGAATGCTTAAAGTACACTTCTATTTCTTGGTTTGCTCTGAAAAAAAATTACTTATGTTAACATACACAGAATTACTGATTAACCTTACCTTTTCTGATTCCAAAGAACAATGAGGCTCTTGAGCTGTAGGTACCATTTATTTTCCAAGAAGTTAGCCAGACATGCAATGTTAGCTGTAGAAGGCCTGGGTTTTCTATTATCTCACACAGTTAAAGAAAGTGGGGGGGAAATAATGCAATGCTGATTTTGGAGATGGTGTTCATTTTTAATTAGAAGCAGTTTATAATTAAGAGCAGATGAATCATATCTTCACAGAGCACATGTGCAAGTGAGCTACTGGTAAAAGGAAACAATTAATTTTACTGGTGATCAGCTGATTTTTCCTCAGAAGAGAGAACCAAAGCCTGTTTATATGCATCACCCCCTGACAATTACATGCATCTTTTGAATTCCAACCCAATACATCTTACCTGGCAGTGGCATGAACTGAAAAATTCAGGACATTTATCTAATCCATACTAAGATTTGTCAAAATTACCAGGTAACTGATTTTCCAACCCATTATTCAGAAAGATTATGAAGAATCAGATCTAAGCCCTTAAAATTAGAGGAGTGATCTCTCTGCTGTCCCTTCCAGTTATGCATAAGAACTTAGCAAAGACTTTTTATGAAAAGAAATTGCCTCACTTACAATAAATTCACATGTTTTTAAAGGTTTTATAAAGACCTCACATTTCAAGCAAATTTAAATAGCAGTATTTGTACACAATCTTTTATCTCTGTGATGCTGCAGGTTTTTGCTTCATGTCAAATTACATGCAGTTTACATTCCACCAGGTTTCAGCTTTACTTCCCACTTCCCTGCTGTACTTTTTCAGGGGCTTGCATTAATTTGAAACATAAGTTTGTATAGCAAAATTAGTTTGGCCAGAGTATGGTAAATAATGAGAGCTGAGTTTTTGATTTGGGCTTGGACAAGAAGAAGAAACATCACAGAATCTGTCCTGGTAATTAGCAACTCTTACTAAATGCAGCAAATTGTGACAGCAGGATATTTTTTCTTGGTCACTACAAGGTGAATGGAAATTGTACGGGAAAGTTTCTTTTCCACACGAGGAAGGTTGTTTCCACAGAGGAACTCGTATCTGAGTGTTTGTAAATGTGTATTTATGTGACAATGCTCTGTAATTGCTGGTTCCCCCCAACTCCCACAGCACGAGCTTGGCATGCTCAGATGCCCACCTGAAGTCAATATTGTGATTCCCATTTACCTCAGGGGGAGCTGGGTTGAGCTGTACAGAAAGTGAAAGGTGAGTCAAATCCACTTTTCAACCTGTAGAGAGGGACCAAACCCTTACCCTTGGTGACAGCTGCCTCACCTGCTCTTTGCTGGTTCAGCTATTCCCACTGATGCCCAAGGTACCTTACAGATGTAACTGAAGTTAGAATTTGAGTCCTCTTTGTATTCACATGGCAGACACCTGCATGTGTCTCTTAAAGAATGTAGTTTGAAATGCACTGTAAATAGTTTTAACATACATTCCTATTATAGTTTAATAAAGACTTTAATCACAGTCACTAGTCACTGAGTTTGTCCATTTGTATTCTTCTATCTTTTAAAAATACCTGAACAAATATATAGTTTCTGGGCACAGTATTTTTGTACTAGGTTAAGGGGTTTCTCTGTATATTATGTTTTGCCTTTCAGCAGTATTAAAGTCTTCTGAATGTTATGTGTTCTCTCTTGCTTCTGTCCTATGACTTTTAGAATAAAGCTAGTTACATTACTTAAGAGAATAATCAACCCTACTTATTGTAAAGCTGCTAGAGAACATAAGGGTCAGCTTATTTTCTGTGGTCAGTCTGCTGCTTATTACTTAGTTCCTCATTCTTCTCTTTGTACTGTTTTCATGCTTTTTAAAATAAAAAGGATGATGTCAAACTTCACTGTTTGTTATAATTAATATTACTGAGGTGTCATTTTCAATGCCTGATTCAAACTATTGCTTCTGTAAATTTGCATTTCATAGTAACTTCTCTAGGTCCTAGAATCCTGAAGAGAAAAATATCTGTTAATATCAAGATACTTCTAATACTACAGAGTGTAGCCAGCAGTAAAGTAGCTCGTTTCAAAACCACAAAAAATAATTCAGTGCCACTGACCACTAGAGAGCACTGGAGCTGCACCTACTGAGAGCTGTCAGAAGAGCTACCAGTTTATTTCTGACAGAAAGCAGAACCAGCAAACACAAGAGTTCCACAGCTGTATCCTCATCCTCTGCCCCCACATATCAGTTCCTGGGGGATATCAATTGCAAGGGAATAGAAATGTTCAGCCCAGTGACTTCAACCAAAACTGGGGAGAAAAAAATATTTTTGACAACCAAAGCCTCATCTTTCTTAAACTTCTGATCCTAGAAGTGATTCTGGACCAGTGAGCTTCTTGGCAATTTCTGTTCTTTGCCTATTAGGTCCTTCACAGCAACACTTCTGGCTGGACTTTTTTTAGCTCTAGGCAAAACCAAAAAGTATGTACACCCCTGACAAACAGCAGGCTCATTCAAGAAGTTATGAAGGGCCAGATTTAGCTCAGCACAAAACACAAGCACTGTTTGCTTGAACCAACTGCAATTTATGAGTGCAACTGCACAAGTGCCCGTGCATATCTGCAAACATCAGGTCATGCTTTGCTGCTGGGACTACAACCCTTGCACCCCCTCCCCAGCCCACACTCCTGCTCAGCCAGCCTGGCCTGCTGGAGGCTTGAATTCCCTTCTGAGAAGTGGCAGTGTTTGCAGCAGGAGTTCTGGGATCCATCTCTTCCCCAGCCCTGGAAAGAACACGACCTTGAGCGAGGGCATTTCTATTGAAGAGGTGAACGGACATCACACGAGGTCTTTCTCTTCTTCTGCAGCTCTGATGCCTCGTTAACAAATGGAAAAGACAAAAGCTCTTTCTCCAGCCACGTTTTTAGCAGCAATGGTGACAGCTATTGCATTTCACATTCCCATGAAACCTCACCCTTTGAGGTTTTTAGGGAAAAACTCACACAAGTGAGTTTGTTCCAGTAGTAAGCTTTAGGGACACACTTAAGGAATCTGACAGTCACTGAGTTTTAGAACAGTGGCATTTCTTAGCACACACACAACTTCATAACCACTTCAGTTGAAAAATACCCCAAGTTCATGATGGCTGCAAAATGGCTGAAAAATCTACAGTTTACACAGATTTCTCTTGTATAACACCATCAAATTCTAGGAGTAAAATCCATGGTTAAATCATAGCATTAGTTTACATGTGCATTTGCATACAAGCATCCAGAATCCTTTTATTGCAGTAGTCAATGAAGTCACTGGCAATTCATTTTACAATACACAGAGCTTCTTAATGAAAGGAAAGTCCATTTTACAGATAAATACAGGGGTTCATTTGATCAAGGTCACATGGAAAGTCCATTTCTGAGCTGGGAAGAGCACCAGAACTTGGGTGTTTGTTCTGCTTTTATATGAGACACATGATGCCCAAACTAAGAAAAAAGAATTTTAATCTGAAACCATCTTTTCCTTTTGCAAGTACAAATATTTAAATATCTTAGCCATACAGGGTGCTGTCTTGCTATACTCAAGCTCACAGTTTTACAGATGAAATGAAGATTCAAGCCACCAATCCAGATAATCAGAACAATCTTTCATGGGGTTTGGAGCTATATTATAACCATGAGGAAAAGTTCACAATTGGGAAAAAAGCTGTGTTGAACTGAGCTCAAAGTGCAGTTCAGATTTTGGAGAAACTGCAATGACTGATGCAGACTTTCAGTACTGTACATTGTTAGTTCACTGGACTATAATTTGACCCCACCCTATGATCACATTTCATATTCTAAATGAACAGAAATTAGGGAATACAGGAATCTTCAGATATAAATTTAAATACCCTAGATAAGCCTGACACAAAACCCCATGGGGTAACTGGCTTATTGATCTCTGTGTGGCAAGTGCCAAATGGCACCAATACTCAGAGATTCTTCCAGCCTTTTCTGGAAAAGCACACTTGTTTTTATTGGCAATTCTTTGCTGTCACCCTTTTTTTTATTGAAACAAGGCCAGATTCTATTACTCTAGGTAATCCTAGGATTCACTTTAGCAGGCAGTAACTGATAAAGTAAACACCAGGGTTGTTACTTTTTTAATCCTAAATTTTGATTCCAAATTTTTTCAACCTGGATCTTATTAACTCCTGCACTTCTTTACTCTCCAATGAAAAACTCTCAAAAATGCAGCACTTCATGGATCAGAGACATTACACAGGAATTAAAAGCAGTGCATTCAGACAGTTAAGAGCAAATTTTAAAACCCACAGCCCACTACTAACTAATCACACAAATGGATCTATACTCACTGGAAACTTCTAGGTAATCCTCAAATGCTGAATTCTCTTCCTAAACAGATTTCACCTGTGCAGCATCCACGAGATTGTCCTTGAGCCAAAATAAAAGCAGAAAATCAGCAAACAGGCAGCTGGGGTAGGACAACACCTAGCTCAAGCAGATCTAATCCTGCCTCAATGCACCACCCAGCTGCAATATGTACTTTGAGATTATTTATCCAAGACATGGCATTAGTTAGGCTCCATCAAGCTCCTGGTTGCTAGGCCACCCATTGTTATGCTTAAGTTGGTTTTACTGGCATAGAACTATTTGCCACATTGATACAAAAATTAGGATTGTGATTCAAATGCTCAGTGAAACTTCCCAGTAAGGGATCCATCTTTGCAATCCCTGACAAGACATTAATGAAGAATCATTCACTAAAAACACTCATAAATTCTGCACAATCAATCTAGATGGTTTTATCAGGAATTAATCTCTTACTATATAAATCAATATTTTTATGAGTGTATTACCTTTGTGCTGGCACCAAGCCTAAAGCAACCCAACAGTTCCACTGTCCTAGCAAATTTTAGTCAGGACAACTTGAATACAAGCCACAAAACAATAAACAGAAGAGCAGAATGCAACCCACTGCAAAAGCCTTTTTGTCCCCCTGATCTTTGGAACTTCACTGGCAATTGCCAACACAATACTCCTTGATATGATGATCATAGATTGGCAGGATGAGGTTGGCATAACCATATAAGTTAATAATTTATTGCCACCCACCTTATCTAAAGATCAAACTTCAAATTTGGTTAGTGAGCTTTTCCACTTTCAATGCTCTGAAGCTGGCATGTTGAAGAAAGCCACAAAGCCAAGAATATACCCTTAGCTTTCAAAACTGTTATGTAAACAGCAATATTAGACAACGAGATTTCAATGCACCATCAAAGAAAAAGCTGCAGTTCTGAAAGCCACACAAGGGAGAAAGAAGAAGCAAAAAGATTGTGGAATATTCCAGCTACAAAAATCTATAAAACCGATTTTAATTGTGATTTTAGAAGGAAAACCAGCTACTATAGGACAACAAAAGAACTCTAAATGAAGTGCAGATTGTATGATTCTAGTATGTGTGAAAAACCAAAGTCATAATTTGTCCTATTGAGCAGCTCACGTTATTTTCGGCCTCGATTTTCTACTAAATACAGCAGAAGCTGCTCTACAACCACTGCCAGGAAGAACCTTTCTGCACAGGCTGGAAAGAGAGTTACCAGTTTTGTTACGTAACAACAGCTTGGACGCATTGTATCTCGACACTGGGCGCTCTTGTTTATGTGTATGTACTGCACAGACCAGGTTAGACTGACAGCAATGACTTACAAAGGTTAAGATACACACCAGTGCAATAAAAGCAGATAATCTGAATAAAGTCTGCCCATCTTGTGTGCTGGCTGAAGGGCAAGATGGGCATGCATGATTGGCACAGCACAGGGCACGGGCTAAAACAATTTTTGAGTTATTCAGGTGATCAAAAATTGCATGAAATTGTGGGGGAAAAGCCTGCATGTGAAAACTACACACGAAGACCTAATTGTTGTTGTGAAACACACGTTGAGAGGTACTTCCCTCATCACCCTCTGGAGTAAACAGCCTCAACACCTCCAGGCTGATTTCTTCACTGAATGTGTTACAATGAAGAAAATTTGTTGATGCTGCTGAGAATTTAAACTAGATATATTAAAAAATGATCAGGTGAATAGAGAGACTATCATTCCAATTTTCACAGCTCAGTGTTAGGCAGCAAAAGGAGAGTTCTCTGAAACTACCTGCAGACATTCAGTAAATCCTCTGCACTATGCTTGTTATGCTGAGCAGAACAGACCCCAAACAAATGACAATGGAAAAGTAGAGACTTGTGTTCGTTTTCTTGGGTAAATAATAGCACCTCCAGTTGGTAAAGACTCTCCCACAAGCTTGAAAATGCAGCTGAGATAGAAAATGCTAAACTAACAGCAATGTTAGTTTAGTTTAATTATTACTTTCACTAGAGGCCTGATATTTATTCCACATGGTGGATAGCATGAAAGAATCGGCAATTCTTAATTGAGATGAGCAATAAAAATTCTGCACTGATCTGGGGGCAATAAGGGAGATTCAGCAAGCAGCATGGTCAGGATTGGGAATTTGAATAAAGTACAGGAAAACGTGTCATTGGAGAGGTCAGGGCCTCAGGTGAGCTTTACTCTGCTGCATCATCCTGCAAATTGCTCTCAAGATAAGGCAGCACATAAATTCCCCGTGCAGAGACTCGGCCCTGCAGAGCAGCTCTCCTGTAGGCACAGCCATGGCATTCGACGGCACCTGGAAAATTGAGAGGAGTGAGAACTATGAGAAGTTCATGGAGGCACTGGGTAAGGCTCACCTCTCCAATCCCTCCCACAGGAAAAATGCCCCTCCAGCTGAACAACACAAACTCCAGCTGAGAGTGACTCTTGGCTGCTCTGCCCTTGCATTCATTTTCAAAATATTCTGAGGTGGGGAGGCGGAAAGATGCTGAGAAATGTTCTGATTTTAATTACACTTAATTAATCTTAAGCATTTTAAGGGATTCCAAATTTATTTCAGCAGAAAAAGTAATCCCTAAGTGTAGATTTGAGGAAAAGGCTCAGACAACTTGAATGGATAAACTTTAAACAGAATTCTACAGCTGGAATATTATTTTAACAACATCAAACCAGTTTAAAAATTACACAGGGAGGGAATCATCATTCTTCAACTTCAGAGAAACACTTGATTCAAATAATTCTAACATCCTGATATTTACTTAAAGTTTGTACAAACTGTGCATTATTTGGATATAAATCTAAACATTCCAGTTAAGACAGTGATTTTTATTACATGTGTACTAGTGAACCTGGCCTGGGTGAAAACTGAAGGACAAAAATTTGGTTAGGAATGCTGGAATAAACTCACTTGGTCACATAGAATTCACTAAAAAGGGTCAAATATGATGTGCCAGAGGTTTGGGGTTTTTTCTGATTTATGTTAACTGATTTTTTAAGGTATTGGCATGATGAAAAGAAAGCTGGGAGCCCATGACAATCTGAAGATCACCATCCAACAAAATGGAGACAAATTTAGCGTCAAAGAAGCCAGCAACTTCCGAAACATAGACATTGAATTTACTCTGGGAGTCAGCTTTGACTACAGCCTGGCTGATGGGACTGAAACTTCTGTAAGAGTCTTCCTACATAGTTCAGTATTTCCTATATGATAATGACTTTGTGGTGTTTTCAAGATGAATCATTTGTCTGTCCAGTTTTTAATTTAAATTTTCCTTCTGAATTACATTAACTTTTCCTGAACCTGACTGTTCAGGAATGTTTGCAGCTTATACACCAGAGCACAAAGGAGTTTTTACTGTTGAAGGTTCAACACTGTGCCATGCACCTCAGGGTTCCAGAGAGCCCAAAAAGCAGAGCAAGTAGCAATTTTCACAAGGTGAAATTCAGGTGATTTGCAATTTTACTTCTCCTAATGCTCAAGTCCACCACCTAGAGTGCAGAGTGGGTATTTGTGAGGAAGTACAAACCTCTGCTGATACAATTATTTAAAACTTACTTTGTATATTGACCAGTAAAAAATACCTAGCTTGGTTATTATGCATTTAAATAAGGCAATGGTTTTATTAAAAATTCATTTTTACAGCCTTTCTAAAAAGCATTATCACACTGTTTTAATCTTTTATCACTTCTAAGCATTCCACAGCCTTTAAAACCAAATCAGTGTCATAAATGCTGCAAAATATTTGGGTTTTTTTTCCCATCACAGGGTGTTTGGACCCTGGAAGGAAATAAACTTGTGGGGACATTTACCAGAAAGGACAACGGAAAAGTACTTAAAGCAACCAGAGAAATCGTGGGTGATGAACTCGTTCAGGTGAGTTAAGGAGTCATTTACACTCAAGTTTGCAACAGAATGAACAGAAAAGGTTTTAAGAGCTTTTCTAGAAGCCAAATAATTTTAGTTAAAATTCTCAGTAGCCTATAAAAAAAATTGAAACTCCCTGAACCATATCTGGGAAATTAAACTTTGCAATTCCAGCCACTGATTTTCCTTCCTGATTTTTTAACAGACCTACGTGTATGAAGGAGTTGAGTCCAAGAGATTCTTCAAAAGGGCCTGAGCACTTCACACAGAACTGCACCAGAATGAAGAAACAATAAAATACTATTTTATACACATCCTCTGTGTTGGTTTTTTTTCCCCTTTCCATCCCCTCCCACCTCCCCAGCTGCATTTACCCAGCCCTGCTGAAAACATGGGCTAGCTCTTTATGTTACTGTTTTGCCTTGAATGAACAAACTCCCGTTACCAAATGCTAAAATGTCTTTTGTACCAAGTCCTACCGAAGTGTCACGGTACAAAAGGCTGCAGAAACTATTTTGCATAAGCAGAACTTCAGCATTTTTTGCACAAGATCTCAAACGGAAACTTAGTTCCCTAACAAAGGTATTTATACTGAGAAATTGTTTGGTATTTAATATTGTGCAAAATTAGGGGAAAACCAAAAATAAACGAGATAATACAGACGGGGACAAGGCTTAAAAGGGAAAGTAGTGTCATTGTTTTGCCCCAAATCTCTAACATACTCCATCTACTACACATGCTTAACCAATGCTTGCTATGTAAAGACAAATCCATGCTTATTTCTATTGACAGAACTTATAAAGGAAAACTGTTACCCTTAAATGCTTGTTTAAGAAAAGTAAGCTCTGCTCAGAAGCCCCTTAATATCTCGCAATATTGAGGCTAAAAAGGGGCAATAGCTACCAAGAGAAAGGTTTTGTTTCACACACTCCTGGGTTTCTGGTCATTCTTCTGGACACCATGAAAATAATAGCCCTGATTCCAACATGGAGTGAACTGGAAGGACTGAGGGTGGCACCATGAGTGTGGCATCAGGTTGGGCCACTTCCTTTATTTTTATTTACTCTTGCAGTTGTGTGTTGTGCAAATAAAGCCCCACAGAATTCACTATCTACCTGAACTTTTCCACATTTGCTCTATGCACAAGCTCCAACTAACCTTCAAGGAGAGGAGTGTATCTTAAAACAATTTTAATTTTCCTAAACTTCTTCACAACAGGATTTCCCCAAAGGCCGTCTGGTTTTTCTCAGGGCATCATCTGCTCTCCAAGAAATCGCATGGGGACGAACTTATCAATGTTTATTTATACACAAGCCCCAGTACAGGGGGCAGGACCTGACAGGACTGATCGCCTGCTCCTCCCCAAGGTCCGCATCTCACCTGGCAGGGAGCAGCAGCGTCCAGGAAGGAATGTCTGTCACCAGCACTGGGGAAGCCACATCAATCACGTCTCATCCCAAAAATAGAGGGACAAGCAGAGATTTTCTCCGCGACCAGCGTCTTTACCGCAAGAGCCCGCCCTACAAGGCGGTGCCTGAGGCGGGCGGGGCGGGGCGGGGCCTGAGGCGGGAATGATGGAGCTCTGCCTGTGTCAAGGATTGGGGGCTTTGGCTGAGGCGGGAATGATGGAGCTCTGCCTATGTCAGGGACTGGGGGCTTTGCCTGAGGCGGGAATGTTGGAACTCTGCCTGTGTCAGGGATTGCGGGGCATTGTCTGAGGCGGGAATGGTGGGCTTTGCCTGAGGCAGGAATGGTGGAGCTCTGCCTATGTCAGGGATTGCGGGTCTTTGGCCGAGGCGGGAATGGCGGAGCGGTGCCTGAGGGGGGATTGCGGGGCTTTGGCTGAGGCGGGAGGAGCGGGACTTTCGCTGAGGCGGGCGGGCCGGGGCGGTGCCTGAAGCTGGGAGTGCGGGGCTTTGGCTGAGGCGGGATTGCGGGGTTTTTGTTGAGGCAGTAATGGCGGGCGGTGCCTGAGGCGGGAGGGGCGGGGGCTTTGGCTGAGGCGGGCGGGCCGGGGCGGTGCCTGAGGCGGGAAGGGAGGGGCTTTGGCTGGGGCGGGCGGGCCGGGGCGGTGCCTGAGGCGGGAAGGGAGGGGCTTTGGCTGAGGCGGGCGGGCCGGGGCGGTGCCTGAGGCGGGAAGGGAGGGGCTTTGGCTGAGGCGGGCGGGCCGGGGCGGTGCCTGAGGCGGGAAGGGAGGGGCTTTGGCTGGGGCGGGCGGGCCGGGGCGGTGCCTGAGGCGGGAAGGGAGGGGCTTTGGCTGAGGCGGGCGGGCCGGGGCGGTGCCTGAGGCGGGAAGGGCGGGGCTTTGGCTGAGGCGGGCGGGCCGGGGCGGTGCCTGAGGCGGGAGGGGTGGGGCCGCCGCGCGTGCCCCGGGGGCGTGGCCGCGGTACGTGCGCTCTGTTCTCATTGGCGCCGCACCCGGAAGAGCCTGTGGCGCCTGCGCGGTGTGGCCGCCGCGCTGCCCCGTTCCCTCAGGAGATGGAGGCGGCAACGCGGCGGCGGCCGCGGGAAGAGGAGCGGCAGGAGCGGGAGCAGGACGATGGTGGGCAGGTGCTGTCACGATCCCTGTCGGGACAGTCCTACTGGCTGGACCTATGGCTCTTCATCCTCTTTGACCTGGCGCTTTTCCTGCTTATCTACCTGCTGCCCTGAGGGCGCGGCCCAGGTGAGGAGCGCCGTTCGGGGGCGGGCGGGCGGTCTGTCTGTCGGTCTGTCTGTCTGTCCGTCGGTGCCCCGTGGAGGGAAGGGTCCCCTTCAGGAGCTGGGCCCTGGGAGCAGCCTTGGCATTCCCACAGCCCCGCCTCAGAAGGCCTCGGGAGCACAGATCCTCTCAGGAAACTGGAAATTAATTCCAAACCACCCCCAGCTTTATTTGATTGTTTCGAAATTTATTATCCGATCTTTGTTCAGGAGGTGTTGCTGATTCTCCTTCCCTGTCAGTGTCTTGCGAAGGGCTGTGCGGCACTGCGAACATAACCAGACCTGTTCTGTTCCCTGCAGGGCCATTGCCACCAAGGGAATTCTGGCCTATTTCGCACCTTATGAACACAGGATGGAAGAGGAGGACCATTGTGCGGGATAAGCAGCTGGGAACACGGCTGCACTTGAGGCTCGATGGAGGAGGCACATTTTTATACCGTACCGTGATAGATCTCTGCGTGTCACAAGTGTTACTGCTCAGCTTTTACCCGTATCCCGTTCATGGCTCCTGAACTGTGCCTTAAGGGTCACGACAGAATGACTGTGCTTTTGTGATTAGTACCTAAAGAATTGCAGAAATGGAAGTATGTGGTGTTTAAATAAAATCCACTGAAAGGACACCCCGCAGCATGGCTGAGAATAAAACACAGCTCTTCTGTACACTGAAGTTGTAACTCAGACCTGTTCCCTCAAGGTGAAGCTAACCAGCTGTTCTACTTCCAGAAAGTTAATCCTTGATGCTCATTTGTTTTCTATTATTCTTTTCTCTGTTTTTTCTTTCTTTACCTTCAGCAGGTTCTGAGCCCTCTCAGGCTCAGTATTTACAGATATAAATATATACTTGTATAAACATGTCAGTGTTCTAACCCAGCAGCAGTGTCCTGTCCTCACTTACTGATTAAGATAATTCAGCTTCTGACTTCCTTGGTAGAAACTGTAAAGGAGGAGCTTACAGGAGCAGCCTTGAGTCACTGGCACGATGACACACAAAGATCCCTCCTTCTCACCTTCCATGGATGGCTAGAAGTAGACGGTGACAGGTAATTGAAAGGTTGCAACATCAATTTTCTCTGTCTCACTAGAGGGAGACTTTCAAACCTCTGAACACAGCAGTCTCTTGCAGGCTTTGGAGAAACAGAAGCTGTGGACATGGAGTGAGCTTTTTACCCAGGGCAGACTTGGGGGAAGACAGTTTGCAAGCTATGGCTGAAGGGGGTTCAGTTTTCTTCAGCATTTTTCCCCTTAGAAATGCTAATTTCTATTCCATGCTCAGTTGGAAGTTTTTCCCCAAGACTACATACAACAAACTACTAGAGTGCAGAGACTTGGAAGTGCAGAGTGGTTCGGTATCTTTCCACACAATAAATGAAAACAGGCCAGGATGAGGTTAAGTAGGATTTAGGATGCAAAAAGAGACAGATCTTCTTCCTTTTCATTTTTATTCAATTGCAAAGACAATTTTGCTCTTGGCAGGGGTTTGGTTCTTGTGTCAGACCTGTGCTGTAAGAACAGGGGTCCTGCACCCTGCTGGCATTTATCATTTTAGCTGCTGGTGCCTGTGAGATCAGTGGTTTCAGAAATCTTGTCTCAAGGTGCACAGGAGCCCTGAACTGTGAAAAACAACAGAATGGGGGCTCCACTTTTTCAGATGAGGCCATTAAAGAGACAAAGTTCACTACATTCACTGCCTTTTTTTACCCCTCACTCTGACATGGTATCAAAGTGAAAGCCCCCAGGAAGCAACCGAGCAGGTTGGACTGAAATGGTGCTCCATTTCTTTTTTAAGAATGAAGACAGGTGAGACTTAAGGCTTAGAAAGTTGAATTTCAAAGTATCTTGCACTAATTTAGTTTTCTCTTTCAGCCATATCTGACATTAAAGGTTTTGCTTGTTTCAGAAAACTTGAGAGCTAACAAAGTGCAGGCTTGTGCTGCACTTGGCCCCTGCTATTCCACAAGCACATGGAGCTCCCAAGTACACTCCCAAGTACTCCCAAGATCAAGGCAAATTTTGCTTATCCCTAGTAAAGACAGTAAGGTAGCTCATGTGTCCATCAATCACTTGTCACCAAGTCTGTGGAATTATGGTATAAAAATAGCTAAAAGTATAATTAATAGTACTCCTGAAGATAATTTCACTGTTCAGAAAAGGCAAACAAACCACCATCCCCACAAAAACTTTCAACCATCAGTAGTAGCATTATCTGTCATGTTAAAAACGTAGATTTTTTTTAAACATTGAACACAAAAAGAACAGACAAAGATTTTAAATTTTTATCTTGATATTTTGAACAAGTAGAACTTTGCAAGTAAATAATTCTAAAGACTGAAAAATATATTAATTACAAGACTTGTTAATATCTTTACTGTTACAAAAATTGTCTAGGCTCTTATATAAATCTATAGCTGGGAGGGGACATTTATAAAAAAATAAATAGGCACCCTAGGTAAGTTAAAACAAGTTATCACATATTAGTTAGCAAATATTACATACATACATACATGGAGTGCAGAGTCAAATATAAAAACGAAGGTGCCTTGATTAGCTGTCTATTTAATCATGAAATACCTGGTAAACATGGGTCACAGAGGAAGCTGGCTGGTAAAACTGTTCCAAGCTAAGCAAGGAGACTGAAGTACACCTAAGTCACTGCAGCTACTTTAGAGAGGAGTTTACCAGTTGTGCTTGCTGGGAACAGAGCTCATTGGTATCAGTAAGAGGCATTCATATTGCTCATGGTACAGAAGTATCAACATTGCTATGCATGTTTAAAAATAAGTGTTCTAATGTCATTCACAGTTGCTGCTGTGCTATCCATACATAAAAATACTGTCATTTCAAATACAAGATTTTTTTTGTTTTTTGCAAAACATTTTACAAATTTATACATTATTTACAATTTCCAATAATCTTTGTTTTTACACAGGTATTAGAGGACAGTTTTACTTAACTGGCTATGTATATTATGTAACATGGCTAGATGAACTAGAAAAGCTTAATTTACAGGTTCTGAAATCTCTCAAAAATATTACAATAGGAATCACCCAAGTTCTTACATTTTTAGTCTTCTTCTGTATTCAACTGATTTTCTTACAAAAGGATCATTGTTGAAAGTTGCTGTTTACTAGCAGCCATACAGAAACATGCATAGTATTTTCACTATAAACCTAGAATTCATTTTTATTCCCAAGTGCTACAACAAATTTTGATCAAGGTAGAAAGTTATTCTTAGATACCTGGTTTGTTGCATATATATAATGTTCCAGTTCTACTGTAAGTATTAAAAGAAAAAAAAAACTGACCTTGCCACAGAATAACCAAAACTACTGTTTAAATGTTTACCTTGGATAATTGTGCTAAACAATTGCCAACATTTGGTTGAAGCACTAAAACACATGTACATAAGGTTATAAACATGAAAAAAAGCCTTTCTGACCACCAGTGCAAGTAAGAGTGTTTATTATGCATATTTAACCTTGCATTATTTCCATAATAAAAGGCATTATGTTTAGATGTAATCAGCAGCACCCAAGTTAGCACTCTAATGTGCATAATGGAAAAATTTTGCCTTTTGGGTTGTGTCAGGCTTTGCTGACACTGCCTCAGCACTCACTAGATGGTTCTGTGCACTGATTTCACTGACCAAACAAAAGCCAACTAAATCTTCCTTGTTGTTACTGAGATAAGTCAGGTTACCAAAAGACAAAGTAAATTCCAGAGCTGCCAAAACTGGAGACAGAGGGACAGAGCAGAGAAAGAGGAACCTCTTCTGTCCATGCCCCCTTAGCCACCAGTCTGGCTGCACATTCAGCCTGACCTGCTAATGCAGACCATATCCACATGTAGGACTGTTCCAAGTAGTAAAATGTGTTAGCAAAACAAGAAAAAAAATTAAAAATTAAATGTGTGATCCCCATGAACCAAAATGTCCAGCTGGGAAAAAAAGGAGAGTTTAATAAATAGCAGCATTGACTTTGCATGCAGTTGTAGAATAAATCAGAACTGAACATAAGTAGGAATTACTTCTAAGATATTACAAAATTAATCTTTCATAGTTGCATAACTCTGTATTTAAAATTAGCATCCTATTCTGTTATACTGGTTTGTAACTTAGGAAGTTAAATTGAATAAGTACACAGCTTAAAGGGTGAACAAATCTGATAAATGTGTTTAAAAATGTACACTAACAGAGCAGAGGTATTAACAGGAAAGTATTACTGCAGTTTACTTCAATTCCCTTTGAAAGTCTCATTTAACACTTGCAAACCAAAATGGTTTTAAAATATTATTATTCTTAAGGCTTCTCAAATAAAAAATAAACCCTCTGGATAAACTTGCATTAAAGACACTTGAAGGTTTGTGAAAGCACAGACTGAGAGACATCAGTTGAAAAAACCATGTCACCTCCTGCTACCTCTGAGCACAAACACTGCTCTGTTATGCCAGCAGGTACTGCACCAGTTGTGGTAGCATGCTTTTCCCTTTTGTTAGTCGAAGAATGTAGTGACCACAGTCTGAAGGAACACTTCTTTCACTGCAGCTAACCAGATCTTCTTACAGCATCCGTAACATCCAGCCGATCCCGCTGCTGCACCGTGTGCACACCCCAGGACCACACGGAATACAAACTGAAGAAGACAAGCTGAGTAACAGAGGTAAGCATTAAGGCAACTAGAGTGACAAATCAAAGAACCACAGGTTTAGCACCTCTTCTCCTCTGTTTGCCTCTTTGCATATTCATATGAACAGTCCCAAGCAAAGTACAGTCAGCTGGGTACCTGATTATCACACACACACACAGAGGTTGTGCCCCTTTACAGAAACATGAAATGCCAAAATGAGATCCAGGTGTGGGCTTCTTGCAGAACCTATCGACTGCAGTGTATTCCCTCTGCACTGGCCTTGTACCTCTGTTCAGGGGTGGGGTGCCTGGGCTCCAGAGTGGCAGGGTATGTGGCATTCACATCTCCTCCAGCTGCAGGAGGATGCTTCTCCTTGTGGAAGCTTCCACTCTCTGTGAAATACAGCTTGGGCCTCTGGTGGTACTTGAGCCTGTAGGTGTCAGTCATGCAGCTGTCTACCGAGAAGTAAGTGGTTAGGGACACGCTGTCATTGCCATCTGCATAGGCAGGGCTGGGTCCCGTGTGACGAGATCCTTTCTTCAGCATGTTCTCAGACACGGTCCAGAACTCATTAACTGATAAGCGAGGTGGAGAATCCGGTTTGTGAACAAACACTTCGTTCCCTGGAAAGGGCTCCTTCAGCCTCTGCTCGGCTGGGACTGCACTTGTTTCTGATGCAGATTTTGAAGGTGCACCTGTTTGCCTCAATGGACTATTTTGCAACACTTCCGTTGATTTTCCATCTGCTACAGAGTTACTCTCTGATCCTGCCAAAGTGCTCAGAGCATATTTCTTGGGAGGTAAGGGGGGAGGAACGTTCTGGTACACGGCTTCAGGCACCCACAGGGGATCTGCCCTCCGGAGCAGGTGCCCTCCATGCTCACCAGGAGGGGCAGGTGGCACCGCCAGCCTTTCGGGCAGGCTCTGAGGGGCACAGGGCACCAGCCCCACCTTGGGACCCAGAGTGTGATGGGACACGCTCCTTGTGTGATGAGACTGCGGCTGGGCAGGGGGGGGAAAGTCGCTGTGGGGTGGCTTCCTGCCACAGGCATTGTCTGGGAAGGGGTGGGGCACGCTGTCCGCACAATACACCGGCACACTCAGCTTCTCAAACCTCTCTGCCTGGAGCCACTCGGAAGAGTTCGGCTCGTTGGCCTTGCTCCTGCTGTCTGACTTCACAATCTCTTTGACAACTGGCTGGAGAGCTGATGAGGGGAAAAATTTCCTGTTGGTCTCAGGCATTTCAGCTCTAAAAGAGAAAACCACACAGGATATGAGTATCTGTAAAAAACATATGAAAAGGCTCTGATAACGGGGACTTTTTCAAATCCAGCCCTGGTAAAACTGCTGAAATATTCACATTGACAAGAGAATTAGGATCTGTTCAACAGGATACAGCCCTTGGAGTTCAAGTTGTATTAAATTACTCCAGAGTTTCTTTCATTTGAAATGTAGATGTGTGCCCCAAGAAGGTAAGATAAATTCCTTCAACATTCAGGACTGATAAATATAACCTCTACTCTCTTCTAAAAATCCTTGTGACTCTGAATAATACATCCATTTTTCAAATACTGGATGCTACTTGAATTTCATATATTTGTATTTAGATTCTGGATTTTTAGGAGATACTGAGTACTTGGAGTTCATATTAGAAACAAGATACAGCAGTAGCTTCTAAACACAAATTATCTTTCCCCCCACTTCCAGACAAACTTTTAAAAGCTTTACGGGGTGATGCACTAACCCCAAATTGGTTAATCACTGCATGTAGCACATAATTCCAAACAGAAATGTTAAATCCTTCTGTTTCTGGTAAGATGGTTTCAAACCATGTAAACTCCTTGGTGACATTGTCAGCATCAAAACTAAAAGACAGATAATTTAGACCCATCAATTATGTAAAATTCAAAAGGAACTGCCTGTCAAAAATATTGAGTGCCTTAACTCATGTTACAGATAACAGCAATCAGTATTTCTTAAACTATTACAGAGGAATATCCAGTACTGGTTACCTCTTCACTGGAGGACTGGGCACCTGCAAATGCAATTCTGTTGGGAAACCAACATGAGGATGAGGTCTGTAGATAACTTCAGAACTAATCTGGTCTTTCCTCAAATCTGGGGCTAGAAAAGAAAATATTTCAAAATTAATGGATACACAATCCAATTTCTTATTTGTAATTCCTCAGAGATTACAGAAACAAACAAAATACAACAGGACAATGTCTTCCAAGATTTGAGATGACTCCAATAATCATTTTGAAGATAATCTGTCACAGAAGGTCAGATCTTAGAATCTGGAGGAAATTTTCTGTGTTTTCTTCTTACCAGAAAATCAGTAATTATCACAGTTTTTAAGTCCTGTAGACATGTTTTCAAGATCATCTTAATATTTAATCTGGCTAAAAGCACATTTTTAATGTAAGCTTTTCTTAAAAAGGTGTTTATTCAAACATCCAAAGTAATTTAAATTACAAAATAAGAACTGTGCTAAAAATCTGTTTTGTGTTACAATAATTAAATGGAATGAATAGTGCAGAGATGGGGAGTGGTTTAGGTTGTTCTGTTTGTGGGTTTTACCAGCTCAAACTCCAGAGCAGACTGTAAGGCTCACAGGGACATTGGGCAGACAAAGAGCACTGTCACCCACGTGCCCCAAACACAGCACTGAGTGCCTGGGCCAGCACTGCTGCACTCCCACTCCAGAAACTCCTTTTGTTCCCAGGCAAAGAATCATTCCCTGAAAATACACAAGTTCTGAACAAGGCAGCTCCTAGTGAGCAGGAAATAAAGGAAGCATTGAAGTATTTGTGTCAACACCAGACAGAATAAAACACTCACTTGGCAAGTGACAAGCAGCAGTCTATTTGTTTAGAGACTCCAACTCTTCCTAATGCCATGATTAGCCCATTAATATCAGTCACCTGCTCTGAAGCCACTCAAAGGAATGGCTTCTTATTATCATTATCATTAATAATGGCTTCTTTTGGCTGTGTACAGAACAGAATCATAACTACTATTTCACTTATTATTTAAACTTAGGGAAATAAGTCTTGGAACGTTAGACTCAAACATGTGAGCTAAAACCCCAATACCAGAGCAGAACTAAACTGAAAAGTTTGAGTGTTGCTGTTTGGTGATCCTCATTCTGAGGTTCAATATCTGCCTATCTAATGCCCTATCTAAAAACATGAAATCTCTGACCAAGAACACAGGTAGCAGAGGCTAAAGCAGCACACTGCACAAGACACAAAGCCCCCATATGGCTTTGCTCAGGTCTTCAGATTAAAAAAAAAAAAAAGTCACAACAAACAATACCACAACCTTAGAAATAATATTTATGGAAAAATACTCTTGGCTGAATAAACCCCTGCAAGAAACAAATAATTAACCTGAGAATTCCAAACTGCTTGTGTGCCACAGAGTGGGATAACCAACACTGAGGTGATTTTTTCACACAAACATTCCACTCTGCTGCAGGCTGTGATGATTTTCCCAAGCCCAGCTCCCAGGGCGGTGCCACAGGCGGCCGGGAGACGGCAGCAGAGCCCAGCGAGTGGCTCCCCTCGGGCACCTCCAGCCGCGCCAGGTGCTCCGTGCCCGCGCAATTCCAGCCAGATTAAAAATAGATGTGTTATTTTCCCTTCTGCTGACAGGACAGCCATGCACGGTTAAAACCAGACGCCAGCTCCATTGGGAATTTTGGCTCCGTGTTCTCTGCAAACCTAAATATGGGACACACAAGCCCTGCTCTGCTGGAGCCCGGCATCCTTATCAATGGGTCACTAAGGGCTGAGCAATAAATAAAAGGTAATTGTGTTCTGACATATAAACCGGTCTGCTTTTAAGAGTTACAGACATCTATGTTAACATCTGGAGATTAACATTCATTCTACAGGTAGGATGACAAGGTCTTGTCTAATATCTCCATTTACACAGACAGAACGTGTGCAAAAACCTGCCAAGTCCAGCTTCTGTGGGGTAAAAGTCCCAAATGAAAATAAATACAAAACCTCCAACAAAAACTCAACTTCCTCTTTACAGGCTCTGGCTGCACGTTTCCTGGATTTTTTTTTAATAGGTTGTTAAAAACCCAACAACAAAGCATATTAATTGTAATAAATACTGTAGCAAATTCCTCTCTCTTAGCCCAGACACTTTCTGTATTCAGTTGGAATTACAGGCAAACTTATTGGAAGTTTTGAAAATGTGGAATAACAACAACCTCTCAGTCATGGAAGTAAGCATAACTCATCCAAAATGGAGTATTATTTCTGAAATACAGTGACCAATCTTCTTTAAAAAAAAAAAAAAAAAATCCTTACATTCTAAAAACTTGACTTTGGGAGCAGCATTCAGTTGCAAAACCTTTCCCAGGTATCTTTAGTTTATCATTTAAAGATATTCCAGTAAAGGATTTATTTGTCTCTCCAGTAAAGCATTTGTTTCTCTTTCATGCGAAGTAAACTAAGTAGCTACAAGTCTTCATTCTCTACTCATTTATTTAAACTTGACATTCATGTACACTGACTGCACCATAAGGGTAGGAACTGGATTTGCTTAAGACCAGTTGCATGTTTTAAATTATTACTACAAATGTACAATTTTCCTAAGCATATGAGCTGTCTTTTTCAAAGGTACTGTTGGTGTGTGGGGTTGTCTGAAGTAACACATAAGCACAAGCAATTTGGATTTTAACACACTAACCAGATCTTTAGAATGATTCTAGATTTCAGTTTGTCTCATGCTATAGAGCTGAACAATAGGGAAATCAAAATTAGTAATCTTTAACTTGCAGAACATGAGGCTGGAAATTTTGCCCTCACACTGCTCATGTCTCAAGTTCTTTATACTCAAAAAAATTTTGCCTCCTCAGCTCATCCAGTTCAAACTTCATAAACACAAAGTGATTCACATAAATCATGGATACAACATCTGCTTACTCAATATTTACATTTTCCTGCCAAAATCTGACCACACAATTTAGGGGTTGGCCTTGTGGGACCTTTGCCTCAGTACCATGGTTACCTGCTGCTTACTGCCCATGTAAGGAGCAGCTCTTGCTCTCCCAGTCACTGTGTGATCAGTGTTTCTATCTTTATAGTGTTCTGACAATAAGTTTATTTTTGTGAGTCAGGGACAGAATTCCTCAAGGGCTGAACAGTAGCCTCATTCAGCTCCAATAAAAAACAAGGAGCTGGTAAAGCACAGTTATACAAACTCTGGGCATAATTAGGTCAAACATTATTTCCATAAGAAGTTTTCCACACAAAAAAACCACTCAGACTTTTTTTTGGAGTTGCCATGAAGGTCTAACAAAGATTTCTTACATTCCATTCCTCTCTCAGAAAGGACTGAGCATTTGTTTTTTTAAGTCCTATTTTCTGAGAGTCTGTCTGGTGTTTACCTGCCAGTCCATGTAGTGTTCATAACACTCAGAGATGAAACACAAGGTAATACAACTGAAACCTGTCAATGACTGCTGTTGTCCTTGCTAAAGGTGTCCTGGCACACCTTTTGATAACCCAAAAACTGAGTTCAAATAAATCTTTAGGCCCACATACATGTAAAATTATCAAATTCTTCAGATCTTTCTGGTCCATTGATCACTTCCTTTAGAAGTATTATTTTCCAAAATGGAGCTAAATACATACATTTTTTTATAATAAGCTATTTCATAATTACTGAATTAGAATAACTGAGCAGATGGCATTAAATCATCAATTTCTGTATGATATCTCTGAGGATCACATGGAATCACTACCCTTTTTAAAAGAAAATGTAGGATGCATGTTGAAAGCTTAAAGTATTCTCAAGTACTCTCTCCAGAGAACAGTCCATTGATTTAACCCACTCATTTTTCATGCCTAAAGAGTATTTTTAATATCCTTCACTGGTGTTTTTTCCCTTTTTTCTATCCAACTATGTTTGATAAGAATGGTGTAATACAGAACTAAAGCAGGATAAATCTCATGCAAAACTAGATCTTTGCATTCCATGCTACTAATTTTTGGTGTGGGTTTTTTTTTGTTCGTTTGTTTTGGGTTATCAAAATAAGCAAACACGAAAACAGTTGTCTCTCTGCACCAAAAGATAAATTAGAATAAGGAAGAAAAGGCAGAAGTGGTATGGCAACACCCCCACCCCCCCTTCAAGCCCTAGCAGAAACTATACTATACATTATTTGAAAAGAAGTATGATATCTATAAAAATCAAATGTTTCCTGAGGAAGTGGCCTAATATTTATTGCCCCTCTTTGTACAAGCACCCTCCCATTGTTTCAGCAACAGCAGATAATGATTTTGGCTGGCCTCAGGCTGACCTATAATATTTATATGCCAAGGCATTTATCAACTTTATAAAACCCCAGCAGACATATTAGTATGTAAAAGGAAGTAGATTTCCTTATTACAAGTGTTTCTTCCTGATACTGCTTCATATCTAGGAGGAAAAGAAATGGTGCCACAGTCCACCCAGACATTAAAAAAAAAAACAAATCCATGGCTTAGGGCTTAGTATCCACCAAGAAATCTCCTAGAAAAGCTTTTGGGGAAACCATAGAGAGAAGCAAAATATGATGTCATCTTTGTTAGGATTTTATATGGGTTCTTACCATGGAAGCTTCTGTTCTGCTGGGGTACTGAATGTACCACACTGTCAGCTTTTTTGGTTGGCAAGTTCTGTTCACTGTAAAAGAAACATAAATGTGATGACAGCACTGAAAGTGTTGAACAGACAGCACTGGTCATCGAATCCAATTTATTCATAGGTATCAATATCTTAAGTAAGTGTAACCTGTTAACCAACATTCCATCTTGTCCATTTTCCTAATCTGATAATTTGCTACTCAGTAATTTTTTTGTTTTGATAACAAATATAATTCTAAAGTGTGACTGCCACTTGGTATCTCCTTCATAGGGATTTTCACTCAATTTTTTTTCCCCTCAAACTGGAATAAAATTGGAAGATCACAGCTACAAGACCAAATTGAGAAAAAATAAAACTGAGGATTTTCCTAATCTTACTGGTTTAAATAAGCAGAAAACAAATTACTAATCCAGATAAGGAGCTGACAAACACCCTGCCAATGTCCACCTTCTACAGGAGTAAAGCAGGGAAGAAGATACACAGGAGCAGAACTTCAATTAAAAAAAAACCCCTGTTATTGAAAAGACAGTAAAACAAGAAAAATACCAAAAGAAACATGAAGGGAGTTCAAAACAGTAATTTTTTCCACTTCCTAAAAGAACTTTCAAGTAATTAATTTGTATTTCTGGGGGTTTATGAGAGAGCCTGAAAGGTTAGCAGAGAACTAGTAGATACTGAGAGCCAACTGAAATTACCAGTCATAGAAAGCAGTTCCACAAGTCCCATGAAGTCAGCTGTATTTTGATAAAGTTCCTTTCTCTGAAAAATGTTTAAACAGTGTAAGCAGCTTCTTAATGGACTACACTGTTCAAAATGTATCATATTCTCTCACAAAATGACACATTTGGGTGTCCCATTGCCTCTTAAAAATGCTTAAAAATGAGACAGTTTCAACTGTGCAAAATCACTGTTTGAGGCAACCATCAAACACTGAAAATACAACCCTGAGTTGGAGTAGTTTTACACATAATTCTGTCATTAACCAATAAAAGCCCATCAGGCTTTTGCATAGTAGGATTTTGTCCAGTTTGGAGGGAAGCAGTGGGACAAAGAGGAGAAAGGTCAATGCCCTTTCATATCCTGGTATTTGCTATTCTCTTTTCCTGTGAAACAAGTTGCCATGAAAATAGATGTCTGAAAATTTGCTTGGATCTAGCAAATTAGATTTATCAAGGAGACCAGGCTTGTGCTCTTCCATTTTATGGATACAAACAAGAGTTGAAGGAAGAATAAATGGGTTTTAGATACACAATGCTGAAAACTGCATGTGGAAGAATAACTTGATATTTCAAGCATCCCATAAATTTAAGTTGGAATGCACCTCTTCAGATAAAGTCCAACCAGTTTTTGTAATTTTACACTTTCCAGCAAAGACCTATTTCAGAGAGGTCAATCAGTTACCAAGTGATCAATATATGCTTGAGGTGATCTAGGAAACTGAATTTCTGCACTATGACTGGTAACAGCACCCAAGATTCACCCACTGCCATTCCCATCTCCTTGTCAGAGCCTGTACCAACGTTACAGGTGTGACTAACACGGACACCGTATTATTCCATTACAAATGCAAAAGTTACACGCAGTCTAAAAGTCTCCTAAGTAAAGAAGTGCAGCAATTACTACAAATGAACACACCCAGCCCCTCAGCAGGGCTCAGCAGTCCTGGCTCAGTGCCTCCATAACTGGCTCAGTGCCTCCCAAAGAGAACCAGAGTGAAGGTACATTGAGCACTTAATTGCCCACACCCTTATTTCTAGATACACTTGAGCTTTCCACATACCTGACTTCAAGCAAGTTTCAAAGCATGTTTTCCTGGGTGGTTTGGAAGAACAGGTAAACGTTAGAACAGGTTATTCTTCCATAAATACAACCTATGTAAGCTCTAAGAGCACTAGCATTACCTGCAGGAAGCACTTTCCTTCACATTCTTGGCATCTGCTGTATTGATTCCTTCAATAACAGGGGAGTCCGGATTTGCAGAGCCATTGCTGATATGGTCACTGCTCTCATACCCAGATTCTGTCCTCTGAATTTGCCAGTTATCACCATGGATTTTTCTCTCTGTAAATCCTTTGCTTTTTTCAGCATTCCCTTTTCCCTCAGAATCCAGTGAGCTTCGACTTCCTGTATCCTGTTTTGTCTCATCTTCATATATAGTCATTAAACCCTTCTGCATTTGGTTCTCCTTTGGCCAGTGGTTAAAGCTCCGCTCCTTCTCGTGCTTAGATTTACTGCTCAGGTTTGCTTTGTGCTTTGGGCTGTGCTGTTTTTTCTCAGTCTCACTGAAAATGCTGTCTACATTCAGCGTCTCCCGCATTGGTTTCCAACCTTTACTCCTGCTCCTGCTGCTGATACTTGCTTTGTCCCTGGAATCCTGACTGGTATCCGTGTCGTAGCCAGTGATGCCATCGGGCCGTGTCCTTGTCACTGGTTTCTCCCCAGCAGGAAAAGGCTCTGTTCTGTTGGATCCCAGCACATGTGCAGAAGGCTTTGCCTGGTGAGGTGCTTGGTTGTCGTGCTTGTAGGGGCCCCTTCCCTGGCTGCCGTAGATCCGCTGATCCGCGCAGTGCCTCAGTCCGTTCCCGACCGGAGGAGATCCCGACTTAGCGCTGCAACGCTCCTCCCCAATCAAGTCTTTCAAGAACAAGAAGGAAAAAAAGTTCCATTACAGCTCTTGTTACTATTTCATGGAATGATTTGTGTTGGAATGGACTTGAATGACCATCACAGTTGCAGGGACACCTTCCCCCAGACCAGATTGCTCAGAGCCCCATCCAACCCAGCCTTGGACACTTCCAGGGTGGAAGCAGTCATTTAACTGATATTCTTTAACATTTCTTACAGTATCTCTACAAATCCAGTATGCATTTCAGAATACTGAAAACTGGGAAAAGCCTAATCTTACAGTGTGTTCTCTCAGAAGGAGAAAGAAATCTGCACAAGCAGCATTGATGCTAGAAGTTACTGAATCCATTGATTCTCTGGTTATATTTTCAAAATGTACCTCTTTGTCTCCCAGACTCTTTCCTTGGTCCTCTGTCCACATCTTTCCGTAAGGATGTGAAGTTTTTCATGTCAGCAGCTTTCTGGGCACACTCTCTGGATAAATCCTTTAGCCTGTCCTTTTGTTCACTGTATCCTAACTTGGCTGCAAAAAAGACTTCTTGTCAAATATCCTTACTCTAAAGTGGTTCACCACCAAAACACACAAACATTGATGGACAGTAAGATTTGGTTTTTAGTGTTAGGACTTCTTAAACTGACTAATAAATTATTTAGCACAGATTGTGAGATCAAGTCCATTAACATACAGGACTACAAATAATTCTGGTATTACAGCCCTGCTGGGGAAGTGTGTTCCTCAAGCAGCCAGTGACCCACAGAGCCACACCTCAGCCTCAAGTCACTAATGTGCCTTTTAATCAGCAACATGTTTGAGAAATGGAACAAGGCCTCAAGAGCCACTTTAGTTAAAGAATAACAAGGGTAATAAACATTGTGCATTTACAGCTCTGTCTGGAAAAGTTAACATTACATGCCAAATATTCAGATATTACTTAAACATCAAATCAATCTCTGAATAACAACTAAGTCAATGATGGAATTCTTCCCTTAGAAATAGTTCTAGTCCTGAGATCACAACCCATTTTAAATACTTCATAATAAAACTTATCTGTTTTGGGTTTTTTTGGGGTGGAAATAGGGAATACATACCTGGACCTCTACCACCACTTGCTTGTATATGGCTTCTACTGAATGCAGGATTATCTGGCTGAAGTTTTTTACTACTCCTTTGATTAATGGAATCTCCAATTCCATTTTCTTTCACATGGTCTGCTTTTACAGCAGAATGCTTTTCAGATCCTGCCAAACAATATATTTATCTTTAGAAATAAAAGGCTTCCTAATTTAAATCTGCAATATCTAAATTTAAAAAAAGAAAGCTTTTTAATTGTGAATTAAAAAGTCAGAAGAGAAACTTCTCCAAAAGCCACACTGTATTTCAATATACTAGGCAATGAGATTCTGTAATATTTTATATACTGCCATACTTATAGTGGTAGCCTGCAGTGAAACAGGATCCTCAATTCTTTGCTCCCTGAAGTTACCCAAGTTCTACTGCTACACGTCATGTGAAGAATAGCATGTCAAATTCAATCTGCCTTTTATTTAAGTTCCCTGTAAATTATGCTTAGCATTAAATTTAAAAAGCCAACCTGAGACAGCAGTACAAATTACAGAACCAAAAGATTGGATTCTTTTTCCTGTTACCCATTAGTCTCAATTTGTGTCCCCTTATTAACAGGTCTAATACTGAGTATGCACACTAATCTTTTTTGAGACAATGATTGATACAAGTGTTTCAGAACCAAGCAGCCCATCAATTTTTTCTCTGTTATAATCCCCATTTCAGAAATACAGCTGATACTGTTATTAAGAAAAATAAGATCAATCTAATTACCCAGGTCTTCCCCATTTCCTCCTGCTGCCTTGCATTGAGAGCAGTGAATAATCTGCTTTGGTGCATCTTCTGGAGACACAGCTGTGCCATCTGGGTTGGCATAAAATAGCAGCAATGGCTGGAAGTGACATCGAATGCACCTGGACACCACATCTTTCCATTTTGTTCCAATCTAAGGAAAAACAATAAAACAAAACCCCAAAACTTAATCAGCAGTGCTGAACTCCAATATGGAAAGATTAATCAATCAAGAGTAATTAATCAAGAGTCAAATGCCTAATTCCAAATGTACCTGAAGATACAACATTTTAGAACTGCGGTTTACATAAATTGCAACAAAAAGAACTAGTATTGTATGGGCTAAAAATCAGAACATTATCCCTATGGACACAGCTGCCAGTATCTTCTTTTCCATTACAAGGAGTACAAACTCAACAACAGACAAGTGCATGAACATTCTGAAACATTCAGCATTTATAAGGCACAACCATAAAGCAGTGAAACCAATTCTAAAGGTAATTTTAAAAAACTACTTACAACACTGAATGTCTGTTAAAATAAAAAAGTTGTTAGACTTTCTTCAACACTAATGTCAGAAGAATGCTCTCCAGAGAAAAGATCCCAGAATTTGGTAGGAGTAAAGCCAATACTCACCTCTTTTACATTAGCATCATCAAACAGCACCCATTTGCAGCTCTTGGTGTGAAAGGCAAAGGCACAGTAATGTCGGCTCGTGTAGCAAATCATTCCCACAAGAAAAAGCTCACTGTTTTTGGCATTTTCATCTGTAACCCTATAAAACAGCTGTAAAAATGATTACATATTTTAAAACACGTGTAAAACACAGCCTCAATTTCCTGACCTATTGCTGGCAGCTGCTATTTAATGTCCTGTTGTATTATACCATTTTTCTTGAGTATCAACACTGATTTTTGCACTTACTACATCTACTTAAATTTTTATGGTTAATTTATATTTGAAAGAGTAAGGTATTAATGCTTTGTAATAATTCTACAAATTTCAAACTGAAAATTTTATTCCTAGATTTTCAACTAGGAAGTCTCCCAGATGAATCATTGCACTTAGGGACAAAACACTTCCAACAGGACTATTTCCTCTCACAGAAACTACATCAAGCAGCATATTATAAATAACTGTAAAAGTAGGCATGAAAAAGACTTAACTTTATATAAAAAAATCCAAAATACATATGAATATTTCTATTTTTTATATATTCACATACACATAAAATAGAAAGCAAAATTAAATTCTAGAAAAAGGAAAGAGTAAGTTTTAGGTCAGTACCCCTGGAAGATAAAGTTGAGTTGCCAGATTCCTCATAACCTCTTCTGTCAGATCAGAGTGTTCTGAATCCCAGACTAAACCAATGGTGACAATCTCAGGACAATTCATAAGAACACGACGGATTTTTATTTTTTGACCACAATTACTCTAGAAAAAAGGAAACAAAAACCATGATATGAAGGAAAATGAAAGGGTTTAAAGATTAACTCACTCAAAGGTGAGTCACTACACAAGAATTAGTGCAAAAAAAAATCAACTCCACAATGCCTTTAATTCCAAAATTTATTTATGGTGTTTGTTTCTAACAATTGCAGGATAACATTCTTCATCATAAAAACCATTTTGATGAAGACTACAGCTTAACTTCTATATCCAATCACCACCTTAAAACAGAAATCTCTGTAACTGGAACAATAAAACAGAAGTCTAAGAGCTTTGTTTGCCCTAAGCTGACTGTTCTGAAGCAGTAACACAACACATAACTCTGCTTTTGGGGGAGTATTTCTAGCCTAATTCAATACCCTAAACAGTTCTCCCTTGTATCCCAAAGTGATGCAACATTTTGGTTTTACTTACAGGACACTTTCTGTAGTCATCAGCAGTATTTGCTGCCTGCAGCAATTCCGCGAACATTTCTGGCTTGAGACGTTCATGCCTCTCCATCATTTTTTCTACTTCATTACTGCAAAAAATAAATTACATCACTATGGATCTCCCTTCTAAAGAGTAACAGATATTAATGAACTGTATTGTATAACTGAAAACACCCAGTGGTAAAACAGTACAATAGAAACTTTTTGTCAAGCCCTCGCTACATCTTCCTTTTGAAATCTAAACGCTATTTTTGAACAGTATCTCAAAGACAGGTTGCAATCAAAAATGACACATTAATTTCTAGCACTTAAAAGCCTTTATCTGGCATGCTTTGCATACTACCAGAAGGGTGTATATAGGAAAATGAGTAACAAGAATAAAAGCTCTTACCACAGGGCTGTGGTGGAAATGTAACGCACAAATTCTGTAAAAGGCAATGGATCTGATGATGCTCCACAGCTGCGACACACACACTACAAAAATAAAAATACTTTTGTTTTTATTGACTCAGGAAAGAGAAAATAAGCTATTTGTTGAACCAATCAAATGAAGGTCTGACCTGCTCATACAGTGTCATAGCAAATTTCTGGTGAGAAATACAGGATTTCGAAGTGCACATATCTGTTTCGCTGTTTGGCACTAAGTGAAAATGAATCCTCTCAAGGATATTTTCCTGAAAAGAAATAATACAAATGTAAACTGAACTGATGAAGTCAGAACATATCAAGAACATTACAATTTGGTACTCCCAACTATGCACCTTGCCTCCAAAATACTATGGCTGCACCAAATTTGTCCCCTAAATCAGCAAGACCATTTTTTCCTTTTGCCAAAAACACCAGAGATAATGGGAAGAAGTGAATCTATTCAGGTAGATCAGATTATTAGTTCAGGAGTCCAAATGCATTTGGAATAGATGGAGCAGTAATAAGAGGCTCTCTTTCATGACTGCAAGATCTCAAACAGCCTCTCTCAGGAGTTCTGCACTGGATTTTCCTGCATATGTGAAGAGCTAGCAGGTAGGAATTCATTTGTGGATACTCCCAAAGGATGTCCAAAGCTGAAAGTAACTGAAGCAGCAACCCTATTTCCTGCCTCTCAAATCCAGGTGCAGGTGTTTTATGGTGAAGATTTAGTTGTCTAACACAGAACCTCTTAGGAAGGTCTCTCTACCAGAGTTCTGTGCCATCTGGAGCCACCTTTAAAGGCTGCAGCAGTGGCTCACGTTTTTCACTAAGACACTTCACTGAAGCAGAAAGTAACTACAGCAAGATCTTCAAGTATTTGCAGACTCTTGGGTTAGAAAAGGGAAATCTCTTCTGCAGCAGAATTCAGCAAGGAGCTGCCCAGTTGTATCACACTGCATTTCAACAGCTGGTGACTCAATACTTCAAGGAACAGACAATATATTCAAATCCATAGGTGCTTCTCCTGAGAAGATAACCTTTCTCTCCATCAAAATATTTCTAGGAGTGACTCAGAGTTCATCATCCTCACCACCCTCCTGCTCTGCCTGAGCTAGAGTAAAGAGAAGAAAGTATGGAACAAATGCAGGAGTACCCTGTTCCCCCTTACCTGACACTTACTCCATGTGTCTGTTGCCCTGAGCTGGTATGAAGAAACTCAGGAGTTATTTGAATCCCACCCATGAGCCTACCAAAGCCCCTAAACTAACACAACTCTACTCAGCTCTTATCAAGCCACTCACAAAGCATTCTGCTGCATCATCCATGAATCCCAGCTGGAAGCGCTGCTCATCCTTGAAGCTTTCTGCGAGGGCGTGTCTCATGTTGTCCGACGGGAGGGCTTTTTCTCTGCTGTGCTGGAATTGGGAGAAGATTGCCTAGGAAGAAGTGCAATGTTTACTTAGCTTTATTAACCACTCAGCTAGATAATCTGGTTCTACACAAACACATCATCTCTTGCATAAATGTGAAATATTTATGTTTATAATGCTTACAGAACCATGCAACTTTCAAAATTACTGTTTTCTTTTCCAGTTACTACATTTGTATTCTGTACTGATTCCTCTACAAGAAGTTATGGTACCAAACTAAACACTGAACCTGTAGAACAACAGCATACAAAACACAAAACTAGAAGGGACTGACTTGAGCTCCCAGAGGCAACACAAGCCCTGGTCTGTAATTACACAGCTTCTTTAATTTGGCCCCTGGAAGAGCACTTCATATGGATCTCATGTCTACAGATGGTGTGTATTTCTTAGGGCATAATGTAATAGCACTCATGAGTGACTAAATAATGTAATATTTACTGCTTAGGAGGGGAGTATATCTTTATTAAAATTATGGATATACAAAACCTCCCATAAATTAGATAGGATGCCAATAATCCTTGCTTTAAAATTAGCTCACTGCTGAACCAGTGCACACAACACAAAAGGTCAATATCTGCAGTTCTGCAGCGTGATAATAAATTGCATTTGGTTTTTAATTCATTTCCCAGAACAGAGAATTGGCTGCTACTTTTTCTTTTTGGCAGAAATACACATCCAAGTGAGCTCATCATTTAGCAAGTAAAGAGCTTGATTCTGAAAGAACTGAAAGTTAAAAGCTATTAAATGAATTGCAGATTTACAGATATTTAAAGCTGTATTCCCAGTCAAGAATGCTAAGTCAAACTTGAAGGAGAACTGAAGAGACTAAAGGCGAAGCCATGTAAAATATAAATAAGGATATTCATCCTTCACATAGGCTTCCTATGGTTAAAATCTGCTGGATAGAAAGCAAAGATAAAACAGAAGCAAAGTTTCACTGCTAACAAAACCATTATGGATTCCAGGGTGTCTCTCCAGTATTTAATCATACCTCTCAAAACAAAAAACATGGACTACTGACAAAAATTACAGCCAGTGTCGCCATGTAAACGTTCAAAATGAAGTTCTTGACAGATCTGCTTTGAAAACATTTATCACTTCCCATTTTGGCTGCTAGATAATTTTTTTGTTATGCAATACAGTTTTTTTATGTCCCGTTAAAAATAAATATTAAAAATACCAACCAAGACCACCAAAACCCCCAAGACAACCAAAAAATCCACCCAAGTCATAAACAAGTCACTGTTTATCCTCATCCAGAGTATATATTGCACGGAAATTAAAGTGTCCAAGATTCAGAACACAGAACAAACAGAATTACTCAACCAGCACCTTAAAGAGCCAAGAAAGCAAAACCAGTAGTGTACAGAACAGCTGGGGACAGACAGTTCCAAATGAATTAACTACTCTTCTGAGGTCAGTACATAGGCCATGGAATTAAATCTCACAATTACACTGTTCAAAAAAATAACTTAGGCCATACTAACCAACCCCAGAACCCTGCCAAATTTCTTCTTTAAATACAAGAAAATATTTCTTACAAACATCTGTTAAAGAATGTCCTTAAAACTAAATTGCTTCTTTACACGAGAATGACTGTCACCCAAGGGTAGGTTATGATAGACACAAACTTAAAAAAAAATTAAATTATTGTTCCCTCATTTTGATATATGATTATTTCAGATTTTTTTTTACCTTTAAAGCACAAAAGATGCAGGCATCTCCTTGACACACGTGTCCAGTTAAACCTCTTAAACTTCGTCGAAATATGTCAAGTTGCCATAACACCTATAAAAATAAAGAGAAAATCTGTTATCAGTTCTGAAGGGTCTTTGTTTGACACAACATACAATAGATTCTATTTTTTTAAATTTTAAATAACATACAATTCAAGCACCAATATTGCTGCAGGAAATGTGGGGGTTTTCCATTAATTTGGTAAATTATGGAGGTGAAAATAAGAGTTTCACATTCAGCACTTAAAATTTAGATCTGTCTTTGAAACAGTTTATTTTGGAGAAAGAGCTGAAGTACTGTCAAGGAAACAAGCAGCAATCTAAACACTATACAGGGGCTGTAACAGTTTTCTTATAGCTCTACATAAGAGTTAATTCCATGTTATGTTATTCTTATGGTCCCTTATCAAAATCACTGCTGCAATATATTTATTTTTCCACAGATCAAAATAATCCTGGTGCTTACACAGTTATGTTTCTACCTCTTATTTGTGTAAATACCCTGCAAAAAGGCAGTAACAACTTGGTTACACCACACTGAAAGCAGTGTCTAATGTCTTGGGTACACAAAGTGAAGCAGTTCAGAAAGCTGTCCATTAAAAGCAAAAATAAAACCTCTAAAAATGAGTAGTCAAGAGGCACAGTAAGACAACAGCTGCAAATCTCTATAAACATGAAAGCTAAAATGAAATAGGATGCATTGGAAAAGTCCAAAGCTCAGTTCTGAAGGTTGAGCTGAGGTTAAAAGAAAAGGAACACACTGCTCCTTGTAAAAGGGCAGCCACCAACCATCTGCAACTGCCTGATAAACAATACTGGGTTGTGAAGTTGCAGAAACTAGAACTAAAAATTACTTAGGGCTTAATTTTAGAGCACTTAAGTGAAAACAGCAGAACTGTAAGAGCATATAGGTCATGCTGCTCCCACTGGATGCAAAACAGCAAACACTCTACTAAAACTACAGTACAATTTTATTTTAAATACATCTAGGTACCAGACACATCACATAGCTCTACCTCTCGTATATTCTAGGCTTAAATCCACACCAATTTTAAATCTTCCGATTTTTAGGAAGTCTATGCCTCTATAAAGCCCTCTGCCAGTTTGAGAAACAATTCTGTACAATTAAAACATTCAGATCCAAAATCTGAGCACTACAAGAAGTGCAAGGAAAATTCCAAGTCACATTTCTTTGGTACCAAGTACATCTCCTACTCTAATTCCACAAATCTTTCCTAAGATTAGAATCAAGGCTCTCACTATATATGCATATTCCCCAGTATCACAGGTTCATGTGCTAATTCTAAGAAAAAGGGAATTTAATAGTGTCCTAGCCAATACAAGTAGTAATGGTTGACCCACATAAAAGAAGTTCATGTAATTTTTGGAAGTTATCTTGCTATGTTTGACACAAACATTACTTTCAAAATTCAAGCAGAAAGTTTTAAACTCCTACATTTTCAAATACAAAAGGGAAGTTTTTCAGATATTCTTGACACATGCAAATAAAATGTTGTGCAAAATAAAGCATTAATACTCTCAACTCTTTACAATTAAATGCTGAATAAAATGACCTTCATACAGTGTCTTATTTCCCACACACACTTAGGAAAGTCTATTAGAAAACTATTTAATAGATGAAGTTTTCTCTTACCTGAACAGCACTATTAAGAAAGCAGCTGTTTTGTCCAGGTTCATTTAATAAGCCTTTTGTAGGGGCCAGGGACAGAATGCTTCCAGGCTGATAAACTTTTCCAAGGTTACCCCCAGGTTTCCTTAGGAATTTCACCCATGCCATTATTTTTTAGAGTTTATAATCACAATGTTCACACTTAAATATTTAAGGATATGATGAGTGCAAGGCAAAGAAGGTGGTTCTACAAGAATATTTCTAAAGTCATGGCATTCCATTCAACTCTGTGCAGTAGGAACCATCCATGGGCTTAAGTCCATTTTCCATGAGCAGCTGTGAGCCATCCCTCAGGATCAGTCTCCCAGTAAAAATACAGCTGAACAAAGTTTCTAACCCTCAGTCTTAAAAAAATAAATAAAGGTGTCCAGTTAAAACATGTTAAAAGTCATTAGAATAAAAGTTCTTATTAAGCAAGTTGCACAGTAAGTGACTTCTTCCAGGGATATCAATAAAGTATTACTATAAATCATTAGCTGTATTATATTGTAAGTTTATATGTGTGTGTATATATCACAGAACTGTAAAGTTCTTGTCAGGTGTTATACTCCTGTTCTCTCATTTTCTTCCATCTTCTTTTTACTTCTAACTGCAACCCATGAAATATATTCCAGTTTAGAAGACTCCATGTTTATTTCATTCTCTTCCCAGTGAACCTGAAATAAGAAAAAACAGAAATTACAAAAAAAAATTCCAAAATGTTGAAGTGTCTAAATTAGAAAAGGGATTATGAATCTCTAAATCTAAAGGCAAGATGAAATAGCCAAGAAAGGAAAAAAAATAATCACCAAAATCACTAAAAATAGTTTTTAAGGCATAATAATTATTTTATCTATCAGAAATTATTATCTCCTAATTTCTTACACCTCTCTAAAGACCAAAATAAAATTGCTGTAAAGATCCTCAAAATAATCAGCAACAGCTTATAAAAAGACCATATAATACATGAGTTATTCAATCCTTTAATCTCTCAGCTAATAAAAACATTACCAAGAAATAAATCTTTTTATTCAACACTCCAAAAGCTAAGCTGGTTTTAATTTCAATTTTATGGATGGATTGTCAGCTAGTACTCAGCTTTCAGAAGTTTGTACTGCCTGCTAAACACTACATAAATGTGTCATGAACCTGGCTGCATTCTCAAAGTAACCAGAAAAACAGTGCTAGAAGCAATGCAAGAACATTCTGGTCACTGCCACAATAACCAATTCCAAGACTTTCAAATCCCAACAATAAGGGCTGGCTCTCCAATTCTAGAATTAAGGTTAAATGAATCCATTTCCAGCACATCCCCACAACCACATGTAAAGCCCAAGCCATGATCCTCTCACAACAATGGATTATTCTTTCAGTTTGGCATTACTACATCACCCACACAAACATTTGAAGGAACAGCACAGCACCGAATAAATTTAACTAAACCAACACAACTGGGGTTGCATCTGTGGGAAAGAAAGGGGAAAAAAAAATAGAAGGGTGAAATTTGGGACTCACATTTCAATGGAGATATTCACCCTAGATTTCACAAGCATGTGAGATACTGAAGACCTATCAGTATACTTCAAAACCTGCACCTTCTAACTGCAGTTTTTTCCACTGTGTAAACTTAACCAAGATTAATGAGGCACATTAAAAAACAAAAATGAATTGTGTAGTTGGAATACCATATAAACTGGAAGAGAATTTTGCTCAGCTCAGAACAAGCAACCCCACATTCACACAAAACCATTCTACAGTTCTCTAATGCAGTACAGCTGGGATACATGGCTTCCAAAAATACCCTCTGGAAGCCTTGAACCCCTCAAACCATTCCCCTTTATTTAAGGGAAACATTGCTTCTTGCTTGTATTTAAAAATCAAATCAATAACTGGAACCTAACCAAAAGTCTCTTTGCCCCATGAATAATCAGATGAGTTCTGTTTGTTTACTGGTGTTACTGTATCTCACCCGTAAGTAATTTGATTTAATAATACTGGAGATACTAAGTGTGATTTGTGGCAGCACTGAGCAAGGAATCTGAAATCCAGCTGCAAACTGACCTTGACAGAACATCATGTAGTAATTTTGTTTTCTTTATGTTCACTTCAGTTAACCCAGAAAGAGGATAGGGAAAAAAAAAATCTAGCTGGAAATGTGTATCAGCCTCAGATCTCATTAGAAATACACTCTGCTTTGGAAGCAAGAGTTCTTCTGGAACAACTTAGGATAATGACAAAGAGCAATCCTTTTCTAAGAACTTACAAGAAGTCATTTTCTCTTGCATTTCAGGGATGTCCTACAACTAACACTCCATGCACCAAGCATTTTGGTGTTGGGGCTGGCTCTCAGGAAAAGTTGTAATGATTCACTGCAAGAATTTAATGAAAAAATGTTGCTGGATTAGCTCTGTGTTACTGTCCCATTGCATTAAAATGTTTCCTGCTGAATTTCACATCCACAAAGCTGCAAACACAAATAATTCCATCTATCACACTATCTTATTCTAATAAACTGCAAAATAAGCCTTGCAATGGTGCCAGAAGCAATGGGATTAATTTGTCATCACATTGCTCCACAAGGTAAGAAAGTCTATAGCAGCATCTTGTTTTGAAATTTACATTGGACAAATATTTCAAATTTGATTTTAAAAAAACCAAAAAGACACAAGAAGAATATTATTCCTCTGCTGACAAGCCTACCCCCATCACAGATGGCTCCATAAACCAGAGAAGCAATGCTGCTAATCAGTTTTGGTTACTTCACCCTCCATGAGTCTGGGTGAACTTTCAGGTGACTGGGACTTGGACCAGGCTCCCATAACCTAAATTCAATAGTCAACAGCACTATAATTAGGAGCTGAACATTTCTTCCTCGTCTGTGGCAAGCCAGTGTTGCTCAGGGCACTGCAGCATTCATTAACCACTGGGGTTTACCAGATCCTTTTGAGTTCTTGGCTTGCCAAAGGTGTGAGTGACAGAAAATAGTCTATCAGTCACTTGTGGATGCCCCATCCCTGGCAGTGCTCAAGGACAAGCTGGATGGAGCTCTGAGCAGCCTGGTCTGGTGAAAGCTGTCCCTGCCCATGGCAGGGGTTTGGAACACAATGATCCTTAAGGTCCCTTCCCACCCGAACATGCTGTGATTGAACCATACTGAGTCTTCAGTAAGTGCAGTATTTTCAGGAAAAGAGTTATTTCACACAGCATTACTGCTGACATGCTACAGAATTTTAGCAGCTGAGAATTAAAGGAATACTCTTGCCCTTCAGACTACAGGAATTGATTTTGGACAACAATTCTCAACCAAAGACACTAAACAAGGGCTACACCAGCCTATTCACCAGCCTAACTCCTTCCACCCTGCCCAATTTCAGTCACAGTTCTTCAGCCACAGGTGACCTCATCAAGCACCTGGCTACCCTTAGCTGTGCAGCCTTACAGGACAAAACACATGCCTGTCAAAAATTTCTGGCACTTGCCTTTACAGCTTCCAGAACAACAAACCACTTGTCAGCAGAACTGCACGTTATCACCTGCCTGGTTGGTACACCCCAGCACGTAGCTGTGGCTGGCACAGACTCCAGTTTAAGAAGCAGTGTAACTAAAGAAGCTCAGAAACCAGCACAGCTGATATTTTGCCTAAACAATCACTTTCTACAAGCACACTTGGGTTTAAGCACCTCTGATACCCATTGAGATAAAACTGATGAGATAAACAGTTGGCTCAGTGAACACTGGAACTACCAATGCCTGGGTTCCTGATAATTTTCTGCCTCATGGCAGAGTTCTTGCAGTTTTCTCCCCAGCTGGGGCATAAGCCAACTCTGCTCCTCAGCCACATCATCTCACAAGGTCTCTCTTCCAGCCAGCTGCCTGTTTTCATGCACTTTCTAAGTACATAATCATCTTTGAGGCTTCTATCCCTTCTGTCAAATTGAATGGAAACCTGCCAACAAGTTCAAAAGTTGTTGACTGCTTCTATCCCCGAAATTCCGCCGAAGAATCATTATTCACATCTTCTCAGCTTCACTCTGCAACTGTTCTCAGTGTGTTGCACAAATTACTGATGGCAAACCTCTCTCATGCCCAGTGCTGGGGTTACTTTTCAGCCAGACAGCACTTTGCTTCTCCTTGTAGTTCATGGCCCTGTGCTGAGCCTGGCAACCCCACCCAAAGTCTGAGAGACTCAACTCTGGGAAATCAATTCCTAAACTGGTATAACTTAGGAATTCAGACACAAGACAACTAAAACAGCAAAGGAAGAGTGATGAAATATATTATGAGGGAATAAAGCTATGATGGGAAAGCACTAAAATTCTCTGTGACAAGCCAATATTATTAGGACTGGGGTTACTGTCTCCCCCTTTACAGAATGAAATTCATCTAAAATTCAACAACTTGCAGCTGCAAGAATTCAAGTGTTTTCCTCAGTTCTAAAGGTTGCCATTTAAAGTTGCCAAATTTTGTGAACAGAACAAAAATCTGATTTCTATTGTGACAATTGCAATGATTTTTCCCTACATTTGAAAAAAGTAAACAAACAGTGAAGCTGCTTTAAAAATGCAGAAAAGACCAAACTTTGAAAGGAATAATCTCTTACACCTGTGTGAGGCTGAATCCAAAGTTTTTAGCCCCTGCACAGAGATCCTGGCCTCTTTGATCTTTAGCTCCCCTGTTAAATATATTTGTCAACAAATCTCATGCACCATGTAATGCTTTTAGTAGCCACCAGCCTTTGTCTCTGGAAATTATACTATTCACTTCACAGAAATACATTTACAGGAATACAAATTCTCACTATTTAAACATCAGAGAGGGAGAAAAACTTCATTAATAGCACTTACTTGCAACACATGTAAGAGAAACAAGAATAATGCTACAGGAAAAGGCCAATACCAGAACATTAGCACTGGCTGGTATTGATCTGGCACATTCTTTCTCTGTTGGTCACGGACTCAACAAGTCCCCAAGACACCAAAGGAGTATCAGAAATTCTTCCAAGCAATCCCTGCAGATTTTCAACCCACTCTTTCTTTTTTTTTAGATGTCTATTGTCTCTTCTTGAGCTGTCCCTCCTATGCCAAACCACAGCTCCTGCACGTCACACGTCCCTGGATCCTTCCAGGATGGAGAACCAGAAGCGTTGATGCTATCCCAGACGGCTTTTGTATAAGTGCACCATTTTTTGCTTCAAGCTGTTCCAATAAAAACTTTCCTGTCTGCATCAAAACCAAAACAACAGGTTCACAGCTCAGCCTCCCTCATCTATTACACGTAGAAACCGACTTTAGAAACAGCTACAATGGGAACTCTGAGTAAAGATCTTGGAGAACACAAATTCCCAGCCCGTGACACGGGCCAGCATTTACAGTGAATCATCACACAGACACTACAGAGATTTTTGTTTCTCCCTCTTCCTACTGCTTTACATGCGATTATTCAAAGACTGCAGTGTTCTCTTTCCCCAGCCTCAGGAAGACAGAATGTATCTTTACAGCCATACTCACACTTGCCTTTTTATCTCTGATTAATTGCCTTGCCTTTCAGTTGTTCGAGCTGTGCAGATGTTTGATCACTGACAGAGGTGCTAAATACCAAGTTCTTCTCTTCCTCAAAAAGCTTTCTGATTTAAGTCACCAGGAAAAAAAAAATTACAAGAATGAGTTAGAAGGAATGGTAATGTGAGCATCATCCTTAAACCCACACATATTTTACAGGCCTGACAAAAAATAGTTTGAATGTCTGAATCACTATACCTCATGTACTTCTTCATTAACATATCCTGTACAAACCTTCCCACAAACATTTAACTCAGTCTACACATCTGAAATCCTGATCCAGCCTCATCCCATCACCATTTAACCCAGCCCCAACAAACTCCAACTCGCTTCTGCTCAAACCATTAAGTTTGTGAAGAATTCTGTGAATGGGTTTTGCTCCCATCACTGCATCCCTCAGCAACTAAACTGTTTTACTCTATCAAGAGGAATAAACCAAGGAATAAGCAAAGGATAGTGCCAATATCCTGACACCCTCTGGGTCACACATCATACATACTGTATGGCCAAAAACCATTCTGCACTATCAAGGCTTGGTTTGAAAGTAAAGTGCATACTTTTTGTATTTTTACTGTCAACAACCCACAGGTCAAGAAAAATAACTTTTTATACAAGTAATTCAATACTTTTAAAAAAACACCAGAAAGTACCTCTTACTTTGCAGCAATTTGTTAGAGGAAGAAAGGATTATTTACCCTTCAACAAGGCTAATTTATAGTCAAGTTATAACACGAGGTCTCACTATTTTGACACCAAAAAACACCCTTTCATTCTACAAGAAAAGAGCAGGTAATCATAAAATCAGTCAAGGGAGTTTCCATTGCCTTGGGGTGGAAGGGGATACTGCATCATCAATCAGGCACAACGCTGTTTGCACGATTAAGTTGTTATTCTTAAAATAATCCCAGCAGCTCCAAAGTTCAGAGAGCCTAAGTGGTTTGGTGTTTTTGGAAGGGGGTTGCATGAGCAAAATAAAGCACTAAGTAGAGACATGTAAAACACTTATTCCGGGAAGGGCAAAATCCAAGCTGAGAGAACAAGTCATGGTTTCTCTGAAAAGCCGATTTTAAAATATTTGCATTGAAAATCAAAGTAAGGGATACAGGTAAACTCAGACCAGATGCTAAGCAGGCGATTTGCATTCATTTGCATACATCTACCCACATGCCTCCGAAACTCCAACTGCACGACAACACACAGCGAACAACTCTGCCTCCAAAACGCTGCAAAACCGATTAAATTCCGAGCAGCCCCACCACTACCTGTGCTGGCATTTCCTGTTCCAGCCGGGCAGGCTCTGGAAGCGCTCCTGGAGCAGCGTGTGCCGGCCGCGTTGAACATTAACCGCGCACCGCGGCTCGCTCCGAGCCCGCTCCGCTCCGCTCGGCTCCGCTTACACAACGCGCGGGGGCAGCGCCGGCCGCGGCCCCGGAGCCGCCGCTCACCCGCACCCACGCACCCCGCAGGGAATTAACCCTCCGCCCGCGACGGGAGGAGGCGACGCTGCCGTCCCCGGCACTCCGCGCTCCGTCCCCCACAGCCGTGCCCGACCCTGCCCGCACGGCTCACCCCGTGCCCGACCCGCGGCTCCCAGCCCCGCCTGTGCCCTGGACCCCCGGCTCACCGGCGGCTCCTCACGCAGCTCCTCTCCCGCCCCCTCCCGGCGGCGACTCCGGGCGCGGCCCCGCCCTCACGGCAACTTTTGCTTCCCCCGCTTCCCGCTCCTCCTTCGCGCTCCCCTCCCCGAGCCCGGCGCCGCCGCGCCTGCGCAGTGCGGCGCCAGGCGGGACGCTGTCCCAGAGCGGTATCCCGGATATTCCCGAGCCGGGGAGGGAAGGAGGGGGCGCGAGCGATTGGAGGCGCTGGCCGCGCCCTTGGCCGGCGCGCATGCGCGGTGCGCGCGGGCGGGAAGGCGCGCGAGGCCGGGGGGCGCCTGAGGGGCCGCGATGGCGCCTGAGGCGATGGGGCCGGAGCGGGGCTCGGATCGCCCGTCCTGCCCAGGGATCCGGGCTCTGATCCCGCATCCTGCCTCAGATCCCGTGCAGGAGCTGCCGCGGCGAGGTAAGGGGCTGGCACGACCCCGCTCCTCCCTCGTCCCCGCCTGGTCGCGGTTCGAGGGCGCAGCCATCCTCGGTTTAAATGGCGCCGCGGGTGCCCCTCAGGTGCTCAGGTTTGGAGTTAAGAACCCATTAAAGCGAGCGCGGCGCTTGTTTTTTCCAGCAATTGTTTCCCAGTTCTCATTCCAGGATATCTGGCTGTGCACGTTGGCTTTCCTTGAGATGCCCATGGAATAGCCCTGGCACAGAGTGAGCCAAACCCCACACAAGTGTTCATCCCCCTCAGAGTTGTGTTTGACTTCCATGCGGCCCCATGTGTGATTATTTTATCTGTCACCTGCCCCAAAGTTGTGTTCTCTCTGATTTTTATCTGGTCTATTATGTTGGCCAGGGAGTGGTGTTTCCTTTTGTTGTTTGAGATAGGAATTCCGTATCCACAAATGCTCACATTTCTAGTTGCTCAAGTACCTTTATAGTCCCCTTTAATGATCTTTTTCCTGGATAAACACGTAAAATTCAGTAACACATGTCATTTCTGGATTAGCAATGGTATTTTAGGTACTATCACACCCAACATCAATCCTTGGCACACGCTGATGGATACAACTTGTGTTTTTACTCTTCCAGTTGCCTTTCTAACAGTCTTCTAGGAATGGAAAAGTGCTTGTATGCCTAAGAGCACGTTCAGTTTTCCAGCAACATCTTTTGCAACAGTAAATAAAATCATTTCCCTGTAAAGTCCCCTTTCTGCATCTGCTTGAGGTCATCCAGATTGCAAAATGACTGTGTGGAATACAAGGCACTGCATCAAATCACCTCACTGCCTTAAATGTGACATTTCTGTTGTTCTTGTCTCCATTTTTTTATGTGGATACATGTTCCGATTACTTTTTGCTGCTGTTTCTTCCATTGCATTGCTAGTATAAAAACCCCATTAGCCAAACAGTCTTAGCAGGTTCATTCTCCAATGTTTTTCAAACGACTTTTAGATTTGGTGATTCTTTGGCAAGATTTTTATTAAGTTTTCCAGACTTAGATATACAGAGATTGGTGGGTAGGTAGATAGATATATCGATAGATAGCCACATTTTTCAGTGATTTATGGAGTCATGTTCACATTTAATGCTTTTTAATTTTTTAACAGATACCATATTTGTTTGTCTCTTGTTTTCTCAAAATTTTCCTAGAATTTTTGATTTTTTTTTAAGGAAATTGAATATCTGATCCATTCTAAGATTCATACACTATCCTGGCACTACTTTTTTGTGTAGTTCTTTCTTAGCTGTTTATTCAGAGGCTCTCAGTAGAGATTTAGGGGTAAAAACATGCTGAAAGCAGTGTGTTAACATGGCAATTAAAAATCTCATTTTGTGTTCGTGCACCTTGTTATTGTACACTTAGAAAAAGCCTTCTGCTTATTGTTTTGGGTAGTGTCAGTGCAGTGCTTGATCCCTGCATTCCTTCTTTGCAAAGCCAGTCAAGCAAAGGCATCTGTGTGTCCCAAAGTGCGATTATGACCTCACTGTGATTATGACCTCATTTTGATATTTTTGCTTTCCCTGAACTCTGCTTTTCGTGTTTGCCTCTGCCCTTTCTTCAGCAGGGATTTGTTTTTCACCACTAATCTTTAGAGGTCCCTTAGGATTTATATTGGTTTCTTTTGTTCCTTCTTTTTTTTTCTCTGGAAGTACAGTCTGTGAGCTTTAATTATAGCATATTTTAAGATTCTCTAGCAGTGAATCTTAACAGAACCTTCCACACACAGTTCAGGCAGAGAGTGACACAGGTGCAGCACAGGAAGCCCTCAATGAGGTGGCAGAAGAATTTTAAAATTAGAATAAATGGTACACGTACAAAACAATGCTACCAGGGCAAATGATTTCCTGCTACCGTTTGTGGCAGTGCAGGATGTGTGCTAGGCATGGGGCAGAAGAATGTTCTGTGCCTTGATGAGCACACTTTGGTATTATTAGTAATTGTGACACTGGAGAGCTGATGGAGAGGTGCTAAAGTTGGAGGAGAGGGGTTGAAGGAGGGGCGTTCAGGATGTGACACAAAACACCGAGCTGGGAGGGAAAGGAGGCAGAACTCATCCAGATCCTTAAGCACATCCAGGGCATTGGGGGTTTGCACATGTCCATTCCAGGGTAAAACGCATTTATGGATAGCAACATGCCGAAAGAAAAGTCTTAACATAGCTAGGAGACATCAGAATGCTCAAAGGTGATTGTATTAAATATTTTTCCTCAGTGTTGCAGGCATCACACATCATTTTCATCAATGGCTGAGCTACAGATCTGTGTTTTACAGATGCACATAAGGGTTTATTTTGGTGTTACAATATCTGACCTTATTGCCAGTGGCTGTTCTGTAAATAAATTCTGATTTCTTTCTCTAAAGTAATTATATTGTGTCTTTTTTTAATATGCATTTTTAATGAACATTTTCATGCCTGTAGCTGTACTGGAACACCTGTTCTCTAATTTCTTTCATATTTCTTCCTAATGCTTGGAACATGCTTACAACAATCTTTTCAATCAACTGCTATCTTCTTCATGTTCAAATGTTTCATTAAAAATTGTGCCTGCTCTAATTCTTCTTGGGGGTAGAATACTAAAGTTTGTGGGGTTTTTTGAAAAATAGTTAAGCAATGTTTTATTGAGTCATTGATTTTGTCATTGTTGCTCTTGTCTTTTGCATGGATCTTTCTGTTTCTTCATGAGCTGTTAATCATGTGAAATCAGCTTTGTGTACTTAACAGGAACTGTGTCTGTACTCACTGGAGTATTTTGCAAAAAGCAAATTAGCAAATTATGTGTAAGGTCTGAGGCAGAAAATTCCACAAACCAATGCAGAATTTAAGGTGTGCTTTATTAGTTCCATCTCTCTTTTTAAGTGTTTTCACTGCATTTAATTCAGCACTACACTGTACTGCCTGTCATGGTCCAGTCTGTTTTACTGGCCTATCATAAACAATTTTTATGTGATCAAGTACTGTTTAGCATTGACTTTAAGACACTTATAATGCCATTTTAATTGAAAATTATATTTAATTCCAGTGGAACTGCTGTGGTGGTGTTGTGAAGTAATTACTGGGCTCTGAAGAGTGTTTGAGGCTGTGCTACTCTTCTCAGAAGAAAAAAAATGGATAAAGAGAATCATTCTTCTAGAAGAAAATGTAATTCAAAAGATACCAGGGACACTGGGTCGTATTCTTCTTTAGCAAGACAAAGTTTCATTAAGTAAGGTAAGGGTTACTTCAGAATATGGGATTTTTCCACATTCTCTAAGCCTTTGGGATATTGTCAGATCCTATGTTTAAACAGTGCTGCCTGCAGAGGAGAAAAAAACCTTTCAAATTCCAAGATGATCTTGCAGTTGCTTGTCTTCAGGAGCAGTGCTTTTTCACTGAGTGACTTGCTCAGTGCTCTGCATAATTCTGTAAGAGTGAAGGGAAACTCTCTGGTAGGATGGAGTGCCATAAAGGTGGAGAAGAGCCAGAGAAAAGGTGAATAGTATTTTTATTATTTGTGACATCAAATAGCAATCATATGCATTTTCTGTGGGTTCTGACAGCAAGCCCCAACAGCACTTTAGCCCAAGTTCTCTAGGCTACATGCTCAGCTGTATTGCCACAAAAAGATCCAAAATGAGCTGAACAAATGGAAAATACATCTTCAGCTTGCAGTAAGCTGCATGAGGATGTTTTTTCTTATGGGGAACTTTATCTTCCCTACCATGAACACCTTATTCCCACCACCTTTCTTTCAAACACACTCTAGCAGTGTTTTCCTCGTGTAGTCTACAGCAAGCAGTCACATGAAGCTTACTCATCCGATTGATCTCATTCCCACATCCTGCATAGAGCCTAAAATTTATACATGTAAATTGAGGACGTTGGAAGGCATGAATGAAAGAAGGAGAAAATGGATCCTGTCTGAAAAAAAAAAAAAAATCACTGGCTTTTTCATCTTAAAAGCTCCAAGTGAAGCTTCAGAAGCAATGAGAGTGTTAAGTGGTGGCTTATTTTAGCTAGGTTAAAAAAAACCTGCCTAGCATTTCTGGTCAAGTTTGATCTTTTTCCTCCTGCTCTCAGTTAGCTGTGTGCACTTTCATAGAGCACAGCCACCTTTTTTAAACTCTTCTTCCTGTAGGTGCAGGAATAAACACAAGGTATTTTGCTCTTATTCATTGTACATTAGCCTGACTACACGATTTTTCCCGGTAGTTTTCAAGGGCTGCAATGTTCAGTGGGGTGGCAAAAGCAATTTCCTTGAAGTCATCTAGAATTTCACCCTGAGTAAAAGAAACATTGGTTTGCATTCTTCTCCAGACTTTTTGATGATAATGGGCCTGGAACAAGGTCTCTGTGTTCTTAATTTTTTTTCATTCTTTAGGAACAAGGAAAAGGGTGGGGGTTGTGTAAGTCTTGCAACTGAATATTTTTCCTCTTGGATAATCCAATTTCCAGTCCAATAATCTACTTCTGTGGAACAACAGTGCAATTGAAATCCTTTCCTATTTTAGGCTATTCTGTTTTCAAAGTTATTTGCTGAAACAGTTGAAGTCTAAGTAAATTCTGTGCATGCTGTATATATCTGACAGCTGTTTAAAACTGTCCTTATGTGGATACTCCTGAAAAAATAAAGTTTTTATGATGATCTTTCTTTGTGTTGCATCAGTCTTCAACAATCCTTTCAAGTTTCCAGGTCTCATTTATTGCTTCCTCCTAGCATGTAAACCAATAAGAATGGATGTCTGCAACAGAAAAAGCAAAGAAAGAGACGTCTGATTCATACAGACAACTCCTGTGGTTGAATTGAACTTTCAGGGTGAAACCCAACATGAAGTAAAATGAAAACAAAAGAGAAGAATTTAGTGAGTATGAAATTAGAAGTAATATAGTGGCTGCCATTACATAATACATATTCTGTCTCATTAAAAATAAAAAAACACATTAAGTACTTCAGATAATAGAATGCAAAAAATGTTTTGTATTTTGTCCTGGGTGAGAAACAGCAAGTGCATGAGTTGAATCACTTCCTCATGCAACTCAGTCTATACCCAAGTAAAATGTAACAGGGTTAAAACACAGTATTTAAAGATTATAGTGACTTCTTAGGGGGAAAAATGCGGAAATTTTTTTTTTTTTCCATAAACAAGCCATGCCAGACTTGCCTGCTTTCTTTCTGTGATACAGTAACTGCTTTTCTAGATAAACAAATTTGTTACACTGAAGAAAAGGGGAATTTTTAAGGTGGGTGGCAGATGGGCAAAGAAATAGCCCAGAGGAAAAGGTGGCAATGTGTTCCACTTAACGGCAGGAAGAAGTTGTTGGAGCTCTGTCCAAAAATTGATATTGAAACTTATATTGTTTAATTATTTCATTAGTAATCCTGGCACAAAAACTAGAACTTGCTAATGAGCTCTGTTGACATCACAGAGTTGGGAAACAGTCCCTGTAGGGTGATGTTGTACCAAACTAATTGGATGAGCTTGAGGAGAAGGGAAATAAAATGGGATACAATAGAAAGTACAAGGTGGCGTGTTAGAGCCTAATGGGAAAGGCTCCCTGATAAAAGCTCAGAGCTTGTTGGATGGAAGATGAGAGAATTTTAAAGAAGTGGGTGTGCAAACCAAAGACAGAGTGGCTGTGAGTCACTGATTTGATGCTACTGTGGAAAATGTGAATCCAGTCACAAATAGTTTCAGCCCTGTACTTCTTGTACAGATAAAACAGTGTTGATGCCATATGTCATACATGTCGTCAGTGAGACCTTAAAACAGAGATCTGGAAATACACATGCAAGAAATTGAACTTAGAGGAGCTGTAAAAACATATTTTAAATCCCTGCTAGATAAGAAGAGTGAACAAAAGACTAAAAGGACTTGAATTTTTTAGTCTGGACAGCTGAAGCATAGAAGACCTTGCAGTCTTTGAATATACCAGTTGAAGCAAATGTGACAGGAAAAGAAGCATGTATTAAATTAAAAAAAAGTAGTAATAAGAAATTAAGATGATATGACCAAAATTAGAATGAAAATTAGAATAAGTTTTTTAACTGTTGAGGTGTCTACACATTGCTTAGAGAAAATGTCTTCTACAAGGAACATATTCTAGAATAGCACTGTCCTCATCTCACAGAACCCTAGAGCTGCAGCTCTGCTTTGCTGCTTCCTTCCCACTGGTGCTTCCCATTCCCACATTTTCCTTTCTTTCTGCCTGTTTTATAAACCACATCTGAACAAATGCTAAAGTGACATCATTAAGTATAAGGAGACTTTTCATTTAGAGCTGTGTGTCACATCGCTTCCTTTTCCGCATCCAGCCATTAATGAGATGGATTTGCATCACTGCAAATCCCGGATAGGAAATAGACACTTCCATTTTAGTTCAGCTTGCTCTTTTCCTTCCTTTTTGTACAGCATGTTCTTGTTTTTATCCTTGCCAGCAAATAGTCAAAATGTTCTCATTAAGAACTTGAGGAATGACATAGTGCTGGAATTCACAGCCGGAATTGAGCCTTACTTGGCTCCTTGACGTACAGTAGACCAGCCTAGGAAGAGCCTGTCATGCCTCAAATGTTTGTTTATAATCATTTGTAGTTATCTTGCATAGTCATCTTTCAGTAATCTGCAGGGTAATGACCACAGTAACTACTGTTTCAAGTTAGTATTTGCCTAGATTAACTTGGCTCTGCAGAGAATCTTCTCAAAGAAAAAGGAAGTGGAATGATACACTCTGGACTTCTGCAGCCTTCCCACTATAGGGACTGGGTACTGTCACCCTCCTGGCACTCCACAGGATCTCCTCAAGATTTAAAAACTTTTTTTTTTTTTTTTTTTTGAAGATGACTGTCCATATGCCCTTCAGAAATCTGGAGAAATCCAGTTCTAAGTTATACCTTCCGTGCAAAGCAGCCTGAGGGCATTTCTGTGCTAATGAGTACAGCCAGCTCTGAACTGGCAAAGTTCAAGCTGTTCTTTGTACAAACACCATCGAATATTTTAATCTCCATTTGCTTTTGAAAGAATAGTTGGCTCACAATACCAGGGCTTATTTTCACTCTTACAGTGATTTATAAATCCTCTGCCTCTTGCAAGTGTTATTTAACTTTGTCTCACAGTGTCTTTGTGCAGTAGGGAAGTATTGCAAATTCTGGGCCAGGTATTTTGGATGAATAGTCTGTTCTCAGGAAATCCAATTTCCATCTGAAAACAAAAGGGTTGTGAATTCATCCTGAATTTAGTTTATAGTTTTGTCCAAAAATAGCAGTAAGAGAAGTTATTTGGCCTTTTTAATAGCTAAAGTTACATCTTTATTTAAAGAACATCATATGCTAATTTGTTGATACTTTTATTAGTTAGAGCCTGCCCATTGTAGAATGAAATCCAGTATTTCAAGTAAAAGGAAAGTAGAATCTTATTCTACTTGCAATGCTTCTTGCATTCATTATACACCATAGCCAGGAATATTATGTATTTACTCAGGTAGGGTGGTGTTGTTTTTTTTTTTTTTTATTTCTGTATTTTTACCGTGAAATTCATTCTTTAACATGAAAAAAAAAAAAAAACCAAACCAAAAACCAAACCAATAAACCAAAACCCCAACCCCCAAATATACAATAATAAAAAGGAAGGTTTATACAGGCTGCATTAGTATTTCTATTTTATTAAATGGAAAACTGAGGAACAAGTTTTATAGGATGTGTCCTAGCCTCTGTCTGTATAGGATCTGGAGTCTTGCCAAAGGTGTAGCTGAGGTCAGGCTTTTGTGTTCCCTGCAGTGCCCATATGCTGTGTGGGAGGTTTAAGTTAACCCTGGCTCTCTCTGGTCCCAGCTAACATTTAAATGTCCCCATTTCCATGTGGGAATTGACCTTGCTCTCACTGCTCCCATTGGATATTTTGATGTAAATTAATGAACATAGGTACTAACAGCACGGGCTAGAATTGACATGGCACTTTCATACATGGCTTTGGGGAGGCAGAAAGTTTCATAGAACTGACAAATCCTTCTTTCCCAGATCTTTGACAGTGCCCAGTAGAAGATATTTATAGAAAGAAATGGGGTAAATTTGGGGTGATCTTTCTCACACACTTCCTATTTTCCAGGTGCAGATCCCATAGTAGCCATTATCCATAATAGGCATAGTTACCACCATGAAGTTGTTTATCCTGTTTTGAAGTTATTAATAGTTTTTTACCCATAGCATCTTATAGCACCAGGTTCCATAACAAGGCATTTCTTGAAAAAATATTTATTCCGTTAATTTTAAAGTTGGTTCCTTACCATTTTATTAAGAGTCAGTTTGTTCCTGTGTTATTGTTCCCTCATCATCTTTTCCATACCATTTGTGGAGACCTCTGTCATAACTTCCTTTATTTGTGTTGAGATAGTTTAATTACTGTGTCCTTGCAGTAAAGTTTTGTCTTCTGAGTCTCCTCTATTGTGCTCTTAAACCATGATAATGTCTTTTTTGTTTTTGTGGAGAGAAGGGTTTGGGAGAACTCTGTAGTAGTTTTTCCTTGCTCTGAACACTTAGTCTGCAGCCTGTTTAAAATAATACATTATTTCCTTGAAAGGATTTCACCCTTTCACTGGCTTTTTAATTTCCTTTTAGTAAGAGCATTTTATGTGCAATTTTTTGTTTCTTAAACTGTATCAGTCCGCTGACTGCATTTTGTAACTGGTTTTTATGATCTATATTCTAACACCCAGTTACATAACAGCTCTGTGGCAAACACACTATTTATAAATCATTTAGATCACTTTTTATTTGGTTTTGAACAGTATGTAGCCTCTGGGAATGATGAAGGAGCCAGTGCTACGTGACTTGTCAGCCTTATAGAGATCTTCTGGTGTTTCTGTCTAGTCTGCTTATAATTTATGGGCCTCACAGTGAGAAATTCTAATCTAACATATATGGGGGCTTATGCTCCACTGTCTTAATGTATTTCAGGCAGTCTGTTTTATCCTCTTGGTTTAGGTGCTGCCCAGAATATTTTGTGCTGGTTAGTAAGGCCATCTAAGAGCTGAGGTAGAGTGCAGATTATTCATGTCTGGTCTGAAAATAACTTTTAAGAGATCTAATTAGATATGGGCTCATTTCCCCCTGCATTTCCATGAAGTTTCCCAGAGTATTTCTAAGGCATGATTGGGGTTGTTAGCACTTCACCATATGTAAAATGCAAAACAAACTACCTACATGGTTAGGCCCAGCTTTGTAATCCAAAATATCCATTCTGATGCTGAACACTGGTATAAATTCTGATTACAAATACATGTTGGAGATGAAATAAATACCATGTAGAAGTTCTGTCTGCACAGAGGGCAGTGCCAAAACCTTTGTTTGGTTTCACTGGGAGTAGAATTGTGTCTCCAGTCTGTTTTTCCTGCTTCTGATTGAGACAATGTGTCTTAAATGAATTTAAACACAGCGATACTTTGAGACAATAGAATAATAATTTATTTCCACAATTGTCAGTTGTATGGATCATGCAGGAGAGAAAGCAGCCAAGACATGCTGACATATTTCAGACTTCTAAGAAGGGAGCATGCAGTTGTTTTTTTTTTCTCCAGTGCAGACAGTACAGGCCATGAACCTTGACTTTTCATGTCAAAAAGGGTTTAAGGTTCATATGTTTTAAAAGTCCCTTATATTCATGGAGCTATTTAGAAGTGTACATCCCTTGTTTATTTTTTATGTACTGTGGTCATAGGGTATTTTGTATAGAGTGGGAAACAGCAAATCTATTTTCTCAATTCAACACATTATTAGTGAAAACACCCTTTATACTGGTGCATTGGGTACCTTAATGTAAATAAAAATGAGGCAAAAAAGCCTTTGGGAACTAAAACTTAAGGCATTTTTATTGTATATTTATTCTCACCATACTTCTGCCTTCTCACCATACCCGTCAGTGCCTTTCACATTTTGGAGGAAATACGAGTCATGAAAGGTACATGATGTTAAATGTGCATTTCCTGAAATATTTATAAACTTGTGCATGTTTCTGTTTATGTAAATCTGTTACTTGTGTGTTCTCCCATTCAATCTGTCCTTGCAGCTCAAAGAAACCTTTTGGAGCCCCCTTGCAGCTTCCCTTTAGTTACAGAATACATTTCAAGTGCAATATAATATAAATGCAGGTCCTAAAACCCAACGAAGTTAACAGTGGACTTCTGAATTCCCAGTCTTACTGAGAGATGTTCCTTTGTGGCAAACGAGTTGGGTTTTGGCAGTGGGATTTGTTTATTGCAGTGGGACTTGCACAATGAGGCTCCGTCCAGGCTGATGCAGCCAGGGAACATTCCTGGCCACTGGCACTGGCTCCTGCGTGCTGTTGAATGCTTAGCACATTGCACAGCCCTCCCTCTTCCCATTTGCACTCTCCCAAACCCTCCCCAGGCACAGTTCAGGAGTTTAGCTCTTCCCAGCAGGTGGTTTGGCACAAATCCCTCAGCACGGGAAGGTTGAACCGTGTGGCTGTGGACTCTTCCCTGCCAGCTGTGCCATGGGCTGCTGTGCTTTAGCTCTGTGCTGGCAGAGCTGGCAGACAGGAGGAGCAGGGCTCCTATTCTGCAGCTGATGGCTGAGCTGAGAGGAGAGTCAGAGCTCCTGGTGCCACAGCTCCTTTGAGAAGTCTCAGACAGAACCTAAAGGCTGTCTGATTTCTGTGCTTCAGACCCACAGCAGGCTCAGGGCCTCTCAAACGTCTGGAGCCTCCTGAGCCCCTTCTGCTCCAGTGGATCCACGGATAAATAGGGAACTAAAGTTGCCATTATGTGTGCTGTGTGAGAAGCAAGGTGGCATGTTCTGTATGTATAGGTTGTTTTTACAGAGAATACAGTAAAATGAGGTCTCCCCTCTTCACAGTCCTCACTGTGTCTGTGCTGTACACCAGTTTTCTCATATTTCTCTTCAAACAGCCTTATGAGTGCTCATAAAATACTAATTCCTCCAGAACCTGTTTGCATTACACCTCACCAGAGTCTTTTCTCTAGTCTTGCATCTTTACTTGGAATAATTCATATTTTTGTCATTGTCCATTTAATGATTGTACAATATGCACAGTTAAGGTCCCCAAACTAATCCCTTGCTAAGAAAGTATTCTCAGTCAATGAAGTGATTTTTTAAAAAATTTATTTATTTCCTAAATTTGTTCAGGACCCATATATTTATTTGTGAAAATGGAAAAATGTCCTTTGCCAACTACCTTCCTTGAAATGACATTTGAAAAACAAGTATACTGATACTTTTAAATATCAGAGGTTGTCAGTATATCAAGAGCAAGGACTCTCTCATGCTTTTAAGTCCCAGTATAGATGTAGGGGAAAAGGTCTATGAAATTTCTTTCTAGTAAGAAAAGCATTTGTGGTAACAGAGCCTGGTGATATTATTTTTGTGTGTTTGACATAACCAGTCATTGCTGGGCTTTTTAGCTGTGAATAATACAAACATTCTAGACATCCAGGAAATACCTCTGTACTTTTTCATCCCAGTACGTAATCCTTGGCATTGCCAAATTTACTGAGTTTTCTGTAAACAAATCCAGGTGACACAGGCACTGATGAGCATCATAAGAGCTGAGGAGGAGTCAGAAAGGAGGAAAATGACCTGAACTTGCTGTCACTGAAGTAATGACACAGCTCTTACCTTGGGCCAAAGGCAGGGTTTGGAAGAAGGTTGATTTGTCAGAGCTTATCCTGAGCAGGCAGGACTTAGAGTGCATTGAGTGCAGAGTTTGCTTGGTTCTTTGCCCTAAATTACCTATCAAGTCCCTTGAAAGTAATGTCACTTCTTTTTCTTGGTACACCTGTTCTTAAATGACATGCAGAGATTTCAGAAAGTAAAAGAACATGTAAACACAAATAGAAAATGCCACTGTCATATTTCCCAAGTTACTTTATTTAGCTCATGTTTACAGATGAAACTGGGTGCCAGAAAAGAGACACTGCATCTCACATTATTAGTTATACTCCTGCTTCCAAGGAAAAATGTTGTCAGTAGCCTTTAGTAATATTTGGACCAAAAATACAGGGATGTGCAGCTTTCAGCATTTTGTACCATGTGGAGTGCAGCCTCTCTCACAGGTCCTCTGTTTCTGGAACGGTGTTGGATTCTGCAGGCTGAATGAACACTACAGGGATATTCTCAGATGTCCATCCTTTGGGAGTCCTGTTGAAGGATCTTCTGGCAGCAAGAGGGTTTGCAAGGATCATGAATCTGGGATCGTTTAGCATCAGCATGTTGTAATCTGGTACCTTGAATTTAACCAGCTTTGATGCTCTCTCAAAACCACCAAAGGGAGTGGCAACTCTGCAGATACGAGAGAAAAATAAAGTTAAATGTGATTTTAAAAATACTTGTTTTCTTTTCCTCCCAGAAGCTGAAAAGAACAGATTTTGGTTCCAATTTCTTGTTTACATTTTCAAGCTTTGGAAAAAAGCATTCTGTTTGTTTTTCTGGGAAATTCTCTTTAAGATCTGATTAATTTCCTCTTAGATAAAACTCGAAGCCTCTTTTAAAATTCAAATGGATGGAAAAGCCGAGAGAAAAAGATGTTGCAAGAAAACCCTGTAATTGGTGAGTCACAGTTACTAAACTTATTTTGTTGGTGATAAGTTGATAAGTCTGAAACTGTAGCTCAACACATTCTCTCTAGCAAGTAATTAGTTCAGAAACTTCTCACCCCATTTTCTCCTCTCCCAGCTGCTTGTTCCTCCCACTACGCTGTGTTTCAGCACCATATTGTTGTACCAGTTAGAATGTTATGTGGGTTGTGCTATAAACTTGGGTCACTTCTGTCATCTGGGTTAAACAAAGACCCTTCAAAACAAAGGAGCACTTCAAAATCCAAATTATTTCAGCAATCTGGTTTATATCAGTATGCTCGAACAATTGTAGCAACAAGTGAAGAGGAGCGGAGCGTAATGAGGGAAGCAGAAAGGAACAGCCAAAGACAACAGGCTCTGGAAAGGAGGGAATGGGTGAGGACTTGATACACCAGCTTTGTTTCTGAAGAAAATGTTTATGTAACTAAACCTTGAAATACTTTTCAGCCAGCATTTTTCATGTTATTTAAATGTAAATTTTCCCTCAGGCAGTAAGCCTGAGAGATAAGGAGCACTTAGCTGGAGCTGACTGTTACATGCATTTGCAAATATTTAAAACAACAGTATTTCCAAATACCACCCCTACTCCTCTGTAGATACAGGTTTCAGATGGAAAAAAGCACCAAAAAAACCCTAGAGTTTTCCTGTCACTTCTTCCAGCCTCCCTTGTACAAACAAACAGACTGTAGTATGTGCTCTGCATTTTGAACAGCATAACTTTGCTGGGGTATATTGTAGCCAGTGAAGAGGGTCAGATTTTTAAACTACACAGGAGCACCTGATTTCTGTAAAACCAGACATGCAACGGCATGGCAAAATGAATTTTTGTTAAAATGGAATTTCACCAGCCTTGGTATATTTTTTGTGTGGTACAGAATAACAGACCTGATAGAATATATTTCCAGTGGCTCAGGTATTATAGCAAGAGCCCAGAGAAATTCATACCAACAGAAACTAAAATAGATTGTTTGAAGATCTGTCTAGGATTTTCAGCAGGATAAAACCCCCAAGTTTTGTATTAAGAATTGAGTACACATACACAAAAAGAAGAGATTAGTTCAGAAAGATGAATCTGTGACATAAAAGAAATGGTGCTGCTCTGTCATTACATGGATGATTCACTGCATTTTGGTACGAGCAGCATTTGTTGAAGGGGCTGGTGTTAATTCCAAAGCATCAATCCTGGAAGATATAAAAAAATCATGCAAGCTCTGGGCATGCACCCTCACTGAGAGAAGAACACTGCTTTGGATTAAGCTCTAAAAATGTGTCTCAAATGACGACAAGACAAGATGTTGCAGCAGTAGCAGCCAGTCCTGGCATTAAACTCTCTTGAGGTCAAAGGAAATTGTTTATCCAAAGTTGGTATCGAGCCTGTGGTATCAAGCTTTTCTTGTGGAGCTGTCTTCTAGGTCACAGTGTCAACATGGGTACCGTATGATACTGATTAAGAATAATTGCTTGGTAATTGGCACAGAGTGAATGTAGTGATCTACATCTCACCGGATAATAAATATTGTTTTAATTGCTGCCCTAATTACCATACCCATTCTCACATTGTTGTGATGTTTAATTATCATTGATATGTATATTAAAGGGATAACCAAAATAAACAGAATTAGAATAATTGTATAAATTGCAATACAATTCTGTTGTCTAAAACATCCTCTTTGTACTATTTAAGGGTTTTAAATAGAACATATTCCTGTATGTGACAGTAACAGGAGGGCTTTCTTTGGAAATTCAAGTATCTTTTGTGGCAAAATGCTCCTCTGTAGCTGCTATACAAAGTCTGGCCTCAGAGCACTCTGCATTCCTGCCTTATAGTCAGGGGCACATAATGATTGACAGAGAATACAGTAATTGGCTAAGAGATGTTGATTTTCCTTTACAGCAGCAGTAAATATATTCTTGTGAGCAATAACTTGTCTGACAACATGGTGTTGTAATGACCTCTGTTGTGTGCACATCAGCTGCGCTACTTGAGCTCTGATTCATTGTATAGAAGCCTAAATCTCATGCCTGAAAAATTCCAGCAGTCATTGCTCATAATAAGGCTGGAAATGCTGGTTCAGAGCCATAGGAAATAGCACCAGGAAGTGTAACAGAGTGTTTAATATTCACTTTGCATATTCCTAAAAAGTAGGTGCTTGATTTAACAATAGCAGGCACAATTGTGTTTATTTTAACAGGATTTCTTTTTAGTTTTTTACCTTTAGTCTTTCTTATTGAACATTATGTTTTCTCAGCATGGGAGAGACTCCGTGTAGGTAATGATTGAGGAAAGTCTGAAGAAACGTTTTAACTGCATTAGATTAGCACCTTCAGTTACATAATCACAAAAAATGCGTTTCACATTTTAAAATGGGACCATCATTCATGGAACATTTTGCTTATCATTAATTCTGTGAACAAAATGAGACATAGCAGCAAAGAATTTGACCCTGCAAAATGCTCAGAGCTCACAGGAGCTTAGTGCAAGGACTAATGCTAATTTCACAGAGATATTTATTTGGGTGCTAAGGAACTGGCTAAGCACCCAGCTCCCCCTAATCTTGCATCACTTCAAGCTAGCACCCCAAAATCCTGTGAGACTCTGGATCTTAGTATTTTATAATAGACTTCAGAATCCATGAACCAATAAAAACAGAGCCCAGTTCAGATGGGCTGAATTCCTGTAGGGCTTTTGAAGGAGTATCTTTGGGAATTGAGAAAGCTGAGTGAGAATTTATCTGGTAGGAGAGGTAGAACTAGTCTGACTTGCTTGTCCTATGTGAGTAAGATGTGGTGCTTTGTATGTTACTCATAATCCTACCTTTGACATTTTATCCAGCTCCAAGAAAGCAGATGGAATAAAGCTACTAATTTAAGTAATATTATAAACTTCTTAGCAAATGCAGATTCATGCTGCTTTCCCACAGATTCATTACTTGGTGCTTCCACACTGGTAAAAGAGACAGGAAATTTTTTCACTAGTAGATGCTTCTTCAATCTAATGGGAATGAATCTCCAAGAAAAGCCAGATGGCATGGTCTGTTCTGCTGCTTTTCTCTGCTAGCACAGACTCGTTTTATCTCTGAGGAAGAGAAAGGGTAGCCTGGTGTGCACAGTGTGTTCAGAGCTCCTCTGGGCCCCACTCCCCTCTGCCCAGTGCTGTGCTGTCTCACAGGCAGCCCTGCCTCACAGCCCAAACCCTCCTGACATTTGCTGTTCCTGCCAGCACTGCAAGGTCCCTGCAGATTGAAATGAATACTAGACTCCAAAAAATACCTCTATGAATTCCCTATTTGTTTTTTAAAACTCCTTAGTGTTATAAAAATTTCCAGAGTCACCACTTCACTGCTGGACAGTGGGGAAAAAATCTGGATGCTGTTTAGTGCGGAAGATACTTTTGAGCTGTGGATGTGTGCCTCAGTTCCAACACATCAGACCTCACTACCCGCTCAGGTTGTGCCGCTTTTCCAGTTTGTTGTGTAACAAGGAAAGCTGAAAGGAGCCTGGAATGGTTTGTAAAGTCTGAGTGCCACTTCAACAGACGCCAGTGAATGAACCGGGAAGGATCTCAGGCCAGTTTCCCTTGGGAATCCTATGGCTCACACTTGCTGTTAACCACGCCCCCGTCTGACTAATGGTGACTGTAGCAGCGCTTGCAGGAGAGCAAACACAATGGCACTTCACTGCATGATGAAGCAGGATGGAAAGCCTAGATAGATTCCCTCGCTGATAACAAAATGGTGCCATTATATCACATTTTAATTGTTTAATACAGGTTCATTTGCTTTCTCTCCGAGACTGCAATTAAGCAAGCCAAGGGTGCTGTGACCTAGATGCACAGAATGACTTAGTAGGATCCAGACACAGAAATCCAGTTAGTCTTCTGTTGGAGAGCTTGGCATGGCAGTGTGCTGTTTTAAATCCCATCATCAAACCCTCTCTGTGCATTTTTAGCAGTGTAGTCATCTAAGTCATGGCTGTAAAATCCTCTCCAAGAGATGAGTATCTTGAATTTTCATTTTTCAAATTCTCAATTTCCTTTTTGAATCTCCTGGAAAACTTAAGTCTGACTGTAACATGTAGCAGCTTTTCTAGGGCTACCAGGCATCCTTTTCTACTGGATGTCAGTTTTTGTCCATGAGAAGGAGAGTTGTGGTGGACTATGTTTATAAATATATTTGGTTTGAATTTTCCAGTTTCACACTCTGGATCTGGATTTATGTGCCAAATTTTAGGTTTTTACAGCAGTTACAAGGGAGAATATTGGCTTCTCCCTTACAAGAATGCACATACCTTCAAGAAATTCAGACTGTGCTGACAGTTCTGCCATGTCATACACAGAGAAACTGCACATAGAGAGAAATCCAAATAGTTGTAAAGAGAGCAGCTGACAGAACATGGGGCCACAGAGACAGCCTTAAAATCCACAAAGAAACCACCAGACACCATCTCAAGACACAAATCCCTGTTAATGGAGTCTCTGTGCCATGTCTGATGCTGTCCTTCACAATAATGACTAGCACCTCTTGTGAGAGGGAGAACTGATTCTGTCTCCATGCATTTGTGTCTTGAGCATTTTTTTTTTCTTGGGCTCTTTATTTTTTTTTTAATTTATTTTTCTTTTAGGTTACAATAAGCACAGTACATAAACTGTGCTGTTAGTGTTCTGCTGCTGGCAGCTGTGGAACATCTCTGACTGGCATTTGCTATTTTGTGTGCTGAGAAGAGTGTGCCACACAGACTCAGTTATTAACATGGCAGAGTATATTGCCTTTAGGAAATCAGAACTAATGCAGTATCTGCAGTGCCAATTTTGATGCTGAATTGTCTAATGTAGTCCTTGCAGTCATAGTTGAGGCCCATATCAACATCACAAACACAAGTGATGTTTGTGGCATTTTTCTCTGAGTTTGTATTGCCATGAACAATTTCGTTTTTCAATAGATTGCAGTCTGGCCTTTGAGGAGGGGTTTTGGTTTGGCTCAGCTGTCTGGAAATCAGCAGGGTTGTCCATTACTTCAGTAAATAAAAATAGTATAAATGGAATGAAAGAAAGCAAAAGACATGAGTAAGAACTTGCTTTAAAGTTTGTCCATACAGCTAGTTGTTCTATGGAAAGCCATGATACTCTAGTTGCTATGTAAGGAAAACAGTGTTTCATCTGTTCATTTGTTGCTGGAGGTTGTCAAATATATACAAAATGTTACACTGCAATAAAACAGTAAATCTTCTAGCTGTTTAGTGTAAGGGATTGGTTGTGGGATAAAGTTCATTGCACCATCATTGTCTAAAACAAAGCCATGTGAGTTGTATTAAAAAAGAAATATAAAGAGTACTTTGCACTGTACAACTTAGAAACCAAGTTCTGACTGAGAGATCTGACTATACTATACTGACTGAAGTCCACAACAGGCATCCTGAAAGGAATTTGAAGCTCATATTTCCCATTTATTGAGTACACTGAATCACAGAATCATAAAATCATAGAGTGGTTTGAGTTGGAAGGGCCTTTAAAGACAATTTAGTTCCAACCCACCTTCCATGGGCAGGGAGACCTTTCACTAGACCAGGTTGCTCAGAGCCCCATCCAGCCTGGCCCTGAAAACCTCCAGCAATGGGCATCCAATTTCTCTGAGCACTGGATTCTGATTCTTTCTTTCAACACTTTTAGCAATTTATCTTCTTTTCCTAGTTCTACAGTTTGAATTTGGGTCTGTACTTTAGAGATAGACTAATTTGCTCCTCAATTCTCTTGTTTACCACTTGTAATCTCTGTGTATGTTCATGTCTATGCATACACTTGCAAACACAGGTGGTAGGGTTTTTAAAGCTGGTGGAAACATTTTATTTCACAGTCATTTTCCTCTGGTCAGTAAAATTCAGTGTTCATTCAGGGTTACCTGTTAAAGCTCCTGTAGTCAGGCAGTTCTGGCTTTGCTTCAGGTGTAAAAAGTTTGGGATATAAAGCTTCCAGCAGTTCTGGATCATCCCTGATGGCTTCTATCCAGGGAGACTGGTAATACTTTGGCACAGCAGTAGTGTTGAACTTTTCAGGAGGAATTTCTTTCAGTGGTCCAGAATATCCTGCAATGTGATCAAGATAAAATGATTATAATGATTCTTTGTGTTTTCTGCTTCCTTAATGCAACTAATGCAGCAGAATTTCTAAGTGGGTTAAAGTGAAGAGTGGGTCAAGTCACCTGGCCACAGCTACACAGAAACAGAGATCTGGCAGGGGAAATTTTTAGCCTTTTAGGTAGATAACTGTTCCAAAGTATTCCAACTTCTTTTAAAGCTAAGTTTATTTTGGTTTTTTATGAATTTGTTTTGATTGTAAGCGTTTGTTTGAAACCAGAGTGCACCTACACAGTCCTTGGGCTAAATCAGCAAAAATATTTTAAAAAGACTCTGTTGATTAAAAGTAAGATAATTCTACATCTTTGAGTGAATTTTTTCACAAGTACATATACATCTAGGTCTTTAAATGAATGTTATTTCATTCTATAAGCTTTAACCTCCCCATGGCTTAATAACAAGTCTGACCAGCTTTTTTTGCCTAAAGAAAGGCTTGAAGATTTGTATCATGTCTTAGCAAAGGAAATTACCTCTGTATGCATTGTGTTTGGCCAAAGGATGCACAGAGCCTCAGCAGTCACCAGCAGAGCAGGACTGACCTAGTTTACATGGACTGGAAAAGGTCTGCACAAAACATGCATTGAGTAATTCTGAACAAAGAATGAATTTGTAAAAACCACGGCCTGCTCATGGATAATTCATAAACAGGAAGAAGGGCTATATCACTGAATAAATTAATTAAAACAAATTAGCCTTCTCTAGCCTTTAAAGAATACAAAATAAGCCCTTCTTGTAACTCACTCCTTTAAATAAAGCCAACAGTACCCTCACAGTTAAGGATTTAAAAAAGAACAGTTTATGCAGCCAGAGGCAAATTCCTTTTAAAGTTACTCCTCTCTAAAAGGTTCTAGCAAAACTTAATGGCTTCAGATTTATATTTAAGGATAATTAAAGTACAATGAAGAGTTTGCTGACTGTTGAGCAGGATGTTGCATGTTGGAAACAGTGGGTTTGGCAAAGAAAAATCAGTATATTAATGTGGTTTTAAATCAGAGGCTCTCCTTCTCAGGGTTTTAAAGACCTGTGTATATAGGAGCAGTCTCTCTTGATATTAAGGTATGTTTTCAGTTTAGAGAGAAGTAGTACAAAAGGTAAATCAGATCTTTTAAAATTGAACACAAGCAACTAAGAGCATCACCTGACATTTCTGGGAGAAGTTCTGATTAGTTATCTGACTCAATGTGTCTATTTCTAATATTAATCCATTAACAAATTCTTTTTGAAGATACTGCCTTAACAATGGTCATTTCTGTGCTGTGAAGTAAGACTGAATGCATTTAGTGTCTGTAGCTCTCGTTTTACCTGGGGCGATGTTGTCAGGGTGAGGAGGGCTCCGGGGGTCAGGTGTGTTGGGAGGTGTCATTGGGGCATGCTGGGGGATTCCTTCCACACTGAGGCCATCCATTCTGACACTGGGGATGGGCTCTCCACGCTGCATTCAGACAGAGAAACAGCACTTGAGGTGTGGGGTTCTCTGGGGAGGCTGCAGTAAAGCTCCAATTTACAGCCCAGATCTGATTCCCAGCGTGTACAGTCCCTCAGCACACTGTCCTGCTGATTGGTAGAGTATTCCTTCACACTTAAATTGTCTAAGAACCAAAAATTATTATTTTTTTCAGTCTCTAGACACTACAAGCTGTTCTGTGCCAGACAGAGCACCCATGCTACCCAAAGGGCCGAGAAATATGGCAAGTTTGAGACCTTTGAGTTTCAAAGCACTGATTCTTCAAAGCACTTCTTCCCCTATCAGTTGAAAACTCACTGCATTTGTTGAAGTGCTTTTGTTTGGGATTGTCTTTTCCTTTATTTGTAGTAGAAATAACAACTTCAGTGCAAGTCACTTTCTGGAGATTCATGATATGCTGTTATTTTCCACCCTCCTATTGGGATATCGGTTCTAAGGAAACATCTGAAGCCTTAATCATTGTTGCATAAATATAGATTTAGAATCTCATAAGAAGTCAGCATCTTATTTTAGCTATGACACATAGGCTAAAAGCAATTTAAATATAGACTGGTTTAGAGTAAGAGTTTCTTGAAGTAGGAAAGCAAACAAATAATACTTGCTTAAACTTGAAACAACAACAAAAAAGATCAAGTCAGAATGTTTTCTAGTCATCCTGAAGTATGTTAGAAAGATTCACTTTGGCAGGCAGAATCCTAAAGATGATGCAGACACCACCAGCAGTGCTAAATAGACACTTAGGGGAGGGAACAGGAGCCAGAGGCATCATTTTTTCATGTGTTGGAATGTCATACTGACTGTAAACCGTGTGCACTCTGTGGTTTTGGGGGGGAAAAGTGGACTAGAGGGAAATGGATCTGTCAGACTGTAGCAGAATCATGGAATTGTGTGCAGAATTCTGACAAGATCGATGGTGTGCTCAGAATTTATCTGTGTAGCTTCAATACTCAATAGAGGGAGAAATGGGGGGACAGCATTCATAGATGGGCTGTTAAATAATAGTCTTTAATAACAGCCTTGGGTGCTTGGTGGAGTTATTCAGATTTTTTTATAAGGGATTTTTTTTGGTGCAGATTTATTTTATAAAGGCAGATTTATCAAAACTCAAACTTGATCCCATTTTATCCCAGTGTAATTTAACTTCTGTTGAGCAAGTGAACAAAGATGGAAATATCTATACAATATAAAAAGAAATGTAAATTTATTTTTTTTATTTGTCTATAGGATCTCAATTAATAAAATACAATTGGCTCACTTCTTCTTAGCCTCATTCCAGAATTTTGCTTTTGTTTTTCCTGAAACTACAAGTAAATCATACACAACGTGTGTCATGGTCACCAAAGGACCCTGATGTAGAATCACTAAGAGGTCATTACAAAGTACTCACATTTCTTGGCTTGTTTGCCACATAATGATAATTTTCATATGTGTACTTGTCAGATCTCCGCTGCCGTCGCTTGAAGAGCCTGGCCCCTCTGTTGCTGAGCGTCGACAATTCCTCCACCATGATATCTCTGGGTGTGCTGACCTTTTTCCCAAGGTTCAGGCTGGGTGAGGCTGCAAGGCAGTGGGTACAAACCTCTGTTTGTCCTAAATGTCTGATATTCCCTACTCTGCACCTGAGATCCAACAACACTTTCATGCATATTTAGCCAACGCATAGCACGGTGTCACATGGTGTTAGTGAAGTTAAGGTTTCTTCCAGAATTTTGGAGGAGATTGTTGAACACCACAAACCTGTATTTTCAAAGATGATAAGCTTCAAATTAGCTGTTATCAAGATCAGATCAATAGTGTCCTACACACTATATTAATAGCAGGCTAGTAAAAACTGGCTTCTGTTGAAACTGGGAACAAAATTCCTTCTGACCCCGGGTTCCCACATCAAACATTGTTAACTTTCTGTGTCCTGCATTAAATAGATAACACCTTTTAAACATACCTACCAGTCTCTATTAAATACTATTTTAAAACCTTCAATGTAAAGCTCAAGGTATGGCAAATGAGAGTCCTAACAAAGAGTTACAACATGCTTCTAGGAATTGATTCATTTAGGACCTTTTGGGTTTTATTCTCTCTAAGAGGAAACTGAAGTACTGGATGCATATTTCTTTATTCACTACTTGGGGAAAATTTCTTTTATGTCTCTATTCACATCCTGAGGAATTTGAAAAGGAGAATGCATGAACAAGGGAAGGAGGGATCAATCAGGATTGTAAACAAAGAATCCTGGATGTCAGAATTCCTATGGTCATCTTCATGGTGGTGTTCTGGAAGTTGGGATGCTGGTGGCACCAAGCAAGGTATTCTTAGTGACTGAACACTCACTGAATGTCCTCAACCTAGGGATAAAACTTAAACCTTAGAATACAGAAACCTAAACACAAAAGACACTATTTTCTATTTATTTGTTCTTGCTTGAAACATTTAAATTTAAGAAATTTAAGAATTTAAGATAACAATAATAGGACATTCTATGCTTCACATATTCTTAAGGTCTCCAGGATTTAAAATTCTGAACTTTGACATGTATTTTAATACATTAAAGTGAAATGAGGACAAATTATACATAGTAAGTGTCCTGCTATCAGAGTAAGTAGACAGGAGGCCCAGTTTAAAATTAACATTACAAATTAATTAACTGCAGAAGGTACCTAATGCCAAAGTCAATATTGCATGTGAAGGGTTTTGTTTTGAGTAAATGGCATGTTCTGGCATGTGTCTCCTAGTAACTTTATGTTGGAAAAACAATGTGATGTGCTGACATTTAGGAAAGCTTAATGGAGACAGGTATATTAAATATTTAGTTGAAGCTGCATGGACAAGAGTTTTCCACAAGTTTCCACAGAGTTTTCAAACAAGTGGATGGGCCCTGGAGTGCATCACTGCTGATCCATTTCTGTCCATACCAATTTCAATTGAAGGCTTGCAGTGGATTTCAGTGGAACTGGATCATGAGCTGGATAGTGCACTTCTGCTTTAAAAATAGTGTGTGCAAAGAATCCTAACAACCTCCTGTTGTTTAAGAGCTGGTTACAAAACAGAGTTCTTAACATGGAAGAAAATGACTCAGCTTGCCCAGTGCAACCCTATCAGGGGCTGATAGTGGTGGGATTTTGGCTCTGACATGGAGATAATTGTATTGGCTACTGGCCTGTGGCCTGAAATTTAGACCTCAAGTCATACTTTGATTTATTGTTTCTCAAAGTGACTGCAGAGGTAGAGACTGCTGGATGGTTTTGTGTTAGTAAGAAGTAAGAATTTCACCCCACAAATCACCAACATTCTCACATAGAAAAGCTTTTGTTGTTTGTACACAGAATGGGCAGCATGCACATCCTCAGGGACTGGGGAGCCAAGGCAATTGCAGAGCTCTGTCCAAAGCACTTGGGATTCTTCTGGGACACTCTGGGTGTTATTTTGGGCCTTGCTGTTCCCTTACATGCACACTGTTCTTGTTAATGTTAACTGAATGCTCCAAGCTACTTTGTAAGCCACAGTTGTGTACTATTGTGTATCCAGGCAGCATCCCAAAATCATAAGTGTGAAGTTCGTTTGAATTCCTTGCCAACTAAAATCTAATCATCTGTCTAGCTTTATGATGTGTCTAGGGATAGTTTCAGTGTCAGTGCAGATAAAATGATGGAGAATAAGAGAGAGGAAGGGCATTTAGGGGATGATAGAAAGAGAACATTAATGTCATAGATGGACATTGTAAAATAATATTAGAAGTTTAATTCATAGTTTAATCCTAATCTTAACCTTTATCTTAATTTCTTTAATTTGTTCCTGCCAAGTCCTTCTTGTCCTCTGCTTAAAATCACAACAGATGTATTTAAGTATGATTTATATAGTTCCTCCTGCATTCATTACCTTTATATAAACCTTTAATCCTTCAGTTTACAGTCTTCTGAATACCTTAATCTGGACTACAAACTTTAATAATAAATATTAGGAAGTGTGTTTGTTGTAGTATCAGAAGTAAGATTTTTTTAACTGTATCAGGAAAAACAGCTAATCATGTAGATACTAAAAAATGCATTTAAGAAGTAATACAGAGGTGGGATTTAAGTGATGAACTCCAAGGGGTTCCTTAAATATGTGTATTTACATCCACATTTACCAAGTCTTAGAAATGTTCTGATTGGTCCAAATCTGCCAGTGACATACCAAGGGCTTGAGCCCTTTATTCACTCACTGATTTACTCATGCAGTTTGTCTTTGAGGCTGTAAGAAGGTTTATAGTTGGTGTCTATTCCTGCAGCATTTTATGATGTGTCCACTTGATCTAAAAAGTGGGACAAAGTCATGTCCCCCAAGCCAACAGCAGAGGTGGACTTTCAGTCTTCACCAGGCTTGCCCACAGATTGGTGATCTCAGACACTGGCACAAAATGTGGCTGCTTTTGGATTACCTGAAAGCATTATAATCAAAATCAAAATGGAATAGGAATGCTTACACCATTGCAAGGTGCTGGGGTTTGTATTTCAGAACCTTCTGTTATGGTGTGCCTGTGTTAGCAGTGGAGTTTCACGGGGCTGGAACTGCACATTTAATTTTGATGTAGTTACCAGTTGCAGGACTGTCATTAGGAGCAGTGATTCCAAGCCCAGAAAGACAGCAGTTCACCTTGTAGACCTCAAATTAAGCTCACTGAATTAACAATTTAGGGCAAAACAAAATGCCAAAAAGTAGTTGGGCTCATTCTAGCCAATTAAATGCCAGATTTCTCCTTGGTTTTTCCGAGGGTTGTTCAGATTTGTCTCAAAGAACTGTCTTATACTTTGTGTCACCACAGCTTTGGTTATCCTTCTGTTTTCTATCTGGCTTCACTGAGCTTGTACAGATATAAATTTCAGTCTCTTATTACACCCATTTCATGGACTTTCATTTTATTTTTCACATATAAATATCTCAAGCATCCAAAGAAGAGGCAAAAATAGAATTTTTCTATGAGTTAGAATTGCCTTCAGTGGGCACATATCACAGCATATCTTGCAGGATAAGCTGCCATAACTATGAGTATGAATCTTGACAGCAAATCTGATAATACATAAATAATAAAAGGGAAGATTATGTGAGGCAAATGTTAAGCATCAGCACAGATTATCCAAATACGCCAATGATTTCAAGGACTGTATGCTACATTTATTAGTACTGCTATGAATAGTAGCAATGTTTACCATGTGAAGTGCCTGGTTCCAAATAAACATATGAAAGACATTTTTTTTTCCCCTTTTGCCCTGAAGAGCTTACAGGCTATTTCAGGCACATGTAGTGCTTGGGTTTACAATACTAAAAAAAAATTTTAAAAAAGGTTGTAATGAAATCTGGAAGGACAGACTGGCTTTCAGATTTGACTGCATGTTCAGTGAAGAATGAAAATAGGAAAGAGGTATTTGCTTAGGAATAGAAACTTCAGATAAAAACCTCTGGAAATATCAGAAGGAGTAGGACCAGGCAAACTCATAGCTTCTTGTTCTAAATATTCTTTAGTCTCTCACCCTGCTCTTCATACAATTGCAATGGTCATGGAGTGAGTGCAGAAACCATCCACAGGTTCTTTGAAACAAAAACTCACTGGAAAGATTTTCAAAACTGGAATTCAATGTTCAGTATTTCATCCCATGAAAGTGGTATAACTTTGATAAATTCTAAATATTAATGCAGCTCCCTGTGGTTGCAGTGAAGCTTGTGGGGTGCTTATCACTTTTAGAAAATTGATCTTTTATGTAGATGGTAAAAAAGGCTTCATGGGCAGGATTGGAAGGCTCTCCAAAAGCATCCAGCACATGCCTAATGAAAGCCAAACAGATTTGTATTCCCAACCAAGTTAATTGCTTCTTAAGGTGTCATGCTAGAAGCATAATTTCAAGAACCTGTTTTAGAAAATCAAACAACCTCCCAATAAGTGCCTGCATTTTCATCAGTGCAACTACAGAGAAGTAAAATTTCTGTCAAATAAGATTAATTGGTGGCTGTGCATTAGAGAGAATGCCAAATGCTAGCAAAATGTGTTAGTTACAAAGACAAGATTTGAGAGGAAGAGAGGTGTAAGCATTTGTTCCAAAATTTTTTTATCATTTATATAAAAAAGCAGAGTGAAACAGAGCAAAAAAAAAAATTAAGAGGATACAGACCATTATGTTTCTTAGATGATAGCCTTTTAAAGTGGAATGAAGTCATGTTATTAACCCCAAATAATGTTCTGAAAGGCTATCCTAGCAGAATGTACATCAGCTGTTAGATTACTTCATTCCTCCACAGCAGTTGTTCCTCTGAAAATAGCTTTCAAATGAAAAGAGGCAACTACAAAAGGATTAGTTACCATAGGCAGCATGATACTCCCACAAGATTATTTATGGCAAAACACCCAGAGACAAAGCTGTAAGAGAGTTAAACTCTATGATTAAAAAAATGTATTAGGGAGGGCTAGAGGACATTGCATAGGCAGTAAGCTGGGTTCAGTGCTATACCATTTCTGTGTATTTCATCCATAATGGCTGATGCTTGCTCTTTCCTCTCTTTGGCCAGGGCAGAATCTGATAACATTGTGATTTTCTGATACGATTTTTCCTTGCTGCAAAAAAACAACACATTTTTATATCGTTGAGCCAGCGCGCACGGTTCGGCCAACTTTCATTTCCAACAGCCTGCTCAGAGTGGCTGAGCAGTGAAGTCAGGGGTTTCTGACTGAGAAATACTGCACTGCAAAATGCACTGGCAGCTCTTGCTTGCAGACAGATGTTAGGACATGTTTTGATGGATAGGAGATTCAAGGGAATGGACTTTGAGTTGGTTACATAAATTCTTCAGCAAATATCAGTGTCATTGGTACAGGCCTTCTCACATCTGCTCACTATACTACAAGAGGTAAATTCATGACTAATTTCAATTTACATCTTGGTTTATGTTTCCAGAAATGTTACATTTTGAAATTTCTTAATCCAGTAAAGAATCTGAGGAATGAAACTAGCTCCTCTGGCATCTTTAAAGAAGGTGCCGTTCTGACTAAGTAAAAATATAAACATCTTTCAAGTTGCAGAGTCAAGAGGTTACATAAATGTCTTGCATATGACAGTTTGTAGGACAGACAATGTCAAAACATTTCAGGAAACAATACACTTACCCTAGTGTTTTGTTGTGCAGATAAAAGCGATGTCAACCCTTTAGCTGAGGCTTCAGAAGTTAGTTATGCATGGGGATGACCTGCCTGGTCCTGGATGGTTTGTACCCTTGTGCTGGGATCTGCATGGTACCTAGTACTGAGACAAACTGGGGGGCTGATCCTCTCCAAAGGGGTTGGCATCCAGCTGACATCAACCAGTTATATATAGAATCAAACACTCCAGCCTCTCATATCTTCCTGGCAAAAGAAGAGAACAGAAAAGATTCAACTGCACCCACAACAAAGAGAGGTTATGTCCCTTCCAGAGCTTATTGAAAATTTGATGGAATGCCCCCCTAGTACTTGTAGAGATCATGTCCTCGTCTCCTCATCACCCCTGAGAATTATAAGCTGTGTGTTCTAATCAGGAGGGAGGCATTTGGAAATAAGGCGCTAAGTGTATAGATAGGCAAGACTATAGCGGATGAGAATGGCACGGGCTAATCCTTCAGTGAAAGATGAAACCGTGCTTCTCTAGGGGCTGATGGCTGAAGTCAGTGGCAGATGGCTGATATGCAGAGGCTGCTCTGGGAAAGAAATGAGATTTTCTTCAGCATTATACGTGCAAGGGAGTAATTGCTCAACACGCGCACATCTCGCAAACTGTTACTCAAAATCCCTTCACTTTTTTTGAGCAGGAGGGACAAAAATCCTTCAGCAATTTAAAGCTCACTAATATCCAGCATCTCAGGATAGTGTTGTGTCAGTTTATCAAAGAAATGTGTGATTTGTAGCGCACAGATATTTCAAGACATCCATCAACTTTGGACAGAATAAAACAGTGGCAGAAGGGAACATTCCCCCCTTCCCCTCCTGTCTGAATGCAGCTAGATGAATTTTGGGGCAGTAAAAGCAAGGTGAAGTTCTTGTATTTTGGATTTGAGTTTGGATTTGAGTTTGTTCTAGGAAGTCCCTTTTTGTTAGGGAAAATGATGGTCTCATTTGGCTTGGAGGACTGATCACAAAACTGCATGTATTCTGATATGACAGGAGGAAGGAATTCTGACTGTAAAGGGAATCTGGAGAGACATAAAACAAACCAACACAAGGTGCAGACCTTTTCCAGCAAGAAGCACTTTGAGACAGATAAAATATATGTGCATGATCCAATGTCCTGAAAGTCTGCCTGTCCAACTGAAAAATTACATTGTTTTTCCCTCAAGCTTTCTGTTCTCTTTGCTTAGCTTTGCAAAGCATTCTTCTGAGATCCTGGCCATCCCTGCCCCAAAGAAATGTTCATTTTAATCCTCACCACCAGAACTGACCTGCTGCTGTTGCTGATTGGTGATTTTTTATACTCTTTGTGCCTGGATCAGACACTTTTAACAGTACTAACAAGCATGGTCACAGTCTTGGTGGAGTCTTACCTATTCAACTAACAACTTTGAATAGTCTCAGTGGTTCACCACCAGCCTGTCAAATGGGATTGAAGGGAAGAATTTAAATATGATTAACTGGGGAGGGGGTGGTGGGGAGAAATCAAAGGCAATTCAGTAAAGCCATATCCAAAAGCAATTATAAAGTGGGCATTCATCTCATTGACACTGACTTAAATGTTTAATCCAGGAGGAACTATCAAGAGGCATTCCAAATGGGATAGACTCATGTTTAGTCTATTGCAATTCCCATTAACTAATTATTTGATACAATAAAAATATATACATTTTATTGCTTTGAAGTTGAGCACTAAAAAAAACTTGGTTGAGTGACTATCCTAGAATTTAATTTAATAATTACTAATGTGTGAAGATTTTGCCATTAGCTGGAGAAGAAATAAGCATGTCACTGCAGCTGAAATAAAGAATGTGTATCTGTCATGACTGCAAAACTGGAACTGATCCTGTTCAGTGCTGCTTTCTTCCATAATGCTCAAAGAGGTTGAGACCTGAAACATTATTCATATACACATGTGACTGGTAGAATGTCCATAATTATTAGTAAAAACTAAGGAAGGTGAAAGAGTTACAGTACCATGTGACATCATCACACAAATCCAGCCCTGCATGTCAGTGAGGAGAGCTGCTTTATTAGTGGCAAACTAGGACGTTTAGTCAGCCTGGTAACAAGAGCAGCATTTCCTGTCTTCTTCATTTAGGGCATTTTTATTTAACCAAGGAAGTCTTTTCCTTTGGGTCTGGTCTTTTCCAGCAATTTGTGGGTTCTCTCCCACCACACTGCTTCCTCTGAATTGCATAATTGACCAGAAAGGACACCCAAGTGGAAAAAGCCTGAACTATTTCTTCCTTATTTTCTCTGCTTTTTCATCATCTCCTCTCCACAGAGGCAATTTAAATGTTGAATAAAACCTCAGTTCTTAACAAGTGCTTAAATTCCACCTGAGACTGTGCCTGCCATGTCTGCCTAACTGCATGCCATGAATTTAAATCAATGAGCTGTTCAGGCTGGTAATGTATGTGCAGTGTATAATTCACCATATGAGCAATACCTGTTTGTACAAAGGGGGCTGTAATTGCTAGACAATGGCAGAGTTGCTGTTCAATTAATGATGAAGCTGATGTTTCTGTATTCTGTGTCCATCTGTGCTTCAGACAGCAATTTACAGGTATAACTTACTGTAAAATACCTGGCTGGAACAAAATAATTAGGTAGACAGAAAGTGCCAACAGTTGCTTTTAAAAATTAAACTGGTCCTTTTTTTGGAGAAAAATTGCCAACAGTTGCTTTTTTCAGATGAAACTGGCCCCCATAGATCTAAGTGTACTTATAATCTTGTTTTTACTCAAATTCTGAACCTACACTTCCTACATGTGTTGCAAATGAGACCAAGTGCTGTTGTTATTAGTTTTCATGAAATATGTCTTGCAGTCTGACTGAGGCAGTACAGGGTTCTCTATTTCCACTTCTAAATTCAAATATGTTTGAGTGGAAACAACTCCCACTATAGAGTTATCTGGAATATCCTTCTCTGCCTGTGAAGTTTGGGAAAAACCTTTTTTAAAAAATATGTCCAGTTTGAATTTTTACTTAGGGAATTTTTTTTCTTTTTCAGATGAAAAATGAAGTATTTCCATTTCAGTTATATGCTTCACTGGTACTTTTTCTATAACTACATTAAGCAGACTGGCAAAGATCATTGTATTTGAGATATTGATGTATTCAATAATGTGTAATCAATAATTTGATAGGCTTTTAAAAATTTTGTTACTGTAATCTTTCTGTTCAGGATCCAAAGAATATAATTTTTTATCTGGGATCCATAGGAAGAGATTCTAAGATTTAGTATATGATTTAGTAATCTTGTTATTCTCAAGTTTTTTTAAAACAAATGGGATGGTTTATTTTGTAGGATTCACATTTGCCACATCAGACCCAGTAACTATTGACATAAAAGCCTGGGAAAAGAAGCCCCCTTGTTCTACCTGCATTGTCTGTACCAGAAGACCTAAAGGAGGATGACAGATTAATATTGCCCTTGCTCACAGGCTGGCAGGCTGGTTTAATTATCCAAGTTGTTAAATAATACTTCTCACTGAAATTCATGGGTCAATAGGTACAACTCATTGGAGACTCTGGTCTGTGTTTGACTGAAGTTAAATAATCTGTAAAAAATAGGAGCATTTCTTCAGTGGCTTTTTTTCCATGCTGTGTCATCTTTTTGCATTTAGTACAGACACATTGGAAATACATTTTCAGTGCAGAGGTGGGGATGGAGCTTCATTTTTGGAGGCACAGTGTTCCTCCTAGTCTCCCTGAGAGAGGGAAAGGGGATGAGGTGGTGGTGTGGGTATGGCTGTAACTCAGCCTACAGGGACAACAGATATGGGGTGACTCCTCAAGGTTTATTACTTACAGTTGTCTGACACTTTCATGCTTCATTTCCAGTTGCAATAGGCATTTTAAGAAAACACAAAGCTGACAGCCTGATTGAATCCCTGGGACTAAGGCCACAAGCAGCAGCCTGTGCTGTCAAAGACTTAATCAGAGCCAGCAGCTGGTCAGGGAGCTTTATTTCAGTGTGTGCATGTTCTGATGGTCACTGCTTGAAAACTCCTTCATTTCTGGGGGTGGTCCACTGCACTGTGAGCCTGACATACTCTTAGGGCTTGCTTTTTTCTCCCGTCAAAAGGATACAAGTCTTCTGCTTGCATTAACACTGCAGTCTGACATTGTGCCACCAGCATGGAGAGTGCCTGACTAAGGGGCTCTTCAAGAAAAGATCTTTTCTTCTTGAATATTGCAGGGCATGCACATCTTTCTGGCAGGTTGATGTTTGTTTGGACATAAACCCTTTTCATATTTGGTTCCAAATTCTTTCTCCATACCTAGAGAATCTATTTAGATGCCTTCACCACAGGATTTGGATACCTGAGAATTTTGTTTTGTTGTTCTTGATGTGGTGCTGTGATTTTAAAAGGAAGCATTCCAAATGAAATAGGAGTTCAAAGAAGACTGACTATTCTGCCAAGCTGTTGAACTTCTGTTTGCTGGGGAGTGCCAAACATCAAATTGGCAGAATATCTTGGGGGGTTTTGTTTTTGAAGGTGAAGGGGGAAATTTTTGTTCAAAATACATTTCACAGTGGTTGAAGTATGTAGAATGTTTTTGAAGTATTTGAAGATGCAGATCCAAGGCAAACCTCACTGTGTATCTGACTTATGAGCTCCACTGATACTATCAGATCAGTGGATTAGTTTCATAGTTGTTTTCCTGACCTTGTATTGACAAATCTAGCCATTCAGTATGAAGAGCCATCTTTTGGACAATGGTTTCTAAAGAATGTGTGGTTTTAACTGCATTGTGGGGAAAGTACAAAACAACTTTTGTCTGCATGTGCTTTAGACATCTTTTCAATTTTCTGAAAAGAAGCTATTGGAAGACTCAAGTTCTTTTGAGTGCAGAGCTGGAAATAAAAAAATAAAAACTTTAAAACTTGAGATTGAATTCTGACATCTTAACAGCTTTGCTGTTGCTGACTCAGAAAAAAAAATCAACAAACAAACAACTTGCTGTCTTCATATGCATTGAATTCTTTTCTCTCTGTTAAGGCATACTCATGATGCAAGTGTCCTGTTGATCTAACTTCTATAAACTAGGTGGTTTGAAGTCAAGAGACTTCTGTTGTGAGCAGGGTGTTCCTTTATGTGTGGTTTGTAGTTTATATGTTTGTTTTGAAGTCTGAACAGTATGAACTCTGCAAAATAAACAGAGGAGAGAGCAAAACGCCACCACTTAAAATCAGCCTTAAAATGGTAAACACTTGTAAATAAAGCTGAGAATAATGGGGGTGACAGGAAATAATTTTGGGTTTAAAGACAAATAAGCTCCTGATCCTACCAGTAAACACCTGTTCAATTTTATGTGTGTTTGGTCTACTGATCACTGGGAGTTACAACTCCAAAGCAAGACTGGACTGATTGAAGCATCAGCTCAAAAATGTTTCAACAGAAAGGTGGTCTGACAGAAAAAATAAAAGGTTGTAGAGCTAGAAACAAATTTGAACAGAAAGAAGAGTATTTGGACTATTTTTTTTTTTTACATCCAAGCAAGAGTACTGTCAAATATGGTTTATATAGCTTTTCATGCTGAAATAATTTTAAATTAAACATAGGCCTGCCAAGCTGAGAGCACCATGTGAGTGTAAAGGCACAGAGGTTGAGATGGAGTCATGGCTAAGCAGGAATGCTTCATGCACACACAGGAACTGTGCTGGCAGGAAATAGTCAATAAAATAGCCCAAGAAGGAATCAGCTGGCCAAGTGTTTTCTTAGGAAAAAACTAACAGGAAAATGCCCTTATATTAAACAAGAAAAAAACAAAACCAGCACAAATAAGGTGGAAAAGCTTACTTTGGTGTTTCCCTTTTTTCCCCACACTTTGGAAAGAGAACAATTATCAACATTTGGTTCAAAAACAGCCTTCTGGCTGCCAGCCAAAGGTAGCCCTGCTGTGAAAACATTTCTGTGGCTGACACAATACTTTACAGTAAGCACTGCCTTCAGCAAGGAGCACTCTGCAGCAGGGTAACACAGTACCTGTTTTATTGCTGATGTGTTTCAGTTATTTTAAATACTTTTTCCTGAAGCAGATCTATTAAAGAAGCATTTTCCAGTACTATTTCAATTTTTTCCTCCATTGTTTCATCCTCTGTACAGTTCATAATCTTGCCTGGGACCTCTGCAGAGAACTTCAGTGGACTTCTGGTTTGACAACCAATGTCAAGATTCCTTTAGAATCTCAGGTTTCATTTATCACTTGCTCTAATTCTTTCCCCCAGCTGATAAACTTACTGGGGTGTGAACTTACCCATGGTTATTTTCTGTTCTTCAGAAAGGATTTGCCTTCTTGTACAATAACAGACTTTATGTAGACAGTAATTGTATCTTCTGAAGTTGATTTTTTCTTTTGTTATTTTTGTTTTATTCATGTTCCAGGCAGATTCTTGTGTCTGAAAGAATAATACAGTCTAACATAACTTCTACCTACTTATTTTGCAAGGCCCTGGACTGTATCAGCATCCACTTTATTGTAACCATTAGGTGAAAATCATTTTTCTGTTTTCCATTGAGGAACGTAGCTCCCACAGCCCCTCACTGGACACAGCCTGGAAGCCTCTGTCCATGCTCCCATGATGGAGAAAGGATGAAGAGACACCTCTCTTTGCAGAGTGGCAGCCTGCAGTAGAAGGGACATGGATAATTTTGCATTCTTTTCTGAAGTCACTGTGTAGGCCACAGTACAGGTTTGAAGGCTGGCCCCAGTGCCCCACAGACCACAGCTAAAAATCCCATTTCGTGATGCAGACATGTGCATGAGTGCCTAATCCTGTTCCACAAGAAAAATAGAGAAATGATGTGATACTTCTGTACTGCCCTGAGGAAAAATTTTGTTAACATGCCTTCTAATCCCTTGAACTGAAGTGAGTCTGTCCTGGAAACTTCAGCACGCTTCCAAGAGAAGTGTCATCCTAGGTAACAGTGGTTTCTTTCCAAGACACTTGTTCCTTTGGGTACAGTTGCTATTTGTAAGTGATTCAGACTAATGTCTCATAGTCTGCAGGAACCTTCAGTCCTGACACAGGGCAGCTGTGTTAACCTTGCTTTATCCTTGGGGCTTTGCGCAAGGCAGCTCTTGTACTCACTGCTGTCTCTGAGCTTCAGGCCTACGTGTCACAGGGATGATACTGTTCTTTCTGAGGTGGGAATATGTCATGCAGTGGATATTCTGGTGCTGGGCACAGTAGCTTTTGATGAACATTTCACCATAAATTAGAATAAATTAGGGGGCACTGATTTGTGATTTAAAGCAGCTGAAGTTTCCCTCAGTGGCAAAGCTCATGTTCACTCCAGAGATGGCAAATCATGTCTCCTTTCAGAGTCATGAAGCATATTTCAGTTAGTACATATTACATAACTTGTCCCACATTTCTTTCTCTTTTTAGTATCCCAGTGCTATGAAAAATTATGTTCCCATTAATCATTATAACCACTCATATTTTTCTGTGAAAATAAATCACCGTCCTCTGCCCTTCCTACCCAGGAACATATTTAAATCAAAACAAGGATATGTCCATGATTGGTTCAGGGAAGGGAGTGTCAGCTAATGTGGCTTTGCTGCTGCAGAAGGATGAAAGCAGGATTTGTCTCTGCACTCAGTGGATTGCAATGCTGTGTGGTAGTGTCACTTGCCAAATAAGATTTTCCCTTTAGCACATGCAGAGCTCTTGAACGTCAGTGGAAACTGCGTGCACTGAGTGAGTGCAGGGAGACCTGCAGCTGAGTCCTGAGGTAACACTGGACCTGCTGCCTCTTTTGTTCTTCCTACATCTCAAAACATTTGGGCTGGAAAAGCTAGAAAGCACCTATACTACTGGGAGAAACCAGCAGGCCTCTAAATTCCTCATTTAGATTGTCACCAGCTTTATTGAGACTGTTTTTGGAAAGCATTTAAATCCAGGTGTCCAAAATTGCATGTGCAGCACCATATTCAAAGCAGGGGACTGATTTTAAGTCACAAAGGGCATTTAGGCATTTACTGTTTTCAGATCTCAGGGCTTCTGCAAAGTACTCTAATTTTTTTTTTTTTTTTTTTGCTTTGAACATGAATTTAGGGACTTACTTTATCCAACAGTGTAAATATAGAGGCTAGGCTATTTTTAGACTTCACAATGTGATACTGAGCAAAAGGACTTTTGAAGCAGAGATTGCTGGTTACCAAACCACAGACCTGGACCAACATTTTTCAGTAACTGTCTGTTTCTCTTTATTCAGGGCATGTGAAGACTTAGAGAGTAAGTTAAAGGCTGGTTGTAGATGATTCTCAGGAAACAGATTATCTATTGGGAGGTCAGTTTTCTCCAGTGAAGAGATCTGAGGAAGATTCACCCTTAGGACAGACAGAGCTTTCTTTTACACTATATGTAAGATGTTAATTCTGTATCAGTTATACAGGGAAAATTAGTTCCTTGTTTAGCCTCTGAAGAGAAAGAAATTTACCTTGGTCTTTTGGAAGAGCACACGCTGTATTTTGGAAAATGAATATACAGTGCAAAAAAGACAGAAATTTTAGTGCAAAATGAATCAGTTTCATTCAGACAATTGATTACTTAAGAGTCATGCTTTTCTGCTGACTTGTTCAATTTTGGCTGAGAAATTAAATCCTTACATAGTGAAGGTGGCAGAAGTAGAGAAGTCATCCAAATAAACTCTGGTCATCCTCAGCTGACAATCATGAGACCAAAGCAAGGGATGTTCCCCTTGCAACCATGCAATATTTGCTGACCTTATAGGCACTGGGTGTCAGTTGACAGCCAGGTTTGTGAGGCAGGGACACCTGGATGTGTTTTAGAAGCTTTCAGATATTACTTGTTTAATAAAGTCCCAGAATTATTATTTATTAGTAAGGAGATAGTTCTAAAGCTCTAAGTGTGCCTCTGGCATTTGTGAAGGTTCTTCTCTAGATGTTTTTCACAGGCAGACTCAGTATTAGCAGAGAAGATGTAGGGTATATTGCTGTTGTATTATTTTCCCAATAATCAGAAATGAGATGTAGACCTCTAAGATTATAGTAATTCTAAGATTATAGTCTGGTTGAACTTGTTTTCTGTCTGGTGTTTTCATTACCAACAAAGGTTCAGAGTTTCACTCTTGTCACTGTAAATTTTGCTGAGGGAAAAGATAGGTCTGCCCACCACCAAAGTGGTCTCCTTGTAGAAAAAATCCAACTTGGAAAAAATTCAACACCATTGAAACAACACAAATTATCAATTTGATTTTGGGGCATTTTTTTCTCTGTCTCACATGTAGGGAACTAATTTCTGCACTCAGCAGTGCAAATTGTTAGCAACCATCTTTAGTGAATTTTCCCTAAATGGTACAGATGATGTTGCTGTTCTGCTTTGTGGCATTTCCAGTGTTTGGGTATTTTCTTGTGATCCCATTAACTTTGAATTTAATTAGAATAGTTCATGGCTAAAATGCAGAAATCCTCTAGTTCAGCAGATGTTCTTTTATTATTTAGCACAAAAGTGGTGAATTAGAAATACCATTTCTTTGTTGCTGTGTCATCAAAATGTGTCATGACCTTACCTTTCAAAAATCTGAACACTGGTTCCAAACCCATTTCAAAGGCTCTGCTGGTCAGTGAAACTGAATACAGTATCATTAACTTAAGCAAGATTAAATTTGAAAACTGTCACATGTCACAATTGCATTATACCCCCAAATTTACCTATCAATTTGACCCTTTTAAGTTCAAATAATGCAGCAGTTTTCCTTGTGTGGAGTGCATCTACTACTGTACTACTGTGCATGTGTTTTAGAGATAATATCTGAGTTTGTGATTAATTCTTGGCATTTTTCCCTTTTTTCTTTTTTCTGTTGGCTGTTACTGGAGTCATGCAGAAAAGATCAATGAACAGGTTGCACAGAAAGGATGTGTTTTACAGGATATTTGGAATATACAATCAATGTACAATAGGTTGGATACTATTCTTTACCAAGTCTGAGCAATGGTGTTGGAAATAATACTTGCTGGGTTGCACCATCATCAGTCTGCCCCTTTAATTGTTCTTAACAAAAAGTAATTTTCTGCATCCAAATAATTGTGAACTCACATAACTCTTAAATATGAAGAATCAAAGGCCAAATTTTGATCCATACTTCCATCTTTGCAAGAAGAATTATTTTAAAATTTACTCCTGAAATCTGCTGTATTTTCTCTTAATGTTGTTGCTCCTGTTTCTTTCTTCACAGATTCACTGTCTTTGGAGGTATTCCATGACTAATGAGCTTGCTAGATGATTAACAGAAACATCTCATATTTTCCACTTTACAAGAGTCCAGCCATGCCATAGATATTTTCCATTCTTACTCTTGATATTCTACAGATGTGGAATTAAAACTCCTCACGCTGCATGGGAAGGCACTGTGGATTTGTACATGTGTGTTTTACTCTCCTGAGTAATTTCTCCATTACTTGAGCTGCCCTGAATGTGGGCATTGTGCCCAGTGGAGTAACACTTGCTGTACCAACACTTTTATACACCTTAATTCAGATAAAGCTTATCTGTCAAATCAAACAGAAGCTGCCAGCATTTGCTGTTTAATTGTTTTTTTCCAAATTCCTCTTTTGCTTAGAACAGTGAACAGGACTAAAAGAAACAAGAAACTATTGTTGGCAAAGGTCTGGAGTTGTCTTTGTAGTTCTATCCCCCTCTAAAAACACACTGCAGGAGTAAAACTCATTGGTGCAGGACTGAGGGCTCTTTGAAGAGAAAAACTTCCCAGATATGTGGACTCCCTTTCATCCAACCTCTGACAGAAGTTATTCTTAAGTGTTATTGCACTAGGAAAAAAAGATATGTATAATATATGATGCACACACTTAAATACAAAGGCTGAAGGTTTTTTCCTGGGGAAATATTTATCTTTATGCCGTGATGTTTGATTTAGAGCAAATTGCCATGCTCTGGAGCAATAGGAAAGAAGAGACATGGATGGGTGATTAGGGATGACAGATCCAATGTTTTGGCTTTTCCCCTGAACTGTATTTACTGTTAGAAGTTAAATGAAACAGCTATTTAGTACTGCCATTGAAGTGGATGATAACTTGGGCCTGCGTGGCAAGGAAGCTGGGAACACCAAAGTCTGCGTGACTTTTGACTGTGCACATAATGCATTTTAATGATGCCAACTTCCTTCTCCTTCCCCCAGAGACTGTGCCTCAGAATCTTCTTGGAAATGGCTGGAGCTGGTGGACACGTAATCACATGAACTCACTGTACATTTGTTCATTATCTCAAGGCTGTTCTTCGCCACTGTGCATTCAAGGAAGGTTCTTTAGCAGTGCTTGTGCTGCTTTCTGTTTATGTACTTGCTGTCTCTCTTTTCCAGGAGGTTTCTGTTTCCAGGAATTAGTACTGCTAATCCATTAGCACAGATTTATTTTTTCTTTAAGCTTTTTGTTCATCAAAATATTTTGTCAGCAAACTGATTTTATCTACATTTATTGTTATGCCACCTGCTAAGAAGGAGTTAATTGTTAACTCCACTTTGTTGAGAAAGAAGCGGCAAGTTGGTCAAGTTTTGCTCACTTGTTTTTAAATTAATCACAGTTTCTTATTAAAGCAGTTTTCAAGGAAGCACAAGAGAAACTCTTGCACCATCTTTCATAATTTGTCATGTGTGTCACCTTTTCCCCAGGTTAATGGAAGTGACTCCCGATATAAACATGCCTTCATTCGGTGCCTTTGAGTGGGGCTGTGCCATTCTTTTCCCTTTAGTGGCAGGGTTGATCCCCTTGGTAGCAGCTGAGTGTGTTTTCCATTACTGTTGGGGCAGATACAGAAACAATGTGTGCTCCTTAGAAACAGACATCAGACTGAAGACATTGCCAGTGATGATTTGGCAATGGCTCGTGGGCAGGCTCATGATTTAACAGGAACTTAAGATTTGGTTCTGTTGGCTGGGTTTTGTTTGCTTGGTTACAGATTTTAGGTGAGACTAGTGTGGTGATGTGGACTCCCCTCTAATTCTGATATTTTACACTAATCCTTCTACTGCCCTTTGAGGTTAACTTCTGTTCACTCAGCTATGGTTACTATGAGTAAACAACTCCAAAGCCTGACGTTCTCTGTCATGGGATTTGGTGAATTTTGCTTGGCAGTCTGGGCCATAATTTGATCTGTCTCTTGAATTACTAGATTGTTTCTTCAAAGGAGCTTCCTTCCTCTTCCTTTTCTGAGCTGTAAGAATGTAATTGTGCTGGTTGTGAGGTGTGCATGACTGCTATAAATAGCCAGTGGATTGTAGGTGAAGGTAAGAGCCAGGAATGTCCCCATCCAAGTGCAGCATTTCTGTTATCCCAGCAGCCTTGGGCAGTGCACATGTTCTTTCCATTCCATGTTCTCTTCCATTGGTAAAATGAGAAAATTACATCTGTCCCCCACTGAGGTCAGGAATAATTAACTGCTGTCTGTGTGGGACTCATTAAACAGTGCTGTATGAATGCCTCCTATACCACCTGATTTAGCTGAAACTTTAAAGTTTTATGGCACTTGAGTTCCAGTGGAAGTGCTGCTAATGGCACTGCTTGGTGTCTGGTGTCCCCACAGATCTCTAAACTGTGCCACAGCTTCTCTGCTGAAACAGAGGCTTTGTCAAGGAGAACAAGTAGGATGGATTGTATGGATTGTGTACCATTGCCCTCTGTTGGACAGCACTAGTCTTAGTCCAAGTGCTTGTCTTCTTTTGGGCTTGCAAAACGGTAGAGCAATAAACCTGATAATATTGTATAAGTGAGCTGGAAGTGTTTAGTGACAAACTGACCATCCTTGTTCCAGAGACTGCCCCAGTCCCTAAACTACAGAGGGAAATAGATGTTTGGAAACCTATCTTGTCCTACAGTCTCATACAATAAAGTCTTTCTGCTTTACTGGTAAAACATGATTTTATTTTTTCCCTCCTGCTCTCTGCCTGCCTCACATCTTCTGTGGCCTGTGAACTTGTTGTGTATATGTAGGTGAGTGTTCAATAGATTGTATATCCTGTATTTAGTCTAGCTATGGTTTTTTCAGGAGGTTTATATGCTTTGTCAGAAAGTATAATGCATTTCATACACACTGTAGTATCTGAAAGGGAGATTGTGAATAATGGTGAGAATTTAAAACAAGAAATTAAAAATATGAAAGGTACAAACAATCAAATTATTGTCTGAGCAGGAAAAAAAATTTACAGTGTTTTTTGGCAGTAGTTGTGAACTTAGTCCTAACTACTTTTGTGTTCTCTGCTCTCCAGTACACAGTTTATGGCAGAGCATTCAGAGCAGTAGAAATTATCATAAAGGTCACAAGGAAAAATAGAGCTACTGTTGCTACTGTCTGAGTGTTATCTGTTTGGACTGCTGCTCTCCAAACCTGTATTCATACTGCTGTTCATTGGAGGCTACATGCAGAGCAGTCACATCTAACTCCAGTAATAAACATCCAAAACACAGTGGTCTGGATCTAATTCTGCAGGGCAAACAGCAGCTTATTAAAGTGTAGGGAGAGATGAGTGGTCATCTGTTCCTATGAGAAACCTCCAAGCTGATTTTGAAAAAGTGTCTGCCTAAACTTCCAGAACTTTATGGCTCCCATAACAACAACAATCATCTCTTCACTGTCCTTGGGTATTTTTTTGTTTTGGGTTTTTTTCTGGTCTGTTGATGATCCATTTCTCAAGTACAGGATTATCCAAACAGACCTCTGCAAGCCCAGGTGAGTTTGGAGTGGTGTAAGGCTATGTCTGGGCTTCTGGGATCCAGTCCACCTATTTTAGGCATTAATTTGGGGATGGAGTTAATTTCTTTTTGAGAATGTTCCTCCACACTGATTATACAGGAGGCCAAGACAGCAACTTGAACCTCAGCAGAGTCCCAGCTGAGACAGCTCTCCATTATTCTGCACATCAGTGGGGAAGTTCCTAACAGAAGATACCATTACAAAATCTGATTAATGCCTTACTGTTTTGTCAATCACATTTTTTGATTCTAAAGGCTACAAAAATCTCCAGAACTGCTGACACCAGTTCAGTGCTTGTAAATTTGTTGTGTTTTGTGGTGCTGCTTATTTCTCTGTGAGATGAAGTCCTTGCCCTGCTGGGATAAGTGGTGAATTAGTCAAGCTCCCATTGGCTTAGCTGGAATCAGGATTTTGCTTCACGTGGTCAAAGGAGTTTTGTTGCCTTGTTTTGTTCTTGCTGTTTCTTTGAAACACAGGTTTTCTCAGGGCATACTGATTCAGTGGGAGGATTTCTTAATTTCTGCACTAATCTTTTTATTTCATGGCCACATGGAAAATCTCTTGGGGTTTTAAAATGCCAAAGGAGGTAAAGAATGGTGAACTGTACAGACACAGGGGAGAAAATAATCTTGAACTTTCACAAAATCATGGAATTATGTGGATTTATGGTGGGGAATTTCTTGGAAACTATCAAAGTTACCAATATTGATCATCTTAAAAATATTCTATTTTACATACAGGTAATTCACTAGGGAGCTTCAAGTCCTGTGTTTGTATACAAACTATTTTATAGGTAAAATCTTTGCATTTAAATATGAACTGTCTTGAGCAGACCTAAAAAATCAGAGTAGCTGATGAGCACCTGATCAAAACTGCAGTGTTTATGCTTGTAAGCTTTTCTGTTAGAAAAAATCCACAAAACCTTAGAATTACCACAGAGTTGAGAATATGCTGACTTTATGTTGATTCCTGTTTTTCCAATATCACTGACTTTCTGAGACTAAACTCAAGTGCATCCATTGATATTAGGAAGTGACTGATAAAAATCAAGACAATTTAGCAATTGTTAATAATGTAAAGAGTGGCAATTGTTTTATAGCTGCCACAGATCTGTGAGGTTGTTCATGCTGGGAAACTATACCAGTACATCTATTATTCTGATTTAGAATTCTTGTTTTTCATTTTTGCCTTGGGCAAAGTCTGCTTGTCTACAGCCTGGTTTAAATTATTTACAGCATGCAACATTGTTTGTCCAGCAATTAGCATATCTTTCCTTTGGTTTCCTAATTTATAGGGAAAAATTAGTCATGAACCTCTGCAGTATTTAGACAAAATTACCCTTGGGTTTTGATTTACTTTAAAGATAAAATTAGATCTTGAGGTTTATGAACACCTTCTTTTTAAATGTGTGTCAGTGTATTGTAACCTTCCAGCTCTTTGAACTGTAGTGCAGCACAGTTTGTTCTCCATTAACATCTCTTAATTGACCATTACCTTCCTTTCTCCACAAAAAACCCCCACAACTTCATGTGCATGCACACACTTTGGTTTTGGTGTGAAATACTTGAGTCCTTTTTTAGGACTGAAAATATGTGAACAAACACCAGACATTTTCCAGCATCCTGAGCGCTGTTTCTGACTCAGCAGCAACACAAGGCTTCTTGTTAAGGTCCAATAATATATCCAGGGAACAGTTTCAAAGCACAAATGTTCAGTTTGAGGAAAACCAGACACTGGCCTGGAAACATCCACCTTTCTGGACTAAAATTCTTCATTCCACCAGCCTCACATTCAGTAAGGGAGCTCTCTGCCACTCTGGAGTAATTTTAAATGCTCTTAAGCATGGATGAATGCATCAGAAAATCGAGGGCATTCCAAGAAACCCAGGGTACATTCTCTGGAGACTGAAACATCCTACAAAACCTATGAGTGTTTGCCTGGCACAGAGATTAATCTGTTGTCAATTACTGAATTCAAGGGAGTTATGTTAAACTGTGAATCTGGCTTATGCTTGCTTTCTTTATGATGTGTTTAAGAACTTACCAAAGAAGAATGGAAATGGAACTGTGGAAAGCAATAGCACTGGGTCTCTTATAACCTTGTCAATCCTTTGTAGGGCAAAGCTCTTAAAATGCTATTGTGGAGCCTTTTCAGTTCCCTGAGTTTTACATGCATTAATCATTTTTCTTGTTCTGGGGACAAAATCCTGCTTGCTTTACAAATGCAGAAACTGCTTTGGGATTCATTTTGTGTCTATAGTGAAAATCTGATCTGACTTTCCCCAGCTACAATGTATATGCTGGCCTTGTTTCCTGAAGAGCTATTTATCCAAATAGCTTGCATAGTGTACAGACTGGGTTCACAATTTATTCACAATATTTATTTCATGTTTGAACAGTATGTTTCAACTGAGAATAAACAATGAGAATACAGCAATGAACAAGGAACTAAACAGAGGGTTAGGTGCAAGTAAAGTAGACAAGGAAGTATAGTAAGTAGATTTTAGTTGCAGGTTTTTGTGGTTGGGGTGAAAAAGTTCAAACAATAAAAGCGGTTCTGGTGCTATTATTTAACTTGGGTAGATTGTGCTTCACTGCTTTTCCTTCCTCTGCTTAGTCAGTATGGAAATGAAATTCCACTAAATTCGATAAGTTGCCTTTTGACCTGATGCTGATTTAAGCTTCTAGAAGCTCATACCAGCACGAGGTCACCGACAGGCAAAGTCAGTGAGTCTAAAAATGGTGCAGAAAAAAAAGAGATTAGGCTTTACTTGGGTTCAGATTATTTAAACAAACAGACAAGAATTTAGGGAAAACAAAATTGTGTTTCTCATCTGATTGGTCAAATCACTTTATTATGTGATACAATTTACATCGCTGGCATGCACTGTCAAATAAAGTGTCCTTTGCAATGAGCAAAAGTCTTCAGAAGTGAAAAGTCTTTTATAAAGATAACACAGTCTCTTGCTACTAGGCAGAAATGCAGTGGGAATAGATATTTGGTTGTGTTAAAGCACACCAAAATGAAAACAAACTATGAACAAGAGTTGTGAACATCACCATCTAACATAACTAAAGAAACTAAATTTTCAGTTATATTGTGTATGCAACAGAGACACCTCTGAGGGTGAGCACAAAGCCAACGATTGAAAACACCAAGAGAAGTTTCTCTTCACATTTACTGAGCAGATCTGTGCATTCAAAAGCAAATGTATGAAATACTTGCATTAATATATGCAGAACTCACAAGTCACAACTATTTGATAGAAAGATGCTTTGCTAGTGGAGGAATGGGGTGAAGGACACAAAGTGGAAAATGTCAGGGGGTCCTTGTAAAGCTCTGATGCATTAATATTTCATTTACTGCTCCGGGCCTGCTGCTTTCTTCGAAATCACTACATGGTCTCAATCTGGATTTAGCCTGATTTTCTTCTAAACAAGGCTGTGTGATCTGTCTGCATGCCTGCCCTCATGTCTCTCCTCCCATTAATAACTTCAGAAATGTTTATTAGTTCCATTTCTCTGTGGCAGAGGGACAGATCTCAGAGACAATCCATTGCCCACAGACTTTGTGAAAATAGACGGCGTCGGGGAGGCCAGATCCACTTAGCAGTGTTGCTATTGAGGGAAATGCTGCACTGGGAACTCTTTCCATGTTAGATATAGGAGAATCCATATGGGAAAGAGAGCTAGGAAATCCTCAGCAGGAGGAAAAAAAAATCAGGAGTAGGACATGTCAAACACCCAAATTAATCTACGATAAGATACAAAGCCACGTGAAACTCAGCATCAGGAATTTTCATGTTCACAGAAGTACTCTGAGATTAATTCCTACTTGTGAATACAATGAAATTATAAGGCTGCACATTTTTTGTTCAAGAGAGGTTGACAGAAAGTCAGTGATCCTGTCTAAAACTCTTCACTTCCATGCTTTTGCGTATTTGGGGTGGGGAATTCCCAATTGTGAAAATTTACTCTGATTATGTGCATATATAACTCTGAGGTGCCAAGCTCATTTTCAGCCATATAATGGCAGCCTTGTTCATGTAATTTTTCTAAATCACTTTCTATTTTTTTTGCAAATTCATATTGTGAAATAAATCTGTAAAGTGCTATAGCAATATGATCCTATTCTAAAGATTTACCCCTCTCACATCTTCATTTCCTGACTGGTCAGAAGGATCAGTTAAATTTTAGGGAGACTTCTGTTTGGCTGCAGAATTTCTGCCAACTTAAACTAATTAAGGCTATATTTTTCCTGTAATTATTTGCTTTTAGGAGAAGTTCCAGCTCAACTGAACATGGATTTAATTTTCCTTTCTCTTTCCTACCAATTACATTTTAAAATTGCTATGAAAATTCTTTGCAGATGGGAATGCTTTGTACTGTATTTTTTCTTTCCACATCTATGTTTTAGTTCTTTCTTATCAAATCCCTTCACTCACAGTGACAGCCTTGCTGAAACTAAGGATAGCTAATAGTGCTTCTGCAGTAATTTCAGCTGACAGATCCTTCAAGAATTCCCCACAAACTAAGGAGGATTGACGGCACTTGGTAAAACTCGGGGTGTTCATTTAATGCTTTAACAACATCTATACTACCCAGGAAGCTTGGAATGCATACATTTTTAGCCACATATTTCTATTGTTTGAATAAGCTGCAAATGCAAGGTATGTCTCACCAACAAAAATTACTCAGATCCATCAACACCACTTAGGTATAACCAACCCCCAAATATTTGCTCCTAGACTCACACCGTGCACCACGTATCAGAAACCCTCTGTCACATGCCAATTTCTGTGTAGAGCAGGAACTGTCCTTGCCAAACAACTTATCTATGTCTTCCCAACTGAGGATACAACCCAAAAGCTTTCTAAACATTGAGCTACCTTAGAAACAGGAATGACTGCCCAGCCAGTTGGATTACCAGGCACTGGAGCAGTAAATGCTCAGCAAATAGTGCATTTCACAGAGAAATAAAGGCTGTTCAGCCTCTGACTTGTTTGATAGTTTATTACAAAAATAACTTGCAATCCAGTTTAAATACACTCCTCGTCTCCTTTGTTGTTCAAGTATCATGGTATTGATCTCTATTAACAATACCTTTCTTCCTGGTGTTTTCAGATTAATTACAAGATGTAAAACTTCATTGAAACTGTCTTGAAATCCATCTGAAGTGAGTGACTGTGAATGATTTCCTGTGGTGATTCAGGTACCATTGCCACAGATGTATTTTAACTGTTGCCACAGTAAAAAATATTCATGATTTAGCTCATTATAGAAACGCAGTAAAAAACCATATGGCAAATAAGCCAGTGCTTCAAAGTTTTCCATTTCCATCAGAACTTTTGCAAATCTATGTTTAGTAACTTGGAACTCATGTCAAACATACTCAGAAAGCCTACAAGATCCTTGGTTTTAAAATGCCCTTATTTTACTCCTTTTTTTTTCACATTAGCTTAACTGCAAGCATTTTTGCTGTCACTTTCTACATCCTTGCAAGATTTTTGCATCGAGTTCATGGATTGCCCCACTTTCATCTCCCCCCTCACCCCAAGAAATGCATATTTTTGCCTTTTGACAAACAGAACAATCTTAGGTGTAAAACTGAGTCTATTCTAGAGGCTGCTAGCACTGCAGTCATGTGAAAACTGTGCTCCATTCAATTTTGTCTCCTCATTTTTTTTTACTTCAGAGATCACCAGGCCAGCAAGAAACTTTCCTTCTCCAACTCAAATCTTAGGGCTTGCTGAGCTGGAGGAAGGGAAAATGCCCCAGGCCCTCCAGCTGCTCATGTTGGACGCCTCCATCCCCTTGGCTGTGGGTTGTAGTTTGAATCAGCTGTTGACAGGCAATAGTCAGACCTGGAATCCATGGACATTATATCAGGATCCGTCGTGGAGCGCTGGGTGCAGTAGGGATACTGCAGCTTAGGGCCAGCCTGGCTGGGGGCACTTGGGCCAGACAGGGAGCTTTTTTGGGGTGATAGAAGGCCTGATTGCTTCCCTCCCAGTAAGGCTACACTACCACTTGGGGCTGGAGGCTCGTAAGAAACTTTAAGTTTCCATTCATCCGGTGGCTCAGGAAGCGTTTTCCTGCGAGCGGCCGATACCACGTTAGCAGCAATGGATTCCTGCATGCTTTGGGGGGCAAAAGCTTCATCCACCAGGCCAAGGGGAGATCTGGCTGCTGCTTCCCAGGGAGTCAGTCTCTTGCCAGGCTTGTCAGCTGCTGTGTCTGGCTTGCTGAAGTAGTCAGGGGCAGGCTGAAATACAAGAGGAGAAGTAGGAGACACGGCTGGAGGAATGAATGAGGAAGGTCTCCCAGGAAGCGATAATGAGCGGCCACTTCTTCCCTAGGAAGGCAAAATACCAAATACAGTTATTAAACAGCAAGAAAGGAAGCCCCTTCTCTTCACTTCCAAAGTAGAATAAAAGACCCTGAAGGCACATGACATCCTGGCAGTCCCTTTTTATGTCTGTGGGTATCTTTTAGAGCTTTAATTTACTTGAAAGGCAGGAGGCAGAAAAAGAAAACGGGAACAAAGACACAGCAAATTGAATTTTTTGAGGAAAGTAAGCAGACCAAAGACAGACGCAACTGTGCAGCTTTCCCACTACTTAGCTGGTTTCCCTTGCTCTGAAAAGACCATTCTTAATGCAGAAGAGAGTCATGTTGTGACAGTTCTGCCTGTGTTTACAAGATTTTTTCTAACATTAGGCACAGCCTAATTTATTTGATAACAGGCTGTGTTTAGGACATCTGTCCAGGAGCATATCTTTGGCAATCTCCTTTTAAGAAAGACTTTTCTTACTTGAAAATGATTAGACTTATCCTAGTTTTCACTTTTTGGGGCACAAAAGTGAACACAAGCAATTAAAGGCGTTAATGCAATCATTCACTTAATAGCCTTAATATGACGCTACTTTTGGCTTCTTTAAAAGGCAATGCCCTCGGAATTTCAGTACATTCCGACCCACTTATAGGAGCAATCCATTCATTTTTGACAAATCCTAATCTTCTTAGTAATGCAGCACTTTGAAACAGACACTGTGCTGGTGAGAAGGTTCTGCTGCAGCAGCCATTTGGCAGCGCACAAAGCAGGTACAGCCTGTCCCCAAGCCAGACCTGCTCTCTGTGTCACACAAATCACCTCCTTCTTATGAGTCTCTGCAAATGTGGCTCCTAAACTCACCCCTTTACACTCACTGATTCATGTCCTCAGGCTTAAATGCCTTTAATTCTGAAATCTGCTGTGAAATTCCTGGCTCTTTTGGCCAGAGGCTTTGCTAGAATTTAATCAACATCATTGCCTTGTTGTTACTTTTCCCAATGAGCTTCCTGTGAGCATGGACTAGAGAGCAGCCAAGCAGGTGTGTGATCATTCAAGGTATAGCTGATCCAGCAAAGATTCATATAGAAATGTCACATCTTAAGTTTTTCTGCATTTAAACCACTTGAAACCACTGCTTCAGGTTTTAGGTCACACTGTAATATCAGCCTTCTGTATGAGAGATGGAAACTGAGGAAGAGACTTCAGATTTCATCATTTTCAGTTAGTTTGGTTGGGCTTAGCCTGAATCTCTTTTAAAAAGTGTAGTGACAATCAGAGGTTATGTCATGAGAGTTCTGACACGTTTCACAACTGATGCTTTATGACAGGACTATCCTTTCAGCTCTTAGCTATGACCAGCTATTTCCAGTTTGCATTTCCAGAGAGAAAACTCCCCAACACTATTAATCCCACCCACAACCCTATGTTAGAAATTATTCAGATAACCCAAACTACAAGAAATTATGTGGTAAGTAAGAATATAAAGCAAATGAGAAGATAAGGTTGCAGAGAGGGATGCAGAAGTTGATCAAGCAGGTCCACCTCATTGTCTACTTGTGTTAGATCCTCTCAGGAGGATTCTAGAACAAAAAAGTTCCCTTTTTTCAATGGAAATTCCAGTTCAAAGCCCAGTGAGTAGGATTTCAGAGATGCAGAGGGAAATGATACTGTTGAAACAAATGTGGGATAAAACATCTGGCTTTTCAAGTTATTTGGATGAAGATACTGTTTAGTCTGTCCTGTTCAGAAAAAAACTCCAGAGTTCATCAAGTTATGGAAGTATCTTTTTGATGTAACCATAAGTTATAAAGCAGGAACTCATTTCCTTTGTCAGAGTTTAATCAGAGAGTGATGAATTATTAACTGTGTTTCACTACTTTTTTATCAAAAAGAATCATTCTATTGTATTATTTAGGTAGAAGTCCTGGTCTGAGCTTCCATTTCTCACTTGATAGCTTGTCTTTAGAAAAAGTTTTTTTTGTCCCAAACCATGTATTATTTAAACTTTATGTAATGAAAAAAAATTCTCTCTGAAATGCTGCTAGCTCTGCAGTAAATGCCACAGCTATTTAACAATACAACTACCTAAAGTTTTGAAATAAAATGGGAAAATAATTTTTATTTGAAACTCTTGAAGTATTTTACAGCAGACTAAAACATGAAAGAAGAAATTTGGCTAATGGCTGGGAAGGGAAGGAATCTCACCTGTCTAACAACTAAAATCTTGTCAATGGCTGCACTGAGACCAGGAATAGATTAGAATCAGATTGTTCAGGCCTGATCCTGATTTCCTCAAAGCTGTCTTGTCAGGGCTTGATTCTGAAAATTTATTGTGAATTTTAAGACTGGAATCTAATTTATTCTCAATTCAGATTGTTTCTAAATGTGGTGTTATTTCAAGTGAGAACAATCTTGTTTTCATTATTTGTATACAAACTCATGTCAGCCACCTCACATAAGCTTTGTGACAAGATTTGTGACAAATTTTGCTTTTGAAAATAAAGTCCTTTTTAGTTGTCAAGTGATGGTAGAAGAGGAAAATAAATTATTAGAATTAGGCCTTCACTACTGCAAAATGCCTGAATGGTTAAAAAATGAGACTATTGCTAACTTGTCATAAATTATTTAGTTAGCTCCCTTTGCACCTGTGCAAATGAAAGAAAATCAGCTTTTCATTATAATTTAATCTTTATCCACATGCAGTTCTCAAAATACAGTACATTTATGCCTAGAGAAAGCAAATGTCTGAAACTTTTGGCCACGGGCATCTTAGATTTTCTTGGAATAAACTGTTTCTTTCTTGTAAGGAAGAATATTTGCTGCCACCTTCTGGATTTTATACTGCACCACCACCAGTGCAAAGTTGGCCCTATTTTCTGACTTTTCTACCTAGAAATGTGGTACAGTGCCTGCTCCAGAGCTGGCTTGATACAAATCTTTGTGTCTGAAGTGTCCCACATGTCAGTGTAAATGTCCCCGTGTGAACATTGACACTGAGAGCCTTATGCGGGCTCAACAGGAGCACTGTGATTTTCCAGCCTGTTCCAGCCCTATATCCTGTGAGGGTTTTATTCATTCCTACAAGTATCTGGTGGTTCAAACCCCCTGTAACACTGTGCTCCATGATAGTATTCCAGGGTTTGTTTTTGGGGGTAAAATGCTGCCTCGAAGCAATGCTAGTGAAGTTGGAAGGTCAGCTGGTGCAAAGCTCTGAAATGAAAGCACCACTGATTAAATTTCAGGATTTCTGCCCCACCAGTGCCATGTCAGGGATTCATTTAGGAAATATTAGGGTTCTCTAACATAGGAGTATATTGTAAAAAAGGATGCTTTTTCGATTTGAAATTCATAGCTGGTGACTGAGGATTCCCTTTCTGGAATTCCACCTGGAGTCTGCCAGCTGTTAACACTCACAGAGGGATGTGTAGGATCACACTGACAGAGTAACTGGTGCATGTGCTGCTGGGCTCTGGGGATGCCTTGAACTGGACACCCAGGGCCACAGAGTGTCCTGTGTCAGTGCTGCTCAATCCATGCATTGTTTACTCATTTGTAGAAGGCAGCAGTGTAAAGATGAACTCTGGTTTTTGTATGAAAATTTTGAAGAGTGTGCATTGAGAAAGGAATGGTGCTGAGCATAGAATGATGTCAAAACAAAGTAGAAAAGTAGCAAAGAGTTGTTTGTCAGATGGGCATCCCTGGCTGGAGTCCTAGCAAAAAAAACATGGTTGCAGATTTCTGGCCACACAAACCAAGGAGGTTGGATTAAGCTGACACAAGTGCCTCGCTTTGCAATCCAAGCAGCAGTGTTTAATATTTTTTTTCTCATAATTCTATATACACAGTGTCAGGTGCTTGCATCAGTACTACTTCAGTACTTTAGGAAGAAAACCAAGTGTACCCAGATACCAGATATTTTGCTTTTGTTTGCAGTATAGAGCCATCAACCTGCATAGTGAGGCTCTGAGAAGTAGCATTCTCACAAATCAAGGACATACATCATTAGCAGTTATTTATGAGGTTTGGGGGAAAAAAGAATTTTTCTTTAAAAAAACCTGAAAATATTTCTTCATAGATTTTTTACTGTATGGAAAATTCTGCTCCTAGTATAGATGTGCTGAATTCTTTGCTTGTCAATAAGTTGTGCTCCATGTCACCCTTTGTAATCCAACATGATTTGTTCTCTAATGTTCTTCCTTTTCTTCTGTTTCTTGTGTGTTCCTTAAAACCATTACAATCTGCTGTGTCAGATCTAGGTGGAAACATCAAGAGAAACACTCCATCTGTTCAACAGTTCAGTCTTGACACCTATTTAGAAATGACCTGGTTATTTTCAGGTTATTTTATAGCATCTTATCTTTTAATAGCCTGTAATTATGAGGGTAGTCTCTGGTTTAAGATTTCTATCATAAAAACGTACAAAAGAATCAGGATTCTTGTTTGAAAATGCTGGTTTTGCATTAATTCCCCACTCAGGAAGCCTTCATCCAGATAGTCTATCTGCAAGTTCAGGAAGTTATTTTCTCATAGCTGAGTTTTCTCAGACTAGGGGAGAAACCTGCACAGATGTTTCACATGCACTGCAGTTAAAAAGTTTGTCAAGATCAGTACAATCAGGAATAGATTTTTCCTTTAAATGCTGTAGAGGATAACTGGAGACTTGAGTAGCACATAAAGAAAAAGTCTTTGCCTGCCTTACTTAAGGAAGCAAATATTAAACTCATGAGATTGCTGTCATATGGTTTGTCTTAGCTTGTAAAGGAAGAGTTCAAGTCTGCATCTGTAGAGATAATTTCAACACAGAGCTTCAGGATTTTTCCTACTTTTTAAATCATTTGATAAAAACCTGGAGTGCTTCCTTTAGTAAGCAACCAGCCTGAAAACCACTTGTCAAACATAACTCTTGAGTGATTCTGACTCCTCCTTTATGTAATGACATACAAAAGCAATGTCTACTGTAAAATAAGACCAGTTATTGTCACGGGTGCTGTGAAGTTGTGATGGTGGCACCAAGACTGGTGAAATTACCAGGCTCACATATTTTCCCAAGAGATCTACCAAGGGCAGTGAATCATTCAGAGCTTCTGAATCCACAGGGTTTTGAAGATCTTGTCAAGCTTCTTCATATAGTGTTTCCATTCCAAGCTGAGCAGAGTCATTATAAAATACCTTCATGCCAAGCTGTGTAATTAAGATTTGCACTTGCTGTGCCAAACCACCAAAGCAATCAGTGGAATCCCGGGTGTTTGACTTCAGGTAAAGAAAGTTGCATCATGTAAAAGGGCAAGACTGGAAGAGGGAATCTTTTTAGAACCAAAGGGTTTGGAATTTTAAAGCTAGCAAATCTGGAAAAGGATCCTGGAAAAAAGAGAGGAGAAAGATTTTGCATAGTGTTAGTTGTTGTCATTTCCCTGCTATTCCCCTGCCTCAGTGTAGTGAGCACTCCCCACTCCAGAACAGCTGGAGCAGCAGCAGTGATGGTCAGGCTGGTCCTTTGTTGAGCTCCCATCCTGGATACTTGGTAAGCAATGCTCCTCCCAGGTCACATAACCTGGTGTGAACTTCTCTTTATAACTGCCTGCAATCTTTTATCAGAGCTCAACAACAAAAACAAAAATTCAACAGAAGTCTGGAATTAGCTGTCACTATATGCAGAATAGGTGAGCCCCTCTTGCTGATTGTTCTTTTACCTTCAGTATTTCAAAATCCTCTGACAAGTATTTTATCCTGTATAGTCACTCTTTTTTGTGGAGTTTTGTCCCCCCAGCTTGCCTCTCTCTAAACCCAGTAGTATTTTCTCTCAAAATTGCTGCTCTGCCACTTAGCACTAATTTTTCTATCTGAACCACACACAAGCTCCACACTTCCTATTCTTTTTTGAGCCTGCTGCTACCTCAACCTCTTGTTTTTGTTTCTTCCTTAGGAGAGCAGAAAGCAAAAGAATGAGGCTTACTTGTAAGAGATGATAATGTTTATGTTATAAATATTCCTACAGGAAAAATTCATGTAAATATCTTTCTGGTTGTTTCATAATATATTATTTTTTGGCAAGCAGGAACATGGTAAGAGTGGTTCCTCTAGAGAAGGGAGGAGGAGTTCAGCAGCTCTTTGTTAAAGAACTAAATTTTTGTCTTCTATTTTTGCAGCAGAAATTTTAACTTTTTGTCTGAAAGCCACTCATCTCCAAAACAAAACTTTTCAATTCAGTTTTATAGCAAGATGTTCATAACTGAATCATAAATTGAAGGTATATTAACCCTTGATTGAGGTGGCTGTTTTTATTAAAAGGCTGTCTAGAATATGAGATCAAAACTGGTGCATTATAATATTTCCAGTCTGTGCTGTAATTAAATGTGTTAAAACATTTAAATTCCTATTTTAATGTGAACATACTGGAAGTATTGTTAGTGGTGGCTTAAAATTCACTGTTAAATATGCTTCCATAGCAGATGACAATTGCATCTTGGCAGTCCTGCCATATTACATAAAATAATTCTAATAGCTTTTTTAAAAAACCATTTACCAAAGCTCACTGCCCTTTCCAAGTGAAATTTCAGATGGCTCCTCTACACAAACAATTCATTTCCTTGACATTTCAACTACATTTGATGTTATCTTTAGCTTTTCATCTGGACCCATAGCAATGAGCAGCTCAGCTTTCCTCTGAATATCTGCTTCACAAGAGATTATATCTTGGATAAACCTGTTACTGTAGGTAGACCAGTCTTTTGAAATATTAATAAGAATTAAAGACTTACCTGATTAGTAAAAAGAGCCTTGAAGCCAAGTTGGATCCAAGTCCCATGTGTGTAGAATGAAGGGTATGTAAGAAATTGAATTCAGAGTTGAGCTTTGAATGAGATTTTCAGAAGATCTGAACTGAGTTAAGACCACTAATGTCATTGAGATTTTTGTTTTTAGCTCTTACTGGAGCTTTTAAAATGCTTCTGTCATTGTTCTAGGCCATATAAAACACTTATATTTGAATATTCAAATTTGAAAATTTAGCTTTTCAGCATAGATGCACTTTCTAAGCTCCTGTGTCTCGTAGCCACAGGCATCAATATCTTCATTTGTGGAGAAAGGACAATATAAATCTGCTATAAATCTCATAGGGAAATATCCTTTTGCTGGTGGGGTGAACAAGTACAGAAGTATGATTATAATTTAAAGATTTGCTTTACAGGGGGAGAGCAGGCAAAACCATGGAGGGCAATATGAGGCTGATTGGATTTCTGTGTCTCTTCACAGCACTACTTACCTTTGGTGGGGAATCTTTTTTCCAAGTGCATACCGGTGTCTTAAAGTCTACCTAAAATAGTGTGTGCAACTCCAGACTGAACTTGGAAAGAGGGGAAGAAAGGAGGCAGGAAAGGGAAGAGCAAAGGGGTGAGGAAGGGGAGGGAGGAGATTTCATATTAACAGGCTAGCATGGGGAATAGACTTCCCCCAAAATTACACTGGCAGTGTGTACATGGAAGTGGAACAAAGAAACAGCAGCCAAATGAAAGAAAAAAGCCACAACAGGCAGAGAGGAAAGGGACAAGTTTAATGATAGAAGAAAAGTACAGATATTGACAGTGGAAAACAGAAGGGAGATCTCCAAAGGACTAAAATATTGCTACTTTCTATTTCTAGGTAAATGCAGTAAAAATATTTCTTGAGTTTTCCAATTTTTTCCCTCTTAATTTCCTATTATTTTTCTGAATTTTAAGGGGAAGATGAACCCCTTGGTAATTTTCTTCTAATGCAGTCAGTATCCCAATCTAAAATTTCAAGGGGACAGCAGAATTTTGGAGGTCCAAAATTCATAGGAGTGTTTTTTTATTGGTTTGATTAGAGTTTGAATTCAGCCTGCTTTCTGCATGTGCAACCAAATGCATTCTTCTCATCTTTGATTGCAGTTTGAGTTACCATCATGAGACCAAACTACAGAGATTTTGTTCATATTTAGGAATGTTTTCTTCATGAGACAGATAGTTCTACAAACCCTGCAGAATGATATTCAAGGTCCATAATCTGGTGTGTAACTAGCTGAATGATCGTTTTAACAAATATAGCAACAGATTTTGCCACCTTTATTCACAGATTTATGCTTTAATCTTTAGCTTCACACCTGGGATGGATTTTGATTCCCTTAGTTGTGAGAAACAGCACCTTGTTTTAGCCCTAGCACCACTGATGCTGATGAAAGCCATGCTAAACTACTCAGATATTTGCTCTATATTCACTGCAGGATTATACAGTACATTTCAAGACCACAGGCTCTTAAAAGTTTTCCCCAGTAGCAGTATTTCAATCCTTAGTCCCCAGTATGACAAGTAAAAGATAAAAGACCAGAGTAAAAAGATTTAAAGTGGGAAGAAGCACTGTAGAGGCCCAAAAGAAAATAATGAAATGTGTACAAGAGGCCAGTAAGAAGGCATGGCCATAATCATGATTTACTGGTAATTTCTGTGGCACAGAGTACTCTGGGGGCAAGAACCAGCACTCTGCACTATAGGTAGCCCTCCAGTTCTCAGTCACTGGTGCATTATATTGCAGCTGCAAAACCCAGCTCACCTCTCTGACTGCTCAATAATTCTGATTTACAGGCTTCTCTCATACTTGCTGGGCTCAAGGCAAACTCTGGCTAAAAATATGCCTGTATGTGGGATGTGAAATTTCCCCAAAATGGGAAAATTTAAACAATTTGTCCAGCTGTCTTTCCACCTCTTTTTAGTCTTCATAACACTCCAGCATCTCTTATAGCACATTCTCTGTGAAATCACAGAGGCAATTAATGATTTTGGATCACAGCTGATCCACATAGCTTACAAGCTAAGCCCCTGGCTGATCAATCAGATTCCTGTGGAAAGACCTTCGAGCCAGGAGAGATTCTGAGAGAATTCCATGAGGCTCTGTGCAGGCCAAAGGTCTATCCAGTTGTGTTCTGCTAGTGATCAGTCAGAGTCTAACACTGTATCTATTTTATGCTGTGTTAATAATACATATTACTATTAGTTAATAAGGCACTTCTTTAAAAAAAAAAACAACCACCAAAGTCCTCAAATCCCTAGGTCATTAGAACACAGTTGGGGAGAGGGACAGGAATAAAGCTCTTCTCTGTTAGTCTGACATATCAGGAATATTGCTCAATGTTTCTATTGCTGTAGTCCTAAAGCAAAAACCTAGTGTCCTGCTCACTTCATGCAATGGCACCTCTCCATCTCAGGGTGTCATGTCTATAAAGCACCTGATAAAATGCATAAATGTGCTAAAATTTTAGATCTAGTTTGATTCCTTTAAAAAGTTCAAATATTTTGGACCCAGATTTGAGGTGATACATCTGACATTCTTAGGTAAGCTAAGGAATACCACTGGCACAGTCTGTGTGCCAGGTGACCACTGCAAACCAGTGACTGCAAGCAAACTGGACACTAAGTTTCTGCTACCAGGTTTACTCTTGAATAACCGATGGCTTCCACACCTGTGCAGTGACGCCAGCTTTCTTGGCTGAAAATTTTGGCCTCGGAGCAGTAAACAAAGAGGATGTGGTGGTTTCTGGCTTAGAGAAGGCAGAGTAGCCTGTGGGTGAGTAGGATTCATTCCCTGGCAGAGAGGCGTTTGACGGGAACGAAGGTTGGGAGCCGTAGGCTGGCACGGAGTAGACCGAAGAAGGCCGGGCCCTTGTGGGAGAGCCAGCACCAGGTGGAAGGTAGCTAGGTAAAGGCAGTGTTTGCTTTGAAGTGGACAGCTTCTGCTTCATGGCAAGGCTTTCCTTAGGAGGTTGGAAAGTAAATAAAGATGGATCGAGTTGGTAAGGTTGGTGTTTCATAATATCCAGAGCATTGAGACCTTTCTTAGGTTTTCTTTTTGTGTTCTTGGTAGCAGCAGGGGCCTTAGAGGAAGGCTTGGTAGCAGCAGGAGGGTAAGACGGGCAGTGGATGGGATTATAAGCTACGGGTGGAGGTGCTCGGACGTTAGATGAGTATTTCCAAGAAGCTGGTAAAGATGGAGTTGGAGATGAGGCTCGTGCCATGTGTGCCTGCACAGTCTCTGAATCCACCACGTACTTCTCCATTCGGGAATGCCTCCTGGCAAACAGCTGTGCTCCTTTCCCACTCATGGCTGGTGGCATCTCGAAGGGAGGCTTTGTTTCTCCAGCACTTGGGGTGACTGGTGCTGCCTTGGGGGCAAGGTTTGGACTCGCCAGGCTGGCCTGAGGCCCTTTGAAAGGACCAGCAAGGTCCAGAGTGCTCGGGGGATGGACGGGAGAAGGAGGATACTGTGGAGATTTGGGTGGTGCAGGATACGCTGCCTGAGGTGAGGCTGGTGCTGGGAAAGAAGGAGGCTTGTTGGGAGCCGCAGCTGAAGGTGACCAAACTGGTGAAACTGGAGTACCAGCAGAAGGAGACAGCTTGAGTGAAGGCTTTGGAGCAACAGGAGGAGGGGCCTTTTGTTTAGATGCTTGAGTCTGCATGAAATTGCAAGCTTCTGCTCCTAAACTGAGGTAGTCTTCTTCAGGTCCTGACTCAAAACCAGCTCCGGTCCCTTTTTTGCCCTCTGCGTTGTGTACAAGGGACAGCAGGGCAGGATTAGGACTTACTTTGGGTGCATCTTTGAAATTGAACATAGGTTTGGAAGTGCTTCTTCTCTTTGCCTCCTGCAGTATGCCGGTTCTTTTGGCTGGCACGGCAATCCTTTCGTCCCTGGACGCGATGTGTTCCGTGGGCTCGGGGACGGTCCACGCGGGCGGGGCAGCCTTGCTGGCCACAGGAGCTGAGACAGGTCTGTAGAAAGCCTCAGCTGGTGGGCTGACAGAGCAGTAAGGAGGTGGTGCTGCTGCGTCTGAAAGCGAACTGGTGACATTTCTTACGGGTGAAAACGGTGCAGCCGCTCGGTTTTGAACTCCAGAAGGGAAGGGTTTTGCTGTTTTATTCAAAGATGCTGCCTTTTGGGTTCCAGAGGACTGGAAAGAGAGGTTTGTGCCAGGTGCTAAGCCAAAGCCATTTTGTTGTACCACTTTGCTGTGATTCTGGCTCATGTCTGTGTAGCTTTTGCTCACACAGGTCTGCTGTCTCGACATTTCCTCCTCTTTTGACTGATAGATGGAAGAGCTCACTTTCTGGAAGTTCTCTGTCACGGTGGTTTCCCTGTGCTCCTCTGTCTGCACTGTGCTTGCCTTCATCTCCTCTTGCTCTGCTGTAATCTGATCCATCCTCTGCCGCCTCTTGGCAAACATGAGGGCCCCTTTCCCTGTGCTGTCTGCAAGCGTCTGCATCTCCTCTCCACTTTTTGCCTTCTTCTCCACCTCGAGCAGACCGCTGTCCCAGTCAAACGTCACGATCTTACCGTCCTTCTCAATGTCAGAGAAAAAATCTTCATCTATTTCCGACTCACTCGTTGCAAGCAAGCTCACCTCAAAAGTGTTTTCCTTGTCCCCCTCTTCACCTTCACCCTCTTCCCCCTCGTCCTCGTCTCGTTCTAGCTCCCCAGTCCCGTAGCTGACTAAAGTGTATTTCCTCGCCCTTTGGCGGCGCTTCTTGAACATCAACACCCCCTTGGAATTGGGGTTGGGAGCTGCTGTCAGCAGCAGTGCAATACTTTTACATTTAGATTTGGCTTCTTTGACCTGCTTCTCTGACAGGCTCTCGCTTCGTCGGAGCCCTGTGGAAAGAATCAAAGTGCACGTTAAATTCATGCAGCCCAGGAAATTACAAGGAGACTAACAAGTGCATTTTTCTGTACTGAAATTTGTTAAATATGAAAACATTTCTTTTCTATGGGAGGTTCATTATACTTGAGTTTTTCTCACAGTATCAGCTGTGTTATAAATTCCATACCCAGCATTCCTTGGAAACACACCCATGCAAGTTCAAAGGCTACATCCCTTTCTTTAGGACTCTCTTAGCTCAACAGGAACATTACATGTGTCTTTATTTCTAGCATTCTTAATTTTTATTCCCAGCACCAAGAGGCAAGTGATATTTTCTCATTTATCCCATTTCTGGTCTGCTATTTTCCAAGTTCCTAGGCTTACAGCAGCCATTCCCAGCCAGGCAGGCCCACGGCTGCTTAATGTCTGAGACCAAATGAAACTGAGCAGATTCTGTCTGACAGTGGCAGCAGCTTCTGCCATTTAGGTGCTTATTTTAGGTATTTTGGTGTTCTATAAATTGCAAACTTGCTAAAAGTCGGTATGCTTCTGTGTATTAGCTTTAAAAGCAAGTATAGATCCAGAAGGGCATACACAGAAAATATCAGCATTAACTTTCAGCCCCTTGGTAGATGTGGGAGTTTGTCCAGGGTACTCAATGAAAGCAGGTTTCAGTCTTTTAACAAGCATTACTTGCCTGAAATAGAGGTTCTGTAAGATGTAAGATATACAGAATATTTATTTTGGAAATGTGGCAAGAGTGAATACACATTTAAGAACAGAACCATGGAGACTTATCTAACTTCTCAAGGTATTCACTGGAGTATCAATGACAATGTTTCTGAAAGCATAAACTACTGGTCATGTGAAAGAGGAACAAATGCAGCTTCAAAGCTGATGGATGGACTGGACATCAGCCTGACTGCTTCCTTGGAATGGGACATGGAGCATGTGCCTCATGGGGCAGTGCTAGTCAGCTGGTGTCCCTGCTGCTTCCCTTCCTTGTACTCTACCACTGAATTTCATCAATGACAGCCTCAATAGCTCCTCCCTTCAAAAAACCTGGAATATAAAGCTATTCCTGACTAAATCAATAGTCATGAGGAAGAAACATGCCTCTGATAGAGGAAAGTAGAACAGTTAATTGTGTAATATCTTTTGATGGTGTAAATAAAACAAACTTATTAAAGAAAGCCATGCTATGTGTTTTCTAGCCATGATCCTTTTAGCCATGTCACTAGATGGAGTCTGATACTTCTCCTATTAAAGACAATTGGAGTTTTGCCATTATGCCAGATGGTTGCACAACTGGACCAGTGGTCCTCACAAGAATCTATCAAAGAGAAAAGAGCATGGCACCCAAACCAACAATTTGTAATATTTTATTGTTGGAGAGCCAAATCACAAAATCCTTGGCTCAGTCCAGTCACAATCCAATTGCTTACAACAGTCACTAAAGGTATTTTCCAAAAGTATGGGTTTTAGTGTTAGAGAGCTACCTATTCAGGTAAATATAATCTGAATAATATTTACAGAGAGAATTTCTGCTAAAGAGATCAAACACCCACAGTAAAAGTTCTTCTCTAGTTCAGACTTAAATGCTGCATTATAACTTCTATTTTTGCAGAAAAGATGTGTAGTGTTTGCTGCACACAGAGCATTCACTATGCTTGGAAACTTGTTTTTTCTAATGCGTAGATTAATAATAATAATAATAATAATGCAAAAAAATGTATTAAATCAGTGGTTCCTAAGGGTAATGCCACTAGTTTAGAAGACACTGAGATTGTCATAGTTGACATGGGAAAAGGACAGGACTTCTGTTCTTCTTGAGAGTTTATCAAGTGAAAAGTAGTTAATTCTTTGTACTTTTGCCTTTTGAGACAGGCACTGCAAGTAATTCCCTAAGAAATGCAGGCACAGTCCCACAGTTGGTCCTGACTTGGCAGCCAAAATGTGAAGCATGTGCACTTTTCTTTTATACTTCATTTAATATGCCCAAAATATGTGGGTTGCATACAGACACTTAGGCACAAGTAACTGCCTAATCCACTTGCCAATGAGACACAAATGGTTATCATGCTAAAAATATGCTTCCAGAGGAATTAGCAGTGGGTTAGCAAAGGAGTTCCAACACTGCATATGAAATAGTTTGTTGCTACAGTATCTCACTGCACACATTCAAGCACCTTTGACATACTGCTACTAAATCCCCAGACAGGATTCTTCGCATTGTTGGGAAGGAGAAAGCGACCGATAGAAAGGTCCCAGATGAATAAAATAACAAAGAAATAAATAGATTAATTAATAAATAATACATGTCTGCACCCAGTTAATCAATATTGGCTCCAGTGGCAAGTTTGCTTCCATGTAAACTTCTTGGACACATTTTGAAGCTGACCTCTGGGTCTGGGAGTCAGGAGAAATAACATGTTCACTTTACAGTCTAGAGAAGGCTGACAAAACCAAAAGGATCATGTAACAGTTATACACATGCTGGTGTCTGTCAAAATCTCTTCTGCAGACAACATCAAGCTTTGCTGCTAGACTTTTTCATTAACTTTTCAAAGCAGTGGCATGGCTTTGGTTTTAAATGATGCAAATGACAACGCAAAGCTTTCGCTATAAAAGGAGAAACCCACAGGGTTCACTTAGACATGTGCAAGCAACTTGCTCTTTTTGTTAATATTTTACAGATTGCCACTGAATATGAGTTAGAAGACCAGCAGAGTTCAGCCCTTTCTGGAGATGTAAGAATTTTTAATTGGACAAAGTCATGAGTTAATTTCAAAGTGGAATTCTACTAAGCAAAGTTATTCAGCAGAGTTAAGGCATGGGCACACTCTTGGCTCATCACCAGGAGCATTGTATTACCCTGAAAAAAAAAAAATAAAGCAAGAACAGAAACATTGTTTAAAAGAAAAAAGAGAGAGGGAAAGTTAGAAAACTGCAGAAAAAAATCTCTAAACATTTTTTTTTCTAATGCATTCTAAATGCTGAAATTATATCTAAAGCCACAAAAGATGCCCCCAGGCAGTGCAAATGATTAGATGGGACATACTCACTTGCGTGCCTTGCCCTGTGCTTGAGAGGTCTGTGCTCCTTTTCCGAGGGCTTGCTGTCTTCTCCCTGCACTGTGCCTTCTGGTGAGATTGCAAAGGAGAGGAGGGAAGGAGGTGCTTCTGACTGCCCTCCTTCTACTTGAGAATCAACACACCCCCTTTCAGACAGAGACCTGGCCGCTTCCTTCTCCCTGTCTGAGCAGTCCAGGATCACCTCCACCCTGGGGATAGATGGAGCTGCACCTTGGATCCTCTTGACCTCCTTGCTGCTAGAGAAGTGGACTACTTTGTTCGACCACTGGATGTTGCCCTCCTTCCCACTCAGGGGAACTGCGATCAGGGGGCTGCTCCCGTCCTGGTGTGCACTGGCTGCTGTGCCTGAAGGGGGACACTTTTCTGTCCCCAAGAGAGTCACAGCAGGAGCACTGGTGGCCTTGTGTGCGTCATTTGAGAGGGACAGCTGCAGCTCAACCACAGTACCTGGCCTTTCTTCCTCGTCTGTCACGATCACTTTGGGCGTGCCTATCACTTTAGGAGGAATTCTGTGGCTTTGTGTGGTCTCTTGTTTTGTTTCAGAAAAGTGTGTGTTGCTTTCTGCTGCTCCGTGGTGAGTCCCACTGTAAATCTCTGTGATGCATAAATCTCCATGGGGTATCTCTTGTGTTGTGTTCATTTGCAGTGTGGTGCTCTCCCTATAGTCCTCAATTTTTATGTTGTCGTGCTTCCCATTTTCTCTTTCAGCATTCAGGGTTTCATTTATTCCGCTGGAGGATCTGCACATACATAAACAATCCAAGAAATTAAGCTGCTGTAAGCACAGCCATTGTAAATAGAGTTACAAAAGCAATTTCTGCATAGTATTTCACCACCCTAATTAATTGTGGCACCTTCTAGCAGGCCCAATTAAAAAGAAGAATTTTCCCAGAATGTAGAGGTTTTAAATAGAAGCATCTTTGCATCTTTCAAATTTCTTCAACTCAGCAGTCCAGTAAGAGGGAAATTACGTGACACTGGTAGAACTATGACCCCATTACTAACCTGACATGTGGAATTGTATCATTCTTAACATCAGTGTGCTTTCACAGACACATTTCTGTTACAGGGTTTCCAGAGAAATGCTGCTGAGACTTTTGAGACAATACTGCTTTCACATGTCCGTGAGAAAATTAACTTTGCATGACACCAGAGGAGTGGTTAAATTTTGGCTCTGGAGCCACTACTGCAACTGTTTTAGGCACCATCCCTACATGTGGTTCCTGTCCCAAATCATTCACTCTCTAAGGAATAGAGAAGTACTGGATAAGGATCAGAGGGAAGGAAATGAATATTTGAAATACACATTCAAAGAATTCCTGTGAGAATCATCATCCTTATATATCATGGATTAATTGAAATATTCTGGGCCTATTCCAATGATCCAGCATAAAAGGGTAGTGAACCTATACAGCATTTCCTACTTGTTTAAAAATATTATATTTCTAACTGGAAAATGTCATTCTCACTTGTGAAACCTACAATATATGTCAGTGTAGCTCCTTTTTTCTAAAATATTAATTCCTCTGGCCCAGTTAAGCTGATTTACTGCTGTTAGGACTCCTGGTATACTCTTTATCTCCTTCTTTCAGTACTCTGGACCATACTGACTACTATTAATTTGATGAGAAACCTTCTCTGTACAGCAAAGCTGCAGCATGTTATTAAGAGTTTCTGTCTGCTAGAAGGTAGCAAAGCACTTTTTCAAACGAGGGAAGTGGTAGGTGTCTCCAGTAAACTACTAATATCAAGTACTATGGAGATTTTTGAAATCAAAAGCAGCCCTGGCTATTCTGAAACTTTGGAACCCCCTAGAAATAAAGGTTGGAAGAAGCAGCAGAAGGAATAAATCTGTCAGTGTGCTGAAGAAACTTCAATACCACTTGCTTTTTAGGCATGCAGCTTACTGCTTGTGGCAGTCTGGGTCTGCCTCAAAGAGCACGAAATGTGTAACTTCCATTTCACCACATATGGGGCTGGTAAAGGTCAGCCACATTTCAATTTAGGGAGCTCCTTGTGAGTGCTACTGGATCCCTGGGTGATGCTGTTTGGATGATCAATTGTACTGCTCTCCAGCACAGATAAATTACAGAAATCTGTAAACATTGCCTTGTAAGATATGGACTGGGGGCTGGGCCAGCTAAATGTTAGCCTTTATTGGTAGTTGAATGATTGTGTGTATGTGTGGGAGAGAAAGATTTCCACCTTAAAAGGCCCTTGCTACGTATGGATATACTTCTACTCTATATAGACATAACTGGGTATCCTCTGTCAGAATGCAGAATATGGGCTATGATTTCTTTTTTGTCATTTCTGATTCTGTTTCGTCAGATTCTTGCTTCTGTTTCAGTCCTTTCCAGCTCACTGCAGGCACAGCAGCCCTGGTGTCATTCCAGGAAGGAAGCAGAACTCCTGGAGTCAGCAGGGCAGGGTTTGTGCAGGCTCATGTTTGACTCCCTACATGGTGCATTTCATGTCGGCATGCACTGAGCACTCCCTTCTTCCCCCTGGAGATATTCTCTCCAGACTCACACCCAGGAGCTGCTAACGCTGATGTGAGAAGGGCAGCCTGGCGTTTCAGTGTCTGTCCCCTCTCTCCATGTTTCCCGGATCCATCTGCTCAGCATTTGCCGGGAAGGTCGGAGAGATGCTCCCCCCCACGGCATCTGGGAGTGCCCGCCCTCTCATCCTGTAAACCGAGCATTTTCTGGCCACTGATGCTGCTCACTCACTCACTGTGGCTTACACGGCATTGGGAAAACTTTTGCTTGACATCAAAGGCCAAGTAGCACTTTAAAAACTACTTTAAAAGACCAATTTTCCTCCCAGCAAGATTTGTAAGAGCAGAATTAGGTCAATAATTAATGATTGTGAAAATCGTATCCTTCATGCAAAAAGTTCAGGGACAACTTTCCAATGGAAAATATTCTTCCCTGCTAACAAAGGATACTTAGATGTAAAGATCACCAGTGGAATACCACTTAAGCTATTCTTTCCTCAGGCTTTCCAGCATTTTCTTGAGGTGGCTGCTAACAAGTGGCTACTCAGGAAAGGAAGGATTTGCTTCTCATTGCTCTAAAGGATGCTAAGACACTTCCTGAAAAATCCTTCAGGGGGTAGTGCTGAGAGGGATGGTACCCACAAACGAGGTGGGAGGGGAAGAGAAGTGTTTCAGTCCATTCTCCCATACCTGGGAAGATGCAGGCAGCAGGGGCTGGAATTTGGGGGAGATGAGCTGATGAGAAGAAATTTGAAGATTTTAGAACTCACTTTCAGAGTGTTGAGCAAGTGCAATTTTCCTAAAATTTCTGACATGGTTTTATTCCATGAAACACTGAATTATGTGGTATAAACACTGTGGGTTTTTTGTTCTGATTTTCAGGGCGTGCCTTGCTGCTCACCATGCATTTGAGCAGGGGCAATGGAGAGTCCCTTTCAGCTGCAGCATCCTGTGGCCTTCAGACAACTGAAATATCAGTTATGGAACAGCAACAGGCAGGAGTCAAAGTATGTGGAGCTATTTCTATGGCTGAAGAGAAGACAGCTGGTCAGCCACAAATACCATTCTTGCAAGTGCAGTTCCAATAGCCACGTTATGAATTAAAAACAGAAGAATGCAGCTATCACATGAGGAACACTCAGCTGGTCCCCTGCTGAACCAGGAGCAGGAGCTGGGCACTCTGGGGGAGGTAAGCTCTAATCCTCAGTTACCAGTGTTCCCTGATCCTGTCACACTGATCCATCACTCAGCCCCAGACAACATGCACAGGCAGGCCATGCAAAATGTCTGTTATAAATAAAATGAGCACTCCTTGAGAGTATCTAGTTTTGAAGGCAGACTGTCACTTTGAACTGCTAGGCACTTGAGGAAAACTCCTTTGTTGCAGGAACAGTGAGGAATTTCACATGCTGTGTAGGCATCCCTGGTAGCCAGAGACAAATGCCTGTTGTCAGCCTTTCCAGGGACACTGCTCTGGTAGCTGTCAGGATGAGTCCCAATCCTTTCCTGGTCCTGCCTGGGAGAGGGACCTGCAGTAGCTCTGGGGGGAACCTTCAGTCCTTACAAGGAGTGTGGGAGTTTCAAGAATTTTCTTCCTCTTCTTACCCCCACTGAAGGCAATTCAGAGTTCATCCTGTCTGAATTCACAGTCTGGGGAGAATGTGCTTTACTGTAGGTGGCTCTGGACTCAGGCTGCATTTATTACACTGATGGTAATTACAGAGCATTGGAACAGATTGATGTTCAGTGAGCAGTAATGCTGGCCTGCTTGCAAGTTTGCATGAAACTTCTCTGCTCTAAGAAACTCAAAGCATTTTTGAAGAAACTGAAATTCCCTCTCACTATTTTACCAAGGCAGAAACTGAGACCCAGAGAGCTGTGACTTCCCCCATCTCATCTAGTGAGGTGATAACAGATACAGAAATAGAATCCATGACTTCCAGACCCTCTCTTCCTCCTGCCCACTAACACATTTTGCCACCCAAGAAGACCATTTGCCATGTCATCATCCAGGCATATCTGGGTAACACAGTTTCTCCATCTATACAGCCTTTGTTCTTTGTAAGCCTCACTTCCCTATCTGTGGGGAATAACAACACTTCACTGCTTCAAAGGGCTGCAGAGAATAACTGAACTCAAGGCTCTGCAGTATGCATATATGGTATGGTACTGGACACCTTGCAAGTATTAATACTTGGATTTGGAGACTGTACTATTAATTCTGTGCCTGACTGCTGCTATTCAGATTAAATACATTAATTCCTTCAGCTCAAATTCTCTGTCTTCCTTTTCCATCCAAGCAGAGTTATAGACATTAACCACAGGACTATCAGAACCTCTCAGTATAAGTCTGCAAAACCAGTGTGTTCAAAGCCAGCACTTTCCAGGTGATTCACTGAAATGCACCAAAGCATCCTGAGCATTCCTGTACCTCTTGATAAGCATCTGCAGGACGTCAGTCAGGCTTTCCATCAGCACAATGACTTCAGCATAGGTTAGGTCTCCACAAGGCTTGCCATTGATAGACACCACCTCATCCCCCTCACACAGTCCAGCCTTGGCTGCTTTGCTTTTGCTGCGAACCTAAAACGAGGCAAAAACAAATTCCAAATTGCACAATTAGTGTTCATTTGAAAACAGCAACAACCATGTCCTCAGCATTTGTAAAAGAATCAATAATCTTGAACATAAACAAATTTACAGTAACACAAATTAATAACTTGTCTCAGTTGAGGTTAATATTATTCTGGCCAATAATAATATAAAACTTTCTACTTTACTGAACTGGTGAGCTAGGTGTCAAACAGGCTGGATTAATTCTTTTAAAACTGGGAGACATGGAAGTTTGGGACAGACAACAATCAATTGATCACAGTTTAGCAGAACTGCGAAAAACCCCTCATTAGTTTCTCTGAAAATGAAGACTCAGACTAAGAGCTGAAATCTGCACTGAGATTGTGAAAGAAGAGTGTGTGAATTCGGGGCTCTCTGGGCAGAGTACCAATATCTACAGGCTGGTCACTTTTCCTTAGATGCCCAGCTGTAGTTTTACTCTCTGAACTGTAGACATCCACATCCCTGGAGATCCTAAATCCGTGTTTAGTCATTTGAGTAAGTGCCCTGATTTATTAAAGCACGCCTGTTATGGTCTAAACCCCCCATTAAGTTCTCATTCAAGAATCCTGTGCAGCTCAGTTTTTGCAGTTTCATTCCTTTTTCCACTGGCACTGTGTGTAACTTATCACAGTCTTTGCATAACAAAACCCAGACAGCTCTAACACCACTCAAGGTATGCCTACAGTTGATGGCTATTTTTGAAGTACATATTTGGCAAAGAGTGTGTTATATTAACCAGGATTCTTGTACCAGTCTATTTTAGAATTACAGACACACATAAAAGGGCTGGCCTTGAGTTCTTTGATCTCAATTTCTACCTGTTGGTGTGAGTACTTTGGCCTTATACCATATCCAGCTGTTGATTCAGTGTGTTACCCTTGTTAATTCTCACATTGTTTTCTTGAAAATTTTTAGAGAAGTAGCATTTCCACCACACTCTCAGTAGCAGAGTCAGTCCCTACTGACTTTAGGGAAGCTACTTCTGATATACTCTGGATCTGAGGATGGAACTGCCCTGCAGACCCATGGAATTGTCCCAGATTTTCTATTAAGCCACTGAGCTGGTACCTAAGATGAATGGAAATCCTTGGAGTCAGGATGATGTGGGGCACAACAGTAAGACTGCACATTTTTCTGTGGCAGGGTCACCATACCTATCTCTGCTGTTTCAATTTACACATTCCCATTTGTCACATTGTGGCTCTTGGAGCAGTGAAGGAACAGAAGCCTCCTGCATACAGAAGCCAGTTTCTACCTTGCAGAGTTAACATTTACAAATATGGAGTGGTATGCTGCTCTGTTTATCTCCCCTTGGACAAGAGCATAAACATCCTTGTGCCTTGGGAAGAAGTGACACTTTAGACAGTGTTTAGAGGGTTTTGCTTCATATAAGAGCTAGTATTTGAGGTTTAGTTACTGTCTTTTTTAAAATAGGACGGTATGCTATTAAAATTTTACAAGACATCTTTGGCCTGAATGTAAATATTTAATGTAGATGCCATGAAGAATTTTGAGTGAGCCTTTTTCAGAAAATCTGTAAACATCCATTATAGAAACCTGTGAACTCTGAAATAGCATAATGTGATGCCTAGATTGTGAGAAGAATTATTTTTCTTTATTTAGTGTTTGAGGGACTTTTTGGTAAAACAGACACAAAGTTCTTGAAAGGTTCTCTCAGTCCATTTTTCTGCCTTGTGAATTGCTGAGAGATCACAATTCTGAGATATTTCAAACTTCCTGCAAAAACACCCTCCCAAATTTGAACAATGTCTGTATAAAATTACCTCAATATTAACTTTTTTTATGTTTCTGTTGGGATGATAAAAGGGAAGAGAGAGCACCCAGAAGAAAATAGGCAAGGGCAGATTGTGTGGTAAATTATAGCAAGTTGCTGCTGGAATAGAATATCCCATCATCATTTGTGTTATTTCAGCCTCAGCATAACACCCACTTACTCAACAATATGTAGCCTGCTTTTCCAGGCAAGCTGTAATTGTTTCTGGCTTTGTTTATTTGTTTTCACTGGAAACCCACAGAAATGAATAAATAATTTACTTGTGTAACCTGAAACTCTTCAGATTTCTGGGAAAAATAATAAATATAAATAAATAAATAATAATGAAAAAAGACCCACCCAGAACAGCAACAATAAAATTCCAAGAAAATTTGTGGAAAGAAAGATGTCCCTGGTAAAATATGTGCTCAGTGGACAGTTCTCTCTTGAAGTTTTGGCAGAAAGCCTTTGAGGAGCCCACTGGGAAACAAAAGCTGCTTTTGTTAGCAGAAATGCAACTTGGTCACACAGGGGACAGTAAGAAACATTTATCCAGTTCTTGGGAACTTAAAGCAAGGCATATTTGGGTGTAAAGCAGGAGAGATTCTTACAAAACCAGTGTTTGCTCTTTCCCCCTAGTGTAGCCCTGGCTTTCTCAGGTACTTATTTTTCCTATGAACTTTGAATTGAAGCTTTTCTTAGGAAGAAAAAGTGTGTTTTCCCATATTTTTTTTTAATGGGATCAGTGTTATCTGAGCACCCCAGGGGATCCAGGACCCCCTGGCACCAGTTCAGAAGCAGCAGGAACTGGGGGCTGTCCAGAGGCTGCTCAGGAGGGTCTGTGAGGACTTCAGGTGGAAACTGAGTGAGCAAGGTCTGGGTGCTGTGCTGGCCTGGGAGAGATCATCTCCCAAAGACAGAGAAACTAGCTTCAAAAAACGTTATTCCAATGAAGCTAAAAAGTTGGAATAGATGCACCTGTTACTTGTTGTGGCTGCAAGTGAATGCACAGACAACAACTGGGCCTCAGCTGACCAGCTGATGATTTTGGGTGCATGTCTGAGCCCTATAATAAGCAGATCAGAGTTGAACCTGTTAACAAGGTCGATGAGTTGTAGTTTAAAGTGAGGCAAATGGACTTGAGGATGCTCTGCAGTCCAGGTTCTCTAATGGCACAATGAAGAGTCTTTAGGTTGTTTCATCATCTTGGTTTTACCAGTGATTTTTGGTAAGGATGGTGTGTATCTTAATCTTGTCCTGGAGTTCAGTTGAATTCTGGAGCTAGCATACAAACTTTTATCTGGGACACATGTCTAAGTGCTGGGCATCAGCCTGGCTGAGCAACCAATCTGAGGAAATGAGCAATATGACCAGTCCATTTAGCCTAAAATTGTATCTAATAAGACTTATGTGGCTTTAAAATATACATATATTCACACAGCAAAGTTCTGAATTTAAAGCAAACTTTCCAAAACCATGAGTTACTTTCAGAACTATTTACTCATCCTTTTTCAGTTTGCCAGCAGCTTTTAAACAGCAGAACAGGAAACATTGCCACAGGATATGGTGGAAATATCCTTCCCTGCCATTTCAGGCCCTTTGCTCACACAGACAGAGCAGTTTCTTCCATTGTGGGGTCACCTCTGGAGGAACCTCTTCAGCTGAATCCCCTGTGTGATTCCTGAAGCCTCCTTTGAGCTGCTGCTGCCCCTCAAGGTTTGAAGCTGGTTCCTGGAACCTTCTTTACATGTGTGTCCTCAGTGGTAGGTTTGGGTCTTTGGTCTTTGGCCTTGTGTTTTGCTCTGATGAAATGTGTTGCCCAAAATAGTAAGGCTCACCAGGCAAGGGACTTCTTGTCCACCCTCATTATTGTTTACCACTTTAGTTATGAAGACTGCAAACTTTACCAGCAGTGACTTTGTGTTTTTCTTTAAACTGGTGATCATGGCCTTTGACTACTGTTGTGCCCTTACTGAATACTGATTCCCCAGATTAGTGGTACTTTCTCAGACCCAGCAACTAGCCAGCTTTTAAAGCAGTAATTTTTACTACAGTAGCAAACTGTACCCTTTGATGTCTTGTTGTTATCAGTAATGCAGGAATGTGTTTAAGAAATTTCTGTTAAATAGCCTGGTAAAAGTAATCATTAACCTAAATCGGGATTAGTACCCTTACTCTGTAGAACTAATTAACTATTAATTGGGTGACATCATTTAAATGTGCCTTGTGTTGAGGTTTTTTCAATTTTTCTGTTGTTTTTCCAGAGATATGAAATGGTAAAGAAGCAGAGGAAACAGGTGTCAGTATGCAGGAGAGTGGGGCTGGAGAGACACTGCTTCTTCTTTTGATGTTCATACTAATATTAAAGAAGTAAGTGGTTGATGCACTCCTTTCACAAGTAATATTTTCTCTAAAATAATATAATAAATAAAGTGAAAAGACAGGAGAAGTGATCAGAAATCTTAAGTAATTAAAGAAAGTATTTTGCTTGCTGACAGTGACAGGTAGTTCTACATGTGAAAGTACACAAAGTAATGTGGAACTCAGCTTTTGCCACTTAACTAAGTACAAATTAGTATTACAACAATTGAAGGCCTGCTAATTGCTGCAATAAATTTATCTGGTTAACATGTTTTTCTTAAATATGTTTTAGGCCAACATAAATAAATTAATGTATTCACTACTTAGTTGAATTTTGTTGGACATTAGCTCATACTTTCCAGAAGTTATTTTTCCTCATTAATTGATTAGCTAAGTGTTAATCATGAAGTTCAGGATCAGGGATCAAAGATCCCTGTAGACAGTATTTTTAAAAAATCCTAAAACCCACCACAAAAAGTGACTTCATCTCTTCTATTGTAAACACTACAGCAAAGGCAGTGGCTGGCAAAGGTATTTAAATATATTTTTAAGTTATCTGTCACTCTAATAACATGAACAATGTGCTTTGCTCTGAGTAGGAAGCAGAAGCATTTGGAGGTACAGTTGTTGTATTAGCAGTTTGACTTGTATGAAGTTAGGGAATTAAAAATGAAGTTACAAATCAAATTAATTCAGCCATAGTTTATAAATCAGGCTCTAGGGCCTTGTTTGGCAATGACTGTGCTTGCAGGACAGAAAAGTAACCTTCAGTTAGTGAGCTTTTGGGGGGTTAGATATGAAGGACTGTACAGTAAGTTAAGCCTACCTCCTGATGTGCTTGGGTTTTTTAGGGATCTCTGTAGATCCTTAAATAGCTCAGAGGCTCCAGGCTGGTAAACACTGCTATTGCTAAATCAGAAGGGGTGATGAAGGGACAAGCTCACATCTCCTTGTTTTCTCCATGCTTTCTGAGGGGAGTTTAAGTCAGAGAACATCTGAACATATTTAACACTTTCTTCCCCATCCCCAAGCACTGCCATCACAAGTTATAGTGTGGGCAGTAAAAATAATGAGTCTTAAAGAAAAAAAGTGTCTGTAAATGAGGAAAACTGGAAGACCTTTGTGTTCTGAATTTTCTCTTTTAATGTGTATATAAAGAGAAAATACTTGTCAGTAGACAGATAGCAATGAGCAGAGAGCAAAGAGTCATCAGATCTTCAGGAAGGGAATTTAAGCCACTTGCAGATTTAACTGAGTAATGGTAGCAGAGCTGAGGAATTCCTTGAGAGGTTTTAAAGGACATATAATTAGGAAATATTCTTGCCTAGAACTCTTGTTTGGGCTTTGTACCACATAAATTCATTGGAAATACCAGGTTCTGGTCTAAGCTGAAGGCAGGACAGGGCTCAAGCTTATGGATTGCATTTTGAGCAAGATGGGTGAAATGCTACTGAGGTAACAATGTCATTGACTGGAGCTGGAGTGGGATGATTTACCTGAATGTGCTCTGTATACAGACTCCATGATGGCTGCATGCATTTTACTCTTATAAAGGGCCTCTTTAGAGCTGGCATACCAAATTTTAGTCTGCTTTCCTCAGCCATGCCTGGACTTGAGCAGGAGTCTGCTGGGTGAGGTGGCTCGAGCTATTTGCATCTTGCTGCCTGGAGGTGACTTTGCATCAAGCTGATTCCAGTTCTCATCCTCTCTGGGCTGAATTTCTCTACCAGATAAGCTACTTGCTTTCAGAATCAGTCAGGGTAAAAGCCGCAATATAAAAGCTTCAGACAGGGCAAATGCATGGGGATTGTGGGATCCAACCTCTCCCTAGCTCCTCTGAAGGTATGGGAATGCAATGAGGAGCCTTGCCCCAGAACTAAAGCTCAACTGCTGTGACTTCAGCTACTCTAAATATAGATATTATGAATAGAGATAGTATGAGTATAAAATAATTTTCTGTATTTTACCTTGAAGTCTCTGTGAACCCACCTTTGGGATTTGTATGCAGGATTTACACAGGAAGACCAACAGCAAATGCCAGTTAATTAACTGGGTTAAGCAAAGATGCTTCTAAGTTATCTCCCAAATGGTTTTCCTGAGAGGAAGCTTTGAATGAAGTATCTTTGGCTTGTAAGGTAAGCACAGAATATTTCCTACCACCAAATTCTTCCCAGTAGCAGGATAATGATATTGGGAATTGGGCAGTTCAGTCCACCCTTTGCTCCTTCTGGTCTAAAGGGAAACCTCGTAGAGACACTCACTTTCATGTTGTCTGTAAAGGTAATTATCTTTCTAAATGGGTTATGAGACAAAATAACATTAAAGACATCAAAGAAGAAAATAGTTAGTATGTCCAGACACAGTTTTATTACTAAATGTTTAAAAAGTCTTTCCAGAAGGGAAGGTAGGATAAAAATCCTTGAATGCACAGGAGTGCTGCCATTGATTATCACTGAGATCATCACTGGAAAAATTGAACAATGGGGTAATATTATAGTAGCTTATGGCAACACAGGAGATTTAGGATGCCAAGCCACATAAAACAAAGGTACTTTAAAACTTTAAAGTCCATGGATCCCATTGCAAAGGTTCTGGCTTTACTTAGCAGCTCACAGCTAAAGCAGTCCTTTAATCATGGTTTGCTCATGTAAAAGTTCATGGGACACTTTTGCAGAGGGGAGATGGCACCAGGCAGTTCTTGGTTTACTTTTGGATTAACTCTGTCTCCAGTTCTTCTGCTGCACTGTACGTGTGAAATCACACTTCTTGATCCTGGAGCACTTTGGTGACGGTTGTCTCCTCCTTCCCACAGTGTCAGAAGTACTCACATAAAGGTTCATTAAGTACTCACATAGAGTTCTCTGCAGTGTTTATTTGACAGATGCAGTTTGGTAGAACTTCTTGCACATTCTCTCGTGGGAGGGTTGCAGAACCTGTTTGGTCATTTATATATTGACAGAGCACTTGTGCTATTTGGACCCAGAGAGCAGACTGATCTCAGTGAAAAGAAAAGCCTGCTCAAATTCCCAAAAGCCTTGCCTAATGTACTGGTGTATCATCTTACTGGCTGTTGCCTTGTTCTGGCAGAGATCCAAAGTTAGCAGCTGAAGAAGGATGAGATAATGACCTCTGAAATATTGATCTGGTATGCTGGCGACGCAGCACATTTCCCAACAGTGATCTTGGGTGTACAGAACTTAAAGTCTGCTATTCATTTTGCACAACAGATCCAGTGCACAGCCTTTCTTGGAGTGTGCTATTACATACTTGTAGCTGATGTGTCAAAACTAAAATGTTGTATTGATTTGCCTTTTTACAGTGAATTTTTGCCATGGGGAAACCTGTGACAAGGAGAGGAATGATGTCTTTGCTTTTCACTTGGGTAGCTGTGCACTGTCTGCTCTATTTCCATTCCCCTTTTCTTCTTGCACTGCTTGAGCAGTGACTGGCTCTGTGCTTCCTGCCTTATTTTAAGTCCTAACCAACTTTGATCTCTCCATGAACACTGTAGCTATGTTTTAATGTCTTCCTTCCCACTGCTCCCTGTGCAGAGATAATTGAATTGTCAATGTTTCTTTGGGATTAATAAAATAATGCACTTTTACTGAGTGCTTTGGTATGAAGGTAGAATCAAAAGTCTTTAACTGCAGCATACCCTATGTCCTGGAGACTAGAATTTCTACAATGATGAGGTTAAGGGAGAATAAATAGAGATCTAAAATGTCTTTATCTGCTACTGAACAGTTGGAGACAACAAGTGCTACAATAGACAATTCTTGTGATAAGCACATCCACTGGCTAATCTGGGGCTGAGTTCTTGTCACTGATGAGTAGAGGAACTGCAATATGCTTGCAGTACCCAAGACCATGCACTGGGTGTTTCTAGTAAGACAGGGGACACCTTTCTTATACCAAAATTGCAGTCAGAGCACAGGAGAATGGAAGGTAGAAAGCAAAACCTGCTGCCTGAAAGTACTTACCTGCTGATGGTGCTAAGAGAATGATGGTATATGATATATTCACACTGTTACAAAGAGAACATTTCTAGCCTAGACTTGTGGCTGCTGAGAGAAAACAGCAAAGGTATGTGAGAAGTAACTGAACCCTTCAGTTTCTTTAAAAAGAAAGAAAGAAAGAAATTCGTTTGCTGGAGGTCTTTGTGCTTTCCCCAGTTTAGTCCAAAGCATGTTTGTGTAATTTGATGCTTTGACTTGTGACCTGCCTTTCAGATTAAGCAACATTTGGGGGGGACAGGGGGTGTGAGGGTTTTTTGGGGGGTAGGAGTAGGGGGGATGACTGGCTCCTTAGTGACACACAGCCTATAAATCCATCCTGCTGGCAGGCAAATGAGACATGAGTTTACTGATGTGCACTTTGTCAAATCCACTCATTCCTGGCTTCATATCCTGTATCAATTACTCTGTTCTGTGTGGCTGCCCTGTCTCATTTTCACTCCACTGGTCACCTGACCAAATTCTCTTGATGCAGGGGGCACGAGGAACAGGCAGAGAAGCAAAGACAGGAGGGTTCTCATTACAAATCTGGATTTGAGGCAACACATTTAATCCTTAAGGCAAAACTACTCCAGTGGCAGCTAAAATGTTCAGTCTGCCCAGTCTATTCCCCGAAATGGTATTGTTTATTACAATCCCTTACCATTATGTCATGAGCTTGCAAATACATGAGCATGGCATATGATCATCCTCCCAAAAGGAATAGCAAAGGCAGCAAGAAGGAACAAATGCCGTCTTACAGGTTTCTGTTTCAGCCAGGGCTGGAGCTATCACTGTCAAATGATGTCAAGGTTATCCTGAAATGTGTGCCCAGTGATGTATTTCTTGCTGCTTGCCTCACTGCTGAGGCAGCAATTCAGTCAACACCAGCAGGATCATGCAGAGGTAACTGGAAGCTCTGCCTTGCTCCCAGTGGAGAAAGCAGTGGCCCCGTGTTTATTGTGGGAGCTTTCTGTGTGTACAAAGCTCAGCACAACTGGGCCAGATCTCAGATTATGGGGTAGGGGGGCTTTGCTGGCTGTATTAGCACACATGAGAGACCAAAAACAAGAAACCAAATAAAGGCAGCTTGTAGATAATACATATCAAACAGTTATTGTGTTATGCGCAAGCAAAATGCCCAGTGCCAAACAATCCTCACAGGAGAGCTCAGTGTTCCAAGTCATTGGAGAAGTATGAATCAAACAGTGGCCCAATCTCAGCTGAGAGCTTCATACAGGGGCTGTGTTCCAACTCCCAGTGCTTGTGGTCATCTCTACCTGGACTGTTCAACTAAATAAAACTTAGAATTAAACTAAGGAAAATGGTCCTCTGTGAAAGCTGCTAGATTTATTTACCAGGGTTTCACATGAAACTCCACCATGTTGCTCAATCTTGAGCTGTATCTATTCCTTTCACTTCTCAAAATAAGTCAGCTAGATTCAAGCTTCCCTACTTCCCAGGAAAGTTCTTACTGACAAATTTCAAAACTACCTGTTTCACTGAATTTTCACTCTTCCTTGACATTTCTCTAATTGCTCAGTTCTTCATATCTCAGACAGGTAGTGTACAAATTGATAATGACTGGCAGCTTTAGCTAGAAATAGTTTCAGACAAGTCTCCCAAGACTCACAATTTAAAAAAACACTCATAGAAAGCATGCTGAATCAATTACCAATCTTTTAATTTCTTAGCATCCCTCATGCTTAGGGTGTAATGTTTTGAAACAACCTTTTAAAACTGAGGCAGTCTCAGGCCAACCCTGGTGTTTAGGAGGCAAAGCTCTGCCAAAGCTGGTGAATGTTCTGTGAGCGCCAACACGCAGGTTCACGTGAAGGCCTTCCAGTGCTGGCTGGCTGCTGTCCTGGACAGCTCCTGTTTTGTGACTCATCAGGAAATTTGGATGTTCATCAGCCTCACCTCTCCCTGGTGACTCAAATAAAGCTGGCCAGGAAAGGAGCAATGATGGCTCTGAGAGTGGATGTACACCAGGGAGATCCAAGCCTGCCAGGGAGGTCAGTGACCTACTTCTCCCAGAAGAGGAGACAAGATTCCTGTGCTTGTGCTGGAAGCCCTGATGATGTGGGAAATGGAGGCTGGAGACTCCTGAGAGATGTTTCCAAAACCTCCAGGGAATTAAGAGACTGAAGTATTCTGTCTGTGGGCTTTCTCACCTGCCTGGGCAGCAATGGACAAGTTTTCTAACCTGTGCTTTTAACAAAAAGTTAAAGCCTATAATCTGCCATGAAGATTTCATTATCTCAGTCTCAGTTTTTAAAGAATATATCCAGAATTTGCCTAGTTTTAATTTTATCAGTTTTATCAAGCTCTAAAATGGCCATAGACTGATTGAGGTGAGCCATCACAAGAATTCATCTCTTTTTTTCCCAGTGGCTTAATCTGAATGACTTTAACCAAAAATAATTATAAACAGAAATTAGTATCTCTACTGAAAAGATCACTTTGTCACTCCCTTAATCCTTTCTTGTGAAGGCAGCGCTTGAACACATGTAACAACTGTGCAGGTTTCATTAAATTGACATAGAGATTTGTATTCATGATATGCCTTTCACATCTTAAATCAAATTCTCTGTAAATCCCATGTGGGAACAACCAGACTGAAAACAAAATATCTTACAAGTGGAGCATGAGACTTGTCCTGGAGCTGAAGGCTGAATGAAGAATGAATCTTTCCCAGGGTAGGCTAGACTTATATCCCCATCTCCTCATTCAGATTTTAAGATCAGTACTCACATTGCATAATTTGGAAATATCAGCACTTTCAAATTCATATTAAATATGCTGCCAGGGGAATATTGCAGTTCTGGAAGAAGAACTATTTTGGCACGGTGAATGGACAGCAGTAGTCAGAACACTGAGGAAATGCTGTTTTACTCCAATGGTAGCTTGGAAGCTGAGCCAGAGTTCTGGATCCCACATCAATAGTTCAGCTGTGGCTGTTGTCCTTGCACATTTGTGTCTGAGGCCAGTCTGACACAGAGGTGCTGAGCTCTGTTTAATGCTCCTGGACTTGGTGCTCCCAGGAATTAGACCTCCTATTCTTACAGTCTCCAATTCCAGCATGCTGGCAGAGTTGGCTTGTTTAGTCCCTGACTTTAGTAAGAGCAAATTGTCAGCATCTTCAAAAGCTGAGTGGAGAGGATTTGTGTTCCCCCTGCCCTTTCCAAGAGGAATGTCTGCCTGAGAACTGGAAAAAACTGCTGCTCTGATGTGTGAGATTTCTGTTTGTTTGTTTTTGTCTCTCCTGTTGTCCTCAGTGCAAGTGTTGGGCTTAACTCAGGATATCGTGCCCAGCCAGGCAGTCTGGGAAAAGCTGGCACTTGTGTCTGGGGGTGGGGGATGAAAAGAGAGATTGTTATTTCTGCAGAGCTGTAAATCCAGCACCTTTTGCCAGTGTTGCATCTTTTTTTATTCTTGCTTCTAAGAAGGCATTGCTGCAACAGCACTGGCTGCAAACAAAATCTTGTTTGCTCAAAGTTCATGACAGGACAGGTCGTGCATTTTGAACATTTGTGGGACACTCGTAAAGGAAATATAGAGCGCGCTTTCCAAAAGCTTCAGCTCGAAATGCAACAGTTTCCTTGCTGCCTGGAGCTTCAATGTCAAAGAGATTTCTATTTTTAGAGAGAGATTCTACTCAAAGAACTATATAAGGCTCTTCTGAGGAGATGATTACTTTTTTATTACAGATGAGAGTATTTGTTACTCAATTGGGAAGAAAAATTCTGTATAAAATATATATTTATATACTCAATATTTGTTTTTCAATATTCTAATTTCTCTCAACTTCTTGAAACAAGTGCTTTAGCCATTAAAAATGTCAGGCGAGGCTCTTGATCTGAAGAGATGATGCAAGAGGGAAGAGAGTTCCCAGCAGAGTTTGATGCCAGAAGACAACTTGCTATGCTAACATAGGACAAAACAAGAGAAAACCCCACAAATAATCATAGTCTCCTTTATGGGCAAACCAAGCAAAACTTGATGTTACAGATTCAGCATTTACAGATTTATTAGTTATCCTGAGTACAGAGTGCACCTAAACTGAATGGGCGCTGCAGCAAAGCCATTTGAGACAGTGGCAGGCTCTGAATAATAGTCACAGTTAATGGTAGGAAAATGGAAGAGTATCTGGACTTCTGGCTTTGCTGGGGACCACCTTCTGAAGCCTGATTTTTGGTCACAAAGTCATCCAGGAAACACCTAATTCCATTACCCTTCATCTCTGGGTCTGTGTTAATAGGCTGGAAAAAGATTTGTACAGAACTGGATGTACTTGTGTTCTCAATGTGATTTCTCCCACAGTTTGGAGAATTGTTGGGTTTCTGGTCTGGTTGGACTTTCAGAGGCAGCCCAGGTAAAACTGGTTGTAGCAGCTGTTGCCAATGTTAGCACTGAGGCTTGGTGTGCTTGGTTTTGCTTAAGTAAGGACTAAATGAGGTAACAGAACTAAATTAAGGACACTGGGTCCACTTCTTCTGTAGCCCAACACAGCTCCTGTGATAAATTCTGAATTAGGGATGGGACTGAGATGATTCTGGGTGTGATAAATTCTGAATCAGGGATGGGACTGAAATGATTCTGGGTGTGATAAATTCTGAATTAGGGATGGGACTGAAATGATTCTGGGTGTGATAAATTCTGAATTAGGGATGGGACTGAAATGATTCTGGGTGTGATAAATTCTGAATTAGGGATGGGACGGAAATGATTCTGGGTGTGATAAATTCTGAATCAGGGATGGGACTGAGATGATTCTGGGTGTGATAAATTCTGAATTAGGATGGGACTGAAATGATTCTGTGATAAATTCTGAATTAGGGATGGGACTGAGAAGATTCTGGTCTTAACTTGCCTGGGGTTTCTATATCTGTTTTTATATTGTCTGGCTGCGACATAACCTCTTTGGCTTCAGGTGAATAAAATGGGAACAGCTACACTGAGTGAGGGGTGAAAAATGCAGAGCAGCTGGAAGTGATGTGTGCATTCCAGTGAGATAAGGAAAGGCAGAGGGTAAGACAGGGCAGAGGAGCTGGAGCCAGGAATAGTGGGACAAAGAACATCCCTACTTTGACATTTGTTATTCAAAAGAAATAAAATTACTGGCATTTAGAAACACAGGGCGTACTGATGCTGGCTTATTTTTATGAGGAGCAGCTGAGGTGTGTTGGGGCACACGCAGAGTTATTGGTGAAATCAGATTTATTGCTAACAGCGGTGTGAGTCTGGGGCAGGGTAGGATCAGTCGGCTGTCCCTTGTTGTGCTGGAGTTTAGGGACTGCCCCTGAGGGAAGGGACTAAGGGAAGGTTCTGAGGGAAGGCCCTGAGGGATCTGGCGGGGCTGGAGCCGGCCCCGCTTCCCGCGCTTTTCGCGGTCCTGCACTGCCCCCTGGCGGCCAGCGCTGAGGGCCACACCGCCGCCGGGGAATCGCAGGAATTGCGAGGCGTTATTCCTGAAAAACACCTGAGGAGTGCGGCCAGAACTCCGCTACGCCCTTCTAGGTCCTGGAGGGCCCCACACAAAGCAGCCCCTCACCCGTGGCTGGAGCCTCAAGTGTGTTTCCCTCTTCCCCCTGTGCCGCTCCCTGAGGGAGCCCTCAGGAATTGTCTCCATGGCCGTCCCTCGTCCTTCCCGAGCGTGTCCGCTTTGCTGCGGCCCTGGCGCGTTCCTCACCCGATCCCCTGGACAGCTGTCTCCAGGCAGGAATCCCGGGCTGGCCTTCAGCAGTTCCTGGACAGCTTCCTTCTGGGATTAAACAAATCCCTTCACAGTTTCCCGAACAAGCAACTGGCTGAAGGTTTAGTAGTTAATTCTGATTTTTGCCTGCTGCGCATTCAGAAGGCAATTAACTTTTTTCTTCTTGCTCTTAATAATAAATGCAACAATTTTCTGATATTGACCATTTCTTAAAATGTTGTGCATCTGGTCAGTCATTTGTCTTACTTAATATATTCTCAATGAACTTCATCAGTGTGATTTCCACTGAAATTTTGGTGTTCCACTGCTCTGCACTTGAATTTGTTTCTATTTTGTTAGCTACTGTCCATAGGGAGATCAAACTGATAATTGCTAAATAAAATCTTCCATTTGATCAACACTACCCTGTTAATAATGACATAGATGTATTATGTAGAGTTTTCATTTGTAAAATGTAAATATAAATAAGTTAACATGCAAATGCCTATTCCAAGGTGATAATAAAGGGCTATAAGCTCCAAGGCATTTTTGGACCTGAGAAAAAGAAATATTAACTGAGGCAAGATCTCTCTTTTGTTTGATTACAGCAAGGTGTATAGAATCCTGCATCACCTGAGGTTTTCCCACTACATTGGCTGGGTGTGTTGAAGAAAGAGCTTGAAAGTCCTGCAAACCAGGTAAATACAACATCACACCTGAAATTTCAATCATCATCGGTTGAGCATCTGAAATGGTTAGTGGAAGGGTACTTATTTGATAATTTAAATTGGTTTATATTTATATTTAATTTGCAACTCTTTTTTTCATATGAAGTTCAAAATTTTGGTGCCAGTACAAACTCAATCTGCAGTTTCTTTGTAAGCTTTGTTCCAGTGTCTGTCTCATGCCCCTCTAGACAAACACACTTCTGTTTTCTGGGCTCAGTCGTCTCCAGTCATGTCAGACAGTAACATTTTCTACGTGTTTAAAAGTCTCTAAATGATTTAGTTAGCCCAAACACTTCTTTAACAAAAGCAGCAGCATCTTCTTACTGCAATGCTGCTTAGGAGACAAATAGGATTAAGCAACACCATTGTACTGTAAATAAACACCATCAGTCTGTAAGTCCTGATTGTACAAAGATTTCCTCAGGCCTCCTCTTACTAGCTGAAGGTTAACTCAGCAGCACAAAATGCACAATGTTACAAAAGCCAGCTGCACTGTGCGTGTGTTAGTACAAGCCTGAATTTAGTTAAGGATAAAGATTTATTTGAAAAATCACCAATTTCCCAAATATTTGTATCTTACTGCTCCTGGAGTCCTTTTGTGTATCTGTTTTGAAACATATTTTCATATGAGTGTCCAATAAAGAAGTAAACAAACTGGGTAAAACAAATGAGATTGAAATGCTAATTATTTATTTTTCTGTTGATTGCTTTTAAGTATTGCCTGATTGTATGTGACCTTAAGTGCTTCTCAATAGAACTGAATATTTAAACAGCACATATAAAGAACACCAGGCAAATGTGGGATTTTTTTTTTTTGCCTTTTGCCCCACTATCCTTGCTTTTTTGTGATACAGAAAAAAAAATGACAAGAATTTTATGGAATTATCGTAAAGCATGCATATAAAAACCATACTTTGATCAATTTAACTGCTACCTCTAGCCTTATAAAGTTCTGGATTTATATGGATGATCCCCTTATTTGGGAAGGCCCAAATCTCTCTGAACAATCCAGGTTATGTATTAAAAGTAGGTAAGTAGAATTTGATCTATTCTGATAATTACTGATTTTTTTTTCTCCTGTTGCTTAGGTGCATGCACACGTTGTGCCCTTTGTACAACGCAATATAACCTAGCTTTACTTCAATGAGATAATAACAAAGGTCTTCACTGTAGCTGAGTGTTATTTTAGTGGAAAGCTTTGCTACCAGTGCAAAGTTTAATTCCGTTTGTCAGGTGGGGCTGCTCTTTTCTGATTACAGGCTTCCCAAGTCAGCTGGTGTTACAGCTGAAGTGAATCTGTTCCCTGAGTGCTCTCTGCTTGTCTCAAACAGCAGAGGGCAGCAAATCACTGCGTAAGAAAAGTTAAACTGCCTGCTCTTAGGGAAATTATTATTCCCTTTCCATACAATCCCTCCTCCTAGTCATTCCCTACCAGAAATGGCCACTGGCAGACATACCCAAAGTCGATTATAATAAATTACATGTATAGGTAGCATGATTTTTAATTTTTTTAAACTTAATAGATCTAATACAGGCACAATTCAATAAGCTAAGATAATTTTGTAAGGCCTGAGTACTGTTTGCTACACTGCATATGTTGTTGTCTTGATACATTGCAAAAGGAAGCAGAGGAACAAGGACAAGCGGAAAAGAAAAGGAGATAAAGTCAAGATTAAGACTCAAGGAAAGGAGTACTACAAACACAAAAATGATTAGCTGCAGCTACAGAAGTGGGTGGCTTTTTTGTGATTTTCCATGTCTGAGTATTTTTTGACAGAAGTGAAAGATGAATACTGAGATCTAGGTGTTAAAAAAACCACAAACCACCAAAACACAATCATTAAAAAAAAAACAGAAAGCTTGGGACCTTCTCTCATTAAAACCCTTTGCTCCCCAAAGCTGTTGACTTAAAAATTCAATTTTTCAAAGAGGAGTACATAATTTGATGTGAAATATTCGAGCAGCTTTATTAAAAGACATAATTTCTGATGGAGGTAAGCACATTCATATTGCACATCAAAAGTATTGCAAATTCTTCAGTACCATTTTCACATTTCTTAATCTATTTTTACATTCTCTTCAGATTAACAGTAAGAATTATAAGTTTGATCTAGCTGAGATAGGGACATTTTATCCTTTTTTTGGTCCTAAGACCATTCTGATAGAGCATTTCTTGTGCTTCTCTGACTTTTCACATGTTATTTGATGTGAAAATGTGAGGATTTTTCACCAAATCCCTCTAGGCAGAAAAGCATCCCCATGGGATTGAAAATTGGCTGTTACCATTAATGACAGATCTCCTGTGAGTTTCTGTATTTCCTTACACAAAGCATACCACACTTTATTGCCAGAAGATTCTATCTATGATTAGAAAACTACTAATGTGGTACTGGGAAACACCAGGGAAGGAATTTCCTTGGAAGCCTTTGAAGGCATTTATCATTATTGTCTGACTTTGCGGGGTTAGATCCTTTGGAATTTTTTTTTAAAATCAGAGTAACATTCTATATTCAAGCAGTGTTATATACTTATGTAAAGGATGCCCTTTTATTACTTCTTTTCATGAATCCCTCACTGAAGGAGGAGTATACACATATAATTGATGAGAGCCCACAGGGTGTGATTGATTGCTCTGTAAAAGAGCCCCATTCAAAATGATCTGGCAAGACAAAAAGTGGATTTTTATAATTGTTAGAGTAACACCAACTGTTTCACTTGGAAGATGGAATTTATAAATCAAGAAGTGTCTTGTGGACACCAGTTCAGCTACAGAGGTTCTGGGGGGTGCTTAGTGTGGTTCTAAACTGAATAAGGAGGTAGGTGGTGGGGTTTTTTTCTGTTGTTGGCTTTTTTTTTTTTCCTTATGAAAGGAGGGAAATGTGATCTTGGGCCATATTAATAGGATAGCTCAATCTGCAGAAAGAACATGGATGTAATTTTTCATCTTTACTTGGTGCTGTGAGTACCCTGTCAAGTTCAGAAAGATGTGGGCAAATTGGAAAGGGTCCAAAGTAGATCAGTAACTATGCTCAAAGAGAAAGCATGACCTATGAGGAGGCTGGGGAGGAATTTACTGTATTCAGTCTTTCTCTTTTGGGAAAAAAAAACCAAAAAACAAGTACAGAGATGGGAGGAAGGACTTAACCTCTTCTCAGCAGGAAAGTATTATAAAGAAGGCATGAAAATTTTTGGTTCTTGTTTGTAGGCTTAAAACAGCAAGAAATCAACTTTGCAGTGAAGAAAATTTAAGCTTATATATTCAGTATTTTTGAGGACAGTGAAAGATGTTGCTAAGTTAGGAGTGCTGGAAACTCCTTCACGGAAGGATTTTGGAAGAGTTGAAATAAATTTCTGTCAGGAATTGCCTATGCTTGTTTAATACTCTGGGCTAGAAGCTGCTTTCAGTGGTTCTTGAGTGAAGTTTTACTCTGGCCACAAGTCCTGGTTTATGGTGACCGAGGTTTTGACAAAGCCAGAGATCATCAGTGTGGTTGGTAGGTTTGAGTTCCAGTCAGTAGAGTAACAAACTCTCAAGGCTCAAGAAGCCCCACACATCTCTGTTCAATGCCAGCAACCACCTAAATATTCTAATGGGAAAGGGGGAAAACCAGCCAGGACACCGGTGTATGGGACCTGACTGAATGTGTGGTTGCCACAGTAACTGAAAAGGCCACACAAAGGTCTTGAATGGTGCCCCAACAGCCTTGGTTCATCTCAGCCATATTTTTGAGAGAAAGAGTGCCTGCAACATGAACACTTGAAAGCACAGAGCCACTTTGCCTCTGTGTCTGAAAACAGATAGCAGAAGAGAAGAGAAATGCATTCCTCTCTGGAATGAGCTAACACAGAATAGAGTCTGTAAGGCCCAGGCTGACTCCACACAAGAGGGCAGCAGCCGCAGAGGAGTGTGTTACATGGTCTCCCATTCTTCTGGGGTCAGTGCTGGAAGCTGCAGTCTGTGCTAGAGAGGACTCTGCAATCATCTTGAAAAGGTTATTCCACTTGTTGGTGACTCCATCAAGGTCTGGTTATAGAAAAAAAGACTCCTATAGCTCCCAGTGCTTTATCAGGCCTTTCATCTGGACTCATCTGGCAAAACAGATTTCAGACCACTTTTGCTATTGAGAGTGTAACTACCTCCCAAAGTATGGCTGAGATAAGTGTTCATATGACTCAATGAACAAGTGCTTCGTTTCTTCCCTGACCCAAGTTCATATCTAATATGGAGAATCTGGAATGGCTTTGACGTCACCCTAATCCACTGCAGATGCTTGTTCACCTTGCATTTGGAGAATACTTCATAATGAGTCATCTGTATGGAAGAGGCCCTACACACTGAAAGAGCAGCTCAAGACTGAAACATTGAGGGGAGAACAGGCACACACAGACAAAAATATTCTGGGAAGTCTCTTCTTGTTACTGTATGTATGCAGTGAGATGTAGGAAACACAGACAATTCCTGGTGTGAGTAATATAAGGAAATTGTCACAACATCTGTGCTGGCTTCCTGATCAGGCTGTCAAGTACCAAAATGGCAGGAGATTTTCTCAAAGACTGATGACTTGTAGAGAGTCATTGGATATATATAAACTATAGCTTCAGCTCTGAGACATAAATATGGGAATGTTATGTATTGCCCCTCAAGTATACACTGGTATGTGTGGATCATGAAATTGTAAAATCTTTCCCTACAGTTAATTATGACTAATGTAGAGATTTAGGCTTCATCCAGATCTGCTCTCCAGATTTTCCTGAAGGGAAAGTATCTATGTATTTAGAAGGATAGCATATAACAAAAGTTTGCAATGTGCAAGATACATTCTTACAAGGCACAGTCACTTGTCTTAACGCTTGCTTGCAGTCCAGCTGGATATTTGTTATTAACATATTTTCTCAAAATCTCTTGTAATAAAGCAGAAATCAAGGCTTTTTGATGACTAGCTTCCTTAGAGGAGGTTGGGTTATTATGTCAGTTGTCATTTGCAAAGACTGCAGCACTGAAACTTCTTATACGTGAAGATACACCTAAAAAAAGCAGTGGGATGGAAATTCTGTTTCCTATCCAATTCTGACAGTGGTTTGGTTTTTACCTTTTGATTTCCTTTCTAAGCAGTTTCTTCTCTGCCTCTGGGCATTGGAGCTTTGCATTCAGTGAGATCACCTACAGAAGACCCCATTTAATCTTTTTTTATCAGAAAATCCCCCTGCTTGATAATTGTTCTGAATTATTCCTTACATTATGGTGCATGGCAAAAAGAGGGAATACTGGAAGCATGCTATGCTGTATGGATTGCACAACCCTCATATGGTTCATCTACTCTAATTCTCATGCTGAGGAAGGTAAGGAAATCACCAACTTGAGCACAGGCACACACAAGGCACTGGAGCTCATTATTCCTCCTAGTGTTGAGGCCCTCAGACTTCTCTTTTCTATACTCCTGCTCCTCATTTTTCTGTAACTCAACTTTTCCATTCAAAGCACTAATAGTTTTCAATTATAAATGATTTCAGTAATGTCAAAAGGAAATATGAGAAGTTCAAACCAGTTTTGACTACCCTGAAGTATTGTACTTAGAAGAGCTGAGGGTACTGCAGGTTGTGAAGTGAAAAATTATTCCATTTTTTTCTGGAACAATGTTTGTGCTCCACATTTCATTCCTGTCTGATTTCACACTCAAATGAAATTAAGTGAGAAACCTTAAACCCAGATATTAAGAAGTTTTCTTACAATTAATCACTCTGAATAAGAAGCATCTGGTTCTAAGTGTACTGAATTTATGGGAGAAATCAGAAATGAGATGACATCTTACATCAGGGCTTTATCTTAACATAAACAAGTAACTCTTGTATTTCTTTTGGAACTCTGCTGTCCCCAGTCAGATATGAGAACAAACAAGACATTAGTTTTATTTCCAGTATAAAAGTCCCTTAAAGCAGTCTACTGGGAAAAGTGGGGCTGGAAAGCACTGGCATTGTCTCAGCCTAAGCTATTCGGGTTGTAATGAATTAAAAAGGACAACATTCTAATTTTAGTAGTGTTTTATGTGAGAACTCAAAACAGGATTGAGGTTACTCACTCTCAATAAAACAACTTTTAGCAGTGGTTTGATTTTTTCCCCCTAAGTAGCAGCTTAGATGATATGGATATTGATTTGGGGCATTGGTACACATCTCCTGCAGATAAGGAGATGGTCAAAGGGCATTGCCTTGGTGTTACCCCTTTCTGTGTCACAGTGCAGCCTGACAGCCACGAGATGGAAGGGCAGCTCCAGCAGGGAGCTTGGCAACCACCATGATGGGGATGATCCTGCAGTTTCCTTGCATGTTATGTGCTCCTCCACTGTAGATTGCACCCAACAAGTAAATGAGGAAAGGATAATAAGCAGGATTATCCTCACAAAGGATAACATGCAGGGTTTGACGTCCATCTGGAAAAAGCTTTGCTTCTACAAGGCTCTATGCATCCTCTGTAATGGCAACCATTGTCAACCAGCTGTAGAACAATGTCCCCTTACTTAAATTTTGCTTGCCAGATCAAATATTTCTCCTGCTTTCCACTTAACACATCTCTAGCAGTATTTTGTTGAATCAGCAGTGTTTCCTTTGTTTAAAAGAAATTAGTCTATCCCATAACAAAACATTCCTCGCTGTTTTTCCTTCTCCTGTTTAGCTGAAATGTGCAGGCTTGCTCTGCAAGCACAGACTCAGGGATTTCCAAAAGCTAAAGGTCAGCCTGAAATCTCACAGCATACTTACTGTAAAAAAGCTAAGCAAGGAAATGTTCAAAGAGTCTTTGGAGAGCATTATCCTAAAATATAAACTTAGAGTCACGGCAATCCCATGTGCCTCATGGTCTGTATCTTTTCTTTTTTTTTTTTTTCACAAAGGATGTTACTAATATGAATTTCTTCATATCCTGAACTCTCAAAATAAAGCAGATTTAAGAGATTATTTTTACAGTTATCCCTTTTTCCACAGACTGTGGCTATCACATTTTATGTGTACCTGTATCAAGTGTTTTAAACAGGTCAGATTGTTGTTTTTATTTAATGGCAAAGTCAATTATTTTTTTCCTCAGACCATGTCTTGCCCTCAAATACCTTATTTTGTGATGTGTTCTTAAGGTGAACAGTTCTAAATATTGAACACATACTTTAATGTTCTATAATTACAGTGGATGGTCTTAGCAGTGCTGCCCATCCCACATAATTCCATTATCAGGGAACACACTGGGATCAGTCTGCTCTCGGATTTACCCTGATGATCAAGATATTAATTGACATCTTTGCCTGCTAATTGCATCTTAAAGCTATCAGGGAGAGTTCCTTTATCAAATATAGAAAAATATAAGTGCATGGACACCCACACACATTTTCAGATGACTAATGCTGTTGCTGAAAAGAAAATGCTTCCAGCAAATCTGCATTTAATTGGACCTGACTCAGTGCTGATTCTTCCAAAGCTGGCTAGAAAATTATATACTAATTCCAATCAAAACTGCTCATATTCTGGTGTGAGAGAGTGCTGTTTACTATCCTTAATATTCTACATGAAAGTAGTTGTGAAAACTGTTAAAAGAAATGTGTTCTTTCAGTAAGAAAACTGTACTGACTGCATCTCAGTAGTATGTGGACCAGGGAAACTGAACAAGGAGAGAAGATCCTCAGGAAACTGTTGCCTAAATATGTCACCAAAAAATGGGATCTAGTTAGTTTGGAATCCTGGTTCCTTGTGGTGTACTGAAGCTAAATAGCAGGGGAATCCATAAATTGTGTTAAAGAATGAAGCAAGTTGGAAAACTTTAATTTTGTACTTTTTTCTCTCTAGACAAATCAGGTATGAATAGACAGACAGTATGGGGGAGAGCTTGCAGTGGCTGCAGTTGGAACAGAATCCACCCCTCGTACAGCAGTTTCACATTCCATTTATAGACTGTAAACTCTTCTTTCCAAGCTTTTGTTTCAGCTTCCATCCTCACAATTTTCTATGCTAAACCAACTGCAGTTACTTGCTGTTTGTATTTTCCTCTGTAACTCTGCCTTTCTGCTGCTCAGCTTTGGAAGCATCAGTGGTGCAAGATCCTCTGGAAGGATTGTCTGGGTTTATATCCTCAGCAGTGCTTTACAGCCATGTGTGCAAGGGACTGCTGAGCTTCTGCTCAAGCCCAGCCCTTGAGTTTCCATCATTGCTACCCTAAAAGATAAACTGATGATTGGCAACCAGAGCAATGCCAGCCCAGCTCTGGGCTGTAGCACTTGTATAAATCCACAGGGAACTCAGGCTAGCCAGACACCAGGCTGCCAGACCAGGCTTCATTCCAGCTCTCTTTGATGTAGAGGCACTGCCTGAGCTCTGTAGAAAGTGATACGTGTGTAAGATGAGAGCAATAATTTTTAGTGCTTTACATCTGTATTACACTTCTAATGTTTAACAAGACTCAGGCTTTTTATCTCTTTTTTTTTTTCTCTGTGCAAGACTAAGATTATACACTCTTACAATTTTATCACTGTATATTTTTACCTACACACAATGATCTCCTGCTTCTAAAAATTCCTTCACTCAGCTCTGTTCTCCTCTTTTTCTGTTTATTTTTCATGTGGATGCATTCTTTCCCAAGATATTTTGTCATCTCTTTGCATATTCAACGTGATATCTTTTTTTAAATTATTCAACTCACATCTCTTAGAAACAACAAAAAAAAGAAAACAATCAGGTCTATGTGTGTTCTAGAAGATGAATTCCAGGTCTCTGAGCACAGGGTCTGCAGGCAGTTGATTTATTCAGTTTGGACTATGTCTATACAAAAAATTTTGCTGGTATAACTATTTTTCCACATATCCATTTCTAAATCCTATGAATGGATACCTAAACTCACAGCAATGGAAACAAAGCATTTGCACCTGTCTGGCTGCAGGTTTTAGCTGCAGAAATCTACCTTTTGCATTGTTGTTAGCATTTCCCCAATGGCCTGTGGGAGGCTGCTGTGTGCTTTCTCTTCTGGCCTATTCTTTAGTATACAGACAGAGGTTCAACACTTGAAATCACTGTAGCAGGTAAAAGATGCAACTCAAGTTATGATTCTCAGAAGGAGAAAGAATATCAGTATGGTTTAGATGCTGAGAGGATTTTCTTTTTGGACCAGTACAGCAAATACCACCAGCATTAATTTTTAGAGTCCCATATGGGCTTAGGAAAACCTCCAGTTTTGTGGCAATAGAATCCTTATAAAGAAATTTTTACTTTTGTTGGCTCTATTTTGTGTTTCATTGCAGGACTCTAACTGTGTAAGAGTTCTGAGTGCTGTGGTTCAGCCAGCTGTATCAGCATTATCCTGAACCTAAGCAGACAGCTCTTGTGTAAATTAATGATGTATATTTATACAAATTATGTGCTTGAGCACTCTGGTGGCTTATGGCTATTGTTAGTGCACATCATGTGCCACTTCTGGCTGAGAGAGTAGATAGGAATCAGTGTTTATGAGTTATAGGTTCAGTCCCAAAAGATGTGAAAAGCACATCTTCCAAGATTGTTTGAGAAACCTTGCCCCTTGTTACATTGGCACTGCACAATGCTCCATGTTTTGTTGGTTATTTGTATCTCCAGATTACAAGCACATGTATTGCTGTCTGGACATTTCACAATGGCTCTACATAGCTGCTTGTTCTATAAGCATAAGTGACCCTAATGTTTTAGAGATCAAATCCTGTGATAAATTAGCTTTATTTTTTACAGATGTTTAAAAGAGGGAGGTAGAGATGACACTAGTCTTTCATTTAATTATAAACTCTGAAGTATGTGGTTTTTACAGCTTCACGTTTCCAAGTCCCAAGCACGGCTGTGAAAACTTACATTTTGCTTTCTCTGGGTATGTCCATGTAAACAGCTTGTATGCTTGGTAATTGAATTAAAATGAACTAATGCAAATCTCCTTGCAAAATTCTGTTAAAATTGCTCTGTTTCAGTTAGTTCCACATGAGAACTGAAGAAACAACAAAGCAATTTCATGCTTATTTGAAACTGAGCTAAGCCCCTCTGAGCTTGCTTATTTGTGAAAAGGTTTGCACTGCTCTGTGAAATGCAGTGCTGAAGTCTCTTATGGATATTTGGCATTCCTTCAGGTGATCCCCACAGGAACATTTGCTTCCTACAGAAAGTGAAACCACAATTTAAAAAACAGTATTCAATTACTTTTGTGTTTTTAAAGTTCTTTTTAATTTTTTTTTAATCTGAGATTTAATATTTAGGCAAGATTACAAGCTCTGATGGAAAATTAGTAAGGCTGAATTACTTTCCAAAGTTCATAAAGGGTTCCTGTCTCATAATTCAATGAACAGAAGTATTTCTGCAGCCAGAATTTGAACTATTAGAGGATCAACTGATTTTTCACAAAGTATTTTAACTGTAGTGGCTGCTTTATGCTTAGGATTTATTATATGAGGAATTTGCTTCTAGCCTTGGAAATAATTGTACTTTACAACCTTGAGAAAACATCAACACACTTATGGATAGAAGGTAAAACAGAAAGTCTCTGTTTTGGTGTTTTATCAATTAAATCTTCTGTCTGCATTTCCTTATTTAAGGAGAAGTTTTACAATTTTTGTGAGCAGGTGCTTAGCAATTTCTGTGGCTGTGCTTAATATATTCAGAGCATGAGATTTTACTGTATGTGATATAATTAGTCCACACTGATTTAGAAATGGCTTGTTATTGCAATGGATACACTGTGAAAGTCAGAAAAGCACATTACACTGTATGCTGCTCTCAAAAAAAGAAGCAATCAGCATTAGTTTGCTAATCAGAAGCCAGAAACAACAACGAGATTTTAGAAATTAGATGCTATCATATTAGTGGATCATTCACACACTATTTCATATCTTTTATAATCACTTTGGATTCCTCTTGAAAGTGTTGAACAGTGGTGATGGAGTTGGGGATCTGCTGACACTTCAGAAATGCTTCATTTATGTCTTAACGTGCTAGGTGGGACCTGTTTTTTGCCCCAGTAAGAGGAAAGATGGATAAAAAGACGTTTATGTGGATATGAGCAGTAAATCTGTCATTATTAATCAATATCCACGAGTGTCTGATTGGATTGAGGCATCTCCAGTGCAGTTTTAAAAACTTGAATTGATACAAGGCCTGTATGATCAGAGCAGCTGCTTTAGAAGGAAAGAAAAGGATGTGGGTATTCAGATGGGAATCCCAAAACTGTGATCATGAAAGAGCATACCAACTTTTCATAAACCCTTTGTGAAAGCCTGAGAGAGAAAGGGACCAAACCTCAAAAGAAAAAGAAAACAGCAGTGGTGAAGGTTGTGGTTGCTCAGAGGGAAAGAGAATTCAGAAAGGGTGGCCTTTGTTGGATTTAGGTGCCCCATGTCACTGTGATAATGTGAATGTGGCCATAGTTTGGCTGGTGTTGAAAAGCCCTCCATCATATTTGTTGATCTTGACTTAAAACAGGAAATAAAACTGTAGCAGTTCCTCACAGCTCCTCTTTAAGGATTTTGCAGTTGCTGGTGGGGGCAGTTGTGTGTTGCCTACTATTTTCCCCTTTTTTTAAATTTTCAATTCCCCAAAGAGCTTTGTGGTTTTGCTCTTGCATTCTGTGTTCCTTTCTTTTCTTTCTCCTCTCCATTCCAGCCAGCTACTTTTGGGAGGGACAGGAATACCCACTGACTTGGAGTACATAATTTCATCTTCTTATAATCCTATATGCAGTTTACTTCTGTAGAAGGAGAGAACAGGAAATCTTGTCTTAGAGGAAAAGAGGGTTTTGTTCTTGGATTTAAAATGAAAATGACTCTGCTCCTCATTCAGGAGGAATGCTTGTGATTGTAGTAATTGTTCAGAGCTATGAACTGCGGGAGACACAAGGTTTAAGAAAATGTGACCAACATAAAGATGAGTTAGGGTAGTCTCAATACAGGCTTTTTGTGTGTTTGAGGAAAGCAGGCGATCCACTAGTGCAGGGTTACAAAGATGAACTTGTTTCATGTGGTTTTAATCAAAGCTGGGATGCCTGGAATTAAGGGTCACCACCCTGCGAGGCACCTTGAGAAGAACTGCTGTTTCAAATAAGGCCATTGCTGACATGAATGTGCACTGAAAGTTATGCTTTGTTAGAAACCAGGCATAACAACCAAACCAAACAAAACCAAAGAGAAAACCCACATATCAACAGGATATCTCAATTTGTATTTTGCAGTCATTTATAATACAGAAAAGAAGGAATATTGTTTCGCTGTCCAAGAAAATGAGAAATTTAACTTGTTCAGGCACATCTAATATATTACACAGTAATGATTCTGAGCAGTTCTGAGGCCAAGCCACACTTGAAAAAATTGGCCAGATTTGTTCTCTGTTATTTCCACTTCACCCTGCTCCCACAACTGGCTGCAGCATCCTCCTTGCCTCTGCTGGCTGCAGCCACAGCCCTGAGCTTGGGCTCATAAATCTCCACCGGAATGAACACATCCAAGCAGATCCTGTGCCCCTCCATGGTGCTCCCCAGTACTCCCAGTTCCCAGACTGGCATACAGGGCCAGACAAACCTGCCTCACACTCAGCCTGAGGTCATGATGCATTGCACTCCAATAGGGAGGAGATAAAGCTTCATCAAAACCACACCTTCAGTGCACCAAGAGTCTGCAGGATTTGGATCAGAAGTTAAAGCTACAGTTGTTTCTGTCAGTGATGCTGGGTGGTAGCAGAATTTATTTTTTGAAAAAGAGGTGAAGATAACATTAGAAACCCACAGCTCCATGGTTGTGGTCTAGCTTTTGCATTTGATTTAATCTCTCGACATTAACGAAGAGTTGGACACAGACAGCTTAATACAATGCAGTTTTACTTGTACTTGTTCTCTTGTTGCCTAGCTATCCTGAGTACAAATAAACAAAGCATTCAAGGTAGGCACAGTTCTGGATGGAGAGAAGGGCATAAATGTTGTTCTGGAAGACTTAAATAAGCAGATGAAAATAGGTTCTGACACATTTATCCTGGGCTTTTCTGGCGCACAACTAGCCTTGCTTTTTGGCCAAAAATCGTGTCAAATTCATGTTAGGATTGAAAAAATGAACTCACCCAAGGAGAAAAAGCTCAAAGATAAGACTGCAATAACCTGTGACAGCCCTCTGTGTGATGCTGCACCAATGTCTGCGGTGTCAGGAAAGAGGATTGAGGGATGTCTCCATGGGGACTGGAGCCATCTCCCCCACAGTGACCACGGGAGATCTAACAGCACAACCACCAGTAGGGCTTCATAAAGAAATTCCAATGTGCTTTACTCCTTGCATCCTTCAGAGATTCAAAAGCAAGTTGGAACAGAGAACTGGAAGCCTGAGATTTCCAGTTACCTCTCTTGACACAAAAGATTGAATGATGAAGGACTGTCATAAAAGGAGGAAGCAGAGCAATTGTCTAGATGTGGCCAAAAGATAGTTGCACATTTAGATTCATTTGACTTTGAATCTCTAGTAATTTTAAATTGAAAATTTAGATTTATGTAATGCAGGAGAAAATAGAAGGAAAATAACAAACACCTTACCAGTTTCCATTTACTAAGCAAGGGAGCTATAATGCCACTGTTGAATGGGATAGTGTGGGCCTGACTTGTACTGAACATTATATAGCATAATGTTCTTAAAGAAGCCCATAAACCCTGCACCCAGCACACCTGAGGTCTCTTGTTTTCCAAATTTAGCTGCACAAGAGGAACTGTTACTTTTTTTTCACCCAAACTTTGAATAGAATTCAGTCTTTCCAAGCTTCATGCTTAGAACATTTATGTTCTATGAGAATTTGATGCGTTGGCTTGAAATGCGTGTACCTTTCTATTTTGTGTACAAATGTAGTAAATCGCCAATACTGGCAATTTCTGCCTGAAAGGTGCTAGCAACAGACTCCTTCCTTTAGGAATCTAAGAGATCCTTTGCAATCCTCCTCATGGACAAGCAGTGAAGCAGCCCCTGTGTCTGCATTCTCCTACTGCACTTGGAATGAAGCTTATTGTCATTTTGGATCAGCTTGCAGTTACATTATCGAACCCAAACAAAGAAATCTAGACAAAAAAATTTCCTAAATAGGACAAGATGGTTACATGGCCTAATGCTCTCAAATTCAGCATGCAGTAGATTGCCAGAATGTGAGTATATTTTTGTTTTTCCTTCTGCCTGCCAAGCCTGGTTAAATACTGAAGCATAATAGTAATAGCACCCTGTAATAGGATGTTGCTATTTGCAAGGATCTATAGGTGATTTTTGCTGGGAACTGGCAACCTCTGTATTTCATATCAACACTTTCAGAGATGTGTTTGGCTGATGGTTGTTTGAATGCATAACATGTGAACTATTCAGTATTTCATTTGTATACTGTTCTGTTTTGTGACACCCTATCTATAGAGCCATAAAGGTTCTTTGATTACTGTCCCTGATGCTGTTTTAATTTGGGGTTTGTTTTTCGTGTGGGGAGTAGAAGTAATAGTAGCATTTTTCTACAAGAGCCTTAACCTTATTGAAAGATAAAACCCCCTAATAAATTTGGCATATCTTCAAAGCTCTCTGTGCTGTACAGATGCCTTCTTGTTCTATAGTCCAAGCAGTTTTTTAGACCCCCCCACCTGCTGGCTGGAGTAAATTTGCTCAGCTGCATAAATGAAAAAGAATGTCATACTGAGTATGTTTGAAGGCTTGTGAACCAAGTTTAATCTACTGTCATCATCATTTACATCTTCTTGTGCACGCTGTGTTTGTAGTGAAGCAGTTAATACATTTGAGTTACTGTTCTTCCCTGTTTGCTAAGCCTCACAACCCCAGACTGAACTGTTGTGTTCATCATGTTCACCAGGGCTTCCCAGTACCTTTACCTGGAATGGTTTCTTTCAAATGTGCCTGTTGAGTTCCCTTCCTTAGAACACCTGACAGATGTATGAATGGGAAATGTCAGGAAAGATGTGTCTATACCATTGAACAGGGGGAAGCATAGTGGAGCTGTTTCCCCTGGTAGAAATGGCCAAGAAAACAATCCTGACACCCCAGCTGATGTTAGAATTGATGTAGTTGATCTCTGTGGAAGGATACAGAGGAACACACCTGGGTGTCAGAGCTTGCAGGGGGATGAGGGGCTGTGTGACATTAGATGAGGCTCTGACTGCAAAATGTGTTCAGAACTGATCCACTTAACAACTCAGATGTGATAAAGGCAGGTTTGCAGGTAAGAGCAGTGGTTGGAAACCCAAGCTATAACTGTTTCCAGAAAAAGCTGTATCTGACTCGTAAGTTTAGGCCCTGGCCTGTAATGTGGGACTGTTCTGTGTGGATTCATAACTCATCCCTGCCCCTCAGAAATTACTGGAACCAGCTCTTCCAGTGGAGCCCTTCAGCACATTGTACTGCCTTTAATTAGTTCTGATCACATCAATATGAAAACTAAACTTTACATTTCTAAAATGAGTTTGCTGAAGCAGTCTTGGGCCCAAGCTAAGAATTAGGTGCTGGCATCCAAATGCCTCAAAATATATAAGCACCAAGTATTACAGACTTCTCACTCACATTGCAGGAGTTTAAAATGGGTCAAGCTAGGATGTTTGAATACTATTTCTGACTTTTTGATTTGTACTCCATCTTTGGCTCCATTAGAGTACACTTTGATTAATAGAACCTGTTGTCACCCTTGTTCTGTGCAGGCTATTTTCTTTCAAGAGTAATTATTGCAGTTATACAACAAGGTTTGAAACTGGCTGTGCTTTCTCTTGCAGTTTTGATTTTAGATATTCTAAGGAGCATGCTAAAAATGTTGTTTTACAGCTGTGCCCGTATCTTCCATGTGTACTGTCAAAAATGGACTAGATTGACATTTAGTAGTTCAGCTCCTGGCAGGAGCTGGATATTTGTCAGCACCACTAGTCCATAACCAAAAAAGGTATTACATGGAGAAAAAAAAAAATATCTTTCAAGCAATTTAGGTTTCTGCTTCTGAATGCAAAAAAGCAGGCAAAAGATATTTTATATTGTGAGCATGGAGATTTTCCTCCAGCAAAAGTATCTCATAAGTTCTCTTCCATAAAGGTTGGTTTAAACTTAGGCTTTTAAAATACACCAGGTTGGAATTCTGGTGGTGCTGTGTGTAAATTTGTGTGGCTATGAGCTGAGGCTGCCAACTAATGCACAGGAGAACTCAGAAACCAAGAGAGTGGAGCACTAAGGGGAGGCAGCAGCAGGAAAGGGACTCGGGGAAAGGACTTAACTTGACCTCTGTCAGTCATTTTCTTTGCAGTAGGAAAAATGTAAACTAAACCTTTTTGCCTTTGCAAACTTTGAGAAGTCTCCTTTGCAGGAACTTTTCATTTTCAACCTTTGAAGGAAATGGGAGCTCAACTGCAAATTCCACAGCAGTTTGAGGTAACATTTTTATGAACTATCGCTACACTTTCTTTGGAGTCTTTTTTTTATATATATATACAAAATATATGCTGTTTCCTGCCCTATTATTTTTTATAAGATTGTTTCCTTTATTTCTCATTGTTAACTTGTGTTTATTTTCATTATCTTTTTTTTTTTTTTAGGGAGGAAATCATAATTTGAGAATGCCACCTAAAAGCCAAGGTACTTCTTTATTCAACACTTGTGTTTCTGTGACCTAGCAATCTCCTCCAGTATATGCTCTTCTCATAGCTATTGCTGTGTATTACTATGTTTTTTCACTCTGATTTTTCACTAAGACATAAGTATCTGCAAAATCTACCATCAAGGAAGTCTAAGCAGTAGGGAAATGCACTCCTGTATTTCTCAAAGAGCCCACTATTACTGCATAGTCTCAACTGCAAGCAGCACTTTCCCACACCCAGTTTTTCCCAGATTTCTGGCTTTAGTATGAAGTGCAATAGCTGTTATAAATTAAAACTAGGTGTTTGCTTGCTGATGTATACCTATACCAGTGCCAAACAAATTAAATTTACAGTCCAGGAAATACTCAGGATGCTTCCTCTTAAATCAAGAAAATCTCTCTCATTAAATCAATTAGGTAGCACTTAGGGGAAAATTGATCCAGGATATCCGAAGGCATTAGTAAAGTGTTGGGTTGTTTCTGCACAATTAGGGTTATATCCTGGCCAGTGGTTTGATCAGGATATTTGGAAAATTTGGAGTCATTCTAGCAGATGAACCACTGCCCTCTCTGCAGGTGTTCAGCAGGAGCCCTCAGCAGAAAAGGGAGGGGTTTGCTCAGTCCTGTACTCTCATGCTGTTACTTCTGGCTCCTTTTGACCCACAGCCCAAGGCAACAGCTTCTCAGTCTCTGTGGGGAAAGCAGTGCCCTGCTGGATCCCTGCCTGCTCTGGAGCCTGAAGAATGACCCATGGCAGAGGGCCCAAGGTGGGTCCTGCCACGTGTGCAAGCCTGGACACACTCATCTCAGCACACTGAGAGCTGCACAAATGCAGTGGCTCATGCTAGAGAGCATTAATAGCTCAATATGGTATAAAGAAATCTGTAAAGGCTCCATAACCCTTTCTGATTTAGGAAAACTGTTTATTTTAATAGTTCACTCAGCTCTACCGATGCACTCTAATTGAGTTCAGCTGAATTATTTCCCTGTCTGCTGCCAGCCTTCGCCCTCCCGCAGCTCCCTGGCAACCAGGTCCAGGGTAGGCCTTTAAAAGAGGCACAACTCTCTTTTGCAGTCTGCTGAAATGTCACTCTCCTCATTATCAGGCAGAGCACTATCCAGACCATTGTCAAGAAGCAGCCTCCTGTCCCAGCTGGCCTCCAATTCCCAGCAGCAGGACTCTTCCCAAACAGCACCCTTCTAGGTCCCCACACTGAACAGCACTTTGGACAGTAGCAGCAGCAAAAATAGTTTCACCCATGCCTTTTTAAAATGTGAGATCTACAATATATGCATATATATATATTTAGAATCTATTAAAATATCCAAATTCTATTGTTTGTCTATCCACTGGAATGGTGAATTATGGCTGTGCCTGTAGATCTCCCACTATTAAAGGTGTCTCATAAAGCATCAGCAGTGCATGTCTGAGCTCTGCTGTAAAACCTGGGCTAGACTGTAGAGAATAGAGCCTTTATTTCTGGGTTTGCAGAAAGAACTGAGTGCTTGTGACACATCCATCAACCTTGTTTGGCCAGGACATTCCCAACCAGTCCAACATGAGCAAGCTGAAAGTGGGGTGAAGAGGGTTTTGAAGCATTTTTCTTTTAAAACTTAGCTTGGACATTCTTGATACATTCAGAAGATTCAAATGCACTTAGCCTCATGGCAATTTGAAATGTTCAGCATTTTCCTGTAAAATTCCTCGGTATGGGAGTTCAGATACATCAACACTCTTGCCAAAATACAGCCATGATTTTGCTTTCCAAATGTGAAACTCCCATTGAAATCACTTGGTCACTTTCTATTAACTTCAGCCTCAGTTGGACCAATCTTAGGAGAAGCACTCAGGGAAAAGTTTCATAGTGCTTCAAGCATGAGAAAATAATTTTAAAAATCCTACTAGCACTTTGGGAAACTTTATATAAATGGACAACATTGGGCATGAACTTTCAAACAGAAAACCACATAGAATCTGAAATTTAAAGGAATGTGCCTTGACTACAAAGGACAATTGCAGCAAATTCCTTTACCTAGTATATAACTAAGGAGGAAAATAAAAATTTTATAAAAGTCTTTTGCTAGATTAGCAATGTGCAAACAACTAGTGCTGAACTTGAAAAAACAATTTGCATTTTTCCATGTTTTGCATGGAAAACTTGCTAAACCATCAGCATCCCTCACCCAGCTACTGCATGAGCTAGCCTGCACTTTTTCAATGCACGTTTCTAAGATGAACAGATCACAAGCCCTGTTCAAACTTTGCTTTATGAGACATAACCCCAGTTTCTCCCCCTGAAAGGCAGGACACTCAAGTGCTGCAGCACAAAGAGAAGCAGAACTGTAAGTGGCATGCTGGAGACATGATTTTATTTATAAAACTGTAAAAACTACTAAGGAAAGGGTGTTGAATTATAACCATGAATAGAAGTTTTTCTGTCCTAACTTTACTATTGTATCCTTTATATTATTGCAGGGAAGGCAATGCAGGGAGTAATACAATAATAATTACTTGTAGCATTTACAGTCTCTACTGTGCATTAATGTGCTTTTATTGGAATATTGTTATAATTTTTAACAGTTTAACTGACAGTGTTGGGGTTTGGGGAAATTTCCAAGTACCTGAAGTACATGGGCTGCAGTAGGAAAATCCAATTATCTGTGCATATCTCAGTAAGGGGTTGTTCCCAAGCTCAATGCCTGGTTTTGGCAGTCAGTGATTTGCCTGGTGCCTGCAGGAACTCACTGCCAGACTAGACCAGACCAGAATAAAGTAAATTAAAATTTCCTTAAGAAAGGGAACTTCTGTCTTATCTATAGAACTGAAACTGTTTTAGTCTTTTCCTGACTTTTTCCCCCTTCCCTTCAAAACACTACAGTATTCTATTGAGTTACAGCATTCTGAAAAACTTCATATTTTGCCCTTTAGAACTCTCCTTATCATGCCCAAAACAGAAGATAATTTGGTTTGGTTTTATTAAAATCCCTTCTGAACTTTTTACGCTGTAGCTATTCTTCCCAAATGAGTCATACAATAACCATTCCCAGTTTGTAGTCAGTTCTCCAAAGAAGCAGAAGAAAAAAGAAACAACTTCCTTTTAAGGGAATGAGACCTGTTTGTAAAGATAAACCTCTTTCTATTTCTATTTGAAGACATTCTCCATAACCCAAGAATTGATAGTTATAAAAACACTACCTACTTTATTTGGACTACAAAAACAGTGCTAGCTATAGAACATTGTTTAATGTTAGCTTAAAGCATCTGTATATACACTCACACATAGGGGCATTGTTGAAACAACACATGCAACATGTCAAATGAGCAGCAAGTTTACAAGAAATCTCTAAGTAACAGCTTGAAAATTGTCTGATTTCCTTTTATTTAATATTTTTAAATCAATTTGTTTAAACAAAGGAGTATTTAATATTTATGTGAAATGAAAACAGTTCAAGAGTGTGTAATTGTATAAGTAAGCTAACAGCAATCTCTTTTAAAGAGCTCTGTGATTCCCAACAAGAATCATGCTGCTTGAATTAAAAACTTGAGATTACTTGGGGTTTTTTCTCCCTTGGGGGTGGGATCACTTTGCAATCCAGGACATCCAGAAATGTATTCTAATTTTAATGAAAGCTGGAACTCAGGTAAGAACCAGATTCTGGTAGCTGGTACTGTAAGGAAAGTTGCATTTGTCGTGAGACTCACAGTAAGTTTTAAAAAGTTGGGCAGATAGCCACAGGTATTTTTATTTCACTGGATCTGTTACTTATATAGGAAGGTAAGAATGGAGTTATAAATTAGTCAAAGGTTGAAGAGGAAAAAAAACTGATATTAATTCAGACACAGGAGCAGAGATGAATTGTTGAAGTTGTATTGCCATCCATTTAGCTCTGAACCTCTGACACTATCGTTTATTAGAGAGGTGGAGACAACAGAATCCTTTGTAACAGGGATTTATATTACCAGAGGAGCTACAGCAGACTTTTTCTGTGTTGTTAAAATAAATTAATCAAAACCAGCAGGGGAGCGTCCTTGAATTACAATGGTTGCATTATTCAGAAACTGTAAAGATTGAATTTTTAAGGAAATCCAAAAGGCATGGAGCTTGGGAAGGAGCCAGTTGGGGTTGTTTTTAATGCTGCCATTTTTGACAATTCTTAATTTAAGAAGCTGGAGTATTGTTTCGAGCAGACCTTTGGCGTGCATTTTTAATGATTTTATTTCATTTTCTTCCTCTGAATTATTTTTATGTATTAACACACATATAATATGGCATCTCTCAAATCCCAGATAGATCCTGAAGTACTTTGATGATCTTTGTCCAAGATGTGTTCCAGCTTTAGGACATTTGCTAAGTCCATAGACAGAAGCCTGCGGCCCACACATCCATGAAATGCACTGATCCTACAAGGGCAGCCCCACGTGCTCCTTCTGGGAGCTGAAGCAATGTTTTCCTAACAAACCTTGCACAGAGGAGAGGGGTGCAGGGTAACTGATACCATTAGATCATAGGCATGAGTTAGAAATTTAGTTTAAAATGTTTTCTAGAAGTGAAATTCCTGCAGAGGGTCAGAACCTCCAGGTGCACATTTCTTGCCAGGATCACTCAGCAGGGAACGGCCACGTGCTGAACGCACAGCATTGACTTTCTGCAACTCTGGTTCTGTCAAGGAGCAAGAGCCTTGGAAAACATCACCATTTGAAGTGGTGTTGTTTACATTGAGGCACAGCTTTTATTTTTAGCAAGGATGTAACTTTTATAAAACCATACTGCTAAATACAACAGATGAGCATCACTGATATTGCTGAATCTCTCAAATGACAAAATTCCTACTTGCTTAATTAGTTTAAATTAAATCCTTTTCTCTTCCAAAACTTTAAATAATAGAAGTAAGGATTAAGAAAGATAATGTGAAAATGCTATGAGACTAAAATAAAAAATATCTTCAAATCTTACTCAGATGTTAATAATTCTAAAGAATTTTCTAAAAATAACAACAAAAGAAACAAGCAGATGCAAATGAAGAGGATAATCTTGACTGTATCAAACATCTGGAAAATATAAGTGCACATGAAAGAGCTGCTCATTTTGAGGATTTAATTTAGTAACTCATCCTGCTCAAGAAGATTAACACGTGGCCATAAAATACCTGCATGCCATCAGATTTCACCCCAACATGGTCACAGAAAGATTTCAGATAGCCCTAGCTGTATTGCTGAAGGATGGAAGCATCCCTTTTCATTTTCTGTGGTTACTGTTGCTCCAGCTTTGTTTCAAGACATCCTTCATATTTTTCAACTATTAAATGTGCATCTGACTTGGCTGCATTGTTGTTGAACTTCCAAGTAACCTTAGTATGTGCCAGATCCTCAGTACTTGATTTTTAGACTGCAAACTGCATAGGAAAGCAACAAATAACTGCATCTTGTATCAGATTAAGAGGCATCTTTTGTAAGTACTTCTGAAATGAAACCTCTGGCAGCTACAGATCCAAAATCCTCCATCTGACATTTCCCTATGGAAAGTGCATCAACTCCCAACAAAGGTTGAATGCTAACTTTTAAAACAGGAGACAAAAGCAGAAGAGGGCATGGACATAGCTGCCTTCTCCTCTCACATGCACTGTGCTGCTTCCTGAGCTTATTTGTGAAAGAAAAAGCAGTCTGAAGGAACATCTGGCACTATGACAGCGTGGTATTCATGGGTGATTTTTCCAAAGGGTGTAAGGAAGCCCCTGGTAATTCAGTCAGCCCTGATCTGCAGCATTTTTCCAAATGCCAAGCACCAAACAAAAGGAGTAGAAGCCAGGAGGAACTTGTGAAGGCACAGAACAGAAAAGACATTGCTGTGAATTGGTTCCATAATTTTGTGTTTGTTTCCTGAGCAAGTGCTTCCCAACAGTTCATATTACTATGCACATTAAGAATTGATAGGTTGTGCAGCTCCTTATCTCATGGCACTGATTTTAGCTTTTTAAGAAACCCTTTTAATCAGACACATTTTCAGCATGCTGGTGATGTAAGGAGTCATTTAAAAACTGACTGAAGATCAGGAGTGACCTTTTAAGCAACTGAATAGGAATGTGAACATGTACAGTGCTCTTTTTCACCTAAAAGATGACTCAGATTGCCTCAGAAGGCTTTGCTGACACCTCTTACTAATATAATTTTGAGGGAAAACTCCCATTATGTGAACTGCTACTATCTCCTCAAGTTTCTCTGGGAAGCACACTTTTTAAGGATTACATAGTCTTTAAAAAGATGTCACAGGCCAGCACCTCCATAAATTAAATTCAGTGTTAGAATCAGCCTCCAGTTTCCTTTGCTCTTTATTATTTTGCCCTGAAACTTACCTTTTTCTTATTAACTTATACAATTAATTGAAAAAAACTGTGAAAGCAGCTTAATGTCACTGTGTCAGAGGGGAGTGTACATTCTTTTAGCATGGAAGAAAGGAGTCAAAACCAGCCAAGTGCAGTTGTGTCAGAATCTGTATTTGAGATACTGGTTTAGGGTGTGACTAAGTGTGTTAAAATAATGGAGAAACTAGAGGTGCACAAGGCCTGTGTGGGCCAAGTTAAGTGGCCAAAAGGAAACCCAAGCACATGAAAATATCATTTGGCTTGAGAGCATCTTGCAAATGTAAAACTGGAGAAATCCACAAAAGTTCATGAAAACTTTTGCTCACTTGGGCATAAGTGTAATTTTTGCTTTAAGGGACATGCAGGTCTAACATGAGATTATGTGAATCCCCATGGGTGAACACTGCTTTCTGTAGTACTGCAGATCTCTAAAAGCAGAGAGCATTTCATAATATATCCTTTCTTCTCATAGTGATCTGATGGAAATCTATTGGAAGCAGCTTTTTAGTCATTTATCAGAGAAGAGAGGCACTGCCTAGGGCTGAGGCAATAGGCAACTCCTCCAGCTGTGAATCACTGGGTCTGCATCCAACACATTGGATCCAGTCACTGAAATAAATCGTGTTCCTTGCTCTTGATGGAACACACCTGCCCACAAACGTTCCACAATGAGTATTTTTCAACCTTTAGACAAGCATTTGGGTCTAGAGCAGTAAAAGGTTTTGGGGAAAGATTTGGTTTGGCTCTCATGTTAGGTGAGCTCAATTGCCATGCTGTTTCCTACAGCAACACCTGAAACACCCGAAAAGAAAGCATTTTCCATAAGAGGGGGGGCTCCTCCCCACCCTTTTCAGTTTCAGCTGATTATGCTAAAACATGATCCCATTTCTGCCTGCCTATTTTTCTCCCAGGGCCCAGCAGCAGATGAACTGTGCCAGGGTTTAATTCTCCAGCACTGGATGATGCAGGAAGCCAGAGGCCTGAATGCAAGTCTGATTTGAACAGGTCAGTGCATCTTTAGTTTTTGCCTGAGTCAATTAGCACCCCATATCAATTTGTGCTAATTCCCAGCCTCTGCAGCTTTTCCAGGCCTCTTATGCAAATCAGGCCTGGAAGCAAACAACCAGTGAGTGACCCAGAAGGCTGGTACGGGGCTGGGCACTATTGTTCTCAGGCCATGCATTTCAGTGCTCTGTTTGTTCATAGTGTAACTCTAAAAAAATGACAGCCACAACCATAACTACCTCCCCAGGCTTAATTATTGTAGCCTTTGTACTGTTCTTGCCAGTGTAGAAAAAGAGGCATTCATGGGCCTCTCACTGCATCAAGATTCATTGGATTGTTCCTCACTGTTCCTGGAAATATAGAGGAAGAAAAATCTGAAACAGAATGACAAAAGGTTTTAAAGTCAAGCCCCTTCTGTAGTCACAAATTGTGCCATGAAATCAGAAATGCTTTGGTAGCATTGTCTTGGGCGTCTGGAAAATTGCTTTAAAATGTACCATGTTTAGGAGCTGCATCAGGGTCCTTGAAATGAAGATTCAATAAAATTTAGTTACATCACACCTGTACTACTGATCTGTTAATTTTAAACTATGTGGGTAAAAATGGGCTAGAGCTGCAAAACTCAGGTTTCCAACCCCATGGCTTGTCAATGACGCAGTCTTGGATTTGGTGTACTTCATGCTAGTCTATTCTTCATCAAATTAGTAAAATGAACAACTAGTGTTACAGACTGAAGTCATGACTGAAAGTGAGGGCAGAGAAAGGATAATGAGGAATTTATTAAAAACACCATTTTAATATAGCTCAAAATTTGATTTAAATTGGATACAAGACGTGGGAGAGTTCTTACACCTCCAGGGCTCCCAGCCCTGTCTGCTCAGCCTGGCTGCAAGAAACTGAGGTTTGAAATAATGTTTTTTAGTCTCTTTTTAATTATTATTTCACTGCATGTAATCAATAGTTGTGTGTAATATTACTGTTTAATGTTCATAATATGGTGTCAGGTGCAGAAATGCTTTTGTTTTCTCTTTAAAGCATTACAACTGCTTCTTTTTTTTTTCTGAAATACTACTGAAATACTTTTTAGTCAGGTTTTTTCTAAGATCAAAATTTGTCCTAACTGTAGTGCTATGAAACCACAAGTCAAACCCTAGTACAAATTTGTAGAGCCCTCCTTAAGGGGATTACATTTTATTTGTGTGCATGGAATAACAAGTAGAAGTGAAAGGAAGATTTGGAATTATTAATTTGATATTCTGTGATTCTTGACTTGGTTTATATACAAATTTTCCTGAGGGCATTAACATTGAACTTCAAGATTATGTAGTGTGAGGGCCTGAGCTGAATGATCCTTTCAGCTTCAGTAATAAAACTTTAAACCTTTCAACCAAAACTTCTCCAAGGTAGAACTGTCTTTGCATTCACTTACCTATGATTTTGGGGATTGTGAAGAGCACCATCTAGTGATAATCAATAATTTCAGTGTCATGAAAAGGTGATTAGTTAAAGGGGACATAAAGGCACACTGCTAATTCACCTACCAAAGGGACTGGGGAGCTCCAAAGGAAACAGTGTCCTAGTTGTGGTTTTCAAATGTCAGGGGCCTTTCCTCAGACACCCCCAAAAATGTGTAATACATCTAAGGACTGACTTAGACTAACAGTATGAATACCATGAGATAACTTTAATACTAAAATTTTGTTTCCAAAGCTAATTGTGTAATCTTACTATGTATTCTATGATGAAACTCTCCACTTTTTTCATGGCTTATTTTGTATTGGTCAGCATAATATACTTATTCCACTGACTGACAATTTAGGTGAAACACTTCCAATTTCCTAGGTATCCCCCCCCCCTTTTTTTTTTTAAACCTACAATTCTGAAACTTTGGTCTTTTTTTCTATGAAGGATGTCTAACAGCTGCTCCTTTGTGAGGATCTTAGGCATTAAATAGTATCACATGTTGGAATTTGCTTAAAACATCCATGCCTAATGATAGCTTTTCCTAATTTGAAGGATTTTGCAAGAGATTCTTACACTATCCCTCCTGCAAGTATTATTTCAGCATGCAGAAAGCTCATTATGAATATATGATAATAGAGAAAGCTATTTATCCCTTTCAGATTACTTCCATATGCATCCTCTGTAATTAAATCAGTGGCTTAGGGCAGCTGGCCTTTGAAGTGATCTCTGCAAAATAGGAAAATGTAATTTGTGGAACAAAATGCTGATCACTCTATTCCAGCCACATCTGTTCAGTTCTATTAGTTCAGAGAATTCTGTCCTGAGAGAGTTCATGAAAGTAGAAAGTTTCCCGTATTTCTTTCAGTCCAAAGGAAGTTCAGTGGAAGTAGTGGACACTATTCTAACCAAATAACAAGGTTTGAAGTCAGAGGCATTTTTGCCCACAATTTGCAGTGAATTCAGTGAAACTGATGTTTAACTAAGTAGCTGAACTTGTGTATGTGAGAATGATAAGAGAAAGCAGAGCAAGAATTCCTGGCAGAGAAGATGAAGATTTAGAGAGGTAAATAGAGATGAGTGTTTCAGTGGTGGTGGATGAATAAAGCTGTTAGAACTCACGACATGATTCCCCCTGATAGCAGCACATCCTGGAAACACCTTCTCTTACAGGGGTACAGACAACAATTGCAATCACTGTTGCACAGCTCTCCTTGGAGGTGCTTTTCTTACAGGTGACTAGCAGGACCCTTAGAGCCTTTCCAAAGGGATGCCATTTAAACTGTTGGAGACAAATCTACAAGATGGGTGTGCCAAGGACTTACAGACTTGTCCAGCCACACCTGTGCCTGCTGGAAAACTGTCACCCCCAGCTGCCTGGCACTTCTCTCCCTTTCCTCCTTCCTCTCCTACCCTGGGGGTTCCTACACTTCAGCTCTGACAGATAGACTGCTCCTAGGACTGTTGCCTGAGCTGTCAGGCAAAATGAGGTGAGTTAGCAATGCCCTGAAGTCTAAATTGTTTGGGGATTACCATTCAGCCAGCACAGGTCAGTCTGTTTGCAGAGCTGAAGGAAGTGAGAGGGCAATTACAAGGAGGGTTTCAACCAGTAAACATTTGCAACTGAGGGATATGTCCACTGTCTCAATTTTTTCCATAGCTTACCCTGATACATTATCAATCCTTTAATAAATGGCTTCTAGTTTCTAGTAATGTCAGTCTAATCTGTACTTTTAGCAATCATTTTCTTACAAATAAGCACATTGAAATGCCTTCAGCTCAAGTGAGTATCTTTGTTCTCACACAGACTTCCAAGACAGGTTGGAAAATAAATATAACAAATAATTACCAAATAACTTGAATAAAAGTTACATTATATAACCATTTTATCACAATACCCCAGAGTCTAAGGTGGGTTTTTTATTCCTTAGAAGAGAATGACTTCTGCTAGACACAGAAATCTGTACTAAATAGATCCATAACAACATACACTCTTCCAATGAGGATTTTTATTCATGATGTCTGCTTCTAATTAAATATCTGCACTACATTATACATACTAAGGCCAAATCCTTTGCCCTTTGAAGTCAATGGCCAAGCTTCCAATGAGTTCATGTGAAAAAAAGTAACTCCTTGTTAAGGCTTCTTTTTGTGCAATTTCAAACATTTGGTTTTTAAAACAGAGCTTCAGCTTTGCCAGCTTTGCCTTCACACAGCAAGCAGCTCCTGAAATTCCTGTCTTAGGCAGAGAGTACTAGGAAGGGCAAATTTAGTCTTATTAAATTATGCTCTTCTGTCATTCTGTTTACTTTTCTTTCTGTTACTGTAAAGAGCCACAATGGACACATGGTGTCTTACATTGTTTTTATTTTAGAAACGTTCTAGAAATCCAATATTGCAGCAATTTATGCCATACGTGGCATGTTTATGCTCTGGAGAAGGTATCAAATGAAACCAGCAGTATAGAACAGCACAGTTTATCTACTTTCTTCATAGCTGTGACCCATCACCAGTTCATCTGCTAATGAATTGTAATATAAAACATGCCTTCAAAACCCAAAGCATCCAGTTTCTTAAATAGGACCATATTTCTAAAATATACTTACAAAAAGGCAAGTTCATAAAATAATGATTCCACAGCTACTCAGTCCAGGATGACATAACTCTTTTGAAGCAAAAGGTAACCCATGCATTCAGTGCCCAGTCCCAGATGTAGGAAGGAGATGTACAACAAAGAAAGAGACTAAAAGGATTCAAAAATATATTTCTATAAAGTAGAACAACAACTTGCAGACAGAGTTTCCCTGCTACATAAGAGAGGGACAGTCTGTGCTGTGCCCAGGACTGCAGATCATTGTAGAGGGCTCAGGGTCTAAGCTGTTACCTCTGTGGAGCTTAGAACCAGATTTTTTTAGAATTTACCTTCCACATAGCCACAAAAAAGGCAGCCACTTTTCACTGTTCCCAGCTCTCCACTGAGAGCAAGGTCCTGAGGTGTTTTGAAGATTTTTGGCCTTCATGCTCTACACCAGGTTGTATTGGCAGGTAACCAAAACACAGCACTTTGATTTTGGTGCACACTGAAGTGTTCCAGTCTAAATGTATGTTAGTCTGATCCTAAAATTCCCACTGACTATGGATTCTAATGAAATGGTGCAGATGGGATAAATTACAGAAAAGGGGAAAAAAATTCACTGTGTAACTTGTGTACATTAGGTTTGAAATTTAAAACCTTCAAGCTGATATCCAGGGGGTTTTTTTACTGCCAGTTTTGTTCCAGCCAATGAACAGTGAGTACTGGTTACAACCTAAATGTTATCATTTCTGTCCATAGCTGATTCCATGCACAGAATTATTTCTCTTAAAGCTGAAGCTATCTCTGCTAATCCTTCTCCCTTTATAGAGTGCTAAGCACTTAACTTATGAAATGTCATCCCTTAAAGTAATTTCTGCTGCAAATGGGAAGAACACTGAGTTCTGCATTTGAAAGAAAAGCCTTCCATGATATGCATAAATTGTTAGCTGTGTCTTCTTAAACAATCTGACACAATCCTAGAGGACTCTGTAAATAACATTTCCTGTTGTGATATTTTAATGTGAACTTGGCCAGAAGTCTTACTATTGCATTCACATTCACAATAAGAATGCAATGGCAAAAAATACAGAACAATGACAAGTAATAATGTCTTGCAGTGTATTTTAAATATTTCCAGCAAAGAAACTGCAAAATTAAGGCAAGCTCTATACAAAGCAGCTAATCTAATTTAGTAGGAATACACTGTTTGGTTTTTTCAGTTTGTTTAGTTTAAATCAGTGTGAATTATGGTGTTCATTCTATTCCATTGAAAACTCGCCTAGCATGAGAGTTGGAAAAGCATCAGTTGGAAACCAGCACAAATGAATAATACCATGTATCCAAAACATGCTTGCATTTGCCTAAATACTGTGGGAAGCATGCCAAAACCAGCTTGGTATGTAGTCCTGTATATCCAAAATGGGGTATGCACTCATGTGCTAGTTCAGCCTGCAGCTTTTAAACAGCAAGATGGGACTCCAGTGCTAAACATTTCCACTGGCACAATGGCTGGAATGCAAAAGCTAGAAAGTAGGGAACACAGAGCCCTAACCTTTACAAGAACATGTAAACCTTTGGTGGTTAAGGTGTATGAATTTTTTTTTCATTATTTTTCCAACTAGCAGTGGCAGATTTTTCAGAACAGAGTTATTTAGCAGTGGTCTATTTTAGCTAGATTTGGGGAGCCTTATTTTGTTCCTCTGTTTTGCAAAATAAATGAACTTAAGCTTCATAAAAGCCCAGCTTCTTCCAGTCTGTCAATGGAAGTTTTGTAATTCACTTAAATAAAAGCTGAACTGTGTCATCTTAACACATGCAAAAATGTATTGGTTATTAAATTGGGTCAAGGCTTGTAACACAGTCAAAATCCTCTCCAGAAAAGACAGATAAACCCACAATCTTCCACATAGCTCCTTGTGTGAAAGAATATGTAAATATTCTGTAAGGGTTCAGTATTACAGGGTTTTCTGAATATCAGCAAATGGCAGCTGTGTCAGAAGGGTGAATCTGAGAATAAGAGTCTGTCCAGGCTGCAAAAACAAACTATGTTTGGAAATGTATTAGCCAGCAAATTTAAACAAACAGTTTTAACTACAGGCCAAGTAAGGCAAGTTGTGTTTAAAATCGTGTAGGTTGACTCTAAACTCCCCTCCTCTGCTGCCAAAGTTCAACTAGCATGTTTTAAACATGCCTTGTTCTGCTGATTGTTCTTGCATAAAGTTGTGATCAAATCCTGCTCGAAATGCCAAGTGACACAAACGAGGCAGGGTCGTGTTAGCCCAGTGCTGAGCCCTCACCCAGCTCACTGAGAACTGCAATTCCAAAGGGTGGTGGAGAGGAAGATCCTGCTTTCACTAACCTCATTTACCTGCCTAAATGAGCAGGTAAGTGAGCATTTGCCAGGTGACCATGTAAGAGCATGACAACAACTTTAAAAGGTTTCCTTCAACCCAGCAGCTGAGATGTCTTTTGTGGACTGTGCTGGCATGTCTCACCCATTATTTTTTTTCTGCTAGACAAAGTGTAGAGGTCAACTTGATGAAAACCTCTTGGGGTTGTTCTGTACATGTCAAGTATTTTGGATAAAGCAGAGAAAAAGCCAAACTGCCACAACACAGCCCACCTCTGTTTACATCCAGTATTAAATAATCATATTCAGACATTACTTTTCACGCTGATGGTTCAGGTTGTTTGAGTTTCACTTTCTGTTTCAGGTTCCAATGAATCCAAAATGATGAAACTGAGACTTGAAATCTGAGCATGTTGATGGACAAGGGCACAAGTCTAAAATGACCAGGCAGCCAGTTGTCACATGTCATTACTAAGCCAAAGGTAAAGCAAATTTGGGAAGCAGTAGCAGAAGTGTCCTGGTAAGCATCTGTTCATTTTTACTTTTAGGATACTGATCTGGATTTCTTTTGACACACTTACAGGTCTGAGTCATGCCACTTGCCTCCCTTAAATATTAGAACTATTTGGTTAAGTTCCCAAACTTGAATTATCAAGACTTTGGCAAATACAAACAATGAGTTAATCAAATTACTGTTTGGTGCAGGTAGCAAATATGCTGAGAACCATGTACCTCTCTTGCTAAGTTAATAGAGTCACATTGCAGTTATAAATCTAAATCATCTATAGGACAACTCCTTTAAATGATCTGTTGCAAAAGAGATGCTTATTAAAGGATACAACTTTACTGTTAAATATTGTTAAGTATTAATAGAAAACCTTACAGGACTTTCTTTCAAATGCTAGTTCAGAAAATCAGCCATTATTTTGCGTGTATTTTAAATTAAAAACTGCAAAGAAATTTCCAAGAAAAAAACCCACGATGATATTAATTTAAAAATATTATTTCATATATCTCATGGTAAAACAGAAAGGACATCATGCACTGCTTAGCTTTTATAGATCTTGAATACTTATCCTTCTAGGGTCACTGCTACGCTGAGATTTCTCATCTCCTGCTTCGGGAGAACAGCACTGACATGGTTTAGTGAAGGGATACACACAACCACAGTTTTCCTTAGCTTTGGACTCATGATTAAACTATTTTTTTTTAAATGACATCCATTTATTAGATAACCTTCTTAGCACAGTGTGTCTTTGGACATGGCATTTAAAATACTTTATTTTAAAGCCCTTAAGTTTTATTGGGGCAGTGTATAGAATAGGCAAATTCTCTTTATCTGAAAATAAGTTTTTATGAAGTATTTGCAACATTATTAGACTTCACAAAGTAAGTTGTTGCAGAGAGCCAGGGTTTAGAGGAGGAGAATTGTCAAATACTTCTTATGCCTCCACAGAAAATGAGTCAAATGTATTTGTTGAATAAGGCTTTAAAATAGACAAGAAGAATATACAAGAATATACAAGAAGATACATTTTCACACTTCAGAAAAATCCATTTGTTGCAATCTCACACTAACAAATTACTGAATGGTCTTGAATCTAATGTAGTGCTTATAAAATTATTTACTGATGAAAATTGCCTGTTTTATCTGCAAAAGTACTTGTGAAAAGGTACTGAGGTATTTGTTGGTAAAAGGTTTGTCTTTATCTCTCCATTAACACTTTGCATGGTAATGGAAGACAATAATTTATACTCCAAACAAAACTCTCATGGATTTCAGTGGGAATTCTGCTTGAATATATGCTTCAGGAGCTAGGCAGAGGGGAATGGTTTACATATTCTTTATAAATGTAATAAAACTATTTTAAAAGGCATAAAACAAACTGGTAAAAGCTGCTTCTGGCAGTGAGCTGCAGTGACTTATTCCATCAGCTTTAAAAACAATGTATTTCCTTTATCAAAGAGTAGGTAAATGTGAATTTAGATGTGAATTTTAATGGATTATCTCATTTCCCTCCATTTCATATCCCTCTCCCCTTCAGATCTGTATCACAATCACTTCTCCACTCATGACCAGAACCTGAGTGCCCTTCCCTCTGCTCCAACAAAGGTAAGCAACCCCTCTGGAGCCTTTCCTCTCATTTACAGGAAAACAAACTTGTATCTGTGAGTTTTTTCCTAAAAATACTTTTTTTTTTTCTAAATGTGAATATATTTTCCTGGGGATTTTCCCATTAGAAAATACTATGTATTATTGAATACACAGCAATACTGTGTATTACTCAAAATAAATTAGAAGTAAAGTACAACTATCTCAACTCCCAACCTGTAGTCCTAAAACAGAACCATTCTTAAGTGCCCCAGTCTAGGATATGAAATTGAAAAAAAAAAATCAAGACAAAACAACCCACTCTTGAATAGACCATTTTTATCAGGAAGACTAAAGTTTAGTCAGAATCTTGTGGTTTTTACTTTTGATTTTATGTAACCAAGGCCTCTTGCCTTTTACCGTTGCTCACCATTTTTTAAGTTCTAGCTACAAGTTTTCACTAGATGGCAGGAGTCCACTGCCATCTGTTATCGGGGGCTTTACTTGCACTGCAACAGTTGCCCATCGGTAGGAAAAAAACGTGAACATGTTCAAGTTTTGCCAAACATAGAAAAACAAATAAAAAACTTAACAGGAGTGAGAAAAATTATTCAGACCCTCAATAAATCACTGCTCTGTACTGGTTATAGTTAATATGATAGGCTGGAAATAAGTGAAAAGAATAGTGAAAGATGCTCTTTTCTTGACAGAGGAGCTAAAAGGACTTTCTCCTAAAAATTAAAGTAGATTTATTGTTTCTGCTGTTTGTGAAAAAGTTAACTGATACAGTAAATTAAATTAACTGATTGAAAAATGTATTGACAGCCTGAGAAAGTTACAGCTCAAATACTAAACTACTGATCTAAAATACTATATCAAAGTAAAACCAACACACTCAGTGCACTGCATTACCAGGATACTGGAAGGAGACAAGATACATGTGAAACTCTCTCCCTCAGTTTAACTAGGCAGAGTTCATGGGATGATGATCAGTCCCCATACTGTTACAGCCAGTGGTATTTTGCTGAGCTCAGAGCTCTGGACAAAACTTGTCCCTCTTGTCTAAGGGAACAGAATGCAGCTGCATACAGTTACATAAAGCCTTAATAACCGTGACAAATCTTCATTGTTGCACTGGAGTGAGCACTGATTTTTAACAAAACTGCTTTTGAAATATTATTTCTGCAAGTTGGGACTACTAGTTCCTATTTTTAATTTATTGTCAACTTCCACTGTCTGTGTTGCCCTCCTACTATACGTGCAGATAATTTATATAGTGTCCAGTAATTTTCAGCGTTGCTCATGAAATATAAGAGGGAACGTTTGGCATCTATTAAAGCTGCTTCTAAGACTGGATAACTTTCCAAAACCAGAGATAAGTCAGTGTAATGCTTTCCAGGATTCCCAAAATAGTAAGAACATTTTCTCAGGATAAAGCTGTATTTATTCTATGACCAGAGTAGAAAAACTATCATAAATAGATGACTGAAGCAGCATTTCCTAATATGAGATTGAGTTTTGCAAAGTGCTGGGTGCACTCAGAGCCAGAGAGTGAAGCAAACAGGAGCTGAAAGGCACACATCGGGTCACAAGTGAAACATTCAGCATCTAATTAAACTTTTGCAACACTTGCAAGCTACCAAAAAGTAATAATCCCTTTTTATTGAAACGGAATCAGCACCTGTAGAATCTCTGCTACACGTTAGCAAATTCAAACAAGCATCACAAGAAGATCCACACCAACCATTTCCCTGGAAGCAGGATGGATTTAAACAAAGTGGTCCTGTCATTCCATGTCCACAAAATTCCAACATCTTTCTGTCATGCTCCTACCTTGGCGATTTGCAAAGGCTGCTTCTGCTCCTTGCCCCCTTGCAGCCTGAAGCCCCACGGCGCCCCTCCGCTCATAGCAATGCAGAAATAATCCCCTGTGCCCATTTTCCTGGTGCAGTTGGGCAGCATTCACACACAGCAGAACATGAAAAACTTGGCTTGCAGATGTTCAGAGAGCTGGAGATTCGTCTGCCCGGCAGAGCTGGAGACCCAGAGCACCACACTGTTGCTGCTGCTGTGTACTGCACGAGCAAATGTAGTCATTGAGGGGAATGGAAGAGCTCCCTCGCACCGAGGGCACAGCCCACTCTGTCGTCAGATTCCGATGCTCAGCCCACCTTCAAAGTCAAGTAAGTGAACTTGGAACTTGGAGGAATGCACACAGAGAGGCTCAGCCGTGAGGCAGAGGAAGCTGGCTTTAAACATGACTCTCCTGCTAGCTTAATCAAAACAGCAGCAAAAAGAAGTGTACATTTCCCTGTGACAATTTGGGAAGTAAGTTTACTTTAGTAACATTTTAAATTCTAATTTACCCATTTCTTGCATTTTTTACTCCAAGCAGAATCTCAAGTGAAACACCACGTACATCCTCTGAATAACTAATTCACTTAGACTGAACTGGCTTTAGGATTTTCATCTCTACTCTGCATGCACTTTCTGCAGCACTGCAGGCATGTAAGGAAAAAAAAAAGGAGAGAAAAGCCTTATAATTTCCCTGTCATGGAATTGCTTCTTTTACTAGTTCTCTCTGACCTCAGTATAGTTTAAAGTGTGCTGTGATTTTGAGTTACTATTGGATCCTAGTAATTCCTGTTCTTCTGCAGCCTTTCCTACCAGAGAGGGGAAGAGGTTTAGTGAAATGAAGTATCAGATCCCTCTACAGATGCTATGAATGGATGATTTGCATTGTGTCATTAAATTCATAAAATTCATTGGAGTAGTTAAGGAGGTGACTGTTCTTCAGCATGGGATGAATATTCCTCCAGCAGGGGGTTAACAACTGACAGCATTATCTGCTTGTCACCTCAGCCCAAAGTCTGGTAGCCTGGTTTAAATCACATTGCATTTTGAATGAAGCTGGTTCTAAAGGAGAGTGTTCAGCAGTGAGCCCTCTTTAATGTCTGGACCAGTTTCTGAAAGAAACACCTTTTACCTTGAGACCCAGGGTACTGGGACATCAGATTCTCACAGTATAAATTCACTGAGGTCCCGCTCTGAAGAGTTTCCACTTGGTTCTAAGCTGTCAGAGATGTTGGGGCTACAGGAAACACTCATAATTTAAATTACATGACTTTGCATCTCAGCAGCAGGTAACCACTGAGGGTTTAAACCTCTCCAGTCCATCTGTCAATTTAGGACCCCTGGAGTGATGCTTCAAAGGCAAAATATCAAGGTAGAGACAGGATCTTCTGTTAAACTGAAATATTCTGGCTGGAAGAAGTATACAGAATTTGAGAAGCTTGAGTCCTTCATTAGTCCTCTGAGACACTAAGGTAACACAAAGCCTGGCTGGAGACAAGATCCCTAATCAAACAGAGGGAAATGTCACTGTCTCAATAACAGGATTTAGGAGGAGGAACAGTGCTTGCTTTATTGACTACAAGTCAACAGCTCTGGAGAAGCAAAACAAGCACAGGTTGCCATATAATTAAATACTTAAGGAAAACACCATCAAGAAAAGCCATACTAGGAAAGTGGATGGCCTTTAAAGGGACTTTGCTAGACAACCTTTGAGTGCAGACATCTGATTTGAAATAGTTCAAGGTGCATAACTGCTTATTATCTTCTGCAGTGTTGATACATTGCTGCAGCAGACAGATTTTTAGTCTTTCCCTAGGCAGAATCTTGCTTTCAACAAAATTCTCTCCTTTTTACCTTGTGGTGCAAGTTTTTATAGATTTTATGGCAACAGAATTCTTCAGTATATAGCTGTAACAAATGCTCCATGACACTCTGTTAAATACAAAAATTAGACATCTGTTTTAGGAAAATTTATCACATAATTATTAGTCCTTCAAACGTTACAAATTTGTGATAAAATGCTTAGGGTGTTTTAAGCTTGTATTAGTCTCTTATCATTTTGGTAAAAAGGAATAATCAAATCTGATCCCTGTTTCTGAACTTCTTCATATACTTATTGGAGAAATCAAATTAAAGAGAATTACCCCTGTATTTGGATGGTTGCTTATGTGATGGGAATTTGTGCTAGATACAGATGTTTCTGTCACTTTTGGCCATGCAACTGAACTGTGTAAAATATTAGAACAGAACAACCTTGATTAGTGATTGCTCAGCTGAAAAAAATCACCAGTCAGAACATCAGGATCTGTTTGGTTTTGATGTATGACAAAGCTTTGGGCACATTTTAACCTGGCACATTTAAAGTGATGCTTTGCTTGAACTGACAAGAGCTGTGTTCCTGACAGGAGAAAAAAAAAATAGGAGAAATAACTTTTGTCTTGTCAGCATGTTGAGGGACTTTTATAACAATAATTTCAAACAAATTGCTGCTTTCCATAAAGATTTCCAGGTCAATCCTGCCCTTGCTCATCTCCCTTCAAGAACTGCCCATCAAAAAACCCAGCACAATAGCCTGGATGATAAGGTAGGAATACTTGCAGAATAGCCCAAGTGAGACCATCTATCCTGAAATGATAATAGCTGGAAAATGGAAAATGGAAAATGGAAAATGGAAAATGGTGCATTTCTTTCCCCAGGCAGCCTCCACTCAAAGATTTCCTCAGCTGGATGTGGTAGCTCTGTACTTTGTAACAGGAATTTCTCCTCCATGAACTTTTGCAGGTTGTTGCCTCTTGAGCCCACATAACTTTTGGTATCTTTAGCTTAGAGAGGAAGTCATCCCTAACTAAATAGTGACATAAAGAATCACCAGTCACCTTCTCTGCCTTGAATCTGGATGCTGCAAATTCATTTGATGTCCCCTGGTTCATGGATCAAGGGAAACTGTGACCATGCAATCCCCAGGCACACTTCCCAGGCACTTATTTTACAGACCTTTTGCATATCCACCTTTTTTCAAACAGAGAACAGAATAATTAGTCATCCTTTACAGAGAAGCCATCTCATACCTTTCATTCTCCTCATTTTCTTTCTCAACATCCTCTACAGTTCTAAGTCCTATTTGAAATGAGGGTCTGCAACTCAACACAGCCTTCAGGAAGCAGAAAAAGTTGGGATTTATTCAACAACATAATGATATCCATTTTCTTCTCCAGCTGCTAACCCCAACACTGCTAACACCTAATTTGCTTTTTCAGACACTGCAGAGTTAATGTGTTCCTGGAATTTTCTTTCAAAATCTTAAAAACTTGTCTGGTGCTGCTCAGTTCAAAGCACAGTTTTATATGTGAATTAATGCTTTTTTCCCCCAATGTGTATCACCTTATACTTCTAAGCCATGTTATAGTATGGCTGCTTAGTTTTCTTAAAAGCCTTTGGTGAAGGAATTTGTTGAAAGCCTTTTGTAAATCCAAGATCAATCAGATCACCCTTATCCACGTGTTTTTTGATTCCCTCAAAGAACTGCCTGATGTTTGTGAGACAGGACTTCCTTTTATGAAAACCTTTTTAACTCTTCCCAGATAAGTCATATTTATCCAGATGTCCACTGTTCCATATTACAGCTTCCACCTCTTTGTTTTGGATAGATACCAGGCTGACAGGCTTCTTGTTTTCTGAGTCTCTCTTGGAGCACTTTAGTTAAAAAATGGCACTCTCTAATCTCAGTAATGGTCAGCTATTTCAGCTCTGAATTCCTTTAAAGCTCTGTGTGGTCTTGGTGACCACTTCTTAGTTTTCTTTGCCTCATCTGCTGCCACTTGGCCATATATTTTCTCTCTGTAATAATGTGTGATACTGAACAGTTTTACAAGTGGATTTATCTGAAATCTAATAATCAAGTATTTCTGCAGCTGAGTTCAGAAGACATTCTTCATATTTGAGAAGAAATAAGACATATGTTTGTCTTTTCATCCAGCAATAAAAGCAAAGCTTTCATTTCACCTACAGTTTCCTACAGTAGTATCCTAGGTCTGTGGATTCTTTAAAAATGCAAACATTTCCACCCATTCCTTAGTAATGAGGAAGAGACACAGGGAAAGGGGATATCATGATCTCTAATTTATGGGCAGCATTTTACTGCTGTGAGTACCCAGATGGTCTGACTTCCTCCTTTTTCTGCATTTCATTTTCTTTTCATATCTGACTTTTTTCCACATTAAAATCAACACAGGCAGTTCCCCAGTAATACCTATTTTAACAGCTTTCTAGATTTAACTGTATCATCTGTAAACAATTTAATAAACTACCTCATTTAATGTACAATGTGATTTTAGCCAAGTGGGAGAATCAGCAGGGGGGTGGAAAGGAAGGAAAAAAAAAACAAACCTGTGCTTATTTGTTTGGTGGGTTCTTGGTTGGTTGTTTGTTCATTTGGTTTGGCTTTGGGGGGCTTTGTTTGTTTGTTTGTTTGTTTGTTTGTTTGTGTTTGTTTTTGTTTTTGTTTTGTTAATTGCGTGGAGAAAATCTCTCACCTGTAATTATATAGCTGGTTTAATGAAACAAATGATAAAATCACAGCCATGCCACTAAAGAAATCACAGCACACAGTCCTTTCCAAATGAAGGGAAGATATATCTTCCAATATATCCCTTCAAATGATTTTTTTAAGGTGGATTCTGCACCTCAGCACATGCTCTTTTCCCAAATCATTGCCTAATGACATGCCTTATTCCTTAGTCTTCCAATTCAGTAGTTACATAAGACTAAAACAAATTTTGAAGGCAGATCTAAACATCATTTTCCACAAACCTTACAGAAGTAGAAAAATACATTTCTGCTTAATTGCTACCTTTAAGTTGGTTTTTTTTCTCCTGACTTAAGAAGCAACAAGGAACAGACACATGGAAAGGATTTAATTTTCAAAAGAGGTATAAAATGACAATGTGAATTAAATATATTGATGGAAGGTTCAAATGCATGGCTCTAGCTAACATCCATTAAAGCTGATTCTCTTCATCTTTTCCCAGCAAAATTCTCTTGTCCTACAAGACAAATTAATAAATTCCAGATGTTTTGATTGCATGAGGAACCTTGCAGTGCACTGCCAGATAAGAGGATTTGCTCACTGGAAGTACAGACATTGAGTGGCAAAGATACCAAAACCAGTAATACCAAGTTCTTAGTGAAAACAAATTAAATATACAGGTCATAATAATTCTTAGCTACCTGTAAGGCTCCTGTAGGGGAGGGTATTTCTCAGCATTTAGGTTACTGGGTGTTGTCCTAGATTTGTATCTGATGTGAGGAAAAAAAACCCCAAATAAATTAGCAAAAGAAACCACTTTCCTCCAAAACACAGGAACAATGTTTTTAGCATTGAGCATTGCTGAATTATACAAGAATAAATAGAAATTTGTCTAGGGAATGTAACTACAATCTGACATGTTAGAAGACAGATTAATGAGCACCTCTCCAAAGACCAAAGACCTGCACCATTAAATACAGGACATAAAAATACATGGATAACTCAAAGAAGCAAGAATTTGGGAAGAGACCCCTTGTGTTTCTGTGATGTTTGTCCTTCCTGTCCCTACCACAGCCAATCTGAGATACTCAGGAAATACTTTCCTAAACCAGTTAAAGAGAAGTAAACTTTTTTTTTTCCCCTGGACTTTTGGGACAAAAATCTTTTGAGAAAGTTTTCCTTTATGAAAAGACATGGATTTCAGATTGTGTCCAAAAATTAATACACAAAATTGCTACAAGATTTTGATGTGAGAAAAAGCAAAACACGTTCATTACAAGGTTTGTGAAAATGAAAAAAAAAATTGCAACACTGGAATTACAGTTTCTTGTTAATCTAGAAGTAAGGTTTTGGGCTAGAATTCATGGATCCAGGTGTCATTCCACTGCTGGTTTTACTTATCCCTGTGTTTTAGCAAACAAGAACTAATTTACTCTTGGGACTTGGAATGACTCTAAGGTGTCTATTTCCTTTTCATTTTTATTCTCAGGAGATGGGATGACTACAGTTTTGGCTTCAGTAGTTGGAAAAATTCTGATAAAAGCTTCTAAAGTAAAAAGAAAACTATTTATGTGTCATTTTCTTTCTGGTTTTGGCAGGGAGATGCTGCATCACATTCTTCCTAACAGAGCCTGTGGGAATCAAAATTGGTTTTCTTTGCCAAAGCTCGGAAGGGCCTTGAATGGAACACGCATGTAAGTAATGCAAGCAGGTGTTCCCCTGTGCTCACCTCTGCCCTAATGCTTCATCCTGCTCTTTGAATTGTCATTTAAAGGTGGCAGTTGAGTAACACAGCACCTTTCACCCATCTGTTCATCTAAAACAGTTGGATTTTATGATCTCCCCTCTTCCTATTGAAAGAACATTTCATGGCAGCTTGTTGGGCTAAAGAAATACACCCTGCAAAACTCTTCTCTGATGTACAACAGTGAAATTTGTCATCAAGAGTAACCACATCATATTCAGTTAGAAAATATTTTTTCATCATAGCTGAGATATGAATTAGGCCCAAGTAATTTACTGAATTTTGAAATTATGGTTTAATGTGAAATTTAGGATTGAACAGAAAGATTTCAAATTAGTCTGAGGAATACTCACCTGAATCAGATTTCATCTTTTAAATTTTGTTTCCTGTTAGCAAGTGTAGAGGTGATTAACTCCCCTTGACTGGTTGCTTTAAAAGAGCTCCATTACATGCATGGCTGCAGTCCAGCATAAAAATCAACTATTTTTGCATTGCAGTTTAAAGCAGGTATTGTTTGTTACTTGGAAGGCTCCTAAGAATGAATTTTTCCATAGTGAAAAGAAGAACAGGAGAAGCAGAGAAAAAGTTATAATGCAGTATGGGTCTTGGGAAGTTTGGATTCTGTTTTTACACTTAAAAACTCTAATTTTTTGGTCTGGGCCTGGGAAATGGGAGAAATAGCTGCTAGATATACAGTGAAACCTTGAGAAATACGAAAACTTCTCAATTTCTCTGCTTGTAGTTTGATAGTTTGAGTCCTCCTGAAGTATCCTTTCCTTCCCTCTTTCCTCTGTATTACAAAGTGAGCTGTAAGGTTTGTGAAGTTTCTAACACTCCCAACCACAGTGAAGTGTTTTGCTCAGTGTCTGCCCCTGTGGGTCTGATGTTGGTGGTTCCAGCTGTAGCATCTGGCATAAGGACAGATTATAAAAAGTCACCTTGGCATCAAGTGCTGCCTGCAAGGGGCAGACAGGATTGCTCCCTCTGCCTCTGAAGGGTTCTGGTCAGGCTTTTCCAGAGAAGCAGAGGTGACACAACCAGGAAATCTTACCCACAGGAAGTCTTACCCCCCATCCATATAACTGCAATAGATTAAAAAGCAATCCAGCTATCTTCATTCCTGGCAATGAACAAGAATTCCAACTCTTTGATAACCAATTCCTTTCCAAGTGGAGCAGATTCTATTGGAAAAATCTGCCCTCCAGAAACACCTTGATGTTTAACCCCTGCTGATCCTGCAGCCTTGCCTGTAGCACTGCATCTTCTTGCCAGGAACCACTTTCCAGACTTCTCAGCTCCTTCTGCTTCTGGCACAGGCCTCTACTGCTCATGTACCTTGACATGGATCCATCTGTTTTCCAGACAGCTGCATTTCCCATGTCCATAATGCTGAACAAGTGGTTTATGTGCCTCCACAGTGCAAATTTACCATGCATGCTGTGACACCAAGCATGGCACAGAATTTTGCTCCTGCCCTTAATTTTAATGCCAGCTGCATCTCCTATCCCTCTGTTGCTTCTGTGGTGAAAAAATAACATGATGGATTTTTTTTGATAATAATTCTGATGTTTATTTTTGTTGATTATGGGGAAGACATCGATTGCTTTATACTAAAGGTATCCCAATAGCATGAACCCAGTTTGAAGAATACTTTGTAGTCAAGACTGATATTTTTACAAAAAACAGAAATTCTTTCTTGTTTTGTAAATTTTTCCATGCTCAGATAGATTTTTTTACTTACCTTACTGCTGGAATAAAGCAGAAACACGGTCAGAGTAAGAACATACATAGAAGTATTTACATCTTAAGTAACTCAAATACCAGTTTGGTATGAAGAACTCACTCACCTATTCTTTTTTGTTGCTAGAAATTTTGAGTATTGCTCTATAGCAAGACTCCACTAACACATCAGGTGTTTTAAACACAAGCAGGAAACATAAAATGAAAGCCAATGTAAATAAAGCAGCTTCAGATGCTTTTGAATGTAAAAGTGAAATACATTAATGTTTGAGAAATTCCATACATTCAGCAAGTAAACACAGAAAGGATGGTTTAACTTTCTGCTGTTCTTTCAGACTGGTGGCTTAATGTTTATTCACAGTGCTTTATGAGTGATACATTATTAATCAGATTATATTAAGACCTCATCTTTGTTTTTATGTTACAGTTCATTATGTAGCAATTACAGCAGGATAATCAAGTCTTGGGTTTTTTTTTGTTAAGAACAGGTAGTGCAATCTTTCACTCTCATGCATCTTAGACAGTAGTAAATTAATTTAAAAAATAATTGGAATTTCCCAACTGAAACATCACAGCAGTTTTCTCAGAACACCACATCTATCTCCTGTAAATGTTCCAGATCGAGTTGCCAGAATGTTGATTTCATTAGAAAACCAAAATAGCAACAGTCAGTGAGAGTCTCACAGTTTGCAGATATTGGGAAATCCAGAGGCTTGACCTAGCCAGGAAGTATTTTTTGGAAGAAAGCAACCACAGTCATTTTTCTAAAGCACGTTTGCTTTTGTAACGTGTGGCTTGCATAGAACTTAACACATGTGGACCATAAAGTATTTTATAAAAATTTCTGTTTTCTGAGTTTCAGGGAAAGAAAGTAGTTTTAGCTAAGAGGGACCAACTTAACAAGAGATCAGGACCTTGGCTTTAAGGCAAGTGCCCTGTTCTCAAGACCCAGATCTCTCCAAGCAAATAATAGCATTAAGTACTCTTGCACTTGCATATCGTTTTTCTTGCCTGATTGGAATTTTTTGCTTTGCAGATACACCAGCAAACTCTACAACAGTGTGTGAGGCAGGCAGTGAGTGCCCTCTGTGGTGGCTGATTTTTGTTCTCTGGGGGAGTTGGGGAGCATGGAGACAACAGGGGATGTCATTGTGGACTCATCAGTTGCCAGTGATGCCTAAAAGGGTTGGAGCAGGGAAGAAGGGAAGCACTCCCAGTCCTCCCATCCTCTGCAGGGTTTAACAAAATTCAGCCATTTCTAGGGTGAAACAGTGCAGCTGTTCTAAAGCTTTCCAGCAACCAACAAAACATCCCAGTTCACAGCAGGGAATAGAATGTATAATCAGTCTAAATGAATGCGCAGATGAATTCAGACAAACAATTCGAGTTTATGAATTGGATTTACATTTCTTCTCATCTAAAAATACCTTGGAAACTTTAATGAGCACGAGGTGCCAGGATGTCTTTACACTGGAAACAGCCCCAGGAGTAGCACAGCTGTACCATCACTGTGGAGTGGGAGCTCAGCACTCAGCAGAAGGAAAAAGGGGGATTCACTGGCATGATCTGTGCTCAGCAATCCCTGGTGGCCTCCCATGGCGTCCTCACACCCTGAGTTACCTTAAAGAAAAAAACCCCAACAAACCAGTAAGGAATTAATCCTTCCTTTCTTGTGGCCCCATGCTTGAGTTAAAATGGGTGACAGTGGACAGTCCCTGTAGGAAGTAACTATTAACATGGGGTATTTAAAATATACAGCAAGGAATGTATGTCCAGGATTTTAACATTCCTGTATTGTTTTCACTGAATGACAACACCTACATCAGTCTGGCATTCTGAAAACCCTTGGCTGTTTTCATTTTCATTCCCTATAGGGCAGTGTTTAAAGGGTGCACTCCAATAATATTTTCTAATTGCCTTTGAGACTGTATACTACTACAAATCAGGTCTGAGATGTATGAAATCACTTTCATTTTCAGCAGCATTGCATAGATACCACTACAGGATAAATTTTTCCAACCTAATTGATTCTGTTAAGAAAGATAATTTAACCAACCTGCAAGGTCACCATTGCTGATAACAACTGAGAACAAACCAGTCTGATTCTGAGATTTTATGGTACAGTTTAATTAAAATGATTTCATAAAATTACTTACAATAGTTTAGAAATCCTGCATTCTCCTTTTTGTGAAATTACATTCCAGACCAATAACACCCTTTAATGACGTTTCCACGTTTCTGAAATTGAAAACCTTAAATTACTTTTAATGTTATAGGTGAAAACAGTCGATAATTCCTACTTGTAGCTTCCAAACATCCAGACTGTGACATGCTGCATGCCTCTTGTCTCTGTGTGCCAGGCTAAAGGACAACATGAGCATCCTCAAAAAACAGAGGCGTCTTGATCCATTTCCAGGGTGGGCCAGAATTAAGGGAAGAACTGCCAATGCCATGGCTTCTCCTTGCTATCTTTTGCTGATCTCATGTTTCAGTTTCACTGGAGCTGATTTCAGGGAGGAGAAATCTGATAGTAAGTATTCAGTGGCCAAGTAAGTGCACGGATCCTCAGTGCTGAGTTATCCACAGCTGCTTGCTGTTAATAGCTCGGAGTGAGACACTGCAGGACTGCTGGGACAGTGGCTGCCTGACTCCCTGGCAAAATAGGGAATGTCCAAACTTAAACCTGTTATTTTCCTCAGCAGCGTGATATTTCAGAAGAGTTTTGCATAACTTTAGTTATGTGTCTGTATAACCAGGAAAAGAGATAGGGGTGAGGGGTGGAGCTGCAGCACAGCAGTGATGAAAGGCATTGGTTTGCATCCTGCTTATGAAAGAGTCACTGATACCCTGCAGCCAAAACCACATCCAGTTTAACGATGCTTGTCACCTCAGGGACGAAATTTTCCATTCTGATTAGACACTTGGGAGAGATTTGAAAAGTTTTAGACTTTCCCTGACATGTCCAAAAGTATTGGCTCTGATAACACTGCTAGAAAACCAGCTGATGTTGTTTAGTGGCGAATCCAGCTCTGGTTAGCAAGAGTAAAACAGGTTCTTGTTCTTGCCTGCTTTGCTTGTTGAGGTTTCCAGTGAGTCATGGAAAGGATGCCACTGTGTCTCTTCTTTTTGACATCTATTTCAAAGGCACTGGAGGTTTTCTTCAGAATTCTTTTGTACAGAAATTAATTTTTTGGACAGTTTGTTTTGAGGTCACAGCCATTACTGAGGTACAGCTCTAAGTAAAACAGTTTGGTACATTCAAAAGGCTTATTAAGGTTGTAGAACAAGGGTAAGAAAGCCTCTGGAGCCTGAATTCCAGATGCACATGGGTTACACAGCTTGTCATGGTGTGATTCTTGGGGCTGTCCTGTGCAGGGCCAGGAGTTGGATTTTGATGATCCTTGTGGGTCCCTTCCAATTCAGGATATTCTGTGATTCTTTGAGCAATTGCTTTTTTTCACCTACCAGTTTCCTTTCTTTTAACACAATTAATATTTATTTGTGATTGGAAAGAAAAGTAACTTTACTAATACATCTTCCTCATGTTACTTCCAATCTCTCTCATGTTACTCCCATGTTTCTACTTTGTTAATTAGAAAAACATTACCTATCCTGTAACCAAGACAGCATTTTTAAATGCACTTGAACAGTAATTAAAACCAGAGTATGCAAACAGGTAAAGTACCAGCATCATATTTCACTGTGGATACTCAGGTGGCATAATTTTACATACTGGTATGCAAGATATACAGGTGTGAAATGCAGTGTAAAATACATATACACATCTTGGACCAGCAGCTGGTGACAGGATGACAGGACAGCCTTAAGCTGCTCCAGGGTAGGGTTAGGTTGGACACTAAGAAGAATCCTCACAGAAAAGATAATTGGAGGTTGGAATGGGCTGTTTGGGGAGGCGGTGCAGTCACGGTCCCTGGAGGCGTTTCAGGAAAGCCCGGACGTGGCACTGAGGGACACGGCTTAGCCGACGTGGTGATTGGACTCGATGACCTCACAGGTCTTTCCCAACCAAATTCATTACGCGATGGTGTTTTACAAGCACATAAGGAGGAAAAAGAAGTATCGCTTTTGTACGGCTCCCGGCCCGAAGGCAGCGCTGTCCCGGGCTGACCGCCCCGGGCCGCCCTTCGCCCCCGCCCGCCAGGGCACGGCCCGGCCGCGGGCGCGGCCTCGCCGCCCGCACTGCGCAGGCGCGGCCCGCGCGGGGCCGCCTCAGACGTGGCACTCGGGCGCGTGAGGCGGCGGGCGCGCGGCCGCAGGTAACGGTCCCAACGGGCGGCCCCGCCGAGGGGACAGCGCGGGCACAGCGCGGCGCGGGCGCGGCGCTCCGGCCGCCCTCAGCAGCGCCGAGCCCGGGGTGCGCCCGGCCCGAGCGGCGGAGCGCGGCCCCGGGCAGCCTCAGGTACCGCCGCGGGGCGGGCGGGGGCTCCGAGCGCGGGGCCGGACTTGTTGCGGGCTGACGGAGCCTTAAAACTCGCAGGCATGGGGATGGATAAGTCATAGACGCATAAAAAACAGTAGGAAAGCTTTGCAGGCTTGGCGGTGAATGGGGAAGAATTAGGTTTTGCTTTCGTGTGTTAGCGAAAAAGCAGCCTGAGATACGTGTGTGGTGTGCTGCATTCCGAGTGTGCGCAGCGCTGCTCCGCTCCCGTGTGCGGATAAAGGTGTTGGATAAAGGTGTTGGATAAAGGTGTCAGCCCCAGGCTGGGGCCGGATTGACACCGCTGCCGCCCTGGGAAGGGACAGCACCTCTACCCGGTGACGTGCTGGGGAGCTCAGTGCCTCCGAAAAAATACAGAGTTAGTGCTTGTCCTTCAGGGAGCTAAGGGCTCGAGCCTGGTTTTGTTTCTACTTCTGCTTGCGCGTAGTTAACTTTGACATCTTCACAGAGACACCAGAGCGTTACATAGGTGCTGTGAAAAAGGTGACAGCCTATTCCCTAATAAAGGTCATTTAAATCCTCCAGCTGTTCCTGGTGGTGTTCCACAGGTTATGGGGTATAAGGTGAACTGCTGCTGAGACAAGGAGAAAAAAGTTTTCATGACCTTCTGTATGAACTCTTGTCATGGTGTGGTGGTGCATCCACACCTTCCCCCACGGTGTGATTTCTGAAATGCTCTTAGTTCTTCAGGCACCTTAAAACACTGATTTGTGATAGTTGGTATATATACACCTATCCTGAGAAGAGATTAAATGTCTATGGTGCTAAATAGAATCTGGAACTGTGTTACTTTGTGGTTAGAGCTCCCTTCTCACTTCAGCACAACCTCTGTGTGTTTATACTGTCTGTGGGAAGTTTGACGTGGCAAGATTTCTTTTTTTTTTTTTTTTTGTGTGTGTGTGTGAGTAAGCTGTGGAGGAAGTAATTTCCTCTGAATGCTCTTGCAGCTTAAGGTGTTTGTTGTTGCAGCTGCCTCTTAAGTGGAAATCTCTTCCTTTATCTAGATATAACATATATGCCCATGCTGGTGTGTAGGTGATTTACTGTCTTTTGGAACAATTAAAGCTCTCACTGCCACGTCTTTTCTGCGGGAGGGAAGAAGGTACAGCTGGCAGCACCAAGCCTCGGATCAAACATTTTTCTTTTTTCTCCATGTTTATCTTGTTAACTAATAGACAGGAGAAAACTCCATAGGATTTACTCTTGGAAGCAGTTAACTACTGCAGCTCAGACATCTTGTGCTGCATTGAAGAGTGTGGGGAGGGCCAGGTCCTGTACACAGCTCAAAGTGATTTCTTGTCTGATGTGGATGATGTTGAGGGTTTTTTCTTCAGAAATGTCTGTTTAATTTGGGAAGCCTGGGAATGGGCTTTCTGATGGGGATAACTTTACTGACATGAGCCAGTGCAGCATAAATTTATCTATGTGTTCTGAGAGCTGTGATTTCGAGGTGCCTTTGTGTGTGCTTCTGGGGCACAGTTCATGTTTTATTTTCATCAATTTCCATGTATAAAGATGACTCCACAGCTTGAGCTTAAGAATGTGAAGTCCAGGTGGTTGGGAAAGCTACAGTAATTTCACGATTATAAGCCGCACCATTTTGACTAAAATTTTGGTCCGAACCCAAAGTGCGGCTTATAATCAGGTGCGGCTTATATATGGACAAAGAACGAAAAGTTGCTGTTTTAGTTTGGAGGACAGGTGTCTGCTGAGAAAGGCAGGAGTTTCTCTTTGAAATGGAGAATGCAAACCCCCTCTCTCCAAATTATTATAATTTTGAAATCAAGGGGCTTTCAGGCAAAAATATGGGAATTAGGAATAACAGTTCTTTACTAGGGAAATTAAAATAGAAATACAGTACTACAAAGAAACAAATCCCAAACCCTGACACAGTCAGAGTACAACCTGACACCGTCAGGCAGGGTGTTGGCAGCAGTCCCATTAAATGATGGTTACAGTCCCCTTGCAGTGACAGATGTGGCTCAGTTGGAGCAGTGCTCCTGCAGAAGGTGCAGTTTCCCTCTGGAGGTCCAGTGGTGATGTGGAGAAATCCGGTTTTCCTCTGGAGTCCAGTGGAGAAAGGGGCTCCCTTAGTGTCCCAAAACCTCTGTTTTATCTTGGTAAGAAATGTTGGGCTCTTCCCCCTGGCTGGAGCAACTCCCAATGGGATGCAGTAATTTTATCAGTCCCACAGTGGGACTCAATGGCCATGAGCAGACAATGACTGGCTGGAGGAAGGATGGGCTGTGAAAAGATAAAGAACAATGCCCTGCCTGGTTTCAATGGATGGCCCATGAGCAGAATATCTGCCATTGAGATAAGGATCACTGTCCCCACCCTCAACAGATGGTGATAGAACAGATACCTTTTATCACACTCTGTATTGTAACATGCGGCTTATAATCAGGTGCGGCTTATGTATGGACAAAAACCAAAAAGTTGCTGAAACCCAGAAGTGCGTCTTATAATCAGTGCGGCTTATAATCGTGAAATTACTGTATTTCAAAGGAACATTTAACACCTGAAATGCTAATTTATAAACTTCAATAACTTTTCAAATCTCTTGGGGGCAAGGGCACGATATCTGATAACTAATCTGGTGAAATACAATCATATTGCAATGCGGGATTCTTCAGATTTTCTGCTTCAAAAAATGATGGCATTTATGAGGACACTCTTTCCTGAAAGTTTTCTAAAATGTCACTCTGTCCTGTTGAACAAAATCTGACTACAAGAAAGAAATTACATATCTTGTAAATGCTCTCATCCTTAGAAAACTCATTCTGAATTGCTTTCTATCAGATGCTGGGGTTTGCTTGTTTCATTTATTTAACAACAACAAGATCAAGATGTGAACCTTAGGGGAGAAGATGCCTGATAACAGCAAGGACAACATGCAGTGCTGTTGAGGCCATAGTGCCTCAGCTCTCCCTTGTGGAATATCTTGTGCTCAGTTTTGGCACACTGTGCAGTTCTGGAGTGGAAAGGCTGCTCAGGCCTGTGCCAGTAATGCAGAGGACAATCAGAATTAGGAGCTCTCTCTATCCTGTACTGTATTCTCTCTTTCACCAGCACCAAAAGCAAGGAGTCTTCTGTCACTTGTGTGGAGTGGGGTTGATGTGGAAGGTTTGTAAAAGGTTTGGTGGAAAACTGGTGTCATATTCCACACCTCCTCTAAAAGAAGGTGAGCTAGCACAGGAGAGTGATTTGCTAGGGGGATTTTTCTCCTCTGGTCACTCTACCTTTCCTGCTTTTTCAGTGTGTTTTGTGTTCTCTGGGATGGCTGGTGTTTGGGGAGCAGGATTCACAGTGTGCTTTCCACGTGTAGTTGAAGTCAGGGCTCTCCCAGTAAAAAGAATAGTGTGAGACTTTCCTTTGAGAGTTCTCTCCATGGGCTTGGGAAAGGTGAATCCCATTTAAATGCAGCATGTGGCAGTGCTGAGGAAACTAAGCTATCAAGAAAAAAACCAATATGTGCCCCTGACTTCAGATCATCTTTTGCCTTCAAGTGTGTCTTTTATCTTTTTTGGGGAGGAATACAACTCACACTCTTTTAAAATGCACAGAGAGTAATGAATAGTAGCAGGTGTCATTTTCCTTTTTGCAGATTCCTGAAGAGGACACAATACTTGGAATGAGAAAATTGCCATCATGAGTCAACAAGGTTATGTTGCAGCTCCTCCATATTCCCAGTCACAGCCAGGAATAGGAGGCTTTGGGCCACCCAACTCTTCAGTTCATTATGGGCATTATGGGGATCCTAACTCCTCATATTCAGCACCTCAACCAGGTATTATTTTGTCTTAAAATTTGTTTTCAGAGTCTGGTTTTATATAGTGGTGTTTTCCATCTCTTTCTACCTTGTGTGAGTTTTACACTGCAGCAGGAAACAGAAAAAAACCAAAGTTTTACCCAGTTTCTCTAAAACTTCTTATTGAAGAATTCTAATTGTTACTCTAATCAAATGCTGAATATACTCAGAATTCTGATAGAAATGCTTCTAAGTAATTGACTTACTGAGCACTTGGGTAAAACACTAGTTTCCATACCAGATAATTTTTTTATGTTAGAGTAATTTAAAGAGAAGGTAGTTCAAGAAATACATTTGAATACTGTTCATTCAACACTGCTGTTTACATAAATCACAGTTTCTTCATGGTCCCTGTACTAGATCTGATTTAAGAACTGTTTTCAGCACAGGAAAGCAGGTTCTACATATGGAAGCTCTTTTTGCTTTAATGTTGAAAAGTTGTTTTAAGTTTTGCTTCTTATTTTGGTCTCTGAAATCCAAGGGACCTCTTGTTTCTACCTTGAAATGTGACTGGGTGACAGGGAATTACCACTGCCCCAAACTGGTAATTGCAGTGTCTGTTTGTTCATTGCATTTTCTTGCTGTCCCTCTTGGGTTCTTTGCTGGAAAGTTATGAACTGCTATTTATTTCTTTTTTATTCTCTTAGTTTTTCATATCTGCCTTTGTAACTGACCAGGAATCTGTGTTTTCCAACAGAATGACTGAGATTGGAGGGGATCTGTGGTCCAACCCCTCTGCTTAAGCAGGGTGACCCAAAGCTGTTACAGTTAATGCTAGAGCAGAGCTGCACACCTGCATTTCTTGTCCTTTCTTACAGGGTTTTACATTCAAGTGCTTAATCTTTTGCAGGTGTGTCAAAATCAGCTGTGCCTTTTGGATCTCCGGCTCCTGTTGGGCCTCCACCACCTGGTGCACAGCAACTCAGCCAGAGCAGTTTCCAGAATGGGTCTGGTACACCAGGACAGCAGCCACACAGGTGACTGGGAAGGATCAATACCTGACATCTGAGCTGTTTGACCTCTCTGTGAAGGAAACAGGAGTGAGAAGGGGAGAGAACAGGGACAGGTGAAAGCTGTAGAAAGAAATCTTTGAAAAAAGATTGTGTGAGGGGGATATAGCCAAGATTTATTACACAATGTTTGTGTTGCAGGTAAAGTGAGTCAATATGCAGCTCTTTTATTTAATTCTGTCAAATGTTAGTTATTTTCCACATCTCCCAGGAATGGCAAAATCAGTTTGTGTACCCATAGCTCCTTCAGTTTTAGTGAAATTGATACCATTTAGCAACATTCTTCTTGCAGTTGGTTGAAACCTTAATCTGCTTCTTAGTTTTTGTGTAGATATTTCATGTCAAAATAGGGAAACCTGTTTGTTATCACTGTGGGAAGGAGGATCCAAAAAGTTGTTCAGGATGATGTACTCATGGATAGGGAGAAGTGGTGGTTGTCCTGAAGATGAAAAAACAAGGTGAATAGAGTCAGGTTGACATGACCTAGCAAATTACTGATTCTCTTCTGTAGCTTCCAGTCATTTCCCTGACAGCTGCACATCTCCTGTTCTTCACCTGATCTTGATTTTTTTTTTCCAAAATTGCTCAGAGCTGCTGTTCTAGGCCAGGAAGTATCCAGATAAAAATTTCAAGTTAAGTGAATTCTACTTCTCCTGAAATAGCTGAGCCCATCCTCAGTTTTACAAGATGTCACAGGAAAATTCTTTTTCATTGTCCCTGGGACTTAGCCTGAGATCTTGTTTTACCAGAGTAAGATAGTCTGGTAGAAAATACCTTTGTAAGCCATGTGTGTGTTACTGCTTTCTTTTCTTTAGCTGTTTTTCTTGCATTCCTGTTTTCCATGTCTGATAATCATGATGTTTTTCGCCACCCACATCATCTTTTTTCCTGTACTGCAGAGAACTCCTCAACAGTTTCTCACTTCATTTTCTTCTCTTCACAGATTTTTCTCCTAATCTTCTTCACCCATCCCTGGTAGGGAATCTTCCTTTATAAGCTTGGAAAGGGGATGGAGTGCTGTGAAATGTTCAGAAGCTTGTGTTCCTTAATCTTCAGGCTTGCAGTTATTACTGCTCTCACTTTGCCATGGCATACTCACTTTGCTTCGTTTCTAACAAGTGTGCAAACAAACATGGACTGGCTGTTTTATTAAACAAGTGTGCAGTCTCTCTGTCCTTTGTGTATTTTAACACAAGTGTACATTTTCTGAGCAGAATCCTTCAGGATTTTGTCCTAATTACTTGTTTCAGCACCACCCTGAGGAGGTGTGAGATCTTTGAGAGTTAGGATTGTTTGATGTAATTTTTTTTGCATAACTGCACTGTTTTTTTCCTTTAGGTTTCAAGGCCCTCCACCTCCAAGTAACACAGGACCTTCCTATCCTCCCTACAGTCTTCAGTCCCAAGCAGCCTTTCCAAATGCTGCACCTGCTTCCTCTGCAGCACAACTTGCTGACCAGCTCAACAGCATGCAGATAAATAGCTATGGTAATGGGGTTTGTCTGATTGACTTTTTCTCAGTTAAAGCATTAGGACTATGTAATTAGAGACTTACTGAACTTCTGTATAAACAGAAAATGGGACCTTTGACCACCATCATTGGCTTAAGTTGTTAGAATTTTTTTATCTTGTACAGTTCCTTAAATCAGTAGTATTGAGTTAAATCTGAGTTGATGTTTGACAAAGCTTCCATAAAATTCGGGTATACCATCAGTCATTTCTCAGATTACTTGGTGAACATGTCAGTAATGGCCAAGGCATGAGCAATAAGATGGACACAGGGTTTCATTTTTCTCAGCTTTTTACTGTTTCTCTTGTTACAAGACTATTTTATTTTTTTTGTCTAAACATTTTTGGGTTTTAATCTAAATTTAGCTGTGCTTATTTTGATGTTATACTATCTCCAACATAGGCCATAAAGATGTGATTTTGTGATGCTTCCATGCAAATTACTTCTAACCACAAAAGCTGATATGCATTTAAATGATACAAAATATATAAACAAATTTAAAACAATTATGAAAAATACAATGTTCTCATTATGTGCTGGGAGGCTTGTACTTTGCATGTAAAGGCTTTTTTCAGTTAGCACATGTGACAGAAGATGTTTTTCAGTATTTGTATATGAACACATTGCTTCCTTATCTTCAAACCAAATATTGGTTATTCTTGTAGCTCTCTTTAAAATTAATTTGTCTTGGGGGAAAATCTAACAAACAAATATAAGTTTTGTAAAGTAACAAGTGTTTACAGATTGCAAGTCAAAAAACCTCTATTTCCGGGGTCCTCTTAGTTCTAATTGGAATCTGGATCTTATAAACAGCAAACAATTCCTTGCCAGTGTGTACAGAATAATTCCCACATGTTTCATCTTTTAGTATCAAGTGGATTTATTTTCCATCAAACCTGTAATGGTGGAATACAAATAACAGACTAACAAAAACATGCCACATAAGAGAAATTGATTATTGAGTGAAAAACATGTTCTGAAATGAAGTAGTATTTGGGAAGCAGAGTGATCTATGTGTGTTCTAGTGAAGAACTGTCCAACTCTGGCTTCTCTCCCTCTTTGCTCATCTACCCCAGTTGCAGGGTTTTACTGCAGATAGAGCCAAAAGAAATAAAATTACTGAATCAGCTGAGACTTAAACATGATGTGTCATGTGAACAGACACATGGAATCCCATAAGGCAGTGCTGTCAGTGTGGGATCCAGTATTGCCTGTGTGTTATAGAAATGTCTTGGGCAGAGCCAGAGCACTTTGACACAGGTTTGGTAGGTTATCATTTCTCACTCACCTGACATCGCTTCTCGCTCAGGTCCTGGCGCTGCTCCGAGCTCTCCCGGCCATCCCGCGGCTTTCCAGGGCCCGCGGCTGCTGCCCCCAGCCCAGCAGCAGATGGGTTTGCCTCCTGCACCACAGCTGCCTCCTGCACCACAGCTGCCTCCTCCACCAGCAAACAGTGTTAATGGCCTTTGTGCTCAGCCTGCATTGCCTCCTATGGCCAGGCAGGGTGGAATGCCTGCACCTGTCCCTCCAAATCCTAACCTGCAGCACCTTCCAGGACAGCCTCCAGGGCCTGGATATCATCCTCAGCAAGGTAGGGAAGGATGTTTGTTATCTGATGGGAAACAAAGTGTGCAGGCACAATCACTGCTGGAGCTGTGTCCATTCATGGCTGAATTCTTCAGCTGGCTGGGAAAAATGAAATATGAATTCCATTTCTGTAAGAGGGAAAGATGTGCATTGTCAGTCAGTACACTTGAGACAGGCTCTGCTTTTGCTCACAAGTTTAGCACTCTGTTGAGACTGTAACAAGGAAAAGGAGATTAATTTGGATCAGAAACAGAATTAGTGGTAATTGGTGAAGGCACAACATACTATGGGGCAGTTTTTCTTACACTCTGTAAAGGTATAGGCTGCATTCTGTCTTGTACTGCTGTCATAAGCAGCTTTAAAAAATGCTTTCCTACAGCAATAATGGATTGTAACTGAATGCAAAAAGCCAGCTAATGATATCAGTTTGCATTGACTGATGTTAGGGGAGAGGTTCTCACTGAGGTAATGGCCTGGCATGAGTAGCTGTGGTTATCTCTACTAACTGTCCTACTTGACATCAACCTGAAAACTTTGGAGCCAAAGTTGTCACATCTGGTGTTGTTCTTTTTAAAAACACAAACTAAAGCCAAACAGCCTCAGAAATCCATTTCTTTTAGTTGCTGGAAACAGAGGGGAAGGAGAAGTTGCACTTAGCTGAGTAAGAATTAATTGCATGGCAGAAGTTGATGGTAAGCATTGATAATGGAACTTAAATATTTTAAATAAGCTGTTATTTGTAACTCTGCAGCAAACTATGGTCCTCAGATGGCAGCATCTCAGCTGTCCTATCCTGGTGCTTTTCCTGGTGGCCCAGCTCAGCTCTCAGGCCCACCACAGAAGAAGCTTGATCCTGACTCTATTCCAAGCCCAGTAAGTAACATGGCTCTAATTTTTTATAAATGTAACTTCCTGCTGCATTTGAGATCAAGGATTGACAATGTGTTCGTTGTAGCTGGTGAGGTTTTTCATAACATACATGGGTACTTGGATTGGTTTTCAACATATGTTCTAATTCTTGCAGTTCCTAATTAATGCAGTTTTGTACTCTGTGCTGTCAGTTTTGGATCAATTAGTGCATGAAATTAGTTTGAGTACTGAAGATGATTTATAACTTTATCTAACATGGGACACTCATACATGAGCGTGTCCCAAGTACTTTTTAGGAAATACTTCACTAGGAATTCTTAACAGGATTGTTAATGAGACAGTGACCAGTACAGAAGAACTACTTGTTTTCACTGCAGCTTATCACCTTTCCTTTTCACCTGATGGGACAATGTCTCTCCTTAGGATGGTGCTAGAAAAAACAAGGTTGTGGTTGCATCTATCTTTCTGAAATAAAGGAGTCTAATTGGTATGCAAAGAAAGGGCTGGTCAGGCACAGGCAGCATTTAACTTCTTAACTGGAAACAGCTGATGGAAATAAAAAGCAATAGTGTGCTAAACTAATGGAGAAAATGTTCTGGTGGCCACACTTAGAGTGGTTCTGACAATCATCTGGGCAGGTCAAAAGGTTCTCAGTCAGAATTCTTGAAGCAGCTTCAACCTAGAACTTTCTACACCAACACACAGCAAGCTAGTCTGGGTGAAGGAATCTTACACTTCTTGCTGAGGCAGGTTTGCTGTGCAGGAAAAACATTTTTGCTAAAGCCTCTCACTGTCTAGTATGAAACTGTTTTGCTTCTTTAAATTAGGGTATTCTTTTGTCCCCCCATAACTTTGGAAAAACACTTGCTGATAATCCCTTAGGGGTTAATGTAACAACTGCAATTACCTCGTTAAAGGCAATTTTTAACTGGAAAGTGTTGTGTAAAAAACCCCCCAAATCAAGTGTCTGTATAAATAACAAATGCCCTTAAGTCAATCATTCCTAGTGTTTCAGTGCAATGCTTTTTACATTAGAGGGATAAAATGATCTTGTCTAATTTAAAAAGAACGGCAGGGAGAGAAGGAGGTCTGGCATGGAAACATGGGCTGATGTCTTGTTTCAATTATGCACACAGCATAAACAGCCATGACTACAGCAGCCACGTTAAAATAGGTTAAAAGGTTTGTTTAAGCCTTACAGAGAGGATCAGAATGAATGTTTAAATGAAACATGATCTGGGTCAATGTCTGTGAAGGACAAAAAGCTAATTCAGAATGAGGAATAAGTATGACCATGTGTATTTCTGTTGTTATATTTACATTGTATAATTATAGTAGTGTTGCCAGATAAATTTACTTCTTATCTGTAGCCATTGCTGATTTATATTTCTCTTACATATGTTAGAGGTTGATTTGTACCCTGACAACATCTATGAAAACTTGCATCTGGACTTTGTCAACAATTATTTTCAAGAACAATGATATATTTAAGTCAGTTAGCTGCAGGATCTTGTGGCACATTGATCCTTTGCAGAGCTAACTTCAGAGTGCTTTGCTTCCTTCAGCCAGTGGACCTTTTAAGAGCAAAATGTTTTTCCTTCTAGTGCAAGAGTTAGCTATAAGTATACAAGCCAAGGAGGCAGGGAAAAGTAATCAAGCAGAAGATCTAACAGGCTCTCTGAGGAATGTCTTATATATTTAAATTGCAGTACAAAAAGTTATAGGGCCCAGACTGTTTTCAGTATATTAGGAAATACCTCTTGGACATTGATCAGTAGGCTCCATGCAACTAATTTGGTTTTTCTTCTCTGTTTGCTTTCCAACAGAGGCTTCTGAAGTTCCCTAGCTATTATTAGAAGTTCATGTGCAGTGTAAAGACACAATTCCAGGAGGTATCAGCAACAGTGGCAAAGCCAGTTTCAGAAATTCCCTGTCTCATTCCTCTTGCCTCCCACTGCTGTTTGGCTGCACTCTAAACCAGGTTGCTGAGGGAAGAGGAGGAATGATAGTATCAGTGATTCAGTTTCTGGTGTGGAACAAAATACAGCTTTATATAACTTTGGTTTTGTCCTGAAAAGTGTCAAACTTGAACCTGAATGAGGGATTGTGCAGAAGTAACAGGGAGCAGTGTATGGGAAAGGAATTTGGGTAGCAAAGACAGCTGCATGAACATTTCATGGCATTATATTGTGAATTGTTATAAATTAGGCTTCAACCAGAGTCTTATTTAGTGCAGATCTTAGCCTGTTCATGAGTAGCTGAATGCATTACTTACCTTCCTCATATTCTTCTTGCTTCTTATTCATCAGATTCAAGTAATTGAAAATGATAAGGCAGCCAAGGGAGGGCAGGTCTATGCCACAAACACAAGAGGACAGGTTCCTCCCCTCGTCACCACCAACTGCGTGATCCAGGACCAGGGTAAGTGCCCTTGTTACTGCTTTGGGGGTCTTTGTAGAGAAAATCTAATATAATTAAATAAAGCAAAGGCTGATTCTCAAATTTCTCATCTGAAAATGATGGTATTTGCTCCAAATTGGACAGGAAATTGCAGACTTCTTTGAACAGGAAAAAACGGGAAAAGGAGGGAAGTGGGAGTTGAATTCTTACTCCTTGGCTTAACACCTTCTCTACTCTTCATGGCCTTTCAAAAAATGTGGATAGTTGAGACAACTTTCCTTTTTAATTTAAAATTTTTGAAGGTGTTACATTTCAAGTTGAAATTTTTTTTTTTATTATTCTGGAAATTTATAAGGTGGACACTAGAAGAAGCAGTAAGACACTAGCACTGTTTGTTACCTTAGGAACAAGACAGGAATTTCTGTTCAAGTGATAGGGGCGGTGTACAAGCTGTCTAGTAGAAAAATTTATCTGCCTTTGCTTCTGCCTGGAGCCTGGAAGTACAATCTTCCACATGCTGCTCTTGACAGCAGGCTCAGTATTTTAATACAGGTTAAACTGATGGTGTTGTTCAGCCCAGCAGTAATTTATCAATGCTGAGATAAGCTGTGTGAAATGCACAAACACACCAAGATTTTTTGGCATTATCTAAGAACGGGATAAATCCGTTCTGATGATCCAAGAAATTCCTTTCAAGAAACTGAGCAGAGCTGCAGTTTGTTGGTTACAAAAGGAGCATCAGGAAGCAACAGACAGCACTTTCTCTGTGAGACCTGAGCTGAGTGTCCTCTTGGAAGTGTGGTGGTGACTTCTGCACCCTGTATTTTGCAGTGTAGGTTTTCAGAATCAGAGGTAGCTCACTAGATGAGTCTTAAAGTAGATCAGTCTGCCTCATTCCTTTTTGTAGTGTTGACATGTCTACTGGGATATCATCCATATTTTCTTCTAAGATCCTAGATATGGGATGTTTCAAAGTAATCTCTACTGATCTTCTTATTGCAAGTAATTGTTGGTTTATTCTTGTTGTGTTTCAATCTCTGCTTTAAACTCAGGAAGAAAAAATTTAACCAGAGGGAGGGGCCGTGGGCTGGGATATAAAGAGGAAAGATGGGCAGGAGCCTGCATGGGAGGGAGAACAAGCATGTATTTAATGTAGCACATGCACTTGCTGCTCTGTGCTGTTGGTTTTTCCCTGTGCTGGGCAGGTTCCCCCTCGCAGCCCTCACTGTGCTCTGTTGTTGTGCAGGCCACGCCAGCCCCCGTTACATCCGCTGTACCACCTACTGCTTCCCGGTGAGCTCCGACATGGCCAAGCAGGCCCGCATCCCCCTGGCTGCTGTCATCCAGCCCTTTGCTGCTGTGCCACCAAACGAGGTAGGGCACACTGAGTGTCCCCAAATTACTGCAGACCTGTTCTTCTGTGCTTGGCTTGGTGGGGAGGGTGTTTTGTCTCAGATTCTGAATTGGTACGACCGTAAAGAAGTGGCAGTGAATTGAGTCCTGGTGTAACTTCAAAGGACAGAAGTTTTCATTTGGAAAGGGTACAGGAGTGATGACTCCTCTGGATTCTGTGTTTCCCCAACTCCCTCTAGTTCATGCCAGCTCTGTCAGTTGTTTCTCTGCTGGAACTCCATAGTTGTAGGCAAAGGTATGACCATAAAGTGAATTTTAAGATGTGGAGAGTTAGATTTGAAGAAGGATATTTTTCCATTGACATCTTTACAAAATAATTTAATTCCACAACAGACCAAAAAGATAATTGGGCTTTCTACTTGAATGAGCTGACCCAGAGAAAGAAGACAAACGTAACCAACCATTTTTAGCACTCATTGGGAGGCACTAACCTTTTCTCACATAACAATCTCTGATGACCCTCCACATTCACAACCTATCCCTACTTCTGCAAATCTTTTCTGCAGTATTCTCTGGTCTTAAAACAATTACCCAGGTTTCCTGGCACCCCCAGAGGATTCTGTCCATTTTTCAAGTGCATTTAGCTATATCATCTGTGGGATTATCTTGCTTGGTCTTCATGTGCTGTGTCCTCCATTGCTTCTAAATTCTTCAGCTTCTAAATCCTGCGAGGTCTGCAGAATGCATTTCCTTTTCATGTCCTGCATTGATTTACTCCAGAGTGCTGTGTCATGGGAAAAAAACAGGGATTTCATCAAAGTTGTAGTATGTGATTGTGTCTTCAAAAACTCCTCGTAAACTGCCTGCACAGGAAAGCCTAATTAAAATTGCTAAGACATTCAGTGCTTGGTTTTGCAGTCTGATTTTTCTTTAACTTTGTTTTATTGCTTATAAATTCTTAGTAGTTTTTTTTTTTTTAATATATGTTGGAAAAAAGCAGATGTTGCTCTTTATCAGGATGGACAACTTCCAATCCAGCAGACCTCTTAGTTTGAATTGAGAGTATTATTTTAGCAGGGTAGATTGTAGTTATCTTCTCTGTGGTCCACAGGGATATAGGATGTATTTCTGATGGCTCTCACCATTTGTCTGCTAGACAGCAACTTCAGCTTTCATTCCAGTTCTTGAGGGAAATGTGCACACTTGGCTTGTTGCCCCCCACTGCATTTTCTCCTTGATGAAACTCCTGCTGTTTCTTTTCCACCCCTTCACTTTATCAGCCAACCTTTGCTCTTTACCACCCTTGATCCCAGTGCCCAGGTGGCATTTACAAAATCCTCTTTGATGTTGGCTCTTCATTTGTGCGTCTTGCACCCAGAGTCTGCCTCCAGTCCTTCATGTTTCCCACACATGGCTTCCTTGTCTCCTGCATTGTGTTTGGACAGGTTGATCAACGAGTTGCTAAAATCCAAATCTCTTCTGCATACATAAATTTGCAGTATGTCCAAACATTTGAGCTCAGCCAAGTTCAGGGGGGTTTTCCTGGGGTTGGCAAGAAGATGGTGCTCGGTGACCCACCCGTTGTGAAGTGTTAGTGCTCTCGAGCTGTTGGAAAGGTCAGTGGGGCTCATTAATCTGTGAAGAGCAGTGTGTTTTTTACTAACCTCTCTTTTGGAGGAGCCTGAAAATTGTCTCTCAAAGTTGGCAAAAGCCCAGTGTGGAAAATTTTAGTCAGAACAATTACAGCTTGGTAAAATTGTAAGGACTAAGGAGATAGTGTTAGAGTGGGAAGAGATGGGCAGTTTTGCTGAGGCAGTTTTTCCATGGCTTGCCTGTGCCCTTTGTCTTCACTGCTGCTGCCAAAATAAGATCTTACTGTTAAGATATCCTAATAAAAATGGCCTTACATATGGGATTTATAACTACTTTAATTTTGAAAAGCCACTTAATTTGAAAGAACTGGGCTTTTTATAGGGGTAAAATACATTCAGAGGCTTATTCGTGTTTCTGAACTTCCTAGTAAGGTATGTTCTGCCTGAAACTGGTGACTGCAAGGCACACCAAGTTCTTTGTTTCAGAATATCCACCCTGTTTTGGAGAGAGTACCTTTTAATGGTGTCTACAGGTGATGTTCATCACGTGCTATTGGGTTACAAGGTGAAAATCTGTCTCAATTTCTTTATTTCTTGATAAACAGCATGTTGTACACAATAACTGCGGCAAAAATTTTGTTAAGAAACAAGAGAAATAGCTAAATCTTCTGGCAGTGGCAGAATTAGGGATGTGTATGAAAGGGAGAGCCCAGTTGTACAGACCTTACTCTCTTAATTGAACACTGTCATCCTTGGAGTGGATGACTTGTAAATGTAATAGCATTTTTTTTTAGAAAATAAACTGTCAATTGCCTTCATGGAGACAGTAACTCAACTGGAAATTGAGTTTTGGGGATTTGCTTCCTTTGACTAAGGATACAAGAGGAGATGGAGGTAAAAGATCCTGGGAGCTTTCAACTAAAAGGTTGAAATCTGGTGACTTGGCAGTATTCTCACACTTGCAGTTGGAGAGTTTTTCGAAGGGGAAAAGGTAATTTGGGATTTCAGAAAGTCTGAAATGCCAATTTAAGTTCATTAGTCACTGTGGGTTCTTTGTGGCCAAGTGGAATCTCTGCACAGAGGGACTGATGTCCTGCCTCCAAAACTGAAGTGGGAATTTTAACATACAAAGTAATTTATTTTTTTTTCATGCCTTCCCTCCTCTGCCAGTGTCTTAAAAGCACTAAAAAGTTCACAATCTTATCTTTCCAAGTACATATTTATTATTTCTCAAAAATAACAGTTCATTCTCACTCTCCTGATTTGGATGATCTATGGAAAGTATTTGTTTGTTATAGATTGAGAGCAGAGTAAGTATCACTGTTTGACAGAACTTTTTTTTAGTCCACCAGTGCTTTAGCAACAGTCTATAAAAATAAACCAGCTCTCACAGTTATCATCCTAGACCAAGCCCTACATGAATTTGTTTTGGAGATGGATGAATGTTTCCAGAGCCTGAATAAACCATGGGATCTTGATTTAGCATTAATACTACTTGCTATCAAAAGTTAGTTAGAAGAGTATTTCATGTTGTAAAATCCAATATAAACAATTCCAAATAATTATCTCTAGCTTTAGATATTTAAATATCTAAATTACTGTCCTCTGTGCTCCTTAGTAGTTTTGTGTCATTGTTCTCTGCCTTATTCTTTCCCCTTTTTTAAATTTATTGGCTTTTAGAAATATTTATTGCCGGGAATCTAATACTTCACTTTGGTTTTCTCCTCAGTTAATTAACTAGTTAAGAGAATGGGATTACATCTCAGAAATGCTGGTTCATGATCTAAAAACCATTTTACCTTTGCAGAATAGTGAAATTTGATGAGGCTGAGCTGTTTGGAAAGCTGTGATTTTTCCAGGGATAATAGTATGAATTTGTAGATGGAGCTGTAAGGTTGGCAGCAGCTAAAAATCAGGGGAGGTGGATAACTGAAAAGGTGATCCAATGTTATCAGTGTAGTTTTTGTTTTAGGAGAGTCCTCATGCTCCTCCCATATTGTGTGGGATTCATGGGCTCCAGGTTGTGTTGTCCCTGAGTTTACAGCTGAGCAGGGCAGGCAGGCTGTGGCTGAGGTTTGGATGGACACACACATCCATCAGCAGTTATGTGCTTGTGCAGAAATTGGGTTTGAGGAGAGCGAGGAATGCTTACTCTGCAAGATGGAATTATTCCATCTGAACATCCTGCTGAGGGCTCCTTTGTATTAGGAATGTGTTAATAAGCTGGCTCTGAAGAACCATCTGCAAAAAGCCATCATTTGGGATTTTTGTTGCATTTTGAGGTTACACATTTTATTTATCCATGCATAGTATGCAATGTTGTATTTTGGATGCCACCATGTAAAGTGTGTTATTACATGGAAATTGTGTGCTTGTTTAGTAGAGGCACAGATCATCTCAGCAGAGCAGGTCTGTGCCTTGACAGGACTTCTTTCCTCATGTCATGGTTTAACCCCAGGCAACTGCTCACCCACTGCCCCAACAGTGGGATTGGGGAGAGAATGGGAAGGGTAAAAGCTGGAAAACTCCTGCCTTGAGACAAAGGGAAAGCAAAATCCAAGCACACCAGCAAAGCAAAACAAGGAATTAGTTCACACCTCCCATGGGCAGCCTGGTGTTCAGCTATCCCCAGGAGAGCAGGACCCCATCACAGTAGTGGTGCCTTGGGAAGACAAACATCATCATTCCAAGTGTCCCCATGTACTGAGCATGAGGCACAGGTCTGGAATATCCCTGTGGTCAGTTGGGGTCAGCTCTCCTGGCTGTGTCTCCTCAGTGTCCTCACAGCATGGCAATGTGGAAAGCAGGAAAGGCCTTGGCCCTGGGTGAGCTCTGCTCAGCAAGAGCAGAAACATCTCTCTGTTATCATCCTTGTGTTCATCATATATCCAAAACACAGCCCAGCTGTATCTCAGCCCAAAGCAGCACACTGCCCTATCTCAGTTCCACACAGCTGTGCTGCTAAGAGAGGAGGAAGATTGTGAGTCTCATACAAATATTATTAAAGTTTGAAAATTCTGGAGTTTGCTTGAGGCATCCCAGCTATCGTAGTAGCAAAAGTGTTCATGGAAGAGAGGCTCAGAGTGGGAACATTCTGACCTGATGTGATATTTGTGAAGTAACAGTTAGTTTTGCTATTGACCTTCAAAACCACCATCCTAGAAAGGACATGACTTTTCTATCAAGGGTATCAAACTCATCCCAAATGTCCTTGCAGAGGTGAAGCTGTTCAGTGCTGCTTTTTGTTCACATAGCAAAAATTCTCCTTGTAGTTTCTAAGTTCTCCTGTGGCAATTGGCTAGCTCTAGTTGGCTTGGGAATACAACATGATGCTATAACTATGCCAAGTTCTTACTGATTTCAGTGGAAATAAATTAAATAGCCTTAGAGGTTATTCACATAATAAATACTGTCCAGGAAAGAAAAATATGCATAACTATTTTTTCCATCTTTAATTAAAATACTCCTAAAAATTTCTATGTTTTTTTCTCTAATTAATGTCTTTTTCTTTAGTATATTTGGCTGTGCAAAAGTAGGAACCAGACAGTTTCTGTTGTGAAAGTTCTCAGGAATGCAAACATGAGTAGTTTAAAAAGTCAAAGTAATGCCTTCTAACAGAAGAGAAACAGCTCTGGTTTTGAGAAGGAAGGAAATCTTCCACTCATTGGATTTTCATGTGTGATCTCAGGTCAGCAGTTGCTTTTCTCCCATATGCTGATAAAATACATTATGTATATGGACACCTGTTCACCTGTATGTGTGTGTGTATTAAAAGGTAAAATTCCCAAAATCTAGTTTGTCCCTAAAGCTGCTGAGAGCACAGCAGGTCAGAATGGATCTGAAATCCAATGTGGGGGTTTGGTTTTGTTGTTGCTGTGAAGATGTGATAACAATGATGATGTTCTGGTACAGCATTTCATCTAGGAGAGTGTTGCTTCAGAGGTCACTATAGCACAATCAGATTTATGTATGAAGTGAAATAATTGTTCTCTAAACCTAGAGCTGCATGTTCCATGAGCACTGTTTGGAGTGCTGCTTTATTGCCTGTCCTAAGAATATAGAAATGCTCACAGCTTTGTTTGCATTAAATGGTCTTGGACTTTTTAAAACAGAATTGATGTGCCAAGTAACCCATTATCTTTGTATTTTACAGGCTGTGCCTGTGTTTTAAACTGTGGTGTTTGGTTTATCTTAAAAAAATTAGGAGAGGATAAACTTACCTTGGTAAATTAAACAGCACCATACAGTAAGAGACTGGGCCTGTCCAGAAATCAGAATTTCATGCCCAAATTCAGTCTAACATTTTGAAGATCCTCTAGAACTCTCTCAAATCAGTGATTTGCAGAAAAACAGAAATCATACCTGACTGAGGTGTCTTTAAGTTTTTGTAAAATAAACCAGAGGTCGTATAACTTAAAATTCAATTTTAATTTTAATGTGAAAATCTGATGCCTTGTAATTACTGCTTACCATTTCTGTAGAGAAGTTTTTTGAACCTTACTTGTCTTGCTTGTCAATGGTTTTACAGCTAGTGTAACTATCTTGCCGAGAGTCTCAGAGCAGGACTGCAGTGCTGGACCACCTGTGGTACTGATGAGGTGGGAAGTGGAGCTGTGGATTGGTCCTGCCCTGAACCTCAGCCCTGGCTTGTGATTTAACACGTGCTTATCACCCTGGGGGTGCTAACAGCAATAACAGCGCTGTCCTAGGGCAGTTTGTCTGGCTTTGTCCTTCCCTTGGGTTTGTGCCTGTGCAGCTGGGGGGGCACTGTGCTGAGACCTCATGGGTTTCAAGTGCTAACACTGTGCAAGTGTGTCGTGCAGCACCGTTTCTTGATTAGCCAATCTCACACTCGTGCTTCTATCATCGGTTAATCCTGGCTGCTGGCCTTGCCTCCAGATGCAGCCTGTCCCTGCCTCCAGAGAGCAGTCAGCACTGCAGAGCACTGCCCTGCTAAAGCTTGGGTCTCCCTGGGATCATGGCCAGCACAACTTGGGGTGCATCTCTTGAGCGTGGATAATTTCCTTTCTTTTTCTCCTCTCCTTCTCTCACCTGCATGATACACAAGCTCTAAAGAAGTAAGCTAACTAAAATTGGTATTTTTCTATATCAACATTTTCTTGTTATTACATGCATTTTTACCCCCATCCTCAGACTTTTACAAATCCTGATGTTGAACAGAGTGCAGTCTTTATTTACACTTTTCAGACTGCCAACTCTCAGTTAATTCCAATATTCCACTTAAAAAGGGAATGCTGAGTAAGGATTTCAGGAATAGCCTGAGGTATGGTACACAGAAACTGATAAATAGTTTCCTGGGTTTTTTTGCTACACACTGGATCATATCCCACGTGCAGTGTCCACTTGAAATTCAGCTACCATGCCATGGTGTGTTTTACAGTGCTGTGTATGCAGAGGAATGTGCAGCCTGGGCCTGGAGGGGCTTTGAACAGGGAGGTTTGAAGATGCTTTTGGCATTTTTATGTGGTCTGTGAAAACCAGGCTAGAGCCTGCATCATGTGGGTGATGCTTTAGCCTTGCAAGCAAACAAGGAAATCAATGGCAAAGAAAGCTGGTACAGAAAATAGTTGAACCTGCTGTGAACCTTGCAGAGGAGATAGTCCAAATTGGCCTGAGTCACCAGCTGAGGAGGCTGAGCATGTTCAACATCTGAAAACCAAGAACAGGCAAAGTAACTCCTGCCTTCAGAGGGAATGGCTTCTGATAAAAGACAGTGGGAACATCACAAAGGGAAATGCTTTCTTGACGTTTTAATGTGACTCAGTAAAGCAACTCAAAACCAAGGGATTATTTGTAGACTGGTTAATCTTTCTCAAAAGCAATCTATGATGATACAAAAAAAGAAAACAAACCCCTTCAACAGTGCTAGGAAACAGAGACACTTTGGTTCATGACCTAGTTTTTTTTCCAAAAACATCAGTGTTATATTTCAGAATTCTCTTTGATGATCCAGTGGAGTTTTTTGTCATCTTTTCACTGTACTAATTAAACACAACATTTTCCTGGGGCAGCAGTGCCACACTTGGACAAAACCTTCTCCTTGGTTCATTAGAAAGTTATGTTTTACAGTGCATTTTGAAATTTTCATAGGAATATTTTAGTGCTTACACTGTAAGGGTGTGATGGAGACACTGCTCTGCTCCTTTTCTTCAGTATCTGTGTGTGCTCTCTTGTTCTCCAGAGGATCTCTCACCTAGGATTCTTCTCTTTACAATGCTTTCCCAGAGATGCTATGATGATCTGGAGCTTTAGCACAGTCCTTACTCCTCCACTCACAATTTGCAGCTGTGATCCAGGTCCTGCAATATGAACATGGTGATAGTTTGCAGGCATCACCCTCAGGAGCATGTCACAACTTCATTTTTATAGCAAGCAATAGAAATTCAGCTTTCTCAGACTTTAAAGTGCAGGTTACAGTCCCTTTGGAAATTTATATGGATGTGTTTTATCTTGGAGCTGTGCCACCAATGTCTGTCTGTTGCTTTGTGATATTTTTCTGACTCGTGAGAGATGATCTTGCTGAAATATTTCCAAAATAAAACTCCTCTTATTGCAGCTGTATTTGGGGTTAAGTTATGGTTTATCAGATCAACTCTCAGGGCTTGCACTTGAGTGGGCCTCAAGGCTCCAGAGAAATCAAAGTTTGTGCAGGTCCCTTGCAGCTTTTTCCATCTCCTGCCCAATCCTCTTTTGTTTTAACCTAAAATTACAATGTTGTGCCTCCCAGCAAAACTGATTCTTACTGAGACAAGAGAGAAAGAAAATACTGATGCTTGATAGGTGGAAAGGCAAAAGAAACAGGAATATTGTATTTATTTAAAAACAAAGCAAAACATTCCAAAATTTATAAAACTCTTTTTACATTTTACCCCATTCCCCTGCTGCTATGAGTGTTTGCCACTGATTTCAATGGCAACATCAAGAGTCTCTCTGCTTTTTCTTCTGGTGTACAGTGACATCTACAGAGAGTGGAGCACATCAATTCCCTTTCACTATCACTTTTTTTTTTAAACTGTTCTGCTTTTATGTGTCCTTAATTTAAACTCAAGACTTCTTGCATGCACAGTATTAGTTACCTTTGTACATTCCTACAGAAATCTACTTTTTTTTAGAAGTGATTTTACCCTGACAGAAATTACTTTGATGTTTGGTTGTGCAATAGCAATTTACAACAGAAATAGAAATTCCTTTTCTTGGTGGGTTATCTGGACTGCAGCTTTTTGGAGGTGAAGTTTCTTTCACAACTGTCTTGTTCTCTTCAAGAAGTGGATTTTGGATGCTTTTTTTCTGCAGTTACCACTCAGCTTTTTCATTGACTGTTTTAATTATTGATGTAATGTTCTGAAGTGTTAAAGAAAACACTTAAGTTGTAAATTCCAATTTTTTTTCTAAAAAATCCAAATAATAAATTGGTAAGGAGGCAAATAGGGCTGCTTTAAAATTTTTTCTTTATTAGACAGACTTCCTAATTCTGTCATGTACATTTTTAGTTGGCTTATTTCTTGGTTTATTCTTTCTTTGCTCTTAATTTTTTGTCTTGAGGAAGGTAATTTATTACATGTATGTAGGAATGTAAATACTTGGGCTCTTCATGGAACTTCATGGCATTTATTTATTTAATTTTTTATGCCTTTTATGTAAAAGTCTTAATTTTGATATATGAAAATGTGAACATTTTGGGGAGTAATTTTTCTTGGATATTAAATATGAAATGTATCAAACCAAGGTTGAAAGTTACTAAATCAATGTGTTTAACTGCATCAGGAGTTGGTTTAGTCTTGGTTTTTTTCCCCTACCAGGTCAGATGTTATGATAATATTAACTGCAAACCAGATCCAGGTCTCATTAAAATAATACAGCAGAATGATAATCAGAAAATTGCCAAGTAATGAACAAAACCCAGAACTTTTAAACCTTATTAAGCCATTGTGGCTGATGAGCAAGTTTCATGGCCAAAGCTTTCATGACTGAAAAATGACCCTGATATTTGCCAGCTGGCATTACTGGTTAATTTGGGTTAAACTCAATTTGTGTAGAGGAAAGAACACAAAATAAAAGAATATAACCCACATAGTAAAAATCTACTTGTATATAAAAAATCCTTGACAAAATGCATCCTTATGCAGCAGTAAAAAATAAAGTGTATAATGGATGAAAGAAACAGAATAATTATTAAGAAGAGAATGTGCTAGTGTGATGTGTTAACTTTGAAAGGCTTTGTCAGCATTTTTCTTCGTGTAGGGGTCTGCTGTGTCCAAACTCTGGATGTTTCTTATTCCCACCTTTTGAGATTTTTAACTGGGGATGAAGGCAGTAAGAAAAAAAAAATTCAAATTAGTGTTTCACAAATAATTGAGCAAACTTCCATTTCTATAGTAGTTTCAAGTATGACTTTTCTAACTCTAAGAATAATCACAGGAATATTCCAATAGCTGCAGTTTTTATGGAAAGAGGCATCTGGAAAATGTCTTCCCTTAGCTGTGGGTTTGGCAGGGGCTGTAAGCAAGCGTGGTCAGTGTAATTAAAATGACAAGTGCTTGAGGTACTGTACTTGCTTGCTGTATGTACTCTCCTTCAATAAATATTAGTATTTCTCCTAAATCTCCCCCTCTGGCTGGTGACCCTGACATCATTTAAACTGGAGCATGGCATGTTACAAGGCAGCATTTAGGACAAAATAGTAAGGTTTTTCTCAGCAAATAGCCTTTTCCAACTGACAAGCAGCAGTAGATTTCTTCAGGGAAATTTCTGTCTGACAGAGAAGCCAAAATACCTGACTCCAGCAGATTTTTCTTAGTGAGCTGTAAAAATTACCCTTTGCTGGAGAAAATCAGCCTGGAGCCCTAAACTTCCAATGCTTGCAAAACGTTGTGGGATTTTGGTCTGAATCCTTATTCTTTTTCTGATAAACATCAGAATGCAGCCCTGAACTTGTGAATTTATCCCCTGAGGGGATCTCTGGGGCTCAACAGCTTTTGTGTGAGTGCTGAACTGTAAACGATCTCTTAATCAGCTGGTCCCTAACGAGTTAAATGTGCATTAACTCTTTGCAGCTCTCCTTGGTTTCATGTTTACATTGCTCTCTCTCTGTACCTGTTCCTCTACAGACACCTCTTTATCTCGTAAACCACGGGGAGAGCGGCCCCATCCGCTGCAACCGCTGCAAAGCTTACATGTGTCCCTTCATGCAGTTCATTGAGGGGGGCAGGAGGTACCAGTGTGCGTTTTGTACCTGTATCAACGATGGTAAGTGAGATTCCTGTCAATTTGTAAGACTGAAAACAAGCTGTATCCCTAAAATTATTTTCTTGACTTGCTGATTCAATAAACTATAGTTTAGGGAGATGCAGTAACTAGGTTTAGTTCACAAATAAAAAAATCAATTCTTAAAAATAGTAGAGGGAAACATTTGTTCAGTACAGTTTTTGAAATATATACATAAAGTAATACTGACTCATGAAGTCCAGTCTGGTATGATCTTAAATCAAGACTTGATTTAAAAATTTTTGTGACAACATAGATACAGAACTGTTTGTGTTGTTAATTGAAAGCAATTTTTGTGCTGAAAGAAAACATCATTTTTTTTAAGAAATGCAAATATACAGCAAGGAGCAGATATTTAGACCCATGTTAGCTTCATCCTGTGCACTGACTGTGGGTGCAATGGTTAAAAAAGCTATTAATCTTACTGTGACAAGTGTTGGTTTTCACAGAAGATACCATGCCATATTTGTTCAAGTGTGCTGCATGTGACTCATAACTGTTCTTGTGCTCTTGGCAAAATCCCAAATCTTTGCCAGAACTAGCCTTTCTAGACATTTGTATCAAGCTGGATTTCCTCAGCTGGATCACAGGGCATGGTGCTTTCCCTAATACAGTCATCTTTTCAACTCTGAAACGTGAACCTTGTCAGACTCAGTGCAACTGCTGTGCTGCCTGGAGCTCTAATGTTTGTGCAGGCATAGCAGATAATAAATTTCATGGTTTGTTAACAATTTAAACTCTCATAAAGGGAAATTTAGATGCACCAGGAGCACTTAAAGAAAGACATTTGAGTTGCAGTACCATGTTAAATCATGCTGGTATTACTACAGTGTCTTAGTCAGAAAGCACTTACAAAAATAAAATCTTTGATAAGGACTAAAGATAGGTTGATATTCCCCTCACACACACAGGCAAAAATGTGAAAAATAAGCATTCTGAATAGGTATTCATTGAGCAACCATAGACTGGCTCTGTGTAAATCGTTGGTGCAAACCCTCCTGATTTCTTATTGCTTTGAAAGAATTTGTTGTGTTGTTTCTCTCTTTGCCCAGTTATAAATTATTTTTTTCCTGTTCTTGTGTTGGCTTGTAGTCCCCCCATTCTTCTTTCAACACCTGGACCACATGGGCCGGCGGATAGACCACTATGAGAGGCCTGAGCTGTCCCTGGGATCCTACGAGTACGTGGCTACTTTGGATTATTGCCGAGTGAGTATCGCCAGTGTGCCAAGCCATGTACAGTGGCATGGCAGAACAAATGAGTTCCTCAGGGTGGATGCACTTGTAAGCTGCATATCAGTTTCCAGAACCATTCTAGGAAATATGGATAAGTGTGTTGTTCTTTTGTGCTGCAGGATTTGATACAAGCAGGGAAGAACAGCAAGCACTGCAGCAAAATCAGGAATCACCAATCTTTAAGTGAGACATGTTTGATCCTACCCAGCATGTTGCACTGTTCAGGGGATATTACTGAAATTCTGGTGCCTTGTTGCATTTTAGATGGATGTCTTCTACTGATGTTTGAGGACTGACACATGCCTAAATTGCCTTCTTAATACCCAAAACCTTAGCAAAGGAATTTGACCTTGGAATCTGTTCCTGGCAAGAGTCTTCTTAGTATTCCACCAATAAGTTACAGTGGAATGGGTTCTCCCTTCTAATATCAACTCACTGAAGAACTCAATCCAGAGCCCTCTCATGTTACTCTAAATATTTGTAGTTGGTTTTATTACAGTATTCTATCTGATACTTCTGAAAGCATAAATTACTTAATCTTTCCAAACTTCAGCTCATTTTGCAAAACTGCAAGTGTGACCTCATCTGACTGCAGCACGGACATATTTTTGTGTTCTTGGAATCAGGCAGAATTTTCTTCCTGGGAGTGAAGCTGAGGCCATGATAAGGTTAGAAAAGAGCAACTGGATCCTACAAAATCCTGAAGTAGCTAGCAGTGTCTTCTTCTGACCATCACATTATTGGTGATGTGAAGAAAATTGAAAGGTTCAGTTCTGTTTGCTCACTAGAGCAGTGCTCCAAAATCCAGTGAGGTCTCTGAGATAATCTGTAAGATTTGATTGGAGCCTGGGTTAAACCCCAGAGCAGGAGAGAATTGTGGTGAGATGTTCAGAAATAGAGTATGGGACACTCAGTGTACATCCAGTGATGCTCCATCAAATTCTGAAGCCTCAACTTCCACCATTTAACTTAAATTAGGGAGTTTCCTTGGCAAGTCATCCAGTCTGGTCTGCCTGCTTGTTACAGAGATGCACCCTCAGACTTACAGCAATTTTACAAAAAAGAAATCTCTTACAAAATAACACTCTGCACTGGATATGCTAAGTCATTAAACGTGGCATTATTTTGTAATTCACTTTTCATTTAGCTCCAACTTGCAGAGGTTTGCTTCTTTTACAAATCCAGTTCAAGACCAGAACTGAGAAGTCATTTCCTTTTGTGCTTATCAAATGACAAGGATGAAGAGCTACAAAGAATGTTAACAAATCCCAGCTGCTTTGCATTATTGCGCTCCTGCTAAGCGGATGTGGTGAGAGCAGAAGTCCTCGTTTCTGCCATTTATTTGTCAGAACTTAGGCAGAGATTCTTTCTAAATGCTGATCTGATACAAGAGTTTAGGAGCAGTTTTTGGTGCAGTTTCTGAAACAAGCATCCAAGTACAGTAAACAGAACAGCTTTGTAAAATACTGCCTGGTTTTGGTTCAGTGGAATTAATCCGGATTTGCATGAGTCAAATGAGTAAGATCAAGGGTATAATGTTCAGTTTAGTTTAAAGTTTTCCAGAGACTAAGGATAAGTCATAATTCAAGGGTTAGATGAATTTTTCTTAACTGGAATTTTTCTAGGGTTTAGTTTAACAAGTATAATTTGTTTAAGAGATCAGAACTCAATATGAAAGAAGTGAAACTGTAATGAAGAAGCTGTCCTGAATTTGACACCAAATGTAATGGGAATTAAGAAAACTCATTTTAGGGAGTGTGATGTTTACTCTTGCTCTGTTCATTTTGTATTAACTTTCTAGGTACATCTCTTGGCATTACTTATTTTTTAAACAAACCTTCCTCTTAATTTTTCTTACAGAAAAATGTGTTAGCAGTGTATGCACGATTTGTGTGCCACTTACACTGTGGATAAGAGGAACTCCCAAAAGAAAGCAAGGATACAGAAAAATCCCAAAATGCAAATTTGTTTAAACACTTGAGTTCCAGCAGAAAAGTTTGTACTTCATCTTACCTAATGAACTATTATCCTTAAGATACTTTATTCCATTAGGATGCTGTTTTGCAGTGCTAATGTCCTATTCCAGGGCTGGACTTTACCCGATAGGTGCCAGCTCTCTGCAATGGTTACTCTTTACAATTCACAGCATTTTTCAAACAACTGAACACTGTATTTGCATTGCCTTATGCTACCACCAATAATTTTTTTCCTCATAAGAGGACACTGTCCAATTTTCCCTGTCAATGATTGTTTTGTTGTTTTGTTGGGGTTTTTTTCTGTGTAGGACAAGAAGCCTCCTAATCCACCGGCTTTTATCTTCATGATTGATGTATCGTACAGAAACATAAAGAGTGGCCTAGTGAAACTCATATGTGATGAACTGAAGACTCTGCTAGATAAACTACCAAGGTAAAGAGACATGAATGTGCTTGGCTGAACTCACTACACTGCACTTCTCATGCAGATTTACATTTTGAAAGGCAAAACCAAGCTATGAGAAATGTCAGAATTTCCAGTACAGGAGTTTTTTTTAGTGATAGTGACCAAATGTTAATTTTTAGCACTGCTGGTAATTCTTACACTTGGATGTCTGGGCTTACTGTATGAACAGAAAGAATCTGCCATGCTACTGCACGTGGAGCTTGCATTCTTTTCCTTTCTTGCAGTGAACTCTAGTGGTGCTGTTGGCTCAGTCACAGCTTGTAGCTGCCACTTCACTTGCTGCAGTTGTGTTCTCTGCTTTTCTCATTGAATTAAACAGGGAAATACTCACAGCAGAACACTCAGGAGTAGCCAGTCTCTCTAAAGCCATGGTGCTGGTGGCTTGTGTCTTTAGCTCTTAATGTTAATTAGCAAAACTTCTAAAGCTTCTTGCTGAACTGTGAGACTTGTCTGTCCTGGTTTGTATCTGAGAGAACTGATCTTGTAGGCAAGAACCATTTTATGAAACACACAGCAGTAGCGATACTGCTACTATGGTAAATATTATTGATAGTGTATTATTTTAGTGTAGGTTTTAATATATTAATGTGATTTTCACCAGAGTTTAAATAACACAGGCATGTAGGGAAATGAGAGCAGTGGAAGACTGAAAAATGAAGTAGACAAGAGCTTTTTGTCTACATGTAAATATATATTTAAAAAAGAACATCCAAAACCAAAATGCTCTTTAAACAACAATGCTTGCAGAGAGAGAACAAACTTGAGAAGTGGAGAGAGCAGTGTGAGGAAGGGTGAGAGATGACATCCTTGGGATAATCTGGGATATGTTAAAAATCTTTTTACTTATGGCCTTCTGGGATCCCTGTGCCGGAAAGAAATTCCAGTCCAGGGTGGGGGTTTAGTTTATCAGATGCCCATGTAAGGCCATCTCTTTAGTAGTTTTTCACTGAAGATTACACTGGAGACACAAGTGTTTGATATTATCCTGAACAGATCTAAGTTTTCCATCAGGATTGGTCATGACTGTGAAGAAAGTAAGAGGCATGAGTGGAGTAAGGAAAAACATTTGGCAGTTTGGAAGCTTGAACAGGGCAAGCAGAGGAGGAATGAAAGCAGGTGTATCTGTATGACAAGAGACATACTCATCCTTCTCACCAGCACACTGTGAGGTCTGTTGTGAAATAATTTGGACCAAAGTTTTCATGTCTACCAAAAAAAGCAATTAAATAAAGATAGGCCCTTCAGTTTCCTCAGATTTGTCTGTTGTTTTAAACAATACTAATTTAAAAGAAGACAAACATAATGCATTCCACCAAAATCCATGGTGAAAATTTTACTATATTGCTTAGACACAGAAGTCACTGTGTGTTCATTTTCTGTTGCTGGATGAAGACACGTGCAGAAATATTCTGCTGTTCCCAAAATAGGGAAAAGCCCTCTGCAGGGAATTCACCCTGAGCCTGTATCTTTGAGAGGAAGGACTTGGGGTACCAAAGAAACCTGTGCAGAAAAAGAATTGCTGAAATTTTCGAGCAGATGTTTTCAAACCTCTGTTCCAAACAAAACCCCCTCCCTTGACTGTATTTTGAGAAATACGGAGAAATGTGCTTAAGAGTTCAGAAAATCAGAGTAATGAGTTGTGCAATTATGATTTTTAGGTACATAATTAAAAATAAAAGCCAAGAAGTATTTGAATGCATTTCTGTGCATATAGGTCAGGTTTCTCCTTGTGAGTCTTCAAAAATAACCAGGCAGTGTGTAAACTACAGAGACAATTGGCTGCTTAAAGGTAGTTTTTAAAACAATGAAAGAACTTGGCTGAAGTGGGGCAGTGCAGACTGACACTGGTAAGAGCAATATCTGTAATAAAGGTCCCAAACACCTGCTCTGTAACACCTTTTTGGGACTGTGGATGCTTCTCTTTGAAGTAGCAAAGTGCTGTATGTATAAAAATTGAATGGAACTTTGTCCTCATCAAACTCCGTAACTAATTGTGCTGTTCTCTCTTTGCCATGTTATGATGTCAGCATTGCTTATTCTTTATTTTGGGGATTTTTGACTGTTTGAATGGGATGCACCATTGATAGGGTTGATGTAACTTTGTAACTTTTTTCCTTACTAAACAATAGAACAATTGATTTTATCGAGGTGTTTGAATTTGACCTAAGGCAAAGACTGAGGCCATTACATCTGCTTGGTTGTTGTTTACTTTGTTGTTCCCAGTACAGATAATGATCAGAGAGCAGCCTTGCACGTCAAAGGAATGCTTTCATTGCAAGGTCAGGATTTCAGAATTATAACCAGTTGGGTTTTGTTTTTCTTACAGAGAAGAGCAAGAAGAATCCTCAGCAATTCGAGTTGGTTTTGTCGCTTATAACAAGGTCCTTCACTTCTTCAATGTAAAAAGCAGTTTAGCTCAGCCTCAGATGATGGTGGTCACAGATGTGGCAGAAGTCTTTGTTCCTTTGCTGGATGGTTTCCTTGTTGACTTTGAGGAATCCCGATCAGTTGTTAACAAGTAAAGTACAATTATACTTCATGAGAGTGAGATGTGAATGCTTATGATGTGCATTGTGCCTTTTAGTCAGTTGGGTTTTGGGGCATACAGGTGTCTATTGAAATATTTGAGAAACCAGCAGATGCTTCAAGCTCTGTGTTTCCTCCTCTGAGGAAAAGAAAAAGCAGCAGTCACAGCCTTCCAGTGCCAGCCTGGGAAGTTTGTGTAGGCCAGCTGTAAACCACCTTTGAGCTGTGCTGCCTCAGACCTGGGACGAGGGTGAGGCTCTGAGCCACGTTGTGTTTTCCCTCTTGCAATGCACATGATGTGCACTTGGATGTGATCTTAGGACTCTGAAGTCCTTACAGCACACCAGAACTACTTAATGGTTAGCTATTTTTTATTCATTGCATGTTCCTTTAGGTTACAAGCTTTGAAACAATCCATCTCATAGAATTAAAAAATGCGTATTTTCTTTTATTCTGACTGGGATCCTCAGAAATTGAGCAAGGAAAATTTGTATTATTTTTTGCACTATAAATTTTCATGATAAACATTTTCCTGTGTGAAGCCTTGGTATGTTGCCAGGTGTTTGGGGATTACCCTATACTGACCAGTTGAGAGACTGATCCTTTCTCTTTCACAGCTTGTTGGACCAGATTCCGGAGTTGTTTGCAGACACTAATGAGAGTGAGACCATCTTCGCTCCCGTTATCCAGGCTGGCATGGAGGCACTAAAGGTTAGAACATTTCTCTCTGTCAGAGAAGCAGCTTGAAATCAGGTTTGCTAAAAGCCAGTCCCATCACAATGGGAAATTAGGGGAAATAGGTCTTTGATTGTTTCCAGCCCTAATGTTCGTTACTCTAACAGTACCTTCCAACCGCTGGAGTCAGAATAAAAACTGACAAGCATAAGATCTGTTCCCAGATGTTTTTATTGAGGGAAATCAGTCCCCAGGGTCTATTCCATGTAGGAGGGATGCTTAGGAGAAGATGAGGAGCAGGAGTCAGCTTCTTGTCAGTGTTTAAGAGAAATAAAGAAATGTTTAGTTACCACAGCAAAACAAATCAATACTCTTGTGTTTGCACAGATAGCATATGTGAAGGGAGAAAAGCCAGTATAATATAATAACTAAACTTTTTATTTAGCTCAGTAGTTTTAAATTATAATTTGTAAGGATTTTCACTCTGAATTATTCATCTGCAAATACCTCTGCTCAAGAAAAACAGTTCTTTGAAAAGAATAAATGGATTATGTTAAAAATACATATATTTTAGAAATTTTGTCAAACCAAAATCACTAATTCCTGATGTATATCAGGACAAACAGGTGTTTGGGAAGTTTTTTGTTCTCTAGCAGAAGGCTTCTTCAAAGGAACTGAAGAAATTGGCATTGGTCATTAAAAATAATTGTTCTTGAAATACCAGGGGTGAAATTTCAGCCATTTTAAGGCAGGTGCTGCCTTCAGTTGTGTTTCTGCCAGAGCAGAGAGATCCTGGTTTTCCCAGAGTACCAGAGTTTATTTTGAAAGGTGGAATGTTTTGTGAGCATTGTGATTTCTGATTTGTGTCTGCATCTTGGCAGTGTAAATTCCAATGTGGAGTCTGCCACAGAGATGGAATTGTCACCCATTTACAAAAAGCATGGAACAGCAGTGTGCCTGAACTGAATTTTTGTGTTCAAGTGCATTTCCTTTTAATTGGATCCAATTGAAGTATTTGTATTTTGAGGGCTGTTGCATAATGCCATAATTCCAAGAGAGGAATTCCTCCATTCCTCCTTTTGCCTCAGGAGCAAGTGCTGTCACAATGCCTCAGGCAGCAAACCCGTGTGCTGGACCGCTGCTTCCTGCCAGGAGAGTTTGTTTGGGGGCTCATTCCATCGGGTGCTGAGCCTGGGGATGAATTCTTGTCCTCTGAGGAGCTGGCAGAACGTGCCCAGTGCTCCCTGAGCCCCCAGAGTGTGAGTTTGGGCTTGTGGAGCCTGCAGCAGTCACTGTGCCCATGTGGTGTCTTTGAACAGGCTGCAGAACGTGCTGGGAAATTGTTCATCTTCCACTCTTCTCTGCCCACTGCGGAAGCACCGGGGAAGCTGAAAAACAGAGATGACAAAAAACTGCTCAATACAGATAAGGAAAAGGTATTTTCTGCTCTGAGCTCAGAGTATCTATGGGCAGGGGAAGCATGTTTTTGATGATACCTCACTTCAATCTTCCACTTCATCCTCTTGTCTTCATGTGGCCCTTTGATTTGTGATCAATATCTAATATAATGACACTTATTTTTTATTCCTGTGCAGACCCTCTTCCAGCCACAGGGCAATTATGAGGCCTTAGCCAAGGATTGTGTGGCCAATGGGTGCTGTGTGAATTTGTTCCTCTTCCCAAATCAGTACATGGATGTAGCCTCCATGGGCCTTGTCACGATGTATACTGGTGGAACACTGTACAAGTACAACAATTTCCAGGTAAGTGATGTGGGTTTCTTGCCTTTCAGATATTAACAGCTGGGGTGTTGCTGTTGTTTTTCATCTCATTTCAATGTGTGCTTGGACATTTAACTTAGGAGCAAGTCTGGAAAACCTGATTGTCAATTCCAGGGGATACAATTTAAGTTTAACAATGGCAGGTCAGGCTCAAGTTTGGATCTTGAAGTAGTAATAAGCTGATTGGCATCCTGAAATTTTGCTGGAAGGTTAAGTGCAGGAATGTCCTGTTGATGTCCTGGCCTGATGATGAGTGGTGGACACTTGCATATACCTGATTCTGATAGCAAAAGTCCACATTTGAAATCCTTTTTAAAGGACTCAAAGCTGTGAGCAGATACGTTGGGGGACAGTGGGGGTCATAGGGAGGGGAAGTTGTGTCACTGCAGTGCTGCTGCCCTTGGATGTTGAACCTCTGAACCTTCTGCTTTGTGTTTGCAGATCAATACTGACAGCCCCCAGTTCTTAAGTGATCTCAGGAAGGACATCCAAAAAAAGATGGGATTTGATGCAACAATGAGGGTTCGGACAAGTACAGGTAATAGGACCCATGCGAATGAATTTTAAATAATGAAGTGCCATGCAAATCACTTGTAAAATCGGGCTGGTTTTAATTTCATTATGCACCTCTTGAAAATTACTTGAATAGAGTGGTAGAAGCCATGGCTTTGTGTGTATATATTGTTATATATGTGTGTGTGTATATATGTGTATACACACTCATATTTCCTGTCTATGCTGCCTCAAAGTCTGGGAAAGGCTTCTGCTCACTGTGCACATGGACTGCAAGGAGTTGTATAAAAAGGTGTTGCTGCTGGACACTGACCTGTGCCTTCATTTTCATACTCCAGTGACATTCCTGTGTCTATGCAGCTTTCATTCATTCTTAGCTCAAATGCAGGTATTGGAGAAAGGGACACACCCAAAGAGGCCAAGGCAGCACTGCAGAAGCTCTGGGTGTCCGAGTCACAGCTTTTCCCTTTCTCTGGCTCTCACAAATGTCATCAGCAAGGACAGTTGTTGGGACTCTTGAGGCTGTACAGCATTGAGGGAAAATGGCTCCTGTTTCAGGAAGTGATGTCAATTTAATTTGCCATTTTTAAATGAAATGCTCTGTTTTAATCTGGCTGCAGGCTTCAGGGCTACGGACTTCTTTGGAGCCATATACATGAACAACACCACGGATGTGGAGATGGCAGCGGTTGACTGTGACAAAGCAGTGACAGTGGAGTTCAAACATGATGACAAACTGAATGAAGACACCGGAGCCTTAATTCAGGTAAAAAACCCTAATTCATATATACCATAAAATGGTGAGCAAGGCCTTCTGCAGCAAGAGCAGGGAAGTGATGGTGTAGGAGTGAGGAGAGCAAGGCATGACTTGCACAGACACTTGTGCCATACCACCACTAGTAAAAAGTGTGCTCCCTTACCTCTGTGCTTCTATTCAGGGGAACCCAAATCCTTTCTAAACACTTACTGAGACCTCATCAGCTATTCATTTTTTTCCATTTCACTGTAAATGTTAAGATGAATAAGTTATTCTGTAGTGTCTGATAGATGTCCCTAAGAACCACAGGTGTGCTGGTGCTGCAGCTGCCAGCAGCACTGCCAGGCTGCACTGTCTGCAGAAGGTGTCACCTCCCTTTTGTGCACAGAGGGGGTGGCTCCAGTGGTGACACTTTGTGTCTCTGTTGCAGTGTGCTGTCCTGTACACATCGATGAGCGGGCAGAGGCGAATCCGCATACACAACATAGGTTTGAACTGCAGCTCCCAGTTAGCTGATATCTACAGGACTTGTGAGACTGATGCACTTATCAACTTCTTTGCTAAGTCAGGTACAGTTGCAACAGATCAGTTTTGTTTCCTTTTTTACTTTGGCATGGATGAAGGGGAAGGAAGAGGGGCTGAAGTGATTACCTAATGGGAAATAATTTTTTATAACTTGCTGCTCCACACCTGAGCAATTCCTGAAGTATTGCAAAACTGAAAAGGCAAATAATTACCTATTTTAGGCAAACTGCCATAAAAGTAATAGTTATGTATAGATAATTCATGGAACTGGGCAGGCACAGTAAGTGGCAATGGACATCCTGCCACAATGCTGGGGGTTGGGTGGGGTTTCTGGATGTCTGTAGAAGAGACTGAAAAGCAGCCTCAGCCCCGAGGTCTGTAAAATCAGAAACTAGCAGCAGACAAAGGTACTTTGAGAGAGTGTCTTTTTTAACACACACTTTTATGCTTGTAGCTTTTAAAGCCATTCTCAGCCAGCCCTTGAAGACAGTCAGGGACATCCTGATGAATCAGACTGCTCACATGCTGGCCTGCTACAAGAAGAACTGTGCCAGCCCAGCAGCTGTCAGCCAGGTAAAACCCACACCCAATCCTACCCACCCAGGCTTTGCCACAAATGCACAACCACCCTGCAACATCAGCAGTGCCAGAAAGAAAAATTTCAGGACAGACTTGTCCTTTTCTTTCAATTACAGTTAATGACAGGTGGGATTGAGTGGTGGCACTGAGAGCACACAGAAACTGTTGTTTGGGAACAAAAGGCAGTGCCTTGGAGGAAACCGGTGCCTGTACTCCCACAAAGGAGCTCAGCCAGCCCTTTTCTTCCTGCTGGAATTACACACTAACTCACAAAGCTTTCATTTTTAATTGTTATGTTGTTATAGATGGTTGTAGTATTCTAATTTTTGACTAAGCAGAGTGACTGATTTGTTTCCATTTAATTTATTCAGTCACATCTTAGTGATTCAACTCAAAGAAGGACTCAGGCTTTTCCATCCCAGAGGTTCTGCCAGTAACCGCAAGCCTGGGCAGTGAATTGTTCATTGTTGGTGTGGACCAAATATGTCAAACAAAACCAGAGCCACTTTTTGTGGACTACTATTTCTCTCCTTAATTCTCCAGTGAGTGCCCCAAAAATCAACAGAATTACAGGGAGATGACAGCAGCCAAGACAGCAACTACAGCTGACAGAACAAATAATTTCTGTTGCATTCTTATGAAGTGTGTTGTTTTCTCAGCTGATCCTGCCAGACACGATGAAGGTGCTGCCTGTGTACATGAACTGCCTGTTGAAGAGCTCTGTGCTGGCTGGCAGGCCCGAAATCCCAACTGATGAGAGAGCTTTCCACCGCCAGCTGGTCATGGCCATGGGGGTGGCTGACACACAGCTCTTCTTCTACCCCCTGCTGCTGCCAATTGTGAGTCAGCAGTGCATTTTTCACTTCAGTTTCTAACCCCTCTTACCTGGAAAGGAACCACTAAGATGTACCAAGCCTTTCAGTTCCACAGCTCTTGTGTGTTTTGCCCCACAGCACAGCCTGGATCTGAAGAGTGATGCTGTCCCAGCCGCCATCCGCTGCTCCGAGGAGCGCCTGTCCGAGGGAGGGGCCTTCCTGCTGGCCAACGGGCTGAGCATGTTCCTGTGGCTGGGAGCCAGTGTGTCCCCTGAGCTCATCCAGGGGCTGTTCAACGTGCCATCCTTCGCACACATCAGCACAGAGACCGTGAGTAGATGCAGTGGAGGATTTACCAAGACCAGGTGCTAATCAGAGAAACAAATGAGATCTTTTAAGAAGCAAGAACAGGTGACCAGCAGAAGGTGTTTAGACACCAGAATTGCTTGGAGTTACATATAGTTAGCACTTTAACACTAAGAGGACAGAAGCTTTCAGAACTTTTTAAATCTCCTTAAACTTCATTGCAGATATGAAAGTCCTTTTAACTGTGTATTACTAAAATTACAACAAAACACAGTGGTTAAGTTTTCATCATGATGCATTTTCATATAGTGATTATTTTAAACTGAAACATTAGTCCTTGAGATGAGACCTTGCAGTGAAAGAGATGGATTTTGCTGGTTTAGTATGAAATCCAAAGTACCTTATAACTTAGCTATGAGCAGCTAGTCTTGGTTAGAGGTGTGACTGGAGTATAACAATCTGCTTTTCTCCTGACAGACATCCCTGCCTGACCTGGACAATCCATTTTCTAAGAAGCTAAAGCATATCCTGGAGCAAATCCAGAGCCACAAGCCCCACACTATGAAGGTAACTGCTTTCTGTCTCAACTCATTACTCATACTTGCTCAAAGGAACACTCCAGGCTTTGCCAAAACTTTGCAGTGGCTGTAAAAGGTTTTTTAGGTATCAGGAGTCTTCCTGCATGTGGGTGAGTTCCAGCATGATTTGTAGGCACAGGCCTCTCAAATTGTTTAATTCACAATCAAAACTGATTTTCAAAGGTAGTCAAGTTTAAAAGGGAAACGATTTTATTCTGCACTCTTCAATTCACATTAGTCTCTCCAACTTCTGCAATGTGGAGATTTACTTACTAGTTTTGGGGGTTTTCTCCAGCTCAAGAGCATCCACTAAGAGACATAGGAAAATTGTGCTAGTCTGCATCCTAAAACTTTCTGTCTGTATCTTATCTTTGCAGCTGATGATAGTGAAGCAGCGGGAGCAGCCAGAGATGCTTTTCCGGCAGTTCCTAGTAGAAGACAAGAGTATTTATGGAGGAGCCTCGTACGTGGATTTCCTCGTGTGCATTCACAAAGAGATCAGCCAGCTGCTCAGTTAAGGCAACTCAAGTTAAATGTTCAGTTCCTTTGTGCAGGAGGGACAGTTTTTGGTGCCTGAAGGCTGGCCCAGAGCTCTACCAGACCCAGGCCTTCTGCTGTGCTTTACTGCCCCTTTTCTGTGCTCTTTTTGTACAGTTTCATTTGATCCCACCTCTCCCTGAGTATTTTGCTTACTTCTTAAGCTGTAGAATAGGAAGTTTTGCACTCAGGTATTAATCTTCTGGGAGTCCTGAATCTTTCTCTACGTGAATTGCCAGATTTCAGAGTGCCAATGCTTAAGAGCAGATATATGGTATACATTTCTTAAAATAATTTAGAAAACTCTCAATTATTCCTTTTGCTAGTCACAAGTTGTACCAGAGCTGGGAAAGATGATGAGAATCTGTACAGAGGAGGAAAAAAGACAAAACACTTCTTTTTCTAAGTGAGGACATGGAGTTGAATCAGATTGGCAGCAAACATGTAGTTCAGTTTGAAGGATTTCAGCGTCCTTCCTGTGAAGCAAATCTCTGTAAACTAAATCCCTTTTTCCTGGAAGGGGCAGGTATTGCTATCTACAGAAGCAGAGCTCTAGGGACCTTTCCACAGCCAGGGTTATCCAGGAGACAGAAATGCCTCAGTTTTGTAACTGGACTTGAGTAAGTGCAACCACAACAGGGATCACAGGAAGTACAGGAATCAGACAATCCTTTTGCCCCCTTTGGCACGTGGTGTCACACTATTATGGTACAATTCTGTCCACTTGGGGGCAGCAATTAGCTTAGCGAACTATTTAATTACATTTTCAAAATTGCACAGGTTAGGCTTTATTTTAGTATATTTGCTAACTGGAACATTCCCAGCACAACTCAGAAAAACCTGTCCTTAAAATTTCTGTGGGACAGTTGACACATTAACCAAAGGTTATTTGTGGTGCTATAAAGCCTCTTGTTTAATACCAGTTACTTTACAGTGACTGATTTAATCAATGGTCACTGCTTTGAAAAATAAGCCTTTGCTAATACCAATATTGAAGACAGAATTTGGAAAGCCAGAGCCTTTGGAACAGCTGTTTACCTCAGATACTTCATCAATCTCTTTGTCTCTTTAGGACCAATGCCTCTGAATGTGAGGTTTGAACTTTGCCAAACTTGAAAAGCTGTTACTAAAAAATAGTATTTGAAAGAAAGCAAAAAACACTCTAAAGTAAGGTTAAGCCTCAGTAAAGAAAAAAGTGCCTTTAAACATGTTAGTGTTGCTACTTATATTAATTATTTAATATCCACAATTAGCAGTCAAAATGCATAATTTTTTGGTTTGACAGCTTATCTATACAGTCCTATTCTTGTCATTGACCAAGAGCTCTTGAAGTAAGTGGCTATATTACAGAAGGGTCCTCGGCCTGAATTCAGCTGCCAAGACAAGCACTTTTTAGCTGTAGACATTACCCTGTAAAAAGTATTTGTTGCCATTTCATTTGTAAAATGACACCAGCAACATTTGTGTAAAGAAATAAGCAATTATTAAATATAATCTGTGTGTGTGTTTATTCTTTCATATATCCCAAGTTCTCCAAGGTTTAATGGCCATGGCATCCAGCAGTGAGTACACTGTAGGTCACCTTCTCCTACTGTGGCTCTCAAGACAGGCAGCTTTCATGGCCTCAGCATTTTCAGTGTGTTTCTGCTGTTGGCATCACCCATGGCTATGGTGAGAAGACAGGACCCAAGTGAAGGAAAGTGTCCCAAAGAGGGGCTGTTCAGAACCAAGCTTAGGTAAGCCAAAGCTGTTTGTACTGGCAGAGCTGCTGCAGCAGAGCTCTGGCCTGCCTGGGCAGTGTTAGCTGCAGAAAGCAGCACATGGTGACAGCAGTCATGACAGTGACAAATACCACAGATGTACTGCAAGTGCAGTGCTTGGCTTCGCCATAAACTGCAGGACTGTAGTATGTAACTCAAATTTATAGTAATTAAGCAGGTTTTTTCCCTCCTTTTTCATTGCTGCAGTAATTTATACTCAAAAATACTTCCTGTTTCACAGAACTTGCCCACTACTTCTCAGCTCATGAGAATGACCCTGTTATAAAAAGGATTAGTGCAGCTCTCTTCCATGTTAAGTTGAGTTTTGAGCCTGTTACACAATTGCCATTTCTGTTAAAGCAGCATTTTACAAGGAGAAAACACCTTTTTGCCTGTACACAGAAAGAGTGGGTTCATTTGTCTGGCACTTTCAGATTACTTTACATTGAATCTGAAAGTGACTGAATCTGTATAAAGCCACAGGACTTAAGAGTTGTTTTCCATGTAATACATTTGAAACGTTCATGTATCCTTTTTTAGAGTGCTCTCTGGATATTAAAATCTATAGCAAGGCGTAGAAAAACAACTGAATATTCTAAAATTAATTCCATGACTTAATGCCAGTTAACTTCCATGATCATCTGAAAACTGCTCATTGGTTTGGAGCCTGAATACCACTCCTCTGAACAAAGCATTCAGCACCTATCAACACACAACAAAGCTGGGGAAGAACCTCAGTCCCCTGAGACATTGACTGCCAGCCTGCACAGCACACCCAGCACTGCAGCCAGCTCCCTTCTTGTAACCAGCACTGTCACAGAGTGCACAGGATTCTCCAGCTGATCCCTGATTTACACACAATGATCTTGATCTACATGGGAGCAGGGTCTCAAATTCCCTCTGAAGCCAAGTGCTGAGACAGCCACAGCCCCTTGTCAGAGCAGCAGTTGGATCCCTCACTGAATTCACAGGGGCTGAGATAATCCAAGGACTCTAAGCCTCCTCCAGAATGGCAAGACAAGATCTAGACAGGCACCCCAAATCAGACTGGAGGCATGGTGCATATAAAAAAATGGAAGGGAAGAAACTCATGCGGCTTTTTATCCTCCAGGACAGCATGCTCAAATTAAGGCTTCATTTACTTGTGCTAAGTGAAATACTCATCATCAGCTCAGTGATTCTGAGCCCTATCCTCCCTTTCCTCTGCAAGTGTTACAAGTGAGAAATTAACTGACAACTACTACTGCAATTAAAAGCTTTTAATCTCTACCATTTCTATATGGTCCAAATCCCAGCGACCAAGACAATGACCTGATGTTTTTACTGTAAAATGGGACATGCAGTCAGTTGCTCATTAACAACACGGACATCACACTTTGCTGGCTAAGGTTGCCCATCCAGACAGCTCTAATCTAACTTAAACTCATTTCAGAGACATAAAAATTCTGATTCTGCTGTTTGAGGGCCTGGATGACTCTGAGGCCTGATGGGCGTCGCTGAGGGCGATAGGTGTAGAGGTGGATCTGTGACACTCCTCACAATCCCGTTTTTTCCACCTAAAACTTGGAGGAATATTCTGAACAACCACCATATTTCAGTGCTGGTTCCTGAAAGCTTGGATTCTGAGGCGGTGGGAGCTGGTGTGGCTGGAAAGAGCCGAACCCTCGGGCCGGATCAGAGCCCCCTCAGACCGGGAAGAGCCGAACCCTCGGGCCGGGCCGGGTTCCCCTCAGACCGGGAAGAGCCGAACCCTCGGGCCGGGCCGGATTCCCCTCAGAACGGGAAGAGCCGAACCCTCGGGCCGGGCCGGATTGCCCTCAGAAAGGGAAGAGCCGAACCCTCGGGCCGGGCCGGGTTCCCCTCAGAACGGGAAGAGCCGAACCCTCGGGCCGGGCCGGGTTCCCCTCAGGCCGGATCGGAGCCGCCTCAGCCTCGAGGCCGAAAGCGCCTCCCGGTGTCCGTGCGGGAATGGGATCCACAGGCGGACCTGCCGTCCCTGCAGCTCTGCTCCCAGGCCGCCTCCCTGGAAGGCCTCACTGCTGTGGATGTGGGGAATGGCAGGATCCTGTGAAATCCCTGCTGCCCATTAAATCCCAAGCGAGCCCGTCCGGCCCTGCCTCAGCACTGCCGCCATCAGCGCGGCCTCTGCTGCGGGCACTGTTACAGTCCCGGCTCAGAGCGGCAATTTCCTCATGAAGTGTGGAGAAAAAACGCGTGTAATTGAGTTTGTAGCTCGAACAGTGGTAAAACTGCCCTCGAAGAAGTCATTGAATGTGAATTGACTCCATGATGTCGCCTGAATCATCAGCAAGCCCTGAACACCCGCAGTGTGTGTGAGGGGAAGGCAGGAGCCTCGGACTGATCCTGACATCCACTGACTTTGTAGTTTTGTTTTGTTGTTCTATTTGTGTTTGCCAATGAAACGTGACTGGAAAACTGCTAAAAGTGCTTTGGCTAGACACGAGGGTGAAGGTGCCAAGGACCAGTAATGCCCCCAGAGTCCCTTTGGATGTGCCCACAGCAGCATTCCTCACCCACGGCCTCTTCTGCTACTGGAGCTGTGCCTGAGGCAGCACCACCGGGTATGTGCCCCATTTTCTAAAGACACTTTATTTTTATAGCTGTTAATTATAGATGGGCAACAACTGGGAAAGGAAGCAATTGTGAGAATGCACAAACTTCAAAAGTTTCTTGGGATTTTGCTGATCTGTAATGGTTATGATGTTTTTGTGTGATCTATATGATGACCATTCTGCAGTAGGGAAAAAGCTTTTATGAAAGTGTTGCATTGTTATAAATATCTCCCATTTGGTATGGGAGGGTTTGAGGGGGGCTGAAGCTGGTGGTAACTTGCAGCCATCAGGCCCTCCCAGCAGCTCTTCCTTTAAGTTTTTTTCTAATTCATGAAATGTGAACTTTGGGTAGCTAGAAAATGTCTCAGGCTTTAATTGCCAAATTAAACCCTAACTCTCCAACAAACAGCCAGTGTAAGCTACAATTTAAAAGAGCCTAAGAAATAACATTCTCCTTTTGAAAATATCTAGACATCTTTTTATTTTCCCAGAACTGATGTTAATCTTTAAACCAACTGTTTCCATATAATATTTGTATTTTGAGAAGGGGAGATTTTAAATTAAGCTTTGTTGTGTAAATTCTTGCTCAGCCCTTAGTATGTCACTGTTTTGCAAGCAGTGGTCCCTGCTGGAGCCAGTGGTTGTGAGCCACCATCTCTCCTGGCAAGGCTGAGAATCACAGGCTGGAAAAGCAGGTCATTCACGTATCAAAATAATTGGTATTTAGGTGTTGTTCTTAGAACATGACAACAAGGTACAAAAATGGAGATAAAATTGTTCCCTAAAGAAATTACAGTCACAGAGTGAAATCTTCCCCTTTGGGATTTAAGGTTATATACAGTGGGACCAGCTAAGAGCTGGCAAAAAGAGGTGAACACAGGTAAGGAGTTATATTTAAAATTAGCTGGAAACCTGTCACAGAATCCAAGTATCAAGGAGGACTTGGAAAAGGAGGAAGGCACCTGATTCGTGACTGCACATCTTTCAGGTAAGAGAACAAATGATTTTGTGTCCTCAGGAACAGCTTTGTGGGCTTTTTACTGCAGTTAAAAGGAAAATAACCAACAAAAATATTATTTTTTATTAATATTTTATTTTGCTGCTGCGTTTCCTGACTTTTATAAAGATATGTAAAACAGATATTTAGAGGTGCTCAGCAAAGTGATGCTTTTCTGTTTGTCTGTAAAACTCTAAATACGTGAAGTGGCAGAGCTGAGATTTCTGAGTAGCAGAATTGCAGTTTCACCTGTTGATACAGAGAACTTTGTGGCGTTTTGTTAAATGAAAGAGAAGGAAGAACTGGGGGTGTAGCTCTGGATCCTGCTGGCACAGCCGTGGGACACAGCCGGGTCAGAAATGACACAGGGCAGGAACGGGAGCCCCCGGTGTGCCGGGCTCTGGCACTGCCGGGCTGGCAGGAGCTCCGAGACAGAGACAAGGAGGAGGGCAGGGAGGAGCTCCTCAGTGCCCCGTGAGCAGTCACACAGCCATTATTTACAGCTCTGTGAGTTATTTACAGCTCGCAGTGCACACCTTTGTGTCCTGGTGTGCTGGGGCACAGCTGGGGCAGCCTCTGCCCTCTAAGTGAGACAGGAGCTGTGCAGGGTGAGGGGCATCGGGCTGGCCAGGGAATGAAGTGCTCCTGTCACACGGGAGATTTGCATACAGGCTGAGAGATAAATACAAAACCAAACCTAATTAAGTAGGTGCAGGCACTTGGAAGCATATCAGCATTTTCATGTTTACTTATTCATTCATACAGACTCATGCCTAATTAGTTTAGTTGCTGTAAATTTCTCTCGAGGGAATAAATTACTGAAAGAAATCCCCTCTCAAATACTGTATTTAGTTAGGTAAAGCAGCAGATTAGAAAAAATGAAATGGTACATCCTCATGTAAAGGATCATCTCCGTTTTTTCCAAAAGGAAAATAGTTTTTTTTAGCAGAAAAAAAGAAGGGAGCAGAACTCCAAGAAAAAGAGGCTGCTTCTGACATTTAAAATCAGTATTAAAGTGAGGGTGTGGCAGGGCACTGTGTGCCTCTGAAGGTGGCACAGTAAACTTTGTGTTACCTGCTCCTCCCAAAGAGAAGCCTTGGAGTTAGACCTTGGCATGTGCTCAGTAAATGTCCTTTTCCACAGCATGTGCAAGTGAAAAAGGGTTTGTAAAGAGACAAGACTTTTGTTATAGTAAAGTACATAGCTGGGAAAAGCATAATCCTATTTAGATCAGTAATATATTTCTAGTCTGAAACAGAAATAGCAAGCTTTAATCTGAAGATAGTACTTACATATTTTAATTCCATAACAGGAGAGAGGAAAGGATTCACATTTTTCTTTTCTGGTAGAACTGTGGTTCTACCTTGGTATGTTTATTTTTGTTTGTGCTAGTGTTTTTAAAAAAATAATTTTTAATATATCTCTTGTTTAGTATTCTGTGAAATTTTAACATAAAGGTGCTTATAACTGTCCTTGGTCAACAAAGGTCAAGGTCAATAAATTTTAATTCATTATAAGGGAGTTCAGCAGTGTCCTAATCCTCAGTGTCCTCTCAGAATTTTCCCCCTGCAGCTTCAATACTGAGCACTGTACATGAATTTGTCCCTGATTAAAACCCATCCTTGTGGATAACTGCTGTTCTGGGAGGGAAGAACTTTCCCTGTAGAAAAGCAAGTAGCCCAATTCTGCAAAGAGAATACAGTTCTTTCAAACCTGTCCTGTGCAACATCAGAGCACAAGCTTTAATGGATGTGATAAACCGTGGTTACAGGTGTTAATTCTGGAGAAATGAACATGGAAACAATTTATTTTTGATGATTCAGTTTATCAGCACACACTGCTCTGTGCAGCCAAGCCTAAAACAAAGCTGTTTTGGAGCTTTTATCTGTCACTTAGTGAGGGTTCTTTGAGCTGCCATTCAGCTCAGCGATGTTCCCCAAATGCCTCAATTCCAATTTCACTTTGTATTTCCATTCACAAGGCTTCACCCTCCCTCCTCCTGCCATGCACTCTCTGGAGATCCTAAACAATGTGTAAAAATTCCATTTTATTGCCCAGGTAATGGTGGTATTTGAGGATTCAGATTGTTCAGGTGCATCCCAAGTAAAATACTTAGCAAGTGCTGAGATTGTAGTGAGATGAAAGGCAGGGCCCTTGCTGCTTCTGTTCCAGACTAAAGCTGAAATTCTGATGGATTCTGACTTTGCTGACACTTCTCTGGGTTTAGATGGGTACAAACAGCCCAAATTTAAACTCAGTTCAGTTTGTTTGTGGGTTGTTGGTTTGTGTTGGTTTGGTTTGGTTAGGGGTTTTTTTGTGTGCAAACCAAGTCATGAGCAATGTCTGTGTTACCAACACTGAATTCCCACTTGTTTGTTTTTAAGAATGTCTCATTTAAAGATTTCTGGGCAGAAGAACTCACTGGGAGTCATTGTTCTGCTGTTCCCAGGAATTTGTAATGCCAGTTTGTGATGTGTTTGTGGATGCTGCATGTAAGGAACTGGGAATGGTGATGTTGTTTGAATTCATGACTGAGCTCCTTTGGCAGTGACCCTCTCACAGTTACCTGTGAATGATTTGAGGTACTTTCATTTCTGAGCTCTGTTTGCTCTCTGTTTAGGCAAAATAAATCCCATCCCACCAACACCTACTTGGGTCCAGAAATCAAATACAGACAGATGATTCGATTCCTGGGAAAGCACAGAGTGACTGGGGCTGCACTCAGGAGCCCCCCTGCTGCCTGAAGGGAATGACAGGAACATTCCACATGAAATGATACCAGTGCTGGAGGATTTTAGAAAATACATTTATTGTGAAAGAAATAAGTTGAAGTTATTAAAATTTAGGTTAACTTATTTTTCAGGTACTAAACTATTGGGAGGCACTGGCAGGATGACAAGGAAGTGTTTTTCAGTTCAGAAAAGTGCAGTAAACCAAATTCAAAGATGGCAGTTACTGTTCTCAAGTAGTTCATGATGATTAATCCAGGATAAATTGTGATTTTAAGTCACTTGATGGCATTTTGATTAAAGGTAGTTCTAGGCTGGTTTTGTTGCCAAATAGCAGCTCTGCCAAGGGGCAGCAGCAGGGACATTTCCAGGGCCAGCAGCAGGGACATTTCCAGGGCCAGCAGGGTGGCTGAGGAGGGGAGGAGGCCTCGTGCACAGAGCAGAGAGATGGGCTAAAAAAGGGGGAGTGGCTCCTCCTCCCCAAATAAAGTCTTGTGGACATAAAAGCTGGAAAATGAGAAAGCATTTCTCACCAGTAATAGCCATGAACTTCTCAGAGGAGGCTGCTCGTGGTTTTGCAGTTTGGAAGATGTCAGGATGTGACATTCTGGGGGATGAGGTTGGTGGGTTTCTCCTCTTTATTTAGAGATGTGGCATTTGAGTAATGGCGAGTAGGAGGCGTTGCTGTGTGCTTGCTGTGGGTGCCAGCTGGTGTCTGCTCCAGCAGAGGGAAAGGCATTTCCTCAGTCTGGCACTGCAGGCAGGGCTGGGAGCTGGAGAATCCAGGCTGGCTCTGCAGGGGCTGGGAGCAGGCAGGGACTGTGCTGGGAAGGGTGGGTGCCCCTCACCAGCAGGTACAAGGGCACTGCTTCAGTGGCCTCATCCTCTCTGCAACTGCTTCCCTGGGAAGGGCAAAGGGAAAAGCAACCCAGGCTGATACATCTTTGGCATTTACAGGAGAAAAGTCCTGCACATCATCCTTGGTGAATGATTAGTGTTGGCCTGGCAACCCTCTCACTGCAGCGATTTCCCCTTCGCTTGCTCAAGGTGCTCCAGTCACAGGAAGTTGGATGGGGCTTTGGTTTTTTTCCCTTCAAATTCACATTTTTTGGTCTCCCACTTTTTCAGGTTTGTGTTGGACAGTGCCAGCTTGTTTGTGCAGGATCTGTACCTCATCCTCCTCTGGACTCCTGCTCTCTGCCATTCCAAATCTGCACTGCTTCCCAGTTCTACCATCCCAAATCCCCACTGTTCCCAGCTCTGCCATCCCAAATCCCCACTATTCCCAGCTCTGCCATCCCAAATCCCCACTGTTCCCAGCTCTGCCATCCCAAATCCCCACTGTTCCCATCTCTGCCATCCCAAATCTCCACTATTCCCAGTTCCCAGCCTGCTCAGTGTCAGTGCTCTGGGGTTTATGGGATCCCCAGGGATCCAAAGCAGCCCCTGTGCCATGGCTGCTCCCAGAGCACAGCCCCACATCCCAGTGCTCCCAGTGCCCAGCAGGGTTGCCTGCAGAAGCTGTCAGGATTTGCTGGGTTTTTCCCAGCTCTCATTTCTCCATCCCCCAGAGTGTCCTTGCTGAGAGGAAGCACTGATTGCTGCCAGCCAGCACACACCCGTGGGAATGTGATTCATTCCAGCCCTCAGAATAACTCCTGGGAGCTGCTTCCCTGCTAAAATGAGCCTTTTCACAGTTCTGTGTTTCCACCTAGAACACACACAGTAAAATTAGCAGAGGGGAATCAAACTTCCCTTGGCTTGGGAAGGAATTTTATGTTGTTGTAGGGAGCTCTTCCTGAGGAAATAACAATTATCTTTGTACTACAATAATTTATATGCAAACCCAGCACTGTGTTTATTTGGTGTCAGTACAGGGTCAAGAGAAACCAGCACAGGCAGCTGGAGACAAAGGTCCTCTCGTCCCATCACACAATTTGTGTTAAAATATCTACTAAAGGCCAGATTCCACCAGTAATGTGGCTAAGAAAATGAGGGCTGATCCAACAGTGAAATGCTACACTCAAGTGTTCCTTTGCATTAGGCTTTTCCCAAGTATCTCATTTAGCTTTTGTTAATGGATTAAAGAAAGGCACCTTTTGGTAACCCTTTTTAAGGGTACATATTTTCTGTGTTAAATGGGTGAACAGGAGAGCAATTCCCTATGGACCAGGGCTGCTGAGAAATCCTCTAACATTGATTGTGTGCTAGAGACCCGAGTCATCCTTCTGTCCTACTGCAGTGTCTCTTATTCTTTCAGTTCAGTTAAACCTGAAAACAATTCACCCTTTAGAGCTTCAATATTTTTAAAGAGCCATTGATGTCCAGAAGGTGTCTCAAGGTGTTTGTTCTGTCAGGCTGGGTTTGATATCCCTATTAAAAAATATATATGGCTCACTTGATGAGAAAATCTTCTTCAGAGAGAGGGATTTTTCTTCAGCTTAAAATCTGAAATATAAAAAGTCATGAAGCAAGGGATAGAAAAGAAAAATGACTGTGAACATGTTCCACAAAAACTGTTTGGATTTATTAGGAAAAGTACAGCTAAATCCTCTGTTAGTAAGCCAATTAGAATTATTTATTATATTGAGGGGGCTTGTGCCAAATCTGAAGAAATAACTTGAAGAAGAAAACGTATTTGAAAACTGCCTTCATTAAAGTTTTCTTTTTTGATTGAGTAATGAAGAGGTGAACAGAAAGGGGTGTGATGACTTTGGGCCTGGTGTTGTAACAAAGCCAGGCTGGAACATCCCTCACTTTACCATCTGCCTTACTCTGCACATATCCCATCACCAGCCCTGGCTGTGAGATGGAGGGGAAATGTTCAGCTCCTGGCAGAGGTGCGGGAGCCACGCCCGGGCTGCCAGAGGAGCTGTTCCCAGTGCCACAGGAGTCACCTGGAGCTCACAGGCAGCAGGAGTGAGCTCCTGATCCCAGTCAGGCACAGTCACAGCCTTGCTCTGGCTTCACAAGGCTGGGGGCAGGCGCTCAGCTGGGTTTTGTTCTGGACTGAGGGAAGGTTCAGGCCTGGAAGTGCTGCTGGACAGTCAGAGCCTGGCACAGCTGAGCCGCAGCAAGGCTCAAGCTGAGTATCCAGGCTGGGATCCCAAGGCTTTCACTGCAAGTTCATCAGTCAGGGGATGGCTCTGTGCAACAGGAGTGCAGCTCCCCAGGAGCAGCTGTGCCTGCCTTTGGGGATTCCAGCAGTTCTGCGGCTGCAGGCTTGGCCTCATCCCTGCCTGGAGGTCAGGATGGAAACCAGCCTTTTCCTCCTCTCCTTCCACCTCATGTTTTGATTATATGATGTTACATTGTTAGGATAATAAGGTAATGCATTTAGGCTACATTTGAGGCTTCCTACTTTTTTATCCCACGTGTGGTTTTTTGCTGGTCTGGAGCAGCTCTCACAACAGACTCAAATGTGTGAGAGGTCCATTCCCTGTCACCGTCTCCGGGGATGTCCGCAGTCAATTCCACGACCCTGTGAACTGAGACTAATAAATTGGGCATTTTTCTGGTCTCAGAATCGGAGTCTTAATTCCCGTGGGGACTTTTTGGTGGGGGTGAAGGTGTGGAGGGCTCAGGGACAAAGTTCTGCATTGCTGGCACTTGGACCCAGTCCCAGCGGGGCAGGGCTGGGGCTGTGACACAGCGACTTCAGTGCTGCGTTTTGGGAGCGCAACACGAGGCTCGCCCTGGCCTCGAGCACAGAGCCCAAATCCCGCATTGTGGGGGCCAGGGACAGAGCCCAAATGCTGCGTGCGAGTGCTCGGAACACGGAGCCCGGCGCTGTGCGGGCTCGGCCCCGGCTCACGGGCGGGTTCAGGGCTGGGAGCAGCGGCCAAAGCGCTGCCGGGGGGGCCGCACAGCGGGGCCCGAGCTGGGACCGAGGCTCTGCCCACAGCGGGACACTCGTGGGGCCGCTCCCAGTGCTGGGACACTCGTGGGGCCTCTCCCGGTGCCGGGACACCCGTGGGGCCTCTCCCGGTGCCGGGACACTCGTGGGGCCTCTCCCGGTGCTGGGACACCCGTGGGGCCGCTCCCGGTGCTGGGGCCGGGACACTCGTGGGGCCTCTCCCAGTGCTGGGGCCGGGACACTCGTGGGGCCTCTCCCAGTGCCGGGGCCGATCCGGCAGCGCAGCCTTGGGGGCTCCTGGGGCCGGGGTTCGGGGGCTCGGGCCCAGCACCCCCGCGGTTCCCGGTGCTGGCGGAGCCGGGGCTGTTCCCGGAGCTGTTCCCGGCCGGGGCTTTCCAGCCTTTCCTCGGTGCCTGCGCGGAGCCGCCGCGACACCGGGCCCGACAGAGCGGGACAGGAGCGGGACGGGACCGCGGGACCGGGACCGCCGGTTCCCGATACTCGCCCGCTTGTTCCTGCCCGGGGCGCGGGGACAGGGAGGGTGACACCGGCACGGGGCACGAGAGAGCCCCAGGAGCCAGGGGAGAAGCGGCACCGCCCGGTTGCGAGCACCGGCCCCGACCGCAACCGGGAGCGGAAACGCGCGGGGCAGGGGCGGGCCCGGCTCAAGTGCTCGGGATGGGACAGGAACGGGACAAGGGCGGGGCAGAAGCGGGACAGGAGCGGAAGCAGGGGGGGCGGCCCTGGCTCAGGTGCCCGGGATGGGACAAGGGCAGGGCAGAAGTGGCACAAGGGCGGGGCGGCCCTGGCTCAGGTGTTCGGGATGGACAGGAGCGGGACAAGGGCGGGACAAGGGCGGGGCGGGCCCGGCTCAGGAGCCCGGGATGGGACAGGAGTGGGACAGGGGCGGGGCAGAAGTGACACAAGGGCGGAGCAGAACCGAGACCAGGGCGGGGCAGGAGCGGGCCCGGGGCGGGACAGGAGCGGCACAAGGGCGGGGCAGAATCGAGCCCGACTCAGGTGCTCGGGATGGGACAAGGGCGGCACAAGGGCGGGACAGGAGCGGGACAAGGGCGGGGCAGAAGTGGCACAAGGGCGGGGCGGGGCGGGCCCGGCTCAGGTGCTCGCGATGGGCGGGGCCGGGCAGGTGCGCGGGGCCCCAGGGCGGCTGCGCGGGGCGGGGCCGAGGGGATTTAACACCCGGAAGTGCCGCCCGCCGCCATTTGCTCCCCGGCGCTCGGTGGGGTCGGCAGCGGCCGCTCCGGGCTCGCTCGGCGGGGCCCAGGTGAGGTCTCCCCCTCTCTCCCTCCTTCTGCTTCCTCCTCCCTCTTACCCCGCTCCCTCTCCGCTCCTGCACACCCCGTGCCGTCCTCGCCTTGCCCCCTGCACACCCTGAACCCCGCTCTACCCCTTCCTGCTCCCCCTCTCCCCCTTACCCCGCTCCCTCTCCCTCCTCTCTCCTTCCCTCCCTTCACCGCTCCCTTCTGTTTTCTCCCTGCACACCCCGACCCTCCACTCTTTCCCCTTCTTGCTCCTCCTTTCCCATCTTCTGCCCCATCCTGCGCACCCCGAACCCCTCTGCCTTTCCCACCTGCACACCCCGACCCCGCTTCTGCTCCTCCTTCTCCTTCTTCCTCCAGACCTCCCCTCTTGTCTCTCTCTTGCCCCATTCCCTCTCTCCCCTCCTGACCTTTCCTCTTGTTCTCCTCTGCCTCCCTCTTCTTTCTTGCCCCATTCCCTCTGTCCCTCTTTGCCCTCCTGACCTTTCCTCTTGCTCTCCTCTGCCTCCCTCTTCTCTCCCTGTTGCCCCATTCATTCCGTGTCTGTCCCTGTCTCTGTCCCTCGTTCCCCTCCTGTCCCCCCGCAGCCGCGGGGTTCGGGGCGCCGCACAATAAAGCCCAGAGGGCCGGAGCCGGCGCCCCTCCCTTGAGTCCCCCAATGGGCCGGAGCCGCTCTGCGGGTCCCGCCAGCACATTCCAACACTGCCCTACACTGCCGGCCTTCGGCTTTCCCTCCATCACACGGGGCTGGGGGCGGGGGGTCGGGCTGGGCCCCCTCCTCCGGAGGGGGTCCTGGGGGGGTCGGTGGGAGGGAGGGAGGGGGGGGAGGGGGGTCAGGGTGGGCCCCCTCCTCAGGACGGGGTCCGGATGGGCTCCCTCCTCAGGACGGGGCCCAGGGGGGGGTGGGAGGGGGGCGGGAGGGGCCCCCTCCGGAGGAGGGGGTCCCGGGGAGGGGGTGGGGGCGGGCCCCCTCCGGAGGGGGGGGTCCGGGGTGGGAGGGGCTGGGGGGGGTGAATCCCCCCTTAGCTCCTCCCACCCGGGACCCTCCCCCTCCGGACGGGGTCGGCCCCGGCCCCCTCCTTGGGACCCCCTCCTCCGGACAGGGGCCCCGCGGGGGGGGGGGGGGGGGGGGTCTGGGAGGGAGGGAGACTGCGTTTGTTTGAAATAAAAAATCGCGGTTCAGAGTGACGTGACCCCCTCTGCCGCCCCCCCCACCCACCCCTCCCTCCCCCCGCGGGGCCCCTGTCCGGAGGAGGGGGTCCCAAGGAGGGGGCCGGGGCTGACCCCGTCCGGAGGGGGAGGGTCCCGGGTGGGAGGAGCTAAGGGGGGGATTCACCCCCCCCAGCCCCTCCCACCCCGGACCCCCCCCTCCGGAGGGGGCCCGCCCCCACCCCCTCCCCGGGACCCCCCCCTCCGGAGGGGGCCCCTCCCACCCCCCTCCCACCCCCCCGGACCCCGTCCTGAGGAGGGAGCCCATCCGGACCCCGTCCTGAGGAGGGGGCCCACCCTGACCCCGTCCTGAGGAGGGAGCCCATCCGGACCCCGTCCTGAGGAGGGGGCCCACCCTGACCCCCCTCCCCTCCCTCCCTCCCTCCCACCGACCCCCCAGGACCCCCTCCGGAGGAGGGGGCCCAGCCCGACCCCCCGCCCCAGCCCCGTGTGATGGAGGGAAAGCCGAAGGCCGGCAGTGTAGGGCAGTGTTGGAATGTGCTGGCGGGACCCGCAGAGCGGCTCCGGCCCATTGGGGGACTCAAGGGAGGGGCGCCGGCTCCGGCCCTCTGGGCTTTATTGTGCGGCGCCCCGAACCCCGCGGCTGCGGGGGGACAGGAGGGGAACGAGGGATAGAGACAGGGACAGACACGGAATGAATGGGGCAACAGGGAGAGACAAGAGGGGAGCAAGAGGAAAGGTCAGGAGGGGAGAGAGGAAATGGGACAAGAGAGAGAGTAAAGGGGAGTAAGATTGGAGAACAGGAGGAGAGAAAAGGACAGAAAGGGAATGGGGCAAGAGAGAGAGATAAGAGGGAGGCAGAGGGAGAGCAAGAGGAAAGGTCAGGAAGGAAGAGAGGGAGAGACAAGGAATGGGGCGAGAGAGAGAGAAGAGGGAGGCAGTAAGATTGGAGATCAGGAGGGGAGAGAGGGACAGAGAGGGAATGGGGGAATAGAGAGGAGCAAGAGGGGAGGTCAGGAGGAGAGAGAGTCTGCAGGGAGAAGGAGGAAGAGGAGCAGAAGCGGGGTCGGGGTGTGCAGGATGGGGCAGAAGATGGGAAAGGAGGAGCAGGAAGGGGTAGAGTGGGGTTCAGGGTGTGCAGGGGGCAAGGCGAGGACGGCACGGGGTGTGCAGGAGCGGAGAGGGAGCGGGGTAAGAGGGAGGAGGAAGCAGAAGGAGGGAGAGAGGGGGAGACCTCACCTGGGCCCCGCCGAGCGAGCCCGGAGCGGCCGCTGCCGACCCCACCGAGCGCCGGGGAGCAAATGGCGGCGGGCGGCACTTCCGGGTGTTAAATCCCCTCGGCCCCGCCCCGCGCAGCCGCCCTGGGGCCCCGCGCACCTGCCCGGCCCCGCCCATCGCGAGCACCTGAGCCGGGCCCGCCCCGCCCCGGGCCCGATCCTGTCCCGCCCTTGTGCCACTTCTGCCCCGCCCTGGTCTCGGTTCTGCTCCGCCCTTGTGCCACTTCTGCCCCGCCCCTGTCCCGCTCCTGTCCATCCCGAACACCTGAGCCGGGGCCGCCCCGCCCTGGTTCCGCTCCTGTCCCGCTTCTGTCCCGCCCTTATCCTGCCTGGTCCCGCTTCTGCCCCGCCCTGGTCTCGGTTCTGCTCCGCCCTTGTGCCACTTCTGCCCCGCCCTTATCCCGCCCCTGTCCCATCCCAAGCACCTGAGCCGGGCCCGCCCCGCCCTTGTCCCGCCCTTGTGCCACTTCTGCCCCTCCCTTGTCCCGTTCCCTGTCCCTCTCCTGTCCCGCCCTGGTCCCGCCCTTGTGTCACTTCTGTCTCGCCCTTGTCCCTCCCTTGTCCCGCCCCTGTCCCGCTCCCGCCCGTTCCCGGTCCCGCTGTCCCGGTCCCTCGCTCTGCGCTGTCCGGCCCCGGCCCGAGGGGGGCGCTCTCGGCCGGGCGGGGATTCGGGCCCGGGTCCTGCCGGTGCCGCCTCTCCCGGTACCGGCTGCGCTCCCGGGCGGTGCCGCCTCTCCCGGTACCGGCTGGGGTCCCGGCGGTGCCGCCTCTCCCGGTACCGGCTGGGGTCCCGGCGGTGCCGCCTCTCCCGGTACCGGCTGCGGTCCCGGCGGTGCCGCCTCTCCCCGGGCGGGCGCTGGAGCCGTGCCCGGCGCTGCCGCTCCCGCTCCGGCCGCGGGTCCCGGGGCTCTCTCTGCCGGTGCCGGGGCAGCCCCGGGGCCCCGCGCTCAGCCCGACCGGGCCGGGCTCTGCCCGTGGCCCCGAACGCGGGCTCGGGCTCTGCTCTGAGCCCTGACACCGGCCCGGGCCGAGCCCCGAACACAGACGGCACCGGGGCTCGGCCGCCAGCCCCAGGGCAGAGCCGAGTCGCTGGTTCCGAGCGAGCCCGGACTGGGCTGTGCCGAAGGCAGCCCCGAGAGCTGAGCGGCTGCGGCTGCCGGGGCCAAACGAGCCCGGTTTGAACCCCAAAGCCGCGATCTGGGCTTCACTGCCAGCCCTCCCAACGCTGCTCTCTGCCCCTCTGCGCGAAGCCCAAACACTGATCACGGCAGTCTGGTTCTGAGCTCCCAAAGCAGAGCCGAAGGTCTCTGAGCCCGAAGCTGCCGGACTCGGTGTCAGCTCTGAGCCCCAAACGCAGCGCTGGGTTACCCCAGGGTGGCTGAACCCGAGCCGGCAGCTCCGCGCCAGCAGCCGCTCGCTCCCTTCCCACCCTGGCAGCGGGATCGGGAGGGGAATCAGAAACAGGACCGAGCCCAGGCCGTGCGATCACAACACTTCAGTCATGGAAACCAGGAAATTATAATAATGGAACATTTATGACAGTACGTGCTACTAATGGTAGCAACAGGAGTGACAACCATGATAAAGAGATTATGAAACAAACTTTATTCATATATGGACACTTTTATATATAAATATATTTTCTATACATATATAAACTTAAAATTTTATTAAAAACACTATCACTAATTCCTGATGCATATCAGGACAAACAGGTGTGTGGAAAGTTTTTTGTTCTCTAGCAGAAGGTTTCTTCAAAGGAACTGGAGGAATTGGCATTGGTCATCAAAAATAATTGTTCTTGAAATACCAGGGGTGAAATTTCAGCCATTTTAAGGCAGGTGCTGCCTCAGTTGTGTTTCTGCCAGAGCAGAGAGATCCTGGTTTTCCCAGAGTACCAGAGTTTATTTTGAAAGGTGGAATGTTTTGTGAGCATTGTGATTTCTGATTTGTGCCTGCATCTTGGCAGTGTATATTCCAATGTGGAGTCTGCCACAGAGATGGAATTGTCACCCATTTACAAAAAGCATGGAACAGCAGTGTGCCTGAACTGAATTTTTGTGTTCAAGTGCATTTCCTTTTAATTGGATCCAATTGAAGTATTTGTATTTTGAGGGCTGTTGCATAATGCCATAATTCCAAGAGAGGAATTCCTCCATTTCTCCTTTTGCCTCAGGAGCAAGTGTTGTCACAATGCCTCAGGCAGCAAAGCCGTGTGCTGGACTGCTGCTTCCTGCCAGGAGAGTTTGTTTGGGGGCTCATTCCATCAGGTGCTGAGCCTGGGGATGAATTCTTGTCCTGAGGAGCTGGCAGAACGTGCCCAGTGCTCCCTGAGCCCCCAGAGTGTGAGTTTGGGCTTGTGGAGCCTGCAGCAGTAACTGTGCCCATGTGGTGTCTTTGAACAGGCTGCAGAACGTGCTGGGAAATTGTTCATCTTCCACTCTTCTCTGCCCACTGCGGAAGCACCGGGGAAGCTGAAAAACAGAGATGACAAAAAACTGCTCAATACAGATAAGGAAAAGGTATTTTCTGCTCTGAGCTCAGAGGGCACTGCTGTTACACTGCCTTTGTCTTATAGGGTATTGATCTCTTAAAATTTACTTTTACACAGCATGGAATGCAAGGAAGTTGTATCAAAAGGTGTTACTGCTGGACGCTGACCTGTGCCTTCATTTTCATACTCAAATGACATGATTTATAATGGCAGTTCTCTACTGCTAAACCTCACTGAACCCTCTGCAGACTGTAGGACTTCTTATGATGTTAAGATGAGTAAGTTATTCTGTAATGTCTGATAGATGTCCCTAAGAACCACAGGTGTGCTGGTGCTGTGATTTCCACTCTTTGAAAAACAAGAAAATATTTTTCCCTGGCACAGAAGCAGTGGTCCTAAGGTAAAATGTCTTTACTTTTTGAATAGCAACACAATTAGGGCAATAATCACAAAAAAGGGCACTTACCTTCTCTCAGGTGCTCTTCCATGTAGCTGTGGCAGACTTCACCAATGAGCAGATGAACATCACCTTTAAAACTCCCCTTCCCCAAATGCAGTCACTCTCCAGATGTGCAGATATGACAGAGGAAGAAACAAGCTGCAAACAACAGGCAGTTTCCATTTGCACTATGGCAATCCCCTGCTAAACACAACCCAAACCAGGGAGTTCCCCAGCCTGTCAAATCTGCAAAATCTAAAGAACAGTTCCTGTCTACAACAGCACAAGGAAACCACTTAGCAATTCCAAACCTCAGGGAGAACAAACCCACAAACATTAAGAAAGATATTTCAACATCAGCTTTGATAAACATGTTTAATAATCCGCTACTTTACAGGACAGTTATTTAAAAGCTAGGCTTCAAGAGAAACATTGAGGTTAAATGCCAGTTTTCCAAAACCCACACCTAAGACCTTGAGACATCAAAAGGCAGGTTTGTTTACTCTGCCAAGAACCATCCAAGAAGCTCGGAGTTGTGGTTTGGCTAAAAACGGACACGGCACATAGGGAAGGGGGTCCCTGTCTCCACAGTGCGCTGCATCAGCAGCAGCCATTCCCAAAGGCAGCACTCGGGTCCATGGGTGTTCCCTGTCACCAGGCCATCACACTCACACCTCCTGCATGCAATCCTCCCTCCAGACAGGGAGTGACACTGCTCTTCCCTCCCATGGAACAAGGTGGTACAGACACACACTGCGGGGAAATCCCCACCCAAGGAGCAACCCAGACCTGGCACAACTTCTGGGCTGCACACAGATGCACAGGAAACACAACACACAACTGCACAGAATTACCACTCTCCCCACTACTGACACAACAGGTGAGGGCATATACACCACAAATTAAAAATTAACCTTTTCCTATTCCCAGGAATAATTTGGGAAGTTTAAATCAAATAAGAAAAAATAGAATTCTATTTATTTCATTTGCTCCTTGGTTTCAGAGAAGTTAAAATAGGTGTCAATACAGACACAGCACTTTTTCTTCCACAGGACAGCAAGTCTGCTCTGGCCATGCAATTCAGAACTGCATTTCACACCTGCTCCAGCATATTAATGCAAGTCAGTCCAAATCCAAACCTCCAGAGATGGAGGAGGAATCCGTGTTTTGGAGAAAATGAAGTTGAAAAAGAAGTCTCCACCTTGAAGGTTCCTAAGGGGAGAGCAAGGGGGTCATTTCCATCCTACCCGTGGTGTCTCTGCTGTGAGCTCAGTGCAGGACGTGGCCGGTGAGGGGCTGTGCCAGACTGCAAGGCCTGTCTGGAACGGCGTGCACCAAAAACAACTGTAAAAGTAATCTAGCTTGAGTCCCAGAGGAATTCACTGCAGGAAAAACACGGCTACAGAGAAGGTTGGCAGCCGAGGCGCAGGCCGGGGGCAGCAGACCTCGGTGACCTCCTCAGCGGGTGGGGAAGCCCCCTCGGTGGGTCCCTCCACGGCCCCCTCTGAAGCCGCCCCGCTCACCGCGGAAGTTGGTTCTGTTCCTCTCCCTGCCCCTTTCTCCCCGGCCTGCTGAAGTCCCTCCTCTTCCTCCTCCTCTGGGGGCACCCCCGCCCCGGTCGGACTTGGACTTGGGGGGCGGGGACTTGGGCCGCAGCCTCTCGATCTCCTCGGTGCAGCCGGTCAGGTGGGAATTGGGAGCCGTGAAATACGAGGAATACGTTTCTGCGTTGAAGTTGCTGTTCGTGAGGGTGGGTCCCACCGTCAGCCAACCTTGGGAACAAAACCACAGTCAGCAGAAGCAACAACAAATTTCAGGCTTCTCCATGCTGAACTTCTCCCAGTACAACACTCAAGTGACAGGGAGAAACACTCAGCTACACATCAGCGGCACTGAACAGATGGGAAAAGTCACTCCTAGAGCTTGCAAAGTTAAAATTTTAGTTGGGTATTTCTAAGGCCTGATTTTCCTTTTTAAAATGTTTTTATTACACATGGCTGTGGTAACATTCATGCTGTGCTTTCACAAGCCCCTACCTTTTCTCCCTAGTTACCCTTACACCACAGTGTTTAAACAATGCTTTTAAAAAATGCACAAGTTGAACTAGAGTAACCTGACTCTGTGAGACACTGACACACAACATGCACTGGCAGCTCAATCACGACTGAACACCTGAACGGTGTGTCCTGATGCCAGATGCAGCACCCACTGTGAGACACTGCCCCTTCAGACACTGGCAACAGCACAGCTGGATTTTGTAATGCTCTCTGATGAATTAAACACATGGATGGGCAAAAATATTGGTTCACAAAAATGTCTCTTCTGGAAAAGTTATAGAAATGCTAGTTGTCATAAACTTTCCAAACAACAGTTCTGTGACTGACAGATCTTCACATCCACCAGAAATGTATCTCCTGGAGATGTGCTGTCTGAGCTGTGACACAGATCTGGGAGCTCTGGAGGACCCTGAGATGAAGTTTGACCTAAAGCAGCAGAGCGGTTACCTGGCCGGATTGTGCTGTCCCTCCCGAAGAGGTGCAGGCGCCGCCGCCCGAGGCAGAAGTGCTCGATGATGTGGAAGATCTCCACGGGTTTCTCGATGTTGCCGATCTCCGGCTCCTCGGTGATGATGAGGTCGATGTCCACGTTGGCGTGGATGAAGTCGCCGTCGGTGCTGCGGCGCACGGTGCCCTTGATGCCCATGAGGCAGTGCTCCTGCAGACACACAGAGCAGCTCTAGCACAGCCATCCCACTCTGACAGCGCAGAAAAGGCTGAAACGTGAACTAGAGCACAAAAGCTGGAGCTACCAAAGCAGCCATTTGACAACAAGCACAGCAGTACTTTAAGCTGATGCTTGATAAACTTCACAGTGAGGTGATAAACCTCAGACCAAGGGGGAAGTCAGGTATTTGGACTTCTTCAAATACAGAACTTCAGCTGGAAAGGCTGAGAAATGTCCACAAGGCAAAAGAGAAAAATGCGATGGCAAGAGCAAGGAATGGTTATTAATTGTGATTAATGCCTGTCTCAGCATTTTGATCCTAACTTAATTAATATAACACTTTTTAAAGTTTTCAGTCATAAAACAGACAGTGGAAACAAGATGTTCTTTTTCATACTGTACCTCTGTTAATAAAGCAGCCCTCAGAATTCCCCTTAGATTCCTTTCCAGAAGATATTACTGCATAAAACCCCACAACCACCATCACACTGTCAGTGCACTCTCAGGCAGCTCATCACTTGAGCTGTAACATGCATTGCTCTCCTTCTCAAACACTGCAGACCAATTTAAGGAGTGATACGTGGCACCCATGAATGAGGAATCACCACAATTGTTCCAGGATGAAAAGAGGCTCCTACATGCTCCTTTCAGAGCTCTGTTTCTGGGAATATCAATCCTGGATGAGTGATGTTCCCCAGATCAGATACTCTGACTCACTAAGCGCCACCAGATGGCTCAGGAAACAGTTGCAGACAAGAGCACGTAATCATTCCCAAATTTTGGAAAGGGTTTGCAGAGTTGGTGGGTAAACATGAAAGGCCCAACATCAGACCTGTCAAATCTATGCAGATTGCACAGGTATTGCACTCATGCAACAGGGGATTGGACCTGCAATTTCCCTAAGTGAAAGGCAGAATACTGCTGAACAAATCACCCACCAAGCCAGGCCTCCTCAGCCCAGTCCTTAGGAGAACTATCCCAAACATTTTACTTCCATACCTTGGCACTCACAAACACCTGGGATCCCCTGACAGGTGGCACAGCATCCATTGGGAGATGCCTCAGCCACAGAACAGAGCACATTTCCTGCTCTGAGCACTGGCACACTCAGCTTGCCAACAGTGTTTGTTTCAGAGCAAACTCCATTCTCACAAACAGTTTATCACAAACAGTGACCTCAGCCCAACTCTTGCTCCATAAACACAGGAATTCCCCCATACCAGAAACTATTTTTCCTTGCTAAACAAACACATGAAGTCCCCTCAGAGCCTCCTGTGTTAGTTTTAACCTTGCCCTCATGAGCAAGCTGCACGTACTTGCACGTATATGCAATAAACACACAATATTTATACTTACAAATATTTATAACTAATACAACACACTTTCAAACAAACCTCAGATTCAAGTAAATGCAAGTAAAAAAAAGATTCCAGATATCCTAAAGGAAAGTTTATACTCCTAACAACGGCCAGTTTGAGACAGACTTGAGGATATTTAATGCTAATGAATGATGAATTAATGAGGAAGGAGTCCTGAGGTTCACTGACACCTGAAATGAATGAACTGCCAGTTACCCTCACATATACCCAAACCAATTATTTATGAGTTGCATTTACATTTCTCTAAGAAATGCAAACCAGAACACTTTTTTCCTCTGCACCTCCTTCAATTGACATCCTCCTCAAAGTATCTTAAAAAAACTGTTTGGTTTAAACCAAGCTGAGCCATTCCATCACCTGTGCTGTACAATCACCTCCAGGAAGGCAGGGGACGCTGTCTGAGCTCCCCCACACCTCTCTCTGGTCGCAGCCCTGGGCACACACCTGCTCCTGTGCATTTAGAACCAACAGCCAATCTTCTCTAGCTACTTTTTATTAACAGATTCAATTAAAAACTTACAGATTTAAAGGCTTCTTCTGTCATTGAATTTAGTCAATTTGTATTGCTAAGTTCAGTTCTATAAAATGTGCTTTGCAGAACAGAACTTGGAAGTCCCCCTTGGCTTTGTCACAAGCCTGTCACCAACACTGGGTGTGTCCTTAGCACAGACAGACAGAATGGAAACAGGAGGAATGGAGCCAATTCTTTACCTTGGTTCTTTGGAAGACAGCCTTAGGGTCTAGAGTCTTGGTCTTGCCAGGGTTGTTCTTATTTGTTTTAATCCAGCAAATGTCCTCACATCTTCTGTAACCCCACTTGCGCAGACACTAAATGTTAGAAACAAATAAAACAATTCACACAACACAAAAACATCGAGTGACCTGACTGAACACTCACTTAGGCCTGACTTTTCTTAGTCAAGGACTGTCCAGCTACTACAAACCTGCCAATGACCAAACCCCGTCTAACTGGCCAACTTCAGACTGACAAACAGCCAAAGCAAACAGATCAGTAACCACAAGCTGCCCTTGAACAGCTGCATGTGAATTGTGTTTATGGAAAGCACAGCTCAAACTAAAGAAAGAATGTTTCAGCACAGCAGGACCCAACTGGGAATTCCTAGTGCAGCATCCCCAACACAAGCAGCATTTCCCTGGCATGCAGAAAGATGACAATTGTATCTCCATTTAGGAAACAGTAGGACCTTTCTCCTAGCATGAATATTTCTGACAGAAAACTACTGAGACTTCTATTAAAAGAGTTGTAACTTGGCAACCTGCTCCTCTGTCAACACATGCAGATCAAAACCAAGACCCCAAGGAATTACAGTCACACAGTCAGTGACTCATGTGGACATTTACAGTATCTAAACAGTTAATGCCATTTAAAATCACATATCCTCTAACACACTAACAACACAGCCCTCAGTAGTTAGGGCTGAGAATTCTATACAGGGAAAAGTCAAAGATAAAAATAAACTCTTAAGCCTGTCCCTGATAAATTGAATTAAAACAACATCTTACCACTCGGCCGAGATCCAGACCCTCGCCTGAGCCGCACCACAGAAACACAAATGACCTTGGGGCTGCAATTTCTTCAATTTCCAATTTCATGATCTAGTAATAATAAGTGCAAGAAAAGCTCTCCTGAATGAAATACAAATCATCAGTTGTATCAGGAAGAACACTGAGTCTTCAGGCATTGTCCCAGACACCACCAGGAAGCAGGGAACTAATTCCTTGTTCTGCTTTGTTTGTGTGCATCGCTTTTGCTTTCCCCATTAAACTGTCTTGGTCTCAAGCCATGAGTTTTGCAGCTTTTACCTTTCCAACTCTGATCACACTGGTGGGGGAGTGAGTGAGTGGCTGCCTGGGGCTGGGCTGCTGGCTGGGATGAAACTATAACAAACAGAGATTCTACCTGTATAAAAAATTCTAGACTTAAAAGACCAATACAACCCACATGATCTCCTCCTCAGGTCTCTACTTCATTTTATCATTCCACTGGCAGCAAAAATATTTAATACAGAAGCAACAGTACTCTGTTTCTTTCCCTCTCTAAGTACTTACATGAAGGTTCTGAAGATGTTCTAAACATCCCAGCTTCATTCCTATCACTACCTATCAAAGACATTCTCTCATTTTCACTTTTAGGAAAAGCAGGCAGAATTCATGAGGACAGTGGTTCAACAATGGCCAATGACTAACATTCAAAATTAAATAACTTTGGATGCAAAGCATCTGTTAGTCATCACAAGTTGAAAGGATTCATAACACATCAAATCAAGCTTCATTCAGTGCCACCCTGAAGAAAAAGAATGCAGTAGGAGTCATTCTAGGAGGCTGTAACTCCAAACTAGGAGGATGAGTCCTGCCTCCAACACTCCAGTTCTTCTGTGAGGATGAAATGTTTTAGCCCTGGGCAGTATTGCCAGGCACCATTTTTGAATAAATACAAGAGAAAGACTTCCACAAATGAGGTTAAGTTTCTAGGGATTATTGCTGGTTTGGCCATTAAAATCTCCTACCAATCAATACTTGGAGAATGGAGGAATTTCAGTACAGCAAACTTACCTGCACTTTGTACTGGAAGACCAGCATATTAAAAAGCATGCCTTAAGAATCTCAAGAATTTCAAGAAACAAGGAAATATTTTCAATGGACATTCAGCCAAAAATCAAACAGAAAGCTCAGTGAAGGTAAGGGCAGAGAGAAAACCCAGTTTTACTAGGTTTAAGTTTTCAGCCGGGCTCAGAGAGATTAAAAAGTTGTAGTTATTAAATTAAACCCTATTTGCTTACACAAATCCATGAAATGTTCTTCACAGCACAAAGGTACTTACATCATCCCAGGTCCAGCACTTTTCATTGGCAGTGATGCCAGTCTCTCGGTAGTATTCTTCCAACGGTGGCTCCAGCAGAATCACATCGAATTTGGACTTTAGCTCCCTAATATCAAAGGCTTCCAAGTCTGCTTGCAAATACCTGTTTAAACAGAAGATGCCAGACTGCTTGGACAAGGTGCAACAGTGCCCTGAGATGCACTCCACACAGCACTTCTGTGCAGCAGCTAAGAGCAGGGTGTCCTGCCTGGGCTGTGCATCTCAATGCTCTAAATCCAGAGAACCATTACACACCCTCACTTAACTGAGGCTGGATGCTACTGCATTGTGGTTTTTAAGTAGTCTTAATGAACAGTTTTAGGATCCTAACTCAGCAAGCAGGAAACAGATGCCCACACAGCTGTACACCAATATCTAGTGCAGACTCACTGTACTCTCTGTAACCCATGGACTGTAATAGGAGGAAACATAAACATTTAAGAAGCAAACCCTCACTGCCTGGCTAACTGGGAAAGTGGTATATTTCTAGAATTATTCCAAAGATTCTAAATACTGGAAACATTAGTTTTTACATAGTATACATGTATTTCTCTATTTCTGTACCAAGCAGAATTCCCCCATGTTGATTCTATTAAATAGATGCTCACACACACTCCTTCACACCTGCACACCACTCACTGCTCCATCTATCCAAAAATTACACTGCCCTCCCCTAAATTCCTTGAACCTTAGTAAAGCTAAGAGACCACCACCTTCCCCTTCCCAAAAAGTGTGTGGAAGAGATCCACATGTGCATGTGGTGTTGCCAGAAGGCAGCATTCAGTTACTGGCTTTCCCCCATTATACTTTATGACTAAAACATGCCTATTTTAAAAAAGCAAGGTGAGTCTGCAGTTTGCACTCAGTTGTTCAGACAACTATTTCACAGGGTTTTATGTGCCTGTCATTAAATAAGGAGGATTTTTGTGGTACAGATTAAGACTACATGACAAACATAAGGTTAAGTTCAGAGAGGTCTGAATTCCACATGAAGCTGTGTCTGACACTCAGCAAAAACTCTGAGGTAATTCCAAGTCAGTCAGGACAAACGATTTCCAGACAGCCTAAACATTTTTGTCTTCAAATCCAAAGTAACGTGATTGATGGATACTGAGATAATAGCTGAACATTATACAAAAACCAGCTGCTACAAGAAAAGCTAAGGTTATACTAAGAGGCCAATTTCTTAAAGCTCTTCTCATTATCATAAACCACATGATAACATGAGATTCACCACCACATGATATTCTTTTAGTTCCCAAATTAAAGCCCACAGCCAAATCAGTTGACAATTTCATCTTAAAAAAAAAAATTCAAAGCTTTAGAGACTATAAATAATCACACACTGGAAAGAAAATCTAGTTTATACACTGCATTAAACATCTAGATTAAACTAACAAAACCACAGTGATCTTATTCTTCTATGCTTCCATTGATTCATTTGTATACACAAACAGAAAGAGAAAATGTAAATTGTAAGCAGGTGCTGAAGATAGAGATTTGCAAAGCAGACAGCTAACTTCAAACAGGTCTGGAGAAGAAAGGCATTTTCCACAAGAACACTTACATGGGAGGAGTGTTAGATTTAGATATCAGCTCATCCTTCAATCTGATGAGCTCTCTAAGTTTTGGATATTCTTCAAACCTATCTGCTAAGCCTAAGAAGAAGAAAACATGAAGTTAACAACTACTTAACAGAGTCAGTCTCTATCAATTAAGCATTGTCCAGTATTCTGAATAAGTCCAAATGTTAATACTTAGCCTCATTTTAATTTTTGTTAGAACAGAGCAAACCCTCTAAAGCAGTTTTTCGTTCAGTACTTGACAAAACCTCCTGCCCTCACCCAGCTAATCAGGGCTGTCACTGATGCAGTGTCTGTGCTCTGATCTTCCCCAGAGCACTACAGTGGACCAGGAATTCACAACTCTAGTTACCAGAACAAAACAACCTTCCATTAAACTGAAAGTGCCAGGATGATGAAAGAAGTTATTCTGGTTTTGCCCCAGCCATAAATTTCTATTAAGATCTAATTAACATTAATTCACAGCATAGTCTGTGTAATCTTTGACAACTGTTTCCAAGGTGGCACCTGGGGTGTAGCTGGTTCCCTGAGGCAACCCTTAACTGAGATTTGGTGCTGTGGTGGCAGTCATGAAGATCTGAACACATGCTCCTACATGGAGCTTTATGATGTCAATTTTCCAACCTTTCATGTGTACAGAATGCAAAGGACAGAACCCTCATTGGATGTTGTAAAAAGGAAAATATACTTTGAAGTCTATTTCATTCTCTTTTAGGGACAATGGGTTTGCTACTGCCAGCAGCAGGTTCAGCATAAACCAACAAGGTACCATTTCTGCTTCCCAACACTATCACTTCAACTTCAGTAGGAGTTATTTAAAAGGCTTCAAGTTCATTTAAAAGTACAACTTGGAATGGTACTAATAAACTGGGGGGGAAAACCTCACCCAAACCCACAAATACTTCATCTCTCTCCTTATTTTAATTCAAACTTAAGTCCCAATCCTAGGAATGCAACGATAAAAGCAAATGTCTCAGTACCTAGCCTTTGTTATCTCCTGCTACTCGTGCATAAAACACCCAACAGTTATTTTCATCCTTTTCCTCACATATGTAACAGCTTAAAGCTACTGCTGTGTTCTCCTGATTTCCACCACTGTGCTGCTCCAGCCACTGTGAGTCCAATACCCCTGGGCAGCAGCAGCTAAGCAACAGATGCAAATGAATTTCCAATCAAAAGCCCTCTAACCAAATCCAGACCCACGTGTCTCTCCCTCTTTTCCAACAGCAACATCAAAAAGATACAGCTGAGTGTTCCAGAACCACTTGTTTTCCTTTGGGCCACGTGCACTGACATGCAGCACCTCAGCAGAGTTGTGACTGTGGTGTAGAAAATGTGTGCTCACCAACGTGCAGCTGCCACAGCTCAGCCCTGTTCAAGGCTCTGGCCCAGCTGCTGCTGTGTTTATCTCCACACCAAGCCCTGCCTAAGTGTTCATCCTGTCCCTTCCCAGAATCCTTACACAGCAGAGAAGCCATGGCACACTACAGGGGCTGCTGTTTCTCTGCACTCATTTCCAAAAGAGTGCAGAACTGCCTCAAGTACATAACTGTGAAGCCCAAGTGCTTTTGAGATAAAGATCCAATTGAGCCCATTTTTCTTAAAAATCATCTAGATGTGTTTCATAGAACCATTCACAAAATATACAGAAGAATAAACTAAAACCCTCTGGAGGCAAACCAAACCTCTTTGGGCTGCCATCTAAAAACAAAACCACTTTGCCTGGCAATCTCACACTTGATAAGATACAGAAAACTGTTGTGTAAAACTGCAGAGGGAGATGTCCTGCTCCTTTTAGAAGTCAAATGCTGGGCACCTATTCTGGGAAACAGGACCAAACCATGCCTCAGTATTAGCAAGTTTAAATTCAGGCCCAGTGTAGCATCATTTCAGCAGTAAGGTATGTCTGGATCCATGTAAACTTGAAAAGCACCATCCTCTAAACCTGGGCATTCTAAAGAGCTGTCAGCAGTTACCTAATTTAGCTAGGAAACATGATCCATATTGCTTCCTGACTTAAATGTCACTATTTCCCATACTTTACATGCTTAAGTGGCAATAAAGCCCAGTACACAGGTGAACTGTAAACTTCCTGAGGTTTCAAGATCTCCTCATTAAACTCATCTACTTTCTGGAATCAAAAGAACTTAGGTTGGAAAAAAAAATCTTCCTGGTGAAATACTTTTATGTAAAACCAAGGTAAGAACAGCCTTGGTAATAATGACCTCCTAAGTAACTGAAAATAAAACCATTTATATAGATGTCTATATGATATGTATGCACATGGAACAAAAAACTAGGAAGAGTTTGTGCATCTGCACTTCCCAGAAACTATAAGGAATTAAAAAATGGGAAGAAAAACAAGTGCTACTGAATCAAATGAGTCATCTTCAAACAGTTTTTGGCTGTGACACTGACATACCAACGTCTCTGATGAAGTTCTGGGGTCTGTGTCCTGTATCCACAAAGTGCTGGCAGTAATCATTGTGTGGATTTAGGCTCTGAGTGCCCTGGAGAACAAGAAGAAGTTCAGTGAGAGCAACAGGGGATAACTGGACACACACAGACACATTTTATGTGTTACTGTGATACATGAGAAAGGAGCAGATTATCTTTTGAACATGCCTTTACAAGTTCCTTGGTCAACACCATCCTTTCAGTTCCAAAGCAGGCCCACCATTGCTGCAGCTCACTGAGAGCTGCTTCAGAACAATGCAAACACCAGAGATAGATCTGTCACATCAGCTTCTGTACCTGTGAGTTCCAAGCCTTTAAAGCTGTATTTCAGATCCCACCAGTTACAGAAACAGTTTAACACAACTAGGCCAGCTTTGACTACACTTCCAATTGCAGAAGCAGCTCACCTTAAGAAAGGTACTGGAGTCTTTGTAAATCTCTTCTTCATAGGGCAGGTTTTCTTCATCCTGCTGCAGCTCTACTTCATCCTTGGAAACAAAGCAGGTATTACAGGTGTGCATACAAGACTGAGCCGTTTCTGTCCTTCCCTTAAGAAGCAGAATCATAAAGAGAAGTGGATGTCTACAAACAGCACGTTCAGCTCCAGTGCTGGAGGGGGAAGAAATTACCTATTCCCCAAACAGTGTGCACCTCTCTGAATAACAAGGAGAGTGTTACTGGGAAAGGTCTCTGAAAGAAGGAAAGAAAAAAAAAGAACCCCTTCACTTCCAGCCCCTGACAGTGCTTTACAAGGTGCAGAACTTTACATTTTTGTCCCACAAAACTTTCATTTTTTGGACTGAAAGTATGTATTTCATTGAAGTTCTTCTGCAGCAGAACTTCTGAGCATTTATATCCACACAATCATCTCTTAACTTTCCAGCCTTTGCAGAAACAGCTTATGGTACAAGTCAGTATTTCATCTGGACTGTCCATAAATGTATCTTTAACATTCCTATTCTACAGCCCCAAAATTTACATTAACACTATCTGAAGAGCCACCAGCTGTTCATTCAACAGGTTTCTGGGATTCAGAGATCTGTTACACTGATGTACTCTGAACATCTACTACAGAACTCAGAGAGAACAGAAACTCACCAGAGACTCACCTCACATCACTTTGTGCCTTCCCACTGATCCTGGATCAACCCAGTGCACAGATTTATAAACCACAGAAGTACAACTGAAGAACTGCTAATTGATAACTCTGCCATATTATTACAGTTGTATTTATCCTATGCTACAGAAGTTGTCTGAATGCAGAATAAAATATTAAGTGCTGTCTCTCCCAATTTTGATCCCTCTAGATGTCAAAATCTTTGAGTAAGCTTCTGTTATTTCCACAGTGGAGATTTGAACCAACTCCTGAAATGCCTGATGTGATAAATAGGTCACAGCTTCCCCTTCCCTACCCAGGTGATGAACTCAGAGATACAGTCGTTTTGCTTGTATGTTTAACCAGAAACAGCTGGAGTGTTTGCAAGGAAAAGAAATGTACAGACAAGCAACAGCAAGTGTTATTAAGGCCAAAAATAACAGCTGAAAGTTGAAGTTTCACTAAAAGCTGCTTATGCCATATGAGTTACACCTGTTTCCCTCTTCCATCTTTCTCTAAATCTTGTCCTTCTGATGATGAGCACCAGTTACCTGAGTCATCCCAGTTCTCTTTTTGCCTTCATAAGTGATTTATTTAAGGAGAGTCTTGTGGTCACAACCACCAGCTTTCAGAGGGAAAGGACACAGTCACTGCAGTAACACAAGGTACCAGGTTCTTGTACATTAATTATCCATGTTTTCCAAAGCATCTGCTACAGAGTTGCTGAGTTTGGGAAACAGAAACTCCCCAAAACATTCAAACATAGTTTGTTTCAAATGACTGGAGATACATGTAATCCATGATTAAACCAAGGAAGCTTTCCTCAGCCTCCACAACAAAGGCAGGGAAGCATCCCCAGCCCACAGGCCTCTGCTTGCACAAATGAAGTAAACAGGTCAGTCTCAAATTAGGCTGGCAGACAGCAAAATCCAACCACAAGTGGTTTTGTACTCCACAAAGCAGACACTCATACAGGTTCAAACAGTGGAGTCAAATCACTTGGGAAAAGCAGCAGTGGAACAGCACTCACAGCTCCCAAAGGGTGAAAAGCCTCAGAGAGGCAGCACAAACTCTAATCCCATCACATGGCACTTCCAAATACAGAGCAGGGAGCTCACCTAACCCTGGGACAACTGTTACAATTCCACAAGAAAAGAGTATTTTAGGAGTTCTCCAAAACCACAACTCATTTTCTGGGTTTAAAATATCCATTATTCATTTTTCCAGTAGTGCATCTCTTCCCTATCCCCCACGCCCCAAGGCTGGCAAGGCAGAGCCAGGCCCCAAGGCTGGAGTCAAGCTGCAGACTGCAGTCAGTGCTGCCCTCTGTTCTCTCATCACCATGGGTCTTATGAGGAACCACCACTATAAATTCACACTTTCTCTACAGAAAAAACAAAACCAGACACACTGCTACTACTACTAATGATAACAATAACAACAACAACAACACTAATAATAATAATAATAATAATAATAATAATAATAATAATAATAATAATAATAATAATAGTAATAACCCCACTAAAATTATAACACTTTTTTTTGTATCAGATGTTCCTACATGGCTGAGAAAAGTAAAACAGTTCATCTTTTATCTCAAAAACTGCTCTCACACAGGTTTGAGGGTATGTTCATGTCAACCAACTCTGAACAAACATTTTAAACCATTTCAGAAGCTTTACCTGATCTCATCACATAGAATCTACTGCAAGTCAGGGATATAGACACAAGTCCCTTCACATTGGAAATACCTCTGATTTTAATAACAAAACTGGCAAACTTGCAAAACTTGTCCACAACACTACTAGTTAAGTCTATTATTGCTTTTCTCTAAGTTGCATTAAACACAATACAACAGGGCTTGACACCTTAAAGATCCAGATTTTTGTGTGAGTTCACATTACCAGGCTAAATTTAAGCAGGCTCAGTGAGCTCAGGAAAAAGTTACATAAATGCAGATGGAATTTTACTGTTCTTATCTCCTTGCCAATAGGGAATTAGCAATGCCTGCAGGAAACAGCTGATGACTCCACTAGAGATGTTCTACTGAGGGGTTTCAAGTTTCTTAAGTCTGTTCATCTGCTTGACTGAATTTTGTCTGAGCTGTTATTAAAATATTCTTCCATTTTAACAATATAGAAAACGTCTGGCCACTTGCAAGTGGCTGCAGCCCAGCTCAGGGTAAGTCTTCTCCACAATGATTAAGAAAATCTTAATGATAAGATTCATCTGCTTTGCCAGCCCAAGTGACTTATCCATATCTACTTTATAGGTAATTAAAAATGAGTTCTTTAACCAGGTACATGGTGAAGAAGTAAAATTAACTGATATCAACTGATCACTAATATAAGTATAAAAAACCTGCTTCACAAACATCCTTCTACCTCATGGTGACAATTTCTGTACTAAACAATGTATAGATGTACAGATCTAACACTTACCATATTAAAAATAATGTCTGTCCCTTTACAGAGACTTTCAAACCCAATCATCAAAAACCATCTTGCCATACATTAACTTTTTGGTTTGGTAAGATAAAAGACATTATTACATCAAGATTTACAAACTTCAACTGTAACATGACAAAGGCTTTGTATTTTAAAAATACTATTTGAGGCATCCAAGAGAATAGCAGACACTGCACTGTTTCATAAATACACTGACACTGATTTGATTTAACCACAGAAACAAGGTTATTAGGACATGGAAAAAAGGGAGGACACATACTGCAACCAGATCCCAAAGCAAATCATAAAGACAGCTGTATCATAATCATGCCTTTGTTTAAGCTCTTTCTATCTCTCATCTTGGCCAAAACATCACATTAGGACAAAGCTGTCAAACAGCTTTGGGATGAGCATTTGAAAAGTGAATGGCACGAGAGTTTGACACTTCAATGACCATAGAGGCATTCTAGTTTGTTTTTCTCAACCTAACTCTTCCTGGACATTTTGGACACTTAAAAGAACATCCTGAACCAAGCCTCTTACTTCCAGCTCCCTCAGAATCCCTTGTTTCTCCCACTGATGCAGCATTCCTTGGCACTGCACAGATGGGTCAGAAGACACTCTCAGCCTCCCTTGTCTCATCCCATGGGCTGTGCCTGCTGCTAACTGCAACCTTTCCTTTAGACAGAACAAAACTCTGGTCAAGATTCTTTCTGTGTGTACCCAAGCACACCCATTTTACCACTTCTTCCCACAGCCAGCCACGGCTCAGTGCTGTTCCCTGTGAGCACTTACACCAAGGCAGGCTTCCTCCTAGGAGCAGCACCAATTGAGCCTCCACACACTGGGCTTTGGTAAGTGTGCAGTTCAATGCACCAATGTCACACCTGAGCTGAGCTCTCTCTTACACTTCTGCAGTGCAAGGCATCAAGGGAGATGCCATGAGGAACACACAGACTACAGGACATATACACATATACACACACACACATGTTCTAAGCACTTCTGGGACACAACACCAGAGAAAAGTCACTTTTTCCTCTTTTTCTTACCTTATATTCTTCAATCTCTTCCTCATCAGCTTCTCCCTCATCTGGATATTTACGTTTTGCATTTGGTGCAGAAGTATCATAAGCAGCCCTATGAAAAGCCAAAAATCCTCATAGGACAATCCTCAAAAAAATGTGTTCAGAAATCTCAGATAACATGCCTTGACTGCATGTTACAAATCTGAAATAGGTTCAAAATGTCATATATGAAAAGCTGATTCCTCTCTCAGTATATTTTAGTTCAGCACAACTTATTAAGGACAGAACTCTTGAAAAGAATTAATTCCCTTGCCCTTCTCATTTTTCTGTTCTCAAAAGTACAGCTTATTTTAACCAATACAGTATATCTACAGAACTAAGCTCACTCCCTTCCATTTCTCATTTTTCTGTTCTAAAAGGCACAACCTGTTTTACCTCAAAGCAGTTTATCTACAAAACTGAGCCTGCTCACACACATGTGAGAGCTGATGAGCAGCAGCTGCACTGTCCTAGGCACATCCATAGTTCCATTAGAATTTTCGAACTGAACTGCCCTGAACTGCCCTTAGCAAAAGCATAAAGGCTCTGGGACCCAAGCAGACGGCCCCTTCTAAATTCAGAGCTCGGTTTTCCCACACAGAAACAAAGTCAGCCCGTATTTCAAGCTGCTCTCAGAAGGGAATAACCAGACCCTACTCGCCTTAGTCACGGCTCTGACCTGACTAATTGCTGTGAGTGCAATCCCATTGTATTTCCCGGGCCTGCACTCCTAGGGAGCCCCCAGATTTGCACAGCCAGCGCCTCCGATACCGACCTGCAGGTCTCCCTGGTCTCCGCGATCTCCCGCTGCTCATCCTTGCTGTTGAGCACGGCGCCGATGCTGTCGGCGTTCTCGGCGCCCAGCTGCACAGGGGGAAGGAACACAGAGTCACACCGTGCCCGGCCCGCACAGCCCCGGCCCGCAGCGCCCGCTGCCCCGGCTCTCCCGGCCGTACCTGCTGCGCCAGGAGCTGCCGGCGGAGCTTCTGCCGCTCGCGGATCTCCTGCAGACGGCTGTTCATGGCCTGTTCACGGCCTGTTCACGGCCTGTTCATGGCCTGTTCACGGCCTGCTCATGGGCTGTTCACGGCCTGCTCATGGCCTGCTCATGGCCTGTTCCCGGCCCGCTCCCGCCGCCGCCGTCACTTCCCTCGCGTCACTTCCGTGCGGCGCCGCTCCCGCAGGGAAATCCCGGTGCTGCTGCCCGGGGGCTGCGGGCCCTGTCCCGCTGTACAAGTGGAGTTCACGTTCCCTCCGCCGCTGCAGGAGCACCCCTGAGGCGACACCCGGCTCAGGCCGTGTCACAGCTGTGAGCACTTAAGCACCTGCTCGGTTTTTCTAAAGTACATCCTTTATATCCAGTTCCAATATCCACTGTGGTTATTCCTAGGTTAACCTTCATGTTTTGCTTTCATCTTCTGATCCTTTGGAAACTTCCGCTGTGAGGGAAGAGAATCCTTGAAACTCTTTTCATCTGATTTTTGGTGTCTTTCCCACTTCCTCCTGTCTCCCCTCTCCTCTGTGCTATCTATTTGGGAATGTATCTAATTCATAATTCATGCTGACTTTCTGAGAACAACTCAGAATGCAGTGAAGAATGAAGATGGAAGTAAAGGCCTGCAATAAACATCAGTTCCTACTGTCTCAAAAATGGAAACTTAACAAAACAATAAAGAAACATTACAAATCACCCTGCAGTCACAGTTAATGCTGATGTTTGCTCTCCTCACCTGTAGCTGCCAGACCCAGCGGTGTGGCAGCCAGAGCTGGGAAGGGACACTCAGCTCCCTGCTGCACACAGCGTGCTGCTCCTCTGCCGCTTTCTGAGAGCCACATAATGACACACTTCAGTGACACAAGATGTTATTCTCCTTTTTTTGAATGTGTTATATATTGTCTACATGACAATGACATTGTGCAGGTCACACAGTCACACTGAACACTGAGAAAGATGCAGGAAGAGAAGGAAATTAAAGAAATGGAGATAATACAAAAAGAAACCATCTCCAGCTACTCATATTTCTCAGTGATAGAATGTCCTGGAAATATGATGGAATTTTTGAAATGTTAAAACCAAGTTGTTTTTTTAATCTCCTTAGGACTACATTACTAGTTATACTGTCCTATCTATGGGAATGTTGTAGGAAAAGAAATGCTCAGTAGCTGTCTCATGCTACTGCACACTGCTTTGATATTGTTGGCTGTAATGAATACAGTAGAAGTCTCTGCACAGTAATAAAATCACTTCCTCCTGGATGTGATCTGATGAGGTTTGTGGGAGCCTGCACTCCATTTTTAGAACTGGTTGCTAAGATGAACTGATCTTTACAAACATTAATGGCTATGAAGATGTTCTGCTGTATACATGCACTCCTTCAAAACAAAAAAGTTGTATTTATGCAGAATGCTCCATGCCTTTCCTCTTCTCTCTGCATGCTGTGGTTTCAGCTCTCTGAGCCTTATATCCAGCCTGTGTTTCTGTTAAGTATCAGACCAAATTCACACTGGTCTAACGGTGACTGAGGAGTTTGTGGAACTGCCATCAACTCTGATCCATTATCCACACTTTTTCCTTCCTATTTATGAAGCCAATTGTTTCCTCATCCTCTTTCTATTTAGCTGATGATCCCTGAGTCATTACCTTGCACTTCTCTTTACTGACATGAATTCAATCTTTTTAATTATTTCTATTGTTGAGATAATTTTTAATTCAAATCCTGCCCTCCAGCCTATTTGTATCTACTTCCAAGGTCAGGTGATTGTGCAATAAGCAGACATTCTCTGCCACTCTGTTTAACCATTTATGGCATTACAAAGTATTTATAAAACACTAACAAATAATGACACAATTCCACACCCATGTGGGAATTGTGTTACACTGACATGCATTCAAGTCTAGACTATCCATTTAACAAAAAACTGCTGCTTATTTTGTGTCAGTAGAAATTATTGTGAAAGTTACACAGAATTAGACCCAAACTGTTTAATTTAGCACTGTTCATCTCATGTCACAAAACTCAAACTACATTATGCCCTATTAAATAAATAAATTCATAAACTAAAAGCACCAAATGGACCAAATAGAGGAAATGGGAAACTTTATCTCTTAACTCAAAACAGATGATTAGACAAGCAGAAAATATAAGAATATTTTATAATAGAAAAACCGACGTTAGCATGGATTAACATCACACTCTTCTTATTTCATGTCCCTTTTCCCCATGCTTTCAATGAAGTACCTAGATCTCCCTCTTCAGAAATGTCTTTAGAAATTGTTACCTCAATTTTGGAGCCTATTTTGCACAAGTGACAGTACATCCCAACACCCAGTGACTGTAGCTGCTTTTCCACCCCTGCCTTAGGCTGTGTCTGCACAAGAAAGCAAAGCTGACTTAAGGAGCCTATTGTAGAAACCCCAGAGCCGTGAATCTGCACAAACTCACTGCAGCAGCTCCGATTTTGTTTAAAAATCGATTGGAAGTAACTAAGCAGCAGCAGAGTGTCTGTCAGGCGAGTACTGCCTGTCCTTGGTAAGCCCACAAGCATCCAGCCAAAACAGAGCCTTCATAAACACCCTGCCACAGGCTGTGGATAATTTGCTTGGCATGTGCTGCAATTTCACACTTCATCGAGATCAAGTTGCGTTGCCACTTGATCCAGCCTTGGACATGTCCCTTGTGATGGACACAGAGCCTTGATGTTGGAGCTGCTGCCCCTGCACCAACTGATCATACCTGGATGTGACCATTGATGGGAATTTCCAAAGAGATTCTGTAACTCCTTTGCTTTTGAATGGCATCATATTTCATTCTACTTTGTCAGCAAGAACAAGTGACTTGCACAAAAAAGTTTAAAAAAAATTATAAAATAGAAAATATTTATAATTACCCTATATGGAAGATACTTCGTTGGTCTGAACTAAACATTTTTCCTGCTTCCTCACAAGCAGTATCCAACATTGCTGGATGAAAACCAGAGAAGGTTTTTGAACAGAACTCAGTTTTGCTGAAAAATGTGGATGGGTCAAGAGAGGGTTTTAAGACTTTGCACTGGATTTGTTTAACTGCTGGTAATAAAAATAATTTCTGCTTTTAAAAATTCCTCCGATCGGTATATTTTGTTCTAGAAATGTCACAAACTACCAAAATTATAGTCTACATTCTTAATTCAAGATATCCTATTTGCAGCTATTCAGACTTGACATTAGGAAGCATTTTTTTTATGAGAGAGTGGTCAAACACTGAGCAGGCTCCCTGGAGAGGGGATCAATGCCTCAGGCAACCTGTCAGTATTACAGAGGTGTTTGAATAATGCCCTTAACAACAGCCTTTAACTTTTGGTCAGCCCTGAGGTACTCAGGCAGTTGGACCACATGTTGTGGTCTAGTTTATTCTATTCTACAAATTCCTGTGTTAATTTGTATTGCAAAAGGTAAGATTTGGCCCTTTTGCATTTCCCTCAAGTCCCACTTCATTTGCAGATCAGGCAATACCGGCTTCTCACCACCTTCAGAGAATGCTTTGGACAGCAATGTCTGTGTATATGCCTTGAAATACAGCATGTGAAGAGAGGGTGGAGTGCAGCTTTGTGCTGCATTGCATCCAGCCTTGTACTGACTCTTCTCACTTAGACACTGCCCCTGAGTGAGGCAGGAGCAAATCTCCAGTAATTACACAATTCAAGGATGTTATTTGTTCTACCACTGAGATGAATTTGATCCGCTCAGGGGCAGCACAGCTCTAATGACATCTCCTGGCTTTACTGTTACAAACCAAAGCATCAAAGTGTGCGTTGGTAATGCTTTGAATAACAGAGAGCCATGTGTCTGTACATCTCAGTGTTCCCTGACTTACACACTTAACTCTACAAGCACGGAGATCAGAAAACATTATGTAGCCCTTTCCTGCTTTTCATAATACCTGACATACTCAGTCTTTTAGTTTGCAGTATTGTTTTGTGTCTCCTGGCTACCTCCATAGCTAAGTAAATGGGGTATTTTCCGTCAGCATGTTATTTGTACAAAATATTTTAAAATATAGCCCAGAATTTGTTGTGTATCTTCTTGTTACTCCACAATATGGCTTGTAGCTAAATCTTAGATAAAAGTTAGATAGAAGAGTTTTTCTGTTTTTCATTCTTTCTGGATCTCAGGAAACTCAAGAGAGAAATTCAGGAAAAAAACCCCACACATACAGAAAAAAAAAAGGTGGTCCCATGGACTACACATCATTGCAATAATTTCCCCAGGGAGGTGGTAGATTTCCCAACATTGGACATGTTTAAGGGTGCTGGACTATCCTGTCTAGGCTGTGCTTTTGCCAACAAAGTTTGGATCAGAGGGTCCTTGAGGTCCTTTCCAACGTGGTCTTATACAACCCTATGATTCAAATTGCAAGTCCACCTCCTACAGCTCCCAGCACAAGTTACTTATCTGATTTCTAAGGGCTAAATGAAGGCTCTGCTGAAACTAATGGCAACATTCTGAGACCTGGTTCCAAAACAGAGTAATAATCATAATAAAGCACTTACACTTCACAACGATGAAATGCAGGATTCTGAAACAGGTATTATTAAGAAATGTTTTCAGAAATCTATCTCTGAGCAAAAAGAAGACAAATGCTACCATTCCAGACATAAATCATTGGAGAGAAGTACCTGGATTGTTTGTGAGAAAAGAATTTGTTTAAACAAATACATTTATAAAGCATTGTTTACTCCAGGGAACCTTCTACACATGAAAGTCAGAGGAAATTGTAGAAGGTCAGATATTTCAGCTCTGTGAACCACTTGCCCTCAGTAAGGTTTAATCCTGCACTGTGACAGGCTTACCTAATGTTGACTCATTTGTAAGGGCCACCTTCTATATGAAAAAGAGTCCAAAATGTAAGCTTTATGGTGAAGAAAGCATCTTTTTTTTCCACATTTTGTGTCACTTAAAGGACTGACTCACTTACTAAATTCCACACAGACTCAGGGTAGTCATGTTTGGAACTGAAGCTCCATTTCCTAGCAAAACTTCATTAAGCTTGTTTGTTAACAAATGTGATTTTCTACACCATTTCTTCAAAATATCCTCGGCATATTCTTGCCTCTTTAAATACACTTATTTATAGGCTGCTACCCAGCCTCCCCTTTCACCCAGTTAACAGAGTGCAGCATATGGGATGCTGCCTTTACTTCCCCTTGCCAGCACCAGGAGATGAAGCAGCACCTCTGCTGTGTTTGCACAGGCAGGCTGGGCTCTCCTTGCTCTCACACACCAGTCTCACTCCTCACTCTGCCACATGGCACCACACACTTGGGATCTGCTGAACGCTCCTTCTGTGACAGGAGCATAAGGAGTGCTTGCAGGTTGCTCAGGGAAGCAGTAGCAAACCAGGCTCAAACCCAAGGCCCCTGTGCTGTGCCAGTTGCACGTTCCTGAGTGTTGCAGTGCTCCAAAGTGTTACACCAGTACTCCTGTAACCTGCTTTACACATGCCACAGAAACTGGTTCCCAGTTTTCAACCTTTCAGTTTTAACTGCAGGTACTTCATCATGTCTGTGGAACCCAGTGCTGAGCACAGATACACCTGTGTGTTGAACTCCTCCAGGAAATCAAGTTCCTTATTGCCTTGTTCCAGGAAAACAGGCTCCTTACTCCCCTACAGTACAAACTCGACCCCTTGTACAAGAAAGTAGTTAACACTTTCAAAAAGCTTTTCCTGTGATCTCATTACTGTGCAGACTGTGCTATGTGTTAATGGAAACCTCATCAATTTCCGGCTGTTCAGCTACATCCTGTGCAATGCAGGGTCACCCTATGGAGCTTATATGGAGTTATGGACAAAAGGCCTATTCTCTTCCACGTAAGCACAAACCCAAATTAATTTTGAGTCAGACTTGGCAGCATTTCAAATTTCTGCTGCCCATGTAGTTAAAAAGAATGACACTAATGAATAAAATTATTTTATAAGAACACTGACTTACATCCTAAAAATGTTGACTCATTCCGGCACCATTCTGTGGCTCATTTTGCACATGGAAGTCTCCTTTGTGTGAAGCCTTGCATCCTCTCCTGGTCCTGACTTCAGCCTGGTGTTTGATCTCACCCAGTGCCCACTAGGTCAAGTGTACAGGTTTTTCCATTTATTCCAGCACTTGATCTATTTGCCCCAGTGTAGTTGATTATATGAAGAAAAAAAAAAGTACAAAATTATTAGCTAGACAGTATGAAAAAATTCATTGTTGTGCCTGGCTGTTTGACTACATTTTCTCTGCTTTGTACTTCTTTCCTGGGGGAATTTCTCACATAGCTGATTGCCTGAAGTCAGCCCTTGCTCTGAGCTGTCCCATCTGTGCTGCTGCTGATGCTAACCTGGGCAGGAGGGAATGCAGGACAGAATACCTTGGATAGGGCTGTCAGTGGCAGTGAGACAGGACTGAGTCAGGCATTCACTTGTCACCAGTATTTTAACTGAATTCCACCAACAGCTGGAAGTGCTCAGCTTTTCTAAAATCTCTGCTGACAGCACACTGCATGAGTGACTCAAAAATAAAGGTAAGCAGCTTTACTGAACACAGGAAGAGGCTAATCAGTGAATTTTTCTATTGATTCAAATGGCAGCAGAATCAGACTGATTTTCCAGCTGAATTTTAAATGCTGGGTATTAAATGTTTTGAAATGCAGGACTATTCTTTCTGCACGGTTAACCCATACATCAGATATTTGCACCTATTCACATGAACCACTCACTGAAAATTAGTCCTCTAATAACCTGTATCCTCACACAATGCAAAATCAGAGCCAGCCACAGGGAAGAACTATCAAGTGCTTTTAGAAAGCTATTAGGATGAAGGAAACTCTTGAGTAAGTTTCCTTTAAAGCCTTGCATATTATGAATAACCCACACTGCTCTGTATTATGTGAATATTTCCAATATTTCCATTTTTTGGGTAACCTAAGGAATCTAAGCACAGAAATATGAGGGGAGCAGGGGGTGTTGAAGTGGTCAGATCCATTCATAAATATGCATTATTTATTATTCTTTGTTTTATCAACAGTATGGTGTTGGGACTATCAAAGATCACTAGAGACAAAAGCAGCCAGCCTTGTGGAATTGTACAGAAACTAAAACCTATTCTGGCAGGTGATTTCCAACTGCTGCCATGGAAGCTGCCAGTGCACAGCCCAGAATTCCCAGCTTTGGTCATGAGTGTTGGTCTGTGGGACTGCTGTCAAAACAACCTAAACACTGACACTAATATTGGGGTGTTTTGCACAAGGGGGAATGGGCTTCACCTGGAGCCAGTTCACCCCTGTGATGTCATTTTAATGGATTATTTTCTGCACCAATCCCAAAAGACCAAAACAAGCCTTTGCTTTCCTATAAAAATACAGGCCTTGTTAAACACAGATTACTGACTTTAAATCCTCCAGTGCTGCAGCAGGAGTTTAACTAGCACACTTTCCAAAGATTTATGACTTTCCAGCATTTTTTGCCTTTTTTCCCTGAAAAGCTGGATGTTATAATCTCAGGATCCAAGTTATGTGTAACACCCAGATTGATTTTGAGGTTTCCAAATAAATCCTTGCCTATTTTCCTAACTAGGAAAACATATTTTTTTCTTTCCTTTTCATTTGCAATTCAATTTGTGAATGAGTTTTCAATAGTTCTGTACAGCAGAGAGAAAACTTTTTAATGCATTAAGAGTATTTCATATTTGGCATCTTTCTAAAGCTATTATCAGTGTAATAATCCTCTGTTTCTATTTTCTAAATATGTGAAAATAAAGTCTGACCCTAAAGCACAGTGCAGTTTTTTATTGTTATTTTAAGTCTGAGAGTCCATTTTAAGTCAAAGAATCAAGGTCTCAAAACCACGGTCTATAAATGTAACTCTTGCTTTGTCTTTGCTCTTTCCAATAACTTTTGAGTTATTGTGAGAACATGTGACAGAGGCAGAAGTCACAGAGATAATGAGCTACAAGTGTGATAAAAGCAGCCAAGCAGATCAGAGTGATTCTCTGCATGGCACCTCTAAGTGCCAGAGCCACAGGACAAACTTGCATGTGCTCACACTGCTCAGACACCAGAGAGACCGTGTGGGGGAGACACTCAGAAATGCTCAAGCCAAGACATGAAGCTGCAAGCAAAGTGCAAAGCATACAGCCTGCAAAAAACCTCCATCAGCTCCAGGATTCCTTCAAAGAGTGCCCCTCCTCTTTGCAGTGAGTTTGCTGTCAATGTCTGGAATGGACACCAGACTGGGTCCCTAATTTGTAAATTGTAACAAAAGTATTATTTCCTGTAGCATTAACAGATTTCATATTGTAGGGAAAGCTCATTTATAGTTACTAAAATAAAAGAAGGCTCCTTCTCCTTTTAAGACCACATCAAAAAGAACAATCATGATAAAAAATTAAAATGTTCAAGAGTCAATCTGTACATGTGGATCCTTCCATTATACCTGAACCCTGTCTTGGGAGTGAATCATTATGACACTGCTTTTTTTCTTCTTGATGCTTTTTCGGAATTGCAGTTACTTCCAAACCTTTCCCTGAGTAGCCTGCCCTCTTTTCCCCCTCCTCCTGCTGAATAGCACTTTGCAAGCTCAAGCACAAATACCTCTACCCAAACAGGTAAAGAAGGTTCACTGCACAGCCCACACACCTTGGGGATCTGAATGCAATCACAATACATGAGTAAGTGCCAGGCTCAGAACTTTGCCTGAAGCGCTTGGTGAGACTCATCATACTCATTTGTTCTCTTCCCCTTCTCCTGATCAGGAAAACCCTTTGTCTTCCAGGCTACAGAGGGTTGGAAAAAGAGCTTAGGTCAGGGGAAAACGAAATATTATTGTTACTTGATGCCAAAAAGTGTTTACTAGGCAATGAAGGAAACCTTAACCAGCCAGGCTGAGCATGCTTTTAACTGGTCCTTCCCAAAGGATAAAAGCAAGCAACTTGTCATGACAGAAACAGAATTTCAGACAATTTTAAAACGGCCATAATGAGTTGCTTTCAGGCTTAATGTCTTGTATATAATCAAATACTTTGAAAACAAATTAAATTTTTGCCAGTCCTGATGCTTTTTAAAATAATGCATATCCATATCTGCAAAAGAAATCTCAGCAAGAAAGAACAATCTGTGCGTCCGTCCACAAAGAAGTGCAACAGACACTGTGATAGCATAGTTATCACGTTGCTGTAGAAACCCCAGCAGAGTATGCCTTACCTTTGTGAGTGATTAAAATACAAACTGTAACGCTGCAATAAGAATTAACCACAGATGAGCAGAACTAAGATGAACACAGGCAATCCCAAACACTGCGGTACCTGCTCTCCTTAGCATTGAAGCTCTTTTGTTCTTATAAACAAAAGTTTAAACTGGTAAACTTGCATTCTGCACCTTTTGAACAGTCTGGAGGCTGCTAAAGGAAGGGCACTATTCACTGGATATATGCGGTATTCTGCATGGAAAGCAGAAAGCACCCTCTTTATTTTAGATTTTTGTGTCAACAAAAGATAATGGAAATACTGATGTGCTTACCCAGGAACCAGATTAATACTTTCCAGACAAAAAAAATAGAGAGGAAAAAGGATCTTATGGAGAGGTGACTCAACAGACACATTACAAATTGCTAAATAAAAGGTACGTGCTCCATGAGGCAGAATTGGACCTCAAGAATGAACGGCGTAGATTAAAACCAGCAGCAAAGTAAAATACAGAAACTAACCCAAACTAACAACTGAACAATATGAGACAAAGAAGCAGGAATAACTGACAGCCATCCCGGTGGGACAAGGAACTCAAGTGATGATCCGGTCACGCAGCGTTCGCTAGGAAATAAGCAGATTACTATTCAGAGCACATGGTACTGGGATAATGCTAAACCCTCCAAGACATTTCACGGCGCTTGTTTCCAGCCCCTTTGTTCCCCGTCTGGGGATCTCTCCATCCCTGTGCCGCCTCAGACAGTTCTGAGGGCTCGTTTTGTCCCTCTCGCCCCAAGCTGCGAGCCCCAGGCCAGGCTGTGCCCCGGCTCCTTCTGCTTTTTGTGAGGCAGAGCCAGGCACGGGGCGAGGGCAGAGAAGGCGGCTGCTAGGGGAGCCCCAGTGCGAGGGGTGGGGTGAGCCTGCGGAGCTGCGCTGGGACCGCCGGCGAGGGCGAGGGATGGTATGGGGGTGGCAGCCCCGAAGCTGGCGGGGGAGCGGGAGGGAGCCCCGGGGCCGGGCTCGGGGGACACATCCCCCTGTAAACCCCTCCGGGGCTGCCCGAGGGACCGTGCCCGTGGCCGGGCGGCCGCTCCGCTCCGCTCCCCGCCGTGCTGGGCAGGCTGCGGCAGGTAGGGAGGGAGCCGGCAGCGCCCCGCTCGCCCTGCCCCCGCGGGCCGGGCAGCCGGGGGCGGGCGGCAGGGGTGTGCGGCGAGGGGGATTAGCGGGACGCCGCGGCCCCGCCTTCCCCCCTCGCATCCCGGGCGCGATGAGAGGGGGAGATGGACCCGAGCCGGCGGGACTGGCACCATGACATTCGCCGGCTTCGTGGTGGCGCTGGTGATAGGGGCGATCCCCGGAGCCCGCGGGCCAGGGCAGGTCTCCGCCAGCCTCCCGGCCGCCCGCCCCCCACAGCCCCCCGCCGGCTGCCCCGCCGGGGGCTTCACCGCGGCCCAGCGCCCCTGGGCACCGGCGGCGCCCGCTCTGCCGCGGCGGGGGGCGGCGGGCCGGGCGCCCCGGGGCCGCCGCAGCTCCTGCGCCCTGCCCGGCGGCGGAGCACGGCCCGGCTGCGACCCCGGGGACGGCCGGGGCCCGGCGGAGCGCGGCCGCGCTGACTGCGAGCCAGGTAAGCGGGGAGAGGGCGAGCCCGCGGCGCGGGGGGCGGCGGAGAGCGCGGGGCTGCGGGGGGACGGACGCCGAGAGAGCCTTGGCCGGGCGGCTGCGTTCTGCCATCCCGTACCCGGGTCCCTGTCGCTGGAGGGAACGGGGAACGAGGGGACGGACTCCGTCTGCCACAGTGACAGCCAGAGCTGTTCGCAGAGGAGAGTTAAACTCGTGCATCAGAGGATGCCGCGGAAAGACGAAGGTCCCGGCTGGGTTTATTCCGCCGCTATTCTAATACCGGGTAGGTGAAGCGCGTTTCAAAGCCGTGCCGTGAGCGTTCAGGAGGCTCAGTTTGCCAAGGCTGGCTGGTATCCCTTCTTTGTAACCGGCTTCACTTATCCGGGAAGCACTCGGTCTACAGAAGTGAAGTGGCAGAAAGAGAAATAGAAGGATGCCTGGCTCCAAAGACGAACTGTTTACCCAGTGTGAATTTCTATGATAATTACACATATTGCTATAAAATACCACATGAAGAGGATATGGAGGCACCAAGGTTCCTATTGATCATTTACACATTAAAAAAATGTGGCTTCCAAAGCTGTGTTCCAAGTCAAAGATACTCCTTCAAGAAGACAGAATGATGTTTTATGCAGTACAGATGTTTCCCTGGAAAGAATACCACGCAGCTGATGGCATGGAGGACAAAACAGATACCTAGACACAGATGAAAAAAAACCCAAAAGACTTCATGCCCTTTAACTAGTCTCACTGTCAGAAAGGGTACCACAGTTGCTTCTCTAATTTAGCCCAACATATTAATAGGCTTTTTTAGAATTCTTCAGTCTGGTTCCCAAAATACTTTATGAGAACTTGGTCTGATATAACAGCGAAGAGCACAGCAATTTATTGCTAAGAACCCAATCTTGCACTTAGTAAAGTAAGTTTCAGAATGCCCTGTAAGTTCAGGATGAAGGGGATTTAAACAAAAAACCACCAAAAATACTGCATGATTTGGGTTTAGCTGTGTTTCTCCAGCCTTTTCAGAATGCTGCTTTGTCCCCTCAGAAGAAGGAAATCCAGGTTGGCCCCTGCTAAGAGGGAAGACTCAGCTACTGAACAATAGCCAATACTTTGTCATGGACAGATCAGCTGTTCCTGCTGGACTCGGTGGTAAACTCCAGTGGCATCAGCAGGGCCAGGTCTGTCCAAAAGCCTCCACTGGGGCAATATGAAAGAATTACAGAGTTTGAGATGGCTTAAGGCAGAACATGGACACAAATCAAGCCATTTGCCCAGATACAAAAGATCAGTGTAACATTCCTTCTGAAGTACGTTTCTTTGTTACAAGAAGCAAAATACCAGTGAGGCAGGGTCACGATGCGGTTCTAGCTAGACAGGGACAGACTGCTGGGACAGGAACTCACTGCACCTCTTCCTTCAGCACCTGGGCTAAGGAAGCCCATACTCAGGGCCACAACTAAACACAGTACCACATTCAAAAGCTTACCTATAAATCTCCGGGTTTTTCTTGCTTAAATATGATTACTTATCTGCAAAGTTAACTGGCTAAACTTCATGCATGTATATGTATTAAACTGTTTCATATTTAAACAGTAACAATGAAAAAAAATTAAGCACGCCTTTGCTATTATATGGTACAATACCATCTAAAATCAGTCTTACAGTTTAAAATAATAGGTTTTGGTGTTTCATTTCCTTCCTTCTAAAAGATCTGGGTAACATTACTTATTCATGTCTTGAAAGCAAGTACACCAAATACAAATACATATAAATTACCATGATTAGCCAAGGACATCACAGAGGACAATAAATGAATATCAGCATACTCTGTCCACAGAGCCAGTGTAAGTGTTACACTGACCAGAGCTGAGTATTGGAGTTGCTGCTAACACCAACTTACCTGTGGTGTGCTCAGGCTCCAAGAACAAGGCCTAGCTCAGTACCTGGGAGCAGCTGCTGCCACACAATGTTTGTGTGGCACGTAGTTACAGTTCTGGGCATATATTGTTCATGCTATATTGTTACACATCTAATTTAAAGCACTTTCCATCAAGTGGGTTAATTATTTTCTTTTCTATTACAAAGAAGGACCAGTACAAAATAGGGTGTCTGTCAGAGGTCACTGGCAGAACTGGAAATAAAATATTCATCTCCAGGAACGCCTGACTTTAGAAACTTTCCATTAAAATGACTTTTATCACACTAATGTCAGTCAAATCAAACTCCACTAAACTGTTATGAGAGAAGAATCAAGTCTGGAGCCCAAAATCTAAACACTACCTCTCCCTACCTGTTATACCATAGACCAAGCAGTTGGTGGAATTACTTTTGGGATTTGGGGTTTTTTAACAGCTTATGATTAGAACTGAAACATGAATGTCTGTATTTTCCTTGTAAGCAGCAGCTTCTCTGGAACCATTCTCCCCAGAGCTGCACAGTGTGAGAGCCCTGATATTCTCCAGCTCTGCCCACAGAAGAAAAGTGCAGTCCTTCAGAGCCCATTCCATTGCTCAGTTTAGTTTCCCAGAGCCCTAAACCACTGACTGCTGACATGATGGATCTCAGTGCTGCAGAGGAACCAACACAGCACATTACACACTCAGTCTATACAATATTTATGAAAGTTCTAATATAAGGATCCTTGAGTATGCAATACTGCTGCTGATCCTCAAGATAGTTCTTAAAAAGTAGTTCTGCTGGAGGCACCCTTTTTTCAAGGTTAAAATGCATGGGGAAAATAATTGTATTTTTAGACTAAGAGTAGTGCTCAGGAAAGTGATGGACAACAGCAGTCATTGATCACAGTGAGCACCATGCATAATTTTGCTGAAGTCAACAGGATTCATTTCTTTGATTTTAGTCAGGCCTGATCATGGAAGGGAAGTTTTCACTGATTTGAACCAATGTTAGGTTTCACCTGTGCTACATGTAGCTTTTTACAAGTACCTCACACAAACCAGTGAATTAGTTTAATTCTGAAACTGGGAAAGACCCTTTTGTATGTATTATGGGTCATCCCTGTGTATTCTAAATACTACAAGTTCCGGTGTGGTCCCATGGGATATAAAGCATGTATCAATGGAAAACCCTCACACTTGATGTCAGTTTGGACTGACCTCGTTGACTCCAAGACAACAGAGATGAATTGCCAGTGCAGGGCCTTTCTGTAGCACAATCCCACATTGTTGTTTTTACAGATTTCCAAAATTGAAATGACTTCTTTTGCTTTGCTTTAAATCTGCCATTTCAGAGCACAGTGCACCAACGTGAAAGGCACAGGCAATTTCTACTTCTCATTCCTATTTTCCCAGCCTACATTTATAGACAAATTTCAAACATTTGGACACATGTTTACCAAGAAACTATGGCACACCTTTAGCCAACACCATAAATGCCACTGCTGCAATACTAACACTTAGAGCAGAAGTGGAAGTGATTCCCATTCTATTTGTAATTCAGCCACACAGTAACTCAGCTCCTTCCCAGTGAAATGTGAAAAAGAGGATGTGAAGTTACCCAGCATCTCTCCACATAAGAATGTATAGGAAAAGAGGCCAAGCACAACAGCACAATTCCTTTGAAGCTCTTCTGCTTTTTGGACTTAATTAAAAGTTGGCTGGGTGGTTTTTCTCTCCCTGTTTTCTTGAGTGTCTCATCTCCAGCCTATCTGGCAGGTGTTCTGGAGCAAGTCTCAGCAGCACCCACTGGATACCCTTACTTCCTTGCATTTGCAAGTATAACTTAATCTCCTTTCAACAGTGATAGCAGATAGGAAAGACTCTGACTTGGGCAGATACCAGGACAACTAAAATTACCAGACTGTATGTAAACAACAGGAATTGACAGTCAGTAACCTCAGCTAGAAAAGAAAACACAAGTACAGTAAATGCATACATACTTTCTGAGTGTTTATAAATGAAGGAGTTTCTGTCAGGACAGCAGATTGTATTTTTTAACAAAGCCTGAATTAAGTCTGTCCTAAGACCACAGTACGTGTTAAGAGCTGTCTCATAGGCCTGCTTTGTGTCCTGTGCCCTTGGTTCTAACTATTGTGGGGTCAGGTCACCTCTCCTCATCCTCCCTCTTCCTGACCAGTGCTGAGGAGGGCAGAGCCATGGCAGAATCCTGGTGCTGCTGTTCCCTGCTGTTGAGCTGTGAGTTGAGGCAGGGTAGGTTTGATAAGCACTTTAAGCAGAGGTCTGACACCATATTGAACTGGTGGAGAGCAGAAAGAGTAGATCCTACTGCATTAACTCTAATCCCAACTGTTTTAGTTTTCTTCAGCAACCAAAAGAACTGGAAAAACATAAAAATCTGAGATGCTACTATACCTCTGAGTCCAGAAACCTAGAGCCTCCAGTGCACACATTTAAGGAAATGCAGATGCTCTTCTGCAGAGTTGTACTCCAGGGGCAGCACAGAGGAAGCCCCTGAGACAGGTGCTGGGGTGCTTGAGGTGTTACAGCAAACTTAACCAATGAAAATAAGAATTAACCTGTATCCTTTCAATCATGCTATGCATTAGGTTTCTTGCTGCCTATAAAGTGAAAAAGTGTTTCCTGGTAATTTTACAATGCAAACACTGACTATCTTGCAATTAAAATATGAACACAGAAACAGAGAGTTGGTAATACAGCATAGACACATATGATGGCAGATCATGCTGTTATCCTGCAATTTCCTAGGATCAGTTTACACAGGAAACCCTGAGCTGTGTTTCATCATGAAGAAAGTTTTATACATTGCAAAGAAAAACTAAGGTCTTGATGTTGAGGTTCTGTTCTATGAGGTACCACTACTGTTAACTAATGTATCTTTTGATCTGGGAATATAACTACCAGGTGTCTGAATACCACAACATTTTGAGTAAACAACAGAGAAATAATTTTCTCATTAGTGCCCTTTGATTTGTTTGCTACATAATTATGACTTGGTCATATGACAGAGGTTGATACATACTTCAAAGTTCCTATACCATATATTTGGTTACCTCTATTAAATGGAAGGTTTATATTACCTACATGTAAAAATAGGCTTTCTTTTTATTTATTTTTAGATTAACTTACCAGGTGAAAATCAAGAATATTAAAAATTGGTTACAAATTTACCTTTAAAAGTCCTCTTGTGTGTTTTGCTGTGTGTACATGACTAAGTTCTTCCACCACTGTCATTGGGAAATCTCCAAATCTGTAAATACACAAAGAGAAGTGAGCCAAATTCTGCCATGGAGACCTTAGAAAACAATTTTATTCTTCAAGTGTTCCCTTATTCAAATATTTGAATAGAAACATTGTGTAATGTGTACTCAGGAAGCACTGTATTGATTTCAGTAGGTGTCATGCAGCACTGTAAGCAATCATGCACTAAAATAAACTTATTTTTGGAGATGACATCTTCAAACTTGCTTTCTGGTATGTCAGGAATCACTTTGCTGTGAGTGCAGTTGACATTTCAAGTGAAAATAATAGTCTATACAAAAGTCTGAGGAGCAGAAATAAACAGAATTCCAGACTGTCTGTGACACATACAGAAAAACACAAAGAGAAAAATTGTAAAGACAGATAAATGATGTGCAACATGTCTACAGTATAGTTATATTTGACTCAGTAATAATCCTCTCCCAGGAATGATAGCTCACTCTGTAACATGAGCTGAATAAATGATTTTTGTAAATTAACTGCACAGTAAGTTACTGCTGAGAAGGTAAATAGGAGGCAGAAAGGAGCATGCCAAACCAAAATGAGGTTAATTAATTCCTCGAGTTATTTGGCAGTTGTTTGGCTTTGTGGTTTTATAAAATACACTGAACTAAACCCAGGACAAGCTGAGAAGAAAAAGTGGATCTACCTATTATTATTATTTACACAAAGATGAACACAGAACAATGAAAGGCACAAACACTGAATATCTTCATCCCTTTGCTAAACTCCTGCAAACTGGGTGATGGTGGAGCTTCTAAGCAGATCACAGAACAGAAGCAGATGGATTAACTGGGATTTCAGGCAATACAAATTCATACAGCTGGGCTATGTTTGATAATTTAACAGAAATGTTTCTTGTTGAATTACTGCTCTGTCATGATTCTTTCCTGTTTCTGTGTAGTTATCCCCATGACCAGCTTTTCCCCACCTTTGTCCATGGTTCTTGGTTACCTTCAACAATAGATGCATCTCAAGTAAAATTACTGCAATCATTTTAAAAAATGCAAAATGTGCTAATTTTCCTGGATTTCTGTGCTCTGTAGGTCTCAAGAAGCACTTTCCCCCTCCCCACTTCTTTTAGACAAGTCCTTATGGTTTTTAGCTTGCTTTGTCTGATAATTTGATAGACCACTCATGAATTAATAGAACCACATGCAGTGTTTTTCTGTCTGAGAAAAGTATGGACAAATGCATTCTTTGGCTAAAATAAACTGCTGTCATCTACAACATGCATAATGTAACATGGGTCAGAGCTAAAGTTATGCAATCCATGTGGTTATTTTCTGATTCCCTTAAGGTCAATGGAATTTTGTGAAAGATGAAATTATAGCATATTTTATACAAATATACACAGACACACTATATATGTACATACAAGTTTTTGGAATTTGGGTACAGGAAATCATATTTCAATAATTATGTGTCTATAAATACTTTCTCATTGTTAGATCTTTAACTAAGTTGTAGCATCAGAGGGATCAGAAATATGATGCAATTTCAGTATGGGGAGCAAAATGCTTTCCTCATGTAAAAACAGGGTTTTCTCAATTTGTGTATCACTGTATGAGAATGTTAGGTGTGCCAGAATGTTTTCTTGGAAGCAGCTCAGTATCCATGAAACAAGAACTCAGGGAAAGCGAGGCTCAGAGTCTTTTGTGTGAGATGCATTAACTGAGCAATAGAGTATCTTGGAAGTGTAACTGTTTTATTTTTAATTTTTGGTAACTAGGGTCAGTGAGACTGCGGGGAGGCAAGAATGAGTTTGAAGGTACAGTGGAGGTTTATTGGAATGGAATCTGGGGAACAATCTGCGGGAGCCATTGGGACAACAATGATGCGACGGTTGTGTGTCGACAGCTTGCACTTGGGTAAGTTTCAGTGAGAGTAAAAATCAGTCAGCTCATTTTCATGATGTTTCAGTAGAAAGAACAATCTACTTGGTAAATACTGATGGCTTTTTGTGTTTGATGATTGTTTTTTCTTTTTGAATGTTGAAGTTGTTCTTCCTAGATTACTTGGCTTACTTCAGCCACATTACACTTCAAAGAGGAAGTCAGTATTTCCTCAGAAAGCTGAAGGTAGGATCTGGACAGGAGCAGAGCACGGTAAATGCTTTGCTTTCAAAGTGACAAGAGGTGAACAAGCTTTGGGCAAACACAAACTGCTCTCCTGGATATCTGGGGGATGTCCACAAGGACAGAATTATGTGGTCTGATCCTGATCTCACATATCTCAGTGTCAAGGTTGTTGAATCTATAACAATGTAAATATGGCCCGGATTAGAGTCTGCATGGGCTCCTAATCACAGGAAAATTCCTAATTCTCAGGGGCAAGGGGTTATCCTAGTAATCACCCATTGCAGCATGCCAAATGACACCTGGAACTCGCCCTATGTTGTTGGCAAATGGCAGCACTTTAAGCTACAGCCACACTGGACAGGCTGAAAGTCCCTGCACTGTCCTCGTTGAGCACCACTTCCCACTGCTGCCAGAACAGAGTTAATCAACAGCACCCTTTAGCATAATTTGGCTGCCTTTATTGCCTTTCTACATTTCTTTCACTCACATACCAGAGCAGTACTTTTGCTTGCTACAAGCAAAGGGGCTTTTATAGCAGACTTGCACTGTGACATTCCTAATGATTATTCCACTTTTTAAGACTGCTAGCCAAAACTAAATCTAAGCTGGTTTATAATGTTCAGTGCTAATCTGGACACACCATGCCAACTTATAAAAATATGAGGATTAGATGAGATAAAAGTTCAGCCATCTGGAGGCTGTGATTTTGCTTATGACTTCAGCTGTCTACGTGCAGTGGCTCCTTCCCTCATTGTCATGTAAGTCCTGTGTGCCTCCCATACCCTGAGCATGTCAGCTGAACGAGGCCGCTGTTCGCAAAAGTGGTTCAGCGATACGGGTGAATGGTTTCATCTTTTCAACAGAAATGCCTCAAAGCTGAACCCAGGCCAGAAAAGCCCCGAGCAAACAGTAGCTGAAAGTCTGAGCTATCTTGAATGTTTGGCAGAAATGTGGATCTCTGTACCACCAGGTGAACTCACCAGGTATTACTGGTGCTTTTCAGGTGCCCCATCTATCTGCTCCCTGGATATCACCATATTTGGCATTGTTTTAAATTCCTTGTGCTTTGCAAAGAAGAGAAGATGGCTCTCTAAGTGTTGCTGTAGATTCAGCATGAGAAGGAAAGAGAACTGTTTATAAAATGTTCTGAGTGGATGGGAAAGGCTGAATAGAGAAAAATGGATGAGGGCCTGATCTAGTGGAGTGTGAGGTGGTTGCACTCCACAACAGCTGGCATTTATGGGCAGAGCATGGTGTGTGTCCATGGAGTAAAGGACAGAATAAGGGAGACAGCCCTGGTGGCATTACCCCTCCTGGAATTGTAACTGCAGCGGGCTGGTGCTGTAGATTCACCTATGCACTGTGGCCTCTGTTGATTTTTGCAGTTAAGAACTGGGAGAGCAGGAATGTAGCTGGCTCTGCAGCAGCACAATCATTGTACTAAAATATCCCACAACAAAATGGTGAGAACTGGGTCACATCTGTTACTTTTCTTTGTGCAGAAGACAATGCTGAACTGTATGAAAATGTGATGAATTTACCCTGCTGAAGAAAGCCCTTTCTTTTCTACTCCAAGATTTATATATGAGAAAATGTTTCCACTTCCCTTCCTCCCACTCTGATGCCCTATCCTGATTATTTTTACAGGGAAAAAGGTACAGCAAAACACATACCCTTCTCTGGATTAGGCCTTATTCCTGTTTTCTGGAGTCAAGTGCGTTGTCGTGGTGATGAAGAAAATATACAGTTATGTGAAAAAGACACCTGGCAAGATGGGACATGTCCTCAAAAAATGGCAGCTGCTGTCTCATGTAGCTCCTCCCTGGGTAAAAAAAATCATATGGTTTTCTCAAGTTCTTATTTTATATAAGCAGAAGTTGTAATAATTACTCATTATTAAATTAGAAGTGTTAAGATTTCTTGGAAGAGCTTATACAGATTGAATCATTGCATCATTAACTTCTTCAAATTCCTCAAGCAGCACCTAGCTTAACAATTTTTTACCTTTCCATAATCAACAACAAATTGTTTCTTTCAGATGTAGAAAAGAATAAAGTAGCAAGAATCTCCATCTGTAAAATGAAAATTGTTTCCCCACTTTTTTTTTTTTAATTTCAAAATTATAACTATTAGGAAAAGAAATCTCATTAATGTTTTTAAGGTATTTGATATTATTTTCATCAACATGCTAACTAAATGGGCAGGCATGCCCATTGAGAAGGGCTGCAGCCAGTTCTGTGCTGCATTTCTTCTCCTCCTTATGCTTTTATCCAAAGAAGGTGGGTGCATTTTTGTCCTAAAGGTTTATTTACAATGACCAATATTTTGATAAATGGCTTTTAAAATAACATTTTAGTCTTAGAAAACTATTTAGTACAGGGAAGGGAGAATCTTTTCAAGCTAGGAGACAAATTAAAGAACAAAAGCAAGAAAGCTTTGCCTAAAGAAGCTGAAAACAATAAATGTTTTTACATTTTTGCAGGTTCTATTTACACATAAATGCCCCCCATATCTCCTATCAGTGCCACACTAATATGAAATTGGAGAAATTCCCTAAGTATTGTTGTTTTGGGTTTTTTTTAAATAATCAAGAATTACATTGAATAGTAGCATTAATTGATTGGAAAGTTAGATGAACAATTACTCAAATTTAAATAATTCAGATGTTAGATATGCTGAAACTTTAAAATAACCTTGTTCACATTACAGCAATTATGGGGTTTTATATGGCTTTAAACTGTTTCCATTAGTATAGATTTATTCAGCAGTGATGCTTTCAAGACAGTTTCTTTGTATACACCAGAAGAGAACTACTGATTTTAAAAGACTGGAAACAAGAAGGGAGCAATACCTGCACAATTCAAGTGAGATTCCACAGTCAAAGAGATTTCACTGCTCTGACAGAATTTTCTAATGAGAAAACCCAAGGATGAATTTCTATTTCTGTGTCCATGACATAATTTTTGCCTCTTACTTCAGATTTTACCTGATTTTGCTCTACTGCCTGATTCAGTGTTTGGCCTTACACCAAGTGTCTGTGAATGCTCTGACACTTAGGTAATTCAAGATCTATAGGGTTGCTTGTATGTGTAAGTTAGTGAGAGTGGTGCATAAGGGAACTCACTTTACCTCCAGGTGTTCCAAGTAGAAAAAAGAAAATGTGGTTCTTGAGTGATGTTAGAGGAACCATTAAGCCATCTTCCTCTTTCTTTCCTATGACAATGACCTGTTCTGTACCTTGTGTTTGCTCCCAGGCCCTGTTTTCACTCCCATCCGGCTGGCTGGTGGCAGCAATGCCCACGAAGGAAGAGTGGAACTCTACCATGGTGGCCAGTGGGGCACAATCTGTGATGACCAGTGGGATGATGCAGATGCTGAAGTTGTCTGTCGGCAGCTTGGCCTTGGGTTTGTTTTTCTACGTTTGTTATTCCAGCAGCAAAGCACGAGAGTTATCAGAGCCACAGCTGAAGCTAAGAGAAGTGTAATTGTAAAAAAAAAGTGTACTTTAAAATCATACTGACACTTTGGAGCACTAACTAAGTTTATCTATAGAAGATTCAGGTACAGTGCTATTACTTTCAATTCCCTGGAACCAGGTTTCAGTGGTTTTAGGGCCAATTTTGTCTGTTTGACCAGACAGATAAAGAATGTGTCAATAAATGTTGACTTTGTAGTGAAAACTCCCTGCAATTCCTGTAAAGTGTCAATCAAAACCTGCAGGTGAAGAAAAGACATTTTTTGACTGTTCAAATCCTTACAATCCATTTTACTGAGGAGTCTGACAGCCCTCTGGCTTTGGCACAAGAACTCTGCTTTGTCAGGAAGGATATGTTTTCTGGCATGCCTGTGAGAATCTCTCTAGATCTGTTTAAATCACGAGTCTCTGAAGACTGTCAGTTTGCATACACTGAGTTAGAGATCTGTTTGAAGTCCTGACAGTTAAGCTTGTCAGTGATTGTGTCTGAATTAAGCATGGTCCAAAATACAGCTACAGCAGCAGAACAGGATTTTCTTGCTTCACTTTCTTAACAGCCAGGGGGGATTTTGATACCCCACAGAAGATAAGTATTGGTATTTGCAGAAAAATGCTGCAGAGGTGGGAAACGAAGAGGAAAAGTGCTGGACCAGAGAGAAAGGAGATGGGGACAATTAGGATGGAAGGCCAGTGGGGTTGAAGAGGGAAGAACTAGGAGCAAGAGGCAGAGAAGATGCTGGGCTATATCCCATGCAGAAGGGGATTATGTCTGAAAGACTGGATGAGAACAAGCAGGTAAATGCAAAGGAGACTGGAACAGAACTCACCTGTTCAAGCCTGCTGGGACTACAGTGAATTGAAAAGTGGTTTTGAAGGTAGAAAGTTCTGTGGCATTAACTGGTGGTACCCAGAGTGTACTTCTGTAACAGAGGCTATGGGCTGCCTGTGCCACCCAAACTAGCTCAGAAGGATGAGAATGTGAAATAATTAAAAATATTGTGGATTTCCTGCTGAGCCAACAAGGGAACTAAAATGTTTCTCTGACATCAGATTTTTTTTTTCCCAGCTTATTTTAATGTTGTATTTCTATATTCCTGCACATTTTCAATTTGGAGTACCTAATGGAAAGTCTATCTTCTTGCAGGCTTTTCCTCTTTTGAATTGGGCTGCTGTTAATAGGTTGGGGAGTTACTAAGCTCTGCTTTGCATTTCTGTATACTAATGACAAGTGGAATGCTCTTAGCCTGCTTCCTTACTGATGACACTAAAACTTTTTATTACTTATATTTAATCATCAAAACTGCATTTCTGTGATGCTTCTAATTTGGTTCGTTTTCCTGAGTAAATAAATTGCATTAAGATGGTGCTAAACCTGCTAAGTCTATTTGAAATATGTCTAGAGATTTACAGAACTTCTCAAGTAAGCAAGATGTTACAACAAACATGCTAATTAATATGAAGTGAAATCTTACCAACAGTGGCAGTAGACCAGTTCTGAAGTACTAAAAATAATCTAAATTTGCATACTGTTAATCCATCTGGAAACATGCCAGAAACTGGAAAAGTAAAGCTGCTCAGTAAGTAACTTCCCACACCCCTTTTCTGTAGCACTCCTATAAAACTTCAAAATATGAATCTACCATTAATAGGTGGAAAATAATGATAATTTCTTTTATTATTTTGTTTCCTAAGTATTTTTGGCTTCACAAATTCCCCTGGTTATAATGATGGGATATGTAGTCTCTGCCTAACTCCAGAGACTCTTACTGGAATATAGTATAAATTACAAAAGCATTCAGAGCAGTCCATCATTATCTCTTTGATTTCAGCCAGCTGCTTAATGAATAAGGTTATTTTCCTTAATATTTTCTATACATTTCTGCCAGCACTTTTACCAGATACACTGGAAAAACAAGATTCTTTTGTAGTTAAACTAATGCTTTAGATAGGTAAATCATTACAGCCCAAAATTTAGACATTTCAATCTTGCCATTTCGAACTAGAGTGAATATAGGAACAGACAGAACATGGAGTGGAAAGAAACCAAACCATTTCTATATGAAAGACGTAGTATTTTAAATAGAATTGGAAAAATCCACATAGATGATAAAAAATTAAACACTGCATAATTTCTGTAATTCTAAAACAATGGAGTGTTTTCAATCAGCAGACTTTTTTGTGCTCAAAATCCTTCTCCTGACAGAGAATGTACCCATACAAGGCTGGTCATTGGTCTGCTTCCTGTTCATATTTCTATTGCTGATGGATGATATGACACTTGTCAAGTCACTTAAGATCTCTTTGTCATGGTTTTCATATGACTAAATGGAGAACAATCACGTTTTTCTGCCTCATCTGGATATCTGATTAACGTGCTTTGAGGACAACAGGTGAAAGTCACTTTAGGAATATACATTGGATTATTTTTACTACATATGGGTATTAAATGAATATTAAAATTAGAATCCTCATACCCAAGCTGTCCATCTGTAATCTCTCCTAGGATAGTTAAAGGCACAGGAAAGGCTTGCTCCCTCCTGACTGGGTGTTCCTTGCATTTCCACAGAGGTGTTGCCAAGGCATGGAGCCAGGCTTACTTTGGGGAAGGCTCTGGCCCCGTGCTGCTGGATGAGGTGCGCTGCACAGGAAATGAACTCTCGATAGAGCAGTGCCCAAAAAGCTCCTGGCGAGAACACAACTGTGGCCACAAAGAAGATGCTGGAGTTTCCTGCACACCTCTCACAGGTACTTCAGGGGACAGAGTTCACAGAGAGTTCTGGAAAGAGCACTTTGAACGTTTGCAGAGGCACAAAAGCCGGACAGGATGCAGTAAAGGGAACGTTAGTGACTGTGCTCTAGAACAGCAATGAGCTCCAAGGAACACTGATGCTGTGTTTGTTTCCCTTGTTACCTGCACAGATGGCGCCCTGCGGCTCTCAGGAGGGAGGGGCAGTCACGAGGGCCGCCTGGAGGTCTATCACAGCGGGCAGTGGGGCACGGTCTGTGACGATGGCTGGACAGAGCTCAACACGCAGGTGGTTTGCTGGCAGCTGGGATTTAAGTAAGATTACTTGATATTGGATATCTGACTCTGTGACTTGACCATGATGACAAACAATTATGTAAACCCTATTTTAAGAATCTGCTTTTTAATATTAGCCGAGTGCTTCAAAGAAACTACAAAGTTAAAATGCATTAAAGCCTGCATCCCTCAGTCTCACAGAGCTTTTAGGCCTTAGTTTAGGTAGAATAACCTTCAACAAATGTGTTTCAGCAGCCTTATTTACTGAGTTCCTTCTAATTATCTTTTTTGATTCTGCTAAATCTTTGCTTGTTGTTCAGTCATTATTAAGTAAGTCCTTCTGCACTACCTCAGAAAATCCCACAGCCTAACTCTGGAATAGTTATGTATTGGAAAGCATTTTAGAAAAATCACATTTGTTTCATGCATTCACTCTCCCCTACTTCTCCTACTGACCTGTGGCTACAAAGATACACTCTCATTAGGTGACTGTTGTCTTGCCTTCAAATTGTAACAGCTGACATTCAAAAAAGGATTTTGTCTCAGACTGTGACATTTAAATGTGTATAGAATACTAAGAAAATGCTTAAAGCTTCAGAGTCATAGAGCAGCCATATGTTTGGTTGAAGAGCAGCCTCAATCAAAGGTATTACATTCTTAAGTTTGTATTAATGTAACAGTAGTTCCTTAAAAAAAAACATTACTGAAGAGGCAGCATATGGTGCTCTCACTGAATTTAATGCTAACTGAACCTGCTTACTGAGAATACTTGAGAAACCTCTGTTTCCTCAGGAATATCGCTCTCCTTTCTCATGCTTAAGCATCATGCATCCTCTGATCACTGTGGACCAAAAACACCTGTGTGTTGTGCAGGTATGGGAAAAGTACAGGAATGGAAAAAGAGAGCTACTCAGAGGGAAGCTCAGGGCCCATCTGGCTGGATGATGTGATCTGCTCTGGGAAGGAGACAAACCTCCTGCAGTGCTCGCGGAGGGAGTGGGGGAAGCACGACTGCAGCCATGAGGAGGATGTCAGACTCATCTGCCACCCAGAAAACGACAGCCACAAGCGCTCACTTGGTAAGGAAGCTCTTTGCTGAAGTCACAGTATGAGTATTGCTGTGGATGTGGACCCAACCAAAGTACAGGGTACCTAAGGAGTCTCAAAATCCTAGTATTTGTCAGATGGTGCAAGGAAAGAACAGGAAGGGAAAAACCCTTACTCTTCTCAAGATCACAGGAATAACCGAGTTTTGTTCAGAGCGTAAGCAACCAGAACACTGAAGTTCAACCCAGATCTGCAAGGTAACAAAGTCACATTCCAAAGGTGCTGTCCCCTCAGTCTCCACCTGATTTTGGACCTGTTCAGCACTCCCTGATGGTGTCCCTGATTTTATTTGGCACTTCTCAACCTCCAAGTAGTGCTTGGTATCAAATGCTGGAGACATATCTGAACACTGAGGAATACAAATCAATAGTACATCCTCCTATGGCTTTGCATTCAGACAATCCAAAACAAGGGATGTGGAGAAGATGGGATTTTCAGAGATAGCAAGAAGGAAGGGTGAGAAGCATAAAATTATTCCTGTGTCACTACTGCCTATCATTTACATTGTGTCTGGGTGAATGGGCCCCACTTGCTGACCATGACAGAATGATCCTCCACACCCAGATAAAAGAGTCAGTTCCAATGTCAAAAGCCTACAAACTTGTATGAGAATAAAAAGACAGATAAGAAATGATAGAAAAAAACCAATTACACAGTGAAACTGTAGAACTAATTATAAACAAATAAATTCCAAAGATTCCTAAATCCACATGTAGATAATGAAACCATAATTCTGGCTATGAGATATGCACAGTAGAAACTACAGGGGAACAATGGGTGGCACAGCAATTCTGAAAAAGTTTCATTTTTATCATTTGCTACACAAAGCGAGTCCCTTATCAGCATGTAGCCTTTTAGAAAATTGCTGCCAAGGCCATTTAGCTTACCCGAGGATATTTCAGTTGAACCTGAAATTGGTATTATATGCTTGTTTCCTGGAAATCACAGACTGAAGGTTTATCCCACAAACTACAACATGGATTTACTGCACAATGTTGTTACTTGTTTTAACAACATTCAGCACTTCCACATGTACTTTTGAGTCTCTCCCTCTTTACAGGTTTATTCTATATAGCCCTCTCACCATCCAATGAATGTTTCATGTTGCAGTACATATATCAAATCCTATTTGTTAGAAAGAATTTTCTCAAACCAAAAATAACAGGAATTCAAACCATGACTGCTGTCTTTAGAGATGCAAACCATCTGTGCTGCTTTGCTCAAATTCCTATAAAATATCTCTGCTGAAGGAGTCTGGTTCTGTTAAATACATCCATATGGTAACAGTCTTACATCCCCCCTACCAGAATGCAATATTAATTTTGTGCTCACAAGAAGATAACAATAAAATATTATTATTAGTATTCCATGCTCTATCTGGTTAATAGAAATATAATTCTCACCTAATTTGTATTCTTCCAGAAAACATCAGTTCAACAAGAAAATAAGACAGTTTATGTGCATTTGAAAAAGCACTTTTTTCCCCATAAGGATAAATATAGTGAAAGAAAAAAGAGAATTTAGTAGGTGATAGGACTTAAGGAAACACAGATATTAAAGAACACTAAAAAGGAGGCAGGATACACTACAATAATGACATTAGTTCAGTAAATCATGACAGTGTAGGTAAATAGAATGTTGGTGAAGTTAATTCATGCAATTGTCCAGACAGTATGAACCCCAACACAAACAATATGCTTTAAATTACATCAGAAGCAAACAGACTTGGATGTTATTTTCAGATATTTCCCTATTCATTTTGACTTAAGTCAGATTTAACTAGCACTGATCAGAGTCATGTTTGGTGTACAAAAGTTATTCAAAACTAATCTGAATTAAATACCAAATGCAGGTATCTCAAAATACTGCTTTTAAGAGTGTAATTAAGTAATTCCTCATCCACATACTTAGGAAAGATTAGGAATAGGTTAAAAGAATAAGAAAGAGTATTTTCCATTATTCTAAAAGGCAACTGTCATGAACATATTAAAGATTATCAAGTATGCCATACAAAAAGATTTAGAAGGTGATTCTCCCTCAAACATTATGAAGAGGACACAGAGGAATTCATAACTGTTTTAAGGGTATTTGCATTGCTTGCAGGCTATAGAGGAATTTTAGAGTAAGTAAGAATAAAGTATGTACTTTGCCTAATGAGTCAAAACTTAACTACAGGCCAAGCACTGCAGAAACCATGATCAACTAAGTCTGACTAATCCACATCAGTGAAATTTCGTATTATGAATGTATCTGGATAAACAATCGATTTAAATTGCTCAGAAAACAATCTAGAAAAACAGAACAATGCTGCAGAACAATGTGCATACTGATAAGGAATAGCTGAAGATGCTGCACTATTTTTGCTGAGACAATGGTTAGGAGGAGCAGCAGCAACCAGTTTGAGAATGGCTTTATGGACTGAGATATATGTATGGACTAAGTTAAATTCTTAAAGTTTCTTGAAGTTAAACCATAAAGTTTCTGTAAGGAAAACCTCTCCAGCTTGTATGGGTATTGTATCAAAGCCATCACAGGTGTTTTCTACCTTTTTGTATAGAATTGTGGTCAGAACTGTCTCATATTTGTGTGGAATGAAGGCATCAGCTGAACTCTGAAGAGTAAATCACAGTAGTATTTAGTATCTGTCTTGTAATTTGTACAAACTGCTTCCTTTTGCCAGCCAGGAAGAATATGACTACTTGAAGCACTGATACAAAGCTTGTTGAATGCAAACATTGGTTGTACTGAATATAATGAAAACAACTCAAAGTACCAGTTCTTGCTTCTGTTGCTGTGAGCTGACAGCAGTAATTTATTCCCAGGTCCTCCCATCAGGCTGATGGATGGTGAGAATAAGAAGGAAGGACGTGTGGAGATTTTTATCAATGGCCAGTGGGGCACAATTTGTGATGATGGATGGTCTGATAAGGATGCAGCTGTAGTCTGCCGACAGCTTGGCTACAAGTAAGAAAAATCATTAAGCTGTTTCTCAAGTTATGTTTTCTGTATCTAAAAATCTTTTGTTTCTGCAACCAAATACCACAAACATGTCTTATAAGATAATGTATGTCTTTTACAACTTGTCAGTTTGGCATTCTTTTAGAAAAATGTATTCCTACTATTTGTATGAAAAGGAGTAAGGCTATGTCTTCAAAAGGAATATTCATTAAGTAGTATAACTGGGATGGGAATGTCAGTATTCAAAAATGTATCAGTCTAACTGGCAACAGAAATGCAAGTTAATGCGAGTTATTAAATATTTTTCATTATAAGATAAACATTTCAAATTATTAATCTATTAATTAAATACAAAATTGTAGTTGTTGTATTAGTTTTAAAAACAGTGGACATATCCACTGTCACGAGGTGTGGATATGATGACTGCAGATTCAGATGCAGGCACACCAGCTACTGAATTCCTAATGGAGTTTTTTCCTTCATTTACTGATCTGGCTAGATGTGATGTAGCTTGAAGATCTGATGAAACTGTTACACAAGGGATTATGGCTCCAGTCTGCATGACAGTAATTTGAATAAGCTTCATTTAACATAGGAATAGACCTGGGAGAACAAACCCACCCTCTAATTAAAACCACTGCAATATAGGTGTCACTTTTGACAGAAACCACTTAATCAGGCTTACATCACTCAGCAGCAAAACTTTTGGATGCTCAAGAGCAGCAAAACTATAACAACCACAGGGCAGACATATAAATAGTAGTACTAATAAGACTTGAAAAATATCCAGAACACTAGTGAAATACAACAGGAAATTAGTGAAATATCTTCTCCAAATGTATCTATAAAGAAATTTGAGATGAAGAAACACAAATCACATTAACTGTTGTATCTAACAATGTGAAGTTTGTCCAACCAAGTATCATCACATTATGTCTAAACACTCAATATAAGCCTTTTAAAAACTGCCTGGTGTTCATTTAGTAAAAGCTTGCTTAAAAGTAGTACTACACTATGGCTTCAAAATGGCAAACTTGACTTAAAAGTGAAGATACCACTCTTACAAGTTCCCTAACTTAAAAATTCTGGTATAGGTGTCCATCTATCCTAATCCACTGCATTTGCTCATTAACAATATCATGAATAACGATAATACTGCACCTGAAAAGTCCAGCATTGTTATTGTGCATGATCCTTGCTGTGAGAGAACTGAGGGAAAAAGATCTGAAGGTACTTCTCTCCAGGGACAGAGCTGTGAAGGCAAAAAGGTTGTTTCTCTGAGGGTCATCAGTGCATAAATAGCTGGCTTGGAAAGCAGCAATTAAGGGACACAGGTTTGTTAGGGGTGCACCAAAACCAGTTGTAAGAGCACATTCCAGCATGTTACAAACACAGAGATGTAACATTTGTACCTTCAGACATCTCCCAATTATATGAAATATTTTTCTCTATTAAGCTGCACTCCTTGCCAAAGAACACCATGATTTTTTTACATTTCCTGACAGATGTTCTTCAGTGGGGGTTGGTTGGGTCTGAACAGCTTTCATTCCCATTATCAGCAAACAGAGAGATTTCTGATGCACAGTAAGAGACAGATTGCTTTCATGCAAAGGTAGGAAGAAGGAGGTAGTGCCCTTATTAAGTAACTGATAAGATTCTGGAGAGACAATTCTGTACTAAACTGCAATAAATACTTCTCTGGGAAAGGATAAGAATACTGTGGTGATTAGCAACAAAGTAGTTTTCAATATCCTGAGGAACCTTAGAACAATGCCCTAAAGCAGAAACTTTGTTATTTGACAGAGATTCTGAAAACAGGTGAGAATTTACAACGAGTGTCTGTACTGTGTCACTGTGTTGTAACAGCAAACATGAACACGAGCTACCCACAGGTATCAGAGAGTTGGACTTTTTTTTTGTGGTTATCTGTAATCAGAGTATCCCTCACAAAAGAGAAACATTTGGAGCAAGAGTCACACGACTTGGGACTGACAAGTCAAATCACAGTAAGCTCTTTAGGCAGAGATTGTCCTATAGTGGTTCCAAAGGCAGTTAAGGCTTTGGATTATATGGCAAATACATGGAAATTGGAAGTGTGTAAGACAATTGACCGTGTGGTATCGTCTCTTCACAGTTGTATCATGAGCTTCTTTTTCCCAGCTTTTTACAGTTTCTGCATTCTAACCAATGTTCCCTACTTGGAAATCCTTCCCACCTACCCTTCAGTACATAGTAAAAAATTCACACAGGCAACGCTATCCATGTGGAAGTTTCAAAAAAGAGGAAGCTCCTGTGTTACTTTCATGTTTCAGTTACATGGATGTGGCAATTGAGAACTAGTTCAGATTGAGCCAGCCACACTTCTACTGCAATGAAGCTTTGAAAATACTTTGACAAATCAGGATTCCTCCCCAACAGACCAAACCCAGCTCAAGAAGGGATGTAAACTCTTCATGCCATTCTCACCTACCTTCCCCAACACTGCAGGTATTAAAGGGGTACAAAAAGAGCTGTAAAGGAAGAGAAATACTTTCTTGCCTAATTAATTTTTCAGTCAAATTCTCTTTCTCTGCTCCAGCATTTCATCACATCTGCAGTCACAGTTCTGTATGCATAGAAGGAGTACTTTACAATATACAATTATAAAATATTCTTTAAAATGGAAACCTGTATTTTAGTTATCTGTAATTCCATATATCCTCATCTTAGTCAAATGTCAGTAAATTGCTCTTAACCAATAGGTAAACTTGTAGTTCAGGCACACTTAGAGGTGTCTGTGGCTTCCTGCCCCACTTCTCTGTATGGCCAGTTGGGTGGTCTTTAACTCAGTTCTTTCTGACTCTTAAACCATATACAACAAAACATCTAAACATCTATTTATAAATCAAAATTATCTTAACTAATTAACAGTAATAATCTATCACAAAAGTTGCCAAATGTGATGTTTAAATGCTACACAAGCACCAAGTACTGGGTCCCTCCCAAGAATGGGGATGCAGGCACTGAACTGGTCTCCAGTCCCATGACATTTTCGGACCTCAGATACGGGGTGCCCTGTAAAAAATGACATGGTAACAAAATAGTTTAATAACTACTAACAACCGATAGGTCTGTATATCATGGCTCCTACTGCACCATAAGCACACTGTACCTAACTGGCCCATCTTTCTGAGGGAATCAGACCTGAACAAATTATTTTTAGCTTTCACAGATGCTGACTTTATATGAGGATTAAAGAGATTATGAAAAAGCAGCTTTCACATATTTTGTTTTATGGCAAAATGTAATGCTGATACAATGTAAAATACTTTGCACATGGCCTTCCAACCAGATATAGAAGTAGTTTTAAAATATTAATGAAATGTAGCGATTTTGTCACAGTTTATTCTTTCTACATACCAGAATACAAGATGTGGTGAGCAGGTGGCTGTTATCAAGTGAAACAGTGACAGGGTCTGGAATGAAACCTCAATGTCTTTGACTACTCACTTGGAAATTTGAGTAAAATGTAGAATAATGCCTCAAAATGTTTAATAATAATAAAAATATGCTGTGTTTGCAGAGGTCCAGCAAGAGCAAGGACAATGGCCTATTTTGGGGAGGGCAAAGGCCCGATCCATGTGGATAATGTGAAGTGTACAGGCCATGAGAGATCCTTGGCAGACTGCATTAAGCAGGACATTGGGACGCACAACTGCCGGCACAGCGAGGACGCGGGGGTCATCTGTGACCACCCCAGCAAGAAAGTCCCTGGCAACAGCAACAAAGGTGAGGCCCTGTCCTGAGGGGCACAACAACAGCTCCAGGTGAGCAACTGTCATGCTAGGAAGTGAGAGACTTAATAACTCCACCTCCCAGAGGAAACAGCTTTATCAAAAACAATTACAGAAGAGAAGGGGTAGGAATCCTCTCTGCTTACACTATGTGAGCTTATTCTTTGCAGCTGCACAAAGGAAGCACCAAGACTTGAATCGATACAGGGCATCTGTCACCATGGTTTGCAGCAGCCATGTTCATTAAGCTGCTTGAGGGACATGATGCAAAAACCTAACAGCTCCTTTCAGCTTTTCGAGGTACTGTGGGGTTGGCCCATGGTCTGCCTCCATTTGCAGGAAGTAAGGAAGAGCCCTGTAAAATCCTACATGTGAGAAGCAAATGTGTAAATGACTGACTACAGTCAAAAGTACCCAGCTACAAAGGATTTCTAAATCTTCAAAGAATTCTGTGTATTTTCTCCAGTCATAAAACCTCAGCTATAAAAAATTTCTGAGTCTGTTTTCCCCGATCAAAATTTGCCTGTTAAAAACTACCATGAAACACAGAGTAACTTCAACCTTTAGATTTTTTTCAAGTTAACTCTCACTGAATGTTGGCTACTTCTCATGTTGAGTTTAATGCTCTCTGCATCTCCTTTTCTGATTTAGATTCTCTTGCTTCTGTTTGTGGGCTGAGGTTACTCCATCGTCGACAAAAACGAATAATTGGTGGGAAAAATTCTTTACGGTAAATAACTGGTAAAGACAAATAATTTTGAATATAAAGTTTCTAAGACATGTATTTGCCATAAGTGGTTTGCCAAATTTACAATTTTATTGTGGGCTTATGTTTTGTTTTTGACTTGTCATGATGTAGGAGTAGAAATACACCCAAAGGAAATTTGGCAGGAAATTAATTGATAAGTACTTGCAACAGTAGTTGAAAATCTGTAGATGTTTGTGGGTAAGGTCCTTGAATGGGTTAAGTTTTTAAATTAAATTTACTTTTATCAGAGGATATCTTGATATCAGGATGTGAGCTATAAAAACAGAGCTATGTACAAGGTTTTAAATGCCACTTACACCAAGAAGAAAAGGCCTGGGTATGATTCATTGCCTAAGACCTTATTTTCCTTCACAAAGTAAGCCTTGATGATGACACAGCTAAAAATCTGGGAGGCACTGACTTTACTTTTTTAACAGCTCTTACTAAACACAAAAATATATATTCACACAATCCTACAAAAGGCATTGTAAAAAATACACTAACAGCACCATTACACTGTGCAACCTATGTCAAAGCACATGCACAGCACTGATCAGTCTATGTCAAAGACACTGCCCAAGTGGGGGAGCTTCAATGAACAATAACAAGAGGGAGCCCAGAAAAATATTTTAACACAGCCAGATAAAGTAAAGTGGGACAACTTACCTTAGTAAAGAGACAGATAACAGATAATGCATTGCACAGGAAGAGACTGACAATTCTTGTCTCAGAATATGTGTTCTAAGGACACTTGCTGAAATGCAATGGTAACAAATAATGTATTGCATAATTCAGTCAGAGCAAGGAAGCTGGTCTCATCCTAAATCAGTTCAGGCATGTCAGATGAAGCAAAAAGGTGAGAAAAATCCAACAGTGCACATAGAAATGCTTCAAAATCAAGAAAGGGAGTGTATGTATGTATGTATCAGAAAAGGACTCAATGTCACAAAAAGTCATTAAGAAAAAGACCTTGAGGAAGTTTGGAAAGAACTGGATACTTACATATATACCAGTTGTTGTAAAATAATAAATTGTTTTATTCTTTATGGGAAGTAAATTCCTCCACCTTACTTTAAACCATTTGGCACTGGTAACTCTGAGATGCTGGACTGGATGACCCCTGGCAGCTCCTGTTGTCCAGCACACCCATTCAAGCTGACAGCACTCAGAAAACACTCAGAGTACCAGTTGCTTACTCTTAGATGCTGCTGTTCCTTACAGGTGCATCTCTCTCTTCCCCTTCTCTGACTCCTAATTTATTAAAGCAGCAAAAAAGAATCCACCCTGTATTCATAGATATGCAAATATGGTCAGATCTACAATAAAAACCAGATAATCACAGGCTGAAAAAGCTGCTCCTCTACACTTGAGACTTCTACACTTTCTTTATACTTTGTTTTGCCAGTTTCCTTTCTCACAAAGACAGGGGTAGATGCTGGGTACAGCTTTTCAAGAAATTCCCCTTTCCCCTTCCAGCTGACAGGAAATTTCTGGTTTGTTGACTTGGATGGTATTTGGCGGGGAACTCACAGAATGTATTTTTGGCCCAATGAATGCAATCTGAGAAGAGAAAATTCAAATAGCTGACTGTGGGAGGAAGCAATTAAGAGTGCTGGATGCCCAAATTCTCTGTAAAGTAACATGGACCATTGTTAAATGGAATTCTGAGTGTTGCCAGGATATAAAATATTCACCACCCCTAACAAACAGCACATTTTCTAAGTAAGCTGTGTCAGTCACAGCAAGCCAGCAGGATGCCCACTGCAGGGAGCTGAGCAGCTCCCTGAGCTCCCCAGTGCTGCCTGCCCCTGATCACCGTGTGTCACTCCCGCAGGGGCGGCTGGCCGTGGCAGGTGGCACTGCGGCTGAAATCCTCTCACGGTGATGGGAGACTCCTGTGTGGTGCTACTCTCATCAGCAGCTGCTGGGTGCTCACTGCTGCACACTGCTTTAAAAGGTGGGTGTCTCTTCAACAGTGCACTGTGTGTTAAACTAGTTTGTTGTTCTGGGCATATGCAAAACCATTACAGTTCATGCCCATGGAAAACTGTTAAACTGTTCCAAGAGTTGGCCTTTGGTATTAAAACACCCTACCACTCAACCTCCCTTCCTTCAAACAAACTAAACATCCTAATGTATTGAAATTATTTGGGAATTTGGGAAATAGTCGAAGTTAGTAAAATTTCCTGCTATTTCAACTGACGTCCCAGGTGTTTCTTCAGAACTATGGAAGCTCTTTAGTTGCTTTCAGCAACATTCATAGAAAACAGCTTCCTATTTCCCTGTTCATTATCTCTGGAGTGATTACCAAGGATGCTGCCTGAGGATCTTGAGAAAGCCTTTGATTACAGCTTGAAATCTGAATGGGGTGCCAAGGAGTGCCAATTTTGGATACTCTGCTGAGCACCCACAGGATGGGGCAGCAGCATGGCTGGAGCAAAGCGCACTGTGGTACTTCCAGACTGGTGCAGCCACTCAAGGGGCACTCACAGGCTACCCTGAAACTGAAACCTGTGGTCTCAGGGACCAAAGTATTGTTTGGTCCCAGAAGAGAGATTTAAACTGCAATTAGACCTAAGCATGCAGCTCCAACAGCCTATGGATACACTGCTGTTCACTGTGAATGAGGGAAGCTTTTAGCTCTAGGCTGAACTTCCAAATGATCTCAGAGTGATTTTCAGGGATAGGTTTCCAAGAGCTATCTATAGATCAAGTGCCTTCTTCACATATTTTCCGCAGATGGACAAGAGAAAGGCCAGTATACCATTTCTCATATCCTGGAAATCAGAACACTGCTTAAGTAACTAAAGTGGGCTCATCTGTAGTAGGGATAAAAATTAAGCAAAATTTATGCATGATGATTAGAATTGTTCACCAGTACCACAGTGGAATTACTGGTTTCTATATTTTCACAGATATGTAATTTAAGATAAAATGTTTGAAGCTATTTTTTTTTGTTTTATAACTCACCTTTGTCTTGAGTTATTCTGACAGCTTTAGAGAAACTGGAAGGTCTATACATTTAAGAAAATAACTGGATAATTAGAAACATGAGGCACAGGAAAAACCCCATCATGTATCCTATATAGAAGTCATCTTTGGATGAAGGGATGTTTGTTCACAGCCTGCAGCTCTCTCTCCATAAAGCCTAGAAGTGAAATTTTGCTCATGGAAGACCTGAAGGATTAGAACAAGAAAGCTTTACAGGAATGCAACCCACAACTAGAAGAAATACTCAGTGGTACAGCTATATGCTGTGCAGAAAACTGTAATGTTCCTGCTTTGTCTGCTGCTCCTCAAGCAGACTTTAGCAAGCTATGGAGACCAGAACATTGCTGGATGATATATAAAGAACAGGCATAGGTTAAAATGTGATGGGACACTGTGGGTAGCATTTTCTACAAGCATATTAGAAATTTCCTGTTGAAGGCTATTAAGGGAAGTGAGAAATAAAAGGAAAAATATTTCTGTTAGCTTAGCCATATTTTAAAATAAATACATGTACCCAACAGTACTCTCTTGTTTGCATTTTGCCCAGGAAGGGCTGTGTGTCCTGTAATACAAAAATCTCCAAAAGCATGCACAGAAAATTGTTATTTCAGCCACAGTAGTCATCTCTAATGTATTTACCATTTAGTCCACAAATGTGAAAGAAACTGGAATTATATCAGATGCAAAGCAAGCCTGAGATTTACAGGCATTCTGTCAATAGGTGCTTGTGATGCACAAATGCTTTGTTGCCCTTACTGTAAATTAAGTTGATGTAAAAGGTTTTTACTAAATTACCTAAGCATCTAACCTAGAAAGCAGGCCTGAACACTGTTTTCATTCCAGTATGTAATTATTTGGAGCATCACAATGATCTCAGTACTCAGGTTGTCATTGCAATTATTTGCAGTTTTGTTACCCTTACTAATAAATTCATAAGGCACACCTTGTACATTTGAAGTGCCAGTCATGGTAAATGGCCATAAGCAAATTGCCTGTGAAAATATTAAAAAAGAACATGGCATAACCTGAAACCTCAGAAGGAGGGTTTTGTATTCTTTAGGAGACACTGAAATGTCAGTGTACACATTTGAGAAAGCATTTTTGCTCTTTAAAAAAATCTTTTGGTAACATGAGTTATGTGAACAATAAAGACATTGATGAACTCTGCACGCTCAGGATGTGATTTACCTGAGGCAGCCCTGTTTGTTTTCACCTCCATCTCAGGTATGGCAACAACACTCGCAACTACGTGGTGCGGGTTGGAGACTATCACACGCTGGTGCTGGAGGAGTACGAGGAGGAAATCGCGCTGCAGGAGATCGTGGTGCACAAGGAGTACAGGCCTGACAGCAGCGACTACGACATTGCCTTGGTGAGGCTGCAGGGGCCCGAGGAGCAGTGTGCGAGGTTCAGCACCCACGTCCTGCCTGCCTGCCTGCCGCTGAGGAGGGAGCGACCACACAAAACTGCTCCCAACTGTTTCATCACTGGATGGGGTGACACAGGTAAAATCATTTCTGTCAGCCAATCTGCTTATCTCTGCTTTAAAAAAACCCCTCAGATAATTGAAATAAGAAAATGCTAAAATGGAAGCATTTAACTCTTTTTTTTAACATAGGGGAATATTTTCTCTCCTGACCCTTAATCAGGAATGACAATATTTTGTTTACTGAATATAGTTTGTACTTGGAAAGCAGTGATTAACCATGTCACTCTAAATCACAGACCCTGTCAGTAAAGTGGCCTCATTAGGACTTGCCAAGCAGGAATAAAAAGCTTATTTGTTGCCAGGCACACGCTGCACAGCAGCTTATCACCCCCTGCCTCAGTACATAACTAACAGCTCTAACACATTTAAGGTTTCAAAGGTAAGGACCATGAATATTTTCATTTTAGAAAGGTTATTTAAATTACAAATACTTCAATAGAAAAATGGACAGAAAATATGCACATAATAGAATTTCAAATAACATTTTAGTGTTCCTTGTTACCACTGACATTTTCAACCAGCTCTGATTTAAATAACAGAACACCTTGCCAAAATTTACAAGAACCTCAATGCAATCTGCACTTCAGGTTCCTACTTGCTTTTTTCGGTCAGTACAAGATTCTTCCTCTTCAAAGGCCTTTGTCCTTGAAATGTTTCACAAATTAATAACCATGTTTTACTTTTGTTGTTGTGGTGCTGAATACAGTGCAAGACAGCAACCACACTTGAGCCTTTATTCCAGTGACTCACTCAAACTGGCCAGGAAACAAGGCACAGCCAAGTGTCTTATCTGCCCCTCCTCTTGACCTGCACCAATCTGTGTGCACAGACGTCAGGGTCACTGTACTACAATAAAGGAGAGAGACGTATAGAGTTGGCTCTTTGCTAAAAACAATTGTTAATTCATTGCCTAGCTCTGTCTAGCCTTTTTACATAATTCACTGAAAGTCCTGCAATACTGTTAACTTAGAACATCTATTTCAGGAAACATTAACCACTGCAGTAATTGGCTTCAATTTATGGTAAGAAATGACATCATTGCTGTACCTCAGGTGACATTTCACACTTACTGTATTAATCATAATTACTTCACAAGTTGTAAGATTTTACTTTAAAAAAGGCAAAACAACCACTGGCTTTCATTTCCCATGCTTCCAACTGTAAGAGGTGCAAGCTATGGAAAAAAAATAGAAAGATCCATTTGAATGCTCTACTTGGAAGCCACAGCACCTATTCAGACTGAGCTGCACTAGATTTGAACTGGTGACATAAAAATGAAGTATTTCTACTGCTTTACTCTCAGCTGCTCAAGACTCCCAAAAATTACTTCCACATAGAGGTATTAAAGTGTGTGTTCTGTAGAAGACATGAAGTGCTCACAATAAACCAAACTCCAGCCTTGGAAAGACCAAGAGAACACATGCAGAAAAGCTACTTTTTAAAAAAGGCATCTACATTTTACATTTACAGTATATACAGTATTTTAGTATTATATTTGATGCAGAGATTTTTTCAGTAGTCTTGCTTCCAGTAATTTTATGTAATGACAAAGCAGTGTGAACACCAGAGAGCAACAATTGGATTAAATCACATCTATGTTTCCAAGAGTGACCATTGTAATGAGACAGTAATTTGGATCTCCTTTTTAGGAAGGGCTTATTCAAGAACATTACAACAGGCTGCCATCCCCTTACTTCCCAAGAGGGTGTGTGAAGAGCGCTACCAAAGGAGATTCACAGGAAGAATGCTGTGTGCTGGAAACGTGCAGGAACACAAACGTGTTGACAGCTGTCAAGGAGACAGCGGGGGACCACTGATGTGTGAGCGCCCAGGGGAAAGCTGGGTCGTGTACGGGGTGACCTCCTGGGGCTACGGTTGTGGGGTCAAAGACTCCCCCGGTGTCTACACAAAAGTCTCATCTTTCGTACCCTGGATTAAAAGTGTGACCAAACTATGAACGGCCATCATGAAAACCGAACTTTGAGGCAGGACAATTGAACAGCACATGCAGAGCACAGCTGGGGCCCACAGTGGGTGGAAACATTTTCCTGATTCGTGTGTTTTTGATATTATTAAATCCAAGCTGTATACACATAACCCCTCCAGTTAGGGATTACTGTCCCCCGTTCCAGAAGTTTAAATATTGCATGAACAAGTTACCATGTATCTAAGGGAAAGCCAGCTAGACTAATACTGCAGCAGGACAGCCAGAGACTTTGCTGAGACTCACTGCCCACAAAACCGAGCTCCAAGCTGTTTATCCTCCAAGGTTCTCTACAATTGATTACAGATCTCAATTAATCTTCAGACTAGTTTATTTAGTCTATTATTCCTATGATTTTGCACTCAGTCCCCTAAATCTGACTTATGTATTAGTAGCTTAGGAGACCATTAGTAGCCTGATTCCTGCTAAGTAATTCTGAGTATTGTATTAAGTGCAGGAAAGAAAATAATGGTCAATAATCACATCTCCTGCTAGTCTGCTACATCCCCTCACAGGTTAGTGTTCCCAAAGTACATTCCCAATTAAAACAGGCAGTACATTGACAGTTTCCCCACAAACATCCTGCACAGCTTCAAGAGCAACCACTTACCTTATGTAAGTAGTATCTGTCATATTTCTGAAATTTGCAGTTTTGAGTGTATATAGCATTTTGGAGAGGATTCACTTTTTCTATTTACCACTAGCTGTCAGTGCCAGACTAACAAACATCCCTATCCTTTCATTGCTGGGCTTTCCTCAAGTAGTGCAAAGAACCTTGGTCAATCCTACCAGACAAAGTTATACATCCAATGGAGTTGTCGAGCCAAAATTTGTCTGAAAAGGTCTGTAAAGTCTTAAGCTATGTTTTCTATAAAGTAATATTTAGACAACTCTCTCCTGCTTAGTTGCAACGCTGGTTCAGACTGATCTCACAGAAAAGCTTAGTTTTCAGTGACTTCTAAAGCACTGACACATCTTGATTTTATTTAATTCCCTTGCCAAATGCTGTTCCCCATGCTATGAAATCCCTAACAACTTACAATAAAAATGCACTGATACCCAACTTACTGTCCTTTGAGAAAGGGCCCCCACACCAAACCTAGAACACAGGAGGTGATCACCACCTTAGTGAAAGCATCATTCTGAAAATCACTGGGGAGTGACTCAGTAGAGAGGGAGCCAGGACATCACTACAATCCGTGTCAAAGGCCACGCCGAGCCCAAACGTGCTCTATCACATTAACAACCTAAAAACACAACTGCAAGCTGTGGGCCATGAAACCCTCCCGTGTGACAAGTGTGGCAGGTGAGTGTCACCACATAGTGATTGTGCAAACTGTGACTACCAGTGAGCGTCTCCGTTTCCTATTCCCCAAACTGGCTATGACTGTGTTGTGTGGTGTTTTGTGAAAAAGTGAGGTGCTTGCATTCATGCTGTTAAGTGGGCAATCATTTGTTTTTGTATGGTTGTGTTTCTCTCTGGTGTTGTAACAAATATCCAAGACAATTCACTTGCCTATGAAGTGGCAATGATACTGCAGAAGCCCATGTGATTCAACATTTGGCCCTTAGTATCTCCAACCTCAAATTTAAGTTTTCAAGGGTCAGGACTAATTATTGTAACTGGTGCTAAACTAGTACATGAGGTGCTTTAATATATTTTAGTTCTCTGTAATTCCACACTATTTAAAATAGTGTGAAATATTTTAAAACATCGTAAATCACCGTACTGTGACCACCTACTGTTAGACCAATGCAAGACACTGTGCCAGTGAACTTTGAAACCATTACATTTTTACTTCTATATAGCCCTTAATTACAGGGGAAGTCAGTCTGTCAAAATGTATCTGCACCCAACATCCAAGCTTTGCTGTACAAGACCCACTGCGGTGAAGTAGGCTACCTAGTGCAATATATGCGTTATACACAGGGGAAATTTGAATAGCTGCACCACAGCAACAGGATACTTCCAGGGGGAGGGAGAACTAAGCCTGCATACTAAGTGTAGTAAACATTTAGATTTAGTACAGTACTTTGTTATTTTTGCTTTTTATAGAGTGCTTTGTTAGATTTGGAAATGTTGCACTACTGTTTCCATGCTGAGCATGCTTTTCAGTTTCCAACATAAAATGAAATTGTATCCATCTTATGCCTTTCTCATTTTTGTTCAGTGAGCCTGATGGTGTACATGTCTACAATAAAAACTGCCACACTGACTACCACTTCTGTACATTAATTAATGCATCAGCTGGGTAAACCTCAGTTGGGTTTACCTGACAAAGGGGGTTTTGAAAGAAAGCATCTTCCTCAAAGCCCGTAAACTTAGGGCTATTTTCTCCGAGAGAAGTCTGTCTCATTCCAGTGCTTCAACTCTGACCAGTTAGGTTGTTTTAAGTTCATTTACACTTTTAAAGGTGTTCAGTAACTGTGTTAATGGTGGCACTAACCATGAAAGCACTTGGCACTCGTTACCAGATGAGACGGACATCCTAAAGAAACGTCATCTCTCCAGATTTCCCAGCACCACGATTTATAGTAAGATGCAGCCATCCTGAACTTCCAAGGTTTTGGTTATTTGCCAGAGAATATACAAAACAGAAATATAGACTACAACTAACACACAAGACCTCCCTAATGTTTGTATTTTCTCCACACTGAGCAACTTTCCAAAATCAAAGGGCCAGTCTGCCTGGCATTCACCCATCTAAGAGTAAAACAGACATGGCAGTTACTAGATGTAACTACTGAGGTCCAACGCTTCTGAAGAGAACTCAGTACACACTCCCGATCGTTGGCTACCAGGCTTGGCAGCCACCACCCTGGAATGCAGAGCAGTAAGGCAGTGATAGGGGTGTTAAAGGAGGAGAGTAACCCCACACCAGGAGTTAAACAGGTGTGCCATCACTTGTTACTGTGCCGCACAAGAGAACACAACCAACCCAACTTCCGCTTGGGCAGAAGTATGTGCTTAAAAAAAATGGAAAGTTTCCTATGACAGCTCCCTGATCTCCCCACCAAACACAAGCACTGGAAGTGATTTCCTCAGATCCAGTCCACACTGTAATTAGAGCCCACAGCTCTGCTCCATCCACTGTAAGCAGGAATCCCGACCTCAGCTGCCAAACACTCAGCAGCAATCACACCACACGCTAATCATCTCAGTTCTGGCTTCACAGATTTTGTTTCCCAGTCCCTTCAAACCCTCTCCTCTAAATTTTCAGTTTCCAACAATTATTAAAAAAAAAAAAAATTATCTGAAAGACATTCCACAAGAAATTGTGCCAGCACAGCTGGTATTCACCGAGATAGTACATTTACTTTTAAAAAATGATCTTGTCCAAATATGTAATGATTCACCTGGATGTCCCTCAGTTTTCTTAAATATCAACTCTATTTGAAGTTGTCATTTCTGCCCTGCAGCACTTACCTCTGATTGAAGCCGCACCACTTCTGGAGTGGTTCCCAGACAATGCATCAGTCACCTGAAGCTACAGACTGTGCCCAAAAGGTGTGTCCCCAGAACAGGCAGAATTGGCACGTCTAAGTAATCCTGACAAACGTGTGTCGGTCTAGTCTTAGTCACCAGCAGTTTTTCAAGAAAGAAACCACACTTGCAGCCAGTCATGTCTCTTTATTGACTTATTCATACATTCCAGTTCTTTACATTCACACAGACCCCAAAATGTGCAGTTTCCACAGCCATTTTCCAGTCTTCCAAAACTTACCTGCAGCTTCTGCAGCACAGGTACACTCACACTTTTCAGAGGAGCCACTCAACTACCAAACCATTACTGTAATAGCTTCAGGCTCAGCGACAGCCCAAAGAGAGGAGCAGCACATCATGAGATCCTAACTGTGTTTGTCGGTGTAGAAGCAGACAAGGCCAATTTTAGGCACACTAAGCTGGGATCCAACCCCGCTCCATCAAGATCAACTCTCATAAAAGGTCCAAATTTTAACTTCGTTTAAAAATCAAGATTAAGCCCTAGCTTAAAATTAGGTGTTGCTGGCTCTGCTTGACAACCAGAAATATTACTGCTCCCAATTCCAGATGCTTAAACACATCCACCCTGCCCAGAAGGGTAGGAGTCACAGCTACTCCCACAATTCACACGTGGAATTTAGCCTCATCTTCTTTCAAGAGGGATTTTCCCCTGTAAAAACAAGTTTGAGGCAGTTTAATATTGCTACTGGGAACACAAACAAGACAGCAATCATCACTGAACAGTAGGATGCTCTCTCAGGAGTTGCAAAGCTGTTCTGTAACAAAGCTGTAGGTAATAACTTCCAATCTCTGTCGCTCTTCCAGCTGCAGATTTCTCTCAGTACTCACATGCCCATCGAAGAAGACACTGCCCTTTGCACAGGATATCCCTGAGAAATCTGTGCAGATGCTTCTAGTTTGGCGGGCAAAGCACTGGCAATGTGCTTTTTATGCTAGGAATAGTGGATTATGTTTTCTAAGGTCCCTACTTCCAAACCCAATTCCTCCTAGCCACATGAATGCATTTCTATTCATGCTTTTCTATTCCAAAAACACATAAAACTGAAGCATGCTTTAAAATAAAACACCAAGCCGATACCCCGATTTCAAAGAACAAGTCACAGTACAGTAATTGCTAAACATAAATTATCAAATCAGTATTATTCCTGCCCCACCCCCTCCCCCTCTGAAGAGCTTATTATGCACAGCCAGACACACACCTTTTGGGAAGAGGATCTTCTAACAACTATGTCTCCACACTTTCAGCTTTTGCGTTCCTGTGAAATTAAAAAATAATAAGAAAGCTTAAAAACTGGGCTGTAATAACTTACTGGAGGGGAAAAAAAGCGAGAAATTTGAAAATCCAATCAACAAAAAAAACCCCACCCAACACCGGGGAAGACTCGGTTTGTCACTTGCCACAGTCAACGACTCATACCCACAAGAGGGTAAAAGTTTTGCCAATTAGCAAGATCCTGCTCTTCCATGCCTAGGAAGGGAGTCAGCCACACGCGGCAGCTCCCATGGAGTCATGGATCTCTGCTTCCCGCCCGCCACGCTGCCGCCACGAGGCGGCGGCCATTTTCCCTTCCTCCCTCCTGTGGGCCCTGACCCCGCGCGGCCGGCGCCCGCCTCCCACCCGTCCTCCCTGCTATGCTGCTCACCCCTTCACGGAGCCTACCTTCTATCTGCTGCACTCCGCTCCTCTGCCGCTGTGAAGGAGAACGCGCCCGATCCGCGAGCACCGCCGCCAGCTCTGCCACTTCACCTTCACCCTTCCCCTCAGCGCCAACGGCCGCGCCGCGTGCTCCCCTCAGAGCCAACGGCCGCGCCGCGCGCTCCCCTCAGAGCCAACGGCCGCGCCGCGCGCTCCCCTCAGCGCCAACGGCCCCGCCGCGCGCTCCCCTCAGCGCCAACGGCCCCGCCGCGCGCTCCCCTCAGAACCAACGGTCCCGCCGCGCGCTCCCCTCAGCGCCAACGGCCCCGCCGAGCGCTTCCCTCAGAAGTAACGGCCCCGCCGCGCGCTCCCCTCAGCGCCAACGGCCGCGCCGCGCGCTCCCCTCAGAACCAACGGCCGCGCCGCGCGCTCCCCTCAGCGCCAACGGCCCCGCCGCGCGCTCCCCTCAGCGCCAACGGCCCGGCCACGCGCCCCTCTCAGCGCCAAAGGCCGCGCCGCGCGCCCGCCCCCGCGCAGTGCCATCTGCACCCGACCGACCCTCACGCGCCAGCGGCGGGAACTGAGCACTGCCGGGACCCCGGGCAGGGGGCGGGGCCACGGCGCGCGCACGCACTGGGCTCGCCCACACGGGGAGGGCGGGCGGGACATGGGGAGGGCGGGCGGGACATGGGGAGGGCGGGCGGGACATGGGGAGGGCGGGCGGGACACGGGATCCGTCCCTCCCCCCTTCCGATTCCTGCTCGTTCCCCAGCATACCGAGTATCCCCGGGAGGAACTGGTTCCCCCCAAAACAAAGCACAGACCTTCGGCTGATTGAGACGGCGATCCTGCTTTGTCTGTGCAGATACACGCGTGTGTATGTCCTAAGTCAGCCTTAAATGCTCCAGTGCTCGTTATTTGAAAACCATGGACTAAAATAAAAATCCGAAGTCGTGAAAGATGTGCTAGAAAAATGAAGCCATCCCTCTAGGTGAACACAGGTTATTTTCCTTTTCCAGGCCCTGTCCACACCTTAATTTGGAGTTAGGGTAGAACAGAACAGAATGTTCCGGTTGGGAGACACCTACAAGGATCATCAGTACAAACACCCAACCACCTCAGGGCCTGTTGGAAAACACCTTTAACAAATGATTTTTAAACACTGACAGGCCTGGAGCATCATCTGTCTTTCCAGGGAGGCTGTTCCAGCGTCTGAACACCTTCTCATCAATAAATGCTTTCTAACACCAAGTCCAAATCCCCTCTGATTACTGTAACCCTCACACCACAGCAGCTTACTGAACTAGTAGTAATCATCCTCAGTCCAGGGAAGACTCAAACTCAACATATGCTTTTCAGATGATCACCCTTACTTTGTCTGAATTCCTCCTCCTCCTCCTCTCAGGTTTCCCTGGCTCTTGGTTTCAGCTGTTGGGAACCTCCCTGCTCCTGGGATTTGCCCTTTGCTGACTTGTGCTTTCTCCATCCATGTCGCCCAGAGAGACAAAAAAAAAGAAAAAAAGCCTTTTGCCTTTGAGCTCTAGAACTTGTGGACTGGAAGAACTGAAAAGGAACATGATATGAAAGTAGATAAATCACAGACAGAGGCCAAGAAGTTATTATTATTTGTAGCAAGGATCTTTCCTCTTTTCTTACTACCTGTTACTACTTTACTGGTTTTTTTAAGAGATTGCAAAAATGGGTATTACACCTCTTAAAATGAAGTTGCATCATTTCTCTGTAATGAATGCAATATTTTGTTAACGTAGGTTTCCTACCTCCCACACTCCTAAGCAGCTTTTGCCCAGCTAGATAAGTACAATTTTGTATTCTGTTCTGAATTTGTTTGTAACAGTGAATTTTCCTTTGGATATTCATACCATCCTTAGAAGTTTCTCCAAAGAAAGCTTTTCTCATGGCTGTGTAGGCTGATGCATTGGCACAACTATTGAATCCCCAAGGCAAATGATTTGAATAAATTTTCCTTCTTATCTTAAAAATAGCAAACTTGGGAGATGTTTCTCCAGCGCATTAGCAAGTGCTGGCACAAGAAATAAAAAGTAAGCAGGAAGCAAAAGCAGTAAAACAAGCAGCTGCATAAAGCAGCAATATTCACTCACAGCAAGAGTAAGCAGTATTTTTCATTTCTGAAAACATTTCATGCTGCTCCTGTGCTGCTGGGTTGTGCTGTAGCTCGGCATCAAGCTGCAAGAGCTGCTTACCAACCTGGAAAAGGACAGCTTCTGTGAACATGAAAGTCACTCCCACACAGCACCACATTTTCTTATCAGAGTTTATTGTTGCACTTCAAATACCATGCCACTATCAGAATAATATCTATTTTTTATTTAAAAAAACTCTGAGAAAAATGTTTCCAGCAATTTTCATTCAATGTGAATGACAAGAGTATTACATCTATAAACATTGAAATATCTATTTAATTTCTTCCTGAGGAAGTTTCACATTTTTAAGCAATGAAAAAGAATATTCTGTACAAGATAGTCTGCAAATCATTCAAACTCATTCTTTCTGCACAAGTAGAACTGGGAAAATGTCACAGTATTCTCAGGAATGTTAGCTCAAATAATTAAGTGATTTCAGATCCGGCTCTGTGTTTACACCCCCAAATGGGCACTATCTGCTCAGAACCACATGTTGTTTTTTGATGGCACTGATGTCTGCAGAAAGCAAAATTCAGAACCATGCTTATGAAAATGAAGGTGAAACTCACCAAAGCAAGTAGATAAAGAAATTGCTTGTGCAGTCACCATGGGGGTAACAGAGGCCATGGCTGTGCTGCCAGCCACCACGGAACAGCCGACTTGGACTAGCAAAGAGATTTGCTGTAACAAATCTGGTGTCTTGTGAGTATTAATACTGATGGTGTACTTCTGGAAATGAACACTGCTTGCAGGTGAGCTGTGAATAGGAGAGGTTGCCCTTGGTCAGGTCACTCGTGTGCCATGGGCTGGTTACTCAGCTGTGCTCCCCTGACACACCCAGCCGCTGTCTGCATGCTCTGCTCAGCCTCCTCCTCCTCCTCCACCAAGCTGCTGCATGGTAAAAAGTGCTTTTTAAAGGCTCCTGTTACATGTGAGAACACATTTCAACAGAATAGTTCTGGAATAAACCACCCATGGTTTCATACCATCCTTTTACAAACAGTAACAATCCAGCCAAGGCCAAGGCCATGCACATGGAGGATTGGCTGTCCCAGTGCCTCATGGTGAGCACAGATGGGCTAAAACTCCCCAGGGGACAATGTGACCAATGTCACCTCCCTGCCCTGGACTGCCCACTCATTCTCAATCTGTCAGGGCCTTGCTTTCCCAGGGCAAGAAGACAGAGAGGGAATTCTTTAAAACAAAGAATGAACTAGGAATGTGGCTGAAGGCCGTTCCTCCTGCACGTAGGAGGCGCTCAGTCTGTGTTCTCACCCTGAAAACATCAGGCACTTGACAGTGCCCAAGGCTTTTCCCATTTTCCTCTATTTTATAATGCTGTTTCACTGAAGAACATGGAGTAACTGAGGCAGCAATGCACAACAGGAGCTTTGTGCAATCCCTGCATTTTTAAAACATCTGAATGATGTTACACCAGGTTGCATCAAGAGTAAAATCAATCATGACAGGATGAAAACCCCAGGTATTTTCTCCAGTTATTCAATTTAGCTGTAACAAATCTATATGGATGCTTGCAGGATGCACGAGCTGTCCATAGCATGCAGAGTATTTGCTTTCACAGATGTTCAGAATCCAGAGTGTTTCTTTTATCAAACAAGAAGTACTTTAAGACAAGTCGGCTCTTGAGACAAATCCATATGACTGAATATTTAAAGTGAAATGAATTTCTCATTCTAATAAATAATAGAAATGTTCATCTTAAAAATGTCTACTCTAGTAGGTCCTCATCCTTAATCATGCATATTCCCTTAGCAGAAATGTGCTGCGTAAAGAATATTGTTATATACAGCAAATTTGTCTAGATTTTTTTTCTTTACAGGCCTATCAAAACCACGTATTACATAGACAAAAATCAATAAATAATAAAGATTACCAGTTAGATGTACAGTAAGGATCTCGACATCTGTTTTCTATTTAGGGAATAACAAACTGGTTTCCATCCCATTACCTTGAAAGTTAAATTGCATGATTACATAAATGTCGTAAAACAGCACTGAGACATAGAAGTTGTTCCACCATCTGATGCATGTTTGTAAGTATTCACCATGAAACAAATGATGAAAACATCACAGAGCTCCTGTATAAAGCCTTGCATTTAGTACTCTAATTCTTTTTTTGCTGTCACTAACGCTTCATGCCTTTAGAAACACTCCAAGCCAAATTTCAGAGAGGAGCATTAAGGCCACACTTAGCACTTCCTGGACTTCTAAGCATTACTGATTTGACTTCATCTCCTGTCTAAACTGATGCCTTGAGAGATGTATTGCTGTGAACTATCACACAAGTATCTGTTTGCAAGGGCTGGTATTTGTGTTTTTCCCATGATTCGAGTGCAATTTTCTACCATGATTACACACCGTGGTAATTTCTGTCCCCTCTAAAGCTTATTCCTAATATTAATTACCCAACATGTTGAATGTAGCTGGAAACAGAACTGGTATTTTCATCTGGAAATCTGGAAACTTTTGCAGCTGATGTCATCTGAAGGTTGCAGAAAGATGCTACAATTTTAATGAGGTTGAGGGGAAAAAGCATGGGTTAAAAAGCAAATAAATTAAGGGAAAAGTAATGGTGCAAATTAAGGCAAAAAAAGTAAGGATCTGTTTCTGCTTCTTAGGAGTTTTTAATTCATTTCAGTGGAGTCACTCCTGGCTCAGAGTAACCTAAGCCCAGAGTGCAGTGTTCAGATCTGACTGCTGACAGAACCAGGAGTGAAAGCTCTTCCTGGCACTGCTCCAGTCTGGGTCACAACTGTCCAAGTCTAACACTGCACCTCGTGTGCTTCACATACCCAATCCAATTTCTGCTCAGGTAATTCACATCTCAGTCAGTACAAATATTAACTACAGGCGAAAGCCCTTCCCACACTGAGGGTCTGTTGTCACCAGATATAATCTCAGGTTCTGTTTGGCTTGTTTATAGTTTCTTTCTGCACTGTGGATTGCAGATGTTGCTGGGTGCATTTTTTGCCATGCACAGCTAAATGAAACATGATAGCTGCACTGCTCCCCTGTGTTTGCACACATTCTGGGCATTAGCAAGCTGATTCCAAAGGCAGAAGCACTCTGGGCATTTTGTGCTACATTAAGTTATCCTATGCAACACAAGAACCAAATCCTAAGAAAAACTGCCAGTGGTCCAACAAAGGGTTACAAAACCTACATGAGACAACACTTTACAACTGATACATAAAAATGTGAGTATTTACCATGAAATTGGTCAGGTCATGTATCTCTGATGCTTTTATCAGTTGTAAATAATTTCCACATATGTGCACAGTAGTCCACAAGTCCACAGGCCCAGAAATGTTTATGACAAAGATTTGGCCCACCAGAGCTCCAAGGAACACATGTATTTTTACAATCCACATGCCAGCATATGGAAACAATTTCTATCCTTTACACTTTTTTGAAGAGGTATATTTTACAAGACCTTCTGGCAGTTGCTGGAAAGTTCAGCTGTGATGACTCAAGTGTGGAAGGAGATTTCAAAAAGCTCTTTTCCAATGCTATCTCACTTTCTGTAGCTCCTGTCTCAGCCACGATGGCAGAGGTTGTCCCAGTTTGTGGAGGAGTTTTGACAGTTCCACATTGTGATCTCTGTAGTAGCTCGACAGAAAGGCCCTGCACTGATGGATACAAAAGAAGAGGCTTTTATTTAATAAAATGCTGAACTGCAGTTGCTGTGAATTTGAGATTTCAAAATTGCTTTGAAAACTTTACTTCCTTTATGCAATTTATATTGTTTTATGCTATCTACTGTATGCAAGGAGCTGAACTCTGAAAGGTAATTTCAAGGGAAACAAAGGTTGTCCAAAATGAACACCAAAGCCAAAGCAAAATTTCATTCTACTCTTAGTCTTGTACATTTAGAATCACACTGAAGGTGATGGAGATACTTCAATCACACTGCAATAAAAGTAACAGCTTCTAAAATATATTTGTATGTGGACTTGTATCAGTTAGCAACCCCCATTTTCAGAAGTATTTAGAGTTGGAAAAGACAATTGTTTGCAAAAACAGTCTCCTTATCTCTGACCAAAATCCTGCTCACCTAATGGTTTTGTATCACTATGACTCTACTGATGTGCAGTTATTTATAATTTAAGTACTGTGAGAAAAAGTGCCAACTTACCAGGTACATTAATTCTTACTGCTGTTTAAACTGTAAGTTTTTATTTGCATTTTAGGCAGGTTAAATGAAATAGCAATGCAAGACAGAATCAACGTGAAAGTTACAGCTGGAATAGGAGACTGAACTGCCCCTGGTACAGGCTGCAGCATTTGATCTGACTGAAATTTCCCCATTTGAGCACTTGCCTGGGGAAGGCATTTATAAAATCCATAGGAACAGAACCTTAAAACTGGATTATAGGAGTTTCTGCATTACTTGTCACAGTCCAACTAGTCTCAAATACAAGAGACTACACAAACACACTTATGTGATCATGACTGAGAAGGAACCTGCACTGTGGAACTTCTGCTGCTCAAGTCCATAAAGCAAAGGGGACACGACTTCAGGAGCAGCATGTTCAGCCTTCTAAGGGATGCCAAGTTTTAGAATTAATGGGGGGGTTGTTGCTGTTGTTTTTTAATGACAATCTTCACATTTGAAATAAAGAACTGAACGTCTCTGCAGCCCACAGCCATCCTAAACATTTCCTTTGTATGGAAAGGCAGCCAAGTAATTAACACCTACTTAGTTTTGTCTTCTCTCCCTTCTCATGATTTTGCTTGTGTCATGTCCCATGTGTGCCAAGTGAATCCCTGTACACTGCCAATGAACATCACTGTTACCTCAGAATCCATAGGAGGGTATTTTCTGCCTTTGCTCTTTCCTAGACACTTGGTTTTTCCTTCTTCCAAGAGCTGACACCAGAATCCTTTATGTGAATCAAACCTGAAACAAACATTGAGCAGAGTAAAATCTGTGTGCAGCCAAATCTAGGAGTCAGAACTCAAAGGAGTGGATGTTACATTCCTGACTGAGGTAACGGAATCTGGTTTTTTGCTCATTCCAAAAATAAAGAGAAATTAGTTCTATTTGCTTTCTGTTTCTGCATATGACCATTCCATGTTCCACTTATGGAAGTAAAATTCATTTGGATCCATTCAAAATTAATATGCAATTCTCAGAGAGCAGCACTTGGTCTATCAGAGTTCTACTTCTGTAAAAGCCAAGTGGCTCAGTGAATAATTCACAGATAATTTAACCCCGAATTGTGCTCTGAACAATTCACCCTACTGGCAGCTCAAAGAACTGCTTTATTCTGCAGTGAGCTGACTTACAGACTAGCTGGTATTTTAGGAATGTAGGAACATGTGAAAATGATGAACTAATTAACTCACGTTAGGGCTTCAGAGTAATTATAGTGAGGAGAGACTCCCAGAAACTTCTGCACTTCATCCATTACAGTAGATGGGTCAGTCCTCAGCTGCTGTCCATCAATAATTAGCAACTACAACAGAAAATAAATGGACGTTTCATTTGAAATTCATTATTTGAGGCTTGCAACTGAAACTTCCATCTCTGTCAAACTCCTTTATCATGCAGCAAATACTGCCCCAGGAAACAATGATGGGCCCAGTCTTAATTGCCATGATCATTATTGACCTGGGAGCAGGGTAAGTATCATCTTAATTAAATCTGAAATTATATTGCATTGGAAACTGTTGTGACAACAGAGAAATAGCAGTGAGACATCTAGAAAGATAAGAAATACTGTCAGGAAATTGAGAGAGACTGGCCCAGCCAAGAATAAATTGTATTAATGGCTACTACTTTTCCAGATAAAACACAATGCTATCAGGGCTGATTCTTCACTATCACTGCTGGATGTGAAATCTGGCAAAAATCTGCATGACAATGCATATTAATCACAATTCACAGGTTATGTGTGGAGAAAAGCTAATGAAAACACTGTGAGGAGAATTTCATATGAGAGTCAGGATATTACAGCATTGTGCATCTCATGAAGGAGATAGGAGGCTGGCTGAGCAGAGACTAAGTGGAGAATAACAGCAGCTCGATGCATCAGAGCTTCCTTGGCACACTCCAGGAAAACAGAAGGTGCAGACTCCAGCCAACTTGTCTCAGCTACCAGAGTCCTGGATAAACAGAAGGTTGGGATTGCAGCCAACCTCCCTCTAACTGTTGGGTGGGGAGCAGTGCCAGACACGCTGCCAATGTCACAAAATTCCATTCCAGAAATAAATCTCCCAAGGAGATATGGATCATGTGACACTGTCTGCCTGGTCTGCTGTTACCACATGATGTTCAGGGCTTAGCATGTGCATCTTTTGAGGCTTGACCTTGCATGGGGCCAGAAGGATGGTTATAATTTGTAGGATATCCCTGACATCAGCAAGACTTTTACAAAGGTAAACTTTTAGGACAGCATATATACATATATATCTATAGGATGTCAAGAGTCTCTCACCTGGTAAGGTGGGAAGTAAGTGAGCCATCTTTCAATGTGGGTAGCATACCATCCAGGTGCCAGGCATCTCTTCTGGAGAGCTCTGAGCTCAGAGGGGGCTCGAGGGCCTGCTGTGATCACCTGATAGAAGCTGAATTTCAGAGCTGCAGGGTCTTCGTGGGATCGCTGGTGCTGTAAAACAAGTGACACTGCTGCAACTTCACAGACCACAAAAGCTGGGGAAACAAGGCTAAACTGGGTGCTCTTACTGACAAATTTCTTAGCCTATCATGCATTTTGAGCATGAACTACATAACTGTATCCAGATACTCATTTCTGGATGTGCTAATTACATAAATTAAGTAATCATTTCTACATGACTGCATTATAGGTAACTTGATAAAGTGGCTACTGGTATTTCAACCCTTAAAATATGACACATCTCAGGCCATGGGTGATCACAGATGGTCACTGACTACAGGGATACATCCTGAGAGGATATACAGAGAGGACTCAGGGTGCAAGCCCAGCCTGGTGCTGGCCCAGGCTCTCCCGAGTGCGCACCTGGTACCAGGAGTAGGCGCGGTCGGACGGGTCGATGAGGATGGTGATGATCTTGGCCTTGGGGATGAGGGAAGCAGCTCTCCTGGGAGCTTCCTCAGAATGGAAATAGTTGGCACTTTTCTCAAAGAGGAAGTCAGTGGTGACATTAGAAGGAGTGGGAAAGAAATCCATGTACCTGGGAAAGCAAGATCATCCTCAGAACCGCTTAAAAATCATACCAAGGCTGATAAATCTGTTAAGCATGCTTTTTTTTTTCTAGAATACTCAATTAAAATAAAGCCTAATTGCAAAAAAGAGAAAGCAAACCAAAGTTTACATTGTGTTTTTGATAATATTTTACTTGGTACTAGCTTGCTTTTCACTACATGTAACCAGACATTGCAGCTACTTTTTTAACTGCATAAAAACGTTACAGTATTTATGTATGTTAAAATTTGCAAGTTCTCACTCTTCAGTCAGAACAAACTGCTGAAGTCTAAAGTAGAAATTGAGTTTTCCAAATCTGGCCTTTTCCTGACACCAATTGAAGTGCAATACACTAAGAAAAAGCTTCTTAGTATCAGAATTGCTTTCACTGAGCAGAGTAAGAGGCTGTTTATATGGGGAGATGCACTGAAACACACAGCTTAATCAGGTAAAAGGTTTCTGAGCAGTGACAGAATTCACTTATTTTTCTGTGAGTCACATTTTTGTGGAAAATTGGGTTGCAGTTGTTCTAGGGTTTTTGTGAGCTTTCCTCATCCATTATGAAGTTGTAGTTAAATTCCTGCAATTGCTTTGTCATATAAGGATTGCTCTATTCCTGGCCCTCAGACCACTTCTTGTTATTGCTGGGGAAAACAATAAATAGGAATTTTGGCCCTCCTGACTTTTCAGTTAACCTGTATTGAGAAAACAAATGTTATTTAAACAACCTCTTCTAAAGACCATGCTTAAGGACTGAGATTTCCTCCAGTGCTTAGACTTTTTTCTATTCACACAAGTGAGCTACTTCCAGTACAAATGGAGTGTTCTTGTTGGCTTGGAAATTGCAACCACTAAAGTCAATGGACTTTTATTTCCCAGAAGTACTAGGGCTGGGTTGATGAGAATGATGAAGCTGTACCCATTTTCACTCAGAAAATTTTAGAGGCTAATGACTTGGCCTGACTGTGTGGGCTCAGAATGCTTTACCAGGAAAGGAGAAGGCCAGCTTTGAGAGAGGCAACAGGCACTAGGGGTAAATCTGCTCTAGATCATGGAGTTATTATGCTGCTGTACTGAAGTCCTGGAAGTAAAATGATAAATATAAGCCAATGAGGACTACAAGCCTTTAACATCAGCTATGGCACTACACTGAATTTTGGACAAAAAAAAAGTGAATTGATTCTTTAAAAAGTACAGGTTGATGTGCTATCAGTGAAAAATGGAAAGAGACTGGACCAGGTGTGGTATCAAGAGGTTTCCAAGTTCAGGATCAGCATTTCTGCTGGACACACTAAGTCCTGCTCAGTTCCTCATCCATGAGACAGTTATTAAATTAAGTAAGGCCAAAGCTGAGAAGGCTTTAGAGAAACTTGTCCAAGAAACCTGTAACAAAGCTTACCTAAAGAAATGCAGGTCTGGTCTGTTCAGACTTCTCCATTTCAACAAATGCAAGATCAGTTCTCACCTTCTGTCATGTCTATTGGAAGCCCACAATTTACATCTACACCACCTTCAAAATGGCAATACTGGGGTTCTGAGGGCTAAAAGAACCCTCCTCTGCTTCTGCAGTTGGCCCTGCCCTGAATCCAAGCTTGGACAAAGAGTCAGCTCAGGGATAAAGCCCAACCTCCACAACCATAAACAAAATTGAACCAACTGGAATTTGTGATTGTTGCAAGAATCCCAGCCAATTAATGGACTAATGAGGAGAGCCCTTGTATCTAATTACAAAGTGGCAAGCTCATTACAGGCCAGCATTGAAATACATTACTGGACTAGGTGGTCTGAGAGATGTGTCTGGAGACAGCATGCAAATCTAAGAATTAGGCAACTGCACCAGCAGGGAGTTCTGAGGATCTGACACTGAGGGGGGACCTGGGAGGAGTGGTGGGGCACAGGGTGGGTGCTGTGGTGAGAACCTGTCAAAGGGACGTGCCTGGCTTAGACAGGCCAAGCACTGTGAGCACCAGTGCCACGTTAAGATGGAGGTAACCCTATGTGTGTGGCAGCCAAACTGTACCTTAGGGAACTGGATAAGGCAGGAGGGAAGAGAAGCAGCACAGCAGTTTCCCACAACAAGAAAACACTGATTTTGTGGGAGAACAGGCTCGCTGTACTTCGGCTGCTCCATCAGAGGAGCTGCTGTGCCTCGCCTGCACGTCCTCCCCACTGACTGCAAGGCCTCAGCAGCAATTTCCCACTGCCAATCACTCACCCAGCACCTCTCCACTGGCACGAGTGGCTGACTCACACCCTGCCAGGGACAACGTGCTGCAGCAATTACAACTCTGGGAAAACGAGTGGCATACCAACAAATTGGATCTGATGTGTCTGCACTGAGACCACTGAACAGCGCTCAGCCGCTTAATTTTATGGATGAATACAAAGTCAAAGGCGATAAAAGTATTCTCCCTTAAACTGGGGGCAAAATAAAGAAACAAGACAAGAAATCAATAATCCTTCAGTGGTGCTCCCCAGGCACTAGAGCATGTCACCAGCTTTCTGCAGTGCTTTGCAGTGCAGCACTTTGGGAAAGCAGAGGAAGCAGGAGTGACCTTCAGGAGCAGCTGTGCCTGAAGGAGCCACAGTGAACGTGGCACCAGGGACACAGGATCTCAGCACCACTTACTGACCCACACAGACACATCCTCCTAATTACCTGATCTTTAAAGAACGTTTTGGCAGGCTTTCCCTGCCCCCATTTTTTATTATTTACATTATTGTTACTGCTATATCCTATTTAAAAGAAGAAATGCCTCTTTCTGATAAGTATCTTTCATTTTCTCTTAAGAAATAAGATTTCCAGCAGGAACATAACCTTTGTGTCCATATATTCCAACTAACAACCATTACTGTCCCACTTTCAAAGGCATGTGCAATGAGAGATACACATTTTGTCACTGTACAGCACATATTAATATCTGAGTATTTCCAAGAAAGCCTCCAAAGTTACTGCATTTAAGACATTCTGTAAGTAAGATCATTATCCACTTGCATTTATTTCTCATTTCTGAAGGACACTGAAGGTTATTGCTTATCTCACTTTATATATGCACAGTTACCATTACCAACAGTATTGTCATGTTTCTATTGTTCACAATATATAAACTTTTATATTTATACTAATAACCCATCTTACCAATCAATCCCCCTGTGGTAGTTATTTCTATTAAAGAACTGTACCTCCTCAAAGGTTTTTGGGCTGGGGGAGTTACTAATGATGGAAGGATGCATGACCAGGAACAAATACAAGGCTGTAGTACCTGCAAATAGGATAAAAGTCCAAGATTTAAAATAAAAATACACATATTTTTGGGGGAATCACAGTTGCAGATGGGACTAAGTCAGCTTTTTCCCATTTCATTTCACTGAGAGGATGTTGATTTGTCACTTAAAATCCTGTGCTTTCTGAGCTTTTAGAATTAGGACATTTGAAGAACTGTAAATAGTTAATACAGACACTGGCATGGCAGGGTTGAAATCTGTTTTTCCAACTTAAAATAGCTGTGTTTTAAAAAATAATGATTTACGTATGTGAGACTGTCGCAAAAATATTTTTAAAGTCTCACACTCAGTAGCTGTTGGGGGATTGCTGAAGATGAAAGGAAGCTTACATGCAATTTTCTGATTACAGAGAAGAAAAATAACCATTGAGTCAATTTATAAAATACTGCAATCTTGTAATTAAAACTGTCCATTAGGACTTCTTGACTTGAAAAAAATGCCAAGAAATAACAAGATTTGATAAACAAGACACGTGCAAAATAAGAACTTGCAATTCAGAATCCAACCCATTTGAAAGATCTCTGTCCTGTCTTTTGCTTCTCCCACTTTGACAAGAGCTTGTCTGTCTTGTTCACCTCTTTATCAAAGTTTACTCATTTTGACAAAAAGCCCCAAAAAAACTGTCACACACCTGAACCCTGCATTTTCAATGAGCACTGACTGCTGTTGTAACTTACATTATTAAGCTGTATTTGCATGGAATCTGAAAATAAATTGCTGTTGGATGGTCAAGATCTCTACAGAGCAGCTGAGTCAACAGTGATTAAATCTTGTTGGAATAGAAGAAAAATCTCACCAGTTTTCTGGGGTCCTACAACCAAGAATTTTGGTAATCGATCACAGGTTTTTTCCTTAGACCAGATATCTCTGTGCCTTTTGTCATCACAGGGGTTCTGAAACAGAGAAGAAAACTCAGAATTTCCTTGGCAATCCCATTTGAAAAGGTTCTTAAACAGATCCTATACATATATAGTTGCCCTATTCCTGTAACAGCTACCACATTATATATGTGCTGCATTTTAAAACTAAAAAAGTTAATTATGATTTAAGGCTTTCTATTCCTAAATACCTATCCTGATCTTCCAATTCAAATCAGCACCTAATGTTAATCTTTAATCTTTGCTGCTTCACAATTCAATCAGTTCAAATTTGTTCTGGAAATGCTACTCACAAACAATTTTTGACACTGTTGTTTGGCAATACTGCACTGAGATGAAGAGAATTATCTCCATGAACCCCTCTGAGGCTTAAGAATATATACCTGTATTCAAAATCACATCAATTATGGACAAAATACACCACATACAGTATGTCTTAATCACTGTAACTTAAAAATGGTTTTTCTAAGTAATCATAAGTTTTCAAGTAATTTGGTTACAGGCTAATTTCCATTTTTAAAACGATTCTCTCTTAGTATTATGCAGAATCCTTGACATTTTCCCCTCCAGTTCAATGTTTTATTCAATACCAGCATGAATTTCAAGATGCATATTTAAGTATAAATTTGCAATCTCAGACCCTAAGTTGGCAATTCAATATCCAAGGCTGGAAAACATTTTAGTAAGCAAGCTTAAATACATTTTTATGTTTGATTTAGTAAAGTTTGCTCCTTAGAGTATTTCTACCAAGTCACCTTAATAAGATTTTATTTGGGTTAACATTACCACTCTCAGGACTCAGGTATCTACAGCTTCTTGGCAAACTTCTTCCTTGGGCAGCTCCCAGCCTAATGTGAATATTTTCTGACCTATCTCATCTACTTCCACTTGGCTAATTAGAGTATCCATGGTCCTAATGCTCTTTTCTCTTTTTGGATGCCCTCTTCTCCTTACATACTTGGAGAAAAACTCATTTCTTTAACTGCTACAAGACACATATAAATCTGCCTGTCAAATGCTTTATTCCTGTTAGTTCCAAAAGCAGAAGAGAAATAACACAACATGCACTTTCCTCACATCTTTAAAGGCAAGTCACAAATAAAAGATAATTTTAGTTACACATCTTAATGCATATTCATTTCACAAGCAACAGGGAACACAATCACATCCTGAAGCCTCAGCTGGCTTTTATGCAACCAACTAAAAAACATAGCTGCTTTTCTCTGCATGAAACTGAAGCAAAGAATTTAAAACAAAACCACCAAGACAGTTTTTTTCTGATCTCTTGCTCAGCCTTCACCTGCCAGAGAGGGTCCTTCTGCTCAGGAAACAGCTCAAAATACTTGTGAGCCAGCTGGACTGGGGGAAGGGTTTGCAGTTTCAGGTTTGTCCAGGTGTGAACGAAGTTGGCCAGATTGACAAAGGTGTACAAGCCCAGGCGGTCGTTGCCGTAGTTAGACAGGTGTGTCATGAAGATGCTGATCTGTGGAGACAAAATGAAGAGCACACCTCGAGTCCTTGCATCACTAGATGGCAGTGCAGCTCCAGGTAATGTAAATGCCATTTGCATTTTGCTCTCAGTCAGAGCAGCAAGCCTTGGATCACATTCACACAGCCCTCACTGCTCTGGCCCCTCACTGAATCACATCCTTCTGCTCAACTCCACTCCATGAGGAAAAAGCTGGAACAGGTCCCAGGAACTCTGAGAGCTGTAGGATGTGCAATGCTGCCCTGGGGGTGGGCAACACTGACAGCACCTTTATGTGCATTTTCTTCACAGGATACAGCAAGAACAATGCTCACTGCTTTACTTTCAGAGGAATACCAATGCAATGTTAAAAACACAATTTCTGTTTTTATGGAAGAGTAAAAAATCCAAAGACCAAGGAAGCAGCTGAACTCTGTTGCTGTGACTTTAACTCCTGGTTGCAGGTCTAAGTTTTACAGAGTAAGTAGTTCCTCTCCTCTACAAAGGTATTCTGCAAGCACCAGCCTAACACACAGAGTACTTTCAAATAAATTTGCATGGAGTATTGCCAAGCAAGAAACACCAAAAGCTTTAAGGTTGCTGGTATTTCACTCTCCCAGTATCTTACCACAAAGGTGATCACCAGATCCACCCTCCTGCTCCAGCCCTTGCTCCAGCTGCACTTCTGCACCCCCAATGGAAGCAATGCTCGTGTGCAGGTTTCCCACAGGAAGGGCATTTTGGATACACCTAAACTGAGCTGAGGAGCAGAGCAGGAAGGCACAGACTGCAAGGATGGGCTCTCCAGGACTGAGGAAGGGCTGCAGACAGAACCCTCTGCAAACCCTTTCCAAGGTAATTTTTAACTGATGCCCCAGTCTGCTCTTACACTGAAATCTGTGACCCCTCTCCTCTCCACCAGTGATTTCTTTCTTGAAGTTCTTTTTAAAGTAGAACTTCCCCAAGATAAAACCTCCAGACTAATTTCCATTAAAAAAATTAGAAACATGACTCTTTTCATAAATAAATCTGCTAATGCCATGAATGAGCAATTTCTATTTAAAGTAAGACCTGATGTAAGCCACTTTAAAAAAAGAAAAGCTTATCATGGTCATAATTCTGAAATGAGTTTAGGAACTGAAGTTAAATCTTTTGTAAAGAAATTCCAGTCCTCAGCCTAAAGAAAGAAAAAGCAATGAATGAAAAGCTGCTATTTACAGTAAAATCAAAAGATACACACTGCTGAATCATGAGAAGATGATTTTTTTGTGGGTAGGACCGAGATTGCAAACTCCTTCCCTTTAAGCACCAAATGTATAACCTTTTCAAGTTGCCTTTTTTATTTCAGTTCTCAAAGCAGGAACAGAGCAGCCACAGGACTATGTTGTTCTCACTAAAGTTGCAATCAGCAGGTTTCCATGAAAAAGGTTAACCTGCTTTCCTGACAGCCCCTTTCTTTCCTACACATGGACTGACCTCTGACATTTTTAATGTCAATTCACCTCCTGGCAACTCCTCTCCTGCCAACAGCTACTGCACTGCCATGAAAGAAAAAGCAAGAGATGTTGAAAAGATTGCTACTTCAGGGAAAATGTAATTATTCTTTCTCTGAAGAGAATATCACTGTAATTTTAAGAATGTCAGTACAGGCTGAGAAATTGACTGGACATATCATAAATAATTTCCAGCATATAAAACTGTGTCAGTGAAGGGGAAAAATTACCAGAGACCTAAGCTCCCATTTTAGTTATGTTTTTCAAGTCAAATACTTTATGGTTAATTATTTACAACACAAAGATGATCAAATGCTGTTTGAAAACTTAAATGGCTGAGTCTTGTAAAGAAATCCATACTTAGCCAAGCAGATCCATGAGCTGATCCATGTAGGAGAAGATTCTAGATGGCATCATAAACATCACAGAGTGGCTGAAAGGGATGGTGGAGCACTCCCCACTTCCCTGTGCAGAAGGATGGGAACACACCACAATCCCCTTCCAGCTGCAGGTGGTGCCATTTCACACCAGGACAAACAATGATTATTTTTTTCCCTTCCATACTGGGTCTGTGATGCTTTGATTTGCTCTATGATACCACATCCTGAGTCATTCAAACAAGTTCTAATTAACAGGAATAATTAGTCTTTCTCTGCAACTAATACCATGCTATGCTTCTAAAGATTTACTCTCTTGGAACCACTGATCAAGGAGCTCTAAAAGGAATCCTCTGTGGCCATGTCCCAAGGCTAGACTCAGTAAATAACACTATTGGTTCAATAATCTTCCACCTCTGGGAAATGCTGGAAAATACAAGCACAGCTTCACATATTTCTTTTTCCCTCCTTCAACAGGGAAGCAGTTGTGAATGGAGTTATATTTACTCTTACAAGCATTTTAACCTCCCTTTCAGATGAAAAGAGCTTATTTGATTTTATTTTTTCCAGCACTCTTCTCAAATAATTTCTTTCAGGCATCTCAGCATTTTCTTGATTTCAGTGTAGAAGCATCACCCTTTTTTAGCTGTTCCTCATAAACAAACCATCATCTTGGTTGCACTTCAATGCACACTCCCCACAGGATTTAATATCCTCCACTGAAGGATACTGAGGGAACTGAAAGGGAATGCAGACAATTTTTAAAATGATGGTTTGGGACTAAATCTGGCCTCTGGGCAGAAGCTCCTTTCCTGCTCTCACTCATGTTCAGATCACAACTGCAAAGGTGCTCTCTCCTGTGCTCTGCCTTCTCCTTCCAGCTTCTCCTCAGCATTTTCTCCTTCCCCAGAGTGAAAGGACAGAGGTCTCAGTTACATTTGTTCTCCTTCCCTAGTCCTGGCTGTATTTGGGGTTCTGATTAGTACTGCAGAAGTGTAGGGAAATGAGAACAAGCACTCAGGAGAAAGAGCTTTTATCTTTTTGACTGCTCATTCTATTTCCTCACTACAACATTTCCCAATTAGAGGCAATAGTTTCTAGGTCAAAACCAGAGTTGAGACCGAGAAGGAGCTGCTGGTACTAAATCATGTCTCAGGAAAAGATGAACCAGCATGATCTAATTTATGTATTAAGAACAGAGAGATGCTTGACAAACAACTTAGACAGAATGAAACAGTACAACAAGTTACCCATCTTCCAGTGATGGATGTTAACTGGCTGGGTATTAAAAAAAATACTGATCACTACAAAATCAGGATTGTTAGGATGCTGCACCCATTGAAATTACACAAGGACAGAAACCAAGCTCCTGGAATCTTGCTAACAGCTGCTGTTTCCTGATGGAACAGGTGCCTGCCTCCCAAAGGAATGACAATACCATTCCCAAGAGTAACTAGCCCTTCCTAGGGCTCCTGGCTTCTTCCCCTGGAGTCAAGACATCAACTGTGGCAGCAGGGGAAGTGGAGGGAAGTCTGAGACTTGCAGGACACTGATGACCTTGAGGAGTTTAATTATTCTGGCATTTCAAATCTAGAACTAGAAGAGCTGGTATAAGAAAAACACAGGTAATAAACACTTATTACATAGTAGGCACTTATTTTTTTACTCTCTCTCTATATATTGTACAGGCAATTCCAACTTGAATTCCAACTTGAATAAATTCCTACTAATAATAAGTCATCAAGGTACTTCAGTCACAGGCACTGTGTCGCCCTCCCACCTGTGCAACAACATTGCAAGGCAGCACTGAGGCCTCCCAACTCAATGAAGCCATGCACAGCCCTGCAAAATAAGTTAGATTATGACTGACAATCAATTCTGTGGTCTAGGCTAGGCACTAGCAGCAGATGCATTACCAATTTGGAATATAGCTGGTATTTCAGCACATGTTTACAGACCACAAGAGTACATCCAACCCTCAGAACACCTATATTCCAATTAATTTGGCATTGTGCACACTCTGTTTGCAGTTCTGCTATTGTTTCCAAGTTACTCCAAACAGTTTTGTTTCAGGTATTCAGAGACTCAGTAACAGCAGGTTTTGCTCCATTACACTACCAAAGTGATGGAATAACAAATCAGAGCAGAGTCTATATTGAATATGTGTTTTTAATAGCTGAAAGAGAGTCCTTTCAGACCTGGATGCTTGCAGAAAACCTGTGTTCAATTCCACCACAAAGACTCCAGCTAGCAACTCCCTTTTCAGCCCTGAGGTTGTCCTGCTGCTTTTACAGCTGCCATGGACCTGTCCACTCACAGACTTCCAGTGAGTGGAATTCCATTTACACAGTGGTGTTTCCACCATAAATATGATAGACACCATTTTTCCTGCTTCTCACACTCAGTACAGTTAAGTATGAGGTTGTGCCAAACAAGATGGACAGAAAAGGAAGATCTGTGTGTGAAGGTCTTTGATTTTGATTTTCTTCTGTAGTGCCAGTACAGGGTCACATTAAGATACAGCAGGTTCTGCTGATGCTCATACAAATCCTCTCATTTTCAGTGCTAAAGGAGATAATTTCTCCCTTGCTGCCAGTCAATTAGCTTAATAACAGCTCTGCTCACTGCAACTGGGGAGAGGTAAAAATTAGAAGAAAATAATACTTAGAACTGAACACACACAAAGATTGCAATTATTTAAAGATCAATCAAAGTGTCTAAAGCATTAACAGCTTTTTCTCTTCATCAGCACTGCTGTAACCATGTCAAGAGCACACAGCTGGCTACACATTAGTTTCATTGTTGGGCTGTCAACCATCTGAAGGCTTTCACCCAATTCCTCTCCACAGGGCATTTTCCCTTTTCTTTCTATCTGCAGACACACACTATTTTGCAAGGAAGTGCACATAAGTGCACATAATGCAATTACTGCATTCTGTTTGTTTTTCTTGTGGGAAGCAAAGGTATAGAAAATTTTCATGAATTGTTGGCTACCCTTAAACATTTATCCTGTAGGATGGAAAAGCTCCAGATCTGTATCTTCTAGGGTTTAAAGGATCTGAGAAGCAATAATAAAATTGAGGGCAGTGCCTAGACTGACTTCTTCATTACACACAGCTCAAAAACTAATAGCTCACTTCCTTCAAAGGACAGATTTAAGTAACTGGTACAGTTTTGTTCTAAGAAACACTAAACAGGAATTTATTTTACTAATCCAAGAATTTCACTGGATATTGCAGAGAGAGATGAATCTGAAGTCACTCAAATTCTAACAAGTTGACCAGGAGCAACAATTGCTAAAATGCTTTCAAGTCAGTACAGTGGTACTGTTACTGAGACAATAAACCAGAGATGTGTCTGACTGGATAAGAGACTCACCACTACACACTTCTACAGTGCACATTTTCCTTGTGGAAAATTTCCCTAGCTAAACCAGTGCAAGTCCCTCAAGCCCCTTGTAAGTCAATAATTCAACTGATAATGTGGGAGAAATAAAGCCAGTATACCAATAATACAGGCTGCTGAAGGTTGCTTTTCCCTTCCCTGTGAAACCTTTTGTGCAAGATGCTGATATAGCATGGTCTTGCCCAGGGGCTGCAGCCAACAAGATCTTTAACAGGAGACAGACACTTAAAATATTACCTGAAGAATGGGCAATAGTGTTCCCTTAGTGCTTGGAGGCACTTCAGAATTCGGGATGTCTTACAGGAAGAGTGGTCAGGGTCACTTCCCAGCCACCAGTGCAGGGGCACCAATGCAAACCCCAGAACACAACCTGCCAGCTGTGAGATTGGCCACTCCAGCAAGCCAGCTGCTGGTTCCCAGCTACACAAACAGCATCTGCAGAGCAGCATTTCCTGGGGCTTTCCATACCTGCACAACATCTGCTTGTGCAGTGCTCTGGGAACAGGGCCCTCACACTGGTTCCCATGACACACATGGTCCTGTGGTTTTGTGTGGTTTGTCCTGCACATGGTGCTCGATGGAGCACACTCCAAAAGGCAGAGCCTCTCTTACACCATTGCACAGCCAAACCATTGAGAAGTTTTAAGCTCCATTCTTAGGGGCACTTATTTCATAGTAGGGTATTCAGTTCCTGAAAGTCTCTTCTCTTCAAAAATGGTATTTACTTCCAAATTAAATATAATGTTAAGATTAACATGTAATCCAAACTCACATTTTCCAGGCTTGGAAACTAACTATTTGTGTACTCATTATTGAGAACATTGTTTAGCTGACATTGTAATGATTCATGAAAATGGAAATCTCATCTCAAGCTTGTCTAAAAGGTCAGTTTTGAGGCAGTGACCTAATCCTGTGCCATTTTGAAGTCCCACACTGCTCTCTTCTGTCAGTGCTCTGTAGTTTCACCACCTCACTTCTTGTTTATCTTCCATTAAAGACAAATGAAAGGTTAAGCAGATGTGGTTCATTTACTCAGATCTTGTCTTTGAACTGTGTGGTTCTTTCACTTGGATCTCTTCTTTGAAGCTGCTGTGAGAAAGCAACTGAAACTTCTCAAACCTGACTGGAGCCCAAGCATTCCTTGCCTGCAGCCTTCTCACCTCAGTTAGTCCTCCCAACACTTGGCATCACAACTTTGGCACAGCAGAGAATGAATTTTACCTGAGATGCTCACAGCAGTTCTTTACATTCAAATTCTCCAAAAAATTCCATCTCAGGAGTCTTATTTCATGCAAAAAGTAAAGAACAAGACAGGCTGGCCCTGCTGCATTACTAACAAAAAAACAGCTGTCAAAAAAGGTGGAGACTGCTTTGTACAACTAAGAACACATATAATATTGGATCTTCATTTAATTAATTGAAAAAATCAAAAGAACTCACTGTCAGTAACCATTACTGTTTGGGAGACCCAGCTGGAACATTCAGAAACTTTTCCTTTAATTAATTTAAAAAAAATTTCAAAATTCCGCTGTACTTACTGGATTGAGAACCACTGTGAAGAACAACTCTCCTCCTTGAATACTTTTATCTAATTCCTTTGGACCTCCAGGATACTCTTTATAGAAAATGGTGTGGGTGAATAAGCCACAAGTCTGCCGAGGAAGCACCTGAATTTATGAAAAAAACATTAAAAATTGAAGAGTTTATACTTTAAATGAGATGATAAAAGCCAGAGAAGTAAGATACAACAGATAATTGCTGGTTATTTTTGGCCTCAACTATGCTGGAAATCAATACTGATCTAGATAAATTATTATCACTAAAATCATAACATCAAAAATTAATCACATTTTATTTTAAATTGGAGACTGATCTCTATCAGCAAATTACAATTCCAGAGCCTCCTCAAACTCATTCTCTCCACAACACCTCATCCTAAAGCCAAGTATTTGAAGTCTAAAGTTTTAAAATGGGAAAGATAATCTAAAGTATGAATCAGTCTATATCATATCAATCAGTTCCACTTTTATCTGAATGATGGCTTTGTTGTAAATTGAAACTGTAATTTGGAAAGGCAAATTAGGGGTTTTTTTGGCTTAGGCAACACCACCAATAATTCTACTCTGACACATGGGGAATTTTGCCAGTAATGCTCATCTTATAAGGAAGATCTACTTCTCATTCAACTGTGCAATTTTTTTTGAGACTGGCTGAAATACACAGTACAAGCAAAACTATTTTTAAAAACAATCCAAGAACGAATTTTTTGAATATGAAGAACTACTAAATGCACTTATGTTTTTCATCAGAAACTCAAAATATTTTCTCCTGAATTCAGAAAATAAATTACTGAGAGTATTTAAATGACATCTATTCCTTATGAAGCAATCAACAGCTGAGTATGGATGTTCATGTACAATGCTTAACTGGGATTGTTATGACAGATCACCTTTTAAAGCACACAAATGCCTTGTTTGACACAGGTTGTGGTTTTGGAGATTCTATTTCTTGCAGTTTGATTTCTCAACAATTTTTTGTGATGTAGAGAATGCTGTGATCATGGATTGTAAATTCTGTGTTGTCAGAAAATGTATGGAATTTGTACATCTGCTATAAACTTGCCTAAATGTTTTAAAAACCTTAGGATTTCATTGAGGAAGTATGAAAATTTTTCAAAGAGGCAGGGAACGAATGGGAGGTTCTCTGACAAATCTTACACAACAATGTTCTAACTGAGTGTACTCATTATTATTAGCCTGCAGATGCAAAATATTGATGCATTTGCCCTGGAGAACTGAGAGCTTGAGACTCCCTCAACAGGTGGTTTTCTATGACTGGTTTTGGAAATAGATTTTTGGCTGCAGTGTCCTTGTGTTACATCTCATTATGTGTCTTCAAATGACGTGTTTTTACAAATATTTATGGAAGGGATTTTTGGAGATTCTGAGTCAAATCTGTCTTCTCCAAATGCCTTGTGCTCCCTGAGCACATCCACAAACCCATTATTTCACAGGCAGTGATTGCTTTGAGGAGCACAAACTGCAGCTCAACCCTATACTGCTTTTGTATACAGTTTTCTTCCTAGATTTCTGGAGATCATTTTCATTTGCTTCACCCAAAAATAGATCAAACCTTTAAAATATTACTACTTAGCTTAGCAAAGTGGTATCCATGGCAACCTGAGAACAATACCAGAATTCTGTTCTAAGTGGCAGTGCTGTGCCAAGGCTCTCAACCTCCCAAAAGTGCTTGTTGCAGCCAGAGGTACAACACAGGGCCCCCATTCACTGCTCTCCCAAACAAAGTTACTTGGGAACATGCCACCAAGTATTTTGGAGAGCTGTTCTGAAACACTTCTGAGATAATACTGACAAGAAGTGAACCTGAAATAGCCTCCACCCCAGTGCCCAGATGGCAACAGCACAACGCCTTCCATGTCACTGTGTACAATCCCCTCCTTTGGCAAACGTGGCTGTCAGTGACAGTGCTGGCAGGTATATGTGGGAGGGATGTAATTCAGGAAAACAGTGGGATTTGAGAGCTCTTTGGTAGCCTGGAGGTGGTGTGGGGGGTGTCTTCCTTCCCTGCAGCTCCTCAGGCTCTGGGTTAAACCAGGCTGCAAAGCCTAGCCTGCATTTGTGTATGGCAGGAAGCCAAACAAGGGAAACCGTGCACAGCTCACAGGGAAGACACAAATATGAACCCACCCAGGTGCAGATTCTGAGATGGCTTAACCTGGCAGCACTCTTCTGCAATTAATGGCACCATGCAAATTGAAAACCTGACAGAAATCTAACCCAGCATATTGTGTCAAGTTGACTTTTCCCTTGAGCTCTCAGAACCAGCATTACCCACAGGACTGGAACAGCTCACAGCCTGTTAACTGTGTCAGCAGGGTCCCTGGATGTCACCTCCATCAGCAGAAACATCACCCCCATCAGACTGACTCTAATTAACAAGACACTGTCAAATACATCTTGCTACTTATGCACAGAATGATGTGCTCCTCACAATGTGAACTTTCAGGATACCCTGCTTTTCCATGAAAATGGCAGAGTACAAAATGAACATCAGCAATACAACTCACCATGATGTTTTTGTGGATGAAGCCTCGTCTGTACCTTGCAGGTTTCAGATGTGGATATTCTTCTGTGCTGGTAACTCTGATGTTCCAGACCTTTTTCCAGGCATCATAAAGTTGAACATGCACTGGATAGACTCCTGAGTGGTGTGGAGCCACTGCATAGCCCAAGTCTGTTGGAATACCATGTTCCTAAAACATGACAGAACAATGGTTGCACTCAAAAAGTTAAGAAATTTGATGTTTTGGCATTTCTCAAATGCTTTGTTTGTGAAAGACCAAAGTCTGAAATGCAAGTGACAGTAATACCAAATATTCTGATCTGGAAGGAGATGGAGGGCATCATGGTAAAGATGAAACACAGGATTTTAAGACAGGAGGGTTTTTAGAAAATATTTTTGTGAGTAGGCAGGGAAGAAGGATATAAATGCATTTTACATTGGTTTCTTCAATCTGCATTAAACAGAAAGTTGTACTCTTTAAAGTTCTTGGAAGGAATTTGCTCACAAACCCCGATTTCAGAGAGAAAATCACTGGCACATACTCAACACAACACGTAGCATTTGGCAGCTACAACTACAAAACCACAGTTTCCACTACACGTCCCTTCACAATTACCTGGATCAGGAATTTCAAGAGTCACTTCATTTTCCCTCTAGTCCATTCAAAACACAAATCTGTTTTCAAAAACCAGTCATGTTAAAAATGGAAGAAAAATAACTACTTGTAAGACTCTCCAGGCAGATGTTGCAGACTAAACCCTGCTACAGCACATTTCCTGTTTTTGAAGACTCCTGGTGTTCCTCATGTGTGCATACTCACCTTGGTGCCATTACACTCTCTTCACATCCAATTATTTTCCTACAGGTTACTTTTCAAAGGAACAGTACATAGCAGATATTCCTTGATATCTGCACAGTGGAATTCAGTCTATAAGAGATCATTTTGCCATGACTTGCACTGCCTTTGAATTCTTAAGATTGAATTGATATGGTCATCTTCACCATATTTCCTAATCATGCTGGGTGTGCAAAACATTGGCTGATACCTGGATCCTTTGAATCAACTAGTAACTAAGGAACAAAAAACCTCAAGAAAAACAGGTGTGTGATGTTAGTAAAACCATTTATGGTGTGTAACACACATGCCTGGTTCAATCACAGTGGAGAACCCTGAGTTCTCTGTGTTTAAAGAATGGTGAAGTTCTTGTTTCTCTTTAGGAATTTATGGCACACATAAGGGGCACCATGTGTAACCTGCCAAACAGGAATGAGTAACATCTGCCCTCCTGGTTGTACTGCACAAGGAGATAAAGAGTGGATACTCCATCAGTTATGCCACTTTACACAATTTAATTCCATCACAGATAATCCAATTCTTCTTCCTTTTATCTTTCCTACTGCCCTTAAGCAGGCACAAACATCAGGAAGGAAAATCTTCACAGAACACATAAGAAATTGCACTTTCTAACATCCCACTGCATCACCTTCATTTATCTATAAACAAAAGTCTGATTCTTAAAGCCTCTCCCCACAAGTTTCACAATAGGCAGTAATAAATATGTATCCTAAATCCTTCACTCTAATAAGGGGCCTATCATCTTAATGAATTCCTTACTGACTGTTATTCTCCCACACAATACACACATTGAGTGGATAATGCACGAGGCATCAGCAATTTTGGCCTCTTTCAAAAATGTGGCTACTTTTCTCTGTTATTAATTTAAATGCTCTGAGCAAATGAAACATAATGAGCAGCTTCATGTCTGTATGTCTAAACATGAAAAAAATAATAGAAGGTATCTGTAAGCACTAAAACCACTGAAAGTAGCAAAGAAAATGGCAATTGCTGAAGTTAAAAAAAACAGGGTTGAAAATGCACTATCCTTATAACACTCTTTAACAATTCCATCCTGCACACTAATCCCAGAGGATGGCTTAGGTCACACCAGAACTACAAGCACTCATTTAATTCCAGTGGAGCTTGCACCAGTACACAGATTTGTAGTAACTGGACACAAGATTTCTAAATTTTCAGGAATCTACTGCAATGCTTTCTTGAAAGGAAACATTCAAGTGGAGCTGTCCTGTACTCAGTACAATTTACAGCAAACTTGGAGAAATCTTTGTTTGAAAGAAAGCATGTGTCTCACTTCAAAGTCAAGCTGTCAAATACAAAATTTAATTGGCTGACAGTCAGGTCTGTCCTGCTCTCCTACACTCACTGACACATGACCATGAAGTGCACTCCTTGTTCTGCTATTTCAAATCCCCCTGCTCCTTCCAGGAACAAAGCCATCACCTGCCAGCTGAACAGCAACCAACGGAGTATTTCTTCTTTCAGAAACTTGATTTTTTTTTCTAATCTAAACAGAATAATGGTTTCTGAAATGCAAAAACGTAACTCACTAAGGCAAATTTTTTGTTGAGGATCATCTGCTCCACCAGTGAGGACTCATTGTGGAAGAGGTGTGGCTGCATGTGACTCCACATGTGGGGAAACCACCAGAACTCATCCACAGATCTCAGCAGCAGATCATCACCCTCATCCTCCTCCTCAGTCCCTGCAGAGAAAATGAAACAACAAAAAACCCAAGTATGTCTGAAGTAAAGTTTCTGCTTTATGTTTTTACAAAAGTTGGAAACACTAAGAATGATATTAACATAATAAATTGTGACCAGTTAAAATACTTCCTGCTGAGGCACTGGTGACAAAATGGGGCAGTCAGGAGCACTTTGCCAGCCCACATCCTATTTAATACTCTCTCTTTTATCTCTCCTATTTCTACAGTGGATTTAAAACAAAATTATTTTAAGGGATAATATATATTGCTATATTTCTGCAGTAGAGATGAAACAATCACAAGGATGAATTGTGGCAGCTCAACAGATCCTTCAGCAAAATCAATGCAAAATTTTATGTGACTGGTGGAATTTACCACTCAAAAGCAGACTGAAAGAAACTAAATTTTAATAAAAGGGGGAGGCATTCAATCTGTTGCACACCAGCAGGAACACAGCACACTAAGCCCCTTAGACTGTCATTCCTACTTGTCCTCACACTATACAGAACACCATCAAAATCAAAGTAATTTTAGTGTTTCATTCTTACCTGTGTGATAGAATTTTCCTGAAAATCCCAGGTTGAAAGTAAAATTTGTAATCTGGGCTCTCAAAAGATTCTGAGTATCAAGCAGGGCCTGAAAAAGAAACAAGCCAGCATATAAACATATAAACCTGCAGAAAACACAACCTGGCACAGAAATTTAATACAACAATATAAATATTTTTACAGTTATGTGCCTTTCCAATTGGTTTTGCTATTTAAAAGCCACCCTTTATGTAAGACAGAACAGTACAGGTATTTTTATTAGCACATAAAGATTAAAGAGTGCATGAAAGCTCCATCATTTTCCTCATGAAGGTGATGAGCTATGAAATGCTGGGCTACTCCCTGAATCATGAGCTAGGAAAACAAAGGGACACACAAAGACCTTCCTCTGGTCACTCAGCAAACCTGGGCCACAGCCAGGACTGCATTTCAGATCTCCTGTGCCCCCAGCACTGCTCCATCCACAAGGGTGAAGAGCTCCTGTCAGAGTCACATTTCTCTACACCAGCTCAAGGACATCCACAGCATTTCAGTCATGGTTCAAAATCATGGGCAATGCAAAAGGAAAAATCTAGAGACAGCAAGAAGCTGAATCAACTCAATTCCACATCAGAGAACTGGATTGCAGATTCCCCCAAATTGTGACTCATTTCTCAGACAGTGAGCACACTGACTGCCAGCATCTGTGTACTTGCACTAAAGCAGTACAAACAAAAAACCAGCATGTAGGAAGGAGGGGGAAGCATTATCCATCAGATGCAGCTTCACTCTTTGCTTTCAATATGCTCTTCTTGATTTGTTACTCCTCAGATTTACATATTACATTCAGGAGCTCTCTCTCAGACTCTTACACCCTGCTCTTCTCTCATTCAGTCCTTCAGGTGGAACACAGAAACCCAGCTTTCCAAACTTTGCAAAGCAAGAACACAACAAATGAGAAAAGGTGACCAAAAAGTTTTCCAAGTCAACATACAGTACAGCACAATGATTTTAATAAAGTGATTGAAGCATAACTATTGTCAGGGAAGAGTAACTGTGTCATGAATGGGGAAGCATTTAACTGCACAAAAAAGATTAAAATTACTGGAGATTTTTAGACACCCAACTTCTGAAATGCAAAGACAACTCAGTACCTTGAAAAATATGAGCCAGTAATTTTCCTTATATAAGTTATTTGCCTACAATTATGTGCCAATGACCACAAAATACTAGGAAGTCCAGTCAGTTTAGGTATTAGGCACAGTACACTCAACCAACAATTCCTTAAAATACAACTCATTTTACAAACTGAGGCAAGAGCCACCTTATTAGAGCACACAAACTCTTCTTCAGGTCTTTCCCAGGGCTCACCTGGTAAAGATCATCATCTTTCACTGCAAAGCCTGAAAACTGTCCTCTGAACAAGAGACACTCTACAGGAACGTGCAAAATGAAGCACAGAATGGGGATAATTGAAAACAAGCTCCAGACTTATGAAGCAGAATATTAAGTGAAAAATCTTGCAATGCTGTAACGAGGGCTTTTGCACAGGCTGAAAGTGCAGAGATCTCTGAGGAGGCTTCTCATTCTAATGAGAGGCAGCAAATCTGCACAGGATTTATATGAAAACCAACCTTGAGTTGCTCAGAACCTATTCAATGAAATAATTTTCTTTCTGCATGGTTAAAAAGGTAGGAGGCAAATAATGCAGCTCTTCTCTTGCCAAGTGCTAAGGGCACACACAGTGAGGGGAAGGGATCCTGAGCACAGCCTGACAGCGAGGAAGCACCAAGGGCTGCTCCCTTCCTTCCCTCTGCATTAAGAGCTGTGAGCATCTTTTGGGCTGAAGGTTTTATCCTCTACCTTTCTAACACCAGCTTGTCACCTCCAGTCTGCTCTCAGCAGGGTGGAAAACCAGAATGGCAAACAGACTTTTAAAAGAGAGCAGGGAGAAAAGGTGGCAAGAGACCCAAGATATTTCTGTAACAATGCAACACTGAGTTCACTTCTTCCCTGGGAATAAATTTTGCCACCTTCTCACCTGGTGTTGGGAATGCATCAGCTGATTCCAAGGGTGTACCTGCCCTGCCTGTGAGGAGGGATGCCACAGACCTGCTGTGAACCACTCTGGGTACAGACAAGCCGAGCTAACATTTCAGTTGTCGTGCCTATGATTATTTTCTGGGCGACTTGACATTTTACTCATCTTTCAGGTTCTAAAAACAAAATGTTAAAACTCATGAAAAATATATAGTAGCAGATGGCAGGGCCTATTACTGTGAGTTTCCATCAGAAAGACAGAAAGAGAGAAAAGTAGGGGGACTAAAAGCCTGAAATTTCATTTCTACATGCTGCTTTATAAGCTGAAGGTAAACTGCTGGTATTTTCTGGGTGTTTTATGATTGTTTATGAACAGCCCCTCTGGGTATCTGTATGAGATGTTACATAAATACACCAGTACTGAAAATTTTATTTTAAAACCATCTAGTCAAGTCTTCATATGTTTATAAATAATTATTTAGTACATGTTATATTTCTGCTGGTACTAAAAAGAAAATAAATCGCTGACTGCATAATCCCTTTCACGTACACAGCTCCAGTGGAGAACTTCCTTTTGAACTGTTCCTAAGCTCACAGACTAGGGTTAAGAAATTCCTAGTGCCAGAAATCAACTGTAAGTGTTCAATTTATGATGAAAGACCCCTTTCTTCACTAATAGTAAAAATAAAAATCTCAGAAAAAGGTCCTGTTACAATTCAAGGGATAGACAAAAGTTATCCCAATAGCAAGAACAACAGATTTTCTCATTTCTCAAACAGGACAGAGGCATGGACAGATGACATGGGCTGTCAAAACTTCTTGTTCAAGTCAATCAGGTGAAAAGCCAAGGATAAAATTCCTATCTTCAAACCTGTTTCCCACTTCCCCAGTCAGGAAGCCATCCTGCCTCCTGCCCTCAAACATCTCAATGTGACTTCACTTTAGAGTCTGCCACAGAGAAGCTACAAGAGTCAGCCTGTCTTCAGCAAACAGACAGCTGTAATTTCTTCAGCATCCACACAAATATTCAGACTCAAAGGCCTTGAGTGATCAAAGGAATAAATCAAGATTGCCTTGTTGAACTCTGGTTCACCAAAGAGGAACGACGCCTTCTTTGTGCAGTCACACCAACATATTTATGACTATTTTCCTGTTGAAAAGCTGCTAAAGAACTCAGGCACTTGAAAAGAGAAATAGTTCAATATGCTGGTAATTCTGCTTGTAATCACGTACATTTCAACTAAATTGGCAAGCAGACAGCCAGAGCCTCACAGTGCTGCAGCATTCACATCTTACACTTGACATCAGTACATGCTTTCATGTCAGCAACAAATCCAAGGGCAGCTCCACCATTTTCCAGAAAGCCTTGCTCCTCCTTTTTTTTGGGGGGGAAAGCAGATCTCATGTCTCAATGCTTGCTTGCTTAACTGCTTTACTGTCTGACAATTCTATCAAAGGAGCCATTAAATTAGGAATTATTTTGCTTTTAAGTAAAACTTCTCATGTCCTGTTGGCTCTTGGATACAAGTAAGGACCTTCTGAAAAGGAAGGACAAATGAATAGAAAGAGTAATGTGAAAGCACCTGAGTTAAAAGCAGAGCAAGCCCCTCCATGGCAGCCCTTATCCAGAAGTAGCTTTTATTTTTCCATATTATATTTCTTCTGTAACCTCTGCCAAGAGAGGGAAGAAACAGAACTGAAGCCATTTTCTGAGTGGAGTTCTTGGTGTGGAGAGGTTTAATGAGCTGTGGCTGATGCAATGTTATTTTACTCTGCACTTTCTGGGACATCACTTTGGCTTTTCCTGCTCTGGGAATGCTGCAGCACAAGCTGCTGCTCAGGTACTTACACCTCCCCTGCCTCCCTCAACCTCCCTCCTGCAGAACCTGGGGTGTTGGGAAGCAGCACAACAAGCAGGAATAGAAGAGAGCCTCAGGGAAGGTCCAGCCCAAGTGCCTGGGAGTCAGTATTTTATGGGGCTGTTTGGCTTCTGAGGAAAAATGATTCCTTCGTGATAAATTATGTATTTTGGAACATCATTAAAATGCAATGACCACTTTCTGGATTTCCAAGATTAGCAATTTGACACCCAATACTATAAACATTTAATCTATGCAGGAGAAAGAATAATTGCTTTGGGTATAGGGATGTACCTGAAAAAAACATTTCACCTATCCTTCAGCCAAAAGGACAAGAAGGATTCATTTGTCTTTGTGCACTCTCTCAGCAGAGCTGACAACACAGAGAGGGCAAGAGAAAAAACAGAAAACCTTCAGCTTTTTCTGTGAAGTATTTTGCTGGCAGAGAACATGTAACCCGATTTTCCCTCTAGGAGCCAATGAAGTGTCAGGCTGGAGCCCAGTTATGTGGCCCCTAAAAAAATTCAGGAGCCACAACTTCATCTTAGATGTTCAAACTTATGCATCCAGTGAAGGATCCTTAAAATATAAAGGGCCACTTTGGAAAATGTTGCTCAAACGATTTCAATCAAAAGTTTTTTCATCAGGACACGCTGTTTTAAATGTCACTGGGTCTTCCTTTAGAGTTGTTTTTTTTTATCACATAAAATAATGATCTTGATGATAGTGCAATTATGTATTTTCAAGCAATTAGGCTCTTTCATCTAGGTAAATGATCTGTAAAACCAAGAGACTTAAGGAATATTTCTAACTTCCTACACCAACTTCTCACTTCTTGGAGAGGAGGCTGAGGTACCAGCTAATGAGAACTGAGCTAATTACTTCAAGGTAACTTGAAGGTTACAAATACTTGGTGCCAATAGCATTTAATAAAGCAAAGTAATTAGCATGCTGTTTTCAGGGTTCTGTCTGAACTTCTGCTTTATTAGCTCTTAATTAAACTGTACTTAGATGAAAGAAGTTACTGTTACTAAACAGCTAAATGATCTCATTATTTTGTAGTTAGCAGAAATAAAATCCTGCATTTCTTTTAATTAAAGGTCAAAAAAATCCCAGGTCAGTTGAAACAGAACCAATAAACATCCTACCACTACCTGTTTTCCCCTGGATTTTGGTCAGATAGGATTCAAAAGGAACCTTGCAGGTTGCATTTTTACCTAATACCTGACCTGCTTATCTAACACCAAGTACTAAGAAGTCAGTTCTGAGTGTAACAGAACTCAGAGTAAAACCCAAGTGGCTCTAAAATGCACTCACCATCTCTTGGTACTTTTAAGTTCTTGTGATCTGGTGATGGCCAGTCCAGAGGGAATGTGAGGTTTGTCAGCTCCAGTGGAATCCCTCTGGTAGCCAAGCTGCAGTCACACAGAGCCCCAGAGCTCAGCCCTGAGCAGACAGGCCATCCTTCAGATGCTGTTCCAGGTCACTTCTGGGCCACTCTGCTCTGCCTGCTTAGTCTGGCTCGTCTCCATTGCATCCCACCAGCAGCAGATAAATTCTAAGGGCTGTGCATTGATTTGTGTTGACACTTGTCTGGCTCCCAGGAAATGTTATGCATTACACCTCTGCACCCCTCATTAGCCAGCCCACACTTCTACAGCTTCTCATCCTGTCTGCAAGGGTGCACAGGGTTCTGTCACAGATAAAACAGTGCCATGGCTGCTCTGTCTAACAGACATGTATTTTATAGTCACCCAGCTCAGAAAGGACAGAGGTTGTGATCCGAGCTCCCAGCTCCACATTCATTATCAACAGCGCATTTGCTCCTCATTTAATGCTTCCTCACAGGCCAGCTCCCACTGCAGGCAGCAGGCAGACCTGGCTGCAGGACAAGGGGGGCTGTCCAGGAGCTCCAGCTGCAGCACATCCCAATCCCTGACTGGGCCCTCTCACCCTGGCTGGAAACAGCCCTGGAAGAAGGTCAAGCCTTATCTCTGAGCAGCAGAGAGCTGGGGGCTCAGCTGATGTGCAGGCAGCAGCTCTGCTCTGAGCAGTCACTCCATGGCCACGTTACTCTGCCCAAAGCACCAGTGCTTCAGAGGTGCCATTTCAGACCCACCTTTACACCATGGCTCGTGTACAAAAGGTGATGTTCTGTAAAACCTGCTTTCCCACACATCTGATTCCCAAACTGCTACTCCCAAGGTGCAGTAGCTTGCAGCTCCCTTTGTGCTGCTGCCCAGAACCTGCTCTCCATGCCAGGTCTCCAAAGCACCTCCTTCCCTTCCTGCTCTGCCCACGCTGCTACCCAGGCAAGAAAGGAACAGTGACCTCATGGCAACCCCTGCCAAGGGCAGGGACTCCTTCCACTAGACCAGGTTGCTCCAAACCCCATCCAACCTCACCTTTCTGTTCACCCTGTGCAGTGCATCACTGCAAAAAACTCTCCTTCCTGATGTCCAATATAAATCTACCCTCTTTCAATTCAATTCCTGGACTGACGGGGCACACTGGGAAATAAAAAAAACCCATTCCATTTCTTTAGGTAATGAAAATAAAAACGTGGTGTCAGTGTTACATACATCAAATCCCAGAGAGTGTGAATATGGCCTTCTGGAAAAACCTCAGCCTTAATTTTATCTCCAGTGCCAATATCCTCTGGACCTCAAAGCCTGAGCCTGGACAAACTAAGACCCACTCACCCCCAAAAGGCCCACAGGCTGTGCTTCCTGCTCAGCACAGTTTTAAATAAATAAGTTTTCAAAGTCTGGTCTATATCATTATCTGAATGATCAGAGTTCTAAAGTGAGTGAAATTAATCTAGTTTTCAAATCCACACAGAATTCAAAGCACTTAAATTTTGACATTGTTTTCCCACAGAGTAACAGTGGCCACAGCTACAAAATAAATCTGATACATGATTACAGCAAAACTCAACCCCACAGACCAAGGTACAATAAGCTGTTCTTTAGGAACCTTGGAAGGACTGGAGACTACAAGCTATGTCTAAAATGTTAACTCCAAGCACAGAGAAACACCTTGGGATTTGTTCACCCCTCAGCTGATACTTCTACCTGCCCCAGGTAAGACTAAAGCACAGCATTTGTATTAATGCTGAGTTTTGCATACTAGAGAACAAAGTGTGCAAATGAATGAAGACTCCAACCCTGTAAGCCAGATAAAAACCAAAATAAACTGTTAACTCTCCCTGCTTAGCAAAGCACAACAAAATTACCCCATTATTGGCATATTAAATAAAGATTATTCCACGGGCTGGGCAATGTATCAATGTCACAGTTCATTCACAAATGTTTCTTAGATATTCTTTTTTTTTCCTAATAGAGCCAAAAAGATTCCTCTGCTTCTAATACTCTACCTGAATAAATATAGATATCTACCTCTGTACCTAGTTTCAGGTGAGCTAAGGAAAACCAAAAGCTCTTTTTCCATGTTTCAGCTTTACTGACAGAAAAAAACCCAATCTTTAACAAAATAAATTTCATTTTCTCACTCTGTCTGAAAGCTCCAGGTAAGATACAGCTGGGAATTCAGTCTTCAGCTTGCTCACCAGCCAAGGGTCACAATTTATGTTTTTTTTCCTTCTCTTTATGAGTAGTTCTAAAGTAGTGGAATGAAATTCCCTAGCTACATCAGCATTGGTATCATAGAAAACACAAAAAACCCCCAAGTCTCCACAAAATAACAAATAAACCTCTTTTCTAAAGCCATACTTTCATGATTATATGTAGCCAACACAGAAATACATAAAAACTTATTTCAAGCTAATAAGAACTTTGACAGTTTCAGTGGCTCCAACACAGTACCAAGTCTAAAGGACGTAACTGGAGAAAACCCCAAGACTTCAGAGAAAAAGGGGAGGATGATTTTGCTAGAAGTGTTAATACAAACCTTACCTATTTTCATGAGTTCTTGTGTTTCTAAAAGACAAGATGACAAAAGCTAGGTGTGCCTAGATAAACATCCCAGCTGGCAAAGCCTACTGCAGCCTCAAACCACACAAAGGGATCCAACTGAGCTCTGCACTTGATTTACTGTATGAGACTGAGAACATATCTCAACACAAATCCCCTGCCAATATTCCTTCCAATAGCATATTTCATACTCTTTTGCCAAATCTAATTTTTAAAGACTTACATAATCCTTCTACTTCCTTTTGGATATTAGTCTCTATTCTGCTGCTTTTATTGGCTATTCAGCCTGCACTTAAATATCCCTGTGCCTTACATTAAATATTTTATCCATCCTCACTGTTTATACCCTGCAGACATCTGCAGCCTATTGCTTTCTGCTTTGGTCATCCTTACTTACTGAATTCTTTAGCCTTCATTTTTTCATTTTTTTGCTCAGATGTTTCCTTACTATTCTGGTGTTTCTAAGCACTCTCCAAATATTTCTAATCAAGTAGTACAGAACTGAGCACAATCTAGACATCTCCTCAGTCAGTAAGATGAAGTACTTCACTGATGTAAGATGTTTTACATAGTCTGTCTGAGTTTAAAACCAGCTTACATTACAAACTGAGACATATTTCAGTATTCATCTTGTTTTAGGATATTTCAGGATTACCATTTTCACCATTTCCATTACTTTTAACAATGGCAGGGGAAAAGGACAAGTGATAAGAGGAACATCCTGCAGCATAAAGAAACATTTTTTATAGAAATGTAAAATTGATTTTCAGCCTCCTTTTGAGTGCCATTAGCATTCTACCAAAGACAGCTCTGAGGTATCTTTAGCCCAAGTCCACTCTAAAATGGAGAAGAGACACTTGTCTTATTCCCAGGATTGCTAACACTAAAAGGCAAGTAAATGGGAGCTTGAGGAAGAGCTGTGGCTGATCAGGTGCACAAAAATGCAAGCAGTGCTCCCAAAACAAACCTGTCTCCTCTGGAGGGCCTTTGTTGTGTGGATTTACTGACCTGGACTGGAATCAATGTGGAGAGGATTCTTCTGCACAGTCACAGACTTTTATTTGTCCTCTCCACTGTTTCTATTTTGAAATGGATTGCACTATAATTTGTGCAGTATAAAGTGGTTTTAAATTTAATTTATTACTTATCTCAGATATGAAGCCATATTTTAAGGAGCAACACTAACTCATCTCCAGGACTGCAATGTGAAAGAAGGAATCTCCTAAAGAGTAACTACTTCTAAAAATTGGTTGTAAGGTTTTTATGGTCTGTGCACAGAAAAAGAAACTGGAATTGTAAATAGACAGGGAATTGTTATTCCATGAGGGGCTACACATAAACTGGCAAGCAACTCCTTTTCCTTTACTTGGTTTTGTAAGCATGGCCACCAAGAATCAGTCATGTCATTGCACTGACCTTCCAGACTGAACAGGACAAGCAAGGTCACTGTCCATGCAGCTGTAGTGTAAAAGAAAGGAATGAATTAGGAGTGCCACTTCCACTCTTGTTTTTCTCCTCTCACCAGACTGTGCCTCCTCAATGTGACTGAAGAGCAGGATGGAGGAAGGCTCACTTTTGGTATCATATTTCACAGTTAATGGCTTTGATTTCTAGATGTGTCTGCACTTTGGTTTTTATTTGTTGGCTGTGAAAGTTGTATTCAGTTCTGCTAGCAGCAGGAAGTGATGGCTCACTTGTCACTGAAAAAGCCCAGAATAAATCCTGCAGCAGCCACTGTGCAGCTCTGGGGGAAGCTGCATTGCATTATTATTGTTTGTATTACTGAGGTGCTTGCTGAACAAAAGGAGCCTCTGACCAAGAGAACTCACAATCCAAGGAAGCAGAGGGACTGACAGGATAGCAGCTTTTGTCTCCATGGCCAGGTGGATTGACCCAAACACTGCAGAGTTCAGCTTATGCTGACAACATTCAAAGTGTGCAGAATCACATGCATTTTCTATCACACCCATGAAAATAGTCACCTACATTCCTGAAGTGTATACTTTTATGTAGACAGAGGAAGATAGAGCTTGCTAACCACGTGGTTGTGAACCAAAAATGATCTCAGTGCAAGCTGCACACTGGGTGGACATCAGCATATGTGAGGATTGGAAGCCTGATGCTCAGGAGTAAAGATATCTGCATAATAAATTAAGTCAAGGGAAAAAACTAAGTGTTACCAAGTACTCAGAGTTAGATTGCTTGATCTCAGGTGAGTGTCATTCCTAGAGTTTTAAATAAAAGAGCTCTTGAATCAGAAAACTCTGTTGAGAACAGGAAGACACCACTGGCACATTAAGCCTAAGGATAGCAAAGCATTCTCCATCACAGAGAAACATGGGGACTTGAGAAATGACAACAAATTACTCTGGTTTCCTGGAAAGCTGCAGATGACTGAACCCACAGTGCACATCATCTTGGGCAAGCACCAGCAGATCCACAGAAGTTGTCATTTCCTTACTTTGGTTCTATCCTGAAGACAACCACAGAGTGTAAAACCAACAGTCAGATCAGGTGCTGGGGTACAAATCATTGCCCTCAAAGACCTCACAGGATTTTACCATGCCAAGAAGCAGTTTCTGCAGTCTCTGACAGCAAGAAACTGCAACTGAAATGCATTTTCCTTCTCTTAGCTGTCTGCCACTGAATTTATAACAGTAGGAGATGTGCAATCCTTGACACATCATTGTCTCAAGACTTAGGTCTGCATGAAACATTTTTAAATTTCCATGTACAGTGTCAGAGCATTTAAATTAAAAACTAACGCAAAAAAACCCCCCCATCAGATTCAGTTATTTCAGTACTGCAAAACTAAACAGGGAGAAAAAAAATCTAAAATCTGAATTTACAGGAGTGAAGGCTGCAATACCAAAACTGCATGCATGGTTTTTGTCATCATCCACCACGGATAAACTGTTAAATTAAACTCAGCACCAAGCTTGTTCCATGGATTTGCTTGTGTCCAGCTCACACAGGTGCAGAACAGGAGGAAGAGGCCCACAGGGAATTCCCAGCATTGCTCTGGCAGCCCCAGAAGTGTCACACTCAAAGCAGAGCCAGCTCCTCTGCATCCCTGTGGTTCCTCTGCAGTCCCCTTGCTCTGGGAGAGGATTTTTTCCTGCTTTCCATTGCAAACATCAGTATGATTTCATTTAACTGGGCTCTATTGAGCAGAGTTGTATCCATCTCACTAGATTAAAATTCACTAAAATTCATATATTTTTGGCACATAAACCAAACTGCTTGTACAAGTTAGATGTTACAGTGACTGACTGCTGGAGTGTACTATATGCTGGTAGCAGCCCATAAAATATGTAAGACAGTTAACTTGTTTTCAAGCTGTATTTTAGCTCTGAAATCTAATTCTCTACTGTCTCACAGTGTGCAATATTCCACACTACTAGAGCTGACACAATATGTTCAAGACATCAGACAGCTACAGAGACATCCCAGTCAGAAACTGTCCTTCTCCTTGACACTTGTGGAGAACTGAATGCACTTTTTACTTGCTATTTCCAACAAATCAGTATGAAATATCTCAGGAGCTACAGGTCAAACTAGGAAAGAATGTGCACACACACACAGCAGACACACTGCACAATGCCATACAGGTATTACAGCTAACAGACTGGGAATGCAAAATGATTTAGCAGAACAAAAGTAATCATTGATTTCTTATGGAATTTAAAGATGTGATTGAAAAGATTTTTTTGAACCTCCCCAAAGGAAATATTTATGGCTGAGTGGCTCTGCAGGTGACACATTTGATGACACATCTGTCATTTCTTTTCTGATAACCCTGTACATGATCCTACAGATTAAGAATCAATTAACTTAGAGATCCAGACTTCCTTCTGTGACAGGGACCATCCTTTGTCTTGACAGCTCAGGCTTTCTGCACCTTTTAGCCCTTCTGCCTTAACACAACACATATGGAAGATTCTCTTCTGAGGAAAATATTTAGGTAATTCCTATGCAAGAAAAACTCAACAGCCCCATGACTGGATTTTCAAAATTTATAGCCAAGTGATCCACTTTGTCTTGGGAAGTTCTGGTTTCTTTCCATGTATGCTGCACAGGGTGAAAAGACACTTAATGGGTTTTGAACAACAGCAAAAATTTAAGCAGTGCTGACTAATATGGATCAATTTAATAAACAATTAGCTCTTAGTGGGGAAATCTGTTATTAAACAGAGCTATATTAAACAAAAGGTTAGGCCACCAATGTTACTAAGAAAGTAACAAAGAAGTGACAGCACTGGCTATGGAAAATGGGAGAGGACTGATCTGACCAAATACAAATGTTTATACTTGATCAGAGTCACCTGGAAACAATTTATGAACAACAGTCTCACACTTTTAAGGTGCAAGTCACTTAACCAGAGCCTGCCTGAAGATAAGCTGTTTTTCTGTGTTTATGTCTACTATGGGAAGATAGAGGAGTAGCTCCATTAGAGGTGTCTGCCTTACAAACCTCAACATCCAGGCAAGATGTGTATGGAGACTGAAGGGCTGTGAATTGATTCCTTGTGGCTGAACTCTCTCCATTACCAGAACAATGTTTCTCCAATTCTCCAGTGGTTAATGCTGGAAGACTGCAGCCTGAATCTGGTATTGCCCACTGCAATGCACATACACATTAACAGAGGCACTGCCCAAGAACTCCAAAACCAGAATGATACATAAGGATCTATCATCTCCCTCCAATAATGGATATGGTTAATATGAAGATTTTCCCTTGGCCATTATCAAGAATAACCACAGATATAAAAATGTTCAGGCTTACCTGAAGAGTTCCCCATCCTGACTTCAATTCAGTCTCTTTTGAAAAGCACACAAAGGACCAGACAGTCAAGAGGAGCTCACACAGCTAATTATTAGGAATAAATCATCTGGCAGTGTTCTAATTTTTCATTTGAAGAATTTTATGAACTCTGAAGAACTCCAGAAGGTGCATATATTGGGGAAATGAAGATGGCCTAGACCACCAACATGGAACAAACTGTCATCAGGAAAAAAATCCCACATTTAAATTCCCCTATTTATCATCTGCTTCTCCCTTGAAAAATCTCAATGCTTTATTGCAATAAAAATCTCACAAAGAGTAACTGTGACAAAAAAAGATATGAAATACGTAGACTGTCAGCCAGGACAATCATGTTCTATTAAGATAAACTTATTCTCTGGATATCTAGATAGATTATTCTCTGTATGTCCATTTAAATGAATTATTTGCACTGCACAGGCTCTTAAGTCTTCCTAAAAGAAACAAGGAAAATAAAATATAACATTGTCACAGCCTAATGGTGCCTCCTGCCTGACAGACAATAGGAGAGCAAAAAACTTACTGAAAAATGAATGTTGAGTTGATTATTACCAAGCTGATTTTCGAAGGGGGAGGCAATTAGACCATGGAAGCATTCTCTTTCATTATTTCTATTACACCAGAAGAAGATGAAGTACATAAGTATGAGGATGGATGGTTATTGTTGATGCACAGTGACACCTACTCAGTTTCTTACATTGAAGAACTATGTTCTATCAGCCCAGATGTTAAACAGAGGAAGGCAAATCTCTAACAGGTACTTATTCTAAAAATCTGAACCACTGCTTCAAGTTGTCAGGGTATTTTTTTTTTAACTGAAGAAGCTGTGGTAAAACTAGAATAAACTTAATCTGCTGTTTAACAAAACAAAGCATTTACAACAGGATAAACTATGATTGTAGAATATTTTCAGAAGGGTTCTTTACACTTATGTTCCTGACACTATGGGTACTCAAGCTGAAGGATCACCACTTTGCCTCTTCTTTAGAGGTGTACAAGACACTAATTTCAGAGAGTCTGCCTTTAACCTGACCTCTTCTGAGGTCAATACATAACACTGATAAAAAATCACCACTAAACCTTATAATAGCAATTCTCCTAAGTGCTTAACTCCATTTTACACACTTTAAAGGAGAGGGAAGTTAAGCCTTAATGGGTTAAGCCCCTCAACATTAACTATTTTGGCCACTTTGCAAATCTACTCTGGATAGCTAAAGAAATTCCTTTGAAACCACGATCTTGGAGACAGACCAAAGGCACCTGGCCATGGCCCAGCCTGAGCAGGGGGTTTGGAGCAGACAACCACCTGATTTTTGCTACTGATTCTGCATTAACCTTCCAGTTTCTGAACTCTGTCCTATCCACAGAGCAGTCAGAAGCAACCCTAGAGCTATCCTGGCTCTTGAGAGATTCCTGAAGTTGCAGATGGATTTGCATTTATAGAATACTGGTAGAAACATTCTCCTCCAGTTCACAGCCCTAGCAGCTGTGAGTACATCCAGAAAATATTAACAAGGAGAGATGTCAAACAAAACTAAATCACAACAGAGCATTGTCCCCAATTCTATGCTGCCAGCAGTTAAAATGTAGGCTTAGTGGAAATGAGCTAATCTTGAGTACTGAAATGATACTCTTTTCACACTTGCAGAGCCCAATTCTCTGTCACAGTCACTGCAGCACAACTCAGTAAAACTCCTGTATAATGAGATGTCATTTATCTGTAAATACACTTTACAATAACATATTTCCAACTGCTGCAAATTGATTTTGTTTCATTCCTTCCACGTCACTGTGCCACAGAGGATAACTCCTTTGATATTAATAGTAATGAAGATGCATTGCATCTGACAGCCCTAACAACATGTTTAATACAGCATTTTAACTATAAGTAGATGAAGAATCAGAAGGGAACACTTTTTCAGATTCCATTGTTTCAGAACACAGTTCTGTATAAATGAAATTATCCTACTTAAAAGTTATTTCCACTTCAATATTACTTCTATTTAATATGACAATTTTATTTTGGGAAGATTTGCTTTCTGACACACTGCAAATTATTTTCCCCAAACAATATGGTTTATCCTTCTGTGTCTGCTGTAATCAAATTTGTCTCAATAGTCTCCTGTTTCTGGTACGTAACTCTGGCAATTACACATCCTAGCTTACTTTAAAATGACAATCCTAAGGTGTCACTTGCAAAGAGAAGCAGCACAAAACATGCTGTCTCTGACTGCTATTGCACAACACGGTGATGGATTTATTCAGGTTTTATTTCACCCACTTTGCTACCAAAAGTGCTGCTTTTGCAGAACAATTTCTGCCAGTCATGTTGGTCAGATCTGACTTTTTTCCTGCTATCTGAGATTGCATTTTGGACAATCTCCATGTGTACTCACTCACCTAACTCAAACACTGCCATCGTGTTCTCCACAGGAAAACCATTAGGAAGCTTCACCTTTATTTCTGCTCTCTCCCATGCCATTTGTTTGCCTAAGGAAAACACCTACTTAACAGGGAGGTGAATCTCATCTATAATTGCATGTTCAGAGAACGTTTTGGCAAAAAGTTGCAATTTTAAAGCAAATTAAAAGTTTAACTGCAAGGTCAAACCTTTAAGGAAGCATTGTGTGCAGAGTTGCTGTAGCTTGATAAATATATCAACACAGAAAAAACTCAAAAAATGAAACAAAAATAACGCACAGCATGCAGTGCTGTCCTTGTCTCTCCTTGCAGTTCCTCATTCCACTAACAATGCTTTAAGGAAACATTCTCCCTCATTTTTAGCACAAACAGAGCAACAACCAGTATGTTAAAGATTTTTAGCTTCTAGACCAAGCTGAGAAAGGTGACCTCCTACTACCTGCTTTGGGACAACACTCCTCTCAAAAAGCACAGAAGAAATCCTTACAGCAAGGAATGATGGTAAGGTGTTAGTGCTATAGACCAACAACTATCACCTCACTAGAACAGCACAACAGACTGGAAAAGGACTTTCAGGAATGTGCACTCTGAACATTAACATGGAAATTGTCAAGTCGTTTAGTGACTGAATGAGCTTTTAAGACCAATATTAAAACAGAGAGGAGAGTGGTGAAATGCTGCAAGCAACTCCTGACATCCAAACCTCTTTTTAAACAGCCAATAACCCAGCTTACTCTTCAAAATTTATGCTGACATTTACTGTTCTTCACCACATTTACCTCCTGCTTGTAAGACTCTCAACATGTGCATTAAAGATGAACAGCTCCTGGGTGGAGCACTGATGTTCCAACTATGAACAACTATGCACTTTCAGATAAAAAATCACTTTGCTGTAATGACCATTAGTTTGTGCACATACTTTACCTGTACATCGTTGGTGTTCATCCTTGTTCCATCCTTGCCAACGAAGATATCATCTATGTCAACCAGAATGTACCTATCCAAGGACAGTGTGAGCTTCTTTCCAGAGAGGAAAGAGATGGCATCTATGAAAATCAGCTTGTGCAGCCAAAAATTCAAGTTATTGCCGAAAAGGACTCGTTGAATCCCATCGTGGAGCCCCAAGTCATGAATTACCGTGGCATAGAGAGCACTTATAGCAGCAGGTGGAGAAAGGTTTTCTGGTGTCTTTACTTTTGCAAACACCACTGGTTGATAAGCTGTGTGATTAATCTGGAAAACGGCCCAGTCATTTCCAAGCAAGGGCCCTTTTTCAAGTTTAGAAGGTTTAGTCACATGGAGGAGTGGGGAATGAGGGTTAATGCAACAGTCCTTAATACCCAGATTGCTGTGGACATGGAAAGGAAAACCCTTCAACTGAAAGCTCTGCAAGCTGTTCTCATTGCCTTTGTGAAATCCGATCACACCCACACCGTATTCTACACAGTACTTATCTAGAAGGCCTCTGTTCCACGAGTCCATATTCACGTACTTTAGGATATTTTCATACACTATCAGGGCGTATTTGCCTTTGTTTTTGTCTATAAGCACTGGGAGGTCACCTTTCCCAGATGCAATCTCAATGTGAAACTGAAACCTGCTAGATTCCAGAATGGTTATTATATCTTGGCCTAACGTTGAGTACTGGCTTTCCACAAACACCAGCACTACAAGGTCTGTCCTCAGGGGATCAACAGGCTTCGTGGTCTTCATCTCCATCAGCTTGTATGGCAACAGTTGAGGATCACCACATTCCACTTCTGAAGAGGTTTCAGGAAGTTCATTTTCCTGTTTGTAGCCATTATACAAGTAGTAGGCAGAAATAACTATGCTCACCATACAAAAAGTGGCCAGCAAAATTACTGTTCTTTGAAAATGTCTGTGAAGTTTCAGGATAAAACTCATGGTGTTTACTTGCCTTAGATATCTCTCAACAGCAGCATGAAAATCAAACAGAGATTCTCAACAATTTGTTCCAGTCCTCTGAAATATTTATGTCACCATTGCAGCACACACCTCAATCTTCCACAGAGCTTTACAGATGGTGTAGTCTAGAAGAAAAGAAAATCAGATTTAATTGAGGCATCACCTTGTGAAGTAACATCCACTTAAACTAATGGGGAGCAAAGAAATCGCTGCCAGACAGAGGTTTGGAGACCAACAGTTCAAAATTTTGCAGCAACATATTTTTTCCTGCTCCCACTACTTGCCATGTGAATTTGAAGTCTCTAAATGTCACAGGTTCCTCAACTCAGAGGATCAAATAAAGTAGGCAGGGGCACTGAAAAGCAAGACAAAAGCAAAGAATTTATTGTGGTTTAGAAATTCTTGTTACCTAAGGATAAAAGCTAACTGCAAGCAGACAACTGCTAACAACCAAAATACTGAAGAAAATTTCTAACCTTCTTCCTTCTACCCCTAAAAAGCTGGGGGAACGTGATTACACAAATTCTATCTTGTATTAGTTTTTCAAAGAAACAAGAACATGCACATCTTAACTTGTAGAAATACATACTGACACTATCTATATTATATTTATTATAGGAACATTTTTTAAAGCAAAACTCCCTTCCTGCAACATTAGAGGAAAACAAAGTATTTTTCTGAACTGTAGTTTTGCAAATTGTTAGAAGCACTTCGTATTTCTTTGTATTAAAATACCCATAGAATAATCAATCTCTTAAATTTGAGAAGAGAAAGCAATAAATCAAAAGTTAAACCTAACAAGCAGATCACCTAAGGATATACTTATGCTCTATCTTGTACTTAAGGAAAGAGTCATTTTTCAAGCCAGCAGTACAACTGCTGTCAGAACTCCCTAGTAAAACAACTGGATGGTGTGACAAGCATAAAATAATGATCATAAGTCATAAACAAAGGTTCAAAACAGATTCTGAAATATTAAGTGCATGAAGATCTAGACCAAGCCACTGTAACTTCAGTGCAGTTTGCACCCAGGTCCATTTGGAAATGGGTGTGGCATTAACATGGTCATTTCCCAACTGAGAGCTTAATCCTTCCATTCCTGGTTGTTTTTTTTTTTAATCCTACTTTGTAAGCAAATTGGTCTTTCCCTCCAGATTTTCAAAAAAGTTAAAAAATATGATGTACTTAACAGAACCTATGTAATGTCCACAAATTTGATTAAATCCTGAAGACACATCTTCCTAGTGCCATGATAAGCATAAAGTAAAAATAAATGAGAAAAATCAGACGAGGGGAAAAAGAAACTCCAAGGCATTCTATTCATCAAAACTGCAAAACTCAGCATGAAGAGCAAGGGTACGTGAGCTGTCTCATTCATACTCAGGATTCACAGCAAGATTGCTGCTGTCTGGATAGATTCTACTCTGGATAGATTTTCCTCTCCTCACTACTCACAGATACCTGTTTATCAACCCCTTCTCTTCTATGAAGACTTAAACCCAGTCTTGAACCTTACCTGTAGCTGCACAAAGTCCTGCTCAGAGCTTTTGGACAGGAGACCTGCCTTTCACCCAGGCTCACTAATCAGTGCTAGACTAAAATAACCAAACCCCAGCTACCCAGAGTCTATCTGAAAAAAACCTGAAGAATGCACGAAGACCAAACAACAATACTGAAGTACCTTCAGAAGAACTCAATGTTCTTAAGCACTGCAATGTCCAATCCTTGCCACACTAGCTTCAAGTGTATCAGTCTGGATTGCATAACAGATATTTAACATGGTAACAAGTCAGGTGACAAAGAAGTTCCATCCTGACTGAGTTAACACCAGAGAGAGGTTTCCAGACAGATGATTTTTCATTACACACACGAAGGGTTATCTTCATTTTGCATTTCCAACTCAGCTGCCTGCATGCCAAGAAACACATAATTTTAGTGCCTAAATTAACACTGACTGCATTCTGTAGAAAAGCTGTATGTACACCTTCCTCTCCTTGATAATGACAGACCTGGATGATCTAGATACTGAAAAAATAAGAATTGACACTGACCTAAGCTCATAGCAAGGAAGGGTTGAAGAGACAGAGCTCTTTGAATTGGTTAACAGACAAGGGTTGCAACCCAAGAAGCATTTTCAGCAAGGACACAATTCCTAATGCCATTCCATAGAGAGCAAAATCTGGAGCCAGCCCAGAAAGCCGCGTTTTCCTCAAGAAAAGCCCTGTCATTGTATCCTCAGCTCCTAATTGCAGGTACCCCCTGGGGCTACAGAGTGCAGCTGTAAGGAGGAATGGCTGGAACTGCCAAGACAGATGTGAGTTCCACTGAGAAGACAGAGGAATTCTCCGAGGCAGCAGGACACAGCCAGACTTGGCACACTCCCTGCTGAACAGTCAGGAAGTGGGATGGAACACTGCAAGGCTCAAGTTTTAAATGCAGGCTCTCTTGTATCAGCTTGAGGCTTATGTAATTTTCACTTGCTTAAGGACTGGTTTGCATGGCAGGAGTTCAAAAGAATACAGAAAGAAGAAACTAAAAAATGCAAAGAGAACACGCGTTTTACAATACCAACAGTCTCAAAGCCTTCGCAAGGTACAGGGAAGGGGCAGCAGCATTTTCCCCTGAGCAATAGGACTTGCTGGATACTCTAATGCTGTATTACAGCAGCATGCTAAAACAACTCCCAGTGCACCCCCCTGACAGTGACATCCTTGGGATGCACTGTGGGGTCTGTGGAGATTGTGACAGTGACCTTTGGCTCATTTTTAGATGTGGCTTCAGGAAGATGGTCCTTGCTTGCTATCATTTCCAAAACCAGACAAAATTGTAATTCTCAATGCACCTACAGTGAGTAAGCTGTGAGAAGTGGTATTTCAGAAGAGGACATTACTTGAAGAGTCTTACTTTCATGACAAAATACAACAATACTTCACCAAAGAAAGGAGAAGTCATGATAGCTCCAACATCAATAAAAAATATCCAAGCGTAAGAAAAAGGCTGAAAGAAAAAATCAAAAGAGTCTAGAAAGTCTTGACAAGAGTTCAGCTTGTTAGTATTGTTTCAGTGAAAAAACATGAAAAAGACCCATAGGTAACATAAGAAGTCTCAGCTTTTTGATTTCTACAGTCTTGTGGAGCTCAGTGATTGAGGAATATGGTCCCACCTGTGCCTCAAAGCACTTGAAAACAGGTGTCAGATATCATATTGAAGCCAAAGTTCCAGAAAGCTGATGTTGCCATAAATTTTACCTATAAAATAATTTGTGTGGCATTTTTCCATGGTTTGAAGCAATAAAATCTGCCTGGTTTTTCTTTTTACCTAGAACTTTATTGCTTTAGAAGAACCTGCATTTGATCTCCTACTTTGCATTTTCATGCCACCGTGCTGAAATTCAGACCAGAATCTTTTACCTCTGCTGCTCTAAGTAGGAGGTGTCAAAATGCTCCCTTAAGGTGAAAATTAGCATCTCTGAATATTCAGAATTTGCTTTTTAACTTACAGACTCACCATGGAGAAGATCTTGCTGAGAGAAAGCTGAGTCACGGAAACAAGTTTTGCATTTTGTTATGAACACAGACAGCAAGGCTCAATGTTCTTGTCATCGACTGCAGAAGTGGTTTCTGCAGCCCAGAACCAGCTCATGTGAAAATCCTGCTGGTACAGGAAAGAACTATCACCTTATTAAGCAGAGGATTTACCATTCTGAACAGCACTGCTGGGCAGTCACAATGACAGGCATCTGCAGGCAACCAGCATGAAACAGATGAACAGACATCTTCAATTTGGATTGGTTTGCAGGGTTTATCATTTGTCCTGCTTGTCTGTGAGGAACCCCAAAGACCTGAGGCACATCATAAGCAAGTTCCCACCACATGCAGCTTTCTTTAGTTTGTTGTTTCATTGGCAAGCATAAATGACCAAGTTCTTGGCTTCTGTAAATCATTTCACCCTGATAACTCTTCCAGGAGACAACACTGGCTGGGAATGCATCCTAAAAAACCCTTCACAGGGTTCTCAGTACAGTAAAAACAAATGGTGAAGTAAGAAACTACATACCTGCACAGGCACATAAATGCACAGAATTAAAAAAAATTACTATTAGAGTCTACTTGAGAGTATCAATACAATTTTTAAAATTACAAGAAACTTTTTTCTGCTGTGTTAATATCAAGATTAAAGCAATGGGCTCAACAAAAATATACATAAATAATGTGGAAACTGTTCTCAAATCAAATTTATCAAAGCCCAGTCAGAACACTCTGGTTTTAGTCTTACCTCAGGTCTGTGCTAGGGCAACTGTTTACTGTGACCCTTGATTAGAAACAATAAAGTTGGGTCATGCTTATAGGCAAAAAACGTAATTCCTAGAGGGTAACAAAAATCCTTTTCATCAAGAACTACTAAAACAGAGCTAGGTCTGGATTAAGTAGCCATCAGTATTATTCAGGTATATTACATTTGTCTAGGGACACATTTTTAATAATTTTCTTCTAAAAATGCCCATCACTGTATTCTCATTCTGTTCTTTACCAACCTGGACACTACCACAGTGCTGATGACATGCTGGTGATATATTACACTTAGGATGAGCTTTAAATGAAGAGCAGAAAAAAGGAGACACATTGTTTAGCATATTACTACAGACATTTAAATCTCCACTGATCAGAATGCTGCTTAACTGCTTTGAACATAAAGGTCTGCTCTGGCCAGTCACTATGAAATATGACTTCAAAGGAAGCATTCTGAAGTCATTTCAGTATGGAAATCTTTGGATATACAAATGACATGGTAGGAAGCAGCAAAGTACAGCTGAACACAACAAACCTGGGGTGAACAGCAAGGCTCAGATTTTTACATCAGTTATGGAAATACCAGAACAGCCTCCGAATACTTAATACCTCTACTTACAGCATGATATTACTGACCAAAATATCCAAGCAGTAACAGCTCAAATGAGTAAATCCAGGCTGAGAATGAGATCTTACAACTGCACATTAAAAAGTAATTTTCAACTTGTAAAAATGGTGATGTGAGACATGAGCTGTCAAGGGAAGTCTTTGGGACCCTTTAGTATCACATAACAAACCCTGGAATGTGTGAATATTGAAGAGCTTACACTCTCTTCCAGCTGTTAGGAAAAAAAAGGGAACAGCTTAGACAGCACATCAATTCTTGTGGATAGAAATTATTTTTCAAGTCCTTGAGGAAAGCAGATCCCAGTTTCTACTGTATCTGTGACATCCTTAGCTCTGTGCTGCATTGCCTAATGCTGTACTAGAGACCCTTACAGGATAGGGATTCATGCATTACAGTTGGTCAAGAAAAAATATTTATAAAGATTAAATATACAATGCTTTAAAATAGTTTAAAAGAAGATTTTAAAGACTTCAACAGAACACAAAAAAGTTGGTTTAATCTTCAAATTACTCTTTACCTCCACACAATACTTTCTACAGAAAGATCTTTAAGCTCTTGACATCACACAATTTTTCTGAGAGAAACCCTGTTATTTTTCAGCAATAGCAGAAACATCACTACCTAAAGAGTAAATTATTTGCTCGAGGTCTCTGAGATAAATGACAGACACTGTCTGCTCCATGCCCACAACTGCCAAGTAAAGAGTTACTAAGTCAGAGATCAGCTCCGTTCCTTCCGAGACACCCGACTGGGGATGCCGACAGTGAGAGAAACTCTATTTCTTCCACTTACCATTTCATTAGGAAAAGAAAACCCCACCACACCAAAACCCGAAGCAATTACGCAGCACACCAGGTAGCGAATTGAATTATATATAAGTTTTCTGGCATTTCCCGAGGGTTGCACATGACAGCTGAACCTAGCAGCAAGGCACATCCATTTCTGAGGGGATTTGGGGAATCCAAGCAGCTATAACCACCTGAAGTTTGAATAATTACCGCACTAGCTGACTGTTCTCCTCCCCGACAGAGCTATAACCCATTCCCGCAAACACTAGAGGGCAACAGCGTCGCGCAGAACAGCTCCAAGAGGAGAGCGAAAGGGAGAAACCCAGGCACCGAAGGGCTGGTGCGGGGACCGCGCCAGGCAGATGCTGAGTGCGCCGGGAAACAAGAAACACAAACGCAAACCCCAAGAAACAGCACAGAAGAGCCCCGCAAACGCCGCCTCCGCAGCCGGAGCCCCGGTGCCGGGCAGCCGCCCCGTCCCGCCGCGCTGAGGGCCCGGCGCTGCCCACAGCGGAGCGGGAGCCCGCGGGCGGCTCGGGCACAACTTTGCCGGGGGCGCTGCCCGGAGCGCGGAGTTGTGCGGCTCGGCCGCGCCGGGCCCGCGGGCACCGCCCGCCCCCTCGTTACCTCCGGGTGCGCTCCGCCGGCATGTCCCCGCGCCGTGCCTCGGATCCCGCCGCCGTCCGTGCCCGCCGCAGAGGCTCCTCCGGGAGAGCCGCCGGCACCCGGTGGGCGCGGAGCCGCCCCGGGCGCGGAGGTGCGGCGGGGCTGCCGCCGGGGGTGCAGCACCGCCCGGCAGCCTCGCCGCGCCCTCCCGGAGGAGGAGCCGCGCTCGCCGGCGAGGGGCGGGCGGGGGCTCCGCCGCGCCGCCTCCCACACCGCCCGCCCTCCTGCGAGGCTCGGCCGGGCCGGGGGCGGCTCCGGCCCCGCGCCCTCAGGCCGCTCCCGCCCTCAGCCACCCGCGGGCCCGCCCCTCACGGCACCTGCGGCGCCCCCCGCCCACACGAGGGCCGCCACTCCCTCACTTGTGGGATTCTTAATCCCTGTCTTAAATAAAGATTGGTTTAATTTCTTTTTTCGCTCCTCCGAAAGCAATTTAGGAAGCCCCTGCCGCAGACGCTGAGGGAAGTTTAACTCGCACCCTCCCGCCCAATCCCGCGCTGCCGGTGCCGCTGCAGGGATCGCCCGGCTCCGAGCCGCTCCAAAGGCAGCAGCGCTCAGGGGGCAAATTCCGAAAGATCAATTACGCTTTGTCAGGACAACGTAGAGTTAAAATCTTGAGAGAATGCCAGTTAATGTGTTTGCAGCCTCGCTGCTTTTCTTTATTGAATTTTCTAACCCTGTGTTAAACACATTTAGTCCCACTGTGTTTTTCACTGATACCCTGCATCCCTCGCTCTGGAGATGGAGCTGCTCCATTACTGCAGGTGAGGGAGTTACGATTCCCTGTCTGAACTGCATTAGCTTTCACAAATGGGAAATAAAATTAATAAATTTTACAAGTGCCCTCTTGATCTAGCTAATTTACCTCACAATTGCCCAGTGATTGTTAGCTCGCCTAATGGCTGACAGTTCAATACATGGATTAACTCCATCACCGGTGCTTGTCTATCCAAACCTTCCTTTCCGTGACTAACTCAAGGCAAAAACTTAAAGCACAAAAGCTACAGTCACCCAAACGTTGCTTTTGCAAACATCAGAATTTACAGCTCTTAATTCAGGAATACTGTTATTTACTTTCTCCTCTTTTTTTCCCTTTTATTCTCAAGATGCACTAAATACCCCAAATTGTACTGTCTTCTAAGCTACAAAAAGCAAGGTCCATGAGCTAGACTTAAGAGTACAAAAGAGAACTTGTCACAAGGGCTTACTATGTGTGAGGTTATGAATCCCAGGAATAGAGCTCATCTGAAATGCTGCTGCCTTCTCAGCATTCTACAGAAAAATATTTTCTCCCAGATTAAGCTTCTCCACTGGGTGAATATCCTGATACAACCTTGTTTTGGGTACTCTCTATTATGATGGATTTTCCTACAACAAGCTAGGAAGCATGGGGTGGAAGTCAGCCACAAGTGACTGAAATTCTCAGCTCTGAGTTCAAACTCTGTTTCCCTCCTACCCTTCTCTCTGAGCAGCTGTTTTTGGGTTCTCTCTGCCAACCTGGACAGAAACCTGTCGACAGTGCTTGTCCTCGGCAGCACTTGGCTGCTCACAGAGATGTGCCAGACACCTCACAGCTGAGGGCTGCAGCACTGCACGTCAGCAGCTGCAGCACCGAGCTCCTGGCAGCAATATCAACAGCTTTCATCTTTCTTGGTGCTACTTTTCAGGTTTTTTGCTCTGGAGCTGTCGGTGCAGCGTGAACTGGGAGTAATGTCTTAGCCATTCTTTGAGCTATACATCTGAAGACACCGCTGACTGCGCTTCTGGCCAAGATTTCTGCCTGGCACACAGCACTTCTCACAAAAAAAAAAAAAAAGAAAATGAGTAGTAAATCCAGACAAGAAATTAGGGAGGAGGAAAACCTACTGAACTGCAGGCAAAACAGAGACACATCTAGACAAGTGCTAGTCTCCACCAGGACTGCGCTTTCTGCCTCTCTTACTGCTGGCCTCTATACATGAATGCTCCCTTTCCCATTCATGGGTTTTTCCCAACTCTTCACCTGTACTGTGTCCTTCTGCATCATCAGCCCCCTCTTTTCCTCAAATGAACTGAATCCCACCTTGTCTCAGGGTCTGACCACTTTCAGGCAATTACTGCAAGAAACAATCCTAAGCATTGCATGGTTCCACATCTGCAAATGAGCTCTCGGTCCTGCTGAAATCTGCGCAATTTTTGGTTATTTTTGTATGGTGATCATTGCTACAACTCCCAGCACAAATTGCTCATACAATGGACAGATTGATTATACTGAACATCAGAAAGGTCATTGTTTGGAGTGTTACTTGTAATAGCAACACTTCCATTAATAAAGAAATGCTTTATCCAGTCCTGCCATTTCAATGTTTACGTCTTTTAACCAAACACTCGTTTTTATTTTAGTATTTTTGTTGGCATTTTCTTGCAGGAAGCCATTAAATTGAGAGAGGTATTTGAAAACAAGGAGCATCAAGGCAATTGCCTGTTATTAGTCATTTCATGATTACTTTTTTAAACCTATTACAAATACTACTAGTCAAAAGGCAAACTTACTGTAGATTTATAATGCTCTTTGTATTAATCAGAAACTCGTTAAACTGGTAAAGGTTTTCTTTACAAGTTTCATCTATATAAATGAGGATGAAAATGTGGCCTAAAGTTTAAGAAATGCTTGTGGTCAAAAATGTAATCAGCTAAGATGCCATCTCAGAGAAGGAAAAAACCCAACACTGTTCAAGTTTATAAGTGAACTACACTTTTCCATTATTGTTATTACAATATCCTTCATTTGTGCAGGGTGCAATGACTATTCTGCAGCAAACAATACAGAAAGCCAGCCACACTTATGGATTTTCCCCATAAAGCCATTAGCTTTCAGAAAGAAAACCCATTTATTGTTTCTTTTCAGAATTTTCTATTTAATTTTCAATACCTTAGCCTAAAAAATCCCACTATCTGCATACACTGTAGTAATATCTTTCAAACCAGTGGGACAAAGTTGCCAATTACATGCCATGGGTAAGGACTGCTTGGCAGCAGAAAGGCAGTTTTACCTCCAGGCTTAGAATAAACTATTGTTATAAATATGTTCTGTTCCATGTTAATCAGGCTATGGAGACGATTGTCATCTTTGTACAATGATCAAATGGGCAGCTCTGGAATTCCAGAAGCTCAGGAATTCATTAGGTGTGTCTGCTGTAAGCTGCAAACCCATCCTTCACTGCTCAAGTCGTGCCATGTGAAGTGTAAGACAGATCCACTAATGAGCAGGACTGAGCATTTTCTGTTGCAATTTACCAGGAAATTTTCTTATGAAAAGACTCTTCCTTCCCATTAGATGAGGTTCAGAGGTTCCAAGTTAATAAATACACACACAAAAAAAAAGCAGCATTGATTCAGAATGTATTAATTGTAGTGAGTTGTTTTGAATGTATGTCAATTTGAGTGAAAGCTCCTTAGCAATATTGAAATTGGCTACAGGAAAGGGATAATGGGGATGGAAGAAAATTAAAAAGAAACCAAATCTCTATAAGCACAACCAACAATCTGAAGCATCATTGCTCTTTTAAAGAAAGCAATGTGTAATTAAAACTTCTGTTAAAAATTGACTTTAGAATATATAATAAAATAGGGCTAAGAGGAATTTGTATTATTACCTTAAAATCAATTCATTTCCCACACCAATAACAAAAAAAAAGGTTCTAAAACAGTCTTGCAATTTGCAAAGAGGGAAAACCTTAAACTGCTATACCCAGCTCTTCAGTCGAGCAATAATCCAAACACTTCCCAAAGCTGAATGTCATTCACAGTCAGCTGGAAAAATCATCATAGTTTCATCTTGCCTTTCCCTTAGCAGAAGTAACTCTGGAGAAAATGGGTAATTTAGCTGATTATTTTTTGGAGAAAAGCAGCATGCTTTAGCACTGCCTTCAACTTCCTCACACCCTTCCCTTTCTTCTCTATAAAAAAATGTCTCCTGCATTCTGTGCTGCTGAACACACAGCACCCAAAGCACAGCCCCCTTCCCTGTGGCAACAAACAAAGAGCAATACCCAGAGGAGCTTGCACAGGAGTGGCAGGTTACTCAGCATGCAAGGTGAGGCTGCAGGATCAATGACATGACTGTCTGCTCCAAAGTGAGAGCTCATCAGCTGGGAATCACTGAGCTGAGGAAGGACGTGGGGACCAGTCCAAGTTAGGGAGTGTGTGTCAGCAGCCAAAGTGATGTGTCTGGAAAACACTGCAACAGTGCTCAGAGAGGAAGAGAAGAGGAGGAAATATGGAAGTGTTGATGCTATTTCGTGTGGCTGAGGTACAGCCTCACTTGGAAGACTGGTGAAAGTTTGTGGAAAGTGATTCCAAGTGGAAGAGGTGGAGAGAAGAGCTGTTCCCGTGATCAAGTGAATCCACAGCCTGTCCCACGATAGTCGAGGTGAAGGCTGAGAGGGGATACAGCTGCAGCACTTGAGGGACAGGCATCAATATGTGGTAGCTCATAAACATTTAAGAAAAAGAGATTTTTGGCATAATAATGATTGGGTAAAACTGGTGCAGAAAGTCAGGATGCTCTTAAATCAGCAGAGTGAAGCAGACCCGTTCTGTGAGCAGGGAGGGCAAAAAGCATGGTTACCTTTGAGATGGAGCTTGAGTGACCATCAGACATTGTTCATCACGGTGCTGGACTGGCCTTGATGGCTTAAGAGCACCTATTGATCAGTGACCCCAGAGTTTTTACAGTGCTGGGAGATCAAACCCAACAAGAACAGGAATAAATCCTCAGCACTGATGTTGGAGTTGCTATCGGCTGTTTCAGCTGTGGCGGTTTGTTTGTCACACTGATTGTTTCAGGCTGTCTGTAGGCACTAGAGAAGATGAGCACCTGCACTCTGTTCACATGAATATGAACATCTCCTCACAAGTCATCATTTTTTAATGAAAGCCTGTATTCTGGAACAGAAGATGTTAGCCTCCAGGGAAACATATCAGCTTGTCATCTGTCCCACAAGTCAACAGGTGAAGAAAAAAAGGGTGAAACTGTTTTCTTTCCTGCTAGAGTTAATTTGAATACCAGATCTTTCTGCTTATTAATATTTCAGTTCTCCCTAAACATGAAATGGATTGAAATATCAGATAATCCGGTAAAACTCTTATGTTTGTCATATATTATTTTGATTTAATCATAAGAAATTACGTCAATGGGTTGCCCATATGTAATCATGCACAGAGATCTTAATTACCCTGTTCATCAATATTCATGATGGCCCATATTATCCAGGGTATTATCCTATATTGTTATATGGGATGCCACATGAACACCATATGGGAGATGGATTTAAAAAAGGTTACAGGCTAATAAGTGTGTTTTATTCCACTCAGAAAACTCAAGAGAAACAGTTCTTTTCAAAGATCCAGAGACCGTAATTACATATAAAATGTTAAGTCACCTTAAAGGCAAATGCTAACCCAGAAAGACAGAAGATTAAAATTAAAAGCTAAAACTTCCTATTGTTATTGGTGCCCCACTGCACTAGATATTGTGCAAATATATGAAAAAGGTGACTCCCATCACAAAGAGTTTAATTCTACCTTTCTGCTTGGTTGTTCCAGAGCAGAAATTGTAGTAGGTTTAAGCTAGCAGCTGGTGGTCATATAATAGCAGTGAATTATAATGCTTTATAATGCCACAAATTTTGTATGTAATTCCCTGTGAAGTTTCCTAGGAGCTGTGCCTAGAAAATGCTGCTTTGGCATGTCAGCCTCACCACTTAATTTCATTTACCCATTGTGTGCCACAGCCCTTGCACTCTGTGCCTGCTCCTGGGCCACGAACTCCACAGGACAGGGCACAGAGGCAGCTGAAAAACTCGGGGGACTCACAGGAAATCTGGATGAACAACTCAGGGGACTCACAGGAAATCTGGATGCAGCTCCCTGCCCACTACCTGCACCTGTTTCTGAAGTGTCACAGGCATCTGTGATGACATGGAAGTGTGAAGAGGAAGGGATGTTCCTGCCATCCTTCAGTGCAGCAGGGGGAGCACAGCCTTTACCTCTGGCACATCACCACCACTGTGATGCTGTAACAACTCTCTGTGCCATACAACACGATTTGTAACCATCTCGATTCTGCAAACGACTCAAGTGTCACTGGACTGTGTACCCAGGAGGTTCTGGGAAGGCTGAGCCACACTGAGTTCAGACAGAATGTTCAAGTTCACCATGAGTGAGCACCACAGCCAGCAAAGATCTAAGGAGCTGGGATTTGTGCGGAGGAGCTCCTCCCTCAGTCCACTTCTGAGGCTGGTGTTTTTCACCAAGGGGCACTATCAGAACATCTCAATTCGTACAGAACACTGTTAATCCTTTCCAGAATTAGTATTTTACTCTTCCAAACACTATTTGCTGTCTGAAGCAGACGGCAGACTGATGGAGGTGCATGTTTTGCCTGCAGCAAAGGAGCATTCTACTTTATCTCAACACTGCAACATTTCTCCTCTTTGACACAATGTCCAAAGTGCTCCAATCCCATCCGTGCCCAGTACAAACAGAACAAACAAGGGATGATTTATGCACATTTGACTGTGCTCTGTATCGTACTAGATGAAGATGAATTACTGTGCTGGGCAGGGACACATTCTCCTGAAAAATCCATCTTTGTAGATTCTGGTGCTCAATCTCATGCCTTGTGCAAATCTATTTTAGCATGCCATTGCCATTTTCCACTTGGTGATGCCACACACAGCAGAGTGGCCCTGGTGCAGTATTGAGGGAGGTTCCCTTGCTAGCAGACTGCCACAGCTGCAAGACACAGCTCCAGCCTATCACTTCCAAATCACTCCACTCTTGTGTTCTAGGACAGGTGTCATTTCCAACTTCTGCCATTTAAGCAAAAGACTGAATCCTCTCCCTCTTTCCTTCCATCATCCCATTGTAGGCACTGCACTCTCTGCCTTTGTAGTCACTTCTGAGACAATCTGTCCATTTATACAGAGCAGAAATTTAACTTTGTTGCTACTGGACAGAAAACCGAGGGTCTGCATCTTATGAGAAGTTTTATGCATGGCTATGGTACAGAACTGATGCTTTCTTCTAAGGGAAAAATCTGTTTCAAAAGCCATGAGTTGTTGATACATGTTCAGCTGCTCTCAGAACAGGCCTAATGCAGTTTGTCCTTAAGTCAATGTCCTACAGTCAATGTACCTGGACAGGTATATTAGCCATTGCTCAAACCAACAAAGCAGTAAATTAACAACAAATAAGCTAATTTCCCCATTCTCCTTCCATTTTCTTCAACTTTTCGTATGAACTAATCAAACTCAAATTTAATTTGTTTCCTCCCACAGTATCTTACTCTCTACCCTTGTAAACACTGAACAGAATCCATTTTCAAGCTCCTTCTTCCGAAGGTAACACAGTGACAGCACTCATGTGAAACAAGCTGCACTGCAGTTTTTAATAAACCAGTCTTTACAAAAGCATTTCTAGAACTCCTCTTCTAGAACTGGCAGCATAATGAAGAATGTCCCTACCTCTTAGTCTCAGACCAGAATATTAAAATACTTTTCAACAGTGAAATTTCTCTGTGAAGTTTTTAAATTACAGTCTATGTTTTATTTTAGTCAGCACAGCTTTGCTTTGCTTGTGATTTCAGGGGTACAGCTATCAGGCTCCTGTATCCCAGCTAAGACACCAGACAAAAGCACCTGTGGTGCTGCTGGGTGCTGTCCTTGCTGCAGGCATGCACTGGGCTCTGAACTGAGAACTCTCACTTCACAAAAGACACTGAACAGCAACTAAGGAAAGTTTATTATGAAACCTCTCTGCTTACAAAGCCACCACGGACCTCAGAGAATTTTTTGCATTACAGGACCAGGTCTCAGCTGGTGGTAATTTCCAACTGGTGTGGACATGAGGCAGCTTCAAACATCAGCTCTAGAAGCAAAAAGCTCCATGAAGGTAATGATGCCCTTAAGACACACAGCTGTATAGATTTTTCCTTTAAAAACAATTAATCACATCCCTTTTCCCAGTCTTCAAATAAAAACAACAATACTTTCCATGTAATTGTAACTCCCAACATGATCTAACAATAGTGGTGCCAATTCCTGTATGCTTTGAAGGACTATTGCACAGAAAATGTCCCCCTGTTCTGCAGTAGACATTCCCTAGTGCAGCGTTTTTTCTTGCAGCCTTAATTGAATTTTGCAGCATTTGCTCGTTGTTTTATTTTTTTACTTCTTTAAATTAGATGTGCCATTTACAATTTGCCTTCTACCAGGTCAAAGAACAGAAGAACAGAAATGCAACTTTACATAACAACTGGCAATTCAAATTGTTAAATCAAGCCAAGAGTCAGCATAACACAATGTTAATTTTCGTGGGGTAGATAGAATATGAAATATTTTTATATCCCTAGTCATTAACAGAGTACATTAGGTTTATGCTTCAAAACCAGATTGTTACCAAGAGCTTTGTGTTTAAAACTGTCTTATGAAGCCAAGAAAGGAAAATTCTGAGACTTACTGGGAAGCTGGGAAAGAGTCACCATGTTGAGCACTCTGTTATTCCTGCCCTGAACTGGCAGCTTGGGCAGTATTTTATGGAACTGGGAGAAGCTAAATCACATGAACCCTGCCATCTCATGCTCAGATGGCTGTGGACAAAACAGGTATTTAAATTACAGTGCCTGTTCAATTAAACTCATTTCTTCCACTACTGACCAGGAGCAGTAGGATTTCAGGAGTTATCTCTCCTCTTGTGCTACTTGTAATTAAACATTTTCTGCAATGCCATTCCTACTTTATTGTGCACAAAAAGGAGAAGGGCTCTGTCAGCTCCAGGTCTGGGCATATCCAAACTTTGGGTGGGCTCTCCAGTGGGTGTCCAGAGATCATTCACTGCTCAGTGTCAGTACTGGAACCCAGCTTTAGTCTCTTCCCTCTTCCAGCTCTGCTGGAATGCACATTCTCACAGGTGTAGACATGATGGAAAATGTAAAGCACAAGAAGAACAGAAATCAGAAAGGCCTCTGTGCTTGGAGTGATGAGTTTTTGAAGTCACAGCACCTGATACTATTTTGTCCTTTCCAAACTGAAACTCCTGGAAAGAGCCTTAAAAACTGTGGTTGAGCTAAGAACAAATATCACATACAACCAGCCCTACGGCAACCTGCATGCATGGGTTCATTGCTAACTTTCAGTATGTAATCTGCTCTTCAGAAACCAGTCCTAGATCCTGGAAAACATCCTTGGATCCTTCCCCAACTATTTTGTCTCCATGGTTCATCAATCAGCCTCTAATGAATGAGAAGGACTTCTACACTCTACCAAAAACCCCACGACCCTTTCTTTATCATATTACAACACAGAAGCATTACTGGGATAAAGTATCTTTTTTCAAAAAAGTTCATAATGTGCACTTCAACATTCATCAGAGTTACTGGCATCTCACTTAATCAAAGTGAATAAAAACATCAGTATCATGTTTTTCACAAAGTTTGTGCTTTACAGTCACCACACTTCCCAACAAATAATGAGCTCCTCCTACCTCATATTTCCAGGACTTTTATCTTTTTTTTTTTTTTAAACTTCTAAAAGTTTTTATACAAAGTAGGCATACAATCTGGTCTGTCAAGTGGCTGAAAAACCATCTACTAAGCCTTATCCAAACACTCCCACATAATGAAACCTCTCGTCTCCTCTGTCAGTCCATGAGACTGAAGTTCAAGTCTTACAGGCTCATTTTCAATATCTCCTCGAGTAGCAGAAATCCAGGAAGAGATTCTTTTGAGAATAAGCACAGCCTATGTCCATGTAGCTGCTGAATTTCATTTACCTCTGTGAGAAATAAGTGTTTTTCTTTCTGGAAATTGCAAATATTAGAATATATGACTTTTCTAATTTTCTATCCCTCTTTTAAATGAAGGCAGTAAGACTCAAAAATATGAAGCTTGGACATAGGTGTAAAGGGTCAGAAATGGATAAGAGTAAGCAACATCCAGAATAGCAGGGATCCAGGGACACTGGATCTGTTCTGTGAACTGGATGGTACTGCTGGGACAGGTGGGTGAAGGGATTGGAAGAGGATAAACTTGAAGTGAGGGAAATCCATAATGAGCCTTGTGAGCTGTAAGAAGATTGATAAAAAATGTGCTGGATGGAAATTGTTGCTATGGTTCTCTTTTACTCAATCACACCTGGTCCCCCAGGTGGGCACATTAATCTTTGCTGCCTCCTCCAGTCCTCTGACACACAAATGACCTCGTCTGAGACACCCCTGTACTTAAACAGAGTCCAAGGGAGCAGAGGCAGTGGGCACACACTAAAGGCAGGAGGTTCCCCCATTTTTCATTGTGGGGTGACTGAGCACGGGCACCAAAGGATTTCACTCTACACTTGCTGCTGCGGTGTGGGTGTTGTGTCACAAATGCCTTAAACTCAGCTTCTCCAAAGTCACTGGTGGGGTAATTGTTTGACTTGCTTGACTTCCTTGAGGACAAATTAGATTCTCCTCATATATGCTTTACCTTTCCTTACATTATTATCTTGCTCCTGTAGACCTTGTTCAATGAGGCAAAAACCCTGTGATTTTAATGACAATATTGCCATAGTTACTGTAGGACTGTGTCCTAGAAAATCATCAAACTTTTCTCTTCTTTTTTTTGTAATTGCCATTTTAGAGGCAAATTACCTGTGGTGCTTCCTGCAGTTTATTTATGCTTCAGAGTGCAGGAACACACAACTTGCAGCTCTTTGGCTGCAAAGCCCTTCACCCTGCTGATAGCTGATATGACTGAAACCCAAGCCCTGATGTTCCTAACTCACAGTTGAATTTAGCCTGGTGCTTTGTGAGCAGCCATCCAGTCTCTCTGCTCCCAGGTACCACTGGAGTGTCTCTGCTGTGTCAACTTGACAGCTCTAGGCAATCTTGGCAGCCTTTGCTTTGCATTAAAAGTGGGCTGTGATGCTGGGACCAGAACAAGTACAAAAGATGTTACCATCAGATAGATAAACAAAGCTCTGAGGCACAGGAGATGTTCCTACAAGAACGTTCTGCTCTGCTTGGTTCAGTCATCTTGCTCTGAAACTTTTAAACTATACCACAATTGGAGATAATTCGAAAGCTGGAAAAATAAATCTCTTCTCAGAGATACTTGCTGTCATTTCCAATAAAAACTTAATTAGTTTTCCCTCCCTGTGACCAAAAAGCATGTCTTTTCTATTGTCAGACCTGGAAGAATTATGAAACTTAAGCACAAGTACATGTCGTGATGCTAATGAAGCTTTGCCTTAGTTTCAATCCACTCTATGCAGAAGCAATCAGCCTAAATCACACTCAGTAAAAATAACCCACACCCAAAAAACCTAGGCCAGCCCAAAATCCTATTTTCTCCCAGCTTTGAAGAATTTAAGGAAAGAGTAAAAAATCAAAGAGGATTTTTACTGTCCCTTGACCTCTAAAACACATAAAAATAAATATTAAATAATATTTAACTTGAAGCTGATCACTCTTTTCTTCTGGTTGATACTTGACTCACACTCAAGAAGAGCAGCCAGAAGAAAAGTCCACTATAAAAAAAGAAATTACTACAATGTTTTCTTCTCCCCGTGAATACTTAAGAGAGTCTTTGTTCATGTTCATGAACTATGTATCTCCTTAAAAATAATTTGTTTCATGTCATGGTTTTTGGGGAATATCTGTGTAAACAGTACACATGGGGATGCAGCTGTGAAGTAACTTCTGCTTTTTCTAAGCCAGTTTGAGATAATTAGGTGAAGAAATAGCTATTTCTATTGGTTTTATTTTTAATATAGAAAAAGGGATGTGCACTTCATTTAAGATGTGAAGCAGAGGACAGGTTTAACTCTGAGATACACAACTCAGAGTTAAGGTCAGTACAGAAAGCTTTAGGAAATACCATCTTTTTATGGCCACATACTTTCATGCCAGGCATAGAATTTAAATAATTTCTTATATTCACATGGTAAATACGTGCTTGGTGATATTTCCTCTATTGCACAGAATTTCACCTTCCCAGCTTGACAGAATGTTGGGATGGCTTCCCTCTAAGAGCAAGTGGGGATGGTGTCTAAATTGCTCAGAATGTGTGCAGAGGGGAAAAAGAGAGGAATAACATCTGCAAACTTCATGATGATGATAAATGTGGAAGGCTGGTGATTTATGCAAATAGCCAGGGTTGCCTCTAAGGTAGGGTGTAGATGCAGCTCCTGCAGGAACAAGGCACAGGCACTTAGCAGGAAACTGAAGAACAGAACATATGACCACTGAAATGAAATTGTGTGTGGATGCCTTAATTGTTTTGTCTTTCCCCTACTGAATATGACAGCAAACCTTCTACAAGTAACAAGTTGATTAAATGCTTCTGTTTAAACTCAAAACAAGGTTGGAGTTAAAAAAACATCTTGGTGTAGAAATGTTTGAACATTTTATCCTAATATTTATTACTGAAATTATTGTCTGTAAGCCCTTGACATTGAACCTCTTCACTTTGTTAACTGCTTGACAAACACAGAACAAAGCCGACTGTTTCTGCTGAAGAATGCAAATATCAGGGAAGAGATAAACACAGACACACCAAGGGCAGGCACAGAAACCTGTCTGAAGTCATTCGAATGTTCTCAGGAAAAACTGAGGACAAGATAAATGAAGGGGATGAAACAGGAGGATCAGAGAAGCTGGAGGACTCTGGGGTAAGGAAGTTTAGGTGAAGATCAGGGGGCTTCTGAAGAGCAGTGAGAAGCTGGACAGAATTTATGAATACGGAAGGGATCTCAGTAATGCCCTCCTCCTTCACTAAACCAGTCAGAAATTAAGATGCTCTGACATACACTGACATTTATCTCCTTCCACTGTTCTGATTAAAATTGGTCCACAGTTACTTGTAGCTTTGCAATGTGTTGAAATGAAGTAGGAAAAAAAGTACTTTTGAGAGCAGTTAATTTGGAATTAAATTGGTTTCTTCACAGATCAGAAGATATGTACATAGCAGAACCTCATTGATTTATACCACCATGTAAGAAAGAACAAAGGACAGTGAGACATTATTTCTCACAGAATTGCAAAGCTATAGCCCAATCAAAAGCAATCAAAATGAGAGAAAAAAGAGCATGAAAACAATTCTGTTCTGAAGGATTTTTTTAAAGATTTTTTTTTTTTTTTTAAAGGAAGATTGAAATAAAACAGTTTGGGGTTCCAAAAAGTCGTTTTCAACACAGAGCTCATTCAAGGAAGCTGGCATTTTTCCACTGACTCCAGCAAGGACCTGTCAAACCTAGAAGGTAGCACAGCCCACCTGGAGTAAGTCAGCTGTGCCTTGGGGATGATGCAGAAGGCCGGATAAATCACTGGGTGATTGCCTGAGGAACAGGGATCTTGATCCTGCCAGGTCCAGCAGGAGAGAAAAGCATTCCAAGCAAAGCACACATCCATATGTAGTTCTGAGGGCTTCACTTTCCAAACCAGAAGAAAATAGGGGAGAGATGGAACAGGAAGAAAATTCATGCAGAAAAATATGGTTAAAATTTGTTTAAAATCAAACCCATTCTGTGAACAAGGAAGAGAACTCCAGGCAACTTTTGGTTCAGTAAAGAAATAAAGGCAACAATAAAAACAAAGCCTGTTGTAAATCTAGAGATGGAATAAATAAAGACAGACACCAGCAGAAATTACAGGTTAGAGTACAGGAAGTTCATATGGCTTGCTAAAGACATAAAGACTCAAATCCATGATGACCAGAGACAAATACCTACAGCTGTTAACAGAGATCCAGGAGAGCTGGAACTACTTCATAAATATTCATAAAACAGTGCACCTGTATCCTGTGAAAAGAGGTGCTCTCCAGCCTATCAGCTGTGAAGAGGATGCTAAGCCACAACCATGGGGAATGCATGCTTTTTAGTCAGGCAATCTAGATTATTTCTATCCAGAAGCCTAAAATTTTGGGTCAGCAAATATTACTGATTTAAAATTTTTTAATACATCTTGGAATACCAAGGTACTGATAGAACTTAGCTACTAAAATCTTGTGCCAGTATTTAAAACCTTCTGTATGGTACTCTCTGCAAATGGAGTAAATCCATAAGGAAATGAGAGTTTGGGCAAAATCAAAGTGATTGTGATTCAGTGTGGGAGAAAAGGAGAGAGGTAAATGTATGCATCTGGCCTGACATATGTTTTGGCTCAGCTCTGTGAAAGGAAAACGATACATCCTGTAAAGAAATGTCACAAAGAACAAGTGATAAATAATGAATAAAGATTCTGCTTTGTTTGTTTATAGAATATCAAGAGCATCCTGCTAGGTGTGTTTTCAATTATCATTCATTCTGCACAGCCCTACTGTGATTGCTTTAACCTTGATTTTAAGACAGCAATAACAGTAATGTGCAAACATATTGGTACAGCCACAGTAGCAAGGCAAGAATGGTGAAAAGTGTATTTATAAAGTAGTAAAATCACATTAAAACTGCTATGCAATAAAAACTACATTGTAGCAGCATCTGGGAAAAGGGTATTCACAAACCAATAATATCCTATTAAAACTAATGTGCAATAAAAGCAGATCACAGCAGAATTTCTAACAGCCTTCAGACCAGGGCTCTGAAATGGGTTTTTGACCTTTCCCAGCACTGCTGGCTTCAACTTAGCTCTTGGGGCACTGCTCAGGAAGCAGCCAGGACACAGCTTGGCTTGAGTAACCAGGGTTTTTTCCCCATTAATCAAACAAACTCACAGATGTGGTGAGTTAACCAATTATGCAGCAAGTAACGTTCTTTAAAAGTACACCTGAACCTAATTAAACTATCCTGATAAAGGATGAATGAAAAGATGTGTCTGCTTCAAAATAAATGTTTTCAAATAGCACCTGGTTGTATTTTCAGAAATGTTATGCTCCTGCACCCAAACTGCAGTGAGAATAACAGCATTTGAGAATAAATAAAGGAATATTTTTGAATAAGTGACTTGCTTACAATTTGAGCCACCTTTTCTGAATTCCTGATTTTTCCCTATGGAAGCTGTAATCCAAAATCCCCCCAAGTTCATTGGAGTTCTTGCATGTCAGTGAGCAAATGTCAAATTCCCCACTGCTCAGGTCCTGTTACACTAAGGCAACCTATACTGAAAAGCAAGAAAAATTAAAAGTAAACACTGGAAAGTGAAATGAATGTTTGTCAGGTGGCTTAAATTCAGGGGCTACTCTGCAACTGTAAATAAACCTTCCTCAAGGCAAGCAGCACACACAAACAAAGCCATCAGGGAACAACAAAGCCATCAGGGAACAACAAAGCTCCAGAAATGTGCTCAGGGGACACAAGAGCAGCAAGAAGAGAGAAATGCTGTGATGCAAGTGTGATTCTGTGGTGACATGGAGATACAGTGGAAGCTGCTGGGAGATTGAATGGGAACCAGATGAATGATTCCATTAGGGACATTCCACTGCCAGCCACCTCTCCTGTGCCTCCAGGGAGTGACTGGGGGTGCTGTGAACACCCTGCAGGACACAGGACAGACATGGGGCTGAGAGCCATCCCTGCTGACTGCCACCACCACAGCAGCAGGTTCTGACTGGGTGTTACTGCCCCTGAGGGGACCAGGACAGGGCTCCTCACCTCTGGCACCCCACAGAAACAAATGCATGTCCTGTGCTCTGCAGAACAAGGGTACCTTGTTCTGAAAGGCTCCCAGAATCCCAGGTAACAAATGGTTTTTCCTCTTCACCTAAGGAGATTTTTTCCAGATTTCTTGAGCAAAATTCACCACTGCTACTGCAGAAGCATCATACTCCTTGTTCTACTTGAATTAATAACTCCTGGGGACTATTTACCCTCAGTTAATGTCTCAGCCCAAACCAAACCCCTGAAATCCACACATGCTCAGTACATCATTATAAGATTTTTCACTTAATTCTATACCAGAAACTCATCTCATGTGCATCACATACATGAATGTGCTGGCCTCATGTTTTAAACATCTGAAAAAGCCAATTAGGCTTGTCACTGATCCTGTTGTTTCTTTCTTTTACATTAAGGCTTCTTTTTAGTGGAGATCCCTACATGGGATATGCCTCCAACAAAAATAACATTAAAACAAGGAGCTGAATTTTATTCCTCCTGTATAATGAGCTTCCAGGATGGGGCTTACAAAGACTCTGTTCTCATGTAAAGTAAGCAGGAGGGATTAAAAGAGCAAGGGCTGTATTTTACATTCACTTATCGGCTGTGGCTCAGCTCTTCCATGAACTGTATTATCTCATTAAAAATCCACTGACTGTCATGTTGCTCACTCAGGATATACAGGGAGCTGCTGTTCTCTTCTGTGAGTGACAGGCATCACAAGAAATGTGGTGGGATGAGTGAAGCATAAATCCATAACAGCACAATGCAGTGGAAAATATTCTTCCAGTGTGATTCCATTTATTTTGGCAGACATTTAGATCAAAGTTATCAGGACCAAAATTTGGTTTGGTTTCCTTTTTCTCCCCCAAGTATATAAAAAATATAAACAACAAATAAAAAACCCCCACAAACTGGAGATGCAGACAGGTCATTTTTCACTCCAGGATAAGAACTAAGCACAAGTTAAAGACAGACAGCCCTCCAAAGCCTGAGCACTGACCTTGAACTTCCTGAGGACTAACATCTCTGCCAAGCTTAGCATAACAGCCTCTCTGGAATAATTTGGGCTGTGGCATCCCCAGACACAGAAACAAAACAAAACCAAAAAAATAAGTGTTTACACAATTTAATCTGTGCTTTGTAACCACAAGACACAGACAAAATTTAAACTGTTTTCTTCATCTGAAAGAGATTGCTGATACCTCAGCAAACCTTTTCTTTGAGGAGAAGAAATACATTTTGGGTGTTTGGGGGTGGCACTTTTTATTCAGGCAGGTTGCTGATGTCTGCTTTTGCCTGGATGTGAAGATGCTCCCCACAGAAGCACAGGTGACCACTCCATGAATGAGCTCCCAGAGTCCAACATTAAACATGTGCCCAAGTGCCCCCCGAGAAGTGACGCCTTGTAACAGCCTTTGGCTCAGGACATACTTCCCAGTTACATGAAGGGTTGTGAATAAAGAGCTGAGATGACATTTGAATGGTTGTTTAACTGAATTTGTGACCTGATTTTTTTTCCACCAGGGAGTTTATTGGTATGAAAGGCTGGATCTGGCATTTACACATTGAGCCCCTTCTACTGGATCAGTGCATGTCTGCCTCAGTCCTACATGAGAATGCTGGTGATTGCAATTCTTTACTATTGAGATGACTTCTACTATATATAACAGGAGGAGTTTCTTACTACAAAATGTGAAGTGGGAGGAAGGAGGAAGTTTTCCATCAGAAGACAAAGAGAAATGATTGCTCTCCTCGCAGATTGAAGTACTAACTAGATACATTTAAAAGCAATGTAGTTCAGGCCTCTGCTTTTCCTAATTATTCCCCTTCTCATAGGGAAATCACAATGATTTGATTGAAAATAATAATTAGTAAAGTTGCTGCTGTGTTTCACATCGTGAGCAATTAATCTCTATTTTCCTCACCCAGTAGGAGTGAGGAAACTCAGGGCTGCAGAAAGGCAGAGTAAGGATTTCCAGGCACCACAGAAAGCCAACATGAACCTGCTGCTGCCATCAGTCAGCTGCAACACCTCAACCCTGCACCAGCTCCCTGGCCAGGGAATGACTGTACTTGGAACACAACATATCCAAAAATTCCCTCTTTTTATATCCATATCATACTGTTGCTGCTGTCTAATTCTTTGACTAGCCTCACCTCAGGGCCTCTTTAATCACTACCATTTCCAATTTTCTCTTGCTCATTGAGCCTGTGTGCTCAGGAATAATTTCCCCAGGGGAGATCTCTCTGCATTTTTTTTTCAGGTTGATTCTCATTTTGCATTTCTAGTGCATATACTTTTCTCACTAGGCACTATTTTGTTCTTTTATGTCTCTATTCCTGTAGTGTTTATAGCACCTGTCACCTCAGTACCACCTACAAATTTTATTAATGTTATTTTTTCCCCTTCTCCAAAATGCAGCTTTTTTCAGTATTTATGATGAACCACCATTCCTATCCATCCTTGCCCACAGCACAACAAGATCTCTTAAGACAATGACTTAAAGAAGACATTTTGTTTAATTGGGGAACTATCTCAGTTATTTCCTTTACAGAGTCATTTAAACTTGTCTGGTTCATAAATCTGAAAAGTTTACAACTGAAAAATAGCACAATAATTCAATACTGTGAAGTCTGGGAAACAGGAACTGGTCCACACTTGTACCTGGTGGATAAAATAGGTTCAATTTTCCCCAGCAAGGCTCAGACACCCATGTTAATAGCAATGTAAACCTAAATTTGACTGCTTTTCCCAAACCATGGATGTAAAACAGGCTACATCATAACTTTGTATTTTCTACTTAGCTGACCTTTGCAGGCTACTGATACATTCCTACTCTTGACAGTGCCTGATCCATACCTATGTTTTTCCATTAGGAGATGATTAAAAGCAGTATTTTTCCTACAATCCTCCTGAAAATGTTCATGCTGAACAATAGCAGAGGGTAATCATTTAAATCTATTCTAGGAGAATTGAGAGGCTTTATTTTCCCCTTGACTGTAGAAGAAACTGCAAAGGTTTGGCAAGCTGCTCCTTATGTAAATGCTTTCTTTTCTCATCACCAATACAATGTCACAGTTATTTGAGAGTTTGCTACATTGCCACAAAAAAGCATGTTTTGGTTGCACTTCAGAGACTGACAAGGATTATTTTTAAATTGGTAACAATGCAGTGCAGTGGCTGCATATAAAGACCCAGACAGGAAAAGGTAAAAATCAGGTTCTTAGGGAAGTCCAGCTGGGACAGTGGAGAGATGCCCTGAAATTTTTCCCTCCACTGATTTCAAAATAGACAGAACCACCCAGAAGAAAATCACTTTTCCAACATCCCTGCAGCAACAGTGAGCTGGATGTTACAGAAAGGACGGTGGAAACCTGAGAAATATGGAAAGCATCAGAACAAAAAGAGCTTTTAGGGAGGTGCTGCAGAAAGGTGGCCTTGCAATGTAATATTGCCTCTCTGTTACAGGTTTTAAAAATTAACAGTGCAAGTTACAGCCTAGCAGACACTGTGCAGGTAGACAGCACCCTGTGGTATCCCAGAAACATCAGTTTATTCCATGGAATAAATGTGCTGCTAAATGCTGCTCTGGAGCACAGAGACCCCTGTGGAAGTCAAACTGAATCAGAATTACAGTAATTAAGCTTTGTAGCCATGATGTGGGGGCGGGGGGTGATTTTTGTAAGGTCACTGCAGATAAATAGAGAGAATAGCTGAGAAATGTTGGGCAGCTGTGGAAAAAACATTGCTACACTCTGTCAGCTGTGGTTTTCTACAGAAATGGCACAGCTGAAAAGACACCAGGCCGGTGTGGAAGCTGGCTAAGTGCTAAGTGCTTTTCCATGTGCTTTCCATGTATAAACTGACAAAGCAATGTGAGCTGCAAAACTAACTGATCTGTAACAAAATTCTGCCTGATAGAGACAGAGAACAAACCACCTCTGGGGCTCCAGGAAACATTATTAGTTAGCTGTAGGAGCTGCTGCCAGCAGCATCCCAAAGTTCCCAGTGGGAAAAGCCCTTCAGTCCTGTCACAGGCCATGACAACCAAAGGAGTTAAGGCACCTCACCTCCCTGAACACTAATTTTTATCTTTCCTCTTTGGCCAGATAGTCTTTTGCCAGCTATAAAGCAAAAGCAGGTTCTAATGGAATAGAAGTTGAAGGTAGAAGTCTTGTGTACAGCCAGCAGACACAGCAGTGCTGCCCAAACCCAACCAAATCCTGCACAGGTACAACAAGCAGTGCCTATCAGCACACAGAGGTCATGGAGCTCCAAGTGCCTCTCCAGTGGCTCTGCTCTCACAGGAGTCTCACCACCTGTCTTCCCATGACAGGTGTGAATATATGAAGTCAGCTTGCAAACTTCTGATTAAATTAATGGGCTGTTTTATTCTGCTTCACGTGATCCAGAGTAATGTGTCTCCATGTACTGAATTATAAAGTATAACCATAAAAGTTAGAGAGGGTATTTCATTGTCTGAAACTTCTTTATTGTAATAGATTTTCTGGTTTACAACCATGGCTTTATACTCACTATTATTCACTTCTCCTGTCCTGTGCAACTTTATTCTCCTGGAATAACAAGGACTCTTAATCTTTCTATTGACAGAGTTAAATGAGGAATCTCTTATCCCATGAAAGTAAGCTGGAACCCAATTACCCACTACTTGCCTCTCTGAGTGGGTAACAGGATAACACCAGAGCCCTCTGAAATGTTCAGACAACACTTTAATAGGACTTTCCATAGGCAAAGCAGTGTGAAGAGAAGCAATCCTGTTACCACCTCAGTAAGCAGAGGAAGTATCACTACTCCAACATTACTAAAAGAAAAACTGAGGTTGAGAGAGCAAACCTTTCAAACAACCAGATGACTAATATTCAGAATTAATTTCAGAATTAGGTGATCAACAGTCACCTGATGATCACATTTCAATATTTTCTAACCCAGGCTGCTTATTTAGGTATCTGATGTTTTCTGTTTGGATTCTGTCATTTAGTTTGACAGCCTGTATTGTGGTTTTCCATTAAAATTGAATTACTCCTCGAACAAATAGTCACATTTCCAAACTCAAAATTGGTTTTCAGCCATTTAGACAAATGCTTATATATCGTGTTTGCCAACTGTGTGCACATTAGGCTTAGTAAAGTCATTCATTACACAGTATGAAGAACAGAAGCAAAAGGGTGCAAACACAGAAGACAAAATTTGTTACCCTCAAGTAAAACATCACTGCAGTGGCTATTTACACCCACCATAATGGACCTCACACAACATCTTCAAAATATTCATATCCCACCTTAAATATACATTTATCTGAGTTTACTAAAAACATATCTGTGTATTTATTTCCCTGTTCCTGGCCTCTTTCATGGGCATATACTTCAAAGGGGGTACCCACTGTAGCTCTAATAATTTCAGGAGTGCTGCTGACTTGTCCCTCAGCTTGTAAGAACAATAAAAATATTCCTTAAGAAGTTTCCTCAGTGTTAAATGTATTAAACTTGGATCAAGCTATTGGTTTATATTTCAACAATAAATTCATTTCAGTTTAAGCTTCAGAGACAAATTAGAACTAATTTTATTTTATGAAAGGGAAAAGCTCTAACACCTTTTCAAATCCGACTTAATTTGCTTTTGATATATTAAACACAGATCGTGTTCACATTTTAATCTGGACTGTGCTAACTTGATGAAATTACATTAGATGCAATGGGGAAAATGTTCTTCTGAGTATGAATTATTGTTATGATATTTGCTTTTTATTAGCTAAAAATCAAACAAAGAAAGAATCAATCACAAAGCACTACCCTGATTTATGGATACCCTGACAATTCAGTAGCCCTGAAATCTTTTGGAAATCAAGAGGGGTGTCTTGGCCAAGAAGGCACCACTGTTCTCCCTGTGCTTTGGAGAACTTTGCTTTCTGCATTTGAATGCTGCCCCCGCACTCCTAATGCACATTTACCTTTCTGAGAACAAATTTCTGAGTGCTGAAGTGAGTTTCTCATCAAAATCATTGCTTTATAAGGAAAATGTGCTATCTCATGCTTTCTGGCAAATGGGGTCTCCAGCCCACCCACCCTCTCTCCTTTCTCTAGCCATAATCCTCTGGACCATATTTTCCTCTTCCCACATGTTCTGCACTGAAACTGGCCACACCATTCCCAATTCACTGCCATGGAAACCAAACAATTTTTTGTCTTTTCAATCTCCTTTCTGTCATGGCTCTTAGCTAAGAGTAAGTGGTCTGTAGGATGCTGATCACCTGAAATATGGTCCTGGTATTGACAATAACTAGGTGTTAAAAAAAACCTGTTTCAGATCCATTACTCACTTTTTAGGAGTATACAGGTATGTATGATGTTTATCCAGCAAAAAGATTCCAGGTAGGTCATTGCCCTGAATCATGCCCTACATGAAAGGAGTACATTAACATCAATGATGCAGGCAGAGCACGGAATCCACTGCTGAGCCTTTGCTGCAGCTGGCCCACAGCAAGAGTCTGAGCCAGGCAAGGTGCTTGACTGAGGGAAAAGAAAAGGCGGTGGCAGTGAGGCTGGCTTCAAATGACTGCACAGGTTAGCATTCACCTCAGTAACACTCATCCCTGGGCTCTGGAAGGGATGGCACAGAACTCATCTAGGAATCCTAAATTTGTTTGATATGTGGGAGTGATGGGACAAGGATGTAATTTTCCATCTAGTTCAGACAAGGCAATTGGGTCAATGACATTTTCCCCCATCTGCTTCTCCTTGCCCAACCTCCAGCAGTCCCTCTGCCAAATTTGCCCTGGGTTCCAATCTGTGCAATCAACCTGGAAATCAAGATGGGACTGCAGGCTGCAAATACTCCCAACAGGAAGAGGAAGGCTGGATAAATGTTGTTGAGGAGTGGCAGGTACTGCACAGCATGGAGCTTGGCAGGATGGTGCAGGAGCTGCTGGTTAGACAGTCCATGCTCTGCCTTTGGACTGGGAATGAGTGCCCAGGAACTCCCTGAGTAATTACCTGGCTCATTATCTGCCAGGTATGGCTTTTCCTTCACGCTGCTGCACAGAGTGTTAGCTGAGGCTGGCAACATGAATGCTAATTGGGGCTAATATTTTATGTGAGCTGCAGAAAATACAAGCCTTGAGATAAGCTGGATTTCATCCCCGGCTCTCTGTGTGCCTGGCAGTTAGGAAGCAGCAGTCACTCACCTGCAGGCCATTAAATATAACACAAGACTGGCTTCTCCAAGTACCTGAACAATTACTTCTATCAATCAAAATTCCAAAGTTATTTCCTTGAGGTAAATAAAGCCACTAGAATGAAAACTTTTAGAAGTGCTAGAGATAATAACTGAACTGAGCTGTGATGACTAACATGGCTTATGCGTGGAGCACCTTAACAGCCATAATTGCTAATGCCCTGTTGTCCTAACAGAAAAGGCCATGGATTTTACAGAGACAGCAAAGCACAAGACAAAATGCACAGAAATAAAACAAATGGTCTATGAGAATCATCTGTTGTCTGTGAGTAAATGGCTGGCAGCAATTCCGTTTGCTTACAATCCTGACAAGCATCTCCCCCTCTGACAGAGTAACTAACGTGCCTTAGCAGTAGCTGCACAAGTAGCCCAAAGTGATTAAATCTCACTCTTTCTTGCAGGAAATTGCCTGTGAGTCTTGTCTCACAGCTACATTATGTCTCATTATAAGTTCTGTCTTCTATATAGATTGGACTTCAGTTTGAGAGTCCCACGGAGCATCTGCTGTTTAAGGTTTCCTACCAATATGTTGCAGATACAGGAATATATTACATATACATTACTGGAAATCTGAACAGCTTTAATCACGTCTCAGGAACAGTTGCTCTGTAAATAGAAATGTCTTTGTTTTTATTTCCCTGTTTTCTTTACAGGAAACAGATGCTGAGAGCTTCTTTTTGTCACTTTACTCTGGAAGGTGGAGGCACTTTCTTAATTCAGTGAAGGTAAACACCTCCAACCTAAGACAGATGAAGATATCCCCATTTTTTAAAGACAATATTAAAAATAAAAGGAGATTCAAATTTAAAATCTCTGGTTAGCATGCATAAAGTTTTCTAAGGTCACACAGGGGTTCATAACTCCTTGAACAAGTGGCAACTCTTACATAGGCTGAAAAAATGAACTTCTCTAAATTCTGAGAATATGTAACATTAAAAAAAAAAATTAAATATCTATTTTTTTCAATGAAGCACACTCCAAAATTCTAAAAGTAAATATACAGACAACCTTAAAGTAGAAACTTCTTGGAAAAATATTTTAAATTTTTTCCATATTTTACCACAGCTTTTATTGCCTTTTTAAAATCTTAACCTTTTAATCACAATCTGTCTAAGCTGTCTTGCAGTGCTGGGCTGAAAAAGAGATTCTACCTTCCTAAAAGCCTTCTAGATGCACTGGGAATCTGATTCTGGACCAGACTGCATGGGTTGAATCTTGTAGAGGAGGAAGGATTCCTGTTGGACTGGGTCTCATTAGTTCACCAACTTCATCAGCCACCACACAGTACTGAAGCTAAAAGAATGCTGTTGCTACCCTAGAAGGGATTTGGGAATTCAGGCTGCTCCTTAAGAGTACTTGGCAGGGCCACTTCTGCCTGGTGGTGTCAGCAACTATTAAGAGGGAAACTGTCTCCAAGGAATCCAAACCTGTATCTGTGCCACAGGCATGTTGTAAAGGAGCTGCAGCAACAGTCCTGAAATGGCCTTTTATGTGGCGATGGCACATTTTCTGCATCACAGAAAAGGCAGGGACTTTAACTCCCCCCATTAGCACTGTGCATTCTGAACAGCCACCACAGCCAAATGAGGCTGTACCTGCTGGGGAGCTCTGTGGTGCTCTTCTAAAATACATCACTTGGGCATTGTCAGGAATTACTGTAAACTGATACTACAGGAATGAGGGTTTGGAACAGATGTCTATACTAGCAAGAACTTCTGCCTCAGATACTGAAAGATTTAGTAATCACATCTGTACTTGATTATTACAGTACATTATTAAATGTATCCATTCATTACTCTTGTCTGTTTTCTATACTTGCAGTGCTTTGGACAGCAGAAAGAAGATACCTAAAGTCTTCTCTTAGGAGAGATGAAATCTTAAAGTTTAACATTTCTCCCTAAGGAAGCTCTCTGTAGAAAATGTCACCTGTTCTGGGGAACAGCAACTGCTGCATCCATTCCCTTCAGCAGCATGTATTTACCCTTGAAAAACAGTTTATCCAAAATGACCATACTCAGGTGAAATATGCTACAGATGTTAACAGGGATGAACATGACTGGATTTCACCTACTCTTTAACTCTATATTATGCCTTGATCATAATGAAAACGAAGTAATCACAAGAAAGAAATAAAAATTAAGACTAGAAACCAGAAAGGAGAGGGCAGCATGGTGCAAACCCTATTCTTTCTGCTGCCTGCATGCAGAAGGTGCTGAACTCCATTACTGCACCCTACCCAGCTCACTCTTCAGCAAGGATGATTTGAATTACAGTAGCTTCTACACATCCCTCATGAAAACTTTATTCCAAGTCCCAGACAAGCACAGGAGAAACAGCTCTGCCCCACAGGACTGGCAATGTGAAGAGATCAGTGAGCAGAAAGGTATTGTGTCCTACCTCAGTGTGGCACAAGGCAAACAGGAAAACTTCAGCTGAAACCTCCCACGCCTTTAGCAGCCTTACCACAGCTCCATGCCCAGGACAATCCACAGTGCACTCAACAGAATGTTCAGCATTCACTACTCCATCCTGCATTTCAGCAGAAGAATAACAGGTAGCCCCCCAGTGCTCCATCAGGAGTCCCTGCTATTCCTGGTACAAGCCAGCTCTTGGGCAATTCTGGTCCCAGTTCTCCCCCTAGGCCCAGATATCCCTGATCTTTCTTCAACCAAGTAAAGTGGAACAGAGAAAAGCCAGAAAAAGAGAAGAGGGAAAGAAAAGGAAATTATTTTTGGAACTTCTCAAAGCTAGTCCTTGTCTGAGCAATAAAAACATAGTGAAGTAAATAGCACTTGGTGACAGAGCTGTGCAACATCTCTGCCCATCTGCATTTCAATGGGACAGACTGACATTCTCATCCCTGGTACTTCTGACAGAGCACAGCTGTACTGCCGAGGGAAAGCTGCTGCTGCTTTGGAGCAGACACGGTGTAGGTGGACAAGAATAACAACCCTCCTGCTCAGCTGTCAATAAGCTTTTCCTAAAGAGCCACAGAAGAACAGTGTGCAGCACCAACACTGACATATTTAACATTTACTGCCTGAGCTCTACAGAGCTGTGCTCACACATTCTGTGGTACCTTACGTGGAGGAAATCTGGCATTGCCTTAGCTACCCCCTACAGCTACAGCATCCCCAAAAATCTCTGTAGGATTCCTGCCCCCCTTCATTTGTCTCTCTGCTATTTTCTGTCAAAGCACCAAAATCAATAGTGGCACACTGATAGAACCCAAATTGCTTGGAAGATCCAGTACATGGTATCCAGTCAGTCAAGTGTGATGGATTTAATTCATGCAGCACTTATTATTCCCAAGCTTTGCTTGTCAACAGGGAAAAAAAGGATATCTCTTAAAAGTAATCAGGCAGTTTTCAGAAAGACAAATCTTGCAGTGGTTCCACTTGCTCCCCTAGCCCCATTAGTTTTTATATTTTTTCTTCACTCTTATTTCTGTACTTTTCATCTAACACTGGCATCCTGTAACAAAGATCAGCTGTAGCTAACTGAAGTCTGATAAATTTTCTGGCAATTTCTACAGCACATGCACAAAGGTTTTAACTAGAGCATGATGACACCATTCTCTAATAGGCAAACTCTCAATCCAATATGAGGAAGCACATTTAAAATTATGAGGATCCTACATGCTAACACACAGACCTTATTTGAGAGTTTGGGGCCACACTGTCAGGTGGTTTCCCATTCTCACACAGAGACCTGCATTTTGCTTTGTATTTTCACAATCAACAGCCCAATTTTGCAGGAAGAGCCCTCCATCTAAACAGAAGTTTTTTCAGATGAGTAGTAAGGGCACTGTGAATCTTAAAGTTTGCATGGGACTCCAGGGGAAACCTGAGAAGTCCATGGAAACCTTTAAATACTACTAACCACAAAGAAACTGTATTATTTTAGCACATTTTGGAGGCAGGCATCAAATGAGGACTGAAACAATTTCAAGAAATTGTCCTGGTTTAACTCTTCCCAAATATGTACTTATGTGCAGTGATGGAAAGGGAATACCAAGGTGCATGGAGCCCTGAAACAGGCCAATTTCTACTTATTCTGCTCAGCATGTTGCTGTGGCTTAGCCTGCTCCCTTTTTCCTAGAACCTGGCTTTCTAGAAACTTATCTTCAGCCATGAACAAGGAATTCCTTGTGTGCTAACCAACACACAAAAATGCAAGAACACCAGGAGGTTCTCACTGCTGCCATCAAGCACCAGTCCTGAGACCCAGCTGGGTCTGGGCACCTCAGGTGAGAATCATTTCACAGGATTTAACCCCTGTGCTTACTGCCTGCTCAGGAATCACATTTTTGCAGAGCTTCAATATTAAGTGGGGGTTCCAGGGCTCCTACAGAGTGAAGGCAGCCATTGGAACCATGGCTAATACCTCTGAAAAGGTGACTTGTTGGTGCAGCTTTTGATTTTAAGCCGATTTTAGCAGTTATTTTCCCCAGGCTCTCTAATGTAAGTGGCATTGCACAATAAAAGTGTAAGGTGAGTCCCATGCACCAAACATATACCTCCACTGAGGTTTCAGGAAAAGTCCCTGGTTTTCACATTACTTCATCACTCAAGTTGTTCAAGTGTTGGATGAGGATATTAATTCCTGGTTTTGTCTGGTGCTAACACCAGGGTAATGAGTCTCATCCTGGAAATATTAATCTGTGTTCCTACGTCAGCTTTAGGTTTCCATCTGGTAATCTGACTCCCTGCTCCACACTCCCCCATGGCTGAAGGCCAAGGTTGCAGAAGTAACGTATGGCTACACCTGCATTGCCATCTGCTGCACACCAAAGCCCTTCCAAGATCACAGCAGTGGGGCAGGAAGACAAAGAGAAAAACAAGAGTTTTGTACCGAAAATGAGAATTGCGTACCTGAATTTATACAACCACCATCGGTATTTATCATACATGCAGAGTCTAAGACACACACCTTCATTTACTGACAGGAAACAAGGAGGGCTCTGACTTCAACATCTTGGCAGTTAAGGTCACAATTACTCCACAATTACTCTCCTACTTGGAGTGTCTCCCTTGGAAGGGTTGGAATCTCTCCATGACAAGACTGATGCCCCAGCAGAACGTACTTCACATGGATTTCACTAGCATGGCATGTGTGAGTGACATACAGAGTTTGATTTTAACTTATGTGTAAATACACAGGAAGGCTTGGGAAAAAATCTCTTTGTATTTTCTTAGAATTTATATTTTTGATCTATTTTATTTCAGAGTAAGATTATACTAGAATAAAAATGAAATTAAGATACTATTCAGTGAGTCATGAAAACAGATTTTTTGAAATGGACAAGGATTAAAAGGCAAGACTATTTGGACTGCACTGGGGGATGATGATTACTTTAGATTTAGATGGCAAATAAAATATCAGAATCAATCATTCAGCTATCCTACCAAGCAGGATAAATTAATTCCTTTTTTTCAGAAAGAAAATATTAGTACATAGTTGAAGACCTAGCCCCAAATCTCCAGCATACCCAAAATATCTACTGTGAGAGAGGTTTCAGAGATGTCAAGGAAAGGCTTGCTATAATTTTACATACATTTTTAAATTACTATGGTAATGCATACTTACAGAAAATCTTAAAAGCAAGTCTTCCCAGCAAATTAGTAGAGGTTTCTGAGTTGTTTTTAACATGACTCCTAGGCTTAAGAGTGGAGGTTTCATGACTCAGGGTCATGAATAATTCCTGATTGTAAATAAAGGTAGACAGGCTACTGCTGTCATCAAGCCAGACATCTCATCAGCTGTCTGAAACCCTGGATCTTCATGGAAACCCAGGCTAAAGGGCCCCAGTCCTTCCCACTGTTCCAGGACAGAAAGGTTGCATTTAGCACTTTTCTTCAGCCAAGTACACCCACACATTCCTGTTCCAAATCAAGGAACTGGTTACATCAGTGCTCCCACCTCACAGACTCCAGCCAATGAAAACTTTCTTGCTCTTCAGTGAATATCGCTGATACCATCTCCTAACCTTCCCGATGATTTGCTGTAGGCACTGAACTTCCACACCTTCCCCCTCTTGCACAGGATGCTTCCTGAAGCATTTGTTTCAAGGGCTGGATGGTTTGGAGCTAACAGAGCTTGGGACTGGATGTGATAGGAATCACTTCAGGCTGTACAGAAAGAACTCAGGGCTGTCCCAGCCTCTGAACACTGATTTGGTTTTGTACCACAACCATCTAAACCCCATGACCATGCACCTCTCACCACCCAGCACCATTGCTATGTGCACCAGGAACACAGAAATGATTCCCAAGAGGGAATACAAAAAATCACATAATTCAAAACCACTGGGGGAACTTCAGTCTGCACAGGCACCCTGAAAATCTGCATCCTGTTATTTGTATTAATAACCCAGTGTTCAAGGCAGTATTGACCTATTAATTATGTGTCAATAATTCATATGGAGGTATGCTCAGCTCTTTAAATGCAAGGTGAGATCAATGGAATGGAGATCAGAAACGGGTATCAAAACCACAAACACTTATTTTCCACAGCCACAGGGAGAAAATAAACTCTCAGGATCCAAAGCTGAACATTTGCTACTGCTTCAATTTTGTCTCTGCTCTCCAGAACAAACTTAGTGACCGAACGGAGGTTACAGGCACCCAGTCCATGACAGTGCTAGTTGGTTCTTACAGAAATTCTGTTTTCTTTTTGCAGCTCTTGCCTTGTTTCAGCCAAAGGCTGTCCTTGCACCGGGCCCTGCTGAGCCCACAGCCAGCTAGCTGAGACAATGGCTCCAAAGGAGGTGTGACTGCCTGGCTGCTCAGAGCTGCTCACTTGGAGCCTGGATGTGTTCATTTACATGCTAACGCTATTAACCAGCAAGCACAACACAAATGGAGCCGGTTTTTTTAAGGCAGCTGCGCTTGTTTGGGGATTTTGACAGTGAAGACACACAAGACAAAACAAAATCCAGCATACAAAACAAAACCAACCCAGATGTCCTATGGCAGCTTAGAGGAATTAAGGAAAGGGAAGGAAAAAAAAAACCAGAAAAGGAAAAAAAGTGTTTTCTAAACTGCTGCTTCGGAGCTTTTATCTAGATTTAACGGATACATTAATTCAATTGACATGCAGTTTAACCAGCCACAACACATGAATACCTTCCACAAATGGCAGGATTTGCCTTCTTTCCCCCTGCAGAGACATTACCACAGATGTGAGCTTTTTCCTTCTGCTCTTTTCCTTCCCCCATCCCTCTCTTTGTAATATTTTAGCAAATAATGAAATGTACCACATGTCTCCCAACATGCAGGCACGGTAATACTGAAATGAGCTGCTCCCAGCTCCACAATGCAGTTTCTCCCTTAGCTGCCTCTTAATGCAATTTAATTGGCTTTTTAAATTTTTGATGGACAAATATTGATATGCTAATGACTTTCAAACCAGTATCCCAGAACATATTCTCTTACTTAAAAGAAAAAAAAACCCAATTTTTTTTTACCTGGGAGTGGCATGGTGTCCAAGGACAAGCATAAAAAGAAGCAAAACTGAGTGTTGGGAAAACAGAGACATGGTTAGGGAAATTCTTATAAAAGGGGGGGAAAAGTAGAGAGAATAATGGAATGAATGCAAAAATACGGCAAAAGAAAGGAAAAAACAGTACTGGAAGGGAAATCTGACATTTAAACCTCGGCTCCTGGCTGGTGCCCATGGCAACTCCTCTGACAAGTTGGTAAAAACTATTCTCTCCTTTGACTGCTTTCAAGGATAATCCTTGCTTCTCTTTCCTGGGAACCATGACAGATTTTCACTCTTTGGGGACGGTGCTGGAGTTTCTTTTATAATGGCTCTAATAAATAATGGAGTGTTAATGTCTTTTAGGATGACTAGCTGTGAAGTTGGGTCTGTTTAGGACACATTTTCACACTTGTGTCCAAGTGAGGCATTATGTGCCAAGGAATACAGGTACCTTCAAATGCTTTGTATGACATGTTTGTGCTGTTTCAAAAATTCTAAATGGAATCCAGCATTAAAAAAAAACCAAAAAAAACATTTAAGGGAAAACAACTTGAATTGCTCCATTGAGCTCAGCATGTGGTATTCACGGTTTCTAAATTTAAATAAGGTTTCCATCTGCTCTGTTGTTCAGGAATCTTAGGGAAGACTATTAGAGAGCAGGAGGAGGGCGGAGAGCAAGCATGCACATATTGAGGCAAGGTTCTGCTTTCTGTGTGGGATACTTCTGAAGCAAACACAGCTCTGTACTGTGCTGGGTCTCTCTCAGACACACAGAGCCCCACAGCCCCAATCCAGCAGCTGGGCTGGCTGTACCTGGGAACACCACAGTGCCACGGAGTTTCCCTGAGGCCTGCTCAGCACATCCTACTGCTCACCCAGGGCTTTCACTTGTGCTGGCAGCTGCCTGAGGACAGTGGGGAGGATTTCTCCTTCAAAAGTGTCTTCAGTGCAGTTTGTGAGGTGTAGCTCAACCTCCTGAGCCCCTTCCAGGAGACACTGTCTCATCAGGTGTTCCTCTGGAACAAGAATGGATAGATCAGCTACAGGAGTGAAGGTTCTCACACACCTACTGCTCTTATTTCCTCACTGAAACACGAGCAACAAATTTACCATTTCCAGTAACTTCCACCACATTAAGTAGAAAGAGAATTGAGTGCCAGAAGCTGTATAGCCTTGTGTTAATAAGTCAAAGTCAGCAGGATAAAATGCACTCAGAAATCCCTGGCAGCATGAACAAGATGCATAGCTATAGCCCAGAAGAGAAAAACCACAGTGTAAGTAAGCCATAAACCATGTATATTTAAAGACAGTCATAAGGTTTTACACCGGCCTTAGCATAAAAGCTTTTAATATATTTAACAGCCATCTGGAAAACGGGCAGGACACAAATGTGGTGGTATTATAAAATGTAGAAAACAAACATGCCTAGGAGGACACAGAGAAGCCCAAGAAAGCTCAGGGCAGAAGGGGAGCATGTGAGCAGATGGAATTAGCTGTGAATAAAAGAAAAGTAAAATATAACCAATAATCAGAACTTCAAAGTTTGCACTTTCAGTGCATTTAAATGAGTTAATCACCCAAGACAGAAAAGACAATGCCACTAAGGGACAGTGCCATGAAAACCTCCTGTGTCTGTGCCACAGAGCTTCTAAAAGCAATTTCTCACAGTGAGGTTGGTAGTAGCACGTCAGCGTTGCAGGACTCGAAATGCTTTACAAACCCTCTGAGAATGGGGAAGAAATGGGGCAGGAACACAGCTCTGCAGTTTTGTTATGCAAATTTTCAGTGCATTTCCCCGAAAGATTTTGTTCAGTTCTTGCCACCGGTAACAGACGCACACAAAGTTTTTGGGGACGGGACGGCAGACTCTAAAAGGATCGATTTAAATGATTAAAGGAACGAGGACATTTCCATATGAAGGACGATTAACAAGTTCTGGGGCTGCTCTCTGTGTTCTGCTTGTGCAGTGCTCGCTGTAATGCACTGCCAGCCACAACAGTAATGAGAAGCAGGACAAGGAGATCAGCGCTGCCCTGATTAAAGAGGATACATCTTAGGGAAGCTCTGATACCAGGCTACAAAGGACTCTGCAGATAAGCCCTGCATTTTTATAGGCCTTCTTAAAACACAAGATCAAGGAGGATGTTTGAAAGCCACAAATGTAAAACTGATACAAAGTGTTGCATAATGAACCCATCACCACAATCACTTGAAGCAAGGGTTCCACGAGGTTTGAAAAGATGGGTGTTTTTACAGCTATGAAATCCACACATCTTTCTGAAAACAATTAAAAACTTTCCTAACAACACAATCATAAAATACTACAGGATAGGATGAAGGAGGAGCACCTCATTCTTCAAGCACTGACTCAAGAATGTAGCCAAAGATTAACCTCATTTTCACTTGTGCATATTGCCAAGTAAAGCATGGATGGTAACAGACCCAAAATTAGGAAGAAGCTTAAGCAGCCTGTACAAACTGATGATTGAAAGTGGAAGAGACACTCTTCCAGTGTGGATACATCATGCTATAACCCTAATTTAATAGTAAGATTTTCTTCCCTCAAAAGCCATAGCTGGTCCAGCAACAGAGTATTTGGCAAAATGGAGGCTGGATTAATTTTTCCAGAATATACTTAAAAATAATTTAGTGAGTGGTAACAGGTTTGAGAAAATGTGCTTGCTTTTAAAGCAGAAAGAGGTTAGACAAGGATGGAATAAATAGCCTGGAATAAGCAGATGGTATGGTGGTTGTGATGGACCATCAGGAATGTCTCACTGCAACGGGGATGCAAACTAAATGTGCCTCAGCAGTCCTACCTTTTAACAGAGGCTCCTCCAACAGTTATGCCAAAAATATGGGCTTGCTTTCCCTACAGGGTTGGGGTTTTTCCACTAGTGCAACCATGGCAAATGACCACACGGTCATGAATTAGTTGAAAAATTTGAGCAATAATTAGTTTAGTGATTAGTAGTTAGAGATTTTAAAAATATTTAAGTATGAAAAGAAGGAATACAAACATTCTGCTCCTCAAAACTGACTTGATAAAATTTTGAATCCTTTTTTCAAAGGCTTAAAACTTTTGTTTTTAAAGAATGTTGAGGCTCCTTTTCAGCTGCTTGAATTCAAAACCTGACACTTGAAGAAAAATGTCAAACACTGCAGCAATCACAAATCAGATAAAATGTGAGTTCTAATCACAGGGTTTGGCATCACTGTGCTAGAAAGCTAAAAAATGCCCAAAATACATCCTGCTCTAGTGGGGAGAGTGTTCAGCTGAGAAGGATGAGCCAGGATCTATTTGTGGCTTTTAGCAGTGGCTTTTGGGGCAATTACAAAAACCACCTGTAGAGCTGCTTCCCACTTTTATTTTGAGACACAGCGTTGTGTTGACAAATCTGTACAATGCTTAAGCAAAAATTGTCCCCAGTTTCGACTGGGGCTCCATGTGTAACTTCACTATAAATAACAGCAAGAAAGATACTCCAAAGCCCTGTATTTAATTCCTTGTGAGAATACCAAGTCACAGGTAATCTTAGCTGAGCTTCCAGATAGGCAGAGAGCAAGGGTTCAGAAATCTCAGCAGCAGCTGCTTCTTCCTCCTGTGAATAGACAATGCATGGTGGTCCTAATGCACTCTTTCCCTGCCTTCTCTGCTCCTTGGGATGGAATGCAAACACAATAATAAAACATAAATAAAGACATCATGGCCTAAAGCTTCTCTTTTTATCCCCAAAGCTTCATATTGCAGATGTTATTTATACTGTTTGTTCCGCAAGGAAATCTCTGGAAAGCAAAGTGAGGAGTTTCCAGCCTTGTGAAAGATAAACAGCTTGCTGTGTGATGGGGAGGAAGCACTAAGAGCTTGCATGCACATAACTGGAGCACATTACTCTGATGTATCACAGTAAAGTCACTGCCATGACACGCTACCATTGTTCCTTTAGGTTCTGCTTCAGGAAGAGAGCTTTTCTGGTACAATCCTCAGAGAGCAGTGAAAACCCCACCTGCCTGCCCTCGAGACATGCTAAGTGATGATTTGAGTATTGGAAGGCATCAGTGATTCAGCTCTGGGGTACCTGAGAGTACCAGGAGGGCCCCATTCTCCAGGCATCCCATTTGGACCATAAAAGAATCCACTGCTTGTTTGTGCTGGGCTCAGCTTTAAAAGAGTAACACACCTGCCTTGGGACAGCAGCTACAGACTCACACATGTGAGCTGGGTGACACTTTCACACACACATGATCAGCTTTCCTAGCCCAGAGCAGAGGTGCAGGAAGGGAATCAGGCACACAGGGACAGGGCAGCAGACTTTGGAAAGTGGGGAATTGGAGTTTAAGAAGAAGTGGGAAAAGAGGACATTTTACCTCACTCTTTCTGACTGTAAATATGTATACAATTTATACTGCTTTTGATGAGTTGCTCAAATTTGTAATTCACAGGTAATCTGAGTTACAGCCACAAAACCAGGAGAATTCAGATGTGGCAAAATACCAAAATGACTGGGATTTACACTACAAGCTGCTTCCATTCTGCATATGGATTAGACATCACCTTTGCAAACCAAGAACTATGCTCCACGTTTGTAAATGGAAACCTCAAAGCAGCAGGAGATGAAAGTAAGGAAGTTTCCAAGCTCATGCTACAAAAGGTCTTGCTGTTTCCAGCAAAGAGAAACCTGAACACCCAGCCAGAGGGCATGACCATGGCTACTCCCACTCCTGTGAGGAGAGTCCCAAGCATCCAAACTCACAGCTATGTGGGAGGTCCTAGGAATGAAATTACCATCTCTGAGCCTGAGCCCCTCCAGGTACTACAGATGATTAATTCCCTACAACTGAGGGCTCGCTGACCCCTGAAGAGCAGAAAGCCAGCAGGAAGGAGTGGCTTCCTTGGCAGTGTGTGTGGTACTGCAAGAGCCAGGTGATGTCACTCCCAGCCAGAACAGGCCTCCCACACTCCCTTCACCAGTTCTCCCTGAAAATGTCCTTTTGGCCACTGAAACAGCAAACAGGGGCTTCAGCTCTCAACAGACTGCTGTGCTATCAGAACTGTAATTTCCCCAGCAACTCCTTCCTGGGTGCCTCTGGCACACCATGGTCAGCCAGCCTGTATTTCTCCCTCCTCAGAAAGAGAAATCCTCTTTCTAGGGATCTCTCATCTGCCCCATTCCCATCACCCAGGCACAGCTCCCTAGCTCCAGCTCCCTTCCAAATCCTCTACCAGGACAAAGTCATGTCTGAAGGAAGGGCTTTATCTGCTGGGTTACTTAAAATCTATTCCAACCTTCAAAAATGTCTGCGAGCAACAGAAGCAACACTTTTCCAGTGAAAATTTAAAAAAACCTATCTTTAGCAAACTTCAGAATATCCCACAGGGAGCAGGGCTAGATTTCACTGAACCTACCACTCCCCACACATGAATGGGGTGTGAGATGGAGCCATAGAAAAGCACCACTGACCTAACAGCAAGGTGTGCTCAGGGCAGCAAATCCCTCTTGTCCCATGGACAAAGCTGCCAGAAGACTCTACGTGCAAGTCAGTGACAGACTGGGAGCAATAGCTGCACTCTGTTTATGCTGAGGAAGTACAAGGGGGTGAAAAACAACTCCCTGCACTCTCAGTGCCCTCCAGCCCAGCTCAGAAGAAACCACAAGTCATGTGCTGGTATGCTGCTCTTGCATAACACCATCAGATACTGCTCTCTGCACATGCGTAATGTTTTGGAGGTCAGTTTTATTTGTTGATATAGGAACAAATGAGAAAGTAAATTTTCCCCCCTCAACATAGACAGTGAAACATCTGTGTATGGATCAGTCTTACCACATCTGCCCTGCTCATGATCAGCAATTGCCTCTGCCACAGCCAAAACAGAAATGTAGGCAGCTTGAACTCAACAAGTGAGATACGAGGAAAAAATCATACACACTCCCCAAGAAATCATAAGTAGGCAGAAATCAAGCTCCCAGTTCAGCAGAACTCTTTATCCCTGAGTGTTTTGAGAACACTTGAGGAAGACAAACCCTCCAGCAGCATGGAGCTTCTGAGTGCTGGTCAGCACTTGGTTCAGCACAGTTCACAGAGCAAAGCTCCTAAAAGTGCCAACATCATTCCATGGAACTGCCCCAGTGGCTCCAGCTGCAGTCCCAGTCCAGGTGATCCTGGTCAGGCACAGCACCAAGGACACCAAGCAGACAGACAAACTGAAGCCAGCACAAAGAAACAGCACTAAGCTTTGGCTTTACCTTTCCAGCAGGAACACCATGCCCAGGGACCATGGAGCAATAGCTCCATAAACAATAAAATTCCAAATTAATAAGGGAACCCATCACATGCTTTGTGCCTGACATTTCTATACTCTATATAAGTAAATGTTAACTCAAAATATCTTGCTGCTGGCAACACGTTATCCTATGCTGATTTGACATGTGCTTTCCTTTAACAACCAGAGAGGCAATAAGCAGAATCTATGGAGCTTCTCTCAGCTTGAATTCCTCTGCAACTCAGAGGGATACTGCAACTGTAATCCACCACACATATGGAGTCATAAAACACTCATCGCTGATTCTCAGGAGCAGGTTCCATTATTTTGGTAGATTGGCACTTCAGCTCCTTGACAAAGTTTAGTAGCACTTAATTTTACAAATCTTAAGAACAAACGAGGGAGAGATCACAGTGTTTCTGCCTTTGGCACCACATGAGAATGATGACATCCTTCCTAAAACTCAGCCAAGTCTAAGGTTATGGATACAACATTTAATCTCTTGCTACTTTTTGCACATCTGTATTACTGGTTTCTACAGCAGTTCTGTAAAGATTCCCTGTGGACTTCAAAATATTTTGTTTCAATACTGATTTATGAATAGAGAGTCATGTTCAGTGCTTATGGTATTCATATACCTAAAAATGAAAAGCTGAGAGTGAGTGATGGATATCTCCTGTTAACTGGACTTTAAGACTATTTGTTTTCCATTTTCATTTCCCTGCACAGTCATAAACTGGTGTTGGATTGATTCAATGACCCAGATATTACTACTTCCACAATTTGGTCATTTTTATCTCCTGATCAAAATGGTTGCAATACAAGAAGGATCTTTATGTCTTTTTCTATCAAGTTGCTATGCCAGCTATTTGCAACATAGATGCCAAAATGGCCCCGTCACAGGAAAGTTATTATTATTATTTTTATTGCAAACAGAACAGAATTAGCCACAGCTGCAGACTAAAATTTTATTCCTCAGCCTTTTAATTAAATCAGCTCACTTTGTCATCTGGTGTCCAATTATCCCTCAAACAGACAAACAGAAAAGCTGACTGCACATCTCCTTCACTGGCACAGTGTTTCCCTTTTGGTCCCTCTCAGTGAGATGAAGGTAGGAACAGCCATGCACACTCCTCTGTCCTACACAGGAAGCTTCCCATCTGTCCACTAACAAGGGCTCATTTTTATTGCTTTGGACATTTCCTAGGGAACAGAAAGTACCACTGCCAATTTCTGCCCCAGAAGTATGATGTTTGATTTTAATCATATTTCCAGAGCTTTTTAGGACTCCAGTATTTCTAATTACTAGTGCAAACTGAAGGTATCAGGAAGGGATGCCCTCCTGACATCCTGAGGGCAGCAGAACAGCCGAGCCAATCCCATCATTCCCCACCTCAGGGTATGGATCACTGTCAAAGGAAGGACAATAGACTGCAGAAACCTATTGTGGGCACTGGGAAAAGGCACCTGAGGAGATGTTTTACTGGAGGTCCCACCAGAGCATTCTGCTACAGGAGACAAATTTGGAATGGTAACACCACTAAGGTCTTGCAGAAACATGGTGAAAGCCCTCTGGAATACCTGAATCCCACATTTCTACATGGAAAAAATTCCGGAAACACTGGACAGTGAATACACTGCTCAGACTACATTCTCCTCTTGAATGTTAATACAGGGGGCACAGTGGGTGAGAATGGGAAGCAACTATTCCTGTAGTTACCTATTTATCTACTGCTCACCCTCCCCCTGCTCCACACTCCTGGCTCAGTGCCTGTAGAGGATCCCAGTTTGGTATCCATGTTCTGAAAACAGTAACAGAACTTACCAAAAAACAAACTGGAGAGACTGTTGAAATAATACAGCAAAGATAAATTCTTTCTAAGAATTACTGCCAACTACAGAAAAAAAAAAGCTTTTACCTCCTTTTTTAGTTACAAAGCCAAGAAAAGTTTTAATTGAAAATAATTACAGTTCCCTAAACCTTGGAAAGCAATGGATTTAGTTAATATGCAAAATTCTCTTTGGTGCTATGCAAATAACTGGGTTATGGAGATGCACGAGAGAAGGGTTTGTATCATGAATCAAGGTAAGAGAATTTCATCACGACAGCACAGATGTTCCAGGGGCTCCCTTCTGAAAACAGTTATGTAAAAAAAAAAATCTCAAAAGAGCTCCCTGGCAATATTCAATATTAAGGATAGCCACAACTTCCTACTCTTGCATTGCTTCTCTGCATAACTGATAGCAGAACTCAGCTGTACCCAGACACAGATAGTTTTGTTCAGCTGATTCTGCTGACTCGGTTTGGGAGCCATGTTTTGGAATTCCAGCAAAACACATTGATGCATCTAAGAGTTCTGCACATGCTACACCTGAGCAGTGCACCAGCCTTCACCTGAAGTCTCCAGTGGGGATATCACCCACAGAAACAGAACCAATTACTCTCTGTGTTTGCTGAAACACAACACTCTCTGACAGTGACAGTGCCCGGCTACTGTGTTCATGAGAGGCCAGTGAACAGACTCAGCCACCAGACACAGGTTAAACCCACCTATTTTCCTATCCACTGCTACCCAGAGCTATTATTACAGCTTCTCTCCTCTTTGGAAACCAATCTAAATAAAACATCACAACCCTGCAAAGTGACTTTCCCAGCCTGCTGTCTGGGTTAACAACATGAAGTCACAGGGATGCCAGGTCCCTGAGGCCTGCCAGAGAGGGCTCACCAGACTTTTTGCTTGCTAACGTTTTTCTCAGCACTGTTCTTCTCTCAGATGTCTAAAATTCACTTTTGCAAGACCTTACACACACTCTGGCCTTCACCCCAGGATACATGAGCAGTGTCCTTCCCCTTTCCTTTAGAAGATAATGATGAAGTGAGACAGTACTGCTGCAGACCCCACCTGTACATGCAGTCAGACCTTTTCTCACCAGTTACCTTCTCTAGCACATTGAATCCACAGCATTCCCATTACCTGGTCGTGTAAAATCGCTGAGCAAGTGTAAGTGTGGTACTTCTGTTGGCATGAATGTTGTCAAGCACATTGCAGAGCCCTGCTGGAACAAAAGAGCCAGTTTTCCTATGGAACTTTAATTACATTGTTCTGTCATCAAATATGGGATTGCTGGAATTCACAAAGACTTCCTCCATAAATAGGAGGAAGGAATAAGAGGAAATTTTCTGCTAATTTCAGTTGTTTTGTTCACCCAACTAATTGCACATAGGGTAGAGCCATTGCATTACCATCCTGCTGCTGGAGCACTTGAATTGTCTAGATACAGCAATAAACACCACCTCAGAGTGTAAACTTGGCTTACTTGGTTAAACACTATTTCAGACCATGAAATGTCTCTCAGTGACTGGGCAATGTTAGAGTGCTTTAGCTCTGTGACACATAAAGGAGATGGCAGTTGTTCCAGATGTTCAGTATGTGCCAGAGATCCAGGCAGATCTATTCCCAGGCTTCTACACCCACTCTGTCACTACTTCCAGTGTCACCAACACGTGTAAGAACTAGAGAGACCCACTTCAAATAATGCACTGCAGGCACACACTAAATTCATCATGAGCTCTTCACTAGGGAGGGACTCACAGGCAGAACTGGCTCTGTTCTCCTCTGGAATTTGCAGCTATACTTTTTTCAGCTATTTTCTCGATTGTATGTTTTTGACAGATTTTTCTCTCTCACTTACTTAATTTTTTGTTTCTTTCTGCTTCCTGGCTGAGGCTTTGTACCCAGGTATCAGCCTGCTTGAAGAGCTGTGGCTCCAGGTGGGTTCCCCACTGTGATGTGTTGGAGCCCTGCTCTGGAAGGGAAAGGACCTGAGCCCTTGGATTACAATTGCTCACCTGGGACTGCAAAATGTCTTCCACCTCCACACAAATGTGTACATGTTGCTAATTTTATAATTATACTTGGTAAATAATTAGTTTTCTCAAAACCCAGATGGCAATGTTAGGTAGCTCATTTCTGAAGGAATGAAGTTAATGCTTGAGAAACTGAATTAAAATAATAAAAATTCTAAGGTTCAGATATATGCAACTAAAAATACAAAAAAGGAAAAAGGAGGAATTAAAATGTGCAGTTCTTACTGCTTTGAATTCATCTTCTTGACAGATGTGTACTATACTTTTATATCAACAAAGATAACTTAATTTTATAGGAAGTAAACTAGAAATACAAACTACATTGTACCTGTAACTGAACTGATTTATAATTAAGATTGAAAACTTTGTTGCTGCATTCTTCATGTTTTGTTATTGTAATGATACAACCATAAGAAGCATTTTTCCTTTCAAAGCACTTTCATAAATATGCCATCCACTCAGAAGACCTATTTTACTTGAGCATTCTGACATGCCTCTGCAATTTTAATGATTAAAATAGGTCCTCTGTGCTTTTTATTGCTGATGCCATCAGAAAGTCAGAGCATGAGTAGAACAGGTCAATCCTCATTATTATGATCCACAGAGTAATTTACTAAATTAAGTAAGCTCTTCCATCTCAAGTAATTTAATGCAATTAAACACACACACCTCACATTTACTTAAAAAAAAGGAAAAGAAAAAAAGGATTTAGAAACCAGATAGGCATTTTTTCTTGTTAACCAACAGGAATTTCCAAGAAATTGGAGGAAATAGGCGTTTTATGTCAGTAATTGAAATGAATTTTAAAACGAGGTCAATACATCAGCAGGAAGACAGCTGCTGGGTATCACTGAGTGCACCCTCCTGTGAAGGAGGGCTCTGAGAAAAGAGGCATGAGCAAAGATTTCTGGCTTTGCCTGAAAGGCAGTAGCAAAGAGCAGGCAAGCAAGAACATCAGGAGCCCAGACAGGCCAGAGACAGGATGGCCATCCAGGCTTGGGACTGCTAATTGACAGGGCAATCAGCTGGGTAATTAGGGACCTAGCTGTGCAGATCCTTAGTCAGGTTGTATCAGATAAATCTCTGCCTTAACACACGTCTAACCTGGTCTCCCTTGAAGCTTGAAATCAATTCTAAATCAGAAGTTAGCCTCTTCCACTTAGAAACTGGTATAAGTAGTAAGAAAATTACTCTTTTTGTCTTTGTTTACCAGTCTAGGGAGACAAACTCATAAATGGTCTGCTACCAGTTGACACAAATATTCAGAAGCTAAAAGCATGCCAATTATTTGCAGAGTTGATAAGAGAACAATTAGCATATGCCATGAAAAAATACACAGAATATAAAATTCAGTTCTCATTATCTGGGAAAGTTTTTGATTTGTGAAAAGAAAACACTAACGAATGCTTGCTGAGAACCACTGATTTTTACTACAGCCTTGATTTGGCTGGTGCCATCAATTTTTCACACTCCTTCAACTCAGGCTAAACATCAGGGGATTCTGTTTCTGACTCAGGGAGAAGACAGCAATCAACAGATCACAGGCACATCACAGTGAAGGCAGGGTGCTCCTTCTGGTGGACACTGGGACAAAGTGAATTGGACATGAACTTGTAATCATGCTCCAAAAGCCATGGTCTCTGATCCCTGCTCCCTTTGAGCTGTCTGAGGCAGCCCAAGTTTCTCAAACAAGGGACTGGCTGTGTGTCTCAGCAACACAAGATAACAAGGGCTTGGTGAACCAAGTGACACAAAAAAAGAGAAGCTGCAAAGCAGTGCAGTGAACAAACACATCCATCACACACTTTCTCACCCTACAACTCCTCATAAATTCCAGGGACAAAGGAGGCCTGCAGGATTGATACAGGGCCTGAGATAAATGATATGTCCCACCTTGTCATTCCAAAAGGAACCAACAAAAATGAACTGGACCACTGTGACACCCCACCCTTAATGAGAAGGGAGCAGCACAGACTTCTGAAGCATCAGTCCCAAGAGAGGAGCAAGACTGCAAGGGTTGTGCTGGACACTGGAGCTGCACAGCTGACAGAGCTTCTCCTGCAGCTCTGATCGATGCCAGCAGTGTCCATGGCCATGGGAACTGGGCTCCTTTCCATGCCCTTCCATGGAGCCATGTGAGCACTGGGAGCAGTGCTAACATCCCAAATGAACTCTGGTACAGGCATCATTGACAAACAGTCCTCACTCAGCACTGACATCACCAGGGAGAATCTTAGGCCACATACACCACAGCAATATGAACAAAAAAGTCTTTCTAGTAATTCAGTGGATCAGGGTTTTCATCACTCTCTTTTTTTTTTTTCCCTGTTTTAATACATCAGGATGGCTGCAGGCTTAGCCTTAAGCTTTGACTGACATTTTGGCAGCCTTTCTCCACAAAACAACTCTACAGAGATCAACAAAACAGTCTGATAAACTTTTTCCTTAGCAAACATAAAACAAAAGCATGCAACTTATTGTGCTCACAGATACACTTTTTAAAAGCTTACTATGTCTCTTCTGGGGAAAGAAAGAGGAAAAAAGAGAAAATAAAAGAAAAAGAAAGAATAGGGAGAAAAAAGAAAAAGCTTAACAGCCTAGATACCATTTTTATTTTCAAAGGTATTCTTTGTCAGTGAAGTAAAATAAACTAGTTTTGCCCAAATCAATCTTTGTTGCTACGGTTGTACATAATCTAGATAGTTCATCTATCTAGTTCATCAAAATCAGTTCACAGAAATAGAAAGTGGAAAGCTCACATCAGTGGTGAAGGCAGTTTTACATTGCTCACTTTAACAAATGAACCAAGGATGAGAGAAGCACCAATAAAATCTGGGTTTATCCTAAAATGATATCAACAGCACCATTCCCACTCAACTGCTCAGCAATTTAGTGCCACACTCTGACATGGGACATGTGATGTGGGAACCCACAGGAAGCACAGAGGGGCTGGGGGCTGTTGAAAAAACACCAGATTATTTTAAAGAGTTCAGCATACTAAAAAACTATGCTACTAAGACCTCATTTGGGTTTTAAAATATTTTATTTCACCTAAATTAAATAACTATTTCAGTCAGTAATCAACTAGCTATTTATTCAGCCTATTCAATGATCACCTCATTGAAGCAGTTTGATATTTGGTGTTTAAATAAATTCTATCAGTGAGGACATTTGACTGCCCATTGCTTGTTAGTGCCTCATCCCCATGCTCCCGAGGATGCCTGGCAGAGAGCCAGCTGCAGGAAAAGGGAAGCTCCATGGAAAAGCTCACATAAAACCCCAGACTGTCATCACTTTGAAATCTCTGCTTCACAGAAAAGAAATAACAAGAAAAAGTATTTTCAGAAGCAAGACTGGCAAAAAGAAATCCAGCTTCTCAATCCTTATCAAGACTATTCCTACAGCCCTTATTTTAGACACTGTGTGAGCTTGCAACAGGCTTCCAAAAGGGTGCAAGGAAATCATCACACACAAGGCTCTGTGCAGACAAAAGGAAATTCCCTCAAACTTTGACCCAGAGCTTAGAAATTTCTCTCTTCCCAGTGCAAGCCTGAAGCAGCTTCAAGTCAGATCTGCTCATTAGAGACCAGTTTTTTAAGAAAAGAACACAAGGAAACCAACTCAAAAAAGAGTTACTGTCAGCTGAAGTATTTCCTTGGCCTCTGGAAGAGTTTTTCCCAGAGAGGATTATTTTTTTAGAAGACAGAATTCAGAGATTTAGTGTGTGCCTTTCTAAAAGCAGCATATCTATCAAAATCACAAAGTTAATGAAAGGAAAAATGGGTAATTATTGTAATTCATACAATAGTAATAGCAAGATAAATTCAGTCTGTTGGCTTCACTGCATTAGAAATCCCACACAATAATGTGTCTCACCACACCTTCCCAGATTTACAGCACTGCAGAACACAGCACTAAAAACCTTTCAATTAATTTTTTTTCTTTTTCTGGGAAAGTACCACACATTCCAAGTGATCAGCCATGGCAGCTACAGTCCACAGCATGAAATAGCAACAGCATCTTTCACTGCAGAGAGCCTGATGAAGAGGAATTATCTTTAACTTCTTCATCTGAATTCCTGTATACATCATGTGATAAGTGCTCTACAAATGCAGAGCAGTTTTGGAAAAATGCAGATAATAACATGACAAACAGCAAGGTGCAGAAAAGCAGATTTTAAAAATTGTACATTAAAGTGATTATTAATAATGTTACATGGGGGTCATGCAAACAAGGGTAGCAAAACCTGACCTTGTGTAAAGCAAAAAAAAACCTACAAAAGAGGGAATTTAAGTACTAGAATGGCAGTGTGCAAAGAAACCATTCACTTACAGATACACACATTTATGCACATTACAGGCTCATTCTCAGCACATCACTGTTGGAGAGTTTATTGTAAAAGTGTGTTTAAGAGCAAACAGAAATGAAGGGTAAGCAGCTGGTACACAGAACAGATGTTCCACACCTGAGCACATCAGAGATGGTGACAGACGTGGCACTTATTGAAAACAGGGGAGGCAAAGCACAGAAACTAAATATGAAAATTAGCACCAAGTCCAAGGAGTTCAAGCTCAAAAACCAAAGTAAAATTTGGAATTCAGCAGTGACTTGCTTGTCATACAAGGGCAGACTGGTTTTATGCCCCTGTATAAATGAGAACCTGTCAGTCAGAATCAGTTCAGAAGTGCACAACCCATCTGTGCAAGTGCTCCCCACTAATTAACATAAACTTTCTTTGATATCAGTAGTTTGAGATTCTTCTGGTATCAGAGGATCTTTTAATAGTGGATTTCCACTGTGAGACAAGCATTTGTGATCTCTAAATCCTTTCTCTGTTTGATCCCCTCCGGGGAAGCCTGTATGCCCCATGTACTTTTATTTATCAAAGCAAGAGTGATTTGTCTAGAATGGGTAATTACAGAACAACATGGCCACAGGGTGTTCAGGTGTTTCTTTTAACTGAGGTAAGGGCTTCCTACCCCAATGTTATGGGAACAGCCTGTCCTTTCATGTGACACTTGGCTCATGTCACAAGTATCTCTGAAATGTCTACTTCAGGAATGGTTTTGAGAACTCAAAGATAAAAGGTCAGATAGCTAAAGCATCTAAATTTTTATTTTCATTTTCTTTGAAGTTTTAATTCAACATCAAAAATCTGACAAATAGGAGTACAAGGGTTTTTTCTCCTATTTTTCCAGGCTTGACTTTTCAGTGCATCAACATATCAGAAAAACAAAGTAAACAGGGAAGACAAAGAGAGCCTGCCTGCAATTTCTTCAAAGTGTAGTCAGTATCCACAGCTCTTTGTGCCATGATTTTCCTTGGAGAATTTTGGGCAGGAGGCATTGAAAGGATTTTATGAACATCAGTCCATTTAAATGCAGCCCCAGGGAGATGGGGAAGCTCTGTCCCCCCCTCGGCAGATGGAGATCACTGAAAAAGAGGCCAAATGGTTTGCCCAAAGATATCCAAGTTAGCAGGCTGAAAGTCTGGGGATGTTTAGAAAGCAGGACATGAAATAAGCATACCAGAGAGGGGGAAAAAAAAAAGAAGTGGTGAGAGGCTAATTTCCAGAAAAAAATATTTTTGGCAGATTAATGGTATCTCCAGGACAAACAAAGAAAACACATTAACTGAAAACTTCACCAAAATTGGACAAAATGCAAATAAGCTAATATTTCTGATAAATTATGCTGCAACTGATTTTCTAAGAGGAATTTCAAATGAATGTGGAATGTTCTTTCATGTTTTAAAGCGCTCTTCCATCATCTACCATAGAATAAATTTAAGATTTATTCACTGCTAAAATATGAAGGAAATCCTTAAAGAAAAAAAAAAAAAGAGAAAACCTGGGAGTTCTTAAAAAATAAGTTTATCTTTGTACTAGTATTATCATCATTTTTAAATTGACAATCTTAAATGATTCCTACATGTGGTAGGCTGGAATTCCACTCAAACCAAACTGTCAGAATTTTTGGTGGTTTTTTTCTGTCCTTTCCATACTGGGACAGTATTTTCCTGTTATCCTTTCTGGTTATGGTGATCCCTTTTTGTTTCATCCAGATGGAGATGCAGGGACTTGCTGTGACCCAAGCACAAAGCACAAAGCACAAACACTTTGCCTTAAGAAGAAAGATTGAGCCCAGCCTGCAGTGAAGGAATTCTGTTACCTCTCCCTTTACCTGTACAGACACTGTGGAAACTTGCACATCAAAATAAACACAACATGACAGATTTAAAAATCAGCAGTTTTTAAATAGAAAAGGCAAAGCGACAGGAAATACTTGTTGTCTTACTCTGCATCTCCTAAGGGACCCTTTATCCATTTTGTTTTTAAAAACAACACCAGGAGAGATTTGTAGAAATGATAGGGCTGCCTATCACCTATCAGCTTCCACTTGAAAATGAGTAAAAGAAATGCTCCTGACTAAAAGCAAAGCTTGGTGTGTTTGTGTTCGTGCCACAGCTCTGTAGGAGGTATTAACTTCATCAAAACAAAGAGAATTATTACATCTTACTATGAGGGCTTCTTCCACTTACTTCAACTAGGAAGGACTCAGCTTCAACTGGAATTTGTGAGTGAAAAGGAATAATTTACTCCAACTCAATATTTGTAAAAGCACATCTGGAGGAAGGAAGGGTCACTCCCATTGTGGGAGGAAGCTACATCCAGTTTCATACTCGCTGTTCCATTTCAAATACTGGAGGGCTGCTGTTTCTGCCAAAGCACACAACATTCCAAGCCAGCAACTGATAGGAAAACACATGTTGGTAGATCAAGGCCAACTTGGGAATTTTCTTTCATGAGTGGAAGACAGTCAGCTATGGCCTAGAAAGAGATCTTAAAACCTCTCAACTCATCCATGTGGATATAACAAAATATAATCAAAACCAATTTTTTGCATCTGCATTTTATTAATTTTAAATTTTCATTATTGCTTTGAGTTTTGAAAAGAGAGAAGGAAGACCTCATGCTAAATTTAGTATTTCTATTGTCTCATGGCTTCTACAGAAGCCTTAGTTCTCACTGCATTCCCTGGAACATCTGTCCTGAAGATGCAAGCACTGGAGCTGTAAAAACTGCACAATAAATATCTAGCAATGTAGTCAAGTGGACAAGGACAATCTTCATCAAGAAAATTCAAACTGCAAAGGGAAACAAAACATTTCTGGAAGTTTGTGGCCCTTTCACATCAATCTATATTGTGAACCCTTAGCAGGGTCCAGCTTAAGAAAGGCATTAGTAGTTTTTGGGGTAAAGATGGTAGAACTAATTATTAGACTTGAGATTGGCAGGAAAGGCTGATGTGTTCCTAAGTAATGGCTAAAGGTCTAGGATATTCCAGGCAGACAAAATTACTGATTTCATACAACACTTCTTGCTAAACGACTGGCCAAGATTTAAGTGAATAGCAGTTTAACATCTCTCATTTCCATCAGACTGTGAAGGGAAAGAAAGAATATTTCAGCTTGCAATGTGAAAGCTGACACAGAGCTGTCAGACATTTCCTTTCAGCTAATCCTCCCCAGGAAATGCAGTGTGTGAGCTCTGAATTCCCTGTGAGTTTATCGATCTCGCTTTTGCCACATAAACAAGTGACATCAGCCTTGCAGATCTGTCACCACAAAGTAAAATGGCAGTTTCTTGTACCCAGATGCAGGAGGGTTCGTTTGTCTGTTTGAACTGAATGAGCACAAGATGCTGAAAGGTGCCCCAGCAGATCCAGAATGCAACGGCAGCCGGGATGTCTCTTCCCTCCATCACTCACAAACCAAAGACAACCTCATGGAAGAGCTGTTTATAAATGCCAATTTTTGTATAATGAGTGCAGGTCACTCAGTGTTGAAGCAGCCCATGACACTTGTTTTAACTACAGTTGACAACACAGTGCTAAATTGACTAGAGCTAACCCAGCACAATGTACTTGGACATGCAGATGTGAAAGAAGCAGCTTCCCGAATATTTAAATGGAAAATGTCAAGGCAGTCACAAATACTGTATCACATTAGCATGACTAACACAGTTTGCTAGCTGGAATTATGGAAAAAAGTCCACATTGCTGAGCATAATACTTTGTGTAGCCTATTAGTACTTATTGAGCATCTCCTGTCTGCCCTCATTCTTTGGCCAGGCTGCTCATTTATCAGCCAAGGTTCTGTGAGGCAGCCCAGCACGGGCTGCCCATACATCATGGAACCCATTAGCCATGCACATTTCTCTCCCTGCCTCCAAATGAGCTGCACCAATTTGTTACACAGCTCACCCGTGGGAGTGAAAGGTATATAAAGCAGCCTAGTGCCAAATATATGTAGCTCAATTACAACAAGTAGGACAATACAATTACACAAATACAGGGGATAATTAATTGCTTGGAGAATATGCTTTCAGACATGAACTGTTCTCCCAGTACCAGAGCAGAGCACAAGCACATGGACAATAAAATGCAGATGTAAGCATCTTAGGTGTAATTCCACATTTCCACTTAGGATGGGTGCCTTTCTTTGGGGAAACTGAGTCTACAACCCTCTGAGTCCACAATGAAAACAATGAAACAAAACCACTTGCCAGCATTGTCTTACTAACCTGAAGCTGCTTTGAAGAACATCCATGACATAACTGCTGAATGACCTCTCTCTTCGACACAATCAGTTTGCTATTTCTATTATTTCCTCAGTTCCCAAGTCTGCTGCACACTTTTAACAGGAACCAAGAAAGCTGTTCTTTAGAAACTGTTTTACTTACATCCTCAGAAAAAATAGGTCCTTGCTAATCACCTTTTTGAACTATATTCTGCAAGGTGTTTTTCCCAATATTTCATTAGCAACTTTTCCTAGGCAAAATATTTATCCTTTGACTTTTTGAACATTTTCTGGATGTTTGTTTTCACTAGGTTGTAATTTGTTCCAAGGCAGAGCAGTTCAACCTGGGAAGCACAGTGTGCTCACAGGGGTGACATTCCTTCTGAGGGCTTCATATCCAGCTACTCCTCTCTCCTGCAGATGCCTTTTGCCCTGTGCTATTTCCTGGCTCCATTTCTGTTGACTTTCAAATGTGCTCTTTCATTGTGCAGGAGAGACAGGCAGCCCAGAACTTGCACACCAAGGCTGTGCTCAGGGAGGGTGCCAGGAGATGGGACTGAGTTTCTTCCCCCTCACAAAAGACCCTCACAGAGCCTCCCAAATGGTCCCACCCAGTTCCTCTCCCAGCCCACCTGCCTGCCAAGGAGCTACTCCTGGCTCATGTTAAACTAACAAACCTGAGTCACTGATCAGCCATCAATGTTCTTCATGAATGTGCCATGCACACAGATCTCAGTTCCAAACTTGCAAGTAAATTTTGCAGTATTCCACCTACAACAGGACGTAATCTATAACATTAAAAAATTGCAAGTTACAGTAAGACAGAACTAAAATGATTTTTCCTCTGCTAAAAGCTACATCTTAACAGATGGATTACAAAACAGACACCAGAATTTATTCTATTTCTAATGCAAACTTCCAAGGGGCATAGGAGATACTTCTGGTATTCCTTACAAGGAAGAAGAGGATGGAATTCTGGTGATTTACAAAAAATACCTACATTTTCATAAGATTGAGCACACATAGCAAGAAAAACGTGGTGTGCTATGATGGACCAGGCACATTCTGTCATGCATTAGAAGTACTGCTCTGTTTTCCATACACTGGGAATGCAGAGAAGGGTTCAGCATCTCTGCCACTCCCTTGTGTGATTTGAGTCTCAGCACTTCACCTGCTCTGCAGGGGAGAAACTTTTGACAGGAAATATGTATTATTGAGGAAGTTTTTTTCTCTAGGGCACAAACTTCTCCACTAGACAGATAATGGCATAGGGTGGTATAGCCAAAGAATGCAATTCTGTTTGAGTGAAAATGAAAATGTCAGCTGATATGGACTAGAAAGACACAAAAGCAAAGAGACTTCGCTGCCTTAGGCTCAGTGTCGTGCTTGGCAACGTTTTCTCCTCTTGGCAGCAGCAAAGGCCCAGGTGAGGGGTGTGAGTATTACCCAAGCTTGCATGAAGGGTTACCTGCCTTACCTAATGGTGCATGCTGGGCACTTAATGAGCCATTCCTCAGCTCTGGCTGCTTTAGGAGGAAAAAGAAGTTCCTCTGAAAAGTGCATTTGTCATGAGGGGATGAGTGGGTTTGATGCCTACCACTGTGAAGAAATAACACTGGATGTAAATACATCCATCCATATGCATTCTAGAATGTATTTTTCCCTTTTACTGAGCACAGTATTAACAAGACAGAGCATTATGTTCATGAATTAAACATTTTTTATAATGTATGCTGTCTTCGAAGCTACACAAAGGTGACTTGTGACATAATTAATGAACTTTGCCTTAGGTGTGCTAAAAAATGTATAAGTTGTGTGAAGTACTACCCATTTCTTCATTATAGCAACTAAGTTGCATTTACTGTGAAAAAATCCAGAATATCCCTGTACTACAGAATCACAATTCTCAGGTCAGTGATCCTTCTATTGTAGAATTTTCTTTAGCTGAATGATCCCTTTCATGACACCTCTTACAGCCTGGTCCACAAGCAGAGACCACAATGGGTCCTGAGGATACCAGGTTTGCTGGCCACCACCAGCCAATGCAAAGCAGTGCCCCAAAGGGAAAGAAAGGATCCATGCTCAAACAGCCCCAGGAGTTCAGCCTGGAATAATCAAAAGCTCAGCTCAGTACAGTTCATGTCCACACACACACTTTGAAATCCTACTTGTGTCAAGTGCTCCATTGTTGTGTTCCATTTAAAATTTAAGAAATTTAAGAAAGACACAAAGATTTGTCCTCACTGTAAAGTAACCATAAAGCCTTTAAAATGCAATGATTTATTCTTCATATTACAGCAATTAATAAATGTTACAGAATTGAATCAAAAAATAAAGCAGAGGAAAGTGTTTTCTTGGCTCCAAATTCTGTTCCATTGCTTGGATTTTATGGCACATTAGGACACCAAACACCCCATCTAACTGAACACAGCATTTCTTGGAAGATACTCCAAAAGAAGTAAACCAGAACACCAAACTACATTTAACACCTTAAATATACATTTTGGGTGGGTTTCTGTCAATTTTAATCCTCAGAAGTACTTCAGTAAAGCAGGAACACATATTTTAGTATATTGTTCCCAAATAAGGGTTGCCAATTGTTTGCTGTATCTACAAACACATATTTGCATTATATTTGCTAATTAAAATTATTAAGATAACAGCTCTTTTTTCTTATAAGGGAGAAATGAGGACTCACTCTCAGCTTTTCTTCTACCTACTTATTTAAGCAGAAGATTAACAAAATCTCATTCATATGCCAATTAGCATATATTTAGCAGAGGCAATTTTACACAGCTCACAGCTTGTGTCCAAAGATCAATCTTCACTTGTTTTGGAAAGAATGCCAACCAGCCTTAGTAATTTAAGTTGTTCTAATACTACAAGATTTTTCCATTTCATTGGGTTCACAGAGCCTTGCTGATGATCTTGGTTACAATATGAGCCTTTCAGCAAAACCCCCACATCCTTCTCTGGACTCTGCAGAAGTAGTTTCAAGCAGTATTTCTTATCAGGGATAAAGCTGTCATGTTTTGAGAGTATTATCACCTTCTGCAACAGCTCCCATGGGACTGAGTTTATGCAGAATTCACAGTGACAAATAAAAACCCAAACAAACAAACAACTGTCTTGACTAAGTTGCACATTTTACTTCACCAAGGGGCAAAATTCAGCAAAGCACAGCTCCAGCCCTTCAAAGAGTGGCTGACACATTCCTATTTGCATGAAAGATCATGCAGAAACAAAAGCCAGCTGACATCTCAGCCACATCTAACATCAAATGTTAAACAGCACAACCAAGCTTTCTCCACTTGGATTCACTAAAGCTTTCATCTATTCTTACTTTCCAGTCTGCCCTCCATCTGAAAGCAGGGCATTCCCCAGAAACCCTGCTCTTCCAATAAGCAGTCTGAAGTGCCATTATCCTGGGATTCCACCTTCTGAGGATGAACACACGAGGCTGTGTTTACCAGGGTCAGGGGAAAGGGCACGTGTAAGGGGGTCAGGAGAACTGACTCTACACTTAGCTCTCTAATTACAATCAATTTTTGAGACACTTTTCCTCTGGCAGGCAGGCAATTACTTTGGTGACTAATTCTTGAAAGAGGAGATTGTCTGTGCAGATACTCTGTGTGTATGTGCAAAGAAATCCAACCTTCACTTACATAACAATGCAACTTTGCATCACTGGCTCTGCCTCTCTCACCATCTCTCAGTTGGCATGTTGGCAATTTGCCTTTTAGCAGAAGGATGCCAATAAAAAGAAAAGAAAAAGAAGCATCACATTCTTATTTCTTTGTCTTCCCTTCCCTTCTACAGCTCTGTAGATAAATCAGATATTAAACATTATTCTTCATAAAGTCTACAGTTTCCCAGCTTCAGGCATGCAGTGAAGATCCAAGTCCTGCTACTGTCTGTCAACATTTTTTGCCTAATAAAACATCTCAGGACAGCTCAAGCTCCATTTTAACTGCTTTTATAGCTCCCCAAACATAATTTTACTAACCTGCTTTTTAAATTACAATTGCCCACTGGCCTGCCTGCTGGTGGGGAAAACCTTCAATCCATTATTCAGCACAGACTCATGCAAGCATTACTATTAACAAGGGAGAAGTTAGCTAATGACTGGCAGTTTAAAGAATAATGAAACTGTTAATATTTGAGGCCATCCTCCCTGCTTCTGTCTATCACAAGTGCTGAAATAGTTTAAATTAAATACTTTATGTGACTAAAACACACTTCAGATGATATAATGAGCTACAGCTATGGCTGTTGAATGCATCTATCATTTCTAAAAGTCCACCTGCTCACTGAGGGCTCAATTTTGCCCTAAATTACACATGGATAATTCCACCACAGTGAATCATGTGATAGGAGGTACATTAGGGAATATTTCATCCTTGTGAAGTATTTTGCTACAGGTTTTCTAAAAATTAATTAAATTCCAATAATTTTTACAACTTTTGAAAGAGACTCAATTAGCAAAAGCACTATTGTAGACAAAAGTGCTGCTGGCTTGATGAGACTGAAGTTACACAGTCAAGTGCAATAGAGTTTTGAAAAAGACTTTTTTTGCAAATGCAAAAACTTCAGTTCAATTGAGATTGTATCCAAATGGATATACCAAAAACAAACAGTAAGAACTCTCTTTTTTTGCTGCAATCACAGAATTTCATGTTGACAGTCTTTAGCTAGTTCTGCAGAGGCAGAGGAAGCTCTGAGCCTTGCAGTGTATGGGGTGTGGGGAGTCAGTGTCCCACAGGCATTCCTGGGTGACCCCATTCCATGATTCCCCTGGATTTTAAGACACAAGATAGAGCACTCCCATTTATTCCTGCCACTCCTGTTTTTCAGGGCAGGCTTAGGAGCACAACCAAACTTCCTCTCCTCTGTGCAGAGCTGATCAGAATACCAACAGAGAAAACATATTTCAAATTAAACAATGTCATTAAGTATTCACAAGACACCCAATTACTACTGTGCCCAAGTGTGCTTGCTGTCAATGTGTATTAGCTACAAAATTGATAGGAGGCTAGAGCTGACCCAGAAATTGTCACAACTTGTGATCTTTGTCAATTCAGCTGAGTGACAGGCTGAGCCATGTAAATAACTGGACCTCCTGCCATTAAAAAGATCATTTCAGGTCACTTGAAGCAAAACTTCTTTATTTTCTCACAGGGAAAAACCCTCGAAGCTTTCTCTGACCAACCAAAGCTTTGTTTAATCAGTGAGGTTTCATTTCCAAATTTTTAGAAGTGAAACATTCCTAAAACAGTTCTTAAAATATATTTTCAGATTGAAATGAAACCTTCCCAAAATGTTCTGAAGTAACCATGGTTGAGAATTGCACCAAGTGTGATTGTGGATCTTTGTGACTTTTTAAGGAAGTGCTCCAGAGCCTTCTGAGTGCACCAGGGGAGATAAACAGGCAACCTCCTTCCCATAGATTGGCTGTTTCTTCCTAACCCTTTCCATGGATGTCCTGAGCCAACAAATTGTTCCAGCTTTACTGCTCAGAGTGCCCTGCAGTCTTAGGAGCTGGAATTGTTTCCCTGGAAAGCTGAGCTTCTGCTTTCCCCTTCCATCATCAGAATCACACCCACAGTAATCTTTGATCAAAGACAGCGTGTGCTCATCTGCCATTTATCACCTGCTAAATCCTCACTCCCATTTGGCTGCCAGCTGGTGCTTCATAGAATTGTACCTGGATATGTTTATAGATCACACCTTTATCAGCATTCCCACAGCTCCCACAGATGTTAGCGGTGGCAGAGAGAGGGGAAGATTTCTTCCTTGGCTTCCAGGACAAGGTTAACACCCAACCCAGAAAGGACTGAATCCCAGAAGCCTATGAAGCTCTTGCTGGCTGGTTTTAGGTGTTTCTGCAGAGGAGGGCTCACTCACATGGGTGAGAGAGCTCCTCTAGCGGGCTCAGTGGGCGGGATTGTGTCAGAGGTGCTTTGATTAATCCCATGTAATTTGGGTGCTTTGTTAACCTGGCAGTATTTGGAATGGCTCTCCTGCTCTACCTCAGCTTCTTTGCTCTGCACTGTAAGACACATTGTAGATCAACATCCATAATGTATAAGCTGAGCCTTGACAGGGTGGCAGCGCTGCTAAGAGGAGGTTTTCTGCTCCCCTCCCAGGGGGAGCTCACTGCTGCCAGGCTGCTTCATGTGTGCTGACACTGAGCACAGCCAGCCACCCAGAAGAAAATGAAGTCTCACACTGAGACAGGACCTACTATCAGTTAGGCTTGCAATGAACTGTAACTGCACCAAGAAACATCAGCAAGGCCAATTTTGGGGTTTTATTGTTACTCAGTACAAGAGATTCCCTCTCGAAGCCACTTTTTGCCCCTGAAGAAGATACTGGGGTTACCCAATGTACTTTCTAACTTCCAGTTTTCTCATAAATAGTCACAAAGTTGAGAGCAAAGACACTCAGTTGCTTGGGGAAGTAGGAATGAAAACAGTAACTGGCAAATCAAGAACTGCTGCTAAGTGCAATCTGAACAACTCAAGGAAACTCCAGAGCTGACCAGGCCTTGCTGGCAGAACACATCAACAGAGGAACCTCACTTCACAGCAGCTCCCCACATCCCAGGATATCCTCTGATTCCTCATTTCTAGAGTCAAACTTTTCAATCACAATAATGAAATTTTTTGACTGATTGAAACATCAGACCCTAATTCCCGAGTATGTATGTGCCAAGATTTCTTCTTTGATACAGGATTGTACAAGACAAACTTCAATATTTTTCCATCTCCTTCAGAATGGTTTCTTATTAAAAAATCCCAATCTTCTGCCTTGAATTTGGTGACAAACAGAAAATAAACAAGAGACTCCCCCTTTCTGGGTTAGAGCCCCAGCTGCACTGAGACCAAGTTTTGTCAAAATTAGCATACTAGCAAATTCACTTGGTAGCAAAACTCCTCAAATCAAGCCCAACTGAAAGCCTTTCAACCAAAGTCACATTTTTTTTGGTTCAGGCTCCATTTCCTTTTCCATATTTTTCAAAGTAGAAAAGGAGAGGTGAAGACTTCACAAAATTATATACAACTGACAGAAACCAGCATGTGCAGCTAAAGCTTCACAAAAACATTCATTTTGTTTAAAAACCCTTTTTAGATGCTACACCTTTTTTTTCCTTTTGACATTTCTAAAATGTTCAAATAGAAATGCGAGTATTTTCTCTATGAAAACTGTGATAGAAAAGGTTTTTTTAAAAATACATATCTTTCAAGAAATTTCATGTAGAAGCTTTTTTGCATAGTTTACTGCCATCAGCACTGAAAACCTTAGAGAACACACCCAGAATCCTGAGCTGCATGATATTGAACTTGTCTAAACTGTGTTTTAGAGGTTATTTCATTATACTAGTGCAAACACTTCTGTGCACCCATTTAAATAATTTTAAATTTGGTTTGTATTGATTTAGCATGTCAAGCCCTTCTCAGCTTAAGGGAAGTCAATACAGGACAGGTTTAATTCACTTGATAGCTCCCTGAGCAAGAGTTTAGTACAATCAGTCCAGCACTCAAACTTGATGAATCAGTGCAATCCCACAAGCAGCCAAACCACCCAAAGTAGAGGAACTGGACTATTTAATCACCTGAAAATATACTAGTAAAAAAAAGGAAAGCTGATTAAAGATTCCATTTTTATATCCTCAGGTATCTACCTGGATCTACTCGGGGAGGCTGAAGTCACACACTGACAGGAAAATGCTGCATCTGCAATTAGCCCACAATTAACAAAGCTTTGGATGACTTCTCTAAAAATAAATGAGTGAATGGTGTTTCAAAACTGTGCAAAAGGTTGGCAGGAAAGAACCAGAGCAAAGCCATGAAAGTCTTCTGCTGAACTGCACACTCTTGCGCAAGGCGAACATTTCTGGATTACAAACCAAAATCAAATCATTAGGAAAAGCAGAATGCTGCTCACTAATACACTTTAATTGCACAATGGGCAATAATGGCTGATTCAACAACTGCTTGCAAGTTGGTGGTTGGGCCCTTGGTCCTGCTTTTCTCAAATCAAACAATGCTGCCAAGAGAATGAGGAACAGATGCTAAATTCGCATCTGTCTCACATGCTGCCTCAATTTGTTCATCACCGACTTCCTTCAGGATAAAAGAGATAGTGTCAAAATGATAATGATGGTGTAAACATTTTGGCCACTTCAAGCATTTTCTGAATGCCAGAGAATTTCAGAATAATTTTTAGCAGTAGGCTTGCCAGAACATCAGCTGAAGCCTTCATTATAGCTATTCATATCCCTATAATAAAGGTTGCATCAGCAATTTCATTATATAAATGCTCTTTCAGAGGGTTTGATAATTTGGCTGCAAAAAGTATTTTTGGCTGAAGCCTGGCATGTAAGTTGTCTTAGATGTAATTTCTCAACTAAGTTTTAAACTGTTCAGCTGTTTTCTGCATAAAGATGGAAGAAACAAAGAGAGTTTTAGCTGGTTTAAATGGTTCTTTTTTTGGTCCTACATTAAAAAGCTGTTTCTTTCAAAGCAGATCCTCTGTTAAGGAGGAAAAAAAAAAGCAAGAAGTCACATACACTCAGTGCACACTTACACTTAGATACATATTCTGGTTAACTGTGGCATGATCTGGATTAGGTAGAGAAGAAATTCCTTAGAGCAACTGTGACACAGAAAGTCACTCAAGCTTTTCAGTACCCCAAGAAAGGGTAACACTGGTGAAATCACCAGCCTGAGCTCAAGTACTGATCTAGAAAACAATGAGTGCAATGGGACAGTAAATGTATAAATGTAGCTATAGAGGAAAAACTTGACAACTCTTCAGGTTTAATTTAATCACAAAATTAGTAAAGGAGTTGGAAATCAGCTTTGATGGCACTGGTCTTCCAGTGTCTGTAAGTACCATCTACTTTATAAAGACGAGGGCTAAATAGATTCCAGCAGGTGTGTCCCAAACAGAAACTCAGAAGTTGGAAAATGGAAGAAAGCCCTCAAGACATCCTCTGTCCTGACAAAAGAAAGCTCCATAGAATCCTACCCCACACTGGGTTCATTTTTTACCAGTCTTTTTACTCTGGCTAGGGATGAAGGGAATCTCCTAAAAATGAGGATTACTTTGTTCTCCTCAGATAATTATTTTGCCTGAGCTAGAACAATGTGGAGGTACTTCTTCTCCCTCTGTTGGTAACTCACACACAGAGGTGTCTCAGGGCTGTTAGTCCTTGGTGGGCAGATCTGATACTGAGCTTCCTTGATAAAAACTCTGCATTTCACTGCACTTGTCTGCCATCTTTACCAGCAGGTAAATTGTGCTGGGACAGCTGATGTAACTGCATCTCCCAGGCAGGGACACATTTCCCTGTCACAGTTACCATCTCCAGAGCTCTGGAAGGAGTGGGAGAAGCTCTACACACACACTCAAGTTTGGGAATGCTACACTTTCATGAATACAGTTCTCATCAATAGAGGGGTTACTACTGGAAAAGGGGGAAAGAGAACTTTGTGACACAGTGAAATCAATCTGGGTGAAAGTCACTTTCACAAAAATGCATATCAAAGGCCTTGCAGTTATTAGAGAATGAACATCTGCTTGCAGGAGACAGAAATGCAGCACAGAAATGCAGCACAGAAATCAACCTTCAGGTTCTTTTTGAGCAGAGATCTGTATATGTTCATACATTCCACTAGTGCTACAGGGCAGAGCTCCATTTGCACTTCTGGCCATACACAGGGAGCATCCACCCTTCCTTACTGTCCCAAGAAACTGTTCTCTCCCACTTCAGCACAGGCTAAGAATTACAGCACATGTTCCACCTTTCCTTTCAGAGATGGATTAAATCACTTTCAATTACCAAAAAAACCAAGGTGCTTGACAGATGGCTTCAAAGCACTATCCTTCATGGTTCATTACCAGGATCTTGTAAACAGGAATAGGCTTTTCTTACCTGCCTGTGAAAATGCTGCTGAATGTTTTATTTCTGGAAATGCTGCCTATAAATATGACAGTGTTATTTTGTGACACAGAACTTCCAGAAACTGTTTTCCTCTTTGCAAATTAGGTATGCCAAAACTATTTTGAACTTAGAACTGGGTACAAAATTTTAATACCCTCACATTTCTAAGTGCAAATCTGCCTTTACACAGTGTCAAATGTGTTCTGGATACTTTGTCACATACACTTAAATTAAAAAAAGAAGCAAATCTCATTGCAACCACACTGGATTTTCTCTTAGCAAGTGGCAGAAGAACTTAATATTTCTATCCACGACCTGAAGTTCCCAGAACTCAGCCCTCAACTCCTCTGCAATAACAACAGCTACACCAGGCCTTGGAAACAGCACACTTTTTACTAAAGCTTGATGTCACAATCAGAATGGATGCTGGAATATACTTTTATTTCTAGACTTATAGATATAATGTATATATATTATATATTGTCCAATGGGCAATAGTAACAACCATGCAGGAATCAATTCTCAGTACTCTGTGCTCCCTTCTCCCTCCAAAAGCACTTGGCTCCTCTGGCAAGGCCCCAGCCATCTCCAGGAGTGTCCTGGCAGGAATGGCAGCCCTTGCCCTGGGACACACCCCACAGTAATCCTCAAACCTGAAGGACAGTTTTACTTGGCCATGTGCTCTCCTATGGAAAACCTTCAGCATTCCAAGCAAAGGTGCTACAGCATTTATCATGGAAATGAATAATTGCTGCAATAGCCAGCATTATTTACTTTATCTCTGAAGTGATTTAATCTTAATATTCTCTCTAAATGGCTGGAACTTCTCATATCTATTGCATTGATATTTTACTGGTTATGTATGAGGGAATTACAGACATCTTTGGGATGAAAGCTTGTTGTTTTAGCAGCTGGAAGACATGGAGCAGCTGGGGATTAGGCTCTCCAAAATCACAGGGAACAGCTTGCAATCTGTGTGTTTGATTAGGTAAATGCCTAAGGTGACAGCAGTAAAAGAGTTAACAATGTCTTCTTCGAGAAAAAGATACTTTTAGCTGCTACTAATTCAGTTCAGCAAATATAAATGGAAAGGAGGATGACAACATCTGAGCAACGGGTTTATTTGGAGCAAAAACTGGTAAACAGGGTAAAGGCATAGAAAAGAGGACCATGTCTCCCTAACAAATCAGGTTCTACCATAAGCAGAGCAAAACAACTGAATTAAAAGGACCCATCCTGAAAAATCATTGCAATTATGTGCATTTTTTGAACTTCTGCATTTGAGCACAACCATGTACATTCAAACTTAAAACTCCTGTTCAAAGTTGGAACTCTTGTTCTCCTCCTCCTGCACCCTTGGTCCAGAAACAGCTATCCACAGATGCAAAGTATTTATTTGAAGCAATTAAGCAATTCTTCTTTTATTGAAGTTTTTCTTTCCTCTTTCATGGCTAGTAATACACAAAGGAAGTTTACAATTCATTTTGTTTACTAAACGTTGCTGCACAACTCTAGACAGCCCCAGGTAGCTTCAAAGCCTTTGTGTTCAGTTCAAGCTAAAACATTAGATCCAGTGAGTTTTGAATTCCCAGCTTCTGAATAAGCACCACTGTAATCTGCAGACAGCCCAGCTCAGTCCCATAGGAAAAACCTATGGAGCATCATTAAGGGTGGCAGGCCCCCTTGTCTGACTGTGCCAGCAGCAGACAAATCACTGGTGTTCCAGAGGAACAGCTCAAGGGCTCTGACTTTCTGGGTTCTTGCTGCAATCAATGCGCCATGGGAAGAGCATGTAGGCCACTGAAAATGTAGAGTCAGCTGCTTTTGATTTTTTATACTAAGATTTATTTTTACATAGTGTTACAGAAAACCTCTTGCACTTCTGGGTTGGGATCTCAACAGCAAACATCGCTCTGGAGTGCTGGGCTTAAACACCAGGAGAGGGATTATTTCCAGTGCTTTGCAATAGGTATAGGTTGGATCCAGAGCCTGACCTGCAGAGAATCTCTACACAGACTACAACAGCCCTGCTCAATTCTGACTATAAACCCTCCATTCCTACACCTTGTACTACAGAAAAATTCTTGTGTTATGTCTAAGTCCCTGTACTGATGCTTTGGAGCCTCAGCTCCAAAACCCACCAGCCAGTAACACAAGAACTGTGCTAGGAAAAGCACAGCTGAGTTGTGGGAGTCTCCTCAAGCACCAACTCCTCCAAGCATCCCAGTAACTGTGGAAACTAAAATCGTGCATGAATAAAGACCAAATCTCCCCTGCTACAAACACCTCCCCTCTGCAGAACAGCGCTGTCAGAAAATGTCACTGCTGCTGTTTAGGCTGTTGGTTCAGACTTTCTGGTAGCTTTCTTGTGACCAGGATTAGGAACTGTGTGGTTTTTTTTTTTTCCTTTGAATGGAGGGCAACAGAACATATAGATGAAAATTAAACTGGGAGTTTGCCAAGAGTTTAGTATTTTTCATGTTCTTCCTACCCCTTCTGGGCTACAACGCAGAGCAATAGGGACAGGAGTGCCAGACTCATTTTTACACATGATCTATGGTGCAAGTGAACACCTGTCTGCACAAGTGGAAAGCCAGTTTATTATTCTGTCACACCACCTAACCCCTGATGTGATGCCAATGAAAGCATCACAAAACCATTCTACCAAAATTGGGAATGTTTTTGTAAAAACAGTATTGGTTGTATTTCATGTGTGGAAGACTGATGCTTAAAAGACAAAATAAGAACAGGAAACATCCAGCTGCTTTTACAGAAAAGCTCTTTTTTTTTTTTTTTTTTTTTTTTTTAGGGACTGCTTCTCAAAGGAACAAAAAGCAGGATGCTTTTCAGGGGGTTTTAGAAGAATCACTTCCCCCTCCAACCCTTCTATCTACCAGATGAATCCTCTTGGCTCTCTCCCAGTGGCCTGCCCAGAGACAAGAAAATGGGGATTGCACTCAATCACTCACTGCAGGGGCTCCCTCATCCCTTTTCTGAGGGATTGAAGGATGGTCAGTAGATCTGCTGCTAATTTAGAAAGATTAAACACTCCTTAAAAGAAGCAGGTGCTAAATCCCACATAAAGCAGCAGCTTACACACTCTCCAGCATGAGCTTTCCTGCTCCTGCTTCTGGCCCTTGTGTTGAACGCAGCAAGGCCTGTATGGAAAGAAATAACAGCTGCTCTGCAGAATTCTACTGACAAAATTAGGACACACACAGCAACAAAAATACTGGAGGCTACCCACTGGGTATATTTCTCATTAGCTTTGTGTTAAACCAATACTGTGGAGAGGAAGATTTCTTAACGTTTGTATATAATTTATACCAAAACCAACTCCAGATTCGAGCTGGAATGATGGAGTGCCTGCCGCAGGAACTTTTCTAACAAATCTCATCACCAGATTAAAACAAAAAAAAGCTTTCAAACAGTACATATGCAAACAAAGAATACAAATAAAATCAGATATTAGTACTGAGGCACTCAACTGAGTATCACACACAAGCAGCATCCATGTGTGGCATGCAGTGCTTACGTTCAGTTTTGAAACACTAGGTACTGAAGCCTCAAAACCCATTGATTCTATTTGTTTCCTTAAGTGCTAAATTCACTGTGCTCAAGCTCAGAGTTCATTTCTAACACAATTGGCCTGCCTTCATGCTGCTAATGCAAATGTGAATTACAGCTTCTTTGATGCTTACATTCTCCAGTTTAATTCTGCTTGTCTCTCACAAAGCACATCTGAACAGGCAAACAGGATAAAAATTTCCTTTAAAACCCTACCTGTTCTGTCCCAGCCCAATAAAATTCACCTCCAAGGCTCCTGAGCAGGACCCTGCAGAGCAGAGCATGGCATATGTTACTGAGAGAAGGGGAAGTGACAGATGTTGATGGCATTTTGGAACAACACAATTGGGTCCATAGATAGATACAACTGTATCTGATTAGGCAGACAGCTCCATTCATCTCTCTGTACACCAGCCAGGAGGTCTCTAATTGTTTTGCAGATCACTTAGCAATTAATGATGTTGTGCCCTTGGACAGATCATGCTACAGATCAATATTTTCTGTCCAAGTCAAAGCACTGAGGAGATAGAAGGACACCAAAGTTACTCTATCAATAGAGCCCACAGCAAAGATGTGAGGGGGGAACATCTTGGGTAAGAATTTATTTCTGTCACAAACATGAATTTTCTCCTGCACATTCTCATGTCAAATAGCCACAACCCTTCACAAATTCCATTTCACAAAATTAAGGCTACACAAAATTTTGCACCAAGTGAGATATGAAGTTGGAAAAAGAAGAGGCTGGAGAGTGAACAGAAGCGGGAGTTGTAAAACTGGGCTGGAATGATCCTACAAGGATCAAATGTAGAAGGGCTAAAGAGGGTAAGAGAGCCTGGGTGAAATGTGTGCCAGCACATGTGTACTGCAGATATTGCTGCTGTGTAACAGCTTTGTTTTAAGAGATAATTCCCATGCCCTAAGCATTAAAATTCTTCTTTAGGTGCAGGTCTGCACAAAGCACTCTGGAACTAAAGCAACCAGCCCAGCTGCCCACAATAAACTCATGAGAGCCAAGGCTCATACTGTCTGCCTCATTCTCAGGTGAAATCTCAGGTACAGGCCACTGGGTAAGACTGGGTGCCATCCAAGCCAATGGTAAAGTCTGAGCTGATTATACCACAGTGGGGTTTTTTATCCTTTATTTCCCCAGTAAGAAGAATGGCCTCCAATTTCCTGACTGGAACACATTTGAGAACCAAATCAAAATCAATTTTAATAAAGAAAAAAATAAATTGTTAGACAATTTATTACAAGAAGGATAGTTTCTTACAGCTCACATGACTCAAAATGGTTATTCTATCTAAAACATCAAGTGAGGACTTGCTAGTATTTCTATTATGACTTACAATTAAAAGTCTTTGAGTGCCTCGGGATAATTTTAATTGAGAAAGAAGTGTAGTTTGAAAATCAATTATTTTCATTAATCATCTGTTTCAGTTCTTCACTAATGACCCATACAGCTATCTGTGTAAAACAAATCTTATCAGCCTGCTATCAACTACTTGGGAGCATCTCAAGAAACAACCCAGTGTCTCCCACACTCAGCACTATCTGTGTAACCACAAAGTCTCCAGTGGAGGGAATCTGTTCAATCCATCAGGATTACACCAATAATGTAATTATTGCCACGAGAAGCCGCCTGGGGGGACGAGTGTACTCTGCTCTTGCCTTCAGCCGCGGTGTCTTATCTGTGACAGCAGTTTGGACTGAACAAGGTGCTTCAAGCCAAGAGCAGGGAGCCAGAGGAGGAGCTCTAGGTCCTCCCCACCATTCAAAGCAGTGACTGGAGAAGGGGAAGTCAGGTGTGGACCCGTTTTTCTGGCCAAAGAACTTGCATGGTGTGGACCCCAAAAAGCAGCTGATTTGCTGTTTCTACGATTTTACTGCTGCCTGGTTTTATTGTTTAGAATGGCTTGCTTTCATTTAAACTCAACCTTGCTCCCATGTTTAATTAACCTCTCCATTAGAAGATTTCCTAACGTACAAGTTACATTTAATTGTATTTTAAGTGTTCTTTTTTCCTCTCTGTAGACGTACACGGTAATTTCTCCCTTGCCACGTTGAAACCACCTTTCATGTACCATCCCTTTATCTTCTCTCTGTGAAGCAGCTCCAGAAGCCTTTCCCCAGAGGGCTGATTTTGGAGCTCTCTGTTCTTTCTGGCCTCCTATGGCTTCCCTTCATTCTGCACAGACTGTGCCTTGCAGTGCAGTGCCCTGACTCTGCCCAGGGACTCGGGATGAGATCCTGCCCACGCTGAGCAGAGCAAAGGGATTAGTGCACACCTTTCCTGAGGGGCACTGCCTACCAGATAATTCCCCCTGCATCAACTGCTTTCTTGCTAACAGCCTGCTCTGGCTCCTTGGGAGGGCTCAAAATCCCACATCTTATTCTAATGAAGGGATTCCTGGAAATTCAGCTCCATTATTTCAGGGCAGACTTCATACCTCCTGTGGGTAAAATCTTAAACTGATGATTTAGAATTAAAAATCTTCATTTTACCATTTTGATTGCTTAACTTTCATCTTTGTTCGCTTCGGTAATCTGTAGATTATAAGAGCTACTTTCCATTATTTTCATGCTACAATTACTGATATTAGTCTGCACTAAAACTACAAACAATTTTATACTTCTAAGGTATTTTATGCATTATGGGAAAATTATATATGACGTTATATGATTATACACATCCAGACACTTGTGTATTTGCAGAAAAAAGCCGCTAGCTGTGCTTGCCCATATTTATCCTTCAGAAGCCTGAACATATAGAATTATGCAAATGATTTTAAAGCTTTCTATATACTAAATTATAATTCTCTTTCTTCCACATTCACTTTCTCTTAAGCACACTGAAGAAGAGGAGAATACAGAAATACACATTATGTTCAGGAAAGAGTGTAAGGTCAGCATAATTTTTTCTGCAGTTCGCAATTTTTGATGTACACTTCCTACTCCACAACTTTTTTTGGTAAGAATTATTTGGAAGCAGTCAAATAGGTAGGCAAAATGGAGGATTCTGTATAAGTAAGCAAAGCATGAAATGAGGTTTTGAGCCAAATCTCAACTTAAACATGACCAAGACACAATCCTAACAATGCTGATTTCTTTGGACTTTTATGGATTTGGTCCTGAGTTTTTTTCACAGAGTTAGAAGGTTTCTCCTAGAGGACACTGACACATTACATGAGTGAAAACCTGAGCTGGAATGCACACAACTCTGTTTAGCTTGAAGGGCATGCAGTAGTGATTCTGAAGAGTGCAGGTCACACACTTACAATAATGTCTCTATGAAAAGGTAACTGCTTGAGTCGCTGTTCATTCCTGCTGGACACACAAAACCTTTCCCAGGCACTCTGTCAAAGTAAATACCCGAGGCTGCTGGGGAAGATCAACATTCTGCCAAAGCACACGGCGAACCAGGAGGTTCCAGCTCCTGAGAACTCTGTTTATTATAGGCTTGACCAAATCACTAGAGAGCTGGGAGCTCAGCACGAGGTTCAGGCAAGGGCAAAACAATCTAGGTAGGATTGATGTCCACATGCTGAGAGTGGGAATGGCACCCCATCTTCCTCCGTGCTAAGGAAAAATTAGGAGTGGGAAATCTGTACTGGAGCGTAACAACAAAACTGACAACAGCAAGAAGCCACAGATCTAATCCAAATGCTGGAATAAATCCAACAAAAATCTGCAAAGGAAACTTGCAATAACTCTCAAAATACTCATCAATGTGTCTTAAGTATTTGATCAAAAGCATTACAGTCATTACTGTTTCTCATTTGGAGAAAAAATGGAGAGACCTTGCAAGCAGAAAAAATTGAAAACTTTCCCTCATATAAATAAGGTAGAGAATCTCAGGAAGCTTATCTTCTAGCAGGAGTTTTAGGCACAAAGATGATAATGTATCTGTTTTCTATTAATAATCAATGTTTCATTGGTTTACCTGCTGCCTGTATGGGGCATACTGGGTCGACAGCTCTTCAGAGGAAGTGTTTAGCTCTGACTCATAAGGTGAGACAGATTCTTGAATTTTCAGGTCTCCTGTGTACAACAGCCAGGTTGCTGATGAATAAAAAAATCCCTTTCCAATGAATATATGAAACTAATTCTCAGCTGACAAGGATTTATATTACATAAATAAAACTCATCAAAACTGGGTTGGCAAACTCTCTGGCAGTTTCAAATGAAAGCCAAGAATTAATTGGACACAGAGACAAACAATTTTTTCATTCCAAAGATGAATTCCTGCAAGTCAAGGTTGAGTTACATTTTATATTGCCTGGAGGATTTTCATTTCTGGGAGTGTTTGCCTGGGACTTATAATAAAGACTAGGGAGAATATCCTAGGGTTCTATTTTACTGAGATTTTTACACAGTGTCCATCACCATGGTAGCTGGTTGATATATGTGAGCCATGGGGCTCTTCCAATTCAGATGGCTCATTATTCATAATAATGACTCCCAGATTACATGCACAGAGAAGGAATTTTTGCCCCCTTCTTACAGCAAAACATCTTTTCCAGAGTTTGGCCCAGCCAGAGAAAAACCTGTTACATCAGATCTTGGTTTCACTATCTGCCAGCTCTGTGGAGAGATTACCTCAACACCACCAGACCTTCTCAGGCCTTTGGAAATGAAGAGAATTGGTGCTTTATTTAGAGGCTAAGTTCATCTCAACACACCTCTGGTTTAAAATTTTGTCCTTCCAGTAATTAAAAGCTAAGTTGCAATGAGACAGCCATTTACTTATTCCAGAACCATGTAACCAAACTCAGGCTATTGGATATCTATGAGGGAGTGCATTCCACAGCCAAGGAACCCTCAGAGAACAATCTCTGCAAACAGCAGGTTCTCCTTTAAACTCTGGCTGAATTTTGCAAGCCTGCTTTGCCTCTGAAGACAGACCCAGCAGAAGAAGGCGTTCAGCGGGCACATAGGTGAGAGGATGAGCTAAGTGATGGTATCTCCAGGAATTCAGCATGGAAACACAGGAGTGTTGCTTTACCAACCTATTGAAGACAGGAGGCCACAGGAGAGGACTTGGGTTTGGTCTGCTTTCACAGAAGCCTTGACAAGAGGGGCTTAAGGAGAAGTAGGGCAGCTGCAAGGGATGGGCTTTATGGAAATCACTGAGCCCACTAAACTGGACTGTGGCCTCCAGACCATCTCAAGAGATCTGCAATATGGCTATATTTATAGAATGCTTTTCTCATTTTCAACATTTTTTTATTGACTTAGAAAACCCCAAAAATCCAAAGCCAGTGCAAATTATTATATGCAAACAGGAGAAAATGAAAAAGGAGTTCTGAAGGGCTCCTTTTTTATCAAGCTTCCCAGCACCATGGCAAGACAGCAGTGTCTGCTGTCCCTCTGCCCCCCTCCACCTGTAACCTGCATTTTGAAATGTGCTACAGAAGGGGCACAGAAGGCACACGAATGAAAAATGAGAAATAAAGCAGAAACAGACAAGTAACATCTGACCTTAACTCATGAAATTATGGGAATCATCCACATGAAAAAAAAATCACCTTCATCATTTCACAGGAGTGAAACTATTGGAAAATCCACAGAGCGTGCTAAAATCTAAAATCTACAGGGTCAAGGCTATCATAAGGGTAAAAATGTTAGTAAAATATATAAATACAGAATTACTCAGTGCTGTGTATCCTGGAAGTGTCCTTAATAATATTACATTACTTTCTATGTTGTGTTCAATTTTCAAAGCAGTGCATCTTTTCTCCAATGCCACTGAATCCCTCTGCCTCCAGAATCACAGACATCACATCCAAATCACCCTGACTGCTGCCACTTACTGCCCTAATAGGCCATTACTGTAATGCCATGCACAAATTCAGCACTTGTACAACTGCTGTGCTGGAAACACTGCTCCTTTCCCAAAATTCAGTGTTCTGGTTTTGCTCACCTGTCTCTTGCATCCACCTGTTCACTTTCCAAAAAGTGCTGCCTTTCAATAAATGAAAACCAGTAATTTCATTCTTATCTCCCTGCATTTACCATGAGCCTCAAAGTATTGACCTGATACAGAAGCTTCAATTGCCTCTTAAGGGCACAGAAAATCCTCAAATTGACTGGAAATGGGAAAGTATCCAACACAGAGCAGCATCTTGTGTCCATGCTGGGCAGCAGACAGGTAGTTATAAGCCCATTTTACTGAAAGAAGATGAGGGCAAGAGCCATGTTTAATACATTATGTGGGAGGTCAAGACTCTGGTGTTCCTTCTTTTCTGATACTACTAAAGTCTAAGATTAACTTCAGAAACTGAAGCAAGGAAATCACTTGTTACAAACTGAACATGGATTTTTCCCTATCAAAACACAGGATGACAGGAAATACAAAACCAGGAATGAAAGTACTAAATGGCTTTATAGAATTCCCCTACAAACAAAACAGAGCACAGAAAACTAAAATGCATGCAGCTAAACAGAAATAGGATACAACTTTAAAATAAATGAATCTCTTCACAATATATCCATCAACAGAGCCAGCACTTTTTATGAGCTGATTGGGAGTCTGCAGGCAAAACTGCTCACATAGCACAGGTTAACAGGGACTACTGAAAAGAGCTCCAGGTCTGTACCTTTACATCAAGTAATAATTCAAACAATCCACCTACTTTATTAAAGCTGACTCACTGGCAAGGCTGCAGCTTCTGCTAATGAGGATAGAAGGCAAAACAGAGAAAATTATCTGGAGAAAAATGAAAATCGTGGGTGAGGGGGAAGGAGGGGAAAAGGAAGGCAAAATGCTGCTGAAGTGCATAAGGCAAAAATTTACCATGAAGTGAAATGAAACTCCTGCCTGGCAGAAAAGCAATTTAGCTTTATGAACAGCTGCCTCACAGAGAGTCAGGTGTACAGCAATTAAAATTAAACAAGTTGATTTTAATATGCCTTAGTAACTGTGATTGATCTCACAGAGCTGCTGTTGACTGTACACCAAAAAACAATTTAGGCTCCAGGTTAAAGCTAAGTTTATAATCCTCCTCTAATGGATTTTAGTACCTGAGGCAGTACAGTGTTCCAAAAATTATTAAAATGTGCCCTGCTTCTGTGTAATCAATAAGCTTCCCACTGTAAGGCTGGTGCAGTTCCAGGCACTCCTCAGCATGCCTGGCCATGCTGTGTCTGTAGAATTCCAAATAAGTCATCTATCATTATTTCTATACACAGGACTCATTAAGCACCTCATCCTTCAGCTTATTAGCACTCAAGCCTGCCAGACAACCAAAACAAAAGGTCACCTTTTATCAAATGCAGACTTTGCCCAAAACAGACACCAAAACCCTGGCAGATTCATGTACAAATATAGTAGCAGGGATGGAGAAAAGAATGATGGAAACGTTCATGATGTGAACTGCAAAGTACCAACAAATGGAAATTGGGAGAATTCACTCAGGTTTACCAGGTGAAATCTAAAAGGTAAAAACCACGCCACACATCAGACAGGAGAAGGAAACCCCAGCACTCTGACCATGCAAACTCCCAAAAGCTCATCTGCTATTTTTAAAATCTGCTTTTCGTTCCATCAAAAATCGAGATAGTGATTTAGAACCAGATTTTGAGCTTTCTACAGGGAAAAAGCAACAAAGTGAACTCAAATCTTAAAAAGCCTATCACATGGATAAAGAGCAAATGAAAGCACACTACTGACTTCAGATTAAAGGCAAATATGAAACACGAATTTTGAAGAAATCTGACGAAGTGTTGTCACTGCCTGAACTTCTACACAATGAAAATTCACATGAAGGAAGATCACATATTTTTGTTTTCACTTATTTTGTTCTACCACTACACGTCCCCTGTCTTTTTGGTTTTAATGGAGAAATAAAACCAAACCCTTCACATGCAACAAGGAAAATACCTTTCCTTGGATAAAAGTTTGTTTTGCTCTCCCATCAAATCTAAATGTCCCTTCCAGATCTTTCATATCTCAAAATACACAGCACACCTGTGTCTCCTTCCTGTTTGTCTGCTTTGAAAATGGTGTGATTTTTCATTACACAAAGCAAAGTTTATGATATGAAGTATCTTTTAAATCAAGCAACTCAGATCTGAATTATCTCCTTATGTACCTTTTGGCATTGCAAACACTCTGATGCTCTTGAGTTTTATCTGATTCTTTGTTTCTTCCTGTATTTAGCACGGAGTGAGTTATTATTCTAATCAAAATATTGTAAGCCACAATTTTTGTTTTTCCTAGCTGCAGACTTTGCTTTACCAGCCTTGGTTGTCTGTTCTTTTATCAGTGTTCACAACATATTATTGTCTGGAGTCATGGGCAAAAAGCTGTGGTTTCCTGCAATAATTTCATAATGATGAAATTGATCCTGCTGAGAAACATCACAAGATGTTTTCAAGACCTTGCATCTCCAGCCTGTGGGAGATCTGGTTTGGTATTTCTCTATAATTACTGCAATCTATATACAATCAAGCACAAAAAAACAATGATAAGGCAGAACATGCAGGAAAAAAAATTTATTTAAATATGAAGATGTGGCTGGCCTGAAGAAGAAATTGTTCTCGTGTTCGCCCAACTAACAGTAAATGAAGTGTTTGAGGGCAAGAGGGAAAAACTAAAGTTCACAGTAAAGTGTAAGATCCTCCAGAAAAATCCAGTTGGAGGAAAGGAATTTTCCTTCAATTACCTATTTATTGTTTATTCCCTTACTCAGTTTTGGCTGCCATTATCACACGGAGTTTGAGTAACTGAGATTTCAAGCACCCTTGGATGATAAAGCCCTGTGAGAACAAAGAGTAATTTCTGAGCTCACACAGAACTGCAGTGTTCTGTGGGCCAGCTCCATCTCAGCTCATCAAAGGGTAACAGGTGTGTCAGAGGCTACAGAATGGTTCTTCAAAGACATTAAATCTTTAGAGATGATGATTTATGCTCTCCTGGATATGTACTTTCCCTTAAAGCTGAGAGAAATCCTCTCATCTTCACAATATCCAAAACAGCTACTCTGACATAAGGAATTTTTTCCAGGAGCCCCTGATACATCTCATTTTGCTTTTTTCTCTGTCCTCCTCTCTTAAACTCCATGTCTCTCTTCCTCCCTACTTCTTCTAATTGTATTAATTATACACAAAGACATTACAATGTTCTGCTCATGCAAAATCATTGTTATATTCAAAATTTAAAGGTAATTACATTTGACCATTTCATTTCCTTTAGCATAACCATGGAAATTGAGTCATGGATTTAGATTTTAATAATTCTTTGCTCCCCATTAGAGCTTTCTCCTGATGAAATATTGCTACAAACATCCTAAAAAAGAAAATTGTTGGGGTGTTTTGGTTATATTACTGCCCTGGAAGACGGAGAGGGAATGTTAGGTGCCATTTAGGTGAACACTGGCCAACCAGAGATTAAAAATATACAAATGAAATTAAAAAAGCACAGAACACCATTTTTGGCCTGAACCTGCACATTCCTCCTTTATGTTCAGTAGGAGCAGAAGCCTATTGGAAGGGAAAAGCATCTATACAGACAAATTGCATGGTTGTTTCCTTTAATTAAATATATCTTTTCAAGCAATTAGCCCTAGATGTAGGAAATACTAATTGGTACTTATGTACCAAAACAACCAGTGATAACAGCTTGTATTTCACCAGCACACTCCAATTGGAATTGGTAACTAAGTCGTTAATTAAAATAATTAGTAATGACTCCTATAACCTAAGGGACATCAATGTATTTTTCTTTATCTTTACATCTACAAGATTTCATATTATTGTTCTTACCTCCATAAAATTTTCATTAGTTTCCAGAAATAAGCAATTCCTATGTGTAAAAAAGACTCTATTTAAATACTGTCACAAAAAAGCATTAAACTGAAAAGAAAAAAAAAAGAAAAGCTTTTGGATTTCTGCCATCCAAGTCCACCTCCTTTAGATACTTCTCTAGCATGCAGCCCTTAGTATTTGTAAGAGAATTAAAATTACAAACTGGCTACTAGCCACTTGAATAATCAATTAAAATTGGTTTTCCAGTATGATAAATGCTAATGCTTTGGGAGCAATTCCCCAAACAGAGAATATAGAATTCTCTGAGGAATTAAGACAAAATTAAACAAAAATATACTTCAGCTAATTAAGAATTTAATCATGCTCATTTTACTTGGAAAATAATGGGTAACAAATAACACTAAGTTCTTATATGAAAGATATGAAGGGCATATCTTCCTCTTAGATTCCATTTCAGATTAAAAGAGGCTATTTTACCCCAAGACAAAATCTACTGAACAATTTAATCAGCTAATTCACAAAGTCATTAAATGTAATAAAAACAGTGTCTTGTACAGTGATGAAATCACAACAGCCAACACCTTTAAACTCCAGGTCCATTTCTGGACAAAGAGAAAATTAGAGAAATTACTGAAATAACAGGAAAGATAAACAAGGGCACTACAATGAATTTGTCCAGTACCAAACTGACATTTTTAATGTGCATGAGTAATGATTGACTTCTTCACTTAGAGTAGTTAGAACCTGTTTCATTCAGTTTGTTCCAGTGCTTCCTCTGTGCCCTTTTCCCAGTGCAGAGGCAGAGCTGTGGCCAGAAGACAGGCAGGTCACTCCTCATGGCAGAGAAGAGTTCCTGAAGCCCAGCCCTGGCAGCAGGCACCATGAGCACATGTTTTACCAGAGTCAGCAGGCTGCTCGGGGCAGTGTGATTGCACAGAAATGCTCCTGCCATTCCTTCTGCTGAGGCCAGCCAAGATGCCATGGAAGTAATGCTGAAACACACACAGCTTAGAGTGGCTTTTCAGCACTTCAAATAAATGAGATCATTTCAGTCTTTTATGAATGAGCAGAGTCCAAGGAAAGTTTTGTGGTTCCTAATTTGCATAATTAACAGTATAAGAAACCCTCAGCCATTCACCCTCTGAGCCTTGACAGTCCAGTAAGTTGGCAGGAAATTAGACCCTTGCTGGAGAGGAGAGAGAGATTTTTCTGAGAAGGTTTCTGAGTAGACTGGGGCTCAGGGACACAATCTGAGCTAGAACCTTGGGCTCAAGGCTAGAAACAATTTTGAAGCAACTGGTGCTTGCACGGTTGTTGGAAGCCAAAGAATGATGGTGCTGGAGAAGCACCCTGAATTTCTTCTGACAGAGGAAACTCTTGGTAATAAATTTATTAGTACTTCCAGTAAGTGCTGGATGGATTCTTTCATGATGATGGGCAGCAAAAGATTCTCCACCAGCAAACAAGGGCTGGCATCTGAGTTGACTTCCAAGAGCAGGAAGCAGGCAAAGCTTGCAGCCCAACCACCTCTGCTTGTTAGTCCTCAGAGGAGCAGGGCAGCCTGAACTGTGACACTGGGCTTTAGCAGACACTGAAGAAGTCTGCAGCATGATGAAGAAAAGACTCTTGAAACTGGCACTATTCAATCACTACATCAAACTCCTACTCAATGTCTGGAGGCTCATTTCAGCAGCCAACATTTTAAACCTAAAGCCTTTATAAATTAAACTTTTCACACATATGGCCAAGGCTATTGGAGTGCAGGAGCTTCATTTCTCTGATTATCTGCTGTGGAGTCTAAGAAAATGTATTTTGTGGTGTGAATGGTAGTGGCATTTTTATCAAGGAAAGAAAGCCAAATGGGGAGGAAGTGAGGTTTTGTCAGAAAAAGATCATGCCTACTTCACATGTTCCTAAGATGAATGTGAATGAATGCACTTAGAACTCTGACTATGCACAGTTTCCAATCATGGGTGTGTGCACACGTGTACACACAGCACAGAGGACAGCACCTTTTGTACGCAGAAAGACTAGTTTTTAGGGCTGAGAGATAAAAGCATTATCAAGTCCTTTATACACAGAAAGACTGTCACTAACATAATGGTTCCAACAGCTAGAAAGAACATCAGTGAATTGGAAGAGATGCCACTGCCCCTTCGGATACTTTCACTGTCGGCAGAAATACAGACTGCAGAGCTTTGCTGCAATCCCTGAATTCTTTCTCCACCAAGCATCTATTGATTTTTTGGGAGTCTGATTATCAGCAGGTGAAAAAACCCCACGGTGCAGATGACTTACCCTCTCAAGGATGCATAAGTCACCCAAAAGAATGATATTGATTATTCTGTATCATCACCTGCAGTTCCTAGATTTACGACAGGGGCATTGGAGAGTATTATTTTAAAGAAAAGCATTAAACAAATATTTGTGCTCCTAACCTGCATGCCCAGCCTTTAAGTGTCATACATTCTAAGTTCAGCTAACCTTTCAATTTCCTTTCTCAGTCCCTAAATAGAGAGTAGACCATGTACCTTGTGTGCTGTCCAGTTAGCAGCTCAGAAATACACTTTTAATTCCATGGAGTTGTTTTACACAGTAAGTCCCATGGTTGCAACTAAACTGCCTCTAGAAAACTGAGGCCAAGCAGCAGCAGACTGGCTGAGCACACTCAAGCAGCAAGAGGCAAAGTCTGGTGTAACACTTTGCACCAGCAGGAGCTACTTACACATTGCTTTAGGTGAAAGAAACTTTCATTTTGAACAAAAGAAATTACCAAGTGGATGGCAAAGCTAGACACTTCTGCAGGTTTTGCCTATACAAAGTGAGAGAGTCACTGTATCACAGTTACAGCATGACATCCACTTGGCCTAGAGTTTTACAGAATTTCAAGTTTATATGAGGTGAAACTTTCCTCATTTCCCCATGGTTGTTTTGGCTGCTTTGTGGGTCATGTTGTTGTTTTTGTTTGCTTGGTTTTTGTTTCCTTTGCTTTTTGAATTTGATGCTGATTAATGTAATAATAACTGATTCAGGTAATGGTTTTAAACAATCGTTAGGGAATACTCCAGAGATTCCAGTTCTCAGTTTCAATTTCCAACATCTAAGAAGCTTTATTTAGAGAATGAAATGAGCTTTAATCAAACTGAAAGAAGCTCCGTGAATTTCAAATTTTATCGTACAGCATTATGTAGCAGGAACAAAATTACTTTCTGTTGACTGTTTCATTAGCTCTCATTATGCAGTTCTATCATACATAACTGGAAAAATCTTATTTAATCCTTACTAAATACGACAAAGACCTCAAGTGAACCACTTTAAGTTTAGATCTTCTTATCAGAAGTCTTCATGTTAAAGGCACAGAGAGCTTTGATTCCAAAGAAACTGTCTGTGCAAGAATACTTACATAATAAATGAGATTATTTCTACCCCAGAACTTAACATCACCAGAAATCTTTTAGGAAACTGAATTCTCAGATGTCTAATAAAATATAAAAGCAGCTGTGCCTTGAAAGTGGCTCTGACCTAATGTTACAGAACTAAACCAGATTGCTATTAAGTGACACATTCACTTCTATTACAGTTCCACATCTGTGACAAAGCACCGAGTTAGCTCTACACTGTGAATAAAGCTGGAAATTTGGTTTTTCCAGCTGCAGTCAGCCAAAGTGGCTCAGCAGAGTGCAACAACCTCGGAGCCAGCACAAGGAAAGGAGTCGACCCAAGGACTGGAAACAGAAACTATCCTTTCAGTGGAGGGAACAATGCCACTGGCTCAGCCACAGCTCATCATTTTACCCAAGGATAAAACATCCCCAGTCAGCTTTGGCTGAGCTCACTGGAGTCACATGCATTTACACTGGGGATTTCCTTCAGAAATTCGTACCTCTGAGAACATATAACTTAAGGGCATATACTATAACAGGAAGAGATGTCTCTCATTCTCAAAAAAGTCATGGGCCTTTGCTCAACAACAGCTTTTGTCAACAGCTACTTGTCCTATCCAATAATGAAACCATTCTGAAAGGCTGGTGGAAAAACTTCCAAGAAAGTACCTCCATTCCCCTCTCTCTGCTATTCTGTCTCCCTTTCATTTGCCTCTTAACCCTATGCTCTATGATCCCATCCTGCTCCTTATATCCAACCTCCTTCCCCTTGCACCAGCTTTGGGGCTCGTCATATCCCTCCACTGACTTGTTTCGATTTCCAAAGTCTGCAGGAAAAAAAGTCCCAGGAAAATTATTTGCACACAAACTGTTTTATCTTCCTACCAGCTCAGTGAGTTGCCCAGTGTGCTGAAAGGCCAAATTCGTGCAGTGAAGTGCCCAGAGCATGTGGGCAGTAACTGAGGGGGCAGTGTTTGTGGAGACACCAAATGCAGCGCTGGGAATGCTCCCTTTGGCAAAGTGAGGTATAACTGGGCTCAGAAACACAATCTGTACTTTGAGGCCAGCAGATACTTGGAATACTGTTTGGACCAGTATACAGACATCAATCATTTGGACTTGACTGCTAAGATTTGTACTTTCACTACAGAAAGGCATCTCTGCCTAAGAATTCCATGTGCCACACCACCTCTTTACTACATAACCAAAAGACAAGGACACGTAAGTCCATCCTGAAGGAGGAAAAGGGAACAACAAATGCTTTCTGCCCCTTCAACACAGGGCTTTTTTCCAATAAAAGGCACCAAACAGCATTCACTAGACTTAAGGACAGTGCAACGACTCCAGTAAACATTAGAAAGGAGATAAAAATCAAAGCACATATTTTACTGGTTTCAGCATATTACACTCTAAAACGACTCCTCAAAGATGCACAGAAGCAGCAGACCATGTAGTATTAAACATGAGAAAGCAGAGAGAACTCTGTACCTGCCATTTCCTGAGCAGCTTCAAGCAGGCAGGCTCCTCTGCAAGGCTTTTTACAACATTCAATGGCTACAAGAGCAACCTGAGTTCGCTGCCCCCTTTGTACTGCTCTCCTGTGTGGCTGCCTCAGCGGCACGTTTGTCTCCCTGCATGTCCAGCACCTCCTGCATGGACAAGCTGACTGAATGGCTCCCTGCAGCTCTGACCTGCTATCCTGCCTTGGAATGAGCAAGAGGATATGACATGACAAGATGCTATTGCAAAAGACCCTCCACAGCCCAAAAGTTGCATCACTGCAGTCCAGGTCTGCACTCACAGGCACTGGCTCTGTCAGTGTTAAAGGAAATCTCACCAATATCAATGGAGTTGCACCACACATCCCAAGCCAGGGCACAGACAGACCAGACTCCAGAACTGCCTGAAGAACCTCTTCAGTTTCACCCAACTCAAATTCCAGGTTCTTTTGCAGATTATTTTCCCTCTCTGCCTTGGTTTATTCTGTTTCTGTTTTTACTTAGTTATCTGCTGCAGCCCTCTTTATTGGTCATAGGCTTTTAAAATTCTCTATCTACCCTCTACTTGCAAATCAATGAAAGGGAAGCTGGACTGAGTAAGTATTCAACCCCTTGTGTCTAGGTTTGTTGGGGGATTTTTATCGTTGTGCATAAAATACATGGACAGACTTTCAAATCAATGAAAAGGTATAATTCTCTTTTCTATTTGCAGTTAGATATGCACAAGTGATATTTAGACACAGCAATCCTCCAGGACAAGATTCCAATCTGCTGAATGTACATGTTGCAAATCAGGTCAGAAACCTCTGGGAGAGCTGGTCACAGCTCCCACAAGCTCTGACCAAACTCTTGGGCTAACAAAGTCTGTCACCTGGAGTAGCACAGGCAGCACAGCACAAACCCTTTGAGACTGCTCCCTGCTGTGTCCCAAAGGTTGCAAAAAGGAAAAAGAAGAGAAGTTCAATATCATGGGAAAAAAAAAACTTTATACATCAAGCTCTAAATAGTGTGACTGGGACAATGAAATTAAGTTTTAACATTAATAACAGACTCTTGACTTCCAGCTTTCTATGCTGTACCAATGTACTGGGTACAGTGGCTATCAGGATACTTATCCTCAGAGAGAGCATCCAGATTTGTCATCCAACCCTTATTATGTAAGCTATTTTCTGTGGGAATTTAGTGCCCTAACAGGCTTTTATAGATTTCTCCAACATCCTGTCCTGGAGCTCATTGTTGAAGGCAGTGTCTGCAAAAAGCCCAGCTGAAGTGTTGAGGCTATGCTGCTGGGATAAACAACACACTGATCAGTTGTTTATTCCATCTGGTCTAAGAAGTAGAATCAAGTGCACTTGGAAGAAAACAACACTTTTAACAATCCTGTTACTTACTCCTTTTTGACCCCAGCGTGGGGGTGGAACAACTTGTTAACAATACTTCATGAAAAGCCACAGAACTTGACCCCAAATGACTAATGTGACACCCAGAAGCTGCTGCCATTAAAAGACACCTGTTGTGAATTAAAATTAGGATTTTCATGCAAAAATGAAGTTGAAAACCATCTGATTGTTGTTGTAAATAAACCCTTATGCACACAGAAAAGCCTAAATCTCTACCTCAGTGTTAGCAAATTGTATAGGAGATTGCCCTAGCTTGGTATATACTACAATAAGGGAAAGTAATTCCTTATATTCATATGGAAAAGGTTACTGATGTAATGCAAGAGGTCAGAAGCCTAATCTAATAAAGAAATACACACCAGTGGTATTAAGGACAATTCTGTGCAGTGTCTACATGAGCTTTGTTCAGTTAGTGAAGAGGCAGACACTGGCATGATTCTGCTTCACAGACTGAGACTTCTCTAGAGGATGCCATTAACTACAGCCTAAAAATGCTTCTTTTGCTTCATTTACTATAAAAGGAACATAGATGACAAGCTCAGATATAGACATAATACATGCCTATACTTGGGCAGCTGAATTCTGTCTTAATGTTTTAAAGAGTTTTGGAAAAAAGAGTGCATAATCAAGATTTTTTGCTTTACCATTTATACCACTGAGATCTCATGGCTTGCTTTGATATAAAATCAGAATTGGTTGTTGAAGGGATAGCTTTCATATATTCAAAGAATTTTAATTATAAAAAATGGTTAGCATGGGTCTGGGTTAAAAACAGGTTGAAGGCCAAAAATGAAGACTATGGCTGAATACCAGGAGAGGAGCAAGAAGGGACACGGAATTTTGAACAGCCCACATACCTGGTTGTGATTAATTTTATCACTAGGCAGCTGGAAATAAGCAGCAATACTATTTTAACCAATCTGCTCACAATATTAAGTTTCAATGAAACTGAAAGTCTAATGTGGATTAAAGAAAACATTATTAGGGAAATGAAAGAAAATAGGCAAAAGTTCCCCCAGGAAAATAAGACTGAGACTGGAATGCATGCAAGCTAATAGCTGAAGAATGAAAATCCAAAATAAGGGTAATTCAAGAGATGTGAAAACTTGGAAATCAGTGATTTTGAAATAAACCTAGGGGTGATAGTGGAAAGATAATTAGGCCTGTATTCGTCATGGGGTGTGTAAGTCTGAAAGGTTAATGCAGTTTTGTGTTGCAGAGACATACACATTATATAAACCACAAAGAACTAACAGTCTCCTCTCCACAGCCTGACTACACCTGACACATTGCCTTGGGTACTAAGGAAGTTGTTACTGTGATTTAGAAGAGCAAATTATGACACTTAATCTCAATGTTTTTTAACAACTGGGTTCAGATGACATTTCTTAACAGTTTTATGAGGATTTTGTCAACTTTAATAAGCTGCACACTAGATAAAACAGAATGAATACATAATCCATAATGACTAACCATGTTTTCCATCTGATTTTAGTCTATTTTGAAAGTTTTCCAGGCCTAATTCAAACTTTGCCAATTAACAGCTCCGTAAGGCATGACATTCTAGACTCTGCATTATTTCCCCTTCCAAAGGCACTGCTTCAGGTTCTGATCATGTGCACATGGGAAACTGGTGATTGACCAGCAGGTTGGGATGTTACAAATGTCCATGTTTGTGTTAAAGTATGCTGACACTCAGTCTATCAACACATTGGTTAATACAATACAATACAGCAGAATCTGCTGTTATTATTATTTCCTCATGGCTCTACCTCTGCAATCCAACCACTGTACTCAGTACTTCATGCCCTTGCTGATACCACTGGGAATTTTGGAAATTGCAATTGTCCTTTGGGAATTAAACAGAAACATTTGAAACCGTCTTTCAAAATGATTTGAAGTGAGACTTTCCAAGTTTATGAGTTCAGGGTGCTTGTTTGTCATAATGTGAATCCCTGCAGCTAGGCTGGCTGTGAATCTCAACATGTCATTGATTTTCTCTCTACAGAAAGGAAGTTTCAGTTTGGATCTGCAGCCTCTACCCACACACATTTGAAAAGTAGATTATTGTGAGCTTCTAGCTTAAGAGGAGTTCTATAAATACAGCCCAACAGTCAGTTTTACTAAAGATGATGTATCTGGAAGAACTATGTGCACAAGTGTTCTGTTACTGTGAGTGAGTCTTGCTGAGAAAATGGCACCAACACTCATATTTTTTCTGTAGCTTGCCCATGTGTCATCAGAAGCCATTTCAGCAAAGGACTGTTCCATGAAAAATGTATGTGCCACACAATAAAGCTCAAAAGAAACTGTGAATCAGCAAATGATGTGCGAGGCAAGCCAATGCTGACGTCAAGTGAAACAAAGATTTTTTTACCCCTGCTGCTTCCATTGAGGCAGGGTATTATTACACTGCATTAGGAGAGAGAGCTGAAGCACTGAATGCTCCCAGCTCCACCACCCCAGCAGCTCTGTACTCACACAACACTGCCCATTGCATGAACAGCACAAACCTTCTCCTGCAGGATCACCTCACAGACACATTTTCATGTCCCACAGAGCAGCACAGCTCCAGTGAACATAACCTAGCAGTTCAAATCCCAACTGCCTCCTGAAAGGTTAACTGTGATCAGTGACACTAAAAAATACACTGCTGATGAAAATGAAAACCTAAACCCACTTCCTTACCCAGGATATATCAGCTCTAATGAACATGTTGTTCTTAACATTGCATTTATTTGAGGGAACTGAGCTGGCTAATTGCACAGAACGTAAGGGATGATATTTAGCGAAGAAGACCGTAAGTAAATCCCTTTAATCAAATTTACTCTCCTTCCTTCATGTTTTGAGGAGAAGAATCAGTTGGGGTTTTTTTCTTCTTACTTTTCTGCCTTAAAAAACTCCAGAAAAAGGTAAGGAGAGGTTTCCTTCAATACTCAGAAGATGCATTTTGTCAGCTAACTCCAGATCGTGGATATTTCTAGGTATTTTCTCAATAGAATTCAAAAGTCAGGGCTCCTGCTCATCTCCATCATTGTTGAAAGACTCTTCTATTTCAAAATTGCTAAAATCTTTCAATTTAATGTATTTGAGCCATGAAGTGATTCAGATGAAAATGTGAAAATTCAGAGTGATGAAACATGATGACTGCATAACTAGTGCCTATTCTGGTATTGCTGTAGATGAATACCAGCCAAGAGGTGCCCCTCCAGGCTTTTCTACTGTGCTGTCCTGGCTGGTAACTCCTCCTGATGGGGGAACAATAACATAAAAAGGGTAAAAAACCCCAAAGTATTTCCATCCTGATTACCTGACATTGCAAATTACAGCACACTAGTCAGACAGCTTGTATAAGCATGTCTGACAAAAAGAAAACTTTTACAGACCACTCTTGCTCTCAAGCACATGGGCTCATTTTTATCCAGTTAAATAAATAAATACACTTGATCAAGAGCCCTTTTGTTGCCACTTCCTGAAAGCAGCTGAGCAGAGGCAGAAGTGCCCAATTCCATATGCAGAGTATGGCAGGGGTGGCTGCACAAGCCCGTGCCCCTGAATGCTGATTACCCCTGAGCCCAGGCAGAGCAGAGGCAGGCTCATCAGCATGCAGGTGTCACTCAGGCATGCCCAGCTCTCCACACTGCCAGCACTGCTGCTGAGCTGCACAGGGCCCCTCTGCTGCAGGCAAGGCAATCAGCAGCCCAATGCTTGGCAAATATGCTGGAGAGAAATCTTCTCAAGCCAATTATCGACTAAGATCTCTTCAGATTGTTTTTGGCTATGATTTATTAAACGAGTTTGGTGTTGATCTCCAGTATGATGTTTCCTAGCAAAATTTTGTGTCTAACTGAAAACAGATGCTTCATAGGAGCGTTTAGGAGAAAGCTCTCTTTGTTTTTATTTTATGGAAGGAATTTTGTGTTTGTTGAGTGGAATTGAGACAGTTTCTTACAAGATATGTGGGAAATTAAAACATCCAGATTTGCCAATTGAAAAACTGACTTTCTGCTTAGCAAATCCTTTCCCTGACACGGGGAACAATCCTTGCAGGAGATCTGGGCTGCTGCCACAGCCTCCCTGTCTGACCTGTTCCTATTCATCACTTCCAAGTTAACACAAAATCCCACAAGCAGTGGTCGACAACACACACCAACTATTTTTTTTCCACTATTTGAACCCTTTGCCATGTCCCATCATAGCCGGGACAGCGGCTGGCAAGACTTTCACTGTGTGTGGAAATAACCTGGCCAAGAGCTCAGCAGAACAGGTTATATCTACCTTAAAACCACTTCTCCAGTGCTATAGAAGCTCTAACTGCTGACATCCACCATCTTCACACTACAGGATGGTCTTCACCTCTGCCTTTCAGTATTTTTACACCTTTTATTCACATAGACATACTCACAATACACACAACACAGTGCAAGTGCAAGCAAGGTTGTTCCTTTTGCTCTCTGAGATGAAAGAAAAACCTCATGTCAAAAGAAAAACGTGACAGCTAAAGTAATACATCCTTTCAATGTATTATGTTGTGTTAGCATTGAAAAGAATGCTGATGCATGCCCAAGCCACACTTCAAAATCGTTTGGGAAGGTGTCAGTGTGGTCTAAACCAGGCGGGGAGTCTTTTTGTCAATTTAACAAATGAGGTGAATCAGATGCAGAAATGTTTGAATCATCAGGAAAGTCCAGCACACCAAACACATTCAAGAGAACAACAGAAACCCATTAGCTGACTTCAATCTTTTCTTCCTAGCTGGACACAGAGACCCACGTGTGGGCCCCGGTTCCACTGTCTCAGTGCAAAGGTGAACTGAAAAGGACTGAAATGAAAGGCTAGGCCAAGCACAGCCCCTTCTCCCAGTTCCTGAGTTTCACTCAGTCTCTTCTCAGTCTTCATTTTACAATAGCAAGCTGACAAACAAAGCTCTGCTGCATGAGACAGACTTGAGTTTGTAGATCCTTTTCACCTATGCACAAGTATTTCTTGGATATTTCTAACAACATTGTCCTACCTGACCTCTCAGACAAAAAACTGAAATTTCCTTTGTACTTATATTACTTACTCCATTGCTTCTCTACCTGAACATATCCTGTCCTCCTGTGCATCAGGTGAGATGCAGACAGAGCCTGAGATGCATGAAGAATGCAAATTTACATTTCCTAGGTAGTCTTCTGGCTAAGAGGGTCTGTCCTGAAACACAACATTATGGCCTGGATATACAAAAGATTATTCACTAAGGGAACTGAGGAGAAACTTCTCTGAGTACAGCAGGAAACCAGTCAGTGGAACTGACTGACAAACGCAGCAAGAGGGGTTCCATCTGTGAGTGGTTTTAAGAAATGAGTGATATCAAAAGGATAAAGTAATTACATAAAAGAAGGGAGTGCAAACAACAGAAAGGCAAATGGGCACACAGAGTATGGAAAGGCTCTGCTGTCTTTCAGTTCCCAAGATGTTCCACATAATCATTTACTATTAGCTCTAATTGACTTCACTACAACAAAAGCACAAGACATTTCTGGACAAGCAAAACACACAGAGGCACTGCTGGGTAGCAGCACAAAAGAAGTGTAACTACTTCAGGGAAGTCGTGGCTTGGCAGCTGATGAAAAGAAAGGAGAAAAGAGTTATTCTCTGTATATTTTTCTTAAGCCTACATAATATACAACTCCTTCACACAAACAATGCCACCTGCCTTACCTGACCACTCTAGGGACAAGGTAATTAAGTTACCTTGTAGAGACTGGTGCTTAATTAAAGGTCAAACTAAATTGTACTTGGAAACCTCAGCAACATGTTCATGTTTATTCCTGCCAGAAAGTTGCTATTGAATGTGGCTCCCATTGTGAGCTTTACCACTTTTCATAATCCTCACCTGCTGCTGACCATTTAATCATCACATTTCTCAGCTGAATTTGACATTAATTGACACACCTTCTTCCACCACCAGACCTTAATAACACAACTCAAATACCCAATTTTTATTGTTAGCCTAGCAATGTAATAGAAAAGAAGAATAAGAAAAGACTGCAGTTCTTGGAAAATGAACCATGGTACATATGTTTGCTCATACATCACTCACTAAACTGTATGGACACTTATTAGCAGTTATTCTCATACTAAACTATGTTGGTTTTGCTGGCATGCAAGTATGATTTCGCTTTTGTGTTACACGTGGCTAAATATCGTGCATTCTTTGTACTAGAGCCTAAAGAAATGTATGTCACTACAAAAGCAAAAGTCTAAAGAAGAAACCCCTGAGTATCAGCACGAACTCTGAGTATGAATGCTAGTACTTATGCTAGATGTTAAAAGTAGTGAAATGAATAAACAAGTTTATCAATAACAGACAAGAGTGACAATTACCTATCACTCTTGTGAAGTTTACAAACACATTAGTTTTCAGCATTTCTGCAATTCAAAGCCAGGCATATCTTTTGGAAACACAGCATTTTAACATTTAAAAACAAACCAACATTCATCCCTTTCTTTCTCCACTTTTACATTTCAACTCCCAACACTTTGAACAGGATATAAATGTAGGCAAGTCTACAACTGTATGTAAATACTTCCCAACATATGAACAAGTCATTCTTGCAAAGAAAAAAAAAGAACTTTGAAAAAGGCATTTTAAAGTTGAATCATAAATACTTATTGACTGCTAAAAATACATCTGTTACAGTTTAAAAGGTGCACAAATGCCCTTTCTGTTAATTTGTACAGAAATCTCTGAGGATTGAATCTCTAGCACAGAGCTGAGATTCAATTGTGAGCAGTAGGACGAGTAACTGAATAACAAAACTTGTTATTGTCCCTGCAAGACAAAACTCTCTCTAGTATTTGGTTTTGGCTGCTGTGTCTTCTCTGTCAGTCACTCACTGCAGCACTGCTGATGCACCTAAATGTGTGGCATGTCTTGCCCAGGTGCAAGAGGAATAAATATGGAATCTTCCCAAGGATGAACTTGGTGAAGCTGGAGAGGGACAAACAAAGGCTTAGATGCAGCCTCTCCTATTAAAGCAACCCAGGGAAGCACAGCTGGGCTGCAACACCACATCCTCTGTCACTTCCTGGTGTTGAATAGGACCTGCTGTTGCACAGAGTAACATCCAGACTCTCTGAATGACAAACAGGAAAGAAGACAGACCAAAGCAGTCTGGAAATGCCAGTGTTCCATTGGGTTTGTATTACTTATGGCTTGAATTGTGTGAGGTTTGAAAATGCCTGATGTCATGGCCTCGCTGTGCCTCAGCAGACACAAAGCACAGGGTGTCCCAAGGCACACAACACCCAGACAGATCTCAGGGTTACAGCCAGACAGACAGGCATAGAACACAGTCCTCAAGGGCAGAAATCAATACTGTTCTGCTGCACCAACACCCAGGGGAATGAATATTTATCACATCCAAACTGATGCTTCCAATTTTAGCCTGGTTTACTTTTCTAAACAAAGAAGAAACCTGCTTGGTTCAGGAGTCTTCGGTAATTTAGACACAGCACTTTTTAAACAGTTACAGAAAACCTGTGCACCTGTAGCCACACAACTGTGTGTATGTGTATGTCCATCAAAACAGAGGAAATCATGAGGAATTTCTCACTTGCAGTCAATTGTGGGAATCATTTCATGTGGGTAGATCAGTAACTGAACTCTCACAGTTAAAGATAAGCCATTCTGTGCTACCATATTAGAAAATACCTATCTTTAAAAATGTTTTTAAAATTACTTTGACCTGTTTAAAGTATTATTTCAGAGCTCATTTAGGGAAACATACTGTGAAGAGCTGGCAGAACTCTATTTCACCAGTCTCTCCCTATACAATATAGATTAACTATTAAGAAGATACAGAAAATAGTAATAATAAAAAAATATACACAAAATAGTCTGGTGCTTGGGAAGCTTCTCCAGCAAGCTGAGCTGCAGTTCCTTTTACTGCCCTGCCCCATGGCACACATTTCAATGTATCATTTCACACCACTCCAGCACACCTTAAACGATTTTTAAAATTGGAGTCAATTCAAGGCCTTCCTGGAAAGCAACTCAGTTACCCACATAGCTGGGGAACCAGACTACACAGGCCTTCAAAAGACCAGGCCAAGGACCTTCTGCTCCAGCACTTACTGTAATTAATGGAAGCCCTTCCACCAATTTCTTTGAGTTTTTGGAGCACACACAATTAGCACAGGTCCAGATGTTTTCACTCCCTTTAGCTGAAGCGTGAGCAGACCTCTGTCCAAACATCCTAGAGATCAACTCCACCCAGACAGAACCTCACCATGAACTACACATATGGAATTAAGCATATTCTTCACATTGCTTTTCAACACTGAAGTTTTTACTCCCTGAAAAAAACTGTACTATATCTGAGACACATCACAACCAATAACCCTCAATTTGACACAGACATACTCCTTGTTTTTTGAGATGAAACTTCCTAATGCCTAATCCAGTAGCACAGTAAGGAACCACTACAATACAGGAAATGCCATAACCCAAATCAGCTTTCACACTGTCCATCTCATGCTTTCATAACAACAGTTACCAAGATGCTGAGATTTTTGTGCATTCTGCTACATTTTTAAGAAGTTGAACATAACTGTCTGTAGCTGTTTTCTGTTCAGGCAGTGTTTCCAATTTGCCTCAAGACAGAGTTACTTAAATGCCATCTTCCCATCTTGGAGAGATTCTCAGTGGCTGACGAGTGCATTAGAATGCAAGACAGACTCTAGCTGTGATTATATAACCCTGTCCTACACTTGGGACAAAGATAATGACGAGAACAGAAAATGTATCTGCTCTATTCTCCTGACTGCCAGTTCTTTTCCTAATGGTCAGTTATGCAAGTGTCCCACGGGAATCTTTCATAGTAATTTTGCTACAATGAACATAGTCAGCTCAAAAGATTTTTTTTTTCCCTACCCCAAGGAATCATAAAAATGAGAGATGACAAAGTTGCTAGGTCACCTTACCCTTTATTCTACTCTACACTTAAGTCTATGTTCCATACAGTTATATTTATTACTGGTCTGCCACTGAAAAAATTCCTCTGATTTAGATCACTGAAATCCCAAGGGAGAGAAGTGGATGAAAAAATTTAGTTCAGATAACGATCTAGTTTACTCTCCTTGATAAAACAAAACATTCACATAAATACATTCACATCAACAATTTCAGTCAGAAAAGCCCATGGTTTATAAAGTGGCTGTTTGGAGCTGTTCCCATTCTGCTTTTTAGATCTGTTTGTGGAGTTTTTCAGCCTCTTTTAAAGCAAGGTCAAGGAGATGGTAAATGTGAAATCAACAAATTATAGCAAAGTTTTGCTCTTAAAAATGCTCCTTTGTCCTTCAGCAACAAAAATTAGTAACTCCTCTTCTTGATTTTCTTTTCCATCTAAACACTAAAATCACAGATACATAAAATCGATTCCAAGCTGCCCTGTCCCAAAACTGAGAAACACAACATTAGAGCTCAACTTTGAAAAACTCAAAAAATTAAAACTCACCTTTAATTTGTAATTTATTTGCTTGAACTGGTATGGGTTTATTTTGCATAAAACTAAGGCTTGTTAAAAATTAAACAGTATTTTTAAAGCAGAAAGCACTCAATACAGACCACAAAAGAATGTTTTCAAACTGCTGGTTGCATACAAACATGTTAGGGTCGGCTATTTATGTCATCAACTCATTGACAACAGAATAATATTAAAAATCCCAAATATGCCATTTGAGATAAATTCTCCAGGGGCCTGCTTAGCCAGAGTTCTGCACTAATGAAGTTGCTAAAACTAGTTTGAATATTTGGTTATTATCTTCTCCCATCAGCACAGTTTTGGAAATGTCAAAAGAAACCAGATACTGAAACTGCTAATTCACTTGCAGCAGAAATTCCAAGCTGAAGATTATCAAAGCTGTATTTTTAGGCATCTCAGGGCTAACGTGATGCACAGATTTGCTGATGGTTCTAGAAAAAACAAGCGCCAATTGAGCGCTGAGTCGGAACTAAATGATACAGGGAGAAAGGAGCAATAAAGCTGAGATGAAACAAAAACCCATATGGGCATCAGCTGCTCCAGCCACGAGAATGAACCAGTACACCACAAAAACTTGCTTACCTCCTCTAGTGATGTGAAGTTTAATAACTCAGCTTTGGAAATAGTTCTAAGGTGGGGGATGAACACTGAGAAACCTACAGACCAAACTAAAGGAGAATGGAAGCATTTTATTAAACTGCACAAATGCTGAGGTTGCAAAATTATTACTTTTAGATCATTATTGCTACTAGAGGTATAAAAGCTACTTCAGATAAGAACCTGAAAATTCGTTTGGCTCATTATAACTGAAACTTCATAATGAGTTGCACTTTTTAGTTCTGAGATCTGCAAATTACAGAAAACAAAAGCAGTTCAGGTATTTGGAATCTGTAACTTACCTGCAACTGCACTAGCTCTGAAGAGTTGCAGTCAGAATCCAGGCCCCAAGATTGACACATTTCCCCTCCCATTTCAAGTAAATTCTCTACATTTCTTTCCAAAACAACTGTTACATATTCTGTGTGACATCCCTTAATGTGATATTCAGCACAAGCAACTTTACTTCGCTTCAAATGTCTGTGAACTGCAGATGTTGGGATTGTGAATTTTCACTTTATGCCATGCACATGCTATTAGATCTTGTCAGGGGTTGGGTTCTATGCACTGGTATGCTCATCAGCATCTTTTTCTGCTACCTCCTTGCAGTGAAATAAGGGAGCAGTGTCTGATCTTTTACACAAATGGACAGAGAATTTATACACTGAGTATTTCCAAATGTTCTGGACAAAGTCAAGTTGATGTGAGGGACCAAACTTTTAGTAACTTCAAGAGTAGATTTACTCCTCTGCCTCTGCCTGGACTCTTCTATCAATTACCCATAACCACGCTTTAAGTCTTCTTGTCCCTCAAATGATGAACACATAGCCAAAACACACATGTACGTAAGTATAAAGTATATCAGTTTTTCTTTTAACTGAATCTCCTTCCCTCTCAGTCATTCAGTAACTCTAAATATTTTTTAAATTTATCATACACCTCTGCAAAAATATTAAGACTTTTACCTTTGCCATATTCAGCTAATGCCATAGACTCTTCTCTAGCTCAATTTAATTCCACTATTTGGGACAATGATGGGTAGGAGTAACACCACCCCTAAAATTACCCCCTTCTACTTTAAGGTGGTGAACCTCTTTGCACAAGAACCATTTTAATCTTCTTGTTGCATAAAAAATTTAATTTGTAAGAACAAGTAAATCAGGCAGAAGTGGTCACTGTGTTATTTTAAATATGCACGACTATACATGTAAGAATTAGAAATTAGGTTTAACAACCATTCAAGCTCATTTACGATCACAGTATCTCACTGAACATTGCAATGAGAAAATAGTGAGGATTCAATAGAGAACACAGGAATTTCCTCAGTAAATGTGATGATACCTGGCATGTTGCTTGAATCTTTAATTTCAGAAGCTGTGCTGACCATCTCACAATTGTATTAGATCATAAAAGCAAAACTCACCTAAACACAGGCAAAATAGAACATGTTTAGAAGGACCTGTAGAGAGCTTTACAACACAAAGAGCTGAGGTTAGCTGACTGCCTTCATGTCCTGTCATGATATGTTATCTTTTACACACATTAATTCTGGTAACTGGTGCCAAGGGATTTTCACAGCCATTTCAGCACCTCTAAGGTGACACCTAAGGGGAATTACATTTCACATCAGTAACTAAGTGTAAAAGCACACGAAAACGTGTGTGGATATGTGCTAAAACTCACTATCACACCATCCCTTCAAGGCCTCTGCATCTGGTCCCTGTTCTTCATCTACTTAATGCACTAGTAATTTATATCTTTTTAACCAAGGTTCTCCACTCTATAGAAAGGCAAAAGAAAAACATTAATCAGCATGGAAATAAAGTAGGAAATGATGCATGAAGGACTAAGTTGTTCTTGCAAAGACTATGCTGTGGCTGTGCAGTTTATAGCTTTTTAAAAATGTGGTTCTCCAAGACAAGCACTTTTGGATTTCCCATTGACAAATGATGCCAGTTATATGAATCTGAACAGACCTTTCCCAGTTTCTTGGCTGCTTTTCTTTGTTTTCTGTTTCTTCTACCTTCCAGTTCCCATATTGCTGCAGTGGTGACCTACTTGCAGTCCAGAAGGAAAGGAGGTGGCCCTTGAGACCAGGTGTCAGCACGGCCGATGAAAGCGGTGGGAAGGCTCGCAGAGACACAATGGGCTCCCACCAACACCCTGGAGTAATGCCTCACCTCATTTAAATCTGACTGAACACTAGGCAGTTATAAATATTTATCAGACGTTATATATATGTCCTAAAAGCATTTCTCCATACCTTATATCATATTAAAACACCATGACTTATTTTAATAATTGGGTTATAACAAACTGAAGCTACTGAGCTGCATGATGTTTATAAGCATTAATTACAGTTGTTTCTTCTGGCATGCCTTTAAAAAAAAATTCATTATCAATTGCTTAACATTATGCAGGCTTTGAACAGCTTGGGCAACAGTCTATAAAAACTGATTTAGGAAGTTTAAAAAATAAAAGGCTCAGTTTTTTCCAAAACCAGAGAAAATACCTAAGTTTAGCAATTAAAAACAAACAATCAATCAGACTTTAGAAGTCCTTAGTTAAGGAGTGTGCACCGAATTACTTTTTACTGCCAAATTGCTGGCAAAGATTCAGGCATTATGGGTGCTTATTGACGTTCAAAAAATATCTGCCCAATTTTCACTGAACTGCACTGTCTGAAGCTGCCATTTGCAAATATTCAGTAAAAATAATTAAAGACTGGCAAGGAAACTCTCAGAGGAGCCTGCAATGATAGCAGCACTCAGAATGAGTTGTGAAGATAAACCCATTAACATTTGTGAAACACTCTGATGCTACGATAATGAACTGCACAGGAGCCCCTGAGACCAGGAATAAATCTGTAATCAAGTGTGATATTAGGACTCTGTGTAGTAAATAGAACTGTGCACCTCACACTGAACACTAAAGACAATGGAATTTCCCCATGGAAGATATCTGTGGGCTGCCTAAAAGGAGTACCATGGAAAGAGGAGGTGTATATAGGAGAGACGGGAGATAGAAATATGGATTTGGTAGATCTTATACACTGAAGTGCCAGATGAAATTCAGAGATTCAAAACTGTGACTCTGTACTTCAACTTTTGAGGGTCTGCCTTTGCCAACTCAATCCCTGAGTGTTATTAAACCACGGGGTTTTTTTCTCTTACAGAGCAGGGCTATCACAGCACCTGAGCAGCTCAGAACAGCAGCCTGCCAGTAATGTGGCAACTTGCTGAATAGAATCAATTCTTTTTTGCCATACAGGTAGCACACAAAAATAAATGTAGTCCAGTGTAACAGCCCACCCTCTGAAAGAAGTCACAATTTCTTAAAATGTCATCCTCAAGGAAAGGCTGGAGCTACTACTGCACTTACAGTTATGGCTGAGTTTCCTGCAGGCTTGGCCAGATTTATGGACTGGACATTCTGTTCCCTAGCAGATCCTTGACCTATTGCACACTACAAATTCATTTTCCCTGGCAGCCAAAAGGGAATGATTAAATCAGGTGAAGTGATTACAGCTGTATATTCATGTATCAAAAAACAGCTTAAATACTTTTATCTTGGATGCCTCCCAATGTTTATATTCATACCTGTACCTGTGTTACTTCATTTTTATTTTGTGCTGAGACACAAGTCCAGCAAACAAAAGACACTTGACTGTAAAGGCGTTTTTACTCTTGCCCCAATTGAACTCCTTCAGCAGAACAAATAGGCATGAGCCAGGATTTTTCCAAACTTATGTCTCCTTTCTCTGTATAAACATCCGTTGATTCGATTACAAACCTCTCAAGTAGTTTTTATTCAGCTATCAACCAGACATGCAAACACAAGAGGAAAAAAAAATTGCATCTGAAAGAAAGCATCGCAGGATATAGAAAAGACACTTCTGGAGCTGATCCATGCACACCTCAGGAGGTTCTTCACTTGGAAAAACAGTGTAAGAATCAGCTACTTCCTGAGAAAGCTAAAGGTAGAGTCAAAGCATTCATTCTCTGAGCAGGGAAAGAGAAAGTTGACTCTCAGCATCTACAATGTAGTGATGGTGCTGAAGGGTAAAATGTTTATCTTAACCTTAAACCCATTGATTTCAGAGAATGATGAAAAATGGAAGCAGTATTTTCGTATCTACCTTTCTAATTTGTTATAATTCTGTACAGCCTTTTTGATTCTCTTAATGAAAGCGTGAAAAAAGGAAGGGCTTTCAAAACTTTTCATTAAAAGAAACTTCTGTGATAGAAATAATTCACTAAGGGTGCTGTTCCACAGAAGAGAAGCCTGTTAATGGAAGACACAAATTGTTTAGTTTACTGTCTAGAACAACTGAATAAACAAAACTAACACAGATCAGCTGGGACTTGCATGTGCCTTCAGATTTCATTCTACTGGAGAGAATATTCCTCTGAAGATATTGGCCATGTTTGCCTGAGGAGTTACAGTAAACAGATGAGGACTTGCCTAAATGAAAACAGTGCTGAAGAAATGACAGAGCAGCTCCCAAGCTAGCAAAGCATCCAGCAGATGTTCACTGCTCTTGGAGAGCCTAAAGGCTGGCCTTGACAATTTATGTTCCTGTGCCTTTTCTCAGCTGCTGGTAACCTCCTCTTATCTCCTGGTCTTTGGCTCTGGGATCTCAGAACTGGAGCAGATCTCCAGAACCAGCGTGGCAGGTACTACCCAGAGCTCACCAGCAGAGGTGACAGCATCACTTCATCTCCCTCAAACCCTCTAACACCATTTGTGCTGCAGTACCTCAGCTGCTCCCTGGCTCCTTCCCTCAACAGCATCATCTCTGCTGTGACAGTAACCCACTTTTCCACCCTTCCTTTTTCTTCCACAAATTCTCAGCTGTCATTCATCCCCTTCTACATTCCTCATCCCTCTCTTCATTTCTTTCATATGATAAAAATAAAAGTGAACTATCTGAAAAGCAGAAATGCCATTCTCACAACCCCGATTGCCTCAATGCGGTCACAGGACTTCTCTCAGCTACAAATTCACCTCAACCCAGCCACACCAAATTTACACTTCACTTAACACAGAGGATTCCCAGCTCTTTATGGAGGCTACCTCTGTGCCCAAAATGCAATAAAGTAAGGATGACACTGGTCATTGTCTCATTGTTTTCTCTGAATATTCCTTCTATTTTGCCCACAGTAAACAGAAGGGAAGTACTCTAGATGACAGCATTGCCACAGTTCCTTTAGCAGATGGTATTTAATTTGTTGCAGTCAAAAACCTCCAAGACAGTAATAGCTCTCTGTTGAGAAGGAATTCCAAAGAACAGCAACCAGGCAAGTCTTTGCACATTATGCCATGTTTCAGAAATGTATTTAATTATAGACCCACAAAGCCTGTGACTAAGATTCTATTTGACCTCTCCCAGATCTCTCAGAGACACATTTCTATTTCTGAATTGTGAAGGATGCGTGTTAAAAGTCAAGATGTTAGCAAGAAAAGCCAAGTGGGAATTACTGATTAATTTAACAGGATCTACCTACTGAACTCCTTACTCTGATTAGCATGCAGAATCAGCTGAAGAAGCCCAAACACCACTTACCTTGGGAACAACAAACAGTTTTAGAATAACTTTATAATTTATAATGATTATTAAACTGATGAAATAGCACTTTTCACAAAAATATATGATTAGGTGAGAGAACTAAGTCTAAGTGAGTTGAACTATTTAATTAGCAGTACTTATTGACTACTAAGAGCTCAGCCCAATTTTGTTTCTCTCTAGAAAATGTCTTCCAAGGCCCCTTATGCTCTGGGATAATTTTGCTTAGCCTTCCAATAGCATTTTTAGACAGTCTCAGTTTCCTGTACTTTTGACTTCAGACTGTAGGTCTTAAATAAAGAGCTACATGGCTCTTTACCAGTATGCCCCCCAGCTCCCAGGTGCCTCCAGAGAACAAGCCATTCCCTATGAAGCAGGTGTGAAGCAATGGGGCTGTGACACTGCCATGGACAGGCAGACCTTTGACGCTGCTGCTGCTGCGACAGCAGATTTGTAGTGGGATGTGATAATGATCTTTCCTGCAAATTCAGCTCACACCTTAATACGGGGACAAATTGCCACTGCTCCTGGGAATTGAACTGCCTTAAGAATCTGCCTTACTCAGCCTGAGTATAATCTCCAGTTAAAAGACTTCTTGAAGCACAAAACATTGGCTTAACTCTTCCCTCTTGGACTTTAGGTAGAGGCTTCTGTAACTTCAGGGTGCCAGATCAATACTGAAAGCTTTTAAAAATTCCACAGCAACTTTACCATCTTCTCTGCCTCCCTTTCCTTTGCACTGGCCTTTTAAGAAAGAGAAAATAAACCAGAGAAAAAGCAAGCTGCTGATTTACTTCCCAGTCCAGAGTCCCTCACTCAGTCACCCTGCCAATACCCATTTACTAGTGCCAGCACTAGTGTGTGAAACAAGCTGCTCCTTCTGCTGCATTCAGGATTTCTGCCACAGCTTCTGTGCCCTCTGTGCCCTCAAAAGGACTTTGAAAAAAGACCAATCTGCTATTAAATGCTTGGCTCAAAAAAGCCTTTGAATAAACACAAAAGCCACAGTCCCCCACCAGTTTTCTGCTCCCAGCCTTTCTACATTACATGTGGAGAAGGGGGACCATTGCTGCTGTGCGAGGTAATCACTGGGAAGGTGGCATTGATAACGAAATTTCATTTCTGTTCATAAAACCTACAAGTGTGGCTAGGTCAGTAGTAGCGCTCTTATCCGGTATGGGAGATGGAAGATGGTCAAGTAAAAGATAAAGGAAAACGAAGCACTGCCCTTCCTAAAGTGTAGAATCTGGCCTTCTAACAATCAATGGACAGAGCTGCCTTATAAATCTCCTCCTTCAGTTGTCTACCCGGTGCCTAAGTTGCGGATGTCAGCAGCACTGATGAAGGAGATTAAATGGGTTTAGAGTGACTTTGTGGAACAAATGTAATAGATTCCAAAGATTGCTGCTTAGGGCCTTGTGCGCTGGAGTCGCTGCATACCAAACAGCACACTGGGAACAACTGCTGTGATCTGCACTTTGTATTTCCCCAAGTTTGCTTCCCAAAAGGCCAGGACAGTCTCCTGCTCTCCACACCTACAGAATTCACAATTGACTATATTATCATTTATTTTCTTCCACGTATTTCTACTTTCTGTACATAAACAGAAATGAAAAACACTCTCAGCTCAAATATGCTGTCTCCCTCCTTTCCCCTTCCCACACCCCCATCACAAAACATGCACACCATTTTCTCTATGGTAAATGAGGACTGAAACTGAGGGATATGGTTAAGAATTTAAGGCATTATTTTACTAAAAATGTATTTACCAGATCCATGCCTCAACAGCAGCATTACCAGGATTAAATTTGTTCAAGTTTGACTCAGCACCTAAGTCACTGATAGAACTCACATTTGCTTTGCTGATGCAGCATCAAACAAAAGATCAAAGCAAGCCTTCAGCTCTTAAAACACCAAGCTTGGCAAAGAGTTCAGAGAAGCCCCACTTGAGCCCATCTAGATGTGACACGCACACAGAAGTGTTACCAGGCTGTCTTAGAGGCACAGAACTGCCCAGGTACTGCCACCAGCTGGCTGAACCCAAACTGAAGTGCCTAGAGCCTTGGAGCCATGAACCAGCTCAGTCTGCCAGGTGTGCTCCTGTAACACTCAATGCACTGCTGTTTGGGGCTGAAAAGCAACAGGAGCAAACCCAGCTCACTCAGGTACCAATCTCCTGTCCAGAGCACGAGGCAGCATGTGGGAGATGTGCTCTCCACACCATCAACAGCAGGAGGGCTTTTAGGAAGTTCTCAGCCTCTGGTTCCCTGGAGAACCCTTTGCTCTTGGGTTGATTTTGGGCAGTTGTTTCTGTGGCTATCTGGCCACCAGACAACTGAGGATCTGAAATAAAAGAACCACCTATTGGTAGGGAAGATGTCCTAGAATTGGATTAATTGTATTAATCTTTCTTGAATTGTGAAGGCTGTGTAAAGATTTCATACAAAATCCACACGCTGTGCTTTCTACATGAATTAACTACAAGATCAGCACTGGTTTATGAGTAGTAAATGTAACAAATGGATGGACTCATCCACCAAACTCCTAATTGTTAAGAATTCAGTATAAGTACCAAAGCTCTGAAGTAGGTAGTCAGAGTTTTTTTTATTTATTTACCTACAGTGGCTTCACAGAAAGCTCCCAGCCCCAAACCCTGCCCCCCAAAAAATTCCAAACCAGTGCTCTCCCCAGCTAAAAACCAAACCCCTTAAATAAACAGACAACCACAAGAATATCTTATCTTCACCACTTGGAACTGTTAGCTGTGTGTTACAACCTTGCCTGAAGTGAGAAGACAACTATTTCTAAGACAATGATTTCAGAACTGCATATACCTGTCCATGCACAACCCCCAAACTCAAGCTCTTGCTGGGAAATGTGAGAGAGAAACCCAAGACTTAGGTTACAGCTGGCATTCTTCCCCTTCTACCTTACACAATCAAGTTTGAAAAAAACTGAGCAGCTCTAGGACCAGAGGGCTGTGCCAGAGCCTTGCCCTCTGACAAGAACAACAGGAGCCTCAGCTCCTGGCCTCAGCCATGCCAATACCTCCCTCTATGAAGTTACAGACACAAGGACAGATGGCCAACTCAAACGTGCATTTCTGTGCTTCCTTTCAAACCGCTCTGGCACGACCAGATGGCATTCTGTGTCTGCCTGGTATAAATTAGAACTCACAAGTGGCTACAGCACTGCCAAGAGCAATCAATTCCACATCCTTTCAGGCACACTCTTTTCCAAAGCTGGGATGTCCCTTTCCATGATGATGGATATCTGATTGAAACCTACCAGAGAGGAAAATATTCCATGGAAAACATCACTATGGAAATAACTAAAATGAGGGAATAAGAACAGAGATGAAGTCATGTGGAGTGTTGATAAGGCACTAGCAAGGAAAGAATAATAATTTTAGTGTTTGCCACTGTGAATGTAAGATTTGTGACCATAGAGTTTGGATCCTCGTCTATCAGTGGTCTCTTCACACCATGCAAATCACTAACAATTTCAGTGATTGTTACTAAAATCTCAGAACTCTTAGAGAGTCTGACAGAAAGCCCTAAAAATGTCAGGGCTAAGTCTAAACCTTGAGATACCAGAGTTGCTCCTCACTGGATTTTCCTTCTGCCTCTTACTTTGTGTTTCTATTTTTCCCTTCACTGATGTGAATTTTCCTTAATCACTTGTGATTCTGTTCAACATGGTTTTCACCACAGAGAAAAACAGCAATAAAATATCGAGGTTTTATTTGTCTTGGTTGAGGAATTTAGCATCTGTGAAAGTAATAAGAAAAATTCTTATTGATTTTACCCATGTAATTCTGTAATTTTGACAGCTAGCTCTTAATAACAGCAATCTTGTTATACTAATCACCAGCCTCCCTGAAAGATCTCATCACTGCTGACAAAATCTTATAGTGTCTTATAAACTTACCCAAATCCACTAGGAGTACTTCTGGGAAGATCAATCTGTTTCTTCCTTGTGAATAACAGCACCAAAATCACCTACAGGGAGGACAGCTCACTTTGTGTTTCCTCTGCAGTCCTACCCCTTTGTGACACGTCCTTCTGAGTCCACCAAGTTTTCAGTTTTCCAAGGCACAGGGCTGTAGGAGTGTGTGTGTGCACTGAGGCCACCAGCAGGACCCCCAGTGCTGCACTGTGAATTTGACAAGCAGAGAGAGTGCAGTAACAGCAGCTGTAATGAGCTGGGAATCTTCTTCTCCTTTCTTCTCTGCTACTTTTTATTAGCTCATCCCTCCTTCTGCTACTGACTTTTCTGTATTACTGGCACCATGGATGCTATTGTTTCACTTCTACTCTGCTCCCACTTTATTTGATTTTGCTTGTTTTCCTTACTTACAAATTACTGCCTTAGGGGAAAGAAATGTTTTGAACCTCTGAGCCAGTCTGATCTATTTTGGTGCAGTGGTTGCTCATTTATTAAATCAAGTTCTCTCCTTGCTGTGACTGCTCCTTCTAAGTTCTTGATTTCCACAAAGCTATTGTTTACCACTGTAAGTAACACAGAACGTGAGCACAGGTGGTAGCAGGACTGGATCAAACAGCTGACAAGCCTTTACTCTGAAGTGCTGGTAAGCTGGAGGCCCAATTCAGGAACACAATGGAAGGCACAGAGTAGGGTATGAACTAGAGAATGGGAGCACTTGTCAGGAAAAGTCACTACAGGTTATCTTTCATGTACAGAAGTAGGAAAAATCCAAAGCACAGCAGCTTCCTTAGATCAGTAAATCTCAAACACTTTTCCACATGAGGGCTCTCAAATCCACCCCTGAGGTAGCCTAACTCTGATCCCACTTCCTACCCCAGGGGATGGGAACAGCACCTTCTCTGCCTCTCTAGAAACCGCAGCACCAATCGCCTGGAGCCCAAATGTTGTCACCTTTGACAGCTTCTTGGTTAACATTCTTTTCATCCTGGATCTAACTTTGTCACTGATGTCATTTCTTGCCAGTTTATTTCTGCTTTCATCAATGAATTAAACAAAACAGACTAACCTGATATAAAAAGTGAAGTAAACATTCACAGTCCTGAGATTTGAAGAGGTATCTCCTGAAAATTTATTTCAATCCTTTAAGCTCTAAAAGTTTATTCTCTCTCACACAACCAAATATATTTTCTAGCGAAATTAATGTAACAGAATTAAGTGTTCTCTATACAACAAAAACCTGTTGAAAGTTCAAAGACTTTGAAAGGAACAAGAAGGTGCAGGACATGGCATACACCCATTATCATTTAAAATTAAGAAAACATGAACCAAAAACCAAAATGAAAATGAAGAGAGTTATGAATTAATCTGATTCTGCCCAAGTGCAGCAAACCTCAATAGTATGGTTTTTTCCAGCAGAAATGCACTGGCAGGCTGCTAATATTTCTAGGCATCAGAGGAACACTAAGGAACAGAAGTTTTAATTATAAATGCAAACATACTAAAATGCTGTGGACATCTAACAAACACAGGGGGATCAGTATTCCCTCATGTGCGCCACACAGGAGATGAAGACAGCCCCCAAGAAGTCAGTTTTAGAGGTGCAGCATGAATTTTCTTATTGATGCTGCTAACTGTGCATCCCTGAGATCCATTTCTATCCGCACAGGTGTCAGCAGAATACAGTTCAGTTTACTTATTTAGCTTTCTAAGACACTGAATGTACTCACTGGCCTTCCCAGAAATATGTCACATAGAATTTTAGTGCCTTGCACTTTTCTGTACACAAATATTTTAACTTTCCCTCTCTCTCCTTCTCTACCAACATCTGTCCATAAATGTGCAATCCAACAGCAACCAAGACCTTTAGGAACTGAAATCTCCTGACAGTGTTTGTAAATGCTCCAATGACTCTGAAGAAATGGTCTGTGGACAAGCCCAATGGCAAAACTGTAAGAGGCATAGGTGTAATGGTGCTACCAACAGTTTAATTAGTTTAACGAACACAACCAGACAGGCACAGGGGCTGGGAGGGAAGCAGCACAGCTCACCAGACTCCTCCACCAGGTGCCACCACTGCAGCTGCTCTTCCACACTGGGTAAAGCTGGGAGATGTGGGAGATGTGTCTGTACACCTTACACTGGTTACACCCTGCAGGTGGTATACTCTGCACAACCAGTGCAGGGCCGGAAAGGCAGTGTGATGCACATTACTGATCTAGGAACAAACAGCAGAAATGTCACTTCACTTCGCCTCACTTGAAATAGAACCAGCAAGACAAAGGACAAGTCTCCTGCCCAAGTGCAGCATGCCACAGTACACTTAATAAAAAGGTTAGCATGTTATTCTAGAGTCAGAAATAACCAAACTCAGTATAATGCTGTGGCAAACACTACTTTTTGTACTGGATTGAATCTGAGCTGCTGAAACAGTCCCTAGTCTTGATTTAGATTTTTCATAAACTGTACTTCAGGTGGGAATTCAGTGGACACTGGCCAGAGAATACAGTCTTGTTTGAATTCCAACACACTGCAATTCCCTACTAGCTGATCTACAGTCAGGAGAAAACTGACTGTAGTTTGGGTGTTTCAACTTCATCTCCATTTCAAGTGGCGCTTGACATTTTCTACATGAAGAATGGAATAAAGCAAATGCTGAAGGACTTGGGTGCTTTTATAGGCTTGATAAGCACTACTTCAATTTTGACTACTTAGCCTGCTTTTGGCTGGGATAAAGTTAATTTTCTTCCTAGTAGTTGGTGCAGTGCTGTGTTTGGATTTAGGATAATGATTAGCCAAACTCCACGTGTGTATACCAACACTGTTTGCCTTTCCTATGGAAAAAAACCCTAGAGCTCTCACTTCGGATCAGCTGGTTGGTTCTTGGTTCACTATCCCAGTCTTAATTTAGAGTAGGCTCTACTAACTTTTCCAGACACTCCAACTGCCTGCTGTAGTATTCATACACAACAAACTGTACATACATTTTTTTCTGTCAAGTACTCGATCACATTTTGTTTTAAACACCTCTAATAACTGAAAAATGTTATGCAGCATCTTTCCATATATCCAAACATAAATGAGTAATAGTATTGCTGTAAGCAAAACTGCTTAAGAGTACAAGTGAGGTAAGGTTTTGGTTTAGCACCTGGGAACTTGTGAGCAGGCTGCTCTGGACAGTCCCTCTCTAACAGGCAGGAGCAGCAGAACACAATGAGAATCTTGTGGTTCCACCAAACACTTTTCTGACTGGTTTTAAGACTAAAACAGGCTTCATGCTGGCATTCTCACTTGCAGCCAAAGTTTAATTCCAAGTGAATAAAGACTTTGTCAGGAATTACTGTTCTGTTTCAGAAGGTGCTCTTGCTTTGTGTTTTGCTGGGAGACTGAAACACTTGGCAAGGACTGCTTTATGGGTATTGTCTGGTTTCTGTACTTCTGAAAGCAAGGGAAAAAAGCAGCAAAACCACCAGTTTATTTTCCACACAGAGAATTTGTGTCCGTCTAAGCTGCTCCCCTCCATCTGATTTTATGTCTGCTATAATTCAGGGGTTCCCTCCTTACAAAGCCATGCTATTAAATGAATATATTTCTCTATCCTAAGCTGCAACCCAAAGGACTGTTCAGATCCCATTCTGAAATCTGACTGAAGCATTACTAGCATGGATTATAGTTGAGGGTTGTGAAAAGTGAATCCAGTACAAGAAATACTTCCTCCTCCCTCTTCCCACCAAAAAGAAGTCATAAATTTTAAGACTCCAGGATGCCAGGGCCTGAACTGAGGTTCAGTGACTTTTAAAATTCCTCTAACATGCTATGACTTCCAAGAGATTGCTCTCGGAAAAGCCTTTTTATGGCCTGCCTTTAATTTCAGTTCTGCATAAAGATTCTATTTAGAAAAGTTTCAAATGTATTCATGTGCAAGAGGCAGTTTGTCCTCTCTGGTTTTTTTTTTTGGACTGAGTGGGATGGAAGCAGGGCTGTGTTGCTCGGGGCATTCCTTTCCCTTCAATGCCTCATGCAGACAGACAACGATACGCTGTATTTGTTTTAATACATCTTTGTGTGCTACACAGAGTAGTTTAATAGTGCTGTTTGTGAAGAATGCTTTGGTCTACATTGCTGCAGGCTAGGAAAGCTGTGCTTACAAATTCTAATGGAGAAGGATATAGAGCTATTTTTAGTTTACATATTGCAAGCTTAGGATAGGCAGCAATACAGTCATGTTAGAGCTTTAAATACTGGTGATACAATCATGGAAATGTGTGGCTGGAAGCTGTAAGACAAGATTAAATATATATATATATATATGCTTCACTATAGCTATATTCAGACATTTTCCCTAATTTTCCTAAATACTCATTGTCATTCTCCAAGGGGCACCAAAATCTAACTGCCCCCTTTGAAGGACCCTGCCTTTGTGTTCCCCAACATTATGGCATTTGACCTTTTCATGGAAGCTGGTGAACAGAGTTGGATTGAAAATGAGGTTAATTTAGTCTCAAGACTAGAAAATTCAACTCTTTGTATACAAAATTTCAGGAGGTTTCCTAATTCAAAACACATTTCCTTCTTCCTGTTTATCTGTTCTGCTACCTTTTTGATCTAAAGAAGAAACTAGGTTTGTTTGATGTGATTTGTGCTCAGCAAATCTGTGCTGATGATTCTTCACAACCTTATTTTGTTCTTGAGGCACAGAAACCAAATGTTCCCAAATTTACTATGGTACCTCTCTGAATTATCCAGTTATTCACACCTAGACTTGACTCCTCAGGTCTACATCCTTAATCTTAGGACCTAAACTGTTCCCTCCAAGTTCTTTACAGTAAATGCTCTTGAGTTCAGAAGTAGCTTGGGCACACTTCTTAATAATACAAAGAAATTCTCATGGTCGAAATCAACTTGAGTTAATGTACCTCAAAATACTTTGAACTTGCTTTCAAGTCACCATATTTGTCCTCTATTGCTCTTCTTATAATTGTTTTATCTAAGTGATAAACTTCATGGTAATAAACAGAAGATCAGGTAAAATAGAAATGCCTGTGAGAAGAAAAACCACAAGACACAAACACACAGAGAAGTTTGGGGGATGTGGTTGTCCCAACAGCATCAACGTGCTATGACAAAAACCTGACAGACAAACTACAGGAGGAAGAAACTAAATCATGAGTTGAACAAAAGGATGGCAGAAATGGTGAAAGATAAAATTCTAATGATTTCTAAATGTTTAGAATCTACATATCTTTCAAAAAAATCACAACTAATTATAATATAAAATCCATGACAATATATTATTCACATATTTTATATTTTGACCTGCTTTTTAACTCAGTTCATAAAATGTATTCATATATTAAATCAATCAGCACTTAATGCAGGCCAAACTGCATAGATTACTGAATACTTTCTCAGTCTTCAGGGCTAATTTGATACAATCACCAATGTTAGATTTTCATTAGCCTGAGGTTGAAATGCATAATTGAATACAGCATAATTCTAGACAGAATTTATTTTTAAAAATTAAGGGCTAGGTTTAATGAAAAATCAAAATGGTACCACTCCGCCTAGAATGTTTTTCCATGCCTCTTGAAGTTATTATTCCATATTTTGTATTTAGAAAAATGGGAGACATTTACAATACAAGCAGAGATTTTACAGCATCAGTTGGTTCTTGAGAAGTTTCACTTTGCTCTGCATTTGAAAGGCTCGTTTTTCCTTTAAGAAAAAACCAAAAAGCAAAGTCTTGATATGGCCTTTCAGTGAAAGAAAGGTTGAGAGATGGGGTACCTCCTAAAATTTGACAGAAACCAGAGCCAACTTTCATTTGGTTACAAGTAGACTATACTGACTTCAAAGTGGGAGGTGCATCACATGAACCACTACATAATGAAACAGATGGGGAGCTAATACTCATCCCAAATTATAGTCTGACTCATGCAGTGATGTAGCAATTTAACATCTATGAATTGGAGCCCAGCTGCATTAGGTGCTTCTGCAAACTCTCTCTGGATGGGATCAATTAAAAGCTGTGTGGACCCTGACTCAGACCCACAGTGGCATCCCATGGAAATGTCCTAGTCCACATGCCCTGTGCCCAGCAACCAGGATGGAAAACGAGACCCTGAAATACCAGATATCCTCAAAGCTGGAAGTTAAAGTGGACATATTTCAAAGTGCTCAGGTGTTTCATTTTAAGTCCTGTTGATTTCTAAAAAAACCCAAACCTGAGTAAATATTAGTTAAAATTCAGTATATATGACATAATACACAATTCATTAAATAGTCACAGAAAATGTTTGCCATTGGTTGTTGAAGACTCTATGCTGCTTCTTTCAGGGGAAGTTCAAATGTGGTGCCCAGTTTCACTAAACCACTTCTATTCATTGCCTAATAATTACAAAACTAATTACCATGGTTCTAAGATGCTGCTTCATAAAGGCTTGTAAAATCCAACATATTCTTATGAAGTTAACAATGTTTTCTTTGGCTAAACATCTTAAATGAATGTCAAAGGACTAATGATGTCTGAACATAGCTCAACTTACTATTTTGTTGCAGGTGATTACATCAAAGACACATTTTTCACTTTGAATAGATTTCTGAAAACATGCCAATGGAAAAATAACTTTGACTTTAAAAAACAACGTTTTGGTGTTCATTCAGTTACTTTGATATCTCAGACCCAGATCTACAAGACTAAAATGCTGAAAAGAAACTAAAATGGAAGAAGGCATCAATATCCCAGCAGGTACATTTCCAACCACCATCAATCCTCTACAGGTCAATGTTTTCAGCAGTCTCTAAGTGTTCTTGTGCGTGTGACTGAATTTATAACTTCTGTGCCACACCTAGAATTGATTCCATCTTCAGGGAGCCGAGTAGTCTGCTGGAACACGAAACAGATGCTCTTCTGCTTGTCTTCCTCTAAGTCCAATCAAATATGCAGATACCCTTCACACCTGCAGAATACACACCCAAATATAAAGCACAGCCCTTGAGCACTCCCTTTCTGCTGTGCACACAGCATCTGTAGGGGATGCAGAAAAGCCACACTGTTCTCTTTGATCCAAAAGCATTGAAAGTAGGATGCCTTAACTGACTGCTTCACACACCCAAGTGTAAATCGTCTTGGCCTTAGGGAGACACTGTCCACACTTCTGCTGCAAGAAAGGCTTTTCTGGGTCTCTAAAAGGAATCTTTAATTGAAGTAGTATGTGAGAACACAGGTGAGCTTGGCATTGCAGCCCAGTGATTAGGGCAGGTAACCCAATGAAGAGGAGATCTGAACTAGAGCTCAGCTTGGCCCTGCTTAAGAACTGACAGCACATTTCAGATTCACCAGTTATTGTATGAAATGCACCCAGCTGTGAATTCTGGTCTGACACCAGAATTCTGGGCTCCTTTTGCCACCACACAGTTATTAACTTAACCTCTGGAGAGGGAAAGGATTAATATTTGTCCTTCTTAGCCCATTCTTTTTATGCTAAGCAAAGACTACAGCCACTGAGCTGCCCTGCTGGGACCCTCCTCCCCAGCACAGGACTATTGCTGCTGGGAGGACCAAAGGAAGCAAAAGTTAAAAGATGCCTTTGTTGTTTACAGCCACTACCACCTTTGTCTCTGCCACTGGCGTGATCTGGTCTTTTTACAGCCTTGTGATGTTTTGCAAAGGCCTTTGTCCATGTGTGTTGTCATAGGAGAAACAGGCAATGTCAGATATATAGTATTTTACAATGCACTTATATACATGAATGAATGATTTGAATAATTTTCTACTGTCATGACAGTTCAGTTCCAAATACTAGTTAATCACAGTTCAGATTTCCTGACAGGATTTTATTGGATAAAGGTAGTTGTTTAGCAACTTCCTTCATCTTAAAAACAAGAAAAAAAAATTCCATTTACTTCAGATTTCTCCAAGTAGTCTAGGAGGCACTGTGCCGAAGTTCACCGGTCCAAACGTACTTAGAAATTGTTATGTGGAAAAGTAAAATATAAATTATATTTTTAACATGGAAAGATATAAATGGAAAGCCCTACAAAATCTGTAGCAGTATTTTATTGTGGAGCTACTTAAAACAGCCCTAGCAGACAATATTTATGTCATGTCCAATCCTACAATCCTACATACAGCAATGACCCCTTCTGAAGGGAAAAACAAAAATTAGTTGCCAGCCAATGTTTAAGTGTAAAACCATCAATGAGTTCTAAGTTTATTATAAAACAAAGTAAAACCTTTCTTTGTAACTGACATAATGCTTAAAAAAACATTCCTCACAGCAAACCAGTAAGAGGCAGGCATTCTAGATCAAACCTTTTGAGAAATGCTATTACGTTTGAATCACAAAGCATAAAAGTTGTCCTCAAATCTGTCCAAACACCTCCAGCAGGTGTCACACCGTGTCGTAATTAGTCATCCACTGTGCTTCTCACAATGCCAAACACCTCCCAGCACAGAGGTACTTACTACCTGACTTAAAAGGAAGAACACAGCCTTGTGCTGTGAGACAAGTTGACTAAAACAACTATAAAACACGAAAATTAAGAGACTTGTGTAAAATCCTTACAAATAAAAACAGGATCTGCTGAGATGCCTCCTCATTTTTATCACTGCTGCTGGAATGTCTAAAAAAAAGCCATTAAAACCAACCTGGCATTGCAATTGTAATGAATTACAGACTAGACTCAAAACACTACCAAACAATTGCTCATGCAGGAAACTCTCGTGACCACTAAAATATTCTCATGATGGAGGTGTTCTGTCTTAGAGTGAGGAACAAGTTTAAAAAGCAAAAAAACACAGATTAGGGAGGTAGGAAGAAAGCAAACTGCTTTCCCAATTATCTCTGTCAAGGCTAGTTACTGCAGAAAAGGCTCTTCTTAAATATAGAAAGCATGTGGGAAGTAGAAAAGTGTAAGGTTTTAGTAAGTCTGAAGGTTGCATAATTGAATTTGATAAACTGACATTTTCCAAGGAAGTTTCAAGATTTCAGAAGATAAATACATAATAAAAATAAACCCAGTTCAGCAGCTTTTGCTCTACAAAATTATATGCCTTCACTTCAGAAAGAAAAAAAATAATCATTTCTCCTGCCTTTCAGAGTATAGTCAGTACCTTCCCTGTTTATATTCTTCCTCAATACTTCCAAAAGTTATTCGAGAAATACAAGGCAATATTGGACAATGCAAAGTACCTCTTCATGTAATCTATGGTTCTGCCAACAGAAATGAAATGTAGTGACTGGACAATGGGAAATGGATTCAAACTGACAGAGAGATAAGAGTTAGACTAGATATCAGTAAGAAACTTCACTGTGAGGCTGGTGAGGCCCTGGCACAAGCTGCCCAGAGAAGCTGTGGCTGTCCCATCCCTGCAAGTGGCCAAGGCTGGCTCGGATGGGGCTCTGAGCAACCTGGTCTAGTGGAAGGTGTCCCTGACCAGGGTAAGGAGTAGAATGAGATGACATTTAAGGTCCCTTCCAAACCAAACCATTCTCTGAAGTCACCTTAATTTCATTAATCTGGTGTGATTCTATGGAGTCACATGTTTTTCTACATGCTTCAGGTCTTCCCTATCAAGAAGGAATAGCAGAGACAAATACCACAGCACAAGAAACCCAAGTGTACTTTTTGCAGTACCTGGATAGCTTTACAATGATCTCCCCACTTTCTGACTCTTTAAAGCACGACATTATCTCATTTCCACAGTAGAAGTAGAGAACTTCCAGTTTATTCAGATCAGTTTCTATCACTTCAGCTTGATTTTTAGAAAAATCTTGACTATGATGACGGATTACTAATTCCTGTCTCTTAGGTGCCTGCTTGTAAAAGCAGAAACAGACTTAGGTCTACGTTTGTCTATTCTTCGTTGTCATTGCTGCCACTTTGAACAATCCTACTTTTAAGGAAATTCATGGATCAGAGCCATGTGCATAGCCATTTCTTTTGGTCCTCGAGTGGCAAAGAAGGCCCCAGTCCAGAAATCTGGGAACACCCAAACTGTAGCCCAGGTCTATCCTCTGGCCTGGCCCTGAGGTAGTTCAGTTGCCTCCTAAGAGTGAATTGACTAGTCCAGAGGCTGGTCAGAGCAAAGCCAGATTCTCTTTTTACTTTTCAGACAGCAGTCTGGACACAAACACAAAGTTTCTGTCAAATATCACTTTTCCATGGAGAGTACAAGCCTGTATAGAGGAAATTATGATGAGTAGCCAGAAGCTGAAAAGTATTAATTTGAAAGTAAAAAACCCCATACTTTTCTGTATTACAAATGCAGATGAGCTTTTCAAATCAGCACAGAAGCTTTAAACTCCAAAGCTGAAAATTCAAAAGGAGTTTGTTGGGAAATGAGCACTAAACCTCAGAACCTCAATTAGTGTTTAGTCACGCAACTCCTTACGAAGCCAACAAAAATCCTACCCTGAAAGCTGTTTTTATTTCTCACCTCAACAGAAATAGTCTATTCACAATGACACAGATTGAATAATTAGTCAAAGCTACAGAATTCAGAGCTGCTGGCTCTCATGGATGGGTTACATCACATACTTGGTCTGTAGGTTGCCTTAGGCAACATGCAAAACTTTTTCTCCACTCTGAATAAATAAGCAGTGCAGTATCTGGAAAAAATCTGGCCTTGCCAGTGGTGTACCTCAGAACTAATTTGCTTATCAACAGAGATCTGAGGCTGACCCTTCTCTCAGTTCAGCTCACAAAATGTGATATGAAATCATGACTGACTATACCAGCACCAAGCACCACAGGTAAAACACAAGTGATTTTTTTCAAAGAACAAAGGACACCAAGGAAAAAACCAGAACCAAATGATACCCACTTGTCGGTAACTTACAGACAAGGACAATAAAGCCCAGTGTTTGGCCAACTTAAGCACTGGGATCTTGAAGACACAGTCCAGGACTTGGAAGTTGCTCAACCCATCACCTGGCTGAAGCAAGAACTGAAGTCATCTGCAGCTCCCTTCCTCATCTACACAAAGCCTTTTACCACAAATCAGATCTCTTACAGGCAAATATTTTTGTGTCTAGCTCATTCATTCACCAGGACTTTAAAGCATACAGGAGCCATCCCATCTGCATTTAGCCACTTCTGCCTATGTAAGCCACTTATTTTTGTCTCCTTATGTTCGTAGAGGCTATAGATGGTCATGGGGCAGTTCAAATCCTCACTGACTGTAAAAATAAGTAGAACTGAACAGCTTTTACCTTCAGTTAAATGGTCAAATTAGCAGACATAAATGCTTCCAACAGTTAAGGAAAAGCATGCTGACAATTCCAGGGAATTTTCCAGATTGACAGGGCACCTGAGCTACAGTGATATAAATGAAATCCATTTCAATTTGATAGACCAAGTTCATATTTTTTCACCAGTAGAGCCAAGAACAAAGCTGTTCTTTTCTACTCATAAATGCACCTGACCTCTAGAAACCATTACCCATTGTACAAAAACAGCTGTATGTGCGACTTCTCTCAGTGCTGCCAGTTTGATTTCTTACAGAAGCATATTTTTACCTAAGGAAAGAAGGAAGGACTGAAGCAGTTTTGCAGTCTCTCTAGCAGCCTCCCTTCTTAGCTGCCAGCATTCCTCAGTTACGTTCCCTGCTTTATCTGTAGGCAAAATCAAACTTGCATTAATAAGCCACAACAATCATAGCTGCAAACCCTTACAGACTGTTACAGGTCAACTACAGAGATGGGAGCTTTCTGTAGTGCTAATGAAGGGCTTTGGGAGGTTACATTCCTTGAATGCAAACTTCCATTTCTTTCCCAGCTTTGCTGAACAAGAAACAAATAAGAATCAACCCCCATAGTGGGCCCAGACTTTCATCTCCCTTGTTACCCATGTTCAGTATTGAGTAACTGCATTGATACAAATGCAGTTACTTCAGAGTCACAACACAGTAAATATGAGACTCTAGCCTCAAGATTTTTATTTTAAATCATGCCAAGGGAGAAAAGAGAAAAAATAAAAGAGAACCATCTAGTCGTGTATTTTCACAACCATGACTCAGTTTGTTTTGTATGTTTTAACTGGGAAAAAAGGTGGTGCATAGCATAATTTCTGACATCAACTGGCACTGCTCAGTTTGTCTCTAAAGTTGAGCAGAGTTAGCAATCTTTCCTTATTCTACTCTCCTCCAACAAGAATGGGCTGGCTTTTAGCACCTCTGCTTTGTGAAAAGATTTGATGCTGATTCCTGTTACACAGCTGGTGTCAAGAAGGGTAATTAAGCAAAGCATCTCCTCATGAGCCCATGTTTGCCACACCATACAGGTGTTCTAGAAAAAACATTTTCCTCATGCCTCTCTCATGCTGTGCTGGCACTCTCATAAGAGAAGAGAGAATCTCCCAGGGTGACACAACTAGTCCTTACCTTTTACTTGACAAAGTTTAAAGTTGTCAACTTGGCATTTTTGATTTCTATTATTTGCAGGCTACAGAACATGCACAAAGTGCCCCTGTGTCTCCTAAAAATCTGGCAGCCTCAAGTGTAGGATGTCTGCCCACAGCTCTCCAACTTCTCCTGTGATTGTGATACCAGAGTGAGAAGAACCTGAGGTGTTACTGAACAGACCCAAAGTAACTGCACTGAAGCAGCGAGCTACTTCTGCTTTTGTATTTCTGGAGGTAAATATTCACTTCTTGCATGTTACTGCACAAAATTAATAATGCTGAGGGTGACTGGATAGGAAGTTAGATATGACCTAGTGGTCATATCCAATGGTAAAAACCACTCAGCAGGAGAGAATTACACAACTAACCTCAACACCAGGCACAAGGGTAAGGGACCAAGAAAGACAAAGGCTTGAATTAAAAGCTTGAAAGGAAAAATTTAAAACCAACTGATTTGTGTGGCAGAATTACAAGCAACTAAAGCTACCTTTTAGGCAGAGAAGTCCTCTAGGTTTTAGTTTTGGGGTTCTGGGCTTTTTTTCAGTAGGAGGAAACACACTACAAACCCTGCCCACAATGTCTGCACAGGGAGACAAATGTTACATCAGAGTTATTACTTTCCATTTAATGTTTTCTTAATTGCTTTCTTTTTAGTAATTTACCCAGATCTCAGTGGTTGGAAAGCCTGAGCAAAGACCTGGACAAGCTGTCTGGAAACCACTCTCAAGAGATGTGGAGTGGTTCGATGATAGTCACAGAACCTTGCCATCAGAGCTTGATTCTCATTTTTAAGGTTGTTTTACACATTAAATGATGCATTATCCACTAAATCAATGTCTCAAAAATATCTCTGGAATGTTAGACTTAACAACAAATTCTTCTTTAAGCAGCACATCATCTGAAGCTAAAACGCCTCAGAGGTCATTCAGTAAACGATTACATTATGGGATATGAGGCAGAAAATACTTATTTTCATTTTAGGAGAGAATACAGCCATAAATATGAAGTCTTATTTCTTATGCTACTGGCAAAACCCCCAAAGTTAAGGAAAAAACCGAAACCAAATACAGGTCCTGCTACACTAAGAGCAAACAGGTACCTTTTCTGCCAGGTTAAATAACATCCCCATGTCATACAAACAGCACTACAAAACAATGAGAAGCTCTTCTGTGAGAGTGTTATGATCAACACAAGTCAGAGGCTCTTCAGTGCTTAACTGAACTCCAACAGAGATATAATCTAGCAAATACATTTACTGTGGAGTCATTTACCTGAGTAGTTGCTTGTGTGAGCTTTGCATGTTTCCACTCACACTTGCCTCTCTATGCCACAGGGATATAATAGTACTAAAAGAAAAAAAATCCCATGAAGGACTGTTTCCCGTGGTTACTCAATTTATCCTCAAATCAGTGTGAACCAAGTAACAGCAAAAGTAGATGGGGTCTCCAATCCCCAAGGAAGAACATAATTTTTTACAAAACAAGACTGGACCTGGAAGTCCTTCAGGACAAGTGGAAAGAGTGAAACTTCCCAATGCCCAATTTATAATGTGCACCTTGATAATTCCAATGTTAAATCCCTTTGTTATCATCAGCTCTCCCATCTTTATTGGGAAACAAACAGTGACAGCAGTGTCCCACCAACAGAGGTCCACCCTCACATGGCAGCCAGCAGTACTAGAGGTGGATCCTGTCCTTTGCCTGGATTCTGCCATTTCTCTAAGCGTACCCAACAAGTCACCACAATGTGATCCTTACCAAGTCTTTTCAGGATGTGAGAACTGCAAACTTCAAATATATTCTTTCTGCAAAGGAACAAGACCACAGGGAAAGAGTATCTTTTTGCTGTTCATGTTTTCGAAGCATTTGATAAAGAATCCCTTTCAAAATTATTTGAAAACAACCCAGAGAAGTTCACAAATAGAACAAAACTTGAAACTTGCAACAGTCTCTTTTTCCCACTGTGAGAATATCACAAGGCAGATCTCTCCTGGAGCTTACAGGACCAGCTCCCATTCCAGCTTGGTCACCTGCTGATAAGACTACAAAGAACTCTTTTTTCCTTTTTTTTTCTAACTACAGTAATCCAAAGCCCTAAAATCCCAAGCACAGTGAAACCCACAGAGGTATTCCAAGGAAGCAATAACTGCAGGAGTTATTGAACTTGCACAGAGATATTGTCTCTTCACCTCTTCTTCCCATCCCCCCTATTCTGTGCATTTTCCAGGTAGTAAATACTTCCTGGAATATAGAAAAAGTTAAATAAAGGGGAGGAAAAAGGAGTTTAAAACCCTCCACCTTGCAAAAAACCATGACAGGGAGCTGAAATCAGAAAACCTGTCATGGCCAAATATCAGTATTGTCAATGCTGTTACACTAACCAACATCAGAACTGTTGTTTGTGGCACTTGGGACTCTTGGCACAGACTACATTAGTGCAGTTTCTCTGTCAATTGAAAAGAACAGTTCAGGTGGCAGAAACTTTTGGCAACTGGAAAATTTTTGGATTATTATCTCCTTATGTCTGTCCCATACATTCAACTCCAAGGTGTGTGTGAGGGATTTCAGTTAATTCTGCTGCAGCCTTGAGTAAAATCTGAATTACAGCTCCGAAGTGATGGTGAACAGGCAGCTGCTGCTCACTGCTGCCACCACTTGGGAGCAGGCACAACCCAAACACTGAGCAAAATGCAAAGCAATTTTCTTACTTTTCCAATTTTACAGGTGTTCTTTGGCTCATAAAGCTGGGTTTCTAACCAACACGTCAGCTTCCATTAAAAAAAAATTATTAAAAATAAAGGTATCTAAAGATGAAATGAAGTGTCAATGAATTTTTCCACTTTTGTCTTCCCACACAATCTTAATGTTTGGCAAGCATAAAGAAAAATTCTTGAAAACAACTACATAGCCACAAATATCTTGTAGTAGCCCTGAGAGCAAAGCTTGCTGCTGGTTTTCACATCTCTGATAACATTAAGGGAATTGTCCCTTCGGGGAAAGGGGCCAGTACATGTCAAGAAACTGTGACATGGAAAATGGAAATTCAGTGAGGGAGCCCATTTAATACCAAAATAATAAAAAGAGACATGCCAGGGTTCAAATACTGCTTATTTAAAAAAATGTTTCTTTGAGAAATCAAAACAAAGTGAGAATGTTTTCAGAGCAAAGCTTTTCTGCAAATTCCTTTTCAGTTTTGACTCACTGCAAACCTGAACTTTGTGAGGTCCAGCCCAGATCCCCACAGTAAAGCAAAATACATACTCTGCAAAATAAAATGGAAAACAGAAGGATGCAATTGCAGATACTGGAAGATAGAACAGAAAAATATAAAGAATAATTTTTACTTCAAACTACAGCTCAGTAAAAATCTTCGGAGGCAGAAAATTTTCTCTGTTCTGAAATCCCAAGTGATGCCACAAGCTCCATATGTAAAGATTTACTGACCAGTTCACATGGGTGCAGAAACCCATAGGGATGAGAAGAGGAGAAGGACCCAAACAAAGAGTAAGCAGCAAAGGAAGTGACTGAGTAACAATCTCTGGTGGTTTTCCTTGAGAAAAGCAGACTGCAAGGGCACAGTAGGGGGACTCTGATTAACAGTCTGGAATGCATTGGCAAGATCACCAATGTATTTGAGCAGAGTCAAGGACAAGGTGTGAGAAAGATTTGAATTAAGTTAAACAAGATTTTCAAAATGACCTGGACACAAGCAGACAGCCCTAGAACACAAGCAGAAAACAAGTGTGGTCCTTCACACCAGGGAGCCCATTTGCTGCTACACTCTGGGTCAGCTGCAGCTACGAACAGGCACAAATTATCACTTTGTTAAGAATTAATATTTAAGTGCTAGTTCTAGGTACACAGGAGGGGCACTGTTGCTCAGCAGATGCTACAAACTCCATGGTGAAAAAAATGGTGGTGTATCTGAGACTCCCTGACATTTTGTGTAGGCAGAATTGTGAGTAATGCCCAGTTCCTGCACGTTATTGACTCAAGCGTACTGCACGGTCTCACACTGTGGGGCTGACAGTGCAGTTTCCTGAAGACCACAATCCCATCAACCACTGATGTCAACTTTATGTACAAACAAGAACTGCTTTCTTCCAGAACACAAAAACCAGGAGCAGCAATTCCAGCATTACTGCAAAACAGAACTGCACAATACACATCAAAGTTCCACAGAATAATTAATGATTTGCTCTTCAATTTGTGACTGTCATGTAAAGCTAGTCAGTAAATAGGTAATTATTTTTATATTACTGCCTTGAAGACACTGATTGCCATTTAAGTTATTTTGCTACTCCTTTTGCTCTTCCTTGTAGATGATGAAGAACTCTGTAGGCCAGGCTCCCCAGGCTGCACCATCTCAGCAGCTGCTGCTGCCAGATCTACGTCCTGGCACCATTAGAACACGACCATGGCACGATTATTGGGTTCCTGCAGTATAACCTCCCTCTGATTTAGTGAGTCAGGCTGGCAGCTCATATGTTCAGCTTTCTATATTAGCTGAGGTGCAATTATGCAACAGATAAAGTCCCCTTTAATGCAAATGTCATCTCTTTATGATGCTATATGTGTGTTCATTAGAACTCTTGGTGTCTGTAATGTTTTATGAGTGTTATATCTCCAGATTCTCAAGGAGAAGTGATAAAGTCATAAAAATTCTGGTATTTGCTTCCTTCTTCTCACCTTTCATCTTCTATTTACATGAGGTTGCACTAATGCTGTCAATTATCCAAGCATCATTTGGTTTTGGGAAGATGTACTTTTCCTACTTACTGCTTAGATAAAAGAAATGCTCTGAACTGTATAATTTCAATTCTTTACAGCATGCGTGCAAAGAGAAAGAGGTTATTGCTGAATTTTAGGACAGTCCTGATTTTATTTATGACTTCAGTATTGCTTTTCATTTTGATTTTTAGTGATAATGACTCGCTGTCTTTGATATGAATTTTCAAGGTCCTTTGTGAACTCTTCCTTGCTATGGTCTCTTAGATTTAAAATAATTCAAACCTCTCAATGCTTCACAAATAAAGCTACCAATTAAAATCTCATACAAGCTTGGATGAAAGGAACTTATTTCAACTAATTCACAGGGAATATAAGCACTGGACAAAATATAATGAAGCTGGGCTTTTTCAGTTGCAGAAATTTCCTTCCTGATGATGCCCTGCTGTGATACACGGTCACCTAGGCCAGCGAAGAGCTCTGACTACAGACCAGCACTGATTCAACCACTGCTACCACACCCAGAGGCACCAATGAATACAAAAGTGCCTGAATTATTTCACAGGAAAGACCCCAGACTACCAAGAAAATGGCTTTCTTTAAAAGCAATTCAAGTTCTTGTTTTGATATAGGTGTATACATGCTTTGGGCACAGGCTGTGATATTCCCATTCACCAAACATCCAGCAATATGTTTGCAGTCTCCAACCCTACACCAATAAATAATATTCCCATATAATTTTACTAGCATTATAAAAAATTTCAACTTTCAATAAATTTAAGACTCACTGAACTGCAGACAAACTATCCTTTACTTAGATACAAATATCTTTTCCTGTTGCAGTTAGAATTATTAGAATTCCACAGGGATTAAATTCAATACTCAATAAAATGAGAAAAAAATTGTCTATAAAAACTGCCTTAACTGGCTCTTGTCAAAAGTGTTGTAAAAATTCATGATATATTGTCAATGAGACTTAAATGTTCTATAGGGGCACATTACACTAATGTTTCATCTTGCCTCTCCAGAGAAATGGCAGATTTTAAGTTGTTATTGTTGCTACTGGTTGGTTTTTCAAATGTCAATACAGCTAGTTCTTTCAGACAACAAAGCCAGGACCAGCAGTAATCCTCCTTGGTAAGAAATGGTATCATCCTGGATGAAATGGAAGTACATACAAAAGTTCCAAAGGCTTCTTTCTACTACAACAATCACCAAAAGAGCTGAAATCTGGTACTTCCTGATGAAATAGCCATCTCAAATAATAAAAGTAGAACTTGTTTCCAAGAAAGTCTAAGTTAGGCAGGACTCCAAAGACTATTTAAAGCAGCCAGGGAAAGAATACCAGGGAAGGATTCCGATTCCTTGGAGCATCGTGCCAATTGAAGGCATTTTGGGAGTGCTGTCCCCAGGGGGAATCCCAGGGGCCTGAATGCAGGATCTGTGCTCAAAGCACAAGAGGAAGAATGCAGATGCTGGCACTGATCCCGAGTCCCCCACTTGTCCGCTGGGATCAGTTTGCCCTCCCATCACCGGCCCAGGATCGCTCTGCACAGAGCCTACCCCTCCCCAGCAGTACTCAGTCATCCCTCCACGAAACCCCGCCCGGCTCCAGCTGGAGGAACAGCTACTTTGTACTCAGAGATGCCCGAGGGCTCAATTGCTCAGACTTCCCAAGTCAGGAGGAACCCCGGACATTCGCACACTTTGAACGCATCCCTGAGTGACAGGAACATGCCACACAGACAAAACCTGAAAGAAACTCATATCTAGAAGTAGCAACAAACAGCTACTAGGAATATCAGACAATTCCAGATATTTTCAATAGGAAATATGGATGCAGCTTTTGTTGAGCACTTCACTAAATCTCAGCATTATTAAGCATGTACCTTACCACCTTTAAGAACCTTACTCAAAGTTACTAAATCCCTTTGTGAAATAGGAATAACCAACCCAGACTGAAGTGTAGGACTTCAATAGTTTACAGTACCATTGTAAAAATAAATCTTTTATTAAACTTACTATGGTGAAGAAGTTGCAGCAATTACTACAAAAATGAACAACAAACCCTGCCTTGTCATCTGTGTATCTGCCATCCATACTGAAAAACACTGCAGAAAATGAACTTATCACCTTTCCTTTCCAGAGCAGCAAGTATGAGGTACACATAAAAAGAATAAAATTCATAACGTAAGCAGCAAGTATGAGGTACACATAAAAAGAATAAAATTAATATTGTATTTATGTGTCAACTCACCTGGAAACATTAAGGATCTTTTTGTTGTGTTTCTTCCACCCTCCCCAACCAACAGTTTTTTTGACACAGAATCTGACCCTCAGAAAAGAGCACAAAACCAGTCAATTATTATAATATGCCAGGCCAAACTGCAAAGGGAACAATTCAGACTTCTTAATTTGCGTTCCTTTTTCATACAGCCATCATTGGGTTCATCGCCTTCAGGTCCTCCACACAAGCAGGCAACAAAAAAGAAGCTGAGGAAAACCACCATGTTTTCTCAGGGAGAATTCAGAGCACCCTTCTCACAACCTCATGCCTTTTCTAACACCCTTTGCTGTGTTTCTTTCTCCCACTGGAGTGTGACAAGTCTCCTGAAAGTGAGTGCCAGTAGATGCTGCTGCCAAGAAAGAGAAGAGCAACAAGGGAGAGCTGAGAACAACACAGGACCAGCTCAAGGACAGGAATATACCCTACAAATCTGAGGGGAATCAAAAGGATACAAGAGCCAGCCATGAGTGCCTTTGGTTTGCACCATGGTGTGATCCTGAACAGAAAACTAAAATGCAGAAACATTTTTCTGACTACAAGTATTTCCTGCAACAGTACTAAGATTTTTAAGATTCTTATATCTTCAGTATTCTTGACTTCACAATAAAAAGACAAAAAATGTACTCAAATCTATCAATGTGTATCATCCATATTATATTCTAACTATAGTAGCTCAGGCTGAATATTTTTAATAATTCATTTTACTTAATAAGTACCACTACATCTTCAAGTCAAATGTGGTCACAGACCAGCCAAAACACGTTCTTAATGCTGACTCTATTCCCCACAGTATCTCTGTGTTTTCCCTCTCCCCAGTGATGGTTTTCTGGGCACTGAGGGTTCTGGTTTAAACAACACCAAACACATTTTCTATCTGCACCAGGGAGTGTGTGTAAAAGATGATTTCTGGGGGGCTGTGGAGGTTTTTTGTTTGGTTGCTTTTTTTTTTCCTGAGGTAAATTTTTAATTAAATGTCAAATCCAGCTTGGCACTGGAAACTCACTGTATGACTCTTATTTGAGGAAAAGCTGTCAGCTTGTCTCTTCCCCTGTCAAACTCCCATCTGCTCTACAGAGATTAGTCTGGGCTATGGATCACCATTTGGCAGGGTTTCGTTCTGAGCATGGCTCAATAATACACAATGCAGACCACAAAAAGAGACCACCTATGTTTTGGAGTTACAGTTCCCAAAGTACTTCAGGGTATTTCAGCAATATTCTATGCCACTAAATTACAATGAATGTAAAATATTGTTCAGCTTTAGAGTAAAGGCACAAAGAGCAAATCTCTTCACATCTGCCACTCTTCAACCAATTTTCACTACAAGCTGAGCTACATTTAAACCAAATCATGCTCTTCCTACAAGTGACATTTCTATACTCTGGTGGCCTAGTAGACAGAACAAGGTTTTAAAAGCCAGTGTTCCTGGTTTTCTTGAAGACTACTGACTTCACTGCATAGCCTCAAGGAAATCAGTTTAAAAAGTTTAGTCTCAGTTTTCATTTTGCTAAATGGTTATTATTTTGCTCCAACACCTTAACTGCCTTAGGACCCAGCTACTTAAACTCATTCCTAGCTACACACATGCATGAATTTGATTAGTTTTGCTACTAGGTTTTGGTAAGGTCTTAATTATCTGCTTGAACTTTTCCCTTTGTCTAATTTATCTACTGCAATGATCAGTTCTACATCCTCTCCCAGAATGCTTACAGAAATTATATAACTAACCTGGAGACCAGAAGAAAATCTGGCCTCAGCTCTGTGTTGCAGTAACAGGAGATAGCCTGAATGGATTATTGAAATAACTGCATGTTGTATCAATATCAGTACAGCTTGTCTCCACTTGGCTATAGATCTTTCTGCCAGAACACATTAAGGTTTAACACCTCTCTTTGATCCACTGGTTGTTTCTCCCCTCCAAAGAACAGAAGCCAGGATCAAGTGAAGACCCTTTAATAATCTCACATCACAGCTTGTGGCTCAGGGAAGGCATCTTTGACAGGTTTAACATGAACAAGAGAAACACAACAGGGACAGCCTGTGAGAGAGGAGAATGGAATCTAATTCGGCAGGAGCTTCTTCACATGGGCTGAACTAATTAAGACCACTTTAAGCACAGTAAATTTACTGTAAAGAGAAGAATCCTGCCTTATGCACAGAGTCTGTGATAGCACATTCTGTATGCAATGGAAGAGCAGAGATAACACAAGCTAAGTTTGCTTTAAGATCCAGGTCACACAAATCCATCCTTAAGCTTCAGCTTTGAACAGAGGTTTCACCAAATAGCGGGATAAACACCAATGTAACTGATATAAAAGTGGAGCTCTCAGCAATTGCAAATTGTTACTGGAACTTTCTCCATTAAGATATGGGTATGCTACCTCAAAAGGAACATTCACAAATACTCAAAATAGCATTTGAATTTGGTTAGTTTCATTGGGAAGTGGAAATAACTTGGCAGTATTAATATTTCAGTAATGCATTATTTAAAGGAATAAATGAAAGGTAGTATATGAATTATATTTCATAATTCAAAATAATATTTAAGAAACAATTTTCAGACAAACTACAGGACAGCAAAATTGTTAAGCAGATGTGAAAAGAACTTCTAAAATGGGTTAAGTATATACAGATGGATATAGTACTCAAAATTCAGAAGTCAAGAGAAGGCAAGAATCTCTGCCTCAGAAAACAGACTGAAACAGCCAGTTCCAGAACCTACTCTAAATGACAATTCATTTAGATCCAGAGTTAAATTCCATGTATGGCATGGTAACACCATTTTAATGTAGGAACTACTGAATGCAGATGTAACTCACACAATACCATGCCTAGCCAGCCCTACCCAAGGAAGCGTACTGTGCTCAGGAAGAACACAAAGGTCAGGGCATTTTCATACCTTTCAATTTCCTAATTAGTCTTCAAAGTTCAATTAAACTTCATTTGAGCACCTAACTTCTCTGGCACTGAGTGCACATAACACCACAATATGCAACACCTTACAAAAGCAGAGCTCTACTTTAGGGCCAAAACTCTAACTACTGTTTTCAAGTACTTACTCGAGTTTTGTGTGTTTTGCAGACCATAAGCCATGTGTCGAAAAAACAAAGGATTTCACATGCTTTTTATTTACATTCACAGTAACTCATTTTTCTTCCAAATTCAGATGGACGGTAAAGAAATAAACAGAAGAGACAGCTGGTTATTCTTTGCATTAGATGTGTACTTCTCTAATCCTCTACACCTCTTTGTCCTTCTAACAAACACCAAGTTTTCTATCCTGATAAAGCTGACTAAAATTAACATGTTGATACTGCCAATTTGTATTCTCCCTGTAATTAATCCCCCCTCTTAAATGCCCTTAACACGTGCAGACAACACACATACATGAAAAATAAGTGAAAATTATTTCAGAAAATGTCCACATGAAGATAACTGAATAATGTTTTAACTTGAAAAACTCCAGCTAGCTCACCACACCAATAACTTCTGTATATTTACTGAAAGAATTGAACTTGTGAAGAATACAGACTTGGTATTTCTCAAAATATCCAAGTGACCTCTGAAGTAAAAGAAAGCTTCCATGCTGTTTGGCATTGACATCATACCTGCAGGACATTTACATATGCTGACAGCCTGTACCCCAAGATGCTGAGAAGGAGAGTTATAGCTTGTAAAAGCTTAAAAAAAAATCCCAGTGTCACACTGGGTGTCCCACTGATTACGTGAGACATTTTTAAAATAGGGCACAACATCAAAAGCAGAAGAAATCATCTGCCATAAATCCTGCACCTCACATTGCAGACCACATTCAGGTCAAATGGATTCTGTTGTTAGGGCACATATCATCCTGAGCATTCCCAGCAGTCACTCTTACATTGCATAAATAAAAATATCCAAGTTCCATTTAAAACACTGGTAAGGAGATGTTCCTTCCAGTTACAAAAGTGGTGCAGTGTGGGTTTAAAACAGACTTTTCTTGAACCAAGTACACGGCCTCAGAGCTGTGGGTTTAGCCCAGCAGTGAGAACCCGATGTTCTGGGGCTGCTCTTTGCACCCCTCCTGCCCTCTGAGCAGATCTGAAATCCTGCAGATGCCTGGAGTGCTGGAACACTCTACACACAGCACCAGCTCATTCAAAAAACGCTCAATAGACCAATCCAGCTTGGGTGCTGTTGCTTCAGATGGAATTCAAGGATTTACCTGCCACCTACCTTTGAACATTTTTGTGTCCTTACACAGAAGTTACAAATTAAAGAGTCCTCTCCCAAATAAATTTATTTTCTGAATGCATTTATTATCAATACAGAAAAAATGAGGCAAAGGAGTCTGGTCATGTACATCTGTGCATCCAGTCTACAAAGTTGAGTGCTTTAAGCTTTTATTTCCAATTTTGTGACAAAGATGTTTTACTCCTTTCAATAACATACTGCATCTTTACCTCTCAAATTTTCTGTGTAAAAGGCATTTTCCAAGCCTGAATTAGTTCTGTTCTATTTGTCCCTCCACTCCACACTTATTTTATTCCACTTTTGTACATGGAATTTCCTTCCCCTAGCTCAAAAAGAAAGGGATAATGGGAAAGTTCTACAGTAAAATGTAATTACTTGTTTCATTTTGAGCTTAGAATTTGTTTTGGTTGGTTGGTTTTTGCTTTGGGCTTAAAAAAAACCTGTTGGATTTCTTCAGGTTTAATCTCACACCCTGGTAATATTAAGTCACAGTAGTTTTTAAAAAAACTTTTGCACCCAGAATGAATTCAGCATGCCATAATGGAAATGGTTGGCTGGCTATTTGTAGGTGCTTGTTTTGAGTTCAATAACTGTACTGAGATAAAATATAAAACTCCTTGAAGGACTGGGTATAAAGCTTTGATTTCCAGGATTTCAGAAAGAACCTTAAATAAAATCCTAATTTTTGTAGTTATTAAGCTGTGATGATCCACCCATCCTTTTTTCAGTCACTGCAGGATAACACCTGTTTAATTTCTGCTGTCTGCATAACCTGCAGGTCCCCCGAGACTTATGGCTGTTAACAAGACAGCTCTTGCATTTCACTTTTTAAATAAGTGTTTTCAAGTTATTCCCATGGTAAAGAGAGAAGGAAGATCAAGACTAGAACAGCCATAGTTTGCTCACTGCCTGTGAGCAGTGGGAGACAGAACACTTTCAGCCCTGTCACCATGTATCTTGTGCTTTCAAATGCTGCCCTGATCTGTTCTGAAGTGCACTGCCCAGAACTGAGAAGAAAACCATGTGTTTTCAGAGACAGACTGGAGAGGTTTTCAATGTCTGAGAGAACATTTCAAACATTGCACAAAAGATGAGTGAAGGAAAGCAAATGCCCCCAGAAGACTCCATGGCTCTCCTCCCCACCAAAGCCAACAGCACTTGAAAGAGCATTCCCATTTCAGTGGAGACTTAAAACACGTGTTCTGGCTCTTTTTATGGACACACTGCTGTTTTCAATAGACTTTTTCATGGTAGTGAAAGGCTGTTCTGAAGGGTTTATTCTTTCTAGGGGGACAATTATTTTCTGTGACCCTCTGAATTTCAGCATCCATTTCAAGTACAGGAGTGATAAACCATTTCTAGGATTATTTCACAAGTGTTAAGTGTTATGCTTTGGTGGTGGTAACTCTACCCCCTTTAACAAAAATCGTTCTTTATTTAGCAAGTGACGTTTGTCTGTTATGGGTAACTGACTGGATGTGAATTTGGACATGAGAGGAGGGAATAATTTAAATTTCAAATTTTAGACTAAGCTTTAAGTTCCTGATTTGTATTTGCAAGGTAGCACTCCAGAGAAATTTTTCTTATTCTCCAAGCTGTCAGATTCTTTTCAGCATTTCTTCATACTTGTGGATCCAGTGCTTAGAGTGCCATTAATTTCTTTATTTTTACTTTTTTCAAACATCATTAACAGTGGAATTTTACAAGACACTTTACTATAATAGTCACACAAGGTACTTAAGTCTATTGAAACTCAGGAACAGATTCTCAGGTGAGGACAATGCACCAGTATCATCTCCAGCTGGATTTATTAGCAAGCTCATTATTTTAAGATTTGGAATAATATAGTCATGTTTGATTCTCAGCCATGAGATGCTAATGTATGAAGGTGAAGTGTGGATTCATTCTCCTTTCCTGCTAATCTCAGGCCTTCCCCCGTGGCTTTAAACACATGATCAGATTTAATAGCAAAAGAATTGCCTGTGAGCTCTGTTTTAATCAACTAAATCATAGAATAACCTGACTTTGATGATCCCTGTGGGTCTTTTCCAAATCCAACTCTATGAAACAAGAAATCAGTTTTTTAAACAAGTATCACAAAACATGATGCAAAAGGATGATGAAGCCATCCCACATAAGCACCACTCCTGGATATGGTTACCATCCACCCTTAAGCAAACATGGGAAAAAGGAGCAAAAATGAAGGAAAGTCCTAAGACTTGTGTGTGTGAGGCTAAAAGTAGAACTTGAATCACCTCTGTCACTGGACCCAGTATGAGGTGTAACAGTTTTGCTTATAAGACAGCCAAAAACATTTCAAGTTGAAATTTTTGCATGTAAATCACCAAATGTTTTCACTTAAACTGACTGTCAGTAAGATGCATTCCTAGAACAATAGCAATGTACGTTTAATCTTCCATTTTTTGGGATAGGAGACTGCTTACTGCATGCCCACCCAATACAGATCTGTATCTGGCATGGCAGACTGTCACAAATATTTTCTGAACTTCAAGGATGATCTAACAGTCCATGTCTGCCCACACAGAAAAAGTATTCCTCCATAGCCATTAGCACTGGGACATATTTGGCAAATAATGGCCAAGCAGAGGGAGGACATGAGTCTGAAAACTGAAAGATAGATCAAGAATATAGTGTTCTATATGCAGTAATAGCAAAAATAAGAAAGGAACATAGAGTGTCACATCAAAGAAAAATATTTTGACAGACTGCACAGAAATTTTCCAGGGAGATTTCCAACTGAAATGTCACTGCTTTTAAAGTGAATGTAGGAAAGCATTAGGAGACAGTCTGAGAAAGTAAAAACTTGGACTTTATGAGAAGCACCAAACACTTCCAACTTCTTGAGTTGGGGATGAAGTGCACACACCACATCAAACCCACAAACCCCCTCTGCACCTCCTAAGCCTTCCTCGTGCTTACAGCACAGGCAAGGCAGACCGGCACTGTCACATCTGAAAACAGCTCCTTGAGTGCTTAACATACTCCAAATTCCTCATTGTCAATTCCTGTAAGGACAGAAAACTGATCTAAGAGCAAATAGTCCAAAACCACCCAAACTTGACCATCTTTCATTTGACATTCTAACAGAAATGCTGCCCTGAGACTGTTATTCCCATCAGCTATTTTATTCTACTCAAGATTAGTACAAAATTGCATCAATATTCAATTCCTTCCTGGTAAAACTTCCACTGGTAGCATTATCTCAGGATATTATCATCTTAGGATATTTTCACCTGACCTTAAGGAAGGACTCTCTTTGCTTAACAGGACAAAATAATCACTTGAAATAATGATTTGCTCTTCCTCCCTACTATTTATTCAATTTAATTTTGGAGTGCAGTACCTTGTCATGGTAGTTACAAGTAGATATCAGCAATACAGGTCATTGCCAAATTTTCGCTGTGCACTAAGTAGGAACACATTTACAAAATTGCATATAGAAATAAGAAAATACACGCAATCAGGTTTTGTTTTATATGAAACTATTGCCATGTTTTCAAAGATAAATGTCTCCCATAATTACATGGCCTCCAATTTATAGGGGACTATTTCCCATGAAGCTTTATAGAGCACAGATGAACTGATATACAGGAAAGTCTGAGTATTTACCATAATTTTATGCAATTAGAGTCCACCATCCCAGTATTTTGATTCTCCACAAATAACTACAACAGAACAGAGTTTCAGGGAGACAAAGTTTTTCTGCCTGTTATTTGTGTGTCTGTGTTGCACAGCCTTGAGAAATAAGGATGTCTGGTGAGCCACTGGATGTCAACATCTGGGCTGCTGCCATCCCATCTATAGCCAGTTACATCTGTGCTACCAATAACATCCCTGAGATTTCCTCTCCAGGACTTCCCAGAAGTATCACATCTGTCATAGAGCATTTTCCTGTCTCAGATCCACTCTGTACAGGGCACAATAAAGATGCAGAACAGACAGAGGGTGAAACCTTTCCATAGATTTCTAACTATACCCAAGTCTGTCCCTACTCTTGAGCAGAACCACGAGCCCAGGAGAAAGAATGAGAATAACATAAGTGAAAGAAGAGCTGGCTTCAAAATCTGGGTAGAAGAGTTTTATTGAGAACATGTACATCCATAAATTTGTATTCAAGCTGGTGACAAGCATGTGTCCCTCTTGATACTTACCAAGAGATTTTAAGATGTTTAAAGCCTTGTAAATAACTTCATTAATAAATCTCCTCAATCTAGTACGTTTATACTTCCAGGATTACACCAGAACAAACATCTATAAACACTTCAGGCTCAAGTTTTCAACCTCTACATGCTATATATGTATGTTCATTTCCCCCTGAAAAACTCTACCATATTGCCTTTCATTATCTCAGCTGCAGTAACAAAATTTGTGTAAAACCACAGTGATCTTGTGGTCAAAGGCTCAGGGCTTTTCTACCAGATACTTTGAAGAAGTTGCTTTAAAATTCCAAGTATCCACTACAGATATGTTGGGAAAGGTTGCCTATTCATCTGAGTTTGGTTTGGGTTTGTTTGGTTTTTTTTCTTTTACATCAAGCAATGTGGTTGCTATTACCAGAGGAATTTGAAACCAAACATATCAGGAGCTAGAACAATGAGTCAATAAAATCCACTAATGTCAATAGGAATAAGACATACAAGACTAATGAAAATATCTCCAATTAAATAAAAAAGGAAACATGTTATTTTAGGAAGAAAAACATCCCACTCATAAATATACTGCTGTCTTCAACCAAGTTTTACAGTTATAACAATACATCAAGACTAATAAAATACATCCCCAAACGTAATGTATCTAATGTACACCTGATCTGAGTAAATTCCATAGTATGATAAAAGCATTAGTCTGGAAAATCTGTTGTTCCTTCCCTGCTGTAACTTCTGCAAGTTTCAGGTCACGCTATAATACATATGTAAACTGTAAAATCAAACCCACCACTAACTTACCATCTTGGTTTAATCTGTTATTTTAAAAGACTGAGTCTAAAAAAGCTTATAAGAATAGGAAAATGCAAATCCTCCTCTACAATAGAAGCAAAATCCAGGCCTGAAAACTTTTGTTGGGCATGGGTGATTTATTCTGGGTAAGCCAGAGAAGTCTCTCCAATGTATCCCTTGATACAGCTAAGTATTATTGCACAAGCTACAACAATATATGCATTACTGTCCCCTCACTTGGCTCCCAAGGCTCATATTGCTATTCAACTCTGCCACTTGGCATGCTAATAAGAGTCCAGAAAATGATAATTACCCTTAGGGACTATATTCAAAAGCTGCCCTTTCCATTAAAGAGTCTCGTTCATAGCCCAGGTTAGTTCACATTTGAAAGGAAACCTTATGCCATTTGCCAGACTCCTGAAACTTCCAAAAGAGCATTATTTGATTAACAACCTTTAGTTTTTATCGCTGTTGATTCTTGAATCCAGAGTAAATAAAATCACAAACCATCAACAGTGTAATTCTAAAAATAACGCAATTAAAGGAACAACTGCTATTTGCTCAGAGAAATACTGGAATGCTAAATATTCTTTATATATTCAAACAAATATGAGCAGTGGAAAGCTGCCAACTTAAGAGTCTATAAATATAGCCCAGGTAAGGCCAATCTTTGATCCTGTTCTCTCTAATCTGGCCATATCCCCACCAAAACCAGCAATAACGGCAAAAAATTTATTTATAACACAAACCCTGGAGATGATTGCCAAAAGCAGTCTCAAAACACAACATACTCAACCCCCATCCACTTGTCAGCATCCATGGCACTTAAGAATTCAGGTTATACAATCTCATAGCTATAAATCACTTGCATTTGTGAGACAAGTTCCATGTGGGGGCTTTTTCCCAGATAAATATAACCCAGAAGAGTTGCACTCAAATTTATTCTTAATTCTAAAATTACAGTTACTTCTCCCATGTAATTCTCAGCCTTTTGATTCTGACACAAGGAAATTTCTAATTCTGCACTGTGAGTACAAAAATGGTCACATAGAAAACAGTTCAAAATTTTTGAAAAAAACTAGTATTTGTGTTTTAACTTAAAAAGCTTTGGAAACTCGTTATTGTTCCCCAAAAGACCTTGTTTATCAAAATAATCAAATTAAATATAATTTGAAATCAAAGCTGACAGATCAGTGTTTTTGTTTTAAAAACTATTATAAACAGCTTTGCAATGCTTATTTGTAGATGATGAAACACCCTGAGTATCACACATGTGACTAATGATTACTGAGCACATGAGCTTGGCCAAGTGGGTTATTTAGGTGTTGTCATCTATTATCCTTTATCTCCCTCCAAAGAGCATGACTTAATCTTTCATCTCTCGTAGTCTCCCCTTAAGTTAATCAGATATAATCAAAATGCAGAGCATAAAACACAACAGACTCAAAAACCAAATCAAGGCTAATATCTCTCTCAAAGTAAAAGATGCTGGTTAAGAACACCTTGTCTCCTCCTAATCTGATTTTCTTCTGAAGCACAGGCAAAATGTACTAAATGATACATGTTTGAGAAATGAAGAGTAAAGGTTCTTTATGGGGTAGGCCTGTAATAGGTTGTCTCAGGCAAACAAGCTGCCATGAAAAGTCAGTAAATTTTGCAAAATAACATCCAGAAAGCACAGTTTATTCACTTAGAGGTAAAGCAGAAAATCTATTATTGATAGGATCTGTTTATGCAGGTAGAATATTTTGCTGTTTTCATGAAATCCACAGGTAAACAAACATATGCTAGTGTAGATGGGCACAGGACAATGATCTTTATTAGCAAACTCAGTGATGTCACTCCCAATCTTCCACAGGATGGACCCTCCTCTTGTTCTGTAATCACTTCTCCCCTTGTTTGGCAAATTCCTCCCTGCATCCTCACTTCTGCCCTTTGGCTGCTTCATGAATTTACCAGGCTTCTCTTTCTTAATACTTAATTCTCTTAAACCATTGAGAACATGCACAAGTGAGGAAAAAGAACCCTCTCATTCACAACAGCGATTTTTTTTTTTTTACTGCATTCTTATGCAATTTCTTCAAAAGACCACATACACCCTGAGGTATTAGACTAAGCTCAGCAAGAAGCCACACCAGAGTGCAGAACCTCTTCTTATCTAAGGCTGTGCAAAACACAACAATTCATTTTTTATGATACTTGTACTGAATTAAACCCACAGGGCAAAGTGGCAGATAGAAACCCTAGGGGAATAGCTTCCATCTGAATGGCCATCCAAACTGTATCCTTACTGTAAAACCTGACTTAATAACTCCTTTCTGTTCCTGTTCCATCTAAACAACATCCTAGTCCCCATAAAGAGTTAGTAATTTTGCTGCTGTGCTTTGTTGAACCTCAGAAAGCAGGATGCTATGTTTGAATTGTGTGCTAGTGTTTAACTAAAACTGCATTCCTTGGCTTTTGAAAGCATTTAGCTGTAATGCTCCTAATGAGCTGTGTCATTACTGGGTTCATTACCTCCTCAACTGCTGAAGTTTCAAAGTCAAGTCTGCAGAAGAGCCTTGCCAACCACTGCAGCTTGTACCACAAGTAAAACCAGAACTACTTATGGAACATGGGTTGAACTTGGGAGCAGGGGAACGACAGCCAGAGGACCTGTGACACAAAAAGCACCACTAAAGCAGAGTTTTAATGACCAAGGTTTAAGAGCCTCATAAGGCTCTAACATTTCCAAATGTGTTCAGCAGGTGAGGGATGAGTTTTCTCCATGGGAGTTCAGGGTAACTGACCTGGAAACATCTAAATGACCTGATGCTGAGGGCTGTAGACACCGTAAAGGACACATACACAAGTCAAGAAAATGCAAAGCACTTGACAAAGCACCTTAGTTTCAGTGAACAGAGAGGACTATTGCCAAGCTGACTCTGTAAAGGGGAATTACATAGTTCCTAGTACCTGCCACAAGTTGAATGGACAGCCTGACCAAGTGATGAAATGTTAATATGCACATTAAAAAAAAACAAAGATCAACATTACTAACCTGGTTTTAGTTGGTTTGTCAGTTCGGACTTTTTGATCACACCATAAATAAACCACTTAATATTTTGGTAAAGATTTCCATACACCATAAAATATATAACTGGATCTCTAAGTCCTATTATCATAATTTCTCTTCTGAATAATTTTCTTATGAAGAAACTGAAATCACCATAATCATCTTAGCATTCACTTTACAATTATTTTAGCTTTGCATATTTATCTCCATATAATTTTGCACGTGTCTCTAAAAATTACCATGACAATCTGGTTTTGAATCTGGAACTGAATATAGATCATTGACTCAATTCTTCCATTTAACTAATTCTTTATTTTGATTCAAAAATGTTAAGTTTGATTCTGTTGTGCATATGCTGTCAAGCACAAGCTCTGTACCAAGAAAACATCTGTCAGGACCACAGGGAATTTTACTATTATCCACCACTTCCTTGTTAATGTATGGTCAATACCATGACAAGAAATCTCTCAATAAATATGCAGCGGGGAGATAAATTGCCAGAAAGTTGGGACTACCAGCTGTCAATACAATTAGAGACAAAGGAGGACTGGAGCTGGTCTCAGAGGATTATACAGCCATTTGGGAATTGATTTCCTTGGAGGTTACTGTTCAGAGCTTTTTATCACAAAATCAGCCCATTTGTTGAGAAATACCATTTGTCAGCTCTTTTCTACATTTACATGCATTATTTCTGCCTCTCCCTGCCCAGGCTTCTCTTTTTTAAGGTTGTCTATAAAAATGTACTTACTGTACCTTTTCTCTATAGACATACAGATTCTTATTTATCCAATTGTAATGGCCAAAGTATAAGCTTTTAGATGTAAACTGAAAAACAGGGCAATATTCTTATGCAAGACATCCCCAACTTCTGTTCTCATATTCAGATCTTTATAAGGGGAAGAAAGGCAGCAAGGAGAACAGAACAGAAACTTATCCCTGGGAAATGATGGAGATCACAGAAGATGTACAGTGAGAGGCAGACAAAATGAGCACTTCCTCTGTCTCTGAGTCTCCCCCTGTTAACTATCAAGCAGGAATAACTCTGCAAGGCAAAACAGTACAGTTTGCCAGCTTTCCCCACAGAATATCATTGCACACCTTCCTCTTTGCTGAAGAACTGAATTTTCAGTCCTCTCCATAATAGCTTGCTTTCAAGGCTTTCAGGCTGCCCATGTAACCAGAATAAATCCTCTTGCAGGGAAAGTTTGCTTTACCCTGCAGATATCAGAGTTGGTCAAAACTCTTCTGACAGAACATCTTTAGGGAAGCAAATGCCAATTTGAAAGAATCCTAGCACGCTGGAGGAACACATTGATTGTGTCAAAACTCCAATGACATTTACTGGAACTCTGCCCAGTTTCACATCTACTCATTTTGCCACCTACTGAGCCAATATTTCCAGACTCACAATGATAATAAAACGCAAAAACAAAGTTTAACTAAGCAAAGTTGAGGATCAAAGTTAAGGAGTCATTCAAAACCCTACATAAATGAAATATCTAACTATCTTAAGAATGGCAATATTTGAGAACTGATATAGCAGGGTAGTTTACTGTGGTTTTTTGACTGTCTCAGACTCTTTATTTTTCACATTTTGGAATTCTGACTAAAAGAAAAATTCCCCATTCTGTCCAGCCATGACTGTTTATAAAACGATACCACCCCTTTGTCTCAGCTGCTCTGTTTGTTGCCTAGCACAACTGAAGTACTGAGATTGTGTCCTCAGTTGCTCACAGACAACAGAGGTGTCTGAGCAAAGCTTCCCACCACAACCTGAAAGGGCATTTGTTCCATGGTAAGTCTTGAGAATTGCAGGAAACACCATTGCAAAGCATGTTCATCTTGGGACTGCTTCAAATGGCAGTCAAGAATGGTCACAGAGGTTAATGCTATTCTTGGTTGTGGTAAATGCCAAACCAGCCCTTAACTATGAAACACAACACAACAAGATCACATCAGTGCTTGTGCTCTTACACAAAAGCTTGGAGGATCATGGACTAAAGAGTTCTGACCCAACTCAGTTCTCAGTTAATTCATCCTTCATATATTTATTTCTGCCATAAATTAATCTGCATTGCTTTTTCCTGCTTTCATCTTTTTCTACATTTTTGTAGAACTATCATGCCTCACTTCTTGTTTATTATAATTACAACATTATTGCTACACACAAGCAAACTAAGGAAAACACAAATCAAAGTAGGATCTAAAGTAAAAAGATGAAGAAACACTAACCCATGTTGGGCCAAATCCCACTAATATTAATTAAATTCTCTGTGTTTGAGCTACAGTGCTCTTTACTTCCTGGAATTGATCTTTTCCAGCTCATTTGTTGCTGACTGAACACACAGCATGCCAATCATCCCTCTGCTGCAGCACTGATCACCCTGTTATCAGCTGCCATTAAACTGGTATACAATGTATTGAGAATCTCTCAATATTTAACTTTTTCAGCTCTTCCACTTCTGTTTTAAACCCTATCCTCTCCTAATGCACCATTACTTCCCTGATTCACTGTGATTACTATTCATTAAAATATAGCACTTGGATTTTGTTAACATGACAGCCCTGTAGTTCTACATCACTCTTGTGATCCATGACCTTATTATTTAGTCCCCAATCTCAAACTCAGCTTTAGTACAAGAAACGAGCAGCTTGAAATGTCAGTAATTTGTAAGGTGAACAAAGTATCAGATCCATCAAGTACAACACATGCAAAACAAACAGTGGTATTTAGGCGTGTGAACAAAATGCCAGCAACTGTAGAACACAAATGTAATTTAATAATCCATCTCAAATGTAGCAGTCCAGAACAACACTCTAAAGCCCTCTCCCAAAGATCCTCCATCATTTGTATGATCTTATTCCCTCTTCCCTTCATCTGCCTCCACCTGTCTTGTTTGCTTCTTTTCTTCAGTGTCTACCTACAATTAAAAGTTAGGCCACACTAACCTAATTTGTCAGTTGATTGAATTCCTGCTGCCCATCTCAGAGGGCTGTGTTACACTTGTTAGACAAACAGTAAAGGGGCTGGAAGAGAGCCTTGCTGGAGTAGCTGCAGTCTTTTCCTTACATGCTCCCTACTCCTATCTGCTGTGTGCTGCACTGTCTGCATCTCTCAGGTGGAAATCTCAACTATACAGACATCCTTTAACATCAGAAAGAAACACACATTTCTAAAACACTGTCCTTTTAAAGTAGAAAAATAATCTAGCAGAATCTAGTCCTTCCTCCCAAATACAAAGCTCATCATTACCACCTTTTATGTAGGTATGTAAATGTTACTAGAGATGTGAACAAGAAACTGCATTCTATCCCTGGTTTTTCATGGATAAAAAATTCGAAATCTTTGTGTGTTTTGATAAGACTTTCTAGATTCTGTTTTGCATGGAACATGACTAATAACAGTTGTTCAATTCCATATGTTTCAAGTTGTCTGTGACAAAACAGTTTTCTTAGAGAACAACAAAAATTTTTAAATTCTAATTAAATTAAAACTAAGTCTTGACATGTTTGAAAGCTTTCTTTTAATTGAACTGGGATAAAAACAAAGAAAAGATAGGAACTGAAAGGGATAAAAAAAGTAAGGAAAATCTGTACCACACAAGACCCAAAAAACAACCACATCCACAACACACCAACCGACCAGGGACTACTTAAGAAATAGAGGATTTATCATACAGCCCCAATATGTTATTTCTCAGTATATTCTTCCCTCATAGTAAGTTCTACATGTGCTGCCTACAGTTTCTGAAATGGTAACTTTCCACTTTCCACAGACATGAGAATTTCCTGGCAACTAGAATCAACAGTAACTACTCCTTCCCATGTCAAACAAACTCTAGCATTTTCCATAATTATTCAACTAGTTAAACAGCACAAAAAGTTTTACACACCACTTTAAACACCCTTCTCCAGGTCTTGGTCATACTTGTTGTCCTTTACCCACTTAACTCCTATGGGGGACTGAATGCAAATTATGTTTTGCACAGTTTGTGACAAAAATGCATTTTCCTTAACGTAAAACGGACTGAAAATCATGGGAATTTTTCGAAGACACTGAAGAAACACAAACAACTTGATGACTCCAAAATGATCAGGATAATACCTACTTATAGCCTGAAAAACTAAGAATGCTTTTTGGGTATGTAATACAAATTACAGAGGTCTTGTTACTCTTCATTACATTATCAATAATTTTTGTGGTGGTTGATCTACCAATTGCCAAAAAAATAATTAATGAACAGCAGTAAAACTAACTAGACAAAATTTTACCATGATTTGCTTAGCTTATCCATAGTTATACACCCAAGTACTGCTATGGAGGTAAATGTCTCACTATTAAGAAAACAAATTTTAGTGCCATTAATGGAATAAAACAAAGATTCAAGCCTACTGAACCTAGGAAAAAAAAAGTACAGAAAACATGGAAGTAGCACAACACAGAACAGCCCAAAAGACACATTCAAAACCACACCTTAATCTTGAAAAATTCAAGACCTGATTAACAGTAAAACTGCAGATTTTTGTGTACTAAGATCTGTATGGAAGAGAGCTACTCTGAAAAGAAAAATATGGAGGAATTGCAAATTACCGAAAACACGAAACAACTATTCAAACTCGGGCAGAATGGAAACTAGGCTACCTAACTGCACATCAGATAAATTAAAAAAAGAACATTCCATAATGCTGAGAAATGCGTACAGTGAAAAAATCAGGTCTCCGCTCAAAACTTTTTGAAATCAGTATCAATTAGTTTAAATTACACTTGATGTAATTCCCTTTTCCTAAAACTCTTGATATTAACTTCTGCATTTTACTAAATTACACACAGACACTGTGTCTGCATATGAATCACTTCATATGATGAGCTGTCTGCATTAATTTAGATTTTATTTAACTGGATTAATACTAATAGTCTGTTTTGACAATCAAAAAAGCTTTCTCAAAGACAGAAAATATGATAAATTAAAATGTGTTATGCTGGCATCTCCAAACTTAATAAAGATTACTACTCATTTAAAGCATAGAAAACTAACATTAAAAAATATTTACCCTCAAGAATATAAAACCATTGGCTCATAAGAGCCAGTTTTCATTTGCACTAACTGTTGGTTGAGTCAGGCCAGGAAAATACCATTTAAGTGCTTTTCTGAGAATGCCTCTATTTTTTCCCCAAGTTAAGCAGTTAATTGTGTTTTAGAAAACACATTTAAACTTAAAAGTAAGGATTCAGTGGTTGCTAAGCAGAAAATAATTCATTTGGGCTTTGCTTATAGATGTTCAGATGCTGCAAAGGTGTAATTCAAATCCAGTATTTACGTAGGTTTGAATCTGCACAAGCAGTTCACATCTTCAAGCTCTCATAGCCAAGCTGGGCACTTGAAATATTTTGACAGCAATGATTTGAAATGTGCTTTCTTAGTAGCTAATCAATGAACTGAGTATCAGTTTTGGCAGTACTGTGACACGGGATATGGACCAGTGGTCTCCTCACCCAGGAGTTTCTTAAAAAGATCTTACAGAACAAAGGCAGACTGGTGAAAACCAGGCATCTACATGCAGCTGTAACTCCAGTCAGCATGAGCTGCAACTCCATTTATCATAAAAGGACTGGCATTCTGTGCAGTCATTGTATTCACATAACCTTTAATTACACTTTGATACACTTAAGAAAGGGCTATTAATACCACAGTGAAGGTATTTGCAATGGCAAATTCTCCACCAGTCTCCATCCTTCTGAATGATGTCAGAAATGAAACTCCAGATGCTCACAGGATTGTTAACATCTGAGAAAGAAAGGGCTGCTCTCCAATGATACTCCCTGATTTCAATTTTTTATGTCATATGAAAGCACAGAAGGATTTTTCACATTTATGAACATTTATTAGCTACCACAGAAAAGCACCATAGCTCCATTACAAGTCGAGTGGCAACGAACTGCAAGATGTTTGAAACAAAACCCTTTGTTTAAAAATAACACTCCTTTTCTTGGTTGAACTGCATTTAAACTTACTGCAATGTTCTTCTAATCAAAAGATATGAAATTGCTAAAAAGGTACTATGGAAAACATAGATTAATTCATTAAATTTTAACCTCGCAGCCAAAACCACAATAAACGATATCAACCTGTAATTGCTCAGCCTCTTATTATTGCCAGTCAAATTAAGTTCAGCACTGTTTTCCTGGTGCTGTGGCTGAATAAATGTTCTTCCACCAACTTTGTTCTCATCTAAGTCTTTAGCCATTACAGCAATGTACTCTGCTCAGACCAGACTGTGGAGGCAGCTGCTGAAGGAGTCCCTGCTCGTTGACTCCTCACTGTGCTGCAGTTACACAAGCACACACACACCTGACTCCTTCCTACCAAGCAATACAGCCTACGAGGAAGTCTTGATGACTCTCCACCTAGTTCTCTCATCAGCAGTTTGATGATCCCTATGGAGTCTGCTGTTTCACTGGAGTAGCTCGGGCTGTGACTCACAACCTCAAGTATTTATCTCCTGATGAGCCTGACCTGGAAGGAATTGTTGTGGATTAAACATAACTGAATGAATCCCCACTTGCCCTCACAGCAGCTGACTTGATACTCAGTAGCACTCTTCCTGAAAAAGCTCTGAGAGGGAAAGATCCTAAGCTGTCTTTCTAGGAGACTTAGGTCAAACTTTTATAGTTGGTTCTGATACTTTGAGACTGCCAGATCTCTTGCTCTAGTGGATAAACTGCAGGGTAATTTGGCTTGTTTTAATGAGAAAATCCAAACTTAAGGTAGATCAGGACAACAAATGCAAGAAAAGCATCGGTAAAGTTCTTACAATACTTGTATTTTGAATGTATTACACTCAACAGAAGAAATAGAAAGTTGATGTGCAGGAGCTAATCTTGCACGAATTTGTAAAACAGCCCAGTTACACAAAGACCCAGAGGAAAAATTTCATCAAGGTAATGGTAAATACCAAAGAACAATTTAAGAACATGATCCTGTTAAAGCAAACACATGTAAAGAAAATAAGAGGCAGACAACAGAAAGCTTATTACTTGGAGAGAAATATTACATATGAAAGGAAGGAAAGCAGAATTTGCTAGCAGAGAATTTGGACACTGGGTCAGCACTGATGGAAGGTACAAAGAGAAAGCAGAGGCACCTGTTGGCACTTAAGCAAGTAAACTGATCCACAGCTGGGAGTCATTCTTGCCTGATAAAAAAAACACCTGTCTCCTCAAAGCAGGGGGAAAAAAGGACAAGGAAAAGCAACCTGGCAACACAGAAAAAAAGGGAAAACTGGGAAGAGTGTGCAATGTGGTACGAAGGTACTAAATGGAATTGGAAGAAAGATTTCAAGTTGCAGACCAGCACTGATAAAATTCCGCTAGGGTTCATATTCAAGGCTGCACATGGTAGCAACGGAAGAAAAAAAAAACTTTTCTACCCTTTCAAAAAAACCCATCACCTATTGAATAGTACAATTTTCTGCATTGACAGTAACTATAGCAACTAGGAATAAATGTAGGAAAATCATCTGTACCCACAGCAGTAACAGAACATCTGTGCATCAAGCCCTCAAATTACCAACTTGTCAGTTTTGAAGACAACTCGATCATTAAAAGACTTCCAACACAAAGAATACCATCTGAACCTGGAAGTTCTCAAATGGCATCTAAAATCCTGCATGATGGTTTAAGAACTAACATCACTCTTCCTACTAGAAGAAACTATTATCTTGCAGCAACATTTGTGAACATATATATATAAAAATATATATAACAGTAGCAATTCACCTACAACTCCTCCTCCTAATGGCAAAATTACTGTGGTTAGGTGAAACAGCGAACACAGCAGTAGAGAAAGAGTCTCAGCAAAGCAGCTTTACAGGAGACAGCCAGAACAGAAATACACCTTTTCTACACTGACATTCTCAGTACAAAGCAGGAGTACATCCCCATCACAACCTTAAAAACTAAGCATACAGCATATTGCAAAGTGACCAGTAGCAAAGATGCACTGGAGACCAGCCCCCTCACAGAAATTAAATATGTGCACATTTATCATCCTTATATTTCCAAGAAATACCCTAACTTATTTCACAGTTCACAGGAGACAGAATATTTGTTATTAGGTATCCCAAGTGTTCAGCAATTAGGTGGCAGCACTTTACTGCAGTTGCTTCCAGCAGATCTGTTCATTTCCTTAAATGCCACTTAAAGCCTAAATGATGTCACTCATCTGCAAATGGAGGGACTTGTGCCAAAACCAGTTTTCCTAAAACCCCTTCAGAAATAGGTGCATCAGTGTCTCATGAGGTGGAAGTTCTAAAAATCAGAGGCATCACATCACTGAAATTGCTTTGTATCAACATTACCATGACAGATAGATCTGAAATTAGGTACTAATCCCATTCCAGCTCTGCCATTAACTGATTGACTTGGGGCAAATGAAATGCTTGTCTCTGCCATCTTTTTCACTGACAGATCAATCTCTGTCCAGTAGAGAAGAACACTGGCAGATGTGGCCACAGGACTTGTAATGCATCAATAAATGAACCTTTGGACTACTTCTGCAGACATTTCCTCCCCACTCCCCACAAGCTCAATACTTAAAATTCTGAAAGCAGTGATTCCTTTTCAAAGCATTGGGAATCACAAACTACCCCTGTTCCCACTTCACTCTATTTGCTTTATTTCTGGGATCAGTGCATTCCTCTATATCCATCACCCTTCAAAACTGCTCCAGACTTCTGCAGCCAAGAATGAATAACAAAGTGTTAGAGAAATCAAAGCTAGCTGTTATGTTCATAGGCTTTTAAAAATCAATAAGTAACTCATGTTTTTAAAAGCATTATTGATACAATTAGAATCTCTCTACAGAGATTCTGATGACAGGTTTTGTTTCATTTCTTTTATTTTTGCCTGTCAACGTGACCTGTATATTCCCTGGGTGAATGACATGAAAAACTGTTTTTCCTGTGAAACAGTCTCTGATGTTGGCTCTCTAGGATCCACATGGACGATTGTTACAACTTGTTTCAAACTGGTCTTTGCTTGTTAGTGAAATTGATACAGCACTGTCCATTTTACTTTACAGACCACACTGAACAAATTGCACTGGCAGCATAGGGTGTTTCCAAAACACCAGGCACCACTACCACCACCTAAGCAACAACTGATCTTGCCTAAAAAAAATATTAAGGTTACTCACAATGAAGGAACACCAGGAATTTTGATTATGACCTTGATGTTTTTTCCTCCTGATATATTACAGTTACTAAAATAAAGGTCAGGCTGGAAATATATATTTCTAAATGGTTAAAACATTACTTCATTCTGGCAAGTGAAACTCATCCATAAAATGTGAGTGCCTCCTTTAAACCAGTCATGTACCTTATGAACCATTACTGAGGACTGCTCTGGGGTCTTCTGTGTTAAGGTTATCTATCATGTCCCAATTTATGGGCTTGAGCCTATGCAGAAAGGACACATACTGTAACAACCCACATCAGTTGAACCCTAGTGCCACTGGAGACTGGATTTAATTGCTCCTTGCCCTTAAATGATTTAAAGATCAGCAGGATTTTTGCATTTCAGGAGCAATCAACTTTTCTTAAACAAAGCTAACACACCCAGAAATATGAGACAGACACAAAGATGAAACAGTTTGATTTACTATAGTATTTGTTCAGCTCTAAAGCTAGTAAAGGACAATATGGCAGTTACAACCTATGCACAATCCCATCAAAGGATTTTCATGACAAAAATCAGACACAATAGCAAGTTGGTAAGTTGTCAATTTAAAAAATAGTACATATAATAATGATATTTAATGATCTTATTATAAGCAGAAACAATTAAGCCTTTTAGCTAATGGATTCGATTCTTTGGTTTCTGTTCAACCTCCTCAACTTTCTGAGCTTGAGTCACACCCTATTAGACAACAAGAGGATAGGTACAGCTGGGACCTGCAGGTGGGAGCCAAAATCAAGCCCTCACTCATTCTGAAAATAAAGTACAAGCTATGATCCCTGAACAAGATGTTCTTTCACTATCCTGCTAGCAAGTATCAATGCACCTTCAATGAAGAAGTTCACACTGAACTGGCTGTTCATGCCTTTTAACAACCCTGAGCAGCAATCAGGACCTAACACACGGTCTTCAGGAGAAATATAAACATGTAATATTCCAAAAACTCCAGGCTGTAAATTAGCAATAAAAACTGAGATTCTCTAATTCTATCAATTAAAGCAAAATACAGCAAAGAGCATATTCCAAATGAGTAAGAAATCAGCACAGAGGCACAAACCCCCCAAGCCTGTAAGTGTATCCCCAAACTTAAGAGCCTAAAACAGCAACATACGGGAGTTCAGCAAGCAGATACCTTTGTCCACAAAAACTGCACAGACTTCCCTCATCCAGGCAAGAGCACTTCAAACCATGCAGTCTAAAGCAGGGTCACCCATGCATTCCACAACTGCAGGGCACAGGTGGGCCTCTAATGCACACTGAACACCAATCTGCTCCATCAGGAACAGGCCCTGCAAGGTGGCACCAGCAGCTTGTGTGAGAATTTCAGTCTCCTTGGTGCCAGATGCTTGCTTAATGACTTACTGTAAGTGTCTTTCTTACAGGTGGGTAGGGAAGCTACATTTGTTAAGGTTATAATTTCAGAGTAGTATGTGGCATGGGGACAAACTTGTTTGTCAAATTTGTTCAAAAAACTTTGTTGCTGCTGCTCACCTTGGATTTATGGACTGAGCGTTCTTGATTTCAAAAATTAGGAAAATAAACAGCCTGCTAGATCATTATTGCCCAGTTCTTCGTTTTTTATATGCAATTTGTAACATGTCTGTGTCTATGCAGTACACTATAAGCTAACAGTAGTGCAGTCACAATATGAATTAGTACATTACATACCATAAAAACGTTGTGCACTGCAATTCTTACAAGCATCTTGCTTGCTTTTAAATGGGAGCTACAAGCTGAGGCAGCTGGTTGCAAAAATGCCCTCTGCTGTCGTGATGATTCCCTCTGGGTCAGCTCCCCATCTGCTTTTGGCACAGATGCATCCCTGCCTGGTGCCTCCTGAAGACCAGCTGACCTCACCTTGGTGCTGTGCTACAATGGCAAGTGGCTACATGTGCTTTGCTTTTTGCCAACACTCATTCAAGATTCACACCAGCATGAATTTGAGTCATTCTCTACAGCATTCCCCTGAACTCCTTTCATCGGCAGACTTTGATGTCATTCTTTTTAAAAATTAATGCATTAATGCTCTGAGCAAAAAGACCTTGGCAGGGAATAAAACTAGTTGCAGGGTTCTCTCATGCTCATTAGCTTCTTTCTAAATATTTCCCATTATCTGGTGATTTCGCTAAGTAAAAACCCTAACACTGCATAGAATTACTTTATATCATCCCTTGCCTACTAATAGGATTATGATTATGATGAAGAACTAAACCATGGACTATCAGACAATGGCCAAGAGAAACAAAAAGAGACTCGTCTTTCTTTTATACTTAATAAGAGAATCACCATGGACAATGAAAGCAACAAAGGCTTTAAACTATGTATGTTCATGTATGTGGCCAGATAACCCATGAAAACCCAAATTGTTCCACAACACTGTCAGACACAGTACACAGTTTTTCTGGCCAAAAAAACCTCCCAATTTCCATTAATCAAACAACTCAAGTTCTCAAAGGCTTGAGTATGAGGCTTTTCTGCCCTGAATTCAAGAGTAGCCAACCAGTCCTGGTTAACTACTCAATGACATGATACCCAGGAAATACCAAGCCTGTGTTTAGGACCATGTGACACCAAGAACTGGTGTAATCTGACATGCTCCTCAATACCACCCAATTGCCTGCAAAATGCTGCTTTAATTTCACAAATAACACCTGTCAATATTTCAACAGTTTGTCCTTTAGATTATCTTTCAATAACAAAAAAAAGCAATTAGAACTACTATGTGTTTTCTTGAAGAAACTGACAATTCTAAACACTTGATACCAATGAAATCAAGAAAGGAGCTCCTGTTTAGCTGTCCAAACTTGCCATCTCTGTATGTTTAACTACATTCTTTCAGCAACAACTCGTATTTCACAGTAGTCCTATAGCTCCAAAATAAGTTAATGTAACACAGTATGGTTATTCAGAAGCACAAAGACAAAAAGAAAACCATTCACTGCTTAACGGCAGCAACAGCAGCGCAGGGTTAAAATTCAGAAAAATACTCCTCTCAGTCATCTCTGCCGAAACTGATTCTTCTGCTCAACTGCCCAAATGACAAAAAACCTCAGTCAACAAATTATAACAAGTGAATGACTTGCACCTAATGTTTTCTCTGCTGTAGCTACCTCTAAGTCTTAGCACCTGGTACTGCATGGTCCCAAAAATGCAACAAATGAAGACACCGCACAGCTTAGTGGTCAGGTCTACATTTGGCTCTTTTTCTGGTGAAGAATACTCACGGTTATGCAGGGAGCACTTCCCAGTCCTCCTGCCTCTCCACAGTGTACACCTACTACAGCAAGTGATCTGCACAGAGGAATATAACATGATACAGAAGAGTCCTTTTGGCTAGATTTATTTCTAACCCATATTAAAGTCTGTATCAAGACAGTTCCAAAACCCAGACATCCAGACATTCTGAAATCAATCATTACTTGTGAGGCTCAAGGAACAAGAAATTAATTCTGGCTGCCTACAGTAACCCAGCTAAGCTTGCTTTCAACCTACAAGGCTTCTTTATCTGCTTCCCACCTGCTCCAAAAAATAGGCCTGCAGAGACACTTCAAGTTCAGAGCTTGCAGACAAAACTTTGCCGGGCTGTGAGGAACTCTGAATGCAATGTTCTCTGCTATCTCATCTGAAATGAGACTCATTAAGGCACAGAACAAAATCAAGATAAGGACCTTGTTCCTAATGGCTGACAGCTCTAACAGAGCTCTGCACCTCATGGTCATCAGCACAGCACACGCTTGACATTTTTAACACAGGTCCCCGCAGTTTTATTTTTGCTAGAGCTTGAAGAAATTAATGTACAAATACCACTTGTCAAAAACTAACTGAAAAAAGCCACATTGGATGAAACTGCATCTGCTGAGAATAAACTCACTGCTAATAGTAGTTGGATCTGGGTAAACAAATATTTCTTTCTTGTACAGATTATCAATTCTCCACAGATACACTAAAATTCAAAACTGAAAGATACACTCCAAGCTAGCAACAGCTGATTAAGTTGCATAAAGAAAAACACCACAATAGGTGGCTTAGAGCACATTACTTTGTGCCACTATCTAAGAATTTACAGGTAATGGTCATTGACAGCAACTGGGATGAGTGCTTTTATCATAGTTTGGCTTCTCCCTTTATGCAGAAAACAGGTGATGGAATTGAACTTTATTTCCACACACATAAGTAAACTCACCAAAGCACAAAAGATTTTCTTTTAGTATTCTCTAAGCCATCTACATCAACCTCTAGGGTAACACAAAACTTGTATCTTGAGCTTCCCTTGAAGTTATATTTTTAAGCAAATAAACATCTTAAATTACATTATTTTTATTTGTTCTCTTCTGGTATTCCTTTTACAGTCTCAACTGAATCACTAATTACTTCATGATTAAGCACTCTTAAAGGCTAAACTAATAAAAAGAAATTAGTCACTGGGCAGATGCAAGAGCTAAGCCTCACAGAAGGGGCAGAGGCAGTTTCAAAGGAAGTTAAAACAGGGATGAGGAATAACCTAGAATGAGACTGGAAGACCATACACTTGGAACTACATCACAAAGCATGAGCAATCTCATAACCAAAGGACCCAGGGAAGAAAGATGACAAAGTCTACTACACACATTAAATGCCATCTGACTAACCTGTAACAACTGAAAACCCACTGAAAAGTTCATTTACTTCCTGTGTCTAGTTGACCAGCTGGCCACAGACAGCAATTACCAGCTTCTTGCATTAGCTCACTGAACTGCCAGTACTTCAGAGTAGCTGCAGGTACACCTTACTCTGATACAGACTTTACACCTTTGTGGTTGCCTGGTGACTTTTTAAGGGATGAAAACTTGTCCTCATGCTTACCAGAGTCCAGAAGCACACTGGTAAGTTTCCTAAAGGAGCAGATATCTGAAAAAGAACTGTAGGACTTGAGGAATATCCCTGTTTGACATACAGCAATGTATTTTTAGCTTGCATATACTTATTCTGATTAGTATTGTACCACACAACTAACCAGTGTATTAGAAATTACATCCTGCTGTTTAAGAGGTTGCTTTTAACAAAATTAATCCCCTCCTTACATTTTCAATGCGGCTGAACTGGAACAAGCAATATCAGCATCCTGAAAGGCAGGAGAGAGCTTCTCTGTGTCTCTCAATACACATCTCCAACAGGAACATGATATGCAAGTGTAAACCATCCTTAAATAAATTGGCCTGCCCCCTCCAATACTTACTGGAAAAGGACAGTTTTACCAATTAATAGAATCTAGAGCCCATACTCAGAGGAGCAACTGTTTAAGAAAAGACAACACAGCCTTACACCTGCTATCTCTGTGCTGCCTCTGTATGGTCACAGCCACAGCTGTGAAGGATGCTGGCACTGACACTGCCTTCAGCACAGCAGAGATGGAATATATGCTGTGATAACTAATCCACTATCAACTCTTCTGCAGAACTACCAGGCAACAAATTCTTTTGGTTGTATCAAGCATCACTGGGAATGAAGAGCAGCAGAAACTTGTTCAGTTTTGTTTCACAGTCACAGACAAAGCTATAGACCACATTCATAGAAAATTATGAGGTGCTCAGCTAGCAGTTTATCACTACAATGAGACCTCACCAAAAAGACAACTGACAAATAGGTGAGTAAAGGGGTTGGGAAGGAGAGGGAGTTGTGCTCATCTACATCCACTGCCCACACCAATCCTTACAAAACCTGCTTTTGATCAGCAATCTATTCAAGCTCCTGAAGGGACACTTCCACTACAGAGGTACTGAACAGAGCTTGGGCAAAACGCCACAGTAAGAACACACAGAACCAAACTTCAGAACAAACTACTCATATCAAATACAGAAATGCATACACAACATACATTTAGAAGTACTCTTCAAGCCACAGTTCGTACTCTGTTCAAAAGTTAGCCTCTGAGGTAATTGGCTGTCCCATAACTCACTGCATAGCCACTATTATTGTGGTTACAAAGAATGACTAAGAACAGAAAGTGATTTCACTCAGCAGTGCACTCACAACCTGAAAAGAACTCTGAAGTCTTTTCCCTGTAATAAGCAGAATATACTCTGCTGTAATTGCTGGGTTGTTCATCCTAGTTCCCTGGTGGCATTTACTGAAATGCCATCAATTCAAATTAGTTTTCATAAACTCCGCAGTCTGGGACCCTGAAATATCATTGTCTTCTTAGTATTCCTTTTCTAATAAATAGCAAATTAATTAATATCTGATAAACAGCAAAAGCCAAGCAAATTGTATTTTTATATATCATGTTTGTACCAGGACAAGTGATCCATTACAGAAACTGCACCTACTGAGGTTTGCTTATACACACAAATACGACAAAGTTATGGACTGGTCATATAAACACAACGTAAAACCAAAACAGTTCACAGAAGGTATCTATCAAATAACCCCATTCTGACAAAAAAACATCCCCCTTAACACTTTCTGTCTCAAAAAAATCCCAACACCAAACCCCAAAATAAAAAGAACAACCTCCACAGAAAATCCTCTACAGCTCATCCCCACTTTTATTTGAGGAACATAAACCAAAAGCCATAGGAGACATAATTTCATTCTCAAGATGAACAGTAACTGCTGTCAACATTTTAGCCTGCTGAATTTGACTTTCACCATCTAAGTTTGTTTTCTATTTTATTTCTCACATTTCTTGTCACAAAGAACACCTTTTTTACACACCTACACAGGTGAAATGAAAAACAACTGGGTTGATTACAAGAACCAGAGACTACAAAACACTGACAAAGTCACAGAAGACCAGGCAGTATTTACTGCTGACAAGAAGACTGACTTTAATGCCCCTATGCCACCTTACTCACAAATTTCTTTCCACCAAGGCCATTAATCAATGTGTCACCGACATGGCAGAAGCTGTCACCTCTCTTGGTTGTTACACTGCTGCAGACATCAACCAGTGCAGCTTCACCCAGAACTGACACCTGAGCTGAACTCTGGGAACACTGCAGCAGTTGTCAGTGGAGAGATGACTGAGACCTACCTGCTTTCCAACACCTTGCCTTTCACACTGGGTAAGGACACTTGCAGTGATCCCTTACAAATACAGGTGGGATTTTAAATTTGAGTTCCCTGCCATTTAAAGATATTTTCAATACTTTAAGAAAAAACCCCTTATTCCTATCTCCCAAGAACGATTCAGTGGGTCAGAAGAGATGCCTGAAGATGAGTCAAGCTGTTGTGATTACCTTGTACAGCATTTGTCATACAAAATTTCACGTTTCTTTACTAATAGCACAATTGCCTAAGCACTTGTATGACTCCATTTCTTCCACTGATGTCATAAATGAAATAAAAAATCATTATCATCTTTATCTTTGGAAGACTGAGCAAAACCATACCAGGTGACATACAACTCTATCAGAAAATTATGGCACTTTCTGCAATAAACATTGAATTTAATAAATTTCAAACTTATGTCTTTACTACTAAGTCAGCTTCCCTCACCTGCTGTTCTTACTTCCTAGCTCAATGACCCAAACTAAACAAGTCAGAAGTGATCTCAAACCACATCCTGAAACTTTGGTTCACACAGGCAGGCCAAAGGTAACACAGGAGGAGAGTATGTCTACAAACTACACGCAGCATATTTTAAAAATACACAACAGACTACAGTTATTAGCTCAAACCTCACTTACATAAAGAGCAGTGATAAAATCACAGTAGGAAAATTAGGAAACACATACTACCTAAAGACAAGATTCTTGAACAAGAGAATTGAATTAAAAAGTGAGAAAAATGTAACTTCAACTGCAATTAAAAATTGCCAGCTCAGCCTCTCCTCCTTTCTTTGGTTCTACTCATAGGACCATTTGGCTGCAACAAAGAAATTTGTGGCCAAGTGAAAAAGGCGTCAAGAGGCTTTAAAAAACCCTGATATGTCACATATCTTTTTTTTAACTCAGTAATTATTATCTTAAAAAAACCCCCCAACAACAACAAACCAGAGCACTGCTAGGAAAAAGAACTGTTATACTGCATTCCCACATGCATGACTTAAATGCAAACCTATATTCCTGGATATAAATACAGGCCTCATCCCAATAAATTTTTCAAGTCAGACTACTGAGTTATTTCCCTTATGCCTTGAAAACAATCTCAGAACAGTGTGGGGTCTGTCCCACCCTACCACCCTCCAAACTTCTGGGTTCACACCCAAATCCATATTCCAATCCTCAGTCCCTCTTATAGTGCACCAAGACAGCTGAAGGAAAAAGCTTCAATGGTGAAGAACATCAGTAGTACATATTCTTATATATATTTAAATGATCAAACACAAGGCATTATTACAACAGAGGCTGTCAACAAGAGAGCTGTAAGCTACAGAGGGAAAGAAAAGCAGAAGATAGCAGCTCCAAGTATGCTTGTCATCCATAATCAACTTGAATAAAATGCACTTAAAAAGTTGTAAAATTTTTCAGTACTTCCCAGCATGGCATTGCAAACTAAATGCACTTCTCCTCCTGCAAAATCCAACTGTTGGCACTCAGAAAACACAACACCTTCTGTCCATTTAGAGGTCTATCAATCGCACAGCACAGTAGGTAGACAACTGAATCCTGCCTTTTTCCTCACTCCTCCTGACAGAAATAATTTACAAGTAACAAGAGGATTGCTTTGCTCTGATATGTAACAAACTCAAAATGGTTACAGTTCCATTTCAAGTATTATTCAAAAAAATGCTCTAAGCACAAGAACTCACAGGTTGTCAAAGGGAATGACAAATAGAAGTCCTTGACATTCATCATTACAGTCCCTTCTTTTGTTTGCAGCTTATATGTGAGAAAACACAGGGCTATTCCTTCAGAGCAGGTCTGGAAGAGTAACACTGATTACTTGATTATTAGGTACGTTTTAATTTAGAAAAAGCAAGATTCCAAGTCAATATTACTACATTGATGTAAATAAAGTCTTAGCTCAACTCAACAGCAGGGAGCTTTCAAAAAACAGCAGAGCCTGGTCAATTTATGATCAACAAAATTTCTTCTCATAGCTGACAGCTGGAAAACATTACTCCAAAAAGTCTATCTGCATTTCATTAAGGACTGGCATCATGAAGCTCCTACACATTGTTGCATTATGAAGTGAACAGAAAGTTGGAGGATGAGAACTACCAGGTGTGTAAAGTGACAAGCTCAGTGGTCACAGCTATTTAAACATGTACAAGACAGTTTTCCAATCCACTAGTGAAGGTCAAAATCAGAACTCAGCCACACAAACAGTCCCACAGCAGTGCAGCTCCACACACAGAACACTTCCAGCCACATCTTTGGCATTCCTGTACATATTCTAGCCCAAAGATCACACATCTTACTATTTGATATAATTACCAAGAGAAAACTAAACACAACTGAGTATTTACTGTACTCATGGAAATTTAAGTAACATTAACTTCCACTACCTGTTAACACCAAGAACCCCCCAAGTGTTTGCTGCTTCTCTATTGCCTGCTCATGATTGCATTAAATTGTAAAACAACTGACAAGACAAGCTTGAAATCCAAGTCAAAAGAGATCCAAGCAGAGGAAAACATGCAGACCTGGGAGGATTTCCCTCACCAATCCTCTGCTGCTGTTTCTGTTTCATGGTTGTTTCCCACCCTACTCAGACTACACAATTAACACTGACCAGGTGCTTGCTGCATCATTGTTTCTTCAACACCTCCTGGACTACAGCCTGAATTCCACCAAGCTCAGAGAACTGCTCTAAATGAACTGCTCCTCAGTGGGTGGCAGACCTAACCACAGGAAACACTTTCCTCTCTCCCAGGCTGACAGCAGGAGTTGCAGTCCAAGTTATCCAGCCTGAGCAGTTCTGAAGTCCGGTCCTTACCCATCATGCTACAGAATCTCTGCCTAAGTGAGAAATACACGAAATGGCTATTTCCAAGCTACCTTTCCTCACAGTTTGCCTGGTTACATTCAGTTTGGAAATAGTTTTTAATACTTACTAAAAGGTATTATGGAAAAACTTGGAACAAAACCCTAGCCTGCTGCTAGTGTTACAACACTTGCCCACATTTATCACTCCAGAAATATCTTTAGTAATAATTGATTAACAACATCTTCAGCCAAGTACATGAAAGTTCATTAACAACATTCAAACATAATACATAAAGCTCTATACATGCTTTCTAAATAAAACTGAGGTAATTCTCCCCTCTATAAACATGGCAGAAGCAGAGCTCTTCAGTAAGCAGTAATCTTTACATCCACACAATTCATCTAAAACCTAGCTAGTTACACTTGTGCACGCAATGCTTAGGAATTACAGGCATGAAATCTGTGCAATTCAAATATTTAAGGATGAACTTCCATATTGAGTTACACAGTACACTTATTCTAGCTCTCTGCTTTATATGAATTTGGCAGACATCAAGCCTGTACCACTACTTTACAATTCTTTATCAAACTTCAGTACAAGATTTTTAGCATGTTAAAAAACAGTCATGGCCCTCCCAGACATTCTGGGCAAGTGAACCCAAAGCTGCTTACATATTATGTATAGTGAAAAAACAAATATAGCTCTCTGGAAAAGAAATTAAAGCCCTCCAAAAAGCTATATGAAAAACCCCCTTGCATTTAACTGCTAGAAAGTTTTTTTTTTTCTCTCATGAATGATTAAGAAAAAACAAAAGACTGTTACTTAGTTGGTACCATCTCAAATGTATTCCTCAGCACAGAAATACTTCTGTATCATAAGTGGCTTAACTTGCAATTATTTAAACAAGACCCTTCTGTCAGCTCATTTCCTAAGCTATTCAAGTAGATCATTTTGTAGAAGTCTACTTCACATTCAAAGATCAAGGAGGGATGGATTTTTCATAATTGCCTTCCTATATTCAGATTATTTGTTTAAGGACAGCCGTCTTTCACCACTGCTTCTCTCAGTCACACATCCAAGTGATCAACTGCTGAAATTTGTTATTTCTTTTCTATTTCAGAACAGTTCAGGATTGTACCATTTTGGCACCGCAATTCAGCTGTGTCCTAGTTCTTTTCCTCTTATTTAGGAATGGCTTATTAAGCCTGGCTCTTAGACAATGAGATAAATAATAGCTGTTGAGTTTATTGTATTTGAAGGTCCTTTTTCACACCACCTTCAGCAATGCCTGTTCACAAGCTGACCAAAATCAGTTGTGTAGAAACCGTAAATTCTTTATGGGGAAATAACTGAACCACTAGACAAAAGAACACCAATATAAAATACATTGCCATTAATTCCCTTCCCCACTTCCAAAGTTCACAATCTGCTGGGAGAGGTTTGTTAGAATGATGTATGTATTTAATTTAATCCAAACGGGAAATACAATAGGTTCCAAAATGTTAAGCATACTGTGGCCATTATTATCACATATTAGCTGTGATCCACCATATGACCCCACATTTTCCCAATAATCTAGGGATTTCTCTCTGTAGTTCATTATTTCTCTTCTTCCATCTTAATTCACACATAGCTGCATACATCATCATAGAACATGAAGAAGCCCCTAGTCCTGGCAGCCCCTAGGACTGCTTTCACAGAGGGAAACACTGGGGATAAGCATAGGAAACAAAATTCACTACTGCTGTAAAACTCTACCCCTTGAGAGCAGAGCTGCTTCTATCTCTTGAGTTGCTAGATAGTGACAAGACAGTTACGAACACTGGCATCCTTTGACAATTAAATAAACTGAGTAGAAACAATTCACGACGTTCCTCTGCACTCTGCACAACCAACAATATCCCAAGACTGCTCATGCCACAGTTCAAGACAAGTTATTGCTTTGCAACTCAAGCACAGAATACATCAACACATGATGAAGTCACAGAAAGGATTAGTAAACATTACAAGTGTTTGTACAGGTAGCTCCTATGTTTTAAAAAGCTACTCAATATAACTGACAGCAAATGGCAGGTTTTAAGGTGAACATCACCTCAAGTCAGGAAGGAAAAAGCACAGGAAGGACAGATGACCAGTGGATTACATGTACTTTTCATCATAAATCTGGGATCAGACAAGAAAGTAAAGCCCATCTTAAAATTAACACTGAAATTAAAGATACTGGGCTATGTTACTGATTAGTATGACAACAGAAAACCAAATTATTCTTTTTTTTAAATGAACTTGCACAAATCCTTTAGATCCAGATTACCATACTTTCTAAAATGAGCTTCAGAGCCTACAGGGACTTTGATACACATCAGCTGCATCAGGATCTTGTCAAACACTTCTGGGTTGTGTTGACTGAAAAAGCAAAGAGCCTGGAACATAGACTGCCAGAATTCTGAGAAATACCTGATGGGGATTTTGGCTCAGGAAGTACTGACAGAGGACACAGCAAGGTTATCAAGCCATCTGGCAGTTCCCAAAAATATTCAAAGGAAATATAACATCGAGCCCCTTATGTTGAGAGAAGGGGAAGACAGAAAAAAGAAATATTTACTAAAATTCAGCCAGAATAAGCTCAGAAAATAGTACTCACTTCATGCCTAAAAGAACTAATCAATAAACAGTGTCCCATGGATAAAATGCTGAGGAGATAAAAATCTAAAGATGCTTTGGGAAAACACAGGTGAAATATGAAATAAGCCATCTAGCTGGAAGAGACTTGGATAAAAAGAACCACTGCAAGTATCTTCAACAGCACTGCAGATACTGAAAATGCTCTGGGCTAAACCATTCCATGCTTGCAGGAATGAACACAGAATAACTACCACTCCCTTTGCATGCACAGCCAGGACATGAATCAGTGACCTCTTGCTTTTCTGGGGAATTTATCCAGTTGAAAGACAGCCAGCACAAGGAAAGAACACCTTTCATACAAATACAGTGCCTCCCTCTGCTCAACTCAGGACTGATTCATAAGGCACAGCATTTCAGACCCCACAGGTCTGGCTGTGCCAGAAGGAACTCAGATAACAGGATTTCGGCCTGTTCCTATGATGACACAGTACAACCACAGAAAAAGATACTATTTCTTGTGATGTGTCTTCTCCTTGACACTTCTGCAACTGTTGTGTCATCAATTGAGTTTATGGGGACCTGATCCGGCTCACTCAGCCCAGACTCAAAACACACTGCTTGTTCATTGAAAAGGCAAAAATCTCTGAAGGGAGCTTGGAAAAATATCTGTGTACTGCATATAATTAGTCTCTTAGCCAATATATTCTCTTTCAGAGAATATTACTGTCCCAGTAACACTCAAGGTAAAAAATTATAATCTTAAACACAGTCTCAAGTTGTAACTGTCCAGTACCATGAGAATCTGGTCCTTTTCCTCTGAAAACAAGCCAAAGCAAAACTTAACATTTTTTATTCTATTCAGAAATATTATTGTAACGGATAACTTTTCTTAAGATGAAAAATACATCCTTTCACTTCAAAGTTGTGCTTGATATTAACTTTTTTCTAAAATTTTATTCAAAGTTAATTTTAATCAGAGTGGGGGTTTTTGCTACTCATATTAATTCATTTTGGACTAAGTCACATATTTCTAAATAAAACAGCTTATATGTGATGATGGACCATTATCAAGTTTAATAAGGAACTGGAGTACTGTTCAAATGATTTTTTTAAATGTGTCTTGGTCACAGGGACTTACTGAGTTCTCATGTAAAATACAGAGCCACAAACTAAAGTCACTGCATTTAAAACCACACATCTGCCTGACTGCAGGCAGCATTACAATCCTCTCACTCCAAGTTCTCAAATCCCTGTCCATCTGTACTTTAAAACATAGCTCTATTTTCAGCTACTCCATCACTCTCCCACATGGAAAGAAATGAGAAGTGTCAAGAGCTACTGAAAACTGAATTTCCACAGTTGGTCAGCACATCAGCATTCAAAACAGCTGTTGCTATAATTGTGGTGCATTGAAAAAAGTACATTCACCAGCCTCTAACTCTTCTATGCTGTTATCATGTCAGACACTGCTTTTAAGTATCTAAACTTCAGAGGTTTACTTTCTTACAATCAATGTGTCATGTAAACCCCAACATTTCCAAGGACAACAGACTCCTAACAAAGTTTGCATTGTCCAAGGTAGATCACCCCACCATTTATGAAAACAGGTAACACTTGTGAGTATTAGGATGCAGGAGCAAGACTCAAAACCAACACAGAGCTCACATCTACTCTAACACTTCTAAAGGCACAAGACAGTTGTGTTTTTCCCATCCCTCTCCATTCCTTTCTATTATCTATAATGATCATACAACCACCTTTCTTCTATTAAAAGCAGGAACATTTCTTTTTCAGCATGTCTCTATCACAAGATGTATCTCAAGGGGACAAACCTCCAACACACTCACAGCACACACTCCTAAAGAGCAGGGCCATGGGGGAAGTCTACCTCTGAACTCCAGTCAATCCAAACAGCTCTCAAGAACCAGAGCCTCTCAAAGAAAAGTCAAATTACTAATCACTGGGACACTACTGCTTCCCCAAAAGCTTCCTGTCTGCTGACACAAGCTTTCCCTGCTGTATGTCAAAAAACCAACAGTGCCTGACACAGCATGAGTTTTAACAAGATAGTCCTGCCCACACTGTCACCTTTTTTTCAGGTATTTTTCTAAAGGAGGAAAAAGCACTAAAGAACTAATAACCTTGAATCCCTTCAGCACTGCACACACTATCCAACTAATTTCAGTTCAATTAAAAAAAAAAAAAAGCCCAGCAAAACCCATAAAAAACTCCAGAAACGATGAAAGGGATATCAAAGGTAGGATGATCTCTGACCCACAGATCACCTGCAGCTGTATGATTCATCAGGAGCTGATGACCATTTCCTCCATTTCCACAGGGTGACACCTGCACAACAATCCATCTCTGGCACTCTATTCCCCTACAGCAGCTCCTGCAGGAACAGATGTTATGAGCTCATTTTGTGTGTACTGGTCATAAATGCCAGATGTTTCAGAAGGAGGAAGAACAATTTCGAGACTATTTCAGCAAGGACAGTGAGCATGAAGGAGACACCAAAATACTGTGTGGGTCTCAGCTGGGGAAGAGATGTGACATTTAATGCAGCAAGGCCAGCACTGTGCAGAGCAGCCAGCCCACACATCCTCAGCAGGACAGCCTGCCAGTCCTTCCCTTGCAGAACCCCTTTTGCTCCAAACATCCATCACAGCAGCAAGCACCAGGCAAGCACATTTCTGCTTTGTGCTCTGCTCCATGCACTCCTGTCAGTACTGACACATTGTGATTGTGCTGTTTTTTTTTATGAGCAGTCAATGGGAACGTCATTAGTAACCTCATAGCTCAGCATAGGGAAAACCAGCAAGATTTCAGGATAAGAGACATGGGACAGCACCCTAAATATTTATACCAGGTGACAGTTGCCAAGCTATGACAGTCAGATAACAGCACAGGGCCAGATGACAACTGACAATAGCTGCAAGTGAACTGGGTTAGACACTCCAGCAGCCACTGGCTGCAGCAGGGATGCCACTGACAGGATTTAGAAACAGGATGGACTGGAAACCTGCCACAATATAACACTACCTGGCTGCCAGACTGAGGCTGGACTTCCTTCAGCCACAGATAATAATATATTCATTTAGAATTTCAGTGTAACACTGCTCATAACGTTTAAAATACTAGAATAAAGTGTCCTTATCCCAGTGAGCTGGAAAAAGGTCCTTGACCAACAGACTTGGCTCAGTCTTCTAAGATTATCCAACAGTAAAAGCTCTACAGTGCTGGAAAACAATGTGCTGGTTACAGACAACAGCTGCACACAATGTTCCAGCTCCACTAAGAGGAACTCTGAGAAAGCTCTGCCTTCATTTGACCAAAATAAACCAGGACCAACACTCAACTTCATGCATTTTGCAGCATCAACTACTTCCTTCAAAGCCATCAACCTCTGAAGAACCGTCTGTCATTTGGTTTCAGTTTATTCTTTTCAGTTTATGATAAACCCTGTAGGACAACAAGCTTAATGTTATCCATAATTTCTTAAAATTCCAACTTAGATTATGATCAGAAACCAGTTATTTTGTATGAAAAAAATGCAGATATGAATTTTACCTCAAAGAGTGTAGAGACATGGGGAAATCAAGTGGAAGAGAAAAAGAACATCATGCAACCATCACTGACAAAAGGGAAGCTCTCTCCCCTGCTGTCTGTATGTCTCCCAAGCTGTTTCCCACCTCCTTCACTGGAAAAACATTTTGCCAAAAAAATAACCATTTCCAACGCATTTTTCAGAAGACAGAAGAGTAATATTTCTTCCACAGTACCTCAACCAACATCAGCAGTGACTATCACTAGTAGAAATATCTGAAATCACAGCGAGGAGATTCTCTCTCGCTTCTGTTGTTACTTCTAGGAGATCAACAGCTGAGATCTCGAGACTGAATTTCTGGGTGCAGTTTTGCTGCTCTGCTTAGAAAAGGATTTAGAATTTGCTCTCTATACTGCTCTTCCTTCTCTTTGGCACAACAACCAAACATGATTTAAACAGGATCCAAGTTGTGCACAACTGACAGTTTCTGCAGTGTATCATCCTCAAATCCCTTGTTCCCTTCACGACCTCCTTGTAGCTCCCCTCAGCGTGTCACTGAGCGAGACAAGCTCAGCTGCCTGAGTGCTGCTCAGTGCTCAGGGACTGTGGGAGGAAGGACAACCATTCCAAACCCCTGACTGCTCACTGAGGTCGCACCAGGCAGCAAATGTGCTGTCACGGAGAGGAAAGGGAACACCTTTCAAATCATCACCACAGCACGCAGCTCGCTAAGCTTCACAAACTGGAGAAATCCACACCAAGATGTTACACTGGGTCTAGGTAAATTCCTTTCTGCCCACTTCCTCTGTGACAGACTAACTGCTTTGACAGAACTGGTACGTAAGTGTTCACAAGAAATAAAGCAAAGTGCTCTCAAATGGTTACTTGTGTGACAAAATGGATTTTTAAACTGTCCTTTAAGTCATGTTGCTTGACCAATAATTAGATAAGTACACAAGAGACACATTAAAGATTCATGTTACTCATTTTAACAAATACCAGCCTGTCAGAAGTGCTATCATGTACATCTGCAGAAATCTAGCAGTAAACACAAACAATATGCAACAACCAGCCACTTATCCCTATGTGCCTAGCATTACACTATAAACAAAATCATTCTTCTGCAAACTGGAAAAAACAGGAAAACAAAATTTAAGGCTGCACCTTTTTTCTCTCTATATTTGCTGAAATACTTTTAATTCCAAAGTACACTGTACTCTTCATCCCCCACTCTCCAAAGCAAAAGTTTTAGCACTAAAATTTAAGAGATTAGTGCCCAGCAGGTGATAATTGCAGTGGCACAAAATGCAAGAACCACAATATTAAATTGAGCCATGTTCAATCAGCTTAAGAAGAAACAAAAAGCCCCTCACAAACTACACAACTAAAAGCACAAACCATACCCATAAAAGTTTTGGTCTGAGCAAAAGAAATGTTTTCAATCAGCCTTTCCACCAGACATTTAAGACCCACTGAAGGAAAGCAGCCTCCTCCCACTCCTTGACAGTGCAATTCAGGGTCAGCTGTGCATGACAACCATCTAGTGATGATCAACCTTTTGCTTAAAAAATAAATGCATGAAAAACCCCACAATTTGTATAAATGTGTTAATTTGATACTCCAGTCAGGCCCTTGTTACCAACAGGTCAATACAGTCACACTGTGCTTACTGCTCTCCTGGCCTGATACTTACCAAACCCAGCAACAATCACGACAGAAATGAGTTTTACAAGGTAAAATAACACAGTGTAAAAACACATGTAAGTAACATGAATTTACAGTCATTCAGTTAAGGATTTTATCATCTTAGCTGCAACAATTTTGAAAAACTGAAACACAATTTGTCTTGAAAACAAAAAAAAACTTGCATTGCTCAGTGTCTGGACACCAGGTTAACAAGTTCTGCTTGGGTCAAAATATTTATGTGCCTACTTACCATCAGCAACAGGCAATTACTTACCCTTAGAGATCTTGTGAGACGCTGCCTGCAGGATTCTGCAACAAAGATGAACTAAACACTTACCATATTCCAATGCATCAAGCTTCTTAAAGTTGGCTTCATCTCCATCTTCTCCCTTGGTAAAAACCTGTCAAATTTTACCCACACCAAAAGACACGACACATTTTGAAAATCACTTTATTTGTGGACAGAAGAAGACTTTAGTTAGTGCTTACCTCTTTCTGCAGCACATCTTGACCTTCATGTGTTTTAGCTGACTGAAGTCACCTTCTTTCTTCCTGTTGTTCATAGGTTGCATGCATGTTCACATAATTAAGTGTGCTTGAATACTGATGGCAATTGTGATGGCATTTCTCAGTGTTTCAATTAATAAAATTAAAAATAATAGTGACTGCACATGGTGTGCCTCATGGGCTGCCCAAGTAAGCAGTGGTAGTACATATCCTGCTGGATTGCCACACATAGAAAAACAACTCTATTAAAAATTAACATTATTTCCTCTACAAGAGATGTTTCACATTTTCATTCTTCCAATATTATGTCTGAATAACCACTTAGCACGCAGTAAGTATTTTTGCTACTCTACCTACTGGTATTTGGGCGACCCAGTGCAGTATTCTAGCACAGCTAGGTTTGGAACTTGTTTGCATTTTCCTTTGAAACTAATATAAATAAATTTCAAGTCAGAACAAAAAAACTTCCATGTTGCTGTTCCAGAGGAAAAGTGAAATTCCTAATTCTTAATTGAACATTGAAGGCTATTCATGCTTTATAAAATTCCAGAGAAGGAAAAGAAAAAAAAAAACCCCCCTCAACTTGAGATTCCAAAGGAAAACCATCTCCAGCTGGTTACAAACCTGGCTGAGTTACCCAGGTTTCACCATAGTTACAGATGAGAAAGTTTTTCTCTCCTAAACATTTTCTGTATTCTTTTACACTAGCTCAAAGTCTCAACTTTTTTTTTTTCTTGACTTAATCAACTCTTAAGTATTAAAAACTGTAGAATTAACTAAACATATTTGTTATGCAGCCATGGTGGTGTGGAGGAACAAACCCCTCAGTGAAGTGTCAGTCTTTGTCACTAACCTTCATTTTCCTCCAGGAGAGGGTCTGGGACCTGCTCACTGCATTCCTGCCTCCACCGGCACCTCCTGCTCTGTCCGGTCCTTCCACAGCACTCGGAATGGGAAAAGCAGCTCCATCTTCTCCTCAGAAGCAACATCACCAAAGTCAGCAAGTTTTATGGACTTCCCCTTAACCACGTATTCCCCAGCACCTGTTTCTCCCTCTGCAGCCCTCCGGGCCTTGAGGCGCCTTTCGTGATGGACGGTCCCTCAGGAACATTATTTATTAAATAAATGTGCATCTTATCTCTGCCGCCTCCCAGCATTTGCACTAAAACTGTCAGTAAGAGTGGCCAATAGCCATGCCTTTTCCAAACACCCAAAGCCCACCCTGCCGCTGCAGCCTCCCCTCACAGGTCAGGCGCGGGAAGGAAGACTCCCCATTTTCTCTCAGCTCACCTCTGGCCAGCCGGGACCCACCTCTCCGCTACTTCTTCTCTCTCTGCAAGGCCAAGACAAAACCTGGCTCGTCCCCTGAGCTGAAGGGCCTCTTTGATCCCCTGTCCCAGCGCACGGAGGGCCCGCCCGCCCCCGCTCCCCTCAGGCGCCGCTCCGCCATCGCGCCTCGCCGCCACAAAATGGCGGCGGCGGGCTCGCCACACAACGGGGTCTCCTGCGCCGCTGTGAGGGGCGGGAGGAGCAGCGCGGGTTGGGGGAATCCCACAATTCCCAGCGCCGGGCCGCAGGGCTGAGGCGGGGCTGGGCTGCGCGGCCCTCACGGCACCGCTGCTCACTGTGCGGGCCAGGAACACTCAACATTTCCTTCTGAGCAAGTGACAAACAAGCCTCTGGTCATAAATATCCCTCAACAAAACCTCCACGTAGGCAGTGCAAAAATGTTAAATCAGTCCTCTTCCATGAAGGCACTTCCAAACAAAAGTTAACACACGGGCTGATAGTTAATCCAAGTGACCTGTCATGCGGTTTGCTTTGTGTCATGAGGAGGCTATCTAACTAAAAAAAAAAAAAAACCACCAAACAAAAACCCCGCAAAATTAAAAAATTTAAAACACTAAAAACCAAAACAAAAAACCACACAAAAACAAAGCAAAAAAAAAGCAAAAAAAAAACAAAGCAAAAAAAAAAGCAAAAAGAAAAGCAAAAAAAAAGCAAAAAAACCAAAGCAAAAAAAAAAAAAGCAAAAAAAAAACAAAGCAAAAAAAACCAAAGCAAAAAAAAAAGCAAAAAAAAACAAAGCAAAAAAAACCAAAGCAAAAATAAAAAACCCAAAACAAAAATAAAAAAACAAACAAAAAAACCTACAAAAATGCAAACAAACCTCAAAAAACAAAACAACCCAAGAAAAAACAAAAAACCCCAAAACAAAAAAAACCCACACAAAAGAAACAAAGCAAAAAATAACATAACAAAATAAACAAAAAAAACCCCAAAAAATCCCCAAGGCATTTGGTTTTTTAAGCACCGTTTTGGCTACAAGCCACGCTGTTTTCCAGGGAAAAGCCCACTGTATCTGTTACCACAGGGGAGCTGTAACCATGGCAGTAGGACAGCCCTGCTGCCCTGTACCAAAGCACATCCATCGCTTCGGGAAAGCTCTGACAAACCACTCAAGGCGAGTCTTCCTCGCAGGAATGGCTGGGGAGGTAAACAACATGTTGACAGTGCAGTATTAATCTCAGCAGCAAGAGCAAAGGACAGATGGACTCACTTTTCCTCTGAAGGATAAGTGTGAGGTTGTACCAGGCAGCTTAAATAACAGGAAAAAGCAACAGAGCAGAGGGAAGGAGAGGAAGGAAGATTGACAAGATAATTTACTACCTATTGTTTGTGTTCCAGGTAACACACCTCATCGCTCTCTAATAAAGCTTTCAAAGTTTCCCAGATGCTCTCAAATGGAATGCTGGCATAAAGGGATTTTTATGCATGAATGCATTATTGTCTCTCCATTTGCTGTGTATTAAGGACAAACTGGCACTTGCTCTACCAAAGTTCCTACCCACTTTCCTAGGCATAGAAGAAACAGCACAGACTAACACTTTCCAACAGTAACAGCTTTAAAGAGAAAAGGAGAGCAATGCTAAACACACCCAGTTCTTTTCTCCTTGGATTAGATAGAATTATCTACCCCTGAAACTACTGCTGCCTGTAGTACAGACACCACAGTCTGCTTTGACCTTTCAATTTTTAGTCCCACCAGAACGGATAAGAGATGAAAACAGACCAAAACTGGACCCTGTACTTCAGCAGATGGCATCTTCCATCCTGAGTCTGGGGCTGAACCAGGGCTCCCAGGCTGTGGTTCAGGGCATTTGGGCAGCAGGACTTGCCAGTTCTCAAACAGCCTGAACCAGGACAAACTGTTTCAGCCGCTTGTGTCCTTGGAAATGTCCATGCCTTGTTTGTAAAAGACAAGCAGGAGAAATACTGCCTCAGCTTGGGAATCACCCAAATCGGGCAGATGGAATCATGTCACTTAGCTTGAACAGTTATCCACATCCCCCCCACCTTGGATTCAGTTCTTTTCTCCTTTAAGCACAGACTGCAGAGTTGTGTTCTCCAGCAGATTCACCTCACACAGACCCATTCATTGAGCTTGATGTTGATGCTTTGTCCAGCTCCTCAGGGGCATAACACAAGATCTTGTCAATATTTCTTTAGTTAAAAAAAAAAAACCTAAAAAAACTGGTTTCTAAGCATAAATCTTAAAGCTATATCAAAGGAATATAACAGCGTCATTTTCTTTTGGTGACAGCACATGACTCCAGGGAGATTTATCTGCAGAAGAGGTCACACATGTAGTTTGCAAATTGAACAGTTTTGTCAGCAGTTTCATTTTCCAAAAGACATGTCAAAAAATTGGTACCCCAAGTACTTTCAAATTTGAAAGCATATTGACTGTAGTAAAACCTGTCTTTACACTGAAGAACAAAATATGCAACATTTTATGTGTCTGATTGCATCTCAGGAAAAATCCACAAAGACAAGGAGACTGATCGCAACGAGGACAGAAGTGCTGTGCACTAAAAAAAGCCGTAAGATTTCCCCCAAGGCACAGGAAATTGCAAAGCACGGTGGTTTGACCTTTGGCAGGTGCTGTCACAAAGCCAATGGACACGTAGGGTTTTTTTGTGTACTTTTGTTTCTATGAGTATTTCTGCTCCAGGAATATTTGGACAGCTCAGTAAATAGAGAGTCACTGCACTTGCATCTTCTGATACTGAGCCAGCTACCAGCAAAGTGAAATGGAGAAGAAACAGATTCTAAGGTTCTGCTGTTCTATCATCTGTTCAAGGTCACATTTGAGAAACTAGGACCATGCAAGCATATTCTGAGCAGAAGACATCACTTGAATTAATACAACTCTGAAAACACAGCCCTTAAAAAACCCCTAACCAACAAAAAACAGCTGCAACATCTTAAAGGGGGAAAAAATACTCTGAGTAGAGTCAAGTTTTAAAATTTCCAGTGTTCATCTGAGATCAGGAAGGAAGAGTCTTTGATAGAAATGCAGCAATACTTCTGCAAAGATCAGAACTACAAGCTGCAGTTAGTACAGATGCTCTGCCCACGAAGAACCTTTTCATTTTTTGCCTTATTGTTTGTGATTATGAAATGAGTTTATAAAAAAGAACATTATTAAGAATTCAGTTTGAAGTTCTACTTGGAAATAATCATACATTACAGCACTTCTGATGGAATAATTATTGACTACATATTAATGTATTACGTTAGATATGTTAACAAGATTTTTGACAATTTTTTGGCGTATAGGGCTTGCCATTCTTATTGATTTTCACAAGGTACACATAAAGCAGTACTTTCCCTATAAATAAAGCTTTATTTTTGCTACAGTAATTTTAACTTTCTGATTAAATTCCAGATGGGTGCACTGCAATCTCTCCCCCCTGACTTTTTTGCCGATAGATCTCAGAATCTTTGTGGAAATGAAACCTTATTTTAAAAGCTAAGCCACCTACTGGGATTTGTTCTTAAGTATCTGCCTTCTGCCAGCCAACAGGTCACACTTCAGACATGGCTGTGATCTCATTAAACACCACTGCACTGCCTCACTTCAGCCAGGAAAGCACTGAAGGGATAAACACAATAGAAATCCTTTTTTTAAAACCATCTAGTTTTTAACTGCTGATGGACGTTTCAGGAAATCTCCACCAATAGTTAATATTAATTGCAAGATCCTGCTCTACATGCTAGAGCTGCTGAAGAATTGTTACCTTAATCTGGTTGATGATGATTACAGTATCTGTGTATGTTTTCTTCACTGCAGTTGCTTGGTTTTCACCCCTGCCATGACTCGCACATAAGGCTTTAAAGGCAGTCTGGCTGTGCTGCCTGCTGGGACTCACTGCAGAGCAGCAATAACAAAGACCAGCATTGCAGCAACATCTCAGGACACCAAAGAGGTTGAGATAGGCTTGAAATAAAAACCTAAACTTAATGAATTTGAGTTGGATAAATGGCCTAAACATATCCTCGTGCTGAGGAAGACAGAAGTGGTGAGCAATTCAGCTGAGGAGAAAGTCGATAAATCCGAGAATGAGCTTCAAGAAAAAAGGTACAATGATGATTTGAAGTCATGGAACAAAAACTAGAAATACCTCAACCTCATGCAGAGCAAAGGGGGATGCTATCAAACCCTGATCCTGAAGTTTGTGGCTCAGTACTGTGTCTGTCACTTGAGTTTAATCCAGGTAACAGGCTGTTAGTCTGTTCTCCTCCTACAGCATAAAGGAGTGGGTTACCTGTAACCTTCCTTTAGGGGAAGGTCACAAGCTTTACTGAAGAAAGCACTTTTGGCTGCCTTGGGGACTAATAATACATTTTATTCTGCTTTTGGAGAAACTGACTACAGCTCCAGTGCCATTTAGCATCATCTTTCACAGACAAGCAATTGTCCTGGACAATTAAACACCTGCAATACAGAGCCTGGTGAGAGTCCCTTCACTGCCAAATGTCTCTTTCACTGAGCAAACAACATGCTGAAGGGTGAACAACAGAACATTTCTTGGCTCAGAAGAGCTATGAGACTGTCCTCCTTTTCCTTCCTTCACTTTCACAGCTTGTTGCTACTCTGAACAAGGTATTGAGAGGTGTCCCAATAAAAAAATGCCCTTTTTCTCATCAGTGGTAGAAATTACATTATCATCTGCAAGATACTTGCCCTAAATCCTATTGGAAACCTTGGCAGGGGAGAGAACCAGAATCTTGTTCAGACACAAACAGAAAGCCTTAAGTCATAAATTTCTATGCAGACCTGAAACTTTGCCTCAGTATTGATCAGTAAAAATACATATCCCTTTCTGCAAAAAGAAGTGACAAAAATCCTGTCTTTTGCCCCAAGCTAAAAACTGAGTACCCGTGATTTTTCTAAAGTTTGTGATTTTAATGAGACATTTAAAAAAGTGATTAACATGAAGGACTACTTCTCTAATTATAATAACCTTTCCTATTCTTTCAGAATAAATTTTGTTGAACACTTTTCATGTGATTTGCTTCATTATCTTTTCATTTAAATCATCTTCGATGACACACCATTTAATTAGGTTTATTGTGCAGGTATGGATGGTTAAACTTGTGCATTCAGCACATGCATTCCATTTGACTAGCACAATATATCTTATTCATGCCACTGTCACCATCCATTACAAAAATTAACAAGGCATCATCCAGTTAAACTAAGTTTGCAAAATGTTGTTTATGAAGAATTTTGCTTTTGCACAGTTATAGGATCCCTTATTGATGACTTTGCTGGTGTTCTGTGATCCCAGTTATAAATATTTACTTGTCACCATAAACAGTGAAATGTTACCTTCCAGGGAGTCAGCCAGTGTTCTCCTCTAGTCATAAATATGATTCCCTTTGTTGTAGTATTATTAATGTTACATTTTTTCTGTAAAGACATTTTACAGCCAGGAAAAGAAAGAAAATTGCCTAGTAGTTAATAACGATCATTTTGTACACACACTACCAAAATCTCACATAACTTACAAATTTACTTTGGCCTGCAGCAAGAGGTATATATTCACATCTTGTTAAATTTGCAGATAAATATGTATTCCTGCATGGAAGCTTGTTATTGTCAAGATATATTGTTCAGTGGCTAAAAAAAAAAAGGTACTGGCAGAATATCTCAAAGAATTCTGGCTGTGAACACTAAGGGTCCTACAAAATTCCTTCTGCTTCCATTATTTTTAACAGCTGCTTTACCAAGTGAAACAAGATTTGCAGGGAAGAGGCACATGGTATCTTAGAGTAGTCAGAGAGAATGAAGTCAGCCATGGATTTGGTGTGCACCATTAAATTAATAATGTTGCTGCTGAGCCCCTTGCTAGGGATCTTTTGGGAGAGGGCACAAGGCAATAATACTCAGGAGCATCACAGGACCAAACCCTCCTCTGCTGACATCCCAACTTCATTGTAAAATAGCTTCACTTTCAGCTTTTTTCCCTATAAGTTGCTCCACCTCAACAAAAAAAAAAAGTGCAAAATTTCTGTGACCACAGCAAAAAAGAACAGTCTTGTTCTCTTCTCCAAGGACTGTGCATTCAATGATGTTTCATCAAGGAATGTCAAGCAGGTGCTCCTAGACAGGTTCAGATAACAAAACCAGGCATAGAAAAAGAGCTTTTAGATTCCTGCAGAACATCTGAGGGGAAATAAATAAGAAGGGCCAAGGGCTGGATGCTCCTTCAGAATAACAAAGCTACTTTGTAGGTCAAGCTCCTGCAATGCTTTAAAAAGTGCTTAGGGGATCAGATGTTTGAACTAAAAGCCCACAATGAGCAGCCATGGTTGCTATGCATCCCCCCCACCCCTTCCTGCAGGTAAAAAGACAAAAAATGCATTTTTATTCCAACTATACACATCAAGATAATTTTGGAGACCTCTTCTTAGGGTTTCAGGCTTTGTGACAGATGCCAGGACTGTCATGCTGAGGTATCAGCAAGTGAGAAGACCCAAATGGTTTGGAAGCAGGTTTAAAGAGGATGTCAGTCACAGACAATGACAGTACAGCTGGAGCAGCTCCAAATTAAAAAAAACCAGCCACCATTATGTCTAAGATTGATGGGCAGACTTCAGAAAAGCACTGACCATGGCTAGAGCAGAACAAGTAGATGAATTGGGCACTAAATCCATAAAAATTTTAATGGCTCTATTTCCTGAGTGCTCTGTTTTGTACAGCTCCCTGAATCAATCTGTGGTTAAAATACACAAATACATATATTAAGAAAAACAGAACAGGTATTTCGTACTCACATCCATTTTTTCTCTTTTGCTTTGCTGCTGTGATGGTAGCTTGATCTCTGAAGTCTATACATGGACATGCAGCTGAAATTCTAATTAAAGCTTGTGCATTTGCAACATCTAAAATAGTATAATTAAAGACCTAACAGTAACAGATACATGAAGAAAGACTAAAAACTGTCTGAGATGTTGAATTTCATAGTTCATGACTTCTCAGCACTTCATTATGCAAATCATGTAGCACATGCTCCATGATTAGCACAGTTTTCTCAATGGAATATATCTTTCTGCTATTAAATTAATTTTCTGTGTCTGCTTCTCTTACATTCTCTTTGTACTCACAGTCCTCCTCATAAAACATTAAAATGTAGGGCCAAACTAGAAATCCATGTATATAGACTTAAATCCTGTGCCCAGAGAAAGAAGGAAAAAAATGTACAATGGAAAGTTTATGCCTGATGTAAACAAGCAACTATTATCTGTGCTCACGGAAGTTCTCAAGGACAAAAGCACAACTTCTGTTTTTTTAACCTCTCCATTTTACTGCAGGTTGAAAAAAGATAAAAATCTCCTTTCTGTGGTAAAAACAAACATTTGGGGGCTATATTTTATAAATGGAAATAAAACAGCTAACCTTAAAGTTTTTAGTGGTTCCCCCTCCCCTCCCTTATCTAGATTTTCATGCAGTGCTATTTTCCCTCAGTAACTATTTTTTTCTTGGCTGGCCTCCCTCTCACTCCAATATATTTGCTTACATCATGGAGACTGTACTTCAGCCAGCTGTTTTTATTCTATCAGCAGCAATAGCAAAGAAACACTAGCTGCCTTTTTTTTTAAGGGTGTAATGACAATCAGTATCTGTAGCAATTGTTTTATTTGCAGAAGAATCTAGGCTGTACAGAGAAAGTGATGGATTTCCTGATTACCCTCACATTATAATAAATATTTACAGTTCTAATAAAGAAAACCATGCTTGTAGTTGGATAAAAAGAGAAATTTAATGCTACTGGTCCTATATTTTCCAGAACAGGGATTTGATGTAAAATTTAAGTTTTGACCAGCCAAGTAGCCAACTAAAAATAGCTAGAACACTTAATGCCATCTGTGCTTTAACAAGTATGAGAAAAGATAGCAGTGGAAAATATAATAAATAGTTGAAATAAAATAAAAAATTCTATTTCACATTTACTGGTACAGTGAAAGGGTAGATGTTATCAGTGTTCAAAAATCACTCATAGTTCAGACTTAAGTCCCTCCAATGTGTTTTCTCCAAATATCACCTGTGTGCCATTTACAAAATATACTTGAAGCTATCTTTTAAATTTTTTTGTCTATTTAAAATATATTATTGTTATATTTAAAGTGGTGAAATATTTAATTCTTGGACATTTTATTTTTCATTCACACAGTTAAAAAAATTGTTTTAAACAAGAGGAACACAGGGAGACAATATTTAGATGAAGGCATACAAACCAGTGTGAAAATGTAAATCCCCCATGTCCTTAATCCTTGTCTGGCTTAATATAACGAAGAACACTGACTTCCAGACCAATGAAAAGAAGCCTGAGCCTGCTATCAGCTGCAATCTTGTTATTATTCCTGTGGCATTCCTATTATTATTTCAGTAGAAATGTTTTATACACTCCCATGCAGTTTGTCCTGTCCCCACTGAGAGGGTGTTTCCCATTTCCTCCCACCCACATCACCCTTCTTTGGTTCTGACAGCAGGTCAACCAGTGGAAATCCACTTCAAACTCCATTCTTCCCTTAAATATCCCTTTCCTATTACTTAATCTGATATTTTGCAGGAGGAAAACTCCACAGAGCATCTAAGCTATCAAAGTACTGCTGAAGGACAGAGTCCAAATAAAGAAAATAGAGATACAAATGAATAATTTCTCATTAAGAAAGTGTTCAAGAGGAATTTTTGTGTTACCTCTGGTCAGAAGCAGGAATTGCAATAACATCCAAAGAACACAAGCTTTAGTCAGTAGCATCTGCAGAGCTAATCTGTGGGTTTTGTTAGAACACAGTAAATACAGTTTTGTTAAAAAGAATGTGTAAGATGTTCATGTGTAAGGAGGAAGCTGAAATACAAGACTAAAACCAACTTAAGATGTGGGCTAGTGTGCTTCTGTTAGGGTGAAATTATTAAAATGGAGGCTAGAAGAGATTCAGTAAATCAATTGGATCATGACTCTTCTTTTGCATGTGTCCCTGCACACCTAAATCTCCAGAGTAGCAGTGAATGGGAATTAAGAAAACCCATAGAGAAGAGGCTGCTGTTACAGTTCAGGTGCCTCAACTCCTTTCAGTCCCTATTAAATGCAGATGGCCCCTTCTGTCCCACTGTAATCCCTATTGTTTTCCATCCAGAACACTTACTTAATACCTAGTTATTCACAAGGAAACTCAGCAGACTTCAGCCACTTGCCTCCTCACTACCCTAATGAATTTCTAACCTCCCTCTTTGCCCACAGTGCTGTTCCTCCCAGTTGTGATTCCCTCCTCCTCTACATGATTTCAGCTGAAATAGATGTGCTGCCTGGTCACACTCCAAAGCTTGCAGAGCTATCAACAAGCAGGGCTCGGGACATCCCCCCAAAACCAGGCATTAAATGCATGAGTGCTCTCAGCACTGCCCATGGAAAAACTCCCAGGAGTGCAGAAGTGTTCCCTGGTAAAGCACTGTGCATCAGCACACTGACATTTCACTCTGTTTTCCACATTCTTCCCCCCTAGAAGAGTTAGGAATAAGTGTGAGCTGCCCCTGTGCCGCAGTGCAGCGGAGTTTCCACGGCTTTGCTATTCTCTGTGCAATGGAATTGCACTGCAGGATTTGTCCTCAGCCATTTAAAATGATACTCCAGCCTTCAGTGCCACTGCAGGGGACAGGCTGTTTGCTACTGCCGAGTTCAAACAGCCACAAAAATACCAAATAACCTTCACAGTAAGGCTCAGCCATTTAATCATAAAGTCTATAATCAAGCAGGCCACTCAATTGAGAATGCCCATGGAGCCAGCTGGGAATAGAGGAGAAAAACAACCTAAGCCTTGTTCAAGACTGTAAAGACACAGCACAACCTTCAGTTCCATCCCCCTTCCCTGCATCTGCCCAACATTAACCCAGAGCTGAAATTACTTTGGGAAATAGTTTAAAGTCTCATAGATACCATAAAGCTTGTGAAAACACATGGCTATTTCACCAGGATGCTTCACAGACATTGTTTAATGCCTTCTGCACTGCTGTTTTCTTCTTGTAAACAAAATTCTGATAGAATGCAGGGGCAGGCAGTGGCATCCAGGTGACTTATAACAGGTGAGGCTGTTTCCCTCTGTACCTTAACTACCCCTGTCTTTTCTCACCTTGCTCTTGAGGCCCTTGTTTAAACACAATTAAGCAGGGTTTAACAGATACCTGCTAATAGGTACGTATTTCAAATGGCATCTCACTGCATTTTTCCATAGGTGATAGCAATGGGTGGACACCTATCTGCAACACCTTCCAGGAATTTAGCAATATTAATCCTGAGCAGTGATTTTACTGTCAGAAGTACCTTGGTTCAAAACCTTCCTTTCCAAAAAGCCCAGAATGAACACTTGAAAATAGCTCACTAAATTCTTTGCAAGATGCCACCATATTGGCAATGCACTATATTTGAACCACCTAGAAGATGATGGGTTATATCTGCATCAATTAGATCAATACATCTGACTTTAAGAAAATATGAACCTTGATGCATCCTTTTTTATGCCTCCAAAGTATTTAGAGAAGCAAAGAACACACAAACCTCATATGCAACACAAATTTCCATACAGCCAATATAAGTTAGCTTATTTCTTTCACTTCTGTGATTTAAGGGCCAGATTTCCCTGTCACAACACAGCACAAAAACCCTTACAGTTGTTTTATAGCAATACAAATAGGCCTGTTAAAAACGAGCAAAGAGGGATCCTGAGCACACCACAGCACAGACTCAGGTGGGAATGTGATGTACACAAGTTACCAGCCCTTGTGCAAAATCCCTTGCTATGCTACTTGCTTGCAGAAAACACATTTAGCACATAACAGATTTGTTATGCCCTTAACCCTCATAGGTGACTATTTAGAGCTCTGAACCAGTTCAGCTCTCAGGTGGCTGACAGGTGCAAGATTTTCCTGTTAAAACCCAGGTTATTCTGCCTATGTTTCACACAGTTCATCTTTAAACTCCTATGGTATGCCTTAGAACTTCCAAAAATTCCCTGAAGTACTGCCAGTAAGTTAAAGACAGGCCACATCATCTGGTGAGAGGTCAATTATCTCTGGAGTTGTTCTGTGGTTTAAATGCTTTTCATTTCAGACTGATATTTTTCTAAAGGGAAATAAACTGCTGCTGCTTTTCCATGATACATATGTTGAGGAGAGGTGGGTTTTGCTTAGGTGTGTGTGTTTTTAAGATGCATCCTTTCCAACACCTATTTCCAAAAGGAGAGCAATCAGCTGCTTACTAAGACCTTGGAATCATGGAATGCTCAGGGTTGGAAAGGACCTGAAACCATCTTGTTGTACTCTCCTCTAATGGACAGTGACACCTTCCACTGGACCAGGTTGCTCCAAGCCCCTTCCAACCTGCCCTTGAACACTCCCAGGGATGGGGCAGCCACAAGTCTTCTAGGCAATATGTAACAGTGCCTGGATAAATTAGGTAGTAATCGTCTCACATAGTTCTTTAAATTCACCCCAAAATCCTTTACAGGAACATTTTGAAAGATGCAAAATACATCACTTTCAGGGTTGCAACATTTGTACCATAACAAAAATTTCCTGCAAGGTTTGTTATTCAGAACTTGTTATTTCCCTCTACAGATCCAGCTGGTTTTACCATGTTTTATCATACCATTTCTAACTTGATGCTTCCCTCCCCATCACACCTTTCACTTAGGGGTGACTTAGAAATGCTGGCTGTGAACAGCTCCTTTCAGTAAAACAATCCCTTGTCCTTGACCACACTGATCATCAAGTGCCAGCAAAGAAATCCTGTTCCATTGAACTCAAGACTAGATTATAAAACTGCTCATTTCCACAAGGTCAATCAAGCTAAGTTTCCATTTGAGACTTTACAGAAATCATTTTCATCTTTGTTGGTGTTCTTATTTGTACCATTATTCTCTTTCCTCCTCTTTCAGCCTGGGAAGGAATGCTCTGTAATCACAAGCAATTAAAAAATCCTTAACGAATATCAGTCTGTAAAATCAATTTTAGTATGATGCTGATGAAATTTGTGCTTTTGAACAGCTGTGAAGGTGGTTGCAAGGGTGAGTGGTGATGTCATGTTTAAAAACCAAACCAGACAGGTAAACAGCATTAACTGTTGATTTTTAAAAGCATCTCAAAACCCTAAGCAAATGGCTATGCAGAGACAATCCTTAGCCAACCATTTCAGATGACCATACATTTGTGTAATTACCTTGTAGCCATGTGCAGTTTGTATTACCTTGATTACTGGTCCTGTGAAGTAACTTGAAAACCATGAAAAAGCAGACAGGGAATCCAAATCAACTATCTACACAACCACATGCTTGGAAAACATTTGAGGTAGTGGCATTTGGGTAAGTTTCAATTTTCAGCAGAGAAAAAAAAAAATCTCAGATCAAAAAATATATGATCATTATTTTGACTCACAGAATCTGTCATCTGAAACACCTCTTTTCATAGAGATGCATAAAACACCTCTTTGTATCTAAGTAGATCAATGTGTTATGCATTATTGTAAGGATAGTAGCTGGAGTGACCTGAACTTTGTGTCACTAAAAGCAGCTAGACAGAAAGCACTATTACCTACTGAAGGAACCAATTTCCTCCATTTTTTCTAAGTGCATTCTATGATATAAACCACATAAAATGTCAATATGACTCTCACAAAACAAGGAGTGTGTCACTTTATATGTGGAATGATCACTATGGCACCTTTTGAAGCACCAACCTAACTTTAAGCATCCATGCCCACATTTAAGATATTTAAAATATTTTCCTGTAGAACACTAAGGAGGTTGGGCAGGATGATGTGCTAACTCACATGACCAAAATTAGTTGAGCCAACATGTCTCATAGTCCTGAAAATGAGTCTGTCATTAAAATGACTCTGGACAGGACTGATTATTTAGGTTTGTAAACCTGAGTTGGCTGAAGGCAGAAAAAAGGAAAGGACACGAGTGACAGGTCCATATTGTCTGTGGCCATCCAGTGACAAGTGTGTGCTGAAGGAAGGTAAAGGAATAAAATGAAATATAATGTACAGGCATCTGCAGGAAATGCCACCAGCACTGGCCAAGACAGCCACACCATGGGAAAGTGATGGGAGTTCTCAGCTCAAAGAAATAGGGAACAATAAGGATGCTGGTGTTACTAGAAATTAAATGTTTTACCCTAAAAAACTGAGTTGGTGATAACCCCTCCCACCCACAAAATGACCAAAATGCTTCAGGACATGATTTGAAAACACCATGTAAATTAAGGTACAGACTGTTTCCTTCCCAACAAACTCCGCTTCCCATATTTGAATTCCACCCAAGGAATTCATTAGGCTGTATTGATTTATTGATACAAGAACCTGATCTAATTTGCATGTGTAAATTAGCAGGAAGAACATTTCCTGTTACTTGGCTGTATGGCTGGAGTGACTGTTTACTTCATTTCCCACCGCACAGCTCTGCTTTTGCAAAATGCATTTGCAACCAGGGGTGTCATCTCAGATTTAGTTACATGTTACATATGCATTATAAAAAGGTGAAGCAGTGCAAACAAATATCTGGGAATTACAATTTGCTACCAGGCATAAGGCTCACAAAACAGAATGCATCGATCCTTTGGAGCACTTGAGTTTTTCCTCTGTACAAGTCCTAGAGAAAGCTTATTTAAATCTTCAATTTCTCTTAAGATGAATGGGTTTTCATTATTTTTGATAGAATTACCTTTAAATTGTCCTGTACACATCTTGGTTCTAGTAGTTCGTTTATCCTTGTAGGAAGTGAGAGATAAAACTTGCTTGACTATGAAATAATACATCTGTTTTGAAGCCTTTCTTAATTAAAAAAATGGATATTTGGACACTGTTACTTGATTACTCTAATTCAGTTTGACTTGGCAGAGTCCAAATGCAAAATTAACATCTCAAACTACATCACTATCAGCTGCTGAGGATCAGCACATTGGACAATTCTAGTTCCACTACCAGCTTCCTTTCAGAACTCCAGAAAGGACAAAACCACTGAAGCCCATTCCACTCAGGATTCAGTGCAGTGGGTGCTGACCCAAAGGCTGCCTCTTATTCCAAAGGGTCTGCTCCTTCGAAAATGTGTCAAAACACAGTAAGGCAACAAGCTCCTGTCAGAGATTCACTTCCAATAAGTGACTGTTTTTCAATCTGAGACAGGTAACTGCATAACTATTTATTTATTGGTAACTCAGAAAGGATGAATAACAAAATGTGATCATTCTAGGGCTGGGACTTTACCTTTTAACTCCCCAGAAAGCTGTTGTGAAAATAATTTAAATGGCTGAGGACACTGTGGCTGCTTACTGATCTGTCCAAAACCCAGCAAGGTCACATTTGCTCTGAAGTGGAAATTGAACAGGATTTTTTTTTTTTTTTTGCTGTACTCTGAAGCAAGTCTTGGAATGTTTCATTTTCTTTAAAGTAAAATTTGCTAAGGAGACACAAGAGAGAAGAAAGACTCCCAGCAGATAAAGCTCCCTTCCACAGGTGGTGTGTCACAGGACCTGCAGTACATCAAAGTGTCAGATTCAAAGTCCATGGCAGCATAAACAGCAATCAAGACACCAAATCCAGGTTGTTTTTGCATTTAGGGATTAAAAATGAAATAATAGTTATTTATGATTGTTATGCAATGTCATGCTAAACCACCTTGCTGGTAGAACATTTTTAAATATAGCTTTATGGAAAATTTCTCCCAAATCAATGTTACTATTTTTAAATTATTTATATTTCTCCCAATTATTCTGAAATCTGGTCCAGGGAAATTATTGGAAGTTATTTAAAAAAAAGAAAAACCAAACTAGCAAAGCCACAATAAATAGCATCTCTTACATAGCAATCAGCACACCTTATATAAATGCAAAGCATGTATCAAAAACATATTGATTATCTATGTAGCCAAGAACAATATGTGTAAGAGGTGAGGTTAATTAACATATAGGGATTGCCAAAAGGCCTCCTATAAGAATCTTTAAAAGTGTTTGCAAACAGGCTGAGCAGCCATGAGAAAGAAGGTCCTCACATGAATAAAATTGCTGATTGAAAAAGGAAGATACTGCAGGTCAGTGTAAAAGCCATTTCTCTCTCCAAAGAGAGATACTCAGCAGAGTCTCACAGGATTTATGAGAGACCCTGGTGCTCAGCATGTTCTTAAGTTATCTGGAAAAAGGAGCAGAGAGTGTGATGACAAACTTTCGGGACGCTACTGCTATTCATGGTGGTAAAGATAGGAATTGACTGTGAAGTGCAGAAAAACCTTGCAGCAAGGGATGGAGTGAGATAATGGCAGATGAAATTCAGGAAGGATTTTTCTAAAATGATGCACAAGGGAAAAAATAATTTTAGCTTCACAGTGATAAGGCAGCCACTAATACATAGGAACAGGACGTTAAGGTCAGGGCAGATATTGCTGTGAAAACATAAATCCAGTACCCAGGACTGCAAAACCAGACATGAATATTAGCAATTACTAAAAAAAGAGCAAAAAAAAATGGGCAACTAAAATAGTGCAAATCCTTGTGCAAACCCACCATACTGCTGCACCTTTCAAACTGGATGCAGTTTTGGTCCTTCCTTTGCAGTGAGGGTAATTCAGGACAGAATGACTCCCATGAAGGGAGCCCTGACTGGCTCCCCCAGCTCTTCCCAAACCTCAAGAAAATTGGTTGTTAACAGCTGTCCTTTCACTGCTGCTGTAAAATAGAGGAAATTGTGCAAAGTCTAGAACATCTTTCAGTGGTTTGGATGTTTTGCTGCAGTGTGCTGTCTGATTTTGCTAAGGGGGGGGGGGGGGGGTGAAAAAAAAAAAAAAGGCTTTCAGGTCTGAGGATGTAACAAACAATGGCAATGACTAGTTCACTGAACAGATACTGAAAAAGCCAAACCAGCCACTCTGCATAATCCTTTTTTCCATGCAGTTGAAAGAACATACTGAATTTATGGGAAATAGCATTTAGAAATTACTAGTAATCTAGCACTTTACTTCTGTTACTTATTCTGGTTAACCTGTGAAGCTGGAGGATAAATTTTTCCTTTGAACCTGCAGGGAATAGCTATAAAGAACTTTAGCAGGATTCAGAAGGCCAGAGATCAGGAACTAGCTGGCTTTAGTACTGCAGGGAATCAATCCACCAGTGCAATACAGCAGCACATAGGTACTCAGTCCCAAGAACTCAAGTGATAGAGAATTAACAATGTTAACAATCAGCCTGCACGGGGAATTTTTTCTACAGGAACCAGTAAACTGGGACAGAACAATGCAGATTACAATGTAATCCCATCTAAAGTGGGGCCACTCAGGAACAGAGCTGCCTGCCTTGCTACATCTGTTATCTCCTTTCCATTCTGCCATTAATAAAATGTTATATTAAAAAAAGTAATAAATACTGAAGAAAGCTAAATTTTTAAATCAGAAAGGAGTGAAAGCATGCTATGTAAAATGTGGGAGGGAAACGAAACATCACTCAGCTCCATGAAGCTGGATGCTTTAAGTTTCAGCAGTCAATGTCACCTTTATTACACTAATAAATACATAAATGTGTATATATACACACACAGAAGCACTCTAGCAAATTCTCAATGTACTCTTCATCAGTTGATTTCCTCATCTCATTAAAGTGACTACTTCTCTCTCTCTCTCCAGGTGTAATGGTGTCCCTGCCTTCTGGCTAGGTGATAATTAAATCCACTAAAGAAGTGGCAAAGAGATGGGACAGAAACTATTTGTGCTTGTTCAAAGAGGAGGGGCTCAATTAACACTTAATTAAGTTATTTAGCTATTAGAATTTTATCACTCAGATGTAATCTGAACTCCCAGTTCCCTCCATCCCTCTCCTGGCTGGTTTGGTTCTTCCTCTCAGGTCCTAAGTGTCAAACAGGAATTCCTACTTCTAAACAGGAAGGTCAAACAGGAAAGCAAAGAGCTGAGTAAAGGTCTGTTCACACCCCAAATCATGACACTAAAACACCTTGGAGAAAAAAGATGCAAGGATCTATTCAGGGAGCTGGGAGTGTTTCCAGGAATGGAAATACAGATTCTATTGAAACACCTCTACCTATTAAGAAGCCCTAAGAGCATTTGAGGTTTTTCTGCACTATAAGAAAAGTAACTCTAGTGCACATGACCACTGATTTGGCCTTCCCCCAATGAAAATCAACTAATAAAACAGGATTTTAAATTAAAACTGTTCCTATTGCTCTCTCCCACGCTTGGAATGATTACAGAAAATTCCACCTTTGTGAAGGAGATAAGTGCACATTTTACTTTAAAGTGGCTGAATTGAATTAAATATTGAAATACTCCATATACAAGAGAGGAGAAAAACAAGTTTCCAGTACAGAAGATAAAGTAATTAATTTTAAAAAACCCACCCAAAACCAACCAGTTTCCAGGAGCATCATCAGAGATTTGCATGCATTACCAACTGAAGAAGCAGAAGCTGAAATGGAGGTTTATTGGTCTAGTCTGGTCTCAGCCAAGCAACAATAAATTACTCCAGTCCTGATAAGAAGCAGGTATTAACCAAACAGCAATACAGTTCTTTAAACCCCTAAATTATTCCAACTTGGCAACCTAAAGAGATCATAAACAGCCAAGAATTATTATTCAAATCTTAGTCATTAGAATTTACAGCAAACAGACTAATACTGCTATCACAAATATTGAATATATGGATAGCATGCAATTTCTAATCTCTTTAGGCTCCTTTCTTCTGCTGAAGTTGTTGAATGACAGACAAAGGGGTGAATAAAATCTTTTCAAGAATATCTCTCCTCTAAGTTGGAATGGTTATGGTTAATCCTCCCATGAGTAAGACTATCACAAACCTGGAATCTCACAAGTCCTAACCATATGTTTCATAAAGGAGCTTTTCTAGTCAGGAAAAAAAGAGTGTGGGAGAAAGAAAAAAAAGCTAGTGATATTGTTCTGGTCTGTTTGTTGTGTGGAAAGCAAAATGTCTAGCTAAACTCCAGCAGTTTGGAAAGCTGAATGTACCTAACTGAACTTCACCAATAAAAACCCTTTCCCAAAGGAATGCCCAGATTCCCTGACTGCCTCAGGCCAAGTTTCTCTCCAGTGCTTTGAGAAAATCCCATCTGCTGCCAGGGATCCACTACAACATCAGAAGCTCAGAGTCCCAAGAACCTGTCAAAAGTCCCCCATAAGAACATGTTCTGAAACAGAGTTTCTAATAAACTGGGCATTCCTACTTCTCAAGGGTTAAATGCAACCACATTCCAAGCTGGAATGTCTCACAGAGGCCAAGTAAAAGATTACTGTAAAAATGAGCAAGAGCTTCCCTTTCCTGCATCCACCAGTATGAGTTGAAAACACCCCTGTTTTTTCCAGAAGAGGTCTGACTGTGCTGCACAGAAATCACGAGTGACCTCCCCACAATGGTCACATTTTTGACAACAATGGATTCCAACCACTCTGCCTGGCATGCATGGCCATAGTTTGTGCAAGACCCATCTGCTTACACAGCCCTTTGCATTGGTTTTCCCCAAAGAACTAGGGGTCCAATTTCTGACTGAGGGGTGCAGATCATTGTTTTGAATTCCAAGCTGGAAAGGGCAGGGAGTATGAAGAGCCCTCAGTGTTTCCCCAGGTGTCTGAGCCCCACTGTCAGAGCACTGGGTGGTCTGGCACCAGCCCCTGCCCCAGCACAGCTCCTGTGCATGTGAGTTACTGCTGCTGCAGCACTGCACTGCCTTAGCTGTGAGTTCTCACAGTTCTGCAGGTATTACCTGGAATTCAAAAAGCAATTTTACAGGTTTTGACATACCCAATTTAGAATAAATCAAATCACTCTAATTTAGACTGCAGACCTTCTGATAATGCTTCTCTGTATCATATTCACTAGTTGTGAAAAATAGCAGAACTGCTAATAGTGATTACTACTAAGGAATAGGTTCCTGCTCTTCTGGTCCATTTTAATCAAAGTGTCATTAATTCTAACTAAATTACTTTTATCACCTGAAGCCCAACACTCCATCTTTGACCTGATACTCAGCATATTAAAGGCTTGTGTAGCTATCTTAAATACTTCTGAAATTACAAATATCAGACAGATAATTTTTATTCCTGCTATCTTGAGTCCCTTGACATCATCCCTTAGAGAATGCCTTGGCCATTTTTCTATTCAACAATTTTGCTATTTAACTCCAAATACTTGTCTTGTAATGTCCTCCGTACATCCTCTCAAGAAAATTTGGTAACAAATACAGAAAACAAAGACACTAGCTTCTTCCAAACTGTAAAGAGGACTTCATCTGGTTATCCACTACCTGCACATGTGGAAATTATTATTGTCTACAGCCATGAGATGCAATTTTCAAACCAGAGACTAATCTCAGTTTTAAATTTGCTGATGGCAAAGAACTTAGACAATTTCAAGACAATTCAATCTGGCCCTTTATAAGGGCAATGGTTTTGATAAAATTTAAAACCCACTCATACATAAAGCTGATGTGTAAAATGAACACCATTGGAAGAGGTGAAGTCTGTATAATTGCTACAATAATAATAATTTCTTTAAAACCCAAAGAAATCACGAAATATCAGGAGTGACCCATTAGTCTGTTAGCATGGAAACAACATGGTTATACTGTGTCTTACCTTCCTTTAACAAAGGAAAGCTAAAATTCGTGTTACAGGAGACAGCTCTACAAAAACCTGCGGGGGAAAACTGGACTGAAACTAAAATGTGTAAAGCACCAGAAGATGATTCCCAAATACCAAGAACTATTCAAAGCAAAGCTTGGACACCACCTTTACTGACCAGTAACTAAGTTGAAGCCATTTTTACTGATCAGTAAATCAGTTAAAAGCACTGCTTTTTAATTTTTTTCCTATTTTAGTGGAACTACTCATCCTTGAGTAAATCCAGTTAGTAGTAATTGTTAAAAAGGTTAATTTACTGCATGTTTAGAAAATGGGACAGCATTCAGCCAGGTTGCCAACAGCATCATCAAACAGGTCCTGAAATCAGTAATTCTGTCCCTAACCCCTCCCCACCCACCTCATGAGAACATAGTCATCAGTTCTAAGAGATGACAAACACTTCTCTAAAACTTATTCTGCAAATTCTTCTTTTCTTTCACACTCTTCTTAATCTCATCCAGCAACAAACGGAAACAACTCATCCTATAATAGTCTCACCCACAAGAAGGTTTTAGAAGCAGCAAATAAGATACAAAAAAAAATAGAAGGGAGGAAGTAGAACAAGAGCTAAACAAACAATCTCAGCGTTGGGCACCTCTGCACTATGCAGAGGCCATAATTGAGAGAACAGGCTGCCTGTTCTGATAAGCTCTTTTTCAAAGCTGCTTCTGATTATCCAGTTGGGCCTTGTTAGATTATGTCAGAGTTGCATACCAATTTCCACAAATGAATGGCCAAGGAGCATTTCTTCTATTAAACACAAAAATCCTCCGTTGCCCATTGGGTTGGATAAGGGGAGACATGCTTTTGTGTGGAGGAGAAGAATAACAAGGAAATTAAGGGAAAGTTGTGTAGAAAAATGAAAGACAAAGAGGGAAGGGGAAAGTGGCAGCTTGAAATTGCCTTCTTACAGAAACTCTGCAGTACAACTCAGGTAACACTTCCAGCACTGCCCTAAAGAGTGGCTCTTCTAGAGTAAAAAAAAGTTGAACAACACCCATGCCCCCCAAAAAACACCCAGCTGAAAATGGAAAATCAAAAGGTTTTCTTAATTATTGTTGTGGTAGGAAGGGTATTGCAGTGATAGCTCCCTCTCACACAAGAATCTGCTCTTTCATCAATTTATAATCTCAATAACAAACATCATTCCTGACAGACAGACACAGTGCCCTAATTACCATTTAATTTTACAGATTCATGCATACCGCTGATTTGAAATGACACATTTATTTAATTTACTTGTAATCAGAGCTTCCCTTGGAGATGTATTTGCATACTAAAGGTGTAAATATTGAGTAGGAGGCCCAAAATCTTGTGTGCCAATGAGCTGGGCCTCAATTCCTTGGTGAACTTGGTCACACAGGTGAAGAGCTGACAACTCTCCAGGTTACAGTGAAACCTACAATAAATCAAACACACTGGTAGAAAAGTTAAAATTTTATAAAATAAATAACATTTGTAAATACCTGAAGAAGTCTTTTTCTCACCATTAGTTCCTCTAGTACATGAATTTAAGGGATTAGACTGCCTAGAGGAATTGAAGCAAGTTAGTACTGAATCTTGGGCTGAAAATATACAATTAATTTTTTTTCTGCTTAATTCCTGGTTGCCTAACTAATGGATTGCAAAAAAAGCCACCACTGCTTCAAAAACTTCACAAGAGAAGGACCTCTCTGGGTAGTCACAGCCATAAGATGCAAAAAAGTCACTTAATTTTGATGATCAAACACCTTTTCAATATCTGTTTATGAGAAAAGGAAGGCACAAATAAAATCTGTTACAGTTTAACTCCAGACCACAGGAAAAGTTTAAAAGTGAGGGAGACAAAGTAAATTAAAAGAACAAGCAAAAAGATAAAGCAAGACAACAGAGAAGAGGTTTTAAAAAGACCCAAAATTGCCAATTAGCACTTGGTACAAGCTGAGCAAACCCAGCTTTCAAATTAAATTATTTGTCCATAATGGCAGAATGTTGAGAAAAAAAAATTCAAAGTACTCCATAATTTCTACTTCAGTGTTTGGTAATTCCTATTAACTTGTACATAGCATTCAAGGCTTGACACAGGAAGTGCCAGTCCACCTCTATGATGACATGGAATACAGGCAGCATTAGCTGCAACTAAAACTATTCATCCTTGTGACTTGCTTTTACTGAGCATATTTACTTAGCATTACAAGAAACTTATTTAGCACCTGCAAATAATGCCCCCACTATGCCAATGACCAGGATCAGGGATCAATCTCTTGTACAACAGAAAACTCCTGCACGGACCTAAAACTCTTCCATTATTTATTTACCTCCGTGCATTATGAAGGCCAGATGTATTTGTTATAAAACCACAGTTCTTCTAAATCTTCCAATAAATTACCAGCTTAAATAAGTATTTCCCATGCAACAGTCACAAAGCTGAACTATAATACCCTGGTTCTTCTATCAAGTAGGGAGGGAAGAAAACATGAACAATTAAGATAATTAATGAAGGCTAAGCAAAAGCAAAGCAGAGCCAGCCTAGAAGGAAAAGAAGGATTTGGGAATGAAGCACAAATCACACAGTTTATTATGATCAGACAAAACAAAAAAAAGAGGGGGAAAAACACCCCATAAAGATTGGGCTGAGGTTGACCAGGGAAAAACTAAAGAAAAGAAAAAACAAAACTACATTATCTTATGATAAAGAGTTGATAACCAGTTCATTTATTACTTTATCTGTTAATACCTTCTATTTTAGTAACTTAAAGTAAACCATCAACCCAGTAAATCTGTGCATTTCTTAGAACAGGAGAGAGGATATTTTAAGACACAAATACTGTTCTTTTTTAAACAGCATTTTTGTTGTACTGCATACAACTTGCCACTAATCCATGTGGACAGATTTGCAGCAAACGAGCTAGTTTTCAAAAATTAACATCATTTGCAAGGGGAACAGCTGTAGGCATGAATACTCAGACACAGAATACAATGGTAGATTTGCATTTATCTCAAATGTATTTTAGCTGAAGTCTGACTGCAGTGAAAAGCAGGGTGCCTTGCAAAAAACTTCTGGAACTGTTGGCTCTAACCCAACCTCAGAGCCAAACAGAGCTGGCAGTGCTCTTTCCATCTGCTTACTGTCTTTTGCCCATCATGGATGAGATTAAGAAAAATTTGCAGTGCAAAGAGTAAAGAAGTGGTTTCTTACATTTTTATTACACGAGTTATCCATCATACTTTAATGGGAAAAGTTTCCTCTTCAATGGAAGAGTCCTCTTGGTCTATCAGCTAGCACTAGGTAATTTATTTTTTTCTTACAGTGTGAACTCCCATTTTGCTTTTTATTAATGCCTCTGGGCAAAATTCAAATAAACGCTTGGGTTGCATGGCTCTCTCTCCAGGAGCAAACAAACAGCCAGTCAGGGACACACTGTCCCTGTAAGGATTGTAGCCTGGTTTCAGAAGGCAGCAGCCCCCACACTGGCTTTATCCTCCTCTCCACTGCTGTTTTTGGGTTGTCTGTTTAGGCATATGTGGATTTACCAGACACTGGATTAACCTGGGCTTTCATGAGCAGCCCTTCAAAGCTCACCAGGAAATGAAGTCCCTCCTGATAAAGGTGCCAATGCAATGTGATTGGCAGGACTTACTGGGGAACAAGTAATTTCTTGCCTTAAAATTAAAAAAACACCACATCAAGGTTAGGTGCACAGGACAGTCATGAATGGTCTGGTAACAAAATAAGTGTAATTCATAGTTTTCCCATTCCCTCTTCTCTACAGTCCTGTTTTCTACTGCTTAGGAGCCATACACATCTGCTCTCAACAATACTCACTTCTTCCTCTTCTTTCATTTGCTTAAAAAGCCAAAGAAACCGTGTAGAGAAACTTCAGCTCGTGGAGCTGTTGCCAGTGTGAGGACTCGAGACAATTTAAGTTATTTCAGATGTTAGATTCCAGGATAACTTCGTCGTGCAAAGAGCCCTCACCTTTCTGTAACCCCCTTGGCTGTGCAGCCAGCAGGCTCAGTCCCACTGCTGCTTGAGCAGGCACGAGCAAAGTGATGGCCCTGCTGGAGGGTGGCGAAGTGTTAATTGGCAAATTAAGACAGCGCTGCACTGAATATGCATTTCCAGGGCTTATCGGGAAATGGAGTGGAAGATGTAGAGAAGGCAGCTAGATGTACTGCTGGGGAGGTGGGAGTTACCCAATTTATTTTCTGGTGTGTCTGCAGCAGTCTCACAGCTCTTGGAAAGTGCCTTGTACTTTCAGGGATATTGTTTAATTAAAGAAGAAACTTTATCTCTGAAAGGTTATCTAATTCCCTCCACGGAACTGTTGAGTTTAAAAGGCCAGCACTGGGTAGAACAATCAGGATTAAGCACTAAATGCTTAGTTTAAGGCCATTTACATTCCTGACTGTGTGGAATACAAATTATAAGAATTAGACTAACAATGAAGACTGTTGTTTAAGCCAAAACCAAAGACTGACAGCTCTATTCATTGCCTGTGCTGCTCTAACAGGTGTGTAATATGACTTGTCCTAGATGGTCTGAGAAATATTGAATTTAGGTTTTATTGAAATGATCCAAGTGTCCTTTGTCACAATCAGTCATCTACATTTCCAGCCACTCAAATCCAGCTGCCATCACTGCCTGCAGTGTTTTACACTGGAATTTATGGTATTACACTGCTGCTGGCAGCTTTGCTCCTGGAGAAAAAGTAGGTTAAAAATAACAAAAACCAGTTCTATTTTTAATTCAGCAAGTTGGGCCCCCATTGCATCAGAGAGGTGGTGATGGGACATTCTCTGTTTTTCCTCTAGGCCAAAATGCAAACCCCAGCTGAACTTGTTCACTCTTGGCTGCACTTTTTCCAGTCTGTGCTGAACAGGAAGATGCCATTTGTGCATGGATAAAACTCCAAAAACTTGACAGTGGACTTATGGAAAACTGCTGAACCTGAGATGTGGGAAGTTCAAGACAGCCAGTATGAACCAACACAACTCCCCAGCCTCCACCAAAAAACAGATCAAAGCTTTTGAATATGAGTTATTCAAGAAAAAAATAACATCAATTATTCAATGAAGTGAATTTTCTCCCTATAAATGAAACGTGCTCTTCTGTGATATTTAACTCTCATATTAAGCAACACTCTTCATAAAAATTTTGGCATATCTCTTCCTTTTAAATAACATTCAGATTTAGTTGGATGGATTTGTTCATAATTTTAATTTTCTGCCTTTAGGTTACTTCTATCTTCAGATAAAATTTTCTGCACAAATTTAAAATGTATTTCAGTAGTATTTCATGAATAAAACAGCCTGCTAGACTAGAGTCCTTTCATTTGGCAGGATTTGAAAAGAATTCCCATTTCCCATCAAAGTCCAACATAGATCAGTGATAAACAGATTCACAGAGTTTTTTACCTTGACTTAAATCAGAACAGTGACTCAGCAGACAGAGAAGCCTTCTGGACATGAAATGAAATACAAGGCACAAGAGACATTTGGAAGCTGGAAGTGTTCAGCTATTTCACAAAGACCAAGTTGATCTGAAAGATTTAGGAAAGTTCAAAGTGTGACACCTGAAAAATTTGCTGTCCTTGAGTCTGATGACAATTGCCACATGTTACATATAGAAATTCTATAAAGGTCACTGCCACATGTAAATTAAAGACTGGGCAACATCAGCCAGTTCCACTCTTAGAGTGGTGTAAAGTTTCCACCCTTGGCATTTTTTAAAACAGAGAAGCGTCCTATTCTCTTTCTAGCTGTCTGAACATTGGAAGTCTCTGAAAACACAAGTGATGACAAATAATTCTCAGATGTACCAACTGCATATAAGTTAAATAAGTCATGTACATTGTATGACTCAGATGGGGAATGCTCAGTGATATTCCCTGCATAGGCCTGGGGAGCTACTATCACCCTTATTACTCTATAGCTCTTATTAATGGCCTGTGCAAAGTGTTACAAAATATTAAATATTTTACTTACATTATCTGGCAAAGAACTGCCAGAAACTTAAAATGCCTCAAGTTCTCCATATGATAAAATATCAGAACAATTAAAGAATATTAGTTTTTGCTGAAAGCTATTTCCCTCTCATCCTTGCTCAACACTTCTGCTCAGCAAAAAATTACTTCAACAAACTGCTCTGTTAAACAAAAGTGGATTTAAGAATGGATTTCTAATTATATCCTGCAATATGGGGGAAAAGAGGAGGACTGGGTTATTAAGGACAAAACAGAGCTGCAGGTGGAGTGAGGTTACCAAAGGACTGCCAAAGTAAGGCAAAGCCTGCAGATGTAGCATATTTCATCTTTATTCTTTCTAAGTGAAATTACTAATTTAAGTACTTTTCCCAGTATTGAAGACCAAACTGCAAAAATTGGTTTCTTACTTTCAGGTGAGCTGCCAAAAAAATCCTAGAATCCCTCAGCTATAGAACCTAGAAGAAATGAGAAGAGCCTGATCCAAACAGGACCTTACTGCACTACATCCATCAGCAAACTCCTGAGATTTCCAGCCCTGGGTGATTCCCCAGCTCCCTCCTGTGATTTGCTTACATGTGCTACACAACCTCAACACAAGTATAAATGCCAACTCCTGAGCTGATCCCATTGTTTCAATCTGAAACAGCAGAGGCAGAGCAGAGGACCTGCCACATGCCAGCACAACACCAAGTCCATAGGCTCCTGGAGTTTCCCATCCCAACTCTACTCATGGCCTGAAGACCTGGTGCAAGAGATGTGCAATTCTTACAAATAACACCTGAGTTAAAGAGATTGATTTGTCTGAATGCTAGATTCCAATAAAGAATTTAATGCTGTGACAGAAGGAATAACCCAGTCTGTTATTTCCAAGAAAAACAAAGTCATCAGAGGCCAGCATCACTTCCCAGGCTGCCTGTGCAGGCACAGGTACCTGGCACAAGAGCTGTGTCAGGACACCCAGGGACTCGCTGAGATACTCCTGGCACAGTGGGAAATGCCAGCACAGCTGGTGTCACCCAGTGTCCTACTTCAGCTCCATTACAAGTGACACAGCAGCACCAAGGGAAGTACTTCCAGCTCTTAGAGCCACATTAGGAGCTGCTAATCAATTATTTACTGAACAGAGACAGACAAAAAGGCTTTCACTACACTTGTGCAGTATTCATCAAAGCCTCGGCTGTTAAGGCAGTTCCAAGAGTTGGAAAACAAAACACTTGCTCCTTATTTCAAGTTTTTCCACAGAACTACTTTTTGTTGCTTGATTCTGATTCAAGGTTCACAAAAACCTGAAAATCACTTGCAACTGTATTTTGAAATTAGCTTGCTACATGAGAATGTAAGGAATATAATCAATGGCTTGTTTCATTGATGTACAGATTTTGATAACAAAAAATGATAGCACTAGAAATGTCTTCAGTAGAGTTTAGCTCCAAGTACAAATCTCCCAGATGTTCAGCTTCATTTTCCTGGTTTAGACCTATGCTTCTCTCACCTTGAAAAAAATTTAACTAGTTTACATCTTTATTACATTAAGAGAATGCAGCACTTCCAGTCCTCACTGCAGCATTAAATCCTTCATTTAAAATACCCCTGAAGTTCAGTGCTCTGTAGAACAATCCATCTCCTGTAGCTGAGATGTCTTACCTTTTCTCACCTATATTTATGTAAAATCACCTACTACTGTTATTTTCTGAATATATTTTTTTTTTTACAAAAGGAAAATTAACATCCAGTTCTTGACTTTCAGAAGAAACTGGGTAGTAATTGGTTAAACACCAATTCTTGCTGGTTCTTCTTGCATAACACCTATGGATAAATGTCAGCCAAAAGAGTGGAACAGACAAAAACCACACTTTTTGGCTTCTAATGTATATAAATTATTGGATGCTTTGTATCCTAAATAATGGACTTCTCATTATGTGTTAATTTCTCTTGGCTTTCTTCCTTCCACAAGGATATGCAGAAGTCCTCCCCAGTAGGAGAAAAGAATGACACTGACCATCCACAGCAGCAAACATCCTCTATTTTACCTCTCTAGAATCCCAGCACTGAACTAGAAAGCCAACCTCTTAAAAAATTCATATTTGGGTATTTTAATGCATCACACTTTCACCATCTGTTCCTCCTCTACCTCTTGATTTGAAGGCTTAGAGATACACCTTGCCCCCCTTCCAAAATGATTTGTATTTAGTGCTCCCAAAGCTGGAGATTATTAAAACACTTGCTGAACTCTCTCAGTAAGGAATAAGACAATTAAGCTAAGCTGGACCACTCACAGTAATTTAATTTACAAGCATGTCAGGCTATGTCCTGCTTGACTCATGTGAGTTCAATGGATTTATGCTGAACTTCTGAATTGCTGATTAGCTGGAGCAATCATGAGAACCTTTGGGCTGGCAGCAAAGCCTTACCCCAGACAAAACAACAGAAATGCAATAGTGACCTGGTGAAGGCATGGAAGGCACGGTACATGAAAGCTAATGCATTTAAAATGCATGGCATTTGGCCAGAAGAGAATTATACACCACTGCTGCTTCTCATAACAATCAGCCTTAATCCCAAACCTGAAATTGCCTTTGTTATTACAGGCAGCATCCACAGCTGAAATCTGCATCACTTGCATTTCAGACCCTTAATGAATTTTGACCACCTTAAACTTGCAAGAGCCCAAGATGTGTGTACTCATCCATTTCAAGGGATTTTTAATTGCCACACTCTTCCTCAGGCATGGAAGAAGACTATAAGCGTTGTTTCTAAGTTGTTGCTTTTCCATGATACAAAAAGGCACTGAAAAACAAGTACTTCACCACAAAATTAGGAGACCATGTCAAACATGGGATAGACTAATGACTGGCATTGAAAAAAGGGCTATTTAACAATTATCTATGTCATTACCAGCAAAGCTGAGAAACTCAGAGCTATACCACAGCAAGAGTTCAGAAATGGAGAAAAGGAGAAATAAGGGATAAAACCAGAGGAGGAGAATACAAAAACACAAACCCCAAAAAATACCTTTTCTGCCCCATAAGACTACTCCATTTAAGTGCTTTTATTACTTAATATATCTCTCACTTTCATACATTTTATTGTGGCAGAAGCCCAGAGGGTTGCTTGCTAAATTAAAGAAGCTTTGCTACCATGCTCCCCACCCCAAGAAAATAAAGAAGTGGGTGGACAGTTCTTCTGCATTAACCTGGACTAGGATTTTTGGGCTCTCCTCCATTTCAGGGGGTTTAAGCACTCCTGTCTTTGTTTGATAAGAATAGAGTATGATTTCCTGGATTGCAAGTGGAAGAAAAAATTATCTGAAACAACAACAGGAAAGCAGAATTAATTCCTCTCTGTTCTCTTGGGGTCTTTTTATCTGTTATGTATTTCTGCCTTTTTTAAGGAATTAAATAAAGTAGCCTTTACAGAGAATTAGGACTTCCTGATCCTAACTGCTGTACATGCAAAAGAAGAAATCTGTGCTTGTGATTTCATAATCCAGAGTTATTTAACAGTGCTTATTATGAGGTGCTTCAAATGATCCACTTCCAGACAGAGCCTAACTAGGATTCAGTCTCAGTCATTGAAAAGTCTCTTTGCCATAACCTCATTTAAATCTTAACCAGAGAGAAGTGAAAGTATCTTCCCATTAAATACTTTTGTGACAGTTTGTGTAACAAAAGATGACTTCTCTTTTGTCCCTTTCTTTTCAATCTAGTTAATGACTCTTGTAGATTTTATCTGCTCACATACAGAGAAACATTACAGATTTCTCAAATAACTCAGCTGGGTAAATGATGTAGTTTGCTAGCAAAAGAGACTTTGACAAATGTCAGTCACATATTTAAAGTCACTTCAAAAAGAAGCCTGAAAGCTCTAGATACAAATGTCATCATAGATACTTAGCATTTTCCTATCACTCATGGACAAGTATTTTATTGGCAGTTCTACAAGCAAATAGGCTGTAATCCAAATCATTATGTGCATTTGTTTTTAAGTAGATATATAGTCAGAGAATGACAGGAAAAAAATCAGTAGTTCTACACTGAAAGCACTAATTCTATTTTTCTCTTTTCTTCTACAAGTTTTTTCTCTTATAAACTAAGCCTCAGATCACAAGTCTACTACAGGGTAAATATATACTCAAGTTTTCTTAGTAGGGTGGAATGGAGTAGTAGCAGAACATGCAGCTTATTCTTTTTCATGTATATTTATTTTTCCTTCCTTCCTCTGTCTCACAAGGAGCCCAGCCCAGCAGGGCTGCTGTCATGGGGCCCCTCAGTGCATCTGACAGACAAATGCAATCAACTCTGAATATTTATCAGCTGGAACAATTTGACTTTCTGTAGGCAGTAAAAATGTGAATGGGATTTCTAAGCATGCTGCAGTAATGAAATAATCTTATTAGATATCACATATGCCAAAGATCATCATTTTCTCAGAGACTTCCTTAAATTTACCATTATCCATTTACAGCCAACACACCAGCTCTGCATCCCAACTGGATGATCACAGGTTTGCAGTATGCTGCACTTGCCATTACTTGTGCTGGCAGCCCACCAGGATTACTGACATATTCCAAGTGTACTCTGAAGTAAAACAATAATGGCAGTAGCAGGTTTCACACACACTTCTCGAACAGTTGCATTCCAGATACATACAGGAGACCACCCTAGTTTTTTCTTTCAAAAACTGGGTCTTGCTGAATCCATAATTTTCAATTTTCATAATTTTATCCTCTGTTTCATGCAGTCACCACAGACATTTCCCCAGTGCAAGTGTAAAAAGATGAAATGAGGCACCCTCAAAAACACACATCCTCATAGACAACAAATCTGTGGTAGAGACATAGATAAAACAATGTCTGAACTGATGCAACCCTTCACCCTTTGGCATCCTCAGAGGACAAACATCATCTTGGATCAAGCTTCCAGACTGAAATTCAAGGAGTCCCCAGAGAATGGTTATTATTAACTTGCAACTCTTTGCTCACTAAATGACCATTATACACATTTCTGGGGTAAAATTCAGCACAGGGTGAAAAGCGGAAAGTAGTTCTGGCAAGATACAGTTAAATGAAGATACAGTGCTGGAAGAAATTTAACAGAAACTTGAGAAATCACACAAATTGTGTTTCTGTAAAACAAACTCACCCAAGGACAAGGATTTAAGTTGATTTAGTGTAGCTCAAGGATCAATCTCTAATGTGTTATTGTCACTATAGATTGGGGTACTGATCACATCTTGAGCTGAGCTTTACTTGCCAGCCTGCCCCCAGTCATCTGTCCAATTGGTTTCTGTGGCACACAGGGGCTGAGCACTAACCAGATGTGATCCACATCCCCTGCAGTGCAGCAGCTCCCCTATTGAGCCTGCTCCAGACTCCACGAGGGACAAATCACTGCCAGCACTCTTGGCACTGATGGCAAAGTGCATCTACAAGGGGTGGCTCAAATGGCACACCTTCATAAGGGGATATATGAGAAATTCCCTGGCAGTTTTGCTCCAGCACAAGGAAAAAGCCTCTGCCAGAGAAGTTGTGCAAGGAAGATGTTAATTGGATGCTCAAGTTTTGAGTTTTTACTACTACTACTCTAAAAATATTATTATAAATGTGGTTAATCATACTGTACCTCAAACCCACAGTCAGAAATACACAAGAAAAATATCTTATTACTAGAATATTTCATCATCATGTATTTCAGGAAAGATCTAAATAGGAGCTACCAGGCTGTACTTTCAAACAGGTATGAAGTGGTGATAGTGAAAAGGGAGAGGAGCAGCAAAACAGAGACAATAAAGTTATTTAGCTGCCAAGTTGCTTCTTGGCACTTGTCCACAGCATCCCAAACTCAATCTGCTACAAGAACTAGATCTTGGATCTGCTATAACAGGACTCTGAAGTGGCTTTTGCTTTGGCTGTGCTACTCAGAGGCTTGCAGTAGTTGTTATTTTGAGTTACAGAATGCAAGGGCAGGCAAGGCAGCATTTTTCCTCCAGCTACTTGGAATCACAATGGAGCTCTTGCTGCAGCTGAAGCAGCAGTGGGCTTGCACAGAAAGGGCTTTGGTGACCTAATTGAAACAGCTTCAATTAGTTGAAATCCCAAAGCTGAGTGGTTGAGAGTGACAAAGTTGGATTGAGAAAGACTTTGTCAGGAACACCTTTTTTTTTTGTTTCTTTTTTCCCCTCTGTTATCCAAGAATAGGATAAAATGATTCTTTCAAAACATAAGCTTCAGTGCTATGGGAGGGTTTCACTGTAGAAGTGATACTCAAAGTAGAATGAAACTGTGGGATGGGAAACAAGGTGAGGAAAAAGCTTTCAGCCATCCAAGATCAATCTGTAGGTTACAACAAACACCAGTATGAAACAGCAAATTAAATGCAATTCTCAAGCAGTGTCTGTACAAGGGCCACATGAGTGGGACAAAGAGCACCTCACAGGTTCAGGGGGTGCTGGTGGGAATTGCACACCAGCACCTGACTGGCCACTGACACTGTTCTCCCCATGGAAAGCTGAGTAACACAGCCCAGCATGACCCCAGTCTGTGCTTAGCCCCAAATCTGGTTAGGTAGATGTGGAGTTCAGGGCTTCAGACTCAGCAGAGTGCTTTGAGAGTGACAAGGAAATGGCAATGTGCTCTGTGCTTAGAGAAATTTCAAAATTCATTACCCAAATCAACCATAAAAGTCTTAAATGAGCTCTTCTAAAACCATATGTGTATTCTTGGGTTTTAATAAAACAAATTTATTTTTGATCAACATGGCCATGGGATCTTCAGTTGTTTTTTTCTTCCAAATGTCTTTTCAAATCCAAATCACTACAGACCTGATATGATAATTAGATGGATTATTTTGCCAGTCAGTCATCTCACGTGCCCTCAGATGTGAGAGGTAACACTTTAGTTATGGCATCACACACACCACGGGGGAGAGTGGCATAACAAAAGCAGAAATAAAGTGAATTTATAAGAGCCAGCACCAGTGCTAGGTACAGAAGAAAACCTGCAACACTGGAGCCAATGAACTCTGGCTCTCTCACCACAGCATGTTCCAGCATTCCCATTTTCCAACCACACAACTCTGGTTTCAAGGGATGAGCTGACAGTAAACCACACAGGGGCTGAAGAGCCCAGGAAAACAGCTGCTGACTGCTGATCATGTCATCATCTCAGACTCCTCCTAGAATCAGTTGCAGTAATAACTACCAAAAACTTCAAGAAGTAGTATAGGCAAAATTGAATTAATTTTTGCTATCTTCCTCCTTGCCTCAACTGAGGAGCCTTTAGAAGCCTGCTCTGTGTCAGCTGAAACCACTTGTGCTCCCTTCTAATTTTTGGTGATGTCTCCAGGAACCAATCAAGACGCAAAAAGTCCAGTTCAGCAGTAACACACTGGATGGCAAAACAATGCAATTACACAGCCTTTGTCCCTCCTAATTTGTGTGATAAGAAATTAAATTAAACCTTACATGCAATAAACATATTTTTATGTATCACCTTCCTTTTGGTGGACTAAACAAAAAATACCGTAAGGATTCCTACAAAACTGCTGATGGAGAAGACTACCAACCACCACACCATTAGCTCTTGCATCTTCTATTTGCAAATAAAACATGCTGTGTAGAAGTGATTGCCTTAGAAGTTATTGGTACATTTGAATGCAAACTACCAAGCCATGAAAAATGAGGCATCCCTTTGCTATAAAAATAAATTAGGAGGCAATGCTTTGCTGGCAAAGCCATTTGAGTACCACAGTTCATAACTATTCATGGTACCATTAACAGATGTCTTTGCTTGTACTGTGAGCAGCCTTATGATATTGTCATATTCAGCAGTACTTTATATTTAAAGTGAGTGCAAGCAACTTTGTTTTAGAATATAATAAAACCTTGTCTGATGTAGAAATCCCCTGGGAAATTATACAATAATGTTACCTACATAACTAATTTTCTTCTTATGAAATCATGATTCCCACTACACTTTTAGAGCTATTCCAAGTATTGTTTAACATCACCATTTCCATGTTAATATCTCAATAAATCACAGAAATACAATGCTTCATATGAAAAGTGAGCTGTACATTCGGGACCATAAGTTTTCCTTTCTAAATTAAAAGGGGAATGAAATTGATGCTGAATGTACTGTATGTTGTTCAAGGGTAGTAAAAGCACCCAAATGCTCCTAACAAAGCAGGGCTGCACACTGTGCACAGACTCTCACAACAGATACTGTGGAATATTGCTGAACAATTGAACTCTGTGCCAGGAGAACTGGGGAGCTGGAAAAACAACCCACAGCACTGGTCCTTCAGAGATTACTCAGAACTGAAAGCCAATGGTTGGTCCAAATGAACTTCTCACCTTGAAGGTACTTGGAGACTGCCATTTGTTCTTTGGAATAAGGATTGTTTGGGATCAATAGTGGAGAAAAGAACTCTCACTTCTATAAGAACACTGAAATAATGGTGAATGATATCATGTCTTGTGTCTCAACCACTATTTTGGTACATCAGTGAACCACTCCTCACTTAAATGTCAAACCTTGTTATTGGCTACACTCACCCCATTCCTTCATCCATCTGTGCCTAATTTATATACCATTAAAATAAAGTCTTCAGTGGGGATTAATTGTCTCCTATTCCCTTCAGACCTTCACTGTAACTCCCAGTCACTGCACACAGATTTGTATTTAAAACTCAATGTCCACCTTTTCTCAACAGCTCCTAATCAAGGTTCCATTCACCAGTGCTGTTTTCCAGGCAGGATTCATTGAGGGAAGGCTTTAAACAAATACATAAAGGAATGAAGAGCTGTACATCTATAAAAGAAATCTATTTTAAATTTGTGGATTATATGTATTCATTTAGGTTTTGTTTCAGTTTAGTTTAAAATACTTTTCAGCCCCGTGTACTCTGCCAGTCATCTCTGTGCCGAGATGCACACACCCATCACAGCCACCCTGTTAGCTTGCAGTGGGGCACCATCTTTCCCCTTCTGGAATTCTTAAATAACAGCCACAAGCCTAAGTAACAGCTATTATTTCCACAGTAAGAAAAAAATGCTCCAATTAGTGTGATAATTATGGCTAAGTGTTACATGGGTGATTATTGCCACGGGCAGGGAGAAACACCAGTGCATAATGCCTGTAAGATAGTGTTTCCTGCTATTTCCATAAACCACCCTGTTTATTTCTCCACAGTGATCTTGAAAATCCTACAGGAGAGGGAAGGCAGGCATAAAACCAGGTCTGGTGGAGACAGGGATGGGCACAGCTGTGGGTGCCCAGGCCTGAGCCTTCCTGGAGATCCCAACCCACAGGCACTGTCTGGATGGGGGTCCCCAAGGAGGATTCTCAGGAAAATTACAGCATTTTAGTGCCTTCTCTGACAAGCCAAGACAGTTGGCATTCTTCTCCACAAAGAGCTCTTATTCCTTGGCTGTGTAAATGCTCAGTGGCAGTTTGGCAAGGAATTTTGTCCAAATGCTTTCCGGTTAACCAAGAGGGCTGTGTCAACTGGCATCAGGCTTGGCAGCTGCCTGAAAGCCTCACATAATTTCTCTTTCCCTTAACTATTTTAAGAACCCTTCCCCACCCATATTTACCCCTGTGAATACTAATTAAATTATTGCATATTCTATTTGATGGTATACTAATTATGGTGTCAGGCAAAGGCATATTGATACATACCAATGAGGGTGTCATGCTCACTGGCTGCTTTTTTGAAGCTTTGAAAGGTCTTGATGCCATTCACACCAGCTGAGGGATTTGTTGAAATTAGGGAAGTCTTTTTCCTGTGTGTGTTAAAACAATTTCTCACCTAGCTAGAGCATCACAACTTGTGAAAATGGCAGATTTAAGTTGGACGGCGGTGCAGCCAGAAAAGCAGGGAACTGCAAGGCCTTCAGCAACCTGCCAACATCCTGCACCAACCAAAGTTGTCTCCCTCTTCTCCTTCACTGTATGCCTTTATTTTCTGCCTAGAATCAGGCTGGGTTTCTTTGACCACCTGTACTGGTATGTATTGAGTTACAGAAGTGTCACAAAGCAAGAGCAATAGTGCTCACTGTACCAAAAGCCACGAGGCACAAGCAAACCTGCCTTTAAAACTCACAAAAGGGATATTTAAGTACCTATTTAACAGCAAACTTACAATACTCACAGTGTAAAATCTTAGACATTGGTCTGCATCACTTATTGATGTTTTAACAAGTATTTTTAGGTGAAACATATCTTCACTGAAAAAAATGAAGCACAAATACATGGTTTCTGCTTTACACACAAGTGCCAAAGTGAAATTTGACCAGAAAAAACCATACCATGCCTCCAGGTTTCTTTTAATTTCCTATGGAAATCACCTGAAACACTCTGACTATGCATCTATATAATCCAATTCATCAGAAGCAAACTGTCTTATAAAAGAATTCCCTGATGAGTATAGTACAAGAAACAACCATTACCTGAGAAAATAAAAGGCTAAAAAAATACACCAGAGCATAAGTGAATTTTTTTACATTAACTTTCATCTTCTTGCATGTTTCAAGACCACCAAATAAAACTATGGAACAGAAAAATCAAAATAAGTGGTTAACCTCAGCTGCTAAGAATAGAAAATAAGTAGAAAAAATATTCAGGCAGATTACTCAGAGGTATAAATATGTATTTACACTTGACCCCCAAAATCATTCAGGATTAGAGATGCAAGAAACATCCCCAAAAAAAAAGTAGGATACATTTGAAACAGGATGAGAAGTTTTACACTCAAGCCAAACAAATACCACACTTGATATTAAAATGAATGAACGTCAAACTTTAAGTTGTTATTTCCCAGTCCAAATTCATAGCCTCAAATCCCAGTTTCTACTCACTTCTAGGGACTAGTTATTCTTTCCCCACTGGCTGTTTTCCCTATGTCATTTTACCTACCCTTCCCAGGTCACTTTATAATGCCCCAATATTTCATCTTGCCTTGTCCAGTTCCTGTCCTTTACACACATCTGAGGCTAGCAACCATGAGCCAAAGTTGTTGGCTTGCCTATTTAGTGAAATTATTTCACTTCTGTATCTTTTCACCCCTCTGAATGCTCCATTTTCTGGTAGCTGTATGTCCCAACACACAGATATCAGTTATGGACAGTCCTTTGTTGACCAGCTGAATCAAACCAGTGGACATTCCCAACCCAGTACATTTACAGCCCAGCTAAAAAAGTCAGCAGGTTAAGAACTCACTGACCTCTTTGTAGAGCCAGGAAAACACAATCCTCCAGACAAATCAAGAAGCCAAGGCACTCCTAAAGCAACACTTTTCTTGAAAAGCACGTTGCAGGACTGCTCTTCAAAAGACCAAAGAAAGGAAATCGAGAAGCATAAATAGCATTTACACACCTGATACTTGTATGAGTCAGTGAAAAGCTACAGCTGGCTCCAATTCTGTAGTGTTTAATAAAATCAAAGCAAAATGAGAGACAGCAGGAAGTCGTTTTAGAAACTCAATGTAAAAGAAGTATTTCTCTGAAATAACTTTCACATGAGCTCACTGAGCTTCCTCTGACCCAGAAGAGGCATCAATGACGTGTTCCGTGTGCATCTGTCTTTGATGACCGCAGGGATTTGGAAGCTGCTCTGCCCACAAACTTTCTGCTGCTTTTTATTAGAACAAATTCCCACTTGTGCCAAACAGGAAACACTCACCAGCTTTTACCAAGGTGAAATCTAAGTTGAACAGGAGAAATGTGTACTGTGGGAAACTAGCCCTTCTTCTGGAGCTCTCCACCATTGAGAGAGAGCAGGAGAGGCTGGAAAAGAGTAAAACAAGGTAGAAAATGGAAGAGAAAGTTATTTTCACTTCCCTTTCCATTGACATACTTCAGGTCTCTATTGATACAAAATTTCCTGTAGCCTTTAGAAGAATGTCTGTTATTTTTCTTCCCTACCTACAAACTTCAAAGCCATGGCACACAATGTTAATAAATAGCTATGCAACAGAATCGAGGAGTAATAACTTAATTGTAACACATTAATCTGGGTCTAATAGCAGACAGTAGTGTAAATCTGCATAATAAACATACCCCAACCCCCCAAATCGTTTTAAATTTCTATGTGTCATTTGTGAACAATTATCAGTCTTTGTCTCAGTTGCTATCTTGGTTGAACAGGCAGAGTTGGCAATGAATCATTGGTGTGCTATAATATTCTGGAAATCATTGCTACAGATCTGCTCTTGAGAGATGGTATAAGAAATCATTTCCTCTGTCATCAACATGAAAGATTAACCAAAACATGTTCATCTACTATGTTATGCATAGGAAAGAAAAACCTAACATCATGGTCCTTTACATTGCTATTCAGGTGTTAACTGAGCTCCTAAAGAACCTTTTCAACAGGGGTCAGAACATTTTGCTCCAATAAATCTGAGGTTACAATCGTGCATGATCTGAAATCTTAGCATTTTATGTTTAGCAGCTTGGAATTTCTTTCAATCATGACACCCATGGCAGAGGGACATCCAAATTCTATTTATTACTCTAGCCATAGTGGTGTTTAGTTATGCTGGCACCAATTTTTGCTGTCTCTTAACCTTTCAAATTCTTTGAAGACCTCTAAATCAGGGCTGCTGTTTGTTTTTTATTAAGAACAAAAGAGATGCTAAGTTGTTGCAAATCATCTAAACCTTCACTCTATTGCTGTTGTATCCAGGTCCCTCTGATGCTTAAAATTTATCAGTAGTAGTTGATTGAACATTTATTACATCACTCAGGTCAGAATGCAGCTCTGTTGGTATTTCCTTGCTAAAGCTTAGGGTTTAGGGGTTTAGTAATCCATTATCTTATATCTCACTGAACTCATTTATAATAATAGGGGATTATGCCTCCAACTTAATTAGTTCAATTTTTATTGATAGCACTTACTAGCAGGCCCCCACTTTCTACAGCTGGTGGATAAAGAAAATAAACACTGGGAACTTTAAAGAGACTACATTTTTAAAACAAAATTATATCTAACAGCATAGAAAAATAATCAGAATATACTTGAAAAGGCCTGAGGTCTCCTTCTGGGGGAAAGATGCAAAATTAAGCAGTGATTGCAAATTCAGTGTGCTGGTGGGGTATCTCTAGAGCCTCTGGGAAAGCAGGATTGGTTCCTCTGGGTGAAACAGGCATCACTTCCCAGGAGATGCTGTGCACTGAGACTGCACTTGACATTCCTGAGTCTTGTACAAGCCTGGATTCATCCAAGCCAGAGCAACCACACAGAGAAACAAATGTGCATTTGCTCTAAATATACTATTTTATTTCTCCATAAAGCATGGCAACAAATATATATTGGATCAAAATAAATCCAGCTGATCAGGCTGACACCTCCAAAATGTATAGTCTGCCATGTGAACAGAGCTCTGAGGCTGTAAAAGAGAGCTTTTCCTTTTGGCAATGTGAATACTTGTGCACATTGCCAGTAACTGGGGAGCACTTCCCCACTGCTGCAGGGGTGTTTCAGTTCCTGTGTCAGCAGTAAGCATCTCAATACTCTCCTGAAGGTGCTCTGAATGCAAGGAATCAGAAGAAAAATTCACATGTCAGATGGGGAAGGCACACTTACAGTACAGGATTCCACCACACTTAGACCAATATTTCCTCTTACAAGCTGATTCGGAAAGGAATAGAGAGAAAGCATCATTGTCTGTTGGATGAAGAAGTTTATCAGGCATGGGTATAATGCAACTTATGAAAAAAAATACAAAATATGGCTTAATGCCCATAGATTCTGTACAACAGGCCACAGGTGTATTAGAGTTGTATAGGGGAGTGACTTAAAAATAAAATTCTGGAGCAAACTACAGTTTATTAACTTATTTCAAATTAACTGCTACACATGGCATCTGAAAAGGTCTATATACACGCCAATAACTTTTATGTGATGTAAAAATAGAAAAAAAGGCTTCCTTCCCTTAATAACTCTTCATAGTTTTCTAAATACAGCACTGAGGAGAAAAACTGTAAGAGTCCCAAAAAATGTTAAGTCCTGCACACAGCACAACAAACAGAGAGTTTATGTGGAATAGCCATAAAGGTACTTTGTTGTAGTGTTCTACATTCTCACAAAGTACTTTTTTACTCATTTGAATTTGAAAACGAATCCTGACATTTACATAGGGAAGCACAAACCCCCGGTTATTCCATCCCTCCATCCCTCTAACTACTCAGTACCTCCCTGCAAACACCATTCTGCAGCCTTCATCTTTTCCAACTGATTTTACTACAAATACTTTCCTCAACAGCTTCACCAATTGTTTTGTACCATGCTGAGGAGTTGGGAGCTTTCAAGGATTCCAGCCTTTCCTGTGTCTTTTTTATTACACAATGGAAACATATGGCTCAGTTTCAAGTGTCTAATTGACAATATCTACAAGTGCTGTTGAGAGGTTCAATTGTTTGTGTAACATCTGATAATCTGATTGTGTTTTATTTAAGACTCAAGAGCACTTCAGATGTCAACAGATGGCAGCAGATATTCTTTGGAGAAAAAAATCCAGCCCAGTAATTCTATTTCTTTTAGAGGGCTGGCTTGCCATTTATTGAGGTAGAGTTTGAATGCAGGCACTGGAATGAAATGAAAAAACTTCAGCAGTTGCAAAAGACTGAATGAGTTTGCTTTGCTCATCAAGGAAGTTTTGGTTAATTACAGATGTGTTTCATGCAGGACATGCAGATTTCATCATCCATTTACTATATGCAGGCACAAAAGTGCTCTTCACACCCTATCCTGCAAAAGAAATTGCCCTAGTGAATGGGAACTTCCTACTTCCACACTCTGCAGGTGAGGTTACTGCCATTGTAGGATTATATATTGACATACAGACTCCAAGTAATTTTGATTATTTAGCTCTCAACTGGCCTCAAGAGAGTTTTGATTTTCACAAATAATAGTAAATCTTAATTGCTTCTTTTGATTAAAAATGCCTTGGATAACCAATGGATTTAGTTGGAGCAGAAGAGATTAGTTAAAGTGTAAATGCAGGGCAAAGACCTTTTGCTTGTTTTATAATGGAAGAGCATTATTACAGATAAAAATATAAAGTGTTTATGTTTTTCCAGTTATTTCAGTCTTTTTATCTGTGATTTTTTCCATAACCACTCTAAACCACAGGCCATTTCAGCTTTTAATATGAATGCATTCACAGGAATGGAAAGAGAATGAAACAGAACTTTGCATTATTTGAGAGATGTGTTCCTCCAATCCTAGTTTATTAATCTTAACAGAAAACACCTTTACTGAAAGATGTGTTTCATTATAAGGAAAGAAAAAATGAGAATGTTCTTTGAAATGGTCCTTGAATTCAAGGTATGCTGTGAGAAAAGCATTACATATATCCTCAGCTCCTGTATACATTCCCAAATTGCCATCTGGTGTGCATACATTATGCACTTGTATAATAACATGCAGAGCTAATATTGTTTCAAAATAGAAGTTATGAAAGTTAAGCAAAATCAATCATAGCTGACGACTCATTTTTCCCTGCATCTTTTGAACAGGCATTTCTGTTATCTTAATCTCATGTTGTAGTGTTCAAAAAAGAAGATGTACATTGTGAAAATGAATTAAAGAAATTAAAGAATAACTACCTTACAGCCCTTAGTACATGAATGGCAGGGATAAGATCCAAGTTGGCTACAAAAATTTTTTGAAGCCTTCTCCCTCCTTTTGTTTTGCTGCTATCTGGTTTTATCAACGAATCAAATATTTGGGGGAGGTCTTGGCCAATGGATGAGCTTTGTCTGCAGGAAATCCATTTGGATTTTGTGGCTGCTTACACGATGTTCAAGGGGCAAATAATAGGAATAACATTATATTATCTTTTTAATAAAGATAATATATACTAAAAAGGCAGAAAATACAACTTCATTTAAATATGCCAACTTATATCAACTCACCACACCTTGACTTGACTTAAGCAACACAGCAACTTCAATACTGGTGGGGATTTTTTTCTTCAGATTTTTTGGTGAAGGTGCAACAAAATTTACACTGCAAAGTGAACCAAATTCCTACTCCCAGAGAATTTAAAACAGTGGAAGGAATTACAGCTGCTTCAACAGTGCATGTTCACCACCCTTCATTGCACACACACAGGGGACATCAGGCTATGATGTGCTTTTAACATTTTCTGAAGCAAATCTTCAATAGGAGAGATATGTGTCTTGGTAGGTGCATAGAGAGATTACTGATAGCATTCAAAACCAAATTGCATTTCATACATATCCCTTTTTATCTTCATTCAATTCCAGTATTCTTAAAAGAAAAAAAAAAAGAGTAATTCAACCCTTTTACAGTATCAGCACTATGTTCCCTTTGAGAATGTGCATATAAATGGAAGAGAGAAGAAAAAAGTAAAAACTAGTTATCTGGGGAAACATTAATGCATTTAGCTGTGGTTATTGTTCAAACACAGATTCTGCTGAATACCATTATGTAAAATAATAATATCATTTTCCTTTTAGAATTGCAAGAATTAGAAAGAGATTATAATTAAGGCAATGTTTTGACCTCCCAGTTTCTCATGATCCAAACAAACCAACGCAAAAAAAAATATATATATATTCCCACACATATTGTAGCAGATTCATTCGTGCATCAGCAGAAAGCAACCTGCCACCAAATTCAGTGTATCAGCCCTTCCCCTCAGCTTTTCTTCAGCTCTTTTCTGGGCTCTAGGAGATGGTCTCATGTTCTGTACTGGCCTGACAGGGAAGGATGCCAGCATCTCAAGAACTTGCCAGCAATCTGTCGTATGACACTACATAAAGAGCAAGTAGTGCTTGTGCCTGGGGGAAGGGGCTGCTCAGGGTTTGTACTGTGACAAGGAAATCTCAATTCCAATAAATCCTTTACACTCTTCAATTCCACTGGTGGGGTGACAGATGGGAGTGAGCCAGTGGCTGCACAGCACTCACTTGCCAGGTGGGGTTAACCCACGACAGTTCATATTTAAAAGTCTCCTTTCATACCCCCCATTTATTCTTCCCTGTTCTGAAATACATGGACATCAACTATTTTGGAGGAAAATGTTGTCAGATCAGTATTAGTTGTAAACAAGAAAATATAAAAATCTTCTTCAATATGAAACATTTTTACCAAAGGCATCAAAGCTGAGTTTTGTATTTGTTTAGTTTCAGATCTGCATTACTGATGTGATCCATGAGGAAGCGATGCCACATCAATGCTGTGGCAAACACTAAAATATGGAAGGAAGTTGTCCAAAGCAGACAGGTCAGTTTGCTGTCCATCTTCCAAACAATCTCAGTTCACAGTTTCAGAAATGCTGCTGTAAGCCTGCTAATTCAGGGAATGTGATGTTTTACATAACTTAAGAATTTGCTAAAATACATCATAATTTCTCTGTAAGCTCTGCTTTACTGTCCTGCAGAAGATTCAGGCACAGATGCGTTCATGTGGACAACACCCAGCACTCCAGTTGGACTAGGCAAATGCTCTGTGAATAACTAGTAATTCTATTAGAATGGAATCACAAAACCTATTCTTGAAGAAAATGATCAATAAAGAGAGGCTGTATCAGTGTCTGAATCTGGAACTCATCACTGTCAATGTTTCCAAAAATATTCCCACCCTTTCCCCTAAAGTTTGTTGGAAAATGCAGAGAGGTAAACAGCTATTCTGAAGGGACAGACAGAATGGTAAAATCTTGAATGACAACAGATGCCTGATTTGCTTTTAAAACCATTTTAAAGTTTTTGTGTACTTTTAGCATAGAGATTTCTTCCTCCTTCCCCATCCCTCATAAGTAAATACAGTAATTGAGTGTAGCACAGGTAGTTCTGAACCCAGGATAATGGAATGAGTATGTGGGAGGAAGAAAACTCCATAGAGTCCTAAGAAATGGTGAAGTACCAAGGCAGATATTAATATTTTTGAAAAAAAAGATAACAGTATTTAGAATAAAAATAAAATAAGAAATATCATTGTGACAGAAGAAATAAATTCTTGTATTTCAGACTCCTGCATTTTTTCTGTTGAGGAGTCCTGCTAAACTTAGGGAACCTTTCACAGCCCATTTATTTTATTGTTCTGTTAAGCTTATGAAAATTTTTAAAAGCAGTGATTCAAACAGCTTTTTAAACTTCCCTAAGTTGTGCATCAAGTGTATTCCATGAGATTTACAAGCATCCTCTGATATGAATTAGGCACTTCTGAAGGTTTATTTGCAATTTCACCCTAAACAGTTATTTTGAAAGTTCCAGCCAGAAAGCTTAAATAAAGCCTGTATGAAACCAAGCATGAAGTGATGGGGTGTCTGTGTGCTGTAAAGTTGTGTATGGCTCTGGAAATGGAAGAGACCATATTTAACAGTGAAAATGGTGGTATTTGAGCAAGAAACAGCAGTTGTGAGAAATAAAGATCAGGCCTTTAGGGGGGTAGAGAGAAGAGGATGGGGAATCCTCCACCTTTCTTTCCCATCACTGAGGAAAATATTGTAACAAAAAAGATTGTGGCTGTCTTGTTTCCCTAGAATAGCAGCTGATAATTTAAATCCTACATACATGAATTGATTAACAGGTTGACTTCAATGTGTGAGGCAAACTTATCCATATCAGTGTTCCAGTGAGGAGCACCAAAGAGAAGGTAATGCATAACAATACCACTCCTCTAGGTAGGGAGAAAATTGGTTGTTCCACCTGAGCTGACTCATGCACATTTTAGGGAGCAAACACACAGCTAACACAGGCAGCCAGGAAAAGCGCCTGTAGGATCTGCAGCATCAGTTCCTGTTCACAGAACCCATGGCAAATAATCCTGGAAAGGACTTTGTTTATTTTGTTCCAAACCTGAACGTTTCCTCATTTTAAAACTTGCTTTAGAGGAGTTTCAAGATGTAAAAACTCCAAGATTCTTTTCACAAAGCCAGTTTCTACCATAGCAGTGACTTCCATATCATGTCTTTAAAATGGACTCCATCTCTCAATTAAACCAACTACAACCCAAATCCCCTCCCAATGCTCAGAAATGTGTTAGAAATGTGTTGAATACTGAGGTCTGTGTGAATTGCTGGTGTTTTTTGTTTTTTCAAGAAGCTAATAGTATGACATTTCTCACTGCTCTGTGCTCTGACAGCTTGTGTCATGATCTGTCTTCCATCCACCGTCACGGACTTGGCTTCTGCGGTCACTGAGGTTACACAAACTCTGGTTTGGTTTCAGCTTGGCTTGCCCACATCCCAAAGAATGCAAAACACTCTAAGGAGTCCCTGCTGCTGCATGCCCAAGAAGCCCTGCTTCTGTGTACCAGCTTTGCCTTTCACACTCAGAGGTAACAATCTGTGTGAAATCCCATTCCTCTGCTCTGAAGGAAAGGAGCCCAAACTCCAGAACGTGTGACGGTGGAGCTGAGGGATGCCCCAGGCACTGTGCTGCCCCAGGGAAGCTCCAGTGCATTTCCTACCCAGCTTTGTTGGTTCTTTATTCCACTGCTGTGCATTTTTATTCCTTCTCAGACTCCATCTGACGAACACAAGCATCCTGTTATGACTCATTTTATGTATATTTTATTCTCATTGATTTTTACTTTGTCCTTCATTTTTCTCTTTTCAATGGACTTTCCTTTAAATATCCACTTATCTGCTTTCCTTTCCTGACACATTTCTCTTTCATTCCTGACATCCCTCATTTCTGGTACTTTGTTTTAGCACTGATGTTTTTTTTTTCTGATTTTAGCATTCCAAGATATTGGCCTCCCTATGCTTATGATACTTCTGTGGTTCCCTGGTTTCTAGCAGACCTCAGTAGTCTTTTATTTTTAAATGAAGCAACACTCTCCTGAATTTTCTTTCATTTTTCCCTGATGAAAGCTGACCAGAACTCCTTCATGTGATTAAGAAATTTGTTCCCACCTTCACTCTAAGCATAGATGTATTTTTATTGAGTAGCATACAATACATGTTCTTTGGCTGGGTGTGAACCATCATGAGAAGAAGGAAAACGGAATGAAAATTTTTCCATTTGAGTTCCAGACATAATAAATCTTTATTTTAGCCCTGATTTGCAGCTGAAATGTCCATCTGCATTAAGCATTTGTTCAGCTGCAAAAATCTGTAAGCCATGTTAGATGTTTCTACTTGGTGCTAAAATTGAGAAACAACATTTTTGAGAAAATGACAGCGGGCAAAAAACCAAATTTGTGTGTGTTCCTGATTTTCCCTCCTTGAAAAGATGTCATGAGAGAAAAACAATACCAAAATGAAATGCTGACATATCGAGTGTTAACAATTTATTCCTGATGCACTTTCTGCTTTTCCATGTTTTGCTCTATTTAGGTAAACCTAGATGTTTCAAATGTGTAAGAAAAATGACTGCTCTGGGACAATCCAAGAAAATACATCTATACTTGTGGTTTCATTCTTCCAACAAATAGGAAATGTATTTTCATCTAAGTAGACAATGCCTTTCAGTTAACATTAAGTGGAGCCCTCAGGAGTAGCAATAATATTCTATATATCATGAAATTATGGAAAGAGCAATCCAAAGCAGATGTGAACAGCATAGCTAAGAATAAAGTTTTAAATGAAGCTTCAAGTTCCTGGATTTTAATTTCAAAATGAAGTTTTCTGAAACTTTCCTTTGGATTTTTCCTTTCAAATCAACACTGAAATCAATATGTAATTCTGAGAGTTTAGCATAAAAGTTGTTTTGAGGAAAACCATCAGCTCAGCTCAACTTAAACAGCTCATCATTCCCCAGGAGGAACAAAAAAGGGTGAGGACAAGCAGAAAAGTTCAGAAGCACCCAGGTTTGGATCTCGTTTTTTAAGAATTTTAGAAATACAGTATGGAACAGGGATAACACCAAACTGTTAGTTTGACACAGTTTGAGTTTTTTATGTTCAATAATGAATATTACTTATTATTCATCATTCAAGGAAGCAGTTGGGCTTAAAATCAGCAGGTTCTTGCCAGACTTGGAAAATACCTGGGCTTAAAGAAATACAGATAATGAAGATATTGAGTATCCCCAGTTTCTTGTTGGGTGCTTTTTGTTCAGGACTTCTTTCCAAGTCCAATAAACAATTTTAATTGAAAAATCAGTATTTGTCTTTTATAAATTTTATCTGTGACCAGTGCTATAATATTTTTCAGCATCTGCTGATAGAACTTTTCCTTGTTCAACCTCCCACGAGAGAAATGACTTTCTTTGTAAAAATTGTCTGAAAAACCACATTTTGTGAGCAGATTTAAATGGCCAAAACAAACATCCAAGAGAGGCTTTTCCAGGTTTCACAGTAGGTGAGTGCATTTTGAGAGCACAGGTGTCCTGACTCCAACATTTGGAGAGTGCACCCCACGAGTTCTGCCTATCTCCTCTCTATTAATTGGAGAGTCAGTCCTGCTAGGCCTCCTGCTGGTTTCCATACTTCTCCCAAATGCACTGAAGTTGGAAAGTTGACCTTGTAATGGCTAATGATTTTTATGTGCTAGGCAGAGTAAAGGTTTGCAGCACAATTCCTGCATTTCCTCCTGCAGCAGGCATTGGTTACCAGACTGAGGGAAAGCTGGCAAACTCATTTATTTAGTATGAATGTTGTGTGAGAGTATATATACTATTATGTGTATTTCTTTTTGTGAAAATCAGGCAGGGGAAGGAATAAAAGGCAATCAGACAGATTACTGTCCTTAGTGTGAGGATAATGCAATTTATTCCCCTTATCATTTTTTCACTGACAGGCTACTGTTTCCCAAAAGGTTTGATTAGGCTTTTAATTAACTTGAGCTGGAAGTGATGTGACCTCTAATTAAGTTAATTTTGTTTCTTCTGGCAGTATAATAATGAATGTATTCAAATGAGACTCGCAGATCAACACACCCAAGCAAGTTGGAAACTAACAATGAAGGTTGTCAATAGATGTGAAAAGGGTTTTAAAAGGAAAGTTTTCAGTCTTACAATTAATGTGGTTTTGTGAGCAGAAATTACTGAGGTGAGCTCCCATCATGTATGTATGGCAGTACTTGGTCCAATTAATATCAGCTCAGTGCTTCACAGGCTGGCAAAGTTGCAGTGCTCACTAATGCAAGTCTTTGTGTCAATTATTCTTATGGTAGTGATTATTGCTTCTTTTATGAGAGCACCCAGGCATCCCAGATAATAGGATGCTCCCAGGACCCTAAGCACTGGATTTGATGACAGAAGTGACTGCAAAGTTCTTCCCAACAAGTTTAAAATCCAGATGGATGTTACTCCAGAGTGAGATCAAAGGAATGAAGTAGTATTTTCATGGGGGATGAAGACTGGCTTTTCCAGGACCACAAATGAAACCTGCTGCAGTTGCAGGAAGGAAAAGAACTTTGAAATGCTATAGGAACACAGGATTTCTGAAGTACAATACTATCCTTTTCTAATTTCTATTTAACAAGCCCCTAAATTGTTAAATTGTTAAAGGCAGGAAGAATGTTCTTAAAAACTCATGTACAACATTAAAAGATAAATATTCCACAGCTGTCAATATTGCCACAATAACTTTCTTGATTAATGTTATTTTCAGTGTGATGTTTGAGGTGAATTAAATTAAAGAAAAAAGCAAATTTCAAAGATGATTCAGATTATTTTAAAACTTATTTTTCATTCTTTTCCCTGAAGAATTTTACTTTTACTGACTTGCATGGACAAATGGTTTCTGTGGGAAAAGTATTTCAAAGGATTGGTGCTGTCATTGCAATGTTCTACAAAACGTTTGGGAGAAAAAGTTGATAGATTTTAGCTTGTGAAAGTTCTTTTGGTGAGGGGTTTTCTACCTCTTCTTTTCCCCTCAAGACTAATTTGGAAAGTTCCCTTCAGTTAAACTCTTGCAGGAGTTCCAGGAGGCCATGGAAACAGATTAAATTAGGTTGGAACAAACCATGAAGACTGGGAGTGCAGCACCACCAAGGCCACCCTTTAGGGAACACTGACTCCACCACTGACTCCCTGGGCAGCCTGATCCAGTGCCTGACCAACCTTCCTTTGAAGAAATCTTCCCAAATAACCTAAACCTCCACTGGCAGAACATGAACCTCTTTCATTCTGAATCTATTACTTGTAAGAAGACCCCATAAGAAAAATCTCCTTCCTACAAGGTGGCTACAAAGAAAAGACAGGTGACTGGAAGCAGGACTGACTGTAAAAAATGGCTGGAAGGAATTTTAGTGTAAAGGAAAAAAATATAATAAGGAGGGCAGCCATAAAAGGCTGAAATGGGAATGAACTGATAGGTGAGGAAAAAGCACAAGCCTGTTTCTGGGGAAATAAAAATGGAAAGCAAATGGAGAAATTTAAAAAGGACTGAGCAATCCAAATAGCAGACCTTGTGAAGGAAGGTCTGAGAAATAGAAATTAGTGCTGCAGTTAGTGTCTGTGTAATTGAAGAGTGGAGACAGTTTATGGAATGAATTGGTATTTCTGCAGATTTTTGAGCTGTATTTAGTTATCACTTGTCCTTACTTACCCTGAGCCATAAAAGACAGACAGAAGAACATCAGTCCCTTGGGACTCCCACATGTTGGGTATGTTCCACCAATTTAACAACTGTTTAGCAAGTGAGAAAACAATCTTATTTTGAGCAGAACAAAGGAGTCATTAATTCATATTGCCAGTGGAAAAAGAAGGTACATTTATAAAGCTGGGCATGTTTGGTTGATTTAATTTAAATTATATATTTATGAACTTCTCTATTCTGGAGCTACTTTTAATAAAGTTAGTAAAACAAGAATGTTATTGTGGCAATATCAATAATATTTTCTCTGCCTATCAAAACTAAATGACAATTGCTAAAGCACAGCTTGTTGCATAAAATGTTAAATCTAATCTAATCATACTTTCATAATGTTGGAATCCCCTTAATCATACAAAAGCTTGAAAGCTTGTCTTTTAACAATTACCCCACCATGCCAGGCAGCATAATTTACCTAGGGCTACATTTTCTTGCTTCTATTAGATATCATGTTTTCTCCTTCAGTGATTTTCTAAAAGCTTTTTACTGTAACATTTGACTTCTGGTTATTCAGGATAAATTATAGTGTACTGAATTGTTCTTTTTTTTTTTTTTCTGGATATACATTTCTTTTTTTTTTCCCTAGATGTCATCTAGACACCTGATGCACATAGAATTCTTTCTATCTTTTAACATAACTTCAGAAACATGGAAAATGTTTTGTCATTTCATAGTTACATTGCTTGTGTCATGTCTCATTTTCCTTGTTGGATTAGAACATTGCTGAAAGTAGCACAAAGTATTTAAAATGTCACTTATTTGTAAGCTGACTGGCTCTTTTTAAATGAAGCAGAAGTGGTATCTATTGGCACCTTTAATTAAACATTCAAAAATGTGTTGGGGATAAATCTTGCAAAAACATTAGAAAGTTCAATGTTTTTCTGTGGAAAGTGAAAGGGACATTTGATTTTTGGAAAGGAAACTTTAGGCACATACAAACAGAGGAAAAATTAATTTTGTGTTAAAGGATAATGTGCATGGGCAGGCAATGAAAATTAAAGATTCATCTTAACTGCAATCATTTTAGAGTCAAGAAAATTGAATTGCCTCTAAAAAGGATCATATTAGCAATTCATTAGTATTGAGTGTTTTGGCCTTGAGTTTGTGAAGTGCCTAAAATTCTTTGAAGCAACCTTTAGAAAAACAAATAAAATCAGGATATCATTCTATGAAGAGACTTGTGCATCATACCCCTTGATGGCATTGAAAAACCAGCTATTAAACAAAAATACACTTCTTCAGGCATGGTATGTTGAAAAGATATTGGCATAAAATATAAAACTTCGTATTTTATTCCTTACCAGTAGAGGCATAAAGACAATTTCAAGACTATTTTGGATCACAATCTGACATGAGTTTCTGATTTTATAAATTAACATGAAAAATTGTTTGTGCAACTTGAATGACTGAAAACTCATTCCACTTCTTTAAAGTTAAAAAGAACCCAGTCAGCTCAAAATGCCAGGACATTCTGGTGATGCTATATTAAATCAGGTAAATGTGTCTAGTAATGGTTAATTATGGAAAATAAAAAATAAAATTAATCAGGGAAATCATTGAAACAAGGAATTATAGATTCCAGCAGCTTTAGATAGGCACCTAATATTTTTAAATCAATGGAAATGTATTTGCTGCCTCACAACAGGAATGTTGATCTACCTTCCTTCCCAGGTAACAGCAAACATTGAAAGGATCTCCTGAGAGCTGAGAGAGGAGTGAGCCCTGCTAAAGGTGATGCAGAATTTATGTGTTGCAGTGCTCTCTAGAGGTCCTTTTATTCCTCCACTGGCAATAGAGGGAGTCCAGAGAAAGCTGATTGAAATGCCTCAGCTTGGGGCCTCCAATTATATGGGAAGAAAGGAAAAAAAAATAAGAAAGGGAAATAAATTTGTGATATAACTATTATATATATAGATATATGGATACTCTGTAAGTTTGTGCTTATTTTTTCCTCATAAAAACACTGCAAAATAATTTTTTTTTAAAAGCACCCAAGTTAAAGCATGGTTTCAGCTGAACAGCTGAGGTGAAACAGTAGGCTATTTAATTTTTCTCAGAAATTAGACAGGTTTTCCTCTATATTCCATTCTTCCTCATGGTTCTGAAAAGAGTGATTTAATTATTTCAGATGTCATTCTGATGTTATTGAACACTTAATTTTTTCTGTTTTTTTCCTTGAAACAGTGGGATGTGAAAACAAGAAGGTTTTTATTTTTGCCACAAGTAAATCACACCCTGTAAACTCCCTGCTTTTGTGCTGTCTCCTTGTGCTCATACCCTCTTGTGTCTTCCTAGATGGCCTCTTATTGTTTTTGGCCAAGAAAAGATGAGTTGTGTGAGTTTTGGACATGCACTTGCATTCTGAGCTAACTTTCTAAAGGTCAAATGCTAATTTGGGTCTGGTGCTCAGGAATTGGAGTCACAGGCTTGAGAAGGCTGGCAGGTGAACATGTGGTGTGGAAATGAGGGCAGGCTTGTCAAGCAGTACACTTGAAATGAAAGATTAATAAGCCTGCCTTTAGTCAATGAGAGCACCTGGCTTAAGAAATCCCCTTCTATTTGTGTCAAAACCTGACTGTGGATTGTTTGTACTCACATTTTGCTATGGCCATAATGATTTTGTGCTAAACTAAGAGGTGTATGGCAGCATAAGAACTATGTAGTAGGTAGTCTACAGATTATCAACCCATGATAATACATACAGTGTCAGCATTTAATGAGCCTTAATTTGTGATGACTGCATTCAATCCCATTTATTCTATGTGCCTCCTCTAATTTCTGCAATTGTTCTATTTATCTGAAAACTCTGAGGCATGGAAACAATGACATTTCTCACAGAAGCTGTAAGGTGCCTGTAAGCTTTACTCATATCTCTAGATTTACACACTTTGCTACCTTTGAAAATTCCCCCAGCTGAGTGGAAAACAATCCAGCATGCTGTGGCTCAACAATCCACATTAGAGTTTCAATGGATCTTCTCATGTTTATGCAGTTCGTTTCTAAATCTGTGTCTGCTGAGACATCACAATTTTTTTTTTCCTGGAAGTTATTTCTGCCTTTTTCTCTTGTCTGTCCAAATCTGGGGCCATGCAGTTACTTGGCATCACATTTAGACAGGGAAGGGAGGAACTGCTGTTTTAACAGCTGCCCCAGGTCCCTCAGACTTCACTCAAGCTGGTACTTCATAGAGCAGAAAAGGCAGAGGGCTTTGTGTACGCTGCCTTTTTTTTTCTTTCATGCAAAATCTTTCATCTGGCTGGAAAACAAAAAAGCTTTCTCAGCAAAACAGATCCTGCTCCCTTTCATTGTCCAGAGTGTGCTGCTTTTCTAGTTTAAAACAGCCACCTGTATTGCTTTGTATTTTAGCTTCTCCTTTGCATTCATGAAGTGGCAATTTTTATTTTTTTAGAAGTGTTTATAACTCAGATGTAAACACCTCAGGTTTTTAACATCCAGTTAATCCTATTGATGGCAAAAGGCAGAATTTAGCACTGTGACAGGAAAATCTATTTTGCATCACCATTTATTACTGGGAAATGCTTTCCTATTCCTGATTCAGGACAATGAGAAATCCTCTTTCAAGGTCATTGTTTGACTTCTGATTTAATGTAAATCTTTTTCTACAAATGCCTAGGTCCTGCTTTGTTTAAACAGTGTCATCTATTGAACATCATTGCTCTTAAGAGGTGATATATAAACCCAGATATTTAGTATTTGCTTTTGCTTGTTTCAGCTTCTTCACCTATTCTAAGGGCTCCATGAAAAAAGAAAATGTCCCCTGGAAAAGTATTACCACCACTTTTCCCCTCACTTATGCTTCATTTTCAAGAGAAAGCAAAACTGTTAGAAACTTCCTTCACCAATGGCACTGTTTTCCAGTGATGTTCCTGTTTGGAAAACCAGTTCTGAATATTTGGAGCATTCACAGTGAGATTAAATAGAAGTCATGAACAAAGATTAGTGCACAAGTGAAACTTCCCACTCTTCATGATTCCTGTTTCTACTTCATCATAACTTATTTGGCAGAGAGTCTATGCTTGACAGAAATGTTTTAATGGATTAGGTTTGACCTCAGAGGCTTTAGGTAACATCACTTCCATCCTTTTCCCACAAAGAAGAAAAGTAAAACAGGAATTAGTCTGCAGTATAAATTTTCTTGCCTTTTCTTATACCAAACACTTACTTTGAGGACTTCATGAGGAAAATAACACACCTTCACTAGAAAAGTAACTGCTGTGTAGATGTGAAAAATGTGAGTGGAGGGGCAAGGTTTGCACAGTGCTGGTGAGTCTCATTAAGCCACAACTAAAAAAAACAGTCTTTATTAGGAGAACTGTTTCTTATACATATACTACCCACTCACAAACATGTAGGTGTGCTCTTGGGAGTCCTTCAGTGAGATGCAAGATAGTTACTCAGGCCCAAACTTTACTTTTAACAGCAAGAGAGAAGGAAGTGTTATGGACATTCATACTAAGTTTTGTTCTCTCCTTGAGTGAAAAAATAGCACAGGACACATCAGTATCTCTGAATTTTCTTTATAGTCCTATTTTAAAGTGGTTTGTCAGGACTGAGCTACACCACTCACTTTGGCACCTTGTCAGACCTAGGCAGGAGAACTGGAGGCACCTTCTCAGGTAAGACTAAAACAATGGTCATGTACTTCTTCATACACATAGATAAATCTCACATCAGGAGAACTCCTTCATGTTTCAATCACTGCAAGACTACAGTAATTCATGGGAAATATGGAGCTCTGAAATAGAATTTAGATTTTATATCAATGGGGACTCTACAGGGCTAACCCAGGGCTCCCCTAAGCAGAAGTGGTTGTGTTCAGTTCTGTGCTACCTCTACTCCTCAGAGGAAAGATGAATCACTTGCACAGAAAGGAGCAAAGTGTATCAGAAGCCCATTTAACTGCCATATAGTAGGCAGACAAAAATAATTGTGGAAATTTGTTACAGGGAAAAATAGCTTGTGTTATGTTAGAATTTAGTTGTTTTTTTATAATTCTTTCTGTGAGGAGAATTCCCCTTTCTCTATTTATGCAATATACATGGGATATTATCTTCTGGAAGGAAAACCTCTGAAGCATAAAAGCAAAGGCAATCCCTTCTTGTGGAATTTTAAAGGGTTAGACCTCAAGGGAACAGAGACACATTGGATGATTAGCATAGTAGGAAAATTGCTATTTCATCTTGAACCTTAATGGGGAAGCCTCCATCTCTTTTTGGTCAGTTAAACTTCAGCTGAATTGTATTATTTACACACAGTATTGACCTTAAAATGACTCTCTAGGACAGTAAGTACTATGCTCACTTAAGCATGTCTAAACAGCAGATAAATGATAATCATCCTTTTTGTACTCCAGAGACTGTCATAATTTTTGTGTAAGAAGAGGTTATTTGTGCGTGTTCTTAATGTGTTAATGTGCTCTTTCAAAAGGAAAGTTATGAGGTAAGCAGCAGGTGAGACAGAGGTGACTTATAAGGTAAAGTCTTGGATAATAGACAGAGAAGATGAAAGTAAAAGATAGTCCCTGCAATGTCTTTTATCTTTTCAAGATCAAGGGGATTTTACCAGATTAGCATGAAAAGAAGCCTATACCTCGTACATTATGTAGAGGCAGATGTGTTAGTAACTTCAGAAAGGTTATTGCAACACAGTTTTACAGTGTAGACATGCTTTAAATATTTGTGTGTATCTGCTGATTCCTAAGGCTTGTTTCTCTTTAAGTATATAATTTTTTTTATCCATACAGGCAAAGTAAATTTTTGCTGATGAGGCAATTTCAACATTGAAAATGATGGGTTTTTTTTTTTACATTCCTAAATCCGTGGTTAACCTTTTTTATCAGTTTCTCTGACCTGTGAATACATCCAGTTCCATACTATCAGCTTGCTGATAAAACCTTTCCCCCCAGAATGATTACCTTAGTGTCAGGTGGTGGAAAACACAACATGTTCCTGGGACAGCCTACACAAGGGAAGTGCTTGCTGCAAAGGTAGGAGGGCTTTGTGGGGCTCAGGGATTCCAGGTAGCCATGACCAATTCAGGGTCATCTGAAAAGAAAATTTTATTAGTTATTGTTGTTGTTGTTGTTATTGTTATTATTATAATAAAATCCCAGAGGTCAGGAAGGTAGCAGGTAACATTTACTTCCCTCAAACTGAGAACTGTGCTGAGACATAAGATGTGCATCTATCTGACTGTGAGTGAGGCCTGGCAGTCACTATTCCTCCTTAAATTTCCCTATCTGATTGTAACACTTGCTTGAATCCCAGCTAAAATCCTACAGCTTGACAGTTGCACAGAGAGCTCCCTAACCTGAGCCATTCATCTGCCAAGGCAGCCTTACTGCTTAGGACTGTGACTACATGAAACACAAACCCCTTTTTCAATTTGCCAGCCAGCTTTGTACTTTTTGTTCTATTACATTCATGTTTCTTATTCTCTTTCTCCTTTGCCTTCTTTCAGACCTTTACCATTGCAGGTTTTCTTCAAAGTAACTTCTGTGTTCCCTCTCTGACAGAGTGTCATGACAGGAGAGGCTTTTCCCACTTTATGACAGCTTAATAATACAAACTGTGAAGCCAGAAGAGCTTGTCTGTGTTTTCTGAAATATTCACTGGCACCCAATATGTTCAATATTTAAAATCTCATATCACAGTTAAAACATTCAAAACAATCTGTGGTAGAGACTGAAAATGTATAATAACCATCGTGTTTAAAATACTTTTTATGAGATACTATAAAATTGCCCTTCCCACTTGAAGTGAATAATTCATCAGGCAATAAAAGTCAAAAGCAATTCTTTTTTTTTCAGAAGCAATTTACTATTTAGTGTATGAAATAAAAGCAACAGGATTCGAATTGCTGTTAATTTTCAGAAGACCCTAAACCTGAATGTTCAATTCCTTTCCTACACCCACACCTGCACATCTGAAATCTTGACCAGCCTTGGAGCACCCCTGCTTGCTGTGTTTCTTGGAGAACACTGGCAGAGTTTAGACAGTTCAGCTACAGAGGATCAGCCCAAACAGGTGACAGAGAAGCACTCGCGCATGGTGTCAGTTCAGAGTTGTATTGCTATTTAATGAGACACAATTAAAGACAAGGCTCTGGAAAAGAGAGATAACGTACTGCAAGCTGCAGCTTGTCTTGTCTGCACACTGGGCTGTAATAAACAAGCAGGACATTTACTTGCCTCACTTCATTTTCAGTTTTCCACTCATCATAAAGCAAATCTACACAAGCTCCAGGTTTTCATGCAGGAGAAATAGTCATAATGTCAAACATCTACATTGTGCTTGTAGAAAACAAGAGTGAGCTGTTATAATGTAAATATTATCATTAGCTTTATCTTTCACGCTTTTCAAGGAAAATACTGACTTCACCAACTTCTGCAACATGTCCAGCACAAATTATCCTTGGTTAGTTCCCACAGACTATTGTAATACTGTTAATATATTGAATAATTGGCACAATTTTCATTTAAACAGTGCCTATTAGATAGCATTCAACTGTAAAAAGAAAGCTAAATATTATGCAGTGCAAAGAAGCAGAATGAGATCTTGCCAGGCAGATGAATTTTGTCTATCCATGTGAGATACTTCACCGGATTTTCACTTTTTCTGGAAGCAAATCCATTATAATCCAAGTGCCCTTACCTGAGTAATAGTGAGAGAACAAGAGCAGCATCCTTTCATCGTAGGATGCACAATGAACTATGGAAGTGTTCCCAGAATCCATGGGCCACTCTGCTTTCTGAACCAAAGACTACCATGAGAAAATGAGTGAGGTTTGTTGTTTGTTTGCTTTAAAGTAATTTCCATGATATTAAACTCTACTTCATGAATGTAAAGACATTCACTGGGAGAGGGAGTGAAATGCTGTTAAGAAAAAAGCCTGCTGCAGGAAATACACACTATAACTAACACCTGTTTTGGCAAAGAAGAGTGATCTGGACAGGCAGTTATCCTGAGAAGTCTCCCTCACAGCCCTGAGGAAAGTGTGGTTTTGTTTGTAAACACATGCTCAGAAGTTTCTCCATATGGGCTGAGGAGTAAGTCTCACAAAACCATATGTAGCTATTACACCCTTTAGGTAAGGGGGGTGAAGGCAGCAGATGAGATCATATCCTCATCTGCTGCTCTCCCACTGTGTGAACAGGTTCACCCTGAAACCGAGCACGTGACTGAGTACTGTGCCACCAGAGGAAAAGGGACTGAGAAATAATGGTTATTGTCCTCCACTTCTATTGCTGAGAGTGTGCCCAGATCCCCAGAAATCACCTATCAAATGGATTCAATCTTCCAGGCAAAAGCAGTGACCTAGACAAAAATACACAGAACACTGTGCATGCACCAGCTCAAGGTAAAACTGTTCAGGCTGCAATAAATTTTGCACTTAAGGAGAAACTGGATCTGCTGCTTCTCATTAATGATTCAGACCTGATGCTGGAGCCTGGCATTTGTGGGGGCCTTTTTCTCCCTTCCTCTTTAATATGTAGAAGTGCAGTGGGAGGCAGAGCTTTCTGCAGCACTGAATGTCATTATCACCAGTGCTTTGCAGTTCTGAAGTGCTCAGGGCTGTAGCATCAATTCCCTGGGGGTGCAGAGCAACAGCACCACGGCAGGGCCGCACTAGAAACCTGGGAGGGCATGAAACATTCCCTTAACCTCCTCAGAGAGAGGTGCTGCTGTGTTTTACAGGAAAAGGACCACACGTTAAAAATGCTGTCCTGGTTATCTGATGTTTACTTGGTTTCTAATATTACTCCTTGATACAGTCTGTAACAAGAAATGGAGCAATTCTCATGTAGGCAATGCTTTTTAAAATATATTATTCTGTTTATTCCCAGAAGCAATGAAAATTTCATTACACAAAGTCAATTTACCTAAACAAGCTCAAAGGACAGGACCTTGCAGGTGAATTAAAATCCTCTCTCTTTGTGTTTCAGAATTCAAAGGGATGGAATGATATTTCATAAACTAGAAATCCATGCAAATGATTTTCTCCATTGTTGATTCCTGGCTAAGAAATTCTGAAAGGAGCGCTCTGACTCATGGTGTTTAATCGGCTTTTGGGTCAGTGCACCTCACAAGCAATAAAATTTCAGGAAGAGGGAACCTGAAAGGGGAAAAGGAAAACACATTCCCAAATGTTTTTGAAGCTACCCAAGTGAAAATCCATCACATGGACTCACATGCCAGCAGATCAGTTTTATCCAGGCAGAGTAGATGGTTCTGGGTATTCATTAATGATTTTATGACAAATCAGATGTATTTTCATCTGCAGGTATAAATACATCACTGCAGATTTAGTTTCTCAAAAAAAAAAAAACATAGAGTGCGCGAGGATCTAAAATTTAAGTTGGATCTATTTTTTCACCAAGCCTTTGTACATTTCATTTTCAATGCACTCCTATTTGAAATGCCATCTCAAGAGGCAGCACCTTTAGAAGCTGTCACTGCCAGCATCTGATCTTATAGCAGAGAGCTCACATTTTATGTTAATCTTCAATTTTCCAAGCACATTATATTATTGAATCTCTTATGTAGGCCTCACTGCTTTCAAACTCAGCATACGGTGAGCAGTCAGTAAACTGGCCATATTATAGCAGGCTAATCTTGGAATAGTTTTAACACAGAAAGGAATGGGATCTGAGGGCTCAGTGTCATTGTGCTACAGAAGCAAATATCTACCTTATTGTCAATTCATTATTCATAATTATTAGCAAGTGACAGTGATGCTGCCTCACAAAATGAGCAAATGTCTGTCTCGGCAGTGCTGGGAGGGATTCCATGGAGAATCAGCTCACAGGGTACAGCAGAAGGCTCTGGAGCCTGTGCTCTTCCAGCACTCCTAAGCATATCTGAACAGCAGGTGTTTGCAGACTAAAGTAGGACACACAGATTTAAATTGCTCTGAACTGTACATGAAGTCAAAATTCACTTGAATACACCAAATGAAATAAATTATTTTAAACTAATACTGTCCCTTTTTGTGTGGGCAGGAAGGGAGAGAGGAATCACACCAGGGCAGCTGCCTGCTGTGTTGTACATGAGAGTATTTGATATCTAGGACAGATTTTGCAACAGTGGTTTGATTTTTTTTGGTGTCTGAGAATAGGGAGAAGCTGGAGTAGATGCTCAGTTCCACTAGCAGCACAATCACTGTAACTCACCCAAAGGCAGGTGGCTGTTTTCCCCATTTGAGGGAGAAATTCTTCTCGGTGTCATGCAAATTAGAACTTTTCTGAGTCGATTGTTTGAAGGTATTAGCCTTGGATTTGTTGTTGGTTAAGCCTCCTAATTGTAATATTTTTATTTTAGTTCCAGAGAAAATAGTTATGTATTTTTCACATGAAAACATGATCTTAACATGATCTAAAGCACACCTCTGACCAATACCTTCTGTACTAATTCAGAAGCTGGAATCTACCTCTTAAAGTTTTCCATCAGCAAGACCAATCCAGCAAAACATGTATCAAGTGAGCTGTCACACCCTTCTATTATTCTAGTTTTCATTTGCTGAGGAGAGGGAATTACTCACCATCTACAACTTCGGAATACTCTTGGTAATAAATATTGCATGACAGAGATAGACACATCTCCATAGTCACAAAAGCACAAGATATGAGCAGAACTCAGTAATCCACCTGATTATTGCATTTCCAGGAAACATTATTTACACCATCCTGAAGTACTGGACTTTGCTGTGGACATAAAGGTATTAAAAGGTGACTCAAGCAGCTTTTGCATAATGGTTTTTGGAAGTTTAATCTGTGAAAGATAAATTGTCAGTTAACAAAATGCACAAGGAAGGAAAAGGTTAAGCTTAGTTTTACAACTCTTATTCAAGTGGCAAATCCTTTCGCCTTGGAATAATTTATTCACATGTGAATAAAGATATGGAGTGTTAGAGATCTGTACTCCCTGCTTTCCACTTAAATACTCATATAAGGAGCAACTTCTTACTTGTTCAATCAGCTTGTAACCTACTTATATATTAGACACACTTATATCTAGCACTGTTGAGCATGCCAGAATCTGTATTTGAAGAGTTATGCAGGTGTTTAATTAACTTCAGACTGCATTCAAAGCCTCTTTCTTTTTTTTTATTTTTATGTAGCCCAGAATCCTGCCTGACCTGGAATAGTGGCACAGAGAGAATGAATGGCCATACAAATCACGTTTTGGTCTGAAAGAAAATGAAGCAATATGAATCAGCCCCTTAGAAGTTTTAAAAGATTCAAAGCTGTAACTCTAAAAGTGATTTTAGTGATGTTTAAGGCCATATCAAGAACGTCCACTTTTCTGAGTAATGGGTGGAAAGATTTTTTTGAATGATAAGTATGTGAGATGTGTGTGTGCCTTTTTCTTCCTTTGTCAAAATGAAATGTTAATTTTATAAAGCTAAAAGGAAAGAATCATACTTAGATTTTAAATACAGTGTTAGTAAGTACAAGGTGTAGCTGCTGTTGGTCACCTTCAGGAATTGATAAGCTCACAACAGTGCCATCAAAAGTGGAGAATATTGGCAGAAATCCCATTACTATCAGGTCCAATGATTATTAATACTCTCAGAGTGAGGATCAGGGCTTGGCTCGATGCACAAAATCCAGCATCTGTCCTTATGTGGGCTCCACCTGCTGCCATTGCTGAGTGGGGCCCCCAAACCCCACTCCAAACAGAGAGGACCTTTTGTCATTTCCATTGTTTTGGTTTTGTTTTGCAGTTGCAGACAGCATTTGCAAAGGGAATATGAATCTAGAAGAGATTTAAGAATTTCAGACAGACTTCCACAAGGCGTTTGGCAGCACTATGCAAGAGCAAGTTCAGAGTGAGAAAATGAGTTTAATTTAAAACTCTTAACTGCTCTTATCCAAAGGATAGACACTGGTTGCTGAAGCTGTACTACCAGGATGAGATCCTGCAGAAAGCAATTGAGGTTATTAGTACAAAGAGGGCAGGAGAGCAATTTTCCAGCTTATACAGTTAATCAATAGCAGGCTCCCACTCCCTCTGGAGGAAAAGGGGAACGGGGCCTTAAATGACAGTGATTCATAAAGCAGTTTGGAAACATTATAATGCTGTAAAAAAGGTATTTGAGAATGGGAATAATGAAGAGGAGAGATAGAGATAATTTATACCATGGGCTCAAGAGTACAAGGAGAGTGAGGAAGTTGTCAAGGCCTACTGCCTGTGCCAAAAATGAAGGCCAAATCATAAAGACAATCCACACTGCTGACACAGCAAAACCAAATGTCTAGCACAGAGATCAGGTTAGGATTAATGGGCTTCTGTTTGCCCTAAACTCTTACCCCAATTCCTTCAAAGCAGTCTCAGAAAAAGTACAGTTCCACAGAACATCATGCACACCAAATCTGTTTCACTGAACGTACCAAGAACAATAATTTCTGTCAGCAGGCCACTGTTTAAGGAGCAGTTCAGTGAAATATGGGTTTAGACATGGGGTCTTTGGTTTATTATGCCCTTTCCCAAGAGCCAGGAAGAGAAGGGTGTAAAGACAGTAAAGTGCCTGGGGCTCGGGGGTGGGTTTAGGGTTCAGGTTGATTTTAAAAATTTAAAGGTTTTAAAGAGCCCGATTAGCTTCCACACCTCTGTTGTAATGGAGGGCATCAAACTCAAGAGTGTTTGAGTACAAAATTTGAGTGGGACAAAACATTTTCTTTATCACTCACTGAGTTTTGTAGCTTTTTTAGAAAATTCTTAGCCCTGTTAATTACACAACAAAAAGGATATTTTATTGCTAGAAAGATCTCTTTTATCATAGAAAACTGTCAAGCTTGGGAGGGGAAAAAAGAATAATATATTAATGGGAAAAGGAGAATGATTTTCTTAGACTTGATGTACTTTTAAAGAATTTGAATTAAGCTACTGCTACTCCATCTGATTTTCTTCAGTGCTGTACTATCTGGTAAATAAGTGCTCAATTTATCTGTTTCTCTGTGTGTGCTGAATAATCTATGGCCATGTATATAAAAATAACATGGCATAAAAATAACTGAGTAAACTTGATACTGACATTTGGATAAAAACATTTAACCTGAAAGTGAAGTGATAATTGCTTCTTATCATAGCAAGTGCCTGGTTTTTCTAGACTCCACTGAAAATCTGATGAGTGAATAAATATAAATGTGACTATAAATGCAACATAGTTATTTACAGTTGAAATTCTGTATTCTGGAGACTTGTTTATCTATGAAAATTTCACATTTATTTTATAAGCAAAGATGGTGGTTTTTCATATCTCTAGGCTCAATTTAACTGAATCCTAAAAAAAAATTTAGACTCATCTTCATAACCTGCAGACCTCATGCTGCTTCATAATGAAATCACAAGAATTTAAAGTGAAATAAATAGGCTTAATTGGTATTATTTCCCCTAAAGAGATCACATCAGAAGAGTGATATAATGTGGGATTCTCAGTACGTAATTGTAAATAGAATATTTTTTACATTTTCATGGTTTTAGTGATTAACAAAAATGGGGTAGATGGGAATTGTCAGCCCTGAAAAAGGAGACACATTGGGATTTAGCTGTACTGCTGTCCCACATGTCCTGCACTGCACTATCAGTCTTCCAAGATAAAAGTGTTGGAATCCCCACACACTGAAAGGATAGCTGATTTGACTTGTAAGCAGCCTGTTATCTCAGTGCTTAATAGTCCAGACAGCATGAAAAGCAGAGAAGAGAAATTCTGGATTAGAACTATTTTATAAGTAGTAACACCCACCAAAAGCACTTGCAACAGTTGGTGATGTACTACTTGTGGTACTTGAAGTAGCGAAAGTATTTACCACTTTGGAACATCAGAGCAAAGGTAAGCACCTAAAATCAGATTTAGGAACCCTTTTAAGACAGGATTTATAATGTCTGAAATCATGTATGACAGATCCATCCTTTCACATGCTGTAGAATTCCCTGTTGGCAGCAAACCAGCCATGTGAGAAACACTGCACACCAAGGCAATCCTAGCAAGGAGACATGGGCAGGCAAAGAGTAATAGCAAAGTCATGGATAGAGTCCAAAATGTCAAATTCAGGATCATTTAAGAAATAACTTCACAAAACCCCTGCTAAATCTTTCAGAAATGATGGGTTTGATCCATGAGGTGCCTGAACACAACTCCTCTCTTGATGGAGGACATAGAGGACTTAAAGGTTCCTTCACTGAGCTGAATTACAGCTCACATTAGGAAGTACTTACAAACATCAAATACTGAAGGCAAAGTTTTCAACAGATTATACTTTTTGCCAGGGTCCATCTATAATAACAGGAATTGCCATGTTGCTAGGTTTCCATTCTCTCTTCCATGCAATTGTCAGTCAAGTGATTGCTTTCTGTAAAAAGTTATAATCATTATAATCAAATATAATTTAAAACTTATGCTGGGTGGGATGACGCTGCATCAGAACCACTCTCAAAGCTACAATTAAATCTTCTGTCAGTGTTTTTCTTATGAAGCCTGGTGTTCATTGGTTTTTCATTTATTCATGAATGTTTATCCAAACTTCAGATGCACTTGTGCATAAATATAATTAAAACATGTTTATCTTATGTCGAAGAATATGAAGGTAATTAGTAATGTAATGAATTTAAGGTCAGAGCAATCACGGGCATTTTTACTTAGTTTGTACTCACAGTTGTAAATATCTTTGTACATGTACTATTTCCTTGCAGCTTTGGCATGCTGGTTTAAAAAAATTCCATTATTCCCTGTTTTCAATTTGCACCCTCCCTTCAGGTATTTATGAGTATTGACACGATGCCCATTTTGTGTAATCAATAGCTGGGACTACACAAATACATTTTTTCAACGTCAAGGAGCATGGAACATTTGAAGTCATGCCTAATACTCCTTTATGAATATTAATAGATGGATTGGATAGGGATGTGTGGTCTGAGGGGGACTTGACAGAGTTATTCCCCTTCAGTTTTAGTCCAGTTCATGCACATTTGATAATTACCTGGCCTATGACTGTCCCAGGCTGGGAGCAGCCTGATCTAGCCAGCTCTGCTTTGTGGTCTCCAGAGAGCCAACCTGAATATTTCTGGTATTTTATGGTTCTGTTCTATCACACCTCATATCATCAAGAAACCCCTTGTGCTAGAAGGAAGGTTGCTAATCATTAATATGCAGTCCTCATACTCTGAATTTCTCAGTGCCCATATGGCCTCCCACATTAGCACCAGGAAAAGGACAGATGTTTTTGTTATCACAGCTGGAAGCTGAGTTGCTCAATAAACAACAAAAAGCAAATCATTCTGCAACAATCCTTAATGTATAATACAAATCAAGCAGGAAATAAGTAAAAATTGTTTGGAATCTAAATGCCATGTGATTTTGTTTCATGCAGTCTAGAAGAGGAAATGCTACAGAAACACCCCTTTAAGGTGTGCAAGCAGTGCAGGAATCAGAGGCTGTGCTACCTGAGGTTTTGGCCCTATGCAGCCTTAAAGAGAAGCATATTGTTCTTAGGCAGGATCTGCCAAGGGGAGAGGGAAACAGATTTACTCTTGAAAGTTAATTTAATTCTGGTAAACCATGCATTCCATCTGCCAGCAGGAATGTAGTGTTCTGTGATGCCACATAAATGTGTAAAAAGTAAAATATGTTCTTAAAAATTGCACTAAGCTGATGCTTGGAAGATGAGATTCCCTCCATCTGTGTGTGATGGTGGAGCAATCAGGCTCTGTGGTACCTACTCCAAAGCCAGAGGGAGTGAGCAGAGCTCTGTGAGTGACCTGTGCATTGTGCAGAGCTCTGAATTCCCATACACAGGAACCCTTCTGGTCCTGTTCTGCTGCATGCACTTTGCTGAGTGGTCTAAGTTTGGTCTGGTGCTCCACTTTGGAACTGCAGCCACAGTTTTTGTTTGCTGGTAATGAAATTCACTTTACTGCTTCTCTTTCCCAGGCACTGATGATCTAAACCCTGTGCATGGCACAAGCCTTTCATTCCTGACAGGACCTCACTTGTGCTCATGGAACAAACTGCTGGAGGACTTTATGCCCACCCTGAGACTGGGGTGCTCTAGGTGATAGTGCAGGAAACAATTCCCACCATTCCTACTTTAGAAACTGCACACATGTGAAGTTATTCTAGTGAACACAACTTTTGTGTTGCCCTAAGCAGTTTTATTAATGGGTATGTGGTATTCATCATTTAGGTAGGTAAAATTAATGCTGAATGGAAAGGTCTGAGGTTTGGTGTTTTCTTATTTAAAAATTAATTTCTGCTAGACATGGCTTTTTTGAAAAATCTATAACCTGGAGATTAGGAAAGACACAGTACAGAAATTGGGAATTTGACCACAGAGAGATTTGGGTAAGATTTCTAAAACAAGTGATTCAGCACTTACGCTCCACTGCTTTCTGAGTATCTAAATGTCTTTTGCAAATGGAACTTAACTACACTGGAACATTAATTTCTGAAAGGCATCATGGGAATGACAAAATAAGGATATAAACTTGAATCTCCTCCAACTCCATCAGTTCTCTATCAGCCCAATGTTAGCTAGAGAATGAGAACCAAAAGATGAAAGGAAGTAGCACTTATGGATATAACTGCAATGAGGAGAAATATAAGAATTCAATAAATCACAGATATAGGGAAAACCAGATCACATTTTTAAAAAATATTTTCTATTTTATCATCCAAAATTCTAGTAGTGATTGAAATAAAGAAATTAAAGTTTGCACTGTTTCTTGCTTTGTATGAACTCCTTCATTGATTGCAGGGCTCTAGTAATGAAAAATTGGTTTGTTCACTGTAGCATTTTCAGTGAATCATATTTAAGGTGACACCCTGGTATTATACTTCAAAGTTGTGTAGCAGGGAAACATAATGACCTCTCTTGTAATCCTGGAGTTTTCAATGGAGTATCCTCATACAGCAGTAATTTGCTATTTTGCAGTTTAAAAATGTAATTGAAAGCATTTTTATTGGATGTGTTCTCATTACAGAGCCACCCAGCCTTTATTTGATAAAGCTGTTTAACAACGGACTGAAAATGAATTATCAGTTAGAAGGGAAAACACTACTGAGGAGAAAGGGAAAATAAAAAGCTTGGAAAAATTTTAATCACTGTAAATTTTGAGATGATGACATTGCTCTTCAAGGTATTGTGACTTTTTTCTCTGCCAGCATTCAGAACCCTCTGTATTACATTAAATGCTTCACTGCAGTCTTGCAAGGGTTCTAAGATGTAAACTGGCAATTCACTGAAGTCACTGAAACAGCAGCACTGCCCCATTTTCCCTGTGTGCTATGAGATTTCTCCTTTCCCTTATCTGTTTGTTTTCACTGCCACATTTTTTGATATTGCAGCTTTCATATGAGTTCTGAGCAGCTTTAGGAAGTATTTACAAAAAGCAAGTAGAAGTGTATCTGGTTTTTTGTTTTGCCAGCCATTGCATCTCTTACTTCTAATTTTTCCATGTGCTGTTCAGCTCTCCTGATCCAACAAAGGAGGTGGCACTGGTTTTATGCCTCAAATTCAAATGAATGAGTTGGAAGTTAGGTATTCAGTAATTATGGATGATGTGCATTTGAAATTCGAAAAATTGGCCTAATATCATAAGAACCAGCTGGGTTTGACAACTGGTGATGAGCTGTGATCTGTTTAAGTAACTCAAATGGAATGGAGTGATGGCAATAACTCAAAATAGAAAACTTCTAAACTGCACATTTTTTTTTAGTGACATAAAAATTGACATAGATAAGAACCCACAAAAGTGATCAAAATTAAACAGATTAGGAGACCCACCCTGCTTCATTTCTTTTCCTAAACCATTTGTAGGCTGAGAGTTTTTTTCCAAGCTAAAGCAAGTGATAGGAATTTTGAATTCTTGTGCTGCTAATCTCTGAATGGTAAATGTCCTCAGTTTTGTAATTTGTTTCAGCAGGTCCCATGAGACCATTCTGATTACCACAAGGATGTTTTTATACTGATTGATTCAGAGACAATAGGCAGAAAATGTATAAAACCATATAGCTTATAATAGAAAAGTAACTTTGACTGCTGTAATTAAAAACAACCCTTCTCTCACTTAGCAATAAACTGCATTTAGATTTTGTCAGTAATTGGCAGAAGAACAAGTAAATAGAATCTACACATTTTTCACTTAAGTTTCATGTCTCATCTGTTCTAGAATACCTCTATCTGTCTTTCTGAATGTAGTGAAAATGAACAGTTTTAGGGTTCTGGGAAGCAGAAGGAAAAAAGCCCAAACCATTTATCAGAGAAAATCTGCTTATTTGAGCAACAGAAATGCAGCAATGCCTCAATCTTAATTTCAAGTTCAGTTTAGTTCCTAAAATATATTGCTTCCTCTCAGGCACATCTCATTTTTTCCTTATTCCCTGAAATTATTGCAGTCCACCACTGCCATTTTAGCCCCCTGTGCTCTAAATATTTCTGCTTTTTACTCCTTTTTCATTTGGTCTATGTATATATTTTCCTTCACCTCTTTCATCAGTGTCATGCTCAGGCTAGGATTCTAAATAAGTCTTCAGAAGTGCCTTATCAGTAAACTGGAAATCCCTTCCAATTTCATTAATGGACACAAGTGTCAGATATTAATTTTCCTATTATATTTCTTTCTGATGTTTCAAATCCTAAAAAATATAATGCAATTAATCTAGTTCTTTCAGCTTTTAAAGCAGAAAAATCATAATAAATAATTCATGCTGGATTCCTTTGAAATTTCTTTTTCTTTTTTTTTTTAAATTGTTCATGTAAGGGAGGAGAGATAAAGTTGTGAGTTAACATATAGAAAACACAGCACTGGAGGATGCAGCTGCACAAGCATTCCTTGCTTGTGCATGATCCTGAATGCTTTCTATTACCTTCCAGAATATGTGGATTAATTTAGACCAGTAATTAAGACAATAGATCAGAACTGTCTGTTTAGATAACGACTGTGAGATTATTGTGGAGGGTTTCTAGTGGCTCACCTAAGTGTTTGCTGAGAACTGACACTTGCCAGAACAGCCAAATTCTAGGATTCACTTACGTGCCAGGGTTCCTGGAGATCCCATGCAGATTCAAATGCTGTTGAAATCTGTATCCCATTGTCCCATGTCACAATTCTCTGTAAAGGAAATAATGAGGGATTCACAAGAAGCTTTGATATAATGGAATAGAAAATTAGCAGTATGGATCTGGAAATCCTGTTTGGGAAACAAGAATCCATGTCATAATTCTAAGAAGAAATATCTGACAGCTTTTCCAAGTACTGATTCATCTCCTTTCATTTTAATATTAAATTTTTGCTAATGAAGGAGTGCATTTGAATATAAGAAAGCATGGAGGGAAAAGGTAAAGCAGGAGAGGAAAGAAGCCTTTGGTACTTGCAGAACAAGGGAATAAAAGAGAAAATATAACAGAAGTAGATTTAAACTTTGAAAAATCCTTGGATTCTACAATGTATTTTACTAATGCTCTTGGAATCAGCTTTCTAGCAAGTACTGTGGACCTGAGCTATGAGATGAGAAGAACCAGTCTGAGCAGTCTTGTGCTGCTCCTCACATGGCCCTGACACAACAGGTCAGGATGGGGAGGAAAATGGCAGCTGGAACATTGTCTGGAGAAACAGCAATGAAAATGATGGTCATTAAAGAAGATTTAGGGGATTTCTGCTGTTATTTAAGAATCTTAATAATTACTTTGTTAGTAGAAACTGATGCATGATTTAATTTTGTTTCCATAGCATAAAGTGATTTGCTGCAATAAAGCATTTCCGTCTGCAGCACTGATTTATGAACTTTCTTCCCAGATACACTTGAAAAAATTGATTTATATATTAATATTAATTTTCTAAGTGTGCTCCCTCTGATTTTCCCCTCTGAAATATTTCAAAAAATACCCTCTCCTTTTTCCAAAAGACAACAAAGAGTGCAGAAAGCTATGGATAATATTTTGCAAGACTTTATCTAAATTCAGAGACTACTGCTGAGTATTTAGGAGTTAATTGTTAATAAGAAAGTTTATTCCATTCCATATTTTCTGTTTAGAAAAGGTGATTCCCAAGAGATGAGGTACAGCTGGCCTGTAGCAGCATTAGCACTGTACTTTCAGTGGGGTTTTATGCATAGATGTTCTTGCAGCTTCTACTTTCTCTCCCTATGCAGTGTTTGCTCCCTCACCTGGTGCAAGGGAGAGAAAATGGAGTGATAAATGCCGTAAATAGAAGCAGAGTCAAACCAGGGTACTCTCTGAAGGCTGTGGGAAAAGTTACACTTTTTCCAGGGAGGAAAAGTCTAAGTATATGATACAATGTCCTCTGCTCTCTGCAGGTCCGTGGTGCTCAATAAATAAGGTAAATTCCCTCAGTCAGAGACATAAAAATAGTGTGTTGCACCTATGCAAGGAGCAAATGATTTTTTGAAAAATTGGGCTCTTAAACTGTATTATGTATAACACTTCTCCCCATCGCCACTCATCCATCCAGATAAAATGGTACCTTTTCCTCTTTAAATGTCAAATATGTAATATATATTTTGAAATGGAAAGGATACCTTAGGGTACATGCTAATGGACTTCCTTCAATTACGTTTTATGATTATGACCTTTATTCCAACAATAATTTAATGTTTTAATTAAATTTGCAACCATTTTCATTGCTGCAAGATGTCCTTCATCTCTCTCTGCTGTAATTTAATGAAGTGGTTTTCAATCACAATCAGCAATATCTAACAATGGATTTTAATACCATTTTTCAGGAATCTTGAGAGGATCTTCCATGTTTTAAAACAAACTTCATACCAGTGCCATGGCAAGGAATAATTCCAACCTCTACTGTAAGCAAAGAATACACTTTTTCAGTTTTGGCAGCCAGATGTGGAATATTAAAAGTTTATTCCGAAAAGAGTTCTAATAAAAAGACCATTTAAATAAGAATGAGAAAAATTTACAAAAATTAAATTGTTCCAAATATAATAGCACCTTGGTAAAGAATATCCATTAGTAGTTACAATGTCTTTTGATTTATGACATACTTCTTACTAGACATCAAAATGTGGATTCAGGTTACTGTTACGTTTAACATCTCAAATTTTCAAGAATCCATTTGCTCAGAAAATATCCATTGTTACTTGAAATAATAATCCTGTTTGAACACCTTTTGACAACATTATGATCTGCCTGGCCACATTCATGAAAGGAGTGACTTACACCATGCAAAAGACTCCTGGAAATAGGTTACAGAAGAACATTGTACACTTGCCAAAAATTTTGAAAAGAGCAGTTATTCTTTTGAAAACATCAGTGTAACATTTATTCTTTGCAGAAATTTCTCTCCAAATTCCATCTTCTTATTTCTGTAAAGATGATTTCCTTTCAACCAGGTTTATGTTGCCTACAATAATAGCAACAAGGATGTTCAGGAAAAGGAAAAAGAACATCAGAAAAAAAAAAAGTTCAGAATACTTGATTTGGAAGAAGAAAATAAAGTACTGCTATGCATTCTTTATATAACAGCAGTAACTCTGCACATATTTGCACAGAAGGGGGAAGCACAGCAGCAGAAACAGGAAAACTGTTAATAATATTAACTCATCATCTTAGAAAAAATACAAAGGAAACTATTTTTCTCATTCTTGCACATAAATTTTGACAGCAGACCATGGATTACGTGGATATTTATGCTACAGTCACAACACCAGGGCTGAAACCAAACCTCCCAAAAGCTATTTTCAGTTCAGGTCTATCTATTGGGCACAAGAACAGTTCTAGTCTGGGGCCTGTAGATGTGTTGAGGCTTGCTGGTGTTCAAAATCACCTGGAAGTAGCTAAAGTAAAGAATTGTAGCAGTTTGCAACAGTGGCATGAAAGATTGAGGTTTTCTGAAGCAAGGAGGGAACAGAAGTGCCAAATGGAAATGAGAAGGTGTAAAGCAGGAAAGCAATGGTACATTGGTGAGAAGAAAAAGTCTGGGCTGCAGTGAAAATGAACAGAACAGAGTCAGAATCTCTGTTCTGATAAAGTCTGAGGAGATGCCAAGAAACAGAACCTGGATTTTGAGAAAATATAATGAGCCATGTAACACTGTGAGCCCTATATAATGTCAAGTAATTTTTTCCCCTGCATTCTTCTAAACCTGATGTAGACCGAAGGTACCTTCTACCACGGATCTCTCATGTCCCTCTTTCTTGGAAGGTGGTAAGTAAATTCCATCAGATGCATCAATGAAGCCTGAGTTTGCACAACAGGGATGTGGGATGTGAACCTCTGGTGTGATTTGATACAAATTGCCCTATCTGGGTAATGAGAAGGAGGGCTGGGAATGACTTGATTCAATTCTATCCTCTGCAGACCAAAAGCAATCAGGAATTTACTTAAGCAGTCATTACTTGTGGAGTGTTCTCTCTTCATTGTGTGGTTTCTGTTTCCAGTACAATTATTATTTCCAGCCATAACCTGGTAATGAATGAAGAGGATTAATTGCTGTTGTGCCTTAACAGTTTCATCTGTGCTCAAAATTCTTTCCTGTCCCTTTGCAGAAGGGGAATGTTTGGCTTTCAAATGGGTTTGAGATGCATCTATATTTGTTAGGAAATGATCTTCACTTCTACTGCTTCTTGATTTTAAAATGTATGTAGCTCTCAGCCTGAGACTCCTCTGGTAAGGAGCATGAGTGATTTATCATCTGTCTACAACTTAGGCTGCTCATCTTGCCTAATTTCATGAGATACAAGTGCAACTTTTGACAAAATAGCATGAAGTTTTTGGAACAAATTCAAACAGTGGTTTGCCTGGCCGTGTGCATATTTTGATTATTTTTTGTGCCAACAATGGAAAATATTTTTGTCTCGATGGTAAGTTTTATTTTTTATTTCTTCTGCCTCTAGTTATGAAATTCTCCAGAGAACCATTTACATGAGATAAAATTGATTCGCAGAAAATATATCAGAAATGCCAAAGTAAGGAGAATGCATAATCTAGTGTATGAAAAAGATAAAATACCTTATCTACTTTTTGTCAAATTCTGGCAATCAAACTATTGTATTTAAAGTATCCATCTCTGTCTGTCAGTGTAGGATGGATCACTGGCTTCTGCATTAAAAGCCCAGTTTAGCAAAATCATCACTATTTCATGGAAGAAAAACAGAACAAAAAAAATCATAAGCCAGGCTTCTACTAGAATGCTGATTGCTAAAAACCAGCCTTGGTGGTTTTATTTATTTGTTGATGTGTGATTAACAAGGTGAGTAAAAATGCCTCAAAATGTTTTAATTAAGGGCCTTATATTTCATATATTTCCACACCTCAGTTTTTCCATATCTGAAATGGTCCCATTAATGGAGTTGGGATGGTTTAAATGATTCCATTCCCTGGCTGCTAAAATGATCAGAATGTCTGCTTTTGCTCAGAGATGACTACAAGTTGTGAGAACATCTGGGCAGATGTCTCAGCTGAGATGGAATCTCTTACTTTCTCTTAAACTCAAACCATGAATGCACAGGTTGCTGTCTGAAATTAAGTCAAAAGCAGAAGCACTCTACCACCCCAAACTCTTTCAAGTATGAAGGTGTCAAAAGTTGTTGATTCTGAATTATAAAATGAAAGGAAGCTCTTTTTCCAATTAAGAAGTACCTCAGGAATCCAAATCCATTTACTTTTCCTCAAGTTGAAAAGCAAATGCATATTATTGCTAAATTCTTAGTCATAAAGTGACCCTGGGAAAATGAGCTTTACAAAATGCATGAGATCCAGCTTAGCAGTATGCAGATGGTACAGAGGTGCATTCCCAGGAAGAAAACAAACTGTTTAACTTGCAATTCTAAAATGTACATGGTGGTTTCATCTGCAGGTTAAAAAGGTGGTTTGAAGCTGCATTAATATTAAAAAAATTATAAACCCATCATATCTCTGTCCCTCCAGAAATATTTACTTTAAATGAAAACATCAGGAGTGTCAGTAGCTGAGAGCAGGATAGTGGCACCTCAGATTGGTGTTTTCACCACTGTCTCACCTCCTCCCTGACTGTATGCTGAATTTAATAAAAGCTCAGGTAGGATGGAGTTCAAGGTTTCATTAAGGAGCACCTGGGAGTCAGCTCCTGTGTTAGGGTGGTTTGTGTATACAGAATGGCTGTGTATATCCTTGTGACAGGGCTCCCTGAAGATAAATGAGTGCTAGGGGAGCAATGACTTGCAGACCATTTTCAGAGTTTAATAACACCATTTTCAAAGCACCTCTTAGTAAGAGACAGATATATTAGAACATTAGAAGGAAGGCACAGCAAAGGAACTGATTTGCACAATCTCTTTCTCACTTATTGTAGAGCTTAGGCAGAAATTTTTATGATCTTATTGAAGTTATGATGTCCTGCATGTAGGACAACTGAAATCACTATCTTTCCAGGGATTTATTTGTCTTTCCCCCTTGATGTGGTGTTACCCCTTTTGAAGAAATTTATCTTAAATTTTTTTTACGCTTAAACTTGCTGTGAAGCCATATGCTTGTATCCCAGACACTGTTAATTAAACATTCCTGTGCTGATGCACAAGCATTATGACTCCCAGAGGAGTGGAGAAGTTTTAAGTACCTCAAACATCTCAGAAATTAAGGAGATGCACAGGTACAGGAGATCCACAAAACCATTTCCTTTTGAACATAAAGTCTCGTTATTCATACACAATCAGCAAATGTCAGTGTTGCATTTACCCAACAAAGGTCTTGTCAAAGGGTGGGAAGGAAATTTTGAAAGGCTGAACTTGGTGCTCAGCAATCTGCTCCAGCCTGCCTTCTGCTCCAAGTCAAGCTTTAACACTGCACAGTCACAGGTTACCCTTCAAAATGAAGGTCGAGCTAATTAGTTTAGAGGAAGCATTCTATAACAACCAAATTAATACTAAATGAGTTAATAATGATTAATATTATTACTGAACAATTAAAAATGATGGAGCCATTATTTTAAGGCTTGGTCCAGTTTACAGCTACCTATCCCCTACTATGAGATGTGCTTCTGAGCTGGAAATACATTTCATGAGTAGAAGCAATGAATCTTGTGAGGAGTGATATTTAAACCATCAGATATTTATGAGCAGCAAAAAGTGAAGCTCAATAAGTTGTCTGCCCTTTGTAGTTTTCTGCCCTTTATAACAGATAAACTTGGAAATCCTAATCCCAGTCTCTTCTGTACAAGTCTCTTACAGGTGAAATTCATTTATTGATTTTGGTTGAGTTGTTTCTCACGGATAGTAAAAACTTCATGGTTTGCATTTAAAGTCTGAATACATTGGACTTCAGCTCCCAACTAAATCAGGTTTGATACCCAGATATAATTACTGGTTTGCATTTTTAAAATAGTTTTAGTGAAATCAGCAATGTAAAAAACATTCACTAGAAATTTGTCTATTTTTCAGACAAGGTTTTTTTTGTATGGGGTATGCTTGTTTGTTTGTTTGTTCCATAAGGGATAATACATTTTGTAATAAATTTGAAAAGACCTGTATAATAGATTTCTCTTAAATGCAACATAACTCAGTAATTCTAAGTTATACTGTATCCATTGCTAGTTTTGATTTTGACAATTTTTTGCAGCTCTAAGTAATAATTTTAAATACAATTCTGGTGTCTTTTTCTAAAGAACACTTTTATTCTTGCAGGCAGGTGAAAGGTTAGTGCAGCCTGCCCAAACAGCAGATGGCCAGCAGCAAAGCTTTTCCCTGCTGACATGATTATAAAGGGAGCACACTGCTACAAAATTCAGTTTGCTGCTACTAATAATCATAATCTACTGATTGATTTATATAGCTCCACCTGAATATTTGCACAATGTTACATCAAAGAATTTTTTATTTCCTATAAACGTGTAGGAATTATTCTGAATAAAGTGTGATCCTGAAACACAGACCTTCCAAAACATCTAAATCCAAATCCCAGATCTTCCTGGTTTCCATCAGTAAAAATTTTTATTTTTCAGTAATACCTACCATTAGTTTAAACCTACCATAAAGCTGCCATTAGTTTGAACAGTTCTGATACTAATTTTCATGGCATTTTAAATAAAACTGAAACACTGTCTCTAATTTTGCTTCTCTCAAGTAGTAGGATTAAAGACCAAATTATTGTACATGTGAAAAAATTATGTTCAACTCTCAGTCACACATCATCCTTCCTTGGGTTCTGTTATGTTATGATATATTTTGTTACCATGGAATATCTCAAATTGCAAGGGGCATACATCAAGTCCAGTTCTACAGTTTCACAGGACTACCTAAAGTTAAGCAGTATGACTGCAGCATTGTCTGGATGCTCTTTAAATTCTGACAGGCTTGATGCCTATTATATTATATAATATAACATATATTTTAATGTAATTTGCATCAATGTGTACTAGAGGCTGATCTCTAAGTCTGACATGATTGTCAAATATGGTATTAATATTCTTCTGATTTATTATAAGAAATATTTTGCAGATGTTTCCCACCAAAATTTAAATGCAAAGAAACAGATTCAAATAAAGCTTATTCTTAGCAGTTATGTCTATTATTGAAATTCATATTTTTCTAAAGCACCAAGTGCCCTAGCCTATTTTGTTTTCTTAGGAGTCTGTGAAACACTATATTATGTATAAAACGTAATTAAATTCCTTTCAATCTATCCATTCATGGTGGCTTAAAAGAAAAAGCTATAATCCACCTTATGCTTTTGTTGCATGCTCACTATTTACATTTTTGTGTAAAATCTCATTATTCAGACTGCAGATTGAATAACTTTGAAGTGTGTTGTGTCTCATTAGCAATGCTGCTCATTATGTAGGCTATGATGACTAATGGAAAGCCTTTGCCTCACAGCTCTAGGTGATAGAGATTTTTTTTATCATAAGCTACTGTTCAGACATGAAATGATTATAGAAGTAATAATAAATAATTAAAAACTTAATTACAATTTCCTTTCAACGATCATCACCAGTTTGCTGGTGTTTGGGTTTTGCTATGATGTTGAATGTGTTTTCTTACAAATGTACATAGTCTCATATGACAAATATGAAATCCAAAAGTGATACATTTATAAGCAAACAAGGGGGACAAACCTCTGACAATAGTTTTGAAAATGCTGTGATCCCTAACCCTTAGATCAATACAGGCCAGTTACCTCAAAGTGGCAATCCTAACATATAATCCCAATTTAGTCCTAATAATGTTTCATTTAACCCAAATAATGCTTGAGATGGCACCAAGATATGGAAAACTTGCATTCCTTACATTAAAAAATATAATACTGTATTTTTTCCTCTTTCTGCCTGGAAAATACATCACTACAAGGTGATCCACACAATAGTACTAATGCAGGAAACACCTCAGCCCAAGCAGAAATATATACAACTAGGCATGGTCTTCAACAGAACTCATATACATGATTTCTTCATACCAGATAAATAAGGAATCCAGTGGGGAGATAATATATGCTGCTGAAAAAAACATCATGATTTGCTTTTCCTGAAAGGTCAACCATGACTTCCTTATCCATTAAGTTTTTAACAGAATATGAAAATAAGAATTTCCAGCTGGGTTTCACAGCATTTAATGCACTACCCAGGGTTCTAGCTCTGTGATTCAGTGCATTAAATTTTGCTAAAATATCTCTAATTTCCATCATTATGAACAGCTCTGTCTTAAGAAAAGAGGTGAATTCAATTTTGTTTCTGTAGTTTGTTACATATTGAAGCTTTTGATTAGTAGCTACTTCACACACAAAACATTTAGAAAACGTGTCATCCCTCTACAAAAATTGTATCATTAAATGCTTTTAAAAATCCTGGTCCCTGGCAGAATTTGTCTACTTGCATTTTATGAACTATTTCTTGAGTTAAAATGAAAACCAGTGTAAAGTTGTCAAAGAAAAATGAAAGCCATCCTGAAAAGCCACAGAGCTAAAAGGAGCCTATTTTTAGTTTAAAGGAAGTACATATGTACCACACTTTAATCATTATCCTCATCAGGATGACAGGTGATGCCAGGATAATAAATAAAGTCTCCGATTAGAAATTAAATTGCTGTGACAGAATCTAAAGGCCACAAAGCCTTTCAATTCCCCTCCCCTCTGTCTTCATTCTTCCTCTTCCTCCACAATAAACTGTCTATTCATTCAAATTCAAGGATGCACTGCAGGGAAGAATCACTAAAGATCAACATCAGAAAACAAAGCAAAATAAAATAGGATATACAGCTGTCAGTATAAAATTTCCTCTAGCCACAAAGTGAGCCTAAGGAGAAGAAATCAGCTGTACTGTTGGGAACACGGGAATGCCTTTTGTGAACCTTTTGTCTCAAATTATTCTTTTTTGACTGTGTTGTTTATGATTTAACTACATCACAAGTATCAGTAAGTGCACTTTGAACAATCGGGAGACATTAAATTAATTAACAATAACCATTGTTTACATGTAAATTAGGTACTCATTGGAGAAATAATTTTAAGTGGTATTGTTATTGATTTGAGTGATAAACTTAACTCTTCATTATATTACTCCTTGCCATCTAAATTATTATCAGAAGGATTTGATAAGACCACAAGACATAGATTGCTGCAGAAGCTGAGAACAGAGAAATCAGTGAGAATAAGTGAAAACACTTCTGCAATTTCTCACATTTTGCCTTCAGGAAACGCAAATCTAGGAGTCCCAATGGGTTAGACAAGACTGAAAGTATATTTGGCATCTTTGACCTGAGATGTGGGCTTTTTCATCTGTACTGCAGAGCAGCTTTGCTTATTAATTACATTTACAGCCCTTTGTAAATGTGTTTAAAGATTGCTCATTTCCACAGTCTAGGGCTGGAGAAATGAAATCACAATAAACTGATAATTTGGTGTCCCACCAATCAATAATGACAATCCACAGAATTCCTTCTACTACCTGGATGCAGCAAGGGCAGTCCTGAGCACTCAGCCAGGCTGCAGCACAGAAGAACGATTGCCATGGAAAAATCTTTTTGCATTCTTTATTTTCCTAATAGAGACTCCTGTAATCTCTGAAGCTAATTTGTCATAAAACACTTGTCTTCTATCTCAGTGTGTCTTACAGAACCCTCTTCTCTCCTAAGTATTTATACAGGTAATGACTTGAGGGGCAGAAGGAGGCAGAGATTTTCCAATGCCTTCATTCTTTTCTGCCTGGGTCAGTTTTAACCAACAAAGCACGACTTGTAACAGAGAAGGTTCTTATTAATTCAGTTCCATTGTACTCCCCCTATCAAGTTCAGTTCCAAAAAATTCTACCTAATTCTTGAATATTCTCTCAAAAGCTCACAAAGCTCATGGTGCAACTTTCTTCATTCCTGAGTTCTCAGAGTAATAAAACTCAGTGGTATTTATTGGCTCACCTAGAGCTGCACAACTTTTTCTGGTTTGGCTGCTGTGGGACTTTATATTTAAAAAGCTTTCATTGACTTGAGTGCAGAGGTTGCACCTTTACTGGCAATAGCACTCCCCAGCCAAGTATATCTAGCTATAATGGTGATTACAGTAGCTAGCCTATTTTTTCAATTTTGTAATATTACTCTGTTATTAAACTTTTATGCCAGAAACTCTTAAAAAGTATCTCCAGCATTTCTACACACCTTAGAAAAATGGCTCTTATAACTTTATACCCAGTACTGTCACCTATCAGAATGTTTGGTTCTGTTCTTTTTTGTTCTTTCTCTGTACATTTACTTATTCTATACCTATGCAGCAAAATATTATTATTATTATTATCCCCTCTCCTAATGTCTTGAATGTAGGCACACTGTCGAAAACCACATCATGTTTGCTCTTTTCATGGTGTGCCCATTAGAATGTAATTTGCTGTCCAGTGCTGGGAAGAACATTATGAGTTAATAACTTGTCCAGTCCTCTTTAACAGCCTAGAAATATGGATGTGATATGATACAGATATGATTTATGAACTTGTTGACTGCTGAGAAAAAAAATGAATGATTGCATTTAATACATAGGACCTACAAAGGAGGATTAATTAAGGGAGGAATCTGACTTGGACCTAAGGCCGTTGCCCTTTGTGTTCAATTATTTGATTTGATTTTATTCTGGATGTCTAAGGAGCCCAACATGGTGGCAGCTGAATCAGTGGCTTCTTTTTTAGCTGATTGGGTTAAGAGCATCTGTATTATTTTTATTTCAAAAAATGAGGTCAAAACAATTCCATTTTGTAGCCAACCTGCAGCAAGAAGACCTTGTCAAGGAGCAGCAGAGATTCCTAGGCAACTAATTAAGAGCCAGTGCCTTGCCACAAAGGTGTACTTGGCCACAGATGTGTCATTTTGTGCGCTGTTGACTGCGTTAATTTGCTATGACTTTGCAGCCCCTTATTAGAAAGACATTTTACTTTTCAAACGACATCCACTCTAAATTAGTGGAGAGCAGGTCTCTGAAACTTGGAACATTTCCCAGACAAAACACAATGCACAAAGCTGTAACTTGTTCAAGAAATGATACCAGAAGTTAGAATATGTTCCTGATGAAGCTGTAAACTTCAGCTGGTAGACTTCTCAAAATAAGTCTCAATCCTCCTGCTTAGTGATGAGTGGGGTGAATAGCACTTCCATCTGTTGTATTGTGCAGAAATAACATCAGCTTCAAAGAGGAAGCTCTTAACCTGTTTGTTTTTGCTGAAATGAAAATACCAATTCAGCAATTCATATTTTGGAAACAAGTCTCCAGAAATCATAATATTTTTTTGGATGCCAGATGGCGTGGCCTGCTCTCCTGGTCTGTGCATGAGAATAACTAAATGCTTGTGTTTCTTGACATGTCCTTTTAGGGTTGAAAATGAATTTATAAAATCATGACAATTAGAAAACTCTGAGATAAAACCTAAGTCCTGCTGAACTCAAGGACAATTCTGCCACTGACTTCAGCACTGCTGTTTTCATCACTGCTACATCCCAGAGCTGAAAATACATCTGTTTTATTTTGACAAAGGCATTTCCAGACAGTTAGATTGTTTCCTCATATTATTGCTTCAACGGACAATCTTTAGGAACTGAGAGTGCTCTGAGAATCCTTTTTTGACAGTAGGCAAAGGCACGATAGAAGTGGCAGAATCAAGCGATTTTTTACTGTTATTTCGAGTGATAGATTTTATAATGCTTTATTTTTTAACCTGTAAACATATGTACTGCACTCCTCATATTTACAGGTCAGTACCTATACAATGTACAATTGCTAACCTGTAAAATATCAGGTGCTTTAAAAGCTTCCTGAAACAAAAGTTCCATTTCAAATGTTTCTCTTAACAGTTTCTTGTAAATGAGTTATCGTAACCCACTCACCTGAAAAAACGCAGTGTTTTGGAGGTGTTTGCAAATGTACCCAGATTTCACCTAAATTTTAAGGTCCCTAAAGATTGGGACAATGAAAATAAATGTGAGTGTGTCATAGGCAGTCAGCAGAGTAAGACACGGATGTCTTTGAAAACTCCTTGCTGTCAGTTTACTACAGAATACTCTGGAAATTCCTGGGCTTTAAGAATGAGAATTTCGCTACCTACTTTAGTTAAAAAGGTTCTTCCTTCAGCATTGTACCTTCAGTAAACAAGTAAATCTTTCTTCTTCTGAGAACTAATGTACTGACCACTACAAGGGTAAGAATTTATGGGGGTAAATTGCTGCTGGCTTTAATCACAGCCAAGCCCACCTTTCTGCAGTGTCATTTCACTGACCTGGATGGATGCAGCTTTCCCTCACCTTGTAGATGGCACAAAGATTGTGTAGAGGTATCCCTCGATTGGAATCATTACCAATCATTCCTATTTGCCAGGACACGTTTGGACTTGCAGCATGGACATGCAATGAACCACAAAGACCTCCAGCAGATCAGTGCTCCTAGCACAACACAAATCACTGTCCATGACAATCACACACTTCTGACACTGCACTCTTTCCAAACAACAAGCATTGAATGCTGATTCCAAAGGCACTGGAAACTGGACTAATGAATTCTACAATGAGCTGCTGTCATTTTTGCCTGTTCTTTCAGCTAATAAGACAATATCAGACAAGGATTGTGCACATTTTCTTGTCGTGCTATGCTGTTACCATCTGGGTTGTCATGCTGATGTAGCATTGAAGATGAGCTGAAGAGTGACTGTTGTATATTTATAAAGGATTCTGTGGCTAACTTTGCTCTAAATTGGGCATGTAATGAATGTATTACTGCAAAGCAGGGAAATAACACCTATTATAGGCTAGAAATGAATCATCACAATGGAAAATAATTTTCTAAGCTGCAGTATTTTCTCTGTTATTGCTTTGCTTTAAACTTTAGTGAAAAGCAATTACTTTATTCTTTCTCTTTATTTTTATTGCTGGTGATTCTTATGCTAATTTTTCCCTCTGTATTTGATTTGATTCTGGATAGGCTTTTAGAACTTAAGATTAAATTGAATTGGTGATACAGCTCTACCATCTTCACCTCCTACCTTTCTTATCCTTGACCCTCACTCTGGGTTATGAAGAATTCCTGAGAAAACAGATCAAGCTACCACAAAGCTATCACATTTTAAATTGTTTCATGTTCTAAATAAATGAGACAAATCAGCATCCTCTAGTCATCAAAATAATAGAAGTTTGGGTATTTTTTAATGTAAAGCTTATTATTAATTTAATAGTTTAAAGAAATTAAAGTTCCCTGTGTTTGAAGTGTTACCTATTTGAATTTTTCCCCTTGAAGAATCACACATCTCCTGCAATTAAGAGAAACATACTCACTTGTGGTACCTTTGTTGTTCTATGTCAGTGACTTAGGTCTGTATAAAAGAAGCAAATGTTTTCCTTACAGTGAATTTAAACAGAATGTGCTACTTTTCAGAGGTGTCAATAATCACTTCAAAACAGAAATAAAAAATCTGAAAATGAACAACTTAGCATTGTACCAACAAACCTAGAGGTAATTTTTTGATCATCCTTTCTTTCTTGGGCTACAGTATTTTAGGAAAAAAATATATTTATTATCAAAAGTCACTGTCAAGACACAGATCTAGTTAAGATTTACTTTGTTGAACACTTGCAGCAGAAATTAAAGAAAGAGCTCTCCAAGGTCCCCTGTGATGTCAATAGAGAGAGAAACTCTAAGTGCAGGTCTAGAAAATTATCTGTATTGTGATCCTTATATAGTTAAGTGAGATTAAACTTCAGCTTTCTTTAAACCAAATTAATTCATCAGCAGGACTCCTGGAAGAAATTTGCATCATATACCTACAATGACTGCAAGGGTGCTTTCAATTTCCTTACCTCAGGAAGATCAAATGATGCAGAACCAGAAATGGAAATAATTCTTTCCCTAATGTTGGATCAAACATAAAGGCAATATTTTCCAAAAACCATAAAATGTTACAAGAAAGTAATGAAATACCTTCCTATGGGCTTGGGGGCAAACTTTGATGTAAGCAAATCTGAAAATGTACCCAAAAAAATCCTTGAAAAAGGCTCCTTGTTTTTCTACCCTTTCCTGAACTCTGGCCTGGGACACAATGTTCTGTTTATGGCTGTAATGTCAGCAAACACTGAGCTTTCATTCAATTTATTTTGGCAAATTTAGAACAAAAGACATATTCAGACTCCTTGCATAGGCCTCAGGCAATTGTGTGTACATTATTTCAGAACAGACATTGCAGGTTAGCTGGACAATTGCAGTAAAAATGATTGTCTCAGTCACAAAGGTGGCAGTGCCATATCTTTTCATTCTTTCCAAAGAAGCCCAGGTGAATAAAAAATATAAAAATTTTATAAAATTATTTCTCTAACAAAGTCTAGGGACATAGGTAAGGCTTTAATTTTTTTATGTTCTTGGAAGCTCAGAAAATACATCAATGCCCACACAAGAGCCATGGTGAAAAAGAGAAATATGTGCTTAACATTTCAAGAACTTCTGTCAATTAAAAATCAGACAGCATTTTTTCATTTATATTAACAGAAATTTCTTTAAAACCTCACTGCTAGTTTTAAGATCAAACAAAAGACATTGTGACTGCCAATAAGCCAGGTGATGAATGATTTAAAATACCTTTCCATTCTTACCGTTGATTTAATGAAAAGGGAAGTTAACATCTAACAATCCTAGCAAAATTTCTGCAGCACTAACGGTTTGATTGTGTTCTGATTAAAGGTTATATTTATTGCATAATCCAGATCACTAAACATATAATTTTCTTTAAAGCTATTTTTAAAACATATTTATTTACATCTGAATAACATTGGAAACTTGTTTAAAAGCTGAAATAAAGAAGTACAGCAAAAGTACTTTTTAATATCTCAAATTTAGCTTTGTTCTTATGATTTGGATGAAAGAGCTTAGTTAATTTTAAATTTTTTTAATTTTACACCACTACTTTCAGGTTCTTTTTTCAATAATTTGAATAGAAATGGTACAGTAATTCTTGTTGGCAGTTGACAGCAAAAATGTTTGCACAGAACACTTGTAGAAATAATCAGAGTCCTGATGAATGTTTGTGGCTGTGCTGTTCAGAGGTTTTTATGGAGTTTTATCTACCTCTTAATAGCTGAGATCACACCTGGGATAGTCCTGGTACATTCCAGTTACTGCATCTGTGGACAGTAATCGAATGAGGGTTTGTTTTGGTGGGAGTTGTTTGGGTTTTGTCTGTTTGTTTGTTTTTTGGTCAGATTTTTTGCTGTCATTTCTTAGACCAATGGAGATAGTCAAGATGCAGATTGAGATGAGATGAAATGAGATGAAACCATGGAAATGTTTTTTATTAGCCTTATTTTTCCTTGTTCTGACTGAATTTGGAAGCACCAAAACTGCACCTAACTTTCTGAGATGAAATATCATCATCACATGTGGTTTAGGAAATCCTTGGGACATAAATCCAGAGACTTCAATTGGAGTTGTTGCAAGCAGCTGAATTAATAGAATGCTGTAAGTGAAGGGGGTTATTTTGAACACAACATTTTAGTGGCATTCAAAATCCAAAGGACCATTATTAACATTTCATTCTGAAGAAGCAATTATTTCACTATAGATGAGTGAACAGATAAGAGAACAAGGTCCTTTCTAATTTGATTGCACATGATGTGATTACATTTTGTTCAGCAATGCATTCAACCAGGCAGTAAAATAAGAATGCCTACTTGTTTTTAGAGCCTAAGAGTGCAGTCTTTCTTACTTTCTAAATTTGAGAGGAATTTTACCTGTGCAAAATGAGAAGCACTCCTGTGTCATTTCTAGCGATGTGGAATTACATTTAGACTCATAATTGGCACTTTATTGCAAGCAGTGCCTTTATTAAGATATACAGGAGGAGAGATGTGTATCTGTTAGTAGTGATATCTGCAGATCAGAAACCTCTTTCCCTCTCCCTTACCCCATAAGTCAAGAAATCCCCCACAGTTAAAAGAGAAAGGTGAACAAATTTTGCTTTCCTGCATCGCTAGTGTGACAGCTAAGATTCATTGTATGCTGTACATCCCTCTAGCTAGTAAACAAAATACTTTACTAAAATAAAGTTTCTGAAATTACTCATTAATTTTTATTCTCTTATTTGAGCAGGTTTCCAGAAGGACTATGAGAACATTTAGAATCATAAGGAAATAGCTGTTGACGACTGGCCAGTAAAATAGATTTTTAAAAGGGAAATTATACATACTGTGTGCTTTTTAAATATATGAGATCTGATCTTTGATATTTGAGCATGGTACATGAAATAACTAATTCCCAGCTTGTCTGGCCTAACAAGTAAGTAATAGTTTTAGAAAACAGTAGAATAATTTAAATCTGTGATTCTGATTTAATGTTTCTTAAACTGATTAAGCCCTGAGAATCTAGCAGTGGTGCTTAATGTACTGCCAAATGCATTGAATCCACACAGACCTACTGAAATCCTGTGTTTAAAGTTACACTAAAGCAGGCATTGCAGCAGGTAAGGAGTTAATGTGCAAGATATTAAGAGCCCTAAAGCAGGCATTGCAGCAGGTAAGGAGTTAATGTGCAAGATATTAAGAGCCCTAAAGTTCCTTTCTGTCAACAACATATAGGCTGTCCTTTTGAAACCTTTCAGTTGTAAATAGCTGTTCTGACAGGAAGGGTAATGCAGCCCAGGCATCTTGCACTGTCTCTTCTGTGGACTTGAAGTCTTTGAAGGCTAGAGGCTGTACAGAGAGCTGGGAGAGATTACAGGAGAATTTTTCAAAGGCACGAAGAGTTCTGAGGAACCTAGCTCCTAATCAAAATCAATGAGTGCTGGACACCTAATTAGCAAGGGTACTTTGAAAATCTCCCACTCCTTGTCTTTTATGCAAGTTCCTTGCTATAGAAACTGTACTGAAATAGAAATCTAATTGGGAAACACTATGACCAGGAAACAGAGGTGAAGAAGTGGATTAACTGCATATATCAGTACAAAAACTTTTTCTCAGGTATGTTCACTGCACTGGCTGGTTGAAATGAAAATCGACATCTTCACCAGTGTGCAAACTCATTTATTTCTCTCCTTGAATTTCAGGATTTGGACTCTGAGGATATCTTGTCTTTCGAAAGTGTGTTATTAGTGTGGTATTTTTCAGCAACATTACTTTGCTTTCTGTTATGTTGATAGTAGTGTTGCTTTCATAAAATAATATAAATGCCCATATCTGTGATTAGAGGGCAGGACACATTCAGCTTGTCTGTGCTCTGCCTGGCAAGAGTGTTCTTTGGTGGGCAGAAGTCTGTCTGATTTCATGTTACAAGGGAGCAGCTACAAGCAAGTGGATGATCATTGCCTTCCCACCACCTTCTTGGTCTCAGGTTTGAACCAAGACCAAGGAATCATTGGCAAGCCACAAAATTGCATCTCCATTACATTTTAAAATACAAACTCAAGTGCCAGCTAAAACCAGTGTGAATTGGGAGCTGGAAGCTGGGAATTGGAGAATAGAGAACACAAAGGTGGTGTGGTGAGACCTGGTGTGTGTGTGTGCACATTATTGCATTAACTACATTAATAAAGTAATCCTCTTCAGAGTTTTAGATATTGCTGGCCTTGGAACAGTCATTTTTTCATTTTCATTATTTTTTCCTAACCATTCTCCTGTGCTATTTTACACATGACATTCCAGGGAATTATTACAAAGCAATACGTATTGTGTGCCACTTAAGAAAACTTGGACCATTACAGTAATTAATTTGAGTCTAATTCCTCGAAGTTTTTCTCATTTTCAAGTCAGGCTCTGACTTCTGAAGTGACTTATATGCTTGGTGGTAGCAGATCTTTGTATAACCACTTACAATTGCTGAAAATATTTTTTTTAATATTATTTCTTGCTCTCCTGATAAATGAGGATCAGCAGGGTCAGCTGACAGTAAGGAAGCTTACCAAAAAATTATATCATTTTTTTCATATTCTTTGAGAAAGCACTCAATTTTCTCCCTTGGGGAGTTGAAACTAAAGAGAAGTGAGATGAGGCATATGGGCTAGAGAAAGGTTATTAATTGAGAGTTTAGTAATGTTTATGCACAAATGGAATATTTCAGAAAAGAACAAGGAATGGCCACTCTCATGCTAATTATTAGAGAATTCAGGTTGTTTTAAGGAGAAGGACAAAGGCCACAGAGACATGCATGACTCCACAGCAGAAGTTGTTACCAGCAACTATTGACAGACATGCTGGTAGCTGAGAGCAGAGATCAGCCTTTACATCTCCTTGGCAATAGGTATTTCTTCTGCCAGAAATCATTTTGATCTTTCATCCAAGAGAAACTTTACTTCTTTCCCTTAAATATAATTCTGCTTTTTGTCGTTCTGCCAGCTTTTTCAAAGTCTTTGGCTTAGTGCCTTGATATGACAGATTTTCAACTTATCAAAAAGAAAACTCTTGTATAGATCCATTTTGGCAAATATCTATTATCATCAAGCAAGAAAATTAAGGTTCCACTTGACATATGCATCTGATTATAATTAAAGTATTAAGAATCTGATATTGATAAATTGGCCAGGAATTGCTCAAACAGTGACTACTGGTACATTGCCTGTGTAATAATTAGCTTAATGACATGAACTCCTGTGATGCAGCATGCCAATTTTCCCTTCCTCTTTGCAAAAAGGAAACAAAGTGGATAATACATAAACCTTTGTGAAACATCTTTAAAACTCTTGAAATTATTTAAAATACTTTTTGTTTACATTCCATGTAATTCTTTCTCTCATCACTCAAATATCTTACACTTAATTAGGATGTCTTTCATAAGGGAAGTCATCCTGAAATTTATTCCTTTCATCCAGCTAAGAGATTTCCTCGTTTAAAGTCATGGTTTTCTCACAGGAACATTTAAAAAGACAAAAATATCAGGATCATAATCCAGCATGGATTTATTAATTTATTTCACTTAGATTGTGTTTTCACACCAAGAGTCACAGTGATAATCTTGCATCTTTCAATACATGCAACTAATTCTACACTGTGAAACAGGTAAGTACACCACAGTTGTGTGGTTTTTAAAAGAATAATTGAAATTAAGAGATTACTGGCTTGCCAAGAAAGAGTTTTCATTGTTAACAGAATGAGTCAATAGGTAAAATGTTGAGGGAAATTCTTACAGATTCCAGCACTTCCAACACAAGCAGAATTCTGATACCTGTAAGTCTCACACTTGGGAAGGTCCCTACTACTCAGTGATTATCTGACCAAAGCATCATCATCACAAAGCCTTCAGGGCAGGCTTCAACAGCTCGTTTGTGTTACACAGGGCAGCAGAGTTCTGATCAGTGAATTCAGTTAGGAATTACTTGTCATGGTGATATGCAGCTAAATTTCATTTACCACCATTTTATTACAGCCTCCTGCAGCTAGATTCCTTTTATTATAGTTTTGTATGCTGCTACATTTTGCCTTATAAACTGGAGGGTAGCTGAGTGTGTTCCCCACAATCCATTAATGTAGTGAAACTTCTGTTTCTCCCACTCCACATTAGTGAGGGAAAAGAAGTGTGGTATGTGCACTCTCTGCAGTACAATAGATTTTTAATAGGTCTAATTTAAGAATACTTCTTGCCAGGAAAAAGAAAAAGGAAAAAAAATGAACTGCTTTATAAAAGCTCTGCTTCTTAAAAACACTCTGTTGAAGAACAGAACCATAAAACCAGCAAACACATGAACAGTATATCCCAAAGAACAGGGGATCAGATCTGGATCCGTTTTCACTTACACCAAGTGTTTACTTAGCCAAAGCACTTAAGCAGCTGCTGTTAGAGATAAACATCTATCAGACTAACACAGGCTAAGTTCTGTTTCACACAGTGCTTGCCATTTAGCTTTAGAGAGAGGGAAGAGGTAGTATCTGTCACTTCTTTGTATTGAGATGCTTTGAGGATCTGCACCATGCTACTTTACAGCCCAATTTTTCAGAACATATCAGATGGAAAATCTGAATCTCCTAATGTTAGTGACCAATTCTGAACTATAAAAATGCTCAGACCATCAAGAACTAAGAACTTTCATGTGAGGCAAGCAAAAAGAATTAAAATACTTTCCTTTTTTATACTTGCAATTGGATTTTGATATTCCAAGGAAAACAAAACACTTTTCTCTGGTATGCCATGCACAGAGACAACAATTTGTAACTTGAGGGCTTACAAATAATTTGTCTTGTCATCCTTCCAGTTTCCCCTCTCCCTCCACTCTTACTGAAAACAGTACTTACAGCTAAACCAGGAGTCTTTCCAGAAGCCTTTTCAATCCATTAATTTACCTTTGTGATGTGAGGCTGTGGTCTAGGTCCAACATGGTAGGTCAGTGTGATACTTAAGGGAACAGAAGATAAATACACAGAGAAGAATGATTCTCTGCAAATGGCAATGCTTACAGGGAAGACAATGTTTCATCTGTGAAATAATAAGTAAATTAACACATGTAGAATATGTGGAAATGTGTAGGAGTCGTTTAAACAAGCAAGGGGATGGTAGAGCAAACACACTGTCCCTAAGGTGAAGGCTTTAGCTGAGATAAACCATTTATAGTGTACTCTGCACTCCTTCCAAAGAAAGATAAACTCTGCACTTTTCAGATCTTGATACCAACCTACTGAAATTCACCAGTCACTCACTTAAACCAGTTTTGAATGGGATCCTTAAGGAGAAAACAATGTATCCATGAGGATATTCCCTACCTTCAAGCAGTTTGAACATTTGCCTTGACAGAGAGTGCAACCCATGCAATTACCCATGCAATGTTGGACGTGAATAATTATCAGTTTACACTGTCCCTGCTCTGACCTCCAATAATTACACTGTCAGCGAGCAGACCTCATCTGTCACTTGCCAACCTTATCTGCAGATTGGGGGATAAGAGTTTTGTTTACCTCTCCTTGAGTTATTGGAGAGCTACAAAGCACGTCTGCAGCATGATTTAAAATAAAACTCGTGGTTCCCAAGCTCCACTTTTTAGATAGTGCATAGAAAAAAGTTGAATGGTTGAACAGGATGTAACTTTGGCACCCTGAATATTTCTCCTTCAAGTATTTGTGTCGTTCTCAATCATTAACACAGACTTACCTGAATACAGAGTTATTTAAATACTTTTAAATGTTGCTCTAAGTTTTCCCTATCAGCTTTTGGCAGTGTAGGAAAGCACAGGAGAACAAAGGTCTGGGGAACTTTAATCCTTTCAAACAGGCTTGAAACACCACATGAACCTTTTCTGATACACTCAGTTCAGCTAAGATTGTCTCCTCTGACTATTTACTCGCCAGAATATTGTATTCAGCTCTACATTTTGTATTTCACATTGTCATAACAGAGAGTAATCTTTTATTTGTGCTTGGCCTGTAAAAGTATATAGAGATCATAATGTTTGATATTATTTTCTCCTCATATTTCACTGAAATCTCACCTGCCAGCTTCCTGGCACTGAGTGCATTACTTATGAAGTGCAGTGCACCTTCTAACAATCTCTCATTTCAAAGCTTACATTTCCAGTCATAACTCAAATCTGCTTTTTTCCCTATGGTGCTCTCCCTCTGCAGATTATGGAAGTTGAGTTCTGTTAGAGGATTAAAGCATTAACAGTATTTACTTACATCTGAATTGATACAATTTTTTAGCAGCTTTACTGAGAATATGCTGAAGTTGCTTTTCATTGAAATGAAGGCTGAGAAAATGAACTTTGAAGGGCTGTAGAGTTATTTCGCTCTGTTATCCCTAATCTGTGTGATGCAAGAAGGTTTCCTCTTTGATATTTTTATAAGTAAAATTACTTAAGAATACTACTTGCCATTTTGGGATTTTAGGGCCTAAGTTCATCCTGATCAGAATTTTCCAGTAACAAAAGCTCATCTGAGAAAATGTCAAGGTAAATCACAACACAAAAAGGAGAGGCAACTTCCCACAGACAAGAATTTAAAATCACAGTTCTCCTGAGAATCCTAGAAAATATTACTTGCTAGTTTCCCTTGATTTTACTTTTCCTTACAACAAATTCCCAGGTGAACAACTCATTGATATGTCAGATTGGCTACATCAAGTCTGTCAGCACTGCTCACATGACACAGAAATTTGTAAGTAGTATTCATTTGGGAACTTCAAGAATAAGGGGAAAACTTGCAGTTTAACCATCTCAGCAATACCCCATGCATTCCCCTGTGGTAAAAGATACCACAAATCTTCTGTGTATTTGCTGTCTCCAGTGAGCCTCAGAGGAATATTAAAACAACTCTGGGCATTTCTGGGAGGACATAGCAACTTCTGGTTTCTGCTAAGGATCTAATCACGTGTATAGAAAATGAAGGTCAATAAAAATCCCTACAGAGGTAAATAAGAATCACTTTATTAGTTTGGTAAGGCTCCATATCCTCGACTTGGTTTTCTTAACATTTAATACTATGACACTGAATTTTTTTCCCTAGTCTCTTTGCAAGTTAAGCTGTGTAAGAACTGGCATTAAAGAAATTATTAGATTTCCAGAAATTGGTACCAGGGCCCAAAAAGGAAGCACAGGCAGTATTTTCTCTCCATCACAAGCTGTATTTGTCTTCCTGTCCAGGATGCTCTCCAGAATAAAGGAGAGTGGTCAGAAAGGGAGGAAGTACAGCAACTCCATACTAAAGGAAAATTACATCAAAATGAGGAAGAGACAACAGATGGAGACAACTTCTGTTACAGATCCATACTGCCTCCCCTACTCCAAAAGAATATTTGTTATTAATATTCCTTAGTGTCTCATTGATAAATTATCACGGGCATTAGGAAAATGGTTTCTCTGCTCAAAACCTGGAAACATCCAAGGAAAGGTCTCATCAAAGTTCCTGGAATACTTTGCCCTGCCTAAGTAACCTGGGATTTGGAGGGAATTCTACTCAGACTGAGCTACTGATAGCTCTGATACTGAACTACAGAATGTCAGAGCTGCTCAGTGGAACTAGAAGGAAAATCGAGAGCTTCAGAGACCTGTACCAGTCCTTGAAAGTCCTTTTTCTACTGAGAATACCATGTGAGGACTGAAAAACTCTCCAGAAAGAAATGAAGACCTAAAACCATCTGCAAATAATACTCTGATTTTGAAGCCTCTGTGAGACTTCTGCATGACTACATATCAGGAATCTTTTTTGAAAGTCACATTTTGGCTACAACATCTTGGAGGGCCCTCAGTCTCACAAAATATTGATGAAATAGCATCTCAACAAACTGCTTTACCTGCCACTAAAAGGCAAGTCCATGCAAAATGACCTTCTCAGCTGCTCATCCTGGCCTTTCAGATGTAAAGCATAAGAAAAATGGAGAATATAAAATCAATCTCAGCATAACATGAAGGAACAGATTTCCTATAACATTTCTGTATCTGTAAAATGCACGCACTTCTGTAAAGTGAATAACAAAAAATAATCAAATCTACAGAAAAAAAAAATTTAACAGTTGCTCATGTTAATTAGATGAGACTGACATAAAACCAAACAGGTTTGGTTTTTTCCTTTCAAATTCACCCATAGGCCTTCCATAGCATGTAAGAAATTATTCAGGGAAATAGCAGACATTTCAAATGATTAGTCTGTTATTACAGTTGAAAGAGCAATAATCTTTACTAGATCATTTTCAAGACACCAGTAGAGCTGCTTTAGGAATATTTCAAAATACAATATTGGTATACTGTCAGTGATTTTAATTTTATAATGAGCATTTTTTGCATTTGCATCATTAACATCATTTGCAGTTGCTAACGCTGCTTGTTCACAAATTAATACAAAATTGGCTATTTGCTTCCAGCTAACTACCCAGATAATGTGATGAACATGGATCATCATTGGATGTGAAAGATATTTAAAAGTATTTTGATAATTTCTACTCACCCACAAAAACAGAATTACAACTCTAGAATATATAATAATATAATATATAATAATAATTTCATTGTATCAGGTTCAGAAATAATGGAAACATGTATATCCTTATAAAACAATTCTCTGTAAATGATGAAATTAAAAGGATTGGAAAATTTCTCCAAACCATCAGTAGCTTCTTCTGTAATTTTGTGAATATACTGATATTTGATCGAGTTGTGATTTTTGGAGTTATATCAGAATGAGCAAGATAAAATTAGAACAGAATAAGCAAGATAAGATTAGAAAGACATTTTTAGGCTGAATGTTACTTAGACTTTTTTTCTATTATTGAAAAATAATGAAAAGAATAATGTATGTCCTTAGGTTCATGACAGAACATATTAACTGGAAAATAAATTGTCCAGAGCTCAGTAAGGAGTCAAAGAAAAGTTATAAATATGAAAATTCAGATCTAAAAATTTAACACACTGGAAAGTAGAAACAGAGATTCTGTTAAGGGGCAAATACTGCTTTGCAACTCACTGATTTCATATTCTGATTTCAAAAAATGAAATGATCCCATTCCAAATCCAGGCACCTGTTTCTGGAATAAGCACTGATTTCTCAGAAAACTGTATCTGTTAATGAGCACTGAACACTGGCAAGAGATTTTTTTAATGAGTAACATTGAAAATAAACTCAGGTAAGTGTATATTTATATGAGGAAATGTTTAAATCTTCCTTTCTTGAAGCTAAGTTGTTACAATATATCAGCATTGTGAATTAATTTATTGATTCCTATCTCAGATGCAACATCTTGAGAAATATTTGCCCGAGATTAATAAATTTTGAAATCAAACTTAGTTGTCTATGATCTTCATTAAGGTGAGAGTTAATTGATATAATTAATTAAAGAATTGATTCACTGATAATTTTAACACAGTTTGAGAATATCTGTCTATCTGAAAGTTGCCATGTTAGTATACCATGTAACTTTTAAAACATTAATCTAGGCCTGATTGTCTTTTGAGTGTTAGAGGAAAAGGTGAATTCATTGATGTATGTCAGCCAGCTGGTCCTTCTCATGACTGACTGTCCTCATGGCAAGGGCTGATTCCAGGGGAACAGAACTGTAACATGCAGAGTACTAAACACAGCAGCAAACAGCACTAAGCAAGGCTCAATCACTCCAGAAATAGTTCCAGTCCACTTTTTATAGTTTAGGTACCACATAGTATAATTTCTGGTCTGTCAAGTCCTTATTGAACAGAATAGGAAGGAAGAATAGGCTGCTCACTTATCCAAGTGATGGATTACCCAGTGCTGTCTCCAATACCTGCTACACCTTTCCTTTTATCTGTCTTGAGCTGCTATAAATGTCCCTGCTAAATCCTGTGATCCACTGTTAGGGCCTGCAAAGGGCATAAAGGAAGAAGGATGATGATTTCCTTGATGGAAGCTCATCATCTACTTCCAAGCAAACTGTGATGTTACAGTGAAGAAATTTCTTTTTGCCTCCATGACCTTCATAGGCAATTAGCTTTTAGTCTTTAAAATTAAGGCATGCTCCTTATTTCAGTTTACATAACTTCAAGCGTTAATTATTGGTTATAAAATTGCCCTTTAAAAACTACACATAACTATTTCATACTATAAACTTCTGCAACTCTGATTTAAACAGATGGATGCTGAGCTATGAACATCCCATTTATTTTTAGATGTTGTAGCTTTTTTTGTGAAAATTTCAGTCTTGTGTTTAAGGATCAGATATGTGTATCTGTGTCTATGTCACATCAATGCAATAAGAACAGCAGGTCAGCATTTAGCCAACAAAGAGATATTTTCTCAAGTTCTACCACAGCAAAGACTGGAAAACACAAATACACTGCACCTCTGAATTGTCTCTGATAGTGTTCCCAAATCACAGAACATTATCTGAGCACCATCAGACTGCTCTGCAGCTCTTTTAAGCCCTGCCTGTACACAAATATTTTCAACTGGCTGCTACTGTACAGGGCAGAACACTGGGTTCCACCTTGTGATCTAAGTTGATAGGGCTATTTGCATGCCATGGATTTTCATATGGACCTGGATGGCAGGAACCTGCTCTCTGAAAGTCACTAAATCCAGACTAATTTACAGCAGACAGGAGCTAGGTGTTAACACACTTAGCTGCTTCTTTACCTGGTTTATTTATCAAAGACTCAATAACTATCTGCTGAAAATGAAAATGCACATCTAAGCATAACAGAACAACTCGAACATTGTTATTACAGCTGGGATGCCAGATTCAGCAAGATCCACCTTCAGAGTAAGATGTTTGTTAATGAAATACCTGGGCATATGGCTAATTTATGCTTCTCAAGCAACTCCTATAGCCCAGCTACTGTGACTGTCATAAAATATATAGTTGTGCAATTTATCTGGCTAGATTAAAATCATGAGTTCATAGCACATCAAAGACAGCTTTATACTTACTCTGTGGGTCTGCACAGCAAAGATAGAAAATGTAATTTCACTAACTCTTATTTAATTAAATAAAGGAAAAAGAAAAGCAAGTGGAGCTGTTGTAAGGGTATCAATCCCACTTGACTTAGAGAACTGTGATGATAAGTCAGATACAGTGCTATGCACATGAGAACTTGCTAAGAATCAGTTTGGCTCATGGGCATCCCAATGGGCAGATTAATCTGTGTGAGCTCTCCTGTTGAATAGACACTGCCCAACCCTCCACAGAATATTATTTTTTATAGTACAAGACAGCTAAGCAATTTTTATAATTAGAAGTATTTTAATAAGGTGTTCCTCAGGTAGAAGGACCTACAGAATGTCCAATTTAATCTTATTTTGGTAGCAGGCATCTTCTTAACAAAGATTCTACCTACACTATAAATAAATTTGTTTCTGTTAAAGAGAGATTATATTGATCACAAAAACAACTACATGACTTCTTGTTAGAGGTCTTGAGTTTATCTCTGAAATCTAATTCAGCAGACAGATACATGCCAGCAATGACCATGAGCAATCACAATCTACAGAACACTGGAGAAGATGAATATTTACAGTGAATATTTACAACCACACAGGGTCATTGGTGAAATGGGATTATCTCACTATAGCAACTTGCAGAATATTTCCTCTGGGTGTTCCCCCAGTGTAGCTGTGTTTGTGCCATTATTTCTACCTCAGCATTCTCTTGCAAAGGCTCCTTTCAGCCACTCTCCACAGTTAATGAGAGTTACTGAAGAGTGTCTATGATCTGTCCTGGAGGTAATGGCTCATCAGACACAGACAGCCCAGGAGAAAAATACAGCCAGATGAGGTCGCCTCTGTAGGCTTGGGCAGAGCTGGAGCATGGCTATAAATAAATGACACTAACAGGCTGCTGGCTATTTTCAGGTGACACTCTGTGACACCTTTGCCCTTTTTCTCTCACTGGAGACAGAGGGTTCACTGCAGAGGGTGAAAATAAATGAAAATTTGCATGTTCTGATACAAAAATCTCCAGATTCTATCAGCAGTGCTTGTATATTTTACATTATGATGACAGAAAATTTGTGTCTTAGAGTTCAGAAGCCATGGGAGCCCTAGGCAGAGGCAATTCATTCCATCAGCAACACTAATAAAATCTGTTGATGTCAGGAAGAGTTGCAAAAGACCTTGCTGAAACTCTGAGGGGCATTAACACTTGTTAATGGTAGAAATTTGAGCTCTGTGACAATAGCACAGTACAATATATTCTATTCAGACAATCCATCTGAATGGTGGTGGTTTCTCAAAGCACAGTTCCCTTCTTCCAAAGAAGAAGAAAGGAAAAAGTTCATAGACTAATTCAAGATTGTGGCTTCAAATTGAAGACTGTGGATTATAATGTTGTCATTTTGTTATAAACTGTCCAGAATTATAAATTTTGGGAACAACCTGCCTGCTCAGTGACCTTGGTATTCTTGTCAGCTTCTCTGCCAATAGCACAGTACCTCTGACAAGAATTCCAATGAAGCAGCACAGCCTGCTTCATTATGTGTTTTGGTGGTTTGGAAACAGAATTCTACCTGCTCTCAGTTAACAGGAAAATTTGAAACAGCAACTTAAAGCAGATCTAGACCAAAATAGAAATGAGTAAAAACCTAAATTTTTTGTGAACTAGTAATCCTGTTCCTTCCATTTGCTTTATTTTTCACATCAATAAGATCTGTGCAAACGGCAAGAACAAATTTTCATATCATCCTGCCATAGGGCTGGGCAGAGTTGAAAGTTTCCAAGTCGTGTTCTTGCCCCATGCTGAACAGAACAGAGTTTATCAGGGTCACCAGGAAGTCTCATTGAGAAGCAAAAGAAAATAACCCAGCAAACTATACCTACTGATGTCTCTGCATTAATGTTTCTGTAACATGTCATATTTACAGGGTAAACAAATTTTTTGTTTGTTTTGAATCATATTATGCTTGGCTTTTGCTCTTAATTAGTATAAGTGATTGATAAATACAGAATAAAATAACATTTACAAAGCCTGTAAAGGAAAGATTCAGGAGAGACTCCTGTGATTATTGCACACTGATATTACAGTGTACATCCCACACACCCCTGCACAGTAAATCAGGAAATTTAATCTGCCATTTCTCTGGAATAGCAGTGCTCTCTGAATAAGTATTGAAGTGAGGAGAATATTACCACTAAGTATTACCATGAAGACACACATTTCACTTCAGAGCCTTTGCATCTTACCTAACCTACACAGATTTTCCACCAGATCACCATGAGGTATATGGCTGACTTCAGAAATGTCTCCTCAAAGAATTTCAAGTTCTGCTTCCAGAATGCTGAAATGCCGAGTAGCTTCAATTTAAATAATGTTACCATAGCATTTTCACCCTGTCTTTCCTGGTAATGGAACGGCTGAAGATTCACAGAGCACTGACACTTCTCCCAGGCTGTGGGGACAAGGCTTTGCCACTGGGTCAGCACAAAACCTGCACAAGGACCTGGAGCAGTGAGAACAGCTGCTCAGTCACAGCCCATCTAATCCTGCAAGGACACGTATCTTCATTTCCACCCAGGGCTTCAGTCACAGCAAAGTATTCGAGAAAACATTAAAAAATTTGCTTGGTAAAACATACCATTAAAGGTTAAAAGAATCTAAAATGTAGGATTTACAAACATTTTATTGATGTTTTGGTACCTTTGCTCCCAGAGACAGATGGGAGCATCCCAAAGGTAGATGATTGGAGGCCTTTGAAAGGAATCCTGATGTCCTATTTGTAGCAGGTAGAATTTAATTATAAAAATACCCATTTTTTCATGTTGTCTCAAGCCTAAATAGCAAATACCATCTCAAAGAGATATTTACAGATGGATGAACTCTATAACCCCTGGCTGTTGTAAGCTGCACAAATCTGAATCTCTGGAAATTTGTTCAGAGGCCGCTACTGATGCAAGCACTTCAAGTTGGTGTGGTCAAGAAAAAAAATTAAAATAGTGGTTTAGTATTATGTACAAGTTTGGATTTAAAGAAAAATTGTTATTATTTTTTAACTATATGGTCTTTTATAGAATTATCATGCCACATAAGAATAAACATTTTCTAGGAGTCTACTATCCTACTGAGTTACTTAAAAGTCACGTAGATGTGGCACCTGGGGACATGGTTTAGTGCTGGGCTTGGCAGTGCAGGGTCAACACACTTGATAATCTCAAACTGATAATCTTAAAGCTCTTTTCAAATGTAAATGATTCCACGGTCTGCTACGTGGCTGAAATATCAACTTACTCATCACTAAAAATGTCCCCTAAAGATTGTTACTGGTTTAACAGACACCCTTCCCTTTCCTAGGAAGTTCTTTATTCAGGTGTTCACTGTGCTCTTGTACCACAGTAATGTCACTGTGAATATATAACCTATACACAATGTGTGTTTATTCACCATATTTCAGACATCAATAGAGGATTTGGCGTGAAATAGAAATACATAAACCGTATAATTTCAAATAGAAAAGTTATTCATTAACTACTTGAAGAGAAAAAAGAAAATACACTGTTGGAACAAATTTATCTTATGTGCATTTTAGGTAGGTTTTACCCTTTTTTTGGGTCCTTTGTCTTTATTCCAGGGAAAAGAAATTCAATATACAATTTCAGTTTTATTACCTTTGTACTATTCCCATCCAATAAATCTAGCTGTGTGAAAGTCTCTCTCTGTTTTTTATAACATCGTTCTGGAAATGAAACTTTCTTTTCATTTCAGTGTAACATATCCTGTTTTAATAAAGAATTTTGCTTCCTATTGAGAGCATTTTGACAAAATAATATGGTTGCTTTTGTTTGCCATTTAATTTACCAGTGGATCGATAGAGTTAGACATAACTACTTCTAGTATTAAAACTCACAAATTCCAGGGGAACTGGAGGTTAAATCGTAAACAAAATATTTCATTGGCATTGATCTGAAAAGCAGACTGACAGTATTGCTAAAAAATCATCAGCTTGCAATTATAAATCTCCCCAAACTGACAAGAGATGGATTTGATTATTTTGCTTCGAAAGGGTCATTCCTTTAAAGCTGCAAGAGTTTATCAATTTATAAAAGATTAAATGAACCATATTTTCCTTTTAGTTCCTGTCACAACTCTTTTTTGTGATTACCCAGCCTAGATCAGGTTATGAGAGTGACTGATCATTTTACTCTCTATTTTAGGCAACCTCAAATTTACAGGATTTATGACCCATGCTAGATCATCTGTGATGTAAAGATTACAGGTGACCTGAACTTACTTAATGTACTGTGATACCCTGCCAAAAGCCACTCATAATGCCACAAGTGTATGAAAAAATGCCCAAATTTCATCCTCCTTTTGGGCACTATCCACCAAAGTTACTGTGACAGCTAATTCCTTTAAATAAACAAGAATTTTGATGTACACTGTAGGTGACAGAAGTATTGCCTTCTTTACCTGATTCTCCCCCATCTCTTTTCTCTTGATCCAAAAAAAATCTCAGTAGGCCAAGCCTTTATATAACCTTGACTGTTCTATTTCAATCCCTAATTGTGTACATTTTAATTGCCAGAGAAAATGGAACACTAACAAATTCCAAAACATGCACCACACCTTATAAACCTCTGAAGGGAAACTCTGGTAAAGGAGAATCCTTCTCTGAAAAGCACCTTTCAAATGCTCGTTATTCAGATTCCAACATCACCAAACAATAAAAATGTGATTATATTTTGACTCCTGATATCCTTACCAATGGATCACACTGACATCCAGCCCCAGGAGATCAGTCCCTCTGCTGTGCTGATGTCTAAGCTCCCAGGAACAGCAGAATTCTCTGCCTGGTGCCAAAAACTCAGGAAGCACAAATTTCTCTCTGGCACCAAAGTTCCTCCTGCAGCTTTAACAGCCAGAAGAAAGGCAAGGATCTGTGGTGAGCCAGGAGACATAAGAATGGTGGGATAATAGCTAAACCCCAGTTCCTTGTGCAGATGTGCACAGCCTTCAGAGGGCTGCTCATTTCAGAGATGAATTCCTGCAATGATTTCCTTGGAGCTCACAGGGCTAGGGAATGTGTGGTGGATTTTTTAGCAGTGGTGTGTGGGTAAGTATGATAGAAACCAAGCCTGAATACCAATAAGTAGGAGAAAGCTAATGAAATGAAATAAAAATACTGCTTTTGAAATTATTTTGATCTGTTCCTGCACATGAAAAGTTAGCATGCCTCTGACTCCTGTAGTTTAATTACATCTTAAAAAGTCAAGCAGGCAAAATTTTTTTTAAAATGGTAACACTTCCATCACAATTGTGAGATCGTAAAGGTGGCTTGTTTCTTAACCTTGTACCAATCTGCATTACCTACCAAAACCAGAGCTGTGTTCTTTTCACTCAGATGGTGTGTAAAGTGTTCATTCATTTATTTTTTGGCCAGATTACTCTATCATTTAGATTAAGGTACTACACAACTTTCATCTGTGTTTGTTAAGGCCATAAATGAAGAAGGATAGCTATGGTGCCATCTGTACAGTGATGAACAGGAAGATGGAAAAGAAAGTATTTATTATTAATATTGGAAAAATTAAAAATATTAAAGACAGATTGAAAGTGAATACCTATAAACTTTGTTTAATGTACTAGTAGCCTTTTAAATTTATTTTAATGAATTGAGATTATTGTTAGTGATTCTTTTTCCTGATTTGGACAAGGCTTGTCAAAGAAATATTTTTTAGAAAGACTAGGACAACTTCCAGCCATTATTACCATGAACATCACCTTGCAAATGAAAATTTCAAATTATTCCTTTCACCCACTTCCCAGTACAAAAAAAATAAAGTACTTTTGCTATGCAGACAGTTATCAACATGCACAGTTAAAATCTTGCTAGAGCACTTCAAAGCAACCTTAGTACTTACCCTGTTTCATTTCTTCTTTACAAGGAGAAACAAAAAATCATAAGAGATACCTTCAAAAATGTTTGCTTTTCTCAAACTCTTCACCACTGATGTTCTTGTCTTGAAACTTACATTAAAGCAAAACCCCTCCTGTTCAAGCTGTCCTTTACTTAAATTGAAATAAAAGATGTTGTGCCACAAAATGTAGTTTCAGTTACACTTTTGCTTTTTTTTTTGTGCACTAGATGGGTTACAGGAATTCTTTCTAATAAAAGTCACCTCAGTTAAAAGGATACCTTTGCCAGCAGTCTAATCTGCCTCTTACTTTAAGCTTTATATCTATCCTTTTTTGAATCAGACCCCTTCCAGCCATTCTAAGCATTTTTGTGTCAATATTTCAAAGTTTCCTGTATTCTAAAAAGCTACAGATGCAGCTGGTGCTTCATAGCATTATGTTATCAACTCATCAATTTTTAATAATTATTTCCAGTAGTCTGCTCCCATCACTCCACATGTAACTATCTGCCTGAGGCCACCACTCAGAACATTGTTATTTTAAAGCATAGGTCAGCAAGACTTTGCTCCTTCTTGGCCAAATTCTTTTTTTTTCCAATTGCATGTCAATTTTATTTGCTTAGTCATCCATGAACAGGACTTTATTAATAGCAATTTTGAAAAACAAGTAAAAGTTTACAATTTTGCAGTATTTGCTAATGTTTCAGTTTTACTTTTACAAACATGGCTCAGTGCAATAAGTAAAAGTCAGGAACATGTAGATTCTCATAAAATCCATACTTTTTAAATGCAAATTAGTCCATACTGTTAAAAGGATCAAGCTTCAGTGGAAAAGCAAAAATCATGAAAAACAGAGCAATGAGAGCATATATACTTCAAGCAATAAAAGGAGCCTCATGTTTGACATTGGTAAATGGCAAATAAAAAACCAGCATCACTCTGGAAGTTGCTACTCTTGGATAAAAGAGTAGAAAACCAGCTTAGCCCTTGTTCAGAGATCAACAGGAAAGCAGAAGTGCTTTGCTCACTTTCAACCTAAAATGCCATTTTTATTTCTTCTTCATAGGTTTCTATAGACCTGCACAAAAATACTGCTACTCTTCACAGAAACAAATTTTGACTTCTGATCTCCAGTCTGTAAGTTAGTAATTTTTGCTTTTGAAAAAGTGTGTGACCAGGCATCCACCTTCCTACACAGGCTTTACAGGCACGTGTACCACCATATGCTAAAATTCAAGATTTTTTTAACTTCTACACCTGATTCCTGGCACAGGAAAGAGATATCACAAAAATTTTATTCAACATTTAAATTAGCCAATATAAACAATATTTGATAATCTCTGGCTCTTGAACACCCCAAAAGAGACTGTTGTTTTTGCTCACATAAATGCAGCCACAGGAATCAGTGAGCCAGCATAAAGGGCACATGGCTGAAGAGCCAGCCCTGTTTGTGCCAGCAGCAGTAAGAGAATGCTGCCACCATTTCGTGGCTCAGTGCCACTGGGAGATTTCCCACTATCAGTGATGATGAACCTAGGAATTGAAATTATTTGCTTTCATTCATTAATTTTGATGCTGGCTGAGAATACTTTGGTGCGTTTCCATGTAAAATTACAGTAGTAATATGCTTGAGTTGCATAAATCTGGAAACCATATACATTTTCATTTATATATAATCACATTTTAATGACAACTATTAAAGGTATGAATGTGAGATTGATAAGTGTGGCGTTTTGCAGAGTCATCTTTCTGAAGATGCATTTTCTGGTGAAATTATTTCATTTATATCAAGCCCCCCGAGCTTACTGTGACCTCACTTTCAGCCAGTCAGCAAAAGCAATAAACAAAGAAGCTTTGCACAGCAGATTTCTCTTTTCACTTAACTGCTTACAGAGCCATCATCCAAAGATTGTTTTGGAAACAGTTGTCTGTCTCACTAAAATAGAAAGGAAGTTTTCTCAGGAACAAGAGGGAGGAGGAGCACCACAACATGCAGTTGCAGCTGGGAAGAGATGGAGCAGATTCTGGGACACATCAGTGCAGAGTGACAGACAACTGACCTTAATGAAAGAATTAAACCCAAAATTGAGATTGAGATTTTGATTAATATAAGTAGGTTTGCAGACAGCAATACAAACTAATCCTCTCACAGAAGCCACAGATCTGAAAGCATTTTATAAAATAAGCAGCATCTGTATCAGTACTTTATAAATAGGGTAATTCTGGCATAAGATAATGAAATACTTATGCCATTCAATAGGAAAATTACAGACTTCAAAACAAAAGCTTAAGTCTGTACATCCTATACCAGTGATGAATTAATGGACTTTGTCCATTAAAGACATTAATATGATAAAATTTAGACAGGTTTAATTAACCTGTCTATGGTTGGGGTTTATTTTTTCTTGACATCCACATTCAAGCAGATACTTAGAAGGGAATCAAGAGTTTTCTCACTGAAACAGGCCAAGGTTTAGGAATAAAAGACAGCTGAAAGTGGAGTGTGTGTCTGGGAAAGAGTCAGAATGCCTTGTTCCCCAACAGGCAGGTTTCCAGAACAGCACTGGGTTTGTCTGTGTGGGAATGGGATCCAGGTATGCTCTCTTTGAAGCAGAAGCTGTTGAGAATTTGTGTTTTGCAAAGCTGCTGCGAGAACAGCTCCATATTTCTACCCCATGAGGCTGAGTTACACCTGCAAGCCAGAGCTGGATTTGTATGCACACAGCAGAACACACCCTTATACACACACTGTCATTTCAATACTTCTTATCAATGTTGATTATTTTTAAAAACTCACAAACTCTTGAATTATATCTAATGTAGCAGCACACCCTCTTCAGTTCTTGGTATTTCTTTAAACCAGTTGTTCTTACGGAAAAGACTCTTTCTTTGACAATAACATCAAAGGAATTATCTTTTTTCACCCATTCCCCAGGTTAATTTGTCACTGGGAGCTCAGCAGATCAGGCTGTATCAATCACATTGCACTACAATGCATCATGCCACGTACTAAGACATGAAGTAGCTAAGAGTAGATGTCATAAACAGTCATATTACTGAGATATTTGAGAAGTCAAAATACCATATTCTTGCCTGATATAAAGTGGCTTAACTTGATTGGGAGAGTCTGGCAGATTTTCTCTTTGGGGAGAAACTATAAGATAGGATATGCTTGATCTGCCAGAATTACACCATTCCATTTGATTGTGTGTTGTTTGCTGTATATATTGGTCATGTAACAGGGTAACCTCCATACTCACTGCAAGATCATGCCTGTGCTACTTAAATAAGTTGAAGGCATTTTATACAGCATGGCAGTAAAATCTAACAGCTTACTGAGAAGAAAAAAACCCCAGAATTCAGTATTCCTGTTTAACAGGGAAGTCTAGAAATGCATGAATAAACTGGACATAATTTTAGCCCTCCACCAGGAGTGAAATATATGTCATTTATACTGTCATGTAAATGAAAATAAAAAAAAACACCTAAGAATATAAGACTATCAAAAATATAACAAAAGATAATTATATAAGTACAAAAATGTAAATTAATAGATAGGAACAATCTAAGCTTTTCTTTTTTTTTTTTTTTTTACTTTAAAGCTAAGTTTATTTCCCACTGGAAAAATATTCATTACAATGGACTGTAATGCTATAAATACACATATAAGTAATACTCTTTGATGTCTTCTGTAGATTCATATCTAAATAAACCCATCAAGATTAGGTCTGATGGCTTTATTTCTTTGTGAAAAAGAATCTCTCCTGACAATGCCTTAGCACAAACCCTACAGAACTTCAGCCCAAGACACCTGATAAATTGACACACATTCAAGGTCCTGGAGTCACTCTCAAAATGATTCTCTGCATTTTTGTAACATGATCAAAAGACCAACAACTTCAGGTTACTAAAAAGAGTCTAGGACATGAACAAATACTGCAATGGATCAAGATACTTACCAGGGCTATTTCTCAAATCAAATTTAATGAAAACCTTGAGGGCTTAGAACTGCAGTTGTTAAGGAACTTGCCTGTCTGGACATCCTGGAGTCACTCTTGCACCTGGAACTGAGGTCCCTTCAAACCTATGTACTCCATACTCACAGTCAGACCAGGTTTCCTCATTGGCTTGATCCCAGGATCCCCGTAGCAGAGTCTCAGACATAATGATCCCTTAAATCATTTATTCATGGTGTAATAACAAAAATAACAGCTTGAGTTTGGTTTATGAAATGAGTGACTCCAAACAAAGGAATCCCTGGGTTTTTATACCCTCACAGACTGAGTGCTTGACAGTCTGGAGCCCTCATCTCCTGCTGTGTCTCTGGTGGTCACCTGGCACTGATTGCATTCCTCAACACTGTGAAGTCACCGCTGTGTGTCACATTTTCTGAGCAGCTCTAATGAAGTAATTTCACCTACGGATCTGGGAGTTCTTTGCCTTAAAACTTTCTTATTTTCCCTTGTGATGAGCTGCTCCTTACACACATTCCTAGTGACTCTCATCATGTTGGTGCTTAGGCTTTAGACCATCTATGGAGGGCAAGCAGTGTTCACCTCCACTAAGACTTTTGTATGTAGAGAAGGCTCAGGATAAAAAAATGGCCCCACTTTATATTTACTGAGGAAGAAAGGAAAACATATCTTTTCCAAAAGATATGGTTCAATAAAAATCAGATGTCAAATAAATAAAGATGGAACAGTTTGTGCAAAAGAATTTATTAGGAAAGAAAGCACCACTATGACACTTTGACCATATGTGAGTACAAATATTCATGAATGTATTCACCTACCTTGTGCTATATGTCCTCTAATAACTATGTGCATTGATAAGAAACACAGAATGTGCCAAAACAGTCCAAAAAAACCCCAGTACCTGAAATTAATTTTCTTAAATTTTACGTTCTGAAATGCATTAATTTAGTCAAATTTCCCTACTAATTCCAGTGTTTTAATATGGACTTAGAGTAAGGATGTTCTCATGTGATACTGTAAATAATGAGCATTTATAAGTAGCTTCTGTTTTGTTACTCTGTGGCTTCCAGTGAGGTGCCAAGGATAAGTCAAATTATGAAAGTAATTGCAGATAGTAAAAAAAGAAATAATTAGCTTTGTAATAAAAAAAAAAAATTCTGCAGTTAGTGTAGGATGTTAAAGCCAATTTTAGCTTCATTAATCGAAGTAGTTATTCGGCATCCATTAATTCAGTAGCTAGAATTTAGAAGTGGCAACTAATCAATAAAAATAAATGAATATTGATATGGCAGGCCTTTTGCAATATTGTATTTATAGCGCCCCTGAAGCAAGTTAGATCCTACATTAAAAGATCAATAAAGTGATGCAAAGGCTAACTCCTTGCATCCAGAAAGCCTTGGTGATGGGGGATCAGGGGAAGGAAGCTGAATATTTATTCCTGTGTTTGTGATGAGGCTGCAGAACTCTGGTGAGATTGAAACCGGGACATCGATTACCTTTGCAGCAGAGTCCAAAGCTGTTTTACAGCGTGCGGTCAACATCCATCTAGCAGCAAAGGGCTTCCTCTCCCAAATGTTTCAGTGCTCCCCTCTGTTCTTCACTGAAAGAGAAAACAGCCCCTTTGTAACCAGCAACAACACACCTCTGGAAACTTTGAGTGCTGCCCAATTCAATGCTCTGCTTTCAAAACCAAAGGAGAATTTGAATAAAATTGCATTCTTTTTACTGAATTAAAAAAAAACCCAAAAATTGAATCATGAAAACTCCGGGCCAAATAGTGTCACACAGAAATTTCAGTAACAGCTACCAAAAAAATCACAGTCAGCACCTTGATCAAATGCTAGATTTTTGTCTGATACATATAATATAATGTAAGGATATAATCACACATTCCAAAAAACCTGTATTGTAAAAAACTGCATGAAACACTCAGGTTCTCAGAGTTTAAAGCAGGAGTGTTTGTACTGAAAGACTTGGACTTGTTTTATTTAAGGATATATGAAAACTAATTAATGATTTTTGCCCTAATGTATATGACCAGATAATGCAATGTCAAACAAGCATTATTTGATGAAAACCACATAATTAAAAAAAACCCCCTGCTTCACTTTCTTATTACTTTTTTCCCTGCATTTTTTGTTAGATAAAATTTGGCTTGAAAACAGCCAAATCTAATAATTTACTACTGTAATTCATGTATTTTACTGTTGTTCATGAAAAGGTAAGGAAAACAATACAGAAAAAAAATCTATTTTCTATAAGATTGACATCCTTCTCAAGTTGTTTTTCAAAATGATTGTTTCAATAATTTCACCCTTGAGAAGACGTTCTCCCTAGAGTTTAAACCAGATTATTTAAACCAAATTATTCTCAAACTTTTCTAGCAAAAATATTTCAGCCCTGCCTACCTTACAGTTTGTCTTCACCCAGACATTTATTTTCTGTTTTTCTTGTTTTGTCTCAAAACCTCGATTTTCAGGTAAGGCTGACTTATTAAGATAAGATTCTTTAGCATCAGGAGCTTTCTTCTAGTCTTTGAAGCCAGGTGAAAAATTTAAAACTGTCTCACTCCCATTAATGACTGTTTTGAAGTGGAGCTTTTCAAAAAAATAAATTCCTAAAGAGTTTTATATTGCTCAGGTTTTACAGTACCTAAAAAAGAGCTGCCCAAACACAGTAATTTGGTCTTGATCAAAACAATTGAGCTAATGCAAAAGCATTACTATTGGTGAATCAAACAAAAACAACCAAACCAAAGATTTCCTGACACTTCAAGTTATTTTTCCTTAAGATCCCACACCCTCTCTATTGCTATTAAAATTGGCTCTTCCCTCAAATCACAAATTTTTTCCATTTTCAAAGGAATTGACCTGCCTGAAGATTTCACTGCACACTTTACATGCACACTCAACAGCTTTGATTTTCTGCACCACTGTGCTGCTTTTTAGCTGGGATAGACTTTGCATGACCTCTTACTTATTCAGTATTTTACCGTTCAAGTTAGTTTTTGCAAAAATTCATCTTCAATGGCTATTGTTAGGTAACTATCTGTGATAATGATAAAAATATTTATGTACATATGAACTTTCCAGCCTGGTCAGCAAATCTTACTTATTAGTACTAGCTATGTATTGATTTGCCAGCACTACAGAGTTTAATTAGGGTTTTTAGGTAGCTTTGATTACAGGTTGAGGCCAGTTCTCATGGCTGGATTTATCAGGTTTTTTTAAAGAGCAAGGATTGACACCTCTGACCTCACCCTCCATTTTTTGATGAGCGCTGTAATCTGTCTTTGAAAAGACCACTCTTGTTTAAATAAAAACTTCAAATTCATGTCTGGAAATAATGTGATCAAAGGAAAAAGAATACAGTCTTTGCTCAAACTTCCAATATTTTGACAAGATATGAGAGCTGATTCTGTTTCTAAACGGTGGTACTGAAATTAAGATTGATGAGTAAGTATTAGAAGAAAATAACTTTGAGTTACATGCAATAGCATTTAATTGCATCATTTAAATTCTTAAGCATTTCAATTTTATATTCATTCAGGGTTTTGCATAATTAATTTTCAGATTTCCAGAACGCATTAGGATGAAACTTTTAAATGGATGGATGGTTATTAATGGATGATATAAATATATTATTCATTATTTTTGGTTGTCATGGTAAATTGCACTGAGTACTTCTGAATGAATATCAAATTAAACATCATCCCATGAATTCAGAAGCAAAATGCATCCCCAGTAATAATTTGTTGAAATATAGAATACTCGAGGTGTCATTTCATAATAAATCCTCTGTAACAAAATGTTAAAAATTGTTAATGTCACAATTTCCTTTTCTCTAGAAAATGGCAGGATCACCCAGGCAAAACTGAATTTCAAGTAGTCAACCTTTTCAAAGATGTCAGCATCAGGCAGATCTACTCTAGTCCAGAAATAAAAGCTCAGATTACCTAAGCAATACTAAAATCTGCAGTCCAGCTGAATGCTGTGTAAAAGAATAATTGCTTTTAGAGCAAAAAGCAGCAGAAAACATGGATCAGAATATTGCCTCAGAGAAACTCCACTAACTCAGGAAGAAAGTTAAAAAGGGTAGGAATAAAATGTAATCCGAGTTAGGGCCAGGAGTCTTTCAAGAGCTATTTCCTGAAGATTATACAAATATTCAAAACAATTCACATTAGTTAGAACTCAAACGCTCTGTCAGTACATCTCTTTTCAGTATTTCAATTCTAGGTCTGTGTTATTCCTTATTACTCTGTACAAAACAAATTGAGAAAATATCTTGAGTCACAAAACAATTAAAAAAGCAATTAAAATCTAAGTTCTCTTCAGATGTGAAAAGACCTGGAAAATGTTCAGTATAATTTTTTGATGGCATTTAGTGATGAAGTGATGAGTTCCAGCAAACAGCAGCACACTCAGGAAGTTGACTCTTGTCTAAGGACTACTTCCAAAAGGGTTGATGGCACCATCTGCCAGGGAGAAGTGCAGGTGTGCATCACTGGGAGTGCATGGCCAAAACAGCCTAGAAAAACCCCAGGGGTTGCAGCAGAGCTCCTTTTCCATGTGGTTCATTGCTGATAACTATTTGTAGTGGGTCTGCCTGGGCTGGAGTTAATTCTGCTGGCAGCAGCCTGTCTGGTGCTGTGTTTGGGATTTGGGAGTGAAGCAGTGAGGGTAACACACCAGTGTTTTGGCTGCTGCTGAGCAGAGCTTACACAGCACCAGAGCTCTGTCCTCCTCTCACTCCCTGAGAGAAAATTCCTGATTTTGCTCTGTCCCAAGGAGCACATTGCATAATAACAATTTTGTTCTTCTTAATCAAGCAGAATGATTATTGACCCTGAATGATTATTGGACAAACACTTCCAATATTAGTACTGCTCCCCCATTTAATTCTAAGCTGAGGATTCTTGAAAAGCCATGATACACACATGAAATGAAGAAATAAATCTTTAGAAATATTTACTAATCATGGATGTACTAAATGGTCATCTCAGAAATAACAGGGGATTTCTCTGTTTGCCTTGTTCTGCATAGAGTGGCAGAGCTTGTGTGGATCATGCTTTTATCCTTAAAAGATAATCTCTAATTTAATTTTAAGACATTTACATTTAGTTTTTCACTTCCACCTAAGCCAGTCATGTTTGCAACAGGTAATGCTATAATAACAATTATGAAAAGGGAAGAAACAGAGAAGTATTAAGCCCAAAGTGTTTCCCAGAGAGCAAGAAAAAACCTTCATAAAAACCTGTTCCTTTTCCTGCTTTTAGCTTCACTTCAGTAATCTGATATAGCAATAGGAATTTCTTTTGTTTACTTCTGACGGACTGAAACGTTACAGTAGCTGTTGGGAGGCAGCCTGAAGATCCAGGCCAAGCAGTCCCACAGTAAATCTGTGCTTTTTAAAGGCTGATTCACGGCAAGTGGAGACAAGACATGATATTTTAAAAAGACGTGCCTTGAACTGACATTTTCAGGCTCACAACTAAATGGCAGGACAATCATCCATGTAGAAATTATCCCTTCCTGTACAAAAAAAGGAAGGCAAACACAGAAACTGAACAGCAGTGCAAGAAAGAGACTGATGTGTCTTAAAAAGGGCTACTGAGAAAGTAAGAGGCTTGTGCTAAACAACCAGAAGCCATTTTAAGCCTTTTTCATTACACAAGCTTTAATGAATGGAGAATTACCCTTGCACTGCCAGTTTCATGCCCTCATTTTGCTCTTTTAGAAGATGGCCAAATATTTCCACAAGCTGCCACTTTCTGGCTGATTAATCAATCCAACAGTTTGGCATTTACACAATCAAATTAAGCAGTGCTTAGAAATTTGGTATGTGAATGATGGCCTCGGTGTTCTGGCTGCACTGAAAGCCTTTTACTCATTTGTGGCCTGCACTGCTTTAGCAGCCTTCACAGACTGCCACAACCAAAGACAGCATGCTATTTATTACATTTCTATTTATTACATTTCTATTTATTACATTTCTATTTATTACATTTCTATTTGTTACCTTTCTAGTTTTACTTCTTCTCCTCCTTTTGGCAGCATCCCCTTCCTTTTCCATGTCCACACTCCTGCCTTCTCACTACATTTATGAGAAGAAGACAAGTCACAACATGTTTCCCAAGCTTTAAAGCTCCTTCTCTGTAGGAACAACAAGAAAAAACACTGGTCAGTGAAACACATCAGGAATAAAACTGAAATGTCATAAATTCCACACCAGTTGTTGTTGGGCTGCACAGGGTGAACAGAGGATAAAGCACAGCATTTTTCATCGAAGGAAATGCAAATGAGTTAAGTGAAAAATATGCCATATAATTGGCTGTTGAGTAAATCCCAAAGTGAATTAGGTGATTCATTGTGCAATTTTTGCTTTTTTTAACTGCAAGTCCAGTATCCTGACCAGTATAATCTAGATTTCAATTTTCTTTCAGTTCAGGAGATCTGCTTTTTGAGTGCAAATTTAAAATACAATTTTTCTTGTACTTTCAGGGTTTTTTGACTACTGTCCTAGCAATGCCAAACTCATTCTTGAAGCTCTTGCTGCCGGCTTCCAGCACCTTGGCTAGTAATGTAGTGATAATTTGTAATTCCAGCTCCTGATGATTGATTACAGAGCATTGATACAAAGCCAGAACATCCTGAATCCTGTCTTATCTTGTCCAAACCTGATTGCCTGATCCATCAGCACAAATTACATCCTGAGTTGCCAAGCACAGAATTCTGGCCTGTGTGGCTGAGGAGGAGGTGACACTCATCATCCCTCTCCTGGTCCCTGGTGGGATGAAAACCACCTATGTCACACCAGTGAGCTGCATTAATCAGACAGGTGGAATAATAACTTAAAGTAGATACTGTGTGCTCACACCTGTGAATTAAAAATAGCACAATACTACTAAACTTTACACGTCGCACATTCTTTAGCTACCTACAAGTTGCCTTCTCTTGGCCACAGTCTGGGGTAACATCTGGCTGAAAACCAGGTTTCTTAGAGGTGGATTGGCCCTTAATTTTCAGGACAGAACATGTTACTGCTGCTCCTGTAGTCCATTACAGCAGGTAACGAAAACCCATCTGTCTGTGGTAGAAATCTCCAGTGAAAGCAGCCTCACATAAAAGCCCACACTGTCCCACTGGATGCATTAATGAAAAAAAATATAATCCTTAAATATTTCCTGTTTCTCCAAAATAAAAAAAAAAATCACAAAAGCCAACTGCCCTCCAGAGAGGCAGATCACTCCTCACAAGAAGGCATTCTGCTAAAGGACAACTGCTCAGTTTCCAGAGGAGCTGGCAAAAGTTTAGCTGCAAGGTCCAACCCAATGTTTATGAACCAGAAGACAGAAAACACATCTTAAAAACCTGCTGTTTGGGTGTAGCTGTTGATACCAGGTCAGGTGCTGACAAAAAACTAATTTAAAGTCCTGGGTAAAAATACACACAACAAAATCTATATTTAAGGAGAGCATAATAATAGAAAAGTATAATTTTTACGTGAAAAGAATGAAATACCATTCTTTCATAGGAGAGGTTTTGTAGGGGAAAAAATAATTTTTACAGTGGATACGCACAACCTGTTCAGTGCTAGCAGGAAAACTGTGAATCTATGGATGTCCTGAAACCAAACCATGTAACCTCTCAAGTACATCAATAAGGACTGACAAATAAAAAGCTGAAATACATTAAGAAAGTGCTAAGAGAAACATACCCCTTACCTCACGAAGAAAAAGAAAAACCAAAATATTGGCTAAGATTATCAGCTCCAGTGTACTCACTCTATTTTTAAAATTAGAATTATATTATGTATATTTTCCCCTCAACAGTTTTAAGCTAGAGTACCACCTTTAGAATTGTACTATTGAGATTAAACTAAGAACAAGAGCAGAATTACACTACTTCAGTCAAGATCTTGATGATTCTACTATATTTTTAGGTTTTCCTTCTGTCATGTCCATGTCATTTCTCCTTTTTTTTTTTTTCTCCTTCTACAAGTACCCTGGCAACCATCATCCCCAGCTGATCTTCTGGGAAGTTTTCAAGCATGGAACTGGAGCCAGAGAGCTGCTAAGTCTGTGCTGAGAGCCGGGGCTGCTCCAGTTACGGTGAGGACACGAGTGCCTGCCTGCAGATGGGCAGGACTGGCCAAGCTCCATCTCCACACACACAGACCTGCAGGGTGAAGTGAGACCTGCTTCTAGCTGGGATGCTTGTGTGGGAATTAAAGTTGGGCTGAAGTCTACACACTGAGAAAGGCTCCTCTAGTGCCTTTGCATTAAAAAAAAAAAAAGGTAAGATTTGCCGGTTCTCTCCCTGTGAGCACAGATTCCTGACAGATTCCGTGGGCCATGGCAACAATCGTACACAGGGTTTTGAAGATGCTGATTGCACTTTCAGCTGCAAATTGCAGCATTGAGTTCTAGTATAGAGGAGCTTCCAGATGTGCCAAAAAACCACGGGAGTTCCCTGTCTGCAGTGCCAAATATCTTATGCAGTTGTAGAGATCAAAGAATTTTTTAAAGCCAATTCCACACAGCGAATTTCTATGCTCTCAGCTTAGCTGTAAAGTGATGAGACAAGAACAAAGTTTGGGCCAAGAACTGCAGTGCACATACAAAACTTAATGGGATGCAGAAAAAACAAATTGCAAGAGTGCTGGAATTTAAATTTTGCTGTTGTTTTAACTGATCATTACAGAACCAAAACATGCACTGCAAATTCAAATTAAAAGCAAATGAAGAATGGTACAGAGCAGACAAGGCAATAGTCAGTGGGTCACTACCAAGAAGCAGCATGGGGAAGAAAAAGGCAAGGAAAACCTTCACTGAGCAGAAAAGATCAGTGGGAATTCTCAGCTGAGCCTATTGTGGATTCTGTGTCTAGTAAATGTATTCAGCAGACTTACATTTCAATACCACTGTTAATCTGCACAGGTAGGGCTGAAATGGTTGCAGGTTAAGCCTTCGTACTAAATTATCTCCCTAAGACTTCCCAAAAAAAGCCTTTCCTGAACTAGGGGTTTCCAATGTGGAATTCATGGACAGGGTTTCAAAGGACATTATGTATTTGTTATTACATAATAATGTTTTTGACAGAACACATAAGCAGACGTAGACCTACTTTGTAATACATGTTTTTGACCAAAGTTTTTGTATTCATGAATGAAAAGTAGAATATTAAACCCAGTTATCAGTATAAAGTTGTTCTAAAGGTTTTTCAGAACTTGAGAGAGTATTACAAATTTCCTAAGATCTTTCCTCTGCAATTAAAAGAAAATCATATTCTAGATCAGACAACTTCTGTGGAAACCGTTCAAATCTAGCAAGAAAACATACTGGAGTTATTTAGAATATTAGGTTAGCAACATGCAAGCAAATTAAAACAAAACAACTCAAACCCTTTTTTCCCCACACACTCATAGACCACAGTAAACTTCTTTAAGAGTGAGGAATTACCAGACTTTTTAAAATAGGCTTTTTGCTTTAAACTAGCAGCTTCCCCATCTGTTCTACGCTAATTAGGAATGCAAAGAGAACACATTTCACAGCTACATCAGCACATAGTAAGACTGAACTGTTTAAATGGCTGGGTAGGAGCTTCCCGTGCTCGCACAGGGATATTTCCAGCTGTGTTTCCCATGTTTGTGACACATATAAGGAAACACCACACCTTAAAGGCCATGAAAGCTTTAGAGTTACTAAATGCTTCTTTGTATCTGCTGTTACATACAATGATCTGTCCGTTTAGCACTGCAGTTCCTGCTTTTGAATCTGGATCAGAATTCAGGGCAAAAGTGAAGAGACAGCATAAAGAAGAGCAGTGTAAATTTATCTGGAATTAAACCAACACCTTGGAGTTAAAGAATCGACTCCATCTATCATTAATACCTTAGCTACTAGAACGAGTATGAATTTTATATATCAATATATTACTTCTCTTAATATCTGGGAAATCTAACGTGCTGGGGAATGCTTAGGTCAGGAAATTACATCTGGCTGGCAATAATAATGAATAGAACTATTCCTCTAAAAAGTAAAGTTAATTGTGTCTGAATTGGCAAAAAATCACAAATGCAGAATATAATGGGTGAAATTCTAACAGAGATATTTGAGAAGTAATCAAAAGCAAGAACACATTTTTAAATTCGTGAAAAGCAGCCAGACTGAAGTAAAAAGGATGTGCTTGCAACACTATCAGAGAAAAATGGGACAAGCAAAACAATTCCTTGTCTTTTTTTAAAGATGAGATACTGTGAGACTGCAACAAAGCAACACTGCCTTTAGATTTCCACAGTTCATACTGGAAATGGGAACAATTGTGATTTAAGTAAGAAGATTTGTAAGCCATGTGTAAGAAATTTCATAGAATCCTCCAGGCTTCCAACTATATAGCAGCTCATTAAAGGTGCAGGAGACAGATAGATGGCACATTTTAAAATGTATTGGTTATATGACTTAGGAAAGCAAACACTGCATAAGACAGCATTTAGTGTTGGAGATGGTATGTTAGATTTAAAGTGCATTGCCAGTTTCTGCTTTTCCCAATTTCTTCAGGTTTTTAAATAAAATTCATGCTTTATAAATATAACCTGCTTTATAAAAAATCCTCTCAGAATAAAGACCTGCACACATTGTATAAATCAATCCTTTTCTTTTGCAAGCTTCACGTCAATGCTGCTCTGATATTTCTCTGTTCCATTTCAGCAATTATCTATAAAAAAGAAATGCATTCCCAATTTTTTGTAGTGGACTTTGCACAGGTAATGCAAGTCTTTGTTGTCAATCTCTGGGTATTTTCCCTGAACTCATTTTGACTGAGAATCTAGTGATGCCACTCTGTTTTTAAAACTGCTTTTCATCCTGATCCACTTTCTACTATTTGAGGAACACTTTTAGCATTTGAGGAACGGCAGGAAAGATTCACCTTATATATTCTAGGAGCACAGAAAAGTCTGCTCTGTTGTCTGTGCCAAATGGGACTTTCTGGGGGTGTTTTATTCTGGTTTGGGGGCTGAGGGAAGCACCCCATGGAAGGGCTGGTCCTTGAGGCTGCCGCAAGGCTCTGAGGGGGCTTCTGGGGCCAAATTAAAAGCTAAAAAAAACCAACCAAAAAAAAAAAAAAAAAAAAAAAACCCACAGAAAACGATCGCTAGAAACGACTTGCCAAGCACAATTGGGCGAGCTGAAAGACACCTGAAAGGTTTCGCCGATCCTGAGGGGAGGCTGAGGGCGGGAACGCCGCTCCCTCACGGCTTCCCGCCCTTTTTAAAACCTCTGAAAGTGGGAACGCCGCTCCCTCACGGCTTCCCGCCCTTTTTAAAACCTCTGAATGTGGGAACGCCGCTCCCTCACGCCTCCCCGCCATTTTTGAAACCTCTGAGGGCGGTTACGCTGCCCCCTCACACCTTCCTGCCCTCAGGAGTTTTGTAAAAGGGCGGGAAGAGCCTTCCCCTCACATTTCCCGGCCTTTCCGGGCCTCTTCAGTCCCTCTCCTCAGCGCTGCTCGGCCGTGAGGGAGCGGCGGGGCCTTCTCTGCTCAGGGCTGGCGTTCCCGGCAGGTTAAGGAGTCTTTCCCGGCCGGGAAGGCGGTGTGGCTGGAAAGGGCTCCTTCCCTTCTCTGCCTCAGGAAGTACAGTTTTATTTTTTAAAGTAAAGTTGCACCCTGAGGTGCTGTTGATGGCCGCTCCCCGCTGCCTCCCCTTGCGGCTGCTTTGCTCTCGGCTGTGGCGCTGGGTGAGGTGTGAGCTCGCTCCTTTCCTTCTTTCTGGTTTTATATACATATATACATGATTTTTCACGTGCATATGTCTGTCTGCACACACGCTACATGTGTATGTGTACATTGATGTTTATCATGAGGAAAGGCACAGCTGAGCACTTTTGGGAACATGAGGGTTAACCCTGCTCGTCGACCTGATGTGTGAGGGATAATTGTTTCCCTTATCTTACATACTTAATAAACCAACCAGCAGGGTGCTAATAAAAGAAATAGCTATTACTAAAGCTTTTTTCTCTCACAGAAGAAAACAAGTCCATGATTTTGGTTTTATCAGACCCCAGCATTGCCTTGAGGGAGTGGGGTGGGTTTAAAGGAGCTATTAAAATTATTGCTAGGAAATGAAATTTGATTAAAAAAGCAGCCGCCCCATGGCTTTACAAAAGCATTTTGCCAAAATAGTGCTGTTTCAGGTTGTTATTTGAGCTCTGGGCGCTGCTTTATTGAAGATAATCTACTTAAAATATTGCAGATATGAAATGGAAAACTGCCTCACCTTTTATTATTTGATATTTGAACAGCAAATACAGACCACTAGAAGGTGAAAGATTTGCTTGCCCCATTGGTAAATGCATATTATTTCCGTAGCACACATGGCTCTTGCACAGCAATATGATGTTATTTTTATAACTTTGGAATTTTGTTTTCCTTACTATTCCTTCCAGTGATTAGAATCAGGCAGAGAAAAGTGTGTATGTGTCTTGAGTTTTTTGTTTGCTTTGAAAGGGGCTCCAAATACACAAATTGTCGGTGCTTTTCCCCTAAAACTCACTTACCAAAGCAAATTTTGCCTGGAAATAAGCACTTGTAGTTCCTGGTGGCATTCCAGGGGCAAGCCTGTGGTAGCCCTTGACCCTCCCAGGGTTCAAGTAGTAGCATCAGCATAAGAGGTGTCAGAAAGGCCATCTCCAGCATGATTTTATTCTAGAAAAACTAATTGCATATAGTGGCTATAAGCTTTTTATTTGCTGACATTTATTCATCTGAGTAAAAAGAAGTTGTGTTACAAGGAGGCATTAGGAGAGTTGTCTGAAAGTAGAAAGTGTGGGTTGAGAGCAAGCATCAAATGGTGTGGAAGTAATTCCATACACACAACAAATAGTGATCTTGTATTAAATATTATTAATGACTTCCAAAAGGAAAGTTTCAGACATGAGCACCATATATGCATGTGTAAGTGGTTCTTATGGCATCAACCAGAAAATGTTCAGAGTTAATACTTTTATTGCATTGATTTTATAGAATTATGTTCCCTTAAGGGCCTGGGGAAGCTGCCAGTATTTGACATGACTTGTATTTTGTTATGATTAGATCAAGCTTTTAGTGTAAAGCTCAGTGAATATTGCCAGGATATTTGGCTCCTGTGATAGATTAATATCCTTCAGTTTTTCCATATGCCTTTGTCTGTTGCAGCTTTTTTAACAAATGGGTCTAATTAGTGCTAATAAAAGTGAGACAAACAGGAATGCTCAGTTCTTTGCAAGAAATATTTGTTTTGTTTAAGTGGAAATGTGAAGCAGTCATACATATTTTCTCATTTCAGGGTGCCTGTTTGCAAACAGCTGACTCGGCTTTTTGGGAGAATCCTGCTTTGTGTCTATTCAAGCCGCCTTTTATCGCCTCTGCTGGCCTGCAGTTTTCAAAAAAACACCAAAAAGTGGTGAATTTGTCCCATAAAATTCAGGATATCTGAGGTTTGACCCCTGTGTTTTACTAAAAGGGTGTCCTGTATTTCCTTGCCTTATTCACGTTGTGATTTTGTGGGTATGTAATAGCAGCAAATCCAAAGTGCTGCTGTAAAACTTCTCTGGCAGATGCCAACTTCACCGTTTTCAGGTAAGTGCTTGGAAGCAGAGCTTTGTTTTTGTTTTTTCTTTGCAAAGTAATAGATAAAATGTTGCTGTGGCCAGCTACTGTTACTGGTTTTACAGAGTTATTTTTATGTCAAGGAACGTTTCTATGTTTACTGTACATAGGTGTAATCCCAGAGGTTTGGGGATCAAGATGCTTTAAATTTTGTGTTCTTTTAGCTTTTCAAACACTTAGGTAGTTCCTACATCCATGTTTTATTTATCTGTAAGCTGCTTGGAACTTGCTGGGAATGGCAGGCTCCCAGCATGGAGGTGGGCAGGAAGCACAGCAGGGCCACAGCTTGTCCACAGCTCCTTCAGCATTTACTGGAGTGGTTACTCCCTTTGTAAAGGTGCCAGATTTGGGACCCAAATTTGGTATCTAACCACAGGGTGTGAGGATGAAACCTTTTTCTGGAATGCCAGATTTCATTGTACTGGCTGTGTGATGGAGTGTAGTCAACCTGTGGTGCTTGGTGAGGTTTGTCTCATGACTGATTGTGCCTTTCAGAAACAGAATATGCATTTATGAGACTTATTAGTCATTCTAAATCTATAACTTCAGTGAATACTGGCTATTCTATTTACCCATTTATGCCTCACTGTAAATGAATTTAGAATTATCCAGATACATTAAAGCAAACCCAGACCTCCCTAGTTTATCTGCAGAGGGATGCAGACTGGCAAGTCAGTAGTGGAAATAACTGATTTTCTTCATGTGATGTGTTTTAGCAGAACTGCATTACATCATCCTGATTTGTGATGAGTGATGTTTAAGTCTGAAGTATACCATGAGGAGTGTAAAATCCTTCATGTTTACAGTTCTGTTCTGTCCAGATATTCATTAAAGCTGAATATTCATTACAGTTCCTCCCTGTTGCCAGTTCAGCACATTTTTGAGCTGAAGTTTTAGTCAGAAGGGTGACAATGTCTGTGCATGCACTGAAATTGATGCTGTGTTGCACAGCTTGTTTTGGTAACATCAAATAAGGGTGAGTTTCTACCTGCTTTCATTCTCCTAAGCTAGAGAAGAAAGAAAAAGTTAACCAATAAGTTAGTGTTTATTTCATATTTATGAACCAGAAGATAAGCTTTTTCAGATTGATACTTGAAAATAAATTGCTTTAGTGAATATGTTCTCTGTTGAGTAAATACAAAAAAAGAAAAATCTGTTTGCTAAGAAAATTAATTATATGACAGAAACTAGATCAGTTTCTTGTATTTTTCTTCTGCCTGATGGATGTCTGACAGGACTTATATTCTCTTTTACTCATGGCAGAAACACAAAATGAAATATTGGCCATGAAAGACAGCAAAATATTTATTCTTGGATTCTTGCTGTTTTATTACAGTATCTGACCTGTGGTGGCTTTGCTACCTTTTCCCTGCAGCAGCCATCCTTGCACCGCTCAGCTGAGCTGATTTGGCAGAGCCAGGCAGGAAGGACAAGGAAGCAGAGGCTCTAAACCTTTTTCTCATACAATTATCATGGGCAGTGTCCTTGTTGTCCCTCTTAGGTCACTGTTCTATGGATAGGATGGGTACAGATCCTAAAACAACATTCACACACTTTGATCAAATACAAAATGGTCTCTCCTCAGAGACAGCAAATATCCAAGAATTAAATTGATATAAACTTGGCACTCTGTATCATCACTTATATTTACCTAGGAATATGAAAGAGTTGTGTAAAATAAAAACATAAAAAACAAAAGTGGTTCATCTATTCTTGTCCACATTGTGGGGCTAGCTGGTAGCACTGTAATTATCTCATGCATAAAAATTTTGCTTTCAGATAATTGCACACTCTTTCAGCCCTGATGTAAAGCACAAGACCATCACGATTAAATTATGGGGCTGGATTAAATGTGAAATGCAAACTTTTAAAGGAGTTGGCTAGCTCTGTACAGGGGCATTATTTTATTAATCTGCAAGCATAATAAACCTTTAACTTCTACAGTGCAAATGCATCTGCATAATTGCTTACTGCTGTTGGGTGTTTTTCTTCAACAAAGCCAATCATTTTAGAATGCCTGAAAAATAAACCTTTTTCATGGTTAAAAGGAAGGTTGGAATAAGATTTGGCATGGCCTTAGTCCCATTTTGAACTCAGGGTCTAAAATGTTTCATTTATTTCCAGAATAATAAGCAAATTTTAAATATAGTTCAAGACTGTATTATTCATACATTCTTTGCTTGATTCTTTCCCAAATTTTCTTGTTAAAAAAGAAGACCAGAATTTTTTTTTCAGTTTTGTATGGTATTTTTCTCTTAGAACAGTAATTTTTATTAAACCTAGGTATTTTTACATTAGGCTCACAGATGTGCTAAGCTTTAATAACACAAATATGTATGATTTCTCTTTGACTCTGTTGCTATTAGTAATGTGACTATTTAGGAACCAATTATAAGTGTAATAGGTAGCAGCTTTTTTCTCATGGAGTTTCCTATTAGGAAGGAATAATGCATTGAATAATGGGGCTGCAACCAACAGCTTTATCTTGGACTCTGCAATTTTTGCTTCACTTAGGTTTGCCTGTTGTACTTAACAGAGATAATTATTGTAGTTCTCAGTATATTACATGCCTTGAATGACAAGAGCCACAGTATATAATTTAGTACTTAACTTAGAAGCAGCTTTTGTGTTGCAAAAGTGCTGTAAGGGAAAGCAAATCCGCTGTAGGAATAAGGAGCAGCACAGAGGCTGATGTTACAACAGATTACATGGCTGTTCCCATTCTCAGCAAGCAAAGAAAATTCTGTTCAAATGGCTGAATTTACCAATTAAGGAGAATTAAGTCTTCTGTTTCATAACTAAATGCACCACAACTGACTGTAACACTGGGAAAAACAACTGGAAGTAAACAAAGATATGTGTCACGAATCCACTGGGCTAGGAATAGCCAGAGTGAATTTGCTCTTTATCTTGGAACAATGTGAAATAACCAGTATTGCTTGATAAAAATCCTTCGTAGCACGCTGCAGAAAAGAGCCATTATTAATGTGTGCAATGAAACAAGTCAGGTTCTGTTGAACAGGTTTGTATTCCTGCCGAAATTGAACATTCATCTACAACTGTTTCCAGCTATTCCTCACATCAGAGAATGGTAAACTGCCAGTAAAAATTGAGTGATCTGCAATGAAAAAGACTCATTACAATGTGGTATCTAATTCATTTGCTTGGTTTTGCAGGGCTGTTTGTGCCATTATTTTCCCTGGCTGTATTTCCCACGTGCTGTTCCTCCCAGTCACAGATGTCTGAAGCTGCTGTTTGTGGAGTTGACCAATCTTATTGTGCCAAGGTTGTAGTAAGGAGTTACTGAGTTACAGTTACTGAGGTGTCTGTAGCTTTGTTGAAGCGTATACTTTTTGCTCCAGGAGAGGTGTCCTCCTTTAAAAGGAGGCATATGGTCATTTACAATCAAGAGGGGGATCCAGTTCTTCTGATTTGAAATCTGTCTTAATTGCAGCTCATGACCTCATTCTTGAGTAATACAGTCCTTTCCTGATATAAATATGATATTGCTTTTCAGGTGCTCTCTATGTTGCTGTGCTGAAAGAATCTGAGAGTCACTGGATACCACAGGTGAGGTAAAGGAACTCCTGTGTGATTGATCTTCCAATCCCTTTTGATCTTGTAGGAAGAATGTGACATGTTTCAAGTATACTGCTGCTCTGGTGGTCTTTGGCTTTCAGGACCTGCTTCAGCACCTTGGAGTAGTTTAATGCTGCCCACCTCAGCCTAAATCAAAGATGTGTGCCTACATATTGGCAATACTAAATATGAGAAATATGAGAAATTTCCTGCTATAATAAAAAAAATGAGGCTGGATATGGCACCCTTTGAGTGCAGTCTGTGCAAGAATAATTTAAAATGTTCTTTCTATCACAGAAGACAATTGTACCAAAATCAGCACATTTAACAATATTTTCACAAGTGACTGGCTCCTGTGAATAATTTTGAACCAACACTAACACCTGAATGTTAGAAGACATGATGAAATCCTACCAGGATCCTGGTGGGTTTTACGAGACAGAATTTTATCGCTAAAAATACAAAGTGTGTAGTAAAATTAGCTTGTCCTGCAGCAATCTCCACTACAATTAGGTGTCTTTAATAATGCAGTGTGGAAAAAGTTTGCATAAGAAATCCAGAGCATTAATATTTTATTGTCACTAATACACTTTGATTTCAGTTCACATTTTCTGACTCGAGCAAAGGAAAAGTGGTTTTTAACAGTGTTTTTTTCCATATGAGTAGAGAAATATTAATCACTTTCTCAGGAAACCCCCAGGGGAAGTAGCACATGGGCAAAGCTGATTTTCAGGCTTCTTTCACATTCAGGTTTGCTCTGATTAACATTATGTGAGCCTTTTCCTTTAAATTCAGTGTGTGAAATCTTGTTCTGCCAAAGCCCGAGGCACAAATTCCGTGGTTATATTTGGAAGGAAATTCTGACCCTATTAATAATCAAAGATTTGACAAATGCCAACGTGCTGAATGTGATCTGAACACAAAAGCTCATTCCACATAACTAATTTCTAACAGCTAATCACTGCAGTCCTTTTCAGTAGCTGGAGGCCACCCAGTCTCAGAAAATATTCACCTGTATAACTTTATCAAAAGTAGTAGCATGGATTTAGGTGATGACTCACAGTGCCTGATGCAATTTGACACAGTAAAGCAATCTGTCAAATAAAAATCAAAACAGAAGGGAGTATTTTTGTATTTCAGAGTGGAGCTAAGGCAGGAAGATTTGTGTGCTCTGCTGCTCGATATGTAAGCTGGAACCTGGCTATGAAGAACATCAGCAGAAACCAGAATCTTTGTGAAATTGTAGAAACTGAGTAATAGGTATGATCCCCACAAAACCCTGACTTAAAAACAGACACAAAACTTGTTTGAGGTCAGTAGGTGTGAGTTAGTGGCAGAAATAGTCTGACAGTGTTGTTTTATATGATTAATTTATCCCTCACTGGTACTTCAAGTGTTTTCTTTCTTGCTGTGGATGTTAAGATGACTTTGAAATCATGTTAGCTCTAATTACCTATTCTGATCACCAATAAAGGCATTAGTCTTATGTCCTATAGTAATTTGAATGAAGCTGTGATTTCATAGCTATTTAACAGTTAGAAGAGTTAGTAAGGCATTCTTTATGGAATTCTACTGCACTCATAAACAAGGTTATTTCTTTCAAAGATAAAAATGCTATTGCTTTTTGAGTTGCCATTGAAATGAGATTCCTTTTTCACTGCAGTGGTAACTACAACTTACAGTCATTAAGTCTCAAAGAAATCCTTTATTGCATCCACTGTTTATATTTTTTAAGCTGACAAAACTAGAAATAAGTAACATTGAGAGATTTTGTGACAGTGTAAAGCTATTCTAGCAATTTGATTAAGGTTATGTAGTAATTTGTTAATTTCTATTGCTTGAATAGTAGTACCTAGTTAACCTTTTACTGGCTGTGCTTCCTTGATTCAAAAATCTGAATATTTTTATATTACTAAGAAATGCTTTTTTAGTAAAAGTATGCTGCATTTAGTGTTTTAAAATGGATTGCAGAGGGTAATTACTCTGCAGATTTATTTACTCAAAAATATTCTAAATTGCCTAATTAATTAATCCCCCCCCTTATTAATGGCCTTGCCAGCCTTTAAGACCAGTATGGGCTAATCAGATGTCAACAAAATGCAATTACTACCAAGTGAAAAGCAATTTTCATCCTTATGTTTTTAATGAGCCTGATACAAAGCAAATTCTCCTGTAATTGCAGTGTTCCTCAACTCTGTACCATAAAGTTATGGCTTGGGCTTTCCATCACTATGACTACCTTGCAAAAGGGATTTGAGGTACTGCCTCCCTTTTTTCTCTTTGGCTCAATTTTATGAGTAAATCAGCTCCCTATAGGAGGCTTGTTGGTTTTATTGGTAATTACTGAGTAGTTTTCTGAAATACACAATTGAAATATTAGTTTTTATTAATCTGTTCTTGGCTAATTTTTTGTAGAGTCCTCTATTACTGAAATAATGGCAGTTCTGTTTTTATTGTTTTTATTTCCAACTTTATTATCAAATTCTAAAAATATTTATTTCTCTTAGAGAAATCCCCAAGTTTGGCACCTTTTTGAACTTTTATTGAAAAAGAAAATCTGTTTCTCTTTGTGAAACTGTCTTTAGTTATGTTATAATTTTGGGGACTGAAGGAAATGTTGAAAAGGTAACTGAGTGAGGTGTTTTTGACATCATCTATTACTGAATAGTATATTGAAATTAATTAATCAACACAATGACACTGGAACTTACTACTTGAAACACTTTGCACTGTGACTATCACAGCCTGTCCAACAGAGCTGGGTGTGCTTCTGGTTATTGGGTGAGCTCACTGACATTTAGGAGGTTCTCAGTAATTTCTTGTCCATCTGTGAACAAACCCATTTACCACCATAAATCTGTAGCCATGGAAAAAGAAAAGGAAAGAGCTCACTTAGAATGCTCTGCTTATGTAAATGGTGCATCTGGTGCTTTTTGAGGTGGTGCCAGTGACTGTTTCTAACCAGACTAAGACACAGCTGATGGTAAGATCAATCAAAACCATGCCTTGGTATAGTTGAATTTCTGTGGGAGAAACTTGGAGGAGAACACCCCACCTATAAAAAAAAATAATCAACTGTTTTCTCCAGGCACATAATTGCAAAGTGATACACTTACTTGTAGCAGGATTTCTTAATGATTAAATCTTGCTCTTACAGAACATTCAGAAAATAAAAGTTGTCTCTGTAGATTCCCCCCCTCACTGTATCCATAAAAAGTTTTAACAAAAAAGAGGATATTGTGGCTTTCAGACTGTACCACAGAGCTGGTACAGATATTTGCCAAGATTTTGAAAATTAAATAAATTAACTCTGTGTTGGTAAAAAGGTATGTAGCAATTTGGGTGCTGGTTTGCAAGCACCATTGTTGTGTGTCAGGAATTCAGGTCAGCAGGAGGAGATGTGTGCAGACCTCAACATCCAGCTCTTGATAAAATATGGCAAGGTAAGAAGATGGTTCTGATTTTTACTCTCTTGTAAAATTTTTGTGATTTACAATCCCCTGCTGCTTTTCATACTCATGTGTCTCACCCTTCTGAGAGCCCTAAAGACACAGCCAAATTTTGTTGAGGCTTTGAGCAGCAATGACTGCTACTATGTGTTTTTTAAATGCAATTAAGAACTCCTCTGAAGTATACTGTTAAATCTATAATTTTCTAGCTACTCTGACTACTGTTTTTTGGTACCATTGTGAATGTGAGCAAAGCTCTGCTCTTTTCTGTTTGCCACTGTTTTTAATTGCTGTAGCTGTGCCAGAGTTGACTTCTGATGTGGTTGTTTCACTGAAATGGTTTGTGTTATGTCCTGTTTCTGCTTTGGATGGCCAGATTAGCCTCAGTCTGAATTTTATTCAGATTTTACAAGCTGAACTGTGTGATCTCAGCTGAAGAGCTGTCACATGAAGTAACGAATGCACCTCACTTTTTACCAGTAAGAAGCTGCTGGAATAGGAGCTCTAGGAGGAATTGCAACTATTGAAGAAAATGCATATCTGCCCTCACCTGCATAGTAGGGGCCAAATGTTATTAGGTTCAGAAATACTGTATTAGAGAATTACATTATCAGAGTCAGTTTTGCAGGTCTTTACTGAGTCTGCATGCTGTTCTCCCCAAATTATTTTCTCCCTTTTGCTGCTTGCATCAAAATCTGTTTTACTAAGTGCTACACTGCTTTTTTAGGTGATTAACAGAAATTGAAAGAAGACTAATTGCAGTATGGCTACATAAAAAGTTGTTTTCCAACCATCTTTTGAAGTTAATATTAAAAAAAAAACTGTGCATTTATTTTCAGATTTCAAAGCCATCTGACATGCAAAATTACAACTTCCTGATATCGTGATACGAACTCAACTCAGTCAGGTAGCTGAATGACAGCTGAACAGAATCCAGCTGGACAATTTTCACTTGGAAAGTAACTTGGAATCCTACCAGCATGTCACAAGGATTGTAGCATCATATACAGCAAGATGATTTTTTTCTTATTATTATGAAAGATGTGTAAAAAACTGTTTTCACACAGACTGGTAAGTCAGGCTTGCCAAGCAGTCCTGAGATGCTGAATATCCAACTTACAGGAAAAGTATCCAAAGGGGGACACCTGCTCTTAGAAGCACAAAAAATGCTGACAGTATAGGTGAAAACAGAGTTTTGTACCCTTTTCCAGTGTTCTGTCTTTGTTTAAACCTTTGACATCACAGAAACCCAAGGCAAGAAAACTTAATTCCAAGTATGTTAAAGGAATTTTTCATTGGTGTTACCATTCAACTAGGAAAAATGCAGGAACTGGAAATTCACAGAATGCCATGAGTTTCTTTTGAGAAGGTGTAGGAATATTGAGTTCAGCTTTAGAAGCTCACTAGATCTTTCTCTTGAGGAATGTTATTTCACATTTCATAGTGAATTAAAAATTATTGCTGTGTTGGGTTGTAGAATGGAAGTGCTTGAGACTGTAAATAGTGGGAGAAAGAAAAAAATTATTGCAGCCTTCCAGATGAGAAACCATATATGCTTGTCCTACTTCCACAGAATTGTTTAGTTGGTGGATTATCAAGAATTTGAATTCTAGTGCTAATTCTCGTCCTGGAGTCTCAATCCAACAGTATGATCATAAACATCCCTTTCTTCTGGAAATAATCAAGTTGAGAGCAATCAATAATTTCAGATTCAGGATGTCATGTTGAACCACTCAGAATACCTTTAACCTTTTGTGTTTCCTTGTAAGGCATACCTCCAAAGTGTGTTACACACTCATGGATTTAAAATCCTCTACATAAATGCTTTTATATCTTTCCAAAGCATTAACCGTGCAGTTATTAATCAGATCATGAAAAAGCACAATACAGCTCAAAAACTGTTTACTGTGGAGTTCATACCACTTTTTCAGTGTTGATTTCTTCTGATTTAAAACTGCCTCTGATTTTACTAGGTAATTAGATTGTTTTTCAAAGTTTAGCTCATGTTTGGAGCAGAAAAGTTTTCTTGCTATCCCTGATGTTTTTCCTGTTTAGATTTAAGATGGTAATTAGTAATATTCACTGCTTAATGCTTTAGCATGTTCACAGCTGCCTATAGAGAGGCATAATCTTTTTCAGAGCCAGATGGTTGTACATCTTGGATCTGTAGTACACATGAATTTGGCTCCTTGTGGAAATATTTTGTGCAATGTTTTGGGTACATTTCCCTACCAGTAGTTCTAGTAATACTGAGTGTTGGGTTTTTTTGCTTGGGGAGAATTTTTTTTTTTTTTTAATAAAATCCCTTCTTTTACTTGGTTTCCTGTAGAAATTTCAATTGTGAGATCCCACCAGCAATCTGTTTCTGTCACTGTGCTGAATTTATTTGAAATTACTGTCTAATTACAACCAAATTTGGAACAGAAAATGCTGTAAGTTGTAACATGGGAGAGTACAAGGCAGAACTTTTTTCATCTGAGGAAAAGCAGACACTGGCAGGAAACTCAAAGCCTCAATTGTTGGAGCTGGAAAGGCCCTGAGCATTCTCAGCTAGGTAGTATTTCTTTGAGGGTTGGACTAAATGCCTTTTAGAGCATTCACAGCTGATTTATTCTGTGAGCCTTTGATGAACAAACCTGTGTGGGAAATTTCTCATGCTTACTGACATGAAAGTCACTGGTGTTGAATGAAAGGAAATAGATTGGGATATTTATGCATTCAGTCTGGTAAGATCTCTCTGCATGTGGCCTCAAAGCAAATCATACAGTAAATCTGGCATTAGGACTCAGAATCAGATAAGGAATGAAGTCAAAAATTGTTTCAATATAAACTCTCACTGGAGCAGCATCCAAAATGTTGCTCATCCAGAGTTTTTGTCAGGGTAACATCTGTCCAACCCCTCCTTATTTTATTCTGGACCATGAATCATTTGTCCTCCCACAGCTGTCATAAAAGTAGCATAAAGTTGGCATGAACTCTGTCATCTGTCCTGGCAGATTTCAGGGCCATTTAATCCTCTTCTCAAATCTGATCTTGATTGTGTTTGTACTGCTGTGTGATCCAATACTGCATGGATTACGCAACCACCCTGATTGTACTCAGCTGCCTTCCTTAAATGGCTTTACTGGGCACTCTTCATCTTCCTCATGTAAAGTCCAAAGAATGTAACAAGAAGAGTCCAGGAAAATGAACCAGAGTCAATAACATGCCATGATTAATCCTGGAGTATTGCCCATAAAAGTGAAGTATTTGGGCAAAGATTGCTGCTTTTTGACTCTAGAGATCAACTTCTGTCTTTCATTTGCACAGACTAGTGAGCACTGCCTGCTTTCTCTGAAAGGAGAATTCTGTGTTGTCAGGGGTGGCATTTAGCTGAAACCAGAAGAGAAGCTCTGAATGCTGAGTGCAGATGTTTACTTCGAAGGAAAGGAAAGCAACTTGTAAAAATGTATTTTAAAGTCAGAGGATGTCAGCTTATTGGTCTCAACAGATTCAGCTGCAGTGAAGTGTGGGAAAATAAATGATGGTGTTTCACCATGGTTAAATGACAGCTGCTGGAAACTTTAAAACTTGAGATGATTCCAATAAATGAATGGGATGGGTGTATCTTGGCATTTTTATCTACTTGATTGAGTTTTTTGAATTTTGGCATTGACAGTTCTACTTGTGCAGAATTTGTTGTTAACAAATGATAACTGTCCTTAGGAGTTAACTTATTAAAATATTGGACAATAAATTTTCTGAATTACTAAGGAGAGAACTTAGTTAATATCTAGTATTTGAGCAAGTATTTTGGTTAAGAGAGGTATCAGCATGTTTTGCTAACAGAACTCAACAAATCTATTGATTTGTGATTTTGGTTTATTTGGGAAGAGGAAGGACTAAGGGTAGGCTTTAGTATGTTGTGTGTGTTTCTCAGTCTAATAGTCTAATTTAATGATAATCAATTATTTAATCTAAAGCCTGCATCAAAACACTTAGAGATTCACAGTAAATCCTCAGGAGCAGATTCATTAATTCTCTGAAATACTACTTGAGTGATGCCAAGATTGTGCTAGGAATAATCTCAAGATAATGAAGTGTTTGCTGGAGTGAAGTCAGAATAGGCTACAGGTCCTCACTGAGGACTCTGCTTCTCTGCCAGGATCAAAGAGAACAAAAGGATGGACCCATGACCAAGTGTCTGCTGTTGGCTCAGGTACAGGCTTACTTCAAGGATGACAGGGGTAAAATACCAATGTTTTGGTTCCCAATTCTGTGTGTTTTCCTCTAAAAAAATTTTTACTGAGGGACACTGTTGAAATATGAAGGTTGGACATATTGCTTTGGTGATAGACCTGGAGATTTCTCCTTCTTTCAGTTTGCTTTGTCTTGCCCTGTGTTGCAGATTTCTAATTCTCTGTTCTGTGTAGGTTTGAAACTGTTGGTATTCAGATGTTGGCTTCACACACAGCATTCAAACTGAGGCATATTAGTGTCAGACTGCTAAATGCTGTTCAGAGGAGCTGCCTGACAAGTGTGACAGTATTTGCTCATCAGTGGTTTATGAGCATTGCTCTTACCTGCTTGATTTAAAAACCCTCAACCCTTACTGCAGTTTTTTCCCACTTGCAAGTAAACTGAGTAGTATAACCAAATGAATAGATGTCACTTGTTGATAATGGTATAAATCAGTTGTCAAATTCCAAGGCTGAATTAGCAGGAATATTAAAATTCTATAGGTTTGGGGGTTTTTTTAGTGGCAAGGATTTGCGATGACAATCTACCAACTCCTGTCCTTAGAAAGGTCTCAAACATCCACTTCCTTTTTGAGTGCAACAAAATGTTTTAGCTTGTTGACAAAGTCCCTTTTTTGACTTGGCAGGTCACAGGTGACTTCAACACATGACAAAGGATGGAATCTTCATTAAAAAAGGTAACTGGGTTTTCTCCTACACAGGTTGATACAGTAGAGAAGTCCTGAAACCATCACTTCTGTGAAATTTTGAGAGACTTTGTTCTGAGGTTGGTCTTAACATCTACATGTTGCAATGAAGTGCTGTAAGGACTTTGGAAAATGGGATTAAATCTCTTGTGTATTGAACAGAAAGCAAGTCAGTCAGTGTTTGTGTACAAGAAAACAAGTATCAGTCCATGCAGCAGAGTGACCTTATGAATTGCTGGGATTCCAAGAGGTTCAGGCATTCAGATTTTCATGTTGCAGGACTGAAGCCTGTCATCTCTGAGTGCATGCCACGTGTCCCTTTCTTTGGTACCTCATTTTCAGTGTATGGAGGAGAAGGGATTTGTATACTGCCAATGTTGTGGACTAAGCTGCTTCAGCTGAGCACCAAGTCATACATGTCAACATCTGAGTGCTCACATGAGCATGAACAGTAGTAAAATGACAAGAGCTGCCTTAGAATGAGAGAGACTGAGTAGGGTGCAACAAATCATCTTTATGCAGATGACTAAAAGGCATCCTGTAATCCCATTTTGGGACTCAGTCACTTAGCATTATTCTCTCCTGGTGTACACAAACCTGCTTCCTATCCAAGGCTACATTTTCTCATATGACCTGGTTTGGGGTTGGTATCTAGGCACTAGTGGCCTGCTTTTTGGGAGAGGCATGAGGAAGGAAGGCCAAGTAGATGAGCAGTATTTGCAGCCCATCCCAGTGATAAAATGCTGTGCAATCTGTCTGAATTGCTGCTGGATAGCACCAAGGTTAGCAAGCTTAAGTGACTGCAGTGTGGTGCCTCTGAGCTTTGAGGTGTGTGGACTTCCCCAGTGTGACAGCAAGACAGTGAGAGGAACTGAAACGTTTAGAAATATTTCCCCAGTGTGATCCAGCTCCCAGGTATCACACCGTCTTAGTGAGCTTGTTCAACTTCGCGGTTTCATTGGCAAGACAGGAATCACATTCCTTGTGATGCTTACCTGTATCTTAGACCATATCAGCAAAAATACTTTTCTGCTTTGCAGCTTCAAAGACTTGCATCAACACAGAAAGAGCAATATAATGGGTTCAAATTTGCTGCTCCTTACAAAAGTTAAGAGTTCTAATTTAACAGATGCTTGGAAAAATGGTAGGCAAGAGGCTTCAGCACTTCCTGTTTCAGGAATGATTTGATTCTTGATATTAATTTGAGAAATTCTCCTTTAAATCAAGTCAACTTCTTTTTTCTTTTCCCCAGTCCCCCTCAAACATGGTTTTGTAACTTGTGTCCAGTCCTTTGTACTAACACAGAGGTAAAGGTCTCCTTTTAGTGTGTGTCCATATAATACAGAGAAAAGCTGACATCTTGTTAATAGCATTTAGCTGCTGTTACAGGGACAACCCTGATAAATACCAGCAAGGTCAGGACAGTTTCTGTTTAAATGTATGCTGTAAAGCAGTTGTTATAATTAGTACTAATTAGCCTCTCTGTTGACAGAGTTGTAAAGAAGCCAAGTAAGACATTTTCTTTTGTTTTCTTTTTTTAGTGTGTCCTTTGCTGTGATAAAGCCATGGTAGTACATTTGCACTTCCTAATTTTATTCTCCAGGACTTTCAGCCAGAAATCTTTCACCATTGCACAAAGTACTAAAAGCTTTTCTAGAAGCTAACTATTAAACAAAGAATGAATAATTTACAATTATCTTGCCAAGAGCTCTGTGTGGCCAGACACTTTGCTTGGCAGGAGGAGTGTATCCACTTCATAAGAAATTCATTTGGGTGCTCCCTTCAGCACCAGGAACTTGTTCATAGCAAAATAAGAATGGTTGCCTATAACTGTACTCAATATTCAACTTTATTTTGGATCATAATAATATAAAAATAGGAATAGAGACATCTGGGAAATTGTGTTAGATATAATTCCAATTCACTAATATAAAATGTGTAATTTAGCTTTCATGACACTAAAACTATACCTGTTTGCTCTCTAGTACCTTACATTAACTGCTTGAATAGTTGTCTTTTTCACTTGGTTATATTTGCATCCTTGAATCCAGAAGATTTTAGATAGCTGAAGGAGCCAAATGCAGTTTTAACTACTGGTATTGCTTGGCTTAACTCTAAAATTGCAGAATAGGAAATATTTGGACAAATATGGTTTTGTTTAGTATTCGTCTTTTTGCTTGCCTAAACTACCCTCCTTTTCAGACACTACACTGCTTGGCTTTGCAATATGTGTGCAACTTTAAAATACTTGTTTTCAGTGACAAATAATTCTCTGTCGAATTTGTTTGCTGCATGTACCCATTTGCATTTCCATAAAAATTCATTGATGTATTTTTTCTTTGTGCTGCATGGAACTCTACATCTTCCACTATAATAAAGTGCAATACTTGAGGTGACTGGGAATGGTTACAGAAAAATCCTAAATGGTATTAGTTTGAAAATAGTTGAAGGCTGTCAACAAATCAGTAAGATCAGTGGAGCAATCATGCTCACTCTCAAGAAAGCACCATTTTATAAACATTCTACTTGCTTAGATTCCTTCCAAACTGTGTTGAAACAAGTAATTGTTATGCTGAACCAAATTGTAACAGATTTCCTCTTAATGTGGATTAACACAGATTTCCTCTTAACATGGATTTGCTTCACATTATGTGGAAGACATGGTGAGTTCTTAAAGCCAGTCTGAAAGGGAAAAGCCTGGGTTTAAACACCACTGGTTTTTCAGGGACTGCTGGAAATAAATTTGCAAAGGCTGTATTTTTGAATTTTGAATCTAGTTCAGACTGACAATCTCTTGAGTTGGTGTGTAGGGTGTCTTTTGCCCCTTTCTAATCTCAGTTTAAACAGCAGATCAAATTTCTGCTGTGTATGACTACAATCAATGTGGTTTCAGTTGTTCATGCAACTTCTATTCATGCAAGCAATTACAGAGCTTGTGTGCAGTTTTAGATTTTAGGGATTGACATCCATGTGTACAATTGCAGTCACACTGATGGTGCAGTTACTAAATATTTACTGTAGTCCTTGTGAGTTTAGGCCATTGCCATATCAAGACAATAAGTACTTTTTTTGTAGTTCACAATTTTGGAGCAAAAGTGATATATTTACCCCACAAATTAGTTTCCTTTTTGTGTTCTAGCTTCTCTAGTTTGAGATTGTTTGATTTTTAAAATGAAAATTTATTTTTTCATGTTTTTTCTTGGTTAAATGTGAAAAGAACAGGCTCAACTCTATAGAAACTGTATATAAAAAAAGGGATTCAATATTTAAATATCTAAGTTTCTGGTAGAAACTGAATGGGATCTTTTGATTAGTTGTCTAACTAGTTGGTTTTGCCACCTGAGAAAAAAAGACATTATTTTGTTTGCTTTTTCATTTAATTACTGGATATGATATATTCTGAACTATTTCAAATATTTTTGCAGGTTATTGGTTTCAGAAACAGTGGATATAGTAGCAGAGTGGAATTCTTAAATAATATCAAGGTATCTCTTTTTATGATGAAAAAGAGGGAGGTTTCCATTTATTCCCATTTTGTTGACATGTTCCCTGGAAGAAAAGCACAGGGAGAGGGTTTGTGCACCTTATCACCAAGCTTATATTTAGCAATTTAATAACATAAGCCTTTTTTATTTGTTGGCTGGAGTCTGCTGTGATTCAATAACCTCCTCTGGCTGACTGGAAGGACAGAAATGTGTTTTGTGTCTTTTCCTTTCTGATAGACAGGTACAAGGAAAGGCAGAGTGGGGCTGGATTATTGTTTCTTAGCTACATCTGGGGTGGAGAGCTCTTACCAGCTGCTCAATGCCTTGAGTTAAGAGGATTTATTCCCTTTCCTTTGTTTTACTTAGGATTTAAGGACTTGCTGTGCTGTGATGCTGGCTTTTGATACTGCCAGGAATAAGAGAAAATTGGTGGTTGAGTGTGGGGAGTTTTGGTCTTGAATAAGGTCACCACAGTTACCAGCAAATCCTGAATCCCCAAAACAAATGGTACATGTTCAGCTGATTTTTTTGTACCATCTTAAATTGTACCAGTGAACAGTGAAGGAAGCTGACACTCAATTCTACATTTCATGGCATAAAGATTGTCCTTTATGGAAAACATTGCAGCAATTGTATGGTGCAATTCTCCTTAAGCTCCTGTTTCCTTTGCATGGTGGTTGTTGTGGAAAACTCTGAGTTTTAAACTTGCTTATCACATTCTTGACTGGGGTTTGTAAGAAATAATCATGGTTATGTGCATCCCTTTGTAGGCTTGAGAGTTTTGTCTTTTCCAATACTTACCTCCTTATGATGAAAAAGGAGAAACATATTTTTGCCAGGTAGAATTATTCTATAGTAGCTTAGGCTGGTATAAAATTCAGTAACATGGAATGATGTGTTTTAAATATTTGAAGTGTCATAATTAATCACTGAACTATCCATGTAAATTAACAGTGTATTTTTAATATTCTATCCTTGTAACTGAGAGCATTGTCTCTTGTGACAGAGATAAAAACGCTGAAGAATTTTGTTTGCCATTTCTTAGCAAGGTCTCTTGGCCTGTCAGTTCACCAGCACTAGAAGTCCAGTCTCCTCTGACATGGGGAATTACATGCAGAGGTACACATTTCTTTGGAGATGAAAAACTAGCAATGTAGTGCCCTCTCACCTGCAGAGAACAGTTGTATTTCCCTGTAGCTGAAGTTATGAGGGCTTGCTCTTCAATAAGGATTTTGAAGTGTAAAAAAAGAGTGAATATTCTAGCAGAGATGACTTTTGAACATAGACTGCCAGTGTAGTAAGCCATGAACATTTTCTGATAAGCTAAAGGATTTGAAGATAAATTCCCACCTCCTTTATAGAATAGAGATCTGAGTCCTCTCATTGGTCTCTTTCTTCCATTTTGCATTGTGGACACATGTTGATTGTGAATGTTTGCTTTAATTTTAGCTATGGTTTCTATTGTGAGAAAAATGAAGGAATGAGAAAAATAAGGAAACACATTGGATGATATCTTGTCAGCGTGTTTAAGAAAACAAACTAAATTGCATTAAAATGAACTTCATATCTTAATCTTACTGCATCATTCAGAATTTGTTTTTCGGGGAAACTTTCTTTCAAGGAAATTTTTTTAGTCTTATGGTTGAAGTGTGAGAAATGCAGTGTAGAAACATCCTGGAAGGATTTTGGTGACTTTCATCTGTAAAACTGGACTGGTAAAAGCTGATAGAGTGCACATTTCAAATGGTTCTAGAAGTAGTGTACTTCATCTTGAGAAAAATTAATTATTTTCATATGAAGCCCACATTGGAGCTGTGATATTCAGTGTGTTAGCAGCAAATTTGGTGGCTAACCTTGGCAAGACCCATATAATTGTATCAGGTGACCTACTGAGATAAACTCAACCTAGACTCAAATTGTTGATTATTTCTAAGGGGACAAAATGTGGTTTTTTTTTTCTCTGAAAGCCTGGAAAAGAGCTGCTGTCATTGCTGACACTACCAAGGACATGTCATTGTTCTATTTGTGACTTTTCCAGCTATGAATGGGGCTCTTTGAATGTGATTGACACCTGCAAATTAAGTCCTTGGGTTCTGAGCTTGTAACATCACTGGTAGTTTAATTACACAGACAGGTAAGAGCTTGCTTGGAGAAACATTAAGATAGACAGGAATGGAGCAATGAGATTTTTGTCACATCACATTTTTTCTGTCTCCAATTCATCTCAAGTTTTTATCACAAGCCCTGTCTTGACATAGACTACTTTAGTAATTGCCAGAAGTTGGCTGTTTGATAGCTCTATCTTAATGCAGTTTGGATTACTGAGGTTTTTGGATGGTTTTCAAGATGGTGAACTGCTTTGCAGAAGTGTCTTTCAGGTAGGATGTGCCAAAATAATTAGTACATGATTTCTGCTTCCAATCCAATGTTGTCTAGGTCTTGCAGATTTGAGGAATTAAACTTGAACTTAATAAGCTTGTGTGCCTTTTCCAGGATGGCATAAAGTGAATGAAATGGGTTGAGACAAGTCCATGGGTTAAACATGTGTGAAATCCTGTCTGTCACACATGGAATATCAGGTTAGCCTTGGAGGGACCCATTACTGGTTTATCTCCAAGGTCTGCAGCCCACAGGGTGGACCCATGCAGAATCAGAGGAAAAAGTATGGAAAGACACTTTACTGGTTAATCACATCTTCCCATTCCTCATGCCCTCTGTGCCACTTGGCTGTGGGAGGAGGAGGTAAAAGAACAGGGAATGAAGGACTCAGGTTTGGCCTGGAAAGAGGGGATGGTGGCTGGGGAAGTTATTAAACTAATTTATCCTTAGATCTGTTTTGCCTGTGATAATAAGTGGATAATAATCACTGTGTCTTTATCTTGACCCATGAGCTTTTAAATCTTATTTTATCTCCCTGTTCTGTTGTGGTGAGAGAGTGAGAGAGCAGCTGGCTGGGTGGGGGGTCCTCACATCTGGACAAGGTCAACACACTGCCACCCTTTGAGGGTGAAATGAAGGAATATATTGGTATTTTTAGGTATTAGCCCTTAAATTCAGTATAATCCTGCTTGGTAGGCTCAGTGTCACAGTCATAACTTCGTTTTTTATTGTTTCTCCCAAAGGAGTAGCCTTGAAGGGAGAGAAAAATCCCAGCTTCCCTGAGCAGACAAGTGTAATTGGAAACACAGGAGATATTTACTGTTCTCTGCAGGAAGAAAACTTTGTCTCCCAACAGATCTACAGCCCTGTGACAATCAGTATATTCATCTAAAATTATGATTGCCATTTCTGCAGTTACTCTGAAGCAGGAACTGGATATTATGCAGCACAAGTGTATGGATGGTGAAGCTGGCATCCAAGCAAATTTTAGATATTTATAGAGTTTCAGCACAGTGGGAGACATTGTATTCAAAATTAATGCTTTTTGTAATCAGCTAATTGTCAGTAGGTTTTCTGAACAGTAATCAGACTTATTGTCAAGTTGTGTTTATTTTTGTCCACCTTTTGCAAATTGCACACTATGTAGCGAGTGCTGTACAGGAAATTCAGCATCAGGAGCTGCAGAAACTGAAGGGAAGATGTGGGGTTCTTTTTGTACCCATACTGAGATTGCCTTTGCTCAGATTATACAGATTGAGCATGGCTGGGAAACACAATGGAATGAGGCAGTTAATGGGTGATGAGCTGTTTTGCTGACATGCCACTACTGAAAACTCCTCTTATATAGTTCAGGATAATACTGGAGGTTTTCTGAGCAATTACTTGATTCAAACATTCATTCCTTATGAATGGCATTTGCCTCAGAAAACTCCATAGAGATCTAATGAAATGGTGAGAAAATAATTTATGCATACCACATAATACAAATTATTGTGCAGCATAACCATTCAGTTTTCAACAAAAAAAGGGAATAGTTCCTATTTAAACTACACAGTTATTTCTATGAAAGCAGATGGTGCTTTAGAGCATTTTCTCCCGCTGAAAGCAGATTTTAATAATTAGCTCAAAAAACTGTAGCTAATATTTTTAGTGTTGTGCAAAAGAAAAAAATCGCATTAGCAGTGCATATTTCATTATAAAAATGCACTATAAGCAGTTCATGCTCCTAAAATGTAAAGTAGGAAGTGGCCTATATTATCAAGTTCTTCACAGCTCTAGACAAAGTAAAAGGATTAATATTTATGCAAAGGCTTAATCCTGTGAGAAGTTTTATCTTGATTGATATCACCTTTACACTTCAGTTGGAAGACCATCCACAGTAGGTATTAATATCTCTTTCTATTGGTTTAAATCATAAACTTGAAGGTGTAATTGTTAGCAGAATTTTTGCTGTGTCTCTGCACAAGACTGTGCTACAGCTGAACATATGGTGGCACTTAAACAATTGCTTATTTGTGTATTTCCTTCAACAGCACCAACAAAGCTCTTGAGTTATTGCTGAAAAAAATATTTAGGATTAGAAAACAAGGAGTATGACAGGAATGTGGGAACTAGATGGTCTTTAAGGTCCCTCCCAAAGCAAAGCATTTTAAGGTTCTGTGATTTGGATCTGTGGATATGGAAATGCAGTAAGAGCAGTTATACCGAGGGTTCCTTAATACATTTCTGTAATTGGAGATTCCCAACCTATAAACTCATTTGTTTTTCAGTAAGCCAGGTAGTGATCTCGTGTAGTGTTTTATGTTGTAGCAGCCAAAAGTGCTTTTGATGATAAATCATCAATGAGCCTTACTGCCAAGGCTGGGGCACGAAACAGAAGATTATGACTTCTCTGTGAAGATGCAGGTTTTTGAATTTATAGACAATTATTCCCAGAGGCAAATGTATATAAGACAGCAAAAATCAATTTTTCTTCTATCATTTTTCTTATATCCTTTAAATTGAAGCACAGCCCTTGCCTTCAGCAGGAAAATGTAACTAATTTGGTCAATATTGTAGCACATATTCTAATAGTACTGAAATAGTGATAGTGAATAGTGATAGTTTAGAACTGGCATGTACTTAAAGAAGTAAAGTTTCCTGAGTCCATTGCATTGTTTGACTGTGCACTTATTAGTGAGTTAGCTAATTTTCAGAGAAATGACAAGTCAGAACTGTTTGGAGTTACCCATCTTTAATGTTCCTGCAGTGAGGAACTGAAATCCTATTGCAATTCCGTGGGCATCCAGACCCCTTTGAAATCTCAGTTGACAGACACATCCCTGGGGAGATGTCAGAAAAAGCTGTTGATATCCTGAGTGGAATATAGGAGAACGTGTCAGAGCTGGCTGTAGGTCTGTGAGTCACCTGTGAATTGGTTGTCGTTGTGATCATGGCAATGAATGAGCTGACTGAAAACCTGTAGAGGGAGATGAAGAGAATACAAATGGCATTTTAAAGCAGCACCTCGGAGATGACAGAGCTATTCCTGAGCCAAGCAGGGCATGGAAAGCAGGGACAGTACTGTACCACTGCAGCTGTAGTGCTTCTCCCAGCACAGGAGGTACCCCTGCACTCAAATGTTTTGCCAGGTGCTATTTTGCAGGGTAGAACAGGCAGAAATACCCACACTGCCCAGGTGGCTCTGTGCCTTCACAGAAATGGCAGGTATCCTGGTACTTGCCTCAGAGTTTCCCTGCTCTTAGCCCAAGTTTTAGCCAGGAGAAAAATAAATCTATGCACTGAGCCATTACTTTGTCTGAGTAGAGGGCATGTGTATGGCTACTGACATGCATGGGTAGCTAAATACTATAAATTGTGAAAGGAGGAATAATGGGGTGTGTTTGTAAGCTACATCTTACAGTGTTAATCTTGAGATGCATTAAACTGATTTATTGGAAGTAAATAGTGTTGTGGTCAAATGGAGCAACCTTGGACGATATCTAAGTGTATACAAATATTCAGACAATACAAATTCTATTCAGACTTTAATAAGAAGAGTAAGATGAATTCTTGTGAATTCTTGTTTACTAAGGTATTCATGCTTGCTTTCTCTCTCTCTGCTTGGTTATGTGCATTACTGCTCCATCTCTGCATTAAAAACAGTCCTCATATCTTTCTAATAAGTTTTAATAACATTTAATAACATCTAATAACATTGTTTTATACAATTGTATGATGTTGCACATGTGCCTGTACTTCCAACTAAATCAGGGACTGGGAAGTGTTACACAATGCTGTCACCTCATGGTAAGAAATGATGGTATTGGAGGCTTAGAAGTTAAAAATCAGGGTTTTCCCCCTTATTTATAGCCAGTCTTAATGGCACATCTGACTTTGTATTAGAATTTGTTACATTTTTTTGTTATGTTTCAGTAAAATGGAACATGAAAAATCATGTTTTTCCCAATTTTCAGAGAGTAGCTTTACTGTTTTAAGAGGACTGTTGTTGAGATCCTTCACTTGCACAACTAAACTTTTGTCATGTGCATGGCCTCAATTACAGGTTTGGGTGTAATTATGCAGGACCAAGAGATCCTTAAATAAAAGATTTGGTATACATTCTGCAATGTTTAACTGAGCAGTGAAGTTAAACCTGGTTCTGTTCATTATGATAAACATGAGAGATGTCACTTCATCCACATTATTTGTACATGGTATTCTTTTGAGATTATCTACTAAAGAGAATTTTATTATTGTTATTTGCAAAAAAACCCCAAACTATTAATCTAGAGAAACAGAGGACACTCGTGCTATGTGAATTGCTTTTAATAAGAACAAAAAATCAATCTGTAACTTCACAGGAAGGCACCAAAGGTGCACATACTGATCTGAAAGGTAAAAATTGTAATGTTTGTTTCAAGGAAATGAAATAATTCCTTCCTACTTTCACTATACTGCATTTTTATTAGAGTTGAGCAGTCAAGTTTGTCAGCTGTGTTAGGAAGAAAGTACTGCCTCTTTGAAAATTTTGTTTTGCTCTTGCTTCTTGTTCTCATTATTGACCTAAACACCTCAGCTTTGTAGTTTTACCTCTTGTGAACTTCTGGACTAACTTATCTACTGTTCAAAACTTCAGATGAGGAAAGAAATAACATGAATAATCCCATAATAAATCAGGGAGACTCTAAGCAGATAACTTTTATTTAATGGAACAAATTGATTTCTCTATTGAGAAATATAATGCAGGTCTTTCACAAGTACAAGCTTAAGATCTGATTCACTTCCACTAATGCTGCTGAATTTGATCACAGTGCTTACAAGAGCCAAACTGGAAAAGGCTTTAAGATTTTTCAGGAAACTTATATGGATCTGCACTGAATTGTAATATACTTTGAAGACAAAAAAATTTAAGTTATCTAGTCTTCTTTCAGATGCAGAATTCTTCTTAAATTCTTTTAAAGTGTACAGTTATTAAATCTGGGAATTTGACAAGGTGTATGAGGCAGATACTGAATTAGAAAAACATTTCTGTCATCTGATTAAATGTACTTGATATTATGGTTGATTTTTCTGTGATATTTAAAGTCCTTTTTTACTTTATGAAGTTTTTGGAATTGCTTGGTGAGAGAAGTGGGCAGCAGTTTTGCAGTCATGCTTTCACAGAAGGCATTGTCAGCTTTTTTAAATTCAGAATGAAAAAGACAAATGACAGAGGTGGCAGGACTACAGGTTTGCTGTTTTTCCCTGCAGTTCCCATTTAGCCTTGTAGTCCTCAGAAAAATCCACAGGTTCCTGAGCAGTGCCTTGTGGACCAATAGAGGGTAAAAAGCCTTTAGTAAAGGGGCTATGTAAATAACTGTAAATTAATGCTGTAATATTAATAATGTAAATTAATTCCCACATAGCAGCATAATAATAAATATTTTTTCCCCTAAGGTATATCTTTAAATATGTAGATTCTAGTTTTCCTGTATTTTCTAAAATATGGGGTTTATAATTTTCAGTTTAATTATTAAATTAAGACATTTATTTTATCTTTTCCTTGAAGATGTAGAATATCACATATACCTTATGGGGGCAGAAGCATACTGGAGAACTTCAGAGGCTGTTACCTCAGATTTCAGCAAAGATGAATGTGATATGTCTTCATCAGAGATCCCAACAATTCAAAGCAGAGGAGTCTGTCACAGCAATTGGCATTTGAGGTTATTATCAGACAAAGACTCCTTTAGAATAGTTAGCAGAGCATGAAGAAAATTATTTTCATAGTGACAATTAATCAAGTATCAGGACAAACTGCATCAGGGTAGGAATACCTAATCCAGAGGTACTCCTCTGGTTTCCAGTTTTCCAATCAAGAAGCAGCCTTAAAGAAACCTCTGCTTTCTAAGTGTTTGTGCATTAAATCACTGATACAAGTGTACTGTCCTCTTTAAAAAAAGTCTGTGTACTGACCCTCTGAATGCTTAGTTCCCAGTGAGAGGTGACAGAGTGACTTTTGAGGACACCAGGAAGGCAATTACAAAACTTATTTCTAGCCTGGAGTGACCATGCTTTTTTCAGGAAAGCTTTGGTCTACAGAGAAGCTAATCTCTGCTTTCATTTGCAGGGATGGGGTGATTTAAACTGTTTTCTTGAATGGAAATAATTCTTTAAACTGTTTTCTTGAGTGGAAATAATTCCCAACAGCTTTTGTGTATTCAGTTAGAGATTCTGTCACATTTATTAGTGGAGTTAAGGCTTAGGTGTTGTCTGAATTGCAGTACTGGTTGTTCTCTGCTGCTTATAATAGCAAAAAAATTCTAAACAGTTTCAGTGAATGCTGCTGTTGAGTTTCTGGACTCTTTATACAAAGTGGGAGGGGTGATTAAAATCTAACCTGCTCGCATGTGAGCAGTGAATGGTTGAATTTAGCCAAGGGGCATGCTGTGTAGAAAGCTCTATCTCAAACTGCCTCCTTCTGGATAAATGGCTGTATAGGAGAAAGGCATTCTTCATGCCTTGTGAGGAAAGCATTCCTCTAATTGTTGAATAATTAAAGTTAATAATGTGTAGTTCATATGGTGACTTTCTGCCCCATTTGTGCAGCTCCAATGCGGAAAGCAGAGTGGGAAACAGTTATCACAGTGTTTAACTTCTGATGTTCTCAGTCAGTTTAATTTCTACTACATAATTGGGTATTTCACATTTTCATGTAAGCAAAGTGAATGAGGCATGAGCAGGGAGGAGGAGAGGAGGGTCTGTGATGCCACTGTCATACACTGTTTGTGGCAGAGGTGATGAGAACCAGCTTTTCACTCCTGTCTACTTATGGTCAATTATAGACATTTTTGCTTTCTAAACCATTAGCTGGCAGCTGTGGTCATCCCAGAAATTAGGTTATTCCTATTTTTTATGTGGCTGGAGGGAGAAGAACATCCAAGACTGATGAAAGCAGCTCTAAGATCTTGTAGAGATCAGAATTGTGGAATGGCTTCCATGTGATGAACAGCTGCTTGCAGTCTGCTCAGTCTGGAAATATAAGAATTGGGTGGAAGACAGAGGGGGCAGAAGGGTTGAAGAAAGGATGAATTGAGTGATGTGGTAGCAGGAGGGTCTCAAATGAAGCAGCAGGTCCTGGGTATGAAAGAAAAGAAAGGATACTTTACATATCGTAGTTTATCTGTGTAGCTACTTGCAATGGAATTTTGAGATAAATCCCCATGAAATCTGAGATATGGAACTTTGAAATGCTTGGCTTTCTTCTGAGTGAGGTAGAAGTGTCACACTTTGGAGGATCAGGCTTTTACTTTTTACTTCTGCATTCTTCTTACTGATCTCTCCTCTTGCTCAGTCTGTGCCAAGAGGGAGTCAATTCTGGCTGAGCCACAGCTGTAGCTGTTGGCTCCAGTGAAATCCAGCACAGCAGAGCGTGCTGAGCCAGACTAGAGGGTAATGTCTGCTACTAGTAGGAGTGAGCCACAGATCCCCAAGATAAAAGGAGAGGGGGAGTAAAATTTCATGTGACAAGGTAAAGATGTCATAACAAAATTATGCTTATGGGCGATTTAAACTTCTTTAAAAATGATCTCAAAGTTCATGAGACATGACATGCTGGAGAGAGTGCTAGTAATTGCAATAAATAATCCTTTTATGAGCAATTGTGTGGCAGTAACCCTAATAAATTCTGCTTCTCCCACACTGAGGTCACCTTCTCCCTGTCTGTAACACATCTTGTGACTAAGTTTTCTTCAGCTGTGAAGTGATAGAAAACAGGAGTGATAGCAGTGGAGAAGATGGAGTGGGAATGCTTAGGAGGAAAAATCTAGGAAGAAGAGATAGTGTTAAAGGGAAATAAATAGGACAATACCTATATTCTATTTTTATAGATTGCACAGAAAAAAAAAAAGTGAGAATAATATTTATAGAACTGTTGAACTACTAAAGTTGTTTTGGTTTCATTTTAAGCACAGTATATTGTGGAGTCTGCACCTCAGAATTTCAGGAGGAGCAGCTCACATAAGGAAATGTTAATTCAGCTGAGTTGTGCATTGCCTGCTTAATACAGCTGAAAGGTAGAGAGGCTGGGGGTGTAGTGGGTCAGTAAAATCAGGGGCAGTTCAGACTTGATGTCAAGGGTGTCCTGACTGAATCTAGGGACTCTGCTATTTTAAATAAGAGTGTGAGATTGACTTGAGCTATGTAAAATAGAAACTTCCAAAACACAAACTAAAACTGCTCTGCTGTGCATTTAATGCAAGCAGGTTTTTCTTCACTGGGGTTGTCAGTGCACTGCTTAGGCTTTATTTCATAAGCTGATACCATCCTAATTTAAACTTTGACTTCCTATTACAAAGTATAAATCAGAAGATTAAAAACCTCCTGCTATAGATTTTTTAATAGAAAGTGACAGTTTAATTTGGCAGAGTTGAGCTGAAAGGATGCTTAAACCTAGTAGAGAGTGCCAGCATCAGCAGCTCCAGAGTAGCTGGAAATGAAAACAGAAACATGAATAATTAACAGATAAGCTTGAGTTCCTCAGATATTTTGCAATTACTTACTTTAGAAAAGTTTTCTTCTCCATTAAATCACGGAGATCTATTTTTGTAGTCAACCTGGTTTTGCTTACTGAAAAACAGTGGATGTATGTCACTGGTGTTGTACAGTGAAAGTCTGGGGTTTGTAGGTTTTATTTATTTAATGAAAAAGCATAGTTTTGGAGGGAAACTCATTTTTCGACCAATAGGTAATTTAATTTCTTGCTGTCATATTGGTGGTTCTTTCCCAAAATACAGCAACCTTTAAAAATATATTAATTTGTGTTTGTTGGGTTCCATGAGGCCAAAGAACCTTCAGTTTTTAGGTGCAGGAGGTAATTAATGAGCAATTGTAGCCCTGTTGACAAGACATTCCAAAGCAAGGTGCAGCTTTATGTAACAAGGAGCTGTTAAACATCAGTTATTCCATGTGCTTATGGAAAATGGCATTGAGGAAGCTATCACCACGATAATGGCACAGAAAATACTGCTTTTTTAGTATTTATACCATCTATTTACTGGCTGTGTAACACCTTCATGAGGTGGAATATGATTCAGCCACATGGTGGAATCAAAAGAGCAAGTTTCTCCTGCAGGGAGATGACTCTGCAAAATCCTTGCTTGAAAGTTTTTATATTTCAGCCTACAAGAGAGATTCTTAACCCTGATGGTGATTTCAGTTAAGAAATTTGTTTAGAGCATTGTCTTGGTAAAATCTAGGTGATTTTGCTTTGAGAAAAAATATTTATGCCTGCAAAAGGGTGATTTTTTTTTTCCCCTCTCCATGTGCCACCTTACCAAGAAGCCTGACAGTCTGTTTTTGATCCAGTTTCCTCTTCATAATACTCTAATTTGGAAAATGTTTCTTATTTGAGAAGGTATGTACTTTACATAGGAAGCAAGAGTAAATTTAACTTGGGTTCTGCTGCTCTGACTTCCAGTGTAAGTGTACTTGTAACAGCAATTACCAAACTGAAGAAAAAAGTGATGCCAGTTTTGCTATTTTATCCAAACCTGGGATAATATTTTTTGCATTAAAATCCTGCTCTTGATGTTTACCACACTGCCTTACATCTCCCTTACATATCAGCCTATATTGATATTAGCATTTTATACCTGTCCTGGATCCCTCCCAAAATGTTTATAAAAAAGAACACCCTGTCTCTTGCTGCATGTAGCTTTTTGGTATTAGTGATTTTTGTGTAAAAGTCAACTCAGTAGAGTGAAATTCCTCCATCACTGTGAAGGGTGAGGAATATTGCAGAAACAATTCCAGCAGGATTTTGGTTCCAAGGTAAGGAGAAGGGAAAGGAGGTCTCAGCCTTCTGATGGCAATGTCCCTTGTTTCTCTCTGACATGCCTGGTGTAATTAATGAGGCCTAAGGAGGTGTTCTAGTGCAGGGTTCTGAAATCTATAGTAGCAACAAGTGCTAACTGTAATCATCCTGAGGCATGAAGTCAAAGGGCAAATGAAAAAAAGAACACCATGCAAACAATCCCCATCTATGTATTTATTAGCAAGTCCAAGCAATGGAATTGTGAACTAAGGAAACACATTATTTGGCTTCTGATGTAGTGTGAAGGAGTTCTTTTAGAAAGTGGAATTACTGAAGTATAATACATGGTGTTTCCTTGTTCTAATGCTGCTTATATAATACCATAATGAAGGGAAAAGTTGAGAACTGAAATGCTTTCAGGCTTAACATAATTAAGCAGACAAATGTTCTTTTCTTTAAATGTCAGATTTGGTTCTCATTATTTTTAAAACTTTTGTTCAGAAGCAATTGGTCAGGCATAACTTTCAGCAGGCATTTTGGTCCACAAGCCTTACTTCTCAAATGCTAATCCCAACTGTATTACCATTCTTATTAATGCAAGAAGTATCATGGTGTCACTTTTCTTATTTTTGCTAGCAGGGAAAAGGTTACTGACAAAGTGCAGCTCTTGCTGCTTGCATTTTGTGACTGTTTTCAGTTTTACCTTGGGAATACCTTACTTAAAGATAAAGCTGACTTTCTTATTGGAGTAAGTTTGGGACTGGAGAATTTCACATGATTTTTTTTAGACTTACAGCTTTGCATTACTAAATTACTAAACTAAATTTGCATTACTAAATTACTAAATTAACAAAAAAAAAATCCTTGTTGTGTTTGACCAATTAAAAAAGAATCTGTGGAAGTGCTTCAAGAAGTTCCTTGTAAAATGTTTGAAAGAATTAAAGAAGGTGATTTTGAAAGGAAGGGTTTACAACTGCAAAATCCTGTAGGAAACACTGTTAAATTTCATTCAAGTACTTTGTGAAGCTGAAGCAAATCTAAAATCAGCTGCATTTGCTTTTTCTATCCTGAAATTTTTAAGAAAATCATGGTTTTAAAGGTGGTATCCCCAACTTCAAAAGATTGAGAAGCCAAGAAGTAACTGTATTGCCAAAGAAATTTTTAGTGGAAATAAATAGATATTAAGATAAAGATCAGAAATATACAGTAAAAAAAATTGCAATTTGTGTGACCTATTAAATGAATTTTGATGGCATTTTCAGTGTCTAATGAAACTGTTTCTAGCAGAGTTTTGGAGATAAGTTATTACTTTTCACAGGAACCTCTAATTAGTCTTAAAATATAAAATATCCATGTAAAGTGAAATTAAAGCAGCTTACTAGGAAAAAAACAGCAATTTAATTTTGATGGTAGTTCATGGATGTGTTCCATCTCTGATGGGGAGTTCAGTCTGCAGTGGGATGTAGGGAATCCAGTATAAGAGTCTGTCTGAAAACTGGATAATTAGGTGAGTAACAATGCATTTGCTGTGAGTTACTGAGGTAGTGTTCCTGAAACAATGACACAAATGTCACTTATTCCTTCAAAAAAAGAGTTTTTCACTGCAATGTTTTTGGTAGAGGTAGTATTCTTTAGCTGCCCATTGTCAATTAAATGTCTTTTATTTTTTACTTAAACCTCATCCCTCTATTTGAATCTTATCTCAACCCTTCACCCAAGAACCAAGGAATGGTGGATTTTTTCTGAGTAGAAGGATTCAAAACCAATCAATAGTCACTGCTTTTTTTTTTTTTTCCTTATACCTTGCTAAGTAACTTGAGCTGTTTTTTGGGAGAAAAATATTTTTTAATTTTCTTGGTGCGCATGTAGTGCCTTAAGGGAAAAGCAGAAAACAATCAATCTACAAAAATTCAAAGAAATTTTGTGAGTTTGGTTAATTTGCTGTCCAACAAGAATTTCTTTGTCTAACTTGTCAGTGTGGAAGCAGGACACGATCTGGAAAGCATTGATAAAACATGACAAAGAGCTTTTGGTGTGTTTGATGTATCATGCAAATATACACAAATGCTGCAGCATAAAGCAGAAATGTATAGCAGGGAGATGGAAAATGTCTTCCCCAAAACACAGAATAAGCAAAAGGACTGTGTTTAGCCCTACTGTCCTTTTAAGCTGTCTGAGAATGTTGTGCAAAACACAGCACCAGTCATTTCTCAGCTGAAATATTAAGTGTACAATGTGCCAAGTAAACATTGAACAAATGCCAGGAGCTTCCAACAGCAGCCTCAGGTTTACACTTAGTAAGATTGAAGTCAACAAGGATCTCATTAAGCTGCTCAGGGAAATGTTGAGGCAGGTATGATGCACAGTAATTTGTGAGCATGGATCTTACAAAGCAAAGGATGTATCTCCTTATTCCAGATGACACCGAGGCAGCTGGGTAGTGCTTACCAAACCAAATCCATTTACTTCTGAAGGCTTGCAGTGAAAGGCATTTCTTCTGTTGGCATTTTTAGAAATGTAGCTGAGAAGTAGCAGACTGGCTATTTTTTTTTAGTATCAGACATTTCCATTTGTGCTCAAGAGAGAGATTAGTTTGGGGCTTTTTTTGCTTTGGGGGAAAAAATCCTTCAGTGTGTAGGAAGTTGCTGAACAAATATGTAAACATTTTAAAATGGAATCAATGTGCAGACGTTGTAGCACAAGGAAATGTAATGCAGCTGTACCTTTTGATGTGAGGAAAAGAAAAAGAATGATATATTGGTTGTAAGAGCAGAATTTCACACTTTCTAGGCATGACCTGAAAAACAGAAAGTTTCTGTAGCAGGCTTTATCAGTATGTAATCAAAATGTACAATTTGCCTGAAGTTCTTCAGGACTTCTAGTTTTGATAGAGGAGCTCCCCTTGGCAGCTAACAGAAAGTAATTAGAGAAATGCCTGATGGTCTGTGTGCAACAGATAGGAACCTTTTGTTCAAATTTAGGAAACCAATGCAGAAATTGCTTTCTGGATGTGACTGCACCGCTGTGAAGTTATCAGTTGACAAACACACCAGTCAGTGTGTGTTAATAGCCACTAATAATAGATGCTCCCAAAGGAAATATTATCAGTGGCTTCAGCATATTTTTCAGGTATGAAAGAGAAGATGGATTGAAGCAAGCTTTAAATACCAGTGTGTACATTTCATGTCTCTCTTTTAATACTGAATTCTTCTGCTAGGAGACTAATGCATGGATCATCTCTCCATATCTCTCCAAGCACCCATCCTGTCTCCCACTGAAATACACATTAAGCTCATCCATTGTGAAATAAATCCTCAGCAATCTCTCCAAAATAGACTTACAGGTGTAATGGATTGAATTAAAATGGAGTGACATACGTTTAAAAAATACTTGGTAAAAATAGTTAATCCTGATGAAAGGTATAAATACCTTGCCTGAAGCAGAGATAACTTTGAACTATAAATAATGTAATACATTTTAATCAGTTTTACTGCAACAGTTTTTATCTAGGAAATAAGCTATCTTGGAAGCTCTTTTCAAGTAAGTTGAAAGAAGGATATAATTTGCTTGAATGGTATTTTAGTTGTGAAATCTCCTTAGTTTGGATCCTGGGGAAGCTTGTACTGGTGTATTCTCTTTCCTTCTCTGTGTAACTGCAGTTGAAAAAAGACTTCCTGAGAACTTGTCTAAAGTGATACTGAGAAGTTTAGATGTAAGCTTCTTGTCACAATAGTGCTGAGGGACCATATTTGTCCAGAAAATCCTGGAAGATTTACTAAAGAACAACTAAATTTTGTGTAGGGAATCACAGCATTATGTACCATTGGGCCTGCTTGTTCCTGCTTGCAGTAGAGAGGTGGTACCCAAGCAAATTTAAAATCACTGCAGCAATTGTTGTCATAGATTTTCCAGACTTATCAGTGTGTCATGTAGTTCCATCACCCTCTCAGTTGTGGATCCTATTCCGAGGTCAGTACACAGCATTTCAGCACCCTCTGTATTGCTTCCTGTTCCCCAGCTCAGGGCTCTGGCCAGTGACCAGCCCTAGGTGAGTAACAACTGGGATGGCTGCTAGAAGGGAGCAGCCTCTGTCACTGCTTGCTGTGCTGTTGTGACTTATGTAAACTGGCCTGTTCTTAGGAGGAAGCTGGCAGGGGACTGCTTCTCTTCAAAAGGAGGAAAGCCTCTTTGAAATGAAAAGCCTTTGAGAGTTATTTTCAGAAGACTGTAATGTTTTCTTTTCTCTGCTTTCTGTGAAGTCCAATTAGCCTTGTCTTTGCAATCTGAAGTAGTGTGCTGAAGGTATTAAAAACCCAGGTAGAGAGATAGATAAGATAATAGGGCACTAAGTACGTTTTGACCCAACTCTGCTGCTATCTATATCCAAGGTACTTAATTCCAAACTCAACCACAGGTATATTTGTAAAGAAGTTGAATCTGTAACTGATAACAGTGAAGTACTTTAATGGCCAACACAAGTATGAAACTTTTTCATTTGTCAATGCAGACTTCATGCAGCTACACTACTTCTATTTCTATTTCTTCTTCTCCACAAAGATTAAGAATATTGCCGAGTTGGTGGCAGAAAAAAGGTACAGTCACATCCACACAAAAAACCTTCTGTGTCCATGGACAGGTTCAAACTTCCCCCTTGGTTTAGTATTAAGTGGATTGCTAGTTATAAAGAGCCCTAGGCATATGCCATGGGCATACATGATGATGTGGCCTGGCTTTCTTGGTCATGAAATTCTTCAGTACAGTCTGTAAACAGTTTTGGGGTCTGGATTAATTAAGTGAATATGAACTCAGGAAATCTTGCACCTCTGCAGTCTCTTGGGACAGACCTGCTCTTCATGGAAAATTTGTAAGTGTTCATGTGTCAAGCACAATAGGTGGTTTTTTGTGTTTTACTTGTAACTCCTCCTAGCAAAACAGCATATTTTCAGGTAATACTATTTTTTTTCCTTCTTTTGCATGCTGAAATTTCTTCTAATTTGATGTACTGTACAAACACACATTTCAAGAGCTAAAGTGTAATATCTAAGCATTTTTTGCCTGCATAGATTTCAGTGTGAATGTTCTGTCCCTTCTCAGTCTGCAGTGTGCTCTGAAATGGGATGCTGAGCAAATAGGAAACATTCCCTGGGAATAAGCTTTGACATTCTGTCAGTCACCTGGTACTAATTGTCTTGTGGCAAATGGTATTTCTAGTGGTATTAAACACATTAGGTGAACTAATTGTTGGGAAACAAGACAATTATGGTAATTTGCCTTGTGCATTGCCTTTGGCGAAGTGTCTTATTTACAGGATTTATTTGTTTAAGGTCAGTGTTGAAGTTCAGCATTGCTCTCCTTTGGCATTCTGAGCTGTGCTTAGCCTGGCACTGAATTACCACCTCCATCTTCCTAGTGCCAGGAATTGGTCTAGATATTATCTCTAAATGACATCTTCACGAGGTCTCACAGCTAAGAAAATGGGACTAGTTCCTAGGAAAGCTTCTCAAACCTCTGACTGGTGCTGTTTTAGTACCTTACTTCAGCCCAACTCATTACTTTCATCACTGGGAGAACCTTACACAATGCAGTCCATGGAATCTCTGTATGCTGAGGCTGAAGGGATGGGAGCATGCTTGCTAGTGGTGCTTCAATCAATGTTTTACCAGTGTTCCAAACTGCCATTTCTTTCAAGCTGAGTATTCTAGAAAATACTAAATCACAGGTGTCACTTTTTTTTTTAATGCACTAAGCTAGTTACACCTAGTGCCTTAGGAGAGAAACTCTGTAATGGTTATGCTGTAAGAGAAACATTTTCTCTATTGTTAGTTTTTCTCTTTTGATAGTTCAGTGAGACACTGCACCTCACTTAGACAAGAAAAGCAGCAATAGATATGGCAGAGCAAGAAAAGTCAGCACTTCCCTCATCTCATGTGCATTCATTATAAAATCAATACAAATGTAAGTGCTGTGGAACAAGGATGAAGCAATCTGAGGAGTATAGTTCTTCTGCATTTGTATTTTAATGACAACCTTTTTGCAGTAGCTGTAATATAGGTCCATCCCAAAATAGACACCTAAAATAGGCATTGTCACAAAAATAATGTCACCCAGAGGAAGGAGAGAGTTTAAAATATGTACAATGCAGAGTTCATAACAGACTGAATGCTGACTCTACTATAAAATTCCAGGTAACTTTAGTAACTATAATAAGCAGAATTTATTTAGAGACAATGAAAGGCAAATATTAACCTTGACAAATGGGGTGTCAAAAGGACAGGATTTAACACAGAATTGAAATGGCAGAATGCTGATTTTCTTTTCTGCTATTCCAGTCCTGAAGGGAGAAGGAATTCATTACTAAGTTTTGAGCTTTTGTCAACTCAGTAGCCTTCTAACTAAACAGAATTTTAGGTAGGTTTTACACACTAATTTAGTTTGTCCCTTCCATTTAGAAATTTCTAGCCTGTAGTCTACTTGGATGTTCTTTTTTTTTATTATCAGAGGTTCTGGGAGATTTCTCATTTGTTACTTGATTTATAATTCCATAGTGAGCAACCTAATTGACACTGAATAAACTGAGTGATGGTGAAACAGCTCTACTGATTTCATGAAGGGAAAAAAAATTATAGAAAACATTAATATTTTCTCCTGTTATTTGCCTTATCTCTTGAAATATCATGAACCACACATTCTTAGCTTTATCTGCTAGCACAAGCATTATGCTCTCTGTTAGACCAGAAATCCAGGGCAGTGAAATCCTGTGTCAGACAACTTCATAGAGAAAAGGCCTTTGTTTATAACAAAATGCCAGTGAATATTTGTGTTCATTTACAGTCAGTTCAGGTGCCTGTAGAATTTTGATGGATTCCATTTATTCAAAAAGAAAGGGCTTTTCACAGTTTATGCCAAGGTCTTTTGGATAATTAATTGTAATGGATACTGTAAAGCTGAAGGCACTTTATTTGTGCTGTCATGTGCATTTGGGATAGTATTAAAATAGTTTTTCTTTTTATGCATGGTGTAGGGAATGAGAGGATGGCTGGCTTGCATGGCAATGAGATGCACTGCTGTGTTCACTTGAGCAAGAGGTTTCCCACCATAAAAGTGCTTAATCCAAACACTTAATGGCATAATTGTTTAAATGAACCATGGAGATTTGCTGCAGCCAGTACCAAAAATAGGTTCTTAAATTGGAATTGAGACTAGAATTTTCTAAACTGAAGTTTTGAGCTGGAGGAGTGGGACACAACCCTTTTTTCAAGGGTTGTATTTTTAAGGTAGAAAACACAATATCTGTTAAAATTGCTTGAGAAGGTCACATAATGTCAACACTGACCTGGTTTATCTTTCTGCTCTTTTGATACTTGTAATAATGGGCAGATTCCTTTTCTTCCCTCCTGTGTCATTACCATGGCATGTGTTTCCTGAGCTACTTTTCAGCCAGAAATGCCAGAGTGCAAGTGATCTGTCATTCCATCTTATTTACAGGCAATCAAGATTTATATTGATTTTTTACCTCCTGTGAAATTTTTGTGCTTGTGATGCAGCAAGAGCTTTTTCAAAAATGCACTGCAATAAAAGAATTCACTTTTAGAACAGTGCTTTAGAAGACAACACAAATCCATGAAAATCACATGTAAGCACAAGTCTAAATTAATTTTTTTTACAAGTGCTGGGCTGAAGATTAACAAAGTGGTCTTGGATACAGGTAGTGGCAGCCAAATTTGTATGCTGCATTAACTGTATTTCTCTGAATAGGTAAAATACAAGTAAGACAGGATAAAATTATAAATGCCACTTCAATCTATGATAGCTGTAACTATTGACAAATTCACTGGTATTTCTGTGGTTTTTTGCTGGGCATTCATTTGGTAGTACACATCAGCCAGAGGGGGTTTTCACAGGGGATTCAAATGGTCTCTTTACACCTTCTTTTGCAAAGAAATCACACAACAGCTCCTTGGCCAGCTCTCTCTGAGGGTTGCACTGGGAATCCTGGGTGGCAGCACTCTCTGGGTTCTGAGTTTAGTATGTGCTTCATTTCTGGGGAGAGAACTGCAGGGAGTAAGGATTTCAGGAGGAATTAAGACATTGGAATTATGTGTAACTGATAAATAAAACTGGCCTGAGGAACACATACATCTGAATATTTAATATGACTTTGTGTAGTCTTATCTGCTATGAGCAAAAGGCAACTTCTCCATGGCATTAAGTATTTTGATGTTCTTTTGCTACTCAAGCTAATACTCACTCTGAATATTCCTGTTAGAATATTCAGTCTGGCACCAAAAGAATTCATTTTGTTTTACTGTGGACACAAAGTAAAATGTGAAATTGTACAAACTATAACAGATTTGGGTGTGTAGGTGTTTCAGTGACTAAACCAAGATTCTTAAAAGTTATATTTCCCAAATATTTTACATTTTTTTCAGGGATAATGTGCATATAATATTGGAATAATTTAAATTAGAGTTGCTTTCAGGTTGTTAACTATGGGGTGTACTCAGCTGGCAATATCTGTACAATGGAGTGCATGCACCCAGTACAGACTGCAAGGTACAGGGAAAAACAAGAACTGGTTTATTAAGGCACAGCTTTTTACCTTATAGCAGTGGCCTAAGGGTGCCTGAGGGTATATTCAGTGGAAAGCTTAAGAGAGATCACATTTTTAAAGAGATTCTTCCCTTCTTACTGCTAGAAGTGAGAACCAATGCAAACTACTAATTGGGCATAATAGTTTCGAGGATATGTAAGCAGACCAGACAACATGCAAGCAGCTGCAGATATGGGCTAATTATCTGTTGTTTCCAGTTTAACACGTGGATTCTTGAGCCACAGAAGCAGGAAAAACAACTTGGAAGGGGTCCTTATTTAGACAGAAATCTTGTGTCCATGGAGCTCTTTTGGAGGACTAATTAATGTGTGTCAGACCCGAGCATTGTAAGATAAAACTGATGAATTTGAAGAGAATCTGACATTTTCTTAGCGCTTTATTAAACACAATTCAGACTAACAAGTGAATCTTGTTAAACTCCTTCAGATGTTTGTAACTCATCATTCCAACATCAGGCACCCCAAAGTTCTACAGCCTTCATTTGCATGTCTTATTGTGCTCCTTCAAGATTAAAAAAAAATTGAAAAGTCATTCCTAGTGCCCTGCATGAGCCTTGTGTCAGTTGTTGTTTGCATTGCTTAGGCTGGTGCTGAGAGTGGGATAGGACTGATCTCTGTGTTAGGGGATGAGCAGTCAGTGCAGGTGAGGTGGGAGGGAAGCAGATTGAGTGAAGGGGTGCTTCCATATGGCTGAAGTGAGATCTTCCCGTGAGGAAAATGGAGCAACTGGAAGTGGAGGTGCTAAATGTGTCTGCAGGATGAGCCCTGTGTTTCCTAGAGATTGCTCTAGCAAGACTTCTTGTCTCTGAGGGCATCCTTTGACACAGAGGCCTCTCTGTAATAATGAAGATTGCTCATAGACAAATGTGACATCATTAGCACACTCTTTAATATTTTTTTGTTGTTTGTCTTTTGAGTTTCTCAGCCTGGTGAACGGAGTCACTGTGTGACTAATGAGGTGTCTGTGCAACATCTGCAGTCTCAATACCTGCATCTGCACTGAAAAGAGTCTGGGAGCTTCTGCCTTAATGAAACTTCAGACCACACACCTAGGAAAGGTTATCCTGGCATTTCTACTAAATTGGCTGCTGAGTTATTTTTTACATTTCTTTTCTTTAGTGCTTGGATAATTCTGATCTGCCACCACCTATTGATCTGCATTCTGCCTAATTTTTCCTTAATATTAGATCAAGTCAAGCAGGTAATTTTAGAGATGATGCTACACTAATTCTAATTTCTTTTAAGTTCATTCCAGGGTCAAACACTGTCTTGTCAGTTCTTTGACATGGCATTAAAATAATAATTACTAGTCCTTAAATAAATATCAGTCTTTGAAATAGCAATAATAGAATAATAACAAATATTATTCCTGAAGTCAAGGACTCACTTGCCCTTGGGAACTGTGTGACAGTGCCAGGATGTAGTGCCTGGAGATTTTCTTTCTGTGCAAGTGTGATTGTGGCTTTCCATTAATATTTGTTTGTGATAGAATCAACACAACTGAGCCTGCACCAAACACTGAGAAAATGTGATTTGTGGATACATTGAAGGAACTGAGCAACCCAAAGCTGAGTAAAGACTTAAAAACAATTATTTTCTTTTATTTCCAACCAGGGAAATGTTATTAAAATCTGTCAGCCAAGTGTATCATCCAGTTGTCTTGTATTAATGCATCTTGCAAGTGTAAATGAAACCCATAGTCAAAGATTATCACCTTTTGCTGATTTTAAATGTAAGGAACAACATGCTCCAGGTCAGTTATGGTCATTATTAAATGTAAGTAACTGGTGATACTATTTATATTTTTATCAGCAATAAATGCCTTTAAGTTAATAAATGCCTTATGAATAAGTGTTCATTGGACTAGATATTGGAAATCAGAAATTAGCTTTCAAGTAATTTATTAGCACACTGTAAATTTCTAACCATGCAGTGCAGATTTTATTTCTGAGGAGTGCAACTTGTTGAGTGATTTATAGTGCTGACAACACTAAGCTCAGCAAATGCATTAAGTGCTGCAACTTCCTTTTGAGAAAAGACAAGTGCTTTATGTTATCAAATAGTCATAAAACTTGCAATCATAAACCTATCTGTTGCTGTTAGCTAATCAGACTCATTCTTCCATGGATAATATTTTCAGATAGTGTTTTAGTAAATTGCATGTTTTATTGCTTTTGTAACACAGTAACCATCTTTTCCTTGGCGATTCACCAGCAGGGTACATGAACAAGTCCCTTAAGAATATGTAAATCTTTGAAGTGAAAACATGTCGTCCTCTTTCACTATGTAAATTCATTTGGAAATTCAATTTCATTGTTAATGAATAGAACAAAAAGGAAAGCTCTTGAATTAGGAAAAGAATTATGGTCAAGGTCAAAATTAGTGCTCAAAGCTGTCAGCAGCCCTGAAGACATAAGATTTGCATCAACACTTCTGCAATTGCCAGTTTCCATTTAGTTCCTTTGTAATTCCTGTCCCATGGTATTACACTGGCTTTCAGTTTTTGAACTTTTTCTAGAAAATGCATCCAGCTGACAGTCAAATGAAGGACTGAGCCTCGGAAAGTGTACTGCAGGAATTTGCTCATCTTCTTTCTAACAGAAAAGTGTTGGGACAATGTAATTGAAAACAGACGTGGCTGGTGAGCAATGAAATACACTACATACCAAAAGTGCTGTCCTATAAACTATTCCCTTTCTTCTGTTATCTCTCCCATCTTCTTGCTTGTCACCTCTCCTGTGACAGGCACAAAGATGGAAATGAAAGTGAAGTGCCAGCCTTTGACTGCTTTACTGAATGAAAAACATTCCAAGTGCTTGAGATGAAGGAAGCCAGTATGAGAATGAAGGGTGTCATAAAAAAAATCAACAGTGCTTCTGTGTTCATTCTGAAAGTTATTATTTAATAACTCTAAGTTATTAATGCAATTGTGACCATATTAAAAACAAGTCATTTTATTGACATTTGATTAGAAAATCAGCTTTATTAGGACTGGGAATAATTGTCCCAGGTTATTTATCTCAGTTTAATAGTACAACAGCACACATATCTGCAGTGTGTATTCTCATTATTAAAGGCTCTTTGTACAAATATTTAAATACCTAATAATTGGGAACTTGACATTTATTAGAGTGTGGGCTTGGGGAGAGCTAAATAATGCTTTTTAATGTAACTTGACAGTGTTAAAATGAAAGTTTTATTAATTCCATTATTGGACTGCTGTAATGGAAAATTATAAAGAGAAACAACTTGGATTTATACTTTACTTCCACCTTCCAAGTCCTTAATGTATTATGGTTGCATTTACTCTAATATTTAAAAAAAAAAAGAATCTTGAATCTTAATATCTTTTCCCCCTTACCAATAAAGGGCAAACAGATCTGAGCTCATTTACATAGCAACATCTAAGTGTCTCAGCTTAGAAGCAGAGTTAGTGCTAAATGTGCCTGACTGACAGGTGGATAGTCACAGAGATTCTTCACCCTGGGAAAACTCATAGCAGAATCCTAGAAACTGAAATTTAGGATAAAATCCTTCTGCATGTTTTCTGCTTTTCTGCTCTCAGATAGGATAGTGGGCTGATACAGAGATCTTCAATGAAGGTATCAGGAGATGCAGATAAAAGCATATCAGGGTATTTTTGCTTTTTTTTTTTACCCATTTAAATTGAAAGATGGAGTTCTCCCAGCCTGCTGCTCTATAGGAGAGCACATATTGACAAATGACACTCTTTTAATGCTTTCTGACAATAACAGTGCTTTCTGCCAATTTCTGCTGCCAATAATAATGACTGTGCTACAGCAAACAACTAATGAATGTCTCCAAATGACCTTTTAGCAACTGCTGTCAACATGAACTACTCCTGCAGCATTTTCACCTTCCCTGGAAATTGCTGGTGTTTATTTTGGATTGTGCAAAGGTAACTGACATAAGGACAACTGGATCTGTGTTAGCTTGGATGGCATTGCCACTGGTCTAGTTCTGCATCTTGAGATGAACAATCAAGGTTACAGGGACAGATGACTGCTAGGGGTGGGGAAGGGCACTTGCCTCTGTGCAGGTTTCAACCACAAGCATGCAGCTTCCTAGAAAGTGCAAGGGAAAATAAGCTAAAGTATCTGGAGCTGGAATTGAGGAATTAAAGTTCCTGATGAATGACAGACTTCCTGTGGGACCAATTAACCCTCAATTAATTGTTTAAGCCAGTTGAGTAAAACACAGCTTCTTGTAACATAGTCATTACTTCTTGTCATGGCAGGTTTCTGTCATCTCTGCAGTGTGACCCCATCTGATTCCCAAGCAACTCTGTTTAGCTTCCAGCTCAAAATGACAAGACAGTACAAATATTTGAGAGTAAGGAATAAGATCCCTCAGATTTGAAAGAACACAAACATCTCATCCTGTTGCTCAGAGATCTGCTCTCTTGAGGTTTGTGTGGGAGGATCACTCTTCTTAAAACTCTACATGTAATGTGTATTTAAAAATAGGTGTGAAAAAGTGTCTGTATAACATAGCATGGGCTGCTCTGAACATCAGCTCTTGAAGGGTATTTTTCTTACAAAGCTGAGAAATTGTCATTCTTTTTGGCAGACAGAGGAACATGGAGCTGGACCAGTGTATGGAGAAGATGGGGTTTGCAGTGACAGAACCAGAGTTTACAGGACACCAGTTTCCCAACTTCCCAGCAGCACCCCAGACACAGGTTAGCATCCTGGCTTTTTATGCTTCCAACTTCATAATCTCTCTTCTCTGGATGACATTTCCCATTCCCAGCACAGAGCTTCAGAGGTGTACAAATATGTAATACATCTAAACTGTAATCCTCTGTAGGCAATTGAGTAGTAGAATGGAATGCTTATAGTACCACTTGCTTCATGGAAATTGTTCAAACACTTCTGCTCTCCTAATGCACAGCAGCTGTTGGGCACAGAAATCTCATTCCTAAACACCAAAATTTAACAGCATTTTACCAATTAAAAGACAGTACTTTTAGAGCTTCATTTTAGCTTGGTGTTGCTATGGAAAATAAAGAACTGTGCCTTCCCTTCCCCCCTGGTCCCCAGAGAGAAAATTGAAAACCTTTGATATTATTTCCCTCTGCAACATAAAAAAAGAAAATTCCTAAATAAAATGGCTTTTAGTGATGTGGTACACAATATAAGAAAGCACACTGTAAATTAATTATTCTCTGCAGACTACATTATTATGAGATTGAGATAAGCTTTGACCTTTGCTGCATCCATTTGCATAATACAGCAGAGTACCATACCATTGTGTATTTTTCCTCATCAACATGTGCTGCTACTGATATTAAAATGTGTTCACTTAAAATACTCCATTGTGTGAATTTTAATTGCAAACATATTCTTATGTTATTTGTTGGACTAAAGTAGTGCTGAGTACAATTTATCTCTTAATACCCACTGGCTTCTGACATCTAAAAGCTAGAAATGGAATTGGATAGTGAGAGCACAGGATATTGATCATTAAAAATCCATGGAAATATTATGCTTAACTTGAGAAATTCCTGCAGAATAAAATGTTAGCACTAATTTTCACCAATTTAAAGCTCTCTTTTCTCCTCCAAATCCAAAAAAGGAACACAGTTACACTTTCAGGAATTAATCTTCTTGTTATGTACATGACTGACCTTGAAAGAGGTGGGTTAAATGATGAAGTTTTTAATCAGCATGTGCAGACAGAATGAAAAGAGTTAAGAAATGCTATTTATTAGTAGGATATCTTCAATACAGGTAGTAAAATGGCATGCTGGGCTGGCTGCTTGGCAAATAACCACAATGGACAGATGGTTTTTCCTTATCTGTTATATAGAAATACAAGGTTTGTAACAGTGTGTTTTGTATTGATGCTTATTCATCTCTGAGAGAGTAATTTTCAGGCTGCTTGTCCAGGAAACATTCTAAATCTTCCTTTGCATCTGCAGAACAGCTGCTTAAACTAGGATTGTCAGTGTCAATGTTTTATTTCTGGTAAGCTTACAGGCTGTCCTAATGTCTTCCCAAAGCCAAAGAGATGAGCATAAAATAGGATTTCAGGGCTGGGATCCAGGGTTTACTGTCTATGTGCATTCTTTATTTTGCTGTAAAAAATCTTACTCCAGATTCGATTCCTCCTACTCCTGGAAACATAATGTCAACAATTAGAACAGAAAAAAACCCCACTTTTTCTTTGTAACAGTTTGCAAGTTGTTGGAGATACATTGAATTTAGGTGTTGAAGCAACCAGTATGTTTTCTGGCAAGAAACGTTGTAAGCAATAAGGCCATGGTATAAAATCTTAATAGTAAGTATGTCTCAGTTAATTACTCAGTGAAGGGAGGCTAAGGATTTCTCATCTGCAAGATTTAAAACTTAGAAGTTACAAATTACAGTGTCTGTTTCAAAGCCTCTGGAGTTGCACTAGATTAGGTGCATATTTCAGATCTTTTAGGTAATCAATATTTCTTTAATTTCTCATGTGCCACTAATAATGTTATTTTTGTCCAATTGTGCCATCCTTTGCCATAAACCAATGAGATAAGCTTTGAGAGAACATATGAAACAGTCCTGTGGTTGTCTAATGTTTATGGCATTCACAGGAGCTGCAGAAAACTCAGGATGAATCTCTCTGAAGCAGACACAGGTATCCCATATGTGTGGGAGAATATCAGTTCTTATACAGTATTTTTCACTTTGGTAATTTCATCCTGCCATTATTACTGCAAGAGATACTGAAGATCAAGAGAAATGTTGTTTACCATGCAGTAATGTGAATGTAGAGTGTCCATGGTTTTTTTTAAAACAACACTGAATATGACTGTATTCTATTTGCTAAAAATCAGAAATATTTCTGCAGCATGATCATTTCACCTCATCCAGTTCTTTTGGATAATTTCAATGAGAGGTTATCCTGATGAAAAATTTGCTCCAATGTGAATTTTGAGGCATAAATCTTGAACTCACAAGAACTCTGTAGTCATTTGAACCCTCAGTTGCATTGAAAACTTTGATGTGAGGCACATCCCAGTGTTCATGGGCCATCCAGCTTCCAGAAAAATTTCCACAGATGTAGTTGTTTGTATGTATCCAGTTCCTTTGTCTAGACTGAAATGTTTCCTTATGTGCTATAGGCATGAATAAACTTCATTGCCTTCATTTTCAAGTTTAAGAAAAACATCCTGAGGTGCTAATTTTTAATTTCTCCCTAAGCAATTTTGCATTGTTCTCTCCTGTTTCTTTTTTTCTTTTTTTTTAATCTGTAGTAATTCTGGCGAAAATGAGAAAAAGGTAAAACAATGGGAAATCATTAGAACAAAAGGATGAGTCAATCAGCTCAAAGTTTAGGATACACAATTTTGGGTGCCATTTTCAAAATTTTTGATGATAAATGTAGATGATAACTTAATCTAGGTCAGATTCGAGGGGTTTTTCCCATTTGGGGAAGGCTTAACCTTATTCCACCTTCAGACTGTGTGTCCCAATGGATGCTGCTCCTGAGAAAAAATGGTCACTATTCTGGCCTGAGCTTTTCTGTTGAATAAAATTATCTCCTCTGTCTGTCTTGGCTCAGCAAGGACAGCTAATTTTTCTGTGAACCTTTCTTTTGTGTTAAGGGTTTTGTTATTTAGATCTTTCCATTGCAATTAGTGCATCCTTCCACCTCTTAATTTGGTCAAGGCTCAGCTTGTAAGCTGAGCTGAGCTGGAATGAAACCTTCAATCATGCACACCTTACATCTTAGCACAAAAAAACTCTTCTATGGAATATTTTGAAACTCTTGGGAATAATTTTCAAAATTTCAAATAGAGGAAAGAACCACTAACAGAAAGTAGATCAATAAATTAATGTTCTACTATATTCATTGAAAATGAGGGTTAGCTTTTCTAATGCAATATCCTGTGAAATAAGTCTTTGTGCACAAAATTATACTAATTTATAAAAGTTCTATATAATTATAAATGCTAATTCCTAGAGAATATTATACACAGTAGGTACCACCAATTTCATGAATCCTTAGAAAAACAAATACTGAAAAGGACAGAAGTGACCATTTCATGCTTTTTGCAAGACACCATTTTATTGAGTTTTGCTCATTCCATTAACTGCAAAATGACCAGGGGTATATAAACTTTGAACATTGAAACAGAATTTTGGCAGCCTTTTGTAAAATAAAAATATAACTTTTTCTCTCATCAGAGACAGTTTCAGGTATTTTGATATGTCTGTTGGATGTACGAGCGCTCTTTAGAAATTTATTTCTGTCTATGATTACAGGATGAGGAGATGAAATTTGTAGATGCTATATGTGATTTAATGTTGCTTTAAATGTAGTGATCCTCAACACAAAAAGTATGTTTCAGAACTCATCATAGTGTGAACATTAGACAGACTTTGCAAATGAGAGTGCTAGTTACCCAGCAATTTCCTTCTGTGTTAATTGGAATAAACAGCTCATCAAGCCAACCTGAAATTTTAAGGTAATGACATTGTCCCTTCTGGAGGTTTGCTCAGCAGGCTGTGTACAGACTTGTGGTTATTAGTACAGCAGATAACTGAGTTTTCTTGACACTTATTCCAGCTATTTTCTCTGCTAGAATTTTGCAGGTACATATTACTGCCAAGTGCTATCACCACCCTGAGAACGTCCTTGACAAATTGGCCTGCTGAGTCCATGTAGAAAGGGAGGGCTAGCAACTGATTTCACTTCAGTTCTGGAATCTGAAATTTTCTGTTACTTACACCAGATTCTTCTGGAACATGAGCATCTTAAGAGTGTTGGATCAAGAGAAAATAAGATTTAACATGCAGTTATTTTCATTTTGCTTTTGGGATGTAAAAATCACTTTTGAGATTTCATTGTTTAAGTTCAGCTGAATTAGTTTTTGTGACATTATATTTTATGATGCTCTTCTTTCAAGGTAACCTAATTTGTCAAAACCAGGTTTGTTTGCTATGAGAGTCTGGAGAGATTGCTCCTCTTGTGGACAAATGCAGATGTCAACTACTGCTACCAGAGTTCTCTCCTGAGTACACTTAAAACTTAAATATCCACAGGATCTGTGTTTTGATGTGCCAAGAAATGATTGATAAGGCTCAAAAATGCTTCAAGACCATGATAACATGATAGCAGATGCTTAAAGAAATAATGATCAAAAAGATTAAGAGATGCTGATTACTTTTAAGAGCAATACTGCAGCAGTCAAATGAAAAGATATTAAAATTGCAGGGGCTTTAGGTACTTTAATTTCTAGCACTTCATTTGAGTTGAGACTTCCAACAGGAGAGTTATGTGGTAATTAACTCTCATTTCAGGTGTACCTTAACTGAAACTAAATGCAAGCCATGTTTTCTCTCACTTTCCCTTTCTAGTTCTTGTCATTTATCTAAAAATTGATATGGCTGAAGTCAATGCTTCCATTTAAGCAGCATCTCATTTTTTTCTCTACATTTCTACGTAAGTTTCTGTTCTTTTAAAATTTCATTTATTGATTTAATTCATGACCACAAAACTCCAGAGAATTTCCCAGTTTTGTACCTGGGACAAAATTGCATTCTGCCTTTGAAATTCACTTTCATCTAGTGGATTTCAGAAAAGGAACTCCACTTAGTTGAAGATGTGTGTTTTGAAACCACATTTGAATGATGGATTCCAGCAGTTGATACAAATAAGGACAGACTTAAAACTCACATTATCATCATTTGAAATCTTAAATTAATTCAATTAATGTATAATCCAGTGGCTGACTATATTGTGAGCTGGATGTGTCTTATTATTTTCTTGCTCTGGCATCTCTTACCTTAAAAAATGTTAAGGTTAAAAATTCAGCCCTTCCCATTTTTCCTTTAAAAAGTATTTTTCTGTGAATTTTATGTTAACTGTGGGACATTTAGGTGGCTGAGGCTGACAAATGATTAAGTCCTGCCCTGAATCTGAATCTGATTGTAATGTACACAGAGCCAGTTTAGTAAGTGTTTAGTACAAACATGCTCTGAGGAAAACAATCGGCTTCCCCCCATCTGGTCCGTGTATTTGTGGATTGAAAGCAGAAAAGTCATTTTTTGCATTGAGGACCACACTTACTGGTGAAAACTGAGCAAAATTGCTCCCTGGACAGAGCATTAGTTGTAGTTTTTCCTGGTTGCATAATCAGCAATTATAAAATGCACTTGTTTTGCTTTATTTGCACAATGTTTTTGCCAGTGTAGCACCCATTAAGTTTTTTGAGCAAGGCAAGGTGATCCCTTGGAGAATATGGAGGAGGGAAAAACCAGAATGCTCAGTTTTAGAAAATGCCTTTTTAAACAGCCAGAATCAGGAGATAGTGGCTGTTTTATCACTTGCTGTCCTTCAGTGAAATACTGGCTTCTTAAATGCACAGCCACCAATTTAATCTGAAATTGTCCTAAATTTGTTGAGCTTCACAATGGCCAATTATTTTTATGAGTATCATTAAATGTTTATTGTTGGCAGTTATTGTTTACTGTTAATGATCATGAGTCTTTATCTGTCTATAGAGAAACAGCCCCAATTATTTATCCTGCTGCGTTGGTTCATTCTGCATCTGTGGTCAGCGGAAATCAAATGGGAAAATCACCACTAAACTTCTATCTGGAGAAAAAATTTATACTTCTTCTTTTACAGTAACAGAGACAGCTCTTCTTAGACATTGATTATGGCAATTAATTTTTAATGGTAAGCATACATGAGTTTTCGTAATATGGAGTGATAAAACCTCTTTTTAATTCAGTGGGTTTTAAAATATTGATTCACAAAAAAAAATAATAGTATTTTATATTATTTTTATTATTCAGAAAATTTAGATTTCCTTGGAACTGCTTTTCAACAGACTAAAAAATTAAGGAGTTTTTCATTTAACCCAAAATGAAATTAATGAGGTTCAAGAAATAGAATGGAAAAAACTTCTTGAATTATTAAAACTTTTTTCCCTAAAGTTTCAAAGAGCAAATTTCTTACCCTGAGTACCATACTACCAGAGAGTTTTCTTGAAACTCTCTGATAAATATAATGACCTTTGTGAACTTGGATGCTAAGGCAGTTGATAGTTACTTATTCCTAAATCTTACTTCAAATCTTTTGTATCTGGATAAAATTTGCATAACTCATCACAGATAACTTTGCTGCTTTAACAAATGCTCTAAATTGCTTTTAAAACTTTCTGCAACAGAAAATGTTTAGACAGGCCTTTTGGTGAAGAACTTTTCCCTAATAGCCAATCTTTAATGATACAAAGAACTGTGAAGCAATTAGATAACAATGCAAGCTAGCTGCTGAACATCTTACAGTGATGTGGAGTCTGGACAAAAAGCCAGTAATGATGTTTTTGAAATTAGTAGTCTTAGAAGTTATAAAAGCTGGAGTTCCTTTTCATTTCTGAGGACATTCCAGTGGAAAGCTGGAATGAAATGTTTTTGAAGGACCACCTCTCATAAGGACATTCAGAAGTCTCAACTTTTTGTTTTGAACATAGTTGTGGAGAGCAATATCCTGATGTCTGCACACACTCACTGGCTCCAGAATTCAGAGTGGGTTTGAATGAACAAAACCTGCAGGGACAGCCTCCATGAAACTTTGCTTTGTTTCTGTACAGGATCCTGTGTTTATATTTGTGTCTCTGACTCTGAGAGGGAACTGCTTTTATGCAGTTCCACACCTCAAAGCAGGGAGTGTGACAAAGTTTGTTTTTTGCTTTTGTTTGGCCATTTAAAAAATGATTAAAAATGAATGATCCCAGAGGCAGATTTTATAGCCTTTCCTTTTACATTTTTAATGTTAATTGACCAATTCCAGTATGAATGAAAAGTTACTCATAAAGAAACACAAGGTCATGTTTTCTGCAAGGAAAAAATTCCTCATGTAATCTTTCCTAGCTCTGTAGGGAGAGTATAGGTCAAGTTTTCTACTTGCTTATTCTCCCCAGTCAGTGTCAGGGGACACAGACTCCTCTCTATTGCTTTTCTGGTTTTCTGCTAGGGATCACAGTTCATCACATTTTCCTCCTTAAATTTGCCTCCTCATGGTGTCAAGTATCAGAAGGGGTCTTGTCCACTCTTCCTGGGTACTTTTGTTCTTTAGCTTTATTTTCAGTTGTCATGAAAATGTTGATGCCATCTCCAACAGACCTGTGATACCATTCTTCATCATCCACTTAATAATTACTGCCAAAAAAAAAAAAAGCTGTTTTCACCATTAGCTTTCTAAATCTCTGCAAACTGATTTAATCACCTTCCTTCAAATATTTTCCTGTGACTCCTCACTGGTGTTATGTCCAAATGAAACCATCCCAAATTGGCTTATATGAGACTGCATCCCAACATTGTGACCACAGCTGTCTTCTTGTTTCATTCTATTTCCTAATGGTTAATTAATTCTTGGCTTTCATTTCAGATTGCAAATCTGCAGTGCTAATTTTTTTTTTGTGGGTTTTTACAACAGAGTCCAGAACTGGGAATAGACTGAAGTAATCTGCACAGTAAACCAGGCAAGGTGAAGAACTCTGTTTCAGCTGTGTTAGTGGGATTTCTGGGGATAGAGCTGCAGTGGTACTGGACACCTGCCTGTAAGATTTTTTCATATTCTTGTGAATATTTAGCATAATCCAGCCCAGATGTGATTTTACCATTCCATATCTAAATATGGAATTAGTTTAGAAAACTTCCAAGACAAAGGAGAAGTTCTTAATTTAATGCCATAAAGAAATTAACACTTTATGCCATAGTTGTATATACAGACAGACCTCCCCACAAATGAAGATTGGTCTTCACATGCAGTATGCGGAACACTTTGCATCCACAGATTTCTTGGAGTGTATGTGGGAGCCTTATTGCAATCTGAGGGCTCTTAAAGGTCTTCCTGAGAACTGTGCAGTTGCTCAGTGTTGTATTGCTGCATATTGTTGTGCTTTTACTCCCAGGCACATGGATTGTCACTTATTACTCAAGATACTTGTGATTGTTGTGCTTTGAACTTGATGTCTGAAGACAGTAACTGTAGCACTTGCTCTACTAGATGAGATTTAGAAAAAACAAACCTTGTTGTTGGGATGTAATTCCTTGGGTGTAAATTCGAGTTAAGGTTAATGTCATCTAAGCTCCACTGTTATCCTTTGTAAGTCATGAGCTGTGCAGCAAAGAGCAGTGGAAAAGCTTCATTTGATCCCAGCTCTTGGGTCTTTGGGGAGAACAAATAACTGAGGATTCAAGGAAAAAGTGTCTTGTTACAGTTTGACAGGAAAATTTTCAACAAGGCTTAAGGAACTGTCCCTGATGAAAGACAAGTAACAGGATGTGTCTTTGTGGCTGATAGACAAGAAGTTTTAATGCATTTTTATCCTTTGGTATCCAAAAGGTCAGCTTAATACTCATGTTTAAAACAGAATAATGTGATGGAAAAGTGATAACCCTGGGATAGAATAGATTGCATTGGTTCTATTTCTCATCCTATAACTTCTTCCTTTTAGCTTGGTAATTGCAAGAGAATTTGGACTTGCCATCTCTGTCTCAGGCTAAATGCAGTGAGACAACAAAACTTTCTGATTTTCTCAAATATCTGAGCTTTTCTGTATGTCTCTTTGCAGTCCATTGTTCCCTGCAGAGAGAGATTTCTTAAACCTCTCAGTGAGGCAACATAAACTCCCCCCTGAATATGGCAGAGTGGTGAATGCTTCTCATTTAAAGGAATGACTGAAAGGACAGTGAGGCAGGAACCTGCACATCAATGTATTCACACTGGTTTGGTATCTTTGCAGCCCCAAATTGTTGATAATGCAGCATGAAGCTGAGTTATGTGCCAGACCACAAAGTGTGGGGCTGCACTGTCAGATGAAAAAATCTTCAAGGGACTCAGCTGCTATCCTGTCATCTTCAAATAATCTCTTACATTAAAAACATTTGGAATATGTTGATAACTATTTTGTATTTTAAGCAGTATTCTGGTTATTTACTGTCAACTAATGATGACTTTGAAGTCACTTGAAGCGTGGCAGAGCTAATCATTGCATTGGCCTATAAAAGTGCAACACAGGAAATGGTTGTTGAAATGTTATTTGTAGTTTTTCCATCCATTTCTAGATGTGCCTTAGTGCAGTGCATCACAGCCCCTCTAAGCTGCAATGCAAGGGGCTCCTCCCTGTGCTTGCTTCCTAAATTCCCTGTTGCAGCTAAATTCAGGGCTCAGTCTATGTTAATTTTTAACTCTGTATCTTGTACTGAATGAAAATGTTGTCAATGCAGTGTAGTGCAGCAAAGTTACATCAGTACCCTTCAAGAGTTTAAATTAATTTAGTCTGTGGTTATATGATTGTCTGTGAATAACACCTGATGGGCTTTAAACACAGTTTTAAAAACCTGATTCCATGAGCCTTGCTAATTTAACCAAGAAGCCAAATTCACTCTGCAAAATATCTTTTTAACATGAAAGAAATTCAGTTTTTAAGTATGACTAGTTAAAAAGAAATAATTTCTGTGTAACGTACAGAAGAACATGAGTTAAAGGATTTTTGCCACAGAATTTGTGGAAACTAATTTTTTGTGAGATATTTGTAAGCACAGTCTTGAATGTGTCTCTGGGTTCATGTATCTGCCATAAAATCTCAAACTGTGTATAGCTCCTGTCAGCTTTATATCTACTTGTATGATAAATCAATAGCTGAGGATCACACAGATACTCCAGGAGGTTCCCACATCCCATTCCTTGGCTTGGATGCTCCATGGCCATGTGTAATTCAGCTCATCAGGATGTCTCTTCACCACAAGGATAAGTATTCATTTCACTGTATATCATAAAACATGTATTTTATACCTCTTTCCATAGCCTTCCTTCCTTTGGTGTCTTGTTCTGCCTTCTGTTATCTCTTTTCTGGGAAATTCTCCCTCTCATGACTCTGCAAAAGCATGGCCCAGTGTCAGGAAAACTCACCAGAGGATAAAGCATAGGCTCTTCAAGGGGATTTTATTACCTGTTGTTTTGCAGTTGAGATATTTGTGTAAGAAAATACAGCTTAGGTCCTTCTCCAAACCAGGCATCTGAGAGACCACACAGATATGGTGCAAACTTTGACCTGGAGGAAATCCACTTTTCTCTTATTTCATACTGTCTTGGACAAAGACATGAGTAGTAAACACAGGGCAATGAATTTTTAGTCAAATAAGTCCTGAAGAAGTCAAACTAATTGTCAAAAAGTCCAACAGTCTGTCTTGTGGTCAATTCTAATGTATTTTCTGAAGTGCCACCTAATAGGCCATGAAGCACAAGCAATGTCACAGACCCTGCTGAAGTAGCTGTGGATGAGGATTTTGTCCTTGGCCATGTCCCACCGTGAGGAAAACATCCTCTGTCCCTGCAGATCAGGAAGCAGGGCTCTTCCCTGGCACACCTATGACATTGGGATGTGCTGAGATGATGGGTGGATTTGGGGGTGTCTGTTTTCATCAGAATTCTACCCAGCCATGATTCAAATCTCAGCAGTAATCATGGAAGAGAAGAACTGTTCTGAGCAATTATGGAGGCTGGAGCAGTGTGCAGAGCATGCAGGGGGTGACAGTAATGGGCTGAGATTTGATTTGCACAGCCCACAGCAATAGAAGGGTTAATTGTCTGTGCAACTGCAGCATGAGGGTTAATTTGAGCAGATTAGATTACCATGATTAGCGGTGCCTGGGGAGCAGCACAAAGTGATTCACCGTGTTAACTGCTTTGCTGCTGCTGGAATGAGAATAACCTGTGCAGAAAAATCAAACTGTCATTGCTGAGAATGTGAGAGTAGATTTTGAGGAGTCACTGTGGTTTCTCATATGTCTGGTTCAACCCAACTAAAACAGTTTACAAATTTCTTCTGAACTCAGAAAATTAAAATTAACCCTGAGAGGCTGCACAGAGCTGAGCTATCTGGAATATCACATTTTTAAATGAGGGATCTGAAATATTCAAGTTAGCTTTTTTTCAGGAGTATACCCAAAATAGATGGAGGTAATTTAAAATAAATATTATTATTAATAATAATAATAATAACAATTATATAGAGCCACAAAAGCTGAAATGCAATGGAAGCCTTGTTTTTGTCCTGTATTTTTCTAAAACTCTAAGTAGAAACAGAATAATATTTCTGAGAGGCAGAACAGTTTCTAGTCTGTGTTGTCAGACAGAACAATGATCACTTTAAAAAAATTCTATATAGCAGAACATTTCACATTTGTCAATTTTTATTGGAAATAAATTTATTGAAAATAATGTGTGTACTATGAACATGTGTTAACTATAGGAATATGTTGTGTCTTCCTACTCGTCAGCAGGAAATTTCTGTCTTTCCAAGCTAACACTTGCCATTAATTTCAGCTCTTAGTTATGCACATTGCATATTTTCTTAAAGAAAGACTTAATCAGATAAATAATTTTGTGTTATTTAGCAAGTAATGCTTGGATATTACATTAGACAAACTCTTACTTGCAGTACATATGTATTACTGTTACTATGATTATGTAAGTTAGCTGCTAGTCATTTAACTATATTTATTAGTGCAGTTATTTAAAATAAGTGTCCTAGAAATTGTTTTTAATTTTAGATTTTAAATTGTTCTTATTAAAGTTGATTTATTAAAGGTTGGGCAATGTATATTTAATAACAAATAGTCCCCAGTGATATTAATTATCAATCAGGATCCACTTAACAGTCAATGAATAACCTAGTAAATCTAAATTTTGTAGCCAGTTGTCTAATTCTTAAGCAAGGCATTGGGAAATTGGATATATTTATATATCTCTATATATCTATCTCTCTATGTCTAGGTGTGCCTGGTACTTTGCAGTGTGTTTATATCTTTTTTAATGAAGGTTTTGTCCTACTATTTCAAGTGTTTTTTGTTTCTTAAACACATATGGATCTTGTTATTCTAACAAAACCCTGTGAGAATAAATTATTTTTATTAATGTTGTGCATGTCAAAACTTTGTAGTCAGTCAAATAACAAAAGGAGTGCTCATTGTCTCTCTCCCCCACTGAGGCTGTTATAGGAGTTGGAGTTACAAGATTCAGACATCAAGTGAAACACTGAAAGATTATAAGAAAATACTGCTTCTTCCCGAAGTATTTCTTACTAAAAGAGGTTGTTCTGCAGTTTCTTTTATTCTTGACACTATTTTGAGTAAATCTGAGCTTCGAAGACATGCTCAAGGCAATTAAATATTTATGCTCCCCAAACTGAATTTTTAAAGAACATTTTCTGTTTACAGGAACCAGGTTTGCTTTGGTTTTACAGCTTTTCTTACAGATTATAAGATAGATTTTTATTTTTTTTTCCACTGGGGGGAAAAAGATATGTATTTATATGTTTTAAAGACTTTGCTCTGCTGAAAAAAAGCAATAGGTAACATGAGTATAACGTTGTGTTCTTCCATATTTCTATTTCTAAGTCCTATTACTGGTGATATTTTCCATTTTGCCTTCTATTAGGCCTGAAATTGGAAACTATTTAAAACCTAACAAACCCCAGAGTTTATCCCTGTCCCTTGAATAGCAACAGAGGTATGGCTATTATGGTTTGAGATACAAATGAAGAACAACCTGTGCTCTCCAGGAGCTACTCAAGTGGAACTGCTGCCAGTGGGCTATCAGCACAAGTGAGATGCTGGCTGCTGACTCCGCTGCTTTTGGCCACAGACTGCTGCCTTTACAAATCATGTTTGTCCTTCTGCCTTTGCTGTGGCTCATGTGGACTTGATTGCAAATGAAGCACTTGTCCTCTCACCTGGGAGTGCCAGCAGGGCACCTGCAGGAGGAGGTGACTGGCAGGTTACCATCAATGGACTCTCTCTAGCCAGCCCTTTCCAGTTCCTTTGCAGAGCTGATTTTTCCATGTGATGATAAAGAACACAAACCCACAGCATCTTCCCTAAACTGATTTTGTAAGTGTTGCTCTATTGTTTGCTTTATTCAAATGAACAATTCCAACATTGATTTCTTTGAGTAAGAATGCCTTTTATGAGAAGCTGATACAAATAGGAGTTTTAAAACAGGGATATTTAAAGTGGGACCAGAGGGGAAAGCTCTGTTTGCACTGATGGAGCACCATCAATTTGTCTGTGTCCTGTCTTTCACTGATCATGAAGCAACAGTGCTTGCTTTCAAAACCTTGTTCCTCAGGAGTGATTGGATCACTGGCACTCTGGGTGTTAGCAGCTGCAGCACTGAGCCACAGGCAGACATGAGTTCTGACTGGGTCACCCATTTTCATGTGTAACTCATAACTATCAGCAACACTTGCTTCAGTTTTATCTTTTGCCTTAGCTCTTCTCTCTAAACAGTCCTTGAGCTGAGAAGTGATCCTGATCTGAGAATCAGCAGTTATCTTTGATTATGCTTTTATAACTCACGAAACCACAGTAACCCCACTTTTATTTTAGAATGTGAACATTCTTTGGACAAACACTAAATTGTAGCTTCACTGACATGAAGCTCTTTCGTAGACATAAACTCTTTCAGTGGTCCTAGAGTGTGGTAGCTCTAAAAGGCAATCAGAGTGAAGATCCTGAATAATTTGCTTTTTCAACCAGCTTTTAATGTATTTCCCCTGCAAATCAATTCATGTATCACAAAGCTCAATTACCTGCCCATAAAATGAGAATTGTTGGTCAGAACTGTGAAATTACGGTAACAAGAACCTTAATGACACAGTAGATAAACACTGCTGCACTTTTCTATTTAGAGTATTTTAGATTTGCAGCAAGTCTCAGTAAGGATGAGCAAGTGCTGAGCTACATAAAAATAATGGAGGCTGGAGGAGAAATTAGCCTCACAGTATTATTCAGTCTCAACATGACCAACCCCTACATGTGGTAGTGAAAATGTTGGTTTATATTTGTTAAAAAAGTACTGCCATCAATTAGATGCACTGCCAAGTAGTAAGTAATTTCTGTAAGTCAATTCCCTTAGGAGCTCTTCCTTAATAAAAGGCCTGTTCCAAATCTACTAAGTCTTTAAAAAAAAGGACAAAAAATTTTAAAAAACCCCACAAAACCAACAACAAACTACAGTGTCTTTATTTGACCTGTCCTAGACTTCATTTTTTCCTTTATTTACAGTCTGAAGGATGAGTCAGGTACCTGTAGTGGTGCCTTTAGCAATGCAAAAGGCAATATTTTGAGTATTTTTACTTAGTCTTTCAATTTTAATGAGCTTGGAGCATAGTGAAGGAGATCAGATGTTTACAGGTACTGAGGGAGAGTAGAAATAATTATAAAGCATCTAAAAATTAACATCATTTTTTGTCAGCTCTCTCTTTAGGGACTGGTTTGAATCCCAAACTCTTAGCAGTCACAAACAGGAGTTCCAACTGAGTGAAACCAGAAGAAGCAGATATGGCAAATTCCTTGATCAAAGTAAAGGAAGAAAAGTGGTGATATTAAGCTGGTGATGCTCTGGATTCCCATTTCAGTAATACTATCAGTGTTTAAATATAGGAAAAAAAATGGGATTTTACTTTCCTGAGGTATGTTTTTTTTCTTTATACAAAATATGTGGTATAAAAACAGTTGTATGTTTTAACAAATAGCCAAATGCATGTTACCCACCCTGCTGGATACTAATTGAGGTCTCCTGTGTTCCTCTGAGAATTTTTTTTCTCAGAATGTTTTTCTGCATGACTTGTATTCTTATTTTAGGAAGATACAGGAGATTCTACTGTTACAGAAAAATGCCCTCCATCAAGAAAATCTACCTGGACAAATCTAGAAATCATTGTTCTTTGTGATCTTCAATGATGTTCTTCACTCAAAAACCTCAAAGCACAAATCATTTCAGTGAGACAGGTAAGAGAGATACTTGCATTTTCTCTTTCAGTCTAGCAGCCTTTCCTGTAACTCATGGGACAATGATTTGGGCAGGAACATAAGAGTTGAAACTACAGGGTGAATATCAGAATTTAAATATCAGAAATAAATGAAACTGCAGCAGTAGTGGAATATTACAATACTGGTACCTATTAAAAATATTTCTAAATATCACTTATAATTAAAATGATTAACAGAAGTCTAAATTCCTAGGTTAACCTCCAAGATTGCCATTTTTAAGGAGTCAAATTTTACAGGTCCTGAAAAACTTGGGGATTAATATTTCCTTTGATTTTGTGTCAGAAAACCACACACAGTGGAGCTGTTTGTGCATTGAGGGCAATCTCCTTTGTGGTTTTTTTTTGAGCTCAAGTGCTTCAAGCAGTATTAGTGTGAACAGCAGCAGCTTAAAGCACTTCCTAATCTTAAAGAGAGCATAAGTAACACACTGCTTTAACAAGGTGGGTTTGAACCAGATTTAGCAACGTGATTTGCCTTTTCCTGTGTTTGAGTTTTAATTTTGCTTAACACTGAATTGTTTTAGCACTGGAATAGTTTTATAATATTCAGCACTTAGACGTAAAGTTTACCAGAGGAAAGAAGAATAGGATTTCTAGAGTTTTGATTCTTTGTGTTAATTGTGATGTGAGTTATGTGGCTAAACCCACAGAAATTGTGTGAAATTTTAAATTCTAAGGAATCATTGATTAGGTTTTCAGTTGGTTCTGTTATTCTGGTGCAGATTGGAATTATTTGCTCAAACTCTGTGCATGTTACATGACATCTGTAGTAAGTCAATGCCAGAAGATTTTAAGATTTATTTTGAGTCTGTTTCAATCTTGAATATAATTCCCAAATTATTTTTATCCCTGTAGACTGAAACACCTTTGAGACTAATTACATCATATATTGGGGATTAGAAGAAGTGAGGATCATATGTTAGAACTGGGGAGAGAAAATTATTGTCTTTCAATAAAGTAACGGCAAACCCAGATCTTGTCATATATTATGACTAATAATCTCATTTTTGCTAGAATCCTGCTATATATTCACGACATTATGGCTGGTAAAATTAGCTGTGGTAGTACTGTTTTCTCGGGTACTTTTGTACCAGAAGATGGAGCTGGAGAGCCTGGATTCAGGATCTCAGCAGGCTCAAGGTTCTTTGACTTCTGTTATTTCATGGATAAGATCAAAAAAGGAAAATCGAGATCACAGCTATTTCACAATTTCATAGCCCTGTAACCATTAAAACATACAAAATCCAAGAATGAAACCAGGACCTAAATGAAGTAAATTTAAATAGTTAAGGAATAAAGTCAGGTTTCAGTGGGAAAGATCCATAAGGTAATGCATCACATTTTTTCCCTAACAAATACTTACAGATGAATTTTAAATTCCAGTGCAACAGGTCTCAAAGGTAAAGCTGAATGTGATTATTAATATAAGATCACTCACACCTGATTCTTTGTAGGACTTCTCTTGAATTAAGTAAGGGATATGTTTCTGCAAACTTTTTCACAGGCAGACTTCGTATAGAAACTGTTACTGTGGAATTTTTAAGCAAGATGCCCAACACGAATTACTTTGAAGAACTAATGCATGTCTGGATCCTCTGATGAATGGCACTGAGGATGAGTATTTTGCAAACTATTTGATGCCTAACAGAACCCCAGCCATGAAATAAGCCCACATGAATGCCATTTTCAGGGTTTCTAAGCAAAATAAAAGTATGTACATTTTATTAACGCAGATGGCGACATTTTAAAAAAGAATTCTAATCATTCAAGAACATTGCAACTTCCCCCTCTCCCTCCCACTAGTATTGTAGGCACTAAGGATCTAACCAACCCTGCAAAAATAACCTTAGAGAAGGGCTGAAACAAAATTTCATCATTTCCTTTTCTAATAGCAGCAGTTGCAAATGTGTACATAATGTTGCTGCCACTTCATCCACCTCTTGTAAATCCCACATGTAAATCAGTAGGTTTTTTTTCTGTTTTCAAAACAAATCTTGAAAAGCACTCTGAAAATCAGTCCTATTTCAATATTTAGCTTAAAAAGTAGTCTATTCTGTCATTTCTTTTTGCACAAAACCCTCATTGTTTGATTAAGAACTTCTTGGGAAGTTTTGCATTGCTGGACATGAATTCATTCCATCTTCCAGACAAACCAGTGCTTGTAGAACTTGGTTAACTTGAGGTTGCTGCTGGATTAATAGACAGCTCTTGGACTTCTCACAGGAAACACCCCCATGTTTTATCATCCTTGCCTTCCATTCTTCTTCCTAGCAGCCATTTGTGCTTTAAATTATTGTGGACACCATCCATGACCCACAGAACACCCACAGTTCCAGTGCCAGTATTTGCTTTCTGTTTTCAAGGTCATGACATGGCACAGTGTGGGTCTGATTCCCTGGTGTGCTACTGCAGATTTTTGAAACAAGCAGGACAAATGATATTTCTGTTGTCATGTTCTGAAACCAGTCGTTTTATGAAAGAACTACAACCTTTGAGTCACTTTGCAGAATTACTTGAATGACGCTGTGTGTTTTCACCCAGTCATTTCATGAAGTGCCTAAATGTTCCAAGTATTTCTTCAAATGAACATTACATTACTGTTATATGGAATCTCTTGCTATGAATGTTCTTTCCAAGTGGGTTTTTGTGAATGGTAATACTTCCATAGAAAAATAAGACCCATGCTCTTCAGAGTTCTCACAGATGTAGGACTGTAGTTCCAGAAGCATGCCTCCTTTTGATATTCCCAGTGGCACCCTGCCTCTGTTTTAGTATGCAAAGCACAAGCTTTCATAAAACTCTAGTCCCTCTGCTTTTTTATTTACTTCTGAATAAATAGCAGAAATGCATCTGTGCACTGTATCCAACTGCATGTGGGATTCTTGCTAGATTATTGTAATTCCGTGGTAAACCCAGAGTGTGATTATTAACAAATAATAGCAAATGCTGTGTCATGATCAACAATAAACCAGTGGGCTTGAAAATTTGAGACAACACACTTCTATTAATTTTCTGCAATGTGAAGCTCTCAGGTAAATCAGAAGAGCTGGTTCACAGGAGTAGCAGAGAACTGGAGATTGATTCAGTAGGTCTGTGATTTACATCCACTTCTACTTGACTCCCTGCTCTAATGTGTAATGTCAATGACATCCTCCTGCTTATTAAAATTTATTAGCAGGCAAAATATGGGGTCAGGGGATGCAGAACTCATATTCTAAATCTACCCCCAAATATTTAAAACACTGTTTCCTTTCAATGGAGAAGCTAATGATTTTAAATCTTCTGGTTTTGCATAAAATTGCTGCATAATTTCTAAAGGTTTTACCATTAGATTAATTCCACTGAAAATTGGTGGTGAGGTCTCAAGTCACTCTTCTTATGGGTCTGGTTTCAGAACCTTGCACACAGAGAGCAGTAATACCCTTCAGCCACGTGGCTAAATGAGTGACTGCTGGAGTGAAACATTATCTATTCTATTTTTCCTTGGGGAAAAAATCATTGCAGTAATGGAATCTGCTTAGACCTACTAAGGGGAATTCCTCCTGGAGCATTAATACCTTCAGTGGGATTGAGAGCCACAGAACAAAGATTTATGCTCACCTTTTATGAAAAACCAAGAAACATGAGAATGTGGTCACAGTTTTCCAGTTTACAGTTTTAGCTTGTTGATCTGGTGTTTATTTTAAGGCATTATATTCCTAGGGGTATTACTCTAAAATTTGAAATAAGAACAAAATTAGCTTGTGACCTCATTATAACCAACAGTTGCATTTGCTATTTTGCATTTTTGTAGCTGAGACTAAATTGGGTGGGAAAAAAAACTAATCTCAGAGGTGATTGGATACTAAATCTTGCAAACCATTAATAATCTGCTAAAGCCCACAGTGCTTTATCTTATGTACTTTTTGTCAAATGGTTATGCTCTTCCAGACATTTTCTAATTAGCCTCTTTCAGTCTCCTTCTATCAGTTTTATTTCCCTGTACTACACTTAACACTCACATTTCAAAGCTTGTATTTTTATGCTAAATGCTTCTGCTGCATAATTAATTTGTCTTAAAAGAGAGTGTGTATGAATCAAACAGATTAATATTCTTCCCAGTCTTTCACAGTCTAAATTTATTTTGAAAAATTATTATGAAAGATTTTCTCACTCTATTTCTGTTCTTGGATATCATTTCCCAGGCTAGATTGAATCTTTTCTGCATAGAGGAGGGCAAAGATGTCAGTTGTTGCTGCAAAGTCTCCTAAAGCATCTCTACAGATGCTGTATAATTCTGTGTGACCTACTGTATGTTTAAAGCATGAAGGTTATAAACAGCATTTCTGCAAGAGCAGAGAAAGCACAGTGGAAATTTTAGCTATAAATAATAAAGGCAAAGCCATGTGTGCATCTCTCTTCTGTAGCTTCCCCTCTGCCTCAGTTTTATTCTAAGTTCTGCACAGAATAGAAGAACCATGTGAGTCTTGGTGTGAGGCCACTGAAGCAGAGTTTTCCCTCTGGTTTGGGTCACCCAACTCTACCTTGTCATTCACAGAATCCAGTAAGAACACAAGATCAGTCTGTCAAAATGTGTCAAAACTATTGCTTCTCTATCTTAAAAAGTGGGGAAGTCACTTTCTATTGTTTCAGTTCTGATTTATTTGTGTGAAAATTGCAGGTCCTCAAATTTGTCTGTTTCATCATCACATTTAATGTTTGCAGGTGCTAAAAATTTCCTTTTCTAAAATGACTCTGGGTAGCAGTCATTCTTTGGTCTCGACTCAGAAATTGTGTGATTCACTCCAAAGACTGTAATCATATGGCAGAAGAAGAGCAATTAAATATCAAAATTTTTCAATTACTCTTAATGTAGGGATTTAAATGTGTTCTGTTGCATTGTAGTGCTTTAGAATATTTTATGACACTTGCACAGGCATAGAGTCTGTAACCCATAAAACAAGAAAAAGGCCTAATTGCTCTGTGCATGGATTATTTATAACTGTGTGGTCTGTGAAGGAATAAGAGTCCATAAAAAGAATGCCACTGAGTGTTAAAACCAATCTGCTTGCTGCATTTTAATTGGGATGAGAGTCTTAGCTCTTAGGTTTCAGAAACATTGCATTATGGATATGGTGCTTGCATTCTAATTTTAAAACAGAAGTACGAGAAGTAAATATTGATAAGGAACTTTGTGTATCAGGGGTACAGTCACTATATGACAGGCAAAGCCATTAAGCCTTGGGTGATTTCTGTCTTATTTGTTCTGAAAGTTTAGATCTAGCAGTTTACTTGGGAGGGACATAGAATTGTTCATAGAATTACTGTGTCTGCATATGGATTTGTGGAGGCATAACTCAAGTTATGCAGAAGTGTTTATCTCAGCCTACCTCTCTCTCTTCTTATTTATTTCCTTGATTCATTTGTTCCTGCTCTCCCTTACTGAACACATGGATCTAGACCTCTCAGGACACCCACTGAAGTTTCCTTCTGGTTCTCCTTGTCTGGAAGATAGCAGCATAGGCTATACCAGTGCGTGGGTTTTGTGTAACCACCTTGGGCACACAACTTGTTTTAGGTTGGCAAATGGTGTCAGGAATGCAGAATACATTTAATTTCATTAAATGTATAAAACAATTTCTTCCTGAATTCCCTTAAGTGACACAATTCAGCCCAGAGTCAAGTTTTACATCCAAGTTGTTACAGAAATAGTAATAATTCAGTCATATAATGGCTCAAACAGCACTGTTATAGTGCACAATTAAAATCTGTCCCTATACTGATGCTAAAATCCATTATCACCCTTGAAGGCTGCTCTGGACACCTGGCACTTAAATTGATCTATTGATCCATTAATGCTCACCTTTTGCTAACCTATTGGTTAGGTAGTCTCCTTTAATTTTCCCCTTTAGTGAAGCAATTCCACTGATCTATGTGTAATTATGATCCAACATGCATGCTTTTTCAAAAACTGCATTTTGGGAAGCTTGTACTGGTTTCTGTGTGGGAGAAGTAAGGAAATTTCTGTTAACATTGATAACTATCCAGAAAAGGAAAATAAACCCAAACCCCCCCATAGCTGATCTACTGTATCTGATTTATATTTCACATGAATTAACATTTGTTACCTATGGCTGCAGGAAAATAAAACCTAGAAATTAATAAAACATCACAACTGATAGAGGTGAAAATGGTGAAAATTATTTGGGTGAAAATGGCACTTGGAGTTGCATTAACAGGACCAGGCTTGCTCAGTTCTGAAACTGAGGAATAATAGATGAGATGAAGAGTAACCTGAGTGCTCAGGGTTCAAGAAGGAAAATTGTTTGTTATTTTTCTTAGCAACATCTTTTGATTCTAACTTTTTCTCTGATAATTGGCAGCATAGCAGAAGATACATTCAGCAGTATCAACAAATCTGTGCCACATTCAGTTTAACCATTTACCCATGCAGTTGAAAAATCAATGCTGTTTAATTTAGGTTAAAGGAGGGCAAAATTGTGATTTGAAACACTTTTCCTTCATAAAGCAAGTATTTAGTTAAAATATCCTAAAAAATAAAATACTGCTTCAACAGAGTGTCCTAAAAATTACATAGTTAGCTAAATGTATATATTCCAATAGCCAGTAACTGCATGCTTAGAAAGCTAATAGTGTTTTCACTGGAAACACCAGGTGTTTCACACTAGGTGGTTATTTTGCTTGGAATAAAAGAACTCAAGCAAAATGTCTGCTGATATTGAGGATTCTAAAACAACACATACCTCCCCATACCTTGTCCACCATCTGCTTTGAAATCCCATTTCAATGTGTTTCATTATCCTATAAGTTAAATAAGAAAAGCTGAAAACATAGACAAGGCTTAACAGTAATGATGCATGTGAAGAGGGGTTATTTTTCTGTTTTTAATTGAAAATTGGTTCAGGCTTTGAAAAGAAACAAGCCCAGGTATTGTTTTGAAGCTGACTGTAAGATCAGTGCATTTTGTAGTGAAATTGTTGCTGGGCACTTTAAGGTAGTAGTAAAACTCCAGAGGTGAACAGCTATCAGTTAAGAATAGGTGCAGAATGCATTATAGGTGGAATTATTAACAACTTGGTGGAGGCTTCAAAGAGATGAGACCTGCAGCCATCAGCTCCTGTGCCCTGTGTGGATGCTCTTTAGGGGCAGGAAGCAGTGCAGGGGCAGGAAGCAGTGCTGTGGAAGGTTCAGTGTGTGTGCTGTGTGTGTGCATACGTGCATCCCCAGCTTTATGATGTGTGACACTGATTCAACTCTTCACTTGCATTTCCTCTGGGAACCCAAATGAACATTATAGGACTCTTGGGAAACCCAGCTATTAATACTGCATCACTGGCACTACAGCAGAGCTCAGATTATTAAAGCAAGCCAAAAAACCTCAAAAGTTCTTTTTCATTTATATTCCCTCGCAGTCGTATTTCTGGCCTATGACTGTAGTGTGTTGTAGATGTTCAAGATAAAAGTTCGTTTCAGGTGATAAAGTACACTTAAATTTTCATAAGTCTTCATGTAAAAAACAGATCCTAAGCTGATCAACTTGTACAATTTTATGATTCACCCTTAGTCACTGAAGCTTAGAGAATATATTCTAAAAATGCCATGTTATCAGTGGATTGTCAAGTCATTTCTGATTTAGCCCCTGGCTCTAACCACACTGTCCTTCTTTCTGTGAGAGTAATAAAAAGATAAGCCTTGAGAGATATGTAGGGGGGAGAAAGAGCTCATTTGCATTCAGATGAGCTATTCTTCCAGCCTCTCTCTCTATTTTATCTTATAAAAATTATCATAGATTTGATCAAAAGCAGAGAAAAGACGCATAAATCCAAAGGCAGGTTAACAGCAGAGTTTCTTATAATGATAGCTCCAGTAGAGAACTGGTGCATGGAAACCCATCCTTCACTCACTGAGACCTGTGTACAGTGCACCATGTTATTGATCAGGAGTATTAGATGTGACACTGGAATGTCAAATAACTTCACAATAAGCTGAAATACAGGATTTCATCTTAATAAGGTGTCTCTTAAAATGCTGATAGGGTCCCTTAGCTTTGATGACATCAATAAGTTTCTTTTTGGCCACCATTGCATATGGCATGCAAAATATTTTATTGCTAGAAACAATATTTCACAGAATGGAGGGGTGTGTTCACAACACACAGGTACCATACAATATCTTCAGCCATATCTTCTGATAATGCTTCTAAAATAAAACTACTAATACAAGCCTGTGGGGCAGTCTATTTGTAAATTTGTATTTCTAACCTAATGGAAATGTTCTTACATTCATTTAGAACAAATGAGTGCAGCCCCTCAGTGGTATGAAGTCATTTTGATCCACTAACCCAGCAACACTAGACAGAGGTATTTACCAGTGCAGAATCCTGCTAGGATGTACAAATGTAGATCTCTCTCAGCCTTCTCCAAGGATCCTTTAGCCTTGTTCCTCTCTGACAGACTGTTCAGGGGGAAGTTTGCTTGTGGTAACATTCTTTTGACCCAAGAATAAAGTTTAGAAAGCAAGTACCTCTGAGAACAGATAAACTCAGAATGTGGTTTTAAATGGCAGATTTACACAAGATGTAGGGCAAGTATTTTTCCTTTCACTTTTTTTTTATTAATTGCAACAGGGAAACAAGCTCCTATGTCCTTGCTCTGTATGAGACACTTCCTCTTTTTGTACAAACTGGAGAGGAGTGGACCTGGGAAGGAGTTGGGGAGGAAAAAGGACTGAAAACTGCTCTTTACTTTTGCCTCTGGAGGATCGAAATTGTTGACTGAAACCTACCTCAGCCAAGCATATTTTCAGTCTGTAGAAGCTTATTCCATTATGAATTTCTGTCCCCTGGCTGGATACTCAGCAGAATCCTTCCTGGTACTGTATATCCTTGCCTTGTCCCACTAAAATATTTTCCTTTCATTGTAAAGTGAGTGAGATTTTCCTCAGGTGGAATTTTGCAGTGTTAGGAAATGAAGATTTTATATGCACCTTCTGAGTGAGCCTTTTATAAAGGCTTCTGTATTACACAGAGGTTACACATATTTGGGTCTGAAGACTGATACAGTTCTAATCACTTTAAAATTGAACCACTTGGATTTGTATGGAAGGCAGCCATTCTCCATTACAGACTTTATAAAACAGTTTGTTCAGGTTATGGAAAAATACCTCCTGGAGATAGTCAGAAAAGTGCATCATGATGATCACAGGCATGGATAAGAAGACCAACAACTTCCTCATGTCATCAAACTTGAGGTCAATATGCAGACCTGCAGTTATAATTTTAATCCACAATAATCTGCAGACAATCCTTTATTATCTAAAAAAGTTGATACTATAATGGTGGAAGCAAGTTGAAGTGGGAGGAGTTGGGTTTCTTAAACACTCTTGTTTACAGCAGGATTGGAGAGGCTTTGCCTCTTGTAACAGTAAGGTTTCAAACTTGTGGTTAATCCTGTCCTACCAAATAGAAATTGGTGGCTGCATTGTTGCCCTTCCAGCAGCCACACAACAAAGTAAACTGCATTGTTCTAACTTCTGTGGAAGCAAAGGTTGCAAATCCCATAAGGAAGTGGTGGAATGGCAGGACACTGGATGCATGCTGTTAGCCCACAGCCTAAAAGGACTTGGAAATGTCAGTTATAGCCACATGATAAGTCCATTTGTGTAATTAAAAATAAGCTCCTTGCACTATCTGTGCTGCTCTATTCTGTATCAGCTTGGTAGATGAAACTGTTGGGGAAAAAAACCACTTTAATTTAACGTAGTTGCTCCATTGTAAATTGTGAAGATAAACCTGTGAAGCTATCAAATAAATCTTCCTTTGGCTTCCAGTAATAATTTTAAATGGGTAGCAAATAAATACTGCATAATCTGCTTTTAATGTATTTACTTTGGAACATAGACATATCACTGTATTACAGAAATGCAATATTTTCACACATACAATTTCCCCCTCAAATGGCCACAGGAAATGCAACAGCTTTTGTTTCCTGTTGCTTCTGTTTATTAATGCTTCAAGGTGTTTCTCTATATTTGTACACAGCTGTCATGGCATTAGAAATTAGAAATGTTCTAAAAATAGGAGTAAAAACCCCAGAGAGCTCCTCTTTGCAGCAGACACAGGCAACATTTGATCCTAATTGTTTTTTGCAAAGCATCCTAATTGAGAGCAGATATCAATAATGCAAACTTCAGAGGGTGTGTGGCTGCTCAGTACCTTAGGCTGGATTCAGGAAGGGCAGTGCTACAGAGAGCAAAGTCAAGAGTTTTAATCAACTAAGCATGAGCCATCCAGAAATTCAGGGTTCATATTGCTGATCTGTAGCAGGGGAAGGAAAGAATCAGGCCCATCTGATAGAAATGCAAGTCACAGCTTTAGCAGCCAAAGGATATGCAAATAAATGACTTCTATGCATTGGAGAGCATTAAGCATCAAGTTTCTGTTTCATACAGTTGTTTGAAGGCAATGTGGGGCTCCAGAGCTTAGTGTTTGAATTGCAACTTTAATTTCCTTATTTGCTGTTACTTAGACTGCTCTGAAGTAGTAATGAGAATAAAAAATGAAAGAAAATGTTATTTGACAGGGACTGTGGTAGGGCTTTCTTCACAGGCTTGAAATGGTTTTAATTCATTAAAATCTCCAGGTGAGGGGAAGATTGTATCCATTCCTCTCTTTTGAAACCAGATTTTCAAAGAAGAATCTAAAATTGCATTTGAGGGTTGTGGTGGGGGATTTTTCCTTTCTTTCATGTGCAATCTAAGAACTCCAATTTTACAGACCTATTTAACATCTGATCCATAAAAATCAGTCCTTTGCTTTGTATTTTGGGAACTCCTTAATCTTGGGAAATTTGTAATTTTCTCAGGGCATTGAAGGTCAATCAAATGCTGCAGGTTTCATTCTTCCTTTAATACAGTTTATGCATTGGGGTTTGACTCTAAACCAGAGATATTTTTTATTGACAGCCTAGCAGAAGTACTGCTGAACCCTGTGCAGGTAAATTGACTTGAGAATGATGGGGGAATGGCACTGCCCAGCCCCAGGGCTTCAGCACACTTCAGGTCAGGCTGGCTGTCTGGCTAGCTAATAATGGTGCATAAATAATATAATTAAGTATTCATCTTAATTGGTGAGAAATACAATTTTTCAAGTTAAGTCTGTTTCATCAGTGACCTCCCTGACTTTAGCCCAAGCTTTCTTGTCCCTGCTTTTCCTGTTTTCTCCCCTGTAATGATGGCTGGAAACTTGGTGGCCAGTGAGGGCCAGGCCACCACAATAACCATGGACACTCAGCCTTGGAGATCTGATCAGGAATCTGCTGTTAGTTCCCAGCTTTTCATTGCAAAGATTGACCTTGCTGCCATCACTGTGTTTTAATAGTGAATTTTCATTTGTTTGGTCAAACTCAAAACCAGCCTTACTTTTGAAGTGGAATTCTTTGTGGCTGATACTGTGAATATGGTGTTCATACTCACATCATACTGGCAGTAGAGTAGAACACCTCATAACTGATTTGGCAATAAACACCTAGCTTTTCTTCACTAAACCTGCACTAGCAAAATTCCTAAGCTGCTGATATCTATCTCTACAGTGGAAAATATTTATTGACTTTATTGACAATTTAATTTACTTTGTCAAGCTTTGTTGTTTAGTTTCTATTGATCCTGAGACACTTGGGGCTACTTTTGCTTCCTAAGGGATTAAACTTGCAAGCACTTAGAATCAGGTTTTGGGAGGAAGACTTTGTAATTCACTTCTGAAAAGCATAATAATGATGAATATTTCAGATAGAAATTATAGTATTTAGCATAATATGTGAAATTATTATGTGCAATTTAAAAAGAAATCCTGATAAATTAAATGAGGCTTTTGGGGAAAGCATGAGCTGGATTTTATGTTGAGTTTGATAACCTCTGATTCTGCTTTCTCTTTCTGCTGGAACTTGTAGCAAACTTATGTCCAAGTATAATTTTGTATAATTTTATTTCAAATTGAGCCTTTCTCACTTGGTATTGATGTATTTCAGGGAGAGAGGGGAATGGAGAAAAAATACCTACTTTCATGAATACAGTTTAAATTTCACATTTATGATTTGACACTTTCCAAAATTCCACTGAGCATTGGATCACATCAAAACTGAGGGAATGACTCAGGTACAAAAACTACATTTTATTCCCTCTATTAGGAGTTTTCTGTTGCCCACAAGAAAAGTTAAGGGGGAAAAAGTGCTATTTTCAGTTTATTCCTCTTTCTGGAGATGTCTTAGCAACTGTAGGACTTCTGAAAATCTTTGAACTACATCTTTATTTTTGAGGCTGTGTTGAACATTGCTTCTGTTAAAATGTTAGTACTTTGAACTTACTGTTGGTAGCAGCAGTGACTCTGATAAAGCTGTGCCTTCCTAATTAATGATACATTCTTAATGAAACAAATGTATTTAATGTGTTTAATAACCTCATGAGTATAAGATTGAATGAAGTAAATTCCCAGAAGATTTAAAGCAAAACACTGGTTTGTAAATGTCTTTCAGTATAGGTTATTCAGAAGTAAACAAACATTTACTTTTAACCTTCATCTACCTTTAATTACCCCATGCATATTCAAATTCAGATGCATGAATGTTGAACCAAAAGCAGACATAAAATAGTTAATTTAAATTCTCCTAATTCAGAGGCAAACTATTTTTATAGCTTTGTTTTGGTTTTTTTTTGTTTTTTTTTTGCTAAGGAAATGGCAAGTATTTATTTATCCAGTCCCTGCACCTTTTCCACCATCATTATTCCCAGTGATCCCTGCAGTGATAAGTGGCCAATGACCCTGGCACAGGGTGAGCTGCAGGAGCCTTACAGACCTGCCTGTTATTTCTCACAGTGGTAGAACAACTGCAACAGCACAGTGACATTTTGATGAAAGCTCATATTTTTCCCAACAGGTTATTATACAGGCAGAAGAAAATGCTTTCTTAAAGACCAACCACATCTTTTCTCTGCCTCAAAGGTCACATTTGTTTGGGTTTTTTTCTCTTGTTTAGGTGAGAGACAAAAAAATGAGGAGGAAACTCAGAGGAAATGCTGCAACTACTGACTGGTAGTACTTCTGTGTGAGTGTCTCCATTTACACCTCAAACTTGCTCTTAGAGACCTTAGAACTATATTTAAAAAGTATTTTGGTAGGTGGTTCCCTACTGACTATCTGCCTTTCTTCTTCCATTTGTTTTCTGTGCTTATTTGGTATCACTGCTGAACGTCACCCATAAGGAAACTGGTGTGGAAGAGTTGAGGAACTGGCTTTTGAAATTGTAATGCTGATCTGTAGGGTTTTTTCCTATTGGATTTGTAAAAATGGGTACTTCATCAAACTTGTTCAGAAAATAGCAAAACTGTCCTCCTTCCAGTGAGGGATCTGTATTTTAACAGAGGTGTTTGATGGTGTGATGAAGGAGCAAGATGCAGAGTAAGTCAGAGAGAAGTCATTTAAGCTGAGAGTACACGTGGTTGATTCCTGGAAATGAAATAACTAAGGTTTTGTTTTGTAGGAAAGTGAAATCTAATCCCATTGTGAGGGTTAACAGGATAGATATAAAGAACTCAATACAAATAAAGACTAGAAAGGTATGAAACAGGACTGGGCCTCACTGCCATAGCCCAGGCAGCCCCTGGATGTATTTGCCTGCCTGAATTCAGCCCTTGCCTGGGCCCCAGCTTGGGCTGCTCTGGATATCTCTCACAGTATTCCAGGGATGATCCTGTTCCTTTCCTGGTGCCCCAGGGTACTGCAAGCACCTTCTGGACCCACCTAGACCCCTCCTGGGGCCTTTAACCAACCCCCACCCAGGACAGTGCAGAGAGGGATAACTCCAAGCTTCTTTGGAAGATGGATGCAGGAGAATATTGCCCACCATCTTCTTTCCAGCTACCCCCCATACTCTTGCAAACACTGCTGGTGCACTCAGCCTCTCCATTCCAGGCAGTCTGCAGCTTCTGGTTAAACCAATCACTCTGTGTCCCCTCTTGGATGGAATATCAAGAAAACAACACAGCAATGTGCAGAGAACATGAACTTTATTTACTTCACTACTTCCGAAATCTATAATACGGGGTGACTAGAAGACTATGAGGTGAGAACCTTATGCCTAAAATACTTCAACTTTTAGAACTGTAACACTAAGGGGAATGTCAACTTCACGTGGAGAAGGTGATGGAGAATGCTATGACTAAGAATGGGGTATCCCTAACGCCTAAGATGGGGAATGTCGCAGTGCCCGGGCTGGGCACTGGTCACACATCCCTGCAATGCTCTGCATGCAGAGCTGGAGCTGGAGCTCAGTGCTGAGGGGAGACTCGGAATCTTCTCCTCTTCCAGAGGGCCCCTGCTGCTGCTCTCTTGGCCTTGCCCCTCTGCTGGGAGCAGTGCTGCAGGCACATCCGCAGCATGGCACGGTTGTGTCTCAGCAGCCGGATCAGCTTCGTGGGGCAGGTGTGGTTGTGTTCCTGGCAGCAGTCCTGCCCTGCCGGGGCCGAGGGGCTCAGTTGCTTCTCCTGCAAGGCAAAGCACAGAGATCCCAATGGAAGGGGCAGAGGGGCAGAGTGAGGCCAGGGCCTCTGGGGCTGCCTTTGGCCTCTGAGTGAGAGTCTCGGGCCTGGTTGGGCTGCCCCGGGCAGAGGCTGCAGCAAGCAGCTGGGGCTCAGCCCTGGGCCTGATTCTGGCTCAGCTCCCCTCTGCCACGGGGCCTTGGCCAAAGGGCTGCCCAAGAGTCCCAGCACTCTTGGGATCTGCCTCATCCTGCCAGCCTGACCCCCTCCCTCACCGCTTTCCAGCCTTTCTGGAGCCTTCTGCGACGATAGTATCTCAGGGCAATGGCTGCGACCAGCAGCTCCACCAGAAAGCACGTCCCAACCAGCAGTGCCATGTTCACGCTCAGCCCTGGGGTCAGCTCAGGGTCCATGTCCCCCAGCTCCTTGGCATGCAGGCCCGAGGGGCCCTGTTTAAGCTGGCTGGATGGGTCGAGAGGACGGACCATGAGCAGCAGCAGGTAAACCTGCAGCAGCCAGGCAGAGATGTGGCCAGTCATGGTGCTCAGTGCAACAAGCTACCAACACCACACAGGCTCTGGACGTCAGTCCTCGCTGAGGTCTGCTCAGACTGTGGGGCACAGCGGTGGCTGGGGACAGTTACCACACACCGTGCTGTCCCCAGAGGCTGTGATGTCACAATCATAGAATGCTCTGGCTTGGAAGCACCCTGAGAGATTGAGTTCCATGGTTACCATGGCAAACAGACCTGAGCCTGGAATGCTCCAGCCAGGCTTCCCTTGAACACCTCCCACAATGGTGACTGCACCAGTGCCCCCTGGGGCAGACCATTCCCATATCTAATGCCCCTTTCTGGGCACAAGTTCTTCCTAATGTCCAGTGTAGACCTCTCTTGGCACAGCTTCAAACCCTTGTTGGCATCTGCTCTCTCTTGTCCTTGCCCATCTCTGGGAAGGCTGGTGCTGCTTGTTGGCAGCACTCACCTGTACATGGAGCAGAGGCTGCACCAATGAGTGCCCCTCAACTTTTAGGCCATTCAAAGGAGTATTTGATTGTGCCTGCTGTGGAAAGGAACATTCATGTACATTGCCATTTCTTACAGGTGTTACCCCAGATTTCCATTAACAGCTGCCCTAGTGAAAGCAAGTCTGTTTTCATGAGTATTTGAAGGGTAATAAAACACAATGTCATCACAGGGAAATTCTGCTGGTTTTGTTTTACTGAGGTTTTGAGATGAGTTGCAAATCCCAAAAATTTTCTCCTTGGGGAAGTGGTAATTTCACACTTTAGATTATGGGGATATTGATTACTCAATGTTGAGGACCTAATGTAGCTTTCAGCACCAGAAATTTTAAACATCCTGTGATTGTCCATGAAACAAAAACACTTTAAATCTTTTCTGTGCACAGGAATTGCTTCTGTGTTATTTCACATAATCCATTAAGAATTTCATGCCTGGAAAAAGTCCATAGTGCTGTGTGATTTCCTTGATGCTGTTCTTTGGAATGGCTTTCCCCCTATTTTCTAAGCTGCCCCAGAAAGGTCATAGATGTGTGAGAAATTCTGAAAGGCAAACTGGTGAAGATCTTGCCTCCTGCTTAGAGGTCTGTGGTGAGCTGTGAGTCAGAGCTGATTTCACATGACATTGAAAACGCAATTTAACCTTTTTGTAGCAGGATATATTGATAAAATCAAAGCATAGCATGACTGACACTAGTAAATGAATTACAATGCTTATCTGGATTGTGTTTATTTGATTGTTATCCTAATATTGTGGTAATAATTAAATGTCTGAGTACTAACCAAGCTAACACCTGATTTGTAGTTGATTTTCTGTCCCTAATGTAGTGAACAGATTTTTAAGAATTATGTTTTCTCTCATAACTGAGCAATGTGTTGTTCACAGGCTGAATCTTAATATCAATTTGGTTTTGCAGAAGAGCAGTTTCACCTGAAGATGATTTTCCTTGCCCTCACTTTAATTTTTACTCTATGTATTATTGTCTGGCAGGTTGACCTTTTCAGATTGTGTGCTATGAAATGTTGCTACTAAGGATAGTTGGTGTCAAAACAGGGTTTTTTTCCTAGCTTTTATTTAAAATATTGAAAGATGAAAGGTTTCTAATTATGTTACAGACCTGCATATCATTAGGAACTTTACTTCTTCCCTGCTTGTGTCTAGAAAAACAGGTTAGTGCCAATTGAACTCCTAAAGCACATGTAGAGATCACAAGTGGTACTCAACTCTGGAAAACATAATTTTTGATAGAAATAATTTTTGCTTTAATAATGCAAGCTTATTCTATTCTAAAACTGGGAAAATTAGATATGTTCTTGACTATCTGCATTTTTATTAGTTTCTTATCTTTTACCACTTCTTCAAGTACCAGTTTTGTACACTTGCTGGCTTGTTAGGATCTTGATATTATTGTGAACTGTAAAATTAACATTTTTTGGTCTGTCTTCATCTGACTAAGTGATTCCTGTGAAAGGACTGTGAAGTTTTGTGGTTTAAGATGTAAAAGAAGAAGTTCAGCAGCCCTGGCAAGTACATGTGCCAGTTTAGAAGACGAATATGCAGAAACGCCCGTGCTTCAGCTGGAATATACAGTATTCTAGTTTGCTGCTGCTGGGGTGCTTTGTTTTGTTGGTCTGTGAATCCATATTCTATACAGTATCATTTGTCAGAACTCCATTTCACTTTTACAGTCCCTCTGTTTTCCCACTTCTGAATTATGGTTTTCTCCGTGCCTTTTATATGGGGAATTCTTGGTGATAAAAATAATACATGGTCCATAATGTTTTATGTTTCTAATTGGATTTTTTCCCTAGTTTTTAAATAATTCCCTTTTGTTTCTATTCAGGGAAAAATGCATTTACAATTTCAATGGTTTTTTTCCAACTGCTAATCCTACTCAAACACTGAATAAGGAAAAAAAATCCCCTAGTTTCGTGGAAAACATTCTGTGTTCTTACATACCTTTAAATTAATTAAGATATGTTTATATTACTCTCTTTTTAATTCCTTAATTTGGTAGAGTTTAGGCATCTCTTGACATGAAATAGATAGTGAAGAGTGCCTGCCTTCCTCTGTTTAACTGCTGGGTGAGCATCCCAGGCTTAGTTTAGAGATTTGCTTTTAAACATCCCTTATTCCTTATAAAATCTCTCATTTTGCTTGTTTGTAGTTGTGTTAGAGCATAAAGAGGAGGGAGATCACCCTAGAAAATTTTTCATCTGAACTGAATTTGTACCCTACAGCCCAACAGTGACTGCTCCTTCATTTTCTCAAGGCATGAAGGACACAGGGAGTTCCTCATAGCCAATTTTGGGACAGCAGTCATTTCTCCTTGACTCCATGGAATGCTGTGCAGAGCAGCACTGCAGCTCTGAAGGGCAGGGACATTCCATGAGGGTGAATAATAAATAATTCCTGTATCTTGAATTGTTTCAGAGCTAACACAGCAGAAGGAATTGTTTCCCTATTGTAGCTCCGGACAGGTTTTGCTGTTCAAGAGCACCAGTGTAAGATGGGTAAGGGGTTTCTGTGGAGGGGAAGCAGCTTGTGAGGCTGGACCTGTGTCCTGTGGGCAGCCCTGTGATTTTAAGCAGGAGTGTTAAGAGGCAGAGGGATCTGGAATTGAACAAGGATTTGGGAGATTAGTAGGTTTTCTTGCTAGAGGTGTGAGAGGGGAAAAAGTCTTCTACAGTCATGGAGCAATTATTAGACAAGGTCCTGGAACAGCCTCTGAGGAAGGTGTTGCTGTTGCATATGAATTTCCTGGAGCTCAGCTGATGCACACAAGATTTGTTATGACTAACAGGATTGCAACTAAACAGAATGCAGTCATTTTGCTTGTAATTTAGTGAGGCATCTTTTGATCCATGATGAGCTGAGGGCTCACTGTGCAAGGCTGAAAGTAAATGACATGCTCTAAAGAGATTTTGGTCTTTGTGACTTATTGAAGGTGGATAGGACATAATTCTTTCCCTCATTGGGACTGCATAGTTTAGTTTTATCTCCTCTGTTGCTAAGTGGTGCTAAAAAAAAGTGTTATTTCCATCAATTTTGGTTGCAGCAGAGACTCAGCTGATTAATATGGATTTAAGTAAGGTTTGTAAAATAAAATAAAATAGTCTGAAAACTTGTTAGACAACCCTATAGTCAGTCTTAATAGAAAAGGAAGAAGCTGAACTTCCATCTTAATTTCAGAGATGATTCCTCTGTCCTGCCTGCTGTTCCCATGTTGGGTATGTAACCCCCACACTTCATTTTGATCCTTACCCCTGACTGCACCAACTCACCTGCCTTCTGCTGCTCACCTTTGCCTTCTTGTCAGATGAAATAGAAAAGATTATTATTTAATTTACTACATTAAAATGTCTTGGCAATTTTTAAAATCCACTTTGCACCTTTATCTTTGGCTGAATACTAGTGCTGGCTTATACCTAAGGTAACAAATGTAGATGGAAATGCTGTGCTGAACACAACCTAATTATGTTAGGGAGAACAGTTATTGCTGCACTGCTAGGAAAAAGATTAAATTGGACCTGTGGGACAATATGCCTGATTATACTAATTGGTACCTGTGTTTGTAATGTTTAGCTACATTTTTTCCCTCAAAAGTGTGAAAGAATACTTGGCCATCTAATGTGGCCATGCAATTACTGCAGCTTCGTGTTACCATGCTGGGGCATGCATGAATGGCCAGTTCAGCACTTAACTCTCCATTTATGCATGTGGCTCTTACAGCCTGTTGTTATGGTGATGTCAATTTGGGGTGAGAGCACATCTATCTCAAAAAGTCATTAGCAGAGTTGTTAAGGTTTTCAGAACACTTGCTTTTCCTGGATGCTGTCATGAAATCTAATGATGAGCTACCTTTTCTGTGAGAGAATTTAGTTCCTTACACTGGGAAGGGAAATGTTCAGTGTCTCACACACACAAGGACATTCCTTATGGCACAATTTTATGATATCCAAGAGAGTTCTTTAACAGAGCATCATTCTTTCAGATTAATTCATTGTTTCTATATTCCTCAGGTAGATTACAAACCCTAGCAAACTACTGGTGGTTTTTGGTTTTCCTGCAGCCAGCAGCACAGCTCACCTCTCTCAAAGAGGCTCCAGCAGGAAAGCACAACTCACTCTTTTCATCCCAACACATGGACAGGAAAATCTTTCACAGCTCACATCCCAATTTCTTAGGGAGCAAAACAACCTTGTCTCATCACAACAGATATTCTCCTCATCAAAGTCCCATGGACAACTGGACAAAGCCTCTTCTTTCCATGCTTGGTATGTACCAAGGTCAGCACCTTTTTTTCACCACTGCTTTAGCATGACATTGCCTCTAACTATGAGGTGGCTAAATCTTGCTCCAGTTACAGTTTACCTGTCTCACCTGCTCCTCTAAAATCGATTTACTCATGAAAATTAACGAAGTCCATTCTTACTACTGGTGCCTTGCTTTTGCAACACATAAAGAGATCTACTTTAAGAAATTTATCCACACAGAGTATAATTAGCAGTTATACCAATAATAAAGTTTTCATTGTGTTCATTTTGTGTTTTTATCTCTGATTCAGCCTCCACTTAACCAAAATTACTGGAAATCCATAACAAATCACTGACTATGCCAGTTATTTATATGATTCAATACTGAACCAACTGGCTAACAAAATCCCATTACCTTGGTCCTCCACTCCTTAGTGTGAGGCTTTAATTTCTTCAATAAACTTTTCCCAGGCAAACAGAACCAGCTTGCTGGGACCAACATCTTCTGTCCCTTGACATTTGTTACCTTTAGAGGTAATGCAAAGAGGCCCTGTAGGAAATCCAGCCTGCTTTAAGCCTCTCTTAATTGATTTTCTGTGACTTTTAATGATAAAGCCTCTCAGATTGTTAGTCTGAGTTATGAAGGGAACTGGGATGATCCACTTCAATTAATGCAGCATCTTCAATTTCCCATTAGTTGCTGACAGCATCATGCTGAAAAGTCCTCCTCATCTGGGACCAAAGGTATCAGACACAAAGCAAAAAAATTATTCCTAACTCCAGGAAAAGGACATTTGGCATAGAGGGAAAGAGATGTTGTCCTAGACTGAGCCAGAGAAGTTATAATCTAGTGAGGCCAGTTATTCATCTTCTCACTGTAGCCCTTATGCCTTAGCAGGCTGAAAAACTTCACTTTTTTTCCTACCTGACTTTCAAAACAATTTCCCAGCTGGTTGCCTGTAAAATTCCTGTCATCCTGGGCATCTGGCTTTGTATGTATTTCTGTCTAGATGCTCTAAATCATTGGAAGCCATTCCAGCCACAATGTGGCTAGAAAACAAGGCCATGAGAGATTTATAATTCTTATGCAGCAGGATGCCAGCCTTCTTTCTAACCATGTTTCTTTCTTTTATTTTTTTTTTCCCCCACTGCATGTGCTATGGAAATCAAAGTGTCCATTAGAAAAGGTTGCCTTTTAAAAACAAACATTCCTCCCTCAATGGAGCCATACAAAGAAAGAAACAAAGCCCAAGATATTCTTAGAATGTGTTGCAGTTGTTTCTTTGTTGGAATGTTACTTTTCCACTTAAAATTTAAGAAAATAATATGGACCCTCCTCAAAAGCAGAAAGCCTACAGACTTCAATGTATCTTCAACTAGAAATAAACAGGATAAGTGGATGAAGAAAGGATGTTCAGAAAGGTTAAATGAAGTTAAAAGGAAGCAGACAAAAATATCTGGATTATTGTAGCCATATTACTAAAATGTGTGTGTCACTAACAGATAAGTCTGTTAATCTCTCTAAGAATTTATTCCTCATCTAAAACTGAACATTTAAATGCTTTTTCATCACAACTCACTGCTAAAGGATAGCATAAAGAGTGGGGAACTGGACATCTGAAGAGATACATCCTTTAAGGCTTGCAATACATTTAGTAGGTCTTTTTATCCTTGTTCATAACACAAAGCTCACAATACAGAACCATTGTACATCCCTTAAATTATGACTTCAGCAGAGAAGCAAGAAAGACAAACTATTGTAGAAAATATGTTAAAATATTTCAGGCTGGGTTAACTGCAGGCAAATCTGGATCTTCACTTGACAGACACGCCTCTGAGCAGTGGAGTTTTGAAGTATCACATCAAGTACTTGAAATGTGTGTCTACACTTCCCTGTTTTCTAAGGGCATCCATTCAAGTGAATATTCCTCAACCCTTTCTCTCTTCACCACACACTGCTGAAACCTTCTGGGACTTTCAAACAATTTAGGGGGGCGTGTTTTTGGTTTTTGTTATGTTTAGTTGAAATAATTTTAAGCAGCCCATGGTGGTTTTTAGCAGAAGAGAAATTAAATTGATGGAAAACTGCATTATTTGATAGCTTTTGCAATCTGTGGCTATGGCAGTGTGCAATATTTGGGTCAGATTGTTTTGAAGCAGTTAATTGTCTGCCCAACTGAATGCTCAAGCATAATCAGGCTGATTATGTTCAAGCAGTTGTGAAAGTTCAATGTACAGTGAGAAATAGGATAGCAATTACCCTCTAAATTCCTTTGCATGAGCCACAGGAGGTACTTTTGCTCAGGACTGGAATCCTGGATAATTTGTATCATCAACACATTTCTGCTTTTAGTTCCTAACATGTTTTCCAGAAAAAAATCAGCATGCAAATGAGTGAAGTCAATTTGTATGTTAATCCTCAGGCAGCTATGAGTGGGAGACACCTGTGATTTCAGACTTCTAAAACTAAGAAAAGTTCAGTAGTTAAAATTCTGAGCCCTGAAAGTACAAGACAACTGCTTATTCCAGTACTCATTAAAACCATATTCCAGCACAGCCCAAAGAAGGTGCCTGTGCATTTAAAATATGGGATTACATTAGGCTTTTTAAACTTTGTTTTATTGGCCTTTGAATATATGTGGTATTTTAATATGTGGTGTATGTATTGTTGAAATCCCTAGTGTTTTATCTTTAAAAATATGTTCTTAAGAAGGCTCTTTTCAAACATGTATTTGGTGCAAGGAATATGCTGTCAGAATCAGTAATTTGATATTAGAAGTTATTCTTTCTCTTAGTTTTCTAGACATGGTGTGCAGGCAGGTAAGTTAGGAAGTTTTTAGGTCAAATGCTCCCAACCTGAAGGGAAATATTTCTTCCTCTGGGTTTTGGGCAAAGGTGTCTTACTGCACCTGGGGCTGTTGTGTTTGGCCATTCTGGCTGGATGTCACACAGATTCCTCTGGGCTCAGCTGAGAAGAACAGAAAAACAGCAGAATATTTTTGTGATCTTGAGACTGCATCTGAAATACACAATCAACTTCTGCTTAATCAGCTTCATGATGGGTGAATATATTAAAATAACAAGCATGTGGAAACATTCTTTTCCTTAATCAGTTTCATTTTCTTTTTCCAGCAAATCTACACCTGTTGATTTAACCTAGTTGAAATGTAATTTTTTTTTCCAATCAGAACTTTTAAAAGCTATCATTCTTCTGGTTTTCTTGTAAAGCAACAGTTTCTTCAAAAAGATCCTACAAATTCTCTGAAGCCCTGAGGTCCCTATGCATTTGAATGAATACAATGGCATTCTCATGGTGTTGTTAAATCATAGCTGTGTGTTAATGGTTTTTTTGGTTGAACCACTTTGATTTGGTTCACTTGGAATCTGATAGAATTCATTTTCAACACAAAACTCAGGTAAATTTAGAAGAGAAAGGAAATCCAAACTCTGCTTTTCTGTCAATACATCTTTATGATCTATCCTTCACAAGAGGCTCATGCTCCCCTAATAATGTGGGATGACAGGTAATGGGGGAATTGTTCTGCTGCTGAGCTGACCATAAAAACAGGAAGAGATTAATGAAATCATCAAACAAGGTTTAAAACAGCAGCTTTTATTTCACAGCACCTTGCAGACAGTGCTGCACAAAAACTGTGAAATCTTGCTCCAAAGCCTCATGATGCTGAAAAAGTAAATTGCTTGAGAGGTTTAAACCCAGCACTTACTCTGTGTTTTCTAGACTGTTCTTCATGTGTTTTCCTAATTCTCCCTTTGATGGCAAGTGGCTTGGCAACAGAAGGTGATGACTTGTAGTATGGAATTTCCCCCTGAAATATGTAATTTAAACATTATCTCTAATAGACACAGCCTCTTGCTGGTAGGTATTAGTTCAAAGTAGAGATCATATCCATCCTCAACAACAAGTTTACTTGTTTTAGTTGAGCATTCCTCTGCAATTTCACATTGGCTCAAGTTCTCCTTCCTTACCTACTTGTGTTTCAGATGGGTAATCTTTCTTCCTAAAAATTAATTTCCCAGAGTCCTTCTATTATTTCTCCAATTTGGGGATCTCCTAAGCATAAATGACTACTCTGACAGGGGCATTCCCATCTGTTCCAAAGCTTTTCTGGTTTTGCATTCATCACAAGATTTATTCAGTGAGGAGAAAATCCCTTCTGAGAATCATTCAGGGGCACCCAACACCTATAGAAAGAACAGTCCCCTTCTGAACTGGAAGAATCTCCCTTCCTTCGTAGAAAGAACCATCTGAAATTGTTTCCCCACACAAAACTTGCCCATGCATTCTCCATCTCACCTGATGGAGGCACAGGTTCCAGTGCCTGCTGTGGGTAACACCAGTGTGGTGAGAACACCAAGTACCCTGAGTTCTCAGCCAAAAAGACACTGTCAAAGACTAAATGGTCAAAAGAGAATCTGTTAAAACATGTTGGTAAGTAAAATAGCAACAATCACAGCGGCCAGATGGTGCTCACAGAAAGCTTGAAAGAATTAATCACCGTGTTCTGTAGGCTGGTAACAAAAATATGTTTGCTATATTTAAATGAAGATATGTTACTGAAGACTTTCAGAGTAATTAGAAATTTCTTGAAACTCTCTGTCAAAATTGTATTGGAAGAACTGTAGGCCAAATGATTCAGACCCAAATAACTTGGTTCAAGCTTTAGTTGCTTAGTCCAAACATTGTTCCCTTCCTTGTCTTTCCTGTTGAATATTTTAGCCCTCATGTCTTCATCTGGTGAAGTATTTGAGAAAAGATTTAAAATCAAGGATCAAAGAAAAGAAGAAAGCCACACTGTGCGGTAAGTTGTGAACTGATATATTTTAGTATTTTATAAATTGCTCTATTTTATATATTAGTATTTTATAAATTGCTCTTCTGAATCCTCCTGTCAGTGACATCCCCAATGGTTTCAGCTCAGCCATGATTCTTACCTTTAGGAGTCCTGTTTATTCACTGTTGCTTTCACTACCAGATTACAGTTGAAGTGGCTGTGAAAATCTTCTTGCTTGAAGACAGCTTTCCGTGTTTTCACCTTTAAAATAGATTTAAAGACTCATTAAACAAATCTTTGAGTTATGCTACAATAATTTGGATGCTTTTGGTGCCTTTTTTGCTCCTGCCACATATTCTTCTTTTTCTAAAAAATTTTTGTCATTATTCTGTTGTCACATTTTCCACTGATATCAGTGAACTCTGCAATGGACTCTACATTTCTTGCAATTAAAAATAAAACCTAAACCAAAACCATAACCAGCCAACTCCAACCATGCCACGTCTTCCTTTCCATAAATGAATGTGAGTTTCTCTAATTTACTCTTGTACAACTTGCAGGGGGAAAGAACTAGAAAAACTTTTTAAAAAAAGGCAATGGCTGATCTTTCTTCCTTTTCCTCAAAGGAGAGGACAACAAGATTTCTGATAGGTTTTCTCTTGGAAGACAGATGAGAACATGCCAAGCTTTGTGGATTGGAAATCAATGTGCATAAAGCAAGAAAAATGGGCAATGTTATCAAGCACAGAGTTTGCACAGTCAGTGAACTCCAGAAAAAATGGGCTATTTTCCCATCTCTCCCTAAGCTGGCAAGCTCCAACAAAACTGGCTCCATCTGTGATTCCTGTTCCTGCCCCAGCACACAGTGTTTGTGCTGCCTTAGACTGACCCACCCGTATCCTGAGAGTTCTGTGCATTTTTTGGTGTTATCCAGTCTTGTTTGGGGTTTTTTAATGGTGATTATCAACAGTATTTTTCTTCTTTATATGAAATGGTTGCCTACACCTTGTGTATCAAATTTTAAATATTTCTTTTCTAAAACTTACTCATAAATTCCCTCTCTTTGCTACAGTGAAGTTCCATACTGGAAAGAGTATTAGAGAAAATATTTGTAGCTAAGTGCATCCACCTATATCCAATTGACTTCTGTGGTGATGAGTAAGTCCCACAGCCAATTTTAGGACATAGCATTAATTGTTCCCTTCCATCAGGGACATGACATCAGCAAGGTTTTGTACCAATCTGTTGTGCTTTTTAAGTATGAAAGTGGCTCTTCTAATTCTTAACCATTCTGTCCTGGCCTATTCCATGTGTAGAATGTAATTAGGTTTATTTGGAGGACTCTGCAGAATGTCTGTGAAGGGAAAGTGTGGGTGGAATCTTGGCCCTATTTAAAGAGATGAAAAGTTTCCATTGCCTGGAATGAAGTTACAGCTTTTAACTGGGGTTTTGTACACAATGAGATAAGCAGCAGGCAAAGCTCCTCGGTTGTGGGTATTTCTTATCTCAAAGGTAAGTTGTCATAAGAAACTAAGCATTTAGAATCTTCTGACAAGTACATTATTGTCAATTCTCAAAGTGCTAAAAAAAATACCACTTGAGTCAGTGAAAAATCTGGGTAGTTGTGGAAAGAATGAAGGGTACATCTTTAGAAAATATTCCTTATAGTCACACTGAGCGAGATTTCTTGGCACTGAAGCTCTCATTCTGTATTGGAAAATGTGTTTCTTCATTTATATGAGATAAGAATTTAATGCAAATCTCTTTCCCTAGAGAGGAAGTCCTTTCATTAGTGCAGAAGTAACTGTAAGTTAATTTTAAAGGTTTTTGCAGTAAAATTATTTTAATCTGCCAGAAAATTTACCCGGATATATATGAAGATATTACCTATTCACATTCATTTGAATAACAGAAACTCACACTATTTTCTTACTGAATCTGTGAAGCAATATTCAGTTTAAATCCCTGAAATTGCACTGCTGCCTTAAAATGTTAACATGATACAGGGAATCAGAGCTAGCACTGAGGAAAGTTCTGGACTATTCTCCATGGAAACAGCATCAGTCATTATCCATGGGATAGTGAAGATTTTAAAGCTAAACCTAAAAAGCTCTGCCCTTTCTGTATCCCAATTAGGCTGAAAAATTTATGGGATAATCTATAGATAATCAGTCAGTTTTTTCTTTGCTTGTAAATAATGCTACAATCAGCTTCACAAATTGAGTTCTATTCTCAGTCTCTCTTCTGTTGTCAAAAGAATTTAAAATCTGCCAAATTGAAAACAAGCAAGTAAAGCACACTTGGCTTATTTTGCCTTGAGTATATAATAACTTTTCTCAGTCTGCTGGCTGTGCCACTCTGAAATAAATTACACTTGTTTTTGCAATATAGGGAGTATCTGTTGATAGTATACCATCTTGTCATCCATTTCAAAAACATTTGTGGCTGCTGATAGCTCTGGAGTCCTGAATTTTGATTAAGGAATTCAATTTTGAAATAACTGCTTCCCATTTCTCTTAAATGTTCCATTACAAATGCCTTTACTGCAATTTGATTTTTGTTTTCTTTGATCACCTTCATCAATTAAAGGTAAAAATGCAAATTGATCACTAAAGGTCATTAGGAAGGGAATAGAGATGATGAAAATGCACATTGGCATCTAGAACAATGTGTGCAATTCCAGCTTTTTTATCTCAAGAAGTGAGTCAGAAGTATGGAACAGTTTCTCCTATGTGTGTAAGACATGGCTGTGTGTCTGTATAAAGAGACTTTTACTGCCATTGAGGGGAACAGGAGATGGGAAATGAGCAAAGAACAGAACTTGAGTCAGACTGGAGGGTAGAGTGGGGCTGGTGACATGTTCAGAAATGGGGAGCATGTGCTGTTCAATAAAGTCATGTCTGCCAAAGGACAATGAAAACAGAAGTGACCAAATTTTTGTAGCTTTCTATAAGTCAAAGAAAACAGATTTCCATCAAATCATGCCTGTTCTTTCATCAGTCTGAGGTTCTAGCATGTCTCTCATTGCTGTTTGCTCCTTTGGCCACTTCTGTATATTTTGCTGTGTATTTTACTGTGATAATACCAAGATGGAAATAGCTGCAAAGATGATCATCATAGCAGGCAGCTGGTAAGAGACAGCCACAGGAATGAATAAGGATCCAAGTAATGATGGGGAGAGAAATAAAAAGTAACAGAGAAAAATACCAGCACTCACAGTTCAAACCATGGTACATCAAGGAGGAAAGCAAATCTTGGGGTATTTTCCAGCTGTGGCTGTTCTAATTTAATTTCATTCTCTTCACTAGTGTGTATATGAAAATAGAGTATCTAGCACTGACAGAAATTTCCTTTGCTTGTATTAAACATTTGTGTAAAAAAATAATCAATATTTTATCTGGATTGTCTCGAACCAATTTTTAAAAAATATTTTTGTTTTCTTTAAAGGGAAAAAGTTAGGTTTTACTGAGTAATCAGACCAGACTGTACTAACAACATTGCTTAGAAAGGAATCAGTCCAAGCTGAATTTAGTGGTAAAGGAACCTAACAGTGTTGTTTCTCTAGTAACAGAAAAATAGTGCAAAGAGATCAATGTCTTCACAGGAAAGGCCATTAAAATTCTCTTATTGCAGTACAATTTTTGTTTTGTTGCTGATATCTTTTTCTCTGCTCTTCTCACCAACTTTCTAAATTCTAGTGAAAAATAATCTTTTTTTCTTTCACAGATAAAATTATTTTTTCAGCTGTGAATGAAACCAGGATTCTTTTCTAGATAAAATAGCCTGAAACTTGTTGGTTTATTTGCAAATGCCACTTGAAATTGTGACTTTGACCTAATGAGTGTAGTGCTGAGCCTCAAGCTCTGTGCTCCTGCATGGCCCCACGTCCCTGCTTGTGTGACTGGATGTCAGCTTTGAGAAACAACCTGTCCTTGCACGGGGGCTGAGGGGTATGTGCCATGCTTGGAGATAAACTGGGAAAAGCTGTTACTAATTTCTGTACTTGTTTATAACAGTAGGAAATGAAATATTCCTACTTGGAGCAACATGGAAACAGAAGGACCTGTTAAGGGTGAGAATGGTAGTTGGATAAACAGTCCCAGCAATGTCACCAGGAAAAAGAGGCTGCTTTTTAATTCAAGGAGCAAAATGGAGGCACTTGGTAAATTCATGAAAAATCATAGTATTATACTACTGAAAAGAAACAACACAGTGGAATAACATCCACAACACATCTTGAGGGTTTTGCATAGGGCAGGGAAGGACAATGGGAGTGAGAAAAGTATACAGAATCCAGATTAAGTATGAGTTGGTTCATTTTAAGTGAGAACTATAGGCAAGAATATATCTGTGACTGCAGTTGTCACTTTTAATAGGACATATTTTGGTTCACAGGAACTTTTTGTGAAGTCAATTGCATGCATATAAATGGGGAAAGACTGGAATTTCTTAGAGTTAAAAGAGGAAAAATGTGTATCACAAACGTATATAAGAAGTGTGGGAAAGAGGAGGGAAAATGTATAAAGAACTCTAAAAATAATGAGAAGATTATTTGCAGAAAAGCATAGGATTGAATAAGAACCCCCAAAGACTAGAATGAACAGATTGATGAAGAAAAGAGTCATAATTTGGAGGTCAAGAAATACAGGGCTAAAACCAAATTTGACAAAAGTAAAGCAAACTCTGATTTTACAAAGATTATTAAAACATGTTTCCATGTTTTTGTCTTGGAGTAACTTCTGATGACAGCCTACTCCACGATCCCCAGCTTTATGCCCAAAGTGGTTGCTGGATCTTTAGGGCCCAGGCCCAGGGGGGCTTTGGGCAGGAATTTTCAGAGCCTCACGGCCCAGGGGTGCTCTACAGTTTGGTTTTGCTTGGCTAGCTTGGTTTTCTTGACCCAAGCAAAAAGCTTTTCCCTTCCCTGGCTCAGAGGAGCTGCAGTAGCCATCTTCCAGCTGCTCCAGGTGAACTGAGGCCAGGGCAGCTGTTTACTTTTCTTCCTTGCATTGTGGGGCATTCTGTTGTTAATAAACTGTTGGGTTTGGCTTTTGGGGATTTTTCCCCCTACTTTATTATTATTAATTTTCTTTAGGTGGAGGGAAATTGTTGGAACTCTTTGAAGAAGAGTACTCATTGCAAAGTGTCCTCTCTTATGTTTGTCTCAAAACTGAGACACAATTATATTTTAATCTACATAAAATAAAAAGAGAATAAAATCTGGAACATTATCAAAAAATCATTCAGAGAGGACTGAATTATCAAAACTAAAATACTGGGATTTATAAAATGAGGCAATATTTTCTTGGTGACAGGTAACAAGAATTTTCATCAAGAACTGAAGATATGATCTGGAGGAAATGATAGAGATGGAGAAGGACCATAAATACCAGAAGGTACACCCCAAAACTGGTGAAAAGGAAGATAATGTTGTAGAGCACATCCAGCAAGGTAATTCCAACAGAAAAATATTCATACTATTGAAAAAGGGAAACCATATACAGTCTGAGTCCCCCACAAAGGAGGGGTGGGGCTGGAGAGATGCAGAGGGCCTAGAAGGGGATGGAAAATGAGTGGCAGAATTGTGTTTGATAGGCTTGGACACAGGGGAGACAGACAGACAGACAATATTATATATCTGTATTAAAAGTGTGGATACTAGAGGCAGAAGAAGAAACAACTAGGACAAACACCAAGTTTTCAACTAGTTAGGTATAAATCAACTCTGAAAATTAGAAGTGGATTTCTGATCATTAAATGTGGCAAAGTTTGCAGCAGTCCTCAAACAAGAGCAGTGAAATAATTCAGAAATTGTCCAAGTCTGAAGTTTGCAGCAACTCAAAGATTTTCTATATTGCTAAGTAATTGCCATTTCCTTGGTTTAGCTTCTCTCACTATATATATTTAACCTTTTATGAGAAGTGACTCAAAAATTAAGCTTTTCATCTTCTGAGACTCATTTTCAGGCCCCTCAGTCAGGCATTTATTCATTAAAGTCTGTGATGCATCAGAGCTACTTGTCTGCTCTTGGATATCATGAATGCAAACATTTGCCATCGGGTTGTTTACAGTGTCAGCCCTGAATAAACATGCAGGAATTACCAGGTGGTTACATTGTTTTAGCTGTGACAGATCTATGGCCTGATATTGCTGCTTTTATTATCTGTTTATTTTAAGACACTTAATTTAGTGCTGGGGGAGTAGACTCCTCCAAAGCAATTAACATCTGTTGCTGTTGTTACTCTGAGCATTTGCAGCCCATAATGTTCTTGTCCCCTCTGGTAGCCAAAGGTAAATAAGGCAACATCACTCAAGTGTCAGCGTGGAGGGACCTGGGTGAGGAGGGGACAATGTGTTACCACAGAATTAGGTCAGATTTTTATTCCTGAAAACATCTTTTCTGTGGGAGTTCACATATAAATAATACGAAAATTGGAATTTAAATGACAGTTTAGTATCAAAAATTTTATTTCAAAATGCATATATTAGTTTTGCATAAGTATATTTCTTAAAAAAAACCCCAAGCAACCCACTCAATAAACCAGGAGTGAATATTGCTGCCTTTGGGTCAATGCTTTTGAAATTGCAATCAGATTTCCACTCAGTTTAAGCTATTTCCTTTCAGCCTTTAAGTCTGAAAAGATTGTGAGTGGTTATATATTTACATCAGGTAATTGGTATTCCATAGGTGGGAAAGGTGGACTTGTTAGTGCTCCTTATTGTCAGGATCCCCATCACATTTTACTGTCAGCCCTTATTTTCAGGTATGTTTGTAGCTTCCAAGTGACCTCCCCTCCTTCCCCTGCCACTGTCTCCTTTTAGATAACTTCTTCCTGCCATTTCAGCTAAAATAGCCATTTTCTGAAACTGAATTAAGGAAAAATTCTTACTGCCTATGCTAATAAAATCACATAAGCATTTAATCCAAATGATCTCATATTCTCTGTGTGGTGGAGCAGAGGCTTGAGATCAGAGGAACAATCTTGTGCCTGGGATGAGTTCTTTCCGTCCCTGCGAAATTTGCCTATCAAGTCACTAGTCTCTGAAAAATCCCATTTTATGGACATTTACTAGAAACATATGGATTTTGGGAGCTGAAGTCTCTGAAAATGCCCTGGGCACTAAACCTTCTCCAGAAATACAGCTTCTGAGTGAACTGTTGCTGTTATCACTCCTCCCCACTGCAGCAGGTTTTCCTGCAGGGATTGGGACCGTAGGGACCATGACCGACCTTGGCTGTTTGTGCTGTCACCAGTTCTTGACTACAAGATGGAACAATCAGGGGCTAATTTGGATAGCACTGGATACCTTTATTTTGTATTTTTCTTCTGCAAAATGTTCCTAGGGAAAGGAAGGAGGAGAACAAATCTGTGATCTGGCTTTATTTCTTTTTTTAAAAGGAAATTTATTTTCTGTACCATTTTAATTGTAGTGTTAAGCTTTATAGAACTTGGAATGACCAGAAAAGAAGTGGTGCCCTTTCAGGAAATACAAGGCCTTTTATTCAGCCCTGTGTTTAGCCACACAGTGAGGGTAGGTAATTAAATAGTGAATAAGTGCTCACTTACCAGCACAGGGCATGCACATGGAAATGCTCCTGCAGTCAGAGCACCTTTAGTAAGCACCTCTTCATATTCCACATCCACAACATCTTTATATGATGTTGTGCCATAACAAATGGGAAGATAACCTCACTTTTCTGCCCGTTCATTTTTCTTGTCTTCACCCAAATTATTAAACAGAAAGTGATAAACACAGCAATTTCAGCATTCAATGAAACAACCATTTTTTCTTACTCCATCTTTCTTTGAGGGATATTTCTCAAGTCCCCGTTTCTTTATACATGTGGAAAGAATGCAAAGCATAAACCCTTCTGACTCATGTTTTCTAAGCCATTTTGTCATCTCTGTTGTTCTCATCTGCTTGGGTTTCAATTTGTCTTTTTAAAATGTCATGTCCCAAACTGAATCAAATCAGTCCTGCTGCTGAAGCCTGAGCATTGCTGAGCAGAGCAGAAGGATTATTGTGCTGGTTTGACACATACTGTTATTGTTAATATAATCATGTGTAGCATTTGTCCTTTTTTTTGTGTAAGCATCTTATATGTGAATTGCAAGCAGTTTATGATTTAACTTCTAATAACTGTGTCTGTCTTTGTAGGAGTGTTGCCTGGCCCACATTTCTCATAAATACTTGCTTTGGGTTCAATATTCACTAGCATTGCAATCTTTTGGACTGTAAAAAAAAATAATATCTGTTTTAGAGTACATATAAAATGCATTAGGCAATGGAAGACTAAGACAAAATGACTGTGTGGCAGGGAATATGCAGGGAATATCACAGAATCACAGGACTTTTTTGTGGCAGCCCAGCAAGCCAAAGATATTTTTTCATCGTTGTTTAATGAATCTGAAGTAACTTGATTGTCATGGTGAATACAGCCAGCCATGAGTGCTGCATTTTAATCACCCTGACATACTGCAGCAGGGCTCAGTGCTACTGCTGTTAATTCAGGGGACATGAACACAGGGATGGTGAAATTTGAAACAGAAGGACAGTAGGCACTTTATGGGTAAGTACAGAAATGTGCTACCAAGATGTCACAGCTACAGATACCACCTCCTGAGTGTTGAAATGTATGTGGAAATCAGTGGCTGAAATAAATTGAAATTACTACTCTAGATCACTGTACGTTTTCACTGGCAAATATTCTGCCTTCTTAATATCTAAGCTCTACAAATGCCACAGTCCATTGTCTGTTTTCTCTTCTGTGGCCACGTCTTCTCAGAGGAGGAAAAAAGTGCTAGAGCTCTTTAAGTGCCTGGTACCTCTCAGAGCAGATTATATACAATTGTAGTAGTTCCTCCACAGAGCAGATTTAGAAAAATTGATCTTTTCTGAGACCCTCAGAGTTCAAAGTGGTCGATCAAGAGTATGTGCTTGGCAGGGGGAGGTAATAACACAGTCAGTGCTCAAATGTTAAAAATACCCAATCAGAAATATGAATAACCACTCATTGACTGTTGCTAATGAAAAAAAGCTTAATATTTACTTGGAGATTGAGCATGTTAAAGAAACATGTTTTCTAGAATAAAATGGAATTAGTGCATGAGTCCAGCTGAAAAATACGTTGAGCAGCCCCAGTTCCCATAGTGTGGCTATTTTGCAGTAGCTTCACTGTGGGCACAGTAACTTCCACACCAGGAATATTTTTATGTGGGCTAAATGTGGCCACATATGGGGGTAGTGGAGAACAACTACTAGGCTTGAAATTCCCTCCATGATTTATCACACCATGGCTTCCATTTGCAGACAGTCTGGGCTCATTCCTTATGGCTCATTTGTGCAAACTCCTGCAAGAGGAGTCAAGAGAAGAATGAGAGCAGTTTAAAATCTCAAACTGTGGAAGATTTCTCTGAGAGTTGTGGGCACTTAGCACCTGCAGGATTGAGCCTCAAAGCACTTTATTTTTCCTTCACATTCAGACAATTCTTCACTTCTTGAAAAATGGATGCTCAGGGTTCCCTGTTGCTGTAATTCTATTAGGGAAAATGGCTGGAATATGAGGGAAGCCAAATGTTACATTAACACATTAACTAGTCCTAGCACTATCCAGCTTCCCTTGCTTTTCATTGCAAAAGTAATGAAGTCAGCTTTGCATGGCAGTTTTCAGCATTGTGGAGTGAAGGGTAAAACATCCACTAAATTCTCCACTGGACCATTTTCTCTGGGTGATATTCAGGATAATGATTTTGGCAGAGGAAGAGAATCCTTGAGAGGAAAAACTCTGCCTAGCAGTGTACTCAGCTGGATTTCATTGGGGAAGAAAGTGCATGTGGACTGGGAAAATGGGCAGGGTTGGGTGATTTGAGAGCTGCTTTTGGGTCTGCTCTACACAGACATACAGCATGGTGGAGTTTTGACCTCTGCAACCACAAGAGAAGCCTGGAGAAGTCATGGGAAGTCAGATGAATTATTCTGAATTCTATATGCAAAAAAAATCTAATTATTGATTGCAAATGCCCAGCCACTGGATTACATGTACCAGAACCTGTGGTCAGTGATGAGAGGGCAAGCACTGCTCTGGGAGAAGGGCTAATACATTTCCAGCTGAATTGATTGCAGAGTTACTGTACACAAAAGCCAAAATTATGGCTTTATAAATTTAGGTGTGGCATGCTCAGTCAAAATTCTCCCACGTGATTACAGTGACAAGTAAAATTTTATGATTAAGAGAAAAGAAATTTTTGTAAATTGATCTGTCTTGATAAGAATGCAAATATCCTGATTTTGGTTGTGTTAACCATTTAAACCTCTCCATGTAAAGCCAATACACACTCAATGGCAGTTAAGAGGTTCTGAGCCTGGACATGTTTTCAAATGCAGATATGAAATAGACTATAAAATACAAATACATTTTCTGTGACTAAAACTGAAGTTGCACATAGTGCCAATTTGAGTTACAAATCACGATTTTTTTTTTTTTTTAAAGATTATGATTAAAATAAATCTTTCACCATTACATTCTGTGCACTTTGAGGAGGGATTATAAAGAAATGGGAGAAAGTTATAAAATAGAAATTGATAAAAGGCTTATTTGGTGTTTGGAAGTCCTGCACCAGCAGCTAAAAAAGCCTTTGGAACAGAACCAATCTCTGTGAAAGCTTTATTGATTACACAGAGAAAAGTCCATTTTAAACACTTTCATAGCCCTGTGTTGCCTGAGGAAGCAAAATCTATTACACTTAGATTATGAACTTTTTGTTTATGAACTCAGCTGTCTTAGTGGACAGCTGGAAGGAACCAGCATTATTATTTCTTCTGTCTATAAAACAAAGTTATCAAAAATCTCCTATTTTTCCCATGTGTCTACTGCTGCTGTTTTCAAGCCCTACATAGTGTGAGCTGGTTTGCCATGCTGGAATGGCAGGCTCCTGGAATGGCTCTCCAGGTCAGGGAGCCTCTCAGGTCCCCCACACCTCCAGTGGGTAAGATGTGGGCTGTACTCCCTGATTAGTGTTTGTGTAATTGCTCCAGTCGCTCCAGGCATTTTTCAGGCTCCGGGTTGTTGTGCTGTGTTAGGAGAATGACTCAGATCTATCCATGGTTAAATAAGCTGTGAAATAAGCTGCCCAAACAACTATCACTCATCAGGGTGATAATGCTGCTCTAAACAAAGGATTTCCACCTCTCTGACCTAAAGAAAGGTCTAAGCCAGAAAGATGAGAGAGAAGAAGTGATTACTTTTCTTTCCCTTTCCTTAAAAGAGGTGAATGTCAGGCTGCAGTGGAGGAGACTGGATTTGGAAGGTGCAAGAAATCTCCACCTCCTGGGGAAAATAATAGAAGCTGCTGGAGAGTTAGGAAAAGAGGAGAGAAGGGCACGGTGAGCTCAGAAAGACAGCGGGGTCTCTCAGCTGAAAGCAGCAGTGGCTGTGAAACTCGTGGGCTGTGCAGGTCAGCTCTGCCTGCGGTGTCTGAGATTGCAGCCAGTGGGACTGAACTCATTCCTGGAGAGCAGGAAAGGTGAATTTTGTGTATGCTGTGTGGTCACATATTTCTTCTGGCCTCCAGTGATGGGACTGACATTTGGCATCTCATTGGAGGTGAAATGATGTGACCTGCTTGCTCTAGCACTGGGTCTTTTATCAATTTGGGCTCATACCGTCAATCCAGCTGAAATTGGTACCTGTAAGTTCTTTAAGTCTCAGGAACTGTGAAGTTGATTAAATATCCTCTGAACCAGCATCTTCAAACACTGCTGCCTGTCCCCTCTGTTCCCCCAAAGCTCAAAGCATGTAGAGAAAAGGGTAAAAATGATAAAATGCCTAACTTACTTCCACCTAAATCTTTCCTTGGAGCTTACAGTTCTTTTTCCTCCAACTGACCCTTATTTCTGGCTGTGAGAAACAGACTGAGCTGTTCACAGCGTGTTTTCTCTCCCCTCTTGTGATACCTTGCCAGCCTGACAAGTTTTAATGACTCCTTGAAATATTTTTTTTTTTTTAGCAACAAAACAGAGAAGGATGTGAGAAAGATTTCTCACCTCCAATATCAAAAGTTAGAGCCTGCTCATTTGGACAATAGCACCAGGTAGCTGCACTTTTCCCATTGATTTATGTCTCATAGAAGATGTGGATAAACATGGTAATGCCTCAAAGCACTCACAGTTCTCTTCTCTTTTACTCAGCTTCTCCTTTTTGATAGAATTCTGAATGAAAGCTTTAGCAGAAGAGTTGTGGCACATTGTCAGGCATTCAAGTAGATTAAACTTCTTTCTTAGACTGAAGCTTTGCTAGAGAATTAGAAAATAATGCAATAAAATGATAGAATTCTTAGAAAATTAATCAACTCCCTACATTTAAGATCTAAGCATACCAGCTTTAATTTCTGTTAGCTGTGATCTTGCAGGGTTTTTGTTACAGTTTTACAGAGTTACATTTAGAATAAAAAACATTTAAAACTTTCCAAAAACAGCATGTTAGGATTCTGCAGCACTTGTCTCTGTACAAGCCATAGTCAAAATTAATCAAAATGTTTGCTCTTGATATGAGCAATAAGAGTTTGTAAAAATTGCTGCAAGTGTAGCAAAAGGTATGATTGGATGAGTGGGGACTGGTTTTTCCCTCAAAATGGCTTTATTTTGATAAGGTTTTTGCCAGCAGAGGCTCAGTAATGAATGTGCACTGGTATCTGAAAGCAGTCCAGAAGAAATTCCAGATCCTCCACAGTAGGCAATATGGGAGTCATTGATTTTAAGGGAAAGATCAATCCTGATTTCAATGAATTAGATTTTTCAATTATTAAAGAAAATAATAGCAAAATACATTTATATAATTCTATCTCACCAAATGAGGGTTTGTGTTTGATTTCTGCTAGAAGAGCATTTGGTGAAACTGTTAATTTTATTAAGCCATGTTTCTTTAAAGATGTTTTACTCCTGTTTACAGCTTACCAAGTGCTTTATAGCTGCTGAAAGGGCTCTGTGATTAAATAAGGATCTCTAAGTAAATGTTTGTGAACTTTAAACAAATTGCCTTGATTTGAGGTTTCTGTCTGACAAAACCTGATGTATCTGTGTTGTCTAAAACTGTGCTGCCGGAAAGGAGGGATAGTATTGACAAGCTTTAAATTGCTCTGTTTGGTTTTACTGAATTTTAATTAAAAAAGAATTGGAGTTCTTTAAAGTAGACATGGGGAAAGAGATTATATTGGTGAAAAATTACGTGGGTAATTTACAAACATGTCTTCCAATACCAGCCAGCCATTTTCAGTGCAAACCAGACTTAGCAGGCTAGGTTAGTCACATTTAATTAATTTGCCTTCATGTATTTTTTGGCATATTGTTAATCTTCTTCTTAGGTTTGCTCAGGCTTTAACAAGCAGACCAGAAGCACAGTTCTGTGAAGAGGTGCTGTGGGCTGGAGACAGCTTTGAACATCAGGAGTGTGCTGCCAAAAAGGTAGAATGGCTCTAATTCCTCCTCTGAGCCTTTCCTGCTTCCCAGGAAAGCAGGACAGGGAAATTTTTTGTTTATGGACATGGAAAGCAGTTTGGGAAAAAAAGTATCTCCCTTCATTCCAAAGTGGTCTGTACTATCCAAAATGGGCAGAAGGGGGTTTTACCCAAACTTCCTGCTCCTTCTAACTCAGTCACCTCATTCATGTGACTACATGCATTAATTGCAAGGTTTTGCCCCAAAAATATGGTAGCAGAACATGGCATTCCCTGGAACCACTCTGTGCAGCAGAACTGATTCAACTGTGTGTTCTATGCAGATGTCAGTGTGAGATGTGAATGTGAGATTTAAGAACAAGTGTCCTGAAGATTTTCTATCTTCTCTATAACCTTTTATTTTTTCAAGAAATGCTCTAAGTTCATTACTTTCAGCTAATATTTTTGTTCTATTTGTAGTATTAAGACTCCAGGTTAGAGTTTGGTTTAGTAAGTAAGCAGTGGCATGTGTACTCTGATTTTAAAAAATCCCACCAGACTCAAGAGATGAGGAGCAGCAATGTAAATAAGTAAGGTAAAAGGAAAAATTGGATTCCCATTTCTCTCTGCAAGTTTACTTAGCTTTTTGTCTGGGCAGATTTTTTATGGATTTTAGCCCTGAAACTGTGAAAATAAAACCTACTTTTACCTGTATTATCAGCAATGTGTGCCCCCCTCACCTATAATATCACCTCTCTAACTTATCAACACAGAGCACTCTAGATCTTCCCAGTAAGTAGGAAGTTTCTGTAACCATGCCAATTTATGCAAAGTCTTAAAAAGTAACTTCAAAAATTAAGTACTTGCCTCATTAGTCTGATCTGTAGGAAATAGAGCATTATCAATTATAAATAAAATACTTTAAATACAGCTTAATTAGTTCCATTTGTGGAGCATTAGCTAAATCTGGTTCTGCTGCTATAAAAATAGTGCTAAGATAGCCATAATATATTTAACTAGATAAGCTAAATGTTTCAGCTTCCCTTTTAAATGGGCACCTTTATACCTCATCTCTGATCTCTTTGAGGCTGGACTTCACTCAGCATCTTTATTCATAGTCCCATTTCCTTACTCTGTCATTGTTTACTGCAGGAATTCACAAGGGCACTGGTGTCTTCTGGGCACCTTAATCCCATAAAGTTTATTAACATTTCAAAATATCTTCCCTGGATCACAGATAGCATCATCTGTGAGGAAAAAAAAAAGATTTTTTTGTATTAAGTTTGTTGTTTGCTCTGCTCAGAAGCAGTAACAGCTTTCCTCTGAATCAACAGCTTGGTTTCCGAATTTCAACTGTAGTGATTCATTTAGAGCATCAAAAATGAACTCCCTGGATTAGAACTGTCAGAATTGACATCCTTGGGCAAAACTTTGGACAAAGGGATTACAGGTGTGAAGAGGGAAAAGGTGCTCAGTCAGAGATTGAGCCTAATGAGACACCTCAGTGAAAACTGGAGGGAGAATGAGACAGGTTCTGCACAGGAAGAGATGAAAGAACAGCCAGGCCAGGACAGAATAAGAAGTAAAAGGTGAGATGAGAGAAGTCAGGCTAGCAGAAGAATGAAAAGAAGTATAAATAAGGTAGAAAATGTAAAGGGTGACTGATGGGTCAGAGGGTATGGAAATCTAGTGATGGATCAGAGCCTGGGAAGCAGAGGGTCACTGCAGACTGTCAAGAGGAATTGCTGTTAACAGCTGGATTTTGGCTGGAGTGCAGGGAAGGGACCTCAGGCAGTTTCTGTAAACAATGAGGTGAGAGGGAGAAGAGGGATATTTAGTCCATGGCAAGGGTGGAGGCTGGGGCATCAGTCCCTGCATCCAGAAAGGCCAGTGAAATCACACAGGGATACCAGGGGGTGCACACTGGAGGAGAAAAGCTGATTCTGGTGTCCAACCTTCTCTTTACATTAAATTCCAGCCCAAACAGAACAAGGGCTTTACAGCCAGGGTATAAAACATGATGGGGAATACAGAGGTGGGGTAAATTCAGCATTTGCTTTGGTGTCCAGGAGACACTGCCATTAGCAGTGCAGTTCCACACTTAAGGGAAGATGATGCACAGGATTTGATTAGTTTAGAGGAAGAGTTTGAGGCTTTAAATTGTTGGCTCCTGTAATCTGTGGACATACATTTCATGTGTTATGAATATATTAAATGCATTTAATGCTTAAAATTGAAGGAATGGCATGCCAATATTCCTGTATGAAACAAGGTTTTATCTTTCAAATTAATATCTGGGATACTGTGAAAATAATGTTTTTTCTTAGTGATAGATTTTATTTTTTTTTATCAAGGTTTCAGATATCAAACTAGATTTATGGAGAACTTCATTATGTGGATTTTTTAATGAAGGTTCTAGAATGGTAAGAACTTTATCCTGTCTTCACAACCAGATCACATTAATCTCTAAAAGGCTTTTTTATATATTTTAGTAACATGATTAGAAAAAGAAAATGCCAGAGCTATATTTGTCCTTTCAGAAGACACTAGATACTAAAAGAAAGCCATCTTAGCCAATGAATTTTTATGATGTAAGCTGGGCATGAATTCAAAACCCTATTACACTTGGAACATAAATGTGTTAAACTGAAATAACAAAATTAGAGCAGACAATAAATAAAACTCGGGGGGTGTGCTTTTACTGCCTTAACAAAATGAACTCCTCATAATCATGGAAATGATCACAATATCACTAATGGAAGGATCTTTCTGGGAAGCAGACCAGACTGTCTCGTTCCAGCATGTTCACACATTATCCATAGGGTTCAATCAGTGCCATTCTTTTATCTGTTGCCAAATGCCACATACAATTGGTTCTATTTATACAGTGGTTGTGATGAAAGCATCAGCCAAGAGCAGCAAAGCCCCAAAAGTCACCTCCAGAGCAAATCCCTCTCAGTTTATTCATGCCACTGAAGAATGGCACTACCCTCCTGAACAGATGGGAGCATTTAATATTATAGTACAATAAAAAAATCCTTAATCAAAGAGCAGTACATTAAAAGAATTAGAGAAGGTTAATACTGGAGGCTTAATGCAGGGGAACAGCTTTTTTATTGAATTCCTTTGGAACACATTTTGCCTTTCTGCACACTTCAGCATGCAGCATTAGCTGAGGAAAATTGTGGGTGAGTACAGAACAAGGACAAGAGAGGCAGAAGCTGAAGAAAGAACTGCTGTAAAGAGAGATCCAAGCATCATTTCCTGATCAGACTAAGACTTGGAGGTGTTGTTTGATACTTAATTTTAGAGGTCTTAATTAAAATCCATCCCTTTGGATGCTGTTTGCAGAGGGGATGTTTAAACTCATTCCAGTTGAAACCAGCAGAGCTTCCTGATGCTGTTGTATATGGTTGCAAAATCAGAGTCTGTATGGATCCAAATTCTTATTAAGTCTGTTTAAGAAATGATTAGGACACTGGAATATGCACTTAAGAATTTTCCCTGTGAACAACTAGTTTGTGAAAGCAAGAGGGCAGATGTGAGTGTAGATTTAAGAGGTGCATTTCCACTGAGTTCCTGACACCTATTCTGAATTTTTGTAGGGCTCCTGGCAAAACACATCGAGTAAAAATATTCCTTAAATTGTTTTCTCTTATTTCAGCATTAATCTGTACCTTTTCAGCCTCCTATTGCAGTAAAATACTGTTCTATTTTTATATCCAGCTTCCAAGCATCTGCTATTTCTTATTTTCAGGATTTGGATGCTAATGGCAAAACACTAGAAATTACAGTCCTTAAAATGAATTTATTCTGGTTTTTAAATTGTTATGACTTTTATACTGCATTCTTTAGGAATTAAAAAGTCCTATTTTGTTGTCTATTACATTTTTTATTTCATAGCAACTTTTGCTTAGTGTGTGCAGGAGACTGCTGGACATTTGAATTTATCTATTAGATCTCTGAACCTTATTGATTGTTTCTAATACATCTCAAATGTACAGATCATGACTAAAATCAGGCCAACCTACATCTGTATTATTGTTTTCATTAAACCCAGATTTATTGTTCATCATGGCTTTTCTTAAATTTCCCCAGAGAGCATCCATAAAAGATTAATATAAAATTTACTTTTAATATCTATATAATCTGAATAATACTGGTTAGGAGAAACATTGTTGAGATCTTTTTCTGTAAATTTTTTGTAGTGATTGTGGCCATACAACTAATTGCCTTTGGTTATTTGAACTGCAAGAATTAGATTGGGATGTATGTTCTGCTTCCCATCTCTTTCACTGATTTTCAGAAAGAAAAGTCAAAATAATATGAGTGGTGTCCACTGATAGTAAATAGCCATATTTTGCAGTTAAAAGTTGAAATTCAAGGAACTAATTTTAGTATTATTAATTCTGTGGAGTTCTTTGCAACTGTGCCATTTGCAGGGTTTCCATTTGCTATTTCTTTCCTGGGTGTTGCCACCTGTGAGCTCTCAAATACAGGCAAAAAAGAAAGAACCAAAAACCTAGAAAGCCAATCAAAAAATCCCCAACAACAATTACAAATAAAATAATGATGTTTAGAATCTGTAATTCTGTTCATTCCTCTCTGAAGGTCATTCATTTTGTGATCTGGTCTCTGTAAAATCTCTTTAAATTGCAGTCAGTTCTGAAGTCCTGCAGAGGTGCTGGCAACAGAATGTGACTTGTGGCTCAGTCTTATCTGTGGAGATGCAGTTTGGACCAGAGTTGTGCCTGGTTTCTTCTGTTGCCAGTGGTTGATTTTTCTCATTCACCTGCTTTATCCAGAATGGGGATGGTCAGGAGTTGATTCATACCCCACACAGTACAGAACTTTGGAGTCTGTGTGAAGCAATCCTCACCAGTGACATTTTTGAGCTGGCCTTGCTAGATTCAGTTTGGAATTAAGACCCACCAACCAATCTGCAGTGCTACTCAAAATAGATGCCAGCTCCATTGAAATAAACTGCATAAGAGTCTGGGGGAACTGACTATTCCAAAAATTACAAATCTTACACACAGATGCTGAAATCCCACGAAATATGCTGACTCTGACTGTAAAAGGGTATGAAGGTAAGCACATTTCATGATAAAGAAATAGAAAGAACCCTGAGGAAGGGGAAACTGCCATCTGAAATTTTGGCTGAGGCCAAGATTTAAGAAGCTACATAAGAGTGGTATTTCACATAAGCAGGAAATTCAATATATGTGCCTGATTGACACAGGTTTGAGTCTTTCTGCCTCTGTATCAGGACAGCCTGGAATCTCAGTAATCCATCTGTTGCTTAAAATAACATTCTGAAAGCTAAGTCAGTACAGAACAAATTGCTTTACTTGACCTGTGGTAGAAGAAAAGTTCCTCACAATGTGTTAGCCTTAGGAGCTGAACTTGCAGCCTGCAAACCAACAAAACTTGAGGCTGCTTGGCACCCAGAAGGCAAAAGGCACAAAAACTCCTCTCACAAACAGGAAGGTAATGGGCCCTGCAGAATCCTGAGAGGCCAAGATGCAGCTGTGGGCACTGCCCCAGGGTAAGAGCAGAGGAAATGTGTGCCAGGGTCTCTGCCCAAACCTCTGTCCTGGCAGGGCTTGGCTGCCAGCACAAGCACAGCTCTGCTGGTAAGAGCAAGGGAAAAGGTTTGTCCCAGATTGCATCTCTAAAGCTTTATTTCCCCTTGATCATAGTGATGTCTCTCACCATTAAATGAACTACTTTTCATGCATTTTTCTCACTCCAGAGTGAGAAAAAAAAAGAAAAGAAGAAAAAGAAGCCTGTGATGTTTATTGTTTCTCGTGTGGAACAGAAAGCAGCAGCACCCTGCTGGCCCCAGCAGCTCGTGACACTGCACTTCCCACAGGGGAGAGGTAAGGCTTGACAGACTTGTACCATGGCTTGCTATGGAAACTGGATCTGCAGAATTGTGAAGGGAAATGGCAGAGGAGATGGAGGAAAGGAAGGGAGGGCAGGAGAGATGGAGCAAGGGAAGGGGTCTGTCTGTCTGTCTGTCTGTGTGAGCCCACTGTTGTGCCACTGGCTGTGCTTTATCTTGGTTGAGAGGCCCCTTTTTGTTCTCCAACAACTGGGGAGGTGTTAACCAGACCTTCCCTGACTCTGACATAAGGAACAAGCAGACTGAACTGATAAGAAACTAGACTTCATTAATTTATGTATTAACAGAACTTCTTTCACTCTTCAATTTTTTTTTTCCATGGGAACATCAGTGAAGTCTATATGAAGATGAAACAAATTTGTTTTTTCTGAAATAGCTTTCTGAAATGAAAAGCCTTCAGCTGTTAGACTATATACAGACATGTACACATGTGCACACAGACATGCCAGCTTTTTTTTGTTAAACATATGCACACACATAGACACAACAGATGTTTTTATCTATGAAGAGACTTCCACGGTCTAAAGTAACGTAATAATCCCATTATTTTCTTGCTAGGGTTTTCTTTCTCCATCTGGTAGACTGGCATTCTGCAAAGTGGCTAAAATAGCCTGGCTTTTAAAAACATTTTGATTTGTCTGCTCTGATAGATTTGAGCTGAAGGTAGAATTATTTTGGAGATAATCAATTACTGTGCTGAGACACGGCTGAAATTCAATCCAAATGTCTGAAAGTCCAAATCTCTCTAGAACATCTTTTTGATTATAAACACATCACATTCAGAACAGCTTTTGCTTCTCATAAATCTACAGGATTTTATAAACAAAGGAAGAGAAAAATAGCCAAATTTTAGAGTGATAGTGTGAAAATCCTGGCTTTTCCCCAAAATAGATCCAAATTCAGGCATGTAGATGGCATTTCTTGAAAATGGATGGTGTCCAGATGCAATGCTATAATTCCTCAGCTACTATGTTGGGTTTTTTAAACACTACACTGTTGTTTAAACTGCAAAGACAATATATAGGAATTGAAAAGAAAGGCAAACTTCCCAGCCCCTGATGCTCTGCTCCAGCCTAGCTAAGAAGAGGAACAGCATTACAAGTGAATCTCAGATATCACTAAATCTATTTTTTAGGTTGTAGTACAACAGTGTATGTTATTTCTGTTAGAAAAAGGAAGTTAAATTCATGTTGTTTACCTTCTGCAGTTATCAAACTAGTAAAAGTAGAAAATAGGTTTGTAAAATTGCTTTGAATAAGTAGTGAACCTCTGATGGAATGAAAAATGACCGACAACTCTTTGTAGGTAACTGGATGGACAGGTCTGCATTCATATAAAGTTCATAATGCAGCAGAGATACTGCAAATGCTTCTCTGGCTTATTGGTAGCATTGAAACAACATCTTGTGCTAGACATAAAACCAGAAGCATTTTAAGTAGAAGAATAACAATATTGAAACCTTTACAAACACCTATGAAACCTGGTTTGTGATACAAATGACACCTCTTGGTATGATTGAATTCTTACATACTCTGTGTTTTGCACCTCTGTAAAGAAGACTGGTAGGAAAATACTAAAATGAGTCCATGAAGTTTAGAAATTGCAGAATTGTGTGGGGCACTCCAATTCTCAGGGAAGCTCCCCATTTAAAAATCCTGGTTTTAAATGATGAGGGACACTTGGGAGAGTTTTTTTCCCAGCTGTCAATATGCACCTCCTTGTTGAAGTGGCTGTGTGGCCGTGGATCACACTGACATTCCAGGTTCTGCATTCAGGGCAGGATAGCTGAGCAGAGGGAGACTCATCAAACACAGGGAAGGACACTGAGCTGCCTGCCTGCCCATTTACCTGAGCATAGACTTCTCCCTGTGCTGAGCTGAGCACAAACCCTCTCAAAGAGTTTTGTCCCAGGCAGTTAAATCTGTATTTAGGGTAGCATGGGCTGCCCACATTTTGTGTGTCAGCTTGTGATTGCAGCGTGTTTCATACCCTGATAATGTGTGTTGGAGGGAAAAGGGTTGGGAACTGGGTTGTGGTACTTCCTGGCAGTTATTAATTCTGTTAATTCTGGTATTAATTCAGTGCTTTTGGGAGATTTAGGCCTTGAGAGACTTAGAACTTCTGCAAGACAAAGAGGGGCACTGGGCAGTTCTGTCCTGCAAAAAACCTCTTTGCAGGGAGAGGTTCAGCTGAAGGACAAATTCAAAATTTTGGCAAATTCAAATTTTGGCAAACCAAAAGACTGTGACCCTCCTCCTGAAACTTCTCAGTACTGGAAGGAGAAGTCACTTCAGGAAATCTTAACAGGCTCTGGGACTGGCATGGTGAGTTTGCTGACCCTTTGTATGACAGAATTCGTGGAATGTTGGCTTTATGATGGAATTCTGAGTAAGGCTCACAGCTGGGATGCAGAATTATCTGGAGTACACCATTCTGTTATTAAAATAGAGTACATTGATATAATTTCTTGCACAACTAGTGAAATACACACATAAATATCACAGTCCAATCACACTTGTAGGCATCTGTGAGTGACTCTAACATTACTTTAAGAGCCCACCAATGATATTTTTCCTTTTCTCCTGAGTCATTTCCCCTTTCTTATGCATGGTGCAGTGTGATTTATAAGAATTGGGTTGTCTTCCAGTGATATGTAGTAACACACCATTCAGCAAGGCAAAAGAAGTTTCATCTTGTTAATATTCCATATTTCATTTGGTTGGCTCAGTGAACCCTTACATATGCATTCAGAGATCTGCAGATGAATGTGGAGATAGAATCAGCAACAGAACCAAATGCAGAATGTTAAAAATGATCTGGAAAAGGTTTCAAATTCTTCATTTCTGTGACAGGAATTATGACTGGACAGGAAAATGGCACCAGGTGAATGAATTGTAGTGACACTCAACTGTAACAATGGAGAAGAAAGGTAAAAATTTTAGAAATTATTTTTAGAACTTCAAGGTCATAGTATATGAGTTGCTATCAGATGTTGCAGCAGGGAGAATTAGATAATTGTACCAAAACTAGATATACATTAGTTAATTTTACATGATTTTTCCATTAAGGTTACAATTCTCATTACTAGAATTGACATTTAAGAATATTTTTTTCCTATTAATTTCCTTTTAAAGACTATCATGCAAATGGTTTACACTGAGCCATAATAATTTATTTTCATTCTTTCTTGCTCTGCCTTTATTTGAATGACAAAAATCATAACCAAAGTAGAAAATAGTGCAGAGGTAATCCATTCTTGTGTCACAAATCATAAAAAGAAAAAAGTAAGGCAACAATTTATAGTTTTGACATGCCTAAATTACTCATAGGAGTTAATACCTATTTTTCCCTGTCAAATTCTTGTTTGAATCTCACAGTGGTTTATAAGTAATTTATGTGCAAAACACTGTAGCAGGCATACAAGATGGTATCTAATTATTCCAGTCAGAGAAATTTTAAAGCCGCAAATTTTAGGCCTTCAAATGTGCCACATGTTACGGTCTGGCTGCAGGGTACAGCAAAAATTTTAGAGATACTAATTTTATAAGTTCAGGTTTTCCAGCACAAAAATGTTGCAGCATACACAGAATTTTTTAAAAAATGCTGTTAAATATACAGGACTCAACACACAGAAGTGTGGGAGATCTTTTGCTATGTGCCAATCAGAAATAGGAGATTTATCAAGCCACTACTGTAGCTTGAATTAAAGTGGCATAGAATATGCATTTTAAACAGCCTTACAGTAAAATGTTTAAATGCTTCACTTGAAACAGCAGAAAGCATCCATTAGATTGCTCTTGAGCTCTGTAGTTGCAGTCAGTTTGACATCACTCAGATTTACATGGCTTAAGTGCTGGCTGCTCTTTAATCCTAATTTCTCCCTAAGTGCTGTTTTTAGTGGAACCTGTTTTGCATTTTCAGTAGCAGGCAGAAGCCATTTTTAGGTCAGTTAAATCCTAAAAATGCTGTCAGACACAGTAGAGAGAGAGCAGCAGGGAAGCAGGCTTTGCCATGTCAGAAATGCCATCAGTGGGGTGGAGGGTGCTCTCTAAAATATCTCTAACATACAGGCTGTGAGAAGGGACTCTGTGTTTCAGTGCTCCATCTCAGTGTGATTCTGCCTGTACACAGCACAAAGATGGGATGTGCTTGCATGTGTTTCTTACAGTGACTCTGCTTTAAATTGTTTTCAATTGGCAGAAACAAAAGAAAGAGAGGAAACATTTTGGAAGCTTTGTCTGTGGTCTGAAAGCCAAAGCTCTGCCTTTCCTGCTTTCTGCCTCATCACTCATGAAGATTTTGCAGGGAGAGCTGAGTTGATGCCAGTGCTGGTAAGCCAAAATTGAAAGCAGCTCCTTTTTCTAGGACTGCATTAGGTTTGCAGCCCTAGCAGGACTAGAAATGAATAGCCATTTGTTTCAGTTACTGAGGGAATCAACCATGCCCATGGATTTACACCAGCAGCAGCTCAGTTATGCAGAAAGGCACGGAATGCAGAGCAGAATTGTGCTGGAATGTTGGATGAATGCTGCTCTGGGGCTGTTGGCTCTCTCTGTAGGTACATGCATCCATCACCAGGACAAGATGGACCATGGGCCTCTCCTCACCTCAGGCAGTTGCAGTGTTTGGCAGGGCACTGCCTGTGCAAAGCTCAGAAATGTGTGCACAGTGCTACCCCAGCACTACTGACAGGGTTCCCATGGCCAACACGGATCTTCTCACCCTTACTTAAAGTGTAACTTCTTCAAAACATCTCCTTGCAGCCATGGGGAATGCTAGATTAACACCTGTGCTTCTGATCAAAAGCATCTTGCACTGATTCAGCTCCTCCAATGTGCATAGTCTGTTCTTCATATTACAGGCAAATATTTGAGGATGTCCACGTTGCAGTCTGTAATATTTACTCAAGGTTATTACAGAAGTAGTATCAAATTAGAAATGTGTTGCTCCAATATGAAACTATTTTTCTTTCACTGAGGTTTCCCAACAATCACTGTAGGTTTCATCCATTATCTTTCTGTCCCAAATGAATAGATTTCATTTGATCAGGCCAGGGAATTAATTCTGAAACACATACTTGATTCATTCTTTTTTGATGTGCATGCTTGAGTTCTGGTATCTTCTCAAAAGCTCATTGTCTGATCACAATATTCTCAGTCTATAAAGGCTTGATTTCAGCAACAGTACAAATCAGGTCAGGATCTGTGAAGAGATCTAATTTGTGAAAGAATTTCCCCCTCACACATTTAGAGTACAAATGGTTGCCTCCTTTCCCTCAGTCTAAAAGCTCAGTCAAAGTATTATGAACTGTATCAATTTATACAGCTCTGTTCATCTACTGAAAGACTAATAAGAGAAGAAGAAATTCAAATTAGGCACTGTTTGCTGTACTAGTAAATTAAATAATTCAGTACTTTTACACTGTTCTAAGTGGAGACCAATCAGATAACTAATTTGCAGTTTGAAAACCATATAGTTTAAATCCTTATTACTCATCTTCTCAACTAAAAGTTAAATCAGCTAAACTACAGTGCCCAAGCAGATATTAAATCAAAGCTACATCTGAAGAGCACAAGTTTCTTGCAATAAAATATGTATTGCTATGTTTTCTGGCATCACATTTACTGTCTGAATTTGGATTATCTATTATACCATTGTACATATAACAGCAGGGCTCAAAATATTTTTATGTCGGAATAAGTCATTTATTCTGTAATAAACATTAAAGATATGCTGCTGTATTTAATTTCTGGAGAAAATGAAAGGCAAGCAAGTAGAGAAGTGGTTGCAATAGGTTGTTTAAAACTGTTCATGCTAGGCAGAATTAGACAGGAAACAAATGAAGTTTTATGGAAAATCAGTTAATACTCAGTGATACAAAAGTTGGCTTTGCCAAGGACACCTCATCTCTCAGAAATATTCTGCACCTCATATTGGATGTGCAGAACCTTGCCCCAAAGTAGGCTCTGGTTTAAATGAGCACTGTAGTCTGGCTTAGAAATTTGGGGTGTTGGGCTCAGAGCATTTCCTACAGACAGCATGGACTGCCTGACTTCATGTCTGGGTGGGATATAAAGGAGCTGCTTTCAGACTGGGAGATCAGGCACAGAAATCAATGACAGGATTAATTACCTGATAAATCCTGAGACCCCTAGCTCAGATCTATGTGGAAAGCATTTTGTGCTTTATTTATTTATTTATTTATTTATGGGCATTTCCCACAGCTCCCTGAGATTAAGAGCACCTCTGAGGCTGCTCTTTTGAGTTGCTTTTGGGTCAGTTCATTCTGCCCAGCCCAAAGTTCACTGCTGTGTAAAAAGGTTCAGATGTTCTTTCCTCTCTGCTCCACCAAGATCCTGTTGCCAGCAGGAAGCCTGACCAGGCAGATGAGGATCACACTGGCCTTTTCTCAGGTAACAGAAGGCTGGTTTACAAATCAGCTGCCACTCTCAGAGGCTGAGAACTAAATTCTCTGGGAGGAAAATCAAAAAAGTGTTTGTTCATACATGATTAGATGAGATGGGGAAAATCTAGCAGGGCTGGAAGAAGGAAGAGAGAGATGAAAAAAGACAGGAGTTCCCTTGCAGGCTTTTGTCACACAAATTTCTTGAAATTGTGCTCGCTTCTGGAAGGGACAGATGGGTTGTAAAGGCCGGAGGCTGAGTGCCCACAGAGACATTTATTTATATCACAGCTTCTGCCTTGCTGAGTGCACCCCCAAGGGAGACTCTCCAACCAGCAGCTATTCTTAAGTGAATTATCTTCTCTGCTTTTCCTCCATGGAAATCTAGCCACAGGGAAAGGAAACCCTTCCAGCTGGTCAGGCCCCAAACACTTCCAAAACTCTGAGAATCTGTCTCTGTGTGGAGCTGCTGCATTCATCTCCCCTGTTGTAAAGTCAGCAGCTAAATCCATCTTTCCTTAAGATCCTTCCATCAGATGGAGATCAAAACAGACCTTTGAAAGAGGGAGGATGAACCACAGGTATGCCTTCAGTTTATGGCAGGGTGCATCCTGCAGGGTGCTGCCTCATGTTGGGATTTTTTTAGGATAGTGAAAGCTCCTGCTTTAAGACTCTTTTGCTTCTGCCTCTTTTTGTGCCACCCTGTAGAGCTGGCCACGGCAACCTGTCCCTAGACTTTCAGATGGGTCACATTTGTTATCAATACTTCTGCTGAATGATAATTTGTTTATGATTTTTTGGAAGATTTCACAGTATGAAGAAAAAAAGTAGTATAGGCATATTTTAAAGCAAGTGCTAAAGGTTCAGTATATAGAAGAGCAGCTAAAAATTGTGCAAAGGTTTGATTTAACAAATAATTTATTATAAAAAGATTTTAATGAAAACCTACCTTCACCAACATTCTATCAGTTTTGAGGCCCAGGATATCATCAGCTGATTTAACATAGTTCAGATCACCACTTACCTTTCAGCTCAATAAACACAACTATCCTGCAGGACTTATCTCTTCCAGTGAAAGCACAAACCCAGAGGAATGTGGAAGTCCAGTTCAGTGAACAACATCTATTTAAGACCATTGGAAAAAGGGTAAGAAACATGTCTGCCATTCTGGAAACTAGTGTCTGCCTGGATAATTTTTCCTCTCTTTGCACTTCAATTGATAATTTGCCATTGTGTTTCTGCTTTGGGATGTCAGACAGAAGTATTTGAGAGGAAGACTCTTTCATTGTGTTTCTGATGGAAAAATCAGCACAGTTTAACTTATTTGAGTGAACATTCTACAGCTCTCTGTCCAACAATGACCCTGCAATACACAGAGCAGGAGTTATAAAAGTAGTTTAAGGCTTCTGAGGAAATGAGTGCTAACCTGATGAATTCATATTCCCAATCATACATAGAAATACAGTTCTAATTTTTATTTTTTTCTTTTTAAAAAGTTTCTTACATGGGTGGTATTTACTGCAAGAGACTTCATTAAAATATATGACCACTCATGCATGTAGATAAAATCTGAATTAGTACAAGCCATAGAGATGAGTCAGCAATGTAGATTTATGTCTGTTTTAATGTGGTAAGAAGGATCTTCTGAGAAGACAGAAAAAAATATTTATATTCCCATAATTTAAGAAGTGAAGCCCCTTTCAGCAGCACTTGAATACCTTGAAGGATATACATGAGGACTTTTCATAAATTACCTGGTGGATGTAAAATAAAGGTTATTCAGAGTAATTATGGAGGACAGTCTAATATAGTAGGGCTGGAATTTCCTCGAGTCCATTAATATCATTTGTGTCCTGTCAGAGAAAAATCAATTAGAGGTATAGATCAGGGGATTGCACTTTGTTCTGAAAAGGTGGAGCATGTACTAAATCCCTCTGGGTGCATGGGTCAGTTCCCTCAAGTCACTGTTTTTTAGTGGATTCATATGAACTAAGCTAACTGGGCATTGTAATTTTGGTGCTGACATCTAAATGTCAGCTACAAATCAGTTTATGTGTGTAGCTGTGGATGTGTGGATTTCATTCTAAAAGGACTAATAGCAAAAATCACACCACAAGAATGTAGAACACCAGGGATTATACTTACTAAGAGATAGACAATTTTTTTAGGGAGTGAGGAAAATATGTCACATCCATTCATCCATCCATCCATCTTATTTATTTCTTGCAGTGTACAGTGTAATTTATGTGTTCAAACAAGTTAGTATAAGGATAACAGACAAGCTAAATAAAATAATGCTGTTCTCTAGTCTGCCGTTGGAAAATGTCATTAAAACTGTAACTGATTTCATAATATATGTTTGCTCATTATAATTCCATTTTGGAAGAGCCTGTGATAGAAAAGTAACTTTTCCAAATGAGTAAATAATCTTGAGATAATAAGATACTCATACCCCAATGGAAAATTCCTTCTGTTCTACTTCTGAAACTGCAGAGAAAAACTCTGTTAAAAAATAATTGTCTTTCTCACTCTGAGAGTCTAGATCACCTGCAGAAATGAGTGTCTTTTTTTTCTCCTAAACTGTGAAGTACTTTCACTTGTTTATCTACAGAAATATACTACATTTTCCATATGCCACTAGAGAATCCAAATATTTCATACTGCATGGAGGGATGGGGGTTTTGGAGAGGGGCAGCCTGCAGAAATCCTAACCCCTGGCACACAGGAGCAGTTTATTCCAAGGTCTTGGAAGATAATGAAGAAATGTGCTTAACTGGGTGTGGGAATTGGTCAGCTCCTTAAGGCTTTAAAGTGAGCACTTCCACTTCATGAGAGCTGGTCATGCCAGTCCAGGCTGCTGTGTGTTCACCAGGTGATTTTCTGCAGCTGTTTAGGAGGTGTTTGTGCTGCTGGTACAACCAAATGCAGCTCCTTGATGGGAGGAATCCATAGATGGAGCCATTCATAGAGAGGGTTAGTTCCATCCAGAGCAATGGAAATGGGAATGGGAAAAGCTTCTCCACTGGTGCACAGAATGCACTGTTTGGCAGGCAAAACACACCTGCCAGAGAGCCAAATGCTTTGCTCTGTAATCCTTAGCATGGTTATTTGTGAGTTATTGTGGACTAAAATGGCTTTTCTCTCTAAAACCTGATTCAGGTGGGGGCCAGAAGAGCAGCTATTTCAGGGAAGTGTCTCTTGTTCACAGTTTTAGAGCTTGGGGCTTTGCTGCTGTTCCAGGGGCATAACAGCAAACCATTTAAGATGATGTGGCAGGTCGTGTTTGAAATCCTCAAAGGCAGATAAGCACTTGGCATTTGTCACTTTATGGGTTTTGTCTCAGGGATTGTCTCAGTTACAACCTTAGCTATTGTTGGAGAACAAACCCCATTTTCATGGGGACATCTGTGTCAATGCTTGAAGTTACATCTGCCAGCTTAGCGTGCTCCAGTTCCTAATTTTGCAAGGAAATGTTTCCTTTTATGTTTTCATACTGTCTTGGAGAAACACCCAGTTCTCCAGCCTGTTCTTGTGAAATATTGTGTTGTATATGCAGAACCCTACCTTGTACCTTGTTTAAGTTCAATGAAGCCTGCAAAGAACTTTTCTAATCTAGTGTTACTCCCATAAGCCTCTCTATGAGTCTTGCTCTATAAGCAGAGTTACTGGACAGTGATTTAGCTGAGTTCTTATCAAAATATTAAATGAGTGATGAAATCCACAAAGGTTTTTTACTCAGCTTTCTTCCTCTGCTTGATTAGTGGCAGCTGCCATGCTAATAAATACATGGTGACACAGCAGACAGCAAATACCACCACACCTTCCAGCTGCAGTTTCATTTCCTTACAAGAGTGTCTCTCATTTTAGCAGCAGAATTTTTATCTTCATTACAAAGAAAAAATTATTAAGTGTATTTTTAAAGTCCCATTTACATATTCTGGAGGAAAGCAGAATCAAGGAAAAAGTGTTCAGGAATTACTGAAACATCTGATTAATTGCAGGCCTGTTTCTTCCTTAGTTGCACATTAATCTTGAATTGCTGCTTCAGTCTTTCTGGTGACTGAAAGCTCCCTATTATTCAGGGGACTTTTCCAGCTGTCTGTGTTGGTAGCAGCAAATGACACTCATAGGTCTTTGCTAAGAGGCTGCCTAAATCTGAAAGCAAACAGCACAACAGCATCAGGGCAGAGCCAGAACATCCTTTGGGGCTGCCTCATCCATCACTTGCCTGTGAGAGGAATACAATATCTCCCCAAATTCGTCTCCAGAAGAAGGAATTTGTGTGTAAAATCTCAGTGGGAGGAATTTTGTTGTGCCTCACACACTCATAGACCTGAGCTGTGCAGTTAGTGCTGATTTACCCTGTTGTAAACAGAATGGAGATGTGGCTTTGGGCTCTTGGAATGGCAGAATGTTCCATGATCAGTGTTACCCTCAGCCATCTGCAGGTGATACTTGATGGAAAAGGCTCACCTGCTTCTTGGATGGGCACATTCTTGGTGGTGTCTGTGCTGGGACACAGGACTGAGAGTGCAGGGAAAAGGGCAATTGTGTGAATATGTGGAATTATAATTAGCAGAGTTTACCAGGTGATTACTTTTTACTGCTTTCATTATGGTGCCCAGCAGCCATACATCCTGCTGTTGTGTTTGTGGACTCCTGATTTTACATGCAGACAATATGCACTGAAATAAAGGGGAAGATCAAACCTTCAAATGAGGTCTCTTTATACTAGTCAAGGCCTGACCAATGTTTACCTAGTTAAATTAAATTAAAAGCAGTGTATTTGTGATCTTTTTTGTTCCATACATAGTAAATTACTGAAAAACAGTGTTAAATGTAATTTCTGATCCTTATTACTAGTAGCATAAATTCAATATTCATTATTTAGACCTGCTTCCAGTGAAATCAACTGAAATTTAGTTTCTGCTCTCACTGAGAGCAGGATTGAAAGAATCCATATTGATGTGGGAAATGAAGGCAGCCACGTTTTTGAATGTGATTGAACATGTGTAATAAAGCATAATATTCTCATTCATCCTAATAGGCATGATAAAAAAATAGTTTTCATACGAGCCTACAAGTAATACAAATGAATTAAAGTAATTTAATTTCAAAATATTTTAAAAGTCACAATGATAACTTAAAAATAACTGCTGTGCCAAATTTTAATAAGATAATGACAGCTTCATTAGCTTTAAAAATGTGCATAATTTACAGGATTGTTGTATTAGCATTGAGGTGACATTTCCTATTTTATTCAGATTAAAATTGTGTAAATAGGCCATTTGAAATGCTCCCATTGTATATTAAAATTAACTATCAGGGAATTAATTCTTCAGCTTCTCAGGAGAGTTATCCTTATTCACACAAGAAGTCCCATTGATTAATGACATTTTTCAAGCATAATCAGATGACATTGGGACTAGTATAAGAATTACTCATGTGAAAAATACCAACTCCATCCTTCCTTGTTAAAGTATTTGCTGATAATGGTTCTTTTCATGCAATTTGCTATTCCACTGCTCAGTGCTGTACAGCAGACATTGGGAAATTCCATCTACCATCAGTTTGCTTGAGGAGTTGTGTATTCTAGTTTCAGTCTCTTGACAAATAATGGTTGTTTTAATAACAAAGTCATTCATGGGACTGCAAAAACAAGCCATGGACATCAAAGACTGGAAAAGAGTGGTTTAACTGCTGCATTGCAGCTAATTTCAAACCTTTATCAACAGTGGATAAACTTATTGATGACCTAAATATGGATACAGATCCCTAGCCTTTATTGCATATTTTATTCCATATTTCAAATGTTTTCTGGATTTTCTAACCATGCTTTCATGCAGCTGTTTCTCTTTGAACTGCTCTTCCTCACACACAGTATCCTGCTTGCAGAATTGTTTCTGTGACTCATTAAAACACACATAGTGTTTGAAATGAAAACTCTCCTGAGCATTTAAAAATCATCATCTGGTAGTATATTGAACAGGATTCCTTGGGATTTATGAGAAGCACTCGATAAAATATGTCAGCTACTCATCCTGTAATTTATAAACAGATAATCCTCATCAACAAGAGAGAGGGAAATGCTTCCTAAAGCAATTTTGTTGCTTTTGTAATAGATCAGATTTGTGCAATATGGTACATAATTCAGAGATTATTCGAAGAGTAAAGCTATAGATCCTCTTAAATTACTCTTTCCCCTCCATAAGTCTGGGCTGAAGACTACTATCTGTGTCACATCCTTCTCTAATGATATCTGGAATATATTAAAATACTTTAAAAAGTTTTTTTGCTAAAGACCAGCTTGCCACTCTAATCCTATTTGCTCAGCCTTCGTAGTTAATAATGAGAAAAAAAGGTTTTGTTTTTATTATTTGGGTTTTTTTGCCAGAAAGACTTATTTCTCAGAAAAAGTAAAGTCTTAGCAGCTGCTACTGCCTCTGTTAATTCATTGCAACTTTATTGATATTCAGAGTTTTGGTGTAGAGTGTTTGAAAGGAGCCAGTACTTTTCCAGCAGCATTGGAAGACTCTCAGAGATTCCAAGAAGGTGGTACATTTATTTTAAAGCACAGTTTTTACAATCATCCCTTCAAGCAGGAAGGGGCTGTAATAGAATGAAAATGGCATTTGGGCTTTGTGTGAAGAAATACCAAGGTCAAAACACAGAGCCTTGTAAACAGGCCAAAACTTATCTTTAAATGGTGAATTTTTAAAAAACAGGATGGAATATCTCTGATGAGAGTTGAAATCATTTCTGTCACCTAAATTAATCCACCCCTGTGTCCTGTAAATCATTTCATGCTGCAAATAATTGATCAGCAAGAGAAATTTGGGTTGTGATTTAAAGGGAATTTATTCTTAATTAAGTTGGCTTACTTTGGATTTTCATCTTTAGGGAGAATAGGCTGCTAAGCATTCCTAATATCCCCCACTTAGTTTAATATTAGGAAAACCCTTCATAAGAGATTAAGGAACTCTTCACATGAAGGAGATGGGAAGGGAATACCTGAATGTAAGACTAAGAACCAGAACTCCTGGCAGTGTACAGGGGTCTGGTGTCATCTGCCAGGTGAGCTTCCAATCATCCTAAGGAGTGAGTTTCCAATTATCCTATGAAGTGAGGCAGAACAGCAAATTCAAAATCCTGTGTTTGCAAGGGAGCAGGCAATTTATCCAGAAATCTTTCCATCATGATCTTTCCTCCACTGTACTTCTCTGATACAGCTCCCAGCAGCAAGTTCAGTGAGAACAATGCAGCCCCTTCTTTGGCACTAACTGCAGGGTCTTAGGGGAATTTCTTCCTGAACATTTCTAGAACTGTCCATACTGTTTCAAAAGCACTGCTTCCTTCTCCCCTGTGTTAATTGTTATTTATTCTGTCCTGCTCCTGGGTTATTTTCTTGCAGATGGATTTTTTCACAGCGCTTTAATACAGTGTGGAACATTAGTTCTGAATGTCATTTTCCATTTTATTTTTATGTTGCCTTAAGAGGTCTTTTTGAAAACCCTGAGTCTCTGTTTCTGCCATTAGAACACTGTACAATCAATTGTGTGTGTTGATGAGATTATTGGGATGCTCTTCCTTGCCCAGTATATTTCAAACCCTGCTGCTACCTGATGACTTGATGTATTTGAGAATGTTCCTTGATTAATTGCATGAAGTGCCCTCAGAAGTCAGGAAATGAAGCACTGTGGTCAGTGCTCACGATTTTATTGCAATGGTTGTGAAGTCATGTAGTTAGATGAGTTTCTGCTGGTGTGTTTTTAGCCCTTGCAGCTACAGAAAAAAAAAAACAGGAAATATGATAGAGAAGACTGATGGGAATAGCAAGCATCAGAAGACTCAAAATACTCACACCCCCCTCATGATTTTAAGACAGTCTCACCATTTCTTAGGGTTTAACTTGCCATTTGTCAATCTGAGGGTAGGCAGCCTTGCTGAAGATACAGAAAGAGGAAAGTAAGGGGAAAATAAAAAGGGAGAAAGTAGAGAAGAGCCTGCCCTTGAAAATAAGAGAGTAAGCTGTGTTATCTTTTTGTGTTGCTCTTCTGGCAAGGTATTTGTCCTCTTGACTGACACCGTTCTTGCATTTCCCTTGGAGTGTGTCTGTTCATTAGTGTCTCCAGACAGAGGTAGTTTAGCTTTTAATTAAAACACAATTTGCAGGTTTTTTAGTGTGTTAATGAGACAGCAAAAATGAATTCAGTGAAAGAGGAAAAGATATCTAGGCCTTACAGCAGTGAAAGTTAGAGCCTCATTAGTAGCTAATTATGCAACACAGTATATAAATAGAGCTGTTATAGCATTAAAAACAGCCTCAGTGCATTACCTAATGACATAAAATGTTTACAGTCTGTTCTGAGTATGGTATAATGCCTTCCTGAAGTAATTAATGGCATATTTAACAGTGACACAACTGGAATCACAATTGCTTTGCAGGTACAAGTCGAGGGCAAGGGAATGCATTAAAGTCTTTGAGGAACAGATTATTTGTCTGCTAATAAATAATGAGAGTTTCAGAAGATGCAGGAGGAACACATGATTTATGCAGGAGATGGGATAGTGTCTGTTTCTGACAAGGACAGAGTACACTGGCCTTTATTTTCAGGTACTCCAAAAGTAAGCAGTGAGATGCCAGAGGTCCAAACTGGCACTTCCAAAAGGGGAGTAAGAAGAATGTGGACAGTATTTTGGAAATCCTTTTTTTTTGATATAAAAATGGCAATCAAGGCTGATAATACACACAAGAGCCAACAAAAATGTTTTTGTTTCACTCTGTGGGCCCATGTAATTAGACAGACACACTCTGAATAGTACCTTAATAGCAAGTTAAATTATGCTTTCAATAAACTAAAGCATACCTATAATTTTTTGCTCTGCCCAATAAGAACTCCATATGTAGCTTACCAACTAATTCTCCCAAGAATGTGTGCAACATCCTGGCCTAGCACACCAGAGGTGGGCTGAGGAGATGTTCATGCAAATAAGAAAGGCCTGTAAAATGATTTGTGCATTAGTCATGATGATTCCAATCACTGTTGTACTGACCAGCAGCCACAGAGCTACAGAATCAATTATTCCTTTAAAAATACAAAAGGCTGCTTCCTTCTTCCATTTGTCTAGCAGTCAAGAAGTTTAGCATTTTTTCCTGAGAAATTATTGTGATATGATGACCAAGTCAGAGACTGATTAATGTTTAGTGGGGGGTAGGTGAGTTGAAATGATTTTGCTGTCAATTCAATGCTTTATCTTGTAGTTGTGATGCTCAGTGAAGTAACACAGAGCAATGGAAAACATCATTAGTGCATGTGTTAATGACATAATCTAGTGGGAAAGGAGTTAATGACCTGCAAGTTTGTGTTACCTGCAGATAGGAAAACAAGCCACTTACTAATTGTGGTGGGATTAGTTGAGTTTATTAATGAAAATAACTTTTTATTCATAAAGAGGTCTAGGTAGGCCAGTGCTAAAAGCCTGAGAAATCGTTTCCACATATAATGGGTGCAGTTAAATAAACATTACTGAGAGCCCACCAGATTTCTTGATTCTTAATTTACAAGGACAGCTCTGTGTGTGCATGAATTATTTCTGCTGATCACTGAGTCTGAATTTTTTCATTTCCGTGGCCAGTGTGGATTTATCAGATTTGCTGGGTTAAAAGACTTAAATTTCTGTGTGGGTATTCTTTGATAGAAATCTGTAAGCCTTGTCCAAGGAGAGATCCACCAGGAACATTTTTCTGGATTTTAAAATAGTTTCTATTTTGCATTTATAATCAGGAGGGCAAGGAAGGGACTTAGAAATTTTCCAGATTAAAAAATATTTCTTACATTGCTGCAGATGGTTTCTTTATTGTTAGAACCCTGGGATCTTATTTGGACCTGTACAAACATGATTTGAAAGATGCTATTAGAAAACAAGCTATTAAATTAGGGCAATAGCAAGTGCAGAGGAATTAAAGAAATGGGTAAGGGCTTTGTCTGATTTTTAGGTAACTAGCTGGCTGTGTAGCAGAATACACAGGAAAGAAGAAATAAAATGTCCTGTTTTGTGGGAAAGCAGATGAGGGATGGAACATTTAGTGTTCTTAAAATAGAATATCAACTGTAAGTGTGCCCAGTGGAATTTTTCAACAAGGAACAGAGAATGCTGTATGGATACAAGTCAAGTGGAAATAAAGGAACTAAGAGTAGTTAGAAGGGGCCCAGGGGTCCCTCTGTTTCTAAGATATCCATAATCCCTATCAAAATCTGTACGCAGAACCTCTTCCTGGATAATGAAATACAGCTTCAAAGCCAAGCAACACAAGCCCTCACATTGGATCTCATCAGAGGGATATGTGAAAACAGATGTTCTGTGGCTAAATTAATCCTTAGAATGTTAATTAGTTCATTCTCTCCTTTTTTCTTTTTTTTCCCCTATTTTGTGCTTTATTTGTTCTCTTTACCCTGCAAGTTTTCACTCCTGGACCCACTGTTTTCACAGAGTACTTCTACTTCTTTTACTTGCACACAGGAATTAGATGTTAATAGAGCCCAGCAACATGGTCCATGAAGCTGTACATAAGCTATGGCATAAAAATTAAGCAGAAGGAAGTGATGGCATATGTTCTTTTTTTTAATATGTTTTCCCTGCCAGCTCAGAGGTATCCTCACAATTCCTAATCATGCAGGGGGGGAAGAATGCTTTATTGATTAGATTTCCTAAATCTGGCTTAATTTACACTATGTGAGAATTCCTCTGAAACCATCAGATTTGCATTACCAAATATGTACAGTTAAACTATTTTACAGCTATTTAAATGAGAGGCTTTAGAAACCCTTTAATATCAGTTTCTGGCAAAGTTTCGATATTTTTCTGCTTTCAATATAAAAGAAATAATCGGTGTAATATTGTGGTTATTAATGTAAATTGCTTCATGTTTCAAATCAATGATGGAATTATCCAGTGGAAATAAGGTCTGGTAGATGAATCTTGATTAAAACATTTATGGATCATTTATGTAATGCAGTGGGACAAACCTTGTCTTTATTTTTATAGGTATTTTTAAATTGAAAATCCTACCCAAATTGTAATTCAGAAACTTAAGTTTTTTATTTATTAAATCCTGTATTTATTAAGAAAAATATGCTTTTTTTCACGTGGCTGTGGAAATTACTGGATTAATTCTAGATCAACCTTTAGTGAAGATGGAGGCATGAGGATTCTGGGAGGTTAGTATGCAGTTAACTCAGTGTGTTGCTCAGAAGTTCCTGATGAAGGAACCAAACTGGATGTTCTTGCTGAAACAGGTGAAGAATGATCTTTCTTCAGCAGGGCAGGTGAGAGCAGAGCACTGGCCAAAAGCAGGCCAGTGTCCATTCCCTCTGTGTAAGAAATGCACTTACCCAGCTGAGGGCAGTTCTGCATGCCTGCCATTTCAGAAGAGAGGGAATAAAAATCTCTCTTGTCCCTGGCCTGTTAAACAAAAATATGCAGAGTTCAGGAAAAAGAGGCTGGAAATTCCTTCCCAGCCCAGCAAATAATTAATACCTTGTCACAGGAGGACTGAGATTGCCTGTAACTATCTGTAACCCTCTGGAGCACTAGCTGGTATTTTCCTTCCTTAAATGTCTGCTGCTTTTGCAAGTGTTGCTGAGTGTTGTTAGTAATTGCCTGAAGACACAAAACACTGTGGAAAGTAAACATTCATTTAAATGTGCACTCTTTGTTGTAGTTCACCTCTTGAAATATCCTCATCCTCTCCCAGTAGGTTCTTCCTGTGCCAATCTCTTGCAGGTCTGCCCTAATCAATTTATTCTCCATCTCTGTTATCTTTTCTGTTTTGACAACTATGTGCCCACAGCCTGATGTAGCATAAGTGAAGTAGAAAAAAGCTCAGGCAGACATGGAAAATCAAATTCTGTTCCCAACATATGGACAGAAGTGAACTCAGTTATCATCATGAGCAGCCACAATTAATAACTTGTGTTTTGTTACTGATACAAACAAACATGCCCTTGGCTCACGACCAGAGCTCTGAGCAAGTGTTCCTTACCTTCTGATGATTGAAGTGGTTTGAATGCCTTCTTGTACCTGTGTGAAGGGTTTATGCTGCTTTTCCCTTTGGTTATAAATTAATTTTCTGCAACTGCCATTATATAAAATCTCTTGGTGTCTTTTGTAGGTGAACTTTTAGATCTTCCTTTTTTTTATCTTCTCCCTGCCCCCTCTCCCCTTGTTCTGTTGTTAAATCTATGAAAATATTTCTGTCTCTGCGGTGACTCAGGGACACCAGCAGAGCTGTGACAGTTCCATATCTCACCTGCTTTGGCAGTGGTTTCTGCAGAGATCCAAGTGAGTCACTTGGGACAGATGAGCATTTTTTACACCCTTTGGCAGTAATGCAGAGCTGAATTGCTCCTTTGAGGTGAAGGTTATCACAGGAGTCAGCTGTGTCACAGCTTCCTGCACTAAGTGGAAGGTGATCTGTAGCACCAGTGTAAATGCAGTCCATTTCCTGCACTTTCTGGCTAGAATTTAGCTAGGACTGTCAGCATCCTCTTCATCTCCACTGTCCCTGGGGGAATTGCACAGAAAATAGTACAGTGGGAGATGAATAGAGAAACAAGTGCCCATGCTGTCGTCAAGTGAGATGTGAGTAAATCCCATTAACTCAGTGGAGCTACACTGGTTTTCCTTCATCTGTAAGAAATTTAAAATGTCAGGAAACTTGCTTTTCAACAGTAGCAAAATAATTTCAGGAGTTTTTAGTTCTTTTTGAAAATGAAGAATGCTTAGTGGTGTTAGCTAAACATGGTGATAAAGGAGAGCTTGCAATTACTTGAGGACTGTCAGGTGAGGTGATGGGATCTGGCTGGACATGGCAGAAACACAGGTGGAACTATGTGCAGATTTGAAGGATAATGCAGAATTTAAAGTGGAAGGGCAGGAACACAGTAAATAAGAGGTCATCTACTTTCAGTAAAAAGATATCCAACTAGAAGCAAAGCTAACTGTAAAGAAAAGAAAATATATCTACATTTCTGAAGGTTTCAGAGCTTCTTCATTTTGTGAATATCCATTGTGCTTTCCATGTTCAGCAGAGAAAAATCTGGAAAACCATGTGCATGGTCCCCTGAGTGTCAGTGCTGCTAAACCCCAGTGACAGGCTGGATTGTGCAAGTGAGAAAGCAGCGCTGCAACCACTCCCCTTTTCTCTGAGGAGACTGATCATGGCACCTCACATGCCAGAGATTAACCAATAACTTGTGCAAGGGGTTGATAACAGTGCAGTAATGTACACCACAGCAGCTAACCTCTGCAGCACTGGGGTCATTCCTGCCAGGAGCCCCACAGGCTGAACCTTTTGGCCATGTGGAAAATGCTTTTACTCCAAACCTGCACCTTCCCTCTCCAGTGCAGGGAGCTGTGGCAACACAGGACTTTGTGACATCCACAGAAGAGATCCATCTGCTTTATGAGCCATATAGAAATATGATTAAATGTGCTGTCCACTAAATGGGAGCAGTATTGGGATTCCAGCCAAAGAGTGATAGGATTAATCTCAAGAACATAAAATGTGGTATTTTAGTGAAATGTGAATCCTCCCTCTGAAACAATTGCAAGGGGTGTGCAGCTTTTGCTTGTTTCCATCATATCTGCTTAGGCTACTCTGGCAAGCATTTGCTTTATTCCTATAGATCTAAAATAAATTATTATATTTATTTCTGCTGGTTGGATTATCTACAAATCAATTGGCATGGCATGCTTTCCACAGAACTTTAGCAGGCATATCACTGACTTCAACATTTTATCAGCATTCTTGACTTCCTTAAGCAAACAGAGCAAGGGGAAACTGGGCAATACAAAAACTGCAGCAGTGAGGTAGAAAACTGAGATAAAATGGAAATTAATTTCCTGTTAAATGTGACTGGATGTTTCCATTAATAATTGCCATCTATTGTTATTTCTATCTTGGGTGCCCATGGAACATGATGAATGAGAGCATGAATCATAAAAGGGTTTCTGAGAGAAATTAGATGGAGGTGATTTCTTGCTTCATTTTCCCCCAAAATATGTCTGGGGAAAGTCCACAAATTCAGAGAAGACTTTGACCCACTGAGGGAATGGGAATCAGCTTGAAGAATTTAGGAAAATCCCAAGACTTTGCATAAAAATCTAATTCATAGTTGGTATACAAAGCTAGAAAGACCAATGCCTTACTGAATAAAAGAATCACATTTCTTAGAACATAGATTCCATATAAATACATTTAATTTCTTTTTTATAATATAAACAGTGCTACTAATGTAGTCATTACTGGAATTAAATGAATTAAGATTCAGTTAACAGTGTATTTCCTGTAGTGATACATTATCTGAAGTAGTTTGGTTTTGTCTTTATTACAAATTCTGTCCCTTTTTAAGGAAACATTTTTCTCCTTTTTGTTTGTCCTAAAATTGTGAGTTGATAATAGATAGTATTGATAGTATTTAATGATAGTGTCAAGTGCTGCTGCTTCACTTAGAAAGAAGGCTTGAAGTAATTAATTTTAATGTTTACAATGAAGTTTCACTTGTGTTTAGGTGTATCCAGGTTATTCCTAAATATGCCAAAATTTCATTTTAACAAGTAATTATAAATGAGGGGGGGTGTTCACTTTTGCTATTCAGTAAATTTTTTGCAAAGAAACAAATATGTGTATGACAAGTTGGCAGCAAAAGCTTTGTCAGGAACTAGTCCTAGGCCAGCTTATCCTTCTTCATTTAAATTCAGATTCATTGGGTCTGTCTTGCTGGAATCTCTTCCTCAAATAAGGCATGTGCTTACACTTCTTAATCTTGGGACAGAAATTCTTGTTATGTGTAAGATTCATTGAAATGTTCTACATTAAAAATAGAATTTCAGCCTGACTCAGGACAGCCTACTAGAGAAAGCCAAGTTGATGGTTTGCATTCATGGTAACTTACTCTGAGTGTACATACACTCCTTTTGTCCATATAAAGAGGGAAAAATAGATGTTCCTGCTCAGTTCAGAACAATGTGAGGCCTTTTAAATCATGCTCAGCCATAAAGCACATCTGCTGCAGTGTTCCCTGCAAAGCTGCAGAGAATGGACTGGAGAAATATTCTGTCAGTTCAACGTGGCTCTTGGAAGAGGTTGCTAAAGCAGACAACACTGTAGCCACTGGGATCAATTTTTACAATGATATTCAATAAGTCATTAACAAGATTAATGAAGTCTAATAAAAAATGCAGGCTCCTATGCCACATTTTACTCAGCTCACTGTAGCTTAAAATTGCATGTCATGATTTTATTAGACATATTACTTAATTTTTCTCAAACTGGCCATTTTATTTAGGCTAAAACATATTAAACAGATTTTTTTTTTCCCTACGGAGAAATAGAATTTCTTGTTTTAAAAATGACTTTGTAGAGTAGAGTACCTTCATAACATAAATAGGTATGCAATCAATAGGCTCAGGTCTGCTCTGCTGCAGCAGCACAAGGATCAGATGAGCTCTGTGAGTGGGACAGAGCAGAATTGCACTGCCCTGCACAAGTGCCAGCAGTATGAGCAGTGCCACATCCCAGCCATACATCACCTAGGGCAGATGATTTCTTTTGGTGACTTATGAATGGGAAGTGACTGGAGAAGTCAGACCCAGAACACCACAAACAAGGTATTCTTTGCCAGTGATCCTGAGTGAAAGAGGCTTAACAACCATGTTCTTGCATCTGTATTATCTCTGAGCTTATTTCTTCTCATCTAATCCATTTTTGTGTTTTGTCTGGTCTAAATAATTCCAGCTTTGTGCAGCATCTGAGAAGCTGCCTGTCCTTCATGTCCTACTGCTTAGTGCTTGCACAGAAAATGTCTCCTCGGGATTTATTGTAGCCCTACTCCTTCCACATACCTTTGTAGTCTGCTCTCTCTGAAGACTATCATTCTTCTAAAAAACACCCTAAGGACATTTCTTTCTCCAGGTAGGAGTAAGAAAATTTTAGTGGATGCAGTGGCCAGTCTTTCAAAATGTAGTTTCCTATCACTCAATGTGCTGGGGGTTTGTGATGCATCCTTTTGTGCTCCACTGTGATTCTTCTGAGCAAACTTGATGGAGAGAAAGTGGCCTGTGTCAAAACACAGCTGGTTACAATTTCTTTTTCCTTTTGTGCAAGTTGTACTTAAAAACTACCTCGAGTCTTTCACACAGCTGTGCTCTGGAGACCAGATTCAAGATAAGGTACTTCTGTGATTTAAAAGTTAATTTACAAGGACATATTGGGTGTTGCAACATGCAGGAGCAATGCTTATTTTTGATTCATGGAAGTCCTAGTTCCTGGATTGATTGGTTTAATAACCTTTCTTAATAAAGTAAACTGAATGCATCTTATTCCTCTGGGCTTGTGGGGCAGAGAATAGGAAGTTTCAGTCTCTTTATAACCTGTTAGCTTTGACTTCACAAAGCATATTAGAGTGCTGTGCTCTGCAATTATTGCTTTATGCACACACCTCTTGTTTGAAAAGACACTTCTGTCATATTTGAACATGCATAGATTTACAGGACATAAGTGAACTTTCAAATTTAGCTGGATATTTATTGGAATGATCCATTTGGAGCAGTGCTTTAGCATTTGCAGTGTTTTCTCTAAGGGATTTGTGGTCCTGAGGTGATTTTAGTAAATCTCACCCCCCAAAAAAATTAGTTTTCAACATACACTTGGATTTTTCATCCTATTCCATTCGACTGTTTTGCCTTCTGAGGGAAAAGAGAGGCTTGCTGCAATAATTTAAATATTATGATAAGCCATCTGCTAACTTGTACCTAGTTGTAATTTGCTCTGTTCTTCTCAGAAAACATCTAAAAAAGCTTTTCTTTTATGGATTCTGGGAGGGCCTTTAAGAGGTGATAAATGTGGGCAGTGACCTTCAAACTAGAACTGGCTTGGGATCTTAAACCTCATTCATTTTCAGCAGAGCATATGCTTTCAAATGTGATGAGAAAAATCCAAATGAGAAAATCTCCTGTCTGCTTGAGGTCTATGTGTATTTCATCTTACTGAGAAACTCCAAAACAAGTTACTCATTTAGGAACCTAGAAAGCATTAAGTAGCATTTGTTAAATGTAAAGGGACAGTTGGTTCTCAGTTTCTGGAGTTCATACTTGTACACTTGTGTATCAGAGAATTAAGGGAGACAGGAGAAAATCCTATAAACTTGTAAATGAATGTATGCCTTTATAACTTTTCTTTGCATAGTTCTATTAAATTCTATTATATTCTCTAATTACAAGATTCAGAAAAATTTACTTTATGTTGCACTGAGGAGCAATGAAGGTAACGTGTAGACAAGGTAACAGAATTTTGTTTGATCCCATGTATTTAGGAAGAAAAGGTTCTATTGTTTATGAACAAAACTGTTCTCCAGTGGTGCTAAGGTTTAGGAACAGAAACCATTAAGACCCTTCTGTCATTTAGAGAAAGAGAATTTAGGTTTAACTTTCTTGTTATCCTCGGGAAAGTCTATGGAGAATTCAGACACAAGCTAAAATGTGAAAATTCCAAATGCAGAAAGAAAGAAGGAAATAGAAAGGGGCAAAGCCAAATGAAACTCTGGTTGTAAATCCTAGGTATTGAAAAATCCTATTGTAAAAAAAAAAAACAAAAACCCATGTATTCTTGTTGTTCTTTTTCATTTCTACTTTGCAAAAAGCTGAGTGCTCAGGGGCATATGGGAACAGCAGGGTAATGCCACCAGCCTTGGAAGGATGCCTGTTTCCTTGTAATTTATTTACCAAAAAGGTCAGCTCCAGACACATCTGTTTTCCCCGTGATCCCTAGTTCACCACAGGATTTTGTATGCTGCTGAAATTTTCAGGGGAAAAAAAAAATGAGATTAATTAGCTGTTTCAGTGGACTTCCAAAAATATTCAGAGATCTGTTGCCATGATGGGCACATAGAATTGTTCTGGATGAGATTCAGGAAGAAGCTTGGGAAGAGATACCATGAGGTGAGAAAGTAGCTGTCTGGAAGGAGAACTATTATGGGACAGGATGTATACAGTTCCTAAGTTAGGGAATAAATCCTTCAGGAAGAGAGGGATACAGAGAGAGTTTACAGCTTTAAAATGTGTCAGTTCATATTTATCACGTGCATCCATCCTTCTCTGTTTCTTGGCTGTGCACTGGCTCTTGGCTGGCCCTGTATCAAGTACAAATAATAATATTAACCAAAGTGATTAATGTCTGAGACAATTGGAAGGTTATTTCCAGCTTTTCCAGCGCTGCTTTTTGTGCAGCACACAAGCACAGTATATGAGGTGCTTGGCTAACAACACAGAGGTGTTTTATTGATCTCCTCCTGTTCCACTTCACTAAATATGCCTATTTTCAGCCAGGCACAGCACCAGGATAATCAAGTCAGCATCTACTGCAGCTGTTTGGACAAACTGGGTCTGGTGAAATCAATGAAATTCTAAAACTTACGATGAAGGGAAGAAGAAGGGGAAAAAAAACCACTTCTGAGGTAGTGGGGTTAAAAGGATTTAAAGCTAATTGGAGGCCTAAAAATAGGAGCTGTCATTTAAAATGGCAAATGTGAACTGTACTCTGAAATTCAAACACAGATTTTGATGACAGTTGTATGTTCTAAGCCATACAAATATATACTCTTGAAAGTGCTCATCAAACCAACATATTTTGTGCAATGCAAAAATGAAGAGAGAGTTATTGAGTAGAATGGTGAGAAATAAAGGGCTTTTGTCTGTATACATTTTCAACACTTCTATGTACTGGAGAAAATTATTTCTATATAAAAATGTCTCTTTTTGGTAAATATTGAAAAAACATTAATGCCTGAGCTGGCTGGAAACACAAAAAGCAGTGATTAATATCTGATTAATTATTAAATAGCAACTTTAGTAATATTTTTTCCCTGTAGACATAGTCATAGTTGGTATAACACATATTAAGATAATTCAGAAAAGCATGTCTATGTACAAGAATATACATATTATCCAAATGGATTCAATTAAACCCATATCAGCAGTCAGTGCCTCAAAAATTAGGAAATAGCTGATATTAGCAGTTCAAGGGCATGCTTAATTTATCCCCACTTGGATTTTGGCAATATTAATTTATTCTGTAGAAAATATCATGAGTGTACAGTAATTTTACAGTAGCTTGAAATGCACAAAAGGGAATGAAACTAATTAAGTGAGCAAAAGAATGAAACAAAAGGCAACAAGGAATGCTTTACCAGGAAGTGGCTTCATTCTGGTTTCATGATGAACTCCTAGATCTTGTATTTATATTTTTCTTAACAATCCTGTGAAAAGGCAAAGGGAATATTAATTAAATTATTAATTAAATCCAGAGTTCATACTGTATTGTGAAGCACTAAGATAACACTGTGAGGAGAAATCCATTAAATGGGACTCAATAAAATGAACAATAGTGAAATGAAAAGCATTCTAATCCATGATTTCCCTTATTATCATCACATCATGGAAACCACTTATGTAAATGTGCCTCGTGTATCTGATTAGTTGACAACAGAACAGTCCCTGGGAAGCATTTTTACCCCCTTTTACAGAAGGTGTGCCAAAGACATGGAGATACAAAGTTATCAGCCTTTTTTGGATTACTGGAGGAGGAATTTCTTCAATAATGTGCTTGTTTTGATAAGAATAAGCCAAATTTACTCTAAAACTTATGTTCTGATAAAGTCTCTCTTAGAATAATGCATGATATTCAACACCCAATTCAACACTTCCGAGATGAAAAATTCCACTCCTGTAAATGACATAAAAATAGAAATTTAAGATCTTATCCATGTTAATTAGGAGTAGAACTTTGACATAGATGGTCTATTCATGCCACAGATTTATGACTGCCAGAACACTTGGATTTAAGAGTAAAAGGACAAACTTATCCTTGTTTGTTGAGGCTGATTTCTTTTGCCTTTTTTTTGTTTTGTTTTGTTTTGTTTTTAAAAGGTGCTGCTGCTCTGTGCTGGTTCCTAGTGACCCATTCTTCATGGCTGGATACAAGATGCTTGTGGCCATGTTTATGTGCTGTCTCCACCTTCTGTATTTTTGGATTTGAGGATTACAAGTTGATAGCAGCCTCTGCTATCCTGCAAGTCCCTTTGGTTTCATGTAACTCTTGCCCATTTTGGAAAAAGTGCTTGAGAGAGAACATTTGTCAGGCACTGACTCCATCAGGCTGCCTACCTTAACTGCATTTTTTTATCAACTACACAGTTCATAGGTTGTTGTGGTTTCCAGACAGATTTTTTGAGGTATGTGTAATCTGCATTTTTTTAATCTGTTGTGTAAATTCTCAATTTACTATTTAGTTAATAATGCTAAAAAGGGTGCTTAAATAAAGGTGCTGGTTTAGTATAATGAGCACAGCTGTTCATGGCTCTGTTTTAGGTACCATTAGTGTTTATTTCATGGCATACATAAGACAAAATGGAGCTGGGATTAGTTTGAGAATTCCTGTCAAAGGAACTGCCTCAACAGGAGTTTCTTGTCAGGAGTCAAGCAGGAAGGAGGAATTCTTAAATGAACAAAGCTGACCATTGCAGCATCCAAAGATGCTTCTTACTTCTTAGGATCAACAGGCCTCCATGTATCTATATATATATATATTTCCCTTTTCTTTGGTCTGAGAAAAGCAGACGTAGTTTGTGATAGGAACTCCTAGCTGGAGTTTTGAAGCTTAACAGATTAGACTTTTCTATCTGCAATACCCTGCAGAAAAAAAAAGGCATCTTTCAGCCAGCCCAGTCTCCAATAATTAGTACCTAAGCTTCATAAATATCTCGATATCTCGTTTTATCACTGCTTCTGTCACTATCCATATATGAAGTCATAAGCTACTCTGGGTGCAGGCCATAAATGAACTGATAATATTAACTGAATGTGATGTAAATCAGGGCCCTATAAAGCTCATCAGTGAGCAGGAATCAATATGAAGGGAACAGTAAAATTTCAGGTATATTTTGCTCTGATAAATAAATTGATTACTCTGGGCTCTTCTGGGAGGAAGCACAGCTCTGGGGTGGAAACCTGGATATCTGCTTTGCACCTTACTCTGCTATAAAATACTCACAACACCAGGAACTTATATTTGACTGAAGCTTTATCTATAAACACAGCTCTGAAAAAAAATTCAGTTATGCCCATCATTTACCGGCATATAAATATATCCTGGAGATACAGCCTACATATAATAAAGAAATAGAAATATTTATAGTTAACAGTTTGGGGATTAGAATAGCTCTACTTTTTAATCCATATTTCTCTTTCACACTTGTCCAGGTACCTGGAATTTTTCACCATTCCAGTCGATGCAACAGGGCATTTTGTCTTTGAGAAGAGCCAATTATTTCTATTCTGGGAAAGCTCCCAAATGAGCACATCCTCATTCCTCCAAGGCCAAGATGATCACCATTCTCTGATCCATAGGCTCAAAGATACAAAGGCATTGTTTTAAGGGAAATTTTGATTTCTCTAAGAAAATTCTTCAGACTTAGTGATTCCTTTTGAAAACAAGGAAAATCAGATTTTCTGTTTAGAATAATTATATAAAAGGTGGTTGAATATACATTTAAATCGCTGTTACATATTACTTTTAAGACATGAAGACTTTTAAAACTCATTTATTGAAATAGCCTGTCCTTTTTTTTCAGGGCCTGACCTAAACTTAATTACAGTCAAAGGTGGAACTCCAGCAGTTGATAAAATACGCTAATCTACTAAATTCAGTTAAAATTAGTATTGGAAAGAAGATTTCAGGCCAAAAAAACCCAGCTAAGAAGAAATGTTGGAACTTTGTGGTTCAGAAATGCCTGCATACCAGCACCTTATTATTGCTGGCAACATTGGCACAGCTTAGAAGTATGAACCCCTTTTAAAATGCATATTCCCTTAACAGTGGATTCTGAAAGCCTGTCAGAAAAATCAACCCTTTTAGCAGCATTTAAATCTGTAGTCAGCCTTCAGTGTTGCTGAAATCTCTGTGGGACTTACACGTATCCTTAAATGCTGCCCTTAGGAGATATTTTCCTCAAGAACTAATTTCCTGAAACAAGGCCTCTAAATGCATGGAAAACCAGCAAAGTCTTTGTGTTCCCATTTGCTGAACTTCAGATCAATTATAAAAACACTGATTTTTAAAAGTTCTTCCAAAGGAGCTCTTTTCTTGTCAGCGTGTGTCACTCTGTCAGTCACATTTCAAGCCATGGATTTGAAAACCGACCTGCTGAAGCAGCTACCTTTGTCATAAATTGAACTTGACAGTTCCTCTGTGGGACTTTCAATTAGGATTTTTTTTTTCATTTTAAGAGAAAAAAAAAAAAAAAAGAGAGAACACTGAAAGTGTCAGTCCAAACACAGTGAGCAAATGCTGGTATATGGGAGGTCTACACATACTGCCTTCTACTTCAAACTTCAGGATGATCAGGAACATAAAATGCCAAGTTCTGGAGGAAAAGAACTTTTTAGAACTTGTTTCAGAGTTTTTAAAAGAGCTGGTTCTGCTGTTTGAGGCGCTGGGTGGCTCTGAGGCCTGAAAGGCATGGCTGCTGTAGACAGAGAGGTGAATCTGTGACACTGCTCATCATCTCGTGTTTTCCACTTAAAATCTGGTAGTCTCGGTGGAGGAAATTTCAGAAACCCGATCATATTTTAATGGTGGTTCCTGAAAGCTTGGATTCTGAGGTGGTGGGAGTTGGTGTGGCTGGAAAGAGCCGAACCCTCGGACCGGATCAGAGCCCCCTCGGGCCGGGAAGAGCCGAACCCTCGGGCCCGGCCGGGTTCCCCTCAGAACGGGAAGAGCCGAACCCTCGGGCCGGGCCGGGTTCCCCTCAGAACGGGAAGAGCCGAACCCTCGGGCCGGGCCGGGTTCCCCTCAGAACGGGAAGAGCCGAACCCTCGGGCCGGGTCGGGTTCCCCTCGGGCCGGGTCGGAGCCGCCTCAGCCTCGAGGCCGAAAGCGCCTCCCGGTGTCCGTGCGGGAATGGGATCCACAGGCGGAGCTGCCGTCCCTGCAGCTCTGCTCCCAGGCCGCCTCCCTGGAAGCCCTCATTGCTGTGGATGTGGGGAATGCCAGGATCCTGTGAAATCCCTGCTGCCCATTAAATCCCAAGCGAGCCCGTCCGGCCCTGCCTCAGCACTGCCGCCATCAGCGCGGCCTCTGCTGCGGGCCCTGTTACAGTCCTGGCTCAGAGCGGCAATTTCCTCATGAAGTGAGGAGAAAAAACGTGTGTAATTGAGTTTGTAGCTCGAACAGTGGTAAAACTGCCCTCGAAGAAGTCATTAAATGTGAATTGACTCCATGATGTCCGCCTGAATCATCAGCAAGCCCTGAACACCCGCAGTGTGTGAGGGGAAGGCAGGAGCCCCGGACTGATCCTGAAATCCACTGACTTTGTAGCTTTGTTTTGTTGTTTTATTTGTGTTTGCCACTGAAACGTGACTGGAAAGCTGCTAAAAGTGCTTTGGTTAGACACAAGGGTGAAGGTGCCAAGGACCAGTAATGCCCCCAGAGTCCCTTTGGATGTGCCCACAGCAGCATTCCTCACCCACGGCCTCTTCTGCTACTGGAGCTGTGCCTGAGGCAGCACCACCGGGTACGTGCCCCGTTTTCTAAAGATACTTTATTTTTATAGCTGTTAATTATAGATGGGCAACAACTGGGAAAGGAAGCAATTGTAAAAATGCACAAACTTCAAAAGCTTGTTGGGATTTTGCTGATCTGTTACAATTATGATGTTTTTGTGTGATCTGTATGATGACCATTTTGCAGTAGGGAAAAAGCTTTTATGAAAGTGTTGCATTGTTATAAATATCTCCCATTTGGTACGGGTGGGTTTGAGGGGGCTGAAGCTGGTGGTAACTTGCAGCCATCAGGCCCTCCCAGCAGCTCTTCCTTTAAGTTTTTTTCTAATTCATGAAATGTGAACTTTGGGTAGCTAGAAAATGTCTCAGGCTTTAATTGCCAAATTAAACCCTAAAGCTCCAACAAACAGCCAGTGTAAACTATGATTTAAAAGAGCCTAAGAAATAACATTCTCCTTTTGAAAATATCTAGACATCTTTTTATTTTTCCAGAACTGATGTTAATCTCTAAACTGTTTCCATATAATATTTGTATTTTGAGAAGAGGAGATTTTAAATTAAGCTTTATTGTGTAAATTCTTGCTCAGCCCTTAGTATGTCACTGTTTTGCAAGCAGTGGTCCCTGCTGGAGCCAGTGGTTGTGAGCCACCATCTCTCCTGGCAAGGCTGAGAATCACAGGCTGGAAAAGTAGGTCATTCACGTATCAAAATAATTGGTATTTAGGTGTTGTTCTGAGAACATGACAACAAGGTACAAAAATGGAGATAAAATTGTTCCCTAAAGAAATTACAGTCACAGAGTGAAATCTTCCCCTTTGGGATTTAAGGTTATATGCAGTGGGACCAGCTAAGAGCTGGCAAAAAGAGGTGAACACAGGTAAGGAGTTATATTTAAAATTAGCTGGAAACCTGTCAAAGAATCCAAGTATCAAGGAGGACTTTGAAAAGGAGGAAGGCACCTAATTCGTGACTGCACATCTTTCAGGTAAGAAATCAAATTATTCTGTGTCCTCAGGAACAGCTTTGTGGGCTTTTTACTACAGTTAAAAGGAAAATAACCAACAAAGTTATTAATTTTTATTAATATTTTATTTTGCTGCTGCGTTTCCTGACTTTGTTTTACACATCTTTGTAAAAGAGATATTTAGAGGTGCTCAGCAAAGTGATGCTTTTCTGTTTGTCTGTAGAACTCTAAATATGTGAAGTGGCAGAGCTGAGATTTCTGAGTAGCAGAATTCCAGTTTCACCTGTTGATACAGAGAACTTTGTGGCGTTTTGTTAAATGAAAGAGAAGGAAGAACTGGGGGTGTAGCTCTGGATCCTGCTGGCACAGCCGTGGGACACAGCCGGGATCAGAAATGACGCAGGGCAGGAACAGGAGCCCCCGGTGTGCCGGGCTCTGGCACTGCCGGGCTGGCAGGAGCTCCGAGACAGAGACAAGGAGGAGGGCAGGGAGGAGCTGCCGAGACACAGGGACAAGGAGGAGGGCAGGGAGGAGCTCCTGAGTGCCCCGTGCAGAATCACACAGCCATTATTTACAGCTCTGTGAGTTATTTACAGTTCTCAGTGCACACCTTGGTGTCCTGGCGTGCTGGGGCACAGCTGGGGCAGCCTCTGCCCTCTAAGTGAGACAGGAGCTGTGCAAGGTGAGGGGCATCGGGCTGGCCGGGGAATGAAGTGCTCCTGTCACACGGGAGACTTGCATACAGGCTGAGAGATAAATACAAAACCAAACCTAATTAAGTAGGTGCAGGCACTTGGAAGCATATCAGCATTTTCATGTTTACTTAGACTCATGCCTAATTAGTTTAGTTGCTGTAAACTTCTCTCGAGGGACTAAATTACTGAAAAACATCCCTTCTCAAATATTGTATTTAGTGAGGAAAACCAGCAGATCTTAAAAGTACTTCAGTAATCCAGGAAAAAAATGGCATGTAAAGGATCATACCAGTTTTTTTCCAACAGGAAGGTGGTTTTATAATGTGAGAGAGGGAGCAGAACTCACGTGTAAGTTTTTATGCTTTGGTGGCTACAAGAACTGTCCTTGGGCTGACAGCAGTGGCAGGGCAAAGGAAAAGGAAATTGTGGGAGAGCTGAGCTTCTCTTTTACTTCTGTCTGTTGCCTTCCATGGCTGTGTCCGAGTTACATGAACAGATGCTTTTTATAAAGCTAAACAAACAAAACTGAGAGTACTTGAACACCTGGGGTGGGAGCAGACGGGTGGTCATCTGTTGGAGCCTTCAGTTGCATTTTCCCTATAATTAGCTGTTTAATTGCTTGTCCAGAGCTGTTGCTGTTGCTAATCTATTTACACATGTAATTAATTACAGTTTAAAAATAATCAAACAACCTTTTTAGGTTGTTTGTCCTTTTTTCTTCATTTGTGAAATGTCAGACTATCATGCTGGTGAACTATTGCTATTTTTATTTATGGACTACATTGTGACTCTATTCTGGATGTGTCCATGGAAGGACATGTGATAGCTAATGATTTCTCAGGTTAAATGAGGAAATAATGAATATCAATTGTAGCTACGTTCAGCATGGCAGGAGAACCTCAGGAGTACCTACAAGGCTCATGCTGGCTACCTGTAATTTTTATTCTGTTTTTTGAATTAAGAAATGGGACCCCACTGATGTGGCACAGTGATGTTCAACTTTCTGAAAGCTGAATTTGGAGAGGGAGACAGGGCTTAATAGTTTCGTGAGACACTTGGCAAGCTGGTAGAAGTGGATTAAATTTTCATATTTGCTGTGAGAGAGCTCTGCTCAGCTGAGGGGCCTTTGTGTGGTGCCCTGGTGGTGTTCACAGCCTCAGTAACGCTGAGCCCGTGGGACAGGGCACCTCTGTGTTCCTGATCCCCAGGAGCACACCCTGGTGTTCCTGCAGCCAGGGCTGCTCGGGGCTGTGCCTGAGCTGTTGTTTTTTCCCTTCTCAAGTTGTCTTCTCTCATCCATGTTTAAAGCTGTTTGTGCTTTCATTTGTGCTCAGCTCTAGGATCCCTGTGGACATGCCCTTTCCCCCTTCCTAGCCGTGCCAGGGTGTGGATATCACACTCTGCTCATTCCTCCCACGTTTCCTCCTATTTCCTCTCTTGTCAGGGATCTGTGGAGCAGCCACAAATCCCACCTTTCATTCTCTTTGTCTAGGAATGTCATCCTGTAGCCAGCACTTTTAACTCCAGTTAAGGATAGAGAGAGGGGCGAGCTGCTGCTCTGTAATTCAAGCTGAATAAAACCACAGGCACATAAAAGAGAAAAGCATCACTCCCCATTTTTGCAAGTCTGTCCAATATTAATGCACCTTGAAAAGAACCATAGTTCTGTTTTGGAGACCACTTCAAATGTTGATCAGGTTTTTTTCTGGAATGTACTGAACTTTGGGGAGAGCTCACAGGGTTCACAGATTCTGGGTTTTTTTTTAATGCTAAGTCACATTCAGTCTGTCCTGTATTCACTGGTGAGTCAAACTGAACAGCAGAAACTGAGGAGGGAACACCATCATAATTAAGAAATGTTTACAGCTCCTGAAAATTGGAATTAAGGAAAAAAAAAATGAAGTCAGAAGTAAAACCAGCAAAAGTAACTCTTAAAAATATGATACCGATCTAAAAATATTCTGAGCCATTAGTTAATTACTACAGCCCCACTTTGAGAAGGACAGGCCTAAATTAGGGAAATGACTCCTTTAACTTGTATTGCTCCAGACTAAATCTTTTATTTGTGTCCAATATTAAGAATAATAATAATAAAAAAAAATAAAAAAAAAAAAGCAGGCTTCAGGCCACAGGATCACTGGTGATGGCCAGAATTAGATTGTTTGGGAAGAGCTGCAGAAATTCTGCAGTAGGCAATTACATATTCACCTTTGAGGAGGATAACTTTCTTTCAAACCCTCGTTACCTAGAAACCCCAGTTCTGTAGTAGGAGATTTTATATTCTTTCTCAAGCTCTTTAATGATAGTTAAGAGTTAACACTGGAGGCTCTTATTATCTATGGATAGAGCCCATTCATCCTTGCAGCCTGCCATTAGCTTCAGTAATACACTGCAGTAGTTAGATGAAAACTGCCTCAAGAATAGAAGCAAAAAGGAGAAGCTTTAGGAAGTTAAAGAACTTGGGATTGATTTTGGTACGTACTTAACTCACAATGACACCGGCAAATAACATTTCATTAGAGGAGATGTAACTGGGCCTGAGCACACCAAAAAAAGCTCACCTCCCTTGCAGTGATTTCTATGGACTTTAGATCAGGAATTAAAAGAGGAAACAACAGAATAAGATGGCTAAAAAAAGATATTGGCTGAAATAGCTTCCAGATAACCGGTGAGATGATTAGAAAGGAGCTAGACAGTAGCTTTAGTGGTGTGGAAAGGTGGAGAATGGATTATTGTGCCCAAATCCAGGCACCAGGGGTGATGCCCTGCAGTTCATCAGTAGCTGCTGCCAGGAGATGATGGACTATGAACACCCTCAGGGGCTGTGCCCACACAGAGCTGGTGGCCACCTCCTGACCCTGGTGGAGCCAGAAGGAACCCAGATAATCTCTAAATATCAGGTTAGTGACCAGTATTAGGTGATGCTGAAGAAACATTTTCACTGCAGTGCATGCCTGGGATTCCCATAGGAATCACACATTGAATGAAAACTCCATAGAAATTTCTGCACTTGATTATTTTAAGCAGTTTCCAAGAAAGATGAAAAATCAAAATAGAGGAAGTTGATTCTGTACTGAGCTGTTTGCATGAAGCCATTTGGTGATGATAGCTAATGCCCATTACTCAAGGTAAATCTCAGTGCATCACTTCATTTCTGTCATTTTCATGAACCACTGCTTTGCTTCCAATCTGAAGTGTGCCATGAGCTTATCTGCTTTCCATCACGTTTTCTTCTGGATGCACCTGCTTCCTTATGCCATTAACCACTAAGCTAAATGTATTATTTTTTCTCTATTTTTTTTCCTCTAGATTAATTAATATGACCCACCTTGTTTATCAGAAATGACCTTTACAATATACATTAATCACTTTTTAAGCTTATTTTGTGTGGCATCTTAAGGCATAGTACACTAGCACCTTGTGTTAAAATAGGGCTGGCACTTCCTAGTGTATTAATCTGCTGGCATAATAGAACAAATCAGAAGACATTTGCTAAGATAAAACCTTCTTCTTTCATCACATTTCCAGCTGTAGCATTTCAAAATGCTTTTGCTTCTGACTGCTTTCATACTGGCTCTCCAGGACTCCTTATTCCAGGCTCTTAGGTGGGGAAGCCAACTAGGGGAGAGGGGAATTGACTGGAACCATTGGAAAAAAGTCTGTCAAATCTCAGATTTTTTGTGATTATTTTACCAGTGAGAAGTCCCATCCTCACTTGAAGGCAGTGGTCTGGGGACTGGCAAGGGGGGCAGAGAGGCAGGACAGGTATAAAGGTGGATTGTAGGTATGTGGTGTCAGTGCCCACTTTGGCACAGGGAAGGTGTGTGGAACCAGACAGGATTCTGCCTCAGTGAACTGTGTGTTTGCAGGGTACCGGTGTCCTTCATTCGTGCCTGATCCTTGGTGCATTAAAAATTGCTCCTCTCAGCTGCTTCCTTTAGATGTGTGTGACACACAGAGAGTTGTTTGTGATGGACAGAGAGGCATAAAAAACTGCTAACAGTCCATCTGCACACACTCCAAGTCCTAGAAGTGCGTAATCTATTTTTAAAACAGCCTAGTCTATCTCTGAATATTTCTTATGTTGTTAAATAAGTTTGAAGTGTGATTGATGATCTCCAGATCCAAATCTGGGTTTCTAAACCATCCAGCTACATCTACATCCCTGTGATGAGAACACCCTGTCATCAAATGCCACATCTTTCCAAGGCAGCTCCCATATTTCCAAAGCTCTCCATAGTAATTAAATGACTTTATCACTATTATAACAAATGTCACTCATATTGTTAATGACAGCATTAGGCCAGTGTTTCAGCTAAGAGCTTAGCAGGCAATGCTAGTGTATTTTGGGATTCTCAGTTTTTAATTTTTTTCCTCTCTTTCTTTTTAATTGGAAGCCTAAGTTGAACACAGAACATGGAATATGCAGGTTCTGCATAGTTGCTTAGCATTTGAATATTTCTTTGCCTTCCCTGCTGTGGCCTTTTCACATCTGTGCTTAACACATTCAGTACAAACGTCAGTAACACGTGAAAAAGATGGATGAAGAGATGTAGAACATTAATATGTGCTGCTGGTGGAAGCTTGACAACTGTCAGCTTTGCCTGTGTGCGTTTGCCTCGCCCTCTGTATTATTTATTCATCTGAAACACTTTTGCAAATGAAGCAGATGAAAGGGAACGTGAGGTAAATGAAACCTGTTTAGGGCAACTGGAGATCAGAACGAGATAAAACACCAGCAGGGGCACAGCACCTGGGTATTGGTGGCTGCTGCCATACCTGAAGTGTTCCCCTTAAAAACATGACTTGAATTATTCAGGAGTTACCAGCATCCCTAGCCCCAAAGCATCTTTATTCTTCTGAATGTGCACACAATAAATATTTTATAGTTTAAACTCCGAGTCTTCAAATGATTAAAGGTGGCAAAAGAGAAGAAAGTTAAGAGAAGGAAGTGAGCAAGGAAGCCTCTCTGTAAAGTGAAGGAAAGGTGCATCCGAGTGTGTACATTTGTGCACCAGCCCACGTTAGGAGAAACAGAAATGCAGTCCACTTGAGGATGCCTTGTGCTGTGTCCTGGTAGCAGCACAGCTGGGGGCAGATGGTGACAGGGCATTCTTGGATATCATTCAGGCTGAGTGAAACCCCAGAGTAAAACTATTCGAGTTTCAAATCTCATCTCCTTGTTTGAATTGGATTTCACGTAGCTTAGCTCAAGGCAGTGGAATTGTTTGGGGTATCTCTGTTTTCAGCTGCTGCTGGGAGTTGAGCTGATGTGCAGCATTGCTGTTAGATGTTGCATGAAGGGTGGGGAGTTGACCTCTATCTGCAGAGCTTTGTGCTGTAAAGGCTTCTTACCACTATAATTTGCATTCCCCTTGCTCACTTTTATTCCTGCTACATGGTAATAAATAGCTTGGGAAACCTGGATAGAGTTGTGTTCATCATAACAATCAAGGGTTCTGGCTTGAAAAATCAACATTAAGTCCATCAAGCTGGATTTCTTTTTAAATGGCTGGTTAACTAAGCCAGTTAAGAGCTCCTCTACTTATTATTTTACTGGTTCATTTATTTGGGCAGCAGGATTTCAGGCACTCTGTGTCATACAAGTGATATGAGTTTGATTTGCTCTCATCTTTTCTGTTCCCTCCTACCACATTAGGACCCAGTGGCTCTACACAGCTCCACATTGTCTTAGGAATTCATTTGCAAGCTGGGAGATAATCAGTACCTACTGACTCTCTGGGTGTCATTATTGATTGGCTAAATCAACCTGGATATTGCACAGTCACAAAACCCAGGAAATACAAATCAGTGTGTTTTAAATGGTTGAGGGTTTTCTTACAGAAAATCAAGCAAGCCTTTGCTGAGACATTGCTGGCTGCAGGTGATAGTGGCATTTTTTGAACACAAAGTTTACAGTTGGAGCTCTGTGTCAGGATATGGGTGCACAGTTGTGTCTTTTGTCCTCAGCATGTTGCTCTAAACACCTTTGGAGATGGGAAACCCTCTCAGAAACATGTGGATGAATTTCAGAGGGTTGTTTGGCTCTCTTTTCAGTGAGTCCATCCCAGGTCACGTAAAAATATTTATTAGGACAGTGGGAATGAATGCCTGCAGTTAAGAGATCTACAGAGACAAGGGAAACATCTGGATTCCAGCTGCCAATTCAATTAATACTTCACTATATTGTAAAGTAGAAAATAGTGATGGCATTTCTTCCAGCTGAGTTATTAAAGGCCACGTTACTGCTACACTGTGCCTCCCTCTCATCACTGACTGTGTTGAGGGAGTGTTATTTGCAGTGGTTGCTCACCAGGAGCAGCCTTGGCTGTCTGTACACTTGATTTACACATCAGTAGCTATGTCTAGCTGGCAAAGGTTGTTTCTGGAAGCTGGGGACTCGTGGGACAAGGCAGTTTTTAAGAGTCTGATCAAGTGAATTACGTGCTGACATTCACTGTGTCCTCCTTGGAGGCCAGGAACTCACTGGGCTTGATGAATTTTCAGCAAGTATATCTTTTTCAGCTCTTCAGAAGGGAATTGTTTCTGCATTTCAGTTTTAGGGATGCCAGAATTCTTCAGGCAGTTCAATTCAGGAAAAATATATTTTGTCATAAGCTTAATTTGTTTTGCTGTATCGCCAACTCACATCTCTTTAACTGCTTTTTGAAATATGGACAGAAATTCAGATATTCAAAGCATGCACTGTGATTGCTGCTCTCTTGGGATGCATGAAGGCTCCTGCTGTCCTTTTCCCACATTCTATAACTCACATGCTTTTATGAAAATTTTCTCAAAAGGACTCATATCTCTGTAGCCTTTGTTAAAAGGTGTAATAAAATATGTCTGGAGAGCTGTGCTTTTGTTCAGTTGAAGAGTTACAATACTTCAGTGGCCATAATTTAGTTTCTAAACGGCCTGAAGATTTTTCTCTAGCATGGTCCTGAAGTAGCCATTCCATAGTGCAAAAAGGTTTTTCCTGTCCTTTCGTGTTATGATGACACTGATGTGGTTTTTGTGTTTGGCATTGATCATGTGATTCTCTTTCTGACTGGAATTGCCACAAAGGGCTTGAGACTTTCAGAATACCTCCATTATTGGTTAATAATTGTGGAGTCTTAATTCCGTGGGCTTTTTGCTTTCAACACTAAATGTCAATTTTTAATTTATTTTTTAAAAATCTGATTCTATTTTGGTTTGATACAAGCCTAAAACGATGGTGGTTTTGAGATTTATTTGTCAGTATGTAAAGGAAATGGGGTGAGTGATGCTAAAGGTGTGGCTTGTAGCAGCAGAGCTGGAAATGGCACCAGTACAAACTAACAAGCCATGATGCACTAACTTGAGGATTTACTTTTCATGCCTCTGAACAAGCTAATGTAAATGCACCCCAGAATTGTTTGCTTGGTGGTTTCAGGAGTTATTTGAGTTAGAGATAAGAACAGTGCAAACCTGTGTAATGTTATCTTGAAGAGCAGATCAGTGCACACTGGGAAATTAGCAGACTCCACTGTGCTCCAGAGCAAATTAAGGCAACACTATTAATATTCTTACCTTTCAAAGAGTGTCACTCATCCTTCATCAGCAATTCTAGGGTGCAAGACAGATTCCATTTCAGTAATTGTATTAGCTTTGTTATTTGTCTGTACATTAACCAAATTCAATCAGTGAGCACACAGGAATAGGTTAGGGACTACCTTTGCAAGGTGCACTCATAATGAAACATGAGAGATGCTGAGTTTTCTTTTGTTTATTAACTCCTCACCGTGCACTTCTTGTGGTAATTTTTATTCCCTCCCAAGCCCTGAGATACAGAGAGGTTTAATATTAAGGACATTACATATTTTTAAGCTGCCCACACAATGTTGATGTATCTCAGCTGAAGCTAGACCCAATTCTGAAACTCCTTTCACATGAGCCTAACAATTCCTAATTGCTTGCCTGACTTTTCAGTTTCCCCACCGTTCAAGTGAGGGGCAATGAGATGCCCTCACTTACAGCACAATTGGAAAATGAACTGCACTGAAGTCATGCTAACTGCTATTGATTCAAGTCAATGCAGGGATGAAACTGTGGTAAATAAAGGAGAGATGTCCCAGATATTTGCTATGTACACTCCATGTAAGGTTTAATATCCTTTGAATGCTTCAGAAATCAGATCTCAGTAGTTCAAAAAGTTGCAGCTCTTTGTTTCATTTTTATCCCCACTCACTAGAAAGTGACAGCAAACTGAAGTATTATTCCAATAATCTTCTTGTTTATTGTTGTTCAGTAAAGGGCTTCTGGCTAAATGTTCATTACCATTTTTTTCACATCCCAACCAATATAGATCATGACTTTATGGATGCACTTAATAAAATGACCCATTTAAACTTTCTGAAGGCAATTCAAAAAGCCCTCACATATGTTGGAAAATGGTGCAAACACTCTACGCAAAAATGCAAATATCTTTTTTTTTTTTTTTCATTTGAAGGAGAATGGCAAAATAACAAGTTGTGACTAGTGGCATTTCCCTGTGCTGCCATCTATTTGTAATGCACTGAAAGGCTGCACTGGCCATATCCATTCCTCTTTTCTCATGGGTCAGTTATGCTGTTTTGCATTCCAATCAGTCCTTAATCAAGCCCGTTGATAATTGCAGCAGTGCAAGGGGGATATTTATCATGGAAGTGTAAATGAAGGCTCTCTGTTCCAGTGCTGCCAAGTCTAATGTTGCACTGCCCCAGTGGACCATTTATGCACATGTGTGGAGTTTGTTTCCCTCATCAGCACTTCCAGGCATGCTTGGGTCTCAGGGATGGGGTTAGATGGGCAGCATTGCAGCCTTAGGTGTGGTAGGTTTATTTTGATTGTGCCAGTTTTTTTAAAAAGCATTTTTTCATGTAAAGGAGTTCAGCAGTGTCCTTCAGTATTTCAGCTCATGCCATTTTGTGCCTGGAATCCTCAGTGTCCTCTCAGAATTTCCCCCCTGCAGCTTCAATACTGAGCACTGTACATGAATTTGTCCCTAATTAAAACCCATCCTTGTGGATAACTGCTGTTCTGGGAGGGAAAAACTTTCCCTGTAGAAAAGCAAGTAGCCCAATTCTGCAGAGAACACAGTTCCTGCAAACCTGTCCTGTGCAACATCAGAGCACAAGCTTTAATGGACTGTGATAAAACCGTGGTTACAGGTGTTAATTCTGGAGAAATGAACATGGAAACAATTTATTTTTGATGATTCAGTTTATTAGCACACACTGCTCTGTGCAGCCAAGCCTAAAATAAAGCTGTTCTGGAGCTTTTATCTGTCACTTAGTGAGGGTTCTTTGAGCTGCCATTCAGCTCAGCAATGTTCCCCCAATGCCTCAATTCCAATTTCACTTTGTATTTCCATTCACAAGGCTTCACCCTCCCTCCTCCTGCCATGCACTCTCTGGAGATCCTAAACAATGTGCAAAAATTCCATTTTATTGCCCAGGTAATGGTGTTATTTGAGGATTCAGATTGTTCAGGTGCATCCCAAGTAAAATACTTAGCAAGTGCTGAGATTGTAGTGAGATGAAAGGCAGGGCCCTTGCTGCTTCTGTTCCAGACTAAAGCTGAAATTGTGATGGATTCTGACTTCCCTGACACTTCTCTGGGTTTAGATTGGTACAAGCAGCCCAAATTTAGACTCAGGTCAGTTTGTTTGTGTTGGTTTGTGTTGGTTTGGTTTGGGGTTTTTTTGTGTGTAAACCAAGTCATGAGCAATGTCTGTGTTACCAACACTGAATTCCCACTTGTTTGTTTTTAAGAATGTCTGGTTTAAAGATTTCTGGGCAGAACTCACTGGGAGTCATCATTGCTGTGTTCCCAGGAATTTGTAATGCCAGTTTGTGATGTGTTTGTGGATGCTGCATGTAAGGAACTGGGAATGGTGATGTTGTTTGAATTCATGACTGAGCTCCTTTGGCAGTGACCCTCTCACAGTTGTTTGTGAATGATTTGAGGTACTTTCATTTCTGAGCTCTGTTTGCTCTCTGTTTAGGCAAAATAAATCCCATCCCACCAACACCTGCTTGGGTCCAGAAATCAAATACAGACAGATGATTTGATTCCTGGGAAAGCACAGAGTGACTGGGGCTGCACTCAGGAGCCCCCCTGCTGCCTGAAGGGAATGACAGGAACATTCCACATGAAATGATACCAGTGCTGGAGGATTTTAGAAAATACATTTATTGTGAAAGAAATAAGTGTGTAAGTAAGAGGAAGTTAGTGAAGTTTAGGTAACTTATTTTTTATTATTTAGGTAACTTAACTATGGGGAGGCACTGGCAGGATGACAAGGAAGTGTTTTTCAGTTCAGAAAAGTGCAGTAAACCAAATTCAAAGAGTGTAATGTCTTTAAAAAACATGGCAGTTACTGTTCTCAAGTAGTTCATGATGATTAATCCAGGATAAATTGTGATTTTGTACCCTGAGGGCTTACTTGCTCATCAATTATCATTTCATAGCTGGGATTAAATTCTGTTTGCACTATGAATAACAAGTGCTCTCACACAAGGTCATTAGTAACAACTTACAAACCAAGTTGTAATAAACTTTTAATATTGTTAAGAGCAAACCTGGCTCAGCTGAAGGGATTGGTTATAAGCAGCAGTCCATTACTCTTTTTAACCTATACCAGTGGAATGATTGACTTTGGTTCATTCTATCTACCACCAGTAGAATAAAAAAAGTGACAAGATGCTGGCTTGGAGCTGACACCCATTTCCTCCATCCCTGACTCGGGTGTGCTCCTGTCCCCACTCAGTGCCTGGGACCAGGACACTGCCCCACCAGAGCTCTGGCTCTTCCCTCCTGCTCAAGTGGGAACTCCATGTCCACTTTGTTTCCCTCTGTGCTTTCATAAAGGTGACAGAGATCACATAAATATGTGAAGGGAATATCCATTTCCTCATCTCTTAGATTCAAAGATCGCATCTTTGCACTGTGAAATCTCTTAGCTGGAAATGGGTGGGCACAGAAATCTGGCTCTGTGCCTGATCCATGTCCCTTATACCTGGCTGTTATCTGTTTCCAGAGGCAGTGTTCTGGGCAGATTTTTGCTGTGATTTAGGATAGCCATTCCTAAACTCACAAGAGCAAGAGCTTTTGTGACAAAGCCCCTCTCAAATTTACAGCAGTGATCCCAAGGGAAACAAAAGGATTGTAAGGGGCTGGAAGAAGCTGTAATGAAAAATCAGTAGATGTGAGGGGATCTGAGAAAACAGAGCCTGCCATTTCATGATTTTTAATTATTTGTGCATGAGGACATTACTGCTGTCAGGGAAGGCCTGACTCAGAGATGTGTTTCAGTTACATTGCTAAGAGTTGGACATAATAAAAACATTTCGGATTTGCAAAGATTTGTGACCTCTTTAACACCTGCAGGGCCATAGGAGGAGGCAGATACAGAGGGTGACTGATTTGTGCTGGCTCTTTGTGCCAGAGCTCAGCCCAGCCTGAGGGAGGTGATGGCTTTTGCTCCTTTCAGATCCCCACAGGCAGCCCTGCCTGGGTCAGTGCTGGTGTGGAGCAGCCAGCCCTTGCTGCAATCAGTGATTCACACATTGCACAGCTGCTTTTCCACAGGGAAAACCCCTCTGTGTTTACCTGAGGTATTGGCTCCCTTTCCCCACGGCTGGGAGGGATATTACAGTCCTGTTCAGTAAATGTTAACTATCACAAATAATTCATATCAGGCACACTGGAGAGCACCTGGGGGAAGATGAACTCTGAAATAGCATGGAATGATTCTGTAACCTGCTAGGGAAAGACCTCCCCTGGATAATGAACAGAAGAAGAGCAATTCCTGCTGCAGTATCCATGGGTCATTCTTCCCTTTAGAAAAGAGAAGGTTCCCTTTGAGGGAACTCAAGTAGTCTTTGTGTTTTTTAATACAGCAGATCAATCTTCCAGGAAAACTCACTATTTAATGGGTCTTCTGTCTACAGAAAAGATAACCTAACATATTCAGGTGGTGCAACCCAATTTTTAAACGTTTTCCATACCAATCTGCCATTAGGAATATGTATAGGAAGTGCTGACAAGTGTAGAGCAATAGTTGGGTAGTCTTTAAAGAAAAATTATCATTAGATATGTTGTATTCAATTCAGAGGCCAGATGTGTGTTCCAAAGCTCCATTTACTGTGTTTGGTCAGCCCTAAGGCAATGAGGCAGGAGGAAGGTATTCCCACTCCAGAGGGGCTGTTCTTCCCAGCTGGGCAGAGGAAATGGCCCCTTTTTCTGAGCAGTATTTCTGTGACTAACACTGGGACAGGCTGAGCCTGTTAATAGCTCAGGGAGCTGGAGCTGGATATTGAGCAGGGACTAATCCATCTGTCCAGGCAAGCTCCAAACACAGCTCCTGCATTGGCTCCTTTCCTCCTCCTTTCCTTGCCTGTCCACGGTGGCAGAGGTGCCCAAGGCCTTGGCTGAGCACAGCACCAATTCTGCAGGCACAGGGGACAATGGATGGAAGCTCTAACTGCTGTAGGGAAACAGAATTCCTGGCATAGGATGTGACTGGGAAACTTGGCAGGGACCAGTGGGCAGCTTTATCTTCATGTCCACACTCAGTAAATGAGATCCTGACAGTCTGGGCTCCAGCTCAATGGAGCCATGATCCATTGGCACTGTGGGAAGGAGCTGCAGGAACTCCTGAGCCCAGGACAGATCCCAGAATTTATTTAGGGAAGTCTCATGTGCCCTGTAAATGCACAGATACCTGGGCACAGACACTGACTTGGTTCTGGAGAGCTTTTGATGCATTCAGATTAAACCAGTGAGAGTTCAGGGCACACTGAAAGTGCTCTGCCTTACACAGCACTGCCCATTAATTCTGCAGTTTTGGTGTCATTTGGGGACTTAGAGCAAACCCAGGGTACTCAGGCCATCCTCTCCATCCCAGAACAGCAGAGGTACAGCCAGTGTCACAAGGGGCCTTGTGAGAGACAGCAGCTTTCTGCTCACTCTTTTTCCAGTTCTTCAAAATCCTTGGCAGTTCCATAGCAAGGGATCACTTCCATAGCAAAAGAGAGTGTGACTGGCCTTTGGAGGTGCTGGAAATCACAAAGCCTTGGCATTTCTATTTCCAAAAAGCCATTAGCATGTGGGATCCTGAAGGGTGAAACATGGGAAAGATGCAGAACACTGCAGATAGGGTTTAACATAAAATTAAGAATTTTTCCTTTTAAGAATGCCAGTGGCTTCATCCCAAGGGAATCAGTGTTCCCAAGGAACAGTTATCTCTCCTTTCATCCCAGCACTGATGGACATAGCTGAACATCCACCTGCAGCAGCAGTGCTGAGAAGTTCCAGTGGCATCATCAAACACACAGAGGAGTCACTGACCTCTCTTCTCTCAGAGCTTGGGAAAACCACAGTGGCACAGTTAATCCATGGACAGCTGCTTAGGGAAGCCTGACACTGATACTGCAAGGATGTGCTCTTGCTTAGTCCGAATCCTGGCTGCTACAAATGTTGGAATAATTGCAGTAGGTGTGCTTCCATACAGGGTAAATGCCATGAATCCATTTTTTGGTTAAATTTGGGAATACATAGACTTGAATACATGAAATTACATGTTCTGGAAGGTTTTACTGAAGTATTTATTCTTGCTGTAAATATTTAATTGGAATGGAGCAGCCAGGCCCAAGGAAGCCCATGGCCATTGTTGTGTGCTGTGATCAGTTGTGGATTTGTTTCCCTTTAGCTTTCCTCTCTGGTTCCCTGAGGCAGCTGGAAGTGGGGTCTGAAAGCAACTGGGAGCAGCTGCCTTCACTCTGCCAGCTCCACCAGCTGCAGCAGTGGTAGAGTCTGATTCCATCCAACATGGGGATTTGGCAAGAGGCAGCAGGACAGCAAGCAGGGAACAAGTGGCAGAAGGAAGGAGCAACTGGTGGCATTTGGGTAGGTGGTGCTGTTGGATTTCTCTTTAAAGGTGTGGGCATGTGTGGAATTTGGGAAAGGGAGGAAGAGTAACCCGAGTTCCTGTTGGTGCTTCCCCACTGGAGTCAGTTCTCCACTCCCAGTCTCAGGTTATGCCCAGAAAAATCCCCAGGCTGCTGAATTTCTCTGGAGCAACAGTGACACCTTGTGGGTCAATTTTCATTGCGTTCCACATGGAAATGTTTGTTCCCACCCCCTCCACCTCTGCCTGTGTGGAAACCAGCAGTTGGAATTCAGGCAGCATCCTTGGCCATCTGCTCAGCACATCCCTAGACCTGACAGCACAGGAACTGATGGATGGCAGAACTGCTCATAAACCAGGGTGCCAAGGGCTGCGTGGAAATTCAGTTAGCAGGATCATATTATTGGGAAATAGTGTTTTAATTGGCAACTGATTGGTAATTGGATATTACACATATTTCATTAGGAACACAGAGAAAGCTTGGTTGTGCATGGACAACAGAAGGCTGAGGCTCTTGGTTCCATGCAGGAGTTTAGGGATGGCAGTGTCCTTGTTTTAATTTGGGAGAGTGCAATTAATTAATGTGTTTCAGGTCTCCATTCCCATCATGGTAACCTCCCTTTTTATTTTGGTTTCCATCTCTGAGCATAACTTTTGCTGCTGTGTTTGGCAGTCTGCTTGCAAGATTTTATTCGATTCAGAGCTATTTTTTTTTTTCCTGGCATATTGAATTTGTTGCTCCAGAGGATTTTTCATTCCAGCTGGGCTTCAGTTATTCTCACATTCCCCCAGGCTCCATTCTGAGTCCTACTGTGAATTGCATTTGTAGCCTTTCGATGAGTAAACATTAGAGCTCCTCCAACTCTGTACTGCCACATCCTTTCCAATGGCACTCAGCTCCTGCTGATCTTGGGAAAAAGCTGGATGCTTTGCATAATATTTTGCATGGCATTCAATTATGGAGATCTTCACATTTTAAAAAAACATGGAATTGGGAGAAGAGGGATCTGCTATTAATTAGCTGTCTGATGCCCTGGACTCATGTTGATAATAATGGTTCCCCTTGGCTATGGTTTTAGTAATCCATAGGAAAACATGCCATTAGAGATATTAAAAATTCATATCTGAAGAGTACTGGCAGCTTGAAAAGTGGCATTCAGTCTTTTAATTCACTACTCTTTTAGCAGAGCAGTTTTAAATAACAAACTCCCCATCTGAAGTACTTATTTCCAGCAGACTTGAAGATAACATCTTTGTGCTAGCTCATACTTTACACACAACCCCTGAAATGTCTGCTTAAAAAAGCTTTGAAATTTCTGGTTTTGGACATACTGAATTAAACTATGGGAATTGATGAGGTTTCTGAGGATGAACCACCCAGGCTGATGGTTAAAGGTCCTTTCCACCCATTTCTTCCTAACGCACAAAGCCGTGCCCACGCATTCCTGCACATACAGATAAACTTCTTCAGTGGCTTTTTGAAAATGAATGTCAGTGGCACACATCTGTTTATCCTCTCTCCTTCCTTGTCTCCCTGCACCATCCTCATGTTAAAATCCAATCCCTGCCTTGCCATAAATACAATGTATTGATCTGGATTAAGGACTGTCTGCATCTCGTACCTGGCATTGCTTCTCCCAAGGTTTCTGTGCACGCTGCCAAAATGCTCTTGTTTTCCCCATGCCTAGGAAGAGAGGATCATGATTTTCAGTGTCACCACACATCTCCTTTCTTGTAAAATCAGCAACATCTACGAGGATTTTCTTCTTGGAATCATAGCTTTAGAAGTGAAGTAGAAAATAGAGCCCACAACCTAATAATCTCCTAATCTTGTGAAGTGGTAATTCATCACAGTGCCATCTATTTAGAAACATTATAAATCAAATGTCTTCCCTGTACCTATAAGAAGGGTGTCTATAGCAGATTGGTGGGGTTTAATTTATTGAAAAGAAATTAAGGGAGATAACAATCCAGAAATCTATCAGTTCCAAAACTCCATTCTGTTGGGCATTAAACATTAATTAATAAAATAATGCAGGTGCAGTTTGTCATTAATACATTTTTTAGTGCAATCAATGTTTCCATTTTATAAGTTTGTAAGGATTGTGAGTTCTGGTTTTTTGCCATATGTGCACATTATCAGGGCAAGGGGATTTTTGTCAGAGCAAGATGTATTGCTGCATTATCTCTTAGAGTTCATTCTCCTGTCTTTGAAGGGACATATTGGGTTTTTTCCCAGGTTCTTCTGGCCTTATTAGTTTGTATTCATCAGTTTTCCTTCCTGCACTTTTGCATGTTTAATAGATCACGAGTGTTTTGTAGGTGTAGGAGTACCCTTAACCTGTGACATGTTGTCCCTGGGAAAGGAGTTACTGATTTGCAGCAAAAAATACTTAAATTCATTTATGCTCATTTATACTCATTGTGTCAACTGTTAAGGCAGAACCAGGTTCTGAAGGTTATTCTCAAGGTGTGTTTGGGTCTTGTACTTTCTTTCCTGAAATAGTTTAAATATGTAATTGAGGAGAACTTTCTTCCAGAAGAGACCAGGAGCATATTCTTCAGGAATGCTGTTGGCACAACAGTCTTGTCCTCAGCTCTGTCCACACAAACCTTGTCAGCTCTGTCAAACCAAGCCTTCCTCTGGCATGAAGGATCCAGCTTCTTACAGATTCCTTCCTTGAAGCTGTGCTCTAAGAGATGTCTTTCATTAAAATCCATCAAAATTATGAGGAAGGATAGTGCCCAAGTGCTTGCAGTTTATCTTGAAGGTCTGTCCAGCTGACATAGTTTCCATATGTTTGGAATTATTAGAGCATCAAACTGCATTTTTTTCATTTTTATTTTTAATGACTTGAAAGCTAACTGGAAAATTCAGATGTAAGTTTTCCTAAACATGAGAGTTTCCAGTTACACTGCAGTGATTGAAGAAAATCTCAGTATCTGTATTTTTTTCAATAAGCCTCACACACTCACCTTGCCATTTCCTAAACTTTGTTTTATGTGGTGCTGAGGCACTTTGCACACAATTTACCCTGCCGTTCAGAGAAGTTTGGGATTTTGCCTGGTGTAGCTGAGAGGAAAACTGCCACCTACATGGAAAAGGCAGTGAATTGAAACAGCTCTTGATATTTAAAAGAAAGAAAGAGACTGACAGGGATGTCTTGAAGACCTTGTTAAAGCTTCTTAATAATTTCCCTGGTTTTCAAAAAATGCCGAGTGCTTGACAGGTGGTGAGGAGTGGCGTTTACCACAGCAATGGAAAATGGTGGAGAACCTGGGAGTTCTGAAACACAAATGGTGATTGCTTCTGACTGCACTCATTTCTCATGTCATCTTCTTAAATATGTCATCAATTGAAAATTTTAGATGCAAAGCTGAATGACAGAATCTTCCTATTACAAACTTTAGGCCACTTGGTGGCATTTTGATTAAAGGCAGTTCTAGGCTGGTTTTGTTGCCAAATAGCAGCTCTGCCAAGGGGGCAGCAGCAGGGACATTTCCAGGGCCAGCAACAGGGACATTTCCAGGGCCAGCAGGGTGGCTGAGGAGGGGAGGAGGCCTCGTGCACAGAGCACAGAGATGGCTAAAAAAGGGAGAGCAGCTCCTCCTCCCCAAATAAAGTCTTGTGGACATAAAAGCTGGGAAATGAGAAAGCATTTCTCACCAGTGATAGCCATGAACTTCTCAGAGGAGGCTGCTCGTGGTTTTGCAGTTTGGAAGATGTCAGGATGTGACATTCTGGGGGATGAGGTTGGTGGGTTTCTCCTCTTTATTTAGAGATGTGGCATTTGAGTAATGGCGAGTAGGAGGCGTTGCTGTGTGCTTGCTGTGGGTGCCAGCTGGTGTCTGCTCCAGGAGAGGGAAAGGCATTTCCTCAGTCTGGCACTGCAGGCAGGGCTGGGAGCTGGAGAATCCAGGCTGGCTCTGCAGGGGCTGGGAGCAGGCAGGGACTGTGCTGGGAAGGGTGGGTGCCCCTCACCAGCAGGAACAAGGGCACTGCTTCAGTTGCCTCATCCTCTCTGCAAGGGCTTCCCTGGGAAGGGTAAAGGGAAAAGCAGCCCAGGCTGATCCATCTTGGGTATTTACAATAGAGAATATTTTCATCCTTGTGAATTATTGCTCTGCAACTTGGCCATGCATACAAAAATGGTAGGATGTGTCTTGAGTGTCACCAGAGACACTGGCATTCCCCTTTGGGTGCTGGGACCACAGCAGTTACATGGAATACTGGTTAGAGAGGCTAGAAGAGGATCACAGCTTGGAAGGCCTGCAAGGAATTCTGCAGGTCTTGGTGGCATGGAGCAGGATGGGACAGAAATTCAGAAAAGGCTTTGAAGAGATGTGACAGTCAGTGTTTATTCTGAAGTAGCTGTTACTTGTTTATTCATGGTTTCTGGAAGGGAATTTGAATCCAGGCCACATAAGCTGGAAATGAGGGGGAGAAATTGTGGACAAAAGTGAGAAATCGAGGGATTTGTGAGAAAGACAAAGACTGTCAGCAATCAAAAGTTTCAATTTTTGGTTTGTTTTGTTTCTGAAGAAGGACTGATTGGCTTTTGGACAAAAACTGAAGCACAACCAGGGTGTCCTTTATGGCCTGTGAGCTGAATGCACAGAAAAATTAAAACCAGCACTATGTCAGATATGGAACATTTTTGACACTCTGTTCCCAGTTTAAAGGCACAAAAGAAGCTAGGAGAGGTAGAGTATTGAGACAGCTGGTCCTTGTTCACCTGCAGTCAGTGACCCAGAGATGGAAAACTCTGCTGGGGTGTCTGCACATCCTTCATCCAGAGGTTATGAAAATCTAGCAATGTTTCTGATGCTTGCAGTAACTTGTAGGAATTGCCCACATGTTTTCTTGTTCTTTGTGTGTAATTATTCTGGTGTGTTTCATGTATCTGGCACTAAGTGTGGTGCAGTAATTGATTTTTCCCCTACCACTCCATGGGGAAATTTCAGGGGCAGGAACACATATTTCATCAGACAATTTGAATTTTGACAAAAATTTGCAAAGTGTACAGACAATCCAAAAGTCACTCCTTGTAGTAAACCTTGTGTTAAGAGGACTTCCTGGGTTTTAAAAATCTATTGAAGCTGAAGTATTATGCTAAAGTTAGCATTACAGCAAGAGCTGTAGTAGGAACTAAAATCTGAACAACTAAAATATTTATAGCTAAATTCACATCTAATACATTTCCCTCTGTAGGGAGGTGAGGGAAAGGATATAAGTGAAGACAAAGATTTCTTGGGCTGTATTTTTCAGTAAGTGAACACAAAATCAAAATGCTTGGTCTGGACACACCAAATCTGCTATTCTGAGGGAAGTTTTGATATGTGTGCTGGTTTTGGCTGGGAGAGAGTTCACTTCCTTCATAGTAGTTAGCTCTGTGCTGAAACAGTGTTGATAATTCAGGGGGGACTTTGCTGAGCAGCACACTCACTTTTAATTTTCCAATTCTTTCCCCATCCCACTGAGGGGGAAGGAATGAGGGGCTGTGTGAGGCTTAGTTCCTGGCTGGGGTTAAACCATGATGTGTTTAAAGTCTGTCTCTTGCTGTACTTCAAATAGATTTATTTATTTATTTGTTAAAATGTTATGGTTTCTGAAGAAGCCTTTTCTTGCCTGACTCCAACTGCAGTAATACCTTAATGCCTGAGCACCCCACTCAGTGCTCTAGCAAAGTGCCTTTTCCCTCTCTAGTCACCATTTCAAAGTCCTCCCTGAACCTCCAGGCTCCTTCTGCAGAAGGAAGTTCCTCCTTCCTTCCCAGCCTCTCAGTGGATCCAGTGGAGCCCTGAGCATGGGCAAAGCTGTGCCATGGAAATCCTGGTGGAAATTCCATGTGCAGATTGGGGGCACTCATCACATCACAGTAAATGAAAAATAATAATGACAATCTCTGTAGCACAAAGCCACAAGGAACATAAGATGTCCAGTATTTTCCTCAACCTCATTTCTGCTTCCCTTTGGTAACTGTTGGTGCCACTCTGGCACCTGGCCAGAGATCATCACTTAATCCAGCTGCATTTATTCATTTCACATAGTTATGCCTGTGGATTATGGTGACTGCAGAGTTCAAAACTGCTTCTGTTTGCTGTGATTTCTCTGCAGTGTTACTGAGGGATGTGTTTTCAAAGACTGAGCTTGGCTAACAGGGTCACTGAGTGGTGTCAAGCTGCATTTAGCAACTGAGAAAAGCACTTTTTTTTTTTTTTTTTTAAATACTGAGGAGCTGGTCAGCACACAGTAGTGGGAAAAAGGAAGAGCCAGGAAACCTGGAATATGAGTGGCAGTGAAATCCCAGGCAGGGGTACCCTCCCAAGGCTGCTCTGGCAGGGCACAGAGACATTTCTGGGCTGGCAATTCCAGGAGCAAACCAGGACATGGCACTGAGGACAGGCTGGAGCTGCAGAGCCTTGCAGGGAGTGATCCATGGTGAGTTCCCATGGAGCTCTCAGTAAGGGATTATGGGTGTTCCAGGAAAAGCATTGGTTGATCCTTTTAGAGAAAAGTACAGGAAACAGGGCTCCATCTTCTCCCAATCCAGGGGCAAAAATATTCCATGGCCTCAATGTGAGTACCAAGGCCTTGGCTTCAACTGCTGAATCAATCCATGGGAACATGGAAGGCTGGTGTGTTTTGGGGAGATTTGCAGGTTCTGGGGAAGCACCTAAGCCCTTCTCCCTGTCAGGAGCTGCCCAGCTGAGCTCTCCCAGTGCTGGGAAGAGCCCTGAGTGTCCCTGTGTGTCTGGGACTCCTGGAATGCACATCCTCATGCTGTGCTTTGGCTGAGCAATGCACTGTGCACATCTGCAGGTGTGAGCAGTGCAGGATTTCTGCACACAGCTCTCTGTGGGAGTCACCTTGAGTGGGGCACTGCCTGCAAAGAGCAGATAAACACATCAGTGCCTGCAGGGAGGGCAGCTCCTGCTGCAACCCAGCAACTGGGCTTTACAGCAAAGAGTTATCCATGATGGAATTCACTCATTGGCTGGGTGTCTAATGTTTCCTCTAGCAAGGAGAAAGTGAGTGCTGACAGACAGAGGGGCAGGGCTGCCAGGGGCAGGGATGGGCAAGCAGCAGTGGCATCAAGTAGGGAACAGTGCTGAGCTGGGCCACAGAGAGAAATCTGAATAGGATGGGGCACCAGTGAGTGGGGTTTGTTCTCTTGGAACACCAGGCTTTGGTTTTTTTCCCTTCAAATTTGCTTTCCTTGGTCTCCCCATTTTTGAGTTTGTGTTGGACAGTGCCAGCCTGTTTGTGCAGGATCTGTATCTCATCTTCTCTGGACTCCTGCTCTCTGCCATCCCAAATCTGCACTGCTTCCCAACTCTGCCATCCCAAATCTCCACTATTCCCAGCTCTGCCATCCCAAATCTCCACTGTTCCCAGCTCTGCCATCCCAAATCTGCACTGCTTCCCAACTCTGCCATCCCAAATCCCCACTATTCCCAGCTCTACCATCCAAATCTCCACTATTCCCAGCTCTGCCATGCCAAATCTCCACTATTCCCAGCTCTGCCATCCCAAATCCCCACTATTCCCAGCTCTGCCATGCCAAATCTCCACTATTCCCAGCTCTGCCATCCCAAATCTCCACTATTCCCAGCTCTGCCATCCCAAATCTCCACTATTCCCAGCTCTGCCATCCCAAATCCCCACTATTCCCAGTTCCCAGCCTGCTCAGTGTCAGTGCTCTGGGGTTTATGGGATCTCCAGGGATCCAAAGCAGCCCCTGTGCCATGGCTGCTCCCAGAGCACAGCCCCCCATCCCAGTGCTCCCAGTGCCCAGCAGGGTTGCCTGCAGAAGCTGTCAGGATTTGCTGGGTTTTTCCCAGCTCTCATTTCTCCATCCCCCAGAGTGTCCTTGCTGAGAGGAAGCACTGATTGCTGCCAGCCAGCACACACCCGTGGGAATGTGATTCATTCCAGCCCTCAGAATAACTCCTGGGAGCTGCTTCCCTGCTAAAATGAGCCTTTTCACAGTTCTGTGTTTCCACCTAGCACACACACAGTAAAATTAGCAGAGGGGAATCAAACTTCCCTTGGCTTGGGAAGGAATTTTATGTTGTTGTAGGGAGCTCTTTCTGAGGAAATAACAATTATCTTTGTACTACATTAATTTATATGCAAACCCAGCACTGTGTTTATTTGGTGTCAGTACAGGGTCAAGGGAAACCAGCACAGGCAGCTGGAGACAAAGGTCCTCTCGTCCCATCACACAATTTGGTGTTAAAAAATCTACTAAAGGCCAGATTCCACCAGTAATGTGGCTAAGAAAATGAGGGCTGATCCAACAGTGAAATGCTACACTCAAGTGTTCCTTTGCATTAGGATTTTCCCAAGTATCTCATTTAGCTTTTGTTAATGGATTAAAGAAAGGCACCTTTTGGTAACCCTTTTTAAGGTACATATTTTCTGTGTTAAATGGGTGAACAGGAGTGCAATTCCCTATGGACCAGGGCTGCTGAGAAATCCTCTAACATTGATTGTGTCCTAGAGACCCAAGTCATCCTTCTGTCCTACTGCAATGTCTCTTATTCTTTCAGTTCAGTTAAACCTGAAAACAATTCACCCTTTAGAGCTTCAATATTTTTAAAGAGCCATTGATGTCCAGAAGGTGTCTGAAGGCGTTTGTTCCGTCAGGCTGGGTTTGATATCCCTATTAAAAAATATATATGGCTCACTTGATGAGAAAATCTTCTTCAGAGAGAGGGATTTTTCTTCAGCTTAAAATCTGAAATATAAAATTGAGTATAATAAAGTGAAGAGGCAAGTCATGAAGCAAGGGATAGAAAAGAAAAATGACTGTGAACGTGTTCCACTGAAACTGTTTGGACTTATTAGGAAAAGTACAGCTAAATCCTCTGTTAGTAAACCAATTAGAATTATTTATTATATTGAGGGGGCTTGTGCCAAATCTGAAGAAATAACTTAAAGAAGGAGAATTATTGAAAACTGCAATCATAAATGTTCTTTTTTTGATTGAGTAATGAAGAGGTGAACAGAAAGGGGTGTGATGACTTTGGGCCTTGTGTTGTAACAAAGAGCAGAACGTGCTCTGGCATAAAAGAGAGAAATCAGAGCTCTCAGGTTTTAATTTGTGAGTAACTGTGGCCAGACTGATTGGTTTTGTGGTGGGCAGCAGGGAACCAGGGAGCAGTGGGAGTCACACATGGAGGGCAGGGAGGGCAGCCAGGGAGCTGCAGCAGCAGCAAACCTGTGAGCAGAGAGGGCCAGTCCTGGCCAGGGTCCCTCTGACACGGTCACACAGGGGTGCTGCTCTCTGCCCTCATTTAAAGGATGAAGCTTTGAGATGTTTGGCTTTAAAACATCTTGGTGCTCATCCCCCTTCCTGTTGTCACAACTTTGCCCTTAATCCCAGTGGCTGCTGGGTCAGTGTTTTTGTTGGTGCCACTGCCTCCTACAGAAGAAATATTTTGTAGCTACAGGTTTGGAAGGAGAATAATGCTGTGTTCTGATTTATTTTTGAAAAAGCTGCAGTTAGCAAAGATTCAAAAGCATGGGCCTAGTTGCTGTTGCAGTGGTTCCTGGGAGGAATCCAGGCAGACAGGAAGTGGGCAGGTTGCTCTTGCAGCTGTTGTGAGCTCTGGTGCCAGGTTTTGAGCAAACAGGAGCGGTGCTGTGACCGCAGCAGTTTGAGCAGGCACAGGTGACCTGTCTCTGAATAAGTGCCACAGTGCTGCTGTGATGATCTCCATCTCACCACTGTGACACACTGAGGGTGCAGGGACATCTTCTGGTCAATGGACCTTTCCTGCTTCTACGTCCCAACATTTCAGTCTCTCATAGACTCTTTCCCAGCAATACTCTGCCCTTACCAAGCACCACGTAATGTGGTAATAGTGAGTGCTGTTTCATGTATCAAACGAGATGTTTTCAGTTCCAGGAGCAAGAGATTCTATCCACAGAAACCTGAGGTGTGTAGAACTCAGTGATATCCTCAGCAAGCAGAGCTTTTGCCTGTCAGTTCATGTAACTCACCTCACAAACTTCAGCAAGGCTGGAATCTTCCAAGGCTGAGGTGACAGAGCTGCAGAAAGTCAGGTCCCTTTGCCAGTGGAGAGCTTTGTCTGTGCCACTCATTGTTTTATTGTTCCCCTCCCCTTGCAAGCACATAAAGTTCACCAAAATTGGTTTGAGTAAAGCAGGGATTTGTTGGTGTTTACCAGTGCTGTTTCTAGACAATGGGGTCTTCTGGGGGCATGAGGGGTGAACTCTCTCTCTCCAGCCTTGGAAATTCTGTATCACATCCATTCTAAGTTTCTGATTCATTCTGACAACACCTTACATATTCCTGCCTTAAAGGTCAAAGCTGCTCCTTGCCAGCGCCATCTGACAAAGGAGAATCTCGGTGCTGGAGAAAAATGACATCCCTGATAGGTTAATCTGCTCTTTATCAGCTGAGCTGAGAGGCTGCTCTTGAAAAGTGACTGGGGAGATTCACCATAAGCATGGCTGAGACTGTCAAAAGCTCAGCTTAAGCTTCCACTGAAACAGACTGCAAGTGATTGATGTCAGAGCTGGGAAATATTGGGGGATCAAGGCAGATGCCAGAGTGTTCCCAGTCACTTGGGATTACTCCAGCAGTGAACCTGACTGCAGAACTAAATCTGCAAAGGTGCCCTCCAGACAGAACAGCTTTTACAGGACCTCACTGTCAAAAGAGCTCCAAAAAAGGTGCATTGTGTTTTTCTAACCTGTGTTTCTGGTTTGAAAAAACCCTGAACCAACTCAGTTTATTCCATGTATGTCTACAGTGGCACTGCAAGTTTAGCTGGAGTGTTTGGCATAGTAAAAAATTAGTATGGATACAAAGATTGAGAGCAAGGTTGATTGTGATGAGGAACAGGAAGAATAAATGGTCCACAAGTCTTGATGAGGAACATCTCCAGGGACAATGTTCCTTGTTTCCCTCAGTTCAAGAACTTGGGGTCAGCAGCTGAAGTTACCATGGGATAGTTTGAAAAATTAGAAATCACAGAGAGCATCACAGAGTGTTGCTGATGCAGGCAGGAATTAAAAAAAAACAATCAGACATTCATGGGCAGGAGAGAAAAAGAAGTCAATACTTGCTAAACAGAATTTTCTGCCATGGCCCAGTAAATTCTCAACAAAAAGGGAACTGTAACTGGGAGAGACCAGGCCAGTCCTCACAGTCAGGTGATTTTAGCCTTGAGCTCTCTGGATGTCTCTTAGGAGCCAGTTCAGGACTCAGCAGAGTCTGGATTGTGCAGAGGCAGTGGTGTGGCTATCTGTTTTTCCATGCATCTTGTGGCTGCATCTTACTGCTCTGGTTTAGGGTGGTAGATGATGTCAGGTAAATTTTGTGTAGGAAAACACATACCTTTAATACTGAGCAGAAAATTGTCTGTCTGTTGGGGAAAAAATTATTGAAATTTACATAAACAGCCCTAAAAGGTACTTTCTCTACCATCTATCTGTTTGTCTGGATTCTTCTGAGTTTGGAAACATGGAATCATAGAATCATTTAGGTTGGGAAAAAACTCTTTAAGATCACTGGGTCCAGTTGTGGAACATTAAATGGGCTTTGGGCTACCTACAAAGAAATTATTGCCTTGGGTCTTGGCAGTGCTGTGCACTTCAGCTGTTCAAAACTGAGCCCAGCTCAGGAGGGTATGACACATCATCCTGTAAAAATAAAATTAATCTAACTCTATAAAGGCTCAATCTAAAATTGATACACAGGAAAAATTACCAGGGCCACTTGATAAAGAATGCTAAAGCAAATAAACCATAAATTGTAATTACTTGCTTTACAGGTGCATTCAGAAAGAGTTGCAGTCAGAGCTGTTGCCAAAAGCCCTGGGTGCAGAGGCTCTAAAAGTGCTAAATGTGGTTTGTAGAGTCCCTTTGATGTTGAGGGACACCAGCACAGTCCTGTGACACTGAATTCCAGCAGTGCCAAAGCCACCTGGGGCCGGGCTCCTGTTGTGGCAGCAGAGCTGTGCTGAGGCTGCAGGGACACCTGGGCACTTCATTCCAGTTCAGCCTGGAATGTGACATCCCAGGAGTGGGAATAGGAACTCCTGGGGGGAGCAAGGCCTGCTCTGCTGGGCCCTGTGGGAACAGCAGGGGCTTCTCTGGGAGAGGAGAAACAGGGAAATGGAAAACAGGGAAGGGCATCTTCCTAGCAGTTCCACCAGGTTTCACTTCAGAGGTGCAAATGGTGGCAGTACAAGTCACCCTGCCAGCAGCTGGGCAGCACTGCCAGTCCAAAGGGAATTCCTGACCTTGTCCAAGTCAATTCAGTTGCTTTGGATGGGGGAATGGATTCCTCCTCCAAGTCCTCTTCTGTGTTGTCTGTCACAGTTGCCCATAGCCTGTGTTTTATGTTGCTTACAGAAGTGCCAAACCTACAACCTTGAGGAAAAGACCTTAATCTGACTTTATAAATACCTTTAATAATCTCCTCTTTTTTGTTTGTTTTGTTTGTTTGTTTGTTTTTGTTTTGTTTTGTTTTTTTTAAATCCTAATTGACTTTGTTTTTATACAGCCAGAGTTAATCCAAACTATGTCTCTTCAGGCCACTTTCTGGCCTTGCATAGATCATAACACGCTTTTCCCCTGCTTTAATCTTTCCCCTTGCTAGAAAGGAATTGAAGGGAGTGAGAGATGATGTGAGAGGGGCTCAGTGAAAGGCATTTGCAAAGTTCCTTGCTCTCACCTTTGAAATAAGGAGGGGGAGCATTGCCCAACAGGCAGAAGATGGAACTGGTGGAGATGCCTTGTGAGGAAGGAATAAGGAATCTGTAGAAGCCAGGTGAGTGCTGAGGGTGTAACTTGGAGATGCACAATGGACATTCTCCCAAGGAAGGGAAGAAGCAGTTTCTTATCTTTTTGGGGAATATCAGGGAGGCTGTCACTGCTGTTACCATGATAACTCCCACCCCAGGGCTCAGGCCATCACCAACAATAATTTCTGCCAGGTCATGGGGATTGCTGAGTGTCTCCTTTGCTGCTCAGTGATGCTCAGCAGTCTCAGTTCTAGTCAAAATAATTTTATGGGAACTATGAGGCATAAAAACAATGAGACTGTCACCAAGACATCTCTCCCTCGTGAATGCAGCGTGCAATCCCAGCAGAGCAGGGACAGCTCTCCTGGCTGGGCTTTCTCTCAGGACCTGAATGAACCTCAGTGTTTGGCAGGAAAGGGGCTCCAGTAAACTGTCTCCTTTCCCCTCTTATTGGAGTCCCAGCTGGAGAAAGAATTAAGCAATGAGGTGAAATAATTGTTTAAAATTGCTGAAAATGAATCTTGATCACAGCCTCAAACCTGAGAGCCACGATCATTATATTTGCATTCTCATGAGTGCACAGAAGTAACTGCTGTGCACAGAGCAGATATTTGTGCTTCAGCTTTACCAGTCTGAAGGGCTGGTGATATCTCAGAGAGCAGGAAATGGGGTGCCTTGGCTGCCTTTGCTCATAACAGCTGGATCCAATATTCATGGGTGATTTTCCAGTCTCCATGTGCATCAGTCCCCATCCTTAGCACTGGCTTCCAGTTCACCAGCAGCTGCTGGAGTGATCCCTGAGCTCTGGAACCCTGAATTCCATCTGACCTCCTATCAGATGGTACAGGGAAGAGGCAATTCCCAGGGAGCTGCACAGTTGGAAAGGTCATACAAACAGGTGGGGTTTGGCTCACCTCTGCTTTACTCCAGCCTCACTTTGCTTTGATTCCACTACAACAAGATCAAGACTTATCAGAAAGATTTACATTAACACATAGGTTCATCCAAGAGCAGTGAAAAGTGGGAATAAGACACTTTAACCCCCATGAATGGCTCTTCCCATGTGTGCTAAGGAAGGGCAAAGAGAGCTTCAGCAGTAATATCTGCTTTGGTGACATTTTACAACAATTTTCTGCAGGGGAAGACTTGAAAAAAAACAGCTCCATGTTTAGGTCATGTTGAGAGCTACTCTTGAGTCGTGTCACCCGTTTCACAGCTCCAGCTCCCCAAGTTGTACTATTTACTGCAGAAAGAACAAGATGCAATTTGTTTTGCCCTTATCTCTGTGATAACAACGTGTGCCATGCAAATGTCATGAGCAGAGATGACAGCAGGCTTTGGTGTGAGAAGCAGAACAGGGTGGATTTAAGGTATCCTAATGAGATTAGAGTGAGACAAAATATAAGATAACAGGAGCAGAGGAGATGTGGATGCATCCAGGGATTTCTGTAATGGAAAGCTAAATATGCAAAGATCAGGCATCGGTTTTAATTCATCACTTTCATCTTTCTGCTTTTGAAACCCAGTCAGTAATATGGTATTGGCCAGAGTTTTAAGAAGAAAATGCCATCAGGTATTATTAATCTTACCTACATGTAATTGCATAAAAGAAGAAAGGAAACCAACGTAGTTTATCTTTGTTTTGAAGCCTGCAGACACTGTGGCTGTTTTGCATAATGCACATGGGTACCAGTTGATGTGATAGTCTATAAAATGAATATTAAAAGCTTCTGGCCATCCCTTAATCCTGCTCAAGGAGCACGGAGCAAGTTCTCCCCTCGGGACCAGCCCAGTGCCAGCTGCCCCCGGGCTCTCCGGTCCGTCTGCTGCTCCCGGCAGAGCCGAGCAGAGCCTTGCCCCGCGTGGCCGAGTCCCTGTGCGGGACGGGAGTGCCCGGCTCCTGCTGCCTCTGCTCTGCTCTGCTCTGCTCCGCTCTGCTCTGCTCTGCTCTGCTCCCTCTGCTCCGCTCTGCTCTGCTCTGCTCCGCTCTGCTCGCTGGCTGTGCCGAGTCCCTGTGCGGGCCGGGAGTGCCCGGCTCCTGCTCCCTCTGCTCTGCCAGGGGCTCACTGCCAGGGGCTCCCTGGCTGTGCCGAGCCCCGCCTGCTGCACCTCGGCTCCTCTTCCCACACACGCGGCTCGGAGGAATGCCTGGATCACCGCTGCTCCGGCCTGGCCCCTTCCACCCCCGAGTTCCCTCGGGCCCAGCAGATCCCGGGTGTTCCCTGGGCCGGGACAGCGCCCGGAGCCACGAGCGGCGCCGGCAGCGAGCGGGAGGCGGCGCAGCACCCCCGGTGTTGGGATAACGGGATGTCACAGGGCTGGGATAAGGTCATGCAGAGAGGCACCGGTTTATGGCTTCAGTGCAGGGCAGGCTTCCTGCCTTCTTATCCCACGTGTGGTTTTTTGCTGGTCTGGAGCAGCTCTCACAACAGACTCAAATGTGTGAGAGGTTCATTCCCTGTCACCGTCTCCGGGGATGTCCGCAGTCAATTCCACGACCCTGTGAACTGAGACTAATAAATTGGGCATTTTTCTGGTCTCAGAATCGGAGTCTTAATTCCTGTGGGGATTTTTTGGTGGGGGTGAAGGTGTGGAGGGCTCAGGGACAAAGTTCTGCACCGCTGGCACTTGGACCCAGTCCCAGCAGGGCAGGGCTGGGGCTGTGGCACAGCGACTTCAGTGCTGCGTTTTGGGAGCGCAACACGAGGCTCGCCCGGGCCTCGAGCACAGAGCCCAAATCCCGCATTGTGGGGGCCAGGGACAGAGCCCAAATGCTGCGTGCGAGTGCTCGGAACACGGAGCCCGGCGCTGTGCGGGCTCGGCCCCGGCTCACGGGCGGGTTCAGGGCTGAGAGCAGCGGCCAAGCGCTGCCGGGGGGGCCGCACAGCGGGGCCCGAGCTGGGGCCGAGGCTCTTCCCACAGCGGGACACCCGTGGGGCCTCTCCCGGTGCTGGGACACTCGTGGGGCCTCTCCCGGTGCCGGGACCGGGACACTCGTGGGGCCTCTCCCGGTGCTGGGACACTCGTGGGGCCGCTCCCGGTGCTGGGGCCGATCCGGCAGCGCAGCCTTGGGGGCTCCTGGGGCCGGGGTTCGGGGGCTCGGGCCCAGCCCCCGCCGCGGTTCCCGGTGCTGTTCCCGGCCGGGGCTTTCCAGCCTTTCCTCGGTGCCTGCGCGGAGCCGCCGCGACCCCGGGCCCGACAGAGCGGGACAGGAGCGGGACGGGACCGCGGGACCGGGACCGCCGGTTCCCGATCCCCGCCCGCTTGTTCCTGCCCGCGGCGCGGGGACAGGGAGGGTGACACCGGGACGGGGCACGAGAGAGCCCCAGGAGCCAGGGGAGAAGCGGCACCGCCCGGCTGCGAGCACCGGCCCCGACCGCAACCGGGAGCGGAACCGCGCGGGACAGGGGCGGGCCCGGCTCAGGTGCCCGGGATGGGACAGGAACGGGACAAGGGCGGGACCGGGGCGGGACAGGAGCGGAAGCAGGGGGGGCGGCCCTGGCTCAGGTGTTCGGGATGGGACAAGGGCGGGACAGGAGCGGGTCCAGGGCGGGGCAGAAGTGACACAAGGGCGGGACAAGGGCGGGACAGAAGTGGCACAGGAGCGGCACAAGGGCGGGGCGGCACCGGCTCAGGTGCTCGGGATGGGACAAGGGCGGGACAAGGGCGGGACAGGAGCGGGACCGGGGCGGGGCAGAAGTGGCCCAAGGGCAGGACAAGGGCGGGGTAGAATCGGGCCCGACTCAGGTGCTCGGGATGGGACAGGGGCGGGGCAGAAGTGGCACAAGGGCGGGACAGGAGCGGCACAAGGGCGGGGCGGCCCCGGCTCAGGTGTTCGGGATGGACAGGAGTGGGACAAGGGCGGGGCAGGAGCGGCACCAGGGCGGGACAGGGGCGGGACAGGAGCGGGCCCGGCTCAGGTGCTCGCGATGGGCGGGGCCGGGCAGGTGCGCGGGGCCCCAGGGCGGCTGCGCGGGGCGGGGCCGAGGGGATTTAACACCCGGAAGTGCCGCCCGCCGCCATTTGCTCCCCGGCGCTCGGTGGGGTCGGCAGCGGCCGCTCCGGGCTCGCTCGGCGGGGCCCAGGTGAGGTCTCCCCCTCTCTCCCTCCTTCTGCTTCCTCCTCCCCCTTACCCCGCTCCCTCTCCGCTCCTGCACACCCCGTGCCGTCCTCGCCTTGCCCCCTGCACACCCTGAACCCCACTCTACCCCTTCCTGCTCCTCCTTTCCCTTTTTCTGCCCCATCCTGCACACCCCGACCCCGCTTCTGCTCCTCTTTCTCCTTCTCCCTGCAGACTCTCTCTCCTCCTGACCTCCCCTCTTGCTCCTCTCTACTCTATTCCCCCATTCCCTCTCTATCCCTTTCTACCCTCCTGTTCTCCAATCTTACTGCCTCCCTCTTCTCTCTCTCTTGCCCCATTCCTTGTCTGTCCCTCTCTTCCTTCCTGACCTTTCCTCTTGCTCTCCTCTGCCTCCCTCTTCTCTCTGTCTCTCGCCCCATTCCCTTTCTGTCCTTTTCTCTCCTCCTGTTCTCCTATCTTATTCCCCTTTACTCTCTCTCTATTCCCCCATTCCCTCTCTGCCCTCCTGACCTTTCCTCTTGCTCCCCTCTTGTCTCTCCCTGTTGCCCCATTCATTCCGTGTCTGTCCCTGTCTCTGTCCCTCGTTCCCCTCCTGTCCCCCCGCAGCCGCGGGGTTCGGGGCGCCGCACAATAAAGCCCAGAGGGCCGGAGCCGGCGCCCCTCCCTTGAGTCCCCCAATGGGCCGGAGCCGCTCTGCGGGTCCCGCCAGCACATTCCAACACTGCCCTACACTGCCGGCCTTCGGCTTTCCCTCCATCACACGGGGCGGGGGGCGGGGGGTCGGGCTGGGCCCCCTCCTCCGGAGGGGGTCCTGGGGGGGTCGGTGGGAGGGGGGTAAGGGTGGGCCCCCTCCTCAGGACGGGGTCCGGATGGGCTCCCTCCTCAGGACGGGGCCCGGGGGGGGTGGGAGGGGGGTGGGAGGGGCCCCCTCCGGAGGAGGGGGTCCCGGGGAGGGGGTGGGGGCGGGCCCCCTCCGGAGGGGGGGGTCCGGGGTGGGAGGGGCTGGGGGGGGTCAATCCCCCCTCAGCTCCTCCCACCCGGGACCCTCCCCCTCCGGACGGGGTCAGCCCCGGCCCCCTCCTTGGGACCCCCTCCTCCGGACAGGGGCCCCGCGGGGGGGGGGGGGGGGGGGGTCAGGAGGGAGGGGGACTGCGTTTGTTTGAAAAAAAAAAAAATCACGGTTCAGAGTGACGTGACCCCCTCTGCTGCCCCCCCCACCCACCCCTCCCTCCCCCCCGCGGGGCCCCTGTCCGGAGGAGGGGGTCCCAAGGAGGGGGCCGGGGCTGACCCCGTCCGGAGGGGGAGGGTCCCGGGTGGGAGGAGCTGAGGGGGGATTGACCCCCCCCAGCCCCTCCCACCCCGGACCCCCCCCTCCGGAGGGGGCCCGCCCCCACCCCCTCCCCGGGACCCCCTCCTCCGGAGGGGGCCCCTCCCACCCCCCTCCCACCCCCCCCGGGCCCCGTCCTGAGGAGGGAGCCCATCCGGACCCCGTCCTGAGGAGGGGGCCCACCCTGACCCCCCCTCCCCTCCCTCCCTCCCACCGACCCCCCCCAGGACCCCCTCCGGAGGAGGGGGCCCAGCCCGACCCCCCGCCCCCCGCCCCGTGTGATGGAGGGAAAGCCGAAGGCCGGCAGTGTAGGGCAGTGTTGGAATGTGCTGGCGGGACCCGCAGAGCGGCTCCGGCCCATTGGGGGACTCAAGGGAGGGGCGCCGGCTCCGGCCCTCTGGGCTTTATTGTGCGGCGCCCCGAACCCCGCGGCTGCGGGGGGACAGGAGGGGAACGAGGGACAGAGACAGGGACAGACACGGAATGAATGGGGCAACAGGGAGACAAGAGGGGAGGCAGAGGAGAGCAAGAGGAAAGGTCAGGAGGGGAGAGAGGGACAGACAAGGAATGGGGCAAGAAAGAGAGAAGAGGGAGGCAGAGGAGAGCAAGAGGAAAGGTCAGGAGGGGAGAGAGGGAATGGGGCAAGAGAGAGACAAGAGGGGAGGTCTGGAGGAAGAAGGAGAAAGAGGAGCAGAAGCGGGGTCGGGGTGTGCAGGTGGGAAAGGCAGAGGGGTTCGGGGTGCGCAGGATGGGGCAGAAGATGGGAAAAGAGGAGGAAGAAGGGGAAAGAGTGGAGGGTCGGGGTGTGCAGGGAGAAAACAGAAGGGAGCGGTGAAGGGAGGGAAGGAGAGAGTCAGGAGAGGAGAGGGAGCGGGGTAAGGGGGAGAGGGGGAGCAAGAAGGGGTAGAGCGGGGTTCAGGGTGTGCAGGGGGCAAGGCGAGGACGGCACGGGGTGTGCAGGAGCGGAGAGGGAGCGGGGTAAGGGGGAGGAGGAAGCAGAAGGAGGGAGAGAGGGGGAGACCTCACCTGGGCCCCGCCGAGCGAGCCCGGAGCGGCCGCTGCCGACCCCACCGAGCGCCGGGGAGCAAATGGCGGCGGGCGGCACTTCCGGGTGTTAAATCCCCTCGGCCCCGCCCCGCGCAGCCGCCCTGGGGCCCCGCGCACCTGCCCGGCCCCGCCCATCGCGAGCACCTGAGCCGGGCCCGCCCCGCCCCGGTTCCGCTCCTGCCCCGCCCTGGTCTCGGTTCTGCTCCGCCCTTGTGCCACTTCTGCCCCGCCCCTGTCCCTCTCCTGTCCATCCCGAATACCTGAGCCGGGGCCGCCCCGCCCTTGTCCCGCCCTTGTCCCGCTTCTGTCCCGCCCATGTCCTGCCTGGTCCCGCTTCCGCCCCGCCCTGGTCTCGGTTCTGCTCCGCCCTTGTGCCGTTTCTGTCCCGCCCTTGTGTCACTTCTGCCCCGCCCCGGGCCCGCTCCTGCCCCGCCCCTGTCCCGCTCCTGTCCCATCCCGGGCACCTGAGCCGGGCCCGCCCCGCCCTTGTCCCGCCCTTGTCCCGCCCTTGTGCCACTTCTGCCCCGCCCTTGTCCCATCCCGAGCACCTGAGTCGGGCCCGATTCTGCCCCGCCCTTGTCCTGCCCTTGGGCCCACTTCTGCCCCCCCCGGTCCCGCCCTTGTCCCGCTCCTGTGCCACTTCTGCCCCGCCCTTGTCCATCCCGAACACCTGAGCCGGCCCCGCCCCGCCCCGGTCCCTCCCCTGTCCCGCCCTTGTGTCACTTCTGTCTCGCCTTTGTCCTTCCCTTGTCCCGCCCCGGTCCCGCTCCCGCCCGTTCCCGGTCCCGCTGTCCCGGTCCCTCGCTCTGCGCTGTCGGGCCCCGGCCCGAGGGGGGCGCTCTCGGCCGGGCGGGAACTCGGGCCCGGGTCCTGCCGGTGCCGCCTGTCCCGGTACCGGCTGCGCTCCCGAGCGGTGCCGCCTGTCCCGGTACCGGCTGCGGTCCCGGCGGTGCCGCCTCTCCCGGTACCAGCTGCGGTCCCGGGCTGTTCCGCCTCTCCCGGTACCGGCTGCGGTCCGGGCGGTGCCGCCTCTCCCGGTACCGGCTGCGGTCCGGGCGGTGCCGCCTCTCCCGGTACCGGCTGCGGTCCCGGGCGGTGCCGCCTCTCCCGGTACCGGCTGCGGTCCCGGCGGTGCCGCCTCTCCCCGGGCGGGCGCTGGAGCCGTGCCCGGCGCTGCCGCTCCCGCTCCGGCCGCGGGTCCCGGGGCTCTCTCTGCCGGTGCCGGGGCAGCCCCGGGGCCCCGCGCTCAGCCCGACCGGGCCGGGCTCTGCCCGTGGCCCCGAACGCGGGCTCGGGCTCTGCTCTGAGCCCTGACACCGGCACGGGCCGAGCCCCGAACACAGACGGCACCGGGGCTCGGCCGCCAGCCCCAGGGCAGGGCCGAGTCGCTGGTTCCGAGCGAGCCCGGACTGGGCTGTGCCAAAGGCAGCCCCGAGAGCTGAGCGGCTGCGGCTGCCGGGGCCAAATGAGCCCGGTTTGAACCCCAAAGCCGCGATCTGGGCTTCACTTCCAGCCCTCCCAACGCTGCTCTCTGCCCCTTTGCGCGAAGCCCAAACACTGATCACGGCAGTCTGGTTCTGATCTCCCAAAGCAGAGCCGAAGGTCTCTGAGCCCGAAGCTGCCGGACTCGGTGTCAGCTCCGAGCCCCAAACGCAGCGCTGGGTTACCCCAGGGTGGCTGAACCCGAGCCGGCAGCTCCGTGCCAGCAGCAGGATCGGGAGGGGAACCAGAGCAATTTTCCTGGCTCCTAAGGCATACGAGGCACGAGATCTCAAAACCAATCAAAACTTGCTTCCACACTGGTTTCAGTCGGGTCTTCTCATTTCTTCTAATTTAACTTGGTTATATCATCAGTAGTGGTTTTGGAATGGCTTCTCTGTGCTGCACGCTCTGGGGCTGCCCATAGCACAGGAAAACCCATTCGGCTGCTTCCCAGGGAATCTGGGCTTGGCCCCTTCCATAAAACACCATCATCAAACCCAAGAATGGCACACAACCTTTATTCAATAAAACATGATCACAGAGAGCCCCAAGCCCCAAACCTACAACAACAAACACATCCTGTAGGGCAGTCAGCTTCCCGGCATCAGGAACAGGCTGGAGAGGGTCCTTTACCGCCAGTCAGAGTGGCCCCAACTGTGGAGCTGCCCCGGTGCTTCTGGTCAGGAGAAGAAAAAAATATGGAAGAAAGAAAAATTTTAAAAAGACAGGAAAACGGTGAGGGTGAGAAAGGGGAAAGCTGGTCTGCAGGGGAGCACACGGTGCACAGGGAGCTGGGGCTCAGCGCAGTGCTTGCATTTCCATCTCTCCTGATCCACTCAGTCCTCACTGCTGAACTCCTCAAAGCCAATTAGGTGCCTAAATAATTAGCAGTTCTAACAGAGGTGACACAAAATCCCCTGGAAAGGGCAGCCCCACTCTGGTTCTTTTCTGGCCATTTCCCAAGGAATATGCTGCTATTTCTCTTAGTGCCACAGATGCCCATTTTGAGGTGATGAAAATCAGACACATCTAAGGAAAACAGGGAAGGCTGAAGCAAATTCTTCAGCTGCACTACCAGCAATGGAAAAAAAGCTCCTTGTGTTTAGGGACTGCCCAGAGCAGCAGGAGAAACTTGCTTCCTGTTCTGTACAGGGCTGGTTTTGTTGTAATCCCTTTGTGCTCAAGTGAATGCCTTGAGTGGTGGTGCCAACATTTAATGGGGGTTACAGCTCCCACTCCTTTTTCCCTATGAAATGCTGTCCTTATCTCAATCTGAATTGCTGGTGCACCCATGAGGATGAAAAGATGCACGCTCCAAGGATGAAAGCAGGACTCCTGAAGGAAATGGATGACCGTGGTGCTCTAGGTCTGGGTGCACAGCACCCATGGCACTTGCTGAAAGACATCCACCTTTCCATTTGTCAGCACTTTGTAAATGTTCTGCAGGTATCTGTGGTTGTGTCTCCTCAAATGCATGCTTAACAACTGCTGTGTTTTGGGTTTTTTAAACCATGTTCAACAGAGTTAACAACACACCTACCCACCTGTCCTCCTGCTTCTTATTTTCCTTTGAAATAATTTTAAGCATGTGATTTTTCCATCTCGGTATCACGGTGACATCAGGATCTGCTTTGGCGGATAAAATTAATGTGTTAGGAGTGACCTTCCACCTCCATACAATTATATGGGATCTGCTTCCTCAGCAGGGCCATTTGTGATCATTTGTCTAGGATTTTATGTATTGCTTTTCATTGCCCATCTCAGAAATTTTCATGCTTGCACTGAATAAAAAGTGACAAGAAGTGATGAAATGTGTTGTCAGAAACATTTTTGGAGAGGCCTGATTCCAGACTGAGCCATGAGCCATCCTGGGGGGACATTTACAGGGAAGGAGGGGACAGTGCCCAAGATGTGTCATCTTTAGTTCTTCCTGTCAGCAAATGGAATGAGCCCAAGTGTTTTGCACAAGCAAAGTGCTCTGTGAGACTCGGGGGAGCCCCTGATGTGGCTCTGTGCCCTGCACCTGACAGGAGGCTGCAGCCAAGGGGGGATTGCTCTCTGCCCTAGTAATGAGCTTTTATGATTCCAGGATTAAGGAAGCCTTGTTACTGCTCCTCAGTGGGACCACACAAGGCAAAACCAAACCTCAGTCAGAGGAAAAAGGACTAAATAAGTGCAGAGTCACCTTTCCTGCTTCAGGACAGCATTTGCAATAAACTGAATCAATAAGGGTTTTCATATTTTGGGGAGCTGTTGGCTGTAGGGTGTGGGAGAGCTCTGATTTCTGTGTTTAGTTGTTTTCAGAGTTTAGAAAGATTGAAGGAACGACTGCTTCAAGATTACTGGGTCTCTCTCATTTCTGGGAAAGGCCACTAAGGTTGTGGAGTTTTTTTAAATCTTAATTTTGCTTATGACAAGCAATGTAGCAGAGAACATCTTTCTCCTACAGGTTTATCAGGTTTTTTATGCAACTGATTCTGGTATTTCATCTTGTTCTTTGCTCCTTCCACAAATAGGAGGCAAAACAGAATTTGTTTCTTTAGGGCTGTTTGGGAACACCCTAACATGTGAGTACAACCAGCAGAGATAAATCCAAAAGTAAGTTTGGGGCTCACCTAATTTTTCAAGGATCAATGACAAATACACAAGTGTCATTTGTTTCCTGCTCTTCTATCATAAGCTTTCTTTTGTTATTTTTATGTCCTGTGCCAGCAAAATTGAGTATGTCCAGAAAATAAATGCAGTGCAGCAGGAGAAAAGCTCCAGAGGTTAAACAGAATGTGGAACACTGTTATTGGTTCAGTTAAATAGAACTAACATTAACAGGAACAGCAGTTCACCTGACTGTTCTGTGTGCATCATTAGCTTTTCTGTAGGAGACAAAAAGGGGCTGGAAATGCAAGTGTCTCAAATGGAAATCTGGGCATTTTCCCTGGTAATCACCATTAAGGTCAGGTCATTAATTTTTGCCAGGAGAGATGTGCAGTCCATGTTTGTTCAGCTCACCACAGTTACTAACAAATGTCTCTTCTAATTTAAAGCCAAAATGTTCTCACTTGGCCACTGGAAGTTTTGACCCAGCATGGAAATGCAACTAAATCCAAGTGTAAGCAGTGTCCAAGCCCTATCTAGGAAATGGATGTTCAAGCTTTAGGATTGCACAAGGAAAGGGAGAAGGTATTTGCATTTCAGGTGGCTCTTTTATTGCTGCTGTCCTCCCAGGAAAGAGAGCTGATCAGAGGAGGTTTAATGCTGACAACACCTCTCAATACCCCACTGTATGTACACATTAAAATGTTCTCCCTTTAGGGCAGTCTGGCCCTTTACCAACCTCCAATGGCCATGGAAACAAACTGCAATGCAAATTAGGCTAAAAAAACCCAAAGGGTGAGAGTAAAACTCCTGTCTGCAGAATTCTTGATTTGTGCTTGAGGCCATCTGGTGTTGCTGTCCCTGGGGACAGTGACCTTCCTCTCCTCCCTCCGTCTGTGTTTCATTCTTACCTCTTTGGTTGCCACGTTGGCATTTAAATGCTGCCTTCTGGCCTTTAACTCCTTTTTCTTTTTTCCCTCTTTATTTCTCTGTATGTTGGAACAGAAATTTCCATCACAGCAGCACATCTGCTAATAGAAACATAACACAGTGTCAGTGATCTCTCAGTGCCTTCAGCTGCAAGGAGCTGTGGAGAATGAGTGTTTGGTCCCTCAGGAAGCATGCAGAGATCAGTCCCTGTGACAAGAAAATACAGACAAATGCTGTGGTCAGCCCCAAGCAGGAGGATTCCGAGCCAATGACCTAGAACTGCCATAATTGTATCCATAATTTTAATGCAGTTATGCTGTGACAGTGCAAAGTTGTATCAGTCTTGTGTCTGAGCAGGATAAAGTAGTAAAAGGAAAAAAAAATTAAAGAAATATTTTCAGACAGATTGCTCCCAAAACTGGTGCTTCTTCTAGGGGGACAAAAGACTGAGCATTTTTCTATTGAATTCCTCTCAGCTCAGCTGTGGAAGGGATGGATACAATGTACCATGGAAAGACACAAAACCAGAAAGGTAGAAAGGTCTGTCACCCATCCTTCCCTGCACACACTCTAAGGAAAACATTTCAAACAATGAAATAAAGAAGAACCGGTTCCTACCTCTGGAGTTCAGTTCCACATTTGGTCCAAGTGCTAACTGAGATGACTGGAAGTGCTGTGCAATCCTCATTGGAGGATTTCCCTCCTTGCAAAGCTGCCACACAGCATCTGCAAAGGCAAGGCCCAGAGAAGGAATCACCTGTGAGCACAGGAGCTGCCTCACCAGCCATGCCCTGTGTGTGCTTCTGCCCCTGTGGATAAATCAATGGCCTCACACTGCAGAGTATTGTGCACCTCTCATCTCTGATGGGTGACATTGCACAAACTGGTTTCAGTGGGATAATGTGTTCATCAATACGTGGTTCTGCATTTACATCCCTGGAATTAAAGAATTGGCATATATATTATATTGTATAGGAGGGTAACTATATAACAAAGTCATAAAAATATGCAAAAATTACACTGTTTGCAAAAAAAATGGAAGAACTGCCATTATTGTCAATAATATAGAACATGAAAATATGCACCTCATCTGTCAACATCTAAAGGTCAGAGCATTTCCATTCTGGAAGTACTTCCAAGACAGATCCTCTGAGGATTTATACAAGCATACTGAAGCAAAACACAAGCTAAACATATTTGGAACTAAGAAAATTACTCAAGTTGAGCTTTGTCTAGTACCAGTTCTAGATCTCAGACAGATCTGGTGAAGCCCCATTTCTGCTGCAATCCCCTTTCTGCATGGCTGAGGTGGTGTTGTGTGGCTGGCTGCAAACTGCTCACTCTGGGCTTTGATTAAACCTGTGCAGTGTGCAAGGCAGCAGAGACTCATCCTGAGACTTGTGAGTTATTCCTGTTCTGCTGGAAGCTGACACTGCACTGACAGGCAGCTCATACCTGCTTTATACTCACAGCTTTTCAGTTTCTCATCTTAGGGACACAGACCAGAGCGCTGCTTTTTCCCCCCTAGTTTATATTCTTTGTTGATTTGTGAAAACATCCCTCAGGATAGTTGATAACTTTTGGCTTTGTATTGCAGGCACAGTTTTTCTCCTGGTATCAGCTCCTTCAAAGGCTGAAAGATTAACTTCTTTTCCCCTCACTTGCTAACTTAATGTAGGTTGCCTTCCTGCTGCTCAATTAGATTGCATTTCTGCCATGCTGGATAGAAAGGAATAAAAAGGAAAGCAAACAGAAAGAGCCCCCCAAACTACCACTACTTCCCATTTCAGGCACTTCACTTTGCAAAGAAAACAATTCCCATAATTCTCATCATGGGAACACTTAGAAAATCTGAGGTTCACCTAAGCTCCACTGAATGAGAATTAGAAACAGAGAGTTGAATTTTAATGCCATTTTAGGATTGATATGTAGGCTGAAATTACATTAATCTAACTGAAGTTTCCTGACACATGAGCCTTGATTTTTCACGTGACACAAAAAGTCACCATTCATCTTAACTTTGTTTTGCCCTTTAGCCTGTTAGGTACCATGAGGTTCTAATTCCAGAACTGCAGCTTTTTGCCTTAATTTAAGGTCACCAAAATCATGCTGCAGCCTCTGACTGTTTAGTAGAGGTTATTGCATGGAATGAATGACACAAGTGCACAGGCAGAGTGAGATAAAGGCCTATCAAACATTTCATCTACAACTTTTCACCTTTCCCAAAATGCAAATCACCCTGCACTGTAGTTCACTTGTCTCTCAGTTTCTGCCCCATTAAACAGCGGTGTGTCCCTTGAAGTCTCTTCCAGTTTCTCACACTTTTCACTCTTCCTTTCTTCTCCCCTTGCCTGTTAGAACAGCACTCTTCTTGCTCCATCATTCTCCCTGACAGACTCCTGCCTGCAGCTTTGGCAGAACACTGCTTTTTGTTGTACTTCTGTGATCTGTTTTGGTGCCCAGAGTGTCAGCTTGTTTCTGAAAAGACAGATCTGCTTGAAAGTAAAGATCTCTGCTCGCTGAATTCCTCATGTAAATGACTCCAGCTCTGCTCATGGAGGGACTGGGAGCCAGATCTTTCCTCTCCTTTTTTCCTTCACTATGCATGAAGGAACATGGGTGCCTGACTCCCAGAAATGTGCAGAGGGACAGGTTTATATCAGAGCAAAGAAAAGTAAGGTGATAGGAAGAGATTTTTCTATCTGACCATGTTGGACCCTGTAGAGTATGCTTGCTATCAAAACATTTCTCCCTCTGTTGAGTCTGAAAATATACAGCACAGAAAAGTGGCTGTGATTTACCTCTAAATGTGGCAAAACATTTTAAATAAAGGGCAAAATCCTGTCTGCTCTTTTTATTGCATTAGAAAAAAGCAGCACGAACAGATAAAATGCTCAGGCACCAGATGAGAGCAGACAGAACCAATAAAATCAGAAATAAAGAAGGTGTTTTATTGTGCTCTGGTGGATGGGTGAATTATGTCTCTGAAATCTCTGTCCCCACCTCCCTGTGTACAGGATGGATGCTAAGTAGCCCTTTCTGTAATTGCTGCCTCACACTTGCTGAGCAGTTTGAGACAGAGCAGTGCTATAATAACCTCTGTAAAACTCCTCCAATGACCATATCAAGTCCAAGACTGAGGTCTCTGATAGTGCTTTAATGACTGCATAAAGAATTACAGCACATTAAAGCTGATCCCAGGACATGCAGCACGCCATCCATAAAACCAGCCCCATGCCAGCCTCTTCTGAATGCACAAAAATGAGTGACAGAGGAAAAGGTCACAGGGATTATGGAGAGTAAGAGATTTTCTGGGCATAAGATCATCAGATGGTTTAGCCTCAGCACCTGAACAGCACATGGTGAACACCCCACTGTGAGGCCCTGATGTCAAATGGATGCAACAGGGCACCAAGTCCTGCTCTAGAGTCACTGAGAAATGGGAAATCACTTCCTTTAGTGTGCTGTTTTGGGATGAAATGTGAATTGTTACCTCATTCTGAACCAAATCAGAAAGTTTTGAAGATCCCTTTGCCTGTCTTGAGATAGTAAAACACTGCAGAGAATATGCAGGAATGACTTGAGGTGTTAAGACCTTAGTGAAAAGGAAGAGCCATGGGAAACAGGAATGCTAATTGTTACAAGGAGTGCTGGGACTCACTTCAGAATTGGTTTGTCCTTCGTGGGATCAGTCTTCAAGTGGTGACACATCATCCTTGGGAAGATCCTGCCCAAAGAGAGGGGAAAAAAAGGGCATTTTTCTGATTTACTCTAAGTTTTAAGAAAAGCATGATCATATGAAAGGAGTAATACCAAGAGAGTAGGGAATGTTCTGGGGGAAAAAAGAAGAGATTGTGCATTCCAGAGCAGACACTGTCAGAATGGACTTGGTCACCAAGTTCAGCTGCAATAGCAGCACTTGAATTTGCTGGATAAAATGTACTGTGCAGAAAAAAGGTCTTTACACAGAATTCTGACAGAGTTTAGAGTTTGCTAAGGAAAAACCCCCAAACCCTGCAATATAAACTGCACATATATTATACACTTATTTTGTAAACATATTTCAGATCAACATGAAGAGCAACAATTCTGGAAGCAGAAATACCAAAAGAAAGCAATTTGTACAGCCAGCCTGCTCAGGGTAAGATTGCACAGCCTGAGCATGCCCCAGCTGCAAGTGTCCTGATGCTGCTGAATTTTGGTGTGAACTCAAACTCAAACTCACACCAACAGTCAGAAGTTGCCTTTTTAATTCCTCCTCACAGGAATGCATCCATGCATCACTTCTCTTGTGACAAGAGATTTTCATATTAAGGAAGAACTTGCTTCCTAACAGAGATTATATTAAAAATATTAATCTGGGGTACTTTCAGAATATTTATATTATCACACAATAATTTATTATCCTGTGCATTCATTACTGGTCTCAAAAGACACAGAAGAGATTTATGAAGAATTAGAATGGTCCAGCATAATCCTGTGACTGAATTTCCAAGGCCCACTTGAAGGTTATGTCTGCTGACATGTAATCCCCTTGGTCTGATCTAGGTAATTGTGGCTTCTCTGCCACAACTGTGCAGCCCCTCAGGTGAGATGAGAAGTTCTTACCATGTTCAGTTGTGTTTGCTGCTGCACATGAGAGCACAGCCTGGATCACTGAGGCTTCAGTGAGCACAGGGGGAACTGGACTTGCTCAGGCACCACTTCTGGAACAGCATTGCCAGAGCTCTACAATGTACTTCCATAAATTAGCAAAGAGAAGGGAGGGCCTTACAGACAAAAATGCCCAAAAGGGCTCCTTATTTTCAGGAGCTAACATGAAGTAACTGCATTGAAGCTTCATAAAATATGTTTATTCTCAACCCTGGGCTGAGTTTATTCATCATTTGGGCTCCTGCCATGAATCATTCCCATTCCAAGAGCCAAGCCAGCAGATGGTGCATCAGTAACCCTTGAGTGACCTGCTGGCAAGGATGCAGCAGCCCTGGCAGGAGCTGACCCACCTGACAGTGGCCAGGGCTCCACCAAAGCATAAACACTACCTTGAACAGAGAACTTCCCCAAGAACGGTTCAGGAGCCATGGCAGGAACCACCTCTTAACTCAGGCACTGTGTAACAGTGCTGGGAAACACAGGAATTAATGCAGCTATTTATTTATCATCCAGGAAGAATTTTTACAGACAGACACTAAGGTAACCAACACTTCATTGCTTTCTCACTTCTCACAAAGGCTGAAGCAAATACAGATCTGGTTTAGCTGCCAGGTGTAAAGAGAAGCTCTGAAATGCTGGGGTTTGCTGGCACACTGCAGTGTATCAGCACTAAGTTCAGTTCAGGGTTCTGCTCACTACAAATATTCCACCTTCTAAAAGTGTCATTGCAGCAGTCAGAATGTCTCAGTCAATCAGGAAATGCAAGGTGAGAAATAAATATTCGTACTCACTGTTGCAGAGGCTTGGGGTATTTTCTAATTGTCTGAGGAACTTAGAAACTCTTGCTAAATCTGCCATTCCTGGTAGGTATCTCAGAAATGAGGAATCACTTTCCACAAGTTATTGACAGATGCAAGGCTTTCCTTTGGCAGGTCTCTGAAATAAAGCAGAAGTCAGGTTTGGTGGAAAGCAGTTACTGTGATTTATAAAGCAATATTTAATATTAAAGCAGAACATGAAACTCCTTGTGTTTGTTGAGCTGTCAGATGGAAAAACACTCACTGAGCTCTACTGAAACGAAAGATTTTGACCATTTTGTAACACCTTTGATGCTTATAAAGGAGAACAGATCTTGAAACTACAACTTAGATGTTCTAAATCTAATATTCAGAACCATTTTTATATAAAAACATGTAAGAATTGAATGATTCCTTAGTAACTACTGACAGGACTTGGCATTTTTCATTAATTCTCCAATTTAAAAAAATCTTGACTCAAAACAGTAATGAATACTATCAAGAAAGAGTGTTCTTTGGTGTCTGTAAATAGCACTTTAGTGCACAATAGTGCTTAAAACAGTTTCCAGCAGTCTTGGAACATGGTAATCTTTTTTCCTCAAATATTAAAATAAATACATGCTGAAGTATTAACCTCTCTATATATGTATGTATGTATGTATATGCTGCTGTGCTAGACTGAACAGGCATTCAGCAGGCAGACACAGCACATTTTGTGACTTCACACCTCCACTTAAAGCAGGAAATCTCATTTGACCTCACTCCTGTCTCATACAAGTTATATCCTAATGGTGTCAAAATGTCAAGCAGAACTTGGACAAGGAGGAGAAGAAAACAAAAGAAAACATTCTTTGAAATACTCCTATAAGGTGAAATACTCCTATAAGGCAAGGGCAGCAGTTCAGCTGCTTGGTCATTATCTTACTGTGGGACACCTGATGAGTGAGGCATTTATTTGGGCTGTGTCTCACTCTGAGCCTCATGAATGATCTGTAATTTAGAATAAAATTTCCCAGTCTGGGAAGGTAATTCCAGTGACCTGTGCTGGTAAGAGTATGGTTTGACGTCCACATCCAATTCCATGCCACAAACCAGGATGAAACATCCCACCAATCCCAACACTGAAAATCTTCAGGTGTTTTGTGCTATAAAACAATTCCCTTGTCAAATTGCTGCTGCTGAAAGGATGCCAGGAAAATTCAAGACAGTGTAAATAGAACATGAACCCAAAGTCCCTCACTGTGGGTTTTGATTTACCTGGATGGGTTCCAGAGAAAAATAACAGTACACAACAGGGTGTATGGGTGCATCAGCCTGCTGCACTTTACACATTTTGCATGCAGCAATTAAAAGCTAACCCCTTGTAAATTATGGAGCAGGAGTTTTGTACTGAAGGAATTAAAGCACAATTCCACATACTTTTATAATCCTTGCTTTCCCAGTAGCTGCAATCTAACAACAGTCAGTCAAATAAAGATGAGGAGAATTTGAGTCCTTATTTTGTTTCAAAGGTGAGGCTTCTGTGTACAAAGTTGTACTCCTTGGCAGTAATCTGATGTTACCACAGCAAACAAAAAGTATGTACCAAAAATAACTTTCCATGTCCATTTTTAGCACCTGTCACCCGGGGATGCTAAACCTTGTTATGATCAGTCACAGAAAGTTTCTCCTCCCCTCCTCCCCTCTCTTTTCCATTGACTTTGGTATTTCTGAGTTGTACAGAGAGGAGTGAGAGAAGCAGCGTTCCCCAGGAGGAAAATTCCAATTTAAGTGTAGGCTTGTGCACAGCCACTTACCCACATGAATTAGGTGAAGGCCGTGGATACTCCGGGTGTAAATCCAGGTGGAACTGCGCCACTAATCTATGAATGTGCTGCACTCCTGAGAGGAGAAAAAACAAACCTAAAGACCTGACAGCCTTATAAAAGCATTCCCATTGTGGCATAATCTTTTAGAAAAAAATAAATCATAGCCCATCTTTTTGCAAATTGACCTGTAAGTTCCTGGCAGCAAATCAATAGGATACAAATGAAAAATAATAATGCAATAACAACGCTGTGTATTATCCTGGGCACCAGATGAAAGCCTGTGGAACGATCAATATGATAAAGATTCAGCACTGCTACTCTCTTACAAAGGAATGGCAAAATAACAGACTGATTTCAGAAGGTAGCTGTAAAACACACCAAACCCATCTGCCACGAGATGGAAAGAAAAAGCCAAATATAAAACACTTCCTTGTTTGTTTGTCTGTTTCTTCTCCCCCAGACTTCCATTAATTTGAACTCAAATTCAAGGGAGCAATTTTTTTTGTTGTTGTTTGGAGAAAAAGCAAGGAAGGGAGAGAATCTCCATTTATCCTTACCCAAGGAGCTCAAAGACAAAAACTCACTTGCATACCACAGGAACATGAAAAGGGGTGGTTTTCCCCAAGCACCTGTGTGCACTTTGTTATATTTGATTTTAATACCAGTTTTAATTGTCAGTGGGCACACAGCACAGGAGGGACAGGCATGCTCAGGAGGATGGCCCATGTGTGACACCTCACTGAAGGCTCAGAGGAATCATTTTTAATGCCAGCCTCAGGGCTGGCAAAAAAGAGTCAACCCTAAGGCCAAGAACTACAAGGTTTTAAGCAATTCATACCTAGTGGTATCTATTTCTCCATGTAAGTTTGCAAAGTGCTCTTTGCACAAACAGCAAAGCAGAGACCTCCCAAAGCCAGGCAGTTCAAGGAGAGGGAATAAGGCAGGATTGAGGGAGAAGTGGCAAAGCCATGTGAGGACAGCAGCCATGCCAAACCCCTGCCCAGCCAGCTCCTGCTCCTGCCAGCAGAGCTGAGCAGCTGCCTCATGCATTAGCCTCAGTATCTACCCACAGCCACCTCACTGGGCAAGATTTTTATAAATGAGAGCATGAAAAGATTGTGGCAACTTGTGCATTCCCAGAACTATGTAAAATAACTTCCACAATCAATGCAACATGGCACATGGCAGTTACCCTTCGATCTCACTTAGATTTTCATTTTGGATTACCAAGCGCAGGGTGAAAACAAAATGCCTTTCCTGAGAGGCAGCCAGAAGCCAAGTTCCAGTTTGTGTTCAGAGCTTTATCACCATTTCATATGAATAACAATTTCATACGAATAAGTTCTTAGCACAGAAATTTCCACAACTGCTTCAAGGTGCATTTAAAGTCATTTATCTCCATATGGGTGCATTGCTCTAGGAATTTTAAGAGTTATTTCAATATTAATCCATAGTTTGCAGTTACAAGGACAGAACAGAGATCCAGACATGGCTTCTGCCCCAGGACAGGCCACCACCTGTGGGTGACAGTGACAGTGCCCTCTTCATCCCATTAAAACCATGAGCACTGAACTTACTGTGGCCTTCCAAGTGAGGAGTGAAAGTCTCACCAGATGTGATGATTCCCAGTTCCTGTGGCACATCAGCCAAGGGGGATGCTGGAAAGTATCACTGGAAGGCTCTCTCTGTCAGGGTATGGTCCCATCTTAATTCTGGGCTTTTTTGAGCAAACTGTGTTTGCAGGGAGTTGTTTTGTTTTGTTGGGTTTTTTTACCCTTTAGAGTGTCTGTCTCTCTCTGTTTTTTAAACAGCATTTGTTGCAAATCAGAACCACCTCAAAACTGAAAGATCTCACTTTGGGGATTATCTAAAAAAACCAATCAAAATTCTATATAGAAATAAAAAGAAGATTTTCAGACAGCTGCAGTTCCCACCTGTCTGCAGCATTTAGGGAAAGAAACACAGAGGCGTTTTTCCCAGATGTGCCAAACGGATTTCTGCATTATTCAGCCCTTCTGTTCTCCCTTAGCATGCTGTCATTGTCAAAGCTGAAGGGGATAAGCCTAAGGAGATGCTCCTGAGCCCACAGAACAGCCACTTTTCCATGCAGGCCAGGAAACAGAGCCCATGGCACTCTCAGGAATACACTGTGACACCCCAGAGGAGCAGCAGCAGCAGTTTGTTTCCACACCCTGCTGGACAGGACAGCAAGGCATCCCTGGAAGTGCCAGCAGGAGCTGAGGCTGAGGCTGTGCCAGCCCCTGCTGTAGCCACTGCCCTTTTCCTGCAGGAAATCTGCCCCAGTGCCTCTGGAAGAAGGGCTGGTTTGGAGGGGAGGCCAAATCCCCTTTCCCCTGTTTCAGGCACAAATCCATGGCTGCAGCTCTGCCTGAGGAAAGGAATCAATGCCTGAGCCAAACAAAGTGGAAGGCACGTGCAGCAGTGAGTGCTGGGAACGTGGGAAGGGAGCAGGATTGGTGTCCCTGTCCCTCCCTCCCAGTGTCAGCCCCTCCTGGCAGAGAACCAGATGCAGCATTGCTGGCTCTTGCCTGAAATAATGAAAGAAGGAAGACAGGTTGCAGGCTAGATAAGGAAAAGTCTTTCAGTGGAAGAGACTCGGTTTCAATTTGAAAAACCAGGAAAAGATATCCTACAAATACTCTTTTCTACAGTCAGGGCTGCTTATTACCTTGAGTACTAAATCAGAGCTATATATATTTTCAAAGACCAAAAACCAACTCTCTTCCTCTGCCATAAAGCTGAACAGAATTCTGCTTTCTGTTTCCAAGTAGGCTGCTAAATCACACCATTTTTTTACTGTTTTCAGGGGTTTTTTTGTATGACTCATGGACCCTAAGAACAGACTAAGCTCAATGAAACAGGTAAACACTACACAGCCCTCACTAAAAAGAAACACAATTAATTTTGAAATCTCCTATAGGATTTGTAATTATCAGAACCTGATTTCTACAGCTGAGGAATCCCAGACCTCAGGTATCCCATTTCAGGAGACATAATGCTTTAAGTCAAGTGGAACAGTTGCTTAATCTTGATTTTTTGTGCTCAGGTGTTTATATTAAAAGCCTACTTATTCATAATGTGAAGCAAAACAGGGATAATTCAAATCAAACATCTAAAGCCAAGGAAAGTCAGAGGGGGAAAAAATGGAAATGAAATATCTGGAATCAGTCCTTAGCCTTCCTGATTTCAGGAGAGGACACAAAAATGCAAGAGTAGAAATGTACCATATGTAAACAAACAGCCTTCCATTCCACTGACAAAGTCTGGAGATCTGGAAAAGACCACATGGTCCAAACTGCTTTAAAACAACAACTTGCACTACTGTCCTAAAAATAAATACAGCTTTTTCTTGCAAGTGTTCATTCCATCTTTTGTGTAAGAAAAATGGGAATATGTTAGTTGGATCTTCACTCTGTGCTTAGAAATAAACATTTATAAATGAGCATTTCTACCTTGAGCATAGAAGTGCCAATTAACCTTTGAAATATTTTCCCAAGGCAGGAGGGGACCATCCTGTGCTGCAGCAATCACTCACTGAGTGTTGCCCGAATTAGGAGTCTCACCAGAGAAGAGGTGATGGATCTCTGTGGAGAGCTGAGAAGCCCAAGGTGAGCCACAAAGCAGTCAGGTCCATGTGGAATATCACTTGTCAGCCTCACCATTCTGAGAGAGCTGAAAAAAAAAGTTCACATTTATATTAAGAAAATGGAAATGGGAAGATATTTTCCAAAAACATTTTATATTTTGTCCTCAAGCACAGGTGAAACAAAAGTGCTTTGTAAAAACACAGTCTGGAAAAAGAGCTAAAGGCTGTGCCTCCCTTCATTTAATTTATTTCCAGAGTTATTCAGAATGCAGACACTTAATCCCTAATGTAAACCTGCAGGCAACATTATTTATCTTTAGGAAGACCTGAAGGCTAATGTAATTCAAACTGCGATTTTTGTCTTCCATTGTGTGGGGTGGGAAGAAAAGATGGATTAAATTGCTTTCTGCAGATATCAATACAGAGTTTAAGGAGGTGGAAGGGCTGTGATTCCTTGGAGTGACTCAAGTACACATTTGCTGTCTTTAATGAAAGGAACCTTAGAGTTTACAATGGAAAATGACAGAAATATGATGACACAGGATTGTGTCTGTGGTGTTTGGACTGTTTATTTGATGCACCTAAAGCAGGTATTTCATTACAGCAGGATGTGAAGCAACAGCTGCAAGAACCAGGTGTGTGTGTGCAATAGCAGGGGACTTTCCTGCCTAAGGGTAATTTTATGCCACAAATAAATGTTCATGGCCATAATGAAAATGACTCTGCATTCCTTCATAGTTATCACATTAGATAGTTTTCATCCTTCTTAATAAAAAAAACTATTAATAAGAATGAAACTGGCCTCTGAAGCATTTCATCACTGCTTTCAGGAAAATGGATCAAGGGGTGGGTCTCATTATTTTTCCAAACTGAGAAAAATACATTTTAATGAGGCTGTTTTAAGCTTTACTCCCTGTCCTCCTCCTGTCTTGCTTCTGCCATTCCATCTCATGACACTTCTGTGCTGAGGTCACAGCTGCCTTAGCAGTATTTAAATATATTATGCATATAGGCCTGAAACACCCATTTCTTCCCTCAGAACAAGTTTAAATGTTAAACTTGTTGAAATGCATCATCTGAGTACCTGGAACAGCTTTTTCAATAATCTTTCCACAGGAAAATGAAATTAAAAACATCCATTGGGAACAATTCCAGCTCCAACCAATTTGCTTCTAATCACAAAGCTTGACATTGTTTGACTGGTGCTGGCACCCTGTGCTCCCCAGGGTAAGCAGCCTCCAAAGCAGTGAATCCACTGGCACCTCCCAGAGCTCCATCATATCCTGGAGAAACACCAGGCTTCAGCCCCAGGCACCTGCTTCTCCAGCTCTCCTAAGGCCAAAAGTTCATTTTGCTTTTCATCTTCCTAAAGGGCAGCCTTTCATAAAGGTGAAGAGAGGGAAGGGTGGGGTTCAGGTTCACACCCTGCCCTTGCAGTGCCTGCTGTGCCCAGGTCTCAGTGTAAATTATCTTACCCTCTGCTCATCATGGAGCTCCCTGCCAGCATCATTTCCATGCCATTCACTTCTTCTCTCTTCCTCTGCCAGCTCCAGCATCTCTCCTGTGTTGGGTAAAAGCAATTTATCCTCCTTTTAAAGGTTCATTATAATTCACTCCCTAATGATTACCTCTGATGTACAATCCAGGGAAGGACCCATGCACCCCTGCAGCAGCCTGGGACAGCAGCTGACCATTTATTTCCTGTCCTTTGGTTCTCCTCCGTGCCTTTGGCACAGGGGAATGCACAGATGGCCCTGGGAGCCAGTGCTGAGGCAGTAAACCCCTTGGAGGGGACACAATCTCTTGTCACAGGCTGAGAAGTGATTTGCACAAAGTACCCACAGCCCTTCCAAGCTAAATTATAGAACAAAATAAATAATAGGGAAATAAAGGAGAAAAGTGGATGTGCAATAAGCAAATATTTTCTGATTTCTGTGGAAAATGTTACCCCAGTGACACTGTGCACTGATGAATGAGAGAAGTAGGGCAAACCAGGATGTTTTTTCCAAACCTTTGGCAGCCATCAGTTCTCCAGAGCTCAGAATGACACACTTGGTGCAGCTTATGAGGCTGGGGCTTTCTGAGCCACCAACACAAAAGATGAATCCTCAAACACCAGGCACAGGTGACAAGATAAGAAGCCCAGCACATCATGTCTAAGATATAAATGGATCCATCTGTCAGCAGTTACTTTAGAACTGAATTGCTCCCAGTTATGCTGGGAACAGCTTTTAATGAAACATGGTTTTAAAGTACTACAGAGAGGAAGAAAATGTGCAAAGTAAATTCCTGATATAATGAAAATTGAAGAGAGTGATAGATTCTGCTGTTATAATTGGCAAAGAGAATGGAGGGTTTTGATAGAGGTGACAGTAGAACAGCTTTTGGGGTATTATTTGGCTGGGATAGCAATCTTCTCATCATATGTCCAGCCTGTCCCCAGAGGTCATTTTCAAGGTACATGTTCAGATGAGCAATAGCAGTGTTCTGTGACAATTTCTGATGGCTGCACAGAAATGTTCATTATGCTGCCTTCTTGCCACAGAAGGGACCAGCCATGTATCAGGTGGTGGGGAAGGGTGTCAGTGAAAAACTGGAGTTTAGCTATTCAGAATTTAAATCCTTCACACAGTCCCCACCCAGCCCTTTCTCTTATGACAGGAAGTCAATGAACCCATATTAAGTGGCAGGCAAATACTTTTCCCCCCCAGTCTCTTTCTGGGTTTTGGTGTGAGAGAGATGTTGGATTGCACAGGTTGCCCCACAGCTGCTGAATACAGATGTGAGGGAGAGTGGCACATTTCTTTAGGCAGTCTCTCAGAGCTCTCCCCACAGCCTGGCTGCTGGAACACACCACGTTTGTTTGGCAGTCACCAGTGTCACAGCCTCAGAGAGGGGTTTAATAATGCTGAATTTAAAGTTATTAGAAATACCATTGCTTTCACAAGTACACAAATATTGAATTACTACATCTCTTTGAGATGGCTGAATTATGAGTAGTGTTTCATTGACTGATTTATGCTGGAAACCCACATTTACAAATTATATTCACCAATAAACTCGGCTTAGGTATGACACAGGAGTTATTGCTGTTACTCAGGAAATGTTTTCTGCTTTGCCTTTTGTTCTTGGGAATGCTGCACACCAAACAATATATTTCCCACATGAAATAGCTTCCCTGAAACATCTGCTGCCAGAAAGTTTGTCTGGAACTTGCAATGATGGATGAATTTTTGACAGGTAATTGCAATTCAGATCAGATGCAGACAGATTTAGTACCGAGAAGCTCCCAGTTTATTAAAATCACCATTGATTTATTTAAGCACCCCCCTCTCTTTTCAGCACCATTCAGAAATGAATCACTTGGGTATGGTGTTCAGGGCTCATCCAGCTGCTCCTAATATGAAATACATCAGTTCAGCCCAACTTTAGCTACCTCTCAGCACTTCTGAGGGACCCATCACCACAGTACCAGCCACCACCAAACCTGACATCCACAATTAGTGCAAACCAAAGAATTCCTAACATTTGGATTAGTTACATGGTTTAAACTCCTCAGGCTTGCTAAAGCAAATTGTCAGCACTATTCATCACACCTATGAAAATTATGTTTCTATTACACAGAAATACAATCCCAGTGCAGCTGTTTTGGGCTGTGCCAGCTTTAGACAAAGGAAACTTTCATTAATCTCCTTAGGTTCCAGACAGAAATGACTGATCACACCCAGACATCTGATTTTAAATCCATGTTGACTTGAGTAATGCTATTGGCACATGGTACTTCCACCAGTCCTCAGTGAAGTAAGCCAAGATTCACTGTAGGTATTGTACTCAGCTCTGGCTGCTCCCTGACAGATTTCCATCAAACCTTTTGAAAAGTTAGACATTAACTTGCTTTGCAACTCACATCTGCTCTGATAAAGGATTAGTTATGCATGGATAGCAGCCATATGACCTTCAGCTAATTTTCTTAAACCTTTCCCAGACTAAGCAGAGCTAGGGAAGTGTGGGACATGCTTGGAAAAGAGCCACAGAAAGTTGAGGTAAAATGAACATGGCAAATGCAAACATTAAAGCATTTCTACTTGATTTAACCCAGAATTAGCATTACAGTTATTTCAGAATGGCCACTGAAGTGACTCAAGGAGAAGAATGGCAGAAGGTAAGGGATGGTATCATGCCTTGAAAATAACCTAAAAACACACAAGTGCCAGCTCCTGCTCTGAGATCCCAGTATTCTCTCCTGCTGTGGGCACAAGCAGACATCAAAAGACAAGTGAGACCAGAAGAGTGGTGCTCCTCTGAGTCCTATTCCACCTGCCAATTACTTGTAGCCCAGAGGGACTTTCTCAGCCAGATGTAATTTTGTGCATTTACTGTCAAAGGTAAGTACCATTAGGCTCATGTGGATAGAAGTGTCTGCTCCAATTTGTTTGTCATTTAAAGTCTATTTGGGATGCTGCTCTTGCCCTAAGCCATTGAGTGTTCCTTTTGTAATTCCATATGCCAGTAAGTGTACTTAAAGCAGGAACCTACAGGCATGTCTGCTTTGGAGCAGGTAGCATAACCTCTTGCTGAAAAGAACAATAGAACTTGTTTTACCAGTGACTCTCAAACTGGTTTAGCTGCTTGCTGGAGGCAATGTGGCCACATGAACGTTCTTTGTGTGCCTGCACCAGTGAATTACAGAAACACTGATGCCTACAGAAGATCCAGATCATTCCTGCCCCACAGAGGTTTAGGTGATGCCTTGCCCATCCTGTCCACCTCCCTCTTGCTGTCCCACAACATGGACTGAAGGGGCTGGGATTACATCCAGCCATCCATTCCTTGGCTAACTGTAACTCTACAGGTTTGCAAACAGTGATTAGTCCTTCCTCTCCTACAGTGAGTAGAAGAGGAGAGTAAGGAGTCATGTTCCCACCAATATTCATCCTCTCTTTAATTACATGGGCTGCTGCAAAGAAATCATTATTCTGCCAGAATTTTCCAGGTATGAACGCTCATCCATCTTTCAATGAATTTGGATAAAAGATGTGGATTCTCTCTCTTGCTTATAAATAGTGTTGAAATCTTTAGTAAGCTAATATTTTAAGGAAAGAGGGCCCACAGTGTCTCTGACAAAGCTGATTATAGAACATCAGAATGAGGATACACCTCTATTTAAAAAGTTTTATAGGGAGTAAAGATTTATAGTGGTGTTCTGCTGATTCATGGAGAGCAGATATGGAAATGCATTTCTGGCAGACACTCAGTGATGAAATATGTAGCATATAATGCATTTGTCTGTAAGACAAATATGTGTGTTGGCTGATTAAAAAAGATATATGAAGTTGTGAAAATAAAGAAGAGGAAATTATTCTCAGGAATAAGCCAGCTAATTATAAAACCAACAGGAACAAAATCTGTTGAGTAACTACAATTTTTGCTTAACAGGAAACTTTCAATATTCATTTCTAATGTACTTCATATGCAACTTCACTATCTAATGACCAGAATAAACTGAATATTTGAAATGCACCACTCTGCTGGTTCCAGGCCATTTTCAGAACTGTGCCACAGCAGGCACAGACAGGTGGTTTTTTAAAGTTATCATCAGAATCCATCAATCTAAGAAACAATTTTTTCAGAAAGAGCAGTTCAGCATCAAACATTCAACAAGTGATAGATGAAGCTTTTCAAAATTAGAGGTGTCAATCTGTGAATGTTGATGGATAAATGTCATCTGCCTGAGAATGCCAGATTTCAGCTGGGCCTCACATGAAAATTATTTACATTTGTACAGATGTGCTGATTTTCCATGCCTTTTGGACAACAAAATACAAATGTTACAAAACAGATAATCCCCATCTATTTTTAAAAATAAATGACTCAGTTGCTCTGTCAGGTTCAGAAACCTGAAGCGATTGATGCCGTTTGAGAAAAACACATCAAGCTTATAATCTAAAATTCCTGAAGTCCTTTTGCAAAAGTAAGACCAAATTGCATCATAAGTTCAGGCACAAACTCATCACTGATGAGGGCTTTGAAATTGGGGGCTTTTGATTTCCCTGAGACTTAATGGTTCCAAAGATATTCTCCAAAGTTTCAGCTCTGCTGGAAGGAGAGACAGTAGGTCTAGATATGTCTTTTAATTCAAAAAGGAAGATGGGGTGATACCTCAGAACTGACAACATTTCAGATTATTTTCCTGGTTCTCTTCTGCTGAGTTTAATGGAATGCACAATGTTCAAATGATGTTTTGCTTTTCCTGTTTCTTTTTTGCATTTTCTCTTCTATCCCTTAAGAAAAAGAAAGGAAAAGATAAATGGCAAGAGGGAGAGGCAGCGTTTGTTGCTTTGTGCCATACAAAAGAGAGGGGAAAAAAGAAGTGTAATAAGGAACACACTGAAAATAGTTGTTACAAATTTCTGTGAAGCAGAAGCAGCTAATTTTAACAACTCCTATATAAAACACTCTGTGTTTTCTTTGCTCATTCACACCTCTTTTATCTTGTTAGGATGGCACATAAAAACATGTGGTGCTCACCAAATCTACAGAGCAGCAAAGCAGCTGCATTCCACTGCATTTACTTTCCAGTGAAGAATTCTGAGGTATTTACAGCCCTTCAGGAAAATTCCCAGTGGCAGAGCTGGTAGCAGAGCCTGCTCTCTGTGCTTGGGGGATCAGTGGATGCTGACCACAAAGAGGTACAAGATGGGATTATTTGCTGTTCTTTACCTCTTAGATTGAGCCTGGAGCCAGCCTGGGAAGGTGTGTGAGGAACAGCCCTGCAGTGAGGCAGAGCAAGCCAGCCAATCCAGGCTCTCCCAAAGCTGCACCAAATCCACACTGTCAATATCCATGCTCATGGCACCAGGCATTATTCTTTCAGCATATGCAGCCATGAACTGAAGTTATGTATTATTTTCACCTTTCTCATCCTCTGACATCACACTCTCCCCACTTGACTTCTCATGAAGCTCCTGCCTGACCCCTCCCTCAGCCAGGGCCCAGGGTCACCCTTTGAGCTGCACTGCCCTTTGCAGCTTCCCCTTAATTTGATTCTCTGTGTCCATTCTGTAAAGTTCACATCCAACAATCCTGTTTTCTTCTAAAATCATGACAGAGCCCTCCTGCACAGTTGTTTACCCATGACTTCATTCAAGTCTGGAACTTGCAGCTCCCTGGCTCTTAGGCATGAATGATCCTTAGGATCAAATCCACTTGGGCATCGTTTAAGTGACTGCTATGCCACTAAGGAGGACAGGATAGGACAGGGCAGGGCAGGACAGAGCAGGACCAAACCCCTTTATTGCATGATGGTTTCTACATCTCCTAAGAGAGGTCACAGGAGCAGGGTGCAACTACACAAACCCAAAAATTTCTCTCATATTGAGAACTTGCTGGTCAACTGGTAATTGTTCTTCAGCCTCTTACTAGTGGAGATCAGAGGCTGGGACTTTCTAACTGCACACAACTGTTACTGTTACACAAAATATTTTAGGTCCTTCATTTAATAAAGTTTTACTCTCTTAGTTCATCTACTCTGAGAACACTATACCTGTTCAATACCTCTTGTTGGCACTCTCTGGATAATATGAAAATTCAGCAGCTGCAATTCCCTGTGTCACAGTTATCATCTCCTTTCAATAAAAACATGAAAGCTGTGCCAAAATCTTACAGAAACCTGGAATAAGATTTAAATGGCATGCTTCATTTTTTGCTCCCATGGGCCCTTGAATGCTACCATGCTACTGGAACATCCACAGACATTGTCCAGGATGGACACGCTTGCTCAGTAATTGCATCCTCTTATCTTCTTCTTTAGCCTTCCAGTGATTGGATTGAATTATCCACTATTTTTTTTCCCCAAGTAGAAATAAATATTAAACAAGTATTCTTACTGAGAAGATGGTGTGGTGTCTGTTGAGAAATCTGGGCTACAATTTACAGAAAATAGGTTACCTAATAAAAACTCATTACAGAAGTAACAGGATTGGAAAGGAGGAGGACGGGTCATTTCTCACAAGGAAGTGATCCATTACTGATTCTAATGATGTTAAAAAAATCAATGGTTTTCTTATTTTTGCCTTTCCTAGGCTGATAGATTGATATCACTTTTTTTTTCCACCTGTGCTTTCCCTCCCCAGCTGATGGTCAGAACACCCAGTTTCCCTCTGAATTTGTTCCCACTGTCTGCATGCAGGGAGCACCCAGAGCCATGGACACAGCTCAGTACTCCCAGCTTTGCATTTTCTCCCTGTTTGCTCTCATTTTACACATGACAGGAACAAATACCTGCCCAGTTATCCATGACCCACATCCTGAGCATTCCTCACTGCTGTAGCCATGAGGCCTTTCAAACCTTAAATTACCAAGTATCAGCAACTCTGAGAAAATGAAAGGACTCTATTACAAATTATACTCATTTTCTCCAGCATTTTAAGCCACTGGTAGGGATGGAGGTGTTTTCGTGTTTCACATGCTGCCAGCTGTGGTAAGGGGTAAAACAGGTGACCATGAAATGGCATTTATATAGCAGGAACACAAAGAACTAAAGAAGTTAATATGGTTTTACGTAAAATCTAATAAAAAAACCTCAAAACACAACAAAGCCCAGGTAAATTTACTGCAATTGGAAAGGTTAGAAATATTAGAGAAATTATATAAAAGGCTAATAGAATAGAATGATGTCATTCTAGGTGCCTCTTGCAGCTTGTCCTTTAAAACACAGCAGCATCATAGATTTGGAAGGTCAGGAGGGAAAAAAAATGCTACATGTGAACCATCTCCTGTTTGTTTTCTCATCTCACTGCTCTCTGTTTTCTCTGCAATGACCTGATGAGAGACATCAGCCTAGAAACTGAAAAGTTCAAACTCAAGGAGTCAGGATTGCAATGGGACACAGCTTGGGGTTTTTTGCAGTTACACCAAAGAATGAAGCTTTACAGTCATGGAAAATAAGAAGGAAAAGAGCACAAGATCATGACTAGAAAATGAGCACTTCTTTCTCACTATAAACTTGTTCATCAGGCAAGTATGTCTCCTCTACAAAAATTAATACATGCTAAATCTGCAGGGAGTGCAGTTACACAGCATATATTACAAATAATGCACCACCCCTACTCAATAATGTCACTGAAACCAAACTTCAACATTTTACATTAATGCAACTTGAATAAGCCATCAACAGCATTTGGTAATGTTAAATCAAGATGAGCCACCATATAAAACATTTTTTTTTTCCACACAGAGGAAAGATTAAGCACATCTTTAGCAGTAGAATCATGAGAATACCTTAACCACACAGTTTAAATGCAGCCCAAGCACATCTGAGATGCACAGCTGACCAGGACCAGGCCAGTGGGTGAAGAGCTGCCTGCAAAGGGCCTGGGCCACCCCCTGCACAGGGATGTGAGTGTGTGGTGCTGCACAGCCCCACTGTGGCTTACAGCCACAGAAATGCTGCTGGTACAGCCCAAATACTTCCTGCTCCAATTAGTGTGACAAAACAATAAAGATCTGCAGCAGGTCCCTTACCTAAGCAGGCTTGGAGTGGGATCAAGAGGTGACTTTTCTTCCTTATTCTCCTTTTCACTTAGACAAGATGTACTGCAGCTACCAAAATGATGAAGGAAAGAAAGATCCTAATGGGCAAAATGCCCAGAGCTTGTGAATTACAGAGAATTACACTGACTTTTGAAGTAGTTAGGAGAACGACAGAAGCAGGAAGATCTTCATATTAAGGGAGTTTAAAACAGAAAAAACCCTATTCATTGTCATTGTAACTATTTTTACAGCAGTTTGTGGGGGCAGGAGAGGGGAGGGAAGCAAAAAGCCCCAGCAGAAGCTGAATGAAGAGTTAGAACTAACAGCTCCAGACCTACTGAAAGATTTGAGGTGAAACAAGTATGACTTGGTTCCCTTTCTTGTCATTCCACCACTGCTCCAGGTGTTGTTTGTTTTCCCTTTTGTCCTGTCACTGCACAATCCATCAACAGAACACACCGTGGTGATACAAAGAGCACCTCAAGCACAAGTATGGTCTGGTTCTTATTTCTTCAGATTTTGTTGCATTTATGTTTTGAAAAACAGTCACCTATTGCTTCCATGTATTTTCTTTTATTCTGACAGCTCCTGATTAAAGACAATTCAAACTTCTCCAGGTTGCTCAACAAAGTATTCTCCCTCATCATTTTACAGAGATTCTGCTGTGAAGTAACAGTGTAAATATGGCAGGTCATTTATAAGAGTCTCCACTCTGTTTATTCTTCATCTCTTTTTCCTAGATTTTTAAAGAAAGTGCTCAGTATAACATCAAAACATTTGACAAACGACCAGATACTAAAAAATGCCAAATCCTGATCCAGTTATAATCGGTATAATCCCACAGAAATATTCCCAAAGCTTTTATAACAATGCCTGAGTTCAAGGTGGAAAGACTTAAACAAAATCCACTGTCTTCACATGCTAAAACCTACGCTATTTGATAAATAGGGATTTAGTTCCAATTAAACAGATGATTAAAGAAGAAAAAGCTCAGAGAATAATCAGCACTAATTATACTACTGCTGCTAGTGTAATTAATTAGTTTTGCGACCTGCAAAATTGAGATAAGGAGCTACAAGATGTAGAGATGAAAACTTGCCATGTAGAAACTGTGGATCATCATTATCCAAAATAAGACATGAACACTAATTGCTCCTGGGGTGGGTTGTGTTTTGCCCCCTTTCTCCTGGCTGCTCTGCTCTCCCAATGGAGCTGTGGCCACTTCAAATCTCTGCAATGACCTGAAAGGACAAGCAATATTAACCTAATACTGGCATTCACACCCATAGCTATGCCTCAAAGAACTCCTATCACAGCCTGTTGTTGTTTATGAAGCTATTTTTCAAGAGCATATAAAGTTCTCTCACACCACTTGCTGGTAAAATAAACTATAAAAATAATTTTACAGTGACATGAAAACTATAAATCACAAAGACAGAAATTCATGGATGCACCTTTATCTAACGTGCTGCCCTTGACTCCTCCTGTTAAGCTTTACATATAAGAAAACAGCAAATGGTCTCCAATAATCTGTGATTTTACATATTAGCTGCAAAGGGATGGAATAATGAATCAGTAAATATTGTTCATCTCAATCGGGTTCCAACATTAGTTTTAAGTTGTCCTGGCCCCGCAGGTTTAAAAAGTACCCTTAGCACTACTTGAAAGTAGTTTTTGTGATTTAATCTCATATTTATGCCTTTACTCAGCTGCAAGAGATGTTTCCAATAAATAAAGAGAGCAGCTATGAATCTTCCATCACAGCTGTAAATTCTTGCAGCAGGCTACATTTTTAGTGATGCAAAGGCTGGCGCTCGTGGGCCCTTTCTCGATAAATACATCAATGTCCGTCTGAAGCCCCCGGTGGAAATATGGCTTCAATTTTTTTCTTAAAAACATGGATCAATCATTGTTGCCCTTGCCTATTCTTTTCTGTCAAACGCTTCAAATGTGCTGGAGTATCTGTAAAAAGTTTGAGAAGCACTTTGGATACATGCCTTACCATTCTATTGTACAGCTTTTAACTTGAGTGCAGCTCTTGCTGTCTTTGAGCTGCACTAGGAGCTGGCTCCCACTTGGAGATGAAGGTGAGGAATGGCAATCCAACAAGTTCAGCAGATTTCATCAAGCAGTGGAAGGGCCTTTCCTGCCTGCACAACACCCTGAGATCAGGATCTAAGAGCTCCCTATGCCCTCAGGCTCTGGGTTACATATTCTGTATCCAGGGAAAAAAGCACAGAATTCCTGCCAGCAGACACAGAGCAGAGGAGGTTTACATGTTAAATCAGTTTTCTAATTTGGTAAAATTTAGTATTTTTAATTAAGTGAATAAATTAGAATTAAATTGCCAGTCTACTTTAGTAAAATTTACAAAGTAAAATTTCCTGGCTGAACGTATTTAATCAATTTATTCTTTTTTTTTCGTTAGATAAGTAAACCCTTACAAAGAAACAAAAGCAATTCCAGACCAAGGAGATTACTGGAAAGCCAGTAAGAATTAAACACTTAATTGTTTAATGCAGTATTTGGGTCTTGCTCACTAGCAATAAAGGAGAGCCAGCATCTCTTCTGACGTCTGATGTTCTCTCATCAGACCTGTATCAGCCCCAGCAGTTGGATTAAAACATAACTCGTTTGAAACTCCAGAATTTGTGACTCACTGGAAGGAAATTGCAAAGGATAGATAGGTGGGAGGAGTGAGCTTCCCCCTCCTGTGAAATTTGCTACTTGAGCTTTTTTGCCAGTGACAAACTCATGTCCACCTGAAATGCAACACGAGGAAGTGGCTTTGATCCTTTCTCTAATGATCTGCTCAGTCAGATCCTTGTCATGAAAATGTGACACTACCATCTTGTTAATGCTCACCTGCTGGAGGAGCTGTTCTTTGAACAAAAGTATCAAAGATCCTCCTTAATCTGGTTTATGGGAAAGTCTCTATTTTATAGCCATATGCAGTAAAAAATACCAAACCCCACAGAACTTCAAGTTACAGCATTGCATAGCTGAAGTCAGCCCAGTATGACCCCTCAGTGACTGCCTGGACATCTTCAAAGATTGCAAAAACTGACAAAAACTGTTTGCAAAGCACTGTTCTCAACACTGCCTTTTCCTCAAGAAAAGCTGATTTTTTTAAAATGGAATTTCTTTGGCCTCAATAAAAAAACAATCAGAACTCAGTGAGCAGGAACCAAGTGCCATGCAACAACAACATGCTCCAAAAAGGCCTGTGTGCACTCCAGGTGAGGCCCCTTCTGAAGGAGACTCCCTCCCCAGGCAAGAAGCACATCTCAGGGAGCCTGAGTGAATCCCAGTCTGCCTGGCACGGGAGAACAGCCTCAGGGAAGAGCCCCATGTGCCCAGATGTACCAGGCTATGGGGAGTGATGGCCTCACACACTGCTGTACCACACTGCAGTCCAAGGGTGCAGGGACTGGCTCCAGAGCTCAACAGGAGAAGCCAGGAGCTTGGCTCAGCAGAGAGCTGTTACCCCATCAGGCCCTGCAGAATTACTCTTTCTCCCCAAGCCACAGGCTGCACACATATTCAATGATCTCAAGCAACATTAAAGTAACTGACTGATCTTGGGCAATATTGCACAGCACTGCAGTCCCTCACCTTCACTGTGGGAATGAGAGAGCTCCTTCTGTGTCCTTGTCCCCACAGTAGCACATGTATTCCAGACACCCTCATCACTCCTCCTGGCTCAGGGATAGATACACTGATGGAAAATGTCCTAAAATTCCAGCAACATTCTACACAAGGCAAATACAAGCTTGAGCCTCTGAGGGTTTTCAACATGCCAGCAGAGGTGAAGCTCTGGAAAGGCAAAACTTTTGGTACCTTGCCTGGTCTGAGGCAGCCTCCTACAGCCCAACTGCCTCAATCCATGCTGCACTGACAGATGGCAACATCTGAGGCAGGTGCTTGGCATTTTTAATGTCACAACAAAGCCACAGGTGACTGTGCTCTTCAGCATGCAGGGCAGCCAAAGTCAGGCATGGACAGCGAGGCCATTTGGCCAGGCAGACAAACCTCACCTTTGTCCTCAGTGCTGCAGCCTGGGATGGTGGGATGTGCTGCAACACACCCAGACTCAAATCACAAAGAGGAAATTGCAAGAACTTAGTGGGCTTTTATGTATTTCTGTTTTGCTCAGCATCAGTTCTAAATATGTTAATAGTGCATTGGTTAAGTGGAAGAACTTGAAATATGTAACAGAAGCATAAAATTCCAGATCCAGGCTGAACTTCTTTGCTCACACCTCTCCCCAACTGTCTGATCTTACCCATTATCCACAGCTTGCAACACACAGGATACAAATTTCCAGCATTCATACACCCCTCTGCAGGTTCCCAGGACAGGGATTGCTTCATTCTGATGAATGATTTACTCATCAAACAAATGAAAATAAAAACTTTAATTAAAAGAAAGATGCCATGAAGAATCTAACTACTACTTTACTAAAACTGTAAGAAATGAAAAAATAGATGCCAGCTGATGCACTTGTTGACTTAAAATCTGTCCTCAGCTAGACCTGGAAGGAGCACAGCTGCTGCAAGGGTGCAATGAGGGCACATTTTAGATCACATAAATTTAGATTTTTTCCTCTTAGCAACTTAATACTCATGAAATTATATAACAAATCTGTAAACCAATTACCAAATGTCAGAAGGTGCCCTGATTAGAATACACACATCCCCTGGAACGTGCCATATTCACAAATTAGCCATGTGTTATTTATAGCTCCTCAAGGCACAATAATGAAGAAAGTGGTAATGAAAACTGAAAGCCTGAATATCTCCCTTATGTCAGAAAGCAAATCCCATGAGACCCATCTGTAGCCCAAACTGGCAAAGAAAATATCCTCCCTAAAGCAAACAAAAAACCTCCAACAACCTTCCCCACCTCTGTAGTTTTGTATTTGTTGTTTAGTTTCTAAAATTAAGCTGCAAATTAAAATCCCACCATACTACTTCCATTCATTTACTCATAATGATACTTTGAAATTCCTTATTTTTATTCTCCAGTACCACAGGGTGCATCCCAAATGCTTCAAAGAGACACAGTCCTCTTTATTCCCTGTGTCTGTCCATGTAGGGCTGAACTCACATGCACACCAATTCCTGCCCAGGCTGTATGGTGAGATTGAGTTTTAACTCAAAACTCTGACTGCTCCCCATTCAAAACCTGCATATTCACACCTACACCAGTTTATTTCTTCACTTGTTCTGTTTTCAACATCAATGTCTGTAAGGCCTTTGCTATGTTGTCTCTGCCTCTCTCACTTGCCCAAACTGACTTTTTACTGCATTTTTTGTCCCACATTTTTTCTGTCCATTGTTGATCAGGATTGTTACTCTGTTTCCCATGTGAGTTTTCCTGCCTTAAAAATAAGGTATTAATATTCTTTTGTCTTCTTTACTTATGGTCATGTATACATCATATCCTATGCAGAAAAGCATTTTTGAACAAAGCTGTGGAATTACTGCACTGAAATATTTTACACTCAGCCAATTTGGTGCAGCCAACCTGTAGCACTGTGAGACACAATTAATTCATCATGCTGTAATGTGAGTTCTAACCAGCACAGAGCAAGGGTAAGTGAAGGAGACTGCCTCTATTTTTGGCAGATGGAACCAGTTATGAGGAATGAGTGGAGTTTTTTCATGGCAGAGGCAAACACCACAGAACTGCCAAATCCATTTGATATCCATCAGAATGTCTGCATGGCTCCAAGTTCATACTGATACAATAATCACTATCACTGCTTTTCACCCCCAGCTCAGTAACATCCCGGCCTTTCCACAAGAGCCTGCCTCCATCCATCCATCCATCCATCCATCCATCCATCCATCCATCCATCCATCCATCCATCCATCCATCCATCCCTTCATCCATCCCATCCATCATCCATCCATCCATCCGTCCATCCATCCATCCGTCCATCCATCCATCCCTCCACCCATCCATCCATCCATCCGTCCACCCATCCATCCAATCCATCCATCCATCATCCATCCATCCCACCCATCCCTCCATCCATCCTCCAACAACAACCACCTATGGGCTTTCCCCCTCCTTTTGTAAATCTGCCCCCCTGCATTCATTGCCCATATTTTCATATTGTTAGAAAACTTCTTGGAGTTGAAAAATTCTTGGAGGCATCTGAAGGGGCAAAAAAATCAGACTGGAACAGGAGTTGCATCTTTATATTACTTGTGCAGACCTGACTCTGAGCCAGAGGGTTAGCAGATGGGCATGTGTTGTCAGAACATGTTCTGAATTTAAACAAAATTACACTGGCTCTTGCTGGGCTGCTGCACAGCACAGTGACCTCTGGAGCCAACTCTACCTCTGCCCTGTGCTCAAAGGTGAACTGTAGTAAGGTTTAATTTGCTTGATTTAAAACTTTGGTGTATGTAAGAGATGTGGATCATAAAAACAAGTCTAAAAACAAACATATTAATATTTTTCCTCATCTTCCCTAACCTCCTTTTCTGCATTTCTGTTTTTCATTATTCTGGACTTTGAAGACCTCAGAGATACACATTTTAAAAATATTCTAACGAACACAACCCTCTGACCTTTGCTTTTGTAGACAAAGGTGTAGCTGTAAATGGTAAAAAACCAAAAAGCTCCCCTCCAAAATACTCTTGTCTCAGCTGATTTCAGCCTCAGCTACAAGGTTGGAGATTTCCAAGAGAAAAAGTCTCCAGGATAGAGTTCCTATGGAGATCAACAGTTGAACACAAAACCTTTGGGTTTGATTTTAGAGATTCATGGGTATTTCAGGCTAAAGGCAGACTTCATCCACCACTCTGTTTTGGACTGAGTAGCTTTGGGAGGGCTTTGGGCTTTTGTCCCTTAGGAGGGGAAGTGTCTCAACAAACCCAGCCTTGTCAGGGCCAGCTATGCAGGCTCCCAGGCTCCCTAAAGGAGTCTTTCCAGGAAATCCCTTCCTGCCTTCCCACAGACCATCCCTGCCCTGCTGGCTCGCTCTGTGCCACAGGCAGCCAGGCATTACTCAGTACTGGGATGCTGCAAGAGACAGGGAGCCTCTCTTTTTATGGAGAGGTCAGAGTTCAAGTGTCTTAACTTCACATTTCAATTTTTTTTTTATACTATTCCTATTTTGTTCATTCCAGTCTTTTCAGACTGAATGGAGACACTGGGTGCTAAAGATTGCCTTTGTTAGCAGAAGCAGACTCTAAAAGCTAATGTGCTGTTAATCTTTTCAGTTATCTTGGCTTCCTTAATATCATTTAGCTATTTCTTTTCGTTATGGGTACCTTATTCTGCTTGAGTCTGTTTCACTTTGAACCTCCACTGATGCTGAGGATTTCACACATTTTTTATCATACTGTGCAAAATCTGATGGACTCTTTGTGCAGACTCTCTGGCGACAGAAAAAGGTTATTATTATCATCCCCCTTGAATTGTATCTCCAGAAATCTTTGCACATGCTTTGTATCCACCCATTTTGCACTGGAACCTGAAGAAATCATTTTGTTTTACTCACTACAAAAGCACTTTCTAAAAGAGGTGTCTTTCTAATTGTCCATTTTTGGAGCTGGTGCATGCATAATGTAGTGCTTTCAGGAGGGTTTGGAGTGATTTGCTCCAATTATCTGTACCTTACCGCTGGGGCTGCTGCCTGGCACAGAGGTGAAACCATCCAGGCTGAAAGCAAAAAGCCTCTGTTACATTTGAATGCAGAGTGAAAAGAATTCCATTCACCAAGGGCAGTGACGAAAGAGCTGCATCCACAGTCTGTTCCAGTCATCCAATTACTCTGTTCCTGCCATTTTCAAGGATGTTAAACCCACACGGAGCTTTGTGACCCCAATCCTCTATCTGTAAAGGCAGAGAGGAAAGAGTGAGCTCTCTTTCCTTCCCTCTGAACAGTTTCCATACTTCCATTAATTCAATCTGCTTTCTCTCTGCTATCCCATCCATGCCAAGGATCAGCAGCTGCCCAAATTAATGCCATTGACCACTGTTATTCAGAAATATTCCTGTGTAAGCAGCAGGTTCACCCAGGGTACTCCAGCCAGCCATGCAGCCATTCCCCACTGGCACACAAATAGCAGCTGGATATTAGGACATAGTTGTGATATCCACATACTGCCCATATGCTCACTTTGGAGAAGCTGGGGACACTCGTGCCTTGGAAACAGGGTTAAATGGAAATGATTAAATAAACCAGGAAAAAAAAAAAAAGAGCCATCTAGTGAGTCTACTGGCTTACTGTGCTCCGTATTCCTAAAAATTCACTTTGCAGTCAGGACACATGGGGTTTGAATCATTTTCTACCTTTACACTTTCCCTGCCACCAGAAGGAACATGGGGATGTTTTTCAATAAACAAATCTGCTCTCTTCTCTCAAGGTTTGCGTACACTCCAAGTGCATTGGTGACATCACATTTTTCACCAGGGAAATGAAAAAAACCAACAAAACCAACAACTCATATTGCTGAAAACCCAAAAAGTCAAGCTGGCCATGTCTCTGAAATATGGTATGACTGAAGAGAAAAATAAAATAAAAACCCCCATCCAGCACAAAGTGGGAAGTGATGGAACGAGAGCTTTCCTATTGAGCCTGTCTCCAGTTACCATCCTGCTGAGCATGGCATTATCAGTTTTGCACTCAGGATGCTCTCAGGCCAAAATTTAAAAGGTGACTGACAAACACAGGAGGCCAAAATGAAGCAAAAGAATCACAGAGAGCCTATGGAAGAAGCCTTCTGTAAAACATGAGGGACACCTGTGCCATATTGGATCATTTTTCCTTTTTTTCCCTTTAATTCTCTTCTAGTAGACGGTATTTCCTATCCCCCTTCTTTGAATCTCTACAATGTACAAACTCTGTGCTGGGATGCAGTCAGGCTGAGAAGTGCAGCAGTGCATTAGACCTGCTGAAGTTGGGAGGCACATTTGTAGTGAGTAAAATCCATACTTCCATAAATTATACACAAAATCTACATTCCAAAATCTCACAACACGTGCCACAGATCCCTGGATCAGTCCCACCACCAGCCCTGCCCATTACTGTGCAGCTCTGCTTGGAAACAGAGCTCTGGGAGCACAGCTGGGACACAAATGACATTGTTTGCATGTTCTCATAAAGGCCTCACTGATGCAATCTCATGTATTTGTCACATTCTGCACAAGCCTTTGGAAAAACCTCGAGTCCATTACTTTCATTTTTCCAGATGTTTTTAGGTGACTGGAAAAGAGCAACACTTCCTTCCACCTGCAGCCTGCAAGAACAACCAAACTGCTTCCAAAGAACAATCCTGACCACACAGCCACTTCCCTGCCTCTTCATTCTGGGCATCCTTCCTTCCAGTAGTGAGACACAAACAGGAATTACCTCTTCCATCTCAACCACACTGCCCCTTGCTCATATACTGTACACTCTCTTAGTTTAACTACTGTTACCATTTCCATTAAAGATTATCAATATTTCCAGTAAAGATGGGCTGGAGACAAACCAGGATCTAATTACTAATTATATTTTGACCTGCATGCCCAGATGGGTAGAAGAAGTGTTCACTCAAGAAGAGTTTTTCCTTAACTCCAGCAGACCCTGGAGTTCTCACTGAATGTTTTCATTTTCAGCTGCAATCACCAGAAATAACATTAATGACTTTCAGTGCAGTGCAAAAATAATCAGAGGCAGAGCAATTGTCCAGCTTACATGCTTATGCTAGAAAAGCCAGAAAAATCAAGCAGAGCCTGATAACCTGAGGGTGGGGAAAGCAAACAAGCACAGGGGTGAGGTCTAAATCAAATATGAAGCAATCTATATTTTCCATTAAAGCCATTGTGGAACTGGGCATTTTGCAAAGGTCTTGATTGAAAACCATGGCAAAGTTAATGGGTTTGACTGAAATGGTCCTCAGCACTTCAACAGAAAACAAGGAGAAAGGAGGCCCACAAAAGCAGAACTTGAAAAGAAACATTAGTGCAAAACCATACAACATAAAAGAAACAATTTAAATTGCTCTAGAAGAGAGTACAAATTGCCTTGTTCTCAAAACTAGAGGGAGATTCAACAGCGCAGGATATCATTAAAATTTCAGCACTGTATTTTTTTTAATAAACAGCATATCAGTAAGATTTACCAATATTGTCTCAATATACTGAAAGCTTTATTATTTATTCTTTGACATGTGGTACTTTCCTAATTCTTTACTTTTAATAAAAAATAGTAGAGATGTACTAAAGACTTCATTTTTTTTTAACATGACTGAATTGAAAGCTAATTAGCACATTCATATCTGTCCAAAAATTCAATATCTTTTGTACTCGTATTTTTGGGCTCCTCTGTGGTCAGTTTAATTACATTTGTTGATAAAATAAAGGTGAAGAAAAAGAAATTTATAGTTTAGAATAGATTTTTCAAAAGCAATCAGTAGTTAGAGCCCATTAAGGAGGGAATCAGACCAATAATTTCTAGGGCTTTTTTAACACTACCCTTGAAATTTTAGTATAATCAGGAAAGAACAAGGAGCAGTCATGATCCAAAAGAGTTTCCTGGGATCCAGGAACAAAAAAATATTATTGAGGTGCTGAGAAACATGAGTTCAGAGCTGCAAAGGCTGCTGACAGCCTCTTAGGGTGGGTGCTCTGCTTCAGAAGCTGTGATTTCAAGAGGAAGCAAAGTGGGTCATAAATGCTACTGATAGCTGAAAATGAGGAGATGAAAAACACTTCAGAACATTTAAGTGTGGTAGGTCTGATTACAGCAATCAAAATTCTATCCCATTTTGCTACAGTTTACCTTGAACAGCAAGGTTAAGGAAAAAAAAGCCAAAAAAAGCACCATGTGATCCTAAATTGTGCAGTATGCAGAAATGTTCCAGTCCTGACAGGGAACTACACAGGCAGTTGACCCAAAAGGTAACGTAGTACTTATCTTGTTTTGTGCTGTCAACCAAAACCATTCCTGCTGCCTCAAGAGGTGTTTCATGCTGCCTTGTGGTCTGAATCCTTTCTAGGGTTGCTACTGAGGACTCACCTGTTCCCCACAAAATCTCTGCAGTATCCCCCTGAGGTGCCTGTGTGTGCCATCACTGGCCTGTTGTGACTTGTACACCACTGAAACAGCAAAGTCCCATTTGTCCCAAGACCTCAGTTTGGTCTCTCATGACCATGAGCAAGCAGTCTGTGTGCTCCTGGCTGAAGGCACAACATCTCCAAGGATCACTGCATAAACCTCTGCACCTTCCCCACAAAGCGCAAAACAAATCCATAAATACACAGTGACACTAGCAATAAAAGCTCCAATCCAAGCAGCCCCCACTGGGTCCTGGAGCAGTAGGGGACAAGAGAATAAACAAGAGATGACAAATGTGAGGTCATTCCCACCTTATGCCAAAGTAACTCCGTGCTGCTGCCAGACATGATTCCTCTCTTCCTTCTGTCAGCTGACTCAGCAAACTCATCCCAATTCATCTGGGAGCTGTGCTATGCTAATGAACTATGGAGGGGTTCAACAATATATCAAGTGATATATTAAAGGCACTAGAAAGCAAACAAACAAACAAACAAACCCACATAGAAAATAAACAAATCTGAGTACCAACAGTAGTACCCAATGCAGATTAAAAATACAAATAAACAAAATAATTTCATGTGATTAAAATCCTAATCCTCAGGGATGAGTTGAACATCAATGTGCACGTGCCTTGTTTATTACCCTCTAAGCTGAGAACTGAAATAAAGTCTTACAGCAAATAATTAAGACAAGACTTAATGATACAGAGTGTTCATTACCAGCCTTCTAAAAACTGATCTACCTGCCCCTATTGCTAAGGAGGTTTGTCCCATACCCAGGTTCCACAGTGGATTCCTCTGCTGTTAACCCCAGCTTTTGATTACACTCTTCCATTTCTTTAAGCAGTATAATATAAAACCTGTTTTCAAAAGTGAAATAAATAATGGGATGGAGATAAACTCTATGAAAAGGGAGGTACTCCACAGTGCTCCTGAGTGCCACAGTCTGGGGGAATCAATGGGAGATATTTCCATCCAAATACCCAGAGAGCACCGAGTGCATTAGCAGCTGCTTTGATCATCGCTCACACAGTAACCATCACTGCTGTGTGTCCTGTGTGTTCTCCTCTGCTCAGACTGTCTCCTTTCCCTTCCTCGTTGGAAATGTTCCACCACACAGCTTCCCTCAGGTGCACACCAAGCACAGCAAGCAGCACTGTTTTCCATTTTATACTGTAGGAATTTCTGCATGTTCAACAGTGTTAAAACAGACACTAAGCTGCTCTTTCTTCTGTGAAAAAGTCTTTAAAGCTCCTGAATATGCACCATCTGACCTACTGAGCTCAGTCATTTATGGCATAAACCCTTAAATATGAAGTCAACAGATACTTTGGATGAGGTGTCAACAGTGTACAGGAAAGAAGCTGACATAAATCCTGAGGAATTTAACTATTAAAAAACCTTAATTCCTTCTTTACTCCAGACAGATCTCTTGAACCCTTTTCACAGTTTTGTGTGGCTCTTTAAGCTACATCAGCAGGATGTGCAGCAGCTTACAGATACAGCAATTAAGTTACAAGCAAATGTATGTAAAAACAGTGTAAGAGCTTTTCAAAAAATGGACTTTTCAGAAAATCAATACATTTTCACTGAGGTACATCAACCAGCATCATCATCACGTGTATTTTATCAAACCAGTTGTAGCAAAAGGAACCAAACCCAAGCATCACCACGGAAAGAAATTATATTCATCAGGAACCCACAGGGCCATTTCAAACAGCACAGTTTTTCACAAACAGCCTCAACACTCCAAGGAGTCCCATTTGGATCTCAGCTCTATCATTCTGCACTTCCATCTCTGTATACTCAAAATAATAAGAAGAAAATTCTAACTCCTGGGGGGAGAAAGGGGATTTTTGTTTTACCCAGGCTGTGAGTAGCACTATCTCAACCTGAGGTGAAAACACAGATGAATCAACATTTCCTTAACTAACTTCATCCTAATCCTGATATCACACTGACCCTTGAGGAAGGGAACCTTTTCTCATTGCCTTCAGCAGCAGCAGAACAGGAGCACCCACTGGTATCTCTAATGAAGCTGAGAGATACTTCCTGCAGTTTTTCAAGTAGAGAGCTGAGGTCTCCCTTTAAGAACAAGTATTACAGATTAGTATTTCTTTCTGAGGCACACAGCATTTTACAATGGAACTTAATGAAGTAGCTCTAAGGAATTTCCTGCAATATATTTCCATAAAAGAAAATATAAGCCAGTAAAGTTGCTCATGTAAGCATGGAGGATTTAAGGAATTACTCAATCAATGAATGCATGAAGCTATTAACCTTCCTGGAGAATTAAAATGTGCCCCTACATGATGAACCAAAAGCAGCAAGTCATTCCAAGTCTGCAGGATTGATTTTATACATGTGACTGAAATATAATTACAGACACATAAAATTGGGTTGTATCTAGAGAAAACTAGACCAGACTTCTAGACCATCAGCAGACCTTTGCAACACCTTTTATTTGGTACATTTGTTACCTGCTGGCAATGGCACAGAGTCAGGAAGGTTATAATGTGGTAGTTACCTTCAAGAAAGGCACAGTCTAGTGAAATTAGCTATTTTTCAGTTTTATTTCATTCCAGTAATCTGCTGTGCTGGAAATATTATGAGGATCAGCATGACTAAGGAAAATTTTGCTCATGCACAGTTTATTGCATAAAGCAGTAGCAACAAAAGAGCCCTGATAGCAGACTAAGCTGGTACAGGTTATCTCTGTATGTCAGGTATTTAACAGGAAATGTTATAATGGGGAAAGCTTAGAAAATTTAAAACACTTTCTCTCTGAAACAGGTCACAGCAATGTTCTCTGCTTAAAGCAGCTGGAACACTGATACTGTGAGATAAAATAAAACATAAAAAGATTAAAAGAATTACCATGTATTTTAAAAACACACAAAACCAAAACCCAAAGAGCAGAAACGAGAACAATGAGAAGCATTTTTTCCACTCACTGTCGTGTCCTACTCCTTAAGGAAGCCCTTCCTGGTGTCCTTTTGCACAGCCCTGGTTTTGTGTGTCCCATCACTTCATCTTCCATTGGCATCATCATTGTCTTATTAGCACTAATATGTCACTGTCAATTAGGAACTGAGGTCTTTGGGATTTCTGAAAGCAGTCACTTGGCCATCAGATAATATCAAAACATCATTACCATAATATTTATCAGTTTGGGTTTCGTTTTTTTATTTTTAGTTTTTACCAATCTGTTCAGCTCCTGAGACATGCTGATTTATTGCTAATGATATCACACTGCCTGTGTCCTCCCCACACAATTAAAACCATTTTTGTATCTGCATGGAGAGGGCCAAGAGCTCCTGCACAAATGATAATTAAACACCATGTGAAAAGATGTGCAACTGCTCAGGGCTGTGTGCAAACAGCAGTTCACTGGCAGCTTCTAGGAGATGAAACAATAACAAGCTGAATTTCAAAGTAAACTGAGATGTACTTTGCTTCTTGATGGAAGATCTTTCTAAATGACCAATTTAAGTATTTTTCAACCCCTTCTACTGAATACAAGATAGATGTACCTGAACAGATGAAAACCTGGGCAAACTCTAGAGTTTAATGAGCACCTCTCTGTCCCTAATGCCTGGGAAATCTGTAGGGATGGAGACAAATTATTGCTTGGAATCAGCCCTGAGTTGTGTCCTGTCTCTCAGAGCACTCATACAACCAGCTTTAGACAAATCCATAACTGAGTACACCAAAGCCACATTTGCTTGAGGAATGTGACAACAGCACAAATCAAGCTACTGATGCACATCACCACCCACAGACACACGACAGAGCTGCAACCTTGGAGTGAGGTCTTGGAAACTTTCCCTGCTGAAAGGAGAACAGGGGCTGGACTTTGAATGTGACACAGACAGAGCTGGCTGTTAATTCCCTCTTCCACCACTTGATTTCTTACGGATTTTACTGCCAAGTCCCATCAACACAGGATCTCAGATTACACAACTCACTTAGATGAGCAGACTGCAGCAGGAGGTGATCAGGACTGGGATATCAGGATATGGCTCAAAGTTCTCTGTTTCTGTCCAGAGAGGCCAAGCTTCAGGGGTGTGAATGTGCATCCCAGAAGCACAATGCACAAACTGAGGTGGCTGCTGCAGTAAAGGCTTCAAAACGTTTCTATTTGTGCTAGCACAGCCTTATATCCAATTTTATTAATTCTGCTTTTAACAAATCTGCCTAGCTCAAGCTGAAACATTTTGTACTAAATCTACCTCTGAGTGAGTCCCTTCCCGTCTCTTTTAGATGGAAAGAGGAATAATTACAATTTACAGTAGTATCAATACCAATCTGTTGGTGAGACCATAGTGTTGGGCTGTACATCAGGACAAGGGGTTTGACTGCAGCAGCTCAGGGATGGCAACAGTGAACAGCAGAGTAAAGGGCGACTTAAACTTTTCTACTAAAAATGTGACTGACACCAGAGGGAACAAGGGCTGGTGAAACAAATACTTAACTCAGCACATGAGGAAAATCCATGTCCTGTACTGAGCAGGACTGGATTCTGCCTAGGAGTCAGCAAAGAACAAAAGGCACCCAGAATGGGAGCTAGGCATTAGGCCTGAGAAGTTTTGCATGAAAAAGTTAAAATAAGGGAAAATAAGGATGGAAAGTAAGTAGAGAAAGACAATCTTTTCTTAGCATAGAACATTTCAGTATTAATGCATATTTTATGAGCACACACCAGAATTTGTTTCTTAACTTCCACTGGTTACAGTTGTCCACAGTTAGCTACACATATAAGCAAAATCCATGAGGAGGAAACAGTGTAAAAAGACAGATAAATTAACATTTGCCCCCTGAAATCACACACCTTCAGCTGGAAGATTTTAGCTCACAGCAAGCTCTTTAGCTGCCTGACCAACACATCCCCCAAACTTGACCCCTCTGCCTCAGAGGGCAGGAATTGGAGCAGGAAGCTACCTGGCAGTGTGACCACCTTGCATCCAGCAGCTATTTTCACACTCTGCCAATGAGGGCTCCTGGCAATCTGGCACAAACCTTCCCCCAGCCCTGTTCTACACTGAGCACTAAGTGCATTGTGATTCCAGTATTCCTATTCCCTGGTAACAATATGTCATTCCTTATCCATGTCAGGGGTTTGGGCCAAGGCATACTTGAAGCTTTTGCCTGCAGAAACAGGTAATGCACAAACCCAGCTCTTGGCCAAATCTTCTACACTGAGCAAATTTGACAGGGGAACCACTGGTGCAGAATGAATGCAAATCAGGATGCCAGTTTATTTTCCAGTCAGTTCTGCACATAACTAGAATCTAATCCAGTTATGGTAAATAGTGAAAATCTTGGTGTAAGGGTAAAGCATATGTAAATTGCCATTGTGATTTCTTAAACTAAACTGGAATCCAGCAAACACATCTTGTTTCATTATTCTCTGCAGCAGAAAAGAAAATTCAGTTGCTGAGAGAAAATTAAAAATAATAATACCAGGAACGCACATTTCACAAATGCTTTCTGAGTCTTAAAAAAAAAGGTCCCTGGATGCTACAGAAACCAATAAATTATTACACAGGCAAAGTATCTCAGCACAAAACAAATTATCTGCTCACATATAGGAAAATGAAACGGTGCCACTTCAAATCTGAGCACAGCACTGCTGGTGTGCTCTGCACCGCTAATGAAGCTTTAGCAGCAATCATTGATGACTCTGCAGAAGTCCTGTCTGCTGCCAGGGCTGCACTTCACACAGAGGCCCAGTGGGGAAAGGCACAGCAATGTCTGGAGCTGCTCGTGGTGGAACAGGAGAGGCAGGAATGCTGAATGCTCTGCCCTGCTGCCCTGCCAGCCCCACCAGGGTGTCCCTGTGTCTCCCCTGTCAGAGCAGAGCTGGTGGCAGCTCAGTGGCTGCCTGCCCACAAGGGCACTGTGCTCAGAGCTCACTCCTCCTCCTTACCCAGCCTCACACACCTCACCAGTGACAGCACCACTCCTGCCTCCAAATGGAAACACAGCACATGGAATAAATACAGCCACGGGGAAGGTTTCACCAGACCAAGGCTCGTTTTCTGCATTATTTACTCCAACCAGTCTTAACCCAAAGTATTATGCAGCTAAGTAAGATCAAAACCAGAAGTTTGCTCTCAAAGTATTCCACAGAAACTGTACAAAATATTCTATGCTAAAATAAGTTAGAAGCCATTTGGTTCCAGAAAAAAAGCCAAGGCTGTTTAACCGCAGGACACAAAGCTAAAATCCTCTCAAAGGTTGGTTGTTTTTGTTTTGTTTTTTAAATTTCACGGCACTTTATCAGCAACTCAGTGTTTTGTTAGAGAAAATGAGATGGTGCCTAGAAATAGAAAGGATTCCAAAAGCATAGCGAGGACAAAACAGTGTAGCTCCTGAGCCTCTTCTTGCAGAACAGAAACTTGTTTTTCTATTGTAACTCTGTTACACAGAAAACAGATTTGTGAAAACCTTGCTAATGTGTGTGCCTACTGAGCCACTGCCTTTGTCTGATCTATTTTTCTGTATTGCCCTCATTTCACACTTGCTCAGTTCTTTGCCCAAAACCTGCAGAAGCCAAAACAGATTCTCAACAGTTCCACCTGTGCCCCTCAGGCTCCTCGTGTCATCACAGGATTTAGGATCCTACACTGTACACTGTTACACAAAACAAGTTATGACAGTTGAGTTAAAACTCAAGAAATGGAGAAATTACTCTGCCCATAAGAATGCAGAACATGCAGAACAAACAACAGTCACCTTCTGGAGCTGTGATATACACTCACGAGAAGTGCCCCCCAGCACAGTGTTTGTGACCATTGCCTTGTGGACTGCAGGTATGCCTCCTTGTTTGTGTAGCAATCCCCATCTGCTTCCAACAGCCATAAATAGAAAGGTTACAGGGCTTAAACCACTTCCCAGTTATGATACGTCTATCAGGCAGCAACAGCTGGGCAATAAACTTTGAGCCATAAATGTTCCTGAGAGCGGGAAGTTCACGGCCAAAGCTATAACTGTGTAACATCAATTGATGGCTGAAATGCAGCCTGGGCTCGTGGCTCCCTCTAACACCCGAGCATTCCTTACACTGCAGGTACTTACCAGCAGCCTCCAGGTTAAATAACACCCGCTGAGGTCGGCTGGGATGGCTCTGAAAGGCTCCCCCCAGTCAACCGGAGATTTGTGGCCTCCTCTGAGCCTCCAGCACTCCCTGATTTCATCCCCGTTCCATCGAACACTCTCAATATCACTTTAGACTGGATACTGAAATCACTTAGCCGCAATAAAAAAGAAAAGTGCCACAGAATTGAATCCCATTTTGCTCAGCACACATCTCTAAACTATTACCAGTGTGAAATGAAATCTAATGTCTCCCTTAGCAATCCCATCTTCTTTGTCCTTTTGTTTTTCTAGGAGCGTTATGATACACTAAATCCATTTGGACACACAATAGTACACGGGTCACACCACAGATTTCAAGAAGAGTTTCCCAAATTTACGCAGCCACTGCAGCAGGTTGCTTTTCAGCCATCACACTCTGACATAAAAATCCACTAATGAAAGCAGGAGGAGACAATGCAAACAGCTCAGTGTGCTACTTTGGGTTGGGGCAGTTCACTGCCTTCCCAGCAGGTGTATGGGGCTGCTGGGTGTTTTGGATTTGTGCTGGGAACAGTGCTGGGAATTTGGGGATGTTTTCATTGTTGCTGGGCAGTGCTCTCACAGAGCCACAGCCTTTTCTGCTCTCCTGTAACCCACCTCCTTTCCCTTAGGTTAATTCTCATGGTGGTACAAAACAGAAAATGTGATTGAATCACTGCAGTTTCATCTAATGCCCTCTCCAGGGATGGGAACTCTACAATGGAACAAACACTGTACAGAAAATGGGACCTGCGGAGATCCACATGCCTTGACTTCCATGGGAGAAACAAGGGAAGTGCTGTGGGCCTGTGCTATCAGAGATGCATCCTCTGAGTCCTGCCAAATGCTCCCTGATACTCAGCCTTCCTTTCCTGCTGTTTGTGATGCCACCTCTTTCTCCCCAAGCACATCTCCTCTTCCCCAGCACTGGAAGTTTTGCTGGAACAGTGCATACAAGGCAGGTGACTGATGTGCAGAGCCAACTAAGTGAGGGATGTGCAGGGCAAGTGAGGATACAGCGTGCCCCAAGGAGGAGTTTTGGGGGAGGATTTCTGCATTGTCAATTACTGAGAACAGATGTAGCTTATAGAGCTTGGGCGGAAAGCTCATCTGATTGCTCCTGGCCAAGTTTAGATGATGGCTAGTCAACAAAATGCGATGCCCAAGAGACTGTGAAACTAAACCCTCTGGAAACATGTCCAAAGAATAAACCAAGTGTAAGGCAATACTGCACTAATAAATCAACTGAGCCCCTTAACAGTAACAGAGTCAGATTTGCATATAACGATGCTGTTTAAACCATCTGAGTGGCTTGTCAAAGCTGTTCTATCAAAATAATGCACATAATTACTTGCCTTAAACAAACTGCTAGTTTTTCTCAAATGTAATAAATGCTATTACTTCCTGCAGCCTCTCTAGGTAGCTGCCTGTTCCAATGTCTTGTTGGATTGCATTTTTAACTCCTCACTATTATTTCTGGAGTTCCAAAAATGTCACAAAGACAGGATCTGGCATGGGGAGCCTCTGACGCAGCTTGTCAGAATTACAGACTGATTGGTTACAAACTAAAAACTCCTAAATAAAAATAAACTCTGTTGGAAGGGAAGCTTGCACTATATCAGCATGGTTGATCTTGCTCAGTCAGTAGGAATGGTGTATGAAACACAGAAGTATAAAAAATTAGCAAAATAAAAGCTAAAGGTGAATGCTACTTAAAATATATCTCTATTCTACAGACACCCACAGGGAATATATTATTGATTACAAGGTAGCTCACTATTTCATGGCAGGATATGGACACAGGTTTTCTCCATCTGACTTTCAGACAGAGCATGTCAATCAGGGCTGGGCCAGAACATGAAGCTTCTGCTGGCATTAAATAGCATCTCACAGTGAGGAGCAAGATAACTTTTGGCAAGAATAACATCATCCCAATTTGTCTTCTCATTCATGTTCAAAGTTCAGCAGAATCCTACAGGAAATTCTACTTTCACCATTTTGTTTTCTATCTGTAACATAAAATTGCTGCTTAAATGAAAGCACTGAACTCCACTGCCCAGAACCATTCTGGTTGGGGAAATGGATAACTTCCAAACTGTGTGCTGAGTTTCTCCCACTTTTACAATCATCTGGCATAAGGTATGATTTAAGCAAAGATAATTCCCATGTTAATGTAGGAGATGGAACAGACTGGCCAGTTTGGCACTGAACATGCAGAAGCACTGGGGTAAAGCTCTATACAAGGGGAACTCCCAGTTACAGCACCAGCCCACATCCCATCATACCCTACAGAGGCTCCCATCCCTGCCAGGGGAGCCCTCTCTGCCCACTTTTCACCATGGACTCCACCTTTGATTCTCCATATCCCAGGTGACAAGACAGCTTAGCTTTTCTCTTTCCTGAGATAGATTTCCTTTTTCCATTTTTTTCTTTAAACAAACAACAAAATCAAGAAAATGAAAATCAGTACCAAAAAAGCAAAAGAATTCTTGTTTTCTAGCCCAAACACAGATTTTAGGATGCAAAGTAAATGTTTGCTCTTCATTATCCCTGATTAGACTTGAGATACTAGTATTAATAACCACTGAAATTTGTAGTTAGTTCCCTGGAAGGAAATTTCACACAGAAGTCATACATCTTTCTTCAGTTTTTCTGTTTCCATAGGCACTGAAAACAGCAAAGAAAGGATTCCTTGGATGAGGAAGAGATTGGTGGAAGGACAGGTAGAAGGTGCCTTATTGCAGTGCAGGTGTGAGGTTCATATTTACACAGGTTCTCTCCCTTTCCTGAGCCACATCTCCAGGAGACAAATCTTCCAGCTTCATGTATAGATTTCTGCACATGTATAATCTGGGTGAAAACCTGCTGTCACCATTTATATATTAGTAATATCCCTACTGCAAACATAGGTGAAAAGCTCTTAAATGGAAAAATACTGTTCCTCTGGGGAAAAAAAAGAGTTAGCCCTGCACTAAAAGCCCTGGTTTTTGGTGCTTCCCCCAGTCAAGGTTGTGTTTGTGTCTCTTAGCTGAGGTACATGGCAGACAACCATTTTATGTCATCTACAGGCTGTGTATGTTATAACAGCATCCTAATGTCAAAATTAAATTTATTCTGTAAGACACTGCCTCTTAAAGTGCCTTTTACACATAAATGTGAAGGGAGACTATTAGCATGGCTGTTAGACCATAATAAAGGATGTTCATGACTTGTCTCTTAATTATGCTTTTTCACTCTCATCCTGTGGCAGTACAATTCCCTTTTCAACCACAAACCTGGTTCATGACATACATATAATGCAGTAAAACTGAGGCACATAAGAGGAATGGATCACATTAATCTGTGCAATTGAATCAGAAGACAATGCAACTGCAGAGAATTTGTAATTCAGGGAGTCTCTTTCAGAAGATTTTGAAAGATCCTGTTGCTGCAGATAATGCTATCTGGTTTATGATTTACAGCATTAGACAAAATGTAGTTGTTGGGCTCGATTATTTTCCCTAAATAATTCTTAACCTTATAATCAAAAAGTGTTCTCTCACCTTTCTTTACAGCTCTTGAAATGGAGACAAAAATCAAGATCTTGTTTGTACTGGCTGTGGTTTATACTTACATGACAAGTATTAGTCTGCTTAGGTAAGACAGAACTGTTGACTGAATTCAGTACTATTAATAACTTTTCTTACAACAAAATTAGTCTTGCAGACCAGCAAATATTCAATTAAAGCTGGAAATGTTGGGGGGAAATTAGAATTACAATGTACTCCATGCTGTTGCAATTTTCCCTGTCCCACACTTATAATTGCAATGCAGTATTTTGTTCTGTGCACAAATGTTGACAACTTTGTTTTTCTCTAATCTGAATAATTTCACATCGATCTGAAGCAGTAATATCCTCATGGGAATTGGCTTAAAGCAATGAAGGGAGCTTTTACCAAATGTTCTCCAAGAAAAGCTGATGTTTTGAATATAATTGGGAGACAGGCACAGCACTGAACCAAATATTCTGGGTTCCACATGGTGCAGTCTACAGAGACAAACCAGATGTTTAGCACTACTGCTGATACCCTTGTGTCCATGGGGAATTTTGCCATTTCTTTGGAAAACATTTTATTAAAAACAGTCAGAAACCCCAGCACATCAGCAGCATGTGGTTTGTTATAGCAAACGTATAACCTAAAGTGTTTGAGAATATCAGGTTTCTCTTTTAAAAAGAAGGGCTTAAAAAGTATTCAAACAGTTCAGCTTTAAAAAGCACAGTCTTTGTTATCTAAAATAGACTGGGCCACTGCAGCCCAACTATTTCTGAATAAAAGCAGGTCATTATTAAAAAGAGGAGATTTGTAACAGCAGCCATATTACAAAAGAGACTGTCAGATATAAGCACCCACAGGAATAATGTGGGGGTTTTGCATGATCAAGAATAATTCCCACAGGATAAGATGAGGAATATGAGGTTGGACATTCATGCTTTTGTGCTTTTTGTTCTGTGTGAAGACAATAGCTCTGAATTTTGAAAGCATGAACTTATTTTCAGCAGGCTAAAGATACCTATGGTTTTAAAAGGTCACTGGAATTGGGTGCTCTAGAGTCTTCAGCCATGGTTTAAACAGACTAAAGCAGCTCATTGACACTGTGAATGGGTCTCCAATGCCACCAGAACATAAAGATAAAAGCAGTGGCTCTGGCACTGGCACCACACAGCACTGACAGTTTCCAGAGCCACCAGCCAAACCAATGTTGTGCACACACATCTCACCTGCTGAGTATTTCTCCTTGGTCTAGAAGCTGACTATTATTTGCTGTAATTCCTTTGCCCAGCCCACCTCCATGAAACAGCAGGCTGGGAGGGAAGCTCAGAGAATCACCTGGAGGAGAGGAGGAACAAGGAGGAGGAACAAGGAGGAACAAGGACTTTGCTGCTGGTTCATCACTGTGCTGAGTACAGACTTACACTGGGTACCTGTGGTGCCTTTCAGCCCCCTGACAACCTGAACAGCTCTGGCTGTGGTGGCTGGCACACATCTCTCCATGGGGGCTGGACACCACACCACTCCTCTAAGCATGACACACTGGAAAATGGAGCAGGGATCTCAAATGGCCTTTAGCTGTTAACCTCGGGAAACAGCTTTAAAAATATTATTATTGTAGTTTTTAATAGTTTCCAAAAGGATAACTCCCCAGGGCAGCAAGAGCTCATTGACTTCACACATGCACATCCTTCTCCAAGGTTAAATGGGAATGGTTTGTGAACACACAGTTGAGAGCAGAATTACCTAATGAAGTGCACTTGCCTGAGCACAGCCAGCTCGCACAGAGCTTTCTTGCAAACATAAAAAGGTGCTTTTAATGCAAAAACCTGCTTTTGTTCCCAGCTTGGAAATGTTTATGGGAAATTGTGCATCTAGGCCCTGGGACACATGTATGCATAAATGCACAGAGCTCAGTTAGCATTTACATCATTGTGGTCTCAAGGGGGGAAAGGTCTGAAAAACAAACCTGTTTTTACAAAAGGACAGAAATGAAATTATCCAAGTTTGAGCACATTAGTGACAGTGACAGCCAGACAGACTTACCAAGTTAAATCCACTCCGTTGACAGGCTCCCAAATAAACAAGGCACAAAAGTCAAAGTGAGGCATCTCCAAGAAAATAGTGTAGAACTGGGCACTGAACTTCTGCAACCTAGTGATGAGAAAAGAGGGCACTAGGCAACAGCATTTCTGGGGGGAACTGGAGAGAAAAGGCGATGCTGAAGTGATGGACAGCGTAGTGTCCATGGTAGCTACTGTGATGATACATTAATTTATTCTCACGTGGTAATTCCAATCATACAGAGACATCAAATAAGAACTCCTCTGAAAATCTCAACTGAAATTCCAGGTGTGACTCTTTTGACTTATACAGTGATTTTTCAAACCACCTCTAAGAGCAAGGCAGAATGTGCTCACCTCTTACACCACAGAGCTCCAACGTGCATAGAAGAGAAAACTGAAGCGTGACAATCACAGCTGCCCTGGAGAATAAGATTGACAGTCTGCAACAGATCTTTCACATGATGGTAAGGCATAAATTGCAAATTATGAAAATAAATAATAAAAATAAAAAAAATTTAAAAATACAAATATTTGTGTGCTTCTTATCCTCTGGGAGTCTGACTGGTCAGACTGACAGGTCCCCAAAAATGCCCCAAGACCTGCTCTCCTGCCTTCCTGCACAACATGACCCATGGAATTTCACCCAGGCATTGCTGGATCCATACAGAATCCAGTCTGACTAACAAAATCCAACATTTCTGACTGGATAATTGGCAGTTCCCACCTTGAAAGTGTAATCAAATTGGATTGCTACCAACATCCAGAATATTAGATAGGAAAGATCTTGCTAAGCAATGCTTACAATTTTAGATTTGTATTTTGGGAGCTTTTTCATCTCTTATTGAGCTCTCGAGAATATGTAAGATACAAGCATTATCTTCTGCATCTTTTCCCCCAATGCAACAAGAAAAAAAAATTGTATTAGCAACACTCTAATGAACTGGTACAAAACAGAAGATTCATACATGATTGTCTATGCTTAGACAATGAGGGAGTGAAATACAAAGAAAAAAGAGACATCAAGTCAGTATTACTACTGGATTAAAAAAAAGCAAACCCTTCAAACCTGTTTGTTAAGCAATGCTGTTTGGGAATACTCTCCTTGCTTTTCTAATTGCTTCCCCATTGGGAGGAAGGCAGAATGCATGAGTTGATTCCACTAAAATTTCCTTCTAGAAGGGCTGTTTGACTTCTAAGTAACACTGAAGCACAAATAACCTCACTTGATTTACATACAAACTACTCTGATGAGCCAAAGCCTTCCCCTGGCAATAGCTGAAGCAACACAGGCTGTGACTGAAGCTCCTCAGCTGCCCTGCTCCTTGCCCTGCTCAGACACTTCACATTCTGCAGTGAACGAGAGAATGGTTACTCACCATCAGCTTGGGGAGAAAATTCAGTAACTTTTAAGTCTTCAAATGTCCAGTCCCAGCTTCTTAACATTTTACTACAACAAAGCACTTCAGTCTTGATGACAGTGAGGGGAACTGGCAGTGTTTGTTATCTGCCTTCTTTTAGTTATGCTGTGAAGTTAAAAAAGGAAAAATGTTTATTGGTGCACAGTGACTTTCCATCTAAAAGCTGAATCTGATTGCATTTTGGTTTTACTTGGGACAGATTTCTGTCAGAAAATGGATCTTCCTTTTTAATTAATCCATTCAGGGACCCTAACTCCACACAGAAGCTCACGCTTCTTATGTAATTACTTCTGAATGCTTTTTCCAGCACAGCATGGCTGTCTCTTCAGATTACTTACTATGTTTCTTTTCCTCTCTTAGTCCATGTTGATGGAACATCAGCTTTAAGCACTGAATTCTGTAGGCAAGGCTGCCTGTTCCTGGGAGCCCCCTCTGCACAGGGAACTAAAGAGCTTCCCTCTCTCCTCAGAGTGCATCTGTACAATCCAGAAAGGGTCACCAGCCTGGTGTGCAGGCACAGAGCCTCTCCATCCTTCCTCTTGCTGCTGAGAGTTCTGTGTTTACAGGCACGAGAGGCAAAGCTGCATGAAGAGCATTCTCTAAACACCACAAGTGTAAAAAGAACTAGCACAACTCTCTGGTGCATCAGCAGTGACACTCACTCGGGAACCATTCTGTTCAATATTTAATCCCAAGGTTCCTTTAGCAGCTTGTTCAATTATGGGATGAAAGAAAGAAAAAAAAAAAAAAAAGGAAGGGGGAAAAAAGAGATACAATTAGCCCAAAATTCCCATCACCACCACCATTCATCACCAGCCTTGAGAAATCAAAGCTCTTTATTCTCTCCCACTCATGTTTAGCACTTCTAAGTCAAATACAGCAGATTCAAAAGGAGTGACTGAGAAATACTTTTTCCTTGAGTAGCCCAACAATTCAAGTGCTGTTGGGCATGGAAAGAGCTCTCTTTTCCTTAGCTAAGCTACACACAAGTACTAAAGCAACACACTCAGCAAGGCAGGAAAAAAGCCTCCCTCATTCTCTGCAGATTATGACAGGAAAAGGCACAAGGAAAGGGCTCAGCTCCATACTCCAGGAAAGGTTGTTGATCCCATGAATGCAGGAGGGGACATGTTTGTACTGCTTTCAGGGAGACTGTGACACTTGCAGCCTTAGCCTCTCCCTTTCCACAGGAAAGGCCCTTGAAAACCTGAGTTAATCAGGTGATAGGTATGTGTGTGGTGCCACCGAGCTGCGTGTCACCCAGAGGCTGGATCAGCCCTGGAGCAGGAAATGATGCACCTGGGAAGGAGCACACAGGTACTGCTCCCTGCAAAGGAGCAGCTGCCATTGTCACTGTGCATCACAGCTGGAATCACAGTGCCAGGGTGAATCCTTCTCCTGCCTGTCAGAGGATGCACAGGGAGGCTGCTCCTTCAGCACCTTTTGCCACAGAAGCCATGGCTGTGCAGGCAAGGATCACACAGCACAGTGAATGGGCTCTGATTAATGCAGATCATATCTGACAACCTTTCCCAGCTCCTTCTGGGCCGGCACGCTCCATTAGTCTCCAAATGTCACAGGAAGGTATTTAAATCAACACTGAGGAGAGCAGGGATTAACAGGCAGGGAAACCAGAGCAGCCCCTGCAGCCATGGCAAACACTGCACACCACCCTAACAGTGGCTGGGAGTGTACACAGATGTTTATTTGGGATGGGAGCTGGAGATGCCACCTGAACCTGCCCTGCCCACTTCTGACACCCAAGGACAGCCAAAGAACCTTGAGGCCTCAGCTCCAAGGCCACCAGTGCAGCTCAGGATGGAATTGCAGGTGCTGGACAAACCAGCCTCAAAGCTCCTCCCATGCCCTGGCGGCTCTTTATACCCCCTGTCATGTCCTCCTTGCCCCTGGATGCCCTCTCAGGGATATCTGTTCCTCCTGCCTGATCCTGCTGGGGCTGCTTCACCTCCCTGACTCCACAGAAAAGCACCACAGCAATAGAAAACTCCAACTTCCTGCCCTGCCTGCCTCTCCTTCCCTCAGACACCCAGCAGGACTCCCCCAGCTCACCCTCCAAAGCTGAGCCCCCTGTGGCTCTGGGCCCTGGAGGCTGCAGGGGGCAGCTGCTGACTCCAAGTTGTCTCTGGTGGCTCAGGACTGCAGTGTGGCTCCCTGCTTGTGCTTTTGCTTCTGCTGTCACAGAGCGCCGCTGCTCTCCCTGTTCCTCCACAAATCCCCACTGCTGGCTACATCATCATCATCCTACTTTTGCAATATTAAAAAAAAGCTTTTCAAGAGAACACAAACATGTAAAGCAAAGTTACAAAAGCAGGCTTGTAGCAATATTTACAGATTTATAGAGTTAAATGGCTGTTGTGCCTCTGGGTTAAGAACCAGGGGGCACTTCCTGTGTTCCCACTGACCCATCCCAATTCCTGCTAGTAGGGATTGAAGGAAACAGTTCAAGGTGTGGCTAAAAGTTTATTGGAGTAGGTGAAGTGGGCACCTGCTGGGCACCCAAAGCGCCATCAGCTCCCACCACCATCCCCAGCTCACAGCAGGAGCACTCACATTCACTTGGTTTTCAGGCATCAGGCTTGCAATTGTTAACTACTGTCACTAACTGATTAGACACTGAGCAGCTCCAAAAATACCAGTCTGGGGGTGACAATTTTCTGCTAATGTGAAATCTGACATCTTAGGAAAAAAATGGTGCCTGGACACATGCAGGCATTTCATAGCTTTTAGATATTAGCACCAACAATTATTTCTGCTTCACTTCTTAGGAGTTATAAATATTTAGAGTTCAGCTTGTTCAAAGATTTACTTTGCTTTATTTTTGATATTTGCTTTTTAACTGTCACACCTTCTTTGTCACTGCTTTCAACATTCTGAGAACTTACATTTCTAACTTACTGAGGATGTATCAAGGGGTTTGGTGCTGGTACTGATACAGATTCACTCACCCCATGTCATTTTCTTACCTTAAATACCATTGAGATGCCCTGTTACAGTGCTCTCCTCAACAATTGCTCAGGTAGTCTGACTGTGGTTTTCTAGAATAAACCCCAAACAAACCAAACCTAAAACCTAATTATTTTTGCACATTTTTTCACATTGAAGGGACTTTACGTGTACAGAATTGGTGACACATGGTTCCAGAGCTCCCTTTCCATTCTAGGCAAGCTACATTTCTGCTCATTTCAGAGTAAACTGTGTCCTTGTAGCTGATTTCCTGTTAGCAACCCAACATTTGCAGTGTTCTATGGTATATTACAGCCTGTGAGAAGGTCAGCATTTCAGCCTCACCACTCTTACACCCTCCTGGATACTCAAATACAGAGGGGTGAGTCTCCAGCCTCGAGGGCTGGCCTGCTCTTCCTGCAGGTCCATAAATCAGCTGCCAGGACTGAGGCTGTGTGCCAGCAGGACTCTGTTATTTATGGATTGGAGCCATGCTTCAGGTGCAGGGCGAGGCTGAGAGCAGATGAAGCTGTCCACACAGACGCAGCAATTCTGCAGAATGAAGCTGCTTCAATAAAAGGGCCTTGGGCACCCAAGGACTGTGCAGCCCACCTTTTAGTTAGGTGTCAGAGCACTGATTAAAAGGTCCTCACTTCGTGCTGTCTTTGTCACAGGCTCCTTTGCCACCACCATCAGCCAGACAACTTGCTGCCCTTCACACACCTGCCCAAATTGCTGCTGGGTTCTAAAGCAACAAAGGGGAGAGGCTCTCACAAACAGCTTCTGATTAAAATGGAAAATAACATCAACTTACATTAAAATATAATTCAGTGCCTGTTTGATATTTTCTTTTTACTCTAATAAAAAGGCACTCATAATCTCTCACAGATTGTTGTTCCCCCCAAAAAAGCATATCACAATATGCACTGACTGCAAATGCCATATTTAAATATTCAACACAGCTGTACTTGTGGAGACCTGACAGAGAAAATTCCCCTGCTCTCTCTTCCTCCTCATTCAGCAAATCAGGCAGAGGATTTTGGACATAAATTCAGCAAGTATTTTCATAAACAGAATATTTCAGCAGTTAAGACTGCGGTTTTAAGCAGTTCCGTCTCTTTGCACATTCTCTTCCTATGCCTTGGTGGAAATAAATCAAACTCTTAAGCTGCTGCAATAATCTCTAAGAGACAAAACAGATGGAAAAAATAATGGGATAAAGTACCTTATGAGTAAGATTTTGGCAACACAAACCCAGTGCTTCTGTTCTTTACCTAAATGTTTAGACTTGCAGCAGGCAAAACCAAAATAAAATTGGTTTGTTTTAAATATGTGGCACATTTTATATAGAGCACACTTTCCATATTTAAAAAAAAAATTACACAGGGAAAAGTGACTCTAATAAAACAAAATACTTGAATATTATTCACTAGATTTTGCCAAGAAGCCCCAGAAAGAAAGAAGGCCTTACAAACACATGCAGATATTGCAGTCCCTGATGCCTGCAGCCACAGAGCCCCAGGCTCTCACACAGGGTATGAAGGGCACGTGGTGGAGGGCAGCCCCCAAGTGCTCCCACCATGGCCAGAGCTGCTGGGGATCCCCTGAGGCCAGGGAATGCACACCATCTCCCTCCTGCATGGAAAAGCAAGGCAGATGGGATTACAGTGGGAACAACTGTGTGATCAGGCACGGAGCTGCTCAAAAGGAGCCTGGAGCAGCAGCAGCTTTTATTCCTTTTATTCCTTTGTCTCTCCATTCACAGCTCACCCTGTGTTCTCTTACCCCAGTGGCCCTAGTCGTGCCACCCTAATTCCCCCTTTTGGTATTTATACATTTCCTCAATCACCTGCCACAGCAGTTTCCTGAGTCCTCATATTTTTATTTACAAGATTTCTCCTCTTCTCACACTGTTATTTTGTTATTGCAGCCACAAGTGAGGGTTAGCCTGGACAGCTTGGACATGACTTCTCTTTGATTTCTAGATGGTTCCTGCAGTGTCCTGTATTTCTATTCTGCTTGTGCCTCTTTGTGGCCACTTGCTTGGGCACTGTTTGGACATCAATAGTGTCTCATGCTTCTGTCTCAGAGCACTCAGGACAGGTTGGTTGTGTAACTCTCATGTGTGTTATGAACTTGCAGTGAGATGGATCAACTTGCTGAAGGAAATAAGAGTAAAAAAAATAGCAAAGTACATACCCAAGGGTCCCTGTGCAACCTCAGACCTATGGACTGAAACTCTTGCAGAATGTTTAAAGATATGCAGCTAATACCCTGAAAGAAATGCATTTTAAGGACTCTATTCTGACTAAGAAGCGGGAAAAAAGAAATTAGAATTAGGGCCGTGGAAGCCCATACTTATACATAAGTAAAAATGTGTGCATGTTTGCATGTAAAATCATACAGCTTAAAAGCACACAACAGCTTTGGGGGTTTTTGGTTACTTGGTTTTAATCTGTTCCAAGTCATGAGCCTCAAATTGGGTTTTCCATAATTGGTTTTAGCTGAGCTATAATGCATTGAATTTAGAAACCTTAAATCTTTTTGATCTTATGTTGTTTTTTGGAGATGAATATTATAATAAATTTCATTTCATACTGGTAACAAGTGCAAGACTTGAGCTAAATATTTACTGTTAGGAAAAATGTAATACTTTTCTTATTAAAGCAAAGCAGCTACAACATCATCTGTAAATGTTTCTCATTTCTATTTCAGTATTAATAACCATGTTTTTATGACCTCATTCAAGAAACCCACAAGAAGCTGGCTGTTCTTTTTCTGTGTTTGTGCCCTTGACATCATTTCCTACTTCTAATAACTAATGATGATAGGTAATTACTTAACAGATGGTAAAAGCTCTTTAACTGCTTTTAAGGACTACTGAGCTCTGCTGCGTTTTGGGAGCATTAACTTCTGTGACTTTCCATCTTTCTCAGGTCATTCCAAGTTTGTTTGTTCAGCCATCATTAAATATTCAAGGGCTTGAGAGTTTTGGGGGTTTTTTAAATTCAGAACTGGAGGTTAGTAACATGCTACTTCAAACCACTGTTATTTCAAATACATATCTTTTGTGAGGCCACACTTAACACTGAGAAACCATGAGCCCTCTCTTTTCTCCCTGGGTGAGATGAGCACAGCAGCCCAGGGCATCTGACCTTTTCTTACCACAGATGCACTTCTCTCCCTCTCCTCTAGCAACAAACTGTCACATCATTAACAGGAGGCCGGGGGGGAAAAAAGTCAAACCTTAAAACTAAAGGGGTTGGTCTCATTAATGTCCTTACATTAGATTTACATTATCTCCCGAGTTACACAGGCAGGAGAAATTCCACAGCAGAGAGGGCAAAAATGAGGGATGAAATTCACAGCTGAACACACACAGAGTTAGTGACCCTCTCCACACTTCCCTTGCACTTTGAGTAAGTTGCACTTTAACCATGGTAAGTACTGGGCTAATTACTCAAGCTCCACTGTACAACAGCAGCAACTCTGCTGCTGCTTTTCCAGTACTGACAGCTGGGTCTGTATGGAAATGCCTATGAGGAGCTGTGGCTAAAGACACAAAATTGACTAAAAAATAATTTACTGTGGTAGAAATTAGCAAAGACTATCTCTAGAAACAAGTAATTCATTTTTATGATTGCCGCTAAAATAAACTCTTGCATTTTGCATGAGGCTGTTAAGCGGAAATAATAAACAAATAAAGTCAGTGTGATTTCTTCATCTTCAGGATCAAGCAGCCCTCCTGGTATATAGCTATAGCTACAAGTGATTAAGTTGTACATTTCTCATGTGATGCAAAGAGCTGCACACAGATTACTGGACACACCATACATGAGCTCTGGTTCAGTGTGCTCACAAGTGAGATTCACTGCTAAAAATAAATGTTTGTAACTGATTTGTTACCTCAAATAAAATAGGGACATAATATAACAGATGGATTCTGAAGTAGAGGTTGTGAAACTTCAATTTGCAGTGAGTATTGTAAGTACCCCTCTGCACTGCTCACCCTCATGTGTCAGTGTGTACTCACACTGCTGCAGCTGTCCATCTCTGCGTGGCACTCGGTGGCAGTGCCACCTCTTTGGTGTTTGCTCAGTGATTTAACAAACAGCTCCTGAGGCCAAATAACACTCTTGTTCTCATAACTAAGAGAAGGACATTATGACTTGCTGATTTTCCTCTGCATAGCTCTGAATTGCTCTGAGCACAGGTATCATCCTCCCATTTGTGTGCACCGAACCCGAGTGCCTCCTGCAACACTGCAATTTCAGTTTGGACTGAGAAGAAAATGATAGTGATTTGCCCAGTGAAAAACCAAACATGACCTCGACTTGTGTTTTGTTCAATAATCTCCAGCACATTCAGTAAACTGCTGTTCTGAGGGGATTATGTTCACACACAAAGTGATACTTATAATCATCCCCATACAAAAATGGACCCTCTAGGTATTAATTTTTGATATACTAAGCACTTGCTTTACAATTCCACTGTCATCTTGCATCACTGTTCCACAAATTTAGAGTGTTGCAGCATTGTTTTGTACCATGACTCCCTATGATTTAGCAAGTCTAAGCAGATAGAGCTGATTGTAGGAGCCATTTGCATTTTCTGCTTTTTAGAAGATAACAGATACAATCTAAAAACTTTTAAAATGCACTATCTTTGCACAGCTTAAGAAATTGTTATGAATAAGCAAAATCCTTGTTATGTTACACTCTAAATTAGCCTGGGCTTTACATGAGTTTGTAACAGATAAGGCAAAAGAAATTAACAAAACTGACCACAAAACAAATATCAGTCTGGGACGGTTCCACGTGAGAGGAAGGTCTGTTCCTGAAATGAAAGGGAGAGAACTTGTGCCCCAAAAAATATTCCAAGATGCTTTTTATTAAAAATTAATTAATTAATTTTAAAAATTAATCTCAGAAATAAATATTTTAATTATTTTTATATTTTAAATATACTGGCAAATCAAGCAAAGTCCTATCATGAAACTGAATAACCAGTAGTTAGATGATTACATCATTACATTATTTACTCTTGCAGTCTGAGAAATATAGTTCCTCTTACATACCAGATTTGAAAAGCATAAACAGAAGACAGACCCCTTCCCTGCCTGGAAAAATGTCCAAGGGCTATTGTGTGAAAGCAGAGTTCTCCTCATGCTCCCTGAAGTTCCCCCAAAGCACTCAGAGCAAGCACTTTGTCCCTGAAGCTGCCAGGACGAAAGCCGGCAATGCTCTATCGCCTTAGTTCCACTCCGTGATTCCCAGTCCCAGCAAGAGCACTAAGCTCATTCCCAGCAAACCACAGCTTGCCATCATCTCAGAGTGCCAGCTCACAGCCATTTCTGGGACACAGCACAACCCTGAAGCATTCCAGGCTTGCCATCCTTGATAAAAGCAAAACATACGGAGGAAAGGGAAACAAAGAAGCACCTATGGTTTAATTAAGGGCTGAAAAGCCACAGGTTTCTTCTGGTATTTGAATAATCACAATGAAAAATGATCATTTGGTAGGATTTTTCAGATTTGCTGCAATGTCATGGCTCTACCAGAAAGCACTTACAGGAATGTGTTTTCAAGGTTCTTGGCTAACGAGTTTCTGTATGTCTTTATCATATTTATTTGGATTGAAACAATAACGTTAGAATTGCTTCCACAGCCTCTGGGAACTCCAGCACACAACTTACACTACAACAAAACTCTTTCACTACTGAAACAGGACCTCTGGCAATTTGTAGTTATAAAGGAAATGTATTTTCAGAAGGTAAAACAAGCATGTTGATGTTACTAAATATGACAGCAGGTCAGTGTCAGGAGGGCAAAAACTGAGTTGGATAAAATATTAGTAAATAATCCACATTGCCATCACCTGTCCTACTAAAATTGGTTAAAGCACTGTTGGAACACCTCTCTGAGCCAATGGTCTAATTTATTCTAGAGAAGATAAAGCAGACATTTACACTTGACTGGCAGAGCCCCCACCACATGTTCCAGGATCCTCCCCCCACACCAGGCACCTGCTAGAAGCAGGCTGGGATTTGCTGTCTCCTTTCCAAGGACTTGTGGGAAGTGAGAGCAAAGGAGATCTCACCTTACCAAGAGCTGACTGCACTTGAGATCTCTGGACTCAGGGGCCCTCTGGAGTTTGGTGGTGCAGGAGTAGCCACAGAGGAGAGCAGGGGCAGTTCCTGGGACCATTTCAGCCTGAGAAGAAAGACAGAGATAAACTCAGTGTTCAGGTGTTTAACAGAAATGACAGTACAAAAATGGCTATTTTTCATCCTTTGGTTGGAACCAAATAATGCACCAAGTCAGGATCAGGTCAAACTCAACAGACCCTGTTAAGATTTTTGTCCTAATGATCACTCATGAGTGAGTGTAAGGAAATACTTAAATAATGCTGCTGTGGAAAGGTATCTGAGAAAAGTATCAAGCACTGCTGCCAAAGTACAGTGAAAGTTTGCAAATCTGAATGAATTTGACTGAAGACTTCAAGACTGTGCAATAAACTTTACAGCATTTATTCATCATCCCAATAATCCTCACCAAATAGAGGCTGTGAATCTTCTGTAGACTGGGAGGTTAAAGAGAAGAATAAAATGCTGGTAGTAATATCTATGCTTCTTCCACATTCTTATACTCTTTTAAATTTATTTTTTTTTAAACTTGACTCCACTCTAGTGGAAGAAAATATAATTAGGAAGAGTAAAAAATCAGCCAAAGTAAAATCAAGACTTGATTGTTAGGTAGCAGCTGGGATTCTGACGGTCTGGTGCTTAAACCTACACAGTGCCTTCAGGAGCTCCACAGTGCAACCACCATCTGGAGCTCTGGAGCTGAAGGAACAGCAGGATGGGAAATAAATGATAGGAAGCAAAGAGAACTCATGGTATTATAAGTTTACCCCCTTTGCTTTCTCTGTTTAATTTTCTAGGGGTGAAGTGACCAAAGAAAAGATAGAAACAGATGGTTATTTATTATGGCTGGGATTTTTCACAGCTAAAACTGGGTGTTTATAGAAGGTACAACATTACTGTTGCTGTGTCTACACCAGCACCACCATCATCTCACTGAACTGCATACAAGTGCATTTACATTTTAAAAAGCAATCTTTCTTATCCAGGTGATGTGAAATAACAAGCATTTTGGAATGAAATGGTAGTTTTTTATTTCTGAGCTCCTGCAAGTAACATTACATCCCAAAGTCTTAGTCTGTACAATTAATACTGCCCATCTGATGAAAAGGAAATTGTGTTTTTACTGGCAACAAAAAAGAAATTTAGACCAGGATAGTATAATAGGCATTTTTCTGAGAAAGGTCCCAACTATGGATGAGAATTTCTCTCTACAGGAAAAGGTTTCTAAAACCTCATTACTGAAAAAAACAGTTATCTTGGAAAAAAGGATCAGACAATTTTCTTTAAAGCTCAGCCATTATGAAGTGTGTTTGGGGTTTTTTTAATCCTTGGAAATCCACCTTCTCCTCTAGCAGCTTGGAGCTTTTTTTCTCTTTATATTAAGTAAGGATAGATTTTCTTACTTATGTGAAAAGCCTGTGGAAAGAAAAATCCTGCTTAATTCTTCACAGCAGATCTTTGAGCACAAACTTCCATAGAACGACTCTACATTGCTCTGAAAAATGGGAATGGAGTTCTGGGTGCAGCTTACAGACTTGGGCTCTGCTCTAGTGAGATACCTTAAGCAGATAAAGATGAATTTTATTAAGCTAAATCCTTTCATTTCTGCCCTTGGACTTTGGAACAGGTTGAATGAGATTTCAGGAAAGATCGTATCTGAGCTTTGGACTTTCAAAGAACTGAGACAAACACATATGCCCACTTCAAACCTCTTTCTTTGATCTGGGAATACAAACCATGGCCTGTGCCACTTTGTGAGCAGAGGAGGGGGCACTGGGACACACCTCTGGAAACAGCTGGACAAATGTAAGACTTCTGTACTGCTGAAAATAGTCATATTATTTGCCCATTTTCTTTGAGCAACACTGCTGTTCTTTAGCTGTGTCTAGCATTTGATTTGGGAAAATGAACTGCTGAATGGCTGACAGATGTTTGAGGGAAATCATGGACTGTGATTTGGGGAAAATGATGGATAACATTACTCACCATTTACTAAAGGTGCTTAAACTGGGATTTTGGGAAGCTGGAGTTATCCTCTAGCTCTGGATGTGGGCAGGCTGTAAGCCAGTGGGGTCTGATGATTCTTCATAATTCCAAAGCCTGAATTAGTAACACCAACACATTATTAACTGGAGAAGGATACAGCAACAAGTAATCCATTTCATAATAGCACACTAAAGTAATTACTCTAATACACTTTTTTCCAGGGAAAGTGAACTTGAAATCTCATGGAAAAATGGGTTCTCTTGGGCTGCAACACCTTTTGCTAATTCAAGGCTCACAGGACTTAGATAATACTGAGAGCTTCCAGCATTTTGCCATCCTCTGAACTCAACTAGAGAAGTGAAAATCCTGGTTTACCAATTACCAGGCAGGGCATTTCCCCTGACTGCTCACAGATTGTCACAAAAATATATCAGCTCTGAATGTTTTTCACTGGAGCATCATGCAGACACTTGCAGAAAGGGAGAAGCAGGAAAACTCTGAATTATAAACAAAAGAAATTGAATAATCAAGATTTTTAAAACAGTGCTTGCAAATAAGCACAAAATATTTCCACAGACCCAGGAATTCGGATGATAAAGTGCTCAGAAATGTTCTGCCAGAGGGCTGTGTTTTCCCCTTCATGAAGTTTTGATACATCAGCAGCCATATGCTTTAATTTACTGGTTTATGCTAATTTCAGTGACATTTTCCTTCTGATGAGAAAAATCTAAGTAATCTAAAAATCTATGTGATGTTTCAAAATGAGTTTTCACTTAAAATGTATAATGCATATGTGCAAACAGATTTTGATTTTGTCAAAACTTCTCTAGCAATACAATAACAACAGGAAAATAAGAAGGAGCCATGAAAGGAGAAGAAAATTTGCCTCTGAAGGAGACTGGGGCTTGGGGTCATGGAAAACCTTCACTGCTGTTAGACAATTGTCTTTTCCACTGGCCAGGCAACACTATTGTTTTTGGTCAGCATGTAGGGACCAGATGTGCATGCTCTTGATTCTGCCTCACTGAAAGGGAATGGTTTAAATGGTCTCTTGAGATAACTTCCAATTACAAATTTCTTCAGTTTTACACTTTCCATAGGAAATAACCAAATTCTGGAGTTCCTGCTTTCACAGACCAGCTTTTTGGACCTAACTCCATTAAAACAATGGTGATTACAGAGTATTCTGCAATTTTGTTTCCATATAAGCTGGAATATGAAAATAGACATGATCAAACACAGGATACTATGAACAAATTAGCTTAGGTTGTATTTACAAGGATACTATGAACAAATTAGCTTAGGTTGTATTTACAAGACTGCAGTAAAATATTTACACAGGCATTAGGAAAACATCTGGGGAGATCCCCAGGTCGAGCTGGGATGCAGGACTTGCTGACTCTAATTACAGTGCAGGTTTTGATAGTCTGTTTGTAGGTGAATATCATGGCCAGGTCATCAGTAGCAAGTCTCCAACCAGGTTCCAATGAAACATTCATAGACTTGAACTGATCCTAGCTTCTGATCCTGGTTTTGAACCCGTGGAGCCTTTCAATGTATGGCTTCAAGCAAACCTGGTGCTGTTCTAAGCAACTCTGGATATCAATACTTTTGAGAATAAAAAAAGGAAATTGTCCTTTGACCCTGATTTATGAAATAACTTGCACTCTTTTTAACCCATAAGGAGTGTATTCATTTTGTCTTATGGAAAAAGCCAATTATGACATTTTTCCAGGGATGTTCTTTCCAAGGAGATTCAGCTACTGCCATCTATTGATATACACTGTGAAGGGTCACTGTGAAAGTGCACATCTTCCCTGTACCTTTTCTAAGAGGACTGTAAAATATCAGGGGTGAGAAAAGGACACTGAAAGAATGCTTCTCCTTCCCAGCAGTGAAAAGCAGGGATTTGGAACAGGAAGAAAATATCAGTAGTTTGAGAGTGGGGTAAAGGCACACACAGATTTTATTTTACAGTAAATTTTCCAGCCAGAAGGGTAATATCCACATGTAAGGGGTGATCTGTCACTGCCTTATCCACAAACCAGTCTGAGATGTGTAGTTGTGTTTTCCTCATTAGCTTGTTTTCAATGAGTTGGTCAAGGTTCAGCTCTAACATCAGCCTGACCTCACTGGACATGCAAATTATCCAAGCCTTTGGACAAGAGCCTATTTCCAACCATCTGTGGAAGGAATGCACTGACCTGAATTAATTAACTGAAATTAAGCCAGATTTTTAAAGGGATGAGACCAAAGCAGGAGATGCACTGAACTGGAATAAGAAGTGAGTTGTGACTTCCAGCAAAACCCTGACTATGTGTCAGGGAGCAAACTATGAAGTTGAGGAAAGCAGCTTGGGCAGAATGACTTCATGGGAACAGAGGAGAAAACAGGGAAGGGGCCAAGGTAGAATTCAGTCATTTCTTCTTGTTGTGTATCCCAGCAAAATACTGCCCTCCCTCAATCCTCCTTTTGGCTTTCCTTGTGTGAGCAGCAAGCAGCCATTATCTCCTGCAGTCTAAGACCCAGGGTCTGACAGCTGTAGAACAGACCTAAGGGCTTTTTCAATGCTATGGCTTTCCCTTTCTCAAATAAACAACAAGGCTATTGCCAGGCTTTCATCAACATTTCTTCTCCCACTGCCTCTTTTACCTTTGATCTTACAAAAATAAGAATTTCTGCCTTCTGAAAATGAACTTACCTTGTCTAAAAAGAAATCTGCTTTATTAATTTGTTTTCAGCTGCAATACAAAATACACATTGCACAATTCCTGCACTATGTCAGCATCTTGCTAATTACTTAAACAACACCGTTTTCTTCCTTTTTTTTTAATGAGACATACTGGGGAGAGGCAGAGTCTGTCTTCAGTTACTCATTTCATTTATTCAAATTACAGCTTTCTAACCCAATACTGCAAAAAAAGTGCTCCAGGGTAAATTTGGAAGTCTGCTGTGTTAGGATCCCCTAAGTATAATACAATTAGAGCCAGGCCATGAATGACTAACACTTTAGAAGCAATTATTTCACAACAAGATGAATTTCCACCTCACAACAAATATTTCTCAGGTTTTTGTGTGTGGGTGCTAAGAAGATTAGAGAGGTTAAATAATCATTAATAATCATGAAGGGAAGCTGAGAGTGATCTTACTCTTGTCTGAGGCAGCTGGACTGGGGATGTGGGGGACTGGAAAGTCATGGAAGCCTGAAGGTTCCCTGTGTCCTCTGGATCAGGCTCTTCAGAGCATGTTGATCCTGTTGTCCATGGTCAGGCTCTCCTGGATGAGAAAACTACTGCAGTGCAGTGGCACAGACATGATGGATGCTGAGAAAATGAAAGGAATTAGCATTAACAAACCAGTTAGCTGCTCTATTAGAGAGTGCCAAAGGCAGGGACATTCAATCTGATGCCAAGACTGTTCCTTAGGGAATTGCAACCACCTATTTATTGTCTACTAGGAATACACAAGTCTAGGCCCTGTTACCCAGTTTGGTTGATTTTTATTTACACTCTTGCAGTACTTTGACAGTGAGTCAACAGCTGAGTTAGAGCTCCCAAAGCTCCTGGGTTTCCTTGTGTGAAATATATAAATAAAAAGAAATAGTTCATTATTGCTGGCTGCATCTTCACTAAAATGCTGCACAAGAACAATGAAAATGGAGCTCCACACTTCTGGGGTGGCATTCCCATTCCAGGGACTCCAGGCTCACCACAGGCCCCTTCCTCCTCTCATCACCAACCCTGTTTTCCCTTTCCAAACAAAAGTTACACTAGTTGCTATTGTAACAGCCTGCACATAATCTGCTGAGAATAAATACCCATGTAATGAGCCTGAAATGATATGGTAATTTCTTAATTCAAAATAATTACATGGCTATTTGGGCCCTCAAAATAAGGTATTACTTATTCAGCCCAAACAAATTGCTGTTTGCCCAGGTTTTGAACTCTGGTAAACAGTAGTGCAGCAGTCATCTGCATACTGAATCCTGAGACAATTTTATGTTAGATGTTTACATACACAGAATTGGAAACAAATATTTGTCAAGGCAACAAGCAGCTTTTAGCACAACCAAGGGGGAAAAAACAAAGCAGAAAGCCCTTGGAAACAGGACTGAAAACATGGCCAAGTCAGAGTGCTACAAGGGCACCAGCTGGCTCAAAGTCACCAAAGTGCCCTCTAAAACATCTCACAAGCTTGGAAATGTTAGATAAGAGGATGGGAATTGTTTAGTTTATTTTGGCTTGTCATTTGTGTCTGAGTTGAGTGCCTATCTCCCTGTGTCACCTGGAGATACAGATAGGAAAGCCACCACAGAAACGAAAATGGAAGGAAGAAAGGAAAGGAAGAGTGAGGGCAGACAGACCTTCAAGCCATTGATTTCAGCCAGCTTTCCTCAAGTCAATAAAACATCTTCCACTGGCCTTGATGAGGGCTGAGCAGGCCTAGATTTCAGAGCATTAATGAAAGATTTAAAAATAATCTTGTGAGCACTGGTTAGAAGGCTCTCCATGAATGTGAAAAGTGCAAGCTGCAGTCATGACTATTGACTTCTCACAGGTAATTCCCTGCTCTTTCAGACTGCAGAAAGCACTGATAACCAAGGACCTGGAATTGGACTGATGCTGCTTTGTGGAGGCAGGCAGAGCCCTTCAACACCCAGAGTGGGGATCAAGTACCTCACAGACACCCACAAATGGACTAAATTGAGTGGGCTACTTTTCTTCTGAGATGATTAAATATTTGGCCCTGGAATGAAAATCAGATCCACACTGAATTTTCTACTCCCCTAATTCATGGCTACAATTCAAACACACTACACTGAGTTTCACTAATAGAAATACACTACCTGTATTTATGTTTTTGGAGTTGCTGATTTAAAGAGGTGAACACAGATTAAAGATCTGCATGCCATTTCCTATTTGCAGGGGAAAAAAAAATGAAATCAACTGAAATCTGGTCTGTCCTGATTAAGTACACCTTGGGTGAGAAATAAAACTCGGTAGCCAATGTTTACACTTAAAAAACCAGGCAAACTGCAAAAGCAAGATGTTCAGAAGCCCTCAGATTATAAAGAAATAATATGTACTCTGTTTTAACAAGGATTTGCAACTTACAACAAGGTGGTCCAGGTATGAACAGAACCACTGTTTGGATTCCAGAAGCATCTGCTAAGAGTCATCTGATGTTCTAAACCTTCAAAAAAGCAGAATACACATAATTTTCTAACATATATGCAAAAATACTAAAACTTCATATGACTTAAGTGGTAGCATTCATTTTTATGCATTTTTGTTTCAGCATTAAGTATCTCTTTATTTATACATTATAGCTGGACTATTCCAATACTTTCACTTAGCATTCCTGCTGCAGGAAAATCAGCATTACACTCTCTGCTTCATTTGCTGACGATGTTCAAGGTGTAATTTGGAACACTTGACCTTACCAGAAAAATTACAGCTTTCTATGGCATCAATGGAGTTATCATTAAAATCCCTTAACACTGTTTAGCACTGTTTGGAAACAAGCTGTGTGTAAGAGCACAACATACCACTATGTGCTGCGCTGTTTATGTAATTGTTTTCCCAGCAATCACTTTTTTTTCTCTCATTATTTGTATTCCTCATGGCTCAGGGAGCAGACTGGGTGCAGTGGAAGGTTGCCTTCCTGGAGGCAGTTTTCTGTTTGCTTTCTCTGAGGTTGTGTCAAGAGGCTTCAAGTGTCCTACAGCCCCTTCCCATGGCCAAGTGCCTTCAGGCTGCTTTCTGCTCTTTCGTGCCAGGTCAATTCAATTCAGCCTTGCTCTCTGCTAGAGCTCCCTTGCCATCCTGCACACCAGCATTGTTTTAGGTGCTCTTGACATTAAATCAGTTGCATATTTTCATGAGAAGATTGTGAAGCTCTCTACAATTCTCTATAGAGATCCTTTAAAGCACCCAAAAGGAGAAAAACACAACCACAGGGTCCAACATTCAAAATTCTGCTACAAGCAGCAGTGCATGCAGATGCTGTTGTCCATTTTGAGTGACAATGTCCAGATTATTTTAAACACATCAGGTAAAACATTGGTTTTTATTCTAATGTGTCATTATATCCACTTGGATAAATTCATTTATCCATCTCAATGATACTGCTTGTATCAGCTTGCTTGGTCTAATTCAGGCCTGAGCTGCTCTGTAATCACTTGTTCAACTTTATGACATTAGACATTGTTGACTAATAGCTTCATTTTGCTGAGTTTCCATTTATTACTGTCACTATTACAGCAGGATTTAAATTTTTGTAACCTGCCTATCCTAGCATGATTGTAATTTCATTGACATTTAACACTGATCCTGAAGGCTTCTCTTTGACTGTTTGTCACCTAAAGATCAAATACTTTTGCTGCTGACTTTTAAAATCAATTACAATCTTGCAGGATTTGGCTCAGAGGATAACCCAAAGTGAAAGGCAGAGAGTCTTAAGAGAGAGAGTTTCCCAATGCATTACATGAGATTGATTTTTCATGTGCAGAAACAAAAGATCTGCTAAAGGGAAAAAACCAACCAAATCCAAACTCCCCAAACCAAACAAAAAAACCCTCAATTCAGAGTCAAGTCTTTTCTATGATACTTGAAAGATATGCATAAATCTGTTTTTCAGCCACTGAAATTTTAGAATCTGGTGTAAAAAAATTAAATGCACATCAATAAATCCCTTTATTTAATATTATGAAAATATATACTTAAGAAATACTTAAACTACAATTTATCATTTTAAAAAACATATTCCTCTCTCTGCTTTCCAATATTCAGTTTCATGAAGTGGATTTGAACTAAATCTCCAAGTTCAATAAAAACATTGAGGCAAAATGAAGTACTGAGCTGGGTGATTTTCCATCAATAGATAACCAGATAAAAGCTTTCACTTTCAGAGTCATTCCTTGTCTGTATAAATGACATACACAGATTAATGGAATACTCAGGAAAAGAATAATACAGTATCTTAATGGAATGAACAAATGTTTCCTTGAAAATACCCTCTCACACTATGAACCATAATTGTTCTTTAAATTCCCAGCGAGAGCATACATTTCCCTCACACTCTGAATCAGGTTGAAAAACATTTTAAGGCATTGAATTTGAAACTGTTGGAGGAATTATTCACATATGGGTAAGCAGGAGGGCCACTAAAACCAGATTAAAACTAAATATATTTTAAAGGCAGATTTCAGCAGTGTACTGAATAATCACATAAAAGAGACATTAAAATGCATGATCTTGTGCAGCAATTCTTGGTGATTCCTGATCTAAAATTGAGTATTGGGATCTTCTTTAACCACACTGGAACAATTTATTACATTAAACAGGACAACACATCTTGCTTTAAAAACAATGACTGCCAACTGCATTTCCTTAGAATATTCCCATCTGGGAATTCTGACCTTTTTTGCACAAGAACTTCAACTTGCTGCAGAGTTGTGCATGTCATTATCTAGTTCCAGTTAGTGTATCCTGGGAGAGGTGTTTCTCAGCCCCACAGAGAAAATGGGAGGCCAGGCAATATTGGCAACAGGAAGGCTCATGATTGAAAGAAAAGGAAGAGCTCACTTTAAGGAATGCAGTGCTCAAGTGCAATAAAAAATGCCACAACTAAATATATCAAAATATGTTTCCAAATCAATGTTCTTTGAACTCTCCATGTGACAAGGGCAGATGCTAAAATTTTTGTCTTTCTAGAAATAGAAACAAACATTAAAATGTCCAAGGGGAGGAAAATGTGCAATTTTCTCTCATCTGTTTGTGTTTACTCCCCATTTTAGGACACAGCCTAAGTAATGGAGGCTCCTAGCAGGGAGGCTAAGGTTAAAATGGTTAAGAACTTATGATTTGAACTCTACAGGAAAAGTTAGTGTGACAGACATGAATCTGGAAAGCCCTATCAGTGCAATGAAAGTTTTATCTGAGGTAGAATCTCTGTAATTGAAATCTAAGTACAGATAAACATGTATAATGTAACTGTTCACACACACAAGACACTAAAAGCAAAACCACAAAGATGTTCTGTCATCAGAGCTCAGCATTAATTTACTCTCCAATTCCAGTCAATTTGTTATCACAAATGCTCTCAATTAAAATGTTTTATTTGATACAGGGGGAATTAAAACAATCTTTTTATTCTGATGATAGAGATGCACTTAGCAGAATATAAAATTGTGATTTAATGGCTACTTAATGGTCTGAAGCTTTAAATGAACAAATCATAAATTAAGGCTTCTGTAGCCTTTTATGCTTCCCCATTTGGATCCTAAAAAAACAATTTGCATTCATTATGTAGGTCTGATATAGAATACCTTGCTCCCCAGTGACATCCAGCTGCATTCCAGTATTTGTCACAAGAGTGAGCTTGACACTGCTGCCTTTGGAAGATTTCTGCTTTAAGGTGTGCGATGCAGCCTCTCCTTGGGCAGAATGACTCCAGACTTCTCCAGGTGACTCTGAATCTCCCTCAACACCCAGACTGAACCAGGCTAAATCCATTCCTTTGTCTGCAGTTCAGATCATTTCAGACCAGGCAGTAGGGATGGATCTTTGAAACCCCCTATGAAAACTGAGCACAGAACCTGGTTAGTAAATGGTAACATTGCAGTGAGACCATATGAAAGAAATTCCTTCCCAAAGTGTTGGCAAACACTGTTACTTGAATCAGATCCATGAGTTAGTCTCCCTTCCTTCCTGAGTCACTGTTGATTACAACACATCAGTAATTTAGCAGCTAGAAAAAAAAAAACATTAAAAATAACATGCACTCACACATAAATTTATGTATTTAAAGATTCATCTTAGGTTAAAAATATAATTTTTTGATTAAAGTATTTTGAGTGGAAAAAAAATGCTGAAAAGAAATAGTCAAAGCTAAAAAAAGAGAAAACCCCTAAGTGTTTTGTGTCTGAATATAGTCTGAACTTCTAAAACAGAATTTATTGTATCTTTCTTTCAAAATATGCAATTCAGTACATTCTACAACCAGAAAGTTTTAAAATATTGTTCCCAAAAGGAAAAATAACTGCTGTAACAGTTTTATTCCATTCCCTGGGGCTTTTTGCCCTCTTCTGGGCATTCTGAGCTGAGCCCTTTCCCTTCAGCACTGGTCCCTGCAGGGAGGGTGTGCCCAGCTGGCCTCAGTGGTGCCACAAAGGGGCACTGCCTGTTTGCTGATCGCATCCCTAATGTGGCCTGTTTGCATTTCCCTGTGCTGCATCCTTAGTGCTCACCCTGCTCTTACAGGCACTGTCATCTCCAGGTCATTTCAGTCATTTCTGCCTCCTGTGCAGTTTCCTCCCATTAAGGAGCTGGGTTTGCAATAATTCTCTCCTGGCCAATTACTTTTGGAAGCACCATTGTGCCTTTGCTCTTGTTCCCACTCTTACATCCATTTTCAGCTTTTTCTGTGTCTAAAGCCTGCCAGGATTATATAATGACAATATTGGTATCTCAAATGGTACCTGAGAGCTTACATCCCCCTATTTCAAAACCTCATTATATTTTTAAAAAATAATAAATAACCCCATTTTAATGTCACAGAAATTTATATGTGAATCCTCTGTCACAAAAAACTGGTCCAGTTGCCTCTGGGACTGTCAGCACAGTAAATAGATGGCATCAACAAAACAAGCTCAGCTGAACAACATAATTCTCCACTTTTCAGGGGGGAAAAGAAAGCTGCAGCAGCAGCATCTCATGCAGTCTGTTTTTTGATTAAATAACCAAAACAAACCAGTGAAAAAACCAACAGAACTTATTATTAGGCCTTCAGAAATCCATCAGCTGACATGCTTCATGTCTCTGTCACCTGTTAGGGACTTTGATATTTTAAATGAAATGGTCTATGGTAGCCCACAAAAAAAGAAATTTGCATAAAAATAAAGTGCTGTTAAATGTTCTGACTAGCATTCATTCACAGGTCACAAATTGTGGAACAGACTAAATTAGAGAAGTGACAGCTGAACTACTGTTGGGGTGTTAATGTACACCAGTCCTGTGAATGAGTTTTCTGGAGAGGTAAAAGCTTAACTTTTTGCACTAAGAAAGGCTAAGTGCATATTTTGTGACTTCTAGATCTCTTCCATCTGCTGTGCTTCTTCAGGCATGCAGTCCATTCTTCTTGGAGTGAGGCAGCCAAGCAAATGCTGTATCCAAACACTGCAGGTATGCATCTTCAAATAGTTAATGAATTTACTACTAAGTAATAGCAAGAACAAGCATTTCTAAATTAAAATAGTGCATAATGACACCCTAACACACAAGGTTTCTTCCAGCTGTGGAAATTTCATGTATTTTGTAGATATGACACAATATAGATTGTGTAATGAATGTTACATGAGAGGTCGTCTAAGCATCTCAGGAATACTGTGTTCTTAAAATACACAGAATTAACCCTAGAAGACCCCAAAGCTCTCTCTAGAAAGTTGTGCTTTAACAGTGAGTTTCTTCCAGAGCTGCTGCTTTCTTTGTGGCTTTCTTCTTCTCATTTCCATCTACGTACTCTGCCCCTAATCCCTTCTACCTTCAGCACTCCTCCCTCTGAGTTTGGGCTCTGTCAAGACCCAGGTTATATGAAGACATGTTTTATGTGACATGTCAAAGGGGTTCACATATTCTGACATGTGGGTTTTATGCATGAAGTACTGTAATTCCCACAGTAACTGATCCTTCAAGGGTCCACAGTCACTGAGAAGAGCCAAAGTTCAGTCATGCAAACAGTTCCAGTTACTGATTCACCTCAAAGTGGCTGGAACTCTTTCTGCACACTAAATATTCCTGTGTTTTGCATAGTTTAAAAGAACCATTGCTACCTCCCCAGCTGCTCATGAGCCAATAGAAAACACCACTGAAGCAGGTCCTACCTTAACTTCAGGCTCTTCCTGAAACAACTGTGCACCCCAGCTTCAGGGAATCTTGATGTTGTTCCAGCACGGAGTCAGACCATGCCTGGGAACTCCTCCCTGGTTCCACAGGGCAAACACAAGCTGCCAAATCCTGGCTCCAGTAGCATTTTGGCAGGGAATTCTAGAAATCAAGAGAGCTTTGTGAAAACAACCTTTTCCATCTAACTTTTCAGTATTACTATTTAATGTGCAAGTTCTCTGCCAAACACTCTTTCATGCAAGTCCATTTGCATTTTTCTGCTAAAGACTGACTCAACAGAGGAATAAGAATAATCTAAGAAGTCACTAGACACAAGAATGGTAGAAAGCCAATGAACAGTTTCAGAACTGCCAAAGATTGATATAAACATAAGGAAGGAACAACAAAATGCTCCAATGAAAAGTTCTGACCAAGAACTCTTTCAGTATCATGGATTTGCAAGCAGGTGTTGAAAAGCAAAGAATACTAAAAGCATTGCAGCTCCTATCTAGCTGCACAAAAAATGCTTATTCACTTTTTAATCCTTAATCTTTTCAGTATTTTCTATTTCTGAAATATGGATGTTTATAACAGAGTGCATCAAGATGCTATTTTGATACTTACAGTAACATCAAATCTCCACTAACTAGTGAAAAAAAATATCATCAGTGATAAAAATACTCATTCCTTGAAATACTGAGGGCATATCACTGAGAACAGATTACAGCATCATGGTGAATACATTTTACTAGTACAGATTTCTACAATACCAGGCAAATTTATGAAGAAGATAATTTTTAGAGGCTGTATTTAGCATTTACTTTGCCAATTATATTGTACATTTTGTGTATTTCATTAAATGTAAAGCAAAAACACACTGTGTGCACAGACATATGAGAGTATAAATACATATGCACCTAAATCCTTATCAATGTTTTAGAGTTTTATATTGCCAATTTTAAGACTTTTATATTATCAGTGTTTTACAATAACAGCACAAGGGAGAATCATTCTAGTAGCTTTACACAAGAAGCTTTAAATGTGGTTTAAAATATTCTGGTTCAGTTCATGTTCTATAATTAATATTAACATTACTCTTTTCCAAGGGATAACATTTGGGAAAACAATCAGTTCACAAAAAGTGTATGAAAGTCACCAGTTTTCCAGTTCTCACAAATATCAGCATATAAATTACCAGCCACTTAAAGCAAAAAGCTACTGATACAACAAAAGAAATCACAGAAATATCTAAAATATTCTGGGAGCATTTGCAAATGATTCCTGCCAAAAAAGGCATCAGTACAAATATTCTTCACACACAGAGAAAAGACAATACATAAAATTACCCTTCAGAGTCCTGTATGTGTTTCAGCTGGTGAAAGACTTACTGGAGTTTTGCTAAAAAACTTCTTTTAAAAAACCAGAAATTGACATGAATACTGGAATTTTTTTACAGGATCTCAGGATTTTGACTGACACAGGTTTTAAGATTAATATCAATATTAATGACAACTTCTGACAAAGAAGTTACTCTGAATTTAGTACATAGAAAAGAAAGCAACTTTAAAAAAATATTATATGGTCCACTATAATTCATTATTTAACTGGAGTGTGTTAGGCTGCTTTAGTTCACAATGCACTAAACAAGTTTTATTTCAGTGCTTACTACTTTTCCTGTTGTGAAAAGAAAGCAAAGTTTCAAAAGTTACTGATGAACATTCAAACATGGAAACAACACAATTATTTTAAGTTATATTACCCTGCTCCTGTCTGTTTGTAAGGAGTAATTGAATTTACAGAGAGTGGCAAACCAAGGGAAGTGCAAATAGACATTCCAATATAACAATTCCCACAAAGTTCTGCTGTTGCTACTGTTGCTGTATTACCAGAAAGCAAATTGTTCTCCTAAGAGATCTCTAAAATCTGCACTCAGAGTAAGGGAAAGAATATGCTGAGCAACCAGCAAGAGATGCATGGAGCTGGATTTATTCAGGGAGCTCCACAATCAGCTAAAGCATTTGGGATCAGAATAAGCACCTTCTTCAAGAAGCCTGCACAGTGTGCACTCTCACTGTGCCTCCAAGAGCTCTGAGATGGCATCTGACAAGCACTAGGCTCCATTTTTCATAAATATTTTGATAGCTTCTTTCCTCAGTGATTGCTTCCTGTGAGCCTCGAGTGAATGAAAAAGAACAGACTCGCAGCTAAAGTCATGACTGAAATGTTTCATGAGCTTACATAAGACAGGTGCTTAGCAGAGAAAAGAGATGTTTCATAGAAGCTGTGGGAGTATTTCTTTATTCACAGGTCCTTGTCCTTCACCAGACACTGCTGAAGCTTTGGCATTCTGGACTCTCCAACAACAGCCCAGCCCTTGGCTGGTCATTATCTCACTGACCTGCATGTTTTCCTAAAGGAAAAAGAAACCCAAATATTGTTTTTTTTCCCTCCTCCTTCTTCTATTAGGCTAAAAATAAATTGCCATTCTTATCTTTGAAGACAACTACAAAACTTCATGTAAAAAAACCTATTTCCAAATAAATCTTTGCTTGCAGCAACTTAACTGATATGTCAGTTTTGAGAACGCTCAAGTTGTATAACTCAGAACATGACAGAAAAAGCTGTAGATAATGGGAAAGAATATTTCACAAACATGTCCATATTCATCTTGGAAAAATTTTAAGTAAACAAGGCATCATCCACTTTTTAAACTATTATTATTTGCTTGAGAGAGTTATGAGTTTGTATCAAGTACTTAGGTCAAAAGTTTAAACATTACTTAGAAAAAATGGGTGCTTTTTAGCCAATATGAATTTTTGCAAGAATTCTGTAAGGCAAATGGATGGGTTTCTGTCCCTGAATTCCTTTAAGTATTGATTCTAATCCACCTACACAAAGTCCTGCATTACTCAAGGCATAACATACTTATCACAAACATAGTTTTTAAACTTGAGAAATACGTATTTTCAAATTGATCTTTCATGATCAAATAACAATCTAAAAAAAGCTACAGCTTTCCAAATTGATTTCTGCTGTTCTAACCTTTTGCAAATCAGTTGTTTGGTACCTTTTTCTGTTTCACCTCCAAAATCTGCCAGGCTTGGAGAGACAGTGCCCAACTGCATCATCAGGATACAGCTGTTCTCTTTGAGGCCTCAATCCCAAGGCATTAACATCAGTGAAAGGTTTTTATTGATTGCAGTGGATGGCAGAACAAGCTGTACCCAGGATATGTTGCAAATTGCATTTGATGTGCTCTGGCTTTTTCCCTTTAGATACCTGTGTGATCACAGTGAAAGGCAGTTTAGCTTAATTTCTAACTGATTTTCAGAAGAGGGGTCTTTTTTTTTCAAACAATTACCTAAATTGAATTTCTTCTGCTAGCCAATTGGTTCTAAGAATCAAAATTTTCTCTATTTCTGTTTCTTTTCCAGTTCATCATCTCTCTCTTGGAGCCTCACACAATGATGCTCAGCAGAACCTGGAGAGACTGAAGATCCTGCACTGCTGAGGGATGAAGGTGAGGTAAATGAGGGAATGCATTCATGACCTTTGTTGTTCCAAGCTCCCAAGCAGTAAGTTTCTTGCAGAAAATTATGTTTTAACTTTTCCACTAAATCAGTTAATTGCCTTCCCACTTTAATGGGATATGTGTGAGGGAGCTGTGGCTCCTGCTGCTGCTGACACAAATGTGGTACTGTGGTGGGTACAGGTAAGAGCAGATTTTACACACTGCTGCCAAGGCTCTGCAGTGACAGCAATTCCACATTCCTGCCCACTGTGCACCTGGGTTAATGCCACTTCCAAAGCTATTAAACAGGCATCTGTGCCCAGGGCGAGTCCTGCCTGCTTGGATGAGATAGATGAGAGCCAGAGTCATTATTGCTTTCCTCCTTGGGACACTGAGATCCTAAGTAGGTGCTTTTCTCACTCACGCCTCACCAGAAGGTGTTCTTGAGTTCAGCTCAGTGAGGCTTTACTGCCCTGAAAATGCTCTCACTAAAGATGCCTAAATGAATTCCTCATGTCCAGATTCTCAAAGATATAAAAGGTGAGAGACACACTAACACAGGCAATACACTTTTTGGGTTAGTCTACAGAGGACTGCCTTACAATTTTCCATACTTTCATTCCAATAAAAAGAAGAGTTTATGACTGGTATAATGTTGCTTTCCCTTCTCTTCACCTGGAAGCTTTGGGAAGGGATAAACATGCTTACTTTGTAAGCTTGACTTTGGATTTCCCAATCCTAACCTTCTCTTGTCTGAATTTCCCTTTACTGGGTTTAAATTTCAGGATATGATGCCTGAAAGGTTTCCTCCTGCAATACTGAACACTTTTCCAGGGACAGGATCATACCCAGACATTTTGGGCCAAAGCCAGAAATGAACAGCAAGTCCTCATGAGGGTCCTGAACTCCTCCTCCCATTTCCATCCCTGGGTTTTTGCTGATTTTTCTGATTTATTCTTCCTCACCTTAAGTGGAGCTGCTCTGCAACTTTCTCATGGTTCCTATTTACATCTGTCATTATTATACTATCTGCTAATTCAGGATAAATTCCTCAATCCTTTCTGTTTTGAAAAACTTTCCAAAGCAAAGGTGAAAACTGGAATGCTGTGGCTGCTGCTTGTCATTCTGCTCTGTGATGCCAAAGCCATCAGAAAGCTGAGCTGCAGCTCTCAGCCTGTATTTCCACCTACCATCCTTCTTTCACCTGGTTCTGAAGTGTCTCCTCTCAGACCTCTGGTATTCTCAGGCATCAAACTGCAGCACTTTTACTTCTTCTTCCCAACTTTAATATCCACTGAACACACATCAGTGACCTGAAGTTCTTAGCTCAAGAGCAACAGCAAATAGCACTTGGTACCTGCAAAACTTTGGGAAGTTTTCCACTACATTTATTTTACTATTTTTTTGGTAGAACATTTCAGTCAAACCAAAACCAGTAACACGCTAGACTGCAAAATAATTTTAGTGAAGGTTTGTGTTTGAATTTAATGAAACAAAAAAACCAAAGAAAACTAGGAAAGAAAGTATGAAGCCTTATCTTTTCCTTCAATGTAACAGAAAATAATAACTGAAACAACTCTTTGAGTCATTCTCAATTAAAATGCTTTAAGTTTGAATTTAGCAGCCAAAGAGATAAACCACTTCTGAGGAGCACTGAACAGCAGCAAAAGAAATGTTATGTTACCCTTAATTCTCCAATGTCAATCATCCTAATTATTTTCTTTTTGTACATGCTTTAAATTTCAAGTATATAAATTTTTGTTTTAGAAAACCTTTGTATATATATTTTTTTAAATCAAAGCTGTGTGTTGTAAGAACACAGAAAGAGAGAAATTTTGAGTAATGGAATATTTTGGCATATATGTTCATTCTATCTTTTACATTTTGCCAACATAATCACCATTTCTGTTTCTTTCATGGGTAAAAAGCACAGGCATATGTGACTGTAAAGACACAGAGCTGGGATTTTGTGTTTTCAAGGTCTATACAAAACAGATAGAGGTGTTTGCCAAAGGTTAAATATTTCTTATCCGCTTCAACCTCTGTTATTGATCTGGAGATTTATGGCTAAAACTGAGTAAATGATGTGACCTTGAACTGGAGCTCCTTGGATTTGAAATGTAACTTGGCTCAGCCCTATTTTATATTTCACTTCATTAGACATATATTTTGACTTCTTACCAAGGGACCTGTGTTCTGAGGGAGAGGGTTGAAGGGACACATTGTGACTAAAGCTGAAAACTTAAAGCACTTTCTGTCATCCAGTTTGAGCTGGGCCACAGACGTTTTGGCCTGACTTGTTTTTAATGCTTTCACAATCCCACAGAGGTCCCTGCATACACTTAAGGTAGTCAAAGGCTCTTATACAACACAGTAGGAGTCTGACAATTCTGCTGACGTGTTTATCCCATAAAGTAGTAAGCCACCCTAAGAAATCTCAACAGCCCATGGCTGCATTTTTAAGGAAATGAATTGTCCTGACTGAAGACAGGTCACATTTTAGAACAACAGCAGCTACAAAACACTCTGGTGCCACTGCAAGTCACTTGACACCCACCTGAGTGTGTGTGTGACACAGCTGTGTGTGAGGGGAGAGACCAGAACACAGAATGGTTGCTTACACTGACCTGAGGTTACGGCAGCGACGGCCTCCAGCAGAGCTGGGATCAAGTGGAAAGCTCTGCCTGGCCCCTTGTGCCACCCAGTCCTCCAGCCCAGAGTTTCCCTGGAACAAGGAAACCTGCCATCAAAACTCCTGTGTATGTGGAATGTGTCTGCCTGAAAAATTAAATATGTATGATGCTGCATTCTCACAAGAGTTGGAAATAAAGTGTTGCAATAATGAAATATTAATATTTAAAGGAGAGAAGTACAAGCTCAGAACACAATAGATCACACTACAGTTTAGTCAGCAGCAGTAACTGCTCTGCACTTGTGGACTAAATGTGCTGATGTAAAAAATGGAGGCAGGTAAGGACTCTACTTTTACTTCCACATATCTAAAATAAAATTAATTTTAATTAAAGTTTGATTTGTCTATGACAATGGCTGTCTTTTTAATGGTTACTGCTCACCTTGAGTGCCAAATTTGCTTATCGTTTAAAGCAAGTTCAGTTCAACTCAAAGAAACTTTCAGTAAAGTTAAGAAAGAAGGGGGGCCTGGATGCTTTGGGGGACATTCAGGTGTTGTTGAATTTACTGTAGCATTCCTGGGATTTCAAGAGATAGCCTGTCACTGGATCCATTATCTCTGAGCTCAGGATGCCAAGGTTTGCATGGCACGAGCCCCGGCAGGAGTGGCACAGTACGGAGCTCTGGTTTGAGGCACTGCAGCTGGAGGCGTTTCCCTGGCTTTGCTGAGCACAGGCTGCTGCCTCTGCTCATGCAGGGAGAGGAAATTAATCCAGCACATCCTCAGCAGCAGGATTAAGGCTTGCTTTGCACACAAGAAAGGATTATTGTCAATTTAAATAATTTTCTGTGTCAGGCTTAACTCAGCAGTGTGACTCCTCGCAAGTTGCCGCCTCCCAGCACCAGGGCATGAGGAGATAAAACAAGGGCAGCTCTTGTGGCCACCCAAAATATGGGTGACTAAAATTAGCAAAGAGTTAAATCCAACAGTGGGATGGCAACTGGGGTAACTGAGGGAAGGAGAGGTTCTGTCTTCAACTTCTTGAGTAACATGAACTGAATGGATAAGAAGAAACAATCTCCTGCCAACTTTGTAGTTTAGCCATCAGATTTGACAACAATTACACAGAAATTTCACAGCAAGTTGAGATAAGAGTAACTAGAGCATGGTGTGGCCCTCAGTAATAGCTCGTGGATTAAACACATCCAACACTATTGCTGCGTTGGCAGTTTTAGTTGTTCTGCTCTGGGCTTCCAGGAACTTTTTATATTACACAAGTTGTGGAATCTGAGCACTGAGGATACACCCACAGAGATAGGAAGGGGCAGAAGTGATAAGGCTGACGGAGGACAGCAACAGGATTAGACAAAAGAGAGCAGGATTAACTTCTGAGTGAGAGGCAGACAGAGCTGGACTCAGCATTACAGTGATAAAATCATCATCTTCGTAGAAAAGAAGTGCTTGGATTTAAGAAATACACAATGAAAAAATGCCAGCAACAGGCACTCTGAAAAACAGAGAGGAAATTAGGAACGGGAATATGGAGAACACTGTGAATGCAGCCTTTCAGAAGGTAATAGCTGTTGTTAGAGCTGTCAGATACAAACCAGTCAGAAGACAGATGCACTTGAAATGTCTGGTCTAATAAAGATCCCAAATGTCACTCAAAATGATCAGACTATTTATTACAGACTGTAATGGAAACATGAAAGAAGGCATGGGATGACAGAACAGAGACAGATGGACTGTTTGCTACATGTCATTTAATATCAATCAGTGACAAGAATTTATTAACACAGTTGCTGCTTTAATGCATTGAACAAGCTTAAAAACATTCAACACACTGGATGCTAAGTGATAATTAAAATGCATGTCACAAGGCTTCAAAAGCTGTAATAGTCTGCTGAAAATATCCAGTATAATTTATTTATCAAAAAAACCCCACAACCATAAGAATAGATCTCACTTGGTTTTGGAAGAATTAAGGTTTCTCTACCAGCAGTCACCAAACAATAAATACTTATTATAGTGAAAAACACTACAGACCTTTTCTCATTCCCTCCACTGACAGAGCTCTTCCCCCAGTTTAGAGCTGCCACATCTGGTGAGCACTTCTTTTTGGCATTTCCAAACAGTTATCTGTAAGACAAGTTTTTTGTGCAAAAGTATTGTCTAGGGGAAAAAAAATACATGAAAAACATTCAGAAAAGAGAATACAAGGACCTCACTGTATACATTTAATTTCTAAGCTGTTCTAAAATACAGGAATCTAAACAGCCATGTCCATTTTTACCATGAATTATGAATAAAAGTATATTAATACATGATATATTTTTGTAATGATTTAAATTAATTTATCTAATTATGAAAATCCTAAATTTCTCTGAAACTCTCATCTTTTCATAGAAGTCCAGTGGCAGAAATTCCAGCTATTTCAGCAGTGATCCCAAAGATACTTTGGTGTCAAGAAAAAAATAATATTTCCAGAAAAAAAAAGAAAGCAGAAAAACAGGCCTTTATCCACCCAGTATTCACAGCCTTCTAATGAAGCCTTTCAGCAGTGTTTATACACTAAGACACTTAAAAACTAAAAGGCAGAAGACAAAATCTCAAACACATATTCCAGTGGGATGCTTGAGATGGGAAATTTAAAACCCTTGCAATTTTCCACACGGAGATATTTTTGTTATCATACTAACACTGACAGAAGTTTTACTGTTTGCCATCTCTGTAAAATCATTTAATCAGCTGAATTCTCTGTATACAACACCAAATCTGCTGACAGACACTACTCTGACCCACAGCTGTGAAGAATGGGGGGAGATATTATATTCAAACATACACCCAGAAATACTGAGGCTCTTTTTGTCCAAGCCTAGTTGCTTGGCAACTCATGGAAGCTTTTTTAGATTATTTTTTTTAAAATAAGGCCCTGTTTTTTAACAACAGAGTTTTGAAATTGTGGAGTTTGGAATAACTGAGAGTGAGCAGCATAATTCTTAAGGAGAAAATCCCTCTCCCACTGAAAACTTTTCCCTCGTTTCAGAAGGCAGGAATTCCTGGTTGCTGCCTTTCCTGTTCCTTTTTATTTCAAAGCCAATACTGACCACGATCTCCTGGCATTTCCCTGCTCCTCCCCTGAGCAAGGAAGGTGCTGGCTGTGTTCACAGGCTGCCTTGTGCCTCCTCTGCACAGGATCTTTGCAGGAGCACGGTGAAGAATGACAAACGGCGCCCATAACGCGCCGCGTCACCGGAGCCCTAATCAAATTAGACTTACTGCCTTTGCAATCACAAGTGGCTCTTCATGTTTTATGTCCCAGCACAATTTGAGTCAAGTTGGCTCGCCAGAACATTGCTCCCGTGCTCATAAAAGTATATGACAGCTCTAACAAGCACTTGGGGAGCAGGCAGGTGCGGCACAATGCGGGCACGGCGGCTCCAATGCAAACACACACCAGGCTGTTTGCCTCGCTCAAAACTGGAGCTCCATTAGCGAGCCAGAAAAACACCAACAGCAATCAATTAGAGGTGATTTGGCTCCGACGTTCTGCAGGTGTATTGGATTAATTGTGGTCGCATTAGTTCAGCGATGTGCTAATGCTGTGTATTTATTTAGACAGCACAGTGTGCCTCGCCTCCACCCTTAACGACCGCGGTTCATTTCCTACTGCGAGCAACGAGAGAGGGAAAACGCTACCAAAATTTGTTGTGCCAAATGAAAAGGCTTGTGCTCAAGTGCCTACAAAATTGCAACCCAAAACCCAGGAAAGAAAGTAGTCTGAGATACACATCATTTACTGCTTGATTAAAACACTTACATAAGTCTTGAACCGTTAAGAATAATAAGCAGGGTCTCAGTGCATGATTTCTAATCCAATTATTTTTAAGAACTGCTAGAAATATAGCTAAGCATTATCACCTTTGCCCCAAAATCATGGCAGCAACACAGCAAATGAATAATTCAGGCAAACAGTATTAGGAATTAGTTTATAACTATTCCATGAGACTCTACTATAATGTATCACATAATAAACAGAAATAAAAAGCTGGGTCTCACAACTGTCTCACCAGGTTGACACTTTGGGATGCAGTTTTACATGGAAGGATAAATATGCTAATATAGGACTTGAATATTTGAAATTCATTGGAGAGAAAATTTATTACGGCTTCTAAACTGTATTTGTGCTGTGCCATCTGAAAGAACATTTTATATATTTCAATATTTTTGTAAACATAAAAAATTTTTAGCCTCAATCTGTTAGATTTCACTTCCCAATGCCTAATGAGTCTTGTTTTTCACCTTTATGATTACTGTTTTAGAGCAGGGCCAAGTTGGATCTGATACAAAGCATCTGAGCAGATCCCTCACCCACTTATTTTGGTTAAATTTAGGTACCTTTAGCTCAAGGAAATGCTTTGGTTTAAATTATGTGACATTTCTCAATATTCTACATTGAATGACATACTCCAACTGGGCTACAAATTTTCACCAAAAAGAGTGCAGAAAAAGAAGAAAAAGCAGAGTCTAACGTTCTGAGCAAAACTAATATTCTCAGGATGAGTTTTAATAATTTGCATCCAGTGGAATATGGAACAGTGAAGCAAAACCAAGATCATCTATGCCCAAAGGCTGTGCCAGTGGAAAAGTCACAGTATCAATTTAAAACTATACCTGTGCTGCTGGTGTCAGGGACCTCCAGATTTCTTCTTTTGCTTGACTTTTGCACAAAGAACAGTGCCCTGAAAGGGCAGCTTCAGAACAAGCCAGCTGCACCAGCAGGGTCAGGCAGAACTGAGGCATCACTAGACCATGTCTTGCAGCTGGTGTGGTCACACAGGTGCAAGGAGGCAAGGAAGCAGACCTTGGAGTGGGAACAGCACATATGCTTTAATTAGAGACCAAAAGGAAGAAGAAAACTTCATGTGAAAAATCCCATCATGCTGTCACCACAGCACTTGGCTTTGAAACCAACACCTTACTCAAGTCCTTATTTTACAAGTAAATTGAAATGAACTGCTGCAAAAAACCCCACATTCCCTACTTTTTCTCTTCACAGACTTGCTCACAAGAATAAAAACGTAGAAGAGATCAAAGCAAGGGTCCCTGTATTCCTCCAAACTGACCTGACAACCTACAACAACCAGACAATGGCTGAGCAAACCTCAATATGAAAAAAAATGTTAGCTGCTGTTTGTACTGTTATTACTAAATGCACTGTTCAGTGATAACTTAGGAACAAAAGGATCAGATCAGAGCAAGGACATGAGAGATTAAAAATGCAAAGTAATCTTCAACAGAATTAAAACTGTAATTAAATGAAGTTGCTTAGTGATATAAATGCTGCCCCTTAGTGATGTTTTGGAAATGTGCCAAGTTATAGTTCCATTTTTCATTCAGAAACATTGTTAGACACTTACTCAGCCTGCAGCAGTTCAAAGCTAAATGCAGTGAGTACAGCACCCAGTAGCTGAGGTTCCAAACCCCTGACTGCTTCCAGAATAGCCAGAATCCCGTGTGATAGTGTACAAAGACTCTGAAGCACAGGAATTCGGGGATGACAGTGTGCAGCTGTCACTGAGGTCATTGCTCAGACATCACTCATTCCACGCCACTCATGTCTCAGCCCTATTCTCTGGTTTGCAAACTTCTAGAATCCAATCACACAAAAAAAGGCTTCCTTTGTTTCTCACCACAGCATGGTTAAGAGACCTACCCTGGAAGGAAATAAAATCCCTCAATGACACTTCCACATCTGGGCAATCCCACACACCCAGGGTTAGCAGGTAAACCTCCAGAAATCATTTTGGGGAGGACAAACTTACTTCTGTCTCTCTGAACAGGTTCTAGCATTTTGCAACTTTTCTCTGAATTCACAAGGATTAGATAAAATATAAAATATAAAAAATATTGAGAAAAACCACAATGTCTGCCACACTCACCTTCTCCAAACACTATATTTTTTATTCCAACTGTGAGGAAAAGCTGCATCATCCTCCCTGTTTTAGGCACAGATCGATTGAGAGGCAATAGAAGCACACAAAGAATACAGAAATATTTACAAGTTGCTAATACATTTTTCCCATTTCAAACCATAATTTCTTGGGAAAATGGCCCATGTCACACAGATGAAGCCCACATGGATACTTTAAATCCACTTAACCCTGCTGATGTTTAACAAGTGAAAACTTAAATACCAAACAACCTGAATAAATGCTGTTTGCATTACTTCTTTTAGATATTTTATATGAATACACACACAAAATTTAGAGATGACCCAAATTTTCTGAGATAGCTCAAGAGTGGAGAAGATCTGGAATAAATCCATAGTAATCTAACAAGGCAGAAAACACAAACAATCAAACAATACGAACATTGCATATGAGCCACTGCTTATGAACAATCAATAAGCAATTATTAAAGTTAACCCACTTAAGAAGCAAATAAAAACATCAACTCAGAAAAAATTAAAAATACTTTAAAGCCGAGTCTTATTTTATATGTAAAAAAGATTGTCTGTTCTCTGCAGAGGAAAAAACAACTGTACCCTGAAATTGTTTCATAAACCAGTGCATCTCCCATTTAGCTATTTTATTCACTTCTCAATTTCCAATTATTTATGTCAACGTTTAGCTGTGGAACTCTGAACTTGTGCTGGCTGATCATAAGTTATCTCAAATATCTGATTCCAGGCAAGGATTAATTCTACAATCATGGCAGTTCTTTCAATATTAATTCATGTCTAGACTATTTTTTTAAAATCAAATCTAGAATCAAATTAATGGCTGTTTTAATTTACTCATTCTGTTTCCTGGCTCCATTTTCTTATTAAAGATGTCAACTACTATTTCAACACTTGTCTGAGAAATGGCAATGTCTTGGGAAAATATATCTAAGTCTCTTTGTGTATCAGGCTGACAAGGCACCAGTAAGATGAAAAATTGTAAAAAGACTTCACTCTTACCAGACTTCTGATTCTTCATCAAATATGACAGGAAAAAAAATTAAATTAACATAATTCAAAAGTATCAGAAAATACCTACAACTTAAAAAGAAAGAAAAGATTTTAAAGTCTTCTACTGAGATGCCAGGAATGGAAGCTGTATTTTCAGTTCTGCTTCAGGAGCTTTTCAGATGATGCCCACACTCCCATGTGCTTACCAAAAATCGAATCAATATGCTTTGGCACATGGCAAGCACCTAATACAAAAATATGTTGAACAATCTTGAAATTTGCAATAAACTATATTCCTAAGTTTAATGCCCACTCTAAAGAGAAATCCATGTTTATTTGGTTGGATTTTTTTTGTTTTAATTTACCTTGAAATCTGTATACAGATCAATGGTTCACAGAGCAATTTCCTGAGCAAGGACAGTTCTCAACATCAGCAGATTTATGTCAAAGGCTGCCAACACATGAAGTCATTGAAAGAACAAACTTATATTTATCAGAAAATGAAACAATCTTGCAAACCTCTTTTCATTTAATCGCAGAAGTCCTGCTCTCCTGCCTATGATCCAAGCACCCATGGGGATTAAGAGCATTACAAGAAGAAACACTTCACCCAAACAAATTATTCTCTTACAAACACAGAAGAGAAAGAACACCAGATGTTCAAAAAGAATTGGGTGTAGATTTAAGAATCAAAAAGGATGATGAATATGGACCATGAAATAGAGCATTAAGCAATGTGATAAGCATCTGTTGAGTAATAAATCCAGTCTTTGTGCAGTTCTTTCTTCAAAGTGAACCTAATGGGGAAGTTTTTCAGTCAGAAAATACTGGTCCTTCTAAGAATGCTATTTTATGTTATATATTTATATATGTATGTTTATATATTATATATTTTTAATATATGTTTATATTATTTATACAAATAATCACCTACCACCAAATAAATATTTATCTATGAAATAGAAGCCTTGCACTTTTATCAACTGATATATAAATGGCTGCTTTTAAGGATACACAATCCAGATAGGAAGCTGTAAGTGATGCACCTCGTGAGAAAACACAGGCAGAGACAGATCCCTTGAACAGCACAGTGCATTTGCATCCCAGGTTTCTCCACTGAGCTCGGGATGGGCATCCTGGCATCACTGCAGGGACCCCAGCTAAGGCCAGAAACCTTCGTGAATAACAAATGTGACCTCCGCAGAATCTTAAAAGGCATTTATTTCAGTACATTTGCCTTGTACTGAAGTTTTGGATAGGGAAGAATTAACATCATCTCATCTTAAATAATCAGGCAACTCTGGGCTGCCTCCTCAGTTCACCACATAATTTTTCATAAGGAAAGCAGAACCATATGGCACATGCTATTTTAATTGTTTTGCATATTAAATACAGAATAGTTAATACTTCTTCTTTGTCCCTGTAGGAGACCAGAGGGATGACTGAGTGGCTCCAAACAGCCAGGTGGGAAGTGTAGGGGAAACAGGGCGAGATCCCACAGGTGGAATATCTCTGCTCCACCCACACCGCCTGAGGCTCAGCCAGCCTCTGTCCACACACACACAAATGGAGGCGGCCGAACGCAAGGCCTGACAAACATGGCGGAGTGACCCCACAGCCTGACGCAAAATGGTGGAGTGTACCACAGCCCCACACAAAACGGCGGAGCAACCCACAGCCCAACACAAAATGGCAGAGTGACCCACAGTCCCACACAAAATGGTGGAGTGACCGCACAGACTCACAAAAAATGGTGGAGTGTCCCACGGCCTGACACAAACTGGGGGAGTGTTCCCACAGCCCCACACAAAATGGCAGAGCGGCCCCACAGCCTGACACAACATGGCGGACTGTTTCTGACAGTTTCTCTCTCATGCCCTCACCCACAATGGCTCCACCACCCCCATCTCTCTCACCCCTACCCACCATGTCACTGTCCCCTCACCCACAATGGCCCCACCACCCCCATCTCCCCTACCCACCATGTCACTGTCCCCTCACCCAAATGGCGCCGTCTGTCCGTGTGGCCCCACAGGGACCCTCAGAGCGGCACCGTGCCTGGGAGCCCCAGGGGAGCAGAGCAGAGCAGGGCAGAGCAGAGCAGAGCACACACCCCGAGCTCTGAGGGCTCCCCTGCCATGGATTCACAGCCTGCTCAGAGCACGCTGCATCCCAGTGTTCACGATGAAAGGAGGCACCAATTTCCTACCAGCAGAGACCACCTTGGCTCATGCCAGCCCAGCTCAGCCTGGCAGCCTTTGCTGTAGGATATCAGTGCAGGACAGGCCAGAGTAGCTCCAGCAGGGAGAACAGGAATGGCCCCAGCTGACCCTCCGGGCTCTGCACAGGCTGGCTCAGAGGACAACTCACTAGACACCGCAATATAAAACTCCCATGTGACAAGCAACACAAGTAAGATCCACATCCAAGACAGAGTAACCACTAATGCCTTTGGAAATGATGCTTATTTCCCTGGGGTGTGTCTTATTAGCACCCTGGGCTCTGGTTTAAGTGGTTTGGAGCTTATCTGACTAATTGCTGTGGCCAGCTCTGGGTTTCTGTGGCTGCTCTGGACACCTTCAGGTGAGCAGCGGAATCCCCTGCAGATGCCTACGAGTGTTTGTGCTTTACTCCATCCCTGTGGCCTGAATGTGTACAACTCTTTTCTGAAGGCTGAATTCACAGGCTGTAGTTCCATGCTGTTACTTTAGAATAGCTTTTATCTGCCAATAGCTTACTCTGAAGTGAGTCTGCAAGCAAAACATCCAGAAGTGCAGGAAATCTGTTCCACTATTAGCATTTGAAGTCACTGCTCAAGTTTTACTACCCCTTTGCTCTGAGCAAACTCTTCCATTGTTACCCTTTATTCTAATGACGGATTAGAATTTCTAACTTAACTTCTAATACAAGAATGTTTTGCTGCTCATCTTTCACCTTCTCACTTTCGGATGTTCATTCATTATTTAACTTCCCACTTTCCTATTAATTTTTATCTGAGTTCTGCAGGTGATTAGACCAGTTTTGTTCATCTCTCACTGAACTGCAGATCAGCAGCTGCTGCACTGCTGTAACAGCTGTAATAGAGCAGTAAAATCATTTTTCATTATTTCTTCGCTCTTGGAAAATATCCACATCATACAAACCTCTCAGTGTCTGGACATAAAAACCATAATCTCTACCAACACAGAATTAAGCTGCAGTATTGTTCTAGGTCAGGCCTCACATTTTTTGTATTAATCAGCAACACAGAAACACGTGTACCACAGCACAAGGGCTCTGTCTTCCAGCATATCCAAGTGGAAGATACAGCCTGAGAGGAGAAGTGTCTCAGTCCCTGCATTTAATCACCTACTGCAACTCAGCCTCATCAGGCTTGGGGAATTCTTCACAGTACCTGGGATAGATCTGAGGAATGAAAACCACACTTTGGCACAAACATTCTCTGATATGACAGTGTAACAGGACTGGTTTTCACTCCTGTATTGTATCTGCAATCCAAATTCAGACTCTCTCCATCTTTCCTTCACAAGCTGCCTCTAGCTCAGTCATGGTAACAAGAGCAGAAATGTGTTTCCAGAAGACATAACATTTAAACTTACATCCTTCTAGAAATGTTAGAGCTCAGTTACAGGCCTGCTGCTGCAAATTACTACCTTGCCACGTTTCAGAGAATCCTCATATGTAAACAGGGTACTGCAAAAATGACACTGCCTCCTCCAATAATCAGTTGTTTAAATGAAGCAGATCAACATCCATTTTAGTCTAAAAATATCCTATTATTCTATATGTAGCCACAATATTATACAGCATTTCTGTAGGGTGGGAGGTTGGAAGTTAAATCCATAACAAAGTATAAAATCATCTAAGATATTGCTGCAACAGTAGAGGACATGAACTTTATTGAGCTTGAAGCAATTATCTCCAGAGGCTCAGGAACAGTTGCTCAGTGTTGTATCTGTCATACTACCTCAGTGACAATTTCCTCCCTTTATTCCTACTCCAGTGTTACTAAGGGAGTGATTGCAATGCCTTTGGAACCATTTGCTGTGATACAATTAGCAAAGAGAGTAAGTGAATTCCCTTCCTTCATCCACACTGCAACAACCAAGTCTAAAGAACAGATATTCATCTAAAACATGACTTACCTGAATGATTCCAGAGGATAAAAATACTCATCCAAATACCCTGAAATGCAACAGCACGTGGAAGCAGGTGGAGATCCAGCCCACAGCAGACTTGCAGTTACCTGCAGAACTCTTGTACAACCAAAGCACAACAAAGTGGATCCCTCTTGAAGGAAAATGTGCAATTTTGAAACAAAAGCTGCTCTTTGAGAATGGCACAGAGAACATAAAACTGCAGTGAACATTTAGATTTGAGTGCAAACTCTCTCAGGTATTTTTGTCCTTTCCTTATGAGAACCATTTCAGATCCAGCTTTAGATATCTTCATGCCTTTTGAGGGCACTTTCAAGCAAAATATCTGGTTTAATATTTCTAGAAAATACTTTACAAGTGAAAGGAGGAAAATGCTGGTAAATGAATACTTGACCTCTTTATAGTTCCAGTAAACACTGAATAAAGTCTCAAAAAGCTAATGGAATGTTGCTTGAGGGATGTTGTCTTTTTTGAGGGTCACATGAATGCCCCATCTCTTTCTGGTATTTATGAATGTGATTTGAACAGAGTAATTTTTTTTCCCAAAAATTTAAAATTTTCCCAAAGCACAAACACCACGTTGTTTGAGAACATATTTCCTGTAATTCTTGCTAGAACCCAAGGTGTAAATCTCACATGGAAATGGCAAATTGTTTGTGTGGGCAGAGGCTGGGTCCAGCACCAGTGTACAGCCCCCCATGGGAGCTGAAGCTGTCTCAGTGCTGCATATAATGAGATTTAGGAATTCATAAGGGAGCCCTGAAGGGGTAAAATGTGGGAGCCAGATTTAATGACTTAATGATTTGCTCGTGTTAATGCAGCATGCATGAAAAGATAAAGGTTCATTCTGGTCTTTTAAAGAAAAAGCCTTTTTACATGGTTTTTATAGTGAAATTAGATTCTGTTCACACAGGCACCTAAAAGCTGTACTCCTATTTATGTATCTTAGCATAATTACACAATTTAAAATGTCAGGTGCTGTAAATGTTAATTCTCAAATCATACATGCAGACACACAGCGGAGTTCTTCAAGTGCAGCTCAGGGCAGGCATGCTCCACACTCAATACTTTTCTCCCTTAAACAAGAGTTCCACCATGATTCTGTTGTTAAGATTTTGTGCAAATCAAATATGGGAAAGTGAGAGTCCTTGTTTACAAGAACATAGGAACAGAAATAACTACTGGTAACTTTTAGGGCTGGAGCTCTGAATGCTCATTTATAGTATTCATGAACTGAAGAATCATTTTATTAAATATTCATATTCATAAGAGTGGAGCTAAACATCAAGTTCTTTCTCCTGACTACTGCCTTCATCTAGAAGATTAATTAAATTAGGTTCTATAAGGGCAGTGATTTTTTTTTCAGAAGTCATTTGTAAAGGAATGGTCTCGTTATCCAAATGTTATCTTTGGGCAATAAATTCTGCAGCGTTACTGCAGGCGACACTACTCATATTAAATTAATGGATTGGAGAGCCTGATACTTCTTAATGAGCTTAATACACAGGGAAATTATTAAGTCAAGATTTTTGTTTAATATTAAAATATGCTGATTTCTCCTGGAAAAAGGAGATGGCAAACTCCATGAACCAGAAAAAATTATAGATTCCCTGCACTATGTTCCACAATGAGAAAAAGGCTGATAAGTAATGTTTCATAGAAAAATAGGGATTTTTTAAATGAGATACTTCATCACGATTTGAGAAAGTTCTGGGCAGAACTCAAATGCCCTCAGGCTGATGGAGGAATTGAGCCCAAGTTTCATATTTCTTAAACAAGCTGGCCTTAAAGATAACAGTGCAGTGGCACTGCCATCCTATTTGAATTTGTTAAGCAAAAACTTAGCTTTTCTGATTTAAAGAATGAGTGTTTTTAACCATGCAACAAATATTTCGTAACTTTTTTTTTACTTCATTTGTGCTTCTATCAAATCCTTCACCCAAAGCATGTTTAAAACACTTTCTCAAATTAATCTTTTCCATAAAGTTGTTCTTTAGTTGAAATGTGACTTTTTGCATTTTCATCCTAAATGCTGATCCAGTTCTTGCTATCCCTCTCCTCTCATTACTTGTTCATCCCTGCTCAGGACAGGGCAACTGTCAGGGTCCAGGAACCAAACTTCAGGTAAACTCAATGCCCAAATTATTAGGTGATAAGCCTCAGAAAAGCTTAATTTTATCCTCAGACAAATCTAAAAACTTTAAATGTCTCCAAAAATCAACATTACCTGGGAAAACAGTTTTGTGTCCTCTTTGGCTATATGTGCAGATACGAAATCCTCCTGTTAAGTAGGGAAATCATTTACACACAGCTAGGCCAACAAATTCAAATGCCTCCCAAATGTTTTTCTGTCACCTTGAATTCCTGCAGCTCCACTTGTTATTCCCTCTCCCTGCAAAGATCAAACAAGTTGATCTGCCTGGGCCTTGGCAGAGACTCATGTAGCATTTAATCCCTGTATTAGTATACATGGAAACACAATCCATAACATGTTCCATTCAAGATTAAACAGTTTGCCAAGTCTTTAAGCAGCCCAGATACACAAGTCTGAACCCAGGAACTGCCTCCAGCTTATGGTCCTACTCCAGTGCACACCCAAGGAACATGGAATGATTTTCTCTCACACCACAACTCCATCTGAGCAAGAATTTAGGTCAGCAGGCAAAGGGCTGAATAGAAAATGGCCCTTTTTTAAACAAAAAATATTTTAAAATTAGGTAAATTTTTCTTCTAAAATGTTGCTCTTGCTAATTCTATCGGGAATTTTTATGGTGTGCAATGAGATTAAAAAACCCCAAATTAAAAACAGTGCTAAAACTTATATATATGTATCAGCAATTACTTCTATTTTAATAGCAGCCTCCACTGCTCATCATTCTCCCAGGCAGTACTGATTTTTCAGCAGTGTGTACAAATCAACCTTTCTTAATGCTTTTCTTAATCATGCTGGTATCAAAGATTACAATATGAAACTACTTTATTTGAGGCATTACATATTCATTTTGGTTAGTGGGGAAAGAGATGGAGAGCTAAAGCTAAAATCCTGCTTAATTCTTGGAAACGTCAGCATTTGTATTCATTTCTCTGACATTATGATGTACCATTTGTAGCTGAAATAAATTATTTTCCCAAATTATTATCTCTCTGCTTGCAGAACAGCCTATTGAAAACACACATTGGTTCTATTTTGTTTCCTAATGTATCCTAACATATGCCTACCTAATTAAAATAAAGCTTTATGTATCTAACCATGAAGATATTGGAAACATTTATAAATTCTCAAAATCTGCCTATACAGGGAAAAGATATTCTACTTTTGTTTAATATTCTTCCATTCCCCTGATGTGACTTAAATGCTCAAACTTTGGATGAACTGAATTCTAGGCTTAACTGTTCCTTTCAAGTCAAACTGACACAGCTAAATTTATTGATATAAATACATCATATTTTTCCAGTGAGAATTTCTGTCAGACTAATGTTGTGTTCTATTATGGATAATTAAAGTGGCTCTAAAATATCATTTATATTAAGGGAAAAGTTAATTTACTGTGAATTTTTAACTAAGGGTCGCTCTCAATATTACTTATATAAAAATGCTAATGGCCTGAAAACTAATTTCTGTTTAAGAAAAAAAAAAATTAGGAAAACATATCTTCATCTTATTAGAATTCCAAGTCTAATTAAAAAACTACAAACCCAAGACAATAAGCCAAGATCCAAGATTCCTTGTGAAACCGTGGTATTTGACAGCTGGAATGTTTTGATGTGTTGGCTTTTTTAACATTGTTCTTTTGTCTTTTAAGATTTCCATTCCAGAGTTTCTAATATTTCTCAGTATTAACAAAATCTAGGTGCTGACTGTGAAGAACCAGGCTTGGCAGACTACACAATGGAATTCAGCAATGACCTGATCAAATTTAAACATCATCACTTACCAAAAAACTGGAATATGCCACACAGGTTTTCTATCCAATTCTTATTCTAGTCAATTAAAAATGGTATTGCCTCTGTAGGAATTGCCATGTGGAAAGGTACTGCTTGAGCTCTCTGGAATATGAACATCTCTTTTTTACCCACCTTAAAAGCCACCAAGGAGACTTTGACTGGAAACATCTAATTCATGAAGAGAATTTGGTCATTATTTTAAATATAATCCATAAAAGGCAGTGATTGCATACAGTCACACCCTGAAAACAGCAACAATTTGATTTTATGGATTACATTATGGATATGTTCATAGAAGAACACAGGATAAAATAAAAATAGCACTTCCAACTAAGTTCAGTGCTGTTGCCAGTGGTAGGCAGGGCAGGAATACCTCAATAGCAGGGATGGGACAGAGCTGGGATATGGGACTCAGCCATAATTGTTATTTCTTGAAATTAAGGAATGGTACCATTGTCTTTAACAGTACTGATTCTGAATGAAGCAGATTTCATCATTATTAAGTTAATTTAGTTTGGGAAATTGCCAGTTCCAGAGGAGAAGTAAACCCTGGAAGAAGCACTCTTCCAGGGTCTGAAGTTTGTCTTATCTCACAGACATTCTGCTTTTTGAGAAATGAGAGGCTCTAGGATGATTTGGAGGAGTTTAATAGCTTTCCAGAGAAAGTCACATGGATATGACAGATCTGCCATGGTTCCTCTGCTCATCCATCTTTGTGAAAAGGTAGAGAGATTCCTCAAGTGATAGATGCTAAATTAGGTTGTTCTGCATCTTTCTGAATCTTTTAACATGGGATTTGATGCTGAGGTTGAGTAATTTTTAAGACCATATGGAATCACTCAATTTACACCTGCCACAAACCTTGACACCTAAACTGTTTTTTCCTAACAAGCAAATATTTGTGAGCCAGTGCACTCCCATCTTTCTTCTGAAGCTAATGAAAACAGAATGGCAGAAAAACTCTTAAAAAAGGTTGTGCTCAACCGTTTTCTATTGGCTTGGGAAAGTGTAAAACAAAATTATCACTTGTGTACAAGCTCAGTGCAAGAAACAGTAAATAAACTCCATTCCTGTCTGCTGCTCTGGGCTTGTTTAATAGCACAGGGATAATTACAGAAATGGACTGGGTGCCTTCAGTAAGAGGGTTTATAGCTCTCTTACAAACACACAAATATCGTCACAGCCTCTTCCAAGAGAGAATTCTTCATAATATATGTGCATGTACTTCTCCAATCTTGACTAAAATCATATGTTGCATTTTCCAGAGTCCATGTGGTAATACATATTAGGGAATTTTTGCATAGTTGAAATGAATAAAAGATGTGAAGGCGAATTAATGTCATATCTCACCAAAACAACGAAAAACAAAACTATAAAGTGAACAGCAGGAACTCTGCTGTAAATGGGTAATGATAAATCACATTAAAAACAAGTGTAAATTGCTGAGATAACATTTTGAACATTTCCTCAAGATCTCAGCAGACCAAACCAGAACTGAAAAAAGAAATTAATTTTCCTGTCACCTTTACCAGGCTCCTTAGGTCTCTTTAACCCTTCCCTAATTGCTGCTTTCTGATCTGTCCCCTGCAGTGGCAGTACAGCAGAGAGCTGCCTGTGGTGACCAGTGACAAATGGGATGGATTTGAATGAATCTCACAGGGTGACAGGTCAGACAAAATGACAGAGTGCTGAATGCACTGAATACTTCTTTCCAGATCAAGAAAAAACAGAGAGGAGCCCACAGTTGTAGCCTCAGCAGTATCATTAGCCTTTCCATCTTGATGCCACAAGTGCACTCAGAATTATTCAGGATGACAAAGATGGTAAAAATTAACAAGATTTTATGCACATGCTGCTTTGCAGAAAAAAAGGAATTAATTTTAATTGATTCTTCAAAAGGAAATATGAATTTAAATTCAGATTTTGGTTTAAATAAATTATTGCTTCTGCAAAAAATCTAAAAAAGTGCTCATTCTATTTGGACCTTCCAAATGTCTTGGCCTTTAGAAAGACAGAAGCCTAAAATTTAAAACCTCAACTCTTAGAACATTTCCTGAATAAATACTAACATCAAGTAAACATAAAGTGCTGGATGTACTTGGCTCTGTCCAAGCTAAAACTGAACATTTGGGAAATGCTTAAACATAGGCAAAAGAGCAAAATTTGGAATTCCAATTCTGGCAATTAAGCCAAATATTTAATCTTTTGGCTTGTTTTCATTTTGCTTTATAAGACTGATGGATCTTCAAGATTTATTAAATAATTAAATGCAATACATACATTTATTTGCTTTTTAAACCAGTGGCTCCTTTTCTGAGTTATTTCTGGTTCTTTAGTTCTGATTCCTGGTGTTCTGACTTCCTCTCTTTCTCTCTGGTACAGACATATGAATTCATGGGTTGGTAAAAAAGATGTTACACTTGGAATAAGTTGGGAAGAACTTAAGACTGCCTCTGACTTAAGTCTGCCATAAGCAGAGCTTATGGAAAACCTGGGCAAACAAACTGGAGCTCAACAGTGCAGAAGAAACATTTCACAGATAAACTGCCACTAACCAGCAGGAATTTTGTCTGTTTTGGCAGAAAGAGGGAAATAAAGACAGTCTGGATGTAAGTTGAAGTTGTTGGGTTTGAGATTTTTCCTTATGTATATTAAAATTGATTAGAAAAATACATTGCTGCTGATGCACATACACTGTTATTATGGAAGGATTTAATGTATGGAAATCTGACTATTATGGCAAGATTTTGTTTGAAAGGCAGTGAAGAAGGAAAAAAAAATAAGCAGAGGATGTGATTATTAGTTATTCATAAGCATCTGAAGGTGTGCCCTGCCCAGATCATCCCTGATGTGAGTCCTGCACAGGGCTGCTGCTAATGAAATGCTAATAATCTGCTCCTTGCCCCTCACCTCCATTGATCTGAGCAGGCAGCAATGCAATTGGCTGCACTGCTTCCCTCTGAAAGGCCCTGCTGGCAAGTCCAGCAATTAGAAGCAATTCTTGTGCAATTACAGTAATTACTTAGGGGTCCTTTTACCTCAAGGACATTTGTAAACATTTCTTACTCCTAATTGTAACAGGAGCAGTGCCAATCACTGCAGCAGGAATGGCTTCAGCACATCTATGTTCCCTTAATTCAATTACTGCCATGGCAGAGCTACACAAGGCTGACAATGGGGGCTCTGGGCTCTGCCTTATCTTCAGCCCAGCTTACAGGACAGACAGGAGCCACCCTGCTGATCATGGTTTAGGATTACATTCAAACACCAACACATCTGGAGCATTTGTGCTGTTGGGGCAGTGGGTAAGTGTTAGGCTACAGCTCATTAGCAGAACATACCTGGCTTGTAACATGACCTTGCTACAGAAATATGCTGTGGGGACAATTAAAACCGTTGCTGTCAGTCTAAGATATGTCTCCTCAGACAGTATCATACCTCTCTGATCAGTATTTCATACCTCTCTTATCAGCATTTCCATAACTTGAAGCACTTCAGTAATGCTATTGAAAGCAATGATACTCCTACATTTAAAATGAAGCATATGCTGAAGTACCTGGATGATGGGTCTGAAAGACACCCAGAAACATCACAAGTACCACATTAATAACAATTTGACATGTTTAACTTTTTTCTAGCAGACCAGACATGTCCACTTTCCAAGAGATTAAAGATGCCTGGAGCTGGCTTTTTTCCTAATTACATAAAAGTGCAGTTGTCCTTATTTCTCCCTACACTTGGCTTTATAGCACCAGCACAGTTATTTGCATGGAAAGCTGACTCTTACCCCGTTTCTATATTTGCAGGATACTAAAACCACTTGATAAGCATGATATTTTGTGGCAAACAGTAGGATTGTGCATATGCAAAAGGAGTATTATCTGCAGACACAGTGCACTAGTTCAGATTAAATTCCAATGTCTATCACATCTCATGGCTACGGGCACTGCCTTTGTTATGGTGCATTTATGCAGATCCAGAAATGTTCCCTCTGCTTCAGGGCACCTGCAGCTATTCTTGCCTGGAAAAGGTCACTGTGTTACAGGAGCCATCACCATCAGAGACAGGACACATTTCCCCCAGGCCACACCACCTTCCTTCACCTTCCTAGGGAACACTGGGCTTTAATTCCTGCTGGAGTAAGGATACACCATCAGATGGCCTATTGGTTTTTAATGGAATTGTAGTGGTTGCACTTACAGAAAAACTGGTAGGGAGAAGGGAAAGCAATGCATGATTTTTTTGGGGGGTGTTTGTTTGATTTGTTTTCTTAATTTTAGAGTACTGAATCACATGAGGAATCCCTCGTATCAAACAAGGACTCCAGCATCACAGAGCAGGTGTGGTAAAAGAAAACTTTATGGACTTTCTAAACCTCACAAGTCCAGGGAGTTCTGGCAATCCAGCTGCACCAAGACCTAAAATTTTGAAAATCTCAGACTTAGCCTGTAGGTTAATGCTGACTGAATCCCAGGTTTGCTCCCTAGCAAGGAATTGCTGGGAGAATCTGAACTTACACCTCTGGAAACAGTAGGATGTAATGTTTTTACCCTGTGCTCAAAGGCATTAATGACAGTTTGTGTTCCATTGTGGCTTCTCAGATTGGAGGATGAGGATGTAATCATTCTGGCTAGATATATATATAGAAGTAATTAAAATCATCATTGTTTTGAGGAAACATGGAAAAATGGTGCCTTGTGGCCTGGTCAGATCCAACACAAATGATGTTTTTTTGGGAAATGTACTTAGCTAAAATCTTTCAGCTCCCACCTGGAGTCCTGGACAATGTGTAGTTTATATGCTAGATGCCACAAAGATTTTCCACCTGATCCTTAACAAAAGCTTTTTCATCTTCAGAAAATGGAGTGCCTAATCTTTTAGGTCATTCAGAATCACTTCTAACCCAAGAGAATAATGAAGAACAAAAAACCCCAAACCACAACCACACAAAAATCATTGAAAAATTACAACACTTACAGTAATTTGTAAGGATCTTGCTTCCTGGCTCCAGCATCTCAGAGATTGTAAAAATGCTTAGTTACCTTTTCCAACCAGCAGCACTGTGTAATTCTTAAAGCCACATCTTCCTTGCTGTCTCTGTCAGGAAGACAATGAGGATTGCCAGGAGCAGCTGCTTTGGGCAACCTGTGTCTCCTCAGCCCAAGGTAAAAGGAGCCAGCAGAGTCCAGCATCACCACACAGACACTGGAGAGAAATAACATGAACAGACAATTAGATTTTTTTCTCCCCTGTTCCTGTCAAAGTTGCTTAATTTCCAGCAATTTTTGTGGAGTTTGACCTCCACAACCCTCCCCTCACTTAACAAGACACAAAAGTCACCTGTTGTGTGTCACATAGTAGATGTTAACAGGAGCCTTGCTCTATTCACTACTCTTTTTTCCTTTCTTGAGTATCACACCAAGAGGAAGCACAGCACAGAAGATGGTGTTGTTGAGAATGAAGTGTCTACACTAAGAAATTCTCCTGCTAGTTTCAGGAAGACAAATTCTTTGCCAAACACCTTGGCAACATTCTCTCCCTTGTTTCTCTCTTCTGCCACATCAGTTCATTTAAACAGAAGTGGTGGAGTTCACAACAGCATGAAGCTGGGAATGCAGATTGCCACTATTTTCCAATCAGGTGAAAAGGTTGACAGCCCCTTTCAAAACCCAATTAGCAGAGCCATTTATTGCCAGGCAAATTTTCCCTTACACAAGTGCATGTTTTATGGGGTTCTGGCTGCAGGCCACTCAAGGTTTTAGATCAGTGGAGGCATTTCACATACATCATTCCTTAATAAACTTGTGCTGCTCTTTAGAATGAGTGCTTATGCAGGATGCTCCACTAGATTTGTTCTCAGCTGCCATTTCAACAGAAGAGAATGAAGTTTATCCTCTTCCTGCTCCTTCATTTCCCCTCCAAAAGTGTTATAGGACATAGCTGCCTCACCTGGGAACACCAGAGCTGCCCAAGACAGTGCTGTGTCACCTCCCTGTGTCCTGATCCTGCCAACTCAACGTTACTTCCCTGGCAACTCTCCTCTCACTGCCAGCTTTCAGTGACTGGAGGAATTTCCATCTTCCATTTCCTCTTCAGCAGGGACTGCTCCTGGTGTGCTGCTGCAGATGTTTGAAGAGATTCATCAGAGTCCTACGCCAGAAACCAAACTCCTCTTGAACATTTTCCAGCTGGCCCCAATAGCAAGCTATGGAAGCCCTTCTTCAAAGCTCCTGAGAATGAAGAGAGCCCAAAACTAGCTTAATTAAACTGTTAAGCTTCTATTCACATCACTGCATGCAACTGCAGGATAATGCCCTTGGGTTGCTTATTTTTTCCCCCCTCCATATTTTTCTTTTTATAAACACAGTGCCATGGGGTTGTTTCTTATTTTATTTAGAGATGCACTGATGTGAAGCAAGGGCTTAGTCTGATCAGAAATTGCTTCTAGTTATCCAGAGCTCAGTGGTACACACTTCACTGCTTGTCTTTTTCCCCTATGATAAGCAGAGGAATAGCTGTGGTTATGTCACTGCTTTTTGTTGTTGTTACTTATTTTTGTCTCTCTCTTGTCATCATTATGCAATTTATGATAGAAGAGAACATCAGCAACAAAAGCCCCTCAAACCCTGATAACTCAGGAACAAACACACATTCTAGTGCCTGGTGTCTGACAAGTAAGAAAAACTGGGTAAGGTGTAAGGTTTTTAGGTAATATTTCAAGCAATTAATTCCTCAAACAAATTCCTTGTGAGTTCTCAAAAACAGTTCTGGACATGCTCTCATAAGAGCAAACCACAACAGCTTCTATTGCTACTGTTTAAGGAAGACATTTCCTTCACAGAAAGGATTTGCTCCAGAACTTGAGATCATGAGTTGTAAATGCAGATTATCTTCTTGTTGGAGACACAGCAGGAGATGTCATGGGAAGTTACCTGTCAGTGAAGTCACTGATAAAAAGTATTTCTAAAAGCACACTTGTAATACCCAAGACCCTGTAAGGAGGTGTGAAATTCAGCTGTATCATAAACTCACTCCCTATCTAAAAAACCACTCCATCCAAGCTTCATGGCTCTTTAAAACCTCGGGGAAGACTTTTCTTCTTTCACTATGGGATGGATTATTTCTACTTCTTTCTTGATTTGTCACTCTGCTACCAGCAGGCAGCATTTTGACTTGGTACAAGACAACCATCACTCTCAATGCACTGTTAAAAAGGTCAATAAACTATGAAGTAATTATGGCAAAGATCCTCTGCCTCCAGGAATTAATTCCATTCTCCCCTTCAATCTCTGATCTCAGAGGTCAGTGTCAGGAAATCAGTTCCAAAGAGTTTCTCAATAATCAGCCTAGCAGAAGTCTAGATCTGTGTAATTCTGTAGCTCTTTAGAGCCAGAACTAAATGTATTTTCTTCCCAAGTCTCTGCAAACACCTACACAGAATTTCACAGCTTGCAAATGTCTCAGTGCCAGAAGTCAAGTGACAGAACACTTAAAGCAGAGTTTGTGGCTCTGGGACCGTGGCCACACCAAAGGCAAGGTCCAAGCTCCCTGTTCCACAGGCAGGAGCTAACCTGAAGGATTAGAAAGCCTTTAAGGAGCCCTGCAGTGAGGCTGAGCTGCCAACAATTAATTCTAAACTACATCTTAGTTCCTTATGCTCCACAGTTATTTCACTGAAGTTAAAACCCTGCCAAATCCTTCTCTCTCATCCTGACACGAGGAGTTTGGTGACAGCAAGAGTGTTTCTGTGTTTCTACAAACCTGGAGGGATAGACACATGTGTAATTTGTTTAGTGTATTATTTAAAAATGTTAACTCCAGGAAGAGCTTAGGACTGCGACCTTTAAACTTTCTTCTCTGACATGAAAATTCAGTAATACACAGCATGGGGATATTTGGCATGAAATGAAAATGGCCACAGATTTAATTAAAATGTAAGTTATTGTTAGCAAGAAAGGTCATGCTAAGAAAATGTAATTTCAGGAGTATATTAGCAACAACACTCCACTGTTATTTGCATGTGAAATATAGATTTTTGTACTTGACATTTAGAAAGGAAATTGGAACTCTTTATAATGGATGCTTGAACACTTTTGTGTTCTTGTGCTGCTTTTGTTCACATTTTTGTGTAATTGGCTGGATCTTACAAGAGGAGTTACATTTTTTTCTCTATGCCTGAATGCCTAACTGATCTGTGAATTAGCTCACAAAAGCAGATATAAATTGGAATAGGAAGCAAACTGCAGCATAATCCTTTCATGGCTACAGCATCAGAGGAGCTCAGACTTCCACAAGATTTCCTTATTTTGGGGTAAATCAGTTAATCACCCACCTTACATAGGAACATTTGGGGTTTTTTAACATTCCTCAGGCAGAGTGATTTTAATGGTGACCAAGACCCTGTCTCCATGTTGTTTATAGGGCACTTAAGTGCTTGTGGAGAGGAGGCAAAGCTTTTCCTTGGAGAGAGTGCTTGTTTTATGATCTGCTAATAAAAGTAACGGTGTGTCATACAAATCAGTCTAACTCCGGGGAAAGTGGGAGGTGAAGGCAAAATGCATTGGCTTAATTGAAAGCATTTGTTTAAAATATATCAATACAGTGGGTTGTAACTTGAAAGAACACTCTAAATATAGCCACGCTCTCCTGGTGACTACAGAGAGGCGTCTGCTCCCTCACAAGAGCTTTTTAATGATTTCTGCACTCCTAATCCTGCAGGAGCAACATCAGTGTGAATGAGTCTGTATAAATGCACCTTCTGCTTTATCCACACCCTCCAGTGCACTCCAGGTGTGACCAGGTGTTGTTGAGAAGACAGAAAGCACTGCAAGCACTTGCTGTGCCATTTTGGCCTCCAGAGCTCCTCAAAAAGCATTAGCAAGCCCAGCACTGAATACCTGGCTGGAAATAGCTTACCTTGTTTTGGGGGGACTTTGAGTTTCAGCTCTACACAGCAGAAATTATTTCATTCCAGGGAACTGAAATATTGGGTACAGTAGGATGGCAAACCAAATTACCTGAGGAAGAATCTGAATTGTAAGAAAGGCTGATGAAACTAAAAATAATAATGCACATTGTTTTTTATCCTCTCTACCACCACAAAAACGAGGGACAGGACCCTGTGTGAAGTACAGATACATTACTGTCCTCAACTCCTTGTAATGGAAATAAAGCAGCCTGCAGTTTGAAGCAAGCCCTCCAGTGCCCAAGGGAAAGGGCCAGCTGAACAGGAAAATGAACACAGAGATGCCCAGGCATCAGCTGATGCCTGTATTACAGAAAGATCTGCCCCCCAGACTCAGACTTGCCTGAATGCCTTGGAAGCCAGCTGTGAAAATCTCTCAGCCTGTTCCCAGAGCCTGCAGGAGAGCTGAGCCTTCAGCAGCACAGCGAGGCTGTGTGCAGTGCCTCACTGCAGCCAGTTTCTACCTCTGGATTAGGGTGATTCTGGTGTTAAGGATCTTCAAGCTCGACCACAAATGCTCTGTATAGGACATCAGAATGGACTGTACTATCTGCTGGATGACAAGCAGCTCCACATAATTGTTAGCACTCAGTCTTCAGGGGTTTTTTTCTGCAAAGTCCCTTACTTGCCTATCAGCAGGTCAGCTTTTATTTCAAATACTGAAAGGAGCTTGTCTAATGCCAGCTAAGTAGTGTTGTACAAAGAAGAGGAATGTGTGTGATGGAAACACAAAAGTGTTTGTTTCCTCAATACAGACGGATTAATAAATTAATGTGCAAGCTTTAAATCTGATGGAAATAAACCAGAAGCACAACATTCTCAGCATCAGTGCTTAACACCACCTTTACCTCACACTGTGCAGTAAATCAGAAGAACAAGCAAAGGGTTAATAGATCCAAAAAGTCAAGATTATGTATTTTCTGACTGTAGTTTAAAACAAAGTTACAGAATTGGACATCTGACCTGTGGTCTGATACAGCTAGTACATAGACAAAATAATAAATCAGAATATTTTGCAACTGCACTTTCAGAGATCAATTTTTTGTGTACTAGTGCATTCTAAGTAGAAATGTGAATTAAGCCTTAAAACTCAGTCTTTGAAAGGAAAGGAGTTCTCAAAAGCAGTACAAGCAAAGGTGTCACCTGAGCAGGTACCTTCCAAGCCAGTCACAAATAAAACAAACTCTGCCAGGGGATCCTGGATAGATCTCTTCCAAACTGCAGAAAATTCCCCACTGTTAATGAAATGCCACTGTAATTAGTGATGGGGTATCCTTCAGACTTGCTTTTAATCAATTCCACATCTAACTTGGCTTCATGCTATCTACAAAGGATGCAGGGCAATACAAGTTCAAAGGCTCAACAGACACCTAAACACAGTGCCACAGTTACCAGCTGCATTCATGATGCACAAAAATACCAAGTTCCTTTGACACCCTGCAAGTTTTGTTCTTTATTCTGAAATAAATGTCACTGATCACTTCTTAGACTTCTTCTCTCACAGCGGAAGCATGGTGGGTTTTTTTCCAAATAAATTCTTGTGGGGTACCATAAATAACCCCCCTTCTTATAAAGGCATTTAATCTTGGGCAAAAGGGGTGAAAGAAAAGGTTGGGATGTGCTAATACACATCTTGAATCTCAGATCAAGGCAGCTTTCAAGGCATCTAGGAATAGCAGACAGGTAAGAGGAAAGAACAGAAATACAAGGCAAAAGTATGTATTTCTGGAGATCATGAGGGGAAAAAATTACTTTCAATATGCACTTCTATAAAGCAGCAAAGTACGCAAATATGACAATAATAATTACAAAAAGTAAACTAAGTAATTATCAACAGAAAAATCACCCTTAATAAAATATCCTTAGGGAAAAAAAGCCATATACACTGAATATTCACTTTGAGGTCAGTGTACCCAGAAAAAGCCAATGTTCAGGACCAAACAATATTGGTTGTGCATAGTAGGGAATTAGAGGAAAATACCACAGCTGTGCTTCATTTATTATTAAATAGTAAATTAGCAGTGAAATACAAGATTCTGTAGGAAGGGAAGCAGGACCTTTGAATATTGTCCCCAATGTGTGTTGCTGCAGGGGTGATTGATGCCAGACAGCACCAGAGCATGGCACAGATTAATACCCTGCCAAAGGCAGAGGTGTGTGGGAATTGTGCCAGCCCCTGAACGTGGATATTATTCTCTGCTTTGGTATATACATACAAATACAGCAGTTTAACTCCATTTGAAGGAAAAAAAAAAAAAAAAAAACCTACTGTAGTCTATTTATGCTGCCTGCTAATGGGGGTCCATGCTGCAGGTGCATAATTGTCTAAAGCCATCACTTCCAAATGAAACCAGGCATTTTTACTATTTGCTCCCTTTCTTCCTTTACCTCAGCAGAAACCTTGCATTTACTTTTTCCCAATGGGAGGAGGAACTGCTGCCAGCAACTCCGATGGGACTGAGCTGATTAACTGATTAGCATCCTAAAGCAGGAGGTTAGAATGCGAATTTTCTATTATGGAGCAATTGCCATTGGAAAGTAATCTTGTTTATTAACTGCCTTTTTATCTTCTCTGGAGGGTTCCCTGACACAAGATAATGGAATTTGCTCAGTCTTTAGTGTTTAAAACTATAATCATATCCAGAAAAGCAAGCATTTACTGTGTCATTAAACCAAGGTAAGGAAGACTGACTTGAAGAGTTCTTGATGCCTTGCAAAGCCTTTTATCATTTCAATTAACACTGCCAAATGTTCTGCCTTATATTGCAGGCATAAATGAAGTTTTACAGCCTTTCTAGGTGTGTTTATGTCCTAATTAATTCTAGCTACTGAGATTAGTTGCAAGAGTGAGACTACACACAGAAAACTCAGGAAGAGCTGATAAAGGGCAGGGCCATGAAAAGCAAATTTAGTTGCCATCTACCCAGGGAAAGGTGCTCAAAGGGATAGTGTCTGCTCAACTTGTTTACCTGCTAACTTCATCATTTCTAAGAGTCAATTCAAAAGTTCTGTTGCCTCTTCTCCCTGTCCTCTGACAAAGGAAAAATGACCTCACAAAACCATGTTTGTGTTTCCTCATTCCCTGTGACAACTGAATGTCTCTGTACCCAAGATGTCCCTCCATCCATTTTGCCATGGAGCAGAATCCCTCTGAGCAGGATTCTGACTGTTTGCTCTTTGTTCATTGTTCTCAGCCACAGCACCTGTAATTTCCTTACCAGGAAAGCCACTGCCTCCCTTGGATATTCCCAACCTCTACTCCAGGTTTCCTCTCTCCTTCTGCCTTTCTCCATTCCTGAGCAGAGCCAGGGACATGTCCCCCTCCCCCTGCTGCCCTGTGCTCCACGTGCATGTGGATGCCAGTGCAAGGCAGGGCAAGATGGATTGATCTGAACAGATTGGCAAGCCCCAGTCTCAGGCTGAGAATCACAACAGTATTTCTCAGGTCGTGCGTTATTACTTTTCATTTGTTGTTTATTGATTAACTGTCAAGAGTAAGATCTTGGTTTTTAAAACAAGGCAGCTGTGGTGGCCTTTTTTTAAAAAGTTTATAAAAGTGAATATCTCACAGCTAAGTAGGTGATGGAGCACTGCTGTGTGCTAAAATCTCTGCTCACAGCAACCTCTTAAAATGAGGCATTAATTTATTTTTCCAAATCAAATACTCATGTTTTCTGCAAAGTCTATTCCTACTAGCTTTTCACACAAAAAGAGTTAATTTTTGTTTCTATTGGAGAAAAAATTGTATACATAGTGTGCTCCCCTTCACTGCATAACAGCACAAAAAAAAAAAAAATTTAAAAGAAAGAAAGAAAGAGCAAAATTTAAGTGAAAGCTGAAATTCCAAATTCCATTACGACAATAAAAGCCTTTTCATTCATTAAAAGTTAAACTTGTTTCTTACAATTACAATTTTAACAACATAAAGTTAGGTTTAAATCACTCTTGGAAAAATTCTGAAGATTCTGAAAACTTTAAAATATACATTTAACTGTATTGAGAAATTAATATAAAATTTTCATCTACATATATGTGTGTTAACAGTTTGCCACTCTTAGAATGCCTCATTTATAGTTCTCATAACCAGCTGAAGATTCAATAACTCATCTCAACAGAGTGTTTCAGAGCAGTGTCACTCCACAGCTTTTGCTATGGGACACCACAACAAAGGCACATAAAGCAGATTATGTCAAAAGCTCTGCTCTCCCCATTTGCTTTGCTGTAATTAAAATAACTTAGCAAATTCGCAGCAAAGAGCAAATATTTACAGGAGGCCTGAAGCTCCCTGTGTTGTGTGTACAGAAGGAATGAGAGCATCCTAATCCCACAGACTTTTCTGCAACAGGCAAACACTGTTATTACAAAATTCCTGTTTTCTGTCCCTGCCTCCCCAAGCTGGGAATCAGTCCTGTGGCCTGGATGTGGAAAGCACTCAGTCAAGAATGAAAAGGACTGGGATTTTTCTTGCTGAAATAAGAAATCTTAATTGTGAATTAGAAGAAGTAGCTTGGCTATTCTATCACAAAAGACTAGGTTTCCAGCATAGTTAATTTTATATTTACTCTATTTTGATGCTAATTAAGGGCACATTTATAAAGCAATGCCCTTAAAAAATTGCTTTAGTAAGATATCTAGGTCAACCCTTATGGAGAGGCTTGTTTTGTTGTACTGAGAGAGGTATTTTCTCTACATGTTTCCAATATGTACACCAGCAATAAATATCATCACCCTTGATTAACCAGACAGAGAATATCTGAAATGTGAATATTCTATGTGGCTGTACAACTGTATAAGGCAAGAGTTAGTACAGGTAATAAAAGAGTGATTCTTTTCTATTTCTTGTGCTAACATGAAAGAACATAAAGATCTGTCAAGAAATAATCAGAATAAGCCATTCTGGATAAGAGAACCAATTGTTTCTCATTTACAGGCTTCTCTAAGTTATTGGTTTTGTAGGGACTTCAGATACTACATGTTAGAATTAGATTTATCAAGACAAAATGACATGTCTAAGCTCCTTACCACGGAATTCAATCAAGAAATTTCAGTATAAATCAACACAGAAAACATTATCTTAATTATGAAAGCCACCTTGCATATAAATACCCTGTTTCTGACACGTTATTTTTCATCTCCTTCAACCCTGGAAATTGTCCATGGGCTGAGAAGCAGCTGCAGGCTGGGGAAGGGGCTCCCTTTTACACACCTGGCAGGATTTACTTGGGGCAAAGAAAAACAACATGTTGGCACTGGGCCTAACTTATGAACCAACTACAGCACAGAAGATGCTGATATTTATTACCTAACCCCTCTGGGAGTTTTCTTTTAAGGTTACATGAATATCCTCAGGTCTCTCTGACAGGTCCTGTAACAACATGGAAGTGATTGTGGCAGGTTGGTTGTTGCCTCATTGTTTAAAGCAGTGACCATCACACAATGTATTTTTCTCTTAACCCTTAAACACATGTTGGGAAACCAGAGAGAACTGAAAATTATTTGAGACTTTTTTCCCAGGACAACAAGGCTAGGAGAGGAGAGATTTATTGTAATTTATGTATAAAACAAATGTGATTTAGAAGTAGCCACAGGCTGACTCTAATGACTTCACAAGACCCTAAATGTGTGTTTTTAACTTTTCCATAGCAGGCAAGGAAAAAAATGTATTAGTTCACCCATTTTTTTAAATATTTGGACTTTAATCAGGGCAAATTAGATATAAGGAGAGATTTCCTTTTGCTAAGTGAACTTAGTATCTGGCAAATGGTGGAGGACCTTCTTGAGGAAGGCAAGATATAATCAATAAGTTTTTATTAAAACCAGGTTTGAAAAAAAGTTCAGGCACCCAAAAAATAATCCTTACTAGGGAAAAAGCAAAGGCAAGCAAATTACCCTGAAAGAAAATTAAAAGCTATTCAGAAAAATTAGAATGACAACAATGAGCTCAACAGTGATACAGTTATTGTTTCACACTCCAAATGCCTTTGGAAAATTTTCAGTTGCATGTCTCCTTTTTAAAATGAACTTTTTACTCTGAAAACCTACTGACCTCTCCATAGTTCTCTGCATATTTTTTGCCTGCTAAGACACAGGTAATTCATTTCACTTTGCAAATTCAACTGTCTCCTGCTGAAAAAAAGGAAAGGCTCCATTCTGTGTGCACAAGACAATGCTTTTCACAGTTATAAAACGTTTGCAGGAGTTGCAGTGTGATTCAACATTTTAATGGACAGTGAATGGTGGATATGTAAATATTCATTCTGCCTTTCTTCCATATATTCTGCAGGTTGCACAATTAAGTGGCAAGTATCAAAAAAATATAAAGGGAATGTTTTCTTTTTCTGCTTGTACAAGAATCAACAGTTAAGCTACCTGTGCCTTTTTTCATGTTAGAGCATTTTACTTTTTCTCAATATGTACTTTGGGGTTTTTTGGTTGTTTTTTTTTAAAATGGTAATGTAATGACACTTGATTAAAAGCAAACAAACCTGATCAGCCAAAAGCTCCTCTGTAATCCCAAATGCAATTCTCACCAGTTTGCTTTCCTGATAGCAAGACTGGCTCTTGGTATCTGCCATCTGCTTTCAGAAAAAACCTGCCCTCCTGATTTCCCCACCTGTGGCATTTTTATTGTTCCTGCTTTCCTCCTAAGGAAAAGCTGGGATATTTGAGAGTTTCTAATTGGATTAGAAATTTGTTTATAAGAGCTATGAGGTTTCTTCCTGCCTACCCAGCAACAGTTTTGACACTTAAGTTTTAAGAACTGCTGGGGATTACAAGGACAGCCACTCTGCATAACCACACAAATCAACAGGCAGTGTTTGTTTCTGCCACTCAAAGCAAGCCAAGCTTTATTTGCATGAACTCAAGAAATTTGCTAAAGGCCAGCATCACTCTGTGCAGTGTGTTCCTCTACTGTGTTATACTGTGGGAATAATTCACTTATCTCCTCTCTATTTCAGTAGAGCAGGTAAATTACAAATGAAGACTGTTCATTGAAAGCAAAGCAGTGCTAAGGATGGTGCTGCCCCTTCCCACTGGGCAGGCTCTTCCCAGCACTGCACTGTGGGATGGGGCACTGCCAGCTGCTCCAGGCTTGGAGGGGGCACCCAAGATCCACACAAAACCCTCCACTGAAACTGAGCCTCCATACTGACTTCATCCTACAAGCAAATCACTGGTATTTTTCTCTCTTCCCCAGCTTGCAAACAAAATCGTTCAATTCACTGCAGAGAGAGGCCACAAATTAATTGATCTTTCCCTAGAGTTCATTTCTATCAATAGCAAGCTATTAGCCCAGGCCTGTGAGTGAAAGGAGGCACACATTAGTGCTGGGCCATTAGTATGCTCCCTAAGCACACTGGAAATGTCATGGGAGTCTGGGAAAGAGGCACAGAACCAGGTGAGTGACACTGCTGACATAAGGAGACAAAGGAAATGGATCTTATACCTGGAAGTCAAAACTTCCCAGGTAAACTCAGGCTTAGAGAGACAAAAGTGAAGGGCAAAAGCCAGGGTGGAAAATGCCAGCTGGGCCTCTCTTCAACCAACCTGGACTGAATATCTTACTCAAAAAGTTACCCTAAAATTCCTGCTGGAAGTTAATTCTTCCAACTACTATTGTGAGAACTCAGCCTACCTAACTAAACAGTGGATGTGGAACATCTAGGAGTGAATATTTAAGGAAAATGCAAGCCACACACCAAAATGAATTTCTGAATCAAATACTGAGGACAGAAGTCCTGCTTAGGAGAAAGCCATTATGTGTTGACATTTATCTTAACTGCCTTCAAACACATTGAATCCTACAGCCTGGATTCTCATTTCTTGGGGAGGTGTTTCATTCCTGTACCCATAACCCAGAGCATAAAATCAGATCAGTTTTCCTCTCATTTGTACAGTTCATACTGTGACAGCTGGACTTCATTACAGATCTTATTGTCCAAAGACAACTTTTCCCATATTTTCCTTTCCCCTTCCTCTTGTGTGGCTGATGAAGCAAAATGAGAAATCCAAGCCAAAATATCACTCAAAAATTTAAGAAAGAAACCATCCAGTTCAAATGCCTGTTTGGCAATCACAGAAACTTGTCCACTTTTCTTACTCTTTCCAAACATTAAATCAAGTAAGAGTTCTTTAATCTTGCCACTTCCTACAGAGACACTCTTCATTCAGCGACTGCCAGTTTTGCTTCTAGGTAAACTGTGAAGATATATGATGGCAAGCTCAGGAAAATACATTTCCACATGCTTATTAATTTCTTTAATCTAAAATCAAATGCCCCCTTGTTTTTGTGTTTGAAATACACCTCTGCCATCACAAAACCGCCTGTGAACAACGAGGAGCTTTTTCCCAGCCACCGCAATCTGGCATCCAATGATCTCTGCAAGTTGCACATTTAATTAGTCTGAGAAACTCATTAAGGTATCTGAAATATTAAGATGACAGCATTGTTCTAACTAGCACAGTGCACAATCTAATATGGCAGATGGCACAGGCTGCTGACACCTGGGCTGCTTTGCCATCTTGCTGACAGATACAAACAGTCAGCAGTATAATTGTAAGATACATAATCATAAAAAAGGGTCTCAAAATAAAATACCCATCAAATCTTCTGCTTTCTGGATGCTTGTTTGTTCATAAAGAGGCATTTTGTATTCAATCACTGGGTTTGAAACAAGAGATGCACAGGTTGAGGCTTTGTTGTTATTTCTTTAAATGCCACTTAGGATTTTATGCCCCGCTCCACCGAGGAGCCGAGCGCGCTTTGCCTCCTGTGGAAGTGACAAAGCTGTGCCGTGGGGGTCAGGAGGAACTTTATTCCTCCTCACCTGAATGCTCAGATGACATATTCACTTTTGCTCCTCATTAGTCCAGACTCAGAGAGCACTTCCAACGCTCCAGGGGATCTGATTAAAAATGGACAGGCTTTAGGATGCTGCAGCTTGCCACAGCTTTTACCTCCACTGCTCACACTGAAGCGATGGGAGCTCTTTCTCCACTCCAGCAAATTGCAAGGTATTTTAGGGTTTGGAGAGATATGCATGGCCCAGACAATGCAAAGTTAATTAGCAAATCTTGAGCCACATGGTGTGCCTGAAATCATATTGAGTGTAGAGAAAAACGTCATTGAAGGTGTTTGTGGAGAATTGGTATTTTGTTTGCACGCCTGGGTAGCAACGGCAGACAACAGCATAGCATCAATTCCCAGGAGAGGGAGAGGGGAATGTGTGTGTCTTACAATCAGCTTCTAAAAAAAAAATCTCTACCATTAAAAATTTCTCCAATACCTAATCCCTCTACAGCCAAAATTTTTAAAATTGCCTCATCAAATCTCCTCAGAATTTCCAAGAGACCCCATTTCCTTTTGATTTGCTGTCAATTAAAGGAACAGAAAAATAATTCAGGACTGCTTCAATTGCCAGGACCAGGTCAGATCTCACACACTGGTTTGCTGCAGGACCTGATGAAGAGCCTTTCCAAAGAGGGAGGAAAAACAGGTCTCTGATTCCTGGGATATATTTTCTATCATCCAGGTTGCTACTGCAGAGATGAAATAGAGCATTATTCTCACAGAGAACTAGTGTAGTAAAATGTTTCCCCCCTGCACCACTAGTCTGTCTAGTGAAATGATGATTTGTAGTTGAACTTTTAAAACCTATTCACATAATTTCACATGAAATTGTTCCAGAAGCTTGGATTGCTGCAGGTAGCTTTGTCAGAAAGTGAACTGCAAGCTTTAGTGCTGCAGTGCTTGGGGGTTATTTTTCATTATTGAAATCAGCCTGGACACCTTCCACTGATCAATGCAGGATATTAATTTCTTGCATTTCCTGGCATAAATATGTATCATCAGCACTGACTTTTTGTACCACAGCCCCAAAAGGGCAAAGCATGCCAACCATGCACGATGACAGATTTGCAGGGCATGAAAACGTGTTTGAGAAAGCTGCATTTTCACAAACCTCAGTGTATGTATATGTGTGTGCAGATATATTTACTTACTTATTTATCTGTGCTGGCATCACCTCTTGTGCTGTTGATGCCACATCTCCTGATCTGTATCTCTCACCCTCAGGCCAGAGGCAGGGCTCACCAGACTCTGTTAGAGTGTTCCTTCCCAGCAGAACACACCTTCCCTGCCCTCTGTGCCAGACACTGTCCTGCAGTGAGCACTGCTCTTGCACAGGACACACTGATGGTACTTGGCAGAAAAATAATGCTGTGCTTTTCTTCCCTGAGAAGAAATTGAACAGCTTACAGCACAGCACAACAGTTTCTAAGCTCAGGAAAATAAAATGCTATAAAAATATCACATTACTCTAGCTTTTAATCTCCTGCTACTATTTATTAAGAGCTCACAGAGCTGGTCCACTCAGTAATTTAATGATATATAGGCAATGTTAACCTTGTGTGATAGTCTGTTAGTCAAGTAGAAGTATCCATACCCTATGGGAAGATAAGAATTAAGTAGATTTTTTTAATACTGACATACAAAATAAGTATAGAGCGTAACATGTTTTGTCAGTTCCAAGCAGACCTTTGGAAATACAATGAAAAAATAAAGTGAGTTGGAGGCTTAGAGTAAATCCCTTAATTAAGCCAAAGGAAATCAACTGGCCAGATGTTTGAAAAATGTCCTCTCTGTTCTATCCCATTTCTGAGACTGGTGCACAGTCCCTTCCAGGACAAGTCTTACCACCCTTTGGCTCGAGCAGATTTCCTTGTGAACTCTCCCCACCAGAAAGCATTTGTTATTTTGATCAGATGTACAAAGGGGAAGAGAGAGAGGGCAGTTGCCAAGAAACTAAGTGCAAGCAGGAAAACCTGAGCTCTCTCCAGACATAGGTTCATATTAATCTTTCTGCCCAGGGGGAAAGGAGAGAGCCTGAAAGGCTGCAGAAGAGCAAAGTGTATGAAGAAAAGAAACAGTCTGTTTCTTCTCCAGAACCAAAATAAAGGAACTCACAATTATCAATGCTCTTTTGAGCATAGTTTCAATACATATGCTCCAGTCAGATTAGACTGTTTCTTAGCACAAATTTGTGCTGCTTTACTTGGTACGACCAAACACAGATGAGATTTGTTTCCTGTGAGGGTGGATTTGCCAGTTTTAATGCAAAATACACATCTCCTCAGAAAGCCATGTCCTTCTGATGTGACACGGTGGAAAATAGATTGGGGAGGAAAAGTGGGCTTGAGAGAGGTGGTTCTAAAACAAACCTGGACAAGCAACTGCCTAGATCACAGGTTCTCAGCTGTAGACACACAAAAGAAAAACAGAAAAATCAGTAGTGAACAAAGAGACTTGAGGGAAGGCATAGAGAAACCAGCCCTGCAAGAAGCAAAAACTTAAAGGGTTTCAGTTTTGAAAAGAAAATAAAACCATGAAAGACCAGATAATTCACCCTAGTTCTAGTGACACATTCTCCACCCATAAGACATGCAGCTATCTTCCTTTTCACATACACATGCCAACCTGCATTAGGACTGTTCTGTAAGGCTTCAATTTAAAAGTTGCATATCCTTTTAAGAGGAATTTCAAGGAGGAGAATTTCCAACTTTAAATCATTTTTATTTTGGGGTACCATTTGCTCTGTAAAGGTTAAATTTTTAAAAATAATAAATTATAAGTGGGTGCCACAGTAATGTGGAATTTTCCTTGTGAGAGCTGTAATTATGAGCTGTCCTTCCAAGAGAGCTGATTGCAGAGGATGGTGTTAGACACATGCTTGAGGTGAGAGAAAACCCCAGCAATATGCTATTAGCTCCCTCCTCCTGCCACAGTACTTCTGTGTATATATTTCCATTTAAAACTGCATTTTTAGTCCAGGTTGGTACAGTGGACAATCAATCCCCAGGCATTTGGAAAGGATCTCAATTTGACAGCAGGACATGCATTGATACTAGTTTTCAGAATGTGAGTGCTTTCTGGATTGCCAATTCCACTCTCAGCACTTCAGTAGGAGACTTAGGAAAAGAAGATTATATTTCAACTTGGCCTAGTAGGAAGCTTCCAGCACTGTATTTTGGACTTCTTTCCTGGTCTTCCCAATCTCTTGCCACCTGTATGGATGGTATGACTCTGATGATTACTGCAATCTGTTGGCAGCAGTTTTAAGTGTTACCAGTTTTGCACCTTAAGAACAGAAAACTCTAACAAACATGATTTCCTTTCCCAGGGAAATCATAATTCCAGGCATACTGTCTTTTTCAGCCCCTACTTTTAAAACTACCAGAGCCTGAAGTAGAACTTTTCATGTATTACACTTTCAAGGTTACCACCAGCAGTGCTCCAGGCACCATCAATGTTCATCACTCTGTACTTTGATTTTCTGATTAGGGAAGCATTGACAGGGCAATAAGACAGCTAAATACCAGGGAAATCATTAATCAGGAATCCCAAGTTTTGTCACATCTGGCTTCTGTCTTAGATCATTACATTCATGCCCTACTCTTTTCCCAGTCTCCTGCCTCTGAATAAGGCATTTCCTACCACTGCTGGAACCACACACCCCGTGCAGCTGAGGAGGGCTTCTCTCTTTTGAGGCAATACATCTGAGCCAAAGTAAATTACTCAGTTCATTTACCATTTATTTACTTGTTAAGTGACTCAGTCCAATCCTTTCACATGTTAATTTTCATCAGTGATGCAGTGTCTGGCTATTCTTTACGTACAGAGAGTTTTTCTATTGAGTCACAGAAGTCAGTGCTGAGCTCCTGGATCCAGTTTTCCTGTGTGATTCACTCCCATCCTGACGCCAGCCCCAGATCCGGACTGTCACCAAATTAACTCGTGCTTACAAAATTATGTGTTCACTCCTAGGAGGCAAGGGGGAAAGAAGACTGGAAACAGCCCCACTTTAAAATGCCCAGAGTACAAACTTACTTCCTGGCTGACTTCAAATCAGCCAAAATTCTGGTTTGGCTGTTTAAAACATGCTGCACTGTTACTGAGGGCATCAGTAATGCCTTTTTCAGTTTGCTCACATTTAAAAACTTAGTTGTTACATCAGCCCTTTTTCTGTTTCTGCTTTATTCTTAGATGCAGAACATTAATAGCTCATTAAAAGCTGTAAACATCCATTGTGACAAAATACAAGAAATTTCTATATGGATAGAGCATAAAGTGGGCTGTAACCAGATTTTGGGGAGGTGTGGGAAGGTGGGCGAGAGCTTCTCCCAACCTGCAAAGAACAGATGAGTGTTGCTGTGTCTGAAGTCCAACTGCAAATCTTACTGAGGTTTATTATTAGCAAAAGGACTGGATTTATTTTTTGACAAATCATGGTGGGGAGAAAAACCAAGAGAACTAAAGGGATACAGCCTGAGATTCAGACACTGCATTTTATTAAAGAACTGTCTGGATGTGAAAGCCAAACTCAGAATTCTTCCAGGGCAACCACTCCAATCTTTCACAGCCAGCCAGACACACATGTTAGAGCCTAAAACCAGGACAGCTTCTCATGGCTTCCTCAGCCAGCTTTCCACCACACTGCCTTAAAAATCTGGGCCTGTCTCTGATGCACCACAGAAACACACTCAAACTCCCAAACAGGAGTCAGACTTGCATGAAGAGAACAGAGCAGGGAGTAGAGCAGCACTGGCTAGACACAGAAGAGACCCTACCCTGCAATTACATCCCATTTGTGAGAGGCTCTTGAGGGAATGGCAGACATGAGCAAAGGGGGCAGATTACTCCTATTTCATTATTACTTCTGAGAAGTTGCTTAAAACTCTCCCCTGTATAATTGCTTAATTGTGCAATATCACCCTTTCCCTTTTAAAATAAAAAGTTTAAAAACAAAGACAAAAAGCCTGCCTGTTAAGGTTTACTTGCCGTGGTTGAGGATGCCTCCAGAAATGAAATAAAACCTAAACAAATGCAGCAACAACAGCAAACACTCTGCTACTACTCACATCCTTCACTAGTTCCTGGGAGAAAAGAGCTGCCCGAACATCTTAAGCTTCTAAACTTGATGTACACGGAGAGACTCAAAGGGAACAATCCCTGCTGGCTGGTGTACAAATGCTCAGAAGTTCAGCAGTGCTCAAACCAGCAATTCCCTGCTCTGGTGAACTTCTCCAAGCCTCTGTGAACACTCAAAATAAAAAGGAAATTGTAAAATGCATAGCTTCAGATTTGGAGAGTACCCTGTTATCTGGCAACATATGTCTAATTTGACTGGGCTAACAACTGATGAACGAGGTCCTGCTTCATGGAGAACAGCTCATCTTCACAAGAAACACTCCAGTCTCAACGAAATCCTTAAAAATAAAAATGGGAAACCTTTTCTGCATGTGTCTGGGAGCCCTTTCTGTGGAAAAGGACACAGAGAAACAAGAGATGGCATCAGAGAGCAGACAGTCTGGTGATTTAAGTAATCCTTGGAGATATGGGAGAGGTATTTCAGCTGCTGCTTTCTCCTGAACCACAACAGGACATCCTGACAAGAACCTTAACCAGCAGCACCCTTCTCTCTCTCCCTTTTACTGATTTTATACAGTGTTGACAGAAGGGTAAAAATATATAGTTTCACCACTGTAACTTCTGCCTGCTTTTGCAAACCACTACTGCAGTATCTTTCGCTGAAGCTTCAGATTTATAAACCCTGTTGATTTTCTTTTTTAATTTATTGAGTAAAATTCTCTTCCCTGCTACAATCCATAGATCCTAAGAGAAGTGAGGATAGGTGTGTGGAGAGACCATTTTGTGTTGTCTTTGCTAGAAAATTCTTTTACAACTGCCTATTCTAGTTCAACCAGAAACTCTCTATCGGTCTGGATTTTTTTTTTATTTTAAAGGATGCTTATTCTTAAGTAAAAATCAATTATTTATGCATGAACCCTTAGAAGAACAGCACTAAGTCAATTCACATTACTTAACCCTAACACATGCAGTCTGAACTCTTCAATATTCATACTGGCTATTAAAAACTCACAGTATTTCTACCACTTTCCACTGGCACAGTAGTCAAGATCCTTTAACACACTGTTTTATTTGGTAATCTTGTGGCTTCAGAATTAGAGTGAAAATTACATCCCCAGCAAAATGTGTAAAAAGACACATTGATGATTTAGTTTTATTGAGGCATATTTCCCAAGGAGCTGAATATTCTATTTTTCCACGGGGATAACATTTCACAGCTATCAAGAAAAATGTTTGTTATGAGCACCATGGTGTAGGAGCTGTCATAATATCCATGCTTGTTCCCCTGTTCACACCTCAGCCTTTTCTTGTACTTCCTAGTCATAACATGATCTGCAGATTGCAGGATGCTCCACTTTGCAGCACACACCAATTTTTGTATGTCCCAGCTCCTGACTTTTTCCTGATCTGACTGTTCCCTCATGCACTCTCAGGGAGGGGGACAGCAAACAGCAAACAGCATGAATATGTTCTCACTGAGCTGCATCACACACACTAAAGTCCTGTTAACACCAAGCACAGAACCAACACAAATACTAATTGAATTTCAACTAAAAGCCCTGCATAAATGCTGTTTAGTCCCAAAAGGTTATTTCTCTCTCCTGCAATAAAGCTAACAGAGTTGATGACTGATTTTTCCTTATTTGTTCCTCAGCAGCTAGGAACTCCTTGTCTCTTCCTGCACAAATCTCAGCAATGCAGGATGCCTTCATCTTTATTTGGGATAATTACAGGTGCATAGTTGGCAATCTTTTCAGCTTTGTCAGGAGGCAGAAGAAGTTCAGTCCTTTCCTGCCTAACACCATTTGCCACATTTAAACTCCACATAGCAGGAGGTGGAGGGGAAAAAATCCAAACACCAAAAACTGTAGGAAGGAAGCAAAGTTTACAACTGTGAATGAGATATCCCTTCCCTCCTGCTCTGGCCAACATGAGCAGCATGTTCTTGGCACTGAGCTGTGGAGCTGTGCAGGTAAGGCACAGGTGAGGCACCTGTGCTGGGGCTGGAGGTCAGCTCTGTGCCCAGAGCACAGAAAGGTGCCTTCAACTCCTGCCCATCAGACCCTGCCCTGCTTCCCCCCTCCTGCTCTTGGTGGGGATCATCTCCTCCTGTGTGTGCTCCCTGCCTGGGTGGAGCCTTCGTGCTGCCTCTCAATCTCTGTATCAGCTCCTGGATGGCAGCTGCAGGGCAGCTACTGCGCTCAGGAAGCAGAGGCAGATGGTGTCTGATGTCAGGAGTTATGGCAGGACGACAGCTAAAGCCATTTCCCTAAACAGCCAGCAAAACAGATTTCATCAGAGGTAAAAGATTTCAGAGTTTAAGAGATTTAGCAGAAATCAAAAGCAAGTCCATAGGACTGATAAGGAAGCTGCTAGGAGACATGAAATAAATTTAGATAATTCCCTTTCACCTAGCAGGAGGAAGAAAACTATAAAAAGAAAATACTGCAAAGCTTTAAAAGGCATTGTTAGGTTATATAATGGCTGACCAACAGCTATTTTCACAGCTTATCCACGACAAAGCACACCATCTTTTTTCACAACTGCTGGCCCTTGATAACCACAGGCTGTGTACTCATTCCAATATCTGCTGCAGACCCCACCTCTCTTTGCTGAGCTCAGATCCAGAGTCCAAACACCTTTACCTTTCAGGTGGTCTGTTTAGCATAAATCATTTAAAATACACTATCTCCTTCCAGACTGTACTGTTTATCTGCTCACTGTTAAACCACGTGGAGGGCCCCAAACATCAAAGCTGGTTTCCTGCCTTGTCAGCTTTCCTAAAGCAAGATTTTATCTGCACCCACAGATTTCCCCTATTACAGCTTCAGAAGACAATGCCTACAGCAACACCACTGTTGTATCACTACACAACAATCTCTCAGTAACTGCAGTTACCCCATAAACCAATTACACAGAAATCACCTTCGGGTATTCAGAATTCTCCTGCCAAAACCGTGATGCTTTCCACAGGTTGGGCTCTTAAATACAGGAGGTTAAACTGCACACCAATCACACCAGCTTTTCTCAATTTCTGGACAGTGACAAAGAGGGTTTTTTCTAATCTTACTATGAAGTGTAGGGTCATAAAACCTATGATTGCATTGCTGTGGAAATGCAGGGGCCTGAGGCACTAATCCATTCTGTGTATTAGATTAGGCTTCCCTTCTGCAATTGCTCATTTGTACTTTTAGCACTGCTGCAGAGCAGGCCACTGAGATCCAGTGTTAATTGCTCATGTTTAGGGTTTCTTTCTTGGTGTCACTTGAATCACTCTTGTGGTCATAATGGCAGCAGAGAGAAAATGTCCATTGCCTTCGTTTATAGGGAAACATCACTCTCCTGAGAACAGAAACCACTGACATTCAAGCCCACTAAACAGCCTTGATTTAGAAAAAGGAAACAGTAACACAAGTGCTGTATTATAGAGGTGGCAGAAGCTGAAGCTTGTTTTGGTAGAAAATTTAGGGAGAAGCAGGCAAGGAATGCAGAAAAGTCCTTTTGGATACCTAAACAACAGGACAACAAAGTGACTTACAAATTTTCCTTACTGCTCTAGTGAAGTTTCTCTCCAGAGGAAGCAGTTTTAAAATCCTGCGCTAAAACCACAAACGAATATTCAGAAATGGTCTTGATGGAACTATGAGGGTGACAGAAAACAAGTTACAAAACAAAATTAACATAAATGAGTAACAAACAAAATGTCCCAGTAAAGTCCAAATCCAGAAGATTTGTTTACAGGGAATAAACACTTCCTTGAAACAGCTCAGGGAAAAGAAAAGGATCAGCTCTAGAAAGGACAGATCAGGTGCCAGTGCAGCATTAGGCAGCCTCCAAGAGTTTGATCATTACAGAGAAGCCAAGGAGCAGCAAGATATTTTATTTAGGAATTGTAAAACAGTAGTTGTTTTATAATCAGATGTTAGAAGCACAGTGATAGTCATCCTACACTAGCTGGAGATAATTTAATACCAAGAGCATGCCTGAGAAGCCATGCAGTCAAATATTACAGGGAAACCCAACCATGCCTGTGTTTAAAAGGGAGGTGCTTTAAAAGCAGTTTGAAGAACTAAAATTAATAGTCCAAACTCAAAATTAATAGTCAAAATGTTGCATGAGTTTTAAATTTTGAGGGTTGTGCACAGGGTCATAATTTCATATTGATTTTGACAGATTTTCCCCCTACATACTCTTCTCAACATCTCAGTTCTAGAAAGACATCATCTGGTTTAGAAGGATTCAATCAAGACAAAAGCCAATTACCACTTTGGAGCTAATGACTTCCACAGAGGATTAATAAAGGCAATAAAGACTGAGAATAATAGTGCTGCTCAGGTGCATTTGAACCATATAAAGAGAAGAACAAGACCAAGTGCCAAGGGAAACAAGGGCTGTATGCCACAGCAGTGACCTGGCAGCAGGCTGAAGAAAAATATAAGCAGAGTATGAGGGAAAAACTGCATAGAAGAGTTTCACAGAAGAAAATGTGAAAGTTTTGTCACTTTAAAATGGTCTGAAGAGAGCATATTCAGCAGGAAGAACACCAATGGCACAGATGGATGCAGAGCACATGACTTGATGGAGCCCTGGCCATTCAGGGTCCTCAGCCAACACAAAAACCAACACAGCAGATAAATGGCAATTGCCCTGCCTGGACTTCCTTTTCCTGGTCAAGTTTGAGATGCTCCTTAGCAGAATAATAGGGAGAGAGAAGAGTAAAGCTCTGCAATGATAGAGTTCCTGCAGCTTTAGATAAAATTAAACATAAATATAGAATTCGTCCTTATAAACTTTTAAATGAAATCTCAAATTTGGGATTAAGACATACTAAGCTTTTCCCCAATTTTCTCCTAAAGGAGATCTTTTTAAGCTCAGGCATGTCAAAATGGAGCTATCTGCCTCTATCACAAACTAATTTGAGGCAGCATTTTCAGCTCTGTCTAGCACAGAGATTAGATAGCCCAGGCAATTTTTTATAGCAGGTCCCAAGCTGGAGTGGCCCGATTGCTCTTGGGGAGATTTATGGAAAGTCATTACTGATTAGTATTACTGATTGACAACGATTAGTACTCCTGCAGATACATCTTATTCTACACTACATGGTCACAGAATATCAATTACAGGCAGGGAATGGGTGGTTTTACACATTTTCTTTCTCATTTCTACATGAAGAAGTGAAGCCACATCATTCACCACTGGCATCCTGAAAGGAACATTTTGTGGAACTTCACTGCTTCCACCAAATAGCTGCATTTTGCTTTTCTTTTTTGTCAGTCTTGCACATCTTCACAGGCAGGTGAAGCTGTTAGAAGAGTTAAATGCACCAGGCTATAACTTTTATCTTAATTACAAAACTCATAAAGGCTGTACAGTTTGTCAAACAGGATATGACACATCATGGTGTAGGAAACAATCCTGGCTCAAGGGGTGAGCTCCAGCATTTCCTCTCTCTGCAATAATGCCATTAGAACTTTATTGCCATTTCTTCACTGCTGCTTCACTGAGCACAACTTCACGTGCTCCATGTGACACCTGCAGGGTTGGGAAGTGCCACAAGAGCAGCTCATGGATCAGCTAAACAAGAACCACATAGTTTTGGATCTCAGTAAAGAAATTACTTAAAATCAAAATGGTCCTGAGCAGCCCCCAGAGGCATAATTAGTTATCTACAGGCTTAATTAGCAAAAAACCTCAAGCACATTAAGCAGGTCTGAGATATCAGCAACAAAATTTCTGAGAAGTTCTGAATTTTTAATATGTGCATCACTTACATCCTTTGTGGAAAAAAAACATATTGTTTAAAATAAACTGAATGAATGTTTGCAAATAAATTATTTACTTGTTGCTTTGGACAGGACAACAAGCAAATAAATGTGGTTCAGTAACAAGTCATTCACATTCTGCTTCTAAAAGGTAGAGGAGCACAGCACCTCTGTATGTAAAGAGGAAAGGGTGAACTCTGCTCTTCCTTGGAATAGAACAAAAACTTACTGCCTCATCCATGAGCTTCTCAAAATGTGGATCTAAACCTTTCTTCAAGACATTTAATTTGCCAAAATGCTCTTCCAAGCACTAACAAAATGAATACAATCTGTTTACATGAGGGGAGGTAAAATGTGACTTTGCAAGATAAAATGAATTGCAAATTCTTTATTTATTCATCCTCTCAGAGCAAAACCATAAGCCTGTAGCTTACACACTGTGCTTCACCTTGCACATCCATTTGAGTTTAAAAAGTGCAATGTTAGCAAAAAAAATCTAATCAGGACTCGTTCTGCATTGATTTTCTTTTTTGTAAGGTCAGATGCCATGTTTTGTGAACACAATTCTAATCATGTCATGCAGATACATAACTTTCCTGGTCTCCAAAAGAACTCCAGTGCAAGAACACCATGAGGACAGCTGTGACTACTTGGTCTTCCACAAAGGAGGTTATTATTCCAAAGAGAAGATTTTTTACTCAAACACATCCACATTATCCACAGTTATAGATTTGCCCATTTCTAATAACTTGCTCTGAATCACATAATTTGCTTTTCCAACTCAAAGTGCCTTTATGAGCACTTTGCACTTCCTTAGCCAGGACTTGTTCATTCCTTTCTCTTCACTTTAGAGCCAGAATCCACCACCCCATTACTGCATCTTGCACACACATGGTCAGGTTCCACTGCAAGAAAAACTGTAGGTGGAAGCCCCTAAAAAGAACAAGACTATGGCAATGAACACCTGTTTCTCTGCATTTAAAGGCCTGCATGTTGAGATAGGTGCCAGCATCCAGTACACTGATATTAACCTCAGTTCTGGAAATCATAAGCACTTTCTCCAATACCAAACCAGCAATGCACATTCCTGCCCCTGAGTTGAGGAATTCAAATACTTCCTTCCTGAGTGCTCATCATTTTCTGCCATGAACATTTTGTTAGAATCTTTACTTTGCTGGGCATTGAATATGCTCCCTTTTGAAGGGCCACTTGAAAATACCCCAGCTGTAGCTTGGGTTCACAGTCCATCCTTCACTAAACTCATGCAAGAAAGAAAATGCTTGACTCCTCAGCTTGGTTTGGTTTTGATGCAAACCTTTGTAACCTTCAGCATGACATAGATGCACATTTACTGCAGAGTCTTTGCTGTGATTTAGCTGTTCTCACGTGTGCAACCTGAAAAATGCTAGATTCCCAGCAAAAACCTGCCTCATTCTGACAGCAGAGAAGCAGCAGCCTCTAATGGGCTCCCAAGTTGCTCATGTAATTGAATTAATATCTGTCCCTCAGCTGCAGCAGTGCCTGAGCTACAGTGAGTGGGAGCCAAACTCTGCGGTGCTTCGGGACAGAACTGAGAGCCAAAGCCTTCCAGAGGAGCTCAAAGCCACCCCAGCCCCACTCCTGGGGGCCAAAGGCTGCTGCAGCTGCATTCCAAACCCTGCCACTCAGGTCTGCTGCTGGAAAAGGCTTTCTCATCCCTAGGTTTGCAAATTTTCAGGAAGGAAGGGAAGTTTTAGGAGCAAGCTTGCTTTATAAAACTGGTTTTTTTAAGCTATACTAAAATACTCAGCCTGAGCCATATTTTCCAAATCCTCTTTTTCATAATTATCTCCATCATTTGTCACCATAATGCATGGTGTGTTCACAGACACAGAGTAAAACCCTACAGATTGCCTGCAGCTGATCTGAATATTAGATCTATTCACCCCCACAACACAGAATTTCTGAGTGCATTCCTTTACAAAATTCCACCCTAGATCCTGACTAGAATCCCACTGGAATCACAAGGACCAAAATCAGCCAAGGTTACCACCAACAGATTCCAGCACTGATTGTTGAAGTAAGAACTCATTCCTCCTGTATCCCCCTTCCTTAGGGATGGAAAACACCAACACACGTCCATCAGGGAGGTTCAAGAATAATGTCTGCAAAATGCCTTTCAACAAGCAAGAAATGTCTGCATCTGCTTCATAGTTTCCCCAACAAATATCACCATTTCTGAAGTCCAATTTGACAGATAATTAATTTTGTGGCTTGCCTGGCTGTGACACCCAGGTACTCATACCTGCTTCCTCATCTGTTGGAAAAATGATACTTTGATCTGATGAAATCCAGTCCACAGAAATAAAAACCTAACCTGTAATAAATTTAGATCACTTCTTTGTTATTATTCCCATCTGATTACATACTTGGGATGAGTCAGTAGAGCTCTTTGCAAACAACTTGCAGACTGCAAGCATATGGGATGTCTTGGAGGAAATGGTGCCAGGTACAGCCATATGTTGTGTTGCAATAGCAAATTTATCCTGCACTCAGAGAATCCGTCTTGGAGGACTGTGAGATGATGGGGGTTTTCACTCCAGCAGCAGACCTGGAAGCAGTTCTGGCTCTTACTTTGTGAGTGGTGGTTTAGCAAACCTAGAACAGCTTTATCCCTTAGGCACTGACTCTGCAGGCCATTCGTGCACCACATGCCCTCTGTGCTTTTAATGAATGTCTCCCTCAAGACAAATGATATTTTAGAACACAAAATAGCTCATTTCCTCAGAGCCATTCATTCACTATTTCATCTTCAAATAGTCTGCAGATGTCTGCATGCCACAAACAGCACATGAAACCACTGATGAATCTTCTCTGGTTCTAGTACTTTGGATTCAGCAGAGTTGGATCCTCACCCCACACATCTTCATCTCCAGAATTGATGTCACCCTTGTCACCACACCATCCCTGACTGATCAGATGGTTCCATCTTCATAATGCTCTGTGAAGTGGGGAAGTGAAACATCTGTTTCCTGGCTGGATCAGTACATCATCAATGCCATTAAGTGGTTTACCCAGGGCTATGCAGCTTAGAAGGAAATAGATCTCCTGTCTCCCATTGCGGTGTGAGCTTCTATTAGAATCATATTTTGCCTTCCCAGCCAGTCTCAGCTCTGTTTCCCTATCCATGAATAGGTCATCTACTGAAAGCATAACTCACACACTCAGGCTCTCATCATTTCACAGAGAACATCCACAGACCAAAGGCCCAGGTTGCTGAGATGTGCTGAAATTCCCAGGTCCTGCCAAGTCACCACGAGCCTCATTCCCACCAGGCCTTGGTGCTCTTTGCCATCATGTGCTGGGCACTCCTTGGCTCCCTCAGCTTTCCTGGCACTGCTCTGAGCTAGGCATGTCCCTTTCCAGCTCCTGTCCATGGTGACAGTCACAAAAGGCCTTTCAAGTCTGCAAACAAACACTTTGGAGGCCAGAAATCCCATTTTCAGAGCTCCAGATTAGCAACAAGAGAATCAGATGTGAATTTCTACTTATATTTACTTCTAGATGATTTTTCCTTTAAAACCTGAGTGAGTGATGCCTCTATGCAACAATGAAGTAATTGTTTTCTCTTGACATGTACAGCCATTCAAAATAAAAATTGAACTGTAAATACCTTCCTAGCAGGAACATTAGGCATAAAATAATAATTCCTCTTGATTATTCATAAAATTTGCAGGCTAGGAACCTATATCTCAAAGCTAAGTTATATCTAATTCTCAAAAACCCATGGATCTTAGACAACTGCCTCCCAGACACTGCAGGCAATCCTTCACTCCATTTCCCTGATGTTTCAGTTATACTGCAAGAGGCAAGCAAAATCTGAAAACACCATGAGGAAAATACACCACACTTATCTGTAAATAAACCATTCCAGTCCACAGATTGCTATTCACATGGTTCTCTGTGAGCAGCACTAATTGCTATCAGATAATTAAATAATTTATGATTCCTTTAGCAACTGTACTGATATGGACCTGAAGACTGAGTGCACACATAAGCAGGAAGATATATTTTATACTGGTTTGCTGACCTGAAATATTTTAGGAAGGATAAAAGCCATAAGTCCTTGCCTTTCAAAGCAATAGAGTAAAAAAGAAAAGGCACACAGTGGAAATTAAAGAGAGAATGTCTCTAAAACAATCAGTTCTTTGTTTAAATTGGACTATATTTCTCCTTTTATTTCTTTTACTATCCACAGGTGAAAGTTTCCCTTAAGAGTTGATCAGACAAACCTTGTTTGCCTAAAGCAGACTCATGAAATCAGTGGGGATGTTTTGGAAGGTGGAATTGCTTGTGCAAATAACACCTTTCTGATTATGCTTATTGAAGTATTTAACCAAATTTTTGTCTGTTTTCCTTCCAAACACATTAATGCAGCACCCTGGCAAGGCCTTTATTGGTGTGTATTTACTCACAACCCTTTGTACACTTTACAGAACTTGGAGCTGTCCTAAGGAAAGCAGATGTTGCTTTTCCCAATTGTTTTCATTAACACAAATATTAACTAAATCAGTGTAACAGTTTCTCCTTAAAAATACAAAACCAGTTATGGGAGGGTGAAGCTACTTTTCATCTTAAACAAGGACAAAAACCAGGCCTAGAGACATGAACTCATAAATTGTTCCTGTGGGGTGTAGAGCTCTGTGACACAGCTCTGTTTACACCAATATATTCACATCCTAAATACTAAAATATTAAAATCCACAAAGCTTACATGTATGCCTGCTGCATTTTTCAGTGTGATAGCTAAGATGGAGTCTTTACTTTCTAAAATTACCTTAAGCTCTTCTACAAACCAGAAATTTTATAAGCTAATACCATTATCACCACCATTACAAAATTGCTTAAATTTCAGAGTATGAAATGCTACCAATTGTAACAAATTGCATATTTCTTTTAATGAACAAATTTCATTTAGTGAGCAGAATATTTTCAGTAGAATATGCCTACCTGGTTCAAATAAGCCATTAACTTCAACTACATGGAATTTCCTGCCTGGAGTGCTTCATAATTAGTAGCAGTAATAAAAATGGAGATAAAGCGAATCGAGGGAATTGATTTCTCTGCTATGGTTTTGTTTGTATTTGTTTGTATTTTTGCTTGCATCACTTGCATTCATAGTAAGAATTTAGTGTATTCAAAGGAATGAGTGAATTTTAGGAAAGAGAGCACAGTGTTCATTACCATGAAGGAAAGAGCAAAACCCTGAAGTGCCTTAGAGGATGTTCCCTGAGCAGCTGCACACACAGGGATGGAGCAGTCAGGTGCTCAATGATCCCAATAATTAATAGGAGCTACTAAAGCGTGTCAAACCTCATTCTGTGACATCAATTATGCCTTTGGATATAACAATGAGTAGGTTAAAATAACAGAAAGACACATATGGCCAGGTATTAGTTGCAGCCACTACCAGTGACCTCATATACAGCATAATTCAATTTGGAAGATATTAATGGTTAAACTAATTCACTATAATTGCAGTCTGGAAATCATTTGCACTTGTAACATTAAGTCACATCTGCTTTTTTCAACAACAACCATTAATCATCGAGATAATGCAAGAAGAGATCCTGTTTCATAAGAGTCATATAAACACAGTTGAAATACAAAGATTAATTCAGCAATCATGATGTAGAAACAAGATAAATCTTATTTTTCCTATTTGTCACCTAATGGGTGACAAAGGACAAAGAAAAGCAGAGACATGACATCAGAACATTTACTTGTTCAGTCAGACAAGGTCACTCCCAAGAAATCCAAACCATATTGCAAGTGCTCCACAAGACAAAAGCACACAGAGAACTTCTGGCTGCATGGAAGGAAACCACGTCTGGTGCAAAGCATCAGAAGCTTCATTTTGGGAAGCAGGAGCCAAGGAACTTTGGAATGACCTCCTAACTATCCTTCTTGCACAGAAACCATTTGATTCCATGCCAGAGAATGCCTTTGCATACTGTTTTAATGCATTAATCCACCCTGTCCTTCTCACAGGGCGTTCTAAAAGCAAAGTGCAGAGTGTGCATCCCTTCACAATCCTCCCCTTGCCCATCTGAGAGGCTGAGATACAGGAACAGATGCCACTCATTTCATGTGCCTGTGAGACTAATCTTTGACCCAGCACTGGATGTTTCCAACATCATAATATTGGAACATTTGATTTCCACTCCTAATGAAAAACTCGGAACTGGTTACTGAACTACCTGACCACCAAAATACACATTTATGCTTCTATGCTTGAGCCAACCCCTGACAAATTAGCAAATCATTGGCTGTAGAGGAGTAAAGCAGGATGACAGGCACACACCTTAAATTTATACTCCATTTCTTTTTTCCCCAAAAAGCTAGTTCTGCACAGTTATTTGCTGAAGTTCATATTTAAAGTCCTACTGGTAAGATCTAATGTCTTCAGAGATCCCTGCTCCCTGATCCTCTGCTTGACACAAGTGAGAATTATGAAAACTTTAATGCCTGAAAAGAATCACCCTAATACCAGCAGGGAGTCAAATCCTGACTCAAAGCCTGGCCTAATCATAGGTAGTATTTTCTGTGGGTATAAATTAAGGCAGTTTCAGTGACAGTTTCTCATGTTACATCAGCCTCTGAGCCCTCCTGCTGTCTCCCTTACCTCAAAACGTGTGTTGCACCTTTGGAGGGAGTTCAAGATTCCCTGTACAACTAAAGCAGGTCCAGAAATGCAAGCTGGTGATTCAGAAAATGATGGAGAGGGTGAGCAAGGCAAGGTGATGGCCCATCTGTTCTTTGGGAAGGACTCAGTGCCGCGCCTGCTTCTTCCCAGCAGAGAGCTTGGAGTGCCCAGCCTGGGACAGCCAAGCCTCTCATCACCACTCTGTACCAAGGACATGGATCATCTCCCAGCGTATCTGCTGCCTGTCAACTTCCCATTTCATTGTTTCATCACAAAACACATTAAATAAGAAGGTAATTTCTGCCTATGCAAAAGCTGCAGGTAAAGCAGCCCTGCTCGAGGCTATGCCAACATGATGATTACTTCAGTGGGATGCAGATCTCATCTCAGAATGTTTTATTTGTGTCTAGAAAGATTAAAAAAAAACAACCACAACAACAAACCCAAACAAACCCACAAAAAATACCCCTCAAAGCCACTGAGGAACAATCTGGCTGTTGGAATGGGCAGGATTGTTATACTGGTGGTTATGGATCAAACAGACAAGCTGCTGAAATTAAAAAGGGGGTTTTGCATTATGTACTTACATGCAAGACACAGAAAAGACATAAAAAGGCATTGGAAAATCCCAATCAATACTGATATGTGGAATAATTTTATTACTGTCCATTTGGCTCTGGCTGCAGCTCCAAGAGGACCCTTCCCCTCTATGAAGACAGACTGTTGAGTTACTTTTCTTCTGGCAATCATTCACTGAGTGGGACCTATCCCCTCCTTCACCTGGGAGCTGCTGAACCCTGGGAATCCCGCAGGCACAGGCAGCTGCACATCCCCCCTGCATCCCTGTTCCCTGCAGCCTGTGCCGAGCAGGGAGCCAGCACCAGAAGGTGGCAGCAAGGACTCGGCTCAAACCCACGGAGCGGTGCCAACAGCAGCGAGGATCTCATCCCGCACACATTCTCACCTCACATTTGAGCAAATAAAAACAAAACTGTGACCCCTGCTTAGTACTCCCTAAAAGCTTGGGTGGCTCTGACTGTGGCAATCACTGTGTGATCATCTCAAATTGTATTTCCAGTTACACTAAAGCTGCCTCGTGAATAATGGCTCGAGTAAGTTTAACAAGGTAGGTGAAAACTAAAGCATTTCAAGTTGAAAAAGGAAATTCGTTTGAATTACTGGGAATCAGGAGTTTTTTGCTCAGCAAGAATGTACCACAGTTATGCACCTGTTTTATATGGTAGATTTCTGTGCAATAATTTCTAAGTACTCAAGGAAATAATTGACATAAACTAAAGGTTGCTAAGGAAGAGAAGCCCAGCCCTGAAACACGTTGACCAATTTACAATTCATAGAATCCAATTTAGCATCACCAAACACACTTTAATGATTTCAAGTTTACAGCAGAAAGAAGGCAGCAGATGGGAAGACATCTCCATTTTTCCCTCCCAAGCCCAGCAAAAATGAAATCTGACCACAGCACATTACTTTTTAAATATTATTTCGAGAACCACTGAACCTTTTTACTTAGGGTATAAACCTAAAATATGACAGCTCCATTAAAGACTGAGAAATCCAATTTATCAAGTTCTCTGAAAAAGGGGCAAACAGACAGTGGCTTGCAGAAAAGCAGATGACATTCTTTGGTACTGCAAAACCACTAATTCCATTTCATGCACCAGAGAATTTCTAAATATTTACCTCTAGCAGTACACACAGTAATGTATGAGTATGCTGCTATTAGTTCCAAACAGCCATAGGAATAATGGTGCTGAAGATCCCACACAGCCTGATTTCACTTGGAATTTTCCTCACATTTATTCTTGTTTGTGCTGTAGTAAATCTTAACTAAATAGAATTTGTTGCTTTCAGTGTTTCTGAACACCAGTCTTAGCAAATTTGGCATTCACCCACTTGGGTGGCAATTCTGTTCCCAGCTATCATCTACACCAAACTTTTATGCTGTCCACACCTATCATGAAAAATACTAATAAGATATATGGGCTATTTTTCTTCCTTTCTATCATCAAAAAGAATGCTTTTTGTAGTCATTCAAATGTTTTAGCAAGTTATTTTGGAGTTACAACAGCAGAAAAAAGGATATTACCATCAAAAGCTAGTTCAGAAAGCCATTAAAAACCCAGGGAGAAAGTACAAATCTTAATTCAAAGATGCTTCTGGTTTTCCAGATAATTATAGCTGCCAATTTTAATTTCTTCTAGCTCAAAAGCATTCAGAGACAAAAAAATTCCCAAAACAACTCTGAAAAAATCTATGCTTTGCTAAAATTAGCATATTTTGGTTCAATTAAAAATTAATTCTGTTTTCAGCTGATTTTTCACATCACTTTTTTCATATAGCGCATTTCTTAGCAGAAATTTGTTCTCTCTTGCAAGGAAAAAAAAATAATTTCAAAATGAACTGACTGATTGACTTATGCTGCAAAATCCATCAATCAAGATGCCCTCTCCTGTCAGGGAAGCGAGCTCAGTCTTTTATCACTGTAATATAAATAACTGTCATGCTGAGGAAGAAATAACAAAAACAGCATTCACAAAGGTACTCAGATCCCCTCACGACAAGATTCTCCACAACATGATGTGAAATTTTATAGAAAATTGGAGAGGTCACAAGTGAAAACAGATTTTCAGTGTCTCAGTCATGCCAAAGAAGTGACTACAAAGAGGCCATACCCCAAATTTGGATGTGAACCACGCTGAAATGAAAGGTTGTTGAAAGTTGGAGCTGTTCAAGCAAGGGTGTGCAGAGCATTCTCTTCAGCTTCATCCTCCACATCCCCCCAAAATCCCAGCAGCTGCAGTAGAACTAAGCTCCAAACATATCACCAAATTTTATCAACAGTGGCATCAGATGGACGATGATAAACAGATGAATTGTGAAAGGTTTTGGTTGTTTTGACTAATTAACAAGGCACAAAGTCGAACTGGAAAGTTGTGTAAGGAAGATTCCCAAGGACCTTTTCAGATTCAGCATTGGGTAATACAAAAATAAATGGACTCACTGTGATCTATCCATTATTATCATCCATTTTTTTCCCATTTTCTCTGTTTACTGGCCCTCTGATGCCCTCAGCAGCAGAATCCCTTACAATGTGTTGTTTCTTCCAGCAGCAGCAGCACTTCCTGCATCCTTTCTGCTGGAGTTAGGAATTCCAGCCCTGTTTACTTGTTGGAGGAAATGACAGTGAAGGCTGACAGAGCAGAACTGCAGCGTCAGTTCAAACGCAGTTGTCCAAACCATTCAGTGTTCCCTCTCTTGGGCACATTCTGGCACCCTTGGAAGGCATCAGGGTCCAGCAGTGAGGGGCTCTGGCTGGAAATCTGAAAGATCTGGGTCACAAGCCCTGCCTGTGACTGGTGTGCTCCTGTTTTGTGCACATCAGTTCATCCTCTTCCTCTTCAACCCCTGTCCTTCCACATCCAAAGTGCTTTGCATCACTGTCTCTCACTACTGATACAGTCTCAGTTCACTGAATTACATGAAAATATCTTACAGGGACTCCAGCACTGTCACATCTTTCATACAGTGCTGCTGCTGCTTAGAACAAAAAAATTCCTCACCTCACCTGGAGTTAACAGAAAAACAGCTGCTGCAGGAAAAAAATACTGTGTTTAAGAAGAAATCTGAAGAGCCTGGAAATAATAACTAAGAACACTCAAGCTTTTAATTGCACCTAAAGCACCATTCTCTCAGTAAACACTGGTGACTGCACAAAGGAAATAAAGCCACTGGGATTTTGTCAGCTTTTGAAACATTCTAAGTTAGGAGTTAACCGTGGTGCTGTGACCAGAATTGATTTTTTGGATGTGAAAGTGCATACCCAGCTTTAGCAAAACACTTTTCCTTAGATGGGGGATACCAGGGTGCTGCATGGTGGGAATGATGGCAAACTACACTCAATGGCCAAAAGCTAAATCATGTCATTTTTGACTTGGGACATTTGCAAAATCAGCATCTTTAAATCAGCCTCCATCCTTGGTTCTGACAGTGGAGCATATCATAGTTAAGGTCAGCTCCTTTCCATGTATTAACACCTGAATCAAGCAGGACAATTAATCATATGTTAATGTTTTCTGATGCTGGAATAAATCCCAAACTCACTATAAACCAACACTCCAGGAAATGGTATGCATGGAAAGAAAAGGCTCATTTCAGCCCTGCTGAATTGTCCTCTCATTTTAAGAGATGTTGAAAAAACCTGACTCTGAAGTTATCCCTAACCAGAAAATTCTAACAGTCCTCTGAATCACTGTATTAAAACAGTTTGAATAGAAGTAATGTATTTATATGGGATTTTTTTCATTTCAAAGTGGATCTTTTCTAGAGAAAACATCTTCATTAAATGTTCCAGTTTTGACAACATTCGCATTTCCCAAAAGAAAATGCCTGTCAAAATTTTCCAATCCCCTCTATTTCAGAGTTTTTGATAAATTCTATGTATAGATCAGCTTTTTTTATTTTTTTTTTCACTAAAAGCCTCTTTCCTTGATTAGAGACACAGAATCAAAATACAACAACATTGTTAGAAATTAGTATAATGCAATCAGCTGAAAACCAAGCTGATCTCTGTGGCACGTGCTCTGTAAGGAGATGTCTGTACAGAGACACAGGCCAGTGCAGAGGGGAGCAGGAGTTCCATAAAACTCAGGTTATTATTGGTAATCTAGAAAAGGAGGGGTTTGATGCTGATCTGTGTGAAGGTCACACTTTAAAGTGACACCCAAAGCAGCAAACAATGAAAAGAAAAGAACCACAAGAGAAATAAGGCTTCTCTGAGACCTGTTTCTGATGTGAGGAATTTGCCTTCTTTTTGTGGTCCTTTGAAAAATATTTGCTGAAGACCCAGACCAGACAGACAGCCAAATAGATAAACAAATACATTTTAAAATTAAGGAAAAAAATTCAGCCTTGGTTCTGTTCACATCCCAATCCACAGTTTAAAATTACAGTTTTGTTCTGTGAAATACACAAACCTAAAATTTCATGCTCAGCTTTCAGAAAGAGGAGGGGAGAAGTTCATCTGCTGTACAAAACAACTTAAATACATTTTCATCCCTGTTTTCCAACATCCTCTACCCATGATACCACCACACTGACTTGAATTCATCTTTTCCCTGATGTTAGCACCATGTCACATCAAAAAATCAAACACATCCGCTCCATGATTCCACATTTCATCTGTTTCCTTGTATTTTGCCTGCTCCTTGCTCCTTTCCTCAGGTAATCCTGCCCTGAGCCCTTGATCCACTCTCCTGGGTGGATGCTCAGCTGCCCTGGTACCTGCACTGCTTTTACTCTGCAGCAGCACCACCAATAAAAGGGCTCTGCAGGGATAGGAAAAGATCTCTGAACCTGACAGCAAAAATGAACAATATCCCTTACTAGTCAAAACCATCCCAGTTCTCCTTTTTCTTTCAGGATGAAGCTGGAGGGGAAGAATCAAAGCCTCTCAACAGAAAAATTATTAAAGATATGGTGGGAAGAATTTATTTACAAAGAAAAAATGTTTCCAGAGAAACCAAATACTGAAAAAACTTATGTAAATACGTACAGGTTTTATGGGAAAAAAAAATCTTTAAATATTTCCAGAATACAAATTCTGCACTGAAATGGCACTTTGTCCTCTGAAACACTCTTAGAGAAAACTGTTCAACACTACAGAATTTATTATGACCAAAAGCAGGGAAATTAAAAGGTATGGTTCCCTTCCAGTAGTTGCTTTTTAATGCAACTTTAATTTTTATTTTCAAATCTAATGGTAGAAGCTTTTTTCAACTGTAGAATTCCTGTTTCAAATCTCAAATTTTGCTTGTTCAAAAAAACCATTCTTCTAGAGGTTCCAGAGTTCTTCTAGGTTCTCTAGAGTTTAGTTGGTTTTTTTTCCAGTCCTTGGAAAACTTCTCTAGTCAAGGATCCATAGTGAGGGGAATTTTGTTTGATATATTTTTTAAGGAGTGTAGAGAGCACTCAAGACAGTAATACAGTCTAATAACTAGAACAGTTTAATCCTTTTTGAGCTACAGTTTCTATGTTGGACAAATTATTTCTGCTCTTGCACTTGACTCTGCTTCAATTTGCAGCAAATGAAAACTGTATTCTTATGTTCAGTGCAAAACAAATTAGAAAGGAAAAGAAGGTAAGATCAAGCAGAATTTACCTAGAAAGGCTGGCAGAGACACTTCCAGCAGAAGGTTCAAAATCTGAGCTTAGATTCACATCCAATTTCATCTGACTTTGGAGGGGTGAAATTGCTGTCTGATCATTCCCATAAGGGGAGAAGGAAAGAGCAGAATATATTCCCAGACTTGGTAATTTTCCAAGCAGAAGCAAAGCTGGCACACACTCCCTTCCTGCAGAATGAGACATTCTCACCTTGTCAGACAATGAGGAAGAGCCTGTGCTGAGAATATCTAACTTGCTTATCAGTGGCCATTTGTAAAAAGGTGTGTACAGTATTTATTGACACTGATGTCTCTCTGCCCGTGGTTTAGCTTGAGGAAGAAATTTAGACATGCTTAAGAAATTCACACAACACCTTGAGCCCAGCCATTTGGCACTAATTTAAAGCACAGGCATCACATAAGAGTTTAATTAAAGCCTCTCCTGCCTCACTTGCCGATCAGTGAGCCGCAGCAGACGGGGAAAAGGCCCAAGGATTCAAGGGCTTCTGCAATGCTCACAGGAGTGGGATTAGCATGTGAAGTTACAGATCCTTTCTCCATCTATTGGCCATGGTTAACACTTTCCTTCTCTTTGCCTGTGGTCCTTGCCTCCTAAAGAAAAACTGGACCAGAAGAGGCAGAGGTGACTTCTTATAATCTGTCTCGATATTGTTCTGTGCGAGAAAAATGCAATGGAAGTGGCTCCATGGGAAAATGGGATTAACAGTACTGAGAAAAATGAAAGATGGCCATGGCTTAGCTCAGTGTTAACCACTTGGCTTTGATCCCACACATCAGAGAAGATCAAGAGGTGCAGCATGTTATGAGATAAGGCATTGGATACTCTGAGCCCATTCCCATGCTGTGAAACTCAGAGAGGTTCTGCCACAGACTCAGTAGGAGCAGGATCATAAACTGCACATGTGGTGGCTGAGGTTTAAATATTTACAATGCCTTGGCTGCAGATGTCATTAAAATCTTAAGCCAATGCTTTTTGTGTATTTCTTCATTACTTAAGTATGAACACTGCTCTTGCTACAATTAATTTCAACTTCATTTGGTTTTTCTCAGTTTGCTCTGAATAATGTGTTGGCATGAAAAAAAATTTCTTAAAATCCATCCACTTGATATTAGAGTATTAAAACATCACTGGGTCATAATTTTATGGTTATGTTACATGCATAGTTTCAGGCTTGTCACTAAAAGCTCAGAATTGCAAACCATTATAATTGCAAAGCAAGTACAGAATTGCAAATGAGCAAAGAGTTTCAAAATAGAATGGTTGAAATTATAATGATGTTGATCCACTCAGAGTCATTCAAATAAATTCTTTAGAAAATTCTGTTCAGTTTCCAAAAGTAAAACTTTTTCCTTCCACATGCATTATTTATCCTTTTCACTAAGCTAAACAATCAGGATTTTTTTTTTTAAAGCCAAAGCATTTCCAACTTCGTATGATATTTGTGTCATAACAAAAATTTTGGCTTGAGATTTAGGCAGAAGCCTGGAGTTATGAGAAAATTGAAGACTTGTGATGCTGTGCTGCTGATGTGTTCTGTGAAGGGATGGCTCAGTTGTTTGGCTGGGAATCAGCCAGCACTGTGCTGTGCTGAGCCAGATCAAAGTGCAGCAGCATGGACAGAACTGCTGGGCCATCAGGGTGTTCCCTTTGCTGTGCTGGGAATTAGGGAAGTTCTGAGGCAGGGAAGGGTAAGGACAGCTATGGGAATGGCTGAATCAGGCACATCTGTGAGGCTCCCTTAGACACTCAACTTGTGTGGATTGCCAACAAACCTGACTACAAATGTCTAAGAATCTGACACACAGTGACTAAGAAATCAACACAAATTGTTTGCTTTTGGACAAAAGTCATGCCTGGGCCCAAGCAAGCACTAGGTGCTGTGCTCAGCTTTCTGCCAGAAGAGAATTCCCCTCAGATGACACTTCTACATCCTGGACAAACAGAACAGAGCAAAACAAAGAATGGGCACATTCCAACTCCTCACTCAGGTTTGGGGGGGGGGGGCGGGGAAAAAAAGAGTCAATTATAACAGCAAGCCAATATTTTCTCACTTTTTCCAATAGATCAAGCAGTGTCCATACACCTGAAATACATTAGCAGGTGGGAGAGTGCAATAACCACCAGAACATTCACAGCCTCACAGACTTCCACAACTGGGAGCATTTCTGGATTATTTGCTGTCTGCTCTACTACAGATCACAGCATCTTAAATATCACAAGAAAATGTAATCAAATCAAATACCTCCTATTGAAATAATGAATGCCTCCAAAAGGGACCCAAGACTTGTCAAGATAGCAAAGCAGAACACTTCTGCTTTATCAGGTAGCTTTTCTTCCTCCTCCCAATTTCAGGCATTAACCACCAGTGTTAACAAGCTGTGTTTCTCCATGTGGAACAGGTGTGCTCTAAGTCCTAAATATTGATTCTTAAGCAATATCAACTAAAGAGTTTTCTACTGCCTGCCATTATTTCTCTTTTACACTCCAAGGCAGCCAATTCTCATTTACTAATTTTGCAGTTAAAGAGATCAGACTGCTGAGTCTGAGGCCTTTCTTTCTGCACTGTCTCTGGGTTTTTATGAATCACTTTTAAAAGTGGCCTCCTGAAAGGCAGGAACACAGCACTGCCACATGAATATCAGCAGTCACAGAGGCAGGGATGAAAGCCCCCCTTTCTCCAGCTGCTCCCTAGCTTTGATTTGGGGGATGCTCATTCCCAGTCACTGTTCCAGATCTCTTCCAAAGCCAGTCTGCTTTCCCAGACACTTCCCTTTGCTCTGCAGGTCTGGCCTGCACCCCTTTTGTGTTATCAGAGATGGCACAAAGGACTTGGAGATGGGTGATGGGAATGCTGAGCAGCACCAGGCATAATCTCTCTCCCTTTAGAACTCAGTAATGTTTTACCACTGAATTGCACTTCATGAAATCTGACAAACAGCTTATTCTTAATTTATTTAACATAAGCTTTAATTATTTTGCTTTGCAATTTGTTATTAGTGAAACGCCATCTGATACTGAAGGTACCTTTATGAAATTGAATTCTATTATTTCATACAGGTAACTTTATCAAGCAAGTACAGAATCATTTCAGAGATTTCCTGTTATTGATTACACTGCTATCCTTAGGTCTTTATATATTCAGTTCCTCATGAGGCTTTTCCCTCTTCTGTTAGGAATAAATGCAGCATAACCAATCTATAAGTAGCTGCTTTTGTTCCACTTACTCTCTTGTTTCTGGAGTTTCTAAGCTTTTACTTTGTTACAACTCACATTAAAATTTAATGTCAGCTGATGGAGACTTCCCTCAGCTTCTTAGAAATCTGAGATGAATTCTATTAAATTTAAAAATGTGAAACACAGCTCCTCTGGGGTGGAAAGTTTAGCAGCACCTTGACAAAATGCAAGTACATGCTGCTCCTTTTACAATGCATTTGCATACAACCCTTGGAATGCCTCCATCTTCCTTCTTTCATTTACATTTTTTCTCTCCCTACAGCAGGTTGGGAAAGCCAACCCCTTCTGAAACCACTGTGCTGGCAGCCAGTGAAAAATAGCGAGTACACTGGTGTCACAGCAGAATTATCCATCTGCCTCCCAAAGTCCTGCTCCTGGCACTCTCACTGACAAACATGGGGTGGGTGGGGTTCTTCTTCTGCACTTTCTCTGACCTAGTAAATTTTGGGGAGATCTAAGTTGGTGGATGAGATTATTCTGATAATATCTGTTATTATACTCTTAGTTTCACTGGGTCAAAACACTTCAGAGTTAAAAATTTGAATTAGAAATAGAAAACTTAATATGTTCTGATCCTTAAAATAATTTTCCTTTGTTAATGTTCTAAAAAGAAGAAGCTGACAACATCCAACACACTGAGAAAAGGCAGCTATGCACTGCAGCCATACTTTATAGCATTTTTAATAGCTAACTGTGGATTCAGCACCCCTAAAATATTATCATTCTGGAGCCAAGCAATATGATGCCATTAAAATTCTTTATTCATTTATTTGAAGTTGTTTCACTGACTTATTCCATTGCCATCTAAGCCATTACAATATCAATTGCAGTGTCTCCCAGTTATGATGTTACAGTAATTGCAGCCTCATACGTTTCAATTTCTTAATGCTAATTCTGGTTGCTTCACACAGCCCTCTCCTGATGTTAACTGCACTGTCTCAGACAGTTTGACTCACACAGCAACCATTCCAGGGATACATAACTGCAGTTTATTGGCAGTACCTGGACTTAGGCCTGCCATTTACATCAAAATTAATTCAAGATCATGTTAGGTGTATGAAGAAAAAATTCATTATATTGACAGTAATTCCACTCCAAAGCATTTGGATTACAAGGGTATTGTAAAGGAGGAGGGGAAATCACATTCCAGATCTTCAGCTACAGCACATTTACAAAAAAAAAAAAATATATATATGCCTTTAGTGTTGCAACTACATAGGTGAAAACATCCACTTATGCCAGTAAGTGGCCACTAAGGAGCAGAGAAAAGAAAACCATAATTATGTGGAATGAAGTAAGTATAGAACAAGAACTTTGTAACTGCCCTGTCTCTCCTGACTCCAACTCTCAGTGCTCTTTCCCATACCAGCCATCAGTATTTAGAAAAGACAGATCAATAAAAATGAGGGTCAAACGTTCATTATGACAATAATCAATAATCACGTTATTGACCTGGAAATGCAATTTTAAAAAATTAAATGCAAGAAACTCTTAGTGCATCCCTCTTTTTAATTGAAGTGCTTACTGCCATGCTCCTCCAATGCCATTTATCTGAATTGTCAGCTATTTTTACAGAATTACAGAAAAAATATGACCCATTTGTAGGTTTATCTGGAGTTTAAAGACATCATTTCTGTTGGTAGCAGAGAAATAACTAAAGTTTAAAAACCAAAAGCAGCTACATGCAAGAGCTCTAATATCCCAGTAGATGGTTTTATAGTGTTTCTAAAAGTATACAATCAACCTTTTTGCCTTGTCTTCTGTAAGTGGAACCACTGTAAGTAGAAAACACTAATAAAGAAAAGATTAGACAGGAAATAAAGGAAATAATTTGCAGCAAACTATGATGGCTATCTTTGCATGATAGGTACTTTCCTATGGCTTCTATTCTAGCCTTATTTGCTAATTTTCTGCTAAATCCAGAGTTAAATATGCTTTATCACATATGTCTCCAAGTAAGAATAAAACACATTAGGAGTACTGTGCCAATAGGATAGGCTTGGCTTAATGCAGTATTTTAATCCAATAGAGAAGACTGATCCTAACACATCTCAGACATGGAACAATGCAGAGTTATCCAAAGGTGCCTGAAGGGAACCAGGTGAGAGTTACCAAGTGAGAGATATCAAGTGCAACAGCAAAACTTCTGTGGGACTGGCCTAAAGAAGCCACAGCCTACTTGGAGATAAAAAATTGAAGATGTTTACAATTATCTAAATTAGAAATTGTTTTCATAAGAAACTCAGCCCAGAGAGAGTTCCTGAATAACAGCATGATTAGGTTACTACTACATGACTTTATAGTCTAAGTGCACTGGCAGTTATTCAGATTAATTGCTTAATTGTTTTTATGCTTCTGTCTTTGAATGCAGACACTCAAGGTCTACTTAAGAAATATGGGGAGAAAAATCTGTTTCAAGAGTGAAAACCAGCTTTTCCTGCAGACAATCTTACCATTTTCTTTTTCCTATTACCATGTCCTTTTCCAGCAAGGACAGGAAAATTACATCCTCCAGGTTTTTTGGGCTGCAGTACTCTCTGGAGGATATCTGAAAATGGATACCAATTTCAATTACACTCTCTATACAGGATTTTACCCACCTTGCTGTTTTTCATGCCCTCATTATTCACTAACCCCATGAGCAGGACAGGGGTCCCAGCACTGCAGACTGCACCAAGCTCTGGGAGAGCTGCACTCTCACTTTTACCTTCACACAACCCTGTTCCTCTGTTCCCTTTGAGGGTGGATGCCTGGCATTATTCAGGTTCCTCAGCTTCCCTCCCTGAAGTGGCTGCCTGTTTTCAGGGGTAACAGTCTCCTCTCTGCACCAGCATAAAATGGGTTTTCTTTCATAGTTCTGAGTACTTGCAGTGGCTGAACCAATTTTTCCCTAGGTAAATTTGGCTAATAAAGCAGTTTAGAAGTTCAGCACATACTTAAACCAATCTGAATAGGAAGACAAGTTCAGACTTTCCCCTTTCTCTCTTGGCAATCACAAAGTCATTTATCCCTTTCTGACTAGACAATAAGAATTTTTCCTCCCCACTAATACAGCTACTTTCTGGCAGTTCCCTGAAATGGAGGACTTCTGATCAATTTCTGTTAATTTGATAGATATAATCAAGTAAATCAAGCATTTAAAAAAGAAAAAAAAAAGACAAAATGCATCACTCTAAGTGTGGGGCCTTAAAAGCTCATTTAGTCTGGGCACTCTGCCCACCACTGAACTGCTGAAAGGGGAATCAATTCCATGCACCTTAGTGATGATCTGGTCTCTAAAATAAAGCCCTTTCTGTGAGATCAGATGTTGTGAAATAGCTGCAGCTCCATTCCAAATGATGAAATTAGGTGTTATTTTTTTAAGTGCTGGTAGGTCTGCATTATCTATGTTTTCAGATCACTCCTAACTCAAAACACTAACACAGATTCCCAGTGTTGAATATTATTATCACAGCAGTCTCAGAGATGTTCTAGCCAGAGTCAGGATGAAAAGGCTAAATGATTAATTGCAAACACCAATGGCAGATAATGGGATAGCAGCTCAGATTTCCTAATTATATCTATTGCCAGTATCTTTAGGATAAAGGAGATGGGAACTGACCATCCCAGACATGCCATCCACCCAGAGGTTTGGCGTTCTTACAATTGCTGTGCTTGACCCTACAAGCTATGAATGAACTCCCTTTTATTGCTGCACATCACACAGAGGGTGAATCACCACCAAGTCCAGAGGAGGAAACCCTGCTCCTGAAGGATCCAGACCCTTTTAAAGACAGGAGGTCTGCTCCTGGAGGGATGTGCTGTGGAAGGGCTGCTCTCTGGCCAGTGCCACTGCTGGCACATGGCTGCAGAGAGATGCAGCCCTCTCAGGAGGCACACACAGCGACCTCCAGTCTCATCTTTGTGTCAGCTCATTAAGTGGGCTTGTTCTTTCACCTTTTCTTGTGTCCTCTAGAAAAATCTGCAATAAACTCGGCTATTTTGGAAGCAGTAACCAAACGCCTCCATTTGCATCACAGTGCAGGTGGAGTTGGGAACAATTCCTGTGTGAGTTCATGGCAGAGTGCAGGGCACTGAAGGCGGGCTGAGCTATAAATCAGGGCTGAGCTATAAATCAAAGCTTGCAATGGCACACCTAGGGCTCAGGTCCCCAGCAGGAGCCAAGGGAACAGCAGGTGCTCCCTCTGCACTTTGAGGATTATGTGGGGAGATGATACCTGAGGCTCAGCAGGGAAAGGGGCAACAAGCAGGGATCAGGAAGGCACTGGCATTCCACTGAAGAGTCACCGAAGACTCTCTAGGAGTTTGTCATTTTAGTTCATGTCTTAAACCCAAAATTCTTGTTCCTTTTATGACTTTGAAGCTTTCACATGACATGAGACACCCCCTGTTGCCACACAATGAGCTCTATGGCCAGGACAGGGCACAATTCCAGTTCTAACCTGAATAAACAGGAAATACAAGGGGGCTGTTAAAATATCATCAATAGGAATGTATGAACGTTTGCTCTACTGCTATTGACTGTAGATTAAGTTATCCAGGGTAGTGACAGGTCATCTTAAAAAAGAAAAAAAAGGGAAGTACCACAGGAAAAGCTGTGAGAAGCTGGTAACAATAAAATGCTTCTGTGCAATCCACTCAAATCTCAACAACATCTTCTGAAAATGCTTCACAGTTTGAATTTCAGTATAAGACAGCACCATCTCCTTGCTAAAATTTTACATGAAACCCAGGAAAGACATGAACAACTTTGGCTAGCCAAAATTATTCACTGGGAATGAAGAAAGCAGTATTCTGTGGGAAAACCTGATCTCAGGCAATAAAGATACAACCTGGAATAGGCACAAAGCTTTGATACAAAATTCTTTGAGGCAGAACTGCACAAGAGATGTCTTTGTTCTCCTTTTTGCTGTCTACTGTATCAATAAGCTTCTAAGTGTTAAAAAATTCAAATAGCACTATATTAGTACCAGACTACTCATATGCATTAATTAATCTGTAGAGGTCCTGTAATTATCTTCAGCTGATCTGAAGGATGCTTGTTTTTTGAAATTAAATCATATTCTTAAAGATACAACTGAATAATCTGAATATGAGAAATAACATTCAGTATTAAGGAAAGATGAGCAAAACAGAACACTCAGCAGTGTCACCTCCTGCCTAAGTTTACTCAAGATTCTGTCCTTCCTTGAGAGGATCAATAGACATTTAAAAAAAGCAGCAGATGGGGAAAACCTCCACATGCCCTGTTTAACAAAACTGACTGTTTTGGTTAGTCCCAAGGCAACAGAAGGAAGGAAACGAACACAAACATAAATTAAATACAAATACAAACTCTGCTCTGTCAGAGCTGTGCCATCAATTTAGTTAGAGCAGCCTTGGGGAAATCAACTTTGTGTCAGTCAGTGCTGGACAGTTTAGGAGCTCCATTTGATCATGGTGCAGGTGGAGAAGCTGGAATCATCATCTGCCCTTTAATGTGTCAGGGAGGCTGAATTAACCATCTGGGGACTGCTACCAAGGGCCCAGCACTCACTCAAGGTGTGCATTTAAAAATAAACAGGAGAAGAGCTGGATGGAAGGCAGTGCAGAAAGAACCAGATCCTGCACTAGAAGAAAAAACTTGAATAAGATTGGAAGAGAAGCTTTCCAAGAAATGTCCTGCTGGTTTTGATTTCCTGATGCTGACTTTGGAGACTCGTTATGTGAGCAGCATTCCTTCCCCACCTTCCAGAGTGACAAACTGGGATTGCTCAGCTAAGCCTTCCTTAGCAATAACAGACTGAACAAGCTGGTTGCAGGAATTCCTTATTTCACCTCCCCCAAAGTTGAAAACGGCTGCACCTACTGATCAGGCTGTATTACAAACAGCTTTTTTTACAGAAAAAGTGTAAACTATATATGCAGCTCCTTTACAGTTCTCCCCCCAGGCTTTCACAGCAAGTGTGTTTCTCATCTGCTTTGAAACATTCAAAATTAACAAATCCACAATCTCCTTCCCAACCTCATGATGTGTGGTAAACATTTGATAAAGGCCTGAGCAGTAACACTGATTCTGAACTCAGCTTGCAGAGATTCCAGGACTTTAGGACAATTCTCTATTCCCAATCTCTCCCATGCAAAACAAGGATAGAGGAAAATTTTAAGAGTGCATGTGGGAAGATAAGTCTCAACTGCATTAATTCAAAGTTTGTTCAATTTTAATTACAACATTTGAGATAACACAACACCATAGAGAGGAACTCTAGCAATGTGCCAAATGTTTTTATAATTCACCACAATATCCTTACATCCTGCTGTTCAGCTTACAGTGACTTTCCGTGTGCCAGCCAGTAATACCACTCTAATCACCCACTATATTTGAATTTTCCCCCTAAGAACTATATATTTGATATTATTAGCACTCCTGTACAGAACTGTAATAATAGTTCCATTTCTTTAATTTAATTTTCTAGCTGGGAAAAAGATATCTGAATGTGCAAAAACCTTACAATAAATTCTGAGAACTGGGAGTTCAGAATGAAAACCGCCACCACAGAGAATCATTTGCTCAGTCACTGAATAATTTGCACATTTCTGTGGGGCCTGGAAGCCAGCAGGACACCAGCTCTGATCTGTCAGGGTGATCTACACGACCATGAGACAAAGGGTAAGAGAAAAACATGTACAAAAATGAGGGGAAAAAAGCAAAAATAAAGCAAAAGAAAGGCATGTTCCCTCTGCGTTTCCAAATTGCTCAGAAGAGAATTAGGAATCAGGACCTTGGAGATACTTCTGCCCAAATTCTGTTCTAGTTCCCAAGTTACTACAGCTTCCCAGTGTCACTTATCTTTCCAAGCCTGAGCAGTGCCTTTTGAATTTATGGAGCTTTGAGGAATTCTGGGTCTTACCTTCTCACAAGTACTGCCGTGATGAGGAGGCACAAAAGTTGTGCCTAATCTGCAAAAATTCCACAACTTTTTGTGAAATTTCACAACTAATTGTTCCACTGATTTGGATGGGGTTTTTTTAAATGTTGCATTTTTAAAAGGCTGTACTTAAAAAGGAAGTGAAAGAACAGAAATTTGTATAGTTCTTGGTCAAAAGGAATGTTTGACAAATTTGATAAGATATAAATCTGTGCAAAATAAATAAATGTAGGGTATTTTTGTCTTCCTCATCTTGTGTTCTTAGTATTGCCCACTTAACATTACAGTCTGCTTTTACATCCTGCAGCACAAACTCAGATTTTATAACTTTACCACTTGTAATTCTAGTTGCTGAATTCACTTCCAGCTAAAATCTCTTTGGGCTGCTTTATCAGTGAGAACCACAGCTTGGAAATATTCTGTGATCTGTGTGGCACTGCACATTGTTTCTGAAACATGAGCCATCTCTTAGGTTCCTTGCAAGATTTTCTCTCTTTTTCTTAGTAGTTAAAGCAGTTTGCTTTAGATTTCTGAGATTACTGCCTCAGTCCTGGTCTATGCTCCTGAGCTGGCAGTGTTCCTCTAAACCTTCTAAATCCAGTGCAACAACTTAAAAGGATGTGGTGTTAATTCCTGACACTGACTATGCTCATGACTCTGATACATAAAGTAGTGAAAGCTTAGACCTTGCTGCTTCTGGTTTTATTTATTTTTATTTTATTTATTTTTATTAATTATTCTTGTTTATTACAGATGTTTTCATGTTGTCTGAAGTACAGCTGGGAGAGACACTCTCTATCTGCTTAAGCTTTTCTTATTAGCCTTAAGTCATCTCCACTGATGTCAGTAAGAATCACTTAACTTCAAGCACTGGATTTGTTCCCTAATTATCAAAGCCCTTTAGTTCAGTTGCATCATTTTCCTTAAAAGGCTCTGTTCACTTTATATGTGCTGCCAAATCCAGCTGGCCCCAGTTCTTTAAAATAAAGGTTGTCTGAAATGCACCTTCTCCAATTTTTACTACTCAAGGTGCTTGAGAACAGGTTAAATATTTACTTTTAATAACAAGAATTCCCAGTCCTATTAAAATGCTCTTGAAAAGCTATTCAAAGAGTCATTTTACCTAAAAAGAAATACTGAAAATGTGTTTCTGCCATAATATAGCAAGGACATATTTTCAGATTATTAGTACCAAAGGTACATTTAGGTACAACACCTGAAATTCATTAGGACACATGCTGCTTGAACAAATAACTAATAGCATATGCTCATATTTTTAAAATACTTGAGCCACCCTATGTTACATAAATACAGCTCTCAGCTAGTTGTCTTGCTCAGGATGAAATGTGAATGTATTTCTCATTACACTAATGAAGGCAGTGCTTCAGTGCATCTGAAGGCTTGCCAAAATGCCAATACAGGCACTGAAACAAAATCATTTGTCAATACCATGAGACAAGGGCATGGCTGTTATTAGTCGTGATAAATGGTACAAAGTGCTTTAGCTCTGTCCAAATCCTGATATCACACCTTGGTGTTTCCTCTCCTTCAAGTCCTGCCAGGGGTTGTGGTGTTTGATTATTAACTTGGCATTTATAAATAGAAACTTTGGGGCAAAGTCAACCAAGAATCGTGGCCTAACTACTTCTACCTAAAATTTCATTGTGATTATTTGGCAAGCTAAAATTACTTTCTGGAAATATTCCAATGGTAACTCCAAGCAAAGGCCAACAGCTAACAGGAGTTAGGACAATTTGCTGCTGCCAAATTTGATTTTCTACATGCAAAACAGCAAATAACTCCTAAACTCAGAACTGTAGTGAAACATTGGGGGCTTCTTTAAATTGCAAACCATTCTGTACTTTTGGGTTTCTCAAGGAGGGTTTTTAGGATCTTTAGGCAAGCAAAATTCCACGGTATCTAGGGTAAATATGGAATTTATTACTAATGATAATAAAAATGGGTACAACTAAATACCATTTATTACCATAAAATGCAAAACTCCATTTCATTTCCCACTAGCACTGAATAACACAGCCCTAACCATTTTTTGTACATCCTGACAAAGTCTGAAATCTTCCATTTGCCACTTGCAGAATAAATATTCCCTATGGCAGATTAGCAGAGGATTGCTGGAAATACTTTTTTATTTTTCCCTTTTCTGCAACACTAGATAAACTTCTGAAAGGAGGAGAAAGAGGAAGAGTTACCTAAAAGGGATTTGTCAACTACAGCAATTATGAGAGTGCTCAGACACATCATTTGAGCCCCAAATACATTTACAAGTAAAATGAAAAATGACAGCTAAAATTTTTTGCATCTATAATACCAGTGTTTATTATTAATATATGTATCTTGTAATAAATCAAAACACTGAGATATCACTTAGAAAGCTTATTACAAAACAACAGTTCCTATTTGGATTAAATTATATCAGTTCCAGCTTCCCTTGGATATATTTCACCCAGGCTAAAAAGAAATTGCATAGAGTTTAAAAGGGATCTATCCTTGAGAAGTAATTTAATCACAAATACCTGTCTAGCAGTAAAATTTCTGCTGCTCAAATAATGAGTGGCCTCCCAGCTTTTGTACAAATACATGGTACCACAAGAGAAACAAAACCCTTATTTGAAATCATTTAAATGCCAATTAATTTGCAACTTGAAAATCCAGAGTTGGATAGAGACACTGGCCTCAAGAAAAATGCAAGATAATAATGGAAATACACTGATTTATACATAACATTACAAAACTATCCACCTGCTCTATAAAACACACTCAGCACAAACATTTCTTGTTTGGTAGGAGGCTGTTATTAAAGCAGATTGGTATTGACAGCTCTCTCAGTGGAGAGTCATTACAGGTGAATTATAGTGCCAGTTTTTGTTGGGATTGACTGTCATTATAAAGTGTCTTTATTTGGTTGATTAAAACTCCCTGAATCTCCCACTCCATCTCATTTTTCCCTATTGTTCTTTGTCTCAGCTTAAATATTTTGAAACCATTTAAGCAACTTATCCTCAACAGGAAAATTTTATCTTTTCTCCTTTTTTGAAAGACTCAGCAATCCCAAACTTCACTTTTATACTTTTAACTTGTTTTTAAAAAGAGAGACAAGGACATGACACCCTGGTCCCCAGGATGTTCTGCCACTTAGTCCACATTTGTAAGGAGCTGCAGAGATACAGAACTGTGTGATAGAGAAAATGACAAAGGTGGCAACAAACTGGAAATCATCCTTGTCAGCCAAATTTACAAGTCCTACCAGTCTCCCTTAAAATTTGCATTCACACCTTGTCAGAATGTGGCATTGAAAGATCTTCCCAAAAGTCCAACTTTCCTGCACAAAACACCCTGTCTTCTTCCATTACTTCCAGACTTTAAAAGATGTTATTAGAGAAGAACAAACCAAAGAGTGGCGATTTCATTCATTTTTCAATTTGTTTACTATTATTTTTTCACTTCCTCCCAACCTCCCTGCACTTGGATCTACCATTCATAAAAAATTCTGCAATTTCACATGGAGGAACTATGCTTGTACACAACTGTGCAGCTGGAATTTCCTTAAAATATGCAGCCCAGAAGTGAATGAATGAGAAACATGAGATATTATTAATGTTATATTACATGTACCATACAACCAGCAGTTCCTGAGCCTCACTTGGACCCAACTAAGGCTCTCATAAAGGTCTAAAAAGCAGCATTCTTCTATTTATGAAGAGACTTTATAACTAAAGTGTTCTGCATTTAGAAGCATATTATGAAATAGTAAAATTAGGAGTTTTAAACCGAATTTCAGTGTGGTTTGCTTGAATAAGGAATAATGTCCCCACTGGTGTCTTTGAGCAGACACTCCCTGGGGACAGCAGGTGATGAACTCAGAGCAGCCCTCCCTTTTCATGTGGCAAAGGACCTGCAGCTCCATCTCCCCTGGCTACAGGCAGGAAAACAGACAACTTCCAATTAAATCAGACCACACCAAGCACCCAGACCGCTTGCATTTGCCTTTTCTCCTGTTCAGCTCTCCCAGGAAAGACTTCACACCGAGCTGCAGAGCTGAGACTTCCATAGGTCACCCCTGAGCAAAGAGAGTTTCACACTGCCAGCAATCGGAAATTCAGATCAGTCAGTGGGATTTCAGCTCCCAGGTAGAAATCTGCCAATTGCCTTGAAGCTTTTTATGCAAATCCCTGGTTGCTCACTCAAGTGCTACCCTGAAGTCAATGACTGCTTCTGCATGACAAAGGGAGCACGGTTCAGCCTCTTTAGATACATTTTTTTTTTTAAGTGGAAGGGAGCCCACAGATCCTCTGCAGATCAGCACAACAAATAATGATCTTTTGGGGGAATTCAGACCTTTTGATTAGTGATAAAAGCTGGCTGTACCACTCCAAGCACACATGAGTTCACAACCATCTTCCATAAGGGATCTCCTGCAATGCAAGCTGTTTGCTGAGTGATGGATAAATATTTATGGATCTGGACACTGGGGTCCTGAAAACTGCTCACTAAAAAACCCAACTATTAAAAAAAAGCCCCACATCAACAAACCTTGTATGTTCATGCCATCATCAATAAAGGGAAGCATTCAGAGGTTAATTATTTAGAGCAGAACTTCAGTGAAAATTGGCAATGGCTTCACATAGGGATTTTTGGCAACATCCTCTGATACTCATTTGCCTCTAAGGGATGTTTAAAATGATGACCTGCCTTATCTCATGTTGGCTTTCTCTTCTCCTGGAAAAGTGGGAAATCTGTATTTTTCTTGTCAAGTTCATGAACCAGTCTAGTCACAGGGACCAGATAAAGAGAGGGATGAGACAAGGCTATCAGTAATTACTTTCCCACCAGCAGGTATCTCTACCTCCTGACTACTGAGCCTTTAAGTTAACAGCACTTTGAATAAACCACATTCTGAGCATTTACTGAGGATTCTGATATGCATGAATACTCTTGGCATTCAACTCTCTTGTCTGACAAACACTCTACCAGAGGGAGAGGTTATAGGCATAACATACATATATATATATGATTGTTTGTGTTATGTAGAGCCTGCCCAGGTCCATGCCCTTCCCTATCCAAACACCTCCACAAACACCAACTGAATGGAACAAATGAGAGCATGTAGCATACATTGTTAGCATTTGATGGATGCCCACTGGCCTAAGTGAAATGGATTTGTGGTCTCAGGAAATTTCCAGCTGGCCAGAGTCCAAGCTCTAAAAAGCCATGACCACAACAAGCACTAAGCAGCTTTTGCCAAGAGGCAAAGGCTAAGGAGGCTGCAGTCCCCCAGCCTGAGGAGGCTGTGGCAGATCTCAGGCAGTCAGGAGAACGTGCTCCTTGCTGCTAAATGCACCATTTAATTATCTCAATAAACCCATGAGGTTTTATTTTTGTGGTTCCAAACTCTATTTCCCCTTTGGTTTTCAGTGCTGCATGTTGTAGGTACTTCCCTTCCCATAAAGTTCCTGCTGGATTTTCAGGATTCCCCAGCAAAGCAGTCCTGCCAGAGCTGCTTTCTACAACTTGTGAGGCTACAATGAAGATCAGTGTGAAACCTCCCGAGGAGCTCAGTGCTCAGGAACAGGGATATCATAAGAGGGAAGTGAGGATAAGAGGGCAGCTCTAACCCCAAGTTCAGAATCAGACTGGAACGGTTTAACAACGCGATTACAAAATCCCTCTGACCCCAGGTGCCAGGAGCAGCAGGCTGATTCAACTACAAAGAGAATGATAAAACAAAAAGCAGAAAAAGGGAAATGAAATGACTGACTGCTGTGCAGGAGATGACTTTATGGACCTGGAGCTGCTGTAGCTCCTGTACAGGGACTTTTGGAAATAGAGGAGTGGGACAGATGTTTTGATAAGTACAATAAAAGGTTTGCAGTTGATACAGAACAGGTATTAATTCTAATCACTGCAGGTGCAGAGTGAACATTGCAGCTACCTATCCTCATTACTTAGCAGCTAAGATATGTTCATTTGAATGCTTAACACATGTTTCTAAAGAAAAAAAACAACTGAGGTTACTCTTAATAGCTCTGATCCTTTCCATGATTAAAAGGCAGTTTGGTTCCAAGGCCCATTTGCTATTAGTAATTATATTTTTGTCATTGAATTACCAGTTCATTAGTAAAATGAACAAACAATTCTAATTTGCAAGCACAATCTTCTTGAACAGTACATAATCCTAGATACAGAGTGAAAATAAGATGCAACTGATGCACAACTTTGTCACTGAGTATTCTTTGCTCTACTGGTACTCAACAGTCCTGCTGTGGTGATGAAAAGAAGTTTCTTCCATTCCCTTCTAATGACAGGTTACCCACAGCATAACAACAAAGAGACAGAAGAAAATTTAAATTAATAAAAAGAAAAAAAAAAGAAAAAAGAAAAAATATGCTTGGTCTTGGTCACTCTGTCCCAAACTGAAAGCTCTGTTAAGCAGCAGACTGATTATTTGAGCAGTTCATACAGGAAAAATAAAAACAAATGCACAACCCTCCCAGGTTTTAATTGGATGTGTTTTTCCCTGCTTTTGCAGGCAGGCACTTCAGCCAGGGCCAGTGCCATCATCAGTGCCAAGGCAAAGGAAGTGCAGGGAGTGCAGGCTAAGGGCTGCCTTGGGCAATGTCTGAACCCTGGCAGTGGGGAGGGGCACCAAGGGCTGACAGCACTGCCTGCCAAGGAGCTCCCTGCAAGGATTCCAGCTTTGGGAAGTATTCTTTAACCATCACCTCCCTGAATAAAGCCAGGGCTATTTTCCAGCCCACACACTGCAAGCACACCTTATTCTCCCCCCAAACACAACACAAGCTGCATTTGTCTTGCAGTGACAGTGTCACTAAAACAGAGGCTTGAGAATGGATCCATCAGATTTTCCACCTTGGAAAATTGATGGACTGCTACTACAAATGGGTTCATTTTAGCTGCAGAACACAACTTTTTTTTTTATTCTTTTTTTAACATTATTTATGAAATTGTAACCTGCTATTTAATCACCTCTACCAGCTGGTGAGTCTGTCACTGAGTCATCCTCCATGCTGGACCAAAAGCAAAGAAAGATACTGGAATTCCTGAAATTAATTGTGACCTCAGCAGCTTGGCTGCTACTGATGTATTAAAGGAGAGAAGAGATATGGAGTAGCAATCAGAGGAAAACAAGAAGCAAAATTAAAATCTCTAAGATGCTACACTAATGAAAAACCTTTCAATGTACATTTTTGAAAGCAATTGGTATTAAAATTTTCATAAAGATAATCTTATCTGCTGATATACATCAAAGTATAATATCCACCTGTGTTCCTGAAGCACATCTCTATCTGAATACCCCACACAGAAGGCTGGAAGTAGTTTCAATGCTATTTCTCAATATATTCTACAGCCTTTTTATTTTTTTTTAATTATTTAAACACCTCCAAGTTCTTTGTGTTTATTACATATTAATATTCTGATTTTAAAGATGTAGAAATTCGGTTCCCATGTTTAGTCCAATACAATAAAAGCACCCAGGTACATTTTTTTAAAAGCACTAACTCTCCAGTTCCAAGTAAGTTTGAAGAGTTTTGCTTTAGGCAACTCAAGGATTCTCAGACTCCAGGCACAGCTTCCAATCCATTAGTATTTATGTTATATTTCAAACTGACTTGTATTAAGCGACTTGACAGGCAGCCCTGATATAATAACTTCCTAATATTCTACTATTCAGCACTTTTTCTTTTAAAATACAGTTATTTTTATTTTAGATAGTGCCTATCTGTCATCAAAAGGGAAGTGTTCCTGCCCACTGCAGCAGAGCACCCTGAGCAAGGGTCAGAGCAGAGCTCTGCAGCTGGCCCTGAATTTCAAGTGGCATTTGTGGAGCTCACAATCAGTGGCACAGATGGGGGTCAAATCACAGGCAATTCCTGTCACTGTTCCAGGACAATCTCTCCAAGTGGCCACTTGCCAGTGGCACAGCACAGCTGAGGATCCTCTCCTCCCACTTGTGCTATGGGACAATCAGCATTCCTTTGTAAGAAGGAGAAGCGTGGATGGAAGTGGGAGGGCTGCACATACACCTGGAAGCCCTCTGGAATCACCTTTCCCACTCTGAGGGTGCATTTTTCCTGCCAAAGAGGACAGATGTTGTCTTGGATAAAGTGATTTACCCCTAATCACCATCAAGATCTGCATGGAAGAAAGGCTGATGGAAGTTGTAAGTGCATGTGGAAATTGTCAATTAAAGCTGGGGAGGCTCAGTACAGAAAGGCACCAGGATGCAAAGCTCTGCCAGGCACAGTCTCTTCCCCTTTTTGTCTCTTTGCTGGTGAGCTGCAAAGTGTTCCTGTTAGGGTGAGATGACCTTGTCAAAGTGATGTATTTATTACCAAAGAGTTCATCCATAAGAAGAGTACACAGATGAGGCCCCATGATTAGTGGCAGCAAAGAAATAATGATTTGTTTCTATTTTTCAACAAGCTGTGGTGGCAGGTAGAGCTGTTGCATGGCTCAAACCTCTCACCAGCCTACATACACCTACTTCAAAAGAGCACCATTTTTCTTTTTTCTTTAAAAAAAAGAGAGAGTGTAGGCAAATTATTAGAATATTTAGCAGAAAATGTTGCTGACTCATTTACATGGAAGTAGAGGGGGAAAAGGGAGAGCTTTGGGGAGGACATAATGAGTATGGAGAGATAAAAGCAAAAGGGAGGGAAAGAGGGCTAGACTATAAACCATCTCATGTACATTGGAGGAGAGGAAAAAAAAAATCTTCATTTGGTGTTTGGCTGTCAGTGAAATCATAAAAACTCAGAGAGCTATATAATCTATAATAAGGTGGTTCATCTTTTCTTTTATGGCTTTGCTGACAGGTATAGCAGATTCAAATCTTTCCTTACAACAAACTGGGAATAATTTTACAGCCATGCTCTCCTTTCTTCCCCCCTTTACCTTGACACCCTTTCTTCAGTTAGTGCTGGCACTGACATTTAAAATTACTCCCTTGTCTAACCAGCATCCCTTCAGCCATGGAAGAGGAGTGGCCAGAATCCCTCTCCCTTTGGAACTGCAATCCCCCCACATCACCCAAGAGACCCCAGGCTTGGACCTGCCATCCCCTTTTGTTACTGCACAGCAATGCACATCTCCAATGCAGAAAACATTTCCTCTGTGCTTTTCTTGCATGTCAAAATAACATTAAATAGTCATAACCAAAAATAAGGGGCTGGTGATCTGTTATTTTATTTAGTACCTGTACTCACATCCCTCCCCAGCAGTCACTTAGCAATCTGTCAGAAATTATGGAGCACTAAGTGCCTGCATGCCAAAGGCTTCCTGGTGCAGCCTGAAGTTCCTTTGTCCCCCTCTCTTCCAAGAACAAGGAAAGTCACGTTCTGGACTAAACTGATCAAGTATCTGACTTCACTCCATTCTTGAAGATGTCATGCTTTGCTATGATGCTGGTAAGAGAATTGCTTTTCAGCCCCAAGGAGGGCTGCACTGCAGGGAGTGCAAGAACAAGAACTGTCACAAGCCACACCAGGACATATTTTTTCAGACCTTCTCCATTCAGGACAGGGCATAAGAGTGCTTTCAGGAAAGATGACCACAGGGAATCTGATACTACACCAAGGACAGATGGGATTTACTCCTAAAACTTCTTAGCACTACTAAACACACATCTTGTGAAAACACACAACCAGGAAAATACTTCATTAAGTGTTTTGGAAAACAGGGATTTAGATTTACTTTATCTCAGGCTGTATCCCATGGCCACAACTGGCCAGCACAAGAGACAAACTGCCTCAAATATTTCAGTACTGTTAAACCTAAATGTGATTTAACAAGGTTTTTATAGGGGCTGCTTAGGTGACCAGCATCATGTCTTTTCTCTCCAAGAGAGTCAGGAAAGGTGATTTTGAAAAGGAGAATTAGAAAAGCTTAGAAACAGTTCATCTATAAAAGTGTTTCACACAGGAACAACATAAGGTGCATATGGGACAAGCAGAGTAAATAGAAAAAAATGCTGGAATTTCAAGAGGGAACATTATAGGTGAAAACACTAGATATTTTATGTGAAAACCTTACATTAAATATCTTGGAAAACAATATCTAATATATAGAGCTGAAAAACTCCCAGTCAATTTTGTTTTTGCTACATCAGTCATTATTCACTTTTTGATATTGTTTTAGACAAGCAATGCCATTGTCAATAAATTCTAAAATGATAAAAGTGTCAGTTACTTAAAGAAGTATCTGTAACTGCATATGGAAAAATTAACACCTACAAACACAAGATATACAAGATGGAGCATGTATTAAAATGGGATCATTGACAAAAATTAAGAGTTCTCCACACCTGCAGCAGCTTTTCCATTTGTTGTGTGGTATTATGCCCTTCACACTGGTGCAAAGTAGGCAGTACCCAATTACCACCCATGCTCACTTCTGTTAGAACACAAACTCTGGAGAGCACTGATGCAAAATTGCCACATCTCCATACCCAGCACGAAGAAAACCCTAATTAATCTCACCATCACTTTGAGAACAAGTGCAAGAGTTGCAGGACAGTGATGAAAGCATCAAAAAAAGCTACAGAAAAGTGAAAGTGTAACCTCTACCTACATAAGAGATTTAAGGCAGAAGGCAGGTTGAATATACCTTTTCCTCTCCTTTTTTTTTTTCTGGGAGTAAACAGTTTCTCCCTAGATAGTAACACCTGAAAAGAGGAGATAAAACCTGTATCTTTAGGGAAATTGGCAGGATGGGGATTAGATTTCTGTGGGACTCTGCTGGTTTTGGGTGCTTTATCTACAATGGCAATTTCTGGGTTAAAGATCAATTCCTTCCACACAACTGAAAGATGTTCTGCAGGTAACATTTCCAGGTATGGATGTGCTAATAAAGGAAATTAAAGGAACATTTTTTAGAAACATTTGGGACAATACTCAGCAAACGCACAAACTGACATAACCACACCCAGTGTGAGAGGGGAAACAGTAATTGAAAGGGAAGAGCTCAGTCAGTGACTGACTCCAAAATACACAGGAGAGAAGTGACCCACGAAGCTACACATAGGCACAGCTTCCCTGTCCACCACAACATGGTGCTAAAAGGTGTAAAACTACTGCTGAGCGCAGCCTGGGCTCCATGAGCTAGCAATCCCATAGGCAAAGTGATTTCTGGTTTCAGTCAAGGGTTCTTCAGCTATGAACACAATTAGCAATTGAAAACGTGTTTTAACACACCTACATCAGGCACAAGCCACAGCATGAGCATTGCTATGAGTGGCACATGTCAAATGTTAGACATTTACCAGCACAACAGGTCAGGGCATTCACAGCATTTTGTGATGCATGTTTGTTGTCAGAGAAGCCCAATAACCCAAATATTAACTCCTGTGCAAAATACAAGCGATGTTCCTGCCTGACAAAGACATGTCATAAATAAAATATTAGCCTGTCCTGAGTGGCACACTCAGGAGCAAAGACCTCATTGCAGGAAACATTGAGACCTTCACCCAGACAGCTGAAAGAACAAAAGATGGTCCTTAGGAATGCTGATGCTATACAAGGTTGGTGGAGCTGCCGTGTGAACATCCTGTAACACAGCAGCACTCGCAGGGGCAGCACAGCACCGATCCACCCACAGCCAGCAGCCAGGATGGGCACTGTCACCACTGCCACACAGGCCCCTTCATCCTCTCACAATAACAATTAGGGACAAGAACAACCTGCTAACTAACAGTGCTTGTGACAATTAAAAGCGTGGCACATTTATTCTGAGCTGCCTGCAGTATTAACAGAAACCACTGTGCCATCACTCAGCTCTAAACCAGACTTTATCACTATTGTGACATTTGATGACAGCACTTCCCTTCTGCCAGGGTTTTATAGTGGTGCAATAGAAGCCACTTATCCAACCACAGAATTTCTGTTCTGTTATTCAAATGTTATGTTGTTACAAGTTCTTGCAATGCTAGTTCACCTAGCAATAATAACTATGTAAAAAAATAAGCAATGCAATTGAATTAAATCAATCACTGCAGGATTGCTTTGGGGTTTTTTTATTGGTTTGAAAGAATATGGGGGAAAAAAGCCCAGATGCTAAACAAAATGACTCAGAGAAAGAAATTATAAAGGCCATTACACAGTGGTGTAGACTGTGAATCTGACTTTAAATTGTTAGAAGACTTATTCAATTATCAAACTGTTCAAAGTGAAGCTAAGAATAGCTGTAGAAAGATAATTACATTCTCATGGTTTAGTGCTGCCATTTGATTATTTGAAATGTCCTTTAGACTTTCAAAACTGATGCAATATAAGAACAAAAACACTTATCTTGTGCTCAAGTCAAAAGTGCTTTTCAAATATTACATGCTGTATAGTCTAGAATTTATGTAACAGTTAAAGATCTTATTGAGCTGGAAAATAAAGAGACTTTTCTTTTCCAATTTGTTCTTCAGTTATTTTCCAGTCGAGTAACATAATCCTACTTTAAAACTTAGTAAAAAGCAGTTGACTGTTCCCAGGTTTTCAGCAGTACAAATTGACAATGATATTTGATAAAATATGTGGACCTCTGACAGTTGTTTTGACAATTTTTTAAATGCAAATTACATAACCTCATGCATTTTATTGTAGTATTCTCCTGTAACTGCCTTTTATGTCACAAATCAGTATGTTTATATATTTACAAGTGTTTGCGTACTAGAAAAAATAGTACTGGTTTAAGTGGAGAAAGAAATAGCATGCAGACAAAAATTTTAAAAGTCCACATGTTAAAATAATTATACACATAAAGGAAATTTGTGACTTCATTTTCTTTTACTTAATTGTAAATAAGCACAAAGTCTACACTGTGTATGGCTGATGTAGTCAGCATCATGTGCTAAAACAATATATCATAAATAGTTTTAAATTGTATACATTATGGATAAACAGACCCAGCAAAATACATCTCCAAGCAGTGCAAGATCCATCTTTGCTGAAAGGTTTTGTTCTGAGCACACCACCTCAGAAATGCATCAGTTCTGACAAAGCCTCGAACGTGAAGCTGTCCAAGGTGAACATTCCCTGGTTACTCCTCCCTGAGAGACTCAAATTGAAACCCTGACCTTTCAGACTGGTAATAGACATTTCAGCAGTTCCATTTCACAAAAATATATAAATTCTTTTGTTTCATTCTTACAAAGAATGCTCACCAAAGACAGCTGACATTCTCTAAACATCAGCAGCAAGTCATTTGAACAGAGATCATGTCATATTCTTTCCTTTTAACTTTCCAAAACAGCTAAAAGAAAGGGTAGGATGATGCTATTTGGGTTTGGGGGTTCTTTTAGAGGGGGAGGTTGTGGTGTGGAGTTTTTCTGCTTGTTTAATAACAACAACAACTGTAAAATTCTACACTGCAGTTTTATCAGGTTCCTTTTAAATAATTACTGTCCTTTACATTGTAGAGACATGCAGTCCTATAGTTGGAAGAAACATCACCTTTCACCAGCTATCCAGGCAATTAAAAAGGTGGGAAAACATTAAAAAAAATTCATATTTGAGTTCATTTTCAGTAAGAGTTTAATCTAATCTCATCACCTTCCCAGAGACTCAAATGCAGATTGCTGGAATGTGAGAATTCATGACACCCATGGCACCCTGGCACTAGGAAGGCTCTATTTAAAGTATTCTGGGCTTTTGATTACTCACCCAATTCTTCAGGCATTTCAAGCTGAAATGTGTATTGTATATTAAGTTAATTCAATACATTTTGATGTGCATCCCTGAGCCCATTCACACCCAGACAGATCCAGGGGTCAGGGGGGTGCTGCTCTACAGGCTGGGAGCAGCTGGCAGATATTCCCCATGGCATTTCCACTGCTGCAGCTAAAAAAGGCAAAGCCCTCACACCCACAACCAAAGCACAGCACAAGCCAGTCTCTCATGTCAGAAAAATAAAAAGCTCTTTCCAACACCAGTAAGAAGTTTCTGGAACAGCAAGGGCCTATTAAGTAACCCAGACCTGAGCTGTGTTATAGCTACTCAAGAAAGATGAATCTGACCTTTGAACCTGACAAAGCCTTCACCAGTCTTCAAAGGTGCTTCCAAGAAGAAGAAGAAAGCATCAATACAGTTTTTAAACACTAGAAAGATGATGCATATATGGTGTATCATATAAGCCATCTAGAAATTCTAGTGCAGCTTCTTTTCTTCAGCTGAAAGGAAAATGTGAAGTCCCAAGGAAAAATCTCAGAACACAGGATTCAGGCAAGAAAGATGTGCAATTATTTATGGAGAAGAGCAGGCTGCTAGTAGAGATGAACCAAACATTTACACAGAATGGCTAAAAGAGTTTGCAATTACTGTCATGTCACATTTTCTTTTTTTGCCACATGCCTCCATTGTCCTCTTCTGGGTCAAGCAAATTTCAGTAGGGCTCTGTTACCATACCTGAATTCAGTTTCAGTATGTGAGATACATCCTTGCAGAAGTGTAAGACGAGACAGTTTTGAAAGAAGATATTTATTTGTAAAGGGGATCCAAGCCATGATACAAATATATAGATACACATGTATATTTGTATATTACATGTGCATAAATGCATGCATATATTTGTACAGATGCATAAAATGGTTTTAATACATTACTACACATACACACATGCATCTCTGTTCTAAGTTCTAAGCAGAAAGATTTCACTGGATCAATACCTATAATAAATTATTACCAAAAGAGTTGAGAAGAGAGAATGAAACATGAGAAAACAGCATTAGCAGCCACTTCCTGAACAATTCCCACAATTCAAGGGACATTCTTTGAAAGCAAACCCTGAGTGCCCTGCACCCAACTCATCTGAGATGAACACAATCCAGTTCAGACCATCCCAAGGGAAAGTCTGAGAGGTCACAGCTGATCAGGAACCACCCCCAGCCCTGCTGCCATTGCTTAAATGTCACTGTGTGAATGAGCTGAGACTCACCAACAAGGCTGTTTTCCACCTCTATGAAACAATTAAATATGATACTATTAGCAGCATCAATTAAGGCAGATAAAGTAATAGTCTAATTGAATGCTCGAGGAGGCTAATGGCTTTGCTTTCACTGGATAATGGATTGCACTCCCTTCTCATGTGCTATAAAGCCAGACATGGGATCAATACTTCCTTCTGCTTGGAAAGCCTGCTTGCCTGAGGCATAATAGATATCTAATTTAAGATTCTTTGCTCAGGCTTTCTTCTCTTAATCAAGGAATAATATATCATTTTTTAAAAAGTACTTTTTTTAGAGGTGTAATTTCCCCATCATTGCATTTTAAGAAAGTTTTAAGTAACTTCCTCAGCTTTAATTCCATGGAAGCAAAAGGTTCATTTATCTTAGGACACATTCCAATGCTCACGTGGTAAAGGAGACTCTCCTGACCATCTTAGCTACAGGAGTGTGTCCCTAACTGGAGCCTCATTCTCCCAGAAAGGCTCTTGAGAGACTGCAGAATGCAGAGTTTGCATGTTTACAATTAAATAAATTGTGGGGGGAAATCAATTTAGATCATTTCACTGTTTTTCTTGGGTTTTTGCTTCCTCAAGGAAGACTGAAGTGAACAAATTTCGTAGCATTCCAACCCTGAAACAATGCAATGGAGAACTCTCAGCCACAAAATGTATGAATGATTCCCAGAAAAATGTAGCTACTTCAACATAATTTAGAACTCCCATTTTCAAGGACAATAAATACATATCTGCTACTGATTGTCATGAGCAATAGAAAAACCTTTTGGGTTATTGTAGGAGCGGGACTTTTAAAAGAAATGAGTCATGACAAAAGAAACAGTGACCTTTGCCACATTAAGTGAAAAGATGCTTGTATTAACACAGAGTAACCAAACAGACTAAATGGTTGGAAATGAGGTTTCAAAATACTAAACAAATAATGGCACAGTAAGATTTGCATTTAGCAAAATAGCTAAATAGCTTTAGAAAAGAACAGCTTTTTTAAGCTGCTGATTCTGCATTTACCAGAAAAATCAGAGCAGTTGCTCACAGGAGCCAACACATGGAATCTGTTAAGGATAAGATAAATCCAAGGGATTTTAGGACACTGTCCATTTCTCAGTGTGACAATATGGTGTGTCTCTGGGGCCAGTGCACTGGATAGAACAGGAATCCCAGAGTACACCCCTCTGAGCAGAGACACAAGCAGTATCTCCAAGGAAGCACTGCCAAGGAGAGGGAGGCTGAGCTGTTTTGTCACCAACTTCAGGCAATGGTTATAAATACTCTAAATGGGGTTATACAATGTCATTTAGCCACTATCATCATGGCAAAGTGTGACTGGAAAACTCTGCATTTGAGACCAGCATAATGTGATCCAGAGACAGCTGGAACAAACACTGAATGAAGCAGATCAACTACCTGGTCCCTGAGTGCTCCCTAAAGACTCTCCAACCATATGCCTTTTACAGGTATGCAATGCAATATACATTTCAAATATCTATTATTTAAAGCAGCCCTTTCAAATGACTCCCTTTGCTACTCCAAACTGACGAGTCTGCATTATCAGTCATTCTGAGGAATTCCCAAACACCTTCCACCACTGACTTGGGTCTGAAAAAGCTCCACCTCAATGCTGTCTATATTAAATCAAGAGATTTAGCTCCCAACTTGAATTATAGGAAATGCATATAAATGACTTCTAACACAGTAAAAAGTAAATTAATCCAGAAACTTCACTGTGAAGACTTATCCATACATAAAAATTCAGTTTTTATTTTATTACCTAGACAAATTTCCTAAGTAAAGAACAGTTAAGAAAAAGGTTTTAAGTGTCAGTACAGAGCATTTTGTCAAATAGAAATGAGTATTTATATATCTTTCTAATACATGCACAGTATTCCCAGGAAATGCACTGCTTGTACTGTTGCTTTTTACTTATGGACAACCCAAGAACTCCTTTAAAAGTCCTCTTAAACTGGAAAACAACGTGCCTGTTATTGGAAGGGAGCAGAGAGAAGCCAGATATAAATCCTGGCCTCATGAGCTCAGACATCACACTTCTGGTCTGCACATCCTGAGAATGGACACTTGCAACACTATATTCCACTTCTAACAGCACAACTGCTCTCCTGTGTCAGTGCAGAGAACTCTCCAGAATTAGAATGAGAGAAAAGAGGTATGAGCAGAACTATTTTACTGCCATTTAGCTCTTCCCATAGGTGCCCCAGTTCAAAAACTAGACCTTCAAAGCTTGTCTCTCCCCAGCCGGTTTCGTGAAGTTCTTCAGCACATAAGGGTTTTTCAGTAAGCTCCCAAGGTTTACTGAGACCTCTCTGATTTCTGCAGTCATGCTCTAAATCCAGGATTATTTTGCTTTCATAGCCCTTCTCTGCCAGCCCATGGCCTCCAGACACGTTGTGTTAAGCCATTATAAATCAGAAGTGAAGGAGGTTTTGTTTTATCTCTGCCATCATCCCCCACTGCTCTCTGCACCCAGTCCAACAGCACACGGGCAAAGCCATCCATCACAGCAAAGTGTGCATTGTATGGCTCCTCCTTGGGGGAATTTCAGTTCCCTGCTCACACTCTGCAGACACAGCATCAAAGGAGGATGGGCTTGATCCTGCACTTGGGCTACCCTTTGAAACTGGAACCAGTTTGATAGGGACTGTCAGATAAGAGAGCAAAGCACTCGAGACTGCCCAGATGAGAAGGTAGGACGCTCAGTCGTAAGTCCCTGATGTACCTGAGTGAGGAGTCTAAGTGACAAACTGAAGTAAAATGAGAACCAGTAGCACTATCAGAGCTTATTCCATGAGTATTTCTTCATAAAGACCAACTGCAGAAAGCCTGGCTAAATACATCTTTTGCCTACTTTGAACTTAGCATTCTCAAGACACCAGCTGCATGTCATCTATGAAGCATCTTGTAATTCTAAAATTTAATTTGATAATCATTTCTGTCTCCTCTATTAACTCTAATGAAGCAGGTTCATTAATTTTCCAAAAGGTGCTGCTTATTTCATCAAGCTGATATGTCAAAGCACAGCAGTGTGAGGAGGGTATTCCCTCCTTCTCCAGGTCTGAAGGAATTTGCTCTGAAAGGCAATGTGCACACTCTAGATTCAGTCCAGGGTCTGAGAACACTGTCAGGTTTGTAAAGTCTTGCAGAGTTATTACTGCTGAACTGGAGACAACAGCACTTCCTCTGACACAGCAAGGACATGAAGGCAGTGCTGTTACCCCTGACAGATGCATGAGTACTCAACAGAAAAAATTAAGTCACTTCTGATGTCTTAGCACAAGACACATTTAAATGTTTAGGAGAAGACACCAGCCAGCTCTTTCTCTCTTACACGTCTGAAGTGTCTCCTGGTAGTTAAAAACACAAATTCTGTAATTTCATCTCAGCTAATGAAACTGCCACCCACTAGTCACCCAAAACACAGGAATGGGGAACAGTGGCAAAAAGCTGAAGTGCACCAAAACCCCAACTACCCACTGACAGGAAAGGCTGAATTTCCAGCAAAGAGGAAACCATGGACTGTGGCTGCAAGCTGGAACAATAGAAATGTGTAAACCCCTGTAAATCAGATGCTGCCAGCAGCTCCAGAGGTTTTTATAGCAAAAAAACCCCATGCTAACTGGCATTTTAAGCATATAAAATGGAGAGTGAGAGAGCAGCATTCTGGAATTGGAAAGGCAAAAAAATCATCATGCTTCCTATAACTAGTTATGATTTCTCATTATACAAATGTGCCTTGAAGAGTCACATTACTGCAGGGTTATTACACCCAGTAACTACTGACCCCTGGGTCACAAATTAAAATCAACCAGATCTACAACTCTATTTAAATTATAATACACCTCTCATTTCATGGAGGAATCTCATCATGAAGATCATAATTGCAAATTGCCCACCACACACATTAGGCAGAAGCTGGATTTATTTTAAATTAAGAAGTAGCATTTCTTATACCCCACCAGCATACATAAGGGTCATTAAAACATTTTGGAAAGCTCTGGTTTCAGTTTGCCTTCAACTTTTCAATGGTAGAAAAATAAGTTACTTATTTCAATTAACATTCTTGATACATTATGTTAACTCTTTTCTGGTTTGTCTTTTCTTAGGTTATCAGAAACAGTTAAATTTATCCTTCTACCACAGAATAACAAATTTAAGACCCTATTGTTAAACATGGATTTGAAAAAAAAAAAAAATTTGATCAGATTAGGTTTCATTAAAGTTTATGCTGCAAGGAAAGAAACATGTGCATCCAAACAGGTTCATAAATTCATAGAGACATAAATGGCACTGATCAAATGTAAACTGTTTGATAATCTGAAGTGTGTCAAGACAAACAGAACTTTTCTGCAAGACTTGCAAGACACAGAATATTTCAGACAACAAAATATTTCAGGTGGAAGGGACCCACAACCATCCTCTAGTCCAACTGCAATATATATATCAATATATATATCACCTGCAGTTTTTATCCCAAGAGCTTAAAACATTTGTCTGACTTCATGCATAAGAATCACTTAATCCACTGAAATACAGCAGCTAAATTAATTAGGGCTGGAATTGAAGAATAGGGATAAAAATTTGAGAGAACATTGTCATTGTTTAGAGTCTATAACATTTGTTAAAGCACACAAAAACTAACTATGGAAGAGCACTTAAAAAAAAACAAAGAGGAAAATAACCACAAAAAAATTAGATATGAAACTGAAGCAATATACTCAGGAATTCAGTTTCAAAGCACTGGAAGTGAATCAGTGCCTAACATCTTCTGTGGATTATATGTTTAATTTTTAGAAATCCAGTGAGACATTCTTCCAAGAATGCACATTAAAAGAGCAGAGAAAAAACTTATTTTTTAAGTTTCCAGGAAATTTTTTTCCATCTCTGCTTGGCCAAAACTGGAAAACATCTATGTGACACAGTAGTTTAACCCCTCAGAGTGTGACCAATTTGTCTAATGCCATCTTAACAACTTTTCTTTTACATTATTGCCAGAAGTGTCAAGGGAACATCATAACCTTGTCTAAATTCTCATGGTGTAAAATGAGATGAGGTACAAAAGAATTCAACATAAATCATAAATACTGAAACATCAGCCAAGTTCAACTGTACAGGTGAAATTCTGTTCTCCAAGTACCAGGTAATTCTGAACAAATGGAAAATGAACCACCACAAACTGTTAGCTCAGGCCCTTTCTGGACAGGGATTATTTGTGAATTGCCCCTGTGCTGCCTTGGACAAAGTTAAGAGAACAGATTTCTCACTCTGAGCAGTCAGCCTTTAAAGTGAAGGGATCCAACAGGAACAGAAACCAAACCCCTCTGCACACAGCAAACAGCACTGCTCAGAATCTGACTGCAGCAGCCCTCTGCCAGCACAGCACAGGTTACAGACTCACTGCACAGCAGCCATTAGGGAGAAGCAGAAGCAGAGAGAGCTGATTAACAGGGACTGGAGTGGCACTGGAAAATAGAGAGAGACACAGATCATTGTGATGGACAGCTGACATGTACACAGCAGAGTCACTGTCAGGATTAGCACACTTTAAAAAAGGTGTCTGAAAGGATAAAGTACAGATGTTTCCAGAAACTTTGTCACATATAATGTGGGGTCAAGATGATGAAAAAGCACACAGAAGTGTATTTGAGGAAAATGGACCTAGGCAGAATCCAACCTATGGGTAAATGACAGTGTGAGAAGTGGAAAGGGAAGTAAGGTCCTCTGAAGGTGAGTCAAAATGTTTGATGTGAAAGAAAATTGGGAGCCTGCAGAGGAATAAAAAGCAAAGTTAAAAATTATGAGAAGCACCAGCAGTACACAATCTTTTGGCAGTATTCTCAAATCATACAGGAATTTGTTACAAAAATTGGGACATTATGCTTTGAAAGTCTGTTCTGGGAGCAATAGAGCAAAGCATCACCTTAAAGATGCTTTGGAGAAACAATCTGTAATGGTTTGAGGCACCTGAAAAGGCTAAGCTAAAGTAACAAAACCTGATAATGGAATCACAGAGCACGAGAGAAACAAACCAATGCTTGTGCCCTCAGGGAAAAGGGCAGAGCCAAACCTGTCCTACTCATTCTGAGCTGGATGTGCTGGCAAAGGGATGGCAGTGGGGCAGACAGATGGAGATGTCAGCTCAGAGAAAACTTCTGCAAGAGAGCTGTATTTAAGGGGAGTTCACATGAAGGAAATGATGTGCTCAGCAAGGTTTTCCCAGAGCTGATTCCAACTCTGCTCACAGGAGCAACAGTTGCCTACAAAAGCTCTTACTTGAGGCACTGAAATGATCTGAGTTCTGCATTTCCTTTTCAGATGGCTCACACACCTCATCCACCTCTCTGCCTACCACAGCACCAAGGAAGGAAGGACATGGACATCTAATTTCTAGGCCCTCTAAAGTGGATAGAAAATACACTCCCCAGAGCTACAGCCCACAATGGTGCCAGGTCTTTTTTCTTGTTCAAATTAGGTAACTATCAAGCACTCTGCAGACTGCAGCAGTTTCACCTGAAAGACGAAATTCTGCACAAGTTTTGAAAGGTTTCTGTTGACCTCAGAAGCTGTGTTTTCATGTGGATGTCAAACCAGCACAAATACCCTTCACTCAGCAAGTTCAAGATTCTCAAGGATGTATTTTGAAGAGCTCAAACCATCCTGATAACCACAGTGTTGATTATGGTGATCTGTTTTCTTGTTTAATTTCCTGTGCTCTGAAACCACTGCACAAAGCTTGCCTGTAAATCTGAGCTTTCTTGGCTTTTAACCTTGAAGATCTGTGATGATTTTAGGCAAAGCCTGGAGCCAACAGAATGCTCTGCTCAAGCCTGTTTTCAAATATATAAAAGACACTTATCACTGCTTTACAAAGACACTTATATCACTGCTTTACAGAAAGCACCAGAAAACCACACACCCTCCTCTTACCAAGGCACACCACCACACATGCACAAACTACCACAAGTGACAGGAATAATGTTACCTTTGAGTATTTACCAGTGCCACAGTTTAAAAAAAAAACCACAAAGCAAATCACAGTATTTAGGCTGTTTTGTCCCTAAGAACACCCATAAATTCTCTCTCACCAGATTTTGTTCCCATCTCAGCTGGGAGCATCCTTTTCCCTTTTTATTTTCCTCCAGTTTTATCACTGGATGACAACAGGATTACAGAAGGCTCTGATCTCTGCTAAAGTACCAGGCAGTACTCAAAGTCTACAGGTGGAACATAATTCTTACAGTCCCTGGGGTTGGGTTGATGGTTGCTTTTTTCCCTTTGGGGGGTTGCTGGGTTTTGGAGTGAGTTTTTAAAATTGTTTCATTTTTGCTTTTCTTTTTCAATCCAGTTATTCACATGTTTGAGGTAGTGATTTTTAGGAAATTGCAGTGAGTTGTCTGAATTTTTCCAAAGTTACCTAATTAGGTAAGCAAGCACTCAAATGCAGGTTTCAGCAAGGCAAATGCTTTAGCTGAACACAGACAAGATTTCCTAAGTGTGTTTCCTGTGCAAATACCCCACACAAGGAAGCCCACACAGACTGAATTGGTTTCTCTGCCAGGCTTTATGCACACTGAATGACTGAACTGTGGATGACTGAGGTGGACCTTCAAGAGCACAACACCCAAAATGATTCTATTTTGCTGCATATTTGCTTTTCACAATTTCCACTGCTGAACCAGCTAGATTGCTAACCTTGTTTGGCTGGATATAACCAAATATTTGGGCTCTGTTTTTATGCAGTGGTGTTTTCCAGTTTACAACCAACATAGCAGGCAGCTGACTGGAGAGGCTCAATTAGCACAAATGTTATGGCCAAAGATTATCAATGAAGCCAATGCTTCAGAGTTCTGCAGATTTCTGTTGTTTGTATCAATATTCACTGAGCAACACAAAGTTCACACTAAGAACAACCAAGAAAACTCAGATATTAGATATTTTGCTGTTTATAACCCAGTCTAATGATTTAAATGGAACTTTAACAATTTTCATGATGAAATGTCTTGTCAGTAACAACCAGGGCATCAGATTCAGTTTTATTTTCTCTAGAGGAGTGGCAGTGAGCTGTTTCAATTACAGTGAAATTGTTTTGTCAGCACACTGTTTAAAAGAGCAATAGGGCTGTGCTGCACAAAAATACAGATGCTGCTTACTGTGACTTACTAAAAAAGAGAAATTGCATAACCTACTAATCTCTTCAGAGTGCTCAGTACTATAAACATGTCAAAACTCCTGAAATCTCCATATTAAAGTATTTGAGAAGGTAGAATGTGAGTAGGAGACATTCACTCGGATCAAATTACCACAGAGAGCCTTTGGAGCTCCTTTTTACAATGTCATTCAATGAAAAGCTAATAGAGATTTTTATCTTTCCATGATTACTAGATCATTACATTTAATAAATGTAATTGTGTTTAAGCCTATTGTAAATGAAATGTACTCTTCCAATGGCCTGAGTCATATTTTGCCTTAGACTGACCATTAAGTTGTGATTTCATCTATAAATAATTGAGAAGAAAAAAGCTCTGTTCCCAGTCAAAAAAAATAAGCAAGTTTTTACACTGAAAAAAACACAAACCTATCCTATAATGCTCCCTAATCTATAAATAATTAGATCTCAAGTGCTTTCTAAAGGTCAGTGATATTATCTTTTCCCTCCTGAGAGGCAAACCAAGGATGGAGCAGAGCAATGTGGCTTCTCCTGACCCACCCAGTCAGTGGCAGACAAAAACAAAACCAGGTCTCCAGAGGTCTGCAATCTTTTTCATACACCAGATGTACCTCAGGTAGGTCTGTGGCTTTAGAGATTAAAGGAGCCAGCTCTGACTGAAGTAACTTTCAGATTAAATGGAGCATGTGAATTAAATGGAACACCTAAAACATTTTGAACATGCAATATGAAGCAGTGATTTTAACCTCTCAGAGATGGCAGGTGAATTTTTATGCTCACTGTTAGGCATAGACTTAGCTGAAGAAATTAAGTTTGTAATTGAAAAAGACACAATGATGCATGCTCTTAAACATCTCTTGAAAACACTTGGTTTCATTTAAATCAACACTCTTTATTCCTCCTGTTTTTTACTTATTTTGATTATTCAGAAGCATACCACCTTTCCAGTTCCCTGTTCTGACCTCCACCCTCTCAAATCTGACTGGAAACATCACTTGGAGCATAAGCAGGCCAGGTCCTCAGAGCAGGCAATTTTCACTCACTGCTTGAATTTAAGACTAGCCTTCTCATTTGCAAATTTTTAATTAGATTAACACATTTACCTATGGCTTGGAGATCTTTGAACTCCTGAGACAGTTTAAAAGAGGCAAGCCCCAGAGCAAACTTGGATCATCTAAAGATAAGGTCAAACATCAGCTGTCAAGCAATATGACAGAATTTCAGCAGAAATCTATGTATTTCAAGTATTTCATAAAGTAGCAAAAAAAAATTCTCAGCAGGTCATCTGCAGAAAATGTTATAATAGTACAAGAATACCAGAATGTGCTGATTGAAACAAATTATTTTTTAAAAAAACTAGGAAAATTCAAAAGGCAGAACTCAGACTGTTTTTATCTCATCTTAAGCTTTCCTTTTTCTCATTTCAAATTCCCTTGTTCCATTTATCTTTAATCCTCCTGTATGCATTGATATGAATTATTCAATTGCAGTGAAAAATAATGTTTTCCAAAGTTCATTTGATTATTTCAGCTTTTCCTTGAAATTTTTTGAGACTGATTTTTCACTACACTTCAGAGTGAAACCACTAAATTGCTTGAAAATTTCCCTGTTATTTTTCCAGCTCATGAAATAAGAAAATTATCACTGGGGAAAAAGCAAGAATATTCCCTGAACCTGCTAAAAATCAAAGCAACAGCATAGAAACAGACAATTTCAAAATAAAACCTACATGGTTTTCTAGCATGATGAAAACACCAGACTAGGAAGACACAGCCCTCCTATGAGGTCATGCTACCCAAAGTTAAAATAAAAACCAATAACATTTTGTTCATGTGTGATCTTCAGTAGCTAATGGCCCCTCATGTTGGGTCAGGTTAGGAGGTTCAACCAAAAAGTATTGCTTGATAAAATACTGAGAGGAACTACTACAGGGGCTGACCTCACATAGCTCAAGGGCAGGTGCCAGTGAAACACTGTCACCACCTGAGGTGAAAATTCACCTCATTTCCTTAACAAACCAACCTGATTTAAATTTTTTTTTTTCCTGGAGCTGTGTAAGAATGTCAGGCTCTGACCTACTCTGAACCTGCTTGCTGAGGGACAGAGTGCCATTTTTTCTTACTGCTTTCATCTCTTGACATGAGGAAACAACCACTAGGGATGTCAGTTTTATGGCATGTCCTAGAATGATTTGAGACAGGAAGTTCCTTTCCTGAGATGAAAAGGCAGTTTTCTACTGAGTGTCCGAGGCCAGCTACAGGAAAAGGGTTATTAGTACAATAAAAATCATGAATGGTTCACAATCATATTCCAAAGTCAGAAACAGCATCTGGATTTATGAGCTATAACTGTTCTTGGAGTCAAGGGAAATTCAGCATCCTTTGACTCTGTCCCTACCACTCTACCTTTTCCCCTGGGAAAACATGTAACAGAAACAAAATGCATAAATGGGTATGGAAAGGCTGAAGTTGCCCCTTCTTTCCACAGAGGGTCTGCAGCTGGGTATCACAGACAAGTGCCATCTTTAATTATTATTGTGAGCCAGTACAACTGCCACCATATTCTGGCAATTTCTGACACCCCAAAGTCCATCCTCTCACCCCAAGAAAAGCTCTGGACAGAAACACCCAGCTTATGCTAAGGAAATTGGCACATGCAGGCTCACTTCTCTGGAAGTTTAGCTCAAGCTGATTTAGGGCCACCTGGATATCCTGTCAGATCCCTCACTGATGAGAATTGCCAAATTAAGCTCTTCCCTTCAATTGTCACGAGTGCCTTATTTCATCTGCAGCCTTGATTGCCCCCTTAAAGTACAACCAGGGAAGTACTTGCTGTGCACATCAAGCAGGAAGATGGAAGAGTGCAAAACACAGATCTAGGGTGATTATCCAAAAATCAGACTGCTGAGAAATGAAGCATCATATCAGTTAAAGTGTCACTAAAACAGAGTTATGAGTATAGGCAGGTAAAACACTTGATAATTGCTTATAATTTTCAGTGTTTGGAAAACAATTTCCTGGCCAGATGTTTTCACATTGTACTAGATGTTTCACTCCCTGTCAAGTGTTGTACATTTTCCCTAGTTTATGATTCAAGGTGTTAATCATATTCAGTCTTTCAAGATGATTACCTGGTAGCATTAACATACAAATGTACAGTGATTATCTCTGCTTTTCAGAATTCTTTGCATTTTGCACAAGGAAAACAAATAATAAAAGAAATAAATCAGTCTCCTTCAACTTGCATGATGCCTATTACAAAATGAAATTACTAGGAATTCAGAATCTATGAAAATTAGGTATTAATCAACTTCAAAGTACAGAAAACTTTCATCCAAGCTTGAAAGTAGCAACACAGAGTTAGTCTTTCAATAGGCTGGAGCTGAGAGGCATTACTGTCTCATAAAACAAACACATTGCTTACCTGCAGGAATCATACAGTGCTTTCATATCCTATTGGTCACACCTACCAAGTGCTGAGTATCTGCAGCCATGTCTGAGGAATACACACCAATTTACAGTATACCATCACACAAAATTAGGACATTATTTCAGTGTGTAGGGGAAAATACTATTGAATCCTCAGGCTTCTAGTGTGAAACAGTAAAAATTATGTAGTTAAATTGAGTCACGCTCAACACCACCTGAATCTAAAAAAAATAGAGGTTATGTACAATGTACAAAGGAATTTGTTAAAGGCAGTATGATGGGAATACATCTCCAGTTTCCACTGATTTCACATGAAGTATCCAAAGTTGCTCCTAGTGGATTAATACAGTCATTTTTCTGTGTCTGAATTCATTATGTCCTGCTGCTTAAAGGAAACAGGGACCATCACAGCAACAGTTGTGTGCAGAGTCATTGCCAGACACGTTCAGGCAAGATTTGCATTTGGAACCCTTGTCTTGTTAGATTTCTTAAGGAGTTTATAAAATAAACTTTAATGTCCACAGCATATTGTCCTGTAACTATGAGATATCCAAATGGCTCATGACAGGTATTCAGGGGATAGAGCCCAAATCTCCTTCACTCCCAGCAGGAACCAGTGGTGAATCCAAGTGACCACAGCCTAGGCAGGGGGACCAGATCCAGATTTACACACACCCCCCACCAACATGGCCTAATGCCTTGGTTAATTCCTGGTGCTGTGCTCTGCCCATTGCTTTTGCTTCTGTTTTTCTGCTGGGCCTTTCACGTTACAGCATGAGGGCTGGGTGATTTAAAATCAAATAAATCCGATTAATCTTTCAATCACTTCAGTTCATTTTTATTTCTTTATCCTTTGCTCTGATACTCCCCCAGTCCTTTTGACCCCTCCACAGTTCACAGCTCTGGTACTGAAAGATATTATTTTCAAAGAACATGGGAGAAAAACCCAGAGGGAAACATCAATGCATCCACATTTCCCTTTGTTTTTCTTCACTAAACTCATACATATTGGTACTGCAGACTAGCAAACAGCTTCTCTTATCAGGCAGGAGCCAGGATCACCTATTTCAGAGTTTTTCACTATTATCAAAACACCTGGACTCAAAACCAGAACTGATAAATCATCAAAAGCAGCAAATGAAGGGAAATGTTTCTCTAGGTTCATACGAAAAAATATAAATGGGAAAGTTTGTATCAAATCCATTACAAATGAGTTGCTGCATTTTGCCAATAATTTATTAGTGCTGATTTCACTATGATGACAGTGCATCTGCTCCTGCTCATTTCTAGTGCTAATAGACACTTTGCTTCTTCACACTGAAAGGGATCTTTCTTTGCAAGCAATGCCAACTTGACTGCCAAGCCAGACTTCAAGCTCCAAAGGCACTGATGACTCCAGGATTTTTGGGGTGAGGTGCCACCAGTGTCATCTGCAAGTTCCAGAAAACCAAACCTGTGCCTAAATCACTCTCCTATTCTTGTGTTCCAGGCTGGTTCTCAGCAGTCAAGGTAAATTCCTGGTACTTTTGGCCATTTGCTAGTAATTTGCATGAAGACAGGATGTCACTTTAAATTTTGCACCTCAGCCTCATTAAACATCGAATATGCTTCTGAAAGAAATGCCATAAAGACAGTAAGAGCCAAAAGAACGAATCCTGCATTTTATTCAAGCCACAGGCAAAAGGATTACAAACTTCATGATGTGAAATGATGTCTGCACAGAGCAGGAATGACAATTAAGAGCTGGGCAAGGGATTTATATCCAACAGGCATAGTGATGACTGTCTAATGTCTTCAAGTCTACATTCTTAATACATTTCTGCATTTAATATTAATTTGACTTCTCTCTATATCAATTCCATCATTTATCTATACACATTTGATTTTATTTTTTTTCCCATTTTTTAAAGCCCAGCTAAGAAATAAAACCTATGCAGAAATTGCACCAAGCTTTGCCCCTGGTGACTCACCAAAATCCCTCAACCGTTTAAGAAAACCTGCTCAAGCTTATCAGTCCACAGCATGTTCTCTCCTTGACATATGGGCTTTTAAACTTTTTCTGGTGCACACCAGTGTGGTCCACTGAGTTATTACCTTAAAGGCTGCTTTTCCAATGAAGGAGACTAACTTTTGCTTGGCTGTAAGGCTTGTTGATTGACAAGGGGAAAAATAAAACCACACAGTGCTTTAAGGGCACAAGCCCCCATCACTGCCTTTCCTAAACGTTGTTTTCTCTTCCTTGTGTGAGTTCCTAGAGGTAAATCACCATCCAAGGAAAAGATTGACAGAATTTTTTATCAAGGTACCTCAAAAGCACAACCACTGGCCAGGCACATGTTCTTCATCCTCCACCTCATGTTCTGAACTATGCATCTTTTATTCTGTATGACTTTTATTCAGTTCTAAGAGCAGTATCATGTAATGAAATTGAAGGCAAACAACCTTTAACTAGCTTCATTTTAAAGGAATCATTATTTCAGCACAGACTTTGACTTAGAATTTCAAGCACATGAATCTATAAATACACATGTTGTTATTCAAGATATTTTGCTGTTAAAACTTTACTGATTATTAAGAAAAAATGAAGCAAAGTGAGTGTTATTTCTGGAAAATTAGCCATCTTTCAACACTAGTTGAGAGAAAGTCCCAACAAATGTAACTGTTTGAGGAGTAATTAATGCACTTGATGTCTATTTTTATTGCAGGACTACATGATTAATGAGCTGTCATATTCTTAAGGCATTCCCTGGCATGTTTCTGTAAGCTTGTTCAGATAATAAGCCTTAAGAGATGAATGAAGCATGTCCTGCCAGATCTGCTGGGATGACTTCCTTGTACGATAACCGGGGGACATGAAGCATCTCAGCTATTCCTAAAAAAAAAATCTGTCTGCTCATTAATCAAATCCTGTCTCCCACTGAGAGAGTGCCATGACGAAGAAGAGAAGCACATGACAACAAAGCACACACAGGATCAAACAATCTGGACTCCTCAGTTGTGTGGGCCTCCTCAGGTGAAGGAAAGGTGTACACAGGATGTTGTCAGCCCTGAGAGATGACCATCACACCACAGGTCATCTCAGAGAAAGCACACAAAACTCACCTTAACCTGATCAACCATTTCCAGGATCTTTGGGAGCAGGACTTCTGTTGGGACACACAGCTTTCCATGCATTGTCCTTTCCTGTGGGCTTACCTCAGAAAGAGTAGGTGCAGACAGGACATTGTGGCATCACTGCTCAAGGACTTCCTGACCAGCAAGTTTTGCTCTGTGAAGCAGGATCAGGATGGTCAGCTGGGTACTCTTGGCAGGTTTTTCTGTAGGGACAAAGTTAAGAGGTCATTAGAAAGTATTTTTAAAACAGAGGTATTCAACAGCAAACACAGCATACTTTTAAAGCCTCTTTGTCTAATTGGGTGGGTGGTGGTGTAGTGTTTTGCCTGGTTTGTCTTTCTACAAAGTATCATCTGAACTTATGCCTTCCCTAACTTAGATATTGCATCTAAAGCCACACAGACAGAAGGCACTGCCCAACAGTCTTTGCTGTCTTAAGTTATTTGGCAAATTCCTGAAATGCACCTGCTGATATAATTATTATTTGGATTACTTGAAACAGGTGTGGAGCTAGATACACTGAGAGCTAAAACTTGTACCCTGATGGTCCCTCTGTATCTACTGATTGAAGGAGAAAAAGTGCAGCAGAGAAGCCATCCCAGCATCTATAATAATAGCTCTGGGTTATTCATCACTAACACCAGCAACAAATGCAAAATCACCAATTAGAAGTGAAGCCCTATCACCCCCTGGGTTTCTTTTCCGTGCTGTCATGAGCAGAGCTTTAGATTGTCTGAACAAAAAGGATAGCTTGTGATACAAGCTGTAAAATTTCACATCACTGTCACATCGAATGAATTTAGAGAGAAGCATCTCTGGACTGCAGTGTATTGCAAGAAAGTTGCCAGGAAACAAAGTATTCCTCCTTTTTTCTCTAACCTGGTTTTCCTTTCCCTGCTCCTATTCATCAGATGCAATGGCTCGTCCATCTTATTTTGTACTGTAATATTTTGACAGACTACAGGTTTTTGATAGTCAGATGGTAACTAGGTTTACTAGTTTTCAATTGCAAAAGAAAATAAATCCCAGAACAGCCAACATTTCCCATAACTTGTCTCTTTTTGTTCTATTTCTTTAATTTGCTAAGCATAAAACAAAGACCAAAACTAGATTAAGAGAATTTTCACAGTTTATTCCAGGAGAGCAACAGCAAGTTATGATGCTTTCTCTCAGTTCCTAAACACCTAGGAGGCAGGATTTGGTTTTTGTGATTTGTTGCTGTTGTTTTTTAAACAAGAATTAAAATCTGAAGCATTCATTTGAACAAACAGGTTTTCAAAACAGAAACAGTTATTCTAAGTTAGCTGCAGAAAGTCCTGATAAAGATCAGGGAAACTGGATGTAATGATTACAGCTCATCTCTCTACTGAAACCTAGGCCAGGAACAGAAAAATGGAATCTTATAATTACACTGCTACTTTTGCAACAAAACCATCCTAGGCAACAGCATCCTAATGCTAATAAGCATCCTGGTGCTTATTAAACAGCAAAGCCCATCCACACCAACTGAAAGAAATAAATTCCTAATACCCGAGGCAATAAATACAGGACAGGGGAAATCTCTTCCTATTCATTTTTCAGCTAATTGGGGGGATAAGCTTTACTAGAAACATTTTTGCAGTAACAGGTATGGCTTAGTACATGATTTATTATGATGCAAGGGAACGCACATCTAAGTTTACAACAAGAATTAAGTCCAATATTATTGGATAATTAATGTGACATTGACAAAGCAGTTTGCTGTATGCATACATTACTTAGCAAGCCTGAAATATATTTGTCCTTTCCCGATAACCAGCTGTGCAATAAATCACAGAAGCATTTTTGTATAATTCTGCAAACTACAGCTTAAGGATTGACAGCATTAAATCAGAGAACTTTGAGCTCCCAGCATCCATCCAGTTCTGCTGAACTGGGCAGGGCCCCTAGTGGAATTTAACCATGGTAGGCACCTAGGCCTAAACACAGCAGAGCATGGCACCACACCATACAGGCTACCACAAAGAAAATTCCCTCTCTCCAGCCCAAACCAGTACAACCCCACACATATGATCATCATCACCTATCATACAAGGTGGTTTCAGTTCTGAAACCTAAACAGCAAAGACCTCCCAGAAGAGCAGAGACAGGCTCAAGAAAATCAGCCTCTTCTTTACTCAAATTACAGACTTATGGGGATTTTGTTTTATTTTTTTGGTGCCTGGGAGAAATAATGCTCTGTAGTCTGAAAAAGAAAGCATGAAAACAAATACATGGAACTACTGCTTTCTTTTTGGAATTTATGGATGACCTTTCAGTAGGTTGCCTTTCAGCATCAAATTCTTTGTTACACTGAAAAAATACTGAGGTGCTGGAGTCCTAGGAAGTTTTTTTAAAAAATAAAGCCAACAAAATAAACAAAAACATTTGCTTACTGCTTACATCAGTTGAAGAGGGTAAAATAAGGCAAATCTGTCTGGGGTGGACACTGAAAATACTGTTTCTGTCACTCCTTAGAGCAGGGTTAATCAGGACTTGTCACCAGAATCACTTCTCAATCAGTGCTAACCTACTACACGCAACTCAGACCATTAGGAGAAGAATAAACAAACGCTGGAGCTTCTCAGAGAACTCCTGTGTCAAGCTGCCTGGAAGGCTCACGTCTCATTCTGCCTTGTGCAAGACCATACAAGAAAGCAGAAGATCATATAAGAAAGCAGAAGTTGAGCGCACTTGCGGTTGCTGCGCTCCGCTCAGGTTCAGCTCTGCCGTACAACCACAGGCCACGCACAAGGTAAAACCGAGTTTAGCACTCCTTGTACCTCCTCGAACCAGCCCAGAGGAACCACGGGCACCACAGGTTGTGTTTGTGTGCCGTGTGCCCGAGCACAGGAAGCCGAGCAGGAAGCGGTGCCCTGCAGCAGGCAGGGAGCTGCAGCCCGAGCACACCGAGGGTAATTAAGGAGCCGGCAGTAATTGGAAACAGCCCCGCTTGTCCCGCAGTAAGTACCCGGCATTACTGCCTGATGGATTGCAGCTACTGACAGGTGACAGAATCATTTGTCTCTTATTCAACTGCAGCGCTGAATTATTGCAAGTTGGAGTTGTCTGTGGCCTAGAGGGAGACATTGTGCCGGAGTTTCATTTGCTGTTATTGAAGGCAAGAGGTTTATAAAAGTTAATGAAATACAGCCAGCAAAGAGACTGCACAGGGTCTCCATCTCAGCTGCAGCAGCACACAGATGCCTCTTGCTGTTACACAGGGCAGCAAAAACGCACCAGTCTTTTTCCACACTAGGGTGCCACAGAAAATATTTAATGTTTTCACTGGAACTGCTATTTTTCTATCATTTTACTAACTGCTAGAGCTGTTAATTTTCCTGTCATTTTTCAGTATTTTAAGTCATGCACAGCAAGCTTATAGAACAGACACTGAAACGAACACAACAGTACAATGTATCAGGTATTTTCATGCCTTAAGAGACTGTTTCAAGCAGTCCACAACTACAATTAGCACACTTCAAAATCTGTAATTACAGATGTGTCCTGCACCAGCCTGTTGTCAGGGAGATGGTCTTTACCTAATGAACAAGTCACATGCAGACTCTGACTACAAAAAGTGCAAATAATTTCCAAAAAACTTCCTGACAGTTAAAAATTTAATCCTATATGAGGCACAGAAAGTCATATAATCCTAGTGTAAGATGAAAAGCACTTTGACAGAAAAAAAATTAACATTACTTTAGAGCCATCACCAAAGGACTTAGCACCTGTTTACACTGCTTGGTTGTGTGGGTTTAAAATAAATCTCACTAATACTTTGGGAAAAATCATGATGCTATTTGCTTTCTGGGATATAAAAAGAGATTAAAATGTCAAGAAAAGCATCAAGTTTTCTAAGATGCACTATTTACTGATAATGGCTAAATAACTTTCTCTCATTACAAAGGAAAATGATCCTGTAGCAAAATATCCATGGATATCCAGTCTGATGAACTCTATCTTTAAAGCAGCAATGCTTTTCCACTAGAGTAACTTGAGGAAAAGAATGGCTGGCACCTTTCTCTTTTAAACAAAACAAAGGCAAAAAGATGGACCTTGAGTGTCACTTTTATTACAGCAGCTCCTTCAGCTTAGTCATAGAGCTCCAAGGTTGCCAGTGCTCTGGAACCCAACTGCACTGCACATCACCAGGCACTGAACCATCCCCTGAGCTGGGCAGGGAAACCAGGCAGGCTCCAAGATCTTCTCAGAGCCTTAAAAACTCGAAGCCTCTCTGGGATATCAAAGCTGCTGCCTGCACAACTGAGCAGTGTCTCAGGGAAGATCCTCCCCTAAGCTGCACAACACTGAACTGCTTTGTCTTCACGCTCTGCCCCTTCCCCAAGCACCACAGCAGAGTTCCTGCTGAACACCACCTAACCCCTTTCCATCCCCTGCAGCTGCCTTTCCAGGGAAGCTGAATGCTGCAGTGATTCTTGTTCTGCTTCTGATCATCTCAGTCAGAGAGGGAAATGAATAAACAGAAAAAAAATAGTGAAAACACAGGGACAGGTGTGTAGGAGGCCAGAGGAGACCACAGAAGAATAACTGCTTGAAAGAAGCTAAAAGAGGTGAGAGGGAGAGTGAGAGTGTCAGAGGGAGGGGAAGGAAGTGGCTGAGCAGCACCCCAGGTAAAGCTTTCCTGTTGCTTTTGATTTCTGCTATGAGCAAAGCTTCTCTCCAGTTAGAAAATAAGATTTTTCTAACTACTACACAATAAAGCCATACCCACAAAACCCCCTGAGCCTCTCATTTGTCCCTGGGTGAGCTCTTAATTCTACTGCACCCTCCAGTCAAAACCCCTTATGTACCAATATAAAAACAGAAAAACAGTCCCATACTTCCAAATTTATTTACAGGTCCCTTCAGTTTTCCTTCAGCATTAAGAGCAGTGAGATATCAAGCATTATGGGTTTTAACTTGAAGGCTTCTCTGTGTCAGAGAAAGCACACTCTTACCTTCAAAAAATTGGAGGCTGTTCCTCACCTGATAACATTAGGCCTTAAGCCAGGACGAAAATTTCCTTTGCAAAGAAGTTCCGAGGCAAACAAGCTTTATGTAACTTACAGACTTGCAGAAAGTTAACAGTGTATTCAGAGCAGAGAGAAGTGAAAATTTTTCTACTGAAAACTGATGTAGGAACAAAAAAAAAACCTTGAAAAATACCTTTGATGTTCTAGGAACTATTTTCTTTCACTGTTATGCTGTGTTGCAGATTCATTTAGTTCGTACCAGCTACTCATTGCTCTGTGGAAATGTAATCCTATTCCTTCCAAGTAAAACACATTTTTTCCCCAAGAATAAGCAGGATTGCACCCTTGCAATTACATCCCCAAGAGTTACCACTGTACATTAAGCACTTTTGTTAGGAGTGGTTTTATCAGTGTGTTATTTCATAAAAGACTAAATGCTATATAAATCCCTGGAAGTGATTGTGCTAAACATTTCAATACTCTCTACACTCCATTTTCACTGCACTGAAGAATGCTGCATGCATATTTGCCCAGTGTTCTGCCTGAAGATACTCACTAGATCTGCACTGGTGGAGAAACATGCTCAGGTTTCTGAAAAAAATGTTTCTCCCTAAAGTTTAAAGCATTTTCTCCTTCATTCTTGTTCATTCTTTGATATACCATCTCTATAAACTACCTGCTTTTATGCTGCTCTCTAATCTTGTTCAAGCACTTGAACAAGTTTATCTGGGGGGAAGTTTCGGCTTGTTTTTTTTTTTTTTTTTCTTTCTTTGATCAGTTTTTAGCATTTTTTTTTTACAAAATTTTTTTAGTTGGTTTGGGGAGGTTGGTGTGTTTTTATTTATTGTATTTTCTTCCACTATCCCAGATTTGGATTACTCATGTAATTATTCCAAATTATTTAGATTCTATTTTCTCAAATTTTCCCCCTTTTTAATGCCACAATAGAAGCTCTGAAATCACAGGAGACTCCCCTGGCAGCTTTTGTACAATTGTACAGAATTGTGTTTGCCCTGAAGAATACTTTGTTAAAAATTCTGAAGGTTAGAATGTGCACAAAGCTGATGTGATGTTCAATTTTTTTTTCTGCTAAACCAAGCACAAAAACATTGAAATGCTTTTCAGATTATTGAGAAAATTGATAGTCTTCAACAAGCAAGACTCACCTTTCAGAACCTCACCATGAAAAACAGCCCTACAGGATTCCTATCCTTTAACTTTGTTTCAAAAGCAAGAAAAACAAGTTTCTATAGCAGAAACACAGAACACAGCTTTTCTGTCCTTCTAAAAATGACACAGGAAAACATGATATGCACACAAATGTCATCAACCAGACACTATACATGGAACCAGCCATGCACAAGGGAAAAGGTTCATCCTGTGTTCCTCAATCTTATTCCAAACACTATGCTGATGTCCAACTGTTGACATCAACAGGAAAATCAGAAGAAATCTCACAGGAAAGACAGCAAAATAGGTAATAATAAAAATAATAACAATAAAATGTTTTTATTTAACAACCCCAGCTTTTAGGAGTGCCCTGCGGTTTGTCCACTTCCACCTCTGCCCTGTGCCTGAGGGAGCTGTTTAAGGGGATGTTTGCTGTGCCATCCCTGCACACGAGGGTGGGAGTGCAAGGTTTCAGCTGGAGCACTCAGTGCTCCCTGTGGCTAATTCTGACTGACACTTCTCAGTGCTTGCTGCTGATGATAGTTTTGCAAAAGCTAAACTGGTTGGAGTGTAATAGTCCATGCTCGACAAGTGCCTCAGGCCAGTATTTCAGCTGGAAGCTCCTGCTAGAACAGCCTGTCATTTTCAAGAAACATTATATTTTTCTCTTCACCTTCTTTGCTTTTCTCCCCACCCTGGCAGACTTTGTTTCATCCATACTGAAATACAGCTATTTTTATTCAGCTATCATCAGATTTCCATACACATGCCCAAGGCACTGGAGTTTGATGGTGTATGCTAAAGGTCATCCAGCTACACATTCAACTAGTTTTTATGACTATAAACATTCACCTATATGCAGAAAAGCCAAGTGATTTTTTTTTTTTTATTAGGGAGGGTCTAACAGAAAAAACTTCTGCATGATCAACAGAATCAAGCAGAGCTGCATTTATATTGCACAGGTAACATATTAGCTAGATATGTGTCCATGTTTCAGTTCAACATCTGTGTGACTTGATGAGTCCTGGAAAAACTCAGCTGTGGCTGCAGCCTGTGTGATGCTGCAGAGCAATGGGTGCTCACAGCTCTGTTTCTCTTTTCTCTCATTTCCTTCTTCTCTCTCCCTTTCCCTGCCCTCACACCTCTGCTCATTTCACCCTCCCACACTGTATCCAAGGCCAGGAACAGACACACCTGATAATTCTGCACTAGGAACGTGGTGACTCCATACAGCCTCAGTCCTCTCTGCCCATTTTTGCAAGATGGAGGAATTTCAGGATCCCTGAGGGTAAAGAAGTTGAGAGCTAAGTCAGAACTCAAACAGACAGAAACACTTTTCTTGTTGGACTGCTACTCAGCCTGTGTAGAAGGCTTTTCTGCAGTCCACACATGCATTAACTACGAGAAAGATTTCAGCTTTTTATTCACATTTTCTCAGAGCAACTGAATGAAGAGTACCTGAAGAATTTCATTAAAACGTTGCCACAAGGGAAAAAGACAACTGCCATTTCATATTCCACCAAAAAATGTGCTGGATTTCTCTTCTGTGGCATGCAAAGAGAAATCACAGAATGGTTTGGCTTGGAAGGGACCTTAAAGACCATTTAATTTACCCCCCTGCAATGGGCAGGGACACCTTCCACCAGACCAGGGTGTTCCAAGCTCCATCCAGCCTGGCCTCAAATACATCCAGGGATGGGGAGCCACAGCTTCTCAGAGCACAAAGCTGGGCAACACCAAGAGAACTGCTAAGCAGTCCACACACATTTGCAGCAAAGTCATGAAGAAAACTCTCCCCCTTTAAACTTTTCCTTAAGTGCTACACCTAGCTCAATTGAAAGTCTTCCACGCTATAATGGACATTAAATTTTCAGCTGCTGTAGCTTTTAGACTCCTTGTCACAGGAGGGAACTCTCATGACAGACATTCTCTGTGGTGTTGTGTGCATTTATTTTTTACATTCACCCATTGACAAACACCAGTATAAGAGTTTCTGAAGTGGATGTCCCTGCACAATAAAAACTATTGTCATTTTGGCAATTACAAAAAGTCCTTAGCTTCAGCCTTGTTTAAGATGGGAAATAGTCAGAATGACACGGCATGCCTTTCCCTGTTAGGGGTGTTGTTTAGGGAATGTGGTCAAAGAGCTGTCAGTTCCCATCAGAGGAGGATTTGTGCTGCATTCTGCTCAGACCAGCTTCTTTCACCCCCAGAGAGAAAGGAAAGGGTCAGAAGCAAACATAAGTTTCTTCTAGCAGCTTTCCCAGGCAGGGATTTGAGCGTTTTATCACCACCCATGACTGGTTGGGTTCAGTCAATACTTTGTACTCTGGCTCTGAAAACTGTATCCAAAAGAGAGAAATGTGCTTTCTTCAGATAAAGATTCATTTTGCTATGTCAAACCCGAGGCCTTGTCCCTGCTGTGCAGAGATCTGAGACTCAGCACAACGTGGGGTTTGTGACACGGTGTGACCACGGGGAAGCCAAGCTGCTTTCACAGAGACCCTCACATTTGGGAGACTGTGAGCCCAGCAGCCAGAATCTTCAAGGCTCCTCCCCAACATCTTCTGAACTGATTTACAAGTCTGACTTGAAAAGTCCTCAACGTGCATTTACAAAGCCACTAATAACCCTTTATGGGATGTGAAATGGTGTTACAAAACCCAGGGCCCAAACATTTCAAGGCCCCAAGACAGAGGCAGGCTGGCATAAAACTTCTTGTACAAAAGGCTTTAAAGGCTTTCAAAGCTTGCAGTGAATTTTTGCGTCCATTCCTTTCCCCACACCTTGCACACTCCAGTGACTCAGCCCCCTGCAGTCACCTTGTGCTTTAGCTACTGTATCAACAACTTGTTTCAGAGAGAAAAACATTTTAACAGCCGTCACAGAAAATACTGTATCTTCCTGCTACCAACACCCAAGTTTTGTCTATGCTTACACCTTCATTTCCTTTTCTCCTCATTTTTTGTAGCTACAGCATCGGACCTAATCCTTATCCCTTTTGCTTGAGGCAACACTAAAATTAAGGTATTTTTAAGCAGATGTTTGCCAGTTTACAGAAAACACAAAACCTCCCAAAGAACTTAAAAGTATTTGCTTCCCTTAGAGACAGGTCTGTCCCGTAGAGTAAGGACTGGGCAAGAATGTAACTCAGTTAAGATACATGCAGTTTCCTAGGTTTGTGACGAAAAAACAAGCATGGATTTTATAGAGAGTAACCCTGAAGTCAGCTGAAAAAATAACAAAGCCGCTTCAGAATGAGCCAAAAGAGTGGCAAGAGCTTAAAAGCAATATAGCTAAAATGCCATATTTATTTAACATAGTAAGCCGCTCCCAAGAACATTTTAGTTTTTACTTTAGAAACTAAAGGGTCTCTAAGAAAATATGTCAACACAACTGTGCAAGTTTACCTGATAAGAACCAAGACAAAGGTAATAAAGAAGCCAGGATAAAGGAATTCTTAACTAGCCCTGTGCCCTTACAGCTGGAAAGGACAGCAGAGTGAATACATGGGCTTGCTTTCATCATAGGTTCACCCAGCACTCGAAGGCATTTCATCTCTTGTCTTCACAGCAGCCCAAGCATTTCAGTATTGAAGCTCAAGATGCCAAACTTGGACATATATACCAAAACTCACATAATACTGCAGCCTTCAAATAAATCAAGACATAAATAATTCTTTCCGTCACTGTTTTCAAATACACATACAGTGACACACAACACACTTCAAGGAGCACAGATATTTTGGAAGACAGATGTCAGGCTGCTCCATGGCTGGAAGACACAATGCTTGTGTTAACTGGGAAGTGGAAGGAGAACCAACCAGGCTGTTCAAACACCTGAATTAATGGCATCCTCTCAATACATTCTACATCTCACGCACATAGCCACATCTCTGACACAGCTATTCTGCCACATGTTAAAGTGGGAAAGAGGGAACCAAAATTTCAGTACGAAGCAAAAGCACTCCCTTTAGCCCCCAGGGAGGGAGACAGAAATCACATCAGCCCAGACAGCTCCAAGAAACCCTGAGGCCCTGGCAGCTCCTGCACTGCGGTTCCATGAGGGCTGCACCCACCGGAGAGGCTCCAGAGCCCTCAGCACCCACCCAGAATGGCCTCCCCAGGGCAACCCTTCCTGAAACAGCGACACAACTCACCTACCTCGCTAATCAAACACACCTACCTTCAGCACGGCAAAAAGCATCCCTTGCGTTCTTGTGTCTCCTCTGACCAGCTTTCCTTGCCTAGTACGACAGACCCCATTCCCGACGGTGCCCACACCGAGGGCCGCTGCCTTCGCACCTCGTCCCGACCACGCTGCCGCATTGAAAGGCCAGAGCTCGCTAAAATCCGACGAAGCTAATTGGGATATTTTAATACTTGCCTACCCCAAACCGCTTTGTGTCCATCTCTTACCTTGGAGGTTCTTACAACGAAATAATACGAATTTACACAGGTGCTCCCGCTCGCCCCCCGCCCCAAGCCCTCAGGCGCCCTCACGCTCGGATCCGACATTTCCCGCCTGCCCGGGCCGGGGGCTCCCCCTCAGCCCGGAGCTCCCCCTCTCAGCTGGGAGCTCACCCTCTCAGCCCGGGGCTCCCCCTCAGCCCAGGCTCTCCCTCATCCCGGAGCTCCCCCTCAGCCCAGGGCTCCCCCTCAGCCCGGAGCTCCCCCTCAGCCCGGAGCTCCCCTCCTGAGCCCGGAGCTCCCCCTCAGCCCAGGGCTCCCCCTGAGCCGGGATCTCCCCCTCAGCCGGGGGCTCCCCCTCAGCCCAGGCTCCCCCTCAGCCCGGAGCTCCCCCTCAGCCCGGGGCTCCCCCTCAGCCGGGGGCTCCCCCTCAGCCCAGGCTCCCCCTCAGCCCAGGGCTCTCCCCCTCAGCCCGGAGCTCCCCCTCAGCCCAGGGCTCCCCCTCAGCCCAGGAGCTCCCCCTCAGCCCAGGGCTCTCCCTCAGCCGCTCCCGGCCCGGCTGTCCCTGCCCTCCTCCCCTCAAGTGGCCAAGCAGGCAGGTCAGTGAGAGGGGCTGAGGGAAGGAGAGCCATTGGAGAGCAGAGATGGAGGAGCTGTGTTGCTGAGCCCTTGCTGTGGCTGTAGCCGGACTGTTCCTGCACAGGCCGTACGTGGTGAGGAGCTGCACAGCCCTGGCTGCTGCTTGTTCAGGTTGTTTTCCAAGAGTGTCTTACCTGGTTTGGTGGGCAGGCTGCCACTAGATCTTTTAGATCCTAATTGTAGAGCTGTTTTATAAAATCCCAGCTAGGTATTTAAAATGCTGTTTCCTAGACTGTTAGGCCATGTGGTCATTAGTAATAACAATATTCTCAATCTTACTGCCCGTAACCTCACCCATATAACCTGCAAGTATGAGCAATCTCCAATTCAAGTTTGCTAAGTGGCAGCTGATCACAAAAGTATTGATAACCCACTCAAAAATCCAAAAAGTCTCCATGTAGCAAAAGGGCTCATAGCATTAGCAGAGAAAGTTTGGGGAATTTAGAAGGGTTTTGCACCAGTGCTAAACCTGGTAGATTTTCTACTCTTATTTTGCAGCTCTTTGCACATTGAAGAAGAGCAAAATTATTGCCAGTTTCCAAAAGCTCCAGCTTGGAAATCAGTAGTGGAAAAGCTAAACAGGATTACATAGGCCAAAATAAACCTGAGAGAAACATGTTATGTGAAGATTAGAAAAATTAGGCCCAGTTTTGAAGGAAAGCTTTACCAACCCTTCAATCGATGCTTTTCATGGGAATTACCAGCATAGTTTTTGTGAACATCTTGAAGATTAGCTTCCCTCAAAAGGCCCATCCCTTTCCTTGGTGATAAAGCTGATGGGATTAAGAATAAGTCCATTACTGTGAATAATGCATCATATGATGAGTTACATTGCTTGAGCCTGAGTAACCTCTCTGTCAGAGGTAAATTTAGCGCAGGAAACACTGCCTACCCACTTTGCAGAATCCACTTCAGTCACATTAAGCCTAATGTGTTACAGCAGAAGACATCAGGCATGGCTTTTCCAGCAAAACACCGTACAGGAGGCTGCAGGTTATGAATGTTTCACACAAGCCAAGTTAACTGCAGCATTAAGAACGAGCTTTTTGTTGGTGCCCTGTGCCACAGTCAGACTTCAGCCTGCGCTGCCCTGGGTGGTGAGACGTGCAAGGAAACACTCCATTAGTCAGCTCCCAGTAGGTTCTCTCTGCCTTATCCCTGTGTTAAAGAGTTTTTAACAGCCTGTTTCTAAGCTTTCTCCCAGCCTTCAGAGCAATCCACATTTGCAAGCAAAGCAGGAGTTTAGGGGTTAACAATAATTGGAGGGAAAAGTTCATCCGTTGTAGTTGCTGGATGTGGATTTGTTTCACTTGAATCACCCTTTAGTGTTGAAGCATTATTTGTGTGCATCTATATAATTCATAATACATAGCTATGTACTTAATGCCTATATTTAAAATAAAACATATATATAAAGCATATGCATTTATAATTCATAATACATAATGATATAATCAAGTTTTAGCTTCTGAAATGAACAATTAATTTACATTTTTACCAGAAAGTTGGAAACACTATAGATTAGCCTGATCCACTTTGACTCAGCTTAATTTATGGAATGAGTAGATGGCAGCGTGTGTCCCCTGTGATGTGAAGTGCAAGGAAGGATCTAGCACTCCTCAAAGTGATTTTGTTTAATTCATGCAAGTCCATGGGTCTCAGGAATTGGTTTAAGGCTTTCTTCATCTAATTTTATGTAGCTTCTTCCTGTTTTATTGTGTTACTGTGCTCAGGGGGCCACAGCTCAGGGAAAAGTGGTTCTGTTCTGTTCGTGGCATTTCAGGCTTAAGGCCAAATGGAGCTACACAGGTGTAAATAAAGAGCAGATTTGGTTCCCAACGCCCCTTGTGCATGACTTGAAGCCTAACTCATAAGAGAAAGGAACAAGTGGACTGAGTTCCTGCCTATTTAATTCCCCTCATAACTACTCCACTCTTTAATTACATTTATGTAATTGCAGAACCCAGGAAAATACTTAAATTCAGTCCATGTGACTGGAGTTCGTGCTTTTAAATTTAAATCACTGACTTGTTAAATTCATCCTGTAGTTGTATGGCCAGGAACTTACTGTTAATCTGTTTGACATTATAATTATTCCTGTCACTGAGTTTACAGCCTCTCCTTTGAGCAGGCCACTTCAGAACAATCCCTGCTCAGAGACCTTTCTGCTGTGGTTTAGAAGGTCTGAGTTATTGCTGATACATGAACTAGCAATTAAGGTCTGATCATACATGTGCTGAAGGCATTGACTCATCTTCAGCAGCACGAGTGTACCGAGGTGTAAGGCTGTGCTAAGCACACAGCATGATCCTTTTCCATGGATGGCCAGAGTGGCAAATGTCCATTTATTTTTCCCAAATGGAAAAAAAGGATATCAGGAGAAGCAGGCTTTTTTAGGTTTTGCCTCCCAACTGCATTTGGCTTTTCAGTTTCAGAGAGCTGATCCTGTTTTTACTGAGGAAGGGAAGTTTAAGAGCAATCATTCTACGCCTCCATGCAACTTATCCCTGTGCCAGGTTCTGGTTCCGCTAAAGAAGGAAAATATTCTTGTATTTTACAATTTGCTCATTAACCACAATTATGAGATAGCAGGCTCTGAACTTGAGCTGTAGAGGAAGCAGAAATGGCTTTGACAACACCCACTGCAGCAATTTTGCTCTGTGGGTATTAATTAGACAACGTGAAAAAAGTGCTTAAAAGTTCAGGGCTGAACTTATCTTGCCCAAAGAAATAATTTCACTGTGAGAGCAATTAATCACATTTTCAAAACTGCCTCCTGGTCTCTACAGTGGAAAAACACCATCACTCTGTTCTTCAGCCTGAAAGATGTAGTCTGATTTTCTAAATGTGAACTCCTTCAGTCTCTACTGAGCAGGTGCTTGGGCTGCCTGGCATGAGAGCACATGAAGTGGTTGTAATGCAAGACATCTTCATCCTCATGCAAACTGTTAATATTTAATTTAGGCATGCCCAGTGAGCAAATACATGAGTGTATTAATTCCTTTGCAGTCTCCTGATATATACAGCAGCCCTGTGATTTGATTTGAATTGATTTTGCTGCTAACTCTGGTGACCTCCAATAAAAAATTGTTGCATTCGCCACAAAGTGATTTATGATGGCAGAACTCTCTATTATATAAATACTTTCCAATGCATTAGTCAGAAATCCACTATCTTACTTCATTAAACCAACAAATACAATCAATTCTTATCTGATTTACAGTTTTTATGCATGGAAAAATGATTTTACCTTTATGCCAAATGGAGTTGAAATGTAGATCATATAATAAGAAATGTCTCTGCCTCGGTGTGTAAGTGCCACTAATCAAAATCAGAGCCCGCAGTTCAGGATTTAAGCTCTGATCACTCTCTGGCTCCCACATTACAGGAATGAAATGCATATGCATGTTTGGATAAAGAGTGCTGAGCATTAGCACTGTGCCTTTTTGTAGCTAAACAGCCACCTAGTTTTAATCACAATGGGAAATGGAAGGCATGGTTTGAATACCAGCATGGAACAAATGGCATTAGGAGACAGAGTGTTTACCAGCAATACATTAGTTATGTGCCTCTCCTGGCAAAACATCCCCCAGTGCTTTAATAGCTGTCTGTGTATCTGAAAAATATCATACACAGGAATCTCTTCAGTGGGACTTCAAATGCAGACCCAGGACTTGCTTCCTATACGAATGTTTGGAGAATAACACATTTTCAGAAGTAATGCATCTTCTAATTTGAAAGGATGGATGTACTACTGAATCTATGGCTCCTTATTACAACAGAGAGTCAATAAAAGAGCCCTAATCCAACTGCTCTGCAGTCCATCCATAATTCTGCCAGAACCACTAAACACTGAATCCCCATAGAGTCCCTCTGTCCCAGTTATTTGCATCATAATTTTGAACTAGAACTATTTGGAGCAAAGGTTTTTGGTCATTTTCCCCACATTGACCCTAGCCCCTTGTGTTTAGAGTGTGGGGAACAAGGAAGGTTTTAAAAGCCTGAAGGAGAGAATGAGAATTATTGAACATTTTCTCTGTGTGAGTTATTTAGTTACTGAGATACTGCAAAGAGTTGAGTAGTAGAGAGAGTTCTGTGAGGTGTCCTCTTCCTTTGGCAGATGTGCTTCACCAAGAACTGGGTGAAACCACCTCAGCCTCTGGAGATGTTCTCCAGGCTCTACCTGGGTGGCATTTCCTTGAGGAGAAGCTTCAGCACAGCTGAGCTCACCATGTCCTGCACTTCCTATGGCTCGCAGTGAGTGTGCCCTGATTTCAGGGGGCTTCTCCTGCAGCAGTCAGCCAAATGCAGTGCTTGGCTCCTGCTGCCGTGGCTGTGAGAGCTTTGCTGTAACCTTGCACTGTTTGGAAAGCTGAGACAACCTGCATGGGCTCTGCATGCTAATGCCAGGGCCCGCTGCCCGAACACGAGGCGCGCTGGAGCTCAGCCCTTGTTAAGATTCTATGCAAAGGTGAATGATGAATAGCAAATCCAAGTCATGCTCGAGGTTCTGCTGAAGCACAGCCCTCCCACACTGATGGAGGCAAGGGCCCTGCCCGTGGCTGCTGCTGCCAGGGCTCTGCATTTCTGTAACCCCCACTGCACCCCTGCAGGGACACATTTCAGCTGCATGTGGCAACTTGTGTTAGTCCAGGAGAGTGAGCAGCTGCTGCCTGCACACACACCTGCTCCAGGCTCAGCAGCAATCACCTTCTGACTTTCAGCAGCAAAAAACCATTCAGCCCCCAACATCTGGACTAAGGGAACAGCTCACACACCCATCCATGGCTAGCATTCCTGCTCTTTGTGGGCACAGCTCAGACATCAGTGGGGGACTGTTATAAACACACTTAGCATTATGTCATTTGCTATTATTTTTTAGCTTTTAGGACCCAACACTTCCAGTTCCACAGTAGGCTTTTTTTTTTTTTCTGCAAGGACCCTGTATAGATGCCTGGAATGTCATGGGACACACACAGAGGAATTAATCTGTCTCTCTTTGAGGCCCTCAAGCTAGAGCAGTAACTCTGCTAGCTGTCAGGAAATAACAGTCCCCTGTCTCTCTCTGAAGCAAAACATCTGATCTTGATCATAAAGTCTGTGCCCTACACCATTAATAGGAAAAAAAAATCCAGGAAATGTTTGATAGCTGGGAAGGAACAGAACCACAATTCTTTGTGGCATCTAAGAATAGTTGCTGTTCTCTCTGTGATGCAAAAACAAGAGGGAAAGGATAAAAACCACTGGTATCAAAGGATTTTTCTTGTCAGAAAGGGTACATTATTGCCCTTACTAAAGGAATTCAAAGTGGGTTTGATTCATCTAGACAGTTCAATGATATCTATACCTGTCATATCTATGGACTTTTTCCAGCTAATACATTTTTTATCAGCAGGTAAAATGTTGCTATGTCTTCCAGGAGTTCCTAAACACTAAACTGCTGTTTCTGCAATCAGAGATTCTTTTATATGAGATACAAGAGGTTGGATTTCCACTAGTTCTAAGAAACCTGCACAATTACACTGGAATAAACTATGAAATCATCTCCATAAAGATGGAATTAAGAAATACATCACATGAATACACAGACAAAGCCTGACTTCCAAAACCAAAGTCCATTTAAGAAGATATTTGTCCTAGGCAAGGAGGTTTCTCAGCCTGATGCCCTATCAGAGCATTTTCCTGTTGGAGTTAACTTCATGCACAACAGAGTGCATAATTCATAGGTCAAAGCTATTTGTTCCATGTTCTGTTGTGTGCTCCTTTTTCCCTTTGCCCCCGTTACACAGATTCTGCAATGTCACAGTGTGTGCTGGGCTGGGACAGAGACCAATGACACTCTTGACTACAAGGTACCTGAGCAGTGGGCCAGGTGTAAGTGCAGCTTTTTAAAGGCTGACATTTGGAGAAAGGTCAAAACAGAAACTTACTTCTAATTTGGCATCCCCAGTTCTGCAATTGAGTCCTCTTGGTGAATGGTAAGAATGAAAAGCAGTGACATAAATAGCCCCCAAGGCTCTTTAAGCTGAGGCTGACCAGCTATTTCAAGCATAGCTGCTCACAGGCAGAGGGTAGTGAAGAAAAGGAGAGTTTTATACCTGCTACAAAACAGCCTTGATGGTTGTTCATCTGGCTTTGCTTTTCACTGCTGGAAATCTGTGCTTGGGACTAACAAGGAGTGCCTGAGCTAAGAGCCTGACACCTGGCTCCCTGTGTAATGGCACTGATGGAATTACCCAGACTGGGGTTAACAAACCCTGCTTGGACAGTGCTGTTCTGTGCATGTGCTCCAAAATGGAACTTGGAATAAATAAATGTTGGGAAAGTCCTCTTGGTTATGAAAAAAAATAAGAGTTTCTGTGAGTTTTCACTAAGATGAAGGCTTAGTTCTGCCCATCTCTCCAGTTGTAGGGATGTCTGCCCCTGCCCAGTCTTTCCATATTTAAAACACCATAGCAAAATATTGCCCCAAAAAACCCACAAAAAACAAAACCAAAACAAAGATATGAAATAAGTTTGATGACTTCTTGGTGGCCTGATAGTAGGTAAGCCTTGCTTAAATGGTCTTTTGCTATGTGAAATGTATGTTTTTAGGTATTACCTGTAGTTATTTCTTTGAAATGTGTTTTCTGGAGCAACCATTTTGTCCTCAGAATGATGTGAGACCATTTATCTGTGAGTTCCAGGCCTATCACACGAAATCAAGCACCAGAATGCTCAGTAATTAGAGACCTCACCCTGGAAAATGGATAATGACAGAGTCCTTGAAATCAATGAAGGTTAAAGCTGCCTGTTTATAACAACACTTCTATAAGAGGTTGATTAGGATATTATGTCAGCCACATAACAATTATATTTAATGCTGTAGGGAGAGTTTATTTTGAGCATTGCATGACCTCACAGATTTATCTAGTAAATAACCCCCCTACTTTGCAAAGACAACAAATATTGTGCTTTGTTCAAACTTGTCCCATGTCCATAGACAAAATTTCCCAATAAAACAGCTACAAATTGTATTTAGATCAGTTTGGGACCTACTGATTTTTAAAACAAATAGATATATGTTCTCCTCTTGACAGGCTGGGCAGAGTTCTGAGCACCCTGATCTAGCTGGGATGTCCCTGTTCAGTGCAGGGGAGCTGCACTAGGTGGTCTTTAATGGTCCCTTCCAAACCATTCTGTGATTCTCTGACCTTCCCAAGGGACTTACATGGATAAACAGAAACTGTTCTTGACCATTTTCTAATGAATTCTCATTAAAAAGTAATTACAGTTTTTTTGGAAATATGCTGGTTTAAGTTCTGCTTTTTTTTTACAGAAGTATTATAAATATTTTATGATTTTGCTTTTTAATCTCACAGGCAATAAGGTTCTCCAAAATGATCTGTACAATCTCGTATTTACTCCTGAGCAAGAATTCTCACCCAGGCAGGACCTAATGCAAGGTAAGCCCACACTGACTTCTCTGTGTTCCTGCACTTAAACCTTAAATGTGCTCTTAAAATGTTAGGAAAGATCAGACTTGCTTAAAATTTGCTGCATGCTATTCATAATGAGTTAAAGATTTCAGGGGAGGTGGAGCTGTTTTAGTACTCTTCAGGACTTACAAGCATTTGGATGTTTGCAACAAGATGTGTTTTGTTTTGCTGTTCAAGAACTGAAAAATAAAATTATGAGGAAGAGAAAAAATATCTGACTTTCTCTAAACACTGCAATTTTTGTCACCTGAAATCAGATCCACCTTCCATTACATCCCCACAACACTGTCAGCATGTACATGACTAGAAATATGAGCTCTAAATCCTTCTGAAAAGTTAAAGTCTGCAAGTTTGCAATAGATCTTTGTGCTCTTTTGTTTTGAAATTTGCTCTCATAAAGAATCCATGAACTATAGAATTTGATTCATTATTTCTCACTTCTGGCTGCATTCAGCTTTTAAAGTCCAGGCCCTGATCTAATTTTAGTGGTTGTGAATCATTTCTTTGACTGAAAAAGAAAATCACCAGAAAATTTTATTGTATTGCCCTATCTCCTAATGAACAAAGCTAGTACTCCTCTAAAAAGTTCCAGATTTCAAAGGACTGAGGTTTTGAGTTTAGAAGTCCATATTGGCCAGCCAAAGACTTTCTGGCAATGTCAATAACTTTAAATGCTGCAGATCTCTAAATTATGGAACCTGTTAGAAGATGATTACTCTAGACTAATTGTTATGAAAAGTACTAGATGATAACACTTTCCAGCTCAGCCTAGCTCTGTTATTATGCCTTGTTTATGATTTTAAAGCCAAGGCTCATCTGGGATTCTAAAGTGAATGAAACTCAACACTTGCAGCTGGACAAGAGGGGCAACTTTCTACACTGAGCCTTGTTTCTGTGCCAGAGACTAAATAACCAAGGATTTCTTTCTGAAACATCCCAAGTGGAAGGTTATATTATTTAAATAACAGCTTTAGACCCAGACAGATAAAATAAGACACATCTGTTATTTTTTGCTCTTAGCCTTAGTACCTAGGTAATAATAAGATTAATTCTTTCAACTGAGTCAAAGCATCAGGCTTGTTTCTTGTGATTTTTCTGCTTTTGTTGGAAGGTAAGTTAGCAGCATCAATTGTATTAGTGCTTCTGTCAACACCCACATTAAATATGTGTCTTTATGGCAGACATCACATTCCAGCCTACTCTGGACATCTAAATTTATATCTTTCATCACATCCATATTGAAATCCAGCTACCACCTGGATTCCTGTAGGGTTTACTCAGTGAAATGTTCAGAATATTTCAGTTCCAAATATCAAATTAAAAATTAACTGAAGTTTATATTTAGGTAGGGCAGCCAGTAAACCATGGCCACTTTTTCTTTTGCTTCTATCTTTCTGCTTTTTTGTAGTGTCAGAGCAAATTCCCATAATCCAAATCAGAATTTGGTACATGCTCTGCTTTTTTGGTATTCCTTTAAGCTGCATTTATTTTCCCTTATTTTACAAGTTCAGAATGCCTTAGTGGCTCTGCAGCACTTGGCACTCTTTCCCATGTCCTGTGAAATTTAGAAATGGATTTGTGAATTTCAGCATGGTGTTCTGGATTTCCCTCTTGTATTGACTGGAGAGCTTAGGACAGCTATTTCAGCTGAGGGCTAAATTCCCTGATCTCCTGAGTCTGTGGTCTGCCTTTCAGCCTTATTGTTGGGAAAAATAAAACAGGAAGCTTCTAGATAAGACTGAACTCCATACCCACACTTCCAGAAATGCAGATTTTTTTTTTTTCCTCTCCATGTTATTCACATGCTTCAGAGTGATTCTTGTTTCTAATTTTACTCAGAAGGTCTCACAGGTTGCATTTTTCTCATCTTCCATTATTACAAACCCAAACACAAACATCACATCACTTACTTCAAGGTGCATTTTTGTATGGGCAGGGCACTTTCTTCTGGCAAATAGTTTCTACTGAAACAACCTCATCCAATCTCTGAAAAATCCTGTGCCTTCCTTTAGAGTACAGCTGTATTTATGGATCTACAAGCAACAGGAACCACTATAACAAAATTGCATTAACCCCTGCATCACATGTTAATCTGTCACTGAGATAAACAGCTTCAGTCAAATGGCAAAAATAATCAGAGACATGAACCACTGAGGGAGTTACTTTAACCTTCTCCAAGTGAGAAAAAACAATATATAACTTGAAATCTTAAAAAGTGTATTTACATTTGAGTTTTGTGAGCTGCAGGTTTTAGCCATATTTCTTGTTTGGCTTTGTGTTCTTTTTAAAGAACACTGTGGGACCGGATTTCTTCTCTTTCTACAGGTACCCAGTTATGTTCAGACCCTGCTCTTTGGACTTTAGGGAGAAAATATGTACCATACACCCCCCTACAGCCATCTGGGATCTACTCTTTGCATTTCACATTAGGCTGGTACTACTTCTGTTCTATTTCACTGCAGGTGCCATTTATTCTTCAACTCGAACCAAGTTATCTCATTCATCTGCTACAGCCACAACTGTTAACCACATTTATATACAGATCCAAAACCAGTTCCAAAAGGAAAATATTGCTGCATATTGTTTTGTCTGCTGATTCCTTCTAGTTTTTTGTAAGACAAGATACTGATTCAGGCCAGGGAAAGTCATGACAGGACTGAAACTAAGGTGTAAATTCTATAAGCCTATTAAAATCCTAGCTGAATGCAAAATTTAGCACATGCTAGGCTTTAAACATTTAAGCAGTCTTGTTTTGCTGAACTGAGGTCTAAAGCTCCCTACTTATAATGGACAACATAATTTAACTTTAAACTCAGGATCACTATGAATGAGCTAATGCAGAAATCAATGGTAAAACCTAATGGAAAGTGAGAAGATTTGAAGTTTCACTTTTTCTTTTCTTTCCTTTGAATAGAACTATGCCCTTTTAGTGCTGCTTTTCCCTCAGTCCTCCCTACTTACTGTGGCATACCTATAAATGCACATTTAAGAAATCTAATTAAGAACATATTCAAAGCAAGAACAGTAGAAGGGTGGACACAGAAAAAGGGTTCAAGCACCAAAGAGCAAATTAATACCCATAAAAAAAGAAACAAAAACAGGAAAAAGAAAATTAAAAGGAGAGAAGATAGTTTTCTCTGTGCCAGTAAATAAGCTGAAAATTACATTCCCAGATGGATACCAATAGCCTTTTTTGTCAGCAGTACACCAGTATTACTGCCACATGATTGAACATTATATATATTTCGTGAAGTTTACAGGACTTTATGTAAGCATCTAGCAAAATAATTAAGGAGCTGCTCCGAGCTTCACCCATAAAAGTGCTGTGGTATCTGGTTTTGCAGAATAATAGGGTATTAAAGCATCCATGGAAATGCCTATTTACCTGCTAAATGGATGTGTGCAGCTCTAAGTGTGGATACAAATTCTCCAGGAGCAGCTTTTCAGCTGTCATTTCAGGTGATGTTTGATAACAGCACAGTGTGGCTGGGCAGAAGCACAATTGCCTTGAGAAGGCTGAACAGATGTGGGACACTGACTACAATTTTCCCTTTGTTAAGGTCAAGTAGCAAAACTTGTAGTGTAAAAAAATTATTGCAGGTAGTCCAAACATCTTAATCATTGTAAACAACACTACTGCTCAGAAATTCTGATAAAAAAAGCTGTCTTTCAATTATCTTTGAGCACTTGTTCTGAAGCTTTGCTCATGTACACAGGTGTTTGTATTCAGGCATGCTGATTTTGCTGCCATGGGATGAGACTGCAGGATCATGTGGTTATTAGCATTTGATAAATGGAAATAGAAAAATCTGATGGGAAAAGCACAACCCATTTGATCCTATTTGATTTCAACTCTTTTTTGAACAAGCCTGTCCAAGAGGATGACATGCCATATCTTACCCACCCATGTAATCGAAGGGATTTCATCTCTTTGTTTCACATGAGATTTGGAGGTGGAAAGTGGCATTTTGTTCTGAGTGCCTGGCAAAATGCCTACAAACAAAGACTAATATATGATGTAGAAAGAGTGACTCCTTGTTACCCCTCACCCAAGTCAGTAAAGGGCGCTTTCAAAACATTATTGTTAGTTGAAATGCCTCTGTAGTCTCCAAACCAAGTTCATAGTGACTATCAAAAATTCATTAGCTATAGCAAGATGAAATGGAAGGTCAAAAATTAGTGGATTACCTTCAACAGACTGAGTATGACCAAGGTAATTTCTAGGCACTTTTAGGGACCTATTCAGAAAGGACTAATTATGAGAGACACTGCCACAGAAAACACATGAGCAAAAGAACAGCATGCTGTAAAAGCTTTTAAAATGTGTCCAAGAAAACACTGAAGGTTTGGATTAGCATTTGCCTAATTGCTAGAGCTGTGAGCTGTCAGGAGCCCCTTCCCCCCGAGCTCTCTGTGCCTAAAGTTGCTTTAAAATACTGGTCCAGCCAAAATAACAGCATTGGCTGAGTTGAAGCCGTGTCCTCAGCTGGAATTAAAGCTGAAGGGCCTCCTACCCCTAAGGAGTTTTACTTTAGTCCCAGTTTCTCTGGGAAAAACGGATGAGTAAAATGCCTTTAGGGCAAGGACACCTATAGGCTGAGCAGAGTAACAGACCTTAATGCATCCTGGTGCAGCTAACTGATCCAGGAACGAGCTTCCTAAGGAATACCAAGCCAAAGGAAAGAGACCCTAACAATCAAAGTTCCCCCTCCTTGCTGATACTCAGCATTTCCCCCAGTGCTGTGCTGTTCTAGCTCATTTTACAGGAACTGACACTGTCTGCAGCAGGTGATGGGTCTGAGTCCCAGTAGTATTGATGTTGTGGAAGCCTTTCCCAAGTGCTGAGTGTTCATTTCTTGAAAAGCAGCTACTTTGAAAATGCTCCAAGTTGAGGAGCCAAAACCACAACGGTCTTAAAACTTCAGGTTTGTCATGGGGAATGCCAAACACAAAGCTTTTCCAATCTTTACAAGGATTTTGTTTCCCTGTTATACTGGATGCTAAGCCTGGCTTTGGAGAGCCTGTAGAACATAGAAACTAGCTGAAAAGCAAACCCTGATTTACTCCGTGTGTAAGCTCTGCTAAGTCACTCACTGAGAAAAACAGCATCTCTGGTATTTCCAGCCTCTTTGGAGGAGACACCAAGCTCAGTTTAAAATTAGATATTTAGTATTCTGCCTTATTTGTTGGATAAAACATTTAATTTCTTGGCTTCAGATTATTCATAAGCAACCAACATTCGACATGAAGAACATTTTGATGGAACATTTGGTGCTCTCAATATAGGTTGCTTCTTGATTGTGTCCAAGTTCTTAGAAAATCAGAGCCATGATGCCTGCATTGACAATTCCAAATTTAATTGCTGTAACTGTTCTGCAATTGTTGCTTTAAAGGCTCTGGTTTGACTAATGCTCATGATACCATAAGATGAACTAACATGGTTCAAATACAAAAGAACTTGGTGATGGAGGATAAGGGACACAAAGCTCTCTGCATCAATTTTCATGAGGTTTCTACAGTGAAAGTCCAAGGGTGACATGCAGCAGGGCTGGCACAGGAGTCACATCCCACAGCTGCAAGGACAGGCTCATCTCCCCTGCACTGCACTCCCTGCGCTTTCCCCCTGACTCTGTTTCCCACTTGTGAGCACCTTTTGCTCACAAAGGGCAGGTACCCAGCTGATCTGTCCTTTTGCACTGGAAGCTGCTCTGTCTCATGTCTGGGACAGCAGCAGCTTCTCTGCTTAACAATTTTTCAAAACCATTTTTCCATCTACCTTTCCCCCACTTTGAGATTTCCAGTATGAACAGGACTCCTGTTAGCTACTGGAGAAGTGAAATATCATTAAATAATTTTGCTGGATGGCAATCTACCACACTTCTCTCACCCATCACTCTTCAAATGTACAAGTAAAGTGGAATAATTTGGAATAGAGATCCTTTATTTTTATTTTCTTCCCCCCCCCCCTTCATTGTGCTTTATTGATAGGTGAAAGGCTAATTTAGTCTCAAGAGTGCTCTGTGTCCATCCCAACTATTTCATTTCAATAAATAAGCCTGCTGTGAATACATTTTAATTAGTGATTTCATACTTGGAATTGTGCAATTGTAATACAGTAGGCGTGAGGACCTATTGAAATAGTATAAAAAAGGCATAATTATTTTCAAAAGCTCCGTTGGAATAACGCAGGTAAAAAATTCCCCTGCTGGCATCTGTTTTCTGTGTCCAATGTATCATTAGCACTTCACATTCTCTCTGTATTTATAAAAGGGTAGACTACAGGTTGTGCAGGATGCTCCCACAGTGCTGGAGATTTTTCATTCTTTGTTTGCTGTTCCTTGCTGAGGTCATTATAATGAAGACAAGATTTTTACTTCATTCGACAATTCCGGTCTAATTGACTGAAAGATATTACAAAAAAAAATGGGAACAAAACCCCGAGATTCAGAAGGATTTTCCTGACTCCATGGGCCTGGCCTGGGATTCTTTCACAAAATGTGGAATAAGTAAAGTAGTGCTCAAGAATAAAAAACCTTGTCATATGTGTTACTGCTGAAGGAAGGCTGGCAAAGAAGAGCTTTGAGGAGCGAGCAGAAGAAAAATATTAAAAGAAGCAAAAACTCATTTCAGATCTGAATTCAAACTTGCAAACAAGATGCTGGGCTAGAGGAACTTGGTACAAAATTAAGGGTTGTGACAATGTTTAGGATGGATTAAATCAGGCACTGGTTGCCTTTACCAGGATGCAGCTCAGTTAATTTGGCCATTGCTCTCAGGACACACTGTAGCACAGAAGAAAGAGTGATAAAGGCCAACTGGATTTTTAAAACAGGCTGCATTTGATTTGCACACTCCCTTGAACCCCTTTTTGTCTTTGATACAAAATTATCATGTTTAAGAAAACTGCCAGAACTTCACTGGCATGTCAGTGAAAACAAGAAAGTTGTTCTTAAAATGTAGGCAATTTACACCTACTTGGAGTGACTATAGTTAAGGACGTGTAAGCTGTCATATCTGCTCCCTTCAACTCCCTCGGCATGTTGCTGTGGACATTTTGGCAAGATTCCTGACCTGCACACAGTCTGAGGGAGTGGGCTGCCTTCAGCTGTCATGTGTGCTGGCATCTGAGGCGGCTCTGCCAGCCCTGAGAAGAGCAGGGGTTCAGGAGCACTCGGTCCCTCTGCAAAGAAGGGAGCAACGGGCTGTTCCCGGGCTGCTCCTCATTTCTGGGAAAACTACCATGCTGGTTATTCCCACCCTACCTTTGTGTTCCCAGCTCCCTTTGGTTTCTGACTGTAAATCTCAGAACTAAGAGAGGAAGTAGCTGCAAAACTTGGATGCAGTCTGTGGCTAAGCTCAGCCCTGACACAGACACCGAAGGCTCAAAGGGCTCTTGAGCACGATGGCATATCCGACAGGGAAATTTGTGCCACATTTGCCTGTGCAGAGGGAGCGTGGCAGTCCTTAGCTCTGCTTTCCCATGGGCTTGGAAATGGCAGCTGCCACTTAATGGAGTGTGGTAGCATAATTAAAATGCAGCTGACTCCACTCATGTTTTAGCCAGTGGCATGGCTGCTTTGTCAGAGATTTTGTGTTCACAGCTCTGCTGAAGTACCTAACAACAGTTAATAGGGAGAGAAAAGCTGATGGTCTTAAAGCCAAATTCCTAGGAAAAGCAGTGAAATGGGAGTGTTGATACTCCATTTGAAACTTTATTAATTCAGAAAACAAGACTTTAAAATCTTGTAAAATTAACAGATTACAAAGGCAATTCACTGAACCTGCCATGCCTTTTTGAATGTGTGTCTCACTGAAAAGCCTGACAGTGTCTACTTTTCCTCTTGCAATGCAGACCTGGCCACTGTGTTATTCGTCCCTCATTTGTGTTCAATTGTTTCACAATTTCTCAAATCTTAAATATCAAATGAGAGGAGCGGGACTGGCAGAGAAGGATCTTTCTTGTGTGTGGCCTCCTGAGCTCAGCACAGCAGCATCCCTCCCTGTGGCAGCAGACTGTGCTAATTAATTACCTGGACATGGCTCTAGGCAGGAGGGGCTGTCATCAAGAGCACCAGACAAATAGGAGTCCTGTTTCCAGAGGAACCTCAGGGTAAATTATGTACAGGTGTCATGACATCGCCTGCCTGAATTCATCAATACTGAGGGCTTTGCAAGAGGAAGAGGTTGAAAGATGGGAACTGGGAGTTCAGAAAGCAGTCAGGTCACTTGAAATGCAGCAGCCCTAAAACCTGGGGCCAAAACCAGCCCTAAAACCTGGGGAAAAGCCAAAAATTAAAGAAGAATCCCAAGTATGAATGTTTAGTCAGTGATGCAATTAAGACTGAGGTGTATTTATCTGTGCCTTTCTATAGAATGCCTGGGAAGAAGTCTGAGCAACCTGCATCAACTTGAAAGGAACATATAGTAAAGCAACTCAGCAGTAGAGAGTTTAAAAACTAGAGGGAGGTGGATGAAGAGTTAAGATATAAAGGTCACTGTGCAAGGACCTTATAAACTCCATATTGTGTGTTTTCTTGACTATCTGAGTTTTAAAAGGGAAGAGAAGCGCACTGAAGTTGCAGGTGGGATAGACTCTGGGCTGTTTTGTACAGATAAAGCTCCCAAAATGTTGTGTATCACTGAGAAAATCAAGGCAAAAAACAAAAGTTCTCCTGGGAAAAATAAAAACTGAAATCAAGAAATAAACAGAAAAAAATATCCCCACCTGCTGCCTTGCAGTTGATGGAAACTGAACATCTTGGATGCATCTGTCTGCACTGGACAAATAATTGCTGTTTGCCATCCTAGAGGAAAGCCAGGAAAGCATGTGGAGATCATAATCCTCAGAGTATACCCCTCCTTTTGATCAAGTGTACTCAACAAAGCTGTGATCACTTAGAACACCTGATGAGATGCCTCCCCTGGTGACCAAAGCTCAGCTTTTCCCAGATATGGCAATCTTAAAAACAGAAGAGCAAGGAAATTGTCCACTCCATCTATATTGCTGAAATCTGAGTTAGAACAGGTACTTCAAGCTGCTCAAGAAAAGGCAGAGGGATGCACTGCATGTTTTCCACCTCCCTCCCTCTCTGCTCCATTGAGCTCAAAGTGCACATTAGCAGGAAGAGGCTGAGTTCTATTCCTTCCTGATGTTCCAGAGAGGAACAAATACCCAAGGTTGCACACCAGTCCTACAGGGATTGCACTCTGGTCCTATAGAACAACTACCCCCTTCTCCTTGTACTTTATGAATGGAAAAGTGAGATGTTGGCGCTGTGAGGTTGCACAGAGGGAAAACAGACTGCTGAGACACTCGATATTAGCACTACACTTTTTGGGTCTCCAAATTAGGATGCAAAAGAAGAATGCAGTCTCTGCCTTAGCCAAATGTAAAGGGAACATTTTTGCATATTTTTGATATGTGATCTTATCAGCAGACAGCTTTTTCTTTTCAGTAATATAAATCCTTGTAATTCCACAGTACAGAAATCTGACAGTACAGAAAGTAATCTTTATGATGGCTAAAAGTCTTTGCACAGCACATATTGCAGCTTAGGATAATTATTTATTACTGGTGTTACCATTACTGAGCCTTTAATGCTCTTGTGGCCAGTGGGCAGAAAATGAGCAATCCCTGGTGACAACAGCAAGAATGCACTTCTTCCCATGGCAAGTAACTTTTTAAAGTTCCTGTCAGGCTGCAATATTTTTCCCCTCCATGCAGGGGTATTAAAATAAAAACTTTGGCTATATAAATCAGAGTAGGGTGAGTTCACTCCTGTGCCAAGAGGGAGCCAAATGAATCCTGTGGATGTTAAAGCTGAGAGGGGCCTCCTAGATCATCTTGTTGTGCCTCCCTTCCCTGGCGATTAACAGCTGCTGCTGTCACTGGAGCAGAATCCTAAACAGCACAAGGATGGGCAAGGAATGCTGGGCTCTCCCCTCAGGCTGCTCATTAGTGCATTAACATTTTCTACAGACTATTTACTACAACAAACCAATTACTATTTCTTTTTCTATACCTCTCTATTTTCCCATGGACCTTGTCAACTGCTCACATCATCACCTCTACAGTCATGGTGAACTTTCTCTAAGTCACTGTAAGGCTGAATTCCCCTCAAGAAGGCCTTTTTCTCCTAAAGCATAAAAAGATCTTTCTTTGTTCTGGTTTCCATCCATTACATCTTTTAAATACTCAATAATTCCTTAGCCCCTTTATAGTCACTACAGTTAATATATTTATAGACCAGCACATCCCTCCCTTTCTGGAGGCACAGAAGCGACAGGCATATGATAAACAGTGCAACTGAGGAACCACACGGGAGCCTTTCAGAGCCATAAAGAGGAATTATCAATCCCAAGTGCAAGCATGTGTGTACACACACAGGTGTGCAAAGGCAGAAGCAAAGAGAGCAGGGATTTGCTGCATGACTGATATTCCTCCTCCAGGAATGATTCTTCTAAGGTGCTTTCAGAGCAGTGAGATGGATCTCTTGCTATGCAATTTTATATATTTCCACTTCATAGAAACAATCACTCTGCAGGTGAACTAAGTCATAGGAGGCGATGCCGTCCATCTCTTTGCCATTAGGCACTGCAGGATAATGCCTCATGTTTTCTGCATTTAGCTGCCCAAGCCTTGAGCAATAGGCTCTCCTTGCTTGCCTGCTTGAGCTATGCCACACCTCCTTACCAGGACCAGAGACCTGCTAGTGCTCAGTAGGAGCTTCATCCCCTTTCCCTCCAGGTCTTCTCCAGCCACAGCACCCAAGTTACCTACCACCATTCCCCTTACATGGAATTCATGATCCACACATGACCCTCCTTCCTTTTGCTTCAATGGTACCTGCAGTTTCCCTAAAAGGGCTGTTGCAGATGTGATCTTGAAAGAAATCTATCACAACAATTTCATGCTCACAGCTGACTGCATTTTCTGGTTTTCCAAAGGCTGCTCTCTCTTTGCCATATTTCATCTCTCACTAATATGCCTATTACAGCTTTTGAATATCTTTAGACCATTTCCCTGGTGTTACCTTTCTGCCTCCTGAACACCAGGGTGCTCACCTGGCACTCTTGTGATGGATCATCTGAATGCAGGCTAGTCTTTCCCATTATGCAAATATTTTTTACTGAGAGTTTGAGCCATTTCCATGTATATTAAAGAGTATAACAGCTATTGCCATTATCAACTTGCATATATCTTGAAACAAATAGTGTTAATGCTGGTAGAATAAGCTTAGTAAAAGATAAAGCTTAGTAAAAAGTGTTGGTAAAACAAAAAAAGTCCAGTAGGTTTGGAAGACAAGGCTAGCTGAATCTTCAGAGCAGCCAATTTACATTTGCTAAATATAAAGTTTTATCCCCTATAAAAACTTTACAGGATGGTCTCACACTGCATTTCAGTTCAGTTCAGGCCTGTCATTTTCAAAAAGACTTCTTTTGCTATAGTTCAAAGCTCCATAAAGTAGGTGCAGAGATGGTAGCATAGCAACCACAAGAAAGTGAGTTTAAACACTGAGAAAATGAGCTTTTAGCTTTCTAATAGCAGAGCTTTCATATTCATATCTTCTTGCTGGGTTTGAAACACCTGTTTCTATTTCAGCTGACTTTGCTTCATTCTATCAGTACAGAAAGCTGCATGACATTACTGAACTACAATTAAATGAACCTGTTTTATGTGACTATTCTTTGGTCATGGACAAACAGAAAACCAAATTGTGAATGATGAGGAATTAATTTCAGTTTTAAATTAAATTAGCATATCTGAAACAGAAGAACAGGGTTTTTTTCTGTATGAAGCAGAACTGGTTCCCACAGTGGGGACCAGAATAAACCTACTTTTTCCTGCTGACTTAGGGAAATCAAATAAATCCAAAAATTCACCACTGTGATTTTAAAAATCAGTTTTGATGTTATATATGCCCTGTCTGCACAATAATGTGAACTCTGTCAGAGCAGCTGAGGCACCAGGAGTTCAGTGTTCTGGCACCTTGGTGAGTTTTCCTGTTCACCTGAACCAAGTTTAAAACTGTGATTGGTCTTGGATTTGCATCTCTGTTTGAAGAGGTCTTGGTGCCTGGAGAAGTGGATGTGAAATGCTGATTTAAATAGCATCTCCAGCTGGTAACATCTGCATGCCTGTGTAGGCACATAGCAAGAAATCCAGTGGACAATAATCAATGAACATTTGCAAACCCTAATTTTCAGTCTTTGTTAGCCTTGAAGCCTTTTGCCTTCTCCATTATATTTTTAATGAGGGTGTATTTTCCTGCTGATATATTAACTACAGGGGACACAGAAGATCTCATGGGAGGTATATCACACCAGACACACCCTTCAGCTTTGATTTATCCTGAAATGAAATTATTTTTACCCCACTGGAATCTCACTATCTCCTCACCACAGTTAATGACAAGGAATCTTGGGTCAGTGCATTTTCACCTGTGCTCCCTGCTGAGCAGTCAGCCTCAGACACACACTGGAACACATCTAAACCTCTAACAGACAAAATTAGTTCCAAATGCACACTGCAGATTCTGCAGCTGTGTGTGATCCTTGTTAACGCGGGAATGCACGGGGCGGAAGAGACGTGTCCAGGGAATCTGGATCCCTGTCAGTCCTACTGCAGTGCCCTAGAAAGGCAAGGGCTGGCATGAAAGGGCAGGAAATGACTGAGCAGACCTGGCTGGTACTGTGATGGCTCTGCCTGTGAGTGGCCTGGAGGGCTTCCAGCCCCGGGGCTGCGTGAGAGGCTCAAGAGCCCACAGCTTGCTTCGCTCACCCCTGCAATTTCCCCACCCAGGGTGCTCACACACCCACAGCCCCTGTGCCAGCACAGCCCATCACAGGTGGCTTTCTTGTGGCAGGACCACAAGGCAGGATGGAGAGCTTCTGGAGTGCCCTCAAACAAGCTTCCACCTCCAGGCTTGTGCTGAATGAAAATAATTCCCTACTCTTACACCCTACATGCAAATATTAACTTCCTCTCCCACTTGTTCCATACCCAGTTTTGCACAAAAAAAGTCAAAATGAGAAGTTCTAGAAGAGAACCCCACCACTGAGAAGCAGCAAGCTCTACCACTTCAACATAAAACCTCAAAACTTGTAACTTCAGTCCATCTTTTGCATGACTAAACTTCTAGGACGCACTTTACTATGGACTTTTCCAATTCTAACCCAAACATTAAGTTTTCCTCTTCCAACCATAATTCTGATGGCAGCATTTCAATAGCTCTAGAAGGGGTGTTGTAATTCTTCTCACCAACATGTGCAAAGCCTCTCAAATTAGGGAGCTTTACAATGAACCTAAAATTCTCCCATCCAGGTTACAGGGGGATTATCCAAACCCCAGAGGTTATGCAAATTGGCTGCAGTTATGCAGAGCAGAGCTCTGAAGAACATACTAATGTCCTTACCCCACACTTCATTCCTGTTTGATGGAAGACAGATCCACTGCCATAATCAGTACTCCTATTTATGACTTACATCAGTTTTCAATATATGCTACTGACTCATCTTCATTTTCCATAAACATTTTGCATTGGAATGTCATTGCCAATGACTTATTAGCAGCAAAATAACAGCAATACAAAGAACAGCTGGGTTGGACAGTTATTATTGAAAAATGTGTTAGTAAAAATTTCAAGTGTTCGTGGCATTCTAGAAAGCCTCAAATAAATTTATCAGAGCTCCTCTCTAACTGTTCTTTTGGGTCTAATGTGTGTATTCCTGTATTTACCAATATAGAGGTGTGTTGGAAGTGTTTATTTTCCCCACTGTGTTTATAGAAGCTGGAAATGTTTAATTATTTAACCAGCGTTAAACAGTTGGTCTGTTGAGAAGACACAAATATTGAAATCCAAGAAATGGTTGTGGAGAAACACAGCACTGTGTGCTCCATGTTAAATAAGCATCATATAGATTGATGGACACAAATGCAATGAGGTGTCATTAACTCACTTTTAAATAACCACTGAATGTGCAAATTAATGGGACGCGAACTCCACAGAAGTGCAGGAAAACCCACTCTGCCAAAAGCCACATTAGTTAAGAGCTGAAAATTGTCATTTACAGAGCACAGACCCTTACATTAACTGTGAATTTCCTGTAATTCTTCTCTTTCATTGAATCTACCTATTTTGGGACTCTGACTAGTACAGCCAGCCACAACCTGCTCTTTCCCACTCTTTCCAGATTGCTGAGGTAGCAGAGAGAGCAGAAAATGAGACATATGGCTCCAGAGAGAAGGCACTGGCTGCCAGCACACACTTCCACATCAGCAACAGGAGAGCCCTCTGGAATGCTCCTGGACTCCCAGGAGGGGACCTGGCTTCAGGTACAAGGCCTGGATGGAAAATTTTATTAAGAGTAGAAAAAAAAAAAACCAACCAAACCCACTCATACACCAAAATATTTGATAGTCCATATTCAAATCCTGGACAAAGGGTTTGGGGTTTTTTACTCCTTTTTGTATCTCTGGTTTCTGTTCTTATTGGTTACTTTTCTTTATTGTTCTGTAAGGCTCCCTGGATCTCTTCTGTTGGGAAACAGTGAAACAAATAGTGCCATGGATTTAAAGCCTTGCTGACTGAGCTCCAGGGTTGAGTACAACATTTACACAGGGGCTTGTCATTAGTGTCACTACTGGAACAGAGATCTAAAAAAATGATTTAACCATCTTTCTACTTCCACAACTTAGGCAGGATGACATAGGAGAGATTTCAGGCAGTAAATAAGTATTGGAGAGAAATCTAGGGTATGAACTTATTTTAATGGGGCATGGATCTTTCAGTGTTCCAAGTACCTAGGGGTTGGGACACATGGAAGTCAGAGCCTAGTGCTGACAACACCACAAAACCAGGAAAGCACAGAAGTAAAGGAAAGCATTATGATCACTTCGCCCATGTGTCCCACAGGAAAGAAACACATGATACAATGAGAAATGCAGAGGATTTCATCTTCCCCAGACATACCTCTCTACAAACCCTCCTTCCAGGACAGACAACACAAACTTGGGTCCTTTTCCTTACTGGTTTGTTCAGGCACCTGTGTTAAAGGAGGGCACACTTGCTATGACTCAGTGACTGAACAGACCATTGTAAGCTGAAATGGGACTTTTTCCCCTACAACCTACAATTAGGTAATGTACAAAATTAATTTCCTTCACATTTAACAAGGCTCTGTTATGTGGTTTGGCGTGCATTATTGTGTGTGTTAGTCACAGCCTGACTGAAGGGAAATGCACCATCAAATTTACTGTAACAGCAATTTTCCTTAAGGTATATCAGCACAGATAAATTGGCAGACCCCTAATACATGGCTTAAAACTATCTTTTATACAATATTGCCCTCTATGGGAGCCCAAGATGTAACAGATTTACAACAGAAATACGCACGCTGCTGTTCTTTGGACCTATTGATTTTTTTTATCATACTATCTACTAGGCTAAAAGTGTTTTCCTAAAACACCTCTCTTTAACATAAAAGCTTTATGCCACCAGGAGAAATCAACTTACTATCCTCTCATCAATTAATTTATTTCATTCAAGCCTACACTTCAAATTGTAACAGATATCTCTCTTCCTAATATTTAGCCTTTATGTGATGATTTCTGTTCACAGAAACCCTGCTCCAAGTGTGTCAGAATTTCTGTCACACTTAAAAACAACAAATAAAACTTAAACCAAAGTGCACACAACACAAGAGCCACATCACTGGTATGAATAGGCAAACAACATTTGGAATATTACTTCTAAAGTGCCCCAAAGTCTTCAGAGAGCAAAGATACCACTCCAAAATATCATTATAGATATTTTCAAATGCAGCCTGCTGAACATTAGTGCACAACTAAAGTAGCAATGGGTATGATAAAGAAGTACAGTGGTTAAGTTTCAAGTTCTAATTCACCTGGAGTGCTTTCTGGATTATTCCATCCATGTTTTTCTTTGCTCATTTTAATTAAGTCACCTTTGTATTCATTCCCTGAGAAAAATACATTTTAAAAAGGAACCTCAGTCGAAAGATGATTGGAGAGCAATGATCACTGGGCATTGTTCACATTGAACTGTATTGTACATTCAAAACAAAAAACCCCAGCCATTCCTTCTGCTACCATCCCAGTATTTTAAGGTAAATGCTGCAAGGCTGTAAGCAATTCCTACCTCAAGGAAAGGGAATCAATAGCAGTTAGACATTAAAAGCATTTCTTTAGCTTATTAAATCTGTTCTAGCAGATGTTGCAGAGAGATTTCACATCTCCAAAGAAGGCCAGTTCAAAGCAAATAAAACATCATGATCTTGATTTCCCTTGTCAGGCTACAGCATTTTCAAGTCTTTACCCTCCCTTTTGCTGAACCCAGGTTTGTGGGGGATATTTTATTTTTTATTTTGAAGCACAGCCTAGTCACATCAGTCTAAAAATAAACCTTAGGGCATAATTCCATTTCCCATTTCAGGATTCCCCACCCTACTGGAGCATTAGCATGAGGCCTCCTCCTATAGCACCAAATAAAGCAGAACACCAATTATAATAAGATGACCTAAAACTTTAATAAAATTGCTAGGAGGTGAAACAAAACACTGTACAACAGGATCTATTTATTACAGTGATTCTAGAAAACCAGTTTGGAATTCTGTTAGCAATGGATTTTTCACTTTGAGGGTTTTTAAAGTTTTAAATTATGGTATATAAAAAGCTCTGCTTGTGTGAGCTAACCTAGAAGAAAGTCATCCTTAGAATGCAATGGAAGCTTGATATCTAGATGGCAAGAACAGAAGAGCAAAAAGAGAAAGATAAATGTTCTTTGTAGTTCCTCCTTTGAAACTACCATTCCTGGTTTCACCTTTTATTCAGAAGTGGATTAGAGTATTAAAAGTCTCTGCAGACACGTTAAAGGGGACTCCCACTGGAGCTCTGGTCTAATTAAGCTACTTTATGAATCATTCCAGTTTGACTAACTCAAAATTTCTTAAAAAAAAAATCACTAAATACATCAAACCAAAAGTTCAAGCTGCTTTGTTTTTAATAATCAAAGTAGAAATGCTTGGGCTTGAGATTTGTAAGCTATCACTTCATTTTATGGATGATATTCTTTATGATAATTGCTTTGCAGCAGTTGGCCTGCATTGCTCTTTTTTAGAAGCCCCCTTTCCCCTGCCCATCTTAGCATCCCTGCTACAGCTCAGACACACAGCTGACACGGCAGCAGAATGCTCTTACACAGAGATAATTGTTCCAATTCATGGAATTCATCAGTCAGCACTTTGGTGTGGCTTGGCTGGAGATCATCAGGAGCTGGTGAATGGCTCTGCTAAAGCTCACACAGGGAATAGCAGAGCACTGCCCAGCCCTGTAAGGAGCCCCTTGCAGGTGCTGTAGAGCAGTGCTGGACAAAATGTTCCACTCCAATCAGTCCCTCACCCAGCCTGAGCTCCTGGGAGCAGGTGTGCCACGTGTGACACCACTTGTGTCTGCAGCACTGGGCTCCAGAGAAAGCCCAGTCACACAGCAAGTGATTCTCTGTGCTTTCACAGAAGGGAGAAATGGGGGCACAACCTGTTAGGAATATTTTGGGGCAGAGCCCAAAAGGCCTTGTGGATACACAAAGACATCCATCTCTCTCACATATCATGAACCCTGTCTCAGGGTCTCACAGGAAGCAGTGACAAAGATCAGCCTGTGGATTAAGCTCAGACTCATTTTTTGCTTTGATGGTATCTCAATAAGAGTACTTAAAACACTGCAGTTTATATTTTCATAGTTGAGTAAGCACTTAAGACATAAAACAGTAATGTAATTAGAAATATGTGGAGCAGCTCTAATGCTAGATGTAAAGGAATGTATGTTGGTTTAACAGATATTTCCACATTAGTTTCTATCAGCACACTCTCTGAAACTAATACATCCAAAGCCATACAGGAACAAAGCCACACTAGGATATCAAAGTAATCTTACAGAGGAATAGAAGTATAAGATAAAGGTCATTACAGAACTGGTATGCACTGATTTGCCTTTATCATCTCTACAAGTGTGTCCAGACATAAAGAGAGGATAATAGAAGCTGGAAAAGAGATTGTATAGCTGGAGCAAGTCAGCAGTCAGAGAATCTAGCTGGTTTTTTACATTTTGTAGTTTTACTTGAGGACTGAGCAGCATTTGTGCTGTTGATGTTGTTGCAAATCAGCACTTCATGCTTAAATGGACCACTAACAACATGTTCTCCCTTAGCATCTGAGAAATAAGAATAACCCATAAGGCTGGCACTGCCAGTGGAAGACATGAATGACTGAATTCTAATGCATGAAACTCAGCTCCACATGTACCCACATTTGATCCCTACATTTCTGATTCTGTAAAACCTCTTAACACATTTTGAGCCAGAGCCAAAATATGCAGATGAAAAGCCCTAACAATTTATTGAGGCATCAAGACAACAAAATAGACTTTTCTTAATGAAATATATAAATACTCAAAGAAACCCAAACCACATTCTGGTATGCCTTTATGTTTCTTGCACTTTTGATGTGAGTATAATTAAGTTCTGCATATCTCAAGTTGTTGCTGGAGAATTAAGACTAATCTATAACTCTTACAAGTTGTCATAGTTCCTCTGAAATCAGTGGATGTTTTGACAATTTACACCATCTGAGGAATTGCTCTGTGTGTCTAATAAGACACACTGCTGTTTAATTACAGGGAGGTTCAGAAGGAGTCTCCACAGCTCAAGAAAAAGCTGATTCTTCCAGGAATAGTCATTTTTTTGTTCTCTTAAACTCATTATGAACTTCAGTGTCAAAAGCCATCTTTCTTTTGGTAAAGACCATAAATATCTTTAGCTGAAAGAAAAGGTTCTGTGTATTGCAGTCAATTTTGAAGCATGACCTTGGTGCTGTGAGACGGTTTTTCAGAGGAGAAGTAGGGAGTGCCTGTTCCAGTATCATCAGAGCACAGGAATAACAGGTGGGGAGACTGGGAGTAGCCAGACAGCAGAAATTCAACACAGGAGCAACAGAACATCAATCAGATATTCCAGTGAAAGTTCTCAGATAGTGTGGAAAAATGAACCAAGGAGATATCATGTGTTTGCACACTGATTTCTGAGAGGATCTGCTTTCTCTGCAGCATATTTAGGAACATGATTTGGTGGTAGGCTTGGCAGTGCTGGGCTAATTGTTGGACTCCATAATGTTAAAGGTCTATTCCAACCCAAATGGTTCTAGGATTCTCTTTCTAACCACAGAACTGCAGGAATTGTGTTTTCCACCTCTGGTGATGTGAAGATGAATACTTTAAAAATGTGTACAGACATTGTAGTGATAGGCGTGTAAGCTGCAAGAAGATCTGGACAGAACAGAGTAACACTTTCACCAAGCCAACAAAGCACAGCAACAACCAACCACCTCAAAAACCCCACCAACCCCCAAAAAACCTAACCACCAACAAACCTACAGTTCCAAACCCAGAGAGTCACATTTTTCAGAAAGTTTTGGCCAAAGTAATGGCAGTTTCATCTCTAGGTTTTGCACTACCAAAATAAGTAGAATAAGCTGTTGTCATTGCCTACCTATAAGGGAGGAAATAAACCACAGAAGGATTAACAGGTACAGAATAATGTACATCACCCTGTGCAACATCTGTGCTGCAGGCTGAGAGCCAGAAAAACACATATCCTGTGGCAAGGATCTCAGCATAAGTGTGCTGCCTCCTTAATACACTATTTAATTATCTTATTTTCTTGTTTCTCTCCAACCACACTTACTTTCTGCTTCGTGCTATCCTTCCTTTTTCATCTGTTTTTCCCTCAAGCAGAGCTTGAGAACTATATCATGACCAGGACATTCTAGGTAACTCGAGTGCATTCGTGACCGAGCTAGAAGAGTTCAACTCTGTCTACTGCCCAAAGGAGAGGGAAGTGAGAATTCAGACTGTACTCTCTCCTCCCAGGGGTTGGTGTGCTCGTTCTGTTACACAGAGTTGGAGCAATTCTGCCAACAGATTGCCACACGTTTCTCATGAGGGCAGACCCTGGCACAGTCATTCTCCTGATCCTGCACTTAAAATGAATCACCAGCAGAGCAAACAGCTCTGGAGGCAGCGTGAATCCACAGCCCTGCTCCTTCATGTTCAATTCACCCAGCACAGCAGGGCTCAAGCCAAAGGTTTCAGTTCAAGGAGTGACTTCAGCAGCTGAATTAAAACACACTCAACAGTTCGTGCAAGCGCTTGGCCCGCCTGGGAACATCTGCAGCAGTGGCTTCCAAGGGGGAGAGCACTGCTCCCAGCACATCTGGAGCAGCACAGCTGTCCCACAGCCAAACCCTCCCCTCACAGGCACCTCTCCAGCGCTCCAAATGCAGCCAGGAGCCAAGGATGGCAGGACCAAGAGCAACAAACAACCGGACTTCTTCTTTTCACACCGTCAGATTAGCAATAGGAAGCTCTGGCAGTTTTTGGAGAAACTGCACCAGAAGATTTCCTTGTGTTGGGAAGAGGCTCTCTAACTTAATTTGGCTGGTTTAGTTTACAGCCTGACTGAAGCTCTGATGCTCACACAGGATGCAAGGAGGCACCTGCTCACCACCCAGTTGCAGTGGGATCCCCATGCCCAACATTCACAAAAGACTTTGGAAAGCAAATCCCAAATCCAGAGCTGGGCCATAGGTGCAAGGCATTTTTAAAAGATCTCCCAGCAAGTGCTTTGTAATTAGAAATTGCAGGAAATTACTCAGACATAGTTTGAATTTTAATTTTCCCTCAGTTTCTAATTTAGCCAGAAGGAATCAATTAGTCCCCAGTTCGAAATCTCCACCATCTTTGAAACTTGGATATTCACAGAGAGCAAGCAGCTCCTCATGTAGAAGGTGCCAGCTGAAGGATGTAAATGGTGAACTGCATGGAACACCATTTATTTACACTGTTTTGGAAACACGAAAGGTTGAGCTGACCCTCCTATGATTCAAATCTGAGTTTACAGCGTCATTCATCATCTCAGAATGGGTTTGTTCCAGTCTCCTTGAACAAAACTATTTTCTCCTCACATTTGCTGCACAGAATTGGCTGAATTTCAATTCCAAGGTGTATTGTACAAAGAACAGTTTTGGAGTGAAAGATGTCAAGCTGGCAAAAATTGAAAATTAGATTGGAATAAAATCTAATTCTTTTAATATAGAAAGTGTTTAGTTTTGCCTCTGTAATATAATTTGAAGTCACATAGCAATCATGTTTCTTGGCTGCGGAGGTAGGTTTCATCTCTAGCTGGATGAAATAGAGGATTTTAATAAGAAATTATGCAACAAATAGGTGCAACTTGTGTCACATACAGCAGGAAAATACTTTTCACCTCCGAGCACCGAATATTTGCTGCCGCCAGGGAGATCATTTAACAAGTAACAAACTTGCTGGGTGACCCCTGCTTGATTTTGGTCATACACTAAAACCCACCTTTTATTGTACCGGGTGACCTAACAAGAGTAGAAACCAAAAGTCTTCCAGTGCTGGGATTTTGCTGAGCCTCTTTTAGCACCTAGAGACAGGGAGGGGTGATTGGGGGCACTAGGGGCATAAGCATCCTCCTGCCACAAAACTGATTCTTTAACTTTTCCTTTCTCCCAGGCTTTGGGCTGCAGACTCCAGGTGTAAGCTCGGGAGCTGGGAGAGGCGCTCCCCTCCCGCATTTTGGGCGGGCAGGAGGGGAGGTGGTCCAGCCGCACAATGACAGATTATGCAAATCCTCGCGGAGCACGGGATCCGCCGGGGCGCTGCGAGAGCGATGCGGCTCATCTCCGAATTAACCTCCTCGCCGAGCATCCCCCCCTCGGCTGAATGACATCAGAGCAGCTCCGAGTCCTTGAAAGTGTGCGGGTTGATGAGCGGCGGGGATCGGCCGCTCCTGCCAATCGCAGCCCTGCGGAGCCGCCTCGCTGCTCCTGGAGATCGCGGGGACGGAGGCGACTCGGGCACACGGGAGCGCGGCAGGACCGCCGGAGCTGCAGCTGCTCCTTGCCTGATCCCAGAGTTCTCGCAGGCTTTCTGCTGGAGCCGCCAGGCTCCCCGCCTTAATCCCCGTGTCCAAGAAGGAGGCTGCATTTCGAACGGTGTGCCGAGCAGAGGTTTGAATCATTGCAGCCGGCTGCTCGCTCTGAAAAGGACAGGCTGGGTACAAATGAGATGTGACTGTGCCGGCAGAGTTCGGTGACTGGGGCTGGAGCGAGAGGAGCCTTCCTGGGATGCTGCTCAGACAGCTGCTGGCAACTAAGAACTCTCCCTAGTTTACCTGGAGCCCTGTGAAGAGCTTTGAATAGCAGATGTCTCTCTGCTGCACGCTAGGAAGAGAAATTCTTCTCTAGGTAAGCGATTGTTCAGCTTCTCAACCTCTACTTCTGGGTACATATTCATACAGCCACATAGACAGTGCCTATACTCAGAGCAGGTATAAATATCCAGAGTGTGTCAAATGATCTGCCTCGAACCTATGCATAGTAAGTGCTTCCAAAAGCTGCCTAGAGCCTGGCATTCCAAGGATTATTTGGAAGTTTGAGACAGTCTTTGCCACATTTGCATGCAAGTGCCCCTGATGTAAAGGGATGTTGTTTCCGAGGGAAACAGCTGTCTGCCTAAATATATGAAAGCCCACAGAAGGGAGAGCATGGGACATTGTGTGAGGGGGAAAAGAGGATAGTGTTGCTTCTTGAGTCTACTCCACATCCTTTGCCTTTATCTGCTACCATCTAGCAAAGTTCAGCAGAACTGCTGTACAAAAATGACATGGTAGAAGCTTTCCGTGGAGATATATTCAATATGCACCAAAGTAAGAGCAATTGTACTGTGAGGAAGAAAAACCTACAGATGTACTCTCTTCCAGCAGTTTGATAGCAAACAGCATCTGTCAGCAGCATTGTTTTTAACAGCATCATCATTTATAGAGCAGAAGCAAGGATTGTTAGAGGTAGTAAGAGGTAAACTGAAGAAATCAGTGTGGGCTCTTCAGCTCCCACAGCAGCAGCAGCCCAGGGTTTGTATCCCACAGCTGGCACACGGGCTCCAAGTCCCTGCTGCTGGGAATGAGCACTCAGGAAAACCCTTGGAGGTGAAAAAGTCTCTTACAAGCACTGCACTGTTGTAACCCCACATACCTACAAAACCCACACTCTTGAAGTTCTCTTCTCCCCAGGGAATTTACCAGGTCATTTTTTACTAACTCCTGTGGCTCTCATTCACATTGCTTGAAGCCTCCCTCCTTCCCTCCATGTGAATAAATGCTGCAGAATCTGGCTTGCTACCCCTGTAGCAGGTTATTCTCTCTTTCCTAGCTTTGAATGCTCTCAGGGAATAAGATAAAAAGAGAAGTAACTGATTTTCACCCCATTTCTTCAGTAGTTTGAACCATGATCCTCCTGCCATAACTGTTCAGCCTATGGAAGGACAGCAGCATCTCCTAGTTCATAAAGTTTCAATAGTTGGCAGCATTTCCAGGTGCTCCCTGTCTTGCCCCATCCTGTCTGTACACTTTCCCCATGGTCCTTTTCCCCTCCACCAAGCTGCACTGTCTGCCTTGCTTTTGGGAATGCTGCTCTAAAGGAGGGGCTGGGGGTGGGGTGTGAACTGCCAAGGCACATTTAACTAAGGAAATTCTTGGCTTCGAGTTTTCTCCTGAATCATATCAGTCAGATACTATGATCTGCTCAATTGGATTAGATGTTCCTAATGACATTGCTCTGTGCAGAAGTTTAAGACTGTCTATTAGGTTTTGTGCCATTTCCCCAGAACATTGCCATTTTTTTTGATTGATAATAGATGTCTAATGTCTGAAAGCCTCAGAATTGAAAGCAGGAGTATCTTAATGTCTTGTTGACACCACTCTCTTCTGCAAGGCTGGGGAAATGCTCCTCTAACTTGCATTTTATCAGAGTAAATCAAATTCAAAGGGTTACATTTGAGCAGAGAGCAGGATGCTTCAGTTACTGACCACTTGCACATCTATACAACCCCCACAAATAAATCCTTCTCAGCCTGAACAGCCTGTTAACTCACACTATCAAGTTCTGGAAGTCCTATTAAAACTTTATAGGTGTTTAGAGGCTGTGATATCTGCTGTATCACTCTTTGTAATGGCCATGATCAGACTTAGCACTATGCAGGAATCATGAGCTGCTCTTGAGTTCAACTCTCATATTCACTATGAGCAGGATAAAAATATGCTAATAGTAAATATGGGTTTTTTAAAGGTTGCAGTACAGGAATTATCCCAGCAGTATAATGAGATACTTTCAGGAAAATGTGGCCATATATTGCAAACCCATGGCAATACTGAGCACAGAAAATGCTGATGAGTTACTATTAGTTCTGACTAAGAGTTTCCAGTTAGATAAACAAAAAATTGCATTTAACTGTATGTCCCCAGAAAAAGATTCATCATTTTTCTACAAACAGTAAAGGAAACCATATAATGAACTTCTACCAAAAAAAAAAAATAGAGTATAATTTCTGTTTCAAATCATTCTGATTTAGCCCACAAACAGTTTTGCTTTGATTGCCTCTATGCCCATAGGGCTGGCTGAGCTTCAGCTGCATGTCTACACTGCTGTTTGCTTCCATCAAGTGTTTGCTTTGCAAAGCTTCCATAATCACCAAATCTAAGAATGGTTTGGGTTGGGAGGGACCTTAACAAGTATCTCCTTCCAGCCCTCTACCTGCAGTTTTCACAGGTGCATCCAAGAAACTGCTTTCCATACCCACAGTTGGCATTTCTGAACAAAGCAACCCCCGGGCTAAGAGCTGCCAGGCATTGCTGGGGGCTGAGGGAAAGATTAACTTGTGCAGAAAGCTGCACTTTGCCCAGCCTGGGGAGGCATTTTGGGAACAGGGCATTGAGCTTAGGGGGAGCCAAGGGCTCTCCACACTTCCCAAGGTGAGAGGAGCCTGGCTTGAAACCATCTGCAAGTGTTAAGGAGTAAGGGCAGTTTATCAGATCCCCTGTTCTCAGGCCTGGGATGAGCTCAGCACCATTAGAGCACGTGGAAGGGCTGGACTGTCAGGGAGAAGGAAGATCTCTGTTAGAAATTGGATGGAATGTCCAAGAGTCCTGTCTCCCATTCTGAGATAGGCAGAAGAATGCACATCTCACAGCAACAAGTCTCTTTCTCCTATTGAGATGTTAAAGCAATGCCTCTCAAGAAGGAAAAGCCACCCAGAAGAGTGCCAGACAGAAATTCAGAATCAATTCTCCATCTATGTCAACATTTAAATTAGAAAAATTGAGCTATTAAAAGCATCGGGTGCTGGAAGAAAATGAAAATCATGCACGTCCATCCCAAATATTTATTACAACTACTGTCAGGAATAATTACAATGGAATCAGAATTTCTACTGAAATTAACAGTTGCTATAGAAAAATAATAATATTTTACCTAAACAGCAATGCCACCAGAATTACATGGCAACAGCACACCAGCATAGAAACCATGTTAGTACTTGGTGAGGGAAACACATTGGGCCCAGAAGTCATGGATGGCCATTTAGACTCAGTTCTGAAGGGAACACAGTATTTAAACCTTTTTGCTTCCCTCTGGTGACAGAAGGGGTCGCACTGCTCTCCCAAGTGGAGGCAAAGGGAGCAAATGAATCCTCCCTCCTCTGCTGCAAGAAGCCAGGGCAGGGTGACTTCATGAGGGAGGAAGCAAAAAGGAAGGGATTCCCTCTTCCTCCTTGGATGCTGGTGACATAAGAACTGTCCTTGGCTTACTTAAGAGACTCTTACTGATGGCTGGCTTTTCATCCCCCATACATAAATACCATTACCAGGCACAAACAGCAGCGACAATAACGTGGAAAGGCTCTTCCCTGAGCAGAGCTCTGCACAAAACCTCCCCTCCTGAAGGACTATCCACAGCTACTTATTCAGCCTCTGCTCTGCCAGGCTCCACTGAAAGGATTGCATTTAGCTTTTAGTGTATAAATAAGTGTTCTGATAAATAATTAATAGCAGCTGCTGGCCGTAAAAGAGGCGGCTGTTTGGAAAGTTAAAACAGTCTGTCATGAAATATGCACCCACCTCCTCTGTGTTCTACTTTCAGGGGCTGTTTTACAGCACCAAGAACATCTTGTCCTTCTCCATGGGACCATATTGTGCAAGGAGGAGGCCAGAGCTCAGGTTCCAGACCCTGAGGGTATTCTGAATTTATTCTCTCTCATGGGGATATAGATCATCCCCTAAACCACCAGAGGGGAGGGCAGGTGGTCAGTGATTCACAGAGAAATTCTTGGAAATTAGAGGAAAATGCACTGTTCTAGGCTTCTGGGTAAGATACAGAAATTAGACTTATTGATCACATTTGATTTTAAAGCCCTCACAGCTTCTTGGGGTTTTTAAATTTAAACCAAAAGAAGCAGGGCCCTCTGCCTTGATGAGTTGCCAGAATACCTTCACTCTACCCACCAAAACAGCTGAGATAACTATAGGGTATTTTTATTCATTACTAGTCTGTAGACTGTATTTGGGGTGCAATTTTAAATGGCTTCACTATTCTACCCCCACACAGTCCTGCTGTGCATTAGAGCCCTGGTGAATTAATCACCTGCAGAAGGGCATGGTGCTATTATTTGTACCCCAAAAACCACAGTTCAAGAGAATTCTGTGATATGCAGTGTCCACATGGTGAGCAAAGTGAGCCATGAATGCCTCCAAACACCTGACAGACTCCCATCAGACCAACCCTCCATCAGCCCTGGTGCAAGCTCCATGTGCTGCATCTATCACAGGCAATCATTCTGCATACTCACATTTTTTAACTGAATGACCTCCTAAAAGGCTTTCTCCTCCATGAAAAAAAAGCATTTGTGTTCAGGCAGAAAATGAAGTCTCTATGTATATGTTACCTAAAACTGAGCTATATGGATTACAAGATGTTGCGCCAAATGATGAGACATAATTTTATAAGCCCCTTCCATAACCTAGAAAGCCAGGCTGGATTTGCTTGTCCATGATACACCCTGGAGATTCTCACTGAAAACCAAGCAGAGTTATGCACTCAGCCCCCAGGAGAGGACAGGAATGTCAAGGCAATTCCAGCCTGATTAAGGGGCAGTATGTTCAAAAAGACTGACAACCATTTGTTTCTGATTTTTTATTCCACACTCTCCCCCTTCAACAGCACGTTAATGCCTCAGTAGTTCAATAAACAGAGATTTTTCACGAAAGCAAGAGGTTAATCAAAGCCTCTCTATTCCATCACAGAGCTCTAATGCTATTAGTTCTAGTTCCAGTCTCTGAGCTCAGCGTGACTCAACAAAAAAATCCCCTGAATTCCCAAGTAGGACCCTTATCCTACTAGTGGCATTTCCAAATTGAACTTTATCTAGACAAAACAAAGAATAGATCTTTCAGAAAGAAGCATTTGTTTTTATTTTGAACTGAGAGCAAAACAGTATCTATAGGTCACAGATGACACACCAGAAACCTCTGAAGAGATCTTTCATTTGGCTGACAAAGTGGCTTCTCTTGGAGAAACCCCATCAAGCAGTGGCAGGAATGAGCACAAAGGAATTTAACCAGGGTACAACAAAAAAGAAGAAAAAGGAAACAAGCACAGCAAACACATTTGCCTGCACATGAAAGTATGAATTGTGCTCTGGCTTTCCCAAAAGCACACTTTGCAATATCCATGCTGTACACATCTGAACCAAACATGAATCATCTTAGAGCATTTTACAGATAATGCCCATGTAAAGGTAGAAAAGACTAGTATTCCCTCAACGAAGACAGGGAAAATGAAATACTGAAAAAAATCAGTGGCCTCCAGAGGGCAAAACATGATGGTGGCAGAGACAGAAATCAAAGGGTCTATTCCCTGCCTTATCTTTTCACCATAAAGCATTTTTCTTGATAGGCAAACAGCATCCCTACAGTCATTTCAAGGTAAGAATTTCAATTTATGTTAATAATCTTGTATAAAACTTCCTCTGACTGCCTTGTCTGCAACACTTAAGTACATTAAAGGGAAAGTCTCTTGGATATTGCAGTATTTTTGTTACATGACCAGATATCTCTGTCCAGGTTAGTTTTACTGACAGCAGTAAAGGATCCCCACAAAAATGCTCATCTTGCCTGTGAAGAATGGGTACTAAAACTCAAAATTTTCTTGAGGGACTGCCTAGAACCTAGTCTAGAACTAAGACTAGGGAGAGACAGGAGAGATGTAAATTAACTTCCTGCTCGCAAACTGCCTTGCAGTAGAAGCAGTGATAAGTGCAGGTATTTATGAGCAAGGTGGAAGTGAGTGCATTTTCCCCTTTGAAGCTGTTTGGAAGTCCAAGAATCACACACACAACAAAAAGAGGAGGCTCACATGGAGGGTCACCCTGGCTTCATTTACTCTCCTGGCTCATTTTGCCTGAAAGGCACTGCTTACCAAGCCTTGCCAGGCTGTCACCAGCACTGGTGGCTTGCATGATGCTCCAGCCCACACATCTGCTCTGATCAGAGACTGGTGGGACCAAACTCTGTGTATTCTCTTTTTTCTACCAAATCCTCTCAATGATAACAAAGCCCTTCAGCCAGTGAAGGCACAGATGGGGAAAGGGGACTTCAGCAGAAATTACTTTAAAAAATAAATAAAGGGAAGCTGTATAATGAGAATTAATGTATACAGAGCTTGGGAACTGTGTCTGACTGGCCAGAACCAGGCTTGAGCAAACTCAGAACAAACCTCTGTTTAAATTTCATGTGGCAAACGTGCTGTACTAAAGATTTAAGTACAAAGTCTTTGTTATCTGGGTTTAAATAGACTTCCTCTGCAGTGGCAATAGATCATTACTATGTGACAGCACTAGTCCCTCTGAAATAAGTTAGTGGCCTCCTTTTAATTCCTAGCACAGATGTGACCACATCTGACTTGCTCACAAATAGTCCCTGTGACAGGATACAGACACCACAAAACATGTTATTCAGTGAAATATATTGGCATTGATATAAGAGTGGACACATTTTAATTATCTCACATGGTGGCAAACATTTTTAGCTCCCAGAAAAGCTATAGGACAACAGAAAGTGTGGGAAACAATTAACTACTGGGGGAAAAAAGTATAAAAACCAAATAGTTTAGTTTCTAACAGGCTGTTCCAAAGCCTGGGACTAAATATCTTTTTTGTGTGTAAGAAACCTCCAAAAAGTAAAGTTTTAGTAGTACCCACAATTTTGTAATCCTTGGTAAATTTTCAAAATCAATACAGACAATCTGCAGCTACTTGGTTGCTAATAGAACTATTAAAAAGGTTTTTAGCAATTTTTTAAAATGGCTTAGCTTGTGTACCCAATCAAACAACACATACAGAGTTTGGCTACTGCACTGATTGACTTGAAGGAGTCCTAGTTAGGCAGCCATTCTATTGCACAAATGTTGTCTCTCAGCTGAGTTCACAACACAAATCATTCTATTGGAACTGGATAGCTAATTGACAGCCTCATGAAAGTGGAAAACAGTACCAGAATAGATGGACTGTAATAAAACATCTGATACAGCATCTCACAAAAGTTTTATTTGAAGAGTTAAATGAATTCAAATTGGCTTCCATTGAAGCATTAAACTATGAATTGGAAAGTGATGAAGAGCCATTAAGCAAGCAAGAGCAGGAGATTTGTTGCACCAAGGCAGGAGAATGTTTTGTGGGCTGCCTCAGAGCACTGTGCAAAGCCTGTTTTTATTCCCCAGGGCTGGGGCACTGACAGCACGGTCAGCTCACCCCTCACCCGCACTCCTGCAGGGCACACACACCCTGTGATCACAGCCCCAGCTCCCTGCCATGACATTTTGGCTCTGTCATCATGGCTTTGGCAGTGAGCTGCTGACCTTCAGATCATCTCTCAACACCACCTTTTCAGCCTTTCTTTGCTCCCCACGTCATGGGGGTTGGGAACAGCTGCTGAAGGACATTATGCAAGGACAAGGGACTTGCTGCTCAGCCACGGGTGTCTGAGTGGCCTTGGCAAAGTCAGCCTTGTTCCCTTTGATGCTATTTAGCCTCTTGAATTTTTGGTGAGTTACTGGTGAGAAGTGTAGATCTTAACAGCATCACTCATGCTAGATGGACATGTTTATTAGAAACTGCATTGACAAGGTACAGTTTAAATTATTTAATTTAAATTTTAAATTATTTCAAGTGTGGTCTCAGAGTTAAGACATTTTGCCTGGTGACACCAAAATATTATGTGCATTGTGATAACTTTGCTATCACCACACAACATCTGGAGGGTGAGTGTGGACACTAACATTTATCTGTTGTGATGATCACTAGAGCCACTCCATCAAGAAACAACAAATACATACATAGGTTCTGTCTTCATGCATAAAGAGAGACGTCATGCACTCTTCAGACCTAAAATACCTAAATTGCTGATTTCTAGAAGCTTTCACTCCAGGGAAAGCACAAGTCAGAGATTTCTGAGGAAATATTACAATTGTTCATTATGTTCAGAAGCACTGACACATTAGAGATCCATAAATTGTGCCATTTGGAAGAAGCCTCACTGAAACATCCCAGATGGGAAATTGATGGGATTTGCTGGGTGGTCCAAATGACCGTGGGACTGCTGGAAGTTAATGAGTCAGAATAAGGAAGCAGTGAGGCTGAACATCAGGCAACACTCACCACAAGTGTGGTCTGGCTAAGTCTTAAAACACATTTCTGCTAAGCAACACAAAATCTCACGTTTGGGCTGGGGAACCAAAGGATGTGCATAGGTGTGCACACATGTGAGAATATCCCTATGAGCAAAAAACATCTCCAAATCACCCTCCAGCCACTGCTCCAGCAGGGAGCCTTTTCACCACTTTCTGAAATCATCTGGCAAAGTTTAAAACCAAAGAGAAATAGAAGTCAGAAGTCAAGCAGCTCCCTTCCAAGTGTTATTTCACACTAAAATCACACCAGCTTTCATCAAGTGCACAAGCTGAAGTATTTCAAACTCTTTGCTTTATATTCATTGATTATTGACTTCACCCTCTGGCATCATTTAGCTTTCTGAAATCACACAAGATTATATGTGCACTATAGACTTGATCAGACAGCTGAAAATACCGAAAAAGTGGGGGTTTAACTTACACATGATTATGCATTGAAAAGAAACAAAAGAGGTGAAAGTACTGAGCAGCCTCTCCACTCAGAAATGATAAAATTGAAATCACAAGGTCTGCAACAGCCTTTCTCAGCTGAGATGATGACCTTACCCTAGGTAAAAAGAGTTTTCTAATATCTTGTGATGAGCTACGAGAAGCTGGTACCATCACCCCACATGGACAAACACAAAACATGTTGCAGCTTTGTTAATTTGAAAAAAAAGTTACCTTCAAAGAGGATGTAAAGTTTTGTGAGCTCAGTCAAATAACTCCTGGAAACTTTTCTGAGAGAAAGAAAAGAAAAATGTTCTTTTTTCCTTCTGCAGTGAACAGAAACCCTGAATTTTTGTTAATGGTCACCAGGAGTCATTTATCACTCAAATCAGGTAGCTTGTTTCTGTAATGAATGAGGAGCCCTATGCAAGGAGCAGCAAGGCAGGTATCATGATTCATTGGGCTGCTGGTAAGTGACAGGAGTCATACAAGCTTGGAAAGGCAAGAAAAGAGGAAAGGCTTTACATTAGGGTTTTAGCCTAAAGGCAAGTTTTATATATAGACAATAAAGACATTCTGACTTGTGATTTATGCCGAATAAGGAAGGGAAAGCTCTGGCCTGCCTCCAGGTGAATTGCTCCCAGCAGAGCACTGTGGTGCAGACAGATTAGGAGTGGCCACACTGCTGTGGGTCCTGCTCCTCTGCCCTGCCATGCTCTGAGCCCACTGCAGGTGTTGAGTCCATTGGCTCCATCCTCAGGGCAAACCAACACAGCTGATGGCTTCAGCAATATTTCTACTTCCCAGATGATCCTCTCTTCTCAGAGATCCTCTGCCTACCCATGATCAGAGCTAAGAGGAGTTCCCCCAGCCCACACACCAAGTCTGCTTGTTCAGGCACCAGGAGCCCTGGGGGAAGCTGTGCCCGTGGGAAGTGGCCCCCGGGGGAGCCAGCTTTAATTCCTGCTGCACAGTTAACACATGGCATTAATGAGGGGCTCTTGCTCTTGGCTGTCGTGCTATCGGTTTTAAATAGTCAAGTCCTAATCTCCCAATCAATCATCTTCAAAATCAGTACGCTTTAGTCATCAATCAAATGCATTTTTGTGGGCAAGCAGGAAGTGTTATTTAGCAAGGAGGCAGCAATTTTTAAACCTCCATTTTTCTTCAGCTGCCTGAATTGAAGAAAAATTAGAGTCCCTGCAGATGTCTCTGACATCACAAGGGAGTTGTTCTGCAGCGTCCTGCTCTTGCTGGGGAAAGGCCCCACATTGAAGAAATCAGCTGAATGGACAGGATCTGAAGGACCAGCTCTGGATGACTGTAACCTTGATTCCTTGAGCAAATGTGCCCAGCTTTGGGCTTTACCTCCCTAGGAGTCAGTGAATGCTCATCAGTGACCACAGGAGCGCAGGACCTCAAATACCAGTCAGCAAAATGCAACTCCATTATGCAACACTAATTATGAAATATGGCCTATTTTCATGCTTTCCAAATTAATCTAGCACAGGAACTCTCCGAAGATAGTTGAATTCTGGAGCGAATATAAAGCTGTTGAACTTTAAGGGGGAGAGTTTCGAAGGCACAAATGGCACTTAACTTCCAATTATGCCTCAGAGAAAGTTCCACTAATGGCTAATATAGCTGATTTATTTTCACAACCTTTAATTACTTCACACCATTCTTTTTTTTACTGAACAGTATAATCACTTCAACAGAGCAGTTGGAAAACAATGTGCAGACAAGAAAAGGTCTGCTCCAATGCCGAGTTTCCTTAGACAAGTTTAAATTCTATATCACTTTTATATAATTATATGTCTCAATAAGTGGGAATAATTGCACTTAATTATAAGACCTACGTACAACAGATAGCAGCTAACATGAAACCTGATTATTAGTATTTAATCTCAATAAGACTTTACCAGTGTTACTGGGAAGAAATAGAGGTGAAGACCACAGTTTTATTTTGACTGGTATAAAGTCAGGGGCTTCTCCTATTTTAGTAATACAAGCTATAATATTCGTGAAGTTTATTGTTTTGCCAGCTTGCAATAGCAATACCCAGGAGGTGCAGCAGGGCCAAACACTGAGGCAAAACCGTGCAGGTTTAGGTCCTGTCACAAGCTATTCCCTGGTGCCGCAGGTGGAGGCTGAAACATTTGCAAAGCATCCAGAGTGATCTAGCGGCACATTTCTGAGAGCAGAACTCCTGGCTTTTATTTCATTTTAAACATGGGAGTCTTAATGAAGGTGTTTTAGGTGCCCTGGGGATTTTGGAAGCCTTCTGGCGGCAGTGCTCGGCAGCGAGGGCAGCGCAGGTGCTGCCTCGCAAAAGCGAGAAGCGATTGCCCTCTAGTGCCCAAAGCAAGCCGAGGATGCACAGTCCGAGGAGGGGGAGTTCAAGATTTTTTCCAAGTTACCTGCCTGGTTTTGCAATCAGCTTTTCGGGGGAACACACATCAGCCAGCCCTGCAGGCTGCCCCTCGCACGAAGAGCGGGAGTCCTGATCTGATAAACCCTGGGAGTTCGGCTGAGCGACTCATCAACGTCACCAAACTCCAGCAGTGTCTGGCACAGGATGCCTCACTTGATCCAGTGTTATCTTTTGAGGAAATCTTAATTGGAGGTTTAATAAGAAGTGAAATCCCACCAAGCAGACAACTGCAGAACAAGGGAAGCGCCAAAGCAGGGCAAATACTCTTAAGATTATCAGGATGACTTCAATTTCCTAATGGCAGCTGTGATTTATTTTTTATTTCTTCTCTCACACCTAAGAAAGGAGTAAATGCAGAAGAGGTTTCTTATTTCTGTCCCTAGGTCACTCCCCTCTTGGCCAGTTGTGTGACACAGCAGGGTCACTGCTGGAATAGCCCACAACCCAGGGGTATCAATCTCCTTGCAAGCTTCCAGCTGAGGAAGTTAAATTAAATAAACGCTTGAACCTGCCAGAATCACAGAAGGTCTCAGAAAACAACTCCTCTCTAAATGCTTCTGACAAGCATTTTCCAGTTTTAGGTGCAAGCCTTGAGATGAATGAATAGTTTTCAGAGCACAAGTCAAAAGTGTAATCTAAGTTAATGGAGGAGGACACATCAACTGATAAGTATCTGCCTGGAAAAAGCATTTCTTCCCTGCAGTTCCAAAATCGTTCATTGTTTACTGTCTCGCATTGTTCCAATAGACAAACAATATAAATAATTCAGAAAGATGTTAATTCCTACTTAAATCCATAGAGCAGCATAGGCTATTTATTTAGTTAGCTTTAACTGCCTCTGAATCATAGGATTTACTGTTACCAATGACAATTTTTCATGAATTTAGGCAGAACTGCCAGGAATTGCACAAGGGCTTCAGAGCAATGAGGTCTGAGCACCTCGTACTCCATGCCTACAGGAACAGACCAGAGGCCAAGGGCTTTAGCTGGAGCTATCATGGGCCAGCACACACCTACTCATCCACCTAGCACTAAAACAGCTCCCTGGAGGTGCTTCTCCTGCTGGATACCACCTCCCATTGCACCCTGCAGTTGCAGCAGCCTGCTCATTCACTTGGGAAAACCCCACAGAATCTTTACAGTTCCTAAACTGGACCATGAAGTACTGACTGCTCTGTGTGCAGAATGCAAACTGAGAGAAAGCCATACAAATCTTTCCTCAAACTCCTGTTGTGCCTTTCCACTTTGGTCACGTTAGTTTTCCAATCCAACTCACAGTTTATCCCTTATGCAGTTTGAATTTGACATGGAACGTGGTCCCATATTTCACAGAGATTCACTTTGTCCTAATTTTGCCCTTGAAATCTTCCATTGTTCCCATTTGCAATAGCAATGACATTTTAGACAAGAAAAGCTGATGAGTAGATGCACATCCTCAAAGTTATGTTCAGAGTTCATTTCAGCATCCTGAGAACACGGGGGAGCTGTTTAATGCAGCTTGTCTTAATGCACCAAGAAAGCGAGTGACACTGAGTGCTCCTTGAACTACTCAAACTTCCCTCTTTACTCAGATTGCCAGTATCAATCACCGGCCTTATTAATGTGTGTTTTTAATTGCTTTGTGGATTTTGTTTTACTTACTCTTCTTTTACTTCTTGTTGCAGATAATGTTAAGAGTCCTCTTCATTGATTATTGGCAGCTGCTGCGTTCTGAGAAAACCTCTTTCAATTTATCTTTCCGGATCCTTTGACTTCCCACCCCGGCAGCTTTACAGCCTCCCCGAATGCTTCATCAATGCACTGCAATGGTCACATGAACATCTTGGAAGGGGACCCTCCACAGCTCCTCATTCCTATGGCACTTTAGGAAGAGCACCTGGAAAAGCAGCCAGCCCAGCAGGAGCTGGAAGCCCTGCGAAAGATGAATCTCATCGGGAAGCTCCGCAGAAGCTTCCGAACGCTGGTCATTCTCCTGGCCACCTTCTGCTTGGCAAGCATTGTCATCTCTGCCTATTTCCTCTACACTGGCTACAAGCAGGAAATGGCCCTCGTGGAAACCACTGGACAAGCAGAGTGCGAGGACCTCAAGCTTCTGCCCTACAGGTCTGCGGAGCTGAGAACACCTAAGCCGATTGATCCCTCTAGGACTGATCCCACCGTGCTCCTGTTTGTGGAGAGCCAGTACTCCCAGCTGGGGCAAGACATCATAGCCATCCTCGAGTCCAGCAAGTTTCAGTACCACATGGTCATTGCACCAGCCAAGGGGGACATTCCCCCTCTCACAGACAACGGGAGAGGGAAGTACACGATTGTTATATACGAGAATATTTTAAAGTACGTGTCCATGGACTCATGGAATAGAGAGCTTCTAGAAAAATACTGTGTGGAATACAGTGTTAGCATAATTGGTTTTCATAAAGCCAACGAGAACAGTTCCCCCAGTGTCGGACTGAAGGGGCTGCCACTGCAGCTGTACAACAACGTGGCCCTCAGAGACTGCACGGTGAACGCTCAGTCGCCGCTGCTGCGCATCACCAGAGCGCCCAGGGTGGAGAAGGGGCCCCTGCCCGGCGAGGACTGGACAGTGTTCCAGTTCAACCATTCCACCTACCAGCCCGTGCTGCTGGCTGAGCTGCAGCCTGCCAGGCCCACCCCTGCCACGCTGCCCAGGGCTGCTCTCTATGCGACCGTCATCCAGGACCTGGGGCTGCACGACGGCATCCAGAGAGTCCTCTTTGGGAACAACCTGACCTTCTGGCTCCACAAGCTCATCTTCATCGATGCCATCTCCTTCCTGTCGGGGAAGAAGCTCACGCTCTCCTTAGAGAGGTACATCCTGGTGGACATAGACGACATCTTTGTTGGGAAGGAGGGGACAAGGATGAACATCAACGATGTGAAGGTAAGGCAAGAGCTGGGGGATCCCATCCCCGACACGGGTATGTGCTGATGGGGGTTTAAAAAGAGACAAAGCTGGAAAGAGCTGAGAAGCTCCTTTTCCTGGTAAGGGTTCAAAGTGCACAAGTGCACCCAGCAGATACATAAACCTGAGATTAAAAGCTGTTTTTCCCACATACACAGAGATGCACTTAGAGATGTGTCTATTTAGGGGCATACACATGGATGTTGCACATATATAGAGTATCTTCTAGAAGCCTTTTCTGTATTGTTTCTCTCACTATTGCTGTAAAGTAGACAGAACAATACAAGATGGTTGCCTTTTCAAACCTCACCAAGTTTAAAAAGAACAAAAAGACAAAAGGAAAAAAAGAGCCTGAAGAAGCTACAGCCCCGATGTGACGTCTAAGAGTTAGCAGGATAATTGTCATTACCAGACTAGCAGGTAAGCATTTAAAGTTACCAGTGACAGGGTGGAAACACAGCATGCACTTGAGCAAGTGGCATAACCATCTGATAGAGTGGAAGGCCCACAGACTACTCACTGGGGGCTCTTCTGCACTTATTTTCCTGATCTATAGTATCCAGGGACACCATTAAATTTGTTCAGAGTAATTTTGAAAGATGTGTTCAACTTGGAAAGAATAGACAGAGCTCAACAGCATGACAGTTATTTCTTGTCATTTTCCACATGTGGGAATCGTAGTCAGAGATTAATTGAATCCCTTAGCATGCAATATCACATTCTCCAGCCTTTATTCTGGAGGGTTTTTCCTGTAAATACCCAATGCTTTCAAGAACAATAAGCAAGCCTTTTGTTTTTAAAAGCAGATTTCTATTTAATTTCTAAATCCTTATTTCCGTTTCTACAGTTTCTATATTCACTTGCCTCTTCATCCAGACCATTGAGGTACCCAAATACCCAGCAAGAGCAGTAGCCTCACATACAATTGAAACAATTTTGCACATCAGAGCACTTGGGGTAATTCTATTAGCCAAGCCAGGCATGTGAATGCTCATCAGGGCTGATTCTGAGCACCAGGCACTTGGAGTGCCTGGTGCCTTTGAGATCTGAGCACTGTGCACAAGCTCAGTGATCAAGTGCTCTCTCTCTGGAAATATATGGGGAAATGCTCTGAGAAAGGGCTCCTACACAAGAGGAAATTAACTCAAAAGGCAATTGTGGAACCAGTTTTTCAGCAATAGCTTCCCGCCTGCGCCTTTCTGAGAGCGTCTTTCTGACGTGGTTTGCTCCCCTAAGGAAGCTTGTTACAATTCCACAGCGGTTCAAGAGCCCCCACTGCCAGCAGAGAGTGTCCACACAGAGACACTTGGAGATTCAGAGCACAGGTCTCACTGCAATCATCTCATTATGCAGGAAAAAGCCCAAACCACCCCCATTACTACCCAGCAGTCAACTACATGGCTAGGCAAACCTTCCCAGCTGTGCTTGGCACAGCAGCCATGCTTCCATGCTCATTCTAGGAAACACAGCAGAAAACTCCACATCCAGGGGCTGCAGTAGAGCTGGATGCTGTTAAAAGCATTCAGAATTATATTTATGTGCTGCACACATTTATCCACCTGAAAACCAACCAGTCCACACTGCTAGACAATAACATCTGCTAGGATTCAGACCTTTTTAATTTTTTTTCAAGCAATACATGGTGAGCTTTCTTTCATTCATTATGTTTTAGCCAGGGCACAAAGAGAAGCTTTCCATCTTCCCACATTGCTCAAGTGCCAAATTAGCAGCCTGCTTTCCTCACAAAAACACCAGAAGTGCCACTCTCAGGATAAATCCTCTCCTCACCTCACACAAGGAATCATGCCACACACACTAACCTCAGGGAGAAATCACCTGCAGGCACAGGCTCAGAACTTTCCCCTCATGCTCTCTTTTGGGGACAATAAAAAGTTTATCTCCCCTTTTTAGGTGAATGTTTCACACATAAATCCACCCTGCAGCTTGAGCACCCATAGATAGTCTGTCCTGAACATTATGGATTCCATTTTGAAGCCACAGATTTGTTCCTCAGAGCTTTCCACAAACACTTGCTACTCAAAATCAGTCTGTTCCTACAGACTGGACATTCCCAGAATACATTAACCCACAGAACAGAGCCCTGTTAATGAACATAACATCGAAAGCAGAGTGCACTTTGGTTAGTTTACAGAAAAGGATAATTACAGCCAGTTAGAGAACAATCTCCCAAGTCACTGGGGGAAGGAGGCAATTAAGAACCAGCAGACCTGCCTTCACCCCAGAAGGGTAAGCTTTGCTTGAGAGGCAAAAATAACAACTACTTAGGAGGCTGATATTTCAGTGATGGCAAAGCACTGCCCTCCCTTTGGGAGGAGTGGCTGTGGCTGCTCACAGAGGGGTCACTTTGCAGGGATGTAGGGGCTCTCTGCTCTGCTCTCCAGAGGTGCCATGCCCACCCAAATCCCTTGGGAATGCTTCAGTACACAGAGAGCCTCTGATAACAATATTGGCATGTAACAGTAATGAAACAAGTAAACCTGTGCCTGTCTAATTACTTCCTGCAACCTGAATGTTTTTATTCCCTCATAAAGCCATTTCTCAATTAGATGTCTCAGGGAGATATATATACACACACTTTTATAAAGGGTGGCATCAGCTACAGAAACAGAGATTAGACAGCAGGGTTATTATGGGCTCTGTTTACCGCAGAAGATCTCCCAGTCCCTGGTGTTGAAGAAGTTGTGCAAGGTCATGTCTGGCTAAGTAATTAACAGGAACTCAGCAGAGCCACAGAAAGCTGTTCTTCCAAGCTTTGTGGAGTTCTATCTCGAGCCTAGTGAGCCTCTGCAAATGAATTTCTCCCTTTCTTGCCTGCCAATATATTATCTAAGTGCTTTATTTTAGAAAGCAAAAGAATTCATCAGTCAACACACAGAAACAGTGAATTTGTGTACTTGTAAATAGTGCTGGTTCCCAGCCACATGAGTCCAGTATCCCTGGCATTAGTGATCAGGCAAAAAAACCCTGGAAATGTCTTTTTATGCTGTGTCTGGGAGAGCCACACAGAAAAAATACAAAGCTTTCACCTTTAAAGTTTCCTTTTAACTGAGCACAAAGAGGGCTGCATTACCCAAACTTGCTGAAGTATTTCTATTTTTTTTTGTTGCCATAGTATGAGCTAGTACAATATTTACTCACCCAGGAAGAGCTCAGAGCAGCCACCAGGGCTTTTCCAACACCTTTCACAAATACACATCCTATTATTAACTCAAAAGCCCTGCAAGAGCACAGTGCAAGCTAAGGCATTTACTCTTTAATAAATAAAACAAAAAGCTTTAGCCTTTCACTTTCTACCCTGCTCTTAGTTCTACAATTTAGATTGCAGCCCACCTTGTTGTGGGTGGGCTCAGGAACCACCTGTTCCCCTGTCTTCTCCCAGCTGGAGCTGGTGAGATTATCAAAGAGAAATTGCTTGTCCCAGCACCACCATATCCTTCTCTAACCCCTCCATTTCCCCTTTCTGCAATCCCACTAATTGTCACTATAGGGATGGGATCATCCATGGACTTTGGGAGCTGCAATAAAGGATGGAGCCATGCTTGGCCATGTCCTTTGTGTCAGTGCTGGCTGCAGGCCTTCCTTCTCCTAGCAGCCTCCCCCTCTGAGCTCCAGTCCACTTCCTTCCCTGGAAATAAGAATTGCATGTCTGACACCTCCTCACTGCCACAGTCTGCACTTTGTCTTTGACCTTCACCATCATTAAAATGCCTGGAACACTTAAAGCCTGTGATTTCTGGCTCATTTTAGTGTTTTAAAGACAACAATTGGTGTTGGAGTTGCATCTTTCCTGGAAATTCTGAATTAAAAAGTACTGGCACAGCAGGGAGCTGAGCTCAACCACTCGATCTCTGCAGCATATGATTATCCCTGATTTTTGTGCAAGGACAACTGCTCTCAGGTAGAACTACTGGAAATGCCTGGGCCACATCACCAGGCATGGCAGAGTGGTCAGTCCTGAGATAAAACAATCACCATGACACCCTTTTCATAATAATGAGTAAAGTAAGCACAGCCATGGGCAGCCCAGAGGTGTGTGAGCACAGGGAGCCAGAGCAGACAGCCAAGCTTTGGTCACTGCAGCCTGGGTGGCACTTCTGTCACCTCCTAAAGCACTTGAGAGTGGCAGGGAAGAACACAATGGAGTTCAGGAGCTCCCACTTTTGGACGGTCTTAAAGTCTTTAAAAATGAATTTTAAAAGCAGCTGAGAGGCATTACATGAAAACTTTAATAATCTACTTTAAAAAATGGGAGTGCCTGCTCCATTCTGCTTCATCAGAGATGACAGTTCATTCAATATTTTCCTTGTTCAGGTCTCTTGAATCATCCAATTCTTTCTGTAATAATTTGAGTGTTGAGGCACTGCTCAAGTGCCTTGTCAAGACACATCAGACAAAATGTTTCATACTTCTTTTGTTTCAATAGGGTCTGTTCTTTCATTCAGAATTTCAGTACCAACATAGTTAAGAACCACAACTCCCTTGCCTGCAGCAGAACCTGCATTCTTCTCCTTGGCAGCCTGATGGATTGACTGTCTATCCAAGTACCCTCCCTGAATTATAACAGATTTGGGGTTCTGCCATCTGCCAGGTTCCCACTCAAAATTAGGTGGCCTTGCCAGAAAACATTCTGGTGGCTCAAATTTTCTACCTCTTGAATTTATTAAACAATTTTTTCCCTAGCAAGATTTTGCTAAATGTTTGAAAACTGACTTGGTATCCTTCTGTCCCAGAGAACACACTTCATGTTTTAACAAATGTCACAATATATTTTAAAATCTAGAAATGGCAGGTTTTCCAGGTCACAGAGATTTCTAGTGCTCACATCACATCCTGTGCCAAGCACCACTGACTTGTGACACATTCCTCTTCTACACTTGCACTGAGTTCCTGGATTTGTTCTTATTTCTGGAATCCTTTCTCCAAAATCATTCTGAAGTCATAGGTTGTATCAAACTGGAGTGTACTTCCAGGATACACGTGGTACTCTATTTAATTTAGCTAAACTTAGGGAATCCATAGGAGCCAAAACCCACATCTGCTTCATACCAACCCCTCAAGAGACCTGCATTAACCTGAGCTTTAAAACAACTCATATTAGTTAAAAAGGAGCACTAGCAGTTGCTTCCTGCACAGAAAACAACACTCTGAAATATGGAATAGTCTTGTAGAATGGCCAGGCAGTGCAGACTGCAGGAGCAGTCATAATTATTGCCTTAAAAGCACTTGAAGCAGCAATAAACACATTACTAGGAGCCCATCTATAATGCAGCTCCTTCAGGAGCAGCGTTACTTAAGTGACTTTAAATATGCCTTTGTCATCCAAATGGGAGCAGGAGGAACACTTTAGAGCAACAGCTCAGGCCAGCTCTGTTGGCTTTATTCAAATGATGTGCAAGTGGCAGTGCTCAGGAAAGGGGTGGGAACAGGGAGGGATGGACACTCAGGTGAGGAACAGAGACAGCCTCCAGGAGAAAAGGAGAAATTTGAGATTTAAATTATTTACCAATAATTAACTAGGCATTTTCTGTCCACATCTGTGGCACAATGCAGTATAAAATCAAATATTTGACAATGTCTGGTTTCAAATCCTTAGACATATCCATCTAGCCATCCACCTCTATAGCTTTATATACATATCCTCACAGAAATGAAATCTTTTGCTCTTTGTCTTTCTATGAATATGGTCTAAGATCCCTTCAATTACTGGTTTTACTTCCAATGTTTTACACCTCCACCCATGTTCTTTCCATCCAGGCAGGAAAAAAAAGCCAAGTACTAAAGAGCTTTTCATCTCATGGGGAATTCTAATAGAAGAAATTTCTAATGTTAAATACATTAACTTATAACTGAAATAATCACACCCATTTTCTAGATAATATCTTACACAATTTCTCTCCAGAAATGTCAGGAGGAAAACAAAACTATTTTAAAGGATAAGCTCTGAAGAGTTTCCTGCAAACCAATGTTTTAGTTAAAAGACTCTGGATCTTTCTGGGCAGTGTTTTTGTTTGGCAGGGTTTGATTTACTGTGACACACTGCCTGCACTGGAGTGTTGTGATCCCGAGCTGCAGCACTTCCCAGTGATGAGGGCAGCACACAGTAACAAGCTCCTGTGTCTGCAGCTGAGGCTGCCACAGAAGGCACCAGTGAATTCAGCCTGGTGTCCTTCCAGCCTGACAGCTTCTGGGAGAAAATCACCTTCCTCCTTTCAGAGCCCAGACTTCCTTTATTTAGGAAATAAAGCCATGGATTAGGTATTTTTTTCCCTTCAGAAGCACAGATTATCCATGTCCTTTACCAAGCCATGAAAATTTCTCTTAAGTATTTGCAAGCCTTACTCTTTTCTGTGTTTTCAGTCTTTCTGCTAATTACAAGCACTCTCTGAGTCTGCTGTTCACATTTTTCATCCAGACAGCACCCAAACACAAGTGGGATCTGTGGTGTGGTGCACACTCAGCTTCTCTAGCACATGGGATCCCTGCTATTTTTAATACTTCTGATTGGAAAAGGCTGAATCCCTTACCCCAGAGTTTCTTTTTTAATTGATGTAGTCATTTAATTGGCATTTTAGCATTTAGTTTTAAAAAACCACAAATTAAATCTATTAAAAAGAACACCACCTTCCTAATACTTTCTGACCAAGGTATGGAAAAAATTCAAAGAGTTAGAGGTTAGGATTTTAATTTTCCTTCCATCCTACTTGTTTAGCCATTTATCTTTATACTAAATGGGTGGAAAATGCCTCCAAAATGGCAAAGTGACAAGGCAGAGGGAAATGAAGTTGATATTCCTGTTACTTGATCAACCTGGATTGCTCCAGTGAAACAGCTTCCTGTGGCAAAATGTTGATTTATGAAATGCAGAATGTTTCACTGGAATATGATTCAAACAAAATTGTGTTCTGCCAGCTCATCTGCTCTGGCAGACTCAAGGAAAAGGGGGCAGTCTGTAGAATATTAAAAAAAAATTAATTCCAAAGATCATAATTAAATGTAGCTTTAGAATTGCTGATCTTCCAGAAATTAAAAAAAATGCAAGTAATTCACACTTTGCTGAGAGACTTGTTTAATACAAGAATTTCCCAGGAAATGGATATTTCAGGTTTTTACTGCCTCTTCATTTTACGTAAAAGCCAGGATTATTAAAACAGCTTTTACATTACATATTAAATCTAAAATACCAACACTGAAGCAATTCCTAAAAGTTGTCTCAATATTCCACTTGAACTGCCTGGATTGGATCAGACTGAATTAAAGCCATGGGCTTCAGGACCTGTGTGTTTCTCACCCCAAAACATCAGCCCTTCAAGTAAAAATTGCTATAAAAAATGATGGGATTCACAATTTTGACAGGACTCTGTATTTGCCTGCCTTGCCCAAACCTCATGAAATATTGGCTCTTAAAGCTGTCAGGGATTCTTGATAGCACAAGTGCTTTTTTGGTGGAGACCCAATTGTTTTCAGAGGGCAAATCACGTGGGCAGCAGGTTGTAGGTGGGGAAAAGCAGCCTGGTGAAGAGCAGGGAGAGAGGCTCAGGGGATGAGGATCCAAGAGCTTTGTCCATTTTCCAGTAATGTTTAATCCCTGAAGGCTACAAGACTAAAGACCTCCTTTGTAATAATATTTACTGTAGGTTTTTCAACAAATTAGCACAAATGTTTGGAAATTAATTGAATATACATGCAGAAATAAGCAATAATCTACATGAATCTATAATTAATAAAGATTAAATACTCTATATTCATATAATTTAGGATTTCCAGTGTGATCTGCTGAGGCTGTGCTCTGCATGGTTAATAGTAACAATAATAACAATAATAATGCATTACATTAAAAAAATAGCTTCAGCTGCAGAATGTGAATTCTTTAATAAAAAAAGCTCTGCTTGTGTCTTCCTAGTAACATATCCCAAAGTTTATGTGCATCATGAACAAATATGTCTGTAGTATTAGAAAGAGTAATTCCACAGTATTTGTTATTAGGAAAGGGAACACAGTTTCCCATATGCTTTCACTGGTATTTCTGCTCTAACTGGGAACAGGCTGCCAGTACATTATGAGGAAACAAAAGATACCATCCCTGCTCCAAATATTCCAAGGTGAGTGTTAAAGATCAGAGGGAATTTTGGGCAGGAAACCTGTGCCTGGAAAGAGCCCACTGCAGGATGGTTAAAACCAGCCTTCTGCTCCTAAACTGCTCAAACCCAGATGATATTCCACATCCAGAAATATTCTGGATTACAAATTTCACTGGTGGGATAACATGGGGTGTGCTGAACCCCAGCAGAGGAGAAAGGGGCAAAGAAGGGGGAATGCACAGCCCAAAGAAGAGCTTGAGGGATAATCACCCAAGCAAAGCCTGTCACAGCAATTCAGGATTTGTGATTTTTAAACAGCTATTCTCATATAAAATAAAATTATGGCATTACCCTTCAGCTGTGAGAGTAATAGAATCTCTCACTTCAGAAATGAGTGGAAATTTAGTGTAACAACTATAATTAAAAGCTTGATAGTTTGCTGAACATATTTTTCCCAGTTTAATGATCCTGTGTTACATGAATTCATACTTTACACAGCAAGTAGCTACAGTTTTCAAGGGGAATATTTAGAGAGAAAAGTACTGCCTTTAATGATTAAGATCAAAAGAAACTAGATTTAGAAGTTAACTGCTTCAGTAATGCCACCAAAATGCATCTGAACTGCTCTGAAATAGGAATTTGTTTTAAGCAAAAACCAAACCTCCCCCCTAACCTTTCTGTGCTGCTTTCGTTTTTTAAAACAATGCTATGCAAGTGTTCAGTGTGAGATCAGCTCTCTGCCCTGTTCCCAAGTGCTAGAGACCCATTCACCACCAGGGCTCACACCCAGTGTTCTGTAGGTGAGAACAGAGAAAAGCCAAGAGTTTCAACAGTTCTGAGACTAAGAAAGGATCACAAACACTGATTTTTCACTGCATTATTATTGTCATCAGCCATGATCACTCTTGGAAGGCACACTGGGTCTGCTCAGGGAGCTTGGGACCAGCTGCTTGCTGTGGGTGCTTACACAGGGCTAGCTGGAAAAGCCATGTGGAAGGGCTTCCTGCTACCAGAAGTTTCCATCTCAGGAAGTTACCGCAAAAAGATTTCATCATTTTCCACCATTACATTGGGCCACTTGACTTTCTCAAGGGTGCAGGTTGGAGTTTTTTTTGCCAGTCTCAATTCCAGAGTGATCTGAGGAAAAGCAGTACTTCAGTTCTGCTCTGAGTGTAATTTTCCCACTTTTGGGAAAGGTGTGGTGATGCTTTTGAACCTGAAATGTTTCTTGGACTGTTAAAGAGATTTGTTCTCTATTTTACCTGAAATAACCTAGTTTTATGGGAAAAGTAACCTACTGGAACTTCTGAAATTGCTGATTTCAAATGTGCCAGCCTCAGCTGGTGATCTGGATTGATTTTATTGGGCAACATACTGGCCTTTCATGTTTCTATTCAAGAGAATTGAGCAGAAATGTAAGATGGGCATTGCCATTTTAGTTTGGATCTGCCAGCCTCCTCCTCTGGACAGCTCACTATGCTGTCTTCCTGCTGGGAAGGATAATAAAGCAGTGGTAAGCAGGAGGATTTTCTGGGATGGAGGGATTTTAAACCTGTCCTGGAGGACAAGAAAGGTTCTCTGAACCCTCTGCTCTGAACCTGAAGGAGCAGGGGGTGGCAGAAGCATTCTGATCTCTGGTGAAAGAGATGTGGTATAAAGCAAGAACATTTGCCTTGAAATTCCCTTCTCATTCCACAGAAACATCCAATTCTAGTTATCAAAACACCGAAGAGAGCTCCCTGGATAATGGAAGACAGCATCACAAAGAAGGAAGAAAGGTCAGAGAACTTAAGCTCTGCCAGACAAGTATCAAACATCTCAAAAATATTAAAAAGCAACACTTAATCCTAGTGGTTTTTAAAGCACACTCTTATTCATCAAGATTTTACAAACAGAAGGTTTTGCAATAACCTGGAAAAACAGTTCTCTGGACTTCCCTGATTTCTGATTTTTATGGAGAGGGTGGGCAATGGGCAGACTGGCATAGGAAATAAACCCCAAACACATGGAGGCACAAGATAGATCCATCACTGTGCCAACACACCCATTCTGAACCCTGAAGGCCAGACCTCAGTTCAGGATATATCACCTGCTCCAATCTCTCCTTTATGATTGAATGTGTGCTGAAAAAAAACCCCTTGATTCTCCACCACAAAGCATATACATCAGTTAGTTTTGAAGCAGTAAATTTAAAGCAGGAATTTGAGATTGCTGCTAGGTGCTCAGAATTTCGAGATAAATGTACATGATGAGAACTTGAAGGAAGTTTTATTTTTGTGACAAGTTATCCAAGTGAATGATTTCCAAGGGCAGTGGAGGAACAGAAAACCATTCTGATTAAACCTTAGAAGATCCAAGTCCATAAATTAAAGAAGATAAATAAGGTAGCCTCCATTTAGTGTGGCTTTCAATAATTTATAGCAACTGAGTACCCACCTGCAACAGATGGTAGTTTTTTTGTAATTCCTTTTTTTTTTTGCTTAAGGAAGCAAGCCTGAAGCACCAAAACACAAGAAAAAGAAGGAATATACATGCAGTTGTTGGTTTGACTTGTCTTTTATCCTATATTTGTATTGTGCCAAAGAGAGGGAGACTTTGATTCTTTTTTTGGCATGGCCTAAACATGACCTGAGCTAGCTAATGACCAATCTGGGTTTTATGTTGGTGCCATGCAGCACAGTTTCTACAACAGGACCACAAAGGCTCAACATGCATTTTATATTAACACACTATTTTAGACCTTCATGTGCTCCCTGTAAAGCCTTGAAACAGTTTTGCTGTTCAATACTGATTTTAGGGGTTGTTTTTGTGATTGATCAGAGCTGACATGAGGCTCTGTCCCTGCCTTTTGGGCGTCTGTCTTGGTAACTCTGCAGTGGAATTAGAGAGAGACAAACCCACCTGCCTCATGCAGATGTGGATATGGGGAAATAGAGCATTTCTTCTTTATTTCATGGGGCTGTTGTGCTGGCCAGGCTGAGCCAGCCACTGAAATCAGAACAAGCATTCCTGATCATGTTGTTACAGAAACTGGACCAATAATCCTTGATCTCCTGCTGGCAGATTGCCTTCCCCTGATTCCCCTGCCTGAAGAGCCTTTCTTCAAGCCATTTCTTTTGCTGAAAATGCTTAAGCTTCTGAAAAGTCAGAACTGATAAGAAATCATCTCTAAGCCCCTTCACTGCTCTGCTCTAAGTGCCACCAGCTCGTGTCCCTGCTGCATGAACCTGCAGGGAGGGATCCTGCTCAGCCCCAGGCTTGTGCCACAGGCTCCCCACAGCCCAGGGAATCACCACCTGTTCTCAGCCTGGGCATGTGCTGGCTTTTCCCTTTCCAGGACTTGTCAGCAGGTTTGGTTAGTACTCCTAGAAAATCCTTCAGAATCAGGAATGATTGATACTGGAGACCCTCAGTGCTTTCCCTAATAGGCAGTAAATCTTCTCAGCAGGTAAGGGGAACTCAGAGCAGCAATCACTGCTGGCAGGAAAGCACTGCAGCCATTCCCTGCTCCTGCAGCTCCAGCAGCAGCTCCTGGATGCTCCCAGCCAGCCCTAAAGCCTCTGATCTTCCCCACAATGGGGAGCAATTGCCTTAACTCATCTGTGGTTAAAATAAACCTGCTTTTTATCCTTGCTCTTGATTTTCAATTCATACTTTTTGCCCTGTTAGACTGTCCCCTTGCTCTTCATTTGACCTTTTTGCTGCTAGATGCTCTAACAAGGCCAGGAATTCCTTTTTCCAAGAAGAGAGACTGGATAATTGCCATGGATACTTTTATGCATCTGTGCACCCACACTTGTGTGGTTGGTCAAGGTGCCCTCAGGGCCAGGGTATCTGTGTCACACTCAGCATCATCTCTCTTCCAACACTAACTCAAAAGCCACCTCCTGAGTTCTCAGGTATGTTATTCACCACGTAGCCATGGGTGAGTAGTAAATTTGGTGCAGTACTACCCCATTCATCTCCTTCAGCTGAAACTGGCTGTACCTCTGTTAGAACAGATGCAATCCTCTGGATCAAATTAAATGCAGGTAGGCTCCCAAGAGTTTTCTGACTTCAGGACAGAGTTACAAAAGAGCAGCAGAAATAGATCTGATAAACTGGCTAATCCATTCAAGAAGGAAAAATCTTTTCTTTCTGTTTGCAGTAAACATACTAGACAAATACGCGTAAATCATCACCTTTTTCTTGCTTCAAAGAAGCCCACCTATCCTGTCAGACCTCACACAACTCTAGGGAAGTGCTGAACAGACTCAAGTAATAGCTCTACAATAAAAAATAGATCTGCAGCCAGAGCTGGCTGTGTTCAGCCCCAGCTGAGAGCTCCCTGTTAATTATTTATACAGCACTATGGGTTAGCATGGTGCTTCACAGAAATAAATGCACGAGGAAATGCAGTGCCACCCCTCGGGAAGGCAGGGCCAAAGCCCTGCTCACCTCCTGCCTGTGCACTGGGAATGGCACCATTTGTGGGAAGGACTGAGTGAAAAGTGTCTCCAGGTTTATGAGGTTTGGCACAAGGTACAGGGCCAGTGATTTCAAAATCCCATTAAAGATTTGACTAGCTGCAACCCCTAAAGTGCTTTCAAACTCCAGCCAGTAAGTGAATAAAGTCGATTCTTCCTAATTCCTGCACTCTGCAATTATCTTCTACAAGCATAGGAGGTGGGCTGAAATCCTCACCACACAGAAATCATCAACTTGGCTTCACTGGGCTTATAAATTCCTCACCAAGCTGAGTTTTAACAAGTGCAGATACAGCTGAGTTGATTGTCCCCCTTCTGACAGAAATTTATGCTCCAATCTGAAAGCTGAAAATAAGGAACTTGGAATCCCAGTCTTGCAGTGACCCCATCAGTAATGTCAGGCTAGACATCAGTTTTTTACTGACAGCTTTCCTGTCAGAAAATAGCAGTGGCTAGTTATTTCACACCTTCCTTACAATCATTACTATGATTTTAACTGCTTTGTGGTATTCCTATCAATTCCAATTCCACCGGCTTTGAAAATTGCCAAGACCACAGCAGGCTTAGTCAGATTTTTTTATCCTAGCATAGATTTCAGGGAGGCAATCAAAAAATCATATCCTGACAGCAGCTGCTTGCAGTGCAAAGAAACACTGCTGAAAGTATTAGTTGCTTTTTCTTTTTTCCTCCCAAAAAATTTCAGCTGGAAATTTAGAGTAAAACTATTACTTTGTAGTCCTCCAACTTTCCAAAGACCACCAGCAAATTGCTGCACAGAACAGCTTGGGAATGAACCTCAGGGCTATGTAGCTGCACAAGCATTAAGGACAGATGTTAGGGACAAAAATGAACAAATGCATTAAAAGACTTCTTGGTATTAATAATAAGTATGTGCCATAGAAGCCTGGGAAAACTGGCTGGAAGTGAAAAACAATTTTGGTTGGAAGGAATTTCTGGAGGTGATCTAATCTAAGCCCAGCACAAAGCAGAGGTAATGTCAAAGTTACATATGTGCAAATATTTGCACGTATTTTCTATCTACAGTATATATAAATAAAAAGTACTGTGTATATAGCGAGCATATCAATATTTTATACACATATACACGAAGGAGCAGCAGTGGAATCACTATCCAGCACTGGGATCTGCTCCCAAATGAATAATGACTTTGAGTAATGGCAGGTGAGCCCGTTTTTGACAAGATTCTCAGTCATACCTCTGAAGGGGATGGGACAGTGTGACCTTGGCCAGGCACCCCTGGGATGCCAGGCACTGGCACATCCTCCCGTGCCACAATCGCTTCCTCAGACGAGTCTGTGCAAGTAAAATAACTCAGGATGACAGCAAATCACAGCTGCACTGCAAAGCAGGAATATCTAACTTCCCTCCTTCCAGACTGATAGAAGAACTTCCTCACCTGCCCCACTCATTGTGCATCCTCACCAACAGGCTCTGTAATAATTTAGGATGGCATTTCCTTGGGCATGGAATGGGCACCCTGAGTGCCATGGCCACACAGACACAGGGACCTCCAAGATCTGGAGGTTTTGCTGCTTCCCAAAGTTCACATTCACAGCATTGCCTCTGGAAGGTCACAGGTATGAGCAGGAGCCCTAATGAAGCACCAGGCTTTTCTGCTCCACACTGGGGAAAGGTCAGGTCCTACAAATCTTGTGTCCCTCCTGCGCTTTTCCTGATGCTCTCAGTTTCTGGGAGTGTCCCTGAGACACCTCTGAGTGTCAGGAGTTCAGTTCTGCTTTGCAGAAACAATGTTTAGAGGTGTCATAAGATATTCTGACAGCTGCAGTTTTCATGTTAAACAATGTCTATGTTTCAGAGACTCCTTGGATTTTCCTCCAAAACTAGATAAGTTTTCCCTAGCTGATCTCACAGACACTGGTCCTTTCTTTCCCAAGAACCCTTTTTGTCTCTAATGCTGATACCTGCTGTGGGAACAGAATGAGAGGTACATCAAACAATATTGGTTAATAGAATTCTAGAAAAAGGACAAGGATCTGTGCATCAATTCCCAGAACTAATCCTTTTTTGGTTTAACTGAAGTGTCAGGGATCTCTGGTCCCTGTTCTGTGCACTTGCACACACAAACCCACAGCTCATTTACACTTGCCTCTCTACAAACAGCCCCAATATTTGCCTCACTTTCCCCAATAAGAAATATGAGATTGCATTGTCCTCTGGCATCCTCCTCACCCCAAACACCACTACACACACAAGGAAGGGCTCATGCTTCAGCTGCTCTATTGATCCACACAGACCTTTGGGTGAGCAGGAAAGCCTCTTTAATTACTTTGGCTGACTTTCAGGTTTTGTTTTGCCTTAACAGTGTCTTCAGAAATCCAGTACCATGTTTTAGCCTTGTTATCACTTAACTTAGATTTGGAGTTTTGCTCCCCAGAGAGGCACCTTCTACCTCAGCCTGGCCAGCCCATGCTTGGCATCAAAATCAGGACAAGTCATTCATTTGCCTTCTCTAAGGATTTGATAACCTCTACACTTCCCTCAGCCAGAGGTGTTTTGACCTTTAATTAAAAGGAAAATTTGTTGTCTTCCACTCAGAAGGCAGCAAATAATGAACTCATTAAAATGAGGTTACTGTTCAGGCCTTAGAGCAATAAGAGCCAAAGTCTCATTAGCAGCTAACAATCCAGAACATAGCACATAAATAAACCTAATATGGCAGAGCAAAATGCCTTGGTGCATTAAATTTGAGCAGAATCAAATGTTTACAGTCAATGATGTCTGGGGCATGAAGTTTTAATGTACTTAATGAAGGAAAGCAAATTACTTCCTATTAGGCATGAAATGTTCCTGCAGAAATTGCCCCAAAAAGTTTATTATGTAAATGAAGGATAGAGTTATAATTAACAAGGACATAGCAGGAAAATATCAACTTCTTCCTAATAGATGCACCAATTATGAAGAATAAGGCAACTTCAAATCTACAAAAGGTAATTATATGGATTAATGTAAAAGGTTGCTGAATGCAATATAATGAAGAAACTGTATCTAGTGGGTGTCAGAGAGAGGCTTCACTGACAAAGCAAAGAATCAATTAATAAATATAAATCCATGAGATTTGAGAGATTCCAGGCAATTAGGGTTTGTATTTGAAAGAATAGCTTAGATCACCTTAAAAGAAGGCCCTGTCTTTGCTTAGTGGCACAGAGATGTGCCTGTTTATCCATGCACAGTGTGCTCCATGGCTCTTTCCTTGCAAAGTGATCATTATTAAGCATGATCTATTTAACTGTCCAAAAATAACCACCTGTGGGTTCAGCAGGAATGCTGGTTGCATTTCTACAGGCATGCAGTGGGGACAGGGATGGGATGGGAACCACTGAGCCCCCAGGGGAGGGGGATACCTGTGGAGCCAGGGACAGCAGGCAGGAGCTGGCAGAGCTGTGTGGCACCTGGCCTTGGAAAGGGAACAGCTTTCCAGCTGTTAAAATTCAATAGCCCTTCTCCATCCTGCTGAGTCTCCAGAATGAAATAAAATGAATACCTTCTGCCTCACATGGAGCCTGTGCAAATCCCAGGAAGGTTTCTGGCACTTGCTGTCAGGGATGTGCAGCCTCTCCATCCTTTCATTATAGATAGGGAAGGCAGACCCTAATCACCTAAAAAGTTTTTCCATATTAAGGGGGTGGAGATATTACTGCCCTTCCCCCAAGAGTGACAAAATAAATTTGGACTGGCTTAGCTGACAAGATTTTCTTGGCATTAAAAAGAGGGGAGGTCAAGACAACAAAATTTAGCTGCATATTATATAAATTAATATGCATATATGGAAATTGAAAAGGCAAAAAAAAAGTCTTTAGGACCAAGGCAAATCCGGTTTGAGTGACAGATCTGCCCTTTAGACAGAGGAAAATGGTCGACACACTGCAGGCTGCAGGATTTACATCTTAATCCTCACTCTGTGTTTTTAATGAGACCTCCCTGGGCTGGAGGGCTCCTGCCTATCCCTGTCATCTTCCTGAGATGTGAGGGGAGAGAGGAGCCCAGGTGATGAAATGATGTTTGTTCCGTGCCCCTGCTCGTACTCTATGTTAAGCGATGATAATTTCTCAAGATGTTCTTCCCTCAAAGGAAAATTAAATTGATTTTGTTCAGCCCATCAGTCTTTCTCAACATATCTAAAATGCTCTAGATAGCTTGGAAAATTATGTTCTAAAATATAATGACTCAGATTCTATGCCTCTGACTTTAATGGTGTCAATTTAGTGCCAGTTTTTACCAGCTGGGGATTTTCCTCAATGTCTCAGCTAACAGTGGTGTTCATCTCTGAGGTTTTACATTTTAGTGAACATTTACTTGTTATATATTATGTAAATATAGTCCCACATGAGAAATTTTCCCAGGATTGAAATCATCAACTTACTAAATGTCTGGCAAGATAGGCTGGAAACCATACAGCTACCTTAATATTTAATGCTAAGGCACAAGATTTACTGTCATAAGATAACTTTATTTCCTTTAGCAAGGAGAGGAATTTGCTTGGTGACTGTTGTAGCTGATAAACACTATCTCTGTTTTACATCTTCCTTGCCATCCAATGTATGCTTCTATTTAAAAAAAAAAAAAAAAAAGGAAAAAGGCAAATGCACCCTGCCTGGAAGTCTCTTGTATTACACTCACCAAAAAAACTATTTTCCTGCAAAGTTAAGTGAAATTATGACCATACAGAACGGTAATTTTTAAAAATTAAGGACACTATTAGCTGGGCTGGGGGGTGTGTGTAAACCACTGCAATCACTTTATCTTTGAACTCTGCAAAAACATGAAGGTCTAATCAATAGAAGTGTTATTAATAGATAATAGGAAAAGTTCTCAAGAGCCACATAATGCAGACGTGGAAAATTGATGAAAACAGAGTTTCTAACCTATTCAGCATTGGCAAGGCCAAGAGGGAGATAAATGCACTCCCATCTCACATGCAGCACACCCAAATTCCATGGGCTGGGGATCCAAAGCAGATCTGTGCACAAGGCTAACAACCAGCAGTAAACAAAGTAAAGCTCACACAGGCTTAACCAACTTTTCCCTTTCCCTAGTAGCTGGAAATATGTCCAAAAGAAAAACTGGACAAGTGGCCAAGACTATTTATTTCTTCTATAAACAGTACTCTTTGCTTCCATTTCATTTACAGTGGGCTTATCTTGGCTTGGGGATAAATAATTAATTAATTCAGTATTAATTAAATTTAAAATTAATTTATGACATGGACATTGCTTCTGGCATAGGTCAAACCTGAGGCTTTGCTCATTCACACTTAAGCCTGAATTTGCTGTTCAGACCCAGCCCAAACTGCTCCTGCAGGTAAGTCAATCCCAATGCCTTCCTGCCTAGATGATGAGCAGCATTCCTAATTTCATTTTAGGTTTTAAGCACGTTTTCTCAAGCTTCACTGATAACTCAGAGCATGGGTGACCCAGTGATCCAGTATATTGCTCCTCTGAGTGGCTGGATCAGAGTCCTGCCACAGATCACTGCTCCTATGGATAATATCCTGGGCAAGGCACAGAACCATCACCTCCCTGGATACTGAGGCACTCTCACTGCCTTTAATCCATCAAACTCTCACAGAACTAATTGAGCTCTCTGTAACAGCCTTACAAAAGAAGATGAGCCCAAAATAATATTAACTTTTCTAAATCCATGTTCATTTCTTATTTGTTTCAGGCTTTACTAGAGACTCAAAATTTACTGCGCACTCAGGTTGCAAATTTTACCTTCAACCTTGGATTTTCAGGAAAATTTTACCACACAGGTAAGAAGGAATTTTGTGCTCTCAGGTAGCTGCAGTTAAATAGATGACAGAATTTAAAATATAGATTTAAAAATTCCCTTTCTAAATAAGCCAGTGACTCATAGGGAAATAAATGCTCCACCATTTCAGTGTCTATTCAGTGTCCAAAGAGGTAAAGACTCACTCTGGTTGAGCTGCTCAGGTACACCAGGATGCCCTTGGTGTTTTCCTGAAAGATGTATGGTGGTAAATCTTAGTGTTATAAAGGAGGCAAAGTAGTTGCAGGGATCTCTCTAATTCCACAGCAGACAGGCCAGCACAGAAGACAGAGTAAGGTATTTCTGGTGTGATAGGTATGATAAAATATAAAAGATTGGGAAAATCATGTCTCAGAACCTCTGAGGAGGCTGAAGCCTTTCAATGGGATGCACCAGATTTTGTCATACCTGTGAAGGTAATCTATCTCAGTGGTCTGCAAATGAGGAGGGATGATAAAAAGAAAATATGATGAAAAGACATCTGTATTGAAACCCTGCCCTTTCCACACTCAGTGCAGTAAAAGCTGCACACTTGCACTGTGCTTCTGTGGAAAATGAGGCACTTCAACACCTCCTCATCCTTGTGATTCCTTTCTCATTTTTGCTCCATTTCTGCACAGCACAATACCCCCTTTTTAAAAATTTGCCTTCCCCTTTGCTGCTCCTCCACTCAGGCTTCCCTCTGGTGGCAACGAGCTATGCTGCTCCCTAGTAAGACCCTGCAAGGGAGAACCTCCTGTCCTTCTTTCCAAACCCCATAACCCTTCCCACCTCTGGAGACCAGCTCCAAACTCTTCAGCTGTCAGCCCATTCAGCCCCACTCACTGAGTGATGTCAGGAAAACTTCATCTGGAGCATGGGAGAAAGCAGCAAGAGGATGGATGGGAGGGTGAGTTTAAAAGCTGGGAATGGTGCAGTCCCTGCTTTCCTAGACCATGAGGCAGCTGTGGAGTAAGGCAAATCACCCTGGGAGAAGGGAGATGGGGAAGCCTCTGAAGGATGAGTAGAGAAAAGGCAAAATCCTGTATTTGTATCATTGCCACTAAGTCCAGGCTGTTTTCCCGTTGTGCAAGCACTTAATGCTGAGCAACTGCTGCCCAGGAAACCTTATGGACTAAAGATACAGCCTGGAGAGCCTGGGAAAAAGGAGAGGCAGACAGAGATGGAATTACTTGCCTGGAGTCATCTAACAGGGCAGTGGCAGACCTGTGGTCAAGAGCAACTCTGGAGACAGAACTCCAGTGTTCTCCTCACTTCATGCTGACCTGTCTGTGCAGCTGCTCCTTCTGGAGATGAACTGGACACATGCACAATGCAGCAAAACAAACAAAAGCAGCCCGGGGCTCTGAGCTGCTCTAAAGCAGGCTGCTCTCCAGAGCAGAGCTGGTGTCAATCACTCATGTCCATGGAGGGGAGGAGATGGGGAAAGAGATGGTTTTATGTTAATATTATGACACAGTGGGCAGTGGTTGGTAGAGAATGTGCAGCCTTTGTGAAAACCCCACTCCCTGACCTGCCACTATTTTTCCTTCCTTCATCCCAAGATCCTCTGTGCTGTCACAGGTTTTCTGATACAATGCTGGCCAAGTTCAGAGTTGCTACTACTGCAGAGAGAAAGAAAAGAGGAGGGTGTGCATGTGTGCCCACCTTCCTAAGGCTCTCCAGGCTCCCCAGAATAGCACAGAACTGCTTCCCCAGTTAAAGCACATCCTTGGCTCCAGTAAGGGCCTGGATGCAGCTGGGTTTTCAACAGAGCACTTCATTTACAGGGTGGGGATGGCCCTTGGTCATCTCAGCTTACTGCAAAGGTTTCAGTATTCTCCACACAATATACACTTCATTGACTCATTATAAATAAAGCATGGAAAGGTGTTCTTTACTTACTGTCCATGTGGCTGGCTGACCCACAGAGGCTTTTACTATCAGCTGTTCACTGTGTTCTATCAGTGCTCCACAGCTGCCATGCCTTACTGACTTCCTCATGTGGCATTGTGCTCTCCTTTCCAAAACTTGGATCATTTTAAAACTAGGAGAGGGAGAGGAGTGTGGGGATGTGTCAACACATAAAAAAACCAAACTGTTAGACATTTTCATGGAAAGATGCTGCTGACAAATCAGATATTGCAATGCATCAGGCCACATCAGCTGGTAAACTCTGCACTGCATTAACACCATTAACAAAAAGAAAGAGCAGACCCTGCTGGTTGTACAGCTTTAACAAACACTTCCCACTTGTTCCTGCTGCAGCAATTGCAATTAAGACATTCTCAGGATTTGCCTTTAAGATGTACAAGGTTATTTGTAGCAGTTTCCAACTCTGCAACAGTTTTGAACTCCAGAGACCTCTAAGTACAGTTGTAGTTTTAAAATATGGGGTTAAATATTATGCACAAACTTTGAATTATTACCCGTGTAAAGTGCTCTCAAAGCTGACACATGCTCATCCTGGTCATAGGTTTTATGCATTTTTCAAATTTCACATTTAGATGAAGAAAGTAACAGAAAGGATGTTGATTGTACAAGAAATTAAAACTTCAAGATCCCTTGTTTAGCCTCCAATACTCGAACAGAAATATTTAAACAATATAAGCACCCACAAAATGCTCCAGTCACAGTTTGCATGAGATTTTTTGGCAATAACACTACCTAAGAATTCATAAAATAAAACTACATTTCTTTTCTAAGGTTTGCAAGAAAATTTAGCCTCATAAGCAATGCCACCACCTGAGGTTAAACTTCCAACCTTTCTGCCTCACCTCTGGCATTACAGGATGGGGTTATTCCTCTTTAAAATGGAAAGCATTATGTTTCATCTTGGTTTTTGTTACAGTAAAAGAAGTGCAACATTTTATTAGGTGCATGTCTAAATTTACAAAGGAATTAATGGGGAAAAGCAGGATTTATTTCAAGAACCACACTTTACTTCATAAGTTAATAAGGAACTAAATTATACTTTGATCTAAATCAACCATGATTGTAGATCTTTATGTATTTCAAATAGCCACTTCTAACTTTGCCTTATCAAAGAGATCCTCAGCTGCCTCACAAACACCATTTTCTCCCTGCTCTGTCCCATTTTGAAAGTCTGTGTTAAGTTTCTTCCCTTGCCCATGCCTGAGTGACTGCAGGTGAAGCACATAGCCCAAAACCAAGCCAGCAGTCCCTCCAAAAATGCAGGGCACAGAGGGAGCAGCCATCAGGCCTTTCTTTTCAGTATGCAATTCCTTAGTAAACAAGTTTGTTTTGTTTTTCCAGCAGCGCTCCCATCAGCAGGAGCAGCTTCCTTAGAACTTGCAGAGTGCTGCAAAGAGGGGAGCAAAGGGATTCAGTGACTCTGGGAGAAAGTTTCAAAGTACTGCTCTCCTTGTGTAGTGGCATTCTTCAAAAACCAGTGCAGAAATGAAAAATAAAAGCCAAGAGCTGAAGTGCAGGCACTGAACAGGCATCTCTGGATGTTCCTGCCAAGTAAACAGTGACATCCGTGGAGCATTTGCTTCCAATGAGCTTTGCAAAACATTAAAGGGCCTGCAAGAAGACAGGATTTCAATGTTTACATCAGGAGACTGATTTTGGCAATTATTTCCTAGACTGAAGCAAAATAAAAGCCTTCAAATGGCAAAGGACACGAAGGAAATCTGCTAAAAAACAAATATTGTTGGGTAGTTTGAGGGTGAAGCTAGTGCAATGCCACTGTGCCTTTCCAGGCTGGAAAAGCAGGGCAGACGTGTCTGCAGATGGTGGGAGCAGCATTGTGTCCTTTCTCAAATGCAAGTTTTCTTTGTCACAGCCACACATCCTCCCTTCTGCCTGCAGCAGATACTCTTCACTAACACAGGAGGTGTTATTGGGTTTACTTCCAGATTAAATCTGGCCAAAATTGAATACTGAACCCTAAGAAATATTTGGAAGCCCTTTGCCATTACAGCTTCATGCTTTCCACCTAATTGTATTTTCAAACTGTTTCACACTTCACCAGAATTTATCAGATTTCAATTAACCAAGGCCAATAAAGCAGCAGTTACAAGGAGGAGAGAGGGGAAGCATTGATAAGATTCCTTTTTTACCCATATGTTGCCTTTATGGAGAGTATTTTGTATTAAACAGTGACATTATTATCAGGACAAAATGGAAAATAAGTGATATATACAGAACCTTTTCTTCAATACTGATTGAACATCATCATTTGTCCAGCTTTCAAAAGACCTGGAAAACAGCATCAATGTTCCTGACACTGTTTTGTCACGTTAGATCCAAGCTGCTGGGTTATGGCAATGAAAAGATAGTGTGGCATTAAAATAAACAAATAGAGAAAATGGGAAGGGGTGGTTTTTAACATCAGATATGTTTAAAAAAAGTCCTATTGTTTCTATTTAATATTCCCATTGTTTATAGACATGATAGTAACACAGTGAGACAGGCCAAGGACACCAGTGTTTTTGGCAAACTCTTCTGTGTTTAAAAAACAATTATGGGCCTTTTTTTCTTTTCTAGTATCTTTTTTCTCCCTTTCTTCCCTCTGCAGGGACTGAGGAGGAGGATGAGGGTGATGATCTGCTGCTGAGATCTGTGGATGAGTTCTGGTGGTTTCCCCACATGTGGAGTCACATGCAGCCACACCTCTTCCACAATGAGTCCTCACTGGTGGAGCAGATGATCCACAACAAGGAGTTTGCAATAGTGAGTAAGGGTTCCCAAGGGATTTACTAGGATGCCTTCACTGCCATGGTCATGCTTCCCACACTGGTTTTGTGCTTGTCTTTGCAATACCTATTTATTTCCTCAGGCCTGCAAACAGAGGCAGTGACGTTAGAAACTCATCCCAAACCCAGCCTGTTTGTGACTCTGACTGAATTTTGTCCTAGCCTTTCCCTCTGACACAGGCTCTCTGCAGAGGGAGCAGCCCTGCCCCAAGTATCCTGGCAGGACCATGGGGATCAGAATCGGTGAAAACACAGCAGACAGCAGCTGGCCTTCTAAGCTTCAGGCAGAGTTTGTACTCAGGTTATCAGCTTCCTAAAGGCTGCTGCAGACATCCTCAGTAAGGCAGGGAGGAAGTTTTAGTGAACCCTAAACCTGGTGTATGGTCTGGGAGAAATCTTAGTGCTGACAGAGTCAACAAGTGAAGCTGCTGGATTTCACTGTGCCTTTTTTAAATGACCTGCTTGGAAAATGTTCTTTATATAGCTAACCTCTTGCTAGTATTGACAGATAGAGGTGCTTCCTTTTCCCTCACTTGTGCTCTGAACTTCACAAGCCATCCTCCCCCCTTGCCCAGACCTCACAGTGCTGGTACTATTTACAGCCTTTCCAGGAGAATTCTGCTGGCTTATTGCACATGACAAAGAGAACCTGCAATCTAGAAGTGCTGGCTTTGGAACAGACACTGTGTGGTGTTTGGTGAGGCACAGAAATGCCAAGCAACCAGAGCTGCTCACAGGAGCAGAGGGGCACAGTGGGGCTTCCTCAGCTGCTTTGGGAACAGCAATCCCAGCCCTTCCCAGCTCCCAAAGGCCAAGCCCCCTCCTCCCATCCCTCACACCAGCCAAGGCACATCAGGAAAAAGGCAAATGCCTGAACAAGCAGTTGGAAGCAATTTATTCCCTTGTTCATGGAAGTATTTTCCAAACAACCTTTAAAGAAAATTAATTAAAAATGGCTTAACTGTTTACTGGTTATGCCAGACTTCCCCCTTTCCCATCTCCTGCTTGGCAGGATGACTTCTTTTCCTTTGTACAGTTCTGCTTCCCTGTCAGCCTCATTCCTGGCACAGCCTGTTCCTGCCTTTTGTGCAGCCTGGCCCAGAGACCCAAACAGAGCTGAGATTTTAAATGCACGAGTAATTTTTTAAACAATCCATCTCTCAAAAATACACAGTCCCTTCATCTTTAAACCTATGGGGAAATTCTCCAAGTATTTTCAGGAAGCATGAAGTCATCCAGGTCAAGCCACCTTTGGGAGTAAAATCTATAGCATAGGCTGAAAACAGAGCTGGTAATGGAATCTGTTTGTAACTCCAGAAAGATAAAGCCTGTGTCCTGAAGGGTAGAGACTCCTTAGGGTGCCTATAAATAAGGAGCTGATGTCAGTGAAAAGCTGCTGTTATTACACTTTTATTTCCTGCTAACATTTGGACAGGGGTTGTATCAACCCCTTGACCTTGAATCTATATGAGCTGTACGATTTACTTATGAGAACATTTCTTTTCAAAAGGCTTCCTCTGAAATTCTCTCTTGTGGGAGAAATTTATCTTTCCGATATGACAGCCTTCCTGATAGCTATCACAGAGGTCCCAGCCATGACTTCAGACTGGGTTTGATTCCTCCCTGGCTCTCTCATCCTCAGCAGCATGTCTTATTTGAGAAAGCAACTCCCTGTTCTGCAGCTGTTCTCTAAGCCCTCCAAGTTAAACAAACCTCTTTGCGTTATTCTTTGATTTCACAATGTGGATCCAAATTTAAATTAGACATCTGGAACAGTACATAGAAAATTTGCTTGATGTTATATGTGTTTTGGTTGTTGTCCACTGTCTTTATTTAATATTATACTCAGGAGAACACAGCTTGATGCTGGTGCCATTTCTCTTGCATTTCTCATTTATTTGCCATATCTGCCCACCTCCTGTTTTGGCTGCACATAGAGGTGACACTTTGTGTCAGCTTCTGAAAAGAAAGCTGCAGTAATTATTTGGAAGTGTGATCACATTAATTCTTCACCTAATGTGCTATTTCTTTGTTCACTTTTTAAAAACGCGGCTAAGGAGGTAACAGGGTCTTCAGGAAAGGAGAGCACATCATTATATCCAAGAACAATACTCAAGGTTGCTGAAGATCCCAAATCACACACAAAAGTTCTGTTTATTAAGACCTTTTGGCACCTCTGGCTGGTAGATAAAAGCCTTGGCTCTGTTTCACATGGCTTTATCCTCACCTCTTAACAAGGCTCTACAAAATGGGAGCTTACAATTGCAGCCTGCCTCAAACAGCTCTGTCACAACACACAGATAGAAATCAGGTATCTAAACAGTTCTGTACACACAGAACTAATTGCTAATTAGGTATCTAATTGCCTTGATTTCAGTGCAGATACGGACACCTCTGTGCATCTGCCTTCAAGGATTCCCTTCCACGTGCATTGCCTGTGAAGCAGGAGAGTGCCTTCACCCAGAGCCCTCCAAATTGTTCTGTGTATCACTGAGATATTTATCATCTCCACTGCCTGCATGGTGAGAGGAACAAACTTCCTCACATCTTGCACAAATGTCACTGTGCCATTGCTCTGCATGTTGCAGGCAGCAGGGGAAGTTTTGTCTGGCAGAATCCTTATCCATGTGTAGGTGAGTGATGGGCCCCAGAGCTGCACCATCCACAGCCCCACTGCCCAAGTCCTCACTGCCAGATCTCTCATCGAGCATGAGCTCCTCAGCCTCACAGGAACAAGAGACAGTTTTTAACTGTGGTAAAGTCACAAGCTACCCAAAGCTTTGCTATCCCAATGTCATCCTATTTATGTAAATGTGGATGGTGTATTCCAGACCCTGCCTAAGGAAATGGGAAACTACAATTATTTTGATTATCAGTTGGATTTGAGTTGATCAAGTTTTGTGGTTTGGGTTTTTTTCTCTGTCAGAGGTTCCCAAAGCCCTTTAAAGACACTAATGAACAAAACCTCAGATTAAATTTTACCAACTGATAATTCCTCAAATTCAATTCTCCTTGTTTATAGGCAATGCAATGGATACACGGAGGCAAAAACTCCCTCAAGCACAAGTCTATGCTAGTGTATATTCCAAAAATAAAGCAAACCAAGTTTTCCCTGCCATCAATAACAAGAGGTTCCTCCTCTCCCTTTGTACATCCTTATCTGACAAAACCAAGTAGAATGTATCTAATCCAAAGCCTGTAGCTCTTTATTTCATCCCTTGGTTTGTTTGCTCAGTGATTATCTTCTGTGCTCATTTGTGAGTACAGAGCCCAAAGCACAGAAGAGACAGGGCAAAAACTGTCACTGGCTGTACAAGGCAGCTGTGAGCTGATAGGAAGAAGAAAAAGATGTAAAACTAAACAAATCAATTGAGAAGCTGTCTAGTGACACTCTTTGGCTCCCACCTCCTGCTTACAGCCAACTGCAGATGCACATTAGCACATCCTCTGCCTGGAACTCTTGAGCTGCTCAAACCACAAACACACCAGGAGCTTTTAATACACCAATTAAATACCAACAATAAGAGGGCCCAGTGACCACATGGCCAAGGCAAAGCACCTACATGTGATGAAAAGGCTCTAATTTGTCCCATTATTAATATCTGTACTTAATGTGGGGAAGGAGAGATGCCCACTGGAGATTGCCTCTAAAAATGGGCTGTATATACAGGATAACATCATCCTGTGCAGCAGGATGAGATTTATTCTGCCTCACCTTATTTTCTTCTGAAATACTCATCTGATGCATCACATGCTATCAGACAAAGCCAAAGCTTGGGTAAACTTAGCTGAGGTTGTATTTAGCTTTTTCTTCTAATAAATGCCTTCACACCTGCACCTTGACTGACTGTGTGAAAAGATCTATCTACAGTAGACATAAAATTTAGTAAATTAAAAGTTTGCTTTCTTATTTTCTCTGACAATGGTAAATCACACCTACATTCCAAATTAAACAAACAAACACAAGTTTTGAAAATAAAAAATCCAATGTACATTTTGAATGTAAAAATCAGGAAAATGTTCCTTAGAATATACAAGGAAAAATGCTCAGGTATTTCTCATATCTTGACACACCAGTATACTCCTTGTTTAACACAAGAGTTTTCACTTCCAAAGTAAGTTTAATAAAAAAATGAGAGGAAAAGAAGAAAAGTGTAACAGAAAAATACTGGAAGGGGACACACAGTACTTAATCTTCCCAGGTAATCTGCAAATAGAACTGCCCAAAGAAAATACAATTATTTGATAGTTGTTTCTCCTTAACTCCATATTGGATAGCTGGGTGCCTGATGTATTTGTGTGATGAACTATGCAGTGAGCAGGTTTTGTTCAGAGGCTAATTTGTTTTTTATGTTGAGAACTCCTGAAATGCTGCCTTATTTTATCTGTGAATGGCAGATTGGCATTTCAGCATTCTGTTGCCATGGCAATTGCAGCATCAAACAGTAAGGAGATAAACAGGATCTTACACATACTCATCCACATCCCTACTTTGGGATATGTCATCCAGAGCAGTGTTCATTATCAACCCCAGGACACATTTCTCTTACATCTGTTTCTGTGTACTCCCTACCCCACATTTGGTGAAGGTTTGTACATTCAAGCTGAGGCAGGATATTCAGGGTAACAGTTTGATAGTCTGAGCATCCCAGACCTCTCAGGCATGGCAATAAATGGCCAGCTTTAAATAAACCTTTTGATACAGCTTTTTCCTTTTTACATGTTCATGGCAAAAAAACCCAACAACTAATAGAGAACAGGGTGATTTACCATCTCTCATTATAGAGCTATCCCTCATTCCACCCTTAAACTGACTCATGCCTCTTAAGTAGGTAACAGCGTTAATAAACTGAAATTACATTTTGTTCTCAGTAAATTACAAAACAGAGAGTTTGGGTTTCTCTTTTTACAAGATCAGTCAGTAACCTGAGGTCTTTGCTGTAAGGAATGGATAATTTTAAGTGGTTGCATTATGTGATATAGGAATGAGTGTTCCCTACAGATTTAACTTAATTTTTGCCAATGAATCAAAACCCTTTCTTTGTTAAGTACTTGAGGATGCCCAGCAGAACCTGCAGTTCCTGGAATTAAAGTAATCAATGGATAATGTGGGCAAGAGGAAGGACAAAAAAACCCATAAAATAATCATCTCATATTTTAGCTGTTTCCCTCTGCACATCAGTTTAAAAGGCATAGAAAAGAGCTGACATGTCCGGTAGTACTGGAATCAAGATGAATTTGTGTCTTTGAAAGAGATTTTCAAGATAACCTATAGATTATATTCATGAAGATGCACGTATTTCCATATAGAAATGAAGCTAAATATAAATATTTATAAAATTTAAAAGTAGTCCAAGCTATTTTTTTGCTACTACCTTAATACCATGAAGAAAAAATAAGGCGGTTCAGAAGCTATGCCAGATATTTACAGTAATTTCATGATTATAAGCTGCACTGAGTATAAGCCGCACTTCTGGGTTTCAGCAACTTTTCATTCTCTGTCCATACATAAGCCACACCTGATTATAAGCCACAGGTTACAACACAGAGTGTGATAAAAGGTATCTGTTCTATCACCATCTGTTGAGGGTGGAGCAGTGATCCTTATCTCAACGGCAGATATTCTGCTAATGGGCCATCCATTGAAACCAGGCACGGCATTGTTCTTTATCTTTTCACAACCCATCCTTCCTCCAGCCAGTCATTTTCTGCTCATGGCCATTGAGTCCCACTGTGGGACTGATAAAATTACTGCATCCCATTGGGAGTTGCTCCAGCCAGGGGGAAGAGCCCAACATTTCTTACCAAGATAAAACCAAAGGGTTTGGGACACTAAGGGAGCCCTTTCTCCACTGGACTCCAGAGGAAAACCGGATTTCCCCACATCACCACTGGAGCTCCGGAGGGAAGCTGCACCTTGTACAGGAGCACTGCTCCAACTGAGCCACATCTGTCACTGCAGGAGGATGCAGCCACCATGGGATGGGACTGCTGCCAACACCCTGCCTGACAGGGTGTCGGGTTGTGCTCTGACTTTGTCAGGGTTTGGGGTTTGTTTCTTTGTAGTACTGTATTTCTATTTTAATTTCCCTAGAAAAGAACTGTTATTCCTAATTCCCATATCTTTGCCTGAAAGCCCCTTGATTTCAAAATTATAATAATTTGCAGGGAGGGGGTTTACATTCTCCATTTCAAAGAGAAGTTCCTGCCTTTCTCAGCAGACACCTGTCCTCCAAACTAAAACAGTAACTTTTCGTTCTTTGTCCATATATAAGCTGCACCTGACTATAAGCCGCACTTTGGGTTCGGACCAAAATTTTAGTCAAAATAGTGTGGCTTATAATGGTGAAATGACTATACATTGGTTTGTTTGTGTGTCCCTAACCCTGTCCACCGCTGTGGTGTGCTGCAGGAGCACGGCATCCCCACGGGCATGGGCTACGCGGTGGCTCCGCACCACTCCGGCGTGTACCCGGTGCACGTGCAGCTCTACGAGGCCTGGAAGAAGGTGTGGCACATCCGGGTGACCAGCACAGAAGAGTACCCACACCTGAAACCTGCACGGTACAGACGGGGCTTCATCCACAATGGCATCATGGTACACTGCATTTCCATGTTCATAGCAATACAGCTGCAGGGACCCCACGGGGGGCTGCTTTTTCTGACTGCCCCAAGTGGCCCAGCATCCTTAAAATTGTCTGGGATCGAGCAGTTGTAAGGATGTCCAAAGAGTGCATTTGTTAGGTGGTTTAAAAGAGGGAAAAAAACAGAGTCAGGCAACTGCAAAAGTATTCCTCAGAAACGAAATGTGCTCCTGGTCCCATCAACTACCAACCGAGTCATGGCTGCACTCTGCAAAATCATTAAACTGCCTAAGACCTCTGTTCCCAGCTCTGCTTCATCTTTATGCATGAAAGGATTAGAAATCCATCACCTGGGAAGGTGAACAGGTGTAAGTAATCTCCTCCAGCATTTCTGCACGGCTGAAGTTTCAGCTCTGCTCCTGATATTGCCAGAGGCAGGACTGGGACACCTGCCTGCCTCTTAGAGCCTGTGCACGTGTGCCAGGGGAGAGAAGGCTCCTCCCATGCACTTAGAAGTGCACAGAGGACACGAAAACTCACTGAGTCCTTTGACCTGCCTGATGCAAACCTCTAGATTGGGTGTGATAAGTGAACTGACAAATATTCCAAGGGGTGGTTTCAAATCCCAAAAGCTGAGTTGAATATTGCCTGGGCATACCAAGTCAAAATTGTGATTCCCTGAACAAGGCAGAGGGAGTGTCTCAAAACCCAACTCCTGCAGAGTCCAATTACTACTGGAACAGACTCAAAATCAGCAGTGTTCCACTAAAAGTAGGTTTTGGTTGTTGTTTTAACTGAGTAAAAAAATAGAAAATATTGAATGGAATTAGGGGAAACAAAAGTCCTTCCCCAGGTGGATTATTACAGCTGCAATACCTGTAAGCTGCTGTTCTTTTGTTGCCAGGTGCTCCCTCGACAGACCTGTGGCCTCTTCACTCACACTATTTTTTACAAGGAATATCCTGGTGGTCCTCAGGAGCTGGACAAAAGTATCCGAGGGGGAGAACTCTTCCTCACCATTCTCCTGAACCCCGTAGGTACCTTCTTTTGCTACTTCTTGGATGTTCTGATTAACAGGGAGGAGGTTGGGAAATAAAAACCAGGACCACTTGCTCAGAGGTAACAAGTGGTTTGAGAAGGAAGGGGAAAAATGTCTTCTGCCAATTTCCAGCTACAACTGTATGTGCAACAAGCTCCTGGAAATGCATTAATTCCAGCTCCTTGTTGTTTCCCAGCCTGAAGCCAGGTCCCCCTGAGAGACCTGTCTGGGGCTGAAACTAACCCAGGAGGGTAGCAAACACTGATCCTGTTCATTTTTTCTTTTTCCATGAGCTTGGCTCCTCGGGCACTCCTCACACAGCTCAATGGAAACCCCAGGGCTCAGGCCTGCTATCCTTCCTCCACCACTGGCTCCTAAAAATAGGTTTTAAGCTGCTAAAAAACTGCCTGATGCCATTTCAGACAGGAGCCTAGAGGTGCAAGGAGGCAGGGAAAGAGCCAAAACCCCCCCCAATATAGCCCCCTTATTTTTCCTTGCCATTGTCCTCCCTCCTTCCCATTCCATCCAAACAAGCTGCACTAGGCACAAGATAAATATCCCTTGTCTTGCCAGGCAGCCTCATTTTCAGTGAGTTTAAACTGCAGTGCTAAAGAAACTTCAGGTGGAGCTGACTCTCAAATCCAGGTCACTTTTATTTAGACACCTAAATATAGATTTTTGGTATTATACAGTTAGATGCTTGTGAGTGAACATTTTGGCTGGCTAAGTTGGTGTCCGAGTTGGATTCAGTGGTCTTAAAGGAAGGAGACATTTCCATCAGGAATGTTTCTGTACCATACACATGACACCTCATTTGAGAACAAAACAGATCCCTCTTTATCCTGTCTCCCCATTACTTGCAGTTCTCTCAGGCTGCCTTTTCATCCCATACTATTCCTGAGGTGTAGCTTGGGATTCACACTGAGTTTTATCCTACTTGGATGAATACCTGTGCATTTCTCACTTATGTGAAGATTTCCTCAGATTTGGGCAGTGCAGTATCCTGCAGCAGAGGATGGAGAGCTCCTTTCCCCATGAGCAATTCTTAGAACAGCCCAAATTCCTCAGCCAATCTGTGTCCCAATAAATTGAGAGTGCAGTAGATACTAATGGTGGTATTTGAAAAAGCTGCAATGATCAACTTTTGATTAAACAGTTTTTCAAGAGGTTTATAGAAACTCTGTCCCTTCCTCAGGTCATGGTTAGCAATTTCAGCACATGTATTACAAATACATATTAAGCTCAAATACCAAAAATGTTTGTGCTTCCATGAAGCAGTACCACACAGATGGTTAAATTAGAAAGTGCCCAAGGGACACTGCATTGGAATAAAGTTTGCAGAGAGATTGTCAAGGGGATCTTCTGATGGAATTTTTTTAAATGGCTTCTACTGAATACTCTGTGGCTCAGAGAGATATTTTCACTTTCTAATTTATGAATCCTAAAGATGAGTCATGTCTGGCAGAGATGATTTAGTAGTAGGCAGAGGAGGGATAAATTCCACCAAGACAGACAGAAATCAAACCAACTTCCTTCGAGTTTTAATGAGGGTTACAAGAATCCCAGGCAGACCTTTCCAGAATCCAGCTGAGGCAGCAGGCTGCTCAAGCCTGCAGTTTGGGGTACTTTTTGCATAAACACTTCAAAGCAAAGCTCATTAAAGTTAGTGGGGAAGGCTCAGCAAACAGACTGGGTTTGAAATAAACCCAAATAATGAAACTCTTTCAAAGGTATCAATCCAGCTCCCCTCTGAAGGGTTTCCTTCATTTAGAGGCTTAGAGCAATAACAAGGAGCTTCAGATCTATGTATAAATAAGAAATACAATTACAGTTTGGGGCAGAAAATGAAAAATTATCTTCTTGGACTTTGCTTTACTATTTGATACAAGTAAGAAAAATTTCAGTTAAAAGTTTCTTATCTCCCTTGCCAGACCAAAGCTGGATGTTCAGAGTTAAGTTATAATCATCTTTGATGTTATTTACTATGTGGTTTGACAAACATCAAAAAACCCAGTAAGTCACTAAATCTTAATTAGGACAGACCTCCCAAAAGCTGTGGCATCAGCATTACACAGCAGCAGTGAAAAGAGAGCAGCAAAACCACCACACTCACTAGAAAGAAGGGAAGAGGAAAAAAATGACATCTAAAACTTCAACCAAAATGTAAAAAAACTTTACAAAACTGGTTTTGTGCCCAGTCTAAGCTGATAGCAAAATAAAACTTGTCCCAAGACTACAATTCTTGTGACAGCATCTCTATTAAGATCATAAGGCAAGAAAACACATTATTACTCAAAATAGTACATTGCTACTCATGACATAACTTCAAAGTCGGGAATGCAATACCAGAGAGCATCAGACAAGAACACCATGTCCTTAATAGGAGTAAAACACTACCCAGCTAGGTAAATATGCTAGAAAATTCTCTGCTTCTAATCAGCACTGTGAAAACCATATTTAGGTTTTCTGCAGGTGTGCAGCATTCCTCAGCTCCAGCAGCAGAAGAAAGTCAGCCTGAAACTCGTAAAAATTTATTTTCTGTTCAAAACCTTTTGAATACCATCATGTCTTTTTTTCTCTTCCAAAACCTCTCCAATTCTTTACTACTTTTTGCAGTGCTTTGAGGTGCTTTCAAAGATTTTTTTTTTAACATTTGCTTCACTTGGTTATATAAGATGAAAAAAACACTTATGGCATTTCAAGGAGTTCAAGATTTCAGTTATTTTCAGCCTTTTTAAAATTCTACCTCTCATTATTTGCTTAGCTTAATTGTGCTTTAGAATACCTTTTTCTTCTCTCAGAATATGTTCTTAAAATCTCCCTTCCTCATTGTTTACTTCACCAGTGCTGTGCCACACTGCTTTCCTTTTAAACTTCTCATCAACTCTCCAGGCACTTCTGGTTTTGCCACACTTCATAAAGACAAGTTAACCATCAGTAAAACCTGCCGGCTTTAAAGTGCCTGCTTTTTTTTTTTTTTTTTGGAAAGGAGCTTGGTGTGGAAGCTGTGATGTGTCCAAGGTATTTTCCAAGGATCCCAGCATCTGCTATCATGACCAAACACAGAGCAGGAGGTAGAGAGAGCAAATGGGATGAGCAGAGCAAATCCCTCCCTTTGCTTCCAAATGTTACCCATGAAAACTCAGAATTAAAATCAACCCATTTCTAACATACAGTCCCCTAAACTGAAATGCTTTGAGCAGCTAAAGAAAAAGAGCAGGTTTCTCATAGGAAGAGTTAGAGAACTCCACTGGAGTTGAAGTTTTCAGGGGGAATTTTCCACATCCAAATGTCAGGCTCAAAACCAAGTGGGTTCTGTGACCGCTGCCCTTCATTGAGTCTCCTGGGAAAAGCTGTGACATGTTTAATGCTTTTACAAACTGTTCTATTTATCACCTCTTCAGCATCCACAAGGTCTCCCACTATCTGTTTGATAGCTCCTCTCCTTTCCTCCCCTGCTCCACAGGCCATAAACAACAGCCATAAACATTTAACAGCCTAGATAAGCTAATAAATACAGCCCTAAATATTATTGCCTCTACAAACAACAGCGAGAGAGTCATTTCTCCTTAAAAAAACCACCTCTTTAAAGCAGAGAGCTTTTTATTAAGCCAGCAAGTGACAGCACAAAAGGCACCTCAGTGGAACACTACAGCAAAAATCAGAGCATGGGCTTTGAGGAGAAGCAGCAACACCCACTGGCCTGGTTGAGCAGTCAGTCATTTGATTTATTTGCCAATGTGAGGTACATTTTCTCATTGCCTGTTCACCTTGAAAAGCTTTTGGATAACCCAGAACCCCTGTTCTGCAGCACCCTTCCTACTCTTCCTTTCTCTCCTTGTTACAACCTGCCTGGGCTGAGTCTTCCTTTCCCCTTCCTCTCACAGGATGTTTTTATTCTGTCTCCTCTCCAGAGTTCTACCATAAAAATAGGCACAAGTCATTTTTCTCCATATTTTTATATATAGAACCCTCCCTACTCTAGATTTACACCTGCCTCACACACAGGCTCCAGAGTCAGGCATACCCTGCACAACATTTGGCCCACAAACCCCCGAAGTATCACATATTTGCAACTGACACATCAGGTTAAAAATGGAAAAGCAGCAGAAAAAGGGAGAAGTTAAACACTTCTTCAGGCTTCTCTTCCCTCTTCAATCAAACACCCCTAAGAAGCTTTAACCAGAGGTGAAATGTGGCAGATGAATCTCAGGAAGATTAGCTTTTTTGCGGGAATTTGGTTGCGGAGAGCGAAATCAGACTTGTGATTGAAAGGTAACTTTGAACTCCCCCTGGCAGAAGCTACAGGCAGCCCATAATAATGTACATTATTATTCCAGCTCCTTCACAAGTGGCATGGGATGCTTTTAATTCTGGAGGCCACTTAAAGGCATTTCCATTTTTAAACTCTCACCGTGACTAAAGGGTTATTGCTCATTTCCAGCCTCTTAGATCTACATCCTCCACGTCCCGCATGTGCCACACTTGGAAGATTTTGTTCTTGTTCCCTCTCATCACAGAGACAGAGGAGAATCACATTATTGCTGCAGAATATTAAAAGTAAATGCAGAGAGGGGTTAATTTATACCCTCCACAAGAGATTTGGGAATGTTATTATGGAACATCTTGAGCGTTGATAATATTTTTCTTTTTATTTGCTTTGTTTCTCTGAGTATAGCTATAGAAAGAATAAAAAATAACCTTGGGCATTGTAGGAAATGTGCTGCAATCCAAAAGTAATTCACAGCAGAGTTGTGCTGAGGGCCCTGTGAACTGAGCATCTCAGCACATTTCAGGGACGGGAAAAAAGCAGGCAGGCAACCTCCCCAGTAAAATCGTCAATATTTGTGGAGCTGCAATTATCAGGGTATAGCTCACAGGGACAGGCATGTCCCTCTCCAAACTGACAGGAAGGAAAGGGTCATTCTACCAAATTAAAAGGGAGTTTTGTTAGCAAGTTACATCAGAATTTATCTTAATGGTCATAAACACAGCAAATCAACCCCGACCTTCCTCACATTTTTGAATCCTTTTCCCTCTTGGTAAATCATTATTTTTCCCCTCATCCCACATGGCTGCACAGAGCTATTACAGGGAAATATTATCCCATGGAAACTCAAGCCTTCAGTAGCATATTTAGAAACTAATTAGCTAGAAACACAGAGCATGAGAAAACATTTCAAGGATAGCACATCTCCTTTCCTTCTTTCATGACATTTTCCTGCTTTCCACACATTTTGATATTTTACCAGAATTCCTTCCCAGCAAATTGGGAAGAGAAATACTGGCAGAAATAGCAGTAAACAACCATGTCAACAAGGGGGTATTAGGGAAAGAATCTGTTACCTTCCTGCACACACCATGCAATAATTTATTCAAGTGTCAGGAGCAAACCTTTCAGGTGAAAACAAGCTGACTCCGAACTCTCTGATTATTGAAAATGAATCCTTAATAGAAGTAAATGGACAAGAACAAAATTTCCTCGCTGTATTCGCCATTCAAAATTAATTGGAAAGTGGCTGATTTGAGAATATTATATCCTCTAGTGAACTGAAAATGCTGCCTTTTTTTTTTTTCTCTGAAACCAAGAGTGGAGAATTAAATTAACACTGAGGTTTTGTTTGCTCAGAGTATGCCACCAAACTGGACTAATTAATCATCATTTATGAACACTCTATAATCCAGAGCAGTCAGAAAACTGCTAAGAAAGCAACATGACAGTAGAACTGTTATAAAAACAAATGATAAATTTCCTGCATGTCCAACCTATATCAACTTGCCAGGCATTTCCAAAGAAAATATCCTGGAGAAAACTCTTACTTAGTGTTTACAGGAGTGCTTAGAATAAACAGAATGATTTACACTTGTTCTGTAACTTGGTATGCAGGGTCCTGGGCAGTCATTTCCATAGGGAATGCCAAGATTGCATTTCCTTCCTCTACCTGGAGATTACAGTGTCATGTCAAGGATAAAGACATCATTCATCCCATCATTTCAAGCACAGTTAGAAGCAGATCTTCATTTACCACATCTCTAAGGAGAAATGGCAGAGAAACTGTCCTTTATGGGCACTTATCCAAACTCATCATCATTTGGGCTTCTTTTTCCTGGATGTCCCCTGTCCTCCAGAGCTCTGCTTCATGTTCAGCCTGACCTGAGCCAACAGTACCCAAACCCATTTCAATCTGCTTTATTTCCTGAATTTGAACTTGGGTTTATTCTTAAGTCTGAACTGAATAGATTTATTTATTTTCTTCTTAGAGAGAGTTTATAGTCTAAGGAAGTCTTTTCAATGAGAAAACACAGATGGCAAGAAAAACTCCAGTATCATGAATTTCAGTAGAAAATGGAAATAACAAGAGGATTGAATTGCTGCAGACTTCTGCAGAGGCTTCCTGGGCCCCACAGATGTGAGCAGAGCACTTGGGCAGGATTCATTCAGCTTTGGCCACAATTAGCTGTGCTGATCATTGCACCAGTGTGACAAATGAACAGCCATAAAACATCCATTCAGATTTTCCACCCTCACGCAGCTACGCACCAATTGCACAAATTCATCAAAAGCAGCAGTTATTTTTTCACAGCCTCTGAACACATTTGGTAAGAGTAAAAAAAACCTAAAAACCCACAATTTTTTCTAATTTGGGGGAAAAAAAAGAAAAAAGAGAGATATACAACTAATATATATAATTAATGGATTAGACCCTTCCAACCAGATTTTTTCATCAGGCACCTGTGGTGTCAGAAATGTCCTGGAGAACAGTGGCTGTGTTGGAATGTGCTCACGATTTAGCCTTTATTTTAGAAGCAAAACTTGGAGAGATAATAGAAAAAAAAATAAAATATCTAACCTAGCAACTGTATTCTCAGAAGGGAAGGAACAAGGCACAGGATTGTTCTGTCAATACTAAGGAATTCATTTAATCCTGCCAGCTAAACAATGGAAAAGCAGAAAGCGTTCCTGGGTAAATGAGAAACAATTTTGCCCTTCCAATAGGGAATTTTAAAACAACATAGAGGCTCTACAGCATTTGTACAGTTGTCCCAGGGCCACTTCCCAGCTCTGATGGACAGCAGCTTCCACTCCCACCCTGAGAGCACTGGAGGTGGAGAGCAGGCAGGGTAATGAATATGGGCACGGGAAATAAAATGCCATTCGGTGGTTTTGTTTCCCCTTCAATCAAAGACAAAAATGTTTCTGTCCAAACACTGACTTCGTTGCTTTCTTTAGAGATATTATATTTGGAAAATATTTGATTATCCTGTCAAGAACATTAAAGTATAAACAGATGTGCAGAGTGGAAAGAGAGTAAGAGTGGGAAAAAAAGCGATTTTCAGACATATAAATGATTTTGCTTCAGCAGCAGAAGGGTCATGAATATGAATAGCGCTGAATTCTGGAGAAGCCATTTGTCATTATTAAAATTAGTGCTTTGTCAACACAAAAATCTCCCTCCCAGCTTCCTCCTGGCAGCACAAACAGCTGCATTAGGGAATTATTATCAGGGAACGGGGCTGTGGTCCAGCCTGTGATCCACCCCGGGAGGAGGGAGAGGGATGAGCCACTCCGGACTGGAGGATGCACTGCCTGGCCAGCCTGACAGAGCTGCAGGGATCAGCACGTGGAAACCTGGCAGGTCTGCGTTCCACAGCCCTGCCCTCCCATTTGCACAGAAATCCAAGGGGCTGCCATCCAGATCCGTTGTGGTGGGAGAGGAGAGAGCAGTCAGTGCCCTCCCCACTCTGCAGGAGCACCACGGGCTGCCCCCATGGCTCTCTCATGCACAATGCTCACTGTGCCCCTTGTGCTAATTCCTCCCTTCTGGCAAATCTTATTAAGAGGTGAGAAAGCAAGGAAAAAAGCCCTAAGGACTGTAAGCATCAATTTCCTCTCAGAGCAGTGGAATTCCCACATGGCACCCATCTCTGGCTCCTGGGCTTTCCAGCCATGGGCCAGGGCCAAACAAGCAGCAGGAGGAAAGGACTAAAAGGGAACATTGATCCTATTTAATTATGGAATGGCTGAGAGGATGAGGTGGAGCACATTTATACCTAAGTTTGCTAATGGATTTTTTCATTGCAAGTGCTTGATCGATGAACAGGGAGAGTTTCAAATATCAGCAGAAAGGAATCAGCCAATGTTCTATTCCCAACACGGGATTGCCATCCTTGAGATTGTGTTACACTTCAGCTGTGCCTCCCAGAGGCAGGCGGCTAATCTTTGTCCAAAAACAAACTTCCAGCTAAAGCTGTGCTAAGTTTGGCAATTACAGAAAGTAAAAAGCTCTTTGTTCTGCATTAGTAGGGCTGTGCATCCAGAGCAAGCACACAAACTCTGAGTACAGAATGCAGTTTAAAGGGGCTGGTTTATATTCCAATATTTTTTTAAAGCCCTTTGTTTCTCTCTACTAGATGCTGCAGGTTCCATTTTCTATATAACACGAGCCTGCATTCCATATAGAGAAAACACTGTATATCTAAATTCTAGATGCAAGTGATGTGAAAGAGCCCTAGAAACAAAAACCACATGTGAAATGGTGTGATGGTCCTGCCATTAATTTACAAACAATCTGATATCATCCATGCTCTAAACATCAACAGCTGAAACCCAGCACCTTTCATCCCCAGTGACTTGGAGAATTAAATCCTGTTTTATTGCATTAATAATAATGCAAATAATAATGCACCATATCTGAGGAGTTTTCACTTCCAAAAAGACCAACAGAGCAAAAGTCAAAAGAGATATCCAAGATCTTTTGACTCCATGAAAAGTGATTAATTGGATCTTTTAAATTGGTTTGTAGCCTAATGAAACTCCTAGAATAAGCTAATACTCATCTCCTACAAGTACATTTTAACATTAAAAGCAATCCTATCCATTTTCAAGTGTAAACAAAGCACAAAGAGCACACAGATTTACTTGCATACTTCATTTGCTGCAATAATATTAAATGTCATTGGCAGACCCTTTAGCACTGATCAAACAAACACTCCAGAGACGAGGTGATATTCTCCACCAACATTTCCTACGAGTGTTTTCCTTTTCATCACTTTAAAACAGTTTGCAGGAAGAACTTTTCACATTTACAGGAGTTGAACCAGCAAGGATCTGTTTCTGTTGGCTGGGGGTCTGTTTTGGGAGGAGAGGATGATTTATTACCTTCCTGATAAGTTTCTGGGGTAGTACTTAGAGACATGCACCAAGTTCAGGGTAATTTTAAGATTCACTCTGTTTACATCAAATACTTGGGGTCATAAAATGCACAGGCACTGGAATCCACCAGAACAATCCACAGACCAAACAACTTGTACACTTTCCAATCTCTGCTTAGCCAAGGCCCAGAGCAGAATAAAAGTGAAGAATCAATCACCTTTTGTGGCTTAAAGTGTGCAGAATGCAAACCCACTGCAGAAGGGCCATGAGGGACACTTTCTCCTAAGCTCCATCTGTCTCCCCCTTGGAGGAGTACTAAAAGCCTTTTAAATAATTTAACCAACTAATGGACACATTTTCAGACTCTGGGGGCTAATGGTTAAGGAAGCACCACCTTGGCACAGCAAGAGGGTGAGAGTGGGAAGTGGTGGCTTCTTATCCCCTGATGTGCTGGGGACAAGCCTGGGACAACAGAGCAGGAGCCCACTGGAGGGAAAGCTTGGATCAGTGCTAACAACATTCCTGAGACACACACAGGTATTTCAGAGCATACCTGACCCACAATCCAGGCTCCAAAGCAGTGCTGCCTAAACACTGCCCCCCATGGTATGCAAGGCATCACTCAAACCATATCCAACAGCCCTCCAGCACATTAATTCAATTAATTTTGAATTTAAAAACTCCAAATTCACTGACCTGAACGTGACTCCTGTAGCAGCTTTCAAAGGAAAAGAGGGCAGGTGTGCTGCACATGACTTTATAAACTCCTCCCCATTCCTACTCATCCTAAGCAAGGCTCACCTGGACACAATAATCTCTGCAAAGAAAAAAATTTACCTGGCAATCAGGTGTCCTCACTGTCCACAGCTGACTTCTGCAGTATGAGGTGCTTCAGTTCCCCAAATCTGCCTGCAGCTCTCATCAAATTTCACTGCCAGTCCATCCCCTCTCAGACCAATGCACTGACTAAAACAGCCAAGTGACAACATTCAGTTTGGTGCCATCTTCATAAAAGTAAATAATGACAATCTAAAAGCAGCCACAAACATCAGTTTAATCACCTCATGGAAAGAAAATGCTGGGAAATACATTTGTCACATTATTCTTATAAACTCTCTTTATTCCTCTGAAATAAATCATGAGATCTACAAGGCAGTGGCCACATAAAGACTGATAAAAACCAAGTTATATCAGCTTTAAGGAGAAAATAAGACAGAGATACTTAGCTGAGATACCATCATTCACAAAGCCTGGGGGTGTTTCAGTGTCAGAATTTATTCCCCTACTTACAGCCATGCTATTCTAGACAAACCAGCCAGCCTGGGGGGAAACAGCACATTGGGTTTTTGGTGTGCCCAGCCTGACAGGCTCCTCTTGCCCCCAGATCAGCATTTTCATGACCCACCTGTCCAACTACGGGAACGACCGCCTGGGCCTGTACACCTTTGCCAACCTCGCCAGCTTTGTCAAGAGCTCCACAAACCTGAGGCTGCAGACACTGCCCCCCGTGCAGCTGGCCCAGAAGTACTTCGAGCTCTTCCCCGAGCAGACAGACCCTCTCTGGCAGGTAAAGCCACCTCCTCTTCCTCCTCCAGCTGCAATCAGCTCCTTGGAACCAGCATGGGAATGTGATGTGATGTCAGCACTGTAATTTAATGGTTACACGTACCTGATCTTCTCTGAACCGGATACCATGAGCCGCACTGGCATAAATCCTTGGTGGCACCAGGGAAACCTGGTTATTTAGGGCTTACACTGGCAAAAAGGTGCAGAAAATTTCCCCTCTTATTTTTGGCCCAGCTACAAATGAAGTATAAATCTATAATATTTCTACTGGGCTGCAGCAATTCCCATCAGTTGATGATTTTCTCCATCATATTTTGTGAATTTTGCTCACCAGCAAAGTGTATCCTCTGTTACCTGTCAACGCTATGCAAAAGCATCATCTGTATGATAACTGCTTTGAAGAGCAGCCAGTCCCAACCTCTTCTGCAGGGCCTTTTGTTCACAGGTTTTTATTTTGCATTCATAGGTAGTAGAAAGATAAGGAGATGAATAATATCCCACATTTCTATTTTGTCTTTCCCTTCTGCATTCTCACGTAAATTAAAATTGGCACTAAGCCCCATGCATCCAAAACCATTCTGACAGCTCCAAAAGTAATGCCTTGAAGCTATTCAGAGGTTTCCATTTTAACCTCAAATGGAAACGTGATTAAATCAATGTTTCAATCTCTTTTTTCCCTTTTTTATCTTTTGTGCTAATGACTGAACCTAGTCCTCAGTCATTCAAAACCATTGTACACACACTGTGGGATTTTCCTACTCAGTGTGGGGCTCTGGCATTAGTGCATAACCCTGCAAAGATTTCAGATCCCCCCAGTGTGACGTCCACAAGCTCCTTTCCTCCCTCAGAACCCGTGTGATGATAAACGACACAGGGATATTTGGTCCAGAGACAAAACTTGCGACCACCTGCCCAAATTCCTGGTGATAGGACCCCAGAAAACAGGTAAGAAGCACAAGTAGAGCTTTTAAAAAGTTTCTACAAAGTCAAAGTTTTGTTTGGTTTTTTTTAATATTTCCTAATATAATCTCTTTTTGTTGTCATAGGAACAACAGCCCTTTATTTATTCCTTCTGATGCATCCTTCCATTATCAGCAATCTCCCCAGTCCAAAAACTTTTGAGGAAGTTCAGTTCTTCAACGGCAACAACTACCACAAGGGAATTGACTGGTAAGAAGAACGACAAAAACGAGGTGTTTGTTCTTAATACATGGAAAATCACAGTGGAGCAGCTCCAGGAGTGGGTGTGACACCGCCTTAATTGCTGGATGAATTCGTTATGCTTGGAATGATCAGATTGAAAGAGAATCTAATTGGTAATGATGGGACATTTAATCAAGCCCCTAGTTTTGTTTAGATATTACAGAAAGAATTTTCTGAGTTTTCACACAAATGAATGCAAGAGGCAGCTCTGTCATGAGTTCTGTCTTCATGCTGAATAACATCTCTGTCTTGTCATAGCTGTAGCTGCACTGACTTATGCTCTGTTCCTTCCAAAGTGGCTTTTCATGAAGTAAAGTTCTGTTTATCTCTTCACCAGAATCCCTCCAATCAATTTTAAATGGAAAAAGACCATTCAAAGCCAAAATTCAAATCTTGCATTCTGAAAGCATCCAAAAGCAAAGATATGTCAGTTCCAAAATGAAGTGCTTCAACAATGTTAAAATTAAACAGTTTGACATTTAAATGTTGACATTAAATGTTGACATTTTGAAGCTTTTCCCATTTTTTTTTTTCTGCAGCTTAAACTGAACTCACTCCAAACTGGTGAAAGATATCCCTTTGACACTGAAGTTATTAGCAAAAATCCCATCCATCACAGGAAAAACCTAATTACCAGACTTCATGAGGGCTTTAGCTATTACCAGCACCACCTAAGAGCCAAGATGCATTCCCATTATTCCAGTCTGGGCTGAGCTGAGAAATTCAATTTTGCTCCTTGAGAATTATGTCTGAAAGTTCACCTTCTCAGCCACCACGAGATGGGAAGCACAGGGCCACGACCCTTTTGTGCTCCTGCTAATCCTAACAAGTCTCTTCCCCTCCCAGGTACATGGATTTCTTCCCCACTCCTTCCAACACCACCACCGACCTCCTCTTTGAGAAAAGTGCCAACTATTTCCATTCTGAGGAAGCTCCCAGGAGAGCTGCTTCCCTCATCCCCAAGGCCAAGATCATCACCATCCTCATCGACCCGTCCGACCGCGCCTACTCCTGGTACCAGGTACGGGATCCTTTGCCTCAAGGAGTGCACAGTGGAATCAGCATCAGTGGGAATCTGTGTCCTTGAGCAAATGATGGGAGTTCTTGCACAGCACTGGCACCGTGTGGAAGCAGCAGGGTGCTGGATGCCAGCCTTGGCAGTTGGCACCTGTGACACCGGTGTCAGAAATGATGAAACTCCCCAGCACAGAGCTGCCACCAGCTGGAAACAAACAGTTTAATCTCAATTACAGCTGACAGGGCAGAGAGGGAGAGCAGTGCTCCTCGCCCAGGGAGATACACAGGCAAAGGCAGCGTGGCCCAGCCAGGGAATCAGAGCTCCTGATGCTGAGGATCTGAGCCCACATCCCTTCCCCCAGCTGTGAGCTCAGCAACGTGCAGCGGTGCACAAATGGACCCAGAACTTCCTGAAGTTTCCAAGGAGTTAAAAAGAGCTGTGTCTGGAGACATTGGCTTTTTTCTCTCCTTGGAAGCAATAGCAAGCCTGTTGTTTTCCCCAGGAAGCTCCAGGATGCTCTTCCTTGCCTTGTTCTGAGCACACACCCTTCTGTAACAAAACCTGCACTATTTAAAAATTCTATTTCTAGAGAAATGTATAAGCATGCTTGTGAAATACGGCGTAGGCATGCACACAAAGGAAGCACTAAATGCGGTGTTAAAATAGATTAATAATGTTGGAATAAGCATGAAACACATCATTTCTGATACTGCCAGGGAGTTCTGCAAGGAATAAAGCGTGGCCAGGGGCGGCAGTTTGCACCCGTGTAATATCTCACTGGCAAAGCAGTGAACAGTGACTGCTCAGTCTCCAGGGCAGCCGGGACTGAACGGTGTCCCCACCCTGCTCCTGGGCTGCCACCCCTCTCCTGCCTGGCAGAGGTGGCACTGAGGGGGAGCCGAGAGCTCCTGCAGCATTCCAGCCTTCATCTCCAGCATCCTTGTGAAATATCTCAATATCTCCCCAGCACCAGCGCTCGCACGAGGACCCCGCTGCCCTGAAATTCAACTTTTACGAGGTGATCACGGGCAGCCCCCGGGCGCCGCCCGAGCTGCGGGCGCTGCAGAGGCGCTGCCTGACCCCCGGCTGGTACGCGCTGCACATCCACAGGTGGCTCTCGCACTTCCCCGCCTCCCAGGTAAGGCCAGAGGAGTTCCCAAAGCTCCTGCGGCCCGACAGAGCTGCAGCTGCAGCAGGAGACGGTGGGGGAAGGTCTGGCAAATCCGTTTAGAAAATGCCAGGGTTTCTTCTAAGAAGAAATTTCATCCTGCTTCCCACTCAGTCCCTACCATAGGAAGCTTTGCATTTATTTGATCCTGATATGGAATTGGCCTTTCTCAGGGCTGGAGCACAGATTCCTTCTTTTGCCCCTCTTCCCTCAGCTATTTCATTGAATTGTCTTTTATAACCATTGCCATAGATCTAAAGAATATTTCCATTGTTGAAGCAACAATAATAAAATAACCTAAAGCAAACAAAAGTAGCACTACATGCATGGGCACTCTTTATGCAAGGACATGGTGATATGTCAGTTCATATCTGCTCCTGCTGTATGACAAAGCTGTGAAAGGCTGTTTCATGAGTGAGCAAACGAACAAGGATCCCCAGAGACTGCTCTGGTGGGACAGAATTTTGCAGAAAGGAGGCAGAGCTGAGTGTTGCCTGTTTTCTCAAAGACCTGGGGGAGAATAAACAACAAAAAGAACTAGCTCTGCCTTCTTGCAATCCTCATTTTTCTTTTTATACAGCCTCAGTTGCACTACAGAGAGGAGAGGCAGGTCAATCCCATTTCCAGGAGAGGGGAGAAAATCACAGTTAGTCATTTACTTCCTCCTTTCATCTCTGGCCTTTCCACTCCTTCATAAATGGGGAGGGAGTCCTGCCCAGAGCTGGCAGCAGGGCAGTGTTGCCCTGGGAGCAAACAGGCCACATCTCCTCCTGGCCCACCTCATCCCAACTTACTCCTCCAAAGGAGATGGGGATGTCCTGGCAAACTCTGAGCATCCCATGCCCTGTTCCCTGGGCTCTTCCTCTGCCCTCACCTGGAGCTGCTGCCTTCTCTCCTCAGGATTTCCCACAGACACATCATAAACCTCAACAATATTTTACATTCTTTCTTTATCTCATCTTCTCAGAACTGTCTCAGGTTTGCCTTGGGAGGTTTAAGTCCTGCATTTGAGCAAGGTGCACACACAGATCACAAGATGCCCACCTATGTAAATTCAACTCAATAAACTAAAAAGTAAACCTAAAAAGGAGTTCATCCACGTGAATGTTTTTAGCACTGTACAAAGTCACGAGCTAATTTAAATCCAGGTAGTCACAGAAGTGAAATAATGCCTTTATTTTGTGCCACATTTACCCCTGCAGTTGCTCATTATTGATGGACAGCAGCTGAGAAGTGACCCTGCTACTGTGATGGATGAAGTGCAGAAGTTTCTGGGAGTCTCTCCTCATTACAATTACTCTGAAGCCCTAACGTGAGTGTATTCCTGTTTTTATCTGCCCTGTGGGATCCCAGGGCACATTCCCTTCCACCAGGATCCCTAGATTATTAATTACAAACAGACAATACATCAGGACAACGATAAGTTTGAAAAGCTTGGGGTTCTCTTCCATCAGTTTCCAGGAGCTGAAGCCTGGAGTGTCAGGTGTGGAAAGTTTGGCTTAAGTGTTTTTATCATTCCAGTGGGAGCCTGGTGGCAGAGGTTGGGTTAGAAGCACTTGTTCCCTAATCCCATTTTCCTCTCTGGATTTCCATGTATGGCTGAGACTCCTGCAGGGCCAGGACTGGGCTGAATTCCCCTCTCCCCTCTTAGTCCAGCAGAAAATCGTAAGAAGCTTTTGCCCTGAGCCTCTCTGTGTGAGCAGCATCATCTCCTTACAGCCCCAGCCCTGGGATATCTGTGGGCTGGGGAGCCTGCCACTGCTTTTCCAATCCCTGTGCAAGCAGAGAGCATGAGCTCACATGGAGTGGGAAGCAGAAAAGTCTCTGCTTCACCTTCCCTGCAGGCTGCTCCTGAGGGAAACACAACCACGGACCTTCCGACTGCCCCACGCTGCTCCTCTCTGCTTACAATTACCATTTATTTAATGTTTCCTCTCCTGGGAGGGTTCAGTTTATTTATATCAGAGGTTCAAAGTAAGACTTCAGTGCTTTAGAAAGTTGTTCTGCCAAAGCCTTTTTCTAGGATAAGAATTTTGGATTTCAGAACGCAATTTTTTAAGTCACTGGTTTCCAAAGTGGATGGAGGGGAGGAGGAGTCTGATCAGAGCTGAGCTATTGATGTCTGAACAACTCACATCTGCACATCTGCAGTGCCTTCTGCTGGCTTTTTAAAATCCACACCCACAGACATACATCTTCCTTGCTGGAACTAAATTAAAGTCAGTGGAGTCGCACAGCATGAAGAAATTTGGCCTCTCATACTGGTTTGGACAGGAAAAATGGATTGTAAACAGATCCATAAAATTATGCACTCCCTGTTTAGAGGCATCAAGAATGCAAATGTGCTGTGGGAGCACAGACTTCTGCATGGATTTGGGATGGAAGGGGAAAAGGCATTAAAGTGTGTAGCTGCTTTCTGGCAGGGCCTGTCGAAGGGGAAAAGATTGCATAGGATTGTTCCTGGTCATTACTGCCTGACAACTGCACACCACACATTGTTAAAGGTGTCAGGAAGCAGCCTAAGGACCCAGTCCTGTGAACAGCACTGAGCAACAAGTCCATCACCCTGAGTAATTATGTGAAAGTCTTGCAGGAAAGTAAAATCAGCCCAGGCAGGAGAGAGGCACTACCCAGAGCCGTGGAAGGGGAGGAGAGGGGACACACAGGCAGGGCTGGAGGAAAACACAAGGTGAGAGGAAAATGTTCTCCCTTGGAGCCTGCTACATTCTGTCAGAAAATGAGAGAAGGATCCTCATGGTGCCATGCTTGGCTCTGCCCTCCCAGGCATTCCCTGCCTCTGGCAGCAGGTACTGCCTTCCCAAACCCTGCCTCTCCCCCAGGCTTACTCTGCAGGGAAGGGAAGATAACCAGGCCTCCGAAGATTCCTGCTGACAGCTCTAAAACGCTCCCCTGTAGCTTTAGCCTTAGGGCTATCACTATTTTTAAATAAATACTTCCACTGTGCCCAATTACATTTACAGAAGCCCTGAGAGTTCTGTGATTCCTGAAAGCTGAGGGTTGAATTCAGCCCAAACTGCCTCACCCTCTTTTCCCCTTCACAAACATGCACATCCTTTTCATAATATTCAATAAGCTCCTTCTGAGGCAGAAATATTGTTTGGGGCATAGTTTTGCAGTTTCCCTTTTACCCAGCACACAATATTGCTGCTCCTCTTGGGAAATTAATGCAAGGCAACTAAAGCATTTCACCATGCAAAGAGCAGATGGGAAAGGCCAAAGCAGAAATGAATCTATCATCAATATACCCATTTAATCAATGATTTATTTGTTTTTAATTGATACAGCTACAGAGACAATTTAGGAAACAAAGGTCAGGCCTGCATTAATAGGCTGGGCAAGCAAAAGCCCACACAGAAGGTTCACCCTTCTCCTGAAATTCTCTCACTTCTGTAGAGCAGCAAATTGCAGGTGCACCCGTGTTGTACGGACAGAGCAGGGGCAGGAAGGTGGTGTGTAACTAATTAACTCCCTGTCCCAGCCAATTACCCTTCATCCTTCTCCAACATCTGCTGAGCAGCAGGAATGTGCAGTGTTTGGATGGTTTATGCCTGCTGCAAGTCCCACAGCAATAAATCCCAAACTTAACGCCACGTGCTGTTCGTTCCTCAGCGTCTCCAAGCCTTAATCTGAGCCTCTTCTATCTCTGCCTTTCAGCCATCACAATCACACTGCACGTTTCAGATAAGGGCTGCTAAGACAGTGTTTATGCTACAATGCCATCTTAGGAACGAAAATGGTGTTTAGATGCAGTGATAGGGAGCAGCCAGCTTCTCAGGCAGGTTAAATCATCAGCACCCAACCTTCCTTAGGAGACCTGCAGGTCAGCACTTCACCTGTGTGTTGGACAGTAGAACAGGAATTACCCAAGGCAGGTAGAGCACAGAGGGAAAAACTTCCTGCCTCTAGGCACTTCCAAGGCACATTTGTGGGGAAAAATAAATCCCCAGAGTTTACACAGGAGAGGAAAGCTGTCCCCCACTCTCCTCAGAATTCCAGTCATCCAGAGAGATGTGTGCAGCTGTAATTGTGGGCTAACACTGATGTCTCAGTAGCCAGGAGCTGTTTCTGTAGCAAGGTCCTTTAAAAGGTATGATCCTCTGCAGGTTCGACCCTCAGAAAGGTTTCTGGTGCCAGCTATTGGAAGGAGGGAAAACAAAGTGCCTGGGGAAGAGCAAAGGTCGGAAATACCCACCAATGGACCAAGAGGTAAGGGCTTTTCAGACATTTAAGGGAGCAGTTTTAATATTGACCTCAAATAAACACGCTGACTTTATTTTTTGTTTCTGTATTTTCACTGGATTGATGTTTTTAAAAATCAGAAACTCGAGCTTTGAAGGGGAGGGCATTGAGTGGCCCCGTGAGATCCGTGGGCTGGCTTTCCTTTAACCCGATCTCGGTTTGTTCCCCCCGGTTCAGTCCCGAGCGTTCCTGTCGAGCTACTACCGAGAGCACAACGTGGAGCTGTCCAAGCTGCTGCACAGGCTGGGGCAGCCGCTGCCCTCGTGGCTGCGCCAGGAGCTGCAGAAGGTCAGGTAGCCCCGGCGGGCCCGGCCAGGACATCCCTGCCCCCGACCCCGCTCCTCCGGCTCGCTCACATCAGGACACCGCCTCCAGGACACCGCTCTTCGCAGCCAGAACTGACCGACAAACCATAAGAGAATAAATTAAAAAAGCCCCGAACCCAAACCCGACAAGTGTTCGTATGCACGTGCTGCCGGTGGAGCAGCATCGAGCCCTTTTGTAGCTCCCAGGAAAGCAGGCGGTCCCTGCACCGGCACGGACCAGAGACTGTGGGATGGATGGAGCTCGCACTGACACCTTGCAGTCTGGCAGACACGGGCACAGCATGGGAGCGGCTCTCGCTGGACTGGGAGGTTGGTCATCCGCTGGGCTCTGCCCACATTTGTTTTCAGATCCTTTTAAACCCCAAGCACTGCACTGCCAGCAGCCTAACACTGACAGCTCTGTTTCTCTCTGAAGCCTTCAGACCCTGGGTGGGTCATTTGGGGTCTCAGTCTGCAAGCTGGTGCAGAAAAATAACTTCATTGGCCTTTTTAAAATGTTTTGGACACAAAACAGTCTGCTGATCCGTAAACTCTTCTGTAGGCTTTTCTGGAGTTGAAAGACATACATATCTTCATTCCTGAATAGCTGCCTAAATCAGACACACACTTAGTTTTAAATATCTGCTTTTTGTGCCCACAGGGGAGTGAAAGGTTTACCAAAAACATGACATGAACTGTGCTTGGTTCTCAGAGCTGTGGGGGCAAGGTCAGCAAGGCTGGGCAGAAGCTCCTGCCTTGTCCTGTGTGGAGGTCATTGCTGACATGTGGAGGTGGTAAATACATGTATTTGTGTGTAAATACAAACACTCCCTTATCTGAGAGCTCTGCTGGCACCACAGATGACTGCAGTAATGAGAGCTTTGGATAACTAAGCCTTGGTCAGAGAAGAATATCTAAATGAGCCATTTGATAGAATTATAGCTGTTAAAATGCATTAGAATTGGCTCAGCTTTAATTAAAAGAGGACTGTCTGACTCTTGATTAAAAGCTAAATAAACATGACATTGGTTTCAGGAGCTTTCAAGGAAATGAGACAAACACTATAGAATCCAGAAAATTATTTCTTGTTCTTAGCATTTTCTATAGAAAGAAGTCTGCCTCTCCAACTCTCAGCTCTGCAATGGCACCATGTCCTGGAAATACACGGGATATTTTTATACCTCACTGTTATTTTTTGAGTTTGAATGGGCCTCACATTTCCGAGAGATCTCGTGTTCCATTGAAAACTGACATTTGAATTGACTCCTTTATGTGTTATAAAGATGAAATAACAGTATTTCCAAGTTTCATTCCCTCCACTTGTAACAGGAGCCATCAGCACAGAATTTCTCTGGACCACCATGTGACAGAGGAGCCTTTGTGAACTGTCTGGAAATGATCTCCTTTGCTTTTCTGCCTTTTTATGTCACTGACCACATAATCGTTGGGATTCTTACAGACCAGCAAAACAAAGGCAGCCAAAATGAAACAATTATTCATGGCAGCAGGGCTGTGGCTGGGAAGGATGGTGCTGCTCCTTCTTTCCTGTCTGCAAGCCACAGGATTCCCATCCTTCATGTGCTGCAGGCTGGAACTCAGCAGGAGCTGTACACACTGCTGCAGGGGCTGCAGCTGCACTTGGCTCCACTCCCCTGGAGTGGGATTCCTGAGGATGTGACCTGTGGGCCAGGCACAGGAGTCAGGGCCATGGCAGCAGAGTTGGTGATTAAAGCAGGGCTTTGGCCCTGGGAAAGCTGAGCTCACATAATTGAGGTTGTCTTTGAGAGAGAAGCAATCAGAACAGAATCCAAACCCCTCTAAATTATGCATTGACCTCTCAAGGTCTAAAATAAAGTTGTGGGATTAACTGCTCCAAGATGTTGTCTAATAAACCAAATTTGCTCTCTGATAGGGGAGCAGGCTGCCGAGTGTCCCCAAAACAAATTAAAATGGCGGAATTAGAAATTCTTGGGGGAGGAAATGGTTGTGTAATGAAAGCTGATGGGTCCAGACTCTCTGATGTGATAATAAGGCAGTGGGGATGTGCCCTGAATACAGAAGCAGGAGCTGAATGTTTCCTCCTCTTCCTTCCCCTGCTCCTTTCCCTCCCCATTCTGAGCCAGGGAGGTGGGGGAGCTTCCATCCCCTGAACAAATCAGCTGAGAACAAATGGGGAGTGGGGTGCTCATTTCCCCTCTGCTGGCCACCCAAAGGGGACACATCAACCACTCATTTACCACTCATCAGTTCCCATCAGTAACAAATTATGTTTAGAAGGGGCTTAAAATTGGTGTTTGTAGCAGGAATATGAGTGTGTGACATCTGTGTCAACCAGGGACAGCACAGGGACATAAATCAGCAGTGACCACATGGCTAATTCTAAATTTTGGGGTTTCTTTTACATGACTCTGTGTTCATGGAACAGGAATTCCCTGTCAGACAACATTTCTTACAGTCTTATTTCTCTTTTTGTGCTTCCAGTTCATCCTTTTAGTGTGACTGCAAAGGTGTGGACCTGCCCACGGACTCGATTCCTCCATCACTCTCCTATCCAGAAAAGCTGCCAAAAAGAAACAAGGATTTGCAAGCGACACAGATTCTGAAGTGTTCAGTGCTCCAGTGACTGGATAAGTTTTATAAGACTTACTATGATTTCTGTAGTATTTCAGAACCAAGGACATCCTGTGATAGAGCTGAGGAAAAAACTTCACTGTCTTGCCCAAGCTCTTTTTTAAACAATTTTCTTTCCCCTCCTACGTGACGACAGCAAATCCAGTTGAACAAATACTCGATGTTGAAACAGAAGGAATCAAAATAAATTTTGATCACTCAAAGTATTTTTGTTGGGGGGGTGGTGAGGGAGGTCAAGGGCTGTATTTGCTGGAATTGTTTTAAATAATTGATGTGCACACACCTGATTATGGGTTCTTCTCACTGCCACAGAATAAACACTTCTGATGGTGCATTACATTATCTTTGCTTCTTTCCTTAGACCCTCCTTCCCATTTCCTGAGCCAAAATCTGCCCTTCAACAACCTCTGCCATTATTTCCAATCATGCACCTTCCCAGCTCCTCCTGCCTCAGCATCTCCCTGAGGCTTCCAAAATGGTGGGATTTCCTGGCAGTGCCACTGACCTCCTCCTCCTCCTCCTTCTCCTCCTCTTCCTCCCAGGCAGGGCACGTGGATCCAGGCAAGTCTGACCCTTCACTGCTTGTTACACACATTTCTGGGCCAGCCCTCCCAAAGTTTGGCCTCCCCAAAACCCACAGGAAAGGGACTTGTGGCAGCCCCAAACAAGCTCTTGCCCTAATTAAAAATAATTTCCTTCCACTCTGTTTGAGGAATCTTAAAAGGCCCTGATGGCAGCTATTGCAAATTCCTCAAACTGTGCACTCACAAGTACGAGACAGATTTTTTCCCTCCCCAAAATCTCATAATGTTTCTATTTTTTGTTATAAAATATTCATTTGTTTTACTCATCTGTGTCAGAATGAGGTTAAATCGTATCAGAGTCAAGCATTCTTTCTACAAACCTTCCAGAACAGCAAATTCCACCTCCTGAGAGCTTCTGTCATTGAGCAAATTAGAAATGACATTACAGAGATCTCAGCACAAGTTTTGGCTTTTTCTTCTAGGTCTGCCTGTGCTTGCAGACAAAATTTTCAAAGGTAGCTAAAACTTTCAAAATATTTTAGAAGTCTAAGTCTGTCAAAAAAAAAAAAAAAAAAAAAAAAAGCTTGTAAGCCCTAAAAATCAACTGGCTTTCCATCAACCTTTCCAGGCCCAGGCAAGTTTCCTGTCTCAGTCCTATTTAATAAAACAATAGCAGAATTCTCCAAAAAATTTACTACTACAACACTCATCAATCAGACTATTCCTTCCTAGAACCTGGAAAGCACCAAAAAACTTGGGAGGTGATGTGTTTGTTTAAAGAGCTTTTTATACATGGAGGAGAGGAGAGCTCCTCTTTGTCAGTCCTGTAAATATCCAAATCCCAGTCAGAAACTGATTTATAGAATGGCAGAAATGAATTCTGCATATAATTTATACTCCTATTTCCGCTCATGAGGAATTAAAGACTTCCCAGGAAACCAGATTGGTATTTGCATTTCAGTCAGCTGCAGCTGCTGGGTGGGAAGAAAAACATTTAAAACATCTCAATAAACTCATATCTGCCACTTTGTGTTTGCAAAGCTGTTTGTCCTGCTGCAGCTCCCTCTAAGCAGACATGGGCCTGTTTTTAGTGCTCCTATTTCTCTGGGAATGGGAAGGTGACACATTAATACACAAATCTGTCTCCATCACAGAAGGGCAGCTGGGTTTATGGGCTGCTCAGAGGTTATTCTCAGCCAGGGGAAGGTCAGCAGTGGGTGGAGTGGGATTTCTCAATCTAAGATGCAATTCCATAAAATGCTGTGGGGGTTGAAAAGTGTGGTTTATAATTTGGGAGATAATTGCACGCCATCCAATTGACTTTGTACTTGCTACTTCTCACAGCCTGGTGGATGTTCTGCTGTCTTGCAGAACTTATCTGTAACACACATTCCCTGCTGGGTAATTTAGCTTCCCTTCAGAGCAGGAGCTGAGTGCAAGGAAGAGCTGGATGTTCCAGGGGATGAGTTTTTACAGAACTTGCTCTGAGGCAGATATTTATTTACAGTTTTCCTTTAATTCTGTGCCTGTGTTTCACTGTGTTTGCCTTGACTGGGGAATCATCTCCATATTAAATCTCACACCCTCCTAAGGCACACAATTCCCATCAGCATCAGTGACAATTAAATATTCTGGTGAAGGAGAGAATAAACCCACCAACAGAAAATGTTATTTAATGACATTGTAGCTGCAGCACATCTTCCTGCAGAGCTTTGTGTAATCACACCAAGTAAGCAAAGAGAAATTGTTCTGCAACGTGAAGTGTTTAAAATTTCATAAGCAATCTGATCTTAAAAAAAAAGCACAAGATCACCTTTTGGATACCTTTTTATTTCAGGAGAGTTTTCTGTCTCAGATTTTGGGTTTTCTCTCTTCCTTCAAGGAAGTGCTGTACTCTACTTCCCCTTTGTGCTTTCCTACTCACCCCCTCTCCTTGGGGCTACTTCTCATCATCAACATCTTCTCATTCACCTGCAAATTCCAATCCCAACCAAATTTCTTCCTTGGCTAACTTCTGCTCCCTGCCTCCAGAGAGGAAAACTGCAGCTCTCCCAAGGAAGCATCACCTTTCATTCCCTAGACTGTACCTAGGCCATACACACTTTAATTACTTTTAAGTTATCCCAGTTGATTAAGATGTGTTCCAGGAGTGAGCTGAGGATGTCTTTGATGTGGTTTTCCTGCACAGCCACTATTCCCAGAGTTTCCCACTGTTGCAGTGCCCAGCAGCCATGCAGGGAAGCTCTCTGGCCATAAAGCACAGCAGAGCTGCATGGCACCGTGTGTAAATCTGCCATCATTAGGCTGGGAGCTGCAGTTAAATTATAAATTGTCATCCTAAGTAGGAAGAACATTTTTATGGATCCTGGCTCACCCTCTGCAGACTTCAGCTATTTCCAGTAACTGCCACACAGAACACACTAAAATTTGTCAGCTGCTCGGAAAGGGAGAGTTGAGCCTGGAGACTTAATTCCCTTCAATCTTCTTAAAAGATATGATCCAATACCTGGGGATGAAAGCTCAGGAAGGCACAGGGAGGCAATCCAAAGCAGCCAGGACAATCAGGACGGACAAGCACCTCAGCACAACACTCAAACTCATTTCTCCAAAGGTCAGACTCACACCCAGGAAGCCACCTCTTACATTTCCCTCCATGTTAGAAATGTGGCAGAAGAGGAAACATTTGGAGGCTTGCCTGGATTGCTGTGGGAAGGTGTCGTGTCAGGGCTTTAACACAGACCACGTTGTCACATTCTTTCTAAAGCCCATCTCATGACAAGCAATTTTTTCCCCCCCTCCCACGTGGGACAAGCCAAGACATACAATTTTGACAGACATGTTTTATATTGGTGACATCCTGTGACAGTGTTTTGGCTCTGGTGTGCAAAACATCTGTAGAGCAGAGGATTTTTATTACCACAGGAGCCTGCTCAGCAGCTGAAGGTTTTAGTGTGGATCCTAAATCACCATTCCTGTAGTGCTGCAGATCCTTTTTTCCAAAATAGCTCCATATTTTCATAAACCCCCAAGTGCTTTTACTTAAGGCTTGGCACGCTCACGGAATGGAGCCAAGCACTGATCAGGCAGGGAGGTGAATTGTGCAGGGTGAGCCCATGAGTGGGCTCAGAACAGAGGCAGCAATCAGGAAAATATTGTCATTTAGAGTGCTTGTTTATAGGGAAATCCCTGAGGAAGAGAACTGTGTGTCCTCTTGGAAATCTTACCTGTGCACAGAAAATTTCCACAAAGACTTCACTGCCTTTACAGCTCTGACAGTCTGCAAACTGCAGCTCTCAGAAGCTGTCAGAAAAGCACAGGCTGGGCAATCCTCACCCTTCCCTCCACAGCCAGGCACTGACACACTGCACAGGGACCTGTCCAGGCTGTTCCCATCCTCTGCAAATGAGAAACTCATTTTATCCCCTTGACAGAGACCACCCTGGGGAGCTGAGCTCTGAGGGAAGGGAAGTGAAGCCCTTAGCAGCAGCCCACTCTGTGTAGGTTTTTTTTATAAAACATTATTTGACAAAACACCGAGTGCTAAAGTAGAAATATCCCTCGCAGACTTGACTTTGCCATGGACCTATTTAATACTGGCACATTAAACACGTTTTTATTTTACACATTAAAGAATAATAATTCTGGACACTTAACAGTGACACAATGAAGACATTATAAAATTTGGTAATGGACAATAAAACTACTTTCATAAGTGCCCAACCTTAAGTACATCCATTTTCTGGTTTCCTTCCAGTGTTAAGTTTTGCACTCTTGCACCTCCAATTACAGAGCTTAGTGCCCATTTAAAATGACTCTATTTTGCCCACAGATAATTCCCTTGCATTTTGGCTGCCTCTTCCATTTGCCACCTGTTGATTAATGGCCTCAATAATTTATTTCTTTGTAACTCTGTTGTTTTTCCAATGGAAGAGCTGAATGGTGGGGCAGACACCCATCCCCCTGTGTAATAAAGATGCAGAGGAAAACTCTGCAGTGTCAGGATTACAGAAGGCTTTCCCAGAAAGCAGGGGCTGGGCACTGCAGGGAAGTGTCTGCTGGCACCCGAGGGGAAAGCTCAGAGATCCAGCTTGGCCCTTTGCTGCACTGCTGAGAACCAGCACTGCACTCAGAGACTGTGGGTGGGGAGAACACCGTAAAGGCAGGGAGAAATGACTGGAAACAGGGAATAGGAAATGAGTAACACATCCCTGAATGAGAAAGCACTTCTTTGGAGAGAGAATTCTGCCTATGGAAAAGAAATCTGGGGCTCCTAGCAAACCAGCCCAGGAAAACCAAGCCCACGAGATGCTCTTCAGGGTCCCTCCCAAGCCAAAGCCATCCCCGAGCCTATGAACTGCCATCTAAAATCCAGCTGACCTGACACCTGCAGCATTCCCCAAATTAAAAAGCATATTCCAGTCTCTCCTCACAGCACACAGGTTCCATGAGCTCTGGCAGAGGGTTAAGCTTGTGTCTAATTTCAGAGGCGACTGCGATGTATTATTTTAGCAAGTGAGAGTAGGAGAAAATTGGCAGCGGTGCAAAGAATGAGTCCTCAGCCAAGGGAATTCAGTGGCACAGGGATTGGATGTCCTACCTCAAGAGGTACTTCTGCAGGGCCTGCAGCACAGGAGCAATTCCAGGTTTGGATCCTCACTGTTACTGAATGTTGGAGGGGTGCTGGAGGTGCTTTCAGACACGAGCCAGCTGCTGGAAGCCCAACCAGCCTGGCACGGCTTCACCAGGAATTCCCACTGCTCTGGGAGCTCCTGGGGTCCAGCACAGCATCTCCCACGGACAGGGACATCCCTGGAGGTGCTGACCCACAGCTCACAGAGGGGTTTTTTTGGCTGCAAGTTCCCAGGGAAAGCCAAGGCTCCCCTTTGGAGGCCGTGTCTGCCTCAGCACAATTAGCGCAGTGAATCGCACCCGCGCTCCCCAGCCTCCCAAAATTACCAAAACTGGGAATCCAAATCTGATCTCCAACTGCTGCTCTGGAGCTGGAATCATTCAGGGTTTAAAAGCATAATCCTGTTATGGTGACAGAGTTTAAACATTTCCCTTCTCCACCGGAGCAAAGACGACAGCCAGCACCACGACGGGATCCCCACACCAGGCTGGGAATGCTCAGGAGGAGCCTCTGGAAAATCCAGCTGCATGGCTGTAGCTACAGCCAGGGCAGGGGAGGTTCATGCCCAGCTCTGCACTTCTAGCACCACAGGAAGGAGAAAATAGGGATTGAAGGAGAAAACAGGGATCAAAGGGAAAAGCCGCGTTAATCTCCAAAGTCCCAAATCGCCGCTCCAGGAATAAGAAGCGTAATGCCCTAAAATCCTTTGGCTGATCCCAAGAAGCCAGGATGACTCAAGGGTCTTGAGTCACAGACCACGCAGGAAAAGCTGCTCTGTGAATGGAGCTGCACGGAGCAAAGCTGGAGTGAGGCGATTAGGGCTGGAAATCAGAGCAGGTGCTTGGAAAATTCTGACAAATTTTCCCAACTGCTGGAGCTGAAAGTCACCAGAAAAGTTAGAGATTAAAACACAGACCTCAAAATCAGGCATTGTGCCTCAAAGCAGCTGCCAACTCAAAATTTAATAACCACATTTACACACATTTGCTTTGCTTTGTCTCCTCACAGCATTTCCTGCTGGTGGGTAAAAATCCCAAATTCATTACTGCGATAAAATCATGAAATCAGGGAATCCTTAAGGTAGGAAGAGACCTTTAAGATCAAGTCCAAACATTACTATTAAAAGAAAAAGGGGAGGTGGGGAAAGCTCTGCCAAGACATTAGCTAAGGTTCAGCCAGATTTAGCTAGAAATTAGCACAGCATTCAACTTCTCCTTTCCTCGCACCTCTGAGTATCTTGCAAATGTTTAACAGTGAATTCACAAAGTGACCTTTGGGTTTTTTGGGCTCGAGATGAGTATTTCTTTAGGCAAGGGGAGAATGAAAAGTGGGATAAATACATGCCCATAGGTGCAGAGTATGACAGGTTAAAAACAAGATCCCCCCAGTGCAAAGTTCTCCTGTGTGCCAGCCTTCATTTCCCCACCAGCCCAGCAGAGAAGGAGGCACGTTTAATTAAGTGCAGGGTAAGTATGGAAAACTGAGTTGAAGAAACAAGGAGGAATAGGATTATTCTAATCCAATATGACATAATTAAATGCAGGAATCAAAGGCTCTTAGTGGCACAGAACTTGTTAGAGCCTTGAAGTGGGTATTTGCACTTTATTCTGACATGCTGCAGCCTCTTCACAAAACCAAAGCTTTTTCAGAAGGGATGAAAAGGTGACAGAGACTTTCCTAAATCACTTGGGAAAAGGCAAAACAAGCAAAAACCCTCCATAAAACAACATTACAGCAAAAGGCTGTTCCTCAAAAACACCCAGTAAAACAAAAGCAAAAAAAAAAAAAGCCCTGACAGCACTGATGTTGAAATTATTTTGAGATCTTTTTTCCAATTGTGTCTTAATAATAATAATCTTCCAAACTATTGGTATCGGCTACCAGAAGGAAATTTGCCCTCTGCAAAGATGATTCCAGGGAATGCCTGAGGAACAGAGGATTTTAGGCATTAATGAACTCATGAACTGGCAGGTGTATTTTGTGTCTGAGCTCCAGTTTTGGTTGGGTTAGTTTTGGTGGGTTTGGAGGAGGGGCTGGAATGATCTCACACCATCCATGGTGATTGATGTGGCTCAGGGATCTGCACCACCCAGGGATGATGCCCTGGAGCTCACTCCCTTCTCCCAGGCAGGTTTATAATTTCCAGCTCCAACCCCATCCCCACACCTCCCAACACTGGCTGCAATAACTGCATTTAATCCCAGGAACCAAGCTGGAATGTTCCACTTGTTTCACTCACATCCTTCACTTCTCAGTGCCCCCAAAACACGAGAGGCGCCTGCAGATGGAGACAATTCCAGCTTCTGCACTGACTCAGGAGATAAACAGAGGTGAGTCCTTGAGGGGTGGCCTTGCTGCCTAATTCTGAATTATGCTGAGCACAGCCAGCATTCTGAGTGGGGAAAGTTGTGCCAAGGCAATGGCTGGAGTGTTTGCAGGAGTGAGGTTAAATCCTGGCACTAGCTCCCACTTTCCATACCAATGAAAAGTAATCCAATTCATTTTTTCAATAATTCAATACTAAACCAAATTCTGATTGGATTAATAGAAGGATGTCAGGAGTTGTCTTCCCAGGGTTGGGGTTTGGGGATTTTTCCTGTTTTGACATTCTTTCCCTTTTAGCTGTCATCCTTGTTTTCTCTGTTCCCAAGACGGGAAAAGAGGACAAGAGGTCAAAAGAGAAATATATTAGATCTGCCCACTTGCTAAAAAATAAAATAAGACCCAACATCCCCCCCAAGCTCTTATCATGTTGTTTGGTTGGGGTTTTTTTTCCAGCTTCTTAGATGAAAAAATAGAGAGGAAAACCAGGGCATTTCTTTCCTTTGAACAGGCTGAGAGACAGAGCGGGAACACACAAAAATTTATTGTCATCCCTTTCTGGGTAATCAATACACCTGAAGAAGTGCTTCCTATCGATCCCCCAGCTCCTGTATCCTTGTGCTGGTGTCAAAACCACATCCAAGGATCCTGGGTGGTGTAAAAACTGCAAATAAAAGGCAACGTGTCTGTTGTGATGTATTGATTACTTGGCTGTAAAACCATTGGGAAGAGTTATCCCTGGGTGCCTGTCTTTTATTGCTGCCAAAGGCACGGTGCTCTGCTTGGAAGCTCTGTGATACTCACAGGGACCAGATATTTAGGGAAGAAGAGCTCTGGGAATAAATACTGTGGCTCATTTTAGCTGCCTGAGTATCAAACAGATTTTTTTCTGGCAGGCTTTGTTTGGAGCGTGAGGAATCGTCTGTCTCCCGCTGTGGAAAATCTCCTTTCCCCCAGGGGAGCAGTGTCAGGATCGCTGAGGACTTGGCTGCTCTGTGGCTGTGGATGGGCACAGAGGGGCAATCCAGCCTGACTCTCCCTCAGCCCCTCTCCCACTGAATTCCCAGGCTCCTTCTCCCCTGCCGGGTGCACAGCCCCACAGTGCCACCTTGCTCCAGGCAGGGCAGAGCTGGATCATTTCTCTCCTGACTCACACACCACTCCCCAAAACGTATAAATGCATTTAAAAACCCCAAAGCAATAAAACAAACCCACCCTGCTCACCCCAAAGCACTTTTCCACCATCCAGCCCTGGTGCAGACAATAAACTTTTCCATCCCAGCCCAGGAATTGGCTCCCTGGGCAGTGTTCCCAGGATTATAAAGCCCTCTGGTGCTGCCCTCCACCAGCTTTCCCCCTGCTGACCTGTGAGAGGAGAGGGCTAAAAGTACCCAGGGACTCCCAGAGCTCCTGGGAGTAGCATTTATACACTCCTAAAATGAATCAATGTTCCAGGGCAGAGCTGCCACGGGCAGTTCATGCCCTAAAACCTTACCAGGAGCAGGCTCAGTGTGGTGTCCAGGTGTGAAATGTGCTGGATTGTAGACTTGCAGCTCCTTCCAGTCTCAGACACCTCCTGCCACCCTGCCCAGAAAGCAGCTCCAGGAGGTGACTGCCACCCCTGGGGACAAACCTGACACAAAACTCTGCTCACACAGGTGCTGGCAGCCACTCCCAACCCGGGGCTACCTCAGCAACACCAACCTGAAGGGCACAAAAGGTGTTTCCTGCTGGAAGATCGCTCCTAGTGGGAAGGCCAGCTCTCCAGGGCAGTGCTAGAGAAGAGAGAGAAGTTTTTAATGCCCTTTAAAAAAAAATTCCACAAGCAGGAAAGCCATAAAATCCTGAAACTTGCTTAATAAAAGGCTGCTCCTGGATGATACAGCATTAAATGGGTGAACTTTAAGACAGTTAAAGGATATACAACCTGAGGACCACAAATGTATCTATGCACTCCTTACCTGTCCACAAATAAAGCAGCAAAGCTTGGGAAAAAAAAAAACAAACAAAAAAAACTGGAAGAAATACAGAGAAATATTGTGACTATGAGCTGCAATCCAAAGAAGATTCCTGCATAATGAATTAACTAGAATTAAATTACTGAATTTAGGCTTTTAAATTTTTTCTTAATTCCTTAAGCTCAAAGCTGTCATAAAGCCTATGATACTGCAATGCCTGGAATACTTAAAAGCTGCCAAGGAGAGAACCTGCCTTTATTTTTTATGGATTAATTACGTGGTGCTGGGTAGGAGGCTTTGCTCTTGCAGGGCCACCTGCTAATCTCATTATAAAATGTCTTGTACTGAGTCAGGAACGGTGATAAAGCACCCAGTGAGGCTGCACAGGTACAGAGGGTGCTTGCAGAGCTGCTGTCAGTGCTGAACCTCCCTGTGCTCTCTTCACTCACCTCCTGGCAGGCAGTGATGAGCAGTGTGAGGAGAGCAGGACCCCCAGAGAGGCCCCTGAAAGCCTGTTCACTCCCCAAAATATCCACACAGCTGCACTTCTTCCTGGGACACTGCAGAGCCTTTTGCCATCAGCACTGAGGTGAGATGGGGCAGTGCTGTGATCACTTCTGCCCTGCCCTGAGGTTTGCCTGAATCCTCATCAATCCCAGAGCCTGAGCAGCACTGCTGGAGCAGAGTGAGCCTCTGGGTCACCCTCCCTGCCTTGGCTCCTGCAGAGCCAGAACCTGCTGTTAAATCTCCCCTTTTTCCCCCAGCACTCAGCCAAAACCAAACCCAGCACAGGCCCAGCAGAACTTCGGGTTTGTTTGCTCTCTGATCCAGCAGAAATTGAAGAGGGGCTCTGAAAACAAAGCCACCTTTGTGGCACCTGTCAGCAGAGTTTTATTATTGTTTCCATCCTGATGGCTGCTGAGATAAAAGGAGGAGCTCTTTCAGATCACACAATGGATGTAATTTAATAAGTGATCAACACAGTGGTGGTGAGCTAAGAACTCTACTGTTCTTTCCCCTCCCTTTCCCCATTTGTCTCTCATCCCTCACAATTCCCAGTGTTAATCCTTGTCTGGCCAGGGAGCAAACAGGAGGTGCTGGGCAGAGCCACATCCCCTCATCCCCCACTGCAGCCACAGTGGATGGTTTGGTGCCTACCTGAATCAGGAGCTCTTCTGGAAAACAAAGATGATTTTCTGGAATAGAAGAATTGAGGTTTGCACTTTTATTTCCCTTCTAATTAATTATTGTACCTCTTCCTTTATCTATCTCTGCAATAAAAATCTGCAGAATCTGGGGTCCTCCTGTGGGAAGGATGTCACCACCTGGTTTTTCACCCCTGACCCCCTGAAACCAAACCACAAACCCGGTTTCAGCCTCCTCACTGCAGGAAGCCGAGTGCTGACAGCTCGGCTGTGTGTGAATTGCAGGAGCAGTGGGGTGGGGACTCACAGACTCACAGCTGGAACACCCAGGGCTCCTGTTTCCCACCCCATCCAAACAGCAGCTGCCTTTCCAGAGCTGGGAGAGCAGGGTGTGCCCAGATGTGCTCCTCTGTGTCCTGCCCCCTCACAAGGCACGCCTGACAAAGGGCTCCCTGAATTTCTCACAGAGTTCCCTCATTTTGGGGCTTTCACAACCCAGATTTTCCTTATCCAGAGGTGCTTTTGTCCCCAAGGCCTCCATGAACAGATCCAGCAGCAGGAAAGCGCTGCTGGCATTGCACAGTAACACTGCAGCAGTGGGAAAGCCACAGAGGTCCAAACACATCCAAACCATTCCCCAGCCAGCCAGGGACTGCAGCAAAAAGCTGAGCTCCTGAGGAGGTGCAGAGGTAAGCCAAACCATAAAATCCTGGAATGGTTTGGGTCGGAAGGGACCTTAAACATCATCCAGTCCCAACCCACCACCCACCATCCCAGGTTGCCCCAAACCTGGACACTTCCAGGGATCCAGGGACAACCACAGCTTCTCAGGGCACCCAGTGCCAGGGCCTGCCCACCTGCCAGGGAGGAATGGAAGGATGGAGTTCAGGATAGGGCTGGATCTCCAATTCCTTCTTTCCCCTCCTGCAGGGCCAGGCCCACCCCAGGCTCCCCACACGCTGTCCCGTGGCTCTGCTGGCTCCCACTGGATCCCCTTGGGCCACAGAGGATTCCCATTCCCAGCAATGTGCACTGGGGCCAATTTTGGAATCATTTTGGGCACTGTGATACTTTGTTCTGTAAATGTTTACCCGGCCCACATCAGTCTGTTCACTCCCAGCAATCTGCACGGGAATGAAAGGGAAATGGAGACAGGCTCTGCTGTACAGATGCTCACAAAACTGCCAGAGCTTTGGATCCAGGCACTCAGAAGGCATCTCATCGTTCCCCTGATTTATCTCGTGTTGTTCCAGCCAGAGAAAATAAAACCTGAAATAATTCCATCATTTTTGATGTCCAGCCTTTTATGAATTCCAAGGGACATTTGTGGGAACGCTTCCCACTCAGCTTCTAATTTGATGGAGGTTATTTGAAACATGTTGAATATTTTTTTCCTCTCTTTGCAGATAAAACAGCCCCTCCAGGAGGATGTGGAAATAAATAGCAAGCGAGGGAGATGAACAGAAACCTTCACTCATAAGGCAAAGATGGGATTTTTGCAGGCTATCATGTTTTTCCCTATGGAATGACGAGTTCTGCAGCAGCTCTAAGAGCCTGAGGAATATTCCTTGTTTGAATCCCTCTGTTTATTTAAGTCTCAGAGTCAAGGGCTGGCAGATTGAACCTGCTTTGCTCATTCCTTCCACCAAAGTTTAACAATTTGGTCAAAACCTGTGGTTTCAGGTGCATTTCTGTAGCACAACTCAGCATGACACTTCCTTGGAATTGGATTCAAATGTAAAGATTGATTCTGGCTTAATCTTCAGGGCACACAGGAAAAGGCAAAAACCAGTAACCCATGTTAAGCTCTCATTATCCCTAGATTTGAGTAAGTTCTTAATATATTTAGAGAGCAACGCAGGAACATTTTAACAGAATTTTTTCCATCTGCTCTACTGGGAAGCAACAGCGATTAATTTTGAAAATATTTACAAATTTTGCTTTGCAATTACTCTGTGTTTTGCAATTATTTGTAAGCCATTCATTTCTGCAAATATTTATCCTTAGAGATGGTGATTTGGCTATTCCACTAGGAAAAAATAATTACTTTTCCTCATTTCTGCAGCCGCTCTTAAAAAAGAAAATCTCTTTAGAGAGGGAATCCCAGATGGTTTGTGTTGGAAGGGACCTTCAAGACCATCCAGTTCCCAGCCTCTGCCATGGGCAGGGACACCCTCCACTATCCCAGGCTGCTCCAAGCTCCATCCAACTGGCTTTGGAAAACTCCAGGGATGGAGCGTAGAGGGAATAACAGGGGCCATTGCTTCCTTGTTTTTGCTCCAGGTCTCACCCCTGGAGCTGCTCAGATCAGAACCTCCAATCCCCAGGTTCACCACACTGCTCCCAGTGCAAGAAGGGAAAAGCCTGACTTGGAACCATTTGTCCTGTCCTGGTACCTCCAGTAGACATCCGGAATTTAGGCAGTGATCTGATGCAGAGTTCCCTTGTGAAGTTCAGGTTGAAGAGCCCTGATTAACCAGGATAACACCCTGGGAAGCAGAGGAATTTCTGCTCACCCTAAGCCAACAGCTGGGCTTCAGCCCAGGATCCTCAGCCCTGTGGGTGCTGAGTGTTCCCTGAGCACTCTGGGCACTGCAGGACGCATCCAGCAGGCTTGTGATGTTTGCCATCAGGACAGTGCTGTTCCCATCCCGTTTATTCCAGACAGGAGCTTTGCCAGGGGCTCAGAGCCCCCCTGGGGTCCCTGACAAGCAAGCAGGCTCTGACGGGAGAGCAGCGGGAAGCTCCCGCAGCCCGGGCCTCTCCTCTCTGCAGCTCCCACTTCAGGCACGCTGTCATCCTTCTGTCACTGCTGTCAGTGCCTCCAGGGAACGGGAATGAGAGGGAAAGAGAGCACAGCTCTCAGCAGCATCGCCCTCCTCCTGCCTGACAGCAAATCCCCAGCTCCTCCACGCCGGCTGATGATCCCCATCAGCGGCGTCTCTGTCGTGCAGGCAGTGATCCAGGGAGCAGAGGGATGTGGTGACAATCCAGAGGGTGGTGGCAGGCTGGGGAATGAGCTGTGGGTCAGTGCACGGGGCACGTTTGTCCTCATTTGTACACAGGCTTTGACTCTGGGTTTTGGTCACTTCATTTCTCTGCCACAAAGGCTCTGACTGAAGGGACTCTGCAGGTGCCGATCCCGACTGTCCCACAGCTGTTCCACAGTGACCATCCCAGCAGTGACCAGTGCTGTGGGCTTCAGGGCCAGCCTGGATGGGCCTTGGAGCAACCTGGAGGAGTGGAAGGTGTCCCTGACCAAGGCAGGGGCTGCAACAAGACAAGCTTTAAAAACCCTTCTAACCCAAACCATTCCAGGATTTTAGGATCGTACAAGAAAAAGCTTTAGACCCTATTCCAGGAAGAACTGCAAATATGAGGTCAGGAATGTAAATATTCCCCACAAAGGCACTCACCTCTTGATGTTTTAACCAATCCTCCCCAAAACCACCAGGAACTTTGCCCCAAACAGACTGTGAGGCACCAGACCCCCTGGAGCACAGGGAATGGCTGTGAAATGTGTTAAAGCAACAGGAAAATAGCTGCAACATCTGAAATTCCAGCTATCTTGGGAGACCAAAGCACTCCTGCTCAGAGCTCCCTCCTCATCCATCGGGAAGGCCTTGTCTACACGGCAGCACCTGTGGCAGATAAAAATCTCTGACAGTGTTTTACTTCCCAGAGCTCCATCCAACCTGAGCACATGAACCTCTGTCCCACAGTCCATCTGTTCCAGCCCCAGGATGTGGCAGAACATTTTGTAAACGGGGATGTGACCAAAACCATCTCCCATGGCAAAACTGCCCCATCCCTGTCCCATTCCCTCGGCCACCAACACCCCCAGGCTCCCCTTCTGGAGCAGCACCAGATCTGTGGGCCTGTCTGGATTTATTCCTGTGCCCACCTTGTGTGGGAGGAGGAGAGATTGGAATGACTGCTGAAACTGAGGAGCACAGGCCATTCTACTTCTGTTATAATTGGGAATTCTGACAAATCATTTTTCCCCCAAGCTTCTGGCCGGTAGAATGATTTAAGACACAAGGATTTCAGTCAAGCAGGGTAGGAAAGGATTTTTCCCAGCCCAGAGCAGTGGCCAGCACAGCCCCTGTGCATGGATGTTTATTATACACCTCATTTACCCTGATCTACAGCTAACACTGAACCAAAGCCCAGAGCCTGTCCAAGTCACATTTCCCTACATGGACAGAAGCATGTCCTCCATCCCTATCCAGCATCATTCCACCCAGTTATCCTTGCCTCTGCCTCCCTTCCCTTAAAACTTTGGGTCTTGTACTGTCTCTTCTCCAGTCTACAGATCAAAAGACTTGGAGCAGAAAGATGAAAAAGCAGCACTAACCTCTGTGCCCCTTGGATAACACCTGGATTTCTCCAAGGCTTCTCTCCAGCCACACCAGCTCCTGCACTCCTTAACCTCCTCCCTGTAACTTTTCCACGGTTTTTGTCTGTGCCACAGGGGATTTCTTACCTCTGTGCATCTTCATGAACAGGATGTGTGTACAGCAGTGGAGCTCCAGGAAGCACAAGGCAGAGTGACAGGGCTGCAAATCCAAGTGCTCAATTTCACAGTCCAGCTCCCCGACATGGAGACAGCCCCGTGTCCCTCGTGCATCCTCCAGGCCTAAGGTGTTCAGCAATTTATATTCATCAACCACCTGACACACATTTTTATGGATTAAACTTCCAGCCTGGAGCCTATTAAAACATCAACAGACAATGCAGAAGTTATTCAAAGCTCTAACCCCCCCGCCTCTGTCACTGCAGGCAACCAATATCCTCCAACAGGGGTTTAATACCTGCACCCAAAACATTTGGGATTCGCTTCAGAAGGGGGAGGATTTGGGGAATACCTCCACTGGCAGCAGCTGCAGCAGGAGAATCTGGTCCCTTGTGTTTCTTCCACCTTTTCCATCCTCTCCCAGGACCTCCAGCATTGCAGCTGCTGCCTTTGCAGCTAAATGCTGCTGTGAGTGGAAGCCAGGCCCTGGAGCTTCAGGCTATTCCCAGGATATGTTCTCACCTCTTTTGCAATAATTTTTCCTATATACACACATATATATATGTATAAGCAGTCAAATAGCACAGCCTGGTGCAGGCAAATATCCCACCATACCAAGGAAGCTTGAAGCACAAAGCACTGCTAGAACAAAGCCATGCATTTAAAACAGAACCAGGAGGAAAATGGTCCTGGGGGGAATCACAGGAATCATCCCACAGCATACTGCACTGATACAGCACCATGGATTGTGCATGGCTTACATGGAAATAGGACACTGGAATTCAACTCCTTCACTTCTCTCAGGGGCTGAATCATGAATGCTGATGAAAAAAGACCTGAGGTGCTCAAGCTACAAAACCCAGAGTGCCTTTCCCCAGATTTTTGTATTGAAATGCATCCGAAATCTCAGAAGAATCATTCCCATGAGGAGCAAGGTCAAGCCAAGCAGAATTCCTTCTCAACCTTTCAAGCACTAGCTCGCTTTTTAATTTCTTTTTTAAGCTATTGCAGAATCCATTTGGGTTGAAGATGGATGTCAGAGCAAAGCCATTAAACAATGGCAAGGATGCTCTGAACAACCTCCGAAGTGGCCTTGAGGGGGTCAGGGTGTTAATTCATCAGGAACCACGTTATTTGTGCTATCTGATGATTTCCACTGTGACTCATTTGAACCTTTCCCGAGTTAGGGATGCACTGAGGAAAGGAATACACTGAAATCTTAAACTGGCAACTATTCTTCAGTACTTAGTAACTGATTACATAATTTACTCCATGCAATCTACACTAATTTTGAAAGGGAAAATGTGTGGAGAAAATGTGCTCATTCCCCAGCCAGGAAGGTGAGAAATCCCTCCATCAAAAAAATCCAGGGGTTTAAAAACATTGCCAATTCTCAAATTCATCTTTGAGAGAGAGGATGCAGCAGAATCCAGGGGTAAGACATGACCTTGCAGAATTATCCCTGCCTAAGGTCACCCTTGTTTGGCAAGGCTGACAAAAACTGGTACTTGGGGTTATAGGTGCATGCAAGGATGTTATTCCCACATCCAGAATAAATCCCTGCCTGCCCATTCTGGCTATAAATTTATATCACATTTCCCTGACTCCTTTCACATCCACATTTTCTTTCCCTCAGATTTAAAGCTGTGGAGAACAGCAGATCAGGAATGCAAGGCCTGTCCTGGGCACAGTGCAGGGGCTGCAATTTCATCCTGGGATGGGGCTGCTCCACCTGAATCCTGCCTTTGTGCTGGGGGCACCAGTGGGAACCTCTCCCCAATCCCTGAATCAGCCCCTTGTGTTCATTACAGGCAGCACTCCAGCTCCTCACAAATCCACATCTCCAAAGGCATGGGGAGGAAAGCCAGGGCAGGGCTGGAGCAGGATCCACCAGAGCTGCAGGCAGTGTGACTTCATCCCCCAGCTTCCCCCTTAGCAGGGGTGCCACCCTCCAAGCCTGCCATTAGTCTTTGCCAGGGAAATTCCCTGTAAAATAGAGGAACTTCCCATTCTCCTAAGGAAAAGTAAACATTACCCTTCTCTTTTCCCAGCCTCCGATCCCAAAGCCTGGCATATGCCCAGCCTCTGGTGGCAGAGGCCTGGTTCTGCCCTCAGAGCCCTGCACAACCCAGGAGATGCAAATATTGGAAATTAGGGGGAAAACACCTCTCCTAAATCACAGGGATCCTTTGGGACAACGGTAACACATAGAAGGCTCCACTTGATTTATTACAGAGATCAAGGAACAGGGATAAGGAAAAGGATGCTGCAGGAGGGCTCAAATCCCAGCTGCATTACTAGTGACAATATATAATAAAGAACACTTTACATCCAACAAAACCCCTTCCCAGGGAGGCAGCTGCAGCTCTCTGGGAGATGCCAAGAATCTCGCAGTGCTTCCCTTTATTCTTTTGCAGTTTTCTTTTTTTGGGGAGATCTCTGCTGATGAGCGTTTTCTGAAGGTCGCCCAGCCCCAAGAGGCAGCAGAAAAACACTTTTCCCAGGAAGCAGAATGCTCCTTCCCGGCTTGCCGGGATCGTGACGCCAGGTGGCAGCACAGCTCCAGCCACGGCTGCAGCGGGAAGAAGGTGGGGGGATTGGAAAACGGGAGGAAAAAAAATGGAAAGGGGAAAAAGCAGTGGATGTCTAACAGGCTGCCTGCAGGGAAAGCAGTGGGAATACCTCCAATGGGATGCTCCAGCTTCCAGCCCTGGGAAAAAGCAGCCCAAGATGCCAAAGGGCTGGCACAGAGGACAGGGATACATGGACACAGATGTAGGATGCTGACAAATGTGCAGGGATGCACACATTTGTTATTCCTCCTCAAACCCCTCAAAAAACCTGAAAATCATCTGATCTATAACCAGAAACACACATTACTGTAAATTTCAAATAATGCCATAAAAAACTGGGATTTGGGATCTCAAGTCAAAACATCAGCCAGGGTGAGCAGCAGACTTTGGCTTGGTTTAGGCCTTTTAAAAAGTAAACAGCACACTTGCTGAGGAAAGCCATCCTTTGAAACAGATAGTGAGAAGCAAAGGTGATGCTGGGAAACACAGAGATATTTCCCAGCCCAGAAACTCCCAGAAGTGAAGTGGAAAGGGTTTTCCAGTCTGCATGTGAGCCAGGAGGGGCTGGCTGCAATTTATCAAGCTCCAGGGTGAAATTAAGAAGCATTTTCTTCCTGTGATACAGTCAGAAAACTACCAGCCTAAATCATGGAATTGCTCAATGGTTTGGGTGGGAAGAGATCTTAAAGCACACCTGATTCCAACCCCTGCCATGGGAAGGGACACCTTCCACCAGACCAAACTGTCCCAAGCCCCATCCAACCTGGTCTTGGACACCTCCATATTCTCCTGGCCAACTTTCCCCTTACCTTTCCATCTTTGCCCTATTCTTTGCTAAAATCCCTTCCCAGGCCCTTTTCCCTGCTCCACAGCTTCTCCCAGCCTTTGTCTGCCCACAGGACAGAACGAGCTGGGAATTGGCTTTTCTTTCCCTGAAATAATCTGGGAACTGGCCTTTCCTCCCCTGAAATCAGTGCCTCTGATGCCAACAACCGAGAGCAAAGAGCAGCACTCGAATGACTGAGTGCTGGAGCAGCCTGTCCTGAGAGAGGTTGGGGACACTCCTTCCCTGGGGATAGCCAAAACCATCTGGACAGAATGCTCTGGGGAGGGCAGCTCCTGTCGAGCAGGGATTTTGCTGGGAGGTGGTTGTGTCTTTGCATTTCTCATGGAGTGAGGAAAAAGCAAATAAATGCAGTGAGGAGAGGGAGGGGGCAGCAATGCTTCAGTAGTTATGGGAATATTGATGTTCAGCTCAAGTGAACTTCCCCAAAAAAGTCAGTGAGAGCTGCACTGCCTGACATGGCTGGTCCCTTGCCATGGATAATAATAATGGATAATCTCTCACAGCACACCTGACACACCTTCCCATGGCCCTGCACTCTCACACAGCTCCAGCCCTGAGAAACAATTGTTCTCTACCAGGAAGTTCCTGAACCGTGCAGATTTGGGAGGCTGAAGGAACTCTCCCTTGGCACCCACACTGTCCATGGACACTGAAGGGCAGCTACAACCTGGTCTCCATTCCACACAGATCATGGTGGTTCAGGTAATTCAGCCTCAAATAGAGCATGAGGCAGAACACACACCCAGCACCAGGGGGGACAGCCCTGACACCAGCTCCTGAGAGATTCCAAAAATTCCTCATGCTATAGAATGGATTAATAAAGGAGAAGGTCACACACTTACCCCTCACCCCTCCAGAATTCCCTGTTTTCTCCCTGCAGCACATCAAGGCGTGCCCTCACCAGGGACACCTCCCAGGTGCACATGTGGTCACTCCTGTGACACAAGTAAGAGTGACCACCTTTCCCAATCTTCCCTCCCACACCCAGGAAAAGCAGGATTGATCAGAAACTGTCCATAACAACACACCTGGTGAAATGGTTTGGGTCTGTGGGTTATCTCCTGAAGATGAAGAAATGAGTTAAGAAATTAATGACAAGGAAGTTGGTCACAGATCTGGGAATGATAACCTGCCCTAAAGTTGCTCTTACATTATTTGATCAGTGATGACAATTTGTCACTTCTCAAAAGTTGCTTTACCTATAATGTTACCTTGACCCTCTTAACTAAAAGCTCTATTTATAACCCCCACACCCCATTAATTTTATTTATCCCATGGATAGACTGGAATGTTGCTTATTGTTACCTTGAGATTCTCTTCTCTTTACATCTGCTGAAAGCACACTTAAAATGCACAAAACAAAGAAAAACAAAATTAAAGAAGCTGATGAATCTTTCAGGAATCTCAAGTGTCACACACAGGTGTGGAGTCATTTGCTTTTTTGGGAACAGCATGGAGCCACAGTCCAGCCCCTCATTACACATTCTCACCCCTGCTTCCTTCTTTGCTCCGTCTGTCGTTGTGAGGCTGCTCTGAAAGAGACAAACAGGGAATGACCTCGGGTTTATTCTTCACCTGGATCTTCTCACCATGTTTGTTTGTGCTGCAGCTCCACAGAAAGATGTGTCTGCAAAAACGAGGAGCCAATTGCAGTCCATGGCAGGAGGGGTGGTCAGCAGGAACGAGTCCTTAAAACAGAATGGATGAAGCTCTTGTACCTGAGTAAAATGAGCAAAGGGATCCAGGGAAAAAACTATTCCCCTTGCTGTCCCATTCATCAGTCACACTTGCTATCATTGCATCTAAAAGAACAAACTGTAGCATTTTTTTCCAGTAGAAGTAAGGCAGATTTTAATTCATGCATCTCCTTGTCATGCTTTTCTCAGCACCGCACCTTTTCCCAGACTAGAGGCTGCAGAGCCAAAAACAACAAAAAGGAAAAGCTAAATAAACTTTTCTTTCATCAAGAAGCTCATGGGTGAGGCTTGGAGCACTGAAAGGTCTTATCTGCAGTGAAATCCAATGACCAAACTTAAATCTAGGCTTGGAAACATTCCCTGGGGTGAGGCCACCTCCACCCAAGAGCCCGCAGAGCCCAGGCAGGACATATGGGATACACAGGAGATTTCCACACCTGCAGAGCAGGGATGCAGCTACTGGAACAGCTTCTGGCAGAGCCACAGGGTCCCCAGGTGAGTTATCCTGGAATGCAGAACCAGGAGGGCAAGGAAATGCCAAGGGGGCTTTGGGAAAGTGGCAAATCTACACCCAGCAAAGCTCAGAAACTCACACAGTAAAAATGCTGTTAAGGAAGGCTGATGTGCCAAAAAAGGAAAATAAAGAAACATCTAGAAAAAGATGCATAAAAAAGCAGGCCACAGAGTAGAACCTCTTACAAAAACAGGAAAATGTGTTAATTCCTTACAGAACTCTATTTTCTCTACATACATATTTGCTGTCTCTACCAAGTTTTCCTCAGTGGGTATCTCCTGGAGCTGCAAACTCTTATCCTTGCTGTAAATCTCACAGGAGCAGAAAATCAGAATTTATTCAAAGCCTCTACCTGAGATTATCACATACCTGCTGTTTCATTTCAGGAAGCAAAGAGCTGTTTGTGTTTAGAACAGTAACAATTTCTTCCCACCAGGTTGTCACAGGAGTTGAGTTCAGCTTTTTGCAGTGAGCTTGCAAAATGACCAGGTGAGCTTTGGGCAGCCCCAGTAACACAGAGACATCCCAGAGGATGCCAAACATCTCTCTGCCAACTGCAGCTCATGTCCAACCAGCCCCTTCCATCCAAGCACCCTCCTGACCTCTGTCCCTCCTAGATTTGAACACCTGCTCTAATTCCACATTTTCCTGTAACAGCAGCACACACAAACACAGAAATGCTGCTTGTATCCCTCCCAGGTTTATTACACTGCACAGCCCAGCAGGTGCAACACCCTGTCAGGAGGAACAGGACAAGGAATTCTTTCTGATGTGGAAAGAAACATCTCATTGTCACCTCTGGGACTCCCAAGTTCAGCTTCACCCATTTGTTTTCCAAAATCCTAGATTGTCTATAAAAAAGAACATTCTCTATATTTATGCATATGTGTATTCAGCTACACTCCTTCCAAGTAAAAATTCCCCATTTTATGTCATCTAGCAAGACATTTTCCCTAATAAATTAAGCTTGCAGATACTAAACTAAAGTTTTGACTACTAGCTTGTTCTAAATGATTCTTATGTAGGAACACAGTAAAATATTTATAATAGTATAAAACTGATAAAATTGGATCCCTGCACAAAAAAAACACGAGGGAAACAAGATGAACAGATGCAGAGTAATGGAATGCTGTCTCCATTACCATCAGCACAGAAATGGACTAATTGAAATTATTTAATTCTCTTAATCTGGAATAAGTGTCTGTGGGTGTTCCCTGTATTAAGAATACCTGGCTGCCAAAAAACTTGGTACCTATCACAAAAGTGGAAGCCTATGTTGTTCCTTGCCTTAGTAACTACTCCCCTCCCAGAGATACCATTATTTTATTAAACTATAATTATACTGACATTTTATAATTGATGCTCCATGCAGTGCAGTTCTGCTAGGTCAGTGCCTGTTTTCCACAGAGCAGCACTCCTCAACCTATGGAAGGCTGGAGTTAGTGCCTCAAAAACCTGCCTGACATACCTGAATCCTTCAATTCCAGCCCACACTGCTCTTTTAAGGAGCAATTCCTGAATTGGCTCAGGAACAACCCAAGGAAGGTTTGTCATTCCTGATCTGTCCATTTTTTTGACTACTGCTTAATACCTAAGCAATAAGGCTCATAAACCTAAACAATTGGATGATTCTATCCCCTACTCTAATAGTAAATTCCAGAAATGGAATTTACAACATTTCCCTGTTCAACCTTCCATCCTCTCAATACATGAGGAACACAATCTTTTCTATCTAATTTTTGTTTCATTACAAAGTAACCAAGACTGCCCAGCATAGCATGTTCTATCATTTTACAGTGAAATGAGAATCAGCATTTAGTGGTTTCTGTTTGAGAAAACACACACATATCTGTAAATAAATCAGGTTTCTGACTTTCAAAAGGTGGAATTTCCAACAGGATGAGTAAGGCCCAGCACTGTCTTGGCAGATGAATTCAGCTTCTTTTAAGTGTCCTTTCTGTTCAATGTGTAATAACTAATATTGACCAGATCAATCCTGATACTGTGATGCACTCTGATGCCACACATGTATTTTTAAACCTTTTTTAAACATTCCTTCAGCCATCTGGCTGATTTCAACACTAGCTGGGCACCAGCACCAATCACTGCTCCACTCTGTGTCTGAAACACAGGAACAATTTGCCTGTTGTGGCAAAGAGGGGATGGAAATAGGACAGTAAAGCTCATGCATGAACTCAGGAGAAAGCTGAGACACAACAGGTATTTCTAGAGATGAGGTGGATCACACTCATCAGGAATTTTGCAATACAATTAACGCAGCAACTGCCTCTTCTTGCAAAAGAGTTGCAGCAAGAACTGCACCTACAGAGACAGCTCCAGAAACCCATCATCCCAGCTAACATCACTGTGGAAAACCCCTCAGCCCTGCTTCTGAAGTGAAGAGTTTACCACGTACAGGGAAACAACAAAACTGAAAACACTGTGCCAGGTATGCCCACCCACTTCATAAAACCTGAATTGCTTTTAAGAAACATCATTAACCATTTTCTCTTTTAGGAAATCTACCCAGACTCACAAAATCCAGCACTATTTTTGATTTCAAATACATGCAGCACAGTTAATACTGAGAAGCAAAGTTGTGTGTATCCCAATAAGCATCCACATGCACGTACACAGAGTGGGTACTGTGAGACACCCAGCATGCAATTGAACAAAAATATACTCCCAACAACAGATTTTTCTCTATTAAATCCATGTTTATTGCTTAAGTTTTATCACAGTGGAGATTAAATTATGCTTAATCATCCGGTCAGTGCTTTTGTACCTTCTTTAATGCCATAAAACCCCCACATTTTAAACCAAGTCATTCATACACTCGAAGTCTTCTCACCATCCCACCATTCATCGCCTCTGTGTGCTCCTGTAGTTGCCACGGGCTGCGAGATTGTAAAAAGGTATAGCTAAGAGGCTTATATTTATAATACCATTTTTTCTTCAAGTATTCAGAGAGCAGCACCAGGAGCTGCCCTGCGTATTAGAAACGTATCTGCACTGTTATTTATTGCTGTAGGAGCGAGGCTCCTGATGGAATGGTGATGAAATATTGCATCACTGTGTATGAGGATGAGCTCAGCACCCCGTCATCATCCCAACTCCTCCCATGTTAGTGAGCGACAAGGCAGAACGGGCCTCCCTCCTTTCCCTTCCAGCCACGGCACCTCCGACCACAAATAAATAAAGCGTACACTCACAACGTGTGTAGTGCAAATCCCAAGTAAACAGAATGACACGGAAATAAAACTCCATAGTTGCCAACTTTGGTTCAGCAGGGCGGCAAAGATCCCGCGCGCGGCCCTCGGGGCGCACACCGGCACCCCGTGTCGGCGACAATGATTGACGGAGATTGTTGGAGGCAGGGGGACACAGGGCCACCTCTGCACACCCTGCAGGTGGCCAGGCCTCACCCACACCCACCAGCCCCACGAGGGACGGCTGGACACCGCCCGCGGCGCGGAATTCCTATTGGCAACTATGCGGAACATGGATTGCGCGGCCCAGACTAATAGAAGGTAATATTGTTTGTTTTTTTTTTCCAGATACAACCATTGAAAGAGAACATCTACAACATTGCGATTCAGAAAGAACTTAATGAGAATTAACAGGAAAGACATTCAACTCTGGGGGCGCGGGGGGAGCGCTGTGTGGGGGCTGTTCCCTTGAAACAAACCCCAAGGAGTGGTTCGAGGCTGCACAGCTCTGGGCCATTACAAACCTTCTGCACTAAGCACAGGGCTAGGTTCTTGAGGAGTTTCGTTTTTGTTGCTGTTGTTTCGCTTATTTTCCTTAATTATGCAAATCTACTTCCCACACAGCCAAGTTTGGATCTGAAATAAGACTCCCTAATATTTTCGTGGCATAAATTCTGTATGCAGAGAAAGGCGACAAATAGAATTTTGTCTCAGTTAAAGTTAGGATACACTGTAGACTTGCTCAGAACCCTTTTCTCCAAAGTACTGGTAGCGAGCAGAAGAGTCATGCAGCTTTATCAGTATAACAAGTACATATTTTTGCCATTTTTCTTCAGTGCTCATTAGGACTATTTCTTTTTTTATTTTTTTTTAACATCTGTGTTCTCAGTCCACAACTTGCTATGTCTCTCGTAAAGACTGGGGGAAATAATTTGTGATTTAAACAGCATTTTTACACAACAGGTTGAACCTTCCACAAAGGAAACTCAGAACTAGCACTAGAGAGTTCTCTCAGCTAAAAGGATGGAGATATTAAAATAATAAAAAAATAAAAGGAGAACACCTCTGCAAATAGAAAGAAACCTCTCCTCATTTGGGACACACACACTGAGCTTTTAAAAGCTGAAAATTGATAAATACGGTCATCGTATAGAACTTTAGAGAATTAAGGCTTCTAAAAACTTCAGTGCCAAAATAACCTCTCTGCATCAATATTAACAATAAAATATTTTCCTTTTTAGGTTGTGCTTGCCTTTTTTTTTCTGTAAAGACCTCTTAGTTCCATAGAATTTTGTCACATAATATTACATACTGAAGGGGAGTGTTAGAACTGCTTATTGAGGTTTTAAGTAGTTGTTAGACTAAGTTACAGCGATAAAATTCGATTACTGATCTGATTCATTACTACTTTACATGGGGCTGTTGGCTCATTTCACCTTTTTTTCATGCTTAATGTGGCCATTTCTTCTATACTTGCCGTTGGGGATCCCGTTCTGGTAGTGTCCATTAACAGCGCTATGTTTGTCATTGGACCAGAGATGTTTGCTCTGCTTGCAGATTACCTTTGCCATCCTGGCCAGAACATAGTAAAGTAAGGCAGCACCCACTAGTAGGACCAAGGCAATATCCAGTAGGAAATACTGAAAGAGGGAGATGCTGTAAACAGCAGCACGCAGATGCTGGGCTCCATTGTGGCGCAGGATGTAATTGATCCAGTACACAGTCCGGTTCACCGGGTGCCCGGGCTGGTCCTTGTGGATCTCCGACAGCCTCCGCGCCCGCTGCCGGTAGCTGGGGGGGCAAAGCGAACAAGGAAGAAATGAAAAGCTGTCATCTCATGCCATTGTGCAACTGAATTGCCAGAGAAATGCAGAACAACGAGAAACATGGGTTGGTTTTGCAATAAACCATTTCCACCCAGCTCCGGAGTTTCGCCCAAAACTTTGGGTTTTTCACCCCGGCAGCTGATGCTGTGAAATTCTTCCTCTCCTGTCGGCAGGGCTGACAGGTTATTTACACAGGACTTGCCTTACACCAAGGATAATTGCACAAGGGGAAGGTGATGCAACTGATGTTATCGAGGTCGCTATCAACATTCCCCCGCTCTGCCGCTGCCCTGCTGCTTGCTCCTGACAGCAATCTCCATTCCCAGAAAGACTCAGCTCCCATTCCAGCAAGAAGCATCAACAGCACCTCCCCAAAATCAGGGTTAGCCCTACAATAAACTGCCAGCTAACCCCTCACTACTTTTAATCTGGATATGGGAGCTATCATGAGCCAGAGCAGGAAAATAAGACTTGAAATTAATTTTTAAATAATAAAACCACAGAACTTAGTAGCCACTATTTCTGAATACCTCCCCATTTCAGCTACAACCCAAACCATGCATGTGTATCTTGCTCCAGAGAGCACCACAGCCAGACTGCTCATGTGGAGTAATCAAGACAGACACAAAGGAACCTTGGTCTGCAACACAGAATAAGTCAGGACAGGTTTGTTTCCATAACCTCTGTGCCCTCCACATGGCAACTGCTACAAAGAGCAAATGAGACAATTGAGTTTTGGTGCTGAGCAACCAGCCCAGCACCCACACAGAAACCTCAGCTGTTGGGTAATCCTGGGAAATGGGACAAACACCCAGACTTGCCTCAACTGTGCACACAAATAACACAACACAGGTTTTTTTCCACTGCACAGAGCTTTCATACCCACCATCACTCACCAACTATCGCTCATTCCGTACCTGGGGTCGTTAATAACTTTTACTAGAGCTTCATAGAGCTCAGTCTCAGTCATGGTCTTCCAGTTGAGCAGTATTCCCATTCCTTTGGCCTGCACACGGGTCATGGTATCGTAATGGTCTCCGAAGAGGGGAATGCCCACCACAGGGACCCCGTGGTACATGGTCTCAAAAATGCTGTTCAAGCCTCCATGACTGAGGAAAGCTTTAATGTTAGAGTGACCTGGAACCACAACAGACATGAAGGTTACAAAATACACTTCTACCTCCTTTATATTAAGTTATTGAAGTTCCTGGGTACAACAAATTTACCACCACATTTCTATGGCTGCAACTCAGGCAGGTAAAAATGACTGCAGCTTGTTCTGAAGCTCTACCTAAACCCATTCTGCTGAAATTCCTCATGCATTAAATCATTTCCTTATACACAGAGAGAGCAGCCAAAGAAAGAGAACTCTCCTGTGTATAAGTCATGTAAAATGATTAATGGAGTAATTAATATGCATTGCCTACTCCTGAGTAGCTGCAGGTGGTGACTCCAGCAGGTTCAGCAGAGCAGGTGAGCAGGGGGAGCACAGTTCTGTATGGAATATAACTTGTCCAATGGCAGGACAACTGATGTCACACTCTCCCTAAAGCTCCACATGCCTTACTTGAGGTTAGCAAGACCTGACAATCACAGCAACAGCCTCATGTGATGGAAAAAGCAGCCAGCCTCAGAGCAATCCTGTAACCAAAACAAAACTACCTGCTTTAGGAGTCATCTGCCTAACCACTAGGTTATGGGAGATTCTCCAGCTCACACACACACACACACACTGATGTTTAATTTACTCATCAGCTCCCATCTGAGCTGTCTTGGGAACACACAAACATCCAGGTCTCCCAGAAACTGTCAGATTTTCTTCTTGCCTCTCAGATATGCAAGGGGCTCAGGTACCCTTTGGCAGGGAAGAAAAAGCAAAACCAAAGACCAAATTTCCTTTCCCCCTGAGAACCTGAAACACCTCAGTTCAACAGAATGGTTACCAGCTTGCAACACGTGCCCAGGGTCTAGTAGAGCTTTCTTGTATTTATAAAACAACATTTACAGACTCCTAAAACTTACTCTCTTGCTCAGTTTCATGACTCCTCCTTGAACAGTATTTGAACTTAAGGAAAACATGGAATTCATATTAGGGAAAGAAGACAATTAACAGAGAGGTGCTCAATTCTCTCTTCAGATCTTAGTTTGATATTCTTGCTCCATGACAGAAATTACTCTGGCTTTGCAGTAATTGCTAATTCAGTAGAGTATTTCTGAAAGAACAAACTGAACTCAAGTGGGACTAAGCAATAAATCATGGAAACAGATACTCACCAAGGAGGTCATTTTGTGGTAACCATTCGATCAGCTTGGTATTGTTGCCTAAATTCCTTGGTTTGTTTCCTGAAAACCTAAACCAGTAACATCAAATGGAAACAGTTATTAAATCCTCCAAAGTAACTGCTAAAGGGTTGAGCTGTTTTGTTCATTACAGAGGACTGGAACTGCAACTTCAGAAATAATCAGGTACACATGCCCAATATTAAAGCAAGACATACATCTTTGCAACTGGCTTGTACTTCTTTATGTAAAAAAAAACCTCAATTATTTAAGCTAAGCTACATAAAAACAACAAATTATGTTACTGGTTTGTTCTCCCTAACCAGAAGGACATAAAAAACTACAAAAATCCTTTGATTTAGCATCATGACAGCCCAGGAGTACTCACCACTTCTGTCCAACATACAAGTTCATGATCTGTGGAACAAAACCATACCCCAGATCCCCCAAAAAACTCCAAGTTTTATTTAACTGATATATAAATACCTACATTTTAACAGAACGCTTCAAATGAAATTGTTGTGTTAGCATTCATCTATCCTCAAGAAAATGAAGAGATTTTTTTTTTACTACAAAAAAAAAGGGATGCTTCCTAAAGACACATATTCCAGGGAAAACACAGCAAGAGGACAAAAGAAAACCAGTAAAATAAATTGGTATTAATTAGAAAACAAGCAGTGTTGTGGGATTCCTAAGGGAACAGTGGCTCTACTCCCAACAAAAACTGATGTGACCTTTACTACCATGGATTCTGTGCCACAGCCTGAAAAACTCCCATTTTTCCTGTTCATTAGTGGGATTTGACCCTTGAATTACACACAGCAGTGAGGGCATTTCCCTAAAATATTGAGGGGACAAGGCCACCAAAATTGTTAACATAACTCCAAGAGTGGGGCAGGGCTGTGAGACACCCACGTGAGGTGTAAGACACTGATTACCTGAAAAATAATGGTTCACATGAACTCCACCAAGTTTTATCAGCAAGGCTTGACACAAGGCAGAGTTGACTAAACAGTTCTTGGATTTTTACAGGGAGTTGTGAGCACTGTTCAAGACGTTTTTGGAGCTAAGAATGCTTCTTACTGATTCTGACTCCTGAAAGCTTCTTTCAATTTCTCACAGAAGAACAAGCAAGTGGGAAAATGAATAATAAAAGTCTGTGTTTATACATAAAAGAGGAAAAGGGGCCTAAAAAAGTGAGGGAAAAGAGGAAGAGGGGAAAAAAAAAGGTTTTTTGTTATCAGGATCCATTTTTGAGCCCCGGGGTAGTTCCTTGATCAAAAATAGTGGCAGTATATCCCAAATGTTATAAACTCGGTTTGTTTTCACTGTCCTCAATCTTTCCAAGGATATGAACCCACACCTTGCTCTGCCATGACAATCACTGCTTCTCATTACCAGGATATTGGGGCATTTTCACACCAGGTGTTCTTCAGGATTGTCACATCTGTGCCACCCAGGCAGTCTCAATTCCAGCTTCTGCAACTCCAACGGGACAGAGACATGCTCCAAACCACCCCCATTCCCTCCCACACTGCCCTCACCTCCAGATAACCCTCTGGGGCAGCCTTGCCAGGGCGTGTGCCAGCTTATTGGCGATGTCTTCCGACAGGTACTTGACTCCAGCGCCGAAGGAGACGAGGACAAAGCCGCTCTCGTGAGCGCCGCTCACCCACGCCTGGAGATCCTGCAGGAAGCAAAGCTCACACTGAACACTGCAGAGGCAAAGCACAGCAACAGCAGGCAAACATGGTTCAGCAAGAGCAGTCCTGGGTGCCTTTGCTGCTTCAGAAGCCAAGTTCCACAAATCCCAAACATTCTAGGAGTCGCTGAGAACAATGGCTCACGATACCGAGTCCAGGGCAGAGGCCACCAACAGCAAAACCCTTCCCTGTTTGTTTTGGCTTCAGCATTAACCACCAGCAGCCTGAGACCATTTGTCCCTCCTCACCTGATCAGTTGACACACATTCACAAGTCAGCAGGCTGCATTTTAACCCAGCAAAGCATAAAGAAATGCACCTCACAGCACCAGTTTGGAAGCCCTGCACACGAGAAGTGTGAATGAAGCCTGGGACTCAGTTGTGTCACTTCCAGCCTTTAGCAAAGTGAGAGTGCTTCAAAACGCTAGCTTTGCTTTCATTTATATAAAAAGAAAAAACACAACTCTAAAGAAGCCAGAGCTTCTAAAGACACTGTTAGGTTCTACAGCATGCCTTCACCTCTTAAAGCATAGATTTAAATTGTGTTTTGGAAACAAAAGAAACCCTACCACTGTCATATCAGCTGGAAGAAGAATACCTTCTGTTTCACAGGATATGGTTTAATTCTGGTCTTGTCAAGTTTAAGCACAAGCCTGCTCCACACCAGTGCAGCAATAGGAAATGAGCAGAGAGAAAATGAAGAGCCATGCTCACAATGTGCCTCTTGTCCTGGTAATAAATAGGAGGGCAGCCAAAACGGAGTAACGCTGTGCTATCGTATCCCAGCACAAAATCCAGCACAGTGCACTGGGGGCTGTGCACTGCTCTCTGCTACAAAGCAAGAGAAATTCCATTTTCTTTAAAATACACAGTTCATTTTTTCCAGTGCACTCTTTCCCTTTTTTTTATTCATGTGAAGGGAGAGGGAGAAAGCAAAGGAGGGGAAGTGGCTCTGACCTGCCTTGAAGCTGAATCATTTATTAGGGGCTGAACTTCTGACACCAAAGTTTCCAAGTGGTTTTGTGATTTATTTAAAGCTCATCCTTGAATTTTACTTCAGGACCTAGGGCACACTGCAAATGTCATTATATTATAGTCACTAGTGCTTCAACTAGTTACATTTTTAAATCTTTCCCATCAGTTGTTTAGAGCTGAAGAGCAAAGAACTTTTTGTGGGCTCCAGGACAAACCATTCTGAAAGCCCAATATTCACAGGCCCTGGTTTTTACAGGGCACTCACCCAGCCAGAGGAGCAGATTCCCAGAGGTTTCCAGAGTGCCTTCTTGATGACACCACCCTGACAGAAGTGCTCAGGAGGCCACAAACAAGGTATTGGTGCTGGCTCTCAAACATACCAACACAGCAGACCTTAGCATGCAAAAGTCAGGGCAGCCTTGTCTGCAGTGACCATAAGATGGAGTTCAGGATACCAAGACAACATGGCAGACAACAGCAGCAGCTCCTGGGCTTCAAGAACACCAATTCCAGCCTCTTCAGAGACCTGGAACAATCCCATGAGACACACATCTAGAAAGATAGGCTTGGGAAAACATGTTCCAGCACCACTTCCTCCAAGCTCAAGCATGATCCCTGCTGATGAGCAGGAAGCCAGCAAAGGGGGCAGGAAGATAAAGACATTAAAAAAAAAGCACACTGGAGTCCAAAACAAGGACAGGTGGAATAGCCAGGCACTGCTTGAGCTTGCAGGGATGGGGTTTGGAAAGCCAAAGCTGAACAGGACAAGGGACCTGGTTTCATCAAGTTCAAGGTGCTTCCTGCTTTCTTCATTTTAGCTTTTAATGGTTTGGCCTTGGGCAATGCCAGGTCCCTAAGATCAGAGGGAAAGTCTAAAACTAGACACATCAGATGCACCCAGAAATGCCCAGTGTCTGGAAACTGGTGTGGAATGGGTAGGAAAACAGGACAAATAGCAAGTGTCACTAGCATTTTCATAGAGGAAAATCCATGGAGTAGTCTATTCAGCCTCACCTTGACCCCTGGAAAGCCACAGGAGAATAATCCTGGCATCAGAAGGTCCTACCTGTGACTACCTCTCCTTGGTCAGACACATGACTTGTGCTGCTGGAGATGTGCCTGTTCTAGCTGAGACCTGGCTCCAATGCCACTGCTCCTCTATGGTTCATGAGGAATTCTGGGAGGTTTCACAGGTCAGATGAATTCACACAACAACAATGTACTTCATTACAGAAGCATAGAGGAGGTATAAATACTTCCATGTAATGGAATTTCTAAAAGAGCATTCAAAAAAATCTGCATGTACAATAAAAAACCAGATTCTAAGTACTTAGACTTTTACATAGATGAGTAATATTTTTTTAAAAGAACTTTATTATGTCACCTACAGACTTGAGCATTTTGTTGCTCAACAGCAAAGCGACCTGCTCTGTGTTATGGCAGTTTCACAGCCAAGCCTCTGTAATCCTTCCCTTTGAAGGTAATCCCATTGCTTCAGTGGAACACAACATGGACAAAGGTACATTTAAAATCTTGACAGGCAAGACAACATCCTACCATCAGGCTGAAAACGGGATTTCTTTGTCATATTAAATAGGATTACATAAAAAAAACTTGGAAAATAAGTAAAATAGCTTGTATCAACAGAACCTTAATATCAAGGCCAGAGGTGGATGGATGCCTGGCTGAAGCAGAGGAACCTGATGTTGTCCTCTGAGTTTGTTTTTGAGTGCTAAATTGGAAAGAACACAATTAATTCCTCAGGGTAGAAACTGCCCAGGGCCAACCTCAGGAAGAGGACACGGTTCCATCTCAGCTTGCTGCATTTGACATGAACTGAAAGGTTCTTGCCTATCCCAGATTTCGTTTATGCTTTCCATGGTGCTGTTGGCAAGAGCAATCGCTTACCTGCCCTCTGACCTGCAGCCCCTTTCCAATCTGCTTCCCCAGAGGGGTGCTGGACACCCCTGTTGTGCATGGGCTGCACAAAACCAACTACAGACTTGCCAGGACAAGGGTTCTTCCTGCAAACATCTGTGTCACTGCTGGCATAACACAGCCTTCATCCAATGGGATCACTCCAAATGCAAGGAGCTGGGTAAAAATTAGGCAATGGAGAACAGGCAACTTGCACAGCATCCTCTTAGAGCTCCCTGAGTCTGATCTGGATGAGGCCATTACTCTCAGATTCCCTAAAATTATAATTATTTCTGTGACAGTTTTTCAGTACAGAATTTCTAAATAGAAGATAAAGTGCCACTGCATCCAAGTGAGGGGCATTCCCAGGCCTTTGGTTTTAAGATACATCTGAATATCCTGGTACAATTAGCCAGGCCATGGCACAAAGCCACAGTATTTTCTTCTATTTTGCCTGTTCTTTGTGTGGTACACAAGGTGTAGCTGTGATACCCACGGCAGATAAAGGGCAGGCTGTGCTCTTGGCACCTCTGAAAGGCACTGAATACTTCAGCAGCACTATGGCTGTGGATGTCATTTAATTCATGGATGTACACTCCCAGTGTTCACAAAAGAGACTGGGAGCAATGCTCACAGAAGCTGAACACTGCAAAAGCACACACTGGTGCCACAGAACAATTCTGTCTGCCTACAATTCCAGCAGCCTTCAGTCACCTTCCCACTCTCGAGGGCCATCTTAGCCCTAACATCCCCCACAGTAGCCTCGATGAACCTACAAAAAAAACCCCTCTGAGTTTCACCTCCCAAGTTCATCCCCCATGAACTCACCCCTTTCTTCCCCTTAAATCCACTTACACTTTTGACCTCCAGCACATTCTGCCCCGAGATCTAATTACGCCCTGTATGAAAAGGCACTGAGTCAGGATGAGTCATTAGAGCTGCCCTCATTAAAATCAGCATTCCCTGATCGGGCAGCACTTCACAGCTCTTGGCCTGCAGCACAGGACCTCCTTCTGCCCACCTTAAAGGATTTTCAGGTTTCCTGTAAACTCGGGATGATTTTCTTTAAACACAAGAAAAGGGAATTACCACTTTGGAGGTGTAACCTACAGGAAAAAAAATCGGGGGAGGGAGTTTGTTACATGATGAGCTGCTTTGAGCCTGCCTCAAACTGGTTCAAACTTTAAGCAGGCACAGAATTGAGAAATTAAACTTAAGATACACATCATCACGACATGCACTTCTTTAAATGGCTCTCTCCTTCAGTGACTGCAAACGAACCTCTAACTCTCTCATTCATCCAAAAGATAACCAATGTTCAGATTTTCTTTAAACTTAGAAAAGCACTTCCCGAAGTCTGAGACAATATTGCCTCGTTGAGACTACGCTGCCAACTTGACAAACCTAGCAGTGGCTTGGAAAAAGGGATCTGCCTTTTCCTTTCCCAACCTTAATGAATTACAATCCCCAACACCTTGATGAACCTCACAGCTAAACTTCCAATAGAAATTAAAGAATCAGAAGAGACACTCACAGAGCTTGTGCACATCACACCCATTAGAAGAGCAGGGCTGGCAAGTCCAATACAGTACATTCACATTATGACTGAAATGTGAATTACATTTTCCAGCTCAGTTTTGTGTTTCATCCAGTTACAGCTCTGCACACATTCATAATAAACAATCACCTAATACATATATCCTAACCAATTCAAGTTTGCACTTATATGGTTTAAAAAATAATGCAAATATCACCTAATACCTCCATCACCATTTTCACAGAAGTTATTTCTTAAAATAATAAAAAAAGCATACTAAAGTATAAAAAACGTAAGGATTCCAATTTAGAACATTGTGCCCAACCCTGCCAGGTCTCTGCTTGTTTCCATGTAAGTTCTGTGCAAATGCATGTCCTTTGGGAGAAATAGTACAGGACTCTGTGCTTGCACAGGGACAAGAAGCACTTATTGATCTGTGCTGTACTATAGGAGCAAGGGGGGAGGAATAAAGAAATCAAATCCATCTTTTGACCAATGTGGGACAGGAATGCCATTGTGCCAGCCCCACTGTGTGGGCTTTGTTCTGCCTGCTTTCCTAATTAGCCATTCTCTGCAGGCCCCGTGCTGAACACACAGCTGTGAGCAGGGAGTGAGGGCCCAGCTGGCAGTAACCAGTGGTGCCTAATACTGAGCTTTGTTTCAGATAAACAAAGTGCACAAATACAAACATAGCCGGGTGCAATATCCAGAGCTTCCCCTGTTCAGCTGCTCCATTCAAATGTGCAATAGCACAAACGCCTGTTCTTCGGATATGGCTGCAAACCACCCTTTCCCCAGGCAGAGCACAGGCATCCTATGCAACTTCTGCTACAAAATGCTGCTTAGAGCAGACAAAACCAGATCTATTTTAAAATAAGAAGCCACATTAAGCCATCTTTAGAAAGGAGATACTGATAAATAAACAGAAAGCTATAAAGACCGTGTTTGAATGTCCAAACTTTTCTGCCATCCTCTGAATAGCACTTCTGATGTGACATACTGAAATTCTGTATCTATACATTTTTTTCAGATTTTACTAACAAAACATTGGAACAGGCGGCCTAAGGTCATACAGGTGCCCTTATAAAACCTTTACTATCACAACACAGGCAGGCTCTTATCATGCAACCTAAAAGTTACAAAAACCCATAAATCCACAGCAAACTCAGAGGAACTATCCCTGCGGGCAAAGTAAGCTGTTTGTATTTACTTGCCGTGCATTTTTAAGTCACTGCAGAACCAAAAATAGGAGTTTTTCTTTGCTCAGAGCAGCAAAGGACACAGAACACGCCAGTGAACAGCAAGGGCAGGAGGCAGAGGATGGAGCCAGCCTCCCTGACTCCACACCCCCAGCTGCTCCTGCTGCCTCTGCATCGCCCGGCGCCTTGCTCACACTCCCAAGGTTATTTCCCACTCACCGAATCCCTGCCTTTTCAAAACCATGGCCACCAGGCAAAAGCCATTCCCCCATTTTATAAACACTTGCTCCTTTCCATATTTGTTTAACTAAGAGCAGACATGCAGCTCCCAATGAGGACAGGACCCTCCCGAGCCCCCATTTCCCTCTGCATTATAACAAGTTAATTCTTCTCTTTCCTGGGCTGTATTTATGAGATCTACCATACAACAAGTGCACACAGTTAATATTTCCACAACTTTTTAATATTTAGTAATTCACACCAGCACAGAATAAGCTAATTCCCAAAACAATACCTTGGTGCCCTTTAAAGAAGCATACTCAGATTGGACTAAATCCCTGTTTTCTTGCTGGCTAAGAAGAGAGAATCTTGCTACCAGCTGGGAAACAAACTCCAGAGATCTGAACTGTTTCCTAGCAAGTACAGTCACCATATATTAATCTAACAACGCTGTTAAATTGTTCAATATTAGACAGATTCAGTGCTGCTGAAACACAGACAACTTTCTTTCCACATTTCTCACTAATTATTTGCTGTTTATCATATATATACACTGTCTATCTGTCTTGTCCAAAATACACAGGATACATAAACAAAAAAGTCTTTAAAACCTTACAATGCTTTCCAGTATCTGAAATTTTTTTTTATCCTGGACCTTTACTGCCTTTTCTAATTTACCATTCACCAGGAACAGAGAGTTGCAGTCCATTTAACTTGAAAGAGGAACAAAATCCCCACTCCAAAGCAGAGTGAGGAAATGAGTCCCCAAGCCCCTGCTCCCATACCTGAGCCCCCTCCAGAGCTGCAGGAGTATCCAGTGCAGCTCTGGGAACTCGCTCTACCCACAGCCAGAGGTCAACCGGCAAAGTGCCGCGCAAGGACTTCCCTGATGCAAAAATCCATTACTCACCAGACCTCTGGCAAGCACCCTGGGAAAGCAACCTTGCCTTTCAAATGAATGGGAGGAGTGGAAAACGAGGAGCTTGCCCTTCAGGAGAGGTTATTAAATCACTGCAGAGAGGAGCAGGTGCAGCAGAGGGATCCTCAAACCCAGGGTTCCAATCAAAAACCTTGCTGGCATTACCCCACAGGCAACACTCTGTTAAAAAATACCCCAAAAAACAACTTCCTAAGCATCAACTTGCAAGCACACACAGAAGAGTTGATGATTATCAAATGCCAATGCAAACCAAGGTTTCACCATCCCTTTCAGTTGCTCCATATAGAGAAAAAACTCTACAGAGCTAAGAAAAAACAGTATTAAGAATGGAGACTTTTTATTTTGTCTACAGATCATCATGTCAAATTAAATTGCTGGTAACACAATTTAGAAAACTGACAAGAAGCTGAACTGCAAATACAGACATCAGTAGTGCATACAGCCCACCTGTAAATCCACATGATAATCTCATTTAGGTGGAAAATCTTGTCTGTCATTGTTCTAGTATGACACCAGTGCTCTATGGATGGCAGGAGACAGAATTCTAATCTGCAGCTTTAAATGCTTTCATCTAATAATCGCTATTTCTTCTTCCTTTTCCTCTTGAGATAAGAGCTTTTCTTTCTTCACACATAAAGTGTATATATACACACAACACCCATATATCTTTATATTCTATTTACATAAAGAAGCCATCAGTAAAAACCATTTCTTTGAACAGCCTAAGACCAGCTGGCTTGTGAGCCTGTGTGAGAGCCACATCCTTCACTGAGACTCCCCTTGGTCAGGGAGAGCAGCAGAACACACTGCCTGCAGAATTCCCCTGTGAACAACCTGGGAATGTTCAGGAAGAGGTCTCCCCACAAAGCCCTTGCTGGAGACACCTTATCTCCCAAAGCAAGGTATTAGCCATAAACAAGTTATCCACATCCAAACAACTAAGAAAGCTGAAAAGCTGTCTTGATTAAAGATTTTTTTTTCAAGTCAGTAGTAGTAATAATTAGGCTTGCTACTCACAAATGTCAAGTTTTGACCACATCCCAACTTCCTAAATTACAGGAATATGGTACCAAAACTCAAGGGTGTTCCAAACATCCCAATAAAGAACACCCTTTGAAATAAACTCTATCTTCTATGTTACAAATGGGAGAAATACAGGAAAAACACTGGCACATTTTTTGTCCTCCATGGAGGTCATTCCTCTAAACACGTAAGAGACACTCAGTTACATCACTGCATCTTACCAAAATGATTAAATCTTGTTAGTTTGTGTACTCCAATATGCACATGAAAAACTCAGAATATTAAAAAACAAAGCCTGTTTACAGTAGTAGCTTATTGAAGTGTTGGGGTTTTGGTTTTCTTTATATGAATAAAAATAAAGGAACTGCTCTTGCTTTTAGCTGTCCGATTTCATTATCTGACCTATCCAATATCTAGGGTCTGGCACTTCTGCTCTCCATTCCCAACACTAACAACTGCTTGAACTCAGCAAACAATCACCCTGGACTGTAATCCATGAACCAATAAGCTTGCTTTACAGTGGAGAGCCCAGGCTTGCTGAAGGTGTGGTGCTCCTTTGCCAGCTCACAGGATGCCAGCTTTCTCTCTGGCACATGCACCTGGAGGACCTGCCTTCCTCTCAAGTTCAGCTGGAAACACTTAACCAAGCTCCAAAATCAGCCCTGTGTCATTTTCCCTGTGTCTTGGGATGAACAGACAGATGCTGAGTCACTCTTCTCCCCCAGTCTGGAATACAGCAGAACCGACATGCTTCACCAACCCAGCCCTACTGGAACAGCCAAGACTGGACACTGCAGGACTGCAGGTACCTGGAGAGGTCTCACAGTGCTTTCCTGTGGATCAAAACATCAAATTCTGGGGGGAAAAAGCTTTACCTAAAATATATTTCAGACCCACAATACATGATCAGTTCAGAATTTACACAGTGCTGCATCATCTCCATCACCCTCAAAAGACTTTTTGCCTCCCCAGCTGATAATCACATGGATTTTACAACAGCTCTAGAATTGCTTCACATCACCAGAAACATTGTCCTAACAGGTCTGTAAGAAACATTCCCTGGACTTTAAAAGTAATACTAAAATGATGGTGCTATGCCATGCACAGAAATTGACTGCTACAGTCTGCAAGGGCTTAGAGCTGTGCCCTTGAATCTGAATGAAGGGGACAAGCTAGGTTTAAGGAATAAAACATCCCTTGATTCTTCCACCTCTTTTTAAAGATAAATATCAGTATCAGCTGACACACCTAGTAAACATACCACTGTCAGCAAGGCTCAGGAAGGACAAACAAAACACACACACAAAAAAAACCCCCCTCACCAAAATAGTTTAGTGAAGATATTTCAAAGCCACCAATTTGCTGCATAGATTTTGATCTGTATAATAAGGAGCTCAGATAAGAGATGTCCATGGAGGAGTGAAGAAGTTCCTGTAATTATCTGTTGACAGCTGTGGTTGCAAGAGCAACTTATTACTCCAAAATGAGAACACCCTTCTCTGCAGCATCAATTTAGTTTACTCATGGACTGAGTATTTCCCAAGGTAGCTGCTTGTAGCACCCCTGTGCTTCCTGCCCCGATTCAGGGATGTATTTTATCATGCTGATTAATGCCCAGTATGCACCAGCCTGGTCACAAGGTATAAATGCCAGAGCATAGGTTTCCCCATTGTTGCTTAAAAGGTGTCCCTTTAAAAAGCCAGCTTCATTCAGATCCCTCTGGAAAAGGGTAGTGAGGAAGAGGCAGAGGAGCCTGGGATTTTCCTAATGTCAGTTAACTGGAATATACTGCCAGGGAACACCAAACCCTCAATATTACTGATGACCTTAAGGACTTGATATAACCAGTCCATCTCTAGCTTTTCATTTTTTAAGGCTAATTCAGTTCACACTGCCCTCCATATATTTCAGCACACAGTTTTATGAGTTAAGCACACAAACCCTGGACTCTGCACCCACCACCCAGAAACCAATAAAATTCCACATGCACGTGGGTTAGGTCACCTAAACCATCTCCTCGTCTTTTACTGAGTAGCACAGCACACCCTGTGCAAGAACCATGCTCTAAACCCAGCTGAAGCAGTGTAAATGTCACACTGGCTCCACAGAATGGCTTTTGCAGAGCTTGGGAAAGCCACCGGGGCAGAGCACAGCGACAGGGCGTGCTCGGCTCCGTGCACTCGCAGCAGGGATCAGAAGGGGCAATGTGCCATCCCAGCACTACAGTCACTGCCTGCACAGGCAGGCTGACCCCACACGAAAGGAGGGAGCTGCAGGCACCGCAGGGAGCCGGGAAGAGCAGTGACCTCCCAAGGAGCCGCTGCCCTCCCTGCTGGCTCCCCCTCCTTGGCACGCCGGTCACTGCGACTTCCCGAGGGATCCTGCGCCAAGCGCACACCGGCACGGGCACTGCCCGGAGGGAGAGCAGGGAAACGATCCGAGCCTTCCCCAAGCATCTGGGCCAGCCACAGCTCGTGTGCCACAGCCGGGGGTGCAGCCCGATCGCTACAGAGCTCAGCAGCAGCTCAGCATCGTGCCTGACACCAGCTAAGTGCAGATCAGCGGGGAGGAGGTGCCCCAGGAGCCACACATTAATGCAGATGGAACAGCAAAGCAGGGGCAGGTTATGTATTTTTATATATATAAAATATATAATACTAGCACAGCTGACAAGCAAAACTGGGTCAGGTTATGTATTTATATACATATATGTATATATTCATATATGTAAAATATACATTAACACAGATGACCAGCAAGGTTGGGTCAGGTTTGTTTCCCCTCACACACACAGTTACACAACACAAATATTCAGCACACACTGCTGTGTGCCACCTTTAAAGATGTGCATTTCTAACTTTGCTTTCAAGAAGTTCAAGGGACAGGCACAGATTCTGAGCAGCCACAAAACAGAGCTATCCCATCCCCTGGAATCACAGAATGGCCACCCTGTAACACCTTAAAGGATCTTTACCTCCTCACTGACTGCTTAATGTCACTATGTGCTTCTTATTTTTAAGATGCTGCTCACAAACAGAGAAAGTTAAAACTACTAACTTACACATAGGCATTCTATCATGGTTAAACAAAGTACTCTTATTTTTGGTGAGGGGTGGGGAAAAAAAGGAAAAAATGTTGACAACACAGAGGTGCCACTACTAAGGCGCTCAGGTAGTCTGAGCAGCTATTTTGGACTTTGAAGAGCACCCCTGATTTCTTTCCCAATACTTCTCCAGCAGACAAAGTGGACTAGGTTACTTCAGTTTTGGTGAATTCAAGAGACCCAAAAGACTTGCATTAACAGCTTCAGTGGGCAAATTTCACTTACTGTGTCCAGCTACATGCTCCCCTTTTCTAATCATCCTCCAAGGACAAGAAAATTACTTGAGAGAACTGCTGAAGCATCACCAATTCCAGCCCAGTACAGAAACATGAACTAGCTCTGCCTCTCCTTAATGCACCAAACTAGAAGCTGCAGGAAATAAATTAGCCAAGGCTGCTGCCTTGGAGATGCAGCAAGAGCACAGAACAGCCGCAGCACTCGCTACCTGCACTCACAGTTCTCATCTGCCAGGACAGAGGGACAGTTATGAATTTCACCCAACTGCTCAGCCAGCTCAAACTGCTTGCCCAATGATTTACCTACAATACACACCACAGGGACAGGTATAACAGCTTAGGCATGGACAAATCACAGGGTAAAAGGAACGTGCTCACTTGGTCCCTCTCTCATATTCAAAGAGAACTCATGCTTTGAACACCAAGAATGAATTACCTGATAAAACTGAAAAGGTAAATAATGTCTCAGTTCACAAATAATTATAGGTAGGTTTTTTTGCCCCACTGTAACAAGTATTTGCCCCCATTTATTTGACCTACAGCTCTGTTTCAAGGTCACTGTCACTCAAAACACACAAAACAGACAACATTAACCTATTGCTCAAATTGATTGCACAGATACCTTTTTTCTCTTACAGAAAAAGGAAATATCAGTCTGGAAAATGAAGAAAAAACTCAATCCAGCCAGCAAAGCTTTCCTGGAGGGAAAATAGGGACAAGCTTCCAGAGAGCCCAAGGACAACTTCAGTCAGTTTTCTCAGGATACCTGGCCCTGCACACATGGAAAGAACCAGCCAGAAGCAGCACTGCTATGGTCATCTCTGATGACTCCCTGGAGAATAGACAATAGCACTTTTCATACCAAAACCAAATGCTGAAAGAGCCACTTAAAGCAAATTGTTGATGATCACTGCAGGCCTACCTAGCCCTTTTTATCATCCAGCCAAAAGCATGATTAAAAATCACCTCCAATTCAAGATCTTTTTACATACACCTAAACAGAAGTGTAAATGTTCTGTGAGATTCTTCTGCCTGTCACTCACCACTGCACTGCTCAGCAGAGGCATTCTTAGGGTTAACATATCAAAGATCACTGAAGTAATCAAACTTAATAATTAATCTGTGCCAGCATTTCTGGCATCAGTCCAGTCACTACCACTGTTTCAGTCTGAAGTTCAGAACCTGATTTCCTGCACGTGCTCAGCAAAAACTGAGTGCAGCCACAGTGCCATTTATGTCAACTCTTATCTCCATTTCTCACTTGGTACAGTCTTCTTGTGCTTATGTACTTGTAGTCTTAGAGTCACTACCCAACCTGAGGGAGGCATAAAAACAAATACCATAAAAACACCAATCCCATGAAATCACCCAGTATAACCTACCACATGCTTCTTCAAGCATAAAACAGGATTCATCCATGCTCCCTCATGTTCATTTTAAACCATGTTTGGTTAAAAGCTAATTTCCAACATGGAGTGCACTGCCTTTAACCTCTAGTGCAGAATGAAGCACTTCACTCAAAATCAAAATATTTCCTGCATCCAAGAAATACTGATTTTGTTGAATTTGTGACCAACAGCTCCCCTCACCACCACATGAGGTGACATTCAGGGAATATTTCACCAAGCGACAACAGAACATCACAGCTTAAAAACTGCCCCTCATCACATGAGGTGAAGCAGCAACCACAGAAGTGACTGCAAAACTCAGCAAACCTTACTTCTGGCAGAGGGCTGGCCGGTTTCGTTAGGATTCCTCCCACATAGACAACGTTGGGTAGCGTAGGTCTCGGAAACTCCAGTGCAACATCAGTACAAAGCATCCACAGGCTGGATCCATGGACCAAGTCATACATGGACCGTTCTGGAAGAACCTTGTGTTTCTGCATTATCCTTTCATATTTTGGCAGAACCAAAAAACTGACTCCAAACCTCGAAATAAGATAAACAACAGTATTTTTAATCCTCTCGAACAGGTTCATGTGATCTGTGAGCAGCGAGTTGAACTCTGGAACGTAGGACAGGGGAGCTGGAGCGCCCACTTCTGCTGGATACCAGAGGCCAGTGGAAAACACGGCGTATTTAACCCCTAAAAGATGGGCTATAACAAATCCACACATCTCATTGGGATCTACCAGGAGCAGGTCAAACTTTTCCTGCTTGAGGGCACGCATGAGGTTTCGGTTGCCGACCATCATGTCGCAGTTCTTGGAATAGTGCTCCAGGATATCGAAGAGCTCGAGGGCAGTCAGCCTCCCCGAGAAGATGCTCCTCATCTTGGACTGGAGGAAATCATCCGAGGTGCTGCTGTTAAAGATCCCTGGGTAGCGCTGCAGTCTGTAGTGATTAGATGGAGGGATCTCTCTGCCCTCAGAGAGGAGAAACACTGTCTGGTGACCTTGGTCATGCAAGGCTGAGGCCAGAGTCTTGAAAATATAAAGATGGCTTTCAAACATAATTGGCGGCACAACAACGATTTTGGCAGCCCTCGCTATCCCGACAGCGCTCCACAGGAGAATGAAGGCTGGAGCGTACGGCTTCATAGCTGGAAGGAGAAACAAGAGCATTACATCACAGACAACATGCTGCAGTTTGAGCCCACTGCCCTTTCCTCTGCATGGTTATGAGCACTTCCACTGCAAGGTCTTGTCTGAGTCACCCACAGGCTTTAAGCTGTCCTCCTTCAAGCTGCAACTCTGATTTCAGCATAACATTTTCTGGGGTTCTGTTTTTATATAAGCTAACAAGGTAGAAAAGATAGAGGATTTTTTCCTCCTAAAAGGATATGTAAATTCACACCACATTTTTCTTTAATATCAACACTGATCAGACACAGGGGTGGAAACCAAAACATCAGGTACTAAGATGCTACTATTGACTAAGAACCAACTTAGAGCTTCCAAAAACGACATTCTTGCAAAAACAAGTGTAATTACAGGAGTTAGTACTGCACACAGGAGCACTGCAACTTCCACTGAAGCACTTAAACAGGTACTTGATCCTGAACCTGCTTAAATCAGCACTTGACCACCAGCTCTTCCTAAGCTGAAAAACCCCACTGCCCTCCTAAACGCACAGCTCCTGGCAGCAGCACACTGCCAGGGAAAGGCAAAATTTTTTACACGTGGTTGGGTGACTTAAAATGCTGCATGCAGCAGAGGAAAGCAAAGTGCCTTAGAAGCACAATGAGGACATGTCACAGACTCCTCAGTCACCATCACCCTCCTAGGACAGAGAAACGAGTACAAGCCAAACCAAACAATCTGCTCTTCCCTCGTGCCAAACCAGCGCACGTGGAAGCCCGAGTCTGTTGCAGTGTCCTTTATAAACAAGAACAGATAACACTGCTACTCAGTCCTTATCTCCCTAGGAATAGCCATAAAACACTCCTACAACAGATTGCCAAGGACTTTCCTTTAGTTAATGGTACATGGGTTACCAGCTAACAAGTACAGCATCTCATTCTATACAGCTAATTTTAAATCACTATATTCCCATACACTTACCATGTCAAAAGTTTAAGGGATTTTGAGTTCTATTACTTTGTACTAGATTTTCTCAAAGATGTCCCTTTCAGGTAGTTGTAGACAGCAGTGGTCTCCCCTGAACTTTTTTCTCTAGGCTAAACACCCCAGCTCCCCCAGTTACTTCTCACAGGACTCATTCTCCAAATCCTTCACCAGCCTCACTGCCCTTGTCACGGTGTGCTCCAGCCCCTTCATATTTTCATGAGGTGAGGGGCCCAGAGCTGGGCAGAGCACTCCAGGTGTGGTCTCCAAGTGCCAAGCACAGAGGGAGAACCACTGTCCTGGCCCATGCTCAGCTCCCCTGAACAGGGCCTTGCTAGGGGGTAACACTCCTTAGCTAAGAGAGTAAGCAAATATGGTTTACCAATGAAACACCCAAGACAAGTTATTAATCAAAACCAGAAAAATCCCATTATTGATTCCTTCTCCCCATGCAAGAAGCATTCCCACGGTATTGAGTTACTGCTCCTGTCAACAAGAGCGGTATTACAAAACCATGAATGGAGGTGCAGGACTGGGAAACTCAGTTATGTTTCTATCAGCAGCAGAAATCAAAGGTTACAGGAGCCTAAGGGCTCCTCATGATCCAACATGTTGCCACAGGCCAGCTCTACTTCCATCTCCTCATGGGAGGCCCAGAGCACAGCACAGCAGAGAATCCTTAGCCCTAAGGCACATTCTCCACAGCTGGGTGACACACATGCCACCAAAAGCTGTGGGAATTACAGCCAGCCTTCCCTAGGATGCTGACAGCATTTTCCCCACACTTACCTGGCAGCCAAGTTTCAAACAGGAATCACATTGGACATTTTACTCCTCATAAAGGTATTATAAATATTAACACAAAAACCTGGAAATACAACTAATATCATTTACTAAACTTTTTTTTATCCTCTTGCAGCATATCAGCGTCAAAAGATGACAAAACACACTTCCCTGGCAGCCTGTACCTTGTGGTATCTTCAGAACTGGTAAAACAATAATCACTTCTCAAAAACCTATTATGCAACTCCTCTTTTCAACATAAGCACCTTCTACAGGAGCTGGAAAATAAATGTACAGGACCTGCCAAGCCATAGAGATATTAAATACATGATGCTATTAGAGAAATGCCCATTAAGTGACATTTTTACTGGGAAACATGGCATTGACCTTCTATTGAACTTCTGGCAGGAAGCTGCAGCCTCATCATTTCATGCCCTGGCTGACAGAAGCAGGGAGCTCAGCTTGGAATTCAGCAGGAGCAAGGGCAGTAGGTAACAGCACTCTGTAAACCAATTAATCCCAAGCCTAATTCCCATTTGGAGACTGGGACTGGGGATAGGTGTGTGCCTGGTGCCTTCAGTAGGGCAATCAACACACAACCCCCAAGCTCAGCTCCAGGCTCTGTCCCAGACACTCCCCACTCCACCTGCCCCAGCAATGAGCTCCCCCAGCACAGCAGGTATTCCCACCAGGACAGACTTGCCTGTTCAGTGGCAATTTCTCATTCAGCTCATCTCCCAAAGCAGCAAGAAGTCACAGAAGGCTACACAAGGGTCAAGACAACACCAAAGTGGTGCTCAGCTGGAAGCCAGCTAATCACAACTAGAGCTCAGGGATTCTTCCTAACTCCCAGCCTCACTCCAGTGGTGAACTCCCAGAACAAATCAGTTGCCAAAATAAATAAAAAGGATCAACGTCCAATGCAACTGCCCTCCATTTCCACACACCAGGAGCATGAAAAAGGACTGCCAGGTGTCCTAACAGAAAAGGGGAAAGAAAAGCCCATAATCACAGAATGATGCATTTCTCCAGGATGGTTAGCAATATTAAACCACTTTGTACCTCTGTCTGAAGTCCTCCTTCTAAGGATTTGCCTCCATTAAACAAGACTGTGTCAGAGCCAGAGCTGGCATGCAGTATCCTTCTACCAGAGTGAAAAGGAAAATCCAAATTTGCTAACATTCAAAAAAAAATCCCAAAACATAACAACCTCCAACCAAACAACACCCAAAAAATGATCACTGAATTGAAGCCATTCCTTTCAGCCAAAAAGCCCTAAAAACAAAGATATGGAGAAGGACCGGATGCAGTGACTTTACAACCAAGTGCTGATTGCAAAGGGTGCTCCTGCTGGAGCAAGGAGAAGTTAGACATGCCAGCAAGTTAAACATTAACTTTATGAGTAGCTGTTGGATTAGGTTTAATGACCTATATGTGAGGGCTTTCAAATGAAAGAAAGTGTGAGTTTTAAAGGGTTACAGAAAATCAAGCTCACTCCTGACAGATTGTTGGAGAGCTGACCAAAACACTAAATCATGATATATTTGTGTTCATGAAGTGTTTTTCCATGCATCCAAAAGGACCAAGCAGGATCTACAAGAACTGTGACTACACAGAAAATAATGATTTTCAGAAGAAAAAAAATAGGAGAGAGGATCTTCCCTCCCTTCTTCACAAAGCTGATACTTGAAGGTTGGACAATGTGGAAATGAACTGAATGACACTGAAATAAATGTAGTGCCAGCTGACTTTTAGAATAATAATTTAAACATTAGGATTTAATGTCATTTACCTAAACATCAGTCTTAAATTACTTTATATAAATACCAATTAATAATTGGTGTAACAGTCAATTACAGTCCTGGAACACTTACCCACTATTACATTTGGATTTGCTGCCAATCCTTAATAATCTGCTAATCACTGCTAATGTAACTTTTTGGCATGTTTGAGGGTTTTTCTCCTGTTTTACACCCCTGGCTGCATACCTGCTATTTCTGAAACTTCAAGTCAGCAATACTACTGTCCATGTTTTCTTCCACTGCAGAGAGATCCAGAAGCAGAAGAGCCTCTCACCTCCATCCAGCACAGCCTAAATGCAAACTGCTCCCACACTGACCACTACTCAAAAGATGAAACAGTTCTCAGGCACTTACACATAAGGACATAAAGAGTCCTTCTTATTCACTAACCAAGAACACCCCTGCCTTCAAAAGCAGCAAGGGAAGTTGCACAGAGCTTGAGTTCAGCCATGCAACTTCCTTTTTTAAGTTCCTCCCTTCCATTCAGCCTTGCTTTCTATTTGCTAATTTGTTGAGTTTACCTAAGCAGCTTGAGCAGGAGCTCTGCCAGGAAAGGTGCCCTTCATCCCAAACAGCAGCACTCCTCTGACAGCAAAGGAGCAACCTCTGAGCTGCTGATCACTCTCACCTTACCCAAAGGGCTCAAATTACTCATTTCCATTTCACAGAGACAGCACAGGTTAAAGGAACAGCCTGCCAACCTCTGCAAGCCCAAATCTGGGAGCTAATCAGCAATGAAATTACTGTGCCCAAATGGAAAGCTAATGTGTGTATCCCAGGAATATTATTATTTTTAAACAAGGGTAAACTGGAGACTTTGACACCTTTCAGCAAATTTTCTGTAAATTGCCACAATTGTGGTAACATGCATATTCATTCTTTCCTCTTGCTCTCATTCTTGACTCCCTCATTACACAAAATTCAGTATTTTAGAAGGAAGAACACAAACAGTGCTCTTGGAGCTGTAAACTCTGCAAAACTTCACATCAGTGTCTGAACCAATTGGATCAAAAAGGCAGATACATCATTTTTTCCTATTTTTCCAAAAGAAAGATGTATTAAACCAGCAGCTAAGCTCACATCAAAAGCTGCAGATATGATGCAGTTCCCACATGGGTAGAAGGACCTTGACCAGTTTTCAGTCACATACAGCAACCACCCATGCCAGGTTCCAGAGCCACCTGCTTTTCTCCCCAGTTATCCCACCTGAGGTCAAAAACTACAACCATGAGCAGGGCAGTGTCACCTCAGGAACCAATCCTGCAGCCTTCCCCATGGATATACATAAAGAGGGTGTTGATTTCTCTTAAGATCAGATGCACTGTAGCTGTAGGAAGAGACACGTGCTTGAAAGCATAGCAAGAGAAATGCTGAGGGAAGCTGAAGAACAACTGGTCATGGAGAGCACTGCAAACTGCCTCTGGGGAAAAAAACCAAAAAAACATAGTCAGCTGTTGACTATGGTTTAGTACTGCTCTTAACAGAAAGGAAGCACTAAAACAGGTTAAGAAATGCCCACTGATCTCAGACTGTTACCTTCCATTGCCCAATTCACTGCCACTCCAGCCCTGCCTAATCGAAACCACATTGACACAAACTTACTACATGTGCAGTTCTGTTTGCTTTAGCTGCTATTAAAAACTGTTTTACAGGTACAACATGATACCCATCCTCCAGAGGCTTGTCAACACCTCAGTTATACAAACCAAGAGCCAAGCCCTACAACCCAGGCTGCATGACCAAAGGCCCTGCAAACAAAGCCTTTTATCAAGCCCAAGATAGCCAGGAATGACTAACAGAAGGCACTCCAAGTTAAGTGTAAGGCTGAAAGACAAAGAAAACACACAGCAAAGAGGTTTCACTAATACTGAGTACAGGATGATTCCATGCTAAAAGGACAAGTACCCAACCCAAACCCCAGCTGTGTCAGCCAAACACACCCAGTATTTTGCAAAATACACACAAAATACACACACGAAGTGCATTGATTCCAAACTGTGGAAGAGTGACTAGAGCAAAGAAAAACTCTTCCCTTATACACATCCTTCAAGACATGTAATTTTTCACATTCCCCCCAAACATTTTAAGAGTTAGTAGCAGTCCACACCAGCATTTTTTTGCCAAACACCCAGAAATGCTACCTGAGGAAATGCACTGACCAAATTATGTCTGACAGCAAATCTGAGGAACTTTCATCATTGAGACAGGAAGGTTTTAATTAGTGGCATAACAGATGACAGTAAGCAAGACCATGATCTTCAAACTAAAGCTTGCCTCCTAACCATTCCTTTAAGCTGGGAATTGTAAAATGTGTTCTTAATCCTTAATACCATTTGCTGTGCTGCACATATTCCACAGGCAATCCACAATACTACTCCCTAACCCTTTAGGAGCATTACAGTAAACCAGCCCTACAAGATGTCAGACAGCAAACTGCAGTTTAAAATTAGGAAGCACCTGTAGTACTAAGTGACCTCTGTGCTAAAAAGCAGCAAAAAAACCATCACAAATGCAGAAACATGAGAGTGCCAGAGCAATAACCCAGGAAATTACCTGGGAAGAGACTCTGGTACCAGGTACTGCACAACCTTTGGATTTACGTCCTTGAGTTTTCCCTATCACACATCCTGTTACTAATTGCTGAGGCACAGTGTGTGCTGTGATTGCTATCCTGTGTTGCAACGTCTCAGATGAGTGGTGTCATCTGGCTTTCAACCACAGGCTCCTTTTTCAACTAAATGAATAAATTAAGAAATTAGTAAGACACGTGTACCAACAAGAGCAGGCTTTTGCAGTTACTTTGAACAGTCTCCCAAACATCTTCTATCCAATGACTGAGGCACTTGGATGAGCACAAGAACATCTCATCCAGAGACAAAAGAGGAAGATTTACAGGCATTACAGTATCACTGCAATCCTCTGTCAGACTTACTGTGTCAGCTATGCAATTAAGAGGGAGCCAAAAGGACATGCAATTTATGAAACCACTTTTAGTAACTACTTACTGAACATACAACAGGTTTTATCAAACACTGAAGGGTTTTACCTAAGTTTTCGTACTCAACCATGGGAGAAAAAGGATTTTACAAATTCTCACTTCACAGGTAGCATGGCAAAAAAGGCACTTCAAAATAGAGATTCTACAGTTTACACACAAAATATTTTCAACAAGGATGCTAGCAGATGGATCTTTCAGAAGTTACATGGGAATACAATTTACACAAGGCATTCTATCTTATCAAGTGGCCAAAGTATAACACTCCTGGTAACACTTCACCATGGTTTTTGCAAAGAAGTGCTCTGTGGTCCTTCATGGTTATGGAAAACTGTCCCAAACTTCTGAAAATACTAATAATATCTAAAAAGATTAAGTACTTACCAATATTATCTTTATTAAGTGGTTACATTCTAAATCTACTCAGGATTTCCAATCTATTAATAGCAATAATTTGATAATTTAATCAAGTCCCTTATAAACCCAGCAAGGCCCACATGCTTTGGGGTCACGGTGCTGTAGTGACTGCATCAGCCAAAAATCTGATTCCCCAAGAGTAAAGGATTCAAGACTGATCAAATATTTTTATAATGTAAACTAAGTTCCAACAGGGCAAAGGCACTTTCCATTCCATGTAACCTACATTCCTTAATACTCCATGCACTAAAACTGAGCAAACAATACACAGTAAAAAATATAAACTTTATTGAAGGTCAGTATTTTATGAGTATCCATTTTCCAAGTTCAGCCCAACTAACTGCATGGAATTGAATTTCATCAAGATTTTAAAGCCTGTGAAACATTAACTTCTGTAGACCTACCAGGTAGGGTAGTCAAAACAAATCAAGAGACATTCTTGAGTCATTTTAATAATCCAAATAAAACCAAATAGAGCAAGAACAGCCAGGTCCTTTTTGCACTGTGTGCCTCAAACAGGGCATTTCAAGACCCCCACAATTTGTAACACCTTACAGAGTGAGGATTAGCAAAGCCAAGCTCACACATGGCTCCAAAAGCTGCGTGCCTCGCACCGAGGGCAGCCTGCCTCGTGTGCCAGGGGCTCGGATTTCTCCGCATTGGCGCTCTCCACCGTGCAGCTCTGCTCCTTGCTGCCCGTGGTTATCCCACCCTGGCACCTTGCAAACACAACTGCTGACTGCACACAGAGAGGAGCCATCTGTTCACAAGCAAGACACGCGTATTCCTGCTGGAGAGATTTGTCTGCTGCATCCAGCACGACGTGAGAGCCTTTCCTGACAAACTGTGCACCTTCCCTCACAGCTCCCAGGAACTCACACCAAACACACAATTTCGGCAACAATTTACAAAGCCCCCTCAGCTCCTGGAGACCTTTGCTGAAACCCCAAGTTTCTCGACTTGCTGCAGCCGTTTTGCACCAGAAAGAAGTAGGAGTATTGCTGTGACATCAGGGCTGGGGGCATTCACAGAGAAGCCAACAGGTTATCCCACATTTCCAGGGACACCAGTGATGGTAAGGATGTTTTTTACCAACCCTGCCCTGAAGAGCCCAGGAACAGACTAACTCACCACAGGACTAAGTGTTTAAATAAAAGGAAACTTTCTACCTGCAGAGAGGACAAGGCTTAAGTGCCACAGCAGCTGATGCAGACAGATCCCTCCACTGAAGGGCCAAAGCTGCTCATGAAGTCTCTGCTCTCCCACTGGCATCAAAAGACAGGCTGGGATAACAGCTGAATGAAGTGCTAAAAAGATGGAAAAAGGAAAGACAGAAAAAACCTGACTCTGATTTTCAACACTTAAATTAGTGACTAGATCTCCTTTAATATAATGACCCTCTGAAGAAGGGGTTGGAAGATATTGCAGCACACTTCATTTGGAGCCTAATTTGAACAAGCCTCAGGACCCAAAACAACATCAGTTTTAAACTCAGGCCCATTTTACTGCCATTTGCATTTAACTTCAATAATTATTGGGGGGATGCTTTGCTTTTCACTCCAGCTGGCTTCAGCTTGGTACAAGCTCTCCCTGGTCACGCCATCACATGACACCCAGAAGCACTCAATGAATTTCTTTGTTCCGTTTCTGACTTCATCCTATAGCAAATAAGCACATTTTAACAAGCCACACAAACACAACCGCAGAGGGAACTATCACAGGTTTCCTTCGGCAGAGGGAAATTCAACTTGGAATAAAGTAAAAACACTTCATTTGATCATGTTTTGCTCTTACTCAGATCAATTAAAATAATTGCAGCAACACCACACATGCCAAAAACATTTAGCTTATTCAGTCTGTTATTAATAGGTTTTGTTTTGGAATTTACAGGTCGGGTTTCCCCAAATTCAGCTGCTGCCTGTTGCTTGCAGATTTGTATTTGGAGTGCCTGCATTGAACTCTCACCTAGCAGAATCTGGGCCTAGAGTAAGGACCAAAGTTTAGTCTAACAGCTTTCCTAGACAGTTTAATCCTGAGATTGTGATTTTAAGAGCAAGATCACATCACTTACCAGAGCTACAGGAGACAGAACTTCTACAAAGTGCAGAACACAGTCCAGTAAGGGCTGGGACTTTCAGGTAGCTGTATAAAAATTTTTAAATACACATAAGCTTCCTGCAAATTTCTACCACCAGGAAAGGAATAGCCTAAAGAGAGGGTTTATAGATTGTCAAAGACCATCTGAGACTTGGGTACAATCTGTTAATTCAAAAATATTCAGGAAAAGAGAAAATAAAGCCAAAGGTTACACAGGGCCAAGACAAAGATGGCTCCCATCTCCAAAACTACAATGCCCAGAAGGATCCGGGTGTAAAACCAAAACAAATTAATAACCCATCCAGCCACCCCAAGTGGTTCTACACAGGCACAAGTCTGTTCCTACCCACCAAAGTGGCACTTCCCAGCTATTCCTCCACTTCTGAAAAGCAAAACTTGTTCAACATGAGCACTACATAGTAATAAATAACTGGTAAGGGTTTAAAACTGAAAAACTATCTGCAGTTATTTCACTAGTAAGCAGCTTAAGGCAAGACTGATTACCTAATAAAAGTACAGTCTGAGATAAAATCACTTAGAATACTCCAAACTTCAAGTGTACTTCCATGAAAATAAAGCTAATTGATAAACAAGCAAAATAATTACCAAAGCATCACAAAGCACAGTAATTAATCATTTACTATTAGGGAGTGGTTAAAGAAATGACAGTTTTACTCCTGTATTTTACACACGTCTGTTTTTCAGGATTCTCAACTTGAAAAAACAAAACAACAGATAATCATAAACTGTCCTTGAGCAAGTTTCCACACAAGTCCTCACAAGACTGACACCAACAGCTCCCATGTCCCTTTAGCCCCACAAGTCCTGGATGCCCCAAGCACTGGCCTATCCAGACATTTTTACTAAAACACACATGGAATTTTCCACTTTGTGCTGCAGGGAGGCAAAATGGGTACAGACAAAACACAAGGATTTTAGGTTTGATTATTTATGATAAAGTCTTGTGCCCAGGGACCAAACATCATACACATCACCACACACCCCTCAAACCTCAGTATCAGGAAATAATCAAACAAAATACATATCTACATTTTAATCTGAAATCCAGTATGCCTAAATTTAATGTCTGGAGTTTTGGTCACACTTATGCACTCCATCTTCAGTTACAACAAATAAATAACTTTTTCGAGACTGGTGGTGAAAATTTCTCTAACAGAATATAGTCTGGAATTAAAAAATTTGGAAAGTCCTCCAACTTGTACATTCACTCTTATCACCCTCTAAATACACTGAGACAATTTTTTTTTAAAGCATGCTGTTTCTGCAAGGCATCAAGGCTCACTTCCAGCTCAGAATCAGAAGTTGACTCAAGAATTCCCATTAACTCTCTCTTTAGTTACTGAGTAAGAAGGGAAATAATCTTAAGTCGCTTATTTTTCGTCAGGCTGAACCATCCATTCATAGGCGCAAAGCACAGCACAGGGCAAAGAAGAAAGCTATGCTTGTTTCCCTATCCAAATAAAATTATGGGCATGACAACCAGGCTGCTTAAGGGAAATGGTCATAACAAACCAGTTTGGGCTACAAATCATTTAAATGCTTGTTTCTGACAAGGAGTATCAGCACCTCACACCCTGAGCATTTGAGCATACATACATCCAAGCGCCATAAAAGATGAAAAATAATTCATCAAAGGGTTCAAGATAGCTTATGCCACAAGTCTTGGAAATTGTCTCCCAGAAAAGCTGTCCTGGGGGAAGGACAGAGAATTCTATTAAATGCTTCCAGTGTATTTTACTTCCTGGAAAACAGAGAGAAGAGCCCTCTACAATACCTATTCATAAACACTTGGAGCTGTATCAGCACGTCAGTTTTCAGCCCAAAGCTACTTTCCAAAACAACAATAAGAGGTCAATCCATGCTGAAATTTTTCTGAGGACTAGAAATACTAACAAAGGAGATGAATTATCTCAAATGCTTCTCATGTATCAGCATTTCTCAAACACAGTTCTGTCCTCTTCACAAATATGACTGTCATAACCAAACAGAAATAAAGTATTTGTTGAAAGTCTAGAGCTGGAGAAATAAAAAGTTATTTCATTTGCTAAGCATCTCACAAATTTGATCTCACCACAAACAACCCAAGAGGCTTTCATATTGCAGTAGGATTTCTCTTCTAAGTTGAAGACAATGGACTTGACCAGTAAGGAATGAACCCAGATAAATTCCTGTGCTATTCTAAAGAGAGCAACCTGGCTAAAGCAGTGGACAAAAAGCACTTTAAAGAGCCCAAAGTGGAAAATAGCAGGAAAAGTAGGCATGGGCAATATACACTGGGCAGTTTAAAGTCAGAAGTAAAGCACCTCATGCTCAAGGTGGTCAATTAGAAAATAACCAAGTCAGGACAGACATTGTTACTTTTAATTATTGCAGCACACTTTGAAATAGTATGACAGCAAAACATATCCTCTGTGCACGTCCCAACAGGTACAGAGAAGCCAACACACACAGCTGTGCCAGCAAGGCACAACAGGTGGTAGCCATGCACCAAGCTGGAATTGCCACCAAATCAATCCACCAAAACCAGCCCACTGCTTCCCTGGCGCTCACTCAGCAAGTCACTCCCCTCCCATCACTCACACGGGCAAGGAAAGGACTCAGAGCTCAGCTGACATCACCCTGCACAGAGCAAGGATGTAGGATCATTTCTGGTGTCCTCTTCACCAGCCCTGGTTAATCCCATGGGTTTCTCCACACAAATCCTGCTTTAGAACAACCCAACTGTTCAGAAGCACGCTAAGAAAATAAAACCTACTGTTTACAAAACACTGACATGATTCTCACCTCTGAGTCTCCATATTTTACATTTTGACACATCACAAAACAAATCTTTTCTCGTGTTCTGTAAAGAGCTTCTGTTAACAGGAAATAAGAAAAAAAAAGGAAAAATAAATCACAAGCATTTTGTGCTAAATACTCATTTCCCTGTGTTTCAGCTGAAATATTTTCACAGCACTATGAGAGCTGCCTCTGAACACAAGACTCCAGCACAAACTGGTTGGTCCTGGGGAAAATTAAAGCCACTGCAGTATCCAGTGTTCGGCCTGGATCAATGACTGAAACAAAGGAACGAAAACAAGGAAACGTGAAGCAAAGGTTAATTGCACACTATGTAGTGTCGCTGCTTTAAAACTAGCTCAGCTAAAAATCTAAGTGACCTTGTGTGATAATTGCTTGGAAAAGCAGGCAAGCAACTTCAGAATGGAAACATTAACTGCAAAAACATCGGCAACAGAAGTCTGGAAATAAGTAATATCACGTGAATTATTCCCAAAATTACATCACTTGGTTGTAAAATACAAAAATATTAAATTTATTTTAATGAGTTTGCTCTGGGGGAGGAGACCTTGAAGGATGCCCTACTACTGGAGTTGCTCCCTGCTGTCCATCCCCAGGGAACTCTGATGAGCATGCAGAACGGGCTGCGCAATTCCCAACGATTCCCTGCCGTTCCACGGGGCTCAAAGGAGAAGGTGGACAACGAAGAGACCGGATAGCACCTGACACCCGCTGAAACCCCGCAACTCCAGCGGTGTGTCCCCTCACAAGTTCACACCTGACCCTTTTCCCCCTCCGAGCCCAGCCGGGAGGCGCAGCAGCAATTACGCAACGCTGCTCCCTCCGAGGCGGCCGGGATGGAAACTCGGGGCATATCCAGGGAGGGCACTGCATCCCAGGCGCTCAGGGAGCCATCCCAGGTCCGGAATGTCCCTCACACCCCGTCCCCAAGCCGGTAGCCGGATGGCAACCCCAACAAGGGGGGCTCTGCGCCCACACACCGCGGTGCCGCCACCACCGCCGGCGACAGCCCCTCACGGCGCCACCAAGCATTTAACGCGGACCCGCCGAAAGCTGCCAAAATCCACAATTCCCATGTGTCCCAAAAAGCGGCGATTTCCCGCGTCCCCCCCCCGCTCCCGCCGCTCGCGCCCTCAGCGCCCCACGCGCGCCGAGCCCCGCGCGCGCCTCCCCCCTCAGGGCTGCGGAGCCGCCGGACCCCGCGGGCGCGCGCCCCCTCAGCCCGCCCGCCGCTCCCGCGTCCCTCACGGCGCTCAAACTTCCTCAAGGAGCAGCGCCGGCACCTGTCGGGCTTCCCCGCAGTCACCGCTGCGGCGCCGGACGACGGCCACGCCAGAGCCCGCCTGAGGAGAGCGCGCCCGCCGCGCCACACAGGTACCGTGCGCGCCGCCCGCCCCCGGGCCCCTCACGAAAAGGGCGGGAAGGGACGCGTCCTTCTGGCGCCCCTCAGGACATGGCGCTCCCCCACACCCCTCAGCTCCCTCCTCAGGTCACACCGTCCCCTCGCTCGGAGACACCGCATCGACGCGGCTCCCCTGCGGCTCCTTCTCTCGGCTCTCACCCCACGACACGGTTATTCCCCTCAGCTCCCCGGGCTCACCCCCACTTCCAGGGCTGTTCCCCTCAGGCCCTCCGGCTCCCATTCCCCTTCCCCACAGCCCCACGACTCTCACCCCTCACCCTTGAAATACGCTCTCTCTCCTCCCACTACATCAGACCCTCCGCGGGCGCCCGGGGGCTTCCCCTGGGGCTACATTAGGGAAGAGGAAGAAGGCAGACTGGGACAGGCATTACGATGAAGCGACAGCCCCTCTCCACCTGCCCACCCGGACCCCGCCAGCACCGCCGAGGCCCCTCACCGCTCTCCCTTCAGGGCCGCTCCCCGCGTCGCTGCCTCTGGTAAGGAGCCGCCGGCCGCAGCTCCGCTCGGGGCTCTGTCCTTCAGCCGGGTCCGCCCGGCCCGGGCTGCGGCGCTGCTGCGGCGCCGAGAGCGCCGGGCCCGCCGGTGCCTCCGCCCGGGCTCTGCTGCACCTGCTGCGGGGCTGGGCTGCCCTGCGAGCAGAGGAGGCTCCCTCGCTCCGTCCTCCCTCAACTTCGCATCACTCCGGGCTGCCCCCGCTCCGCCCCACCGCATGCACCGGCACTGCCGCTCGCCCCCGCGCCCGGGCAAACGCTCGGCTGCCCTCCCGCCCCATGCACTGCCCCGCTGCCGGGACGGCGGGCAGCTCCCGGCACAGGGCAGCTCCCCTGGGCCCGCCTCTGGCGGGAGGGACCGGGGCCGCCTCCGCCAATCAGCCCCAGCGCGGCCGCTTTTCGGTGCCAGCCCCGTGCCATGGGCGCCCATACCTTGTGTGGGACCGAGGTGCTACAAGCGACGTCCAACCTCTCAGCTCACTAAGCACCAACTACATTGTTATCCCCTCCTCGCGCCTGATGGGCTTTAAATACGAACGCTAATTAGTCAATTGGTTTGTGTGTATGTGTGTGGTTTGGGTGGGTGTGGCTTTGGGGTTTTTTTTCTCGTGTTATTTGCTTATTATCTAATAACGACATATTGAAATATAATAAAGCTGTAGTCTCATAGCCGGCAGACAGTAAAGTTCTTTGAAACAAAAAGATTTGTCCCTCACCTGTCACACACTCTAAAATCCAAACTTTCCCTGTTCCTTTTAGCTTACACGTCCTCTGGAGTTTTTGCAATGAGCTTTAAAGGATAAGAAGTGTCAGATTGTCTTCATGATTTCACAGATCAAGTCACTTCTTTAATAAAAGTAAAGGCTTAAGTTTCATCAGACAAAACAAAAAAGTTAATGAAATTGGAATGATAGGTTGATGAAATGGCATGATAAGAAAAATGAACCTAAGCTTTAAATTGATTTCCATTCTAGTCAAGATGGCTTGCAAAAGAAAATGAAACTTTACTTTCATTCAAAGTAATCCAATGTATTTGGGGAGTGCAATTTTTCTTTGTATTCATTATAGAGCTTTTTAAGATCTCTTACTGTTTCTCACATATAAAACAAATCATTAAAATTTCTCAAACCTCGAACCCCTTTTGATGTCCAGTTAACATTAAATTGTGTTAAACATAAATGGGTGGTCCTGAAGTCCTACAAGCTAATGGTGCCCCTTGGCTAAATATTGAGGTCTAATGATGAAGTTCTGAAGTTAAATGTCCCAAAATCAACTGTATTCACACTACTGTGTTGAAAGGTTTAGCAAAATAAATTTCATTTTATATTAGGTTAAAAGTCAATTCCTCTGCATATCTAAATGATCTTCTTATTCCAGTGGGAACCGATTTAGTAAATTTAAAACAGCAGAACCATTCCTAAGGCATAACCATGGGCATAAGTCTTGATGTGAATCAAGTGTGGATTTTGTTCAGCCCTCCCAGAGCTGTGCTGGGATCGCCTGCACCACTGCCAGCTTTGGTTCCTTGGGTAGCAGCTTCAACGAAGCTCTTCCCTCTGTGACAGTGGCAATTGGTGCAGGTACCTGGAGAACTCCATCACAATTATTTGGTAAAAAATTAAAGGTTTCTTCGTGGAGTGTTGTACTGAAAATGTCTCACAGTGGTGGCAGTACTTTGAATTTAATTACTGTGTGCTATTCAATGTTAGCTCAGGAGTGAATGTTACTTCTAAAAGCTTTTGTATTATTCCCCGCCCACTCTACCTTTGCTGTCAGCATGTCAGACTTCCTTGATTTTGTCGTTGTTCTGCCTTCCCAGTTTCCTATCTTGAACAGATGAGAATTAGGTCAGATGCAAGGTTTTATTGAAAATTAATGTGTTCAAGAGTTAATGGTTTTCTCATAACATCCCACATTTATTGAAATGGCAACTTGCCTTGCCTTGTAATGGCCACTTTGCTTGAGTTTCCATCAACTGTAGGTATAAGTACATCATATTGTCTGTCTTTGCCTGTTATGGTTCCATGCAATTGCCAAATTGACTTTATTTCAACTCCAGATATGTGTATAGTTTTGTATTTATTCTTTCAAAGTAAATATGAGACATTCACTGTTAGCTAAGCTATGATTATACCTCCGAGGTGTATAAGGTTTACAGCAAAATACTGAAACAGGGATTTTTTGTTCTCCAGTATAATCTAGACCCTAACAAAGAAATTCTGTGTTGCAAACGTTTTGGAGTCTTGGAATCCAAAGTTGTGATAAGGAAATCAGATTCAAATAAGATAATAAAAATTCACAAAGTCCTATAAATATGAAGTGTTCTTAATTTTTATTAAAGTTTTGCAGAGCTAGTAAACACTTCAAAGCATTTTTGAAGAACCTTCTGTTGTTATCCAAAGTGACACCTTAATATTATTTTTCAAGAGAGGGATTTGCTTAATTGGCTTTTAATTTGGACAGTAATGCCATCCAAGTTGTTTTTACTGGCTGAGGAACAAGAAATGCCTCTTGATGTGACACCTTTCTCTGAGGTTGTAGAGTGCCTTCACCCAACAGAATTAAGTTAGAACTTGATTATGTGGGAGCAAGACAATGGTTCCCTGTTGTGTTTTCATCCTGGTGGAATTTTCATCATTCTCCTAAGAGTCAAGAAATGCTACCCTGTTAATTCCAGGTTTGTGGTTCTGCTATTCCAGTTAATTGATCTGGACAGTATGTGTAAGTTGAAGATTGTGTCCCTTGTGCTGTTCTACTGATTTGCACGGGTCTGGCCAGAGAGGAAGGAATTTCTCCAGTAGATTTCTGGATTATGATGATTCACATCGAGTTCTTTAAGTGTTTTTTCTTCAGCCTTTATTGTTTTGGCTATACATGCACATACCTCGAGAGTTTTTACTGAGCAAAGTACAAGTATCACCTTCCTTGTAACTCAGATTCCAAGACAGTGTTAGCTGCTTTTGCTTCCTAATTGATATGCACTCATAAGCAGCCAAACTAATTTATTTAAATAGGGTTTGTAGTTCTTTAACCTTTCCAATATGCCAGAAGGAATTAATCATGTGCAATGTATAGTACCCAATTTAACTGCAGTGTTACCAACCAGCACTTGGAGATCTGCTTGCCAGTGTTTGGAACCTGCTCACAGATCCCCATCAAAGCAAGGAAAATGTAAAACGAGTCTTCCTTTGCTGTAGGCAGCTGTTGGATGTTATTGTCTCACACAAGTGACACTAACACACAGGTTAATTCTGCCTGAATGGGTGAGCCCCATAACTGTGTGTTACCGCTGTAAATGGTGGTTCCCAACAGAGAGCTGCAGGGATCACCCCGTGCTTTGTGGCTGGTGTAGGTGTGAAATGGTAATTTCTGGTTAAGTGATGTATATTTGGGTAGCAGCAGGCAGTTTTTCTCCTAGGTGAGAAATCTGTGATGGCCTGCAGTTGTTCATTTTGTGTAGCCTGTGTAATTACAAAACACAGTGTTCTGTTTCCTGGGGCAAAAATTTTTACAAAGGAAGAAGGAATCCTTTATGGACAAATTTAGGTGAGACCTCATGTCTTATTTGTTCCTTGTCTGGCAGCACTGTAAGTTTCTGAGGAGGTTTGTTGACCGTGGGGTCAGGACTCTTTAGTGTAGAAGCACAGTAAAACCATAAATCCCACTTTGCTGTGCCTTGCTCTAAGGGACTTTGTGTGGTTAGAGAAGGCTCAGGGAGGAGCACTGGAAGCGTTTGAGCAGATCAAGCAGCTCCCTTATGAGGAAGCACTGAAGGAGGTGGAACTCTCCTGTGTGGAAAGGGAATAGCTGAGAGGATTTGGTGAAGATCTGCAGAGCCATGAAGTGGGTAGAGATGACAGCTACACAGCTGCCATTCACTAGAGCCGTGATTCAAGAACAGGTGACAGTAACTGCAGCGAGCACAAAGCACTTTAGAGAGATGAGAGGAAGCTGTTCATGAACAGCAGCTGAGCTTGATTTCCTTTATTACCAGAGCCCTTAAAAAGGCAGGCTGGGTGGGCAAGGTTGCTGTTAGTAATGGAGTGAGTAGCTTTGTTGGTGTTATAATTCAGCTCTGAAGGCAGGCTTTGAACTTGTCCCTGTGCAAATACAATAACTGAGCGTTGTGAGTGAGTAATAAGGGAGGTGGTTGTCAAGAGGGGTTATGCTGTCTCTCAAGGTATTTTGTTTTCCCACTGTTAGAAGCTGAATAGTGGCCTGGGAGAACTCTGTTAACCCTTAAGGTATTTCTTGTGTTGAGGATTCTAACCTAGAGAGCAGAGACACTCAGTAAATTCTTATTTTCTGATTTTTTTTATTGCTTTAAGCAGAATTCTGTGTGTGAAAATGTAGCTGGAGAATGAAAGACTCTGTGAGTGGTTGTCCTGTCAATTAGTGTAATATGTTTTTGCAGAAGCTGTCTCTGGAAACTTAGGTTGTGTTTATCCCTGAGCATTTTCAAGTTCTAGGGTAAAATTGAAACACAAGTAGGCAGGGAGTGCTAGGTGTGGTGTAGGTGCTTCTTTGTTGAGTAGAGTTGTTTGACATCTGTTTTGGTGGCTCTTTGTGCACTTGGGTTTTTTCTGCACTTATTGGTGCTTTAGTGACATAGGTTCAAAACATGTGCTACTCCCTGTTTCATTCTTGTGTTTGAATATTGTTCCTCTCCATTTGCTTAGTCACTTCTTGAATTGTGTGGCAGTGTATCCCTTAGTGTGCTTTTAAAAAGGAGTACAGGAATGAATGCTTCTGTTCATACTTCTGTGAAAGTTGCTTTAAATTCATTTTCATAAGATTAGTAACTTTGTAGAAATCCTATCTGCGCGAACACTGTCCTCTTAGTTGCAGTTAAAAATGTTTGCACATGTAATTTGCTATTTTACAGGTTTTTATTATCATAGCAAATAATATCATGTATGGCTCTCCTCATCCCTCTTCAGAGAGAACCACTAGGAGTTTCTCTCTTTAAATTTGAGGAAAGCAACATAAAACAGGTACTGGTGGTAGTCTTTTTTCAGTCTAAAATACCAAAAGTTATTCCAAGTCTCTTACCTGCTGGGGGTTGCTTGTTCTAATTAGCTCCTTAGACAGGAAGAAGTAATTACAAAAGACTACTACAATAGTTTCACTTTACAAGGCAAAAAAAAAAATTCTCAAATACCCTAGCTTGGAGCTAATACTAATTTTATACCAAGCTTTTGTAAGAGGCTTTTTCAGACCCCATTGTCATTATGTCCATATTTTAACATGTGCTGAGTTCAAAACCTGGCTGCAGAGACAGCAAACCAATGCAAGCAGATGCTTAAGTGTGTTCTGTTTTTGCTCTTCCTTGTGAGTGGCTTCAGGAAGCACTGCTTAGTTTTGCAGTTATGATTTTAACTTAAATTGTCCATGATGGTAAGCTATGGTTTGTGTATCTTTCCCATGTAAGCAGAAAAAGTTAGTTTCTATGTAATATGTAAAATAATTAATAGTGCCTGGATACCCTACTAAAAGGTGTTGCTGTTTGACTGAAGGGAAAAAAAGAGCTGTAAAACAAACAAATGTATTGCTCCAACAGCGTTGTATTGTGTTTGGTTCTTGCACCATTTCTCATTGATAAAAGAGCTCTTGCCACACCTCTTAAGAAAACACCAAATGCCAAAGCTCTGTGCATCTTGTTTGTTCTCCTCAGCCCATCTGAGCAGTAACTGTAAGGAGCAGAGTGAGTGTGCAGCACCTCAAAAGGGCTTCAAGGAAATAGTTAAATTAACTGAGGTCTGCTTGGTAATCCCAAACTGGCACAGGTGATAGGGGTGTGGTATGGTGTGTGCATGTTTGGTTTTCTGCTTCATAAATGATTGTAGGACAGTCTTCATAGCCTTGACTGTGGAGTGGTAAAAGCTTGACAAAAGATGAGTTATGAACCTCTTTAAGTGACCCTAGTAATAAAAGCATTTTACCAAGCTGTTTTCTGAACGCTGCAGAAACCTTTTTTACTGAGGTGTCACTTCTGCTCAGCTCTAACAAATGTATCCATGTTGTGCAATTTCACCATCAAAGTCTGTTTAAGAGACCACAGCCTTTTGCAGCTGAAGTTGTGTCTTGTTTTTACAGCTGCACCTTTTAGGGCACCTGCTGGGTCATTTTACATTGTCCCTTTGGTGGCGTTACCATTTCTAACTAGTTTATAATTTTTTAAAGAGTGTGTCCAGTACCATTTCCTATGAGGTCAAGCTTTTCCTTGTTGTTGGTTTCAATGATTTCCTGCTTAAGGCAACCAGAGAGCTTGGAGGCCTGAAGTGTGGAATGAATCATTTAGGGCAGGCAATCAGCGTTGGGAGAGAGAACAAATTGAAAGTCATTTTCTCTCCAAACTGCTCTCGTTAATTTAGTTTTCAGTGTAGCCTTTCTTCTCCCCTTTTATTTATAAGATGAACTAAATACCAAGAGAAGGATGGGAAAGATGCTTCTGAGAATGTCAGGAACCCATTTCCATTCCTTCCAAAACCAGTGAAAAGAATAGCTTTAGCAATTAGAGGTCCAACAAGCTAAAAAGAAAATTTTAATTATATGTGTAATATTAGAACTGCATTGGTGTGTCATGATGACATATTTGTTTCTTACAAGTCAAAGGTCTCAAATGAGCCATTATATATGTATCTGTCCAAGTGCTTCATGAGCTCTTGATGTACTAACTTTTGAACTTTTTGTGCATTTAACCATTTTGATCTAATTCTGAATAACGTAATGTTAAAGGCTGCATTCAAATAACAGTATTAAATAGAACAAGGGAAAAAGCTTTAAGCAAGTAGCAAGCTGGTACAGGATATCAGCAACATGATTTGTACCAACTGTAGGAAGTCAGTTTTAAACAATTGCAGCAAAAAGCAACTAATATTTTGTATTATTGAAAATCTGTTCTCTCCTTCTCAAATAAATGTTTTGTCTGCTTTTTTATCCTAGGGATCTTTTCTTCTCTTGGAGGGGGATTTTGCCTTGTGTTAATCCTCTTTATTTTCTTTGGGTTGATTTTTCATCAATACATTCTCAAGTTGTTGTGTGGAAATGGAGCTAACTAGCTTGTGTCTTCCATCTGTGGATATCCATGTAACCTCATCCGTGCTTATGGTGCACCAGGTACACCAAAATGGGATGAGAATGCCATAATTGCAGCCAGATGTGTTGTTGGGAGAGCAGGAGCTGTTTCTCTGGGGTTGATGCCATCACATAATGATGTGTTTCCTGTGTTTGTCTCCTCCTGTCAATGATCTTCCTCTGCAGGACCTTGTCCTTTACTCAGCCCTTAGTGATTTCATTCAAGCTGTTGACTCTTGCTGAGTACATTCATGTTAAAGCCCTCCTGGGAACATTGAATAATGCATTGCATGTTCTGCTAAGGGAGCTTGGATCTTATTTCATATCAAGAGTGTGTTAAACACATGCACAAACATGAAAATGTTTGGAGCAGTTACACTTCCATTTGTGCCATTATCCTGTTACTCTACCTGCAATGACTGATCTGCAGCTGGTCAAAGTGCATGTTTAGGGAAGAAAAAATCTGCCATTTCATGATTAAACTCTCCTTCCACACTGTAGTTTTACCAGCAATTTTGGAAGGTTGGTTCTTTTATTGATAAGGCATGGTAAAGCTTGATCAGTTTGCAGTTAATGTAATTTTTACCTTTTTTTTTGTGGTATAAGTTGTGGTTGGAAGGGTTGGGTATTTTTCTATATGTGATTGTTAACTGAGACTTAGTAACTGATTATTGAGATTTTTGGTTTTGTGTCCTGTGAATGGAGATGTGTACTGAAATCCATTACAGAACTGTCATATGTGTATTTGAATATTTGGGAACCTTAATCCATCTTCCTTCTGTAAAAGATGGATCTGCTGCTTCATTTTGCCCTTGTAGAGCTTTTGGAATACAGTTTTGGAGATTGTTACTGGCTAGAGTTACTCCAAATTCAGCCATCCTGGAGCATAGGAATCCTGAAATAATCCAGGTTGGAAGCTATGTCTGGAGGTCTGATCCCACCCCTTGAATTGATCATTTTAGTTTTGGGTGCTTAGGGCTGGCCACTTCAGTCTGGAGCATGTGAGTATCAGGGTTCCAGAGCCTATCTGGGTAACCTTTTTCAGTCTTTGACAATGGTGGGGTTTTTTCAAGTATCTGGGCAGCTGTTCTGGTCTTGGGCTTTGTGTCCCTTGCCTTTCTTACCATCACTCAGCACTTCCCAAACAGCCTTGCTGCTCCTTTACCAATCCCACTGGACAGCTGAAGGCACTGCTAAGTTCTCCCTCAGCTCTCTCTTGAGATATAATACACTAGAGAAGCTGTTCACCTGGATTCCTTCCATCTTACCAGTGTGGATTTTGGGTGAGAGTATGGAAAAGAGTTCAATACAGGTGGCACAGATGCAAAGAGCAAGTTGAAATTAATGTGTGGTGGGCAAGGGATAATAGAAATTACTGTACATGTCTTAATTGGCTCAGGCTTTCTCTTTTTAACTCAACAATAATGTGTTTGTGGACAATTTGAGTGAAAAAATTAATACAAATATTGCAAGAGAGACATCACAGATACCAGGGAGTTTGGTTTTTCTACAGTGGAGAGGGGAAGATTATTGGTTGGAGGGGAGGAGTTGTTCTGCTTTTTCAGCTACTGCTTTGAATAATGAAATATTTATTCCCTTGGAGAAGAACAGCTGAAACAATAGAGCTGTGTTTATAGAAAAATGGTCATTTGTCCAGACTCTGATTTCTGGTTCATCAATACCTCTTTGTGAGAGGTACTTCCCTCAAATATGCCTTTGTTTCCAATGGAATGCAACCAGGGGCGTATAGTGCAAGGAGTCTCAGTAGGGCTGGCTTAAACAAACAATAAAACAGTGCAAAGACTGAAATTAAAATGTATATATTTGTTCTGTGCCATGTTCTATTCATTACCTGATTGGTGCATGAGGCAAAACAACACATCTTGGAGCTTCCAGCTGGCTGAGCTGTTCATCAGTACAGCAATGTTACACATGTTTTAAAACATGATTAGAAAGGCAGCTGCCAGGCTTTTCTTATGGTTTGTTTAACGAGCTGCTGAATGGTATAAATAACCAGAAAAGTTCTCAATTCATGGCTTTTCATAAGGACAAACACCAACTTTTTTCTTTTTTTTTTTCCCCAGACCACTGAGCCCAGTGATGCGGTGTTATGCTTGGAGGGACTATGACAGGTGGTAAGTGAGATGGCTTCAGGTCACTTTGAGTGCAATTCATCTCTCTGCTGAAAATGACATCTGCTTGCCCAGAGGGTGCTCCAGTCTATTTTCTTCTCTCCATGCCCTGGTATCCTTTGCTGGAAGCAATTGTGAGCTTGGATCATTCATTACCACGTCATTGTTCGTCATGTCCCTGTTGTGATGACAGCGTTAAGGTTCCCTTTCTCTGCCAGGGAACCACAACATGGCCTAGAATGCAATTTTAATAACATAAGGGTATGTTTGTAGTTTGATTTGTTGTGCTTTTTTTTTTTTTCCCTCTCCATTTTGGTGTGTTGACCTTGCCTGGTGCAACTGGTGCATTTAATTTTTTTTTTTTTTTTGCAGGAGCTTAAGTCAAATGGATTGATCTCCAAGAAGTGATCAATGCTAGGTATAAAAGAGAAACAGGTGGTGCTGCCCTGTGGTCTGCTCCAGAGGCAGGGATGAGCCTGCAGGAGGGGTAGGTGGAGGAGAGCTGCTCTTCTGCCAACTGGCTGGGGCTTTTTCCCCAGTGGTTTATGCATGTTCAGGATACAGCAAAGTAGTAAAGCTGTAAGGATATTTCCCACTCTGCGGCAAGAAGGGTGGCATTGAAGGAGCAATGAGTGCAGAGTTAAGCAGGATGTGAAACAAGGACAAGGATGGCAGCTACAGAGACAGTTTCTGCCACCTATTTCAGAAGCAAACAAGCACCATGGGATACAGGATGGAAGTGACCAGGAGCTGGAAAGTAAGGAGCTGTAGCAATGATAAATCATGGAGAATATGAATGTGAAGTCAGTGAATTAAAAGCAACTGAATACAACAGTGCTCATGTGTGGAGGGTCCATTGAGAAGTCAGGACAAGTCATTAAAGATTTTGTGAAGGGACTCACACATGTTGGTGACAGGGCTGGCAGTAGTTGCTGTATTGTGTCCATGGGACAGCCTGGGTTTAACAGGATGGGCATCATTGTGCCAATAATTTATTTGTTCTGGTCACTGAACAAAACCCAGATACATGCAGCACTGTAAAATGAGCAATATTTCATTCTGACTGCTTATTAGTGTTCTAGTAGCAAAACAGAGGAGATGTTGGTGAGCAGCTAAATTTCATTTCCAGTGACAACCACAGTGATGGACAGATGGTGTCACACCTTGCTGTCTTGCCTGGATCAAACACTTTGTGTGACTGATAATGGGAAAATCTCTCCTGGAACATTTCTCTCTCCCTCCCAGATTAACACTACTTGCTCTTTTTATTGTCACCATATTATAGATCAGCAGGGGCATCTTTCCATTTCCTTAAAAATAGAAAGAAAAAAGGGTTTACTAATGCCCAGTAAATATGCAAATATATAAGGGCAGCATCTTGACAGATCCATCATAAAAGACTTGTCCTGTTGTGTCTTTAAATAAAAAGGCATTTGAAATCCTATGTTTTTTGGCCCATGAAAATGACACATAGTTAGCAAGATTAAAATAATGCCTTTAATATTTCTGATTCTGAAAATATTTCAGCCTAACCTCATTCAGATTTCAGCCAGCTGATGAGGTTTTTGGTAAAGTCAGTCAGAAAGGAAAGGAAAAAAGCTGCTTTTCTGTGTTGTGTTTCCCCATGAAGCTCTTGGTTACAGCAGAGCAGAGATGCTTTTTAGACAGCTTAGCTTCAAACATACACTGAAAAAGCAAGAGGGACCAACTGTTTTGACTATGGAGGGAATGACTATAGATTGATAATGAAGGTGAAACAGATGTATTTTTTTGTGTCTGCAATGCATAGCGGTACCACCACTTAATGCATGGCATTAGCATTAAACATAACATAAATTACACCCTGCTTTATTCCCTATTGTGACAGTAGGAAGGAAACAGAAGGAGAAAATCTACGGAATGAAACAGGGAGGGCAATGGGCAAATTGTGGAAATGCTTCACAGCTAGAACATCGCTGAGGTAAGTGAAATCTAAGTAAGTGAACCTTGCCGAAATAAAATTTACCAGCTCCTATTCCAAAATTGCAACATCCTAGTAGGTGAAGCATTTTGTAAATAGTGACACAACTAGAAAGAAATGAATGCTAGAAGTGGGGAGATACGATGGGATTCAGTTTGCATTGAGCTAAGGGTCATGCAGTGATCCAGTATCAAACTGTGTGTGAGAAAAGGAATTGATTTAGATACCAACTGTATGAGATGGGTAGCTACAGCTCATGCTTGCAATTTCCTGTTGTGCACAGGTTATGTTTACCTGGTCAAGTTTGAGAACATTTTTGGGGCCTGGAGCAGTGCAGGGTTACCCCTGAAAACCAAGGACCTCTACTGTTACTGTACCGTATTCTGCTCTTGGTATACCATACACACACAAAAACCCCAAACAAAAAAACCCCACCAAACCCAAATATTAAAAACAGAAACAAAAGAACCAAACAACCCACAAGCCAACAAACCCAAACACCACCAAAAAAACCCCCAACCAATCAACTGAACCAAAAACACACACCAGAAAAACCCATCACCAATCAAACAAAAAAAACCCCCAAAACAAACAAAACCAACACCAAAAAACTAAACAAACAAAAAACCCACACCAAAATTACCAGGAAAAAAACCTCGCTTTTTAAGGTGGAATTATTTGTTCTAGCTAACACTTCATGTACTTGTTTATTCTGGCCAGGTTAAAGACTAAATAAAAGCAAGTAATTTATTTAAGGTCTTTTATGCCAGCAAGGTGAAGTAATCACTACTGCAGTCTTTGCAAGTCAGGTGTTCTTTTATTTCTTGTTTAGTCTGAGCTGAATTCCATCTGGGTGGTGGAATTTGCAGTTCCTCACTGGCACCTGTGTCATGGTTTATAGTTAAGTGTATTTCCCATCATAGTTGTATTACTGTTGTGGGTTTTTTTCTTGACCTTTATTGGACTGTTCTGTGTAATGGCTGTCAAATTATTTTCTTAACTTTCCTTCAGCTGCTAATCTCCTTTCGGAAGGGAAGATGTGACACATTGCCCTGAGTCCCATTGCACTACAATACAGCTGGGCTAACAGAAGTGTTGACTGTCCACTGATCTGACTACATGGGCTGGTAGCATTTAAAGGAGTGTTTATTGGCAATGGACTTCCCGAATGTCATTTTAGTGATGATTTTGTTCAGACTGACGTAAAAAGCGCATGTATTGATATTTCAAAGTGTATGCAATATAGCTATACATTTCTATTCAAAAAGGAATAGAAACTTTGAGTTTTAAAGCTGGGTAAACTTCCAGAAGAACCTTGGTGCTCTCTGCTGTGTAATGCCCTGACAACACCTGTGTGCCAAGCAAGGGAGCAGCGTTTGTGCCATGAGAAGGTAATTGGTAAGTAAGGTAACATTTTCTAAAGCCTCCCTGGATAGATGATAAGTTGCATGTGTGTCATTATATGCAGAGGGTTTCATTTTCCAGGTTCCAGAACATCTACATACAGGAGTCTAGTAGTTTTTCTGTAACACTGATGGGATGTGAATACTCCATTTTACACACAGGGCAGAACTCACATCTGGCCCCATTATTAAGTTTCACATTAGGCAATAAATTTTTGCATGCTCAGTCATCTTATTCTGGTGTTTTTCAGTCTGTGTGAGTTCACAAAGGTGACCTTTTACTGAGTCTTCTGTGACTGTGTGCCCAAGGGTTTGCCTAACAAGACTACCTGTTCCTATGAGCCTGACCTTTCTTAGGTCACCACAGCAATAGAATTTCTATCTCAATTTGTGAAAATCTTTGATTGACACAGCTTTTGGGACATGTCTCTGCATATCTCACTCCAAAGAGCCTGTTAGCTGTCTGGGGTACTGCTGTGCGAGTGCATGGCAATTAAGGAGAGCACCAAAGTTAACTTGGGAATTTTATTGGGTTCAACCAAAAGATTTGGGACAGGGTAAGCTGGTTTGGTTTTTGGGGAATGCACTCTGGTCCTTACTGTAATTTCAGGAACAGAACTCTAAAATGGATTTATTAGTGCAAGAATTTCCAGCAGGTAAGTTCTCCAGGTAAGTTGTAGGTCCATGGTCATTGTCTTGAGTATGAGATGCTCTCACATGGTTTTAGATGTTCAAAAACTTTGCAAGTTTTGTGGTTTTCCCTCTTCTTTCCCAACATCTCTTCAGTCAGAGTTGCTGATAATATATTGGTGTAAATGAGAAAAATATCTTCATCTGTTCTTGTTCTTCTTAAGGGGAATGCTGTGAAATGTGTGAAGCATTATCCATGGCATTTCTCCATTCCTATGCCATTCATCTTTTTATTATACTCTGTGATAATAAAGATAACCCTTTATTATAAGCTAAGGTATCTCTGTGCACTTGCTTTTTACTTGATCTGTTTATTCTTTATTGTTCTTCCTGCTCAACCCATTTTGCTATTGGTTCTAGCTTAACTTCATGATTTCTGTCAGTTATAAATGATAAATGTATTATATGTGTAAGAACCAGTATATAAAGATAATCTGGACCCAAGTGTTCAATCTTTCTCTCCCCTTGATTCTGAAACTTTGTGGTGAGTGAAATTAGGATGAGAATTTACTCACAGAATCCTAAAATTGATTGTGACTTTTTTGTGAGATACTGCAAGGACTTCAATGAGTTTAATGTGGGTTTAACTCTGGTTTGGCACAGAGGCAAACTTCCTGCTATAATCCATTGTTTGAAATCTCTCTCACTCTGCAGGGGAAGGAAAGGGTTGATATGTGATACTGTGTAAGGAATACTACAGTAACTAGCTCCTGTGAGCCATGCTGAGCATTCAGATTGCCTGTACAATAAATGTTCAAGGACGTCAGGGGCTGCATACACAGACGTTTCTCTGGCTTTTCGATTACTGTCACCTAGTCTGTCAGGGAAACTCACTGTGAATCACAAGGAAGTTATGGACAAGTATTTCAGTTTCCTTCATTTATGGTATGGGAACAAAAACGTGCTGAACACAGTTCTCTTCATCTTCATGCTTGACGTGCTTGCTCTGAAGCAAAACTGCTGGATTGTGTCATAGCCTGGCATTTGCCTTGGCAGTGAATGCCACTCTCACCACAGTGGCTGGGCTGGATTCTGCCCCAGACAGGTGTGGGGATGTCAGTGCACTGATAGGCATCTCTGCTAGATTCATATCCCAGCTCAAGCACCGTCAGGTTAAGGGTCATTAGTGCTAGCCTGTGTCTGGGCCACTGGATCCACAGGTACACTTTGGAAGCCGTTTGTCTGTGTGCCATCTGTCTTGTGAGGACTTGGAGCACAAACCTGACATGCACTACTTATTCTTTGCATGATTACTGGAAGAGGAAAAAAAAAAAAGCCTAATCCATACCTAGTGTCCTTCCCCAAGTGTTGCTGCAGTACAAATATGGCTTAGGAAAGCATTGATGTATTTCTGATAGAAGCTACATTATCATGAAGAATTCAGATTGCTGACTCCATGTGTTTTGTGTATGTTGTCTTTGGTATACAAGTGATGAAATCAACAAGCTTGCAGCTTAAATTCAAAAGGCTCCAGGTCAGAACTCAAGAAATAAAGTTGTAGTTGCTTTCTTTGCCAGATTTTTGTGACTCACTCAGATTACTTGATCTTTTTACTGTCTCAATTGACTGCCTTGGAAATTAACATAAACCCACTTATTTCTTCCCTAAACTTTTTCCAGCCATTGTTTAGGCATAAAAGATAATGACTAATTTCAGATGCTCTCCTTAGTGGGATTGGGAAGGAGTGCTATTAACTTTGTGGTGTCATTCAGAAAAGTTAATGAGGAGACAAATGCCGAAAGTAGAGATTGTATCGTCATCTGTGCATTGCATAGTGATTCTTCTCAGTGTGTGACTGCAAGAGATCCCCAGATAGTCCAAGACCATGTAAACTTGATGGAATAGACCTTTTGGAGATGTGCTTTCAACATCAGGGGATTACTCTAGATATGTAATAACTTAGGTTCAGAGTGAAATAGCATTTATTTCTTTAAAGTATAAGGTGGCCAAAACTAAGAATCCAGGGTGGTTTTGTATTTATTTTATTGGAAAGCAACTTGGTGCTAAAATGGTGTCTTGGACTTTGTCTGTTGAACAATGTTAAGGACAGATTTTTTTATTTAAAATCTGGGCCAGCAATGTGGTCAAAGATATGAAAGCTAAGTCAGACAATGGCAATTTTTGGTATTAGAAACCTTCTGTGTGCTGGCATGCTTTAAGGAAAGTTTACTTAGCTTTTTGCACTTCCTATACAGAGCTGTTCCTCTAGCAGCTTTTTCCCAGGTGTTAAGTACTGGTATCCACACACACAGTATCCATATCCAGTATTGGGTACTGTGGGCTCCTCAGCACAGGAGAGACCTGGGCATAGTGGAGTGTGTGCAGCCAAGGGCCAGGAAGGTGTTCAAGGACAAGGACATTCCCTGTCTGCAGGGAGTGGCTGGCAGCACTGTGGTCCTTCAGCTCAGGGGCATCTCATCAGTGGACAAATAGCTGTAGGGAGGGCACAGAGGAGACAGAATTTGGCTGCCTGGTGCTGGAATTGGAGCAACTGGGCACAAAATGAAATGGGATCTTTCTTCTAAACATCAGGAAACAATTTTTTGCAGTGAGGGTGATTGAGCACCAGCAGAGGCTGGCCAGAGAGGTGTGACATCCACTAAGTCACAGCCAGATCTAAGACCAAGCGTGGGACAGCACCAAGTACCTTCCAAGGGCATCAGAGCATAACTTCAGGAGTTCCCTTCCAACCTCAGCCTGTGATGACATTAATGATTCACCAACAGGGACGTCACAGGATAAAATCAGTGATGCTTTGGAGGTTTAAGCCCTGACTCTCTGCCACAGCTCTACTAAATAGACACATTAGTGTGGTAAAGTGTGATATAGCCACTACCCCTAGCTAAAATGGTACTAGGGCTAGGAATGTCAGCTTAAGTTACCTCACTGCTGTGAATCTGTCTGCCAGTTACTTTGTGTATGTAGGGAAAAACACTTCTAATTATGCTTTCCAGACAAAAAATGAAAATTTTTTTGGGTGAAGACGACTGATGTCAGGGGAATCCAAGTAACTTCCGTCTGGAGGTCTTCTGGAGGTTTTTATTTTGTTAGCTTTCTGTTGGATTTTTTTTTTCCTGAGTTTGGGATGTTTGCATTCCCAGTTACATTAGTGCTTAGAAATTGAGTAGAGATGTTATCACACCTAAGATCTAAGATCTCATTTTAATGGGTAACTTATTGTACACTTTATAGTTATTAGCAGAGATTAATCTGTCAGTTAAAAACCAAAGTACACTCCTGGTTTTCTGTATGGCAGCTCTGTGTCTCTGATCTTATTCTAGGCTTGTAATTTTATTGATCAGCCTAACTATTTCTCTGTATTAATCCAAAACAGCTTCCTGAATGGCAAAATAATTGTACAGAAGTGTTATATTCCTTATTTGTGGAGTCACAGCTGTCTAGCATGTTCAGTTTTGGGGAACCTGAGTCTCCAACCAGAATTCAGTTCATAGTGACAGAGGCTATGGTTGCATTTACAAATCTGACTTGTGTTGGTGAAAGGGGAGGCAGGTGTTAGCTCTTGTTTGGAAGAGTAGCCTGGTGAATGTGACAGAACTAGGTGATTGCATCACAGAATGTATACCCTGTGTGTGCTGTACTGTATTTTATTACTGGTTAGTTTGGGGAAATAAAGAAAGAAGAGCTTTATGTGGAATATGTTAAATATCACATGTGAGGAATTGCTGTCTGATACCAGATGGAAACACTAAATGATGCCTTGTTTTCCCTCTGTGAGTTGGTCAACTTGTGAGCTGTAATCCTTAATTTAAGGTCTAGACATTTTCATACTATTGCAGAGTTACTATAAAACCAGTGTAGGTCAAGTTACTAGGAAATTATAGATACAGCTCCACTCTGGTTCCAAGCACCAGTGGTAATGGCAGGACAGTGAAAAAAATGAAGCATTTTGGATTCTGATGTCCTGGTTGTTTCCAAAGGGTCCACACTGGAACAACAAATACATCCCTTCTGAAAGCTCAGTCAGGCATGCATGGAGAACTGCTGTCACAGCAAGAAGAGCCTAATTTGAACAGCCTGAGTACACAATTGCTCACAGCATTGCAGCAGCCTCGAGGTCATTCCTCAAGGTCTCAGAACCATTTGGTGGTGTTGGGCTTTTTCTTCCGAGGAATTATGATGTGTATGCAAGCTCATCTGCATTGATAGGATTTGGGAAACTTACTCATTTTCAGAAAAGCTGTTTGCACAGAAAATGAAATTGTTCCTTCTTCCTTGGGAGTGTCTATCAGTGCTTCCAGTGCAGAGAGAGGCTGGCTGTGGGAATAGGGAGGAGGAACAACTGTGTCAAACTGATAAGAGGGTGGTTCTAGGTGGGATATGAGGAAGAACTTTTTTATTATTAAGGTGATGAGATGGATTGTCTAGAGAAGCTGCCAGTGCTCCATTCCTGGAGTGTTCAATGCCATGTTGCATGGGGCTTGGGGCAGCTGGTGAAAGATGTCCCTGCACATGACAGGAGTTTGGAATGACATGATCTTTAAGGTCCCTTCCAACCCAAACCATTCTGTGATTCCCAGGGCCTCAAGTTATTCTATCCAGCCTCTGGGATGCCTTTCTGCAATTGGATTTTCTCTGTTTTAATGACAAACTTTGCCATGGTGTCCAGTGTGAGGTACTTGGGATAGCCAAGATTGTAATTAATGTGTAGTTTAGATCTATCAGCAACAATCGCTGACATAATTGCGTTTAATTCTGCAATTACGTGGTATTAAGGAGCTGCGATGTTGGAAGGTAACAATTAAATGGAAGTTGCTTTCCCTGTAATTAAATACCCAGTATTACACTATTAAGTAGAATTTGAACCCTAAAATAGAAGTGTTTCTTCTCAACTGTGCTTTTGTATCTTAGCAAAGCAGTAGCTGGGTTCTGTCTGACGTGCTGATGAGAGCAATAACTCATTAGTTTTACTAAATAACTAATTCATTTTAGAGAAACAAAGGTATGATGCCTGTCTTCATTTCTGTTTTCAGCAAAAGATGTTCTCTGAGGAATAAGCATACTTAGTTCACATTCAGAAGTCTTGAAGGCTTGAGGCAGTATGATCAAGTTGTTAGTATAAAAAGTACTTGATTAATGTAAACCTTAAAACAAGTTTTTAAATTATTTTTACCACCTGTTTGGTTTATTTTCTCTGCAGCAAGTTTCATAGGCTTGCATCCTATTAATGTTATGGTTGCAGTAATAACAGATACAGTTCTTATTTCCTAAAAATATGTTCATTGCAGAGCTGATATGCTGTGCGCTCCCATGCAATTTTTGTTTCCATTACTCTCAAGCCTTATGGGCTTGTCCAACTGCAAATTATGTGGCTGTGAAACTGAGAAAAAGTGACATCTTCTCGGTTTCCTTGCTGTTAAACACAATGTCTGACATGGAGATAAAAAGCAGTGTTCTGTGTTGTGTATGTTCCATTCTGGCAGTGCAAGAAGAAATTAACAGAGGCCCAAAGAACTTGCTGCACTGTTAGTGCTCCACAGCAAACGTGCCTTAGCTACATTTTTTAAGTCCAGTCTGTTCCAGCCTAACTCAGATGGAATGGACACTGCTGAGGAATAGGAGTTAGCATTGTAGTTAAAAATAACAGCTTGTCTTTTTTACTGCTTTCCCCCTTGGATAGGAAAATGACTGTCATTCCAAAGGGACTGTGTTGGTTATGTTCTATACACAAGTACATCTCTGTGCACATGAAATATTAGAGATAGCAATACATAATATAGAACGTGGGATGTAGGTTCTGAAAGGAAACTGAAAAGGGAATGAAGATGGAAAGTTCTATTTCTGTAAGGAAAAGCATAATTCACTGGGCATCACACACTGAAAAACAGGCAGCCATAGATAAAATGATGCACTATTTATTGAATTGGTAAGTTACTTGAACTGTAATGGAAGTCCACTTATGTTCTTTTGACTCATATTCAATCCATGCTAATTCGTAGTCTCTTACTAATTGTGTAGAGACCGTAGCAACAGTTAAAATTGTGCAAGTGTCTTCTGGCAACAGTGCCATTATATCATGAACATGTCCTGAAACCAGCTCTGGTGTGCTCAGCATCAGCCCAGAATTCCTAGCCAGAGTCTCAGCCTGGTGCTGCTGTAGAGTCCCTGTGAAATGGGGTGTTCAAAGTTCTCAGCTGTAACCAGAGTTTGTGACAATTTGCCAATGCTGTTTTGAACTGTCCACTTAAAAGTGGCCAGTGGCCAGAACCCAAGATAATTGTTCTTCAGGGTGCATGGTTAGTAAAGAGAAAATTGGGATCCCAAGAAGAAACTTGTGTAGTGAATGACCCAGGAAAAGAAAACCTGCAGATGCAAGTGGGAAAGGAAAACTACATGTTGTTTCCCCATAGAAGCTGATATTATTTAAGGGTAACTGAGGCTTTCTGGTGTGTGGCTTTTCTGGCACCCATTCTGCTGCCATTCTAATCTGACTTGACAAACAGATTTCTAATCAATCCTATCTCAGTAGATTGTGCTTTTCCTTCAATTTTTCATATTGTGTCTTTGACCAGCATGGTCCAAAAATAGCTTATTAGCTGAAGAACTGTTATGTATAGAATGTTGTACTTAGTCACTGGAACTTGCAGAATCTATTTTTTACAGCACTGCTTATGAATACATTTCAAATTACTGATACAAAATCAGTTGGTCTTTTTTCCCCCTGTTGTATTTATCACAACCATGTGATTATGAAAGAATAAAGTTTCATGAAGCTTGGCATGTCAGCAGTACTACTTTATTAGGAGTAAAAATGTGTCAAGCTCTGAATAATATGAATTAAATAGAAGATGAATTCAGCAAGAAGCTGGTCCATCCTGATATTCCCTGATGCAGTTTTCATAATCATTGGAGTGATGCTTGTGATGCAAGCACTAAGTATAGACTGGGATTTTGGTTTGTGCTCCTTAGATGATGATGGGAACATCTGAGTAACAGGAGGTGCTGGTAGAACGGGATGATGTTGCTTCATTCCTCTCCCTTGCCACCCCCCAGCTACTTCCCCCCAAAAAGGACCCCTCAAAATCCATGTCAAGCATGGTGGCTGAGGGTGAGGCTGTGGAAGCAGCACTGTTGACTAACCCTGGAGCATGTTTCTGCATACCCTGCTAGGTGTCCTTGGGGTGGGCTTTCTTGGTTCCTTTGGGGGTGAATACTGGAAGTCAGTGTTGCTCCATGAATCATAGCTGGTTTGTAGCCATGGGACATCATCTAGGAAGAGCTGAGCACTCCTTGTTTCATTACTTCAAAAAAAAGTACCTTCTGCTAAGAAGTGTTTTTATTTCAGAGCAGGTGGTGCCTTTACCACAGTTTTATTTTGAAACAAATATTCACAGAAAAAAATTTGTTTGCAGTTGTGTGGGAAGTTTAATGATTTTTTCTGAAGACTCTAGGGGAGAAAAAGGAATTAATAAGCAACTTCATTTACATTAGGAAATACCATAACAACTATTAATGACAGAAGCACCCTAAACACTCTTCTGTTTTCTTTTTACTGTGTTTTTTGTTGTTTTTATCCAGGGTCCTAAACCATTAATATAATTGGTTTTTTTAGTTTTGACACCTTCCCACCTTAATTCAGATGGGGGGAGGGGGGGAGGCAAAAAGCTCTGAGTTTTCTTGAATAGCTCCAAAGCTAAGAGAAAAATAATGAAGTGTATTCCTATTTTGATTAAATCCACCCCATGTCAGGAGTTCCAGAAAGGTGAATTTACTCCGTGTAGTTGATTTCGGTTAATTTTTGAGACTTGTGTGTGATGAGTGTTGAGGCTCCTTTGTGTGGCAGGGTTAATTCCTCTCTCCAGAAGTTCAAGATTTAAAACCCATGCTAAGTGCAAGTAGCCTAGAACAAAGTGCTTTGGTTCTTGCTGGATTTTTTTTTTGTCCAGCAACAAAGAAACACATTCATTTTATGGAATGTATTTCTCTCACAGTTCTGGAACAGCTCATTGTTTATTCATGAAGGAAGGTCAGTAAGGCCTGGTTAATCTAAGCATTTCTTATTTCTAATTTATTTCCTAAAAGGGATGCCTCTTGCCTTATCAAATAGGAAGATTCATAGGGAAATGTGTATGGCTTGCAGAAGGGAAAACAAATGGGAGAGATGCAAATTGGGTTTTGTGTTTAGAGGAATTCTAACTATCAGAGCAGGTTGCATTTTTCAATTGTTTTCTTGTTCTTTTTGATCACTGACATCAATACTATTTGCATTTTTATTTTCTTAAACAATGTTGGGTGAAGAGATGAAAATCATACAGCAGGGGCAATTTGTGTACTAGTACACAATTTGTGTACAGTGCTTTACCACTGTCCATTGGGAGAGCTGGTTCTAAACCTCTTCTCTAGAAATATGATCCTGAGGTTCCACAAAGCTGCATCCTTTTAATAAGTGAGGTGCTCTGATTCCCCTGTGGAGGAGGGAAGAGGTGTATGGAGGAGATGCCGTGGCCTCTGGGCTGATTGGCACACTGCAGTCTGCTGTTCCCTGAGCTGGGACTCTGATGGATGCACATATTGCCTTTGGATTTGTCCCTGATGTAATTTATGTGGCAACTGACTTGGCCTTTTTTTAACAAGTGGCTTCTTACCTGTGCCTTGCCCTTAAAAAATTAAAAAGCCTATTAGATAGTTTAAATAATTCAATCAGAAGAAACTGAAGGGCCAGAATTCTTTATCATACTAAAATAAAACCCCAAACTAAAGCAAATTGTGGCCCCCCAGCATTTCACCCTGACAAGGTTCTAGTACACAGTGATAAAATTTTCCATTCTCAATTATTAAAATGCAGTTAAGCAATTCACAAGCATTGCTGAACACCATCTACTGCTAATAACTTGTTTATAAGAGAATGTGTTAAGGCTTCAAGGTTAATGGAAGTGTAGCCAATAAATGCTGATTTATTTGATTGTGTTTTTTTAAGGAGGCACTGAAGCAGTTTTCTTATTGACATTGTTAGTGCAGCTGCCTGTGTTTTGATTTGGAGTTATTGTTCAGTGTAGCTTAGAGAGTGAACTGAGACACTGACAGTGTGGGAGCGTGCTCAGAGACAGAGATATCAAGTGAGCTATTTGAGCTGCTTATCAATTGTTAATTGTCTACTGATCCTTAAACCAGATACCTAAACTGAAAAGACCACTTTCAGCAACAGATGCAAATTATATGGATCCTGTAGGTGTGCAGGCCCTACAATATAAGTGGGGTGCTAAATTTTTTATTAAGTACTGTAGCTTTCATATCTGGGCAGTTCTAGAGTGGGCCTCCAAACTTAAAGTTGCTCTGAATTCATCTGTAATGAGAAGGTAACACCTGAACTGAAGCTGGATTAACAACTGTGTGTTGACCAGTTGTCCACAAATGTATTTATTTGGATTTCTCATGTCAAATGCACTTCCTCTAAACTAGACCAGGAGTTGGAGACCTTACATGTGTTTTTTATCAAGTGGGAATTTCAGGTGCATTTTCAGCCATGTTGTTATTAAGGCTTCAAAGCAACACAGTGCAAGTGCTGTTCATGGTTACCAGTAACGTGTTGAGGTTTTTTGGTGAAGGAGCTATTTGAATGAAACGTGATACAGATGATGTGTTTCATGTTCAGACTCCCTGGAACATCACCTGTTTGCTTTCTGTGCTATGGATAATGTGCTTGTGTTGGGAGTCTGCCGTGCCAAGTTGGAGCAGTCCTTGATTTATGTCCCTGCTTGCTTTCCACATTTATTCTGTGTGCCAGAGAAGAGGAACACTGCTGGGAACAAGCTACACAATTTTTAAACTATTTTCTTTTTTGTGACAGGGTAGATAGTTTCCCCAAAATGAGCCTGTGTGACTTTTTATATGAAGTAAAAAAATGTACGTATTTGGCAACTCGTACATCAGATGTTTTTGACAGAACTGTGGCAGTTTGGGAGAAGAATGGGAATGAAGAGAACAGCAGCTTGAAGGCTATGCTCTTTGAAGCCACTTGAGTAGCCAGAATCAGTCTCAGACATCAATGACTGGGCTCTTTTCTACCTTTGCATGCAATTTTCTTGCTGCAAAGGCTGCTGACCATTCCGAAGGTAAAGACATCAAAATAAACATCCTCTCTATTTTTTCCTTTTCTATTCTCACAAATGATCCCTTAATCAGAGTCAAAAACCCTGTCCCTGGCCCCTCACCTGTCCCATAGTGTGTTGTGTGAGCCTCTGGTTTGGTGTTGGTGCTGCTGTTTGTGTTACACAGATAATCTGGGAGCACCATGTTAGATCTGTCACCCTTCTGGATGCACCAGTGCTGTTTGTCAAGTCTCACCACAGGCTGCTCTGCCATGGTGACCTGACTAAAAAACTGCCTTTCTTCAGGGCCCCTTAAAAGTCTATACAAATAAATAAGAAAGGACTATGCCCTGATTAACAATGTCTTGGACAAAATAGCAGTGTGACTGAAATTGGACTGAGCTTCTTTTGGTTGCTTTGAGGCTTTTTTGGAGCGAGTTCTTGTGTTGGGTAGCTAGTTGGTTTTTTTTTTCAATGTTTGATATGGAATTTTTGGACAATTTGTTTGGGATTCTTTTTGAAAAGCCCTGGATCAAATATTTGCAATGTATCTCCCACAGCCCTTGTGATCTGCTTTTTTTGAGCTTTAGGTATAGGCGAATTTGTTCCTTTGCAAGTTAGGAGCTCTCATCTTTAAACTCCAGATTTGTGTTGCTAACATTGTTCGGGAGTCAGTACTATTCTCTCCCACATAGTATTGTAAATTCTATTATCTACTTTTCTGTTACATAGTTGTGTTTAACTGAAATCCAAAAGTCTTCTCTGTGTGATGTTTTTCACTGCCTAAGATGTCAAAAAGTGAGCTCCATTTTTGTCTTCTGCATTGCCCTTTCCATTCCTGCATAATCAAGTCATCTATTTTCTTACTGGTTTTTGATCCAGTATGTGCACAAGTTCCTTCTTGGAGACAAAACTCAAAAGGATAATTAGGAACTTCATTTCTGTCCATATATTTGAAGATGGAACATTTAGCTAGCAAGGGCTAGTTGCATTTCTGCTTCAGTTTGCATATTGTCTTACAGAATCAGCTGTATTTTAGCTTGACAGAATGCATTTTTGAATCCCTTGAGTATAGCCCAAAACTCAGCCAAGATTTCCTTGTGGCTGTGGTGTCATTCATCTGATGATGTTGAGGAGAGAGTGCAGAAACAGCACAAGCTCCAGCTGTCCTGTCCCTGGTTAGCTGGGATTTCATGCACCCAGAAACCTTCCCTGTGCCTTCCCAGTCATGTCTTGGTTTGCTTTAGCACCCAGTACACCTTGGCCACAGCTTGTTTGACATCCCAAACAAGACTTTATCAGCTGTTTCTGGCTGTGCATCTTTTTCTGGTTTATCACTTGTAATATCTGTGTCTAGGCAGTACCTACTTTTGCAGCTCTTCTTTTTTCCATTGGCAACTGGAGAGCTTTTGCTGTTTTATGGAATGTATAAAATCAGGACAGCCCTCCTTGTCTGGCTCGTTGCCATTTGCATCTTCAGTCATAAGTGAGACCATCAATATCAAACTTACTTATCTGTGCTGAAAGCAAGATGGGCTGTGTATAGCATTCACTGTATTTATTTTTCTTTCAGTGAAAAGTAGCAGTCAATGCCTAATATGTCCTTTCTTTAGTGTCAGCTTTCCAAACTTAATCTGTGCAGAGTACACTGTCCCTTCTTTGATGTTTTTCCATTATGTCTGTTCATTAGAATATTGAGTTTCTTGCCTCACTGTAATAAGCCAATATTTCCCACAAATTAAGGTTCTAAAGTAAGCAGAAGTCTTTCACAAGGCTCAAACTGATGTCCCTGTGATTTGCAGTAGTTTCTGAAGAGCCCCTTAAAATAAGGCTGTTGCTTGTTCTTATCAACAAAAGCTGAAACTGGCACTTATCCCTCTTCAAAAGAAACAATCTGCTAATTGCCTTCCCTTCTCCTTTGATCTTCATGACCAGCTTTTCTTAACATTGCAGGACTTCTCTGAATTCTGAAATGGAAGGAGGTGTCTCATAATCAGTCTTAATGCTCTGCATAATTCTTGTTCCCCAAAGAAACCAGTTCATAGCTCAGCTGAGCAAATGTGTTTAAAATCACAATCTGGGTCATCTAAACAATAAAGCAGCTGGAAGTCAGCCTCTCGTTTTCCTTCAAAAGCAAAATTGAGCTAGTGAGTTTTGGTTTGAGAGCTTTTTAGCTCATGTAATAGTGTGTCCTGTTCTGGCTGTATCCTCAGAAGCAGGGATATGGGCTGTCCATGGGTTCCACTCAGATGCTGTCCACCTCCTTGCTTTGGCAGTACAGATGAAGTCAGAGCTGCTGACAGAGGGATTTCCTATTGCTCACCCGAGCTGAAGAGACACTGAATCAACATCTCAAGGCTACCTCATGCAAAAGCTGCCTCTTCCAGAATGACACCTTTGTCCTTCAGTGTTCATTCAAGTGCTTTTGGGAAACAGTAGCTGAGCATTAAAATAGCACAAAGATCCAAGCCTTCCATAGAAGGGGAAAACAGATTGAATAGAAAATGATATAACATTTTCTTCATTTATTCTTTTCTTTTTCCTTTCAAACTTACCTTTATTTTCTATTGACATGACTGCACTGTTGTTTGCATTGTATGCTGTGCTTGGTGTGTTGTGTATAAAATTTAAAGCTGTGTATGAGCAGGTCCCTCCCCTATGGCAACTGCAGCAGTATGCAATCCACTTGAGATGTCATTCATCACTGCAAATAAAAGCATGACAGCTTACATCTCGGAAGCTGATCCTTTTAAATCCCTTTCTGGTCTGAGCCCATGCACTGAATTTCACCTACAGCTGTTTTCCAGATGAGTTTGATTGAAAGCCTTTTTATTCTTAACCTACTGCAAATCCTGCATTACAAATGCCAACTTAAATACAGGAAGAAAAAGACAGAAGCTTACAAAGTATTTCATGGAAGCACTTTGTTGTGATGAAAGACAGTTCTGGGATTTAAGTTTTGCAATACAGTGAGAGGTAACACTGCTGTGTGGTACCTCTTTAGGACCACAGAGTGCAAGTTTGACAGGTAAAAATGTGTTTTGGACAATTCCTGAGTGGCAGGCAATAATATGCATAACACAGTGAAGCAGAAGTGGGTGCAACTTCCTTTGTGGATGATGATCATCTGTGTCTCAGTAAGCTGTGGTGAGTAAGCACAGTAGCAGTTTCTGCCAAGTGGGTACTGCTGGGGGAGAAGTGGCAATGACATTCTTGTGTGCTCATGTCACCTGTGTGCTTCATGTATGAAATCAATGCCATAAGGCACACTTCAGTTAGTCTCAGGTGGGGTTTGCCAGTGTGCTGTTTGTTATCAATTGGAAAAGGAGCACTGCTGAGATGGGAAGCAGCAATGCAGTGCTGTAGGTCACTGAGGGGTGTACCTAACCCTGCAGATGGATTAACTTCTTGTGCTACTCCCCTACCCCAAGCATTTTTTTGTTTGTTGTTAAAAAGAGTGCAACTCATCTCCAAAAAAACCTCTTATAGCTCCTTTCTTTCTAATCCTTTGAGCTAAATATTGTGGAATACATAGGATACTTCAATTAAAATAAACTTGTATGTTGGTAATATTTAACTAAACAGTTTGAAGTAGTTGGACATGTCCCATTCTAGTGGAATTACTGCATCCCCTCTGGTGTGAGCACTAGCACAGCTTTGTGGCACTGGGTAGCTTTTTTTTCCCTATGACAGCCTGCATTTGTTTACTACTCTTTTCCTAATGGGATTCAGTCTGTAAATCAGGCTTGAAGCAGTGGAGTTGATGCAAGGACAGAAGTGTTATTTGTTATTTGCTTTAGGCATCAGTCACACAAGGTATGAGTTAGTTAAGTGCAGATTGCTTTGGTACATCCTCCTTTCTCATGTGCCTCCATGAGAGGCAGAGAAAATTGTGAGCAAAGATTAAAGCATTGCTTTACACTCATACTGTATTATGTTGCTAATAGGCACCAAGTTGTGAATGTGATGTGTATGACTGAAGCTCAGTTCCTGTCATGAAATGAGCCAGTGGAACAGAGGAGATGCTGCTGTTTATTGCTGCTGTTCTGCTCTCTTAAGATTACCCATCTTTTACATTTCCTAGCCAATAACTACATTTACTTTATTTTATTATATTTGTTATATTTAATGGGCAAAGGTCAAGTTTAGGCTACATCTGAGTTCAAAGACTAGGTAATGCAATTTTTTTTTCTTTTAATTTTTGAACTATAAGATTATCTTGAGGTTTCCCCCCCTTATTTTACTACACTGTTTTGAGACCTTTCTTTTGCTACATATCCACACATCGCTGTGCATCCCCTGAGTAATTTTACAGAATTCTGAACCACTGTCACAGGGACCAGTTTGACTTATGTGCCTCTATGACTGGATTTTTAAATTTTTTTTTTTTTGCAGTGAGCACAATAAGATATAGACTCTAGTAATTAGGCTACCAAACTTCCATGGTTGTCTTGCATTTTGTCTGGCTTGCTTACAAAAGATATTTGGCACAGGGGAAGGTGAACAGCTGATGTTTTTTCCAGCTGTGTGTGCAGACACAAAGCAGGTTTGAACTTGCAGCCAGCAGGCTTGGTGCTGCCATGCCATGGAGCTTTTGATAGCTAGTAATAGGAAAAAAGAAGAATCAAGATGATGGTAACTTGCTAGTTCTGATTGCAGAGAAATTTTCAAGAAAGGCTGTACTTTTTGTGATTTCTGTGGCATAAATCAGTGGTGCAGAAATGGGGTAACTCCAACTGATGATATGACTTTGGGGTGAATTAGTTCACCTCTCTTGGCTGGTTCCTTTGCTTCTTACTAAGGTTAATTTTTTATTAAGATTATCAACATTTAATTCAAGGTCAAACTGTATACCAGAGTAGGTTTCCTAGTGCTCTTTTGTGCTGGGAAATGCAGTAGATACATGTATTATGTGACCTTTGGTTTCTGCTATTTTCATAATGCAAATATTGGGGAAAAGGCTTCAAGAGGCCAGTAGGGGAAGGGCAAACAAAATTCAGCTTGGAGAATGAAAGGTGCTGTAGAGTTTCAAGATCACTGATGGATTTGATTTGACAGAACAGGAAAATAAATTTGAAGCTGTGAGCCTCTAGAAACCCATTCTGAGTGTTGCAATGAGGAGGGGAAGGTAAGTGGTAACCACAGTGATGGTCAGGATGCTCTTACCATGGTGACTGACCTCTGCTCACTTCTCACTCACCATTGGAAGCATCTTAGGGACACCTCCCTTGGATCTGTTGAGCCCTACCTTGGAAACACCTGTGTGTAGAGTCCTCTAGGCCTGGGACAGAACTGACAGGGCTCCAGTGAGAACAGCCAGCTCAGGGAGTAGTTTCCATTACAAAATGGGAAGAACACAAAAAGAGGAATAGCTTTGGTAGGTAGGCAAAATGCCTGTTGCTTCCCATCTCAGGGCAGATGATACCAAAGCAGCAGGGGAGCATAAACATAAAAAAAGCTGATAGGTTTGCTTATAAAGAAATACTGAGTTGATAGAAAGCAGAGTTAGAGCTACTTGGCTTTACAATTCATGGGGATCTGGGGCTTTGGCAATGAGCATTTCTCACTTCATGGAATGATGCCTCTTCACTGAATTCCAAGAGCGCTTGTGCTGTGGATGTGGGCTGCTTTCAGACTTGCCAACTAGTTCATGAACTACAGCTTGCTTCTGGAGAGCAGTGGTGCAGGTATGATAGGAATAGAGGTGTGTTTCAAAGTCATTCAGAAAGAAGTTATGAAAGCACTTGTATTCTGATGACTTTTTTTTCAAATTCCTGCTAACACAATCATGCTATTAGAGAAAAAGAGCCCAATGACAAGATACATCAGGTATTGTTAAAAATGCACAGGGAGAAGGAATGCAAGAAATTATCTGTGAATCTACATCAAGGAAAATGGGCAAGAATCAGGGTGCTGGCTTTTTAGGGAATTGAGGAGTGTGCTCATTTTGTTCTTAAGGAGCAGAGAAAAAACATGTGTTTAAGGGTAGTTTAGAGTTCTTAGTGTATTTTGGGAATTTGTTCTGAAATCAAGCATGACATGCCTGGTTATTGGCACCTCTGTTGTTATACTCTGCAAACCTGTGACAAATACTGGGTGTCCCCCATACCCTGCCATTTTGTCCTGTCACTGGGCAGTGTTCTGTGGTGCTTGGCAGTTTATTTCCCAAAATAACTTCTGCATCTTGCAATTCTCCCCTCGTACTTTAACGTGTCAGTTAGATTTATATTTTTAGGGATGTTCACCAAAGTGATGCCAGCTCCTATCTCCAACATCAGCACTGAGGAATGCACTTCTGGGTGCTGCTTTCAGTAGAACAGGAAATGTGAGTCTTTAATGAGGAGAGGCAAAGCCTTCCAGCTCCATGTCAGGTGGTTCTTCCTTCGGTTTGGGCCTGTGCCAGGAAGGCTGCTTGATCACTTAGGTGAATGCTGTAACTTAATCTGCTTTTCAGTTCAGTATCAGTCAAACATTAAATGTTTTGACTGTCATTCTGCCTTCCCTGTCAAAAAATGGTCTGTTGTGTTTTCTCTCTACTGCTGGTTTATACTGTTCAGCAGAAATTTGTTTTCAAAATAATTCTCATAAAATTTATTTTTTAAGCCAACTCTGTAATCCTTTGTCAGAGATGGTGCAGATGTTTTGTGTAGCAAGAAAAATGCCATAAGTGTATGAAAAATCTAAATATTTTTGTCCTGAATGTTATCATAAATACATGTAGATCATAAGTATTAATTACAGAAGAAAGTGATAGTGCCATCTGTTGTCATAACTGCTTTGCATCCTGAAATCCTGGGTTAGAGTATGTTATAGTATTTTCCCTCTTGAGCTTATTGAGATATTCTCATGCTTTTCTGGAGCTGTAATGATTTTGGCTATGATATGTAGGCCACTTGAAAAGAGAGATCAGGAAAAATACCCTGCTTTGCCAAAGTACTGGTATATGTTGAGAATCAGTGAAGCTTTACCACCTCTATTCTGGAAAGCATGAATTTGGCATTTGATAGTGGAATAATTTAATGAAAATATCTACATATATATGTCAAACTTGACAGATTTTTGCCCTGTAGATGTAGAAGTGCCCAAGTAGAGACCTGGAGACTTTGGAAGTTAAATTCTGCTGAGTCTGGGTGCTGTATTCACCACACCTAGGACTGCAGTCACTAAGAAACCCTTTCCTGCAATTGGATCCCCTGATAGGCAGAGGTGATTGAGGCACTGATTGTTTTTGGAACAGAGATCCCCTGGAATCAGTTTCTGCCTGTAAATGAAGACTCTGCTGTGCCTAATGCATGTGAGGGAGCAAAGTGAACTTCACTGCTCTATTCATCTTTGGCTCTGTAAAACACTCCTTTTACAAGTTTGTGGCAGTAATACCTGTTTGCTCTCAGGTATGTACCTGTTCTGCTCTCTCCTTAGTATACTGAGGAAGGTGATTCCCAGAAAATGAGGGAATTCATGGGGGAAAAAAAAGCTAGAAGAAATTGAAGGGATTGTGTTATTTCCCTGTTATTATAGGTGTTGTTCCTTTTCTTTCTGATAAATTGGCACAATTATCATCAGGAAACTGGTGCCAAAAGATTTCTCTTCCAAATGGAGAAACAAGAAGGCAATTATGGAATGAGCCTGTCACAGGGATTTGTCATTGCTCCTAAAAGAGGGTTTTATTGCACAAGGTTTAACTAAGGAAATTTTTCTCTATAGGGTGTGTCACAGCATATAATGGGTGACACTTGATGATTGTTCTTGTTGCTGCTGTCCTGCCTGCAGCTCTGGTGCTATTCCCTACAGGCCTGTTTGCTGTGATGTGCCAAATCCCAACTAATCCAATAACAAGTCAAATTCCTGGATATACAGGGTTTGTGATTTGTCTGTATTAACTACCTGGGGACTTTCTGTTCCAAAGTTGGTGCACTGAACAGAAGGTCATCTGCCTTAGAAATATGAGGATATTCCAAACCATCTAAGCACAGTTAATGTGTCCCACCTTGATTTCACTAAACAAAACTAGTAGGAATAATCAACTCATTGTTAAAAATTCCAAGTATGAATGAAGTGCTGTATTTTTAATTGTGGCTGGAGCTTACCACTGAAATAGTACATGGAGGGATTTTTTTCCTTCTTCTGAGATTTGTTTGTTGAACTACAGAAGTAGTTTGATCTTGTAAGAGATTTTATAGCATTTGGAAGGTTATATACTGCACCTTTGCTCCTGACACATGAATGACAAGTGGGGACAGGAAGAATTGAAAATTAGAACAAGAATTATGTCCAGTAGACTCAGATCCTAAGAATTAAGGAGCATTAGGGAGTTAGCCACATCTTACAACTTAGGCGTGCACTTAGCATGGAAAACTGAGTTTCCAGCTATGCTTGTCTGGTGAGAAATTGCAGTGTAGGAAATACCATCTCTTGAGTTACTTCGATTGCCTTTGAATTAAAGAATTTTATTAAAGACATACCAAATAGTGGTGTAATGACTTGGGCAAATGTAAGCAATGCTGCAAGATGTTCCCAAGGACAGAGAATGAAATCTGATAGTCAGAATAGTGGAGTAGTGGATGAAGGTAGTGCAGGGTACATCTTTACACTGTCACTGACGGTGTTAGCTTTATGCAGTCATCACCTAGAAACGTATATACACAAAATTATTTATTTTTTTTTCAGCTACCAAAAGAATTGGAGTTGTTCCTGTGAGCAGTATGTGGCTCTTTTGTGTCCCGGTATTACCACCCTCCATGGTGTTCTGTTACACTATTGTATCCCGTTGAACTTGCTGAAATGCATTATGCAAATCTGTGACCGCTCCTTGTGTATCAGCGAGAGAGATCTCGGAAACGCAAGAGCTGCTGCCGAGCTTCGATGGAAGTCAGGGCAGTCGAGCACTGCTACAGTCCAGCCCTTGAGAGCAGGGTGTGGGCCCTGGGCAGTGCAGAACAGCCCAAGTGTGCTGCTTCTAATGGCCTGAACAGCAGCTGGCAGTGACCAAAAGAGGGAATTCTCTCCAAGATGGAATGTTTATGAGAATATTGTGATACATGTGGAAATGTGGAAAATGAATCAGTGCTTGGCATTTACAGAGGGGCAGGTACAATTCTTCTGTTTGTAATGCTGCCCCTAAGCTGATGTGCCTGAGTTTGGGTGCCTGAGTGTCACAGCTAAGGGATGTGGTAGCTGGGTGTTTTTATGAGCCACAGATTTATTTGATATTAGGTGAACAGGGCTCCTGGTTGAGCCATGAGCTCAGTGAGCTATGACATGTCACTTATCACAGGGTATCACACTTACCACACTTCAGTTGCTGCTGTGTGTGCCAGATATTCCAGTAATGTCTGAATAATCTGGCTAGGAGAAGTGAAACCTTGTGGTTGCTGTTGCTGCAGCACATGAGTGTTTAGACTTGATTGAAATCAAAGCCTGTTGAAGGGTTGCAGTTGCTGCCCTCATTGATGTCATGGTGAGAGAATTTAAAAGGAGTGTGTTCTGTGTCATGCACCTCCACACAGACCTGTGCCTATCATGTGGGCATTAAATCACATCCCATCACAGAGTTCTGTATGGATTCTGATCTGGAATGGGGCTAAGACCTGAAGATAGCCCTTCCTGTTCCCATGCAGTGATCCATGTTCTCAGTACTCTATGGTACAGCCATGGGAGATGGGAGCTATGGCATTTGTCACTGATAACTCATCAGCTTTGCAGTTTGGGGTGGCTGCTTAGCTACTGGGTACACTGAAAAGGATGAAAAGCCCCTACAGTGCAGGAGTAGAAATGAGTTGCAGGTATGCTCCTTAAGCCTTGTGTGTCATTTGCTTAATTTTTAATTATTGCCCTAAGAAACACTGATTTAAAAAGAACCCTAGATTTGTTAGCTACTTGAATTTAAGAGAAATAGATTATGTGAATGTGCCCTGCTCCAGCCATAAGCCATTTACAGGGGAAGTGTAGTTCATGATGAGCTTTTTCATTGCTCAGCTTGAAATCCTTCTTGCTTCTTGCAGCATGTCTCGTTTCAGAGATTTTTACAAAATGTAAAGGACGGTGCCAGAATTGATGATTATGAAACTCGTTAAGTTTGTATGTTGTAAGTTTGTGTGTCAAAACCAGCATGGAGGTGAAAAACATTGGAAAGGGATACACACTTAAAGATGGGTCGGCAAGGCTGAAGCTAAATTGTATTCATGAGCTCAGGCCAAGCAAAAATGTAGGGCAGCTTTTAGCCTGTAAGTGTATTGTCAGTCTGAGCCTTTTGAGCTGTGTCTGGTCACGAACAAGGTGCTGCGATCAGCAAAGAGATTTGTTGCAAGTTCTTTTCTTCCCAGCTCATTAATTGTGATCAACAATTGCGACAAGTCGGTGATTCACACCCCCTGTGATGCTCAGCCAGAACCCATGTGAGCAGGGGAGGCAGACGCCAAGGCGGTGGGTGATAGCCTTGATGCCCTCTGTGGATCAGACAGTGGCATTTGCGGCTGCAGTCGGGGCTGCTGCGCCAAGAGGGTGCCTGGGCTTGTGATGAAAGTCTGCTGGACTCGCTCTTGCTGCAGGGGTGTTCCTCTGTGCGGGTCACTGAGCAGCCGTGGTGCCAAGGAGACCCTGCCCTCTCAGAATGGAGGTGGCACGTTTTGTTTTGTTACCAGGTGTTCAGGGGGTCGCCTAAGCACTCTGGAGTGTGCAAATCCTGCTGGGATGTACACGAGCTGCTTGGGAGCAATCATTGGTTTTCTGTTTGTGTGTTACCTATTTCCACCCGTTCTGGAGAAGGCTTGTTGTGTAAAGGATGCGACTCTGTGGCGTTTGCACTGCACTCCTGTCCTCTCTCTGCAGCAAGCATTTCCTTGAGCGCAGAGCAGCGCTTGCACTTAATGTGAAATGACAGGAGTCGCCCGTGCTGGGTTCACGGTATAAACAGCCCGAGTCCCACGGCACGTTCGGTTCTGCAGAGCTTGCAGGGCTGCCGCAAAATCTGAACAGTCACGTGTGGTTCCAGTTCTGAAAGTTGGCTAGTGCTCTCAGTAACGTAATTATTAAATGAATTGCCTTTGGGGAAAGGTGTTGAAATTGTTTTTGCTGTGAAGTGCGTTTGTATTTCTGCAGAAAACCCCAGTCTTTGAATTTAGGCTCCCATGACCTATTTGAGACGGTAACCAGCCCACTGTGGATGCACAGAGATTATTTTCTTTGCTCTTTCTGCTGCCATGCCACGGATGATTCTATCCCTAGGAAAAAGACATGGGGTCCTGAATATATTGGGAGCTCTGGCCAGTTCTCCAATAACATCAGGCTGACCACGCTGGCATTTCCAGACTCAGGCGAGTGTGTGCACACACGCACAACACGGAGGCTTCTACTGAGATGTTTGTCATTCTTCTGCCGTTTATTGCAGTAGGCTGCAGAGGATGCTGACTCTCAGAAGCCTGAAGAATGTCCTAGCAACACACATTCCCTCCCAGCCAGCAGGAGTGGGCTTTTAGAGGAATGTACATGGACCTCCCCTGCTGCCTTACCCTCCAGAGAATACACAATGTCTGTGTTGGAGACAACTTGCATAATCAGGCAGTTTGGCTTTTATGAAGGGAGTGATTTTTCTCTTCAACACTTGGTAGTTTCCTTTAAGACCATGAACATTTATGTTCTTTGGTATCTTCCCAGACTTACTGATCCCTAAGTCACAAGTGTTCGACAGTGCTTCTGGTGCAGTTCAAAATGCCCTTTAGCACCATAAATTGCCAGAAACAGCTGCCTATTGCAGCAAGTATGCTGAAGGCTTTTGTTTTAACTTGGAAAAATAAAGTGGGAACAAAGAGAGGAAGAAAGTATTGGCTGTAGTTGTAGAGGGAAGCTCAATGCAGTCTGTAGTAACCATTTGTGAAAGATTTCTTCTGCTACTAAAACAAACATTAAATATGGTGGAGGTTGAGCTAATTGTTTAGTTCCACCATACAAAAAAAATGAGAGTGGGTGTCCTGGAAAACAACTCTCTGCCAGTGTCCAGAGTGGAACAAATGAACTCAAAAAAATGTGTGTAGGCCACATGGTCATCTGAGGATTTGTTTTGATTTTTTTAGTCCTTCTATGTTGCTTTGTTGTCTGCATAATGTGATAAGTTGTTGTTCTGTCAGCAGGATGGAATATTCTGAACCACTGATTTAATGAAGATTTTTATTAGATCCCACTTGCTTCTCAAAGATTAGAGAATTAAGAAATCAAGTGATAAGCACAGCAAGGGAGCTGAAATGGGTAAATGAAAGGGGGAGAGGCAAAGGAGAAGAGATAAATATTCCTGTCTCTTTCCCTGGAAAAATCTTAATCTCTGTGCTTTTCCAGTCCTGCAAAAAGTGGAAAGGACACCTGCCTCTGCATCCCTTGCTATGGTGAGGTGGAGCACTTTGTTTCTGCAGCTGCACAGTTCCTGCATTAATGGAAATAACCTTTGCTGTCACCCTAACTGGGTGACATGGAGCTGGTGGTGTCTGTCCTCTGCTTTCTTTTATGAGCCTGCTTACCAAGTTTATTACTTGTGTCCATTGGCTGAGGTTGCCTGTGCAACCCCATGAGATAGGGGCAGAAAGAAGAAGAAGAAATGCTTGATGCTCATTATCTCTTGAGGAACCCTGAGTAGTGGCACCGAGGACCCAGAAGTGTCACACTAATTGTGGTTTCTGTGCTCTTCATATTCTGGTACTCTCTTGCATTTTCAAACAAGGACCAAGGCTTAACTAGCAGTGATTTGGTCTGGGTTCTGAGACAGCTGCTTTTAAACTAATTACCATGGGAACAAATGCAATATGAAAGTCAAGTATATGTTCTGATCATTAGCATCTTGTATCATTTAGCTCACCAGTCAATAAAATCATCAGCTGGTTCTGCTGCTTCATGAAAAAGCCATGCAACTTGCATAGTAAGCCCCATATTAAAATGCATATTAAGAAAATAAGTACAAGTGTGCTGACACAAGAGCAAGCAGTGGGTTGCAGTAGAACACCAGTTTGTAATTTGGCAATACTGTCTCTCCTGGTTGGAAAATCAGTTTTACTGCAAGCACTGCTGGAAATGCCAAACAATAACTTCAGATTTAAGTAGGGAGTGGCTGAATCAAACCCAGCTATAATCTGTGATCAACATCCACGTAAGAATGAACATCATCGTGTAATAGCACTAGTGCTCTCAATCTTTTAATTTCTTTTTTTATGGGCTGCAACCTGCAGTGTTATGGGTGGCTCTTGAAAGAGATTGGGGTGTATCAGCCTTTGTCCACAGGGGTGCTCTGCAGCAAACCTCTGTGTTCCAGCTCATCCAGATCACACACTTGCTGCCAAGTGTTGTTTCTTCCATTATCTTGCATGTCTGGAGAGCTGTTCATTCATTTGTTTTGCCCAGCACAGAATAAATTATGAGGTCAGATTACAACACCAAGTCAGGATGCTCTCAGGGTGTGCATCCAGCATCCGGGATCTGCAAGCCCTCCCCAATTCCCTTATCTAAGTGGTGTCATGGAAAAGGAATGACATACCTCAAAAATGTTGTTAACTCACCAAAACAAATGACTGTGTGTTTAATGCTATGTGTGTTATTGACTAGGAGACCTTCCAAAGCACATTTAACCTGGATGTTTTTTCCTTTTGGAAGAAAGATGCTGCAAGTGCCAGAAATGTGTACGTGCACCATGGGTGTGCTCAGGTGATGCAGACCAACAAGTCATGGGTGAGGTATCAGAAGATCTTGGGTGTTTGCAGATGTCAGAGCAGAAGACCATGTGTCATGAGGCAGCCTGAGAGAATGGGGACAGCTCTTGTGTCCACCCATGAATAAAGGTTGATTATGTACGCGTGGGAGAAGGGTAGAAGGACCCAATGCAGCAACATGATCCACATGACTGTTACAAAATTGGTAATAAACTATCCCAAAAGCATTATTATGTAGGAGGAAAGGTTCTGGCCTACAGCTCTATGTCAGGGAATAGTCATTCCTGAACCCACCATGGGCAAAGGCAGATTAGATCCTAAACTTTTAATGAAAAGCCATGAAAGCATGCGGAAGCTGGTTTTATCTAGTGTTTTCCTTTTTGTATATTTAAGTGCTTATTGTGAATACCTGTTCCTGTATTTCCAGAAAGAAGAATGTATGACTATCATATTAATCTTTAGTAACACTGTTGAATGTGTGCCAATTTATACAGTATTGAACAATGGGCTTGAACAGAAACCTCAGACCTGTGTAGATTTGGTTGAAATTCAGCTCTGCCTTACATACAAGAAGAGCACATGTTGTCTCAAATGTGCATTCCTCAGACATGGCTTTTGCAATTATATCAAAAACTTTGTTGATTTAGCAGCTTTCCTGCTTTTTCTCTTTACTGATTTCACAGTGAAGAAATATAGAAATCTTTGTGTTCTTTTAATACATTCATGTACAATTTCCCAGATTATCTGAGACAATGGGTATAATTATATCATTCTAGACATGGGGTAAGTAGTGGACTAAAATGAATATTTATATTCTTGCAAATACTAGGCTTTTCCTTACCATAGCTTCTGTGCAGGCTTTTGAATCATGCAAGTTCTGATTGGCCAGTTTATCAGAACTGTTTGAATACTTTGACATGGGTAAGCCAATGTTTCAGAGCACTTTGTTTTCCTCAGTGGCATTAAGACCCATATCCTCAATCAAAGTCCTCGTCTGTAATTAATGAAAAAACACTTCTCATTGTCCTGTGTCACTTTGATTTTTTACCAGTTTGTAATTTGGCAGTGCTATCTTTCCTAGTTGGGAATTGAGTTTTATTGCAAACACGTCTGGAAATGCCGAACACTACCTTTAGATTTAAGTAGGAAGCGGCTGACTCAAACCCAGCTATAATCTGTGATCCACATCCACACTGCTCTGTTGCAGTACTCTGTAACAGCAGCTAATTGGGGTTACTTACCCTGAATGAATACTGGCAAACCTCCTCTAACTGCCCAACACAGTCAGTTGCTACCTAAAAGCAGCTCTGACCAAGACTTGTGATGCATTTTTCCATGTGCTCTCAGGAGAGCTTCACTTGCACTCGGAGCTAACCCTGAGGACACACCTCTCTTACCTAATCAGTGTACAAAGGAGCCAGAACCTCATTCTGTCTGTATTCCTTTGAAGTTAATTATCCCTGCTACTTCTAAGAACAAAACTTTAGTTTACTAGAAGTCTTTTGTTTTCTTTAAGTATTTCGACTTGTTCAATTATTTCTGAATTACAGAATACCTAAAGCATTCCAAGCAACAGATGGTAAGACAGAACCAGTTCTCCTCACAAAGAACCATTTTTTTCTATGGCACGGGGGCGTAGAATATTTGTGATGTTGACATTTGTGCCTTGGTAAATACCAGAATGTATACTTTGTACCACACAAGCCTACTCAGCAAGAACTCGTACATACCTGACTGTTCCCAGGGAGCCATCCCATGTCAGAACTGAAAACTGAAATCAGGGCAGGGCAGCTGAATCCAGATCTTCACGAGTACCCTGAGTAATGGGGCTGTACACGAGGTTATCATTTCTTGTGACACCCACAAATTGCCCCTGGACCCTGGTGTGCAGGCTCTTGTACCTGAGAGAGCTGGTCCCTGCCTTCAGGTACCTCCCAGCTAATTGCTAGTGAGCACTGGAGGTGGGGAGGGTGAGATGCAGGATAAGGGTAATTGGCAGCGTCATCAAGCTGGGTTCCCCTGGTGCCAAGCCTGCAATTAGCAGCAGTGTTGGCAAACACGGGCCCAGCCAGCCCTGCCCCACCACCCACCGAGCAGGGCCCCGTGCAAAGGCCAGCGAGTTCACTGCTCCTCCAAGACTCCTGGTTCTCAAGCAGCTGTCAGGGAAGAGATCCCCTGTCGTTACTGCTGGGTGGGTGGTGCTGTGCTGCTGAACAGGAGCTCTGATGGCAGCTCTGAAGTGGCACTCAGGTCTGCAGTGGGACTCGTGCCGTGCAGCTGTGAGAGGGACAGGTCTCTCAGTGAGGGAGGGAGAGCACTTTGAGGTCAGAACTTCAATTAGAACTCCAGAGAATTCAAGTGGAAAATGCTACTTTAATTTAGTACTGTTCAGAAATGTCCATATACATGAAGCCTTGCTTTCCCACATTTCGTTTTTTTCTCCTCATCTTGTTGATACATGACCTTTTTAAATCAGCAGACATAAGTTAATGGAGCTACATTTATAATGATTATTCAGTTCTACTTATTTCTCCTTACTTAGTTAGGGGAAGAAGTCTGCAACAAAGCCAAGGAAGCTGAAAAGAAGGCTGCTGCAGCATGCCCAGGGTGCTTTAGTGGCAGGAAAGGGATTTGTCATCTGCTGTTTAACAAAGAAGTGCAGTTATCTGATGATATCTTCGAGGCATTTTCCATATTCTGCTTTACATCCTTCATTGGGAGAACAGATTTCCCTACTGCACACATTACCTCTTGTCTTTGCTGCATGTACTCTTGAGTAGTCCTGCCGAAATTAATTCAGAAAAACTTCAATTTTAGCATGTTTTCTTCTTCCCTCACGTAAGGTAGCATCACAATTTGTATTCAGTGTTTTCCACGGGCACCCTGGATCTGAGTTGTGCTTTCAGGCTGGTACAAGCAGAGGCTGCTTTGTGCTGTCATTGCCAAAAATGAAGATGCATGGCAGGGCCAGAGAGCACCTTTCACTGTTGAAACTTAATTAACTCTTCTGTATTAGTGACAACCTGTAGTTTGGGCCGTGCCTGTGACAGTCACTGCCAGCACATTCTTAGAGCTGGGCACAGATCGAGGTGCAGCAGTGAATGCAGAGCGAGGTGGTGTCTCGGGTATTTAGAGAATCGAGCTGCAGGTCCCGATGCCACTCGGCAGCCCGGAACCCACAGAGCGTGAAGTGAAGGCATTTACAGCTCGGGGAGGACCTCTAGAGAGCAAAAGTAGTAAATGGTTATTCCTTGCTGCCCTATTCCTGCAGCACACACAGCTCGGGGCCAGCATGCACAGTAGTGTCCCTGTAAGAAATCCTTAGGTGCTCAGAGGTTCTGGATTTACAGAACAGTTGAATCTTCTGAGTTTTACAGTTCAGGCATTCACACGACCTTTCCATTTCTTTTCTAATTATGGAAGTGTCTGAGCACATAGATAATTTTCCTTGATACAGTGATTATCCAGGAGTTTGGATGCTGGATGACCTGCACTGATGTTTGAAATCCATCTTCACACATAACTAAAATATACGATCTTGGCAGTAAATGGCTGATTTTGGTTAAGTTGCAACTCATATTAGCCATTCTCATCTAAATGCATGTGTCATTTAATAACATGCCAGTCTTTCTTCAGTCTGGGGGTTTAGGAAGGATTCATTTGTGCAGAATGCCCAGGAATAGGAACTGCTGCACAAAGGATCAGGAATGTTTATATTGAAGTTCCTTCTCTGTCTTTAACATGAGTATTTCAACTCATTCATTTTATAGTAGGAGCACTGGTTACATGCATATGCTTTGTATTGCCTTTCAAAAAAATATTCTGCCATTTTATTCCTTTTCTCTCATTCATGATGAATAAAATATACTTTCAGCTGAACTGATTCCAGATAGGGAAAATATTTAATAAAGTTTCTCACTTGGCAGTGTTCTGTTTACCCAGGCACCTGCAATATCTCTGTCCTTACGTACCAGTATTACAGCTGGGGTGATTTTATTCGGAGAAATGAGCACTCACTTGATCAGTTTTTTAATAAAAATTGTTCGTGCTAATACCTTGACTTGGAGATAAACAGATGAAATGTTAAAATGCTTAAAATTATAAGGACTTTGTAAAAGGCTTTGACATAATAAGTTAATTTTTCAAATAGATTTACATTGCTTGAATCACCTGTTCCTGAGACCTCTGAGAACCATCACTTACTGTCCTATGAAATTGTGGCCTTCAAATCCAGAATAAAATTCCCAAAAATCCCTTATTAGGAGAAATCTATTTTCTCTAACAACACCTGCTTGAAATGTCAGTTGGCTGTGTGCTGAGAAGTGCCAAAAGTAGATTAACTGTTCCTTGGAGATACTGAAGTTATCAACAGGACCACATAATTTCAGTACTTTTGGTCATGATTATAAATTCAGAGTTAGCCTGTTTACTTGCCCTGAGTCAAATTAATCCAAATACTGAGAGTGCATGTGATGAAAAAGGGCTGCTAGAAACAAATAGAGAAGCTAAAGAGAGCTGGATTTTGTTCCTTTGCCCCAAGACTATAAATTGATTAGAAATTGTTGGCTTTCCCATAGTAAGAAAAACCTTGGGAAGATGTCTCACTAAAGAACTGTGGGTTTTATTGACACTTAGTAGGATATTTTGTGAGGAACCCTCATTTCTTCTGACATCTTTCAAGCATAAATCACATATTGGAAAGGCTGCAGGTATTTTCATGTCTGTGCTAGCATTTTGGAACTGTCTCTGGAGCCATGTGTAGTTCTTTCAAAGAGAAAAGAGCCAGATTAGTAAATCCTGGAAGGAAAACCTGTTTCAAGAATTATTTCATATTGGAATGGTTTCTATTCAGCCTGTGCTATTGTCTACGTGCTCCAATAGCTCTTCCCCCTGAAGATGGGTGTTGTGCAGTTATTGAGCCAAACCTTACTGAAATAGATTATTAAAACCTGCAAATTATTCTTGCCAGAATAAGAACCTAATACTCTTGTAGGAGAACGTTGCCACAAAAGAAATCTACTGTTTTTAAGTGAGTCTTCTTTAATTGCACTTTTTACATGCTGTTTGTGATTATTTAATTCGCTGTAGAAGGTTTGAGTTCAGCTCTAAAAGCAGAACTAAGGATATTTTTCATTTGGTAACTGTCTTTGATAATCTGAAATATTATAAAAACTAAAGAAGAGGAGGCCAAGAAGCAAATATGGGCAGCTGCTATCACTTATTTTGTGAAAGCAGTCGGGTTCCAGCAGACAATCAGCTGCCAAGTAGGACATGTCATGTTACAGTTGAATTATTGGTGGAGAAATGGAGAGCAAAGACAATCTGTGTTTCCCTCAATATTTATTTCAAAGGAATTTTATTGAAATCTAGTGCTTTAAATACTTTTATTTGCAGTGCAGGGTACAAATTATTTAATTTCATTTCTTGGGCAGTCAGTCTTGTGCAAGATGAAAAAAGCTGTGTAATTTGTGCATAGACATCACAGCTGTTCAGTCATAGAAAAGGCAAAGGTGGGGCCATCCTATCTCAATCCTGCTAAACTAAAGGAGAGCTTTAATTCTCAGATTCTGTATGCAGGCTCTTTGGTTTGCTGAAGGCAAAGACTTTGTGTCAGTGTGTGCAGCAGCTCGTTGTGACCAAGTACATAATTATTTTTCATGTCATAAGGAGATCCAGCAGTGAGGTGAGCAGGAGCTTTCATGTCGTTGGGGTGAAAGCTGAAAATTACACGTGCAGCCACGTTAAGATCTCAGAAGGACTCCCACCTTCCCCATCGCAATCCACAGTGCCATTTTATTCTCGAGAAGATGAGAAATGGGCAGAGTTGGGTGTTTTCCCTTTTTAGCCTGAGGCCCGGAGCTGATCCGGCTGCACTTGCAGGGAGTGCCCACAAGGCGGCGCTCGGGCCCCACGGAACGAGGCGCAGCAGCGCGAGCTCCCCTTGTTACCGCGTGCTTTTAATGGAAAGGGAATTTTAGTTGAAAAACGTCGTTTTAATGTCTAATTTATTCACTCAAATAAATTTTCTTCATGCCAAATTATTTTCCATTAGATGCATCAAATCACGTAATGATCAACTTTCTAAAATACTCTTAGCACTATTCCCTTCAGTAGCTGAGGGATTAAGAAAAATGCTAAACTCTGTAGAAGACCCTCAGAATACTTTTATTAGAAGATTATTATATTTGTATATATACCTGAACTGGCTGTCTGATTTGTCCTATGAACTCTTACGAAACTTTGTGAAACTTTATTAGAAAATTTCATGTCTTGAATAATTTCAGATATCCTAATTTCCGGCCTAAATTTATCAAGGATTAATTTATAATTATTTTTTCTCGTGTCTGCATGGTTTTACACACTCTGCATGTAGTGAATAGGTGAGAAAGGGATGTTGTCTCCTCTCAGCTTGATTCTGACAATCACTACCGACTGCAGCCCATTTCAAGTTCCCCTTTTAGCTTCCCATGACAGGAAAAAGGCATGGCCAGTTCCTGGTTTGCTGCTGGAAGAGTTGGCAGAACCATAGTCAATATGTCACTGACCTCAGAACAGCTCTGTCAGGTACAAGAAATGAATTAAAGGTGCTAGCTGTAACAGGAATCAAAATTGCAGGGCTGAAAGTGAAGTGAAAATAGACATCTGCTCATCGAATGCAAGCTGCTTCTGAAATCTATTGGAGGTAGCACCCCATTCCTCAAGTGCTTCACTTTGGAGCCTTATGATTAAACTGGAATTTCCCAAGGTAACACCAGATATGTTGTGCTTATTTCCCAAAATGTAGGTGCTTTAAATCTTCTACAGGGCACAGGCACAAGATCCTCCCTGTCAGGAGCAGGAGTATTTGGTTTTTCTCCCTGGTGTTGTACTACCAAATCTCATAAATACTTGCAATAGGATGGTGAGACTGAGCAAACTTAGCTGCTGGTTTAAAGCAGTGCTTTGGCTTAGCACATCTTTACTGCTCTGGTCCCTGAGACCAGGCTCTACTTCAACATTTGTGCAATATCTCTGGATTTACACATATAAAATACTGAACAAGGGTGTCCAGAATGTGTGTGTGGAGTTGATGGAATAAAACCACAAAATACTGATACACATATCAGTGTACCTTGATAGAAACTCTGATTCAAGCTCATGAAAGAAAATGGGACTTCATTTTCCCCCCTCTTGAGTTCAAAGACTGTTGGAATAACGTTTTAATTAAACATCTTTTATTCCTCTTCAATTTATATTAAGTAACTGAAATGTGAGAAAGTGAATACAATTCATCCTTCAAGAGAAGGAAACTCAGGAACAATGCCAATGAGGTTGAGTCATGTAAAGCTCATGAGTTGGCTAAATATTTTATTGCTTTATTCTCTTCTCTTTAGCCAGTGTTCATATCCTTAATAATACACAAAGCACTCTAAAGTTGGTAATGTTTCCAGGCAATGCTTTGGGAGAAGAGAACCTGTTTAGGAAAGGAGGAAAAAAGGAGACCTGTCAGCTGCTTCCTTGTTTTAGATAATGAGCTCGATGGCTTTGCCTGTTTGGGATAATTAGATTCACATGAGGTTGTAACTGGTGTTGAACTGTTAAAGAGGACAAAATCCCGGTTCAAGATGAAAAGCCAAAGAATATAGACTATTTGTAGCAACTGCATCCCTGGTAGTGTTTTGTTTAAGTGCCTGAAATCCTTGGGAATCTCAGCAATTTATCAGGGTGTATGGATTCAGCTCTGTAGGGCTGAGCAGTGTTGAGGTGGGAATTATTTCTGAAACTTGAGAAAGATAGCTCACTTGTGACTTCACTTAAAGGAGGAAGGTTCTGTCTATTCCTACCAGAAAGATAGCCATTATGGGTTGTCTCTGGCTTCTCAGCCTGAGGAGGCTGAGGGTTCTAATGTCTAGTAAAAATCAAAGTGACTTCCACAAAAATAAACTTGCCTTTATCCTAGGTGTGGAAAGCTCAGGAAAAACTCTGGGTGTTACTTAAAGCTGTAACTTGCCCAGCACCCAAAAACATGACTGGTCTTTCTCCCACTAAGAGGTCTGTGGCCATGCAGATGAAATAGGATTACTGAAATATGTGCCAAAATCCTGCTGCAGCATAACAGTAGCTCTGAAAAAGAATTATTAATATTAATTCTTAATTATTGGGATTCAGTTTTTGGGATGTAGAGACATCTTCTGCCACGGGAAAACTTCCTAAGTATCATTGCATTATGACAATTTATTCCATTGCTTTAGGATGGCCTTGATTTAGCAGCCCCTTTGATCCTAGCACACAGGATCTGCTTCTGAAAATGATTATTTCTTACACAATGAATTTGTTTTCTCTCTGCTCCCCAGCTGGGCTGGATGCAGTTCCATCCCCTTTGTTTTTCTGGCCTGGGAGTTGGTTTCTAAATGCCAGTGGCACATCCCAGAGCCTTTAATCTTCCCCTGCTACCTCAGTGCCTACTAAAGAGTCCATCAGTCTGCAGGCAGCATCCCTTGCATAGTCAGATGTGTCTGGCACAAGGCAGAGTGCGCCAGGAAAGCTCATCAAGAATTTCTGTCTTGTCAAGGCTGAGGGATGAGGTTAGTCTCTGTTAGTCAGCAAAGATTCTGGGAAAATCCATCTTCCCAGAGCATCCCCAAGCCTTAATTAGAGAACAGATTCATTCTCAAACAAGTCAGGATGCTGTCAAGCTCAGGAAAAGTCAAATCCATCTCTTTTGTTTCTCATCTCCTACTTTCAGTCTCTATCACTCGAGGTCACGAGTTCTGTAATGCCTTATGTGAAACTTGATATTCTTAATTCAAACCTACAAATACTGATCTTACTTAGAGAAGAAATCTGTGTAAAATAGATTGTGCTTAATCATTATCTGGGCTGGAAAAGGCAGGTCTTCACCTGGGAAGCTTTCTTTGCACCAAAGCCCTAGGACAGGGCAGGAGACAGAATCAGCCCAACTTCTCGGTGGAGAAAAAAAGAGGATGACTTGCTAAAGCAAAAATGCAACCAATTATCAGCAGGCTGTCCTGGGAAACCTGCTTTTGTGGCTTTCTCAGCACTCTGAGTATAAAAAATAATTAGGAAACAGGGGGTTTATGGTAGAAGTTGTCCAAAATTGGCCTGCAGTAGTGTTTTTTAATTTCTGATGTTCAGAGTAACCTTCTTGGCACAGCCCTCCTCACGCAATAGAAATGTGCATGGAGTAGGTCATATGTAAAAGCATATAGGGATGTACGAGTCATCCCCGAGCCACGTTTGGTTTATGAACAGGAGAAAATTGAAAACACTGATTGGAACATCTGGAGAGTGCTTTTAGATGACTCTTTGCAGGAAGGCACAGTGAGAATTGCTTATGTTGCAATTTTCAGCTTGTTTGCAGGCAGGAAGGAGTTTGCCAAGAGTTGAAGGCTCACGAACATTCCTGACACTGTTTGCAGTATGAGGTAAAAGAGCAGCCAGCAGAACTGCACCCCTCATTGTCAGTCCCAGCTCAGCTCATCTATTCACCAGCCCACTGAAGTGCTCACAGAGTTTGCTGGCAAACTTCTTTTTTAATAGGAATGTTCTGGGTCTACAGCAGAGCCACTTGAAGTTGTTCCTGATGGTGTTACTGTGATGTGTGAAACCCAGAAGGGCTTTTGAAGTGCTCAGGGTGAGGAGAGCGGGCACAATAGTGACAGGCTCAAACACAGAGTGTTTGCACAAAGGGTGTTCAGGCTGGGCTCCAACACCACCACTCTGCTGTCCCTGAAGCATATCTGGCTCCTAGAGAAGCCAGCCTGAGGAACTGAAGCACTGTTGCTTGTCTGGTCATTTGCTGTATCTGGCTGAAATGGGAAAAGTTCTTCTCAGTCATGATAATGTAATTTCTTTAATTAGAGGGGCAGATTGAAAAGAGCATGAAGTGTGCAGAGCATGAAATAACAGCTGAGGCAAATCCAATGGTTTTATATACTCTTTTATGAGGATGTTTGAAGTATGGGAGTTTGGAATGGTTCTTTTCTGTAATGGTTTCAGACTTGATATGATGGTGACCATGTGCTGCTCCAGGGTGAACGTGGTCCAAAACAGTTCATATACACTAATCCCATGAAGACAGGCTGTCTTGAAAGGATTTATCATCTTTTATTATGGTATCTGCCTGCAAGATCTGCTCCAACAGATGTGTAGTGAGAACTGAAAGGCACAGTGGTGGAGGCAGTGGAGGTGAGAGATAATTCATTGCATTGGCAGCAATTGGCATTTCCATTGGTGTTGTACTCTTAATTGAAATGGGAAAGACCTGTGCTTAAAGCTCTGCTGCTGTTTAGGCACAGCAGTGATTTGTATTCAAATATGACTGGAGTATTTAAGAAAGCCTCTTATCAAACACTAATATTTTGTACAGATAGGTAGGTATTGGGACAGGAAATTAAGGGAAAATGTGACTTTTCAGTCACATATGAAAGAGTTTCACTGAAGTTCTTAGTGTATATTCTATTTTATATAACATTATAAAGTTTTGTTATCATTCTCCAGTATGGCTTGGTTGGGACTGAAATGAACCATCTCAAGTAGTTCATCCTGATCCCCTACTCCTTTTAACTCTTCTGTGTAGTCCTGCCCTTAAGCTGTGGAAAAAATATTATCTTGCCTATATGAGATTTTTCTCCCCCCTCCTACAAAACCCAGTGTTTTATAAGGTGATATTTTTAAGTGCCTGAGAAGAGGATTGTCTGTGCACACTGTGTGTGTGAGTGGCAATGGTTATGGTTTCAGGGCAGGGAAAGTGAGGATTTTTGTGTTTCAGTGCAGGGAAAGTGAGGAATTTTGTGTTTCAGGGCAGGGAGAGTGAGGATTTTTGTGTTTCAGGGCAGGAAGAGTGAGGATTTTTGTGTTTCAGTGCAGGGAAAGTGAGGATTTTTGTGTTTCAGGGCAGGGAAAGTGAGGATTTTTGTGTTTGCGCGCTGTCGGTGTGTGAGGCTGCCCATGTATAATACTGCTGCCAGTGCCTTTGGCATCTGCCTGTTCACTGTCTGCATTTGGTCCTGAGGGAAGTCTGATTACATGGACCTCTGCTAGTCTCTTAAGCAGTCCAGTGAAGCCAGTTAATCATTTTCTGAACAGAAACCAAATCAGAAATGTCAAGCTGTAGAGTTAATTAGAACAACTAAAAAGTCAAGGTCTTGTAGTTACTGCTTAGAGCATCACTCTTTTCTGAGCTGAGGTAGTTTGTTTCCTCAGAGGCTCTTTACAAGTTCCCTTTTCCACAGCATCATCTTCCATGAGTATTTTGTTCACCCTGTCAAAACTGCACCCTTGACTCAGCTTTAAAAAATTGCCATTTCTGCACAAATGCCTTTGAAAGGGCTGAAGTTCACTGTGTTCTTTGTGTCACTGCCTGTCAGACCTTACTGAATCATGGATATTTATTGGGAGTTATGTAAAGGGTGAGGAAGAACTGCTTGTTTCTCTTGAGTTTAAAAGCAAAGTACAGTGACAACAACCCTTCAAACAACATGACCTATGTGGGAACTCAATAGAGAAACACAGGTTATAGGGAATAATTAGCCTCATTTTTCCTTTTTCATTCCATCACATTTATTACTATTATCATATCTGGATCTGGCACTTAATCTTATCTTCTGCTGCCAAGAGATTTTGATCCTGAAATGGATCTCCCTAGAAAGAAGGATGAGTTTCCAATGAAATTGTGAAAGAAACACTGCAGGTTTAATGCTGACAGAGATGCCAGGGTTCTGTCTTTCAAGAACACTTATGTCAGCCTTAACTTTTCAAACTTAGCAATTTTATTTGCTGTAGTGTTAATAAATCTGAGAGGATATGCCTCAAATGTATCTTAAGGACAGAGGAAGAGGAGTGAGAAACCCTGAGAGAAAATATTTCAGGGTGAAGTCTTTTGGCAGGTAATTCCAGGTGGGTGCATGCAAGATTTTCTGCTGTTTGCCAGCCAGAAAACAATTCTCTTTATGAACTTTTTACCTGGCAGCTCCACTACAACACCTGGTCATCATTTGCTGGTAGGCTTAAGCTCTTCTACTCAGTTCAGTGTGCTCGGTGCATCCCTGTCACACACACCACACCAGAATGTAGACTGTTCACAGAGTGTCTAATCTGATGTGGTTTGGAAAGAATTAATTAAACCTTTCATTTGTTATTATGCAAACAGTAATTAATTTCAAATTAGTGTGCCAGAAAACTGAAATGTGTGGGGAGGACTGGGTGGTTTGTTTCCATTTATCTCACTTCCATCTAGAAACGTCAGCATCACTCCACTTGAGCATATGTAGAGAGCAGATAGAAATTGTGCAATCATTTATTTTGAGTTGAATGGCCCCCTACAATAGCAGTGAATCAGCTCTGTGTTCCACTGCAATGGCTTCTGAGGGTTAGAGCAAAACAAACTGGAAAACCACAAGAGTTTGAAGGTTGTTAGGTGAAGCTCAGTGATGATAATGTCATCTGTAAGGGTCAGTATTGTTAGTGTCCCTTGCCCAAATGTGCTTTGTAGAGTAAGATACAACATATATTGGAAAGTTTTTTTCCAAGTTCTTGCTTGTTTGTTTTTGTGTTCTTCAGCTGTTTATCTTTGCCTTATTCTGGAAGCACTGCAAGTCTTCAATTTGCATTTCAGCACTGCAGAGCAAGGAGGGCAGAAGGTTATAGCTGCCCTAAAAAAGAGGAAAAAAAGCAAAAAAAGACAAGCATACTTGCTGTCTTTTGAACCTTTTTTATATATTGGGGGTTGGATTAAAAAAGCTAACAGGACTGACTCTACTAATCTTTCTGGGTTTTGAACTAGACTTTAGTCTCTGCTCTTGAGTTAACCAGCAGGGAAAATATCAGTGGTTTTTGAATGTGCTGCCAGCAGATGTCTCACACATTTCCTTACAAAAGCAGATTAATGATGAAGCTTACTTTGATCACACAGCTCTGAGAAACTGAAAGTTCATGAAATGGTTTTCATTGTGTTATGGACAAATCTTCAGTAGCTGCAGCATCAATTATTTTTAGACCTTTCCTGAGACAGGGTTTACACAGTAATCAAACCAGAACAAAATTTCAGGGATTCTTTTGGTGTTTTCATGCTCAATATGAAACTTAATGTACCTAAAAATGTCCAACTCCTCACATTAAAGTTAATTTATATTTCAGGCTGTCTCATTTTTTATTTATTCTTCTGCCCTTCACACTGCTCATGCAAAGGGACTCTAAAATGGCCTGGAAATCACGATTTATCACAAAAGTAAAGAGTTTGGCAGAGTACCGCTGATGCAAATGAGGTTGGCTGTGTTCTTTCATAATAACTGCTTGCATTAATTATTCCTTCTGGTAGCAGAGGAACACTCTGAATTACACTGTATTTTACACAGCTTGGCATTACACAGAGATTGCTGCTAAAAGCCTCAGAGGGGCAGTTGTGCTGTGCCACATCCCATTTCAGAGCCATTTTCAGAGGTTCAGTGCTTTGCTGTGTGTCTGAGGTCTGTGCAGGCTTAGAGCTGCTGGGTTCTCTTAGCTGTGGAGCCAGAGAAGGATTTATGATAACATTTGTGCTCCCTGAAAAGTTCCTAGCTGCCTGATTAGTCTGATTGCTGAGCTGGGCACAGCAGGAACAATAGACCAGGAAAGTAGAAGTGTTGTATCTCTTCACTTGAGATATGTGTGTGGTTGTATAAAATTGAGAGCCAGCTCCATTTTCTATAGAAACAAGAGAGATCTGTCCCCAGAAAGAGAAGAGGTGCCCTGGTCCCTTTGTGCTCTTGTAGTTGCAGGAGAGTGGCTGCTGTTGTTCTGCTTTCAGACTCAATGAGCTCCTGAATACCTGGAGAAACAACCTGTGTAAAGGAACCCACCTGTCCTGATTCACAGGAATGCTGGTGCCACCATAGCAGGGATGGCTCTGAATATATTACATTTGCTTGGCTTTCTGTGTAAAGGGAGCAAATCCATCCCCAGCAGTCTGAAGGGCAGCTTTTTAGATAGGCAGAGGGATGCTTTTGAAGGCATTTCACAGCTAACTAATCTTTTAGGTGTCTGATTTTATGCATCAAAAATTGAGTCCAATGTTTCTCAAAATTCAAGGCCTGAATCAGAGACAGAAATAAAGTAAATGAGAAGGGAAATAAAAGCAGGTGTAAAAATATGAGTATGCAATTCCACTGTTTTGCTTGTGTTTTATGTGCCCTTCTGTCCATCTTCTGCTGTGTTTATTTATACTGTAAATTTCATGTGTTGAGCTCAATAAATAATAGCAATTTAACCCAAAACAGGTGTTTAGGGGGTCAGTGCACTACAGGCCATCATTTTCTACTTAGCACACTTGCCCTTATAAAGGAGGAACAGTCTAACAAGAGCACAAAAGCCAAAAGGAGTAGTAAAAAGCCAGTAATATTTGAGACAGTGTCCCATATTCCTCAAGGGCAACAGGGAGCAGCATGGACTAAGTATGTTCAATCTTTACCTCTCAGACCTCCACAGAAATCCTGGGGGCTTGTCTCATCCTCTTGTAAGGTTAATTTCACATGTGCACTATCAACAGTTTGGAATTGAATTGTCCTTGGGTTTATGGGGTAGCTGGACTGAAATGTTGTACAGAGACAGAGGAATAATAAGCAACTCAGAGCCTTTGCTTTATTCTCAGCAATATTGTATGCAGATGGGAACACTGGCTTCAAAATGTATTCCAGTCTGTTTTCGAAATACTGTGGAGTTCTCTTTCCCTACTTCTCTAATTTTACATGATAGTTTGGTGGGCAGGTTACATAATTCAAGCAGTATGAATACAAGCAGAGCCCTCCAGTTGTTCCCCCATGGCTGATGCTGTCACAGGCTGAGCTATGGACTCACTGCTGCAGCTCTAAATCAAACCAAAGGAAATATGGAGTGTATTGGTGACCCATTATCACCCCTGGAATCACATTTTGCCTTCATGAGGGCAATGCACCTGCACTTTGTGGTTTGACCTCTGGGTCATTTCTAAGGCACTCAGGAGCTGCTCTCCCCATGGCTGCACTGTCAATGCCTGTGGAGCACACACACAATGCCTTGTGTCCGGTGTGTCTGGTGGGATTCCCAGTCAGCTCCCTCCAGGAGAAGGACTTTGTCATAAACTTACACTGAGGTTGACATGCAGAAGTCAAATATTTGCCTCACATTCGTACCACTGCTTACCACTCTGCTTGCAGTTGCACATTTTATTTGAGTTTTGGTGAAACATAAACATTTGGCCTCAAGTAACTTGATCATTGAAATTTGTTGGAATGCTTACTAACTTTGGGAAAACGTGCTGAAATTTCCCAAACTGAGAGAGATTCTTACGGCAGCATGCAGGATATAGTGGCAGAATGACCCCCAGGCACGGACATTTAGTCATGTCTCCAGGAGCTCCCTTTCCCTGGGGAAGTGTTTGACAGCTTGTGGCTGGCTGGAATATTTTAGAAGTGATCAGAAAGCCAGATTTATGGACAGTATTTGGCCATGTCAGTGAGTACATGACATGAGTATGACTTGGCACACCGCATTTTCCTCGAACATGTGGCTGTGTTGCTCAGAGACTTGCTGTTCTCAGACAACTCAGATTTCCCTGACAAGGGGGCATCACACACTGTGCTGCTCCCTGGCTTCAGATTCCTCCTCCAGTGAGCTGAGGCTCTGATTTAAACTGCTGTTTGAGTCAGCCTTTTAGGCAGAGCACTGAAAAACTAGGTAATTGCCATCCAGTTATGAAACCAGGTAATTGGATGTTGGATCTGGCCTTGTGAAATGCCATTTCAAAGCAATGTCCCTGTAAACCAAGCAGGGTTTGTTGTTGGAGCTGCTGGAGTGAGTGGAGAGGAGGCCCTGAGGGCTGGAGATTCTCTTCTATGAGGAAAGGCTGAGAGAGCTGGGGAGGTTCAGCCTGGAGAAGAGAAGGCTCCAGGGAGTCCTGGGAGCTCCTTCCTGTGCCTAAAATGTCCCAGCTGGAAGTGCTGTCCCTGCTTGCCCAACCTTTCTGGCTTTCCTTGGTACCAGCAGCAGCACACTCCTGGCTCTGAAGGCAGGCAGACAGAACCAGGCAGGCTCACAATAGATGCAGCAGACAGTCTGTGCTATAAATCAAAATAAATTCAACAGTTCTGTCAGACAGGATCCCACTCCAGCTAATGATACTTCATTATGTTCTGGAAAAGAGATGGGGCTCTGATAGGTCTAATTAGAAGAGAAGGAAATGTAATTTCTATGCCTCTCTTTGACTGTATTTCTGCACAGATGTTTTCAGGGTGGTTTCCAGGTAACTCCTGAAATCACAATAGAATTGTTGGAGATGGATTACGTGCACTCATTCATTATCCATTGTTTATGTAGCACCGGGGGCCTATGCTGCCCTATACTACACAAACATGATGAGAAGATACGTGATGGGAAGAGATGAAGTCATATCCCTCACAAAACATAAATAAGCTGAAAATTTGTTCTTTATTTGAGTTTAGATCTTGTCTTTGCCTTTCACATCTTTCCAGAGGCAGAGTTCTGTTGTAAAATGTAGTTCTTGTTGAACTAGTGTCTAAGGCCAATTCAGTAAAGTAAACTTCCTCAGTATTATGGATTCTTGCACTTCCAGCTCCACTTCTACATCCCCTACCTGCCTTGATTTGAAAATCTGTAATGGAAATTATTTTACCAAGTGAAATGGAAAGGAAAGGATCTGAATAATATAACACTCATAATAAAAATGCACTGAAGTGTTTTGACAAGATCTTTAAAGACACACATACTGTTAGGTTGGGAAGGCCATTAATGCAGCACAGAATCATGAACATCTTTTAGACTTCTTTTTCTTCTGTAGGCTTTCCATGATCATATTTTGAGTTCTAAATTGTAATTTTAAAGATGCCCAGCACTTCAGTTTTGCTGTTACAAATGCTTTCCTTTCTCAGTCTTCTCTGAATGTTTTGTTACTTCAATGGCAAGTTTTGGAGAGCTTCTCACTTACAAAGTCCTATCAAAAGAAATTCTAAAAATTTTACTCCAGGTTTACTCTTGGAGACTTCTTCCTTCCCATGGAACAGGATGAGCTTTATGGTCGCTTCCAGCTCAAATTTTGTGACTTACAAAGACTTTGCCTTTCAGCTCTGGGTACAGTCAGTGGATGTGCCCAGGGTGGGCAGTCAGGAATCTGCACATGTGCTTGTCTTGTCCAGCTATTTTTCATCAGGACTTCTCCTGATTAAATCCTGCACTGAGCCCTTCATTTCAGACATGGTAGGAGATGTAGCTACTCATGTGTTTTCTGTCTATTGCAATTCTCCTGTATTTCCCTTGTGTGTTACAATTAAGTCTTTGGAGTGCAGTAATGTGTCTGTGGGTCACTTTAGAACTGCCTGCTTGTGTTTTAAAATACCTCTATTGGGATGGAAATTGGCATGACTGTATTCTGCTTTATTTCTGTAATTAAACTCCAGATATTAGGTAGCATTTATTGACTAAATCAAATTTTACCTCTCTACTTTCCTGTGGCCTGCAGCAGCAGCCTTAGAATTTGTGTTGACTATTAAGCAAAGATTACATTTTTTGTTTGTTCTCATATAACAAACTATGTTGAGCTGTAACTCTTTTTCTTTCTTACAATTATTAGCAATTTTTTAATATTTGGAATGATGGTGAATGGTAGGTTTAATAAAATTGAGGTCTGGAAACTTCTGTTCATTCTAAATTGGCTAAGGCAATAAAAATACAAGCCTGCTTTTAAAGCCATTTAGAAATGTTAAAAGCAACTGAATCATTAGAGACCTATCATTCTGCCTAAAAGTAGGTAAAGTTATGACTAACAGATTAAAAACACCTAATGTGTTCAAAAATTTAGATGTTACAAATTAAACCTCATATGTGACATAAATATTTTTGAGTAACTTTCCAAATTTATAAACATCAATGAAGGCATGCAAGACCACAGAAGAGATAACAAGAACCCTATCCCATGAAAACCTATTTTAAGTGTCCTTTATAATTGTACATTAGGAACTCCTCAGCTTATTTCTCAGCAGAAATTTCATTAAGCCAAAAAAACTGCTCCTAAAAGCTCTGTGCACAGGATCAGAGGTCTCAAGATACAACAGTTTAAATTAAAAATACTAAAAATACGGAAGATTTTATTTTATGGATTGTTGCAATGCTCAAAAGCCACCAATTAAAAATTAATAATATTGAAAAGAAAAAGATATTGGAGTCAAAGTCTTCCCTGCTGGATCATGGTTTTTAATAGCCTGAGTTGATGATAAACTCCTAAGTGCACTAAGCAGAAGTTCTAAGTGCTGTAAGTACCGCTCCTAATCTCCCCAAAATCAAATGAGATGTGAACTTTTAAACTCCATGAAGTAAGGTTGTCCTGAGGCTCATGTGTGAGTTGGGGATCTGGGAGACCCGGATCAGTTCTTTGCTCTGACTCCCTGCAAACCCAGGCTCTATTTCTGAGGCTTGTAGAGACCCAAGTTTGCTCACTTGGTGCCTGGGATTTTGGCCATGCTGGGATTACTGCAACCTCCAGGTACTGTGTGCAGTCCAGTCATTCTCAGTCTGGAAGTGGTTTATGTCTGGCAGGTTTGTAGCTCAGGAAGACTCAACTCTGTTCCATCTGCAGCAGAGTCTGTACTCATTCACTTGGCTTCTCTGCATGTCTTGCTCTCCACACACAGCTATTAAGAAAAATTATCCTTTCCCATTGCTGAATTTTACAGATAAGCACATTAGTTGGGAAATGCAGGGGAAAGGAAATCATAAAGCTTCATTTATTAATTTGCTAAAACACATCCAAGGAGATTATGCAAAATAGATAACCATTTCTGAAAGCTTCAGGGCTTTTTAATTAATTCACCTAATCTGTTAGCAAAAGAGAACTAATTTATTATTTAGTATTTTTGTGGAACATCTCTGTGTAGTGCTGTTACAAGTGCAAAGGGTGGAGAATGTTTTGTCCATTCAAGGACACCCATTTCAAAAGAAGTTTTTAAAACACTTCTCTGTTCTTTTCAGCTCAGTAGTATTTAAGGTAAAGATCTACAAGGCACAGAAAAGCAGGTACATAGACCACAGGGAAAATTTTAACTTCTAGGCCTGATCTTGCTGATGTCCATGGTGATGCTGCTGACTTCAGTGCGATCAGGTATTTGATCTAAAAACATCTGTGGCATGCCAGCTTTATGTAAGTGAAGCATCCTAGTGAACTCAAAAGCAGTTTTAGATTTATCTGTAAAAAATACTTGGATGTGGCTTACAGGAGGTGGCCTGTAGCAGCCATTCTCCTGAGGCCATGACTTCCCTGTGCTTTCCAGCAGCAAGCACTGCTTGGAGCTGAAGCTGCTGCTAAAAAGTGGAAACACTTCAAAATGGATCCAGGACAGAAATAGCATTTGTCAATCCTGTTTTTCAAATAAGTGAAGTCATACCTTAAAATAATACTCTACTAGTCTATATAGTGATTTTTCTTTCATGGAAATGCTGCAAGTTCTCACTTTGCTGTCAGTCACCCCCAAGTTAGTAGCAGTTTTGAATGTCAGTCTGAGAAGTTTAATTGCTCTTTCTGTACTATTTCTCTTCTCTGGTCTCTCCCAGCAGGAAGACCCAACTCTGAACCCAAAAAGTCAAAATATATTTTAGAGGTTCTCCTTTTTCCCTGTGTTTGAGTTATAGGTAACATCTCATGTAAATCTGTGGTTCTGGACAGAGAGTGAGGCAGTATAGAAGAAAATACTTCTGTTATATTCTGTTTTGCTGATGCATGTTCTGATCTGTTTCTCTTGGCTTTCAGCTTTATCTTTGCTCTCACAAATGTCAGTCCCATTAATCTTTCCTGAACGAGTTCACTGACAGAAGGCTTTTTCAGCATGGCCTCCTGTTTCTACCAGCATGATTAGGTCAGTGAGAACTCACCTACAATTTACACTAGGCAGCTGGCTGGTGCTGGAAGTGCTCTTTGAGAGCACTCTGAGAGCTGCAAGTGCTCTTGGGTGAGAAATACACTCCAAAGTATATAAGCTTGTAATTTCCACTGGTGTAGATCTCATCTTACTGTCAAGTGTTGCACAAAGTACCAGCCACATTCACCCAGCAAAATCAAGCCAGAGTAAACCCTGTGTTCCTACTGTAAACTGTCACTGTGTGCTGCAATTGATTCCAAGTCAGCAAGACCTGAGAGCTCAGTCTGTTCAGTACTTGCTGAGAGACAAAATCCTGTTCAGACAATGCACAAGAGTTATGGCAGCAAACACCATTCCCACACTTAGGATATCATCAGTGCACTTTCAGATAGGTAAGGCCTGCCTATGAGTCCCTGAAAACATTTTCAAGAGATGTCTAGAAAAGGTCAAAATATTTTCCTCACTGCTTCATGGATTCATGTTTGTTTAGGTGGATTTATGGTTATTTTGATGTGCATGTCGGATGTTTCAGTTGAGATAAAATTTGTGGGATGATCTTGAGGTATGTGTGGCATAGGTTTTTTAATTAAAAGAAGACCTGCAGTTCTTACTCACCTGAGCATCCCCTTTCTTTGGTGTTTGTGTGTAGACAGACAAACTCCACATGTGTGGAGCAAAAAGGACTTACCTCTATAAAATCAACCTTCAAAACTTTGCTGCCTGTCTTTTAGGCATGAAATCAGAAACTTTGCTAAAGTAGTTAAATCAAGGTGAATAAAAGCTGCCTTTGAAAGCATCACCCTGGATAATTCTCCAGGTTAGCTGTCTACTATTAAAAAAAAAAAAATATCAATTATATTCCATGGTAGTATTTGGGAAAACAACCACTTTCCAGCCCACTCTTGGGAAAAAGAAGCAAAGTTTGTAGGTGAAAATACCAGCAAGCCTGGTTTCAGCAAGCAACAGGAAATCACCATGCTCACAGTATCCCTTTTCTTTTTTCACTTAACCTGAATCATAGATAATTGACTGTCCACAGTGTACAAAAAGTGTTTTCATGTCTGTGTAACATTTTATTGAATATATTCTGAACAAATTTTAAACCAGAAAACATTAGAAAACTTGAGAAATAATCAGAAATATAAAAGCAGAGCTGAAAATAACAAAGTTGGTGATATATTTTAGAAGTTCTTTGTAGGAAGTTAATACCTGTAAAATACTGTTAGTATAAGTGCAAGCAATGTTTTATTGCAGTCTGTAGGAAAGGGTAAGTGTGGCACTGGAGGAATGGATCCAGTGAATCAATCCTTCAATACCATTTCAGACATGACCACTGATTCTGTTTGTTTTTGTGGGCTAAAGGCAGATCTTTGAGAAACACTCATTTCAGCTGGGATACCTATTTTTCAGCAGTCTGTCTCTAGCCTAGATTTCTGGCTGAAAGAAATGCTACTGCATGGTTTTCTGTCCAGGAGATCCAGACACATTGCAAGGTTTCAAAATGATACAATAGCCAAAGTGAATATTCCAGCACTTAATTTCAGCAGTTTTGAAACCTATGAGGGCATGATGCCAGTGGCATAAATCATTTGCTGCTATAAACTGATAAAACTCCATTAAAACTGAATGATTCATGGACATACAAAAAATTAATTCAATCCAATGTAAATTTTCCTTGTGATAAAAAAATCTAAATTTAAACTTCCAAGTTGTAATGATCTCTGAGAGAATTACAGCTGGCGTTTATTGTATTTCTGATAAATTACTCTTCTCAAACATATACAAGTACTGCTGTGTTTTGCTTAGGCTAATATTTCAGCAGCTGTCAAAGTGACCAGAGTTCCTGTAGGAAATTTTAGTAGTAAGTGAACCAAGCTGTGGCTTCTGATATTGTCCCAGCCTTTGTTACACTTAACTCCTGAATGCTTGCCATGGGTTTGCAGATGTGAAATCATGGTTGCTAACTTCATGTTTGCTTGTGGCAGTGGTTATTATATCCAAAATCTACTGAAATAATATGAAGGATCTGTTAAACTGGCAGAGCAAGGAAATACAGATTGCATCAAAATCTAACTGCAAGAGCAGAACCAGCATTGCAGAATCTCAGTGCTGTGAGGGCACGATGAGTTGGATGCTGTTGAAATTTGTTGAAACAAAAACTAAGGCAAAGGGAATGGAGTAAGACAAAAAGCTTTTGCAATCAGAATATTTTGAATTTATCAGAAAAAATATTTGCAATCTTCAGTATGAAAGCTAATGTGGGATGTTTATTTTATTATTTAAGTCCTAGTTTTGAAATTTTAGGTAATGCTAACAAAAAAAAGTGATACGTTTGCAGTGGTTTTATTCAAACTGGAAATTTCCAAATTACTCCAAAAGTGAATGGGAGTTTGGCTTGTAAAAGCTTGAGATTTCCAACTTTCTGCACACACAAAATGTGGAAAAACCAATATTTCTTAAATGTTCAGAGATAACAAAATTCTTTCTCTTCCTACTCTAACGCAGTATATGAAAGCCAGGATTCATCTGTGTGGGATCTCCATCACATCTTGTTTATTACAAGAGGAGAAGCAATGGAATTGAGCTCTCAACCTTTCCAGAAATGAAATAAGGGATGTTTTTTAATCTGTTGGCTGCCTGGGGTTGAATCTGTTCCTACTGGAGAGAAACAATGAAAGTTCACTTTGGAAATGAGAGGAGGCAAATGTGGAAGGAGTAAGACATGGCAGCATTGGATCTCTGGCAATAAAACCTGTAGCATATTAGAAGTAACTGAAATTTTGCTAGACAAACAAATAAATGAGAAACAGCATTATGTTGATTTGGAATATAGGAAAATTAGGTTGGAGGCTTGGATTTAATTTGTGACTGAACTGTTGAATTATATGAGAGTGAGATGATTTATTGGGATTTTGATTTCACTTCAGCTCCTTCTCTCACCATTAATGGTGTATATTTAGATTATTACTGAGGACAATTATTTCTTAATGCATATTTTCCTGCAGAGTGACAAGTACTAGGAATCTTGAGCTCAGTGTAGGATTTCTGGGGACCCTGGAGGTCCATTGAAAACGAGACAAACAACTATAAGATTTCCATTTCTGTCAAGTTTATTTTTTTCTGCAGTTTCACCTTTGAGTCCTAAATATTTCTTCCTGAAATCTGTGGTAATCTTAGTTTGCCTGGAAGCTCCTGAGTGAAGGGCATTCAACTTGCCCTGTATCTGATGAAATTGAGAGCTTAAAAATTATCTATACCAAAGGAAAATATAAGTGTAATATTTATATGCATTTATGTTTATAGAGAGAGTGACTCTTTTTAAACACTTTTATGGCCAAAACCAATGGGAGCTGAAACTTGAAATACGGCTTGGAAATTGCTCCCACCAAGAAGAAAGGCTTTTGAGTTCTCTGGAGAAAATTGGTTTTCAGTGGATTGAGTTATGAGCATTCCAAATTGAGTATTGAGAACGCTCTGGGTTTTGCAGGAGCTTTTCAAATGGGCTCATAAATTGAGCAGATAAGGATGGCTGGGGCAAAGAGCTCCTTAAAAGAACTCTTGACTCAGGAAAAGTTTCATTGCTCCAGCAGTTCTGGCACTGAGGTACAAGTCAGTGAATGGAGAGCATTTAATTTAGTTGTGGTCAAGCTCTAAGCAGATAGCAACCAGATAACTCACTCTTAAAAGTGAATTTTCCCCTCTAGTGGAGTATATTTAGTAGAAAATGTTAACTAATGGGTTTTTCAGCTCAATTTGTTTCTTTAATCCAGTTTAATCCTTAAAACAACCATGAGATATTGTAGGTACATGGGCACTGCCCTGGAATCTCTGGTCTTCATCTCTGTGGGAGAACTGGAGGTTTTTGTGCCTGTGGTCTCTCAGGAGTGTGCTGTAGGAGCCCAAAGGGAAACTTTTGCCTGTGCTCTGCCTCTGGGGGCAGGAGCCTGGGTTCTGACCCTGCCCTCCCTAGGGAACAGGCAAAACCTCCTCTCAGCTCTTACAGACTCAAAACTTCCTTTCTAGTGCTCTGTCCCTAAAAGCTTTCCTTGACAAGCACAGGGGTTGTCTTTCAAAGGGAAAACATGGAACTCATCAGCATTGGAATGAGCAGAGATGTGAAGTGCACACAAGAAGAGGCCAGAAAATGCTCATCCCAAGGCTGTAAGGAAACCCAACCTTCTCAGCTTCCTCTCCACAGGTAATTATCAGCCAGAGCTTCTCCTAGACTGAACCCTTTTTTCCTTTGCTTTCCACCACAGAAACCAATCTTTCATTATTTTATAAATGAGAAGATAAATTCATCCTGACAGCTGTCAGTTCTTTCCTGAACTACGGACATGGCAAATTCCTTCTTTTCTCCGTGTCAGCTGTTTTGTCACTGCTTCAGTTTTAAATCTGATACAAACACACTCCAGGATCCAGTGAACACAACCAGGCTAGAATCAATTTATCTCTGTGCTTACTGCTTCTGCTTCTTTGAACTCTGATATAAAAGCATTAAGTGAAATCCAGATCTTAATGCAGTCACAGGTTAAAATACTTTAATGACACGAGGCAAATTAGTTATCTCCCATATTAGCAATGTAAGCCAAGATTATTCATGAGCCAGTAATGAAACAACCTAAATTACCCTCTCATTAAATCATAGTAATAAGTTACTATTTGGTGTAAATAATTGAGTGGTGTTGATTATTAGCCACTGTGATTTCTTGCCTTAAAAAGGGAAAGCAATTTTGTTGTACAAGTAGGAAAGAAAAGATTCTAAGCAAAGAGTGATGTTTTTTTCTTTTTTCCCTGGGTTTCAGGGGATCCAAATAGAAAGGGATTTTTTTTTTGTCAAGTAGGTATTCTGTTATTCTAGAAGGTTCACAGGAGCAACAAATTTTAACAAGTACAACCTTGAATTTGACAAATCTTTCATGAATGTCATTATTACCTGCCAATTTCTTTAGTAGTTGAATACACCCACCTTCAGCACCTTCTGTTCTCCATAAACTTGATTCTGTCTGATGATGGCAGAATGCCTTCAATCAGAAGAGATCCTCAGATTGTTTCAAAGGCAGAATGCAGCTCAAAGAAAAGAGGAACTAATGTATTCTGATTTTAAACTCCTGAATAATTTTCTGCTTAAATTAATAAATGGAGAAGTGTAGGATAAACAATACAAGCATTAAACACTGAGAGAAAAGAGCCAGTAAAGTGTCTGCTAAAAACTAGAGAGGCTGTCTGCTAAATAAAAGTGACTGGAGTACCAGAGTGCTTTGAATTACAAAAACCATTAATAAATACCAAAATTGATTATCTATGTCAGCTCAAGTGTGGATGTGGACCTATGGGGTGGAGACTACACCCAAGTCCTGAGTTTTAAGCCAAAATGCTTCACTTTGCTATTTCACTAAACAAAACTGCTTTGTATATTTAATGTGGTTTGGTTATTTGGTAGTAACTTGTGTAAGTGCAAGTGCTGGTGCAGCTCTCTTTGAGGGCAGAAAGGAATGGTGCAACAATTAATGCCCAGCTTGCAGTCACGTTTGCTGTTGTAATTTCAGTATCAATTGTCTTGCTCTAGTACTCTTTCAAATGCTCCAAAAATAGACTTTAAAGACCGCTGGAATTTGCAGATGCTTTTTAGCCTTTTTCACTTTCAATTCCTTGCATCCTCACAAATCATTCAGCATCAGTCTCTTTGGAGTGTTGGGTTGTTTCTCTTTGCACATTTCCAATCTCAGGGATATTGTTCTTTAGAATCACAGAATATTCTTCACTGCAATGTGTTTATCACAAATATGAATCTGCTGCCTTCAACTCAGAAACATTTGGCAAGTGAAGTGCAAATAGAGAAATGAATAGTATTAAAAAAACATCACTGCCTGTTTGAGGTGTGAAAATTACCAGGGAAGTGTCATGTTTTGCCTGCTGAGTTCTCTTTGGAGTGAAATAGCAAAAAAAACTATAGGGAAAAATCAGGGTTCCATTTTTCCACAGGTACCAGTTTAACAAGATGATATTGCTGATGCTGTAAAAAAGAGAGAGTGCAGGGGGGTCTCCTTTTCAATAAATGTGAGTTCCTGCCAGCCATGGTCCCTGACAAAGCAAACTTTCATGGTTGTTGGTTACACAGACCTTGGAGAGCCTCAGGATTCTCAGTCTCCCTTGTTATCCTGTAGCTCCATTTTTCTCCTGCTCTTCAGTCAGTTGCTGCAGTTCCTTGTGAGACTGATTCATTTCTCCTGTTCAGTTCATAAGTGCCTTTCAAAAGGTATCATTAGTATTTCTTAGTTATATATTCACTACTCAGAAAGGTGATACCATGTATATGAGGAAATCACGAAAGTATCACAATTAAATTCATTTTAACCACAGGGTCTCACCTGAATGTGCCACCTTAGCCTGCATTAGTAAAAGTGTTGGGTGCAAGCAGAAAATGGAAGGTTTAGATGGAGTTAGAGGGTTCTGATGGCAGAAGTCTCTTGGATATTTTAAACTGATATTTTATAGATTTTTTCCAGTGGTTCCTGGCCTAAATTCTGCTTTCTACTGGGTGAGGAATCTAGCAGTCATCCTCTGCTGAAATTTAAATGTTTATGGGTATCACTTTAAATCTATCACCTAAATTCCATTTTCTCTTATTTCTCTTTGTTGTATGTGTGAGAAATAAATCCATTTCTTCAGGTGCAGATAAATGCTGGAAGCAGGTGTTCTAAAAGTAGAAAAGTGTTAGATTTGGCTTCCCACATTTGATTGCAACTGCATAACAGCAGGGAGTTATGCTGCAGGGTGACAGAGATCTGTGCAAACCAAGGGTGCTTTGCAGAAAAACTGTGTGAATTTTTGTCTTCTTGAATGAAATGAAATTGAGTTTCAGTTTCTCTATCTTGCAGGGTGGTATTGCACTGGGTTTGGGTGGTTTTTTTTTTCTTGTTGCTAACAAGGTAAAATGAAATATGATTAATTAATCATTAAATTTCTCTCCAGGACATTGCATATTAATATATTCGAGTGAACTAAATTTAGGAGGAAGTTGTGAAGTTGTAGTGAGTTTTCCTGCACCTACATCTGAATGCCTGGACTGACAGCTAGATAGGAATCTTTGCTGCATCCCAACTTGGAGAATTTCTTGGTGTCTTTCCCACAGAACATGACAAACATTGAAACAATCCCTGTGTATGCCTGGTACCTCCAGTTCTGTTGAGCTTTTTGGTGCTAACAGTAATCTACACTACCTTGAGGCAAATATGCAAAGCAGGACTTTGAAATGTAGATAATAGGAACAGTTTAGTTAGGTAAAAAATTAGTCATGGGAGAAATTGAGTAGATTCATCCATTAATAGTAAAAAAAACTTCAAAGGAACAAAAAAATGAGAACCACCAGGACTTTTTTCTCTAATCTGTGACAAATCTAATAATTGCTTCAACAGAAATTTACTTTGAATGTGCCTCCAAATGAGCAGAATGAGTTCAATATAAAACATTAAACTGGAAGAGTAGGCACACAGTTATGGTAAGTGTGCTTTGCCCAGCATGAGTTAATTCACCCAGAGCAATTCCAGGAGAGGATGTTCCTGAGCATTTGCAGCTGGGGCAGGACCTTCAGGGACTCATTCCCAGGTCCCTGGCTCCTGATGCAAAAAACTCAAGACACTTGATCTGACACACATTTAAATCAAGGAGGAGCTTTCCATATGAAGCATATCAAATCTCCACCTGGTTTATATTAAATGCTTATTTGGCATGTTTTCTCATTTTACCCAAAAGCCATTTCTGAGTGGTGGCCAGACAGGAAAGCAGGTTCTGTAGAACACTGATTAAAGATGAGGGCACCGTGCAGAGGCTCCACATCAGGCAAATGCATTCAGGCAGAATTCTGAATAAATCAGTATGGGGGTTAATGGGGAAAGGAAAGTTTCTTGTCCAGAGCTCCTGTATCAGCTGCTTGACATCCTCAATCTGCACAGACCCTTATTCATGGTTAGGGAAAATAACTCTGAGGTTCAACATTACTGCTAGCACATGACATTAAAACATGTATGGTCTGATGGAGTGGAAGCCTGTGCTGCTTGTCTCTCTGCATCCTCACTGCTGCAGGGTTTGTATATAAAAGAAGTGAGGGGTTGCACTGATAGTGAATTCTGGGATGTGGTAGCAATATTATTAGGGATGAAATGCTGCCAGAATGGGACAAGCAATAAGGTCTGAAGCTTTCTTAGAGTCTTTGTTTCTCCTCCATTTTCGTTGTAGAATATAGGTCATAAAATGCTTTAGGAGCTGGCAATCTAAATTTTGGAGCTGTGCAAAACCAGAGTTTCATTCAGGGGAAGTTTTAGAAATTTTGAAGTCTGGTCACACTGGGGAGTGAACAAAATGGTTTCAGAATTCTTTATGAAGAAAAAAAATTTGGTATTTTAAACACAAAATCACTTCATTTTTTCAGTGACATGTTATAACCATTGTTCTGCTTTCTCCTGAAACAAGAGAAGATAAAAACCACACATTCCCACAGTTTTGACTGGAATAGATTGGCATATTCAGATAAAACATGCTTCCAGTGCAGTTTTTCCAACAAGCTGCATGAATTGACATTTCCTTTTCAGATGTTTCACCCCCCCAGATGACGTTACGCATATCTAAGCATGAATGAGCTTTTGTACATCACAACACTTCCCTGTCATGGGCTCGGGGCCCAGGTTTCCTATGGGGAGATCAGAGTCAGTTTTCCCTGGTGGAGGCCTGGCAAGTTTGCCAAGCTGGATTTTCCAGAGGGAGGTTGGTCACCCCACAGGGTGTCAAGACCCAAGAGCCATGGAAAGACTGCAGTGGCTTTAGACCGTTGCGTGGAAGTGTGATGTCTGTGTGTGCATTTCTTGATGGGATTCCAGGCCAGTTCTGGCCAGTCTTGGTGTGAATTGCAGCCCAAGACACCCAGCAGCAGAGGGGCTGATTTGGCTCCCAGCCTTTCCTTTCTCTGATTCTTGCACAGAGCAATGTGTATCTTTGGCTCTGCTCTCTGTTCCCCTTAGACCAGGCAGCGGCCAGCTGGAAGCACAAGGAGAAACTATAATAGAACTCAACTAGCAGCATTTTATGTTGTTATTCAACAGCTGTCCAAACACCATGTCAGAGCTGCTTAGAGGAATTCTTTCTCTTAGGTTATAAAGTACATTTCTCAAGCAGGATGATAATCTCACGTCTTTATGTAAGGCCAGATTTATTTTGGAATAGTGTATTTCTTTATACTTGAGAAGGATTTGCATGGCTGTAAATGGCAAGTGAATTTGGGTCATTGTGTGGCTTGTGATGCTTTGATTGGTAAATATTGGCACAAAAGTTCTAAGTCTGTAAAAAGTTTCCTTCATACCACTGCAAAATGTTAATTGTATTTTACAATGGGTTTTTTTGGGAAACGTTTTCTCAAACACTTGTATGATTCCAGCTTTGTATTGGTGTGCTATAAAAAAGAAAAGTTCATGGCTTTGCATTTGATCAAATTATTGATTAAAAATTCCCTATTTTCCTTCTTGGAAGACACAAAAAATGAACAATAGGTCAGACTCTAGTCACAGCTTGTGTGTATTAAGCATAACATGTCTACTTTACCTTTTCAACTTCTTTCTAAAAAAATACTGAGGAAAAGTAGGGAGTTATGCCAAGAATAGACAAGCAGAAAATTCTTACCAGGACAGGTGGATTAATGTAGATGTTGAGCTGGGCTGAAAAAGCCCTAGATAAATGAATTGTACTCAGAGTTTCACATATGTAGTTGTCTTTAAACAGGGAGGTTAAAAGCAGGAGTGTGAAATTCCAAATGGTGAAGAACCATGCCAAAACTTTACCCACCAGTTACACACAGCTCTGCATCAATGACTCCTCCTCAGCATGAACTTCCCCTTTGTCTGATTAAATGTCACTGCCACTGTCAGAGAAAATGAAAGAGAGAATTGCAGTCTGGCAGGGAGGCAGTTTGGTGTTTTGCCTTTAGTGCAACCTAGACTAAGTCTCTTTTCTGACTATGATAATTTATTATCATTCTAAGAAGGGAGGAGTCAAAAACAGAGAAAAGGCCAAAACCACCACAGATGGACACAGGAACCCAAGGGTAGCTGGGGTTACAAATACACACATAGTTCTCAGAGATGCTCTTAGCAGGAGCTGGCTGAGTTGATCACCCTCCAGAAGCTGCACCCAGGATGACATCCATGGGCAGCAGAGCTGGTTTTCTTTTCTCACTATGCTGAATATTGCCAGATAGGTTTCACCTCAGTGATGGCTTGCAAAGCAAACAGATAAACACTCCCTATTGGGCATGGGCAGGCTGGCACAATTGTTTAGTGTTGTGATGTGTGGAAGCCACCAAAATCAGCTGCACAGCTTGGGGAAAGCAGACTTCTAGAGCAACATCTTTTTTAAACTGAAAGGAAAATCTAATGTGTATTTTTAGCAGGAAGAGAAGCTCTTTTTGCAAGGTCTGCTCTTCCCCCCTTTGCTATTCTGTGTGTATTTTTGTCAAGTTTTCATGCTTTGGTGTTTGCCAGGAGTAGAAACATTATCTAGAGTATCTGCTGGTATAAATAATTGAGTTCTATGAACTGCTGCCTTTTATACCCACAGAGAATCTGGTCCACTCTTCAAAGATACATATGGGCACATTAAAGTGACTAATCTTTCAGGAATGTTCTGCACAACCCTTGCCCACCCTTCCACTGCTGGGCAGCCCATTTGCACTTCTAAGCCTGGTTTTCAGTTTATTTTGGAATAATAAATAAACTGAATGTGCAAATCCATTCTATCTTCCTGCCCTCTTCCAGCTGCAAAGATTTTGCTCACTTCTTTTTGAGCTATGATTTAATTATTGGGATATTTTTTTAGAATTCATATCCTTTTTGCTAGCCCGTTCCCAGCTGCAAATTCCCAACATTACATTCAGCATTTTCACCATGTGTTTAAAATAAAGAGCTGTCCTTTCCCACCCCTTTGGAGAACAGATCACTCCCAACTCCACCAGTAAGACTGTGGGGAAAGACTTGCTAAGTATCACCAGGCACAGAGGGGAAAAGGCAGCACTCACAAGATTTTTCTGTTTCTTCTCTCCAGCAGTGCTTCCTCATTGCAGCTGAGCATGTAGGGAGTTATTCCCACAGGGCTGTGCTTTCAACAGAGTCAAAATTTACATTCTGCTAGCCCTTCTCCTTCCCACATGTGCACACAGAACAGAGATTATTTTATCTCTTGAATCTTGCAATATAGACATTAGCAACTTGTCTGAACAAGTACAAAGAGGACATTTCTTGGCATGTAATGCCTTTCCATGTTGAAAAAGTGAAAAATTGCTGCATTTACTTACAGCTTCCCTCTTCCTTCAGCATATGGACACTACTCAAAGAGCTGGAGTCAGAAATCCCATTTGGAAGGTACTGAGAAAGCTGAGGGATGGCTGATGTCAGTGGGAGAGGTGGTTAATGGCTGCCTGGTAAATGAAAACTCCCATGGCTAGGATGGCTAAAATGCTCCCACCCTCCCATGTCAGAGCTCCACCAGCTCTGTGGTTTGTACTCCTGAGAGCCATCAGATAGCAGGATTTCAGGAGCCATGGATGACAGCAGCCCCAGGCACCCAAACCTTCCTTCTGCAGAGTCCTTGTCCAGGACAGGCAGCCAGATCACAACCTGTGCATGGGCCATGGAGCTCCAGCAGCCCTTTTGGTTTATTTACTGCTATTCCTAGGAATTTGGACTATCTAGTCAGCTCCATGCCTTGCATGGGAACTCCTCCCTTAGCAGAGGAGCCCCAGGCTGGCTGCTGGTATATGCAGCAAACTTCTGATGTTCTTCAGAGTCCTGGTTTTGCATGCCAAAATCACAGGATCTTTCAAGCTCACAAGCATTGCAGCAGACAGCTCAGGCTTTTAGGCACTGTGTGCTTAATGCTTTTGCAGGCCTTGATTAAGTGAAATAAATTTCATCATTCACCTTTGAAAAGCTCTATCCCACTTTTCTTTCAGAATATGTCCGCTGGCTGCTGACAAATTCCAGACGTAGCAGCTCTGATGCTGAATTGCTGTCAGGAGCCACCTGCAGCACATGCTCTCTTGACATTTCTTGCACTCTTGGCAAACTTTGCTTCTTTCCCAGCTGCACCTGGAGTGATGAAAAAGAATTCCTTATGTCCATGCTGAAGTCCATAACTCTGGAGCAGAACCAGCCGTTCCCCAGGGCTCCAGACTAGTGACACATTGCATGAACTGCTGTCACAGTTGTGATCCACAGAGAAATTTCATTTAAAATTCATTTCAAAAAGGTTCTCTTGGAAAGGGCCACCTTTGGAAGTCCTTTCCCAGGTGTTGGGCAACAGCTGGTCAGGTTTATGAACTATCAAAATCTTTATTCCTCAGGTACAGGCTGTGAAAAGCAGAGGTGAGCTGAGTTTCTGGGAACACGAAAAAGTCCAGAGGCTTCAGCTACACTTGGGGCAATACTGTAGGTGACTCACTGGCAGTGTGTGTGTGAGGCATATTTTCAGAAGCTTGTCAGAGATATCTGTAAGGGGGAACAGGCTTTATTTGCAGCTATAAAGAAATAATGGACTTATCAGCAGGACACCGGTATATTTACTTCACAGTAAGTAATATCTGGAAAAAGCTAATCTTCACATGCCATAAAGCAGGAAGGAGCTACAGCTTATTTATAATACACTCACATTCTTCTGCAGAGCTAAAATATCTATTATTGAAATAGCATTTTACAGGTTTTGTGAAATGAGGACTTAAAAATTATTTCAGCAAGTAAAAATGCTTAAGTCTTTCTATAGCAGGAACAATTCTTCCAAGTCTTTGTGGTTATATCAATATGTCATCTGGACCAAGAATTAGTATCTCATAAAACAGTAATTAAAAAGAGAAGGAGGGCAGATGGGGATTGTTTTGAGCAAGAATACCTGTTATACCTCTCCAGCCTCTCTGCCATCTCAAATTATGACAGAGCAAATTAATCTGTGGTGTAAAATCAGTGATTTTCATGAGGCTGAATTAGGATTTAAAGTGAGGAGAGTAGAAGTGATTCGTTACTTTTAGCTAAAAGAAACTGAGAAGTGATGTTTATATCAAAAATATGGCAATAGTTTTCTGAGTTACAAATGCATTTGCTTAACAACTGTAATTCCTAAAGCTCTTCATCCAGTGTGATGTTCATCTAGGGAACAGTATGCTGTTCCTCATCTCCTGTTAAACAGGATACACCAATTTGGGTCTATAGCTTAGTAAAGCAGGGAAAATTCACTTTGAATTGAGAATGTGGCCCAAAGTGTGCTGAAGAGATCTAAGGGTGTCCCAGGCAGCTGGAATGTGTAGTTAGGTGGAAAGGTGTAACTGCATCTTTACAGCCATATATAAAGTTGTCTGAGTCAGTCAGTTCCTCTGGAAGAGTTAGCCAGCCACATGTGGTTCTTGTGAGAACACAGATGTTGCTTCTATAATCTGTAATCTATATGTGGGGTGTTTTTCTGAAAGTAATGCAGCAGCAAAATGTGGAAAAAATAACATAACATTGCCTTCTGCTTTTCCATAAGTTCTCCAAAGAATATAGGTCATCACCAATTGAAGGTTGTCTGAAGCAGGACACCTTGGAGTTTCATGTCTTTATAAAAAAATGCAGGGACTTCAGTGTTTGGTCTTTGTCATGCCAAAACTCTGGGCAGCAATTCTGTTCCTCATTATTGGGCATGCATTTGACAATAAGGAGATGCTTAAAAGGCTGGCTGGCAGGAATGAGCTTTGCTTTCCCTGGAAGCTCTAGAAAAGGGGAAATAAGTGACAGTTCCCCCTTCATTTCATTGTGCCTCAGATTATCCCGTGCCTTGATAAAATCTGCTGAAGCTGGATTCTTTTCACCTCTGTGCTTTGGGTGTGTTGTCTCAGCGAGTTCTGTCTTGCAAAGGGTAGGGCCCTGCTTTCTAAGTAACCTGGTGAAATATCTGAGGGTATTGCAGAGGAGAGCACAATTCAATGTGCAAAAGAACATTGGGGGAGACCATTAATGCTCCTCAAGTAGTGGCCATGTGTTATTCAAGGTCTGTGGTACACTGACCCTGAGCACCTCTGTTCAGTCTTCCTTACAGAGCTGTTCCTGTAACCTGTGGAATAAAGGTATTTGCATTGCAGTGGAAGAAAATTGAATTTATATCATGAAAAAGAGAGTGCATTCTGAGTAGGTAGTTTGGTGGCTACAAGGCTACACGTAAACCTCATTAAATACTTAGTTCGCAAACTTAAATTTCTACCCAGGTACTCAAGTTTTCTGCCAGTGTAATTTACTTATTTTTTTATTGAAACCATCAGAGAATAAATCACTTCCCTAATTTCCCAAAAGCTCAGCTAAAGCAATACTTTCCAGCATGGTCAGTAAAAAGATTTGGGTTATCTGAAAGCAGGACGAGACAGTTTGAAAGCCAAGGAGCAGTCCCAAGAAAATAGCAGCCTTTTGACTCCTGTCAGGGACTCCGTCCATCAGCAGTGTCCAAACGGGTAAAAATAGCACATCTTTCCATGAAAGTTCTGCACGGGGGAGCTAAAGCAAGGGAACGGGAGCCGTGTCAGGAGCTGAGGCAGCTGTGGCCACAGGAGGGCTCCTGGCTTTTCCTGGCTGCCTGGAGGCCGGGCAGGTCTCTGTGCTGCTGCTGTGGCTCAGGAGGCTCTCTCAGAGCTGCCGGGGATGCTGACCCTGTCTCCTCTCCTGGAGAACAAGCAGCCAGGAAAACACACTTCAGCTCAGTCGTGTTCACACTTCCTCTACCTGCACTCCAAAATCAGCTTTTCAGTCCTGAAGATTCCTGTTCTCCTTTCCTCAACTTGATTTCCTTTTACTGAACTGGGAGCTTGAACATCCTCAGTTGCTCTGCTCCTGCCTTGCTGTGAGGATTGCTCAGCCAGCCTGGGGAAAGGCATCTGGTTTGGGAAGCCTTTGTTGTCATGTAAACAGTCAGCCCTGGGTGCATTTTTTCTTTCTTTACCAACAAAGATTAGAATTGCCTCCTTGGCTCCACAGTGAATAACTATGTATGAAGGGATTAGCAAAGTGACATTTAAATTCAGTGTTTTGGAAACGGGATATGAAGTGAAGTGCTGGGAACAGAGGCTTTTCAAGAACTTTTGGCTGCCCCTCCTTTCCCAGTTAGGGCACTTGACATAAAGAGTCCTTGTGTGTGACACTGCCAGGAGCAGGTCTGTGCAGACTCAGCAAAAGGGTAGAGCTGTGTGGCAGGAATTCCTGGGGCTGCTTTTTCAGTGCCCCTCACACAATGTCTGGGAAACTCTGGTGCTACTAATGTTTCTTTAAAAGTGCTTCCCTGGCACATCTTTTAAGGAAAAGAGTCAGAAACTGAAGTGCAGTCTCTGAGCAGAGACATGGCAGGTATGTGAGATACTAGCTGTATACATAGAATTAAAAAGAAAAGCACACAGAGGATATTGTGGCAGCCTCAGAAGAGCTTTAGTGATGGAAACTACAGAATATTAAAATAATGTGCATTTCCTAAATCTGATTGAGACAGCCTTCTATGGTTACAAATTTGCATTACTTGCCCCTAGACACTCTAGCACAGAGTCAGCTGTGTCACAGAGAGCAGAGAATGACAACAGAAATACATTTACACAGAATTTCACTGTCCACTTAGGAGTCAATTAAATGTCAAGTATGAAGAACCAGTAAGGCACCGCTGACGGCTCAGAGGAGAATATGACACAGATGCATTAGGAGAAACTCCATTACCACAGGCTATCTAAATAAACCTGCACAGGTTTTCACTTGCTGCTTTACTTAGTCATTACAGAACCTGCTAATTGAGGTCTCAGCATTGACTGGATGCTTGTGTATAATTGAGGATTTCATTTGAACTCTACATCTTCTCATCAATCTCTTGCTTACATTTTGCAAAGGGCTTGTCATGTGGGATTTGTCAGCACTTTCCCAAAAGGCTGAGGGAAGAATGTGATGTGTTCTGCAATTTATGTCCTTTCTTGACTGTAATCAGGAAGATTATTCTAACAGCATCTTGCTCTGCTGAAGCTGTTCTGTTAGAGGATGACTGTACATGCTCTCTGTAGCCTCATCCCTCAGGATGTTATTATTCTTAATGTTATAAATATCAGGAAAATGATTCAATGGTCTATTAGGCTTTCTTAAATGTTCTAAAGCTCAGTGTGGTCAGAAGGTGCTTTGAACTTACCACTTGACTGATTTTTAAAAATATACCAAAGCTGACATTGAGTCTTAAATGCCTCATAGAAGCACCAGAGATGCAGCTGATGAAAATCACCAGATCTAAGTTTAGATGGAAATCTCACTCTTTTTCCCTGTGGACAGGAAAAGCACAGGCTCAGAGAGAATCTCCTGATAGAGGAAACAGGGCAACATCTTCATTACTTTTCACCCCAAGTTCATTTTCCAGAATAGACATTGATTTCTCATTGTTCATATGTTCATTTCATCTGGTTTTGAGATTACCCAAATTCTAAACAGACACCTTTGTGTGGAAACACAAAAGGAGTTGATTCTGCAAGGAAAGGATCTAAAGGACAAATGTATAGAAGAGCTTGCGCACCTGAGATCTGTCCAATTTTGGGCACAAAGTCCTACAACACACTAAAATACTTGTGCTTTTCTGCATCAGTGCTCTAAGAAAGCCTGAATCTTGGACTGGTATTTTGTACATAAACATTCACATTGAAAACAGGTCTGCAAAAGGCTCCCTATTTACAGCAAACTATTTGTGCTTTGTTTCTGTGTGAGTCCTTAGCCCATTTGCAATAAAGGGTTTGGCATAATATTCAAGTGATCTTTCCTGGATCTGAAGGAATCCAAATTGGATTTGGAATGGATGGACATGTTCAAAAAGACCATGGAAAACAGGTACTTGCAGCTCCTTTTGGAGAGACACTCTGCAGTGGTGACTGGCAAAGATTTCTCCTTGAAAACATAATCCAATGATGAAGGAACAGGCTGAGAAAAAGTGACTCAGACATTTAAGCATACGTGGTATTTCAGTGAAGGCAAACAACCCCTGCATAAGAAATGGCAAATGTTAAAGGGTTTGCATCCTCAAGACATTTTTATAGTCCTGGGAATGTGTATTTAGTGAGGGGTGCAGCAGGAATAGCAGAGTTTGGTCAAAGACTGGTTAAAACTAAGTGTTCCCACAAGCTGATTCTGTAAATCTGAGAAATCATCTCTTCTTGAATTTTTTCTCTTCTCAGTGATCTATGCCTGGGGAAAAGGAAAAAGCATTGTAAGCCTTCATTAATAAATCTTAGTCAAACACTTTCCACTCCCTGAACTGTTGATTATAAACAGCTGTAATTATAAAAGGAGAATATTAGAGGACTTTCCCTTTTCAGTGCTAACCAACAGATTTTGGGTTGGGCCTCAGATTTCCATGGTGGAAAGCAGGACTGCAAAGCAGAACCTCCAAAGTTCAGAACTGAAGTGCAGAGCTAAATGCAGAGAGCATTTGAAAAAAGATTCACTTTGTGTTATAAATGCTGTCCAGGCTAGAAAGTGATGGCAGTGCCTGGGGGTGACTCAGCAGTGGGTGGTGCCTTGGATTTCCAGGAGTGGTGTCACCTGTTCAGTTTGCAGCCACTTCATCTCCCCAAGAATTCTTTTGGTTTCCATCAACACCCCCAAATGCTGAAACTCTGCATGTTAGTGCTGATGGATATAGTGATATTTAATGTGAACTCTGTGTCTTTACCTGTTTGGCAGAGGAGCCACTTTAACTATTGAGGAGGTGTCAGTAGAAAACTGTGAGGTGTTTATTTGAGCCTCTACCATAAGAGTGTTTCCTGAGCCACAGTTCAGGGTTTACACTGCTGACAGGGAAATGGAGTTTGCCTGTTGGAAATAAATTAGTGGAACGTCTATGAAACAGGAGAATTCCTCCTGTTATGCTTTTCCCATTCCACTCCTCTTACTGTGGGTCATTTATTATTGCTGCCATGCTTTATTGAAGAGGGTATTTCACAGAGGGAAATGTTTAATGAAATAAAAAAACTCACTTAGGAGAGTGCAGTGTTGCAATATTTATGCTGAATATGAAGTGAATGGGCTATAATAAGTGTAAATAATAAAAGAAAATTATATAATTCCTGAGAGAAATGCCCTGAACAGTACAATGTTAAACATGTAGCTCTGTAGTATAAAGGAATGTACCATGAAATCAGAGAATCACAAGACTGGAAGCAACTTCAAGTGATTATTTAGTCCATTCCCTTTCCCCATAAACAGTGTACCAAATGTATTTGTCATTCCTGACACAGCTGTCAGGCTTTTTCTTAATTTTCCAGTGGTGATGTTCCAAATCCTTCTGAACCAATCTTGCTGTTGCAGGGCTTTTTATAATATGAAGATTTTCATAAATCTTCCTTGATCCAATTCAATCCTTTTTTCCTTGTTTTATCCAACATATACATGAAGAAAGAGAATCACTCTCTTCCATTTCACAGCACTTACTTCTATTAGATGGCCAGGAATGCACTAACATTTGCATAATCCTAATCCAGCATTTATTATTTCCTTTGGGCCATGTCTTCCAAACCTGTTACAATTTTTGCTGATTTCCTTTGTATTTTATCCAATTGTGCCAAGTTTTTACTGAAACACTGCATCCAAGCTGATCATAATATGCTGCTGCAGGTTTAATCAGTGTTAACTTGAAAGACTTTTTAATATATCTCAGGAATACTATGATGAATTCAAGGATAACTTGTGTTCTCTTGTTCCCAGGTCTGAGTACTCTACAAGTAAATTGCATTGAATTGACATAATTTCTCCCTCACAAATTCATGCTGGCATTTTATTCCTCTCTGTCCCTCAGACACAGTCCCTTCTTATCCATTCTGAGATCTGGGGTTCTTTCCCTAACAAAGTATGCCATTCATTTTTGTTTGGAAGTTCTTTTTGATATGCATTTTATTTAGTCCTGTATTAAATAGCACTGCTGTTTGTTTGCATCAGTGTAGGGGAAAAAGAAAATGCAGACCTCTGTAGGTACCCTGACAGAAATGCTGGGTGGCCTTCCAGAGCTTTTAAAGTAAGACAGAGAATGATAGAATGAAGTCTGATATGATGTAGAGGCTTTTTAAAGAAGAGTTTATTTCTTCTGTGCAGTGGGAATGAAGAATGAGTGGAATCTCACGTACGAGAGCCTCATGGCCCACAGAAGTGGCACATCAATCCCCAAGAGCAGTTTCCCTCCCCTTGCCCATTTCTGGAGGGCAACCTCCACATCCAAATCAGAGATGGTATGCTTGGGATCTAGCAGCATTATTAGGCTGTTATTGGTGACTTTTTTCTCCTTAGATTACATTGGTTTAAATTATTTTTACTGCTTTTGTTCTGTGGTGCTTGTGTCTTGTTTCCTTGTGTTTGGCAGAGCTCTCAGCACATCCTGATTCCCTGGAACATGACTTTGGCATTGCACACATGCTGCTGATGGCTGATCTGACTTCAGGCTTTAGAGCCATGTGGGATTTTCCTCCATGGAAATGATAACACGAAATGTGTGTCATCAGATCTCTCAAATCTGCATAGTTTGCTGTGTTATGGTCATGAAAAGATTTGAAGCTACTTTTCAAATACACCACTTCACTTATGATGGTGACAGGCATAAGTGCATGGCTTTTCAGAGAGGGATTGTGTCTTGCAGCACTGACAGTTTAGTTTGGGGAGTATAAAACCTCTGTAATCACCCAGAAACTGTCACTTGTTTGTGTGCTGGCTCCTCTTGCCAGGTAGGCAGATCCTGCTCAGTTCTGAGTGACAGAACATCCTGTTCTCTCTGTTCCAGCAGCACAGTACCCACATGCTCATCTGCATTCCTAGATAGTCATTATCATTTAAAAAACAAGAAAGTTTTCTCTTCTGCACTGATAGTTCTCGTCAATACAAACAAAAAAGAGCTGGAGCTGTCAAAATTCATCCTTTTGGCAGCTTCCCACACTTATGCCAAAGGAAAAAGTAAGGATTGAAAAGGCTTAAAGGGGATAATAATAATAATAATGAGAAATCAGAAGTTTCTGAAATATTTATCAGTATTATGAGGAATCAAAAACAAGCTAAGTAAGTTTATATATTCTGAATAACTTGGTGACTTCAAGCAAAAACAGAGAATGTAAAGAGTTGTCTCATCTAATGATGACAGGTGCAATGAATCTGCACTAGGGAATAATTTGAGAGAATTTGGGGGTATTTTTCCTACATATGCACAGTCTTCATGATCATCCTCTCCTTACCCTTGGTCCAAGCTGCTGCCTCAGGCTGGTTCTTTGAGCTCTCCATATCCAGCTAGCCTGGCTCGAGGTGGTTACACAGGAGCAAAATGTTGGCTGTTCTGTGGCATCCTCCATCTGGCCATGGCTGGAGTCACCCTGGGAAGCCAGACACTGTTCCTAATGGAAATTGCAGCACTGCCACAGCTCACTCTGTTCCTCCTCTCACCTGCTTGCAATCACCTGTACTTTTACAGCCAGAGACTTTCCCACTGGAGTTTGCTTATCCAAAAAGCACATACCTGCTCCCCAGGGTACGGATTTACTGCAATTAGCATTATTAAAATCCTTTGTGTGTATTTTGTTTTGCTGTGCTGGCACAGTGAATGCAGCCATAACCGGCTCCCTGCCCTGCTAATTTCCTGGGGAGGTCAGGAGTCAGGCTTCCCCAGGAGACTCTTAGAGCTGAGACCCTTTCAGCTCCCAAAAGCTCATCAGCAATTTCCAGGGAGCGAGAGGAGAGGTCACTACAGGACTTCCATTGTTTTACTGGGTAAGTTTGAACAGTCAGTTCAAATGAGCAAAGGCAACATGTAAAAATCCAGACATAGCTTTATTCACAGAAGTGGTTGTTCCACAGCAGGTTTTTGAGTTACTAGCAGTGACAGCATTTCCTTGCATGTGGAGAGGAGTGAAAGACATGTCCCTCTTTATCCTCTGGCTCCTTGGCATCTCTGAGCCCTTGCTAAGGCTGTGCTATTGTAACCTGGGCACTCAAAGTGGGCAGCACACATTAGCCATGGTGCCAGCTAGAATATGTATCTGTGTCTGCATCCTGCTTTTCTGGGGATCTGCAGAGGGGTACTGGAGTAGAACAGAGCCTGGAAGCCTTTGTACAGAAGAGCAGAGTACCTAACCAGTGTTGTTCCCCCCTAAGTGAATCTTTCCTTCCTTCCAAAGAGGAGCTGCCTCTATTCAGTCCACAGTTTGCTGTGCTCCAAGGATGAGTCAGGTAATCTCTATATAATCTGTAAATTATTTGGTCATGTTCTGCCAAACCCCATCTGGTGGAAGGTTGGACATTTCTATCTTTATATTTTATAAACCTCTGCCTAATATGCCAAGGATACTTTGCTGCAACACAAATATTTACAATACTATAAGGATATTCCATTTTCCCCCTCATTTGTCTGAACCCTGCAAACACACTGTGTTTGCACAGTGAGACTGGCCACAGCTACATCCCTTCTTCACTCACTCAAGCTCTGCTTTAACTCTTCTAATGAGAAAGGTTCTCCTAGGAGGTGTCTTGTCTGTTGTAACTACTAATCACAAATGCTGCAAAAACCCCCTAGGCTTGAAAGAGAACTTTAGAACTTTTTCTTTTATTACACTTATTTAGTCTGTTGTTCTACCTAGCACGCATACTAATATTTTCACAGTTGGATAACATAAGAAGTGGAAGCAATTTGACCTGACAGTTCTCATATGAAACGCTCTTCTAACACACTCAGTGGCCCCAAGCTCTCCCTCTCCTTGTAAACAGTCCTGTTATCTCCCAGATAATGAGGCCTCACCCAATGGTGCCAGGATTGCACTGTAAGTGGCTTTATAGAGCAGAGTTCTATTTTAAAAAATCCATCTGGGTAGAAGAACTTGGTACCTTTATAGGCACTCAATCATTTTCTCCCTTAGGGATTGTTTTCTTGATTGGATTTTATAGGTTTTGGCAGCTTTTAAATCTGTTGATGCAGTCTTCTGTCTTGCAGAGATGCTAATGAAACCTGGTTCCAATAAGCAAACACAATGACAAGAAAGAGCTTCCAGCTCAACTGCTCAGGCAGGGTAATTGTGGAAGTGGAAAGTGGGCAGGGACAGCCACCGGGCCAAGTGATGGTTTGGGGGCAAGCACTGAGCCATGGCTGATAAAATTGGCCAATGGCATCAACTCTGGAATGGGAAATGATGGTAGGACACAGAGGTTGGACAGTGCCATCTGGACTCTGGGGAGCTGGAGCTTAATTTGACATTAAATAATATAAAATATTATTTAATGCAACCACATACAATGCTGCTCATCCAGCAATGAGAAGCATAACTCATTGTAATTTCTACTGAATATCCTACATTTTTCTGAAAAGCAGTAGGTAGAACTTTGGAACTGATTTTACCTCACAGCTATCACCATATTTTTATTTACATTTAGTTTCAATTGGTCTGGGAGAAGGCACATGTGTCCTGCTCCATGTCTGGCAATTCCTAAAACATGTCAGACACAGTAGAAATTAGAATGGTTGTGTCCAATTCTTTTTGCTGGAAGACCAGAGTCTGTAAGCTTGACTCCTTACAGTGGACTGATGCTGAAATAAAATCTACTTTGTATGAGCTTTGTACCTAGGAGCACAAGATACAAATTGTTTATGCAGAAACACAGTACATAGATTACAAGTTAGTGAAGAGCTATTGCAGAATGATTGACAGGACTTCAGTTAAAGATTTTTAATGATTTACTGTTGTACATCAGGCTGTAATCAGTGGGTGGTGTAGGACCCAGGCCTAATTAATTAGCAGATAACCATAAGCCATGAATATATGCTTGGAATTAACTGAGTAAAAAACAAATGTTCTTTGGTATTTGGTGGTTTAGAGTTTAGTAATGAGATTGTAAATTTGAAATCAATTTTCTGTGATTTATTATCTGAACAAGATGAAGTCACTAAAGAACATGAATGCTTCCAGTAGTTTCTAGAAAGGAGCTAGATAGCCCATAATAGAAAACGTCTGATTCTGTGTGCCATTCCTGCTGTCTAAAAGACTGAGAACCACAGCTTCATATAGCACATCACACATTTTAGTGGTGCTGCTGTTAAAAAAAAAGGAGGAGCACAAGGGCTGGGATTCTCTGACAGCTCTCTGTCACCAGCCCAATGTGTGCTTTAGGAGCTGCATCCCTAAAATGGGAGCAGCGCTGTCAGCGTTGTTAAGGTTCCCCATGGAGGACAACGGGGTGAATTCACCTCACTCTGCCCTGGGACCAGGGGATGCACCAGCTCTCCCCAGCAGTCACAGACCTGGCACAGAGCAGCACAGGCTGGGGAGAGGAACCCAAAAGCTCCACAGCAGCACAGCCACATGTGGGCAGCCACAACCATTCCCTTCCTGCCGGTGGTTTGCCAGTTCCCTTCATTCTGGTGTGTGCAGACCAACTTCCCCAGTGGCCTTAGCCAAGGTTCCCTTCTGCCTGCCACAGGTTCCTTCCAGCTGACAGCCATCTCCTCCCTGTGAGGGCAGGGAGGCCTGGCACAGGCTGCCCAGGGAACAGCCCTGGAACAGTTCCAGGCCAGGTTGGATGGAGCTTGGAGCAACCTGGGAGGCTGGAAGGTGTCCCTGCCCATAGCAGGGGGTGGGACTGGATGAGCTTCTTCCAACACCATGACATTCTGTGATGAACTGTTCTAATGTGCATTTTCATTATAAATAAAAATGCTAGCAGGTTTTAGCAAGCATACAGACATGTTAGATTTCTCCAGAGTGTTTTTAGCTGCATTTCTGGTGCAGAAATTCCCAGAACTGGCTCATTCCCAGGGTGACTTTCTCTGTACCATTTACCCCACAGGACCACCTATCCAAGGCTATACTGCACTCAGATGGGAGAGCATTTGAGACCATTTTCTGGCACTGGAAATTTCTCCTGATATCACATAGTCTGTCATCTGAAGTTAAAGAAAGTCTTACATTAAAATCTTTCTCTTTTAATGTCCCTGTCCTTACAAGGTCTCACAAAACTTTGCAATCTCCCTTACAATTTTTTTCTTGCACTGTTTGTCTCATACTGCTTGGTTTTTCTCTCCCTGCCACCATTCAACACACACATATGGGAGTTTTTCTTCCTGCTGCCTCACAGTGCATTCATTGGTACCTAAGATGCTGCTGCTTGCCAGTGGTAATAAAGAAAAAGCTGGTTAGTATCAGTAGTACCAGGATTTTTTAACTAAATGGTGGCTCAGAAAAGAAAGCAAAACTTCCTAGTGAAATGTCCCTTCTACAGAAATGACCAAGCTGGATTATGTCCTAAATGCAACATCTTAGCAAAAAACCATCATATTTAAAAATATGAGCAAGGGTATACTGAGAAAAGCAGAGAAAATCCTTTGAGAAAGGTTTCATAAATATTTATTATAATACAGCCAGAAATTTGTTCATTGTTCATTTCTTCTAGCAGTGCCTTTCTCACAACTGCAAACTCTGAAAATTTTAGTTAAAATAAATGTCTGACTGCCAGACATTCGTGGGCCATAGGTAGGCGTAAATCAGCTTATTTTTGTTTGATGGTATATTTAAGAACAAGTACATAACAGGGATGATTGAAAGCAAAAAGATACCCTTAAAATATTTTATTAATATCTTTGGGTTTCAAAATCTTTCAAAAAGTTGCAGAACTCCTAGTGTGAGGAACAGAACCAGAAACAATATTATTTGCAATAGATGATCCAAGCAAATGCTTGGATTATACCATGCTAATGGATAAATAGTTAGTAAAACAAATTGGGATATTTGGATCTGACTTTTTTTAGCTTGAACTTACTCACTGGTCAGAGCAGGACAAACATGGAGTGTGTTAAGTTTTCTTATTTAAATGCTGAGATTGTAGCAAACTACCTCTACTTCATGGATTTGGTATTTCAGCCAAAATCCCTTTCCTGTGATTCTGATTCACACATAGTATTTGCTCTCTTGAAAATCCCCCAGTGGTGTGGCCCAATTGCTCCAAATCCAGCTAAATCCAATTCGATACAACAAAGTAAAAAAACTGAAGAACTGGTGAAAAGTGTGGTTTGCCTTTTTCTTAACCAACTTGCCACTGTGAACATTCCAGAAACATTCCTGTCACTAAGGTCTGGCTCTGTCTCTCAAAACACACCCCATTTCTGCCAGTGCAGGGATCTAACTGCCTGTGGATTTACTGTGTGGTGAGCAGGCACTCTGTTAATGAAATGGTGTTTCTTTTCAAAGATAAAAATAATTACACTTTTTGCATCTGACAGAGCAGCAAAAATGGAAATCAGCCACCAGCTTCCATTTTACCCATGAGTCCTCCACATATTTTGCCTTTCAGACCTGACAATATGTTTTGTGCTCAAATTACTCTATAAAAAACTGGGACAGTTTCTTCTTGGTGCACCAGAATCAGGAAATTACTGCAGAGTGATCACACTGCTGTAGAAATCTGTCTAGCTGCTCCATTTTGGCTGGGACTGCTTTGTGATGGGGAACAATCCTTGGGCTCCCAGGACAGGAGAGGAGCCTAAATTCTTGAGGGAAGGAGAATTCCAAATCAATTGTTCAAACATGAGCCAAACCAACGTGTGATATCTCTCCTGAATAAACAGCCTTTGCTTTTTTCCTGAACTGGTGTTCCTGGCCAATAGTGAATATCTAACACTGATCCCTCACCAGAATACCTGCATATCCTGCCACTGAAATAAAGGAAAATACCTTTGCATAGGTACAGCTGCTCTGAGCCTCTCACAGTAGGGAGGAGTGGGTACAGTAAAGAAGTGTCAGAGTAGTTGTCTCTGTCTCTTATAAATCAGTGGGAGCCAGAGCTGTTTTATTAAATTGGTCTGAAGTCCATTCACTTCTTTATGTGTAGCTCCCAGGCTTGTGTGTGGGTCAATCTTCTCTGTTTCTAAGGCAGATGTGCTTCTGATTTCAGCTGAGCTTGACACTTTCTCAAATGGCTCTTCAGGAAACAGGAGAGTCCTGAGGCTTGGTCTGGATTGTCAGAGGAACACAAGATTTGCATTTCTCTGGGAGATTTCAGCCAAGGCAGGATTTCTGTAGGTGGCTGCTGAGCTCATCTCACTGTTCCTTGCTGCTGACAGGGAAGTTCTCCTTCCTCTCCACTTGCACCCATGCTCTGGATCTGGCACTGTCACATTCATCCCATCTGATGCAGGAGAAGGTGGCAGTGTGAAAGCCACCATCTGTGGTGGCAGAAGTTCTGACTGTCCCTGCCATTTCAGAGACCTTCCCCAAAGCTCTTCAAGTAGAACATCTGAACACTTCAATTTGGCTTCACAGCAGTAGCATAAACTCTTCTTTTCTTTCTTCTTTTCTCTTTTATTTTTTAGCAGAGGAACAGCTCTGCTGAGCTTTCTGCTTCCCAACTGTCCACACTTTGCCCTCAGCTTTTTACCACCCAGAAAAATACAAATCCCCAAGAAGTTACACCCAGTTTGTTTTCTTCCCCTCCTTTTGTCTTCTGACAAAAGCCCTGCTGGCTGCACAGTGGCAGAGCTCAGGTCTGAATAGAAGAGCCTCCACCCAGCTGGTGCCACAGGGGAAGGGTGGGTTTTTGGGTTTGGATTCACTTGCAGGTTCACTGTCATTTTCAAAAGCCCACACTGGGCTGACAGTCTGCTTCAACTCACAGCAGTTTTTAGTTCATTAACCCCCTCATTTGATTACCAGGGCACTTCTGGAATCTTCCAGGGCAGTTAAAAGCTTCCCTAATACTTTTCTGGATACCACTTTTTGACTTGTGCTTTAAGGGATGTTTTGGGCTCAAGGAAGTTTCTGGGGCCTGGGACTTACAGACCTGAAATTCTTAGTTCACAAACGCAAGTGCAGTTCTTAGCATGGGTTTCTTACCAGAGAGTAGAAATAAAACCAGTTGTGATCAAGGTGCAAAGAACCATAAGGTTCTTGAGCTCAGGTTGCATTCTTGGTCAGACCTGGTGACTGGAAGATTGAGCACAGAGGAGTTGGACATGTCAAGCTCCAGGGCTCTCCAAGATTTCTGACACTTGCAGGGTGTGAGCCTCTTTCAGGACTGCTTTGAAAGGTCCCTCAGCTCTGCAGTTTAACTTTCCATTGCTTTCACACACTCCTGCTGCATACAGGCTCTTTCTTGCTCTGCCCACTGCAGTGAAATGATGGTTTGTCCTGTGATACAGTTCCATGTAAGTTATCCCAAGCAATCTGTGTTCTTTTAGGCAACTGCCATCCCTGGAAACTAAAAAGTTATCTTTATTCATGGAACAAAATCAATGTAATAACCATCATGGTCCTTCCTGTTTACTGGCTTTACTACACTCCTGATTCACAGGGAGTACCTAATGTTGTTCCCAATTGCATTCCCCACATAACCTCTGTGCTCTGAATGATGACAGGTGACACTTACACTTTGTCATGCACACTCCAGGAATTGCATTTACATCTCTCAAATGATTTTGCATAGACTGGAAGTGGTATTTGAAACAACCAGCCAAAAAGGTCAGTAAAAGCACTTCAGGTTCATTCCATAACAAAGTAGACAATGCACAATCCTGTTGTTCTTCACCCCTTCCCTTAATAACATATTTAAGATCTTTGTTTTGAGTTAAGCAAAGCACAGAACTTAGACCCAGAAATCATACCTAAAATCTGGCCTCTCAGGAATGAAAACAAGCAGAGCAATGTTGAGTCATTTATTTTTCAGTAGATGATCATCTTAACAAATTGATTGCTTTTGTGAGTATTTCAAAAGGTTACTAAAGCACTTTGAAGTAGCAGAGACATACTGAAATTTGAAAAAACATATATACTTTTCTGTTCAGAAAGATAATGACCTGCTATAACTTCATAGGACATTTCTGAAGTATTTCTCTGCCATTGTAAATAAAATTGAAAAGAAAAACCCAAAATGTCCTTTAAAAGCATGTTTTAAACTGATTTAAAGTCAAGTGGGATCAGTGGTTTGTGGGTTTCCCATAAAATTATGCATTTTGCAAGTTGCTTTATTTTTTTTTCACTCTGTGTGGTATTTTTTCAGGAGTATTTCTGTATGCAGGTGCTAACCCAGCCTATAGCAACATCTCAACACTGAAAACTGAATGCATTTTGCTTTTATTAGGGAAATAGCACATACATTCAAAAGGAGTGAAAAATAAGCATTGCTATGATTAATGAACCTCAGTTCTTGGAGAGGATGTATGAGACTGTTTTTTTCTGGCACCTCCAACAAAAAGCAAGATCAGATAATTTTATTATTAATATAGGTTCTTATATTTGTCTGCACCCTCCTGCTGTGCTAAACTGTAGCTCCCTTTGGGATTCTTAAATCACATAAAGAGAAGTAAGGAAATAGAAAATAGAAGAAATAAACCCATGCTGAAAATCCTTCTGGATTCTGTTTAACTCAAAGGTGACCCTGACTTATATAAAAGGAAGGAAATTGCTTTAGGCTCATATTCTAACTTGCACTGAAGGAATCTCTGAAGGCTTGGAGTTTTCACTGCAACTGGGTAAACATGCAGAGATCTCTCTTTTGCACCTGCCAAAATGTACTGGAAATCCTGTGACAACAGGTTTTTTGGCAGAAATCACTATTTTGCTTTCAGACATGACCAGACCTAAGAAACACAGAGGTACAGAAAAATCAAAAGGAGAGGGGGAAAAAAGGCAAGGCAGAAATTTGCTTGCTGCCTTTTGAGATAGTTCAGATTGGTTTATGTTGCACCTTGTCCCACTCTGAGTAGGTTTTCTATTTGTAATAAAGTCTGGCAGTCTCCCACGGCTCACTCATATTGTCAGAATGGTTTATTCCTCCACACTTGGCTCCAAACAAGCAGAAAAGGGATAATATGAAATAGATCTCTAGCCTGGTACTGAAAAAGTAAAGACAGTTTTGTGTCTTTTGTGACAGTGACATGTGACATGTGACAGTTGCTGGGCATTCAGGTTTTGGAGAGAAATGAGGGAGTTTCCTCACCAGGAGGACTGGAAAAGCATCAATTATGATGGAAGAAGAGGTGTTGTGGCCTTTGAAGCAAAGCTGTGCCCAGGCAGTTTTTTAGAGAATTTTGGTTTATCTGTGTGACTGACACACTTGGAGAATGGGCTGTGCTCTGACTTAGTGTGTCACATAATCTCACCAAGGTAACACAGCCATGGTTGGTACTGCTCCCACTTGAGAGAATTAACTCTGAGATAGCTCACTCCGTGCCTGTGGTAACTTTCTGTTGTTGTTATTGTTGAAAGAGTGAAAACATTTGTGAACACTCTTGTATGTACAGTTCCAGAGCCCAAATCACTACAGCGTTTGTCTGGGTTTATTTTGGCACCAGTTTAAATGTTCTGGTCTACAGCATTTGTTTATTTGCTTAACTCTTGTCCTAAACTTCCAAAAGAAACCACCAGTTTCCATTCAGTCATTCGGTTGCTTTTCTGAAAACCAACACCACTGGGGATTCAGGGAATACAGGAACAGTGAAAATCTCCATGCTTGCATGGATTTCTTTAAATTCCCGTTGTCATCCACTGTGACAAGCAAACTCATAGACTGAGACTGAGTATCCAAAGTCAGCCAGAGTATTGCAGTGAAACTACCTAGACTCTGCTGCAGTGAATTCCCTAAAAGGGGACAAAGATGGTTTTACAGTCCAAACCCCAAAAGCTTTATTAGAAATAAAAACAGAAGTGATTTTAAATAGATCTTGAGAGATACAAGATCTTTATACACAAGCCTCTCCATTGCACAGAGCAGAACATGGGAGCTCAGGGTTATAGCCAGCTTTCCTGCAGTCCTGCAGACATGCAGCTGCTGAAGTGTTGCAGTGCTCCTGTTTCTGCAAGCAGCTGCAAGGAAGCCAAGAGATGTTTGCTGAAATCCTGAGAGGAACAATTATGTCAGGCAACTGCCAGGGAACTGCTTTCTGCTTGATATCATACACTGTCTTATCCAAGAGCTGCTTGAAAGAGGGCATTTCCTCTTTCTCTGGCATTGCCAGCACCTGTTACTACTTTTCTTCAGGGCAGCTTTACTGCTTTTGAGTTCAATTTCCTTCCCAGAGCATGTCCGAGGAAGATCTGCCTCAGGGAAAAGCAAAATTCTTCCCTGCTATTTCTCATGATGCTGGCAAACATCTGCTTTATGTGCTTTTGAATCTGATCTTATTTGCCACTCAGAAGTGCTTTCTTCAAGGTGCATCTAAAGAGCTACCGATCATTTTTATCTTTTTTACCTCAATTTTGCTTGAAGCCATTTGTAACTTCTCCAGCAAGAGAGGAAAATCTGATGCTGTGGTTCTCATCCCTGAAGTCAGGCTTGTGTCAGCCTTTCCATTATATAAACCCTTATTTTGAAGAGTTTCAAATTCAGCTATAAAAATTCAGTCTAGGCTGGAAACTGGCAAATTAAGGCTTTGCATGGAATGTTTCTTTTAATTAAAATATAAAAGAACTGCATTCAATTGCCTTTATGTTTCTCAAGTCCCTGAAAGACCTGTCAGACTACACTCAGAATGCTCTTTCTATCCTTGCAAGATCAATTTTCAGAGATACTGAGTGCTTTTATCTCTCAGTTTGATGCAATTGCTCAACCTTAGATTTTCTGTATTTTTGTAAAGCATTTTATTTGTCAGGTTTGTATTTTCACTGTATCAATCTACTTACAACAGTTTAAAAGTTTGAACAGTTTTCTTTCCTCCTAGTAGTATATTTACACTAGGAATGTACATCACTTTCTTATTCACTCCTCTTCCTTTGCTATTTTCTAATGAAAATATAAAGAATCTTTCTGTTGTGTTGTTCTAGCTATGACCATTGATTCCTACAGGGAAGTGAGACAGGGATAATTTAACTGACTCATTATTTTCATGGTGAAGAGTTCTTATTGCAGCCTTGTTTACTGCCAGGTTTTACCTGTAATTCCTTCCACAGGGAAATGTGAAGGACAGAACGGATAATGCTGATCTTCTTGTTCTGGGAGATCAAAAATCACGGTAGGTCAGATGCTGAGGGAGGTTTTACTGTGTTCTCAGAAAAATCACTGGGGATTAATGTGGAAGAAATGGAAGAAAGGGGAAATTTGCAGTGAAATGTGATCATTGATTATATATATATATATATTCTTCTGTACTGCACTTCTGTCTTGGTTAGGTGATGCCAAGTTAGTCCATAAAACATGACCTTTATTTTACTGTTTCTTTCCTATACCTGAAGTTGGTATCTCCATTCTAAGTGGAGATGTGTTTTGCACAGAAGAACAGAGTCACTTGTAGACAAAGGCAAAAGCCATGAAATTACCCCTGCCAATGGGCCAGGTGCCAAAGGAGTGTAGGTTGTAATTCAGTGAGCATTTAAGCATATGCTGAAGTTTATCCCTTTCCACTTATATGGGCTTAACTTTAAGTATGTGCTCACATCCCTTTGAAATCACACGATTCAGTGCCTTGGTGAATGGAAATTACTCAAAGCCACAGCGGGACAACTGATAGGGATTGCATTTTGCAAGATCAGTAAATCATATTAATACAGATTACAGGAATGTAAGCTATATTAATACAGGTGTGTACTTGCAGTCCCCAGAGAACTCCTCTTTGCTGTATATTTATCTTTATGCTATAACTGCTATAATGCCAATGGTATTATAACTATCAGAGATTAAACTTCCCTTCTTAATTGAAAACCACTGTTTTTTCCTCAGTACAATTCTCTTTTTGGCCCTGAAGTTTTATATTTATTTGCATTTGCTAATCCATATCTCCCTGGCAATATCCCTGTGTTCTACTGTACTTCAAACAATTTGGCAACTAAACAAGTGTTTGAAGCTGATTTCATTACATTAGCCTGAGATGCCAATTAGATATTTGTAGAAGGATCTTTCTGAATGCTGTTTCTTGAATAGCTGAGCAAGGCACACTGGCCCTCAGTTATTCAGTTCCTGCCAGACTGACAATAATGTAAACTGAATCCCTTTCTGCAGGCAGCCACTCCACACAAAGGATAAACAGTGGATGTGCTTTAACTCCAAAGCCTCTTGCTGTAATCATTAAAAAAGATAAACTTCCAAGAAATGTCCTCATTTAGTTGTGCTTTACCTTTGTTTTCATATGAAGCCTTGGCAGATTGACCAATTTTTGAGATGAAAATTGGAAAACTTAAAGCAAAGGATGGGAAGCCAGTTTGCTTAAATTCTCTTCCAACTATTCACTCAGAAAAAAATGTATCAAAACCTCTTGTTTATTGAAGTTAGATGTAAGGAGCAAGGACAGCTCTCATGAAGGCCAAGCTGATTGATTTCCTGGTTTGTTTTTAGGATTTATGCAAAGAGTTTCAAGAATGGGATTGAGGTCAGGTGTAACATCCATTCAGGCTGTCAAATGATAATGCTCTGATCCTAATAACAGCTTTTCTCCTAGTAATTCCCGCTAAATCCCACTCTAAAACCCTAAGGCCTAATGACTCTTCAGCATTTCTACAAAATTCAACTTTTAGGAGGCTGGCTATGAATTTTGAAGCCTATCTGTGGGTGTATTTTTATGAGATCTTTTACCTCAAGCAATCATGATTCTGTTATTGAAGTAAGTCCAGGCAGAATCTCTGTAGCTTGAATATATTGCTGTAGTTCACGTTTAAATATTGATATGGCTCTAAAGGTGCTTGGAGTCATAGCAAAATTAATAAGTTAGCATTTTTGTAGTATGAAACCTCTGGAAGGAGAAGACCTTTATGTACTACATTAGGTACTGCTGCTCCTGATATTCTCTGCTCCTGGGAAGTTTGTCTTTGGAATGGTGCTCTGTCAGAACCAGGAGCTTTGCACAAAGGCACAAAGCAGAGCCAGAGGTGGCTGTATAAATAGCAGTGCCTCCTGTGGGTCCTCTGCTCTCTTGCAGCTCTGGCGGTTGAAGCCAGAGTTTCTCATCTCTGATCTTTTGGCAATATCCTGCAAAGAGCCACCCCATTGTATCGCACGGGCTGTTGCCATGGGAACAATAATATTTTTAGTAGTGCCTTTCAGCTGAAAATCTCCGCTTTGCAATGCACGCTGCCGGAGCCTCGCAGTAGCTGTGGGGCAGGTCAGGGCTGCACGGGTGGCAGTGATGAGACAGTGAGGGCTGGAGCGCTCCCCGCCGGACACAGCCCCACCCTGGGCACAGCCCCACCCTGGGCACAGCCCCACCCTGGGCTCCAACCCCACCCTGGGCACAGCCCCACCCTGGGCTCCAGCCCTTGCTGCTGTGCCCTCCTGAGCGCCTTTTCCTGTCAATGGCAGCTCTGTGCAATTCAGGGGGGATCTCATAGCTAAAGAGATAAGCTGGATCTAAGGAATCATGCCTGTTACTGCTCATTACTTGATTTTTTAAAATTAGGAGTAATAATAATGAAGTTAAACGGGGCATTTTGCCTGTCTGTTTAAAGAAATGTGAAAATAGAGGAAGTGTTCTAACGAGAGGAAAAGAATCCTTGAGGGTGTGTTATTTGTGGATTGGTACTATCCTCACACCCTTTTCTTCCTCAGAATAACTTTGTGTTGATGTATCTCCTTTTGCTCCCCAGCTCTAGTCCTAATCCAATGTATGTGATTAGTGCTTGCACAAAACCCTGTTCCCCACTGTTCTTCAATCCCTGTGAGCAATGCCTGGTTGTTGGAACACTTTTGGTAGAGACAAGGATGCACCACAAAACATGTGCCAGTACAATCATTGCACAATCTACAAGCATCACCAGTTGCTGTAGATCATATAGATCAACCCATCTTACAGACCTGTGTTGATGTTATTTTTGGTTATTGTCACAGAGCACATTTCACTTTTAAACCAAATTCCTGCTACCACCCTAACTTCTCTTTCCAAAAAGAGCAGCTTGAATTTTCTCAGAACTAGGAATATCTGGCTTACAGGTCACTTAATGCTCTCAATAAAAATGATTCCTGAAAACACCCCCAAAACTCCCAACTAAGTTGGCAGCTCAGGGGCTGAAATTACTCCAAAATGCAGCAAGAACCAGTTACAAAGCAGCATTTTTGGCTGGAACCCAAGGAATCTGTCAGCTATTGTGCAGGGAATGTGGCTGTCCTCCCGGTGCTGACTTAAAACAGAAAACTGAGGAGATACTAAGGACTGGGAAAGTGATAATTTTATCTGGAATGTCATGGCCAAATTCTGAGGGCAGCATGTAAGTGTCTGTAGAGGGAGGAAAAGAGACCTTACTTCAGCATGACCTCATCCAGAAGAAATCCCAGTGCCATATGTTCCTTTGGCTTGCATTTGATACCACAGACTCTCAGATACATGCAAGGAAGAGAGGGGGTGGCTTCTCTACTTTAGAGGAAGAACCTGTAACAAAATAGCTGCAAATCTGCATCGTGGTTTGTTCGTGCTAACTCTAATCAGCTCCAGAGGTTTTCTGAGATGTAAAATGTAACTATTTTAGCTGGAAAAAGAGAAATATCTTATAGCAACAGCTTGCTGCCTTTTCTCTAACCACAGACCATCTCATACATAGCAAGCAAAGACCAAGGCAGATTTGTCTTTTGATAAGCCTGGAAAACAGCGGCAAAACAGATGAATGATCCCACAATACTAGATTTGGTTAAAGTTTTTCCACCGATTTTGCAATCATCCTTAATGAGTTATAGGAGTATAATTTGTGATGTAGGGTTGTTTTTTTTTCCCTTTGAGTTTAAATCCAACTACCATGAAAACAATGATAAGTGGAATTCAACTCTGGTTCCAAAATATTTCTGTAATATGGGAAAGACTTCTGTTCCCATTCCCTTTCTAAAATGAAATGACTTATTCAGAAGCAGGGCTGCTGAGGGGCTTCCACCCAGAACACATCAACACTTAATTAAATTATGGTGCTATCTGAGGAAAGAGGTGCAGCAATTTCAGCGGCTGACAGCTGGATTTCTCCGAGGTGAGCCCCTGGTTTCACAATGCCCGGAGTCTGGCAGCCCTTGGATTTCATGGCACGGTGCCCTGGGTGCTGCAGCTCAAAGCTCCCAGCTTGTGCCAACACAATCTCATTTGTCTGCAGGCTCTTCTCCTGTCATCCAGCTGGGCTGATGCTACTTAAAAATCCCTCATCTCTCTCCTCGAAGGCTTCCCAGAGACACCTCCCAGCGCAGCCTCCCGGGTGTCCCGGGCCAGGTGCCCTGGAGCCCGCAGTCCCACACAGGCTCCAGGGAGAAGCTGGGAGGTGTCGGCAGCGCCTCGGCAGCACCAAGCGTGCCCGGGGGCACACGTTCAGGGAGGCCAACCCCGCCCGGGCTGTGGCCATGCCGCTCCAGGGCACGGCCTGGGGACCCCACGGGGACGGGATGGGGCTGCTGAGGCTCCATGGAGCTGGAGGGAGGCGGAGGGAAGGGCATGGAGCCGCCAGGCCCGGCCCGCGGCCTAGGCCTCAGGGCTGCCCTCATGGCCCTCACGGCTGAGGGGCGACGGCCTGCGGGGCCTGGTGCTGCCTGAGGCCGGGAATGCCGGGCTCTTCCTTTGTCCCCTCCCGCGTGCTCCTGGATCGCGTGTGCCCGCAGCGAGGGTGAGTCTCTGTGGTTTTTGTGGTTCGGGATCCTTTTAACTCTGTGTGGTACTTTAAGGAGGTTGCTTTGGCATATAAATGGAGAACAACACAATGGTAGCGCTGTGGAAGGATTAAGGATTCCCTGCACAGTTGGAATGTGCACACACTGTAAAAGGATTAAGGATTGCCTTCAGAGCTCAAGGAGCATTTGGACAAGGCTCTCAGGCCCAGGCTGTGACCCTTGGGGGTGCCCTGTGCAGGCCAGGGGTGGGACCCGATGGTCCTGATGGGTCCCTTCCAACTCAGCACATTCTGTGATTCTGCACATGTGCTAAATGGGGTTGTGCTGGTTCACCAGGGCAGGTTTTATACCATGTTCTGTCACAGAACTTAGCTGTCACTGTTCCTTTCCAAAAAACCAGCCCACAATACAAACAGTGTTCTCTGTTTTACCCTAGGATGTGCCAAGACTTGCCCTAGTGTGGTAACTGAATGTTTTCTTCGAATTTACCACCTCATTTCCATTGTTCCTTGGTGGTAGATACTAGAATGATGATAAGATTGTTTTTCACAAAGATTTTAGGTTGGCATGTGGACGATTATGAGTGGAGATGAAGTAATTCAAGATTTAACTTCACACGGTCAAAGGTAACTCAGCTTAAATAAGATCTTCAATAAGTAACTGGGGTTAAAGATTCTTTATTTTCACCCACTTCTCCTCATCCTAAAGTATACATATTCTTATTCTGGGAGGTTATTGGGCTTCATTTTTTAAATGGTTTTGGTACTTCATTGAAAAAGTGAATTTATGTGGATTTCTCTCTGTCTTGTTTTGAAATTGTTTTGTCATAGGAAAGAAATGAAAACCTAATTCATACATTTTACAAACAATAGCATCTTGATTATTTTTAATAAGGTTTCTAAATTCACTCCTTTTCTCCTGAGAGAGAACAACCTATCCAAAGTTCTTGTCATTTGTTGCATAAAAAATTCCTCTGAAGCACTGTGACAGTTTGGATAAATAACCAGAGCTGCCCTTTGGGTTCTCTTCTTGCTGTCAGTTCTCTTCTCAGTTCCTAATAAAAAACCCCAGTGTGTTTCCCTAGCAATTTCAGAGCATGTTAAAGCAGTGTAGTCATACGGTGCCTGATGTGTGTTCTCACCCCTGCACTTCTCACACCCAGATTTCAGGCGGTCTGGAATGAAAGAAATCCAGGGAGGAACTCCTCAAAGGCTGCTTTGCAAAGAGCCTTCACATATTCAGCCTCATAAGGTTTTCCATTACAGAACTCATATGTTGTGTATGGATGTACTCTGTATCATGTATTTAGCAGTTTCCCTTCCTCCCAAATTTTCATCGTGAATCAACAGGTAGAGGCCCAGACTTCCTCATGGGGAAAATAATTGCAGATAGAAGTGATTGCTGTAGTGTCTGTTCCAGACTCCCTTTCCAGCATTCTCTTTCCTTAACTGTGCTTTGAAACTTTCATTTGAGCCCCGTTGTAGTTTCATGTGGAATGGGACTGGCTGAACTACCCATTCTGTCTTTTTAGTCCTTAAAAAAGCCATGTGATCCCTAGAAAATCTATTAAAAGGAAAGGGCAGCTGGGTCCTAAGTGGCTAAGTCCCCTTTTCCCAAATGGAAGTGAAGGTTCAGAAAACACTGCTTGGGAGGTACCTTGTAGATTGAGAATGATTCCATGACACTATGGTTGTGTCAGAGTACTAGGACAACTCCAATCAAAGAAGAGATGACCCCTCTGGTAAAAATCTCCTCTAGGTCAGGGATGTCTGTGCTGCAGCACATCCATGACAAACAGCAGGATTTGAGGATCACTAAACCAGGAGTCTCACTATACAGACATTAAAAGTGTGGCACAGGAGCCAATGATGAATTTGGTCTATTCCACTTTCTTTGACTTGCCCTTGAACATGGAAAGCAATTCCTTGTGCTTCCAGAGGAATCCCCAAGCAGTTTTTAACAAATGGCAGTACCAACCACGACCACAGATTTTTTCTCTAGAGGCTCAGCAAACTCTGCAATTCTGTATTCATTCACTAATTCATTTGGCAAACTAAAAGGCTCTTACTGTTTCCAGAAATTGAGCTGTATAAACTCAAAACTTCCTTACCTTTATAATTGATCCTTGTGTAGCCATTCAACCTTCCACGTGTTTGGGGGGTTTTTAGCAGTATCTGTGTGAACAACACTATTCACAAAGTGCCACTTAGTACCTGATAGCTCTCCATCATAGGAGACATCTGTACAGAGCTCAGAGCTGCCTTCCTAAGCCCCAGACCAGCTTTTTTCAGTCACATCCTTTCCTTCAGTAGCATGAGCTGGAGAAACTGTAAAGGGGTAGAGGAGAAGGGCAGAAACATGCCTGCTTCATAAAGTAAACTACTCCCTTTGCACTTTTTTTACATTCCTTGCTTTCTCACCTTTGCCAATATGGTCTCCCAGCCCATGACTGTGTTTGGGAAGGCGGAAGGAGATCGTGCTCTGAAAGGGTTTGGGTCTGCCAGAAAAAAGAATTATAAGGATAAAGCTGCTGATACCCAGTATTTACTTCTGATTGTGCTGTACAACTTGGTATCCATAAAGAGGCAGAGGAAAGAGTGGCCAGGCCTGGTTTAATTCAGCAGCACTGTTGGATCCTTGCTGGTTGGATCTTTTTGCCTCTTACTTGCTTTGGTTTTTATCAAACCATTTTCTGAGAGACCTTTATTGCTTAGCAAGTGCATTGTGGCTGGCATTAATTTTGGTGATTGAAACTCAGATTCTGCAATTTGTTTTTACCTCATGTTGTTCTGTGTAGTGAAATGACACTTGTGAACCCATTCCTTACCCGTCAGCAATTCCGTGGTGCCTCTGAAGAGGCACGATTTCCTCTTCTGCCAAAAACCGTGCGTGTGTTGTGCTTGCCTCACATGAGCAGCGGGGCTGTTTATGACAGGAGTTGTGAGTGTGAATGGCAGCGTGTGCAGGATCAGGGCCACAGTCAGCGTGGGGTAAAGCAGATGGTGCAGAGCACAGGTCTGGTTTCATTCCACTCCCAGGTACTGTGAGGAGCCTGCAGGGAGAAGGTGTTTCCAAATGCCTGGAGGCAGCACTTGCATGCTGTGAAAATCCTGATTGTGCTGACAGACTTACCCCGGGCTTACATCTGTCCTGAATTACAGGAACTCCCCGTGTTTCTGCAAATCACAGCCGTGTTTTCTGATTGCTGCACTGCTTCTGCTTCCCTCTCTGTAGATGGGACAGCATGGGTTACGTTCCAGGTAGGCTGTCAGGGGTTTCTTCCATGCCTCCAAGAATTCCTACAGAATTGCATGTTTAGCATTTACAGCTTGTGTTAATGATGGCTATAAAGTTGTTTGTCTTCATGGAATTAGATATATCCATAAGGCATTTTCCAGCTCAGCTATGCTGAGGCAATAAAGCAAATTTTGCTGGCATTACTCACTGCAGTAATTCCCAAATAATTAGTCATCCTAGGTAATAGATGTGTGATGTGTCCCAGTCATAAACTGCATAATGTGGGCTATGGACATAAAACACGGCAGCTGCTTGGGAAATGCAAAACCAGAAATCAAATTGCTCAAGTTCAGTAAGGAGCCAGCTTCACACTTGCCTCAAATCCTCCTGTGGAGCTTTTCTTCCACTTCTAGAGTTAGGAAACTCCAGTTCTCTTCTTAGACCTTGCTTAAGTGGATTTCCTAGTTTTTCACTTCCAATTGCTTATTTGTTACTGGGAAGCACTAATGTATATGCACACTTGTGTTTTCCCTCTCCTTACAAAGCAGAATATCAATTGACATTGATATTGATATTGACTGGCTTAAAAGCAGGAATTTGGGCGGGGTTTTTTCCCCCCAGTTTTACCTTTTGGCTGACGTTCTTCTATCCTGGCATTAAAAGCTTCCCAGGGTGTAATTCATCCTGGTAAAGTGTTGTACATTGTGCTCACAGTGTTTAGTGAATGTTATACACAGGGGAAATTTACTGTTGGAAAATAAATCATCCTGGACTGATTCCAACAGTGTTCATCAAGAGTGTGTGTGTGTCTTTGTGCCTGCGTGAATTTGGATTTTGTATCCATAAACTGGTGCTCAATTTCCATAGAAACAGCAATATTCATAATATCCTAAAATCGGTTCAGTACATGGTATTACAGCAATTTGCATCAATGCTCCATTCCATTTTCTTCCTGAAGATTTTCTAAAACATATAAATATGTCCTTAAGGAGATCTCTGTGACAAGTGCAACAACAAAGGAAGGGGACATATTGCTCAAAGCACAGTGTGTCATGCACAGTAATTTCCAGTGGGCTAATCATATTAACAGAGAAAATACTGGTGCCAGTTTTACTTTAACTAGTAAAGTTTTATTGAGTGCTACTGTCCCTAGCTGCTGCCCTTAACTTCTTCTGATTACAAAACCATCTACAGCTTGGAACTGGTTTTATAGCTCACCCTTCTTATAGGGGAACAGCTGGCAAAAAGAAAAACCATTAAATACGAACACTTAAAATACAAAAAGTGGAAAAAAGAACATAAATATAAAACCAAAATATTGGTTTTCTTAAATCTGTGGTAATGACCTCACTGGGCTTTCCAAAATGCAAAGTAATCTGTATCTCTGAGGCTCCCCTGTGTTAGGAAAGTCAGTGGAATAACCATGGTCTTGGTGAAATCCCACTGGGAAAACCTTTTTTCTAGTTGCTTCTGTTCTAGAACCAATCAATGATAAATTGGATTGAAGGGAGATGCCCCCACAATGAGGCATCAGGACAGAGCTATTCCTAAGGTGTAAATGGCTGAAAACATTTTGGCATCTTGGTTTATGCTATTGCCAGAGCAAACCTTTGAAGGTCCCTCCAAGGCAAAGGCAAGCACTCCCTGTCCCTAGCAGCACACGGCTTTCTGTACCAGGGTGTTTTGGGATTGGGCAAATTGCAGAGTTCCCAGAGCCTCACTGGTGACTCATGTCCCTTTGCAAGGTACAGACGTGACTCCAAGAGAATTTGTGGCAGCCAGTATTTGGGGTCCTGGCACTTCAGGTTAAAAAGTGACCTCACAGGGAGTTTAGTCCATTTTAACATTCCTGCAGCTGCCTCAGAATGCATTTTCTTGTGCATCCCTACAGCTCTCTGTGTGTGATGTATTGGAATTTTGTGGCAAGCAACAGGTGAAGAGAAAATCCTGTAGTTTGGGAGTCATTGGAGTTCCATATGCAAACCTTGAGCAATGTCTGTTGAGTGATATAAGAGTCTCCACCGACCATATATTACTTTTTTCTGTGAGTTGGTTCCAACTTAAATCTTTTTAACCCCAAAATTTTACCCGAGGGACCCTTTCTCTGACTATTATGCTGTGCATTGGAAACAGTAGACTGGGATCAAGGCTCTGGATCAAAGTCTGATCAGCAGAATACCTTCCACTTGAGAGTTAATACACCCACAGTATTAGTCATAAAATATGGAAAGGAACCAAGTTTCCTGTTCCATGTCTCCAGGCATATCCAAGTTACTGTATCCTTGGAATGAGGACTATGGGGTATTTGTTTGGTGAATTTGAAATGAGCCATCTAGGAACAGAACTGTGGGTTTGATATGTATTGCTAGGAATTGTGAGAGCTCTGCTGTAACCAGAGATTGGCATGATTTGCTGTAAAACAGAAAACAGAAATTAATGTCTTCATCAGGACAGTGGAAATCAGACCAGAGAGAAACTGGAGTTAGTTGTAAGCAAGGTCGTTCTGGAAGAGACCTCCAAGGTTTTTGGCTCCAGGTTTCTGCCATAGCAGGGAGCTGCCTTCTCAAGCCCTATTTATACAGTTGCCAAGCCCATCTTTAATCAGTGACAGTCTCAGCACTAAGCAAACATTGGCCTCTTTGATTTTCAGAGAGCAACTTGTGTGGTTTGCCTCTGCACAGACTCTGACTTTTACAGATGAGCTCAAGCACCCAAATAATAACTTTAAGAATGAACTTTAATCTATCCATTCTGCTAGTAAAATCCAAATCCATAAATTTAATTAATCCATGTTTATGGCAGTTCAGTCACCCATCACTTAGTGAACTACACAGCACTTCTACTTCTTCCATTATTATTCTGAGCCTGATATTTTCCTCTGTGTAAAATAGGTGTGTACATTTTTATCATTCATGTTGGCTAACATTTGGATGTTGCCTCTGATAAGGGTGAAATACAGCTGAACACATACAATACAGCAGCTGGGCTGCAGGCTTTAACAGTTTTATCAGCATCTGAAAATTTACTTATGGGCTCAAACCTGAGTGTGAGAGGCAAATGAAACATGACTTGAGATTACTTGTGGTAAAAATGTGGCAGTGTTCTTGCTTTTTTTTCCCTTAAAAATGAAAAGAAAATGCATTAAAGCTGCAAAATTCAGATGTAGAATCCAAAATGTATTAAGCAAAAATGTTTTTTAAAATGCCATGAGAATTAAGTGCCTGATCCATGATCTGAAGACATAGATCTTTGGCAATATTATAAACGCCCATTAATACATTTATAATTGTTTTCTTTAGAGACAATATTAGAAGGAATTTCCTACAACAGTATAAAAAAGAACTTGTATTTTATATCTCTTTACCCAAACCAAAAGATGGATACATCTTATTTATAATTAGTCATTGCTACATGTCAGAAAAAAGGACAACACATTCCTTTTCATTTCTTATGTTTCTCACAGTTCTATTGCACAAAATACAGTTTAGGATTTTGTTTTATGACAACTGAAGTAGTGAGAGTTTAGATCATTCATGTTGTTACTGTGTCCAGAATTCTGAGGGTTTATGGTGGCAGGAGTGAAAGAACCTGTGCAATAAAGAGCATCGAAAATTAACAGAAACAACTATTGTTTTATCCATCATACGTGTGTATAAAAAAGCATTGACCTAGCAGCAGCTTCAAATTATTTCAGCTTTAAGAGTAGATTTTGCCAAATTCATGAACTTAAAGTCCATTTTCAGGGAAGAAATGTAACCTGAGAATCAAATAACTCAAGGCTTTCTCAGGCTGATACAGAAACTGCTGACACCATTTGGGGAAATTAGTTTCTCAGGGCTTTTTCCTCTGTTGTTTTTTTTTCACTGCTGAATGTGGTGATAGTTTCTATTTCACAGCATTTATAAGGCCTAGCACTAGGGAAGGGAGGAAACTTAAGCAGTAAAACTTCTCTAAGCCAAGCAATTATTTCAGCAACTGCAGAATCATGATGCTACAGCAGCTAGTGTCATTCCAGGAGCTTCCACAGCTCATTAGAGCTCCATAGCTGCATGTCCATGATGCTCCACGGGCATCAATTGATCTTGCTTCAATCACTCCTTAGTTAAAGCCTGTTCCTCCTACCTGTAGGCACTGTGCAATGGTGTGTCTTTAGTTGGACACTCCACAGGAAGTTCTGTTTTCCAGGACAGGGTTTGGGAAGGTACCTGGAGCTCTCAGAACCCCCACACGTGCTCACACAGGGCACTCACACATTTCATACCTGTAGCCTGTGGCACAACTCAGGGATTTGTTGTGAACTCTCAGCAAACAGCAAAGAAGGAGGAGCTGCCTGTTCTGTCTCGAGGACTTCAGAAGAAAAGGCAACGTTTGCTCTCTAGAAACACAGAGGGACCTCTAACAACGCGTTCTTTGAACGCTCTGCCCGTGCCTTTTCCTGCGCTGGGAGAGGGATTTGGTTCCCCACGCAACGTGCAACGCTGCTGAACTCCTAAGGCAGCATAAAAGTGTTACTGTTCAGTGTGTGAAGAGATCTGTCCCTGGTGCAGCCGGCCTTAATGATACTGTCAGTAGTGCAGGGCTGGCAGCGCGGGACCCGCGCGGTAATTCATCCCGGACGGGAAGGCCGGGAGACAGGAGGTTTTCATTTCAGCGTGGGGAAGGAAACACAAACCCACCTGGGAGGTCAGCTTGGTTTTATTGCACAGCTCTGTCTGTCTAAAGTCCTCTCGCAGGAGCTGAGCCTCGTGCTTGGAAAAGGGGTGGTGGAATGTGGAATTCTGAGAACACAGAAGAGCTGATGGCTGCTGAGGCAGGATAACAAAGCGTGCTGATGAATCCCAACTTTGTTGTTACAGGAGAGCAAAGCTTTACTTTGGTGATCCTCTAAAAGAGGATTTGAGTTTCCTTATTGCCCACACTGTTCAGTTGCTGGTGGAGATGTTTCACAAGGTTTGTGTGTAATTGAAAAGACAGCCTGATCCGAGCCATTGAACATGCCTGACAGGAATTCGGAAGAGGGAATCGCTGGGGCTTCATCCACAAGCCCAGGATAGTGCTGGGACTGTAAAATCCAAGCAGCCATTTGTGTGATGTTACCAGAGCAGAACGCTGGAAAGGGTTCTCAGAAAATTCTTAATTCATTACGTGTTCAGTTTGGGCAGGCAGGGGATGGTATGTTTTCAGAAATCCTGGCACTCATCCAGGCCAGCTAAAATCCCATCTAACCTATGGTGTGGAGCTGCTGACTTCCAGAATGCTCACACATTCCCAGAGGAAGTGAGAGAAACACTCTACCTGCAGAAATTCGGCTCCTTGTTATTACTTACTCTGCAGCAGTGCCCTGAGGCTCTCATTTGCATAACACACTTCTGTACAATGTTTCGGCTGGGATTTATCACCCTCTGAGGAATCAGAGAGCTTTTATGGTTTTTAATTACTAATTGACCTTAATCAGCAGTTTTTGGTTGCTCCGGTGTTCAGAACACGCTGCTGCCTACATTTTGCATTTCTGTGATTCATTGTGCCACTGAATTCCATTCTGGCCAGCTTTTGCAGTAGAATTTGATAAATGCATTCTTCTTCCTCCTTACCTCTTGGTTCCTAAGCAACACTTATTTTCTGCCAGGCTAGTTATCCCTTTACCTGGTGCTTTATGACACAAAGTAGACAGTAGTTTTCCTGAACACAGTAAGTGATTTCAGTGTAACAAGGGGTTTTTTAACAATGTAAAATTGGTTAATTGCCATTTATACTGTGCTCTAATTTTGGAAGAATTGATGATTTCATCCTAGATCCTGGAAAAAAGTGCCTGCAGCACAAAAAGGTGCATGCAGCCATTATCCACAACAAGAATAGTCTTGGCAGCACAATGCAAGAGAAAAGCTTTGTTAGACAGTAACTCCTGTCCATCAAGGAGTCTCTTTCCAGCAGGCTGTGAATTGGGCTCACGAGGCTGTATCTGCACTGCAGCTTTAATGAAGTTTATCTTATCTGTAGATGGAGAGGTCATTCCCACCAAAGACCTTTCTAAGGAGCAATAGAGCCTCATTCAGAAAAATGAGAATAAAGAGAGGAGATTCACCTCCCAGACAACATACATTGTCATATTCATACTAAATAGCATTCCTTTTGAAATACATTGTGTTCACACATACTTAGATAATTTCCCGAACTTTCATGAAGTATTGATTGATTTAAATATCAAAACAGATATTTCAGGAGAGATTACTCCTTAAAAGCCTTGAGGTTTTTTTAAGATCTCTTTTATCATATTCTGTCTCTCAATGCATGTTTGGGTTATGTGTGTGAGCAGAGAGTTTAGGATTGGGTGAGGAATGCAAGTAGTGGACTGGGCAGTATCAGATTCAGACTAGAAATAAAGTACAGAAGTTTCAGTGATTGTGGTTAACAATTGGAATAGTGAATCAGGGTCTGGAATCATGACTGTTTAATGAAGTCTGGGTTGTTTTCTAAAACATTTGCCCACATGTTTATAAGAGCATTATTTCAGGGAAGTTCTGTAGTCTCTATGACAGATGGTAATGGTGGGCTCTTCCAGCTTTAAAATCTATAACTAAATCTAATTCTTACTGTCCTCACTAAGAGCTGCCATGGCTGCTTTGAGAATCTCACTGTTAAACTCACAGTAGAGAAAGCAAATGAAAGTTCTTGCAGTATGCAGTATGCAGTGCTAGTGGGTTTAAAGCAAACCAAAGGCAGTATTTCTCACAGTGCACGAGCCAAACTGGCTAGGAGATCAAAATAGAAAACCAGATCATTTCCCTCCCAGTTATTGATTGGACACAATAAACTCAGGAAATCCCCAACCTGCAGGGTGCTGGAAGGGACCCCTTTCCCAGACAAGAGGGGTTTGTTACAGCTCCAGGCAGATAAGGAATATGCTGGATCAAGCTTTTTCCAGTGTGTGCAGGAGGAATGCAAGTTGGTGCTTCTCTGATTCGACTGGTTACTTCTGCTTTTGAGTTCAGTCCTCCTGTTTGGTTTGTGAGTAGCTGGGATTACTGAGCCACATAGATGACATTTATGATCCATTACCTAACACTTCTCTGCAGCAATGACATTCTAGCAGTTAATAATTCTGAGCTAGAAATGAGCTGAACGAAATGGCCCAGGCAAAGGTGAAGGAGTGAGGTGTTGGGGTGGGTTTGGGTTGGGGAGGTTTTTGTGGAGGTAAAGACTGGATGCTTGGGACTTGTGATTGTTGGGTTCTCTGGGGTTTTTTTTGTTTTGTGTTTTGGGGTTTTTTACCTGAATAAGGTAAAATTAGAATTTATTACTGGGGTAATCTCTGATACTGCAATCTGTAAAGTTCTGTATGCATGAAGCTTTTATTTAGTGTGTAGCAGTGAATCATCTAAATGCCATTTCTAGTATTTAGCAATTATTTAAAACATCCTGAGCCTTACAAACACTTCATTTGCATTCTTCCTTCTAAGGACAAACACCATTCCTGGTTTAAATCATTCCCTCTCCCTTAAAGCTTTCATTGGAAAGGCACAGCGTTTTGTCAGCTGTGCACCCGTAACCTTGAAATCAAATCCTTCACAAGACCAAAAGAAATACTTAGAATTTTATTTTGCTATAGTTGTACCCTTTTGGCCAGTCAGTATTTTCAGCTTTATTGTTGCATGGGATAAAAATGTCCTTTTGTGTGAATGCCAGGCAGTTGGTAGAACACTTGTGGCAGTCTGTGGCGTATCCCTCCTAAACTAGGAAAGTTTTGTTCTGGACAGAGAGAAAGATTTTTCTTCCATTGTAAAACTTTGGTAATTTTGAAAAGATAATAAATCTTCCATGCTATTTAAACTTCCTAGATTTATGTTGCAGTTGCATTATAAGCTCATGCCTTGCCCCACTTCTCTTGCTCTGGCCTTTTTAAGTGCACTAGAGTGCAGTTTTAAACAAGAGTGCAAGTTTTAAACAGGACAGGTGACCTCTGTGTAAAACCCCACACTTTAGGAACAAATGGAACTCCCTAGTTGTTCCCTCTGTGCTGTTAGTGGCAAGGAAACCGTGCTGGAGATTGTAGCTGAGAGAGATTTAACCAACATGCCAAAGCTTCAAAGCACCAACATGCTGATGGCTGTGGCAGCCTCTAAGTGTGTGCTGTAACCTTTTCAGATTATTTGGCTCTTCAGAGCCTCAGTAAAGCCAGAGAAGTGTCCACACCCCTTGCTCTCTCTGACAGCCAGAAAACTGTGACCTGAGCTCAGTGACCTGGTTTTAGTGGAAGTTGTCCCTGCCCATGGAACTAGATGGTCTCTAAGGTCCCTTTCAAACCAAGCCATTCTGTGATTCTGTGACTTCTCCTGGCACCTGCTCCTGAAATGTCCCCTTTTCCTACAGAGGCACACCAGTTACTGTTTCCAGAAGCTGCCATTTCAGTAGGACTACAGGAATTTAAAGACTTTGTTCTGTTTCACTTGGGACCATAAACCTTATGTGACTGGGAAATGGGAGACTCCTCCAGGAAGGCCACCAGCAGCTCCAAAGTTGTGTTGTTTCAGTGATTACAGGGGCTTACACGAGAGGGATATCTAAGGTCACATCCCAAATTTCCAGAGTGACTTTATTGGCATCAGTAGAGTGACTGCACATTTACATCAGTGCAGGCAGCTGAGATCAGAATCTGGACCTTTGCCTATGAAATACGGCAGGGAGTTGAGGAAAGTCTGTGTTAAATATAGAATAAGCTAAGAGCAAAGCTCTGTTTATGTCATCATAAAGCAGGGAATAAGCCACGGGTGGAATCTGAGCATTCCCAAGCAGCACATCTGTAAATTAATTACCAGGGTCCACCAGAGGAGGCAAAGGCAATGATGTAAAGCTTGTGACTCACAGGACTTCTATTCATGTTGTAGTTTGCTGTTTGCAGTGATGAGTGCCTGGCAAAAGCGCAGCATCCACCTGGAAAGCAGAATGCAGGGATGTCCTGCCTTTTCCTTTCCCTGTGAGGAAGGTGTGCTGAGGACAGGGGTGTGCAGAAATGGACCAAGGTGAAAGGAAATGCACAGTTACTGTTCTTGGAAATGTGTAGAATATCGACTCTGTGTGTAGGCCAAAGCCTCCTTCATTCTTCCTCTAGCTGCAGCAATTCAGCTAAAAATAGCAGTTCACAAAGCTGTTCTTCAGGCAGGCAAAGTTTCCTGGCCTCAGGCATGATTAGGAAGAGCACTGAATTGCACATCCCAAATTGCATCCTTCGTTGTTACTGACAGCTGTGAGTCATAGGTAAGAGAAACATGGAGCCAGGAAGAATTGCCTTTCTCCAGCTAGGAACAGAGAGGCCATTACCTTTTCAAGACTGACCTAAAGGTTAGAAAAACAGTTAGAATATTAGCATAGGAGTTTTAGCACTTGAATCTATTTTTTTTTTCTGAACTGTCTTCCCAAGACCTCATTTACCATGATTATTCCTTGGAGTGAAACTCTCTCAGGAGTAGTTCTGGCACAAGGAATGGGAGTTTGCATGTTCTACCTTCATGCTGGAGCTCTGTGCAGTCTCCTGCACCACAGGACTGTCACAGGAGGCAGTCAGGGCAGAGAAGGGAAATGGAACACGTGCTCTTTTTGGGATGGATATCTTTGTGTGTCATGTTGTGTGCAAACGTGTCTGGCTCGGGAACAGCAAGGTGAGTGGCAGCCTGACCTGGAATTACCAGCAAAGGGCACCTGGAGGAGCCCCCACCCAGGCTGCAGGTCACTGCAGATGAGCCTCCAACTGCAGCCATCCTCTCTGCACACATTTCATTTTATGGCCTCAATACACACAGAGGCTGCACAGCAAGGACTAAAAATACATCCCTTCCTAATGGTGTGCTAAATTCAGTTTTAACTAGTGTGTGTTTGAATTAATGTATTCACTGCACTCAAGTTTAAATACCTATGGATGTTCAGGATTTTTTTTCCCTCGGGGAAAAAATACTTCCTCCAGCTTTCATCACTCTTGTGTTCTTTTCACTAAGCATCCAGAATGGGCTGTATAAACCTTGGCTGCAATTCCTGAGCATCTACAAGTATTTTCTTAAGTAGAATATTAATAGCACATTATCTTCTAAGAACTCTGCTTGAAGGTCAGCTGAGTATTTTGCTGACATAAGCCTACTTTTGTTTTTGCAAAAATGGAGGAAAAAAAGGGAAGCTTTGTCAGGCCCATAAAGAGAGAAGGTCAAGTTTATAGATGTCTGGCAGAGATTGCCCTCAGATATTTTCATTTGGAGCTGGGTGGGGACTAGCAGGGTTTGGTTTGGTTAACAGGGCACTGCAAAGTCACAGGCTCTGTTCCCCTCCTGTCCTCTAGGAGCTCTGCTCTATGGCATCTTCTTAATAATACACTGTTTTCCTACTATACTGCTAGAAAATATGTATGCATACATTTGATCAGATACTTATCATGATGCTCTGATATTTGGGTGCTACTACAGCTTATATTAAAAGAAGATCATATTTTGTTTGTGTTAAAGGCAAAATGGCATCACTAATCCAACTTGCACTTGACCATTTGTGGATTTAGGTGTCTACATACATTCTTTTGGTCTTGTAAATGTGGGGAAAAGGCAGGAGTAAAAACTGAAATAGAAAATTCTTTTAAAGGGAATGTAATTTCAAATAATCATAGAATGGTTTACGTTGGAAGGAACCTCTAATTCCAACCTGCCTGCTATGGCCAGGGACAGTATCTGAAAACGTCACAGTTTCTTAGAAGTTAAACTCTGCAGGTTTTACAGTGCAGTTGTAATTTTATTGTGTCACTTTTCAGTGTGGACAAGCCCTTACATAGCATGCTGAAATCCCTAAATCCACTTTTAATTCCATGTTTTCCTACTGTAGTGTTGTAAACTTCAGCACAACACTATTGTTTCTGAATAGGTCTTTTTCAATGGAAATTTTAGAGTGGGGACATTTTTGTACAACCTGATGTGAGCCGAATCAGTCAGATTCGACCCAAATTAAAGTTCTCTCAAGACAGCACTACTTTATTTTTAATCTGGGAGGGATCCCAGAGGGATATAGGAAGTCCCTTGGCACGGACCAGCTGGAGCTTAGCACAGAGGTGCAGGAACTAGAGGGCCTGGTCCAAGTGCCTGTTTAAGAGTTAATGCTTTATAAAACCTGGTTTAACTAAAAGTTGTTCATGCTGACTCACGTTAGACAGGTCAGACCTGCAGATTTACTTCACCCTAATCGTGTGTGAATATCAGATTCTGCTCGACTCAGTGTCTTCCAGGACGGGGTGAAGTTGTATTTTGCAACTGCAGCACATCCGTACTTTAACCCAAATTCTTAAAAATGATTCTATTCTGCAAAGGCGCATTCCTGGCGTTTGCCACAGCCTCGCCAGAATTGGAGGGTTTGGGATTTGGGGCTGTTTTGTGGCTGGAAACAAATCCGGTACGTTCATACCTTCCAGATGTTTGTGGCCAAGTCAGAAACACTTAAAACAATCAGTATTTCGAGGGGGCGGAACGGGGGGGGACATGTAAGACCACCACGCTGCAGGAGGGAGGCTGGGGCTGGCGGCCGAAAGGGGTGGGGGGTTCTCCTCTGGGATGCGGGGGGCGGGCAGAGGGGAGGAGAGGGAAAGGAAGAAAAGGCTTGGGGACGGGGCGGGCGGGGGCAGGAGCCGGGGTTGCGGAGGGGCCGGGCAGGGAGCAGCGGGCGCTGCCGGGCCGGGGTGCCCCTGTCCTCCGGCGGGTCCGAGCAGCGGGAGCCGCCGGGGGCGGTGGCGAGGGCGGGCGGAGGCAGCGGGGAGGGAGCGGCGCGGCCCGGCAGCGCCGGCGGGGGCGGGCGGGGGGCGGCACGTCCCGGCCCGTCCCGGCCCCGTCCCGTCCCGGGGCGCCCCGGCTCGCCCCGCCATGGGCAGCGGCCCCGGGACGGGCTGGCAGCGGCGCCCCGGCGCGGGGCCGGGGGCGGGCCGAGGGTGCCGTGACCCCCGGCGGGGCCCTGCCCACCCGCCCGGCTCCGGCACCGGCTCCAGCGGCTGAACTTGCCGAAGTTGGGGTGGCCGCGATGTGTCTCGCCCGGAGGGAGCCCTGACGGGCGCTGCCCGTCCCGAGGCCGCCTGGCTTTGTTGGGTTTTTATCGGTTTCTTTCCTTTTCCTCGCTGTTTTTCTGCCCTCCCGCCGCGGTGGATGGCCCGCGGTGGGCGCCGCTGGCCGCGCCGCCCCAGCCCGGGCAGGATGGTGGCGGCGGTCCTGGCCGGGCTGTCCCTGCTCAGCCTCCTCACCTGCGGCTACCTGGCCTGGGGCAGCCGCCGGGGAGGTGCCGGGGAGGCGCCGGGGAACCTGCGGGGAGACGAGCCCGCGGCCGGCGCCCCGCGCTCGCAGCCGCACATCATCTTTATTCTGGCCGACGATCAGGGGTTCAGGGACGTGGGGTACCACGGGTCTGAGATCCGGACGCCCACGCTGGACAAGCTGGCTGCCGAAGGGGTCAAGCTGGAGAACTACTATGTCCAGCCCATGTGTACACCATCCAGAAGCCAATTGATCACTGGAAAGTAAGTTTGCTACTACTTCGTCATTCACCTCTCCAGCCTAAACGCTGTCCCTGTTGGAAGGAGCACGAGTGAACCTGGCAGGCTCATGTCTGGCTTATCTTACGGGCAGAAATTGCTTCTCTGGTTCCCTTAAAACCCTTGAATGGAACGGACTTGTGCTAGGTTTGAAATAGCGAAGTACAAAGGTGTCACCCAGTGAGGCAGGAGGGTTCAGCACCGCGAGCTGCCCGGCAGAGTGCCGGAGCACACTGGTGCTTACAGCATCACTGCCAGACGTGCTGGTTGTCAAGTACCGTTGCTATTGCTGGGGAGCGAGCAGCTCCGCTTTGCTCTGTGATTTCCAGGGGACTCAGAGGAGGAGTTGTCTCAGGGAAATGCCAGCCCTGCGTTCTCTTTGTGTTCTTTGCAGTTTGGTCACTGGTCTTGCTGACATTGTCTTGATGTGAGTTTTTTCCAAGGGTTATCCTGAATTTTTGAGGTTTTTTGTCAGTGTGTCACCTGTGGATGGGCACAGGGAATTCAGGCTCTCTCAGCACTCTCATAGCTGCAGCATCTCTCTTGTTGCTTTGCAGACAATTACGAACTTTACTCCTAAGCCACTAAAATAGGTGCCTCACCTGACTGGTGAAAGCACTGGGTGGGTGTCATGTGCTTTGACTTAAAGTTGTGTTGTACTGTGGTCTGCTAACAAAATAATTACCCAACCTCAGGGCCTTCTTACATCAGAAGGTTAATGAGGATTAAGGGGGGGAGTTTCTGCATTTGAACTGTAGGAACAATTTCCAAATAGCTCCAAGTGTGGACACATTTACTCTGGAACAAAACTGCCTTGTTTCTGTTTAGCTTAACTCCCTTTGACAGGAACAGGGAACTCTTAAAAGAGCAAAACAAAACCAGAGGAAAAAAGTTTATTTTCTCCTTTCCCAAAGTATAAACAGGAACAAGGCCATGTTAATACTGCTGGTAAAAGAAACACATGTTAAATAAAACAAGCAACTGGCCTGGTGTCTTGCATCTCCCCATGGTAGAGCTGGAGATATTTCCCAGACTTGCTGGACCAGGGAGATTTGCATGGAGAGCTGACACATTATCTAGAGCAAGAATTCCACACAGGTTTTTGTTTTGGTTTTATTTTTACTTCTTTGTGCAGACTGTGTCTCGGAAGTTATTTCCAGACACCTCCTCACTCATTCACAAGAACAGAGTTGCCCTGCAGCAACCAAAGCAGCAGCTTTCAAGGGAATGGTGTGCCAGGACAGTGTTCAGTGCATCCTGGTTGTCTTTAAAGGCACGCAGCAGTTGGAGGGCAGGAGCTCGGCCAGCAGCACGTAGCCAGGCAGCTCTCTGAGGATGCTGCTTTGGGAAGCAGTGCTTCACAAAGGGAATGTCATGCTGCACAGCAATGACTCATGCAGCAGCTGCAGGAATGGGATCACCGGGTTCCAGTGGAACCAGGGTGCTGCTCTGGCTCTTGGAGACTGCAGAGATTGTCTAAACATTAAAAAGATACAAGTTAAGTATAACTGTAACTCAGTTTAATTTTTTTGCGCCTTCTTTAAATACAGTGAAAGGTAGGCACGTTCTGAGGAACCCTGCTCTTTTCATTGGCTTGTCAGGCGGAAATGGTTCTGCAAATCTGCCTGCTTTGGTTTTGGAAACCTTTATGGGAAAAAGAAATTTGCTTATACTTGGTCTTTATTTTCTTAGTCTGCTGGTCTAAAGCCCTTAGAGCTTTTTTTTTCTTTTTTTTTTTTTTTTGAATGTTGTTCTGCTTTAGGGAAAAAGGAGCTGTAGAGAGAGAAATACTTCTCATGAGTGAGAAACCAGGGAGGGATTGGTGAGGGGTTAATAGGCTGGGTAGAGTACTCACAAGGCAGGTTCAGAGAATACTGTTTTCATTCCTGCTGGAGGTAAACTTTGGTGACTGCTTTTAATGCCTTCTTAGGAGAGGTGTCTTAATTAAAATGCCAGGATTTGGACACTCCTAATCCAGGACAAGTGCTCTTATTTCTTGAGCTCTTAAACATGTTAGTTCTGGCTAAAGATCTGCTTATCTTCTGAAGGATCACCTGGATATTCCATGCCTCCCAACACACATCCAATGCTTAACATAGTACCAAAGGATAGTTTAGGTTGAAAGGGTGACCTGATCCAGCCCCCTACCATGGGCATGGACACCTTGAACTGGAAGGTGTTCCAAAAGTTACCTGTTGGATCAGTCAGATCCAGAGGGACTTGTGTAAATCAGTCATGAGGGAGCACTGACTCAGGATCCCAAGTGGAAGTTAAATTTTGGAGAAGACTTTGCACAGCCCAATTTCTGCACAGGGAAGGAGGGCTGGAGGTGACATGTTAGAAGAGGCAGAATTGCTGTTTTCCCCCGTGCTGTACCACAGTGTGGCAGCTGATGGGCTTGTCATCCTGACCACTTCTGAGTCCCTGTCTGCTTTCTCACACCCTGTGTGTGAGCCTTTGGCTACTTTCATTCCTTGCTTTCCCACAGTATTGTCGCTTTCCCCATTCACTCCATCCAAAACTATTACTTTTATGCCATTAGTAGGGCTGGCTTCCATAGCTCTTTATTTTGGGCTTCACTTCTGGGTGTGTGTGGGGGGTGCAGCTGAGCTGAGCCTCAGGAATGGAGAAGAAAGGCGTGAGCCAGTGGGCTGAGGGCCAGTGTGATGTGCTGGGGCCGTGCAGGGAGGTGAGGGAGCAGCTCTGCGAAGCAGCTGCGAGCTGGGGTGGCAGCAGGACCTGGGTCACAGGGTGTGCTCTGCCTTAGGCATCTCTGGGACACTGCCCGGCCTCTCCCACACCCTGCAGCTGGACTAAACCTTTGGTTGTCCCTGGGCTCGGGTGTGAGTGACAGAAATTGTCTCCAGATGAATTGTTTTGTGTGATACAGTATTTTCTGTGGTTGTTTCCTTCTTGAAAGTAGCAGGCGTGCCTCAAAAACGGAGTAATCTGAGCAGAATGGGATACCTGGCTGAAAGCCTGTAAGCTTAGATGAACATGTGTTGGAGTAGCTGCCATTATGCAAAGTAGTGATATTTGCTGGAGCAATGCTTAATTTAGCAAAGGAATCTGACAATTAATACTGACTGATCAGAAGGAATCTAGGCATAATATGCTGTGAATGCTTTTGGCATTATTTAGATACCTACTTCCTCCTCTAGGCTCCTGGTTTTCTGCTGACCATCACACTTGTAGCCTGGGGAGCATGATGTGCACTGGAATCCATCTGGGCCACAAGAAGATTCCTCATCTGTTCAGGAGCAGGGATCTCTCTTTGTAGAGTCTCATGCACAGCTGTGGTTACAGATCAGTGAGAATCTGAACTCCTTTTCTGAGTCATGGAAGCCCTGCACTAATCTCAGGAATGAGCTTTGCACTGTGGCTGGAATGCAGAGATGGAAGATGTTGGGAAATGCTGAAAGTCTGGGGAAATAAATCCCTTTTTTTCCCCAGGGATAAAATGGAATATTGAGAATTTGCTCATCCAGTGCAGCCAGAAATAGATTGTATAATCAGTAAGCATAATCTGAGTGTTATTGTAATATAAGTAATTATAACTCATTTCTAATTCAGAAATGTCACCCATTTATAAACACACATATATAGCTATATGTGTTAGGCATATGGCTCTAGGCATCCCTGTGCAGTGATACCTAGTTCAGCATTAAAAATGACAATGTTTGAGCAAACTAAGACTTATTTTGGCAAACAGGAGTGGGCTAAGTACTTTGAGTTGAAAGCAGTGTAGCTGACTTCAAGCAAACAGAAATACTTTACTCTGAGGGTGTGAATTCTTGGTAAGGCTCCTCTCTCCCTGTCTCCTGGGTGCATCCTGGCCCAGGCTGCAATTCCAGCAGTGTTGCTCTGGGAAGGAGCCAGTACAGTGGTGCGTGACTGGGAAGTTACCTGCTGTGCTCCGAGCTGCAGCAAAGGCTCTTGGAGCCTTGATGGGATGCTGGGAAGCGTATATCACACTCCATTAGATGTATTCCCTGCCCTGTAGTTAACAAAATATGAGGGCTGCACAATATCAGCCTTAAGTACCAAGTGGTGACCTGATACTTTATCTGCTCTGGAGTAAAGGGACTTGGCAGCCAGAGGTCCTGAGTTTAATTCTGATCAGTGTTTCCATTAAGAACTGAGATGATGAAATAAAATGTTCTGATTAAGTGTGCTGGTAGGATAGGAGGGCCTGCCAGCATTAAGGGACTGTAGTGATGCTGAAAATCATCTTGACAAATTAGAGACATAATCTGAAAAAAAGCAGAATTAAAGCCAGCAATGATAAATAGAAGATACTCTGCTGAATTCCTGAAGCAGGAAAAAATTTAATGGGCTGAGGATGATGATCAGCTCCTTAGACTGTATTCCCTTAGAAAAGTAACTGGAATTACAGTGCATCATGCACTGGGTATGAGGTCAACAATGTCATGCTGTTACCAAAAAAGCAAACATCACATGAGTTTGTGAGAATGTGGGGCCTGGCAGGTCTGTGCAGAGCCATTCTTCTCCACAGCTGGAGCACTTTTGCCCAAACTTGGGCATCATTCTCCAAGAGCAACGTGTGTATCATTGGAGAGCGTCCAGAGAAGGGTGATCTGATATCTCAGAGTGATAACTGGGGGGAAGGATCAGAAGAAATGGAGTTGTTTAGTCTGAAGAGGAGAAAAATAGGAAGGAACATGGTAGGTCTGTGCAGAGAGGGCATTGTGTGTGTTCAGTGTCATGGTGAGTGGTACAGGAAGTGAGGGGCATTCTGGAGCAGGGAAACTTCAGGTCAGATCAGAGGGAGAACCTGCAGGCACAGAGACTGTGAAACACTGGAATAGCTGGCTTTGAGAAATTGCTGGGTTTATCCAGCTGCAGTCATGAGGAATGATATGTCAGCAATGACTTTATGGGGTTGAGTCTGTCTTGGGGAAAAGGGTTGAGCTGGATGGCATCTCTTGCAGTCAGATTCATCTGTGCCTCATTTGAGGTACAGATTAATACAGAAGGGATGTGATCCTTCTGAGGGATGGTGTGAATAAAACACTGCTAAATGCCAGAAACTATTTCAGCGTTCACTCTGACAGAAAATTCGGTGTGAAAGTTTAATTTCAGTTTCCTCCTAAAAATTCCTGTTTTCTGCAACTTCGTTTTCTCTGGAAATTTTCAAGATTTTTCCCCCTAGGCCTCATAACTCTTGGAGTATGTCATTGTTTATTTCTGCTGACTTCTTTCAGGACCATTTGTGGGACGGCTGCCAAAGATGTTGAGGTATCTTTTTCCATGTTCTTATGTCTTTCACTTAGGATGACATTGTGCATACATACATACATATGAAGCACACACAGTGAACAAGTAAATAATTAAATGCAAGGACTTACTTTTCTTTATTTTCTTCTGCCTCTGTTTGCTCCCTGCTCTATGGAAAATTAGATCCAGGTACTGAGCTGCTCTGGGCTGTTAAGCTACAAGAGGTCTGTCCATATCACTGTAATTATTAATTGACTGCACAAAGGAGCATGTAGAGAACAGGAAAGGAAACTACATGCAAACAATCAAAATAAAAAGTAGCACATGCAGGAAGCAGCAAAGTGTAGGACAGATTGTGGTAACTTTTTCTTGCATCATTTTCTGGCAGCCTCTAAGAATAATGTTTGATAGTTAAAGTTTGTTGCATAGAACAAACAGCATTGCCTGACATCTGTAACTATATAGTGGATATTATTTTTGTTTTTCATTTTCCAATTTGTACAAAGTACAGTAAGTTGGAAATAAATTTAGAGAATCTGTGGTTGTAGATTGTGTTTAGTACAAAGAGTTTGTTATAGGCTTTTATCCCAAGGTTTGGTTTTGTTGTGTGTTTCAGCTGTAAAAGAGAAATTATATTCCATGGAAAAGTTAACCTTAAAATAATTAAGGAATTTAGCTCCTTTAGCATTGCTGCTGATACATGCTGTGTAATTGATGACACACAGTGCTGCCTGTGACTGCAAGTTGAATCAGTGGTGGCAGTGGACTCCAGTTCAGTTCTCCCTTTTCACTGTTACTCTTCCTTCATGGAGCCCTTTAAGTGAATCAAGATGGGAACCTGAGATGGGTGTCTGAAAATAAAACAGGAAATGAAAACATGGGGTCTGCTTTCCTGTCAAATATTTAGACCAAATTAAATGGGACAAATTAAATTAATGTTTTCACTAGAGCACTTTACCTTTCACAGAAAGATTTTCCAGATTAGTGAGCTGAAGGTCAGAAGAAGGGAAAAATCTGTCCACATTCTTTCTGTCTCTGTGACTCTTGTGTGGGTGATAATGCTTTGTCTTCATAATTGTGTGTATCTTAGTTCAGCGCTTGAATTTTTATTGCACTTGAGGTTTTAAGTTAATCTTTGAGATTTCCTGTTCCCCCCATATTTTTTGCTTGGCTTTGTATTGATTTGCAGTCAGATTTTCTGTGCTGAGTTGAGTTTGCTCCATTCTAGAATGTCTGTTCCAGAATGAAGGAGGTAATTTCACCAGACGTTTTCCAATTAATATAAATAGCACAAGGCAAAGAAGGCTGTGCCTGTGTGAGTGATCTTCTGTAGGATGTGCTAGCTTTCTCTGTATCAGTGAGCTTTTTATCAAAGCTGCCCAATTTATTAGTTTTCTCACTAAAAGCCAGTAGACCTGGCTGCTGACCTCAGCTTCTCTCAGTACGTGTAAATTGGGAGGCTGGAATGCAATAGGAAGAGCTCAGAAAAAACCCAAGACAGCCCTAATGGGTAACAAATGGAAAGGATTAATACAAAAGGTGTTTTAACCACTGAGGTTTGACTAAAACAGCTCTGTGGTCTGTGATGAAATTGCAGAATTTGAAATGGGGAACTTTACGTGCTGGCTTATAATAGGAATGCAGTTAAATATGTTTCATCATTCTAGTTGAACTGCAGTTGTAATACCTTAATTAGTGGTGTCAGCTATCACCTACATATTAATTCAGGCTGTTATCAACATATTATCAAGCTCAAGGTTGGAAGGACAGGATGTTGCTGGAGTTGGAAAACAAATCTGGGATAATTAAATACATTTTAGTCTGCTTCAAACACACAATTATCTTCTCGAATGCATCTCTGCAGATATTAGATAATAAGCATTGAAGTAGACATTATTAATATCATAAGTGTGTTGTGGCCCCAGAGCCTTTATTTTCAACCTTGGGGCAGAAAATTCCCATATAGAAACCAAACCTATCCCTTATTTTTCTTACACTTTAACACGTGGTTAATGAGGATGTTTGTGCCATGGCACCTTTCTCAATGTCATGGCACTCTGATTGTAAATGCAGGATTCAACTAAATTACTTTGGCTTTTAATGTCACTTATTTTTTTCTTTTTTAATTGAAATATTAATTCAGCTTTTTTTCAGTAAATTTTAATTCCACTGCATCCTCTTATCAGAATATTAGCTGTCTTCTAGCCAAATCTCTTGTGTCCATTTTCTGATTCAATCTACTTTTATCTCCACTTATGCATTTTAAAGCATTCCTTCCCTGAAAGAGAATTTTCTCCCATTATGAGATAACATTATGTAATTTTTCTTAGCATTTATAGAACACAAGTGGGTACCAAGGTACTGCTTTAGAGGCGATCTCTGTGATAATAAGCTCTCATGAGGAATGAGTTCCCTTCTGTTTTGAAGAGGCAGAAAATTATAAATTTGAAGAAACACTATAATTTGAGGAAAATGGGAACTGAAGGGAGAGGAGAAAATTAGTCTCAGGATAGGGGGAAGCAGTGTGGTATCTTTAGACTAAATATACTCTAATAGATCCACTGTTGCCTCACAAATTGTACCTCTCCAAATGTAATAAACTTGGTCAAAACAATATTTACCATCGCATTTTATATCCTCAGTTTTAGTTGTCATGGATCAGAGTTGATAAAGCCATAGAAAATGGGTTTGAGGGGACCTCTGGAGGTTGCTGAATTAGGTCTCCTGCCAACTTACATCACACAGCAGGGACACACTGACTTTATAAACTCTTCTTTATCATTTGTTTCCTCCTGGAAATAAAAAATATTGCCAAGTATTCAGGAAATTGGAATCTTGACTGCTAGGGAGTTCCCCAACTTTACCATGTTGCCAATTTTAGTAAAGAAAACTTTTTGTGGAGGTTTTTGTATTTAATTTCTTTTTTCTTTTAAAGGGCCAACTGATGTAATGAGGGACTTTGTTAATGACCACAGCATAATGGCAGCTCCTTCCTTAATTGTTCTGTGCTCCCATTTTCAAGAGCCTTCAGAGGAAGCTATTTCAGTCTGTTTGCTGATTTTTCTTAAGAGCAGATTTTTTTTTCTACTATTGTACATACTTGACTACCATGATTCCACATTAATTCTGATTTGCAGTCTGTTTAATTCTTAAATTATCTTAAGGTTCTGACTTGTCACAATAAAATTCTTGGTGGAGAGGAGGAAGGAACAACTTACTTCTGTGTTGTTGCTCCCCCTGTAGAAGTACTCTAGCAAAAAAAGAAATATTTGCTGCTTGGTTTATGGCCCTCTCCATTCTTGCCAGCTTTTCATGTTTCCTACTAAATGTGACCTGGAAGTGCACTGGGGTTTAATAGCCTGAATTTCAGCTGTTACCTCCTACAGTGCCTTGTCTTTACCAGTAAACTGATTTAATGGGATTTTTATATATGTATATATAGATGTGGCTTTTCCTGGCAAATCATTAAAGTGCTTTTGAATCTGAAAAGCTGTAATGTCAAGACGATTCTTACTGTTCAACGTGCAGCCTCCATGTATCTGAGTCATACCTGCTCACTCTGGTAACAAAAACATTTATTTTGTTACCATTAACCATGGTGAGTCACAGTAATGCAAAAATGAGATTTGTGGCCTACTCTGCTTTTCTTTATAAACAAGATGCAGCCTGAGATATCTTAAAAAGTTCTGTATTAAATGATTTCATGTCACAGTTGAGTTTTGGGGATACTTGGGGGACATTTCTGTTCCTTAATGAATTATTGATTTGCATAATGAATATACTTGGGGTCAGAAGCAGGAGGTGCAACCCAAGCAGTGAATCAGACAACCAGGATTTTACTTCCTGCCCTCGTGGTTGTCTGGCCAGGTTTGTGTGTTTGGAAGCCCTTGCTGTGGGGTGAGGGTCCCCAGCACCCCAGGGGGAAAGTGGTGAGCAATCTCCTTCCTCCCCAGTTAACCTGGAGAAAGCCGGTGCCTGGTGTGTGTTTTAGAAAATGAGACTATTTATTAACTTGACCTGGTTGCCAATTCCTTCTGCAACCTCCCATCCTTCTGGGGAAAACCACAGGAAATGATTGTATCCGTAGTAAAACCGGTGCTCTGTGAGACCCTCCCCTGCTGTCCTTCAGGATGCCTCCCTGACCTTTTTCACACCATCCCCAGAAAACACTCAAACCTTTCAGGTCATTCCAGAATTAGTTTTAAACGTTTGCAGCCTCCCAAACCACTTCCAGGCTTTCCTGGATACCAGCCCACCAGGATGTCCTTTTGGAGTCTTCTCTCTCCTTCCAAGGCCAATCAGTTTGGCTGCCAGACTTAAATCCATTCTCTTCATTTTTCCCATTATCCCATCTCCGGCACCAAGCAGAGGAACAGCCAAACCAAGTCTTCTCCACAAGAATAAATTGTCTCACCCTGTCCTTTAGTTCTCTAATTCTTCAGGTATTTTTTGGCTGAAGAGCAGACTGATGTGTCTTTCAGATACAATCAGAATTTATGTTCCTGTAAATCAGTTACTGCATGCATAAAGCTTTGTATGCATAAAGAAATAATATTTATACTTTCCTTATCAGTATCTTAAAGCTGGATTCATTATAGCTGATCACAGTTGCAAATGCACTTCAAGGGGTATAAAAGGTAATACTCCTTGCACAGTTCTGAAATTATTTTGAAACCATTAAAAAGCCTGTTGTCAAAGGAGATTTTGTCATAAATGTTTGATTTTCTACCATGTAGCTTTCCACCAGCGCTGTATTTTAAAACTGGAAGAGAAAAGGTGATACTATCAGGGAGGAGAAGGAGCTTTACAAAGGTTGTGCTGCTCCCAGGAGTGTTTGGAAAAGAAAACAAACCTAAGGCACTGGAAGGAGTTCAGGGATTTCTAATTAGATACAACATGATATGATAAGTGATGTGATAGGATATATAGAACATCATTCCCCTTTTAACTTCACCCTTCTGTATTCAGACCAACCACACTTCCCTGATTTACCCCAAGCTGGCATTTAGTTCTCTGCTACTGCCAGCCTGCCCTAGCAGTGCAGGGACGTGTGTTGCACTGGGGTTGACAGGCTGCTCTGAGAACAAGGTTTTCCAGGAAAGCAGATGTTCCTTGTCCTGGGCTCCTGTGGGAGGAACTGAGTGCCCTGGGCACAGACTCACCGTGTGCTGCTGGAGAACTGGTGCTCCTCAGCTGAGCTCTGTGGCTCCACTTCTTTTCCTGCACAGCCCTGTGTGCTGTGCCAGAGAGAATCCCAGCTGGACTCACTGCATGGTGCTCTCTGGATGCCTCCCTTCATGGCTGCTGAGCTCACTGCCCTGCTGCTGGACAGTTCTGAAGGATTTGTTCCTTTGCATCCACAGAAAACTCAAGAAAATGAAGTTTTGCAATAAATTATCATGTCTGTCCTTCTTTAGGAAATCATTAAAAATTACTGTTTAAATATGTGAATATAACTTTTTTACTAAAAACTTTCAGCAGAGATTTCCACACTTCCCCCAGGCAGTCTTAGCTCTAATTGGAGTTATATCACTTTTAAAATGTCTGACTTCCATCTTACCTCCTGCAGTTCAAGCCTCTGGTCTCTTGGCAATTTTCAGGTGAAGGACTTACTTTGCTACAAAAGGTGATAAATCTCCTGTACATCTGAGTCTATTATCACATCTCTGCTCTTCCCTTCTCCAGCCTGAGTAAATTCAGTTCTTCCCATCTTTCCACACAGAAAAGGATTTATATATACCTTTGATGGCTCTTAATGTTGAAAAGGGTTTATATACCTTGGTTTATATACCTTTGATGGCTCTTAATGTACTTCTCTGAACTTTTTATATCTGGGCCTATTTTGTATTGAAAAGTGTCATCTGGAACAGGACACAATGTTCCAGTAAAAGTTTGACCAGTCCTGCCTTGATGCCTTGTTCTCAATCCCAAAGTTGCTAAAATATTTTCACAGTTGAGTAATTGGAAGGCAGCACATCAACTCCTTTACTGGCATGAATTTACCTCAGCAGAAAATCTGGGCAAAGCGTCTGTTTATCAGAGAGTGTTTGAGGCTTTTCCGCTGCTGATGGGTAGGAAATGTCACAAGAACAACAGATCTTGTTCTATTTTTACCAGTTCAGCTGTGATCTGCCAATTAAACAAGCTGATCATCCTTCTGGGCTCGTTCTGAGAGAGCTCCCACGTTCTGTGCAGTGCAGGGCGAGGTGTGCTCCAGCCACACCATCCCATGGTAGGGTAACAGCCAGCTTGGAGCTCTGTCCCCTTTCTCAGTGTTTGGATACAAAGCAAATACATTTCTTTCCTCTAACATACCTGGGAAACCTGTGTTTTATTGCCTTGTTTAAAGCAGGATGACAAGTTTTCCCTAATCCCTTGTGTAGGTCCCAATAAGACAAAGCTTTTTTCCACAGCACCAAGTCATTGCTGACTCACCCTCAGGCTGGGCTACCAACAAACCCCAGATCTTCTTTACTGCAAGAAACTTAAGTTAGTGCTGTTGATTATCCCACCCCAAAAGCACTGCTCTGTGGTTATTGTAAGTGAATTGCCTTCTGTTCAGTTCAGGTTATTCTTCTAATTCAATTTCCTTTTGCATTTCAACTCTCCAGCAGGCAGTGCAGCAGCTTGATGAGTACAAATTTACAGTCTGAACAGGTTGTGGAATTTAATCTGTATAAATTTCACCTTAAACATATATTCATAACCCCTATGAAAATAATCACTCAGAATGTAATTAACCCAATTGCTTTTTCTAATTCCTCACAGATGTACTGTAAGAATGAAAAAGCCTGCAGCTTAAATATATTTATTCCAAATCTTTCATTTTACAATTTCAATTTGCCAAATCAATTTTCAGGGTTAGTTAAAGAAATCATATGGGCATATCATAAAATGGTTTGGGTTGAAAGAGACATTAAAGCTCATCCTGTTCCACCCCCTGCCTTGGGCAAGGACACCTTCCACTATCCCAGGTTGCTCCAAGCCCTGTCCAACCTGGCCTTGGACACTTCCAGGCATGGGGCAGCCACAGCTTCTGTGGGCAGCCTTTGCCAGGCTGTAAAATGTCACAGTAAAATGTCTTTTTCATGATGTCTTGGGCTTTTGGAGTTTTGGGTGTTTATGTGTTTGGAGTTTGTTTTGTTTCTGAGGTGTTTCTGCTCTCCCTTCTCTGTGTTTCTGGTTCATCAAACAAAATAATGATCTCGAGTTTTGGCGTTCCAATGTCAAACGACCCGTGCCCTTGTCCATGCATCCTGCTCTGCTGGAGTGTCACTGGATGTCACTGCAGGTATTAAATAAAGGTAACAATAGGCTGATTGTTCCATCTTCATTTCTTTTGGTGTTTCTCTGAGGGAGTGAGGCAGGCAGCTTCCCCAATGAGCAGGCAGAGCCTTCTCTGTGGCTGTGGTGCTGTGCTGAAGCCAGCAGGACAAGGCTGGAAGGAGCTGGGAATCCAGGCTGTCCCGATCTCAATCCTGATTGTGGGCCTGTGGCAGTGAGCAAGGAAGGACTTGTCTTTCACAAGTTGTAAAACATGAAGTTGCTGGATTATATTTCATCACAAAAAATGGTCTGTCTAACAGATCAAGGTGCTGGTAAGTCATATGCAGGGTCAGAAAACTAATAGGCAGCTACAGCTCTGGTATTCAAAAATACAGGTACATTTGTGCTCTTTAAAATTCCTAATTCTCTGCTGAGAAAAGACCTATTTAATGATTTAATGGATGCTGACATATAAAGAAATTTTCTTAAAAGACCATTTGAAGCTTTCAGGTCTTTTGGGGTAGATGTATGGTGTTTAACAGCAAGGACATTTCCTACAAAATTACTGCAGGGCCTTCATTAGGTTTTAAAGATTAGAGATGACCAATTAGACATGCTCCAGGTGTTTCTTCTGCTATAGATAATACTGATTTTTATTAGAATTATGACCTTTATTTGCTTTTGAATCATGTCCAGCAAAATGGAATTGTCACTCATTATCAGTGAATTGGATTTTGGTTTGGGAAATAACCATGCATGCTCTTATTTATGCATAATTCTCTTCCTTGCCAAAAAAGCATGGATTATGATGAAGAGGGGAAGAAAAATAATTCCTCACCCGAGTAAAGCATAAAATATATATCTATATATATCTGTAGATATAGATATAGATATAGATATAGATATAGATATAGATATAGATATAGATATAGATATAGATATAGATATAGATATAGATATAGATATAGATATATTGCCAGTTTCTTTTTACAAACTGGCATTATTGGAGAGGGCAAGGTCTGTTGCTCAGCCTTTTTTCTATGGAAAGTAAATGTGCTGTCTCACTTGAACTCAAGTCTTCTGGCAACCACTGTGCAGAGTAGTTGGCTTTAAAAAAACAAAGCAAAAGTGTACAAAGAAAACCCCCACCCTTGTGGAGCCTAATTCCCTTGGCTTACACCAGGGAAATTTTGAATTTAGCAAATGGAACAAGTGTGCTCCAAGCCTGATCTGTTTGGGAGCAGTTGATAAATTGTGTCAAAACAGTCCTGCGTACTTGGAATTAAATCCTGCACATTTCTGAAGAAACACTTGCAAATATTACCACTCTGCAGAAGTATCTGAAACAGTTGGTGCTGGTGCAACACTGGCCAGGCAGGAATGGAATTAAAATATTTCCTCTCTGCCGTCTGCTCGAGGCTTATCAGCTGCTGATGCCATAGAGAAACCTGGTCTGTCTATAGCACCCTGATCCAAAATGAAAATACTTCCCTGCATAAACATTTTTTAAAGAAACATTTCAGCAACTTGGGCTTTCACAGCGATGCTTTAATTGCAGTCAGTTTGTCTCCTCACAAAACTGAGCATAAAACTCAGCAGAAATAAAGATTTATTTCAGTGATCATGCATTCAGAAAATGTAATTTTATTTTTTATTATTTATTTTATTTTATTCTTTTTTGCCAAAGACAGTGAGTGGACTTCACCTCCCACCCTGTGCTGGGTGAATGTATGTAACCTGTGTGGGAAGGTGTGCTCCATGTTTTCCTCTGCCTTTCTATCCTGTCAAGGCAGTGATGCACCATCAGCCTCAGGGACTGGGAAGGTAACACTCTCAGTGTCCCTGGCCGTGGTGGAACCAGCTGATCACTAAGGTTCCTTCCAGCCCAAACCATTCTGTGATTCCATTATTCTATTTTTATGGTTTTCCATTGGTGTATTTTTACACTGATACATCTTCAGTTTGTTATCTTGATGCACCTAAATTTAGGAGCCAGTGAAGCCTGTATTCACAAGATTTTATTTAATACACACGGTTTTGCCGTGGTTAAACCAGAAATAATTCATTAAAAACAAAATGTCATTCCCTTGAAGATATAATTTGATATACCTCTTTGAAATAAGAGTGTGGATTCTCTTAAATAGCTTGCTTAGTTAAATAAATCTAAATAAACCCAGACAGTCCACTTAGGCAAGGAGTAGGTGCTTGAAGACAGGAAGTACATGCAAAACAGAGAAATGTACACACAAAATTCTAAATGCAGCTGAACTGTGTGTTCTTCCCATTTTCTGTCCCCTGTTGGGATTGTGTCTGTGTGGTACAACTGGAGACTGGCATGCCAGGAACATGACAGGGAGAGAACAGATTGCTTCCCTTCACTGACATGGAGGATTTAACCTATTTAAGGCACTCGGGTGTTAGCACAGAAAAAGCCACGCCTGCCCAGGCTGTGTGCTTTGCTGATACCACTTGTTCTGAATTCACACCTCATCAACCCATTATCTAAGGAAATGAGGAAGAAAGGAACCGTGTCTTAATTGGGGTGGGTGGATGATAATGCCAGGCAAGCAAGAGGCCAACCTGTGCCTGAGCCAACAGCAAAACACTTTCTGGGAAGGAAAATATGATTCTATAACCTGTGATTGTCACCATGAACACTGAGAAAGTCCCTGAGCCATGGACACTGCAGCTTTTTGGGCCTTGTTTGCTACTTCAGCTGCTAGCTTGCTTTAGGATGGAAAACTGCAATGTGCAGGCACAGGGTTTAATTTTTGTCTCTTCTCTGCAAGAAAAGAAACTACCTGCAGGTAGAGAAAGGTTTTTTAAAAAGCAGCTGAAGCCATGGTCATAATTGGGAAGAATTTTGAAGTAGGAGTTAAGGCAGGAGAAGTGGAATTTTTCAAGCACATTCCTAAGGGAGTGAGTGGGAGAAATCATTCTGTCTGCTGAGAGCATGAAATAATGTTTGTGCATTTTGGGGGGTTATTAGAAGGCAAAGTGCACTGTGATTCTGTTTGTTTAGCTACTTAATTCAAATCTATCTCTTCCATCTATAGGCTAATCAAGGGCTCCATAGTACTCAGGCACTTGAAAATTTTAACCTTTGTCAAATTATTGTTTGGTTGCATTTTCTTGTCTCAGTAACGCGCCTTGGAAATGGCAGATTCAAGGAGAGAATGGGAATTTTCTTCTCTTTTTCATCCCTAGGGAAGGCAGGAATAAAGAAAAGTTCTTTTCAGCTAGAATGGATGGGCAACATACAAAGCTTTTTATTTTGTTGGCTCCAGTATTGTGTTTCTTGCCAGCAGAATATCTGCAGCTATAGTAGCTATATTCTTACCTGTAATATAGGTGATAATAGGGCAGGGATGGTCTTGGAGCAGCCTGCTCTAGTGGAAGGTTCCCTGCCCATGGCAGAGGGCTTGGAACTGGATAAACTTTAAGGCCCCTCCAAGCCAAATCAATCTCTGATTCAATGGGCCCAGTAAGGAACCCCAGTGACCCAGAGAGGTTTTTATTCCAGCACATAAAATCCTTAGATGTGGCTGATGCAAAGGGTATTTATAGGCTCAGAAGGAATACTGATGAGAGATTTTTGTGGAGCAAATGAAATAAAAATGAGGTTTATTCACAAGCAAGTGCTCTAAATCATGGTGAAGCTAGAATCTTAATTTTGAGTCCAACTGAGAAAGAGTGGGAACAGCCATTTCAGACCCTCTACAGGGAATACAGGTAATCTCAGAAGAAATGGAACTATTTCCTTGTCAAACCAAGCCTTCCAGCTTAGATCCTGGAACTGCAATTGGCTGTATTTTCAAGCACAAGGTTTCATCCTTCATCTCATAGGAATGAGAATGAAGACAGATGGAGGGAAGCGAGGGGGAAGGAAGAAAAACAAACAAAGGCACTTTTCCTGAACTGGAACAGTTTGGAGGATTCTAGAAAATGTAGTCAATTTGCAGAGGTATTTACCAGTGTTGGACTGGGATAGTTCCATGGGCTGTGTTAAATGCCTCACATTAGATATTTATTTCTCCTCAATACTGGGAAGTCTTCTGCACTTTGTGAAACACCAGATGTTAACCTGGGATTGCCTTGGAAGAACCTGGTGTCACAGGCACCTACAGACAATTCCAGATATGCAGTAAGATCCATAGACATACCTAGCCATTATTTTGCTGGTGGAAATCAGGATTTACATTACTCCACACTGAAAGAGGAGCTGTTCTTCCCTTTTTCCTTTTAATGGTTTATTTTTTTGCAGGGGTGGGTAACTAAAAGCATATAAAGAATGAATTAAAAGCTGTTTGCACTTTATGCCTTTAATATATCAGAATGCCAGTGTCTCCAGCAAACTCACTATTAACATTAAGTGGAAATTTATTGTCCTTGGAGTTGACTTGTAGCATTGGCAACAAACAGAATTACTGTTGTGGGGTTTATGTTGGGTTTTATATGACAGCCCAGGATGATGCATTTCTCAAAGCACTTGAGATGCAATTTCAGAGAGGCAAATGAGAATCAGTCAATGGGTCAGAGCAGCACAGTTCAAAGGCCCATAGTTCATAAAATATTTATGTGCTGTTATAAAAGTAAAGAGGAAAGGGAGCTTATGTAACATACCAAAAAAATGAAGAGCCAGCAGAAAACTTCCTCTCCCATCCCACAACTGAACTAAACTTACATATTTCCAGAGAAAGTGTGTCCAGCCATGGCTTTTCCACAGCCATCCCAGGATGTCTGCCATTTCAAATCCAATAATTCAGTTCTTTGCTATTCTGTTGTTCCTAGAAGGATGCATCATGTCCAAGCTATGCTCACTGTGACCAGCTGCAGAAAACTAGTTAGCCACAAGATTTTTTTGTTGGTTAATTTGGTATAATAATGTCATCACAAGGGAAAGGGGGAAGGAGGAGAACAACATCAGAAAATATACTGGATGGTTTAAATTTGGATGACATTTTAAAGAAAATCACTCCAAAACACCACAACACACCTAAGCAGAAAAAAATCCTGACATTCCAGGCAATAAAAGCCTTAGAGGAAATTTTGTTGCCTGTTAGCTGGCTCACACTGTCCTTTACACTGTTTTTGCCTATTGTCATTCAGATTTTTTAATTTATCTGGATTTTTAGATAAGTGTCTATTTGGTTTTAAAATACTGATCTTATATTGGCTCTATGTCTAAAATATTATGCCCTGAAAATTTTAAAGGAAAATATAAATAAAATAATGAAAGGCTTAGTTTAAACTTTTGGGTAATGTTGCTAACTGGAGGAAGCCCTGTTGGAATCAGAGAGTTCCAGTCTGATTCTGATGTGGTTTTTATGGATTTTTCATCTCTCCCTTCTTTTTTTGTCTCATTTCTCCATAGTGTTGTATAGCAGTCACCATCCTTACCAGGAGAGGTGGCTGCAGTTTCCCCTGGTGACCATCAGCACTGCTTCCCTCTTGAGGAACTAGATTAGATGAGAAACATGGGAGAAACTTCCCAGTCAGAGCCAGAATGCAGATTCAGCCCAGACTTTTGGCTCCCAAGGAATGCAGGCAGGGGCTTTACAGACCTTTTGCTGCTCTCCCATTCTGCTGCTGCTGACTCTTTAATCACCTCCCCTGCATTTTGATTTTGAACACACAGACTTAAGCCTGGGTTTGAGAAGCAGATGCTTGACTTTAACACAAATAATAGTAAAGTAGTCGGTCCTGCAGTTTGTCGAGCACTGCTCATGAAAAGCTGGGCATGAAATGGACTGCTGAGGAATGTTACAGCCATGCAGCCAAATGAATTCAAAATACATTAAGTGCTGGATGTTGAATAAGCCAGCTGGGGGAGTTGGTGAAGAACCAAGGCAGTGGGGTTAAGTTGCAGGGGTACATTAGTGGGACAAGTTGAAAATGTGTTTTATAGTGTGCACCCACTCCTGTGAGAAACCTGGTGATCCTGGACAAGCCCAGTGCTCTGACTGATGTATACAATATATATTGAGTTAGCAGTGACTTACTGCACTGACTTTGTACAGCTATGCACACTGCTGGCACTGATGGGACAATAGAGATAAGAATGTTGTCACCCAGTGAGCTGCCAGGCTGCCTGCAGGGCTCCTTGTCTCCTGTGACCCATGGGTGCTACACCATGGATTTGTTTAGGGAATGGCAAAGTCTCCTGCAGACAAAGCTGAGCAGATGCTTCCCTCTTTTCCCTTTAAAATCCCCACAATTTCTGAATTTCTATTCCCACACAGAGAAGAATGTTGAAAATAACAACAACGTGTCTAAATGACGATGCTTTGTTCAGCATTACACCATTTTGTTCACTTATTGCCGGGATTATTAACCACTGAAATACATCATTTCACAACCTGGACAGGACATTAGTGATTTGGAAGCTGCAAAATATTTACCACTGGTTGAGTAACTTTCCACAGAATTAACTGTGCTTCAGAAGAATGGATGGCTTATGATCTTGCTGCCATATTTTTCCAGCTAATGCTTGGCTCTCACCGGAAGCCCTGGGGTTGGAGACCAAATGTGGAGAAGCTGCTTTTCTGTGTTGGTGATAACTTCAGTTTGGCACCTCTGAGAAAACAGAGCATGTCCTTTTCATCTTGAAGGATCAGATTTTTTTTTAAAGAAGCTTAATAATGCAGATTGGGAATCAGTGGTCTTTTTTAGTGCCTGTAGCCTCTATTGATTTCATGGAGATTTAGGGACCTTTTGGAGAATCCCTATTTGTGTCTAGCTGTAAAACATAGAGACTAGTTTGTAAAATTCCTTTGGAAATGCCCTTAAACATCAATTCAAGAGCAGCCAGTTGTTGAGATCCATCCCATTCAAGAAAGCTCCTCTGTCACCAAGGAGTTCAAGCAGGTGTAGAAGCTCTATCCATACAAAGGTATCTTCTCAAGCCAGAGCTCCATAGCTATTTCATGAACCACACACTGATGAATGCTAAATGTGATTCCCTCTCTCCTGAATAACCAATGTTTCTCAAAGAATCACTACTTACACCTTTTATTTTTGACTTCTAATGAGTGATTTTCATTTTCTGGGGATGTTTGCCCTTAAATCCCTTCTCACAGAGTATGTGATGACAATATCACTGTACTTAAATAAATGTTTTCAGACAGGGGGAGAAAGCCCCATAGAAAGCAGCTGATGCTATCTCTACACAGATTCCATTAGTGTATTAGGAGTTGCTGGATATGTTGATTGCACACTAACAAAACTTTGTGTGTGTCCTATTTACACCTCACTTACTCTTATCCAGCTCACTCCATTACATGAGTCATTTTTGTGGTGTTTTGTCTGGGATCAAAATCACCTACTAGCATCATAAATAAGGCACAGCTTCATTAATACATTAACATTTTATAGCAAATATTTTATGTATGCTTTGTCTGCGTCTATACATAATTGCTAGACATGTAAGAGAATCTGTTTCTGGATTTTTGTTGGACCAACAGTGATGGGGCACCTGTTTCCATTCTGCCCTCTATTTTATGCTCCATTTTATTTCCAGGGATGTTACACCCCAGCCCTGGTTCCTGTTAGGCTTTTGGACACTGCCTCAAAGCAAGCAGCAAAGCAAGATGAGTGAGAAGCAGTGTGAATGAGAGTTAGGAGGGATTAGGGAGTGTGGCAGTGACATCCAAGAGAGCACTACTTGTTTTGCTAAGCCGGATTTAGCAGGGAAATAAAGAAGCATTTTTCCAAATCTCTTCATTATTCGTCGCACAGTGGCCTAGAAACAGATGTGCTGTTAACCTCTGTCCCATATTAACTCCAGTTTGTTCCCTTCTCTGGTGAGGGGGCTGAGAGAGAGGGAGAAATGCAGCAGGGTGGTGTGAGGGGGTTCACAGTGTCCATGCCATGGCAGCTTGCAGCCATCAAATGTGACACGGAGAGTTCTCCAGCTCCTTCACATTCCTGCTCCACAGAGCAGCCTTACTTTGTCCTGGCCCTTGCCTAATTTGGGCAGGGAGCAAAGGTAAATCCATTGCTACTGGAGTGGAGAAATCCCTGTGAAGTACCACAGAGCTTCATCAAGTACTGTTAGTGACAGGACAAGAGGGAGGGGCCTCAAGTTGTGCCAGAGGAAGGCTTGGGTTGGATAGTAGGACAAACTTCTTCACCCAAAAGACTGTCAAGCTCTGAAACTAGCTGAAGGTCAATCACCACCCCTGAGAGATTTAAAAGACACTTAGGTGTGGCACTTAGGGATATGATTGAGCAGTGGACTTGATCCTGAAGATCTTTTCCAGCCGTGGGTCACAGTGAACTGGTCATGTACCTGCTGAAGTGGCTTTGTTCCTTTGGAGTTCCAACATGTTGTGCTTTGAATACAGATGTTTTACTCCCTTTTTTAATGCTGTGCTGTACAGTGTGTGCTATTAAAAATTGTCACAGAACTGACTGACAGCCCTGCAACACTGCTCCCCACTCTTCTCCCTGTGCTACAACAGCACACCTACATCCACTCAGACACTGGCAGTGAGAGCAGCTCCTCTGCACGTGGAATCTCCTGTGAGTAAACAAAGATGTTCCATTTCCCTCTGGTGTCAGTCAGGAACGAGTCACAGGGGACCCAGGTTAATGCAACACCTCATTGATCCATTATTTGTTTGGGAATCACACACAGTGCCTTTGTTTTGATCAAAACTGAACTTGAATGTTGCGGTCAGTTCTGAAAAAGGGATTTCAATACAATATTTTGCAGATGTATCAGGAAATAGAAAGAGAATCCAGCAACCAGCAATATGTGACAGAACTGATACATAACTGCAGGCAATAGTTGTAAATAAGCAGGTGCCTGTAAGCCCTGTATTTTAAGTCCAGTTACAAACTGGTTTAACATCAGAGTGAGGCTCGTTTGCATCCTGCCACCTCTTTTATCAGGACTAAAAAGTCCATTTTGAGCTCTAGCTGTGTTGTGCAACAGGCATAGTTCCATCCCTGCTCAAAGGCATGAGCAGGACAGTAGACTCAGAAACTGATATCAAAGTGTCAGAAGGAGCAAAGAACTGGAAGTCAGTGGGGATGGTCAGGCTGAACACTGTGCAGCACCCAGAAAACAGCATTTCTTGGCTCCCAGCCTACCCTCCCTGCCTCCCTCCCTTTCAAGGCAAGGTTATTCCTCTCACTAATGAGTCAGTGCCACTGCTGTTGCCAGTGAATGTCAGCCCAGAAAACCAGCATTACTGTTAAGAAGTCATATTAGAGTGTTTTTTCCCCAGATAAAGATGTTCTTCATGTTTTTAGGGCTGTAGCTTTTCTGGGAAAATGACTCTGGAGTGGCATGAAGCAATTGTGGGTGGTGTGTGTCCCAGGATACCTGCAGGGACAGCAGCAGAGGGCATCGCTCTCTCATTGCCAAGAATGCCTCAAATGAGGGTCTGGGTGGGCCCTGCAGCCTCCTAAAAAACCTAAACTTGGGCTGTTGGAGTGAAAGGCATAGTTCTGAATCACACATTATCATTTCATGTGCAGCAGCACCAAATGCCACTGGCTGAAATGCATAATGAAACTGCACAGACCTAGAGCAGGTATCCTGCTGTGTCAGGCTGCTGTGCCATACACCAGGCATGGAGGAGAAGATAATCATTTCCTTTTGATGCCCATGTACACGTTTTACAATCATGTTACGTGATGGAATGCATTAAGTAGAACAAATAGAATAACAAAGTTGAGATGAAACAGAAATAATCATCCAAGAATATTTCTTAATTAATCAGCATTCCCAATGAACCTCCACGTGAAAAAAGGAGTTTAATGCATTAATTCATAGGCTCATTTTGATGCTTTAATGATTGTGAGCAAAAATTTACCTAGAAGCCTATTCAATTGAAAGTGATGGAATTATACTCTTATTTAAATAGGTATATATTGATTAGGGGAAGAATCTGTTCTCTATCCTGTAATAGAATCTTGGAGATAGTTGAGCTTGAGACATCCCACAGAGCAGGATAATAGGAATATTATAAATACTAAAGAGAGGTGTAGCTGTTACCACTTGATCATCATACAATAATAATTTATCTCTAACTTTAAATTACTGTCTGTGAGACTTACCCAAGGATTCAAAAGAAACTCAATGGCCTATGATACACTTCTGCTCACTGAAGCAGTGGAACTATGATGTTCTCCAATGCACACTCAGAAATGCTGTGTTTATGTAGCAGTTGAGTGGTTAATAAAAAATTACAACTGTCACAAAGCTTGGATGTTGTGAAGGTATCTAAAGCACTTGAGATGTCTCTGAAGCACCACATCGTCCTAATTTTTTTCAATGTCATAATGTTCTTTAATTACAAAGCAATTACCTCTCTCAAATGATACCATATAAGCCCATGATGGTGGTTGTTAACCTGTATTTTGCATCTTGTCATTTTGCCTTCAGTCATCCTTGCTGTCAATTCAAGGTCATTTTATAGCACTTGGGTTGATGTAGGCTCTAAGTGCTGCATGTATGAATAGCAGATAAGGACAGTTTTAATTCAGAAATGGTACTAAATGCTCAAAATGAGTACTTTAATTAGAGAGTAATATAAGACAATAACTGTTTGGCTGCTGCCTTAAGGACTGCCATCAAGCCTGTCATTTTTATGAGAGATGTCTTCTTATGAAAGGCAACCATATAATGAATATCTTTCATGTCCCTTAGGTGCAGTCATTGAATAAATTCTTCCCATATAAAGATGAACCAACTTTCCTCAACTGTCACATAATTAGGTGGAAAATATTTCACACATGTGCATGACATGTTTTTATTTTTGGTCATGTAAAAACTCCTGTGTTATTAGCAAATAGTCTTTAGACAGAAGGAGACACTTTGAAGTTTGCCCTGTGTGTACCAGTGCCTGTTCTGGGCTGTTGGGACACTCTGGGGTGCTGCTGTCCCCAGCAGAGCAGAGAACAGAGGCTGGAATGAGGGCACCTCTCCCTTACAAACTGATGTGGGCTGCTCCTGCTCCAGCTTCACTTTGGGAGTACCTGAGGGTACTGCACACAATTTTCAGACTCCATTTATCTCCTTTTCTTCCGTTTTTTCTCCTGCAAAAATGCCCAAAGCGGGACTGCACATTCATCTCTAACTAATGGCAGAGTCGTTTTCAGTTTCTTTCCCTGTAACATGGTGATTAGGTGTCATATCCGCTGGGATCTGTTGTTGCTGAGAGCCCAGAATTTGGTGGCGAGGTCTGGATTTGTGGTTGGCATGCAAAGCATTTAGTCAAATTGTTTTCTTTCCGTGTCACTCCCGTGTAGACATGAAACCGCGAGCGCCGATTATGCAATCACACATTTCCCCCCTTTTTCCTAAATGAGTTACAGTGACAAAGCTGGAAACCTTGTGCTCTGTTTCCACAGCTGCAGCAAACTGGGAGCAAAGAAAACAATAGCTGCACACACACATGTGCAATTCAGCTGCTGCCAGCTCCCACATTCTCCCTTATCCTTGCTGTCCTCCCATTGGAGCAGATAAATTGCCTCAGTGACAGGAAAGGTTGGTAGCAGATAACCTGCCAGTTTAATAACATTTGGTAGAAAATTTGGGATTGCTGTATGAAAATACTAATTGCAACTTAATTTGGAGGGTGATTTAAAGTTCAAGCTTCTGGAAGCAGGAAGAGTAGCCCTGAGGAAACGCAGAGGAAGGTTTCTGTTCCTTTCCCTCCCAGCTTGGTCTCACAGCCAGATATTTTTCCTTTCAAGCTCACAACTCTGGAGACAACAGTTGCTTTCCTGCTGTTCACTGAGCTCTGCCTTGCTCCTGGGGTGCCAGTTGCATCTGCAGGAGTTGGGAAGATAAAAGAGAGAGGATCTGGTGCATATCCTGGAGATGTCAAACTGTTGGAATAGGGAGCTATGGAGAACAGCTTTTTGTGACACGGTTCCCCAGTTTTCAAGCATGTCTAGGTGCCAGGTGATAAATATCCCTTCCACAGTATAAACAATATCAGGGTGTAAGGACATTATTTAAATGAGCAAATATCAAGGCTAGTGTGAGATCAGAATTTCAAAATGATTCTGAGCTTGAGTTCATGCATCAAAATCCGAATGGCATTTGGTGAAATAAGGATACCTCAAATCCTGTAAGTCCTTGGAGAAAGGTCATGGGAACAAGACTGATAACATTATTAGTCTGCTAGGAAATTGCTACTTTATTTTTCTTGTCCTGAATTTGATGGAAGAGCCTTAGCTGATTTAAAAACAACAATGAAAAACTTGAAAGTAGGGCAAGATACAGAATCTTCCAAATGACATCTATGCAATAGCATTGCCAGAGTGATAAAACAGTAAATAACATGAGTTACACTTTTTATGTAAACACTTAGTTTAGAAGTAGATGCTTTTTCCTGTCTGATTTATAAGCACATAAAAATTCAAGGAATACAGCTGAGGATGAAATGAATGTGTGTGTATGTCTCAGTGAACACTTCAGGTTTGATTTGTGTGGGCTGACACAGTGAAAGTCTGTGAAGGTTTGGAGTTTGCATTTGCTCTTTAAATGTATTTTCTTCTCTGATCCATTTATACTCATAACCCACCTTCCCCCAAAATCCCAAAGTCATAAGCCAGAAGAAAGAAATGGTTAAATGATAGATAATGAATGATAGATTTTTTAAAGCTGAAAATGCACTTATATAGTGTAGGCTCCGGGCTCCTTGGGATAGGCTCTGAGCAGGCAGTGTTGCATGAAAACTTTGATGCTGACATTTAGAAGTGAGAGAGGAGCACTGTGGCTACACAATCCTGGCTTTGCTGCCATCAGTCAGAAGGGACCAGGACTTGCTGATGGCTTGGCAGCAGTTGATGTCAGGCTGTGATGGCTTTATCTGCATCTCTTTTAATCAGCTCAGCTCTACCCTCTGCCCCAGTGTCTCCTGGTTCAGCCCACCCCTTTTCCAGATTTACTCTGAGTTTAGTTTTAAAAACCTCAGTGCATGCAGCATGAAACATTTAGTTCTTATAGCAGACATTTCTGCTGCAGAGTCGGTTTTTTGTGATTCTTTCACGCTGGTCCATATCCAACATGCTCATGGTCAGGATCCCCCTGCCCTGCTCTTCTCCAGCCTGGGTGAAAGACTGATAGCAGAAGAGCTCCTGAACTGCTCCTGTTTCCCTGGCAGGCACCTTACAGAGCTGAAAACATCTTTGGGATGACTCAGAGTGAACATCCCTGCCCAAAGCAACACCTCTGTCAAACGTGTAGGGCTTGTGGGCTCCATGCAAAAGCCTCAGTCCGCTGTAAAAATGTCTTTGTTGTATCTGTTTTCTCTCACTGGTGGTTGGTCCTGCTTCTGATGGTTTACTGGGGACAAGTGGAATATTGGGATGTTGGGGTTTTTTCCCCCTAGTAACTTGGACCTCTGAGAACTGAGAGCCCCCAAAATCACATATTTCTCTATTTTTTACTCACCTGGAATTCCTCCCTTTTAAGTGTTGTGTTTTACAAATAGGTTCAGGTAAGATGTCAAAGACTGTTCTTTAGTAATCAGGCTAGAGTGTGTTGTTTTTAAAAGAGATTTTTTTTCAACATTTGAGCTATGCAAGTATAATAAAAATACATTTCCCTCATGTACTAACTAGAGCTATGCTAGCAAAAGTTCCTGAAATTGGAAACTTCCAACTGAGCTTCTTTGTTAATCTTCAGTGAGCCTTAAAAGAATCTCAGTTTGAAGACAATTAATTTAGTATTTGAAAATTGTGAGAGCTTGAAATCAATAGTGTTGTACATGCACATTACAAAATTAGAAACATCCCAGCTTCTTCCTCAGCGCAGAACCCACCCTGAAGTTAAGGGGGAAAACATTCAATAGAGAACTCCTCAGGGAAAGATTTTTTCAGGAGAGCTGGTTTGGCCTACATATGTGTGAGGCTGTGTAGGGGATGTGAGGCGTGCCAGGAGAATCTCTCTCCCTCCACAGACCCTCAGTCCTGCTCTCTGCTGCGGGGGAATAGCAGTGAAAGTGTGCAAAGATTCTGTCACTGATCTCCTGCTCTGCACATGAGAACTGGAAACTAATTCAGCACAACTGAGGGCATCACAAGGGGAAAGTGAAGCCTCCCAAGGAGAACACATTCCTCAAGCTCAGGTCTCACTGACTTCAGTGTGCCTGTGGTGATTTACATCCATAACACTCCAGCACTTCCATGTGCAGTTAACCTTCAGCAACTTAATGGTCACTGCACCTTGAGACTGGAGGTGGGAGTGCTGTGAAAGCCACTGCCTGAGCTCTGTGTCTAAATTAAACCAGGAAAGGAACTCATGTTGGAAAGGGGTGTCATGAGCTCACACTCAGGAGGGAGGATTTATTTGCTTATTTATTTATTTTAAGAACCCTCTGAAATATTTCTCTGAGCATCCAAGAAGCAAAGGGCTGTGAAGCCATCGGGATGATCCCAGAGGGAGGCCATGGCTTTAAAATTCCCCCTACAAACAAGAAAACTGCTCAGTGTGTCAGTGAGCCAGCACCGAGCATCTGCCTTGGCTGCAACCCTTATCACAGTGGGTTTGCTGTGAACATCTGAACAACACACCAGGGAAACAAAAACAAGAGTAGAAAATGCACAAAGAGCCATCCCTGAATAGTGAGGAGAAATTAATTTTCAATATGTGTCTTATTAGCTGAACATTTCACACAAATTTTACTCAGTTCCTTGTTCTGCAAATTGCAAATTTTGGGTATTCTAGAGGATACACCTATGATCCAGAATCTCAGAGGAGTAGGGAGAAGGAGAGCATAGCACATGCATATTAAGTATTCCCAAGTCTTGAACCCCTACTCTTTATGGCTCTCAGCAGTTAATGGCCTACATGTAAATAATGCCCATGAAGTCCAAAGTCCAGAAAATAATGAAATTAGATTCTGTGGCCTGTCAGCATTTGCTTAGATTTGGCTGGTAACTGCTGCTGAAATTCTAATAATTAATTCCAGACTATTCAAAGTCCTAACTTGATTTCTGCATTTGGGATTAAATTCAACCAATTTATTCTAAAAAAATGGAAGCTGTGAAATCTATAAGATGTATCTCCCAGGTATTTCATGGTAGTTGGTGAGCTCATGACTTCATCTGCTAGAGAACAACCCCAAAATCAGCATCTGCCTCTTAATCCCTTTATGGTTTGCCTGGTTCAGGTTTTTTTCCTCTTGCACAGTCTAGAAACAGTTTCAAAGCAGTTGTTTTGAGACATTTTCCTATTGCTATTAATGCCACTTGCTTCCATATCATCACTGTCTTTTGCTCCAATTACTTTGCTTTTCTATGAGTGCCCTGCAAGTCCTTTGAAAATGAAATACTTTCACTGAAAAAGTAATGTTGGCACATAATGGATCAATTACAAAGGCATGTGGTGCAGGAAAGTGAACAAATCCTGACCATTTTTGTCATAGTGAACAGTCTTCTGATAATCAGAGGCTGATATTTCTTTGAAGCATTGCTGCACTTGAAATATTTTGATTTTAAATGTATTGGTTTGCAGATTTCTTTTTTAAACACACGAGTATAAAAATGTGTCTCTTTGTCTGTGTGCCTATAGGTATATTCTGAAGCACAGCCATGCCAAAAATAGCACACAGACACACACACATCTGGGAAACACACCAAAGTCTCCTGCAAAGAGGCAGCAGCAGGGACTATGTGTGCATAGAGATGGATGTATGTTATATGTGCATTGTTACCAGCATATTGAATATAACTTCCTGAGGGCACTGCTGGAACAAGATCCAGTGCTGAATGCCTGGATGACTGAGGCTAATTCTTGCTATTTTTTGGTTCAATATTTGTCAGGTCAACAGTGTAGGAATGCTTGGATCTCTAGTTGAAAAGCCCTCTCTGGGGAATCTGCCTGGTGTTTTAGGAATTCTTGATGGGAATTAACGTTGTGTGACTCTCGTGCTTTCTGTGTAGGCATTACCTGCAATAGGCAAATTGGTTTGCAGTGTTTCACAGATCCTGTGCCCTGTTCCCCTCAGGCCCAGCTCCTCAGTTTTCAGAGAAGGGTGGGAGAAGGATCCTGATCAGAACAAGGGTCCCTTTAGAGAAAATCCTGACTTCCAGCAAAATTAGCTTAATACAGAGAAACTGCCCAGCTGGAGCTGGGGAGTGACCTTGTGATCAAGGAGGCTGTCAGAGTTAAGAAAGCAGAAACTATTGGCCAAAATGGCCAAGTGGGGACAAGGACTCTTCCAGTTCGATCAAAAATTGGGAATTTACTGAAAGGATTTAACAAGATGGAGGAGAGAGAAGGCGAAGGAAATGAAATGCCTTGTGGACATAGTTCCCTGAGGAGTCCCAAACATGGAATGAGCTTAAGCATGGGGCACTGCATGGCTTTCCTGGTTGTAGTTTACCTGTTTTAAGAGGAGAATATTGTAGCTGAGCCGTGGGAAGGATGTGGGACTTGTGTGTGCGTGACATTTCTTCCACAAAAGCGATGTGTGGATTTCAGGGTGTTTTTTAACTCTGTCCTGCAGCATCTCCTGCATTGTCAGCACCAGCCTGTGAGTTTGGGGACAATTGGTGGCAGGGCTCCAGGTCCCCAGCCCGGTCCCAGGGACAATGCTGTGCAGAGGGGCCGGGGGGGCAGAGCACAGCAGCAGCTCTGCAGCACGCTGGGCCCAGAGCAGCACAACACCCAGAGCTTCTGCAGGCAGTTAGTGAGACCAGAGCTTCTGGTTCCGTGGAAATGAGCTCCAGAATGAAATGGGAGTTACACAATCTGTGCTCGTTGCCAGCCATTAAAGACAGCTATGGCGCCTTCGAAGATCTTGGCCAGGAAGCCCTCATGAAAGCAGGCTTTAAGTTATTTATGACAGGCAGAGCCTAATGGTTTTAATTTTCTAGATTGCTCTGGAGGCCAATCAGATTGGCAGCACCAGCAGAATGTGTCAAGAAGCCCCAACTCCTGCTACCACAAATTAATAAGAACTGGTTTGGGGGGAGATGCACAGTATTGGTGGACCTGGCTGTTCTATGCATGGCTGAGAATTGAACCTATTCTCACAGTCAGGGAGAAGTTGTCTTTGGTCTTCTGTCTGCTGTTACATTCTCTTTTTTAACGTCAAACTGATATAAATATATTTGCCCTTGATTTTTGATTCTTACTGCTGCCTGTGCTGGATTAATTTTCTCATCATATGGAGGCCATATGTATTCTTTACACATAGCCTGTAGTGCACTGCAGAATTTATTATCCCATCCTTTAAACATACTGCTCTTACATGCTCAAAGCCCAGCATTTTTATATGCTGTAGATACGTTCACCGCTAGCAAATTACGAGGCACTGTAAAAATCGTATTTATCCACATAATTTTCTATAGTCATTGTTAAATAGAGACATGTGGGGGAAGGAAGGGTGCCTCAAAGTGCCTGTGCTCCTGTATATGCAGGTATTTTGAGTAGCACAGATCATAGAGGGAAAGATTTCATCCCACACTGAGGTGAGGACGGGTTTGATAGTGTGACCAAGCTGGTTTTTGAAAGCAGCACACACAGGCACTCTGAAATATTTCCAGAGAAGGCTGGGGATGCATAGGGATATTTTCTGTTAGGGTTAAGGCATCCATACACCTGAGCATTTCCTCCACCAGCCTGATGCCTGTCTCCTCCCACCTCCAGGTACCAGATCCACACGGGACTGCAGCACTCCATCATCCGGCCGACGCAGCCCAACTGCTTACCTCTGGATAACGTCACGCTACCTCAGAAGCTCAAGGAGGTCGGGTACTCCACACACATGGTGGGCAAGTGGCACCTGGGCTTCTACCGCAGGGAGTGCATGCCCACGCAGAGGGGCTTCGACTCCTTCTTCGGCTCGCTCCTGGGCAGTGGCGACTACTACACCCACTTCAAGTGCGACAGCCCCGGCATCTGCGGCTACGACCTTTACGAGAACGACAACGCCGCCTGGGACCACGACAACGGCATCTACTCCACACAGATGTACACGCAGAAAGTGCAGCAGATCCTGGCTTCCCATAACCCCAGCAAACCCATATTCCTGTATATTGCCTACCAAGCTGTCCACTCGCCCCTTCAGGCGCCAGGCAGGTATTTTGAACATTACCGCTCAATAAACAATATCAACAGGCGGCGATACGCAGCCATGCTGGCCTGCTTGGATGAGGCCATCAACAACGTGACCCTCGCTCTGAGGAAGTATGGCTACTACGAGAACAGCATTATCATTTATTCTTCTGATAACGGCGGGCAGCCCATGGCCGGAGGCAGTAACTGGCCTCTCCGAGGAAGCAAAGGTACCTATTGGGAAGGAGGTATCCGCGCCGTCGGCTTTGTGCACAGCCCCCTCTTGAAAAACAAAGGGTCTGTGTGCAAGGAGCTGGTGCACATCACAGACTGGTTCCCCACGCTGATCACGCTGGCAGAGGGGCAGATCGATGAAGACATCCAGCTGGACGGCTACGACGTGTGGGAAACCATCAGCGAGGGCCGGCGTTCCCCGCGCGTGGACATCCTGCACAACATCGACCCCATCTACACCAAAGCCAAGAACGGCTCCTGGGCCGCCGGCTATGGCATCTGGAACACTGCCATCCAGTCTGCCATCAGAGTGAATCACTGGAAGCTGCTGACGGGAAACCCGGGCTACAGCGACTGGGTGCCTCCGCAGGCCTTCAGCAACGCAGGGCCCAACCGCTGGCACAACGAGCGCGTCTCCTGGTCGGCCGGGAAAACCGTGTGGCTCTTCAACATCACGGCCGACCCCTACGAGCGCGTGGACCTGTCTGCCAGGCACCCAGACGTGGTGAAGCAGCTGCTGCGGAGGCTCTCGCAGTTCAACAAGACCGCGGTGCCCGTCCGCTACCCGCCCAAGGACCCTCGCAGCAACCCCAAGCTCAACGGAGGAGTCTGGGGGCCGTGGTTTAAGGAGGATGAAAAGAAAAAGAAAGCAGATAAAAGCAAAGGTGCAAATAAGCAGAAGAAGAGCAAGAACAAGAAGAAAGCGAATCGGAAAAAGGGGCAGTCGTTTCACTGCCGGTCACGACTTGCTGGTGGGTAAACTGTAAGCAGGCTCCTCGGCCAGGCCCGAGTCAGCCTGGCCCCACTTCTTGAACTTCTGATGGAATAGACTAGAAATGCCAGTTCTGCACTATGGATGAAAGTTGTCATCTTTTAACTTTTGTCTCTGATTTCACCAGCACAAGATACCTTAGCACTCTGAGTGACCATGTGACAGACTTTCTCCTCCACGGGATGAGTGGTCCTCACCCATCACCAGACACATTCCAGATAACAGCAGCCATAGCCTCATGTTTAGGGAAACTTAGCTTTGATGGACAAATGGTGGTTCCTTGCCTTAGTTAGCTGGAACCTTTGGAGAGCATGGAGGTGTTAATGGCAGATGTTCTCAAGCTGACAGGTGGTTCAGAGGGAGAAAGGAGAAACAAAACCCAAGAGCCTTTGTAGGTCAGTAAGTGTTAGTCATCAACCTATGACGTGTTTTGATACAACACAGCAAAAACTGAAGCCATCAGGGGAGCTTTGTAGAGGTGCTGGGGAGGGGGGCATGATAGGAGGAAAGCTGCTTTTAATTAGATTTTGTCCATCTTAAATAAATCTGAAATATTTTTAACATTTCCTAGATGTGCTGAGCTCCCCCCATTTGCAGTAAAACACATGACCAATGAGCACATGCCACGTGCAATTTATTATAGGCATAGACAAAACCACCAAATTGCCAAAGTGAATGTAGTATTTAAATACTTTAAGATAACTTTACAACAGTATGTAAAAGATATAATTTATTTTACAGCACAATCCTTATTTCTCTTCCATTAAAACTTCCTCGCTGGTGCAAGGTGCCCCTGTGGGTGCCAGGGTTGTTTGGGTTCTTTTAACGCTGACTTTTAAAATTTTATTTCCACCCTGTCATTCAGAGTTTATTTAACAGATTCATATCCTCAGAGTACTGTAAACCAAGGAAATACTGTATACACTGCTAGGATGAGGAAGGAGAACAATTCAGGTGCGTCACTGCATTATATATTTGCCTTCAGTGGTTTTGAATGTAAAAAAGGGTTTATTTAATTTAGGAGTCCCATGGATATTGTTCAGTTTCTGTACAGAAGCTAGGCCATCTTGCTGTTCGGGGGAAAATTCTACTTTAAACCTTTTATTTATGTACCTATTAAAATAGTTTATTTTTATGGCATTCATAAAAGCGGTCTGCCTCTTTTTTGCATCCAAGATAGCAATTCTGGCCTAGTTTGTTTTAAACAAACTCAAGTAAGCTGTTTTATTACTATTCTTTTTGGTGCAGGGATGTTTTATGACATTTTGCTTCTGAAACAGAATTTCTTCTCCTAACACACATATCATTTGAGACATGCTTCAAAGCTTGCCCTTTTCCAGGATGTCTGCATGGATGATGGATGCAGGGACTGGCTGCACATTCCTGGTGATCTGTGGTAATTGATAAAATGCACACACACATATAAGCTTCAAGATGAATTATGTTAAGTAAAATTGATGATTCATTTGTTGAATGGCTGTAATGAATTTTGGTAAAATTTCAGATAAGACTGCTTTTCAGCAGTGTGTCACTGAAGTCAGAAATTATATTAATATAAATGGATTATGGTTAAAAAATTGAGTATTCCTAAAATCAGTGCACACAGAAATCCAAATGAAATGCAACTGTCCAGCACTCCAGCAACCCCTGACTTTTTTAAAAGGCAACTAACTTCAGGTACATAGTGCCAAACCCAGCAAACTGCATACTTCAAGCTGTCAAGCAGAATAAAGCTGCCACTAACAAAAGACAGAAACTAGTCAGGCAGCTCTTAGAGTTTCTCTAATGAATATAGTAGGAAGGACACAGAAATGGACTTGGAAAAGTACATATAAATAATAATTATAAAAGGATGGTGTGTATCTGCATAAGTGTTTAATATTGTCACTGTTATTTTTCATGCTGTGGGGTCCTTAGGATGACTAATTAATTCCTTAGGAATCTGTCTAGCTCTTCTTCACATCCACACATTCCAGTGAGTAATCAGGAACCTGGATGTTCTCTAAATTCTCACTTTTTAAAAATATGTGCCTTTGATGTCCTTAAGAGAAATGAGAATAACATACTGAGATATTGTACTCCAAAACGTGATCTATAGAATTCGTATCTTTGAGAAGATACATTTAATTTTCCAAGGTAATTTTTAAAAGGCAAAAATTAGGTGTATAAATTAAACTATATACAGAGAGAGACTAAGATATTTTAATTTATTTTGTCATAATAGCAGCAAGGCAGTGTGATAGAATGTTATCTTCGTAGAATTAATTATTGCCCTTTTCCCTGAAAGTTTTATGGTGGCTTTGGCTTTCATTGGACCAAAGCAGTCAGAGAACATTATTCTCCGACAATATTTTATTCTATAATTATTTATATCTGTTCTCTCTCAGGCAGAATGGGAGTCCTTGAAAGTGCAAGGTGAGCAGGTGAAACCAGTGCAAGGCAGAACAGTGGATCAGTTCTCAGTGAGTTAAATAAATGTGCCACAAGAGTAAGTGCTCATAGAGTAAACAGCGGGAGTACATTTCCAGTGAATTTGATATTTTGATCTAGTAGAGGGCAAAAGTTGGCTTTAGAGTGGGGCAGAAAATAGCCACAATTTAGCTGCATTCCTGAATTTTTTGCTGGAATGCTCCTGATGTGAAAATACCCTCCCTGCTCTCACACACCACTTGTTTTCTCACTGCAGCCGCGCAGCAGTCTCTGGTTCCTGGGGGTGCTGCTCAGCTCTCAAACCCCATTCTCTGTTTGCTGAGCCCTCAGTGGCTCATACACTGTCCCAGCAGGATTTCACAGCTTATTTACATCTGCAGGTATCTCACATGCCCAATCCAGGGGAAAATTGGATAGCTAAACACTGGAAAAGAGACCTGGAGAAAGGCTGGGTAGGGGGCAGACAGTGAGAAACATTTACTTAGGATTTTTAAAGTTATCTCAAACTTTCTCCACACTCTGTGCAGGCACAAGGAAAAGGCAGGTTGGATACTAACTCTGATCTGGTCTTAGTGACAACCACACCTTCACAGAGCCAGCCTATTCTTCAGTAGAAGGATGTCTTTTACAGGTTTTCTCAATTTTATTTTAAAGCACTCCACAAATAATTTTCTAACGGTAAAATAATTTTAACGTCATCAGTGCCTTTTAAAGTTTTATTACCAATAATATCGTTGTTATTATTATTATTGTGCTGTTGTTATTTAGTTTGACATAAATTTGGGAACAATACACTCTTCCACAGTTACAGGTAAAGAGGAGTGGAAGGTAGTGCCAGGAATGGTGAGTAAGCCAGAACTGTCCGTCTCTCCCTGGGGGTTGTCCTGGGAGATGGGAGGGGATGGCTGTGCAGTTGTGAAGCTCAGCCAGACTTACAAACTTTAGAGCATGAAGGCACAAAGAGCTACTTGGCAAATTTTAAACACCACCCAAAGTAAAGCACTTCACAAACTTGAACTTGGTAAACTTGAACTTAGCCAAACTTTAATTTGTCCAGACACTACAGGGCACTTATTAAAGCATTGCCTGGAATTTTTTGGTTTGGTGTACAATGTATTTTGAGAAGACGGTAGGAGAAAAGAGAGGAAGAAGAAGGAGAAAGATGTAGGCAACACCCTGGGATGCAGTGTGCTCTGAGCAGGCTGTGAATCCATGGCAGAGGAGCCCTCAGAGCTCGGGGTGTGTGCTCTGCTCTGCTCTGCTCTGCTCTGCTCTGCTCTGCTCCCCTGGGGCTCCTGGGCAGGCGGCGCTCTGAGGGTCCCTGTGGGGCCACACGGACAGACGGCGCCATTTGTGAGGGGACAGTGACATGGTGGGTAGGGGAGATGGGGGTGGTGGGGCCATTGTGGGTGAGGGGACAGTGACATGGTGGGTAGGGGTGGGGAAGATGGAGGTGGTGGGGCCATTGTGGGTGAGGGGACAGTGACATGGTGGGTAAGGGTGAGGGAGATGGGGGTGTCGGTGCCATTTTGGGTGAGGGCATGAGAGAGAAACTGTCAGAAACAGTCCACCATGTTGTGTCAGGCTGTGGGGCCGCTCCGCCATTTTATGTGGGGCTGTGGGTCGCTCCGCCATTTTGTGACAGGCCATCGGGTCACTCTGCAGTTTTGGGTAAGGGCATGGTTCACTCAGACATTTTCTGGCAGCCCATGAGATCACTCTGCCATTTTGTGTCAGGCTGTGGGATGTCTGTCATTTGGTCTCAGCCCATGGATCACTCCACTATTTTCTGTCAGGCCGTGGGGTCACTCCACCATTTTGTATCAGATACTGAATTCCTTGCAGTGTAAATGGGGGTGCTGGATGTCCCAGCTTCTACTCTGAATGTGGTTCAGGAAATTTCTGAGAAAAGAAAGAAAGAAAATTACTTTTAGTTTGTTTTATAGGATTTATTTTTCTCATCTAAGGAGATCTCTGAACAAAGGGCTGTTCCTTTGCTGACTGTAGATGTGCACGGTACTCAAGTACTGGAAGAAGAATCTGCATGTTGGTTTTCAGTATGTTACACTCCCAGATTAACACAGGTTCCTTTTGTCATCTGCCTTTAAACCCAGTGAATATTCATCAACAGCGTTGAGGCAAAGTGAGTAAAATCTGGTTTACTTACAGACACTGTTAATTATACTACCAATGTTAGGTCTATTTGCCCATAAGGTAACATTAGCTCAGAAAAAGACACTGGGATGTACAATGTGCCTGTTTGCTGATTTAATGAACTGTAGTCTCGGGGCAGCAAGAACATTTCTGTTGCCATTCTCCATCTTTTATTTTCTCCTTTCCAAGAACAGGCAGAGTATGTGTATTGGGGAAAAAGAAGAGTGTAAGATTTAATTTAGCAATTAAATAACACAAAGTCCACTACAGCATTCCAGTCTGTTCAGAGGAATACTCAATAATGAACATGATTTCCTTTCTGTGGATCATAAGTCAAGGTCTTGATGAAGTGGAGGATTTGTGTCAGAGACAAGTCAATGTGAAAATACAAAAATGCTCTTTTCCTGAATTATGCTTCCTGTTTTCATCTCTGCCAAGCAAGCTAATAACAACAAATTCAAATACAGATAACCACATGAAAGAAGATATAATTAAGTATCTGAATTTAATTTCATGGTTCAACAAAAGTATAATCCATGATATGGTTTAAAGTTATTTCATAAATTCCATTTGTTTCAGGTATAATCAGGGCAAGGTTACTGAAGTTTAGCTTGTGACTGATGTAAGAGAACTGGTGAACACCTGTTACTGTGAATTTCCATAATGAGGGGAGAGCAGGGTCCTGAAATGTCATACCGGTGTAGCCTGAAAAATACTTCTTTATAATTCCTTGTAAATATCAGTGTCTGAGTAAAAGTCAAGTATGTAATCGCCTGAAATCAGTGCAGGCCATGATGTTTGTTGTTGTTCCCTAGATTTGCTTCAAAAGATCACTTTTGAGCATTATTTGGCAGTGTATTCCTCATTAAATGCAGCTTGCTTCTGCTGGTTAAGTGAGCCAGCATGGGACAGCATGCAGGAGAAAGTCAAAGCCTTACTCTGAGTGCAGCAATGGTTGTACATCAGCAGCATGCAGGGCACAGTTTGGAAATGGACATCACCAGTGTCAGAATATCTGTATGGATTTCCCAAAATCCAAAGCAAGAGGCTAATTCCTTTTAGATAACTGCATTTGTGGTTTTTGAGATGTCTGGAAGGGAGGGAATGCGATGTGGAGGGGAAGGATGGCCCTGTGAGAAGATGAAGAGCACCAAGCTGTGACTGCTGTCAGACTTTGAATGAAGAAATTGAACATTGCTTAAAAGGAGCATTTTGGGACAGTGAAGTGTATGCCATTAAAGAATGTATCATATATCATAATCTAATTTTTCTCTAAAGAAATACAGCCTTCAAAGCTCTGAATATTGGCAAAACTTGAAGTGCAAAACTAGTAATGTCTTACCTTTGGACAGCATACTGGTGTCTTTCTCTCACAGCATACTTTTTTACAGTAATTGGTTCCAGTTTTATTTTGGTTTTCATCAGCAGATTCCATTACATTTTGTCACTCTGGATGGAGGGGATATAGTTAGTGTTGATAAAAAGCATATTGGGTCAGTGTTGTTTATCTTTACCAAATTGTTTAGTCTCACAAGTGACCCCTAAGCAATCTCTTAGCAGACCCATTTTTAATGCACCTAAATAATTGATCTCTTATTTTTGTGTGGCTGTGGAGAATTTGAAAGAAATCCACAAAGAAGGATTTGAAAAAGTACAGAGGGAGCACATAGCTCTGGCCTTCAGCCCAGGTGACTTCAGCATCTTTTGTCTTTCAGTGTGATTTCTCTGAGGTTTTTACTGCTGCTAAGACTTTTTTCTCTTCTCTTTGCAAGGAAAAAGACTGCACGATTAATTCTGCTTTCAACACTGGATGTGAAAGTTTGCTTAGAAAGCCCCTGTGTGGAATGGCAGAGAGAAGGGCAAGAAGTGCCTGCTTTTTGTGAGGAGGAACACACTGTGCTGCTTTCCCTGCCACAGCCACAGAGCCCTCACCAGCAGTCATTCAACTCCTTAGCCTGTGAGCATTCCAAGATCCAGAGTTATCCCAGGTAATGAGCACGCTGAGAGGAAGTGGCTCCTTTCTTTCCCATCATTTTCTTACCCTGCAGCCTGACTGAACTTGTGGGATGCTTCTATTGAGATCAGTGGAAAATTCTCAGCAGGCTGAGATCCCACTGATAGCTGTTTTTTTCTTGTGCTTGCCAGAGGCCTGCACGAGGACCTGTAGTAGGAGACAGTCCTTGAAATCCAGGTGGAGTCATGTCTTTCCTGTGTTAGCTGTGGCTGCTCCTCAGAGGCACACAGGAAGCATTTCCTATAGCATAATCCTAAATCCAACTAAATTCATAAGCATGCAATAACCATTCTCACTGCCCTGTCTGCTTACTCAGAATCCTTCTGAAATACAGTGTCTTTCCAAAGGCACAGGTTTCAGGTTGCCATTTCTTATCCTTGTCTTCAATTCCCATTTCATTGCTCAAACCCAGGAAATTCTGTTTAACTAGAAGGCAGCTGTTTCTTGAACTAACATGAAAAAAAGCATACAGTTCTGACTTAAATCAGAAAAACATGAAAAATCCATTGCTTCCCATTGTAAATCTCTTACAGTAGTTAGTAGCTGAGTTAGAGGTATAAATGCTTCTTTCTAGTTTTGATTTTTGGTCTGGCTACAGATTCCAGCTTGATGTTATTTTTATCCACAAGACAAAGAGTCCTTTGGCACCTGGTGTTTTCCTCTCATGATTGTACATCTGTATTCCAACCTTGAATATTTTTTTAGAAGCTGAACAGATTGGCTCCTTGGAGTCTAATCATTTTATGGCACTTTCTCCAGTTCCCAAGTAGGAGCTGGAGTTTTTTTGAACACCTTCTCCAGATTTTCAGTAGATTGTAGAAAATGTGGACATCAAAAATAAATAAAATATTCCATTCTTAGTGTCCTTCAAATGATGTACAGGAATATTACCTCCTGAGGAGACAGCCCTGTGGGCTGCATTGAGCCTAGAGCATCCCCTGCTGCTCTGGTCTTGGGATGGCACTCCCAGGCAGAGAACTGGCTGTGGAGTTTGTTCTATGTGAGGCAATCTTTTACTCCTTAGGTGTTGTTTATTCTTAGAAAGAAAAAAAAACCCTCCAAAGACTCGAGTTTGAAAATATCCCAGAACAAGGATTTGATGTTTTCTCACAGCATTTCCATTCTCTGTCTCAACCCCTACGGCCATTTTATAAAAGCCACCTGTGCAAAGCAGAAGGGGGAAATGTAAAAAAGAAAAAGGATACAGAATAAACTTTCTCATTATATTTTATATTCTATAAAATGCTCACAGCAGCCATGTCTGTATGTCTAATTCAGGAAAAATACACCTGTCTTTCTCTGATGATTATATTTTCAAAAGTCACTTTTTCCTGTTTCCTGATTCCAGAGGTAGGCTCTGTTTAATTCCCCCTAACTGAAATCAGAGATATTATATTTATTCAGCTATAGCCCTCAGGGTCTCATGCATAGCAGAAGTGTTTCAATGGTTGCATTTCCCAACAGAACTTGTTGAAGATCTTAGAGGTGAGTAATCAGTGCCATAAAATAGCTGCTCCATTTTTATAGTTATGGGCAAATCTTTGTTCTCATTTTCCTGGCTCCAAGTGCAGCGTGCTGGTTTGTCACTGCTGAATGAGGAAATTCACTCAGTCTCTCTTCTAATTCCAGATTATTCAGGCAGTAATTGCCTAGTGATACTATTTCCCCAAAGATCATTTATTTTATACCATGTTTTTTCACCAAGAACTTTCAGAACATATAACCAGAAGTAGAGTTGCAGTGCAAGGGAGTCAGTACTGCTGGAAACATTAACAGCTGGATAATGAGAGTAGAGCAGGTCTGAGAGTTGATAGTTCCTGCTGTGCACACGTCAGGTGAGAGATACACTGGCACAAAGGGCCATTTGGGGAGTTACTGAGGCAGGTGTGACAGCAGCAAACCAAGAGTGTTCCTTATGGGGAGGGTAGATGGAGGGAAGATCCACTTCAGGGGTAAAGTTATCAACGCTTTTCTTGTATTCCCAGGGGAAAAGCCATGTCAGGGACTCTGTTCTGTATTGTCTCCCAAGACAGAAGATTTCCCAAGGTGTCAAAGTGTGTTTCTGGTGCTGAGATTTATCCCACAACACTGTAACCTTAGTTTACCTTAAAGAAACAAAGGTATTTATGTTATTGTCCACTGCATTTATGCACCATGCCAGCTTTAGCATCTCCCACCCATTATCACCATGTTGGCTTTCTCCTGATTCACCCAGCCCTCAATCTCTCCCCCTTCTCTGGGATTTTACCAGTCTTGTTCATTGCTCTGTTCCTTGCAGTTGGGATTTATTTTCCTTGGAAGCAGCAGTGCTGTTCCCAGCCGTGCTGGCTGTGCTCTGGCCCTGTGAGTGTGTCAGTTTTTAAGCAATGAGGATGTTTCCTGATCCATAATGTGCAATAAACAGGTTACCCTCTGCATGGAAGATTAAATCCGTGCTTTTGTTAGCAAGTTGAAGCACAGGCTTTAGCTAAATTAACCCAAATGCCTTTGCCTGCCCATCTGTTTCCAACGGAAATGAATCTTGAGCTTTAATTATAAATCTCTTATAGATATTATTTTTCTTTTCTTTTCTATCCCAATCTGCCCTTTTGGAGATTGGTTGAGCTCTCCCTGTGTCGTCTGAAAGGTGGGTGGGATCACCAGCGTGGCTCATGGTGTGATTCATTTTTTCTATTAGCCTTCCTGTTAATGACTTTAAATCTATTTATGCTCTTGCTGCAAGTTGAAGCAAAAATCTGTGTTACCAAACCATGTTCATAAATTTGCAACAGATACATGTTATGAAGCAGTCTAAGTACAAACATGTTAAACCATATGGAAAATCCACCCCAATCTGGCTGAATTGTTCCAGTGTTTAATTACCCAGATTGTTAGAACTGTGCACCCTCTTTCTAATTGTTTGTCTAATTCTAATTTCCTGGTCTAGCCCTCATATCATCTTGTAATTCTTTATGTTCCCCATGAAGGTGTGCTTAGATTGAGACCAAACAGTAAAAACTCCTAGTCCAGGTGCTGATCTCCAACAAAATATTACTCATCTCAGTAAGGATTTGTCATTACAATGCTGTGTACTTTATTATTTTTTCCAAAGAAAGGGTGAAGTCATTCTCTTTATTTTAAATTAAATGGGCGACAGGGAGGGGAATACAGAGTGATCTGCACTGGGGTGTCAGGGGAGTCCTTGGTAGGATCCCCTCTGGAGCTCTTCCCTTTTTCCTGCAGGTAAAGGGGAGGTATTCACATCTCATGCAGTGCAGGGCAGCAACTCCTTATTGTGACCAAAAAAGAAGAGAAAAGCTCACTGAGTTACGCATCCTGGCACCTTTTCCAGCCCTGCTGGGGAACTTGGCCCTTGCTAGTCAGCACAAAGACCTTGAGCAAGAGAGGAACCTTTTGCTGCCAAGCTTTCCTCCCCAGCAGAGGCCAACTTGCAGCAGCACAGCGTGGAGATGAGTCAGTGCAGGATGGACGTGGGTAAACGCTGTTAGCCGACCTCTGCAGAGACAGCTGCACTTATTGCTTCACCCCAGAACCACAGAGCTGGGCAGCTGTTCAACACTCAGCACTGAAATCCTGGCCTATGTGCTGGTCTTCTGCTCCACCTTTTACCCTGCAAGGTTCAGTTCCCATCCCTCCTCCTCAGCTCTTGGTGCTTGCCATCAGTTAGGATCATCCTCTTCAAAGGATTTCCAGGTTAGAAGGGTGCCAGATTGACTTTTGATCTTCTTGAAGGTGCTTTGTCTCCAGAATGACCAGAGTAACTTCCATCAAAACACACTTTATCCAGACATTCTCATAGCCATGGCTTTGTTTGAGTCACCATCACCGGAGGGATTTAAAAACTGTAGATGTGACAGGAGGGGACACAGTGGTGGCCTTTCTGCCATTGTTAAATCAGCCCATGGGTTTTCTTCCTGTATGATTTTGCTCTGCTGAGTGCTTGTACAGAGAATGTATCTACACTAAGTACTGAAGTTCAGTGAGTGAAAACTATTCAGTCTGATTTGTTCTCATTCCTGCCCAAGCTATGTTCTTCCCTGAAAATACAATATTTATTTTAATATTTCCCACAAATATGTGGAATAGCTGTGACTTCTTCCTCTAGCATTCCTCATAGAGAAGTTTAGCAGCAGTTCCTGTGAAAAAAAGGCATCTGAGAAGCATGAGACAAAAGGTGGGATTGTATCTGGTACCAGCTCCAGCTCTCTGCACCTCTAGGAGAATAATAATCAGCTCTTGGAGTAAGGACTGTTCAGCTGGACCTCTAAATTTCTGGGCTGTGAAATGTAGAATAATACAGTAGCAGGAGATGGAAGATAATGACAGAGTTCCCCTCAAATGAAGGCTTTACACACAGCCTCTGGGAAAAAATACAGATAGAATTGGTTTATAAAGCAGGAAAGATGCTGAATAAAGTTTTGAATAAAGAACTCCAAGCAACAGAAGCATTTGTGTGGATTTTTATATGAGCAGATGACTTTAATGTATTCTCAATCACTGTCTGTGTATATTTAGAACAAAAACAGATATTTAGGCAGCAAAAGATAATCCAAGACACTTGTAACTGTTATGATGCAATGTTAGCAAAGTTACTCTCACAGTAACAGAAATAGTTATATTAAGTCTCCTGACTTCTGGACTTTGGGCACCTCTGCTTTTCCATCCATAAATCCTCCTAAATCAGTGACCTCTGGGTGTTGATGGCTCATGTTAGGCCCACTCTACGTACCAGCCTTGGGAAATGAAGCTTGGAAGTTCCAGTTGCTGTGCCTGGGGATGCAAGAAGTGTGCTCAGGCTCATTAAATCTGCAGGACTTGGAAGCTGCGCCCGTGGTGACACCACAGACAATGTTCCACATGAAACCCAAGCACTGGAACTCTGGCATGAGGCACATGTGAGTGCTTGGGAGCAGTTCCAGAGCCGACTCCAACACGTCTCCTTGTTTTTCATTGCTGACGAAGAGGTGGTTTGTACAAAAAGTCAGAAGTGAACCAGATGTCCTCGGGGAAGCTGGAGATGGAAATAGTTCTTGTGAGGCATCACACACACATGGACTGGAGGCTGCTTTGGGAGTTCCTCCAGACACCAACAACCTTTCCTGCAGGTTGGGGGAGCTGTCAGATGTGGAGTTCTCATAGAGGAAAACATCCTTACACATCTTCGTTTCCTTAGACTGAGAGAACAGTGCTTCTTCAAAACATGGATAAGCCAGCTATGCTACTGTACCTCTTCAGTTGTTTCCAGCTATAGGCAGAGATCCAGAGACATTCTGGATCCCTATGATGCATCCTGGATTCCAAATGAAGGAATCTTTCCCTTTAAGCCTGCTCATTTCTTCAATCTAACACAACTAACCTGAAATACTCTTATTTCTTTTAAACTCTGCTTCTCAGTTTGCTTTTGAATTGCTTTCATCTAAAGTGCGAAATTCCAAGTCACTGCAAAAAAGCTGTCTGAGGAATATTCTTGGCAGTACTGCTAGCAGGGAGTACAGGAAACCTCGCAAGAGAGTTGGTTCCAGCAGCACTGCCATCCACGTTTCACAGCTGCAGGGACATTCAGAGCAAATCCAAACACTGCCTTTCCCTTCAGCAGAGCCCCAGCTACCCAGGACACGTCCCTGGAAACGTCCAAGGCCCTGCTGGATGGGGATTGGAGCACCCTGGTCCATTGGAAGGTGTCCCTGCCCATGGCAGGGGATGGGTTGGATGGTCTGTAAGGTCTCTTCCAAGCCAAACTGTTTGGTGGTGCTGTGAAAACACTTGCAGGCAGCCCCTTGAGCTGCTCAGCAGTACTGCACAGCCTCATTTGTGCATGAAACACATTTTCTGTTACTGGTGCAGGTTCTTGAGTATCACCTTATCTAAAATGTCCTTGAGATGGAAGAGGTCCTCAGCACCCCATTTTGGCCATATGCTAAATCTAAGGAAATACCTAGGGTATTTCATATTTAATATCTTAAGGTATTTCATATTTAAGATATTTTAATATTCTAAGGGTATTTCAAGAATAGGAGATACCATTTTATGGCAGTAAATTACTTTAAAACAGAAAATAATAACCATGTGAAGGAATGTAGAATCAACAAGTACTTGATTGCACTAAATAATCCTCTTTAAAATTTTTCCTGATTGTCCTGACCTTTTCTTTTTGTCACTTAGATGATCTGCATGTTATGAGTTACCAGTTGAATTGGGTGCACAAACAATTAAACCCAGATCCCAAGCCTTCCAGAATGACTGAAGTAAAAGCAGATGACAGTAAGGAGACAGCTATGCAGTAATATTCACTGTCCAGGAAATAATCCATAGCAAGCTATAGAGAGCTCTAGGGAAAACACTAGGAAGAGGGAGTATACATTTTTCCCCAGTTATTATATTATCTTCCCAAAAAACAGGTCACACACTGTGTTTGTAGTAAGTAAAGGTAGCACATGATAAAGAAAAAAAGGCCTGTAAAAGTGTCAACATTCCAAGAAAGTGAAATCTTGTACCGTAATGCACACACACACACACACGACCAAGAGCCAGCTTTTGTGGTAAATAGTAGCTTTCTTTACAGGTTTTTATTCAGTAAATTTGAAATCTCTGAATGATGACATATTGGTCAACTTACAAAACTCACAAAAATCCCTTTTGGTCTCTTAACCCACCTGCTCTGGCAGCACACCCTGGCTGCAGAGGGCTGAGTGCTGCTTCTTATGCAGGAATCACAACTTGGGTCTTATTTATGTGAATAAATTATTTATTATTTCTCACACATCCTACCCTCTTGCTAATGCTTTTTTCACGGCTGCACATTTTTCAGGCTTCAGCCAAGTTCCTTGACAAGCATCAGTGAAATATGAAAATCACCACAGTGATTAGACAGAGATATAATTTACTCAACATATTCAAGATAAAAGAGACCACATAACCTTTTTTGCTCCTAGAGTGGATTTAACATCACAAAGAAGGAACATATGGTTTCATCTTTTGCTAAGGTATTACTTTTATTCTTTTTCCTTTGCCTTTTTTTTTTTTGGATGTAAAATAAATAATCCATGCAGAAAATGGAAAGTAACAGTGTAAGGTCTGAAAACTCTAAATCAAGCAATGGGCTGTGGAAGCAGAACTGTGTGGAGGTGAAGGGTACCCTCAGGACTTATTTACGTGTACCTAGATAATTTACTTTTGTTTTAAGAGTCTGCTTGAGTCCAATTATGGTCACTTTGCATTGATGTAACTGTCACACTTGATTTGTGTGCACAGTGATTGTACAAAATCACACACAGGTGAAATATTGCCTGACAGTTCCCTTGTATCTCCAGGAAAGGTTTGTTCTGTACCATTGATTTTGCTGTGACTTGCAAACTGATAGGAAGGTACAGGTGGGATGTGTACCTGTGAGCACTCTGGATCTCCTGTTAGTGATGCTGCTTGCTGGCTCTGACTTCCCATTCCAGGGCTAAGCCAGAGGCTTGGCAGTGTGGGAGCAAGGAGAATCCAGGCACAATGTGAAAGCAGCACCTTAATGCAGCAAAAGCAGCTCCTCAGGATTTGGTGGTGTGGAGTGCAATAGCCAAGGGATGAGTTGGAACAGGTGAAAGTTGCCCCCCATTCTCCTCCACCACATATGATAAGTGGGTTCTAGTATTGTTTTCATGTATTGCATGTAATCAAGTGTGGTTTTCCTGGGAAGGTATAGGAGTTGTTAGTTGGGAGTGGCAAGAATGTAGGAGAAATGCTTGGAAAAAGTTGGCCCATCCCAGTGAAACCCTGAGAAATTTCCAGGCAGGTGAGATGTAGAGGCACTCACTGGGCTATAAACTCTGATTGTGCTTTACTAAAACATTGTGAGATTTCTATTCAGTGTCTACACATGTTCAAAATGCAGTTTTACTTCTTTGAAAGATTCCATTCCTCTTCCCTCCAGCAGAACCTTAGCACTCCCCAGGAGCAGCTCTTCCTGCTGGCTTGGAAAACCATTTTACCTACTGCAAACACCAGCAGCCTTTGGAATAAACAGAGCTCCCAATGAGACCTGCAGGCCTTGGAGCAGGTAGAGCCTGGTGCAGAGTGACACAGTCACCCACCCACTCACACACAGGCTGCACAGATGCACACTCACCTCCCAAAACCCCCAAAATCTCCATTATTGCTCAGAAACAGTCAGCATAGACCACTGAAACTACAGGGTGTTTTCATTGCTTGGCAGAAATCTCAGCATGCAATAATATTTTCCCCTTGGAGTTTGGAGAGTAAGAGTTAAGAGAGCTCAAATCCTGTATTATTCTGGGCAGCTGTAAAGGAAAGTATTTTGTATTGCTGGAATTGCTTGAGCATGTACTTTAAATTGAAAGTGCTCACCCAGCTGAAGTGGTCTGAATTGAAGCTACCATCGTTGGTCATGAGCTCTAATACTTCACTAGTTTGATCAAGGAGAGGGGAAATTAGTACTAAAAAAGAAAAGTATAACACATATACACTCAGTTTCCTAAATTTGCACTCTTTTAACAGAGCAATTGTGGTGCATTTTATCCACAGAAAGGGAATCAAGCCCTTGTTTAATTCCTGCAGTGTTCCAAATATTGCTACTGCAACAATCTCTTATCAAATGTCAGTGGAACAGCTTTCAAGTTGATGTGAGCTGTCAGAGGTTCTTAGGCTTTCTGGTTTTCACTGTATTGGTGACTAAGTTGTTAAAGCCTAAAGCTAAAGGCAGCTTCTGCATGTAGCTACAGAGACAACATTCAAAAATATTTATAGTCAAGAATAATGCAAAAAGAGAGAGAATGAATATACAAGTAGTGGCTTAAATGCTTTTATTGCTTTGGTTTCTCCATTTCAGCAGCTGGTATGGCTGCTAGAGTCCTTTTACATTAAAAAGAAAAGAGAGAAGGAAGAGCAGGGTATCTGGGGGGAAATAATAAAAGAGAAAACAAAATTGAAGCTTTTGGGACAGTAATTATTCTTTCCAAGTGCAGCAATTCAAATGGGTCATAAGTGGGTCAAATAAAGATGAGTGTACAGAACTCCATCAGACACAATGTGTGCTTGTTCTGTAATTGTGTGGTCTAATCTCAGTGCCTGTTCCAGGGAGGTGCCCCAGATGCCTTGGTTATTCCGAGTGACAGCTGTCCTGTGGTGGTGCTTCCCCTGGAATGGCTGCAGGGGATCACATAACCAAGCTGCTGCCCTGCTATTCCCAGCTCCTCTCTGCTCCTTGTACTTTTCCTTCAGCTCAGAGCTTTCCTCTGCAGCCAGCAGAGCCCTGTGTCATGTAAGGAACACCAGTTATCTTTACCTACCCAGTCTGCCTCCAGTAGAGAGAAAATGGTAATGCTTCATGTTTCTTTCATGCCCCATCATAAATCTGTCACTTTGAAAAATAAAAAGACGGAGTTAAATTAATTACTCTCATATTGATTCCACTTGGCCAGATTCATTAGGCAATCCTATCCCTGCATAAACCCCCAAATACCGCTCTGGGTAAAACCTGGCAGAGAAATGCATTGGACTCATTTATATTTCATTGTTTTAAGTGGTTTCCTCTGTAAATATTTCATAGATGATGTATATATTGAGGTGAATAGCAAAGCAGAAAACTTCAGAAAACCTTGACTGCAAACTTTCAGGGTTCCTGATAGGGTAACCTTTCTTAATCAGAAAAGAACTAATAGCTCTCTCCTGGCACAAGCTGATTGGATTTTTGCAAATGGTGAGTAATTACCTAAATACCAACACCTATACATATACTTGATGTGCAATAATTTACTAATTAATAACAAACTGCATTAATTAGTAAATGGTTGCACTCAAGACTGAACCAGTGGCTCACCTGCACACAAACCTTATTATTCACATCAACATCTGTTATTTGAATTAGATTGAAAATTTAATTTCCATGCCTGGATGTAGAACAGAAGAGATACCCATTAATTTCTAATACTTGACAGCAAAAGCATTAATTTACTGTTTATTTAGTATTATTACTGCTCTTTTACATTTCAGCTGGTTCAGAGAGAGCATTGTGCTCCAAATTTGTAATTTGTAGAGAGGATGGAGGTGGCTCAATGTAAGTAAAGCTGTAGTAGCTGAGGGAGTAGTGACCCAGGAAAAGTCTCATGTGGTAATTGATAGCAAAACTAAACATCAGACTTGTAATCATTCAGGGGCCATCAAAATTAATTGTATTTGAGCCAAACTGTTGAAAAGCTTAATCTCTTCAGGGGAGGATTTGTGGAAGTGCAGTATCCTTCAGGGAACCATGCAAATCTGCCTTGCAATGGCCTGTTTCCTGAGGTTTCCTCAGGGATCACAGAGAATTTATAGGCAGGCTGTATTTTTTTGTAGTCACGCTGCCTTTACCAGCTGCACAAATTCTTCCTTGAATGACTACATTCCACAAAAGCAATTACAGAAAATGCTGGGATTCTTATTTTCATTGCCTTTAGTTGTTCTGCAGAGACAGATTCTCTCTGAGAAGTACCCAGAGCATGCACATTGTGTGAGGGGGAAGAGCCTGCCTCTTTATCCTTTGCACTGAGGGTATTTGGAAACTGCTGTTATGCAAAATAATATTTAAAAGAGCCTTGACTTGTTGTGCCTGTGTTGTGTGGGACTGGATACCCAAGGCCACATAGACCAGAGATTTAATTCCTGCTCTTATCTCTTCTTGTGTTGCTGCCTGGGAATTCATTACCTTTATCAATACAGAAAAATAAGCTCTTGTCTTTTAAAGCAACAGCACTGTATAAGAAAGCAAATCGTGACCTCATTTGTTGGTAGCAGTGGTGAGATGAACTGCAGCTCTGACCTATTTCTCCAGAGTTACAATTATCTGCAGTAATGGTACCATTTTGCTTCTTAAATCCTGGATTATTGTAATTTGAGATTTAGAGAAGTTCCTCTGTCTCTGGTTACAGACCTTGGTCCTTCAGGGGTAAGCCAGCATGAGGGATGAATGAATACACATGAGGGAGCAAAGAAAAGGCAGGGGATCAAGCCAGAAGGAATTGGTAATTTTCATTTTAGTATTTTAAATGTATAATTTAAGAAGTTGTCTATGTAACCAATACTCTTTTATTTCCACATACATATAAAATATGTGTTTATTTTAATATTTTGTATATATATTTTTTTTTTTTTAAATGTACTTCCCTATCCATATATGTCCCCACATGGAATGATCTAAACCAAGGTCACGTGGTGAGGGATCTGGGTTTTGTTCACTTGTCTGGCAAACTCCCCTTTGCTGAGACATGATCAGCCTCTCTGTGCACCATGGGAGTGATAAATACAAAAGACTTGAAGAAATCAAGTTCTTAGATATTCAGAACCAAACCCCTTGGCGACAGAAGTTGACACAGCTGCCTTTAAATCAATTTAATACTTGCTTAAATCAGTGGAAGGAAAGTGAATTTCATTGTGTGAGGATCTGGTATTTATAATCTGATTTAATTTTTTATTTATTAGCAGTGCATACAACCTTCAAGAACAAACTTTTTTCCCCCCTGAGTTTTATATTTATCTGTATCACCGAAATAAACAGAAAATATGTTCATATGTTTTCCTCAAGTCACATTTCCATGGTAAATTTTCAGCCTTCAGAATATGCCATTGATTCAGTGGGTTCTTGGCCATGGTTGTGTTTGGTCAAAGCTGGACTCGATGGTCTTGAAGGTCTTTTCCAGTCCCAGTGATTCCACAATTCCACAGGTTTTGTTGTTTCACCACTCAGGGTGCAGTGAGCAGCACCTGCAGCAACAAACACAGAAATCGTGAGTCAGGTTCTCACCCAGCACAGAACCAGCTCTGAAACCTGAGTTTTCAGCAGAAAAAGCCCCAACAAACCAAACCAACAAAATCAACTCATATCTCTTTACTTACCCACTGCTTTCTACCACAACTTCAGCTTTGCAAAACACACAACACCACAGCTCTTCCACAGGTATGTGCCAAATGCTAGAAACTGAATTCTCTGTTGTCACCAGGAGCAGTGCACAGACCATTCAGGCCATGGATTTCACAGCAGTTAATTCAGTCCTGCTAGTTTTGCCTGCCTTCATTCGAACAGGAATCATTCCCTTTTTGGTCACAGATCTACTCTGCAGAAGGTGATCACATAAAATGGTGTTCAGGGCTGGCTTTTCCTCCAGAGCCTTTCATGTGTCAGGGACATGCCCCGAGCACCATCCATGGAATACCTGGATTTTAAAGGGCTCTGCTGTGCCTGCAGGAGGCTGAGGTTGAGCAAGGATGAGTAAACTACAACTGCTTTTTGTGAGGGGCCTCGTTGGTGTTTGGGTTCCTGTGAAAAGTCATGAAGTTTTGCTGGGGGGGAATGGTGCTGGCTGAGGTTTTCAGGAAGAATTCATGGCTCTGTCCCTGAAGGGCTCACACACAGCCTCAGCATCTGCTGGCCTTGGAGAGGGATGCAGGGAGAGCACAAGGGGCTGGTGGAAAACAGGACACTCTTGGGCTGAGGCAGCTGACAGAGGTGAAAAATTGCTGCTGTTGTTTAAATTACTCTAACAAATTTTAAATCTTTCCCATCCAGGTAGCAAGGAAGGGATTGACATTGACACTAATGGGAAGGAGTTGCCATGGTTTGCCCAAAAATGAGGCAGAACTTTTTCTCCTGAGGGATATGCACTGGAAACAGGCAAAAGGTGGGTGCCTCAAAGTCACAAGGGAGTTTTGCTGTAAAAATGAGAACACACACTAAAATCTCCAGCACTAACTCTAAGAGTAAATCAAACATTTTCCTCGTTCCCTAAACACAACAACTCAGCAAATGCATCAGAAAAGGCAGATGAGTAATCGAGCCAGTCTTGGTTCACAGCTGTCCAGGGAATTTCAGGTACTCTTGGAATCTTGTGGCTCCTGACATGGCATTTCTTAGATAGGACTTTCTTTAGAATTTTCTTCTTCTTTTGTCTTCATACATTTTTTTTTTTTTTTTTTTGTGATAGAAAGGTATGTACATAAAGACACCTTCCACTCTATGATCAGATTGTTATGGGTATTACCATTATTAATTACTTTAATTCCCCTTAAAATATATAGCTAGTTTCAAGGGCAAGAAAATTAATGAATGCCCAATAACTAACAATTGCCAGTATATATTGAAATAAAATTTCCTAAGAAGATCAAAAGAGATCTTGTTAAAGACTGAAAATTGTGAAGTTGGCTATGAAGATTTCAAAATGGATAAGGATCACCAAGCATGCAGTAATCTAAAACAGACAAGTGTATGTGTCCTTTAGTATAGCTGTAGTATATGTACTAGTTGCCTTTTGCATGATTCAGTGTTTAATATTAAAGTTTCTAGAAAGTCTAGAAACTTTACATTAAATCCTGGATTATGAAGAGTTCCTATAGCATTTTTCAGCTGTTTATCTCCACTTTGCTAATTGTAATAATAGTAATTTGTTGCTAAGAAAAGCATAAATACATGTGTTACATTTGTTATTTATTGTTATTAAAACTTAGAGATTGTGTTGTGACATCACTACATCTTAAAAACAAAACAGATTAACTTTATAAAGCAGTAAACAGTTGATCAATTTTGAGTCAGATTTGAAAATAAGAAATTTTGACCAAAATAGGAGAAGGTTTCAAATGCTGATTAAACCCAAGTATGTTTAGAATCTGTGTCCAGCTCTGTCCTCTCCTCCTTTTTTCCATGCTACCTCAAACGTTAGTCTGGGAAGGACTGGAAATAAAATTTCTCTTCACCATCTGTTATCTGACATTTGGAAGAAGTCCTTGTTTGACTAGTAATTAGGAACAGTTGGGCTATAAATCATTAGCCTCAAATTTACAGATCTGGTACATTTTTAAAGGCAAAACAGATAATGCCCTCTGTGGAAAGGGCCACATCCACCAAGAAACAGAGCTCATCCAAGCATTCAAATATCAAACAGATGGAGGAACTTTCCAGGGAACATACACAGGGGAAAAAAATTGCTGAGGAATACAAGGTAAGAGGAGCTCAGCAGGGCCACAGCAAGTGTTAATGACCCAGGGATTGTCTGTTCCAAAACTACATGGAAGACACAGCTAGGAAGAAAAGGGTTCTCCTAACACAAACATCCAATGAGGAAATAGCATACAGCAACATGGGATTATCCCCCTAAAGATGAAATTGGAAAGGATTTCCCAGCCTAATTACATCAACTTTAAAAGGATCAAGTTTAGACAAAATATCCCAAAGCTGACTTGACAACTTGACAGAGGAAGGAGAAAATCAAAAACAGCCCCAGATGTTCCATGTCACGGGCGACTTCATATTAATGAGTCATGCACATTACATAAGCAAAGGACAGGGAGAGGACCACAGGAAGGTCACCCAAGAGCTCCCTGTTGTGTTGGGCACTGGGAAAACACAGAGCACGAGAGGAGCTCGAGCTCTGAGTCAAAGCTGGGGAAGTGCAGACTGCTGGGTCCAAGAGGGTGTCCCTGGAAAGGAGTCTTGGCATGCAGTGGGAGGGCAGTGAGAAAGGAGGGGAAGTCTGGGACCACCACAGAGCTTTGCTGAGGAAGGGCTGTGGGAATGGCACAGCAAGGCAGAAGGGAATAGCTGCTCAGTCAGGGCTGGGGACAGTTTGCTGGGAGTCTTCCCCTGGGGATGTGTGATGATGAGGAAGGAAAGTGCTAGCTGGGTCCTACCTGGTGGGAATGTTGTGTTAATCCAGTGCTGGCTGTAGGAATTTGTGGTGCTGTGGTACATCAGAAGGGGATGGATAGGAGACAAAGAGATAATACTCTTTTTTGGGGCAGAAATAGAGGAGGTAGATCTCACTGACTGCAGCAGATTGTGCTTCCAACAAATGTGAACAGCCTTTGGGTAAGAAAGCTGTGAATAATTTCTGTGTCTGTTTCTGCATGCTGTGTCAGTTGCTCACAGGAGATGATTAACATGCCTCAACACTGTCACATCTGAAGGTTATGCTGTGGAGGTCCCCTCCAAATCCCCACTTCCCACACACCTAAGGCACAGGAATTTCTCTGTGTGTGGGAATGCAGCAGGAACCCTGGCCATAAGAGGTGACTGTGTCTTTTTGTTACTGTGCATGGGATACACTCTGTACCCCATGGGAGTGAAAATGAGAGGTGGTTCCTCTCCAGACTTCCAGAGGGAACATTCTGCCTCAGCTGTGGCTCTGCTCTTTCCATCCTTCCTATGAATTTTATTTTCTTGCCCACTAGAGAAAAGAAATAGGTAAGAAAAGCCTAATTGAAGCAAGATTAATACAGTTCCACTGAGAATAAGGGAAAGATTTATTCTCTCCCTCCCTTCTACACGTCTTGCTGTAGACTCTGCCTCGCCTAACATGTGTACCTTTATTCATTTACTTCCTGCTGGTCACCTGGGAGAAGCCTTTCTCATGGAATTTATTGCCTTGGCTGCCTTGTTTCTGTCCATGCTCATAGTAAGATGTAGTGAATGCTCATGTATTTGTCTTATTCTCAGATGTGAGTGAGAGGGATTTATCTATGCTGAAAAATATGTACTTTTGGCTTGGTACAGCCAGGAGTTACCGTAAAGAAAACGTTGAAACTGGAGCCTCTGAGCTGGCAAGAAGTGTAAAGCTTTGGAAGAGTGGGACCCAGAGGAGCTGCTGAAATAAAGCATCAGGTTCCAAAGGAATGGGCAGCCTTGGGATCCTGCTCCATGCTTTTCTTTCTCTGAACCCACTCTCACCTTGGGCTGACATGTTAGCAAGTGACGGAGGAAGGAAATGTTTGTTTGAAATGCCTGTTTGATGAAAGGCTGGGAGAGGAGATGAGGAGAACACAGGAGCACAATTTAATTTATGTGTAATTGACTCAGGCAAGAGGAAGGAGCCTGGGCCAAGCCCTGTGTGCTGTGTGTTCTTGCTAAACTTGTCCTTGGGACTGGCAGACCAGAAAGCCCTTTACAGCTCTTTCTGGAAAGAACATATTTTTGAAGGTCACCCTGTGGCATCACTGTAATATTTTACCCAGGAAAGAAGCCTCTTTACCAAATTGTCAGACTCTCAAACCTATCATTGGCATCAATAAGCTCAAAACAGGCCCTGGGCCTTTTTCCCCAACAACTGCATTTACTGAAATTGTCTATACTTTTCTATATTCAAAATGTCATTTTCATTTTTACTTTTCAGTAGAGGAAGGCAGCTGTCCTTTGCTTTCTCATGTACAACCCGCCCTTGACATTTTACAACTTCACATCTTGCCAAACACAAAACTCCTGAAACCAAATGCTTTTGGGGTGGTGAGAGTGATGCACCTGGTCCTGCTTCCCAAACTGCTCCAAAGCTGCCAGGGACAGCATGGGGACCAAAGGTACATTGGAAAAGCTCTCAGTGTTTCAGCTCTGCTTGCCAAATGAATCTTTTCATGCCTTGTGCTTCCCTTTCTTTAAAGTGCAAATTTTCACTCATAGTCCCTGCTATCACCTTTCCCTTCTCTTAGCCCATGCCTGGGAATGAAGGGAATGCTGTTAAACAGAGCAAGGAAATGAAAACAGCAATATTTATCTTGCTGTACTGTGGCTTTCATTTCCTTCAAAGGCAGGCTGCTTTTTAACCTGCAGTTCTCTTTTTTTTTAGCCCAAGCTTGTGGTTTGGGGGGCATCTACTCGAAGTGTTTTTATTAAGTTCTCAATTGTCACTTCCTTCAGTTTAATTCTATTTTCTCTCACACCTCATGTTCCTTAAAATTGGTTTTGGCTTGTGGAACTGTCTCTTAAACACCAACTAAAATATACTGTTATTTAGTGCTGGAAATGGCTTCTTGTGTTTGGGGACTCTTCTGCAGTTTGTAGAAATCCTGGGGCTGTTTCAGCAATAGAGGCCTGAGGCTGCCATCAAACTATGGGTGGTTACTTCTTCCTCCACTTAGTGCTCAAGGATGTTCTTGTTGAAGAAACTGAGGGTCAATTCCTCCTTGTGTTTCAGTTTGTAGGGCTTTGTTCAAGACAGGGAGTGTCCAGTTTGTTGTCATCATGATTACCTACATTTGTTATATTTACTGGTTTTACTTCCCTTTTACTCATTTGCTTCTGCAAGCAGTGATTTACCATTTAATTTATAAAGAACAAAACCAACCCAACCAACCCCCAAATGCCACCAGAGGCAACTGCTGGTAGCTCAGATGGATACAGGTTAACCAAGAAAAAATTGCAAATGTGTTTATTTATCCCCTGCAATAGACTTAAATTACATCTTTCCTTTTATTAAGCAGCTCCTTGACATTTTTCTTGCCATCTTGACTCCTACTAAGTGATTTTTGTCTCCTCTTTCCTGTTTTTACTTTTCCGTTCTGTATCGGTTCCAAGGGTCTCCTTACCAGTGTATCCTTGGCTCACCACAACATGAGAACTGTCCAAGATGCCTTAAAACTTTTTACACAGCCACTTACAGATTTCCTCTTCTCCTGTGGGACAGGGAGGATTTCTATTAGGATCCTGAAACCAAGCCAGGGAGCAAACTGGGCTTGTGCATCTCTTCACTGCCTTCCAAACTGCCATTAGTCAGTTGATATGTGCAGTAAACTAATTTTGTACCATTTATTTGTTTCCCTGTATGAGCACACTGATCACATTTATGTAATACCTTTTTGGGGAAAGGAAATGAGATTATAATTTGGGAGTTGTTTCTGAACAATGATACTCATTTTAAACAAGAAAGCTCTGTTGCTGCAAGGAACTAACAATTATTTTCACCTCATGAATAGTCAGTAGTATTTGAAAATTATTTCCACTGATCCATCTCTAAATGAAGAAGTGGCATTTCTCCTCTCAATCTGAGATCAATGCAGAGAATTTATCTTAGTCTTCCCTGAACCATCCAACCTCCCAGACTAATAGTTGCAATCAGGCAGTGGGCAGGTCACAGATACCAGCCCTGAGGGGTTCTGGTGACTGTGAGTAAGCAATTTCACAGCAATTTTACAGCAAGACAGGTCGCTGAGAGACATTTTAACCTCAGCAATTATTTTTCACAATGCCAATGACATCATGAAAGGAGCCAGAAACGAATTCTTTTGGACAATTATAAGCAGAGATTGCTCTTGACCCTGATATTTATGGGGTGCCAACTATCAGGAGAGGTTCTGTGGGTCTCCAGAGAAACCCTGCCAGAACTTCAGAGAAGTTCTGAAATAGCAATAATCCATGATTTCATTGTGCATGGCTAATTGTTTTTCCTGAAAGAAAAGCTCATGTTTGGCAGGTTCCCTTGTAACAAGAAGATAGCAAAGGTTGTAAATCCCTGGACAGCTATTACTGCACAATCAGATGTGGTGAATCACATATATCTCCCCTGGAAACACAGTAATGTGCTGCTAAAGTCAGGGAAAAATGGGATTTGGGGCCTTTATGAGCTACACAGAGAGTCTTGAGACTGTTCTTAAGAAATGATTAGTTAGGAAATAGAGCAGTGTGATATAGATCAGTGTGAGACATGCAAATGCAAAATACACTCTGCAGAATGCTTTTTTTTTAACACAAAGGGACAGAAACACAGCTGTTCCCCACAGAAACAAATTATTTTTATCACTGTTTACAAATGAACACAGGTAAGAGGAAAAATGTTGATGAATCAAAAAGCTGGTATACTCAACTAATGTTCCAACCCAAACTTTCTCTTCTCTCAGGGAGAGGAAGGAGTCTCTTCTTTTGGATAAAATCCCAGTTAAGTCTTGGCTGTCTCCAGTTGGGTGTCTGAGCATCTAGTTTCCTTGTCACTTGGAAACAACTCTTTAGAGATGGGCTTGCCTTTGTCTTACTCAGATGATGGTTAAATGGGCCTTGTGGTGCCACAATTTTTCACAGCAGATATAGTATTTTTTTTCTATTTTAAGCAGGCATCGAGAAGGGCTGATGAGATATCCCCCAAACAATAATTATAATCAGATTTAGACATGTAATTTTAAGTAATGCGTAGAATTTGGCTCTACCATGTTTAAAGTAGAGAAAATCCAATCTGAAAAGCTGCCAGGGGGTGGAACAGGCTGATCTGAACAGCTCTGAAGAGCCATTCAAGGATGACAGGGAAAAGAAAAACCTGTCTTCTGATCAGAGCCCGAAACCAATGACTGAGAGAGGATGCAGCTGCACTCTGAACACAGAAATGGCATTAACAGCATTTGGGGACAAGCTTAATGGAAATTAAAGGATAACACTGGAGCTGAACAAATGGCTCCAAGCTGAAAATGGGTATGTGTGGGCTGGCTATGAAGCAAAGTTTTCTAACTGATAATGTTGTATTGGCTTGGAGTAGAATTTTAATCTGATTAGCAGGGGAAGGCGAGAGGGGAAGCTGCCCATACAATAGATGGCTGATACGGCCCAGAAACATCCTCCTGGTCCTCTGTGTTCAATCCCTGTATGCCTACAGCAAGGACAAGGCCTGTGGGCAGGCTGACCTGCAAAGGAATCAAGGAAAAATATGAGAAAGAAAACCAAGTACCTTGTAAATTCCTTGCTGAGATTTTCTGTTGCCTCAAATGTTTTCATTCGCATTGCAATTTCATAGATTCAGCCCTTTCTGTGCCTATCAATTTGTTTAAAAAGAAGTGAGCTAGCAAATGCTCAGTTAGACACAAGTATTTGTACATTAATTAAAGATGGGATAGTGAGCAAAGACCTTTTCTCTGATCCAGGATCTCCTGTGGAGGCCCTTTCATTCCCTATTGCTATTTTCCTAAACCACCTCTTCAGTTTGATGATATCCAGGTAGTTGCCAAGCTCTGAGGTAACCTCTCCAGAAGGCCTGGGCTGGAGAGCCAGCAATTAATGCCAGGCAGGACTGAGCCCAGGCTGCCCTAAACCAGCAGCTTCTTGGGGTGAACTCATTGCTGCTGGCAGCACTAAACACTGTCAGGGCTGTCACGGGCAGGGTTCAGTAGGAGCCCTTGCCTGTGTCCCTGCAAACACCAGCCCACTGCTCTGTGTGCATTCCTCTGAGCTGGGCCTGCACCTCAGGCACGCTGAAAATACCTCTGAGAAGAGCAGCTGCTCGTGTCTCAGGAGCAGCAGAAGATAAACATTCATTTCTTGAGCAGTTTGCCTCCTGTTCAGTCATTATGCAAATGGCAAGGTGCTTCTACCTTGAATCTCCCCAGTTCCTTGTTACTGCATTCACTTAGCTTAGTGTAACCTACATTTTCAACTTGAGAAAGATTCCAGCTGACAGGCATTATTTATAATGCCCAGAACTTCAACTGTGGCATTTGCTCATAAATAATTTGTATAAAAGCATATGCTTTCCTTTTCTAGAGACACAGGAGATAATTCCATTACCAGTAGTTCAGTTACTAAACATATTCATCTACCTTAAAAAAAAAAAAGTCTAAAAGGCAGAGCAAATGTGCTCTACTGAGGAAAAATGTTTGGGACTGATACTCAACCCTACTTGTTAGAAAAACACACTGTGAAAAAGTGTCTCAACCACATGTCTTTTTCACACCAGAATCTTGTAATGTTCCTAGGGGCTCCTGAGAATGGGCATAATTGGTAAAACTTCAGTGCATTACTGATACTTGCTGATTTTAATTTTTAAAATTTTTTAGAATCTGTTTTTTTGCTTTAAATATAAATGAGTAAGGGTTGACTTCAGGTAGAGCAGAGAACTGCATAGAACCACTTCACTTAATCTAGAAAATACCTTTTCCTCAAATCAGTGGTTTCAAGGTCAAGTAGATGTCTTCTTGTTTTTAAACTGAGATTGGGAAGGTGATGAGAGAAACAATACAACCAGAATCCTGTATCCACAACCTGAAGTTAAGAAGAAATCTTACATCATGGATAAACTCATTTTCCTGCTGAGGATGGGAGAGCTATTGTTGTTTATACTTCCAGGGATGTTAAATTACAAATGCAGATGAGAGCTGGATCTTAACACTTGGGAAACAGCTTTCTGAACCCTTTGGCAGGGCTGTTGGACTAAGCACAAAGCTTTTATCTCTCTGAATCTCTCAGGGCATATTAATCCTTCACTTAGAGGTTTGTCAGATGAAAAGCTGCTTGAATGGTTTGATATTTTTTTAATTGTGTCTGAATTGTATTGGTGCTGTGTACAGATCACATAGAGCCAGAGACAGCTCCTGTGGGGTGTGCAGGACACAGTGCTGCCCTGCTGCTGGCTGAGGAGAGCCCAGCACCTGCAGCTTCACTGCTGAGCCCTGCAGTGGGGTCTGGCACACAGCCCCCTGTGCAGGGAGCAGTTTGTCTGGGGAGAGCAAGCCAAGCCTTTCTGTGCTCATGGAATCATGGATTGCTTGGGGCTGGAGGGACAGCTCAGCTTGTTCCCACCCCTTGGCATGAGCAGGGACACCTTTCACAGACCAGGCTGCTCCAAGCCCCATCCAACCTGGCCTTGGACACTTGCAGGGATGGGGCAGCCACAGCTTCTCTGGGCAGCCTGAGGCAGGGCCTCACCATCCCCTTAGTGCTTGGCAGGTTCTTCTGCTGGGAGAGACCAGGACTGGAGGGGCTGGTGCTTCAACACAGCCCTGTGTTTCTTATGCTCTTAGGCTCTTTGGATCCCACAAATCCTTACTTACCAAGCAATCTTCTCCTGTGTAAGTAGCTTTGAGCACTCAGGAAATACAGGAATCTTTATCTGAGCATCAGAGCCACATTTGCTATGAAACAAAATAGGTCACAGTCATTTTTCTGTAAGGCTTTCACTCGACAGATCCACACCAAAGGTGAACTGGAGGGGGAGCCTGCTTTTCTGTGCCAAGTCCTTTGCCAGCCATTCTTAAAGCTTACCCTACCAGTCATTCTGCACAGAAAGGACACTCATTTTTTCAGCAAAGTAAGAGAATAGCAGCCTAATTTAATGCTATCCCTTCAATGTCTCTTTTGAAGCTCAGACAGGATTCAGAGATGTTCAGCCTGTTCCAGTTCTGAATGTCTTACTGAGTTTTGAAAAACTGTTATTCAAATCTTCCTTTGATTTTAACTTAGGTTTTTTCCCCGTTTTCCTACAAAATTTGTGAAAACCAAGGCAATATCTTTGAAAGTGTTTTCAGAAGCAAAACTTGATGGCTGTTTTCTGCCTAGTTCTGGAATCAGGAACACTGAAATTTGATAGGGAAGAATTCAGGCCCTGGAGCAGCATTTAGTTCTGTTCTGGAGGAAGGCAGAGAGGTCATTTTGTGCTGCAAGTAAGCTTGGTCTCCTCTAAAAACCAAAATATAGCATTCCCTTATGTCAATACCAGTTTTCCAGCTTGCCATTTGTACACTTGAACATATTTCCTTTCAGTGTGAAAAAATAAAAAATGCTGGAATCTCAAGTCCAATCATTTTTTTCTCCACTTTCCCACAGCAACCCAAGACTTTCTTCATGCTGAATTAGACACAAATGGAAAAGATGGAGAGACCCCCTGGATTGTGAATAGCACCATCATTGTACATGAGCAGTGTGGGGCTCTTTGTGTATCCTGCAGGTATAAAACTGTGTAAGAAAGGACAAAATATATAATGAATGTTACCAAAATGGATGGTTAATGTGTGAACATAAAAATTTAGTTTATTGTCACAATATACTAATAAAGAAAATAAAAATATGTATGATTATACTTATGCAGAACACCAGAGATTGTGTAGGGATAGAAAAAAAAAGTATTTACAGTTCATGTTTTTGGATTCCAGTTTTACATTGTACATGGATGATTCAATAGTTTGTGGTAGGAGAGAAAAGTGAGAACATGGATAGGAGGAAGCAATGAAATGACAAACCAAAGGAAAATCATGGTTGGGATTTACAGTGTGTGGTTCAATAAGGCCATGAAGGGATGTGCCTGTTCTTTTTCTACTTTGCTAACCCATGTAGGTGACTCTGGAAATCTCTCTCCTCTTGTTTTCTTTCTTCTTTTCCACAGGGAGGACATACAACTGTAGGACAAGTACAGAGTGCTGAAGCACAGCTATGTCAACAAGGAAGCACCACAGGAACAGGAACCTGAATCAATATTCAGTCAGACCCTTTAGTTTTGAGCTCGTTTTGTGCTGATGTAAGTCAGTCCTTGATTCTGAAGCAACTTGTGCCTAGGGGAAAGGAGTGCAAGAGATTCTGGTATCCCCATAGACAGCAGCTGATGGGAAGCATGATACAGTGAAGAGAGGCAAAACCTTAACAGTCTGGAATTCAGGAGCAGTGAAGGTACCTAAGGAGAAGAAATTATTTTAGGAATATGTGTAGATATATACAGAGAGAGATTTGACCCATGTTTTTATCAGATGAGAAATCCAGTATAAAAGGAAGTCACTGTGGTAAAGAATGTAAGATTGTCATCAGGCCACAGAAAATCTCTTCACAAATTCTTTATTTCCACATTGGAGTTCAGGAACAGTGGAATGTAAGATCAAACCAGCTTACATGCCTCAACACCTGAAATAGCCTATTTTAAGAATAGAAATCAGATCTGATTTTTCCTTAGAAGTAAAAAAAAAAAAAACCACGTATTGTGCAGAAAGTTACAAGAAGTTCTGGATCAGATTATGTGGTCAGCAGCTCAAGTGGCTTAAAATGATCAAAACTCCAGTATAAAAAATTTCTTTCAAAAGACTGTTCAGACTGCTGTGGGTATTTTCTCTGCTCGAGTGGTCACAGCCCAAACCAGCTGAAATGGAGGACCTGGAAGCCAGCTGTGGGGTGAAACATCACTGTCACTGGAGAGTTAACAACAGCATGTCAATGGGTGAAAGGTAACACCAAGTTACAGACACTGTTCCAAAGAAAAGCACTCCAGGGGGCTCCTGGCTTTGAGCCCACCTTGGTGGGAGCTGTGTCTCTGTCTGGGATGCACACAGGGTGTCCACACAGGCCTGAGGGGTGATTCTCGGGGCTGAACATCTCCTGGGAGTCAGGAGCAGCAGAGAGCAGTGGAAGAGGCAGCAGCCTGGCAGCTAATAATCAACACGTTACTCTGCATCTCATAAATCTCCACCAAGTTGATTTATTTTCCTCTGAGAATGAATAACTAATGAGAAGCCTCCTCTTGCCAGTTATTGTAGCACTACACAAAGCGGGTTGGATGTGGAGCTGCTATTAATAGCACTGAACGAGCTGCTAATTGGGCAGTTATGTAATGGCTTTGTTATGAAACCTAGTTTGGGTTTGACACCTTCTGTTTGCTAAAAACAACAGTAAAACCCCCAAACAAATCCAGGGTTAGCAGTGCGTGACATGAAATAAAGGCTGAATAATTACCAATGTTTCCAAACTCAAATAGAATTAAAAACGGGGGGGGAAATCAATTTGTTTCTCTGAATTCCAGCAGAAGTGAGCTGGAAGCGAATCATTCCACAGATCTGCTGTTCAAAGGGATACTTTAAAGTAACTTTCTTTAATACCTGCCCTGCAAATACAGACAAAAATCCTCCAAGCGACCTGTTTTTGCAACTTGTGAAGTCTTAGAAACTATTTCTTTTATTTAAAAAAACTGTGCTTTGAATGAGCACAGACAGAACATATTTTAAGGAGAAAGAAGGACCAGAAAATTCCTGTGAGACACACTCTGGTACAAACCATGCACTAGGATGAGACACGAATCTCTACTCTTGTAAATGACAATAGATAACCTATACAGTTTGACATTTTTAAAGTAACTCAAAAAAAAAAAAAAAAAAAAAGGAGAGAAACAGGTGGGGATGGCATTTTGTTCCCTGCTATACAGAAGAAGATTGCAGTGCCTCAGGAGGGAAGCTTTTATCCAGGGTGGCCCTTTGCAGTGACTCTGTTCCAAGTTACTCTGAAGGCTGGACATCACTGATACAATCTACAGCCCTGGAGCTGCTCCTCCTGGTGAAACCCAGCTCCTGTCCCCTGCTTGGGAGCTGCTTCTCCTCTGGATACACCAAACACAGCAGCATCCAGAGCCTGCAGGAGGATCCTTACGGAGGTTTGTAGTTGTGTGTGTGTTGTAATATACACAGAAATGAAAATTCCTGATCAACACTCTGCCAGCAGTTGTGGTTTGATCAGTGTTATCCATAATCTTTTGGTGCTGGGGCAGATCAAGGCTGTCACTTCCAGAAGGAGCCCACAAACCACCCACAGAATTCTTCATCTGTGTGTTTACAAACATCCATCCTCGCCTTTGTGCGGAGAAGTTTGTGGAATTTACCTCCAGTTGAGTCACCTCTTACATTTCAGGAAACTGGGCACAGATTCTCCACTCAGCTCTGCTGACTTACTTCCCACTGCCTGTCACTTTACATTGTCTAGGTGATGACAAACCCCCTGATTTATTCAGCATGGTGGATTAGGGAGGCTTTATTCCAGTAAAAGAAAACTCTGCTGAGTTCCTTCATTACTGAAGTACCCAGAAGAGGCAGCCAAAGGGCTCACAGAGACTGCATGCACAATGTCCCAGCACCACAGGAATTGCAGCCAGCATGCCTAAAAAGCTGTGATAATTTGGGGTTCAGCAAGTGTTGAAAGGAATAAGACTGGAAATTGGGTGGTCCAGATGGCTCCCACATGTATCCAGTTAATAATCGAGATCTAGAATCTTTTATCCATTTTATGTATGTGTATGTATATATATAAAAAAATATAAATATATAAATATATATATATAAATATAAAAATTATATATATATCAGTGTGCAAAAAAACATGTAGACACTATTTACTTCATTAGGATATTTTGGAATTACCACGTGGAAAATAATAGAAGAATTTTCTCCTAAAATAACAGCAGCATGCTTCCCTACTCCTACACATGAGCTGAAGGGAGTTTTCTCCTCAGTGCATGTTTTCACTGGTGGTACAGCTTGTTTGTGTTGTTACTGCTCTTCTGTAACCTTGTGAGAGCAGAGGAGGCACCAGCAGTTCCAGCAGGAGTGGTGACACTGTTCCATATCTCTGTCCTGTGGTGCTGAAGGGATCCCATAGAATACAAATTTGGTCACCCATCTTGCTGGAGGACAGAGTCCAAAATTAATCCACAGCTCTATGATTGCTTAATTCTCTGTTATTCTGAATTTATACTGGTATAAATGCATGTCTTTGCAATATTTCAAAAACTTCTAAAACACCTTAAACCCCATCTAAATCTTTAACTGCTGTTTACATTTTAAAGCCCTTAAAATACTTGGAATTGTCCTTTAAATTATATTTAAATATGGGAATAGGATTTTCCTATGTCTGATATAATATTTTTCCTCTGTGATAGTGCTTTTCACACCCTTTGCATTGCCTGCCTGCAGTGATGGTACATCTGCTCCAGCTCCCTGTGTATCCTGCTGATCCTTGTTTTTCCCAAGCCTTCTGGTTGGTGAGTGCATGTAACTAATGTGTGTCTATTGTCTACTAATATCTCTTACCATTTCCTGCTGTATTGATACATTTGTCATTTCGTGTGTCAACCACACTTTGATCTCTGGCAAATGGTTTTCTAATGGAGAAACTGAGAAGCTGCTTTTCTACAGGGATATTATCCAGGAAACACCTTATTTTTGTTTCCTCTGGATTCTATCAGGTGGTTTTTCTTTTTAATAAATGGAAAGACCTCCCTGTAATTCAGAATAAAAAAAAATTATAGAAATCAGGATGGGGAAGGAGCTTTTGTCAGTGGGAGGAGATGGTGTTTATTTCACTCACCTGACCCAAATGTAAACCAGAAGCAAACACCTTACACTTTCATGTGTGTCTGGGGAGGACACAGGCAGAGAACTGATGGGATCCTCTTTAATTTGCTTGATAAACTGAGAATGAATAGTAGAGCTCATTAGAGCAGCTCTTGGTACCATCAAACCAGGGGGAACAAGAGATAGGACAAGAAGAAACAGCTACAAGTTGCACCAGAGGAGGTTTAGGTGGAATATTAGGAGAAGTTTTTTCATGGAAAGGGTTGCCCATCCCTGGTACAGCTTGCCAGGGAAGAGTTGGAGTCACTGTCCCTGTAGAAATTTCAGAGACAAGTAGGTGTGGTGATGAGGGACATGGTTTGGAAGTTGTGCATATCCTTATTCTGGTTTTATTCTTGCCATGAGCACTCCCTGCTGTCTGGGTCAAGAAACCAGCTGCTGCATTTCACCTCTTAAAGCCTCCACAGTCTCACAATTGTGTTTTTCTCAAAACTCAGCTTCTTCCCAGTCAAAAGTGTCTCATATGCACTGGTTTCTTCAAGATCTTCCCCTTTTCTGACCAAATGTTTTGTCTTCAGTCCAGTCTGTCCAAACTTTTGTCACTAAAATATTTCCCTTTTCCCACCCCGACCATGTTTCCCTACTTCTAAACTCTCAACACTGACTTATTTCCCCCATAAAATTCCAGCCTGCCTCTTTATCACTTCTGAGTAACTCTGTTACTGCTCCCTCCTCTTGGAAAGCCCTTTCATCTCCAGTGCTGGGAATGCCTGTGGGTGTTGTTATTAATTTCCTTCTTCAACTTCCTTCATTGAAAGGATGCTCTGAATCTGAAATGTGTGGTAGATGAAATTACTTGGAGTCACCTCCCCCATTTTTTTTAGGAAATGCCTGGAAATGTTTACAGAACACTCAGCAAAAGCATTCCAAATGAAGACTCGGCACAATTTCAGTGCTGGCCTGTGAATGTGGGCTCCTGCTTCCTCTGCAGCCCTGGCAGCCTCTATGGAGTGTGTCAGCCAAGATCATACTTAGTTCCTCACCTTGATGAGATTGAGGTTGTCACAGCCAGCTTTTCCACATGCATATCTTTCTCCTGGCTCTGTGTGGCAAGGTAATACTGAAATCAGTCCTAGCAGGCCAGAGAAACACAGGTATTTCCCAGAGTCTATCACCACTGAACCAAAAGTAACAAACCCCTGGGAACTCTGGAAGGAGAATCAGCCAATCACACAGGGTTCAAGACTGGTGCTCAAACTTCCAGAAATCATGGAATCACAGAATGGTTTGGGTTGGAAGGGATCTCAAAGCTCATCTCACTCCAGACTCCTGCCATGGGCAGGGACACCTTCCATACACCAGGTTGCTCCAAGCCCCAGAAAACATTTAATTCACAGCTTGAAATATCTTTTTTTAGTAATGTTTACATTTCAAATCCATGTCATGAAAGCCAGTGGCAAAAGATCTTATTCATGGAGTGTTACTGACTCTAATTGCTTGTAAGAAGAACTGTGTAAATAATGGAATATTTTGTTTGCTAAGAATTCATTAAAAGTGACTCAGCTCAAAATAACCAGGACAAGTGCATTAAAAAGAAATCACTCTCTTCAAAAGCATCATTTTAAAGGTGTATTCTTAATTAAGAATACTTCAAATTAGAAAAACAGAGAAGAAAAATGTATTCTTTAAAATTCTGAGATGAAACTTGAATCCTATCAGAGCATTCCTTGTTTCTGTCCAGTGCAAACAAATGAAAACATCTGTTTTGTTCAGCCTGTATTTTTGTCCTTGCCCCGCACAGAAAGATAAAAAAATAAGGCATTAATTTTTTATTTCTTTCTCCCTGTGGTGCTTCCAGAGGCAGGAGTTAAGTGGTCAGCAGTGCCTCCCAGCCTGTCAGCAGTGATGCTTTTTTAGGCCAGAGAGAACCTTTGGTCTCCTGCCTAGCAAGAGCATGACAGAATCACTGAGCTATCAAATCACTTATTCTGCCAACATCTTTCTGGTTCACTGAGGAGTGAATTAATCCCACCTAGGAGTGCTCCAGCAGCAGAGGCAGAGAGCACACACACTGCCCTGCTTGGGCAGCAAGGTGCTTGCCAGGAGTGTAAGTCATGGGTAAATAATTCCTTTTCTTTGGGGAGCCTTCAAGGATCTACTTCTCCGAGCGCTGACACACATGGTGGGACAGCAGCAGTGAGAGAGCTTCTCCAGGGAGGGGAAACGAGCCCTGGGGCTGGTGCTGCAGCTCCACCATGGATCTCCACAATCCACCACAGCCCAGGCAGTCTGGGACTGGCACCAGCTTCTGGAGTGGTGGTGTGAGGGAGCTGCTCCAGCAGCAGGCGTTGGGACAGGCTTCAGGCCACCCTCATCACTTGGACAGGAGAAGTGAGTCTCTGGCACGGTATCACCAGTCCCTCTGCTCCCCAGAATCTTTGCATGTCAAAGTCCTGCAGCCCCAGTGAGAAAATAAAAGAGGTACAACATGTGGTGCAGCAGAGCATTCCACACTGAGCTGAAATCTTTGCTTCCAGCTCCAGCTGTTACAATGAACTGCAAACCCATGCATTTTCTGTGTGGTTTCTCCCAGCTGATCCTCTTTTTTACCCTGTTCTTACATCTTTCCTGGTTTCCACATACATTTTTGGTCTTCTCATTGCTTCACTGCAGTGATGTACCTCTGACTGCTCCAGTGCTGTCCATTAGTTTCCCCAAGGCAGTAAGTGCTTTGCCCCAGGAATACGTGCAGCCCTGGGAAGGACCAGGATTTCTCTTATGCTCATAAAGTGAGTATTTATTTAAACCCCAGGTTACTCAGATTTTCTGGGCATTTTCTGCCTAGGCCTCTACTGTAAGTGGCTGTTGCATTTATTCACAGATGAAACATTATTCCTAGCAGCCCTCATAATGAGCAGTACTCACAAATGACCTCTTGGAAGCTCTCTTGATTCCTGCAAAACATAAGAAAATTGAAAATCTGTATTTGCAAGGTCAGAAATAAAATAAAAACCTCACAGTGGCTGTCTAAAAGTAAAGCCATACAAAGCAAGGACCTCACTGAATAGCAAACTCTTAAATACAATTTCCTTTGCCACAATAAATGTTTCAGTGTAAAGTTGAATATACAATTCATTCCACTTAGCTGTAACATTTTGTTAAACTTCAGGAATTTAAGTGAACTACTTCAGTTTCTTACAGGCTTGAACTCCTCTCTTGAAAATCTTTTGGAGAAGAAAAATGTGCCCTGGGATGGCTTTTATGCATTTTTTTGGTTCCTTGTTGAGATCAGACGTTCTTCAACAACAGATAAATTGTTTCTGTGGCCTTAATAGAAATCTGAAGCTCTGCCCAGCATTTAGAATTTCACCCCATGGACCAGATCCTTGGCTGCCATCCTGCCTACTCTGGTCTGCTCAGGAGGAGTTTGAGGAAGGTACAAAATGTTTAAATGACAGCTACAAATTAAGGTTGTCTTTGAGCTCAAGAGGGGACTGCAATTAAGACATGATTGTTATAAGGAGAAAAAACCCTCTCAGCTGAAGAGTTTCCAAGCTACTCATCACTTCCCTAGTGTTTCTCTTAGGGAAATTCATCTAGTCCTGTGATATCGATCTTGTAAACAAATATTTTCTTTCCTTACCTCCTGTGATAAAGTCGTGCTTGATATTTCTCTAGGAACTCCTTGCCCCATTCTTGTCTTTTTTCAGACTGGGAAATGTGAAACCAAAAACAAAAAAGGGATTGTAAAAAATAAAACTCAGTTTGGATCATTCATTCTTATAATGACTTTTAAAAACCACAAAAACTTCAACAAGAAAGTGAATCAAAATTGAATTTAATATTTTTTTTCTGAAAGTTTTTAAAATTAAATAATTACTGTATGGCACAGAAATAGCAGATACTTGGGCCAAATACTTGTTCTCAGGATACACCATTAGGGAAAAAGTGATGTAGGGCCAGGGGAATATGTTTCATTTTCTCACGTCTGTGTACATCTGGATAAGGAACGTGGCAGACAACTCTCCTTAACTCCAATCATCAGCCCACCCTGGGGGTTCAGCACTGCTGATTGTATCATTTGTGCAGATATTATACAAAAGGATGCACAACTTCCATGGTACTTTTGTGTTCGAGGGGATTTGGAAATGTGCTGCTGTTCTGAGTGCTCCTAATGTGCATTCCCTTCACGGATGTGGGAATAGATCCATTCTTGCTGGTCTAAATTGAAACATCCTCCAGTCTCTCTGTGCTGGCACTGCTGCACAGAGTGTTTCCCTGGAGAGGAGCTGATGGAGTAAATGCTTTGTACTTGCTCACGAGTTCCAAAGTCCCTTTGCTGCCACCTTGATGTCATGAATTCAGTGTGTTTGTACAAGGCACAGCTGCCTCACCTGGAGGAAAACTGCCTTTGTGTGTAGGTTCTGAATCCTATTGTACATTCATGTTCCTTTGGGGAGGGGTTGGCAGGTTTTAACTCTTCATACGAGACCATAGCCCTGGATGCTGATTCCGGAAACTCCAGAGGTTTAATGCAAAGCAAATTGTGGGTGTGTTTTGTGCATCTGTCTTCACACTTACAAAAATGAGGATTAGAGATGCTCCACGCTACCTTTTGATGTGGAGCTCTGCTTGTAACCAAGCTGCTCCTAAAGCTCTGTGCAGACGTGGATTTAACTCTCTGCTTGGCTCACCACCGCTTAGCTGGTCAGAAAGGAACAAAAGCAATTCAGGTTTATCAAAAGGATCAAATGCCCTTCGGGTGGCCTGGTGACCCCAAATTCTGCGTTCAGCGGCTGCCAGAACTCGAGGAGCATTTGGACAACGCTCTCAGGTCCAGGGTGGGATTTTGGGGGAGCCCTGTGCCGAGCCAGGAGGGGCTTGGGCAATCCTTGTGGGTCCCTTCCAGCTCAGGACAGACGTTCTGTGGAAGACACCGAGACAGCTGTTTGCCGTGACATTTCACACGTGTCCCCAGCCCTTCCCGGCGCCCTGCGCAGCGCGCACAGCGTTATTCCACGTGCCGGCGGTCCCCTCCCGCGGGATAAGTGTCGGGGTGCCATCCCGGGGCCGTTCCGGGGGTGCGCGGTCCCTCCCGCGTGTCCCTGCCCGCCGCTGCCCCGCGGCCGCCGTGACGGTCGCGACCCGGCGCACGCGCGGTGCGCGCGTGCCTCCCCCCGCGCGTGGCCGGGGCCGCCGTGACGTCACGAGGTGCCCGGGATATGTGTGTGTGTCCCACCCCCCCTCCCGTCCCCGCGCGCGGCCGGAGCTGCTGTGACGTCACGAGGTGCCCGGTGTGTGTGTCCGTGTGTCCGTCCGTGTCCCCCTTGCCGTTCCCGCTGCCCGCCCTGCCCGCGCGCGGCGGGGGCCCCTGCAGCGTCACGGCCCCTTGCCCGCGAGCGCACTCGCACGCGCTTCCCGCCGCGCGCCCTGCCTCGCTCTCGGGCGAAGCGTGACGTCACAGGCGGCCACTGAGGAGCGGCGCGCGGGGGGGGCGCGCGCGCAGGTGCATCCGCTTCCCTCAGGGCTCCTCCCGCCGCCGTCCCGGGGCAGCGCCCGGGGAAAGGTCGGTGTTCGGTCCCGGGAGGACGGAGCGCGGCTTTTCCCCGTACTCCGGCTGTCAGTGTGAGTCCCCCATGGGTGTCACGCCGTCCCCGACGGCGGGGAGTCGCGGGCCGGGGTCGCTAGGGGGAGGCACGGCACCGGCGGACGGGCTGAGGCGCTGAGGGGAGGGAGCGCGGCGCCCCCCGCCCCGGTTTTGCCTTGCCTTTTGCCGCTAGCTTTCCCTGGCGGGCGTGAGGGAGCGAGGAGGATACGTATTTATTTATTTATTTACTTACTTAGTTATTTATTTAAATATTTGTTTGTTTGCTTCCCTAAAGGGTGAGGGGAGGAGAGAGGGAAGACCGGAGGAGGGCGCGGAGGCAACGCCGTCACCAGAGGAGGCGGTGGCGGGGAAGAGGAGGAGAAGAAGCCGGCGCGGAGCCTCGCCTCACCTCGCCTCGCCTCACAGCCCCTCGGCCGTCCCCGCCTCGCCGTCCACGGCCGCCGGAGTCACCGGCGGCCGCCCGTCCTCATGATGGCCTCGACCCCCTGCACACGCTTCACCGACGAGTACCAGCTCTTCGAGGAGCTCGGAAAGTAAGGACAGAGCGGGAGGTGAAGGCACCGGGGGCTGTGGGGGTCGGTGCGGGAGCCCTGGGGGGAGCCGCGCCTGGAGCTCCCTCACCGCTGCTGAGGGCCCCGCGGGAGCGCTCGGGCTCCAGCCATACGGCCCCCGGGCGGCGAGGGGCTCTGGGCGGGTGACGGGAAACTGCCCTCTACCCTCCGTGCCGCTATTTATTATTATTTATGATTTATTGTTATTTTTAGCTCTCAGGTTGTCGCGGGGTGGGGGTCCCGGTCCGTGAGGGGCGTCGGAGTGCGGCGGGCGCCCCCTAGCGGCGGGGTGGGAGGCGCAGCCCTGAGCGCCATGTTGGGTGTCGCCCCCCCGGTGTCACCGCCGAGGGGGACCCGGCCACCGCCGCCCTGTGTTCCCCCGCGCTGTGCCGGCAGGGACACGCTGAAAGCCCGCCCGCCCTCCACCGCAGCTAGCGGGGTTGGTCACACGGCTTCTACCCCGCAGAGTTCACTGTTCAGCTGAATAAAATCGATGCTGACCGTCCCTGTCACAAAATCAGAAAATCCTTTTTTTTTTTTTTTTTTTTTTTTTTTAATTCTGCCGACATCACACCCCTCAGTGCTGCCCGTTAGCTGGTAATGGCAGTGGAGTGTTTCAGTTGGGCTGACACTTTGTCCGGTTTTGGTTTCCAGAGGGGCGTTCTCCGTCGTGAGGAGGTGTATGAAAATCACCACAGGACAAGAGTACGCTGCCAAAATTATCAACACCAAAAAGCTTTCAGCTAGGGGTGGGTATATTTTAATCTGGTGTTTATGGTGCCTCCTCCCTGTTTCTTGTGTTCATGTGCTAAGCATTGGGAAATGATAAAAATAGCTGAATGTTCTAACAGATTTTTTTTTAATACCATTTTAATTATTATTTCCTTGGTTTGAATTTTTTCCCTTGATGCCTGGCTTTTTTCTATGTGAGATGTTTCATGGATTGACTGCGTGGAAGTCAGGGGTTGCTGTAAAGCATTTCAAGAAAAGATGTTCAGAAACTAAAACCTAACATTATGCAGTCTCGTCATTTTGTAATATTAAATTATTTGGGTCAGAAGCATTTTGCAAGTGTTTTTAAATTTTTTTTTGGGAGGATGGTCAATAATAAGTTTCCATTGCAGATTTTATTTTAAGTGTTGCAGCTTCACTGAATTCTATGTTCCAATTGCATTTAAACGTTAACATCAGGGCCTATCTGACTATTCGTGAACGAGATAAAAAATGTACTTTTACCTCAGATTAAACTTTTTTGTGAGAAGAAAATTTTGATAGGGAAGAAAACCATGTGTTCTGAGCTAGCCATCGTGGAGAAAGTCACTGTGATGAAGTGGTGAGGAGTGTTGCTGTTACAAGGCTGCTGCACAGCTTCTTTCTGCCTTGCCTCTGCCGTGTGTGTTTCCAGCAGCTTGTCAGCAGCAGCAGATGGGTTGTTGTGATACGTTGTAGGTAAATATACAATGGTGTGGGCTGTTGTGGAAAGGGAGTCTTAGCGGTGCCGTGTCAATGGCTCGTTAATTCCCAGTTGGAGTGCCTGTCCCGGTGTCAGGGATTAGGGATCGCTCGCCCTTAACGGGAATTTGTAAAGAGCACAGGAGTAAGTCAACAGTGTCAGAGCCTGAACGTGTTTGTGGCTGGTCTGCTTCTGGCCCAAAAGAATCCCTGCAGGTGATTGAAGGCATTCAGTTTAAACACACAACATTGCACAGGAGGATATGACAAGTTCTGATAACATGCTGCTCTCTAATAAAGATCTTTCAATGGTTGTTACTTGCAGTTGGTGAAAGTTGTGTGAAAATTTACTTTTTGCTGAATTTAAGTCTTCTCACTCTCACTGTGGATTTTTTTTTCCCTTTATTTTTGAAATGTTGCTTAAATGTTTTTTGTACAGTTACAGGCTTGAAGGTAAGTTAGGAAATCTATACTTGAGATAAATATTTTCACAAGTTTGCTTTAAACAAATTTATTTTTATTGTTTAGCACAGCGGTGTGATCTGTTGAATTTTGATGCTTAAAATAAAACGCCACAGTTGGTGTGATTGCATAGATCTGAGTAATTTTCGGTTGAGAAGCCCTAACAAGGTCATCCTCAGGTTACTGCTAACAGGTGCTGAACCAAGTGCCAGTAGCCAGGTTACCAAGTGCCATGTGTTATATGTGTGATGAGATGCTGGGCTGCATGAGGAAAAACTGGGTCTTCCTCATTACTCATCGTTTGGATTGCACTGGGTTTCAAGCTGTAACTGTTGTACTTTGCTCCTGCAGGACCAAGTTGGTCCTTGATGAGCACATCTGTTAAGCTGTGGAAGCACATTTGGGAGAATTTGGCTCAAAAAATTGAATGAGGCCAATTTCTTGCTGAGTTTTCTGTGGGTTCAACCCATAATGAGAGGGGGTTACCCTTCAGAGCTGGGCTGTGGAATTTCCTTTCCAATCAGAAGACGCGTGGTGCCTGTCCGTGAATGCAGGGAGTGCCTTCCCATCTCTGTTTTCAGCCATCCCAAAAATCATTGTGGTTTTTCACTTGCTGGGTTGTTTTTTGTGGAGGTTGTTTTGGGTTTCTGCACTTGGAAATCTACTAAGCAGTTGCTGAAGAGCAAGCTTCTTGGAGAGATATTTACATTGTTCTGAGGCAATTTTTTAATTGCAGGAAGGTGCACTTGAATGGCACTTGTGGTGCAAAAAAACCTAAATGTGAGAAAGCCTCAAACTGTGATGCTTTCTCCTGGCTGATATTAAGGAAGGAGTTTATAATTCAAGTGTTGCTTTGAGATCTAAGTTTTGTTCTACTGCACATGAGCTGCTGTGTGTTTCAGACCTACTGAGATACCCATTCCAGGGCAGATCATTGGGTCAGCTTCATCTGTGAGCAGAGGTTAAGGAAATGTGTTCCTTGTCTAGTGCCTGCTTCCCTTGAAGTCCTCTAAGTAAAATGTCAAATTTGTGCCTTTTTGTTTCCCACACTGGATGTGAGCAGTTTCAGTGTAGGAATGGAGGAGTCAAGATTTCAAAACTGAATGACACTTCCTTAAAGTAGTTTTGAAATTAGAAATGATTCAAGTGGCTTCAGCCCAGTCAGAGCAGTAGTTGTCTTTTCTTCCCCTCTTCATTTCGGCCATAGATGTTATTGGAGATTTATCCAAATTCTTACTTTAGCAGTCTTTCTAAATCTGATCTGGTCACCAGCTAATGCCAGTGAAGGTGTGTTCCCATCAATTTCCTTGTACAGTTACAGGGAAGTCTCAGGCAAATTGCCTGTGTGCAGAGCCATGGGCTTTGGCAGGAATTGAGAGGGGAAAAGGAGGCTGTGCCCCCTGTTCTGGCAGAAGGTGATGGTCAGTTCCTTAAAGAATTCCAATTCCATTATTTTCTAGCTCTAGTAGTAGAAGTAATAAACATTTGGAGTTTGAATCTATTGAAGTATAGCAAAAATGCTTTTGCTTGATGTAATAACATATATTCTCATTTTCAAGTATTTTTGAGGTACTCTTCAGAGTTTCACTCTTGGTGTTTTCTAAGCCACCCAGAGCATTAAACTGATACTGGAATATTCACAGCTACTTTTGTATCAATAAGAGTGTATTCCTGCACAAGGTGATTATGGTGCTGAATGTAGCAAACAGAGGGCATAAAAAGGTGTGTTATCCTTCTAAAATCAAATGTAGCAATGAACAAGCACTCAGACTGCTAAGAATAAAGCAATGAACGTGTGTGTGCTGGTCCTGGGTTCTGTATGGTTTCATCTGATGGAGTCTTTAGGATTTCCTTGCTATTCAGTAAAGGCTTGGGCTGTTCTGTGTTTGTCCTGTGTAGAAACTCGTGCAGGTAAGTGAACTTCTGTGAAGTAATTTTTCCCTGTCTCTTCCAAATGCCAAATAATGAGCAGATTGTTTCTTTTTGCCATTATGTGTACATCTTGTTCCTTCTCTTTTGAGGGTCTTTTAGCTTTGATCGAAATTGATGTCACATAAACAGTCCCATTTTCTTAAAAGGTTTAGCCCTCATTTTCTGTCTTCAAAAACAAACAAAAAATAGGTAAGAGTTTGCTTTGCTGACCATACTTGAAGAGGTGAATGAGTGATAGATTTTCACTGGGTGTAGCAGTATTGGCAGTAACTCCTACTGACAATTTCTACTACAGCCAGAAGCGCGGTGCCGTCAGTGCAATGTGATGGTGGGAGGAGGAGAAGGATGAGGTTCCTTTCCTTTTCTGGAGATCTCGTGCCAGAAGCTGGGCACACCTCTGCCAGCCCTCGGGCTGCTGCAGCAGAGCTACGAGCGCTTTGTTTATGAGCACGTGTGCTACAGGGAGTAACGTGAGAGTCAGCTGGAGGTTATTGCTGCTCCCTGAAAAGCTCTGGTGTGCTTTCAGGGACCAGCCATTCCATTAGCTTCAAGCCTTGGAGGTGTCACTGTGCAGCAAAAGGCCCAATCTTTTCCCCTGTTTCTGCTGTTCTGGGGTCCGATGAGTTGTGCCTGCAGGTGCACGGCACAGCCAGAGGGGCTGGAGCGATGGCACTCACCTGCAGCCAGCTCCGATGGGTGCGGAGGCCGCAAACCCCGCCCTGTGGGAACAGCATTTTGTACACTATTGAGTAATTGGGCTGTGGGAAGTGTTTCAGCATCTAAAGCTCTCCAAGCAGGGCACCTCATGATCCCTAAAGTGATTTAAAATGCATTAGGGACATGAATGAAACGGGAAGCATGCACAGGGTAGTATTTTTCAGCACAGCTTCTCGTGACGCAGAGATGAACGTTTTTGATGTGTCACTAGACTAACATTTGCTTTAGTCAGGTAGCTTGTGTCAGTCTGTGCCAGATGTTGTACAGGAAGGCAAGCTCTAGTAAAGCTTCCCGTGCTCCATAGGAGGAGAAAATAATTCTTTCTAATCTAGCTCAAGATGTTAATCTCTGCAGCACACACTTACCTGTGCCAGTTTATTACAACACATGTATTTTTAAAGCTAAGTTCTGTTCTTACGCACACGTGACGTTACTACCACACAGACAGGACTATCCTTCAGGGCATTTAATTGTCAGGCAGATTGTGTCTTTGAGGACAAGATTTAAGCTTGGGATTTTAGTGGTTTTCTTCTATGTCTTGCTGTAGTCTTGTTTCTCTGGTTAATTACTCATCATTAAGAGTGTTTTAAAACTGTTTTTTCTAGTTTGTAAGAAGACTCACCTGGTAACATGCAGTTACCCTGTTTTGCATTTGTGTTTAATGTTTATGTTCAGCTTAGCAATGGCATTCTTTTCAGTTTGACGTGGTAACACAGCACACTAATTTGAATGTTTATCTGCAAGTATTTGTTTAATTGCAAATTACAGGCTACTGGTTCTGTTGAAATTGACTCCATTCAGGCAGCTCAGACTAGTAGGGACAGAAGGGCATTATTTAAAGAAAAAAACAAAACCTCAAAAGGGAATTCTGGTTAAGTGGTCTGTTTTGTGAAGGTTTGGAGCTTTTAATTCTGTTTTGGTTTTAGCATTTTTTCTGTTTTGGTGTTAGTGAAAACCTCAAAAGCTTTTTATACCAGTGAGAATGAGGACTATGAAATGCTGTGATGAGTGTTGGTTGGTAGTAACTAATTGTAACAGTTAAACTGGTTTGCAGTGAAATATCCTGTCATTTGGTAGTTAAATTATTCATAACAGATGCTGATTTCAATAATGTTGCTTCTGGAATTTTTGCAAAAGAGTTATTTGCTCTCTCCATTGTGACTAGAATTTCTCTTAGAATGGCACAGAGACTAAAAAGGTGTTTGCATCATCTGTCAGCTCAGTTTGAGCAAGTTCATTAGGGGAAGGGAGGGAAATGCACATGAAAGGAGACTATTGGGGACTTAATGGACTGGTCTCCAGCCATTTTCTGTCAGAAGTTACACATTTTGGCACTGCTTTGTGCTCTTGTTCTCTTCCTGTGAAGTGAAGACTTCACTGCACGTTTGTACAGCTCCACTTGGGGGATTGCTTCTGTTGGAAGGGAAGGGAGAACTTAAGATGCAGTGGAGAGTGCAAATGGAATACCTTTCCTGAGCTTGCACATCCTGATACTGAAATAGGGATGTACTCTCTTCCTCCTGGTCTGAGAGGGAATGTTCTGCTGTGTTCAAATGGTACTTCTGAATGAAAGGTTTGGGTCAAATACAAAAATAAGGAAATGAACGCTTTACATTTAATGTAGATTGGTTCTCCATAGGAAGCCACAGACCAGCTCAGGTGTTTGTGACTTGGATCTGACCTCACTGACAGCAGGTAGAAATACCCTTTGTTCCTGGAAGGACTGAGATTAGGCACGGACCAACCCCCCAGAAATCCAATTTCAAAACATAACTGAACAGTGGAAGTGGAATGTGAAAATCCTGCCACATGTAGGCATGTATTGAGCTAAATGCTAAACATCTATTCACCTCAGATGGTGATTTGGGGTATGTGGAGTCATCTCTGCTATTCACACTTCTGTGATTCCGCAGTCTGGTTTGGGGTTTGACTTTGTAATTGAGGAATGTGTGATCTAAGAGGATGGAGTAAAAGTCAGTGAAATATTTTGGTTTGTGAATGTGTGTACTGCCAAAATAATGCTTTTCATGTGTCTGCCCTTCATTTGACCTCCTGAGAAATGTAGGCCAAGGTGTTTGACATGTCCAGCTTCCTCCTTTGTGCACCTATATTGAACTTGTGTCAAATGCTTTGTGAGGATATTGTGGGGGGTTTTGGGAGATCACATGAGAAATTGAACTTCCTCTGGGCTTTGAGGAAGGTTACTAGAGAACAAAACCCTAACTTAACAGTGGCAGTTCCTCTGTTTTTCCCTTATTAAAAATAATTGTGCTTTGAATTTGAAGAAACATCTGCTCTGTTGTGGAGAGGCACAGGAGTCCAATCTGTCTGTTTATTCTTTGGATGTATTGAGCTTGTGTACATCTTGGAGTGCATGTTTGTGCAAACTCCTCATCCGTTTAATCCTTGTGTTATAAGAAATGTCTTGTGCGTGGTAGCAGGGAGGGTGGAGAATTTTTGTGACATGGGGTTGGTATTTTCTTCCATGGAGACAGTTGAGCTATTACCCAGTGTCATTTGCTAGATTGTTGTCAGCTTGTTCTGAAGTTGATTTGCCTTGTTTGAATCAGAATTCACTTCTAAACTTTGCATTCCTGATAATTTCTGTGGCATCTGATCAGAAGCTGCTGGATGTATTCTGCTGTACTGAGGGATTACTTCATTGTTCTTAAATCTTTTCTTCTAGATGCCCCTGGACAGAAACAGTAGCTGTCAGAAAAGCCAGGGAGGGGCAACTTTTGCAGATTTGCACAGGTGTCTTATCTGTGTCAGAGTGTCTTTTTCTCATCTGGGGCTCTTTAGGAATTGAGAAGCGTAAATGGTTCTACAGCGTATATTTGTTTTTTTCTAATTAGGTTTTTCAGTCTAGAAAATGATAGGTAATGTGCTGAGCAAACTATTGCAGAGATGTTTGTGCAGTTACTGGTTTAAATGGGTTGTATTTGGTAGGAAAGGAACTTTGCCTGCCTGGTGGTTTGAGGGAGCTTCTGTTACATGAATTTCGTCAATACTTTCTAAGTATTTCACAGGAAAATTTGAGAGTAAAACGTGCAGGGTTAATTAAAAATCAAAAAACAACCCCAACCTCTCAAAGGTAACAAAGTAGATTTTAATATTTAGAAATGTGATGTTGTGGATATTTTCTGGTTGAGATGAAGCATTTTATCTTGTGAGGAGAGGCTTTAAAAAAAATTTTAGCAGTAACCAAGAATTTATCACTGCTATGTGTATAAAGTTAAAATCCTGGTGATGCTTTCCAAGAGAGCTGTCTGGCATCCATAAAACCAGAATTAATTTAGGTTTGGCAGTCACTTTCAGCTTGAATATAGAGTGTGCTTGTATATGTTCACAGCTGGTTGTGGGGTTTCTTTTGCTCAACTGCAGCCACATGAGTAATTTTGGGCTCTTGTTTGGACAGTTTCTCCCAGTGTCCTACATGTGCTCTGTAGGGAGTTGGTTCTCTTTACTGTGCAGCAGTTTTGACTCTGCTGTTGGCACTGCTGTGGAAAGCAGTGGTCACCTTCCACTGAATGGAGAGCTTGGCTTAACCCCATCTTTAGCCAGAGGTTATGATGTGCTGAATTTGAAACTTCAGAATCTCTATTATAATCATATTTTTTAAAGGTATGAACCGAGCGTTTGCTGGCTTGAGTGAGCAGCTGCATGAATTTGGACAGTGTGTATTGAGGGGTGTGTAGAGCTGTGGCAGTTGGCTCTGGGTTGTCTCTGTGGTCTGCAGGCAGGTTTAGCCCTGCTGAACAACCCATGAGCCCCCTGGCTTCCAGCTGGGAAACCCTCATTAATTTGCCTGGCATTCCTGGCACTCAGTGTGGCACAGAGCAGGCTCTGGGCCCTGTGCTCCCTTGCCCAGCTGGGAACATTGACAAGCCTTCATGCAAGGGCCAAGGGTAGCACACCTCTGCTCTAAAGTTTCATCATCTCAGCACGTGAGAGAAAAGGAAACTTGGAGCCTCGAAGCTCATATCTGTGGGCAGCAATTTACTGCCTGTGTTTTCAGAACTTTGTTCCTGATTTAATTGTAGTTGGGAACTGCTTGCTTGTAAATTTTCCACAATGTGAATGCAAGTATTGCAGCAAGTCACGGTGCATATTCATGTAGCTGCACAAACAGATGGGGTTCCTACATAAAATCCATATTTGACAATCTGATGGGATTTGCCAAGGCTTAGCTTTCATTTAAATTATAACCTCTTGGAGGGATAGGTTTCTGATTTAATGAGTCAAGAGAGGCCTTCAGGTTATTTGTATTGCATAGCAGTTTTCAAGCCAGTGCTTAGGTGTGATTTTGGTTTGGGAAGCTTCTTGTAGGAATGGTTTTAATGGGCTGTTGCTCCTTAGAACCAGTACTTGCCAAATTCGGGTTTCTCTTGAAACCCTATTAATCTGTGTGATGTTACTTGTATCTTGCAGAAAGTGAGAGTGTATATGCAGTTAGAGCATGGTATAACATGGACAGGCTGCTGCTGTGGTGCTGTCTTGCAGGGAGGATTTTGTTCTGTAGGGCAGATGACCTTTGGTTTCCCTCAGGGCTGCTCCAGGTGCTGCTGAGCTTAGATTGTTAAAACACACTGAAAGCGCTGCTTTACACCTTTTTTTAAATAAAAAGATGTCTCTAAAGTGTCTCCATGATGCAAGTAAGGATCAGTGCAGAAACCTTCAAAACTACATTTTCCTATTATTTATTGAATGCTATAGTTACAAAAATGAAAAACTCATCTCGGTGGTTTTTAAACTGAGTCTCCTGCTTCTAAAATAAAACCCCCTTGGGTGTAAGGTAGCTTCCTACTCCTTGCATTGCTGGTTGTGGCGTAAAACTCCTCCTTTTTCAGGAATTCTTAGTGTCATTGCTCCAAATAGGGGAGGGAAAAAAACAGGTTTTCTGTCACATTTTTCTATCTTTTCATGGTGCTTTGATGTAATTCATCATTGATACTCAGTCAACTTTGGCATGTTAAAAACCTTTCTAGCTGCTCCTGCTTCCAGTTGAAACCTCCTGTAGTCTGTTAATGTGGGGCAGCGTAAGATTCCTAGGCAAACATGTCCTGGTGCTGGATGGAAGAGCTTGCAAAGCCCGGTGCCATTTCTTTTTATACCTGTAGCACTCCATGGTCTTTCATGGCTGTTGCATTTTTAGGGAGAAGGAAGAGGGAGAAGGCCACTGGTTCAGTGCTCTGTGTGTGCACGTGCACACGGGAGATGCAGAAGATCTGGCAGAGCCTGTGTGTACCCAGGCAGCTTGTTTGCTGCAGGAAAGTCTTGCTGAACGAGCTGTTAACTTAGAGTCCTTTACTTGTAATGAGGGCAGGAATTAGTGTCTTTAAATGTTTGTTTGTGTTAAACATGATTTATCTCTCTAAGTGAACTAATAGATTACTTTCATTGCCATGTTAATCAAAACATGTAGTGAGATTAATTTCCCCAGAGCAGAAGTCGTTTATGTGTGGTCCATCCCCTCTGCTTGGAGCTGTCTGTGGTATTACAGTTGTTTGGGGGAGCAGATTGGTGACACAGCTCAGCCTTGCAGGCTCTTGGTGGGAAGTTCAGCACTCAGAAATGCTTTGAGGAAACCCAAAAGAAGAGGACAACTACTCATAAATTACGTGCATTTCCAGTCTTTAATTAGTACAGATTTTATTAAGTTTCAAAATAATGGAATTGAATTTAATGTTCTGTCTGCATTTTTTCAAAGTAGTTATATTTTGGTTGTGGTGTGTTCTTGTGGCCGTGTAAATCTCACAACTGTTACATCCCAACATTCAGACTTGTAAAAGTGCAGAATGTTTTTGTCCTTTAAATAGGATTCATTCACCTCCATCACCTTTAAATAAGGCTGATTGCTCTGTTGCAAGCTGTCTTCTTGCTTACGTTGTTTTGAGGGATCAGGATTGGTCCTCTACCAATACACAAAGCAAAATCAAGTTTTGGTTGTCAGTGGTCTGCTCTTTGTTACATGAAACAGGAAAACCAGGTCTGGTAAAACTGAACCTTTGCGCTTGCAAGTCATGTTTGTCTGCTGTCAGAATTGTGCTGGATAAGAGAACATCTGAGCATTTATCACCTGGAGCTGGCCTTCAGTGAAAATTAGGAAATGAAATTCAAGTGTATTCAAGGCCAAGTTGAGTCCTTCAAGAGAATAAATAATCTGTAATCAAGTAATCAAACTCTGTCTTAAAATTAACTGGGGAGGTGAGTGGGTTGGTTATTTTTGCTTTATTGAAGACAGAATTTAGTGCTGCCCTCTTTTCCTCCAGAGACTTTTCTGATTTAGAGCCCAAATTAAGTCATGGACAGTGTTTGTTGTCTGTGCCTGGGCTGTCATTCAGAGAAGGCTTCATCTTTCACCAGTGTATTTACCAAGGACTGTTTTATTCTCATTATTTTATGTACCAGCCATCTTCCCTTAGCTTCCTCCTGTATGACAGACTTGCCATTATTATGACCATTCTTCTTGTGCATCCTACAAGCTAATTTACCTATTTATATGTGCGTGTTTGGGGTGGGGAATTGGAGTTGACCAGAAAAAAAACCACTAGGGGAGGTCACCTCAGTATCTTTAGTATCACTGGTGTCTTTATGGGAGGGTCAATTCCAGTGTTTATTTACAGATTGATTTGTCTGATTCTGAGGCTGACGCTGAAGGAACTCATTTAGTCATTTCACTTCAGCTTTGGCATTTGTCACTAGGTCTCCTGTCACTTCTTATTTCAATTGTCTACCAATTTCCAAGTTAGTTTGGTGATCTCCATTTCCATTCATCCCCAGATGCCTCATTTTCTTTGTTTCTGCATCCTGTACATTGGAGCCTTGCAGGAGACTTTGCTTCCTGTCTGGAAAAATTCCCTGGAGTACTGTTTTAGAGGACTTGCTGTACCCTAGCGTACTGATATGCAAAGATGTAGGTAGCTGCAGGGTTTTTTGTAGAGTTTGTCAGATCATGCTTATGGAGACCTAACTCCAACCCCATTTCTCCCCATCACAGTAATGCTGTGCAGTTCTTGACACAGTGGCTTTCTATAGCCTGCTGTTACTGTTGCCTCTGTGCAAGGTCGAGTGGAAACTGCTGTGAAAATAGCTCCATGAAACAAAGCTAAATTAGGAATAGTTTCTGTTGAGTGTTGACTTGTCTCTGCGACCACAGATGCTCATCTAGTCAACAAAATGGCTAAAGGAACAGAAAATTGTGCAAGTGCACTAAGGGCTGCGTGGTTCGTTGTTTAAAGTTCTATTGATTCACACACTAAATAAACTGAAGCATTTTCAAAATGTTGCTAATTGTTGTTGACTGGTTCAGTCAATAAGATGCAGTGTGGAAAAATGCCTGACCAGCTCAATAGGGATTTTGTGGGTTTTTCCCACTGCTTTACATGGCCTTTGCTTCTTCTGGATTTTGTTTATTTGTTTGTAATCTTAGAAGTCCTTTTCCTTCATGTTTCTCAAACTGCAGCTTATAGGCAGCTAATGTTTGATAAAGCTGTGATAGTGGACAGCAGACCTGAACAGGGAAAATGCATGAGCTCCCAGTTCCTTGAGCTGTGTCTTGTGTTTTGTGAGGGAACTGTGGCAGGTACCAGTGGCTGTGTTGGACAGAGGAGTTGTCTAAGAGGACTCAGATGCTGCTTGTCCTGGGTTTGAAGTCCTGAGTGTGGGGGATGTGGTTTGAGGGGTTTTTTTAAATGTAAAAGTTGATTCTAATGATTCCAAGTCTCTACAATCTGACCTTGAAACTGAGGTGATTTGACATAAACCAGCAGTGGTTGGGTGTTGAGCAATAACACAAATATGACAAGTAACATGCTGAGCTGTACCAAGAAGTATGAGGACTCGTGAGATCAGCATCTGGGTTTGCATATGTCAGGTTTTCTTTCCTACAGCAGAGAATGGACATTTTTATTAAAAACTGGATGAAATAGGTTTTGAAATGAAAATTTTTATTAGTAGTAAACAACAAAGTTGCACATAAAGGCATGTGTTTTACCTGTTTGGTATACGCTTTTTCAAAATATTAACTAGTGTTTTTATAAATATGGAAGATATGTATTTAAATTAGAGGGGTATTAAGTTCCTTACTTTTGTAAATATTTAGGGTGATTGATTTAACTTTTTAAAGGGGAAGCATGTCCCTTAATGTTGGTTTTACTCAATCTTAATAATGAACAATAAAAAACTGATGCTACAGAGATTAGAAACCAGAACAACAAAATAACTCCCATGTTTCTTAGTGAAGTGTTTTGGATGATATTCTCCCTGCATCCTGACTCGGATCATCCTCATTCAGGGGGAAGAAGGGAAGATCTGCGCTTGTAGGACATGTTACAAGTTACAAGAGGTAGTTTTACAGGAAGGGGGAGGGGGAAAAGAACATCTTATTTGCAGCATTGAAATCCAAACTGGAGGTGTGAAGCACATCCGCGGTAGATCAGAATTAGCACTGCCTCAGTAAATTCTGCAGTCATACAAGTTAATACTTGTATTGTCAGATTTAAATAGCAAACATCAGTGGAACCAATGTAAGTTCTTGACATCTCTTTAGTATTTATCAGACCATGCGAATTTTAGAAGAAAAATTGGATTATGGAAATGAGAACAGAACTATATACCTAATGCTACAATGGCATTCCTGTCAAATCTTAACGTGACAAATCTCAGATACCTGGAGTTCACCCACCTGCATCTGTATTTCATAGCACAGAGTTAATGAATAATCTCAAAGATGATTGGAAAAACATTTTATAAATTTCCACTAAATTATATTATTTAAATTTAATGTCAGAATGACATGTGCAACACCTATCTGAATTACTTGAAGTGGCTCCAAAATAAGAGGTCAAAACCCAAATAATTGTCTTACTAAGCAGAGATTATCAACTCCTTTGGCAGTGTTACTGCTAATATTAGCCAGAAATTTTTTATGATACCATGTTACGTTTTGGGTACTCAGAGACTAAATCTGCTTCTGGACTCACTTGCTCAGGTGCACAGAAAACAGGAGTTTGCATTTGATGGTTGTTTTTGAAGGATTCCCTTGCCCTTCCATGTTTTTAAAAAATGAGATTTTTCGTTTGCTGGAAAAGAGAGTGTGAAGGAGCCATCCAAAAGCTGTGCATACAGACTTGGTCTGAGAGCCTCTGTAGAGGATGTTTAAACTCAGGTGCTTTATTTTGCAGCAGTCAGGAAATGCCACTTGTGGTGCACACTTGCTCCACTGACTTCAAGCTGTTAAAGAGCTCCTGCTTTGAGAGCCACTGTTCTCAGTCTGATGTTGAGAAGGTTTATAAAATAGACAGCTGATTGGAATGTGTAGGTTTGTTGGGGTTTTTTTGTTTTGTTTTTGTGGGTTTTGTCTGTTTCTCTTTTGCAATTGCTACATCCTGTCTCTGAGATGGAGTCCTCATAACATGATTACAAGGTAATCTATTTTAAACTCTCATATTGTCGCTTCTGCTTGAAATGTGCTTGGCATTCTGTTTTGAATTGAATGTGTTTAGGTTTTGGATGTGTTCAGTTGTGGCACACATTTTGACCAAAATACTTTAAGCAATTTTTGAAGGTCACTCATTTTCATGGTGATGTTTAGCCACACCTACCAGAAATCCATTCTGCTTCAGTTTTAGTTCAGCTTTCTGAATTTCAATTATAACCTATCTATAATAATGTAAAAATAATATGTGGGAAACCAGCTGGGATCTCTTGCTGTGACAGGGCCTCGTTGTCTGAGCATGCACTCCCTACCAGGTAGAGAGGAGGAGAAAAAGAGGCATTGGCATGGCAGAGAGAGCTTCATGGGTACCAAGAGAGAAGATGTCATGATTATTTTAACAGATAAAAAACTGAAAGGTGAAAAAACCTGATTATCTTCTGGGAAAAGTGTGATGGCTTTTTAACCTGTTTTTTGCCTTGTCAAGAAATGAAAATATTATTCTGGCATCCCATAATCCTGTCCCTCTAGCATAAGAGCTGAAGAAAAAGTGTTTGCTGCTAAGAGACTATTCAGTAGTAAGCTATAAAGGTGTAACTTGATCTTGCATCAAGATATCAAGCACAGTAAGACTTTGCAGTGCAACTTCTAATTGCCTATTTACATTGACACATTTACCCTATGATTGTGGGAAGGTTCTTCATATTTTCATGGGACTTTCTATGAAACAGCTGAATAAAATGCTCTGCCAGTGCTTCAGCCTGCTTCTCATTAAATACATTGATATTCTCTGGGGGATTGTTGAGTGACAAGCATTGCAAATGTGCTTGAAGTTTTCCTTAATGACTAAGCTTTCTTGCCTAATATAAAAATGAGCGGCTGCGCAGGAGTGAGCAATGTTGTCAAACCTGTCATCAAGTTCTCAGAGCTGGTTTGAGTGCTTGCAGTGTTCTTCCTTTAATTGACTTGGAAATTGGCAAAGGTTGCTTATAAATGGGGAAAAGCAATTTTTAAAGATGGTGGGAAAGTTTAGCTTTGTAGTTAACTGTGCAAAGGCCTCAATAATTAGCTGTGGTTATATTGCCTGCTTTCATCAGGCAATTTTTTATCTTTTGAGTGGAATGAAATAACATTGAAGAATCTGCAACCCTTTGACAGTGGTTGTGGGTTGAACCAAAAAAAAGTAAAAAATCATCTTTTCATTTGTTGGGTATGCATCTGTTGTCATTACCTGATTGTCACTGATTTTCTTATTGTCAGCAAAAGAAAAAAACCTACCCTTGCTGCTAAAGAGGTCTAAAATGAAAATTTTCAGTGTTTTGAGAAATGACAAGTCATAGTAATAGTATGATGACAATAGGCTGAAAATGACAAATAATTCAGAAGCTGTAGTTATATCTTCCTCTGCTGCAGAGGTGGTAGTTAAAAGGCCCAAGTGCACAGCTTGCTAAGAGCTGCTTTTAATGCCCTCATAATCATCCGTAGCAAAACCCTGTGAAGCTCTGGGTGCATGGCAAGGTGGGGATCTGAGCAGAATCCACAATGAACTCTCCCCTGTCTGATCTTTACATTTTAAGCCTCAGCCTAATCCTCTGTGTCTGTCAGAGCCAAAGGTAGGGCAGTAGTTGTCCTGTGGTGACAGGTCTGTGCTGCATGTGTCACCAGTGTCATGACCAGCACTCAGTACTGCCTTTCTCTTGTACCCTTGTGTGATCAGAATGGGACACAATTCCTCCTTGGAACTGTGCCTTTCTGATTCATCATCTCAACAGTATTAACTTTTAACAATAACTTGGAGAAGTGTTGGATTTGTACAACTGTAGTTCCAAGGACATACAGGGAGGCAATGCTATGGAAATGGCAGATGGCTCTTGCACCCTTTGCCAAAGTAATTGCAGTAAACTGTAACTTTTGATTTCTGATGAATTTTTTAGGAAATAGCATATTTTTCACTCTTCTGTACCATGACTCCTATTTAACATCTGAGCTGAATCAGGAACCAAAGAATTGCCCTGGAAAAGTGATAAAAGTTTGATATAGAGGGCTGAATTGAGTTGTCTTCCAGAAAATGAGCAAATTATTGAAATGGTGTCAGTAATTGTGTGTAGGTGTTTGTAATGCTACATCCTGTGTTAAACCACGCAGAGGATTCTCAGGGTGATCCCTTCACCAGCTTGGCTGAATCCAAGGAGAGTTTAAATTGGTCAGAACGTGAGGGTGTAACCTACTCTGTAATTTTGGCAGGTGACAGTTTGCAAAATGGCAATTTCCGTCCCTTTCAAAAAGCTTGGATGTAGCTGTGACAATTCCCTGTGTGTTTTCTGATGTGCAGAGATGTTACCCAGGAGGTGGCCCTGGAAGCAGTGTCAGGGCTTTATCCCATGAACACCGGAGCCGATAGGAAAATTGCAGAGCATGTCAAACATTTGATGTACAGCAGGGCTGCCACTCAGCCGGGCAGTGCCAGGCGTGATGGAGGGAACTGCAACTGTCCTGACCCTTTGTGCTGATTGCAGCAGGGGCTGTGGGGAGAATTCTCAGCCGTGTTTGGCTGCTGGGGCTGTCTGTCTGTGTGTGACAACAGTTGTGCAGGTGGTGTTGGCAGCAGGTCGTGTCATTAACACGTCACCTGGGTGATGGCTTTAGAGCAGCACCTGCAGCTGCAATATGCTTCCATGGTTCAGTAGTTGCTGGGAAGGTTTTGCTTGGACCTTGTATCCATTTCAATATACGTATTTATAGGTCAGTTGGCTTTTCCTTGGAGAGAACTTTTTACCAGTGTAAGCTCTCTCTTAATCAGGGATATTCTTTGATTAAATCTCAGAAGTCTACTTTTTTAGTGTAAATCGTGCTGCTCTCTTAGGTGGAAGATTAGTGTTTTATTTTGGGTTTATGTTTGTTTTATTGTTGAAATCATGTTGGTACATTTAAAATTAATGATGTGATTTATTTTATGTATTAATACAATTTAAAATAATTGTCCCGAGTGGCAGTTCAGTTCTCCACAAAAACCTGGTTTATATTCAGCCACAAATTATTATAAACTTGGTACTTCTTGAACTGTACTGGGGTTTAGATTTTTTAAGTATTTGCTTCCAGGCTATTTGATTAATGATCTGTGCAGAGTATTCCAGTGAGGAATTGTATTTTGGAAATAAAGAACCAGAGCTAATTTTTTGCTATCTCCAGCATACTCATAATAGAGACATCTCCTGCATCAAATGGGGTGGTTGGTCGTGGCTTGGGTAGATGGGGTACTTTAACAAAGAGATGCACACTGTCATTTTTACCCTCACTTTGGTGTAGTACTTGTACTGTTAGTGAAATTTGGTGTTGCATAATGTTAAAAATCAAATTGCAGGGTGTTGAAACTGTGTGATTTAGGAAGTTTTATAATCTGATTCAACATGGTAATTATGTAACTTGTAGGCTGTGAATAATCCATGGCACTGGATGTACCTTAAGTGCTTGTGTTTACATAGTCTGCTAAATCATCATGTCAAATCCATTTCTAACTCAGAGCAGGGATCATCTTGCTTTGCCCAGTGACTGCCTGGTTCTACTCAAACCCCTGTGTGCTGGTGGCAGAGGTAATTGCTGTATGCCATGGTTTGGGCAAATAGAGTCACTTGTGGCTTGGCTGATCTGAAATGTGACATTTTATATAGCTATGGCTCTCTGTAGCACATGGATTAATTAGTGGAGTAATTTAGACATGAGGGGTGTTATGTATGTTTACTGTACAAATCCAGAGGCAAGGAAAGCTAGTGTGCAATTTATTCATGGTAGAACTGAACAGCTACTGTATTTTACAGTAGTGTTAAATATCTTACCAGAATGTGGCCCTTAATTGAAAACCCACATGAAATGAGATTTCTGTGCCTTGTCCTTTGTACCTACTGCAGTGTGAACTGTGCAAGCTGCAAACTGGCTACTGGGTTGGTTCAGCCATTTTCCTCTTACACCTATCTCACTTTTAGCCTCTCTGGGATGTAGAGAGGGGAAATTCATTGCAGGTAGCTCTGGGAAGCAGTTTGAAACAGTTGTGTTTAATGGAATACCAAGCAAGATGTGGATGCTTAGCACCTTGCTTGTACTCTGCCTGCCTCTTTCAGCTTCTGCAGCTGCAGGTATAATCACGTTAAAGGCCTTCTGCAGTGATGCAATGAGCAATATTTTCGCTTGCTGCTGATATGGCACAAACAACACAGTCCCTATAAGCTTCGCTTCTGAACACTTATGTAAGATGCATCAAAAATTTGTGAGGGCTGAGGTCAGAATATCTTGTTTTGGATTAGCATCGCTGAGTTTTAACAACAGGCAGAAGGGAGATGTAGGCTTCTACTTTCTTCTAAGATGTGTCAAACCCAACTGGTTAAAAAGTACTTTTGTTTTCAGAAATGAACTACTACTAGTGTCAAATTCTGTATAACCTGTGTTACGTATTGGTCTTTAGTTTCATATGCTACAATAAAACATAGTTGAGTGAAAATAGCTGAGAGCAATATTTGACATCTTAAGACTCAGGATGAAATGCTTTGATCATTATTAAAAACTTTGTGGAAAAGCCTGGAGAAATTGATGCTGGAAATATTAAGTATTTTTTTACAGGTAGGAAGAATGATGGAAGGTGAAAGACTGTTTAGGTTTTTATTCTCATTTAGTTTGGGATTGGCACAGTGTATTTAAAATGGCTGCTGGATCCCACGACCATAAAGCCTCTCCAGTGTTCTTGAAGCAATATAATTTGACAGAGTTCTACTTGAGAGATGGGGAATCATGTGCAGCCTAACTCCTGTAAAATACTTGTTGGAGCAAGGAGCTGTGCTTCTGCCTGGGATGGTGTGTGCAGGGAGATGTGGAAGGGCTGTGGCTGCTGGTGGTCGAGGGAGTGTCCTGCAGAGAGGGCCAAACTGAGCTGCTGTTCGTGACTGTGGGGCACAGGGTGCTGCCATTGCTCCAAGTGCTCACAGCTGCTGCTGCATGTACCGCATGTTCTCTGGGAAATGCAGGTCTTGTACTGCCTCTTCACCTTTCCCAGTGTCTGTGTGTTCCTGAGGGGGATTATCTCTGTCTGATAAGCTCCTTAGCTGCCCTGCACAGCCTTCTCCTTCGTAGCTCTTCCCTCGAGATATTTATAGGTAAGGCATTAACAGCGCAGACCTTCTTCTTACAGGGTGGACTTTTGTATAGGCTGCTGCAGGCTTGTTTGCTAAGGAAGTTCAGCTGTTGAGTCTTTCAGTTTTGCAAGGTGTTCATTTAGAATTCCATTCATAAAGAATATTTGTTTCTTGTGAGCAGTGGCCTCAGGGCTTTTTTTCACCCCTCTTCCTACATTTCTGCAGTCTACATGGGACAGAGGTGGCTTGTGAACATGCAGCAGAAGAAAAGAGCAAATAGAGGAGGCGAGGTTGGGAAGGGAGTGTTTTATTTCACTTACATGTTGGAAAGCTGTGAAGCCATAATAACTGTTTCTCTTTGCTCATGATAGTTTGCCGTGACACTGTGGAATCAACCTTCAAGAGATAGAAAATGGCCTTGTGCTGCACAAATTACTCATAGGAACCCATTCATTCTAGGAGGCAGACTGTAATGTGGAAAGGATGTTTTTCTGCTATAATTACCTGGCATATATTTATATATATCATCTCTTCACAAGAAACTCTTTGAAAATATGACTGTGCCTTCAAGTCAAGTTAGGCTTTTCAAATGGTCAGTAAAAAGCTCATGGAAAAGATAACAAGGATCTCTGAAAAGGCTACCTAACTGAAAAGCAGAAATGATCACTTTTCATGGAAAAGTCTCTCTCACATAGCTTATGGTCATTTCCATATGAAATATTCAGGCTACTTTTCTTTCCACACTGCAGTGTGCCTCTAAGTTATCATTAGTTACTGCACACTTGTACAAATCTGTGGAGAATGTTCTTCAGTTGTTATTTCTGTGCTTAAACTCTTCCTTAAGGAACTTGCTAAGCTGTTAATATTAGACTGTTTTAAATAACTGTTAGCTAGCTGCTCTTACCTTTCTGGCCAAACCAGGGAACACGTCTCGTCTTTTTACCCAAAGCAAAAACATCATTGCTCCTGAAATTGGTTTAAAGGCGTTGGTGTAAGAAAGGGTTCAGTGTGTCCACCTGGTAAATCACTTCATGTGCTTTTACACTTTGCAGTATGCAGATGGTTTATGAAGCTTTTGACTGTCCAAGAAGCAGCCTTCATCGCAGTTATTTCTCTTAGAACATCACTAGGTGATAGCATTATTTCTAAGAATGACTTGGGAGCTTAGATGAAATGATTCTGCATGGTTTGCACTTGTAAATTAATATCTCTGGACAAGTACCTTGCTAACTTCATCAATTTTGACGCTGTTCAGACAGAAAAGCTTATTTGGGGATAATCAGGTTAAATAGAATCTTTTTCTGAACAAGTCAAGATGCAAAGAGATTTGAGAAGTTTTTCAAAAGTGCAATGAAATGTGCTGAACAAGCTCTTCCATTGTAGAAGGGGAAAAAGGGGTTCTCATTTGCTGGAGGGGAAAAAACCAAAACCTAACTTGCAACCACAAAATTAAGAGTTGATCTAGAGAAAAAGTGGCAATTGAGGAACTTGCTCAAGACACTATAATGTCTTTTGCCCCCACTGTGAATCAAAGCCTTTGTGAAGTGCTCACAGAAGAATGTGAAGGGGCAGCACTATGCTCATGTACCAGGGAGGAACTGAAGTTACTTCTGAGGGGAGTGTTCTTTTCTGTCCAGACAGAAAGAGATCTTGACCCCTTTTAAACTTGCTGCTGTATTTTTGGATTAATATTCTTCTGGATACTAAAGAAAAAAATTTACTTAGCCTGAAGGGAGCTGAATAATATTTCTGCCGAGGCTGTCCTTCATTCCAAGCTAGTGATTGCCTTCCCTCCCTTCCCCTTGGACAGGTTATGTTTATAGGTCATGAAGAAGCACCAGCCAAATATAAAACAAACTTATTAAGCAGAGGAGAGGAGTAATACATTATTCAGTATTTATATTGAAAAAAATGTAAATACATTAAAATTTCAGTGTATTTAACTGTGTGATTCTGATACCCAGTTATGGAACATTTGCACTATATTCACTATAGCTGAATGATTGATGTGGCTTTGTAGGCTTTTCCTTTATTACAGGTCATCTACCAGAAATTTTCTTTTAAAAATTTGTATAAATTAAATGTACATTTGTGAGGCATTTTTATCCTACTGCTACCACAGGCATTCAGTGCTAGCAACAGCATTGGTGGAATCAAAGAAGTGAGTAACAAAAATCCTTCCAGCTTAGGAGTGGGCTGGGATTTGTTGGATTTTTTCTTTTCCTTTTATGTGTATGTTCATGATGTGCTTTTCAACAAAGCTGCCTTAGCAAGTCTTCTGGCCTTAATGAGAATGCTTCTCAGCATGTTCCCTCGACTGGCTGCTTACTGATGTGCTAATCTGGGGAGTCATCTGAAGAGCCAAAGAATTTTAACAGGGAGAGAACGTGAGTTAGACACAGCTTTGCTGATCAAAGGTTAACTTGCTCTTTAGGACACTTTCAGTTGGCAGCTCTTGGAATGCTTTTTCACCATGGAAGTCCTTCATGTTTCAACCTGGTCTGAATCCTTGGGTGACATCCAAGATTCACTCAAGTACTTTTGTTACTTGAGTTGTCTTCAATTGAGTCCAGATTTACAGTATTTACTTTTGATAGTATTTTTCGCCTCTTATATCCCTCCTCTGCTCCCTCCCTTCACTCTTCATCTCCCATTTGGAGAGAGGATGACACCTGTCAGCATTAATGGGCTGTCAGAAAGGTTTGTAAAGCCCATGGAGTATCATGTCCAAAGAGTGGTGTAGCTGATAAAACATGTGCACAAGGAACTCTATGGGAGCTTTTGGGCTGCTAAAGCCGAAGCTGGACTTGGCCAATGCACTGAAAGGCAAACGTGGCCATTCTGTGATCATCCTTTGGAGCCTCTGATGTGCTCAAGTGCTAGTTCACAAATAACCAGATTCTACATGGAAGTTTTTACACTGCATGGATGTGTAGTAGTTCATTGCCATCGGAATACGGATTTTATTTTTATCTGATAAAATTCAGATTTGTTTCATATTTTGGGAATCATTATAAGCGAGGTAAAGGATGGAGGAAGATTTCATTGTTATTGATCAATTGACAATTTTGTTCAGTCTGGAATCACTTTTGCATCTTATTAAACCTTTTTAACTGTCTGATTTGATCCATAAGCAGAAATATTGACACATGACCCTTAACTGCAGATATGTTAAATTGAGATATGAGTGGACAATTAAAAATGTATCTTGAAATAGAAGTGTAATCTACATGGTATCCAGTCAGTAAGCAAACTCTCAGACTGTAGCTTGAGTTCTCTTTGCTGGGAGAAATTGGAAATTAAAGTTTTTGAGGTAGTTCAGTAGTGATGAAAAGAAAATTGGGGCTAGGAGGATAGAAGATGGGGTTTAAAAAAGATGAGCATGTTTCAGTTATGCATATTTATTGCAGTCAATTATAAGTGAAAGACTGAACTTATAATCTTGTGTGAGAGATGGTTGATATCTCACATTATTACCCTCTAAATAGTTCAAGGGGGAAGAAGAATTATTTTTAATGTTCTGCTTGAACCATGAACCAATGAATTCACATCACTGAGGTGCTGCACCTGGCTGGTAGCTTGGGTGTCCTGCATGCTGAGCTCTGTAGCTCACTCAGGATGTTTCAAGGCTTTGGTGAACTTAACCCTGATACTTCTGGGTCGTTTCCAACTCAAGGTGTTCTGTGAATTCATTGTGGTCCTTTGTAAGAGTTGACACAAAATGTGATGATGAGCTCTGTGGACTGCTGTGTGTTTGCTGATAATTTGGTGCAATGGGTTCCCGTGAAGGCAAACAAACCCCAGTTCCTCCTTTCTGCCCTGATCTCTCCTGGTGTGTTATATATAGAGATGGGGGCTGGGAAGGGATTTCTCTGTGTGCTCTGCCCTGTGTTGGCACAGCACGGGCAGTTCACATCGGCTCCTGATGCTTCCCTTTGCATCTGCCAGTGGATTCCTGCAGTGTGAGAGCTTAGACTGGTCTGGGGAACCATGATTCTTCTTCACTGAAAAACCTACAGAGGGAAATCTCTTCACTTTGGAGGGTTTTCTTGTTTTCTTCGTTTTTGTTTTCCCTGTGGGAGTTACCAGGGATCTCTTTGGTAGAGGCAACAAAGCCTGATAGGCCAAGCTTTAAATTATTTGAGGATTTGACCCATTGATCTTTCATTCAGCTAGGTTAGAATGAACAATTAATTGGTGAAACCTGATAGACTTCCAGTTGCTTAACAACATCAAAGCAAACAATACTACCATGTGTTTTCTCTGAGCTTGCTTGTATTTAAAATAGCTGTGAACGTGTCAAGTGGGGACATGAATAAAGTGCTGCCTAGATAAATTACTTGCAGAATTAAATTGATACCAATTTTAAGTACTCATTTGTTTCATTTGATGATGTTGCATTGTGCAGAGCTATTAAATTGGGGGGTTTGCAGCTGTTTAGCTTACACTGGGATCTAAAAGGAGCTTGTCTTGTTTTGTGGTGGCCCTCTGTTTATGTGCAGCAAACATCAGATCCCATGTTAGAGCACTGGCACAGTGCCAAAGGTGCCCACACTTGCCTGCTTTTGGGAGTGCTCTGATAGGTTGGGCATGGTGAAGAAAACGAGTGTTTAACAATGTCTAGTTTCATACCTACTTTATAGTCAATTGGTATTGTGTAATGAAACCACGGATCATTTAGCTTCATCAGTTAGGAGTGTTAATGCTGTAAATAAGGCAAATGCTGGTTGGTGCACAGGATTTAGTGGGTTACAGACAATGGTTTTGCACAAGGGTTGCCAAATTAACCTAAACCTTGACACTGCATTATTTAAATAAAGGAAACTTGTCAGCAGAAAAATTTAAGTGTAGAACTTGCTTGGCTGAAAGCTTACACAAGAATTCAAATTTCAGAACTGGAGTTAATTCCCTCCCTTAGCTGAACTGCTGCATGCAGATGTAATGCAGTTTCTGTATTGCAGCTGGATGCTGGCAGGAACCAGCAGCTAAGCCCAGTTGTGCATAGAATGGGCTGCAGGCATGTCTTGGCATGCAGGCTGCTCCTTAGTGTCCAGTTGTTCTTTTCAGTTCCAATAACACTGGTTAGCGTGGTGGAGAAAAATTATGAACTTCCAAAACAATAGCCCTAAAAATTCCTGGAATTATTACCTCATAAAATAGTTGTGGAAATTAATCTCATGGCCTTGGAAGTGGTAAGTGTTTCAACTCTGCAGTTTAGTTGGAGTAAGTGAGCCCAGAGAATGAAATAATGACAAGGAGTGTTTAAGATCTCATTTCTAGTAGTGTGCACACAAGAGTATTTAAGTGAGTAAGAATGTGAGCAAAGATGGTTTAGTTCTGTGGAGCTTGGGTGGGTTGTATGTGGAAGTTCAGAAGTGCAGAGGAATATTAAGGTGAGCTGAGCAGTCTTGAACAGCACAACTTCAGCTTGGGTTCGATTTATTCTTGGATTCATCACTCTGCACAGAGAAAATAATGGGAAATTACTCAATTTACCAAGTTGTATAGCATTTCTTTCCTTTGGATCAAGGATTCCTTACCTGAAAGCAGATCAGAATATTTTTTCTGCTATTTGGCAAAGTAGATACAAGCCAAGTAACAAGTAACTGTTTTTAATTCTCCCATTAGTTCATGTCAGTGATTGCAGTGATTAACTTACTGAATAGCCTGAGAGTATCCTCAGATGATGCAAAGAGGATCAGCAGTGTTATTTTTTCCTGTAGGAGTTGAAGAGGGCTTTCCAAAGGGAAGGCAGCTCTTGGGCCCTCTGCAGTTAATACGGGTAGCAGCTGCGTACTTGTCTTCTGTTCAGCATCCCTTATGCAGATGTTGCTGCTGGATGTCAAACAAAGCTTCCTGGACATTTTCCTAAGGAATAAAATGAATGCAGATCAGTCAGCTCATGGCTGCTTCAGGCCAAGCATTGAACTGTGCAGTCAGAACAGCAGGTCTTTTATACAGTGAGAAATGAGAGCTTTTTATGATGCTCTGCAGCTTTTGTCTGGAAAATGTCAGTGTGTTGGACACTGCTTGGCCTAGCTCTGGTCAAAATTCCCTGTTTGCACACACTGATTTCCATGGGCCTGGTCTGCAGAGGGGGTCAGTGCCAGTGTTGCACAGCACCTGAGTCTGTCGAGTTTTTGTTAGCAGAGAAGTTGGTTTTTGATCTGTAGTTGCTTCTCTTTGCAGCTGCTGGGAGTGGTTCTCTTGTCCTTGTTTAGCAGTTCATTTTTGAGTTTTTTAGAGATAACATTGGATGTCATCAAAGGAAAGTCTCATCTTCTGTACCAGTGCTTCCAGGTTTAAATAGCAGAGTTGCTGTTGATAATTTATAGCTGATGGCTGTGCCAGTTTGCTGTTTAATCTTTCTCACACCTCTGATAACTTGTCACACTGCCTCTTGTAAGGGAACTTTTTAATAGATGCTAAGAATTAACAATATTTAGTAGTGCAGTTTCTGATGTTTCAAGATGTATCATTCCAAATGCCATCCAGAACAGTTATTTTCCCCTCTGTTTCCTAACTGAAGTCAATGAATTACTGGAAGAGATGGTGTTACTTCAGTGCCATGACAGCATGCAAGGTGTGCTCAGCAATTCACACGCTAAATAATCTTGTTTCATATTTCAGCTTGAGACCTTCAGGTCACACCTGGCTGTACATTTGCTGTTGGTGTTAATTTTTTTGTTTGAGAAAAAGCTTTGTAGTTGAAAATGTGACACAGGAAATTTGTGCTTTATGCTGATATTTGTTTTTGCAAGGCAGCTGAGGTGTTGCACACATCCGAAAGAAGTGATGCTGCTGACGGCGTCTCTGTCAGGTTAGCTGTTCTGACATTGCTCTGGTGGTATTAGGAGTCACTTGGGGGGGATCTGAAGCATGGATCCCTTCCTCTTCCTTGCTGGGCAAAAGCTGAAATCATCTTGGTTGTAAATGCTGCAAACTGCCTTCTCTTCTTTAGGATGAGGTATGGGAAGAGGGGAAGAAGAGCTGTGCAAAGGCAAGGCAATGACACCTAGAAGAGTAACATGAGTAAAAGTCTTTGAGAAACACCAGCATGATAACTCAGAGGTGTGTGACAGCACCTTGGAGAGGGTGGGACTTGAAGAATGAATATTCTTGAGAAATGTAACTGATTTGTTATCATAGCATTGCAAATTTAATGTACTGTCTGTTTACTGAAAGGAATCAGGCACCTAATATTGAAGTAATTTGACTTCCTGGTGGTGGAATGCAGTCAGGCATTTGGATTAGTCTATAAATAATTGTTGGATTTGATTGCTTAGAGCTGATCATTAATCTCTAAGGAGCACTGTGGGACTTTTTTTGTCAACTGTCTTCTAAGCTCACCAGTCATACTAAACCCAGAATGTATTCCATCATTGGCTTTTGTTTTATTAGAAATAATACTCTCAGATCAATTAGAATCTGAAGCATAAGATGTTTTCATTTAAGGCATGACTTCTCAAAATCTTCCCAGTTGCCTCTCCCCTAATATTGAAACATATTCCTGAGTATCCATATGGGTGCTTTTTCCACACGATTAAACTCAGTTTTGCACAATTCTCAGTAACAGAAGTGAGGATCTGTGGGGGTCTCTGCACCTTTTTGGCTGATATCTGGAAACCACTGTTGATGTGCTGCAACCCTGAGATTTTCTTTCTGTACGCTAACATGGCTTCAGGAATTTCTAAAATCTGTCTGGTTTTGGAAGTGTTTCATAGCCACGTGTACCAGCAGGAAAAGGGAGATGTTCAGAGCAGGAAAACCTCTCCCTTGATTTAGCCATGCAAGATCAGTGAAGCTGCCTGAGACAGTGGCCTTGCATCAGAGCTACTGCTGCTCTTGGAGCTGGGGGAGAGCACATCTTTCTGCAGTTTTTAGCCAGACTTGCTTTGTCTTATAAGTCTGTGCACTTTTTCACCATTCTGTTTTTTCCTCTCATCTGCCTGCCCGTGTTTGGAGAGTAAAGCACCTCCAGGAGAGGGCCCAGTATCCTCCCCTGTGTCAGCAGCGGTGTGTGGGTGCTGGGCATGCAGGAAGTTTACCCTGACCATGTGTGGAGCGGAGTTCTCAGGAAAGGAAGAGTGGCTGGCTCCAGCAGCTGTGAGGCACACAAGTGGAATGAGGCACAGCCATGTGATGTGCTGGTTTCCTGGTAATGTTTGATCAGCACTCGTGACCACGCTTGGGATGTGGAGCCAGCCAGCCATGCGCTGCTTGTCTGGGATGTGCTGCAGGTCCCTGTGCTGTCTGCATGTGGCCAGCTGGGTGAGGAGCATCATTTGGTGATTGCAGACAGCTACCAGGGGTCTTTCTCAAGTGGAATAGTCAGTGGGGCACGGAAAGAGGTTGCATTTAAAATCACGTCTGTGTGGAGCTGATCTCACTTGTCAGTATTTAAAACATGAAAGCATGACTGTTCACCACTTAGATTGCTCCAGGGGATATTTGGGGTTCGTAACACACTCTGAGCACATCTGAAGTTGGTGAGGTTCATTTGATTAATATTAGTCAGATTTGAATGTGGCATGTTAATCAAGAATGCTATTTTGAGGGGCACTAATGCCTCTCTGATGTTTTTCACTCCTGCTTTTACTGCAGGGAATTTTGTTCAGAATTTCTACTCTGTGGTTTCTTATGTGCATCACCACTGGTCAAATTCCTTGCACTGTAAGGAGGCAGTTGCACAGAGACCCACATTTGTTCACCTAAGTTTTGTTGTTGGTGATAATACAGTTAGGTTTTTGCATTCTAGGACAAGATGACTTTTCATGAAAATTAATGAAGTCTATGTGGATATAAGGGAATGCAAGTTAGTTTGTCCCATTTTTAAAAAAGCTCTTCCAGAAGCAGGGTCAAAGTAATAACAAGTGCCTCATCTGTGTTAGTATGCTGCCAGTGGTGTGTTATCCTGGCTATACTCAACACAGATAATTACTGGGCCAGTGCCTCATTTCTGGCATTAAATGTTGAATTTATTTCTGAGGTGTAGTGGGTGTGAGGTTTTAAAGATGGCTTGCAAAGTATCTAAATGGCCCGAAATACTGTTCTAGCCTAAAGTGGTTAACCCAAGAAGGTATGATGGCTATTTTTTAAAGGAGATTGCAGTGTCATGGGTGCTTTGCCTCCCTTGCCACCTCTGGCACAGGTGACTGCCTGGCCACTCAAAGGTAGCAGTGTTCCCAGCTCAGCAAGGACTGGCCATCCACCTCCCTTGATTCTCCCTTAGTGGTGTTTGCTGCATTCTTCAGCCTGTGTGTGAGTCCTTACAAGTGCTACTGAAGTATTCCAGTGATTCTCTTTCAGCCTTCTAGTGTATTAAAATGTCCCTGTGGGTATATTCTGCAAACACAAGCCTCATTATCACATTTTTGTTTTGCTTTTTGACAAAGTGGTTACACATTTGAGAAGTTTGTTACTCGCTCCAAGCTGCTAATTTTCATAATCTATCGAAGATACTGAGTTGATAAAAATAAACATGTCTCTTAAATCTTAAATGGGTTGCCAAAACTGCACATAGTGGGTGGCAGCTTTTTCAAACACTTCTTCCTTACACCTGAAGCTGTAAAATAGCACTTTGCAAGAACTCAGCTTCTTAATTCAGGCTTATAAATCACTGGAGTTGGGAAATGTTGTGTTTTGTTGCAGAATTGACATATTCCTGAGTACTGCAATCAGATGCTTTAAATATGGGAACTCCCGTGTTAAGAGTGATGTGGTCCTATTTAAAATACATTCCAAATGTTACTGCTTAAGCAAAGGTATTGATTTTTATTGTAGAACAATGAAAAAGTAAGAAAGAAACAACACAGTACTACCAAAACTGCATTTATGTCAGCGTTGCTGAAAATCCTATGTGAATAAATGTGTTTTTTAAAGAACCACTTAACGTGGTCTTAGTAGTTTGTCATTGAAATGTTTTAGCTTTGCAACTGTTCCTTCTATTCTGACTTTTGTTTGAGTTTTTATAAGTTAATTTCTCTGTGAGTAAAGTCTTGCCTTAAATCCCAAATGACCAGACCTTTCCTCCCATCAGATTGTGTTATGTGTATTTACTGTGCTGTGAGAGCAGGGGAACGTGGGGGTACTCGGACATTGATGATGTTAGCACTGCAGCCTGGCTCCTGAGGGGAGTTCAGCACCTTTAGCTGGGACAAGAAGAAACCCAATTTCACTGAAGCTGGGGAACTCACTGTACAGATGGGTGAAACAGAGTTAGGTTGTTCTTTATTCCAGCTAACTGGATTTGTGGCATTTGCTATCAGTGAACTCTGAAGCTGTGGGATGGCTTTAGTAGCAAGTTGTCAGACTGGTGCTAGATCCAGGAGAGTGTTTCACTGCAGGCACTTGGTGTGTTTCAGCTGATAGTGAAAAACCATTTCAGTGGGTGCAGTCTGCAGTGCTTGGCCATGCCTGCTTTTGAAGGCTGTTCCAGCCTGAGGTGGACAGATGAAGTGGAAACTGTTCAGTGGCTGCTGCCTCAGCACTGCAGTCAAGTACTTGTTCCATCTCTTCATTTCCCTGTGCTCTTGATACGTCTGTGGTTTGCTTTTACCTTTTTTGCTTCTAATGTTCGAGCTGGCACTTCACCCTTGCTCAGTCATTTCATATTTGCAAATTCCACATCTCCAGCTGCTTCATACCTGTGTCCATGGGATGCACTAAAGCACACTTCAACAGGAGAGTACTTTCAATGTTGACTTCTTTTTATTTTTTTCAACTTCTGTGTAGGATTGCAAAAATAGAGCAGGGATTTCTAAATGCACAAATGTCAATGTCGAGGCCCTAAGCTTGCAGCTGGGAAAGGGAATTTCTAGGAATGGGATACATAATTGTAACTCTGTTTCAGCTTGAGAATTAAAAGGAAAATGCAAATCTTGCATCTGAAACCTGCATAGCTTTCCTTTTTGGTATCTAACTCGCTGCTGATAATATGTTAATATTTCTACATTTTATCTGAGATCTGATGTCCTTTAGACAGATGTTTTCCTGAACTTTATTTGTAAAGAAGTTATAAATTCAATTGATTGTTACTCCTTCCTGGTAGAGGGTATCAGACCGTTCACACAAGAGCAGAAAGCAAAGCAGGTGGTGCAAATAGCTTGTACAGCAAAGTGTTTTGTGGTGACCTTACAGGGGAGCTTTCTGGTTTTGCACTGAAACCCTGCAGACTGAAACTTGACTTCTGTATATGTCAGCCTCACTTGCTATGAAACTACAAAGTAAATTTTAGTGGTCTTTTCAGTAGACTTTGTGCTCTTACTGTCTCAGGACTGTGATTCTCTTGGCCTCTGGAAGCCTGACAGAAGTATTTCTGTTGTTGTTCCACGGCCTGTGCAAAGGTGAAGTTTTAATGTTTTTATTAGCAGTGTCAATACCTCGGTATTTTTGCATGCATGCAGAGTTTCTCTTACAGCTCACACTGAGGCCATTGAAGCCAGCTGGACTGGAACACCCGGGCTCAGGAGCGAGGGCAACTGTGCTCTAAACCTTGAAGGAGATGCAGTAGTGGCTAGTGATTTAGAAACCAATTAAAAGTGTAATTTGGATGTCCCAAATGATCAGAAATGTCTGTGTTCCAGATGAAAGACTTTTTAGTAATAGAAGAGTTGATTTCCTGCCTCTGGATTTTTAAACATCTAAAGAATAGCATTTACAGTCTAGTAAAATTGGGGTTTAAAGGCAGAGGTGTTTTCTTTTGTACTTTGATTACAATATTAGTAAAAGTATTGGTTTTAGATTAGTTTTACTTTTGGTGTATTTTTGATGATTGGATTTTTTTTTCAAAGGCCAAGACAATAAGTAGTTTCTTCTGTTTTCATAATTTCTTTGTGGTTAGTGCATGCTTAAGAGACTTCAAGTGTAACTTCCTTTTAGCCGCCACTTGCCAAAGGCTTTGTAGTTTGATCCACAAGGTCACATCAAGAGACAAACCCAAGAGATCTTTTTTGCAAGAAAAAAATGTTCATGTAATGTTTTGTCTTATTTTTGTATGCCTGATAGTTGCACAGGTCACCAGATCTTCACTGGCATCTTTGGACTGTCTTTTAAAAAGACAAGTAGCAATAGAGGAAATTCTCCAGAGAGTTACATTAGAAATAAAACTCATAAAGATAAATGAGCTAACATGACTTCAAAACATCCAATTAAAAATAAAAGGCAGCACAAGAGTTTGTAGAAACCCCATGGGAGGAAAAACTGAAGCTGTGTCCAGTAAATCTTCTAGGCTAGCCTAAAATATATGGCAACAGTTAGTTTGTTCATATGTGTTTCTTTTATGCTGTACCACTGCTGCTTCAGTGGATTCTTAAAAAAGAAATCCAACCAGGCAGCAGCTTAATTTCTGGCTTCCTGTAACTGGGGCCTTGAAGAGAGAGGCAACAAAATAGATCAGCTTCAGTATCTCTTTCAGTATTGGTGTATTTGCTATCTCTGCAGCCAGTTTGTGGTGCTGAATAGTCTTTTGGCTGCAGACACAGATACTGATACTGTTATGGTAAAAGCTGGGTTGTGGGATGTTTGAGTGAATTTTAATTAGATGGGAAACAACTCCAGGAGCCAAGTTTTTGCAGCATGAGTCATGATGTGCGTGCTGTGGAGCAGTTCCATGAGTGAGAATTCTCCCAGAGTAATGACTACAGTGGCTGGCCCTCTGCCAAGGAAGGGTGTGAGTTTCTGACTTTGTTTACTGAGGTGACTATTAGTTCTTCTCTGAGTAAGAGCTCCCCTAAATTCTTAATAGAAAAGAAATCCACCTTTTGGCAGGTGTTCAACTCGGGATTGAGCTGGTAGCAGTGAAACTGGTGATAGGTGATGGTGCTGCTGGCATTTGTAGTGATAACCAAGATTTTGGTGCTCTGTGGTACCTCTGAGGTGTGGTGGGAGCTGTGTGAGGTTGTTCACCTTGCAGAGCTGGGCCTTTATTCCCAGTGTCACGTGTGGGAGCTGGGTGGGTGAAGGCTGGAGGTGCCTGTGTTATACATGGTACACAGTAACCCTGCACACAGCTCCTCAGGAATGCAGCTCATGAATCAAGCTGCAGGAATGTGAAAGTCGGGTGCTTCAGAGCCATGATTTCGGTGGCACTGTCACTCTGTTGGGCATAGCGTAAAGGGAGCATGTCATAGCCATCATGCAGGAGTTTGAGTTGCCTGAGGAGCAAGAAGGAGGCAGATAGCAGAGAAAAGTCCACTCATCTATCGTTGTGTGCTCTGTTCAGGAGGTGCAGGACTAAGTGCCAGGAAGCAACGTCTCCACACCTAGTCTGGGGAATTCAAAATATTGCTGCTACAGTCTGATCCTGGTGTTCTTGCCAGCCAGTGTCTGCCACGATGGACAGACACCTCTTGGAGCTGCCAGGTGGCTTCCTTGCACGCGTGGTTACCTGAGCACTCACAAACCAGTGGGTGTGCAGAAGGGTGGAGTGGATACAATTCATTGGGACAACTCTGAACAGCAAGTTCATGGCAGATTAGTCAGGGTGCTGTTCATAAAATAACAATTACCTAAGCAGCCAACTTCTTTGAGTTACTAACATGGGAAACAGCTACTGAGTTGCACAACTGCCACCTTGATGTACCAGGAGGTGAGGGCTTTAGGAATGTGCATGCTCTTAGGAGTTCCTGTGGTGGCATGAATCAGGTAATCCTCCTTCTAAATGGGTATGGGAGAGCTTGGTTTAACACCAGTCCAGACTTTGGAGCCCTCTCTGGAAAATGCCTACAACTGTTTGCTCAAGGAATGAGGACTGTGCCAATCATTTGAAACACTCGTGCGTGAAGACACTGAGGCCAAATGTCCGAGACAGTTGGCTGGTATGGGGTATCCAGCTTCTGGGATTGCTTCAGGCCAAGGGCTCCCAGAGCCACTCATGGCTGAGGCTGGAAGGAACCTCTGGAGGCAGCTGCTCCAGCCCCCCTGCTCAAGCAGGCTGCCCAGGAGCGTGTCCAGATGGCTTTTGCACAGCTCCAAGGATGGACACTGCACAGCCTACCCTGCCCAGGAGCGTGTCCAGATGGCTTCTGCACAGCTCCAAGGATGGACACTGCACAGCCTACCCCGCTGGGCAGCAGTGCCAGTGTCAGTCACCCTCACGAGACACTGATGAGCTGCACTGGAAAGAAGCTGAAGCTGCTTCTGTACAACATCTTCTATCCATGCTTTCTGTGTCACTTCTTGGATGCTGTAGAAGAGAAGGTGCTGTGGTCCTTTCTCTGTGCTGAGCTGCAAAGCCTTTCCATCTCCAAGAGCTGTTCCATACTGGCTGTGAGCTCTTGGAATTGGCTGAAAGGACTGGGCAAATACAGCATATGAGTAATGAACTTCTGTTTTATGAATTTGGTATAGCAGTGGGACTATTTCCCCAGTGCTTTGCAGGCAATTCAATTAGAAGTGGCAGTTTTAATTAAATAATGCAACTGGAGACTGGGTTATTTCTCTCCTCCATTCCTTCTCCATTTTAAGAGAGAAAGGTTGGAGTCTTTTCTGCAATAGTTTTATTTTCTACAATAGTTCAGTTATTCTATATAGTAAGTAGGACATTGAGCTGTACCAGGGAAACCACATTAAATGTGGTGATTTAGTAATAGTGATACATAACGTCCATAATGTAAAGTATTTCCATTAAATAACTTTCAGTTATTCAGCAGATTCCAGAAAAACAACAGTACCAAAGGCTGGTATTTAGAGGGAAGAGGAGTTGAACAAAATGTTGTTTTTAATTTTTTTTAATGTAGCCTCTATCCACTTCAGAGATTTTCTGCTGAGTCAATTGAAATTCTTCCTTTGCCTCTGAATTATGTTTAGTTCTTGTGGTTTGGGCTCCTTTTTTTTGGGAGGGGGATGGGTTATCGTGGCTGTCTGCTGTGTTTTGCTGGTGCTCCATGCTATCATTTTTTCCAAGCCATACTTGCCTCAGTGATTGGGATTTGGCAATAGAGCACCTCAAGCATACAATCTAATGAGAATACTGAAATTCATGGCTGAAAGTGATAGTGTGGATATTCAGAAAAAATCATGTTGCTGTAAATATGTTCTTATATCGTTATTTTCTCTAAATCATCAGGCTAATCAGATTCAGTGATTTCCCAATTAATATTGATTACTTTCTTGTTTTCTCTTGTAACATCAGTAAAATACTGTACAGTGCTAATATCAATCATACTCTGGTATTCCCCTCTTAGATAGCAAGAATTTGTCACTGTGCTAGAGTCTGGAGTCTCTGGAATAATACAGTATCTTCCCTGAGTTCTTTTTTTGCAGAAACGAGGGGTAAGCATTCATTATCTGGAATGAGCTATTGGCTGGGTTTCTTGTATCCCTCAGAGTGTGTGGTTTCAAAAGATTGATCCTGTCTTCAGTGCTCTCTGAGGGGTAGCAGGGATGAACCTGACACCGTGAGAAGCCGGAATGCCTGACTGTTCTTTTATGTAGTGGGGTTATTGGGTGGTTCTTTTATTTTCCTGAGGTGCAGGAGGATTTGCCTGCCCTGTTTGTTTTGCCAACAGAGAGATAACCCAGTTTCCTGCTGTTTCCCAAGAAGCTCAGTAGCTTGGGAGCAGGCCAGCAGCTTGGGAACTCACACTACATGTGCAAATAAACAAGTGTTAATTCCCTCAATAGTGGGGTAAAGCTTAAATCCCTTTAGGGAGCTTTTGTGCAACCACTATCCAATAAGGAAGATGGCTTTCCTCCTGGGACTTCCTGCCTGCAGCACTAGGTGAGGGCTTAATCTTCTCCAGGAATTGTGTATGCTTACACTTCCTTCAGTTATCTTCTATGTCCTTTTGATTGTCTTACATATGCCGATTGCATTCTGTATCCTGTGGGTATAGTGTGTGGCACATAGTGCAGAATCTAAGGCAAACACACAGGGAAGGGAGAGACTTTGTTTACCCAGTAAATCCCCCAAATTTGTCAAAAACTGAAGTTTAGCTACCTCTTAATGCTTACCTGAACTTTTATTTGTGGCTGGTTATAAAAATCTTGTTTAATTTTTTTCTTCTTTTAATTAAGGAGAGGAGAAAAGCCCCAGACTTCCTTGCCTGGGAGCATCTTTATTCACTGTCTGCAGAACAAGTGGAATGATACTGCTGTTGAGTAAGACAAGCTGTTTAGGCATGTCTTACTGAAATAAGACAAATTAGTAATTAGGAGGCTTTCATGGAGGATTTAATGGAATCCTGGAATGGTGAGGGTTGGAATGGGCCTTGAAAATTATCCCATTGTCCACATCACTGACAAAGGTGTTCAAGAGCACCAATCCAACCCTGGTCCTGAGGAATGCCATCCATCACTGGCTTCCATTTGGACATTGACTCTCTTCTGTGGTTTGCTCTTTAATGAAAACACTCCTTTTGGGGACTGTCTCTTATAAACACATATAAGGCTAGTATATTTTTTAACAGTTGGTGTGGTTTTACGAACCTAGTGAACTGCAACTCTTTGTCTGCAAGAGAATGTTTCTAAAAATAATGTCAAGACAGAGACCATAGTCATGTAGCTTGGAGGTCATGACATCAGTGTCCTGGTAGCAGAGATGGCTGTAATATAAAGCTTCAGATGGTTAAATGCTATTCATGCACATGGTATTTGAGGAGGAGATTTGTTTTTATTATGAGCAAAGGCTTAGCAACTTGACAGAGCAAAAAAAAATTAATACAGTGGGTTAGTTCATAATCCACTTCTTTGTTTTAAAGCAAGGTAATGGATGGGAGATAATTAAGTTACAACTTAATGTGGAACTCCTTTTTCAGTTTTTTATTTCAATTGTAAAAACACTGACTTTACTTATGACCTACTGTTGGCTAAAGACTGAGGTTTAGGCATCAGGATATTTTTATTAATGCAGTTATATCTTTAGTCCTATAATACTGGTGCAACCTACTGTTATTTTTGATGAAATAGTCCTGTAGCCATGTGCTTATATATTCTTAGTATTTCTTTTTGTTATGAAAAGCTTTGGCTTTGATGTGCTGCTTAAATTTCCTCTGAGTCATAATGGTAGCTGCCAAACCATTGTTTTCATTCTGTTTGGACTTGGTTCTAGTTCTACAGTTGTTTCCTCCTAGGGGGTTAAAGTCCATGAGCTTTTATTAAGATAAATGTCAGTGATTTTGAGTGGATTTGCATAAAAGAAGCCCTTAGTCTCTGTCGGATAAGTGGTGTGTAATGTTTAGTTTTAAAGGAACAGTGACTACAGGAAATATTGAAAATAAAAGTTGTTGACCTTTCCTGCACAGTGGAATTTCCCTTTCTATTAAATATGGAACACTCTCTCATCCCTAAGCTGTCAGCAAACTGAACATCCTCACTGGTAATCCTGTGCATAAAAAAAATTTAAAGTTTCTCCCACACAAACAATTAATGCAGCATCTTGTAGAAGTTACATCTACAAGGCAAAAGATGGTGGCCTTTGGTAGGATTTCTGAAAACAAGCATTGCCAAAGTGAAAACCTCAAGTCTGAGTTCAGAATTTGCTCTTTGCAGCAGCTTCAAAATCAGTAACTTCTGCCTATCCCAGCCAAGTGGCTGTCACAGATCATAACTTGACACCAGTAGTAATTAGTCATTTATATAAAAATAAGCTGGCGTCAGTCAGAAGGTCACAATTTATTTCAAATTAACAATTTGCTACTATAGTTTACATATTGCTGTAGCTGATACTTTTAACTTTATAGTAAGCTGCATTTTTTTGGTTTTAGGCAATGTTGTTTTAATAACATTTGAAAGCAAAATGTGTTTCTCATGTCTTGCTGCATCACTTGAGAACTTTGAGGGTACCTTCAAAATTTTAGTTGTCAGAAGTCTGCTCGGAGTTTACAGTGTTGATAATGGATTTAATGTGTTTAAGATGGACTCTGTGGAGCTGGAGTTCAGCAAGACAGTCAAGTCAATTATATCCTGCAGCCCATCCCTCTCCAGTGAAGCATTTGAGGGCAAACAGATACTTTAGTGTTCACTAGACTGAGGAGTCAACACCCCAAGTTCCCGGCATCTCTTACATTATTTATTTTTCTGAACTTACTTTCAATTCCTAACATCTTTTTTCCAAATATTGTTTCCTGAAAGCTGTGACTTTCTGCAGGAAATGAGCCAAGGGAACTGAGAAGCCTAAAAAAAATTTAAACAGCCCAGTAGAAAATAGAAGCTGGGGGGGGAAAAAAAAGGAATACTGAATGCACTCACGTATTTATTGGCAGAATTTGAACAGGTGGAGGACAGGCGGCTTTAAGTTGAGAAGCAAAAATGAAAGGAGGAGCTCTCAGCCTGCAGAATGAAGGACATGCAATTATTTAGGGATGGAAGGGGAATGGCTGAGGAAGACTTGGCTGACCATCAGCTCTAGGAACTGGCAAGTTTGAGTTACAAAGGAAAATACCCTGCTGTCGGGACAGGAGGAGGCAACAAGGGGAAGATTAAGGATGAAAAGTACCTTCAGGTTTTCCTGTTACAGCAAATGGAAGCCTTGCATGAAGATGAATCAGAGAGGTGCTAAAGGTGCAACACTGGGTGGGTCACATCAAAAGAGGTGATAGGGACATGATGGTATACAGGGGTTAAATGTGAGGTGTGGGTTGGTGGCAAACAGATGGAGGTGGCCAGGTGATCAGGCTCACACTTGAGGCTCTCAGGCCCTTTCTGTTTACTTTGGCACTGGAGAGTTTACAGTACTTTGTTCTGTTTCAGTAGCTGTGCTGTTTATGTAATAAAATATTTATTAGATAGAAAACTACCATATGTAATTGTGTACCTTATGTAGAAAACAACAATTAACATGTGTATAACAGCAGTTCTAGTCTTCTAATATTTTTCTTGCTTTTCTAAGTCAGAAGAGTGAAGTGAGTGAATTGTCAGCTGGCCATTTCAATCCACAACAAATGAGTATAAAAAGGTGAAAAACAGGATTTCTTAGCTTGGCAGTGTGTGAATGTGTGCTCTTAGGAACTGTTTAGAGGTTCCCAACAGTTGGATGAAGCCCAGTTTGCATTCATACCATTCTGTTGATCTTTTCTCTCTCTTCATTATGGACATAGTCAAGCACAAGTCATGGAAATAAGTGAAATCATGTGGGCTCAGTGCTTCATTATTAATGTCACATGTTGTCTTTACTCCTTTTGTCATCTCACTTGAAGTCAGGTACTCCTCAGTTTTAGCAGCAGTGCTAGAAGCAGCACAAGTGCAGGAATACTCAGCACCTTTTGGTCATAGCAGGCATCACAGAAGTCAGGGATAAAGTGTTTGATAAAGTGCCCTAAAGACACTTGCAGTGTCTCTGCTTCTGTAATCTGTGCTTTGTAGATGGGAACTGGGTCTCTTTGTCCATTTATCAATTTCTCACACACTGTGAAGGGTAAAATATTAACACAGGAAAGCGGTGGGAAGTGGAAGAAAGCCTTGCAGGAACATCAGTCAGCTGAAACTGTTATTGTTGGAGGCCTTAGCAGCTGAGTACAAATGTGTCTTTTGTTTTCCTAATGCTGCGGGGCAGGATTTGGTGCTCTACAGGTGTGGGGTTTGTTCATTATTTTACAAAGCATCTTCAATTAATATCTTTTGCTTTTCCTTGATGTTCAGCAGCTTGGTGAAGAGATGTGTATGGGAACACAGCCACAGAAATAACTGGAGGTGCACTCAGTGCCCTGGTTTCTGCTCTGTTGATGCTTTTGGCCTAATAGAAGAATTGGCTCTGCTATTGTTGTTGCATGTTCCTAGCCATTATGGAGCAGGGTATCCATGGAGAAGATGCCTTTATGACAATGAACACCTGGTGTGTGATTCTGCTCGGGAAACATTAGGAGGGGTGGGTCAGATGAGCGCTCGCCGTGTCTGCAATTGTTTATTCTAACAATGTCCCACTTTCCAAGCTATAAATACTAGGAAGAGAGGAATAAGTAAAGACACTGTTCAAGTATCTCCCCAGGAGCAGGTACTGAATGCTGGAGCATTCACTTAGCAAAAATGCTTTTGGGAATTGAAGGACTGTATTGCTTTGCGTTTACTTCTTTAAGAATGACAGAGTGGGTAACTGAGGTTTATCTGTGAGCACTGCTATACCATGAACTCAGTAATGGAAACTCCAGGAGCTGTGTGATGGACTGTTACATGAATAAATGTGGTTCTTGTTTTATCTTACCAGCTGAAAATGAATGCTTGCAAACCGTTGAAGGTCTGTAAATTGCCTTTCATAAGAGCCAGCTCAGGCAGGGCCTTAGTAAAGCTATTGGTCCCTACTGTTGTGGTTTGACTGAACAGGCACCCTAACACCACACAGCCTCACTCCCTCCCTCCTCCAACACACTGCAGGAGGACTGGGGAGACAGTTGCAAGAAATAAAATTAACATTTATGGGTTGAGTAGTTCACTAAGATGGAAGAGAAAGGGAAGAATAATAATAAGTAATAGGAGGAATTTGATGACAAAAGAATTAAAACATACAGAACAAGTGATGCATGATGGAACTGCTCATTGACCAGTGCCTACTTAGTTTCTGAGCAGCAGCCCCCAGCCAGCTTCCCCCAGCTTTCACAGAATGTTTGGTGTTGGAAAGGACCTCTGGAAATCCTTAATGCAGCCCCCTGCTGATGTAGGTTCAGGAGCAGTGTGCACAAGGTGATGTCCTGGTGAAAGTTGAGTATTTCCAGAGAAGGAAACTCCACAGCCTCTCTGAGCAGCCTCTTGCAGTGCTCAGTCAGCCCTACATTAAAGAAGTTTTCATTCATACTCAGATGGAGCTTCCTGTGTCCCTGTTTGTGTCTGTTGCCCCTTGTCAGGTCACTGGGCACCACTGGGAAAAGTCTGGCCTCATTCTCTAGACAGCCACCCTTAGGGTGTTTGTCTGTGTTGGTAAGATTCTCTCAGTCATTTCTTCCCCAGGCTCAAGAGACTGAATTCCCTCAGCCTTTCCTCATAACAGAGCTGCTGCAGTCCCCTCATCATCTTTGTAGCCTCTGCTGGACCTTCCCCAGTTCTTCCTTGTCTGTGTTGAGCTGGGGAGCCCAGACCTGGAGCTGGTACTGCAGATGTGGCCCCACCAGGGTAGGATCACCTCTCATCCTGCTGGCCACGCTCCTCCCCGTGGGATACCGCTGGCTGCCTTGGCCCCAAGGCACTGCTACCTCTGGGACCCCTTGTTGTCCCCAGACCCACAGGTCTTTGTCTGCAGAGCTGCTCTCCAGCAGGTCAGCCCCGAGCTGTGGGGTGCTGTGAGAAGCTGGCTCAGTGCAAACACTGCTTATAGCAGCAGCTCAAACACGGCTGTGGGATCAACATGATTCTCGTCCTAAATGCAGAACTTGGCACCGTACCAGCCACTAGGAAATGAATTATCCTAGCAGAAACCAGGATACCCACTAGTGCCTTCAACTTAGAAATGGTCAGGTCCAAGAAGAAGAACTGGGCTGTTTCCAGAGCCTTAATGCTTCATCAGAGGGAGTTTAGAAACTGCATTTGATGCAGTTGGATTGTGTATAAACCACATTGCTGGACTTTAAGCAATTGTCTGTTCCTATATACAGCATGCCCTTAAATCACAGGTGTTTACATTCCACGAGACCATGGATACTTGGTTGTTCTCTAGACAGTTGTCAGCAAAGTTGACAAAATTAGGATGGTAGGAGGGGAAATTTCCTCTGTTAACCTGTGTGTTCTGTTGTTGGAAATTTTGCAACTGTTTTCTGATTTCCATGGCAGAATGTAGCAGCATCAAGGTGCTCTGAGGCTGCAATGCAGTCTGAAGAGCCCCTTCCAAGTTCATGCTCCTTGTTTTCTCTTCATTTAGCTGTGTAAAGAAAAACATGTAAAATAAGAGTGTTGAACTGCATTGCAGGTTGTAGAGACCATGCTCAAAAAGATAAGCAAGCCATTTGCCAAAACATGCATCTCCTCCTACTGAGTAATAATCTGTCCAGTGGACAAGGCAGTGCAAGGGACATTGGGAAAATGCTTTTGTGTTATTCACTGTGGACTGTAAGCTCTAATAAGAAAATAACAAAAAGCAACTACAAAAGTTGCTACAGATACTTGTTAGAAAGATTCTCTGCTTTGGAGATGTTTCCTTTTTAGATACCTGTGGTGAGAGTTGCACATTTCTGCCCTGGTGACCACCCCTTTGGGATGTGCAGGATCAGCACTCTGGGTGAAGATTCATGGCACTTCAGTAGAAGAGATGTGTGCTGAAGAGATTAATTATATGTTTTCATCTCTTAAGACATACAATACATAATTAAAGACATACATTATGAAATACTGTGGTATAATCCAAGAAGTGTGTGTAGTCTATGCATGTAAGCTTTTATAAGAAAGCAAAAGTTGATACTACTGGAACAATTAGCTATTTTATTTGCCTACTTAGCAGAAACTCAATGCAGGGAGTCAGATTTTTGGATGCAGGTGTCATAAATTATAATGTGAACTTTTGGTCTATTAGAACATTGTCACATGAATGAGGACTGGTTCAAGATTTTAAATTTATACAGTGTGTGAGTACCCCCAGTTTTACAGCTGTATTCTGTTTCAAGTTTCACAGAATTTCATTAGCTATTGTAAAGACCGAGATTTTCATGGTTCAGTGCATTAAATCTTTGTTTTCTTTTTTCTTTTTCTTGGCTCCATGTCAGATTAAATTTACTCGTAGGTTTTATCCATTAATAAACCTGCATTATTCTCATTGCTGCTTTCCTTTCGATGGTATCAGTGGTTGACAGGCAGTGATCTCTTTCCAATCTTGGCAACGACCTGTTGCTGTGGTAGAGCCATTGTTCACTAATGGAGACTTGCTTTCATAAAATAATCTAGAATTTGTGGAGCATTCCTTTTTTGGCATTTGCTTTGCTGCTTTTTGAGCTTGTATTTTTTCATTTAATTACGGTTGCTTAAGTAGACAATGTAGGAGACCTGTTTGTAATTGAGTCTATGTAATTAAAAGAGAGGAAAGGAAACAAGTATATAAACGTACTTGTGTGTTCCCTTTTTATTATCTGTGCGGCTTTCAAGCTTGGCTTCCTGTTCCTGATGATAATTTTTCCTGTTTCATGTTTACCTGGCAGGTAAATGCAGTTTTAGCTGGTGAATTATATGCTGTCAAAATTGAGAGGAATTAACTCTTTGATTTCAATAAGTGACCTATTACTGCATTTATTTTTTCCAGAACTTGTCCTGTGATGCTGTTGTAACATAAACATTTGCCACCAGATGCTATCCCAGAATTTCTCAGGGTTTGCAGGATTTTGTGCCTGCTAGGTAGAGTTTCCCTGGCTGTATGGCAGGACCCTTCTTTCCCAGTGGATTCAGCAGTGGCACACCTTAGCCTTCAGATGTTTGGGAGCTGAGTGCTCAAAGTATTTCGGTGTGCCCTGCCCTCTGACATTCACCTTTAGCTCTCCAGTACTTGAGCCCTGGCAGGAGGCAGGGTAACACAAATAGCCACAGGTGGCACAGCACTTGCAGTTGCAAGTGCTTGTAAATAAACTAAGTGGAGAGAGGAAGGAGCAGCATTTCCAAAAACTCATAGAACAAATGTGCAGATTTTAGAGCAGAGTCGTTCTCTTGGTAAATTTGCATTTGATCCCACCCCCAAACTACAGACTTACTCCTCTAACAACACTAAGGAATACTCGATTTCTTTGGAAGGGCTACTGTCATCTGCTGGACCTCAGTGTGCACTGACATCCCTGACTCAGGGAGTATTTAATGCTCTTTCTCCTGTCTACCAGCACAGTGTACCTCCAGTCCCCTGGGTGTGACAGCAATTCCTGTGACACAAACAACTGCAGGAGTTAAATGCACAGAGCTCATTGTTCTAATTTACATGACAGCAGAGAACACCTCGTTGGTGTCCATCAATACACTGGTTCAGTTTGGAGTAAAAACCTGGGAATATATAATGTATTCAATGATGATTATGTAGATGTTACCTCCATATATTTCAGTGCATCCAGCAGCTTCTCTAAGAAGTTTTTACTGTGATTTGAAAAATACGAGATGTGCTTCTTTAGTCAAAACAGTTATAATGAATAAGTTATATTAGTCATATCTAGTGTCAGTTCAGAAGCTGTGATATAGGAGTTGATAGCAAAAGAACTTGAAATGTTTATACTTCGTATTCAGAGATAGAGATGAAGTTCTTTATTGTATCTGTGTTATTCCTGAAGAGTTGACACAGGATGTTTTTAGCACTTCATAGAAGACTGTCGGACACCTTCCAGGTTTCTGGCTGCGCTGGCTGATCTGTAAATATAGCTGGAGGTGGTACAGAGCAGCCTTTGAAAGTAGAGCTGCTAGTGCACCAGGGACACAGCTCCTACACTAAGTGTTCAATAGCCCCTGGATTGTTTCTTTGCTTTTGAGTGTTCACATTTTCATCTTTGTTCTCACTCCAGCTTAGTTCAGTTTGCCTTGCAGATCATCTCCCTGCTTGCTCTGGTGATGTGCCAAGTGCTCAACCCACGATTAAGTTACAGCCAGAGCTGCTGGACACGGAGCTGCTGTAACTGTAGATGTCTGTGCTTATGTTTCAGCCTTGCTGCAACTGAATTCAAAAATCTGAACAGGAAACCTCAGTGGCAAAGTTTAACTTTAAAAAAAGAACTTCAAGCTTGTCTTGCAGATTTATAATTCATTTTAATACTTTTAACTTTGGAATAATTTTTTTAATAAACATTAAGGTAAAGAGGGTTAAGCTGATCAATTTTCTCATGCAAGTGGTGGAGGGTTAGGGTTGGGTCTCAGAGGTCTCAGAAGGTATGATGGGTCAGTTGACAAGTAGTGACTAGCTCAAGAGCTATCCCAGTTCTTCAAAGCATATCAAAATAATCTGAACTATTAACATATGTAAATTCATTTCAGTTGTTGCTAGAGTTGACTGCAAATATTGGGAAGCACAAACTGCAGACAAATTAAACAAGTTTTTCTTCTTGATTTTTCCTCCAGATTCCAAACATGTTGTAAGAAACATGAAATGTTAAGTATTTTAAAGATGTTGTTTGCCTTCTCTGTTTTATTTTAAATCTGTTGTTATGGTTATTTTAACCTACATATCTAACTGTACACTTTGCAGTAAGGACTGAACTCTTTAATTTCAACATCTGATGCTAAATTCTCGACTCTTTAGTGTTGCCATCCAAAGCAACTTTTTCTAAGCTCATTCATTACTTAATATTTTCAAGATTCAAAGCATATTTTTTGCATTTCAAGCAGTTCTGCTTTCCAGAGTTAGTATTTTGGAATATTTGTGTTGTTTGTTGTAGAAAGCAGCTTGACACAAGCAGTAGTATTTCATCCCCAGAAATGTCGTTAGGGCTCAGTGGTGTACAAGTCCAGAGCTCCAGCCTCCTGCTCTACCCAAAGGTAAAAAATAATCTATTTGATATTACAGTTTGGATGAAGATATTCATGGATCTAAAGAATGGAGTTATTTTTTAAAGATCCCATCAGATGATGTGATGATTCTCTAAAGCAAACACTAACAGCAACTTTTGCTTTCTTTTGATGCAGATCACCAGAAACTGGAAAGAGAAGCTAGAATCTGTCGCCTCCTGAAGCATCCTAATATCGGTAGGAGCATTTCATTGCTTTGTACACTATTTGTCAGTTTAGAAAATTTGGGGGGAAATGAAAATTAACCAACACAAAGAGCAGCTCAGAAATCAAGTGCAAATATCTCCAGGCAGGACTCTTTATAATGTGGTGCTCCTTACAAATTCTGGTATGGGATGCAATAATCTGATGGATCACCTAAAGCAGTGTGCAGTGTTCCCATCTTTGAGCCACTGCTCTGCCATAGTGAGCTCTCTCTGCCAGGTGTTTGGGGTTTTGAGCAGTGTATGGGAGGAGCTGTTTCCAGGATTGTTTGTGATTTTTGGAGACCTGCAGAAGAATTTCAGCTGACTGTGTCTGTTGCACCATGAGACAGACCAATGTCAATAATGAGTGCTGATTTTAGTGAGATGCTTATTTTGTATTGTATTTTGTGTTTGAGATTCTGCCCTTCCAAGATGAAGATCTACTCCTTTTATTTCCACTGTTGTTTTCTAACCGTGTAAAGCAAAAAATAAAGTTATTTTGGAGGGTGGGGTGTGTCTGTCTCCTTGCTTTAGAAACAGTGTAAACAGGTAAGTACTTTTGTTTTAAGAGAACTGTAGCTGGGTTTTTCAGTTTTTCATACACTGAATTATATGTCAAGGGTATCTCTCACAAGAATATTTGCTGTCCTGAGACTTCTGCAGAAGGGTGGGAATTTCCTGTCCATTATGGCATTTTTAGACTAATCAAATTGTTTGGTGTCTGGGATGAAACCAACTCCTTCATTTTAATGATAAAGTGAAAACAAGTCTACCACAGCTCACAATGATGTGTCAAATTTCTGCAGCTTCTCTCTCAAGCTTACAGGTTTGACCTAGAAATTTGGTTAAGGAGGAAGAGGAGCATTATCTGTGCTATTTTATCCCACCAAAGGTTTTGCATTGTAAAGGGGTGAGAGATAAGGGAATGCACAAATCCTTTCAGGGAGGAGATGCTTCTGCAGCTGTGGTTACATGTATGGCGTAGTCGTACTTCAGAGCCTTTCACCTGGGCCTTACTAGAACCAGAACATATTTGTGAGCTTCCCCTACAAGCCGGGGAAAATGAACAAAAGACAACAGTGAACTGATGCAGGGGAAGGGCTGAAACGCACAGAGCTCAGTTGAAACAAAAGTCTAAATTGGTTCCATGTGGTCACAACTTTTGAGCTTGTTGAGTGGCTTGGGGTGGTGTAGGATGGAGTTCAGCTCCTCTGTTGCAGGCCAGCTGCTCCACATGCACAGTTTGTATCTGTGAGGTTTGGCTTGGGGTGCAAACAGGCTGTGACAGCTTTGGTGACAGGCAGGTAGGGCTCTGCAGGTCTGCACAAATGGTGCATCACCACCTGCACCAAGGTGCACAGTTCAAGGGATAATGGACAAAGTGTTCTGTTCCTGTTTCAGACAGACTGCCATGTTCTAGATCTGTCTGAGGGAAGATTTTTATGCACTGGAATTAGCATGGCAGGGTTTGGCAGCAGGCATCGTGTTCTGTCATATTCCTTCCCCTGCAACCATGCCCTCAGACAGCTAAATAATGACTCTCAAACCATTCTAAGTGCTGGCAGCACCCCACTGGAGTTCTCACGCTTGGGTCACTATCACATCCCCTTTTAAACTGTCATCTCTGGTGAGTAATGGAGCTGCATCGCACTGGGAAGCACTAAGAGTGAAAAAAGAAGTGCAATGGAGGAAGAGAGCTCAGATCTGACAGCAAGCATGTGTAAGTTAAGAAAAATAAGAAAAGAATAATAACTATTTTTTTCAGTGATTTCTGTAGGAAAGCAGAGATCTACTTGAATTGGTAGGGCAGCTTCTCAAAGATGACCGTGTGCAGGCAGTTATTTTTGGGAAGCTAAATACCATTGAAGAAAGGCAGAATGTTGAATGGTTCTGTTTCTGTGCAGTCCTTGGCTATGAACATGAACAGCAAGGAGTATCACAGAAATCTTCCTTGAAGTTGTTTCACTTCTACAAGCAGGGCTCCAGTACATCTCTGAAAGTTGAGCTTTTCTGTGCAGACACTGCTTTGCACAGAGCTAATTTAGTTGGTTTTACAGCATCTTTTATTTGTCCTTTTAGTAGATCTGTGATTTCTTCTCTGTCCAGTGTTGTAGTTATGATGCCTAATGAATGGTGTAGGAAAAAGAAGGAAAGTGGGTTACAAACAGTATTTTCTGTTCTCCTTTTTCAAATCTCTATTTCCCACTTAAGTAATGTATACGTGAAAGTTTATTTAAAACCCTCAGAATTTCCTCTTACATCCTTTCCACTTAGAGTTACTCCTCACCAATACTTTGTTGTGCTTTCTGCCCCTTCTTACCTCAGTCCTTTGTATCCCTGTAGTAGAAATTAAGCCCTGTGGAATTTTGTGTGGGAATTAAAATGGGGCAAAAGCCATTAGCTGAACTTGCCGGCCTTGGGAACAAACTTCAAGGGGGCTCAGAACTCTTTCTTCCCTGTCAGTCTTTGGCAATACTGCTATTTTCTCCTCTTCCAGTGATGCTTGAGCAATCTGGCCTCTGCTACACAGTGGTAGGAAATTTCTAGAAAAACACAGCGTATATTCCTGTGATAACAGAGCTCCTGGGCTGCAGGGGTTTGTGCATTAGTGTGATTTTCAGCATTGCTGTGTTCCTCAGGTCCTTACTGTGCTGTCATGGCTGCACATCAGTGTGTGGAGGGAAAATGTAAAATGGATGGGAATGTAGGTTAAGTCTTGCCACTAGGACAGCCTAGTGCTTTTTCTTTGTGAGATTGCACATCAAGTTACGTTAAAAGCTCGCTACCTTTGCTGAGCATATACCCACACAGGATTTGTCATCTTGGGTAGCTATTACTTTTCCAGCAGTTCCATGTGTACTAAGGATCCCAAATTTTTAATTTAGAAGTTGGGAAAGAAAATTGCTAAGTAACCATCTCTTCACCAAGAAATCCATTGTCATTTTCCTGATTTCTCTCCTCTATCTTCTTTAGGGAAACTTTGATTTCTTGGTCCTCTTTTAACTTCAGATAAAGTTAGTTTTTAGCACTCTGATTTCTAATCTTGCGGTCAGCATTTTTTCAGTGGCGTAACACCATTGCATCATCTTGGTAATGACATTTGGCACTGATTTACAGCTGCTTAGGTAATTTTGGTTTATGAAATCTGAAATAACAATAAAATCTGCGTTAGCCTGACCATATGAACTCCAACCTATTCCGGAAAATGGATTCAAACCTGGTAAAACCATGGAGTTTTTGTCCCAACTGGAGTTTGCTCTTGCCGGGTTTGTGCTCCGTTTGGGTAACATTTTCCTAATGGGAGTTAACAGTCTGGAGGGGCTTCTGCTGGCTTTGCATTCCCACTTCCTTACAGCCCATTGTTCCCTGCCTCTGCCACATCCTCTTAGACCTTACAGACTGAGTACAAGTTATGGCAGGCAAGCAGGGTCCATTAGTCAGCAACATCAGACTCCAGTCTGACTCTGCTCAATCTTCATCCCTTCCCCAAAGGCAGCAGCAGATTTTACTGGCATGTGGCAGCCCTTCAGGTGATAAATGAAGTCCTTTTGGCACAAGGCCAGGCTGTCCCTGAATGGCTCTGTAAGTCAGGGTGGAGGTAAGTAGGACTGCCAGGCAGACAGAGGGCAGGCTCAGCTCTGATAGGTCTGAACCTTGGCCAGGCTGGAGCTGAGGCATCACCACAGGCGTGCTCTAGCAGCAGGAAGGCCTCTGCTCCGTGGAGAACTGGAGTTGCAGCAGCTTCCCAAGGCAGGCTGGCCTTGCAGCAGGCCAGGAGGCAGCATTGATAGAGAACAGACTGGGACCCAGGGAAAAAGAGAAATTCCTCCTCTGGTTTCATGAGTTGTTCGTGTCTATATGGAGTCTGTTCATTTCCATGCTTTGAGCTGGGAACTTCTCATCAATGGCTGAGAAGATTGGTAGCACCCAAACTTGGCACTGCTTCTCACCACACTCTGTGCTGGTGTCCAACTCACTCCTTTTGCCACAAGGAAAGGAGGAAGATTCTGCATTTTGGAGTTGCTTCCTTTCCCCACCATAACACAAAACATGAGCATAGAAGTTGTCAAGTTCCTCATGTGGGGGAAAATAAGAAACTGTGTATTGTCTTGTTCTTTTTCAACAGAGAGGAATTAAAGATACGTGGGAGAGTTGTGTCCTTTATGCACAACAATATGTCCTTTCTGTTTATATTCACCAAGTATGTGCATGGCACATATTTCATAAAGTACCAAGAATCTCAAGAGAAACACTATTAATACGTAGAAAATGTGAATGCAGTAGCTCCTTTCTGAATTCCACTTGTCTTACTGTGACACAGTGGTGAGTAGCTCAGCTGGTATTAGTTAAGTTACTCTATAAACCAAACACAGGGTGAAAATCAGGCCTGTTCAAGTTGAGTGGATGTAGTTCTTTAACGCAATTTTTTTCTGATCTGAATTTAAGGTTTTACTTTATGTCAAAAATATGTAATTCTTTTCTAAGACAGTGAAAATCAAACCAATCCCCAGCTGTATAAATGTATGCTTAATAAATATGTCCTCAGGGATGTATTAACTATAGCTATGCAAATAAATAAATAAATATGACTTTTTATATAGATATAAAGCTCTAGTTTTTGTGGGACTGATGCATTAGAGAATCTCACTTCCTTTAATTATTTTTATTGCTCAGATGAGCTTAGATGAGCTGATGATTTCAACAATTTTAAATCTCATCTATTCTATTGAATTAATTAAATTTGCAATTTCCATGATGAATAAGGTGAACCATAGTCCTTGAGAGAATTAAAATAAAATATCAAGAAACCAAATAAGCCAGTGATGTAACATGATTTCATGATTTAATGTAAGAGCCAATTTAATGAGTACTATAAAATAACAGATTGAATGTTTAAAGTCAGATGTGGCTACAGCAACTCACTGACTAGTGAAGTGCAGCAACAGAATACAGAAACTGGTTTTGCAGTTGCTATTTGTGAAATTAAATGTACTGGAACGAGACTGCACCAGGCAAGAGCACACAGGGGGGCATAGTGGGGTTGGTTGCAGCTGGGTTTTCTGCAGGCTTTCTCCTTTTCAGTGGTTTTTGTTGCTGCTGTGCATCTGATTCCTTTTGGTGAAGTTCTTGTGAATGTATGTTGATTTTTAAGAGGAAAAGCCTGTAAGTTTACTCTTCTGTTGTTGGAAGGATTTGGTGCGGCAGGGCTTCTTGTAGAGCTGCTGGTGGCCCCGAAGTGAGTGGAAAATCAAAACCCCACAGCAGTTAGAAGACTGTAAGTTATGTAGTCATGTAGCTAATCAACGTGTCAGTGATTTTCAGCATGAGCCATATGAAGCATCAGATAATGTGGTCCGAGTGTGCCAGCAAAGCAGGGGGAAGGCAGCTTTATTCTGTGTTACAGCTTTTGTCTCTTTTGTTTGCAGCACAGTCCTTTTATTCTGCTAAAAGTGGCATTGCGTCTTTGAGTTTGGCTCTTCTGGGTTACTGTGGAGCATAAAAATGTCTTTGAGTGCAGACAATGACACCACTCTTTGCCATGCTACATTAATTCTTTTCCCTTTTAATGGAGCACAAGGTTATTTTAGCTCAAGTGAAGCATTGCTGGCTGTAATATCCCTGATAACTGTAGCAGTATCCATAATAGACCAAGAAAATGAGGTTTCACTAAGGTTTGCCAACAATTTCATTATTTTTTGCCTCAGAAAGTACATGCCTAATTTGCACCAAAATAGGTAATGATTCAGTATAAATCAAGTGTGAACCAGATCTTGAAGCATTTTCCATCCCTGCTTAAGCTTCTGTTTGACTGGTTCCTTAAATGCATGGAAGTTCTTTTCATAGTGTGTCCAGATTTTCTTAAACGTTTTTTTCCCTGAAGTCCCCTCCACTTTTGCAGCCAGTCATTTTCAGTGTAAAACAGAGTAATCCACAGAAATGGGAAGTGGAATTTAAACACCTCTCTGGAGGATCCTGCTGTGGAAGGTGAGGGCTCAGGTGGCTGCCACACTTCCCATTTGTATTTTCATCTCTTGTTCTGCTTTAATTTCTGTATGTTTCCTGGAATGAAGAGTTGCATAATTGGCTACACTGCTGACTTCAAGAGCCATGAAAATAAACTCGACTGAAATGAATTGCTCTCTCTCTGCACACACAAGATGGATCTTTGAGAACTCAAATTTTTTTTGTTGTTTGAAAGCTTTGTTTGTTATGAATCTGCAATCACGTGTTATGCATACGGATAGACATCATGACTCCCAGCTAAACCACAAATATGTAATTTTCCTCTGGACTCTTTCCTCCAAAAACAGATCTCTACTACTTCAGCTAAACTAAGCTTTTTCTTTCAGTAAAGCTAGCATAGACATTTTTAGAGCATTTTTAGGGGATATTCTAAGTTCTGTTCCATTTGCTTTTACAGACAATGTTGCTGATGGTCTAATAGGTGAATTCTACACTGGTTCTTGGATTGATTCCCAAATGTTGGGAACCTTTGCTTGATCTGAGGGTGAGGAAAAACCAACCCCCAACGGAAAACAGGTTGCAGTGTATCGAGTGATGTGGATGGGCATCACTGGATGGTGTTATAGCAGCTTCTTCTGGGGTGGTAAACTGCTGTCATGTGGTTTCTGTGATAATCCTGCCCCAGCCTTGGCATCTGTGGCTCTGGGCTGAACCCACTCTGTGGGACACTTCTGTTTTGACCTGTTCCTTTTCCCTAGAGAAAATAAGGAATTATCATTCAGGCAACATTTCTTTCCCAGGCAGCCCATTTGGATTGTTTGGCATCCTAACCCACAGTGGGTGAGCTGTCACCCAGTATGTCACCCTGTCACCTTGCTTCTGGAAAAGGTGCCTCCAGGGAGAAAGTATTGGGCTGTCTGTGCCACCTGAGAGCTGCATCCCATCTTACCTGTCCCCCACCCCCATTTCCCTGTGGCAGGCAGAAAAGGATCTGTTCAGGCATGGGGGCAGAGGGGAGGAGAGGAGGAGTGGGATGGTGAAATGCTGGGCATGTGAGCAGCAAGAAAATGTCCTGACTTTGGACCGAGGGTCATGTTTTGACTTTACAATCATAAATCAGGAGTGGTGCTTTGGGAGCTCACTGTGGAACTTTGGAATGTCTTTGCTCCTATTCCAGAGGCAATACCAAGCCAGCAAACTCATTAGGAGAGACAGTCTGTGGGGCTACTCCCATCCTCACAGACATCTTGCTTTGCTTACATGCCCAGCCCTCTGCAAAAAACTGTCATGGATCATAGGATCATGTGGATTGGAAGGGATCTCTGGAAGTTAGCCAGTTCCAACTCCCTGCTCAAACCATGTCCTGTAAATTTAGGTAAATCAGTGCCCATCCTGCTGAGTTTGAAGACTCTACAGAGAAGGAGATTGCCCAGCCACTCCAGGCACCAGTCCAGTGTTTGGTCACCTTCTTATCCACATTAAAAAATAAATAAATAGTGTCTCTGTGCCTAGCTGGGGTTTTCCAGACTCCAGCATGTGTCTGTGGCCTCTTGTGTTGCCACTTGCACCCTGAAGAGGACTTCTTTCAGTCTTCCCTACTGATCAGCCAACCAGGTACTGGAAGGAAAAAGGAATATTCCCCAATGCAGCTTCATCCTTGTTAGAATGTGCTTGTTGTTTACTTAAAAATGCTTTTGCTTTCGTTTTTAAATATTCTGATATAAATTGCTAAAGAATATGTAATTTGACTAAAAACTCAAAACAGCAACAGACTCTTTGGAATGCAGGATTTCCTTGCTTCCAAGGTGTGGATTTGGAAGTGCATTTTAAAGGCTAAACTTGTCTGTACCATGTAACATGCAGAAATCCCTTTTCTGCTTGTGTTTTGCATTTTATATGTATTTTCTGCATCTTTATTAATGGAATGCCTGTTCAGTAAGAGATTTTATAATCTCTTTTAAATGTATCTCAGATATTGGAAACAGCACATGGAAAACCAGGAGTTGGCCTGCCTGCTTGGGCCAGCGTGTCCATAGATCTGCTGCCATGTCAGCCTTGCCTGTCCCTGTGCATGGCAGGGGTGTGAGAGCTTGGTGCCAGCCTGGCTCATCTTCCCCTGGTGCCCCAGGGCCAGGGGACAGCACCAGTGATTTCAGGCAGACAGACATCCCCCTGACCACCCTGGCTTTTCATCCTTATTGTGTTGCACTGCTGTTGGGAGTATCTGTCAAAGCCATGGAATTCCAAAGGATGCAAGCTGGTTTACTCCTCAGCTTTCTGCTGCATCCTGGCACAGAGTGAATGCTCTGACCCTGCAAATAACACCAACCTCCATCACTGACAGTGGATAAATAGCTTGTAATTGCTCAGTTCAGGCTGGGCTTTTTCAGATTTCGGCACTGGAGACTTTCCTACTCCTACAAAACTGCTGACCCAGGCATTTTTTTCAGTTGAGAGATGTTTAATGATACCTCTCTCCTCCTAGTCACCTTCCAAATTTGGAACTTCTTTTTATAGTGACTTCACCAGAGTGTTAGTATTCTCATGGACTGCCCATGGGAATGTGCTTCTAATTATAGTTTGTCCTCTACATGTCTGTCTGCTTTAAATGCATCCAGCTTCTCATTCCAGCCACACTGGGCCAAGCATGACACTCTGCTCCTGATACTTGTGCATTGAAGATGTTCTGGTATTGCATTGTAATCAAATCCTCAGCTCCTGCCCTTGTGCTGCACAGCAGTGAGTAGCACTCGTGTCTCAGCGATTGTACCACCCAAGTAGTGCTGTTTAATTAATAGATTTGGTTCTTTATTTACTAGGTGACCTTGAGAGTTATATTTTGTGTTTCAGCAATTTGTATTTGTCTGATGTTGATGGTGTTAGTGCTGGGATTGTGTTCAATTTGTCTGTGTAGTCTTGCTGGGAAGGACTTGATTGGTGATCTAAAACCATAATTGCAGGTGACTGCCTAGCAGCTATCTTCTGTAGCATACATGTATTTTGGGAGTTACTGGATGTGCTAAATGAGAGGAATATTTAGAAAGATATTTCAGCTGTAGCTAGTAGTGTGGGTTTTTGAATACTGACTGGTTCAGCTCTCTCCTGCAGCATTTCCATCCAAGTTTATGTGGGCTGTCACTGAGCTAATTACAATCTTACAAATGGTCCCACAGGACAGGACAAGCTCTCTAATTTTCATTTATTGTGAGACTGTGATTAAAAGACAATGGCAGTTTCTCATCATAAGCCTCAAGTTTGTCATCTATTAAGTCAATATGCATTCCCTTCTTTTTGTAAAACAAACACTTTGAATCACTTGGGATCATCATTCACTTGTGAACTTGCACGTTAGGAAATTACAGTAATTTATGGTTGTCTTCAGCTGTGGTAGCATCACTTACTGTGATAGTTAATTGATAGAGGGGGAAGGCATGGTCACTGGGAAAATAATAGAGATGGTTTTGAGCCCAGCCCACTGGATAGAGATGGAGTGGGATCATTATGGGGACACTCAGTCTGGGCATAGTACTGTGAGCGGCTCAGTCTTAACGCTCTGTTAACTTGCTGAGACCTCCTACTGCTTAAATGTTGTCTTGGGTAGTTGTAGAGACATTTGGTTCTCCAGGTTACAGCAAGGTTTTGTTGGCTGTGTTTGATGGATGGATGTTGGCAGCACCACACAGATGGAAACAGGAGACCAATTACCTAACCTGACTTCTTTATTCTTTGACACTTTTCAGACAGTGCTTTTTCACGTTTGCCGTGGGTATAAGAAACAGACTCAGTCCCTCAATTGCCCATGTTGCTGTCATAAAGAAATGAAGAGGGGTTAAACTCCAGTGGTGTTCATGGAGCTGGTCTCTGGGATGCTCCTATTGCTCCTATTCAGGATTCATGGCTTGTAAAAGAGGGCACCAAGGACAAAGATGTCATTTTAATCATGCTTTAGGCTTCTAGCATTCATTTTAGGTCTTTTTCCTCAAAGCTGGTAATACAAATTTGGGCACCTGGTCCTATGAAATTGGTTTTGGCCTTCTTCTCTTGCACCTCATCAGATGAAGGGAGAAGGTGAATTTACAGTGGTACTGTATAACATGAGAAAGTAAAAATTAATTGCACAAAATACAGAATTTTCCATGAAATTTACTTTATTGTCCTGGAACTAATTTTTTGTTGGAGCAGGTCTGTGGCCTGCCATCACTTCAGAATAAACCATTTTCTGATTTCCAAGGGCTACTGTGCATTAGAATAATGCAGAGCATAATCAAGAAGTGATTTAGAGACGATGTAGGCGTGGTCTGCTTTGAGAGAAGACCCAGTATCTTAGCACTTCTTTGGGTTTTAAGTTAGGTTTTTAATTTGGAAAAATACTCAGCATTTAAATGCCATACTGGGATACCTAGTATTGCCATCACAGGCACCTGGAGTCTTTCTTGGTCCCTGGAGTGGAGGAGAAGTGATTTGGTTGTCCTGTTACCAAACTAAACAGTCATTAAAAGGTGGTACCTGCTGTGATGAAGTGAATTGGTGGTTGTGCTTTATTGTGTTTCGTATGGGTCTTCAGAAAATGAACTCGGATCTCTCTGATGTTTAGAACCACATCACTGAGGGGTGTGACTACATTTATACTGTAATTTATGGGGTTTTGACTTCTTGTAGAAAAGGTGCTGCAATGCGTGATCCTCTCTGCAAATCTGTAATGTTCAAAGATGCCACTTGCTCGGTTTGATGGAACAGTTCCACCATGGTGGTAATTAATGTTACACTTGGCACATAGAAAGTAGAATTTTAGGTCTGCCTGCATATAAAAGCTCTCCCAACTTAATCAAAAGCTAATTTATTTTTAGGCTGAGGTAGCTATTTCTTTGTGGCCACCTACTGCTCTGTAAACTTGTTTCAGTTTAAATTAGCTGATGCTTTGTTTTAAGCTGAATTAAGAAAGCATAAACTTTGGTTTTATGCCAACGTAATAACATAAACTGGAGCATTTTTTTCTTGTAGACAAAGGTCTTAACAAGTAGTATTTGTAAAACTTACTCCACAGTCTGCAAGAAATAAGAGCAAATAAAGTTTCTTTGTATATTCTTTTGTCATCTTCCCACAGGGAGGATTGGCAAGAATTCCTAGAGACAACTTTATTTGAAAATGAACTTTGCATTTTAAATGTTGTTTACTCCAGCTTGAGGTAAAATGGACTTTATAACTTGAAAGTTATTTATTGTTTGCAAGGTCTTGCATATAGTTTTTGTGAAAAACCAAAGCACAGTAGCAGCTTTTTCTGAACATCCAAATTTTCAGGAGATCAGCAGTAATGATAATTTTGACATGTAAAGTAGATGTGTATATGATGAAAAACTACATTCAACCTATTTCATGCAGTGTCTAACATACATTTAAGGGTGGAGTCTACAAGACAGGGTTGTTCCCTATGGTTCACATTCCACAGTTGGCACTGGGAGTTGGATGAGGGAATTCCAGTGCACTTGTGTTTTCTGTTCCCCATCACAGCAGTGTTTTAGCAGTGAGATTTCCTGGTTTGGTTTTCTCTCCAGATACATGTTCTTGTTTGGAAACTATTATAGGAAATGGAAAGTTAAACCTCATGGAAATATGGTTTGGGTTCTTTGTTGTAGCTGAAATGAAATGTGATGGGATTCCTTGATCATGAGTGTCAGGGATTTGTTTCTGCAGGCATGATTAGTCTCCCTTATTTACTTTACAGTGCTGCCTTGCAGAGCAGTTGTGTGTCTAGGATGAATAATGTGATAAAAGCACATCTCTGTGTGCACAATTATTACTTACCTGGGAAGCTGCTGTGGCAGATTCTTCACAGGCTCCTTGACCTGCAGGTCCTTGTGAGCTGTTTTAGCAGAGATCAGGGCACAGACACTTCCATGGAGACACTGGGTCACGGTGGAATTGTGTGTGTTCTTCCCAACAGATGCAGCCCATATGGAAAGGACTTCTGCAACTGTTTACAAGTGTTTATTTGCAGGAGTGTATTTGTTACAGCTTTTTGTTCTGGGCAGGTTCTTAGAGTGCTTAAGTGCCTCAGAACAGCCAAGTGGAATTTTGTCTGTGGCCACTTGCATCACAGCTGGGGGAGGAAACCCTTAATAATTAAGGATTGTATTCCACTAAAGAGCAAATGACCAGCTTGCTCTGTGGCATTACATGATCGTTTAGTGAACTCCTCATGAAGGTAGTTTGTTAAAAACGTACTCTTTAACATAATTTATTGATCATATTCCATCAAAGTGACAAAAAGCAATGACTGTGTACACAAGCACTAAGTTTTCAGTATTCCCTTGGTCAAAGTTGGGATTAATTACAAATATTTTTTGTTAGGATATTTATCGAGCAGTGCTCACTGGATTTGAATTACATACAAGAACTGGATTATTACTCAGTTATTAAAAAAGCTGGTATCACACATAAAACATCAATACAGCTATTGTTTAATATTTCCTTGTTTCTTTGCACAGTTCTTCTAATCAACTTTCACATGAAATTTATTAGGTTTCCTTGAATCCACAGTTATGACCTTTTGACTTCACTTGGTGGTCTTTGATAAAATAATGCTTTTAGAACTAAGGAACAAAAAATGTCAAGACTATAAAGTTTTAGGAAATTTAGATGTAGTTACTGCTGCTACTGACTTAAAGATTTAACCTAGGTTTTCTGAAGGTAATTGTTACTAAATAAAGGTGCCTTAAATACAGTGGTAATTGCTTTGCCAACATTGTCCATGGCTGCTTGGGGCGTACCTGGCTCCTGTGTGAGAGGTTTCTTCTCTGTGGTTGCTCTTGAGTCATGCCTCAGGATTGCAATTTTCTGCTTTCCTTTTTGTTTAAAATATTTAAAGTACACTGACTTTGTTTTCATAAGCTGATGCTTTTAAATACCTTGGGGCTTGGTCCTCATGAAAGGGGAGCATTTAAAAAATAAACATACATGCTTCTCTGAGTGGTCATTATATAAATTGTTTATGTGTCTGTCTTTAATGTATTTTAAGAGAGGAGAGCCAGGAAGGGAGGCTGTGTCTGCCCAATGATTACAACTCCCCAATAGCCAATTTTGTCAATGTGTAGGCCCTACATATTATTTATATAAATCTGTTCCCAGGGTTTTTTAGCACTGTAAATATTAAAAGGTATAAAATCTAATTCTGATAATTGGGCAATTGCATTCCCTTCATTAAAGTGCATTGTGTGGTTTCCTGAGCCTGTTAATTTTAATTGATGTAACATCTCTATGTTACAGCTTGTCCTTTTATTAGTTAACACTCCATGAAATTCTTGTGTCTTTATTCCTCTTCTTACATGTTCTGATGAATGCAAAAATAGTTTTAAAATGTTACTGCTTAAAGCATCAACACTGGCAGCTGAGACATCAGTTTGCTCATAGCAAAAATTTGTGTCAGACTTGTTTTTAATCCATGCAGTTACCCTCATAAGGCTTAATATGATGACATTTGTAAGGCTTTTTGTTGCTTTGTAAAAAATGTTGTTAAACTTAGAAAAAGCAGGTCTTCAGCTGCAAAGAGGAGTTGGCTCACCCTGAACACAGGATTTATAATAAATGACACAGTTGTATATTAAATGAAGGCATGAAGGTACAGGTGTACGTTTTAGTCCCCTGTTCTTTTGTGCAACAACTCCATACGGTTTTGCTGTTTTTATACATAAATAATTAAAGGTGTGTAGCTCCAGCTGTTCCTTTCAACTTCATAGGTCCAGGGTATAATTCCACAGAACTGCTCTGGGCACGTGTGCACACAGAAATGCACACACACCTGTCTTATGGTGAGCTAAAAAGCAATTAAAGCCTGTGGGACAAAGAGATAAGCATCAGTTATCTCAACTGCTCTCCCTGGTGACTACCACCTCAGAATTACATGTTTTGGAATACCTCTCAGGTTTGTGTTCTTTTTTTAATTTAGTTAATTTTATCTGGGAAATTTTATTTTTTGAGACTGTCAGTCTTCACCTAGCAGGAATGAAGCAAGAGTCTCCATGACAAAAGAGCTGATAATTTGAGGCCATCTAATTTGACAGCAGTACCTGGAGTCACTTAAGTCTCTGTGGAAAATGTGATCTTTTTTCTACTTTGACAAGTAATTTTTCATTTTCTCTGTAGGAAGAATCTTTTGCCAACGTTAACACTTTGGCAAAGTGACTTCTCCACATGCATGCAGTTGGCTGGCATTTAATCAGAATACAGTTGTTTATTGTGAGGGCCTTGATGAGAGTGGGTTTTGCTCACAAATGAATATTTTTGGAATATATGGCATTTTGTTCCTAGTACTCAACACTTGCAGTGCCTTGGGGGAAAAGGCAGTATTTCCAAATATTAAATTCTCTAGTCGTTTTTCCCATCATTTCTTACTATGCCAGTTTTTGAGATGCAGATGACTAGGATTTTTTTTCTCTCAAGTTTTTGCCCCTAAATAATTGTAAATTTGCACTGTAATCAGAAAATTGCCTTTGGAAGGAATTTGGGAGTTAACACCTGTTAGTGGTGTACACAGCCCTGCTGACTTCCTTGAAGTCATTTAGTGATGGTAAGTATTGCATTTTAGTGCTGGTGTGTTTGGCAGCATGGGGGAGGATTATTTTCTTAGATATGCAAAGCATTACTCTGTGTTTAGTGTTTTTCAGAAAGCAGCTGCCCTGGAGTATTGCTACTGTGTTAATCTTACCAGATTGGCCTCTAAATATTTCAGACTGTTAGGCAATAGCTCTTATTAATATTTACCAAATTCTCTTTACTGTACCTGATGAGCTTTATTATAGAGGGCCCCAGGCTTCCATGGTCTCAGCAGAGCAGTGTTGTGAGAGGAAACGTGAGTGTAAGGAACAGTAGGGACAGCACAGGCTCCATTTTCGTGCTGAGTTCCCTGCCTGGAGCCATAGCATAAGTGACTCTTCTGCACCACTGATTGAAGGGGTTTGGTGGCTCAGCAGAGTTTATTTATACCAGGCATTCAAAAGAGGATGTGGGGACACAAGGGAGCACTGAGGTGCTGACAAGGAGGCTGCAGTGAGGATGTTTTGTTTGAAGGGGGGAGATCAGAGCCATCAGCAGCACTCCTGAGCACTGGGTCACAAACTTTTGCACGCTCAGTTCTGCTTCCTCATGGACATTCATTGGGATCCCAGCACATTTCCCTTGGGATTCAGATTAAAAGCTGTAGGATGAATGCTGACTTTGGTCTTAGTTCTTGGCACTGCTGTAAAGGGTCCTACACTGGTGTCCATGAGAGTTTCTGGTAAAGTTTGAGCAGTAACTTTATTTTCTGTCCCTCATCACTTTGCTTTATGCAAAAGGTAGCCAAGGGTGACTCTGCAGGAAGATGTGAGTTCTGACAGTGTGAAGTCACAGCAGATCTTCCACTTCTCAGCCAAGCATGAGCACAAGGCTTTCTTTGTCAGAGACAGAACAGCAGAAAATGCTTATAGACAGGTGTATGAAATAGAAAACTGATTTCAAATATGAGTAAAAACATATCTACTTATGGCTTTTCACTGACTGAGGGTTTTTTCAGTTTTTATTTTGCCTTTTCATTTTCAAATGCAACAATTTATCCCATGTACTGGCAAGCAGGTACCAGTTCATAGAACACCCAGAGCTGAATTAAGTCATTCCATGAAGTTACGTCCATTAAGTAATTAAGTTAATTTTTTTAAGGGTATGGGGATTTTTGTTTGGAGTGTGTGTTTGTTTCAGTAAGTGGCCTATGTAAGGTGTGCATAAATACTGTAATACACTTTTGGAAGGGAACATGAAGGGAAAGCATCCTGTTCCCTTTCTCATCTTTGCAGGAAAGCAGAAGAAGGAATTTGGATATTTTAGCGAATATAACGTAAGCTTTTGTTACTTTCAAGCCCAAACATCTGCTGCTGATGAATGTGCCCTGTAACTTCCTAGTGGTGCACTAGTTTGAGACATCAAACTTCACAGAGTTACAGGATCAGTTCCTCTGGGGGTCCACAGATCTTAATCTTTAGTACCAAAGGGAAATGAATGTCTTCACCATTGCCTCTGTTAATCCCTTTCCATGCTCTGCTCATAAACACAATGAATGGGATCTCATTGGGAGAGTTTTCCCCAAGGAGCATCACTGGTGGTTTGGCACCTCTGTGCACATGTGTGCAGCTGCTGTGCTGACCATGCAATGTAACTTTGGGGTAAAGTTCAGTCTTCTTCAGTAATTTGTCTTTAACATGAACTGATTCAGATACCAGATTTAGCAAAATGATCACGTGAGCAGTTTCACACAAATATTTTAGGCAACAGGTTTACCTGTGGTTAAATAACTCTGTCATTGAGAATTTCTGTCAACTGTTTGACTTGACTCCTTGCCTGGAAAAAATTGGTTTTCAGTAGAAGTATGTGAAATACTATTATTTTGAAATTTTTTTCTTTAAAGGCAGAAATTCAGGAAGGAGATCATTAAGGTACTTGCCCATTATGTCATGCTGTTTGCTGTGGGATAGGCAAAAATAGTGCAGTTCAGCACAGAAAATTGCATAAAGGAGATGATTTTACTTCTCTGTCAGATTGGAGCTGGCCCACACTAATGGCTGAATGGAAGCTAATCAGGCTAATAGGAGTTCTCCCTAAAATTCTTGTTTGGGTATTTCCAGTGTGATGACTGGAAAGTATTTCAGGTGAAAATCAGTGTTGAAGCCAAAGCAGGGCTATTCCTGGCGTTTTGTGGGCTTGCAGTGTTTCTCCAAAAGGAAGGACTGTAAGTTCCCTGGGTTCCTGTCAGACATTCCAAGGGCTTTGCCTAGGAGCAATGACTTTGTCTGAGGTTGTTAAGAACCTTCTCTGGAATCCAGTGGAGGACAGTGACCACAGGGCTACAGCAGGCAGGAGGAAAAGGAGTTGTTACCCCAGTTTCCTTTCTGCCCTCTTGTGTGTTTGTTGATAACAGCCTTGATGAAATATCTGCAGTTAATAATGATTTGGTCTAACTGAAATCCTTTCAGAAAAGATAAATAGAGCTGTTACTACTGATGAGTGCTTTGTGAGTCTGGAGAAACAGGAATTACAGTGTGAGCTTCTGATGGGAGTTATTATATTGGATGAATAATCTCTGTAATTGCTGCCTTTTGGTTTGTCATGCCTGAATCCTGCCTGATAGGTGTGTATGAAGAGCTGTATCTGTCTGCAGTGACTGCACAAATACTTCTTGTAGTGCACCCCCTCTTAAACTTACTATCTTCTCAAACTGTCATCCCATCCTTTGTCTTTGCCATGGCAGGCTGAGTGCAGGCAGAATGTCTGGGCCGTGCTGGGTTAGCCCTGGTGCCCCCATGCACCCTTTGCTCTGCACTCAGCCTTTGTCTGCACCAGAGAGTGCCCCCCTCTGCCCTCACTCTCTTGGCATTTTCACTTCACAGAACCCTGTGCCTGCATTGACCAAAGATGCCAACATAAGCTCTTACCACAAGGCAGCTCTCATCTTCCCTGGCTATCTCAGCTTGTTTTCCTTTACAGAAACATTTGGGGGCATATGATCTTGATTCAGAGAAGGATTTGTTCCATCTCACTCCTGTGATTCAGGCATTTGAGAGGAAAGAAAAAACATGTGATCCTCGAAGAAGATATCCTTGAAGACATGTCAGACTTGAGTTTGGCTAGCAAGGAATTAGGCTGTCCAGGCTGAGTAAAACACTGTCCATCCTCTCAAATGACAACCTCTTTCTAGTCCCAAGGGACAGATCCATGGTTCTGCAGGCACTTGGAACCAAGTCCTGTTCTACAGAAGGAAGTGATGAAGTGAGAGCACCTCCTGCTTCAGGCAGACACCAAAGCTCGAGGAACCTGTTCCTGGGGTGCCATCCTGGCCTGCTTGGTAACAGGGATATGGCAGAGTAGAATTGCACTGAATTGAAGAAGCCATGCTTTGAGTTCTTACTACTCTGTTTCATAAACAGGACTTTTCTATCAAAAGGTAGCAGTTGCTAGGTAGTAAAGCTTAAAGAATTGTTAACTTTTTTGTAAATGTATATGCAAAGCAGACCAGGTGCGCTCCAGATTTTGCAGGTTTAGGGCTGTGTAGCATCTGTGACACACCCAAGAGTCTGTACTAAATCCCATTTCACGAGTAGTATCTTTGCTGCTGCTGTACAAAGCAATGTTGCCCAACAGTCAGGTGTTTTAGGGGGTCTCTGTCCTCAGCTGGAAATGTGAGGATGTTCTTCTAAGCTGGTATGTGGCGTCTCATCCCACATTTGGTTTGTTTTAAAGATGAGCTGTTTGGGGATATTGAAAGCTCAGCTCAATGCAAGCACACACAGAAAGCTGATTTGGGGATGCTTGGGGTTTTTTGGGAGGTTGGAGGGTGGTATTGGCTGGCCCTTCATAAAAACATGGAGTAATCTGAAATACAGAACCAGCCAAAACCACAAACTCTGATTTAGACCTACTTGGCTCTTCTGAATCATCACGAGCTCTGCACACTGAGTCAGCCAAGAGCTGGTTTTCTCTTCAGTATTGTGTAAACACAAGATGTTTCTCTGGGCTAAATATTATTAAGTTTAAAAGTCATGTTTATTTGTCATCTATAAAAAACTATTAATATAGAAAGTTACCATCTGGGGAGATTTAAAATTATTTTCTTTTACACTTTCTTCCTCAGCTCACCTTTGATCACTGATCACTTTTATGGTACCCTGTTTTTTTCATTTGATTCTATAAGTGTTAATCATTTGATCAAACTACTGAAAAAGCTTCCTGTATTACCTTTGGAAACTGCAATTTCATTTAAAGTAATTAAGGAAAACCACAGGACTTAATTCACAGTTGTACCACGATGTGGTGTGAATTCTTAAAGCTTGAAGAGAAGATGCTGCAACTGGCTAGCACATTTTCAGGGGAAGCTGTAGATCTGGACTAAGAGAGGGGTGTGTAAACATGGCATTAAGATGTTCTGTGCTGGCCAGGAGGTTTCTCTTTGCAACTCTTCACAGTACTTGTGAGAAATTGTTAACAAGCCCTGGAAGGTTGTTACTCTGCTGAAATTTGTGACTAATTGTGGGGGGATTTTCCTCATCCTGCTTTATTTACCACTTCTAAGGTGCAATACTGCTGAATAAAAGGTCGTGTGACGTTAGGAAAAAGAGTCACAGAGAAGGCAATTCTGAGGGTGGGCAATGTAAAACAAAGCCCCAAATCCCACAGCAGAGACACACAGAGATGCAATACCAGCTCTGCAGTAGAATTATAACCACCCCCTTCTCCCCCAAACAACAAAAGCCATCAAAGATGTGGAAAAGGTGACTGGTGTTTATCTTTTCTTCCCCCTTTCCATAGTGCGGCTCCATGACAGCATATCAGAAGAAGGATTCCATTACTTAGTCTTTGACTTGTAAGTATTTGTTTTGCATTTGTTCAGCATGCTGGGGATGTGCTGTTCAGACTTGGAGATGCAAGTGCAAGCTCATGAGCCAAATGCATGGTTGTGGTGTGATGAGCTGGACAAATAGATGGAAACAGGAACGTATTTGGTCATTTGCACATGCAAGAACTCATTTGTAAGTGTCAATGTAAGGATTCTGTATTAAAAACTGGTGAGGTGGATTTTAATATGAAGCATAAGTATGTAAATAAAGGTTGTGTGATACCTGCCAAAATAAAGCAAAGGTAGAAAAAAGTTTTTGCTGCAAGCCTGTTGTCTAAAGGGAAGATAAAAGAAGGCATGTGGAACATTAATTTCTCTACAGTAAATCTCCACTGGTGGATTAAAAAGGTAAGCCTGAGTTTAGAGGGGCAAAGATTATTTTAGTATCTCATTCCTGATTGGTATTTTACTGCTTTATAGTTTCATTTTGACACCACTCAGAAAGTAAAGTGCCCATCATACAAAAAGGAAGTTTCCTACTGATATTCCTGTTTTGCTTCAGGAATTGAAGTCCTGTGAGTTGTTCGTGTAGCGACTGGGCTTGTATGGAGCTTGTTTTTTTCCAGATAAGGCTGCTCAGTGGAAGCAGGGATGGTGACAGCATGAACTGTGTGTCTCAGGCTCTTAACTTGAAAAGAGAAACTGATTTCCTCATTCTTCCCTGGGATGGGCAAATGTTTCCACTCACTTGAAAAGTTACTGCTTATGGTTTTGGATATGGACAAACCTGAATGATACGAATTGCATTGCAAAACTGACTTAAGTAAAATTATCTCTTTAAATTGTAAATTTTTCCAGGGCAGTTTATGGTTTAACAGACAGCACACCCATCCACCTACCTATCTAGTGAGAAGAGCTTTCTTAGGACCCCTGTGGTTTTCCTGGTTAGAATGAGAATATATTATTTCCCCAGAAATGGGAAATAGCTCATTTCTAAGCATACAAACAGAAGTATTTGCATTCAGCATGGCTGAGTTAGAACCTGAATCTTCCCACACAAAAGAAATCGTGTGCTTTCGTGTTCAGCTTACATTCTGGTTTACTTCCTGGCTTAACTTTTTTTAAAGAAATCTGTTCAGACTTTGTCAACACTAGATTTCTGATTAGAAATATACACATATTAAATAGTCTGTCTGCAGTGAAGGCATTTGGAATTCAGGACTCAAACCCTAACTGGGCTCAACAGAAGCTTGTATGTGATTTGTGTCTATCTCAGGTAAGTGCTGTGGCTGTTGGCTTGGAAATGGCTCCAGGGCACAGCACACATATTTGTTCTGACATGCATTGGGGTTTGTTTTGCTTTTTTTTTTTTTTTTCCTTAAGGGCTTCAAAGGAAATCTTTCTGTGTGGAATTGGAAAAAGCTTCCTAATTGAGAACATTTCTAAGAAGTGCATGCAGAATTCTTAGTTCTAGGGACAATATCCCTTTTAAAAACCACTATTGACTATTTATTTTCTTTGTTGTACTGCAGTGCTGTGAGAAACTGTGGCATACTATAATTGCAGTTAGTCCACGTCTGCCTTAAATTTAATATATAATGCCAGACTTATCTCAGGGGGTTGTGACTGTGATGTGAACTAGAACATTTGAACAACTTCAAAGCTGTAGATAACAGTATCTAGATCTCGATAGTAAGGGAGCAAATAGAAGCCTAAGTTCTGCAATAAAATGTTAATGCCCAACACAAAGATACACCCTTGGCAGAAAACTAGATTCCACAGGAAGTGTTCTGCCTTGGCTGGAACTTCCTCTGTTCCCTGTCAGTCCCATTCAGGACAAACAGAGGAACAGCCTCAAACATACATATCAAGCTTTTATGTTTTGACCACAATTTGAGGGTTTTGTAATAAGTCTTTATTTTGCAAAAAAGAAAATATCTGAATGGCAGAGGCGGTGACTTCGCTGTCTGATCATTGGTTTTGGAGAAGCAACAGGTGGCATTCTTGAGGAACTTTCACCAAATTTTGCCTGTTTACTGTTAATTTTTCACATTCAGATTAAGAAATCATTGCTTTAATGCTGACTAATATTATTTATTAGTGAAACTTCACCTTTTACAAACATGTGGTTACTGCCCTGTTGACAAGTACATGAAAGAGCTGACATAATAAAAAGGTACCATATGCACTTCTTAAACACACAGGCCAAGAAGCTGCTTTTCTTTATTTAGTTTTTATTCAGCAGGAGCCTGACTGTGGTGTAACACTGTCACTCCACCCACACATGCCATCATGTCATTTTCTTAATGATTTCTTTCAGACTGTGTGGGATTCAGTACGACTGTTTCCCCAGAAATTTCTTTCAGACTTCATCCCACGTAAGAAGGGAAAGACTGCCCTTTCTGGAGATAGGGAAAAACAACTGTTGTTATTTTCTATTTTGAATTTCTAATCATCTCTTTGGATTGAATGCCATAGAGATTACTGCAACCTGTTGCTTCACTTGTATACCTCAGGCTGTGCTTTTTTCTGGAGAAAGCAATGGTGCATAAGTACTGTGTTGCAGACGTGTATTTGGGTGAACAGTTCTGGTGACAAATGGGAAGGTGGGAGTCTCTGGAAATCCATGTGGAGAATGGGTATTGAACAATGAACTTCATGAATGTAATAATGGACTTCATGAAGTTTTTGCTCCTCTTCCCTATTGGTTAAGGCAGCTGCAGTCAGGATTTGCGTCTGTGGGACCATTTCAGTTGCTAAGCACGAATGATACTGTCTTCAGTGTTAATGATGTTAGATGAGTTCAAATCCAATCAGTTCTGTCAGTATTAATTGCTGTATCTGAATGGAAACAGCTGTAGCACTTGAAGACTCTCTTGTGCAAGTCAATGAGATTCTCTATTTTCAGCATCTCCCATTTTAATGCACTTGATGAGATGCAACAATTGGTACATTAAGAATCCTGGCCTTGCTTTTGATTTCTAAGTGCAGGGACCATATTGTGTAGAATAAACAGAAAATACAAAAAAAAGCCTAATTTGCAAAACAGTGTTTGCCTCAGGTAAGTGCCTGGGCCTCTATTTCAGGAGTAGAAAGGCCACAGATGAATGTAATAATTCCATGGCCACTGTAAGATGCTTCCTTCCAGCTCCATTATGAAGGCCATTGAAGTGTAAGCTTGAAAGAAACCACACCAGTTGATCATCATCAGAGGCTACTTTAGCTGTCTGTGCTAATTTGGGTGTTACTTTTAATTATTCTCTTATATTTGCAAACAAAAACCAGCAATTTTTCTCCAAGTGGTGCAGAGGACCTTGGTGTTTCTACATGCTGCTTGTACCTCTTCTGTGTAAACAAACCCACGTGCTTTCTTTGTCACCACTTTAGTATGCTCTTCTGAAAAATCACAAAAGGAACAATCGCAGTTTGTACAAACCTGTAGCTTTTAGGTTGTACCCTGAAAGTCACTAGAGCTGATTTAATGAATGGCCTGTCATGAAATGCAGCTTTCCAGAATCCAGTTACATATCTGTGTTACAAAGGCATTGAGATCCATTCCCATTTGCATCCTTTGGGGAGATAGTACCTTGGCATCTGCTCATGTGGCTTTATGGTGAAAGACCAAAATCGTGTGTGAGTGGTTTCCTGGAGCCTGCAGGCTGTCCTGTGCTGTGATGCCCATGACCTTTACTGCTGGGGCACCTTGCTTGGGGACAATCAATGAACCAAGGCCAGAGCACGGCTCTCGTGGTTTGCCCAGAGGCTCCAAATGTGCAGGTTCTGTCCTCTCCTCGTGTCCTGCGCTGCCTTCCTTCATCATTGTGGCCACTTAGCTCTTTTGGGAAAGCTGTTCCTAAGGTATCCTTTGGAGTGACAGAGCATGGGAATTGCTGACTGCTTGTTTGGTTGTCTCTGAAATTCACCTGCTCTGTTCCTGCTTTAATCTTTTCATTGTTTAGCAATGGTTGTGAATACCAAGCAAATGTTTAGTGTCAGCAAGTAAGATTTCATATCCCCTTCCTCCCTCTGTGCTGGAGAAGAACAAACATCAATTTGTATTCTCTTCCACTGAAAGGCACTTTGATGACTAAAGCTTCTTGTTTTCTTTCTTTGGCTTGGATCAAAAATAAGTGTTTTAGGAAAGAGTAAGATCAAAGGATGCTTTGTTTTTTTTCATTCATCACAAAATGAGAATTATTCCTCTTTACCCGAACTGTGGTAGACAAATACATATGCAAAAAAACAGTTATGAAAGATTGTCAAAATATGCATCAATCAAACATTTTGTGCTACAGCAACCAAAACCAGTCTCTGGAAGGTAGAAGACAAAAAGAAAATACAAAGTAGGTAACAAGCTCTTCTACCTGCTCTAGATTTTACTGCAGACTTTTGTATGAAATAACATTCTGTTACCTGAGAGTCTCTACATTGAGAATCAGTAAGGTGTCAACTCAGAAAAAAGATGGTGTAACCCAAATATAAATGAAATTGTGAAAATCAAGTTCTTGAACTGGCCTTCTCCAAGAAGGGAGCAGGGCATTTCTGTCATTGTTTAATGTGACTGAAAACTTGGTTCCTCAACAAAGTGTTAGTACAGCAGTTTGCAAGTGAATGTTGCAGTTCTGAACATTCCAAGTATTCTTACCTTTAATTTTTTAATCCTAATAAACTGAATTGTATTCATAGTAATTGTGCTCACTGTAGTATAGATTTTTAAGTGTTTTATAGCGCACTCAAGCTTTTACATTTGGAATTTACTGGAAACATAATGTGTTAATATTCACATTTGTGACCAGTAATGAAATACAAACATTGATCTCTCATCTAGGAATTATTTATGTTAGCACCCGTATATGTGAGGAATTGCATTTAGCTGTGCCAGTCTGTCTCTCTCATGGTATATGAGAGAAATGTTACAGGAAAGGTCTTCCTGTGCTGAATCCCCTCTTGCGACACATGCAGACGAGTTTTATGAAATTATTGAAAAGCTCATTAATTTCTTCATCTTACAAGCTGGAAAAGTTCTCCTGATTTGAACCTTATATTTACTCATAGGTTTTGTATACGTGTATTGTTGTACCAATATTATCCCTTACAACTCCCATCTAGGGAGATGCAGGCTTATGCTCATCTGCAGTATTTATTGTCATCCCTCTTAACTTTTATTTTGCTCAGCTCAGCTGGGTTTTTGTGATATAAAAACACAGTTTTATTTTTTTAACCACTTTCTACCATTAAACCATAGGTTGTACAATGAGCTCCTGGGTATGTGATGATGCACAGCCACTTCTGTTACTGACCCCAGAATCATGCAGTTCTTCCCTTGTACTTAACTTAGTTTCAGTGGTGCTTTAACTAAGCTATTTCTACTTTCTCCACAAAGATAAGTGAAAATTTTCTAGGGAAAATCTGCTGATTGGTTAAACTGATGAAGGTACTCTGCTTCTACTGATACTTCCCTTCCAACTCAGCAATGCTGTTTCTATCCACAACACAAAAAGCCAGCCCCTCTGGCAACTGGGCACACCTCTGTTGTGATTTGACCTACACTGAAAGAACTTTTTCCTTTTTTTATCATTGCTGTATTTTAGTATTTTTTACCTTTGCGTAATAATGCAGTATTCAGATTATCTTGAATTGTACTGAACTTCAGCCATGGTTTTCCTGGCTGGTCAGTTCCCTTTATCCTTGTAGTTTTTCTCCTTCCTTTTGACAACCATAACTGTTGTTTGGCATCTTACCAAAATACACTGCTGCCCTTGGCTTTTATTTTCTATTTATGATTGCACTTCCACCACATCCATTTTATTCATATAATGATTTGGATGGACAAACCTTCCACTTTAATTCCTGCACCTTACTACGTTTCCTCCATTTCTGTACAAATATTTCACTTACTCCTCTCTGACTTATCCCTGTCAAGTTAATTCAAGGTGCACATTCTCACTTCTCAAATCTCCTTTTCCCCATCTTGCTTTTTTGTAACAGAGTCACTGGAGGTGAATTGTTTGAAGATATAGTTGCAAGAGAGTATTATAGTGAAGCAGATGCCAGGTAAGTAATTTGTTTTTCTAATACTGCCTTTGATAATTCTAGGATAGCTACTTAAATATATCCTGGTGTTTGGCATCAGTTTCCTAGCACAGCCTGAGAGACTCTAGGATTTCTCCAAGAATTCTCTTAGACTTGGAGGGGCAGAGTTTGATAGTTTGCACTCACAACTGTGTGGTGGAGAACTCAGGGGAAGTCTTGGTGTTGCTGATCTGAAAAAACTGAAGTTGGATCTCAGTTAAAATTTTACACCTTGTTTCTTCTGCAAACTGGACATAATAGTTCAAGTATCTCCTCCATGAATTCTTAGGTTTGCTGATCAAAGTTTGAAGCATAAGTTGGTCTTAAAAGAGTTTTGCATTAAATATGATTTTTGGTTCTCAATCCAGAAGTGCTAATTTCCTTTTCCAATTAGAAAATTTTTGTTGTGTTTCTTCTATAAGCAATTACACTGTGTGTCTCATAGTCTGAGCTCAAATATGAAATCTCTGGCAATTTTCTGCAAGTGCTTGTTGAAAAACTGGAATAGTAAGTTGACAATTATCATAATTTGCATGCATAAAGTATCAGGGCCACTTATCTCATGTTTGTCCTCATATAATAGTAAATCTTAAATATTGTCATAAAACTAAGAATCCTAAACAATGTGGTCAATTACTTTAAAGAAAATATGTTCTACCACCACACTCTTCACAGAAGTTGATTTCAAAGTAAATTTAAAGAATCCTTACATTTCTGTGTGTTTACAAACACACCCCCCCAACAGTACATATTTAGTACATGCAGTTTTTAATTATGCCTTTACATTTGGAGATCACTGGGAGATGGCCAGAAAGAATTAAATATTCCTAACAAGAGTAGTAGGATAATAATGAACAGGCAAGAAGTTACTCTGAATATTAGGAAACTTCCACTTCCAGATCTTAGTGCATCTGTAGGAATGCTATAAAGATCAGTACTTTAGGCATTCAAATAAAGAACAACTCACAGCAAAACATCCACTAGAACAGAAAACAGCGGTAGGGTTTAGGTGGGGTAGAAAAGGAGGAACTGTGTTCAAAAAAATTTCAGATCATTTTTTCCTGCTGTAATTGAAAGAGATATCTAATACTGATGCCAAAGGCCAGTATATGGTGTCCTTGTGTGTTTTTAGGTAGTTGGACATTAAAAGGAAAAATTGCAATGGTGATTTATTTCTGTTGTAGAATTACAATATATTGGAAGGAACTGCGCATACATGTGTATATATATAGAGAATATATATATACGTTTTATACTTCCAGTAAAAATTTGATCAAATAAATGACGTATCTAGTTATGATGCATCTCTGTATTTTGTATATTTTATATATATATATATATATAAATATGTATAAAATATACCTGGTGTGTGTATGTGTGTATCCCTCTAGCAATAGTTCCTGTCCTCTGTGGATGCCTCTCCCAGGACTGTCACACTGGTCTGCTCCTGCAAGCCCTTGCTCACGCCAGTAGTCTGTACTCAAACAGTGCAGTGAGTTGTGAACTACTTGCCTAAGAAAGGGTTTTCAGGCTTGGGCTCCAGTTACTGATTATGACCATTCCTTCTGAATTCCATGGTCAAAAGGTTTTGGATGAGCAGCATCTTGATGACTTTGCTTTACTTATCATTCACTTGTGCCACAACGATGTCTTGAAAACAAAATTCTAAGCTCTTGTAGTGCCGAAAAAAATCTGAAAAAGTTCTGGTACTCCAAAATATTAATATTTTAGTTGTGCTTTTTGGCATTATAGACTGGCCAAAAATTGCAAACCTGGGTGTGAAAGAAAAGGTGCTAGTTCTGTTACTGAAAGCACCAAACTAAAACATTTGTCTAAATTTTTAGTGTGTATTTTCACTTCCCAGGAGACTCCTAACTAAACTAGAGCTGGACATTATTTTAAATGGAAATGCATGTCACCTTTTTGAACAATTTGGCTTTATTCTACTAATCGTTTTAAAGAAACCATTCAATTCAAAATGAAAAATGTTTTGCTTTTCCTTAGCTTTTGACTTCTTTTGTTTCATTTGTTTTCTGTATATCATCTCATTTCTGACCATTTTCTTGTTTCAACCCTTGTTGAAATGTTAACTTCACCACAAAAAATTAAGAAAACCAAAACATGCCACTAATTGTTTTACCGCCTCCACTTTATTTTTCCTGTGGCAGTTTTTGGAAACTGGAAAAAGCTTCCATACTACTGAATGAAAATACAGTCTGATGATTCTGTCTCAAAGGTGTCATATGTTCCATGTTAAATGTCTTTTTTGGTTTGGTTTTGGTTTTTCGTTTTTTTGGATGTGTTGGAGCTGGAAATATCTCTATATTCAACAATGTTGTTCCAGTTCAAACTGCAATCAAGACTTGTCGAGAGGTGTAAAATTGTTTTTGTTCTTTACCTTTTTATTTTGTAAGTTTTATTTTATTTTGTATTTAATGTGATTATGTGCCTTTAAAATGTTCTCCCTTCCATTCTGCCCTTGTATCTTTGCAGTCATTGTATACAGCAGATTCTAGAAAGTGTTAATCATTGTCATCTAAATGGCATAGTTCACAGAGACCTGAAGGTCAGTATCTGGTGCCCATCAATTGGATATAAGAGTTTTGGGGTTTTCTTTCCGCTGGGTAGGGGCAGAGGGTGGGATGTCTGCGATGTTCCCTTGCCTATCCTGTTCACCCTGTGTACGACCGGTCCAACCAATACTGCATGACGCTCTTTGCAAGTCTACAGGCCTAATATACATCATGGCAGAAGGGGGAGAGGTTGTCTGAGCGCCGTCTCTGGCCGAGGCGCTGGCCTTTGGCCACGCTGTGCCAGGTGCTGCCGGGGCTGTCCCGGTGTGGCTGTGGGGGCACAGGGAGGTGACCCTGGCCATGATGTATGTCAGCTTGCAGATGCGACTGCCACGCCTGTGCTGAGGCCCGGGGGCAGCGGCTGAACGAGCGGCCGCACGCTGCTGCGCTCGGGGGTGACGAGCCCTCAGGCCAGTGCCGCTGAATTAGGTAGCTGGAGCTAATTATTGACCTGGAGCACTTGGCTTGGAGGGGGCTTGGGGACCACCCATGGTCACTGTGATTTCTAACCATTCCTAACCATTTCTACAATTCTTTAATGCCTCTGTGAAGACTCTGAGTAAGCGAGGAGGAGAAGGCACAGAGCATGCCAAATATTTAATATGACCTTGAATTAGTGGCAAAATTTCTTCCTTTAAAAAAATGACCATGGAAAAAGACATTGGTATTAATTGCCAAGCCAAGGCACCCGCCCCGCCGCCTGTCTCTGAGGGCAGCCCCGCCATGGGCACTGCCCCGCAGAGCCTGAGGCCGTCACGCTCTGAGTGGGGCAGGGCAGGCCGGGGCGGGAGCGCAGCCACGCCCGGCCTCGCCCTCGGCCGCCGCCCTGCCGCCTGGTGCTGGAACTAACGGGCGCCCATGGTGTTTGCATGCAGTCATTGCATTCAGCAGATCCTGGAGGCCGTGCTGCACTGCCATCAGATGGGCGTGGTCCATCGCGACCTCAAGGTGAGTGCTGCTGCCCCGCCGCCCTCCTAGAGCAGCATCCCTGCCCCACAGGGCCGCCAGCAGCCAAAATGTAAATGCTTCCCTCTTTTTGTGTTTTCCCCTTGGTTCATTTACTTTTAACTTGGCTTCACCTACATGCAAGAGCATGCTCGTGCTCACCAGAGGGACTCTGCTCAGGGCCGGCCTGTACCTGGCAGTACAGGGAGAGCCAAAGGTGCTTTTTCAAGCACTGTGTGTATTCACTGAACACACAGTCTTCCTCTGTGTTATCCAGAGCTTTTGGGGCAGGGCATGAGGGGAACTTCCCAACTCTCATCATCAGAATTGGGAGTGCTTCTGGGAAGCACAGTAGCCTTTGTGTGCCATGCATTTTAGTGATAGAAGGTCAGCTGCTCTGGGATGGCTGGCACACAGACATCTCTCTCCTCCAGATGATGGCTGGGCTGCAAAACATCTTTAAAAAGCAGGAATTTTTACAGTGTTCTCACCACAGTCACTTGAGGAGTCCAGTTCCTTCCAGAAGAGCTTTTACATTGGGATAGAAGCGTTCCTGAAGAAAACTGTGCTGAGAGAGCATTCCCTCTCTCTTAACTGTGTACATATCCAAATGGCTAGAGGCATCTGCTGCTCTATGCCTGAAAATATGCTGGCAAGGAAAGATGCAAGTCAAGATCATTTTCTTTTACTGTGAGGCTCCAAGAGAGAAGGCTGTCCCAGAGCTCTTAGTAAGCCTACCTTTTGGGCGCTTGAGCTTCACGGTCCTCAAGGAGAAGAAGATGGTTTATTTAGAAATCCAATGGAAGTCTGAACTATCAGATCCTTTGTGAGGCAGAAAAAAAAAAAGATGTGTGGGCTAAGGCAGCAAAACACACAAATCACTTGTGGCATGGATTCTTGGCCTTCAGTTTTTCTTTCTGAGTGAGTTCTGGGGAGCTGAAATTTCCTCCTAGAATAAGAGTTTCTAGTGGTTATCATGAGTAATAACGTTGGAATCAGAATGCTGTCGCCTTTCTTGCCAAACTTTACTCCCAAACAAACTGTTCTTGTCTGACTTTATAAGGTCTATGTGGTTGTCATCAAGGAACACAAAGGGGTTTGCTCCAAAAGCTCGGAGAGCAGGATGAGTTTTGAAGAAGCAGACCCCAAATTTTCTACCCATTTTGCACTTCTGGATTTTCCTGTGTCACGATTATACAACAGGAGACTGACAAATCTGTCTAAACTGTAAATTCTGCATGGCAAGCTGGATAACATGAAATGAGTTTAAATGGAAGGATGTCAAATTTGTCCAACTGCTCCAGTGGTTCCTGTCCACACCATACATGCAGTCTTATACTTCTAGCATCAAAAGAAATTTTAAAACACAGGATTGTAGCTATGCAAGCTGAAGGAATAAGGAATGCTTTCTATTACTTTTCATACATTCGCACAAAACAACTTTTTCTTTGGGAAAGGCATTAAATCCAGCTGTTGCCTGCTCCAGACCATGTGTGGATATCTTTTTCTGGCAAATCCAGGATGAATTAAAAAAACAGTGTGAGAAAAAGTATTTCTTCCAAGCTGTAGTGCCCAGTTTCATTTGGGAAAGTGAAAACTTGAGGAAGCAGAAAACCATCCTTCTTCAGTTACAGCTTTGTGGCAAAAGCCAAAAAACCCAAATAATTAAATGAAAGACTGTGGTGAAATCCGAGCAGAACGCCATGTGCTGAAAAGAAGATGCCAGGAGCAGAGCAGCGAGATGTGGAAGGTGTTTATGGGCTGGCATGGATCCTTAAATTGCAAAACTTGATGGATTTTTTTCCAATAACTCAGTCCACAGCAAGATGCCATGCTTGGGGGTGGGGAGATTTTGGATAGTTTTGTTTTATTGAACTTTCCTTTTAGGCTGATTTAGTAGCAAACGGACAGGAGCTTTTGCAGCCTCTTAGGAACTGCAGAAGTGCTTGTTGCTGCTCTGTTTGTAATTACTGTCATGAGTCAGAATGGTGGTAGATCCTAGACCCAGAAAAAAATCAGCTTCTCAGTGGCAGCCTTGCTTTACCAGCTGGTGAAAGTGCACTTCCAGGTAGGAATCCCAGTTCTTGTCAGGCTGCAGTGTTCCTGCTTTTGTGAAACTCTGGTAATTTTTGTGGTTGGGACCCTTTTACGTGCACCAAATAGTGGCTGCTTAAGGTGTATTCAAGGAAAAATGCACAGAGCCTTAAATACTTGGTATAATAAGGATTAAAGACCTTGGGACAAGTTGGCATAAATGACATTAATTTATTTGTAAGTAATGTCAGCAGTTAGCAGTGCCATTGTGCATGCTTGGCTGCCGCCCACGGCCGGGGAGCACAGGGTGTCACCGCCGAATCCGCAGTCCTGCGCCGCACTGTTAATGTTTCCCAAGTAATTGCACTCATTCCCAGTTAATGCATGACAATTACCCACGTGCCCCTGGCCAGCCTCAAACGGCTGCTGCATGTTGGTTAAGCACACAGTCCCACATGGCATGGCCCAAAAGGCTGTTGTCTTTGGCATGGCAGTAAGTCAGGAATTCTGGAGGAGCAGTCTCGTCTGTTAAAGCGGTACTTCTGCAGAGAAGAGACATGCAATGGATAAAAAAGTGATCCCAAGAGGAAAACAGAAACCAAAAAAGCCAACAAAAAACCAAACCAACATCAGAAAACACAAAACCAATGTTTTGAACAGAATCACTTTTTGGGAAGGTGGTATGTGCTCGGTGGGGTAGTGCCTGTATTTCATCCAAAAGGAGGAGACTTTTCATTGCTTTTGGCTTGCCTGAAGGTCACAACCAAATAGGATCATCCATTGCTTTAAGAGGTTTATACAAGAATGGCATTCCAGGAATTAATTACTGTGAACTCTCTCATTCTGAGAGGAGACCTTGCAGAGCTATGTGACTGTGTTGAAATTGGTGTTGTTAAATGGCAAGGAGTGTGACATTGCTTAAATCAGTGTTGATGAACCTAGAGAAGGGTCCTCATCTGTGCACTCAGTGTTTCATGTAGTGTAGTTGAGGTGGTCACTGATAATGTAAGTGAATATAAAGATTATATTTTGTTCTGAAGGCCCTTCATCTAAATTTTTAAAACTGTGAAAATAGAAGATTCATCAAGTAACTATTGATGAATGTTTTTTAATATTTTCTATCTATGACATAACAACAAAGGGTTTGAGTGAGAGTACAGTGTCAGTAAATTGCTGAAAAAATGTTCCTTTGATGAGAGGGGAAAAAAACACCTTGAAAGAGTTTGCCAGGGTCCATTGTGTTGTTAATTAACAGGAGTATCACCGTGGCTGAGGTCTTACTTAGGCTAAAGTATATTTTGCTGGATACCTGACATGTATTAAAGATAGGCTTTGCTGAAAGAGGCTTATGATCTTAATTGTTTCCAACCTCAGTACATGTGTGGGATTAACTGCAATCACATAAATAGTCCCTTGGAAGTGATACAATTGCTGCTGGGTCAAACCTGGAATACACACTGAAGAGTTTTCAGGATTGGGGCCTCAGCACCAACCTGGCTATAGTGAAGTCCCTTGTCACAGGCCACTGCAGAAATTGCTTCTGAGGAGTCACAGCAATACCTGTGCAAGTGAAGCTTTATTATTCTGTAAATATAGAACAAAACCTTTTTTAAAAATCATGGGGATTGGCACGACAGATATGGCAAGAAAATGCTATGAGGGTCACAGTTCTCTGAACTAACCTGTTGATTTGTACAGCACTTTTTTAGTTGTATTTTTAAAGCAAACATTCATACAATAAAGTTGTCTTTGGGCAATTTACACTTGATGTATTTGCTAACTGGAGTTAAAAGAGTTCATTATGAGCAGTAGAATGAACACAGTTGTTATGTTCAAATCATTTACCTTTAATGGTGTGAGTGTACCATAGCAGTTCATTTCAGATGTGACCAACACACCCTATAAAAAAAACAAAGTGGGAATTTTCACTAGCTAACATGGTTATTTATGAAGGTTCTCTGCAGGCACAAACGTGGGTGTGCTGGTTTTGCTGAAAGATTTGCAATGTAAATACACCTGCTGTCTAAATACAAATACAATTACAGGGCTGTTATTGTTGGGATGTCATGCAAAACGTGTCTGTTTGACAGTTGTAGATGCCTGATCCTTCAAACTGCATGGGCTAGGCATCAATGAATCCCTGTCTTTTGGGAGTTTTTCCAGCAGTGAGCTCTTGAGAGCTGTCCTGTCACATCAGTGGGTGTCACAGCTCCATATGCCCATTCTGGCTCTCCTTCTCTCCACGCTGTCCTTAGTCTTGCTGGCATGAGCTCATGAAGGCTGGTTGCAGGTCTGGTGGTTCTTTCCAGATCGCAGTGGGAAGTGCAGGTTTTGCAATTTCATGGGAAGAACTCATGGGTTTCTTCTGTTTTTTCTTCCTCTAAGTATTTGTTCTTCTCCAGACCACTGTAACTAAAATTAAAAAAAAAAAAAAACCAAAAAAACTCCAGTGTCTAAAATGTATTTACTTATCTTTTCATCTCACTTGTTTTCTCTCTCTGAAAAAAGCCTGAGAACTTACTTCTAGCTAGCAAATCCAAGGGAGCGGCAGTAAAACTGGCAGACTTTGGATTGGCTATAGAAGTGCAGGGAGAACAACAGGCTTGGTTTGGTAAGTAAACACCATTTTTTCCTCACCATTTATTCAGCATTGTGATTAATACCCCCCAACTGCCCCACTCTCACCCCAGAGTGAAATGTGCAGCTGTGTAACTCTTTGACCCTGGAAAATCTGGGTTTCCTGATTCCTAGCTTGTGCTAGCTTCTGTCAGCCTGTAAATTGGACTCAGGTGCACACAATCCCTTTTCTTCCACTTTCTCTTGAGTATCTAGAAGCAAGAAATAGGGGTGTAGAACCTGGAAGGGTTACCCCTCAGGTGACTGAGGAATAAGACAGTAGGGTAATACTGCTGAGTGTACCTGCCCAGCCATCAGAACATTTTGTCTGAACAGGTCTCTTGTCAGCTGGAAACACCTGAAAATTTGATTCTGAGGTACTTTGGAATGTGACTTCAAGGAAAGTGAAAATAGGAGGGATTGAACACCTGAGGCTGTAGCCAGACACAATTAGAGATTGCTTGTTGCAGTTAATAGATGCCCCAAGGAGCATGGTGGAAAGTATTTAATACTGGTAATTTTAAACAACAGTGCATGTACAATTGTGATACACATCTCATGTGCCACCCTCTTTGAACAGATGTGCATCATGGGGAAAAATTTATTGTAAACTCCAGGTGGAAAAAAATACAGAATAAAATATTTATAGCAGCTGCATATTCTCCCTCCTGCAGCTAGAAAGTGCAGTTTGAAATGGAGCAAAGTGGTTGTAAACTTGGGACAGAAGCAGAAAGGTTTTTATGGGCAGGCAGTTGGGAGGTTGAGTGTTCACAGCTATAAGTACATGTAGATGCACAGGCAGTACCATTGGACATATGTTGGCAGCTTTATAAGCCAGCCTGTTGTTTTTAAATCCAGCCTTTTGATAAATGGATTTCAGTAATCCACAAAAGATAGAGGAGATTGCTCTTGCACATCAGCAAACAGACCAGTACAAAAGGAGTGGAATAGAAACAAGGCAAAACACAAGTGGTTTGTTACAATGGCAAAAGCATCAGGTGAACAGGAAGCATCTCAAGAGAAAAGCAGCAGACTGAAGCTGACTTCAGGAGTATTTTCCGTGCATAGTGCACCTGCAGGTGATGCAGAGGAGGTTGCAATGCCCTGTAAAATCTTGCACTTTTGGTCATTCAGTTCTTGTGAAATGCTTTGTTTAGACTCATAGCATCAAGAGAATTTGGGAGAAGGGAACTAAAATATGTATGTAAGGAGGGTCAGCAAGGTAATGAAAAGAAAGCAGCCTAATGGCACTCTTACTTAGAAAAACACTGTGGTACTTGATGAGTGGGTTCTGTACCTTTTTTGGAACTTGCCCTGCAAAAGCTGTCCAGAGTGGTCCGAGGGTCTGCCTTCAGCTTTAGGACTGTTAACAGGGCAGAACATGAACTCTGATGGACTGGGTGTTTTGAACTTTTTCTCACTTTCTTTCAGAAAATTTTTCTGCTTTCTACTGGATTCTGCAGCACTTAGTGACTCACAGCATGCTCTGATTCTAATTATAGCTCTGCATTAGTATGCTTTTCTTTTTTTTATTTTTTTTCCCTTTTCTCTGATGTAGTCCTCTGGTGTGGTGGTCCATTTTCAGCTTGAACCATGGCTGTGCCTCAGCAGGAAACTGGCTCAAACTCTGTGTTTGAATACAACAGCATAGTTCCCTGGTTTGCATGTTTGCAAAACAGACTTATTTACCTATTTGTAGATATGTTAATGTACATTCCCCATCCCTGGAAGTGTCCAAGGCCAGGGACAGAGTTTGGAGCAACTTGGTCTAGTGGAAAGTGTCTCTCCCATGGCAGGGCGTTGGAACAAGATGATTTTCAAGGTCCTTTCAACCCAAACTGTTCTGTGGTTCTGTGTACTAAAACTGTACCAGTTATTTCAGATTAGATCTATTGTGTATCTTCATTGAGAGATAAGGTTAGCTAAGTACTATATTTATTTTTGATTTAAAGTTTATTTTCAAGTCTTGCATAATAGTGTTCATTGAGCTGTGGAAAGTTTTAGAGTCAAGGCAACTTTGCTTCCCCTTTAAAATGAGCACTACACCCAAGAAGAGATAGGAAAGAGCACTCTTTTTAAAGCCACTTAGAACATCTATATTTCAGCTTCTCTAAGGAGCTTAAGATGTGTTTCCTGTGTGATAGTACTGCTTAACAATTCCTAGCTTCCATATCAGGAGCCTACAAAAACAAACTTATTTTTCATGACCACATTTTAGCTCTTTTCTCAGTAGAATTTACAGAATGTATTCCTTCATTTCCTCCTTCCACTCCAAAATAATTGGTGACTGCAAGGCAAAGGCTTTTTTACTGTAGCTGTACACTTTATATGTTATCACCATCTCTCCTGAGTTTTGTGGAAACTAGGGTGGTATTGCTCAAATGGCATGTGATCCTTCATGAAAGCAACCAAATTCTCAGTAATTCCCAAGCAGTTATTTTAGGCAAAGATGCCTGAAGGAGCAGGCATACTCCCTGAAATGGTGCAGACTGTCAGTGGTCATTAAGTTTTTATCCATTACAGTCCTAAGAAAAGTAATATTTCTACCTGAGCATCTCTGCTCAGAGAAAACAGCACTGCTGGTAATGAATAAAGGATGAAGAACATATAAATTTTAAAGACCAGATTGCTTCAGAGATGCTTCCTGTAAACTTTTGTAAAGAGGTTTCCAGAAGTGGAGTGATATGGCAGAAATGAGTTCTGCAGCAGAAAGATGATATTGGATGTAGCTCTAATTTTGTGCAACAAATATCTCTTTATATATAGGGTGCAGTAGGTGCCCCTCTGCTCTTTTGCTCATTGTGGTCCCCCATAATGTCAGCATTACCTCTAGGTCACGTGCCATAAAAAACAAACAGGCAAACGAGGCAGTTTGTGTCCATGGCTTGGGAAATGTTGTCCTGGGTCTTGTGGGCTGAGAGGAGAATCTCTTGCTTTTTGCAGAGCATGTACAGGTTTTGACCACAGTTAACTTGCCTTTTGCAGGCTTTGCTGGTACTCCAGGATACCTTTCTCCAGAAGTGTTACGAAAAGATCCTTATGGAAAACCTGTGGATATGTGGGCATGTGGTAAGAAGTTATTGTGAAAGTCATATTCAGTCCACTCTAAGGTGTCTTAAGGGTGAGAAATTATACCCAGGGGGCATTATAGTGTGCTTCAGAAAATAGGTGTTTAATAAAATTCAGTATTAATTTCTGGTGGAGGTCATTGGATTTTTTGTTATAACCTACAAGCTTCTGTTTTTAAAAACTATTCGCTAAGTTTTATTATCGTGGCATTCTTGGCCATGTCTACACAACACCCTTTCAAAGAGTATTAAAGGAATAGCTGCAGGTGTGTGATGCCAAATTAGTTAGAAAACACACCAGCTCACACTGTGAGCTGCATATTTAGTTTAGGTTCACAAGGAGCCTAAAATTCAGTCTGACCAATATACCCCATCTGCAGATATAAACTGCAAAATTAAATGTTTTCTGAACTGGAGTACAGGGCAATTGCTTTATCATCCAGTTCTCAAAACTGCCTTCTGAGGTGCTGGCAAGTTGCAGCTCCCCAGCTGAGAACAGGGACTGCTTTCCTTACTTCTCTTATACCCACACTTTGTATGTGGTGGTATTTATGAAAGCACTTTTTTTCAGTCACAGGGAATCTTCTCTGTCAGGCCAGCAGGTGGTCTTTTCAATTTCCTTCTCACCAAATGACAGAGAAATTTGAGTTTGCCAAATTTACTTTGCATGAGAATAGTTGTAACACAATCTTTCAGACACCAGTGTAAGCCATGATAAAATCATAAGTAAAAGATGCATTTTCCTAGAACATGATTCCAGAATCATGGAATATTATTTTTCCAGCTAGATCAACATTTGCAGTGTTCCTGGTCTGGTGTGTTTTCTCTAAGAGGTTACCTTGTCAACCCCACTTGTACTGTTTTTCCCCAGTATGAAGGGGCAGTATTTTTCCCATCCCAGTGGCTGGGATGATACTCATGAGCTCTTTGTTTTACATGGTTGTTGGGTGCAAAATTAATTTCTGGAGTTTATTCCTTGAAAGCCCTTAACAGTGGTGTGAATTTTCTGCAGGAGTCATTCTGTACATCCTCCTGGTGGGATACCCTCCTTTCTGGGATGAAGACCAGCACAGGCTGTACCAGCAGATCAAGGCTGGTGCTTATGATGTATGTACCATACTCTGTCTCTTCAGTTATTTATCATTGTGCCTCTAAGCAGGAGTTTCCTAGAGGGAGAAGTTAAGAACTGATTAAATGGTGGCATGAATTCTACATCATCTAATTATATTATGTTAAACAGACAAGAGGCTGTTGGTCCTCAGATTTAGGTAATTTATAAATGATGATGAGATAAAGACAGAGTCTTAAAATTTTTAAGCTCTGTTATTTGAATCCAGTACTGGATCCTTAGGTAAAATCATGTAAAGATTGTATAAGACAATATCCACATGTGGTTTTTTTTTTCTGAAGTTCCCCTCACCAGAATGGGACACAGTGACTCCTGAAGCAAAAGACCTTATCAATAAAATGCTCACCATCAACCCAGCAAAACGTATCACAGCATCAGAAGCACTAAAGCATCCATGGATCTGTGTAAGTGATGTCCACAGCTTCAACACCATCACTTGGCAGACAACTCAGCTTGTGGTCTGCTTCAGCATGTAGTCAATGTGTTTAGAGGATAACTTCTGTTCTTGTTCATGCAACTGTGTAACTATAAGTTGTAAAACTGTAATTGCACAGATATGATCAATAGTGGTCTATATTGAGATCTAGCTTGGAGTAAGATTTTTGCAAATTTATCTTCTTTGCCTTGACTGAGTTGTGCAGGATGTTCTCTGTGAAAATTGGAGTGTTATTTGAAATTCTCAATAAGAAGCAAGTGCAGGAAAGTAACTTTGAGTTAGATAATGCTTTGCATCTTCATTTCCCTGAATTCATTCAGGTGAGCATGAAGTGTGCAGGCAGGGAATTAAGGGACTTCTGAAAAGTCAGTTTGGAGGTAGCAGAGGCTGCCTGGCTGTTGTGGGATCCAGGATTTTCCTCCTGTTCTCAGTTTATTCCAACCATGACTTTTCAAGTGGACTTCACACGTGGAAAAGGCTGAGTAAAAGGAGCACAATGGGATAGTCAGACAGGGTAGAAATAAAGGCCCAAGCTGGGGACCATGGGTTGTAATATGTGTGTTGTAAATAAACTGCTATACAGCTGGCTGAGTACCTTAAAATAATTCTTCTCTTCTTCTCTCAGCAACGTTCTACTGTTGCCTCTATGATGCACAGACAAGAGACTGTAGATTGCTTGAAGAAATTCAATGCAAGAAGAAAACTAAAGGTAGGAGTGCAAACTTGTGCTTGTGTTCAGTATGCAAAACAAACGGTCTCTCTGCAGAGTTTTTCTGAATATTATTCTTAAACAACCTATTGGTAGAAGCTTTTGACTTGAAGAGCTTAAACTTTTCACAAAAGTGAATAGAATGTAGCTTTTCTTTTTTAATTCAAAATTGTAACAATCCTCTATATTTAGACACACTGAAAGTATTTTCTTGAAGGAAGATCCTTAAGGTTATTCTTCTGAATTATGCTTTGTTTTCTTTCCTGACCAGACACAATAACTTTGCAGAACTTTTCTAATCTGTACATTACAAATAAACTCCTATTCCTCACTGAAAAAAAAGAATCTAAGAACAATAGTAAAGTCTCTTTGATATTCATCTATGTATTTTGAATAATTGCTCTGCCTCTGAATACTCCTGGCTTGTGCATTTCATACTGCCAGTTGGTAAATATTTGAGATATCAAGATTGCTGATAGGTGTGTAATTAAGGTTAAATTACAATTTATGCACTCATGCCATGGCATATGAGAGGCAGTGCAGTGATAATCCATTCTCTCAGGGTTAATTCAGTAATTGGTGTTATTTGCTCGTGTATTTCCCTTTTTGTTGTGTTGGCGTTTGGAGTTTGACACAAGTGTGATGCTAATTTGAGAACATATGTGTGTACACAGGGGGCCATTTTGACAACAATGCTGGCTACCAGAAATTTCTCAGGTATGTTCATTGAGCTCCAGATTAATTCAGTCTTAATATTTTGATGTGTGTGAGGGCTGAGATCTAATTAGGATTAGTTCAGGAGCATCTAAGTATGATATATATTGTTATTTCCTGTGATGAAGCAAACAAAAATTTAATCTCTTTGGGCCAAAGAAATTCTCTTATGGGTGACAGTCTGATTTTTCTGTAGAATTTGAGCTCCTTCCCTGCTTTTCAGTTGTTGCCTGTCAAAGACAGGCAGCATTTTCATGCTTATTTTGGAGCAGGCAAATGGAAAGTTATGCATGTAGCTCTACATGCACAAGTATCACCAAACAACATTTAGAACTTACGTGTTTTTGTGTGTGCAAAGTCATTCCATGGTTCTGTTGCATCCTGTATTAAAAATAACATCAGTACACATTCATTTCTTTATTGCTTTGCTAAGGAGTGAGAAATGTAGTGACATGAGTCCCCATTTTCTTTCTAATGCACAGCAGTGCCTAGCTGGATGTAAGGAGAGTTGTTTCCTCTTTATGAAACGATGACTCTGGAGATTTAGATCTTACACTAAGCAAATTCCAATAGCAAAAGCTAAAATTGCTGTGAGCAGAGTTAGAATTGTCCAGAGTAGTGGAATTGCCAGAATATTGATGCTGTGTTGAATTTTTCGTTTTGCCATTTGAGATTTCCAGTGAATAGTGAAATAGAACTCCAGATTTAAAAATCAGTAATTTTACATATCCTCCTACTCTGATGTAACTATTGGAGTGTAACATAAATTACTGTACAGACAAAAACATGATAGTGCTCTGGGCATGTTTTGAATAATAATAAAGCACTGACTCATCCAAAACAATTACATAATCACGAATGCAAGAACAACTTGTTCAATTTGCATAGTACTTGAAATACAATTTCTTTCTTAGTTAAGTTCCCTTCTTCAATACATACCTAAACACAGAGGGCTGCATTTATCTAAATTACCTTGAGTTAGTGCTGAATGAATTCCAGTGTCTGCCAATTCATTTAAAAGGTGGGAAGGCTGCAGGCTGCACTTCTTGTGAAAATGAGCTACTGTTAAATATCAAACAAACAAATCATTCCTCATCCCTCTTCATAACTGTCACTGTCTGTATATGTAAGGATCGAATTCAACTTCCAAGAACCAAAAAAGCTTTTAAAAAGTAGTTTTTAAACAGTATTTCAGCCTGAGAAGCAAACAGGGGTTTTGGCTTCTTTTGGATTTTTCACCTGTCATCTCTTGTTATACACCATAGCCACACGTGTTTTTTCTTGATGACATTTTATTTCTTTGGTTTCTTTATTCATTGTATTTCATTGCAAAGCATGCTTATGAAGGTCATTTGTCCATAATGATGTGGTTATAAAAGTGTTTTATTTTCCTTTTTTTTCTTCCTTTTATGTGGAATGTATATTTCTTGTGAGGTAAGACCCTCAGCACGTGAAAGGAACACCTTTTTTCTCCTCTCAATCCAAGCTGCTGTTTGTCCTCAATCACTTTAATTTCTCCATGTTGTCACAAACGTTTGTTTCCAGTCTGCTTTCTGGCCTAGTAGCGCTGCCTTAGGTTTTATTTATAGCTCTTGCTTGTAGTTGCAAGAAATCTCTCATTGTGGGCTTAATTTAGAATATGCTGATTGCTTTGCTCCTGCAAATTCTTTAAATATTTAATTTGTATGCAGTATCTGTGATTAAAGAACAATGAATCCAAATCCTGTTGGAAATGCACTGCAGGCCAAGCCCTGAGTCACGGAATATGTCCTGTACCATGCGGGGGTGCACAGTAACCCGTGCTGGGCATATTCCGAGGGACGCGCCGGCAGCGCCGCACACGCAATAAATCCTTGGTGTTATTGCTTGTGGCACCCTCATTCTACTGCCTCTCATTCAGTTGTTTACATAGAACGTGGAGTGTTTGTCAAGCATCAAAAGAACTCAGAAGTTTCACGCACAAATTTAGCCAAAGGACCTACAGCACTCTATAAGAATTAATTCATGTTTTCCCATATTTCTGGAAGGACTAAGGCTATAAAACACGCTTTGGAAGCTATTAACTTCTGGGTTTTTTTGTCCTTAGGTTTCAGAAATATCTCCTTGCCTTTACTTTCCCTAAATAAATTCCTGAAGTTAATGGAGTGCCCACAATATTTGTGGTAATGTAAAATCCAAGGCCTTCTTGCCTCAGGTCCTGAAAAGTACCCATTGCCACACGGAGCGTCCGATCTCCAAAGTGTTTGGAGAACAGTTTGGTTTCAGTATTTACTTACATGTTTCTTTAAATAAAAACATGCAGTGATACTGCTGCACAATACAGGCAAACCTCTGTTCATTTCAGCTGTGTGGGAGTTCTGATGGCAGTGTTGGCCGATGTCAACAGTTATCAAACTGCATTTGGAGGGCTGATCTATTAGCCAAGTTAGAAACACCAACCTGGCTTCACTTTCCAGGGTTTATTTCCTGTAAACAACACAATAATGGACATTAGTCGTTTCTGTACAGCTGCTGAGGTGATCCTACATTTTCTGTGCTGTAAAATGAGCACTTAATTCAGATGCAGCTAGAAAATAAGCCACAATTACAAGAATTAGTTTCACTCAGTTACTCCAGTGTCCTAAGCCAGTCTAAGCAGCCTTGGGTGTGCAAGGTCTAATTGGTTTGGGGGTTTGGGATTTTTTTTTAAGATAAGGATGCCAGTAATGATGGGAGCTCCATGTCAGGACTATTTCTCGAATATATAGAACAGCAATTTCTTACAACCTGAGCTGTGGAACGCTTTATGATGGGAAGATTGGGTCATAAACATCCATAAAACCCCAATAACACAGGCTTGTTGTGTAATTTATTATTCTTCAAGTCTTTGGCAGTGATTCACGAAGCGTTTACGCTTTAGTGAATAGTTTATGTGGATTTGGTAGGTCAGCCAGCATGTATTTCTGCTGTGAATGTTTTCAGGTTCAGAGCTGTACTGTGCTTGTTTGCACGTTAGCCTTCCAAATTTAGTAAATTGGAATTATTTGATGCCAGTTTTAAGTGGTGGAATTTAAAGCCTGACATGTGAAAAACATTATAGCAAATGAAATTTTGAAGAAATTTGATCCGTGTATAGCACGATTCAGAAAATAGCATGTTTTCTTCATTAGGAGCTGAAGCAAAGCCTAGAATTTGTTATTATTGCCTCATGGGCAGCAACCCTCCAAAACAGCCCTTCCCTAGCAAATTGTTCTTCCTTTCTTCCTTGCAGCTGAGCTGCCCTTTCACACAAGGAGGCTGATGCTGTCACGGTGGGAAGTCCCCAGAGGGGGATTTTGCATACTGGTACCATCACTGAGATACCAGTGGGCTCTGCAGACACCTGCCCCAAGTCCCTGCCATGAAAACAATACATTTTCATAGTGGTCTCAGATTATCCCTATTGTCAAATAGGAATATATTGCAGTTGAGAAAATGGTTATATCCAAAGCTGCTGCTTTTACACTCACACTGCTTCTTTTCCTCTCTGCCACCCAAGGAGCTCTCTCCTTGTACAAGCACTGCCAAACTACAGCTTTAGTCAATGGTAAAAGATGTTTGATAATCCTTAGGATTGGTGGTTTCCTAAAGATTTCATTTCCTATGCTCAGAGAAGCAAAAGGAGGAAATAAAAGCTGAGACATACCTGGAGCTGGGAGGCACTGGGGGTTTGCTGCACAGCTGGGTGACCTCAGGAGAACCACCTGACACTGAAATTATTTGTCTCATTTTACAGCAGCCAAGAGTTTACTGAAAAAGCCGGATGGAGTTAAGGTAGGTTAAACACCTGCTTTCCATTTCAAAGATGTATTCTTAGTGTCCACCTGTCTGTAACTACTGCCAGGTTTTAGAATTGATTATTGCCATTTCTTTCCTTCATAGAATCTGTTACTAAGTGCTTCTCACTAGCTATTTGGAGTGGTTAATGTTAGTAGGTGAAACTCAGAAATGAAATAAAATAAGTACTTGAAAAGCCAGCATTGAGTAAGCAGAAGATAAAACACTGCTGAAGAAAATGCTTTTTGTTTGCATTTTAATGAAGAATTGTTATGTAATTAAGGACTCAAAGTTACCAATTAACTTGTAAATAATGGTTTGGTGATGGGCTTTTCAGGCATCAATGTTTATGTGCAGCTCGGTTGCCTCTGTGCTTCCCCTTGACTTTCCATTAGATTTTGTGGAAGACCAGAAGTGTACAGCTCCACATGAGGTGTGTTCTGCCAGATGTACTTGCTATATTTGGCAGAACTTGAGGGGTTTACTGTCTCAGATCAGCTCATCCTGACTAAGAGACCTTGCTAAGAAGGGAACATTTTGGCAGCTTTCGTACATGATTTAGAGCTCCTGTTCTCACGTCACCAGACCCTGAAGGAGGAGAGATGCTTTACAAGCAAGTGTTCTGCATAAATACTTTGTGGAAAAAATCAGGAAAAGAAAAAACACTCAGCAGAAAAAGTATTTTGTTGTTTTTTTTTCTCAGAGGACTCTTAAAGACTAATGTAATGCCTCAAGCTTTCATTATAAGATTCAGAAGATATTTTTCTGTGCTCTGTGTGTTTACTCAGAAGGGTGTCTTTGACCTGAATTTTAATTTTATCTTTATTCTTAATATCTTACTTTAACAAATTGTTGTAAATACTTGCTTAAATACCAGATTCAGAGTATATTTGTGCCTGTTGTCTGACATGCACACATTGCTGATCAAAAAAATCCCGAGTCTGACCTACAAAGAAATGAGCACAGCAACATTTCAGTGCTTCTTACTGCCAAGCAGTGGAGATCCCAGTCACATGGAGAAACACACATTTGGAAGGATTCTATCACTGCCAGAAAACCCTGAACACGTTTCATTGTGGAATAGACACATTTTATGCACTCTCTCTGACCAGTTTGCCTTTTTAAATATCATTCCTCCTACAGGTCTATGATGCTGTTTGTTCTATCGCAATCTCGATTATAATATGGGAAACAATTGTTGCCAAAATTTTGCCTAAATTGCATTTGTCAGGATTCAGTTCTCTGGTTTTCAGCACGTTATATGTCTGCATGGTCATGTGGAGCAAAGGGAGTAAATGTACATCTGGGGAGGTTTGTTTTGTCATTGCTGTTATTGAGATGCTGGTATTGCGATACTCTGTAGCATTTTTCCACCCCTTCCAAGAGCTGTAGCTGTCCTTTTCTTATTTAAAAAAAAAAAAAGCCAAAAGAGAAATATACTGTACTCCATTAATTGATACTGCAAATCCAACCAGTCACGTTTTCTTCTTTTCCTTTCTCTCTGACTGGTCAATTCAGAAAAGGAAGTCCAGTTCGAGTGTTCAGATGATGGTGAGGATCTTTATCGACAGATTTTTTTTTTCCTCCTGTGAAGCTTTCACACTTAGAAATCAAACAGTTGCATTTAGCTTTGTTAACATACTGTGAGGACTGCAAGACTTTAAAGTACATCCTTGTGAATTTTAAGCCTGCAGTTGCTATATGCCATCCACAGTGAATTGTTCAGCCGTTCTTTCAAGCAAGTCTTTACTTTTTTTTAACCTGGGGACATACAAAAACAAAAAAGTAGATGTAACATCAGCCAATGCAGCTCTTAGTAAATAAGAATGGTAACAAAATAGTAATCTTGTAACAGCATTCTCTTCATTTTTAAAACCTCCTTATTTTAAAAGCTAATAGTATTAATATCATAAAATATCACACAAAACACCTTGCACAGTGATACAGTCTGCATTAACTGAGCCGCTGTAGCCCAAGGTGCCTTGCTGAATGCTCAGGAGTAAAAAAGCTGATTTCCCAGCCTTCCCACACTAGAGTTTCCCAGCTAGCTTCCTTTGCAGCTCGGGGCTGTGTCCCAGGATGTCCCAGCTGACAGTCTCAATAACTTCTCTTCCTCCTCAACCTACTCTCCAGTCTTGTGTTCTGCGACCCCACACAGTAACTTCTTCTGTTGCTGTTTATGGTGGTTTGGAATGTGATCTTTGAGGTGTTTGTGGGGCTGGGCTCTGCCTCCTGATGCTGCTGCCAGCAGAGAGAGGGCAGACAGCCCTCATCCACACCTTGCACTAGGAAGCCAACTCTCCTTGGACAGCAAAAACTGCTGTTCAGATGTGAGCAGCCGTTCAGCCATGTAGGTAAATCCTCTGTTCCTTGGGCGAATGCAGAGTTCCAGTGACAGGAACCACGGTGTCCAAAGGAGGGGCACTGCCAAGGTGCAGTGTGGTTGTTGCCAGGATCCCAAACCTGGAGTGTGCATTAACTTTTTGTTACAGAAATAATATGTGAAAGGTAAACCCCCAGATACAGGTTTTATTTGTTAAAATATTTTCAGATCCTATGGAAAAAAGGCCAATAATGATTTCTGCGGTTGTGCCCAGATGTTTGGAGAGTGTGTGTGTCTGTCCTGCACTGCTGTCACACCTCAGAGAGTGACTTACGGCAAGCTGTGCAGCAATAAAACATTCTCCTTCACAACAAACAGAAGGTCATTGGTTAAGCACAAATCAACTTTGAAGTAACTGTTTCCTATGACAATACTGTAATGCTTTTGGAATTATTTCCCTTTGCTGTTAAAAATACATGCAAGATGCACCATGTGTTTGTAGATTAATGTCTGTTCTGTGAGAGAGAAAACCTGTACAGCTTATTGCTGTTTTCTCTCAAAGTTTCAAAGGATTTTAGCAAGTTCTGTTCACATGGAAGAAATAACTGTATTTTCAGTCGCATCCTCTCTCTCTGTTCCTAACGAGTGCTGGGTTCTCAGTATCTCACTGAAGAAGTTTTGAATAGATTTCCTGTAGTTTTCAGCAGTGGTTATAATGAATATTGTTTATTTTCATAGGGCTTCCACTAAGGGAGCATGGACCCAAGCCTGCTCTCCTTACTCAGGCAAAATTGGAGTTGAACATTGACTAACTTGTTTTCCTTACGTATTCAACCAAGAGCACTCATTTTGGATACCACTTGAGTGTTTGTATTAGGCTGTTACTGAATAGGACTGTATGAAATCTGGTGAAACCTTCATTTCTTCTGTTTTTCCTTAATGTCTATTTGCTTTTTGCTGAGGTCTTTTTAATTGTAGTCTCTCAATGACTACATTGTCACAAAAATATGAATTTGTAGTTATGCAACTTGATACGCAATTTTTGTCTTGCTTGGAGGCTTTAGTCAAGCAGCCTTGTTTGTGTTCCCACTCTTCTACAGATCTCCACCAAAGTTTCATTTACTGAAATGGATGGGGTTTTCTTTAAAGCTTTTTTCCTGAGTAAGGAGTTCAGGGTTCTGCCCATCTCAGAATCCCATAAGTATCAAAGCAAGTAAAATGCTTACCGATGCTTAGATCTCCCCATGAAACACTTTATGCACAAAGGTGTTTGTTACCTTCTTGTCCTGACTTCATACAATCCTGCAGCTTCCAGCTGTAATTGTGCATAGAGAAATGAAATTTATTTGACTTTATTTAAACCAAGTCGAGGCATAATCACTTGCAGCAAGTAATGACTTGTATGTTCTCTTAATGCCAATTTGTGTCAAAGAACCATTGTTTAAAAAATAACTGCTCCTCATCCTCCTGCTGTACAGCATCATGAATTTTGCTTTTAAATCAAAGAAAATTATTTTTATTCTGTATGGGGAAGTGGTTTCTATCACAAATATTATTAAATAACAGTGTTGACATAATCTTCCCTGATTAACTAACAAAACTACTTTGTATTCTTCAAAGCCAGTTAGATGTTCGTTAAAAATTAGGAAATTTGCAGTCTGTAATTCATTACTGCAAATCCTGTGGACATTTCCATAATTTAAACATATCCCAAGTAAGATTCACTTCAGCTGCAGGCTCAGTTTGTGAAATCCACAGTCAGCTGCCATGCCTGGCCCAAAAGAAAATAATCATCCAAAAGTGCTGAGGACATGGAGTCTGGGAATTTTGTTTCTTTCCATTCTGTAAAGTTAATTGCATTTTTAGGAAAATCCATTAACAAAACAATTTCAGGCATTTCTGGTTTTGCTTTGCACATTTATTGCTCAGTACTATGACTAGAAGGTTCAGTAGAATTTGGATCAAAGTCTTGTATCTGTATACCTAGTTCTGCATGATGCTTTGGATCACCCTTGTTGAAATTAGACATGACCAAATGTACATAATATTTTTTCCTCATTATTGTTAGAGAATAAAAAATACATCTTTCAAACCAGTTTTACAATGCTCGAATCTTGCTTCTCAGTGCATGTAAAAAATGGCTTGCTACATTATTTCTAGTATTTCTGTTCTTCCCATACCCCATGGCGTTAATGAAATTTAAAGCTTTAAAAAATGGATTTAAAGGATCAGATACTTTGAAACTTCCTACTGAGCAGTTTAATTTGAATTTATTTTTTGTACAGATAAAAGCCAGAAAGTGTAGCACTGTGCTAAGCTTAGAAGCACCATGAGGACCTATATGTAAAGTTAAACAGAGAGGTGCTGATGGCTGGAATAAGACCCACAGGTACCATAGTGGGAAACCTCCCGCTTCCAAGTCACAGTACCAACACTGAGAAGCTGCCAACCATTTCTGCTGAAAATAGCACCAGAAGAGCTAAAGGGGACCCAGTCTCTTTCTAGCATCGGTCAGATTTATTCCAAAGTGGAATCAGAAGTCAGTAGAACAAATTACAGATTCTTGCAGCGCTACGAAAAATCAAATATTATTTATGGTAGGGATAATTCATTAGAAATAAAGAACTGCTGGGTGCACTGACCTGCCACCATCGCATGTCACGAAATGCGGTGGCTATTTAGGACTTTGTCACAACCCGTATTAATTCTTTATTCTTCTTAGACGTGCTTAGCTGCTACTTAAGGGCTCTGTTAAGTGTCTCAGCTCAACTCATCTGTCCCTTATCTAGGCCTTGGTGCAGGGCTCTGGCAGCCCGTGGGGAGGAGCTGCCAGCCAGCTCCCAGAGCTAGTGTTAGTGTTCCTGCAAGTTCCTAAGTTCATCTTTCTGTATGCTTTATTTCCATATCTATATCTATCTATAGATACCGATACCTGTCTATAGATGTTGTGTGCAGAGATATAGATACGGTGCCTACCGTGAGTTCTAAGGCCTGTCTGTTTCTGTTTTCTGCATACCTACAGATAAACAACAAAACCAACGTGGTAACCAGCCCCAAGGAAAATATTCCTACCCCGGCGCTGGTATACCTGGAATTTTCCTTCTCATGCTACCTGGAAGTTTTTGACTGTCTTGTTTGTTCTTCCTTTTTTTTTTTTTTTCTTTCTTTTTCGCTTTTTCATGCATTTACTCCGTTTGCTTTCTAAAAACAGGTTTTGGAAAATCTTTTTTTTTTTTTTAATTATGTTGGTTTTTTTTGTGAGGAAATCCTTTAGAGCGTGTTTATTGACAGAAAATGTTAAATGGAGGCTGGATGCGGTAGAGTCGTAGCATTTGTAACCATAGCTGAATTTTTGCATGCTGTGCCAGAAAGTGAGTAGAATGCGCTTGGTGTTGCTCTTAGCTCTTTGCCTGATGACTGTTTCCACCTTCTAATGCTAACCTTTTGCACCAACAACATTTTAAAAAACTGGCTCTATTATTTTCTTGGCTTTGTCTTAGTTAAAGTATTGACATCCAGGAGAGCTAACAGGATTATTACTAGGCTGCCATAAAACAGACCTTATTCAGATTTTCATTCCATATTTCCTGAAACTCAGCAGGACTTTGCAAGTCTTCTCTGGGATCAAGAGGCATCTAGAGCTAAACATTCTGCTTGTTTCTCTTCCAGGAGACATTACTCATTAATAAGCTCTGCTAAGGCTGTATTACAAATCAGAGTGATGTTCCTGGATGTTTAGTGCAGTGTTGCTTTTATTAACAGCCCTATTTCTAATGCACCTGTGTATCACAAGGCTCACCAGTGTAAGTGCCGGTGCCTAAGTACATCGTGTTGTGACCTGTTGTTTCCCATGCACATATAAAACTTTGAAAATGGGGTAGTTCATACACATTTGGAAACCTTTTTCCCGAACTTTTTTTGAGCAGCTGGCACTGAGGCATCCAGTAAGTTCTTCCTAAGGCCAAGCCAGCAGGTTGCATGCAGGAGTTTATGGCAGTCTGTTCCCAGACAGAGCAGTGCTCAATGGCCCGTGCTGAAAGCGTGCTGGCTAACTGCCATTTCAAAGATTATTGAACCTTTTCTTAAGGTTAAAGGATTTGGGGAAATTACACTTTTTAATGACAGGAAGATCTCTCTCGCTTGCCAGTAGTGTCTAGGGGTAGTCATCCTTAATCCTTATCAGTTCCACTGTATTTAGATTTGATCGCTTCATGCTAATACAATCAAACATGATTAAAGAGAAGAGGTTATTAAAGCTTAAAGATGTGTGGCCACCCTGCCTGTCCAGGTTCAGACAGGAAAGCACACAGAGCATTTGGCCTGCCCTCGTCCAGAAGAGCCTCTGCAGGTCCCCAGAGCTTCAAAGCCCTGCACACTCTGGTCCTGAATAAGGTCTCTGCATGCTGCTGCATTAGGTGAGATGGCCTTTTTTTGCTGCCTTGCTGTTGAGGAAATCTGTGTTAGAGACATCCAGTTTCACCCCCTGGCGACAGTTAACCTTTGTTTTAACTCTTGTCAGTGTTCAGCATTTGTGAGCTGGCTCTTTTTGCACTCCCTCACACCAATGAAAATGTATTTACCAATGGGAACTTTCTCTCTTTATTTTGTTCTCGCTCAGGAGCCCCAAACTACAGTAATCCACAACCCTGATGGAAATAAGGTATTCAGAAAGAATCAACTCCATCTTGCCTTTCCACACCACACATTCCATCCACTATTCCACAGCACAATAGGGCCTTTCCAAGAATTTGTGAAGGAAAATCTCATTCCTGCGTTTGTTACACCTGGTGTCTCTCGAGCCTGTTTTCATCCATGTCCATCTGCTGCGTGCGTCCTGCTACTTCCGAGCTCCTGGAGCTCTTGGGGGAGTCGGTAGCCATGTGCAGAGCTCAGTGCCCTGTGCAGCCCAGCTCAGGTAGCAGGGGGTCTCTCTCATTTCAGCCAGAAATGCTGCAGTCTAAGGCAAACCTAAGAGTGCTGTTCTCAGAGTGTGGTGAGATGATCCCGGCGAGTTTTACATGCAGTCATCATGTCAGAGAGATGTCATTTCAGTTTATCCCATCTGCTGTTTCTCAGCATGCTTATACACCGTGTTGTGGCGTGTCTTTTGCACGGGACTTTGGTTTTCTTCCATAACATCACTGGGCAGTTTCCAAAAGAATTTCACATTTCAAGTGACAAAGAGGTCTTTTGGTTTTTACATGTTTTCTTCATGCTCTTTTCTTTTCTCATGTATTGTGATGTTTGCATCTGGCAGCTGATCCCTAAAATGTGTTTTGTTTTGTTTTTTTCATGCATGGACTTGAAAAGGGCCAGGAAATACCATCATTTACATATAACACATGTTCCTAGGTTCCCTGGAAAGAGTTTACACTTTAACAAGAATTTCACTGTTTGCAGTGCTGACTTAATTCACATCCCATTTATCTAGTCTTAACTCCCTGTGGTTATTTCATAAGAGGAGGAGTGGATCTGAGTGATGAAATAACGCATGCAGACGTTCCTCAAGCATGGGAGTGCTGATGGTGTGTGTTGTGCTTGTGTGTGCTGATCCTTTGTCCCCTGCATCTGTCCAACACAGAAGTTGTGTTTTCCTGTTACTACTCTTTCAGCTCCCCAAGTTTCAACCTGTAGGCCATGAGCAGCCTGTGTTTGAACAGCAGGCTGATCTTTATCGCTGAAGTCCACTAAAGCCCAGAAAACCCAGATAAAATATTGGCATGACTACATCTACTTGATTTTATTGCATAATCTCAGCAACTAAGATACTCAATGTCCCAAAAGGTCACAGCAAACCAATGAACCCCTTATTGTGGAGAGTTCCTCCTAAATTTATCTGAAAGACTGATCCTTGTTGTATGGCAACTGGAGTGGATGCTTCAGTGTTAGAGGCTACATCTGCCCTGTGAGCTTTGCATGGTGATTACAACTCGTATTTGTGTGAGGTTTTTGTTCACTTGTAAGTACTTTATCTAATATTTGAAGTGCTAGAGCATGATCCATCTATGTTGAGTGGAACGTCTAACACAGCCAGGGCAGGGACAGCATGGTGGCTCATTCAGTTTTGTTTGTGTGTGAATTAATTCCTCCAGTTTGACTTACCAATGCACATTTGGGTTTTGAAGGTCTGAGTAATGCATTAGCCCTCTTGAACGTTCCTTTGGCTCAGCCTTGTGAGGACACAGTAAATGAAGGGCACTGGCAAATGTCCCAATTTCACTATCTAATTGTAAAATTCTTTAAAGGATTAAATACAATGTATACAATATCAGTCCTGTCTTCTCTCTCAGATAAAAACAGATCAGTTAATATTTTTTGTTATTGAGCTGCAAATAAAAAAAAAAAAAAATTACTTCTCAAGAAAGTATAAAGATTAAAAAAAGAAAAAAAAAATCTCACTTAAAACTTTCCAGGTCTCTGCAGCTGTTAGATTTGACAGTGCCCTGTTGAATTTGAATTTATATTTCACATTTCTGGTAATTAAGGAACGACTGAGATACAATATCCTTGCCATTTTAAGTGCCATGGCTTAAGAGTAAACTGTCTGATAGATGAGTCATTCCTTGGCATGACTGGTTGGTTGAAGAATGCTGCTGCAAAGATACCTTAGTTTGTCAAAGTTTTTGCCATATGTTCATCAGTTCTCCATCTCCTTAAAAAAAATGAATCACAGAAACCAGTATAAAAATGAGATGATCTGATCCAATATGCTTCAGATCACTGTGAGAATTCATTTGAATGTACATTGCATAAGTCCCATGAGCAGAAAATTGGTTGTAAATTGTAGCTTGCATATTTAGAAGGTGGAATTGGGATGGAATGACTTGTTTTGCACAGTTGGTTTAATCACTAAGCTTAAAATGGCAAGCTCTCCTACTTGGCTGAGGTAATTCATACATTTCAGATGGACTTTGTGCAGCTGGATGTTAAACTTCCATGTACATTCCTGTGAAGTAAAAGCATCAGAGTGCAGGAATTGTTTCTGTTCCCTCCTGTGGAGAATGGCAATGTTTGACATCCGTTTCAGGTGGAAATGTCTCAATCCGTGTGTGACCATTTTTTGTGAATGACATCCCACCCTGCTTCAAGGCTTTGCATGATTCCTGTAACTAATCCTGTCATTTTCCGAGGCACGCAAATGAGCTTGGCTTGTTTTGTACATTCGACTCACATTTGCTTCTCAACAGGAATCAACAGAGAGTTCCAACACGACCATCGAAGATGAGGATGTGAAAGGTAGGATTTTACACTTGAAATGTTTGGAGAAGCAGTAACATGAGTTTTGTGGTGGTATTTCAGTGGGCCTTAAGCACAGAAACCCCTAATGAATCTGAAGAGAGAGTCATGTTTTTTCTTTCTTTGAAGAAATTACTTTAGATGTGTTTCAGACTTAACTTTTCAGTTCCCAAAACACCCTTTCCCATGATATTTTGGGGTTAAGAGTATGTAGTTACTACTTTTTAACTAAGATATTAGATCCAGTAATAATAGAAGTAGATTACAAATGTCTAAGTCAGTGCTTTGTAGCTTTTACTTAGTTTATGTTTAGCATGCGTTTGTGTTTTGGGTTTGGTTTTGTTGGGTTTTTTTTGTGTCACCATTTTTATTTTTATTCTGTTCAGATGCCAGTGTGGTTTTTTGGTTTCTTCTGCCCATACACTTACTTTAATCTTGTGTTATTCTTTAAAAAACTGACATCATTACTTTTTTTATAGATTTAAGTTTTGTAGCTTCACAGATAATATTTTTGTTTCCATTTTTCTCCCTCTAAGCATTAAGCTGTGATGTTACACATACCTCCTAAGGTGCAAAGGGTTTGTAAAAGGGAATATTGGGTTGTGTGTCTCTGATTCACAAAAAAGATTGGCTTTTGGCCTCAAGGAAAAATAGGATATGTACAGGTGAAACATGGGCTGGAGGTGATAGTAAGATTAAACAGACAGAATGGATGCAGCAAAAAGTGGTGGTGGTGTGAGTTAATGTGAAAGGAGAGAACAATTATAGGGATCTACAGCTGATGCATTGGAAAATACCATGTAATTTGCCTTTAATCATAATGCTTTGTATTTCTTCTTGGAACTATTTGGTGCAGTTTAATCACTAAGCTTATGAAATGAATAATTTAATTATAGGGCCACTGTGTGATGATGTAACATAATGTTATTACAGTAGGATTTTTAGAAAATTCTGTCTGAAGCTTAGCACACAGAATTGTGCCTCAGGGGGATACAATTATTAAAAAACCCTCAAACAGCAATGAAAATAATTTGCCTAATTCTTTTCTATGATTCTGTAGTATCATACTTAAGGGCAAGTTGGACGACCACAAGATACAGTATTCCCAAACCAGAAAAGGGGATCTTGTGGTAAGCACAGGTCTGAGGAACAAGATCCTGTTTGTATCTTTCCCTGCACAGTGTACAGGCATTTCATTTTCTGTTTATTTAAAAGGCAGATATGATCTCCCTCTTAGTAATTGCTCATGAACTTTTTTTTCACTTTTTAGTATTCTTCGCACACGTCCCATCTTTCCTCTGGAGGCTGTTGTTCATATTGCTTTATTCTAAATTAAAGCTAACAGTGCCCCCAGGGTCTGATTTGTAGAATGATTCAGGGAGTAGGCAGTCCTGCAACCCTGACACCTCTTGTAATCTCAAGCTTCCTGCACTAGCAAGGCACTTAGGAAAGGTTATTCCCCATCTCCCCCCACACACAAAGCTCGATTCCTGGATGTATATTTTGTAGGAGAACAATGATGATAAAGAACATGAAAACCTTTTTGCCTTTCTTTACAGCATGGAGTAGAGCACGGTAAGAGGCTCTGTCCTTGCCAGGAAGGAGCAGGGGGCTGTGGATGTAACAGTAGCATTAGTGTGTGTTTTATGGCATTGCAGTGTGATCCACACCTCCCAGGGAACGGCTCTGCAGAGGTGTGCGGGCTGCACACCTTGTTCTGCTCCTGGTGTCCCTGCACAGTGGCTGCACTGCACAGCAGAGCCAGGGCCCTTCCCTAGGGGCTCTGCATCAAGGGCTTTGCTCTTTGGTGTTGATTTGCCTCTCTGCTGAGGTGTGTCCACAGCTCTGTTATGGGATACAGCATTCCCAGCACGCTCGGGTCTCGTGCGCTGTGGGAGCGGATGCATGTGCCTGTCTGTGCCAAGCGCTAGGGATGTCAGGAGCAATTAAAAATGTCTTATATCACCTATCATTAATGTATCCTCAGGATCAAATTCTCCTGTCTGGCAGGGATGCATAGAGCATTCTCCTCTCGTGTCAGGATCTCACTTTGTTTTCACTTTTGAAGGCAGGTATTTAACTTGAAGACAGTAAAATCAGACTTACTTTTCATTTTTTATTTACTGAAAATCTTAGCGTCTGTAAGGTTGCCTTCTTTATGTATACACTTACCTCCTTTAGGACTGGAACATATTTATTTACTAGAAACAGTGCTAGCCAAACAAGAGTGAGCTTTAATAATTCAAGCAATAAGTTAATTATATCATTTGAGTTTGAAATTGCTTGAAGCTGTAGTTCAGCTTCTTTGCTAAGATAAATTTCTGACATTAACCCTCGATCATGGGCTTATCTACATGTCAGTGATTCCTCCTAAATATGGCAGGAGCAGACAGGAAGAACATGCTGAGAAGTGGACTGTAAGCAATACCTTCTTCTGGGATTGCATGTGGGATTTCTTCTTCCTGTAGTAGTGAGGCTGGAACTATTGGGCAGCATCTCTGTGATATGGGTTTGATTTTTCAAGTAATGCTATGGAATACCACCATTATTTTTGTCCACAGATTTTCAGAAAGGTGAGTTGTTAAATTTACCATGGATAGGAGATCTGGATTTCTCACAGTGTCTTTTGCCCTCAGAGACAAATTACCAAAAGCTTTAGTAACAATGATGCTTCACAATGGGGAAAATTGCTGACTTGTAAGGCACTTACAGATTTGACAAATTGTGACTTACTTGTGCTACATAATACATCTGGAAGGTACATTGCTTCAAAATATTTAATATATTTGCAATTCATTTTATACCTGTTGGCCTAATTTTATTTATCAACAGAAAGAAAGCAGTTTAAACTATTTATTTTGGAACATCCATTCCTTAAAAATCATTCAAATTTCTAAGAACAATTTTTCTAAAGCTCTTTCAAAGCCCTTTGTATCTGAGTACCAGATACAGGGGTAAATCTGTGCTGGCATCTGAACAGAGTCACTCACACCTACAACCATTGCAGTTGTTCTTTGGCACCCACACTGCCCCTGAAAGTACATCATTAACATTGTTTGTGTGCTCAGAGATTTTCTAGAGTTCTTGCTGCTTCTAATTAAATTATCATTATTTTTCTTTTGGCCTTCTTTTTTTCTTCCTTCACATGTACTTGACCCTCACACAGCTTTCACAAAGGAGGAGGACATGGAGAGGTTGAATTCCACCCACCACTCCTCCTCTTCCATTGCTTCTTCATCCCACTGGTCACCACCCTGGCCGTGCCCCAGAGGCCGCTCCTGCTGCCAGTGCCTGCTGAGGAGTCTGATCACACTCTACCTCTTCATCTTTGTTTGTTCATATGTTGTGTTTCTTTCCATCAATTCAGCGGGCAAGTCCATGAGAAATGCAAACTCAGAGAGTCAATCGCTTGAGTCTGAGCTCTCCCACTCCACTCCTTCCTCTGTACTATGTAAGTTGAGAGACTCATCTGTCAGATGATCTCCTTTGTCTCTCCTCTTCCCTCCCCGCCATCTGACAGAAGCTCACAAAAGGTCACTGCTGTGATCTGCCTGATCTGGGAGTGACCTGTGCTTAGCCTTTACAAAAGTAAATTTTATAGGGTTTTTTCCTTGTCATTAATTGTAAGAATGTTTTCATCAGCTGTAACAGCAGGGATAGATCTGTCTATATTTCAGAAAGCTATATCTTTCAGGAGTAATCTTTGCAGTAGTTTTCAGCTTAGGGAGAGGGATTTGCCTCACCTCTTGCTTGGATCCTGGATAGGGCCTCAGCATTAATTACCTGTTACTTTTATTATATGAAGTTTCTTTCTTGAGCATCCCTATTAATGAACTAGCCTTGAAGCTGCTGTGGCAGGTGTTAACTTGCAGTGTTGATAGGACAACTCGGAAATGTCCTCCTCTGCTCAGGAGGAGATGTGTGATGATCAGTGACCAACTGTCTGTGAAGGAAATCTCCAGTGTTACCATGTGAGAGGGTTCTGCTTGTCACATTCTGATCCTGCAGCAGTGTGTGTCAGGGCAGCTGCACTGATGGTAAAATGGGCATTTGCACAGGTAAAAGTGAGATCCAGGCAGGCCCTTGGGAACATGGGCTGTGTTAATGGCCCGAACCTTATTTTAAAGATGAGTGGCATTTTTGGTGGGGTCAGCTAATGCAGATGAGAGGTTGGGCTGTCTCTGGTCACAGCTGTTGTGGTGATGCTGAAAGCACAGCTTCAGTCTGAGAGAGGAGCAGGATAGGCTCTGTCAATAGATGGGTGAGTGTGTATCAAACCAGAAGTACAAATACTGCCAGCACAAACTGCCCAGAGCCTGGGGAAAGAGAGGAGTTAATAGGAGAGAACTGGGCTGTGTAACATGTCAGTAACATGTGCCACCAGGCTTTATTCCATCCACTGTGCAAACCCACACAATACCCTTTATGTGCCTGGCATTGTCACATCTCCATGCTGGTGACCTCACATGTCCTGTTTCTCTGAACTAGTTGAGTGACTTGGCAGGAGCACAGTTGAAATAAAAACATACACCACAGCAAAGGTTGTTAATGTCTCACTCGTCAAGACTTCAGACACCATTTCTGGAGACAGCAGCCAGATTGCACAATTAAAGTAACCTGTTGGGAAACCATAGTGCAGTATCTTGTAAGTGCAGTGACCATGATGAAGCTTTGATCTGAGACTGTAGGTGATTTGTCATTAAAAAATAAGCATTTACCAACATTTGCTATGCTGTATAAATATTAGTGTGATTGTTTTAGTGCAATCATATAAAGAGAGAGCATCTTTAGAAATAACTTGTTCCATATAAATAAAAATATAGTGTGTATGGTGTGTGACAAATTGCTTAATTGAAAAGGACTCATTAATTTTCTTGGATCTGTTCTGTCAGTTCAGGGTGGAAAAGCTCTGGGATAAGTTTTCAGATATTTGCATAGATAGCTAAAGAATTTAGATTTTTTTAGGGCAGTTGCAGGCTTACCAGTTTTCAGATAGGTGGAAGATGCCAAGTAACCCTAATAAAATTCTGCAAATCATCCATCCGTTTCATAATTCGATGAATCAGAGTGAGTCTTTGGAATCAGCAGGCTCTAGAAAAAAGATGTACATGTGAGATGACAGCTCAGATGTTTTAGTCCCTATCAGTGTTTAAGTGTGGGCTAAGAGATAAGCACTGGTGTTCTGTACACTGTATCTTGATAAACTTCTTAAATGAGAAGTCCCCTGAAGCATGCCTTGTCATCTGACAGCCTGAGATCTGAGACCCAGTCAGTGGTTTATTCATGCAGCCCATTCTTTTTTTTTTTTTTTCAGAAATTATTTAATTGGAGTAGTTGTGGCAGAAATGGTAAGAAAAGTTATCAGCAGAGAATTTTCAAATATTGGTATCCTGAGAACCATTTGGAAGAACACTGTGTGATGTTTAGCAGTCCATGCTGTAAAGCTGTATGAAATCTGGTGCATCCACACAACCAGAAGCTTGTTATACAACCCAGGATAAAATTTCTAGTATGTTCATCTCTCTTTTCAGACTTTGGTTATTTCCAGAGCACAGAAATAACTTGACTGGCTGTGGGCTTTCCGTCTAACTGGTGTTTGTTGGGATGGTGTTCAGATGGGACGTGAAGCCGGGTTCCTCCTGCTGTGCCATTCCATTTTAGCAGACCACTGTCACCTTGATACCACAGTCCTGTTTTAAAATGACAGCACAACGGGGAGGATTTGTCCCCCTGGGTTTAACCCTCCTCCACTGTGTAGATATCTGTGTTTGAGCTGTTTGTCTAGACTCACTTTAGCCAATGCAAATAGGTCAGATGAGTCACACTTGTCTTAAAAATCTATTTTAGGGTAAGATGAATTGTGCCCTCAAAGTGCTGATTTCTCGCCCTTGACTGTAAGGGAGGGGAGTTGAGAGAACAAACTCACTTGTCTGTACTTATATGTATCCAGAATGTTGTGAGACTAATCCAATCTGAGGTGTACCGAGATATGTAGTTAGGAGTACCCAGTTGAAAAGTTTTAAGGGTTTTTGCCTTGAGAAACAACATGTGAGCAAGTCAGAAGCAGAATCATTTTAATCATGTCCAAGGGCATGTGCAAATCTGGAACAAGGTTGCCTTGTTCTTCTGGGAAGGTGCTTCTCTGCTTAGCTGTTGCAGTGCAGTGATGACATAGGCATCTGAAGGGTTGATGGCAGGAGAAGGATGTTCCAATCTCTGTGTGAAGCTTAAAGTGGTTTAAATTACTGCTCTCACTCGTGTCAGTTTTGAAAAAAATGATGGGTAATATGGTGATCAGTGAGTTACAAGGGCTTTTTTCTTGTGTGTCAAAAAACTTGAAGTTTCAGGTACAGATATTGCTGAAGGGTTTCACTTTCACATATCCACAGCTCATTTTCATGCTGCACATTCTCTCTGCAATCAAAATGCCAAAATAGCTATCATTTCTGCATGATCCTTGTAGATTGAGTTTGTAGGTATTTCTTGGGGCTACGGGAAGGGAAGAAAAGCCATAGAGGTCCCTGCTGGAAAAAAAGTTTTTGCTACTGTTTTGTACTTATGTTTTCCCGTGATACTGGATTTCACTACCTGGGCAGCTGTTCCTTTTAGGTTGAAATATTTATATGTTAGATGCTTGTTGCTTAAATGGTGTTTTGCCTCATTTTATGTGGCTTAGATCTTAGTGTTAATGGTGGTCTTTAATTTTGAAAGATTACCCTTCTCTCTGTGGCTGAGCAGGGAAAGGAGGTCGTGAAATGTAGCAAGATATTAATGACTCATTTAAAGTTAACATATGTACTACAGCAGTGCTGAAGAAAACATTTTAGCCAGTGATTGGAAATGTTCTTGTTTGTTCTTTTTCTTGTTATTTGGTCTTTTTATAGCTCTTCATAGTATTTTTGTTTGAAAAAATGCATTTGTATTAGTCATACCAACTCACTTGCCAAAGCAGGGGGTTTATTTTTTTTAACTGCTAAACCCCTATGAATTACCTGAATTCCTTCACTCTATGGGGGGAAAAGTGCTGTTTAGGGAACAGGTCTGTGGTAGTCTCTGTAATGTATTTACTTCACCCATGCTCTGAACTAAGAATGTCCAAGCCACCATCTTCTCCACACAAGTTTGCTGTGTCTGCAGTCTGTTTCCTTATTGGTTTTCAGGAAAATGTCTCAGCACCTTTGACTTGTCAGCAGTGTTCTTCCCTCACACCTCAGTTGTTTTCAAGGCCCCAGATGTATTTTTATTCAGTTATCCTTTGTGTACAGAGTATATAATTTTATGCTGTGGAAAGCCATTGTCATGTTCTAAAAAACTAGAGATGGGTCAGACTTTACTTTTTGAATTGACTTTCACCACTCTGTGGAAAAAGTAGCTGAACCAGTTTTACCAGAGTCTCATTACAGTTGTCAGTTTTGTTTAGGAAGATTAGTTTCTGTACTTTTATTTAGGGAGTCCTGACTGCACATCAAATGAAAAGTATAATAGCATGAAATTGCCACTGTACATCAAACAGCATTGTCCTAGAATTCAGTACAAGTTTACTATCGGATAAAAAAATAAATAATGAAGAAGTCTAATGCAAATAGTGATTGTGACAGTTATCTGGCAGATGGGAACTGGCCAGATGCCTCTTCCCTAATGCCTTGTGTTGTCCTTGTATAGTTTGGAGTGTGTATTTAGATGGGAAAAAATGGAGTTATCAAAGAGCACATGTTATGTGGCGTCCATCCAACTCAGAATGAAAATGTGGTTATTTGCCACTCTAAGAACTGCCAATTATTTCTGTCAGATGCAGTAGCAGGACACTGTTCCTATCAGTAACATTTCACCTTAGTTTATCTCCATCACCCTCATTATTTCATCCTTTGCACTAAGGGTAAGTGCCAGGATTTGACTGGATGCACATGGCCACCAAGTTACAGCTGTATTTTCCTTCTGCTGCTTCCCAGTCTCCTTCCAGTTTTCTGCTGCTTGTATTTCAGTTCTGCCATCTCCTTTCTCTTCCTTCCTTCCTTTCAGGTTAAACCTCTGCTCATTTGGTCTCTATTTGTAGTCTGGCCCCCTGCACCCTCACAAATAGCCACATGAGAAGGTGTAAAAGCTAAAAACAATGAGGAGGAGGTTTGTGTAAAATCACAGTGGCTCCTGAGTATTTGAATTAGTCTTTGATGTCTGCTGTTATTTCACACTGCCTTGTTCTTGTATTGTCTAAGGGTGAGAAAGAAGCTAAGGAGTTTTGCACAGGATAAATCAGTTCTGGAGCCCCACCTCTCCCTTTGGCTCACTGCCAGTGAAACTGTATCAGATCACTAAATGGGAAGAAATGTCATTTTCTAATATGTGTGTAATTGTGTGTCACTGAAAGGTGAGAGTAGCATAGTGGCTTCCATAGTTTCACGTAGTGCTAGTAATTTTGTGGAAGAATTGAGGACTGAGTTCAAAGGCAGATGATTTGGCAACATCATCCTGTTCCTGACAGTCTGCACTGGGGACTGTGAAGTCTTTTCCACAAGTGCTGACACCAGTGCTGGAGTTGGATGGTGATTGATTGGAACCAGTGGGAAGTGCTGTAATCTCCTTTGCTGGCCTCTAGAGCTTCCTGATGGATGTGTTTCACATCCCATGGATGCATCTGCAGACACAGCTCTCCTGCATGTTAGTACAGCCCAGAGAAACTTTGCTGGAACCACATTATGTAATACTACAGTGGCTTCTGTCAGAAAGCTTCATGATGAAAACATATGTTCCACTGCAATTTAATTTTGGGACTAAAACCAGGAAAACCAGCAGTTTGGCAGCACGGTTCAATGTCTCCCTTCTGGGGTTGATGTGGAATTATATCTTATGTATCTCAACTTCAAAGGTACTGTGGTAGAACTCAGCAAAGGCATGAATGATGTCAGTGAAGAAAGGAATATTGCCAGTTGTCTTGAGCCAGTGACAGTAAATTATGTGTCCGTGTGGTTTTGTGCCTCTCGTGTGGAAACCACGGTACTGTTGTAGACATATTAATTGCTGATATTGTTATCCACTGACATGAGTTCATGATTATGTAGCAACTGATCAGAGATTTTTACCTCATTTCCCACTGTCTGATTTAATGTTCTGTAATTTCCTCATCTCTGACTGAGATGTGTTACTGGGTTATTTAATCAAATCCTTTAGCTCAGCTGTATGTATGTGAGATGTTGCATGCAGAACTGGTAATTTCCTCACTGCATGAGGTCTGCTGGTTCTGGATTTCTTTTAGCCAGCCTTCTGTAAGACTGCACCATTATTTCTGGCTCAGCCATCCCACCACTTGGCTGGTGCTAGCAATGCTGTGCAGTGTCCACACAGTCTGGCCCATGTTATTTAAACCAGCGATAATGGAGACATCGCTGCTGTCTTCATTAAAAGTCTTTGTTCTTTCCACAGCCCTTGTGAAAAATAAGGCAATTCATACTTGAAGTGCTCTTAGCCATAGTGCTAACAGTGAAGAGCTGCTCACAAAAAACCTTGCTAGACCTTTATATCCATTTTTTCACCATCACATTTTTCCTCTGGTCCTTTTTGCCTGAATGCTCTAGGCGTGCATTTAGGAAAAGGTTAGGAAAAGGCTGACACCACAGTGCCAATTTTGAGCACAGCAAAAAAAAAAAAGTTACTTTTTCTGTGTGCTCCCCAGCATTCTCTTTTGAAAAGCAATGTGGTCTCTCTTGGTACTTTTGGTTTTAACATTCCAGGCATGTTTGTGTTAATGGTCAGATCCATGTGTGGGAGTGTGCTGGGGATTTACAACTGTTACTTGCACAAGAGAGCTACTGCAGCCACAGTGGCTGTAAAACAGCAACTACCTTCGTTGAGTTTGAAGTTTAGAGCTGGGACTTGGTTGGTTTTGCTTTTTAAACAGCAGATCCTTCAGTGAAGGAAAGATAATTAGAAATGCGATAGGGAAGTGGATTGATCTTGACATGTGTTTAATTTCCTTGTGGATACAGGAGTGCACTGAAGGCAAATGAGTGTAAAGCAGCAATGTAACATCATGTCCTCTGGTTGTAGAAAGGAAGAGATGGTTGTTGTGCCAGCTGGGGAGTGGCAGAATACCTGTCAGCTGTCACCTTGCACTTTGCCTTCGTCTGTAAGGTTGGGTTTGTATCTCTCCCCAGCTCGTAAGCAGGAGATCATCAAGGTGACCGAGCAGTTGATTGAAGCCATCAACAACGGGGACTTTGAAGCTTACACGTAAGCACCTCCTCTAGGAGGGAATGAGGAGAGCTGGGGTGTTTGACACTGTCTGTGGTAATATGCATGTTTATGTGTGAGTGCCTGTGCTTGGAGTGAGGTACCCTTGAAATGCCTTCCCAGATGCCCCCACAAAACACAAGATATGTGCATGGCGGCTTTGCCCTGGCTTAACACATGGCCAGTTTCAGAGACACTGCTAGTATAACTCCAGTGTAGTTAGAAGAAAATATTTAAATCTTACTTACATAATGTGAGGCATAAAAAATATCCCTTGCATTGCACAGCCACAGTTTTCACCATCACAAGTAAAAATTCCTACTTGTAATAACACTGAGTTGTGGGGTTGTTTTGGGTCAAAACACCATTTATATGAAATGCATCCATTTAAAGTTATTTATTCATTGAGCTGGAACCAGAACTCCATGCCTTCTCCTCATGTTAGGTTCTGCTTGTTTCCAGTGTGATGGCATGAGTAGGTGAAATGTTCAATAGGAATGAAAGAAGCAATTAAAAATGATCTCTCCAAAGTTTTAATCTCTTAACCACATATGCTCATTGCAGAATTTCCTCTTTTCCATAGAAAAATCTGTGACCCAGGCCTTACGTCTTTTGAACCTGAAGCTTTGGGTAATCTGGTAGAAGGGATGGACTTCCACCGGTTTTACTTCGAAAATGGTTAATACTCCCTTTTCATCTCCAAGTCTTCATCTGTTCCTGTGACTGTGTGTCTCTTGTCTAGTGAACTTTGTGGTTTGGGAGTTAAATGACTTGGGCAGGGGAAAGGAGTACTGTTTATTTCAGACTTCTACTATAGGTGTTTAGTCTGCTTCTGTTCTGCTCGTTCACATATCAGAGGGCACCTCAGAGGGCAGAGGAGAGTTTCAGATATTTGGAACTAGAAATAATGATTGAGTTAAGAGCTGAATTACTTTAACTGAAAATACTAGATACAAATGTGATTAGATGTAACAGTCAAACTGAAATGTTGGGAAACTCCAGGTGGTGCCCTCTACTTTATTTAATCTATGTATGTACATGGTTTAAACAAATTTACTTATTTAATAGCATGTAATAAGTGACTGTGCTCATTCTACAAAGTATTTTAGTTGCTGGGTGTGATTATCATTCATGATGAGTTTGTATCTGCTAAGCCTGAGACTTGTGTGCAAAATGGGTTGGTGTGAGTTCTTTTGGCTTAGCCAGAGCAAGTGTGATTTCTCCCGTGTGTACCCTGTGTCTCTCTCGTAGCTCTGTCCAAGGCTAACACCAAGCCCATCCACACGATCATCCTGAACCCGCACGTGCACCTGGTGGGCGAGGACGCGGCGTGCATCGCGTACATCCGCCTGACGCAGTACATGGACGGCAGCGGCATGCCAAAGACTATGCAGTCCGAGGAGACGCGCGTGTGGCACCGGCGCGACGGCAAGTGGCAGAACGTGCACTTCCACCGCTCGGGCTCGCCCACCGTACCCATCAAGTAAGGAACAGCCCCAGCACCAGCTCACACCTCCTAGGCACACCACATAGTCCAGTAGCTGCTTTGGGCCTTAAAAACTGCGAGCCGTCCTCTGGTAGTGTCATTTTTTGTGGCTGTTAGTTATCCACCAATGTGCATAGTATTTGTGTGAAGATTTCTAAAATAATGCGCTTTTTTGGTTGTTGTTTTCTACTGTGATGCCCACCGATCCAACTCGCTCCCTGAACTGACAGCCTGAAGAGCAGCAAAGTGTTTTAATGTAGAGAAAGCTGGATAGAAGTCACACAAAACAGGATTAGAAAACATGGAATAGAATTGCTGGAAAACCTGGAAAATAAAAAGCAGTAGGATACATGGAGCTGTGAGAGCTGACCAGAAAGTTTAAAGTAAAAAAGTGTCACTATTGGGAAAAACTGGAAGTTTGATTAATATTCAGTGTGATTTTCAGCCACTCTACTTTCTCAGGCCTAGGTGTGTTCACTGCAAGCTGGGTTTGAGGCAGTTTGCACACTTGCCTTGTAAATTGAGCCATCCCAGTACCTGTCACATTCTTATCTCTTTCCCCATGCTGTCCTTGCATAACTGCTGAGTATTCCCTGTCAGACAGTTCTGACATCGCCGTGGAACAGCCTCACGTCTCTCCCATCACCCTTTCTCTCTGCTGTTCATCCAGGCCCTGCCACCACCAGGTCAGGTGGTGACCAAGTTCCTTGAGCCACATTGTCACCAGGGTTAATGACAGCACATTCAGGGTTGCAGTAACAGGATAGAGCGTCATGGCTTGTGCAAGAGGTTCTGCTCAGACCATTGGCTTCTCTTCCTCAACAGCCTCTGCCCACAAGCCCAAAACTCACTGACTTGTGGTTTCCCAAATAGGCAGCACTGGTCCAGGCCTGGCTTTACTCAGTTGTGAGCCCTCTTTATAGGATACAATTCCATTTTTGTCAGGTGTCTTAATGTGGAGAGTGGCTGAATTTGCTGACATGGATGGTAAGGGCTTAGATTTCATCCTTTGAACTTCATCATGTCTTGTATTTTACTTCTTGCAACACTGTTCTCTTATATGAAATAATACTTGATGAAGTAAGAAATAAGGTAGAATGAAGTGTTAAACTTGCATGGTGATGATTTTGTATTTCTTTTAATTTAGGAAAAAAGAAATTTTATTACTTAATGATAAGTGTTTTGTTTCAAAATGTGGGAACAGAAGCCATGTTGTCCTTTGTTTCTCACATTCCAGCTGCACTGCCAGTGTTTCAACAGATAATATTCAAAGAGCAGTTATGCTTCCTTGAAATGCAGTGTTAGGTAAATCTTGGAGGTTTTCATCAAGGATGTTTGTCAAAGGATCTGAGCTGGGTGTGTGTAGAGCCAGAAAGCCCAAGTGAAGCAGGCTCACCTGGCCCATTGTGCCCTGAACAGTCAGTGTTTACAGCACAATGACATGAATTGGACTAGAGAATTGTTTAATCTTTTCCTCTGGTTTTTTTTCACCTCTTTTTGGAAGGTACCACAGGAGGTTCTTGGCAGCTGCTTGTGCTCTCTAATAAAGAAGGATTTCTGGGACTTGCAGGGGTGGAAGGAGAGGAAAAATCACCATGGAGTAATTTTTTTGAGGTTGCAGGGCGGTTTCTGTATTGGTATGTTTTGAGCCTATGGCGTCAGACAGAGGAGATTTCAGGATTGTGCAGGGTGTCCAAGCTTAAGGGGTCACAGAGCAGCCTTAGAGCTGTACTGAGGCTTAAGGAGAGATTCCCTGAGTTAGCAACATAGCCCTACATGTGTAGCACTGGCAACAATATCACATAAATCCCATAGCCAGCTCTCATCTTGAATTCAGAGGAGGTTTTTGGACTTGCTTCTAGCACTGTTCCAAAGTAGCATTGGTCTGATGGTTAGGAGCCTTACTTTCTAGTGTAAAATTTAGTCATCTTGAGTGTATCCTTGGTTCTTCTATGTTATCTTTGTTCTCCTCTGCTGGTTAGGTGTGCAGCCATGAACCAGTTTGTAGGGAGGCTGATCAAATCATTCCTGCCTTCTACTTCTGTAGTAAACAGCCAGCACTACCTCAGATGGCTTTGTCTGGTAGGATCTCCATTTTCCTATTACCTTATCTCCTTACTGTCTTTTTTTTGTTTGAGGTTTGCCTTTCCATTAGTTTGGCTTCTTCTGAAATGATCTGTCCAGTTGTGGTCAGGACTTAATTTAATTCCCCAATGTCTTTCTTTTCCCTGCTGTATTCTGGCACGGTTTTTGCACTTCTCTCATGTGCAGTGCATCTGAGACAGCCTCCTCTTTATCCTCAACTCTCGTTTTCAACCAGTGAGCACATAGAAACTTCTACAGAGCTTTGAACTTCCTATTATTCCATGTAATATTTTTGGACTACCCAGACGTCAAGGTTATTTGGTTCTCCTTGCACAATGCTCCTGTTTTCTTTTCTTTTTATAGTGCCTTCCACCTAAGTGTCAGTGTGCTACATGAGATCAGTCCTGCTGCTTGTGCTCAGGACTAGTGAGTCTCCTCTGGGCTGATAGCTCCCCTTTCAGCACAAACATTGTCATTTTTCTTTATTCCCTCTCTTCCTAAGTCTGACTTGGAGATTCCCATGTAGCACCAAGCTAGAATCACCTATAACTCATCCTGAACATTTTTACACCATCTCAAATTTCACCTTTACTTTTCCCAGTCAGAGCAGTGATAAGTCCATTTTGGAAAACTAGAGAAGAAACTTCATTAACATATTGTTCTGGTTTATCCATCCTTTATTTGAAATGCATACAGACTGCAGCTACTTATTTAGCTATTACGAATACACAGTAGCTAACAATGGCATTTCCATCATAAAAAAGTATTTTACACATCGTATCTGAAGATGAATTTCAAACCTAATAAAGTTGCAAGAAGGTTTATTGCTGTGATGTGCTTCTGCAGACACAGTATCCTAGATGGTGTTAAATCAGTTGCTGCAGGCACAGTACTTCCTTGTTTTCAGGACTGTGGGAAAGAGTGTGCATAAATCTAAGGATAGAGTGGAGCTCTTTGGTAACTATAGGTGTAACAAAATGTTTCTTTGTGGCAGAATCATTATTTGTTTCTTTCCCAATCCTATTTGAAAAAGGATATGAGGACAAATATGTATTTAGTTTATAAAAAAAAATTATTCATATTTTTGCTGTGAGGGAGATGAGGCAAGCTTGGGTTTCTGTCTCGTGCGTTGTTTCTCTGTGAGTGATAGGAGTGATGGTAGGAAATTGTTCTCTGGACCTGTGTTCTTAGGGACCAGTGCAAATGTGTTTCTGCAGGGCTGTGTCTGCTTGTCCTCAGAGAGTGCTCCTGCCCAGTTTGGGCAGTTAAAGGGCTGCTGGGCCTGAAAGTGACTCCCTAACCTAACTTCAGCCTCAGTGAGGCTTGTGCTCCCTCCCTGATCACAGCTTACACCTTCTTGTACTTTGATAAGCGCAGTGCCAGAGAGCAGGAATGCCGAGTAAAGAGTTTGTTCTGTGTTTGTGCAGTGCCTAGCGCAGAGGGATCCCGCCACGGCTCCAGCCCCTAGATGCTACGGTAATACTCACCATGCTGCACCCCAGTTAGCTCCGTACTTGCTTCCATACTTCCCCTTCCTTCTCTCTCTGCATTCGGCTCTGGCATGTCTTGCATGTGAATGACGCCTGATTCTTCCTTATCACTTGGTCCAGTCTTTGTACAAGAGCCTCAGTCCATGGCAGTGCCTGCAGTGTCCATGCTGAGGACGTTAAGTTACACCCGGAGATTTGCGGCTGAATTCCGCCCTCTCTCCCTTAAGCAATCCCTCAAGGCACTTAGGCTTCCTGCCTCAGTTTCCTTTTTTATTTTAACAGCCTCTCTGGCATCTTATAAAGATGGAAAATGTCTGTAGAGTGGTTTGAGAAATAAAAGAATGCCTTGCCTGAGTGGAGGTTTTTTCCCTTGTTATTTCCCCAGTATCATGTTAAGTGATCTCAACAAGGTGGTTTTTTTTTTCAATAGCGTTGGCTAACACTTGAGCATGTGTTGTTATCTGGTGGTGATGTTACCTGAGTAATGGAAATCTGTTTGTTTTTTTCTCCTTCTTCCTAGCTAAAAATATCAGCGGTGCCGCTCTTGCATTTTCTGTACCCAACGCACCTGGTTGATTACCATCTTGGCCATCCCGTTCTCTTCATGCATGTTTCTGAGTGCATGAAGTTGTGAAGGTTCTTCATGTAACACATTTGTGATGCACCACGTTGCTGTATATTCCATCTGTACACTGTTAACATTTCAATGAAGGTGATGTTTCATGCAAATAGAGAATAACAAGGCGTAAAAGACAAAAAGAGGTATCGGATGGACAGCAGTAGACACAATACATTTGTCACTTGCTCCATTTATGCCAAGTTTTGACAGACGACTTTAAAATCTATCATGTTTATTAAAAAAAAAAAAAAAGAAAGAAAAAAAAGGAAACTTATATTTTACCTTCTTTTTTTAAGAACTGTTTTTTGACTCCTCCCTTATTCCCGAGCCCCAGGATTTTGCTTTGGTTCTGGTAGGAATGGTTAGGATTTCTGCTGGCAGCTCCGTTACTGTAAAGCAGATTTTTATTGTAGATGGACAAAATCGCTGATAAATGTGGAAGTGTTAATATCTTGGCTTTGGACCAGCTGCAGCCTTCTTAGTTTATTAGTCTGTGTAAACTGGAAGAATCTCCTGATTTGCTGGCTTGGCCACTCCAGAATTAACTGTCAGTATTCTGGGGAGTCAGCAGCTTCCGTTTTCCTTTTGAGTCCTTTTCGCTTTCTTGTTTTGCTTAACTGAAAGGTTCTGTTGGATGATTAAGCAAAATTAAAAATTGTAAGGAACTAAGTGATAATTGCAAGGCAGTTTTTGAGGATTAAAATGGAAGGAAAGGAAAAGATTTTTATCGCTTTTAGGATGTACTGTAAATTTTTTAAGGAGGCTTTAAAAAATATAATATGTGGGTTAATGTATAGACCAGTTGTGTGGATAATATACTCGAGAAATATTAGGCCTTAAAGCTAAGTATGAAGAGTTTACTTACATTACACTGCTGCTGTTGCTTCTCTGGAAATGAATTACGGAGACACCGGTTTTCCGTGGGACCCTAACACTTTACCACAGGTTTGTGTCTCCCCCTCTTCCCCTCAATGCACTCTTGGTTCCTCAAGCTCCCCTGGCAGCGTTCGGGGTCGAGGCCGGCAGTCCCCGCGGTGATCCTGCCAGGTTTGTCCCGGCTGCAGGCCGAGGGAGGAACGCTGTGCTGGCAGTGCAGAACTTTGCAACAGGGACTGGTTTTCCTTCCCTCATGTTGCTGTAAAAATACACCCTTGCAAGAATTTCAGTTTCTTCCCGTCCCCTGTTGCAGGCAAGCCCAGGCTGGGCTGTCCCTGGGGTTCTGTTGGCAGCAGGCTCCTGCTCCCCGCAGCGCTGTACAGTGCATGGTATCAGTCAGTGTCCTTTTTAGCCGTCCAAAATTTACAACTCGGCAGCCGGAACTTTTTAAAATGGGAAAGCTTCCTAATTCGTATCATTTCACCTTTCTGTGTTGATTACTAATCAGAAGCAGTTCTTAAACATGTTGATGTTGTTACTAGTGGATGTATGGTAGATGGACTTAAGCTTCTCTGATAATTACTACATGATTTTAAACAATATATATTTAAAGTAAGCATCTACAATAAATGTGTTGAGCCATATTAACCTGCCAATGGGATCTGTGAAAAAAAAAGTAATGGCCTCATTTTTTTTCTCATTAATTGCTTTTCTTTTTTTTTTTTCTTTTTTCTTTTTTCTTTTTTTTCTTTTTTTTTTTTTTTTTTTGGTGAAGCGGCTATAAGTGGCATAACTGTATTTAAAATTAACGAATTAGGTGTAGGGTGTTTTTTTTATACTTCTAACATAGCATGTGGTGTTGGCGTATTACTGTAGACCAAGTTTGTCTTCCACACCAAGACGTAAGGAAATTGTGATTTGTTCTCTCCACCACAACTGAATTATACACTTCTGTCATTTTGGAACACTGCAGTTTACCATGGGACACAGTGTACATATTTCTTGCCATAATGGTAAATGATTGATATATTTAAGGATTAATAAATTTGTGATTTCTGCTGACATTGTGCTTGTGTTTTAATTTCCCAGTGATCTTTGCAATGGATAATGTGTAGTGTCTGTTTCAATTGAGACACCAGAGGCACAGATGCACTTTCTTAGGAGCTGGATTTTGGGTTTGAAAATACAAGTGTTTGGTGTTGTGGTTTGTCCTTGGGTTGGTTCCAAAGTGCCTTTCCCGGGCCCGATTGCACGATGCTCGTGCTCAGCTTTGTTGGTGCACTGTACACATACCTTGTGCTTGTAGGAAATTTAGAAATGTTTTAGGTAGTTCCAGCATTTCTGTTGCTGCCTTGCTGTGTTTCATATATATATATGCTCAGCCTGTAACACAAGACTATGTAGGAGCAGTTATTGTATGCGATGTAGTACCATAAAAATATATGTAGTGATATAAAAACATACATAGAAATATTAACTGCATTTACATCTATAAATAATTAGGATTTAAAATACTGTAGCAGTTTAAAAGCTTACATATATGTCTGTGGTGATTTCAGGCTCTCTTAAACCATGCTGAGCTGCAGCTGAGGACAATCTTTCCTACCAGCAGAAAAGAAGGCTGAAGGAGAGGAAACAACTTGCAGATTTCCTGGTCAGGGAATGCAGAGCTGGACAAGGGCCAGGCCAGCGTAGCTGGAGCAGTGGCATTGGTGTGGCAGGAAGCCAGAGCCTGTCCTGGGTTGGTCACAATTCCAGGACTTCTTCTTGGGTGGCATCTTGTAAACAAAAAAAGGTAGTCAGGAGAGAGCCCAGGGGGTTGGAATTTTTCAGTAAACCCCAGAAGGGGCAAAAGCGGTTTAGTCTGTTGGGAGGCCTGTGTTTTGTCATATCACTTTTACTTACTTTTTTTGCTCATTTTTTTCCAGTGAGAGCTATTCCAGAAATCATTTTGATTTCCATTTTAACCATGCTCCTGCATGAAGCTGTTTGATAGCAGTGGATTTGCTACTGATTTCAGGTATGCAGAGAAGAGAGATCAGTGGATAAAGCAAAATGATCAGCAGAGGGCTGGGAGAACACATTTCCCCCATATCAGATGGAAGGTTTGGGAGAGGGGCAGGGTTTGGGGGTTGGTTTGGGGTTTTTTAATGGTTATTCTTTTATAGCACAAATATTTTAATCTGCTGCCTCCTGGTGGCTTTGTAATTCTGTTTTCTATTTAGGGGTGCACGAGAAGAGGCTGTTTGTTCTGAGCAGAAGGGAACCCAGAGCTTTCAGTTATTCACTTTTTAATGTGAGTAAGGAACACAGTATTTCAGGGCCAGAAAATTACCATTTTGTGGGTCTTGATATACCCTGTACATATACCTGAAGTAATCAGATTTATTTTGTTTCTAAAAATGGCCTCCCAGGACACATTGAAGAAAAGTAACATCTTCTAGGGCTGTGTATTAAATCCAGAGTTCATTGTGTCTAGGATTAACTTTACAGTTTCTTCAGTGAGTTATTAATGCTAGGTAATTTATCATCTCCTTGAGCTGTTCTCTCAGAAAACAGAATTACTTCATGCTTCTCAGGGCTTTTCTTTCTTCTTAAATTTGTGCAGTCATACTTTATACATAACCCATCATAAGAAAACACTATTAGTCAAAAAATTAACTGTAGTCTTTGAGGAATTGATCCAAATTGCTTCAGGAGTTTCAGCTTCTTTCTTCCTTAGAGCTTATTGGTAAAAGCTGTGGGTGAGCTGGAGTTCAGTGCTGCGAGGTCCAACTGCTAAAGCCCTGGTTCCTGCAGGGAGAGCCATGGGCTGACAGCCCTGTACAGGAGTATGGGGGGGTTTGGATCTTCACAAAAGGGGACACTTAGTAATTCTGCAGCCTAGCCAGTCCTCCTTCCCTTCCCCTCCCTCTCTAGCACAGATCCCTGTGGCTGAGCCAGGTACAGGTTGCAGGATCCGCTTCCAAGGCAGCGTGCATGTGGAAGGAGGAGGAGGCAGGAATTCTGTGTGATCACATGCTGCAGAAGGGGAATGCCAGGGCTGCCTGTTCCAGCCTGCTGTTGTCCTGATCCAGCCCAAGCCAAAGGCACTGCAGACAGTAAGTTTGGGGAAGAGGAGAACATTTAATCAGAGTGTGGGGAAAAGAAAATCAGTGAGAAAAAATATACAAGCTGATAGAAAACAGGATTTCCAAGGCAAAGAGATGGAAGAACAGTATTTCTGTTACAGAAATGTCTACCTGTTGCCAGAACCCAGCTGCAGGGCTGTGACCATCTTAGGGACTAATTGGGAATTAGGCCCTTATAACCTTTTTCATCACAGTGACATTTAACAAAGTTAAATGATTAAATGTGACAAGTAGTTGAGACAGGGTAGCTTCCTTAAAATAGCAATGGCTGAGTGTGCCCAGCAACCCTCTGCAAAGTTACATTGCAGCACAACATTTATCAGGAATCTGACACACCTTACTCCAGCCCAGGGCCTTACAGTTCTGCTATCCTCTTGAGTCAGCCCATAATGGAAAGGTGCTGTTCCATGTCAGGGCAAGACTGACAGCAGTGTCTGGAACTGTCAGGTAATTCCCAGGAGCTGGTGCAGGGGAGAGGGGAGTATTAATTCACTAATACACAGCCCACTGCACTGGGAGAGAGCTCATAGCAAACAGAACGGCCCTGGGGAAGAGGAGACTGCTCAGCTCTCGGGCCACTCCTTTTCCCACCCTGCTGAGGCATCCGGGGCTGGCTCTCAGAGAGGACAGCTGCCCGGGGCGGTGACACTCACGGGACCTTCAGTAGCACCAAGGGACCCTGCTAGCAACAGCCAGCCTGAGAGTAGAGGTAAGAGCTGCCTTTGAGAGCAACACAGCTCGTTTGATAAAGGCATTGCTCAACATTGGCACCTAAACACAGATCAGACCTTTAGTAGGGATGGAGAAGAGAGTGCTCCCAAGCACTCACCGCTGTCATGTTAGAGCAAGACATCAACTGAATTAAACATACAGAGCTGTTGCCATGTCCTGTGCACCAAGGAGAGGTAAGTTCCAGAGCACAAAGCAAGAGTTCAGTTTAAGGTATTTGGGTAAGTTCCTCAGACCAAAAGCACACCTGAACATCTACTCCCTAAGTAAAAGTGGTGATTTCTGGGGTTTTTTTCTGAACAAAACTTTCTAGACAGTTAAGCACAAAAGCGGGGCCGTGCCAAAATTTGCCTGCCTTGTTCATTGTAGCAAATAGAGTTAAGGAAAACCTTCATCAAAGAATGAAGTTTCTCAAGTGGATGCCTCAACTCCAAGCAAGTCTTTACAAAGCAAAAAATCCCAAAGAAACACAACGAGTAAGTATGTTTGAAAAGTGTTGTTTATATCCCATTATGTTATCAAAATCCTAAATCATCCAGCCACTGGATCACCCAGCCAAGACAGACAATCAGAAGTTGTAAAGGTGCACATTTCTTTTTCCAGTAGTTCAAATCAATCCCCCACCAACACAGGAAGGCTTGTGGAATTTAACCTTATGGACATTTGCATTGTCATATGGGTGTTCTTTTGGCTTTGATCAGAAGTAGATACTTTTAAGTAATGTAATTTGGTAAATGAGAAAGATGGTTTATTAAAGTAATTTGGGAATTGGTTGGAAAGGAGATTAGTCACAGGTAATATATGTTCTAGGTGAATAATTGACAGTTTAGCAGTCTTCTCTCCCAGCAGCCTCCTTGTGGAACCCCCCCCCCCCCCCCCAGAGAGCATTCCTTAAACCACAAACTAACAGAATGTTTGGGGTTAGAAGGGACTTGTCTAGTCCAACCCCCTACTAAAAGCAGATTGACCCAGAGCAGGTTGCACAGGGTGGTGTCCAGGTAGAGGTGAACATCTCCAGAGGATACTGCACAGCCTCTCTGGACAGCTCTGTCCTCCAGAGAGTCCCTTCCCAGCAGGTCAGGCCCTTGCCTGCATGGGTGCATGTGGTTATTCTGCCTGAGCTGCAGAACCCCACACTTGATTTTGTTGAGCTTCCCTGAGTTCCTCTCCAGCCTGTTCAGGTCTGGCTGAATTGGAGCACAGCCTGCTGGCCTGTCCTGCCCTTTTGGAAGGCTGGGGTGACATTGGCTCTCCTCCATTCCTCCTGTTCTCCATGACCTTTCAAAGACACACCTAATCAAAGATAAATCTAATCTTACTGAAAAGTTATTCTAAACAGGGTTTTGGATACAGTAGAGCACTTGCACACACAGTAAGAGGGACTGGTAGTAAAAGACTGGCCAGTCTTCTGTTTGCAGGATTTGTTTTCTGATCCCCTGGATGGCCTTGGGCTGCCTGGAGCATGTGGTGTAGATCCATGCATTTGTGACTGATGCAGCAATTCCCATTTCCAGACCTTGCTTGCTATTCTTTGTGTTGGTAATATTCACATCATCTCTCTGCATCCTGGAGAACGTATGAATTCAAGGGTTCTGTGACAATGAACAAAATTATCTTCTCTTAGAGACTTAAATGTGCTCCATGTAAGTATTTTGAAGAACCTGGGAATATTAACTACTTTGCAGCATCTGAGAGGATGTTGGCACATCATTTTGGAGGCACAGTTTTAGTCTCCTGTTGGGACCAAGCCCTGTGTATAACTAGTTAAATTCTCTGTGATGGAGCCAGATGAGCATAGCAGCAGTAGGCTGATTTCAGGGCCCAGATTTAGATCCACTGACCGGGATCTGGGAGACACAAGTAGGAGGTTTTGCTCTTTTACCTTCAGGCCAGGAATCTGAGCTTGAGTTCCTTGTGCAAGGTCAGTGCCATAACTACTGAGTGAATATCTGAGACAGTTTTTGTCCCGTTTTTTCACTGGGGAAAAAAAAAAAAAAAAAAAAGAAGAGTAGGGAAGGATCTAATTTTTGTTTGGATGCAATTTTTTTGAAATGTTCAAAATCTGCCTGACAACAGCAGGAAGGATCCCTTTCCCCGCACATCTGTCAAGCGAAGGTGCCCCAAAGGCTAAAAAATGCTCAGGACTAATGCACGCAAAGCTGAGAGCAAAAAGCATTACAAGCCTCTTTTCTTAAACAAATGGATGTGTTTGAGGATTTCAGTATGTGAACAGATAGAAAAACTGAGGTTTAAAAGGCCCCAGTGCTTTGCTGATTCCTCCTTCGCGGTGCGTTTCCAGGGTTGGGATCCTGAGGCGCACTGAGAGCGTTTATTCTCTCCTCTGTAGCTGAATGGGGATCTCAGTATTTGTGTCTCACCACACTGACACCTTTCTATAAACAGCTTCCTTGTTAAGACCAGCTTTTCACACATGACAAGGCAGAGCTACTTTACATCCCACGAGTCTTACACTGCCTGCCAAAAGGATGTAAGGGGGATGTTTGGGAGAGTGGAAGAGCCGGGGGATGAGGAGTACAGTTTTCATTAAGAGGTCTCAGCAGCTCACGCTACTCATCTCTGAGGAGGAGTAGCTGGCACAAAGATCCAAACATTTTGGTGGCAAGAGGAGATGCCAGGTGGAGGCTTCTCTTCCATTACATCCTTTCACTGCTCTGTCAAAACACCCCTCTGCTGCTCCACGCTCCTCGGTTCGGATGCTCCTGCCCTACCTTCCTTCTCTTCCTAACCTTATCCCTTCCTCCCACGTGAAACCCTGAGATTCTTACCAGGTGGCATTTATCTCATTGAAAACCTGTGCCACTCCTGGGAATCAATCATTTAGTTGTATGTCTCAAACTCTACTCCCCCATCTTGCTTTTTTTTTTTTCCACTTCTCTTTGGTGTCTCCCTTTTATGTGAGACCCGTTCCCAGGACGAAGCCAGCACCTGGAGCAATAGGCAGTGCTGCCGGGGGCGGTGTTGCCGTGCCCTGGTGTTTGACTGGGAGCCTTTTAAAAGCATTAACTAATTACTCCTTACAGTGTCACTGCATCACCTCCCTGCTTTCAGCCTTAAATCCTGGCAGTGTGTAATTTGCCCAAGACCACAAAGTTAATGGATGACGGGGGTGTTTCTAGGTCCAAGGGTGGGCTTCCTTCCCTGAATGCAGGCAGGCTGCCTGTGAAGGATTTACGGCCAGAATTATAAGGAGAGCTCAGAGTCTCTGCTTGCTTGCTGCCCAGCATTAGCCTCAGGTGAGCTCCCTCTGAAAAGCCAGATTCACATCCCCCCTAGCAGGTGGAACTCTGCAGCACTTCCCAAATCTGATAAAAGGCACATCACACTGTTCTGAGGGCAATACTCGAATTGAGGGCAGCAACCACACCGCTGCTCCTCACAGAGCAGAAATACTCTGGGAGGTCTGGATGTCACTGGTTAGTTATATTAGCTAAACCTGGCTTCCTGCATCGGTCAGCAGTTCAAAGGTGAGACAGCTGCAAAATATTAGCACTGTATTGTGTTTGTACAAACACAGAAAGGCAAAGAAAAAAAAAAGAAAAACCACCAATAATCCTTCCCAGGAAAAAACCCAACCTCAGAGTTACAGGGTTTCTTTTTTATTTTTGTCTCTGATACTGACCTAGAAAAGGAGAAAGAATCTGATCTGATGTTTAGATGAATCTTTCTGGGCTGGCAGTTAGATGAAGGGAGTTTTGAGATGGTGATGAATGACGGAGAAGATGTAACTACAAGGTTTTTGTTTTATGGTGAGTGGGTTCCAGTGTGATGCTACAGAGCGTACACACATAGCCTGGGACACAAAAAAGGTCCCTCTGCATCTTTTTACACAGGTAACTTTTTTGAACCTGAGGGCTGACAAAGGGGTAAGAGAAGTTTAATGACCAGCCCAATATGGTTCCACTGCCTGTTCTTGGAGATGATAGCAAAATTTCTGGGAGCTACTCCAGGTCCATGAGCACAAAAAAAATCTGGTTTGTTCATAGAACAACAGAATCCCAGAAAGGTTCAGGCTGGAAGGGACCTAAAAGCTCCAACCCCATACCATGGGCAGGGACACCTTCTACTCAACCAGGTTGCTCAGGCCTCATTCAGTCTGGCCTTGAACACTTCCAGGGATGGGGCAGCCACAGCTTCTCTGGACAACCTGTGCCCAGGTCATTGCTGTGAGATCCTGTTCTTTAGCCCTGGTTATGAAGAGATCCTGCTCCATTCTGAGGGCTGAAAACACTTGGTGTGCTGATATGAGAAGTGACCTGTCAGGTAAGTGGTGTCCTCAGCCTGTAATTAACTGTGATGGAAAAGGGCAGTTTTGGGATTGTAAAGACTTCTATCCTTCACCCTTTCATTGGCATCTGCTTGCAGAGGTCAGTGCTGGGAGTTCATTGCCTTTCAGAACAGTGGGCTGGATAACAGAGTTTAGGTCTAGTCTTACTTTGCAGTGTCAGTTCCCTCCACTTACATCCTTGTTCCAGGAGGCAGAATTTACCTACACATGACATGAAATCTCTCTGAAATTTAGGCTTTCCATCACTTTTTGGGGAGCACATGCTCTTGTGGGAGCTATGGAAGGAAATCAAGGCTACTTTATTCCTGTTGTTCCTTAAAGCAGATTTCAAGATGAAAATGGGAGATAAGCTAAATCAGGTTTGAATTTACAATGCAGATATTATTAGGGTCTAAGAGATGACTGGCAGTTTGAGATGTCCACAGCACAGCTTGTACAGCTGCAGTGAGGTCACCTGGCTATACACAAATGGGTTTGACCAGAACACTCATTTTCATAAGATAATGCAGACTTTGTTATAATGTGGAAAGGGTCTGATGTCATCAGGTGTCCCACCATCACACAGAAATAACCCAGAGGAGTCATTCATCATTTCTGTGATCATTTATTGGAGCGCCCACTTGTTATCGTCAGTAGTGACAGTGATGATGACAATGCAGAATCTGAGCACAGCCTAGAAAAATGCATATTTGTATTTATGAGAAACATTGATTTTGCTTCACTGCTGCCAGCCAGTCTGTCTCCCCTCAGGAGTCAGCGTAGGTCAGATGAGTGAGCAATGAGATGCTTTTGATTCATAACTCAGGATAACATTTGAGAAGTTTCTGGAATACTTTTTACACATGAGCTGCAGCTTCTCATAAGAGTTTGGTTTCAGGCAATGAAACAGCAGTTATGGAGAGAGGAAATGGGAGTGTGAGGGAGAGAAATATTGTGTACATGTTTTCCATTTCCCCTTTAGATTGTAATTTTCCTCTTCTTCCACTTTTGCAGTCAAAAAATAAAATATTAATTTAGTGGCAGGTGAGAGTATAGAAGTGATACAGACACAGCATAGGCTTAGTCATCCTCTTCTGCTACACATACCTTCCTAGGACTGCACTTAACCATGTGAAGGGTCTTAACGTCCTGAGCAGAGGAAAGCTCCAAAATAACACAAACAGTTTATAGGCGTTGTAAATGAAATAAATCCAGCTTCCATTTGGCAAAAGAAGGCCACTTTTAGACACATACAATGATACTAGAAGCATTTCTAGTCAAAGTACATTCTCTATGCTGGTGTGAAAGTCTGACTATTTTTCTCACATATCCTAGAGATACCACATGGTTCTTTTTCATCTCTATTCCTAATTTAAGGGTCAGGATTTTTTTGTGACTTGGGCAATACTTCAAGGTGTGCGTGGAATACATCATGTACCTGCAAATAGCAACCTAGGGGAAAAATTCTCCTAATGATGGATGTAACAGTTCAGGCAGCACCAGAACTCATAACAAGCAGATAAAATGCCTGGGGTAATCAGTGGAATGGAGAGGTCAAAGGAGCTCTGAGCATGAGTGAAATAAAGGCTTGGCACAGGCTTAGTACATTAAGGGACTTGGACTCTGATGTAGTCCTAGGTATAAATGTGGGGCTGTACTTGGTGATTTGTAGTGAGAAAATAATTGTGTTGAATATAATTCATGTCTGATAGCAAAATGATGCTGAACATGATTACAGACATAGGCTGGAGCTTAAAAGCTGTCAGGGATATAGAGGTCCTGTCACTATCAAACCAGGTCTGAATTCCCGTATGCAATTTTACCCATCTCCTGGTACAGAAGTATTTCCACATCTTACAGGATGAGGGATTTTGCTGTTTCTGCAATATATTTACTTTTAAGCTTTGCCTCTGCACAGGGGTTTCTTTTCTACACTGAAATACTGTCTGTCCAGGAGACCAGCCAGAAACCAACCAGGACCATTCAATGTTCCAGTGACTTAATGTCCAGAATCTGCAACAGCTTTTCTGGTACCTTTCAATTGCCAGCCAAGGCCATAAATGCCACCCTATAAAAAGTCTAATTCAGAGTTCTGTTGTAAAGACCTCAGAGAAATGGCAATTTCTTTTTCAGCATGTTGGGAATATGTGCACAAAACCTGCTGTACACTATTCAGTCGTGACACTCAAATAATAAAATAAGCGAGCTAGGGAAATGCAGTGCAGAAGCAAAGACCTCTAGGCAACAGTGTAATATAATACAGAAAAGATATAACTCAATTGGAAATAGCCAGCTGGCACTAATGGCTCATTCGTTTAGACTCATATTTCTGAGCTGTCTGCCTTTTGGTGAGATGGGAGCAAGGAAAATCACGCCTGCCTGCCAACAGCTATCAATAAAAGCACTATTAAGCAGAGCCCTGCAGCTCAGGGGCCGCTCCAAACCACCTCGATAACTGGAAACAGTTTGAGGGGACAGGCAAGGACCTGAGCTTTGTCTTCTCATCTGCACCATTCAGTGGTACTGAGAAGGTTTGGAAAATGTGCCACTGCTGGCTGTGGGAATACACCACACCTCACTGCACATGGCCACGACAGCAGCCTGCTCTGCACATGGAGGAGGCCTCGTCTATGGCCAGCCTCAACCTGCTAAACTGCCCTTTAGGCCCTTGCTGGGCCTGACAGCACAGCTGGGAATGACTGGCCCAAGTCCAGAGCCTTTAGATGTGCTGGAGAAAGGGTGAGAGCGGTGGGAAGCAGTGGGCACTTAGCATCTGGCCAGGTGTGGGCTCTAGCACAGGACAACGTGACCCTTCTGTCTGGGCACTGCCTTTTTGGGATGGAATGCATCCTGCCTGCCTGTCTTCTCCCCTCTGGACCTCTTGGACACAGAAGCCAGTTTGACTCCTTGGTCAGGAACACAGGTTTTGTTTCATTGTCCTATTCCACCTGCTGTGATCAAGCCCAGGCCCTGTTAATATTATCCCTTCTGCCATTGTTTGGCGCTCCATTTTGCCATCCTTCTACCTCACTTGCTTTGCCTCAGTCCCCTCCTGAATTAATAACCTGGATTACTTTTTCCAGGATGTAGTTGTAGTGCATCCATAGCCACACTGGCATTTCTGATATGTTACCTAGACAAAATAATAATTATTTTTATTGTTATTATTATCAGAAGTAACGAGGTTATTATTATTATTATGGGTGTCTGGGAAAAGGTGGCTGTTTCAGCTGGCAGGTGTCTGTGGCACAGTGGTTGCACCTGTACACAAACCGCCTGTCCAGGAGGAATTAAGTCATTAATGTCAGAGTGAATGACCCAAAGCTCTTGGAAGTGAAACATAACTGTGCCACCAGTTAGATATTAGTCATGAAGAACCATACACTATACATGAATTTTGGGTTGGAAAGGACCTTAAAATTCATCTAGTCTAACCCCTCTGCCATGGGCAGGGACACCTCCCACTCTCTCAGGTTGCTCCAAGCTTGGTCTAACCTGGCCTTGGACACTTTCAGGTATGGAGCAGCCACAGCTCTGGGCAACCCTTGCCAGGGACTCCCCACCCTCATAGAAAACAATTTCTTCCTAATATCCAATCTAAATCTGCTCTCTCTCTGTTAGAAGTCATTCCCCCTTGTCCTGTCCCTCCATGCCCCTGCCAAAAGCCCTTCTCCAGCTTTCTTGTAGCTCCTTAGCTGCAGTGACTTCACTGCATGGGAATTTGGTGTGGTTTTTTTATTAATTTTATTATTCTGTTTTACCATTTCAAAGAGTAAACATAAGCACACCTAAAGCTGAGTTACCACAGAAGGGTTTGGGTTGGTTCCCTAGGGGTGGTTTAGCCCTTAGCCTCGTTTAGAGGATTCCATTCACCTGCGTGTGAGATTGTTGGACAAGGTGCCAGGTGTTCCTGGCTTCCCATCGGGGGAGCACAGTCGCCTCATTTCTCTGAGGGTAGTTGGAGGGAGAGGGGCACCCATTGTGTGGGGTTTGCTTTGTATTCCCCTCAGGGGAAACTTCCAGCAATTTGCTGTGGAATTTGGGGTGCTTGAGCCTTTTGGGGATGAGCAGATTTTCCTGGGAGCGATCTACCAACCGTGAGTCTTGGCCTCAGTGGTCTTGTTGTACATTTTGTGGGGATATGGTGTGGCAAAGAGCATTTGTGGGCGACTGGGGTGGGGGGAAAAAGCCGCCAGAAGCTGGTGAAGCTCCATGAATGCTTTTTTAAGAGTTCATGTTCTGCTGATGTGAGCTTCTAGTAGGAAAACTGGGCTCTGATCCTATTATGCAGGGAGTACTCTGCTGTAAAGACTTGGTTACAAGTGGTTTTCCATTATTTTATTGCCTTGGGGGGTGGGGGGGTGGGGGGGTTGGGCTGAGGGGGGTCTCGCACGTGAGGACGGTGAGGGGTGTGAGGTGGCCCTGGCGCCTGAGGCAGGTGAGTGATGTGAGGGACTCCTCGCGCCTGAGGGGGCTGAGGGGGCTCTCGCGCCTGAGGGGGCTTTTGCGCCTGAGGGGCCTGAGGGGGCCCTCGCGCCTGAGGGGGCTGAGGGGGCTCTCGCGCCTGAGGGGGCTGAGGGGGCCCTCGCGCCTGAGGGGGCTCTCGCGCCTGAGGGGGCTGAGGGGGCCCTCGCGCCTGAGGGGGCCCTCGCGCCTGAGGGGGCTGAGGGGGCCCTCGCGCCTGAGGGGGCCCTCGTGCGTGAGGGAGGTGAGAGGAGTCTCGCGACTGAGGGAGGTGAGGGGTGTGAGGGTGCCCTCACCCGTGAGGGGGCTTGGGCCCTCATGCATTGGGTCTGGGGTCTTGGGTCTTGAACAGCAAAGAAAAAAGGAACCTGGAGGTGATCTGCTAGTGAATGTGGTTTACTTTGGTTTTTTTTCTCGTGTCGTGAGGAAGAGGCTTTTATTTTTAAAGGGTGTTTTATGCCTGGAAAATGGGGTATCAGTTTGCCAGGTGATCTTTCACCTGTATTGTTACACAGCTGCTCTTGATATTCAATTGGAGCAGATGGGCCTTTGTTTAAATGATGTGTTTCATATTTTGGGGACTTTGAAGTATGTACAAGTCACAGTGTGAGAGCAGCTTAGTTAAATGTGCTGGTTTATTTTCACAGGCTTAGAGTTAGGCATCCTTTTGCAGCAAAGGTACTACTGCTCACATTCGTTTTTTTAATGAAAATATAGTTTAAGAGGGTAATGGTTTTCAGTGTTACTGGGTATGTGCCAGGAGTTTAATGTTGATGAGTTTTTTAGTACCTTGATTAAAGTATCCGAGCTGTTTGGAGTTTTCTGTGGCTCTTAAAAGATACTGATCATACTAAGTTTAAAGAAATTATGTAAATGCTCTTGTTGCTGTTGATTATTTGCACCTGTTCTTGTTCATCCTGGTCACACTACTAGGAAACAAGAGTGTGAAAATCTTTCATTGTTATCAGAGTAATAGCAGTGGCTTACTCCTTACGGAAAATAACTTTTTACATTAACTTCTGTTTTCTCACAATTTTTTTATAGATTGATAAATGCTGAAATACTTAATGTTATTGGGATGAGTATAAAAGTGTACCATTTTATGTGAGGTTCACTTAAAGCGTGTCTCTGCTGGCAGTGGCCTCAGTCACACTATTCTGGTACCACTGTGAGAAATGGAACCACAATTCAGCTCTGGCTGAAGTTTTTAACTTGTTTTCTCAGATGTGCATGGCTGAGGTGTGCTTATGTGCGTTTCATTGTTTGGACAAATAATTGCTTTGCCCATGAACTGGAAATGTTGGATTGTGAGCTGTTAAAATCCTCGTGCAAGAAGCAGTTGAGCCACGCTGCATTTTTCACCGCTGGAGTGCTGTGGGAGTCACGTTTCTCCCTCCATCTGATAAGTAAGCAAAAATATGTTGTGGTTTCAATTATCTTTGCTTAATTTCAACCTTGTAACTGAGAAGAATCTGGTGCTGTTGAATGATTCATAGAGTGCAAGAAAAATTATGCAAAGTTATTTGTTCTAAGTGAATGTTAAGCTGCAATCATGGCATTTTCACGTGTTGGGGGAATAGGGGAGGGGGGGAATGATATTGGGGGCTGTATCTCTTCCCTTTTCTGATTTATTTTCAAGTGGCTTGATTGATAAGAGTCTTGAAATACTCACTGAGAAAAATCTTACTAATTTTTAGTTGTATTGATTAGTTAATTAGTATCTGATTAGTTAGTTAAAGGATTAGTGGTACCGGAGATGTGGTTATCATGTACTGCAGAGGTGTGTGAGGAAAAAGGGCATTTGAGTATCAGTTGAATTTGTATCACAGAAGGATGTGGTTAGGTACTGCATGGTTTTGTTGGGTTTTTTAATGAATCTATTTCCATGGAAGAGAGCTTTGTGGAAAATGAAATTAAGAATTAAAGAAATAAATAATTAAGAATTAAAGAATTATAGGGCTGAGCTCCCAGGTGGTCCAACCTGTACCTTTACAGCCTTCTCTGGGTGTAGTCAGCTGAGGTAGAAATAGGGCAGAAACTGCTCACCTTTTCCCTTTTTTTGTTTCTTTTACATGTTCTTCCCAGAGAATGTATTTGCATGACTACAAACAAAATTTAAAAGGGGAAAACTTTTGGGCAGCTTTACAGACTAGGAAGAAAGTACTAGAAATTAAAAAAAAAAAACCCAGCCAACCCAAGACTGTTACACAAAAACCCAAACCCCAAGAGGGTTTGCAGCCAGGGGTTCTCGACAGATCGGAGCACAGAGTCCTCATGTTCTGTGGCTGCAATCCTTAGAATCAGTGAAGGGTGGGAATTGGGAGCACTCTGAGTGCATAAAGAACATACATACATTCTTTAAATTGTAAAACTTGGAATAAAGGATGGGAAGTTTAGTGCAAATACAGGAGAATTTGACTGCAAAAAAAAAAAAAAAAAACCAAACAAAACCAAGAAAACTCGGGAATATTAATCTGTTTTTTCTATGAAATGCTGATGGTTTGCTGCACTCTAGTGGTACTCAATAGGAATCTTGTGCGAGGTCAGTTCTGCGCAGAGAAAGCTGGAAGGTTGTTTGTGTCTGACTTCACTAAAGTTCAACTAGCTCTTTTAAAATGTGTTTTAGTGTTTGCCTTGTAGCACTGGAGATGGCCAGAGAAATGGGTACTTGCCTCTGTGTGTTTGGGGTGACTGGATGAGGAGGGATTGGGGATTTTGTCCTTACTGCCAGTTCTGACTTTAGATTAATATTCAATATCATCAGCTCAGTCCTGCTGATGTGCATTACCAGTGATTTTTCACTGTGTAGCTTAGAGCGTTGGTGCACCATAGAAAGGCTGTCACAGTACTTTGCTTTATTTCAAGGAGTTGTCCTTTAGATGTGTGGGATTCATATTTCTGGAGTTCTCTTTCCCTTCAGTCTGGTACTGTGCATCTCTGAGCTAAGGTAGCATTGCATGGAGGAGGGAGGACTGGGTGCAGCCTGTGTCCTTGTCTGGGATGAAGGGCTGGAAAGCTTCTGCTGCCTTGCCAGCAGCTCACCAATGGAAATCACAGGGGTTCTGCAGATACAGCAGCTGTTTCTGTGTACTGTCAGAAAGAACAGGCTGTCTCCAAGGCAGCTTTCCCCACATCCTCTCCAGAACTTAAATAAATGTTGTCATTGATGTCTTCTTTTGGGGTTCATGGCTGTCTGGGGCAGAGGTTGGCAGAGAAGGGTCCAGAGCTGCAGAAGGGCCCCCCAGGCCTTCTGAACCTCTCCTTGGAGATGGGTCGGGGTCATGGACTTTGTCCATGGCTTGTGTAGTTGAAGCTTTCCCCTGCAGGATTAGTGATAGTGAGCCACATTTGTATATACAGAACATGAAATTATTTAACATGATAATAAATAAAGACATTAATCAGAGTGATTTAGCAGACAGTGAGGGTAGCTAGAACTGCTGGCATAGTGCATTGTTTCTGAAGGAATATTCAAGTGATGGTTTTAAAGCTGGTAAAACCAGTTTGTGAGTAGAGATGGATATTGCTCATCCATTCTGACAACTGTGGGCCTGTCTTATTTCTCAGCCATGAGGAATAACCTTGAGGGGAGATCCCACTCTGGGGGAGGCATCTCCCCACACTCTGTAAATTCTGATATTTCCTATTTCCTTCTGGGCTTCATGAAGCGAGGGGGTGTTGTGGGCAGCACGGGAGTTTCAGACAGGTTTGTAGCACTTTGGCAGGCTTTTGCAAACACTTTCAATTTTGATTTACTTTAATCCTGTTTTATTCTGATAGGCCCCGTGGAGTCCTATGGAGATATAACAACACAGATGTGTTATCATATCTGAAGAGGAAAAGAAAATCCTCACGGCCAGCCAGCTGCTGGAACAGTAGAAGCAGAGGAAACACCAGTTCATTAATGTGGTTGAGATGTTTCTGTATTTTTTTTGTCTTTTAATTTATTTTTAATTCTATTATAGGGGAGCAAGGTGACAGGTAAGCTCAGCTTTAGCCTTAAACTAAGCAACAACCGTGCTTGGCTTCACATGATGATCACCTGGGTATTGACTCAGTCAATGTACAGAGGAGGTATTGGTTTTATTTAAAAAAAAAAAAACCACAAAACCAAAACTGACTAAATTCCACCACAAAGGATGTGAATTTCATGGAGCAGATCCAGAAATTAGGAGAGAAAAGGGAGTCAGTCAGTTGTTTTTGGAAGTGAATGGGTGCCCTCATTCAGTTGACTCAGTGGGAGAAATGGCTTCAGGTCTGTGATGGGGCAGGAGCAGGTTTCCTGCCCGGGATGATTGTGTGGCTGCGTGTCCTTGCTGGGGCTGTCGCTGTAACAGCTGAAGGAACGAGCCGTGGGCTCAGTGCTGTGTCTGCATAGCCCTGCAGTGTGCACATAGAAGGAGGAGGAGTACTCCTCACACCCTCCCCAAACATGGGAAATGTGTTTTCTCATGGCTCCCCTCACTCCCTGTACCTGCAGAGACCCATGTAACTGTTCCCATGCTTGACAGGCTCCTAGCTGTATAACCCTCTCCTGATGGCAGAGGCGAGAACTGGAGCTGGCACAAGGGAAGCGGAGCAGGGCTGCGCCTACGGCTGCTTCCACTGCTGAGGACAGGGTTAGGCCTGGCAAGACAAGCCAGCTCTGTGCAGGGGACTGGAGCACAAGGCAAGGGCTGAGGATACCGCTGCTCTTGGTGGCCTTGTTGCTGCACTCAGGAGAATTGCAGCCAGTGACCTCTTTACCAGGTATTTTGAGACCTGCCAACAGTTGTACCTTCGGGCTGTTCTCAGATGCTGCTCCCCGTGCCAAGCGCGTGCAGCAATTGCAGAGTCAGACCTGGGACATGGTGACTGTTTTAAGGCGCAGGTGAAGCCAGATGGGTTTATTTCCTTAGGGAAATGTACTGGATTTGGAAGTTGCCCACTATCAAAGGTTTGAAGTTACAGGCCGTAGTGTACTCAAGGAAAGGTGTGTTTACTTGAGGTATTAAGGAGGAGTGGCCAGTATCTTTGAGCAAATAGTGCTTGCGTTGGGGAGTACTGACATGGCTGAGTGAAACTGGTCAGACTGGGATTTAAAAACATAAAAGCCCAGTGCTAGCCTACCTCTGTTGTGTCCCCATTTCCCCGATGCTGTCATGCTTTCCAGCACAGGCAGCGAGGCTCACCCAGGCACGTGCATCTCCGGAATTCCCCATTAGTTATCCCTGTCTGTTTTCCCCCACTTATCCTCAGGCCAGCGTGACAGTTGTGAGCTGGAGGTGTGTGCGGTTTCTTTTAAGGTGGGGTTGTTGACTCACTGTGTGCGGGTTCGAGTTGGATTTGTTTGATTGTTGGACTTGTTTGTGCACAGTTGCCTGTCACAGGGAATGCACGAGAAAGAGAGGGAAGAGGAGCTTTGGTCTGTGAGGAGCGAGCGAGCTGGGCACACAGCAGCTGTGACTCAGAGCGCGCAGCTGAGGTCCCCGTGCGGGCAGTAAAAGCGAGCGAGCCACCGTTGCTACATTTAACACTTGTACATTTTTATTTAGTTAAATCAGCCATTGTACACATTGCAGCTATGTATTGTTAGTGTTGTATCTTTTTAATTTTTAACTAATACATGCCCTCATAGATATATTCAATTAGTGTTATCACCATGGGAACAAGATGCTGATTCGTCAACTTAAAATTCACTTCTTCTCACAGTATTCAAGTTCTCTGATAACACAGCAAAAAATCAAAATAAGAGGTGAATAACCATTATGCTGTTACACAGAACATCATCTGCACCGCAAATAACACAACAGAAATTTCTTGAGAGCCCCATCCTTGAAGATCCTCCTGTGCTGTCTGGGACAGTCAGGAAGCCACGATACGCTGTGAGATGTTTCATCACGGGTCTCATTCGGTTTGGCTGCCAAAACACTTTTTTCTTTTAGTTTCCTTTCTTGCCTGCCCAAAAAGTGTCAGCATGGCATCTCAGTGGATCTGCTCACAGGAAACCAGAACTCCAGAGATGTTTCCATGCTTTTGGCATCATTACCTTAATGAGGAAGTGCCCTTGTTCTGAGCACTGAGTGAGTCATTTTAAAAAAACAAAAAACCCCTATAATTGTCGAAGGCCAGATAAGCTTGGACTGCTCCTAGAGGAGAGGGTTGGTTTTACTCTGCTGCTGAGACTACTCTTAAAAAACTGAAACAGCTGTTTGAAAGCATTGAGTTGGTGTTTGTGTGTATGCCTGTTATGCTAGAACCCTACAGAGCTCCCTCCATTAAATATTAAGGTATAGAACACCCAAAACATCAGATCCCTACGTTCCCCTTTCGGAAAATAAAAGTGCAGACATGCTAGTGTGGTTTTCACAGGGTCAGTTTAGAAATATATATATTATATAGTTACATAACAAATATTAACAGAAATGGGCTGCCAAGGGTTGTGAGCACTCGTTGTTTAAAAAACACTCGATCAGAAGATAAAAACTGCTCGCTCAGTGCTAAGAGGGCCGAGAAGCTGACATGGTTCTAGGAGGGTTTGGTTTTGACCTTCAAATGCCACATGCGTGTATCAGCTAAGAGGCAATCTCGATAAAACATGGTGACCTAATTATTCTCCTTGTATAGTGGTAAGTCTTTATCCCGTAGTTATTATCTACAGTGCAGTGGCCAGCAGGAAGCGCCCCCGTCGGTCGGTGAGGTTGGCTAAGCGGCGATGGAAACTACCGGAGTCAGGGTTGTTGACTGCACTCCACCGCAGGTCCAGATCTATCGGCTTTAATACCACGTGCGAACGTGCTGCAGGTAGAGCTGCTAGCAGCTTGGGTACCTAGTGTGAGAGTTTGTCTCTGTTGGAGGGGCCGTGTGTCAGTGGCTGCCTGAAGGTGTCTGCACTATTAATGGGCACGGTCAGCTGTGACTCACGTGAGCAGCTGCCTTTGCCTGGCTCTGGCAGCCGTTGCCTGGACCGGATCTCTGAGCGGTAAGTCGGTACTCGGTAGCCCTGCAGCGCTTCCTCCTGGGTCAGTCAGTCAGCGTGTGCAGTCCGGGTGCTGCGTCACCGTTCCGCGGGCTCCGCGCACTCGGAACCCACGACGCCAACGGGCAGTGAGCGTTCTGCGGTCTGACGAGTTCAAATACTCTGCTATTTACAGTTCACACGTAACTCCTTGGTACGGCGCGTGTACACAGTCAGAGGAAGAGGCCTGTCGATGAAGTCTGCTTGGCAGGGGCCGTGTCAGTAAGCGAGCGCCAGAGCGAGGGGACAGGGACAGGTGGTGACGCTGACAGGGTGCCATTGTGGCGGATAAATCATCCTGCCTGAAGGATGCTATCTTTGGTCACAAATTAGCTTACAGGGTGAAAAACCATAACAGCACAAAATGAAACTTGGGAGGGGAGAAATGAATTGACTGCAGCTGCACAGGAGGAGCGGCAGCGAGGACTCCGCTGCCCGGGGACGGTGACAGCCGCGTGGGGCGGGGGCACGTGGCGCTGTGCAGGGGCGGCAGCTTCTCACTTGGCCTCCTGTGCCCAGCCCTCGCGGCAGAAGTGCCGAAGAAGCTGCTGGAGGTCGTGCTGGAGGTCATCCCTGGGCAGCGCTTCTGGGGTGTCTTCCAGCTCTTCTATGTGAACGTGTTTTCCATAGCGGTCCTTCATCACGGTCCTCTTCTGTGTGCTGGCTTTACTTAGTATTGTCCTGGAACCAGAGAAAGGAGAGACCTGACTTAGAGAGGGCACAGCTCTGGATGTCTGAGGGAATGGTGCCATTCAGGCTTCACGGGGCAGGGTTACACATGCCGGAGAGAAGGCACAGCGAGGGGTAAGTACAATGCAATAGTGCACTCCTATGGATCCCTACCCCTGGATCTATTCCCTATAGTCTTTGCTATATCATTGTTATATCAACTAAGCTTCAGTATTCTCTTAGGTAGGACCCCTGTGCTATCCTGGTATTCCTTAGAAACCAAGGTTGAAATCAGCTCTTTGAGGCATATTTTTATCAACAGGGGCAAATCCTAATCCAAAGGGTGTGGGGGGGGGTGTGCATTATCTGGTACGTGCTGGAGTTGGGGCCATGACTTCACTGGGTGTGCCTGTAATGGGAGCTCTGGTCAGATCTGCTCATTTGCAAAATAAACTTGCACATGCATCAGTCACACAGCCTCAACATTTTCCACCTGAGGATCCCTGTATAAAGGCACCCCTGCTGACCACCCCGTGTCTGCCTCTTATTTCTAGAAGCAGGGAGAAAGGCATCAGAATGGATGGAGAGTGAAGGATGGATGCATGGAGCCTGGAAGATGGTGTAGGAGCATGGATGATGATTGGAGGGAGAGTGACAATGGATGATGAAGGAAAATGTGCAAAATCACTGAAGAATTTACACAAGTCATGCAGGGTGCGCTTCCTCAGCATTTTCCACCTGAGGATCCTTACTTATTCACACCCTGTGTCCGCCTCTTATTTCTAGAACCGGGAGAAGGGCATCACAGTGTGCAGGATGGAGGTGTGGAGAGGGCAGGATGCTGACTGGAGCACAGTGCAGCGAGAGAGACTGAGCAATGTATAGAGGGATGGCTGCTACTGGTAAGTAAAGTTTCCAAAATAAATAAAAATCGTAGATGTGTTGTGTCCTTTCCTTCACCTGAAAACCCTTCTATAAAGAGAAACCTGATGCCCACCCTGTGTCTGCTTCTTATTTCCAGAGCCAGAGAGAATGGCAGAAAAGGGTGAAGGATGGATGTGGATTGATAGGGATTGGAGACTGAAAGATGGAAGGAGGGCAGGCAAGGGGCCTGGAGCACTGGGGGTCATGGATGACGGGAGTGCAGGTGCAGGAATGCAGAGTGAGGCATGGAGAAAGAACGGGATGAGGGAGATGGAGAAAGGGAGAGCGGCTGATGGGTCAGGGGAGTGACTGGAGGGGGGGAAATGGAGGGAGGGAGGGAGGGTGAGATACGGGCAAGGAATGGGGGGATGGGAATGAAGGGACGGGGTGGGGGGATGAGGGTGGGAGGGTGGGGGGGGGATGAGGGTGGGAGGGAGGCCAGTGCGGGAGAAGCCAGAAGAGGCCGGAGGAGACGAGGCCAGAGAAGGGGAGGCCAGCAGAGGTAAGGTCAAGGGAGGCCAGAGAAGGAAAGGCCAGAGGAGACCAGGCTAGGGGAGGCCATTAGAGGCTGGAGGAGGGGATGCCAGCAGAGGCGAGGCCAGGGGAGGCCAGGCTCATGGAGGCCATTAGAGGCCAGAGGAGTTGAGGCCTGTGGAGGCCACGCCAGGGGAGGCCGACGGAGGCCAAGTGAGGCCAGAGGAGGGGAGGCCAGTGGAGACCCAGCTAGGGGAGGCCATTAGAGGCCAGAGGAGGGGAGGCCAGTGGAGGCCCAGCTAGGGGAGGCTATTAGAGGCCGGAGGAGTGGAGGCCAGGCTAGGGGAGGCCATTAGAGGCCAGAGGAGGTGAGGCCAGTGGAGGCCCAGCTAGGGGAGGCTATTAGAGGCCGGAGGAGGGGAGGCCAGGCTAGGGGAGGCCATGAGAGGCCAGAAAAGTTGAGGCCAGAGGAGGCCAGGCTAGGGGAGGCCAGTAGAGGCCGGAGGAGTGGAGGCCAGGCTAGGGGAGGCTATTAGAGGCCAGAGGAGTGGAGGCCAGTGGAGGCCAGGCTCAGGGAGGCCATTAGAGGCCAGAGGAGGTGAGGCCTGTGGAGGCCCAGCTAGGGGAGGCTGATGGAGGCCAAGTGAGGCCAGAGGAGGTGAGGCCTGTGGAGGCCCAGCTAGGGGAGGCCAGTAGAGGCCAGAGGAGGGGAGGCCAGTGGAGGCCACGCCAGGGGAGGCTGACGGAGGCCAAGTGAGGCCAGAGGAGGGGAGGCTATTAGAGGCCAGAGGAGGTGAGGCCAGTGGAGGCCCAGCTAGGGGAGGCTATTAGAGGCCGGAGGAGCGGAGGCCAGGCTCATGGAGGCCATTAGAGGCCAGAGGAGGGGAGGCCAGTGGAGGCCCAGCTAGGGGAGGCTATTAGAGGCCGGAGGAGGGGAGGCCAGGCTAGGGGAGGCTATTAGAGGCCCAGCTAGGGGAGGCCATTAGAGGCCGGAGGAGGGGAGGCCAGCGGAGGCCAGGCTAGGGGAGGCCATTAGAGGCCAGAGGAGTTGAGGCTATGGGAGGCCCAGCTAGGGGAGGCTATTAGAGGCCGGAGGAGTGGAGGCCAGTGGAGGCCAGGCTCATGGAGGCTGTTAGAGGCCGGAGGAGCGGAGGCCAGGCTCGGGGAGGCCATTAGAGGCCAGAGGAGGTGATGCCAGTGGAGGCCCAGCTAGGGGAGGCTGATGGAGGCCAAGTGAGGCCAGAGGAGGGGAGGCCAGTGGAGGCCCAGCTAGGGGAGGCCAGTAGAGGCCGGAGGAGTGGAGGCCAGGCTAGGGGAGGCTATTAGAGGCCGGAGGAGTGGAGGCCAGGTTCAGGGAGGCCATTAGAGGCCAGAGGAGGGGAGGCCAGTGGAGGCCACGCCAGGGGAGGCTGACGGAGGCCAAGTGAGGCCAGAGGAGGGGAGGCCAGTGGAGGCCCAGCTAGGGGAGGCTATTAGAGGCCAGAGGAGGGGAGGCCAGGCTAGGGGAGGCCATTAGAGGCCGGAGGAGTGGAGGCCAGGCTCAGGGAGGCCATTAGAGGCCAGAGGAGTGGAGGCCAGGCTAGGGGAGGCCATTAGAGGCCAGAGGAGGTGAGGCCTGTGGAGGCCCAGCTAGGGGAGGCTGATGGAGGCCAAGTGAGGCCAGAGGAGGGGAGGCCTGTGGAGGCCACGCCAGGGGAGGCCATTAGAGGCCAGAGGAGGGGAGGCCAGTGGAGGCCCAGCTAGGCGAGGCTATTAGAGGCTGGAGGAGTGGAGGCCAGTGGAGGCCCAGCTAGGGGAGGCTATTAGAGGCCGGAGGAGTGGAGGCCAGTGGAGGCCAGGCTCATGGAGGCTGTTAGAGGCCTGAGGAGGGGAGGCTATTAGAGGCTGGAGGAGTGGAGGCCAGTGGAGGCCCAGCTAGGGGAGGCTATTAGAGGCCGGAGGAGCGGAGGCCAGGCTCATGGAGGCCATTAGAGGCCAGAGGAGGTGAGGCCTGTGGAGGCCCAGCTAGGGGAGGCCATTAGAGGCCGGAGGAGTGGAGGCCAGTGGAGGCCAGGCTCAGGGAGGCCATTAGAGGCCAGAGGAGGTGAGGCCTGTGGAGGCCCAGCTAGGGGAGGCCATTAGAGGCCGGAGGAGTGGAGGCCAGTGGAGGCCAGGCTCAGGGAGGCCATTAGAGGCCAGAGGAGGTGAGGCCTGTGGAGGCCCAGCTAGGGGAGGCTGATGGAGGCCAAGTGAGGCCAGAGGAGGGGAGGCCAGTGGAGGCCCAGCTAGGGGAGGCCAGTAGAGGCCGGAGGAGTGGAGGCCAGGCTAGGGGAGGCCATTAGAGGCCGGAGGAGTGGAGGCCAGGCTCAGGGAGGCCATTAGAGGCCAGAGGAGGGGAGGCCAGTAGAGGCCCAGCTAGGGGAGGCTATTAGAGGCCAGAGGAGGGGAGGCCAGTGGAGGCCCAGCTAGGGGAGGCTACTAGAGGCCAGAGGAGGGGAGGCCAGGCTAGGGGAGGCCATTAGAGGCCGGAGGAGTGGAGGCCAGGCTCAGGGAGGCCATTAGAGGCCAGAGGAGTGGAGGCCACTAGAGGCCCAGCTAGGGGAGGCTATTAGAGGCCAGAGGAGTGGAGGCCAGGCTAGGGGAGGCCATTAGAGGCCAGAGGAGTGGAGGCCAGTGGAGGCCCAGCTAGGGGAGGCCAGTAGAGGCCAGAGGAGGGGAGGCCAGTGGAGGCCCAGCTAGGGGAGGCTATTAGAGGCCAGAGGAGTGGAGGCCAGGCTCAGGGAGGCCATTAGAGGCCAGAGGAGGTGAGGCCTGTGGAGGCCCAGCTAGGGGAGGCTGATGGAGGCCAAGTGAGGCCAGAGGAGGGGAGGCCAGTGGAGGCCCAGCTAGGGGAGGCCAGTAGAGGCCGGAGGAGTGGAGGCCAGGCTAGGGGAGGCCATTAGAGGCCGGAGGAGTGGAGGCCAGGCTCAGGGAGGCCATTAGAGGCCAGAGGAGGGGAGGCCAGTAGAGGCCCAGCTAGGGGAGGCTATTAGAGGCCAGAGGAGGGGAGGCCAGTGGAGGCCCAGCTAGGGGAGGCTACTAGAGGCCAGAGGAGGGGAGGCCAGGCTAGGGGAGGCCATTAGAGGCCGGAGGAGTGGAGGCCAGGCTCAGGGAGGCCATTAGAGGCCAGAGGAGTGGAGGCCACTAGAGGCCCAGCTAGGGGAGGCTATTAGAGGCCAGAGGAGTGGAGGCCAGGCTAGGGGAGGCCATTAGAGGCCAGAGGAGTGGAGGCCAGTGGAGGCCCAGCTAGGGGAGGCCAGTAGAGGCCAGAGGAGGGGAGGCCAGTGGAGGCCCAGCTAGGGGAGGCTATTAGAGGCCGGAGGAGCGGAGGCCAGGCTCATGGAGGCCATTAGAGGCCAGAGGAGATGAGGCCAGTGGAGGCCAGGCTCGGGGAGGCCATTAGAGGCCGGAGGAGGTGAGGCCTGTGGAGGCCCAGCTAGGGGAGGCTGATGGAGGCCAAGTGAGGCCAGAGGAGGTGAGGCCTGTGGAGGCCCAGCTAGGGGAGGCCAGTAGAGGCCAGAGGAGGGGAGGCCAGTGGAGGCCCAGCTAGGGGAGGCTATTAGAGGCCGGAGGAGGGGAGGCCAGGCTAGGGGAGGCTATTAGAGGCCCAGCTAGGGGAGGCCATTAGAGGCCGGAGGAGGGGAGGCCAGCGGAGGCCAGGCTAGGGGAGGCCATTAGAGGCCAGAGGAGTTGAGGCTATGGGAGGCCCAGCTAGGGGAGGCTATTAGAGGCCGGAGGAGTGGAGGCCAGTGGAGGCCAGGCTCATGGAGGCTGTTAGAGGCCAGAGGAGGGGAGGCCAGTGGAGGCCCAGCTAGGCGAGGCCATTAGAGGCTGGAGGAGTGGAGGCCAGTGGAGGCCCAGCTAGGGGAGGCTATTAGAGGCCGGAGGAGTGGAGGCCAGTGGAGGCCAGGCTCATGGAGGCTGTTAGAGGCCAGAGGAGGGGAGGCCAGTGGAGGCCCAGCTAGGGGAGGCTATTAGAGGCCGGAGGAGTGGAGGCCAGTGGAGGCCCAGCTAGGGGAGGCTATTAGAGGCCGGAGGAGTGGAGGCCAGTGGAGGCCACGCCAGGGGAGGCTGACGGAGGCCATTAGAGGCCAGAGGAGGGGAGGCCAGTGGAGGCCCAGCTAGGGGAGGCTATTAGAGGCCGGAGGAGTGGAGGCCAGTGGAGGCCAGGCTCAGGGAGGCCATTAGAGGCCAGAGGAGGTGAGGCCAGTGGAGGCCCAGCTAGGGGAGGCTGATGGAGGCCAAGTGAGGCCAGAGGAGGGGAGGCCTGTGGAGGCCACGCCAGGGGAGGCCATTAGAGGCCAGAGGAGGTGAGGCCTGTGGAGGCCCAGCTAGGGGAGGTTATTAGAGGCCGGAGGAGTGGAGGCCCAGCTAGGGGAGGCTATTAGAGGCCGGAGGAGTGGAGGCCCAGCTAGGGGAGGCTATTAGAGGCCAGAGGAGGCCAGGCCAGGGGAGACAGATGAGGCAGACAGATGGTGACAGGCAGGACAAGATGAAGAACACAAGTCCAAAGACAGAGCAGAGGGCAGGGCAGGAGTGAGACCAGAAGGGGCAGAATGGGAAGAGGGACAATGAAGGACAGAACAGGAGGAGGAACGGCATTAGGAGGAAATAGATGACTGGGAGGGAGAGGATTTGGGAGAGAACAGAATGGAAAATCATGGCATGGATTGGAAGATAAGGACTACAATAGGAGGAAGAGAAATAGGAACAATAAGAGGAGGCAGAAGAACAGATCAGGAGGATGAAGAGGAGGAGGAGTAATCCTACCTTGCTGCTGATTCTGTGCCTTCACTCCCTGTGTCCATCCTGTGTGCCTCACTCACCGCAGCTCTTCACCCCTTCTGCATTCCTCCACTGTCCATGCACCCCTTCACTCATTCTCCTCTCACCAGTCACTCCTCATCCATCTGTTCATTCATTGCATCCACCCCCTTGTCCTTTACCTACTCTCCAGCATTCATCTGTTTCTTCATTCTCCTTTGTTCATCCATTCTCCAACCATCACCTATCCATCCATCATCCACTCCTCCTCTCTTATCTACCTGTTCATCCATGCATCACTTCATTGCCTGTCATCCAGTCAGTGTCCATCCATTTATTCATCAACCCATCATTCATCCTGTGCTACACTCATCTGTTCATTCTCCAATCACTGCTCCTTTATTTATCTCATTCTCCATCCAATTTAACCTTGCTACTTTGCTGAAAGTGTGAAACTATTCACCAGAAAGGCATTTCCCCATCTCTGCAATAAAGACCAGCCTTTGCATTAAGTCCTGCTGTGTGGAAAATGCTTTATTTCACTGCCTCCAGGTTAGTCATTGCTTTAGTAGTGCTTTGCATCCACCGCAGAAACTCACTGCAATCCACTCCTGTGACTGTGTTAGTTCATTTACAATAACACTTCATCAATTCACCAAACCTTTTAATTACTGATCCATCGTCTTTCTGGACTTCCTTCTCTACCAGAGCAGGTGCTTGCACTCTCATGTGATGACCTGTATAGCTCAAAGCCTCCAGGGAAAACAAACCCCAATTACAACACACCCAAAACACCTGGAGCTCTTCCTACCTTAGTCCTTCGTAGTCACACAGCTGAATGCTGAGAAAAAGCTGAAACTCAAAAGAAGTCCCTCCCTCCTGCACACACATCACACTCAGTTTCTCCTAGGGGGCAGCTCCATTTCTGTACCAAAGCATGCACAGTCGTGCCTACAGACATCAGGATTTTCTGAGGCAGAACCTGGGAGCTGAGTGTTTCTTCCCAGGCTGTGTTCTTAAGGTGACCAGAGACTGGATTCAGGGGAGGAACATCCATTTACCCTGAGTGGGGGCTCACCTGGAGCCACTTCCACAGTTACCTGCACAAGTGGTAGCACAGGAATGAACTGCACCTGCACTCACCCCCTAGACATCTAAGAACTACACACAAAGCCTCTACAATGTTCTCCTTTGGTCTTGTCCAGTTTCTCAGCTAATTCTGCACTGTCAGCTTTCACTACACACTCCTGAGACATGCAGCTTTTTGTAACATGGCTGAGTACAACAGCACCTCTCAGGACTTGCTGGGTCTGCTGGGCCACCAACAAAACCTTTCTGGAGAACAGATGTTGCCCCTGGGACAATAATAGATAAAAGTTCTTTTTACCTCTTCAAAGTCCTCTTTGGCTGATGGAAGATCAGAAGCCAGGCTGGCATCCCCCAGGTGTTTCTCTGTCCTCTCTCCATGCACCACAGTGGTCTTTATGACCTTGCTGACTTTCCGGCCCTCCACTGGTTCGGACTGGAATTTGGAGGCACTAGAGAGAACAGCAGGTTCAGACAGAGTCACCTGCAAGGTTAGAAAGCACAAGTCAGCTGGGATGTGCACTGGCCAAATTAACTTCTGTGTCTATGGGCTCCACAAGGTAAAGCTTACTGGAAAGAAAAAGAGGGGAAAAAAAAGTAAAAATGTGGGGGGGAAGACATAAAAGGGGAAAAAAAAAGAGGGAAAAAAGAAAAGAGAGAAAGACGAAAAAAGAGAGAAAATAAGAAAGGAAAAAGAGAAGAAATAAAAAAGGACAATAGGAGAAAGGAAAAGAGAGAAAAAAAGGACAAAAAGGTAAGAGGAAAAAGGAAAAATAGAAAAAAGCGGGGGAAGGAAAAATAAAGAGAAAAATTAAGACCCTTCTTCCTTGTTACTTTACTCCTAAAGAATTATTCCTGATTATTAATTCCAGCAAGCAAATATATCAGTGCTGTTTTTCACAATTGCAATAACTGCTTTGCCCAGCACTGCTGACAGCAGCTGCACTGCCACTTTCTGGCCCTCCATCACAACTCGGGAGTGCTGATCCAAACTCCTGTGGGGCCAGACAGTGAAGTGTGGCAGGAAGGCACTTACCTTTTTAGGCTGTTTTTAATTACCTGGCTCTGATGCAGTTTTTGTTTAAGTCCTAGATGTTTTTAGCTTCTTTAAAGCAAGAACAGACCAGCAAGGTAAACCTCCTGTAACTGTGGGGTTCTAGGCCTGAGCGGCAGAAGGAGCGCGCTGAGCTGCAGTGACTGAGAGCCCTGCTGGGGTGCTGCTGCTCTGTGCCACGGCAGGCAAAGCACTCCCTACCTCTGAGTGCTCACTGTCACTCTTCAGCACAACTCGCTTCACCACTTTGGAATAACCATCTCCCTCTTGCACACTGACGGGGGCTTGCGGTGTTCCCTGCATTAGCACTTCCTCCTTTTCCACGCCATCTGGAGCGACGTATCGCCGGATGATCTTCCGAGTCACCTGAAGGAATGGAGTTTAGTCCCCAAGGTAGTGGCAGTAAAATGTTCCTCTTTGTTCCCTATCTAGTATTTGCTACTCAAAGGGCAGTTTGAACCTGTGAACAGGGTTCCATGCTCTACTTCTCAATACCTGCTCAAGAGATTCACACAGTGCTAAAGCTCTCGGGGTACTGGCTGGCCAAAGCAAGAAAAGAATTGCAGGGCTCAGCCAAGTCCTACACCAAATCACTGAGCACCGAGGTGTCAGACAGAGAAAGGAGCACAGAAGTTCTCCTTTCACTTGCATGCTGAGCAGAATTTGCTTTTCTAAGCATTATCCAATTGTGAAGATCCAGAGTCTGGGGGTTATCTGACTCTTACAGACCCAGCCTTCCATTGCTTTCATTAGGAAAGCAAACAAACATCTTGTAAGATTGTGGTGGGGGTGGGTTTTCTCATGGAGCTTTTTTTAAAAAAATAACAAAATTTTCTTCTCAAACCTATGAATCTATGAAGGATTTTCCTTGGCTTTAAACAAAAGGTAACAAAATACATCCTGTTGCATTACACACCATAACACAGAATGATTTTGAGAATCTAAACTATCATTTGAACTTTGGTAGCTCTCATGAGCTGAAATTCTCATTCCTTCCACTTGCTACTCTTCAAATCACAGCCCTTCAGAGCAGAAAGTCTGGCATCTCTGGAATGATTTTCCTTCCTTTTACAGGAGAGGAAGAAGTAGCAAGGGGCAGAACTGACAATACCTTCTTCACCACTGTGTGGCCATGTTCATCTGTGTACTGCTCCTCTGTGACTGTTTCTGGTGGCATTTCAGGCATACTATCAGCCTGTATGACAAAAAACAAAGTTGTGTGAAGGGAGGCCTTCACGTGGCTCTTGAAAAAAGCCATTTTACAACAGGTTAATGGGTTACAGAATGGAGGAAAAACCAGGCACGTTAGGAAAAAAACCTGTTCTGCAGGTAAATCCTTAGAAAGGCATGCAAAGAAAAGTGATGTCACAGCACACAGGCAAAGATACATTAGTTGACCTTGTTGCATACAAGGCTGACAAGCCTTCATCCTCCTCCTACTGAGGCATCCATGGAATTTACAGAGGGGTTAGCAGTGTTACTGTAATCCTCAAGTATTGGAACAGCTTATCCAGTGGAGATGCATTCTTTGGGAGCATCCCAGCCTGAGTCACAGCAGCAGCTCAGGCCTAGGGCAGCACAGGCTCGTGCAGCCGTTGGACACGCGGTACCTGAATGATCACGCGGCGCCGAATGACCCTGGTGGTCACCATCTCGTCCTCGTCCGAGCTGAGCTCCAGCCCACCTAACTCCTCTGCTAACTCCTAGGGAAGCATGGAAGCAGGACTCTGTATGTGGCACTAGCAGTAGCTACAGCTTCTGTCTTCCTACACCAGCTCTGCAATTCCTACATTTTGCATATGCTTTCTGGGAGCAGGACTGAACAGTTACAACTAGAGAACAGTGCTGCCATAGCCTCAGAAAGATCAGGAAAAATTAGTAACAAGTGCTGAACTTGTCTATCCTGCATAAGGAAGATTTAAAAATTTAAACAAACACATCAGAAGACAAAGAGAACCTGAAAATCATCAATTGGAAAATAACTCTAGCATAAAAACATAAAGGGAAAAAAATAAGGGGAAGGGGGTTGGTGGTAAGAGCTGCTGTTGTTGTTTCACTTCAGTAACAGAAATGGAGCAAGAAAGCAATGCATCAGCATTGTATGGAGGGCAGCCTGATTTCCTACCCAAGAATGTATTCTCCTTTTCTTCCACTCAGAACAAGCAAAGCAAGCAGTTTATTCGTACACCTTCACCTGCCAGAAAACTTTAATTCCCCACTAAAAGCCATGTGGTTGCTCTTTTTCCTTGCTGGTGGGTGTCTTCCCCTCTCTGATCACTGCAATGAAGCCCCTTGTCTCAGACCACCCAAGACCTACCTTGCAAAGCTTTTGAAATCCTCTTCATTCTCCTGTCTCTGTACCTCTTTCCTGCCTGCATGCTACACAAACATCATACTCCCAGTACATCCTTAGCACTCTGCAGTGCACAGCTGCTCTCTCTTTTCCATCTCACTGACTTTACTGATGTTTCACACCATTTCTCACACTGCTCTGGGGCTAGTGCCTTTCTTTATGAGCTTTACTGTTATTACTTTGTCTGCATTACATCTGTTTCAGTTTGTTTCTGCCCCTGTTACTGACACTCTCTTTCTCTCTCAGGCACAGGTCTAACTGTCACAGGCCCAAGGACAAGAAGGCTGGAGCAGAACCAGAATTATCAGTCTAGACTTTGGGATCCAGGGTTTGCTTCAACTTTGAAAACCTCAGGAGAAAAGCCTTTACCTGACTCTTTTAACCACAGAGGGAAGGAGAAAAAACTCAGTGCCAGATGCAAATTAATTACAAATATTCTTATCTTAAGGAATGAGCGAGACACAAAATTTGGTTTATTGTGTAAATTACGTTGAGGCAAATTTGTTCATTTACCTTTTCTAAAGATTCCTCTTCACAGCCCCTTCCAGACTTCTCCATCTGCTCCTCAGTGGACTCCACTATCACGAGACTGGATCTCCTTGGAGAGAGGCTTTCCTGGTGCAGCTGGGGGTCCTCAGGCTCTTGGACAATGGGGGAGTCCCCTCTCTGTGCAGAGGACAGAGGCTGCGCTCTCTGCGTCTCTCCCTTTGCAGTGCTCGAGCGCGCAGATTTTGCAGCTCCCCCGGAGTGCTCTGTTCCTGGAGTTGTGATGCTGTGAATTACAGGTTCAAGCAAGTTACCATCGTGCAGTGCTTCCCAATTCCCAATGATGGAACACTAGGCACTGACTTCGTATTGCTCCGCTGTCTTCTGTCTGGCAAAGTCCTTGATAGGAACTACAGAGCAGTCTGGCTGGGCATCCCACCCATCTTTCTGAGCAAATCTCCAAATGGAGACCCAGCCCTTCAATGCCATGATGCAAAACTTGTTATTTGTAAAGTATTTCAGGAAGCTCTGTTGTCCCTTGTGCCCTCACATCTCTACATACTGCCATTTACTTTTTCAGTGGGAGAGCCTGGATGGCTATAGAAGGAGTGAGGCACCTAGAACACCGAGCACCAGTTGTGCAGCTGCAAAGTGGATAAACCAGCTTTCATACAGAATTCTAGAGTTCAGCAAACAGAAATTTAGTGGAGGTTCAGGTTTTGTTTGCAATGGTATTTTCATGGTTGAATCCTGCTATGATTAATTGCAACCCCACTGAAGCCCCACCTCAGAATTCAAGTTTTTGCTGCACACGTCTTCTAAATGTGTACTCTATCATGTCTTATTTCTGGAAGCACCTGTGTCTTGCCTCTGTAAAACCCCATTTCTGTTCCTTCAGCCATCGCAAATGCACTTTTAAAGGCCCAGTTCTTAACAGACAGGTAAGAGTATTTTAAGTAATGATTAAATTAAAAACATTTTGTCTGCATTGAAAATATCATCCCGACTCTGAAGAAAGGCTCCTTCCCTATGGCTTCATCCTGGTCTTTTGGCACTTACAAATATTCCTGTTGCGAAGCAGATGGTTTCCCTGGCACGTCTTGGGGTTTCCCTGAGAATTCAGCTTCCACTTGTTCCTTGTGTGCTTGCCTCAGAAGCTCAGCCATGGACACTTCTGCCTCGCTCCTGGGAGTACTGTCCTGGAACGGGGAATAACTGACAGACACGTCTTCCTCGGACACCAGAGGGGGATGCTCAGTTGGCTCGCCGTCCTTAGATATTCTCTGCTGCTCTTGCTTGTGTCTCGAGCTGTACACTTCCTCCTGCAGTGCTGAAAAGCCTTGTGAAGAAAGAGAGATGAGAAACAGCGTTACAAGTCTGACCAGAAGACAGAAGTCCTTCCCACGCTCTGTGCACATGGAAAATCCCCGGGCACAGCGAACTCCTCGAACACCTTGAGTGGGAGGGCACCTGGTCTCTAGGAATAGCCCAAGCAATGCCAGACTGCCACTACTATGGCCAGATTTGGACAGGAGCAGGCAAAATAACATTTACCCAGAAATAAACTCAAGTAATTATGCTTTAAGCCCTCCAAGTATAGAAGAAGATTCATGACAGATTTTTTTCCCAGTTGATTAGGATAGATTTTAGTGACTTGTTCCCCGCCATATTCATTATTTATCTGCTTCTGGAAAATTTAACTGTACTAGAAAAGACAAAAACTCTTTTTAGAGGGCTAGGTGCAAGAAGCAGCTCATCTATGTGCCATATTCACTAGAAACCAAGTGAAGCAAGAATAAATTGGGGGGAAACAGAGAAGACTGTACCAAATATGAGCTGGACAGAGAGGCTAACATTCCAAAACTACTCGGGGTTGATATGAGAATGCTAATTATAACAAACAGCCTTCTTCTCCTACATTCTCTTCAAGACTAGGACTTTTGTAGCTGGCTAATGTGCTTCAATATTGAGTTAGGCACACAAAAGTATCACTTCTGGAAAAGAGGTTTTTATGTCAATGAATTTGCAGGAGTTTCTTCAGTTTGCAGCCACTGGCTGTAATCCACTGAACTTTCAAACTTAAGAAATTAAAATATCCTCGGTACTCAAATCCAAAGGGGTTTTCTGTCACAGCATGGAGCACTTTTCCTTTTTAATATCTTGGTCAAATTCTAATACAACCTCCTCAGCTTCCATGAAAGCACTTGCATAAGCAAAAAACCCCAAACTCCAAGGTAAATTGGGTAAACGTTGCTGGCCACAGTGTTTTCTTCTGAATAATCAGCTAAAGTGCAGATCTTCCACTTGGTGAAATGTGACCTGTGAGAAGCTGTGCTGGGGTGCATCCACACTGCCTGTGCTTTCAAAAGGGGATTCCTGTGCTCTGTCATGAGAGCTGACAGATGAGCCTGGGCCAACACTTCAGAGCAGAGCGATGCCCAGAGGGATACTCTGGACACTTTGGGTCAGGAACCACGTACCTTCGCTGTGGTCCAACGCCAAGGACTGCTCCGTGTCCGCGTAGGTGCGCGTGCCGTGGCCCTGCACCGGCTCTATGCCGCTGGTCTCCATCAGGTGAACGATGTCCATGCGGTTGATTTTTGTCAGACACTGGGTCAGATTGGTATCTGTGCCATTGGAACCACACCGTGCAGCTCAGTTAAGAATCAAGCACACTCCCTCCCTTCTCCATAGGAGGGGTATATATAGGAGACTGACAGATATCATATATAAACTAGAGACACATTTAGAAGCAGTGCTGTGTAAAATTAAAAAGAACTAAACAGATGCCTACAAAAACTAGCACTCTGGTTTGTTTTAATTTTAACAAATTTGTTGAGTTGCTGTGTTAGACAGAAAACACTACAACAGTGAGTACAATCCATGGTCATCCTTTCTGTAGCCTAAATTTCCCCCAAATTTTCTTTGTGATTACAACATACACCTGTCACCTCAGCTAGCAGACTGGAGACAGTCACACACAATAACTGCAGACAAACCTGTTGCATGTTTCCCATCCCTTTCCAGCCAGTATTTGAGGAGGGCGTGGCTCTGGTCTTGAAGTGAATTGGGATTTTCAATTCGGATCTGGTGAATTTGCTCCTCTGTGAAGTCCAGTTCTCTTGCTAGCTCTGAAAAAGAAATCCATCTCTGTAAAGAGGTCTGATACTACTACTACTCCTCGTCCTTCTCCCCTGGTCTAATTTAATTGCAACAAAAATAACCTGAGTAAACGTTTGCATCTCGTTCCATGTTACTTTCACTTGTTTCCACTACCGTTCCCTGCCTCAAGTCTATTAAATCCACAATATTTAAGTGATTGTTTAGAAGAGGTTCCTTTGTTAACCCACTTAGAACTCTCAGCATCCCAAAGACAATATGCTTCTAAAATATTTTTTATAAAACATCTTTAGATAATGAGAAAATCATCCAAAATAAACACAAAAGGAGTGTGGACCATTGCCCTCCTTTCTCTCTGGAGCAGACAACGTGCACTTTACCTGTCCAGCTGAATCCAAGATGATCTGCGATGTGGGCCAGTCTTTCCTCTGTCCTTTCCTGATCATCCTGTTGATCTAAAGGTCAAAGAGAGCTACAAGTTGCCTTTTGCAAGTTAAAAACCATTTCCACAGGAGAGAGAGGAGCCCAAGAAGGGAAAGTGTTGGTTTTTCCTAACTGTTGTGTCTAAATGTGGACAGCCTGTGTAAATCAAGCAAGGCCTGTAAATCCCTAAATTCAAAATGAAACCCAAAAAGCTTGGTTTTTCAAATAGCACAGGGCTATCTAATTTTCCTATTTGAAAACAAGGCGTTCATGTGAAAATGTAATGTAGGACTGAAGCGCCTATCATGCCTATTTTGGCCAAGCGTTTAACTCTTAAAACTTCATTCTAAAGTTCAGTTGAAGACTTTGACTAATTCAAGAGCCATAGTTTTCCATGCCTCCTTAGTAAATGCCAGAGTTGAAGAATTCATTGGCACCAGTGCTTCTGATCATGTTTTTTTCTATTGCAGGGCAAGTTTGTTCAAACAGTCCATAGAGCGCTTCAGATTATGCTCTGTATTTGAGATACTGTTAAATTTCAGTGTCTTTGACCCTTTGGACAGGGAGTGAGACAAAACATCGACAACGAAGGCAAGGAAAAATCAGATGGTCATTCGTCAGTCCTCATTCACTTCACTAATGGTGAGATTGACAGCTCCTCCCATCCCCACAGCTAATTTGAGGATGGTGGAATTTGAGTTTTGATTTTCCCTGAATGCACACAGGGATTGTGCACTTCCAAATTGGAAAATTGCTTAGGGTTCATGATATGCACGTGTCAATCTGATTTCCATCAGGGCTACTCAGTACTAGCACATGAGTAGGCATGAGGAAAACCAAGCACCAGAAAATGTGTATTAAAGTTACTGGTGACTCAGAACTACTTCAGACACAGACTGTCAAAAAAAAGGAACATAAGAAGCTTCATTCTTTAAAACTCCTGCAGATCTCTTTGTGTACCAACTCAAAAGTCTATAAATTTATCTCTCTGGCTTTCAATTGATGCCCAAGCATTTTATTATTAGTAGAAGTTGATAGCTAGTAATAGGGCCAGGGAAAGTCAAAAGCCAAAACATGCATGACCTAAGCAATCAGTTTAATGACAAAACCACACATATTTCTAGAAGTGTTTTTGCTTATTAAGGTCACACTTCCCGTAAGCGTTTACGGTTTGCAATCTTGAGATCGTTTCACAGACAAGGACACAGACACAAAACAAAAAAACCCAAACACAGCTCACAAGGGAAAAAAAAGCACAACTAACCACCAAAAGCTGAAAAGAAAACGCCACACGCATTACACCTGCGCACAAACGCACACGCACGCACACACCAAAGAAAACAAGAAACAAAAGAGTTTAATTCATGACATGCGTCGCACAGGGAATCCCAGTCGTTGGCAAATACCTTCGGCATGGTCATGGACATTTTCATCAGGGATACGTTCAATCTGAGTCTCTACAGACTCATCCCAAATGGGTCTGATGTCAAAGATGTCTTCAGGAACTGACTGCTGAGTGTCACTGGATGGCACATTTTCAATAACTGAAACTTCTAGGGCGCTACTGCTTTCATCATCTGAAACTAATTCTTGTTCTCTCTCTGACTGCGTGAGTCTTTCCACTAATTTAGAAGCTTCGTCACTAATTTCTTCAAAAAACTCTATGGAGTTTTTGTAAAGATCAAAAAAATGGTCCTTACTTTCTTTTGTGGGACTAAAAGCAACGCGGGAGCCTGTAGCGCTTCTGCTTTTAACTGGCAACCGTGAAGAAAATACCTTTGATCTTGCTGTTGTTGCCTCATCTGAGTCTAGCTCAAACTTCATCTCACTCTCCCTGGCCTCTGCCTCTGCCTCAGCATAGCTCCTAGCTTTGATGGAACGTTTGGTCTTTGGGTCCACGGGACTGCTGGCATCAGATTCCGATTTACTGCGGCCGTCTGGTTTTGCAGGGACCGCGCTCATCACGCTGAGCGCTTTGGGTGACTCCGGCTTACAGACGGACATGTCTGCGTATGAGTGTTGTGGTTCGGCTTTTTGGGAAGCGGCTTTCACGGGAATTTTTGACTTTGGTTTTGCTTGGTCATCTTTTCCTTCACACTGTGAACTGTCCAGGAAGTCGTCCAGAGAAAGGCTCTCACTTTCCAACTGTTGTGGGGATTGCAATGCAGCAGCAGCTGTTCTTACAGGGATTTTGGATTTGCTTTCACAAGAAGGCACGCTCTCCATTAGAGCAGTAGGGATTTCAATCACAGATCTCTGTTCCTCGGGGGAAGAGTCTGGGGACTCCTCACCCTGTTCAGAACTAACCAATCGAGTGACTTTGGAAAAACCTAACTCCTCTTCTACCACACACTGCTCAGGAGAGATGGGGCAAGGCACCTGACTGCTATCGACCCTGTTGGCCTCCGTTCTGGAGAGGGGCTCAGCTTCAGAGGCAGCGGTTTCTTTCTTTGGTGATTTTGAAGAAGCTGAAATACCCATTTTAATTGGAATTCTGGATTTAAGATCTGCTTTTGCACTGTCTGCACTGGCACCTTCATCCGTCATTTCTTCAGATCTATCACTAGGCTCGGGTGAGGAGGGTGAATATTTCAATGCATCTTGCTCTTGCATGTCTGACTCCTCTGACTCCGAAGGTGCAAATGGGTCTGGTAAGCCCTTTGAAGATTCTCCCTCTGCTGCTTCTTTCACTTCTTCACATGAAGAAGAGGCTTCCTGAGGCTCCTGCCCCACCTGGAAGAAGTGAAAGCTTTCATCTGGGTAGTTCCTTTTGGTCATGTCAATAGCTCCACTTCTAGTCATCTCAAACAACTTGCCCTCCTGAAAAAGAAAAGGATTTTGTTCACTGAGTGGCGTCCCTTCTTCGGTGGGTGTCCTGGCCGGTGTTGTGTCAGGAGTTGTGCCTTGGGATCGCCTGTCTACCATCAACCCAAATATCTTTTGTTCCTCTTCTTTCACGCGAGCTTCAAAAGCTTCATCGTCTTCACGTATTTCACTCCACATGTCAGAATCCACATCAGTTCTAGTGATGACAACCTGACTCGTCAATTTCTCTGTTTCATCTCTTATATCCTCAAGGGTAGATTCAGATAATTTTGTTGAATCTGAGGTCGGAGACCCTTGTGACATCGTCTGAAATCCATCCTCCGGTTTTGGCTCTATTTCCATATACACTTCCTCTGAAGAGCAACATTCGCTGCCTGTGTCTCTGCTAAGCGAAGTTTCACCAGCCTGATCTTTCCCTTCTGCAATAGAACAGGTTTCCCTAGATAGCAGACTTCTACCAGATCCTACCTCACTTTCAGAGTCAATGAAGAAATGTCCAGAAGACACATTTTCGTAAGGGCTCACTATATATGGAGCACTACCGTCAGCAGCATCTGCTGCACAGCTGTCGAGTTCCACTGTGCCAGTGGTTAGGGACGAATACTCTGGTAAAGGTTCCTCAGCACAACCAGCCCTGTGAGATGTCTCACAACCTGTATCTGCTTTTCCCAAATCCCTTGCTGAAGCAGAACAGTCAGCGGTGTCACCTTCGGCCAGTTTGCTGTCATGTGGAACAGAGTACTCAGTGGTACCGTGTCCGTGAGAAAGACCATCTGCCTCCTCTGACACAGCTCCCGTAGAAATGAGATCACTGTGAGCTAACGGGGCTGCGGGCTTGTCACCTTTTTCAGTAGCATCCCACTGCCCCATTGTTAGTGAAGACTCAGTGTGAAACTCTTTTTGAGAACCATCACCAATGGAGTGACGGGGCGTACACCCAGATCGTGTGACCAGGGCGTCGGGACTGGCCATCTCACAGTCACCTGTACCATCACAACATTTTGATTCTGCACCTTCTGCTGACGCGCAGCCGTCTGAAGGACAAGTGCCTGTGGAAGGCCTACAGCTGCGCTCAAGGATAAGCGGCTCCTCTTTGTCACCTCTGCCTTGTGCTTTAACCTCGCCTCTCCCGACAGAGCATGGCTGGGAATCAATGGGGTGGAAACCTGCTTCGTCAGGGCTAGAGCTGGAGTCAATACTAGATGGTAAAGGTGAGGGTGGCTGCACTCGGATCACAGGCTCCATTAAGAGGCCCGAGTCGGCTTCTTTCTTGAGCCGAGTCAATTCCGGCTCACTTTCAGAAGAGGAAGAACTCTTCCTAGATTCAGCAGCAGGTGTCACCACAGTGGGTATGCCTTTTTCTACTACAGCGGTTGGTTCTGATGCTTCAGCCTCACGTGAGGCTTCCGAGTTGGCAACCGCAGAAAAGTCATCTTGCTTACAACTCTTTTTATAATCTCTCTTCTGTTTTGCTTCCTGTTCCAATTCATCAAACATTTTGATTTTGGTCACCATTTTAAACATCTCTTCTTCGGGGGTGAATCTCTTCTTCGGTTCACTTTCCGAATCATCCTCAGGTTCTTCGTTGACTTCAGGGATGGTGGCTGACTTCGGTATGTCTGCCATTTTAGGTGTGATTTCATAGCTAATTTCTTCTGAACTAGGAGTTTCAGGGGAAACGGGGCTTTTCCCTGAACTCTCCATGAGGGATGTTTGCTCCAGACTGTCATCATCAGCACTTCCCTCAGGGTCACGGAGAATCCTGGAACGCACCGATGCCAGCTCTGGGCAGGCTTCTGCTTTGCTAAGAGCAGATGGAAGAGGACCCTGCCCCAAAAGACAAGCCTTCACTGTTGGTTCTACGGGGCTGCTTTCAAGGGAATCGCGGCAGGGGGATTCTTTCATAGGACTGGGCTCCAAAGAGTCAGGCGTTTTGTGTGATGAGTTATCTTCTAGCACTGGGCTTGCTTCCAGGGAGTCTTTATGACTTATAGTCAAAGAGTCATCTGCAACTGGGCTAAAGCCTTCACTATCATGGCTAGCAAGTGAAAGTTCCAATTTCTGGGGACTTCTAACTGTAAGACGGCGTTCACAGGCTACATCTTTTTCTTTCTCTAAAGCAGTGTCATGTGTTTCAGAAGACTTGGGGAAATGTGCAGTGGTTCTGGATTCTTTATCCCTGCTAATATCTTTCACAATGGAAGCTGAGCTACTGTCTTTATCAGCCTCTTCTTCAGAGGCTGGAGGTACATGCTCTTCTGATACATGGTCAGAATGAGACTCCCTAGTCTCGGTAACAGCATCTAGCTGCCTCTCAGCAATACCTTTTTCATCTTCCTCTGAGGCGAGTTCCTTCGTAGAACGTGTTTCTGCTGTTGTGTGTACTTGAGCTGCTCCTTTAGCGTCTTCAATTTGCCCATCGGTTTTCTTTGGTGAGAATGAAAGGCTTTCTGGGCTTGTTTCAGGAGTCTCTGCCAGACCCTCATGCTTGTAACTTTCCTCCGAGCTGATCTGAGGGGTTCCATCAAGTAGGCTGCCCGGAGAGTCAGCCACACCTTCGTGTTTAAGGCTCTCTGAGCTCCCATCAAGAGCAGCACTTTGCAGAGAAAGAGCAGGAAGGAATTCGTCTTTCCCGTACTCTGTGGGAAAAGCAGCACCGAAAGGACTGGTCAGTACCTGCTCCAAGTTAAGCTCTCCCTCCTCCGTCACTGAGAGGTGTCGGAACTGTTGGTATTTGTCATTATCCTCCAGTTCTTCTTTAATGACATCAGAAAAGTCTGTTGAGGTTTTCCTGTCAGGGCTAATCTGGAAGTCAGGATCTCCCTGATCCTCACAAGTCCTGCCCTTCCCAGCCGCTGTTTCTTTAGCACTTTCAGCAACTATTACCGGAGGGAGAGGTTCGGCTGGCTTTTTGCTGCTCTGCTCTTTGACTTGGTCTTTGCCACCAGCTTTCTTGGCAGTTTCGATGGTTTGCGTTTTTCCTTTCTTTGATTGTGGTTCTTTCTCTGCTTTGGACACTGTGCTTGGTTTGTCCTTCTGTTTGTCTGTCTTGAGGTTTGACACTCGCCTCGTTTCACTCTGCGAAGGAATTGTTTTCTTGCGGGGAGTTTCCTTCTCAGGGGCCTGTTGTTTCTGTTTGACAGATTTGTGCTCAAAGAGTCCAGAAATGTTCTTGGATGGGTCTTGCCCTGACTGGAAGGCTTTCATCAGTTCCTTGACGGACATGGTCTCTTCGAGTCTCTCTGTCTTAGAAGAAGGTGAGACGGGCGGCTGGGTTTTGTGTGCTACTGGCTTTTTGACTGGCGCCGGTTTCTTAGGCGCCTTTTCTGCAGGGCCTTCTTTTGCCTGAACCCTGACGGGCAGTTTTGACCGTACTTTTTGCTCATCTTCCACTCGTTTCTGAAGGGCTTTCACTTTATCTTTTATTGAGCCAATGGGAGTTTCCTCGATAACAGGGGACACGGCTTTAGGCTCTGGAGCACCTGTCACCTTTAGGCCAGGCTCCCCAGCTGGTGCCTCATCTGCAGTGAGCTTAGGCAGCTTCAGCTTCTCTCCGCTGCTGTGCACCTTGCCTTCCTTCAGCTTTGGCTTTTCTCTTAATTTTGCCCTAATGGGCTTTTTAACTTCTGAGGCTGCCTTCTGTTGCTCCTGCGAGCTTGGTTTCCCAGTTTTTGGAGATTCTTTTCCTTTTTTTTCAGAATCCTTGCTTACTACTACAGTTTTGACTTTCTCTTCTACTACCTCCTCTTGTAAGGCCTGTGGCTGTCCCTCATGAAGAGAAATGGATGTTTTTAAATCCCCTGCAAGGGAAGCCACTCTTCCTGTCATGTCCAGCTCCCCCTTTTTTGTTGTCCCTTTGTCTGCTTTGACTTCTACATGGCTCGGCTCTGTGACTTCTGATGGAGCATTTCTCCGGGCCTCTTCAATCTCTTCATCACTGACAATGATCCATTCTTCTTCTAAGGGCTCTTGCCTGGAAAGGGACTTCTGCAAAACATGTTCTTCTCTGGTGTAGGATCCGCCTCTCAGAATTTCATTTACTTTTTCTAAGTCCTCTTTCACTCTTTCAACTATTTCAAAAGGTTCTCCTGGCTCTTCTTCAGCAGACTTTTCAAGATCTTTCACTTTAATGGAGCCTGATTTATCGGAAGGGTCATTTGTCAAGATGGCAGTCATTTTGATCAGATCTTGTTTCATCTCAGAAACTTCAGACAACAGGTCTGGACTGGCTAGTACAGGGACTTCATTAACCAGATGGCTTTTCAGGACAGATGTTTCTGTAGATTCTGTCTCGTCATCTTTGATGCGAATGAAAAACATTGAAAGTAAAATGGAAATCAAAAATAGAGATTGGAAAATGTAATCAGGACTGAAAATGACAGTCTTTGGTTGCAGTGGTAGGAAGGTCAACAAAATGGGCCGGGAATGGTGGATCCACAAGATCTGAGGGTACAAGAGCAAAGCAAAGCTAACGGGGAGGGTGGGGAAAAAAAAACAACTGAAAAGGAAAATGGCAGGAAATAACTTGCTTCACTTTACCGCTAGAGCACAACCACACATACAGTATCAAAGCTGGAACAAACCAAATCAGGACACCACTAAAAAAGAACCCAAAACAACAACAACAAAATTCCAAATCAAAACCAGAAGAAACACAGTGAAGTTACACAAAGAGAGGCATCTCAAGATTGTTCAGATGTAACAGATCAATGTTCAAATAAAAAGAAAAACAAGAAAAAAGGGGGAAAGCATTAGAACTGATTGAAAGCCGATTTCCTCTAAGAGAAAGCCAGTGTTAGCAAACTGTCAGAATAACATTGGGTTAACAGTTTTGTTTTTCTTAATGACCAAAATAAAAAAAAGTAATTCTGCAGTAATCTAATATACGATCAAATATGTAGAGATCTGAATCAGCTGCAAACCGGCATTTCATCTAAGGGGATTTCACACCTACACAATGAAACAAACAGGCTTTTGTTTTAAGAGGCATGGTCCTTTTCCTTGGAACATCCTCATTGACAACTAATGAACTGACTGAGGAAAGAGAAGACAGAGAAGAAAAGGAGAGATAATAAGAAAAACTGTGAATCAACTTAGAAGTGATTTCAGAGTTTTAAAAAATGTAATGTATGGCAACCCAAAGTTCACAGACAGTCACGCTAGACACATACGTACAATTCATGTAAGGCAAGTTATTTCCATGCAAAGCAAAGGTGTTGCAAATGCTGCTGGGTATGTAGCTTTGGTTAAAAACAAGAGTTCTAAAAACTAAATGAATTAAAAATACATGAAAATACTGTAAAACATACTGTGGTGAAATATTTGTCTAATCTGGCAATCAATATACAGGAAGGGGGCTGCAGATAATTTCCATTATGCCATAAATGCCTGTTGGTAATATTTCATTTCAGCAAGGAATAGCAGAAAATGGATATTGAACAGAACAAAACACTGGAGAACTGAAGCAAGTTACGAACAGAACACAGTGCTTAGGAACCATGGATGGACATTTTCCCTTTAAAGGCAGCACGTTACATGGAACTGCACATTCCGGCACCCCAGTGAAAGTCAAAGAACTAATGCAAATAAGGAGACCTTGAGCAACACATAATTAGCTGTCTCTACTGGTAAAGAAGATCCATTTTGCTACACTGTTCTCCTGGGTGTAACTAATGCTAAATATTTGTCCTCTACATTAATTAGAGCCACAGAGCTGTAGGGTATTGTGGTGCTGAAAATGTGGTCTTTGGGCCCTGCCGCTTTACAATAAACTATCTGGTGCATGCTGAAATACCAGCCAGTGGTTTTGTAAATTTGCAATATGTACTTTCATAAATATCAAATGTATGACTCTTTCACTGACCAACAACCGAGTTAATCAGCCTGAAGCAAAGCAACTCCAATGGGAAATAAATTGCAAGTGCTATCCAGACAGCGTGTGGCCGGAGCAGGAACACTCATGGGTGTTCTCTGGGGTACTCAGCAGTGAGGAAGCGGCAGGAGGACAATGCGAGACATTACACTTGAACTGCAGACAAGGCAAGATTCCGCACTCTAAACTGGAAACAAGACAGATGTCATTCTTTCCCTGAACAGATCCAAGAAATGGCTGCATCTGGAAGCAGCTCTGGCTGGAGACACTTCCGTGTGTGCAGAGGTTTGTTGGATTTGCCTCTCCCATAAAGGAGACGTTTGCAAAGCCCTCGCCCACAGTCTCTCATGGTCATGGCCTGATTGTGCATGTACAGAGGGGTGCTTGTGCTGTGCCAAGCTGTCAGGTCAGATTTCCAGCCATATTTCACCACAGTAAAGGGTGGGGCAAGGGAGGGAGGGTTAAACAGCCCGATTCCTTTGGACAGTATCACTTTTTGGCATGGTTGTATTCCATGAGATTAATGAAATAGACTGGAGTCCTTATTTGGTTTTCATTAAAAGTGATACTGTCATCTGTCTCAAATATGAGGCGAAAATGTGTGTCAACAAATGGAGAAAACAAAAGCAATGGAGGGATGAGCATTCATACAAGCAAAATAGCAATAGCAGGTTCACTAGGGATGCCAAAGGAAAGTAAAGGCTTAGATGAACGGTTTTTAACTGTATTACTTGTTAAGTTACATGTTAAAGTCTATTGAATTGGATAGCTGCTGAGATGTTAAATTGTTTTTATTAAGTTTCTAAAGTATTGATGTTATTAGCAATAGCAGTTAAAACTTAGCTCTCTTTCATGCTTATCTTTACTCTTAACCATCTCTCATACAAATTGTAACATTCCCACTGTAACATTCTCCAGAAATAAAAAAAAATCTTACTTTTTTCTGAAGTCATATCAACCTGGAAGAGGAAAAAGCGGGAGATTTAAAAGTTCAAATATAATTGCTATACAGGAGCCATGAGTGAAGTGCTAGTTGTATGAAGACACATGGACTTAGGTGGAACCAAAAATGCATTTAAAATAACAGTAAAAGCATGGCCTAATTTATTTAGTCTCTCATACCAGAAAAATGCTTACTTCACTATAGTTATGATCAACAGTAGATGCAAAATGTTGTAGTGTATTTTCTTTAAATGCTCTTAGCAAGCGTGGAGGACCTAAACTTTTGCATTGCCAGGTGTTTGGTTGCATTGCTCTTAATTTATTTCTTTCTGTCTAAAGCAAAATAGTCCACTTTGGTTATGTGCAGGCATATAGTCAATCTGGAAGGTAACCAGGAGGTTTCATGCATTGTGTTCCCTTGGATGCGGTCACTCTGAGAGCACGGATTTCATTTTTGCCTCTGCACTGCGATGATGAAATGCAGGTGCACCACAATAGTAGAACTGTCTGAGGCATGACCTGGGGCTGGATGCCACTAATAGCTATTGATACCTTTAAATGGAAGCTGTGATGGCACTCACGAGCCTCCTTTTTGATTTTTCAGAGTTATTTGGGTACAGATCAAAAAGGCCATACAATTTTACTGTTATTCAAAAGAAAGCACAGTCCTTGTCAAAACAGAATTAAACAAAACATAGACCATGAAAATTCAAGAAGCCAATTTTTGAGGTTGTTTTGTAATTTCAGTTTATTTCAGTTGTGTTGGCATTTGTCCACACCAGCACATGTTGTTTAAATCTGGCTATGGAAAAATATGCAAAGTTAGAAGTAGCATTAAAGCTTTAATTTCCTATACAAACTTGTGGTAGGGGTAGGACAACTGTGACGAATGCAAATCAGCTGTGCAGTACTACTGGTACAAGATACTGTGTATGGTAAAGCCCCCGAGGTTTCAGTGAATGTTGAAAAGGTTTAAAAAGTTCAAACTATTCTTTATAAATTCACTATGCTGTCTCAGCCAAGATATTAGGAAATCCTTGCATTTCCATGAGCTGATGCCGAACAGAAGGGAATCCCTGGCTGTACGTGCATGTTCATACATGTCTAGCAATCTTTTAGGATCACATAATTACATCTCACAGCCAGCAGTGTGTGTGACAGATCCATAACAGTTTGTATTCCTCTGATGCACACAGTGCCCTACATGGTAACCCTGCATCCCTAGGGTGTTCTAGCTTCCTTCGCTTTCAGTTCTTCCAGATCAGTCCAGATTTATGTCAGCAGACTAATTAATATTATTAACATAAAAATTAACAAAGTCAACAAAAAATAGTTCAAAATGCTTATAGCCATCAATGAGCTTTTGTGGTTTTGTGCTTTAGTTTCCTATACAAAAATAGAAGTCTTATTTACCATAGGAGTGGTAAATATTTTTGCAATGATAATTGGAAACTACAAGCCATGCCACAGACCTGCTGAATCTATTGTGCTGTGCACGGAAAAGATGTCCATCTTCTTTGGGGAGCTGGCTATTCTCACAGTGTTTCCAACAGCTGAAGCTTATCAAAATGTCAGGATGCTTTTCTGATGTTACTCATTTGTGTAAGGGTCAGAATTTAAGCAACATCTATAAGCGTGAGACCAGGGCTGGGAGCTGATACAATTTAGTTTATGATAAAGATGAAAATTCTAAACTTTTACTTGTTGCTTCTGGATTAACACTGGATATCAGTCATTCAGCTCAGTAATCTGTTATATCCAGTCTACTGGATTTATAAATGGAGAAGACTGGTCATTCTAACAGAGAACAAGTTCAACTCTATTCTCAAAGTGGGTCTGTACGAGGCCCTCTTCGCTGTGTCTGTAGCACTGAGTTAAGGGTCAGTTCCTGGGTGGTGTCTGTTAGCTGTCTTTGAGCAATGTGTGTAGGCAAGAGCATGCTGATTTAGCAACTTTACCTCTTCTGGTTCTGGATCTGAATCTGATTCCTTTTGGTCCCAAAGCGCCATGCAAAAAGAGAAGGGGGAAACAGAGCAGGCAAGAGGCAATTTTTTTTAGAAGAGAGTAGGAAAGTAACTTCCGACAACATTTAACAGAAAAGAAGAAAATGTAGCACCATTCTGCAGTTGATTTCTTATGCCAAAAGGCAGCAAAACTAAGCTGAAAATTGATACACAAAAGGCTAGAGAATCGAGCAAAAACACAAACAGAAAAGCTAGATGCCTAGTGATCTTTATTTGTAACTATATATAAGGATGTATTTGTAACTATATATAACTATATATTTGTAACTATATATTTGTAACTGTATATAACTTCAAATATATACGTGTTTTTTCACCCAAAAATTAGCATATGTAAACACTTAAAATATTCACCATTTAAAGTCACAATATGTTGAGATGCTCTGTTTCAGAATTGTACTAAAATGCTATAATAAAGATTTACTATATTCTAAAAACGCTGAGAAGGAATTTATCACCATTTTGGGCAAATACATCCCTAAAAGGCATGCAGCTTCTAACCTGACCAGGAGAGAAAAAAACCTTGTGTTTTCAGAGAACAAACACAAACCGACACTTTCTAAGGAAACAAGTGTTTAATATCTGAGGGCACTCCCACTCATCTCTTCTGAGTCCTCAGGAAATGTTTGATGATGTCTTCAAACACTGGCATTAGGAGTACCAAACCCAAGACACCGAAAGCCCTTCAATGGAATTTTTTCCTCCTTCCACCCCCTGCCCACCAAGTTTTAACCCTGTTTTCCCCTCCTCCTCATTTCTTGTTTGTATGATAATGCTGATGCCCACAGTTGGGTATAATTTCACAGTACCTTTGTGTAAATGGGTAAAGTGATGTTTAAATTACATATGGCTTGATGAACGAGGCCCCTGGTAGATTTTGGCTCCTTCATGAATGATAATCGTCCACAGGGCTCTTGAGTGCTATCTCGGACCTGGCACAGTAAAGATACACACATTTAACCTGCTGCTCTGCTGTGTGAGCTACTTGTGTCTCTCAAAACTATTCAGCAAGAGGGACCAGATGGGGAGAAAAAGTCCATGTAGGCAGAAATAATGTGTTTTCACTTTTCTCCCCCTGCTGTTTGTGAGCGTACATACAGATGTATTTGTGTATTCCACATACGTTGGATGTTGTTGGTGGAAAATTCAGTGGGGAAATCTGCAAAGCCAAAGGAAGGCAGTGGGACAGATAAAGTTGTAAATTAAAGCAAGTTTACAAAATATTGCTGGTAAGGAGGGACAAAGTTTAAAATTTGTCTAGCAGCACACAGTAAATATAACACAATGATGGAGGAGGTTGATTTTGTCCACTGACTGGAAGTTTCCATTCATAAATCATTTCTCTAAGACTGTTATTTATATAACAGGAACAGTTTCCTCCTTTGTAGACGGAATGTCCGGGTAGAAGGGAAAGTTTGTGGAAGAGGTTTCCAGTGCTCTCTAGTCTCCCTCTCAGAAGAGGTGGTGATGGTGGTTTGGTGACAGCAGCCCTTCTGACAGTGGGTTAACACATAACTTAATGTGAGAGGGTTTTTACTTTGGATTTTATTTTACAAATATTCCTAGTCATAAGAAAAAGTATTTTTAATGCAATAATACAGGGATAAAATTAGTTTACAGTTGGGAATTTATCTAAATTAAGTAGTTTGGTTTTCCTTTGTTGACAAAAAGTACAGTGAAGTGATAACTTGAAATATCCAAAAAGGAGTCATCAACATTACCTTAACAAATAGAGGAAGTCTATTCTCTTTGAAGGCAAAGAAACTGAATATATGGTGTTGACCACTCTTTGTGAGAGGCACCAAATTGCCAAAGCAGTCAACGTAGATGGGTTTTCCTTCTAATACCTGTTGGAAAGGAAAAAAAGCAAACCATCTATTAACCCTTGTGAGGTGATTAGGACTGCTTCTTAAGGATAATTCTACAACAGTTCAAATCAATTTCTGGAATTAAAATTTGTTGGCATTTACAAGATTTGTTATGTACAGTGGATTGTGTGGAAAATGTGTGGAAACCTTCCAGAAAGAGAAGAGATTGTTAATTTAGTAACAATAGCGCAGTACTTTAAATTACAACTTAGTGTCATAAATCTGGGCAAACTTTCACATCTAGATTTTAATTGGGATTTTTTATCTACTCCAATTTTAGCATCCTTTGCTAACCTGGCCTCATCACCACAGTCCAATAAATATTTTCTTCAGCCATCAGAATTCAGAGTGTGTGCATACCGAGTCCATTTATTTCTGCTGGATCTGTAGAGTCACAAGAGCTTTTGAAAGGCAAACCTCAGGTGAATATCCCTCTGAAATCTCTCTCTAACAGCACCGCTTGTATCTTCAGATTGCTGCTCTTATGACCCCTCCATATGTTTGAATATCAGATCAGCAGTTTGGGAGATGTTCCATTCAAAGTGCCAATCCACTCATGGCTCATCCTTACTTTCCAAAAATTCAGCCTTATCATTCAGTGTGATCAGCCCATATTCTGTCTTGCTGCTCTGCACAAGAGATGCCTGTCAGAGCTTCAGGAACTGCAAGGACGATTCTTTTAAAGGTGGGATTCTCGCGGAAAAGAGACTGAACTAAGCAGAATGTGCCATGTAGGTTAAAGCACTTTCAATTTGTCATCCCTTCTGAGAGAGCTGACAGAGCCAGAAAAACTGCATTTAGCAGGCAGTTTGTTGAATTCCTCATAGGAAAGCTTTTGCCTGCTCAGCAACAGATTACACATAATTTTATTTTTGTAAAGCAGAATATTAATCAAACCTGCTACTTTAACTTTTTGGTATGTGAATGTGCTGACAAACTGTGACCCCTGTCAGCTGCCTTTCTGGTTAGTGATGTGCATTTATGGGGTTACTGGAAGCCAGGATGTAGCCATCGTTTTTGGCTCTGACCCTCTCCCTTTAGCCCTGTGGACTGAGTTTGTCAGCTGCCCTCTGGGAACAGGGTTTCCTCACTACTTTTTCCTTACACCTGACAAAAGGCCAAGTTTCCATCTTGTCATGGTTGTTGATACTGCATCGTGACAGTACTTTGTTCACAGATTATTTTTCAGTCCTTGTGGAAGATAGAAGACAGAAAACTCTACTTTAAAAGCAGATGCTAGAAAATGGAGAAAACTGAAAATCTTGTACAGTACCTCTACATCCCTGCTTCTGGCAACTTCAGCAAAGTTTTCTTGTTGTTCTAGAGTTTTATCCACCTTGTCATCCGTCATGCAGAAACATCTTAACCGTGCTTCAATGGGATCATGGGATTTGGCAAACACCACAAATTTGGCCATGTAGGGGACACAGATAATTTCTCTGTACACTTGGGAAGCAAAGGTAACAGATTCTTGCGTCTGACGACAGTCTATCAACCAAAATCTGTAAAAGAAAATGAAGGGCTGTGCCATCAGCAGAGAAGGATTTAAGAAAGGAAATTCTGTGTTTCCCCATCCTGGCAGCATTAGCTGGTGACCACAGCAATGGGAGAGAACAAGTCAGAATGGTGCAGAAAAAGAATTGCTGCTCTTGGTTTTTGTCTCCCACCCAACTCGAAGGAAATAGCAGTCAACTCCTTACATACAACAGCAAAACCTGAGGTCTTTAGGTGAACATAAATGACTTTGTCCACTGTGCAAAGCTGCACGCAAAATCAGAAACTATTCTTACGTGAATTTAGTCAGCAAGCAAGGAGTGACACATCCTGCTGTCTTTCCCAGCTACCACTTGAGTTTCTCTGTGGAGCTGATGCCTTTTCAATAAAATCCACTGTGTGGGTGGAAAGCTCAAGTTTCCCAGCCGGCAGATGAAGGCCAGATTCAGGAGAGGTCAGAGGCAGCCCAAAAGCTACTCTGATCTATAGGGATGTTTTTCCTCTCATGGATTACATGGCATTATAAGCCCAAAGCGCATCTTTTGAGTGTGACTGCTCTGCACTCACTCATCTGCAGCTGAATAACAGCAAATTCCGTGCTGTGCTCATCTTTAGAACACTTAACAAATGCACTGCTCAAAACCCCAGGCTGCTGACATTTGCAAGAGGGAAAGCATGTGTGCTACAGAAAGGCTCTGCACACTGATCCTTTCCTTTTCCTGCGTGGGAGAATTATGCTGTGCTGGACTCCAACTGGAGAGGCCACATCCTCTGAGAAACCACCAGATGCCTCAGTGATTTGCTGTCAAACACCAGGGGCTAAAAAGCCCCAACAGATATTAAGTCTTTTAAAAGCTGCAGCTCGGGAAATGGAAAACAAACACTGTGCTTCCAAGTCTACAGTGTAATTCACATGGCAAATATATCTCTTTCCCAAGCTCATTTTGGATCAGATTAGTTTTATGAATGGTAAAATTGTTATCCATCATTAATGCTCAACTAGACATTAAAAAATTACTGTGAATAGCAAGGAGTCAGAAATTAGATGGAAAATCTCTTTTTAACTGTACCAGCATTTCAAATCATGTTTGGGGCAAAGCAGATAGTTGCATATTCATTCAGATTAAAAAGAAGAGGCAGAACCCATTAAAATCTCTACATGGGACCCTGCCTGTATCACAGAACATTAACAATAGTAATCAATTTTCACATCATCATCAGGATTAAGAAAGATCCACCACAAATATGGATTGTGGGACCATAAAGTATCACCCTGATTCTGGTTGTCACCTGTAGTCCCCTTCTGCTGGGGACTTGACAGCTTTAGGGATTTGGACCTCTCAAACTCTCAATCTTGTTTCCACATGTGGTTTTCAAACTAGCTTTTAATTCCTGCCTTTGCACAGACCTCTGTGGTAGCAGCACTGAACTGAATGCACTGTAAGATCCCCCTCTCGTGGCCATGTGCTGTTAAAGAAGAATCTTCAGCTACACCAAACACAAACGTGCATCAGCAAAGCAGCCAGTTTAACAAGAACAGCCCTTTCTGAACTGAGAAAGGACTAAAAAATTTGACTTCATACCACCTAATGTTAAACTGCAGGTTGGACTGCAAGAGCTGGTCTCATTTTAACACTGAATACACTATGTCAATAAAAAACACACCTAATTAACAGCAATAACTGCCCCAGACACTGAATGTTTGTACTGAATTTCATGAGCAAGTTACCCATGACTTTTTAAACTGTTTGCTGGAGCACAGATGCTCGATGGAATACTTTCCAGGATTGCAGCTCCTGTTACAGAGGAGATTTTTGAGCATTTCTGTGATACGCATCATGGACACAAACTAAAATACATACATACACTCATATATATCATTCTTTTTTTTAAATGAAAATCTGTTTTCAGTAAGAGAGCGGTTAAAGCTCATCACAAAACCAGATGTATGGAAGAGACAATTCTAGACCCCAGTTTGGCACACCTACAGGCCCTTTGTGCTTGACTTCTCAGTTTTGGATATTCTGGAAGTAGTATCTCTTACAAGCTGTATAGTGAAGTACCCAAATAAGTGATTTCTGTTTCCATGGAAATTTGCATAATAATCAATATCTGTTCATTCTACTCTCCAAACTAAAATAGTTTAACAGAAATACTTGTGGAACAAAGGCATTTATGTGAGAGCATTCCTGTAAAAATCTTGTTTGGTTGTGTGTACCTGGCAGACACGTTTGTTGTGAAGGAAACACATTCATTAACAAATGTCAGTGGTGTTGTCCCAGTGATGTCTTCCCATTGGGCAGGGGTGGTTCCTCCTGAAATGATAGAGGTTTAAAAATAAAATCAAAACCAAGCAAGTCTGGAACCGTTTTGCTTCTAAGAAATTCTTGACAGTTTTTAATTGCCTTGAAACCAGCAACAATCACAGATTATGATGCTTCCTCCTTGAGTCCACATTATTCCACTAATGCTAGTAGGACTGGATGGGCTCACCCTAAATAAACCAAGTGCCCAAATGATTTTTAAGTGATGAGCCCTGCAGTACAGAATTTAATTAATTAATTAATTATGTTAAATGCTTGCAGCTCATTTCTGTCTCTTAAGGGAGACTGAAGCAGATGTTAATCACTTAGGCACCATGGCAAGTCAAGTATTTAACTCCAGTATTTTCCTCCTAAGCATCCTGCAACATTAAGTCTGTACTACACTTACTCTGCCAGGTAGAGGTATGTTGGTTCTCAAGAAACAAACCATAAGGAAAATGCAGAAAAACTACCAAACCCAAAGTCTGTGATTACATCACACATCTCTTGTTCTTTCTAGTATAAAGGAATTGTTTGCAAAGTAGCTTATTTTCACAGCTTCTGGCCCCAGTCAGGTTCCCATTCAGGTTCCCCTGGGTGTAATCAGTTCAGCATTTCCAGGCCTCAGGACTGACAGTTACAGGATGCACACAGAGAACTCCAGGACTGGCATCCTACCTGTTATGCTGCATAGTAACCTCAGAGTGGGCGTGTCTCCTCCATAACCGTTCATGAGCCCATCGCTGGAGGCCTTGGGCACGGGGATCGTCATCGTGATGGGCTTGTGGAATTTCCTCCTCCTGGGCTCCAGTGTGACTATGGGGCTGAAGGTAGCCTTGTTGCCCAAAATCTTCTTTGTAAGTTCAGTGTGCATAGGTTGAGCCTTTCCAAAGCAACAGGAAGTAACAGAGCAGTTACTTGAAAATAGTTTAGTGATGTCTAAAGAACTGGGTCTGTATATTTCCCACAAACCCCTTAACTTTTTAAATGGCACAATCTCCCATGAAAATCCGCAGACAGAAGAACTGACTGCCAGTGAGCAGGAAAGACCTCACTTTGTTAACTTTCCCATGTCTGCATCTTCTTCCTATCCCCTTTCTTGCTGCTCATCAGATTTTTTACAGCATTAATTTAAATTCACTTAACCAGTAGCAAATGATAACCTGGTCACTTTTTTCCCTGCGAACAAACTGTTCTATGCTGTTTTATGGTGCTATTCAGCTAATCCCAGGAGATTTCAACAAGCACATTCTCCTGGACAAGGCAAATCATAGATGCAAGGGGCAGGAGGACAAGATGCAGACAGAGGAAAGACTTCCCTCTCTGTGGTGAGTGAATTATTACATTGGTTCATTCACATTGAAAATCTGTACATTTAATAATAGTAGCATGTTTAATTATTGCAGCACTCTGTACTTCTCTGATGCCTTTCATAACAAGTCTTTAGGAAATTATATGACATACACTAATATCAACACCATCACCAAAATTTCCTCACAAACTTATACAGACAATTAATAGACAAGACTCTGAACTAACTGGAAAACTCAAAGCTCTACCACTTACTTTACTTTTGCATGGATTTTTTTCTTTTATTACTATTACTAGAAGTGCTGTAGACAACTCTAAACACGACAAGCTGAGTGTGCTGGTTCTCCATTCAGAAAAAGTGATGTCACCATGACTCTGTGAATGCTTCACTGTACCTGGAGGCCAACACGAATTCTCTTGGTGAGTGCACCTTCTGGGAAGACTGCCTGCACCTGTGGGACCACGGTGCTGCTCAGCACCCCTCCCTCGGGCCCGATCAGGTTGCTGTCCTGTTTGATCCGGGACACCACTGCGAAGTACTGAGGGAAATCCCGGGTGATGATGCGGCAGATGCGCTTCTTCTCAAGCTCCTCTGGAGTGTCAAGTACTGAGGGCCGAAGAGGGGATGGTCAGAAGAGCAGAGTTTCATAGAAACAGTACAGCCACCTTCAAAATGCACTCAAGCTTTTCACAGCTCTGCACGACTTACACAAAGTATTTTGTCTAGAAATGAGGGGAAGGAAACACACCCCTGGGTTCAGCTAAACCAGAGCAAACAAGAAAGGACACACAGACAGATTGAGCCATGAACTGAAGGCAGCAAACAGAACATACTGACAACACCTCCAAGATCAGCAGCCAAACAAGCAAAGGGATTGGTTCCAGTCCCTTTTACCTCAGCTGTTTACAACGCCCTGAACTAGCACCAACAAAACAAAACTTCAAAACAGTATCAAAATATGAGTTCAGCTTTAATGCTGTGAGTTGTCTTGTTTACTTTGGAATTTGTGAGGGTTTCTGGAAAAAAATAAAAATTAATAACAACTTCTGCAGCTCCTAGACAGCCCGAGGCCATTCTGTTCTCTCAGAAAGCAGGAGTACAAGTGAGTGGCATTTCCTCCCACACATGGAGCTGCTCCGAGAGGATCAGCATGGTAATTGCCTTGTTTTGGAAGGATGTTTGCTATGGAAGGTTTTTTGTTTAACACTACGAGAAGGAACAGGAGAAAACACAAGTCTGGAGTGTATTGTCAGCTTCAAAAAGGGAGACATAGTGTTCCACTGCTTCAGTAGCCCTTGCAAAGGAAGTGAGCGCCATGGTAAAAGGTAAAGGGTACAGGAGGAACAGGGGAACAGGACAGGAAACCGAATGCCTCTGGATACCTTCATCCATCCCATTCAGGATTTCGTTCAGCTCATCCTCAGTGTATTCACAGAAATGCTCCTTCCAGCTGTCCCCGTTCTCACTGCGCAGGATCACCAGCTCTCTCTCCTTCCCACGCAGGGCAGCAAAATGGGGAATCTCCACAATCACGGGCCTGGCACAGCAACACAGCGCATTAAACGCACATGGGAGAGAGGAAGAAACAGGATTAACAGCAACTCTATTCAGTCTGCTACAAAGTGACCTGGAGTTCTACCTATTTGGCTGGAATACTTTGGCATAATCCTAAACTAGTAGGCCACTAACACAGACTAGATTGTTACAGGGACCCAGTAAGTGCTGAAGGACAGACGAAAAAGTGCATTCACCTCTTTCCACAGTGTGAATGAGATTTGGTAAGACAATAGTGCTTATCTGGAAATTTGGTGATTGTTTTTGCAAATCCATCAAAAACTCATGCTCATTTTAGTTGTCACTACTGTCTGGGTTAACCTGTGCAACTTCATTTCAAAGAGAATCTACTGTAATGTACAGGAATAGCGGGACAAATTCTGATCTCACTTATACTAGTGCAAATCAGAATAATTTCATTGCAATCTGGAGATAATTGTGTCCTGTGCCAATTTCACTTTGTAATTCTACATATTCCAATGAATTTATTCCTGATTTACACCCTGGGAGAGACACAGGAAGTCTGAGGAGATTGTCTGGGTTACTATTGCAGTATAAGAGATAAGAATTTGCCTTGTTGCCTTGCAAGCCAACATCTGCGCCCATATATATAGATACACACACACATATACAACACATATGTGTACATATATCTGTATTGAGATATACATATACATACATACTCTTAGAAATAAGAGAGAAGATATAAAGATATTTGTAGGTACGTTTCTCTATTTAGAGGACTCACACAGGTTACCAGGTATGTAGTAAATGCCATGTGCTCTATCACACTGGTGGTAGCCAACATATAACTTATTGATTGGTCAGTCCTTGATACAAAAGAAACAGTTTAAAATTTACAGTAGATTCTTTTTTTTTTTTTTTTTTTGTGGTCCCAATCCAGGTTGCTTTGCTACAGACATCAAGCACAGAACTAGAAAGATTTCATGCCAAAACAAAAATGAAGGCCACAGTACTTGAAGAAAAAGATACAAACATACCACCAAAACAAAACCACAAACCACAAAGGTTGAAAAATGGTCCACTAAGGGTAAAGTGTACAAAATTTCAAATGATAGAAAGGGACAATATCATGGGCATAATGACATAAAAAAATCATATTGCAGAAGGAGGAGAAGAATGGGGAGGTCAGCATCCATCAATTTGTTTCAAGTCTCTCCTACCCAAGGAATTTGGTCCCAGGAGGCCCCAGCTGAAGGATTCGGCTGACCAAGCTTTCTCCCTCATTAAGTGGGGGAGGAGCCGTAGGCAGATGAAGTTTACTGAGTACATCCAAAGCAGCAGTGAAAGAAAGAACATAAATAAACTTTATGTATTTTTTGTGCCAGAACGCCAGTGCCACTGTCTGGTCCACAGAGTGGAATTAGGCTGTACACTGAATAAGGTTCCGTCCTAGCCATGACAATTTGGTGACACAAATCAGAAAATTCGTTTTGTTAATTTAGGATCTTTTCTTTCTTATGGGGGTTTTGGCCCATCGTGTACTTGATGGGAGCAGGATCTGGACCTTAGAATGCACCCCTGCAAACAGTACAGCAATTTTCTGATCTCACTGCCAGCACAACACCTTGGAAAATGCTTCCAGGAAGGGCACAAAGATCGGAGAATGAAAAAACTACGCTATATGTTTGTCTTGCACGGGAGACACTCTCATCAGATAGCAAAACCATTAAAAAAGAATGGGAGACATACTTAAAATCTGTTTGTGGGTGACAAAGATAATGGGAAGACTGAATGCGACAGCACAGTATTTCTTCTGCTCTTTAGATTTCTTTCTCCTTCATTTTAGAAATGACCAAGATGTGAAAAGAATAAGTGGTAGCACTAACAAAGATGGTGGCTCTGATGACTGCCTGTCATAACAGGATTTTAAAGCAACTGAGTTGTTTCCAAACGGATTTAACCTAGTAGTGCTTACAGACACTTTTTTTCACAGTTTCTGAATGAAGTTATTTACTACATTAGAAGGGGTTCCTTCAATCATCCACAGCTGGATGTCACAGCTGATAGGGAGAATAGTTGGTAAAAAAAAATTTTGAAAGTGCAGATAACTGCTGATTTCAGTAGAAAATCGTTAAAATAAGTTCAGCAGCAGACACAAATCTGATCTTTCTATGGACTTTGCAGCATAGGAAGAAAGAAATGGCCAAAAAAACCCCAGAGGCGTCCTGCTGTTTAATTTAGCAATTTCAACCCCAGAAAAATCAACAGCACCGAGCTTCCCTGATAGTCCACACCACTGATACCACAACACAAGACTCCAAAACAAGCTCCTGTACCTTGTGTTGTGTAGGTAGCACGCTTCACATTTGGGGGTTAGATCAGCGTAGTATTACTAATGTTTTAAATGTAGCATGAACTGCTTTTCTGGCTGCTAAAGATTTTCCCCGCTGTAACCACAACACCGAGTAACAATTATATCCAAGGAGGCACATTAGCCATAGCACTGATGTTGGAAATAGCCATGTTGAACAAAAAGGTGTAAAAGCTTTGTGAATCATCCCCTGACAGCTGCTCTGTTTGCTACCACACGCTACAGAGAACCTTCTCAGTCCCAGTTTGGCAAAGGAACCATTTCAGTGCAACGCAAACACAAAAAGAGGCTGAAGGTTTCCCTTCGGGCCACGCGGCCCCCCTTACCCAAGGAACTGAGCCCCAGAGGGTCCCACTTCGATGAGGCGGCTGGCCAGCCCTTCTCCCTCCACCATGGGCGGCATGGTGGCCAGCCTGTGGCGCTTCACCAGGCGGCACGTCACGCGCGTCGGCGCCGTGCACTTGCGCGGGGGGATGATGATGCGCAGCCCGTTGTGCCGGCAGCCCCGCATGGCGCCGCCGCGAGCATCCACCATGAAACTCACCAGGAAGCTGCAAAATCAGGGCAGAGAGTGAGATCCAGAGCACAGCACCAACTCCCTCGTTATGCTCCACATACGTACGAACGACGTACGTAAAGAGAGCTCTAGCTCAAGAGGTACAATGAGAAAAAGCCTTTCTCCCATGTGAAGCACCAAATCATGCTGAGTTCATGATCAATTAAATTGGTAACTGCTACCCAATAGTTCTTTACAGAAAGTCTAGTGTCACAGGGCTGCTGTTGGTAAAATACCAGCAGACACTGATAAATGTGAACACGTGCACCCATTGCAAAGTGCAATTATCACTACTGTGTACCTGCAAGCAGCTGTATTTAAAGCTGGCAATCTTTAGATACTTCATGAGTAAATACATCCTATTAAAAAATATTTATTATTCAAAAATATAAAACAAATTCTGATTGGATGGCTTAGGGTTTTTAGGGTTGGTTTTTTTTTTTGCATTCTCAATATAATATTCTAGTTATTTGATAAACTATAATTTCTTAGAAAAATGAGTTTGGATATTAAAAAAAATGAAATTTCATTCTGGAATGCATGAATACAATCCATACTCCATCAGTGGGGCTACCATCTATTTATATTAAAAAAACCCCAACATGTCGTTATGGTTTGAAGGCAAATCTGGTTTGGTCAGATGAGAAGAGCTAGAGTAACTATATAAAAAGTTTACTTAAGGATTTTGGGTTTTCTGTGTTGCCTTGTAAGGCAATACAATGTCCCACTGGAAAACTTAGAGATGCAGAAAGTCATCTGCAGGGACCTATCTACTTCTAGCACAAGGTAAATTATTGATTCCTGTTTCTTTATAGGGGAAGAAAATTTAATTTTCTTTGGAATTTCTCTAGTGCTGAATTTTTTGTAGTTCCACATACACCAACAGGTAGATTTTGACATTCTTGGAAAAGGTGTAGAACTACTTCCAATTTTTTTTTACTGTTTGTTTACAGGATCATGCCTGATGTGGGACGGTAATGTCAGGTTGCTGGAAGTGAAAATAACAGTAGATGAGACAGAACGGTGTCAGGCCTACTTCTAGCCACTAACATAGAACCAGCACAATGGGGAGTCGCAGAAATGCTACTGAAGTACCTGCAATAGAGAAAAGCCCTTATAACAGGAGTAACAAATACAGGGATTTTTCCACTGCCCCCTTGACCGTTCTGTGCAACAAACATTGCATCCATTCATTGTCCACACAGCTACAAGAATTCCACATGCTGTAAAAACACAACACTCGACACACCGTGCAGGTCAGAGATGGACGATGGGAAGGAGCCACAAGCGCCAGTCGGAAGCACACCATGCACCACGGATGCCAGTCTGTCTCACACATGCAGGCTCCTAGTCTACTGCCATTCAGATACCTCTAGGCTTTGCTTAGGGTAAAACTCTGGGTAGTACAACCATTAGCTCATTCCTTAGAGGTTGGTGTTTCTGTGGTTTTAACAAGGGGGAAAAAAAGAAAATGAAAACATTTTACAGTTTTGATAGTCTGGGGATTTGTTGAGAAAAATGGGAGCTTCCTTCACAAAATACATTCTTTGTACATATTAGAGTACAGATGGAAAAAGAACTTAAGAGACACTGAATGCTCAATATTTGCACTAATGCTCTTGGTTTGTGCTGCAATTGTCCCTGAAGTACATGAAGTAGTGTTATCAAAATTGTTCCGTGTGATGTTTCAGAGAACGTGTCCAAGTCTCCAGTGCAATGGGTGTGTTTGAGGCAGTCAATGACACTGCTGGAAGAAGAGTTTCTCATTTTAAAGCTACTGCTAAGAGCAATGCAAACATTCCCCCCAACTCCCAGAAGCTAATGAAAGCTCTGACTGAATTAAAGGAGCATTCACATTTCTCACTGTGCAAGTTGTCATGAACACAATATTTAAAATTCAGTTATTTTCATTACTGACATAATACTCAAGACTGTACGCTTTAACACCAGGATCCCCTTTCTTTGCTGTCCATCGCTAAAATATTAGTGCTGGGTCACCTGCTGTCTCAAGTTCTCCTTAGCTTATGTCCCTATTTGCCTCAGCAATGCCAAACCCAGACACACCAAAGGTGAGGATCCAAAGCAAGTCATCTCCCTTCTGACCCTTCTGGGTTCTTTTTTCAGTGTGGTTGCAACTCCTTCTTTCAGTTTGAGTTTACTGAATGTGCCTGGTGGTTCAGTCTATGACAAAGTCTATCTCACTTCAGCCATCTCTCACTGGACCCAACCACAGCTCCAAGGACTGGAAAAACAGGCAGAGCTAAGAGTCTTTGGGAAGGGGGCACAAAGATTAGAGTTCTAGGATAAAACCAGTAGGATATTATTACTATTTACTGTAAAAACAGCTGTTTCCATCATAAAGAAGATCTAAGGTTGTTATTTGGACAGCACAGAAAGATTAGTGCCAATTATAACATTAACTATGAAGGAGTCAGTTCCCAAACTCAGCTATAGAATATTATGGAATTGCTGGGAAAGAGATTTTGGAGAACTACCATGAGTATAGTGCAAAGGAAAGAAACTGAAAGGGAAAATTTCTGATCTTTAGACCTGCACCATAATGCTGGAAGGACAGAACGCCAACACAGGGTTTGCAGACACAGAGTGTAAAAATACATCCTTTTCCACTTTACCACTCTGCTTATTTCCCACCTTTTTACTACATTTATTTTTTCATCCACTTATTTAATCCCATTTCTTTTCATCCTCTTTTTTCTTTTCAAATCAGCACATTTCACATAATTTTGGCTACGCATGACAAACAGTTCATAAGAAAGCCTTTTCTGAATCACAGCAGCCTCTCATTCTGCCTGTGTGCTACATAATAGGGAATCTGGATGGGGTCAGTGCTATTCCACGACTGAAAAAGCTTTTCCCTTTGAAGGAGTGTGCCTATCAATACACAAATAATTAATACAAAACTAATGCATGGCATAAAACATGCGTTCTGAAGTGTGCATTTAGGAAAGTGAAAAATTTGTATGACTAATTTAGAGTAAATGTAAAATTCAAACTAATTATTTTGTTGCCCACGCACACACACATTATTTTTCCTCATCCACCTCGTTACCAAGTGTTGTTAAGTGACGAGACCGAGATAGGAAGAGATTGCACTCAACAAACAACACTAGCAGGGATAAATGGCAGATGAAGCCATCACTCTGGGAAGTGATACCTCATCATGCTATATTCCCATGGCCAAAAAGAAACTAGTGCATAACACTAGCACATGAATAACCCTAACACTCCCCAAAGCTAAGCAGCAAATTCTGACCTTACTCCATGTTCCAGCTACACGGAGCACTGCTACAGCACTACCAGCCACCCACGTACAGAGAATGAAGGGGAGAGGGATCATTAAACAGAAACACAAATGGAGGAGAAGAGTTCAAGGGGTGGGGGGAAAGAAAGAAAAACCCAGTTAATAAAAGGGATTAAAGGAACTTCGAATTCAATTAAGTGATGACTCAAAGTCAAAGCAGATTGCAGGTTAAAGCTGCATCTTTCTCAGTACTAAAACAGCCTTTGAGTAAGTTTCGTTTCCAGTTTTAAAGGTTTTGTTAGAAATGAAGCACGACAGAAACGTGACCCTGGTAGTCTTGTACATTGGATTAATTGAGATTTCTTGAGCTTTGGCAAAGTGCTAGTACAATATAATAGCCAAATTGGTGAAACAAATCATGTTTCGGGAAATCATTGCCTTCACTCTTTTAAAGAGAATGAAGGGAAATCAGAATTATTTTTCTGAAGAAAAGATAGAGTACAAAAGCAATTCTCTTATAGGAATCAGTTACAGGCTGCAGGGGAGTCTATACATGCTTCTGTTAAACACACAGCCATCAGCTCAAGAATCATCCATCCTTTCTCAATTTAGCAACCTTACTAATAAATTAGAGAAACCATTTCATTCTCTTCAATTTTAGAGCAATTAAGAACTCCATGCTTGCCATATGAAAGATACAGCAACACCTGCTGTAGTGGCCTTGTGGTTGAGCACACACACAAAAGGCCCCTAAATCCTTCATGTTGTTTCCACACCTTCTACAGAAAGTGGAGCAAACAGCTCTCAGAGTTTCTACTTGATCAAAACACAGACAAAACATACTCATTGGACAGAAGGGGCAAAAAGTTGGGGTGTATTTTGATGAAATGTTTGCATTTCAGATCTGATCCTGAGTTATTCCCTGTGCTGATTTTATTCATATAGCATTAACTTGGCTTTATTCTGTACCTATCCTCATGTGAAAGATACCAGCAGGATGAGCAAAGACACTGGAAACTGGATGTGTCAGCGCTAGAGGGGGTGAAGGAAGCCACTTGTGTGCTTTGTGAGGAGTCCCTGCTGTGTCAAGAATTACGCAGAGTTTCAGGTGGGTTTTGGTCTCAGTTGCGACCGCAAGCGTGGGGGCACTCATTCTGCAGAGTCATCAGGAGAGCCATGCAAACCCAGCAGCTCAGGCGGCTTTCTAGGACAGGCAACAGTTCTTGGAACACACAGAACCAAACTCCACAAAGTCTCCACCACCACTTCCATACTGGGCTGGGGTACGGTTGCTCTTTCTGAGCAGCTGGGCAGGCACACATGCGCTCGGCAGATAGCAGGGAACACAGCTCCAACCAGAGCACACCCGGTGTAGACACAGTGAAAAACTTCTTAGCACACATTATCTCAATTTATAAAAGAAACTGGGAAACAAGGAGATAGCAGCATTCAGTGTTAGTCGCAGTGTGAAGCAGCAGAAACAAACTCGGGGTGCTTCAGCCATCGGAAAGTGTTCAGCGGGAGAAGGAAACCGGAGAGAAGCTGAAACTCAGAAAAAAGGCCTTGATCCAGCTCCCACTGAAGTCAATAGCAAAGTCATTCAACTACTTCAGAGTGCTTTCCAGCAGGCTGCAACTATGCCATCCAGAAACAAGGCAAAATTCACATTCCAGGAGGACAAAAAACATGATCCTAACATAGGAAACTGCTACAATATTAACTTCTGACAACATTCTCTTCAACGTATTAGTCAGCTGCTGAGAAATTCAGTGGCATGGCCTAAACATATGAGTTTGCAGTTTGGGGGTTTAATTACCACTTTATAATTTTGCAGAGCTTAGTATTTAAGGCAATTTTCACCTTTTTAGGGTTAGACTGAAGCAGGTGGACAGGTACTGTACCAGTTAACATTAATTTACCAAGGGAAAATATTCTCCTTTGGGAAGGTTCAGCTTCAGGTGTTCTGTGCAGGATGTAATGTGCCAGTGGTTTAGGCACTGATTTACCATCATATAAAAAATAGGTGTGGCATGAAAAATAAGATATACTGAGTCTGGACTGTTATTCTACTAGTTTAAATACGGTGGCAAAATTTGGAAAGCATGCCTTAGGGAGTGGCTCTGCAATATTCTTTATACAGACAAGTGAGATACAAGGCTCACTTACTAATACAATAATTACAGTGGTTTGTGTTGAATTGTCTGGGGGGAGACTACTTCTTTAAATGTTAATATTAAACCATGCCACCAACAAAGAAAAGGTATGGTTAAATACATCAGTGGTTAAAACAAGCTAGGATGGTACAAGGAGCTTTGTTAAGACTTGTTGCAGTGGGCTTATGGAGTGTCCAGAATTGCTTTGTTATAGATGTCAAAGCAGATGGGAGAAAGTGGACACTTACTGTATAAAAGTCGTGCCATACACAACTATTATTGCTGGTTAGATTCATTTTTTTCTCTTGGCTAATGTGCACTATCAAAACACTAAAGCATCCTGAAGTGAGGTACGAGGGGAGGATAAATAGGATGGGTAAGAAGTGCAATGTATTAAAGAAAGAAATTATGCAGAAGTTCACCTGCTGTTGTCAAGATCAAGACATGGAGAAGAGCATCTGCAATAGAATAGATGGTTTAACATCAAAAAGGAACAGAAAGGGGGGAAAAAGGAATGAGTTAAAAGAAATACTGAAACACTGGAAAAATGAAACAGATTTCTAAAGCAAACACATGATCAGATACATATATATGCATTCTCCTCACACGTGGGGAAGGGAGAAGTGAGTATGGAAAACAAGCCAACGTGAACAGCCTCAGTTCCAAGTGGCCACTACCAGTACAGCAGTGAAACTGCAGGGATCTGGTTTCTCTATGGACATTCTCACACTGGAAGCCAGACACCTAAAATGCACAGCTGGATTCCAAGTAAAACTTTCAGAAGCAGATAAAGGGAATGCTGCTTGGTTTAGGTATCCACATCTAAAATGTGGGCTGTGGGATACCAAAGGGTAAGTAACCTAAGGTAATTCCTGATAGCACAATTAATCAAGTTTTTCTTTTCTTGAAATCCTCTACCAATATATTGTCCTCCACTTCCTTCCATTTCAACATGTTTCTTGTCCTCCTTTTGTTCTACAAAACAACAAATTTCAAACTCTCATTTTCACCTGTTTAGGCTCCCAGTAATTACTTAGTGTCACGTGGACAATTAGTTTTCCAATGTCCCTTTTTATTATATGGATTCCATTGCCATTTTCTTCCATTAACATGCTTTGCTATTAATGAAACACACTCACTGTTTTTCCTCACTGTAATTTTCTGAAAAAAGGCCATAAAGCTGCAGCATAATTTGCAGTCATTTAGACTTTCAGATTTAAGAAATGACTATCAGCTGGTCGCTGCCAGGTCCTGTTTCCATAACGATTTCCAGGAAATCAATATCACATCAGGAAAAATACATTATGGATTCAAAATACAACACTGGAAATACAATTTGTTTACCTTGTTAGCAAGGATCCAGCCTCCTTTTTTGCAGAAATGCAGCTAAGAATGATAATTCACATTATTTGTCACAGTACGAGCTGCCCAATCTCTCTTTCCATCAATGATTTCCAGCAAGATAAACTCACTAATAATATTCCAAATGTGTAATTTATTTCCAAGATACAAGTAGTGACATACTCTGACCCACCCATTAGTCAAACAGGGACTTCTTCAGCAAGTTATATACAAGAAATCATGATCTTTCCTCAAGCAGGAGTTGTACTGTGAGTCAGAGCTGGAAAACCTGCAGAGCTGCTGTGTATTTGCTCTAGAACACAGTACCAAGTTAATATCAAAGCACGGACCCAAAGTTCCTTCCTCACAGTGCCATGATCCTGATGACATGTCAGATTTGCTCTCTTATCTACTGTGCCTCTACACAGCTGTCAGGAAAATTCTTAGAAATATAATCTCTACAACTAATTTCACTGTATCACCAGAACACAGGTAGGAGAATATAGTTTTGCACATCATTAAGACTTTAAAAATCTTACAGTCACCCTTATCTTTACCATTAATGCATATTCTTATGAGAAATAAAAAATATGGTACTGTCAAGCAATGTCTAAATGCAGAAAATCTTTCAGTTGTGTGATTTATTGTTTTTTTTTTGCCTTCCCACCTAATAAAAATACAAATGTTCTTCCACATTGTGTGGCATGAGACTAAAACTTTGAAACATATTTGCATTTATGTAGGCAGTAGTTCTGTCTCTCACATTCCAGCAGGAAATGATAAACAATATCCCCTAATATCAGCATCAAAGTATAAAACTCTTATTGGATATTCAGGCCTAAACTTTTTGGCATAGTCAGAGATCCTTAACTTTGCTCAATATGTAAGACCAAGTAGTTTTCTGAGAAGAAGAAAATCTGATTTGCTTGAAAGGGAGTTTAAGTGCAGGAATTCATACTTTTTTCTTCAGCCAAAGTAGGAAACTATCTGGAAACTGTCAGCAGCATAAAATGACCAGGAGACCTTTATGTTGAGATTTTGAGCCCCACAAGAGCATTAGCTCTTAGGAGAGAAATATTCTTGGGGTTTCAAAATGGTTGCCAAAGACTCTGACCAAAGAACTTAGTTTTTCTTTCTTCCTGATGAAACTATCAACATATTGAAGGAATGGTTATATTTAAAATTTAAATGGATCGTTAAAACATTTTCCCTTCTGAAATTCCAGACATGGAAGAAGATTTGTTTAGTTATGCAAAGGCTGAAATACATGTGAAGTTTCACATTGAGAGAACAGCTCTTTATGAATTCATCTTTTTGCCTGGGAGTGTTACACTGTGACCCACTGTGTAGGAACACTTCCCCACAATGGGAGATCAGTAAGAACCCTACAGCAATTGGGGGTTCACCACTGGAGTGGTGCAGGGAGAGAAGTGTCACTTCTCAGATTATACAGAATACAAACTTACTACATCTGTGACAAATAAATTCCCGTCCAATACTTTGCTGATGCGTTATTTCTCAAAAGCACCATCTGAATTCAACATATTTTCAGCGTCTTGGGCAAAACCAAGGCCACGCCCTTGCACAGGACCACTGACAAGGCTTCTCTAGGGTTTCTCTGAGAAGTCTAAGAGTTTTCTCTCGTGGTAGGTAACTACTACTTGCCTGCATGCCCTGAATGTCAGCAGTGCTGCTGCCTCATAACAGCATGTGTCTGCACGTGGAGGGGAGCATGGCTGACGGCGGGGTTGTGCCTCACAAACACAGTTGTTGTTCCAGCACAGCGAGTGCAGCCATCATGAACTTGTACAACCACTTCACTTTTAAAATAAGGTCTCACAAGCAAAACTCTAGTAGTCAATGTACTTTTCTAAGAAAACAGATGCACCCCAACAGTTTATGATAATGCAATGACTTAGACCAATGTAAACAAGATCAAAACGAAGTGTTGGACAGTCTTTTTCAAAGGCTGAGGAATTGTTTATAAAGGTTTCTTTATTACAATATTTAGTGTCAGGTTAGTGTGTATATGTAGAAAGAAGAACATAGTGTGTGTTGTGTCAAAATCCACTATTTCGTATAAGGCTGCAGAGAGTGTTGCTCCTATTAAAATCAGGTATTTCATCCTTCCACTAGAATGCTGGTCATCCCAAAAGATGGGAATATCACCCATGCTTAAAAAAAGCCCCAACCAAATAATTGCACATCCATGAAATAAATGCCACTCTTCTCGAAATTATTTAGTTCATCCTCTGCACTCACAGGAAAGACCTACCTTTGGAAAAGGCAAATTTATACATCCTTTGGAAAAAATCCATAAACTCCCTAGGGTTAGACTAAGCACCAAAGCAATTTTAAAGCCTTCATACCAGCACATAAATGTAAACAGATACATACTTTACATATTAAGTATTTTCATTTCATTTGTTAGTTTTGGAGCTCATGAGAAGCAAATCCAAACAGCACTGGTCACAATCAACTATCCCACGATCAGCAAACAAACAATATTTTCATCTATGTCATGTGAGTCAAGCTGACAATATTGCTCCTCCTCTAGAGCAGGACTGCCTGTCATTCCAAATGGGACTACAGTGCTGTTTTTTAAAAGTACAGACTGTAAGATAGTAGCAAATTCATTTGAGATTCACAAAAATAATTGTGCTGTCCAGTGATGCTGTGTACACTGCCCACACAGATTAAATGCTTTTTAATTACTCCAGTTTCTTTTGAATTCATCTGCACATTCCCTATCCAATCTGATAGCAGGACACAAATGTATAATTCAGTGTGAAGACTGAAATTACTCAAAACACAGTAAGTAAGAGCATTTAAAACAAATACAGTCACAGATTTTAAGGCCAGCCAGGATAAGTTTTGTAAATATGATCTTGGCTGGGCCTGCATTTTGACCTGCCTTATGTCAGACAGTGAGTTTGCCTAATACAAATGCTTACAAAAGAGTTCAGTTGTACATGAAGAGAGAGGTCAAATATGTGCAAAGCATGTAATGTTTAGATTGCTTGTCCATTCATGTAATTTAGAAGGCAAACACTGGAGCTGGTGCTCACCTCAACTACTCCACCAGCATGGTCAGCACTGACCAACTGGAATGATTAAGCAGTTGGTGTCAATTACTACTAACTCTGAAAGGCATTGTATTTATTTCTCCATAAAATGCACACAAATGCCTGCTTGCATATGCCATTTATCATGTTCATTCCCCTTGAACTTGACTGAGGGCTCAGTGACTTGCAATTCTTTCAGTGAATAATCTTGGTACTCGAGTTTGCTTGGTTGTCAGAGCTTAAAAGATCATAACAATTTACTGGCAGCTCCAGGAGGCAATGAATTAAAATACAGCTCCTAGTTAAGCATTAGTTGAAGCTCATGTCACTGCAGGTACTCTGTTGCTCACTTTGTAGTGTAATGCTAATTGATACACTCACCCTGAATGAATAGGGCTGGAAGAAAGAGCCACATTGTCCAAGATTTCAGGGCCCAAGCTTAAACGATATGAATTCCTTTCTGCTTCTTTGGCCAGGGTTGTTACCTTGGGAAGCAAAATAACCCCATTTTACTACAATGAAAACAATCAATGAACAAAAAAAAAAATAAGATGTATTTCACATAGTAGTGCCTAAAGCATTTAAACATTTTCTTTTACAACAAAGCAGTACTAACAGCATTAAGATACTAGAAACCCTTATTGTAGCATTTTGCATTTCCCTAAAGTCATCTTATGCTAGTGGTCTCAGTGGAATAAATGTGATTTAACTAAGAAGGCATTTCCTAAATCTCTTTTTTTTTTTTTAAAACTACAAGCATGTTTCAAGGCAGTATCTTTTAGGACAACAGCTATGAGCCCATTACATCCCCCCAAACGTGTAGCACTATGTCTGTTAGCAACACTCAAATAGCAGTTAAAATGGAGAACATTAAGAACACAGTCCCTGTGCTGTATTCACACAGCTTATCCATTTATTTTGGAATAGAGTTCAACCTGCACAGCTCAGTATGCCATTAAATATGCCTGGAAAATAGAGAGATTAGTACTCAAATGAACCAAGCAGCATACACCACACATCTGACCAGCACCTTTCCCTGTTTCCTGATCTCTGCAGCCCAGAAGGGGCTCTGAGAGGTTTGCTCACCTGCTGGCTGGGGATGAGCACGGTGTCGTCGATCATGGCGCTGTCGCGCAGGTAGGAGGCGTGGCTCAGCGTGTGGGACCTGTCGGAACTGAAGGACCGCAGGCTGGGAGGTTGGTAGGATGCCAGAGCAATGCATCAGCAGCACACAGGATGTTGCAAAGGTGTCATGACAGATCGAGTGGGAGAATGAGAAAAGCGTGCTATTAGCAACAACATGCAGCTTCCAGGGGCAGCAGAGCAGTCAGGGGAAACAGTTTTACACACCTGTGTTGTGCCACTTGTCTGACCATGGGCCACAAAGCCTTTGCACTGACCTACTTGCTTCTAAATGCAGAACCTAGAGATTAATCTATGTGGCAAGTTTTTTATACTCACAAATACTTTAGATTTGGGTTTGTGGCATGAAGGTTTCCTTTTGACAAAGAGCATTCATTTCTGATAAGGCTCTTTGGAGAACTTCTCTGCTGCATCACACAAGCAAACCACTACAGAAAACCAGGATGCTCCCACCTGAAGAAAAGCTAGAATGACTCTTTCTGAAGTTTTGTTAGGACCTACTCTCACCCCTTAAACTGTAAATCAGTAAGCCTGGCATTGTCCCCTGGAAGGTACACACAGCAAGGCAAAGTGTGGCCAGCCACAAGCTCCTGTGTAAAACAGAATCTTCCTCTGAATCGCAACAGCATCTGCAGGGAGACAGCACCAGTGTGAGCACTGATCTCACTGTAAGTACACACAGCTCTACACAGCACTGGTTGCTGTAGCAATGAGAGGTGCAAGGCAGTAAATAAGCTGCTTCCAAGCTCTGGCTCAGAATGTAGCTGCAGAATCCACCAGCAAAAAGCAAAAAAAAATAGACAAATAACACACCACAGAAGGACATATTGAAGTAAATGGGGTTTCTGCTACCAAATAGCACAAGTTTTGACCTTTTAATATTCACTAGCTGCAGTATGACAACAGTAATTTTTAAAACCACATCATCCACCTTCAGATGTTGTGTGTGTACTCTGATGTTGATGTAGACCTTGAGGAATATTGCACTTCTAACTGAAGGAAGCAGTTTTGTGTTCCTGGCTTACACATCCATGAGTAGTGCTGTTAATGACTAACATGCCAGAAGAGAACAATAGGCCATTTATCCAGATGCACAGAGTGTTAAGGGATAATTCATTTTCAGCAGTTAGTGATAAAAGTCATGGGTTCATTACAGACATGAGTTTCAAAAGCTTTAAGTGCATATCAAATACCGTCTGATTCAGACCATAGCCTTTTTTAACAATAGTTACATTCACTCCATATTTTTGATCCATTTATAGAAGCAAATGGTTCTTATTTTTATTAGAAATATATGACATTGAAGAATAATCAGTGTTGTTGATCATTAGCTTATACCAATGGCCTGCTCAGCATCCCAGGTGGATTGTACAAAACTGGAGGCAAAGATAGGTGTTACAGAACTGCCAGCCTTCAGAAAGCCTTGAGAAAAAAGCAAACCAAAAATTAACATGTTTTCTCTGGCTGAGGAACAAGCCTCAGTAGCAGACCCCATTTACCACCATTATCCTGTGTTCATTTCCATGTTTGACACTTCCAGAAGCATTTTGCTGAGCCATGCAATGCTCGTGAGAGAGTCACCATCCAAGCTGTATGTTCTGCTGTTCAGCTAACACAATGTCCTGGACAGATACCAAACGAAGGGAAGTCTGAACTGCATTTGGCTGGTTCTCCCTAAGGTGATTCTGCCCATCCTCACTGCTACTACCACCACTACGAGTAGCCCAGTGCTATTCACTGTGTAGCAGCTGTACATAGTCTCTAATAAATACATCAGGGAGATGGGATTTATCTGCAGACAGGCACTCATGACTGAGGGACTGCAGGTAGTTTTAGTATAAATATATAGTATGGTATAATACATAGTTATATATATTATATATATAAATTCTCTGCTACAGTAAATTTCAGAAGTAGTGCTCAGATGGCACTGCCCAATCAGTGCATTGGATCAGCTCAGTGAAGAGCAAACCAGGAGTTTAAAGGTCTGTGCCGCTCAGACTTAGGAATAAAGGTACTGGTTGAAATGACAGTCCCCTTCTGGACTGAACACAGGATTTACTGTTTGTTACTGCCTTAAGCATTCAGGAATTCTACTAAATATAAAAAAGTCTACCTAAATCAGACACAGGACCAACACCTAAACGCAGATTCTCCTCAATAAATTGATAAATCTGAAGTCTGAAGGGTTGTGGGACCAATAGCACTCAGCCCCAGAGACAAATCTGTGGAACCCAGGAATGCTGCAAAGCTCCTGGAACCTAAGAGTGCCTCTTGCCCGTGTGCACAGGCACAGATCACCCACCTCCAAGCCCTGAATAAGGCCCTGGTGGCATCCAGAAAGTAGGACCAGCATCCCCATGCCAAGTTTCTAATCTGCTTGACTAAGGGACTTGCAGTGCACACCCACTTCCCAGCCTAGACAGAGACCTAACCAAGTTCTAGTCCAATTGAGCATCTCTCTTGTTTACATGTAAGTGGATATTTGTGGATATATGCGCTTTCAGAAGCTGAGAAAACACCCTGGGGTCACTGAAAACTGTATAAATCAACCTTGAAAATGTTTCTCAACAGCAGCATCATTCCTTTGGTTCTCCAACTCAACTTTCTGCATACAGCAGGCCTCCAAAGTAGATGAACAGAGTACAGGTGCCATAGGAGGAGATGGACACAACAGGTGCTCATGCTATGTAATACCTACCTGGGCATGATGCTAATGAAAGCATATGGAAAAGAAAAATGAAGGGGAGAGAGAAATAAAATAAATAGGGAAGATGGTTACAAATAAAAAATACATGGCTTTAAATCAAATTGTTTAATGCCTAAGATTACATGAGTCTAGACTACTAATACTATCTTGCTTTACTGACTTTCCTGAAAAATCAAAGTCATTATAATGCAACGAAAATCACATTAAAAGGAAATGCAAAACAACTGAAGCAGTCTCTGTGAAAATTCTTAAAATCAGTAACCTGAAGGTGACAGAAAATGAGACCATGGAGTTAGAAATGTCCTTCTTTCATTATTTCCCCCTTTAGGATTTTGCTGCATATCAGTACACTTTTGCTTGACACAGAATTTGAGATAATTTCCATACAATACAAAATAAACCATATCAGTGACATGTCAGTGAGAATCTACTGAAATCCACTGACAAGATTTAAAAGCTAAAATGTTTTAAGTTTGAGCTTAAACTGTCTTAACACTTGCCTACACAATCATTTCTATACAACATCTTAAAACCTAAAAATCTCCCAAACTTTGTTACCATTCAAAGAATAAAAGGTTTTGATTTCAGGCATTATGATGCAGTTCATCAACTTCCTCTGAGAGTTAAAAAGCCACACAGTCACTTTGTTTTCAGAGGACTCACTGTCTAAAAACCAGAGACTCCAGGCTTGCAGGACCTGAATGATGGGATTTACACATGCTGTGAGGCAAACCAAACTGTTTCCTGACATCTTTTGTTCCAAAAGCAATTCCCAGCCTACTCAAGTAAACAGATCGGATCCTACCGGTTCCACTGAGCTTCAGAAATGCTGCCAGAATAACGACCAAGACTGGAAAACGAGGTAGCTTCAAAATTCTGTTGCCAGGATTTCAACTTTTTTTCTTTTATTCCCTTTAGTATACCCCAGTTCTAAAGGCAGTGAGTCTGGAGACAGTGCTGATTGCACTCAGGAATGCCTGGGTGGCTGTTCTGAACTAGAACTGTGGGAGTTGATCTGCCAGCTTGAGCCTACCCTTATGCTCACTAATGAAGGCTTTCCTTTTGGGAAGGGAACTCCATATTTTTTGTAGACTATAATGACACTTTCAAAAAAAAAAATTTAAATCAAAGCTGAAGGCATTACCATTCCACAAAGATATCTAGGCTAAAGTTAAACTTGTTAGATATACGCAAATCACATTAATGTTTCTATTTTATTATTATTACTATTATAGTTGTGTCAGTAGAAGGACAATTCTTCTCTTTCTTGCTAATCTGACCGTGAGGAACCAGAAAGAGTGGATGTGCTTGCAGACAATACACTCACTGCCAGTCCAGTGCAGAATTATCAAGCCCATTGCCCCTCTCCTGATACCTTGAGCCAGTAAACCACTCCAAAAAGTCAGCTCAACTGATGCTCAAAGCCCCTGTCCACCCATCCCATAGCTCATGGCAGCAGGAGATGAGGGTGACCACACCTTCCTCCTGCAAAGTGGTGACTGCCACGCTGCCACACCAAGTAAGCAAATGTTGACCAGCACACCCCAAGCAGAGAGACCCTGCAAAAGGATTTCCCACACTTACAGCAAATGAGTGCACAAGTATCATGAGAGAAGTGATTTATCTGGGCAGGTACCTGTCTGAGCGTCCTCCTTCCAAGCTGTACCTCAGGTAGTTCATTCCATCTAAGAACTGGCTGCTTGGCAAAGAGTCATCTCCCAGCTCCCGGAGGTCTTCTGGCCTGAGGTACTCCCCGCCATCTCCTGTCATTGTGTCATCACCTGCAAGTCAATAGGCACACACATGAGTTTGATTCCACTGGCACCTCAGGATCTAACAGCTGGGTGGCACAATGAGCAGGAAGGCATTTTCCACTCAGGAAACATTGCAGACCACAAGCAATTAATGTATTTAATCAAACTGCCACATCAAGCAAGATATTTTGAAAAATAAAATTAAAATCAAGGTGATTAATCAATTAGATTCCATACATTTTTGCTGTTGCACACACTGGCGAGGAGCACATTTCTTTGCTATGCCCTAAAGTGTGGTCTTTCTGTTCTTTAATCCATTTCAGCCTTCTGGACACAGCTATGCTGTATCCTGACAGCTCATGGTTAAATATCCCCACGCATTTGACTGTAATCTCCGTGTTTTCAGATGAAAACATGCTTTCTGTGGCCTTATGCCTTAGAGTTACAAAGGCTGATTTAAACTCTCTACTATCCAAACCATACATCATACAAGGCTCTGTCACCCATATTCCAACATCTTTCTGTGATCAGCAACAACATTGATATTTCTAGAACTGGAAATAAGCTCACTTGCATAGATGGGAATGATCATGATTTGTAATGAATCCCAGCCTAAACGATCATTTGCTATCTGACACAGTAACCTTTATGCATGTACCCTGGATAATGAAACTGAATCCTTTTATTTTAAGTCAGAATTATTTTCCCCAGGAAATTCTGTCTATATGAAGTCACAGTTTGCTTTACCCCAGCAGACTAACAAAACAGATTCCATTGCCAAGCAACATGTAGATATTTCCTTTCATTCCCACTTGCAAGACACTTCCTCTCCACGGTTTCTGCCTGGATATTTCAGTCATTTTCCCGCTGGTAAATCACTGCAGTGTGAGCTTGCCAGAGGCTTGGTGGGACCCACACAACATGACCCCAGGCCACCAAGAGCTTCAAGCCTTCTCATTTTCAAGGCTGTGTGGGCAAACTGAAGCTCATCTTGATGCTTGTTTTCACAAAGCAAATCAAGTTATTTTCTCTAGCTTGACATTGCAGCTAAGAAATAATAAATATTTGTCATCTAAAATTAAGTTAACTTTGGGGGGGTGCTAAGATTTTTATACATACACAAATACTATATGTAAAAATGAGTCTTGAATCTTTTCAGTATAACAACAAAAACTCTTGAAAATTCCATCTGCCCACATTAAGAGGGAGAAACTGGGCACAGTTTCACAGAAAACAATAAAATGCATTTAATCATTTCATGTTTCCTGTCTTCTGACAGATGATGCCTCCTGTTTCCTGGGAATGTCACATTAAAAAGCACAGGGCTTAGTGAAAACTTGGAAGATATTGAGGCAATGCTGTTAATCAAACAGTAAAAGGAATTTCAAGTTATATTTCAAATAAACTAGATAATTATAATCATGCCAGACATTCCATTTATAATAGAAACAAAGGCAAAATCTTTACAGTTTTCATCACACCCACAACCTTTAAAAAAAAATCCAAAGTGTACTCTGATTTCAGCTTTGGCCTCTCATCTGAGAGCTGTCAGTAGCAGGGCTAAGTGGCAGTGTTTGATGTGATGGGACATGTGCAAACAGTAACCAGAGCAGGCACAGACATCTCGTGAGGGAACTGCCCCCATCCCCTGTGCCCTCCCTCCCATCTTCCCTTCTGGAAATGAATGCCCCAAACATGCTGTGCCTCCTAGCATATGGAGAGAAAAAAAGAGGTGTTTCACTCGAAATGGTTGCATGTTCAGCTGACCAAGGGCTTCCTGACACAGCAGATCCCACCAGATGGTCGCTTTCTGGTGATACAGGAACTGCCCTTTTTCATCATGCCAGAAACAATTCGTCTGCCATCTCATTCCCCATCAAACTCGTGCCAGGAACATTTCCACCACTTACTAACCACTTTGTGACAAATATAACCCTTGACACGGATGCTCCATGGTTTGCTGTTGCAATATATGAATTGGCAAAACTGTAAAATACAACTACTGTACAAGAATTGCTCTGGAATTGTTTCTCACAAAACAGAGAAAATACAGAGAAAAATATAGAATAAAATAATAAAGGAAAGAAATTGCTCTTAATAGGTGTTTTTAAAGTCAGATATAGTTATATGAGTTTGCCAAAATTACAGTTTTCTCTGCAGCATACAGATATGTCTAAAGCTCACCATAGAAGCGCTACAGATGGAGAAAGGACAACTATAGGCAAATCAAGGCAGTGACAAATTTTATGGAATACATATTCTCTAACTGCATGGTTTCTCTGACACTTTCTTTGGACACTTGCATCTCCCTAAGTCAATCCTCTATTTAGCAGCCCACACCAGAAGCTTCCCTGGATTATAGCTTGGCTAATGCTTTAACTTCGCTTATTTTTGCCAGTCAGGAAAGTGGGGTTTGACACGTGGTTTCAGATATTGATACATGACTTAAAATGAATCATCACGTCAGCTACTGGGAGCTCAGGGCAGCACTCACAGAATGGCAGAAGGTGAAGCAAGTCTCAAAAAAGAGAAGTGCACTTCTACTCTGGAGGACCTCTGGGGAAGAAGAGACATCTGGATTTTGTTTTCTTGAATACTGACCCATTGCAAAAAGAACTCCAGTACTTGATAGGTGGTTACTGTGGTATTTAGGAAGTTGCTATGTTGGATCTAGGTAAGAAACAATAAAATAACTGCAAACTACCCCTACATCCCCAAGTCAAGGAGCTTTACTTCTGTAAGTCAGCATCCCTCGGTTACATTTAATACTGCTGAATACAACGTGCTTTGTTTAGAGGATGAATAAACTCAGCGGTGCTATTCTAAATGTGCTGGGTTTGAATGGGCAGCAACAGCAATGTAAGTCGATTAAGAACAATTCCTGGCTGCAACTTTAACTTCCAGATTTAATTAAGGAAATTAAGTTTTCCCACTAGTTCAGGTGCTTCTTTGGGAGGAATTCAGGAGGAATTCAGGAGGAATTACGTGCATATACAACAGCAGTGGATTCTGCCCAGACTTAGTTGCTCATTTCTCACACATAAGCAGCAGCATTAGCTGCTCCATGGCCACGTGTGGGTGCACTCAGGAAATTCATTGTTGTATTTAAGCACTGTGGGAGTTTTTCCTTCTGATCAGAAATCTGATGCAACCAGATATAGGATCAGCTGTGAACTACTTCCTGGAATCCAAGGTCACTACAACGCAGCAGTTCACAGATACATCTTTTCCACCAACTCTTTGCACACAACCACCTTTGTCTATCCCTTCTCTGCAATTGCAGTTTGGTGTGAATTAACTTTCCTGGTTGCCATCTCAGGCCATGCTGCTCCTGACAGCGTTGTCTCACCCTCTATTTCATCCTTTCTATTCCCTTCTGCCTACAAAAGTTACCTGTCTGGAAAATAACTCATCAGGACAAAGAGATTCATTTTCAGACAGTTCTCTGGGCTGGGTCACCACATGGTGAAATGTTTATGCTGCCAGAATGGAGGATGTGGGGTAGCATGGTTAGAGCTCGACAACTTCTGCAGCAACCAGAACTTGGTCTCAAGCAGACAGTGAAACTACAACTTTTGAAAATGAACTGGCAATGAGGAGACTCAAAAAGGAAAAATGAGCACTCTCGAACATCCTGTTTTACTGGTTGTATTCTCTCTCTATAGCACTGCACTTACTGCACTATCTCCCATGGGAGTCTCAAAGATAAACCACTGGTTTATCCACACAAAAACATTGAAGAAGAATCAGTGGGATTCTTGATCCACTCAAGATATTTTAAAATAGGCTACACAGAGCAGGACCTTCCATACCAAGCTGAGCTGTCTGATAGATATTTGTCTTTTATTTTATACTGCTAAGACTGGATGTTAACTTTGTTTTCAGAATATGAAACTATATTAACAACATGATAGCACACAATTATGCAATATAACTACCTTCCAAGCAAAATGCAAAATACTTATCATCAGTGATGAACATGCTACACAATGGGACCTGAAATACTTTGCTCAAGTACTCTTGTGTTCAACTTGATAATTACATAAATACAGCTGGCAGTTTTATTATATATTATATATGTAATAAATACATATAAGTAAATATAAACATTATATTTATTGTATTATAGAACTATAATAGCAGCACATCGATTTATTTCAGAACATGTTGTGTCATTTGAAAGAACACAGCATCACAGAAACCTTACTGCTAGCCTCTAATAAAGCTTCACCACCACAACGAGGTTCATCCTCTCTATGAAACAAGTTCTGCAGCCTTCCTGTCCCCAGCTATTTTAAGTGACTGTGGCAAGCAGTGTCCACGATAGTTCTTGCAGTGAGTGTTAATTCAAAGCACAGGAGAGCATTAGTCATGCGGGACAGCCCCTTCAAGTTGTGCCAACACACTCAAGATATAGTTAATATATCTGAGCCTTTCTGGCTTCCCTTCTTCCTCCCACCTTTCAGGAAACACACACTCAGCCACACTTCAAAAGTAGCAGAGAGGAGCAGTGTTAGACACCCAAATTATGCTGTTTGAAGACAAAAAATAAACCAAACAGTCTGAGTTAAATGAAAAGAGAAAGTCTCTGGGTCTTACTCCACGAACTCCTGCTAACAGCACCCGTGCCACTATACGCTTCCCCATCACTGAAGGGCTCCTCATCAGAGTGTCTAAAGGCTGTACAACACACCAATTGGTTTGAGAAAAAGGAACACCCTGGATTAATCCTGTAGAAGCAGGAAGACATACTAGGCTTTGTGGGTTTAAAGATGATTCAATGGTAGATCAAAAGACTGGGAGAAAACTAAACAAGGTGAAAATAAGGCAATAAGCAATTTAAATGCAATTCAACATAATAATTACACAAGCAGTTGAATGTTTCTTAATCAGAGACAAAGGAGCAAAATAATTTCACTGGTCATGATGCAGCAGAAAATAATTGACTTTGAATCACACTTGTTTGCTTTTGCATTTTAAAACAAAAAGTTGCATCAAGAGCCTAAGCACCGTATTTTCTCAAGAGTGTAACTCATTTATCAGCATAAATCCCATTTCTAAAAGCAATAGAAGTACTTGTAATAAATTAATGCCATTAACTTTGTACACCATTTAGAACCACAAGTGCATCTGTGCTCTTTGTGAAAGAATAATACCAACCCTGTAACCTGAGTTTCCAGATTCCCGGGATTTTCTGGGAACTACTCACTCTACAAATCATTTGTGCGAAATAATAACAACCACCATAAAATGGTACACAAAGGATATTGTAATATTAACACTGCAGAGTGTAAAAAGGAACATAGAATGTCCTTTCAAATGTGTTCATATTTATTAATACTGCTGTGACTAAAATTTCTAAGAAGATACTTGCAAATTCTCAGAAAATGAGGGGTTTAGGCCATTTCTGCAATTCTGAGCTGTATAAAAGTGTGGTATTTTATCACACCCCCAAAAGGTCAGAGAAATTTCCTTGGGATGTATCTAAGTGGTGCAACACACCCCTGTGTGTACATCCAAGGGCCTCTGAAAGCCAAGTGCCAAACTTATCAGCATGTTGTTACTCTGTATCACACCATGTGTATCCTTGAGCCCCCGTGCCAAAAGCTCCCCCAGGGGAATGCTCTCCTCACCCTCCACCTTATGCATCTTCTTACACAAATGTTTCCAATTAGGTCAAATTCCTGGATATTTGTATCTGATACAGGTGGCATGGATCCAAAATTTTACTGCTCAGGTTCCTCTTTAAGAGAAAGCCAACTTTGGGACAGCTCTAGAGTGAAATTTTAAAGCCTGGAGTTGGGAAATGGTCTCATTTGCCAATTTGATTCAGATAAGCTTTCTCTGGGAAAGATGTATGGGCCCAGGGTTTTGCTTTGTTTCAAATTTTGGCATCTTTTTACAAATACCATAATGATTACATCATGAAAAAAGTTCATCACAAGCCCAGCAAAATGAAGATGGCAGAGTAGTCAAGCAGCTTCTCGAGCCTATATAACAGGTTACATGGGTGATATGGAAGAGGAATTTAGCAGTCACTCACCTTCTTCATCTGACACATCCAGGACCTCAGTCATTGTCTCGGGTACATTGAGCTTGTGCTTCTCTGTTACAGTCTGCAATCACAGAATCATCAGTCAGAGCAGCAAAGTTTACAGCAGGGAATTTTAACAGAAAGCAGTGGGATGTGCTGAGGCATTTCATAATGTGTTTCCCCTTCCCCTTTCTTTTTCATCTTTATTCCAGAAGCTCCTACTCTCAGCACTGCATAAGGTAACATTTCTTCAGGCAGAAAAGTACAAAAACATAAGATAATCAGCTGAGCAGAGGAATAAAATTTATTTATAAATGGTGCATGTAGAACAATTCAGCTCAGTGTTTCCAAGATGATTTTAAAATGAATTAGGTAATGTCTACAGAAGAGCTTCAGAAAGTTCTATGGGGCATATGGAAATTATTAAATTGTAAAGCATTTGGAAATGAAGTTATGAATGATGTGAAATTCCTAAACTAAAAAAAGATGTGAAGGATTTATACAGACCACTTGAAACATTTCTCCCCCTCCCAAGAAAAAGGTGACTACAGTGCATATTAATTATATCCTTTTCATAAATCATGTCTATTCCCCCTAAGCATGTACACATCAGAGGAAAAAAATTGTTTGAAGATTCTTGTGCACCTAAAAGCTCAAACTATTGTGAATCAAGGCAAGTATGGACTGAGGCACAGTGGGAGGATTCTGGTTAAACATGAGAGCACAAAGCAGGAAAATACTGGAAGTCTGTTGGGTTGGTTTTTTAAATATTATTTTATCTCCATAAATGACTTCTGGGAGGAAACAGAAGTTGTCCAGGGGTGCTGAATCAAGAATGGGGGCATCCTTTTAGCATCCAGATTCAGACTGGAGAAGGAGAGGAGGAACATTAATAAGAGAAACTGTAGGAAGTGCAAGATGGGAAAAAGTTGCCTGCAGGAAACTCCTCAGTGTGTTATGATAAAGGGGACAAAATGCCAAGGGCTTCAAAAAGAGCAGTGATCAGAAGTACCCTGGTCACAACCAAAAAGTACCAATTTCCCTGGCTCCTCCCAGCCAGGCTGCAGAGCTGCAGAGGGCAGCTGGCCCTTAAGGATGTGTGGGGGTATAGGTGCCCCTCTGGCATGGAGAGCAGTGCCAGGAGGCCACGTGTTCCCCCTGAGAAATCCCCTGAGGCAGTGCTCACTCCCTGCTACAGGTACCATCTATCCTGCAAACATTAACTTTACATGCAAAGGAGAGAAACTGTTTCGGAGGAGGGAGAATTAAATCAGCCAAATCCTGATCCCCTTGTGCAATATTCTTTTGGGGAAATGCCCGCTGATAGCAAGCAGGGAAGTCAGCAGCAGCTTTTGTTGCACAAAACTTACTAGTTATTTCCTGAGCCTGTCATGTACTTCTCTGTTTCTAACAAACTGACAAAGCCAGTATTCTTGCCAGTATTGTAAAATACTGCACTTTCATAAATAACTACCTTACCAACCTTGCAATTACTTTGGAAATTAGTTTTAAAAGTCTGCTTTACGCTTCTGAAATCTATTTAACTCTGACAGCAGTTCCAGTTTATCCTCCTGAGGTACAGGGAAAGAACAATGTCCTTTGCTTCAACTGGCAAGCCCAATTAGGCTCCTAAATTCATTCTTCCCCATGAGTAAAAACAACTAATTATTTCTGTTGCAGCAGAACACATGTTCAGGGTCGCAAATTAGTTTATATTCACCGAATGTCCCCACCACCAGCACTGACTTTTCCCCTGTATTCCCATGGCTTTCCTGGGATAGAAGTGTCAGGCAGCAGTGGGGTGACAAGGCCAGCAATGACAGATGGGGAGGTGCTGTCATTCAGGTGCCACTGACTTTGTCTCTTCAACACCAGAGTTAAATAAGTTGAGTAATCAGCTAAGTTAAAGCACAAGCTACAGGTAGAGAGGGTCATTGTCCACTTTTCTACCACACAGATAACCAAGGATTATGGACCACTATATCCATCTATTCATTACTTAAGTTTTTACAGGCCCCCATATAAAATCAGTCCAGTCTCCAAGGCTGATTATCTATTATCTATTTACAGGAAAGCAAGTATACTTTATTGACTTCCTGGTTTTCCCATCAATAAGAAAAAATTGCTTCATAATTTAACAAGTGAAACAAACCTTGGAAAAGAGATTCAAAAGAGTGTGCGTGCACATGCACATTACAGAACAAAAAATCTTCAATGCCATCTTTAGAACACTGAACTCAGCAACAGTCATTAATTCTACATTAATTCTAATCCCAAAAACTTCTGTTAGGAATTAATGTTTTTACAGGAACTTCTAGTGTGATATTAGATTTTTTTAATTGATAGGCACATAAAAAACCCTCAAAATCTAAAATCTCTATCCAGCCTCAAAATGGCCCACATGGAAAATTGCTCAGTGTGTATCTCTCAAACTCCCTTAGTTTAGTGCCACTGAGAATTCTATGTGTTTACTTAAGGTTTTTGTAATTTAAGCCTTTCATTGTAAGGCCAGATTTTCATTGGGTGGCATAGAATAATTCTGATATAAAATTCAGGTATGCACACCCTTATGTGCTTTCAGCAATGACTGACAGCAGCATACTGCAAACAACCTGAAAGCTCCTCATATATTCATCCATCCACAGGAAGGCTGTGCTTGTTTGTATAAATGGCCCCAAACTTAATTGCACAGCAAACCTCTAAAAGTCCAGTTTATTCTTATTTCCTCCCTGCCCTCTAATCTTCCAGTAAAAAAAGTGCACTTTATTCTCTCTATTGATATATATTCATGCAGCTCCACTAATAACAGCACTAATGCAAGCAAGAGGAAGATTTGTTCCAAGTTAGAGCAAAGAAAGGCTTTGGCACTGGAGACCTTTCCCTCATCTCAAGTGGCAGTGACTTGCATATCAATCACGAATGGGGCTGTGTAACATCCCTGGTGCTGTGCTCAGCCCTGCCTCAGAGAGTGAGGTAGCTATGGTGACAGCACCTTCTCTCCAGGCTCAGTGCTGCACTCAGGTCTGGCAACACCAACCTCACCATCTGGAGAACCTGAGCGCAGGGAGCACCTGCTACTCAGCCCTCCATTGCATTGTTCTAAATGATTCCTCATCAACATCCCCCTCTCCAAACACCACCATTCCACACATCCCTAAGGGACAGGGGTTAGATGAATTCATAGCTGGAGAATCTGCTGAGTTTATTGAGGGCTCCCACCTGACTTTTAAAGTATGCAGACACAGATCAAGATTTCAGATTTCTCTTATGAGCGAGCACTAAAGGTCAACTCTGCAAGTAAATTCAAGTACTCGATTCAGCCCTACACCTCAGGTATCTGGTAGAAAAAACCATTAATCCTCAATGTTTAAAGAAACCACTTATCTAAAGTAAACAACTTGCATGTGTCTGGTCATAGTGCAATTCCTATTATTTCATGGATCTAATACTTAAATGAGACAATGTCCAAGGCTGCACAGTGAAACGCAGTGGAAATGAGAAAGGAAGTGACTGCTTTTATCAAATAATAAATGAAAAATCTGTGCCAGGACACAGCATGGAAGTTGTCACAAAGGTGTCCTCTGGAGTTTAAAAATATAAGAACTGAAGTTTCTCAAGAAATTCTCCCTATGTTTCATTTTCCTAAACTTCTGATTAGATACATATGTGTTTATGCACGTATATGTGTGATGTGCTATACAATTAAACAAGAACATGAAGTAATAAAAACAGAGATACACAGTCTTTATTAAGAGACTTCTGGAATTACGCCGGAATTCCTTCTCCAAACCTGACTCAGCCTCTTTGCAGGTCATTAATAAATTATGACTTATTCTATTTGTAACCTTACACTATGTTATCTTTACTGCATCTTCCTCAGTTCATATCAAATGGGACCTGTAGTCAGCATGCAACAAAATCAAAATTATTTTCCCATTTCTTTATAAGAGATTTTGGATTTCTCTTCTTGTAACCCTTTCCATGACTGAGCAGTGGCATCTTTTTAGTGATCTGTGGATTCTTACAGCTCTGAGCTCCTAAATGTCATCTAGAGCTGATGGGGTTTCTAGACCACTAAACTTGCATTAAAAAAATTAAAAATCAAATAAAATGATTAAGCATGACCTTACAGTAGTATTTAAAAAAAATGCAGCAAGCAAGACTGAAATTAAATCTAATTTCTTAAATTATGCACTTTTTCTAATGTTCTCCCTTCCTACCTTCTATGACACTTGTAGATGGGAAGTAAAAGTGCAAGAAGGGAAAACCTTCTCCTCTCAGGGTGTCCAAATAGATCAGCTCTTCCTGGCTTAAAGCTGCAGTACCACCTAGCTATAATATTCAGCACACACCATTCACAAACTCTGATGTCAAAAGACAGACTCCAAGAGCGTGGGGCACTGAGAGGAATGAGCCCATAAGGAAAGATCCCTCTGCATTTTGGAAAAACAGGATCTGATTGAACTGGAAGTGACTTGAGTAAGAAGATGATAGATGTGATTCACAGCCATCCAGTGAGCATCATTAGGTTGGCTCCAGGCCCTGACTGGTGCAGTCCAAATGTAGAGATGCTGCAAGGATTGAGCCTCTGGAGGTGTCAAAAGTGTGGAGATGTAAGGTCAGATGGGAAAGGAGAAGTGAAAAGAGACACAGAGAAAGAGGACAGGATCTAAACAACAATGCACAAACTTCTGGAAAGTTTGAGTTTGCAGCTCAGACCCAGGTCTAGAAACAAGTTTTACTCTGAACTGTTGTTTTCCATCGGTGTGCACATAGATTTTATTTCCTAGCTCAGGGGAGCCTGTTGCCACACACACTTCCACATAAGATACACCCAAAGCACTGTAGCAAAAATGCAAGAGAGGGGGAAGGGGGGGTGGGGAGCTAAAACTCCCCAAACAAAACAGGAAAGGAAAGAGATGCAGAGAGCTTGAGGGAAGTGCAGAAAGACAAGACTCTGAGTAAAGAAGAGCCACATTCGAATGCATGTGCAACTCACAGTTGTGGTGGTGGTGATCTCCTCCGTCACAACCTTCAGCGTATCGACCACGGAGATGTATCCCAGGCGCCTGGCGATGGCTAAGGCTGTGTTACCATTCTGAAGGGAAGAGAGGGGGGAGAGCGCGCTGAGAGAGAGGGAGGATTGTGATGTGAACCAATGAGATCACTCTCCACGCTGCATGAGCCAGCATTTCCATCCAAAACAAGGCACAGCCTAGGAAAATCACGGCTTTTTTACCGTTACATCTGACTCTGTCTTTGTAACTTCTTTAAGACTATAGCCCCAATTGCCATGGCAACACAACACACTTACATCTGCCAGCGATTCCGAATACTACAGCGCTGTATGGTTTAACCCTTCAGGGCTCACACTTCACCGTGTCTTGCCTGCATAAGTCTGGGGTTTATTTTGCAGAACTACTCTTCTAAAAAGTAAAAAGTATTTTAACTTTTTACAGTTTCACTCCCACTTGAAACTGTTACACCTCTATCAGATACAATTCCTTACCTGGGGGAATACGAAGTTACAGCTATGTTGTGCACATACACTCCTATTCCTCCCATTCCTTCATACAACAAAAATGTACTTCCAGTAACAGCTCACAAAAGCTAATGATTTAATAAATACAAACCACAAAAGGCTCGGGGGTGAGGAATAAATCACATTTAAATACATTTATGTGCAGTTTGAATGTTCATAACATATAGAGACATGCCATTCATCAAACGGACACTAAAATAATTTAGCAAGAGCTTAGGCCTATTTATCCACATTTCATCTCCTGGAACACTGGGAGTCCACAGTCTCTGTGAAACTGAGCCTGGGGAGGGGAGCAAGGGATGTGCTCCACGGTGCTTTGTGAAGGGTTCTACACAGAACTGTTCCATGCCATTTTGCACTGAACCAAGGGACAGCATGCTGGCCTCCTGAGGAATCGCGGACTGTCCCTGTACTGCTCTTTGCATGGAAATGATTTCTCTTGTGCAGGGTTTATCAGCCTGAGGGTTCTCTCTTCTTTAGCAACAACCTCAGGTATCTATAATTTAAATTCTTCCCTATTAGTCTACCTCAGCCACCCTGAAGCAACACAGAGTTTGTGGATTAGAAGCAGAACAGATTAGCATCTTCACAGCACAAATAATTTGACTCTTACTGTCACTTGCACATTAGCTGCTCATATACCACTCCCATATCTCCCTGCCAGATGTCTCAGGTTGAAATTCTCTCTTATCTCAAGCCAGAGATTGCTCTGTGTGGACAAGGACAGGTCGAGTATCTGAAGAAGCAGCCAACTGTGCAGCAAATACACATCCCTAAGGCTGCTTGGGCTTGGGTTAGATCTGGGCGGGACAGCCCCAATGTGAGGACTGAAATCAAGACAAGAGACCCCCAGATGAACACCCCAAACAGTACCCACAGTGGCAGAAGCTGACTACAGTGATCTCTCACTTGATAATCCAGTGCACAAACTGGTATTTTGGATAACTTGCACACAAGATTACTCCGTGTGATTGTTCCAGGACCAAACACAGCGCCAATGCTGATTTAAGCACGTACACTAAAGGCATAGGGAAAACTGATCCGCTCTGGGGAATGACAGGAGTTTTGGACACTCTGGCAGTGTTCTAATGATTACCCAATTAGAGGTGACTAATAACAACATCAACGTGAAATAGGACAGCCGCATTCCTGGCTGGCTGACTACGGAGAGGGATCTGTGCCAGGACCTATTGACGGTCTTTGAGGAGGGATTAACTTCACCGAGTTCACTGAGGTGAACTCAGTAAGAACCTGAAACCAATCCAGTGGGTTGAGGGACAGAAATTTGGGTCTAAACTAAACAACAAAAAAACTCAACAGGTTCTGAGCAGTCCTTGATTTTTATGGAATATCCTTCTGGAGATATCAATTTCCAGAGAGAAGTGTTAAGGCAGAGGGAAACTGAATGAGCCTGGCACAGACAGCTGTGGCCAGCCTGATCCTGCAGCTCAGGAATCTGTTTCTCCGCCTCACGTTTAGCTTAGGGCATAGTTAGGTTGGATGTGAACTACCTTAAGAGGATAAAGAAGAGCAGAGGAAATTACATTTCCACATATGACAACCAGCTGCATGAGGAATACTTTCACCAAAACAACAGCTTGCTCTCGAGCCCTAAGGAAGGACAGAAAACAGGGAAACAAGTTCCCATGGCACACCAGACTTACCGTGGTGATGGCGTTGGGCTTGGCCCCGTGCTGCAGCAGAACGTTGATGATGTGAGTGTGGCCTTGCTGAGCAGCCTGGTGAAGAGGGGTGTACCCATTCTGTTATCCACAGCGGTGACAGCAAAAGCAAACAAAGAACAAGAACCGATCATTAGAGCAGACATTTCACTTTGCTTCCCTCTGCTCCTTTGGAGACATCTCAAACATAAACTATGACACTAATCAACACAAAAACAATAAACCTTCAGTAATGATGATTCTCCTTCCCCAAATTAATGAAAATACAAAGGAAGGTAGTATTCTTATACAAAAATAATTTCTCTCACAAAAAAAGAAATCTATGAAAAGACATTTTTTCCCCATTTTCTAAATCAGAGGAAGGAACAATGAGAAACAGCAAAGGCAGGGAACATTCCTCTTCCTCTCACATCCTAGTTCTTAACAGAGGGCCCAAGACTTGCCTTTAAAATATCTGAGTCAATTTAAAAAACACATCATTTCTAACAGCAGTGATTAAAGCCTATTTGCTTTTTAAAAGGCTAACAACATATACCTATTACAAATATCAATCAATTTTAACTTCACTTTGCCTCCAAAAAGCTGGGCCTAGCTGTAATTACACTTAGGAACTTGTACACAGTGTCTAACTTCATAAACATGCTTAGTTCAAGATACTCATCTGTTCCAGTGGTTGTTCTCGTGTCACACAATACAGAAACATAACCAAAGTGTGCTTAAGCTGGCTGATCTGAGATGGTATTGTGTAAGTCCAGTCAGGCAACTGATTTACAAAATTATTCGTAATTGGCTTTGAAAGCAGGCAGAGAAGAAACTGGAAGAAAACCCTGAGTTGATCTCACTGTGCACTTATGTAAAGCCTGAGGCAGGCTCTGAAAACGTGCTCTGAGAGTTATCTCTGCTGCAAACAAATAGATGCCAGCAATGCTTTGCACTGCTAATGAGATGGTGATAGTTCAGGACTGTTACAGATCTATAACTGACAGTGTGAGTGCAAGGACTGCTAAGAATTACTGCTCACTGTAGGTTCTAGTGGAAAGTAGATTCACTACCTTGACTTGAATAGTGCAGGCCTTCAAAAATAGAATTCATGTGCTCCTTGCACAAAAAGCCCAAGTTGCAACAGGGGTTATTCGATCTTCACCATTCCTATCCTGAATCCAGGATTTATTCTTTAAACTGAGTCCACAACACCAGTTGACAGACTGCCAGTATTTTTAGTGGTCCCTAGGTGTGAGATTTTGGAGAACTGCTTCCTTATACAATTTTGCTGAATATAATGACACTATTTTAAATAAGTAAAATACTTGGTGAATGGAATCATAATCTGTCCCAGTGGCCCTTTATACACAAAGAGACACCTAATCCTAAAGACATGACTTTGTCTGTCCCTTGAGTTAGCCTCCAAATACCTCAGCTGAATGTCCTGGCAGCTACAGTTTGGATCCTGCTAGTGTCTGCTTTATTAATTCTCATCAGCTGTGTTAGTAGTGTTGCCTGTCCTTTTGGAATCCCTGTGCTTTGCCCATTGATTTTGGGTGATCCCATGAGGGAAGGGCCAGAATCTTTTATTTATTTACTTGGCTGTTTCTTACCACATTGAGCTGTGACCACAGTGACAAAATAAAGCTACTTTGAGAAATTAATCATCCCATAGGTCCCAGCTGGGGACAGGGGAGCTGACCAGAGGGACCAGCAGACTACAAGCCAGAGATTTTGATAGGATTTTGAAAATGCTATCAGTGGGCTGCTTCCTGTTGGTCCCAAGACATGCAGCTTGAAGCCAGCAGGCAGCAATTGCCTGTAGTCAGCTTTAACCAAGCTGGAGCCCTACAGCTGCTGAGTTAGTCTTCTCTTTCTGAAAATGGGATGTGATGATTTCTGGGATGTAACACACTGTTGCTGCCATCAGAACCTCTCTTTGTGTTCTCAGAAGATACTTAGCTCTTGCCACAAAATGCATCCCCTCAGCTGGTGTGCCCACCAGTTTATCCCTGGAGAAACTGTTGAAGTCAGTGGCCTCTCCTCAGAGTTTGGCTATAGGTAGTCAGGCTCATTTCAGTGCATCTGGTCAGATTTCAGCATAGCCAGATTCCCCTCAGAAAACCCCAAACTCTCTTTGAGCAAACCACATTCCCTTACCACAGCTGCTTCCTCTCCCAGAGTCATCCCACCCACACACTGAACAGCAGAAACTCTTCCCACTCTTCTCCCAGCATAGTGGAGAGAACCTGGCATCACTCTCTAAGTGTCTGAATTGTTACTTGCTAGTTTGGCAGCACAGGGTATTACAGTGGTGTAAACCATGTGGAAATGAGATCTTTGCAAGACAGCTTGCAAGTAATAGGAAAAAGAAAAACCAATTAAATTGATTGTCTGTCAATTTTCATACACAGAGAGTTATCTGGCTTTTCTTTCCCAAACACCACACCATGAGATGGAGTAGACAGAGAGAATTCCATAACAGCTACCAAATGTTGACACCTCCCATGCCATGGTTAGAGCTCCCAAGGGAAAAAGCACGTATGTCATGTAGGAGTGTTGGGTTACCATGTTCAGAATAAAGAGCAAAAGCAAAGCAATGGAAAATTCTTTACCTTTGTTTTAGCATTGACATTTGCTCCGTGCTTGAGGAGAAAATTCACCATTTTGATGTTTCCATAGTGACAGGCCACAATTAAAGGTGTATAACCAAGCTACAGGAGGAGAACAAAAAAGTAAAACTGCAAGCTCAGTGGGACATTCCTTGGACAAGGGTAGCACCCTTTCACACACTGGAAACAGCAGCCACTCCGTGATTTACCTTTGTCTGAGCATCCTGATTTGCACCGTGTTTGGTGAGGACCTCAGCTACATTCACTTTATCCTCTTGAGCTGCAAGGTGTAAGGATGTCAGTCCAGCCTGGAGATGCAATGTAACAAGTAAGTAATCAAGCAGACAGAAGCAAGAATAAAATCCTACTTTACATAAGGAAAATTCAAGACTTTTTCACTCCCTCATTTTTAAAACACAATCAGATCCTAACTATAGCTTCTGAGTACAGGTGGTGTTTTTAAACAAAGTAGAGTTGATGTTGCTCCTGTTGCAGTTGACAAACAGCTCCAAAACAAATACATCACCATAACCATAGAGGAAAACTTTCAGGCATAAATGCTCAAGATTTTCTACAATAATGTAATTTGGCAAGCTGAACAGCCCATTAATAAAATGTGCTTCCCACTCCTCAGACAGAAAGGGGAACCTTGACAACTGCAGGCACAAGCCAAATGAAGACATTAACTGCAGAAATAGATCCCATTCAAATGCCAGGGGAAAGGATGCAGCATTTAGCTGACAGCTCACTGTGATCATGTACAGAGCTTTCCCGTGAACAAGGCACTGAACAAATTTTGTATAAGAAATTAAAATCACCTTGTTTCTATTAGCAGAATACATGAACTCCATGCAAGGAGATACCTGAGCCTTCCATTCTAATTTATATGAGCAAAAGCTACAGGCTTTTCAGCTGCATAAATAAGATTTTCATATATCCCTGGATAAACCCACTGACCCATGCAGACTTACAGTAATGGTTTGGGGATTTCTTGATGACCTTGTTTTTTGTAAAAAAACTGTCACCCACAATGATTAAAAAAGTTTGGGAAAGTCTTCCATATATTTTTTTCTTAGTCTTCTCCAGTAATACAGTTGTTTTCTTATTTGCCAGAGAATGTAAATTTCTTCACTTATCACTGAAGGACAAAGACATGCAGCAGAGAGCCCTTGCTGGCGAGAGCACTGAATTATTTCACACTGGAGCTCTCAGGTTTCTGGTAGTGTTGCCAAACCCACCCAGAGATACAAAATCCTTGTGTTTTACTGGATACTCTCACTCGTAATACTTTGTTTCCAACAGTGAGTTACCTTTGTTGCCACGTGGATGTTGGATCCTTTCTCCAAAAGCAGAGTCACCATGTCGGTGTGACCTTCCTGGGAGGCCAAATGAAGTGGGGTGACTCCCTGCTTGGTCAAAATGTTGGTCTCAGCCCCGTAGTTCAGCAGAGTGGTAGCTATCTGCATCTGGTTTTTCTTGGCAGCGATATGCAGAGGGGTGTATCCATTCTGACACCAGACAGGAAAAAAAAGGAAAATTAAGTTACCTCAACAGCCATGTAAGCCTAAGAAGTCGGGCACCATAAAACAGCATTATTTGATGTTATGCCTGCTATTAGAGATGAGAGTTCATTAAATTTTCAAGGCCAGACATGTCCCACACGGGCCTGCTATTGTGCCGCTTTGTCTGTCTGTTATTTCCATCGCACAAACCAGCACAAAGCCAGCCCTCACCAGGGTGGGCAGGATTGTTCCACCAACACCTTCAAATCCTTCTGAGCTCGACACCTACATCTTGTACAACCTGTGTTGCAAATAACCCCTTTTGACTGGTTGTTTATATCCCCTGTGATGAGTGAGGGGTGCACACCCTTCATCGCATTCTGCTTTTTCAGAGCATGTGGGTAGAGATGTGTCTGCTTATGGAATTTTGATACATGTGTCAGTCACAGGCTGGAAACAGCAATGGGGTGCAATGTTTTTGTGACCAAATTAATAATTTAAGCACAGAAGAATGGCATTTTCTGACAATAAGTCACTGCTAATATTACACAATAGTGAGGCGACTTCCAGCTGCAATCAAAGCTCCGATGGGGCTGGCTCCCCTCAGGGCCCCACGGTGCCCCCTCAGAACTCCCCTCATCTGCACAGTGATACCACAACACCACTCCTCATCTGCACAGTGATACCACAAGACCACTCCTAATCCCAGAATAAAATTTCTGATGTCATTGCTGACATTGCACAACAGTGAAGTGACTTTCAGCTGTGACTAAAACTCTGGTGGGACTGAATCCCCTCAGCGCCGGAGCTCCCCTCAGGGTCTCCTCGGGCCTGCCCTCACCGACGCAGCGACACCACGACGCCGCTCCTAAACCTGAAACGAATTCTCCTTGTGCTCACTCCCCGTATTCCTGGTGAGAATACACATTCCTTACGCCACCGCTGACGCTGCACAGCAAGGAGCAGCCCTGCGGCCGAGCCTCGCGGCCGGCTCCCCTCAGCTCCCCTCATGGCGGGCGGGCTCACCTTGGCGGTCGCGTGAGGCGAGGCGCCCTTCTCCAGCAGCAACAGCGCCACCTTCTGGTTGTCGTAGTGCGCCGCCACGTGCAGCGGGGTGAGGCCGTTCTGAAAGGGCGGGTCCGGCGTTAGCGCGTTACGGGCGGGAACGGGACACCGGGAAAAGGGACACCGGGAAAAGGGACGGAGGGGACTCAGGTGAGGGATAGCAGGGTTCAGGGGACTGCAAGGGACAGAGGGGACGGCGGGGAGGGCACTGGGGATGGACAGCAAGGCCATGGCAAGCGCTGGCTGTTAGTGGGAGAAGCGGCGCACCACGCCACACCAGAGGAAACCTGGGCTTTGCCCATATGTTTGTCCATTAGGAATTTAGGCAGCTTGATGGAGCCGGTGCTTCCTGAGCTACAGACACACAGCTGTCCTCAGAGAAGCCATGCACCCTCTTGCCATGGACTCAAACTCAACATGCCGGGTAGCAGCACTCGGCTATCAGCCGGGGGAGACACGACCCCAACGCAGCCACAGCCAGCAGGCAAAAGCAGCTGCAGCCTTCTTGGGGTGCATATTTCACACAGTTCTTCCCTAAGGAAGAATCCAGCACACTTTGACTCTTTCCTCCCCAGCAGTACCTTGCCAGCAGAATCAGGAGAGGCACGACGCTGCAGCAGGAGCTTTGCCACTTCCAGGCTCCCATATTTGGCTGCCACATGCAAAGGTGTAAATCCCTTCTGAAAAATTCCAGGAGATAAAATACAGATGTTTGTGTTAAAGCTCTCTTGTTTAAGAACTATCTGTTAAGCACTTACTCTTCAACCTCAGAACCAATTCAAGAAAGAGCAGCCTCTCTTGAAAGCACTTTGAGAAGCATGAAAGACAAGAAAATACTTTCCCTTTTATTATTCTTCCCTATTTATGTGCTCTCAGGCTGGCAGACATTTTCTCTGACACAGACTGTACCAGCAACACACACTGCATGGGGACAATAAAGGCACTTTTTCAAATTTACACCCCAAACCAGCTGCACCTTTTTTTGGTTCATGATAACAGCTTTACAAGTATTTCCTGCATCAATCGTTGCCAGCAACAATGCAACATCAATTAAATCCACTGGGAAAAAACTCCTCCAAACTCCAATTCCCTTCCTCCACTAGGGTCTGCTGGAAAATTATTTGTACTTTGTGACTGTATGAATACACAAATCCAAGTTGTGCTGAAGATAAAAGAGCCCTTCTCTTTGCCTGTTTGAACTTTAGAACACTGGTAAGGAAAGCTCATGGATCTGTGACAGTAGGTGGCAGTCTGCACCACTGCCTGACAGTAATTTTGGGAAGCTGCAATGACCTATTTGCCTGGCACATAAGTGATGTTTAATGTTTATTATCATTATCATTTACTTCCACTAATCCCACCTCAGAAAGAGTTTATATTGGGTAATCTCAAACATTTTCAGTTCACATCACAGGTCTATAAAGATATTATCCAGTGGGCTCTATCTTCTCCTACCCATAATTACAGAATGTTCCTGCAATACTAATTGCCATCAAGCAATATGGGAAATTAGGAAAGTATTTAGTGTATTTTTAGCCATTCTAATGTGATTTAACAGCTGGATAAAAGGAGAAGAGCAAGCCCTCCCAGTAATCCATGGATCATAATTTGAAAATTGCTGGTTTAGTCTTTTAAACCCTAGAAGACATGCCGTTGTTCATAAACATGTTTTAAGCTCCAGCTGTAAAACCAAGGGTACTTTTATAAATAGCAAAAATTACGTGATTCTCACTTACCAAATGCTTTAAATTTGGAAAAGATATCTTGGTATATAATTCTCTTCACAGCTATCTGCTTTCTTACACATTCATCTCTCTGTTAGGAATCTATTGGTACCATTTTTGGCTAAAAAACCCACTAGTGATTCTGGAGAGCATTTCTTTTATAATCCCAGACAAAATGGCCTGTTGTGTCACATGACAACTCATTCTAGAACCACTGAAAATAGACCCAGCATTTGATGTGACTGGGTAGATGCTGACTTCTATGTTTTGGGAACATTCCTTTCAGCTAGCTCAGGGCAGAATTACTTTGCTATTTAAGTAAATAAGGTATTGAAGAATAAAAGGAGGCCTGTTCATAAAATGTGTCATTGGTATTCCCTTTTTTTTTTTTTTTTTGGAAATTCTGCCCAAAAAAGCTGTGCCTAAAAGACAAAGGGAGAAACAAGGACATTTTAAACCTGTTGGGACAGTGTATTTATCAAGATCTGCATTTGCCTTCAGTAGCAACCAAACCCAATTTTAGATGACAGCAAAGTAGGCTGAAATTTGATTAACTTGTGATACATTACTCCAGTCCACTGGCTTCTAGCCAATTAAATAACACAACAAAAGGCCCAAACCCCTTGAATTTCTCAGTGTGAAAGTACACTGGCCATGGAACAGACCCTGCTCCTGTGCCACTGGCAGGGATGTGAAGTGTTCTGCCTTACCTTGGTGGACATGGAGTGTGAGGCGCCTGCCTCGAGGAGCACGGAGGCGACGTCCAGCTGCCCCTCACGGGCAGAGATGTGCAGGGGGGTGTAGCCATTGGTGGTGGCAGCATCAGGGTGGGCCATGTGCTGAAGCAGCAGCTGCACAATCTCTGTCTTGCCCAGGCGAGAGGCAATGTGCAATGGGGTCTGTTCTTCCTACAACTCAAATCGAGTGGGTCATTAGCGCTACAGAGCCACCCTGAGCACTGCACCCTCCTTGGTCCCCACACACCTTCCTATGCATTTGTCTTGCACAGTCATAGGAAATGATAACAGAAAAAAATGGAGTAATGGAGGAGGGGAAGGTGGTGAGTGATTCCTTCAGCTATGGTTTTAAGAGGAACAAAAAGCATTGTAAGCAAAACACCTACCCTGGCTCGGGCATCAACCAGGGCCCCGTTCCTCAGGAGGCAGCGAACCACTTCCACCTGCCCAGCACGTGCTGCCATGTGCAATGCAGTTTCTCCACGCTGCAGGAAAGCAAAAGCATTTCAGTGTCCTCAGTTTCCACGAAGATAGATCTCTGCCAGTGTCAGTCCCACCCATGACAACTGGTGTTAAGACCCATCCTTCTGCCAGCTGAGACACTGGCTTCAACCCCAGGGCAGGGTGTGAGCATGTGTCACTGTACTTGGGAATGCCTTGGTTTACCAGCTGGTAAATCCCAGACAAACATAGCCTCAACCTGTGAGACAGAATGAAAATCCCAGCTTAGGAAAATTCTGTCAGACAGACTTGTCCTGGTCACATATATTCCTCAGCATTCCACGTAACACAGCATCAGCTCATGTGCCACACGAGATCAGAGTACCCTGAGCCTGTCTCTCTCTGGGGATTGCATGGCACAAGAGCCTCAAGATGGAAGGAGATGATTTTCCAGATGGTCCCTTCCTGCACACTGTGTAGAGCTGGCAGCATTAAGAGGCCTTGCACAACTCAGCCAGCACATGAAATGTGTAAAGTCTGTACTCAGCAGTGTGGCTCTGTCTCCAGGCTGTGGAATCAATCTTGTTTCAAGCTTTTTGTAGCTCATAGAATTTGAAGAATATGAAATTTTGGAAAGCTGACTCAAGTGATATGGAATTTCAGATCAGGAATATTCAAAGCATTTACTTTTAGCATAGGATTTCAAAGAAACACTGAAAATGAGGATTCCTTGAGGACAGCATTCCTAGTTTAATTGGGCTCTATTCTTTGAGTGCAGTGTCCCCAGGTGGACTGAAACAGTCCCTGTGCAGCTCACCAGCATCTGTGCATCAGGTCCTGGGACAGCTCCACAACCTCTATTCATCTGTTATATCATGAGAATACAGCAGGCCCACCATTTCTTTGTGTTAATTGTTGGCATTTCTTACACCAGAGCTAGAGAATATTCTGTTGTCAGGCCTTTCTCCCCTCATCTACCAGTTAAACTGTGACTGCCAAAATGAACACTCTAGCCAAGACCTTTTACATCAGAATCAGGAATCATGTCCTCTTGTCCTTGTCTAGATGGAGGAAAAGAAGCAGCCTTAGCTCGCCCGCTAACAGGGACTTGCAATTACAGCAAACCCTCCTCACCAAGGGTTGACTTTGTCATTTTTTAATTAACACTGTATTACCAGCTGTGATTAGTAGGTATGTAACAACAAAATCCCACAGCCCTAGCTACAGATCTCAATATTTCCATTTATACCTGAAGAATGAGCTGTTTAATATGTGAAAAACACTCTAAAGATCGAATTTCTGCAATGACCCTTTTGTACTTGAATTAGCAAAGTAGTTTAGGTTTTGAAAACAGTAATTCAACAGGGAACCTCAGCTTACTGAGTGAAAGCCAAGATACCAGTGTAGCAGAAATTGTAAAGTATAAAACTTCACACACAAATGCCTGGTAACACAATATTTTTAACTGTTTCCCCAAGAATTTTGTGTTGGTTTTTATTATCAATAAAGTTCTAAAGTTCTTATATAAAGATTGCTTCCATAACAATGTAGGGAAAGTTTATTTTAATGATTCACATAAATACTTCTGCATGCTAACAATTTCAATGGGTTCCATGTAAGATTTTTATAGCTGAGAAGAACAAATGAGTCCAGTGTACCAGGATTACTAAATCTTTGTTGCTGTGAACACTTACCTATAACCTTATGTACTGAAAAAAGCTGCTTTCCAAGTACAGGTGGTCCCAGGTTGAATATTTATTTGTACTGACAAATTCAAATGGTAAAATATCTTATGAACTACATCTCAGAAAATTATAATGCAGTTTTTGTTGGGGTTTTTTGTTTTGGTTTGGTTTTTTTGGTAACTAGGTGGTTGGTATACAAACACTGATTTCTATGGTAAGTCAGGTTCTGCATTTTGTGTTATGTCCCAGAGGTCACATTTTCCAGATTTAATCACCAGTTCCTGGAATTTCCTGTCTAAGAGGAACATCCTGAGCTTCCCAGTTTTGCTTTTTGTTTAATTGTTGGGGTTTAAGCATTTTATACTCTTTCACTGACAGGAATGACACAATTTCATGGCAGCCAATGAAGTTCTGAAGGCAGAAATTAGAGCCATTTGGACTTGAATTTCATCCTTCAGAACAGAAACACAGACTTTGTAGGATTGGGCTTACAATCCATTTGGGATGTTTTTGGTGAGTTTTGTCTGTTTCTAAGGAAAACTACCTACTCTAGCATTGTTGGAAGATGTATGAAACCAGAGATGGCTTATGACACATGCAGCCATGGCTTTCCCCTCTTCATAAAAATGTGACAATAATTTGCCTAAAGTGCACAAACTGCTATCATTAAAATGTGACCTCAGGTTGAGCTACACGGTAACCAGAGACTTGGTGTGGGTCCAGAGCAGATGGTTCTAGTGAAAGCCATACTCACAATGTTAGTGACATCGGGAGAGGCTCCGTTCTGCAGCAGAAGGAGGACTATGTTCAAGTGGCCCATAAATGCAGCCACGTGTATTGGGGTGAGGCCCGACTGCGAAACAAAGCAAGAGCAGTTTTACTCCTCTGCACGGCTGGAGTAAGGGGCTTCTTTGTTTAAATACAACATACAGAAAGGGAGGCATGACAGGAGAGACAGAAAGAAGGAAGCAAAAAAGGAGAGAGAGAAGGAATGTTTCTGCAGGACATGAAACATTTTGCTACCTCTGTTATAGCCTGGATTGAAGCCCCATATTTCACCAGGAGTTCCATGACTTTGATGCGATTTTTCTTGCAGGCAATGTGCAGTGGAGTAAAACCATTCTGTGCAAAAGACAGTGATGTTAGTTAGAAAAACATGCAGCTACACTTCCCACACAGCTCCATGTTGGCACACTGGGAGCACAAGGGTTAGACTACCACAAGCAGCTGTTCTTTAGGCACAACACATTATGAATTACAGACATCTCTGACTATCTGAGGCACAACAGAGCAGTGCTGCTGCTTTCTTCCCAGGCAGGAGAGAGAAAGGAACTTCCACCTCCACACTTCACATACAGATATGCCTGTCCTGACTGCATGTGTGTGTGCATGTGCTTCCTGAGGCTGCACATGTGTCTGTCTGTAAGGAGCACTCCCAGTGCTTCCCAAGACTGCCTAACACAAGGGGAATCTAAGAAACTACAGGGAGCACTTTAGAACCAGTGCCTCTGTAAAGCATTTCCTATACCTCTCTAGGAGAATAAAGGAATCAGGTTTGGGTTGGAAAAGCCCATCCCATTCCAGCTCCTACCACATGCAGGAACATCTTCCACTATCCCAGGTTGCTCCAAACCCCATCCAGCCTGACCTTGGACACTTCCAGGGATGGGGTAGGCACAGCTTCTCTGGGCAGCCTGTGCCATGGTGTCCCCACCCTCACAGGAAACAACTTCTCCCTAATATCTAACCTAAAACTACTCTCTTTCAGTCTGAAACCACTTAAATTGAGAAAGAGAGAGGAACAGAGCACTTCTTCCAGATTCCACCTTAATCTGCCTTTTTACTTGAAATCTAAGGATCTGTGAGTATTTATTTTTATATTGATACATCAACCTAAGGTGTAATATCCCATGTATGTTCTGAAGTACCTTAAATAAAGATCCACCCCTTGAGCTGTGGTGTCATGATAATGCGACAAGTTAATGCAGGTTAAGTGTGTGTCTGAAGCTGAACACATTATTCACTGCATGTGAACATTTTAGTGAAAAGCACAGGAAACACTTTTTAGATAATGTTTAAAAATTGCTACATTTTCTAATGAAGAGCATCAGTATTGCCAAACAATCAACCAGCAGTAACCAGAACCTAGCAGTGAAATCTTAGTTTGTGGGAAGAGATAATCACGTGATGATTATTCTACAGGCTGCTTCTGTTGAAGGAAATGTTAATTACTAGTTCATTTGAAGGTGTTTTAAAGCATATGCACATTGAAAAAGCTGAGAACTCACATAGTGCTTGTATCCCCAAAGCATTTTGCAAACATTAACAACTATTTTTTAAACGCAGCTGAAAATGGATTCTTTGTAATATTTATTCCATCACTGAACTCGGCTGAGTATTGTTAATGTTTCTCCAATTTCTAAAGAAAGACTCAAAACCATTTGATATATTTTACCTCCTACACAACATCTCTCAATATATTTCATAGGGAGTTTTACTGTTTCAGAAGTCTCCATATTTTTCACTGAATTTCACCGCCTCAGTTGATTTAATTTTGCTACTTCTATTTAAGTGAGGAACAGTTTGATGGAGGAGCAGAGAAGGCAGATAAAAAGTGCATCACTAACAGAAATTATGAGCTTCATTTAATATATTAAACACTATCAACAAGTCAAAGGCGACAAGTCCCTGAGGAGAGAGAAAATGAGGGCAGAAGGTGGGGAGAGAGAAAACCAGTTTGGTGAGAGCCTGGGTGTGTTCTCCTTTTGTTTCAGATGTTTCACAGGCAGGGAGGGAAACAGAAGATACATTTCTGGTCACAGAAGGAAAGAAAGATGATGTAGGGGCTATGTGTGGGTAGCTGAGGAAAGTGCAGCTAGAGGTAATCAGAAGACTGGCAAGAAAAACAAGCAAGGATGGAAAGAATGTTAAAAAAGATCAAGTGAGAATGGCACTAAGAAAAATAAAGAAAAGTGGAAGAGGAGGAAGCAAAAGGGGCTGTGGGATTTGTGGGTATGGAAAGGCCAAGAAAAATGAGAGGGCAGAAGAAAAAGGTTTCAGTTCCAAGGAAGTAAAGGACAGGGAAAGCCTACACAATAAAACAGGGGGTCCTACTGTGGGCAGGAAGCTGGGGAAGGCATCCCAGTGCCCTGCAGTGGGGTTTCTGTGGAGGCCCCCAGTGCAGCTGGCAATGGCAGAACTCTGGCCATGCAGCATCTCAAGCATTCACAGATTCTCTCTCTCCTTGACAGAGTGCAATATATTGGTACATGAACTACCAGCCAGCTAACCACTCCTAGTAGAGGAAATTGTAGCCTTGTCTGGTTTTGGATACATTAAAAACTCTCAAAATGTTTCCAGAGTCAAATGTGATGTTGTTCTCCTTGTTAGGGGCAATGGTTTGGTCAGTGGGTAAAAGGAATCATACCTGGTGTCCTGTAAACATAAAAACTGTTTTCAAAAAACAAAGAAAAATGGCACCTAACAGAGGAAAATGTCGTACAGAATTTTAACATGTTTTCCCTATGCCAATTAACTTACTAATTCATTTGAAAGCCCAGAAATTATTTGTGTATTCTATCACCCGGTATGGAGAACTGAACCATGAATTCAGCAAAACACCAATGCATACATCAACAGCAGCCAGAACCAGCTCTGATTTTATGAATTCTGCAGAGCTTCCAGATCTGACACTGCAGCCACTTGCCATGGGGTGTGTTCCATGACCAGGTCTAAGGATCCAAGGCACAGCACTGGGTAACCAGCAGGTGTGACACCCCTGTGGCTACTGCACCTACTCAAGGCTGTGGAGTTTGCTGACAGCTCTCACTTAGCTCTCCTGGGAAGAGCTACCAGGCAGCTTTGTTAGATGACCCAGGTGGGACAGGTTTACCAGGGCACGGGCGTTGGGGTTGGCTCTCTTGTCCAGCAGGAGTTTGGTGACACGGTAGTGGCCGCAGTGAGCGGCCACATGCAGGGCAGTCAGGTAGTCCAGAGTCACATCATCCACAGGAGCCTTGTGCTGCAGCAGGTGCTTGACACATTCCACGTGGTCCCCCTGGGCTGCCATGTGGAGTGGGGACAGTCCATTCTGTGACAGAAGAGAACAGAACAGCAGCTTCTAGTAACCCCCACTTAGACTGTGGCACATAACAGAACATTTGTTGTTGTGAGGTGCTGCTCAGTGGCCTCTGCTATTATACAAATATCTTCCTCTCATTAGTTTCACCAAAGAGACAGAATTTGTAGGAAATGTATTAATTTTAGATGTATGTTTTCCAGATTTGAGGAAGAATACACTGAAATAACTTTCCAAGTCTGAAATAGTCCATAAAAACTATTAGGAGAAATGGTCTTCATTACCTACATGAGGGATCAGAAAATGTGTGCCAGGAATCACCTGTCAGGAGTGACTGACCCAGCTTTCACATCTCTCTACACTCCAATCTCAGGAAGCAGCACAAGGGAAGTGCTGGCAGTAGCACTCCACATCATGTGTTTAGTCTGATACTAGAGACAGGGGCAAACAAGTGTACGCTTTTCATGTATTTGGAAAGGATTATGTAAGAAAACTTTATTTTGGATCATTCTACCCATTAATACATCTCCTTTGGGAGGACAGCAACATTCCTGTCTTCCTCCTTGTCCTCTCAGCGACACTGAAAGCTCAGTGGAAGGTTACAGAGGTGTTCCATACTGTACCAGGGCACACACACACCTTGGTCCGTGCGAGCAGTGGGGCACCTCGCTCCAGCAGCAGCTCCACAACCTGGTCATGGCCACTTCGTGCTGCACAGTGCAGTGGGGTGAGTCCATCCTTGAAGGAAAAGGAGAGAAAACAAATGAGCACATCCCCAACTGTTTGTCCTGGCATTCTGGGGAACAGCCTGCCAGGAATGCAGCCCCACACCTGTGAAAAAGCTCCTTTTTGACTCCTAGTTGAAGCTGGCTCTGCAGTGTGAAGTTTCATCCCTGTTCTTCCTTGCAGCAGTAAAGGACACTCTAAGGTTGTGTGCTGAAATCTCTTCTCAAAGGATAATGTGAGGGTGCACTGCCTCCTCCCTTCCCTCACCTCTGCATGGCTTTGAGACTGCATTGCCTCTCCCTGGGTAATGCCTGCTGGGTTGAGGATGCTCCATAAATCCATGTCCTTTGGATTGCTTTTGATGTAGGAATGAAACAAGCAGTGTTCATACTAGAAAATGTGCTCTAGAATTTTCTTGTGCTTTTAAACAGGCATCAAGATAGAGAAGATTTTAAAACAAGAGAAAAAGAGAGAAACAAACAGAACAAAATCTTTCACTTCTGAGATTGAGGGGTGAGTACAGAGCTGAAAATTCTTTTCTAAAATTGCTGTCAGACCACCAATTCCACAATATTTTTTTTCCATTTTTGTACCAAAATACTTGCTCAGGCTACTATTAATGGCACAGAAATGGTAGCTAAAGATGTCTGATTAACTATATGGATTGATGGGAGAATGAATTCTAGGTGGTTTTTGTATAGTTTGGACTTTATGCAGAAAAGTTAGTATGAGGCTAGAAAAATGGTTGTGAAAGAATGTTAGTGCAGAATGACAGGTAAAATGTAACAGGTAGGATACAAAAAGGCAAGATTTCATCTCATTAGGCCTCAGTATTGCTCAAGCATGCACTCAGAGGTGTCATCAACATTCACTCAACAGAGGTGGCTTTACAAAGGTGAAATGGGAATTCTTTTTAATGCAAGAAGAGCCTTCTCCCTTTGAGACATGCTGTTCATCTTGTGTGACATTGATGCTGTTATTCCAAGGAACCCATTGAAGAATCCAGGAACAGCTCGATTCAAAGGAGAATATACTGGTCTGAATTACCCAGAGGCTAAAAAAGTGGCAAAACTGCAACAACATGGCACTAAGGATGAGTTGGTGACACTGCTTCGTACAAAGATGGACTGCTCACCTTGCTGGGGTTTGGAGGAAACCTGCATCACCACATTTTTAAATTAAAAGTAGCTCTAGGCTACACAGTGCCATTGCAACTGCAACCTCATTTTGGCAAACACTGCTCTGTAACACCCCACAGAGGCAGTTCCAAGAAGCAGAGCCTGTCTCATGCCTGGTTTCCAAAGGACAGAGCCCTTTCCAAGTGAGCAGCACCACAAAGCTCCACAGCTGCAAGGAGCTGAAGTCTGCAGGAGAAATTTCCTCCCTTTACTTATCTAGTTTTTCCAGAGGCTTTTGAGAAACACTGATGGGGTTAGGTGTGCTTTGCTGCTCACTGTCTCAGAGGCATCCCTAAATCCCACACAAGATTTGCACTGACATTCCAAGATGGAAAATCAAACCTAAAAACCAGAATTTGCAGCCTTCAGCACTGGCAGATGGGGTCAGTGTGAAGACTTAGGTTCTTCACTACTCTACTTGTTTTTTGTGGACTGAAACTGCAGAGTCCTCTAAACCAAGTCTTGTTAAGACCAACTGAGGTATATTATCATCTTGTTGCCAGAGAGATTCCTACAGATCACTCCCACTACATTACAAAGGTAAGAACATATTCCAAATGCATTTCTAGGGAAGATATTTACTTGGTATTTCTTCCCAGTTTCTAGTCTCTTGTGCTCTACATTTTTAATCAATGTGGGAGGTTCCCTATCTGCGTTGTGGCTTTGATGTTACTCTATTTAATAAAACAAGAAGGAAAAAAAAAGGAAAATTGTGTGAATCATTGAACAAAAGCAGGACAAATCCCAAGAGGGAGAAAAAGAAGAAAAATATAAGCTAAGAAGCATATCAAGTCCACAAGAAAGTCTGGCTGAAACAAAAAAAACCCCTAAATAATTTAAAAACATTATTTAAAAGCAGAGACAGAAATTCACTACCTATCCTATTCTACCCTGCCATAGCAGTTTTGAGGACTTCCCACAGAACCCTCTCTCTTTTTTCTGCTCTGAGGAAAACAGCATGTATATTTTAAAATTATTGTATATTTAATACTTCAATTCTTTTGCTTATATATTTTATGCAAAGATGAGGGAAATTGCAGAGAGAGTTGTTGCAGTAGAAGAATTAGTACAGAAAACAATGCAGCAAGTTGACATGAGCTAACATGAAGAGACACACCAGTGCACCAAACTAATCCTTTTTTGTACCATTATCTACCATGAGCTTCACTGCTCTCAAATCCACTTCAGGAGCTGGCCTAAGTACTTTGTCAATCATTCTTTTGCTAATTAAAGAACATGCAGTGACCAATACATCAGACACATCATTTGATAGACATCCAACTCTGGCTCAGAGGCACACAGACTTTGAAGCACAGGTAATGGATATCCCATAAACACAAAGGCTGCCATGCCAGGAGACAAGAAACTCAGCAATTTTGTTTTTAAAGAAATTCAACAACTATCTCCTCACCCTGGATTGTGTGGAATGGAGAGCTGAATGTTTCTAGCTCCCCAGTGACATCCCACACCTGATGTTCTGCTGTTCCCACACGTGGTACTCTCCTACCTCACACTCTGTGTTGTAACTGACAGCTGGGTCACCCTCAGAAATGACAATGCATGGAAGCCAGGAAATTCCATCAATCCTGATTCTCCCTTAAATAGTTCTCAAAATATAAGGAAAGCTTGTGCTTTTTTTTTGCTTGAAAATCAATCACTGCACATTTTTTAACCTGCAAAATTAATTCTAAATTCTGTGCATGACTCCTAACCATAGGGCTTGGAAAGATTAATTATTTGGTCATTTCACAAATGCTTTCTCTCAGCTTAGCAGAGACACTGACACAAAAAGAAGCTGTGCTTACTTTTAATGGGAAATGAAGTGGGCAGCACATTCAGAGGACAGTTGCTCACACTCAGTGCTCATTCGACCAAAAACTGATGACAGACATGAACATCAAAGGCCAAATTATCAACTAATTATTCCAAACTGCAGTTGCAAGTTCTCATTTTCATCAGGGTGAAGTAAAATTTTAGTATTTCATATGTCAAACATGCAAAATTGTCTAGATTTTCTTGACAAATAAGGGGCTTTTAATTTGTTCATTTTTCATTATGACTAAACCTCATCTCTTTAAAAATGAACGAGGCGAGTCTCCCTCTTGCTCTAAGCTCTTGACATAATTAAACATGCTGTAAAGTATTCCTCCAGGTCTGCCATTCACAGCATAAATTTGAAAAATACTGCAAAAAATATACCATGTGCTTGCTGGAGTATTAAGATAGCAACACAAATAACTCCCAATACCTGTCATTTCTCTATATAACTTGCTAAGACAATTCATACAGCAATCCCTTCCCACTCCCTTGTAAACATTATATGAAGCCATTGAATTTTTTATATGAAATATCTGCATTGTGATTAGATATTTATAATCTGACATGGTTTTAGGAACAGCAAAAGCTGCCAATGAATTATTAGTGCTCTTTGCATGTAGGAAGATGAGGAGAAAATGTCACAGCAGCATTACTGCAGGAACAAACACTGTCCAGAGCACGATGCCAAGGCAGGGCTAGGATCCTGCTACAATGGTTACCATTCCCATGTGGGAATAGCAGAGCCAAGCCTGTTTTGTCTGGGTGCAGAGGTACAAAAGCAGATATTATTACTAATAAATCTCAGTAGGCTTCCAGAACAAGTGTTAAGGGGTGTCTGAAGCACATTCCCCACAAAAAAACCCAAACCAAACCAACCAAGTCTGAGCTGTGCCATGCAGAGTTTCCTTCCTTGTTTCCCTGCTGGTACCATCCATCTCTGTGAGTGACCTGGCACTTCTCTCTGCTCCAGCTGAGCCTCCTCCTCTCTGTGGCCCCTCTCCAACCCAAATGGTGCAGCCAGAGCTTCTCCCACCATTGCCACGCCTGTCCCCGCTCCAGCTGCCGCGCTCCAGGCACACAGCACGCCTCCTTTCCCACACAATAAGCTTGCCCTTCCAAGACTAGATGCTCTCTTTCATTCCACGGATTTGATTCAACTGCAAATATTCAGGATGAAAGGCTGCAAGAGGAGACTTAAGAAAAGTCCCAGAGCAAGAAAAATCTAATTTCAGTGTTGACACTGGATAGGAAGAACACAAATTGTGTGACAGCTTCAGCAGCTCAGACAGGTGAGAGTGTTCTTCCCTCTCTGAAGGGTGTTTGCTTACTCCCACAAAAATGGAAATTCCAGCAAGGTGATAAAAGCCTGTGAATAAAACTGTATTTTAAAAGCAAAAAAGCATGCAGAACCAAAAAGCCTCATATTCTTGTTCTTTTTTCCCCCCATACAATTTATAGATAGAGATGATAAAAATAGAGATAATACAAAAAAGGAATTCAGAAATAACCTTCCTAACACCTTGTAACAGCCATTAACATTTTCATATTCTGAAGGTGTGTACTGTTATGATTTCATTATATGAGGACTTTTTTTAATAGAAATACATGCATTTTGGCCATGCTAAAGTTGCTTTTAAATGCTGACAATAATTCTCCCTGTGACAATCCTTAGTGTGTTGCAGGAAGGCTGTAAATGCTTTCCTTCCCTCAAAGTGAGAACTGGTAATTGCCACACTACCCTTGATCACCTGACAGTAAATTAATCATAAACTAAACTTTCCACCATCTTTCAAACCACAAATTTCTGCACAATTTTTCTCATCCTCTAACTCTAACTAATCATCAGAAACTACATGGGTCATAATTTTGGCCAAATATTAAAATTTTAAATGAAATTATGTCATTGAAATTCTTAGTAATGTAAGAGAATATATAGAGAATATAGGTTTGAGTAAAATTTTGAATATGAAATATCTTAGTATAGGAAATTTAACCTATTAATTATTTAGTGAACAAAGTCCAGGGAAGGCTTACATGTAAATGAAAGTTGCAAAACATATACCAGGTATTATATAATAATATATGTCAAAAGAATATTTTTATATCTTGTTATAACCTAATAATTATCTAGTGTTAAAGACATTATTTTGTTATGATGTAATATTATAATACTATCTCTAACAGATAGTACTAATAAAACTATCTTATTATTGTATTTGAGAATGGAGTTTCCATTTCTGCTCTGGATACAATATAAAAGAGAAATTAAATTTCACATTTTAAAAACTTAGTTAGGAACTGGTTTAGAAAAAAATGGTAGAACTTGCCAAAAATATAAATAAAATATTATTTTAAAATATGCAGTTGTTTCAAGAGATTTACCAGCATTTCTACACTTCTATGGCTTTGTGAGAACTGCCAGAAAATTTCAGCAAACACATTTTGAAATGTATAGAAAATAAAAATACTAATTCCTGCAGAAAGCAGAGCTTTCCTTTGACGTGCTGCATTAACTATGGAACAGCAGGACACATGCATCATTTACTCCCTTTGAGGAACAGACATTTTAATTTCTATTTTTAAACAACACGGTGGCTCCTAAAGAATCATTCCAATGCAACATTTTCAAACATACAAAGCTTTCACAGATTAACTTTGCAAAACTGAAGTACTGAAGCTCATCTGCAAACCACTAAAACAAGTTTTTGCATCTTAATTTATGCAGCATCAGATGTCATATAACAAGGCAAGTTAAAAATAAACAGAATGAAAGCAGAGAGGAGTGTTTTAACCAAAGAGCTCATTTTGATGTGGTGTGGAGCACAAGAGCTTGGCAGTGAAACATCCCAGTACTTGAATTCCGCTGTTTTGCAGTGACTGTGACCTGCTGGAAGAAGGCAGGTGTTCCTGGGGAGCCAGGGGAAGGCAGCAGGGAAGGCAAGGTGTGTTAGTAGCGCAGCAGGGCAGGCGGGGTCTGTGCTGCCACGGACAGGGCGCTGCGACGCATCCCTGCCTCCTCCGCACCGAACGGACTCACAGCCAGAGCCAGGCACACGGGGTGAGCGGACAGAGCACAGGGAGGAGAGACACACTGAGATAACAAACAGCTGACACACAGACATGGACAGCAAAACCAAAGCTCTGGAGTCTTCCCCACAGTGAGGCACACGCCACCAACCACCACCATGAGCCCTGGAGGGTGAAGGTGACAGGAAGCTGGGGAGCCTGTGCAAGCTGGGATACGTGTGCCTTAGGATACCTGAGAGGGTTTTCAGGGATATCTTTGTACTGACATTTTCAGCCCATGTAGCAGCTGACAAAGGGCAGGGAGCCAAGACAATGAGAAGACTAAAATTGGTCCCTCCTACCTACATTGGCAAAATCTCGTTCTCTTGGATTCATTCTCAACTTCATTCAACCTTTGCGGGTGAGCAGGGATGGGAAAACACTCTGACCTCTTAAAATTCAAAACATCCCTTACAATCTCATGTGTCAACTTGTCTAGAACAATACTAACTTCTGAACAGGAAATAGGTGAATTCAATACTGCCATTCCAAAGGTCATATGAGCTATTTCTGTGCAACATGCTTAGGGGCATGTGGAATATCCTGACTGAAGTATATTCTTAGCATTTCATTGCTCTTTTCCATGAGATTTTAGGTGTTTACTGTGGAAAATGTGAGCAGGGGTGATTTGCTGCACACCTGCTTGAGTGGCAGCTTTTTCCATCAGCAGTAGTTTATAAAAAATAAAAAATAGTGAGATATCATTTCATAATCAGAAACCAAATCACAATTGCATCCAGAGTTCACAATAATCAGGACTGTCTTAAGAGCTTATGAAGCAATAAATGGTTAATGTAATTAATATCTAAGTAACTGCAGAGGTTGAATCAAGCCCAAGGGTAGCTGACTGCAATATCTTCCACCTTCCTATTAGGTTAAACAAAAACTCTCATGTCCAGTTCTACAGTTAGTGTTCTAAAACCCTCTTGATCACTTGGACATGTAATTCTGCAGACCAGTTGCTTAAAAACCAGCAGCTCCTTAGAATGAGCCCAGTGCAGCTCAGTCTGAATAAATGACAATGTTTCCCCAGGTGATTCCAAAATCCCATTCGAAATGATTAACCATGCCCATATAAAATGATGGGGTTTTTTTTTGCTTTGGATGACTGAAATCACTCATAAATAAAGGGCAAGAGATGATGTGAGATTTCAATAGGACAACTGGGAGGAGAAAGCCAGTGAGAGTCACATAATTAATACCCCATGCTTTGTCTGGGGAAGAGACACATGGCTGCTGGCTCTGAGGAGGTTGCTTGTCCCTGTGTCAGCTCTCCAGTAAAAATGGACTGAGCCCACTAGAGCTTCCACAGGGCATACTGTGACTGGCATGGACATTTAGGGGTCAGGAGACTGAAAGGCTCAGCTGAGTCCAGACCTTTCATTTCCTCTTGCTGTGCATCACATGTGTTGTGCATTGTCTTGTGTCGTGTAAGGTTGGACCAACTAACAGGTTTATGCTCTAAAAACCACCAGTTTCATCAGCTTTTTCTTGTATGATGTAGGCAGGTTATACAGGAGACTAAAGGAAACTGTATTTCTGCCTCCTACTGTCACTAACACCGGCTGTTCTTTAGTCTGATACCATAGAAAACAGTCTACATAAAACAAACACACAAAAAATCCCCAAAAGCAAGCAAGGAAAAAAATCCCCTGCAGGGACAATATCATATTCAGGGAACAGAAAGACTCACCCTGGTTTTGGCATCGATCTGCCCTCCGCGATCCAACAAGAGCTTCACCATGTTTGTGTTTCCCCTTTTGGAAGCCACATGCAGTGGGGTGATTCCATTCTACACCATGAAAAGAACAAACAATGAGCTGGATGGATCTGAAGGTGTGCAATGGGGGTGAATTTGGGTTTGGATCACAAAAAAATGAGACCATCACGTTGTAGAGAATAAACGAGAATGTACTAGAGCATCAGAGCTAGGCACACACCATACAAGCTAGAGTTAGTAGTTCCCTCCTAAGCAAGATTCCTTCTCCACTGCTCTGGGGTCCTTGAATAAAGGAAGCAGCGCATCTGCCCAAGCAGCAAACATCGCAGCCCCAGGGCCAGACAAATGCACAAACATATATCAGAGTCCCAATGAGCCAATAGTCACAAAACACCAATGCATTTCCATCACTGCAACGTACACAGAGGACACAAATGCGTCACTCCTACACAAAGGAACCTTCTTGTGTAGTGCCAAGAGCATAAAGGAGTGGTAGGCTGTGTAGGCTGTGTAGGCTGAAAGTCCTTGAAAACACTTTGGGTGAGGCAAGAGGTAATATTAGCAGCTACTCCAGATTGGAAACAGGAGGGAGTCAGTCTGGAAGGCAGAACCCTGAAGTAATTCAAAGTGTCTGGCAAAATTAAACAGCAAACTTGTGACCTGGGAGCTGGGTTGAGATTACCAGAGGTTTTCACTTCAAACTATGTAAGGTGCCACAGCAAAGAGACTGTACAATGTAACTCTGCAGTTGTTTACCCTAAAAGAGCAGTCATGATTATTTAGTTCTTTTATTGTTGAATTTGCATAACAGCAATATTCTTTACTTTCTGGCTTTGAAATACAGTTATATGTGAAAACATCAAATTAAAGTGGTATAGCAAATATTGAATACCAAAAAAGCCAATCAATCCTACATCTATTTCCAGAGCGCATCTAACAAACAGAAAAGCCAAAGTGAGCAGACACATTTTAAGAGCATCAGCTTTCTGGAGCTGGCCTAAGGATCCTGCTTCCTCCAGTTGGGAATACTGCCTGTTACACAACTCCCAGGCTCTCTAGGGCATTGCACGGAGACAACCTTTCAGAATTACTGCCAAAAAGACATCTTTGATTCCAACAGAACTTCAGCATTACTTTGCCCCTCCCTTCACTCAGCTCTTGCCTAAGAGGTAGGCAAAGAACCCTCCCATTCCTGTAGGCCACCAGAAGCAGGCAGGTGAAGGGGTGAGTCCGTACCCTGGCTGTGAAGTCGACTGCGGCTCCGCGGTTCAGCAGCAGCGTGGCCACGTTGACATTGCCGTAGTGTGCGGCGATGTGCAGAGGGGTGAAGCCGCTCTACAAAGGGAAACAGTCCTTGTTATGGAAATCTTCTCGTACCAGATTACCAACTGAACTAGAAGCTGAGATTAAAATGCTGCCCAGCTAATGCATCATGGCAATTTTATCCAGACTGTGCCCACCTAGTTTAAGAGCACAGCCTTTCAGGCAGAGAGGCCAGGTATCAGGTGGGAGATTATCAAAAGTGCTTCATTCTTTCATTCCCCAACTCAGTCCCCTGCATCAGTGGCCAATAAGAGCAGTTTTCATCACAGAAAATATTAATATATTAGCCATTCTCAAAGAAAATAAAGCAACTTCCTTATTACCATTTGGAAGCAACATGGGTCTTTTAGGCTGCATCTATTTATTGGGGTTGGAAAAATGGTCACAAAAGTTGTTGGATTCTTATTTTACTCCTCTTAGAAACAGAAAAATGGCAAATATATTTCCTATTGGGTTTTTTTGTTCGTTTCTGTTTTTTGAAAGCAGTAATTATTCAAAGTGTAATTAGAGAGTTTGGGTTACATGAGAAACTACTTAGTAGCATAGTAAAAGAATCATAATTATTTATATTTATATACAATTTGGATTGCAAAGGATTTGAAGAAACTTCACAATCTATAAATCAAAAAACTCACATTTATTGTGTTTTGAATACTAGAAGGTGAAACCTGCTCCAGCTATGAGATGTAGAATTGCTTGACAACAACATAAAAAAAGATTAAATTTTCAGAAACTAGGACAGAGAGCAAGCTTTTATTCTCATAAGTAATTCAAGTAGAAATGGCCTTGCTTTTGAGGTTTCCCTGAAGAGCTTTACACTGATTTGATTGGATCCTGCTGGTAGTTATAGAAAGGGAGGAATACTTCTGGCTTCTTGACTACAGCATGCTCTCAGCTAGGTTTCCTTCCTCTCAGTATCCAAACCACCATTTTAGGCTACTCCTGGAACAAAGGAATGTGGGCACGTGCTGCCCTCCTTCAGCAGGCACCGCAGCACCCCTTGCCATTTCCCTCAGAGAAGGACGTGCCCATGGAGCAGGTGCCCAGGGAAGCTGTCACCCTTCAGTTCACATCACTGCTGCCTCCTGGCAGCCTGCTCACGTGTGCACACAGCAAGAGGGGAGCACCTCCCCATGGGCATGTGCATCCATAATTCATTCCCTCCTCCAGCTGCAAAACTCTTTTATTCAAAAGCAGGTACTGAAACAACAACCACATTCTTGGAAATTGTTCTTTCTCCTAAAAGTGACAGTGATCTTTTGGGAAAGCCAATCAACCCCATGATTTTTAGTGGAAGTAAAATCCATTTAAGAAATGTGTTATTTACTGCAGGTAAATTCTGAGTGTGTTCTGTCCCTGAGGGTTTTGCAAAACTTTATGGAAAAGACTGTAATAAGAATGGTAAAAATAAGCAGATGCCCTGAACAGGTTTTTACTTTGGGGAATTTGATTATGCTTACTATTGTAAAAGACTAAAAATTAATTTTACTATTATTCTGGCTGAGCCAGACACACTGACTTAGTTATGCCAAGCGAGTGCATTTTCATAATTAATGAAATGGAGTTAAAAATGCATCTTTATCCTCTTAGCTCCATTACTCGCTTCAGACTCCTTTGGACTGATGTGAATTCTCAAAAATGTCCTTCAATACTGACACCAATAAAAAGAAATTCTAAGACAAAGGATGAATAAAATAAAAATAGGTTTTTTGAGTCTCTATGCATTAAAAAAAGAGCCATATCTTCACTTTTATTGCTAAATAATTGAGAAATATTGGCAAAGAGCAGAGAAAATAATCATAAGTAACAGAAAGAGTAATTAAAAATTGTTGATCTCGGTACCTCAGTCGTCCTATTCACCATCATCTGATGCAGCATGGTTTGGGAAAAAGAGGAACAATATTAAAGACTGGCCACAAAACGAAGAACTATGTTGCTTTTTCTGAAATGAGTTATGCTGTTAATTATGGGAAAAGCCATTCAAGCATGCATTAACTTTAAACACAACCTATGTTCCCATGGGCATTAAACCAATATCCTATTTAACAGGGAAGCAGTGATTCTGCTTCCATTCCAGTGGCTTCAGGTTTGCAAATAATGAGAAAAACTGGTTACCAAAGAAATGGGAGGCATAACTAAAAAGTGAAAAAATGAGCACTTTGTAATTACTGTATAGCTTAACACTGCAAACATGAAGGCATTACTGGCGCTACTGATGGAGCAAGTTGTCCTTCCCCGCTGGAGCAGTCCCGTTTCCCCAGGAGGACACAGGGATTGAAGGTGCTGTCCCTAGGCCTGGAGCCCACTCCGTTACCTTGGACTGCACGTCGGCGTTGTGGTCATTCTGCAGCAGCAGCGCCGCCGACTTGGTGTCGTCCTTCCTGGCGGCGATGTGCAGCGCCGGCAGCCTCACCTTGCCCTTGGTGTCGTTCTCCAGCAGGATGGCCACCGCCTGGTTGTGTCCCTGCTGCAGTGCCACAGCCAGAGGGGTGAAACCGTCCTGGGGGCAGGAAACAAGGGGTGCTCAGCACAGCCTGACAGCCTCGGGGAGCTGCACCGCGCCCTTTGCGCACACCAACTCGGGAAGCACATTCCCAGCTGTTCTCCACCTCTGCACTCTATCTCCAGGGACATGAGAATGGAGGCACAACATTTTAACTCTTTCAAACATCTTCCAAAGGTTTCCAAACATTTGAAATGCTTTGAAAGATCCTTTACACTTCAAAGTATTCTTTTTTAAGTCAAGTGCAAGCAAAGGATGATTCTACAGCATCTCTATTAATTACTTCTCATCTTAAAATGGGCCACAAAGCATATTTCAGCAATTTTTCGGTAAATTTACTGACCAGTGAACAGTGTAGGTGTGAAAAATACAGACAGAATATGTTTCTGAATACCTCACACCTCTGCAAAAAGAAAGCGCATCAAATGTGTTTGCTGCTGTTCCCATTCCAGGTTACGCACGAATCATGAGTCAAGAAATCCAGATCATGTTTATGAACATGATTTGAAGGAGGGAAATATCACATCATTTATATTTTTTTTGAAAATCAGAAAAAGCTCTTTGCTTATCATTCATAGCCTTAACTTTGTTTCTAAATTAGTTTACAATTGCCCTGCTCCTCCACATGTGCGTGGGATGGCCAGTGCTTTAAAATCCATGATAACATGACAGCAGCTTGCTCTTCTGGCCGAAGTAGTATGGGCTACCAGGTATTTCATTCTGAGTTCAAACTGAACCCTTGCTCTGGTCATGTATCCTCCCCAAGCACAGGTGTGCTGTAACCACATGAGAGACAGGACAGCATTGCTTTGGAATAGGAATATGGAAAGATGAGAGAAGAATAAAGGCCAAGTTAGGAAGGAATGAGAGCTAACATATGTTGAAAGAAACATCTGAGGAATTGCCAAGGCAATTTTTCCCCTCAGTAATCTAATAACTTTCTCTCCCTTCTGCGTCGAGCTGTGGGTAGGTGCGTTGTAACAGCGATACTGCTGTGGGTTCTGCTGGCAATAGAGATTAAATTCTGTACAGTGAATTAAAAAGGGGGGAACAGCTGACAAAACAGCTGAACTGTAAAGATTATTCTGAGATTGGGGCTACATAAGGTGTTGAAATGGCTTAATGCATTTGCCTTTTGCCTCTGGGAACATGAGAACAAATCCTGGATTAGAGACATTGAAACTGAGCTCATCCTTACTCTCCTATTTTATCTGCACATATATAAGTGTGAGAGGAAATGAAATGCATCCAAAGGCAGTGCAAGTTTCAAGGCTTCAAAGACAAGTTCATCCATTTGATTTACATCATTTCATCTTGCACCCTTCTCTAAAAGGACACAACTCTTTCTGCATTCCTGCTCATACTGCCTCTGGAAAGCATGGCTGACCAAAGCTTGGAGACAGCTTTTCACTTCCTCACCTCCCATGAGGAGGGTCAATCTTTGATGCTAAACACCAGGACCTTCTCCCTGCATTTCAGCAGCATCCACAGTCCAGGCTGCCATCCCTCCTTACTGAATGTACCATTTCTTCATTCTATTCATGAGATGAACTCTGGGCACGCATTAAAGCCATGCTGGCTCAGGCCTTCCTTCAGGAACATTCACACAACCATGGAAACCATCACCTCAGCAAGACCTGAACCTAAAAGTGACCTAGTTAAGCAGTAAAGAGGTCAAGAGCCTTTACTTTACAAGCTGCAGAGTGAAAACTGATCTTTCTGATAGCATTAGATAAATTAGGAGTCAGGATCAGAGTAGGAATATATTTAATTTTTTCTCCTCTCTGCCTTTTTTATAAAATCAGACTACAGTGTAAACTCTGTGGATGTCTGCATTCAAACAGAGGTCACATTAATTATAACCATCCTGCCCTTACAATTCCTGTAACTGAATGATTTCCCCGGCAGCAGAAGTTACTGGGAGCTGGCTGCCAGCAGGTGACTGTGGGCTGCAGCAGGGCTGGGCTCATGGAGAGCCCCAGGTCCCCCAGCTCCTTCACAAGGAGTGTTTCTGCCACGTTGCCTGGCAATCATAGGGATTTTGTATTGCAGAAAGCTGACATGCAATGTGATCGCCACATCTAGGAGGGATTATTTTATGAGCTGTCATCAAATAGTACAGTATCCACTGAGAGAAGGGACAGTAAGACAGCTGTTAACACTGACAGGTTTGAGGGGAAGGAGAGGGAACACAAATGCACCAGTATTTCAAATTCATCTGCTCATGAAGGCAATCCCGAGAGTGAATGCTTCTGGACAGGCTAGAGAAAACAATGTGAACAAAAGCTCTGGCCAGAGAGGAATTTTGCTATAGCTACTTCTCATGGCACATCCACACCCACAGAACAAACCAGAAGATGACACACTTTGCAGCACAGAGCCTGTTCACTCACTCCCTTGGCTGGAAAAAAGAGGATTTGGTATAAAGAGTAAACAGAATGAGCATAGTCCTGATGACCAAGGAGCATTCTGCATTGCCCCCAAACCCCCTCACAAGCAGAAGGAAGCTTGTGGGATTCACTTCCTCTTGAGATGGAGTCTCCTCTCTCCAACTTAGGTATCTTCTGCTTGCACAGGAGTTACTGCAGGTTTACAATCCACATCCCCAGCTAATACCATCCCTCTGTCTATTGACACCCACGTGGTCCAGCAGCAGAAATAAAGAGTGGGTGGAGGAAACAGCCTGCCAAGCTCATTGATGCAATCCTCGTTAGCCATTTGGTTTCCAACTTACACTGGTCACAGCCAATAATGAATATTCACAAGTTACAAAAAGCCACAGGAGAGCCTCAGAATCAGTGTAACTTAGGGGAACAGAAGCAAGAGCCTGGAGTAGGTGACCTCCTAAATGATTCTGTGAACCCAGCACCACAGAGAGCCTCACCACTTCTGAATTCAGCTAAAATCCCCAAGATCCAGGCGCTGGGTTAATAGATGGACTTGATCTGAGAGGTCTTTTCCAACCTAAACAACTCTTTGATTCTAAAAGGAAGTTTGCTAATAACTACCTGTTGAAGACAACTGACACAGACAAACCCTCTGGACACGGCTCACACAGCTCTGACTTCAAGTGATCTGAACACAGAGGCAAAGAAAAACGTGAGAAAACCCCCTCACCTCGGTAGCTGTGCTTTGGTTGGCTCCATTCTCCAGGAGATATTTCACCACCTCAATGTGGTTCTCTTGAGCTGCCATGTACAAAGGAGTAAAGCCATTCTAGAGAGGACACAGGAGAAAATAGTGTCATTTGGAAATGATATGTACCAACAATAATGAGCCACAAATGGATACACAGCTAAAAATGCATTTGTGTTCTTGTAACTGAATGTAAGAAGAACAGCCTTGTATTTTTTCCTTAATACAGTCGTGTTCAATGCCATTTAAACCCACAGAAGTCTCCATTCTTTCACGCTCATTTTCTTCTGACATATTTTAAGGAAGCAATGGACACACTAATTATTAATACTGCTCAGGGATGTAAAGCTGGCAATAAAGTTTTATGAGAGCTGACAGGAAAGCAAGAGTTTCCTCCATTTATTAAATGTACTTATCAGAAGACATCATCCCCTGGAGCCCACAAAGTCCATACCTTCTGACAAGCTCAGTAGAGATGGCAAAGGCTTCACATAGCATGTAAATTTTTTTCATACATAAAACATTGCAAAGCATCCAACATAAAGGAACTTGGCCTGGCAAAGGAACAACTGCATTTCTGACCATACAGCAGGTACATTTATCATTTAATTAAAAGCATACAATAAAATTACCTATGCTTATTAAAAGAACTTGCTCTGAATAAAACATCACTTTTAAAAATTATTCTAAATCAGTCAACTTAGAGTAGAAACATGAGTTCTTTCTTCACAATAAATTATTTTAATGCAAACAATTTTAATGAATTACCTACAAATTCTTGATGAAAGAAAGGCATGGAAGTGAGTTGTCTACCTGTTCAATAATTTAATTCTAATATGACCTTAGAAAATTCTTCAATATTCTGTAGATTACTATGTAACATAAGAGGACATAATCACCTATAACTTCTGGCTTGAAATGTCACTTTTAACTTGAAAATAAACTATAAAAAACAGACTTCAAACATTCAATTTATTGGGTTTTTTATTATCCTGTGTGTTGTCACACTGAATGACAGCATTGTGCATTCAAACAAGCAAACAGAATTAATGCAAATATGATGATAACCAAAAACCTTGTTTCAGAGAAGCCAATATTATTCTTTCTAGAAAACCTGCTGTGGAAACATTCCAATAATTTCCTATTTAAATGAAATCTCATTTTTCAGTCACTGGATAATACAGAGATAGTAGAACTGATTCTACAACCCCCCTCTGTGTTTACAAATGCAGACAACTGTTCAGGCAATAAACATAATTAATGATGTGGATGTCATATAATATCTGTCATAAAAGTTGTGGTAAATATTTTAATACTGCTCTGCACAATATTCTGGCATTTCCATTGACAATCTTGGGACACAGAATTAAAAAATGGCACCCAGAGAACATTTAACAGTAGTTCAATGCCAAAATTGGGGGGATGTATTTTGAGTGGCACAGGAATCAGTTACTATCCAATATTCTCAGAAATTATTCTATTGATAGACTCTTATTATAGTCACAGATAGTATGAACAACATAGTCTGCAAGTCCATCAAACCACAGGATCAACATTTGAAACTGTAGTCAAAAGACCTGGAAAGGTAATTTAGTAGGGACAAACACAAGTTTCTGCACTACTGTCAAAAAAATACACCACGCACACAGGGAATGACAAGTCAGAGAAGAATTCTGCAGAAAAGGGTGACCTGAAGGTCACAGCAGTCTCCCAGAGACTGGTCACTGGTCAAAGAGCTCATTCTGCTGTAATAAAGACAACTCCTGCACTGGCATAAAAATGTATCTCCTTAGAGAAGCTCTCTTCCTTTCAGAAAAGGCTAATAAATGTTGCTGTTCAGGCTGGAAAGGGTACAGGGAAGGAAAACAGTCTTTAAAGGGGAGGGGAGAGGTCTGTTCTGCATGATCATGATGACCAAAACAAAAAAGCAGAGTTTACAAGGCTGCTGGAGGGAAAATTCAGGTTAAACATCAAGAAAAGCCTCTTAACAACAAGGTCAGGGTGATGGGCAGCTTTCCTCCTCCCAAATCGCTGCTAAAACCAGGCAGCAAACTGGATGGACACAGAGCTCAGCCTTCTGGGGCAGGAGCTGGGGAGTCAGGGACCTCTGGTCTCCCAGCTGCTCCTCAGACAGCTCTTACAGGGAGAGGGAGATAAGAGATCCCATCATTACATAAAATAAACAAAGGCTATTCACCAGTAACTGGGAAGGTGCAGGGGATTGCCAAGCAGAGGCATGAGCTGGCAGAGGGAATTAGGAACAGATTGGGTTCTTTTCCATTGCAGTTGTAGGGAACAGCACAGAGGAACCTGCAGGTAACCGAGCTGGCTCACTCCAGCTCTCCTCCCCACTCCGGAAAGATCCAGCGTAGCAAACTATGAGGGATAAGTCATAGTAATTTTCCACTCACCTCATCAGCATTTTAATGGTAAAGTCTAATCTTTGAAATGTAATACATGCCATTTGTAAAATCCTTCTAGCTCAGAATACCACAAGGATCACACCCACTGAATTGGGTGAATACGACAATTTTCAAGCCACAGTAAATCAATTTACTTAAAAGCTTTGAAGAATCTAATTTTTTTAATCAACTCATGTCCCTGGTTCTAGAACAGAACTAGGACAATAAATCCCGGATTAGGAGACTATAAACAACACGTACATGACTTCATGACCTTTTAATACCAAGAAATACTAAATGTTTTTCTACATAGAGATCCAGGAGAGTGCCCATTCTATCATACCTATGCTAGAATCACACCTGAAACTACAGCAATTAGGAGAAAGAAAATTCTTGCACATAAAGTCATAGCATCTTTTTTTTTCCTTCAGACTTTATTTATAGACTCAAACTACTGTACATATTTTGTCAAAATCTGGCTCATTTTGGAAATTACAACATGCTAAGAGCTATGTGCAAAACTGCCTTTACTGCACATGCTGGAAAAATTTCCCCTGAATTTCTCCCCCTGGCAAGGTCAAGCCTGACTTTGTCTGCTGGCAGGCAGAAGTCTGCTTTCTCAGTCTGCTTTCAGTGAAGCTCTGGTTTCAGAGCTTCTAATTGCAGTGTCCCCAACTGCAACAGTCCTGGCCCTAGGCCAGGAAACTCCTATTTTAGGATTCCCAATATGCCTCCTCTCCGTGGCAGAGTGTGCTCAGTGGGATTACGTGCTAGCCCTGCTGGAGCTCTTCCTCCTTCCCTGGCCACTGAACTCTAGGTGTCCCATCCTCCTCTCATCCCACATAGTTTCTGTGATGTGTCTGTGTCTCCTTCTCAGTGAGTTTCTCTCTCTCAGCCAGTCCTGTGTTTCCTGAATGGAAATTCCCACAAAAAACGGACCCTTCCCCTCGTTATTTTCTCTTTTGTCAATCCAAAATCCCCTTCCCAGTTTCTCATCTTTTAGTTGCTAAGATCTGTACACCAATACTTCAGCTCTCTATTCTGCTTCTAGAGGTATGTCAAAGCTCAAAATCCCACAGCTCCCCAAAATAAAAAAAACATTTTCCCTTTTGTCTCAAAGTGTCTCCTGCTGCATCCATGGCACACTGGGAAATGATTCTCCATGGCCATACTGCAAAGGAGACTGACCTCTCCCCTTGCCATATGGAATAGGACTCAGCAAGTTTATTGGGCCAGTGGTGGACACTTCCTATTTCAATACATTTCCCTTCAGTTTATGATCCCATACCATCCAGAAATAAAGGAAAAATACCGACTGTGACCTGGAAAAGGAGAAATGCCAGATTTACATTTTCCTTTCCTGTAAAGCCCAGCTGTGTGATCATGTTCTGTCTCTGTATGTTTAGATTTGGTACATCATCTGAAAAATCAAAATTAATTGTGTAATGATATATAACATTTATTTCCCAACAATGGTTTCATCAGAGTATTCCTGGTAAGGACAGAATACTCCAATTTCATTACCCCCACAAATGTGTACCGCAAGATGTTTACTGCTATAATATAAAGTCAGAATGAGAAATTATCATTAAACAGCGTATATTTCATACTCCATTCTTTCCACTACATTCACTGATTCACTGGCTAATTGGAGAAAATGAGTAGCTCTCAAATGATTCTTCAAGCTATTAATGTAAATTGGCAATTCTATATATGACTCAAAATTTGTATCATTAAATTGTCCCCAATCCCTAATGAAGACAGGCTGAAGAAGCAGAGGGATTATTAGGGTATTGAGAAAATCATGCAGTTCTGTAGCTTGGTGGAGGTTTATTTCATGGCAGGTTTTCAAGGGACCAAGGTTCCTCTTTGCATGCAGTACTGAACAGTTAGCTGTGGACTTCAGTGTCTATATACCTACAATATGCATAAACCTTATGTCCACATATACATATGAATATATACATATTTTTCATACTAATAAGAAAAAGAAAGAAAATATAATATCTACATTTTGCCTATTTGAAGAGGATTCAAGAGTTAGCAACATATCCTTTGACTAAATAGTTACTGTAAACACAGATTTTACAGGCCTCCAGGAACTGTTGAAGACTGTATTGGATGACAGATATGACCAGGAAAGAGGAGAAAACTGACACCTAATGCAATGGTTTACATACAAATGCTTATTTCTGTGTAGTTTTACTCAATAGAAAGGTATTGACATGAAGGACGAGACAAGAGTGAGACAAGCTTAGATCACTCATCAAAGAGCTCACACACGTTAGAAAACACGTATGTCATGATCCTGTGCTAAAATGTTTTATGCAGTAAGACCATGATCATTTGGGGACCTTCAAGTTCAAGACCTGTTTCAGAGTTTTTTCTGCTCTTCAGAATACCTCTCAACTTCAACAAGGACAGAAAGTTCCTGATCTAAACCTTTGTTCAGTAACAGACAATTAATCTTGCTGTTTCCCCCATTTTCCACCAGCACCAGTCTAAACCATGACACCTATGGCTCACCTTAACAGTTCTACCTGCAGCCACTGCTTCCCTCATCCCAACTGCCAGGAATCTCTACAGGAGAGGAAATTCCTCCAGCAAAGGTTATTTTCCCTCAGACAAGAGAACGTTACACAGGGAAGGAAAAGAACAGAAGCAGAAACTGAGCACGACTTTTTACTGTCATAGGTCACCCAGAGAGGCTGTGGAGGCTCCATGTTTGGAAGTACTCAAAAACCAGGACACATTCCTGGGCAGCCAGCTGTGGTTGACCTTGCTTGAGCAGAGGAGGAGACAAAATGAGCCCCAGAGGCATCTTCCATCCACAGCCTTCTGTGACTCAGTGAAAAATCCTCCAACAATCCAAGCAATAAATGAACTGTAATCAATGAAATATGAGGGTGACAAATAAATGCAATCTGCAAGCTAAATTCAAAGTACATATCTTGATAGAACCATCAATATCACAATTCTGGGAACTTTGCTCAGTGCATTATGCTCAGAGCATTATTTTCAGCCAGCCTATAAATAAACTCTTCATAAGAAGATTATATCAGAGCAAGAGACATTCTCTGTATAAAAGGGTGAATTAAGGATAGACCAAGGTACCTATGTTAATTTTTTGAAGTCTTTTTTTTGTTGCTCCTAGCTTACATCAAAGTCCAGGATTTTAACATAGCAGTGACTTTAACAATTACTCACCTTCATATTTATTTTCCATTAAAATACACTTTCTATGAAACAGATAATGCATACTCCTTTTCCTTTAAAAAATCTCATAAATATCTGATATATGACATCTATATTTATAGTCAACCTAACAGCGACTGTGAAATTTATGAAGATAAGGGTATGAGATAAGGGGATAAGATAAAAGGAAATTCATATAATTTAATTTTAAGATGCCTAAGGAACATCACTTTGCCCTACAGTCTACAGAAAGTGGGCTACTCTGAAGAAAGACTGGGTATATTAAAATCAAGAGCTCCTATATCCACATTGTAAGAGAGATTGAGTAAAAACACCTTTTAGAGACATCCACTGCCAAATGAAATGCTGCGGATTTCTGATGAAAGCTCCACATGTTTTCAGAGCAGCATCTTTCCTCCATGCTTCCAAGTGAGCAGTACATTATTCACTTGCTTGGGCTATCATTTCCTTTTATAACAAAACTGGAAAGTGCTAGTAAGGATGAAACAGAGATCAGATGGAAGTATCTGTGCACACAAAAATGCTGGATTTAGACTGGTACATCCCTAAGGGGAAAGCAGGCTACTATATTCTGACCAATTGGTTAGGTGACTATTCCTGCATCCATCACACATGGCAGATGCTGAAGCCTAAAGAGTCCCATAGATTTGAGCTGAGAAAAGCAGTCAGAAACAAGATAAGAACTACTGGGTTTAGGGAGGCTGGTCCAAACAGTTAAACAAAAAAAAAAAAAAAAAGAGAGTTATTTACTTGAGACAACAGAGTATAAATTAACTTGTAATAAATATTTCTTTTTTAAATGTAGTGTCAAAGAAGCCTATGCTGAAAATAGCACCACCCCTTCAGCTGTCCCACTAATTCCCTAGTAATATAAATAGTGTTTGCCACTGTATACTTACACCATGGCAATAATGACAAAGCCTATGGATAAATGATGCTGCCTAGGCTGTGATAAACTTGGCAAGTTCATTCATGAGGGATCAGCCAGGACTCCAAGAGCAGCACTACGTATCAGACACCTGTTGCCTCCCCACTGCAAGGCCCCTCTCTTGGGAAGTGAGAGTCGAAGTCACTTCCGAGCCCAGATGTTGAATTTAAAGGGCACAAATATTCTATTTCAGCAGCTACAAATATCACAGTTTTTTCCTCAAGAACAGCAAAGCGATAACAGGGCCCAAAACACAGGCAGGAAGAAATCAAGATGTTCTATGCTCTGGAAATGCATTCTTACACTGAGGGAGTCTGTAATAGAAACGGAGCTGATGGAGAATAACGGGATGAGAACAGATTGGTCATGTACAAGAAAACACCACCTTGGTACTGGGCACAGGTGAGGGCTCATAGGCTTAGTCAGGGAAGAGTCTCAGATTTGAATCAGGGCACTCATCCAAAACTGCATTTGGGGTTTGCCTTCTGAAACATGGTAATGGAAAACCAGTCCTGAAAACACCCACTTATTCTGTGTGGCTGAGGGCTGGAAGGAAGACAATATTGCACTAAAACCAAAAATAAGATGTTCCTATTTATTTGGTTGTGGCTCAGTCATCCCCACACTCATAAATACAGATGGCCAACATTTGCACTGCCTGGTTCTCACAGTGACCACTGTGTCCCCCAGCAGGGGAGAAATGTGGAGTGTTGGTCTGCTGGGCCCTTACCCTTCTGATTGGCACGTTGATTTCCTGCAGCCTCCTAAACGTAATATGCTCCAAGAATAAGTATTATCAACTGAAAAAAACACTTCTTGTTACAATCAGAACCTTTCCATCTGGACCATTCATCCTTTCATAGCAGTAAATTCAAAGATTTTACTAAGACATATACTGTAAATATTTTCAGTTTGTTTTCAGTCTTTGTTGAAATATTTGGGTTTTTTTGTTCTTCTGAATGTATTACTTTTGTTTACATCTCTCAAAATCCATATAATCCTCCAGAAGGCATTTCTTCCCTTTTATTTTCCCCTCTAGTGAAAAAAATAATAGGCCTGCCCCTTTATTACATTTGCAGTGACCAACTGGGGATAAATGACTCTTCTTGATGTACAGCAGCTAAAAATCTACCTCTCTAAATATGTTGATACAAAAGCAGAAAGCCCAGTTGGTGGAATTAAAACCTTTTGTCATAATGGAGTAGCAAATACTGCAAAATGTGCTCCATTGCGAAGGTTAGATTATCCTTACAACCCATGGGGGAAGCAATCCCTGGTAAAGCAAATCCTAGGGCATCCTGACAGAGACAAGCTGATCACTTCTCTGAGAACCACCTAAATCCTCCCTTTGCTTTTGTGGTAACATGGAACGTGGATGTTCATGGAGCTCTTATCGCTCCTTTTGGGAGCACTCATCAGGGCTGGAAATGTGCTGCTCTAAGAATTGCTTCCATCTGATGAGAAGTCTGGATAAGAATGCTCAAGCAGTCACAATATAGGAAGTGGTGACCATAACAGGGGCAAACTTAAGCAAAAATATTTCTTGGCTAATGTGTTCCCAATGCGCTTAGAGCAGGATGTCGAGGAAAAGAAACCGGAGAGCTTTTAAATAACAAAATCAGCTTGGGGGAGGACTGATTTATCTAATCCTTGCTCTCTGTATCTGGGTCACTTTAAATAATCTGATGATTAAAAGGTAGCTATTCCTTTCATAAGGGCCACTCTATAAAGCAGTGGTCAAAGCAGAACCTGCACTAATGGGGAACACGTTCCATTGTAAACTCAGTGGTAGCAATTTTAAAATTCAAGGGAATCACTTCTTTCTTAGGTGACTCCAGGGTACAACAGCTCCTTACAGTTCCCAAACACGAGCATAGTATTTCCTAATTTTGCCTACTACTTTTCAGCTTTGTACCTCAATCACTTGGCATTTATCAAAGTGCCTCATCCTAAGAGGTGCAACTCTCCACAGGAGGTTTTTCTTGACCCTGCCTGGAATGGAAGAATGCCAGGATGGACCCATTCCCTAAGGTCAGGACAGGTCAGCATCATTGCTGCAGGGACATTCTACAGGTACACTCAGTTATGAGGATTGCTGCAGTCAGACTTAAAGAAAAGCAACAGGCACAAACAGTTGTTTATCAAAGGAAAGGGTTGGACTGACTAAATCTGTGATATTTCTTCTACCTGGAAAAAATTCAAGAACTCACATAAGAATTCCTAACATGTCAAAAATGTAGATCTCATTAAGATGAAGAGCATAAAAAATAGTTACTTTTCTAATGCACAAGCAACAACTAAGACTAGGTTTGGGATAAAGAGGTTATGCAGCTGAGGAAGAAGGGTAACACAGGACCCAGTGAAAGTGCGTGATGGGGGCATGGGCGTAGGTGGATGTGAAAGAAGTGAGTGGCAAATTCCACTTCCATGGGTCTGCCTGATGGAACATTCCAATGCTCCCTGAAGACTGTGCCTGCATCTCCCCTGAAATTCAGAGTACCTAGAGGATCACCCACCCAAATGAATGCATAGTTCAGCATGTATGGCATCAATCTTCAATCCATGGGATGGATCCTGCTCTACTCTTCAAGGAAACACTAAGCCCAAAGGAACAGCTTGGAACACACCCCAGTGGATCTGTTACCTACTGTGCATTCTCATTCATATCATCCCTGTACCATCAACAAGTGCAGCCAGGTCAGATCTACACAGGACTAAAATTGTGGTCAAATCAAGGAGAGAAATTGCAGAAATCAGGTTTTCACCTGATGATACCTGTCTAGATCTGCTCACTGAACTATGCGTGAAGCAAGCAAAGGGCTTACAGATACTCATTATATAAATATATTTACTATTTAATATTTGTAGCAAAAGGCACTTCTAACAGAGCCAAAACATTCCACACTTGTCCAGTTCTAGGTGGAAATAGGCCAGCAAAGAGCAGCATCTTGTAGATCTTTGGCCATTTTAGGTGTGCCCTCGTCCCAGCCTTTGCCTGAAACACACTCCAGGAAGATGTGAGCTCTCAAACAGCACACACAGAGCTGGAAGTGGAGTCACTCAATTAATAATCACTGTGCAATTAGGCTTTGCATCAAAATAGAAATTACTTCTCTAAAAATAGCAGTGATGACATGTCAGCTCAAAAGGAACAGAGCTTTTAAAAGAGGGAGATGAACAAAATAACGGCTCTAAAGGCCAACATAAAACTGAAGGGCAAAGCAAAGTAATCTAATAGAAACCCAAAATCTATAAAATCAGAGCCCAGAATGCTTAACAGCCTCAGATAGCACAGATGGAGTTTGTAAACCCAGTGGTTACAGTGGGTTTAATACCATTTCCTGAGATAATTCTGTTATTTCACTGTTGCAAGAAACTGGAAAATGAGTGTGGTGTTTCAGATGTCATTTCTTGTAAGTTTTGACAGAAGCCAGTGCTTTTATGCAATTTAATGGAGAAAATGAAAGGAAAAATAATCACCTGACCAAGCCTGAGTTGCAACTACTCCTCAGTCTACCAGAGAAGAAATTTTGTCACTATGGGAAATTGTCATAGCTGAAAACGAAAATGACCTTGACAGATACTGAATTCTTTAAAGAGGAACTGATGCAGCAACCAGAGTAACTCTCCTGGTACTAAATCACTACCAGCAAATGGCATTTCACAGGGGCCTAAAAAAACCAAAGTGTGAAATAACAGAGGTACCGAGGAGAAGATGCAGCACACCCTCAACAGCAACAACTGCTGCTAAAAGATTTAAGGGTGACAATATGGCACCTATTCCTAAAAACAGAATTGAAGGAAAATATAAAAATTAGAAGTTGAGCATTTATATAACTCACTCATTGACTAAGTTATAATTTCACACTTCTGTATTCCATTTTACCTTTAATTTGTATTTTTGTTCATTTCTTACTTTCTCAATTAAGCTCTTTCCTGATACATTTTTATTCTCCTTTTTTTACCAGTGACATTTTTCTAGACAAGGAAACCTGAGCTTTTGAGAACTCAAGCACTGTTCAGCCATTATTTTTCCTTTTTTCCTAATTTTTTTTTTTTTTTTTACCAGCTACAGTTAGGTATGTTTGAACCTTGCCTCATCTGTTATGATAAACCACTGTTTATTCTTAATTAATTTTGGAGTTTCTTGTTTTTCCTCTGTAACATTTATTTTCTATGATGTGATTCTTGACACATCAATGCAACCTTGAGCAGAAAGGCAGCGTTCATCAGCTTCATTCCATTCATGGAGCATAAAAAAGCTACTTTATAATTAAGGGGTACTTCCACTGGAATGTCTCCTTTGGCAGTAGCAGCAAAAGCCTCTGAAGCTCAGCAACATCTCCTGCCTGAAGCAGCTGTTACCCACCTTATCCATCTCATCTGGGAAAGTGCAGCAGGCCACAGAGACACAACCCAAAGGCCCCAAGGCTGGATGACACCACACTAAGGACTCCCACTCCCAGTCAAGCCAACAGGACTTGTCTAATTAAGACAACAAGGCACAAAGGCAGGACATCTGTATCCCGGCAGTTCCAATCCATCCTGCCTGCAGGCAATCAGTGAGCAGTAATGGGGAAATGTCCTCCATCAGATTAACTCAATTAAGTCAAGTAGCAAATGCCTGTTAACAGCTCTGTGTACTTTACATAAAGCATCCAGTGCTAACAAGAAATGTCTTTAAAACTAGAATACTATAAAAGGTAATACCTGTGAACACATTTTCCAATTCTAAAGGATTTTCTTTTTTTAATCTAGAAAACCTAATTTCTTTTTTAAGCATAAGGAAAAACCTTTAGGAAGACTTTTTGAGGAATGATGCTTCATCAAAGTATCATTTTTAACAATTATTTCTCTTACCATGCTCAAAACATTAAACACTTTCTTTATCTTCTGATACTTGAAAAGGCTGAGAAATATAAGAAGAAATCATCCAGCTTGTTCATTACGAAAGGAGTTTGCTAAATTTTTGAACAAAGGAGCCACATTTTTTATCTTTAATGGGAATAGAGCAACTGACCATCAGCTGCCCTGAGAGAGTTGTTCCATCATTTTGAGACAAAAAGCATAATAAAGAATACATTTTTAAAATCTTGGAGTCAAGCAACTTAAAGTATTTTTCAGTTTCTTTATCTTACATTAAAATGTGCTAAAGGAATGGACAAACACTCATTTTGTAAAGTCCTTTATTCATCTCCTGCTCTCTACTTACCTTACACTGTCCATGGTGAATTTGTAACATCAAACAACAGGAAACCCTACAGGTCTCAATTTCCCAGGTCTGGGCAAGCAAGGTGCAGAGCTAATGCTAGGTAATGCTAGGAACTTTTTTTTTTTTTTTTTGAGGATGTCACCAGAAAGATGCAGTTTCTTTATCATCTTTACCATCTGTTCTGCCCCTTATTGCTGCAGACAGTTGCTATAATTAAGGTAGCATTTACAAACATGAATCAAATTATTTATTTGATAAATGGTTCTTAATCCAAATCGAAGGAAATCATAGGTGAAGGACATCACCCTGTCCTCTGGTGTGTTTTGGAAGACCAGACAAATTTCTTGTCAGTGAAAATAAGAGGGCAGTTTTAACTGTTCCTGCCAGGACAAGGTGATTTTCCCCAGTTCAAATGTACATCACAAACTTTTGACTGAAATTCTTTCTGATCACATAAGGAAGGAGTTTGGAAGTCTGCAGTAAATTATCTGCAAACTTTCAGCCAAAAAATAACCATATATAGCAACTGTACAAATCAAGCCCCTGAGAAACTATCCTCTCTTTACTGCCCACCAAATTCCACTCAAATACAATACTGTAACACTTTGGAATCTTTTAGGAAATCCCAGCATGCTTGTATAAATTGTTTCATAAATTTTTCCATCACCAACAATAGCAGGTCCTGTATCACACAATGAGTATATAATGACTTCAATTCAGTATTTACTTTTATTCTTGTAAGACCATGCCTCAATTTGCTTGATTTGTCAGGTTTGGATGTTTAGAAGCAGTGTTTAATATCTCAGATCTTATAAGAGGTCAGCAAATAACTTTTACAAGTGAGAAGGGAAAAGAGCATCATACCTGAGATTGTGCATTAATATTGGCTCCTTCCTTCACCAGAACTTTGACAACTTCAGCTTGTCCTGCTAAGGATGCGATGTGCAGGGCTGTATTCCCTTTCTGTTAGAGGGAGGGGAAAATGTGAGTTATTACCCTTCTTCAGGAATCATTTCCATCAGCAGTTTTTTTACAGCATTCATGTGCATGTGCCTGCCCATAGAAAGGCTAAAGGGAAAGCAATTTATCCCACAGGTGTTTTTTCCATTGTGCCTATGGTAAAAAGACTCTGGATATGATAAGGTGATTAAGTCAGTTACTGATTTTCACAGATTTGAAAAAATCTTCTACTTGGAGCTCTACTAATTCTCTCTAAAATAAGGAGGACTTGTCACTGAAAATAAGAAAAACCTGGCATTCCTAAAAACTTCTAATGTTTCCCCTATATTATAGTACAAATTACATTTTCCTCTTCATTTACTAGCAGCGAGCTTCAGCAAAGACAACTCCCAGGCCGTAACAGAAATAACAGTTTAAATATCAGTGCAGTATTCAGATTATTCTCTTGGTTTGTACTTCCTGGGGTTTTGTCTGTATTTCTCATATGTATTGAATAACTTGGAGACATGCATCAATTACCTTAGTGGCAGAATCCACAGCCGAGCCTCTTTCCAGCAATTCCTGTACCAGTCCCACGTGGCCCTCTTTGGCTGCCAGGTGCAGAGCATTGAGTCCATTCTGTAAGCACAAGGGCCAGATCCATTACAAATATCAGATCCACATTCCTACCTCACCCTGGGATAAGGAGGAGATTAGGAGCTGGAATGCTGTTACATCTCTTAGCTGACTGTCTGCATAAGTCAGATACTTTGGACTTGGCTATTTAAGCTGAGTCTCTGTGGGACAAACTTCTCCAATAACATTTTTCTCATAGTAACAAATACATCAAAACCAACTCTATTTTGTGAGTATCCAGAAAAGATTCCTTATTTTCTGGTAACTTCCCATTACCACAGACTACTACCTTGGCCATCTCCATGGAGCCCAGTATTTCAAAATTTGAATGTATTTCTGCCTCACTTTACAGTAACCTTATGCAGCCCTGCTGAGGTTTTATCAATACTGACAAATGAAATCAAATTTACACAGGATGTGCCCACTTAATCAAGAGTTATTCCATGCTGATGTAGCCACCCTGAACCCTGGCCTCTCCTCTGGGATAACTGGTATCAAACAGAAACCCAAAAGCACAAATAGCCCAAAATGGCTGCTGATCACTTTTGATTTGCAAGCTGATCTTTGATCTGGCACTTCTGCAGGTGTCTGATGAGTAAGTGTTCACTAAACTTCGAGGTTTTGCAATCTCAGTCAAAAAGGAAAATTAATTAAATAAAAGCTAGGATTGCTGAAAAGGTAATCCAAGAAAGTCAGCATCTAAATCCTCTCCACATTAAAAAGGAACAGGATACTTCAGCTCATATAAATTCCTCCCATGGAAACTTGATCTTCTTCCTGGTATCCCCCTTCCATCCAAGAAAAAAAGTAAGTTGCAGTCTATTGTAGTTGAATTTCCAACCTGTTTTTCACAATCCTAAGGTATTTTTCATGCTACATCAGGCAGGTGACAGCAACAAATACTGCCATTGCCTCCAGCATTCTCCTTATTTCCATATTGCAGGCATCAGGAGCAGCACTCAGGTGTTTGAAAAACCAGCCACAAATTCAGCTGTGTAATTTTTATCATTTTGTTGTCTCTGAGCAGTTCAGAGACATATCAATTGTGAAATATACAGGGAACTTTCTGGCTTTTATTTGTCCATCCACAGAGGCAGTTGGAGGCTGTAATTCCCAGTGGGATTTTAAAGCACTTATCACTTCACAGGAGGTATTTGATGGGAGTGGGTCCAATGGCTTCAGACACAGCAATCCAAATGCATTTCTGCACTAACTCCATTTGATTCCACATCCATGTAAAGCAGCACAGGCAGATTTTGTGGTCAAACTGAGAAGTGGAGCAGAAAAGCAAAGGAACTAAAGGAAGACTACAGTCACAGGCTGCCAAAAGCAGAGGAACACCCTTCTGCAGCCTGGTAGTTAGGAAATGTTAATGAGAAATGTGGTTTCAAACCACATTATGTGGGAAAAGCTACAGCAAGCAGAACATCCTTATTCCACAGGAAACATTCTTACCAGAGAGCTGCAGAGCCCAGGAGCAGCAGCAGTGCCATGTCCTGGTCAAGGAGAAATCCTTAGCCAAAAACATGTGGTGAGGTTGACCATAATCATCAGGATGAAGAACACTGCACATGTCAGGGAATATTTTGCTGAACATGTTTCAGAAAACTCTGATGTTTCTTGGCTTTTAATCTCAGCTGAGCATCAACCAACCACAATTATTACCTACAGTGTCTGAGAGCTTTGAACTGGTGTTTTGTGGGGAAACACACAGTGTTCTCCTCACTGTTTTAGAACAAAGACCTGTTCTCATATCTGATCTCTCAGATTCTGTCATCAACACTTTCTATGGGAATCTGAAGGGCAACTTCTCCTCTTCACAGTGTACACAGCTGATGTATTGCTGTGACATTCTATTAACCTTCTTCACTGTTTGGGAACAAACAGCAGAGAAACTGCAACATTCACAGCCCATAAATGGCTCTCAATGCAAAAGGAGAGGATAAGCCTCTGTTTTAGTTTACCATGTGCCAAAATATGGAGAGAGCAAGGCTTCTCCCAGTGCCTAATCTCTGAAAATACTTGTATTCCTACCTCTGAGCCACATATCTGGTGATGCCACAGTAAGTACCTGAAAGCTGATATTGCTGCATTGAGTTTCTTCATAACACCGAACTTCTTTTTGATGCATTAAAACACGAGCAAAACAAATAGTTGAGGTCCAGTAAAAAGCTTACAGGAAAAAACTCTAGCTAAGAAATAGGACTACAGACATTCAAATTCCATAATTCCTTAAATAAAGCAAGCTGGGGTAAGCAGTAGCAGTAGCAAGCCCTGCATTTTAAATGCTGAGGGCCAGCACAACTGAAGCCTTAAAGCAACTTTTGTTCTCTTTCTCCCTAATCAGAACCAACGCTGCAATTATTTCCCAGCCCACGTGGCCGATCCCTGCTACTTCTGATGATGGAATCTCAGATTTAATCAATGCAACTCCTCCGTTCCTGTCAACTGGATTTTTGCAGTTCAGAAACAACAAAGGTTTCTGACACGTCCCTTTTTCTCTCCCCTGCCCACCAAAAAGTTGGGGAGGGTGAAATTAGTTGTCTGCTAAGCAAAACTGTGCCGCACAAGGACAAAGCCTGTATATGCCTTAAGTGCCGTTCTTTTGGAGACTCCTTGGTAATTTCAACTCTCATAAAATAACGTCATACTAAGCCTTCCAAGCTGGTTCTTGTTTCCAAGTGTTTCCCTGCAGTGCCTGATTCCCTCAGTTCTCTTTCTCCTCCACCACCAAGGCAGAGACATCAATGCTTTCTATCCCTTGGAGTGCTACAAACATGCATGTATGACTGACTGCTCACAGCACTTCCTAAAGTGCCACCCTAGGCTCTTCCATCAGTGCCTGCTTCAGCATCAACCCTGCTGTGCCATTTACTCCTCCTGGGACATCACCCAGATCCAACAGCTTCTCCCTTTCCCACCTAACCTTGTTGTGCCAAAGCAAACTGACCCCATGGAAAAGCAATGTCTTGGCCAGTTGAAGTCCAAAGGACATTTTAAATCAGCCAAGTCAGTGCTCTGTGGGCTTTTACCCCCTTCCCTCTAAGCTCACCTCCAAAGTGACAGGTATAGACAATAACTTGGCAGTCCTAGAAAGCTCAACTCACCACCTGCCAGTGAGACTTAGTGAGGATGATAAAGAACTTAAACTAGAAATGGGGAAAATAAGTGTTTGAAGGAAGTGGGGGAAAGGTTCAATGATAACAGCCCAACAGCAAAGCAGAACTTCAAAACACAATGAAAATTAAAAAGCTTTTGTGACTAACTCTATATGGTGGCACTAACTCCTTTTGCCAGCAGAGGCAGAAACTAGAAAGCAGTACCAGAGTCTTTGTTAAACTCAAACACTTTTCTCTCTTTAATAGATGACTTTGCAAAGGCTGTCCTCTGAATAAATCTCTTGAGGAAGTAAAATGAGCATGTGGAAACCTCTTTTCAAGAGAGATTTGGCAAAGGGCACATTAGAGAGCTGGGCATGGCTTTCTGAAGTCCAAATTTCGTGGAAGTTTTTCCTAAAAATATCACAAAGAAATTAAGTGGACAGTGACGAAAAAAAAGAAAAACATCAACAGGTTACGAAAATTCTCTCTTTATGTTGCTTTACAGTCTAGGAAGTCAAGAAACTGAATTAACCTAGAGAGGAACATCAAATGTGGTGCTGCCGACCTCATTATGCTGCAGCACTCCTTCAGACTGTGGTTGGCACTGCTGGGACAGGCAGAGCCTTCCCACTTGGAGGGAGGGAGGAATTATGCTCTGTGTCATTGTCACCCAAGGAATAGAGACCAACAAATTAAAAGGAAGCCAACAAAACAAGAGCAAAAGCCAAACTGACAGAAATTCAAAAAGCCTTGGAGCTGGAGGCCCCCAGAAGTACCTAATATTTGAACCCTGATCTACTCAAGGCATTAGACTCCATGGAAGAACACAGGAGACTTCTTCAAAGCAAATGCCAATGCCCATCACATTTTTCCTGAACACTGACAGGCCTCCAAAGGCAAGATGGAGAAATGTTGCCTTTGGATTCCCAATTCAGTTTCAGAACTCAGCAGCAGCTGATGAACTCAGAATAGTCAGACTTTGGGGCTTAACTCCTGCTGGAACCAAGGGCTGCACAAAGGCACAGTGTAACATTTGTTTTGTCAAGCACCATTTTGAACGTGATGCACAAGCAAGTTGTTTTCTCTTGCTACATCAACTAGAAACAGTAAGCACATCCTAAAAAATCACATTTGTAGCATAGAAAAACAGCTTTAAAGGAAACAGATACTTTCAATGGCTATTGGTTATCCATCCTATAAAATACCAGGAGTTGGATTTAAGGGACTCTTCATGAAACTGGGAATTGTGTCCCCTGACATTTCTAACTCTCTCTAGAAATTAACAGAATTGAGGTATGATTTTCACCATAGATGACAGTGCTTGAATTTAGACTAAAGTATGGAATTCCATAATAAATGAACTTGTTATGATGGTAGTATTCAACAAAGCACATTTAAGTAATAGCTAGTTACTAACTATAGAATTGTTGTATTAACCACTCTCTGTGTTCAGTATATCCACAAACATTAAGCTCCATCATATTTTGGCAACAGTTACATTGGGGAAATACTTTGGTTATCTCTAAAGACATATCACTCTGAAAACACAAGATCTGAGAACAAAACATTGAAACTGAAGAAAGAATCTCCTGGTGTTCTCTCCATTCAGGAAAGCTTATATTTAACATTATGTATGGTTTTCTCAGCTCAGATATAATCTAAAAATAGCATTTCACTGAGCAAAAATACCCTGCACATACAAGGTTTCATTTCTAAAAGAGGATGGAGATATCTCACTCTTAAAAATAAAATACACCCCTGCATTTTGCACAGACTGTGTTTGCTTCTCCCCTGAGACAGCTGGAACACAATGACATGGACACCCCTGCCAGACCCTGAGGAGGAGACAAAGCAGAAGGAGTAACTTGAAGGCTGCAGTAGCAGCTGCCATGGCTTACTCAATATTCCCTGACCTCTAGCACAGGGAGTCTGTGCCCACTCCAAATAAAATTTACAATACACCAGTGATGCTTAACCAGGGGAAGCACTGAGGGTGTCAGTTACCAAAAGCCTCTGTAAGCAGTTTTACATGGCACCAGAACTGGAGTCTGCCACAAGCTGAAGTGCTTGTTGTGCTCAGTGGATGGTGAAAGCTCTGATCTCACCTACAGAGCGCAAGAGGAGCTTTGTCACCAGCTGCAGGTGTGAAGCACTTCCACAGAAGATAAATCTGCAGCAGCCTTTGTCTTATTCCTTCCATTAAAATACGAACACTGGCGAAAAAACCTTGTAATGTTCCTAAGTAATTATCGTATTATCTGTGCTCTGTCCTGAGGGTGAATTTCTTTGTTAATACTGGTGCTTACAATAAAGACAGAAAACTTGCTGGATCTGTTTGAACACAAGAACTTGAGTCTAGTTTTACTCTCTCCTAACTGGGCAACTCAAAGTTTGCCAGGCCACATCCCATATAACTCGGGAAGTTTTTCCTTGACAGTAAGTCTTTTAAAGTAAAACCTTCTAGACAGTAAGAGAAGAACATTTCTGTATGTTTTCAATAAGCAGAACATGAAAAGCCCCAGCTCTTATCCTCATCATTAAATTCCTTGGCACAGCCAACAGATCTGCTCTCACTGCAGTGCCCCATCTTCCACTTGACACATGCCTGCTTTAATCATCTCCAGCTTTCCTTCAGCAGGGAAGGTGAAGGCACCAAATATTTTAGATTATTTCATTGCTTATTCTCCCATTTACTTCTTTTTTTCCCATAAAAGAGATAGTGGTCACAATTCTGGGATTTTACTTCCAAATGCATAGCCATTGTCTAGTTCATGGTCGCTCTGATCAAATCTGGCTAAGAGTCATGGGAAAGCTGGGCACCATAAAGACTGAGCTGTCAAATTCCCCATCAAAGAAACCACAGTGATTTCACAAGAAAACCAAGACACTTCCCAGAACTGATGCAGATTCAAGTCACAGTTAGAGTCTTATTAAACATTATGGTTCTAGTCACTTAAATAAACGTTGCAAATGTAGGTCTCTAAGCTATGGAGCCAAAGTAATTGGATTTGTATGACAGACCTACAAAAGAGCCAAGCCAAAACATTGTATCACATTACAGTCACATCAATGAAACCTTAAGTGTATTTTTACAGCATTAATAACTTTGCTGAAAGGGGAGACTGTATGTTAAGTGCAACATTTCAGTACCTTTTATGTTATGTTGTAGATATTACTGCCCAGTGATAAAAACACATTTAGTTTTGTGAACGAGGTGAAAGCCCCTTCAGCCATCAGAGAGTAACCAGAACTGCATTGCCAGTGCAGGTCAGTGCCAAGATTTCAATCTGCCTGACACGAGTTATCTGGGCAGCTACAACTACACCCACCCAAGTGCTTACCTGCCCTCTGAGATCTCACAAAAATAACAAGGGAACCCCCAGACTCCCCCTCCTGAGCTCTCAGGGGATCAGGTGCCTCACGTGGGACGGTTAAGGAAAATCCATGGGCTGAGCACACCACGTTCAGCAGGATAAAGAGACAAATCACATTTCTACAGTGCCCAGGTTTCTTGCAATTCACTCGTGCAAACTTGTGTCCATCAAGTATCTTACCTGATTACAGGTGTTAATGTCTATTCCACTTTTCAGGTATTCCACTACTTTGTCCAAATTGCCAGCTCTGGCAGCTCGGAGAAAGCTTGCATTGCTGTCAGACTGTAAAAAGAGGGAAAAAAAAATGCTCCAGTTAGTGCCTGCTTAAACCTGAGTGGAATGTCATCAGTGGTGAAAGGTTTCCATATTTATGCTGCAGGAGAATAAAACTGTGAAACAACCGAGTTTGAATTATATCTGCATTAATTAGCATATTTAAATTAGGCAATAATATCACAAAGGAACTGAAGACCTGTCAGAGTGAGCAAAATAGAGCAATAATTGCTGACATTCAAAATTTAGTGAGAACTAAAAAACAACAAACAAAAGACAAACAAAAAACCCCCAAACATAAATCATAGTAAATGATATTGTCAACAAGAGAAAAATAAATGTATCAACTTGCTAACAATAGTTTTCTGGAGAATTATATATAAATACATTATATCTTTATGTATATGATTTTATGTAATATTTATGTATGTTGTTTATAGATTTTTATAGATGTTATTCACAGATTTAGATCTATTATTTTCAGATATATATGCTCAAAGTGGGCAGCACTGCACGTGTAGCTAACCTTAGAACAAAGCGGATGAAGTTCTCAATGCTGAGTATCTAAATCCAGGATCACGTTGTAAACATTCCCACCCCTAAACTGCCTGCACTCATACGTTAAAAAAAAGGTTTTAAAATCCGATCTAAATCTGTTTTCACTTTTCAGCCAGGTTGTGGGATGCACTGTTAAGCAATGGAGCGTGGAACACCTCAGCCCTGCTGCCTTTGTCTGTGAACAAAGCTACACGGGCTGCCTGAAATCAGCCCGAGGGTTTGGGCTTCCCCACACACGGCGAGACAAACCCGAGCCGCGCTACAGAAGCACTGGGCACACAGAACAAGCGTTTGGGAAGGTGTACAGAGACAGCAACAATTGTCCCAGCTAAACAAAGCGAGCGCAAGGAGCAGGTGGATGAGCAGGACAGCCTGTTTGCGGGGGTGTGACGGCCCGCATCCCAGGGACTGGGACTCGCTGTTCCACGGGAACGCCCCCGGCTGAGCGTGTGCTCAACTGATCGCACCTCCCTGTCACAAACGCCGGGCAGAGCCGCTCTTTCGCATCATGAGAATATCCTAAAAGCCTCCCACTTCCAGCTACTTATTGCAGTTGCCCAATCCGTTCCAATGCATTTATTTTGGTCACCCTGCTTATCATGCTGCACTCACTTCACAATCCCCGATTCCAACCTATTTTAATCTGCAACAGATGGATGTCATCAAAATGAGCCTCCTTACAACTGTGCTACATGCCAAGACAAAAATATTCTCTTTTAAATTCCTTTCAGAAAACTTCAGCACATTTTCCACATCATCTAGGAGAACAGACTGTCTTTCTAAACATAGGGGAAAGGGAAGGTAAGGCAGGAATTTACAGGTGTCTCGGTGAAAATATTAACCAAGAACAAATATCTGAGTGCATAAGGGGTAAACCTGGATACTCTGGTTGGGAAAAGCATCTTTACCCTCAATAACACACACACTTCACTTTCTTTCCCCCCATTTTTTTGTGCTTTACTACTACAACCATAATTTAAAATAGCAAAACTACAATCATCAGCTTTATACTTTTAAAAGGTTAAGAAAGAATGATGCAACAAATTACCACCTACAACTTTGGGTGCTAAGGGATGAATCAATCATTGCTTGTTTTTCTTTCACACAGAATAACATATAAACTTAAAAATGCTGACATCTCCATTATTGCAGGAAGCTCAGATTGTAGCTAAGTCCACTCTATATGCCATTTACTTCTCGCTAAGAAGACACAAGCAGCACTTTCCAAGTAGATTTTCATTTCCTTGATTCATAATTATATTACCTCATAATCAAATTATGGCAATGTACATCACTTCACTTTCCATACACCAGAATATTGATCATAATGCAGAATATTAACTTCTTGTCTACATAACGAGTAATTCAGCAATCCATATGCTTCATATATAGATTCCCATACAAATATCAGAGACTGGTTCCACAAAATATTTAAAAGATTCAGCACCATATTACAAGGCTTAGAAGACTTAGAAGTTGGGAGTACTCAGATCTATTTTCTTTCCCAGTTGGCTAAATTTAATTTTTCATTAGGTTGTCACTAGTTTGTCCTTTGTCCCATTCTTTTAATGCTTTTTAAAAGCATTTTTGTCAGCATGACTGTCTCAGACATTTATTCACTTTAGCACACTACAAATTCAAATGCATTTTGACAAAATCCCCTCAAGTAAACAACAGCAGAAGTTTCCCATAGTCTTACCTTGTCAGAAGACAATTAATTCAGATCTGGATTCTGTAATCTCTTGAAACACTTTGTTAGACAGCCTCCACAGTTTTCAGAGGTCTTCAGGGCCCCTCAAGGTCCCTCAGAGTCCTTCACAGTGCCCAGAACCCTTTGTAGCCCCTCATGGCCCTCAGAACCCCCCATGGCCCCTTATAGCCCCTTCAGAGCCCCTCACAGCCATTTAGAGCCCCTCATGGCCTTTAGAATCCCTCACGGCCCCTTATAGCTCATTAGAGCCCCTCACAGTCCCTCACAGCCATTTAGAGCCCCTCATGGCCCTCACAGCCCCTCAAAGAAGCTCAAAAGCCTCTCAGAGGCCCCTCACAGCTCCTCAGAACTCCTCCAACCCCTCATGACCCTCTGAGGCCCTCACAGCTCTCTTCAGAACTCCTCACAGCCCCTCAGAGTCCCTCACAAACCCTCATGGCCTTCACTGCCCTCAGAGCCCCTCACAGCTTCTCAAAGTCCCTCACGGCTCTCAGAGCCCCTCATGGATCTCCTCAGAACTCCTCACAGCCCCTCAGAGCCCCCTCAAAGCTCCTCAAAACACCTTGCAGTTGCGCAGAGCCCCTCATGGATCCTCATAGCCCTTCACTCCCCTCAGAGCCTCTCACGGCCCCTCACTGACCTTAGAGTGCCTCATGGCCCCTCACTGCCCTCAGAGCTCCTCACTGCCCCTCACTGCCCTCAGAGCCCCTCACGGCCCCTCACTGACCTCAGAGTGCCTCATGGCCCTCAAAGCCCCTCACAGCCCCTCAGAGCCCCTCACGGCCCCTCACTGCCCTCACAGCCCCTCACGGCCCCTCACTGCCCTCAGAGCCCCTCACAGCCCTCATAGCCCTTCACTGCCCTCAGAGCCCCTCACTGCCCTCACGGCCCCTCACTGCCCTCATGGTCCCTCACGGCCCCTCACCACCCTCAGACCCCCTCACGGTCCCTCACTGACCTTAGAGTGCCTCATGGCCTCAGAGCCCCTCACAGCCCCAGAGCCCCTCACAGCCCCTCACTGCCCTCAGAGTCCCTCACAAACCCTCATGGCCCCTCACTGCCCCTCTGAACTCCTCAGAGCCCCTCACAGTTACTCACAACTCCTCACAGCCCTCACTGTCCCTCACTGTTTCTCAGTGAGACAAACCAACATACAGTCTTCATAGTTTGGTGACTGGTGAAGAAAAGCTCTCAACAAACTGTCATTTGAAAAGCTTTTCCTTTTCAAGAAACAAGACAAAAACACAGACCCAGAGTCCCGTGTACCATATGGTATTTATCACATCTCCTCTTCCTAAACACACACCCCAAGGGGTTTTCTTAGGAGTTTTGCACATGTAAGCAGATCATGCTTGAAAGCAAACACTGTGCCACCAGTGAGGAAAGGAAAGGTTTGCAGGAGAAGAGCTCACCTTGAGCAGCACTATGTGAGCACGAGAACATGAGAGCTCTGTAATTTGGGAAGCCCCAGAGCTGACATGTTAATGTGCAAAGTCTCAGCTGGCAGCTCTGCCCACCACCTCCAGCTCACTCAGGCACAATTAAAGCTCATGTTGTGTACATGCAGGCACTAAGGCCAGGCAATCAAATCAATACATTATAAACACGATGTAAGAACATTGTGCAAGGGATTAGAAAATCCTGAGCTGGTATTTTATAGTATGGTGAATTCACCATCTGTGGATTTAACCAGCTTTTTATAATGCACTGCTCTCAATGTATATACAGTGACAGAGCACTACCAATCCTCACTAACTACTTTAAAAAAAATAAAAAAAATCTGCAGTGCAGTTCTAGTACACTATATAGATACAAAGGTAAATTTATTTTAGATAACAGAAGAAATTGTGCCCTGGCACAGGTTACCCAGAGAAGCTGTGGTTGCCCCACCCCTAGACAGGCTGGAGCAACCTGGTCCATTGAGGGTGGCAGGGGTAGAACCGGATGACATCGAAGGTTCATTCCTAAACCTATGACTTTTGAGAAATATTTGACTTTGTAAAGATCTATCTTTTAATGTTTCTTGATGGAGGATAGGTAATTCCAGCTATAAGAAATTTCAAACCACTGGGAACAAATAAACTACAATGTAAAAAACATCAATATAAGCTTAAGCACACTTGCAGCACAAACACAAACATTACTTTATAACTACCTAGCAGTCAGATACTACATAAGGAAACACAAGAAATGATCAAGTGACTATATGAATATATGACTGCAGATTCTCCCTCTTTCTTGCTAACTACGTTGCTGCAATTTAACCTGAATTTGAAACATATTTCAGGAAATCTCAGTAAATAAATCATAAGTGGAAATTAGTACTTTAATCAAATAGCCAGACCTCCCCTTCTGGTTCCTCTGTCCCCACTCTAGCTGCCCTTCCTATCGCATTATGCACCGCATCACTTACTGCACACAGCACACGCCTGTTTCTCAAAGACATTTTAGAGAGAAGTGCAAAAATATAACTTGAAATCATATGCTGCAGTAAACCCACAAAAATTTCTCCAAATATTTAAATTTGCTACTGAAAACCAGCTTCACACCTAAGAAGGAAAGACTGAGGGAGTAGAAGGTTTCAGTTTTCAAAGGATGAATTTCATCATAACATTATCCAAACCATCCAAACATTTGTTTAAAATTATGTCTGTAGAAAAACTATTCCTGTAGGTTGAATTTGGATTTTTTGCCCTCCAAGTAAGTTGAATGACCTCAGTCTGTCCAAAATCAGAAATATGTCTGTGAGAGAGCACAGTCCAGTGCTATGGGCCCCTGAACATTTCTCATCCACTAAATACAGCTTGTTAACGGAATGCTGACAAAAACAGAATTCAAAACTCAAGCCCAACATCCAAACAGTATGTTCACACCTTAATTTAACCTCTTTGGTTTGTTTGGGTATTACAATGTATATCTGAGCAGTAATAACCCCTTCAGACTCACTTTTCAAGCATGGACTTGGGGATGTACTGATTTGATTTTATGGATAAAAATTTATTTAGCTGTAACTTAAGAAGATATTGTCCCTGATCAGGACATGAGAAAAACCTGCTTTACATAAACAAAAAAATCATCAAATGATTATTGGTTAAAAAACCTTTGTTGTTAAAGTGACTCCTGTGTTATCACTGCAGATAAAGCCAGCATTAAGCCCCAATTAATCAATACAGCAGGGGTAGGTGACGGTGTTAATGCCATTGACTGACTCCAGAGTTGTGAGGCCCTGTTTTGCAACAGCTGTTTCTATAATCAGAAAATGCTGATAGCTTGTGAACTCTTCTTCACTAAGAAGCTCCTAACTGACTGGTGGCTCATCACATTAATATATTCAGGGAATGCCTGGAGTTGAGAATTCAGCTCATGCAGAAGGAAAGTTGTGCCTTCTAAACTCAAATTTTCATGGTTTCTTGATGTTATTCAGAACTTAAAGATGCAAAGGGAAAAAATAACACATACTAACACATACCTTTTTTATTTTTTTTATTCCCTACTTTCTAAAGTGTTGGTTTAAGCTCCTACCCTTGAGACAACCACTAAATTTTGTCCCATTTGGCTTGGTTATTCTCTGATTTCAGGAACCATCTGTTCCAACCAGCCATCATTTAATTGGGTGCAACTCTAAAAGTGGCACAGACCAGGTGTTACCATTACCCAACTCACTCATCACATATGGGTTTTTGCCCATTAAGGAATATTATTCCACACCAACATTGAGATGCAAAAGATGGAAATTCAAATACAATGTTTTTCCTCATGGAATACTTTCTGTAAAACTTGACAGCAAGTTTATCAGTGACTCACATTTTATCTACTGTACACTGAATTTTTTTACTGAGCTGAAAGTGCTGCTGCTCTCCTAAAGGCATCACTCTAGAAGATGGAGCACTGACAGCAAAGAAGTAAAAGTTGTTTTATATTTTTTGCTTTTAATTAAATTCCCAGAGCAGAGTCTGAGTCTGCAGTTCTGACATACATGCCATTATGAGAGCTAAATATTCCACTTGCAATGGCACAGGCTCAGTAATCTAACACTGATAAATGACTTAAATGAGATAATAACAGCTATAATGGACACATATTTTCCCATTCCTTAATGAAATAACATTCGTCTTCCTAAAGAAAAGAAATATAACAGTGCTTTGCTTTCAAAGCCACTTCCTTAGCCCATCAAAATGTATGTTTTCATCCCATTCATTTACTGGGAGCGACGAAGGAAGACAGATTAAATCACAGATCCTAAAGAAATTCCAGTATCTAAATTCCTGGATGAACAATGGGCCAAATTTTCTTATTTCAATATCAAAACAAGAATTTTTATCACTCAGCTTTTCCCATTCAACCATGTACAGGCATTTCAGATCAGATTCATCCTGCTGTGTACCTTTGGTTGTATGGAATTTGTTCATGAATAGTTGAACTGAAAAGCCCACAATTCTAAAATAGTAGCTTTCACTAAACAAACATTGTGTTCTCATGATCTAGAGCAAGTTCTTATCCAGGAAAAGAACACAACTGGCCATCTATAAACTAACATTTGTTAAGACAAGAAGAATCCCAGGGTTTGTGAGATGTGAAGAGGAAGATAAGCTCTCAGAGGTAAGAGATTGCTAGAACAAGTTAAATACTCTCTGTCAAGATGTACCTAGTAGCATCTTGTCATTCATTATTTGTAAATGTCAAAGGTCTGTCTCCCTAGCTTGATATTGATGGATATAAACCAACAAAACACAAAAATTTTAAGGTATAATGAACCTGAAAAATTTAAAGTGCTTGGAGTTCTTAGGCAAATTAATTGCAGAACTTCACGAAGGATATGAAAAAGCTGGCACCACTTTTTCTGGCACTGAGCTGGAGCTGTGGCTGGAATTGCCCTCATCACACTGCTGCACATGAAGACTTGCTATTTTCAGCAAAAAATATTTTGTGATAACAAGATGGTGAAATAGGGACAAGAGAGAACGCTTTTGTGTTATACACTGCATATGACCCAGGATTCAAATAATCCTGATTTCAAATCAAAACATTTTCAAACACAGAAATTCTCCCCTGACCCAGAAACCTGGGATAACATTGACCAGATTCCTTGCAGTATATGCTGAGTTCCTCAGAATTAGAACTCCCTCATTAGCTCTGCTGAGGGATGTGTAGGAGCCCAAATCATGCATTGCCAGAGCAGGTGGGAAGGGTAATGCTGTTTGCATTTATTATACATTTTGATAAAAGCTTTCTTGTGTCAGACAAAGAGGCTGCAACCCAAAGGAGATACAGTGTGCAGCAAGATTCAAGATTAAGAGTGTCCTCAAGAAATGAATTTCATTGGTATGACTGGAGATGGAAAGAACTGTGGCAAAAAAAAGAAGCTCAGAAAATAAACTAGGTTAAGTGATTTATGATTTATGTACACTATAAATAAAAAATGTATTACAAGTCCAACATATTTTCATTAACTTCTGGTGATTTCAATATTTCCATAAAACAGCTCTGTGGTAGTTTCATATCTTTTTTTGAGACCTTTCTCAGAAAGTTGCATTTGAAATTTAACAAGTTTTTTGTTGCTACTACATTATCCCAACAAACATCTTTTTGAGCAACATGAAAAGGAGCAAACCGTCCAGGAAACAGCCTTACCCGACACCAGTCCCTGCTCTAAGATTGCTCAAAACAGACACAACTGAACAATTAGTATTGCTAATGGACACTTCTAATTTTTACTAGTGGAAAAGCCAGGCTTCAGCTATTCCATTTCTTGCTATTGATAGGAAAATTCTCAAGTATTCATAAGGAATGACTTTAATTTTAGACTGGCTATATTTCGACACTTTTGACTCTTTTTCCAACTCCATGAGATTGCAGAGCTTGCAGGATACCATCCAGCCACTCTTTTCTCTCTGCTGGAATGCACAAATGCCTGATTAGTTTGGCTTTTGTAACCAGGAGAAGAAAAAAGAGGTATTTTGGCAAACCACTTAAAGATGAGGTAAAAATTAAGCATAGTTTAAAGTCTAGTTGATCTCAAACTAAACAGATTAAAGTTATTTGCTAAAGGGAAGGTTTAAACACACACCTTGTTTCTGAATTTGGGCCAATATTGGCAAATACCGTAGCAGCAGAAGAGGAAGAGAAAACTAATGCACAATCACCCCTTCCCTGTACCAAGAAGTAAATGCCTTCTATGAACCTTTTATGATCCTCAGCTGCCTCAGACATCTGTAGGAGTCCTCCCACTCCGTTAGTTAACTTGCCATACTGGCCTGGCTGCTGACTGTACTGTGTCAATGAAGGATTTGTGAGAACTGAGGCAAAACTGCATAGTTTTCTATGGAAAAGAATAGAATAAAAGTCTTTTCCCCAGCTGCATGTCCCTGCCAAAGGCAGTACTTGAAATGATAGAAGTTATTTTAATCCATGCTGATTTTACAATATAAAACAACGTCAGCTATCAGGGTTCTAATATGGGACAGCACATCAGTACTAGCTGAACTTCAGGCATGTGTAATCCCTGTCCTTCCCCTGGGCTATTCATCTTCTCCAAAACAAACTTTTCAGTATAAATCCCAGCTTGGAAACAATGTGTGGGTGTCTGAATTATCATTGGCATGAGTCTAAAAAACAGGTTTCCAAATGTACCTGAGAAACATAACCTCTGTATTTAAAAAATAATAAAGAAGAGGAAAAAAAACTCAAACCACCCTGAAAAACAACAAACCAAATCCCAAAGGATTTGGATTTCAAGAAGGAAAGATTGTATAGTTTGATTAGTCCTAAAAGCTAGAAATATCCTCATTACTCTAAAAAGTAGAAATGTCCTGTTTTTTAATGGGTACATTTCTTGTGCTGAAGTTTGAGATAAAGAATCATTTACTCATTTCCTGAAATGGTAAGGACTTGGGATATGATCAGAAAAGCCACATGATTAGTCTTGGCTCTCCTAGTTGACACACACATTTACTGAAGTCTCTAAACACTGATATGGAACCAAGATTTCCTCTAGGAGAACTGAATAATATTAAAGGAAGGAAAAACATTTAGGATCCTCTGGATACCATATATTGAAATGTTGAGGTGTTGGTAACAACTGTAGAACTTGGCAGGCATCTAAATGGTTTCCATGGCAAGTTTCCACTACTGGTGATGTTCCTAAATAGAGGTAATAATGGTAGAACACCTCTAGAAAGAATTAGGATGACATTCCAAAAGTTATCTAGCAGGATAATAACCAGGCTTAACAAAAATCCAGGCTGTAAGTGAAGTTTATGACAGACTGCTGACAGATAATTCCATCACTTTCATTCCCTATGGCCAAAGTGACATTTGCTAATAAAAGAAAGGTGCCAATGCCATTGGTGCTAAAGAGCCCAACTGCTTTACTCACCCAAACACCATTAACCGACTGCCCATTGATTCAAATGGACTGGGTCCATAAAACAGAAAAAATGACTTCATGTTGCTTTGAGATGGGCTAAACCAGATGTAAACAAGTGGTGTCACCACGGTTTCTAATTCAGCAAGATTCATTGCAGAGATCTTACTTGTACAGAGAGGTAAAAGGAACACTCCAGTACTAAGTGAAGAACCTTGTAATCCTGGGCCTAGACCTAAAACAATTCAGCTCTGGCCAGCACAGACAGGAACCAGTTTCACCTAACTTCACCTGCAGAAAAGCAACAAAGATGTAAAAGTCCACCTTGCCAAATCCACTGCCTTGAGCAGGGAGGAAAAACTCCTATGAATGCTGCAGTAGGAGTCTGGGACAATCCTGGGCTGAACCTCAGAGAGCAATCTGTCCTATGCAGTCGGAAATACCTGCTCCTGAAGAATCAAATGCAATCTGCTGCTTAATTTTAAAAAGATTAGATTAGTAAAGCAATTTTGCCATCTGAGTTGGCTGAATTGTTCTGAACCTCATATCTGCTACAAGGCTCCTGGAGTCATCATATTCAGCTTCATGTGGTAACTCTTTTTAATGAGCCAAGACAGGGAGCAGGGCTACAGTTACATAAAGGCAGAGGAATCTATAATAGATAACAGGGTACTGTGCTGGATACCATATTCTTCTTTGGGATATACAATTTTTCCCTGCAGAACAAAGCTTTACTAACATTTCTAATTTAGAAACACCTATTTTCTTTTAACTTTTTTTTTTTTTAATAGAATCATAAGGATGATGAGAGACTGCAAACCTTCTTAGGGAAATACAAGAATTTTCCTTTGTAGTCCCCCGAGCACTGTAAACTTGAATCAAGACAGACATTCTAAAGAAACTTGGCCAGTCCCTACCAGGGTCACATAAAGCCAAGATCTTATGATTTAACACATCAAAGGCATTATCAAAGTGCCTGATCTCTGCCTGCTATGAAAAGCTGCGTAGGCTGAATGAAAAGTATCCAGAAAAATGAAAAGGAGCCTCAAAGATCACATGCTGCTCACTCCTGCCTCCTCTGAGGGCTGACCTTAAGCCGAAGGGCAGCTCAGAGACTGGACGTGCTGGGAGAGCTGTTTCAGTTTGCTTATTTGTGTCACAGGGGCTTCCATACCTTTGCTGACAGCTTCAGGGAGCTCCTCTAATGCCCAGTGAAACCATCCTTGGTAATGGAAGCAGGCCCAGCCTCCCCCACAGTCCAAGGAATCTCACTGTCTCTCCCCTGACTGCTTGTTTCCCATCACAAACACTGCACATTTGTCAATTCAACCAAAAACTGCTTGGTAGGAGAAAAAAACCTGTCTGCATGCTCAAAGGAGTAGGTTACTTTCATGTTTTAGCTTGTAGAAAGTTTTATTTCAGAGGGTTAAGGTCCCTTCCAACCCAAACCATTTTGTGATCCAGTGAAGAACGGGTCCAGCTGTGTTGTCAGTGAACTACTACATAAAACTGGTCAGAAAAATCCAGTCAAAAAAATTTTCTACCAGAAAGCCAAGACAGCATCAAAAGTGTATTTTAGGACAATGAAGAACTCCTTGTGAGTTGCTGCTGGGAGTGCCTCAGGTCTCCTCCTTCCCTATGAACACTGGAACTCAGTTCACCTATGGCACTGCAGTAACCGAGACATGTGCAAAGCATCAGGTCAAACTGAGACCAGTTCTAGCACACATCAGATGTAGAGAACATAAGATTTGGATTTACTGACACTGAAGGTTTACTGATCTTCCTGTTCTGCCACAAGTTTTGACACAATATACTTCCATTGCCAATTCTGAATGAAATAACCCCTTAATGAATTTCTCAAACTGAATGAGAAATAAAGGAAAAAAAGAAGACATTTGCCATAGACACTAAACAAGTATTCACATCTTAATGATTTTCTTCTGGTTTGCTGCACAAATGCTGACATTGCTACCATAAGTGTGACCCCTTTGCCTGTGCCTGGTCCCACTCACTGTAACCCTCATCTGCATTAGGATCTGTACAGCTCTGTCTCGACTGCAGACACAAAACAATATCATGTACTGGGCAGGCAGCAGCTCAAAAGTAAACTACAGAGTTGAAGTTTGGAGAATGATCAATACAGGATCATTTCTAGCAACTGTGCAAACCAGGATAAATGGATAACATCCATTCATTGCAGGGCTAGTTTCACCTATGGGGTTCTCTCTTCCTACCTCAACCTTCTGGTAGCTGGCAATGCTTTGAAGCTGCTGCACAGCTCAAGGACAGCTGCTTTTTAATCACAGTCAGGGCAGCAAAGCAAAGCTTCAGCATGGACACGTTTAGCAGATCCCTCAGTACTGGAGGGTATCCAGCAAGGTTCTGAGCAAAGGGATCCTTTGCAAATGCAACATGCACAACCCTCATCTAAATTTTTCCCTGTGATTCCTGTTTCCTTCAGCCAAAACTTACCAGGGCTTCAGGCTCTTTACTCTCTTCACTGTTGTATCCATAATAATCAGGAGTTTTATCCAAATCCTGTATGTTCCCTTGTGTCCTTAAGCCCTTCTCTGAATGACAAGCCTGGCAAATCGGTGCATTGCCCATATCAGTTGCTGTGCTGCCTGCGAGCAGGGGGACGGCCCTGGGGTGCCCAGCGCTCCCGCAGGACAGGTGCCCGGCCGGGAGGAGGGTCCCGCCTGCGCTCCTCTCCCTGGCCACTGCTGCCTTCCCCGAGCCGTGCCGTGTCCCAGAGAACACGAAACCCCAGCAACTGCGGCCAGCGCTCGGCGACCATTTCCAATTCAGGCGCTGCCCGGCTATTTTTACACCTACCAGGCCAGCTATGCATGTCAATGGCGTGGGGTGGGCCGGGGGCCGGCTCTGCAGCGCGGAGCTGCTCGCAGAGTTAAAGTCCCGCTGGGTGGAATGCCCTGCACACACGGGTTATTGAGTTACCCACTTGCGTGCCTTTCAATGCTTTGATTTTTTCCCTGCCTTGCTCGGTCTCACTGTGCTGAATTTCAGAATGTTGCTAATGCATTCTGAGTTTCTAAATCAAAAATACGATTTATTCAAGTCTACTACTCAACATGTACTTATATTTACAAACCAAGACAAATTGGACGAGCACAGATTTAATTTCAGTGTTTCACATGGTATTCCATGTTTATGTAGCCAATAACTGTGATGAGCTTGCTTTGGATTGACATGTCCCCCGGGTATGATTTCAGATGAGCTCAAATGTATCCAAAAAAGACAATATCTAATGTTAGATAATTTTTCCTCTTGACTATGTCATGTTTGGTCTTGCAGGGAATTTTATTGTCAATTTGGTTTAGGGTTGGTGCTAATATTTTAGCTAGAATAGTTCTGATTAAAAACTGAGCTCAAAACAAAAACAAACAACAACAAAAAGACAAAGGAAAATAAGAACAATTCCACAAAAACTGAGAATAAGAACACTCGCCCTGGGTTGGAGTCACTTATGATTGCACCCATTAGGATAAAACCAGTGTTCAGGATTGCATGTTGGAATCTACCTGTTATCCAGAAGAGGCTCAGTGCAAAATTAAAAAACAATGATGCCAAACCATACCACACCACCAAAAGCCAAACAAAACAAAAAGGAAAAGGTACTTGAAAATAAATTGGCAGGTTTCAAACATGACCAGTTGGGGGTAGCAGAGGCAGCAGGGACAAAATGTAGCTATGAAAGTCCTGTAGGATATACTGCCATGAACATCCAAAATCAGCAGAGTGGGGCATGTCCTTGAAAATGTAACCCCAAATTCCTCAGAAACAGAGATCCTCAAAGGATTGCAACAACCAGCCCACTGTTTTCCCATTGCCAGTATGGCAGCAATCCTCACACATGCACATGCAATAGTCCAGTTGTTGCTTTTGCCTTTTGGACATCTCTGCCAGCACTTGGCAACTGCTTCAGAATGTTTGTGCAAGGCTCACTCGCCCACAATTACCTGATAACAATTTCTTTCAGCTCTTCCAAAGCAACTGTGATAGTAGCAAGGTGGGTACACACTCCCAGAACTTCCTAGTTATCAAAATAAAATTATGCAAGAAGGAATCCCACCAAATGCTTGACTCGACCAAAGCTCATCTAACCAAGGTTGCAACATAAACTGGAACTACAAATCCCCGGGTAGAGCAAGTTATTTGATATGCAAATAACTTACTGGAAAACACAAGGCACCACTCAGGGGGAAAGGGTGGCCAAACTTGAGTAACAGGCATTCCTGGGAAATGCTGCTTGTGGAAAGCAACAATCTGTGTAGCCATCAGAGGCAGAGCAATGGAGAATCTTCCTGCCAGAGCCTTCCAACAATATTACTATTGTTTGTTCAAGTGGCCCCAAGACTTTTGGGCAAATTACTCAGAAAGCAAACGCGTTAATGTCCTGCCAGGCTCAGGGAATGGTATCCTAACAAATACATGTTGGAGGGTTCAAAGCCTTTGTGGGGGAACGTGTTGTTGTATCTCTGCATTCCCATGCTCTTTGCTGTCTGGTTAGGGCTGCACATCCACCCCAGCTGGCAGCAGTGAAGAAACCAAACCCAGAGTTTGCAGGCACAGAGCTCACACCAAAGCACTTCAGTCCTCTTCAGCAGCCCAGCAGTCCCTTTCCTCAACACTAACTCCAAATCTCAATTACCCCCTAGCCTAGGAAACCTTCAGAAACTCAATTTAAAGTGCCTGTAAGAAGGAGAGCAGAGAGTATTAAAGAACTGGTGCTAAGGCAGGGTCCCTCTTTCCCTCCCCCCAAAATGGGGGAAACATTCTGGTTTCTTCCCTGAGTGTTTCTAAGCCTGCAGCATGATTGTCAGCCTTAGGGCTACACAAACCAACCAAGCCTTCAGCAAACTTTTGGGAATTGCACCTTTCCCAAAGATTCTCGTAGTAAATGTTGCAAAGGCTAAACACAGCCAGTTTGTTACATGGCCATCAAAAAAAGCAGTGTGGTACAAACCCAAACTGACTTGCAAAATCCCAGCCAAAACCTCAAAGACTAACAAGTGAGAAGCAGTGAAATGCAAGCTGTAAGCTCATCTCCAGAGGGAGACTTCATTTGATGGGATACCATTCCACAGTCCAGGAATGGCAAAGCTTGAGCACTGTAAGATGAAACAGGACTAAGGACAGTCATGCACACCCAGGTAGGCAGCAACAGAGGCAAAACTGCTCTGCTGCCAGGAAAAAACATTTCTTTACCCTTTTTTTGCCATTACTATTAAGTCTTAGTTTGTCAGTAGATGTTTCAATTAGCATAACCAAAATGACAATTCAAGAGGCACTGCAATAGCATTTAGTGCTGGTGAAAAAGAGAAAAGAAAAAAAAAGGGAAAAAAAAGAGTTCAAAGAGTTCCAAGTATCAAGACAAATAACAACTGTTAGCAACATAAATCCCCACTTTTATTATTGTTAAATCTCTCCCCAAAGAGCCATTTCCCATGACACTTTTATGGTTAAACATAGTAATTAGAAAACACTGAGAAATGAGACTGCACTGGGACCTATATACTTCTAGGAGATCCTCTGAACTTTGAAATGATTCCTAAATGCAAATTCTTTCACTCCTGGGGATATTTCTATGGGAAGGTCAAGTGCAACAAAGCCCACTTGCTTCTAGCAATTATTTTGGATCAGATCTTGAGCTCATGTAGACTATAAACTCTGGTGAGTCACAACTTTATATCCTTTATGTCCCCCTTTATGCTTTACAGTAATGACACTGATGAGATCACTATTTCCCAAAAATTCAGTCTTTCCTTCCTCTGGTCACAGTGACCACAATAAGCAATTCCCAAAGCCTAAGCAGCCTTTACAAAGGGACCATTGTCTGTTCCAGAGGACTTAGCAAAAAAATCCTTTTCAGCTTAAATATTTAGAGTCCAGTCAATTGCAAAAATCTATTTTGAGCCATTTTAAAGAAATGCTTTTGATGGTGAATCATTTGACACATTAAGTCTAATAATGCTCCCTGGACAGCTCTTTATCCAAGTGGCACCATATATATTTTAGCCACTATGAAAAAAAGGAAAGAGATAATCTGAGGTTTAATCACTGCAGCTACAGATCCTGCTGGCACTGGATCCTACAGATCCTGAAAAACTCTTTCATGGATAGGAAAGTATAAAATACACACAAAAATAAAGCCTCCAGCATTCCACAGATAAAACACAGCCTTACTTTGCAGATACAGGAGTTTTTGGATGGCAGGTGTGGCACAAGAAGGTAAAAACCACTCCAGATTTCACAGTGATGCCCTCATGGGCACAGCTGTTTATCTATCACCTATTTTCCTCATAAAAATTGCAGCTGATATTTCTTTTCTCTCTCAGCCTTGTTCCACCTCATGGGCAATGATAGGCACATGTTAACATGAAGCACTGAGTAACAAAGGGAAATCTTAGAGGGATTGTTGAATAATCACAAAACTAACAATCAATGGAAGAAGATGCACTCGATATTACCCCGAGGGTAAAGGGTTAAGATGCAGTTCTGGCCCACCATGCCAACACAGATAAAAAGTAAATTATAACTTCTCATACCCAAAATAGCTTTTTTCTTTTTTTTTTTTTTCCATTTCAAAACGAAGGATTTTTTGAGAACTTCATGGGTTTTATAAGCTCCTGTGGCACTAAGCTCTAATTGGTGCCTATTTGGATCAGTCTAAATCTAAACCAAATCTCTGGCCCTTTATTAGCTCTGATTTTTCTTCCTTAACACAGACTGGATACTAATTCCTCCTTAAAGCATCTTGTAGGACACTGTGAAGCTATCACATTCTGAATCTGGAATATCAAGGAAGGGCTTATTCTCTTCTCCAAGAAAATCACCCAATTTTCCCTTGTGAATACATCAGCAGGAACTCACTGACGATTCAGAAAACCCCAAGTCCCTTAAGTTCTTGTTGTTGAAATGAAGAGGCTTCTAAAGTTCTCACTTTTGTTGGATTTCTTATGAATTTGACACAATTTCCAAAACCAAATATTGCCTATTTTGATACAAAATCAGTTTGTGGGGAGACTATATATTTCATATATAACATATAAAAGACAGTTTGCCTCGTAGACATAGGAAAACAAGGTATAAAATTTGTCACATGTTGCATCTTTGGTTTTAGTTCAACAGAATCAATTAACTCAATGAGGAATGAAGTAACAATGTTAAATACATAATTTTGCCTTTGCTAAAGAGCATATTCTCAGGAATCCTCAATGACATCCTTATGGTTAGCATTGTGCCCTGATTTCAGCTTTTCCTCTCCCATTGTACTAGTGGTTGCTGTAATGGTGCATCATCGATGGTAAATGATATAAAGAGGTTCATCACAGGTTCTTAAGTGAAAACTAGAGTTCATTTACTTTGCTTCATTTTATTTTGCACCTTGCACCCATCTGTTATCTTGGGGCCCATTAAATACATCTGTTAGTAACAAGAGTTACTACTAACCTGCATTAGAAAATCCCTATACCTTGAATATTAAGCTATTTTTTTTAATGATCTGCTCTTAAACTAGAAGCATAAAGAGAATATCGGTGCCACTGAAAATAAACTAAACCTAATGCCCACAATTTCCATACCAATATGAGTTAATGCACACTGATCTGAATGCACACACACTGAATATGCCTGTACCAATGCTTAAAACAACCTGGCCATGCCAAGTGCACCCACATCTAGCTGAACTACAGCCATAAAACTGCAATTTTCTGTTACAGCTGTGTTTCATGTGCTCAGCTAATCACACAGACAGCTACTTGGAAAAACAGAACAGAGCCCAGTGTTACTGACTGCGAGTCCCTGCCTTGAACAAGGCTCTGGTGCGGATGAACACACATGCACTTTGGAGCAAGCTCCAACGAGTTTATCTTCCCAATTTTTGAAGAAAGAGTGAGTCATGAAAGGAAAAATTATGTGCTCTATTCATCACATGTCAACAAACAGTACTTGAAAGCTTGGGTTTGTATCACTCCTGTCTAATATTTTGCCTTTCCCCGCACTGAAGGAGTTGCAGTAGATGATAAATACAAGATGACAATCTTCCAAAAGCAATTCCCTATGATCAAAAGGGTTCTAACAGAGTACAATCAAGAATTTTTGTTTCTGTAAGCAAGCAATTTGTGCTTTATAGTTACATAAATCATCCAAACGAGGGCCAGAATAGCGTGAAAAACAAATAAGTCTGCTGAGTAAGTGACTAAACTTCATTATCGCAGCCATACACGCAGTTCTAAATAGACAGTTTGAGATCTTGTGAGTGAAAACACACCTTCACATCATTCATCAGCTACCTAAGGCCTGCCACCCCAGGAAAAAAACAAATCAGCTCCATAAAGTTAATAGAAACACCAAAGGTCATTGGGAAGATCATGTCATCTGTAACCAAGTCTGCACCACATTCTGCCATAATTCTGAATAATGCATAAATTGGAAATTGAGAGATTATGAACAACTGACAAAGCAAGTGCTTGGGCACTGTAGTCTCTCAGGATTCTTAAAATCAGCAGCATCTTTAAATTAAAGGGAGCCAAGGAAGGCACAATGACAAAACTGAGCAGTTTTTTTCCAGAGAAATCCTAAGAATGTTGTAAAACTCACTGCAGCTGCCATTCCTAACTCATGATATTGTGAGATGCACATTAATGGTGTGCATCCTGTGGCTGTTAAATATCAGGCAAAATAACTAAGGTTTTAAGAATTTCAAATTCTTATGAGAAATGAACACATAAGAAAGAGATAATCAAATAAACATTAATTTTGCAGATAAGATATTAGAAAATTCAGGTCAGCATGGAACAGAACAACAACTTTCACAAAAAAAACCCACAAACTTCTGAACTCAAAGGGGAGGAGCTTCACAGGTTCTCTGCAATTCTCAGCAGCACCCAGCAGATGGGATTCAAACAAAAACTGCTCTCAGGGAGCAACACAAGCCCAAATTCAAACTGCAAACAGGAGTTACCCCCTTCTCAGTCTGGCACCTGGAGGCACTGATAACTAATGGACAACACTCATGGGGCTTGCCCAGAAACCATAAGCTATGGAAAGGAACATGTAGCATGAACAGATCCACACAAAAAACTGCTTTCTCTCAAAACCCAATAATGCAATTTTAAGAAAAGCATATTTACATAAGAACTAAAATTAGGTGCTAGTGAGGTCCATTAGTTAAAACAGACAACCAGCAAAAATCCCAAACATACATAAACCCACAGATTTACTGCCAGCAAGAAACAGAAAAATTTACTAAATAATCTTGCACAAAGCCTGTGGTTTTCTTTCAATTTTTTTTATGGCAAGAAAAGGGCTATAGCATTTATTTGAAATTTTATACTACATTATAACTGTAACATTTGATCATCACCAAATACATTATGCTAATGAATTATCCTATACACCCTGCAGTGTCCAAAGAACTGAGAGAACCCTTGGCTATGACCACTCCCCCACCCACCCTCAAAAAAGTCCCAAGACTCCAGCATGGACAGAGCCCAGGCAGGTGGGAGAACCCAAATAAGCCACAGAGAACTCTCTCACGACATCCAGCCCTCTTCCAGCTGGGAGCACCTTTCCCATCTGTGTTACTTCTTGCCAGCCCCACTCTGTCCCTGTTACAGCTCATTTATTTGGCCTTCATGGCCCAACACCAAAATTTGGCCCCAAGGCAGTGACAAGATGGAAAATAGGTCACAACCTCCACAAAGCACTCCCTTCTCTGACACCTTCTTCCAATACTGGATTTCCATCATTCCTCTCTGACAGCATCTTAGCAACACCAACTGGGACAGAAATATATAAAATTTCAATTACATGGAGTGGAAAAGTCATGTATTTCCTATTAGGTAATAGGCAAAGTCAGAAATAGATTCAAATTTATCCAGACCTGACTCCTGCTACCCTTCCTTTCTGAGAGCAGAACTTCCTCCTACAACCAGTGTGAGCTGGGAAGTCCCATGGACATCTTCATGTAAGTGCTCAGCAACAGAAAAATAATTGCTAAACTGCTCTCTGTACTACAGTAAATAAATAATTGTAAAAAACAGGAAAGAAGAACCAAGATTCCCATCTCATTGGAAGCAACTCCGTATTTTGTGGAATGCAGCACCAAACTTATTCTTTCCTGCAAGACTTGGAGCTTCAGAACTCAATCCAGATGATTTTTCAGAGCAGCAGCAAAGCATGTTTTGTATTTGAGACACAAATGCCTATAAAGCAGTCACATGATAATGCAATTCAACACTGATGAAGTGGAAGAGTACATGAAAATATTTCAGCCTGAGATCATGAAGGCAGCCACTGACAAAGTCCCACATCTCAGGACTTCATCAGGTTGACTGCAATGTCCATCTGGATTTGCAATTTACATTCAGAATGAGTAAAAATAATGGGGGGAGGGAACAGGGAATTTGTAAGCCAAACAATATCCAAACCCCCAAGATAAGTAAAAGCACATGTATTAAGCAATGATACTCTAAAATAAAGGAATTTTGTATAATAAAATACTTGAAGAAGCTATCATTTCCCAGGCCAAATGAATATTAAGTGAAAGACCTCAGGTCCTATGTGAGAGTTCCAAAAGTCCTGCTGCATTCACAGTGACAAATGGAATTCTTTATTACTGCAGAGATGACTCATTTATGGGGAGATATCAACACCACAGGGGAAGCAGCTGTCTGATTAAATGAATATTTGTCTATTCTTATCCATTCTCCATGAGCCTGCTCTAGCACCCACTGAAGTGAGCCTGATCTTTGCCTTTGGATCACAGCAGGACCAGTTTATCCCAGGCCAGGAGGTTCTCTCACTCACTGCTCCAAATCCCTCCAGCACTAAAGGTCTGTCAAGGACAAAAATCAAAGAAAACAAACTCTGTGGCAGTACTGTCAGCCAGATTCTCTACAACCCACAACCTCATTGATCAGCCACAGAATCATGGAGTCATTTAGGATGGACAAGATCCAAGTGTTCCCCCAGCACTGCCAAGCCACCACTAACCCAAGCTCCAAGTGCCACATCCACACATCTTTCAAATCCCTCCAGGGATGGTGACTCCAGCACTGCCCTGGGCAGTCTGTTCCAATGTCTGACAACTCCTACATGGCAAAACTTTGACTCTTTCTTGTCTAATCAGCAACCACCACCTGATGCTGCACTGTTTGTGTAAAGGAGGAAAGCATCTATTTTTAATTTTTTAGCCCTTTCACATATATCCAAGAGAAAGACACTGATGAAGTGCCTTTATCTTGTGAATTGAAGCAGCACTTGGGAAGACTTTTGTTCGTTCTCTGACCCTGTGTTTTGCTGACAACAGGGGTCTCCCACCTCCACAGACTCTGAGGGGATTGAAATTCCACCAAGTTTCCATATTAATGATCTCAAGACATTACTCTTTGTTACATATATTAAGAAATAATGGGAGATTAGAGATTACAGGACAAAATAGGCAGCAAAACTAACTGCAAATAGTCCTTTCTGAACTGAAAGGATCGTTGACTGGAAGACCTCAGCTGCTGCAAATGACTGCCTAAGGTAAAACCAGAGAAGAATATTTAGAACTTATGTTCAGATGGGCTAGAAGTGCACTATATGCTTTGCAAGGAGGCATGCTTGTTCTGCAAAAGGCATATGGGCATCTGGGGTTCCAGGTGTTGGGAGAAACCACCTTCATGTTACCCCTGTGCCTTGGCAAATTTCCCTCCAATTCCATTTGTGACTTCCCAGTGCTTTCTGCTTCTCTATTTATTTTAATCACTATTTTCAGATGGGTATTAAATTTATAAATAGTGTCAGAACACCAAGAACCTCATGCCAGCAACAGGGTGATTTGAACAGGAGGGGTCACAGAACATAAGAATTATGTAAAGAACATTTTGGACCTCAAGGTACATTTGCGTGACATTACTTCCCACCATAAATAATCTGTCCTTCAATCACAGGGCTAAATTATAGAAAGTGCACACATGTTTAAAAATTACACTGGAAAATATAAATCACTAAGATGGTTATGTAATAGGAGATGAATTATCTCCTGGTTGAAATCATCTGGAAAAAAACTAAATCTCTTGAAATCATTGGCAAATCTTTCAGGGTTAAGTTATTATATTAAGAGTTAAGATTATAATATATAGTGTTATAAAACCAAGTGTTCCCTTATAACCTTTAATTACAGTTCCCTATCTCTAAATTATCCTTGTCCATCTCAAACACCTCTTCCAGAAGGAGGTTGCTTCCTCTCAAGCCTTCTGCTTTTGTATCATTAAGTTTGCATATTGAAGTTGGTTTAAAAAGGATAAAATACTCCTTCCTGTGTTTCACGCTTCTGGGCCAGTGATCATTACTACAGCTATGTAGAGACTACAACATAATGATGGTTTATTGCCCAAAATAATGGAATGTGTGCTGCTAAATCCAGTCAGATGATGTACAAAATGGCTAAACTGCAATAAAGAGAAAACTGGTGTTAATTAACCTTTTCAACCACCTGCATATTCATCAGCTGTAGCAGGACTCTGGTTCCTCCTAAGTTGTCCTCAGACAATTTCCTTCCCTCCTCTGTTTTAATGAATTTCCAAGCACTGCTCAGAGCAAACACACCAAGGCTGGTGGCAGAGCTCAGTTCCACAGCTGCAGGGACAAACCCTCCTGAGCTGGGAGAACACAGGAGCTCTGTGCTGGCTCTGCAAGGAGCCAGATCTGCACTGCCATCAGCAGTGCCACCCCCCAGGCACGGGGAGCATCACCAAATCCTTAACCAAACAGGTTAAGAGTGAGGCTTCCTTAGAAATCCGGGGAAGACAGCCAAGCACGTACTTCCTTAAGCTTGGGAGAACTCGTGCTGCAATGCAGAGCTGGCTCTGGGCACAGCTATTAATTATTTCTGATTTCACTTCTGTGGGAAAGCTTTTCCAGGGCCTCATCATTCACCAGGCTAATACCCTGCACCACTTGAGGGTGCACACAGCTCTGTTAAAGTACCTAGAGCTAATACCTGCATCCCAGGAAAGGAGAGGTTAGTAAATAAATTATTACCAAAGGAGTCCTGAGTAGTTTATCTACCCTTCAGACAGCACTGCAGGCTTTGTGCTGTCCTTGCCAAGAAACAGGGAAAACTTGGGGGGTTTTTCATGATCCTAAAAACGCCCCTGATGCAGTCAGTGGGCAGTGGCTGCAGCTGCCATTTGCCAGGCACAGTCAGGCTGTGCAGCACAGCCGTGGCTGTGGGGGCAGTGGGGGATGGCTGGATTCTCCCAAGAAAACACAGCAGCAGCATGGAGAATATAGCACAGATCTCGTCTAGTTGCTATGGAGTCTCCGTGCATTTCCTCAGGAAAATTTTGCTGTGACACAGCAGTTGCACTGACCAAAGTAATTTTTTTAATCTGTATCACCTTCTGTCTCCAGCAAATGTCAAATTTTGCAAAACAAACCCATGTTCATGAAAGCACCCAGCTCTGCACACAGTAGCTTGCAATGGCAGTCTAAGGCTCACATCAGCATTTTAAATTTTTCCCAATTCATCCTGCTAAGTCATATCAATGTACCAAAACACTTTCAGAAGGTGTCTAATCATAAGTTTTTCCACAAAGAAGATAAAAAGAAATGGGTAGCATTTGGAAAATTACTGGTTTTTCTTTTGTTGTTTCATTAAGTTCTGAGATTTGAATGTATATAATGCAGGAAGGGACAACAGCTTCACACTGAATGAGGGTAGAGCCAGACAGAATATCTGGGAGAAATTCTTTCCTGTGAGGGTGGGGAGGCATGGCACAGGCTGCCCAGAGAAGCTGTGGGTGCTCCACCCCTTGAAGTGTCCAAGGCCAGTTTGGATGGCCCTGAGCACCATAGCCCAGTGGAAGGTGTCCCTGCTCATGGCAGGGGGTGGAATGAGATGGCTTTAAGGACCCAAACCATCCTGTGATTGCACGACTCCCAATAGTAACTGGACAGAGCTAATATTAAATCCATGCACACCCTGTGGAGAGGCTAAAACAGAGATAACTTGCACTGTTACCTGACTTAACTAAGTGGACCTGAGTCTCCCTGGCCTAGAAATGAGGATGGCAGCGATTTCTTTCCTTCAGGCAGCTCTGCTGTCCAGCACCATGCTCATGAGCAAATCCAGAGAAGACTTGCTGAGTTTGACTACTCTCTATTCATACATGGGGGCCTTTTGGGAAATCTTAGTTACTGCCTCCTCTTGCTCCAGCAGTGAGACCATAATCAACACAATGCACATGATTTCTTTCCTCCCTGCTGCACTGGTGCCTTTAAAAAGAAATGAAGCAGGGGAACAGGAAGGCTCAGGTGGGTCCAGGCAGTCCCCAGTAAATCATGGCATGAAGTGGCTTTTATCTGCTCAAGTCTCCTGTTGCACTGTGAGCCTCACTGGTTTTGAGCAGTGACATTTCTCTGTTAGACATCCTGGCACAGCACAGGCCAAAAAGAGTAAATAATTAAAAATAAGCTTAAATTATTCAACCTAAAACAGCTTAAAAAGGCTCGTAATTATGGTTCTATCAGCTGAAACCATTTTCTACCAGCCTGGGGAAATAAAAGCTACACTCATCATTTTGGGTGAACACCACTTGTCAATGCTGCCTTATTTTACATACAGGAATAAAGAGAAGGCAGATCTAAATTATCAGGCCAAAAGAAACCCACACCCCTCCTCTGGCCACGTACAAGAACAGCATCACATTAATATTTGCTAAATAAGAAACACTGTGAGCTTTTCCTGACCCAGACAATCAGCCTCACTGGGCTGTTTCAGAGCACAGGCAAACAGGGTAACTTTTATCATCTTGTGTTAGTTCCTTCTCCTTTCTCCTTCTGTTCATTCTCATCCTATCTTCATCAGAAAAGGATTCTGCTGGAGGACAAAAAGCTGACCTTAAACAGAAATGTGTACTCTGAAACCTGCTTAGGCTCACTTCCCTAAATGTCTCTTTTCCAAAACCCTAAGGAACTAATGAACCTGGTTAGATTTTGGGGAGGTTAACATGCTAAAGCCTTCATTAGCATCAACAAACAGAAGGTAATTACAGACTTTTTTTTTAATTACAGCCTTTGTTTTCAGTCACTTGTAAAAGGGCAGCTGGCAATTAATTGTTACTGATCTTTATGGGGAAGGTCTTGGCATAGGAATGAGTGTTAGCATGGCTTTGAAGCAAACTCTGAAAAACTATAAGTAACCTGCTAAATCTATTTACAATATATGGAACTTCCATAAATAATTCCCAAGAGAAAACCCTTGAACAGCACCAACTCTGTGAACAACCTAAAATTCACTTAATTACATTTGCCAGATATCAGTAATTCATAGTATTCCAATACTACATATAACTGTAACAGTGGGGAATATGTAATCCTATCTACACAACCACATGGACTGAACAGGAAAAAAATATTGATTTTAGCTGTTTAGGGAACAAAGGACAGGTTGCTAACAGGCACATTCATTAAGATGTAGTCAAGTAGGGAAGAACTCATCAGATTATTCAAACAAAACTACCAGCACCACGAGTGCACAAAAGGAACTGCTCGAGACTGATGCAGAGAACAGGAATTCTTTTTTACAAAACCTGAAGTAGCACCTACATTCTCAAAAAGCAACCCAGAAGATGTTTTGTGAGCAGAGTCAAGTCAATAAAGTATGACAGTCCCTCTGACTGCCAGCTGCAGCACACGGCACCATCTCAGGGAATGAGGTGGTGCCTGAATGGCAGCACTCCTGCAGCCCTGCTCCCTGTTCCCACCCTCTGGATGCACTATGGATTGGCAAATACATCCACGGGCACGGCTCCAGCTTTCACCATTAAACTATCAACTCAGAGCTCATATGCCACTCTCACTTCAGGTGCCAAACTTTCCCCAGGAGTTCAGTGGAAAAGCCTGAGGGAATAAATTACAGAAGCCAGATTTCAAAAAGCTTGACACTTCACAGTTTAACATCTGACATCCTCATTAAACATTTTTTTAATTACTTAACACAAAGCTGCCCAAACATCACATAATAATTCTTCCAGTGGTGAAGGAAAAGTCATGAATTTAAACAAGGAGGTTAACACAACCATCCCCAAAGCCAGAAAAGTTTATCAGGAATGATTTCCTACAATGTGCAAATGCTCTCTGAACTTTTTTTGATCATTTCTGCTAAGTTAAATTTGCAGAGACAGGATAGGTGGACAGACACCAAAGGCAGGTGCTGACATTTCTCCTCTCTCTAGGTTGCTCTTTCAAAAGCTCTGCACAAGTTCTTACTGATTAAGACCAAGTGAGAGATGGAAATCTGGGCATTTTGGACACTTTCATAACTTCATGGAAACAATCACATAATGAATTCATGCAGCCATAAAATCCAAAGTGCCTGCCATGGCATTGGATTGCACCCAGCAAGTTTCACAATGTAAAAGGATTTAGCATTCCAGGAACATATTTTCCTCCTCCTGCGTCAAGTGTCTCACACAATAGAGCCAACAGACCCTGCTAATCTTGTCTCCAGTATTCCAGATATGGATTAATTCAACTTAAACTTGTCAAGAGGCACAGTTACCCACACTGAGATAAATAAGCTGTGTTTTGAAATACTGTTTACATATGATTTATTATGATCTAATAAATCTTGTGTTTCAAAAATTACCAAGGAAATTAACTAAAACACCACCTATAAATCAAGGAACGATACGACAGGACTAAAATAAATAGTAAACAAATTTCAACTTGAAAATTGCTCCTTTCCCATCAGAAGCAAGGGACTCGGAGAGCACTGATCTTGTATCATTTCAGAACACTGTGCATTTGTGCACAGGCACATCACACCCCTCAAGCAGGAGGAGGAGAAAATGAAGCAGCAAGTCCCAATCTATTTGGAAATGCAATGTCATCTAAAGAAGCCCCATTTCACAAGGAAGCAAACTACTGAGGTTTTATTTTCATACCCAGAAATAGCTCCATAAAGAAAATACAAGCTTGAGATACAGAAGGAAAATGCTCAAAGGGCATCAGGAATAGGCACCTCCTACTCAAACACTCCATTATAAAACACCAAAGAGGTTTTTTAATGGCTGGAGAGGCATTTGAAACATCTAGAAATTCTAGTGAATCACAGAGACGTTTGCCAAGGCAACGAACACAACACTGAACAGACAAGACATATTCAGTGCTAAGGAAAGAACAGCAGGTTAAAGCTGCAATGAACCTTGAAAGCTTCAGTATACAGAGGTCAAGCAGTCAGAGACTCTTTCCCTTCCTTATCCTGATACAAACTCCACAGGGATCCTGCAGCAGGTTCACACCAGGTGAGATAATGGTTGGCATCCATGAACCAGCACAGAAGTGACCAAGAGCAAAGAACTGATATCTGTATGACTTCCTCCTCCTTGGGATGCCTTTTTCTAGCACACCCAATCACTCCTCAGGTGCTCCATGTCCTCCTTCCTCACTGAACTCTGGCCCTTTCCAAAGGGATGAACTTCAGGGCTCAGTGCAGGGCCAATGGACCCACGGACAAACACCCACCCTACCTGCCAGAGATGTGCTTGAAATTCAAATGGGTCTGGGTTTAAGACAAATCTGACAACATTTTGTATAATCTGAGAAGTCTTTCATTTTCTTCTTTAGTGAAAAAATAAGATGGTAATGTGAAACAAGGTCTGCTGTTGAGGTAAAACAAAGCAAACTCATTCCTGTCTCTTGCAGCTCTCTAATGAAAGCTGCTTTCTGCACGTTGTGTTGACTCTTCCCCACACAAGCTGGAATTCTGCTGACAGCAGAATCCCTCCATCCCTGTCTTCCTGCAGATATTGCCCAGCAGTAGCTCTGTGTGAGCTTCAACAGTGCTCAGGGTTTCAAGAGAAGGACAAAATTCACCTGATGTTATTGGTTCTCAATGTCTTTTAGCAAACAGAGATGAGTATTCCAGATGGTGTGGAACATCTTATGCTAACAATGCTCAACTCATGAATCTGGCCTTCAAAAAGGTATAAAAGCTTTTTAAACTGATTTAAAATACTAAATAAATACCCAACTACTGCCAGTAGAGACCAGATGTCAAACTCTGTCCTGGTGACTGATGGCAAAATGCTAACAGCCATCAGTTTACCACATCTGTAACATTCAAAAGCCAGTTTCATTCGGTAGCAGAATCCACTTTTATAACAGGTTTTTTTAATTTGGGATTTTATGTGGGTTTTCAAAAATCTTTTAAACACTTGTCACATGCAGAGACAGGGAGCTGTGTCTGCTTTGAGAAGTACTTTAGACAGGGACAAGCAAGTGTGTGTTACATAGAGCCAGGGGCTAGGCAGCCGGATTCCCAGGCTGTAATTCCAGCTTTGCTGCTGACTCAGTGAGTGACCATCATAGAATCACTCCTGCCTCACTCTGCAAAGGGTGAGCCACAGGCAGCTCTCTCCAAAGACACCAACAGGCAAGTGGAGTTGGGCCATTATGTATCCTGAATTTAAGTAAAACAGAATTAGTTGTGCCTAAATTGCAATAAAATCTAGATATTTGAAGTTGCTCACCTCCTGTGTCAGTACCTGGTTTTTAATGCTCTTAACACATTTGGGTTTCCACACAACTATTCAGCAGGTTGGGGGGCTTTACATACATCTGTTTGCACCAGTATACTTTTTTCCAAATTGCAAGAAAAGGTTACACCTGCATAAAAGTGAAAATTTCCAACTTGGATGCAAGGTAAGCATTGCTTGTCAACTGGTTTTGAAAAATCAACTGAGTCAATCTCAAAAAGAATGCAGGAGAAGGTCATGGGCAGACAAACTCCTTTTCCCGGGTTTTCAGTGTGGAATAATTCTGTTCATCTCTGAAGAACCACCTAGGATGGGCAAAAGATGATGTGAGCAGCACGCTGCTGCTGGGCCTGCTCACTGCTCTGCTGCTGGCCAGGGGCCTGCTGGGGCCCAGGGCTACGTCAGGCAGCAGCCCTGACGACATCCCAGAACATTCTGGTCCTACCCCAGCAGCACAGAGGCTGCAGCCACAGTTTGCAGTGCTGCTGCCCAGACAGGTGATGGTCACACGGCAAAACACCCAAGAGGCAGAGGCACTATGAGCCCACGCCCTGCAGCATCCCTGGGAGCCTGGAGAAGGGTGGATGGTACTAACAGATGCCGAGCATCCTGATAGGGAAGAAGAGTTAAGGCCATGGCCCTTCATTTATCCTCTTTTGCATAATCAGGATGTTCCAGGGACACAGGAAAAGTTTCTATCACAAGGTTAAACGAGCGCTTTGTGCGCTCGGCACATACAGGCGCAGGGCAGGTACCCAAATGAGGCTTGGGAAAGACAGCCCAGGACCTGACATTCCCCCACTCCAATGATCCTTCCACAGACAAAATGGATCTCCATCGTAGGGAAATCCCACACACTGCAGTGTAAGGCCTTTCAAACAAATCACAAAGCTGGAACCAGATTTCCCCTATGCAGAAACACTAAGTGCTCAGAGTAATCAAAAACATATTTATTTGCATTTTGCCTTTCCTGGACCTGCACACCTAATATGTTCCTCGCCTCCATTTTCCAAGAAAGTCAACAAAAACTGGGAGGGCCCCTACTAGGAGATAATCCCGTTTCACAGTAAAACCATTTATTGCTCTTGAGGAATTAAAGTGACAGACACATAAATATCTCCCAGACACATACCTCACTTAAACTGATGACTAAATAGAAATACTATATGTACCATACATTCTCTATATGCATTGTTCTGTGTGTGTATGATGGGTGTGGATGCATACCCACATACCTGATCTGCTCTACATCCAGCATTCTGCACAGCACCAGCAGGTACAGATACAGACATAAACAACTCATTCCTGCGCTGCTGTGTGTCTCCTGCAGCAGCAGCAGGATGGAAAAGCCCAGCCTGACCCACCCCCAACCATCTGACTGAAGGCAAGTTTAGGGTGCAGCCAGGCACTTGTTTATGTAACAGCAAGGTACAGCCGCAGTAGAAGGGAGCCAGAGCAGGGGCTGAATATTAAAAAGGAGGAAATGCACACAACACTGGAGTGCTCTTCATGTTTTCTAAGCAAAGCCCACTGGTGATCCCTCGATTCAAAAATCTGATTAGGAGCCTGCATCACCACACATGATTACTAACACAAATGCAGCCTGAGCCTGCCTGCTTGCAGTTAGGGATATGCAGCACTCTGGGAAAAGAGATAGCAGAAGGGGCAGTATTAATTCTATCCAGCTTTAATTAAAGTAGTCCAACAGGCATTTGAATCAAACATGTTGAGGAAATAGGATTTGTGAAAATCTGGAAAAACAACACACTCTGTAATGAAGTAACTGGGATGGGTGCTGGGTAGATAGAAAAAAAAGCCCTTCCAGCTAGGACATACACACATTAAGTACATATTTTTAAAAGGCTGTTTTGCAGAGGATTCCACAATCAAGAATGTAATCACAAAAACTGCCTTATGCTGCAGTGTCCCATTTAAGGGATTAGGAGGAGAGTAATCACAATCTGCCCCAAGCAGCCCTGCCCAGCATCCAGGCACTGCATACATTAGAAATGACATTCCTGGTTTTGGTAAACACGATTTGGATGTGACTTAATGAACTCTGCAAAGTGAGCATTTGAAAAGTCATGGAGATCACACCCAAAGGTCCCAAAGGAATCAAACAGCCTCTGTAATTTTATTTAAGTCATGCAGTTCAGACTATAAAAAGCCCTAAGACTGAATGCAAAACAAATTCAAAACTGCCCAGGTATGCCAAGGGAGCAGATGGCTTCTGCATTCTAGAGATCTGCCAAAAGAATCTGTAAATTCAAACATTACATGGTTGAATTCTAGGCTTTTCTTTTTACAGAGATCTGTGTTTACATGCTATGTAGCAGAAAGGGAGGGGTAGGTGGGTGGGAATTGCCTCTTGATATTTTCCCTTCCAGAGAAATGTATAAAGAATGGATAAAAAACACAGTGTTATGGAATGAGTTAATGCATATCACAAGCTAGAGATTCCAGACATGGGAGAAAAGAAACAGCAATGAGAAGGCATTTACACAGGCACTCCCAGCATTTCACAGTCCTAAAGCTAAGATTACCAGAACCTTCATTTTAGTATTTTCTCCACTATTTTATTTTTTGTGTCCTTGGAAACTATAGAGTGATCTGGCAAACACATCACCACTATTGATTTTTAACTCTTCCCTATTTTTTCATCCCAAAACAATGAGTTGTCATTCCCTCTAACACAGAAGGAAAAAAACAGTTCATTTTAAATTATGAGAAACCTCCCCAAAATCAGAATAATCTGAAGAGATATGCCTTAGAAGAACTAGAAATTGCCATCAGTAACAGAAGCAAACCCGACAGATTGCAGACTTGTGTGCCAGGCCCTGCCTAGACAAATACACCTGCAGTGTGCAGTGTAAATATACTGAATCACAGCAGCAAGCCCAGAATCCCTTTTATGACACCCAAAAACTGCAACACAGCTCAGCTGATGCTCTCAGCACCCCAAGGCAGGTCCTACACACAGCACTGAGTGCTGCTGAGGAGGTGGGAAGTGGAACTAAAAATGGGAGATGGGGGAGAAATGCTGTTGTGAAGTAGAGAAATGCACCTTCATGCTGCAAAGCACGAGCACAGCCACCTCCCTCCCTTGACAACTTCTCCAGATCAGCCAGAGGCTGGGAACACCTGGCTGGGAGCTGCAGGCCTTTTGGGATGAAGGGAAAGTGGCGATACCGCTGTGCCATCTTTATGAGCATGATCCCTGTGTGGCTGTGGGCTGCCATGGCTGGCAGCACTTTCATCTCACTGCAGATGGACTGGGTCCACAGCCGGGCTCAGCCGAGATGGGAAAGGATGCAAAAGGGAAATGTGATGGGAAAGGTTTGGAAAATGAAAGGGAGAGCATCGCACATGGCAGCGAACACCTGTGAGGCGCCGCACAGACAGAGGAAGGGTGGGAGGAAAGGGAGAAGGGGGTTGGTTTGCCCCTCGTACCTTGCGTTTCCGATCTGCCCTAGAGATTTTCCGCTGTCTTTTCCTTTCCTTCTCAAGGTTTCTCTCCCTCTCTTCGATTTCAGACTCTCGAACTTTTTTGATGGAAGCGGCTGCGTGAGCCATTTTGGCGAGGCGAACACCAGCTCCAAGGAAGCTGTTCCCACCACGCACGGATATCCAGGTGATTTATTTTTTCCGCAAGGGCACTGGCTGCGAGCCAGAAGTTCACAGCGTAATCCACTCTTCCTCCTCCAGCACCCCAGGAAAGGTCACGGCTCTGCCCCAGCCCCTGCAGCACCCATAGCTCGGGAGCAGGAGAGCCGTGTCGTGCCAAAGTGCCCACAGCCACACACAGGCGAGCAGGGAGCAGCCAGAAAATCCCTCCTAGCAGGTTGGAAGCCCTTCAGCTTGGCTGTGGCTGCAAGAGAAGGCGGGCTTCAGACTCAGCTGGGAAGGAGGAAAAAAATCCCAGGCAGGGGAAAAAAAATGGAAAGCAAAATCGGCCTTTAAACACACATCACCAAATTGGGAAGGTCTTTTGGGATTCCTCCAGAGAGGCTGCGTCTTCTAGCTGCGAGGAGGGCTCCACTTCAGCATCCCCAGCGAGAGGGGGAGGGGGCAGCTCCCGTCAGCTTCTCTCATCGCCTTTTCTCAGGGTGAGAAGAAAATGGTGCAGTCTGACTTACTGACTTGCTGCTGCTGCTGCGAGCGGCTGTGCCGGAGCCCGGCACACGCCTTCCTGCTCCTCTCCTCCTCACGATCTCCCCTCGCTGCCGAGGCGGTCCATAGGAAGCCGGGAGGAGAATGTGCGGGGCTGGGAGCGCCCAGGCTCAGCGTGCTCACCTGCAGGCAGCAGGAGAGACGCCTGGAAAGGGCTGGCGATGCTCAAGTCCTCATTGTGCCTCTCTGCAGCCACGTGAGGCTGCATCAGGAGAGCTGCATTCAGCAGCGAACCGAACGCAGCGAGGAGGGACAGCACAGAGCACGCAGCGTAATCTGGGCTCAGCCTGCTCCGCTCAGCTCAACCCCACCAAAGTGAAAATAATACCACCAGGGGTGCTGCTTGTTATTTTTCAACCCCAAAAGCTGCTCTCAGGCACTTCCTAAAGCAATGCCTGAAGGTCTGCCTTGAAGATGGACAGTGCTTGTACCTGCTGGCCAGCAGCGACCAAAAGAGACAGTGACAATATGCTGCTACATGGTCGCCCCCACTCCTCAAATATCATTTGAGTTTGGAACACAAACTACCAGAGTTAATATCCAAGACAGATGGGTCTGTCATTTCCTCATTGCTTATCCCCCTGCCAAACCAGCACATCAAAGTTCTACTCTTGGCTAACTCTTATCACTGTTAGCATCAAGCTTTTATTCATCAAAACAGGACGCGGGTAGATCAAAAGAAACTCGGCATTAGTTGCTAGCAGACAAGCGATCCCATTTCAGCTCCCTCCAACGCCAGTGCTCCAGCCTCTTCAGGCAGGATGTGATTCCCCAGTGCAGCAGGGCCATCTGCATCCCTGGCTTAGTCACCACCTCAGAGTCACAGGGATGTGGCAGCTCACGACACCAGCACTAAACCCCCCTAAAGAAAGAATTCCCTGAGCCAAGTTTCCCCCTGCAGTATATTCCCTGACTTCAGGGAATTGTACTGAACGGTCCCCAGAGCCAAGCACCATGAATTTCTCTGTAACACAGCCCCACCACATGAGTGACAGATGTCCTGAGAGCTGTGCATGTGACAGCAGCTCATGGACCAGCCTGAATTCCCCCCTCACACTGCCTGGTACCCACAGAACTTGGTGGTGTCCAGTTTATGTGAAGCAGGACCATTTATTGCCACCATGGAACTAACCTTCATTGATGACTTCTGTTGTTACTATAAGGTTTCACTTTGAGAATATCATGAACCAAATTTTTACAATGGATTATACATGAAAACTACAAAGCACTATAAAAGCATCTTTAAAACAGGGATCTATTTTGTATTTGAGCCAGTGATCTGTGCATTCAATCAAAAACACATTTCCCTAGTGGAAGGAGGCATAGGAAGCAGCAAGGCAGGGAGTGCCAGCCAAGCTTTTTCTGGCTCCTCTCTTCATACAGGCTTTCTCCCAGTTGTTCCCATTTGTGGAAAACTGGGCTACACAAAGCTAATGGCTAAAACACAGGTGGTTGCAGCAACAGCCACCAGAGCAGTAAGACAGGTGGAGGCAGCCATGGGAATAAAATAAAGGGGGAAATTGGAATCCCTGATAGGACTTCTAGCATGCCTTGTCTTCTTCACATTGAATCAACCTCACAGGTACCATCACATGTAAACCAGAAATTAGCAGCTGGTAGTCTAGAACTGAAGTTCCCCGATACCTTTACAACCTCCTCATGCAATCTCGAACAAGAAGTTTGAAAATGAGACCAAATCACAAGCCAGCACACTCAGGATTTCCCTTGATCATGCTTCAAGGTGTCTAAGCCACTAAATGCTTAAATGCTGTGACATGGTGCACACAGTAGGGTTTGACACAGAGGAGTATATACAGTTCATGGCAGTCATTATTATTAAATAATTTGTCATCTTTTGATGATTGATACATGCAGGCTCATCAGCTCACTATCAAATAATTATTTTTTCAGAAAACTCACTTAAAAGTTAACCAAGGATTTGATGTACTTTCTAACCCAGGCTACACAAGAGAAGAACATCAGACACTAGAACTGAAAAACTGGTGCCAAGTAAATTCAACTGAAACAGCAAGTATTCTTTATAGGATAAACATAGTGAAGAAGAACTTCAGGCCAGCTCTGTGAGTTCACTACTAAGTTCCACAAACATTTTCTCTCCTAACCTCAAAGAGACATAAGAATATTGCATCATATAGTGGCAAAAAAAAAAAGTTACTTTCAATAGATTATTTTGGCAAGAGCATAACTTGTCCAGGGAGAAGAACAAAAAGTATGTATCAATATTAGACACAGCTTATGTCCCTGCAGGAAAGAAGTGCTCTTTTTTTAAGATAGATTTTTCCTAAAAAAAAAAAAAAAAGGTAGAAACAAAACGGGCGTGTCATCACATTGCATATACAGATCCTAAAAAAACCCCAAATCCTTCTGCAGACATCAGTCTGAAGATTACATTTTAAAGTAAAAATGGAGACTGAGCAATTTCCCCCCTCAACACACAAACTGTATTGTGGAGGTGCTACATCAGAAAAGCAGAATATACAGTGATGCTGTCACAAACGGTGTGTGGGAGGGGAGTGGGAGAGTGGGCAGATGCACAATAACAGAACACAGTTCCAGAAAAAGGGTGGGTTTTCTCTGAGATGCATGTGTCATCCTCAGCTTAGAATGTAGAAAAACAGAACTCATATGAGGTGCAACAAATTCCCACTTGGGATAATAAAGCTTGTAAGGCTTCAAGCTGTACAGAGCCTGTATGATCTGTGAACAGACTCCACCTCACCATGAGATACCAGGGTGGGGGTGCTTAAGTGGGGTTCCAGCTCCTGTCCTGTCTGCCAGTTCACAAACTGGCACTAAGCACCACCTTCCTGACCTGATCTGCTCATTTCAGTCTCCAGGTTGTTTTCTGACCTGCCCCAGCAGCTGAGACACTCAGTGCTGGCACTGCAGGGCTGCAATGGCCACAGCTATGACCAGCACCAGGCTTGACCTGCCAGCTTTCAGGCAGGCAGACTCGATTTGCTGAGCAAACCAGCATTTACAGTCTTTAGAAACCTAGTGGGTGAAACCCAACAGTAATTGAGTACAAAAAGAGAGGATGTAAACAAGTGATTATCTTCCCTGAAGCATATCCACTATCAGGGGTCCAGCTCACAAAAATTAGCTTCTCTCTATATAAATCATATGGTCAGGGTAAAAAACAAGTTAAAACCAAACCTAGCAACCATGCCAAGGAAGCGTGACTCATATTTGTTCCCAAGAGTACAAAAAAAGGAGGCATTGATTGAGTGGGAAAAGCCTTTCATGCTTCATAGCCAGAATAGAGACAGTTGTTTCCAGTTCTAAGCTCTAGTACATTCAGGAAACTGCCTGGAAATCAAAACCATTTTCAAACAGCTAAAAAATGGGAAAGGGTTGTCCTAGGCCACTCAGTAATTTTGTCTACTGACATGGAAAACCCTTCTGATGCCAATTCCATTGGGGATTTAGGCTCCCTCCAAAGCAATGCCCTGCCTAGCTTGTACACAATAATGCACAGGTGCATCCACAAGCTATTTTGCAAAATCTGCAACAACCATCATCCCTGTCCCTAGGAATTGTGCAATGATGTAAACTTCTGCTCCTTGCTGAGAGGCAGGACAGGTGAGGCCAGGCTTGGAGGTGTGCACACAGCCATGAGTGGCCTGGAAACCAGAGAGCCCTGGCTCACTGAATTAGCTCGCCCCCACCCACAAGCACTGATAAAAACCTCCCCTCTGCTGCTACTCCAGCCAGGCTAAATGGCAGAGGTGGGCAGCCTTCACACTCTGCTCAGGAAGCTCTTCTCTCAGCATCTCCTCTTGAGGGATGTGGATGGAGGGGATACAATTGCTTAATAGCCATAAAAATACTTGGAAATGCCAGGGTAACAATGTACTTAATTCAACTCTTTAAGAGTATTCAGAGGGATTGTGTGTATTTGCATATCCAGCCATTTCAGTACCTACAGGACTATGTATACCTAGAAAAGCCACAAAGTAACCCTTGCAGAAAGTAAAAGCACAAAGCTAACTATGGAAGCACAGGGTACAGTTACAAATTGCCTCCTGTATCACTCATTGTTTAACCCACACCCTCAGGTACTAATCACATACTAATTATTCTATAGGTATGTAATTCTAAAGGTACAATAACTCTGGAAGTAAGTTAGCATTCACCTATCCATGCCTATAGATTTTATCTTTCCTGAGAGAAAATATATTAAGGTTAAAAAAAAAAAGCTCTACATTCTCTCACTCTTACTTTACTGAATATGCAAAGACAATGTGTTCCTCAAAGTTCTGTGCTAGAAATTAGTGTCACTGAACTGGAACTGAGAAGATGATACATAAAACTATGCCCTGCCTTTTTCTATACCTTGAGAATATCTATTTTATTAATTGAAAAGCTAGCAATACCAAAGAAATGAAAAGAGGCAAGTTGAGGTAGGAATGGACCTAAATCAGAGCAGTTTTAATATCTTTCCCTTCTTTTCTGTTAGGTCACCAGAGTATAAATCACAGCACAGCCATCTTTAGTGGTCATCACCAAGAGCACATCACAGATGATACAGTAATATTTCAAATACCACCCCTCCCCAGCAGGTTTCTGTCTTGAAGGTGTGCATTTCACATTTGTCAGTGTTGAACTGAAATTAATAATTAACCCAAGGGGAAAAGAGATACTGCTTAGTTACCTTCATCTTGGGAGAGCTACTGAAAATAGTAATCTGCTCTTATAAAATTATTTTTCCTATTTTATGGACAAAGAAAATGAGGCAATATGCTCCTAGCGCAATAAAAGCAGTCACTGTGGGATAAGATCAGTCTTTCTTCTGGCTCCAACAGTGGTAAATAATTGGGTAACTAACAAAGGCCAGAAAGGGACAAACATGGATGATAATTTCAAATACTCCAGCAGCTCCTGGTTGTTTCAGAGTGCTGGCCATCTGTACCAGGCATTTCCAGTTATCCAGCCATCCTCACCAGCTGTTTGCCATGAACTTGTGCAGCCCTTCTCTGAGCCTTTCTGAATTTCCAGCATTCACAACCCACGAAGGCCAAGTTCTGCAGCTCAACTACATACCAAAGTACCATTGACAGAGGTGAGCGCTGACAGACCAGCAAGCAGCCAAGATAATTGCCATTACAGAATCCCCAAAATCCTTGCAGTTGGCCTTTGTTGCTGTCCAAACTGTGCCATGGTAGAGAAAGGCTTTGCACACACCCACAGCTTCCTGAACACCAAGAAAAGGATGTAGATAGGCTCTTCAGAGACTGAAGCCTCTGGTTTAAAGAAATACCTCAATTATGAGGTAGAAGTATCCCAGCTGCATCCAAGTTGGCAATTCAAGAAGCATATTTGTTTCATCAGCATCCTAAATAAACTCCAGGTAGGTATTTCTAGCAAGCACGCCCATCCTGTGGTTTTCAAATTATTGCTAAGTTGCATTAACTCCAAATGTTGCTCCGGTTGTATTTGTTTTCATATTGATTGGAAATATTGATGTCACATTCTATTTTAACTAAGTCAAACAGGGCCCCTTGCAATAGCTCACTAAGGGCAACAGCAGACATTCTATTGATTTCATCTTCCTTCCTGCCCCACCTGCTTTCATCTTTGCTTACTCTGTGAGGGCAGAAGCAGCTGTGAACACAAACAAGGATCCAAGGGACCATTGTGAAGATGCCTCAGATCTGCCAGGTCTGAAAAGTGCCCACTGTGTTCCCTGGGCTCACTTCTCACGTTCCCTCATCCCTGCAGTGATGCTGGATCTGCTGTTAAAGGGCTGGGCCCCACCTTCTGCAGGTGCAGCTTCCCAGCATGGAGCCTGCTCCTCTCACAACACGAGGAAGGTCACCCACAGCCAAGAGCAGGGGAGCTGGCTGGGGTCTGCTTCCATCCTGCTGCTCCCCACTACCACCTGGTACCACAGACAAGTGCTCCAACAGCCTGAGAGAATGCTCCTTCTCTAATCCTGCCTCCTGATAATAGGACATAGTTCAAACTTCAGGGTAATTACCTGGGAAAAAGTCACAAAAAGCAAGTTGCACGCTGGAAGATACCTGCATATATTTCACTTGTGTCCCAGATCAATCATACCACCTGTAATTTAAAGGTTCTATTACTTGTTTTCCCAAAACCAAGGGGAATACTGCCAATGACCAGCCAGAGTGAAAAGGAGGGCTCTTCATTCTAACCCCACTGACCTACCTGATGTAATAGTTTAGTCCATTCAAAAATTATCCTGTTACAATAATGTGGCTGAACTACAGAGCTGTATGTAGTATAAACAGGTTAACAGACACATCTGTTGATCTGGAAACAGAATTCTGTGCTCTCAAAGCCAAGAGGGTGATGAAAAAAAAATAATTTTACCAATGATAATGATATGAAAAAATTATGCCAGGGCAGCAAGAGCTTCTAACAGGAAAACGGACTTGTTTACTACTGGAAGCCTTAAGCCAGTGTGACCCACATCTCATCCACTTTAAATCCTTCCAGTTGCAACCTCGCTGCTGCACATAATCAGCTCTGCTTAAGCAACCTTGCTGTTATGTGTAGAAGTGTGCCTGCACTTCAGTGTTGGACCAGGTGACACAGGCTCATGTTTGAAAGGGCTCCATCTACTTCGAATTCAGAGGTTACCTGCCCACAGTGACCAAATCAAAGGCTTGACTGATTGTTACTTACACTATTATTATTTCATATGTACACATATGGATTTTCCCACTGTTTCTAACAAGATAAGACCTGTTCTGTACTTGCTTATAAAACCAGAGAACAACATTTTGCACTAAGGATTCTCAAAAGCTCTCCGACTCTATTTAAAATACACCCCAGATTAACAACCATAGTAAATACAGTAATAAATAAAATATTTTTTTCTAAGCTAGATGTTCCTCCCGTTTGCCTCACCAAGGAAAGAGGGTGAGATTTCTTTACTCAGAGTCTCTTCTCCCACCAAATAACTTCAGTGGTCCCAACGCATGACACAGCATTATTGCCTATAGAATACTGAATTCCACATACACAGCCAAACGCTTCAGCAGACATTTCTTTGGATAGGACAGTAAAAGAACGTATGGAATTTGCTACAGTGAATCGCAAGGTGGAGCGCTTTGTGCTCCCCTCGGGCACCTCGGCGCCTTTGGGCAGCACCCTGGAGAGAGCCCAGCACGCTGGAGAGCGCCTGGGGCGGGGATGCAGCGAGGTGCCGAGGGAAACACCGGGCACGCAAAGCTGAGAGGTCGGGAACAACAGGGACACGTCCTGGTCCCCTCTGCAGCCACTGCCAAGGCAGGTTTCAGAATCTAAGGCAGGCAGATGTGCTTCCTGTGGCACAGGCTTGTTTCTGCTGGAAACATGGAGGCAAGCGAAGCACAGCCGATATCCTGCTTCCCACCAGGAGTGCCCGGGGAATGGATGGTGAACGATCCCCCTCTTCTGGTGAAGCAATGCTAAAGCAGCTCGGATTCCCATTTCATACAGTCACAGAACCATCTGTGTTAGAGGCGCCTTAAAGCCCATCCAGTCCAAAACTACCCTTTTCTCAGTTATTCTAGCCCTACATGTCCCTCCCTAAAGCCCCTCTGCAGCTCTCCTGTAGCCCCGTTGGGCTGAACACCCCAACTCTCCCAGCCTGGCTCCAGAGCAGCACTGCTCCAGCACTGAACATCTCCATGGCCTCCTCTGTGCTGGGGTCCCACAAGAAGAGAGCAGAGGGGAGCAACCATCCACCTTGACCTTCTGGTCACCCTGACAGCTGTGACAGCTATTTCGTTATCAAAGCAGCCCAAAGCTTTGGGATGATTGAAACACAGCCTGGGCTTAGGGTAAGACAGAACAAGCTGCTCCCTGTAACATAAACACTGTAAAATCCTTGGTATCTTTGTGAATTCCTAAGATACAGACTACAGGGGAATTTCTAGAGAAAGCACCTGAGAAGATCCAAACACACAAGGTTACAGAAATGAAGACATATTTTTCCCTACATGACAGATAAAGGTCAGAAAGCCAGGTCTCAACACCAAACCCACTCAGAGGTCATGGCCTCTGACCAGGGGACAGGACATTTCTGGAGGGCTCTGTCTCCCTCCTGCTTCTGTTGGTCCTGTTGGACCAATCATCCACACTCTTCAGCAACCACCTGCCAGGTGACCTTTTAAAAGCATTTCATAACCTATTACAAATAACTTTTCTAAGTAGTATCAATTTTAAAAGTCATTTTTGAGTCAGCTAAATACACAGATTCCTCAGAAATCACATAGGATGTAGCTCATTGTCCTTCTGTAACTTAAAAACATAATGCAAATCTCACTTTCAAATACTAGCTTTTTCCTTCTCCTTCCTAAAGGTAATACTGTAGTAGAATTTTTCTGTTTTGGCTTCCAGGCCTGTGTTTATGGGACCATATACTAGAAAACTCCTCAAATATACACACACACACAAATATACATTTGATGCACAATCTTTTCTTTCATTGAGAATTCATCAGGTGAAAGAGCTTATCCATATCAGTACACCTTCAGTTATGTCAAACAAAGCATACTCCAGAACCAGGAGATACACCTGACACAAAGTACATATTATCATCAATCTGTTCCTGAAGAATTTCCATTAATTCCTGTGGAAGATGAGGATGAAGAACTTGCCTCTTCAAACAACTAACAGGAATGGCTCCCAATTCACAGAACAGAAGCAGTGCTCTGTCTAGATTAATCACCTTCACTTTGAAAAGTAGAAGAATAATTTCTGAAAAACACTTTATGACTTCTTAGGAGCCTTGGGAATAAATACCTTCCAAAAAGGGAGCTGTCTTTTTTGGGAAAATTGAACCACTTTCCCAAACAACCTCTTACTATTATGGAGATGTGAAAATGCACTGCAGAGAACATTAGCAAAAACACTTCCTTGCAAGAGCACACTGCAATCTGACAGCCCTGATGGAACTGGGAGCCTTGCTGGAACTCAGCTGTGTTCATCACTTCACTGTCCCTACAACACTTAGTGATTGAACATTTCACCAAGACAACAGCACTAAAAATTATGAATAAAGGCTACAGCAATTCACCCATTTCCTTGTCCTTGCTCTGAAAGCCACAAAAGGGATGTTCTCACTTGGAAATCAGACATCTGGCTGACCAGAGTTAAACTGATTGTGAACTGAGGTGGGCATGGACTGGAAATATTTCTGCACAAATCTAAGCAAAGCTGACTCTCAGCTGCCAGAGGGCAAGAGGTTCAAACCTGAGCTGGATGTATCATTTGTGCATATGTGGTAAAAGGGCAAACGATTCATTCATATGGGTTAAGGCTGAGCTCTGCATTGGAAAGGGATAAAGGCAGCAAGTAGAGACTTATTGTTACGAAGATGGAAAAAGAGAAATTAAATGTGTCCCTCTTGACCAAAGACATTCTTCATCCCAGACCTTCCCTCAGTTTATTGTCCTCAAGCTCTTGCAAAGAGCAAAACAAGCTTCTATGTCCACAACAGGCAGCACTGGATTATGGCAGCATTTTAATTCCACTCTGCCCTCTTCATGCTCCTGGAACACCTGTGAGCAGAGTGTGCAACAGAGGTAATCCTCCCTCCTGGCTCTCAGAGCTGCCAGACTGAGAATTCCTTTCAAGACAGAGAATTCTTTTCAAGACAAGTCAATGGTGCAGTTACACACGATGAGTTTCACCACAGGAGTTGCCTGTGTGGAAAAGGTAGAAGCTGGACTTTTCAGAGAGAGATAACAAAGACAAACACTAGCTAACATTTAACACATCACCAGGGATGTGATAAACCTAGATTTAAAGTCCCAGGTGTCCTATCACCTCAATGAATTAATGACCCAATTAAAACACTTATTTATGTAAAGTAGAACAGCTCCCAAAAAAGAAGGAACACACTAGTCAGGCACTAATATATTCATTTGGGACTTCAGAAACCTCTCTGAACCCAAAATCTCCAAATAAAGCCCCAAACACCAGTCTTTAGACAGTGATTTGACACTGTGCAATGGAGCAGGCTGTCAGAGTACCGAGTCAGCCAAAACATTCACATGGCAGAGCTCGCTGGTCAGGTGGAAAAGCAGGAAAAGCACTTCAGCCCTTCCAGTTGGGGTCATTTGTAGCCTTGTGCTTTCATGCCTATCTAGTCTTTGGTGGTGGTGGCTTGAAGTCACTGCATTATCCATCACTCCACAATGCAAAGATATCCTGAGACATCATGTTTTGCATATCGAAGGGAAACATTTGTGAACTTTTCAAAATCCTAAATAGAACAACATAATCCCTAGGATTCACCTCTCTGTAACTGCAACCAGGCAACAGAAAGGATTTACAAGTCTCTTCCCCTCCTTTAGGCCTCCTCTCTCTTCCTTGAGGACACAAGGATATACAGCAGAGGACTTTCTTAATAAGAATAATTCAACATCTGAGGAGAGGGAGAGCATGACAGAGGGGAACCACTTCATACTATAACAGCACAGCATCCCCTGCACTGCTGCAGGAGTGCAGAGGAGACAGAAGAAGCAAAGAAGAGCCTAGGGAGGGAAAAATTGCTTAAGGCTCAGGGGTTATTTTTCTCACTAATAAATAATGTTTTCCCCAAGTGCATTGGCAAGGCTGGTGCTGAGCACCACACGGTGGCACTCCAGCCCTGTCTGTCCCCAGCTGCCTCGGCTCTGCCTGGTCTAAGGAAAGTAGGCAGGCACCTGATCTCTGGGAACTGTGTTCTCAGGCTTTGACACAGCCAGTACTGTTTAATACTTTAATGCAATAGAGAGGAATGGAAAGCTGTCCACTAGTTTTTACTGCTTGTAATAAGAAATAAACTACTTTCCCACTAATTTTAGACTTCTCTTGGGAAAGGTCCCTCCACGTTGTCTGTTCCAGAGCAGTGAGATGGCAAATGAAACACTGCTACAACCACTGATTCCACTCTCCTCTTACCATAACCCTGGCAGACAGGTGCTGCCAGTTCACGTTCTCCCACTTTGGAGCAAACAGGGAGAGGAACACAAAACAGTGAACTTTCCTGACTTCCTCCTTACAGAAATCTGCTGTAAAACTAAGATGACCTGATGATGAATCCGATGCACTTGATAATGTCCCTGCTCGTGCCAGGGGAGTTGAACTAAAAAGCCTTTAAAAGTCCCTTCCAAACCAAAATTACTCCATGACTCTATGATGACACCCAGGGTATTCTGAAACACTAATTTTAAGGAAAATCTGCAAGCAATACCCTGACCCCCCTTGCAGAGGCACAGTGCTGCTGTTCTCGCCTAGTTCCTGGAGCTCTCTCTGCCTGGCAGTGCCCACCCAGGGCTCCCCAGGTGCTTTTCCTTTCTCAACACTTCACACTGCAACAGCCAGAATGAGGGGCACAACTCGGCAGTGCTGCTGGGCACAGCCATCCCTCACACTGACCCTTAAGTGTTAATTGTAGTAACAGGTGCTTACAGACGTTAACAGACCATAGTGTGTGATTTTACATCGAATTTAAGATGAACCACTGCTGCCACCACTCTGCACTACCCAGGACAGAGCACAGCGTCTCTTTTCTGATTTCTCCACATTTGCTGCACTGTCGTGGTTTAACACATTGAGGAGGTTACATCATACAATCGGTGGTGTAACTGGATACACTATTCAGAGAGTTTCCCCACGGGAGAGAACTCAGGATTTCTCACCAACCATCAGCAGAAATGCCTTTGGGATTTAGTGATTCCTTTCAACACACAGGAAGGACAAATCCTGCACTTTCAAAAGGAAAGTTCTTTTTTGCCATAAACACAGGTGCTTTGGAGAACAGTGTTTTCCACAACCTCATCATCTCCCAGACACACAGAGAAAACTGTACCCAGTGAGGAGAGAGAAGTAACCTTTGCTAAGTCTCCTGCTGGCTTTTGCTCAGTATGATCTCAGATTAGCTGCTACTGTGCAGCCATGTGTAAGGGAACTATTTCTGAATTAATCATGCATCAAACTGCATGTGTGTGCAGGAACAGCGACTTCAGCTGCTGCTCTGTACAGGAGTGTACAAAAAACTGATTATTGCTATTTTGTCCTTTCATTTCTTCTCCCAGATTCATTTACTGTTTTAACCTGTTCCTATGCTGGGAAAATGAATTTCTGCAACAAAAATATGGTTGGCAGGATTCTACGTGTGGTCTCACCTCCTACAACATCTTAAACTGTAAGATATGTACTTAACCTTGCACCTCACAGAAATGCACTCAAGGCGAGACGTGTGGGGGTAGATGCAGCTGGTAGCCCAGGAGAAGAGTGAGGGGGCTTTGCAAGGAAAAGGTATCAGATGGGAAAAAACATGAAATCCTTGTCCTTTCAAGGAGCACAAAGAGGCATGCCTACAGCCATCTCTCCTCTCTGATGTCCTCATCAGCACAGGCTCAAATAGGAAATTAACCCTTGTGATCTGGGAGATGAACACTGAGTGCTCACTGTGCAAAATGAGCCCATGATGGGCCATGAGGCTCCATGATGAGACCCTTCAAGTTGCTCTTTGCTGTTCTTTTTTGGGAGCCTTTCAGCAGTTGCGCCACAAAAAATCCTGATGAATATCAGATCCAATGTCCACAAGCACCTCTTCACTGTAAAGGGCATGGCTAGAACAGTTTGTTATTCATAACAATTTCTTATGGACTATTACAGGCACTAAGAGAAAACTCACACTTTTAGCATCCCATCATGCATGAAACAGTGCGCAGTGTAAGAACATTTAGGTTGCAAAGGCAAGCACTTAAAATCTAAAAAATTCCTAATTAAGACCATAATCTTTATTCAGGCCCATTACACACATGTCCTGTGAGATAGCCTTTAATTCAAGATCCCTCACTATATGTTCATCAGACCTCTGCCCCCTTCAGTGAGCAAGCCCAGGCAGCACACTCTTAAAAAACAGCTTTGAGCATTTATTTTCTCTGGATGCTCGATGGGTGGCAGAATGGCTTTCATTCTGCATCATAAACCTGATTTCTGAAGATTAAATTATTAACTCCCTCATAGATCTTTCTGTAGTTCTCCCTGTTTTATATATATATCTGTAATAAGTACTAATGCATTTATTTTCAAGGACAGTTTTGGGACATGAAAGGCACTTCATCTTCAACTTACAAGGCCAAAGTACTTTCTAATTTTGTCCGCACCAACCAGAAACATTTTGAACCTTATTTTTCAGGCTATATAATATACAATATTATACATACACAATATACATTACATTATTACATTATAATTATTATTACATTTATTACAATGTACATAATAATATACATTACATGCAGCATTTCTACTGCAAAAGTGACATTTCTATGGGCTTCATTTGCCAGAATGGATGCTCAGAATTTGTACAGGTAGACCACGAATCACAAGTTGTGATCGGAGGGAACACAACTGCTGGTTGTCCTTAAAAAGCCAACTTTTCCCATGTGAGCAGCATCACACAGGACCTCTGAGGAGAAAAAGTCAGAATCCACAACTCCAGGGCAGTGCTCAGTTGCCTGAATGTCCAGCTCTGCTCTGTTCCTCACGATCCCACGTCTTAGACATCCCGTTTCCAAAGCAGGCCAACGAGAACACCGCCTTCCCCGACTGTTAAACTCACGTGTAACTCAAGTTTAGCTGTGCCCTGTAAAAGTCAAATTTATCACAGAAAAATAGAACACAGCATCACCAGCAGAGGTCTGCATCGGAGAACACACCCTTTATTTCTGGCACTTCTTCATCTTTATGCATAACTGTCCTCAGACTCACTCCTGGGAATGTCTGGATGCTCAGAAATGCTGTTTTACTGACACACCAAGTGTCAGGCTACCATGTCAGCAGCCAGCAGCAGCAGTGTCACCATTTGTACCTGCACCAGGCTGCACCCAGGAGCTGGTGAAATACAGAATGTGCCTCAGAGAAGACAGTTCAAAGAACACACAGAAAGGAAATAACCTCCCATCAGCACAAACTGTATGCAATGCCAGCTTGGCATCTGCCTTCCAAATCAGCTCCTGCACTCAAGGGTTACCTATTGACATCTCCTTTATGCCTTTTGGCAGCAGACTCATCATCGTTCTTCCTCAATGTTTTTTTCCTTGCCTTCTCTCCAGCCCTGTTCCACCCTCCCCACTGGGTTTTTGACAGATGTCTCCAGGCAGCACTCGGTGTTTTGCAGACGATCAGAAAGCTCGGCTGCAAGCCTGAATTTTACCACCTTCTCTCTTCCCGGCAGCAGCACAACAAAGGCGGGTCCCGGTAAAGGCACCTGGGGGCCACAAAGCAAAGGTCCCGACAAAAGGCAGGAGCCTGTGAGCCGAGGGCACGGCCAGACCGGCAGGGATCAGCGGCGGGGCTCGTTCCCTGCCCGCGATCCCACGGCATCGTTCGGGCGCATCTCTACTGCGGAGAGCCCCGGTCCCCATAGCAACAGAGCCGGGGATGCTGCAGGAGCCGCGCAGAAAGCAGCGCCGCACTCACCGCGGGGCGGGCACGGGATGGGCACGGGAGGCTCCCAGCACTCCCCAACTCTCAGGACCTGCACAACAAACGCTTTCTCACGTCAGTGTGCCACACCCCTAGAAATTTTGCGAAGGTGCCTCTCGCAGCAAACACTGGTGTAGTACAAGAAGCAAACACAGCAGGGAGGGGCTGTGGTCCTGAAGCTGGAGAGGGAGCAGACACTTGCAGGGTATTTTTGGCTCATCTGCTGATTTTCTATTTTTCTTCAGGCAAAACATATTGAAATTCTGTAAAAACGTGGAGTGCTACATTCTCTGCGGTTTTGCCAAGAACTCTGATAACTTTAGCAGATAAATATGCCCAGAAAATTAAGACACCTCTGACAGTAGATATGTTACTGTATTAATGCACACAGTTCCACACACCTACCAACATGCAGATTAATTTTTTAGCAGAAACCTGCACTTCCCACCACTCTTTTTTCCCCCCTACTGTGGGAAGAAAGTGGGTTTTTCCCCTCCATCCATGCATTCCAAGGCATTACAGCACCTACTGTACATCCACACATTACAATAAACTGGCTGCATTTCCTTTCTCCCTCTGCCCTGACTGCTTTCTCACCATGTAACTGCACTCTTGAAACACCATAAAACAAATTGCTGCATTGATACTGAGTAACAACACAAGGTTTTTTGGTTTGGTTTTTTTTCCCTAACAAAAGGCATGCAATTCCTAGAAACCCTCCTAGAAAATATATACCAATTTAGACTCTTGTTGTAGTCTGGATTCTCTTGTTCTTAGAAATTAGACAAATTATTTTGCTTCTTTACCCATAGAAGCCACTTTCTGTCTATCTATACACACATGGGCAGACACCTGTATTCACACTGATTTAATGCCTCTGCTAATTTAATCACTGATCAGAGTAAAAAAAGCAGTGGAGAGATGCACAAATTTCTGAAGGATGTTGCCTCCCCTGTTCTTAACAGGGAGCTTGCTTGTCCTGTCACAAGCCCACTCAAGACTGAAATACCCAATTCTGCAGATGGTGGGATGGATGAAGATCCATCAAAGAGTGGTATCTTGAAAGAGTCTAAAGAACTCTAAAGACAGTTGGGGTACAGGGCTGTTGTAAAGTACAATAGATAAGTAGGCTTATTTCTAATTGACCCAGGGCTCTATGCAGAAGAAAATGAGTTCTTGCAGCCTTACCAGCTTTATTAAACTCTATTTCTACAGAAGCCTCCAGCAACAAGAGTCTTAAAACGCATTAGTAAATTATAATTAGGGATTTCTTATCTCTTTTACATGCTTCCAAATTAAAATCCAACTAAGTCAAAGAAAGGCTTCCATTGACCTAGGAGGCTTTGGAGAATCTCTCTATAAATTTTCACTGATGGTAGCAGGAATTGTGTTTGTAAAGGAAAAATAAGAAGCTAATATTTTGCCAAGTGAAAACCACGAAGTGTGGATAATTCTTGGTGAGCATCACTTTGTAAACCAAGAGAGCACATGGAAGAAAGTTTTGTCTTGCAGCAAAAAGTGAGGAGAAAACTGTATTTCACAGTAATTAGTGACATGGGAACTCAGAGAGCTCAATTAAAGGGAATCCCAGAGCAGCCAGGTCAAGCACTGGCTGTGCACAGCCGTATCACTCACCTGCAATGAACAATCTGCCACAAGAGTTGGTTTACGATAAATGTTTGCTAACACACACACGACCTAAGCTATTGACCTCAGCCATTAAAGGCAGGACACCTACACACACTTGGGTGTCCTCAGCGTTAATGTATCATGGTTTAGTTCCTCAGGACAGAAAGAGCAAGGCTTACATCTTGCAAATGAAATGAAATTAAACATCTTTACCATGATAACAATTTTTTCTAACTGTGATAAACTGCATGGCCCAGCAGTGGGACAGCTGACCAGGGTCAGTGTTCAGTCTCTGCAGGATTTCTGTGTTGTGACTGAACCCAAGCCAGTTTAGTTTTGATTTTAAGCCAATAATTATTTGTTTTTATTCTCAAAAACACATGCATAATATTGAAAGTAAAATTAAAAAACTAAATGCATACATCTTCTGGTTCTTCTTACACTTTTTAAAGGAACCACCCAGAGCTACTTTCAAAACACACATCTCTTTTACTCTCTTTAAATAGCAGTATTTCACATTGATTTTGTACTGTATCTCTAGCAATAGGTATGGTATCACTTTGGTTAATTCATCTGATTAACAAATAAAACCCTCTAATTTGCAAGAATGTTTTGTAGCAGCCAGCATCAGGATACTGAGCTATCAATCCCATGGAGGTGGAGAAGAGACTGTGTGATGCTCAAAATACCTGTCCCTATCTAGGGACACAGTTCACTGCTGGGTCCTGGGTTCTCCCTTGGGAGCCAACAGCTCCTACAAGAATCACAGAATCATGGAACAGTTTGGGTTGGAAGGAACTTTAAAGGTCACCTGGTCCAATTCCCCGGCAATGAACATAATTCAGTGCAAAGTCAGATCCCTTAAGACCGTGCCTGCTTTTAGTCTGAGTTGTGCTGAAATCATTTATTCCATCTAGCAGAAATTAAACACACTGATTCCCCAATATCAAGGGTAAATATTTATAAAAATGGCAAGTAATTAATTACAGTAAACAACCTGTCCAAGGCTCCAGCAGCAAAACAAACTGACAACTCCTCCAAACAGAACAGGCAGAAACAAGCACTTCACAGAACAGAACCCAAAGTAATTGATTTCCTACCCCTGCCTCCAGTATGATACTTCCAGCTAAGCCAATCTGAGTGTGAAGCTTTTGGTGCCTGAGAAGAAGCAAATTGTGGATGCTCGGATGGGGATTTGTGGCCTGTTTGGAATCAGATCAAATAACTTCCCATAGAAACTCAGGAGTGTTTTCAACAACTTGCAGTGAAAACATCTGTCTGTGGTTACAAAAAATTTCGAAGTGAAACTTTTTCAGGCACATAATGGCTTGTCAGTACAACACTCTTAACGAGGCATCTTAGCAGATCATAAAAATATGCACTGTAAAAGTTGCCCTTGCTTATTATAGATGGAAGAAAAAAGAAAAAGAGAGAAAAGCACAAGAAATAATTTCCACCCTGCTGAAACATTTCTGCAGAGGAGACTCATTTTAAACAACAACACTGTCACTCAGGACTCAAAACTAATGAGGAACCTAGGGATGGGGGAAAAATCCCCAAGCTAAAACTATTTTTGGATGCTAAGCACCAAGCAGCACTCAGGAGAGCAGCCTGCATGGGGGTACAAACAGCCACACAACCTGGGAGTCAGTTTACCTGCAGGTTGATTAACCTGCTCTAGATTACCTGTTTTGATGTTTTACCTTGATTTGCCTTAGGACATCTCTATAAATAAGTCTAAAAACTGGTCCCACACTTCTCCACTGAACTACCATGCCAGAAACTTGCATCATGGACAAGGATGCCTCTGGCTCCAGCAAACATGCTGAGACATCATGAGATGTAAGGTGCAAAATAAAGCTATTTGTTGTATTTATCACACAATTAATATATTTGATAATATATATATGATTTACATACACATGCATAACATTCCAAATTAAATTCCAAGGTGAAGATTCATCTTTAGGTAGCTTGTAAACGTTACAGCCTGAGTGGCTGTCACAGCGTGACGCGTTTTTGCTTTATTTTAAAATCACACTGCACCAAAGGTCAGCCCTCTGTAATCACCTGATGTGTATCTGCTGGACAAGCCAAGGGAATCATGCTGTTTAGAGCTTGGTGAGGACCTGTCCTTGGAAATGGTCCTACAGTAGAAGGAGTGTGCTAATTAGGACAGTTTCTTTCCATATCATTTCAATCCACTATCAGAGCCATTAGATCACTGACAATACAGCACCTTAGCAATTTTCTTCCACCCCAGGGTGGTAACATCACCGATCCAAAAGCTGTTGCAGGAAGCTCAATAGCTTTCTCTGAAAGACTGGGCTAATTGCTATAATCCCCTGCAGTGTTAGTGAGGTGGCAAAATCTCAAGAGACTGGAACTGGTGACGATGGAGTGACAATAGGCTTAGAGACAAAGTTTCTGTATTGAAATCTGGCTGTGCCCAGTACCAGCAGCTGTAACTAATATTGATTTCCTTGGTTTTGCTTTCTTTTTCTTATCTTCAGAAGGTATAAGTAACAGTAGCAGTCAAATAGGTTGCTAACCAAGCTGTGGAGAAGAGTTATAATTCAAAAGCAAGAAATACAGCAAAGGTTGCATTTTGTGATTTCTAGCAACGTTCTGGAACAAAGGAAAAGGAGAGAGAGAAAAAGGGAAAAGTGAACCTCTGGAACAGGCTGCCCAGAGCAGTGGTGGAACCACCATTCTTGGAGAGATTTAAAATATGTACAGATGTGGCACTTGGGAACATGGTTTAGTGGAGGGCATGACAGTGCAGGAGGAACAGTTGGACTCAATTATATTAGAGGGTTTTTCCACCCTAAATGATTCCATGATTCTATGCATAAGACAGCAGAGAAAGAGGAGTGCCTGGCTGATCCACCAAAATTTTGATATCCAGAAACACGCTTTGAAAAAAAACAAAAGTCTATTAAAACAGTGAAATGGTAAGGATTTTGAGCAAGGCCCTGCTGCCCTACCTAGGAATATTTGTGCCCTTTGAGATCCCAAGTACACAGTGACTGTCACGCTCCCACAGCCCTGCTCTGGCTGCACTGGGCCCCCCAGGCAGCTGCAAAGCTGCCCCGGTGACACCTGCGTGGCTCAGCAGAACGGGGACTGGAAATGGCTCCCTGCTGACTGGATTGCAGGCAAAATTGGATAACCTTCACAAAACTACACAGAGGACTTCCATAACAATGAAACAGCCCTGACATAAAGGGAATAATGATCAGAAGGAGCAGACAAAGTCAATTTGTTAGGAACCTAATCATGTCAAATCAATTACAATTTCTGGGATGGTTTTATTTTAATAAGGTCTTTCAGATGGACCTGCATAAGCAAGCTGGTATGGAATAGATGGAGATAAAATTACCAAAATAAGGCTATTTCATATTCTTTGCTATGCATCTCTGAACTGGGAGTGCTGGACATCAGATATTGGATTTGTAGAAATTTCAGCAGCTTGGAAGGTGAAACACATGTGGGGAGCACCCTCAATGAGAAGACGAGGGAATGGACTCAGGTTTTCCCTACTCATCACATTGCCCAAAACCTGACTTAAATGTCAAAAATCAGAACTGGACAAAATTAGACAAAAAAGTTAACAACATATCAGTCAACAGTTCTACCCATCTGAGCAAAGTTTTTCTGGTTTTCTGCCAGTACAGATACAGAAATACGGTTCCACACTCACACATTTCATACGCTCCTCAGCTCTAATTGCTTGTGTTCATGCAGTCATCCACTAATTGCATTACTTGTTATTTCCAACACAAATACAGAACAGATATCTCCTTACTCCATTTGTCTTTTCAAAAGCATTGCCTAGTTGTCTAAAAAAAACCTTCAGAGGAAAATAATCAGGAAAAAATTCCAAGCCTGCTGCAGATAACGCTAATTCCAACGTACATCTTAGTTATGGAGATTTGCCTTTGATTTGAACACTTGTTTCAAGAAAATTAACATACAAACCAGAAATTACAATAGATATGACAAAGGATTAAATTAATTTTAACATTTCTGTCTTTTTTTTTTCTACTTTATTTCAGTAAAAATGGGGACTGGTGCCTTTCATACACCAACTACAAATTTGTTGGGTGAATTTTGGTACCATTTAAAGTGGCCTTTGTCATCCAGCATAAAAATCAACCATCCCTTTGTTAATGTACTCCCACTCCTTTGTTGACATATAGAAGGTATAAAAAAGTCACAGACTCATAGAATGACTTGGGTTGGAAGGGGTCTTAAAGATGAAAGTCAGCAGCAGAGGTTCATCAATTTGCAACCAGTTATGCTTTAAGAAGCCTAGTGAGAAAGTAGGTCTTCCTACTTTCTACTTCAGGTTAAAATAATTCTTGGGTCAAATTACATAAAATTATTTCCTGTTAAGTCTGTGCATGTTATTAAAATTACTAAAATTTATCTCAGTAAACCATGGAGCTGATAGTCTTAATGTTCATTAAAGAACTGCACAGAGAGAAATGCCTATTTACAGCTGAAATGCCCCAGTGTGAGATGCACACGTGCACCCACAGGAAAAAAGCATACCTACTCCATCCCCACTAAACACCCTTTTCAAAAAAGGTGTTGATTATGTCTCAACATTTCTCAGCCTCCCTCATTTGTAACTTCCACTGGAGCTACCTAAGGTCAACCCCTCCACTTCTTATGCGCAAACAACCACCAAAATGGCACGGTCATCCTTCACTCTGAAAGTCATCAACAAAGAACAGTTTATCTCCAAGATTCACTTTAAAAGCAGCACTGCTCATGCTAAAATGGCACTGTAAAAGCACTGAAATGTCTTTTACCAAAGGGAATTATAGGATTGCACCCTGGGATTTAAGAAAGTCTCAGTGACATAATATCCTTTTAAACTGGCTGTGATTAGCAGGTTACCCTGAACCTTCTCAGCACCTTCAACACATTTCTGAGGTGACATACAAACTCAAACTGATCTAGCAATGTTTAAATAAATGCAGCCAAACTGATACAAACCCTTCTGAAATCACTCTTACAGACTATTAAATATTAATTACTTTTTTAAAATGTAAACTACAAGAAATAAATATGTATAGCATTTCAAATTAACACACAAATGCAAATAAAGGAGATGACATGAAGCTGAAGTGCCATGCCCAAGTTACTCTGAACAATAACACCTTGAGAGCTTCAATACAGAAATACAAAAAACTAGTGAACCTGAGAGAGATTCAAATACATTTCAAACTATCTACTCATTCAATAACAAAAGAACTAAAATGCCATGTTGCTTTATAGCCTTTCACTTTTTAAAAGCAGCAGTCTAAATTCATTCCAGTGCTATTTGCCCTCTTTGGCATACCCTCAAGTAAAACACCACGTGCCTTAATTAAAGCACGATTGAAAATGTATCGCTCATTGTGGAGGAGCTGAAACTCCTATCACCACTGCCAGGAGGAAACAAGGGTCTGGAGTTCCCAGATCGAAAGTTTTCTGAAAATGCACTACATGAATTATTGAGGATTCATTTTTTTATCCTCTAAACCAAAATGAATTTTTTTTTCAAGAAGAGAAGGTGTGGGGATGCAGCTCTTCTGCCAGTGACTGGGAGGTGGTGGGGAAGCTGCTCTCATTAATCTTGGCCATGCCTAGGTTGCCACTGCCTGCTGTCACACCCCCTCTCAGGGAGCCCAGCACCTGCACAGGGATGACAATGCCAGTGGCATAAGGACAAGAGCTTGAATAAACTCTGAACAAAATGCTTGGCTGGCAGCCGAGGCCAGTGAGACAGAGGTTTTAGGCATTCTGTAAAAATATCAAGAGAAGAAATGAAGTAAAGGGGTGATAAACTGTATTTTCAAATTTATGTCTACAGAACAGAGAGATGCAGATAAAACACCTGTGTTTTTTAGAATCAAAACACAACTTTTTTCAAAAGCTATTCGTTTTGGGCTTTCCAATTACTTTTCCTAAAACCATTCAAGTTTTCTGTGAGTCTCCATTTATTTCACTGCAACTATATTATGTGCCAGCAATCCAGTTGTGAAACCCCTACAGTTAATAAGTTCCCAGAAGCTACAGAAATATTTCTTGATTTAGAGCAGCTGAAGAAATAGCTCTTTATTTGAGCAGACAGATACATGGAAGCCATTTAGTGACCTAAGAAAAAAATATCCATGGAGCACTGCATGGAGTGACAGTGGCTGGAATGGACAAAGGGCTTCAGCAACCATTTGAACTTTTAAGGCCAAACCTAAAGATTCAGATCAACTTTAATAGAGGTTGAATGAGATCAATGTAGAGAAAGTATCTTTCTTTCACCTCTCTCCTCAACTGCCTCAACCTCAACCAACAGGGGTTGAAATTCTGGGCACCAAAACCATGTCACAGTAAGTAAAAGTTAACTATATTCTCTGTTAGCACATACATCCAGTGACATCATCCTCACCCCTTGACATTAATCCTGCTCTGACAGAAATCTGTCACAAGTGCTGCTGTTCCCAACTCTCTCATAATTAACGTACCCTCCCTGCCATCCTTGGAGCACTACATGGATGAGCCACATCTGAGATCCTCCTCAAGGCTGTACTGCCTGTATACCAAAACTCTGAGGCAGGTTTCCAGAAATGCAGAACAGTGCAACAGCCTGGGTGAAATCACCTTCAAAAAGGAGTGAAAGAGCCCCTCCAAGCAGCCCCACCAAACCTGCCAGTCTGGGGGCTTTGTCTGATGTAATAGAGTACCTCATATTTTGGAAACAATGACACAAACTGATTTACCAAAACCTCATCCTGATTTCCTGGGAGGTTTGTAGGAAACCAGAGAAACAACATTTTGAAGGTTAGAAAAAATAATTAAAAAAAAAAAAAAAATCAGTGGAAATAACTCTCTCCAGAAGAAAGTGTTGTAATGTCACCTAGAAAAGTCCACCTCTACATTTCACCACCTCAAGGCAGTATGTGATAGATTTACCCAATCCTTACTGCTAAGGTCAAAGCTGAGAACTGCCATTAGAATTTAAAGGTGAATTGAAATGTTTCAGGAAGAAAAGTAACTGCATGTTTCCATGGGTATCTGCTGGATTTTATGATATATGTTGGGACTCAGACTGATAGTATTACATGTTTTCCACAAACACCAATATAGACTAATGGCTGTCATTACTACTGCAATAAAACCAGTCAGTAATTTTATTAGGTAACCAGGAAAAAATTTTCAGAGAAGGATTAAACATCTGGCCTGAGAATTTATCAATCTTAGCTCTAAGTACATTGAAAACCAGTCCTGATTCAGCTATTCATGTAACCATAAACATCAAAGGTAAACAAGAAAATATTCAACTTGCTCCTGATGAATTTCAAAGCCATTAAAAAGCAGTCAAAATTACTGAAGTTAATAGAATCCTTCCATGAAGTTCAGCAAGTTTTGACTCAGGCTCTAAAAATGAGCTGTGGGTTTTATTTGAACACAGCTAAGGTAAGGGTCCACTTCCTACAGCACACCCAACCTGAATAACTTCCTGAATACTTTGAGCAACCTCTGAGAAAATACTTTGTGTGCAAAGTAAAGAGCAGGGAGAGCACAGAGAAGAGGCAGGGTTTTAAAAAGAAGGGGTGTGAGGAATAGAGGGCTCTGGAGATGGTCCCCAGCAGTAGGAGGGATGCAGAAGAGCTGAGGATCACGGGATCCTCAGCCTTGTTTTGGCACTTGCACCTGAGGCTGCCCCAGGCAAACCAGAGCTTGCAGTGATACCAATTTTCTCCTGTGAAACACATTAGCTGCAATAATGAAAAACACTGCTTGAGAAAATGAGCTTGTATTACTATCACCATTAGAATGGTGGTGACAACCTCAGTTGGTTGAAGCAAGCACTACAGCAACATAAATCCCACTCTCATTTCATGCTCCTGTAAACCACATTTTAGACAGAAAATAGCACTAAAAAATTACCTGCTTTTCAAACTGTACCAATAATGGGGCTTTATAAGTACATAAAGTGAAAAATATCTCCCTGATGATCTAGTCAAGCACTGAAACCCTCACAAAAAAATCAGCCTCACCTTCTCTAAGCTCCCAGCTGCTCATTTCCATCCCTTCCCACCCTATATCCAGTACAGGGCAGAAGAGGGGAGCTCAAACCCAGACTCAGGAAGAACATTCAACTGGTGGCAGTGTCACCTCACACCATTTGTTTAAGTGTGGCCTCAGGCTTGGAACACAGAGACCCAAGCCCATAACTTGATCACTTTCAGAACTTATCTCTAAGCACCAACACAAATGCCACAGCTGCATTATGGCCTTTGGACCATAAGACTTTGAGGCTTTTCAGACTGGAATCTAAGGCACTGGGTTTCCTTCTGTATTAACTACAACTTCTTTTTTGGGGAACTCAACTACATCTATTTTCTCAGAAAGATTCAGTAAAGGTTTAACTGTTTGTTCCCTCCTTTTGGAAAAATAAAATTCACCATCACATTAACCCTTTCAAGAGGACAGGTGGGAGAAAAGAAACAAAGGCCCCAGCTCAAATGTGCCTTCCCATGTGAATCATCCCTTAACTCTGGGCTCTAGCATCAATATCCAAAACATGAAACTTCCCTTACTGCAACACATACTAAACCAGTTTGTAACTGTATCTTCATCACTTTGATTATATTAAACAGATTAATTTCTTACTGTATTTATCACTTAGTTCAAACCCAATTGTTTGGTTTGGGTTTTTTTAAATGCATCTGGTTTCCATCTAGATGAAACTACGATATGCAGAAGAGATTTCCTCAATCACTGAAAGAAATTGGGATACCATATACAGAAGTGCTGTATAAGTACAATCCAGACTGTATTATTTTTGTTCAGAGGTAATACCTGGGTCTTTACAATGATTTCTAGGAAAGGCATGCTGTACATCTCTACCGTAATTGCTGTCAGCCACATTTTGAAAGGGCCACACTCGTAAGCTCCTTCTGTAAAGGAGCAATCTTGAATCTTAAAGTCTACATTAGTGCATAATGAGTTCCTGGCAGCTGTTTTCCAACTGAAAGCCATCACCTGCTGCTTCTGTTGGGGATGTGGCTGTGAAAAAAGCAGTTCTGCTGACGAGCAGCAGGGAGAGAGGCGTGTACAAATACACAGCATCACATATAATCAACCACAAGCCCTGACATACACCTCCAAACACAACTGCAATAACTGCAAGCTCTGCAAGGGCTGTGGTTTCCTTGAGAAACACCTCCTGCACTATTACAAGAGACTAATTAAAATGAATGCAACAATAAATGCCTGGCTTGTCTTTCAGTGGGGAGGGACGGGGACCACAGGGTAGGGAAGGAATATTCACACCTCTCCTCCCCAACTCTGAAGCAACTCTTACCAAGCAAAATAACTCTCCTCTACACTTGACCCATTTAACTTCTATTTCACACCAAGTAAGAGGCTAACAGCAGATCCAAGGGCTGAGTGGGAGGCTGTGATCTCTAACCAGGGCAGTGACCTTCAGAAAAGGCTCAGAACACGTTCCCATCTTTGTCTTCCCCTTGTTTTCACGAGTGCTGCACTTGTTCTGTCTTCAGCCTGGGCAAGGCTGTTAAAGCACAAATGGAAATGCCAGCTCATAAAGCGCCTTTCTTCAGTGTTTCAAAGCTAATGAGCATGAATCACAGATTGATTGGAAAATCTGTGCCCATTCCAGAGCTTCTGTTTCTGATATTCACCCCACTCTGCTCTGTCAGAGGTGCACAGCAACAAGAGCCCAGCTCCTCGGCTGATGGAAGCTGGCAGGGCCCCGCTGACTGTACCAAACCCACGCTGACATCCAGCTCAGACTGGAGCCCACTGTGCTGCGTTGCCATGCTCCAGAAAAAACACAAACAGGCTGGGACACAGCACCACACCACACCCCCGAGTGTGCACACACACATACCAGGGCCTCCTCCTCCTGGTGTTTATGGCCATTCATTCACTTTCTGATTAGATCATCCCCATGTCCCAACCAGCACAGCCAGACGAGGTTTCTAATGGCTCACACCATGAATAACTGCCACTGTTTCCTGACATTTATACATTGACATCTGCTCTCCGATACTGAAAGCTGCCTGATGTATTAGACGTTTAAAATATTTTAAACAGGAGGACTGGCAGAGTCTTTTGATCACAGGAAAGCAGCACAGGAGATAAACAAGGTTTAGAATTGTTATCCCATAGAAGGGTGTAAATTGTTTATAAACACCAGTTTCCACTTTCATTTGCGTACTTCAAAACTATCACCAATGTTCTTTGCTGCCTCCACCGGGCTGACACACACTTCAAACCCTGCCTTATAAAGGAAGCCAAGGAGTGGAGCAATTAGATGTAATTGAAGCTGTACTACTGCAGGAATCTGTGCATTCCTGGTGCTAATTGAAATCCATACGTTCTGCTTGCAGAGATCCAGTACTACAGTGTAATAGAAATGCACAGCAGCCAAGCCTGAACAAACAGCAGCAACCAACCCCTTCTGAACCACGCAGCTTGTGGCAGAAACCTATACACTGTTCAACCTAGAAAATCACTTCCAACTGCAATTACTGCCATTTACTCCCTTCCTTTGGAGCTGATGCTATTCCCCCGAGAGCACTTCATTCATGGGCTAAATTGGAGTGTGTGCGTGTGAGCTAAAGCCAGAGAAAACAGAAGTAGGTTACAAATTGTGTACCTGCTTGTAACCCAAGTGCAGCCAGCTGGAAGGAACCACAGAACAGGTGAGGTAACGTGGGTTGGTGTCTACCCTTGCTCTCCCTAAACTGCTGCATGCCCAAGGAACATTTTTTTTCAAGAAGACTTGGAGAAGGTAAATCAATTCCCAAACTGACTTGCAATACCTAAAAGGATTCACTGCCTTTTTGTGCAAAAGGTGAAGATGTAATTTTCCATCCTCCAAATTCATATTTAAAATAAAGACAAATTTGACAATCAGTTACCTGTCCTTTCAATTATGATTTTTTAATCAAAATTGACCTGAAGTAATTCACTGTCTCTCTCATGCCATTTTAGAAACTGCTCTGAGAGAGCCTTAAACATCAGCCCATCTCCATCCACTTTTAAAATATTTTCCCCTCCTATATTTGGTGCCAGAGAACAATGAAATGAAGTGGAAATAAATGAGAAAATGAAAAACTTCTAGGATGCCACTGAATTAATAACAGTGCAAATTCCTACTGAAAACAGAAATATTGGATTATTCCTACATGGTAGAGGCATAATGACAGGAAGTTCAAACTTTGAGCTCAGCAATTTCTGTCACCAAGACAAAAGATGCCTCTTTAATCAGCTAGGAAAGATTTTGAAATAATTAATTCCTAAAAACAAATGAGAGTGGAAAAGCCTCTGGCCATCTTAGTAATTTTTTGGCCTCCCTCTGTTCCTTGCATTTCAGAGCTTCAGGGCTTCCAGTGTCTAACATAAATATCTCTGTGCTGCATATGTCAGTCTCAATTTGTAGAGTGTAAAAATGTCCCTAGCCAGAGATGCCATCAAAAGCATCAACACAGCATGCCCAGTGCACACAGGGACACCACACCACAAAACCACAGCTGCTCTCATAGGGACAGGCAGGCCAGAGAGGGGGATGCCATGAGGGCAGGGAGGCAGAGGGAGCATGTGGCTGCCTCCAGTGTGGCCCCATGTCCCCAGAGAGGCAGGACAGGCAGCTCTGAGCCCACCTCAGCCTGTGCCACTGCAGGAACACGTGAGCAGGTTGTGAGATGCGCCATGCGACACAATATGTGCGATACTTGGCGGCCCCAGGCACCCTGCAGGGAAAAAGGGAAGCTGGCTAGGGAAGAAGGGACTTGGCTTCTCTGACTCAGCTGATGTTTGCCAAACATTGGTGAAAATGAGCAGGAGCTGTGAATGATAAATCAGGGGCCTGGAACACACGGCCGGCGGATTCAGGCTTAACCAGTCACACCATCCCCTGTATCAGCCACCACTGAGCCAGATCATTTCTCCTTGCTATCTTCACAGTATTTAATCTGTGCAGTGCAGCACTGGCACAAATCTGCTAACACACTGAAACAACTCCATCCCTTTGCAGGTTCCTATTACTCTGTTATGAAAACATGAACATTTTTAAAACAATATATATATTACATTTAGAGGCCACAATTAACAAATTAAACCCTCCAAGTACTTATGTTAGACCTACAACTCGTTCATTGCATCAATACAATAGAGCAGAGTAATGGCTACAGTGACCCTGTTACACTGGAACACAGAGACCTAGAAAAGCCTGGCTCAGCCATGGGGCCCAGACCATGTACACTCTCTCTTACGCACTTTATGATGCTAAAAAAAGTCACAAAAACACAAAATGCTCCAGTTCAGACGTTCAGCTCTAGCACACATCACTATTTTCCCTGTCTTGTTGCTCTAAGTAAATGGAAATTACTTCTCCAGAGTGTCACTCACCATGGAGCTGTCATGATGGAAGCACAGAGTGTTTGCTGATGCAACCAGGGGCACAAGGTGGGATGTTCTATCCCACAGTGGGAGAAATACACATCATTTCTCAATTATTACCATCACACATAGCAACTAAAGCTAAATACAGCAAAGCCTTTCCAGCTACCATGTTAGTTTTACACCTGGCACAAAATGTGCTGGAAGACTCGTGATAGGAATAAAAGGCAAAGGGAACAAGCAAATCCTGATTTCAATAACGCAAGAGTAGCAGTGGAGTTGCATCAGATTAATGACAGTGCAAGCCATGTTAAAGCACAGGGCAGACGTTTAGAAATACAACTGGTTTGACGCTTAGCACTCCTAAAAAAACTGTCCATGGCTTAAAAACAAGTTGTTTTTTCTCTATGTATTCTCCTCTTTACAGAGCAAATTCTAGAACCATATATCAGCCTGTTTACTTTCATGTAAATTGGATTATAGCTCTTCTGAAAGCAAAGCCGTTCCAGCTCTCTCCCACTGGTTCAGCTGAAAGAAGAATAAGACCTCCCAGCCTTACAGCAGCTGTGTTACCAGTAAAATTAGGAATATTGAACACCAGTGAGCTGGGTTAACTTGAAACTACTGCTTTTCCTTTGTGACAAAGCCTTTTCGATATCTACTGCTGAAAGGAAGAAAAGCCTGTGGTTTTTCTCATTAGCTCTTCTCTGCCTGTTCAATTTACTGCCTATTGACTGAAGGAAAACTACCTTTCCTCTAAAGCTACAGGACATGATCTCTCAGGTGGCACACTCTGGCTTCATTCTGGTTGGATCACCAAACAGCACAGCCAAGAGCAGTGTGGCCACACCTCTTTGTCTGCCACCAGTAATAACAGCAGAGTGGGACAAACAGCAGCAACTAGAAAAGGCACAGTGGGAATTTGCAAGCATGGAATGAGAGCAGTTCAGGTAAACACCACCCAGAGGACTGGAACTGCTGTCCTACCAATTTCAGGAGAGATGGTCACTGGTTCAAATCCTTCTTTTGATGGCATGAAATTTTCCACAAAATTTGGTAGTTGCAAGAGTGAAATAATCAGATAAACAAGCATTTTAAAATACTTAAATAGCCACATTTACCACAAATTAAAGTGCTGTGTAATATTATTATGACACTGCAAATGATGCAGAGGAAAGCACAGAAACATGGGAGCAAGAAGGACCTCCTCGAAGGAGCTGAATCCAGTCCAGCGATACGTTACAGAAATCATAGCTCATACATAATTAAGTTTCTCTTGGCTTTTTATCTGATTAAACCTATTAGAAGGCTGCAGAGAAGTCTCATTTCCTTTTCCCCTCAGGTTGCCTTTGCCTGAGCACACTAAAGCCAAGCTCCTCTGGATTCTGTGTAGGACAGGCTCACTCTTCCGGCAATTCCTCTCCGCATGTTTTGTGTACATTGGGAATCTTGTTCTTGAGCATAAGTGACCAGTGTGACACTTGTATTCCAAAATGGGCCTCAATTACCTTATGCATGGAATAAAAAGTCTTAAGTAGCTAAAATTAATTAAAAGGATTAGCTTGTACACTGTAATGATTCCATTAGCAAGCATACAGCTTCCACTGGAAGTACTTGACATAATGCAGCCAATTTTATTTAATACAGGAGATTATGCTTAGATTAGAAAAGGAAGTCTCATTTCTGTCCCTTTAACTCAACATTACGACTTCCTCCAAGTCTTTGGGTCTGATTCCAAGATCTTAATTTTTCTAAAAGAATTAGCAATAAAAGTAACAAGCCTGGAATTCTGCAATAAGCCAAAAAGGATTATTTCTGCACTGATCCATCAACAGTGTGGTTTATGAAGAGCCTCTAAGTTTAGGAAGAACTTGTGGCTCCCAGAAGCCCCTCTGCTATCAGTGCCTTCAGTAAGAGATGGGGAAAATGAAGCATGTTCCTACATGACCAACAGTTGTTTTTCATCTGAAACATTCTAGAATGAAGAAACATCCTTAAAAGGAATTCTAGGAATGTAGTACTTGAGGCCTTTGCAACAGACTTGGCAAAGACCGAAGGAAACACCAATATACTACAAATTCCAAATCACTCACTGCATTACTCCTTCAACACCAATCTCCATGAAATTACACCAATAGCAAAACGAGTTCTGTCCACAACTGCATCCTGTGCTCTCCAATACTAGAACTGAGTGAACATGGACTTTCTTCCCAGGAACACAAATTTGATCGTATCCCCATTATCACAGGGGCAAAATACCACAGGAAAACAGGACACAACCCTACCACTGGATTAACAAATCTAGCAAGGCAGCCCACTGGCTCACAACAACACACAAAGCCATCACCACAAGGATTAAATTTGGATTTGTGTAGGTAACAATTTTCCACATTCTACGAAACTTCTGATTTTTCCTATCCTGTATTAGGACAAAACTGAAGCCTTCTCATTTTAAACTGTGCACACATTTAAAAAAAAAAAAAACTAGAGAAAGTCCTTCTTGGCTTCCTGGCTAGGACACTCTCCCAGAATACAGAAGACCCAGCTGAATGCTGTATCCAAGAAGAGTTGCTCTCTGTCTCTCCCAATACATAGATCAAAATCATCTAGCTCAATTAATATTTAATTATCCACACAAAAGGGATCAACTTCCGCAGAACAGATAGAGGGCATATTGGCTGGTGCAATGCAGCTTTGTTCAGCAAAAGTAGTTCAGGACCTGAAAACAGGCTACATTACTTGGGATTTTGGAGCTCCTGCACATGGCACTTTTGTATCTCTTCCCAAAATAAATTGTGCCTACCTCGTCAAAACACAGAGGAATTCAACATGGAATTCTTGTACTCTTGGCTATTCCAGGGTCTAGCTCCCTCATCAAGAAAATTACCAATTTTGAGGTTTTCAGAAAATAATTTGTAGAATTTTAAAAGAAATATCAAAGGCAGAAGCTGTATTTCCTCATGAAGTCACTACAGGTGAAGAGTGGTGAGAGCTTATCTAAAACCAGACCTGAGCCACCAACATCCAGTGCATCCAAACTCGGGGATTAACAATATTTTTGCTTAATATTTGTCAACAGAAAATGCCTCAATAATATTTTCTAGCTGTAAAAGACTGATAGTTGTAAAAAGATACCCAATCATTTATTATGCTTTTGAAAAATGGAGATGAATCAGCTGTTGGAAGACTCTGAATATGGAAACTCAATATAAGAGATGCTTTCCAAGCATTCATTTGGCAGTTGTTGCAACCTTGAAAGGCAGTGGGCTACTTTACGTGGAAAACAATGGGAAGAAAAGAAAGCACAAATATAGAGATTAAAAAAGCAGCAACCCAAACACCCACTTGGACTCCTTAGACCTTCAAAACCTCTCTCCTAGCATGATATTATTTCCAGATAACCTAACAGTCCAATTAAAACGTTGGTTATGCACTTAATCTTTTGATTTTTGCTTCCTTATATGGATTTCCATTCCCCCACAAATAAATCTTCCAAATTCAGAAGTGAGACAAAGCAGATATCCTCTTTCCTACTAGATTCTGCTTAAAAAGAAGACTAAGATGCTATATAAAATCCCCCACTGTGTGGAGATCCAGGCAATATTCCAAGCACAATGGGGTGGGGTGAGAGTTTTTTCTTCAAATTCTAGTTTAGACTGGATTCTCTCATTCCCTTGTGGTTACAGGTACAGAATCTTCCTTCTGTGATAAAAAGGGGCCTAATGGTGTCACCTATTGCAAAAGAGCTTTTCCTCACCAGGTCCGAGCCCATGCAGAAGTCCCTGAACACGTGTCTGCATGTTATTACCATCTATAACAATTTGTCTTGCTCGTGTACAGTGTTGTTTAAAATGCAAATTCAATGCAAAATGAGGGACTGAACAATTCATCAGTGTATGATGTGTACGGATTAAATCATTCTCCTTCATCCTGTAAGCAATCCCCCACATTTCAGTGGGGTAACTCAGGTTATAGCAATTGACATAACACAAGGGGAGGGGAGATTAAGTGTAAACCCGTTTATGTCATAATTATGCAGCACCACAGGCATCTCTCCTCCTAAAGCGGAAAGAAAGCCCAAACAGAAATAAATAGCTGCCTGCAATTAAAGCCATTAAAAAGAGATAACCTCAAGCAAGGGGTTGAAGCAGTGGGCACGGCAGGCTATACCTTGAAAATCAACCATTTGTAACAGAGAGACTGGATATGCAGAGAAAGTGCCCTGGGAACTGGGTGTGGCTAGACAAATTCACATTTTTACCCAGTTATTTGTCATTAGCATCACCGAATTACCGCAGATAGTGCAACAGTCAGCGATAGATCAATGACTGTTTACAACATGACCTTAAGAAACATCTCTGGAATAAATCAACCCAAGATGTATAAACCTCCATCTCCCTAGCTTGAAGGAAAAGAGATGTGTGGCAGCACATGAGCCAATACCATCTTCTGTCAAAACAAACCACCCGCTCTCTTAAGGGCAGCCGAGGGAAACCTGCGCTGAGCAGCATCCACTGCCGAACGACACCAACTTCAAGAGAACAAAAAATACAGAAAACCGCCTCGGCTCAGCCACCCGGCTCGGTTTTCGCAACGCTATCGATTTCCGCACGGAAACAGATGGGGGAAGACCCCCTGCTCACGGAGGCAGGGCAGGAGCATCCCGACCCCAAGCACCGCTCCCCGCCCGGCTCCGCTGCTGGTCCCGCTCCCGGTCCCGGTCCCACCTTCTTGGGTCTCTTCCTCCGCTGGCTGCCTCCGTTGTACTTCTCGCCGCCGTCGCTCTTCTGGGCCGCCTCCTCGTTCATGCTAGCGAGCGGCACTGGCGGCAGCGCGCCGTGCCATGCAGGCTCCGCGCCCAGCCCCAGCCGAGGGTGGCACCGCCGGGGCAGGGCCGGGGGCGGGCACAGCGACAGTGACAGCGGCGGCGTTGCCGTGGTGGCGGCGGCGGGGCGGGGACGGCGCGCCCGGGCAGGGGGCGATGCTCCGGGAGAGAAATGCTGTTGAAATCACAGAGGGGACACCCTCCGCTAGGTTGCTCCAAGTAACCTGCCCCGTCCAGCCTGGCCTCGGACACTTCCAGAGATGGGGCAGGAGATGCGGCTGCCACACCTTCCTTACCCTCAAACCCATCCACGTGAGCGAGGTATTTGGTCACAACTGTAACATCCAAGAGATGATTCACTGGCACTATCAAAGCAGACAATGGCAGCATGATTGGCACAGCACAAGGCTTAGTTTGTACTATTAAAATAAATCACCTCCTCCTTGGGTTGGAAGAACAACACAGCAACATTCACATGTAAATGTATTCTTCTATTTCTTCTAACATTTTAAAAAGAAAAAAAAAAAATTACACTGTTCCACTTCCAACCGAAAAAGCAGCCAAGTAACTTGCCCTCCTTCTCAAACATCAGCAAAGGCCGAGAAACAAAAGAAAAAACTCCCTTTAACTGCTTACTCAGCAAAGGAGAGGCTGGAGAAAGTGGAAAGGACGCAGTGAGGCATGAATTCACCCTCCCACAATCGCTGTCTGTGAACACAACGAACATCTGCAGCACAACAATGTGAGCTGTGTAACAATCTCGAAATCTTTTCTCTTTCTCTTACTTTAAGAGCGACTTCTTTGTTACTGTGAGCAGTAGTAAATTCTAGGCTAAAATGAGAAAACTCATGTAGAAGTAAGGGGAGCTACAGATCTTGAAGAAGGCGGGTGCTACACAACACTGCATCTGTTATGCCATAATTAGAGCTGCAATCACAGTCACAGCAAGGATTTTGGGGAAGACAGACAACAGTCATTTGTTATCAGCGTCAGACATCCACAGAACTCATTTGGGGAACCTGTGGAGATGTAGCTATTCTCTTAATTTACTAACACAGATGCTGGTTTCAAAGAGAGAGGGCACCTCCCATTTCTCATTTTAGTGAAATTTTGCACAAATTTATCCCCCTGCCCAGCCCTTTCTCATACCAAACTAAGCCATTAACAATCTTTGTCTGACATTTGCTTATTCCCAATAAGAGATTCTTGGGTTAAGTACTTTGTTGAGGAATGTGGCGATTATGTATTGTCTGTTTTCCTCTTACAATGTTTCTTGCACTATTAAAAGAATTCAGCCACTGATACTTCTGAGTGTAAAGTTGAAGTACACAATCACACATGACTGTTCTTGTAGCTAACAATCATGCATGATGGTTCTGAAACCCCAGATACTGCACTGATGTAAAGGGGATAAATAAACTATCTCACTCTGCCAAATTCATCACTGCTCCTCTGTTCCCAGAGATTTTTAGTTCTATATTTACTTTTAGTCTTCAAGCTGAAAAAAGCAAGGAAACAGGACTGCCAGAGACTTCCATGATAGCCAGGAAATGAGCAGATTTTCCTGAGAGAATTAAACGATGGAAGGTTTGATGCCTGGTGAAAGGAAGAATTCTGTGGGAGTCAGTGTGAGTAGCAAAAGGGCAGCACTCCAGGGAGGCAGCCAGTGCTAAGTGCAGCCTGGAAGGTATGAGGGAGGAGTGAGACAAAGATGCAGTTTGAGGATTTCCAATTTCCATCCACATTTCTCACCTGACCTTTCCGTTTTTGCCATCAGTGCATGGGAGTTGCACTGTCACATAACTCCCTGGGGAATCAAGGGCATAATGTGACAGTGCCCACAAAAAACTGGAAAAGCCTGTTGTTCCAGCCACCAAACCACCCCAAATTCACAGGTACAAGTTTGCTAAAGGATGACAACCACATTAATCTGAACTGTTCTTAGCTCCTCTCCCCAAATCCTGGGCATTCACCTTTGGCAATGCAGCTTTAGGTGTAGTCAAAAAAACAAATACTCTTGGCTCAGTAACAGCACATCAGTACACTTCATTTCCCACAATCCCAGAAATCCAGCATGAAACCAAACCAACCTAACCAGTTGGTGTCAACACACAACAGGTTCAATAACAGCACAAAATCAGCCCTAAGAACCACACAAGCTGCCACAGAAATCCACAAACAGCCAAGGAAGTCCTAAATATTCAGAAATGCTGAAGGTATTCATACCTCATTTAAAGCAGTTAGGCAAAAAATACTATAGCATGTGTATTCCATTTCCTTCACAAAATTTGTAAGATAAAAAAAATATACGTAGACATAAACTTCCAACACAGGGAATTCCACAGAAAGTAATTTTTCATTTGCTTGAAACAGGGCTGCAGTGACATACCTGATGAGCAGTTTATAAAGGGGATATCAGATCTCCAGATTATTTCTATGAACCAGACAAGTGGTGTTTGGTGATGGGACAGGTCCCATGAATGAGGGGTTAGGTGAGCAGGTGGATTAGTGTGTGGAGACTTCCCACGGATATATCCCATTGGTTATGTTGTTTCCAGGTTGTATTCCATTATTCATTACACCTAAGTCCAGTTGCTTAGCTCACCTTAATCCACCTCACATCTGAAGCCCAGCCTGTCAGGTTAACAACACACAATTCCCTCCCTTCAGACAGCTTTGACCAGGGGATTTCACCCCAGCTTAAATTTACTTCACAAAGCCAAAAAGAAATGATGCAGAAGTGTGAACAGCTGCAAGTCCTTCAGTAGTGTGCTGGTCACTCTCTCTGAAGCACTGCCAGAAGTTTCCTGCAGTACCTGAGCATTCAGGGTAGCAGTACTACAGGAACCCCTTTAACATGCTTCGTGCTGTCAGTCACAGGGGCTTCCTTGCTGAGTTTTGCTTGGGTGTTTTCCAGAGCCAGGACCCTCGCTCTCAAATTCATTTCTATTGTCATGTAAACCCAAGGCAAAGGAGTGTCCTTGTCACAGCTGCTGGCAGATGGCTCCAGCCTGCACCAGGCACTGTGCTGGTGCAGCTGGGTCACTGCTGCTGTGCAAGATAGCCAGCTTATCACTACTACCTCAGGCATGTCTACACAGTCAGTCTGACACAGGATTTCCCAGAGTCATTCCTTATATCAGCATTCTAGGTGGCTTCTGCAATTAAAAATGTAATCCTAGAAAACTAGCTCCATTGCTGCTGAGTTTAACAGCAGCAGATCCATTAAGATGTTTGTTGCAAGGGTCAGAATTTACACAATGAAAATCAGAACTTTATTTTCTAGTTGAACTACATCTTTCTACATCCTGATCTTACTTCATATTCTACACCTGTACTACCTATATATTAAAAAAATTGAAACAATGCTGTCAGTGAGTCAGAGCACTCCCACATTCACATTTGGGAAACTGAAGACTAGGGGCATCTTATCAGTGCATCAAATACAGATGAGAGAGAGAGTAAAGACCAAGACAGGCCCTTCTCAGTGGTACCCAGCAAGAGGCACAAATAGAAATGCAAGTAAAGAAACACTCTAAAAGCAAAGAAATGCATTATCTAACTGGACCATTAATTCTTAATCCTTAGAGATACTCAATACTTTGCACTCCTGAGCAACATGGCCTGGCTGACCCTGATCCAAGACAAGGATTGGACCATGATCTCCAGAGATCCATCTTCACTTGGCCTGCCCTAAAAGCAAACCCTCTGCATTTATCACATAACAGTAGTTGTTAAAAGCATTAAAATACGCAGCTATTCCAGCTGAGTAATTTCAAATGCTGTCATTGTTAAAACAGTGACACCTATATTCTCTCAGTCACTTCAATGCTTATAATAAAACCATGTGTGCTAAGTGCTCTGTGTCTACTCAGCAGTGCACCACAGATAATCATGTGGGATTTTATCGACCACCACTACAGGAGTTTCTGCTGATTACCTTGAGCTGAACCTCAGCTTCCATCTGGCCCACCCTGATAAGAGAGCAACAACAGAGCAAAGCATAGGAGGGTGAAAAAGCTGCCTATGGTTTACCACTGAGTCATTAATCAAGCTGTAATAGCTGAGAGATAATCTATGCATCTATTTAATTATCTTTAAAAATCTGAACATTATTTTTCTAACAATGAAGTAAAAAAAACACTTATCACCCAAATCAGCATTCTTACACACTGTTATATAAGTGCTCCCTATTTATTTCCTCCTCAATATATAAAGGACAAACACAAATTACTAATGAGCATATTGCTCCAATCATGTCAGAGCTTTCCATTAAAAAACCACAGAACTCTTACAGATCATCTTGTTCCACTCCTCCTACCTGGTGCAGAGACACCTTCCACTAGATCAGGTTGCTCCAAGCCCCATCCAACCTGGCCTTGGACACTTCCAGGGATAGGGCAACCACAGCTTCCCTGTGTAACCTCCTGAGCCAGAGCCTCACCCCCCTCAGAGGGAACAATTTCTTACTAATACCCAATCAAACCCCAGACTCTGTCACCTTGAAGCCATTCCCTCTTATCCTTGTCCTTGTAAAAAAACTTGTTAAGAAGTACTGTAATGCACAGAGTTTGAATCTAAAACACAAAACAAAGTGATCTTTCTTTATTCTGGATTTCTGTTAGGCAGCCATGATTGACTTGGTACTTAATCATCTCAGGACAGCAGGATAGCCAAAAAACAGGCAGCCAGCTTCCAGGAAATACATCTGCTATGTCCTTCCATTGTTTTAACACATGATGTTTGAAAAGGAAAACCAGTAACAATGCAATAAATGAGGAATCCCAGTTCCACTCCTTATTTCTGAGGAAAATAGTTTCTCAGAACTCTTCAGTTCAGCACCTGTGCCTTGGACAGCAGGAGGAACTGAGCCCCTCTTCCTGTGCCAGGTTGGAGAGAGTCTCTGGGGATGGACCCCCATCTCCTGCACAGCACAAACACCTCACATCACTGGTTTCCACACAGCACAAAGAGAGCAAATATTTCTGTGGCAAATACACTTGGGTGACTCATTTCCTCAGAGGAGTATCTGTTGCTGGTAGCAACCTCAAAACAAAGAGGATGTCTCTGCATCCTTGTGTAAAGAACAATAGGTAGTAGTACCCTGTCATCATCAGTTACATATGACACAGTTGACAATGCACAGTCATCCTGAAAGCATGGATTATAGAAAAGGTTCTTCTTTCAAAGGTAAATATTTCCAAATCATGAAAATTTAACATTTGAGTTGGATACTATTAACAGCTTCTATATGTGTTTGAAATATATATATTTAATCACTTGGCTCTATTCAATGTTGCTTCTGTCCTCTAGAAAAGCATCATTCCATTTAAGTGGCAAGGAAATATCAATATTTAACATGCTTTGGTGGGATTCTCAACAGCCTTTAAACACTGATGAAAGTCAAGTTAGCAGTGCCACATGCTAGGAGGATACATAGGCTACCTATCCAAATATCCAACAGCAAAATTAAGTAATGCAGAATGCAAATTTGACATTCTTTTCTTTCTAGAAAGAGTGTCTTCTATTTTTTTCTCACTACACTGTCTAGACACCGGGAGTAAATGCAAAAAGAAAAAAAGAAACTTCAAAACAATGGGTTATTTTAATGAAACACTAAGTTTACTTTGTCCCTCAATATTAACACCTCTGAGCTGCTGGGACTCTACTGTACCTCTGCACTGAAATTATCAGCCAAGTTCTGCAGAGAGAGGGTTGCCTGCCTAGCTCAAAGTGCTCCACAAAACACACACACAGCAATCAGTGCTACACAAACCAATAGTCAAAATGTAGATTTAAAACACACTGGACTGGGGAGAAGAAATTCCTGCCCTCAGTTGTGGCATGCAGTAGATCAAACAAATTAAAATCCATGAACTGAAGGCACCATTTTCTGCCCAGTGGGAGCTGCAAATTGATCGTTTGTGTTATCCATCCATCTGGGAGTCGGGATTGTGGGGATGTGACCTCACATAACACCTCTGGTGAGAGGACATCAAACTTCAGCAGGAGAAAAGGCTCTGAGTCCCCTGCAATTATCATGCTGGTCACATGCTCCATGGCGATTGCTATAGTAACCAGACACTTGCCATGGAGACTTTCTAGCTCAAAGCATTCTTCTCTTATGCCTTCAATTATTTTTCTTCTGATAACTGTTAATTTATGTTTTATTTTGGAGTAAAGGAATTGACATTTTTCTTGTGTTCATCTGGCAAAGAAGAGACTACCAGAAACGAAATCTGAAAGCAGTTATAATAGAAAGGAAAATTAGTACAGAGCTTTGTGTCATGGGTTGATAAAATACAGTATTTGTATTATTTAGCATTCACAAACTACAAGAGAAATGAGTCACATTTTCAACAGAACGTAACACAATTTAGATTTTCTAGATTTTTAAATTTTTTTTTTGCCAAGTACTCAAATGAGCCTCTAAGGTTGCCATTACTGTAGGAGTGGTTGTTAGTTAGGATTGCTACATAAATCTTCTCTTGCTAGGTCCTGTTTTCCTGCAAAACATCCTGATCAAATTTCAATCTCTTGAATTTAAGGTTTTTGATGCTGTCTCAAGATGAATTTGAAATGCTCATCTGAAAGAGTTTAGCTATTAAATGTTTTATATCCACATGTTTTGGATCAAAGAACACAAAGAGGGTAACAGGATTGCCAGCACTGCTGGCAACAGGAAGAACCAGGAATTAATCTGGGAATGGTACTGGCTGCACAGGAGGGGCAGGGCAATGACCCTGGAGATTGAAAAAGGGAGATGGACACAAGAGTCAGTGCTTCCTAAAGCTAATATTCTCCAAAACCGGGGAGGAAAAGGTTAAGAGGATCAGATAGTTGTCTACTGTTCCAAAAGTAAGGAAAATTAACTAGCAAAGGCACCCATGTAACTTTAGTTCTACCTGTATTGATGTTTTATATATTCTAAATGTATCTGTTTTGTATCTGTTATTTCACCAGAGCCACACCAAGGAACCCACAGGAGATTCAGAGCAAGGGCATCTGGTGCCTGACTTGCAGACAGATTCAGAGAAATTGGAATTCCTGGTGTAGGACAAGGAATGGGACATTGTCTTCACAGCCAGAGCAACCATCAGCACAGCAGATAACAGCACCCATGCTGCTCCATCTGTCCCCTCCTCATGCTTCATACAAGACAGGTACTTAAAAACAAGCTGTTCACAGAAAGTTTCTCATTTTGTGGATATTCCTCATCCACCTTGTGATCTTTTCCTCCAAAGGTTAAAAAGTCTCAGGGATAATCACAGTCAAAAGGAGAATTTCAGTCTGGGATGAAGGAGATGAAATACACTAACTTAAAAAAAAAAAATCCCTATTTTCTTCAACTAATGGTCCAAACATTCAAAACTCTTCAGTGTAATTTATCTCCCAATGCATTCCATCCACTGCACAGGAATAACTGTGTCTCTTCACTTAACAGAAGCATAATGAAAATGAATTAATTATTTTCCACACACTGGATAGGACTTTGAGTACAATAGATGAGCCCCAAGGGATTAATAATTCTGTCTTCAAAGGGATGTTTAAACAACATGCTCTAAATAAGGCCTGGGGCAAACCAATCAAGCAATGAGTGGGAAACAAGCTATGGAATAGCTGTTCATTAAAAGTGTATCATTAGTTTGTTCATTGAATGCAGCAGGACCTGGTGGAAAAAGTATTAGGGGCATGTGCAGCTGAAGCCTGTATGGTGATGTGGGGACCTGACTGGGTCAAACAGAGGCTGCAAAAGCCTCTCCCAACTCTGATCTGTCCATTAACTCCTTCCAGTGTAGTTTTGAAGTGTGTGTGTGTATACATAAACATATATATATATACATATACACACAGTGAGTAAGGACTCAAATATGATATAGGATCAGAGTGACATTTCCTGATTAGACAGCCCCTGCCATTTCAAGTGATCTCATCTCTTAGGTATTAAATGTCAAATCCATCATTAGAAGTCAGAAGCAAAAGAAAAGGTTAATTAACTAAAAATATATATTCCACTGCCAAGACCAACCACTGACACAGCTCCTTTAGCTGGTACCAAGCATCACCTGAGCAAACCCTGACGTTCCAGGAGTGGCTCTGAAGTTGTCATGCCCAACTTCTCCACACACCAATCACATCAGGGACGTAACCAAATGCATCTCATACAAACTGATTTTGTGGAGACCATAGAGGAGGATGAGTACAGGACACAACAGTTTGAGCCTTGAATGATACCTGCACCCTAAAAAGTAACACATTCTGTGCCTCACTATACTAGCATCTCCCTGCACCCCATTTTTTCCTGCCACAATGTTCTATTTTGAAGTGTCATAATCAAATATCTGGGACAGTTTCTTGCCTTGAGTGAAAAAACACTTCCTCCAACTTCCAGAGAAAAACTGCATGTCTATATATTTAGTAACAAAAACTGGAGTAACATTTAACAAAGAATTTTTTCTTCCTTTACTGTAAAAGAACACTTTGGCTGTCAAGCTGACATTCTTCCACTGAAAACCCATCTTGTTAGAAAATATTCTCTTTGGAACTGTACCAATATGTACTTAATGAAACACACATTTAAAAAATAGGAAGCACTTCCTTTTTATTTTCACCCACAGGTATTGTAGTGTGTAAAAAGTACTTTTAAAATAACCACTTTCACACTATTAGAAGAAAGACAGGAGTTATAAGATGTTCTTTTTGTGTTCAGATAAGACACTGCACAGAGCTGTTTAGATCCTCAGTGCTGGACTGAAGACAAGCTCAGGCCCAGGCTGTGCTGGGATTTTTGTGGTTGTACCTTGGTCATCCAAGGTCAATAATAGATCCCTCCCAGCCCTGAGGTTGCTCTGAGCTACTCTGGCAAATGACACAGGAGAAATTGAGTTCCAGATGACCCTTTTGCTCTGTCCTCAGCCAAGTATCACGTTCGGTAATCTTTTAATTCAGTGAAGCATTTAATCACATCTTAAAATGCATGCTGGAGGAGGTAATTATAAAATAACCTCCCATAGCAGCCTGGGAGTTTATCTGTCCTGCAAATTACAGTGTAAAACAATGGCACATCATTTCTCTGTCGTTTTTTACCTTGAATCATCTTTAAACCATAAATGTTAATAAGTCAGAACTCTTAAACAGCATAAAAAAAATGCCATTCCCACTTTCCAAGTGGCACTGGACAGGCAGAACTTAAGATATTTAACAATTTACAAGTAAATTATATTTAATAATCAAACCGATGAAGAGTCCTAAATAAACACATCTTGAGCTCCATTTTGGAAACACACTGGAAGAAACCATCTTTTACAGCTGACACTCCCTCCAACAAAAATTACTGCACATAGCAGCCTGACTCTCTCACATTGACCTTAAGAAGGTGACACTGCTCTTACCATGCGGCAATTAACACTCCCACGGTGAGTAACAGGATGAATCACTCTAACAAAAGCAAAACTCCCCAAATTTGTCAGGGAAATGGCTTTGCTGTCTATTCTTCTCCTTTCAAACAGGTTGTTCCTTCACACACCACAGTGCGAACAGCCCCGGCACGCTGGTTCTTAGAATCACTTTGCTGTTCATAGTACCCTAAGCCAAAGCATTCAAAGCAATTAATGCTTTTAGTTTTAACTCTCCCTTGCTCAAGAGCAAACTCTGACAATGAAGAGTAAGGACAGTCTGGGGACCACTGTTAGCTCCAGAGTGCTGTGGGACCCCCCAGCTCTAGTGGCGTCCAGAGCCACCACCCACAGCAACCAGAGATGATTTTCACATTATTTTCCTCAATAAATGCTCTCCCCAAAAGCTGTGTTGGTGTTATTGCTGCCCACACAGGTACTTGGGATGACTAACTTACTCTATCTGATCATTCCTGCTACTGGGAGAAATCTTCTTGTGTAAAACAGGAAGGGGGATCAGGGGGAAGACAGACACCTCTGCTGCACACCCAGAGCTCACTTCAGTTTAGAAAATAATAATTTAAAAAATAATACAAATACAGTGCTGGAGAAATGTTCATCTGCAAAGCTCTGGATGATGAAGGTCATCTATATGTACATGATGTAGAATAAATTTGCCCATAAAGAAAAAGTAAATAATTGCCTGGTTTGAGACACCTGCTCTGGGAAATGGACAGAGTACAAATTCTCAGACAGTAGGACTGAAAAGCTTCCCAAAAGTTATCAGTTGTGTGAGGAAAACCCTTTCACTCCACAGTAGCAGTTTCCCCAAAACAAATTTGGGGAAAAAAATGCTATCCAAGTTTTCTTCCAAAAACACCTGTTGTTTTCTGAGCCCACCTTCATCCAAAAAGAGTTCCTTTTCCCACAAAAATATTTTTGTATTTATACCTACAATAGTTCAAGACCTGGGAAGGTGACCTCCCCACTCATTTTTGTTGCTCATATTCCAAATTTTTTCTTTGTTTCCAAAACATTTGCTAAATTTATTGCATTATGAATAGCTTTAAATAAAGGAATAAATCCACACTTTTTGGTAACATACACTACTTATCACCAAAAATATTTTGGTAAATGGTCCACGTCTTTGTCAATTAAAAAAATCTTTAAAACATTTCTATCTCATGAAGTACTGACAACTTTTCTTTAAACATGACTTTGGGAAAGTAACCATCCTGCCACATTTCTGGTGGTATTAGAGCAGAGTGAAAAGTCCAACTTAGAAAGTCACTAGAAATCAAATCTGGGAAGCAACAAGGCCACCTGAAGAGTTTCATAGCACAGGGACAGTTCTGCTGCAGCCACAAGGACCTCTGCTACACTTGTCTTTGAGACACAAGAGTGGAAGATTCTGGGGTCAGTCCAAGCACAACAGGAATTTTTCTACTGGTGCAAAGAAACAAAACAAAATAGAGAGGAAAGCAAATAAACCCAAAGACAGTTCTACCCTAATCCATAATGGATAAGTCATCATGAAGTCTGTGAAATAAATGAACTGAACCCAACTTCAGAGTGAAACCAGAAAACTCTGAAGAAAGATCTTTTACCTATAACTGTGTGTTATAAACATGCTGTTTCAGAGCAGCAATTAACATATGCTATTATCTAGGAAAAAGCCTACAATGTTGGAGTCCAACAAAAGGAGGACATGAGTAGCAAAAAAATTTGGATTATAATATTACAGAGTAGCACTCACTGAAATAAACAGCATACATTTAGCATAGGCTTTGCTGCATTTTTATAACAGAGATATAATAAGAACGGCTTCTTTCTCTTCTAAAAGTCAGGATTCTTAATGAGCACAGACTGAATATAGAGTGGCTTTAGCATTTCTCTTCTGGAAAACCAGCTACAATAGCACAGACAATTTGGAAACCCAATCTGATTTAAAACATCAGAGCTAATAGAACACTTGGGAAACTGGTTATTTTTCACTCTCTGTAACTGCAATGGTGAATTTTCATTCTGGAAACACAGGCAAGATTTCCACATGCAGAATAATCAGAAAAGATAAACAAAACATTTTATGCAAAATAAATGGATGCCTTATCCTGCAAAGACTTGAAAATATTTCCTGTTGCCAGCAAAAATACTCATAAAATTGGGAATGTGAACCAACAGCTGGGAACAGTTAGCTACAGGAGAACCGGTCTGGTTTGCAGTCATTTCGGAAATCAACGCACACAGTGGCAACCATAGGTTTTCATTTCCTTTGTGATAAGCCTTTCACAGACAGAAAATTCAGCAGCATTTTTCCCTGCCATACTTTGAAACCTACTATGAATTTCATAAGTTCATATTTGAAGGGTCTAAAGCAGACTTGAAAGCACAATAGTCAAAACAACCTGGAAAGTGCCCTGCAAGGATGAAAAGGATCCCCAGTCATGTGGGAGCACAGAAACCACCAGGGAGCACCAGGCTTGGCCCCAGTCACAGCACTCACTGCTGGCATCTTTTTACTGACTGCTTCCACGATTCTAGCACAGAGTCAGAAGCAGTTTATTCATCTGTGGGATGAATTTCTTCCTGCCACAAATGTACATCTTATCTCACACTTTCCACAAACATAATCTTGATTTTTACTGCACAGGATGAGAACCTGGTACAAGAAAAGGACTTTCAATTCCACAAAAACAAGTGCACAGTGAATAAACCTCATCTGCTGCCAAGAGACAGATTTGCTTCCTACCAGAGAAGACAAACATTATTCAGATGTGTATGCCCACAACTGTTTACAGATCCTAAATATGGAGGTAGGAAACTGTATCTGAAATGTGAAGAAACTAAAAAGGCTAATGTCAAATATGCAGACTTTGTTCCAGCAGAAAAGCTTTCATTAATTTCTCACTTGATAATGAGTTTTTGTTCCTTCCCTGCAGTATTTGTAATGTTAGAAAAACACTCTGTATTTGGATAACATTTGAGAAACACAAAAAGTTAATTTTGTAACTCTTTCTAGTTTTCAGTTTGAATGGAAATATTTGCACTGCTGACATTGGCATGAAACCTAGGTAACATCTCTGAATGGAGTAAAGGCTATGGTGGAAAATAGTGAAAAGCAACTGGTAAACACCATTTTTCAGTATAGAATTGGGCTTACTTTTAAACATAAAACCAGCCTGGTTTTTAACACATATGGCTGCATTACTCCAGCTGCATATCACCATCAGCAGGCAAAACCCAACAATCTCACATAGGGCTTCTAATACAGAAGTAAAAGTGCTCACTTTACAAAGTGTATACAAAGTTCAACAAAACTAAACAATGCCTTGGTGAAGGCTTTTATTTCCACTTTTTCAGCAATCCCTACAGCTTAGTGTAGTCCATTGAATCAATCATAGATGAAGGAAAACTCTGCATTTTTATACTGCTGTCTATGATTTCAGAAGTTATATGACTTATTTAAAGTGAAGTCAAGGACTGGAGTTCAATACAAAAGGAAAAATAAACTTCAAGTCCCTTCATTAAGGAGAAGGATCCTAAACACAGATAAAAAGTATTACCTTTACATATTTTTATGTCATGTTAATACACAAAGTTCAACCACTTCAAAGTCTGAGATATAACTGTCATTATTAGAGGCCTGGAACGAATTCAAACAGAAATCAGTCAGGTCAGTTCTCCCACATCCAGCTCTATATTCTAACAGGATCTCTGCCCTCCAGAGTTGCTTTCTATTGTTGCTCTCACCAATCAATAGTGCCTCAGAACATAAACCAGATCTGTCTCCCTGCCCACAGCTGTTACAAGATCAGTGTGTTAAGGAAAAATGGATCCAGGGATTTTGACATTTGGGAAAAGGAGGAACTCCTGAAGGAAAATGCACTTGCAGCAGGCCTCACTCCACTGAAGGGAGAGGAAAGCCCGAGGTGTGCTGAGGCTCTGGACAGCCATGGTTCACGCTGACATGCAGAGACTCACAAGAGCCAGTCTAGAACTGGTGGTGCTCTCCAGCACATTTCCATGAGCACCAGACATTTTGAAAACTCCAAAAAGGTGTGGGACACTCAAGCCAAATAAACTCTTTCAGAGAAAGGGCCATAGAGGCAGGTGTAGGGGCTTCTGCAGGGACACAGGAGAAAGTATAATTCTCTCAAGACTGAAAAGTGCATTGATATTTCCTTCCCACCATGTTGTATTCTATTTCTATACAGTTGTATAGTTGTCTGCTGCAATTCCTCCCTTGGTGTGTAATTTCAAGTGTTTTGAGTTTTATCTAGTTCCTCCTGTCCTACATACAATTTTCTCTGTCCTATTTTTTCCCTTACAAATTTTTCCTTTCTTTCCCTCACTCTGTTCTCCTGTGTTTTCCATTCACAATTCCCTTTTTAGTCAAACTGCACCCAAAAATATCTATGTATATATGTGTGTGGGTATATATATATATGCATGTGTGTATGTTTATTAATAATAACACACTGTGAGTGTTTACCCACCCTCCTGCAATTTGTTTGTTCTGGGCCTTCTGTTGCCCTGTGTATGAATCATCCATTTAGGCAGCAAATTCTGCAGGAAAAGGAGTGCTTGTTGTTCTAAATCCATACAGTGCCTAGTACATACAGTCCCATTCTTAATTATTATAATTGCACCAGTGCCTTTGGTTTGCCCACTTGTAGAATGCTGGATGCTTGCTTTGTGTGCCTTCATTTCTGTAACAAACCCTTAGCATGAACAGCACACGTGACGCAGCACAGCTTTGTGTTTGGCATGGAAACTCCGGGAGGAGTACGGAAGTGGTCAAAGCAGGTCCTGTCCTCTCTCCCTGTGCAGAGCACATCCACAGCTCCCAGCAGAGCCCTTGATGTGCCCTCTTTCCCCAGAAGCAATGCACAATTCCTGTTAACATCCACACCAATTTCACATGCACTTAGGGAGGAAAATCGAGCCCTTTCCACACCAGCATGACCTACTGAAATGCAGCCCTGGCAGAGGGGCAGGGGTAAAAGGAAGGAATGGCCTGTTCCCGCTCCCAGACACTGCAGGACACTCTGAGCTCTGCCTTCCCTAACAAAAGCTTCTTTTCATTAAAGGGAGAAAAAAATCCCCTTTTATTCTCTAGCCTTTGAAGGGCTTACATCATCGCTTCTTCAATTTCAGGATTTTAGTGAAAACAAGCTTTCTGCAGGGCTGGCCAAATGACTGGTAACTAAGAATTCCTGGGAGTGTTTCATCTACACTCTCTATCAATTTATCATTAGGGTACCTTCTAATAATGGCTCATCTAATGAAGAAACAAAACCACAGCAGAAACCCTCCCTGCTCCTGCAGTATCAGTTACAATGAACCTGGGCATCTCTCCACCAAAGCACTCACCAGACTTCTTTTTCCTTTTGCACCCCCCAATTAGCCCCAAGGTTTCCAAGGGAAAAACACCACAAGCTTTACATATTGCAAGGAAAAGTTTTTAACACTGCTCCTTCATCACACACAAAAAGAAAATTTCATCATCAAGGTTGCGTCCAACAGCTGCCTTGAATGTGACAACAGGAATTATTTGTGAACGGGAATAAAATTACTAAAGGAAAAGGCAGTTGCACAAGCCTTCTATGTTTTTTCCTCTGTCATTTAAATTGAAAACAAAAAACAACACTTTCTTTTCCTCCCCCCAAAGATGTTTCCATTCATGGGTCTGTGATTTATTCCTTTTTGAGAAACCCATGTAACCCAAAGTAATAACAGCTTCAAGAATGTGAGCACACATTTAACCTTCAGCAGGGAAATCCCATACTGAACACTGAGGGAAGCTCCAAATTAAGGAAAATTTGTGGTTTATTAGGAACAAATAAGTTGTGCTAGTGATTTTCAACAGAAGGCTCTAAATATGATTCCTCCCACGAGCCCTTCCACCTCTGTTTTACTATTTCTACAGCACAGGCTGCTTGAAAGAGCTAAGTGTACCCAACAGCAGCAAGTCAAGGCAAAGTCATTACTTCACCTACTTTCCCTGTCACCAGGCAAAGGAAATCCACTTGGACTAAAAGCTATTTTTCATACCTCAAACAACACAGGACCTTTAGAGAACTAATAGCAATAGTTTTAAATTTCAGGCTAGATGCCATGCTTTTAGTTCTGGTTATCCTGAAACCCGAGAGGGAATTACACCAATCTCTCCCCAAGCCTGGGCAGTAGTTTCCATCTGTCTCCTGAAAATAAGCAAACTCCATGAAAGGCTCTGCTTCCATGAGCTGTTTGCCTACAGTCAGTCTTTTTCTTGACCTGTGCATTCATCAAAACAGCCTGAAAGTCATTCCTGACCAAAGGTTGCAATGCACTCAACTGTAATTTGCTATAGAGCTTTCAATAGGACCCACCATAAATCCTGGGCCACTTCTTTAGACTAAACAAGTGTCATTTCTTTTGGGTGACACAACAGCCTGGCTCAGAGCAAAGCCAGAGAGCTGGCACTGAAAGGGCCCACCACAATGATAGCACCACAAGGCACTGGGTTGCTCACAGGTCTCTGCAGTTCAGCTCAGGACTCCAGCTCCACACAGACTTGACCAGTCAGATCTTGACAGATCAGACAGATGTGTCTTGGAGAGGTGGCCACCCCCAATGGGCAAAAAGAGCCATAGAAAAAAAACTGTGTCTGAAAAGGATAAGTCAGAGATGCATCTGCATCCAGTTTTGAGAATATGTATCAGTAAACAATCAGAGAATGTCACTGGCATGACATAGAGTGCATTGATCACAAGATGTTAGGTAATTCTTTAATCTACAGGACACTCACTAATATATATCAGCTATGATTAACTTCAGTCTACAGAGTCAGATAATATTAAAAAGAAAAAAGCAAAACAACTTTCAAAGACACATACTCAGACATTCTTCATGTATTTGGTCTGTGAGATTAAATTGCAGAAAGAATAGTTATCTGAGGTGAACAGTAAAGCAACAGGATTTCTTTCTGTGCTTATTGTCACACCCCACCAGTGCTCACAATCCAAAACTCTCAATGCTAAACTAGTAAAGGAGATTGAACATAAAACAGACCCAAAGGAATTTGCAGCTGGAAACAAGCCTTGGCCCAAAACCAAGAGGGATTTACTTAATCTTATCACCTAGAATGAAAAACTTCACCACCAAGCCAAGGAATAACACAAATGCAACCTGATGATTCATATGCTTGTCTCTGCAAATGTGTCTCTGACCTGGCCCCTCAAGCACTCCCTAACTTCACATAGATGCTTTCTTTCCCCCGTTCCAGACTACTTAGCACATAGAGAATATGAATCCTTCAGGATTTAATAAAAGATACCCTTTGGATCAGAAAATTGAGGTTGACTTCCCAGTGCGTCACAGGTAGACACTGGTACTTATGAATTCAGATTGATTGCAGGGAAAGTTTTTCATCCTGGCAACACTGTTGCTATAGTGATCAAGGCTGATCCGATATTCTTAGCAACCGCTCCTAACTCCCCATCCCGGCACTCCCTGCTTTCCTCCGAGGCTGAGCCACGTAACCTCATTTCCAAAACCCCGCTGACCACCAGCAGAACCACGAGAGCAGCACGAGCTCACAAACTGGAGTGCCTTCTGCACAGGTACACCTGATGTGTACCTGATAGATCAGTACAACGTGCCTTGCAAATGAGAGAATTGGAAAGCACACCTAACCTTGGGACACTGAGCAGGGAGAGAGTTATTCCGGACCTATTCCACTCACACTTTCAGATCCTGGGGACACAAACAGGAGAGCACTGAGGGTCTGTGATGTTCCAAGACCACAAAAATCCACCTCATTATTTCACACACATATCTAGTTCACCATCATTCCTCTCAGCTAAAACAGTATTGATGAAGTCAGTCTTAAGTTGTGTCATTGAAACCACAAGAAGATTCATATAAGACATCACCTGAGGTTTTACACCACACTGCAATGGAGCAGTTAATTATTACACTACTAATAACAACCTCTCTTGCGTAGAGAAATGAATTTGACATGACTGGCAGCTGCATCACAAAAGCCTGATGACCCAACTGCTCTGTTCTGGACTACTACCCACTAAACATATCACTTGTAAGACTGGTAACAAAAATAAAAAACCTGCTTGAAACAAATAATCCATTACAAAACATTAACCAAGCACCCAAGAAATTTGAGAAAAAAATTAACAAAGTTTTAATACACCTGTTAATGTTTGAGCTCTGATCTTCAAGGTCTTTTCCAACCTCAGTGATTCAATGGAAGCAGACCTTCTGGGTGGTCTCTACAGAGGGAAGGTTTAAAAGTAGCAGATAAGCAAACAGAAAGTACTAAGTAATGGCACCTTCTGAAGTAAGAGCACCACACTACAAAGAAACATCATTTAGGTCTTTTTCAACTGTATTTCTAAAAGCCAAAGAATGAAAATTTTCAGGTATGTTCTCAGTGTCAGATTACATTTTTTCTATTGCTGTGTTAAATTACAAGCTTCACCTAAGATTAAGGACTCAAACACATCCCCACCACAAATGTGGAATAGAAGACTGTCACTAAATGAGGTTGCTCAGTGTTCCTAGATTAAAAAGCTCCTGATAAATTTTTGGCTCCCTTCCTGAACAGAATCCTCCGAGTTTTCCCTGCTCTAATAATGAAGCACCTCTAGTTTGACACGTGAAATCTACAATTTGGGAGAAATTTGCTGCTTGGCAAACATGCTGATCTTGACCCCATACCAACATGTACCAAGAATAATTTTCCAGAACCACAAGGTTTTGCCCTTAATACACCCAAATAAGATGGAAATCAGCCTGGACATTTCAGTTTTGGTACTTTTTATCAAGTGTAAGATAAGCAGAATTCTGCCAGATGCTTAGCTAACACACAGACAATTTGATAAATATCAACTAATGCTTTACTTCTCCATTTCCAGTGTATTTCTCTTCAGAGGGATGCTGGGAAGATGCAAGCCATAGCATTGCACGGCTCCCAGCAATGTTGTATTTACTTGGACAGATTTTGCGGTCTCTTTCAAGTGTGCTATATATAGCTGATTATTTTGCTTTCTAGTCTAGAAAAGGAAAATCACAGCTGACACAGATTTCTTCTCAGCAGTCGCCTGCAAGCCCTGGCTGCAGATCTCCACCCACAGCACAGAACAAGCAGCGGAGTCCTGCGGTTGCAGGTGCTCTGAGCGTACACTGGACACCTACTTGTGTTGTTTTCTGTCTCACAAGTAAGCACAGATAGCAAAAGGGAAATGCTAGAAATATCAATGCTTCAGGTCAGTTACATATTTATTGTATTTGCAATTTAACCCAGCCATCAAACAGATTCCACAGAGCATATCATATTAGCCATTGGGCTTAATGTATTCTGGAATCAAAGCTAAAGCTGCATATATTGCAGTATCCAATTTACAGACACAAGCTCTTTTTTCCTTTTTTTTCCCCCCCCACTTAAGACCAAAGAAATGCCAATTGACAGCCTTTCACAGTTATGTCACTTTGATGGTGCTGAGCCAGAACCCCCATGTGAGGAACCCTTACATAATTTATTCTGGTCATTTTCATTTTGAATAGCTGAAAAGAAATATTTTAAAGATTCCACCTTAAAGACAGCAAATTTCCCTTTTTTAACCTTTTAATAAATAAAAAGAAGGCTGATGATACCACAATCTACCCAATACAATTTCAATATTCTCCTTATAAAGGTCTATTTTCCTAGGTGAGAAAACATTAGGAGCTCTCCATCAGTAGCATATGGTGCATTAAACAAATCTGCTCGTCACACAAAGAAACGGTGTTAAAAGAACATCATGACTGCAATAGCATCAAGTCATGTAGCAGGAAAGCCAGAATTACAGTTTAAATCTGCCCTTTTGTAAATATCAATGTTGTTTATCACAATAGTATAGAACAGAGTCTTTTTTCCATAAAATCCAATAGTAATTAAGGGATGCCTTGTCCAATTGCCATTCCTACTCTCTATTTTTGGCCCTGTTCTTTTTATCTGTTGTTTTTGGTCTTTTTTTTTTTCCTAACAAAGAGCCTTTGTCCAGTGGCAGAGCTGTTATTGCTCCTCACCCAGCCCATGTGTGCCTGCTCCATCCTTACCCACTGCCAGCCCAGAATACCCAGGCCACCGTCCCTCCCCCAGGCAGTTCTCCTCTCCCAGCTCCACCCATCAAAGGATGCAAAATCAGGCCCATCACTGTAGGGTTTTTAAGCCTGTTTTATTCATGCAAAACAGAAGAGCTAGGAAGGGAAGATTCTCAGACACTGAGCAATTCACGTGTGACACAGTGAGGCAATGCTGTTCCCCATCAAAGGTTATTTGGCAAATTTTTTAATAAGAATCCAGTAAGGCCAGCTCTAACTTAACATTGAATACAAGCACCACAAATATAAACAGCATCAGAAAAATAAAATCTGGCCAGAAATATGCAGGCAGCAAAGGCCCCCAGCAGCTGAAGCAATATGGCAAGAGAGACAGCCAGCTCCTGCACCCATCTGTGTGCTGGGGTGAGGAAGTGACACATCACACAACACCACACACTCCACAGTGGAGCACCTACATAACATCATAAAATCCCAGAATGTTTGGGGTTGGAAGGGACCTCAAAGATCATCTTGGTCCATCCCCCTGCACCTCCCTTCACCTGAAAATCAGTGCCTAATTCTAGGACCATGAACAGCTTCATACTTTTGCCTTGGAATACACACACACTTGCAAATGTAGCTCCATCTGTTATTAGTTAGCAAAAAAAAAAATAATACTTAGGTTATTAAAGTAAGTCTTATCCCTACAATCACAAACTTTAAGCTGTAAAATAAAATAAGAAGTATAGAACTCATAAGAATTTCTCAATGGACTTGTAACTTGGAATAAATATTTTAAACTGGACAGAAGCCTAAGATTTATTCCCTAGACATTCCATATTTGCAAATATACAGTAAATGACCTATTTACTGGATTTTCGGAGGCAGCTGGGGATGATGATGTTAGTCTAGAGTGCTTGAGTTTAAAAAAAAGGGAACCAAAAGAAAATCCTGTCCTGTAGCACCTGAATAACGCTTTTTTTTAAGACTACACTACTCAGAGAACTAAAGAGAGAAGATAGGGTTATCCCCAGCCTTTGACTCGGTTTTTTTCTGTGCATTTTAATTTTCAAGATGTCAGTTTTTCAGAAGCTATTAAGCCTTGAGTTCTAACCCAAAATAAATAAATATACAAAGACAGGAAGATTTTTATGAAAACCCTTTTGGGATATGCCCTACATAGCTCAGAGAGGCCAAGATTTTATACAAATTTAGCTGATTTACTCCAAAATCTCCTTGACAACAGACATGCAATGCTGGCCTGGGCACTGAGGATGCTCATGGTCGTGGCACAGGAGTCGGAATGCAGCAGGGTAACTCCAAGGAGTAACCAAACATCGAGGCCATGAAAGGAGGAGGGACGAAGCAAAGAGGTAAGAAATGGGAACACTTGTTAGAAGGACAAAGAAAATCAGACAATAACAATAATTGTGTGGAACAGTCAGATGTTTACAAAGCAAAATAAGTTGAAAAACTAACCCTGAAGAGAGAAGTTCTGAAATTAATTCTCAGGACACCAGCTGCACACTTATTAAACCATGTATAAACATTCAAACGACAACTCAGCACTTCTGCAATCTGTTTAAATCTTCCAACTATTAAGAAAATACATTAAAGGGAACAAAAGTGGATTGTCTTTAGTTTTCTTTATATGGAAAATCCCGCCAGGCAAGCAAAAGCCACATAACTGCTATTCCATAAAATTCTTCATAATGAGAATATTCACTAGTTCTATTATTAACGTCAACAAGCTGTAACTCAGATGGCCTAAAAACCTAACAGCAACTCAATCCTCATGACAGATTTGTCGTTTCCTCATACCAGGCCACTGTTTCTGATTATTTTAATTGGTTACTACTGGCAATACTGTATTTAGGAAAATTAGGCAATAAATTATGTAGCTAATCATGTGGTCACAGGAATCATATAAACGTCATATTACCGTGTCTAGGAAACTGCCTGCTGCTCTGCTTGGAGCTTAAGTAGAAAATGACTAAAATCTGTCACCAGGCCAATGAATGTTGGTGTTATTTCACCAGTGATGCCTCGTTTAGCTTGATGCCCCGCAGGCACAACCTGCTGAGACGCCAGCTCGTGGCAGGGTTAGTTCAGAAACAGAGACAGCAGAGCCAGGAAAGACCCCACTGCTGCACCCCTGGGACAGTGAGGAAGGAGGGAGGATCTGGGACCTCCTGGCTCAGCACATCCAACCTCTTTCCCTCCTGGACCCCTTCTAAACAGGCAGGCCAGACTCACCAAATCTCCAGCTCTTAGCAGTTGACTTTCCAGAGCTCGTTAACAATTCAGTGCAATAAGGCAACAAAGGTGAAAATATTTTATCTGTGGTATTAAATAACAGGATGACATCTCTGCCACAGAGCACAACTCCCTTCCCACCCTGTCCTAAGATGGAGCTCTTTTAAGCAACTGTGCAGAAAAAAAAAAAGAAATTCCTCGAGTACGTTTGGGCCTGTTCTCCCTTCCCCCCCCCAGCTTCCTCTTCCCACTCTAATTTCTCTCAAGACATTGAAAAGGCTCCTTGAAAATACCACTGAGTGGGTGATATCGTATATTCAGGTTTGGTTCACATGAGAGTTGACTGGGTCAAAAGATTTCTTCAGTAAATTTTCATTTCCCTTGGAGTCAGATGTACATGCTAATGGGGAACTCCTGGTGTTTTTAAGATGAGAGATATTCATATTAATGTTCTTTTTTTTATTTTTGATGTATTCTTTCCACTGAGTTGCTGTAGGGAACCTAGGGACTAAAACGCTGTTTAAAAACTGGGCAAAATTTTGCTGTCACAGAAATACAGAGAAACTCCAGAGAAAAAAGCAAGAATTCCCCAGTACCTCCCTCACTGCAGACTGAAATGATCCTGAGCCATGTCAGTGGTCAAGAGGACAGCTCCTTTAGTTACACAAATAATCTGAAGGTTGATCTGGTTGTACTTTAATTTCTAGCTAAAATTTAACAACAAAGTCTGCCAATGTGTCTATGATGTGTAATTTAAATTTGCATTGCTCCACAGATATAGGTTAAGGATCTAATTTACTTGTTTCTAGTTAGTCTATTGAATGGATAAACAATCTTCCTGCAAAACTTTTTACTTGAAATATGTCTATGAGGCAACATTATTTTAGCCATTCTGGTCTGATGTGAGCTCAAGTTAACTGAACTTTGGACTTTCTGTCCAAGTCCAAAACCAAGATGCTCAGAAAACAGAAAGATGAGCTGAGCTCTTGAGACCAACCACTGCCAGAATGTTCTCTCTTGTAACCAGAGAGTCCCTCTAATTCTTGGGTTTGCTATCCACCAATGGTACATGCCATAATCAATAGCTATTGATTTACCTTCTGATTATAAAATCATTTAGGATGGACAAGACCTTTAATACCAAACTTTCACTGAGCACTGCCAAGGCCACTGCTAAATCATGTTCCAAATTGCCACATCCACAAGCCTTTCCAACAGTTCATTACTTCTGCCAAAATGAGTAAGCAGCTAAAATGAATTCCACCTCTAAATATTAAAGCATTGCCCAAAGTGGCCACACTGTGGAACGCTCCAAGCTTTGCCATGGTTCTCTCCTCCCTAAGGAGAGAGCTGTGTGCAAGCTAATTTTTATTCATGTTAAAACCAGCACTAAGATGTGGCATAAAAACACACAAATTCCAACCAGTTATTTCTCAAATTCAGCAAATCTCATTCTGCTGTTTCTTTGACATGAGAGTGAGAGATGCAGAACATTTTCTATATTAATTTGCAACTACTTCATCCATTATGCATTAAATGCTTATATTAACAAGCCACATCTTCACAATTTTTACAGTGATTACATTATTTGAAGTCTATGAATTTATGAGTATTGATTTCAGAATTATATATTATGTATACCTATATGTAAATAATAATGCAACTCTCCTTCAAGCATCAAGAGATACATCTCTTCTGCTATCCTTACTTCAAGAAGTTCACAACCCAAAGAAGTCTCACATGGAAAAAAAACTGAGGTGATCATCATCACTATAAAGTCTGTAAGGTCATGTAAAAAAGAAATCCAGAACAACAAAAGCCTAGGAGATATTAATAATGCACAGCTAATACCAAAATTCAAAGGCTTGTCAGAAGCCAGGCAAGCCCATGTTAATTTTGCAGAGATAATCAAAAGAGAACAAAAGCAGGTTTGTTTGTAGTGACAATAAACCCATAAAATAGCAACATACAAAATAAAAAGATACAGCATATGAAGATGTAAGTAGATTAGTAATATTTCAAATTGCAAAAAACAAGGAGTTTTTACACAATGCCACTACATATTATCTAATACTGCTGAGTGGGAGCATCAACAAAGCAGAGAAAAGGTTACAGTGGGTAAATCTTCCAAGTCCTCCTGATAGCTGCTCTCCACAGGGGTGTTAGAGTCAGCCAAAGAAATGAACTCAATCCCCTCCTCTGCAGCTCTGGTCAAGTCTGAGGAGCAAAACTTAAAAAGCATTGCTCATCCACACAGAAACAAGATGTACTGTGTGTAAAATGGTTATTCAACTAGGTTAAGGATGGAGGCCTGGACTCAAGTCTCCCAAATCTATGACAAAAATGATTGAGCAGGTTGCATCACTGGAACGATCTTATGCTGAACTAGGGCTGGATTACTTTTATCCTCCTTGCTTTTATAAATGTTTTACATTGCTGGGTTGAGGCAGCCAGTACACACAGCCCTGCAGAGTTAATACACAGCTATCCATCCTCAGAATATGCTTGTTCTTTAATTTTTAATTAATACTATCAATACTGAATCATGTGAACCAAACAATATGCAGCAATGGGAATCCAAGGATACCTGCATTACTCATAGGCAGGCCTAATACTGGGTCTACTCCGCCTTCCAGACCTAATCTTTAGGTGGTGCATTGTTATAAACCCCTCAGGGGAGGTGCTCTCAGCTCCAAAATCGTTAGAAACTGCTGGGTTGTAATTCAATGCCTTGTCTCTCTACTTACTGGATATGTGCCAGGCACAAACTGTATTGACAGGTGAAATGAATGGCAGTTAGGAGCTTAAATAACTTCAAAAACCTGACTCAGGCATCACAGTGATATGCTTTATCACACACTGATATTGGGAGCTCTAATACAAAGGCACATTTGTTAAATTGTCTTCTCAAATTCTTCATTTATCTAAGACCAAATACCAAAAAGCAATTTTACATCTGGTTTTATACACATATTGGTGCACATACTAAAACTTTGTCATCGTGAATACAAATAATGCTCAGCAGAGCATGTGGTGGGGTAGTCAGAGTTGATACTCTTCAACCTAGTTATAACATGTTGCTTTTAACACATCTGTTTTGCTCAGCTCAATTTTCATATATTGGCCTGTGCTACTGCTCCAAATTAAAACAAATGATATGAACTCCCTGACCTGGTGTTTGCTTTTCTCCGGTCAGCTCATGGCACAGCTGTAGAGTGGGAATCATGTCATTAAACTCCAGTGAAACTGAGCAAAGCTAAGCACTCCAACCTAAATGAAATTTTCCCCAGGGTGGACCGACTACTTAACAGGGTTTTTTTCTACTGACACTTAAAGGTATCACACTGTTTTGTTCTTCAGGCACCTGAAAAGCTCACAAGGTGGGCAAGAAGAGGTAAGTTATAATGTTTTAAGTAGACTCTTTCAAATACACAATCGTTTGGTCTGAATTTCCATTTCTACACATACACTTATTACTGGATACACCAGCTTTTAAAAAAAACCCACAACTCTGCTAAACTGATAACACAGAATTCAATCCAATGCCATCTTCGATTGACTCGTTTTTTAAGCCACTTCTTGGTAATTCAGGACAAATCTACACTACATTTCAAGTTTGCTTCAAGTCTGCTCACCAAACTGTTGGAAAACGGTGATGCACAATGAATTAGTCACCCAAAGGTATTTCTACACAAACAAAACCTAGAAATGTCTTTCACAGCTCCTCCACACCCTTACAGCAGCCCTGATGGCTGGCTGCTGCTATAGGATGAAAAGAAAGATCTGCTTCATACTCCAGTTGAGTACTCCGTACTTCTATTGTTTTGACAATAGAAAGGGTCTAGAAAAAGTGTTTGCAAAGAGGACATCAAAGGAACCAAGCAGCACAAATGTCACAATAATCAATTTCCTTAAGTTCCTTTACAATCTATAAATGTTTGCAGTTTCTGTAACACGGGAGACTGATGTAGCACATCTTACTAACATAGAATAATGTTTGTTTAAAATAAAAGTCTCAATATAATTACTGGTTTGAGTAAAAGCTCTTGAATATGATTGCCTAAAACCACCCAAGCCTCTCAGGTCAGTGGCTTCTCATTGGTGAACCCTTCTGCTAATTATATTACCCCAGGCAGTTATTTGACACACCTTGCCAACATTCATTACTTACATGTGGTTTAAAAAACATTTTTAATCATTTCTTCGAGTGAAGGCATGCTACTAGATACAATACAGGTTTTTTATTCAACTTAAAAGTTTGAAATAAATGTTACTTCCTCAAAATACCAAATAGCTAAAATAGTTTAGAGCCCCTCCTATCAAGCAGCTTCTTTTCCACAAGTAATTTGCAGCATGATGATGCAATGAAAAACATAAGGGGAAACCCATATAATAAAATACCAATGCAAATGTTAGTTAAAAGGTCATAAAGCAACAGCATTATCTCACACAGAGAACAAAGATGAAAACAGAAACTGAAATAGAAACTCTTCCCATTTTTCTATCAAACATTCAAGTGATAAAAAGTTCACGGTAGGTCTCTGGAATGGGTTTTTAATCGCTTGCTTATTTTATTCCTCCTCTAATGATATAATTATTCTCCACATGATCAATGAAAAAGCAGAGACCTGTCAGAGCCCTGCTCATAAGCAATCTTGCAGGACCAGATCTGAAGATAAAAGACCCTGGAACACAGCAAGTGTCAAGAGGACACAAGCTGCAGGGCTGATTAGCTATTTTGATTCTATATCGAGAGGATCTGATCCATAAGCACAAGGAGATTAGAAATCACTCTGCTACAGCTGTGGTTCTATACCCCCTCCTTTGTTTGTTTAAATTATTATTATTTTTAAACTTCAGGTTAAGTTCTAGTTGATCCCTGAGTCATCAGCTGCAAGTGAAAAAGTAAAGCAATAAAAAGAGAATTGCTCTAATAACACAGGAATACATGGAGGAACCACTGGTGTTAACAGACCCCTTAGTCCACTTATAAATTAAGGAAACCAACAAAGCCAATCCAAACAACAATCCAAATGCTCAGGAGTTATTGCATTTAGATTTCACATCAGGAGAAATATTATTTATGCAAAATTAATAAGAGACTTGGTCTCTCTGTGAAATGCTACAAGACAATTTCTTTTGTGCTGCTGATGTAATGGAATATTTATGAGCACTGGGAATCAGGGCAGTCAGAATTACGATGAAGAGAGGTCACAGAGGGTAGGATTGCAAGGTTACATCAGTTGGGTTTTTCTTTGGTTTTTTTTACTGAATTTGTGCACCATGGCTCTTCACAGATATTTTTATTATCCTAAAAAAAAAAAAAAAAAAAAAAGACACTTGTGAATTTATTTGGATGCTCTCTGGATATATGCCCTGCAATACTGCAATAGCCATTTTATTTATTTTTAATAACTGTCTCCATTTGCACCAGTTTCCCAACATACACAAGAAGACCCCACTGCTTGGTTTAACCACGAAACTGCTTGAAGCTAAAAATCAAAACTAAAGAACAACAAAGGGATCATACTGAGCCAGGCACGTTAGAAATGTGTAAAGGGTGGATGGACACAACAGTAGTCACTACAGGAGGAATGTTTTAATGCTCTTTTTGATTCTATACACTGTTACCAAAAACTTTTAAGAAACAAGCAAAGCAAGAAATTTCCTCTCAGATTCTATTTGCAGAGCATTAAAATATATACTTGTGTAGAACAAAAAAAATGCCTTGACCTTCAGTAATGTTTCAATGTTTGGTTCCTAAACTGGGGCAGAATCCTTTTACTACTTAATTGGTGAGAAGACAGAGTTTACAGTACTACTGGAACACACATCATCTTCTGTTGTTTTCCTTTGTGTCCACACAAACGACCCGGTTTAGCAGGGCACTGAGGGAATCTCTCCAGATGGGCAAAGTTCATGAAAATATTCATGGGAGGAAAGGTATGTCATTATCTCCAGGCTCTGCCGACTGGATTGTAATTAGGAAGATCCCTCTTTTTGAGCAGATGGGTCTCCTGGCCTCTTTCCAGTCTACGCTTCATGTTGTCTATTGTGGCAAACCAAACTGTGAAGGAAAGAACTAAAATAAAGCATTTCCTAGTCTTTGGACAGAACCAGCTCTCATATGTGAATATCATTTTTCAATCTGCTTTAAATAAGAGGTACGAAGGCTCAGTGAATTGCTAGTTGGCTATAGGATTACCCAAACAAGGACAACAGGATCAGAGCTCATTCAGCACGGCAGGGACAGGGTCGTTATTCCATGACAAGCTGGTGATCTCCAATTCCTCCAAGACAAGGAGTTGTCATAAGAAATACATGTACAAACACAGCCTTTGTCAGCAGCCCTAGCAGGAAGATCAGACAAGAACTGAAGGGCCTGCTCACTTCTGTAACAGCTTTACCAAGTCAAAGCCATTCTGGAAGCTTATACCAGAGCTATCTGCTGTCCCAGGAAACAGAAACTTTCAGGCTGTTCAGTCTACCCTAATCACAGGCATTTTGTCCCAGCCTCACCACACAAACCAAATAGAAAAGACACTGGTTCCATTCTGGCTGCACAGTAGCCAAGTAGTGAAACAGAATCACAGTGCTTGTAGAGAAATGGCTAAGAAGGAAGGATACCATACCAATACCCATGAAGCACAGAATATTTTTAGGAACATAACAGTGGCACAGTAGAAGTGGTATCAGAAAGCTTTGTGTGCTGTTTGAGCAGCATTTCCCCAGTGAGCTCTGACAAGAAGCAAAGCCTGCATGAAAACACTGCTCAAAGGCCAGAGCTTGTGCTGCTGAGGCTCTGCAGCGAGCAGGGCTTGTCAATTAACGTGAACTGTGGAGGTGATCCGAGAGATGGGGATGGGGCTCCCTGGAGCCCGTCAGGCTCATTTTACACAGCCTATCAGAACAGCTATTACACAGTGTCGATTTCCCCTCACTGTTACAGCTGAACAAATAATGAGAAAAATTAATGCAAACATCCCCATGACTTCTGTATGATTCTGCTCCAACTTCATTCCCACATTTGTTGTTTGATTATCATGGATTCTTGACATCTTAAGGGAGGAGTTTGCTCTCCAAATCCCCCCAGGACCACAAAGTAAACCTCACTATCAACAGCAATTTTCATGGGAGGAGGGGGGACAAAATTATGATAAATAACAAACAAGTTTCTTAAAATTGCAATCTGTTTGCAGACAATCTGCAATCAAGAAAGGAGGCTCATTCATCAAGCAAATTGTTACTGGAAATTGTGTCCCTCAGCTATAATCACTCACACACCCAGGGCACTTGCAAACAGAGGTATGAGAGTCCTAGCACTGATTCCTGCTTTTATCAGCTTGTTCCAAAATGTACATTTAATTTAGGAATTTTGTATGTGAAATGAGTATCACAAAACATGCAATCTCAAATAATGAGCTTCAGCACTAACACAGCACATACCCACTAAAAGCTCAGGCCTATCATACTTGTTTGGATTCTGCCAGAGCTAACTAACACAGCTACTACCTATGAGACTCCTACCCCCCTCTGGAAGCCGGAAAAAAGGCTTCTGGAATGATTTTGGAGGGAGATCAGTCATTTTGGCAGAATCACTTCTGTCTGGCATGTAATTAGTTTACGTGGGGAAAATCATTTGCTCCCTCTTCGCCCACAAGCTCTTCTGTGAGCACGGAGCATCCAGAGAGGAAAGATAGCTGGAGGTTAAAATTAGCAAGGAACGCAGATGCCATTGTCTCCTCTCATTACCTCCTCCCACAGCACACGTCTCACATCCAAAGCGAGAGGGGCTGGAAAACGCAAATCTAAAGCAATAAGAACATAACAAAAATAACCCCTCTTCAAAACAACAGACTTTGCTGGTCAGTGACAACTCAGCAGATCATTTTCCAAGCAGTAATGACAGTATGTGGCTTCATTAGCATCTTAAGGTTGTATTTGCCATTGCCTCATGGCAGGATCAGATTCCATTAACTCAAAACCAGAAAATCAGGAGCATACAACAATTAATACTTGAAATGACTTGAAAGAAAACAAGGAATCTTCTGAGTAGTCGGTTTCTGGGATGACATGCCGTAAACAAGAACGTCAGCACTGACTTCAGCTGAGCTGCGACAGAAAAAAGAACATCTGTTTTTCTTCTTGGCAAATATTGATCACCACTGAAATGTTCTCATATATTTGAGATACACCTTTGAAAAGTATAATTAAGGCAAAAAAATCATTTCTATGGCCACATGTCCAAACAATTTTCAGAGATCTATGTCTAGCCTGACAAAACAGTGAACAAGATGAATTCCAGCACCTTGGAAAATATCTCTCCTTAGAGGGTCCCCTCTGTGCATCCAGAGAGCAAATAATACTGGGTTAGGACATTGCTCTTTGCTGTGTGCAAACCTTACCCATGTAAAACATGACCAGTGAAACACTTCTGAATGCAACAGTCATGTCAGACCATACGTTATTGCAAAGATAGAAAAATATACATACTCAAATTTTAGATTTGTGTGTGTGGAGAGAGTAAAAGACTGGCCTTACTGCTGTGGTGAAACCAATTTTAACGCATTAAAGTTCTTACATTTTCACCCAAATATGCTAACCCTATACAGACCCGCTAACTGGACTGTCTCGCAGTCACTCAGCAACACCAAGATAATGTTCCTAAAATGTGTCAGGAGCCTTAATAGTGCAAAATATTATGAGTAAATTAATCCTTCTATCAAATGGCTGACAGCAACATAAAGGGTCAGAGTTTATACATACAAAAGGACTCCTCTTGAAAAATGACCCTGCCATCTCCTGCTCCAAACCAGAAACCAAGAAAAATGAGGTCTACAATGCCCTCAAATAACCCAACTAAGCAGATCTTGATTTACCCAGAAGGACTTGAGACACCACCAAAAGGGGGGGAGAAGAAAAATCTATATTAGAGGAAAATTACTTTAATAAAGATATGAAAACAAGCAAGCAAGCTTCTGATCACAAGGTTTACCCAGAAATTCATAAGCCTCCAATAACATAATTCTTATTAAAAAATTATAAAGATGTGGTTTGTTAATATAAGTATTTCATTAATAATTAATTAATTACAAATTAACATATATAAAATGTTCTGTACTTCTGTAAGCCTCCAGTATCTTCAATTAAATAAATTCATGGAGATTTCAATTTAAATCCAGCATACTGCCTATTCATAATTTAAAAAGCAAGGGAAAGATGTTTTTCTTGGATGGCATCACTTTGTAACACACAGTGTCACTGGCCACATAAATGCAGGGAACTTCACTGGCTCTTGGGCTATCACTGATTTCCTACCAACCTAAACAGACCCCATATTTTTTTGTGGAAAAAGCTCCACAGGATAAGGAAAAGCATCATCTCACCAGATTCCTACCGACTGTTTGAGTGATAGCGCAAAGAAAAAGGAATGGGAAGCCAAGAACTTCCCAGAAAACAATGTTCCTATCTAACACAACTGAAATTAGCATGTAAGGAACAACTACAAAACCATTAAAATTCAGCTACTGGAATAAAAAGTCCAGCATTTTCCAGTTCTTAAAGCTAAGACTGCTAAGAAAGAACAGCAGTGGGTTTGGACAGCATAGGAAGAGCAATAACACAATTAGAGATAAAACATTTCCTTTTCAATTAAAGACTAGAACTGAACAGAAATTGAAAAGCAGAGATATGTTGGGATTATGACCCCTGAAATTATGTACAGCTTAATGCCAGGCTCTGAATTGAGGTACTGCAGCCTCTGAGGGGCATTCCTCAGCTGGCTAGGGTTTAATGCAGCAAAGGGATTCCACAGGCATTAGTATTGATGAGGAGAGGAGGTTATAAAGCATGTGCCCTCTCTGAGTAAAAATTCTGAGGAAATTATGCAGCTCCTTTCTTCCCCTGCCCTCAGCAGATCCTGCAGACTCATTATCAGTGCTTTTGACAGCTGGGAATCCATCTAGGGCTGGGAATGCTGTGCTAGAACATCCCAGCCCTGTGGCTGAAGAGACACTGGATGTGTACAATAGCAAACACTGACTTGTTTCAAACAGAGGCTAACACTGGCCATTAGTTGTGGTACCTCTGGAAACTATGCCAAATTCATAGTTACAGACATGGAATGGCCACTGGGACACTACAAAAAGATGAGCATTTGTACACAGCCCCATTACACACAGGGTCTCCTAATGGATTTCTCTACCTGCCCAGAAGAGCATGCAACATGATTTTCCACCCTGCCAATCAACCCAGGAGTCACATCTGTGAACCTACAGAGCCATTTCCTTGACCTTCCCTCACAAAGAACGAAGAGAGTGCTTGTACTAAAACATCAGGGAATAGGTTTGTGCTCTAACAGCTGATGGCAGCTGAGTTGCTGTGGTCACTACTCTCCTGCTGACCTTCTTTCATTCATTATCCATAGTGCACATTTCCCAAAGATACAGATTCAGTTGGAAGTTTACTGTTTGTCACTGCAACAAGGACATGTGCTTAACCAGGATGCACTGACCCTCACTTGAGGAAACATTATAAAGCTTGGGAAAAAATTCCAATACCTAGACACTACAGTAAATCTTAAATGATTCCAAAGTCTTAATTACTCCCTTAGCTTTTTATTTAAGGATATGGTACAGAGTTTTCCCAGGGACTTTCAACTCCCACCATACTGCACTGGCGAGCAGGACAAACCTTAGCCAACCTTTCTCTACTTGTTCTTCCATTCTTTGTTTTCTCCTGTCTTGCCTCATTCTTTCTCACCCCATTCCTACACCTTTTCCCTCCTCCATTTCTGGTGTTACTGTCTTTTCCTTGATAAATTCAATTCCCAATTCCATGCTCCTAAGTCAAACATAGCTCTAATGCATCTATCACTTATCACAGCTTGTTTTGCTAAAAGATGACCAAAGGCAACCTGTTCCTTCCAGAAGGGTTAAACAGAGGAGGAGATTCCAGGACACAGCCTCAGCAGTAATGGCCATTACCTCCTGACACAGCCATGACTTTCTGAGGAACCCAGAGCACACATGAGAGGACACAAGCTGCACTTCAAGCCCATCCACTGCCAGAGCCTCCTACATCACTCTTAGTCCTTTAAAGATTTCTGGCACTATTTCTTATTGGCAGCAAGAGACAGTCCACCATTTCCACCAAAGGGAAATGTTACCTCAAAGGTCACTGAAATAAAGCCTGGACAAACAGTGAAAATTTGCTCTATTTTAGTGCTGGCTTATCCAAAAACTCCAAGCAGATATTTTGTTCTGCAGCTGATACACAAGAGCTCTGTCCCTCCCTTCATGAAGACCTCAATTTAACCCAACAGGATGCTATCCCTGACCAGTATCCTGATAACATTATTGTGCTGGACAGACTAGAAGTTAGCATTATTAGCCAAACTAAGAAAAAAACCATCTTTTTCAAGCCACAGTGCAAGAGCATCATCCAGCATAAACCAGCACAGGGAGTAACATATGTGACAGGACAGCTGCTGCAACAGTGCTTGAGGCAGAGAGTGCCCTGAAGGAAACCAGAGGGAAGGCAGAGCTATACAGAGAGCTTTCCATGCAGTTTAAATCCACCTGAACACCAACAGTGATTAATTTAATCTTAGCAGGCAGTTTGGGCATTGTCCTTCAGTTTTAACCTTGACAATCTGAGAAACAACTGGATTAAGACACTCAGTCTAAAGTTGCAGGGAAGTTCAGCCCCTGAACTTGCTAAATCCTCTACTTGTCTGCCCTTTTCTTCATTGCCTTCCTGAAGAGGCTCAGAATCTGTCACCCAAGCACACACCTGCTTATTTAAATCCTGACTCCTCAGGTTAAATACCAGGACACACTGAGCAGCCAGCTCCTCACTCCAGCTCCCACTACAAGCAACCATCTCGTTCTGCAGATCAGACACTTCTTTGGCAAAAACAGACCATGCCCTTGTCTGACCTTTGATTTTCTATGCACAAAAATGCAGCTGGGATCCAGCCTCTATGAGATAAAGAGGGAAAAAACATCCACACCAGCTCCTTATGGGAGCAAGGCAGCAGAACCCAGTTCTATGCATCTGTACAGCAAATTCAATACAAAAGAACGTCCCACACATTGGGACAGACAAGTTATATGCAAATTTTCTATATATCAGCTGGCACTCAGGTTCCCAGAAACAGAGTATCAAAAAGTTCATCAGTACTTCCACCTCCTCTACTTCCTTAGACAAAAATTTCTTCCCAAGCTAGTTTGTTGAATTACATTTTATATAGGTTTGGCTGCTTTCATACGATGCAAAAAGATTCTGTAACTTGAAATCCCTGTTTGTTCTGCCTAGATAATCATAAGGAAGTTTTCCAGAATCACTCAGAAGTGCCCAAGCAGACAATCAAGACAGGAGGGCTCCAGTCCAGTTCCCTGACAACTTGGATGAAACAATTTGACATGAATCATGCATGAAGCATTGCAGACAATGATTAACAAACCCTTCTGAGCAGTTGAATTGCATTGGCTCCGTTAGAGCTTAGTGTTGCACTAAAACCAAAAAGTAACAGGGCATTTTGGTGTTTCAGTCCATGGAAGCTCCAGACAGAGACCAAGTTTGATCCTGATATTTTCTTGCCAAAAGTCAGACGTTACATCAGAAGCAAAGGTGACCCTCTGACTGCCATGCTCTGCTCTATTGAAATGCAGCTTCACGAAGGAAGGTTTCATATGCTCCAACAGAAAATGTCAAAGCTTGACTAAATGTCAAGATATCATTACACTCTGAAACAATCACTCCCTGAAAAATAGTTGCAAGCCCGATCAAATTTTTAAATACATTTACTGATCCTACACTGAAAAGCAACAGAATTGTTTTACTAAAAATGGTACTAAAATACAGATGTTGACAAAAATTGAAATGACATTTTGTGGTCGCCTAGTTATTTTACACTAGCCCAAATCTAATTTGCAATTCTTAAGCCTTAAGAAGACCATATCAAATTAGAGACCAGATACTGATGAGGTTGTTATCTAGTGAACTATAAATTAAAATAAAACAATATCACTTGACATCCAAGAAATGCCAAACAAATTTCCCAAGCAGGAAAGCAACGAAAACTAAAACAGGAACTCCTGAAAAAGAAATACTACTGTCATAGTTTGAAAGTTAATAGAATAACCCAAACAACTGGATGTGTAATCACACAATTTGTGCAAAACAAACATTTTTCACTATTTATAAACACAGGTAAAATACGATGCATTTTGGGACCTGCCATTCTCATCCACATCACATACTTCCTGATAGCTGATTGGACTTATTTCTCCCAGAACTCTGATTTCAAATTCTTTATCCTCACAAACTGCAGGTGTTGAGCAGACAAAAGGAACCTGCTATTTGTAGCTTCTAAGTAAGAGGGGAAGAAGAAACAAGTGTGTAATGATACACCTGCTTCCTCCTGTGGATCATAATCTGTGAAGTTTCAAGGCTGATCCTCTCCCTATCCAATTCTCCTGGTTAAATTACCTGTTAGGAGCATCATCAAGTTTCCTCTGCTCCCTCTCTATCCTGAATTTTACTGGAGAATGAATATGCCTATATTTAAGCAGCACATTATTTCCAGCATTTTCAAAAGGACAGTTTTACCAGCTGCATCACAAGGGAGATGATATTTTCTATTTCTCTCTTCCTGAGTTCCTAATGGAACAGCAGGAGGTAAAGTCAGTGTTTAGGCCATAGAATAAGTCATAAATGCCATAAGGGTAAACATCCAGGGAAACACTTCCCAGAGACCACCTAGTAGAAATTATCAGAACAAATCAATGCACTTTAAGTAATCAATTCTACTCCAATTGCTTCTATTCCCTATTAAAGAGTCCAAAGGCTAAAATTAGTCTCAGGTTCTGCAATTCACAATGCAATAAACAAATATTGATGCTTCAGTTTGTGATTTGTGAGCTTTTAAGGTAATGGAAATCAGACTGAGTGTTGGAGAAAAGGCTTACATCTTAGTTTTCCAAATGATGAAAAACTACCATTCATTTTGCTACAGGAGGTATTTTCCTTGTCTCATCTAAACAGGGCTTTGTGCTCAGGAAGCCAGAAGAACAACCGACATTTCCTTTTGGCACAGCTTCCCTAAAATTTTGTCAAATCAAATGACATCCCTAATGCAAGTTCCCAGGTGCAACACATAACTGCATCCTGAGCATGGTGGGAAGATGGATGAGCAGAAGGTGCCAATAGAGCACCAAATCTAAATCCATACACACTTGATTCCCAGTTAGATGCTCACTCTCACCACAGCACACACCCCATGTGTGAGCTGTGTACTTCCACTGGAAATCCAACATGTTATGGGTTTCTCCTCTGGTAGGTAACATAATTACAAGACTTCCACAAGCACTTCAGCGTGCTGCCTTTGTGGCTCCCTGCATCTATCAGAAAATTACAGAAAAGAAGTGGGGTTGTGTAGTTTGTCAACAAACAATTTATTAGAAACCCATGTATCTCCTCCAGCTGAAAAGCTAAATTATAAACTCTTATTTTAAAGCAAGAGTGGAAAAGTACCATTACATTTTATACAATAACACTCCCCTTCATTTATAAAAAAACCATCTCTTGAGCACTGGTGGGTGAGGGTATGGAAAACCTCCACTTACTCTGTGCAAGATTTCCTAAGTGTTACTTCAGTATAACACTTCACTGTTAATCAGGTAACTACAGAGAAACCTGGCTCATCTGAAGTTTGTAGTTAAGCCTTGACATTTCAGTCAGAAAGTGCCGTTTCATACAGCTTTGCAGAGATTTCCCAAATACAGAAGGATTATCTGACATGCTCTTTTTCATTATAAGCATGTTGGAAGGATTGAGGAAGGCAGACACCTCCCTCTTTCGGCCAAAGGGAGGCAAAGCAGGCACACACTGTCTTTACAAGAGATTTAATGGCAAATAGGATTGGACTTATTCCCCCACATTTGTAATGTAGACAAATAAAACAGGATAAAACAATGTGGGGGGGTGGAATTTCACTGGTGTCTCATGTGCAATACTCCCAAGTCCTCACATTTAACATGACAAGCAAAGACTGATCTTGATGCACCACAGAAAGCAGTTTTTCTCAAGTTTGACGTGGCATTATTATTTTGAAGCTCTGCATAGATTTTCTGTTTTCCAGTCTCTTGAAATAAAGATGTTTCTTAACATGAACATGGCACTATAACAGATTTTTTCCTGCCCTGCCTTCCCCCGCTGGAGCCCAGCAAGGCAGCAGTACCTGCCCAAGACACTGCCCACAGCTGGGCCCCAGCCCCAGCCCTTCAGGATTTGAAATGGTCCCCAATAAACCACACAAAATTAAAGCCCACAGAGCCATGCTGCCTAACAATTATTTGTGTTTAAGAGCTAACGTTACAGGTACTTAGAGCTGAAACTCAAGGAGTGAGCATCTAAGTTACACATTTGTGTATTCCCCCTCACACATACACCACAGGTCACCACACCAACTCCAAGAGTGGGGTATGTGAAAGCAGCCTGATGAGAAAGGGGCAGTGGTTGAACTTTCCACCTCAACAACAAGCAGAGAACTGAGAAGCAAAACACGAGGGCAAGACTCCCTGGCTCAGTGAGCAGTGCCCATGACCAGGACTGGGAGGTCTCTGCGCCCCATCAATCACCTGAGCTGGAAGCAGATACACAGCAGGCAGACACGAGTCTTCCTCTGTGTCTGTACAGTGATTAGAACGTGCTAAGTAACCATTCCTGGCCACAGATCCCATGGGCTGGGACTGTATCTCACCCAGTACTGCTGGCTGGGGAGCTGGGCAAATACCAAGCTATAAATACAGCCACGGATTTAATTGCTGTTCGCCCAGCACTAAAAGGATCCTGGGAGCAAACCCCTTGCTAGACACATCATTTTCTCTATCACTGCAAAAGATCAGGCTTTAAAACACCAACAAAATGAACCAAAGGGAAATCGTCAAGATATCTGACATTCTAAACAGCCTTCCAGACTTAAATACTCCATCAAAAGTTATCCAAGTGGCAAAGAGAATAAAATTGGGATTCCAAATGATTTAACATCCCAGTGCACCATGTGCAGCTGCCTCGTGTATCTGAGACCAATCTTCAAAGGAAGATTTTATCAACTGACCATTTAAAGGTCATGATAAGACACACAGCACAAGCAGCAGAGAGAAAATGAATCTACAGAAAAGCCATAGTAAGGTCCTTACATGTTCTGCCAAAAGAGTAAAGAAATCTTTCTCAGTTCAGTGGTTTTTATATAGAAATTGTCTGATAAACATCCTTCCTCCACTGAAATTAAGGAATTAAAAAAATAAATCAGGGTACAACACTCCCCTCAGCAGCAATTAATAAAATTATTAGTAGACACTTTCTGAACAAAAGAGTCTGCTTTGCTTAAATACTAATCACTTTTTATTACTGAGCAAGAAGAAACAATTCAATTGTAACACAGGAGACAAACTGTTAACTACATATTGGATATTCTTTTAAAGCAGTGTTCAAGGGTAGGTTACATAACAGAGCAACCAACACTTGAAATGTCTTAATTATCAGTGTTTTCAAATAACTTTGCTTCACTGCTGTCCCAGCTACAGCTTCCTGACTGGTTCACAGATAAAAGAAAATTATTTCAATGTTCTTTCTTGCCCTGGCTTGTTGCCTGGCTTAGTGACAACATTACATGGTCCCCACTCTCCAGCAGGCTGGCAAGGGACCATGGTTCCCATTTAACCTTCATTCCAGAACACTGGCCTTTGTTGGGGAAATGCTGCCCTTCAGTCCCATATAAATAACTTGGCTTCCCCTGGAAACTGGGATTTGGGCAAGCTTTGGGCTTTAACTGCTTCTTACAGGCTATAACTACATAAATGATGTATACAGGACTCTAGTCAAGAGAAAGGATGAGCAAGATACAATTTGTTCTTTGGTGATTGGCAAGTATAAAGTACATTAAACAGCACAAACTAACCATTTTCATTTTGTTTAAAGAAAGGTACAAAGGACACTTAATTTAAAAATATATAAAAAATAATAACATCTAAACATTGTTTTTCTTAATTCTTTGTGTCCATACCTCTTAGTAATTTATAAGTGACTGAAAGTTTATGTTTAGAGAGAGTAGCTCAGCTTTGAGAGAATATCCCAAAGACTGATAGCATGAGTTTCAAAGTAATGGTAAGTGATTGAAGAATCCCTGTGGTGCTTAAATAAATACCTGGACTTGTATGTTATGCAAAGGTATTGTCACTTATGACTCAAATTCAATTCTCATTATTATACAGATGCCTTTTGGCAGTATTTATTTTAATAGCAAGGTAATGCTATGATGTACCAAATTATTTAAACATCAATTCAGCTCTCTGCATTTTCATAATTCCACCCACTTGCAATTAAAGTAGAACTTGTTTAAAGAGCAGCAAAACATTTTCTTACAAGTCCATGACTAGGGCCTAGACAAAGCAGAGCAAATTCTTACACCAGTAGTTGGTACTGCAGTGGTACAAAGAGCAACACTTGCAGACTGTCCAGTGATTTACAGTATCAGGCATGTTGCTTCTTATTATAACAAATTTAAAACCCTCCCAGTGCTTGGCATCTATCTCAGGCTGACAGTCTAGGCCTATAAAAAAACCTGTGTGTGCAGAACAGCTTATTTTAAGAAACTTATCACCCTTTCACTGAAAACCTGTAGAATATTCATACTTTGGAGCACAGCCTTAAAAATCTGGCTGCCACATCAGGAATAAGTAAGATTTCTGCTGTCCCCAAGAGAATGAATCCAAAACCAAACAAGTCACAAGCCTCTATAACCACAGCTTTCATTGAATGCTACAGCATCCTAAAGCCCAGATGTGTGCAGGTGCTCCTGAGTGTACTGAGAGGAGGGAAATAAGGTGAGATATACTGCTGAGAAGGCCTACCTCACCAGGGACCAACCCCAAATGGAATTTGTTCCATTGAGCAAGGCTGAATACTCCATTTTTGATTAATTTTCTAAGCTTCTATACTTGAACAAAGTTATTTTAAAATCAGGAAGGTACCAAAAATTAGGGTAAAAAATTAAATGTATTATCAGTGTTTGAAATCAAAGACAGGAACAACATGTAATGCCAAAAGTAAGAAAATCAAGTACATTAATTTCTTGTGTTATGAAATCAATAGCAGCCTTTACACAAAACTTGTGCACTACTCAGCACACAAAATGGATGGAGCTTCCTATTTTATTCTCCCTTTTTAAAACCAGCTGTGACTACAGTTATTCATTTCCTGATGGTTTCCTTTGGAAAGCTAATATTTTATAAATAAAGCCATACTTAGGAGAGCAAGAGAACTGACAAGACAAACAGTCAAGCACTGCCAAGACACAAACGCCTCGTCATTTGGATACGGATCCCTGTCTTTGGTACATGGCATTTTCTTTTAAAAGTGTTTGGGGTTTGTTCTTGACCATATGCCTGTATTCAAAACAGTATTTCAACTCTAGCAACAACTATTCATATGCTGTTTCCTCTTTAAACTTTGTATTTCCTCTCCCTGAGCCTAAGAACACATCCTATATTCGAGGAGAACACATTCTGTGTGTCCCAGCCCAGTGGTCAGAGCAGAGGTGGTGGCAGGAATTTCCCTGGGGGAAGGAGTTCCTCAGCTCAAGGAGGGACAAGTTTGTGAAAGAAAAAGCCACTGAGGGTTATTAAATCACAGAGACAATATCCAGCTCAGGAAATCCTGAGCCAAAAACAGCTGGAGGCCAGGAGATGATTTAGGGGAAGTATCAGACATGCTTGCCCTGTTCCTGTTCTTCCCCAAGAATGAAGCTGTGGATATTGTTGAGGAGAAAAAGCATGGAGAAACAGACCCTCAGGTCTGATTCTCGAAATACAGCTTTTATGGATGACAAACGTGGTTTGGATCTGCATGTCCAGACGAAGTTTATTTCAGGGGGTTTTCAGCCTGAGGAACAAGGCAGGCAACACTTTATTAATTAATGGTGCATTTATGGTTTCAAGACTATCACCAAAGTAATTTTTAAAACACCATTTAACAAAAGAGAAAGAGGACTGAGAATGAAGTGTTTTGTAATTTTTTGGCCACCACAGAGCTCAGTCTTCAGCCAGACAAACTGGTATAGAGCTATGAGCAGATGTGGAGTGAGTGGCAGCTCCCAGCTAACTTTCCTAACAGGGGGATATAAAGAAACCTTATTAACCTTCCTCTTAACAAGAGGATCCTTTTTTCTTCTCCCACCTCTGCAAACACACCCTGTGTCCTGCTGGACAGTACAGGCCTTCCTTGGGAAGTCTCTGTTGTTCTGTTTCTGACACATTTTAGAACACGTCACACCTTGAATATTATTCATACATATATTATATATCATATATATTATTATTTATGTATCTTTATTATATATATACTACATCAGTCGTTTGCTACAGTATCTTTCCAATTCTTAAGCAAAATTCAGGTTTTCCAGCTGCTGCTCCATTTTAAATCTTGAAAGACTAGTGGATCAGTCCAGAAACCTTGAACTGCTTTCATTGAACAGCTGTTAAATTTGGATCCCAACTGCTTCTTCCATTGCATGCTGCCCCATGTTCACCTCCAAGCAATTCCTCCAGTCAGAAAGTGCACCTGAAGGCTCTCTGCAATTCCATAACCACCAATGTCAGCTTTACAGCATTCCAAAGGCCCTGCTTGGCAGTTTTGACTTGCATTCACTATTTGCATTTGCTCCAAAATCTCTCCCACAACAAACTGCAAACAGACTCTAAAGAGTCTGTACCACATTCCCATTGAAAAAATGGCTGGTTTTGTCTAAGGAAAGGAGCTAAATGTAGCAGAAAGTGTCTATTACCTATCCTGGCAGGGTTTTATCCAAGAGCCTGGAGTTTTTCACTCAGCTACATCAGCTGACTCCTCTCAGGGAAATTTTAAGTTCATTAACGTTTGTTCGTCTCATATCATGAATATGGACTTTGTTTTATTTAACATACACTTCCACACTCTACACCCACTCACATGCATATACACTTATACACACTCTGGTATTTTCTTTTCATTAGAAATGTTTGGGGAGAATACTGATTGCACAGCTTTGATACATGCAGTTTCCTCCCTATCATTTTATGACCATTTTAGTTAATGTAATTACCATTACAGCAGTTCATAACTTGTTCTCATGGCTACAAATTCATGAGACAAACTGCTGTGATGTTGCAGTCTGATCAAAACAAGAGCAGGCAGCAAAGCAGCCCAACCTTCACTAGCTTCTTCAGCTGAAAGGCTAGAGCACAGAAAGGAAATCAAAATCCCTTATTTACCTTTGGGTTCCCACCTATGCAGCCATAGAGGTTACAGATGTTGGGGGCTGTGAAAATTACAGAGCAGGTTTACAGTCTTTTTTAAACATATACAAAACACAGCAGTCCTTTTCCTCCTTCACAGAGAAATCTGGACAATGGATTCTGTGGGGAAGTACACAGACAGCTCACCTGTTTTGCATTCCTAACCTCAGGTATATGTGGGGGGAAGATTTTGTTACCTCAGCTTGTTCACTTTTAACAGATGAAAAATTGGGGGTATTCTAATTTTAAAATTATTATTTCAGGCCATTGTAGAGTAGCCATGGGAAGCAAATGATTTCTGAGAACAGATGTATTAACTACATGCCAGTGATAGTCTAGGAAGAAAAAAACCCAGACCTATCAATTACAGCCAAAAGAGTGATGAGACTGACCTAGCCTGCCCTCAACAGTGTCTGTGGAAAACTCTCTACCATTAACACTTGTATTCAACACAAATCTCACTTCCAATAGATTTTCCATTAACTCCTGAAATAGAGCCAATAAAACTAATCTTCAGAGGGCAGAGCATGCAGGAAACACTCAGACTGACACAAGATTAGATGTACATATTTTTAAGAAGCACTTAAAGACTTATGAGTGAAAATTCTGCCATACACGAACACACTCAGAAGGCAGCACAAGCTCAAAAGGATGACATTCAACACTCCCAAATCTTCAGTGGTGTTTGAAACCCTGGCAAGGATGTGTACCTTGGCCCATCTTCAACCTCTACCTGTGCCAGAAATAGCACTGGAACACGGATGGAGAAAAGCAAAAGCAACAATAGTCTGCATTTACATCTTATCTGAATTGTCTGAAACATGAAAACCAGGAGAATATCTTTAAAAGCAGCTCTGCAAAGTGGCCAGGCCTATGTTTTCATCTCTTCTGGCACAAGAAAGAAACTGCAAAAGCTGCATTAGAATGAAGTGTTTTCTGAACAAATGTTTATAAACAGAATGTAAGAAATTTGTCTGGCAGATATAAACTACCCATTCTCTCACTGGAAAAACAATGTCCTTTTGTCTGCCATGCTTGTAGTAAAAGAAAACAAATAAGATTCTGGCAGAAAAGCTAACATAGACCAAAAATATTTGGCAGCCAACCTGTTGCTCTTCGCAGTCAATGCTTCACACGTCAGGTTTTACTTTTTGTCTGGAAAATAAGCTGTGGAAAAGCTCAGGACCATGCAAAACACTTCCCCAGAATTAGACTTTGGGTTCTTTTTTAAACGAAGTCACCTTGGGAGATTTTAGTCTATTTAAATTGGCTTCGGGGAAAACAAAAAGGAAAAAACCCAAATCAGAAGAGAATAAGCCACCAAAGGGCCACATACAATCTGCTTCTTAAACCATAACTGCTTCAAGCAAGAGCTGCTTTCCACACTCATTTCCTTGCCAGCCACTAGAGTGGAAGCAGTTTTCAAGCATGGCTACACAATCTCTCAGAGCAGCGAATGCTGAGCTACCGTGCAGCATTCAGCCCTTGGCCAGCCCATCCCACCTCCCACTCCTTCTGGTGGCAGTCTAGCCACAGCCTAGTGCTGGACACTGGAATTATCCTCCCTGTCCTCACGGCCCATTAGCTGCAATTTCTGGTCTGTCCTCAGTTGGATTTAGCTCAGCTGCTAATTGTCCCAGCATCTGAATGCATTCCATGTGAAAATCAATAGCAAACCTGAAACACTTTTAAGTCTTCATAGAGACTCTGGAATTTCTCCCATTTTATACTCAGAGACCTCAAGAAGACAAAGAGAAAATAACCATGACTTCTCTGTGCTCATTTTGGTTACCATAAAAATAAAGCTTTTCCTTGTTTTTTGTAGTACAGGGGAGATCATGATGGATTAAACTGATCATGAAGAAAATGAGCCCCTTACAAAGAAATACAGGCAAAAAGCAGTGCAAATGTACCACACACCATTCCACTCTTGTTTTGAAGGAACAGTCTAAAGTCAAAGGGTAATTTATTCATTATGCCCATTTAAATTTTCATGTCCCCTTAGGCTGCCAACAAAAACACCAGTGTGAAATGCAATCCTGCTTTTTTTCCAAATGTACATATCTGTTCCTTAGAAAATCCAAACAGGCAGACAAGAACAACAACTTAAAACGATGATATATCTAGAGATACATAATCTCAAGATATGTTGTGCATAGAAGTATTTCTGACACTAATCTCAAAGATACAGTTTCACTTTGAATGTACACAAAGAAAAAATTCTGAAGTGCTACATGCATTTCTTTAAAGCAGGAAAATATTATAAGAGCCTTCTGACAGTTTTAAAACTTCCATTGCCCACTGAAAAGAAATCTTAATATAAGCACACATGTCCTGCACTTAGAGCCTTTCTCATTACTATGACAATGAAGTGATCTAAAGGAAAATGTCACTACCAGAGCATGGGACACAGTCAAACAGCCAAAAACTCAGAATCAGCCTCCGTTAAACAAGAACTCAGGCCCAAGAATATTTGGTAAGTACATCAACTGTTCAAGGTCTGAAAAAGCAAGTTTCCTTTCTTTGGACAACTTCTTGACCTCTATGTCACCACTGCTTGATGATGATGATTAATACCAGTTCTTATAACAAGAAAATCACCTTTTAAATGCTTACTGGCGTCAATACGAGCAGTACATTGGCAAGTTACAGAATCTGTCTGATGTTTCAAAAACCAAAAATACACAGCAAACACACAATCTAAATCATAAAACACAATAAACATCTTCTAGTTAGCTGATCTATCAGATTTTGCCAGTCAGTTACTATTCACAGTTTTTTGGTTCTCCAGTACTAAAAAGACATGGAAATTATATTAAGAGACTCCTGACAAGTTCTCTTGTCAAGTTGGATGTTGACCCCCACACCAGTCACCTCAATTTTCCAAGGAAAATTTACTGCTTCTCTCAGCATTTTATCAGGTGCTGGCAATTGCCCCAGTTCAGGATCACCAGTAAAAAATGTCCTGTTTACAGCCAAGCCAGAGATCAAAAAGGAAAGAATGGATGACACCTGTCCTGCTGCCCAGCTCCATAGGAAGCTGGAGAGACCAGGTGCCAAAAATGCATAAGTGTCTTTATCAAAAGCTTGAAGCATACAAGGCATAATAGCATTTCCCTTCTGCATAGCACAGCACTTGTTACCCTCCAAAGGCACATAAACACATTTTCATCTGGGCTATAAAAACAGATACACACACAGAGGTTTGATGACTAAATCCTTAGCACATTGGAAAAAAGAGAGCACCTACCTCTGGAGAAATCCGTGTGAACGTAGTCCATGTCCACTGCTACCTCCATGATCATGCAGGCTAGAAACTGGTGATGTTAAAAGGCAAAGCAAAATTCCTAGAGAAGCTGAAAGCTTAGAGGATTTTGACCTACCTTGGTGAATGCCTGACTTTAGCAGGTTGTTTGGCATTTATCTGAATTAACTGACAACATGACACCGAGATGGCAAAGTCCTTTATTGACAGCTCAGACTCACGCATATGGCTCAACAGACAGAAATGTAATTAATGTACTAACTAAAAATGGATAAATTAAAAAAATGAACCTATTCATCAACAAACAACATTGAGATGGTGATGATGCAGCTCACAGAGCAATGCCTGCTTTACTGAGATGACCTCTGAAAACTTACTGAGGCACAATATTATCATTCCCATGTGAGAAAAAGGAATTATGTATTCCTCAGCAGCAGAGTCTCTTTTCTGGCTTCTGCTAGCAGATACATAATTACAACAAAGGAATAACAGCCCACTCCTGATGATCATTAAGACAGACAGGACACGACATGTTTCCAAGGGAAAGCTTCTAGTTATGTTTCAGAGACCTGATAAGATGTCAAATGTAATAAACTAAATTGCCTGAAACAAATCCCTCTAATTTCATCTTCTGATACCATTATATCTGTTTCCCCACAATGTATCCTAGGCCATGGGACAGAAATGTATGCTGGACCAACTTGAATTCATTTTACACTTAGCAAATAGATGAGGCATTCAGTAAGCATTTCACCACATCTAATGTTGTTTGCTGTATAAAACTAGTGTACAAGTAGTTAATGCTGATTTTATATGAAGTTTTTATCAGTTCCAAGTAACCAGAGGTTATTGGTGCTCAGAACTCCATGTGCAGAAAGCAATTACTGTACTGCACCATGGGTTTTTCCTTCCATCCTAAATTTCTGCAGGTTTTGCCTCCCCTTCATAACTGAAGGTTTTTTTAAATGGCTGGCTCCTCACATTAAAAAAAAAATAAAATCTGGAGTAGCCACAAGCAGCAGCATTTTGTTTTAATGTTAGCCAAGAACTTTCTCTTTTCAAAAGCTAAAATGATGCTGTGGAACTCTCTGGGGAACAGAAAAAACCTTTTAGTTCCCACAAAGGCACTTATTCACTGATAAAAAGCAGAACTTGTGCACATTGATATGTTTGTGCTTCTGTTCACAAAGACCTGCGAGACAGTAAAACTGCAGCAAGCTTCAGGAAAGAAATAAATTGATTTGTTTTCTTTCTTGGCTGAAAGAAAATACATTTCTACTCCATCTTTCAAAATACTTCTTATTTAAAATACAAATCAGAATAATTAAATGCAAGTTTCAGTGGGACAGATTTGTTCTTCAACTCAAATATTCCCAAACTCAGTTCACAAAATCAGCTTCAGGTGAGCCTTTGTTTCTCCATGGTATTTCTTTGTCAGCAAAATCCCAGTGCAGACAAAGGAAAATTGGGAAAATCAGCAAAGAAAGATAAAGTAGTTATATGCAGCCAATAGTGGAAAGTCTATAAAGGGCAAAACCAAAATTTTTCTGCCAAAAATCTTGTCAGAGAATGTTTAATTTTTGTGTCCAATATAGTCTGGGGGGTTCAACTCAAAACTGATGGAAGGAGAACAGATAACAATCCATTAGACTCCATAATCTTTTCTGAAGCAGGAAATTCAGGGATAAATCTCAGTTCTGCCTCACTGAAATCAGAACTTGCATCTATCCCCAGACATTTCCTAATCAATAGGTCTGTCTTCCTCCTTGCACCCTTTTGTCAGAAAGATTAATAAGTGTAACTTGCACTCTAATGGAAATAATTAGGAAACACTGACATTTTTGTAAGCCAAAATCCTCTTCCTTTAACCAGCTTTCATGAGGATTCTTCCAAACAGCTTTGTGTTACCATCCCTAATTGGCATTAACAGGAATTGCTGTCTGTAACCACCACTCTCCCATCAACCTACACTCTCCTGGGGGATTTTGCAGACAGCAACACGACAACAACACATTCTACCAAACTATAATCGATTATCAGTGATGCAAAAAAATAATCAGTAGGAGAGCCATTGCAAATGAAATATAGCTGGGCTTTCTTTGATGCTTCTGTGTGGGTGTGACCAGCAGAAGCTGCAGCATTTTGTTCACAGTATATTTACAGACATTATTCCCCAATGCAAGATAAGGCCTCACATACCTCCATATCCATCTGGCTGCCAAGGAAGGAGCTGGTTAGGGATCAAATCCGGTTTAGCTTCCTCTCAGTTACTTGGTGGTATCATGTCTTAGAAAGTAGATGCAATGCATCTATCACTTTATAATCAGCATGTAAAGCAAACTTTCCAGTTTGCAAGAATGATATAAATATTTCATTCAACATCACCATAATATTATTACTACTTTCATAGCAAGTAAAATAATTTTCGTCAACTAACTAGACTCAAGTTCTGTAATTTCTCTGCCAAGACAGTCTCAATAGAGTGAAAAAAAAAGGAGAAAAATACTCATTAAATATGTACTCAAGTTAATTATTTGCACATTTCTTATTGAATTGAAATACCTTTTGCAACATGCTGGCCATTTAAATGTCAATTCTTCATGTCCCCTTCGGTTACTTACCTAAAGAAAAAAACAAAAAAGTACATTAATTTTCCATGTTCTCTGATGTATCATGAATACATACCTTGCTCTCCACTGCTCCCCAGTAAGTTTTCCATGGTTATAACTTGGGTAAGACAATTAGGATAATGGGTTTCATTGTTATATTAGTTTAGATGACATGTTCCCACTTAGCCTCAGCTAAGTATTCAGTAATAGAATTTAAGATCTTTTTTTCTTATTATTAACCTTTTTCCTCCATAGTACATGATGTCTAAAGAAAAGCTACTGGATGCCCTCAATAACTTGATTTACATATTCTGTGTATTTATTCTGGAAAAAGTCATGATTGCAGTCACAGTAACAGAAATATAAAATACTCAGCAAAAGAGCCCCAGTATGGTCTTCAGTACAGGCATTTGTGCAACTTCCTAACAGCTGCTGGCAAAACATATTTTGGGCAGATAGAGCACAGGACAGCACACCCTCAGCAGTGCTATACCCAAAATCATAACAGAACTGCATCTTCTAGTTAGGAACAGCAAGGGCAGCATGTGCACAACAGGTTCACCATTCTCTGCCACAGAAACGTGGCATTTACACCATTATACACTGCATCTGCTTTTTATAAAATCTTCCCAAACTGAAAAAGAGGCAGGTGTGAGTTGAGAACTTGCTAGAGGTTCTATCCCCTCCTTTTCACCCCCAAGCTCTTGCCTGAGTAGCCAGGTGGAAAAACCTCTGGCTCAGCCTGGAAGCAGCCCACAGGTGCCCGAGCAGGACCACGCAGGCTCGAGCATCCACACCCAAATCCAGGTGATGGCACTGCGCTTCCCCATCACCCCACAGGAGGCTGGGCTACAGCCACACCTGTCAGCATCTGCCAGTCTCAAGTGAATCTCAGCTCCTGTTCCTCCCACCCACACATCATCCAGCACTCTCCTGTGACTTTCTATACTCCAGATAATTTTAACAGTTTACAATACATCCTATAAATGGTATGACAGACTTAAATGGTCCTTAACTACCAAAACTATATCCTAAAAGAGAAGAAAACCATTTCACATTTCATCCATACCACCACTTGGCTATATGCCAGCTTTTTAGATGTTTTCTTAACCAACGCAAGTTGAAAATTATAAAAACCACAGGTGAAACCCCTGACAACTAAATATCTTTTATATTCAGTAAAGAAATCACCTGAATTTCTTTAAACCCCTTATTTTCCAGCATTAAGCTTGCCCAAGCTTTCTGACAAATTTCAAATGGAAATATCACATTCCCATAATGTGCTCACACTGAACAGAGTGTACAGGCTCAACATTCACTCTGCCTGCATGCAACTAACTTTATTTTAGACTGAATTTTAAATCCCTGCCAAATTCAGACATCTCCTGCACAAGTTCTGCTGCTTCCACCTTCTGTCAGCCTACTCTGTGATGCGTCTGAATTAACCTATTTTTTTTTAACCTGCCAGATCTCTTATTACCCTCCTCTTCCAAAGCAGCACTTTTTGGTCCTCTAGTCCCCCTGCATGCACATATTTAGCCTTTTTCAAGGACAGTCTAAGTGCCAGCTACAGTTCAGACCTCTCCAGATTTGAGCCCATTTCAGAATATATGACACTACTGTGCTTTAGCTACAGGAGGTACTAACCTGGGTTTAACATGTACTACTATAGATTTTTGTCCTTAAAATGACAACTCAAGGTATAATTGCCATCTCACTAGAATTACCTGATGAATCATGCTGGTTGTCAGGTTCGGTTCATTTTCCTCCCTTTCAAGGGGAAGCATAACTTTCAAGGTTAAAGAGAAAGCAAATTGATTCTGCTGATCATAGCACTCTCATGGCTAGTTTTCCTGCAGTAGCTTGTAATGATTACCCACATACCCATTCCACAGGGAATTTTGAGTTTTAATCAAAACTTGACTTTTTTGTGCCTGCTTTAGAGTTTAAGAAGTTGGGAGGGTCCCCCGCAACAAGTACATTTTAATTTCAAGGACCACAGTTAAAGCTTACTTCTGAGGAAGAATACCTTTGTGCTTTGCTATTTGGCAAGTGTTACACTGATCCATTTGGCCAGGGCTTATACCAGAAAAGCCAAAATTAAGACAAGTGGCCCTTGGTGTTCTTTAAGCCTAACCAGCAGGAACACTGAACATCCTTCTGCTGTTCTTTGCCAATCTAGACAGGATGACCTTCCACACAACTGACGTGGACATTTCTTTTATCAGTGAAAACAATGACCAGACAGACTTCAAATGAGGTGACTCATTGGCAGATAATGAATCCCATTCAATTTCTTCCACATAACAGCCTTCATTTTGTACCATTGCAACCCAAGGCATCTCAGGCTGTACTGAGTCAGGAATCATGACGTAAAAGCTGTTCAGACTTCATCTGGCATCCCAAACAACTCCTTCCACACATACCCAGTAGTAGGTGCCATACTACCACCTTTATCCACGTGATCCTAAGCCACACCTTCCCCCAGTTTTAGAGGGGGACCAAGATGCAAGAGTTACTGTCAATCAGAGAGCAAATCTAACATTTAAACATCGAGCTTCCCGTGAAATAGGATTAGTACTAATGGATGAAGCTGTCTCCTGTCTGCCTAGCAAAAGAAATGATCTTGCAAACTCTGACCAGAATTGTATTAACTACCAATTACAGACATAAATATAGCTATGAGACTGAAATCATATTTTCCTGCTGCTGCAGAGGACTTTAAATTAAAATAGTTCCATCCAAATCAATATACAGCCATCTGCTCTGCAAAACGCTGACAAATCTCCTTCCTTCAGGATCTGTGTCCCCCAAATTAGATGAAGAAGTTGCTTTACCTTCTCAATGCTCATTCCAAGAGTCATCAGAGGCTGGTAAAGTTCTACTGTCTTACACTGATGCCTGATAAGTGCTTTGGCTCATCCTACAGCCGCCAAATAACTGTGTTCTTTGATTTCCATGCCAGTTCTTGCATCTGCTTAGAGCGCCTCATGCAAGAAGCCAACACTGTGGTTTGCTTTTTAAAAGTCACTTCAAAAAGCCATTAACACTGAGCAAGCTGAAAGCCAAAAACAGCAGCCTCCAAGAAGACATTGTCATTTTATTTAGAGACTGAATGGCTGGTCCTTGGTGGAATTGTATGGGTGAATTTTCTTATAGGCAACAGATGCATAGGAGTAGGGGTGCATCAGCTGACAGAACCTCCGTATTCCCAAGCAAAGCCATAGCCAGGGAGATTTAGCTGAGCATAGCTCAGTTTTTAGAGCATTTTTAGTGATACAAATCCACACCTGTTTACCACTTGTAACATAAAAATAAAATATTAAACCCTACAGAGCAGTAAACGTTGAATATACATCTCAGTTTGTATCCCATTCTACATTGTAATGAATTTTTATGCTCAAGCACTTTCAATCCAATTGCCCCTGCATCCTCCTCTTCAAGAGCTTCACAGTGAGCTTCTGATGTTCTGCAGCAAATGGTCTGGGCATGCTGGCTGTGCACTGATTCCCTGGGGTCAAGGAGAAGGGAACAAAGCTGCCTTTGTGCACATTCCTTGGACAGCAGCAAGAGCTGGGTCACAGATGCAAAACCAGCAGGGACAGTGCCAATAGCAGTGTGCCCAAGCATTAAAGCACTGACAGCACCGACCCCTTCACTGTGACAGGCTTTCCAAGTCCAAAGTCCATCTCAAGATCATCAGTTTAAAAAACCTCCCAAAAATTGCTTGTATCAAACTGGAGCTTTAACATTTCCAAGACCACTTCAGCAAATTCTCTGAAGCCATCAGTGCTATTTGTAAGACCAGCAACTCTGTCAGAACAGTAATTTATTCTCTCTTCCTCTTTAACCTAAGGACCACTAAAGGGATTTTAATGGGTTTTGAGCAGTTTAAACCCACTGTGCTCTTGCAGCTGTTCCATGTTAACAGCAAATTCGTGGTTTATTTGCAAATTCCAGTTAAATCTTTAGGGTGGGGTGGCAACCCAATATACCTTCTTATACATACATATATACACTACCTACATAAAGCTGTAATGCACTATTTTGTATTTGGCTTCATTTACTGTCATTACAGCAATCTTCTTAAAAGCACTAAAGTGCAAGACTAATATCTGGATCCAAGCTACCTCTGAAGTCAATCTAGGCCTTAGCAGCAAAGTAATCTATTTAATCCTTTTGGGAAAGGGAGATAGCTAATAAGTAATGGAAATTCAGCCAAAGGAAGATCTCCACAAAGCTACCCACTCACAGAAGATGGAGCAGTGAAAATGTGTAGTACTGAAAAACTGCATCTGCCTTCCTACCCTGCTCAAGTCCTGATCCTACATGCCAGCTTCCAGGCTGAGGGGGAAGCAGCAGCTGCAGCACCCGAGCTGTCAGGTCAGAACACAAATCCCACACAGAGAGGATTCAACAACAGGTAGTGCAACAGAGCTTTTCTTTGCCTATAATACAGAGTGCAGAATTTGGCCTGTGATACTGACCATGAGAGAAAGGAGAGACAAAGAACTGGGGGAACAATCAATCAATCAGACATTCCTCACTTCCCTGAGCAGGTTTAGAGACTACAGATACTCGTTAATGGCCAATAATTAGATAATTGTCCTCCATAAACACACACTGCTGCTTCCACTGAGAGCATTTGAAACACCTAACAAGAATGACCGCTAATTCAGCTCCCAGGAATTGATAAAACAGTTTACAGCACTTAGCAATTTTGACACATCTCCTGAGACGCCTCAGAGCTTCCTTGCTCGGTGACCCAAGAAGATCTTGCAGTCTCTGAGGACAGGTGTCCTCTGCTGACTGTGCTCCCAGTATCCCACGGGACTCCGAGCCACCGTGACATTCACCGAGTGCCAAGCTGCTTCAGACATCAATAGATGGTTTGGAACCTAAGCTCAAAGATGGATGGCTGGAGCCCCAACTTGCAAGATGAAATTATCCCAGCAGTCATAATTCCTTGGCGTCCTTCCTATTTTTCATGCTCCGTGTTCAAGAGGCTTTAGCTAACAGTCTTTTACTTAATTAAAATTAAGATGCTGATCTCATTTTTATAAAGGAAATCAGATCGTAAATGTGTCTTGGGGAAAAAAATTTGTCTTCATTATACTGAGTCTTGCTAGACTTGCAAGTTCCTGCCTGCCCTGTGACAAGAGATTTTGGGAGAGCAGGGAGGGGTGGCACCTGACAAAGCAAAGGGGGGCGATAGCAGAAACAACTGTTTTATTTCAGTTACAAGATTCTCCCAAAACTGGTAGTTCTAGCAGCTCCTGAACAGCTCTAACACAAAATAAACCGAATGGAAAGTCACAATGCTGAGAGGGGATGCCAGCTGTAAAGATGTCCTTACTATATTAAGGACCAAAGAGGACTTGTAGTGCCCTTTAGCTGACAGGCCTAAGCATTTCATTCCTCTCGCCGGTTACTGAGCCATTAGCACATTATAAAAATATATCCCTGAGGGTGGCTGCACACAACAGTTTGGATTAAGCCACTTACAACCTTGAGAGGAACGTTTCCCGGTTCAGTATGAAAAGCCTAACGAAGGAAAGTTCCCTAACAGTCTGGGGACGGGTAAAGGGCGAGTGCCACAGTGCAGAAGGTGACAATTATTATTGCTTTGGCCGTGTAGAAGAAGCAGTGCTCACTCCCCATCAGCCAGGCTGTCCTGTACCAAGGTGCAGAGCTCTGCCTCCCTCCAGGCTCAGAGGCATGCATGGCAGGAGTGAGCTCTGAGCCCTGCAAGCCCCGCTGGCGTCATCAGGCTCCCCATGCTTTCAGCAGCACTCACTGTATTAGCCTGCACATTATGCCTGTGGGTCAGCACTGGCTCACAGCCAGCCTGCACAAGCGAGGCAGTGGGCAGGGCTGCCTGGAAATGGCAAGGCACACATGCCCACAGTGCTCAGCACTGCGATCCCAGGCCTGGACTTGGAAGCAAACTTGAGGCTGATGGCCACAAATCAAAGACAGAGCTGCTCCCCCTTCACCTTCCAGACATGAAATGTCTGAATCGGGAATGCAACAGAAAACACGCAGAGAAAGTATTTTCTGCTTGACTTGCTTTTAAAACAGAGGCTTATATTAGCAGTTGGACTTTACTTGTATTAATTAAAAACTGATTTAAAGACTAAGAGAAGAACAGCCCCAAAAGGAAATGCCAGCATGCACTGCACTAGGCATGGTACTCTCTGCATAAAGGACAAGATGCCCATCAGGTTTGGGATTAAGCATAAATTGGGCATACTTTTGAGGCTGACCTACAATATTCCAGATTAGAGAGTCCAAAGCAGGCTCCAATTCAAAAGCCAGGTATTCCTATACAGCCATTTAAGAAAAACAAAGAGCCAGTATATTATGCTCCTTTTTTCATCTACTCAAACAAAACAAGGAATAAAATTTTTAAAACATACAGTCAGAAATATCCCAATTTCTCCCAAACTTTCTGTACTTCTTTCTTCAGTGAGGCTGGTAGAATAAAAACTCAGAGCACAAAAAATTCAATAGCCAGGACTATGCCAAACAGCCAGGTGCAATTTTCAACCTCAGTTCACTCTCATATCTTAATTTCTGAAGCAGAGCCACCACCCTGCAGCCAAACAGCTTTCTCCAAAGCTCCTCAAAACAGTTTTTTCTTATAAAGAAATTTTTTGCAACAAATTAAGTCAAAAGCTGCATTTTTAAGCAAAACATACTAGAATTTCAAAATATCCCATCTTGCAAATACAGTATCCTGTAATTTTGCAATATCTAGGCTTTCTTGAGAGCAAATTAGACTATTTTTTCATATTACCAATTGCTAACAGATGTTCTCCCCTGTGTTGTTAAACAAGTCTTGATAAAAACACACTCATGTCTTAATAGAACTGGATGTACCCTGAGTGGGTTTCCCATTTGATCTGCCGTGCGGCTCAGAGGTTTTTTGTCTGCTTGTTGTAGCACAAAGTGTGTTTGGTCCCACAACACTGACAGCTGACAACTGTTTTTGCTGTTTGCAAAAGCTTTACCGCTCAACTCGAACCAAAAGCATTTGTCATGTTGCATGGCAGTGAAGTAGATTTAATCAGATGAGGCCACTAGCGTTGTCAGTGCCAGGCTGAAAGAATTCCACGGGACAAAAGCTGGATTTATCTCTCTGGGAGTCAGTGCAGGGAGCAGCAGTGCATCTTTGTGAATGCACAAGGGGGAATCTCAAGAGGAGAAGAAAACGAACCCAAGAGAATATTTTCAGTGCAGTTAAGCCAAAAAATAACTGTTCTGAAGTGACCAGCAGGATGCTCCTGCCAGCCAAGAGCACAGTTGTGACAATTTTGACACAAAGTAATCCCCATGTCCCTCTTTCAAATGCCACCAACACAGAGGATGGTGCCTTCTGTGCTCTCTCCCTAAATAATTCCATTTCCAGAATAATAAGCATTACCTAGCATCTGGTCACATTCATCAATCAACCTGCAAAAAATTATTTACAATGGATGGCTGCTCCCAAACTGCAGTGACAATCCTCCAAAAGAGTCTTAGGACTTCAAATTCCTTACAAGTCATAACAAAACATGTACATCTAGCTAGTGTCAGAGACCACACTAAAAGAAACTCCTACAAACAACAAACCATTAAAAGAAAAACTCCTCATCATTTTTCATAGCCACCAAGATAGTATCTCCTATTCTTTGTATCTTTTTGGATTATCAAGCCTTTCCAGCAGATTTACACAGGTAACTTAAGTTCACAAGAAAGAAGCCATATATGCAAAAGTCAAATCAGAGGCTTTGAGCATTTCCACCCCCCAACAGTGAGTGAAAAAACAGCAGCTCCACCTCAGGAACTTTGCTGATTTACATCATCCCAGTATGGTCTCATCATGAAGTCCTGCCTTGCAGAGAGGATGCTGGTGCTCTCCATTTGCACCAGAGAGAGAGCAGGAAACAAAACACCCTCACTTAGCAAGAGAGTGAGCACTGATGATGCTGCCTTGCTATTTCCTTGCATTATTTTAAAGGGACAGTTTTAATCTGCCCAAGGTCTGATCAAGCTGCTGCCAAAGGTCAGAGGAAGAGAAGCCTGCATTTCGTGTAGAGTGTGCTGGTATAGGCAGTTCTCTGGCATGGCACAGCCTGGGCTTTGGCATTCCTATATTGAAAGCTGCCTGCAGTACATTAATGAATTGGAGCTCAGCCTTGCATGAAGTGTTTCAACACTCACTCCAACTGTGCTAAAGGAATTTCCCATTTGCTTTTTTCCGCTAATTAGAGAGCCACTGGGACACAACAGGGCCTTTTGAGATGTGCACAGGCCCTCAAGTTCTGCTGAGTCAGGAGAGGGGTGGGATATTTTGATCCACTCAGAAGACAATCTTCAACTTCCCAAAAGAGGCTGCAAGCAGGACAGTAGCTATAAATGTTAGCTAAGATTTACAACTACAGGCATCAATATCCATCTAGACTTATTTAGTCCTTAATCCTGGAGATGAGGCAGCAACAGGAGCTGGTGCATGTACAGATTTCTAAAGACAACTCATTTCAGTAGCTATCTGCCTTGCCTAGCACACATTTTTTAAGGACACATCTTCAAGGCAGAACACAACACCTGAAGCAACTCCTCAAAAGTGACTGGCACAAAACAAGTTAAAATCTAAATAATCTGTTATAAAGCCTTGATAGAGAATTCAGGTGTCTAATCTCACTGCACCTGCAGGCCATCCTGCTTCTGAACCCAGGCTCACCAAAACAGTGCTCACATTTATAATACAACAGGTTCAGCAACCTATGCTTACTCTTGATTTCAAACTGGAGATAGTGAATTTTAAGAGATATCAGAACTGCCATGACATTCATTTAGGATACTCGCCAAAGTATGATAACTAAAATAGTGATTTATTTCAACCCTTTCAGACTGAATACTAGCCAAATTCCCCATTTAATTTTACCCTTGCAACAACAATAATATACATTATAACAAAGATTTAAACACAGTTTCTCTGTTGGTTTGCACTGATGCTCTCTAAGTTATATGTTATGTTTAATGTGAATGTTTAGACACAGAACTAATTAACAGGTCAAGAAAATTAACACTATAAACTTTTACATAACATGTAGAATATTAATACAAACCATTTTAACTGAGATTAGTTTTTGTGGCTGGGTTGCCTGAACTGGTATTTGAACAGTAGACTTCACTTCTGCTACAGAATTAAATAACCCTCATTTGTAAGCCTCTTTTTTCAACTCGATAAAATTTTATAAAGACCTTACATTATTAATGTAGGTTTCTGAAAGTGTGCTTTTATTCTAAAAGACAATAGTGGCCAGCCCAGTGTAGAGAAAAACCAAAGCTGAAAGCTGAATTTCCTTCAGATGTTATCAGTAAATTGGCATTAACACCCAAAAATGCAGTAGGCTCCCCTCTAAACACCTTGCAGGCAAGACACGAACTGAGACATGGGGTGGGAGAATCAATGAGAGCAGGACTATCCCCAGCAAGGTAACAACAACTGCAACCACACCTCTCCTTCCCATATAAGAAGCATTTTATTTTCCTCCTGTCCATAATATAAATATTTGCAATCAGGACAGGTTTTGTAGGATTTCAGAAGCCTCTTCAGAATGGAAGCCAAAATCCCAGGGACAGACCCTGGGGAATCTCAGCACAAAGTGATGTGAGAGGAGACTGAAGGCAAGCAGCAAAAGAGGCCAGGTAGTACAAACAGGTGTGCCAAATAAAGCCAAGAAGGAATAAAGCTGCAATGCTTTTTGTCCCTTGAAAAACAGCAACCAGGAGCTGTTCTAAGTCACCAGCTGCACCAACCAACCTGACCGAGGCAGGCACACCTCCAAACTCACTTCCATGATGTTTTATTTTCCACTCTCCCTCTCCCCAAAATACACCATTTGCTTCACACCTTTAAAATCTCTCAAGTACCCTTGTAGAATAAATCTAAAAGAATCTCTTTAACTAACATTAACACTGCAGACAAAAACACAACTGAGAACACCATTTCAGAGCAACTTTTAAAAAATGAATGGAGGATATTCCTCTACAGCACATTCCCCATCTTCCCAACAGTCAGTCTTCAGTTTTCTTTACATATTTTTTTCAGCACTGTGGGAAAAACTGGGACTTTGAAATACAGCTGCTTTCCATAGTGCTCCAGAAATTTAATTTCTGATCTGTATTGGCACAAAAAGCCACACAAATAATCAAATCTCATCTTTCTCCAATCTAAAAAACCCAAGAATGACTGTATGTCTGTGTTAGACATCTTCAAATTCCCTGTTTTCTTAAATACAATACTCATTTTCATTTTAAATGAACAATTTCTCTTTGTTTAATAACTCCTGATACTTAGAAATCTTATAGGAGTTTCACTCCAAAGTCCTGAGCATCACCCTCATTATGATCCCCAAAACCTGATAGATTCCAGCAAGCAATACAAGCACACAGCATACAGAATTATCTTATCCAACTCATGCAAAGATCTCAAGTATTTGTGTATCCTTCTAAGGACAAAAGGTATCAAAAGAGGATGCCTTAATTCAAGAAGAGAGTTCTGACACAATGACCAAAAAGAGTTTCCTTTCCATCCCAGGAGATGAGCAACTCAGGGTCTTCCACATCTTAAACCAATGCCCCAAACCCAGAGTGCAGCAATCAAGGGGTTAATAAGAAGTCCCCTTGTTCTCCTGCTTTTTTCACTAAATTAAACCAAGTACCTGGTCTGTATTTAACAGATGCTAATACAACTCTTACATTCACTACAATGTTTTAGTCCTCACAATGTTTTAATTAATTGTACTCCTTAAAATGCATGAAGATTTCACATCACCTTTAAATATTTATTGACAGCTTAGATGAATATTTCATGCTGATTTTAAAGAATAGAGAACTTTTTCATAGCATTTGTTAATACAAAATGGCAATTTTACATTCTCAGATATGCTCTCAGTACAATAACAAGGAATTTTTTTATCTTGTTCAAAGCTAACTATAAACACTGGCTACTGCAGAGAAATAAAAACATCAAGGATGAGTTTTTTCAAAGCTACTTAAGTGATTAGGGAGCCCACACAGCTCCCGTTTACATAAGCACTAACTATGTGTCTGAATCTTTTGAGCAATTTTGAATATTTCATTGGTCTGTGAAAGATTCTCCCAGTTAAGAGTAGCAGGTTGGGAGTAATTAATTGAAAACATATTGCCTGTGATGTACAACAGAGACAATCCTCATAGCACAAGTGAGTTTTTTAAGATGCTAAAATTGACCACTACAAACATAGGACCAGCAACCTATTTATTACCAACTGTCTCATTTCTGCATAATACCTGTCTTTCCTTCAACTTTGCATTTTTCTGCCTTTTTGGGTTTTTTTAGAGGCCTTTTAAAGCTGCTAGAGATGCAACAGAGTAAGAGCACTGTGGTGGGTCAGACTGACGTAAGGAAGCTGGGACCACAAACAGCTGAGCCAGTAAAGGTAAGGCAGGTGCAGTCAGTGTTGGTTGTTTATACACAAACAGCCCCATATATTGAAAAAATCCACCTGCTCCAATATTTAATTTTAAACAACTTTTGCTATTGCCACAGAAGGCTGTAAATATTTATAATTTTAGTAGCCAGGTGTACAGAGAGGCAGAGACAAAAGTTACATAAAAAAAACAGTCTGACCAAAAAAACCCACAACAGTGAAAGCTGTACCAGCAGCTTAGCATACATAGAAACCAAGGTATTAATGTGCAAAATGCCATATAAATATATTGCCCCTTAAAAAAACATAGTAGCAATAGCTTTGCATCAGGTGGTAGGAATCCCAGACTTCAGTGGTTCCTATGCTAATTCTGCCTGAAGAAATACAAAAACAGGAGCTAAAATCTTTTAGCTAATGTAGAACACTGATGGCTTGCTTTTCTTTGTTTTCAGGAAAGGCTAAAAATGTTCCTCTATTTAAGGATATTCTTGTATTTTGTAGTCATAAAATGGGTAAAAAGGCAAATGACAAGCACCCAAATAAAGGGGTGGAAGTAAGCACAGAAAACTAACATTCTTTTCAGAAAATGAACACTGTGGTTAAAATAAAGCACTTGAATATGCTGTGCCACAGCCATCATTACCAACATGCTCATTAGCATTAAATTAACTTGGACATGAAATATCAGGATGTAAATTACAGCAGATGATGCTGTGAAAATGTAAGAAATTACTGTTATTTGCCAGTAATTCAACAAACAAAAGCAAATTCTGTTTATCACATGTAAACTCCAATACTGTGTGAGTGTTTTGGGTTTTAACTAAAGTCAACTAACAAAAACAAACAATGTAACAAAATGGTCAATTTGACACTCACCTTAGATGCGGTACTGCTTGTGTTGGACACTAATTACATCAATGATCAAATCCAGGCAGCAATTCAATCAAAATACTAGACTCAGTTTTACATAAGTAATTCTAATTTTTAGCAGAAACAATGTTCAATTACTTTCAATTAGATCTTTGCTCTTTTCCCCCAAAGACCTGAATTGTAACATTTTCCAGGTTCTTTAAGGTTTCATTTTAGCATTCTCTGCAAAGTAACCACATCACTAAGATCAAAAACACATTTTCTATAGCCTAAATACTTTGTAGCACATCCATATATTGACTTACACTGCAGAGGTCAGATATTTCATAGTAACTTAAAATTCTGCATATCCTTCTCATCCGTGACAGGGTATTTCATGAGCTGAAGCCTGCACAGCATTCAGAGCCATCCCAACACCCACACCAAATGCTCAGTCAGAGCAGGCAGGTGGCAATAATTAGAATGAAGATAAGCTGAGGTGACACAAGAGAGCACATCAATTACTGCCTGTCACTCAGCCCAGGGAGCATCTCAGAAGATGGACTGATACCACTCTATCAGTCCCTATTATATTCAGCTTTTCTCTCCTTCATTTCCTCAAAATGGAAGGTCACCACAACACCATTTTTTAATACAAGTATTATTTTTAATAAATATTCACTGTAGGTACAATACAAACTGATGTTTGGCTACATCTCACAGGCAGAATATTAATAATACTTTTTTCCAAAAAGTAGGTCACGTGGGAGCAGTGGGAATGAACAGTTCTGTTAGAGTAAGAGAGGTGATTCCAGAATCATTTGATAAGGTTTGTTTTCCTATATAATTTTTATATTTATATTTTATATTCATATACACACAAATGTATCTAAATCTATTTCTCCATCTTGAGAAATAAGTAGAGACACTGTATGTAAACTCCTTAAGGGTAAGAGCAAATACACTCCCAAGCACACACCTTAGTGCTGAGTTACCAGCAAGAAGTTAAAACAAACTAAACTCAAATTTTGAAATCTTGAAAATTCTCACAGAACAAATTTGCCATCCCTTCCCTCTCTGCTGCCCATCCTACAAACAGTCAAAGAATTCATGTCATCTATGATCCTATGAACTGCTTTACAACTAAGTAATTTTTGTATCAGTTTTAAGATGTTTCTACACCATCATTTTTTCTATATGATTTTATAATTTAATTGTCCAAATGTATTTTTGCCTTTAAATAAAAACAAAGTAAAATTAAACTCTGGCTTTAGACTACCAAACTACCTTACTACATGATTACAAAAAACCCAACCCAGTTGGATGGATACACATCATGCAGTCTGTAAAAACCCACAGCCATCCTTCCTTCTCGTGGTGCTGCAGCAACTAAGGCTCAAGGTACAGGACAGGGAACTGGTCATTTCTAAAACCCTTTAGACAGCAACTGTGCACAGACATAATCAAGTTTTGCTTCCATAAAATAGATGGAGGTTAAGAGAACCATGACTAAGACATTTTTCCTCACCTTTCAACCTGGACTTCAAAAACTGCCTTTTAAATTCAGACAGTTATTGAATATAGTCAATTTTCAAGCAACTGCATTTAGTGGAAAATGGTCTGACCCCCATCAGAGCAGATGGTTGGTGCAGTCACTAATCTGACCGACGAAGATTCACCATCCTTTTTTGCACATCTTCCTCTTCCATCAGACAGAGGGGTCACAAGTGCACACCACCTCTTCACTGTTCTATCCTCCAATAACACTTTCACAGCCAATATAATTGCTTGTGTTAACTGGCAGTGCAAAACCTCCCCACAAGCAATAGATAAGGTCTGTGAAATTCAGTATGTTCAAAAATATTTTTATTTGCTACTCAGTGACCATTCTCCCAGGATAACAAAAAGAGGCAAGGAACAGCAGGAAGACCCTGAAAGCCACTCCTGGCTTGCAAACACTCATCTGCTGAACACCCCTCAGCCCCCCATACTCAACATGCTTTGTGCTGGGCTGACAGCAAAAGGCTTGCAGGTAATTTCAGAGGGGATCACTCATTATACTCTGCCTCAGAGATACAGTGCTGTGTAGAACTCACAGCAGAAAAGATTGGATGTATTCATATCCCTTGGGACAAACAGAGCCATCTCCTGCAGTGGCATACCCTGTGTCATAGGAATTCCAGTACCTGTAGCTCTATATTACTAGTGAATCATTTCAAAGATTAGAAATAGAAACCTTTTACATGCTTGTACACAATTACCCAATATTGTTATGAAATACTGACAGCTGAACACTGCTCATCTCACAGAAAAAAAATCCTCTTCTTTCAAAATTAAACCAATAATTTCTTCTATAGCACATAATAATTTCATTTCATCTGTGTGTGCATTCCACCTATTGCCTTTCAATCAATCGTTCAAAACCTATTTTATGGAAGAAAAGACAGAGCTGAAATGCTTTATCTTCCTGAGCAATATATAGTCAAGAACCTGATGTGCCAACCGTAGGAAGCCAATGAGTGTGTGACACCTGACAGTGGTGAGCACCCACAGCAAGAGAAGAGGCAAGGAGGGAGCCAGTAAAGGGGCCTCACTGAAACAAGTCTCACTGAGAAGTACTTGGATTAATGGCTTTAATTGTATTTATCAAGATTTTTCTGTCTCTCCGAATAAAAACAGCATGTTGATGAAATCTGAGGAGCATGCTGGAATGCACCCTAAGCACCACCTTCCTTTCCAGGTACGCATCCTAGCAGCACGGTGGTGTCAGCAGTTTCACCCCACACACTTCACTCCCACAGGTGGCAGTGGGGAAGCACGTGGAACATCCAGCACAGCTGGAGAATTCCACAGAGGCAGGCAAGAGGCAGCAGCTGCCTGCAGAGCTCCACGCAGGGAAGCTGCTGTACAGTTTTGTCTTTCTGAACATCAGAGCCACAAAGTAAAGAGTGGTGTGAAATGAGCCCAGCTGCTCTGCTGGTCATGCTCTCTCTAGCTGCACACAATTAAGATTTTGAGTCACCATCACTATTTAAAATGAGAAATAAAAAGCCTGTAATGACATGTTTGCTTCAGCGCAAGGCATAACACAGATTTCTCTGCTTACAAATAAACTCCTGAATCAATTCATCTTGTTAAAAATTGATAAATACGCATTTCTAATAGTCATCAGCTTTCTGTTCAAGAAATAGAAATTGAGACTCTTATAAATAGGTTCTTCCTGTTTAACATCAAAACCAGGCTAATAACTGCACTTTCTGTACAAGGCACAATATGTAAAATTCCTTTGCAGCTAATTTTGGTTTTTTCCCTTTAGGTAAACAGTAATTGTGAAGCCACAACTGATTTAAGTCACCTGCATGTGTTAAAAATCTCACCACAGCCCTACACCTTTTCCCAGAAAAACAAAGGAACAGCATTCGATTTTCTCTCCACAGCTTCATACAGCAGATGGGAAGGCAAAGGGATGTGTCTGGAGGTGCAACATGTTATTTTGAAGTATCAGAGTTTATAGAAGTTAAGATACCCAGACTCTTTACACTTGGCTGAGCACTCCCAATGAACAGGACTGAAGCAGAAGTTAAATCTTCCAAAGTTAAATACACAAATAATTCTGGATTACAATAGCAGCAGTTGCTGGAGGAGATGTTTCCATGCCATTATCTCCAGCACAAGGAATTATATATTTAAGTCCTAATCAGAGTCTGCATTATCTTGTCATTGCTAATTCACAACAAACTTCACTGCTGCGTTTAACAACTGGAACAGTCTCAGAACACCAGGTCAGAATTGGCAGTGAACAAAAGCTTTTCTCATAGTTGCCCCACACCAATGGTCAGGGTTTATTGCCAAAATTGAAACATAGGCATGTAAGCACATTACAGTATGAAGCACATACACAGACAGGCTCACAAATGCAGGTATTGTCTGGTTATGTACAGGGCACACACTGCTCAGATGTGCTGTTTGATATTGTATTTAGATTTATATGCTCCCCTCACAAATGGATCTGCCCCAATGATCTTCACACACCCTGTGAAAACGAAGGAGGTACCACTAACCCTACTTTACTGAAACGTTTAATGGCTTGCCCCAGGTCACACAGGAAATCTGTCGTGGCAAAGCAGAGAATGGCTCTCCTGGGATCTCTGAAATCCCATCTCAATATTCTGGCCACATTGCCACCCGTCCTCAGCCGTACTTAATACGACTAAATTACTGATGGCAACAAATAGCAGAATCTGACTTTCAGATGAGCTGATTTGTACAATGAGTCAATCCATAACTTTTGTCTCCTCCAGACACTTAGATCGATGGGCTGTATGCCCAGCACGTTATAATAACCCTGAAAAGCTTTTGGCTCAGCCTGCAAACACATTAGCATTAACTTAAATCTGCTGCTTTGTTTACTATACGAGATATCTGCTTGTGCTCTATGCCCAAGCGATACCAATTAAAGAGACCCAAATACAGAGCTCACAGACCAGTACAAGACTAAAGCTACCCAATAACACAACATTCACTAAGTTTAAAATGGTGTTTATTCCTCCAAAGCACTATGGTCTGACAGTCACATTTTTCTTTTCCAGGCATGGACTTGTCATGATTTACATTCAGAACCTTTCCCAAAAAGCGATTCAGAAAGCATTGGAAACTGGCTCCCCTCCCACTGCTTCCAAAATGGATTAACATGACTCCAGCCTTGGATCCACAAGACTACAAATTACAATGAAGCCACCCTTGATTTAAGCTGTTGGAGAGCAGGACAGGAAAATCACCAAAAACTCTCTTTCAGCTCTTTAAACCCATTCATTACAGAGTCCACAGGGCCACATAGGTACCAGAGTAAATCACTCTGTGGGAGAGGACATCACCCAGTAACAAGAGGCTTTTCTTATTTCCTCAGAGGTACAAATGTAGCAGGGCCAGGAGGGGTCTAATTACTCTCAGAACACCCAAGGAGCGCTGGAAGTGATAATTTATTGACCATATCAATGTAGCTTAGTGCACAGAATGAAAAGACAAGTCAAGGATTGTATCCGGACCACTGAAATGCCCACAGCTTGCCAGGGCAGGCAGAGTGATGCAAGCCAACAAAGTAATCCGGCAAAACACTAAGCCAGATTTATAATAAACCCATACTTGGCTTTTTACTGAGTTTTGGCAAAATAAGAAAAAGGTAAGACTTGAATTTTATTTTTAAACATTCAGAAACAAATTTGGAAATGTGTACTTGGATAGCCTGCTGAAATCCAGAGTCCCTAATTATCCAGATGGGCAGCTAGGGAGCCAATCCAAAAATCTACCTGGGTCAGCAGAGAGCTTTTTATCAATGGCAGTGGCCACCAGGTGAAGCCCTGGAACACCAGTGCTAACCTGACCAGTACTGGCTTAGCTTTAACTCAAGCAACAACTACCATCGAGTGCCAACATCTGTGCATCTCTGCCCACTTGTAAGCACAGACATTGGAAATGACATCGATACACAGTGCACCAAAATCCAACAGAATGCCAAAAAAACTTATTAAAAGTGTTTCCTTGCTCTTCCATACCAGCCCACTCTTCCATCCTGAGCTACCAAAAAAAGAGTAAAGGTTTCTGAGTGAAAAGTGCAACAGATTCACAAACACATTTTCCAGCAGCTACAACATCCTACTCTCCAGTAACACCTCCACAAAGCTCAAGCCCATTTTGCAGAAAAATGAGAAAAACAAACAGCAGCAGGGGAATTTCACAGACATGACCCCATCCATGTACAGTGACTCATGGCTGCTTAAGCATGTTCTTAGAATGGATTTTCACTCCTCAGCACCCTAACAAAACCAAAAATAGACTAAAATAGCTAAGACTGAAATGGGAAAGATGAATTAGCATCTCTGCTATCTCCTTTTCCCCTCACCTGTATGAAAAGATAGGAAGCTGGGAGCAAAAGCAGAGGTTAAATCAATCTGCTTTTTGAAGAGGTGACACACCCAAGGGCCTTAGTCAAGGCTCCATCCTTGGCTCCTGCACAGTCAGTCTGTGCACTGCTGCCAATGGAGCCTGGAAATCGTTTGGTGGAGCAGCAGACATGAACAGTCTCTACATTCAGCTGTTTAGTATCAGAAATGCTCGCTAGTGTTGCTTGATTATATCATGAGGGAAAATTGAATAGGAAACAAGGATTTAACATGCATGTCATAGTCAGGCTTCTCGAGGAGAAAGAAAAGGAAGGGAGAAAACCTCAGGAACTGAGGACATTTTGCTTCCCCTGAGCCCATATTCATTCAAAGAGAAGAACCAGAAACCCTGACAATATCATCTAGCAATCCCCTCCCATCACATCGAAGGTAAAATTTTTCTGGACAGCTCTTTACAGAGGATACAGAAAAAAAATGACCAATCTCCCTCTGCCTCTTTTCACTTGGCATGATGATCCTTCTCACCCGAGGACTGCAGAAAGGCAGAGTTTGCACAGCTGAGAGGCAAGCCCCCCTCCCATGCAGCTCTTCCACAGATGCAGCAAGAACACCTGTGCCTACCAGCGTTACACGGCTGTGGGATGGCACAGAAAATTGTCTCTGCACCCAGCAATACCAACGGGGGCTTCCTACCCGGTCCTGTCATCTGCCTAACACGTTACTTGGACAGAAGGCAGACTTCCTGCTTCTGCTGGAAAAAATAAATTTCATTATTCCTACCTAATATTTACATTTTAACAGCTCCATACGGAGGACAAGCTCTGCAGCTGCCATTGACAAATACCGATGGGAAAAAGAAAAACCACAAAACCCCACCACCCCAGCCACGAACCAGGAGCGCCTTGCACGGGCTCACGGATGGACAGGGACCCCGGGTAACTTACTGCCGGGTGTATTCCTTCCTCAGCGTCGCGTTCCTGCAACCGCCCGTCACAGCGCCGGTGCTGCCGCAAGCCGCGGGCGCTGCCAGCCGCCCCCCGCCTGTGACAGCGCCGAGCAGGGAGCCCTCCCTCTCCCCTCCGTCCTCTCCCGGTATGTCCAAGCTGGCTCACGCCAGCTCTGGAACACGAGCACGCAGGACGGCACGGAGCCCGCTGCTGCCCCCGCCGGGCGGTGGCGACAGGCGGGACACCCGCCCACTCGCCGTGACACCCGTAGGAGCGGCCTCGGCCCCGCGCCGCCCCTCGGCCGGCTGAACCTGCGTGGGCACCCTCGCCAGGGGCGGGCAGGGGAGCCACAGCCTCTGGCAGACTACGCGCACACACCGCTGTGCTTTGTTCCGCCACTCCCCTCCTCCCCCAGCAATGGACAGAGCGTACAGCTGGGACAGGGGCTGGCGAGTTACGGGTGAGCCAAACACAGCAGCCGTGCTGGGAGCAGGGAAAAGGGGAAACCAAGCTAAGCAGGTGCTTCCAAACAGCTTTGGAACCGCAATGAGGCCAGCAAACAGGGCTAGTTTTGTCTAAAGACATCTCATTTTGCTTTACTGCTGCATGATCATGTACTTCTGAGACTACAGCTATGCTAAAATAATCGTGGAACCACCGAATGGCTTAGGTTGGAAGGGATCTTATAGATCATCTCTTCCAACACCCCTGCCATGGGCAAGGACACCTGCCACTAGACCAGGCTTCCTCAAGCCCTGACCAACCTGGCCTTGGACGCTTTCAGGGACAGAGCAGCCACAGATTCTCTGGGCAACCTGGTCCTCCGTCTGGCCCCAACCAGGTCCTCACCACCCTCACAGCCAAGAATTTCTTCCTAATATCCAACATAACTCAGCCTTCTGTCTGCTCACGCCATGCCCTTGTGACAAGTCTCTCTCCAGCTCTCTTGGAGCTCCTTTAGGTACTGGAAGGTCTCCCCAGAGCATTCTCTTCTCCAGGCAGAACAACCTGTTTGAACTACAAAGCTGGAGTGAGGAATTAAGTCTAAGCCAGTACTCCCAGGAATATCCAAAGGCAAAACCCTTTGAGAGAACAAGGGCCAGAAGGAAAGGCATGCCATGGCATAGGGCTGGCAGAGAGCAAACAGCATGTCAGCACCTCCAGGGGAATGCAGCACACAACACAGACCCCTGCTTCAACAGCTGCACATGGCTGGGCTCCGTGCTGACTCATGTGGGCTGACACATCCAACAACACAGGCCCTGTAAAGCTCAGAACACAGCAGCACTCAAAGTGCCACCTGGTTCAAATATTGCAGGTAACATCTCATTCTCCTCATCATCACTTCAAGTTTGATGCTTTTACAATATTAGCTTCCTCAGTGCAACATGGAGAACTCACAATGAGGGGCACCAGGTATTTTCCGTAGCAGTGCATTTGGCCAAAAAAAAAGCTCAGCAATTAAGCATACAAAATCTTGTAGTGCAAACACACGGATAGCAAAGCCTGAATTGTTTTCGCCATATAAGTTTAGATAATTTTAGTAAGAAAATATTAACGTGCACATCAAGAAGAAACACAGTCTTTGATGAGCTGCAAAAATCTGGGGATTGGGGTTAAAGGGAACAGGAAATATGAAGAAAGGCAAAAACAGAAAGAAGCTATTCTGTGAAGCTGTACACATTAGCTCTAAGTGCTGTCAGGAACCAACACTGAGAAAGATGCAGCAGTTCTCAATACCCCCAATTAAAACTGCAAATTAAGTTTAAAAATATAAAATCCAGCATAACTATCTTAACAGATCTCTTTCTGTACAACCTCTCCTCCCCTCAAATTAATTACGTTATGCTTCCACATCACTGGCACAAAATGACTAACATGACCTACAGCATCATTCTGAGACCAAAGCAAGCAGTGGTACAGCACACACAGCCCGGTGAGGCTGGGCACTCTGAATCCTGCAGCACAAACCACACACCAAGTGCAACGCCAAGGAAGTCGGGAATAAAGCAAGCTAGGAAATTGCTGCATTGAAATATGTGGCATGAAACATTCATTTGTTTTTCCCCATTCCACCTTCTCTCATTTTCCAGATACATCTAAGTTGTTTCATTCATAGCAAATGGAATCGATAAGGCTTTTAGTTCCGTCTGCATAAAGAGTTGAGCATAATACCGCACCCACTTCAAATCTAACTCCTTCCGGAATTTCACAGAAACAAATCCCAAGTGTAAAAACAACTCTGGAGCAGGACCAGCACAGCCATAGAGGAGGGTTTTTTAATAAGCAAATAGACATCTATCACATGCATTGGAGCTCTGGGGAGGATGAGGAAAGCAGCAATATTTCAATGCTGCTTAGTGAATTGGGTGTCAAAGCAGCTCTTAGGAGGAGTAGGTCATTTCACTAATTAAAGCTGTTCTTCCATGTTTCATTTTCTGACATTTCAGCAGTCCTGCTGCCTTGCCACGGGCAGAATGGAACATGCCACTGAGCTCAAGCCAGAGACTGATCACTGGTGACTCAGCTCAAATTAAAAATACACAAATAAAAAGCGAAACAGACAGGTTACTACCCAAAGATGCATCCATGTCCGCTGAGCTTCAGAACGTCTTGTCCAACATGGAGCTAAACTACCTTTCTTACACCACAACATAACTAACAAAAAGGAGTGGCCAAAACAACCTGTCATCAACCCAGAACAAGGAGGTTTCTCCTGCTAGGAATGTTTCAAGTATTTCACCATTAAACAAGTTCCATGCACAGCAACAGGCTACTGAAGAAAAATATTCTCTCCAGCACCAATCCCTTCAGAACTAAGTTCACAAATGCCAGCTTATGAGAAAAGCCCTTCCTGCACTGTCTCCCAAATCACTAAAGGAAGGACAATTGACACCTGCCAGGCAGAGCAAGCCACAGAGCAGCAGTTGCCAAATGCCATTAGCTCAGGGCTACAGAACAGCTGTTGACTACTGGAGAGCAGAGCCTCCAGTTTCAAAGGCAACACGGTTAATCTGGGGGTTTTTAAGTTGTGCTCTCCATGGTAGTTACTTCTTGAAGGTAACAGGAACAGTGAGCCTGGAGATGCCTCCCAAAAGGAGCTGCTCCTAAAGGGGTGGACCAGAAATTTTACACAAGCAGATCCATATTCCTCCCAGGAGAGGCTTCACCTGCAGAAAGGGCAAGACTGTATCTACCCACAGATTTCGGTCTCCACCTTAGCTATCCACCACTAATGCCACTAAACCCTACAGAATCACTTTGACCAAGGAATGGGAAAAGGGGAAACAATGCAATTGTTCTACACACTTTCTGTTTTTCTTCATTGTTGTTTGCTCTCCCCTTCCTTCCCCTCAAAGCCTTACTGGTAAGAGAATCTAACTTCGTTTACAGAGTAGGCAAAAGGAAGCTCTGTGGTATTTGTTCATTTCCAGCGTTATGTCTCCCTAATTAAATTTCTGTGCATCTCTGTTCAGCGTTAAGGCCATAAGTGAAGGAGTTCAGCCACCAGCATGAGCCAACCTAAGATTTTTCCAAAGCTCAGGACAGAAACACACAGCTTTCCAACAAACCTAACAATTCCCTGGGGAGCTGGAACCACAGCAGGCAGCTTCTGTCTGCATTCCCAGAGATGACCACACTGTAATCCTTACACAAGCACAGATCCACAGACTGGATCTACTCTACAGCATGCAGCAAAACTTAGATTCTGATTTTTCCCCTGAGAGAAATTGTAGTCTTATCACATCAATTCATCATACAGCCTGTGGAAATCAGAGCTACAGTGTTCACTCACTGAGATAACAAAATCTGCTATAAAGCACAAACTTGGAAAAATCACATTTTTCCTAATTGAGTACAACCTTTCCTCAGGCTTTCAGCTACCCCCAAGGAATGCTTACTATCTTCTGGAATTAAACTCACTGCAGAAGCCTTTGGAGTGTGACAAAGAGCTGCTTATTCCTGCACACAGGCTGTGCTCAAACCAAACTTACTCAAAATACTTTTCCCATTGCACCTGAGAGATGGCTGGGGAGACAGTGTGTGAAGGAAAATGAGCAGAGCCTCAAGTCAAAGAATAAGATGCTGGCAGAAGGCAATGAGAACAAGGAGGATTTTCATCATGTCTCCTTTTTCTATGTGAAAATAAAAAGAGTTCTGGGTATTGAGATACACCCCCTCAGCCTACGGATGAATTGGGGCTTCTAAACTGTCAAAAGTTTCTTGTTAAACAGCAACAATTAAAAACAAAAACAACCTTAGCTCACCATATATTTTAATGGCACTGTCCTTGAGGTGCAATAGGAAGGCAAACTCGTTTCCTGACAGCCTGACTCAGTCTAATGGACTTGGAGGCTGCAGTTTTTCCACTCCTCCTAATGACTTGTTGCACTGGAGATGAGTGCTCTGCGTACAGCAATGCCATCTTCTGGCACAGTTCCTGTGAGAAAGGCCACTTGCTGAATGCCACTAGAAGAAAGCTCCTGTTTCGGGAAAGCAGAAACTCAGACTCCACAATAAATCTCGACTATTTCCCCTCTCCACTGTCCTTGCTACTGGGCTCTAATTGTTCAAGGGCGTGGAGCGAGGCAGCGGGAGCACACACAGTGTGTGGCTGTAGGAGCAAACGCGCTCAAGTGCCTCCTAAAGGCGTGCCAAGTACAGCGCTGAGAGCGAGCATTTACAGGCTGAAAACAGGGATGAGTTCAAAGCCCGTCAATGGAGGAGTCTGGCAGGAAGGGCAAGCAGTCACCCAGAGCCAACTTTGCATATCCCTGGGAAAATCAGCAAACATTTCACACGTCTGACTTTTTAACCTGTGTATTCCCAGACAGAAAATCTATACTAGGCAAAAGCAAAGATTGAAAACACGCGCTATTTACACTGAAGAAACAAACACAGGTTGGCAATCCATGACTTCCTCACCATTCTCACTTGCTTCTGAAGAATGTGCATTTGGCCTATGGAGGTGTACTAGGACAGTTTCAGGATAAAAGATTCACCACTAAATTCAATACCTATGCTTCTTTTTTTGCCCCCCAAAGTTTGCAAGGTTCATGCTACAACCATGTATTGAGAGCACAGATTTTAGACTGAGAAAAGCAGATCTTCAGTAGTTCTGGTCTGAAATAATACCTAAGAAGAAACAACACTGTGGAATTTCCTATCTGCTGTGTCATTTGATACCAGAAGACCTCCCTGGGAATCAGATACACTGCAGAGGTGCTAACCTGGCAATCTCAGCCAAAACAGCCCATGCTCTGCTGCTTCTAAGATAGCCACAGCAGTGAGATGATGATCAGTCAATTGCAGTTGATTCCTTTTCCTCTCTGACATTTTCATTCTGCAACTCATCCCGAAACCTCAAAAAATACTTTGCAACACCCATAAAAGCCCAATTCCGTTGTCACCCAATCAATGAAAAAATTAATTAAAGGAATTGGGTTTTGTCACTGCAATCAGCCACTCTGGTTCTCAGATATTTGCTCATTTAAAAAGTATCCCCTTCACATACTTATTTAATAAAGGAAGAGCATATTTTAAATGTTTACACTTTCATGTTTTGGGCTGTAATTTGTCAGACAAAGCTGAAAGTGTTCTGCTTTCATTTCCAATTACTTTGATGCCTTCTATTGTTTTTTCCTTTTCTTCTTTCCCACTGGTAGTTTTGTTTACCTCTTCTCTCTCCCGTGTATCTTTCAATTCCCATAAAAAGGAGCCTTCCCCAACCTCTGTGTACAAAGATTAGCCTCTTTTGCTCTAAGTTAAATGCAGTTTTTACAGAGGGCCCCCTCTGTGAAGAGTATTGCCTTCCTCAACGCTTGTAATTTATCTCTCAACAAACGGTTTGTGGAAAAAAAAAAAGGCAACAAGAAAGCATTTATTTTAGAGAAAAGTTTACCAGCTACTCTTTCAAAAAGAATGTGATAGGGTTTGGACCTGAAAGAAGATACATGACAAATGCCACCAAAACAGCTTTCAGAGCCCTTCAAGTCCTGGATTTATGCCTTATGCTGGTGAACGGTTAACTGGCTGTCACATCAAAGGTGTCAATTTATTTAAACCCTAACATTTCAGTCTGAGTTTGCAGTGCTGCTGCTCACAAAAGCCAGGTTTGTTTTAATATCAGTTTTAAAGGACAGCCACTTTGTAAAACCAGACTGTCTCAATCTGTCAGCATCTTGGCTTGGCATGACTCAAGGCTGTGCCCTGACAAAAACACCTTCCAGTCCACACTGCTAAAGCATTAGAAGGAAATAAGAGGAGGAAATGCAGCTTTGCAGCCTCTAGGAGATGCCTGAATTATTTGAACAACATTAAAGTTGCAACATGAGCTGCATCTTAAGAAAATGTGTATGGGAAATGTCTGTCTGAAATGAATTCATAGGTAACTAACAAAGAGAAAGCTCCAACTGCTTCCCATAATAAAGTTGTGTCTAAATGCTCTTATTCCCATAGATTCCCATTGGAGCAAGGTCAACAGAGATATGCTCTGTCCTCTCAACAATGCTTGTTAGTTGACAATAATTTGCTATCAGAAATTTTATGTCTCATCTTTGACAATTTTGAATATGTGCAGAGGAAAATGCTTTGATCAGGCTCTCTGCTGACATTTTGGATGAAAGAAGGGACACATGTATGGAGGCCTGGTCTACAGTTCAAGTGCATTTTCCCAAAACTGTTTTGATTTATCTGGTAAACCATTCTATAAAAAGCAGCCAGGAAGGCACTTCCAAGAAAACAACACTATTACTGGAAATATCTTTGGTTAAATAGAACTGACCCTCTGGACACATTTACATAACAACCACTAACACTGGCCCAACTTATGCAGTAAATAGAACGAGCAGGCAACCACAGTCACTCAAAACATGAGGCTGAAGAGCTGACACAGGTTTGGGTTTAAGGCCCTTCCAGCCAAGCATCCTGTTTATTTCTCTCTGTGGGGGAGACCAATCATTCAAAATAATATTGCTTGGGACTTGCTGCACAAATTCTCAATCACTGCATAATTTTGCTTTTTAAGAGCATTTGAATGCTGAGGTGTGGCAATCACCAAGGAATGCAGCAAACAGCACAGTTATGTCTAGAAAATACACAAAAGCTGTGGAATCAGCAATATCCCCAACAGGGCAGCTGACATGAAAATGGTGCTACTGACATTTTGGAAGCTGCATATTTATTTTTCTTACACAGCTATAAATTACTGGCTTAAAGCTACTTCAGTATCTCAGTTATTTATGCATCAATACATATGATAGCAGGATGAAAAGCTCATTTTTCTAATCTTACCATTCCATCTCACCTTGAAGTTAACCACGCTTCCAATACAACTGTACCTGCAAGCAGTTGATAATCCAGCAGGGAATTCCAGAGGCGAGGATACAAACTCTAATGGCTGGGTGCAGATGTTTGAAAGCAAAAGCTCTATCCTTACCTCAGCTCTAGCAACTTTCCTCTGTGTGAGCAAACAGCAGGCTGCCTGACAAGCTTTTGCAGACACATATGAAATCAAAGTCTGGTCTCCAATAGGTTTAAACTCATCCTCTCACAAGATGAAAAAGTACCAACAATGAAGAACATGTTACTAATTTCAACATCTCATTAGCTGAGAGTTCTTGCCAGGTTTATTAACAGGTTAACCTTTGCTGGCTCTGGCAAACCTACCGTAAATGAGGATTTCCAATATGCAACACATGAAAAAATGTAGGAAATACAAACCAAATTGAATTAAAAAGCACTTAGGGCCAAATGTAACAATTCTGCAGCTCAGGGGCTGAACACAGTGGGCTTTTTTCCTACTGGGCTCTCTCTTCAGAGAGCATCCAACTGCACAAACCAGGCAATCTTGCACTTGTGCCTAGAGGACTCTTGAGCCAGTGCAGATGCTTAACCAGAGTCCTTTCTTTGCAAGGGCATTTAAAAACCTGAGGAAGGCACAGGGGACAGTGTGATACAAACACATTTGTACACAGGATATCTCCAATGCGTACGCTGTTCAAATATTTGGCTACTTACATGACTTTTCTTCTAAAGTTCATGCATCTGGGTAAACATGAGCATTTCCCATGTCTACTGGTGTCCAAATTCCTCATGAGCAATCCCAACAATGTAAATTTGGAGTTGGAATTGAAATATTTGTCTTGTCAACTAACACACACCAGCACCAGTGTTTGTGTCTGGCAGTACAGTCAAACAGAGGGCTCTGATGGCACCACCAAGGTTGGTGGCTGGTTTTAACAGTTGTAGGGGTTTTTCCCCCCATATTCAGAGAACATGAACACCAACTGGTCTTTAATCCCTGCACTTTGAAAATTCAAGTAAACCAAACCGAGGCAACTCTCTGAAGCTTACATTTGGGGTCACAGATGGTGTAGCTGCAGCTCCACATCACGTTTCAGAGCTGGTTTGACACTGTTTTCTTTGGAGCAGGAACTCGATGCCAGCTGAGCAGAGCACTTGTCAGGTAAAACAGGATTTCTGGATGTTCCTTTCTCAAGGAGGTGAGACATGAGTGTTCATGGCAGGGAATCATGATTGATGACAACTCATCTCAAAAACCTGAGAGACTTCTTAATTTTATTTTTTTTTTTTAACTGACATAGATGCTGATCTGCCCTTTTAAAACTGACTTTTGTTGTGTCTCCTATTGTGGGTGATATAGACAAATAAAAATCAAGACATGATTAACTTTACCAGCAATTTGTCATTTACACTTAGAGAACAGAAGATTCCCACCTGATACCTTGTTTGCAGCTGTTATGGACATCAGTGTGAAATTTTCACGTGAATATTCCAGCTTCACAGTCCAACGACTAGTGTAATGTAACCAATACATCGGGATGCTACACTGTTCTCACTTTTGCCAGCGCCCTTAAGAGAGATATTTAGTTACAAGCAAGAGACACAATTACATTTGCACAGGTTTTCCATCCACAGGAGGGATACAAAACCAACATTAAATGCCAAGTGCAAATCCTTGCCCACTATGTATGTGTTAGAAAATAAGGATTTCTCCAAATGTGTACTGATTCCTATATGCATGTTTATGTTCATCTAAATTTGATACTTATATTGCATAAATTATATAAATTATACATTAAATGGGCTCTGAGTGAAATACAGCATCATTAACATAATTAAAAATGCAAGAAAGTGTTACCTTTTATAGTTATTCCGTGGCTTCCACCGGATCTTAAGTATAAAAAAATCAATGGCTCAGCTGTCATAATCTATGTTACCATGGTAAGTGTTCTGCCATACATAACTCCATCTGCCTACAAACAGGGACCAAAAATACATATTTGTGTCATCTCTAAAGAAGATTTCTTTTTCATTACTATATCAAAGAAAACACATTTTATATTGGTAACTGCATTTAGGTCAGGGTTATTTTATCACAAGTAGAGTCAATATGCCAATTACAGATATCAAGAATTTAAGCAGCATTCTAGAAACCACCCATTTATTGTAAGACATTTTTGCTGTCTTTGATTGCTCAATACTTACTTTTCCTGCTCTAACCCTTTGAGCTTCCTGCAATATGAAAATGTTTCTTTGGAATGTAGCTTAAGCCAATATATTCCTATTTTTTTCTTCCAGGTGAATGTGTCACCAAGTGCTACTCTAGCTCTCCCACAGGAGAAATAAGTCTAGAGGGGTCACTGCAGTTTCTTTACAAAGTCTGTGGCAGATATTCTGCTGGTAGATCTGTAAAAACCATATATTGCCACAGCAAAAGGAGCTCATGTAAACCTTCAATTATCTTTGGAAAAAAGCAGAATTCTCTTTGGAATAAGGTTTGAAACAGTCTTTTTTACAACACTGGACATTCTATATGTGAGCAACTGTGTCAAGTACAAAACAATTTCTCTTGGGAATTGTTGAACAACGACAGTACATATTCTGCAACAATGAGTCACTGTGCACTTACCGATTAATTCCTCAGGTTGCATGTACAAGCATTAGAAACCCCACTTAAAACCCATCTGAACTAAAAATGAGACAAAATGGGTATTGACACAGTATTATCTCTCCAACCTCTTAGACACATTCAGTTTACATCAAGATGTGTGTTGCAACATTAGTTCACTTATTCTAAATAATCACTGGCAGCGCATTCCAGAAGTGGAACTTAACAAGTATTAAAAACCTGTTCTTTACACAGACCTGAAGTTGGCTGCCCTTAAGTGAATATGGATTTTGTTACTTCTGCAGAAGTAGCACAGACTAAATAAGGGATTTCAAGCTGCAGCTGAAACTAAGGTGACCAACTCCCTCAAACCTTTGTTGAACAGCAGCAGGACTGGGCAGATAATTGCATTATGGTCTGGGGTTGGTTTGTCATAGCAACAGTATTGTAGGAAGCTGAAGGGTTCACTAGGAGCTTGTTTTTACAAAACATGGCATTTCTAGGATTTCAAATTGATAGATCATAATTAGGATCACAGTCATCATGACATTCTATTACTCATTTTGAAAAATGCCCACAATGATGTTGCTCATCAGCTTACTCTGAAATCAATCTCTAATCTGCAAAACCTTGATGGAAAGGAAAAGAGAAATCACAGATGCAGTCATACTCTGAGGGGAAATTGCTACAGGGAAGAGAGAAGCATGCTGCACTTATACACCCCAAAGCTCCCACAGACACCACTCAAATTAAAGCTCCATAGGACAGCAGTGGTGGAGACTGGCTTTGCTCAGCTTCCAAATGCCTCAAAGGACAGATCCTCCAAGAGTTTTAAATAACTTTCCCTTTGCAGAACAGGAAAAGGTGAGCAGCTGCCCTTCAGATGTGGGAGGCAGCTCCAGGTAAAGGTCTGGGTCTGTGTGCACCCCTCCAAAAGGGGCACAGCGAGAAGCAGCCCGACAGGTGCACAGAATACCAAACTATGTTTAGTTGCAGCAAAGGCTGTGTCAGGTCACATTACAGATAACCAGAGCTTTCTTCCACCCCCAGCACCACTCTTGGAGATGCCAAGGTTTGCCCTCACCTCTGTATTGAATCATCAGCAATCTGGAGTTTTCAAAAATATCATTGCAAAGGAGACCCTGGTTTTGTCAAGTGTTGAAGGGTTTCATCAAGGGAGCAGCCACAGCTTCAACATGAGCTCAAACATGAGTGCCAAGACCAGAAGGAACTAAACCACCTGCCAGGAGCAGTCTTAGTTTGGGGGATAAGAGGTTACCACTCATTAGCCCATGCTGAGTATGTAACTGATTAAGTAATTTCTTATTATAAAAACAGAGCACCAACTGATTTTCTGCAATGCCGGCACCTTGTACCAAATCTCACCACCACCTCCAAAACATGTCACACAAAATGCTTTGATACAGATTTCATACACATTTGCTTCACTAAATATAGACTCTCTCCTTCGAGCTGCACAAACAGAAGGGGAACTGGCAGCCACTGGAGCCAAAAAGGAGCTTTGCAGAGGTAATTTTACTTCTAAATATTTATACCTAACTCTTCTGGCTCCCTGCTTGCTCTGACTCACCCACCTGTCATTCTGAGAACCATAAGGATTCCACCTTGGTCATTTTTGTGTCACAGAAACTTAAGATCACCTGTTCTTCTCAGCTCCTTATTAAAATTAATAAATAATTTACTCTAATTGCATCCTTACAATTTCATAATTCCCATAAAAGCATTACTAAAAACCGAGTTTCTTGTGTGGGGCTTTTGCTTGTTTCAGCAAGTGATCCATTGGGATGATTAATATAAGTTTGCTGAATATGAAATTCCCCCTCTAATGGTGGAGTGACACACATAACAGCTTACTATTCCTGTAACAGGAATGAGATGAGTGCTCACATAGCAGGGATCTGGGCTCCTGCTCCAAAGACCTTCCTAAGCCATGCTAACTGTTAGCAAACAAATACACAAGGAATCTGTCAACTCACAACAGGCCATTGTGAAACTTCCAGCCTCAAATGTGCACGTTGCTTATGCAAGGCTTGGACCCAGCAGGTAGAAAGGCTGTTATCCACTGCTTTGAGCACTCTGTGACCCTCGGGAACAGCCTGTTCTCGCTCTCAGTGAAGTCTGAAGAAGGTTGTGCTGACACTTGGCATGGGTGGTAAAAATAGGACTGCAACAGCATCTTTTCATCAATTATTGTCATCTGACAAATCATGTGTGTGCTTGGACCCTGATAAAGAACCACAGTCGGGAAAACTCAAACCAGGTTCAGGAGTGTTCAGCTCTACTTTCTGGTTTTCAGGTATATCCCAACAGTGTCCATACCAAAAAAGCTTAAAATTGTTTGGAACATCCTCCTTGCCAAATACCAGCCAGCCAGGAGAGAGCAGAGAATGCACACCAAGACAACAAAGAACCCAGTAGGGATCCCAGGTAGAGCATTTCCAGTGCAAGCCTCCCACTGAGACAGAAATAGCCTCATTAAAGGGCAGGTCCAGATACAAGAATCTATTTATAGGCAATCTAAGCCCAAATTATCAGTGACATGCTCTGGATCTAAAAATTCCCCGAGTTTACAGTGTTACAGGAGCTGTACATGCAGCACGTGATGCCCGAGCGCTACGCTGGGCGAACCCACAGGCTTTGGCTTCCGTGCACGGCCCAGCTGCTGCTCCCGGCAGGAACTAAAACCGTCCTGAACCGAGGCCAGGCTATTCACATCCAGCCCAGGCTCCCAGAAAGCTTCTGTGCCACCACCAGAGCTCTACTCGTGCCTCTTCCCCTGGCAGCTGCCGCCACCCACGCTGGGCACAGATCAGAGGAAGGGCAGGCTCCGTCACCCAGCGCCGCTGGAGCCCGGCGCGCATTCCTGGGCGCAGCAGCAGCTGGGGGTCACGGGTCACTCACCGCTGGCAGCCATCCCACACCCCGAGGAGGGGGAAAGCCAGATTTTCCAAAGATAAAACTACAAACAAAAACGTCTCTGAGTACACTCACAAGAGCCTACAAAGGACACTTCAGAAGGGTTCTGCTCGTGGGATCCAAGAGCCGGTTACTAGCTTGGATCACATACCAAGCACTCCACAATTAATCGCAATGTTTATTTTTTCCTCTTGGAGTCGCTTATGTGGGAGTGCATTCGGGCAGAGGGGGTGTTTGTACTGTTTTTAACCCAAAGATTTTAGGTAAAAGCTATTTGTGATGGTACGGAGGAGCTGCAAAATGCAAACTGCCCCCAGTTTGCTATTTTCTGAATATACACCGATACATAAATAATCCAGAATTACTTTTTTTTTTTTTTTCTTTAGGAAAAACAGGAACCACAACATTTGGAAACACTGCAGAAGATGAATGAGGTCTGGACACCCTCCATCTTCCCAGAGGTAAGCTCATAAAACAACACTTCAGCCTCTGACCTAACATCAATGACAAGGGTATTTACAGCACTGTGTCACTCGCTCGAACCCAGCCAGTCTGAATGCTTGAAATACATTCCCATCCACCAGATGCCTGCAAGCATCCCATGGGATTCCAGTTCTGCCAAGACCTCTCACAACTTCTGGAAGATTGACAGGACTTTAGGTCGCACACCATTTCCTCACCTGAATCTGTGCCTCACACAATCCCACATGGGACAGTCTGTTTTCTACCCCAGAAACATCACCCTCAAACATCCAGATCATCTTCATAAATAAAGCTCAAATGGAGCAAGGGATGCATTTCATAAAGCTTTTCACCAGATTTCAGCAAGCACAGCTTTAATGCTAAAGGCAACACAAGTTGTGGGAACTCACCTTGGCTATAAGTGGTCAAAGCACCATTCAGAGAGAGCCCCTGCCCTGCCTCTGGTCAGCAGATTCATCTCCTGGAGCTGTGCTTTTATTTGCACCAGCACAACTAAACTCCAAGAGTTAACATGGCAAACACCCAACATGTGGTGCAGGGAGATGCTGCTGAATGAATCCTTGTTGCATAAACAAAGATTCCTTTAATATAGGAAGTCTGAACTGCCCCACGATATACTGTGCTCCTACTTCTCTTTAGGATCAGTCAAGTTCTGCAGATAAAATGCTTCCTGACCAGATGGCCAAACCAAACAAAAAAAAAAAAACAAAAAAACACAACAACAACAAAATCACTCTAACTAATTTTCTGTCCAGGACTACTTCTGACACTTGCAGCAACCAAAGTGCAGCTTTTGGTTTTGAAGCTCATAAGCAGAAATTTTTTCAGATTGTTTCAGTCAGGTGCACACAGCAAAGCTCTAGTTATCTGTGCATCAACAATGGATGTGGGATACAATCTGCTTTTCCCATCCAAGTTCATAAATCTCCAGCAGGTAATGAACAATTTCTAGCTCACACCCCCTCCCCTTTCCCTAAACACTTTCATTTTTTTGAATAGTTACATCTTGGGATCTGCATCCTGCTGGATACCACAGTTGTTTCTGTGTTCCCAGCTGACTCACCATCCCAGCAAGGACAACCAGCACTTCGGAAAGGATAAGAGGGCAAGAAAGGACAGCCATCAGAACAGAACATATTGTGTTTTCCCCACTCCATTAGTCAATTCCTTATTAACAGTTAACCAGGAGGATCCTACAAGCCATTTCCCAGTCAGTGTTTATAGAAAGAGAAGACTCCTTGTAGTTTCTGAGGTGGCCTCACACAGCACGTCACCCCAGAAATAAAGCCTAAAGTACTCTATAAAGAGTACTAAATAAATAAATATTTCATAATAAGACTTACATACAAACACATTATATGTTCGTGGTACAGTAGGACTCCAAAAAGCCCTCAAATAACTTCACAAAGGTCTCACCTCAACAAGCAACAAAGCTGCAGACATTAAGAGCAACAAGCTGTGTTCCCAGAAGACACATGTAGTGATCAGCATGGAAAAGCTCACAAAGGGATTTGAGGGTTGTGGACAATGTGGGCATTTTTGTACGTTGTCAGGCTTTTTACTTTCTCAGAAGAAGCGCAACTTCAGTATTTAACAGCTTAATGAGGAGATACTCTAGGGCAGGAGGCGAGCAGTCGCTACTTTTTATCAAAGCAACCCGCGCTATTTCTTTCCTCGCCCATCTCCAATCAGAAGAAGTGGCTGCAGCCTCACTGCAGCTCCCACAACAGGGCGGGCAGCCCCTTCCACCGCAACCCGAATGGCAAACAGCTCCGCCCCACACACACAAAATGGCGGACGGCCCACCCGCCCCACACAGAAAAAAGGCGGGAAGCCCCCTCCCCAGACAAAATGGCGGACAGGCGCCCCCTGTCCCACACCAAAAAAAAAATGGCGGACAGGCGCCCTCCCCAGACAAAATGGCGGACAGGGCCCCCGCCCCACATTAAAAAAGGCGGGAAGCTCCTGAGGCAAGGGGTGTCCCCAGCTGGGGCTTGTTAAAAGATGAAAAACAAGAAAAAAAAAAAGAGAGAAAGGAAAAAAAAAGAAAGAGAGGAAAAGGAAAAAAAAAAAAAGAAAGAGAGGAAAAGGAAAAAAAAAAAGAAAGAGAGGAAAAGGAAAAAAAAAAAGAAAGAGAGGAAAAGGAAAAAAAAAGAAAGAGAGGAAAAGGAAAAAAAAAAAGAGAGGAAAAGGAAAAAAAAGAGAGAGGAAAAGGAAAAAAAAGAGAGAGGAAAAGGAAAAAAAAGAGAGGAAAAGGAAAAAAAAGAGAGAGGAAAAGGAAAAAAAAAGAGAGAGGAAAAGGAAAAAAAAGAGAGAGAAAAAGGAAAAAAAAGAGAGAGGAAAAGGGGAAAAAAGGAGGAAGAGGGGAAAAAAGGAGGAAGAGGGGAAAAAAGGAGGAAGAGGGGAAAAAAGGAGGAAAAGGAAAAAAAAAAAGGAGGAAAAGGAAAAAAAAGGAGGAAAAGGAAAAAAAAAGGAGGAAAAGGGGAAAAAAAAAGGAGGAAAAGGGGAAAAAAAAAGGAGGAAAAGGGGAAAAAAAAAGGAGGAAAAGGGGAAAAAAAAAGGAGGAAAAGGGGAAAAAAAAAGGAGGAAAAGGGGAAAAAAAAAGGAGGAAAAGGGGAAAAAAAAAGGAGGAAAAGGGGAAAAAAAAAGGAGGAAAAGGGGAAAAAAAAGGAGGAAAAGGGGAAAAAAAAAGGAGGAAAAGGGGGAAAAAAAAGGAGGAAAAGGGGGAAAAAAGGAGGAAAAGGGGAAAAAAAGGAGGAAAAGAACCAAAAAAAAAGGAGGAAAAGAACCAAAAAAAAAGGAGGAAAAAGGAAAAAAAAGAACCCCAAACAGTCCAACAATCAAACCCTCTCCTCTTCCCTCAGGGTATAACCCCTATAACACAAAACGCCTGCTAACAAACTCCTCACCACAGCGTCTCTCAAACAGAAAAAAAGTAAAACTGTTACACTAACCATCACGGAATCACAGTCCTCACTTCCCAAGCATTTCTAACACAAACAAATATTACAAATAGAGGTTAAAAAGCAGAGCAGGCCGCGCTACCTGCGTGTCCCGGCAGGAGCCCGGCTGAGGCCTCGGACCCGCCGCGTATCCCGGCACGGAGCTCCCACACAACGAGCCACAGGTGCTGGAATTCACAGGCTGCCCCTTGGAAAGAAGGGGACCTATCCCCTTCTCCTTTTATATGCTCCGAGTGAGCCAGATTAATCGCAGGAGTTTCCCTTCTCACCTGAGCTGGCTACTCCGTTATTGCAAAGCCATCAGAACCAGCTGAAACTATTAACAAAATTAACTTAGCCTGCAAACCCATATCACGCACACCTGGATCCTGCTTTTCTTTCTGCCTTTTTTGTTCTGCTTTTCCACACTTTTTGGAAAGACCTAATTGGAATATGGGTTTAAAACTTTTCATTGTTCCCTTACACTGTAGGTTAGAACCTGGTAGCTCACACTAAAAGGGTTTTCATGCCTTAATTCTATTAGTTTGTAACTACTTGGTGCTTGGGTTTGCAACCCAAATAACACCATAGTACGGTAATTTTTATATGCTATCTCAGCACACATAGTCATTTACGCCCTAACTGTAATTACTTTTCCCTACATTAGGCTACATCTATTATGCAGCACGTTCATTATGTTTTATATTTCATCATTTCAATTCAGTGGGAAGACATTTTCTAGCATCCTTCTCCCTTTGATATGGCAGAGTTCAGTGGAATAGAAACTTTCAGTTTGATGGATGTTGGCTTTACCCAGTGCCATGCCTCCTAAGCGAGTCCCTCACTAGACTGATTTTTCAGCAAATTACTTCTAATTCTTTACAGTGGCAGAAGGTAAAATAAAAAATAAGCTTAAATCAAATCAAAGTTCCAAGAAACCTTGAAAACGTGGATTTCAAACAAACCAAATTTTTGAAATTATGGAACTAGAATCAGCACCAGCAAAGATGTGGAGGTGAGCAACATGCTGTCCAAAGCAAAGGCAGGCTGGGAGAGGCATCGGCCTAAATAACCCATGAAAGAGAAGCTTAAAATATCCTCGAGTCTTGCCAGCTGTTAGTAGGGGACAAAGTACATCCCACAGTAGGGAAAAACCTGGGCAGTGGATTAGAAAAGGCAGGAGCAAAGCAAAGCACAACAGTAGCATATGAACAGTCATTGTGGTTTGAACAACCTCTAAGAGTACAGTGGGATACAAGCTTACAGGGAAAAAAAAAAAGTTATCAAAGAGAGTATAAAAGAAACAAAAGTCAGCAGAGTTACAGAAAAACTCCTTGAGAAAGGAAAACAGAAATAAGAAAAATGGTTCCTGCAGTCCCACAGCAACTGAAGAAGTGATTTTAGTCAAGCTCTAGGAGCAGACTTCATACTGATTAACACACATCTATTGAGAGTTCATATAAGCTGACAGGATGGAAAACTAAGATTTGAGATGAATTGGATGGATTTGCAATACAGGGACTCTTGCCACGCAAACATCCCTGCAGAAGCAGAATGCCAGGAGCTCTGTTCTGCATTTCCACATGAAAAAAAAAAGAGCTGGAATAGGAAAAGGAGGACATTCAGGCATCATTTTAGAGTCAGGTGTTTTACCAAAAGAAAACTAGATGGAATAAAGGGATGTATAGAGGATCGATAGAGCATGACAGCAGGACAATTACCATGTGAGTGCTGTACATTGCTTGATGATAAGGAACTTCACCTGAGATCAGTTAAATTACTGTGGAAGACACTCCTGCACATTTTCTTTCCATATCAGATAATGGATTAGGATCATTGATTTATTCCTGCATGCTCAGAGGTGCAGAGGGAGAGCAGTACCCAAGTATTACCATGTTCCTATGCAAGACACTATTTGGCTTGCAAATTATATTCAAGTGAGTATATTTTTTATTGTGAGAAGTGCTTAAATTTCTTTTTGAGAAGCACAACACTGACAACTGGAAGGAAAAACAATGGAAATAATTCACTTGACTACTGCTAAGAGAAACAACCTCCATCCTATTTCAAATACAAGGGTTTCCATAGGGTCATTTACAATAGCTTGGTCTGTTATTTGGTGCATTCTTGATCAAGCTTTATATAACACACATCACTGGTATCTTGACTGCAGTACCTTTTACCTAAAGCCAAATTTAAATATAACAACACAGGTGTTGCAGGTAATATGCAGCTCTTGCTAAAACAGGTTCACAGATGTAAATATTACCCTTGGGTCTGCAAGTGCCCTCAATATATATTTCAAATAAAGGATACACTTAAAGATGTCTTAGATGAACTGAAAGACATAGTAAAAACTCCACAAATACCAACTTGTTTCAAACAGCTACTTCAGTGAGTCTTGCTCTCAGGCTGCAAGCCAGGACTAACCTCAAGGATCTCCCAAAGGCACCCATGTAACGGGAATTGAGCATGCTGCCAATATCAATTTTCATTCAGCATTATCACAACAAGTGCAATGTGATCACAAAAGTCAGCACAACAGTTCCAGACAGACATGTTCACTTCCCCTTTGTTTGTACTCTTCTCCCCTCCTAAGGGTGCAAGAAATGCTTGGTAACGTGGGAGGCCAGTAGTGATTTATAGGAAAACAAATTGACTTCTGCCAGTGCTGTGTTCTTTACCTTGGTCTGAAGAGGCTTTGGGAATTTATCCACGGAGTTCCCCACTCCTGTGAAGGTCACCCAGTAAGTTGTGTGTATGATGTCTTATCGAAGGGCAGCAAAAATTTAAATAAATAAATAAACAAATAAACACCAGACTATACCCCAACCGTCGTACAGAGAAACATGACCGATGAGTCATTCCTTTCTAAACGCAATTAAAAATAATTCTAAACATAGACTGGACAAAATGCAGAGGAAGACAGTAAAACAACCGTAGTAGTCAATTTTTTAATGAGCAATTTCTGCCTACTAATTCAGGATACTTGTTTCTTTCTCATGTAAAATGAATAACCCCGTGAGAAGTCAATTCAGAACACTCCGGAGAACGCAGCAGTCTGGGTTTGCTGCTGGATGTGCAGCAATAAATAATTGGTAACCTTGTGTTTCCCAGCTGCTGAGGAGCAAACCAAAGGTCTGAAACAAGGAGGATCACAGAAAAGGAGTTGTCTCCCAAGGACTTGAAGGATATTGCTCACCTGGTCTCAGTAAGCACACAAAGTTAGAGGCAAAGAGAAGCCGGTTTCAATGAGGATCCCCAGTGCTTGGGGCCCTCATCCCCAGCTCTTTCCTCCCCTACCTGGAACTTCCTTTCCATCCTCAGCACTTCTCACCTGTACTGCTGATCACACCTACTACAGGTTGCAATAAACTGGAGAGATCCCTGCTGGTCATTCACCCTCCTAAAACCAGACTTCAGGACTAAAATCACTTTTTCTTCTGGTTTCCAGCGGGGAACAGAACAGGAAGTGCCAGAATACTTGGGTCGAGGGGGCAGCTGTTCTTGTGCCATTTGCAGACAGAGTCATCAGCAAACCCACACAAAGGCCTTTTTGCTGGAGCTGCCCAGCCCAAATTCCCAGCGTGTAAAAGGACTGACAAGACTAAATATTGCCCCAAACTCTCAGATGTCTGCCTCAACTCCAGACTCCCGAGATTTCCTCATCAGCACTACCACCAGTGAAAATGGGAGGGGGGGGAAAAAAGATAGTAGGATAGGATTTATATTTGGATTTATGTTTGAGTACATACATACTACACTAATCTGATTACTCTCTGGGAATCCTCCTTTACAACAGCTTTTCCATTATTAACCTTATTTTCTTTATTAATAACCACTGTAACATTACAGCCTTAGCAGAAACATGCAAGCTGAACACATGGGCACTGCATCCCTCCATTTCTGCCTCTCCCATTTTCAGGAGGCACCAAGGGTTCGCGGAACGAACCCCGGCAGACACCCAACAGAGACCCAACCGGGTCAAGAACGTCAAACAACTCCAGCGACCAACTTCCCCATTCCAAATGTAAATTAATGCAGCAGCAGCCGCCAAGAACAGAGCTCCCGCCTTGCGCGGGGAGAGATGCGAGAGGAAAAGCGTTGCATGCAGCAGGAGCGGGAGCAGCCTCTCGGAAACTGCTGCATTACGTTAATTAAGATTTTATTCATGCCTTTGGAGCCGCGCTGCCGGCGGTGATGCAGCACGGCACGCACCGCGCTGCACCACTGTGAAGTTACACACGGGTGCCTGCGCTCCGCTCTGCGTGCGGAGGTGTGGGCACACCTGCGCAGGTGCTGCCCGCAGTGGCTTCGGGATAGGAACGGGATTTGCGGCTTTGTTAGGGAAGCGGGTTTTTTATTGACTAGAACAGAAGCCATCCCTCGCTCCACCGTGCACCTGCCCACCTCCAAACTGCCGATGCACTTGCGGGCCGCTCGCATCCCCGCCTCCCGCTCCCCCCCGCATCCCGCGGGCTCCGTCCCCGCTCCCCGCTCCGCTCGGGGGATGCCGCGGGCTCCGTCCCCGCTCCCCGCTCGGCTCGGGGGATGCCGCGGGCTCCGTCCCCGCTCCCCGCTCGGCTCGGGGGATGCCGCCCCCCGCCCTGCCCGCGCCGGGAGCACCCACCTGGCGAAGGCGAGGCGGGCCGGCGGGGGGCGAGGGGCCGCCTCCCGGCGCGGGGGGCGCGGGCGAAGCCATCTTCGGCTCCTTCCCGCCGCCGCCCGCCTCCTCTCAGCCCCCCGCGGCCGCCACCATGCCGGGGACCCGCGGGTGACCTTCGCGGCCGCTGCAGCCGCTGGGCGGGAGGGGGTGCGGGGGTGCGGGAGGCAGCGGCCGCGCTCCCGATGGATGAGCTCACGGACACATCGGCGGCTGCCGGCGGGCGGCGCGGGCGGAGGATCCGCCTCGTCCCCCCCGCCCCGACACACACACACACCCCCCCGGTACACCCCAGCCGCGATCACACCCCCGCACGCAGACACAGCTCCTGCACATCTGCCCGCCGCCCCTCCGTGCTGAACCCGCGGGGGCTTTTGTTTAAATGACAGCCTAGTGTTGTTGCACCTTCTCCCTTCAAGTGTCAAAACACAGGGATAAACTCGGGGCTGTAGAGAAACGCGGGTATCCCCAGCTGTGATTGTCCTCATATCCCACCCTCTGCTCGCGGGGTTTTAAATCCCCGAGTGCCTTTTGGATAGCATCTGGGAGGATAATAATGAGGGAGAATTCTTCCCTGCTGCCTACACTCATATCTTTTAAGGCCAGGGGGAACCCTATAATCAGAGAGCCTGATCTCCCACATACCACAAGAATTTCTGGGAATACAACTTCCCTCGAAAACAAACCCCAAACAGCTGGTGAAGCTACAATACACACACCAGGAAAGCGATTTAAAATAACAAAGTTAAGATGAATTCATTCCATCCCAGGCAAGTGCTTCCAATGACTAATGACACTAATTTATCTCCAAATTTCAACCACGGGAGCTCACTACACCCCTGATTCCATTTCTGCCCAAGGAAACCTTCACTCGCTCACATTTAAATGTGGCACCGTGTCACAAATCCTCACCAAAATCCCTGTCTCCTTAACAGAGCAATCTGCTATTAAAACAAATGATCCCCTTATTCAGCAGAGAATGAATTTGCTGCTTCACTCAAGTTCCTTTCCAAAAATAGTTTGCTCTTTAGCACGAGGTGTTGGAAAGCAGTTAATCAACGTTTAATCCTCTGCAAAAGTGGTACGGATGCCCTGTCCCAGCCCACCATCACATCAGCCTTCCTGCATCCCAGCGCCATCAGCTAAAACCAGCCCTGGGAAGCACAGGCTCCAAAGTCACCACGATTTCCAGCGCATTAGGGAGATGCTAAATTTACTCCTGCTAATTAATTTAACAACTGCTTAGTCGCGTTTGCGTCGGGATTTAGCCAATACCTTTAAGCCCCACCTCCAGCTCCGTGTCCCTACATCCATTCCCTGCTGACACCTTGGCAGCCTCTTGTAACACCTGGCACGTCTTTTGCTGAACAAGAGCCACCGGCTGTGTGAAGGGAAAGCACCGTTATTCCTCACTTGTGGAACGCTGCAGGTGCAGAGGACATTTTTTCAAAACCATATAAAAGGAAGGTTTCACCTGCTTGCATCACTTCTGTTACTCCTCTCCACCTCCTGGGATGTCCAGAAGGAACGTGTGTCCAAGTCAGCTCTGTTATACAAGGGCACACCTCCTCCTCAGATCCTGCTTGTGCACAGGTTTATTCCTGGGAAGTACCAGCACATCTCCAGCATCCCTCAGGCTGACAAGGTAGCTCAGGAACTCCAGGGTCATAGATAGGCTGGATGGATGTGGATGACAAGGCAGGTTGAGGGAGCAGTAACAACATAGGTGATGGGAATTGGAGACTTGGTTATCAAGAAGGGTGGAGCAGAGGGAGTTAGTGGAAAACGAAGTCCCTGGTGATAGGAAAGCAATATTCTGGCCATGACCATGTGTCCTGTATTTAAAGATTTTGTTGGAGCATGTCTCCCAGCGAAGCTTGGAATACTGTTACTGCTCACACTCCCTTCTGGTTTCTTCCAGATCTGTTTTACCACTTACTTCCAAAATAATCATGCTTTTTTGCTCCTTTCTTACCTCCCAAACCTTTGCCAGGTGAAGGGCTTTCCTTACCTGTGCACTCAAGTACAACCCATTCTAAGAATGGAGCTGCTGGGGAAGAAATCAAGTACAATAAAATTCCCAGGGATTCCTGGAAGTTAATCTAGTTGAAAGAGGCTCCCTGCGGTTCCTACCATTCCCAACAAAATCACTTTTCCCACCACTGATCTGACTTAGTGTTCTCAGATCAGAGGTACAAAAATAGGCCAAAAGTGAGAGGGAGATACCTGGTAGGAAAAAAATCCGGCCCTGGTTCTGAATGGCCTCAGCAGGGACAGATGATCCTGTCTCCTGTGCCCACCAAGGCTGCTTGAATGCCGTGTTTCCAAGCCAGGCTCCTTAGCTTTGCCTTCAGCCACAGCTCTGTGCCAGCAGGAGCTGTCGATGGCACTGGGAGAAGAGTGCAAAGGGAAGCAGAAGGAAAAAACCTGACTGAAAATCAGTTGCAGTGCAGAGTGGCTGCGCTTTTCAGGACTGCCTAAGGGACTTGGATGACCAATTCCTACTTAATTGGGCATTATAATTTCCTAGGCATCCTTGAAAACCTCTGCCAAGACTTGCATTCATTTCCCTGTCCTGCTTTGGGGAGCAACCCGTTCTATCCCAACACAGGGTACAAGCTTCACCTAAATGAAGAAAACCATTTTTCAGCTCCACGAATTGAGTTTTTGTGATGAGGACATCTAAGGCACCTTTGTGTCCTTGAGGAGATGGTTTCTATATTTCGATATTAACTCTAATATTGTTCCATTTCTCATTGACATCTGCAGGTGTCCTGGGTTAAATTTCATTCCTGTACACATCCTGCTAACAGACCTCCAGCCTTGTTCCCAGCACTTAAAGCACTCTCCCTTGTGCCTGGAGTTAGAATCCCCCTTGGGCACGGCTTTGCCCTTTCACCTACTTTTCCACTTGGGCAGTGATTTTACACTCCAGTTCCTTTTGGATGAACAGCCTGTAAGATTCACAGAACTGGTTTTCTCGCTGAAATATTTCTAGTATCAGGCTCTAAGCACTCTATTGTGATCCTGTGAGCAAGCTCCAAGCTCGGGTTTTCCCAGGGATAATATCCCTGGGAATAAATACCAGGGACACTCAGCCTCCTGACTCTGTACCTGACATAAGGACCAGGAGTTCCTCCCTGCTGATGCCGCTCAGGGCAGCCAGAGCTCCCGTAATCAGAACAATTAGCAGAGAATTAACAGCGAGATAACAGAGAGAGGAGCTCGACCTCACCCTCCCAATCGCTGTGCGACGGGAACGATGCTGTGTGGTACATGTACACATCATCCGCTGCCAGATGAAGATAAAATCGGAGTGCTGCAGCACGCAGCATGGCTGCTGCTTCTTGTCATGCCTCTACTGCTTTTCCATTTTACAGCAACAACCCCTTTGGGTAAGGGCCCTCCTCCGATTTTGCTAAACGTGACAGGCAAAAAGCTAAGCCGAATTCTCATCTGCAATCACTCAATTCTGTCAGAAACCATCAATCCACACTTCCCAAAGGTTTGCCAGCCAGGCAGGCTGCAGGATGCCGGTGTGGCTGATGCCTGGCAGCTCTGCAGCGCGGGCACGCAGCGCGATGCGCCGCCCCGGGAAACCAGCGGGTGCGGCACGATGGAGAGGAGCGCAGCCGGCAGACAGGTCTGCACACAAAGCGGGAGCACCATGGAAACTGCCGGAGAACAAAGGCGCCACAGAGAGGGCCGGAGCGGCCAGCCGTGCCAGGACCTGCGAGGAATGTCCGAAATACTCCTCTGTGCCTGGTGTGCTCCCCTCCCGGAGCTGCAGCCCCCACCACGCAGCGCTGAACTGGGGCTGCCCAGGGAATGCACCCGGCTCTGGGCTTTGCTTCCTCACCTCTGATCAAGAAAATTAGGAATCGTGACAAGCGGATTCTGCAGAGGACTGTGTTTTCCATCTCCAAGGTGATGATGTAAAGTAGGGCAGCCCGCAGGGAATACACAGAAAAAGCATTTACTCTTCTGTAAGGACTGGAAAAGTGCCTACTACAAGGGATAAAAAGCAGGAGTTAAAAGACATAATTTGCCCTCCAGAGGCTCAGGGCTATTTCAGGGAACTTTCAGCATCTGTTTTCTCCTTTTTGTTTTTCCATTTTCCAAGTGCCAACTGCTGGAGATGTGTGCTGAGTTCAAGGAAACCTCAGTCCCACTGGGTATAGGCTGCTCTGACTTGCTCCTCCTTTGAACATCTGCTGATAGCCAAATCGTCATCTAATTTTCTTTAAGACAACTGCATGGAGTGCTACCAGCACATTGCAGCTAAGGGAGTCCCCACTGTACGCTTTTGCTCTGGTGGTTGTGCTGTACAGCAGGATTCAGACTGCAGCAGGGGGAAGCTGACACACCAAGCCCAACATCCATCATCTCCTCCAGCTCAGGAAGAGCTGTAACACGATGTAACTGCAGCTTTTGTTCTAGAAATCCTGATGGATAACAGTGTTTACTCCTAGGATGGAGTGGCATTTATAGATCGAGTGGGTTTTCCCCCCACATAACATTTGTATGCCCCTGACAGGCACCAGGCAACAACCCCTAGCAATTCCCACACTGCTTGTAATGATGTTGAAAATCCACAGCGTGACATTGCCAGTTCTTTTTCCTCTCCAGTGGCTCCGAGTCTCGGTGACAGATGAATACAAAACAGATGGGATGGTGGCAGAACCTCATCAGATGGACCTGATGGGCCTCAAGCTGCCCATGCTATCGCATAGATTAGTGTCACATTATGCTGGGCTTTGTACTTTGATATTGAAAGCTTTAGTTTTTGTCTTGTCCTGTCCAAATGTCAAGATCCCCATTTTGATTTTGGTATTACACAGAAGATAAACTTTAGAAGCTGCATCTGTATTTCTGTGCATTGACTTTCTGTGCTAACCTTTGAACTGGCAGAAGAGGCTCTTGTACTATGCAAAAAGGCTTCTTTGAATTGCTGCATTTTAAAAATCAGACCAAAAAGCTCTGAGCAAGTATTCGGTCTCACTAGATTTTTGTCACGCATGCTTCTCAAAATGCTATTATTTCATGTAATTATTTAATAGCCATACTAATTGGAAATATCTGTATTTGGCCACAGCAACAAATCTGACATGTCCACGCAGTCTGAGAGATCCCTGTGAGCTGTTCTGTGAGCCATGGCAGGGCCATGTCATTGAAAAATGACATCTCTGTGACATGACTGCTCCTTGCCTTTTCCACAGCAGACACCGGATGTTCCCGAGAGACACTCCCTGCAGTCACACCAGAGTCAGCCTGCTGAGGCCAGGAATGTCAGTCAGATCCTCAGTGACCCACAGCCACGTGCAGGCCCCTGCAGAAGGGTCTGTCCTGCCCCTGCACAGAGCCACCATTGTGTCCTTCTCAGGAAACATCATAGCATGCTAGGAGAGGTGAAGGCCAAAAAACTGGGAAGCCCATTTCAGTGGGAAGCCCATTTCAGTGGGAAGCCCATTTCAGTGGGAAGCCCATTTCAGTGGGAAGCAGACCTGCCTGGTCAAGCTGGTGTTGTTGGAGAGGAGTGGTGGGTCAGCTCCTCTCAGGACATTTCTGGTCAGGCTTCAGGCATGATGCAAACCCCAAGAGAACAGCTCCCCTGTGGCACCTTGTCACTTGTCATCCCCATCACAGCTGAAACCAGACAGTGCTGAGACACGAGGGAAAAAAATGTTTTAAATTTAACCCTTTGAATGTGGGTCAGGATCTCTCTGGATGGGGCAGCCATGGGGATTTGGAAAGGCCAGAATGAGAATCACCATGGTGAGACAGGCTGATGAACATCTGCCCACACAGCAGGACACACTGCCACCCAGTAACCTTCCCACTGGGAGAGTGGAGAGAGAACATTTTCTGGGCAAGCTGGCTCTTCCCAGTGCATAATGCCAGCAGAACAGTTACAGAAATGCTCCCCTTGTCCCTGCCTCACCCTCCACCAGCTTCAACAGGAGTGGCTCCATTTCCCCCATAAAGTGCCACCTCATATCCAAAGGACACATTATCCTCTCCATACACCACATGAGGACACTTAGCATTAGCTCTCACAGCCACACCTCCACATTGTGAAAGCTCCAGCCACCCCTTCCCAACAAGAACTCATCAGGAAGCTCCCCAAGGAAGGGCTCTCTCTTCTGCATGCACCACTCAGCTACCAGTTCCTTTAATCTAATTGAATTCCCTTAAAATTGTTGCTTTTGCACAACAAAAGAAATTATATATATATGAAATTATATACACATAGTTTAGGACAAAACAAATGTGAAGTTCCCAACCAACAAAACAAGACAGCAGGCATTTAAAAGAGTGGGACACACTCACGTTTCCCTAAAGGCAAGATTCCAACCAAGCAACAAGCTACATGGCCATGCTAAAACACTTGGACAACAAAAGGGATAGAAAATACAGCACAGGAGTGGTAATCAGGGCACCTGAAACAGGGGATGTGGTGCCAAATCCAGGCTCAAAAGCTGCAAAGTGGCTCTGCGTGTGTGTCCCTGCTGGAAGCTGCGGATGACCGGCCCTGCTGCAGCTGTACCTATATATAGCTGTACTGAGGGAAGAGGTGCCTATAGAAATACAGACAGATCTGCAGCCTAAACCCAGTTAGGCCACACAGCTGCATGTTTTAACACCCAAACAATTTTAGTATTTTGCCTTGATTGTAATCACGTTGTTCTGGTTTTTCCATCAGTGTAAGAGCGTGGAGAGTTTCAGACATGCTGTGGGTAAGGAGGTGATGGAGTTGGAGGGAAAAAGATTCACCTTTAATTCTGGCAGTCAGTGGCAAAGAGAGAAGGAACAGGCAGAAAAGGAAGACTGTGTGACTCAACAAAAAATGGAAATTAATTCCATCTTGCTTTGTTTTTTCAAGGTACTGTGTTTTTTCCACAGTTCTGCTTTTACATCAAAAACTACTTTGGTGCACACACAGGCCTGAACCAACAGGTCAAGTACAGTTTGTACTTGTACACGTGGAAAAGGCATTCTAGGCTAAACCTTGCAAGAATTTACCTCTTGAGGTGCCAGATATGATGGGCAAGATCGGAGAGAGCAGCTCTATTCCCAAAATACTCATGGAACCAACACTACACAAAGCACCAGGTAACATAAAACTACTTTTTGTAACAGGATGTTTTAGTGTGTAACAAATAGGGGAAAGAGAAACATGAGCCAAGGTGGGGGAAAACAAACCAAAACAAAGAAGAAAATTGCATAAGGTACGGAGGAAAAAAAGATATTTAACCATATCTGTCCCGTTATTCAGGGGGTAGGAGAAATGGACCATTCCTGCCCAAAATAAAAGCACACAGCTTCATCTCCAGGGAGCCCAGCTGTCCCCGGCATGGTTTGTGCCTCCAGCCCAGACAGCTGGAGCAGCTTTGCCCTCTGCTGGCCCCGGGAGGACCCTGAGCCCAGCCCAGGCAGGAGGCTCCCTGTTCCTTGGACACCTCCTGGGTGCCAGCCTCGCCCCCAGCCTTCCAGGCCGTCAGAGCAAGGATTAGATAGAGCACAGGATTTGAGAAGTTGTCAGTTTAGCCAGAGTAGTAACACCACAGAGGGAATAAAAAGTCTGGAAAAGGAGTAAAAAAAACCAAAAAACCCTAAATATGATGGAGCTGAAGTCTGCTCCAGCCTAGAATGGTAAAAGGGGTAATTAAACGACCTTAATTAATCACACCATACTGGAAGGCGTTTCCCATCAGACTCCTCACTGCATTCCAAGTGCTTTCTTTCACACAAATCACCAGGATTGCACAGTGCAAGGAAACATTTGGAAACAGCATTCCTGACATCCAACTGCCTCCAAGGGGTCCAGAGGGCCAGGGGACAGAGACACCACTCACTCCCAAGCACCAGGGCTGGTTTGTCCCTTCCCTTCACCCCTCTCCCACTCGTTTTGCCTCTTCAGGAGTTTTGTTTGGTTCCACTCAAAATGCCACCAGGCGAGAAAAGCACAGCAGTGTTTGTCCAGCACAAAACCAGTCACCTTGGCAACGGCCAGCAAAGCTTTCCCAGCTTCTCCTGCCTCATTTTCTCCCGGTTTTGCCAGCATTGGTGCGACTTGGGTGACAGCTCCGAGTGCCAAGTATGCCGTCAGCACCGGCCCCAGCAAAGGCAGGGATCAATCCAAGAGCTGGCCTGGCTCTGCTGTAAACTGAGGGAAACTTGTGAGCTGCCAAGCCCCCTGGGAACTGGCAACTTCCTTACAGCATCCACAGCAGACCCACCCCTTGTAGGTCAGGATAACTGCATTATTGCCTCATGTAGGCAATCTCAAAGTCACCCAAGCACGGTTGATCTAATTATTTTTCCAGCACTGTGCAGGATTATTCCCATGATTTAATCCTGCCTGGGATCATTAGACACCATGGTACCATTAAAAAGGCAATTATGACACTGACCTATGTTTTCAGGGACCTGGGCAAGCAAGTGCCTTTGTCATCTATCAGAAGGTAATGTTCTAATGTGACTCAGAGCCTCTCTACAAAAAGATAATTTACTTACCTGCTGGCTTTCAAGGATGCCTTGAAGTCTGATTTAAACTAGGGTACAGTGAACATCTTAGGGGAAAAAAATCCCAAAACATTAGCTGTGTAAAATAAACCAGGCAGAACAGGTTTGCTCCAGGTGATGGTAGCATGAGGACAGTAAAACAAACGTTACCCAAAGGTGTAAAATCAAATGTAAAAACGCTTTTCCACATTGCAGGGACAAGTAAAAGGGACAGTGGGGCAGCAGTATCATGTGTGAGTGGGATACTGTGCACTGCCTACTGAAAACCAGCAGGTCCAGTAATCCTGGAGTATCAAGCATGTGTCCCACTAAAACCAGTCCTGCTGCTGCCATGCACAGCCTGCAACTCGTGGGAGAGGTAAAAATATGAGTGCTAAAAATAATTTCAGATTCAGCCCCGTGCTGGGTCACAAAGAGCAGAATCAATGCTGGGTTCTGCTCCAGGCAGATGGATGGTAATGTAATGATGTTATTTCAAAACACTCAGTCCAGGGAGACAGAAGAGTCAGCAACAACAAAGGAGCACTCCAAGGTTAAGAATTTTACAGTATCATCCTGAATTTCAAAATAAAATGTACTTACTGGAGAAAAAGAAAGGAAAAAGTCAGCATGGGAAGTTCCTAAAGGTCAGAGGTTGCTTTAGGGATGCAATTCTTGGGCTGGTAAAACTCAACAGCTGGATGGGGAAAGACAGCAGCAGCAATTGTCACGTGTACTCAAAGAAAAAATACACAAACCATTCTGGCACACTTCAGAATCCAAGCTTCTTTTGTAAAAACATCTAGGCCATCCTCTCCATTCCTGACTTCTCAATTAAGTGATGAAATTTCTGTTATTATCTCCTTCAGGAAGTATTAAACAGCAACTGGACTTCCCTGCTGGAGCAGATTACTGCACGAGCTTGGAAAAGGAGAAAAGGAAAATTGATGTTGAAGTGTAAGGAATTAACCTGCATAAATATGGAAAGAAACAGAAGGGTGACTTCTCTGTGCTCAAGTTAGGAATTATTAATAAATGAGCAAAACTCCCAAACTGATACTTTGCAGTTCTGTTCCACTCTCTACCAAACATAAAAAGTCTGAATCATTTATGATCTAAATTATTTATAACACAGATACATTTTTGACTTAAATGAATTTCAGCAGCAAAATCCCAAGCATTTCACCCAGGATAGGCTGTGGGGTTTATTTTTTCCTTTCACATCACAAAAGCTAAAAGAAAAAAATCCTCCTGTCGTTCAGGCAGGATGCCTTGAAGACATTCATTGATCAATTCTTTTCACAGTTGGGTATGAAAACTCCTCTCTGTGTGTCACCCCATCTCACTCATCTAGGAAAAAAGAGGAGCTAAAGATTTGATAAGAACAAATAAAAATGCTGCAATTAGACTGAACAGGAATACTGCAGGAGTGCCTGGCATGCAGGTTAGCTCCTGCTTTTCCCCTGCAGCCCTCTGGGAGGAATCCTCCATACACCATTTCCAAGAACCATTAGCAAGCTCTTTCCCTCCAGCCCTCAAAGCTGGTCCCTTATCTCACACTTTTCCTCCCTGTGTTCTTGCTATCTCCAGTCTGATCACTGCTATTCCCTCTCCATTCAATCCTGCCCCACCAGCACACTTACACTGAAGTGAAACCTTGTGGAAAACTCCAATTTCATGTTTAATTTTCCTTTTTTTGAGACTGCTGGTCTCCCATGAAATACCTTAAAGCCATTAAAACCATCCTAACTTGTGAATTACACAACTTGAACACTTATCTGCAAGTGAGATGTGCCCAACATAGCCTTATTTCTTCTTCTGAAGATTCTTCTAAAAAACCAAAAAAAGCTTAAATTCAGTTTAGTGTGTATTTATACAAGTAAATTTCCTTCCAGACTCCTCAACAGCAGATTTCCTGCCAGCTCTACTCACTCGAAAATAACAGATTATTCTCCTCGATGGACTAAGAAGAGGCCTAGAGAGGTTTATGAAGCATTTACCACTTTTATTATTTATAGTCTCATAAAAAGCAAATGGAAGAATTAAAGATATACAACTGAAATTCTCAAGCATTTTATTTTATAACCTAGTGTATAAAACATACAAAAACAAACAAAAAAAAAAGAATAAAAAGAAAAAAAAGAAAAAAAAAGAAAAAAAATCTCAACAAACTGGAAGTGAACTAAAGGAAGATCTCATAATACACATGTTCCAAAAAGCTTTACCTAAGGGCTCAGAAGCAGTAAACATTCAGCCTATTAAAAATGGGATTCAGAACCAATCTTCACACTTGCAGTCTGCAGTTATGGATCCAAGGGCCAGGTTTAGTTGCTGTAAGCAGCAGTGGTTGTGAGGGCTGGTTTGGGTTGGTTGGTTTGGAACACCTACAGTTCACTTCCAAGCTCACCATCAACCCTGGTTAGTTGTCATCAGTGAATCGAATGTGTTTGCTTGTCTGCTGAGTCTTCTCCAGTCGCATTCTTTCAGCTTTGGCAATCAACTGCAAGCAGGGAAAATGATGTGGAAAATTAGAGGAAAATGATGTTGTTAGGATTTGACCTTACAATCATGGATATGTTCTATCCCTCCTTCTCCCCAACATGGTTGAAGAAAATGAAATTGCCATTTCAAAACCCTAAAATACAGCCTCACACAGGAAGTTAAAGAACTCTATCCTGTTATTAGATTCATTTTGCTACTGATGTAGGAAAACCAAAGTTAAACCACAAAAAAAAAAAAAGTGTTTTATTAATATTGTGGAATTTTAAACAGGAAAAAACCCCACACAACCCCAGCACAACAGAGAAATTCCACACAAACCCACTCAAAAAACCCCACATATGGAGACCACAAAAAGCACACACAAAATAAAATAATCCTCATAAAACCCACACAGGAACAAACACATAAACACACTGAAAACACACACAAAACCCACATACCACAAAAAAATCCCCAACCCAGGTAAAAACATTCACACTGAAATGTGTGAACAGCACCACAAGAATGCACACAAAACCACACACACAAACCACAAAACCCACAAATCAACACAGGAACACACACACACACCTGGAGAAACACCACAAACCAACACCCCTCCACACCTAAAGGCACATTAAAAAACCCCACAGAATCTAACACATTAACACACTCAGAGGCACAAAAAGAACCCAGAACCATCCTCCTCTGCAAAAACCCACCAGCCTCCCTAAAAATAACAGAAAAAACCCAAACCCACTAGGAAACACCAAAACCAGTGCCTGAAAATATGCAACCTGCCAAAAAATGAAGTAAATTACCACAACTCTCTCAAGCTTCTCAAAACAACCCCAAAGCCCCAGTACATGAAGACAACTAAAAGTACACATAAAACCCACAAACCCCACAAAAACCAACAGCCAAAGGCATGTACAGAACCCACAAAACCCATCACAATATACACAAAACCACACACAGGAACCACAAACCAACACAAGAAACCACACGAAAATGCACTCACATGTAACACAAAAATACACATAAAAAGACCACCAAAAGAAGATAGAAAAAAAAAAATCCTGCAACCTCAAAAACAAAATCACCACCCCTCAAAAAACAAAACAACAACAAAAATAAAAACTAAAAAAAAAAAATCCCAGAGTAACTTCTCTGCTGGGGAATACTCGACCATATTAGCTGGTGTTACAGGGAAGGGTCACTTGCACCCCAGGCAGTCCAGTGTGCCAGATTTGAGTGATTTCACATACAAATCAAATTATTTATTACTTCTGCATATGACTGAGTCCTGCACACTGCACTGCACGTTGTGTTGTTGCACTCACTGTGGCAGGCAAGATTCGAGACTTTCCTAAGAAGTTTCCAGCAATAAAACTGACTAAAGATGGTTAACTTTTATTTTATTCCCTGGTGGTTAAAAAAAGCCCAGTTTAAAATAGTTCAACCCTAAGAGGAAGCACAGTACAGTGGTTTACTCCTTCAGCATATGGAGAATGACAAACAAGGGAAGGCAAGCTCTATGATATGAGCTGCCCAGTTAATATTTGCTGAGTGTTTTCATTCCAGTGCCCCAGGATTTGCAAGAGGCCTCAAGGATATTCATTTCTAACTCATGAATCCAGAATGACGTAGGCACAACGCTACTCCTGAATCCAAACAGGGATCCAGCCATTCCACAGACACCAGGGAAAGGTGTTCTGGAGTGGGAGCTGCCCATTCCAAGGACAGAGCCCCACAGGCATCATCAGCAGAGTGCCCTGTGCCCAGACATTCCCACCTTCTTCCTTTTTCACTGCAAATTATTCCGCCCTTCACAAACACTCAATTCTCACTCCCTCGACAAATGCCTTTCACTTCTACCACCCCTCCCACCCTCTTAAACTTCCTTCTTCCCCCGTGGAGGGGCTCCAAGGTTGAGCAGCACCTCCCCCCAGGAGATGAGGATCCAAGTGGAAGCTTGCAGGCACTCACGCCTTGGCTTTGGCAACGGGAGACTCCAACCGGTCTGGAGTTTAAGGCCACAGACTGATGAATTGCTTTAGGTCTGAATAAAGTGGCACTGCCCTGAAAAGCAGCTCTGGCTGGAAGTTTTCCATCTGTATCAGTAAATCATGGAGGTGGCTTTATCAGGCAGTTAAACAGACAAAAGGGAAGATGGATTGGGAGGGGGTGGCAGAGGGGAGCAGAGAGGTGACAATTCTACCAAGCCTGGGGGAAAAACACTGGACACCTTTTTCACTCCCAAGGATGGGCAGTCCTTTTCTAAGGAATCTTAGGACATCCTATCTCTTTTGGATATCTGGTTTATTATAGGAATTGTGCCACAGGAAGTAAAATCTCTACCACTTGGTTTGGTTTTGGGCATCCTTAACACTTAACTCTTATCCTGAGGCAAGCCGAATAGGCTTGGACTTTTTAGAAAATATGGAAAAGTGCAATCTCCAACTGCCTAAACTCAAAGGCTGTGCTGCCTGTGATGGGATGCAGCCCATGCATTTCAACACTGATTCAATGAAAATATAAGATGCTTTAATTCCAAGCATAAAGCAGCTAAAAGCTTCACTTCAAAATCTTGACAAGAAGGGCACACTCATGGCATATTTTACTGAAGATGTTAAATTATTAATTATTATATTACTTTTTTCTACCTTTGAAACCTTCAAAAAATAACCTTGGAAGCACTAAGGAAAAATTTTCAAATGGGAAAATATTAACAACCAGACAAATATTTTTTTATTAGCAGTCTGTATTTCAGGAATACAGCCTGTCAAAAAGTAAGGAAGGGGTTAAGACTTACTGACTGCTGCCAGGCATTCCTGTCTTGATGTTTTGCTTAACAGCGTTAGCATTCCAATAGAATTCCCTGGCTTTGAAGTTCACACCTCTCTATGTGGCAAGGTGATGGGCAGGGGGAAGGAGCAGGAGTTTGCATCCCTGTGCTGCCATTGTTAGGCAGAACCAAGACAGTTTGTATTTGCAAGCCCAGGTGAGGTACATTAATGCCCAATTTACACCAGCTTGGTCAACAAATACCAATCTTCAAAAGACAAAGAAGAGAAACTTGAGAGCAAGGGCTCCTACAGTCAGAATTCAAGTCAAAGGTCTCATAGCACCTTTAGTTTACAAAAGTAAAAGTACATGAAAAAAACAAAACTGGCAGCAATCATCAAAATGTTCTAAAGCTTAGCTTTCAAATTCCCTTTCTACTTATATTAAATAATAACATGGCAAACCAATGCCATTTTAGGCTTTCAAGAAAATTAAGTCAGACCTTTGAGCAAATACTTCATGCACATCTTTGTTTAAAAAAACTCAAGTTGTTTGTGCCCAGGATCTCTGAAAGAATATTCACACAAACAGGATAAGCCATGCAAAATATGTCTTGTACAAGATAAGGATTTGACCTGTATGACTGCTGCTCCTTTAGGTCAATTAAATATTTATTTTCCATTTTATATGGGACAGTATTTTTTTCCTAGAGTCCAGAAAACAAAGAGTCTCCAAAGTCAACAACAAATAATTAAGGTCAGATGATTCTGAAGTTTTGCAAGCCACAGCAAGAAAAATTCAGGCTAAAGCCAATTCAGAAACCTTATCTGGAGTGTGTGTGAAGCAAACCTGGCAATAAAACGTCTGTGAAATACTCTCTGGCTCCTCTCTGTCAAGTCAGGGATCTGCCTGGCTTAATCAAGGAACCCTTCAAGCCTGGAAGGATCTGCTGGGGCTGGAGTAGAGGCTGCAGCCTGCAAGTTCACTGCAACACTCCCTCGAAGCTGCAGCCCGACAGGCACAGCCAGGAGGAGGCTGCAATTTCCCAGTTTGGGAGCTGTACAGCCATGGATGCCTGCAGCAGCACCCAGATTTGGCTGGCTCGTTCTGGTGCACGGGCTCCTGACCACTCTGGGTACACAGCACTCACCACAGCACAAATAAAACTGTGTTAATTGTGAGGGAAATGAGATTTTCATTCTCAAGGAAATTATTTTCTGGATCATACTAGGGATTTAAGAGTGTAGCACTAGACTTGATTTCACTAGAGCACATCAAGACTACTTAACTTATTAATGAGCTCATCCAGACAGGGTTTCAAAAGAAATCCAGCTTACAAATTCAGTTCAGGCCTTTAGTCATGGACTTAACTTTCTCCAGCCATCCCTGTAAAGACAAGCCTTGCACTGGACACCTGGAGCAGGACAGCTGCACTCTCTGCTTTGTGGCTGTAAAACCCTGCTGCCAAGTCAGGAGGAAGTGATTTAGCAGAATTAAATACCCAGAGTATCAAAATACGTGGAGCAAAGCAGAAAGAGTGTCATGTTTTCAAGTGTGGCTGTAGAGGAAGAAGCTGTGATTTGCAGGTTACCTTCTCAGTACCCCGCTTCTTCTCTCGAGGCTGGTTCAGCTTAGCTTGTCTGTCCACCAAAATCTTCTGCCAGTAACGCTGTTCATGGTCACCTTGGGGGAAAATTGACATTGAGGAGGTAAACACACATGAAAATACCTGTTAGGGAAATCCAACAAGTACCTGCCCAGTAGTCTTAAATTTCCTACCCACAGAAGCCATGTAGGATTGTTCTCTATTGGCAATATTTGCAATTGTTCTCAATTTGTCATCAGCAAAAGGAGCTGAGTTTTAGCTGAAGTTTAACTACAGCACAGGCAGGCCTCTTTGATTTACTGATGTACTCAACCTCTGACACATTTTAAACAACTGCCAAACAGGAGAAAAAAAATAAAGGAATTACTGTAAGAACAACTGAGACTATTTTTTTCACGAGAACCATTCCCTGGGGACTTCATGAGCTGTCAGGAATATTTGAACACGGGCAGCAACACCAAAGCAAAAAATTCTGCGCCTTTTCTCAGCAGCTGCTTTGCAGGGAAGCAGCAGTTTGCCACTGCTCCTCCTAGTCTGTGATGTAATTATCACAATGGGAGTTCTGTGATATCATTTTGCATGGTCTCTGAGTTCATCTTCAGCCACAGGGAAGATTCTGAATGATCTCAGAAGATTCCTGCCAAAGTTAACATCTAAACACGATCACAGATGCTCACCATCCTGCCAGATGCCAAGCTGAAGACACTTAAAGTCAAATCCTGAAGAGTAAAATACTACTGGGAAATCTTTAGTCCCTGCTGTAGAGAGCAATAAAGATTCTTTCCTTTTCATCTCTCACCTTCTGCCACCAAGAAAAACAAAAATCTTTACTCTGAGTCCCTTGTGCATTCCTGGAAAGCTTTTCCATTCTCATTTCAATGAGCCAGTTGCAAAAAAATAAATCTTAAGACTATGAATGGAATGCTCCTACAATGCAGCACTTATTCCTAATCTCCTACTACACTCTCATGTAAGGATACAAAACCAGAGACAAACAATCAGACACAGAGCACACAGCTGTAGAACACAAAATTTGAGGTTATTTCTGGATCTCTGAAACACAGAGCACACAGGAGACAAATCTATCTCCAAATGACATTAGCAGCACTCAGTGAGTCTCAGACTTCAATTAACTTTGATATGATCATGAAGGTTAATGCTTCCATCAAAGCTTCTCCTCCTGCAGCCCTTAACTGGCGCCTACACCCCTGCACCCATGAGACTGAGCCCTAAACGAGGATTCAGGCAGGAGTGGGGTAAAATATTTAATCACAAATGAGGCAGCCTCATACTCATTGTTTAACCTGTTGGGTTTTTTTTATCATATTTACAATTTTGGTGCATCTCTCAAATGCAGAAGTTTTATGAATACACCAAGTTTGATGGACTGTTTTTTTCAATCCCACAACGAGGCTTCTCCACACTTGGCAAACTAATCCAGACTAGTACAAGATACAAAGTTAGAGTAATATCAGAAAGAAACAACACACATTAAAACGAAGTTGAAAAGTAGAACCCTTAAGAACACTTCTTATTCTGGCCTAAATTATTCAACTTCCTGAAAAATAAAGATCAATTAGTAGGCAAGTGCTAAACCCACTTTAAGTGTATCCATGCTGTTACATCCTTGCCATGTCATTTCACACATATGCTCAGTATTTCAAGAAAGTCTTCCTTCAAAACTCTTCTGCATTATCAGAATGCTCTATTCATAAAGCTGAAATGGGAATTAAGTTCTACAGTCTTTTGCCACTGAAAGCGAGGCAAATCCATCCAAAAAGAACTGAATTAAATTTGTAACAGCAAGCAAAAAATCATCATTTTGCTCTGAGTGGTGACATAAAATCCCTTTTAGTTTTATCAGTTTCACTGTAATTGCAAAATTAGAAGACTCGGGAAAAATCCAACTAAACATGCAGTCTTTTTCTCCTGAGATACCTAAATATATCCATAAATTACACAGTAATTAAGGCTTCTCCTGTATTTCCATGAGGAAAAAAAAAGTCTTACCAGTGAGAACTTCGAATTTCCAGTTGTTTTTGATCTGTATCTCTTTGTATGATTTCATGACAGTCTGTGCATCCTCAGGAGTCTTAAAACGGACGTGACATTCGGTGTCTCCCTCCAGCATGTCAACATAAGCCACCTCAGCCAGCACTGCCAGAGCATCCTGTCAGAGCAAGAGACAACACACACCATAAATCAGCCTTCAAAAAAGAGAACTTAAAAGAGTCACTTCTGACCATTCCATTTGGAGGTCATTAACATTTTCAGAAAGGTCATGAAGTAGGAGGCAGCAACTGAACTTTGTCATTTAATCGATCAATCTCTTGTCAAAGAGTTTTGAATTAACATTTTTTCCTAAGAAGGTTATAACTGAATTCTGATTTATGAGCCTGCAACATCTACCCATCTATCTTTCATCCTGCCCTCCTATTAACAATTTAAAGCAGTGATTCCTGGAAATGTTATGGCATCATTTTACTAATGGAGCATCACCCATTTATTTCAACACAGTATCTGATTTTTTTCAAAAGTAAAAATTGTGTACTATAACACTGAGAGATCTCAGCCTAACAGGAAAGCATCAAAGTTGATTCTACACATTAAATGTACAAAAGCAAGCTCATGCATGGCAGATGACTTGAGAAAGGAGCAGCAGTAAAACAACTCCATCTTTATGAAGTGACCTCTGCCTGAAAATTTTCACTGACAGCTGAAGGGACAAGAGTCACAAATGCTCTTGCAGATGAAGTACTTCACTTGTAATTCCTGCTGTTAGGGAAATTAAGAAGGACCACACATTCCTAGTCAATTTTGTTCACAGCAGGCAGCTCAAGTAAGATGCTTCTATTCAGGAATCACACACTGCTTTTAACCCTCCACTACCAAGGGCAGCCTTAAAACAAAACAAAAAATTAAGTGACAGCACTGTTAAGATCATTTGAGAGCCAACAGAAGGTACTTTCCAGCCTCATTCTGTTATCCCAAAGTCATAATTTCATGGAAAACTAAAACAAACCAAAGAGTTCCCTGGACCTCAGTAGCTCTGAGGAGCACCTTAAGGGCAAAATTGGGAAGCAGTGAAGTGTAAAATTAAAACATCAAAATAATATTTAAGCTACACTGCAAAGACCTTTCCAAGTTGTGTGGCATGCATAATTGCCTCCCTACAACGAGAAATGCAGGTCATTTCTGCAAGTCTGAGGGGAAAAAAGCCCTGGAAGCACTTCTTAGTGGCAGTTTGCTGCAGCTGACAGCCCAGAGCACACTAAAGCCAGGTCTGGTTGCACTTCTGCCTTACACAAAGTCATGTAACTAGTATGGCCAGAAAAAACAAACAAACAAACAAACCCCAAAAACAAGCAAACAAAAAACCAAACAAAAAAAGGAAAGAAATACCAAAAGAATTTAAATTTTCTGCTGTGTAGATACTAAGCTTTCCTGTTTCCCACAGGATACCAAGGTGTAACCCAGTGAGGTGTATCCTGCAGTCAAAGGTTACAGGCACAACCTGTACCACATTCTCTCAGTGTCTCCAACACACAGAGAAATATTAGGCAGGTTAGGTGGAACCCCAGCACCAGGAGATGAGGGTTTTCAGTCAGAGGGTCTCTCATGTTGCTCAGGCTCATGTACACACCAAGCCTCAGGCACTTGCAAGCAGCCATGTCACGAAATGGCCTCCCTGGTTAGGAAGGTTTGATAAACTGTATCAGAACTCGAATTTTAAACCATTCCTTCATTCTCCTGAGTGGGCTGGACATGTGTATCAATTCTCCTGAGTGGGCTGGATCTGTGCATCAACCTGAGTTGAAGTTGTTCAAATTCTTTCCAGCTGTTACTCATCCTAAAGTTGAATTTGGGAATGAAAAAGTCCTGGGTAACACTAGTGGAAAATTTAGGATCTGGAAAAAGCTTGTTGTTTTCTTTGGAAAACTCCTAATATTTCCATTTCAAAATAATGAAGCTAAAAGATGATACTTTCCTTAAAAAGCAGTTATGTGTGTAACTTCTGGTTTGTGTCATCACAGAAAACTGAAGGTACCTAACCATTTTTTAAATCGAGAAAAATGGGCACTTGCATTAGGAAAAAAGAGACTGAATCAACAAGTTCCACTCCTGTCACTCTCCCTGAAATGGAGTTTTTGTCATTGTAAAACTCCTTCTGAAATTAAGAAAATTGGTTTCTCATGCAGAGAACATTTTCCTGCCCCCAAATTCCCGTTAACGATAAAAACACCATAAACATTTGAAAATCCCCACAGGTACAATTTATAGCCCTCTTGTCAGGATGACTGGCACAGTGACAAATGCAGAACACTGAAGCAGTCTCCAGCTCCTTTTTTTAAAACTGAAAAGCACCAGAGCATTGCTTATTCTCCTTAATATTTTCACTGTAAACTTGACATTGCTCCAAGCACACTAAAGGCTTGGTTTTACTTTGAAACATCCTCCTTCAGCCTATCCTCTCACTGAAAAAATTGCAATTACAGATACTAAAGAAGAATTTGTACTCAGCTACTGGCCAAATAGATTAAAAAAAAAAAGCAGCAGTGAGACTGGGTGAAATGGTATTCCATATTCAAACATTTGGGGGGCAGGGTAAGAGGAAAGGCTAACAGCTACCCTGAGGTTACAAAGGCATTACCTTGATCTGCTTCCTGCCCGGCAGGGGCTCGGTGCTAATGATCTTCACAATTACTCCGCTGACAAACTGAGGCCCCATTGTGTTGGCCTTGGCGGGAGGGGCACAATCTTCACCGGTGGCTGGTCAAGTTAAAAACAAGGAGGGGAAAGAAAAAAGTTTTTACATTTATTAGGTTGAAAAAATTAAGACGTTATGAAAGCACAGAAGTAACAGTGTAAACAAGCGTTAAATGTTGTTACTGTAGATTGAGGTTTAGTAAAAGGATCAAGATTGTCCATAGGTTGAAGTAAATTTTAGTTAAAAAAAAATTAAAGAAAAAGTCTTAGTCTTAATTTTTACAGTCCATAGGGTCCTTCCTATAAAGACATTTTATATTGCATCAATAACAACCCTGCAGCTTTAGTGATTAAAAACATGCAGAGTCCATTGGAACATCAGTGGTGAGGTTAGTGAACAGAAGCAGAGTATTCATGGCAAATAAAATAAAAAAGAATTCTAAACCTGAAAAAAAAGTAGAACTTTAACTACAAAGCTATAATTTCAAAGTTTCTCTTATACATACAGCTGATAAAGCCCAATTTCAAGCTGTTTTTTTTAATACCCAAGCAGGTCAGGCCCAAGCTGCAGCACCAGGAAAGTTGAATGTTGATTTACCTCTCTGAGGTTTTATAGTTCCAATTACCTAAATACAACTGTAAGCCTGGGAAGTGCTACTGAAATAAGCTAAAATCCCTTTAGTATTTTCTTTATATAACTCTTTAGTCCCAAATCCACCTCAATACAAGGAGGGGGTTACTTTTACTATCTGACATTTGGAGAAAACAGCAGCATTTTACCAAAAAAACCCAAAAAAACCCTCATGCCAGTGCTTCTGCAAGATCAGGGTCTTGCACCACTTCTGTTTGCATAGAAGAAACATGAAGAAAAGACAAAATCCGGGATTACTTTTGTCATTTTCAGACTTCTGCACACCAGATTCTGTCTCCATCTCCCCCACGGGCTCAGGTTTGATTTGAGACATCGATTTCTTTAAGGAGGCCATACTGGCTTTCTGCAGGGCCAAATATTCTTGCTTCAAATCCATCCATTCGGTCCTAAAAGCAGCAACACAGGCACAGGAGGTCAGTTACAAACAAGGAACTGATGTGTAGGAAATTACTGGGAATTTAAGAGGCTACAAATAGCTTTAGGTGGACTTGGTGAACATTCTGCTACTGGAAATCTCCCTGCACTCTGGTCAAATTCAATTTTGTCCCTAATTTCCCATGACTTTGCTTCAGAGAGTTTCAACATCATCAACCTATCATTCCAACAGAGAGGATTTCAAATTTGCTTTAAATATTCAGACAGCATAGAGAAGAGTTTGGTAAACTGTGTTTTCCACTGGAACTCCACAGAGCATGGGCACCAAATTCTGAGTTAATTCAGAGACAGTGAACTCCCAATTCACTGAATTAGTTCAGTGAACCAGCTCCTGTGTCACTACATTAAGAATCAGTCATTCATTTTCTAGAAAAAAAAATCATTGATGGAAAATCAACAACTGGTTAAACTCACCAAAAACCTACCGAGATAAGGACATTCCTCACTATTGAAATGCATTTCGGTTAAAAAATACCCCCCCATGGAAGCAATTTATATATTTACATATATTTAACATGGAGATGTTTCTGCAAACAGCCAGAGCTTTGCTCCACAGCAACACAATGCCCGCAGTGCCACTGTGAGAACGACTCATTGTTACCCTAATCTGTGCTATCAAACAAGCTGATAGAGGATTTTTAAAGAGGAGGATATCTTGTGGTAATGGTTTTAGCTGTTAACAGTGACAACTGTATACTTCAAAAAAGCATCCAGACTCACCCAGGATCATACATTCTCAGCACAGCAAAGGCATTAAAATAACAAAAGACACACGTAATGATTCTTGGAGATAAAAAGGCAACACCACCCCATAGCAAGGTTTGGTATAAATACAAGTTCTAGGAGGAACTTTGTAACAGGCTTCGAAGGAAGAGGAGATCTTGGAGAATGACTCAGGCAAGTATTTGCAATGCTTATACTCTTTAAACATTTTATCCCTTTGCTGCAATTGAATAACTTTTAACCAAAACTCTTGTTCTTTGCAGTTTGCTCAGAATGCCGATGCCAGAGGAAGGGCTGCGACGATAACTTTATTTTTTTTTAATGTGGACCCCTTTTACTTTAACATGGAGGTGCTTTCTGTGATAACGAAAAAGTAAGTGCTTCCATGTTTTAGTAGAGGTGAATCCTGATCGCAATCCTGAAACGCCATCCGGGATTTATGGTTATTTTGGGTTTTTTTTTTTTGGCCTGTTCTACATTTGAAGATTTTCAGATCCTGAAGATTTTTAAATCCGGGAAAAAGAAGTTAAGCTGTGAGCGGATGTTTTCCAAGAACTAAAATCTTCTTGCGATTTTGAATTTTAAAGGTCTCCCTTTGCTTTAACATGGAGGTACCTGCTGCCTAAAAAAGTAAGTGCTTCCATGTTTCAGTGGCGGTGGATCCTAATCGTCAAGGGCTTCTTACAGGAAATGTTCATCTGTGTTTTTTATTCCTGCATTTTTGTTTGAATTTTGTGTCGTTTCTCCCCTGAAGGACCCCCACAACTTAAATGTGGATGTGCTTGCTTTGGTTCACAATAGTAAGTGCTTCCATGTTTTAGTGGTGGTGAATCCTCTTTAACCTCAACACTTTTCAATGGAAATGCATAAAATTATGAGAATGTTTGTACATAAAGCACAATTTTGCAGCACAAGGCGGCGAGGACCCCCTCTACTTTAACATGGAGGTACTTGCTGGATGCTTAAAAAGTAAGTGCTTCCATGTTTTAGTTGTGGTGACTCCTAAAAGCCCAACCAAGACTTGGATTATAAGGTGGAACTTTTATATCTTGCTACAGGCTAATACTGTTGCTAATATGCAACTCTGTTGTATAAAAATTGGAATTGCACTTTAGCAATGGTGATGGACTGTCAGTGATACCAAGACTTCAGGAATAAATAATTTCAAAGTTTTTATATATGGTGAAATTTTTTGAGCAATAAAATGTGAATAAAGTATAAAAAACATGTGACTTAAACTCCTACAAGTGATGGAACAGCTGCACACTGCAGGAAAACCTGTACAACCAAACATTTCTCTAACACTAAAAATGTGATGCCATAAAGCAACAATATTTGCAACACACCCAAGGGATAATTAAATTGTAGTAAACAAATCTAAAAAGGCCCAACATACAACCAGATTAAAACTATAACACATATTTCACAATTAACTGGAAAAACTTGGGGGGAATTTTGTTAGCAGTGGTCTCATTGGGGAGGTTCCTTTGCAAAACCAGGCAACCATTTCACACTACTACTGAGGAACAAAAATCAAATAATTCAGTGTAATCACAGAAAACAGGTAGTTTAACACCTACTTGGAGAGTACCCTGAGGGGAATGACTTCTTCACCCATTTTGTGTCTTTCTTTGTGTTTTTTCTTGTGTTTCCTCTTAGATTTGGAAAGGGATGTGTCTTTCTTGTCTTTCTCTTCTTCTGCAGAAACTTCTACATTAAATAGATCAAGTGAAAACGTATTTAACTCAAACATGGACAGTTTAATGTTATTACAATAAAACTACATTCAATATCTCCTGGTTCTTTGTACTTCTAGTCCATTTCATTGACTACCCAAGTTTACTTTGCTTCTCACACTAAATCTCATTGCAATGCAGCTTTCCTTATCTCATGGAACAAACGGATCATTACCTTTCCCCTTTTGTATTTTAATTTATTTATCTAGATTCCCTGCTCTCTCCATTTGCCCAGGCTGCCTGTTTAACCCACACTTTACTTCACTCAAGTTCTATTGATATGAACTTCTTTGAACTATTTTGACTTCTGATTAGATTTCCCTACTTTGGTGTTGCAAGTTCTTTGTCATTACCCGTGCAGCTCCCCTCCTTAGAGTGACTTCTTACCAGGTTTAATTTTAACTGCAGGGAACACCAATATTCCCAAGTTGATCTAATGCTTCCAGTACATCCAGCCCACCACTTCTCATCTCTAAAGGAATATCTACCATTCCATTGCATTCATGTAGAGAAAACATGATAATAAAAAGAGGCCAGAATTTTTACCATTGGAATCTTTTGGAGCTTCTGTTGTTTCTGTTTCTTCTTTTACTGTTTCAACTTCATCTTTTTCTTCAGTTTTCATAACCTTTGGAGCTGATGTTTCACCATCTCCTGAAGTGGTTCTTTTCCTCTTTCCTGGCCTGCTTTCCCAGGTTACCTCTGAGCTCTCTGTCCTGTCCCATTTCCTCTTCTCTCTTTTGGAGGGCTGCTTGGAAGTCTCAGTTCCCTCCATCTCAGAACACTCTGATGGAGTCCTGTGTCTTTTAGACTTTGGTACTGGCTCTGTTGTACTGTTAGTGTTTGATTCCTTTGGCTCTGCAGCTGCCTGTGCATTGCTCTCTTTCTTGATTTTGGATTTCTTCTTTTTCTTCTTTTTCTTCTCTTCTGGATTAAAACCACAATATTTAAAACTGCCCATAGTTAAACTCTAGATTATTTGCTTAAGATAAACAATGAAAGCAGCACATATGACAACTGGGTTGTTAATCTATGGGAGAGATGCAAGACATGAACACAAAAGTTTCTCCTGAGTGTTTTAAGAAGAGAAAAAACCTGGCTATAGCACAATTTGAAAACGATTGGTTTGACCTAATTTTTTTGTTTCCATTTAACTGCTGCTATAATAAAGAACTGGTGATAACTGAGGAATATTGATTTGATTTACCATCCATTTTACAAAAGAAATGGCATGGTGTGTGAAGCCTGGGAAATTGTATTACACCACCAGCACTGAGGGAAAATGTTGTAGTGATGAAGTTACAAAACAAACCTGTGATACTGGTTTGTAGATTTTTCATACTTAAGCCCATGCTGGCAAAATGCAGCAACATGAATTGTTTTTATTAAAAGCTTTTAAGACACATGAAATTAAACTGCAGCAACACAGCAGATGAGAATTTTCTCTTCAGAAGCTGAGGCACAAAGCTGATCCAAGTAACTTAATACCATTTCCTTGATCCCAATAACTTAGTAACACTCACCTACTACAGCGTTGTCACTTGAATTCAGTGTAGGAACTGGTTTGTTCTTCACGGTTTTGGGGAAAATCCCAGGTTTCCGTGGCGCTTCTTCTGGTGGATTATTCAAAAACTAAAAGAAGGAAATTGAGAAACACATAACACTACAAAATAATACTTTCTTTAAATACTCTGCATTCAAGTTAAAACCAGCAACCCTCATCACATTTCAATACATGAAGACTTTCAAATCATACTTCAGTACAGAAAACTTGGTATGACCATGTTTGCGTGATGAAATATAAACACCTATTGTTTAAATTGTTACAGAGTTCTCCTTCTGTACAAGATGCCAAAAAAATAAAAAGCCATATTTCTAAGTCTTCATGTTATAAAAAAATCTTTAAAGAATTGTGGCACTGATTGCAGGTCTGGGAGTAGGAAGGAGGAGCTAATTCCTCCAAATGAAGCTTTTAAATGGTGATATTTTTGGAATTACTTGGAAGATTCAGTGGGTGACCTAGTAAAGAGCACACCATTAATATCCCAACATGACACCAGGAATAATGTCAGGAGCAGAGGCAGCAGCACTCACCTCAATGGCTTTCTCTGCTTGTTCTTTAGTTTCAAACTCAACAAAAGCAAAGCCCTTTGGATCCCCAGTACTTCTGTACCGGGGGATACTGACATAAACTACATTGCCACACTTCCCAAACACCCGCTCAATCCAACTGTGATTGACATTTTTGGGAAGCAGCTCCTAAAGGAGAAAAAAAAAAAAAAAAGTTTGATGTCAAAACGTTGAGAGGCAAAGTATCCAGGTAGTAAAAAGTGATCTGAGAGCACTAATTATTCATATAGCTATAACAAACACATGATAAATTTAATTTAGATGCTTATCTTCTTCACATGACAGATACCAAAATACCAAAACCTCGTCCACAGCTGGATCTCTGCAACACAAAATCTCTTAGTAAATTGAAAACCTTGGAGCAAATACCAGACTGGCTTGTCCCAAACAACCCTCTGCAAAGCACAAGGTATTTTTTAAAAAGTGGTGGTAATGCATGGAGGTATCACAGAAAGAATTCCTTCAGGTAGTAAAAAATCACTACTGACAAAATTTTTACCAGTAGCCAGTATTTTCAAGTTCAGCAGTTAGAGCTTAACTCATCAGATGAGCAGAAACTTTTAGGCAGCTTCTTGGATGAAAAAATGTCTTGATTTTTACTTCTCTAAAGTCCTTAATATAGCAATGTGTTTTAGCAGCTTGCAGACATCGTGTCTGAGTTCAGCATTTCCTGTCCCCAATCAAACAGAAATCGTGTCACACTGATTTCTCACTAGACCCAACAGAACTCTTTAAAATCCCACTCTCAAATTCATGCCTAAACAACAACAGTGTCAGCACTACTTCATTTTTATTCACAATTTTTTTTTCCTTGTAGGGAAACACTTGGCACATTCAGGTTTTCTTTTTCCGTAAACTTGGCCTTGCTCAGAAAAACATTTTGTTATGGTTTGGCTTTAAGGTGAGAAGCCAGTCACTTCAAGATTTTTTCAAGTTTTAATAGTATAGTAGTTAAGTCTATGGTGAAGCATATAAAAAAGTGAGATAATTCCAGAGAAATTTAATTTACCAGCACTTGGACTACTTCTGCTCTCCCCAGTGCCACATGCCAGCTATTTACAAATCATTTAGCCTCAGGCTTAAGCTCAGTATAGACAATGTAGCTCATGACTTCGAACATCTTATCCAAAAACGATATAGACAAAGTATTTCAGAGTTCTAAGCAGTCCCTGTAATCACGTTAGGAAAATATTATATCTGGTACATATTATTTAAAAAAATAAAAGCCAACCACCTTTTCCAGGCTTCTGTTAAGGAAGAAATCACCAAAGCAATTCAGTTCCTCCTTAGCTGGATGAGCTGGCATTTTGGCCATGATTATTTTGTGTCTTTATCACAGAAAACTCAGTGCTGTCTGGAAAATACTAACTTAGCTGCTAACAGCCACAGCAAAATGGTGCTTGTCATGAATAGCAAATATAGACAAAGGAAATTCCACAGTGGATTCAAATCTAGCCAATAAAATTGCCCAGGGTTTAAATAAGCAAAAGCTCAACCATCAGATTTCTTTCCTATCTACCACTTAGTTGGCCCCACAATGTAAGAGCTTTTTCACTCTGACAGGGCTGAAATACCACGGTGAGATGCAGACTTATCCCATCAGCACAAGCTATTTTCATTCAAATTAAGCAGTCATCCCAGTATCAAGGTAGCCACAGGACAGTGTGCTGTTAGGAGGATAGTTAAAATTTTTCAGGTATAGTCTGCCTTTAAAAGAATGGTGTTTCTGTGTACAAAACCAGAGGCACATGCAGTAACAGATCTTATAAACAGATAATGCTGTTTGAAGTACCCTGATAAACTTGGGAATGCAGCTAGATCCTGTTGGATGAAGCTAATTTAGTTGTTATTAGAAAGCTTTAACTACATTAACATAATTAGTAAATATTTCTTAATACCACTGGTGCTCCTCTAATGGCATTAAAAAAGCCCAGTGAACACAGCAACAGCTCAGTGCAATGAAACTGTACCTTTTCAGCCTGGGAAGCTGCACTTTGCTCAGCATTTAAAACAATTTAAGCTGGCACAAGAAATCCATGCACCAAACAAAGTCCTTTCCTGCCACAGTCACTCTCAGCTCTTGCTCACCTGCCTTTGTTTAATTTATTTCTTTCACCTCTGCTGCACAACCAGCAGCAGCCAAGGAACACCCTGATGCACACATGGAGTTTCCAGCTAGGAGCCAACAAGCAGGGACACTCCCAAGCCCAGCCTTACCACATAGACAGTCCGACTGTCCACGTCCTTGGGGCGCTCGCCCAGAGGCTGCCGTCTCCTGATCCTGGTTCCTTCCAAGTCCAACTGGAAGCAGGGAGAAATAAGCATTTTCCATGAGATTATTGCTTGCTTCAGCACCTCACTAGTGTTTTTCCAGCCCCAGCAAACATAGAAGGGTCAGATGTTAAATACCTCTACAACAGATGAACTCTTAACTGCCCGAGCAATCAGCTTCCCATCAGTAGTCAATTTTTTCATTTTGTTGAAAGAAACAAGAAGTGATATGTCAACATCTAGGGGAAAACAAAAAAGTGTAATTATGAAATCAGGTGATGTGTTCTACTCCACTTCTTTTCTTGTGAAACAACCTGTGAGTTCATGATTTACAGAAAAGTTTTTACCATCAAAATGTAGGTACACCTAAATTTAATTTTTTCCTGTGCTAACCTTTATCAAAGGAATTTTGTTCTTTTACCTCCCCACTGATAACTGCTGTCTTTGAAAAAAAAGGAAGAAACCCTCCTTTTCTGATGTAGTTTTACAGCACAAAAACAATTTGCATTGAAAACATACCTCTCCTCCAAGTACTCAGAGTATTTAACCCAGTGCAGCCAACACAGAGCCCCTGCCTGCACTTCAACTCCAACCAGACAGCTGCTTAAAACCTTGACAGAAAATTATGTAGCACTAGTCTGTATAAAAATGCAGACATTTTTAGTACCTCTAGAAAATGTAGGCTAAATTTTACTTGTTTTTTACTTCATTAATTATTTAAGAGGAGGCCTTAGAAAAGTCCAATCAACCACATAAAAAAATGTCTGAAGAGACTCAAAGTAACCCTACAAGCAAGAACACAATTTCTTATCAAACCTGTAGAGAGAAAATTAACAAAATACCTATGTTTAAAAATATATTCGAGTGATATTTTAATTTCTACATCTATCTACCTTGCAAAACAAGTCCAGCACGTGAGAGGGCAAAATGACTCTCATTTCAAGGTTTGCTCTTAAAATTATACAAAATTGGAAAAAAAAAAAAATCAGGTGTCCCAAACAGTCATCTCTACCCTGGCAGATGTCTTTATCTTAGGGTTGATAGGAGAAAAGAAAGAGCAAATAAAATTTTTATAATCTAGTATTAGGTCTGCCTCCTGAGCTGCTGATGCTGATTTACAGCATGGAACTTATGTCTTTCCCAGGCACCTCAAAAACAACCTGTCACTGTGGCCAGCAATACAGGGAAGAACAAAATGTTTGCTGAAATACACTGAAAATAAACTTACACCCATCTCTGGACTTCTCTATTTGTTCTCGAAGAAATCTGTCTTTGTGGAGATTCACATCACCAAACCAGAAATCCACTTGCTTGGCTATATCTGCCAGCACCTGTTTCACTCTTGACCTCTTCTTCTTCTCTCTTTCCTTTTTCTGCTCAGTGCTTTCTTCTTCCATGGCTTTGTCTCTCGCTGTTTCAGTCTCCATTCCTGTCATTCTGTCAAATCAGACATAAATACAATATTAAAAATACAAAAGTCTTATTTCAAGGAGTAAATGTTCTTGTTTAATCTTCTGCCCTGTTCCCAGAAAAGCAAGTTTCTTTCTAACAAGAATCTACAACAACTAAAGCTGAAGTGCAGGTAATTTCCCTCCTCACAAACATGTTTTTCTAAGAATTAAAAAGAGATACAACATTTTTTCTCCACTCCCCACAACTCACAGTACAAACCATTAGAAAGATCACACACAAAACCCATGGGCACCTACACACTTCAGAAAGTAACCTTGTATTAACCTTGATCATGGCAGATCCGGTAACAGTAAGGTTTGTTTTCAAAAAATTGTCTTTATTATGTCAGAAATGCAAACCCCTCACTCCATCAGCTACCAAGGCCCTGCCCAAGAGCACTAAGGCAAAAAGGTGTCTCTGATGGCAAACCCGGGTCTGTCAGAGCTCCAGAACAGGCCCCTGGAAAATAACTACAATCAAGTGACTTAACATACAGATTCATCTTGAAAAATATAAAACGGTTTTAATGCATGAATTCATCTCTTTTGTCCACGTTTCAGCTCGCTGTGGCTGAGAACTGCCACTCACCACTTCACTACCTCATTTCATGCACAAAACAAAGCAACGCTGCCAGAAGCAGACAGCTTTGGGAAAATTAAATTAACACAAAAATTAAAGTAATTAATGTCGCAATCACCATATGAAAGACTTCTCAGCTCTCTGCCAAGGCAGCAGAGAGGGAAACCAGAGCACAGCCATCAGAGAGGAAGCCCACCTCGACAACAGGATGGCAGAAATGGAAATGGTCCCCAAATTATTGTGCAAATCAGGCTTCCTCAGCCGGAGATCAGTGTCTCCCCCGCTGTGAGCTGAGGGCTCAAGATAGTGAAAGGTCAGCAGTTACCTTGGAAAGATAAGCCAGGTAAAACTGCTCAGCGAGTTCCAGCTGCACTCAAGCCCTTCAGCACGTGTTTTATATTAATAACCAGCAGATAACACACTGCTCAGCAGCTTCATAAACATAAAATGTCATTATCTGTTGTGGCTGAACAGCATTAGGGGACCACACCAACATATTAGTGTGGCCCATGGACAGCACAGTTTTGTTTTAAGAAGCATTTTGTGTCACTCAGCTCTGGGACTTCCTTCCCAGAAGACAGGTTCTCATTCAAGCCAGAATAAAAGCAGCTGCACGCTGCATTTCAGGCTTCCCTCTCACTTCGTGTTTCAGAAATTAAGCTTTGAGGAAATTACTTTGTACTTCAAGCTCCTCCAGAGTCAGAGCAAATATCAGCTATTAAAACATACATAAAAATCCAAGTAATGAACCCAGCAATCTCCACATGCCCGGGTGTAAGGCAGTCTGCAGTTTTCACACGTCAACTCCCACACCGCCAGCACTGCTCTGATAAACAATTAAAATCGGAGCAAAGCAAAAGCAGGGTCAAAACTTCACACCGATAAAGCAAAGGAGAAATAAACTGCAGTGCCTCTGCGTGCCAGAGTCAAACCAGAGAAGGAGGGACAATTAAAGGAGGGAAGGAACTTTAGGAAAGCAAAGATAATGTAAACCAAAATAACACAGCTGCACACTCATCTAGAGAAATTTCTCTAGGCTTGATAAAAACTTAAAAATATTCAACTGCAATACAAGGTTTGGAAGAAACAGGCTGCAGATATAAAATATACTTTATTCTTTTTAAGCACAGATGCAAATGTTTGTTTGCTTGGAGTATTTTAAAATATAAAATGGGGCAATAGGAGATGAGGGAGAAAAACGAAGTGAAAATGTACTACAAAATGTGTTTGTATCGTCAGGGCCAGCCCCAGGCATGTACTGCAGAATAAATGCAGGTATTCAGCAAACCTGAAACTACTTAAAAAGACACATCCTGAAACAGTTTGACACCAACACAGATAGAGGCAGAGCTGCAGGGTGAAGTTCCTGCCCTGCCCTGAAACCTCTCTCTATGCAAAGTGAGGTAACAAAGGACAGCAGTTAATACATGGGGGCCAGCACAAACCTCTTAACCTGAAACCAGAGAAAATTCTCCTTTCCCCCCACCCAGATTCCATGGAACTGGGGTGCCCACAGACAGAAAAGGTTCTGCTTCCACTTGACAGTGATGAGCGCTAAAGCTGTGTGTTAGCTGTGCCCTTCCCTGGGTAGCCTCAGGAGGTGAAAAGTGGATTTATTTGTGTTCAGGACTGGTCATGCGACTTACTGCCACGGTCTGGCTGGCAAGGTGGGGATGGGTCAAAGGTTGGACTCGGTCTCAGGTCTTTTCCAACACAAGGGATTCTGTGGTTATAATTAAAATATATGCCAATACCAGACTCTGATTAGGTCACCTGTATGACACCAAAAGGGCAGCCCCACTCCTTCACCTCACAATATCTTACCCTCAAGAAACACAACTGAATTTTAAGACCTGAGAACTTACTTCTGGCTCTTCCCTGTGGGTACAACCAGGAGATGAAGGAATTGAACAAGCAGCAGAGCTGCTGGAGGGAAACACAAGGAATAAATACTTGGAAGAACGAGTATTCTGTGGGCCTGGTAGCTGCTGCACTAGACCAAAACCACTGAAAGTCACCTTCTTTACTCTTCAAACAAAGGGCAGACCACAATGTGAGGCAGATTTTTCTAGCCCTGACTTATCCTGAGAAGCCTGACCACCCCACACTTACCACACTGCCCAGGTGCTGACCACTGCAGGTGCTGCTGCTGCAGCACCCTTCAAAAACAAGCTCGGACTGAGCCTGAGGGGCCCAGAGCCGGCTGGGCCCCAACGCGAGGCGCCAAGCCGTGACACCACGCACGGCAATGCATCACCTGCGGCCACAGCCACCTCAGCGCCGCGGGGCAGCGACCCGCCCTCAGGACGGCACCACACGCGCACGGGGAGCGGAGGATGCCCGGGGGCGGGCAAAGGACGGCCCGGGGTTACAGCAGGGTTACAGCGGGGTTACGGCGGGATGCCGGCGGGGAGCGCTGACCCGAGGGGCCCGACCCGTCCCGCCCGCCCCGGCCGTGAGGGAGCGCGCGGGGGCGGGGGGGGGGAACGGCGTGGGGGGCGGGAAAGGCGCTGAGGGCACGACAGCGCCCCCTGTCTGCGCCGCCACCGCTGCAACCGGCAACCCCGGAGCCCCTCCCCGGCCACTGACCTGCCGCCAACGCCGCCGCCACAGCGTTTCGGCTCCGCCCGGCCCGTCCGCGGCTCTGGCTCTGCCTCCGCCCTCGCCAGTCCCGCCGCGACGCGCTGCCCGCTCCACCGCTTGCCAAGGAAATTAAAAAAAAAATGAAAAAAAAAAAAAAAAAAGAAAAAGCCCCGCGGCGGCGCCCGCGCGTGCGCGGCGGCGTCGGGGGCGCGCCCGGCTGTGGGCGCACGTGACTTCCTCCCCGCCGGGCGTCGCGGCGTGGTGACGTCACGCGCGGCGCTGCGGCGGGAAGTTCGGAAGGCGGCGGCGGCCGCTGGGAGCCCGATCCCGGTCCCGGTCCTGATCTCGGTCCTGATCCCGGTCCCGTGGGGTAGGATCGGGGTGTCCGCCCGGACCCCCGCGAGTGGCGGGGCTGCGGTGGCGCAGGGGCGTTGCTGAGGGAGGCGGCGCTGTCGGGAATGCTGGTGGATGGAGCTGGGAAAGCGCTGTGTGGAGGCGCTCCCACAGCGGCGGGTCCCGCTGCCTGTGGCGTTTCCTCCCTCAGGACTCACCCTCAGGGTTGTGCTCTGATAACTCGAGGAATAACTGTCCTAGAAGTTAGCGTGTCCAGGGAATTTCACCTTAGGAAGCACCCAAGGAGGTGACAACCATAAGAAACAGCGCCAATCTTTCCCCTTTTCGTCATATAAACCCATTCTCACCAATCCAAAGGGTGTATAAAAATTTATTTTAAAATGTCTCGCGGCCTAACTGCAAATATGCAAAGAGGTTTGGCTTCACGGGCAGCTGGTTTGAGAGTCAGTTGTTTTTTGCATGAGCTAAACATACTCCACACCTGTGACAAAATCACTCTCGTAAAGGCTTCTCTCTTTTTATTTATTTATTTACTTTAATTTCTGCAAGTAAACTTTCAAGTAATTCTGAATAAGAATATTCAGAGTCGCCAGCCATTCATTTAAATGAATGAATTAATGTAAAAGCTGGAAAATATCTTGACATCTATTAAGAGATTTTTTTTTTAACCAGCAGTCTGTCAGATTGTTGTTGGGATCTCTCTTTGAAATGCTTAAAGCAGCTCTACCCCTCTATCTCTTTGATACTGTGGGGAATTCCATCTAAATATTTTCTTTTGAGGGGAAAAAATAAGCAATTTTTTGTTCAGCTTTTCCTTCACAGCTCTGGTGCATCCTGACATTTCCCTGTGTTTCAGGCTGTGGGAAGATGTGGATATTTGTGAAATAAGCTGTTGGATGACTGTGTTGCCAAAGCAATGGCCTCTCAAGAATTCACTGTGAGTGATTTTTTAACCCTGTGCAATTCAGTAGGAATAAGTTTAAAGACTGTAGCTGCTGAAATATTTGAACGTTTTCTTCTTTCTTCAATATTTTACATTTTTAAAACAGGTGTTATACACTCACCAAAAGATGAAAAAATCAAAAACATGGCAAGATGGAATTCTGAGGGTTAGAACTGGCAGAAATCAGGTGAAAATTCAGATTTAACACTATTTGATTTATCTGCTACTGCCAGTGGCAGTTGATTTGTCAAATAACTGATTATTTAAAATCTTATTTTTATGTTGCAGGCTACCTTGTTTGATGATAAAGGGCAATGTCTGGAGAGTATTTTCATAAAATCTCAGGTATGTTTTGTTGTTCAGAGTTGTTATTTTAATATCTGATTGTAGTTTTGTCTTTCAGACAGCATTTCAAACTTGTCTGGTAACCAAAACAGTAATTTTTCTTGTTGTTGATATAAAACAGTGCAAATAATGGAAAGGGAAAGCAGCTTCTATGTATTAGTAGGTCTTACTGTTTGTCCAGAAGGTTTCATGGAATTTTTCTTCCTTTGTGGTAAAAGCAGTGTGTTACAGTGATACATGGAATAATCATGGAAGTGCTAATGCTCTTTAGAATATATGTATAAATAGAAATATTATATGTGATATGGTAGATGTAAGTACCTGATTTTTTTACATATAGGTACTTTTTAAAAATGTATTTATTTTAAATAAAAGTATATGATATTGTTTCTATTATGTACACTCTGCTGGTTTCTCCTTTCCAGGTGACTCCTGGAGATGATTTTGAAAGTGAGCGATATTTAATCACAGTTGAAGCAGTCAAAGTGAGTGAAAAGCCCTCTGAAAACCAGCCAAAGAAAGCAGAAGCTGCAGCAGCGGATAGAAATGGTGTCAAACCTGCTCTTCTACCCCCAAGACATCTCCCTGTTGGCTTGAAAAGGAAGTTTACGGTGTGGTTTTGTTCCAGATTTTTTTTTTTTGAGCTGTATTCCAGAATGTATTTTTTCCACATTTAGGAAATTTGGTTTAGCAGGATTGATGTTGCTGAGCCTGCAGTAAAAATCCCAAGGGCTTGGGGTTGTTTCTATGCACCTGTGGAGCCCTCATGTGGATTTGATCAGAATATTTTTTCAGGCCATTTGATCACGGAGTGTGCCCCATTTTCATAATTTGATTACAACATGTGGATTAATCGACAGTTTCTCTCCTAGGGGTTCCAAGGGCCACGCCAAGTTGAGAAGAAAATACCAGCTGTGGAAGAGGAAGAAAAACCAACAGTGTTTGCTTCATCTAGGGAGTGCCAAGGGAGTTTTCCATCCCAGTTTTATATCAGCTCTCCGTTGTTTTCCACGATTCGCAAGAAGGACGCAGAAACAAATCCCTCTGCAGGCTGTCAGGAAGAGGGATGGAGGGACAGTGGCAGAGAACAAATGTCTGTGTCCTCACTGCTTTCAGCTCCCTTTAGTGACAGCTGTGAGGAGGCAGAGAAGCCAAATTCCCATCAGTTTGTTGTGAAGCCAGAATCTCCTCTCCTTTCTGGGCATGCTGGTCCTGGGGCAGTGTCCCACCACATCAGGAGCACAGCACAGATAATTGCTCTTCTGAAGTCTAAACCAGCACAAGGACACAGGGAGCAAATATCTGGAGTCACAGGTTGTCTTGCCAGGTTTCAGGCAGCAGAAAATGCAGATTTATGTGACAAAAGAAGTCCCATCCTCCCTGCTTTTTCAGGCGACCCTGCCCAAGGACTCGTTCCAGATACTCAGCACCTGCCTTTTATACAGGGAAATGTAAAGGATAAAAAGGACTGGAAAACTCAAACACTTCCAAATTCAGCTCAACAACTTTGTGGTGAAGAAGTCACAGGACAGAGACAAGACAAAAAGGTAAATAATTTAAGTCAAGATTTACAAGATCACTGCAACACAAATAGTTGCTTCCTACCCGAGTCCACTGTAAGTAGAAGGAGTGACAGTGAGTTTATCCCGTCCTCAGGTGACATTTCACATTCAGCAAGTCCAGCTGCCTTTGAAAACAGTCCTTTTGGATGCAGGGAGCATTTAGGGACTGACAGTCTTAGGGAGAATTTATCTGTGAAGATGCAGAGTGAGCTTGATCCACAACAAAATTCAGAGGGAGTGTCCAGTGACCCGGAGCTCTCTGGGGATGTGACGTGCACTGAAGCTGGAATTGTGAAGGAGGAGTTCAGTTTGCAGGGCAGAGACTCTAGTCCTGATGGGGAACTGATGGAGGTTAGCTTCAACCTAATGGAGACTTTTGATTTTAATGACACAGACAGTGAAGATGTGTGTGAAAGAGAAGGGAAGGACTTCCCTGAGGGAGACTCCTCACGGAGCCCAGGCTGCTTGCAGGGAGAAGATGTAGCACAGGATGCTGCATTGAGGCCTCATTTGAAGCCTCATTCTTGCTGTGAAGTACAGACACACAGCAAAAATGAAGTCACATGTTCCAGTTTTGATGGAGAAGGGGGTTCACCACCCCAGCTTTGTGACAGTGATGCCAGGAGAGCTGCAGAAGACACTGCAAACAAGACCAGAACTGAAGTGGAGCTTTCAGATGACGGATGCAACACAAAAGAGATCAATGCAAGTCAATCAAGTCTTGAAGCCACAAACAAAGAGGAGGATCTGCATGGCTGTGCAGCACTCCCCATTAATGGCACATCCTGGATAAAAAACCAGCACTCTGATCTCTTGCCTGGTGACACCAATGTCACTGAATGTCACCCTGAAACCAGGGTGTTGGAGGCAACTGGAAGTCTTCCAGGTATTTCTCCCAGCAGAATAATTTCTGCTGTGGACAAAAAGACCAAGGAAGGAGTTACACAGGTTGGGTGCATGGAATCCCCAGATGTTAGTTCAGAGCACTTCTGGGGTACTAAGAGTGATGACATTAAACCAGGCAGCCCTCTGCTGGCTATGTCACAAAAATCAGATCCTTTAGGAACAGGTTATTCATCTCCAGAGGAAACAGCAGCAGGAGAAACTGCATGGGAAAATGCAGAGAGCATAACTGCTTCTCCTGAAGCCTGCAAAGGAGGAACAATAGGGATGGATGGCCTGAAATGCACAGCAGTGGCTCAGAATTCCTCAGGACTCCCTGATTTGGTGAATGATATCGCTCTTCTAAGAGCTTTGGCTCAGCATAGCACAGCATTTGAGAGCTTGCAAAAGATGGAGGAAAACAGCAGCATGTTCTGTGAGACAGACACTGCTAAGGACACACTTGAACCCCTTGAGAAGGATGAAGGTTAGGTCAGCTTGTATTTTAAACTGGATTCTGTATGTCTGTACCTGTTTGATTTCTCTCATTTCTCCTCATATTTAGAAATACTTTTAGAGTGATGTGTTACTGAGGTTCCCTCGTGCAATTGTTACTGTTTAAAGCATTGTGAGCTCCAAGTCTGTCTCTGTTTGCTCTCATTCAAACTAACAGTTAGTGTGCAATTTGTTGTGTGGGTAAGGTTTGCAAGACCTGTAAATATTGAGATGTTTTCATGTAAAAAAAAAACCCCAGACTACTGACTGTAACTCACTGTACTTTTCCATCTCTTGTAGCTGTAAAAGAGTTTACAGAAATGCCTTACTCAGAAAGTTTACAGGCATCTTCCCGTTCATACTTTGATTCTCCTGGCCTCATGGTAACCAATTTTTGACTACATCTATTTATCTGTACAAGATAAATGCATTTTCCACCTGGCTCCTGGAATAAAGTTATTGGTTTATGGAACCATAGAGGTTGAGCTACAAATTGCTTATTGGCATTGTTTATGAAGCTGGCAATAAATAGAGAATGTCATCTTGACAATATTCAGGAGGCCTCATGTATGACAAGAAACTGAATGGAAGTTGTGGTATTTACTAATGTTTAATATTCCATTAATATGTCTGGTACTTCTCCTTCCCTATCCCATCTTTTACCACCTCTTTTTTTTTTCCCCACTATCTTTAAATACATGTCTCTGCTTGGAATTTTAGCATTTGGGTTGAAATACACTGGGAAAACTGTGTTTGATAATTTGGATTCATTTTTATCCAGAGCTGTTACCAACCTTTTTTCCTTCCCAATCCATCTTAAGCTTAAAGAAAGATTTTAGAACTCCTTCCCTTTTTCCTGTCCTGTTTGAAAAGCAAACATAGTTTCTTATCCTGGCATGGGTGGTCCTAGCTTCCAAATAAAAAGGCTGTAACTGAAAAAGCTTCATTTGTATAAATACAAGGCATTTCTTAGGCTAAATTTTCACTTTAAATGGTTATTAAGTTCTTAAACTAATTAGGTTTTGATACTTTCCTGTGCAGCCCAGCTGTGTGGACAGTTTATTGCAGAAGACAGAGGCAAATATTGTACCAATAGCAGCAGCCCAAAGAGACCCTGGGACATCTGACTGGCAACCAAAGGTACCATCTCTGTGGAAATGAAGTGTAATTAACAGTGTTTCCTAAATGTCAGTTAAATGGTTTGCTGACTGTAATATATTACACAAAGTCCTAATAAAATTTCAACCAGTTCTCACAATTTTTAGTACAGTTCACTGCGGGAAGTTTTCCAAGTGAGTTTTAAATTCAAATTACAAGGAAAAAAACCCCAGATTTTTTATTTCTCTCCTGCAGTATCAACAGATCATTTTTGTTCTTTGTGTAAAAAGTACCTGTGTTGATGGTAGACAGTTTCAGAGCAGTTTTTACTTCCTGTTAGTGATAATTCCAATGCATTGTGTAGCCTGTTGCCTTCCAAGGGCACCAAGTGAAGGGATCAGCAGCTAGTGAGGTCCTGTTGAGAGCTCCATGCTCCCAGCTAGGATGGCAGCAGCAACCAGAGGACATGGACTGTGCAGCTGAGACATTTTTCTCACCCCTCTTTTCAAGGAATTATGACCTTTTTGACTTCAGACAGGTAAAACATTTTTTTTTGTACAGTTGTCCTTACTAACCTTAGTGCAAAATATTATCCTGTCAGTTTAGCATAGGAAATAGTTCATTTTTAAACTGCTACAATCATATAAAAATTAATTATTTTTACTTACCTTTGTCATAGAACTTCATAATGTGTGACTGGTTTTTTCTGCTCCTTTGATCAGTTGCACTTTGAAAAAAAGAAGATAGTTTAATGTCTAACAAGTTTTTGCTTGTATATATTTTTTTAATCAAGTCTCCAGGTTCCAGGAGCCTTTGTGAGGATGATGTTGACATTATCAGAGAAGAGAATTTTCAAATGAAACCTGATGTTGTTGAAGAGCCAGGAATAAATCAGTCCTGTAAGTGAAATTAAAAGGGGAAGGGCAGTGGTTGACCTCAAAATTTCTGCATGACTTGAGTGCTTCATGTGTTTTTCCTGTGTATCCTGAAGTGCCACCATGGACAATGTCACCCTCTGACCTGAGGCAAGCACCATGGACTGCCTGGGAGCCTGCCAAGGTGGGCACTGACAGTCTCTTGCAGGTATTTTTGGCTTTATTTCCTGTGTGTTCATGACAGTTTCTTCTTTTTGAAGCTGTTGTATCACAGCTCTGAGAGCCAGTGCAATTGTTTAGAATGATGAGAGAGAAAATAGTGATAAAAAAGCTGTAATCAGGGTTTTTTCCAGACATTCACCTACCATGTTCATTCTGCACCTCTAGATTTCATCAGAACCGACTTCCCCACTTGATCCAGACTCTATGATTTCTCCACCTTGGGAAAATGAGGAGGCTGTTGGAGACATCCAGGAGCCCCTGATGCATGGGATCTTACCAAATGAACCAGAAGTCCCAGATTTTCTTTTCAGTAAGAATTTACAGTTTTATACTGGTACTTCACAGTGTTCTAGCTGTAAAATCTCTGAGGATTTTTGAAGCACAATGAATTGGGCTATCACAGACAGTTACTCTGCCAATTGTATTCTCCTGAAAGAGACTTTAGTGGAGGGATTTAGTTTTATAAAAAAAAATCTGCTTCTAGTTTGGGGGCAAAAAGGCTATAAGCTAAGCTTTTAAGTGATACCTATGTTTTTATTTACCTGCTCTTAGTTTTCTTCCATATTCAGCTGTCCTCTGACCCTCTCCCATTTGTAACTGTCACTAGTGATAATCCATTTAATCAAAAGGATGCTTTTTGGTAGTAAGAGCTTATTTATCTGCGTTGTTTAATATTAATTCATAGGTTTGTGGGTTATGAAAAATGCAGCAAATGTTAAGCTGGCTGGGTGCTTTCTAGCTGGCATCTGTGACATCAGATTGATGAGTTCCAAAACACAACCATGTTTAAATAATGGTCTTTTAAACAAGCAGAGTGGCTACACTGTTCTGAGTATAGAGATTTCAGATAATTAAAACTAATTAAAAGAATCACACGAAATCCATCATTTAGTGTAATGCTGCACAGGAACACTCCAGAGAGCTCCCCAGTTAAAAGACAGGATGTAAGGGGAAGAACTTAGAATTCCTTCCTTCTTGCACACCTGAAGTGCCATCCCTAGGTGCTCCCAGTTGCTTGTAAAGCTGTATTTGCCCCACAGCCCAGGAGAAATGCCGCTATCCAGAGGGATGCAGCCTCCCAGCATTGAAGCCCAGGATGAAAACACGAGCTCCATTTGTCACTCTTCCTGCCACTGATGAGATTCCTGATGTGTTTGACCCCACTGAGAGCGAGGAGGTCCAGCAATCCTTGGGCTCTTCAGGAGGCAGTTTGGTGGCATTTCCTGGGAGTGCTCCTGGCCCCGAGGACAGGAACTGTGAAACCTCTTTGTTTGCGGAGTACATGGAAGATGGACAAAGGGGATCTGTGCCACCAGTGCTCCCTAAAGTGACTGCCCAACACAGACAAAGCAAGTGGCTGAAGTATCAAAGCAGTGCTCAGTGTGATTTGACCCCTGAAAACAGCGCTGATGAGGAAGACAAGGATGACATCTGTGCCCAGAGCATCCTCGGAATGCCGCTGGGTGACACAGGAGAGGGCAGAGCCCTGAATCCAAGTGGGAATCCAAGTGTGAATCCAAGTGCTCCCAGCTCTGCACTGCTGCTACCAGCCAGGAGCTCGCCTGGGGAACGCTCCAGGGCTGCAAACAGCAGCCTCCCAGATCTGGTTTCAGAGGAGAAGGTACTTTCCCTGCACTTAAGGCAGACACCTCTGGCTGCGGCCACACAAAAGGTGTTGAGTCACCTGAGCTGCCACACCGCAACAGGAGACAGCCAGGTGTGTAACTGTTCAAGCAAACACAGCTATCACTGACACAAACACATTTCTCTGGCCACAGGCACTGCATTTATCTGATTTCCTGCAAGATATTATCAGTATGAGTGGATGAAATCTTTCTACCGATGTAGTGACACAAAAAAATGTATTTTAAGTGCCGTGACTAATCCTTGGTAAAGGTAATTCTTTGGCACGCACAGTGCCAGATTTAGATTTTTAATCTGAATGTTGATGGCAGGAAGATGAAAGAAAAGCTGCTGGGCTGTTTTGACATCTGTAATTGGTAAGAAATTGTGTGCACAGAGGGTTTTTCTTAATTGTGGTATCAGCATCATTTTAATGAATACCTGGTTTTGCTTCAAGGCATAGTCTCTGACTTCAAAATATTATAAATTCCTTCAGTTTTAGTTGTGTAAAAGTCAAGTTATGGCACTGAAAAAGCACTTAAAAATTTAGCATAGCTGTTTGTGACCAGTAGATGTGACAAATTGAGTAAATTGGGGGAAAACACCAAACCAACCACAAGTCAGGTTTTTAAAGCTGTCAAATGATTTTGACAGTTGAAGAAAATCTTAACTCTTTTTCTTAAAGGTCTTCAGTTCTTTAAAACTGTCCAGTACAGTATTTGTGTGAGGTTGAGGTGAGGAAATAACTAATATATTTGATGTATACACACTGTGTGTGTTTATATACACCTATATGTAAAATGGTGTGCAAAATGGGGTTGGTGTGTTCCTTCCCCAAGCCTAGTGCTCAAAAACACGATTTTGAACTGTATAATTTACTCTAAAGCCTTTGGAACTATTATCTGTGGTATTATAAATGTGGGTTGTTTGGTAAGGGGCAAATTTTAACCTCATGGTGAATCCTAGCTGGCAGCCCAAGCTCTAGGGACATGTATTTTTACATATCTGCAAAATTTGTCTCATTCAAGGTCTTACAGTTTTTAATGGTTTATTTTCCTGGGTCTTTCTAGGACATAACAATTTCTGAGTTGTCTTTTCCTCCTGTGGATAAAGTGAAAAATGCCAACCTTCCTAAAAGGAAGATTTCCATCCCAGCTGTGTTTCAGTCTCACACTCACTACAAGCAGGTTTTTAAAGCTGCTCTGACAGGTAAGTCTCTGCTCTGTGAAGTGCTGTCATTTTAAACATTGCCTATTAAAGCAACAGGGTGCATTTCATGTTCTGTATATATACTGAAATATATTCAGTCTATACCCAAAATTGCAAAGACAAAACAAAAAGAGTTCTGTTCAACTATGTAACCTCAGGGCTGTTTTCCAGTCTTAAGATTCCTAAACCCTTTTTCCCCCCCTGGAATAAGTGGATTTTGCAGGTCACATGGTTTCTTGTAGGACTCACATTAAATATTTTGATTTGGGGTGGAAATTTTCCAATGAGAATACATTTGTTTGAATGCTGTGTACCTGTATAAGCATTTTAAGGCTGTGCTAATGATTCTGTTGTTCTGCATTTCCTACCCAGAGCAATTGAACATCATGCTGTTTGAGCTGGCACAGAGGCTGCACAACGCCCTCTCCAAAGTGGATATATCATTTTACACTGCAGTGAAAGCTGGGCAAGGCCAGAGCCAAGGGAGCTGTGCTCCACTCTGCAACCACATGCACCCTGCCAAGCTGGTGATGGTTAAAAAAGAAGGTCAAAACAAGGTGCTGTTCATTCCTTGTGTTTTTACACTTCTGGCTGAAAACACACATGGCTTTCTCTTTTTCTTGCTTTAGTGCTCATGGTCTCTTTTTTCCCTCCCTTGCCTTGCAGGGTCGTTTGTTCTATGCCTGTGATGCCCCCAAAGCTGAGCAGTGTTCTTTTTTCAAGTGGATTGAAGATGTGAACCCCACACAGACAAAATCCAGACCGAGCGCAGTGCTCCATGATACAAAAAGCATTGGGACATACCTCAGGAGCCAAAAGATTGCTGTCTATGAGGAATGCCAGCTTTTGGTGAGGTATCCTGGAATGCTGTGCACTTCTCTCAAGTGCTCTGGGAATTCAGAGTTTATAAATGCTCCAGTTGCTCAGGAGTTCAGCAGGATTTAACACGTTTTCTCTGTATTTAAAGAGTAAAGATTTCTTTCTGTAAAGAAATGCAAGAGCTAAATTAGTGAAGGAAAAATATTTATAGCAATGGTATTTCTTTTTAGCAAGAATCAAAAGTGCTGACCAACAACTTGCTGAATTGCTAATGTTACAACTGTTGCATTTGAATTATTGTTCATTTAATTTTCAGTAGGAGAATTTGATTTATTCTCTTCAAGATTATAATTTTAATGACAGAAGTAATCTCAAAGGCTGTTCTGTGCTGTTTAACTGTAGAGGAAGCAATTTAATTGTGGCTGAATATGAGGGAATTTTGCTGTCAAGATAAATGTATTTCAAACTTGTTAATTTAAGATAATGTACACCCACTTGGTCCAATCTGTGGAGGTTTCTTAATTTTGGTGCTGAATCCAAAATGTTCCCATTGTTTACATACTTTTCTTTTTAAATTACAATTTGCCAGGAAAGCCTTTGAAATTCCAACACAGCGGTACAGTAAGTTCAAGAAATTTATGAATACACCTGCCAGCTTTGGGGCTGACTCCAAACCCAAATTATACCTGAAACTGAGCAAAAAGGAGCATTCTTCTCTCTACAGCAAAGGTGAGCACATCTTAAACATCAGATTAAAAGGTGGCAGTAGGAGAAGCTTATGAGGACTCTTTTTTTGGCCTTTTTTTGTATATTTTTTTTGGCAGATGACATCTGGGTTGTTTCAAAGACTCTAAACTTTGATCCCATCGATACTTTCATTGCCAGCAGTGCTTTCTTTGGACCATCCTCCAACAATGAAATAGAATTGCTACCACTGAAAGGCTACAGTCCCTCCAACTGGAGATCAAACAGTGAGTTCCACAGCAAAGCACTCAGAACTGTGGGAAACAACTAAGGGAAAATCCAGCCAGCAATGAGGGATGAGTTTTAGAATTTCTCAAATCTTGTATATTATTTAACTCACAGTATTTTTTTTCTTGTATGTTTGAATGTATAATTTGAATGCAGCAATTAAAGCAATTAAACCTGCAAAGTAGCTGGCAAATTCCAAATGGGTGGGGAAGAAATGAGAAAAATATAAAGAAAGTAGTAATTTATATAATATGATATGCAATGCAAGTTGAATGTCAGAGTGTAAGTAAAAGGAGTATGTTTTTACTGTCCTTGAAAAACAAATTGTACAAATGTCAAACAACTCAATGGAAATTTTTTTTATATAAAAAACATGTATTAATAAGTCTGGGATTCTGCACAAGTTTCTTGGTTTTGCTGTTGAATTGAGTTAAAGCTTTGGGGTTGTTTTGTTTAAAAATGAAGATAAAATCAGTTGATTGCTCTTTTGGCATTTTATAATTACTTTCTTTGGCTGATTTGAAATTTCTGCTCATTTAATTTCTTTCTCACCTTGTTTTTCTTTGTTTTCCAGTGTATGTTCATGCCTTGCTGGTTTGTAATGCCAGTGGTGAGCTGGCATCTTTAAGGAACATGGAGGAGCACTTCAATCCATCCACATTACCACTGATCCCATATCTCCTGAAAATGTGAGTTCTGTGACACTGTGAGCAGGTCATAAAACAGCAGCAGTCCAGTGCAGGAAAATCAGAACCAGGAGGTACAAATTAGATCATATCACAACTTTTGGCTATTTCTTGTTTTCTTAGGAATTTGAATTCTGAAGATGCTACAAAGAGAGTCAACAGAAGGAAATTTACTCCACCTGCCATGAGCCTGAAGTGCTCAATGATGTCTGGCCCTGTGAGCTCTGAAGTGGCAATGGGAGTGGCTGAAGAGATGATCCAAAGGTTCTCCCTGAACCCTGACCAAGCAGCATCACTGCTTCACATAGCTCAGATGATGACCTCCTGTGAAAACCCCAAACCAGGAGAAGAACCTCAGAGCTTCCCCATCACAATCATTCGTGGTACACAGCCAAGAACTGGGACATTTGCTGCTGTTGTATCTTTTCAAGAATGTTGATAGATGTGAAATGCCAGAATCAGCCTCTCTGATAATGGCTGTGGCATTAATACATCCATTCTGTCAGCACAGAGCTTTTGCCCCTTAAATTTTCATTCTGCCTTGTGCAGGATTTCACTGAAGCATAGGAGGTTTTGCCTAGAAATATCTCTACGCAAAATCAGAATTTAGTGTCCTCTGCTTCTTTTTTTTCATTCTAAAACCACTTTTTATCATGTCTTAGCTTGTTTTTGTAAGTGTAAAGTTGCCCCTAGATACTGGAGCTGGTGAAAAAAGTCCATGCCATGTTTTTAGAGGAATCACAGCATAACTGAAATTAAAGCAATTCAAACTTTCTAGGAAATTCTCACTTGTAACTTGGGCTTTTTCTTCCAAAACACCAGGTGTTTTTGGAGCTGGCAAGAGCTACTTGCTGTCTGTGGTGATCTTGTTCCTCGTGCAGCTCTTTGAAAGCAATGAAGCTACGGAGGGTCCAAGGGCAACTCCATGGAAACTTCTCATTGCTTCTTCCACCAACGTTGCTGTGGACAGGATACTGCTGGGGTGGGTAACTGAGGCTTTTCTGGACTCTTCTTCCAAAACCAATAGTGCTCTTCCATTGTAGTGATAATTGTGTTGGTATTTCCTGTAAAACATGTCAAAAAGATAGATTTCTTTCCCTAAAAAGTGCCACACACAGGTTTTAATTTTACCTCATCCCTTTTGCACTGTTAAAAGAGCAAAGGCTACATAAAACATTTACAGAAGATTACTTTAGGTTCTGCTCTCATCAAATTTACTTTTAAAATCCATCATGACGAAGCAATACTGCTCAGGAATCTTTGGGATGTAGCAGTAGGGAAGGAGGAGCAGAGAGAATCAGATTTGTGAAAATTCAGCATGAAGTTGGCATGAAATAAATGCATGGTTTGGAAGAAAAAGGAAGGGAGGATACATATGGAAGGCTAGGAGAGGGGAATCATCAAGGCATTAAGCATTTTTGAGGCAAGTCATGATGAAGTAATTTATTTTCATTTTCTTGAATTACTGAGGTTCTTCATCTCATTAATCACCAAACTTTGTGTTCCTCAATATTTTGATGTGTCTTTTGGAAACCACTTTTGAAGTTTTCAATATATTTTTTCCATTTCTTTAATGTTTATCATCTCTTTTTCCTTAAAGTCTGCTTGATCTTGGATTTGAAGAATTTATAAGAGTGGGAAGTATAAGGAAAATCACAAAAGCAATTCTTCCCCACAGGTAAGAAATCTCTTGGAGGGATCTGAAGCAATTTGGGCTAGGTTAATACATTGTTGTATTAACACTGCTGTTATGTATAAAGTACGGTTATTTTTCTAAGCGCTGCTATTTTCAGTTACTGTAATCTATGTTACAAAATCTTCTTTGAAGTTTACATGCAGGCTCAGGAAATGAAAATGAGCAGCTGAAAGAGCTGCTTGCTCTCATGAAGGAAGATTTGACTCCAGCTGAAAAAATGTATGTCAGGAAGAGCATTGAGCAGCACAAACTGGGGACCAATAAAACTATTCTGCAACAGGTACAGTCAAAGAGGTGGGATGGGAAAGCAGGGATTTGCTGTGTCTTATCCACAGGGCCCAGCAAATGGAAACTGGGGATCCCCTCTCACACCTGCCAAGCTCCTGGTGTTGAAATATAAAGTGAAATATAAAGTTAGATTTGGTTCCACAGGTATAGCTTAGTGTCCTGTTTCCAAAAATAAAACTAGGTGTGCTATAGTTATGTGCTGCACAGAGATTAACTATGAAATGATCTTTACTTTTTGCCTTCCCATTTTCTCCTCGCTCATGCAAGGTGAAAGTGGTTGGAGTGACGTGTGCTGCCTGCCCTTTCCCTTGCCTGAACGCGCTCAGGTTTCCTGTGGTGATGCTGGATGAGTGCAGCCAGATGACTGAGCCTGCTTCTCTCCTTCCCATTGCCAGGTACAGCCTGCCCCTGGGGCTTCAGCAGGGACACAAGCTCCAGGTAGTGCCAAACTCCACAGCTTTTTGAGCACATGGACGCTGAGGTCTGGCCTTAGAGAGCAAGAAGAGTGATTTTAAATGTTAGGTGTTGTTAAACTGGGGTGGAGAAGGGAGGCTGATGAGAAGCCATGTGATACAGAAACACAGCACTCCCTTTGGTTATGAACACTTTAACATCCTTCTTAGAACACTTTTCTTGTTTTTTCACATTTCTATTTAGGTTTCAGTGTGAAAAGCTTGTCCTTGTTGGAGACCCCAAGCAACTGCCACCAACTATTCAAGGGTCTGAGAGTGTTCATGAGCAGGGATTGGAGCAGACTCTCTTTGACAGGCTCTGCTTAATGGTAGGTGCTGCTGAACACACCTTTGGAAAAGGTGGAGTGGAAGTCACTAGGGGGATTCTGATTCAGGTGTCAGAGGATCAGGATTTCAGCATTGCAAAATATCATAAAATCCCAGAATGGTTTGGGTGGGAAGGGGCCTCAAAGGTCACCTTATCCAACCCCCCAGCACAGACAGGGACACCTTCCACTGGACCAGGTTGCTCTGAGCTCCATCCACCTGCACTCTTCCCAGTGCTAATTTCTCCACCCTCATTCTTTAGGGACATGACCCAATCCTTCTCCGGACCCAGTACCGCTGCCACCCTGCCCTCAGCGCCATCGCCAACGAGCTGTTCTACGACGGGAACCTCATCGATGGCATTTCTGAGGAGGACAGGGCTCCTCTACTGCAATGGCTTCCAACACTCTGCTTTTACAGCATTCATGGCATGGAGCAAGTAAGTTCCTCAACACTTCTTATATAACAAGTCAATTATTTTAATTTTTCCCCCATTCCATTTCTTTTTACATTGTTGGTGAGAACTAATTTGGGGATCTTTTTCCCTCTTTCCCAGATTGAAAGAGACAACAGCTTTTATAACATGGCAGAAGCTCATTTTACAGTCAAGCTCATCCAGTCTCTGATTGCAAGTGGGATAGAAGGAGCTGCCATTGGTGTGATTACCCTTTATAAATCACAAATGTATAAGGTTTGTATCATAAATCAACAACAATAAAAGCCAATAAAGCTGTTTGCTTAGACCTACACGGAGTAGGCAGACTCTGCACTATTCCTACAGGCCCCCTTGCCTGTTTCTTTGCCCACAGATCCAGAATTTGCTCAGTGGGGTTCACTGTGAGGCTTTTGAAGTCAAGCCTGTCCAGGTGTCCACAGTGGACGCGTTCCAAGGCGCAGAGAGGGAAATCATTGTCCTGTCGTGTGTCAGGACGAGGCACTTTGGGTTCATAGACTCAGAGAAGAGGATGAATGTGGCACTGACGAGGGCCAAGAGGCACCTGCTGATCGTGGGAAGTCTGCCCTGTCTGAGCAGGAACAGGCTGTGGGGGAGAGTAATTCACCACTGCAAAGGTAAGTTTCTTTGTGCCTCATTTTTTTAAATTGTGTATAATACACCCATAGTGTTCATATACTGTGTAATAATATATAAAATACATGGTGTGTACACTATAGAAACCACTGTATCCATTACCAGTCATTATACTCATTATTATTCATTACATAAACTCCAATTTTTCATATTACATAGAACATCTAATATATTGCAAGAAAATCCAAGAAGTTGCACATTTGCAGTTTTACCTGCAAACCCTTTTTATACTTGAAGGGGGTTTTTTTATCCAGTAATGGAATTTTACCTGCCTGGCTGACATCAAAGAAAGCATCTGGTTAGTGACTGAACTCCAAAGAGCCGTTTTCCAAGCACAAATATCACAGCCAGTCAATGCTCATGGGGAAATTGATGCTGGCATTGCCAGGGGCTGATTCCATGATGGATGCTGTAGAGAGAGGTGTAATTATCCTCTTTATTGCTGCTTTTAGGATGGGAAAATGGCTTGCAGCATGCAAGCCAGTGCGAGCAGCAGCTAAATGACATTCTCAAGTCTTACTTGGAGAATTGGGAGAAAGAAGAACAGAGCAAGAAAAAGGAAAAATAAAATATGTAATTGATTTTTATGAACAAAATATTAACTGCTTGTTATAGCAACAGCTCTGGTAATTTTTAATCTAGTATTTATTTAATGTGGAGTGTTTTTGTTTGGATCTCAGTGCACTGATACTTCTGTTTGACTAAACATTATTAAAGTGACTTTATTTGGTTGATAACCATAAATAGAGTGAGTTTATCTGCTTGAGAAATGAAATCCTTTTATGCTTACAGTGTAAATCTAATAATAATGATATTAGTGGTATTTCACTGCTCTTCAGATTAAACACCCTGGTATTTTAGAACAATTCTGTCACCTTCCATATCTGCAGGTAGGTCACATCCAGGAAGGAGCTTGGCTGTAAAGATTAAAATTGGGAAAATCTTAAGTGCCATCCAGGGCCTACAGGGGCTCCAAGTGAGCTGGAGAGAGACTTGTCACAAGGGCATGGAGTGACAGGACAAGGGGGAATGTCTTCAAATGCCAGAGGATGGGTTTAGCTGGGCTATTAGGGATAAATTCTTCCATGGGAGGGCAGTGAGGCACTGGCACAGGTTAGCCGGAGGAACTGTGGCTGCCCCATGTCTGTTAATGCTCCAAGCTAGGCGGGACAGTGTTTGTGAGCAGTGCTGCAGTGGTGTCCCTTCTGCCAGGTGCTCGGCACACCGGGAATTCCCGGTTTGTGTCCCGCTTTTCCCGGCGGTCCCGCGCGCCGCCGTTTCCCGCGCGTTCCGCCGCTGCCGCCAGGTGGCGCCGCGCGCGCGGCGGAGGGAGCCGGCCCGGCGGTGATGCGCCCCTCCCGCCACTGCGGCCGCAGCACCGCTCCGCCCTGAGGGGCAGCGCCGGCTCCTTCCGCCGGGGGTGGGCTGAATAGCGCCTTTAAATTACTGCTGACACCTCTGTCCCAGCTCCCTAAAATCTCAATCAACAAGCCATTAGAACTCAACGGGAGTAAAACTAAATCCTCGTTTAAGTGTATTTATCCGCTCTCTTTTCTCTCTTTCAAATGCTAAATCCATTTCAGCATATGCCCCTTCTTTCTCTCGCCTTTCTCTAAAGACTGGCAGCCCGCACTACTCTTGTAAATATGAAAGATGCTAATCATATGACATATCACGTCTCAGTCGGAGCCTGGAATAAAGCCTTGAGATTTGGGATCATTGCCTCCAGACAACAGCTTCATCAGCCGGAAAGTTGGGTTTTTTTCTCCTTTCCTTCAACTCTCAATCCCTTCTTTGTCTGAGGGAAAATGCAGCCAACTCGAGCCACCCCGGCCATATGGTTCACTCTGTGTTTTCTTAGTTGAATCCTGAATTGTTTGTGACTTGCGAAGGGTTTTTTTTTTTTTTTGGGAGTGTGTATAAAGACATAGAAGAGGCTGCCTGGACCAGGGTGGCTCTGCAGGATAACTCCATGTTCTTCACATGTTCCCTTTCAGCCACCTCACCACACAGTCAAAAGGAATAAACCTGCAGACACACTTTATACCAACAACCTGCTCCACTTATCTGGTATCCTTCCCCTTCTGGGCAAAAATATCCATGTCTTTTTCCCTTTTCTGGGTGCAAATTCCTTCTTGAAACACCATTTGTGTCTTTACTCAGCTCCATAAAACAGAGTTACTGCTCACTGGCAAATCCCTTCCAGAAATGCCTTGACTGAGAGAAGCCCCTGAGTATTTTGAGTAAGGACAAGTGCCTTTTTAGACCTGGAAATAAATTAGGAGCCGAGTTAGTTTAGCACACCCGAGTTTGGATATCCCCCTGTTTCATAGCCAGCCTGCCAAATTTTCTTTCTCCCTTTCCTTACACAACCCCCCCCCCAAAAAGGCCCTTTCACCAAACCATTAAATTCTACAGAGGTGGTCAAGCTAGTCCTGCTTTTCAGGCGTTCGAGAAAGAAAAGGGTCCTTGAAGTTTAGAAGATGCCCAAGGAAAACTCATTGAATGACATCAAAAGAATGAGTTTCCATAGCTGTTGAAGCACGAGAGCCGTGTAGCTGCACAAAGGCGGGTTGGGGCAGTGGGACTGTCCCACTGCTCTATCCCAGCACAATTGGGTCACTGAAATAGGGAATTAATTACCATTGGAGAGTGGGCAGCCCATTCACCACTGGCTGAGTTTTATTAAACGCCAATATAAATAACAAAACAACTCTTGTGGCTGCACTATTCCTACACGCCAAAGGAAGGATTATGTTGGGGATTAACATCTTAAAGTCTATGAGACTTTCTGACTCAAGGCTCGGAGCTGGTAATCGTATTTGTCTCCTGGTTCAGCGATTAGTGCTCTCCCTCGCGCACCTTCGCCTGGATGGCCAATGTCCCTTTTTGCAGGCACTGGGTTTTTCACACAATCGGCTGTTCTTTTCCCCACATCTATAGAAAAGAATAAGAAAACTGAAGCGTGTTCACGCGATCCTCAAGCTTCTTCTCTTCTTCATGGGAAAGGAAGGCACCGGCAGCCTTTTTTCACAAGGGGGGGAGGCAAACCCTCCTGGGGGGGCAGGACTGCGAAATCGCTCCGCAGGCCTGCACCTGCCATGCAAATCTGCCGGGAACAATCGGCCCCCGACGAGGGCCGGGGTGGGGGGAGCCAGGGAAGGATGCCGGGACAGTGCTTATGGAGGGGACCCCTCCTCGCCTGGATCCCAGAACAAACCCCAAATGTGCTAATACAGCTTGGGAGTTGGGGGGCTGGCCCTCATCTCGTCCTTCCCTGGGGCACTTCTTGCTGCAGCGTGCACAGGGTGTTCGGGAAGGACCTGGGTCAGGAACTGGGGGATACACAGCCCAGCACTTTGCTGTGTGAGGACACATATTGTCACAAATATTCTCACCCCCCATTTGAGAGCAGAACCACCCCACTCTCAGGGTTTGTAGGTGCTGCCCAGGGCTGGGCATCACAGAATTCAGGGCACCCTGGTGTGTGTGGGCAGCCCAGGGACCCCAAACCCTTAGGATTCTGCAGGCTCTGGGGTGTGAGGGAGGCAGAGCTGGGAGGTGTCAGGCCACCCTGTCCCCACAGCTTTGTCCCCACACTTCCTGGGATGCCGTGCCCCTGTCCACCTGAGGCAGGCTGGCCATTAACGCCGGCTCTCAACTTGTGAGGTCGACGTGTGGATGGGCTGTGCCCAAAGGTCTCTCAGCAACACAGACCCTAAACTTTTAGGGCTATCGGGTCGCCTCAGAGTTCAATCTTCTTACAGCAAACAAAGCCCTTCTGAAGGTCTCCTCCTCTCCCCCACACGAGCTCAGCGTCCTTTATTTCAGGGCTGTGTGATAAGCTTAAATCATTGTGCTCCCATTTCTTGATCGTTGTCTACTTTGGGCTTTTGTTCCCCTAAAGTAGGATTGAGTCTGGCAAAGGGGCTGAAGTTGAACAGTTTGACCCTTGGAGGACAGTTCAGGCGGTGGGCAGTGGCAGCAGCATTCCTGCTCCTGATCCCACTCCCTCTCCCCCCGCCACCTCTCCGAGCAGCTCGGCCTCGCTCTGCCCACAGACCACACAAGTGCCTATCGAGGGCTGTGAGGATTTGGTAGCCGACCTGTCCTTGGTTACCTTGTGCTTAACCCTATGGAAAAAACCACTGCATGGTAGCAGGAGCTGGACTGAACCCCAGAAAGGCACCACACGGGGTTGTGCACCCACAGCACTGCCTCTGCATCACCTCTCTGCTGCTTTGAGTCAGCAATGGAAGCACGGAAATCTCGGCAAGCAGGGTGGTGACAGAGGGATGGGCTGGCCCTGTCACGAGTGGACTCTGCTTTGTCCCTTAAGGTGCTCAAAAAGAAATAAGGTCCTTTGGCATCACTCTCCTGGGATGCCAGGGGGACCTGTGAGTCTCCCGTTTTTCACAAGGAGGCGGAAGTGTTAAAATGTTTCATAGTCACAGAGATACTGATGGAGGCACCCTCGGCCTCAATTGTTCCCAAAGACCATAAACCCAGAGGGCAGCAAGAGCGAGGGTCTGATTTGAGTGCGAGTTTGTGGTGTGCTGAGCACGACTTCTGCAGAGGTTTCAGCTCTTTCATCTATTTCGGGCTTTTCTAGCAGTTGCAAATGCAATTCTGTTTCAAAGCCCGACTCCCCCAAAGTGCCCTGTGTGGTTCCATATGGAGAGGAGAGTGTGCTGGGGTTTCAGTTTTGTGTGTTCTCGCTGTCATTTCTTTGACAAGGGCTTGGAGTGACAGGCAAGAGGGGATAGCTTCACACTGACAGAGGGCAGGGTTACATGGGATCTTGGAAGAAATTCTTCCCTGTAAGGGTGGGGAGTCCCTGGCACAGGCTGCCCAGAGATGCTGTGGCTGCCTCATCCCCGTAAGTTTCCAAGGCCAGGCTGGACAGGGCTCGGAGCAGCCTGGGATAATGGAAGGTGGAGCAGAGCCAGCCTGCCGACTGCACGGGCATGTCACCCGGCTCTGCCACTGAGGGAGGGCTGCAAGGGAAGAGGGGCGAAAGGAATGAATGAAGGTTTTCCTGGTGCACTGACAGGCTGGTGTTTGGGGGGATTTTCTGAATTCTCCTCCAGCCTGTGAACCGTATTTGACAGCACCGAGCTGCCCGGAGCCTGGGCTTTCCCCGGATTCGGGTCTGGCCCGATGCGAGCGGAGCAGCCGCACGCCCGGCGCATCTCCCCAGCAATCCACGTATCCAACTATGCGCCTTCAGCACCGCACCAAGTGTCCCCAGAAAGGCGAAACCCTCCCCGGGAGGAGAGGGGCTGAAGGGGAGCCCCCCATCCCATCCATCCCTCCCTCCCTCCATCCCTGTGCTGGCCGGGCCCGTGGATGGAGCGGCTGAAAGGGAGCCGGCCCCGGGCGCGCGCGTGGCGCGCGGGGCGCGGGGATTGGCCGCCCGCGCCCGGCGCGCGCCCCCCCGTCCCCATTCATTAATAAATTAGCGGCACGCTCCAGCCGAGCGCGAGGCGCCAATGGGGCCCGGCGGGGGGGGCGGGGGGGGGGGGGGGGGCGCGGCGGCGGCGCCCCCGACGGGAGCCGCGGGCGGGGCGGGCAGGGCGAGGGGGACCCCGGGGGTAGGTTTGATTGTTCCCCGCGGGGTATATAAGGGGTGTTAAGGAGGGTCGTGTGCCAGACACGCAGCCCGACGGGCCCCGGGCGCCGCTCCCGCCGCCGCCGCCCGCCCGTCGCCCCCGGGGCGCGTGCCAGCGCCGCGCCCCCCCCGTCCCCCGCGCTTTGCTTCCCCCCCCCCCCCACCCCTCACGACCCCCGCCCGCCCCGCTCCGTCAAACCGGCGAACCGTCACACCGCCGGAGAGGCGAGGAGAGCGCGCCGCTGCTTCCCGGTGCGGCCCCGTCCGGCCGCCGCGCAAGGATGCTGGTGAAGGCGGAGGTCCTGGCGCCGCCCGCCGAGGACGAGCTGCTGCTGCTGGGGCTGGGCTCGCCCGCCCCCTCGCCCTCGCTGCCGTCCAGCGCCGAGGAGGAGGAGGAAGAGGAGGAGGAGGAGGAGGAGCTGCGCGCCGCCCCGCCGGCTCGCCCCGTCGAGGCTCCGGGCGGCCGCGGGCTGCGGCGGGCGGAGGGGAAGCGGCGGCCGGGGCGCTCCCGGGGCGCCCCGCGGGCGGCGCGCACGGCCGAGACGGCGCAGCGCATCAAGCGGAGCCGGCGGCTCAAGGCCAACAACCGCGAGCGCAACCGGATGCACAACCTGAACGCGGCGCTGGACGCCCTCCGCGACGTGCTGCCCACCTTCCCGGAGGACGCCAAGCTCACCAAGATCGAGACGCTCCGCTTCGCCCACAACTACATCTGGGCGCTCACCGAGACCCTGCGGCTGGCCGGGGCGGCGCGGCTCGGCCCCGACGGGGCGGCGGCAGCGGCGGTGCCCGCCGAGGGCAGCCCCTCGCCCGCTTCCTCCTGGAGCGGCGGCGCCGCCAGCCCCGCGCCCTCCGCCTCCCCGTACGCCTGCACTTTATCGCCCGCCAGCCCCGCGGGCTCCGCCTCGGATCCCGAGCACTGGCCGGGCCGCTTCGCCCCGGGGCCGCCGCTGCCCCGCCGCTGCCTCTAGCCCGGCCCGGCGCTCCCGGGGCTCCCCCCGGGGCGGCGGCGGCATCTGCCCGCTTCCCAGGGCAGGGCGGGCTGTGGGAACGGCACCTGCCAAACCAAACTTTCCGTCTCTCTCTCTCTCTCTCTCTCTCTCTCTCGCCGATGTGCACTTTGTCCAGTTTTCCCAGATCTGTCACCGCGGGGCTTTTGTGTGTGTGTCCCCCCCCTTTCCCCGCTCCTCTCTTTGCCATCTGTCCCTTATGATTTATAGGCGGGAGGGGGGCGCAAAGCGAGGGAAAAAAAAAAAAAGTAAATTGTTTTGTTAGGGGTCCAGGTTAGAAGTCATTGTATAATTTGTAGGCTTTGTGAGGGCTGAATGCAAGCGTGGAAATTTAGGCTGAACTCTCTATCAAAAGGGAAAAAAAAAATCGGGAGGGGGGAAATGGGGAGGGATCTCCTCATACATTATTTATTTCGACCTTTAGGGGACAAGGAACTCCCCCCTTCTTTCAGGAGATTAAAAATAAATCAACAGACTGAAAACCCCAACAGACACGGAACATTACAGCGATCAGCCACACACGTGTTCACATTTATTTATTATAAAGACAGATTTCATGGAAAATATGTATTTTTTGTATAATTTACAGAGTTTATTCTAGTATGTATTTACAGCTGAAGAGCAAAGGAATTGTCCTTGTGATAAAATATAAATAAAAAGCTCTAATTTTGGTAACTTTGGGGTTGCTGCTTTTTCTGCTCTGTGGGAATTACGGAGTTGGGCCTGTCCTTGTCTCTGGTGGAACCAAGGTCCAGTGGGGCCTGGTGTGATTGGGTCCATGGGCAACTGTTTCTTTGGGAAACAGCATCAGAGAGAGAGGGAAGTTCAGTGGAAGTTTGCTGATCATTTACCTTTGGCTCTCAGTACAGAAGATGCTGTCAGCAAATGCAGGATGGATGGATGGATGGATGGATGGATGGATGGATGGATGGATGGATGGATAGATGGATGGATGGATAAAGAGTTATCACACTACAGGCCGAGTGATTTCACCCAGGAGGCCGCAGGAAATAAATGTTATTGAGTACAAAAAATGCACGGGTTAAAAGAGGAAGAATTTCCTCTCTCTGAGGGTCAGATGAATTCCAGGTCGCAGGCAATTCCAGGGGGCTCAGCACAGCACACAGCCAGGGATGTCACCGTGGAGGGGGATGCTGGAAGCTGCCCAGGCCCTTCAATCATCATCCCCGTGCTCCCGGGAGCACTTTGTGACTTCTGGGTACAAACACTTGGAAATCATTAAAAACCAGCAGAGGCGCCTGAGTGTATTAATTAAATAAAACGCTCAGCACGCGAATCCCGCCCGGTGCCCTGCGGATCCTGGGAGCGTGAAACCCGGCCCTCGGAGCGACGTCCGCGAAAGGAAAGGGGGGGGAAAGAGAAAAAGAAGCGCAAAATGTGTGAAAAGAGAATTAGTGAAATTAGGTTAGGCCAATAAACCGCGCGGGGGTCCCCCGGCCCCGCAGCCTCGGGCGAGCAGTGCTATCTAGCCTGATCTATTGTTTCCACCCCTGGCAGGGGGGTTATTGTGTGATAAATAATTCCCTAAAAAAAAAAAAAAAAAAAAAAAGTGGAAGCATTTGCATAATCACTTGCTTTGATGTGGCCAGCAAGATGAAGTTGTGTTCCCCCAAATCTGCCACGGGCCAGGAGGAACAAAACAAGAGGGAGCCTTTCACGGCGCTGGCGGTGTGTGGGGCAGCCCTTGAGGAGCGGGATTTTCGCTCTCACTCGCTTTTAACGACCCCTTTTAATGACCAAACTCCAGGAATGCCAAAAAGAAGCCGAGTGCTCTCTCTGTCTTTTCTGGTCGGGCCTCACTGTCCTTACTGGTTTCTTTCCCTTTTTTAAGAGGTGCTGGAGTAGGTGCCTTCGGCTCTTCCAAAGGCCGGGATGGATGGGATGCGCTTCTCTCTCGGTGCTGGAGCCACGCAGAACAGGAGTGGTTCGGCACCAGGATGCTCCCTGGACACTGTTCCTTACCAGATGCCTCATCCTGCAGAGATTTCCCTCCATCCCAGGTACAGACCCTGTTGGCAGGAGCGCTGCCATCCTGCTGGGGCTCTGGCAATGGGAACCGCCGTGGGAAAAAGCACAGGACGTGTTGGAGGATGGAGGGGGGGTTGGAGAGGGGTTTGGGGTGGGAGCCACGCCAGCCAAACCTTCCCTGTTCCCCAGGGGAGGCTGGCTTTGGTTGGAGATGCCCTCGGAGGAAATGAGGGCAAGGCTGGGAGGGGGTGGCAGGACCATGCTGGCAAAAGCTGAGTTGGAGAGGCTGGATTTGTCACCTAACCCAGTCACCCTCATCCTAATTTTTCATTTGAATGCTGCCAAAAGTGTTTATTTCCCTTTCTTGCCCCTTAGTTTGAGTTTATTCCTGTCCTTTATTTATTTTTTTCATATGTTTCCCTCTTTTCTCTCAGATTTTTGGAGGTGATGGAGAGTCCCCAGAGCCAACTGCAGCCACCCTGGAAACGGACCAGGAGATGCAAGATGGGCAAACACCTCCTTGGATGATGTGAGGAACCTGGGGGTGTTTCCATGGCAGCCCCTTGCCCCAGAACATGTGTTTATGATCCTTCTGTGTATTGTATTTTGGCATAAAAGCTCCTCTGCGCCGGCAGGCCTGGAGGGGCAGCTTGAAGGCCCCCAGGGGGGTTTACAGCCCTCCTTGGCATAAGAATGGCCACGAGGAGCCAAACCAGCACCCCAAGGGCTGCAGCACGCTGCCTTTCATGGCGAGCATAAATCTGTCCCCGCAGTGCCATCTCTAAAGAGCCCTCCCGACACGGCTCTCAGCTGGCTGGCTCATTTTAAACCCAGTTTTCCTAAAGCCTTCCTCAGGTGCCTCAGGTGGGGCTTCCCCACGGTCCTGTATTATTTATGGATTGGCCCACGTAGCCCCAGTTCCCATTCCCCATGGGCAAAAAGGATCTCAATTATCTATTATATAGTCAATCCCCTGACATAAGCAGAAATCCCAGGGGGATCTTTTTAGTAATCTGATGTAGGTTGTTGTCTTACTACAAGGCAAAATCTTGTGTTTTAAAGCCTAAGACAGACTCTTTTGCTCTGAGAAGCTCGCACAGTAAGGATATAAAGATTTAAGGATATCCTGCCTTCTACCTAGGATTCTGCAACAGCTGTGCAGGTCCAGCAAAATTCTGGCAGCCTGTTCATCCCCGTGACCTCTCGTACTGAATTCAGATTAAGGAGAGGCAGAACTCCTGCCAGATTTAAAATCAAACCTCTAAAAACTGATTGGAGAAAAAAAAAAAAGAAAAATCCTTGGAGGGTCACACTGCAGCAGCCGGGAGGGAACAGGGATGGTGCAGGGGCGGCTGTGACACGCAGCCCTCCCCTCTCCCTCGCCTCCCCTCCTCCTCCTTTTATTAAAAAGCAGAGAGACCGGCCCAAAGCTGATGGCATATTTACCTTCATGAGTTTTAAAAAAAGTTAATTACCGCTCGGAGCAAGTTGGTCGGGCTGTCCTGAGCTGTCTTTTATTAGTAGTCGCCTTCATTAATTTCCCTCGCTGGATTTGCTGCTAATAGCTGCCTGGTCCTGGGCAGCACAAAGCAGCATCTGTGCCATTGAGCAGAAAAGCGGGAGTCAGGCAAAGGGGGGCACTGGGGGGGCGACGCCGTTTGCAAATCAACCTCTATTAACGTGATGTCCTGCTCGGAGGGGACGGCAGCCCCGGTAGCCGGCACGACAGTTTGGGCTGCACTGGGCTGTTAGCGAGGGAGGAAAGGCACCTGCTGCCTGCCGGGGGGATCCTGCCCTCGTCCTGCTCCTCGGGGCATCCCCCGGGATGCTGGACCTGCCTCCGGACCCGCGCACCCAGCTCGGTGCGGCGTTATTGTTAATAGCTCGGTGTCTTCTGATGGAAGATGCACTTAGGAACAGCTTGGCAGAGAAGTTTGGGATTAGGGAATGGGATTAAGCTCTGTTTGGAGGGGCAGCGGGGGGCTCACACGAGCTGGGGCAGCGGCGGCTGCAGAGGCCACCAGCCCCATCTGCTCCCGCTCAGCCAGGGACAGGGGAGATGATTTCATCCGAGTGGAAGAAAGGAGGGTGGCGTGTGTCGCTCCCGGGAGAGGGCTGAGAGCAGCACGCTGCCGCCAGCTTCCCGCAGGGCTGGGAGAGGCACCCGTGTGCCGGGACTTCCCTCGAGGCAGCAGGTGACAGCAGCAGGTACCAACACCTTGCTGCAAATATCCCTAGTGGGCAGGAGGTGCCGAGGAAGCTGCTGCTGTGTTCTTCCAAGCAGAAGAGATCGGGCTGTGGTTCCGCGCTTGCTGACGTGAGGCTTTCCCCTCGCTCCCCATGAACAGCCGTGTCTGGTGAAGGAGCTGTGCCGGAGTCCAGCAGCTGGGCTCTGGGGGCAGCTGATGCCGGGTTTGTGGCAGCGAGGCCGTGCTGCCTCGTGTGCAGGGGCTGCCTCACAGCTGGAGGGGTCACCCCGTGCCCGCTCCTGCCAGCCAGAGGGAGGGAGGCAAGCTTGGCTCAGCCTGTGTTGTTGGGATAACTGAGCTGGATAACTGAGGGGCTCCCTTTCTGCTGCATCTTTTTTAAGAGAAATTCCCTGGAGTGCTCCATGGAGTCATTAGTTATTGGCAAACGAGTGAGGAAGTCATTCTACCTGTTAGCAGGCTTTGGCTGCATCAGCTCGTTCCCTGGGTATCCAGTTTACTAAGATGGATGCTGAAGCACGACACACAGCCAGCAAGACTCTGCCTTTCACCTGCATACCTGCAGAAAGGGAAGGAGGAAAACCCTCTTTAATACGCTCCCTGAAGGACAGGAAAGTGTGTCACCACTTTGTCACAAGCAGACTGGTTTTGTGCCTGACAGCAGCACTTACACAGGGTGTAAACTCAAGTCCTGGAGTTCAGGTGAGAGGAGAAAATGTTCCATGTTTCCTCAGGTGTGATGTACCTGCAATTCATATTTCACTGTCCCAGTACGACACAGTTTCACTCATTTTGTACTGGCCCTCAATGGTTATACCAAGTGCTTAGGTTGGAATTTGGAGAGTGTTCCAATTAATCAAGCCCAAAAAGCATCTTGGTAGCAAGTTACTTAATACAAACCACTGACTCTCCAATAAAAACTACCAATTTCTAATTGGAAAAGTATTCCTGATGTCTCAGTTAGTTCAAATTACTTTATTCTGAAACCAGAGGAAATAATAGCTTTTTTTTTTTTGTCAGTAGCTCTAAGATGAAATTTACAGCCAAAATATTAAATTCTTCATCCTCACAATCAACTATTCGTTTCCTCAATAATCCCCTATTTATACCACAAATATGAACCAATAATTTAAACTCTGTGTGTTTGGAGCCATGTGTGCACCCCAGTTCTTCAGGTGATGAGGTTGCAAATCCATGATTTCCAGTATCCAAGGCCCAGATGAAGACAGATACACCTGAAATTGTGCCCAATCCTGTAAAGAATAGGACCAGTAGAGTATGACTCCATGTCTGTTTGAACAGGGAACTGGACAAGCTGATCCTAACTTTTATCTGTGAGTAGCCACAACTTTGGCAAAACATCTCCTAAGACAAACAAAAGAAATAAACTGCTAGGTGGAAATATTAGGAAGGAAGCAAAATATTCCAATTTCACAGGGATGGATTTATTCAGAAGCATGTCTAAGTAAATTTTCTTTTTCTTTCTTTGAGCACGAAGGGGCAGGACTGGTCAGGGGTCCCAAAAGAAGAACAGACACGGCAGGGCCGGCTGCTGGCAGCGCATTAGGACACTTTGTTGTGCAGAGATTGTCACAGAGGTTTTGTTTTGGTTTTAATTGTCTCCATAGAGCAGGGAAAGCTTCTGCAGAGAGGCTTTAAGGCAGCATCTCTGCCGCCCATGAATTCCTGGGATCTCACTAACTAGCTTTGTTTGCCCTGCAGAGCTGGCCGGAGCGCGGAGCTATGCGAGCGCGGAGCTTGTCCCTTAAATCCAGCATTTCCCCACTGCCGAGGACAAGGCCGGCCTTTATTGGCTGCACAACAAGATAACGGGCTTAATCTTCCCAGTAACACGTGAGTTTTCATGTATCACTTTAATCTGCGAGACACTGGGGCCGAGTGTCCCGTCACATGCCGATTTCACTCTTGTGTGAGCCGGCGACTGCCCGGCTCAATGATGGATTGTTCGCTGGCTCCTAACAACAGGCAAGATGGTGAATGCCCCGGGGTGACAGACAGTGTGCAATGGGAGCTGCCGCAAATCTGATGGCCCGGTTCAAGTTCACCTGACAAAGCTGGAGCAGTCTGCGAGCAGCGCTCGGGAAAGGATTATTCACACTGGCATTATATTTTTGAATGCATTTTTCTCCCCGCGCAGCTGCGCAGCTCCCCAAGACTGAAGGTTTATGCACCATAATAAAGAGATTTAATTTTCTTTTCCCTCTTCCTTCTCACTCTTTACACCTAGTTCTAACCAGTTGGCCTAGGGATAGGGCATCTTTCCAAACAACTCGGCACAAACATCACCTAGAAAACAATAGCATTGCTAAAATGCGGGGACAAAAGCCTAAAAATCTCTGCTGGCTGCAGAAACAAAAGGGGATGGCTTTGTTAAAGCAAAGTCTGTTAGGGACCCATCTTTTTGTGGAACTTTGATGCTGTGCTTCCTTTCTCATGGAGAAAATCTCCCCAAAGAAGTGACCCCAGCGCTCGGGGGCAGCAAGACATTGGGGCTTTGCAGGGGAAGAGGAGAATGGGAAATGAAGGCAGCTTTTCCCTGCCTTGCTGGAAAACCTGCTCCCAAAGATGTGTAGGGTAAAACAGTGTCCAGCCCATGGGTCATTCTGTGCCAGCCTAGGCCAGCAGCTCCACCGAGGGCCTTCTCAAAGACAGGCAGCTGCAGATCTCGTTACACTCCACGTGCTGATCATTAAAAAAGTAGTAAATTCCTTTCTTCCCAAAGTTGGAGCGTGAGATGTCCTTGCTACTGAGGGAATGAATCTGGGGGTCTGTCAGGTAGATGAGGCCTTTCCCGTTACCTGTGACCCAGCCTGTGGAGGAAATGGTACAGCTTGATATCAAACACCAAATTACCACACTCAGGACTCTCTGCCTGGCGTGGCCCTTGCTCTGTTCATGTCACCTCAGTGATTCCCAGTTTCCACCCATGGCAGCAAAAGCAGAGACACATAATGAATTTTAACGAAATGAATACCCCAAAGAGACCTGTGGGCTGGAAGTTGAGTGTGGGAGGCATAAACATCACTGTCATACACACCTTGAAGGTCGACAACAACGTCAGTTCCTTTGGAGAACTCATAGCAGAAGTGTCCATAGGCCAGACCGTACTCTGTGGCTTTGTACTCGTTCTTCACCACCTTGGTGTTGTTGGATAGCTTCACAAACTCCCCGAGGATGTAGGGCTCCACACTCACACACCCCTTTATAGTTCTGCCTTCCAGTATCTGAAAGGAGACAGCCTCACTGCTGCTGTAACTCACCCAAGACACCCTTCCTCATCAGGGCCTTGGAATTGCTTACAGGACAGCTCTTACCAGGAGTACTGCAGAGGGGATGTAAAAGATTTGGGTGGGGACCTTCTGCTCATACAGCCTCTTGTTGAACTCTGTCACGTAGTGCTGGGCGGTCATCTGTCGCTCCACATCACTGAAATGATGGAGGAGTCCTTTTTCCTCTTTATATTCCTTCCCAACATACCTAAACAAAAGGAGAAGTGTCTGGAGTGGTGTTTGTTCTGGATGCTGTGGTACAGAATCATCACTGCAAAGCAGAACTTGTCAGAGGCAAATCCACCTGTGGGTGATGCATTTAAAATGGCTGTGATTAAAACTGGGTGGAATTTTTTTCTATCAAATTCTGGGATGGGGGCTTCATAACACTGGAATGTTTAAACTCAACTCTTCTCAACTCTGAAGGGAGACCTGACTCAGAGGTATTAAAATACTGTTCTCCATCCATAATAATTCATAAGCTACTTCTAGTAATGATTTGAACTCTGCAGTTAGCTGTTAGAAGACAAGAGTAAAGCAGCTTTTCCTTCCTAGAAATTAAAAGGTAGAGTTACATGGAGCGGTGGGAAAGATTGCCAAAACGTCCAACAAATATTCTTGCTACAGCAAATCCTACCAGACAGTTTTTATCCATATTTACAACTAAGCAGCATTGATAAACACTCTGTTTCAGAAATCTGCTAGGTCCATACCTTCCCAGGCTTTCTTCTTGGTGCAGGAAGTGGATCCAAAAGGCTCTTCTCTGCTTGCCCTCCTTGGCCACGTCCAGGTAGTCCCCGATGAACACGGCTGTCTCCTGGCCTGTCCACAGCCCGGATTTCTTGGAATATTTCAGAAGAAGAGCAGCTACAAAATAGAAAACACACAGGTAAAATGGAGAAATCCACAGGACTGTTCTGAGCCCGTGCTGAGGACTGGCTGTGATTTATGATTAACTTAATGATCATTATCTTAAACAATTTTTAGGGATGGCATGTGTAATCTATACTCAAGTAATAGACCAGAAAACAATGAAAAATTTAAATCATAATAAATGCTGACTAAAATACTGTGTTAAAAAGCCTGAGTCAAGCTTGTGCTCTGTGGAGGCACATGTTGCTGTGGAGGAACTTACAGTATGCTTTGTGCAGCTCTTTGGTCCTAAAAATCCCAGTGGGCATCAGTCTCTGGACAAGCCAATTATGCTCCACCCCTGCCAGAAGCTGCTTGTAATCATCATCCCTCAGAAACCGAGCATCCAGGATCTCTTCCTTCGTTCTCCCAGGAATGAAGGCAAAACCAGCCCCCCTTGGGACTGAGCCTTCAGGGGAGCTCGTGGGCATCTGTACTGGTTTGATCCATGAGCTCAGAGAGGAACTGGATTGTCTCTTGCTGCTGATCACATCCTGAGACTTCTCTTCGTCTTCTTCCGTAGTGGCACAGTCAAAGTGCTTGGTTGTGGATATCTTTCCCTGGGAGGGCAAAGCTGTTGGCACACTGGGAGCTGCTTCCTGCTTTGGAGCCGGTGCTGCAGGATAATTGTTTGCCAGGTCTCCCACACTGATGAGCTCAAAGTCAGTGTCATCTATTGTTTCTGCCTGGGTGTCAACCTGAGGCACTTGGAGAGATCTGCCCCCCAGCACGGCAGATTTGCTCACCCAGTCACACACAGAGGAGTCACTGCCCGTTTTCAGCCTGATGTTTGTTGATGGAACACAAGTGCTCCTGTTTTGGGAGGGCAGTGCCTCAAAAGAGGGATCCTCAGTGCTATCTGCAAATTCTCCTGAGTGGACCCACTCAAAGTTGCCAATGCCTTCCTTCCTGCTGCTGTCCTTGGTCCTGCAGCTCAGCTCCGTACAGGAAAAGCACTTCTCCTCCTCCTGCCCTGTAAGAACAGGGTAAGAGGTGGAGAGGGAAGGAAACTCATTGTTAGAGCTCTCTGCTTTCTCTTCTGAGGAGCTCCTTCCACGGTGTCTTCCCTCCTGCAGCTCTTCTCTGCAGACAGACTCCTTCTTCACCATCCTCCCTGCTGGAGGTGCACAGCCCTCCAAGGAATGCTGAGGAGATCCCCCAGAGCCATGGAGGGGCTCCTGAGGAGCAGGATGGCAGGCTCTGGGAGGTAATGAGCACAAGGGCCCGTCCTGACCGTTCCCATCGGATTCTGTGGTGCAGCACCGCTCCTCCACCGCGCCCTTCTCCCCTTGCTGCCCTTCCCCGAGAGATTCTCTGCTGCTGTTACAGCTTAGCTCCTCCCAGCTGGAAGAGTAACTGGATTTAGACAGCTTGCACCCAGAGTTCTGGGACGCAGTGCTTTGGCTCCTGTTTTGCCCTCTGCTGAAAACATAATTTTTGCTGTTTATTTTAATTTCTAAAGGCTCAATCTCCTCTTCGAAGGAAATTTTCATCATGCCAGAGCCAATGTCTTGATTTCTCCGGCCACTGAGTCCCTCTGAGCTGCTTCCTGCTGTTGGTGACTTCAGGATTTTCACAGCACCTCTCTTCTGGTGAACTCTGTCTTCAGTAGTACACACAGTGTCCATGGTTTTGGTCTCTGTTCTTAAGGTTGTGATACAAGCTCCCACCTGGATTTCTCCCGGTGTGGTTTTCTGAAGCCTGCAAGTTTTTTCAAACACTTGGCACACTGACAGGTGGTGCTGGGAATGCTTGGCAAGGATCTTCTCAAAGCTGGTTTCCCCTCGAAGGATAGGTTTTTGTACCGAGCCTTTATAACTGTCTGGGACATAAGACCTGGCATCGGAATTTGGGAAGCTTCCGACTCCCAGGCGCTTCTTCACGGACGCGATCAGAGACATGATCTCTCTGGCAAGCACCCCTTTATCTGCCTCCTCTGGAAACAAGGTGCTGTAGGAGTACAGCTTTCCCAGGGCTTCCCTGCACAGCTGAGTGACCTCCTGGAGCTCCTGGCTCTCCCCGTGGAGCCATCGGTGCACGGAGGCGAGGCAGAAGGCAGCTTTGATGAAACTGTGCAGCTCCTGCTTGCTGGTGATGGCACCCTGCTCCTCCTTGGTGAGGAGCCCAATCTCAAAGGATTCTTTGGCTTCAGACAGGTAGAACTCTCTCTTCTCTGGGGGACAGTCCTTGGAGTGACTGTAGGACAGCAGACACATCCCACGGATGTTCTGGGAGGGGATCAAAGAGGAATGAAGGGATTAAGAACACGTTTCTTTCCCTTACACAATTTGAAGCAAAGCTCAGTCTAGCTGCCTGCTGCTATGTTTCCTGGAGGAAATAAACTTCCTTAGCTGTAGCTCTAGGAGAAGCAGCACTCCTGGGGCTTGAAATCCCATCCTCACTCCGTGGATAGCTTTCCTGATTGCAGTTTGGAGCAACATACACCCCAAATATAACCAACCAAACCCTCAACACAGGCACGATGCCCTGTGTGATGCACACACATACAGGCAGTGTGGTGCACTGCTTGAAAGCCATGTCAGAGACAAATTTAGCAGCCTGGACTCTTCCAGAGGGAGGAGTGACACTCACCACGGCTGTGAGGACAAACAGGGGGGTGTACTGGCTGTAGGCAGCTGCCAGCTTGCAGGCCTCAGCTGCTGACAGCAAGCGGTGGCTGAACTCCTGCAGGAGGCTCTGATGAAATAAAATAAAAATAAAAAAATAATTTAAAAAAAAAAAAAAAAAAGCAAACATGAGGAAAAAAACTCAACTCAAGGACTTTATTTCCAAATATATGGGGCCTGGTAGGCAGGGAAAATCATATCTTAAATGACAGCCTGGTCTGTTTCTGCAGGACCCTTTTTGCTAAGGTTTACCATGGATACATCACTTTTGACTCTATAAATATTCTAAATATATACACTCTATAAAATATTCCTAATATGTTCTTTTTCCTGAAGCCAGGCATTCTCCCAACTAGGTGCTACTGAAGATTTTCACTGGGAAAAATGGAAGTTTCTTCAGCCCTCTCAGCACAGGAGAGGAAATGTGTGGGTGAATTTGAGATCAGCTGTTCTTGAACCCCCACGCACAAACCCCAAACCGAGTCTCACCAGGTCGATGTCAGCATTGGTTTTAAAGCGTGTATAATCCTGCTCATTCATGGAAGCAAAGATGTCTGCCAGAATGCCCAAGGAAGTGGCAATTCCCTGAAAGAGAAATAAAACATTTTCACAGCGGGTTTTTTTGCTGTATTTTGAGTTTTACTGCTCTTCTGTGTAGAACATGCTGGAAAAACAAGCAAACAAACACACAAACCAGATCCAAAGAGAAGCATGGCTAAGAAATGCAGAGATGTCATCTTGGTATGGTTTTATTATTTTCATTTGCAGGAAGTGTAATCTGGAAGACCTGATGCCACCTAAGGGCCTGCCTGGCCAAATAATTAAGAAAATCAGGTATGCTTTCACAAAATTCTCTGCAGAATTCCCCGCTGCCACTGAAATGGGGAGCACAGAAATGTTCTGAGCTTGAGGTCAAGCTTTAAGACGTGGCAGACAAGAGGTGACAAGGTCTGGGTTTGTGGGATATCTGATGCTGGGGTCCAATTACAAACCCTCTCCAAGCATCACCCGAGGACTTGCCAGGCCCAGGCTCACATTCCTGTTTAGCTATGGACACATGGTGTGACTGCTGCTTCATCTCCAGTGGGAAGATTCGTGCTGCCCAGCCTCACAGAGGTGTTAGGGACAGGCACAGTGGCTGTGTGAGGTGTTCAGGTCCTGCAGGGCCAGGGGAATCCATCACCCACCACAGACAGCACAGAGCAGCTCCGCAAACAGACGCGCTTGGGGGAAAAGAATTAGTTCTTATCCTAAGAAACAGCTAAAGTCTGTGGCTGCACTCTGGAATTAGTCTGTCCTTGTTGGAGGCACCAGAGGCATCCTCGGGGATGGTTCACTTCAGGTGGTTCTGCTTAATGAGAAGTATTGCTTTCATCCCCCTGCAGGAAAAGAAGTGTGGGCAAGGCCGTGCAGGCACGCGGAAACAACGCGGAATACAGACTTTGTGCTGCCTGTTAACCCTGCCTGAGGTGTGTAATGGAAACTGCTGCTGGAGGAAACAAGAGACAGGCTGGAGTGATCATTGGACTGGCAGGGAGATGCAGAGTGCAAAGGAAATGCTACCTTTTTATCTGGCTGAGGAAGTTTGAAGTATCCCACGATTGAAGCCCAGATCAACTCTGCTGCCTCATACCACATCCCTGAAATAAAGCAGGAAACAGGCACTGAGCAGGTGACTGCCAAGGATGGCTCTCCATAGCTTATTGTACACCTCTGGTCCTCAGAACTGGATAAAACCATGCCATGGCATGTTTTGCTTCAGTGACTCAGACCATTTATGAGTTTCATTTAGCTTCTGGCTGTGTATAAACACCCATTTTGTCCTCATAAAAGACTTCAGCTCCACAGTCATGGAAGATTTGGTGTCTCAAACCCAAAGCACAAAATGAAGGCTGTTGCCTCAAGTGCCAAACCCTGAATCTGAAAGTCCACCCTGCTGAAAATCAGAGATTTTCCTGTCCTGAGAGAGAACATTGCTGGGTTGTCTCTGTGATCAACTACTGCCTGCCTTTGGGAATAGAGAATTTGGGACAAGCATTAGCAAACATGGAGCAAAGGGAACATTTCAGATTGTTCCTTGGCTTCAGGTGAGATTAGTAATAAAATGACAACTCCTGCAATATGTTTGCTTGGCACACGGCTCAGAGATGGTGTGCAACCCCTCCTCTGTGTCTGTTTTACAGGGCAGGGTGTTCACCACAAGAAATTCTGACATGTGCCCAGTGTGACATTTTAAAGGGGGAAAAAAACCCAGGGGGAAATCTTGAGTGGAAGCTTTCAGAAGAGAGCCTCACCAAGCTTTTGCAGAATCTGTCCCCTGATTTGTAAGCAGACTGCCTGAACAAGGATCCGATCGCTCTCCTCAGCGTATCGCCAGGTTCCTGCAGGAGGAGTGGGAAAATGAAAAGCATCCCTGTCATTCTGAGCCTCCAAGGGTAAGTCTGTAACATCAGTGGGAATGTGGAGGATGAACATTACTCCAACAGCCTGGACTTTTGAAAGGATAGAGTTGCCTTAGTTTTCTACATCACTCAGTTGCTTGAAATTGCTCCACAGATTAAACTTCTCCATTTGGAATATTTTCCCACCCAAGTGAAGGTATGCAAGGAAAGAGAAATGTGATGTAAGGAGTCATTACTGGGGTTGGTTTGGCTTATTTGAGGCTGGTGTAAGAGTTAAAATTTGGATCAAAAATTGCACCAAAACAGCAGGTATGAAATTGGAGAAGAAATGTACACATACATACCGGTTGCTCCGTTGTCATTAATCAGGCTGCTTAGGATATATTCAGCTTTTAAAAGTTTACCTAATTGAAAATTAAAGGAAAGAAGAAAAGATAGAAAATGAATATAAAAATGTATTGTGGCATAACATGAATAAAAATACTCATCAGGTATCAGCTGCACATGGAACTGCTGCTGTCCACAGCCACAAATGCACCTGCCTGAATGTATCTTTTTTATTTTACACATTACACATCCCTGGAAGATTGTTGGGATTCTCAGTTCTTATTTCCCTCCCAGAAGAAAGTAGTCTAGCCTGCTTTCTTCAGCAGCAATGCTTCTGGATTCTGTCCCAAGGAAACATGGGATTTAGAAACCCATCTAGGTCTGACTGGGGAGTGGTTTGATTTCCCACCATGGAAGATGAGTTAAATATCCTTCAGGTGTTGCCCATGTTACAGGAACGATGGAATTTTATTTTTTTTTTTCCTAGAGGAGTTGTAATCTGCATTGTTTGGATAGTCAAGTGGCCCCACTGAAAAATAAAAAGCAGCTGGGACAGTGTAGAGAAAATGCCAGGATTCTAATTTCCTTTTTCAAGGCCCTTGCTCAGGAGTACAGCAATTCAGATATCCCTGTTTGAAACCAGCAGGGAAGATTTGTTAAGGAACAAAAGCTCCAATTAGTATTTTCCACACCCTTTCACAATTTTTCCCTCCTGCTTTTGGCACGAAACCCTTTATACCGGCCCCTTTGTGCTAGTGAGAGGAGCCGGGAGGGCTCCGGGGGGCTGCCAGAGGGAAGCGCGTCGGGAAAGGCGGAACGGTGAGCCCAGTGTCCCAGTGTGTCCCAGTGTGTCCCAGTGTGTCCCAGTGTGTCCCAGTGAGTCCCAGTGTCTCCCAGTGTCCCAGTGTGTCCCAGTGACTCCCAGTGTGTCCCAGTGTGTCCCAGTGTCTCCCAGTGACTCCCAGTGTGTCCCAGTATCTCCCAGTGTCTCCCAGTGACTCCCAGTAACTCCCAGTGACTCCCAGTGACTCCCAGTGTCTCCCAGTGACTCCCAGTGTCTCCCAGTCACTCCCAGTATCTCTCAGTGACTCCCAGTGTCTCCCAGCCACTCCCAGTGTCTCCCAGTGACTCCCGGTGAGTCCCAGTGTCTCCCAGTGAGTCCCAGTGAGTCCCAGTGAGTCCCAGTGTCTCCCAATGTCTCCCAGTGACTCCCAGTGACTCCCAGTGACTCCCAGTGTCTCCCAGCCACTCCCAGTATCTCTCAGTGACTCCCAGTGTCTCCCAGCCACTCCCAGTGTCTCCCAGTGACTCCCAGTGACTCCCAGTGTCTCCCAGTATCTCCCAGTGAGTCCCAGTGTCTCCCAGTGACTCCCAGTGTCTCCCAGTCACTCCCAGCCACTCCCAGTGTCTCCCAGTGAGTCCCAGTGTCTCCCAGTGACTCCCAGTGTCTCCCAGTGACTCCAGTGAGCTGTCCAAGCACAGAGCTGTGCCGGGCCGGTACCTGTGTTGAGGGCCAGGCGCGCCTGGCGGATGAGCAGCTGCGGGCTGATGGCAGCGCCGGGATGCAGGCGGTGCAGCCCCTTGGCGATGCGCAGCAGCCGGCTGGAGGCGTCCAGCCAGTACAGGAAGCGGTCGATCAGGAACACCACGGCCGTGGCCGTGCCGCAGTCCCTGGCCAGGATGGAGGCCTTCAGAAAAGCCTGAAAAAAAACAACAGGGAAACTCATCTCCAGCGGCTTGGAGAGCTGGAGAATGTTCACCTGCAGCAGCACTATTCCTCACCCAGTTTTCATTTTTAGGCCAGATGTTTGTTTTGTCTGAGTTGTAAATATAATTCTTGATTTTTTTTTTTGGTCTGATATTTGGAACTGCAGAATTTGGTGGTCTGCTAATGAATTTAAGTAATGCCCAGCAGGAATTAGTTGAAAAGTGGAGGTGAGCCTGGGAAGGCTGGAAATGGTCACTGTAGCCATTGTCCCATCTGGAGCTCAGGCCATCCACTCCTCTGTACACCACAAACAGGCCAGGAACCCAATGTTTTCCCCCTGCAGGCCATCCTTAATGACTGATAAGTGTCTATGAACTCTCCTGGAGTCCCACAGCAGCTCAGCCATCGCACCCACATGGGGAATTGTCAGAATTCCTGAGATCCTTGCTGTTGCCATCACAGGAGACACAGAACCTCATCACAGGTGCAGAATGCACATGGACCTGGGGACATTTGCCAAAAGCCCATCACATCCCATGCTGCCAGGGCCTGGTATTCCTGCCTGGTGGAGTGAAGAGGTGCTCCACACACGGACACACCCAGGAGATTGCTTTTCCAGAGACTGCCAAGAAATCTTTGATTTTCTTTTTTTTTCTTTTTCTTTTTTTTCCCCCTTTCCTCAGCCCGAGTTGGATTTTCTGAGAGGATGGCACTTGAAAAGGATTCCTGAAGCTCCGGCAGGCACAACTCCGCTTGTGCCGGCCAACAATGGAGGAATCCCCCTCTCCAAGCACCTGTAAACTGACACTGGAACCAGCCATTCCAAATGCTCATCAACAGGCCATATATTTAAGCACAGAGCATCGCCTAATCTATTTTTTTTTCCTCCCCTTCTTCCTTTAATAGATCGGAGCACAAAAGCCTGAGAGAGGGTGACCTACCAAACAAAAGGGCCTTTGAGTTCCTAGGAAAAGTAGACTTGGAGGAGGATGGAAGGAATCCAAGTGGCCCTATTATTTCCACTTGCACTAATTAGACATTTTTCTGTCAGCTATTGAGCACTGCTGAGAGGCCAAACTCACTGAATTCATTTCTAAAGTGTTTACAGAAGTTTGCATCTGTTTGTGTCTCTTCAGGAGGAAAATAAGCACTTCAATAGCATTGTGGAAAATCTAAACGAAGCATCCTATTCTGAAGGGCTTGGCAGTCTTGCAGCTGCATAATTTAACTCCCCGCTCAATGCCGAAACCTCTCGTGTCCCTCTCCAAACCCAAATGGACACAAAATGTAGAAAAGTCAAGCCAGGGGGAGAAACTGGGCTATTTTTTTTGGGGGGAGGGAGGGCCGCATGCTGTGTGGCACACACGGTTCCGTGTCAGCCTTTGCAGCCACGTCCCCCCCGTTCCGAGCGGGACACCGAGAAATCAACACCCGCTACTTTCATCCCCTGCCAACTCGTGTGGCTGGAAAATTCCTCAGCACCTCCAGCGAGCGCACCGGTGCGCCGGGCACGCACCCAGGCGGGCACAGGGACCCTTCCCAAAGCTCCACTCCAACAGGAGCCAGGGCGCGGCTCCCTGTCACCCGGCCCAGCGCCAGGGAAAACCCTCTGGCTCCCAGGATGTCTCAGCCTGCTCCATCACAAGCAGGAACTGGCAGCCTACACAGATTTACTCACTTTCTCTATTGCTTCAGGCACATCCAGAGAGAGAGAGAGAGAGAGAAGGAGCGAGGTGCGGGCGCACTTTGTTTTCACATCTGTGCCCACGACGTGAAATGGATCTGCCTAATTGAGTTTATGACACAAAGGGAACCTCGCGGCTGGGAAGTGGAATCAGGTGGTGGGAGAATTAAATTTGCAGCGGATTTCTATACACGGACCATTGGGGGAAATGCAAAGCAGCCTTTAGAGAAGGGGTCTGGCCTTAATGGTGCTGAGTGGGAGGGTGTGCGGTTCGCATGGCTCCCTGCATTAGCGGGCTCGGCTCCTCCTCGCGCCCAGGCTGAAGTTTGGGTCCCAGCTTTGGGTTCAAAGCCACGACGCCTCCTTTGCATTGACAATGGGGGCCGCTCCCAAGAGAGGGGAGAAGCTCAGAACCGGGGCCATCTGGCACTAGGACGGGCAGGAAAGCGTCAAAGGGAAATTATTGGTGCATAGTAAATGAGGATGAGGAGGAGGGGAAGGAAATAGGGGAAAATCTTCATGTGGCAGCTGATGTAAGAGGAATTACAAGCCCAAATAAATGAAATATTGATTTAATCCACTCTCTCAGCCCTCTTTATAAAGCCAAGATCCCAGAGGCGAGCCCTCCTCCATAAGCCTGCGGGCTCAGGAGGATCCCCTTTGGAAAAACGCCTCTACAAACAGCATGATTAAAAGCAGGGGAAAGAAAGACTTAATTTTTCAGTGTCCTCACAGTTTTGTGGATGCTCTGGACTTCTGTGTTTGCTGATATCCACTTGTCTCAGACTGGTTCAGTCCTGGTTTCATTTGTGAAACCTGCAGCCGAGGTTTGAAATCTTTTTAAAAGGCCACCAAACTAAGAGCGGACGGCAAAGGATTTCTAATTCCGTGCACAAGGCAGGAGCGTCGGAGGCACTTCCAGGTGCTTCAGTCCTCTCCCAAGAGCTGCTCCTAGTTAGCACTCCACTGAACCCTAACAAATTGCCCGGTTTTCTTTCCCCCGTCAGATTAAACACGGAGCCACAGCGCCAATGGATTGGGCTGGAGCCTTTCCCCACGCGCTGCTAGCAAAGCCCGTCTCTTCCAGAGACCAAAGCTGCTGTCACCGTGAGGGACTTCTCTATCAATCCCTGCCTTTCAGCTGGCAATCAGAGCCCACTCCACAAACAGCAGGGAGTTAAGCCTCCCACCACCTCGGTGATGGGCAGGAGAAAGCGTGTCTGGAGGTACAGACTGACACACGGCACGGTCACACCGGGAATTGAGGAGCCAGCAGCTCCTGGACTCTTCCCTCTTGGCTCAGAGCAGATGACAATTCTCCCCCACCCCGAACCTGTTAATTATCTCAAGTTATTCATCCTGCAGAGTTGGGAATTCAAAGGCTGCAGCATTAGGTCCTACAAAACTCCACAGAGTGGGGCAGTTTTTACAACCAGCCTTACCTTGCTTCACCAACCGAGGAAGTCCTCGAGTGGGAATAACTCCTGATTTCCTCAGGGAAAAAGAACAACAGCATTTTGGGATGAGAACAGAAGGAGAACTCTCAAAGTGCCCAGGAAGAAGTTTGAAGGGGGGTTCCTCGTATCCAACAGGGCAGCAGGGATTTGGAGGACCATGGTCACATGCAGGGTCCCTGCTTTTGATCAGTACCAAAGATACAGAGGTGCCACAATCATTTGGTGGCCCTGGTTTGTTCTGGACCACTCTTCAATTATTGTGGCACATTAAAAGAAGATATTTGAATACTTAGATATAGCAAAATCAGTGACAGAACCCCCTGAGGGAGCAACAGAAAGACCATTATCAACATCTAAAAATATAAGAAACTCTTTCCTGGATCTGTGTTCTCAAAACATTGATCCACTTGAGAAAACGCAGTCTCAGGAATTTAAAGTTGTAAATACTCCAGGAAGCTGTCTCTGACAGGAGTAAACCCTACCCATGAGCAAAGTGAAGTGACAGGCCTACACAAACCCAGGATCCAGCTTCCCTTTTTTAAATTGTTCTTTTTTTTATGGTCTACATAAATTCTGCTGTAGGCAGCAGAAGACAGAGCACTGTGCAGCACCAGGGCAGTTCACCATGGCCAGCTGAAGCTCTCCTGCCTGCATCTCCTCTCTGACCCTTCTCACTTACAAAGCCCTGGGGAGGCTGGGGTGCCACGATTCCCTCCTGGTTTGAATTCATCACTCTCTGTTTCACCGGGATCACCCAAGAAGAGCTCTTTGGAGGCAGGTAGCAAAAGGTCAGCCTCAACAACCGAGATCCCAGGGCTAAGATTTAGGGTTTTAATTCTCCTGTTACCACACCGACAGTTAGAAGGAGGAGAGAATTAAATCCTCAGCCCCTTTTTCAAAGGCTCCCAGCTCTTAAGTGCCACACACCCACCTACAGCAGCTAGGGCATGTTCCTTGGAATGGGTTCCGTAATGGCAATCCATCAGCACCTAATTAGCCAAGGGCTGCAGGGCCTTATTTCCCACTCTTTTCAATATTCCCATTAAATCCCATGAGATTCCGGGCTAGCAGGGCCAGGATCTGTGTTCCCCCATCCACAGAAGGGAGCATGGAGCCAGCCTGCACAGGTCCTTACAGAGGGACCAGAGTAGCCTCACTCTTGGAGGCTTTTCCTTTTGTATTCCCAGTGTACCCATCCCAGCAGATCCTGGACCATGACTGAGTGCAGGAACTGTTGACAGGTATGATAAAAATGAAGTAAAGCCCCACACCATCACTATGGGTTTGCAAACAGGCAAAAAAAAAAGAAATAAGAAAAAAAAATTAAATATAATAATTACATAGCATGAACCATCCCTCAAGAGAAGAATGTGTGTGCTTAGAGTTGTCCTTCAACTAAAGCCACAGCAGGTTTTTTGGGATCAAAGTTTCCCTGGACATGGGCATGTTGCCCTCTGTTGGCTGCTCACCGAGCATTAGGCTAATTCCACCTCTTGGGAAAGCAAAGATCTGCAGGAAGGGCACCCCTGGCAGCCTCCCTTGGGGATTTGCAGCCCCATTTTGAATCCTGCAGCACATGTGGTATTTAGAGACGAAAAATAATCCCTCCTTCTTTATCCCTGCCAGCAAGGATGCTGGGACAATTCTGATTTTGCTTGGCCTTGTTAAAAACAAAAATCCCAGTGTTTCCCAGCCTTGGCTTTGGATACAGATGTTGGCTATCACCCTTTGAGCCTTAGTGCAGATTCCCACCACGGGGGCTGCAGGACGGGCTTGGTTTGAAACCTGTTAGGAAAACGTGGAAATCATTGCGTTGAGCTGTTGAACTGTGGTGGGAATCCCAGCAGGAAAAAGAAAAAAACCCTACAATTCAAACCAAACCCTGCACCCTCTCTGGGATGCAGAGGGGCTCATCCCAAAGACCAAGGAGAGCACTTGAGGAGGCTGCAGGTGGCTTTGCCTTCCCAACGCTCCGAAGGGATCCGCGCGAGGCGGATCCCACTTTTCTGAAGGTGCCACAACACCGAGGCAAACCCTTGAAGCTGCAGCCTAATCCTCTTACTCCCTGTGCCGGTCCCATGGAGCTTTTCAGCCCCTTCCCAGAGCGAGACATCCTCGCCAGAGAGCCCCGGTAGCCAGCGCTGCCTCCTGCAACAGCACCGGAGTGTTATGGAAATGAAGTGCCTTTCATTCATGGATCTCAAAGCACTTTTTAAATGTAATGAATTACGGTTTATGAGCTTATTCTAAGCATGGCAAATTAAAATAAACAGAGAGGAAAAAATTTTAAAGGGATTTTTTTTTTCTTTTTTTTCCCCAAACAATAAATCGTTAAAGACTTCATTTTTTTTTGTCCTTCAGGGAATTAAATTATCCTTCTGTCCCTCATGCCAGAAAAAAAAACAAAAAAAGAAAAAAAATAGAAGAAAAAAAGTTGCTCAGACTTTTATCTTTCCTCATCACACTGTAATCACTTCTCTTCAGCCTCATTTCCCCCCCAGCTTTTTATTCAAAGAACTGAGGCAGCCTTTGCTCTGCCTTGAAATTTTATTTAAAATAAAAAGAGGGGGGAGAAGGAATGGATGAAGGGGGGAAAAAATCCCTTTTCCTGACTAATACTAATAATACAGGTCAAAATGTCAGTCTATCTACAATTAAATGGAAAACAAAAAAGGTTTTCCCTTTTTCCCATGGTACAATGGCTCTGGAATATAAATTACCGATGAAGATGAAATAATACTTCAAAGCACATGGGGAAAGGCAGCACAACGTTTACAAAGTATTTTCCACCGCAGGATGAAACATTGGAGACAACAGCGACCAATGGACTTCAGGGGGTGTGGGTGAATAGTCCAAAACTAGCACGGAGGAGGATTTGAGGTCCCTATGGTCTCTGACCCCACCATAGGCTTTGTTTAACAAGGGCAGCTGCAGTTATCAACAGATGTTTCAGCAATAAATAATTGGTATCATCCCCGAAAAGATCCATCTACCTGGGGAGAGGGCATAATGCCGCAAACACTGCTGCACTATTACAGCCACATTAATCTCCCATCTAGCCAGGTCTCTCGGGGAGTTTGCTGCAGGTGTTTATCCCGGGAGGGAGCACACAAACGCTCCAAAGTTACAGAGCTGAGCTGGCATTGTAAAGGAGGTCAACCTCCGCCATAAATTTCTGTCTGAGGCCACACACACCAAAGGGAGAAAGAAAATAAATACCCGAGAGCAGCCACTCCCCGCCCTCCCCGGGGAAATTCAGGAGCCCTGTGACGTGGGGGCTCCCAATTCCCAGCCCTGCAGTCGGCCTTGCTGAGCTTCTCATTGCTCCATGCTGTTCACAGGAACCAAAGCTGTTCCCAAAGAAAAGCTGCTGGCCTCGCTGAGGCAGGGCAGGTGAGATCTGCTGGTCACCTTGGAGTTAACCACAGGCAGGACTGGGACAGTGCTGGCTTCAGATGTCTACCACGTTCACAAACCTCATCTTTATTCCTGTCCTGGCAAAGCCCTCAGCCCAGATTTCACATTTGCCATGCACAAAACGTGTCCTCTATTCGCCACATGGCTGACACGTCTCTAGGAAAATCAGAAAAGCGAAAAACAACCCACATTTCTTGTCACTTTCTAATCTTTAAGCTCAAACTCATCACCTTAAGGGATGGGATCCCCAAGGACCTTTGGGATTCTGCAACTCCTTCACTCACAGGAAGAATCACATTGAATCCTCGCCTTTCCTGCCTAGGTTTTGGGCAGCTTTGGTCCCCAGAGAGACTCTGCCATGTAATTTTATTGAAAGAAGAGCAGGTGATGAATTGTGCAAGCTCTGCTATAGTGAGTGATCCTCATGACATACCTGCAGTGCAGAATTAAATGAAGCACAGCGTTCTTGTCAAATTCGTGGGGTTTTTTTAAAAACATTATGTGAACATTTGGCATTTTAGTGTTATTATAATGCCAGCTCTTCAGGGAAGAGGGAGGCATTACCTCAGTGGAGGCAGAACCAGAACTGCTCTGTGAAACCCCCCAAGCACCCCAGAGGGACATTTTACACCACAGGTGTGTTGAACTTCATACCAGCAAGTCAGGGAGCCTGGCGCTGATCATATCTTGCAGGTTTGTTTTGTCTTCTGGGCCGAGGTCTTGTTTGTACTGCCACCTCTCCGGGACAAAGGGCCACTTCATTTCCTTTGCCTCCTCCAGAAGGCTCCTCAGCTCCTCAGGAAGCAGAGCTGAAAGGGTCAAAGAGCAGGTGAGGCTATTGCAGCAGGTTCAGCCGCAGCACTGTGACACCAATCTCTCAAAAAGATGCTCCCAGCTCCCAGCCCTTGCCAGCAGCCTCGTGGGGAGAGAAGGGGAGCTGGGCTGCCATCCGTTCCCCTCGGCTGCACTGCCCTCCAGGTAAACGGGAGCTTCCAGCCATTAAAAAGGCTTTTAGCAGGAAGTCATGCCGGCTGGTGGCTGCCTGGGCGTGAAGAGCTGCTCCAAAAGAGGCAGGAGGGAGGAAACCTGTTCCCCTGTGTGGGGAGAGGACAATGGGGTCAATGGCACTGAAGAGCTGTCCCCCTTGCTCAGGTGACAGTGGCAGAGCCATCCTGGAAAGCCTTCCAAACCCGGAGATATAGACAGCAATCAGACAGAAATCTAAAGGGTTGTAATAAATGTGAAGCACAAGATCTCCAGCAGTTTGTCCCTCCCTGCTCCCTCTCCATACTGGTCCCACCCCATCAGCTTCGGCTGGATCTCCAACCTGATCCAGCTAAGGATGCAGCTGCTAGGAGCACACAGCCAGAGATTTGGGCTTGGATCTGTCCCTTCCTGTCAGCCACAGCCCACATCCATTTTCCTTCCAACAGGGGTGATGTGGATGTGCTAACCACTCGGCTGGGCAGCCTCTCTGGCCAATAAAAGTGGATTAACAAAGATTATTGACCAGATGGGGTTAATGGTGATCATCAGCTGCAGATCTGGCCCCTTCTGGCCATTAATCCCCTGAAAAACCCCTGCTCAGAGACCATCGCTGCTTTAACGAGGCACTGCAATAAATGCATTGCTGCATATTTTTAATCAATCCTTTATGGAGGGACTGTAGAAAACGAACTTCATAAAAAGGATATTACATGCTCATAGTGCAGCACATTCACAGGTATGGTTTCCCTGGGAAGAAACAGGAAGTTGGATATTTAGGACCCTCATCCAAAAAGTCAAGTTTACAACGTTACCGCTTTTTCCAACCCACATCTTCTCACTTGTTGCCATCCCAAGGAAACACGGGGTTTGGCAATCTTCCTGTTACACGTCCTGGCTCAACCTAAAGCCCAGTTTCCTTATCCTCCCGAGGTGGTGCCTGAAGGGGCTCAGCCCTGAATGCCTCGGCAAGGCGGCCAAGGGCCAGAGCTGGTGGGGAGAGGAGGTCCTGCTCCCACCCTCACACTTGGCACTGGAAAATCAGTGCAGGAGCAGAGAGAGCCACCTCATCCCGGGGATATTCAAATTATAGACAGAAGGACTTATCTCCCATGCAGAAGGGGGACCACTGAACTTCCTAAGTCTTTTCCCAAGGAAGATCCAGCTCCAAGGACAAGAGTTTGCCCTTGTAACAAAGAGCTGTTCTCACCGCTGGCAAAATAAACTCATTAATTAACGAAAGCTGAATGGGCACAGAAGTGGACTGGAATGATTTCTAGCCAAAAAAAGAAATAAAGAAGAAATCCAGACCCACCCAACACCCATCCTGCCCACCATTTCCATGGATTTGGCTTTCAGTCCTTCCTGCTGCAGGTCTGAGAAAGCCGGAGGGAACAAAGGGAGGAGAGTGGGGCGAGGAAAACCCCTCGGCCCCTGCGCTGGGAGGGTCCCCCCGAAGCCGAGAGCCGCCGAGCTCCCCGGGCAGAGAGCCCCAGCAGTTATTAATGTCGCTGTCACCACCCCGCTGCTGGGTATTTTTCTTTGAGCTGATGGGAACACGGCCCTCGGAAAAGCCCGGGCAGCACTTCAGGCTCTGATCGCCCATTTCCTGAAGCAGTTTACCTGAAGGACCGTGTCTAATCGAGTGATTATAAGGGCACTGATTTACCTTATCTGGAACTAAACTGATTATTTCTCATACTTTGTGGTATTTAATAGGAGAAAAGGAGGGAGGAGGATGAGGGGAAAAAAAGCGCTACCTGATTAGGAGTTCAAGAGCCTATTCTGCGGAGCCATAATAAAACTTAAAAGAATTTGCGACGAGGAAACAAAGTACCCTTTGTTGAAAACAAAGGAAGAGGAGAGAAAAATCTTCCAAGTATCCATAACAGAAACCTACACGCCACCCTCCAGCGCAAACAGACTTAGGTGCTTCAGAAAAAGGCACAGCTGACCTCCCAGCAAGAACAAGGATGCTCGGAAAAAAACATCTTCTCAACGGCTCCGCGCCCCGGGACAAACAAAGGGGTTTAAGGATCACATTAACGTTATGGCCGAGCCACTCAAGCACGGCAAAACTAAACATTATTAACACCAAACTGGAAAACGGGCAGCGCCGCAGATGTGTCACGCAAAGGGAAACCTTAATTCCGCTGGAATGGAGAAATAATAAATCCTCCTCTCACAGCGATGCCGAAATTGCTGCTGGTTTCCAGCAGGTAACGCCAGCATTAAAACAAATGAGGGATCCTTTTAGCACAGCTCTCGATAAACGCTCCTTCCTATCCTGGTTATTTATTTCAGCATGGATTTTCCTTTCAAGAGGGATATTGCAAAGGTTGTTTTGTTGGTTTTTTTTTTCCCCTTGGACACCACTTATAGAGGTCACACACATTTTACAAGATAAAGATTCGGGCAATGAGCTCTTTAATATATGAGGAGAAGCTGACAAACAGAGAGGGCCCTCCCCCAGTTCCTATGAAAGGAGAGGAAATATGTGCCCTTATTCACAAGTTGCATCCTTTTTTTTCCTTTCACTTTTTTTTTTTTTTTTTTTTTAATAACTGAAATTTATGTGCATCAGCAAACTTTTGGGCATTGTTCTTCCCAAACTAAACTGTTCCTTACAGCCTCATGTTTACTGAAGCCTAAAATTAGAACTGACAGCAATTCACTGCAACAAAGTGGACTCCTTTCCCTGCCTGCCTGCAGCCCGCATCCCATTCACGGCCTCGCCATCCAGGCATCCCTTGACACTCATCTGCCCGGAGAAGAAAAATAGGGCAGGGCTGAGCGCCGGCGGAGCGCTGCCGCCTCTCCCGGGGAGAGCTCACCTTGGCACCGGCGGTATTCCCGCTGCTCCGCCTCGCCCGTGCCGGGCTGTGCCGCCGGGAGCGCGCCCAGAGCCCGCTCGCAGTCCCGCAGCAGCGCGGCCACGGCGCTTTGCTTATTCATGAGCGATGCTGGTCCCCGGGTGCACCGTGATCGATCACTCGGGGGAACACACGGGGTCCAAATGAAAAGGATCCCTTCAAGGCCGAGGTACCTGGTGAACAAAGGAGGGGGAAAATGATTAACTAAAGTATCATCAATTATCTGAAAGGTTCAAGCAGGGGGAAATAATAGGGGAAATACATGAAAATACATGGCAGCCTCGCAGGACTTTATTAGAGGAGTGTGTGAAATCACTGCTGGGTCCTGGTGACAGTGGTGCCAGGGAGACAGGACAGCTCATCAGTGGAGCAGGGAAGTGACAGTCGGGGCTGTGCCACCGCCCTTTGCTCCTGGGACACTCGGGCTGTCGCACACGCTTAGCCAGGATTGAATGGCAGAGAGGAGCATGCTGTGTGCATTCCCCAGACCACGGAGACCTTCTCTTTTATCCTGGGATGCCATCCCGGTGTGAGTGCTCTCCATCCATGTCCCCAGGTGCTTAGGACATTGCCACTGGTGATGCAGGAAACCCCCACCAATTCCATGACTGGCACCTGGCTCAGTACCTGCCAGAACACCCAGACAGCTTCCAAAAATTAAGCACAAGATAAATATTTAACTTTTGGGTTTCACTTAGAAAACTGTTCCTGCAGTTCATAGCAATAAAGTCAGGGGCAGCCTCAGTGGAAATGTATCCAAAACTGGGGAAACACCATGGTAGTGAAGGAGGAAGAAGGGCAGTGCAAAGGACAACACACGCAGGCACAGTTTGCCCTGCTGACTGGAAACCACTCACACTTATCAGCTACATTTCCAGGCAGTTTTTTCCCTTTCTGCCGTGGCTCTGGGACTGCTGGATGCTGGGGCTGGTGGCAGCTAGGCTGTGCTCTCAACGGCACTGAGCAGCAGCAAGCTGCCAGACTGAAAAGCAGGGGGCAAAAGAGACGCACTCATGCGAAAGCACAGAGGATCAGAGAGCCTGCCGTGGAGGGGCAGGTGGAGCAGGGCAAAAGATGGGATTCAGCAGCAGAGAGCCTGGAGGCAGGAGCTGCTCAGTGGGGCTCTGACTGACTCTGCAGACAAATGTCACAGAAAGAAGAAATTTAAAAAGTAGCTGCAAAAGGGAGAGCAAGCGCATAAGAGAAGCTGGGGAGCACATAAAAGATCAGCCAGAGGCAGAGCCATGGGTAAAAGAAGAAGGAAAACCTAGAAAGTGTTGCCCATCTTTTTAGCCCCAAGTAGGAGCCACCAGGGCCACCCTCTGCAGGGTTTGAGCCAGCTGAGCACAGCTTGGTCCTGAGATCACATCCCTGTGGATGCACCAGGCACAGGGCCCATTCAGGGGCTCCCCTCAGGAGCAAAAGGAGGATCTGTCAGGGACAGATGCTGAAACCAGGAGCAACAGCCAGAAAGCAGAGTCCTCTGCTCCACCCTGCCAGGTCCAGACAAGCTGGGTATCCATCAGGGAAAAGTGTAGTGGCACTAACACACCTATGCCACGGTGGCTTGCTCTGTTAACTGCACTGACATCTGCTAATTGATTTATCTGATTACCCAGCCCTGTGGGAAGGAGTGTGCAGCCGTCCCAGGAGTACCTCCCAGGTTGGGATGAAGCATCCCTGCCATCTGGCCCATTCCTTTGTGTAATTGATTTCTCAAAAATCTCATTTTCCAGGGAGCCCACCCCAGTGACTGCCAAGCACATATACACCTGCCTTGGCTCTGCTGTGGTCAGTAGTCCTGGGAACTGGGACCTGCTTCAGGAACTGCTTCAGGAGAGTGCAGAAGCACGCTGGAGAAGGCCTGTGCTCAGCTGCCACCTCACAGCCTGTAAATAAATGCTCATAAGCACAATTTGCAGAGCAGATGCACCAAAGCAAGCAAACACCAGGACATTTCCCTTTACAGAAAATAACATGGCACCACGAGCATCCAAGGGATGTGCTCCACTTCTCTGTGTTTCAGCCCAGATCAGGCTTTACCCCCAAATCAGGCTTTTAAGCCCAGCTCTCCTTGGGTCTTTACTGCAGGCAGGAGGGCCCCGTGGCTTTGTGAGCCACACAAGCTGCCACTCTCACAAAGAGCTGCTGGGGCTTAGCAGGGAAGCTCAAATTAGTGTGGAAGTACAGCACTTGGCTTCCTTGGATTGGGAGGATTTAACTCACCGGGAAACTGCCAGGTCCCTAACAGTGATCTATGAATGTCAGCAAGCAAGGGATTTCTCTTCAAGTACAATTTTTCCAAAGAATTGAATAAACAGTGAGGACACGGAGCAATAAAATAATGATTTACAACAGCAGCCACACCAAAGTGCTGGAACCACAGAGAAAAGTGCAATAAACTGTACATTAGTACTCAGGAGGCAGAGAGGCTTTTGAGACCCATCACGGGGGACAATGACTCGCATCATAAAATCAGCTTAAAATGCACCACAGAGCTTTAAACCACATCAGCATCCTTTACACAGATGCCACTTTGCAAGTTGTGCTTTGTGACAGCTGTGGCGTTGAGTGACAGCTGGGAGGGGGAAATAACCAGGCACGCAGCTTTCCTGGGGAAACACAGGACCTGAGCCTAAAGCCCAAGAGCAGAACAGCAAAAACTTCTGGAGGCCTTTAGAACTCTCTCAATGGTTACTAATCAGCTTTCTCAAAGTTCCCTTAAATCCTAACAAGTGGTACTTTAAGGAGATGGTTTTGAAGTGGTAAAAATTGCAGCTTGACATGCTGCAAAAATGTTTTCTAAGCATGCACTTAAAAATGCTCTTTGAAAACACATAATAAAACCAATTTTGCATCAGATTGAGGATTTAAGCACTGCTTGGTGACAGGAAAACTGCTTTGCTCCTGTTTTGGGCAAAACCAGCTTTTAAATACTCAATGTAATTGTTAAGACACTTTAAAACAGAAATGATGAGGAAAAAAAATCTGCGTCATTTCTGATTAGAGTCTGGATTAAAATAACTCCTTGCATCATCAAATATGATGAAAAAATATCACACAGGTCTCAGGGGATGAGAAAATACATTTCTGAGGTTACCCTCTAATTGGAGCTGGGGTTCAGAACAAGAGGGATGGAGAGAAGGATTGGGTGGGCTACAGAGAAATGATCTCTTTAATAAGGAATGGGCCATACTGTGACATTTCAGAGCCCTTGGGCTAGAAGACCAAAAGATCTGTCAAGAGAAAGGAATTTTAAGTTCTGCCATGGATAGAAGGAAGCCTGGGAGTCAATCTAGCCGGTTTAAGACTGCAATTAGCTCTGGAGGCTTTAAGAAAAAGAAGATGTAATTGCTGCATTCAAACTTCAAATGCAGCAAGGATAACAAGCGCTGGTTTCTCAGACAACATCATTTGGGAAATTTTCCACAGCATTATGGTCCTGAAACACAAATTAGAGACCGTCAGACCTTTTCTCTCTGAAAATATATTATCCTAATTTTCATCTTATTCAGGTTACCCTCCAGTTCCAGGGAGACTAATGAAGAGGAAGCAAAGACCTGATGAGTTCCATGTGGAGACTACATTTATGGATTAATCCCAACAGGGAGCAAATAAACCCTATTCCCAGAGCTCTCGGTTGGGACTCAACACAATCAATTGAGGAATGGATAGTTATTTATGACTGAGGCTGTTTTGACTTTCAAATAAACATTTTAATTATTTTAAGTGTTATGCTGGAACTTAGAACGTGAGCCCTGTTTTCATTGCACTGCCTTGCTCTCCTGTCTCCTAATCCCAAACCACTCCGGTCATTATGACACCGTGCAAATTACACTGATTTTCATGCCTAAAACATTTGGAAGGTAAAATCCATGGACCAGGCACACTAGAGAAGAGGAAGGAGGAAAAGGGAGGAGGATCCCTCTGAGCAGAGTCAGCACAAACTACACTGAGCCCGAAGAAAACGAGGTGCCCAGCTCAGAAACCCTTTTGTAATCAAGGTGCCACATCCTGATCCATCTTTGTGTCCTGCTCCTACAAGCAATTTTAATAACCAAAGTACTTAGGAGTGTTTCTTTCCTAACAGTCCATTTTCAATTCAAGTACCTGCACCACTTGCACTGCTAGCTTTTCCCTCCTGCCTAATTTGGTGTGCTGTGGCCCTTCCACACACGGCTTCCCTGAGGTTAATGAAGCCACACTCGTTTTCAGGGGAGTTCTTTAGGTTGTTGGAGTTTTTTTGCTAAAAAAAGATGAGGGGTGAAATCATGACACAGAGGCAGTGCTGGGTCTGTTGTAGCTGCTGGAGTTACACTCTCACCTTCACTGCACATTATGGCATTTCACCTCCTTTTGCTTTCTGTAGGGAGACACAAAACCCACAGGAAATTGTCCTTGGAAGAGCAATGGAACATTTGGGCTGGTGTTTTTACCTGCAGCATGCACGTCACACAGCACCCTGGGCTGCTCTCCCTCCCGTGGATTTGTGGAGTCCTTGCTGCCACTCCTGTCAAAAATAACAGGCCCGGCTTTATTTTGGGGTTTGGCAGCTTGAGGGATTAAAAACTAAAACAGAAAAAAGAAAAGAGAAGAAAACATGCTCTTGATAACTTAGCAAAGGTTTCAATAATTGAGTTAATATCATCTTCCAGGGAAGGCAGATTCAGTTCCCCTGAATATTTCAGTGCACACACGCTCGTGTTTTCCTAGAGCATTTATCTTCCTTTGCGAAAAGATGGTTTTAAAAAAATAAATAGATTTGCTAGGGGCTTTATTCAGTTAGTTAGCTAGTTTACTTCCCTGGCTTAAAGATTAGATGTTTTCTTTTGGTAAAGCTGGCTATCCCAACTGGCTGTATTAAAATAAGGAAGAATCTCAATCAAAAAGCCTCTCCTAAGGCAAGCTTTCTTGTTAATATGCACCAACATGAAAGGGTTTCTTTTCATCCTATACAACTACAGTGTGTGTAAATTGCAGGGGGCTCATTGGCATAAATCTTGGCTGTGACCTCTGAGGTAAACTGGATTTACATTACTTTCTGACAAGAATTAAATGAAGGCCTTGTGGATATATGAACAGCCTTCTAGACTGCAACAGATGGGCATGAATGTGCTCCCTAGGCAAACTATCAGTGACATCTGTGTCCTCCAAATTCTGGTGGTCTCAGCCAATTAGCAGGCAAAAGCGAAGAAGAAAAAAAAAAAAAAGCCGGCCCCTGCACAGCTTCCCCAGGCAGAGCCGAAGCAGAAGTGCTTCTGTTTGGAAATGGGATCAAGAACAGCCTCCAGCAGCAAGGAGGTGTTTGGGGGGCTGCTCTAACGCAGAGGTAACGCTACAGCAAAAGCTGAAGTCATTAGGTAGAACAGATATTAATACTGATATTAATACAGGACAAAACCCAAGCCTGAGCGGGGCTGGGATAACGGGATACCATCATGGATTGACACTGCTGCAGCCAAGGATGGAGTCCTGTGCATCCTAAAAAGCAGAGGAGGGGGGAAAGTGAAGCCCAGTGCCTGACACAGCTAAGGCAGGGAAAGCCCCACTCTCAGTCCATATTCAAACACCTCTCCCTGCAGAAGTAGCCAGAGTTGGAAGGCACCCATAAGGATTCCCAAACCCTCTCCTCGGATGGATGGGGTCTGGGGAGCAGCCTGCCTGCTCCAAAGCTCAGGGCTTTGTGGAAGAGCATTTCAGCTGCAAACATCTTGGGGAAAAAGACCTTTCTAGCTCTGTTTGTTGGAACAAGATTTGGGATTTCTTGGTGCAGCACAGGCACAGAACAGAGCCAAAGCCACACAGCCACTGCTCACCACACAGAGGGCATCAGGGAGTCAAAGCCCACCTCCAACCTACAGCAGAGCCAAGGATTCAGGCCAGTTATGGCACAGGAGTGACCCAGACCAACACAAAACCTGCAGCTTATTCTCTGTCTCCCAGTTTTGAATGGAGCTGCCATGGCAGGAGCAGGCAGGACCTCTGGCTAAAAGCAGAGTGTGGAACAAAAGCACCTGTTGTTTTGCCCTGGTCATGACTTTTCAGAGAGGCCACTTGGGTGCTTTTCCCTCACCACTGCTGTCCCAAGTACTACTAGGGGATGTTAAAAAAAAAAAAAAAAAGGAATAATTGAGGGGCAGATCAATAAATTAAAAAGTTCTAAAAAAAAAGAAAAAGAGAAAAAGGCATAATGAATTTGGTACAGCACATATTTTTAGATCAAAGATGCCTTTGAAGTGACAAACCCTTAATCCATAAACTACTGAAGCACTTCCTTTCTCTCCCAAACTACTTGTTGTCAAATAAAATGGAAGTTAAGGAAATTATCTTTATCTGAAAATGGCCAAAAGAAGCCATCACCTAATGACAGCCTTGTCAAAATGACAATTGGGGAAATTGTTAGGAAGGGGAGGCCTGACTAGTGGAGGAATAAGCTGGCTGTTTGCTCTAATCTGGTCAGGCAGGCCCCACACAATTCCAGTCAGCTTGCTGTGTGAAACAGCTAAGTCTTTGTCAGCGCAGGCAGGGGCTGGAAAGACTTCTCTTTCATGAATATGTATCACCACCCTCCACGTCTGCAGAAAAAAACCCCAAACCTTCCAAACAGCAAAATATAAAAAAATCAACCCCAAAACAAAACAGAAAATAAATCCCAGAACAACAAAATCCTGAGATATGGAGATGCACGGAAAGAAAAAGCGACTAAGCAATGAAAGCACACGTTTGGGAAGTGCAGCCAGAAGGATCCTCTTCCCAAAGGCTTTCTTTGCACTTTTATGCCCCAGCAGACCGGGATGAGGCACTCCAAGTGCACAAAGGCAGAAGGGCCCATCGGGGTATTTAATGTCCATCACTGTGGTTTCTGTCTGGCATCGGTGGCACCAAACCCCACAGACACAGAACGGGGAATTCCTTGTGTGAGGAGGAATCATCCAGAGCAGGTCTTAACACTTCCAAGGGCAGGCACAGAGGAGCTTTGGATCAGGGGCAGAGATTTCCTGTGAAGCCTAAAAACCCAGGGAGAAGCCAGGGCTCCTTGACAGGCAACAGCCCAACCGAGGCACAGAGCAGGGGACGGAGACTCCCCAGAGCTCCCACTGGAATGATTTTCTGAGAGATGTCCATGACATCTGTAAGTAAAACCCTTCACAACACCTTGACTCAGGCAGTTTGAACCCAACCTCACCTTGAAGTTTGGCGGGTTTTTTTACATTTGAGCAATATTAAATCTCAAGCATTCTGAGGACTGGCATAAAAGTGAGACAGGAGAGCCAAACGAAGAGTCCTGGGCTGCTGGTGGGGGTGGATGTACAGGCAGAAAGTGCCTTAAGGGGTGAAATGGCTCAGAAAAGCATGCCAGAAACACTATGTCTCTGCAGGACTGATGCTGAAACTCCTGTAAACCCAAAAATGGTGTTTAAAGCAGGAGGAGAAAGAACACAACATCAAACAAAGCCTATGCCTGCTGCAGAAAACCCAAATGAAGATATTTTAAGCTGTGGTGGGTTTTGTCTCTGAGGGAGAATTATGACATCATTAAAGCTCAACTATGTCTGAAAAGTTACCTTCAAGTGCTGGCTGCTATCTTTTTAACTTTGCAAACTAGATCTTGATATTATAAACTTCAGTTTTTCTCTAAATAAAGGCCAGAATATGAAAGTTTGGCTCCCAGCAGAGATATCAAGACACAATGCTCAGTTTTGAGGTTCCCAATATTATGCAATGTTTGCTGTAGACATTTCCATTTCATTAGCATATTCTCCTTTACATGAAATCCAGCAATGAATGCTGTCCCTGATCTAAGGCTAATCCTCTTTAAAGAGCTACAGGCTATATTACATGTGGCCACAGCCACGGTTATGCCAGGGCTGAATCACTTTGAAGCCTATTGAACAGTGTTCCCTTGTGAGACCATACACAGAGCCATAAACCAATGCTCCCTGTGCTGTGAAATCCTGCTGTTTCCATGCCCAGGAGTTTCTGTCAGGGACAGAGCAGAGTCCCAGGCAAGGGGCTGCAAACAGAGAAGAGACACTCAGCTGCCTTCACCACCCCTCAGTGCCAATTTATGTGGAGCCTACAGGAATAAAAATCCTTTTTTCCTAAACCTCAACAGCAAATGTCCCAAGGGAGGGTTTCCAGAACAATCAAAGGTGAAGGTGAACCAGACACCTGCTTCCCTGAGTAGGAAGGAAGCTGCTTGAGTAGTTTGGGACACAGACACATCTGCCTTTGAGGGAAAAAGAGAGAAATGGTCATGTATGTACCTGCAAGGCCGCACTGTTCACAGCTTGGTGCCCCTGAGTGCTACAAACTGAGATAATGGGACTGTTTTCATTGCCACAGTGTGGAATCTTCAACACCTTCACATCTGCACAAATTTAAAGGGAAAAAAAAATACAAAACAATAAAAAGGTCACCATGTTCTCTAATCCTGCTACATATCAGCAAAATACAGCTTATATTATCTTTAACTGCTCAAAATTACTTTCTTTGTTCAATGAAGGGAACTGGAAAGGTTGGCTCTGCTCAGCCTGCACCGTGCACATGAAATTTAGAGAAAGGTTCCAGAGGAAAAACAAACCAAAGGTGGAGGGAGCAGCAGAGGGAATAGGAAAAATAATCAGGAGGCTGGTGAGAGGGAAGAACAGCAGGACGGGCAGGAAGCTGGAAGAGAAAGTGAGAAGGAAGAGAAAGGGAGAAGCCAGAGAGGCTCTAAAGGAGGACCAAGGGCAGACCATGATGTAGAATGAAAATGAGAACTTGGAAAGTGACCTAAATAAAGCCCATCTTGTCAGGAATACTTCTCAGTAGTCAAGGAGAGATTCCTCATCACTTTATTCAGGTCAGATGAGAAGAAAAGAGAAGTGGAAGAGTTCTTTTTCCTGAGTAAAGAAGAAGCAAAGAAGGAAACAGAGGGAACTGTGCTCTCTCTTCCTCCTCTGGAAGATCTCTCTGCTCATGGAGTGGAGCTGTTCTTGGCACTGGGAGCTAAAACTCCAGTGAACACACATCCTCCCATGCCTGTCTCCCCCTCTCACACTGACATCCAGTGGAACACAATGGGATATCTCTGGAGCACACCTGCCTTTGAGAAGGGCCTGTCTCTCCTCTGTTGGAACACGAGTAACAACACCTCACTGCAGAGCCTCACCTCAGGCTGTTGCACACTCCATTAGGCCTTTCCCAACTCCTGGAAGTTACCACTGCCATTATTACCATTAACTTACAAGCACCTCGACAACCCTTGCACTACTAAATTTCATTTTATGACTTAACACAAAAAATAAAGAAAAAGGAAGCAAACCCCCTCCACAAACCAACAACCAATAACCACAGCCCACAGAAATCCCCCCAAATGAACGCTGTCTTCCCTTGTCTGGTCACACATTGCCATCTACTGGCTCCCACTCAGTGCTCTGAGTGCTTGGCTGGTTTGGAACGAGAAAAGGGCTGTGAGCAGCCTGGGGTTTATGGTTCTAAATCAATCAGCTCTCACTCACCTCCTCCTCAGTGACTCTGCAGGTCCCTGAAGGATGGTTTTGAGTCACCCCAAAAGAGAGCAAGCCCTGGGACAAGGCAGGTACAGCAGCACCATGTGACAGGTGACAGGACACCAGTGAGGCATTTCATGCCAGGAAAAGCCATAAAAAAGGGTCATGTGCCTCGGGAGACACACCTGGCATATGGAGAGGGCTCGGCAGAACACCTACCCTCCTACTGCACCCTTCTGGGGCTTCCTGAGCTCACCAGGTCACTGCATCTGCTTTAGTGGTGACACTATGGACAAGTTGTGCCAGTGAGCTGGGAATGCTGGTGACCAAAAAAACACGGGAATTACACTCACACACAACATTTACAGGTGGTGTCACCCTTTGCACCCGAGCCCACTGGGAAATCCCAGCACCACAAGGACAGTTTTGATAACCAGGTGTAAAGGCCAATTGTGACTGGCAGCAACACAAAAGTTTTTTCCCATTTCCCAGATTTGCCCGTGTAGGCTCTGGAGTTACAGGAATCAGTTGCCAGAAGAACAATGTCACAGCACTCTCACAGCCATGCCAAAACCACCTCTGTCTTCCAGCCTGAAAAATACTAAATTAGCCCCAACACCACATTTATTTGCAGTTTCGCTTTCAACTGAAGAAATTTCAACTAAAAGAAGAAGTTATTGTAATACTGGAATGACCTCTACTACAGCACGGAACAATTTTAGCAGGATGATCACCCAAAAACCCCACAGACACAGAGTGCCTGCATTTTTTTTTTCTCATAAAGGGCAAAACTGGAGCTGTTTTCCTAAAGCTGGCAGCGTTTCCACTGACTAGAAACTTATTGAAGAGAGAAGCTGTAAATCCAGTTCCCGCCCTCCCCTTTACAAAACCACACAGAGCTACACTTAAATCATAAAACAATAAAGGAATATGCAGCTAATTTGACATTACCCAATCCTGGGGGAAAAAAAAGAAAGGTCCTTACATACCTCAATTGATACAAGTATCAAAATAATCCTATCAGAAAAGTTGTCTCATGACCTGGGACTCAGGCTCTTCCCGGAAACAAAGGGCTGACAGGAATTATAACCATCAACACATGCAATAAATAGCAGGGCTTGCGCAATTCTGGCTTTTCCAGAAAGCAGCAAAATACTTTGTTTTTCTCTGTGTGAGCACACAGGCCCTGCCCTGCCTGCTGTAAAAAAAGGCCTTCAACTGTGGGAGAAAGCTGGAATATTCAGTTTTCCTTCTCTGCTTTTCAACACAGTTTAATCCTTTTTTCCCTGATGTCAGGGATCAGGGCGCACGGAACAGCTGTATTAGACTGCACACAGATAAAAGTTATTCCACACGAGCTCCAAAGGAACTTATCAACCCACAAGCCATTCACCTGTTTGCTGAAGATATAAAAAGAACCAAGAAGCGAAAAGCAATTTCTGTGAACCAACAGAGCATTTCAGTGGCCGTGCCAAAGCAAGCAAGCCCTGGTCCTTACCTGCCAGTCCCAGCCTGCCCAGGCACAGGGAAGGGACATGGAATATTCGGGATTGGGATTGGAAGGGATCAGCTTTGCTTTGCCACTGTGATGGGGGTGATACAGGTCAGTATGGGAAAACCGAGCCGCGGGACACAGAACAACCCAGGGCTGTCTGGAAGAGAAGTAAGAAAAAGGAAAAGTTTTGGGATCGGTTTAAATTAGGGAAAGATTAGGTTATTTCCCAAGGGCGGTGCAATGAACCCGAACTGCAGCAGCTTAAAGCGAACTACCAAATATTTCAAAATAATCAATTTAGGATCATCATCAGGTCAGCTGCTCCGCTCGTAATGCGCCGCTCCTCAAAGCGTTCATTTGGGGGTAAGACCGAAATTATTTTTAATTATTTTGTCTGACAGCTCAGCCCGCCAACTTGCGATCCCGGCTCTGAACACATGTCCAGACGGCCCCGTAAACCCCGGACACACCTGTGGCTATTCCTTTAGAGTTATTCACCGCAAGAAATCATTTAACACCGTTGGTTTTTTTTCCCCCCTTTATTTTTACAAAAGTTCCACTTCCGGCCCGCCGAGCCCTCGGCGGCTCCCCCTCAGCACCGCCCGTCCCGGCCCCTCCCGCCCCGGCTCCTCCCGCCTCAGCGCTTCCCGCCGGCTCTCCCGGGGGAATTACCGGGACTGAGCAGCCTCCGGAGCCCTGGGCAGCCCCTGGAGCCCCGGGCAGCCCCTGGAGTCCCGGGCAGCCCCTGGAGCCCCGGGCAGCCGCCGGAGCCCCGCTCCCGGCAGGTGAGGAGCGGCCGGGCCGGCGTGAGGGGAAGGAAGGGGCGGGATGGATCAGGCCGCGGTGTCGCCGGGCAGTTCCCCGTGGATGGCGGGATCACTGTGGGGATGGCGGGTGGGGAGGTGGCACCGAGCCCTGTGCCGTGTTCTTAGGGCTCCCCATTTTCTCCTGCCTCTGGAAATGGGATAATGACACTCGCCGGAGGAGAGGGTGAGGGGAGGTCGCGGCCGGTTTGACTCCTGCAGCGGGGCAGTGGCTGCCTTAGAGCTGAGGGAGAAATCTATAGGAAGTTTCTTGCTCCTGGCAAAAACACTCTAGTAAGTGGAAACACGTTTAGTATTTAGGTGAAAGAATGTTCAGGATGTTCAGCCTTTGAGGCAGCCCTGCGGGGATGCCTGAGGTGGTGATGGATCTGAATGAAGCGGGGTCTGTGGGAGATCCAGGGTTCATCAGTGGGTGCTGCCCAAGCAATGGGTGGCTGTTCTTTCTTTATTAATGCAGCCATTTGTAAAACTCACTAATGTGAGCTGGATTCACGAGGCACAGAAGTGTCTCTGTGGGCTGAACTGCAGGCAAAGTGAAAGTGCTCAGTGGTTTTCCCCTTCACCAGAGATGACCTCCTGAAACATCCCCTTGCTGGTGCAAAACAAGGAAGGGCAGAACCAGACACGAGGTCAGTCCCTCCTGGCTCTCAGAGCTGCTTCCAGCATCCCAGGGCTGGGGATTCTGCAAGGAGGAGGGACTGATCGTGGTGCCACCACAGCTTGTCTCACAGATGGCGCAGAAAGGAATAACCTGCTCTCAGGGTGTCTGTCTGCATTCCTGCCAAATGCACAGATGATATTTCCCAGCTTGTTTTAAAGTGAGCTCTGCTGGAAATTCTGTGTTTCACTCATCATCTGTGCTGCTGCAGCCTGCTTCAGTAACCAAGCTGAGGTTGCTGACTGCTGTGTCAGAACTGTGGCTGGTTTTGTGTTTCTGCACAGTAAACAATGCACTGATACATCACCATTCACTACACCAGGTGTTTGTGTGCGGTGTGTAAAAAACACTGTCAACTCCATCATCACAAAACACAATCATCACTTAGTTGCAGTGATGATTCACCTGATCATAAAGCTCTGAAGGGAGCTGGTGAGCTCCAGACCTGTGTGAGACACAGTAAGATACATCCTCTTACTGCAGTGTGGATGTAGAAACATCTGCACTGTTAAATGGTACATGTTTCTCTGGTGAGTAACTGAAAACTCATTTGCTGGTTTCTATTTTCAAATAGCAAGACTTTCCAAGACTAATTATAATGCAGGAAGACACTGGCTGTGCATTTAGCAGCAGAGAGGTGGGATTTTCCAACAGAAAATGGGGAAATAGCTAGAGGTGGTGACAATTCCTCTTTTAGGTCTTGTGGATAGTCCAGCTTTTGCATTCACTTTTTATGCTGTCACAGCAGCCACTTCTAAACACTTTTTCCGTGCTAGAGGTCAAGAGCCAAGGAGTGCCTTGTGCATATTTGAATTACCACTGCCTACAGACAAACTTCTGGTACAAGAAGTAATTTGACACCTTCCAGTCACAGGACACACCGAGAGCAGAGCACACAGGCCCAACCAGTGCTGCTTAACTCCGCTTTAAGCTTATCAAGTAAATCTTGCTGCTGAATGATGTATTTCTTGCCAAGATAAATCTTCCTGTGAGATCCTCGAGCAGAGCTTGTTGGCAGCAGTGGTCGGTCGTGGCTTCTGGGCTCCTGCTCCTGTGTGTTCATGAGATTTCTTGTCAGCCAGTTGTCAGTGTAGGGCAGCGCAGGGAGTGTTTCAGTGCCACGCTGAAACCGCTTTGTTCGGTTCCGCAGTGATTCCGAGCCGTGATTTCACCGCTGGCTCGCTCTGGGGACTCTTTTCACCATGACCTCTTTCGAGGAAGCCGAAACTGAGGAGACAGTGACGTGCCTCCACCTGACCTTCTACCACCCTGGCCAGGAGGAGAAGATGATGTTCCGCTGCCTGAATTTCTGCAAGCGCGAGCAGCTCAGGGTGGACGACACGGCCAAGTTCGGCCGCGATTCCAGCGTGTGCCGCTACAACCTGATGGACACGCGCGTCTCCCGCATCCAGTTCTCCCTGCAGTTCTACAGGAAGCTCCACACCTCGGAATGCGGCTTTGAGATAAAGAACTTGAGCAAGAAAACGAAGCTGACTGTCAACCAAACGGAACTGGGTCACTTGAACAAAATCGACCTGCCCTGGAAGTGCATCATCTGTTTTGGGGACTACCAGATCCTGGCAGAGATTCAAGAAGGGGAATCCGTGGATTATTTTGAGACTCACTTACATTTGGCTAAAGCACCCATCTTACAGGAAAGGTGCCTGCCATGCCTGCCATCCCTGCAGCCTATACCTGAGAATGGCATTTCTCCCTCCTTATCTCTTCCTCAAGGCAAAAGCCCCACAGAGATTGATGAAAATGAGCTGTGCTAGCAGGGAGGAGGAGGCTGGATCAGGTTTTGTAGCCTGCACAGCTTCCAGTGTGGACAGCTCTTACCTCAGTCCAGTGTTCTTGGTGCTGCTCACTGACTGCTCACATCAGTCTTCTGTACTTGGTGTTTCCAGCACAGGCATTCCAGAACACTGTTCCACAGAAATGGATTCCTGCCACTGCCTTCCCTGAGGCCTAAGGGCTCTCTGGTGCCCAGAAAGGTGTGGGAGACAGGGTGTCACTCAGATCCATGGCACCAGGTCCCAGAACCCTGGCTGTGTGCCTTGAAGGGGTATTTAACAGGCATTAATACAGAGCATGCACAGCAGGGTTTTGGTCCCAGACAAGGGGTGACACAATGTCTTGTTGTATATTATACTTTGTGCTTTGCTTTGTACATCCAATCCCAAACAGTATTTGCAAGCCTAGGTTGTAACTTCACAGACGTTGCAACTTGGAAATACTTTGTCCATTTATGTTTTTATTAGCCTCAAATCAATGTTTGTTTTTTATTTTTACTTATTTAATTAACATATATATCTATTTTGCAAGTTAACTACTTTTGCTTGTTGTGTAGACAAATATGTAGCATCAATGATCATGGTCTATAAAAATCCACATTAATTTTGTAATAAAAGCATTTTGTTCCCTAGAAAGGATTTGCTCTATTATACAGCTGCAATCTAAAAGAATCATTGGAAAACAGAATTATTTCCAGGACTATCCAGATAAGAGACTGTCACTATTCCAGGCTTTCCAAAAGTGCCATTGCTTCAAGGTAAGAATTTACTTCAATAATTTCAGGAAGTTTTCTACCTCTACCCCTCTACCAAAATCTCTCTAATAATTTTCTTGTCTTTTAAGTATTTCTCAGGTTGTTTCAGTCAAGTTTTTCTTTGTCAGCTTTTCATTGGTTTTTTTATTTTGTCAAGTGTATTAGTTTGCTTGAAAGACGCATTGGGAAGAATAGGAGTTACCCATTTTATCATCCCTAATTATTAGGATGCATTTTAGCATTAATCATTCCAAGAAAACCATAATTATAACTGAGGGGAGGAACAGCTGAGATTAAGGCAACCAACCACGAGTGAGAGAAAGCCACAGGAGAGGCAATGAAACTCAAACACAGCCTTATGTAGGATTTGTCTATTCATCTCCTCCTTGACAAAATTGCTTTGTTGCCATGTTTTCCACTCTTGGAACTAGGCTGTGGTTTCCAAACAATGACTTGCACAGCTCTATTCACCTGAGGTAAGAATCAGCCATGTAAAATACACATTAAAAAATGAATAGTCTCCTATCACTACACTGACCTGACCAGCACAAGTTAATTTACACAAGGAAGGCTGTTTTACCTTTGAAGTGGGAGGGTACAGCTGCTCATTTCCAACAGGAGAAGGGCTCCATGCTCCAAATCCCTCATGTCTTCTGTTATTGAAGCTTGTTTAGAGCTTCCCTTCCAAAGCAACAGGTCCCCAAAAGGGAGCTGGGATTCAGCAGGGCTCTGGCATGGGTGCCACAAACCCATCAACAGATACAACACTGCCAAATGTAAGACTTGCTGAGAATTTTAATGACTTCTAAATTTGTACAGATATGCATTTTACAGTACCCTTGAATTGTTTCACATGAGCTGTTTATAGAACCTCTCAATTTCTCACATTTCCACAAATATGGAGCATCACTTCAAAGTCACTCAGCGTGGTGCACTGAGCACTGCAAGTGTTATCATTAACCATGGCTACAGAACATGCCCATCACAGAAAAAGCTGGAGTCAGCCTCCTTTTCCCTAAGTGCTTGTTCATCCCAAGGGCAGGACTGTCAGCTAATTGACTTCCTCAAGGCATGGTCAGCACAAGGTCACCTCACGTTCACTGGCCAGGAAAAGCAGGGACCAGTGCAGGGGAGGTGACAGTTTCAGCAGGTAAAAAACGTTATTTACATGTGGAGGAAGTTGCCTTCCTTCCTTCCCATAGGAATATATTATACAAAGAAATATCCAGGAGAAGTCACACAGCAGTAGCTTAGGCCAAACCCAAAATATACATTTGATGTGTACAGACCTTTAAAGCTCATTACAAGTATTGCAAATATAAATAATGGCAGTAAAATATTTTCAGTGACAAAGCTACAACTGAAATGAAGAGATGGAATGGAATGTTACCAACATGGAATGTTACCCACAGGATTTGTCTGTTCTCTCAGGTTATATTTAATCCCAGTGTGCAATATTTTTCTTCCTCGTCCACACTGCAATGACCCAAATATTCCAAATATTTCGGATGAAACCGGAGACACAACTTTCACCAACCAGTTCAGTTCTGATGGCGACAGCGCAGGCTCATTACTTATCACAACATGTTCCTTTCATTCCAAAACAGAGTTAAACCCTGTCACCCTTTTTCCATGGAAAAATGAGACAGCTACACAAAATAATGGCAGCGTAGAATGGCTTTACTTTGAAACTTTGGGGAAAGCTTGAGATCTGCAAATATTTTGCAGGTTCTCTTTTGTTAAAAAGTAAGGGGGAGACCACAGAGCCCAGGGCAGCAGTGGTGCAGTCACTGAACACCTCCTTGGATTTCAGCCCGTATTAGCAGATTAACCATTCCACTTCAGAGGCACAGGAAAGGCAGAGCACTTTAACACACTGTTAAAACAAGAATTTTTCTGCTTTCTTTTCAAAATGCAGACATAGAAATTCAGTCTTTAGGTTCTTGTTCTTCCCTCCCCCAGTCTGCTCACTGAATGTTGCTTTTCTGTAACTCTTCTGGTCCAGTGAAATTATAAATTTTCACAACTGATGAAATAGCAACAGATGTTCAGGGGGGCTGGGAAAACAAGACTTTGGTCCTCCCAGTTCTCGACTGGTTAAAATTCCCATTTTATTGACACATAGAGAATTTGTATTTTGTTTTTGTTTTTCTATCTAGCGCACGCTTACTAAGTCTGGCATATCATACACGGCAATATTTTACCATTTTACCCAACCTGCTGAGTTTTACTATGTTCATTGAGGTTAACCGTGCTTAGCATAAAGTAATTTAAAAAATAAAAGTAAATGGAAGAAGGACAACACAAGACTAGGAAGACTTTAACCTAGACAGGGGAAAATCTGCAGTTTGCCATGTGTCAAATTTGTTTTGCAGTTCTTCTGCACCCTCTAAACAGCTGAAGAGCAAGTCAAAAAGCACAGACCAGAAATAAAAATATTTTAAAATTATTTCTCTATCTTCAAGTATTAAATAAATTGTACAAGACTGTTTCTGAGATAAATATTAGGCCAATGATGGATTTTAAACCAAAATCAATAGAAACATTCTCCAGAAAAAAAAGGCAAGTTAAAATATAGATAGGTCAAGCTATGAAGCTTCAATTAGTGCAGATAATTTCATATTAAATCCAGATATCCAGAAATATACACAATAGAATCATCCCAGTTTTCACAAAAGTGGAGAAGGTAGCTGATAAAATTGCACTTAGTTCTGAATTCCTTCGGACAGCAAGTCACCGCCACTCCTCGCCGACCGGCGCGTAAGGAAAAAGGGAAGCGGGTTACAAAAGAGCAGCTTGGCTTTGTGCATTCCATTTCCCTTCCCAGCGTTTGGGCACAGGCAGGGGCCGTGCAGGAGTGGTCACTATCTGTCCTGGCGCTCGGGATCCGCCAGCCGCGTGTCCGAGGCCGACAGCTCCAGCACGGGGTTGACGAAGCCGGCGTACTCGGAGTTGCCGTTGTCGTCCATCTCGGCGCTCACAAAGTCATTCTCCCACTCCAGCCCGTTGGAGTCGTCGGAGGCCGAGGCTGGGTGGCTCCCTGCCCTCCTGCTGTTGAATTTCAGCGCTGCCCTCAGGATGTCCTCCTCCGTCTTGGAGCGCTCCCGCACCGGAATCATCCTGTTCATGCCTGGCATTGAACACACGCGTGTGAGAAACAGTTCTCAGCTAACTTTTATGTCTCTGCTAGAAGTAACAAGGGTGACATTTGGACAGATGCTAGATGCACTAGATCTAGGAAAAGGTCTTCAGTTTGTCTGGAAAGGGATATTTAATTCCACGCAAAATATGGAAACTGCCCAAAGACAACCAAGATTTTACTGATTTTGTCGCTAATTCACAAGACATTGTCGTGAAAGAAAAACATCACCTAGGGATTGGCTAAAAGAAACAAAGCCTTGCTTATTTTTGGTGAGCCTTTCAATAGTCAAGCTCTCAGCATTTTGGCAAAACTTTCAACAAAGAGCTTTTGCAGGTTTAGTAAATAAAATGAAGTACTGGTAACAATGGGGAAATACAGAAAACACCTGTAACAGCAGCAATGAGGATAGCTGGGATGCTCCTTGGCATGCAGATCTGAGTTCCCAGTGAATGTTACAGTACAAGTAATAAGGGTATTCCCCAAAATATTTAAGTCAGACTCCTGACCAACTTCCACATTTTAGAAGGAGGAACAAGATCTTCCTTCTGCTCCTGGCTCACGAGAGGGCAGCATTTCTTTATCATTACTTTTGTCAGGAGTTTGCAAGTCAGTTCCACAAAATGCAGGGAAATTAATTCATTTGATTACTGGAGTATCCAAATAAATGAATTCAATATTAAGGGCTAGCTCCACATTTATCAAAGTAAGGAATTTTCTCAGTAAAAATTATTTACAGTTTAACCATTACAAACTTGTCAGAAATTCCATCAGAAGTAAGTTTTAAATCACCTTCCCTTTTGAAAACAACAAATTTACAATGAACATAGCTCAAACTGTCAACATCTTTAACTTCTGAGTTCAGGATGAAGCTGAAATGCAGGATAAATACCTTCTTCATCTTCCCACTCTAAATCCAAGGAGGTGCTGTCATCGTTCCCACTCACTGACTTGGTTTTGGTCATCAAGTCACAACTGCTCTCTGTGTTGGGTGTCAGCACTGTGGCATCAGATGAAAGTCCTATTTAAAAAAATACCCACAATGGAGTTTTAATTCTTAAATGTACTTGAATTTCAGGTTCAGCATGCAAAAGTAAAATTTTAAATTAGGCTTTCACCATGCTTTAAACTGCAGGAATGCTGGAAAAGGCATTTTATCAGTTCAAAGGGCAATCAGTAGCTTATTAATCATCAATATCACTGAGATATTGCCTAATTAGAACTAGAAAGGAATTTAATAAGCCTCTGCTCCCCAAAAAAACTAAACTACTCACAGTATTTCCTGAAACACAGCCATCAGTCCTCCACCTTAGTGGTTATCATGTACTGTCACCAAAACTTACAGATAAAAGCTTATCAAATTGTTTTCCTATAAACTGTTTGTGGAATTTTTAAGTACAGGCAGCCAAATTCCCTCTTGCACTTCATTAGGAAAAACTCAGGCATTAATATGGTTCTAATTACTTTGCCAAGGGATGATTTTAAAAAGCTGTAAACACACATATGCATCTTCAGTACAGGGTCTGGTTTTACAAGAAATGTTCCCCATTTATCTATCAGATAAAGAAATTACCAGACTTTTTAATTTCAGATATATGTACACACATTTTACCTTTGTGTGTGCAAACAGAAAATTATAAATACTCTGTGTTTATCCAGGAAAAGCAGCCCCTCAGAGCCCCTGAACATTTAAAGATGTGCTTAAGGAAAGGCAGACTCACTACTGCTTCGGAAAGCTTCGTACTGGAATTTTGTATTCCTTAGGAAAGGATCAAGATCTTCCTCTGCCACAGAGCTGCAAGAACAATGCACAATTATTTTAGCTTTAGAAACCTCCAAGGGTGCCATCAAAAAACTAAGTTCTTTATAGAATCATCTGCAAAATGCCTTTCTATTCCTATTCATCGTGTCCTCTCCCAGGCTGTGCTTCTGCTCAATTTTTATTAGTACTTCCAGTTAAAAATTAACTCATTAACTCAAAACAACTCTCTTCATCACTTTAGATAAAATCTCCTTCATTTTCAATTCATTTTTAAAGTAATGAGTTCAAGTCTTGCTCCTGCAGCCTTTGTTTTTAAAATCTGGTCAGTTCTTACTCAGTTTTCACAGCTCCTATTCTAACTGTGCTTCCATAGCAAAATTCCTCCTGTCCCTCTTGTCTTCCATGAATGATTTTTTTCTAAACTTGAACACCATTCCACTGTAAATTTATCCACTTTTTTTTTTTTTTTAAAGCTTGTTTTTACCACCACCACCACTGAACACAGAAGGTGGGAATGAAGAGACTTAAACTATAAATAAACACATTAAATATTTAATAAATAAATATAATTAGAAATATTAATGAAGAAACAGGCAGACTATAAACCATTTAAACAGTGTATTTCTATTGGGTGTTTAGAACAGGGTCCTGGATAATATAAATAATTTTATGTTAGCTGAAATTTTACATATAAACACCTTTTTGAAATCAACCACTGGATTTTGTGGGAGTGTAAATATCTCTTAGTGGCTGGGAGCAGCACTGTATGCAGCAGCCTAATAACTCCCAGAATGAACCCAAAATACCCCCTGACTTTCCAGATGAGGAATAGGAGCACAAACAGTCAAGACCCTCAGTTACCATGGATAAAATTTGGTCTCTTACCTCTGGAACTCTCCGTTATTAACAGCATGTGCTCTCTGCGTTATCCTGTGCTGCCTACGTTGCTATCAAGAAAAGCGAATTGTTGAAAAAGCCAAATACTCAGAACAGAGCTCTCAACACTTAATCCTGTTTTATGCACCCCCCCAAAAAAATCCCCATCAGTTTCTAGAAACGTGGACACCACCTCAGTCATGACTGCACCTGTCTTGTCTCCTAAAGTATTTTCAATGCACAACTAACACCTGGATGATGTTGGATTTCTTTCATTCCGTGCCCAGGAACAGCCACCCTGCCATTTAAAAGATAAATATTTCCTACAAATCCTTTTATCCCTGTGCAAAGCAGTAGTGCCATCTCCTCTGGCTGTCTCCATCAGCACTAAGTGCTTCATCTATATTAATAACAGCTCTGCTGCCTTGCATGGCCAAAAGTATTAATAACTCTGCTAATGTCAACTTCCTCTGAGAATTGCTCTTTGCTTCGGGTGTGGGGAGGTAACTGCACTGGATCTGGTGTTTTTCAATCCCAGGATGATGGTAGTGGGTTTGTTTTCTGGCACACTGTGCATCTTGGGTATTTAAGTAGTAATAATTGCAGGTTGAAACGAGTAAATGGGGAGTGAAGAGAAAGAAGCACAAGTAGAAATATCACATCGTGGTGGTTAGAGGTGAAAAGACTCAAGAACACAGAGAGGAACAGACAGAAATTTGGCACAGCACAGTCAACAAATCTGTCAAAATCAATTACTGACACAGGCAACGATTTTCTTTTAGGATTCCTATACCCACATAATACCCAATTTAGATTATCTCCCCATTCTGCCAGGTCACATCCCAATATCCAGCACTGCCAGTTCCAGGACATATTAAAATTCCCCGCTGTTACAGACCCTGACATTTAGTAGGGCAACATCAGCAAGCCAAATGAGCTTTAAAAGAGGCCATGCTTCCAAGGAAAAAGCCACTTTCCCATTTGTACCCACAAACAGCAGGGAGATGAGTGATGCATTCAGAAATAGGTTCCAGTTTATCTAGAAGGGCTAAGTGCTTGATGCATATCTGGACAAAAATGATTTCTTAAAATCCTTATAATCCTTATGGGTTTTGAGGAGGGTGTTTGAGCAGGAGATAAGTGGTACTAATTTTACATGAAGTGGAAATTAAAATCTCTATAATCCATTCTATCTTAGGTCCTGACTAAAAGAAGTGCATATTAAAAATACTGAAAGACAAGAAATTTAGCATTTCTTCCACAGAACTTCTACAAAAACCAGTTAATGCCATTTAAAAAAATCTACTTTTGCTGGCTTTCTGTAGATCAAAAGTGGTAAGGAAAAAAAGCAGGCAAAAAGGTCAGAAAGAATTAACCCTCCCACACCAAATGGCAAGGGGAGAGAAAGGAATGTGAAATGAGAGCTATACTTAGTGACATAAAAATCAGATGAGAACTCCAAAGCAGGGTCAACACAAACCACAGAGATAAGGAACAATACAGTGCACAAATACATAAAGTACATTTTACAAGTCTAAATGGTGTTACAATGTGTGTTTTTTACCCAAAACCCATCACAGATCATTTTACATTTCAGATCAGTAACTTCTACATATTATGTAAGAGGAGTGTGGAGCTAATTATAGATTAAAATTATAACTCGTTCAAGATCTGTACTCGGCGACAGAAGCTGTTTCAAACAATTATGGTGATTTTCAGCTGTTCCAAGCAGCTGTGCTTTCAAATCTTGTACTTCTTTCTCTACTTCACAAGCCAAAGCCATCTCCTCCTTGTCAGGTCTCCTGAGATGGAAGGGATATCAGGGAAGGCTGCATACATGGGAACAGGACAGAGGCTCTCATATATATTGGGGTCTTTTTCCCCTCACCTCCAAGAGCTTTTTCTGCTTTGCTGCCCTGGCTGCTTCACGTTGTGCAGCATATAAAGCCTCCTCTTCTAGTCTTAACTTCTCCTCTTGTAAGGCTAACTGTATATGAACAAAACAGTAATGGTTAACAAAAGCAGAACCTATCTATCTTCCTATTAATAAAGCCATAAGTGCAAGGAAACAAAAGAAAAGCAGCTAGAAAGTCAAAATAAAACAAAACCGACTACAGCTGAAGCTTTAAGTGAATTTAACAGCATCCCTCCCCACAACCAGACAGCCCCAGAAATTCAGGTAACTGCTGAATAAACATTGATTGGTAGTGAATTGCTGCAATGCTTTTTCTACTTTATCATGAACTGCACAGTGAAAGATTTAAAGATTTTCAGCTCCATAGTTCATTGGCACTTTAAAGTTCATTCAGGTTCTACATTGTATTCCACATCATATTCCATTAACTGCTGCAAAACTAAAACAGAGTAATCAATTATGTGGTTTTTTTTCCTTAAGGAAGTTGTGGAGAAAATTCAGGACAAGGAAAGCTGAGTCAGGAATATTCCCCATTTTGTCTTGCACTAAAAAAAGGCTCAAATTTAAGAGATCCTGATCAGAGACCCAGCCTATTCATTCTATTTTTCAGGTAAGAGACTATTGAAAAGAAGGAATTTGTGCATCTTGTAGACTTAAAAATACTAACTGATGAACAAACCCACTTGATCCATGTGAGTGGAGTCTCCCAGTGTCCATAGCTGACCCTAACATTTTTGGAAGAAAAACTCTTTATCCTGTCACTGTAACCACTTACCTCTGACTGAAGCTTCAGATCAACAATCCTCTGCTTTTCAGCAATGGAGTCATAGTGTCTTTCTTTCAGGTCTGCAATTTCTTCCTCAGTCAGAGGCCTGGAAGCACGGGGGAAACACAAAAAAGCTCCATCTATTATTCATGCATGACAACCCTCATTTGCACTTTAACATATTTTGTGCTCTTTTTGACTGGTCCTCTAATGCAGCTCCAACAGGCTGTGCTTGTGGCCTGTTCCTCCTGGAAGTTCCAGTTTATTGAGGACAATCCTGCCTCTCCCCACTCTCACTATATATTATTTATATCTTTATAGAAAGTGTATTTTCAAAACCATCTCTGCTAACAGAACTACTGGAATAGAACCATTACCATCATTGCATTCCAAATCTCACTTTTTTTTCTCCTTAGTTGCTTTTGTCCCTTGTTTTTCCCTTACTCCACTTTGTTTAATATTCACAGTGGCACAGCAGAGGGAAGGAGAGGTCCTCACTCCCAAAGTCTTACCTGTGGCTGCTTCCTGGGCTTTCCCCCTGTTAAAATAAATAAAAAAGAAAAGTCTGATATTTGTAATGACAGAGCACTTCCAAAACTTCCCTTAGCAAAGCAACCCAGGTCCATTTCTGTTCTCAGACTGAGAGCACTTGCTGAGTCTTATGCAAAAGTTACACCAGGAGCAAATTCTCCTTTAAGTCTTGCCAAACACATTTTTCCCCAACACCTCTTCTCTTCTTTCTTCCCAATGCCCATAGTGCCCCCTTCCTTAATGGGTTATTTCCCATACTCCCCAAAACCAATCTCTTAGAACTTTATCCAAAGTCTTAAATTCATATTCCTAATGCAAGGAAAACTGAAAGTAAAAAAAAAAAAAAAACCAAAACCAACACAACTCTGTGATTTAAATGTATAATTCAGCTTAAAGCAGGAGGAAGATTCAGATGTTGGAACCATTCTTAAGGATTGCACGAGCAGGTTTCACATGATGCCCCAGGTACCCACCTCATCACTTTCCACCAGGTTCTCAAACTGCAGAGAAAAAGAAATCAATCACTTCTACAATTAATTACAACAAGTCACTAAAGACATGCAGCAAATATGATTGCATATTTTATGTCTCTTGTAAAAACACTACTCCAATTCTAACAGTGGGACGGTAGCCCTGCTTTCAGAGGAATTTCTTGTCTTAAACATTACATTCTCCTAAAAGGAGAAGAGTCCTAATTAAAAAACAAGCATTCTAAGCTGCACAAACTCACCCAGCAGAAGTTCAGCTGTCACATTAAAAAAATAAAAAAAGGAAATAGAAATCCTCTGTACTCTTTTCACTATGGTAATCTTAAATACAGTCAGTGCACCAGACACAGAGGTCAGTACCTACAGCAAGACTCCTTATTGACCTAAAATTTGGGAGGAGAACAATACCTCCTTTTCCCTGTGATATTTCTGTGGCAGGAACACTCTCCCACAAAACACCAAAACAGATTTAACACATGTGGCCCCTTTGTCCATCGACAGCCAAAGCACTGAGTACAATAATTAATGTTATCCTCAGTAATGGGGGCAGTCTGGCTGGTCTAGGACTGCCAGAGCACAGGAACAGCCAGGGAAAGTAAACCAGGTTATTCCTGGTTAACCTTACACTACCCTTGGCAAAAGGCAGTTATATCTGGAGGCTGGGAAAGGACCTCTGAAGAGAACAAAGTAGACCAGAGAAGCAAAAAACTATCAGGTAACCCCAGCACCAATTTGGGCTGGAATATCCCAGAATAATTTCAGTGTTCATCAACTGCAAAAAGTGTTAAAGGCATTGCTAGGGTTCAGCTCTTCCCACTCTTTCTTAAATGGCTAAAAATTTAAAAGTACTCACCTCTATAGTGAAGTGTTCTCCTGTAGAACATGTTCTAAAATACTTGGATCTGGAAAAACAAGTTTACAGTTAGACTACAAGACTCTTCAATACACAGCAGAAAGTAAATGAGCCTGAGAATCTAAAATAAATTTTTAAATATGTTAAATATAAAATTACAACAAAATCTTCATGTATTTAACACATTGACTTATTAACTGGAGCTCTGCATCACTACTACAGCAGAGAGAGGCAGAAGCATGTAAACATCTTCTGTAGAACTGGGGAAAAACAAAAACCCTTGTGAGAAGGAATAATTTGTCAGCATGCTGGACCTGACATTTACAGACTATTAGCATGTTCTGCAATCCCTCTAATACATTTTTTCCTGGAAAAAAACATGGTTACAGGCAATTTCTGAAAATGCTGTTGCTCACCACGGCACTGAACTCTTTCCTGGCATCTTGTACCTCATCAGTGTTAAACAATACATTTTATTGTAACAGCTTGTCACATCCAGAAATCTGAGCCTCAGAGAAAAACATCCAATAAAAGGTCAAGGCAATACTTCTAAACTACCAAAAAAAATATTCACACTCTAATTTTATACAGGGAATTGGTTTCTTCTTTGATTCTTTATTCAGAATTCTTCCTATTTTAGTTTAGTTCTTTCACAGAGGACAGTTAGCCCTGTCCTCTACAAAACCCAACACAGCATTAAGTTCCCTGAATACATTTTTACCTAGCCAAGGAGGTTTGGCCACGGTCCAGGAGAACATTCTAACACAAACACTCCTCAGTACAACATCCATTTCATCGAACTGTTTCCAAAACCAGGGTTTCCAGTTGCAAGTGCTGACTGGTGTGAGGAATAATCCCAGGGCCTCAGGGATTTCTACACTTGCACGAAAGATCGTTCAGCACTTGCAAGCAACACCTACTTTGACAATAACAAAAGCAGCACACGAGCCAAAGCCTGAATTATTTTAACCGTATCAGATTTCATTTCCATCTCATTTTTTTCTTTGGAAGCCACTTTAGGGAACATCTCCCCTGGCAACTTGTTGCACTACCCACCGGTTCCTTGTTGCACAACCTTTCCTGCCACCAAAGAACCGTTTCCAGAGAATTCACTGCTGTGAAACCAGAGAGGAAAGGCCACCTGAAATCATGCACTATGTGACAAGGACAACTGGGACATGTGGTATGAACACTTAGAGCAATTTCATTGCCACCCTTCTCTGTAATCTGGTGTGTAGGAGCCAATACCATTAAGAATCTCATTTAATAACACTGGAACAGGAAATTGTTCCAGGGCTATCTGCACTGTTAACAAACGTGTAATTCCAGTTGGCAGCGCCAGGCTTTAGGTAAATTACTTCCAACTTCCCAGACACTCCAGCTGCAGTCAGCTTAGCTGCAAGAACTGAACAGTGGTATATATCCACATATATATATATATATGTATGTATATGTCTAAAGCATAATTCCAAGCAAAGGTAACTTACAATCTTGCAGGATATTAAAACACTTGCTAAAAGCTCTATACTTAGTTGTTTAATTAGGAATTTATTTCTTACAGGCAAATCTTGGAGCATCTAAAAATAATGAAGCTGAGGTAGAGGGAGGATCTGAGTGATTAAAACAATCATTAAGTTGGTAAGCTACATTTTTACATGATGGTGTTCCAGAAATAGCCAAATGTGGACAATGTGGTATCAATCTAAGTTGCAAACTTTGTAATAAGACACATTTTCCAGTTTTGGTTTTAATACAGTTGCCTGCTCAGTGGAAGGAGAATAGCCTCAACACTCTGATACTGCTCAGTGAACTACCACCACCACACCCAGAAAACAAATCTGACCTGAAACACAGGCCAGCAGTTCTCTGTACTTTTTATATGCCTGAGACTTTCAGTGCAGGTTGTGCAACACCTGAACAACTAGACAATACAACAGCAGGCAGCAAGATTTGTTTCACTGGTAAGGACAGCCTGATATTGGACTAACACATGCAGGGATTGTCACTACCCTGCCTGCCAAAAAAAAAGGAGTATTGGCATGTGGAAGGAGTGCAGGAAGAACCTTTCAAGTACTGCCTGGTGTTCTCAAAGCACAACAAACTGATAGTTCAGTGCCAGCTGTCAAGGCACTGGAGGTGTTCCATCCCCTCTGGTGGAGTACTAAAAATACAAGCAGGTATCCTCTACACGCACTGCCCTGGTTTTTCACCCCTGTCTCTGAGAAGCAGCTTGTCTGGGAGGCCTTTCAGGAGGTGAGACTCGCCTGCCAGAACTGATGTGAAGTAAGAGGCCATGAGCTTGCATCATGTAAAATACTCAGCACATCTGCTGAGAACGATTTCCATCCTAATACATCCAAAATAAGGGATAGGTAGGTATGGTCGGTATATGGAAAAACCTCAAGCATTTCATGTTTGCACAGTGCTTTTCCATGAACTGGTTGTGGTAGAATGAAACAGGTTGTCACACGAGATAAGAATTCGTCTGAACCATTCTGCAATGAGTTCATCTGAACCATTCCGATTTATCCCAACAGCGTCTCAGCCTCTGAGTCACAGCGAAGACGAGATCACATTGCAGAAAACCGGGTGTTTTTCCATCTTTTGCACGAGCCCGGCCGCCTGCACAGGTTTTGGCAGCTGACCTGAAAACCCTCTCCAAGCGTCTCCTGCCGGAAAGCCACCAGCGCTGGCTCCTTTCGGGAGCCGCTGACCCTGGAAGTGCATCAGCCCCGGCCGCACAAACGCCGGGATCCCGAAGGGAACGGCCCGCGGGCCCCGGGCGCACCCAGACCCCGCATCCCCTCCCTGCCCCGTCCCCGCTCCTGCCCCACGGGGAAGGCGGAGCCGCCGGCCCCGGCACCTCCCCGCCCGGGGAGGGGAAAGGGGCACGGGCGGCTGCTGCTCACCCTCCGCCGCGCTGGATGCGGCCGGCATCCCTCCGCAAGAACAGCCCGCAGCACCACTGCGCCCAGCAGTTCCCCATCGCATCCTGGTGGCAGCAGCTCCTCCTGCCTCCCGGCGGGTCAGGCCGGCCCTGCCGGACCCCCGGGAACAAAGGGCCGGCACGGCCTCATGGCTGCGCAGGGGCGGGCGGTGCTCGCCACCAGCGCCGGCACCGCCCCGCCTCGGCATCATCGCCACATCAGCCCGCCCCTCGCCGGGACCGTCCCAGCCCCGCGGATCCCGCCCCAAAGCCGCCCCGGGAGGAGGGATGGGCTCTCGGCAGCCCGTGTTTCCGAGGGCAGGATGGAAGAGCATGGGCAGAAATCGCGTTTGGAGGGAGAGCAGTCCCGTGCGAGGTCCCTGTTGTTAGGGGTGTATTCCCAGGCCGGACACACCTGGAGCACGGGCACGGAGAGGTTCGGCACGGCTCCTCACTCCTTCTTTGGCCTCTCTGGCTCCTTAAATCACAGCCCAGCACTGACACGGGGAGACACGCAATCACAGAGTGGAAGGGACCTCGAAGCCCATCTCATTCCAACCCTCTGTAGGGACACCTTCCATTATCCCAGATTGCTCCAAGCCCCGTCCAGCCTGGTCTTGGACACGTCCAGGGATGGGGCAGCCGCAGCTTCTCTGGGTAACTTGTGCCAGGTGCTCTCCACGCTCACAGGGAGGGCTTTTTTCCTAATCTCCAATTTAATAACTGCTTTCTTTTAGTTTGAATCCGTTCCCCCTCGTCCATGGTGTCATTACAAATACGTGGTTTGCTCCTTTCTTTGAACAGATCCAAAAGTATCTCAGCAGTGGAAGAGTTAATTGGATTCCAAGTCCCTCTCCATTAGCAGCACAGGACAGATGCCAGGACCCAGAGGAGCGACTTGCTGCAATAGTGATGAGCAGTAGAAGGTAGGAGGGATATAATAAATCACTGCCAACCACACTCCGATGTTTTCCTTTCCCTGGAAATGTGAGGTCAGCCTGGAAAGGCGCATTACTGTGATTGCATGTAGGGAGAGAGAACGAGGGTGAAGGAGGCATAAAAGCAACCAGGAATTAATTACAGAGGGTGATGCATATCGATGTGACTCAGTGAAGGTTCCAGAAAATATTACTGGGATATATGATTCCTCATTACACTGTTTTCCAGGAAATCGATATTTTGGCAAGGTATATACTCCTTCTTTCCCAAAGAGGAATGTTGCTGTATTCTAGCCTGACAGGTGTTCATAAATTTGTTCAGTAAAGTTCAACACATTTTTTTTCCACAACACCCTCAGCTGTGAAATAGAGGCCACCAAAAGGAGGTGGGAATATTGGGAATATCCGTGCTGAATGCCTTTGTTTCTGCAGTTTGTTCCTGGCGGTGTTTTGCTACGCGTGTCCTGCCATGCCATTCCTGCCCAGAACATGAGAAGTCAGTGTTAGCAGAGGACCATCACGGGTTGCTACATACACCACTGGATGGAAAGGACAAGGGGATGCTGGATTAAGAAAATATTTATTGGCTGGTATCTCCATGAGTAAACCCACAGGGATGCTCCAGCTTTCCTTCCTCTTAAAGGGAGCAGGTCCATGCATGGTGTTAAGTTGCAAATAACATGTGCAAATGACACTGCCAGGTTTATAAGATAAAGTGCACAGTAAAAAGATAAAGGGCACAGACATCTAAAACCAAATTACTCCGCCTTTTTCATGGCTTATCCTTGGCAACACCAGCAGCCCCCCAACCACACATGGAGCATTACATGGATCCACGCTGGTTTTTTAACATGTCACTCAGCCCACCGCACAGGAGACAAGGTCGCTTAGCACGCTTTACCCTCGCGGCTTTAAGAAAACAGCCTTTATAACATTTTATTCCCGAATATATTTTATCGGGCCTTTTCGCTCTCTGTGAGCCCACGCGCCTTTCGCGACAGGCGGGGCGCGGCCGCGCTTTACGGCGGGCCGTGGACGCGCTTTACGGCGGGCCGTTGCCGCAGTAACCGCCGCCGTCCGCCCCGGTGCTGTCCCTGCATCCCGGCTCGTCCTGCCGCGGGGCGCCGGCCCTCCCAGCATGGCCATGGACAAGTACCGGGTGCTGGGGCTGGTGGGGGAAGGCAGCTACGGGGTGGTGACCAAGTGCAGGAACAGGGAGAACGGGCAGATCGTGGCCGTCAAGAAGTTCCTGGAGAGCGACGACGACGCGGCGGTGAGGAAAATCGCCCTGAGGGAAATCAAACTGCTCAAGGTGAGGCTGCCGGGACCCCTCCTTAGCGGCTCTGTGCTTCAGTGGTAAAGGCTCTGTGTGCAAATCAGCTCGGGCTTTAGCCACGAAATCCAGGGAGAGGCTCGCTGGGCCCTGCTTGGATCTCCACGTTCGGCCAAGCCCCGCTGGATTTGCGGGGCCTTTCTGTGCCGTGGCCTCGCGGAGCTGCTTTTCCCTGCTGGGTTCACTTGTGAATCCTGGATGGGGACAGCCTGGTGATGGTCTGGCAGGGAATGCTCCGCGGTCTCTGTTGCCTCCTGGTGGTTGGCTGCTGTGAATTTGCTGAAAATAGAAATAAAATAGAAGAAACGCGGAGCTTTTAAAGCCTGCGGGTGAATGGTGACGCTGAACGGGCTGGGGGCTGAGAAGGGGAAATGCTTCCAGGAAAGCATTTCTGTATTTTCTTTTATTCATGGCACCTTCCTGGCAGGCAAGAGGCTGGAGGAGATTCCTCTGAGATTCCCGAGCCATGTGTAGCTCCCAGGTGGCACTGTGTCCTTTGCTGTTGGAGTGACAATTGTGGTGTCAATATTGTGGTGAAAGGGGGAAGGACAAGGGGAGACTGGATTCCAACTGAAAGAAAGTAGGTTTTGACTGGATATTAGGAAAAAATTATTCCTTGTGAGGGTGATGAGGCGCTGGCACAGGTTGTCCCACGTGCAGTGCTTGTCCCTGTGCATGGGCACTTGTGGGAATTTTAAACATTGGGACACACATGAATTTGTATACACAGCTCAGGAAGGGTGGCTTCTCACAGGGGAAATAAATACCTGGAGGTTTCGTTTCTGTGTAGTTCCTTCCCTTGTTCCCTGTGAATCTTTGGTTTTATTTTTTTCTTGAGATTGGGCAGAAATTTAATTGTGTCTGAAGACAGCGAAACCTCTTCAGGGTCTCCTGTGTGGGGAATAAATCACTCTTGGGGAAAGAGGTTTTTCTCTTATTGATTATCCTTTAAAAGTTCTTCTCTTGTCAGACCTTCTAAGAAATCTGGGCAGGCAGAGGTGCAGAGTGGCTGGCAGAGTTTCCCCTGTAATTCCCTGTGCTCTGCAGTCCTTTTGCATCTTCCTGGGTCACACCCCTGGGCTCTGGTGCTGCCTCCAGGCAGCCTCTGGTGATGTTTCCCTGCCAGGCTCCAGCTAATAAATAACTGTGCTCTGTAGCATGGCCTTTTATGTTGGTGTGTGATAAATGTGTAACAAATTGGAGGTGGATTCTCGTCTGCTGGGAACGCGCTGACAAAATAACTAGAAAACACAGCTGCTTTTTCTTGCTCTTTTTATTCAAGTTGCATTGTTTTGGTACTGTCCCAGCTGGGCTGCAGTTAAAAAAACTACCTTCAAAAAATATTTTAAAAAATTCTCTTCACAGTTTTCCCTAAGTAAGTGTTTTCCCTCACTAAACATTCTCTGTTTTATGACAGCAACTCCGACACGAGAATCTGGTGAGCCTGCTGGATGTGTGTAAAAGGAAGAAGCGGTGGTACCTGGTGTTTGAATTTGTGGATCACACGGTGCTCGATGACCTTGAGGCCTCTCCCAATGGACTGGACTACGACACGGTTCGGAAATACTTGTTTCAGATTCTGAGAGGAATTGCCTTTTGTCACAGCCACAATGTGAGTATGAGCAAGAAATCAGCTCTGCAGCTAAAATCAATAGATACATATTAGAATAGAAGCACATCTTTTTTTGAACTTGGAGAAACAGCACTTTGTCTGGAAAGGAAAAGAGGTAGATAAAATAAATGTGTCTGAAACCAGAGGTTCTGTGTTAGCCTGTAATTCCTACTTGAATATGAGAAAGCTGCACCTTTTGCTGAGCCAGCCAGTTTGCTATGTACAAACAGGGAATTTGCCCTGACTTCTTGTTCTCTCTGCAGATAATCCATCGGGATATTAAGCCAGAAAACATACTGGTTTCCCAGTCAGGAGTTGTGAAACTCTGCGACTTCGGATTTGCCCGGCCCTTGGCAACTCCTGGGGAAGTTTACACGGACTACGTGGCCACCCGCTGGTACAGAGCCCCGGAGCTGCTGGTGGGGGACAGCAAATACGGCAGGTGAGTCTGGCCTGCCAGGCTGGGAAGGGCTCTGGGGAGCATGGAGGGGGTGCTCCATCTGCTGCCTCAGCCTTTGGATCGACGCAGCTCTGCTGAGCTGGGGTGGTGCTGGTTTTTCTCCCCAGGCCTGTGGACGTGTGGGCTACTGGCACCCTGATAACAGAAATGCTTACAGGAGAGCCCCTTTTCCCTGGAGACTCAGACATTGACCAGCTCTTCCATATCACTAAGTGCCTGGGTAAGAAGAGTCCCTCAGGCTCCTTGTGTTTGCTCAGGAATGAAGGGCTCAGATTTGTTTTGATGGGTGGGAAGATAACAACCCCTTCCTGCAGTGCTGACCCAGCATTTCAGCATGTTTCACTGGCCTGTATTTTTCCATGTGGTTGCTTTGTTTGCATGATTCCAGGTAACTTAATTCCAAGACATCAGGAGTTATTCTATAAAAACCCCCTCTTTGCTGGCATGAAGTTGCCTGAGGTGAAGGAGCTGGAATCCCTGGAGAAACGCTATCCCAAGCTCCCCCCTGCCGCACTGGACTTAGCCAGGGTAATTAACTGACTGTTTCCTGCAAATGTTTCTCTGTTCCCTGTCCTTTGCCTCGTGCAGCTGAGAACAGGGCTGCTCAGGTGCCTTTCTCTCAGCTCCCCGTGCTGCTGGGGCTGGCAGCTTGAGGGCTGTAGGATACCAGAGCTCCAGTCCAGGGTGCTGGGGGCACTCAGCGCTGCAGGGCCAAAGGGGTCACTGCATATCCTGCAGGGATCTTTCACTCAGACATGCCAATGCCTTGGTTTAATTCCTGGTGTGTTTACTTCCTCCTGTTCGTGTGGGTTTGACAGGAGTGCTTGCAGATTGACCCAGACAAGAGACCATCCTGTGCCGCGCTCCTGCAGGGCGATTTCTTCAACAAGGACGGCTTCGCTGAAAGGTAAAAGCTCCTTTCCTGCTCACTGCAGGCTCTGGTTAGGAAGAAGTGAAGCAGTTGTTCTTGAAGACTGCTCACTGGGTCTGCTGAATGTCTTAGTTTGTTTTGGCTTGACCTCCCTGGAAGGGAACGCGTTGCCGTGACACATTTACCTTGTCAGGACATTAATTCATCAGTGGCACACCATATTGGTAGTACAGTCTTAGACTGCATTCACTCTGCCTCTCAACAAACTGGGATGCAAACACCTGTATTGCTGTATTGGGAAGAGTGTGTGCTGAAGATTTTATTTAGTTTAATGCATACATTACATTTGGCTTCTTGTTAGTTAAATGGCACAGTTTGTTTGACTGCTTAAAAGGCTATAGGAGCCTGGGCTTAACAACTCTGATGATGATATTAACAGAAGTCCTCTTATTTTTTTTTTCCTTTCTTCTTATATGGGATGTAGATTTACCCAAGAACTTAAACAAAAGATCCTGAAAGATGCCAGAGACCGTCAGCTCCAAAAAAGATATAAACTCATTAAAAGGGACAAAGATGATAGTTTGGAAGAAAGAAAAATGATCAGCGTCCAGGTTGGTCCATGTGTGTTTTCCAAACCTGTATTTTCTTTCCTCATGTTTTAAAATAATTGTTTTTAAAGTAAGTCAGCAGTTTAAATTATTTTTTAGGAGATAGCTCAGGAGTGTGCAGGTGGCTCTTTGGCCAGTCCCTTGCAGGTGAACTACACAGTGGTGCAGCTCCTGGCAATACAGAGCTGAAGGACGAATCACTTGGGAAGCATAAGTCATGCTGAATCATAGAAACATGCTTTGTTTTAAAGCTCTGTCTCCAAAATTAAAAATTTTCCTTTCAGCTGGGTACCAAGGATGCTTCAGGGTGACTTTGAGGTGACATTGGGTTGAGCTTTTATTTAATTTCTTTGGAAAAGACACAGGATACAGCTGTTTTTCCTCCATTTCTGATTCCAGTCTCAAGTGACTTATTTACAGAGAGTGCTGGCACCCTGACAAGTTTTCTCCTGTTTGATGGAAAGCAGAGATTTTCTAACAAAACCAGTTCCATCTCCATTAGATTCTTGCAGAATCATGCACATGTAGGCTTCTGACATGGTTTTTTTCCTGCATGCACTGCTGTAAACTGCTTTTTCAACACGACTGTAAGGAATGATGATGTTTCTCTGCCTGAACAGGATTTCTGCATGGGACCAAGGACCAAAGATGGAAAGCTGATGAAGCCCAAGCCCTCTAAAGCTGATGCAGAGAAAGCAGATCGGTCCTCCAGGCTGGGCTTCCTCTACAACACCCCAACCAACACATTTAAATTCAGCCCTCAGAACAACCTGAGAGATTCCAACAGCAGCTTGGACTATGCCAAGAACCCAGGCACAGTTATCCCTCCCATCAACCAGAACTTCTCTCCTACGCTTGGGAGGGGTTCTGGGCCTGGGGGCCTTAATTACAGGTATGGGAGCAGAGCTAGGAGAGCTTGTATCCATCATTCCTGTGATATCCTGGGAGGTGCAGGGTGAAGATGTGGGAATATTTGTGTGTTGGGTTTGGGATACCTTGCATTTGTTGCTTTATATTCACTGTTCATTACCCAAGCTAATAGCTACTTTGGGACATTTTTGATTTCAGACTTGATGAAAAGAATAAAAAATACTTGAACCCATTGCTGAAGGCACGGAAGCCTTCTCCACTGACCCGCTGCAGTGTTAGCCTGACACCGGTGAGTTGTCTGTCTGTCTGTCCCCTTTGGCCAAGCAAAAATAAATTCTGTTATGCAGTTATGTATTGTACTCTCAAGAACTCCATCTGATCCATCTTTCACCATAACTGCCCACTAGAAATACTGGTTTTGTTTCCCCTTTTTTCCTGCAGATTTTTTGTTCATTATCCCTTGCTAATAGTTCTTACATAAAATATATTTTATGTCAGAAAACAATTTTCAATGAGGGGAGCAGTCCAGCACAGGATATCTGTGAGATTTGGAATATATCCATTGCCTCCTGCCTGGCCAGGAAAGATAGACCATGTGTGCTGTGCCACTGAAGCAGAACTGAGGGTTTGGATTTAATGCAGCCAGGGCCTTACTTAGTCATGTCATAAATGCATTAAAAATTGATAAGGAAAACAAGTGAAATGGAAAGTTTTCCTCTACCCTCACTACCTAGGCATGATTATTACCATGCCAGCCAGGAACATTTGCCTTTTTCCAGATAACTAATCCCAGCCGTTCTTCAAGTGCTCTCCATAAGCAGCCTCACTTTAGATGATTGTTTTTATTTTGTTGTTTCTTTTCCATCGCTTATATATAAATAGCACTTGAGCAGGTTGAATTCCTTCACACACATCAGAGTCTCTTGTCTCACCCTTGTAGAAATTCCAGCTACATCAGAACATTGCTGTGTTACTGCTTTATTTTTTCCTATATTTTCATGAGCTGTTCCATGTGCCCTTGATTACAGGTTATTAATGAGAAACCCACGCTTCACACAAATAAGAAGAAATGGGAATTCCTCAAGACAAATGTGCGTTTGCCAGAACTAAGTCATCTCCCCGAGCTGAGGGGAGCGGAAGGTAGGAACTTTGAGGTGCTCTAAATAAAACCTGGGCACCAAACCAGTGTCAGGAAGCAGTGTGTCAGCTCTCACTGCCTTAACATGGCACGCCTTGGTTTTGTTTTGCAGCTCGGCATCCTAGATTTCTGAAAAAGGAAAATAGAACATTTGCAGAGTCCCGAGTCCCCTCCCTCGCTGCTATCGACCTTCATAACTCAAGTCTGGCTTCACAGCAGGTATCAAAGCAATAAAGTGTTTTGTGCTGCTCTCTATTTGTTTGGTTTGTGACTTTCTCAACAGCATGGCCCACAGAGTTCCAGTTTGACTCGTAGAGGAGCAGAATTTGCCTTGGGATCGTAAGTCTTGCACTGGGGGAGCATTTCTGAAGCCTGATTTGACCAAAGAACAGATTTGTTTTAAGTTAGCTGTTGGCACTGCATGTCTTTAGAAGGCTGTTTCTGATTGTCTTCTGATCGTTTATACAACAGTTGGAAATTGATCCTGTCTCATTCTTTCCCAATTTACAGCTGTCAGGCACCTTGATGCCGGATGCATCAGAAGCCAACTTCCCCAGGGTCGAGCACTAGCCCTGGGGAGAGGGTCACACCTGCCTGTAAAAGGTGGGCTTTCTTTTCTGCTCTGTAGCCTGCTGGGGGCTTCTAAATGAGCATGAAGTGAAATGAAGTGTTTAATGAACATTTACTTAGGGATGGGTAGTGCAGTAGCAGAATTGTTTTATACTTCACATTTTTGGTCAGGACACACAGCTATGACAGATTTCTTACTGAGGGCAGTACACAGCATGCTGTTCCTGATAAAACATTTTCCTGACCTGAGGTTCTGGGCATTGGGGTTGGAAACTAAGCAGCTCACAAACTTGGGGGGTTGAGCAAGCTGGTAGAACAACAAAAAGAGGGGAAGCTGGCTGCCTGTATGTGAGGAGGGGAAAAACAACTCAAGTTTTCTGGTCTGAAACACAGAGGTGTAAGTGCACAGCTTCAGCAAGGTAAGGATGAGTAACAAAGCAAAATCAAGGAAGCCTTTCACCAGGGAGCACCTCTGTGTTTTGTTAGTCTGTCCAGAGTCATTCTCCTTTTCTCCTCTTGACACAGGTGACTGAGCAGTGGGAACAATCCATCTGAGTTTGCAGGGGCTAAAGCTGCCAGGTCTGTCTGCAGGGGAGAGGAGGATCCCTTACTCCTGTTGGTGCAGCAGACCGCCACGGAAGCGCCTCAGTCCGGGCCGAGGACGGAGCTTGCGCTGCCATTGCTGCTGGATTTCTTGCATGCAAAAAGCCCCTGGAATGTTGACTTTCTGGCTTAGGGCCAGGTCTTGTCTGAGAATAGCAGTGGTCACTGGTGTGTGACAAGGGCAGGAGTTGGTTTGGACGACTCTGAAGGAAACTGGGCTTTCTATTGTCCAGCTGCTGCCCGCGTGAGGGGTTTCTTTTTCAATGGATAGTGACGAAAGCAGATGCCAAAATTCTCATATTTTGGTGGGCTGCTTGATCTGGATTGAAAAGCACCTTTGCCTTGACAGTGAAGAAAACATTTGTGCAAGGAATGCAATATTTAAATGTGCAAATCTGCAGCTGTTCCTTTCAAACCTTTGCTAATGCACTTGTCACTTTGTTTTAGGTTTCTTTTCCCTTCAAATTTTTGACCCCGTGTTTGGGCAGTTGTCTTTGGGGTGTTTACCTGGGTGTGTTGTCTGGCTGCTGATGATGGTGAAGGAAGGAATATCCCTGTGGAATACTGAGCTGTGATGCAGGTGACACATGGAATGTCCCAGTAACTCAAATTGTCATTCCTTTAGATCCCCTAGGAGAATGGGACAGTAAAACTTGACTGTTTGGAAACAATTTTTGCTTATTTTCCCTCAGTTTGTCTGTGGTCAGTTTTGGGCTGTCCCCTGTGTTGCTCACAACTGTTTTTCATCACCTGTCACAACTCCTATGGTGTCATTAACTTTGGAACTTATTTTTCCACAAAATACAGCCTTTCCCATCGATGGATCATGACAGATTTATGGTCTGAACTCATTGTATTTAGGGATTTGTCTCCATGCTGTCTCTTGACATGTACATTGCATTTGTAAATAAAAAGATCTTCCAGTTCCAGGCTTGACTGTCCCCATAGTGGATGGCTCCACTTGGCCACAGCAGTCAGGCAGCCATGGGCAAATGCAGGGGGGAAAAGAAGGTTTGGGGAGGGAAGAGTGGAGGTTTTTGGGGGAAGGTTGGATGTGTGAGGGTGAGAAAGACAGGTTTAAGGAGAAGGTTTTGCATGGGGAAGAGTGTGGCCAGCAGGTCCAGGGAGGTGATCCTCCACTTGGCCCTAGTGAGGACACATCTGGAGTGCTGTGTTCAGGTCTGGGCTCCTCAGGTCAAGAAAGACAAGGAGCTACTGGAGAGGGTCCAGCAGAGGCCAAAGATGATGAGGGGTCTGGATCATCTCCCTCAGGAGGGGAGACTGGGAGCTGGACCTGTTCAATCTAGAGAAGAGGACAGCAGGAATCTCATCAATCTACACAAGTGTCTCCAAGGTGGGGGGGGTCAAGAGGATGGTGCCAGATTTTTGGTGTGCCCAGCAACAGGACAAGGAGCAATGGCCAGAAACTGAAATACAAAGAGTTCCACCTCAACATGAAGAAGAATCACAGAATCTGCTCAGTTGTAAGGGACCCACGGGGATCACCCCAATAATCCCACCAGGTGCCTTGTCCAAACGCCCCTTGAGCTCTGCCAGGTTTGGTGCAGGGCAGGAGCTGGACTCGATGATCCTTCACGGGTCCCTGCCTTCCCACTCGGTATATTCCGTGATTGCTCGTGGAGTTTCCTCTCTGCAGACCCTGACAGCCCACCTGGACACGATGCCGTGTCACCTGCCCTGGGTGACCCTGCCGTGCCAGGGAGCTTGGCCCGGGTGATCTCCAGCGCTCACCCCAGCCCGACCCAGGCTTCAGCCAGCGGGGAACACGAAGGATCACAGCGGGACGGAAGCTGTTCAGGAAACTCCCAATCCTCCGGAACCGGCTGTGAGGAAGCGGAAAGGGAGGAGCGGGGCCAGGCGGCGGCCGTGGCCATGGCGGAGGGGTCGGAGGGAGGCGAGCCGGGATGCGAGCCGGGATCCGAGCCGGGATCCGAGCAGGGATGCGAGCACTACCGGCGGGGCTGCCGGCTGCGGGTGGGTGAGCGGGGCGGCCGTGCCGGGCTGCGGTGCCGCGGCCGCTCCGTGCCCCACTCCAGCTCCTGCCCTTCCTTTCCTTTCCCAGGCACCGTGCTGCGGGAAGCTGTACCCGTGCCGGCTGTGCCACGACGGCGCCGAGCAGCACCAGCTGGACCGGTTCCGGGTGTCCGAGGTGCAGTGCAGCCGCTGCCGCCTGCTGCAGAAGGTGGGGCGGGCTCGGGTCACTGCGGGGCTCGGTTCAGGGAGCGCTCCCGGGATGCTGGGCCATCCGCATCCACCTCCGGACTGGGCTGGGGGGGGCTCAGGGCAGGTTTAGGGTGGATGGGAGGAGAAGGTTGTTCAGCCGGAGGGTGGTGAGGCACTGGAGCACGCTTCCCTCTGCCCCAATCCTGGCAGAGGGTGAGAGGTGTTTGGACAGGGCTCTCAGTACCTGGTGGGATGCTTGGAGCTGTCCTGTGCAGGGCTCAGCGTTGGACATACGGAACCTTGTGGTCCCTTTCCAGCTCAGGATATGCTGGGATCACAGAGCATATGGCACAGGGTTGTGTCCCAGGTGGTTTTGGAATATCTCCAGTGAGGGAGACTCCACAGCCTCTGTGGTCAGCCTGTTCCAGAGCACAGGAAGGAAGCTTTTCCTCCTGTTCGGGTGGAACTGCCTGTGTACCAGATCCTGCCCTTTGCCTCTTGGCCTATTTCTGGGCACCACGGAGCAGAGGCTGATTCCTTCCTCTTGGCACCTTCAGCACGCCTGCAGACATGGATTAGATCCCCTTATCAAGGCTGAACAGGCCCAGCTCCCTCAGCCTGTCCTCATAAGAGATGCTCCAGTCTGTCAGGAGCTTCCCTGCTCCAGGAGCTCCATGCCCCTCTGGGAGCCTCAGCACCCAGGATGTTCCTGTCCCCTCAGGCCCAGCAGCGCTGTGAGGGCTGTGACAACCTCTTTGGGGAGTACTACTGTGACATCTGCCACCTGTTTGACCGTGACAAGAAGCAGTACCACTGCGAGGAGTGCGGCATCTGCAGGTGAGTGCGGGCGGGGGCTCGGCTCCGCGGGGACCAGCCCTGCCCTGACACCTCTCTCCACAGGATTGGCCCCAAGGAGGATTTCTTCCACTGCTCCAAGTGTAATTTGTGCCTGAGCCTGAGCCTCCAAGGAAAGCACAAGGTGAGGATGCACTGCTTATCTCCATATCCTAAAAAGCAACAGCTTGAGCATGAAGCTGGTTGTGCCTCAGCTCCATCTGAGGCCACAGGAACAGGGAGAGCAGTGGGTTCTCCTTCTCTAAATTCACCTGACAGCAGTACAGATGCCACTAATTGAAGACATAAAAAATTTTGTATATTGGAACTTTACAACATAGAAAAACACAGAAAGCTGTACAGCAGGATAACGTTTTCTTTTCTTTTTCCATTTGCAAAGTGTATTGAAAATGTCTCCAGGCAGGACTGTCCAATATGTTTGGAGGTGAGCAGCTTCTTTTCATCTCCTGCATAACTCTGTGACCCTATTTTGAGTTGTGTCTGAACTAATTTTCTTCTCTCTTGTTTGATGTTTGCCTCCAAACAGGATATTCACACATCTCGTGTTGGAGCCCATGTTCTGCCATGTGGTCACCTTCTTCACAGGTAAAGCAGACACCTGAGAAAGGAAAATACCTGCTGCATTGTGTTGGGTGTTTGTTCAACAGCATTGTGTGCATAGCTGCTTGCAGCTGGTTTCTGAGGGACCTGCACTGTGGGGACAGCCTGTTTCACCAGCAAATATTTTCTTAAGGGGGGATGTCTTCCTTCTCAGTCAGTTTTGAAGCTCTCCTGTCACTTGGCCTAGGGATGTATTTAATTTCTGCCTGGGGCATACCTGAGTGGCTTATTCCCTTTGTGCAGTCCAGGTGTGTTGCCTGTCAGTAATTCCATTCTTCTTACTGGCCTGTGTTTCTTTTTCAGAACATGTTATGATGAAATGCTGAAGGAGTAAGTATTTCCACACACCTTTCTTCTCAATATTATCCTAAACATACTGCTTCAAGTGGTAAAAATTATGATGCCAATTCTGTACCAACTAATTCAAAGACAACTTCTAAAGGAATAAGGGGCATTTAATTTCCAATTCTGTTTGCAAGAACTTGCTGTTTCGTGGTGTTTGTTTGCCTGTACAATCTGAAACTTGTCTCTACGAATGGCCTCGCTTCATCTTCTGATTTAAACATTTCCCCCTCTCTGCCAGAGGCTACAGGTGTCCTTTGTGCATGCACTCAGCGTTGGACATGACCAGGTACTGGCGCCAGCTGGACAACGAGGTGGCGCAGACTCCCATGCCCACCGAGTACCAGAACATGATGGTGGAGGTAAGAGGTCAGCCTTGCTTGGCGTTCACGGCGCTGTGCCTCGGAGTTACCGGCAGCAGAGGGCACTAGGGACGTGTGCTGGATCAGAAGTCGGGCCAAGGGGTGGGGAATGATGAGGACAAGTCACGTGTAGGCTCAGGGTGTTCATCATTCCTGTTTCTGTGCGCACACCGCTGGTGCTGCAGCGTCTCCCTCCCTTCCCTGTGCAGATCCTTTGCAACGACTGCAATGCCCGCTCCACGGTGCAGTTCCACCTCCTGGGCATGAAGTGCCAGAGCTGTGAGTCGTACAACACCGCCCAGGACGGGCGGTGCCGGCTGTCCTTGGAGGAGCAGTGACCGGGATACGCGCGGCGTTCGGCCGGACGGCAACGCCGTGCCCTGGGAGAGACTGTTTTGCCAACAAAGCAACTCTTGGCAGTAAGAATTCCAGTATTCCGAGCTCAAGGAGTCCTTTACTGCGTCAGGGAGGAGGCAGATGAGAAGAGCAGCAGGAGGAAATGTGACCAGCAGCTGATGCAGCAGCAGGAGGAGTTTTGGGGGCAGCTGAAGGGGAAGGGAGGTGGAGGTGCAGCTCCCAGGGAAAATGGGTCACTTTGAGAGGCACTGCCATCCACAGGGTTGTGTGAGGACGTGGTGTTCCCTGGGAACTGTGTGTGCCAGGACCCCAGACACACCTGCACAGGGGCAGCGGGCAGGAGTGGCATCCTTGGCTCCCTTCATTGTCACCTGTGTGTACAGAATTCCCTTGAAACAAGGGAGTGAATTGCCCTGACTGCTGGGATGAACAGCTGGAAGATCCAGGTGCAAAGATCCAGGTCCTCTTTCCTCTGGACCCCCATCCTGACTTGCTGCCGTCCCTTCACTCAGATTCCTTTTCCATCCGCAGTCGCTTTTTCCCCATTTCTTCCTCATGTTGCCCTGGGTTTTAGACACATACACAGCTCGGTTTTGCTGGTTAAAGTACCTAAAGTGAAGCACATCCTTCCCATCAGGCTGGGCCTGAGATGCTCACTGGAATAACAGCATTCCAGAGGTGCAGAGACCAATTTTCTGTGGTTTTGGCATTTGTTAATGGTAGAGCTTCACTGGGGGGAGAGAATGGGGGGCAAACGACTGCCTTTTAAAATAAATAAAAACCCCAACCCCACCCTTCTGCCTGAGGTGTTTTGCAGTCTTAAATATTGCAGAAAGTTGATGATTTCTGTGAATTTCACATACAGATACTTTACAGTAATAAGATACAAAAAAGGATCAGTTACTCTTCAGGTTGTACCTACTCATTTTTTAACTTGTTCTGTTGTAAAATGAGCTTTTCTTAATCCAACAGTGCTCCCTTCTGTATGGAATATTTAGGATTTGGATGATAGCTATTGTAGCTTGGCTTGACTGGGGTATCTTTTTCTGGAGCTCTTTTCTCACTGCTATAAATAAATGTAAAATAAGGTCTCTATTAAAATAAACAAATGACAGTGTGCGTGATGTGCTCTTCTTTCACACACGTACTCCTGGAAATTCCCAGCTGAGTTTAAACCATGATTCAGTGCTGGAAAATAGTTGGATGTGGAGAGGTGTGAGGCCTGAAACACTGCTAGGAAAATAAGTGCTTTATTTTTACAAGCTCCTGTGTTTTGATATTTTTGTTTTCTGGTACAAGCAAGCCTCCCTGCTGCTTTGGTTGGCTCCTGGTGACTGCAGCTCCTTTCCTGGATGGAGACCTGCTCCCAGGTAAGCCTGGAAGTGCCACTGGGGCTCCCATCAGCCTGCAGGAGCTGTCATCCCAGAAAATTCTGGCCAAATAGCCTTGGAGTGTGTTGCTAATGGTAAAACCATGCTGGTCAAGTCCACAACCAAGCAGGTTTGCTGTTAAATGGGAAACTAATTTTATTCTAATTATTAATTGGAAATATTCCTGTTTGGCTTCCAACCACAAGAGGAGGCTGAAAGAAAACCCTTAGTTGAGCTGAGCTTTGGGAGAGCAGCTCCTGCTGAACTTTGGTATTGGGAAGGAGAGTAATTCATGGTGTGGGATCCAGGTAATTTTGACCTTTTAGCTTTCCTGTTTTTGGTGTTTGCCTCTGGAAAGTTTTGCACGAGGGAATAGGAATGCTGAGGGAATGCTGAACCACTGTTTGGTGTGTTTATCTTGGCACTGAGCCCTGAACTCCCTTTGCCAGGGAATAAATCCCACAGCAGGAACAGGAATGGCATTTTCAGGGGATAAGGGACAATGGAGGAGATAAAGACAGGCAAGGAGCTGCTTTTATGGGATGGGAGGTGCTGAAGGGAGCTTTGCTGCCCTGTCCATGGAGATGCAGCTGATGGGAGCAGGAAGGATGCTCGGATCAGGATGCTGAGATGATCCTGGCGTGGAAGCAGCAGCTGCCTTGGCCAGAGCTTGCCCACACTCCGTGGCACCCGGAATCCTGCCTTGCTCACCTGTCCAGGCCAGAATCAGGAGCAGATAGGATTGTTGCTGCTTTGTGGGGAAAATGTGGAGCTCCAGCAGGCGCAGGGACTGCAGCTGCACACAAGGTCACGGAGCTATTAATGAAGCCAGGGCCTGCCAAGGTACCAGGACTCAGGAGAGGGGCTCAGGGAGGGCAGCACATGGAACAATGCTGGGCTGGGCTGTGGGGAATGGGGATCCCCAATCTGGGGCTGGTTTGATGCCTCTGTTGTGGCTCATTTGGGATGGAAGTGGGAGTGTTGTGTGTTAAACCTCAGGTTCGGCCACCCTGTGGCTTTCCCGGTGCTGATGTTTACAGAGGAACCATCTGGTTTTAAATTTCCAGCTGGAAGGAACGCAGTGAGGGAGAGGCTCCTCGTGTCGTGCTATTTATACCCCAGAGGGGCAGCCGAGCTTCTGCAGATCCCAGCTCAGCCCAGGGGTGTGCCAGGACCGGTTTCCTTGGATTTCCTCCTTCGTGGTCCCAGCTGGGGCTGGGTTCTGACACCTGAACCGATTCCTGTGCCCAAGAAGCAGCCAGGAGGCTGCAACCAGGAGCTGCTCATTGCTGCTCACTCCGGTAACTCCACCAGGAGCCCGAGGAGATGACGCTTGGAAACATGGATGATCTATGGGAATAGTCACAAATGAGCCAAACAAGAGCATAATTAGGGAGGCCAGAGGGAGTCTGGAAGCGGTGATAAAGCAGCTCTGCAGCTCTGCAGCGAGGACAAGGCGGGAGACCTGGAGCGGGATCGCGTCATTCCCGGTGCCCGCGGGGTTGGGGAATGGGATGTTCCGCACGGAGCTATGCGAGCTATTTTATTTCTGTATAAATAAAATATCTCTGAGATGAAACGGAGCCAAAGGGGGGGTGGAGGGGGGGAGGAAAGGGAGGTGGAATTGAGCCAGAGTTGTGGGAGCCGTTGGGAGAAATGGGAATTTGCTGGTTTTGCAAATAAAACAAGCTGGTAGCTGGGCTAAGCCCATTGTTTTTTAAAAGAGAAGGAAGAAAGGCCTTTTTTATGGCATGGCCTGGTTGCTTTTTCCTCTTTTGCCCTGCTATACTCATGTGGGACAGAATCCAGAGGGTCTGAGTTGGGAATGGGAGAGGGGTGTTTGAAACCATTGTCTGGAACACAGGCATCCTCCCTCTGAGGGCATGACCCCCCAAAATCAAGTGCTTTTCCATTTGGCAAACCCATCTGTTATTCCCTAGGTTGCCCTGTGCCTTGGCTTGTGCTGGCAAACAGTCCTGCAGATGGAAGCACATCATCCATGTCCGTATCATCCATGTCTCTGGGCAGCTGCACTGGGAATAAAGGTACTGGGGTGGTGTCTGATCCCAGGGAAGTGAGGAACCTGTTTTCACCCCGGGATATCCCAAAAAATATGTGCAGTTTCTTCCTTGCATGGTAGTCATTTTGAGGATTCCGGGAGCAGCAAAACTGACACCCCATTTCTGTCCTCCTTCACGAAAAAGGAGTTTATTCCCTTGGGGTTATATACTTCTGAGTGAAGGTGATGGCTTTTCCTCTGCCTTTATTCCCTCAGCTTAGCAGCAGCAGCATAACACCCAATTTGTTTCCAGAGAAGAAGGGTGGTGTTTTAACTCCATTCATGATTTTTCTTAGCCAAGGCAACCTAATTTGCTGCTTCTTAGGTGCCAAAAAGGTGAAAAGGAATTTTGCTCATCCTAAGCATCTTCAGAGCCTGTGCTTCCCTGTGTGTGCTCCCAGCCCCAACAGTTTTCCAGGCTGGCTCTGGTTGGGAGGGGCAACAACCATTCCCAGGTTTATTTTCCTGTTTTCACCAAGTTTGAACTAAAAAGAAGTTGAGGGACACGCAGCACAGTTGAAAGGATGGAGCCCTGAACAGGCTGGAAAAGGAAAATGCCCAATGATTGCACTTCCTTTTGGGGAGCAGAGCTGCCCTCATTTCTCCCGACCTCTCCAGGTGCCTGTTGTGGTTTATTGCGCTCACTTAATGGAAATCCGGAGATGATGCATCTCTGGCAGGAAGCAATCATGGGAACGCCCCAAGCTTTGATGTTTCCAGGGATGCTCCATTTAGGAGTCAGGGTGAACAGCAGAGCCTGTTCCCAAGCCTGCAGCACCTGTACTGGGGCACCCCAAAAGTTTGCAGTGCCATTTAGCGCTGCTGTATTTATTAAGGTCACATGGACTGAGGGCTTTGCTTTCCACTTCCAGGGAATTTAGCCAGAGGGAGAAGTGGCTGAGCATCCCCTTCCCAAACCAGCTCTGCCATCAGCCACCCCCAGCCTTCCCACACTAAAAGCTGAACACAAATTGGGGATTAAAAGAACACTCTGCTGTATTTTAGCAGCCAAGTTTTTTAAGGAATGGAAACAAAGCTGTGGAGCAAGCAGCCACGTGTGAAATGGATGGTCAGTGCATCTTCCCGTGGCCTCCTGGGCTGCTTTTGGGACCAAAACCCCCACGATTAAATGGGAAAAAATTAAATTAGGAACTTCTGCATGGAAACACCTGCAGGAAAAGAAAGGGAGCAGTGGCTGAGCAGCCCCATAGCTGCTCGTGGTTCCTGGTGAGACAAGGCGAAGGATTTCATAGCAGAGCAACACAGGGAAGTGATTTTGGGGAAAGGGACACGTGAAAGCACAGGAGACCCTGGCACACTGCTGGCTCTGGCTCAGCAGCCCCCCACTCCCCCCAAATCACAGAGCAGCAGCATTTCAAAGGATGCCACAGCACTGGCTGAGCCTCCATCCTCTCCCTTGACCTCCCCAGCCCTTCCCCCTGGGGAATTTGGGTTCCCTTGTCTACAACAAGTGGCTGACCTGCCCCAGGACCTGGTTTCCTGCTCAAAGGCCAAAATTCAGGTTTATTGTCAGCACTGCACACCCGCCCTCCAGTTCCTGTCATCCACCAGACCCGTGGTAATCCTGCCTGAGGCAGGGGCTCCGTGCCCGGCATCTCCTCGACAGCGGATGCTCTGCTGCAGAAGCGCTTATAAATTAAGGGTTTATGGGGTTTTTTCTTCATCCCTGCTAGGAATCATCATAGAGAGGGTTGTTGTAGTTGCCCCAGGAGCCGTAGTCGTGGTCATCCAAAAGCCTTCCATAGGAGGAGTGCCTGCCAGGGAAAGCAAACCGGTTACTTGGAGGATTTATTTGTTATTTTGCCATGGGATGAAGAAATATTACTGCAAGGGCTCCCTAGGTCAAGCTTTGGGATATTTTAAGAGGAAGGACCAGGAGAAGTGGAGAGAAGCCCAGGTTGAATTTTGCCCCTGTTGAATGAGCCTGGACAGGGCAGGGAATTAAAACAAGACCTTTGCTCATCTCAGCTGTCAGCAAAGCCTCATTAGGGATGCTCAGCACTGGGCTCTGCCGCTGTTTATTGTCCCAGTGACAGCGAGACCCACGGCAGCAGCTTTCCCAAGGGATAATTACTGGTTATGACTAGGCTGAGCAGCATCTCTGGCATTTGAGCGAAGCTATTGTAAAATGAGGGATTGGAACTCTGCTTTCCAGTACAGGAGTGGTGAGAAACGCAGCCCTGCTGGCACCAGAGGTTGCACATCGCCCTGCCACGCTTCCTGGGACTTTGCATCACCCATGGGAGGGTGAGAGGGGCTGCAGGGAGCCTCAGGGAGGGGGGGCCACCCCAAAAGCAGCCTTACCTGATCTTGAGGTAGGCGGCTGCCCCGAACACCAGCACCACCACCACGATGACCGTCACGGTTATGGCCACGATGCTCCCTGTGGATGAAACACCACAGAGGGCAGAGTTCAGTCCCCACAATCCCAGCTCCACGGCACACATCCCACGTCCCAGCTGCTTCACCCACACCAGCCATCTCTGACAGGGGGAACGCTCCCTCACTGCTTCCCCTCTATTTTTGCAATGATCCCCTTCCCACAAATGCAGAGCAGGTGTATGTCAGATGAAACACAGCTGGACTTGGCTTGGGCACTTTTGATTCTCCTCCCAGCACTAGGCAGCATTTAGTGCTGAGCCAAGGCTAGAAAATGCTCCAGATCTCCCCTTTTCCAGCACTTTTAAGCTACCTGTGTTTGCACAAGGGGACGGGGAGAAGCTCAGTCAGCTTCCTGAGGTCTCCAGGAGGGACAATTAAAACCTACATCATCCTAATTCAGGCTGCACCCACCATCCAGCCGTTTGTTTCCTCTCATCCTTAAGTGTTTCAAGTCAAATTTAGAACTGAGGATTTTATTCACATCTCCAAGCAACCGAGATTTGTTATCTACCACTCCCGGGCTCTGCCGGAGGATCAGATGACACAGGCTCCTCCAGGAATTGTGCAGAATGATGCTCTCAGGAAGCAGACCACCTCTTCCCTTCCAACCTGGGGGTCTGCCTTTCCTATCTGAGCAGCCTGAGGCTGGAATTCTGTCTCTATGCACATGGGTGGTGCTCACCTGCGCTCAGGGCACGCGGCACCTCCTCCATGGTGACTCCAGTGGTTTTTTCCGAGGCTGTGGCCTCAGCTTCCGTGGGGCTCATCACAGTCACTGGGGGGGGTGTTGGCTCCATGGCCAGGCTCGATGCCATGGCCAGTGTCCCCAGGGAGGGGACATCCTTGGTCAGCAGCGGTGGCTGGGTAGCGCCAGGGCTCATGAGGACGGGTGTTGGGGACAAGCCCGTGCCAGGGGGTGAGTGGGGGTCGCTGGTGGGAAGGGAAGAGGGAGGTGACAGTGCAGCTGTGCCTGTGGGGCTGGAAGCTGCCCCCAAATCCATGGTGCTTCTCGCCAGGCTGGCAGTGTTGGCTGTCCGGAGAGCCGGGGCTGATTCCAAGGTGGGGCTGGAGGGCACGGAGGGATCGTCTGTGGTGGCCACGGTGACAGACACAGGAGCAGGGGACAGAGCTGCCACAGGGGTGCTGGCATTGTGGCCATCTCCCTCCAGGGGCCTGGAGGACGTCCCATCTGCAGAAGGTCCCGTGGACAAGGGTGGGGAGGGCTGGCCTGGAGCTGGTGTGGGGACATCCCTGGAGTCTGGTTTCACTGGGACACCCCCCCAGAGGAAGGGGGGCCGGATGGGGATGAGGGCTGATTCTGGGGAGCCATCACCCAGCCCTAGGAGTGAGACAAAGAAATGTTAGTGACAGGGCAATCCTTGGGGGCAAGCTGGTGTGTTTGGGAGAGCACTAAAGGGATGGGGAATAAAGCTGGAAATAAGTTTCGGGTTTAAAATGGTGGCAGCCTTCTGAAATGAAGAGAGGGGAAATACCTAGAGGTGAGGTTTAAACCAGACCAGTTGTCCTGGCATAAATCAGCCCCATTTCCCCCCCAGTTTGGAATGCCCCCATCCCAGATCACCCTCTCCATCCTCACAGCCTCTCCTCCCAGCAGCAGGGGAAGCTCCTCCTCACAGCAGCCACTGTGCAGCTGGGAATGATAACACAAGACGTCTCTTTCTCCTCTCCCCCCATTTCCTTGTGCATTCATTCCTTCGTCTCCATTTCTTAGCATGAAGATGAGTCATTTCTGCCTCTGTCCCCACCAGCTGACTGCTGGGGCTTTTCCCCCCTTTCCAGGGCTGAACTCAGCCCTGGTCCAGCACTGGCCCCTCAGTGGGATGAGGGAGGGGTGTGCCAGCACTGCATGACATCGGGAGGCATTTTTATGCCATGTGTTCATTTATTTACACCCCCAGAGCATCCCAAGCCCAGCACTGGGGAGAGCAGGAACTCACTCCAGCTGCAATGAACTAATCATGAGTGGGGAGGACAGAAACATTCAGTGCCTGTGTCTGGAAACAATGGGATCTGGCACGGGTGAGCAGGGACTCATTAATCCAGCCAAAATTTCTTTTTTTTGTTGTTTCTGTGGGTACCACGTGAAGGACCTCATTTTCCAAGCAAAGGGGTCTTGGAGGGAGGGCTGAGGCCGTGGCTGCTCTTCTGTCCTGAGGACAAGCACTTGGAGATGCCTCTAAGCTCTCACCCTCCTCAGGCTGAGGACACAAACCGTAGGGCAGGGGGGAGGAGAGGAATGACAAGCTGGAATCTGAATAATCCATGAGGCCACCACAGCAGCAGGAAGGCCTGGACCAAGGATCCTTCACACCAAGGTTCAGAATCCGTCTGTACTTCAATAATCCTTGCCCCAACACCCCTGGACCTTTCAGATTTCTCCAGCAGGTACCAGACAGCCCCTGCAGCCCAACCAGCTCATCAAGCACAGCAGGATCCTCCCAGGGCTGGGAGCCCCTCACAAGTTTGTCACCTCTGTCAGTGCAGATGCTCCCAGCCTCTCTCCTGATGTCCCAAAGTGCTTGGGGTCAGCAGAGCTCCCATGATCTGCCTGAACTCTGGAGGCAAACCAGTGAGGAGCTGGGGAAGCTGGCAGTGCTGCTAGCCTGGATGAGTCAGGAACTTTCTGATAATATCTGAGGGGTATAAATTCGGAGGCTGAGCCAGAACTGGAGGCAGGAACAATCTTTGGCTGCTGGCTGAGCGCTCCCGGCCAAGGAGGTCACAAGTCACGGGGACTCTTCCCAGGAGAGCGAGCTCAGCTCAGCCCAGGTCTTCCCTGCCTCTCCCTGTGAGCAATCCCTGCCTGTGCCTGTGCTATCCCCCTCCTCCTCCAGGCCATCAGCTCCACACGAGGTCTGGGCCCAGCCACTGCCCTTGGGGTCTCACCCAGAGGGGATAACCCCAGGAAATCCCAGCCATGATCCTGGAGGGAGTGCAGGCTGATCCTGAATGGAGTTGGGACCAAGGGACCAAAAGGGTGTCTGCAAGCCCTGTCCTCTTACCAGAGCATCTGAGAGGGAAAACCAAAACCAAAACAAAAACCAAGGAGAGTTTTTCCTTGTTTCCCCAACAGCAGGTCCGCAGGAGCTGCTGCTGGGAGCAGGAAGCAGAGCAGTGCCCTGGAACAAGGGACAAAACAGACAGCTACAGCTCTTCACTCAGGACCACACGACTTGAAAGGCTTAAAGCACCTCGAGCCCGGGCTGTCAGAGGGACTGAGGGATGTGTGCTCCCAGAGGATGCCGAGCATAGCTCAGCCCTGGGGAATTTGCTCATCTAATTCACTTAAGGCAGTTGACCACCCTGCTGGAATCCAGCACGGAGCGAGGCAGGGCACTGCCAGGATGAGGAGATCACCTAGGAAAGCAGTAGTGTCACCCTCCAGAGCCCCACAGGAGCTTTGGAAAGTCCTTTTCCTAGATTTTTGTCACCAGGAGCACAGAAAACAGCCAAGGGAAGAAGAACCCAAAGCTGTGTCATTCAAATACCCTGCTCTTGGGGAATATTAACCCTAATCATGTGCCAGCCTGAGGAATGAGCCTGATTTAGCTCTCTCCTACTGCCACGCTGCTCTCCTGCTCCTGCAAGCCACACAGAGGGGCAGGTCTTGCCCTTGCAGGAGCTGGGCCATGCTCATGCTCCTCTTGGGAAAGAGCTGCCTGACCTGGGCTGGCAGCCTCTTCAGAATGCATTTCCCAGGCACTCCAAAAGCCATTGCAGCAAATCCTAAATTGCTCTGCCAGCTGAAACGCAACATAAAAGCCACCAGAGAACTCCTCCAGCCCGAGTGAATGACATCAGACCCGAGCAGGCACGCTGCAGCAAACAAACATCCACTGATAAGGCAGAGATAGAGCTTTTAACAAGCTTCACTTCAGAACCCATCGCCTCTGACACAGCCACAGGAGATCCACATGACCTCACCCACACGCCTGCTCCCAGCCCAAATTAACTAAAGCACCCAAGCCCCAGCTGCAGCCAGGGATGCTCCTCCAGCAGCCAAGGCCAAAGGGATAATGAAAGTTTCCATAACACGGGTATTATTTGCTCTGCCTGCCAGCAGCAGATCCTGGCTGTACTGCACAAGGAGTCTCGTCACCTGTTCTGAACAAGGAATAAAACAGCAGGAGGAAAACAAGGAGAGCTGCAGGACATGCACAGCAGGCTGTGCTTGTGCAGGCAGCTTGGGTGCCTCTTTCTATGCCAGGTGAGCAGCTGGTTTTGGGACAAACACCCAAAAACCACAAGTAACCAAGACCATGCTTAAGCATCACTACTCTTTAAAGCAGAACTCTGTAGAAAGCTCAGTCTTTAATCACAAGGAGAGCAAAAAAAGACCTTTGGCTGGTCCTGTATTATCCTGCTCCTCACCAAATGCTGATGACAGAGCAGCCCTGAGTCCCCTGAGTGTGCCTTGGTTTATAACCAGGTTAAGTGATGCAGAGCAATAAAACAATCTATATTTAAATGTAAGTAAGGATTTCCTGCTCATGACCTCGTTGGCTCAGCTTTGCTCTCTGTGGCTGGGGATTCCCATAACTTATGCTGGGTTTTGGTAGCTCCCCTCCCCCTTGTTAATGCTCAGGTATAATTTTCATTGTGTTTCTTTGCTGTAAAACCAGCAGCATCTGGCTGTGGATGGCAAAAGCGCTCCTTAAAGTAGCTAGGACTAAGCCAAACTGGTTTTTGCTTTGGGTTCAACAAGTTTTTCCAGCTGTTCAGTCTTGCACTGCCTCACCTTCCCTGTCACCATGCAGTTTGGGATTTGGGGATGTTCAATTCTCCCTGGCTGGTGCATCTGGGGTTGTGATTGAGCTCTGTTCTGATGTGGGGCAAGGAACACAGAGGATGTGGTGGTTGGTTTGGGCCTTTAGCTTGGCTCGCTCTTTTCCTGGGGCACTGCTGTGGACTCCTGCCTCCTTATCCCCAACAAATAGGGATGATGGTCTGGGAGCAGCTCTGCAGGCTCTAAGCTGTGTCTCACACTCACCAAGTTTCTTGTGCAGCACCCAGCTGGATTAGTGATGGGAAATGTGACTCCTGGGGGTACCTCCAGCTTGAGGTGTGCAGCAGAGCTCCAGCACTGCATGTGAGTGCTGGTGATCCCCTGCTCTATCTCCTCTGTTTTCAGTGCCAGCTGGCCATGGTATGAAACCAGTTCTGAGAGGAGGAAGGAACCAAGGAAGAAAACCAGAGGCCAGAAGCACCAACAGGTAAAAGAAAAAGCTATTCCCTGTCCGTGTGAAGAAGCCAAGGCCATCAGATCCAATAAATCTGCAGTTGCTCTGATTTACTGGCAAGCCAAGCTGGCTTCCTGCATGATTAGTTTTATTCTGCTGCATGGTCGTTAAGGTGTTTAGGTCTAATTGCTCTGAAGGTTTCTGTAGCTAAGAGCAGCAGCTGCACCACAGAAATCCCTGCGCTGTGTCCGTGTGTCCCTCGCTGTGCCAGTCCTCTGTCTCAACCCTGCAGCTGGCCAGGATGTCCCTCCCTGAGGATGGGGCTGCTGCTGAGCCAGGGATCCACCTCCCTGGATGTGCCAGCACCTCTGGGAGCTGCGCAGCCTCTTGAAAAAGGGAAGAGCAAAATCCATGTGGATAAGTAAAGGGGGTCCTCCCTGGCTGGGGAGCAGCAGCTGCTCTTCTCCAGGCTGTTTTGTGGGAGCAAGGAGCTGATGTGGAGGCCTGGCTCACTCCTGCACCCCCTCCAGACCCTGAGGAATGCTGTTGCAGGCAGACTCCCCTTGAGGAAGCAGGAGGAAAGCTCCACCACCCTGCAGTCTCTGCTCTTCCCAGCTGAAAATAGCTTTTAAAATCCACATGGCTCCCTGCATGCTGCACTGTCCCTCTTCCTTGCCTGGGGTGGGTGTCCAGGCTCTTCCCAGGCACCAGGTGGCCCATGATCCAAACCCAGAGGTGAGGATTTTGGTGGCACAACAAACCCCCTCCACGCAAAGGAAGTGTGGTTTTACCCCCACCAAAGCTAAGTGTTGCTTAATTATGCAAATCATGAAGCCCTTGATCCTGATGCTGCTATGGAATTATTGCAGAAAAGGAGGTGAAAAGGAATTTTTAGGTGTTTTTTTTTCTTCTGAGAGTGACAAAACACCCTCTGGCTGGTGGTCAGAGGTGTCTTGTGAGGACCTGGGGTGGAAGGCAATAGCACTTTCTGAAATGATTGTTTAAACAAAAAATACATGAAGTATTTCAAGTTATATTCTGGAAACATGCAAACAGGTGTTATGCTGTGCTGATTTCCCTGGGGAAGGGGATGAGGGATCCCATGGGAAGGGATGTTCTGTGTGGTCTCCTTGGGCTGGGGCCTGGCAGATGCACCTGCCTGCTTGGGACAGCACACAGCACTTTTTCCCAGGCACATATCTGGCTCTGGAGCCAGACAGGAGTTTTGCAAGAAGCAGCTCTGCTCAGGTGAAACTCCCCAGTTCCATAATTTTCCTGGCTGGCTGCTAATTAGCTCTCCTAGGTGCAGCTTCCAACATGCATCAGTCCCATTCCAGCCCCTCCCAGGGGGAGAAGCAGCCAGGTTTGGCAGAGGAATTTCAGAGCATCCTCTGCTATTAGAGGCTGATTGCTCATTGGGGCTGGGAGAGGGGATAATTACCCAGCTCCCTTGTCCTTCAGCTCATGGGGGAGAAGAGTGCTTATGGATTTGCCTCCTCAATGACAGCTTAAAACAGCCCATGAGGCTCTGAGAGCCCAAAAAGCAGCTCTTCCACCCCGGAGTCTCCATGAAGAAGCACTCAAAACGTTAAAAACCAAGAGCTGCCTCTAAAAGGTACTTAAAAATGGCTCAGCTGGGGCACAGGGGGATTGCTGAAGGGGAGAGTGGGCTCGGGGCTGGGCACCACGTCAGGAAAGCAAAGCAGGTTTCAATTTACATCCAGAGTAAGGAGTAATAACAGGATAAAAACTTCCTTGTGTGAGACGCTGTTATTTCATTACGTGGCCAGGCAAAGCCCAGACTTATTTTACTCCTGGCCAGTGACGTCCTCACTGTCATTTAGTCCTGAAGAATGAGCTTGAAGGGTATTTAAATCGTGCTTTGTGTTTCCTCCCAAGTGATGTGTATATATATATATCAGTTTATAAATTTATGTATGTATGTATTTATGTATGTATACACAGTTTTTTGGTTTGCTGGGGTTTTTTTAAGAATTTTTTCAGTGGGGACAAAAATGTTCTAGAAAGCATCTGAAAGATGCTTTAGGGGCATTTGGGAGCAGCCTGAGAGCCATGGGACCACAGTCCAGGGAAATCTTTTCTGTTTTTTCTGCCAAGCCTGGCTGGCGTTGGTGCTTTAAAGAGGGATGGTCGTGGGAACAGCTCTGGGTTTGGCCCGGGCGCTGGGAAAAACCCGCCTCCCAACCCCAAAGGTTGACTCCCAGCAGAGACTGGCTGCTTTGGGGGCAAATTTGGGCCAGGCAGGGGCCCGTGAAGGAGGAGAAAAAGCATCCCCAGCATCCCTGTGGAGCAAAATGCTCATCCCCATCCCTCCCAAATGCATTTGCTCGGAAAGCACAGATCAGGAGCTCGCTGGCAAATTCCCCTCTGGGTCCTGCAGCCGCGACCTGGCGAGCTCGGGGGGCTCGGGGGGCTCGGTGCTGGCTGCGGGCTGTGCCAGGGAGCTCAGCCCCGGCCCGGCCGCGTCCCCCCGCCGGCAGCAATGTGACAGCGACAGCCCAGCCCATGGAGCTCTCCTCGCGCGCGTCCCCGGTTATGCAAGTGTGTTTTCCATGCTCCCAGCGAGCGGCTCCTCGTGTTTATTAAAAGGAGGGTGACCCGCGGCCGCTGTCGCATCAGGCGGGGACGGAATCTCCGCTGATGTCTCGGTGGGGGCAGATGTCGGAGCGGGTGTTCCTGCGGGATAGGGAGGCTGGTGCCGCCGGGGGGAGATGGCTCAAGCTGGGGGGGAAAGCGCCAGGGGCTGGGGGCGTGAGAGGCTCCGCTCAAAGCCAGGCAGAGCCATAAAAGCTCCTTGGAAGCAGTGACCGCGGAGCGAGGGGGATGTGGGGCTGGGGGTGAGTCCAGCCCGGGCAGGGGGTGACCGTGAGGAGACTCCGGTGGTCCCATCAAGTTGTCCTCCTTCAAGGCACTCGGGGACTCTGCTGGGGACGCCTCCGAGGGGCGAGGGGTGAGGGAAAGAAGGGTGAAACACCTCTCGCCCGGCCGCACCGGTGTCATTGGCGGTGACCCCCCTGACGGAGGGGGTGTGAGTGCGACCCGCGGTGAGGGCTGGCTCTGCGGAGCCCTTCTCCGGGAAGGAGCCGGGCTGTCCCCGCCAAACCCGGGGCTGCCTCCTGCCCCGTGCCCCCCGCATCGCTCCCAGCCCGACACCGGCGGGTCCCCGGCGTGTCCCCCCTGCCCGTCCCGGTGCGGCGGCGGGCGCTTACCTGCCGGGAGGAGGAGGAGGGCGAGGAAGAGGAGGCGGCAGCAGCAGCCCATGGTGCCGGCGGCGCTGGCAGCCGCGGCAGAAGGGACGCACCGCCCGGCCCCGCCACCGCCCGGCAAAGCCCGGCCCCCGCCACCGCCTCCCGCCCGCGACCGGCACACAGCGGCACCTGCCGGCCCTGGACACCGCGGGGATGGGCCCTGGACACCGCGGGGATGGGCCCTGGACACCGCGGGGATGGGCACTGGACACCGCGGGAAGGGGCACCGGCACCGCCAGGAATGGGCACCGGCACCGCCGGGATGCGGGGCAACAGGCGCACCGTGCCGGGGGCTGGCACTGGGACGGGATATTGGGACCAGTCCGCCCGCCTGGCATGAGGCACTGGGCACTCAGCACTGCGCTGGGTGGTGGGACCAGTCGCCCTGTCCTGGGATGAGGCGCTGGGAGTGGATGCTGAGTGGGTATCACACACTGAGGGCATGGGATGCTCTTGTAGCAGCCGGTGACATCCATCTGGAGCGCTCTGTGTCGCTGCCTCTTGTCCCTCTTTATCCTCAGGGCCGTGCCGGCTCCTGCCTGAAAATAATGGTGATGTCCTGGCACAGGCTGCCCAGAGAAGCTGTGGCTGCCCCATCCCTGGAAGTGTTCAAGGACAGGTTGGGGAAGGCTCGGAGCAACCTGGTCTAGTGGAAGATATCCCTGCCCATGGCAGCAGGGCTGGAACAAGAAGAGCTTTAAGGTCCCTTCCAAAAAAAGTCTGTTCTGTGATTCCATGGTTCTGGAGCTCCTGGGGATCCCTTTGCTTGCTCCGTAGAGGGGATCTGGTGCCTGTGGTGAGGGACAACCCAGGTACATTAACTAAGGGGAGCCAGCCAGAGCCGGGCAGTCAGGGCCTTTCCACAGCACGAACAGCTCCCAAAATGCAGCTCCCAGTGCCCAAAGGCCCAGCCAGGAGTCACCTGTAGCACAGCAGGAGGCACAAGGACCATTTCTTTACCTCTTGCCCTCTGGAAAGAGCTGTGCTCTGGGTGAAATATTTTCAGGCTGAACTCATCCTCACCAGGCTTTTGCATGGTCACTAATGGAAAAGGATTTACAGAGCCCAAGCTGGAGCTGAGCTATCTTTAACTGGGGTTACTCAGCCCTCTACTCTGTTGTATTGTGTGGCGTTTTCTCAGGATGGATCCTGGCTCTGGGCCTAAAACAGCAGGACACAAAATCCAAGTCAGCTGGCATCCCTGAGGCAGAAGGGTGTCGGGCGGTGCCAGCATCCCAGCTCTCCTTGAAGCCTTTCCTCTGCTGGGGAGGAGGCAAAGCGATGCTGTTGTTGCTGCGGGAGCTTGGTGCCGTGGGAACAGCGCGATAATCTCCCTGCTTCTCCTCTCGCATCCTTTTCGGTGGTGCTGGTGCTGCACGCTCCCACGGGCAGGAGTTTTCGGAGGGGCCGGGCACAGCCGCTGCTCCCGGCCGTGGGCACAAACGCCGAGCCCGAGCCGCGTGTTGGGGTGCCAGGGCTGGGCTGGGAGAAGCCCGGAGCACCCCTGAGGGCCACCAGCCTTGGGCTCCAGCTGCCACCTGCCGGTCACCTCTGTCTGGTCCTCAGCAGAGCGGGGACACGGCCGGGGAGAGATCCTTTTTTGGGGATGACTTCTGGCAGCCCTTTCCCGTTGCTGCTGGAGATTGGGAACCATTGCCGCTGGTGGCATCTGCCCCGAGGCTGCGGCTCTTTTACAATCTCTTTAAAATGCTTTTCCACACCGGTTTTATCCAGATATGAAGAATGCTGGAGGGAAACTGTTTTGGTGGGCAAGAGGATTTGTTTTTGCCTGCTCTCTGCCTTTGCCCACCCCACCGGGATGAAGCCAGCTCCTCAAGGGTGGCCCTGTGCCACATCCAGGTGCCAGCTGCCAGTTTTGCTGGCCTTGCCCAAGCCTGCAGCAGAGCTTTTGCACCATCCTTGTGGTCTATCACACTTTGCCTGTTTTTGGGGGGCTCTGGCAGTGTGCAGGGGTGTCCATGAGCAGAGGGCCCGGTGGTACCGGAGAGCTGGAGCCTGCAGGAGGAATTTTTGGCTGGCCAGGGCTCAGGGAGCTTGCTCACCCCCTGGCCAGCAGCCAAATGGCATGGCTGGGTGGCTGCCAGCACTTGCATTAATAGTTGCCAGCTTGCGGTTTGAGGTCACCCGTTCTTTCCAGTCTTTCATTTCCACCTTAGTTAGCGCCTGTCACGATCGGGACCGGAGCGGCTCCACCGCCCCTCCCTGCCCGGCCCCTCTCTGCCCGGAGAGCCTCTGGTGCAGGGCTCGGAGCCGGGACAGCGCCAGCCCTCTGCAAAGCATCCCTGCTGGGCAGCTCCATATGGCAGGAGGGGACATGGCAGCATCTGGGGGACTTCTTCCCCGCTGTGGGTCTCTTCTGTTCCTCAAGGTGTCACTCAGGGGACCAGGATCCTCCCAAAACACCCCGAGGCAAAACACACACCGCAAGGCTGGCGTGCAGAGGGCTTGTGAGAAGGCACAGCCCCTTGCAGAATAATTTGGAGCTGCCGTCATTCCCTGCCAAGGCCCTTGGGAGGGTGTTTTATAGCCTCTCGCTAGGAATAAATCTACATTTTCATAACAAGCTGGCCAGGGATAAACGCTTTGGGAATGTGTGGCCGGACTTGGGCTCACGCCCTCTGTGCCTCTGGAGAGGGGATCCCCGGAACCCTGCTTGGAACCTGTGACGGCAGGATGGGGGATCCCTCTCGCTGCCCGAATCCCCAGGGATCTGGGGTGAGGCAGGACGAGGCCAGGCGTGGCTGGTGCGAGGTGGGACACACGGGAGGGGACACGCCGCGGGGGCACCGCCGGACGGCCAGGGGATGGCTCTGGCGGGGTGGGAGCCGCGCAGCTGGAGGAGGAGGAGTGCAGGAGGAGGAGGAGGAGGAGGAGGAGGGCGGTGGTGCCAGAGCGGCCGCCCCCGTCCCGCCCCTCGGCAGCGCCGGGCACCGGGCACCGGGCAGGCGGCGGCGGCGCGCATGGACGCGGCGGCGGCCCCGGCCCCGGGCGGCGGCCCCGGTACCCTGCTGCTCTGCCTGGCCCTCGCCTCCGGTAAGCACAGGTTCCCCCTGCCTCTCCACCTGCCCGGGCCCGGGATAGCCAGGAGCAGGCAGCGTGTTCCTCCCTGTCCCAGCCCGGAGCTTCCCTCTCCTGCACGGTGTCACCTCCGCTGTCCCAGCCCGGTGTCACCCCCTGTCCCGGCACCGTCCTCTCTCTGGTCCCGCTGCTTCCCCGTCCCAGACTGTTGATCCTGCACCTGCCTCCCGGTCCCATCCCGGTGCTCCCCCATCCCATCCTGCTGCTCCCCTGCTCCCGTTCTGCTGAATCCTTGTATTGCCCCTACACCCCATCCTGATGCTGTCCCAGTGTTCATCCCGGTGTTTCCCCAGTCACATCTCAGTGACTCCCTGTGCCCCCCGGACAATCCCATCCCAGCCCTTCCTCTATGCCCAGCCTGGTGTTTACCCATTCCTGTCCCTGGGCTCCCAGTTTCCATCCTGGAAATCCCAATCCTGTGCTTCCCACACCTCTGAATCCCTGAATCGCTCGGGGCAGGCGTGGGGGCCAGGATGTCCTGGCTGGATCCTGGAGCAGGACTGGGATGCTTTTACCACCTGTTGATGGGACAGTGCTCCTGGGTGCCTGAGCCCTCCTTGGCAGTGCCGGGAATGTGGGATGCCGGGAATGTGGGGGCAAGGGGGCTATTCAGTGTGTGAGCATTCTCGTGTTAGTTCCTAAGTTTTTGGGAAGCGGGAAGCTGCAGACAGGTGTCTGCTCATGGCTGCCAGGAAATAATCACACAGGCTGAACAGCTGACACCCTGCCTGGCAGAGAGTGCCTGAATTGGGACTTCAGGGGAGCTTTTCTCTGTGCCGGGAGCAGTTTGGGTTTGGCCCTTTGGCAGGGCTGCTGACAGCGCTTGGCAAAACCTGCCAAACCTGTGCTGGCAGGAGGAAACCAAGGGTAGCCGACTTGTTTTGGGGCCGGTGTGTCCCCTGAGACCACGGCAATGTCCTGGGCGGTTGCTCTCCTGCAGTTTGGGCTTTCCTGGGAGAGCGTGGGGGTGTTAACAGCAAAATAATCCAGTGTTTGGGATACTTTCCGGGGTTATCTCTGACTTCTTAGGGAAGGGCGCAGCCCGAGATAGTGGAGCCAGCGCATCAGAGAGAGGAGGATGCTCGCACCTGCAGCTTCTGGGTGCCGCGATCCGGCTGTGGGTGGGCACAGCCCCCTCCCTCCGGAGCTGGCACTGCCACCAGGGCGGTCCTGCCGACGGGCTGCCAGCCCGGAGGATGCCAGAACTCCGCATCTGGTTGCAATAAGGGCGGGGAGCTCAGCTTGGTGGGGATCTTTCCATGCCGAGCTGTGAACTCGGTCACCGGGAGTGAAGTCAGCCTCCCTCCCTGTCCCGCCGCATGCCCACGCCGCCCACAGCTGGATCCCGGGGTGCAGCCGCCCCATGGCTCATCCCTGGCTCCCGCCAGGCAGCTCCCACCCTGCGGCTGGCCCGGGTGGGGCGGGGGGTCCCTTCCCTCCCCGCCGGGCTCTCTCGGAGCGCTGTCACCCGCAGCACGTCATTAGCGCGCTGGTGGCTATATATAGCCAGGAGGGACGTGTGTGCTGGGAATGTCCCTGCTCTGGGATGGGGGCCACTCCCGAAGCTTGGCTGGGCAGCTCCCACCGCTGTTTCCAAGGTGCCAAAGGGCCGGATGGGGAAACAGGTAGCAGGAGACGAAGCTGCCAGGATTTGGGAAGCCTCAAAGCGCGCCCACTCGGGATGGCAACAGCCTCGCCTCGGCGGGAGCCACCCAGCACCTTGCCCCGTCAGGCAGGACCTGTCCCCGCTCCCTGGGTGCCACCAGGGCGGGTGAATCCCTGGGGCCGGGCCGTGCTGAGTCAGTGCTGGTATGCCAGCGATCCGGTTACCGCCGCTCCGACCAGCCGGCCTCCGCCGCCTCTCGGGTTCGCCCCGTGAGCCTCGGGGAGCGTGCTGCCCCTTCCCGGCCCAGGGTGTGCGGGAAAGGGCTCCAGGGAGACCTCAGAGCACCTTGCAGTGCCTAAAGGGGCTCCAAGGGAACCGCGGAGGGACTTGTCACAAGGCCACGGAGTGACAGGACAAAGGGGAACGGCTTCCTACTGACAAAGGGCGGGTTTAGATTAGATATTGAGAAGGAATTCTTCCCTGTGAGGGAGGTGAGGCCCTGGCACAGGCTGCCCAGGGAAGCTGTGGCTGCCCCATCCCAAGTGTCCAAGGCCGAGTTGGACAGGGCTTGGAGCAACGTGGGATCCTGGAAGGTGTCCCTGCCCATGGCAGCAGGGTTGGAACAAGACGAATTTTACAGTCCCTTCCAACCCAAACCAATCAGTGATTCCATGATTCCGGGTCTCTCTGGGGATCCCTCCCTGCATCCTCCGTGGGCAGAGGAGCAGCTGGCTGGGCTGTGTGGTCCGAGCCCCACCACGCTGGCTCCCAGACCTCCGTGCTGGGGCGTGGGTGGGAGCAGCAGGCGGGGTCCGGCTTTCCCTTCTCCCGGCCCTGGGGAAAAGCTGATGCTGCAGCTGCAGAGCCCACTGCCAGCGCCCTCCCTGTCGCCGTGGGGGGATGCTGGGGGTCCCCCTCTAAGCCACCCCCGCTACATTCCAGGCCTGGCATTCTTCAGCTGCGTGGGCGCCGACACCAACGTCACGGCCGGGCACGGCACGGAGGGGCTCGGCTGCGGCTCACCCAAGGGATGCACAGGTGAGGGGGTGCTGGGGGGGTGCTCGGGGGGCCGGCAGCGTTGGGAGGGAGCGAGGGAGCAGGGCAGGATGGCGGATGAGCGGGTGTTTTGTCTGGCGTAGCCGGGTGGCATCCCTGGGCGGGGAAGCCAAGGACACCCGTGCTGGCAGCTGGTGGCAGCCAGCCAGGCTCGGAGCTGCTGCGGGGATGCTCCAGCTGCGGGATGCTGCTGCCTCTGGGGGCAGAACTGTCACCCCTCTGAGGGGATCTTCGTCCTTGTCACCCGCAGGGAACGGGACGCAGCTGAAGCGGCAGGGCCACTTCTCGCGGTGCCCGGAGGAGTACCAGCACTACTGTGTCAAAGGGAAGTGCCGCTTCCTCGTGGCCGAGCAGGCACCGGCTTGTGTGTAAGTCACCCCCGGTGGGGATGCTGTGCCCGTTCTCCTGGAAGAGCGGCAGGAGGGGGGCACGGGCACCGTGGCAGCTTTGGGGACCGCCCTGTGCCTCCCCTGTGCCGCTAGGTGCGAGAAAGGCTACACCGGGGCTCGCTGCGAGAGGGTGGATCTGTTCTACCTGCGAGGGGACCAGAGCCAGATCGTCATCATCTCCCTGATCGTCGCCATCGTCACCCTCATCATCCTCATTGTCGGCATCTGCCTCTGCAGCCAGTACGTGGGCGGGAGGGGAAGGGAAGGGGCAAATCCTGCCCAGCTCCCCTGGCTCCAGGCTGGTTCAGCTGGGGCTGCCGCAGTGGGACGGGGTCCTGCAGGTGCTGTGAGGTGCCTGGGACATTCCTTTGGAAACCAGGTGTGATCCCATATGGATCTTCTGCAGGGTAAAAGCCGAGGGAGAGGGAGGGGCATCCCTGGCATGTCCCCTCCTGCCTCTTTTTGGGTTTGTTTGTTTGTTTGTTTGTTGTTGTTTTGTTTTTTGTTTGTTTAATGACTTTCCCCCCCCATCAAGCCACTGTCGGAGGCAGCGTAGGAAGAGAAAGGCAGAAGAGATGGAAACGTTAAACAAGGATTCACCTTCCAGAAGTGAAGATGTGCGGGAAACGGGCATCGCGTGAAGGTGCAGGGGAGCGGGGGCGAGACCGAACCGGTGTGACCGGAGCCCCGCACTCGGGTGGATGCCGAGACCGACGGGCTCCGCTCTCTCCGCAGGAGCCCCCGGTACCTGCGGGCGGGTCCCGGACGGCAGCAGCGGCTGGCTCCAAGGGCGAGGGCTAAAGCGTGCGGCGGTTTGAATAAAGGGGTGACGGAAAGGTGTCCCCGTGTCGCCGATGTCCTTCCGGGCGCGGGGGCTGCGCTGCCGAACCGCGGCCGCCAGACGGCGACACTGAGCAGCGCGGCAGCGCCTGCCGTACCCGCGCTGGCCACGCGAGGGCGCCACAACCGCGGCGCTCCGGGGCCGCTCCGGTCCCGGTTCCGCTCCCGGTGCCGGCCCCACGGGGCTCTGCCGGGCTCGGGGTTCCGGGCGGGCTGGGGGCTGTGCTGCTGCTTCTCCCACTGCCGCCGCCGCGGGTCCCCGCAGGGACCGAGCCGAGCTCAGCGTCCCCGGGCATCCTCCCGGTTCCCGGCGGGCAGAACTGGTAGAAAACAGATGAGAACCGGGGCAGAACCGGGTGAACCGGGGCTGTTGGCTCCCGTCTCCCCGCGCTGCGGGTTAGAAAGGCGCTGCGGTGGGTTTGTGTCCCTCCCGTCGGTGCGGGCCCCTCTGGGGTTCCCGTGGCTGTCCCGGTGGGGTTGGGCGCTGACCCTCTGCGGGGACAGCAGCATCCCGGGATGCGCCCGGGGGTCCCCGGTGTCCCCCACCCCTGCCGCGGGAGATGAGGGCGCGGTGGAGCCGCGGGTCCCCGCCAGTTCCCAATTCCCAGTTCCCAGCACGGGCCCGGCTCCCGCTCGAACCCTGGGCTGGTGCATCTCCCAGCCGGTACCGGGCAGACTGGGAGCAGGCGGCCTGGAGTCTGCCAGGGAAACGAGGGACCCGTCCTGCCCCCGTTGTCCCGGCACGGGCACCGGCGGGTTGCTGTGCCGAGCAGGACAGATCCCTCCAGCCTGGCAGCGGCTTTGCCAGGCACAGGTGAGTGTGGGAGCAGCTGCTGGGGACACTGGTGTGTACACCGAGTTCCAGCCCTTTGATCCTGCCCGGGGGCATCCTCGCAGGTGGATGCCTGGGAGCTGGAGCTGGAATCGTCAGGTGCTGCTGCAGGGGGTGGCTCTGGGGCCATGTGAAGCCCTGCTGTGACTGAAAATCTTCTTTTTCAGCTCAGACCATGCGTGGTGACAGCCGGGGCCACCCCAGGGATCTGCATCAGCTCCTGCAGCCTATCCATGGGACAGTGACTCCAGCTGGACCCGGTGGTGCCAATCCCTCGGGAAGTGTCGGTGCCCAGGCGGTGCCACGTGGCTGTGGAAGGCTCATCCCACTGCCCACGCAAGGAGCACGGCCCTGAGGGTCCTAGGGACAGTTTTTTGAGTGTCAAAAACCTTCACCAGGGTCCAGGATGGGGAAATGGGTTCTAGATTCCATGCAGCTGCTGGAAGCCCTGGTGTGAGCTGAGTGGCACCAGCAGCACCTGTGAGCTGATTCCCCCCCATATAAATGAGTATTTAGGCCCAGGCTTTGCTGGGCCTGCCTGGAGGGAGTGAAGCCAGGAGAAAAATGCTCGTTGTCCCTTTTGAGAATGTGCTGTACACCGTCTGGGAGGCAAATAAAATCAAAATGAGGTACGAACCTTTTTCCTGTCTGGTTTTTTGGTTGGTTGAATTTGATGGCTGGGATGCTGCTGGCCAAAAAGGGCTGGGAAAAGCAGGCACCTGGAAATCAGCAGCCTGCAGGTCTTGGGGGTGGATAAAACAAATATTTTGTCTTTTTACAATGCTTCATGAAGCACTGGCCAGGTAAAGGTTGGAGCTGTTTTATTCAGTGTTGGGCTTTCAGTGCCTCTCACTGTAATTCTCGTTGGGCTTTTCCCGTAACAGCCCTACATTCCCTGGTTGTGAGGGAGTGATGCTTCCCTGGATGTCCCTCTGTAATTCCTGCATTGCCCCGAATTCCTGCTTTAACCTGCTGAGTTCCTAGGCTGTGTTGTGCTGAGCAACAAGAATGGGGACTTAAAAGACTCCACACAGCTTTACTGCTTCCTTTACATTTTTGGGAATGGATTAGAGAGGTGGTGGGATGGAAAGGCAGGGGGTGAATCCACCTTGTGGGTGTCATGGTGCTGAGGGCAGGAGGAATTAGACCACAAAAAGGAAATTATTATTTAAAAAAAAAAAATAAAAGTCCCTGGTGCAACAGAGTGGAAAAGCCAACTGGTTTATGCCAGGCTGGCAAGGACAGGATGGAATCCCTGGGGAGGTGATGCTGGCTGGCATCAGGCTGGAGCAGCCTGGACTTTCCAAGGATTCTGGTTTTAGAGGATTAGGATTTGTGCTGTTTGAACAGTAGTTGAGTATTTTTGGGTGGCTTTTCCCCCCTATAAGCAGTGATGGTGTCACCTGGCAGACATGTCCTTGATTTAAGGGGTTTTCTCCAGTTTTCCTTGGAATCTCAGAAGGTCACTGGAATTGTCAGGCCTTAGCCTGAGCATCTGGAATGGGAAGGATGTTAACCTGAGCACAGGAATGAGATGTGGGTCACTCACCTCTACAGAACAAACTGAAACCCAACTTATTAATTGGAAATAATTAGATAGGTAAAAATGGAAATTAATGTTTTGGAAAATAAATGCCAAAGGCAGGCTGTAAGGTGAGGGGGGTGGGTGGATCCAGTGCCTTGGATCAGTGGTTTTGCTGCTCCAGGGCAGCACATCCAGGCCAGGTCAGAGGGATCCTTGGGGTAAAAATCAAACTAAACCCAAGGTGTCCTTCCTGTCCAGTTCTGCACCTCAGAATAAGAGGGGCTCTGGCAGGAGAAGGACAGGGACTGTGCCAGCCAAACCCATTTGTTTCTCACACCACAGGAAAGGCAGCAGTGATCCAGGGGCTGCCCATGTTCCCCAGAGAAGGGATGAGCCAGCCTGGACAGGGAGTTCTTGGTTTTGGCTCTGTTTTATCGCTCTGGTTCATCTCTGTGCACCCAGGTGTCCTTGTCTGCTTCCCCTGCTGTACCTGTTGTACACAGAGCTTCCACATTTGGCCTCGGGGGATTTCCTGTTGTTTCCTGGGCTGGCTTTGCCACCCTCCTGTATCCCAACCCGGGGTTTCTTTGTCTGCAGCACCCCAAACCCACCCGTGCTGGGGAGGGCTCACCTGGGCAGGTGGGGGGGTGCAGGGGGTGCCCAGGTCCCCCTCTCAGGTGATGAGCTGTTGCTTCCAGGTAGCTGAACACCCCCATACCCACAGACTGCTGTCTTTGGGGGCATTTGATGGGTGTTTTCCCTGGTTTTGCTGGGAGCTGCTTTGCCCTGGGAGCTCTCCCTGCCTGTGGAGGCGCAGCTTTCCCACCCTCCCCACCCACCCGAGGGTGCACAAAGACTTCTCAGAAGCAGGGAGGGGACTTTTCTCATCTTTATTTTGGCTGCAGGGTTACAAGGGAGGAAGGGAACTGCGGGCTCGGTGACACTTTCCGTCTGCCGGACATCCTCCAGCCCAGCTCCCTGATGCTCCTGTTTCCCATTCCCGGAGCTCAGCCTCCGAGCACGCCTGGAGCGATCCGGGCAGGGCTATCCCAGCAGGCAGGACTCCTTACTGCACACTTCCCCCAGCTCCGAGCTCACCTGGGAAAGGAGGGATGAGCGGAGGGGCAGCCCCGGAGCGGGTCTGGCCCCCGGGGAAGGGAGGGATGTGGCGGTACCTTGGCAGCGCAGAGGAGCGGGGAAGCGCCCGGCAGGCAGCAGGTGGAGGCGAAGGACACTCGCTGCTCCAGGAGCTGCTCCAGCTGCGCCGGGCCGGCCTCGGGCTCCGCCTGTGCCAGGGATTCCCGCAGCCTGCGGGATGGGGAGCGTGTTACAGCGGGACCCGCGGCATTCCCGACCCGCTCCATTCGGCACCTTCCACATTCCGGGCTCCAGGTGGGTTTTTTTGCGGGGGGAAGGAGAAGGCTTACCGCTTCTTGAACTCGAGGAAAGGCAGCTGGTGGTACTGCCCGCAGAGCTGGTGCGCTTTTTCCAGGAAGGGGAACAGCTCTGCCTCTATCCGCTTGCGCTGGGGGCAGAGGGTGGGAGTTACCGGGCTGGGAAAAGCTTCGGCGGGGATTTGGTGCCATGAGGGGGAACAGGATGAGCCCCCAGAGCCCCCACCTTGCTGTCCAAGCAGGCGGAGGGGTCCTTGGTGGAGCAGCATCCCGCCCGGAGTTTCTCGGAGGAGTCGTAGAGCTTGGCCAGGACGGCATCGGGGATGCCGGGGCGCCTCCGGGCCAGCTCGAACAGGAACCTGGAGCGGGAAACGAGCGCTCACACGAGTTTTCCTTGTGGGTGCTGCTCAGAACGGGGTGGGGGCCGCTTTTGGCATCTTTGTGCGGCTGCCTGGTGGGAATTGAGGGTGCTCCCCTGGTTATCCCCACAATGACCTAAGCACGGAACCGGTGGGACTCGATGATCCTGGGTGTCTTTTCCAACTTAAATGGTTCTATTCCAGGACTGCACCCTGGCTGCCGTGGGTCCCACTCACCTGGTGGCGTGGCGAGCCCCCTCCTTGCCGCACAGCTCCTTGTTGGTCGGCTCATACGGCTCTGGCAGCTGCGGAGCCGGCGCTGGGAGCATGGCCAGGATGCAGAAGTGGTTTTCCATCAGGTTTTTCCCCTTGCAGCAGTCGGCGAAGCGCTGGTCCCGGCCCGACAGCGCCGTGCAGACTTTGGTCGTGTGCTCCAGCAGCTGCAGAGAGGGAGCAGGGGATGTGCAGCCCCCCTCAGCTTCCCGAGCTCCTGCTGGGACTCAGGAGCTGCTCTGGGATGGGCTCCAGCCTCCCCTACCTTCTTCTGCATGCAGTCCTCGGCCATCGAGTCGCAGCACTGGGAAGACAACTCGGCAGCGTCTTCGGCCAGGGGGAGAAGGTCCTCGAAGGAAGCGCTGGGAATCTTCTGCACCAGCGAGGTCAGGTAGCTGGGGAGCACAGGGTGTGTGGGCTTGGATCCCCCTTCCCAGGAAACAGCTCCAAGCAGGGCTGCGGGAGGGAGGGCATGGGGAGAGCAGGGCTTGCTCTGCTCCAGGGATTTACAGCGGAATTACAGCTTGTATTTCTGGATGCTGCCTGCCAACAGGATCTGCAGCAAGAGAGAGGAGCCCTCTCCCAGCCCAGCCCCTGTTCCAGGATGGAGAGGCCATCTCCCCCTGTACCTGAAGGTGACTTTGTCCTTCCCATACGCCGAGAAGTGGGAGCAAATGCGGTTTGACGTCAGGGTGAGTAGGGAAATGGTTTTCCTCTCCAGTTTCTACCACAAAAAGAGAATGGAAATGTCCTCCTCTTCCCAGGGCAATTAGCACAGGGCTTGCCTGGCTCCCCAGGGAGTGAGGATGGGGGCGAGCCCAGGGCTCCAAAGGGTCTCACCTCCCTCAGGAAGCAGTGAGAGGGTGCAGAGGAGATGCAGCAGGTGGAGACCATGGAGAGGAAGGTCCTGGTGGAGTCCATGAGCACTGGCAGGGGAGCCTGGCTGTAGCTGCTGGAGTACTCATAAAGAAACCTGCGGCAGAGATGGGGTAAGGAGACCCTTGGGATCAGGGGATCAGGAGCATGAGTGGGGTTTGGAGCTGTTGGGGTCATCCAGGGATGGGAGCCCTCTCCAGGTCCCACCTCACACTGCCAGCTGGGCTCAGCGGGATGCTCTCCCCAGCCTGGCTCACCTATCAGCGAATTCCTGGGGGTCCTGCCGGAAGGCCTGGCAGAGCTCCTTGTCGGAGGGCTGGAGGTAGCGGGGCAGCGCCTGGGGCGGGTGCCGGAGCGCGGCCAGGCACAGCTTTCGCTCCAGGCCCTGGTGGGTGCAGCACTCGGCCGTGCCGGGATGCGCCGGGAAGGGCGAGTCTGCTCTGCACGACTTGATCGCCAGCGCCGTGGACTGCAGGAGGGAGAGGAGGTTATGGCCACCCCATCCCATCCCACCCCATCCCATCCCAGCTCCGGTTTGGGGTCCATCACCCATTTCTGGTCAGTCTCACCCCATCATCGTAGCAGGAGGGCTCAGCCCCATCGGCGCAGCACTTCTCGGCCAGGGAGACGAGTTCCCGGACGAGGTGGCCGATCTCCTCAAAGGTGCCATTGGAATATTTCCGGCTGCTGGCAATGATGGTCCTGGGAGCAAGGACAGGGACAGCCAGGTGAGCCTTTATCTCCGATCAGAACTCATGGTTCAGCACCGTTCTGCCTAAGTGGGTTTTACAGTGCTGGCTGTGGTACTGTGAGAAATAACAGCATATTCCCTGGAAAACAGCCAGGAATGAACTGGAACAGCTCCCAGGATGGTGGCTGCCACTACAGGGGACTATGTGTCAGCTCTGCTAGAATTCTTAATTATTTAGGTGCTTAATTGGTTTTGAGGAATTCAACAATGAATCAAACTTTTCTCCTGCTAAAAGCAATCGGAGTCCAGGGGTTGATTTGCATCTCCCCTTTTTGGTGAATTGAATCCATCTTCCCTTTCCCAAGATTTCTATTGACTGTTTTCTGTTCTTGGCTCAGGTGTCAAGCACCCTGAGAGGGCACCGGCAGCAGGAGGTACCTACAGGGTTCGGAAGTTCTCCTTTCCCAGAATCCTGTACTCCTTGCAGACTTTCTCCCGGAGATAAGCTTTCCCTGAAAGTGCAGGAGAAGGAGGAATTGTGAGTGGGGGACAAGGAATGCTCTGCCACCACAGAACATGCTGCTCTATCCACTTGAGGTTTGTTAATTTTTTCACTCCATTGCTTCTTTTTCCAAGTAGGGTTTGGTGGTCCCTGGGGAGATGTTGGCACAGCTGTTCTTGGAGAAGCATCCCTGGTATCCAGGCTGCTGCTCCAGCTCTGCAGCCAGGGAAAGGGGCAGGGAGAAAACCCTCTCTGGAGCTGGGAGAGCCACAGCTAAATCATGGCAGTTTTTGAGTATGGAATATGTGGGGTTGGTTTTTCTGCCAGGGCTGGGAGCTCGGGGGCCAGGTCCACAGAGCAGCCAGCAGTGAAAACATTCCCAGCAGTGTTGTCATCCCTGGAAAAATGTGATCGATCTGTTACAGATTCTGTGGGGTCAGACTTTGGCACCAGCAGGGCAAACACTGATACCAGCGCTTCCTGGGATTACAGTGTGGGGCAGGGTCACCTCCACAAAACCCAGGGCCTGGGCCGTGACCCTGAGGTGGGAATGGAAGGGGTAGGGAAGGCAGGGGGTTGCCAAAAGAGGGGCAGCCATGGAACAGGGAGGTCTCTCTCCTGGCAGGAACATCGGCTGTCGGTCCCAACTTGTGGAGTTTCTGTTCACTTCTATAAAGCCGCGTGGGAGAGGTAAGCTGTAGGTGTTTTTTTGGCAGGTGGGTGATTCCCTGTGGAGCTGAGAAGGCAGTAAGGGTGGCAGAGCATTGTTTCCATCGAGGGATGAGTTTTACATCGCGGGGGAGTTTATAGTTTTTTGTCAGGGGGTCAGGAAATCCCGTTCTCCTTCAGAAACAGCAGGAGCTGATCCCTGCAGCTGTGTCTCCCCCTCCCTCCTCTTGCAGCATCGTCCCAGAGTGGCATCCTGGACACCAAACCATCATCCACCCCTTCCCTTTCCTCTCTGGTCCTGCCCAGCAGCTTGGCTGCCGCCTGGGATGGGGGAGGCCACTGAAAACCACCGGAACAGCCCCGTGCCCCTCATCCCAGGGGCCAGCAGAGCACCAGGATCACAGCCTTACCTCGGTGCATCGCGTCTGCAGCGGCCAGGAGCAGCAGCAGCAGGGCCAGAGCTGCCCTCATGTTGGAGCTGGCTCCTCTCCTCCTGCCGGGAAGCGGCACCGGGAGTCCCTTCCCGGCGTTTTTATGGAGGCAGTGTCTGCAGCTGGGAGAATCATTAATCCCAGAGGGCACGCATCCTTGGCCTGCTGCCTGGGGCCTGGGTGCCAGCCCCTCAGAAACCCAACTGGCTTAAATCATTAACTTGGGAAAACAGGGATGGGTGGCCATGAAACCTCAGGATCTGTGAAGGATGCTGGGAGGATGCAGGGTCTCATTCCAGGGCAGCTTTCCCTTTGTCCCTAGAAAAATTAAAACATGCCATAATCTTCTAGGGCCCTAAGATAAGCCTAGGGAGAGAAAATCCAGCTCGGCGATCTTGACTGGTCCTGCCTGGGAAATCGATGGGAGGGAAGCAAGTAGGGAGGGGTGGAGATCCAACTGCTGGCCCCCAAATCTGCTCAGCCTCCCCATGCACTCTGCCCTTCCCCTGAGCCCAGGTGTTCCCTCTCAGACCACATCCCCTAGGATGAGCACAGATGTGGTTTTTATGGAAGAACCCAGCTTTTTCTCCCAGTGGTCTGCACTGAGAGTGAGTTGCCGCGTGGGACCAAATCCTGCCGATGCAGGAGATCACAATGTCCCGTTCTTGATGGTGCGAATAAATAATTGGGAACTCATGGAATGGGCTCCTCTCCTGGATGAACTGTTCCTGTCATGAATTCACGTCACGGCCGAGGGTGGGGGGCAGTGCCCACAGCGGCTCTCGGGGCTGGGGGAGGCCGGGGCAGCCCCCCGGGAAACCGGTGCCGGTCCGAGCCCCCGGGCCGCGCCCGGTCCTGGCCGCGGTTCCGCGTCTGCACCGGGGAATCCCCGCGATCGCCCCCGTCCGGGCTCAGGAGGGGCAGCGCCGGACTCGGTCCCAGCGCCCGTCCCGGAGCGGCTCCTCCCGCCCGCGGGGACCCCGGGCCCGGTACCGATCCCGGTCCCGATCCGATCCTCCCGACGGGGCAGAGGTGGAACCGCCCGGGACCACTGGCAGATCCCCGCAGCGCTCTGTCCCGCAGCCCGGGACACCCCGACACCGGCAGGGCCCGGTCCGTACCGGGGACACCGCGACACCGGCAGCGCGCTGCGCTCCGAGCGGTCCCCGCCGGGAGCAGCCCCCGGGCCGGGGCTCGCCCAGCGCCGAGCGAGGGTCCCGAGCGAGGGTCCCGGGACAGCGGGACCGGGAGCGGCGCCAAGAACGGGCGGGACACGGGGCGAGACCGACACAAGTGTGAGGGGCGGTACAGATTGCCGGGACGAGCGCTGCTGGGATCTGCCGGGGGTCCCGGGCGGTGCCGCCTCTGCCCCGTCGGGAGGATCGGATCGGGACCGGGGTCGGGATCGGGATCTGGACCGGGATTGGGACCGGGACCGGGACCCCGCAGGGCGCCCTCTGGCGGACACGGATCGCGGCGCGAGCGCGGCGCCCCCGCGTGGCCACGGGACGGCGGTGCAGGGGGCGGGGCCGGCACAGGTGTGAGGGGCGGGGCCACAGAGTGCGGGGCGGGGCCACAGAGTGCGGGGCGAGGCCACGGGGCGCGTGCGCGGCGCGGGACAACAGAGCGCGTGCGCGGCGCGAGGCCGGCACAGGTGTGAGCAGGGCAGGGCCGCAGGTGCGCGGGGCTCCAGCGCGGCTGCGCGGGGCGGGACCGAGGGCATTTAAACCCCGGAAGCGGCCGGGGTGCCATTTTCTCCCAGCGCTCGGAGGTGGCGGCTGCGGCAGGTCCGGGCTCCCTCTGTGGGGGCAGGTGAGGCTCTTCTCTCTCTCCTTCTGTCCTTTTCTGTCCTTCTCTTTGCTTCTCTTTCCTCTGTCTTCTCTCTGTTTCCCTCTCCTTCACTTTGCTTGTCTGTCCTTCTGCCTTTCTCCCCCTCCTCCCTTCCCTTTCTCCCGTCCTTCCCCAAACCGCCTCCCCTCCCTGCCCCACTCCGCACCCCAGCCACCTCCACCCCTCCTTCCTGCCCCGTTCTTCCCCCTACCCGACCCCCGCTCTGTTACCCCTCTGCCCCTCCAGCCTCCCCCTTTCTCCCCCTCGTCCTTTCATCCTCCCTGCCGATCCCGACCCTGCCTCCCGTTATCCTCCCGTCCATCTGCCCTGTGCCCCCTCTGCCCTCCCTGTGCCCCCCTATTGCCCCTGTCTCTGCCGTATCTCGCCTCTCTGTCTTATCTTGTCTGTCTCTCTCTTATTCGGTTATCTCTCTTTCATCCGCTTATCTCTCACTCATCCGCTTATCTCTCACTCATCCGCTTATCTCTCACTCATCCCCTTATCTCTCTCTCCCGTGTCTTGCCCCTCTTATCCCCCGTATCTGTCCCTTGTCCCTCCTCTCTGTCCCCTGTCCCTGTTCCCCGCAGCCGCGGGGTTCGGGGTGCCGGATAATAAAGGCCAGAGAGCCCCGAGCCGGCGCCCCTCGCGGGATCCCCCCACGGGGCCGGAACCGCTCTGCGGGTCCCCCCACACACAACACTGCCCCACACTGCCGGGGGTCCGGCTGTCCGCACATCACACTGGGGGGCGGGGGGCTTGGGGTGGGGGGTTTGGGGTGGGCCCCCTCACTAGGAGGGGGTCCCGGGGGGGTGGGGGGGTTTAGGAGGGGCCCCCTCACTAGGAGGGGGTCCCGGGGGGGTGGGGGGGGGGTTTAGGAGGGGCCCCCTCACTAGGAGGGGGTCCCGGGGGGGGGGGGTGGGAGGGGCCCCCTCCGGGGGAGGGGCCCCTGGGGAGGGGCGGGGGGCGGGGCCCCCTCCGGGGGGAGGGGGCGGGGTGGGAGGGGTTGGGGGGGTCAATCCCCCCTGGCCCCTCCCACCCCGGCCCCTCCCCCCGGAGGGGATCCGCCCCCTGAGCCCCTCCCCAGGACCCCCTGCCCCGGACGGGGTCCCGGGGGGGAGGGAGGGGTGGGTGGGGCGGGAAGCAGAGGGGGTCACGTCACTCTGAACCGTAATTTTATTTTTGTACAAAGAAGCGCAGTTCCCCCCTTCCTGACCCCCCCCCCCTCCCTCCCCCCCGGGGCCCCGTCCGGGGCAGGGGGTCCTGGGGAGGGGCTCAGGGGGCGGATCCCCTCCGGGGGGAGGGGCCGGGGTGGGAGGGGCCAGGGGGGATTGACCCCCCCAACCCCTCCCACCCCGCCCCCTCCCCCCGGAGGGGGCCCCGCCCCCCGCCCCTCCCCAGGGGCCCCTCCCCCGGAGGGGGCCCCTCCCACCCCCCCCCCCGGGACCCCCTCCTAGTGAGGGGGCCCCTCCTAAACCCCCCCCCACCCCCCCGGGACCCCCTCCTAGTGAGGGGGCCCCTCCTAAACCCCCCCCCACCCCCCCGGGACCCCCTCCTAGTGAGGGGGCCCCTCCTAAACCCCCCCACCCCCACCCGGGACCCCCTCCTAGTGAGGGGGCCCACCCCAAACCCCCCACCCCAAACCCCCCAGCCCGCCCCCCGCCCCCCAGTGTGATGTGCGGACAGCCGGACCCCCGGCAGTGTGGGGCAGTGTTGTGTGTGGGGGGACCCGCAGAGCGGCTCCGGCCCCGTGGGGGGATCCCGCGAGGGGCGCCGGCTCGGGGCTCTCTGGCCTTTATTATCCGGCACCCCGAACCCCGCGGCTGCGGGGGAACAAAGGGACAGGCGACAGAGAGGAGGGACAAGGGACAGATACGGGGGAAAAGAGAGAGATAGGAGTAGAGAGGAGAGAGAGGCAAGATAAGGGAGAGATAGCGGTATAAGGGAGGGATAAGGGAAATAAGGGGGGATAAGCGGGACAGGGAGGATGAGAGGGGACATAGAGGAGCAGGAGGGGAGAATAAGGGGAGGCAGGGTCGGGATGGGCAGGGAGGATGGAGGGAAAATGAGAAGGAAGAGTAGAAACAGGAATCAGGGTTTGTTGGGGAGGAGAGGGGTACAGGAGGGGTCTGGGTATGGGGTAGAGAGGTGTAGGTAGGAGAGGTAGAGGTGGAATAGAGGGGGGCTCGGGTTGGATAACAGCGGGGGAGGGAAGGAAAGAACGAAGGACAGAAAGGAGTGGGGAGTCGAGGTGCACAGAGGTGTAGGGAGAGGAGGAAATAAGGAACTAGCGGGGAGAGCGGTAAGGCGTAGGAGGAGGAGAAAAGAGGGACAGAGAGAACCTCACCTGGGCTCCGCCGAGGGAGCCCGGACCGGCCGCAGCCGCCACCTCCGAGCGCTGGGAGAAAATGGCGCCCCCGGCCGCTTCCGGGGTTTAAATACCCTCGGTCCCGCCCCGCGCAGCCGCGCTGGAGCCCCGCGCACCTGCGGCCCTGCCCTGCTCACACCTGTGCCGGCCTCGCGCTGCGCACGCGCTCTGTTGTCCCGCTCCGCGCACGCGCCCCGTGGCCTCGCCCCTCACACCTGTGCCGGCCCCGCCCCTCGTTGGCCCCGCCCCCTGCACCGCCGTCCCGGGGCCACGCGGGGGCGCCGCGCTCGTGCTGCGCTCCGCGTCCGCCAGAGGGCGCCCTGCGTGGTCCCGGTCCCGGTCCCGATCCAGATCCAGATCCCGATCCCGATCCCGATCCTCCCGACGGGGCAGAGGCGGCACCGCCCGGGACCCCCGGCAGATCCCAGCAGCGCTCGGCCCCGCACTCTGTGCCCGCCCCTCACACTTGTGTCGGTCTCGCCCCGTGTCCCGCCCGTTCTTGGCACCGCTCCCGGTACCGCTGTCCCGGGGCCATCACCCGGGACCCTCGCTCCGCCCCCCAGGGCCAGCCCCACCCTCCCCAGTCTGGGGTCTGTCCTGAGCCCCAAAACGCGGGATTTGGGCTCTCTGATCAAAGCCTTACACTGCCTGGACGCGCCTCCTTTGGCACGCCCCAGACAGGCCCGGAGTCTCTTACACAGCCCTAAGTCTGCACGGATGGGGCTGGTTCCACGTGTCAAAACTTGGAGATCCGCGCCCCCCCCCCACTCCCCCCCAAAAAATAAAAATGCACACAAAAAAAGCGCATTATCTATTTATTTCAGGACCCCAAATCGGGCCGAATGAGCCTGGCGCCCGCAGACACGGGAGCCGGTGTCCGTTTCTCAAGCACGAACACGCAGCGCCCTCTCTGAGCCCGGAACACGGGGCTCCCTCTCCCTTTCCAGGTGCGCGGCTCAGCCGAGCGCTTTCCCAACCCCCTTTCCCCACCTGGGCCGGCCCCGCCCCTCCCTGTGCTCCCGCTGTTCCCGTTGCTCCCGGTGTTCCCGGTGTTCCCGGTGCTCCCGGGGCGGCGGGCGGAGCGCTCGGGGCCGGGCGGTGCCCCCGGAGCTCCGCCCCGCGCAGGCGCCGCTGGCCGCGGCCATGGCGGAGAAGGCGCAGAAGAGGTGAGTCCCGATCCCCCCGATCGCTCCCCCACCCCTCCCACAGCCACCCCGGGACGCGGCCTCCCCTCCCCGCACCCCCGCCCGGTGTCCGTGACCCCCCCCGTGACCGCCCCGTCGCTCCCCGCAGCGTGAAGATCGCGCCGGGAGCCGTGGTGTGCGTGGAGAGCGAGATCCGCGGGGACGTGACCATCGGTAAGGCCCCGTGCCCCGCCCCGGGGCTGTGCCCCCGCCGGGATGGGGCGGGGGTGACGCCGGGCTGTCCCCGCAGGGCCCAGGACCGTGATCCATCCCAAGGCCCGCATCATCGCCGAGGCGGGGCCCATCGTCATCGGAGAAGGGAACCTGATCGAGGAGCAGGCACTCATCATCAACGGGTCTGTCGGACACGGCTTAAAACCTTGCGGGGGTAGAGTTTATTAAAGAAAAAATCACCTAGGTTTGTGCTTTTGTGTACACGTGTGGCACTATGGCTTGGGGAGCAGCCACAGAATCACAGAATCATCAAATGTTAAATGTTTGAAGGGACACCTTCCAAGCCCTGTCGAACCTGGCCTTGAACATGTCCAGGGTTGGGGCACCCTGGGCAGCATATTCCAGGATCTCACCCCCATCACAGTAAAGATTTTCTTACATAAATCCTACCTAATTTCCCCTCTTTAAATCTGTGCCCATTACTCCTTGTTCTGTCGCTCCAGTTCCTGACAGAGTCCCTCTCCAGCTTCTGTGTAGGCCCCCTTTAGATGTTGGATGGTTGCTAAGTTCCCCTTCTAAATAGCAGAAGAATCCTCATCCCTAAGCAGTCTCGAAATTCTGGCAGTGCTGCTCAGTTGAGTGGGGTATCTGTGGCTTCAGTTTGTCACAAAGTTGAGCTGCCGCACACAACACTGCCATTGTCATCTCAGGCATGGAAATCTGTTCGTCCTTCTTGCAGATACCCAGAAAATATCACCCCAGAGAGTGAGGATGTGGAGCCCAAGCCCATGGTCATTGGCACCAACAATGTTTTTGAGGTCGGGTGCTGTATCCTTGCCGTGCAGTGACAAACCATCCGGCACACTGTGCTGCTGCATCCCTCCGGGGGAAGCATCTGTGGGTTCAAATAGCCCAGGGCTGGGTGGTGGTTTCAAATTGGCAGCAGGGTTTTTCACCTGCTGGAAAAAAAGCCAAGTATTTTAGTTTTACTTAACACAGACCCGTAGATTCCCAAGCGATGAAGGTGGGAGACAACAACGTCATTGAATCCAAAGGTAATTCTGGCTCGGCGCCTTTGGCCCTGCTGCTGTGAATGCTGTGGGCACCACGCTCACAGGGATTCCTCTCTCCCCCTCTCCCTGCCAGCGTTTGTTGGCAGGAACGTGATCCTGACGAGCGGCTGCATCATCGGGGCCTGCTGCAACGTGAACACGTACGAGGTGATCCCGGAGAACACCGTCATCTACGGGGCCGACTGCCTGCGGCGCGTGCAGACCGAGCGCCCTCAGGTGCGTGTGTGACACCGGGGGACACCGGCACCCCCTGCCCCCCACCCCGAGGGCTGCTCCCTCACCTCCCCCGCCTCCCTTTCCAGCCCCAGACGCTGCAGCTGGATTTCCTGATGAAGATCCTGCCCAACTACCACCACCTGAAGAAGACCATGAAGGCCTCGTCCACCCCTGTCAAGAGCTGAGCACGCACCTCGTGTTTGCAGTGCCTGGCTGGGTGTTTGGTCCTGGGAAGCACTGCACACTCCAGGAAGCATCCAGTCTCCACATCCTTCATTCCATCAAACGATTCCTTGCTTGCTTGTGTAATTTATTTATCTTCCACCGGGAATCTCGGACCTGTTTTGGGTCTGTTGTCTGTCACGCGTTAACTCTGTTGTCCGTGCTTTGTTTTGGGAATAAAACATTCCCTGTTTGCCCTTTGAGTGTGCCAGCTCCGCCGTCGCGCCGGCAGAGGGCGGTGTGACCCCGCTCCTGGGGGTCCCGGCCCCGCATCCCGAATCCATTGGGGTGGGAAAGGCTCCGCGCACCCGCTGCCACTCTCTGCCCCTTCCCCCGAAAGCTGCTCCTGCTCGGATTCCCTCCCAGAGGACCCAGAGCGGAGCTGGACCTGGTCCACTTGTTCCGCTGGAGCCTCGGGGCTCACCACACTTGCCAGCTGTGCCCCCAGAGTCTCCAGATGTTCACAACATCCCCTGCTATCCCTGTGTGACACTGTCCAGCGTTGTGTCCCAACACAGATGGACATCGGTGCAGCAGAAATTCCTGTGAAAGAGGGAAATTGAGGGGAGAATCAGCAACTACCACAGAGGAACTCCAATTTTTGTGGGACATGGGGCTTTGGGTTGGGACTGGAGGTTTCAAGGCAAGGAAGCAAATTGGATTTTCTCCCCAGGTTCAGTTTCACAGCTATAAAAAATCCAAACCTCCCCTTTTCCCGGTTTGTGATTCCAACCTGGCTTCCAGCGCTGCTGGGGAACTGCAGCTCTTCCCCAGAGCTGAGTCCAAATAAGGGTTGTGAATATTGTCCCGCCCGCTGTCTCTCCAGAGCTTTTTGTGGAGATGCCTATGGAGATAAAAAACAAAGAGAGATAAAACACATCTCTAAATTTTCCCCTTGCTCAAAATCTACCCCAAAAACCAGAGGCTCCAGGAGATTTGGGCGACTAGAGCAGTCCCTGTGCTCTGGATTCCCTCTGGGGGGTCAGCTGCCCTTGTAGCCAGACACTTCCCGCTCCCCCAAATCCAGCTCATTTCCACCTCCCTCCTGGCACGAGAGGTTCTGCCCTGTGAATCGCTGCTGCGAGGAGGCTGCAAACCTGTGGGTGGCCGGGCTGTGTGCCCTGGGCAGCCGGCAGGACAGGCGGGCAGCTCCCCCGGGTCTGTTTTGCCCGGTGAGGCGCACAAAGGCAGGCGGTGACCTTAAACGCCCGTTGGGAACGAGCCCTGGGCCATGGCAGGATGTCCTCGGCGTCACCTCCGGCCCTGAGCATTGTCGCAGGCAGCACCTGCTCTGGACACAGCTGCTGGTCCCCACCCCGAGGGTCTCTGTCATGCAGCCCTGCGGGACCCCAGCCTCCTCCGTGGGGCTGTGCAGCCTGGAACGGCCCAGCAGTGAGCTCTGCAATGAAGTGTGCATGACGCCAGGCCCAGCACAGCCTCAGCAAAGGCCTGGCCTAAGCAGGAAGCCTAAATGTAGTTCCCGGGGCAGGGAGGGAGGGATTGAGCCCCCAGGTGGGGCTGGTTGGGCTGATGAGCCCCCCCCCCCAGGTCCTTCCACTGCCGCCAGCCCTGTGTCGGGTGTCCCCAGCACTGTCCCCTCCTCTGCCCCACAGCCCTGATGTATTCATATTCCTGGGACTGAATGCCCCACGCCCAACCCATGTCCCTAGCCTGGAGTCCTGTATCCTTAACCTTGTGTCCTGCGCCCTCAGCCTATGTCCCGTGTCCCCAGAACTGCGTCCCCTCTGCCCAGCCCTGTCCTACACCCCCCAGCCTGTATCCCACGTCTCTGACACTGTGCCCATCTCCCCGATCTTGTGCCCCGTGCCTCCAGCCTTGTATCCGGTATCCCCAACTCCATGTCCTAGACTGTGCTCTGTCTCCAGTACTGTCCTGTATTCCCAACACTGTGTCCTGTGCCCCGAGCTTTCTGTCCTGCGGCCCCAGCCTTGTGTCTTATATTCCCGGCACCGTGTCCCATGTCCCTGTGTGCCGCGTTCCCAACCCCGCACCACGCGTCCCGTCTCCCACCTCCCTCAGCCCCGGCCGGGCGCTCCTCCATCCCCCCGCGCCCCGCTCCGTCCCCGCCGCTCCGCCGCTCCGCCGCGCCCCCGCCCCGTCCCTCCCCGGCCGCGCCGCCCCGCCCCGGCCCCCCCGCCGCCGCCGGGACCAGCCCCCAGCACCGCCCGCCCGGACGCGGCTGCCGCCGGCGGGACGAGGAGCCTGGCCGGTCGCACCATGACCAGCGTCCCCGCCGACAGGGAGGGCGGCCCCGCCGACACCAGCCTGCCCGAGGAGGAGGTACCGGGGGATCACACACGGGGGATTTGGGATCCGGCTTTCCCGTTCCTCCCGCCCCGATCCCCGGGAACTGCGCTCCGCGGGTGCCAGCGCACCCACGCGGGATGGGGGGTCCGTGCCGGGGGGGTCCCGTCGGCTTCCGCGGCTCCGGTACCCGGGGTTGCTGCAGGGGCGACAGGGACGAGCGGCGGGAGCGCATTCCCGCTCGCCGGGACGCTCCCATTCACCGCCCGCATCCCCCTGGGGCTCCCCGCAAACGCCCCTCCGCCTCGCCGGAGGGAACCTGCGGGCGTGGGGAGACACGGATCTGCCCGGGGGGCGTGGGGGATAAACCGGGCTCCCCCCGGACCCCGCTGCCGGTGCCTGGTGCTGCCGGTGCATCCAGCGGCCGCGCATCTCTTTCCCATGGGTCTTACCCCAAAAATGTCCGAAACGCTCCCATCCCCACGGGAGACCAACCCCGCACCCCGCCACGGTGAGAGCTGGTTTTCTTCATTCCAGCCAGAAAGTTCCTGGTTTTGCCCGTGACCTTGAGATGGGAATTTGGACTTTGTGAGTGTGAGAGCGGGAAGATTGCTATCTGAGATCTCTTCCTCCTCTCCCTCCTCCCGGCTGCCTCCCTGGTTGGTGGCCAGCGCTGGGATCAATCACTGCAGCTCCAGCGCCCGCTGTCGCCTGCCTTCAATTGCTTATTCCAGAGGTGGTTCTGGCTTCAAACTTCCCAAAGTTTCCTAAATAGCGGGGAGTTTTTTCCGCGGGGTGTGTGGGAGATGATGCTGCGGCCGTGGCTCTGTTGGGCATGGCAGTGGGTGACATCCATGGAGGCCTGTTGCCTCTTCCAAAAGCACGGCCTGTACCATAAAAGCTGCCAAAGGGCAGCCCTCGCTCTGCTCCTGGTGGGATCCGGAGGGCCTGGAGCTGGCTGTTGCACTGCTGCTCCTTGGGGACCCCCATGCCTGGTGATGCTGGACAAGGGGAACAGCCGGAGGGGACGGCTGGGAGGTGCCAGGGACGCTCACAGAGCCGCGGACACACGAGGAGGGCGATGCCCGCTCGGTGCCAGGCAGGTATTTGCCCTGCAGGACTTTTTCCAGCCCAGGCTGGAGGAGCCGGTGCTGTCTATTTGCTCAAGCACGGGCAAGGGGGTTGCCCAGCTACTGTGCCTCACCTCCCCCATCCCAGGGCTTGCCTTCCCTCAGAAAAGAGGGAGAAGCAGCTCCCATCCCGGGAAGGTCAATCGGGGTGCTGCCAGCTGGGGAAAGCCCCCACTTCGTCCCCGCTCCTCCTGCCTGCTCCTGGCACCCCGGGTGGCCTCCCCGTCCCTCTCGTCCCTTCCCTCGGGAAGAACCCCCCCGTGCAGGGGAGCTGTGGGCCAGGGGCTTCCCCACGGAGGAGCCAGAACAATTTGGGAAGGCGTTCACGTCACTTTGGCCGGGCGAGAACGGCATGTAAAAGGCTCGGCGGAGGCCTTATTTGGTAGCGGAGTGGCTGCAGAGAGCCCGGCTCGTGGCCCTCGTCCCCATCCCGTGCCAGATCCCTCATCCCGGGGGAACCGTGCCATGGGGAGGGGACCCCAGGGATGGTTTCTAAGGGGAGCGTGCCCAGCGAGTGGATAAAACTTGCCCCCGCGACCCCTGTGTTGCATCCACCCGTGCTCCTGCTTCCTTTTCTCCTTGAAGCGTGGGGTCCAGAGGGTTTGGGAGCAAGCTCCAGGCGGGACAGGGACGTGTGTGACCCCCGCCTGATCCCGCCGCTCCTCCGCTCTGTTGCAATCCCCCATCTGCTCCCTTGGCTGCTCACTGCCTTTTCCTCTGCCGCTTCCTCGTTCCAGCCCCGGCAGCTCTGGACTCGCTTTTCCCCAAGGGCTGCTCCTCTCCTCCTCTCCTCCTGTCCTTCACCGGACGTGAGAGAACCGTGATTTTCCAGACAAGCGGCTACGGGTGGCGAGGCCGGGGATTTATCCCGGTCCTCCCGCATCCCCCCGGCGGAGGAGCCGGCATCCCTCGGCCTCAGCCTTGTTTATGTCGGGGAGTTTTGCGGGCTGAAGGCATGCGTACACACAGCCCGGGAATCTAAACCCAGCCGAGGAAGACGCTCCATTAGCCAAGAGACTATTTATGCCAGGACTAATCCCGGCGGGGCGGGAATGCACCCCGCCGCGGGGGAGGCAGCACCCCGCTTTGCCGGGAATGGGAGGGGAAGCCCTGCTCGCCCTGTTGCACGGCTCGATGGCAGCCCCGTGCCATCGCCCTCCCGCTCCCGCCGGGAGCCGGTGCCTCCCCGGCGGCGGGCAGCCAAGCGGATAATCGGCTGGTGGAGAATTAAAGCGAGCCCCGCTGGAAGGGGCGCACGGACAGACGAGGGACGGGAGCTGGGCTGAAGGAGGCGATTAAATACCTCGTGGATGAATCACCCGGACGCCTCCCGCTTCCCCACGGCCTGTTAACGTTTACCGGGGCTGGTTTGGGCAGGGCAGGGCAGGGCAGGGGACCGGGACCAGGACCATGCTGGCAGGGCACTGCCGCTGGAGCACCTGGCATCTGATGGGGGTCCAAGCCAAGAAAATTCCTCCCTGGTGCCTCCTTACCTTCAGGAGACAAACCTGGGTTGTGGCTTCATGTGAAGAGGAAGAGGAGGAGGGCTGCTGGAGCTCTGTCATGGATCTCTCCATGCTGGCGTCATCCTTGATCCATGCTCTGGAGACGCCAGTCACCTCCTGGCCCAGATCTTTGCCTCTCCTTGCATGTCCTCAGCCCTGGCCATCCCAGCAAATCTCCATGGACCTTTTCCAGAATCCTTTTAACTGGCCCAAGACGAGATGCAGGATTTCAGGAACAGCAGAACGGGATGGCAGGATGGAAAGGTGAAAGGGACAGGCCAGAAGTGGGATGGACATGATTTCCAAGGAAGAGAGTAGCAGAGATGAAGAGCAGACTTCCTGCAGGGAAAACAAAAACCAGGAGGGGACATACTATGAGTGAAACAACACAGGTAGGATCCAGCAGCCCTGGCAAATCTGGAAGCTGTGGGGTACAGCAGCAGGAGCTGAGGGGGACTGTGGAAAGGGACTTGGAGTGGTCCCATAGCTGCCATCTCCACGGAAGGAAGTCAAGGTGGTCACCTTTGAGCTCCTCCTGGAGCAAACACTCGCACTTCTGACTTTAAAAAAATCTTTGGTTTCACCCCAAATTTTAGGAAGAAGGAGAGATGGGGAAATGCTCCACCAAACAGAAACTGAAAGATGTTTGTACAACAGAACTGAAATTAAACAGCTCAGGCTGCCCAAAAAACCCGTGGGGTTTAGACTGGGGGAATCCCATGCTCCAGCGCCCTTTAATCCTTGCTCGAGAGCTGTCAGTCTGGCCCTGTCCCATGACATCCTTGAGAGCAGGCACCGTGCCTGATCCACCTCCCAGAAGCAGTAATTCTTCCTATGGAAGAACATATACATGCCTGCTGCCTGGCAATTTCTCTGATAAGGCTTTTTTTTTTTTGTCCTGCTTCAGGGAAAGATTTTTCCCTAGGAGTGTTTCTGGTAGAGGATGGGGACTGAATCCCTGGGATCTCTCAGCACAAAAAAATCACCTCGTGGGTCAAAATTTCCCTTCCATTTAAGGGCAGAAGTAATATTTCTGTCTAGAATCTTTCCCTTGGCAAAAGGATATCTGTCCAGTCTGCTGGGATTATGCCCAAGGATGCTCCCTTGCTTTGCCAGTCCCACCTGCCTGTTACCCAGGGAAGGGATACTGTTTATGTAGGACCTACTGAAACATCCCTGGGGCTGGGTGCACTTGTGGGGTGCAAATGGGGAGCACCCAGGAGCTCGTATCTACCCCCTGCCCTGGGCCCCAAAAACCCTTTTGGGGCTGGAATCCAGCTGGGGGATCCTTTGGAGCCCTTTTCCCTTTTGCCGCTGTATAATTTTACAGATTTAAACTTGGCCGACCCCCGTTTGAACTTGCAAAGAAAATAAAGTCATTAGAGAAGAGAAGCCCTTTCTCTGTGGGGCTGAATTTCGTAGGGTTCCTTGGGATCTTTCATCTCTGTGGCTTTGGGGATAAATGGTCTGGCAGGCTTGGACATGTACGTTTGGATTTCAGGGATGTGGCAAACTGGCAGCGGGTTCCCCCAGTCCCTCCCACCTGAGCTGTGGCCAATGTCCCTAGTGTTTCCTGAAGTTCCCCCAAGACAGGAAAGGAGAGGCAGAAGCCAGGGATGGCTCCAGGGATGAGGGAGGCAGGGGACACCGTACAGAGATGCTTGGCTTGCCTGGGACATAAACCCACCTGGAGGGTGGATGTGTCTGGAGAGCCGATTCCCTGGACAGCAGCCGTGCTCAAGAGGACCTGTCTGAAAGCAAGCATTTTTTACCCTAGGGAAGGAAAAGTTTGCTTTGTTTAGGCTGAACTTCATGGACACAAGGGAAGATCCTCCAGGTGAATCCCTCTCTAGCCCCTGCCAGGAGAAATTGAGGCAGTGTTTCCACTGGGGGTCTGGGCAGCATAGAACACTGTGGGATGCTCCATCGCTCCCTGGTCTCAGGAGAGAGGCAGAAAGCTGACAGGGGACCCCTAAAGTGCTTTGGGGGATGGTCCCAGTAGAGGGGACAGGCTTCTAGGCCGTGCCTGCCTGCAGCCCTGGCTCAGGAGGGGGTGAGCACATCTCCCTGATCTCATCCAGGCTTGATGCTGGTACCTGCAGGGATGATGATGGTGATGATAATGCTGGTACCCAGGATGGGTATCACCAGGGCTGTTGACACAAGGGCTGTGTGCAAACAGCTGAGTACCTTTTGTTATTTAATAGATATAGGTCAGCCAGAGGTTCTGTTCCACAAAGCAGGAATGTTTGCTGCTCCCAGGCTGGGAGATGGGAGAGATAGCTTATCTGCAAGAGAAAGAAGAAATGTCAGCAAAAGAATAGGCCTGGGCTGGCTGTTTCTGGCTGTTTCCCATGTCTCTTTCCCAGGGAATGGGGCAGGCAGGGTGCCTGGCCAAAATAATTAAATAAAATACACTGAGGTTTTCCCCTTCTCCAGCCCAGAGTGTTAGGATGAGATTTTGGGGTTTAGGATGAGGTTTAGTTCCCCACACTCTCTCAGTTATGAGCTGGTTGTAAAGCAAAACCATCCCAGCATGGGGTTGGCCCATCCCTGAGGAGCCCTACATCCCCCCTAGGGTGGAGGGAGCAGGATTTCAGCCAAACATCCCAGCTTTGAGGATACTGCACCATGACAAACATTAGATCCACCCAAAAGGATTAAAACCCCTTAAAAGGTGACTTTTACAAACCCGGGACAAACTGCTTAAATCCAGCCCCCTCTAAACCAAGGCCCTTCCTCCAGGAGGAAGAGTTGGTGTTTGCTTCTCCCAATCCTTAATGAGCTGCTGCAATTAAACTGAGACAATAGCCATTGTCTGTGGAGTCCGGGATGTGCTGGGGATGATGGGAGAAATCCTGTTTGCCAGACTGGAGTAGGAAGGTGCTGGGATTCTGTGAGCTTTTTATCCTGGAAAGCACTGGTGGGGTGAGGACAGGTCTCTGCTACCTTTCCATGGTGCCTTAGCAGCTTCCTCCATGGCCACATGAAGGATGGGGACACCCCTCCCAAAAATTCAGTGTCACTCAAGCATGGCTTAAGGCTTTTGTCTGCCCAGGAAGTTCCCCTTGGGCTGGCATTGTCCCTCTGGCTGTGGGAAGCGTGGGGTATCCCCAAGTTAGGAATGAGAGAGGGTCCCCAGGAACCTCCTTTCTTCTTTCCTAGGTGAGGACACTCTTTGTCAGTGGGCTGCCTCTGGACATCAAGCCCCGGGAACTTTACCTGCTCTTCAGACCCTTTAAGGTATCAAACTGGGGAGGGAAAGGGGGGCTGAAAGCATGGGGCTGGCCTCTGCCCCACTCCCAAACCACTTGCTGGGATCTGGGAACTCACTGAAGTCTAATTCAGTCAGTTTATTCAGTGATTATAATTTAATTGTGAGGATCTCCACCAACCACCCTTTTTAATCCTTTCCTTGCAGGGGTACGAAGGGTCTCTCATTAAACTCACCTCCAAGCAGGTAGGAGCTGCTCCAAACAGTGCAACTATCCCACCATTCCCTGGGGTGAGGGGCTTCCCTCTCAGCTCCCCAAGAACCTGACTGATGACTCCTGTCCTTCCTCCACAGCCCGTGGGCTTTGTCAGCTTCGACAGCCGCTCCGAGGCAGAGGCAGCGAAGAACGCGCTGAACGTGAGTGTGTCTGGCCCAGGCACTCCATTTCTCCATGTTCCCCTTGTTTCCCTGTCCCCAGATACTCCCTGAATTCCTCCATCCCAAGGATATGCACCTCCCATGCCAGCTGGCCCCATGGCATCCCCATCTGTCCAGACAAATCCTGTCACTGTTTCTCAGCTGCATCCTCCCTCCTGGGGGGCTGCATCGCTCTCACCTTTCTCAGGGCCATCCAGGACTTGACTCCTCAGGACTCGAGCTTTAGATACAAGTGAGAAACAGCATTCCCAGCCTCTCCTGTTATTCAGCAGGGAAAATCCCAGCTAAGCCTGCAAAAGAAAAAAGCAAATTTCACTTTATTTTAACAACTTGTGAAATTACCTGAAAATAGTCACAGGCAGAACTGTGTAGAGCTTGCTCTCTAATTCCACCCCCAGTTCTCCCTGCATTTTGGTCGGGGGTTGTTTTTTTGCTTGTCTTCATTTCCAATGTAAAACTTTTTTTTTTTGGCTCCGCTAATCCCTCTGGATAAGAGCTCGGCCTTGCGGGATGCCGACTGCCAAATATGGTGCCGATGCTAAAGATGCCGGAGGAATGTGAGCCGCCTCGGGGCCCGGCAAATTAGCTCATTTCAGGGCTGGAAGTTGAAAAAACCCATAAATAACGGGGAGTTATTTTTGCTGCGGGGCCGGCACGCGGCGGTGCTCGCCCACCCGCCGCGCCTCCTTCCCTCCTTCCTTCCCGCAGGGCATCCGCTTCGACCCCGAGATCCCCCAGACGCTGCGGCTGGAGTTTGCCAAGGCCAACACCAAGATGGCCAAGAACAAGCTGGTGGGCACCCCGAATCCCAGCACCCCTCTCCCCACCGCCGTACCTCAGTTCATCGCCCGGGAGCCCTGTGAGTACCCCTGCACTGCCAGCAGTGTAGGCACAGGGGCTGGAAGGAGCAGGGATGCTGTGAGGGGGTAGAAAAGGGGAATAAGGGGAATACCAGGTCCAGCTGGAAGTGTTGGTACCTGCTTGCTGCGTGGTGGCATGTGCTGGGAGATGCAAAGGCAGCTGCTGGTGCTGGAGAGGGCATGGGACAGGTGACAGGAGAGTCCTTGGTGATGTCCTGCCGTGAGTGCTCCGTGCCCCTTTCTGCTTCTGGAAGAGTTTCGCGCAGACACCGGCTCCTCACCTTGCTGTTGCACACAGGCATGAGCTGCATACTCTCCCCTGCTGAATCCCTGGGATTACTAAACCACATGGAGACAAGCCCAGCCCTGGCTCCCTGAGTGATGCCTCCAGCCCCATAGCTCTGTTGGCTTTGGGAGTCAGCTCTCAGCAGTGGCATCTCACACTTTTCTGGGCCAGCTCTGCTCCTGCCTCAAGGGGACAAGGAAGGATGCAGCAAGGGTCACAGCCCTGTGGTCACCATTAACTCTCCCTCTTCTTCTCTTGCAGATGAGCTCACAGTGCCTGCACTTTACCCCAGTAGCCCTGAAGTGTGGGGGCCGTACCCTCTGTACCCAGCGGAATTAGCACCTGCTCTACCTCCTCCTGCTTTCACCTATCCCGCTTCGCTGCACGCCCAGGTAATTCCGACCCATCTGCCTCCACCGCTCACCCTCCCGCCCACCCCAGACCCCCTTCCCCTCGGTGCTCACCGCACCACTAACTCTGCCCGGCTGACAGGCACTCACTCCCTGCTCCCTGAGATTTAGGGAAGGCTCCCAAACGGAGCTGAATGCTGGCAGGGGTCCTGTTTTTCCCCAGACACCTCTCTCTGCCTTCCTACTTTCGCTGGTACCTGTGGTGGGGCAGGTGGTGAGGAAGGAGGGATGTTCTCAGGGTCTGGACCATTCCCATCGCTCCTGGCACCGAACCACCCAGTGTGATATGAGGGCTGCAGAACTGCTGGCTGCCCCTGGAGCATTGCTGGGATGCTGTTCATGGGGTGTGAAGCCAAGCAGCTCTCACAGGGAGGAGAGGGAAGCGAAGCGCAAATGGAGGCTCCATCTTTTATTGACGAGGTGCTGCCTCATCACAAGCACTTTCTGCTGGTGGCCCCCGATGGCAGCGTGTGGCTGTTAAAAATTAACCATCCGCCCGGGAGAGGAGCAGGGGAGAGAGGAGAAGAAGTGGAAATGGCGGAGGAAAAGGATTCCTTTGCAGTGCCAGCCTTGCAGCATCATGGGGATGCTTGGAAAGGAACCCTGCCACAAGGGGGAAAGAACAGCTACCTCCTCAGCATCCATGCTGGACATCATCCTGGCTTTTGCTCCATCTTGCCAGCAGCAAGCTGGCTCCATCTCAAGTGATGAACAGGAGGTAACAAGCAAATAAATATCTGGAAATCAATTTGCCAGATAAACTGCATCCAAAAGGCTTTTGGCCTTGGCCCCACAGGATTGAGCCAGGTTATCCAAAGCCACCATCTACTGTGAGCTGGAGCATCCAGGGGCTGGTTTGAGCAGGAGGGTGAGGAAAAATGCTCAGTGTGCAAACCACGTGCAGCCTTTGGATGAAACTCCAGCTTTTTGGGCCCTGCTGTTCATAGGAAGAGCGTTGGTAAATATTATTGCAGCTATGTACTTGCCTTGTCAAATAACTGCTAACAGGCAGCACCTGCCCCGCTCAGGGAAGCACACAGCCAAGGAAACAGGCGTACGGAAGCTCAGAGGGTCCCTCGGGAAAACCCAGGCTGAGACCTGATGTTAGACAGAAACAATATTATCTGATGTGAAATGCCAGTGTGGTGGGGAGGGTGCTGGTGCCACCTTCTCATCCCCCTGTGCAGCTGCTGGTGGTGTGGAGACTGGTGCCACTATCCAAACTGGAGCTGCAGACAGCAGTGGGACCAGGAACTGCAGGATGGATGGTGGGGCTGGCTTGGAGTTATTTGGCATCTCATATTTTCCACCCTGTTTCAAGTGGGCTTTGCAGGAGCTAAGAAGGATGAGCCCACTCCTGCTCAGTGGGACCACGGTGCTGCTGTCCCAGCTCCATCCTGCTGGAAGCAGCGATGCCGGGGGCTGTGCTCAGCCTCAGTGTTACTGCTGGAATTGGAGCTGGGATGACTATACTGCCGGTGTTCCAATCTCCCTCCACCCTGTGCCTGGGGAAAGCCAGGAAAAGGGAGCCCAGAGGCAGCCTGCCCTTACCAGGGTGAGCAGCCACCCCCCTCTCACCTTGTGTCCCCCTTGTCTTGGCAGATGCGCTGGCTCCCTCCCTCCGAGGCTGGTTCTCAGGGCTGGAAGTCCCGTCAGTTCTGCTGAATGCCGGGTGAGTGCCACTGTCCTGCTCCCATCCTTCTGTCTGGCTGGGAACCATCTCCACCTTTACCCTGAGCTTCCCCCAGTCTCCAGCAGCTCAGGGTGTGTGGCCACTTTTCAGCAGACACCCGAAGTCCAGTTGCCTTCCTTGTCCCCAGAAAGGGATGTCCATGCCACAATTCATCCCAGGATGGAAAGGCACCATGCCAGAGGGGGGTGTTGTGATGGAAAAAGCAGCCCTGACACAATCACCTCATTAAACCTTAAGGAAGGAAAACTATCCAGGCAGCCTGGGGTGGTGGGGCTGCCAAAACAAGAAGCACAGCCTTACCGAGCACCGGGCTGCCCGGCAGGAGTGAGGGATGGATCTCATATTCCATCTGGGACCTCTTTGGATGGAAAAATCCTTGCAAGATATGCTCTGCAAATAACTTCAGCCTTTGTGGATAAACAAACAAAGGGAACTCAAATGGAAGAGGGAAAAGAGCCTTGGTGGACACTGAGCACTGTTTGCCCTGCAAGCTCAGCCTGGCTGGACCATCCTAGCTGGGAACTATCCCTGTTGGGAAGCCTCCTGCTTCCACACCCACCTGTGGAGAGCTGCCAGTGGATCCACAGCTCTGGCATCAGCTGCCCATGCTCACATGTGACTGCTCTGCCCATCTGCCTGGCATCTGCAGCCCTGTGCTGAGGCCACGAGGTCACTCAGCTGGGAGGGGAGGAGGCCCAGCCCTGGCTGCAGCCGGCCCCAGACTTGGATCCATGAAGAATTCTCCGGCTATTTTAAGCCCGGCAGATAAAAATAGGGAGTAGCGAGGCTTTGGGAACCAATGGTTCTTCCAAAATATGCAACATGCCAATCTTTCCAGATAAAATGTAAGCAGGAATGTATTTGGGAAGGGGAGAGGAACGAATCCCTTGAAAAAGGTCCATGAGCCCAAGTGCCACAGTGGGTGGCAAGGATGTAGGGTCAGGGACCTCCTGTTTCCCTTCCAAGCTCTTCCAGCTGGGAAGGGCACAGCCCACTGAGGGATTGGCTGAGGGCCTGGCTCTCCTGCCTGCATGTGTCTGGAGCCCATCATGGTGGGGTTAATCCCAGAATGAGGTTGGAAGAGACTCTGAGATCACCAAGCCCCATCTTTGGCCGAACTAAGCTGCCGACTGTGCCCTCAGGAAGTGCCGATTCCGGTCATTGAAATCACCCCTCCCACACTGACCTCAGTTCCCAGTGCCAGCGTCCCTCACTCTCTGCTGTGTCCTCCCCCAGGTCTCAGGTGTGTGATGGTGGCCTACCGTCAGTCTTGTGGGTATTAATGGAGTCTTCCGAGGTGGCTACTGGGTTGATGTGCTCTCCTCAGGACCTCAGTGTGCTGGTAAGGATGCGTCCCTGCGGGCTTGGCTGCTTTGGGAAGGGGGCACAGCAGTGAGGGAACAGGCCCTGAGGTTGGCAGGACCCTGGGGCTGCTCCAGCCACTGCCCTGCACAGCCATGGCTCTGTCATTCCCACCTTTATCACTGTTATCTGGGGTGAGAGTTTCCACAGCCAAGGAATGCCTCTCAGCTTTGAATTGCCCCCGCTAATCTCATCTCCGTCCTTGCTTCCTGCCTTGGATCAACAATCCAGAGACTGAATTCCTCTTAAGTGCAAAATGCAACTCAAACTTAACTCCCAGCTTCCCAGTTCAAACTCCAGGGACTGCAGCCAATAGGAGAAGCACAGTGGGATCAGTGGGGTTTTTGATGCCTGGGATGCTGTGGTCTCTCCCTGCAGGCATTTGCCACCTTGCCCTTTCCCTGCTAAACAACTGTCCTTAAAGCATGGTTCTGACACAAATTTCTCAAACAAGCCTCTCTCTCCCCTACCTTGCTTCCTTCCTTCCACGAAGGAGGAAAGATTAACCACAACCCGTTTTCCTCCATCACAGCTGCTCTTTTTTTTTAACACCTCTCTTTGTTGTTTCAGGCTTGAAAAAAACCTCACACAAGTTTGGATTCCTCCAAGACTTTCCCACAGCCTCTATCACACATCTGCTCTCCTAGAAGAAAAAAGAAAAACATACCTAGTAATAATATTTTCCTCTTTTACACTGTATATTTGTAAGGAAGAGTGTGTTACTCCTGAAAGCATGGTTTGACAGGCATTGTTGTAGTGTTTGAAAAGGCTTTTCAAATGGAACCATAGGAAAGCAGACTACAAAAAAAAAAAAAAAGGAAAAAAAAAAAACGAAGAGAAAGAAAAAAAAAGCCAAAACAAGAGCAAGTATTTTTGTACCAAAGCTCCTCAAGAGGACAATCTTACACTGGGTCGGACCACAGGTTTTGTGCTTGACTTCCAAGGTGTGTAAAGAAGAGTCTTATTATCCCTGGCCCCATCAGCTGCATGTCGAAGGCATGATGTTCACAACGCGAGGATGTCGACACACACCATGTGGGTTTGTAGGAATTGTGCTCCCTCTGGCACAGGAACTGTGCTCTGGCCGTGTTGTCTGCAGACACTACAGTATTATTGTTTTCTTCCCAGTTGCACCAAATGACAAGCAGGCAGGACAATCAGGAACTTTCTTCCCGTGTTTTTTTTTACTTTGGGGCTGTGTTCATAGCTGCTGTGCAAAGCTTCCGTGGGGTACAACAGCTCGGATCAGGGATGGGCAGACAGCCCACACATGTAGCAAGGTGACAATTTGCCTCCTCCTCCTCCTCCTCCTCCTGCCATGACTGCTCCAAGCTGTTACGGGCAACGTAAAACTGCTGTATGAAAAAATGTACCAACAAATCCTTGGTTTGCCAGCTTCCTCAAGGCTGGACATGAGTCCTGAGGGGCTTGCCGTTATGCTTAAGCGCTGGCCTGGCCTGGCCTGTGGTTTTAGTGCTGATGTTATGCTGGTCCAGCTGCTCCCTGTGTGGCATTCCCATGTTTCCATGTGCAAAGACGAGAAGGGAAGCTGCCAACATCCTTTACAGAGATAGAGTACCAGCAGAGAGACTGCTTGACATACTAGTTCTCCTTCTCCTCGCTCCAGGAGGAATTTGGAAAAAGAAGAGAGCAAACTGACCCAAAACGTCCATCAGGTTTTGATTTCTTGCAAAGGGAGGTGCAGAACTTCTCCTTCCATTGCCTTTCCCCCGTCTCCATTCTGGCTGCAGGGAACACCGAGCTCAGCTGCTGCCCAGGCCTCACCATAGCCAGTTTTTCCCAGCTGTTCGTGGCCTCATTAAACATCATCACCTTTTCCTTTCTTCTTCCTCTTGTCCTGTGGGTGGGCCAAAATAAGATGGCTGAGATTCTGGCCGTTGGGGTGGGACAGGGGGATGAAAAAATAGGGTTTTCCATGATCAGAAACTGTCCCATTGGGGTCTTCTGTAATAAACGGGCCTGATAGAAGTGGTGTGAGAAGAAATCAAATCCAAGACAAACCTCAGAGCGGCTCTAAAAGGAACGATACCAGCGTTCCCCAGTGACGGACTAACTCTTTTAGCAAACTATTTCCTGTACTTTGTCTCGTGGAGAGGAGAGAAGCTTCCACATTGTCTACTCTGCTTTTGGAAATATGTTTAAAGGTACTTTTCTATTGTAATTTTTTAAAAATAAAACCGGTGATTATTATAAGTTACGCGCAGAGCGTCGCTGTGTGCTGTGTATCTGGCTAGGAACACGGAGAAGGATCCCAACACACCCCTCAGGGCCTTGGAGAACATCAGCCTCCTTCCTCCCTCGGGAACAGCTCAAAGCACTGTGAGGCTCCTGGGTGATTTTTCACAGCAGATGCCATCGTCCTGTTTGGCTGTCTTGGATCTCTAGGAAAGCTCCAAAATCCAGGCTGGAAGGATCAGCAGGCTTTAAAGAAATGACTCCAAGTTTACAAAGATGTTATCAGTTAGTTTTTAAACCTACTAATCTTGGCAGGGAGCACAGGAGCTGGGATGCAATTTTCCATGAGCTCAGCCTCGGCTGAGGCAAACGTAACCTAGAGACGAAGGGCCAGATTAGCTCTGTATTTTTTTTAACACGCTGGGAATTTTGAAAAACTCGGGTTTGTAAGCCCAACCTAGAAATTCCTCCTCCTTTCTCTGCTCTGCTCCCACCCTGACAAATGTGAGCAGCACCCCCAGGAGCTTCAACCAACAGGTCAGGCTTCAAAAAAACAAGCTCCAGCTTAGCAAAGGCAGCCTGGAAAACGAGGTGTAAAGAACAGGATTAAAAAAGCTACAAGCTCCAGGGTGGAAGGAAGAGGCACGGCAGTTATTTGAAACCCCTGGCTGGCAGGGATGAGTTAAGCCCTTAATGTTGGATGTTAATCCCGCTGCGGCCACCGCCACCGCGAGTCACAGCTTTCACAGCTTTCCTTCCGAGCTGCATCCAGCGGAGAGGTTTGTTGGCAGGCAGGGGGAGGAAGGGAAGGGAGCCACAACACGCTGCTCAGCCCAAGAGCTGCTCTGAGCAGCAGCAACTGGCCAAAACCTCTGTCCCAGGCACCACTTTAAGAGACACACAGATGTTTTTGGGAGCGGATTCAGCAGCAAACATCCTCCAGCTGAGAGAGCCGTGAAACGTGCACACATCCTGGACTTTGCCTGGGCATTGCATCTGCTCCCAGATCTGCCCTGCGAAAGGAAGTGGGGCCTTGCCCAAAATATTTAACCTCTTGAACCATTTTTTTTCCCAGTTTCCCCCATTAGCCAGCCTGTTTGTGTCTCTGTGCTGATGAGCATTGCCCTCATCAGCGAGGGGCGGGAGCAGCGCTGCTCGCCTGACGTCCCCTTTGCCTGCGGTGACCTTTCCCCTGCGGCCGGGGGAACATTCCTTCCCTGTGACCATGGGGCACTTACAGGAAGGCCCAAGCTGCTGGCTGACACTGGAGAATTGCAAAACGGGATCAGGGACTCCCAGGCCAGTGCTGCCATCCGATACCAGGGATAAGTCCAGGGGGATATGAACAGGCAGAGCTAGAAAAACCAAAAGCAGGATTTTGCACTCTCATTGTTTCCGTTTTCCCAAGCCTTTTTTTTCCCATCCCCCTAGCACAAGGCTACGCTCAGGGAGGGGGGGGATGCAGGCAGCTCCTTCCTGTGCATCCCTGGACAGAGCTGGCTGACCAGCAGCAGGCCAGAAGCAGCTGCAAAGGCAGGGAACAGCCTGGCAGGGTCTAGGAGAAAAAACACAGCGCTGATTCCCCGTATCAGACAGACACAAGCGAACGGCAGCAAAAAGGGAACAAGGCGGGAAAAGGAGAGTCCTATCTCTCAGAGGATTTGGAGCAGATGGTCAGGCAGCAGCAGAAGGGACAGGGGATCCTGCTGCAGGAATGGAGATGCACCAGCCGGGCCAGGCAGAGCAAAGGGCAGACAGAGCCGGCGCCAAGGCCGGCAGCACCCGCAGCCCGGATGGGGCAGGGAGGAGGAGCAAGCCCAGCGCTGCTCCTGGGAAAGGGGGAGAAGGAGCACCAAGGCTGGGAGAGAAGAGACATGAGAGCACCAGAGCTTGGCCAGGCAGCTTTAAAGGCTGAGACACAGGCTGTGAGACAGCCTTTGTGAGGATAGTTGGGGCCTGGCACAGCGCTCAGCATGGATTTTTCCCTGATTCCTAAAGGGGAAATAGAGGTGTCACCCTGCAAGGGTCATTGCACTGCCTGAGAGCTGCCAAGTAAGGCTCTGCTCTCCCTGCCAGCATAAAAAAGGAGGACATTCCAACCCAGGGGGATGAGCTGTGTGCTGCAGATGTGATCTGCTCCGAGAGCCAGGCTCCAGCCAGCACCTGAACACTCCTACCTGCCTCACTCAGGGTAAAAACCAAGACGACAGTGGGGCTTAAAAAAGCAAAGCTGAGAAACACCATTAGCAGGTCCCTGAAATGCTGCCTCTAAAACACGGGGAAGTCAACCATTAGCAGAGTCTGGACTTCATCTCTGCAGTCTCCATAATTAATAACCAGCTCAGGAGGGAATAGAGAACACAACCAAACTGATGGAGGCAGGAAGAAACTGCACAAGTACTTCAGGCCTTGGATGCAAGCCCAGAAGTGCAGGTATATAGTCAAAAAATTAACTTAATGGCAGGACAGCCTCCTGCCTTAACCATCCTTTTCCCCTGCTGTGCCTGTACTCTGCTCAATGTCCAACCCACGAGGCCACGTGAATCCCAGCCACAGCAGTGCTGATGGGTTTTCAGAGTCATGGCTGTTTTTCCTGAGCTGTTGAGTAACACAGAGGCCACTGCAAGCCAAAGCAGCAGAAAGCAAGCTGGGGGAAACAAAAAACTGCTCTTAGAGCATGCCAAGAGGCATGGAAGGAACCAGGACTCAGACCCACAGGTGTGTATGGGTAGAAGGATGTGGCTGCAGGAGGTGTCTGATCCAACCTTCCTCTCACAACAGGACTTGCCACCAAGAGACCTGGGCAGCCTGGTCTTGTCTGGGCAATGCCTGAAGCCTCCATGGATGGAGACATCTCCCCACCAGCTGTTTTCTTCCTAATATCCAAGCCAAACTTCCCACATTCCCCTATTATGTCATCTGCCATAGCTGCCAAAAGCATTTGACCACATCATCCTCCTTACTGCCCTTCACATTGCAGTACCTTGTGACCAGATACACCCCAGCCACATGCTCAACACACTGAGCAGTCCCAGCTCCCCATGACTCCTCCAGCCCTCTGCCTCCAGCCCTGGGAGCTCCAAACAGTATCCCTGGGGATGGAGGGGCGATTCAGTTGAGTGGGACACAATGTCCAGGTGCTGAGCAGAGAGACAACTGCTTCCCTTGCCCTGCTGGCCCTTGCTGGAGCAGTGCAGGCTGCCATCACCTCATCTGGGAAGAGAACAGCTACAGCTATGCAATACCAGGGAGCCCTGCTGTGTCCAGGCAAGCCCTCTCTTCTGGGGAGATGCCAACCTTACTGATCTGCTTTGCAGAGCTGACAACACCAATACAGCCAGAACGGACCCACAGAGCCAAAGGACAGACCTGAGTGCCAGAGCAGAGCCGGGAGGAGAGCACATCCCAGAGCACCTCGTTTGCCAGATGCCTGACTTTGCCAGCAGAAGGAAGCCAGCACCAGCAGGCTGAGATCCAAGCTCTCTTCTCCCTGATGGCTGTCAGTGGTTAGCCTTGCCAGTCTAAACCGGCCAACACTCTACTGGACATCCTTCCCCTAGATCTTCCAGAGGCCCCCGAGGCTGTAACACACAAAGGAATTTGGGCCTGCTACATTAGCAACGACCGGAAAGTGAGCAACAAAGCTGGAAATAATGAGATGTCAGCACCACGGTTTGCTTCTAGTCATCTGCAGAGGCAGCCCCTCCTCCTCAGCAGGTAGTGGGAGCGAGGCCCTCCCTGGTGGCCCGGCACCGCCCGCCCGTGCTCATCGGAAGTGACAGCCCTCGTTGGCTGCAGCCACGTGCAGGGCCTCCAAACCCTTTCTTGGGCTCCCTCACCTCGCTCTCCTCCGCTTCCTAAAAGCCTGGAATGATCACCATGAATTATAGATCAGCGCTCGTACACATCGCCTTATGTCAGTTTTCTCATTCAACCATACACGATCCCGCTGTTTTCCATCCCCTTCCAGAGTGATCATCATAATGGAGGAGGAGGTGGAATAACTCTTCAGTTAGAGCAACTTTTAGGAGAGAAGTTAGTTAGTAGAGATCCGTGTTTAGGTGTGTGACACACCTGGGCTACTCAACTTGTCCCTTAAAAAAGGAAAACCTTGTCAGGATCAACCCACCAAATTCTGGAGGTGAGGGAACAGTGAGGGAACAGGAGCCTCAGGAGAGTGGAAGAAGCAGGGATAGGTAAAGATGGGTTTGCCAAATAACCTTCCTGAAATGCATGAGACCAATGCCACAGACCGTTTCCATCTGAAATATTCTATGTTCTCAGCCCAAGCACCCTCATCTTCCTGGTTTTCAGCAGATGCTTCCAGGGAAGGAGGAGAAATAATGGGATAATGGCCCAGAGCTGCCAGGACAGAAAATGATGCCTCTCAGCAGCCCTCTGCAGTGCCAGACTGAGGGAAGAAGGGCTTTGCCAAAGTAAGCAAGCTGAGGACATGGTGGTTTTGGCCACCGGGAGAGTCATTCTGCCAGACACAGAACACAAGACAACATTCCTGGAGGAATATTAAGGAGGTTTAAGCTTTTAACAGCTGAACTTCAGCAAAAAGCTTGATCAGGATAAAATGCTGTGAAGAGACTGAAGTGGCCTGGAATGGTACTGAAATGATTTCAGCAAACAGACTCATGCTCATATAGTCTGAGATGTTTTCTAGTTCCACCATTTGATTTCTAAGAGGTCTTGAGAAAAAAAGGAGCACTGGGAAACATCTTTGGGAAACAAAACCCAGCTCCTGAAGTCTACACAAAAGAGAGGAGCTCATGCTTTTTTTGACAGGCTTAGAAAATTGGGTCTGTTCACCCTGGAGAAAAGGAGGTTGTATGGAGACCTCACAGCCCCTTCCAGTATCTGGAGTGGCCCACAAGGAAGCCAGAGAAGGACTTTTCATCAGGGACTGTGTGACAGGACAAGAGGGAATGAGTACAAACTGAAAGAGGGGAAATTTAGCTTAGATATATGGAAGAAAGTCTTCCCTGTGAGAGTGCTGTGGCCCTGGCACAGATGACCCAGAGCTGTGGTTGCCCCATCCCTGGAGGTGTCCAAGGCTGGATTGGAGGGGGTTTGGAGCAACCTGATTAAGTAGAAGGTGTCTCTGCCCATGGAATGGGATGGGCTTTAAGGTCCCTTCCAACCCAAACCAGTCTGGGATTCTACGACTCTGTGCTTACTGTCTGAACTTGTTTTCTTCACTACTGCTTGTCTGTAGCCCATGACACCACCAGCAGGACAACGTGAGCTCCCCTTCAGCTGTTTTTCAGATTTTACCCTAAGAAGCTGCAAAACTTATTTATGCCCTTTCTGCTACTATTGCAGAGGGGAAGACATCCATCCAACAGTGAGGCAAAGCATCTAATTCAGTCTTTCCAACTGGATACCACCTGGACCCTTTTGTTCCTTTGAACACTGGAGCCTGACAAGGCCAATGCAGCACACAGAGCTCACAGTCACTTTCCCTTTCCTGCTCTCCTGTTTTTTGACCTAACATATTTTTAATCTTTCAAAGTGGCTGGAGGCATTTTCTTTAGACTCAGAATCTATTATCCTAATCACTTGAGCAGAGAAACAAAGCAGGTAGCCTACCTTACAGGCAGCTTTGGTTCACAGAGAAAGGGCAGTGTTATGTAAGATAACTGACAGGTTACTCCATGAGACTCCCCAAAGGCAGGAAAGGCAACTCAGAGCTCTGCTGTTGTCCAAGGACCACCACCAAAAAATCACTGCTCAGAATTGCAGCAGATGGAAGGCAACCTTTTTTCCCTTGAGTGAAGATGACAGAAGAGAGGTGAACAGTTTTGCAAGTGTGCTGTAGGTACTTAATGCAGAGCTGTAACAGAAAACTAAAAAGTGCCAAGAGGAATTGTTTATGCTGACCTGGAAGATACAGGAAAGAGAAAGAATTTCAAAACTATCTGGAGCAGCACGCTTTTATACATATATATATTTAAAAAGCATGAAATATATATTTATATAAAATAATAGAAGAAACCTAACAGCATTTGTCAGCTCCTTAAACAGGGCTGACATGTGCAATGCTGCAAGCACTGTGTGTTTCTCAGAAGAGCAGCCTTTAAAACCAGGAGGATAAACGCTGCACTTACAGAAGCACATTTCCCCAAGCTGACAGAACTTGTTCAGTGCCACAGCAACAAAGCCTCATTCTTCATCTGCTCACGTGTCTGCATCCAACGGCCTCTGCCTCGACCCCGGCTGCATCAAGCAAGACAACAGCCTGTGCTCAGGCAGCAGCGATCTGCTGCCGGTGGGGAGCTGCAGGCACCTCTTTTATCTTTGATCCTAACCCTGGACGAGCGGAGAAACAGCTCCTCTCCTGCAGCGCCATGAAAACAGGATCAGCATTGACCGACTCTGGTCCGGAACATAAAAATAAGTTATCAAGAGGACATGATTTGGCCACATTCCATGTAAGGCTGAGCTGCACAGAGCACCAGGCATCGACAGGGAGCTTGCATTTAAGGTGGTTCCTCCCCTCTCCCCGGCTGTCATTAAAAAGACAACATTTTCAGCCCAGAACAGTAAATCTCTGAGAGGATAAAAATATAGCAAAGATTCCTTTACCTTCATCAAAAGGAAAACTCAACAAGCACAAAAGTTGCCGATTCTCTCATTCTTTAAGGAAGCAACACTGGAAACCTGCATTGTAAATTTATTACTTAAAAGAAAAAAAAAACACTTTAATATTACACCGTCGTTTTATTTCCCTCCTGTGCACCGAGCAGAATGTGCAACACACTTGTACCCACAACAGTGAGGAGACATCACCAAGGGCAATTCCTAATCAACATTAGGAAGCTCTGGCTGCATCCCATCCCACAGCCTGCTGGGATTTTGGGAGAGGGGGTTTTCCGAGTTCGAGTCTCAGATAACACCCCTTTCAGTAAAGCTCAGTCCCATGGCAAAGAGGAAGCATACAAACCGTGGGTGTATTTGACTGTGAGAGAAACTTTGCCTGCAGTGATTTTAGGAAAAGGTTTCCCTGAAATAGGTAAAACAAATGCTGTATTCAATCCCACTAGAAAGCCCCCTGTAAGTAATTCCAGGTAAATACCCATTAAGCAATGTAAAAGCAGAGTTAAGCACTGAGCAGGAATTCCTGCATTACATGCTGAGCACCATTTATCACCCTATGCCAACAGGCAACTAGTGAAAACCTCTTACTCAAAGACACGTTTCCCATTAGCTAATTAAATTAACCTCTAAATTTAGTAGCTCATACTTGCTCTTAAACTGACCTGTTTCACCTCGGCAGTTGCTGGGGTGGGGGAAACACATCACATTATTATATACAGCCAGTCCTTCTGTGAGCAGACACCGAGCCCCAGCAGCACAAAGCCCATCTAGAAACGCGCGCTCGCTCCAGAACTGAACCGCTCACTGCTTGCCAGGAACCACATCAGAGTAATCTTTTAATACTCCAACCAAGTGGTCATTGTGAGTCTTAAACCGGCGTTTCTTCTGAGAAGCAGGTTTCTTCCTCCTCTGAATGGGAGCCTGCAAGAAGAAACAAACAGGAGTCAAAAGATCTGTGACATCTGACCTGACACCGCGCTAGTCACCACTGCTGCCAAAGATGAGCTCTGCCAGAACCAGGGGTGGGCAGGGAAGGGATGTGCTGGCTCCTGGAGAAGCAACAGCGTCCAATTCCAGTCCAGGCAGGGAGTTGACCCTGGGGACAGAACACAGCCACGGTATCCCAGGCACAGTAGTAAAGCTGGCATTCCTAACTGCAGCTACAGAAGCAGGTACGTGCCCCACAGCTCTATCCACAATCCCATCAGGATTCCAAAGCCGGTTAGCAGAAAAGTTAAACCCCCCCACCTTCCTCCCAAAACACTACTACTCTTGATGTATTGCACAGCTTCAAGCAGAAGCTTCCACTGTGGAGCTCTCGGGGACTCCTGGCGTTTGCCCTCTTTTGATGCTGCCCGGATTAGTTTCACTGGCTCCAACGAGTCATAAAAATCGCTGGCTGCTGGCTGCAGCACTTGGTTTTCCAGTTTTTAACACCGGTCACACTTCACCAAGCTCCACAAAGCTGTGCACAGGCTCACCAACACGTTTTGGAATGAACACTGCAGGATCTGGAAGTGGGGGGATTTCCCAGGAAGATCTATAATTTGTATCTCTTACTATTTTCTTTGGTCCGGTTTCTTGCATGGAAGAAATACCCTGTCGTTTCAGATACTCTTCTATCTTCTCCTCATCCATAGAATCCACAGGAATGCTCCTCCACAGCTTCTGAAACTCTGCAACGACAAACCCGGTTTTATATCCCAGTGAGCAAACCCTGGGCAAAGACCCCAGAGAGGGGGAAGGAGAGAGACTTGATTTCAAACACTGAAACATTCTGGCACGTCAGTCTGTCACCGCCAGCAGGCACTCACTCAGCACAGCCTTCACCCTCTCCAAACGCTGATGCACTGCCAAAACCACCCAAAACCTGAAAAGATGAAACCCCACCAACAAAACAACAACTAAACACCCTCAAGCTAAACTGCACTGCAGCATCAGGAGTACCCGGAGGCAACCTGTGCTTTTCATGTTCATTTGCTGCGAGTCTCTTTTTTGCCTGGAATCTCTAAAAGCTGTGCAGGCTGTGAATGAGTTTCACAGATCCTGATGAAGGGCAATCACTAACCACAAATGGCAACTTCATTTACACATCTTCAGCTGCCACTGACTTGGGAGACTTGTCATCCCATCGTCTAATTTACTGAAGGTTCAAGACATTTATTTGAGTGGCTCTGAGCTCGTTTATCATTGCAATATGATCCATACCGTGCTCTACAGATAATGAAGTACTAAAATTCCTCTGGTGTTAAGAAGAAGAGAGACACCTTAAAAACCACAGCAGCAGGAAAACAGACAGAGACAGTAAGTCTTAATTAGAGCAGCTGCCATCTGCCTGCACACTTTCTGCCTCACGTAAAGTTTCACAGAGCCTCTGGAATGCCTTCTCCAGGCAGCGGCTGGTACGATCCTACCTCCCTTCATTCCCCAGGCAGGGAGTTAAGATACATCCTGTCAGCAGGTCTGGCTAACAAACTATAAATAAAACACGAGGCACACATCGCAAGGCAAGACTAAATTTTTCCTTTTATTTCCAGATAAATTTAGTATACAGTTGTCAAAACAACCACAACCTCTGCAAGCTCCAGGATCTGTCCCGTGCAGCAGGGGATGAGATGCTCCAGTGCCCGTTTGCCACAGGCACCCCGGCTCTGGGCACACTGCAACCAAATGGGAGTGTACAAAACCAGCCCAGGCTCTCTCCTGCCCTTGGAACAATTCCCTACCTAAGGCACCTTGTTATTCTATGCAAATACATGCATCGAGTCTAAGGCGGTTCTGCTTCCTGTTGCCAACAGTGAGAGACTGTTCCAGCTTTCCAGGAAACAAAGGAAAGGAATTTCACCGGTGAAGAACAACTGTTCGTTTTTGATGGTTTTGAAGAGAACCAAAACCTGTCAAAACACCACTTTTGGTTACAGGGAGACAGCTCACAGGCTGTTTCTCACAGAGGCTATCCAGCACCCTGGGATCAGTGTGCACATCCCTTAATGCAAGGACTGACACCCTAGTCAAGACATGCTCCATCTGCTCATCCATTTTGAGGGGGATTCCAGGCTTTCAGCATAGCTGCTATCACAGATCATCCCTCACCTCATCCTGCTGCAGAAGGTGGAGCTTTGTCCTCTTATTTATAACATCCTCTGCAAACAAATGTGTCTCCTCATTAGAGTTCAGGATATATGGACAAATATGCCCTGGTGCAAAAAAAAGGAATGCTGAGGACAGGTGCTTAAGGTTAAACCGGTCTACATTCTTCTGGGGAACAGAAGTGAAAAATTAAACACTAGAAAATAAATGGTCAGCTCTTCAGGGATCAGCATGCACGGAAGTGCAGATCACAGTTAATATCTAACTACAGGGCTCTGCATTTCTTGTAGTGCCACGGTTATAACATCACTCCAGCTTCACATCCACCTTTTAAACTCGGCCAAGAAATACAAATGGAACAGGCATCAAGATCCAAAACTGCAGAGCTAAAATGGACTTTACATACAGATAATTTAATCCACTAATTGGCCCCACCAGAGTCACTGTATCATATTCTGCAACTCCATTTAAAAACTCCTCCATAAATCAGGCTGCCTTCAGCACTTCTGCTTTGATTGCAGTAATTGCAAAGGAGTTTTCTACCCAAGCTGAAGCTCCGTGTAGGGCTTTAAAATACTTCACTGCCCAGGAAAGAGGGAGTCACAACAACATGGGAACACTCCATATTGAAGGACTGGTTTGGAACTAAAAGTACAGGGAGCTGCCACCCTTCAGTTCATACAAGCTGTCTGCACTTAGTGTGACATCTAAAAGGAAAGGGAGATCCATCCATCATCTCATCACAAACCTGACTCGGTGTAACACCAGACACTGGGCTAAATTCAAGGTCTGAGGAAAGAGAGCAGCTGGATGGCTGGCACTGAACCATTTGCACATTACCTGACAGGTTTTTAAGTCTCCAAGGACTATGCCCCTATCAGCCAGGGAAAGTTTAGACCTTGGGAATACACTCTCTGAATTATTGTGACATCCTCTCTGAAATATGAGAACCTGTGGGAAAAGCTGGCAATAACTACAGCTCTCAAGAAACAACCCTCTGCACTTGTAGCTGTGATACTTCTGCACCTCAGAAAATATACCCCTGACCTGCCACAGGGAAAGATTTTTCCCAGTTTCCTTGAGAAGAATCAGAAATGCTGCCACCCTGGCCTTTGCTGTGTGTCTGAAGAGTGGCAGAAGGCAGCTCCTAGGGAAGGCTTCAACATATTGGATCCATTTTTCACAAGGTGTTTATTTTCTCTGTGGACAGGGCACAAGGAGCTCAGGGCAGGTGTGAGCAGTCGAAGGGGATGGATGGCTGGAGCAGGAAGCTCCCCACATGCTGGCCTGCTCCAGCCAGCCATGGAGAACAGGTTGGGATGTATGCATTCCTGCGGTGCCTGTAGCCATTATGATGACAGAGCACATTCCATTTTCCTGCTCCACGTCCTGTTCACTGCTGGGTGATCTTGACACCGTCACAGCACAGAAAAGGTGAGAAACTCTTCTCTCAGAGCCACTAAATTATTTTATACATCAGCTAGAATAAAAGTAAAAGGGCTACAGGAGGATAAAAAGACAGCAGGGCTTCACCTGACCGCAGCAGGCTGCACTCAGGCAAGCTGACAATCTCTGCACAGCTTAGGCTGCTTTGACAAGACAGAGCCCACAAAAAATCCCCAGGGGAGAAATTTCACAAGAGTTTCTGGTCAAAGCTATGCAGGTGTTTCAAACCCTCACAGAGATTTGCATTTTCCACAGAGCTTTCAAGTCCTGATTCCAATGCAGATCTTCCTGAGAGGAGGCAGAAAGCTGTGATCCCAGTACTGAGGCAAGTGTCACGAACAAATCTTATACACAGTATCTTGCAATCTGATCACGAAAACATTTCAACTCAGAAACTGGACAGAATCAACACTACTCACAGGCTGCTTCCTTGCTCCTCCAGAGAGCTAAATTCTGGTCTTTTGAGTACTGAGAGGAGGAAGCTAGACCAGGAGCTGGCTGAAAAGCCAGTCTAGATGTTTGCTGACATCTCCAGCAACATGAAGTCTGCATGCACAGACTCACAACAATGGGCTCTGACCAGCAGGAACCAACACAGAGATAAGCAGAGGGCAAGGTAACAAAGCTTTTGCAGACACCTTCTCTCTCTGAAATACCCAAGGGGTAAGGATGCACAGTTACCTTGATTTTACAGCATCACGAGGTGCCTCATGGATGAAAACAATTTGCACTGACATTCCCTGAGTGATTATACTCTAACACACTTCCTTTCTGTAAATGCTTACATTTGGGGAATGAAGTCATGGGTAAATGACTGCCTGGTGACTTTGGAGAGCCTTATCCAGCACTTCTCTCACTGCCTCACCTGCTCTTGCAGAAAGGTTGAGATGGTTGTGGGGATAAACTGATACATCACACAGGTAATAAAATCTGCCAGAGATTAAAAACAGCTTAAAAACCTTCGGTGAGCCAAGCCAAAGGCTGAGCAAAGGACAAAACCAGACAATAACAGTGTAGAAGGGAAGAGACAACAGTCCCAGCAGTCCCAGGGATCACAGCACTGGATATATAGCAGAAGGAAAAGGTGCTTGATGCTAAATCTGTGCTGTGCCTGGACCACCACAGCACTGATCCAAAGCAGTTTTTACAATGTTAAATTTAAGAAGCTTTGGCCATTCTCTAAAGCCCTTCAAAGGCTTAGGAAGAATTTTAAAATAATTGAGTATCCGAATTTTTTAGCAAGAACATACTTCCTGTAGTGCATTCAGCTGGGAAAGATACCATCTCTAGCAGCCAGGCAATCAAACTGGCCTTTCAGCATTCAGCACAGGGGTGAAAGCCTTGTTCACATGCAAAGTGCTTTGCCCCAGCACAAAAAGGCAGCGCTTGACTTGGCTGAAGCACCTGAAATCTGGCCCTGCTTTTATAAACACTTTCAGCTCCCCACCACTGACAGTAGATTAATTAGGCAGGAAGTCCAGAAGGAACACATGCAATCTGAACCTTCCTCGGCTAATCACATAAAGGAAAGAACAAAAGCCGTTCCTTACTGCTAAAACCTTCTCCAGTACCCTTGAGATCACGATATATAGGCACCGCTCCGTTGCTGCGAGACGTTGGGATTTATTTTCAGGGGGGAGAAAAAGAAAAGCTTGTTCAGCCATCAAGGGCAGAGGCAGGCACTGCCAGAAAGCAGGTCCTCCCACTACTCCAGGCAGCGAGCTCCAAATTGCCCTGGCAGCTCCTCTTTCTCTGCTGATGGAGCTCAGGCAGCAGTGGGAGAGGACACCCGACTTTTCAAGGCTATCGACCCCAGCCAACACATGCTCTGAGCTGGGATGTCACACAGCAGCACCGTGCACTGAGGAGCACAGAGACCTTATTTCTGAGGATAAACATTAAACTAGAAACATATTTTGAACTGTCATCGGCTGCTAGATCAAAGAGTCTGCCAACACTTCAAGGCTTATTTTGCAGTCTTTTAAAACTTCATTTTAACGTTGCCGGAGATAATGAGCTGCAACAGCATTGCTGAGGCAGAGACGTGTCATAACTCATCCTGTGCACAGACAATCCTGCCAGTGACTCCCTAAGAGACACCCTTCTGCTGCTCTGGAAAGAATCCTAAAGCAAAGCTGCTCGGGAGAGACGGGTTTCCTTCGTCACAGGATAACAAGGTTGGAAAAAGGATCTGCTCCAGCTGCAGTCAGTGAGTGAACCTGCTCAGGGATGTACCCAGCACTGTGGCATGTGCAGGTGGATCACAACAGTCATGAAAGAGAAAATATTCCTGCCCCCCTCTCAGAACAAAGCATCAGAAGGAAAACCAAAACCACAGGAACAGAGCAACAACAAAACACCACTTCTGGCTCGGATGGGAAGCTGCTGCCACCTGCGGATAAAAGGAAGCAGAGGCACCTTGAACTACAAACACTGCAGGCTGGATCCCTTCAGGACACACACTGCAGGTTTAAATGCCTTCCTTCAGCAGGAGGCCGGGCATTTTAAAGGGGTTTTTTAACCTCTTCTCCCTCTGACAGATATAGTTTGCTATCAGAGGAGGAAGAGGTAAAAATCTCCTTTTTTTTGCTCCTAAGCAATCACGGGTGTGCTACAATATGTTTTGTGTAAGAAGAGCCTGGGATTTATCCTGGCTGCCTGATACTTCTGTCTACATCTTAACAAAATGGGCTCAGTTATGAATTTTCACAGTTAATCCTGACCTCCCTCTGATAACTCTTTTAGTATGGCTGGGTTTCTGCTATCTGGAAAAAATTGCACAAGAAGAAACATTGATTTAGCAACATGACCGTGATACAACCAGTGGTTGAAACTTAGAAGCTCTGTCTCAAAAGTTGCTGCAAGAACACAGATTTCTAAATGTTTTGGCCATGTTCAGACCCCCACAAACTCTGGGCTGATGGACTGAAGAGGCACTACTTCAATAGAATGACAGGGTTCATGGTAGACTCCTAAACATTTGGAAATCAGAAATTCCCCAGTGAATCCATTCTGCATTTTGCATCTAGTTTCACTGCTGCTACCAAGAAATTACAGAAATCATTGTTTGAAAAGAAATTCACTTTGACCTTTTGATATTTTTAAATGATGTAGATGTCACCTCTACTTAATCAGCTTTGTTAAACAAAGTGTGTACTCTCAGTACATAACAAATAGTTAATGATACACTTCTTCAGTTGCTAATTCTACTGGAAATAAAGATTCCCTTGGAGGTAGGCAAAGAAAGAAAGATGTTTATGCATCCTCCTGTGGTCCTGTAAGTAGAGCAGTACAAATTTGTATCAAAACTCTTTTTTTTTTACCATACATAATGTGATGCAATGGCTTTATGTGTCATGTTACAAGAATAATACATTAACAAAAGAAAGTGTTCAGTGCCATTGTGCAATTCAAAATAAGATCTTCTGACACAGACTGCCTCTCCCCTTCTGCATTTACAGACACCTGATGTTGGCATTATTGCCATTACTGGAACACATCCTGATTTCTGTAATTAATTTCTGTGCATAAAATGGCACAGGGGATTTTACCACTATTTGTGACACAGCAAACCTGCTGAACTTGTGAAGCCCCAAATCCACTCCAGCCCTGGCTGCAGCACTGCCCAGATCTGTGCTTTCCTCCCAGTTTTATCCACCCCTTCTCAAGAATTTTGCTCACATCTCATCCCTCTGTGCTTCCTCCTTCTGTTCCATTCATGGCTTCTTGCTGCATTCACCAATGAAAGGCACATGATTAAAAAACTGGAAAAAAACCCAACAGAAATCCTGCACCCACAAATCACTCTTTTGGGTTTTTTTGGTTTCCTCTTAAGCAGAAAAATGTTAAATGCCATTTTATTCACAGTGAGGTGGTTATTAGTCTCTTCTGTAGAGCTGCTCTTGAAGAGAACTCTTGGACTCCTGGTGCCATGTTCCAATGGACCCATCATAAAGCACAGGATATTACCACTGGACTCACTTGCTGGTCTCGTTAGTCTCATGTTAATATAAACATTCCCTTCATATCTGGACACACCTGATATTTCATTATCATCTTAAAAGACTGCTCTACCTCAAGACTGCTTATACACAGAGGTGCTTAAGATGAATTCAGATCAAGTGTCATGGAAACCTATGTAAAACAACACCTACCTTCATCCACAGCAAAGTGACAGCTCTTGTCATTGTAGAAAAGAATTTTCTTCTTATCAGGGCGATTAACAAAGATGATCTGGTCCCCTAAAGCCTCAAAAACAAATGCAAAAGAACAACTCAAAATCACTTCGTTTCCCAGCTGAAGGTCTCCAACCCCAACAGAGCCAGACTTTGTGCTACAAAAAGCAACAACAACCTGGAGAAGCTGCAAAGGAACTTGCCATGAAACACATAAGTACACCAATAAAAAAAAATGAGACTCAGAGGACTGAAGTCAAGGTGTAAAAGCAGAACTAAATGCCTCCAGTTGGAATGTGGGAGATCAGGAGACTTTTGTGAGAAAGAGCTCTGAGAGCTGTGCTGAGACATCAGGGCAAATCTGAATGTTAAGGATGAAATACAGAAAGGCCACAGCATTAAATCTGCTGAAAGAGCTTCTGAGTTATCAAAAAACAGAAACAACTCATGAGAAAACTCTTAGTGTCTCTCTTCTCTCTGAGAAGGGAATGAGCTGAACTGCAGACAGGTGCTCCTCACCTTTATGGCTTTCTGTGCGTTGGGCAGCCCTTCCTCGATGTCCTCCAGAAGGATTCCTCCCAGCCCTCGCTGGTCATGCTTGTCCAAGAGCCTGAGCAGAGCCTTTTTGTCTTTCAAGTTGTACTTGGGTTTGAAAGCATACTTCCCATCCACAACTTCTATTTTGGGATTGTTGACAAGAGCCTGCAACAGGAACAGAAATTTCAAACCCTGAAACAGTGCAGACACTCGTGACTTTTTTTCTGGCATGCTTCTGAGCACATGAGCCACAGGTTACAGCTGCCAGGCTGGAGGGTTGAGTTTAAATGGATTTGAAATCCTTGGATCCTAGATCATTCAACCTGGGCATAATTCACCACGACACAGAGCACCTCTTACAGAGGAGGGGCCCAAATTGGTGCTGCAGGGTATCTGTTTACCTTTTCTCATCTGGCAAAAGCTCAGCTTCCTTGGGAGGAGTTCTTCCATTCCATTTTGATACTCTGGTTCATTATGGAAGAAACCTGGAGCTGCCTTTTGAAAGACTCCAGCAAAGTCAAGCTTCCCTCACAACCAACACTGACAGAACAGAGGTTTCTGTTCCCTGGAATATTAGTGCTGGCAGCAAGGAATGTTACAGCCTGACTTAGCAGCTTCTTGAAGGAAGGATTACATATTTAGTAATTTAATAAGTGTGCACAATTCAGGTCTATCAGAATTCTTTAATGAAAATCTGAAGATGTGTTTCCTTTACCTCGCTCATTAACCATTGTTTCTGTTTGAGTCCAATATCTAAATGCTGAGTTTCATCCAGGATCTCTTCCAGGGTTAATGGATGTGTATCCCCGCGCTGGTGCCGGGTCTGCAAAAGCAAACAGGATCTATTACAGTTCTCTGCTCACTTTATTGAGCAACTCAATCACCAAAAAGTAACCAAGACTGACACCAAATTACACTTTATTTGGATCAATAGTTTATGAATCCCAAAACCTGACAGTATCTTGAAATTCCTACAAATAAATCCCATTATCTTGGTTGTAAAGTGATCTAGGATAATTAGGATTTCAGTTAGGAACAATATGCTGACAATTTCATTTACTGACAGCACTTTGAATTTAACAAGCAGTTTCCTGAAATTCCCAGTCTTGCAGTAAAAAAATTTCAGAGGTTGAAACATTCAGCATTTTCCAGCTACCACAGGACAAGAAATAATTAAAGTATTTTAAAACAAAATTATTTTACACCAAAACACCATACCTTCATGTAATTCACTATTTTAGCAAGGACTCCAAACTTGTAGCCAGAACCTCCTGAAAGGGCTTTCAAGTTAAATGATCCATTGCTGTGATCTACAAAGAAGGAAAACAAACAATTAGAGGATGCTTTGATACCTCCCTGTTGGCTCTGAGGTCCATCATGTTTTTACTCTACTTCCAGCAGCTTCTGAAACGAAAACTATGGACAGAAACAGGAGGGGCAGAAGCAGCCACCCTCAGGTGAGTCCTTGCACACATCTTCATCTAGACACAGAGACCCAGAGGACACAGCTCTGGAACATTTCTGAGCAAAACTCCACAAACAAAAAGTTACTGCCACAAGAGAACACGTTTAACTCGGTGGCTTAACATCCCATAATCATTTACACTACATTAATCCACCCTGAAATAATGCACTGCATTTAATCCACCAATACCTTCCCTGCTGCTGAGATGGGGGCAGAAAGCTCCCCTTCTTCCCAAAGGCACTGTGGTTACACAGCAGGTAAAGGAAGGCTGTGATTTAAAAAAAAATTATTGTTTAAAGTAGCTCTAGTGGAGAATTTATTAAATGGACCCATACAAATGCAAACCAATTCATCCTGGTGTGCTGCACCACTGCAACAACTCAGAACCCCCTCTGTTGTCAACTCTGGGAGTCTTTATCATGAGGTTTGCTATCATTTTGTTGCAAAACTTCTTGCAAGGTTGTTAATGACCATTTCATTAACGTCAGCTCTCAGCACAGCACATTAAACACAAATATCCACAAACCACCATCACAAGCCACAGGCTCTTTACCAGCACAACACTGCTCAAACCTAATGGCAACAGTTTTCTGGAATTTCAGCTACTCCAGGAAAAGAACATAATCTCATTGTCACCATGGGGATTGTTTAATCCTCTGATGATTTCTAAGCATATCTGACAGGACAACAGCTATCTCAGAGACAGGAGTTCCTATTATTTCCAGGGAAAAATCAGTGAAGGGAGAGAAAATAACAGAATTGTGAAGCTGTTACATGACATTGTCTTAGAGGCTTTACACAGTACAACAATTCTAAAATTTTATGGAAGATTCAGTGTAACTCCAGCTACAGAAGAATATTTTTTTCTGATTACTAAATTAAGATAGTAAAAGGAGGAAAATCAAAAGCTAGCTCCCCCTGAAGATTTTTCCCTAAAGGGCTCCCTTTGAAGATTAAAAATTAATGTCTATGTAGGACATCTTACAATAATCATAGAAAAATCTTAGATGCAATGAGAGGTGACCAAAATAAATTCAGAGGCACAACAAGCAGTTAAGACGACTTATCATGTTTTTGTTCTGTCAATTGAATCAGGAAGATTATCTCGTTTAATCTGCCTGGTTACAGCCTGCTACAGTTCATGACAAGAGAATCTAAGCACACACTGAGGCTGGAAATCTGCAGATATTAACACTTCAAACGTCATGGTCTGATGGCTGATTCCAGCACAAAGCAGAGCGGGGTCGCGGCCAAGGCGCGCTCCCCTGCTAACGAGCTCATCCCATCCCAAAAAAACAACAACAGGGAGGCGTTTGCTCCTTATTCCAGACAGTAAGAGTCATATTTATGAATGATTTACTCCTGGGGTTGAGGGCTTGATGCAAATGAGCACAAAGGAAGTTGTCAGCAGCATCGTGCTCTGGCCAATGGAAGGAAAGCTCCATCTTAGCTGTGCCATAGGCTGCACTAAAAAAAGGGACCAGAACGGCGCTCTCTCAGCATCCTTTCACACAAGAGGTAGGTGTGTATCATTTTATAACATTCTCTGAGGTTTATCTTGATTACTGAAAGAAAATATGCCTGTAAGCTGAGAACCTGTAAAAGCTTCTTGGAATCAGGATGATTTTTCTCTAGGCTGAGCAGGGTTTATCCTGCCGAACGCGGAGGAGCTTGTCTTGCACGATCAGACAAGCACTTTCACCATCTGTGCACTAATGGAAAATTGATGACCACTCCATCTTACAGCAAAGCTAACACAACAAGCCAAGATTCAGTAAACAAAATGGATTTTGTCCTTACAGGGGAGGTGGCTGGTTTCCTGCAGCCTCACGCTCCTTGCGATTGATTCTGTGTGTTTTCACAGAAATGACAGCGAAAGGGTTTTCCTTAAAACAAAGACAGCTCCAGCTGAAACGTGAGAAATGTTACCTCCCAGGGGGTATTCCATAGATTAGGCTGCCTGAAAGAGATCTGTGTGTGTGGAAGAGAAACCTGTTCTAGAAAGGTGGGATACCCTGGGTAGGGAGAAAATCCCGTTGCCTGCTGTTATCTTTGGAAATACTGGAGCAGCCATAGATACAACGCAAACAGCCAGGTTGGAATGCACCTGAGATTTGTAAATGCTTTTACCCTGAGATGTCTGCTCAGTGGTTCCTTAAACAGGACTTCCTCAGTGCTGCATTAAAAGGATTTTCTGCCAGTCATTTCCTTCTACTCCATGAAAATGATTTCAAATAAAGCTGCTCCTCTGCAGTGCCCAAAGATGCTAATGCTTTTAAATTAAAACCTAGCGCAGATATTAGAGGAACCACTTCATTAAATATTTAGCTCACTGCATTTTGGATACATACAATTGCTGACTTGATTGCAAATCAGACTGGCTGATGACACGAATCTGAAGTGTGCCATTACAAAATAAGTAAAACTGCAGGAAACCAGCCCATTTTTGACAGCTTTCAAGGACACTAACCTCATTAGTGCTGTTTTAATTCTGAACAGTCAGCAACAGCTCCTTCAGCATTGTGTTTTAATAATTACAGCAAAGAGCAGCTGATCTTTATCTGCCTCACCTCATTCAAATCTGAGGAATCATAGAGGAGCATTAAATTCCAGCTCCTGGCATACAGACAAACATTTCTGTGCTGTGCAAGCTGCTGCCCTGATGGTGGCTACGGAGTGGGAAGGGGCTGGCTGTGCAGGGGGAAGGGAAGGGCTGCCCTGATGGAGTGGGAAGGGGCTGGCTGTGCAGGGGGAAGGGGATGGATGCCCTGATGGAGTGGGAAGGGGCTGGCTGTGCAGGGGGAAGGGAAGGGCTGCCCTGATGGAGTGGGAAGGGGCTGGCTGTGCAGGGAGAAGGGGATGGCTGTGCAGGGGAAGGGAACGGATGCCCTGATGGAGTGGGAAGGGGCTGGCTGTGCAGGGAGAAGGGAAGGGCTGCCCTGATGGAGTGGGAAGGGGCTGGCTGTGCAGGGGGAAGGGAAGGGCTGCCCTGATGGAGTGGGAAGGGGCTGGCTGTGCAGGGGGAAGGGAAGGGCTGCCCTGATGGAGTGGGAAGGGGCTGGCTGCTGCACTGCGCCGTGCCCTGCCCAGGACGCTTCTCTCCTCCTGGGAACTCCTCTCTCCTCTCCTCTCTTGCCTTGGCACAGAGCTGTGCTGCCAAAGGCTCCTGGCTACACAGTGCAGATACGACCAATCCCTACAGTGGCCCAAGATCTTGATCACTTTGAGCAATATAAATGAAAACCAACCCTAAAATTACTAAATTTTGCATCACAGAAACATTCTACTTTTGTGCCTGGTGTTTACAGAGCAAGCAAACTTAGGTGTAACAGATTCCAACAAAACTCTCAGTCTTAGAAATCTGTTTACAAAGTTCAAAACAAAACTCTTTTTCTTTCCCAAAGGTATCCTCTTGCCATTTAAAATACACAATAAAATCTTGCTTATTTTAATTACTCTTCAAAGGGGATTTCAAATCCTTTTATTCTCTCTTTCTCTCATGGATTTTAAAATGAGCCTTCATGCCACCCCTTCAAAAACTCTCATGACTTTCAGCCCCTTAACAGGTTGGCTGAGTTTCCTTTCCAGACCATGACCAAATCAAGCCACTCTCCTGAAGCCAGGAGTATTTTTAGCTTTGGATTTGCTCTGTAAACTTTTGTTTAAGGAAAAAAAAACCCACAAACAATTTAATTAATCCCATCCATCTCAGTCATACTTTGTGTATTCAATTACTAATTTGTGTACTCAGTTACAGATTTAACAGAGGAAACAGTAAGTTACTGCAACTGCTCCAGTAAAAGTCTGTATGGAACACTAATGCCAGGGACCTTCCCAGCAACAAAGCTCTTCCCTTTCAATTTAAATCCATTAAAGACAGAAGGATAAAGAACAAAAGGTATAATATTTAAACAACAAAAATAAGACATAGATCACAAGCTGTTTTGGCAGCATGATCCTGCTTTTCTTCACAATAATTTCACAGAAACAAGGACAGGTGCTCAGACTGCTTCAGCAGACACCATCACCACCATGCTCCACCTAAAGACTCCTTGCTATTTCCTCAGGGAAATATGGAGACCTGACTTAACCTCCTCCTCCCACACCCAGTTTTAAATTGCCTGAGGGATTCAAAGGTTATGACAATGTCCTAGAGACACAACAGATAACCAGAAGTTGCTGTAGCTCCTTGGACAATTTTTATGACATCAGACTACAGAGCAAAGGCAGATTTGCTGAAGCCAACTCCTTCCTTCATCTCTCCCCACAGCACAGAGCAGCCTCTTCCCCTGCTGGGTGCCAAGAGACAGGGCTGGGTTAGGCAGAGCTGAAAATAAGAAATAAGGACTCCTCAGAAAGGGTTGGGTTTTCCTTGGTGTCCACCCCAACGATTACAGCACCACAAACAAGATTTCCAGAGCCATCTAGGCAGCCAAGTTTCTTCAGCACAAACTACTCAGCAGTGGAAGAGCACGGGAATGAACACGTCAGAAAATCTGCCCTCCTGAAGTCAAGAGGGCTTTGCAGGTCAACAAAACTGTGCTAACAGGCAATTCCAAAATAATAGGGTTTTTCACACCATGCAGGTGCCAGCCTCAAGACTGACACTGGACAGGTGCTTGAAACCACTGCACACATTGAAAATCCAGTTTGTAACCTTTGTTTGTGCATATAACTGAAATAAAGAAGCAAAGCTGTCATTCCTGAATCACACCACACAATGCCTGCATGAACCAGACACTGCCAAATTAAATGTACTGTGCTATCACAAAATTATATATCTGGAGTTTGATATTTTGGTGAGCAAATAGGAGTATGCAACAATGCGTGTTCATAGAAAGTTACAGCACTTAGTCTAAGCAGATCCAATTTGTGATAAATATCACAGCATGTCCTTGACTGACAGAGTTCTCAACAGCTTTGTTTTTGTGTTTCAGCTCCCAAATCTGTGCCAGTGAGCATACTCAGACAGCTCTTCAAGAATGGCAACCCCCAACGGCACTCACTGGAACGAGACTACTACATACATCTCCCAATATCTGGGCTTCCAAGTGCAAAAAATTTACCCTTTCCATGACAACTGGAACACTGCCTGCTTTGTTATCCTGATCATATTCATCTTCACCGTGGTTTTCCTGGTGGTGCTGGCTTTCCTGTACGAAGTGCTGGACTGCGGCTGCTGCGCGAAGAACAAAACTGTGAAAGACTTGGAGAACGAGCCCAATCCCGTCAGAGCAATGATGAACAGCTTCAGGAAGCGTGGGAGAGAGGTGGTGTAGGAAGCACTGAGCACCTGCGCTTGGAGAACTGGGTTTGACACCTCCAATGAAGCCTCTTGTACCTTACAAGCGAGCAAGTCATGTGCTTTTTTCTTTTGGACTTAAATACCCACAGTTGCAATTTTATCTCTGGATGTGAGCTGGAATAGTTGGCACAGGCTTTCCAAGTGCTAAGCAGAAAGACAATCTATTGCAGTGTCATGGGAGGGAAAAAGATTTTTGTTTTTAGATGAACTTTTGCTGTTTATATTGAGTGACTAGCATAGAATTTTGTCTACCTGACCGAACAAATGTTGCCTAACTGTGTTGCTTAACTGAAGAGAACAGTTATAAAATGTTCAACAGTCTGATCACATTCAGTGCAAAGACAGCAGTGTTGTCCCACTGAGTCAACCACACAGGGACAGGGCAGACAGAGAAGGGGTAAGAAAAAAGTTGGGAGATAAGGGCTGAATGGCAAGAGACCCTTCAAGGAGGAGAGGATTGGGTGAATTCTAGCACTTGGCAGCTTTTTATGATGGGTTTCTCGCTTTTACAAGAGAGGGTGGTGGGAGGAAAACTAAGCCAGCAAGAAATGTACCCCTAAAATGGTCTTTTCTAGTCCTCCTAAGGGTAGTTTGACCTTTTCTTCCCCCACTTTCTCCAGTTCCAGGGAACTGTTCTCCCCTTACTTCATATGCAGTCTGGTCAACAATTTCTGGGTGTTGAGACCTGTGTAACCCATTACCTTCAGAATACCTTGAGCCTTTCCAAAAGTCCTGCTGGAAATGAACAGGGACAATTCTCTGCCCCAAGGTTGATGCTTCTGTGGCAACCACAACACTGCAGGGAGTTGGACATGCTGGATCTATTGTCCCTATCCCAAACTTTCAAAGCCAAACTGGAACTGATGGAGCTCTTGCCATGAATGCAGGGAGGTGGGCCACAGACCTCCCCCACTGAGGAGGGGGATGTCACCCAGCCCAGGAGCCAACACACAGGAGGCCATGCCAGGATCAGCCCTGTGCCAGACAGGGCAGCTTCACTTTGCACAAGACTCCATCTGCCTGCTGACACATCCCAGAGCTCCCACTCAGCCCTTCCTCATGTCCTGACCACACAACTCTCACACCTCTGGCTCACCAGTCCTCTGTAGCTGTGTCGTGCCTGTGATTTTCAAAACCATTCAGGCTAACAGTATCCAACAGCGTGGCCATCAGCAGCTCCTGGCAAGTCCTTCACACCCCTGAACCCACACAGAAATGTCCCAGAGCAAAGCTATACATGGGACAAGTTATTTCACTGTATTAACCCCACAAACTATCCTGTCATGAAGGAAACAAAACCCACCTAAATGGCCACAGACATAAGTGACCTTGCAGTCCATCCATCTCCAAAAAATCTCTGTGCTATGGCCAGTACCTATAATGATCTCTTTTTTAATATATATCAAACCCCTCTCAGGCTGAGCACGATTAAGCTCCAGAAGAACTGGACACGGTGGAAGACTGGCTAATTGACACATGCTGCTCCTGGTTGGTGAGATGGAGTCACAAGACACCCAGGGCACTACGAACTAGCACAGCTAGTCCAGTGATTCACCTGGAGAAGCAAACTCCCTCCTGCAGCCACAAATCCTCACCACCATTCATCTCAGACACACTTCTCACAGTGAGGTTTGGCCAGGACCTGTCCCCTGTGCAGAGAATGTTTCAAGCTCAAAACGAAAAGCACAACTGATGGAAGCCAATGCCTCGAGTACAAGATAATTTAGACGGTAATGAAGATAATGTCAGTGGTGACAACAATGACACCTTACCCTCTGCTGTATGTGACAGCATCAGACTGCAAAGTCCTGCTCAAGAGTAGCCATCAGGATGCACTGAATTAATGTTTCCTTCCTAAAAGCAAACGCTCTGGACACTTACTTGCAGCATTCCCACAAAATGCCCATCATGGCTGCACACAAGAGGGCGGTGTGTGCACCACGCCAGCCTCTGCTGCTCTGGCACTGCCTTCCCGAGAAGCACACGGAGTGACAAACCTTGGGACTCATCCCAGCTTTGTATTTCACAGGGTTGCAAAGGGGAGTGGGTGTGAGCACAAGGAACAGAAGACAAAGGTGTCCCCTTGCACAGTACCAGAGAAGACTCAGGACGATTCTTTCCCACAAAACAGCCCCTGAAGATTTCAGCTCTTGGCTACTGTTGGTGGAGACCACTGAGACAAAGGTCTTGAGACAAAGACCAGAGCCACAATTTACTATTGATTAATAAAATGAAACAAAACCAGACTTGATCCATTTCGTTTCTTCACCAGTTCCTATTCTGAACTGAGTAAACTAGCTTTGAATTTTCCCAAATATCCTGTTGAAATAATGATAGTGAAGCCTGCATAGAAGTGGTTGTAGGAGCAGTGGGAAGCTTAGAGCCAGACTCCACAGACAAGCCAGATTTAGCTGTGCAGTCATTTGAAGATTAGCATGGTCCCCACACCTCTCCTCCCCCAAAAAGTGACAAGGGCAGGTTCTCTGAGTCACAGAATCACAGAGCAAGGGAGGATCTGTGGGCTCTACACACCCAGGGACTGTCAGTGCCAACACACAAACACTGTGACTCCATTTGTCACCTCTGTATAACAGAACTAGGACAGACCACCGCAGATTTTGCTCCTTTAGGGCGGTGGGACAGGGATTCCTTAACATGAGGTTTTTACTCTACCTCCCCAGGCCCGTCTGTGACACCCACATATCCTGACAGGAACCTGCCAATCTGGCAAGTGAAATAAAAAGCGGGTTTTGAGGCAACGGATCTTGACTCTGCAGCATAAACACGCTGTAGAAACCCTGGAACCTCTCTGGTACTGCCTGGCACGCAGCCAGCAGTATAAAAGATCAAGTTTATTTCCTCAGAGCCACACTGCTGTTAGTGAAAGTGCACTTAAAGAAACCCTCAGCCTACCAAAACCACAGAAACAAAACAAAACCTTCCTTATCTGCTCAAATCCTCCTTATCAGACTCACATTTGTGTCCTCTGCCCTCTTCCTGACTCCCCATCCCATCTTCCCAGCAAACCCTGCTCACCCCAGTGACGCAGCCTAGGATATTCCACATAGAATTTTGTTTTGTTTGGAGTGTGAAAAAGGGATGGATGGAAACCTGGCCTCCCTTGATTTATTTTAGAAAGTCTGGTTGATGCTTTACTTGGTGCCTGAGAAGCTGCAGACACATATCCAAATTTCCATCTGTTCCCCTGGGACAGAAGCAGCTTCCCTCCTCCCAAACTCCCTGACGTTTTTCTCTGTTGTTTTTAGCTCTATTGTTTCTTTTGGAGTTTAGGGGAGAGCTACATGTGGTATTACACAAAATACGAGCATGGGCTGAGTTTGCACAACAGGGTATTTTGTGGTTTAGTAACTCCTGGCATTTGATCTGACCTTTAAAGTGCACTTGAGAGCTGCCATTGCTTTCAGAGCAAATCCTCTCCCCAGTGCTGCACTTTCCACACGCTCCCACTATTTTTGGTGCTGCTTTATTAACTGCTTATTTGATACTGAGGGATGTATTATCAGTGCCACCATCCCAGGGAAATGCCACAACTCCTCAGTGAAACAGGCAGAAACCTCTGGAATGCCTGGTGCTCACGAGCAAAGCTTAGCTCTCAGGTAAAACAAGAACAACTACTAATTACTACATGCAAGCCAGACAAGATACACCTTGCAAAATCCATCTCATGTGTGAACAGCTTTCAACTTACAGCTAGCTAAATGTTTTAGGTGTTTTCTTGCCAGAAATAATCACAGAATCACGGAACAGCAAAACTTAGAGCATTATTCACGTCAATACACCATAGCTTAAAGGCAAACAGAGGAAAACACCAAGTAGCTGCTGGACAGACTTCCACCCACCTGTGTTTTGTTTAGAGCTGGAGGAGCCCCCTTGTTCTACCTTGGCCTTCTTCTTCTTGGAAGCAGAGGAGTCCGAGGAGAGCGCCGGGCGCTTCTCTACGGCCGGCGTGGAGAGGGCTCGCTTTTTGAACAGCTCCCGCTCCCTCAGCAAGCTGGGATCCATGATTCTGCCACGGGAGAAAGGCGAGAAAAGGGTGTGTGCGTCACTGAGGGACTGAGGAGCAGAAATATCTGTTTATCACGGAATATGCGGAGTTTGATGGGTCCCACCACTGAGCCCAAGTCTTAGCCCTACACAGGACACGCCAAGAATCCCACTCGGGGCCTGGGAGCGTTGTCCAAGCGCTCCGTGAGCTGGGTCAGGATTGGCGCTGTGACCACAGCCCTGGGGAGCAATTTATTTCTTGTTCGCTCCTCCTTTTCCCGAATATGGACTTCAACAACAGAGCAAAGGTGTCAGTGCGCTACCGGAACCTTCAGGAGTGTGAATGGGAATGCCGAGCCACAGCAGGGTGGGAAAGCCCGGCTACCAGGTTAACGAGGGACCTCACGGCCACCGGCAGGACGGAACAAAGTGGCAACGCGGCGGGCGAGCGACCGGAAACCACCGGGCCGGAGGATGCCGGTGCCTCGGCGTCCCTGTAACCCGCGCAGAGGGCGGGGAAGGCGCTCCCCCGTCCCCGTGTGCGCTCCGGTCCCGGTCCCGGTCTCGGTCCCGATCCCCGTCCCCTCACGGCGGCCCCCGCGCGCGCCCGCTCACCCGCGCGCCGCCGCCGCCTAGCGAGCCATGCCGCTCCCGGCAGCCCCCGCGCGCCGGCACCGCCCCGGAAGCGGCGCGCCCGTCGCCATGGCAACGCGGCCCGGGCCGGCCCGCCCTCGGCCCCCGCCTCACACACACACACACATCTTATAGAAAGAAGTTATTTATTTAAAGCTTTTTATTAACATCCCATTTCACACAGTGAAAAAAGTCGTAAAAGCGCTGCTTGAGGAAGAGAAGAGGCAGCAGCAGCAATAATGCAGAGTAATACAGGGGAAATTAAAGCCCCTGTGAAGCAACAGTCTGTGCAGATAATCTCATGGTAGTGAGAAAGAAGATAAAAAAATCCTATTGCTTTCCACATTCAACTGAAAATCCCTTTTCTGGTTTCTGTTTTGCATTTCTTGGTCTGGGTTACAGGTCCAGCTGTTGCTGCTGAGGTCCCAAACCATTCTGGCACCCTCCTCTTAGCAGGGGGATGCGAGTCCTGGAAGGAAACAAATGCACAAACATGGAAACAAACACACATCGAGAGCCTGGCCAACTCACACAGCTCTACTTCTCGAATTCATGCTCAGCTGGAGCCATGAACTGTCCAAATTGTTCAGGGATGACTTATACCTCACTTAGATCCAACATCTTATTCAAGTACCTAGAGGATTAAGAATTAAACTCTGAGAATCAAGGCTCTCACAGCAATATCCAGCTTCAAACTGAAGGAAAGGGGTTCAAGAAGTGGTGCTGGTCAGAGACATGAGCTCCCTTTTAAATAAAAACTCTTAATATCTGCTCATACAGTTTGTGTTCCTATAGACACCAGTGCAAAAATCTTTAAAGTGACTGGCACAGCCTCCCAGAACCCTGTACTTAAAAAGGAAAAAAAACAGGAATCAAATGTCCTCTTTAAACACTAGAAGCATCTGCCACAAGACAGCTGACAAAAATATACTGGGGGAAAAGTTTCCTGTGGCAATCTACTGCTGTCCAGGACAATAAAAGCAACATGGCATCACTCAGGGATGTCGATGAGAGAAATGGGCTGGGTTTTAGACAGTCTGGAACGCAGACAGAAGCTGAGAATTTGGCTGTGGAAGATTCCCACCCCAACCACCAGGTCTGGGCTGTGCTGCTGCAGTCTCACCTTGGGCTGAGAGTCCCCAAAGAGCTCCTCCTCCTCGGGATCCAGGGCAGGCTGGTTGGAAGAGGCTGGGGTGATGGGTTTTGAGAGGCCTGCTGTTCCCCTGCTCCCTGCCTCCTGGGCATCCACACTCCCTGCAGCATTCCCCTGGGACACAAAGGGAGCACAACATTACTGGGGTCACAGTCCCTCATCAACCAAGTTCCAACAGCTCTGCTTAATGAGGGCACTGCCTATTTCTTAGTCATTTCACCACAATAAAGTTTGAGCAAGTGAAGTTCATGCATTTCAAACAACAGCAATTAGAAATCGTACTTGGGCCTTGTTTAACTGGAGAACAACATTTTCCCCATCCCTATGGCTCTGACAACTTCAAATATTTACTTCTTACTCACAGGTGTTTTATTTTCAAATGTGTTTTTACAGTTGAAGTGCCAGCTGAAAACAGCACAGTGGGCACAGAGATATTAACTCATGTTTTTTATATCATGCTGCTGCTCACAGGTTGCAGCAGTCATGCTGACATGTTTGTATCCCTGTGTTACCAAAATCCTCACTAATGCCAAGTTTACCACATGCTTTATTCAAGTAAGAACATGTGTTTACCAAAGCCAAAGGCAGATGTGTTTTCTCTGCTCCTTCCTTGGATGTTGGATTGATCCCATTACCCTGTAAAAGCAGCAGCAATGTCAGGCCATTCAAATCCAAGAAAATCCACTAAGAGATTTAAAATTGCTCACTACAGAGAATTATTAGAATCAGGATATCTTCTAAAGGAGAAGTAAATAAAGACTGTTTGGATTAGCTTTTGGATTTGCAGTCTCTGCCTTTGGATTATGTTAATTTGATTACTAATACCATGTCATTCCCACTGTTAGCTCCAGGAGCTAACAATACAGGGAAAAGTGTGATCAGAGTTCAGGCAATTGCACTGTCAGGAGGTCAAATGCAGGAAAAAGAAGGCTCTGACAGATATTGTAGAAATGAAACAGCACTCAGGGAAGCAAAAAAATCAATTTGGCAAAATGGCAATGCTTGAAAGATGGTTTGAGCCAGTGTTTAAGAAATCAGCCCAAAGCCCTGTAGGGAACAGACATGAAATCCCAGCACAGGTAGCAGGATTTGGAGCATGGTATTTCTTTTTACCAACAAATCACAGCTAAGCTGCACAGGTCTGACCTCTTCCTAGGTCAATGCTCATCCCAAAAGAATCCTCAGATTCTGCTCTGAGCTCTCCTCTGAGGAGGAGGCAGTTCTACTCAAAACTGAGGGAGAGGTGGATTGGGAAGATGAGAAACTGAGCACTGCTGGAAACACCAACAACATTCTGTTGGTCTGTTCCTAGAGAGAAAACATGATTTTACAGAAGAACAGTTTTATAACCTTCTTTTACTAACCTCTGTTTTAATCCACAAGGCACCTTGCCTGCTTGCTTGATCTGCTCCTGCTTTTCCCTGCTGCCCTTCAGGCCACACCAACCTTCTTTTGATACCTGAGACATCCTGAGATTTATTTCTATCCTCTTTCTCCAATAGTGCAATCATCATCTTGATCAGATACAACTCAATATTTGCAGGAGTGAGTTTTCTAATTTCTTGAATTTTGGAAGTGTCTTGGAAAAAACAGAAATACAATATTAATTATTTAAGCTTCTTGCCCCTGATTCAGTTTTCTTATATTGTAAAATACATTTGTTGCACCTCATTAAAGCACAGCATGGATTAAGGAACAGAAAAGGTAAGAAGTTAAAAATGTATGGGTTTGACTTGTGAGATCATGTGATAATTCCTAGTGTGTTTTCTGAGTGTGCTAGTAATTACAGAAATACTTTGTCAGGCTGATGTTTTTTTCCAAAAACATTAAGTAAATACAGATTTAACAGGGCTGTCTCAATCCTTTCCATGCAATCGAGTAAAAGGATTTATAAAGGTGTTCCCCATTGTTCTGGATCATGATGGAGTTATTTTAGAGCTGAACCTTGAAAGGAAAGCAGTGACCTTGGCACTGCCCCAGCCTTGCAGGATTGCTGGGCTGTGCCAGGCACAAGAATGTGAGGTGAGGTCAGTGATGCTCACCAGAGTTAATGGGAGGATTGCAGATAACATCCCTAAGGATCCTCTGGACTGCAGGAGTCAAACCTGCTCGCTCCAGGCTCACAGCACAGCCAGCTCTCAGGGCCTGGCACAGGTGAGTGCCAACCACAGCAAGGGGCAGAGATCTGCACTCACTTATGGCCCCCTGGGGAAGCAAAGGCACAAGGGATTCACATGGCAGAAGCATCATCCCCAAAAAACAATCCAAAGCACATGGCACTACAACAAAGCTTCCCAAAACACAGCATCACTCCTGATAGCTATTCCATTGCTTTTCCAGCTTGTCAAGTGTGTTTCTCTCTCAAAAACTTCACAATTTGATTGACACAAACTTGTTTTTCTCCAGGACAGATTTCCAACTGGAGTCTCGTACTTTTCAAAAAAAGCATGTTTCAAGTTTCTACTCCTGTGCATATCATCAGGATTAGTGGATACAGAGCATCAGGTTGCCCAGTAATAATTGTGTAACTACTTCTTGTTAGCTTATCCTCAGGTACACTTTTAACTTGGGAATCACCTGATCCATACTCTCAGAAGAGGTAAAGCCAAAGCAACTTGAGTTGCTTACTGTGGAATTAAAAACTCACTGTATCCCACCCAGGATAGGTACTGCCTCAGAGTTGTAAAGCAACCTATCCAACACTGTGCAGAGGATTTAAGAGAACTTGCACATCTCTCCCTCCTCTAGACAAAGCACCCCTGCTGTCAGTTTTCAGCAAAGCAAAAGCCTCCACAGTCAAGAGCTTACCAGAGAGTAATTTTTCTTCTGGAACAGGATATATGTGACCTCCTCTGAGGGAGAAAGGGCTCTAGCACACTTCCAGGAAGATGCTTCTTTCTGAACTTTTGATTCAGATTTGGGGAATGTGTCAGTCTAAGTGAGATAAAGCAGAATTAAATGAATTGTATCCCAGTGACAACCAGTGGATCACCCTCCCATTATCTGAAGTTATCTGACAAACTAACACCAACAGAATCATTCAGCTGACCACAATTCTATGTTCTTAACAAAAAAAGTACAGAAAGGAGGGAAAACTACAGCAAGGAGGGAACCCAGATGCACACCCACATGTTCCCATCTTACTAAAACCAGCATGGCATCATCCCCAGAACTTGGAAAAGAAAAGCAGCCAGAATTAAGTGCCCAGGTCAACACATTGTCTTAGTTATCCCTCATTCCATGTGAAACTATTCCATCAGAACAAACTGTGGCATTTAGTCTGCATGGGAAACTTCTCCATTTGAGCTAAGCTTTCTCAACACAGACTCCCTGAAGACAACTGAAAAACCAGGCATGCTTTTGGTTCCCACTGCTAGATTTGTGGAACAGAACTCCATTAAGTCCAACAGCTACAGAACAAATCCATCTTAAGGCTCCTGCCAAGGAGAAGACCCTTGAGCTCATCATACCTGCAGACCATTTGCTTGGCAGAAGTCCTTAACTTCAGCCAGGAGAGGCACCAACATGGTGGACTTGGCTTCAGACACACCATCAATTTTCTTCAGGTTCTCAATGCTCGTAGGCCTGGTTTAGGATGAAGAATGCAACAACATAAGACACTCCCAAAATATTGCTGCCTAATGCCTGTTAGTAGCTGGGGGAGGCACTTCAGATGCCTCCACTCTCCCAACAGAAGCAGGAAAGGCATTTGTGACTTGGTTTACAAAGTTCCCAGTTTGTACAACATTCCTGCGTGCTGGCTTTACCTTATCCGGGCCATCTCCACCAGGATCTTATTGGTTGCCAGGACAGCTGGAGGCATTTCCTTCTCATTAGCTATCTTCTGTCTAGCAGTCAGCAGCTTGCCATACAGAGCAGTCTGGGAAGGAAGGAAGGAGCCAAATTCTCAGGAAGCAGCTCTACATCACTCACAGGTATAATTGTTACCACCTCCCTGAACTTCCCAGCAGTACACAAACCCCCTGCAATCCATCAATCCCTCCTCAAGTATTTCAGTCCTATTCTAGGACTTCTATTCAAAACAACTCAGTAATTTTATGAGCTGTCCAAGCACAGGACAGCTGTGGTTTGCAGGCTGACTGCAATTCAGAGATATCCTCCCTATCCCAGAAAAACTTACCTCTAGTTCTTTTTCTTTGGATGAAACATCTGGTTCTTGGGGCTTCAAAGGGGATTTCAGTGGTGAGCGCCCTGAAACACTAACAAAAACATCAAGTGTGAAGCAAGTCTTGCTTTAGATCAGTTTATTCAGGGCTTGGTTCAAGGCTGTGGGAGAACAGCAGCCTGACTTATTTTGCCAGCTCCAACAACACCTCAAACCAGCTCTGCCCCCAGGAAGGACTGGAAACTGGTTGGGGTACAACCAGCAGCATCCTGCATGTCACAATTTCCAAGTAATTGGATTTCTTTAGACCTGAGGGAGCCTCGAGTTGGTCCCAGTCTTACCCAGACCTATTTGGAAAGGCAGAGCCCTCCAAGCTCCCTGATGCTAACCATGAAATCTTGTAAACACAAGATACTTTGAAATATAATGCAATAAACAGCAGGTTTTAGGCCCTTGTCTTTTGTTAAAGATTTCCACACCCATTTCTCAGGAAAACGCTCGTTTTAATGATGACCTGACAAGCAGTAACCCCATTAACACAGTCAAAATTAAGTAAATCTGTTTTAATTTCAAAGACTGTACCTGTTAAGCATGTTAGTGCTTCTTGGAGGAGTTTGATCTTTTCTTTTATAGGAGAACATCTCATACAGAGATATCTATAAAAAACCAGAAGAACAAGACAAATGCTGATTGACAATCTTTTCACTGAGTTTGCAATTGACAAAACATTAATTTGTGATATGTTTACAAGCTGGGTTTTATTTTTTTTAATATGAGCAAGGATGGATCACACTGCAGGAGGGTTGTATAGCACAGACCTGCTTGCCTGGTGACTGTGTTGTTCCTTTTGTGCCTGGGGAGAACTGCCTGGAGGAGACAGGCGAACGCTTGCTGCTGTAATGCAATTAATTACATCTTAATTCCATTGTGTAGTGACACTGCCCTTCAAAAAATAACATTTTGCTAAATAAACCAATTTCAAGTTGGTACAGGGATGCATTTGGCAAATCAAGTTATTAATTATTAGGATCTTCATAAAACAAGAACACTGAGATCTCACAGCCCTCCTCCTGCTCAGCCCTGCCTTTCCCAAAAGCAGGTTTGAGACAGATCTGATGTTAGCAAAGAAGCCTTCAAGAGAACACATGTGCTACAATTACCTGGCAGAAGGTCTCTGCAGATTAAGGTCTTCACTGGACTGCAATAGAAGACTTGGATTTGAGGCAGAGCCAGCTTTTGACAGCCAATTTCTACCCTGTAAGAAATAAATCACATGGTTTAGCTGTGCATGGCTCAGGAGCTCTCAGTGGGTCACTTCACTACCAGAAATACCTTCTGGGTGAGCACACAAATGGTTGCAAACTTGTTATTCTGGCCTGTGACTTCTTTGAGGAACCCTTCCAGTATCAGCTGCTGGCAGAGAAGTTTCCACCAGTTCTCTGGCCACTCTTTTCCACAGCCAAAGAGAGGGTGCCTCCGGAACCGCTCTGGCAAACGTTGGGAGCACTGGAAATTGGGAAAGAACCTGTCAGATTTGGTCACTTGTTCTACAGGGAAGCTTCAAGTAGAATCAGGACACCAAAAACCCAGTAAGGAGCCTCCTCTAACCTATTCCACTCATCTACTTTCTGCCACATTAAGTTAATTTTCCCCTACATATACTTGTGTGACAATCAGCAGCTTAACTTGATTAAAAGGTTAAACAAGGAACATAATTCACCCAGCTTTATCAAGTACTACAGGTCATTCTTTTTCCCCCTCTATTTGTAAAGATAACATTTTTGTTCTTATTCTAATTTATTTCCAGTGAGTTTCTTGCTTATTATTTCAAAACAATTAAAATTAAAGGTGTAAAAAAAAAAGTAGAGGACAATCATCTTGCTTGTTGCATGTGGAACTGAGCAGCTTCCCAAAGTCAAGACTACCTCTTTACACAAACATCCATCTCTCCAAGAATGGGACACACACAGACATGAATGTATATCCCTATTCTGATTGACAGGTGAATTTAGAGGGGCACTGTCACAGCCCCACCCTCAGAACACACACAAGGAGCTGCACCATCACTTACAGACCCTCGAAGCAGCAGAATTGGCATTCTGGTCCCAAACTTTTCATCCAGGGCAGTGACTGCAGACAGCAGCTGGTGTGCCTGCTTCCCAAAGTCCTGCAATCCACCATCAAAGTCACTGGGGACTGCGAGGCTGGAGCTGCTGAAAGGCACAAAGGAAACCAAGCTTAACACAAACACATCCAGCCCCTTCCCCCTTGTTCCAAGTGTTGTCAACACAGTGGTTAATGAAATAACTAAATTAAATAACCACAGCTGATTGACCTGTGCTTAGTCTCTACTGTCAGTCCTAGACATCTAAACACATTTAATTATTTATACCAGTGTAACTTCAAGACATATTTATATTTCCACCAATATAACTTCTGAAAACTGCCCAACCCAACAGTAAGTTCTCCATGACACCTGCTCTTAATAACATTGTCTCAGCAATCTTTTGAATTCAGTATTTAAATACTTGCATTGATTTGGGCATGCACAACATGTCTTTAACTGCACTTAAAGGTTTTTTCTCTTTCTTTAAGAACATAAAGGAAAAACAAAAACCAGAGGGAAAGAGCAACCCCATAAAAAACTTTGTAGGGTTTGTAAAAGCATTTCTTACTGACTGAAAGAATCCACTGATAAAACACAGGCACAAACCACTCCTAAGGAGAAAAATGAAAATTATCTATTTCAAGTGACTACCTGGTTCTTCATTAACAAAGTGACTGCAAAGAGGGAAACTTTGGTCTTTAAAATTAGTTTACTTAATTGTAGCAGAGGCCAGACAAAGCTGTCCTAATCCTTGACATATAGAAATTTAGTAGCTAAACTGGTAACATTTCTCCAGAAAGCAACACATCCTAACATCTTTCCTGGTATCAGAAAGCATCAGACTACCAGCAAGAGCAAGGAATGCTTTACTATAACTTCAGGGAAAGCTTTACTGTAACCACAGTAGAAAGCAACAGAGGTGTTTCTGCTCATAGCTCTGTGACTGTCAGCCTCCTGAGTCCCCCCTCAGCACATCCATGAGATTATTAGCAAGGTTAAAAGAGCACATGTCAGCACAGGAGAACAGCTCCCTGGACACTGGGGCAGTTTAGCCTTAGACACCTGGTACCACACACCATTTGCAAGTGTTGTCTTTTGGGATTAATTACCTAACAGGCCTTAAACCATGAACAGAGGTGTTTTTCACCGAGTGCTGCTCTAAACCTCTGTTAGGAACTGTGATCCTGCTCTGTTTCCAGGCTTTCCCACAGGCTGACTTAGAGCTTAGCAGGGTTTGCTTGACTCAGTAGAGAAAGGTTAGAGACATGTTCAAAAATAAACCTCAGGCTGAACAGCTGCAAGATCAGATGCGTGAAAGTCAATTCTTTCAGATAATTTGCCTTGTAAGTCAGTCTGAGAGAACATAACCTCTAGGATCAGCCTTCAGGGAAGAAAGCTTACCTGGACCTGCAATTATCACAGCATTCTTCTGTGCCCATGATGCCAGAGGAAACCTTTCGCAGTTGTCTGTCTTCAAAATGAGACAGGATGATTCTACCCAAGGGAACAAAGAGAATTCAATGAAAGACCACCAATTCACACGTAAAATTTATTGCAGAAAATGGAGTTGAAATCAGCATCATTAATTAATTCACTGGGGAACCAATTATTTAGCCTTGATTCCTCTAAAGAAAAAGTCTTTTTGTAAAAAAAGCAAATAAGGAAACGTATAAATGTGCTGAAGGTTGTGCTTTCAATACTGCTCATTAACACAGAATAGAATGTTCTGTGCTTGCAGAACACATTGAGAGTCTGAGATGCCTTCTGTACAACCCCCAGCTGTGCCCCAGTCCCAGCAGCTCTCACCAAAGCTGCCTGCAGTGACAAAGCACTGAACAAGCTCTCCAGCACTCACTTCCTCCTGCAGCTGTTGGACACCAGGTACTTCTCCATCTTTGCCAACATCTTCAGCTTGTACAGCCGGAACTTCTCGTTCCTGATCTCACTCAGGAGGCGTCTGAGACGGAAGCAAAAAATGCAGACCCTTAAATGCTGACCACTATTCCCCTGTCCCACATTGCCAGACAATGCTCTCTAATTCACCAGGAAGATCTAGAAAAAACATCCTACTAAAACCAGACCCAAGCTGCCTGCCTGCTTCTCCACCACCTTGATCCTCAGAGAATGGGGTACACTCGGGAGAGCCCTTTATTCACGTTCACCCAAACGTTATCCCAAAGAGGCTGGAACAACAGAGACACAGAGGTTCTTCCAAGCCCATAGAGACCCAAGGCCTGAGGAGGGAGAAAAAGCTCTGTACCTGTTACAGGCCAGGTCTGCTGGAGCCCAGAGGACGTGGCAGGCAGCGGGAAGCCCGTCGCGCCCGGCTCTCCCCATTTCCTGGTAGTAGGATTCCATCTCCTTGGGGGCGCCATAGTGGATCACCAGCCGGATATCCGCCTTGTTGATGCCCATCCCAAACGCCACCGTGGCCACAACGCACTGCACAACAGGAGCCACGTGCCTGGGTTAACTCACAACACTTGGGGTCAATCTGCTGCCAGACTCAAAACTCAAAATTACAGCAGCTTCAGACCCCCAGGGCTGAGTTTGGCCCGAGCACAGTCATGGGATTATCACCAGGAGAGGGATGATGTGCTGTGGCAAATGCAGGAATGTTTTCAAGAAGCTGCTCTCAACAGGCACCAAACAGTATCATGAAAAGGATGACAAGCAGTCCCAGGATATCTCTGCTGCCCAGGAAAGAAGCAGCTCACAGCTGTGATCTTGTTCCAGCTACCATCATTTTCCTTGGATACCAGGCATGTTTAAGGGAGCTGCTACAGAAATTCAAAGGATAAGCCAGCAATCTTATTCCTGTCAGCACCGACTGGCAGTTTCTTCACCCAGAATTGCAGGCAGAGGAGAGATGTTGATATCCCAAAATTTTCTTCTACCAAAACCTCTGCAATTCTAAATAGGACCAAGAGAATTTCATTTCCCACATACCTGAATTTCATCCCTCATGAACCGGTGGTGAGTGTCTCTCCTCTGCTTGTTCCCCATCCCAGCGTGGTAGGTACCACAGGCCACGTTGAGTCTGTTCAGTGCACACACCACCTGCTCAGTGGTCTTTCTTGTAGGGCAGTAGATGATAGTGGGGCCTTCAAACTCGTACACACAAGTGCTGAAAAGAACAACAACATGTAAAGGTACAGAACAAAAAAAGCCACTTGCCTGTAAAAAGAAAAAAAAAATGCATCTGAGGGATCAAAACCAGGCTTAAATCCTTACTTTCCTTTCCTAGTTAGGAACTGCTTCAAATCCCTAATGAGGTCTCCACTTTGGTGTCCAACTTCCAGGTACAGGTTAGGTCTGTCAAAACTGGTGCAGGTGACCTGGGGATTCTCCAGGTTCAGGCACTTCACTATGTCCTCTCTAATCGAGGGACTCGCAGTTGCAGTTAGAGCAATAATGGGGACCTGCAAAGAGATGGAGAACAACATTCATGACCTCTCATTCACAGTTTTTTACACCAAAAAACTCAAGAGTTTACTGATACAGAACCTAAACAGGCACTTGAATGTGTTTAGCATTGGATAAGTTCACTCATTTGAACAATATTGAGCTTCTTGAACATTTTAGACCAAAGCTCTTGAGAGAGCAGATAGGAACAGAACCCTTGAAAGGTACACACAGGGATCCAAAGCAATTTAAATTTCTTAAGTGTCTGGTAGTCCAAGTCCACAGCATCCTTTGTTTAAACATTGGGATAAAGCTACACAGCTCAGTCACTGTCAGGGATGCTCCAACTCCAAACCAGCCTGGTCAGCACACCCAGATCATAACTTTAAAAGGCTGCTATTTCCTAACTACCCCACAAAACCCTTTTCTTGTATCAGAAACCCAATACAGCCAAACCTCACCGAGGGCAGAGCGTTCTTTAACAAGCCTAAATTTCTGAAGGAGTTCCTGAAGTCATGGCCCCACTCAGAGATGCAGTGAGCTTCATCCACAGCGATGAGGGTGATACCTGGGGGACACAAAACCAGCTCCAGCTTTCTGAGAAGTCACCAGCACCGCTTTAGCTTTTGTTCCTGCAATGCCTTCTGCTGCACCAACTTAAAGGCCTCTTTAATAAAAAAGGCCCAAGAGCTTTTACACTCTCCCACCACCACAATCCAAGCTGCATCCCTCATCCCTTCACACAGATCAAAATCTCAGGCGAGTTCCAACAAGACCTTTTCCATCACTGCTTCCCAATCACAGTCACAAGTAAGAATTACAGATGCTATTTGTTGTACTTTCTGGGGTGTAATACAAAGCCTGATTGTTCCAGACAAACACTCACATATGATTTTTTTCATCAATGACAAGATCTTGTGTGATGAATGGGGTCACTACTCTCACCAAGAAACGGGTGAAACATCTTCAGTAATCAAAAAGGTTTGAACATAATTATCCTTGCAACTTACCAACAGTTTGGTCAAGCTCCTGAAGTAAATTTAAGTTTCCTGAACAAAACTCTGGAGTCATGTATATGACTCTGTATTGACCCCTGAAAGATCAGAGAAAAATACACTCAACCAGAAGACCCCAGACAAATTCAATAAAAACATGACTACACTGAACAACAGTATGAGAACAATAGACTTCTGATGGGAAACAAGAAGAATTAAGTGAAGACCACAGAAAACATTTCAGAACAACAGGAAGGCAAGGCATTACAGGAAAAGGAAAACCAGACTTGTCAGCCTTTAGAGTAAGAAGGGACTGCTGTGATAACAGAGACAGGTCTAAAACCCGACTAAAATCAGGTATTAATCAGAACACAGCTGATTAATACAGAAGCTCCACAGCCTCCCACACACTCAGCCTGGGTGAGTGCAAACAATATCCTCAATACCAGGTCCCAAGAGCTGGGCCAGAACCAGGAGTTCCAGTGATGATGGAGCAGGGAGACAGCATACCCACCCCTCCAGCACCCCTGTGTCACAGCCCAGAGTAACAAAAAGCTTGGCTGAAACTCACCCCAGGACGGAATCCCTGACCTGTTTTGACTGAGCTGAACCAAGGAAACAAGCTGGAATCCCTGTCATTCTGCAGAAATAAAAAAGTACAGTCATGAACAGACTCACTCTGCAAGCTTTAGCTTCCAGCCTGTGCCAGCATTTCTAAAGGAAGTTCAAGCTGTGAGGTCAGAGACTACTTTCTTCCAGGATCTTTGTGTGAAATGCCTTTTGAAAAAGCAGGAGTGGTGCACGACTCTTCCTGCCACCCAAATGCTCTTCCCCTTCCCCTCCTGTTTCCACAGGACATGCTGGATTAGCAAGAAGCAGAGAAAAGAAGACCATTTTCCTTGCACAAGTTCACAAATAAAGCATCCAAAAGGATATGCTAAATGTGTTCTCTTTATTTACTGCTGCAGTTCCTCACATTTGGATGTAAACCTTGCTAGCTCACAGTTTTTTACCTTGTTGAATCTTCTGTGAGCTAGTGATGCTGCATCTGCTAATTTCAAATCAGGTGCTGGCTTCTAGTGACATAATAATCACCAGCTCAGATTCATATTTTACCTCTTAACTTGGTGATTTGCTGCATTGTCTCAGAGCCCTTGGTTTCATTTCCACAGCTGCTCAGTCCAACCTGCAGCCAGACTGACAGACAAACTGCTGCAGTTGGTAGAAATTCAGTCTCCTCAACATGAATGACCCACTGGGAAGGCAGTGAATAAACCCCTTCCACTGAGGAAAACAGTGGAAAAGTCAAAGCAGCAGCTGAACACAGACACCCTGCTGAGTAATAATCAAGGAGCTTAGGCTGTCCAACCATTCATCTGCACACAGCCACAATGTGCAGCAGAAAATGCCACACATAATTGATGTTCTTCACTTCAAAACATCTTCATATCCCCTCTTTCACAAAAGACTCGTTCTTCCCAAGTTGGACAAGGCAGGAATGAACTAGACAACTCAGCATGAGTCCCACAGCCTCAGTGAAAAAGAGTCAGAAGTGAATAGCTCTTACAATAGGAAGTGAATACATGTGGAGAAAGCATTATCAGGTATTAAAAATAAAAGATTTATCCTGGCAACACCTGAAACTGCTCATCTCAGAGCGATGTGGTGTCACCCACAAGTCCTCCCCTCAGATCTCTCAAGAAGGGGAGAGGCCAGGTGTTAGGAGACCTACTACACTGTCCCTCTTGAAAGCCTGTGCTGCAGCTTTCATCTGGATTGCCTACAGCTTCCAGCTGCACTCAGTTCAGATGCCACTCCTCAGACCCAAAAGAAGCCCTACCAAACTTTGACATGAGTCTGACACCCTCAAACAGCTCCCCCACCACTTTGGTCTGGACACAAAAGGCCTGTGAATCCAGAAATAAGTTCCTCCAGAAACCTTCCACCAGCATCCATCCTTTGCAACCTCAGCCTCTGGTTCACCTACGCGGCAAATCCAGGGATCTGAGACTGCTGTGTGTGTTCCCTGGGAAACACACACCCTGCAGCTGACACACAAACAGCCTGCAAAGGGGAAACACCCAGCAGTGCCACAGGCAGGATCCCTGTGAGTCCATGGGGAATCCAGCAGCAGCCTGGCACTGCCACCACGTTACTTACGTCAGCTGCAGCACCTGGTCCTCCATCAGGGAGATAAGAGGGCAGATGACAACTCCTGTGTGCCCAGTGTAAACAGGAGGAAACTGGTAGCACAAGCTTTTCCCATAGCCTGAGAGGGAAAAAAAAAAAGCACAAGTGAGATGTCATGCTTTCTGTGCAGCTACAAGAGACAATTCTAACACCCTGGTGAGCCCAAGGAACCAAGCCATGTTTGTTTTACAACTCTCCCCTCCAAAAGGGAATGACTTTTTATTGTTTCTTAGGATGCAATGGTAACTCACCAGTTGCCATGACAACAAGATTATCTCTTCTGTCTTCCAAAAGAGAATTGATCACTTTCCACTGGACCCTTTAAATTAAACAAAGGGGAATACTTGATTTTTGCCACCGCAGATAACAACTAAATTGCATGAAACTGCATATTCTGTTGAATTGTGGGTTAAAGGGACCCTTGAGGCTGCCTCAGAGTGCTGTCTTTGCACGCTGCAGCCACTGCAGGCAGGGTCACAAGTGCCAGAGTGGGGATCTCTAACAGGACTCAGGCAAGCAGCACTTGATGGAGACACTCACAGGAGATCACAAATAATACCTGCAGTTTTCAGTGTTTGTGGTTCAGTTATCTCCATCACAAGAGAGTGTGAACAAGACCTGGAAGTGCTTGTTGCCATTTTTTCAAGTAAGCAGTGATAAAAATATCATCCAGGTTGAAGAAAGGGCAGGAACACATTCCCCAGAGTGTCCATTTTACCAGAAAATCTGCTCACGGTTTAAATGAAGAATGCCCAAAATAGGTCTTCAGACACGTGATGTGGCTTTCTCCAGGTTCTGGCAGCAGTGGATCTTCAGTGGGAGAGAGGAGAAGAAAATACTCATTTGGGATTAAATTTTAAAAAAGATAAAGCACTGTCTCCACAAACAACAGTCTGCTCATGGTTCGTGATGCCCAGGGGTTAGAATTTGGGCAATTCCAGTGAAAAGAGACAAACTCCAGGTATTTACAGGCTAGAATGAAGGACTAAAAAAGCAGAGAGGCTCCTCAGAGACCCTGCATAAGGAGCAGAACATATGGCTTGATTAATGAGATAAAGCAATAGGACTGTAATGCCTAACTGTATCATCTGGAACAGGACCATGCAAACAAGTCAAGGCGTGCTTCTCACATCTCAGTTGCTTTTCCCAACTTGATTTCTCACCAAAGGGACAGCCCCAAAGCAAGTCACAATCACCCCAAGGCAGAATTCTGCCATTCAGCAGCAACAGCAAAAGAACAAGAGGCAGACAGGAGGTGTCACCTCCCCCATGCTGTGTTGTGAGTAGGTCCTCCACATGGGTTTTACTCTCATGAAGCAGACATCAGCTGCAGAACTTCACTCTCTTCACAGCACACCTTTGTATTTTCATACCAAGTTCCCTTAGAAACCCAGGTGAGCTGTATTTTCCTGGTTTGAGAAACCAACCCCTAAAAGTCACTGTGCTTCCACACTGCTTCTACTGACAGTGATCTTGGAAATTGTATTTCATCATGCACTAAGATGTTTTAAAAACCATACCAAAATATTCCTCCTCCTCTTCCTCAATGCCTTCATCTTCATCACCATCTGGTGCTACATCCACTTCTGTGTCAGAAGCTTTCCAGGCTTTACTGGACTCTCCTTCTGGTAAAACTCCTTGACAACCATCTACGTCTTTTAGAGACTGAGAAATCAAGAAGAAAAAATTAGTTTGGAGCATGGAAGGGTAAATGAAATGCCTATCCAAGGTAATGGAATATGAGAAGCAGGTTTTAATGTAGTTGTAACAACTTAAATCTAGTGGGTGGATCAAAGCTGGTGTAGTAAAGATGACACACAAGGCAAATGATAACCAGCAAATGGAATTCCTTAGGTATCCCTGTATTTATTCTGTCCATCTTCTGTAAGAAGCATAGTTTTGCTTCATATTCCCTCCCCTTAACTGTGCTCCACTCCACTGTGATCCCAGAGCAGCATCATTAGAAAAAAAACTGAAAAATAAACCCTGAGGCACTCACTTTCAGCATCTCCATTTCCAGCTCTTCATCACTCTCAATGACACAGGACACATTCTGTTCATTGTCTGTGGAAGATGCTTCCTACAAAATCAACACCAATCTCTTAGAAGCAAAGTAAGTTCTATTTTACCCACAATCTTCTAACATTTGTACCTCCTATAAGCCACTTCTCTGTATGCTTTAACTTCTTACCCAAGATAATTAAGATCAACATTCAGCTCTGAGGCCTGTCCATTAAAAACAAATTATCTGAAAGAAATATTAGAACTTAACAAGTCCTCATTACCTCAGGTGTAACTTCATTGACAAATTCCTTTGCAGCCTGACATTCCAAGACCTGAAGCTCCTGCTCACTGATGTCCAGGGACATGAAGTCATCTCTGTCCTCTTGGTCTGTAGATCTGGCTGCTGGAGCCCCATTTTCCAGAGCAGTGTTCCCCCTCTGTGCCTCCTCTTCAACCATTTTCTCCTCCCAGAGGGCAGCCAGTGTAGTATCAGAGCAGATGTTGAGGTCACCTTCAGGTTGCTCAGCACGTTCTGCTTTTTGTGCTTTGACACTTGCTGACTTGGCTTCAAATAGTGTTGTATTTGCACCACAGCTCTTCTCCAGTCCAGAAGGGGAACCTGAGCCCAACAGGGTGGATTTTAAGGCACTGACATTCTCTGATATCTCAGCTAGTATTTCTGCAGCCCTAGGAGGTAAAACAAAATCACAGAGGCAGTTACTACACTTCAGAACAAAATTCAGCCAAGTTCAGTGTCAAATCCATTGCAATTAGACCAGGGAAACCACATATTCCTACATGTAAAAAAACCACATTTTCTTGGAAAACAGATAACAGATGTCTGTTCAAACACAAGTACTTTGTTGAGTGGGACCTCAGAGGTCAAAAGCAAAACACTGATTGTGGAGGTGGAGACAAGTCAGCAGAAAACTGACCTCTGGAAGTTTTCCAGCTGTCCAGAGCTGTCAGGGATGTGAGAAACCAGGTCTGTTATCTCTTCAGCCAGTGAAGCCAAGCGCTCCTTCACACCCCCAGAGGTGCTGTCTGTAACAGGTGCAAGAAATGGATATTTTTTAATAATTAGAGTCTAACATCTGTATGTGAAGAACTCCCATTCCTACAAGATCTACAGCTGGTAAGACAGCATTTTCCAGGGCTTAAAAATCGAGCACAGAGAATCAGGCCAAGCTTCCAAGTATTTCAGCACTGCATCTCTTCCCTTAGACAAGCTCAGGGAAAGCAGGTACACAACGGGACCACTACAAAGCCCTCCCTCCCAGCTTCCCTCCAGCTCCCAGAACACAGCTGCTAACAAGGACATGCTGACTAAACCAAGGCCAAATCCTGTACCTTGTATCAAGGGGACAGCACTGCCACTTCTGCCTTTGACAGAACAGTAAAATTCAGCTAAAACAAAAAGGAAACAAACCTCTCACCACTCCTCTTTTTCTGCCTTAAGCTACCTCTAACATCTTCTTTATGAAATTCAGAACCAAAAAAGAACTAAGATTTTAAAATCTCCTCAGATGAAGTAAATAATGTTAAGCTGCTCTAAAACATTTGGGTCCTACTGATATGCCTCAGTAAAACATCACTTCAAGTGGTGTGTTTTGTGGCCCCATTTCATTTCACATTAGGTATTTGTCCCTGCATCAGCAGCACTGAAATTAACTCACTCAAGTGTTTCCATAAACAAACTGGGATGACAGCGTGTGTACAGCAGAGACAAACACAAACAAACATCCTGAGAGGACCTTCCTACATCCTATGGAAAACAGAGTAAGGTTACCCTGGGCATCCAAGACTTTTCACTCTGCAAGTGATCTGGAATCACCAAGAAACCAAACAAACCTGATTCCATTAAAATACCTGCTGGGAAACAGAATTTGCAATTGTACATAGAATAAATTCCTCATGCCTGGATAGACAACTTACCTTTCCTCATGCTAAATAATCTCTGGTCACTCTTACTCATATTTTTCAGTTTTTCATAAACAATGTAGCCAGCCTAGGAGAAAAAAGAAATAATTAGTACTCAGTACTCCACAGAGAAAAAACAACAAGAACAAAAATCAATCAGGAGTTAATGAGGCAAAGCCTGGCACCAACACAGTGTGAGGAGCAGAATTCCAAGCTGGAATACAGGTCACATCATATGAATCACTACCCTGACCCCACTGTCCATCATGACCAGGTTAAGTGTTACAGAATGCTGCACTAAGGGCCAAATGCTGACTTGGGACTCCCTCTGGAATGGATTCTCTCACACAGATCCCAGAGTGGGTCATCTCAGCAAGCTGCACACAGAAAGCTCCCAGAACTCAGCTCCCAGTCCCACCATCTGCTCCCCTCATTCAGATTTCATGCCATGCTCCACAAGAGTTACAAACCTACCAAGATAGATTCGGTGTGTTCAGTATTTCCCTTGGTATGAATAATGAGTTCTAACAGAAAAACACAGCCCAAAGCCAGCAATGTGCTAATTAGGCTACACGTGTTGAAAAAGAAACAAGTTACTCCCTCATTTTCCTGGGAGGCTCCAAAAGGCAGGCCAGGTGAACAGAGCACTGTGGGAAAGATGCACTGCCTGGAAAAAAAATGCCTACAAAAGCTGAACCAGGCACAAAAAAAATTGAAATGTTCTCCTTACTGTTTTGGGTCTTCATAGGGGCTAAACCCTCCATGGCTGAAATTTTAACTGAAGTAGAAGTCAGAGAAGAAACCATTGTCCCACTTCCCTTCCTCTAAGCCTAGAAATAAGAAACTGAAGAGATTTTGTTTTCTTGCCATAAGGAATGATTTTCTCCCAGGAAGCAGGTGGCATATTGGTAAAACCCTTCACAGAACTGCAGATAAACCAAAATTCATGCAAAATACTGAAAAAAAACAGGGACTCCTATGCTACTGAACTCATCCTCACAGTGCACATTGTGGTTCCCCTGTATTAGCAACCAGTGAAGGCTGTGTTTCTTCCAGTGTGCTTTTGGATTTCACCTCCTATGCTATATTTAACAAGATTCTGGTTCATTAGCAGCTAAGAAAGATGACAAAACCAGAAGGAAACGCATCCAAAAGTGGTAACAAGCTACAGTGAACACCTGCAGACAAGGAACTAAAGAAATAACCAGCAGCTAGCAGCACACTGGAGCAAGGATTTACTCCCAGAGGTTGGAAAGGTGACCCCCTGTGGTACATACATAGGCATCTGTGGCTGCATAGAGCTTCTGCTCCTCGTTGAGTGGAAACTTTTCCCAGCTGCTGCAGCGGACAGAATGATCCTTCAACAGCTGCCTGCCAAAAAGGTGCTTCACCAAGCCATTCAGACTCCAGGTCTCCTTACAGTTCAGCTGGGGAAAAAATCCAAACAAAACACCAGAAGCAGAGTTTTGTTTAAAAAAGGAAAGCACCTGCACCTCCCCAGAAAGAGCAAAGTGTGCTCAATCCCTTGTTAGCAGCAAGGAGCTCTGGGTTAGTCAATGCCCACTTAGTTTTTCAAAGCAGTAACTCTTCTCAGCGCTGCCACACTCAAAAATACAAAGTTTGTGAACAAAGCAACCTCTGGGTTGATAAAATAAAAGCCCTGGCCTTAAACAGCATCCCCTCCCTCCTCCAGGATTTTCCTGTTATTTGCCTTTCTAATTAAAAAAACTCAGCATCAACACCAGGGATTTATCTGGTACAAACACAGGAATATTAAAGCCTGCCTGTGAGTGTTGGACAAAGCAGAAGAGCAGAGCTCCAGCCCAGAATAACCACTGCTCCAAGTGCTGGGAAGCAGCTCATCCCAAGCCTCCAAAAGCCACCCCACCACGCTGCTGCCTCCAATTGCCTTGGCAATCCCCTGTCAACCACAGTGGCTGCACACTGCTGTCCCCAGAGCCAGTCTGGGAAACTTGGCTCCAGAGCCTCATGGACATGGCCAGCTGCTATTCCAGCTTGGAAAACGTGCCCAGCCATGGAGCTGAACAGCAGCAATGCAGCATTAGCAGCTCATTGCCTTAGGTCTGGTATAAAAAAAAAAAAATCTGCTCTTTTCAGGCTCCCCCAGCCCTTCCCCTCCCATTGTGCCATTATATATAACCCTGTTCTTCTGTTCTCTTTCAAGTTTATTTTTGGTTTGTTTTCTCTCTAGCAGAAGACTTTTAAGCTGCTATCAGAGAGATCACATTGCTCATCTTTATAACAAATTATCCCGAGTCAAATGATGGGATATAAAAAAAAGGAAGGGGGGTGACTGAGGAAACTCCAAGTTTGAGAAGTAACAGCTCCTCTTATTGTTTGAGTAAAACACTTAATTTGTATAATTTCCAATCCACTAGGAAGATAAACTCTAAAGTGGCTCCTATGAAAAGCACTGCTCCAAATGTTGGTGCTGCATCACAGAAGGAGTGAGAAAAGCACGGAGAGACCAAGCACAGGTAAGGAAATCCCTGGTGCACACAGAAAGAAAAGCTTTAAGGGACATGCTAGAAATAAGGAGGATTTGGAAAGCAATGAACCTTTGTCTCCCTTCCCTGAAAAGACAGCAGAGGTGTCCCTGCATCAAACAATCTCTGACACAGAACTGAACCTGTGTGCCAAATGCAGCACAGCCTGTAAACAAGGGCTCACCAGGCGCTGGGAACAGCACCCCCGCCAGAGCTGAGGTGACTCCAGCCTGAAAATCATGGGGATGGAGGTACTTCCACAGCTCCAGGCTGTGTGGCACAAACACCTCTGCAGGGAGGACTTCAAGGAAGACGTTGATGCCCCCCTGGAGCACCCAGCAAGCCATGGCAGCAGGGCTTGTACCCCGTGTATAAGGTCCAGCCACTGCTGGGCAATGACAGCACTGCCAGCAGAACAATCCGGCCATTTCCATCGCTAAGAATTAAAGGAAAAAGCAGCTGAATTCAAAAGGTACATCTCATACTAAAAGTGAACAGACCTGAGAGGGACAAGCATTGATTAAGAACTGGCTCACCAGAAGACAGCACTCAGTGGTGCAGGCTTTGAGAGGTGTTTTTAAGCAGTTTCTAAATAAGTTACAACAGATCTCTGCAGCATTCTACATAACACTTCTGCTGTTGGAATGGAACTCCAATCAAGACAAGGAAGCCTCCTTTTTCACAACACCATAACAAGATTCCCTCCCACACACAAAAAGGTTTTAAGTTTTACTTTCTCATTAGCCACGTCAGCCAGCTCCACAAAGCTCTTCAGTTTGATTTCAAAGTCACTCATCAGCTTCCATTGATCTCCCTCAATTCCTACGCCAACCTTTTTAATTGTTTCATCTTCAAGCAGCCTTTTGAGTCCCTTGGGAAAACCTAAAATAGATTAAGCCCAAACATGAGAAACTAAATACTGGAAGATGCCAGAAAGTCTAATGGAAATGACAAAATCCAAGCACAAAGGCCATCTGCAAAACCCTGTGCTCTTAAAGGAAAAGCCACCAAAGTTCCTCTGTTTATTTGATTTCCCTCTGGAATGACTGAAAACCTCAACTGGTTGTGATGGATCACCTGCAGACAAGCAAGAATGGAATACCTGAAATACACAAGTCATCCTGCACCTGAAAACTAACCAAGTGAAAAAATAAACCCAAAACCTTGTCTTTCTCATTGTTAAATCACAAAACAAAAAAGCAAGCCTTCGCTGGAACAGGCACTTGAATTCTGAAAATTCTGTGTTCATTACATGAAATCAAATATTATTTTACCATTTCCCACATAATTTCTTCACAGTTTTTGCCATTTCACATTTCTGGGCAACAGTTGAAACCATAAGCATGGGAAATCATCAGAAGCACAGATTCTCTGGAGACACACTCAGAGTTAAGGTTGGGCTGCTCCAACAACAGCATTTGGAAAACAGAATTCACCAACCAGATGCTGTGCCAAGCCCAAACATGTCAGTCCTGTCAGTGAGCAAAAACCCACAATGATTAAAGATGCACACAGATACTGAGTATTATATTCTGATTTCTCCCAAACTGATGGCACAGCAATCCTGGATCAAAGGGTATTTTCAAGCTTACAGGACTGAATTAAAGCAGGCAGCTTTCTCATCTCATTTTCTACAGGAAGAACAGCCACAGACACTTCATCCTTGAACAGTAACAGCCTTTTCCTCCCCTGTGTGTTTGCTCCCATTTAAAATTCAGAGCATCTTATTTAAATCCATACCTTCAGGACCCCACAGCTGGATACCCTGAATTAGTCTCAAGTGCAAATCTAGCACCTGCAAACACACAGAACTGCACAGGCACACAGTGCTCATCTGCCTTGGGTTTCATGGCAAACATCACCTTTTCTCAGCCCTGCAATATGTATTTATGTACTTCAACAAACACTTGGCACCACTGATTTTATTTTTGCACAATTGTCTCTGCCCTTTGATGGCTGCCACTTACAGGTACATTTGCAGCTACAGCCACATTCAGCTGTGTTGTGGACTGGGAAATTGCAGATCCACCCCAAAGCATTAAAAAATAACTGGTAAAAACCCCCCAGATAGCAGCAGCCTGGTGCTGGTGGCTACAGCCAAACCACAGCATTTCCAAAGCATGTGAGCCATAGGAAAATATGGAAAACCCTCCACAAAGGGGAAAGAATTCAGTCAAATAAAAGCCTGCAACAACCCTCAGCTGGCTTGCTGTACACAGGATTTTCACTAAGGGAATTATCATTAAAACCTTCAAGGATGGGCACTCCCCAGTGGAGGGCTCAGGCCCCATTTCTACCACCTCATTCCTAGAAAAGTGACCAACAAAAACCAAAAAGCCCAAGTTGAAAAAAAAGCTACAAAGCCTGTGCAAAAGCTACAATCTGAGGAACAGGTCACATTTTCAGAAATCTGTAAGGAAATCCAAAAAATACTAATAAATGGAAAATGATGAACAATCTCCCCAGCAAATAAATAAATAAATGTGGTTTTGTCATTTATACACAGTCCAAGAAGGCTCAATTCCTCCTGCAGGACAAAGTTTTTCTGCTAGGACTTGCTGCTTTCTATTGAGATCTGGCCAGCATTTCTGCAGATCATATTTACTGCTGTAACAAGCAGAAATTGGCTCTGGTTCCTGCACAAGACACTCAGCTCAAAGTGCATCTTCCACTGGCAAGAAGAGGCATTTTGGAAAACCATCCAGAGGCAAACACCACCTTCTGCTGTAACACAGCAGCCCACGTGCAGCCACGCTCAGCACTGGCACACAAACATCTCCCCTGCCAGAATCAAAAGCACTCCAGCTCTTTATGGCCCCTCTTCCCTCAGCCTCCTCTCCTCACATCATTTTCCTTTGTGCTCTCGCGCCTCCCTGACGGAATAGCCTCCAGCAATTAAATTTTCCACCCCATTTGCTCTAAATGACAAAGGATTGAACACCAACATTAAAATTATCGCTATTATACCTCAGCACGAGTCCCCCAGGGAAATCAGAAACCTCTCACAGGCATAGTTTCAATCTAACATTTTAAACCAAAGGTTATAAAATTGCCATCTCCTTCCCTCATCCCTATTTTCCCTATTTGGAAGCTTTTATTCACATCCATAATGAATTGAGCCTCTGCTAAGCACACCCCCTTCTCTCCCCACAGCTGCATCACACCAGGTGCCCAGTATTCTTTCCCAAAGCTGATGTCACACAATGCAGGTACTGGGAATAGAAGGCACAAGAACCATCATTTTTTGAGGCTTTTTGTTGAAGCCAAATTAAAAAAACAAAGCACAAAGAAACCACAGCCTGCTCTGTTTAGGTTCATTGTTTATTTTAGCACTAAAGAGAAAACTCGTTATAGGAGCAGGGAATTAAGTTTTCAAAACTGGAATAAAATATTCTCTCCCAGACAGAAAAACAAGCCCCAAGTAACACTCTTCTCCCCACATCCTGTTTTCAAGTACACATGGCAAGCTAAGATTGTCTTAACATACAGGCATCACCCAAAGAATAAATCCCTTTACTATAGGTGGGAAAGGAGAGGAAAATGATGGATTTTTACCATCCCATGTAGAAGGATGTATCAGCCACTGCTCAAGGTTTAAGCTCAAACTCAACCACAAGAAACAGTGAGCAGTTCATGCCCTAAATAAGAGAGGAAGTACAGTACCTGCCATGGAGGCGACGTGGAACAGGTAGCACTTGTCCTCAGCGACACACATCTGGATTACAGCTGTTTTGGACATCTTCCCTTTCGTGTATGATGGGGGCCACTCAATGTCAAATCCAACAGCAGCCCCATCTGATAAACTCTGCCTGGAAAGGAACAGATCCCCCTCACATTTACCTGCTGTTCTGTCAGCATTTAAAACACCAACCTTAAGTCACCCCACACGAATGTGAGAGGTGCCCTGGCTGTGATTCTCTCCATCTCACACATGCAAGGCACAGAATCCATTTCACAGCACAGACCACTTTGTGCTGGCCCACAGAGCCACCTGAAACGCTTCAAAACCCTGCAGATCTGCTTGCAAATACCAGCACAGTGTTTATAAATAGCTGCAGGCTGTGGGTGCAGAGAAGGACAGCGAGAGGACACTCAGCAAAGCAAACACATCAAAATAAACTCATTTCCTACCAATCAAATCAGAGCAGGATAATGAGAAATAATCCAGTTTTAAAACACCTTTCCCACACCACTCTCTTCTTCCCTGGCTCAACTGGATTCCCAAATTTCCTACCTCCTCCCCCTCAGCAGCATGGCAGGGACAAGGCCTTTAGCCCCCACTACTAAAACTTGGCCACACAGGCCTCAAGGACAGCCAGAGGCAAAAGATAATGAAATAGTTTTTACTTATTTGAAAGTTTCTTCTTGATTTACCCCATGAGCCATTCAAAGATAGGCTTTTATTTATCCCACAACACTTTTACCCCAGCAACATGAGCTGGGAAAAAATAATGAGGTACCTGCAGCACAAATTTACTGTCTTGTCTTTAAACACACAGTCCAAAGTTAGGAATTAACATTTCTCCATGAAGTCACCAAAGCTCATGGAATTATCCACACAGTGAAAGGCAATCAATGTGCAATGGAGCATTCTGAGCTTCTGCTTTGAGGGACTGAAAGGTTCAGCAATGGCATCTCCCACCAACAAGGCCAAATTGGAAACTAATCCCAAAAGCCAAGTCCCTCCCAAAAAGAAAGGAGGACTCAAAGGAAAGAAGAAAAAAAACTGAGTAGGAGCTGTTACCTGATATCTTCTGCAAGAAGAGAACAGTCACTGGCTTCGTAGCTGTAAACAACAGAGCCACAGAACGCCAGGAATGGCAGCCCATCCTCCAGAACACTCTTCTGGGCACCAGGCTTCTGGCAAACAACATTTGGGAGAGATCTGGGTACCTGCCATCCCTGTCCTCACCACGGACATCCATCCCAGCCAGGCTCCCCTTCATCAAAACATCTGGGTTCCTGCCCCAACTTCCCTACTGAGCACCCAGTGAACAAAAAGTCAAAGTTAGTGTTGCTTCACCTGATAATCTTTAATATCCAAGCTACTAATAATTTACTAATCAAGTAATCATTGACTCCCACCTAGGGGAATAAAAGCTGCTGAACTGAATCCTCTGCTTTTCCCCTTCATTTATCATTTTCTAACTGTTAAAGCTGGTTTAGGTGTTACAGGGATGTTTAGGGATGGTCCCTTCTCCTGGGCATTTTTATACTGAACTGTTCATACACACAGAAAAGAAAACCAACCCAAGGACATGGTAACATTTATAGGACATCAAAAACTGGTCCCAAATTAAATGGATGAGAAATCCCCCATCCTCACTGATGTAGAGCCCACATTCCTGGGTGAGGAACATCAGAATTCCCTCAGAGGCACAGGCCTAACTAAAAGCACATTCTCCAGAGGTGGTCTATTATGCAGCCTGTAAAGCATCCCCGAGCCATGTCCTACCTTTTTATGCCCCAAAGAAGCTTCCTCCTGGCTCTCTGTAAGCATCCACTGGGGATATTTATCCTGCAGGTCAGCAGTTACCACATCCATTTTAGACACATCTCTGTTACCTCCACATCAATAAAGAGAGGAACAAGAAATTAGAACAGTCAGCAGCTCATGTGGAGATGAGCTTCACTACCATCATGCCTGAAAAAACATCATGGAAAGCTTTTCATTTTTTTATTGATTCCCAAGGCTAAGCAGACTTTTCCCTTGGTGTGCAGCAGCACAACCAACTGCCCTCTCCATTTCAGCTCCAGCAAGGATTTTAACACTAAAACAGAGACATGACAATAGCTCTCCTCTACGGCCACTCAGTTCTTTGGACTGGGGCTGCCAAGAGCAGAGAGAGCAGCGCAGAAGCTGGAAATAAAGGACACCCTGCAGCACCCACAGCCCCCAAAACCAGCAGGAATTTCCAGAGCACCTTTGGTAGCCAGACACGATTCCGCACCACCTCCCACCACAGCATCACCCACCTGCCCAGAGCTAGGCCAACAGCCAGAACTCGGGATCGCTCAGCATCCGACGGTACGCGGCCATCCAGTTCGGGAGCCCTCGGGATACCCGGCAGGGGACATGGAGCCGCCGAGTCCTCACACAACGGGTAACACGCCTTGTGGGCCACAGGAAAGAGCACCCTCAGGACTGGCAGGCTGTCGGGACACCCTCGGAGCGGCTACTTCCCAGTACCGACTGTCCCCAGTGCTCCCAGTATCCCCACAGTGCCCTCACCGCTTCACCCGCTATGCCCCACTGCCCCCAGCACAGCAGGCCGCGGTGCGCTCCCTCCGCACCCCGCATGGCCGCTTGGCCGCGGTGCCGGCGGAGCCCCGAGCACTGCCCAGGGACTCTGAGCGGGCTCGTTCCGCCGCCACCGCGGCCTCTCCGCGCCCGGTACCTGGGAGCGTCCGGCCTCCCTCACGGAACCCGCGCTGCGAGCACATTGTGCGTCACGCCGCGTCGCGCCGTTAATACGTAACGACGACGCCCCACCCCGTCCCAGCTCAGGTTACCCGAGGTGACGCGCATGCGCAGTGCTGCGGCAACCGCGGGGCACTGTGGGTGTTGTAGTCCTGCGGCCGTGAGGGCCGCGAACCCCCCGGCGCCCCCCGCGCTGCCGCCGCCGCCGATCTCGGCCGGGCGGGGCCGGGGCGGGCCGGGGAGGGCCGGGGCGGGGCGGAGCGGGCGGCGGGGGAGCGCCAGCCCGTGGCTCTGCGCGGCGGGGGGGGGCGGCGGGGCCGCCGGCTGCGGGCGGTGGCGGCGGCGGCAGCGGCGGCTGAAGGGCAAGAGCGGCGATGGGCGCTGCGGGGTGAGTGACCGGGCGAGGGGAGCGCGGCGCTGGGGGGCGCGGAGGGGCCGCGGGGGTAGCGGGGGCAGCGATGGGGCGGGAGATTCTGTGCTGGGGGGCGCTGGGGGGGCCGCACTGGGGCACTGGGGGGCACTTTCGGGACATTGGGGGCAGTACTGAGAGCACCGGGGGACAGTTCTGGGAACATTGGGGGGTTCTGGGGAGGGATGCTGCGGCACGGGGGGCTCTGGGGGGCAATGCTGGGGCACTGGGGGGCAAGGGGGGAAGTTGTGGCAGCACTGGGGCAGGAGGTGTAGTGATGGGGAGCACTGGGGGGGCAATACTGGGGCACTTGGGGGCCGGGGGGGCAGTACCGGCGCAGTGCTGGGGCAGTGAGGGCAGTGGGGCAGTCCTGGGAAGGGAAGGAACAGAAGCCTTGGGGGCACTGGGGTGGGAGATGGGGAGGTGATGGGGTCCGTGGGTACCGGGGGGCAGGAGGGCAGAGCTGGAGGGAACCCCAATGCCCCCCCGGGGCCCTGGGAGGAAGAGCAGAGAGGTGATGGAGGGGGAACGCAGCGGGCACGGGGACAGAGCCTGCAGAGGGGAGCCGCAGCCCTGGGAGAGGGGTGAGTGCCCCCGAAACAGCGCACCGTAACCCACCCCCTGGGGCAGCTGGTGGGGCTGCAGTACCACGGGGGCAGGACAGGGGGGCTGCAGGGCTGGGAGTCCTGCCGGGGAGTGCCGCTGGAATCGGGGCTCCCTGGTCCGGGAGACGGAGCACGGGAGGGAAGAGCGCCCGGGATCCTCGGGCTGCGATGCTGCGTGCCAGTGGCAGCGGAGAGGGATGCAGGAGCCTTTGTAGGGAGAGCAGCGCCGAGCGGAGCCGCTGCCGAGGAGCTGAGCAGGCCCCTGGTGCTGATGTTGTCATCTGTGTCTCTGTTGTGTATTATTTCCAGCTGATTGGTAAAGATGGAAAGAGGGAGAGGAGAAGGAGGAGGAAGGAACCTGGGAGGCTCTGGCTTGCATAGGAACATTTATTCCCAGTCCCAACAGCAGTACCACTACCCGGCCTCCTCCCAGGGGAGCTGCATGGAGATCCAGGAGCTGGCCTCCAAGAGGGTGGACATCCAGAAGAAGCGGTTTTATCTGGATGTGAAACAGAGCTCCCGCGGCCGCTTCCTGAAGATTGCCGAGGTCTGGATAGGAAGGGGCAGGCAGGACAACATCAGGAAGAGCAAGCTGACCCTCTCCTTGTCCGTGGCTGCCGAGCTGAAGGACTGCCTGGGGGACTTCATCGAGCACTACGCCCACCTGGGCCTGAAGGGCGGCCACAGCCACCGGCACGAGCACAGCAATGACAAGGAGCAGCATCCCCGGAGGCGGCCGCAGCACCCGCCGCCCTCGCCCCCGGCGTCCGTGGGCTCCGAAGAGCCCCCTCACAGCGTTCTCAAAACGGAGTACATCGAGAGGGACAACAGGAAGTACTACCTGGACCTGAAGGAGAACCAGCGCGGGCGCTTCTTGCGGATTAGGCAGACCATGAGCAGGGGACCTGGCATGATGGGTTACTTTGGCCACAGCTTGGGACAGGAGCAGACGATCGTCCTGCCGGCGCAAGGGATGATCGAGTTCAGGGATGCTTTGGTCCAGCTGATCGAAGAGTACGGCGAGGGGGACATAGAGGATCGCCGGGGGGGAGGTGACGAGCCCCCGGAGCTCCCCGAGGGCACCTCCTTCCGAGTGGACAACAAGCGCTTCTACTTCGACGTGGGATCCAACAGGTACGGCATCTTCCTGAAGGTAAGTGAGGTGAGGCCGCCCTACCGTAACACCATCACAGTTCCCTACAAAGCGTGGACACGGTTCGGGGAAAATTTTATCAAGTACGAAGAAGAGATGAGGAGAATTTACAACAGCCATAAAGAGAAAAGAATGGATGCCAGAGGGGACAGTGGTGAAGAGCAAGAGGGTCTGGAATAGAGTGCATTGGACAATTAACCAAACAAAGCAAGCAGAAATTGGTGAGAGGGACTGACCTATAGTAATTCCAAGTTGCCCCAGTTTTTTGTAAAGCCCTTTTCTGGTAGTTCCTGTTAACTCCAGTACATAATGTTCTAGGAGGCTGGTTATCATGTTAAACTATGCCCAAAACATCTCCGTGTGTCTTAGGAAAGGACCAACCTCCCGAGTCCGTATGAGTCAGCTGCTTCGAGTGTTGGAGACTGTGGAAGTACGAGTATCAGCACAAACAAAATCCGGCACCCTGACCTTTAAATAGTCTAGAAAAGGCTTGTGTTGCACTTAAACGCGATACGAAAGTTCCCCCACCCTGAACCTTATGATGAAATGTATCAGTTACTGCTTATCACGAGTTTTTCAGGACTGGCTTCTGCCCGTGCTTGGTCCAAAGGCCGAGCAGCATTGCCATAGAGCACTTAAGGCAAAAATCAGCTCCACGTGAATCTCTGGTCTGTGTGTGAGGAGGGAGAGAGGTTTTAAAGTTGGCATCTCCCGGTTATTGAGTTGGAAACAATAGTCTGTTTGTGGGTAAAACCTCGATAACCGGCCAGACCTCGGTCACGTGCCGGTGGAGGGCGGAAGATCTCTCATTCATTCCGTAGTTTTGTGCTCACCTGAGTATCCCAGGACAGCGGAGTGCTCAGCCTTCTGAATTAATGGCAGTGAATAATAACCCACTCCTCATCTCCGTGTTCTGCCTGTTAGAGGCTGGTGATCTTTTTTTTTTTTTGTGTTCATTTTTAATGCATTTTGTCCAAAATTTCAGAAGGTATTTTTGTATTAGGCGTTCCAGCAGGCGACTGTGGAGCGGGTGTTGGGAGGTGGAAAGAGTGCCACGACTGAGGCTCCCGCCTTCTCTCCCAGATTAAGGCGCTTCGGGATGTTGCCTGTGCGAGGAAAACATTTGGGTGTTTTCCTCCTCCTGCCTTTGGAAGACCTTTGGGGTGTTGGGTTGGATTCATGTAGAAAGGCATCTCCTTCATGCTCCCCTGTGGTGCGTTTCGGAAGCCGTGGTGGACGTCCCGTTGGGTTTTCTGTTGTGTTGATCGTGGGTGGTGTTGGGGAGACAACATCAATGCCCTGCCATCACCTCCTTCCCCACCAGCTCCCTCCTCAAGGCACTGGAGCTGTCCTTGAGCAGCTCCAGTCCCTCGCCTGCCCCAAGGTTTCGGTGTCATCCTGGAGTCTTTGTGATGTAAATTTTAAATTTCGTGATATTAACGCTCTGCCTGGAGGGAGAATGTGTGCAATTACCTGGTTGGGAGGTTGATGAAAGATTCTGTGTTTCTTAAAACCTGAATATTTATGACATAAGGGGCTTGTCCCGCCTATGGGCAACCAGCTCCTTCCCCCTGAAACAGCGGGAGTTTGATTGAGCTCCAGGTACTTCTAGTAGCGTGTTGCTCACCTTTAAGATTGTTTTGAGCAGGCATTACCATGTCTGACCAGATATTTGTAATCACTCAAATTGTTTCATTGCAGAGTGGCCTAGTGTGCATGTGGACCGGCTATTTTTCCATGCAAACATGACCTGTTTAATTTTTTAGCCTTTTCAGAAACATCTTTATCTCCAACCAGGCTGTTCACCACTCTGAGTCTGGAGCCACCTGCACACTGCATGGCCACGCTCGATCCGAATGCTGTTGCCTGTTAATGTCGTAATGAGAAAGGTTGGGGAGACAGGGTTGGGAACCAAGAGGATAATCTGGATTTTAGTTTGGGTATAAAAACTAGTCAATCTGTTTTAAAAAAAATTAAAAAAAAAAAAAGAAAAAAAATAACAGCTTGCACCAAAGTCACCAAAGAACCTTTAGGAAAATGTTACAGTTGTGACAAGAAATAAGAAAGTTAATTTCACTGTTTTAGGTGATTCCCCCTTTAAAACCATATATAGCAGTTACAGCAACCAAGCCTTTGGCTTAGTGTCAAAAACTCCCATCCCTTTCTCCATAGGTTGCTCTTCCAGGTCCCTTTTCAAACCTGGAAGAGACGTTTTTGCTCCATCACTCGAACAGCCAGGGACCGCGATGAATCAGCGGGAGTTGTGCGGGGTACTGGTTCATCGTCGCTCTTATGGCTCTGGTCCCAATGGTTTTAACAGGTCAATTAAAAAAAAAACAAACAACATAAAACCCCATGTTACAAGAACTCTACATTGTGTTACGGTGTGAAACCAGAATTTGGTGAATGAGTCGTTGATGCGTATGTTAGCGTATCGCTGACTGCTGCTGCTCGTCACAGTGCCTGAGGTAAAAAATTCACTTCTAGTCCAACAAACCGGAGCTATGAATGTACGAACTTTTTACGCTCTCCTTCCCGTTTCTGTGTGGCGTTCCTCCCCTGCGAGCTCGGCATCTCCCATCCCTGCCCGCCTTTGCCTCAAGGGATCATGAAAGCTCCTCGGTGGGAATTAGCCTGAGTGGCCACGTGTGTTGTAAGTGCTCATGCCTTCCCCGTGTTCCTGTAGTGTTGGTGAGGAAATTACTCGTGATTGGAAAGGGATGTTTTCTTCACCATTTGGAAAGGAAAAAAGGATGCTAAATTGCTTTCCTTATTGCTGCCCATTTTTAAAAAAAAACCTTTGTCTTTTGTTAATGAATTGGCTTTCCAATGCCGTCAATTTGTTGTAAATATCACCCAGGAGTCCAACTGCCGGCCGCCGGGCCAGCCTGGGTTCTGGCACGCAGGTATCCCGTAGGATCCGCTAATGCATTTACTCCCCTGGCACGGGATGCACCTTAGTATCCAAACCTGGATCGGGATCTTCACGTTCATTGCCGATCGCTCGTGGGTAGACCGGCGGCTGTGGGTTTGTGTCGCAGTGGAAAACACCAGTGTTGGCAGATGTTGGGTTGGAGAATAACGGCTTTCCACGCGATGGGAAGCAGATGTTGGGTTGGAGGGTAGTAGGGATGCACTCGGAGTGTAGCAATGCAAGACTTGAACGGTGAGATTCAGAAACGGGTTCCTTTGTATTTTTGGCAGCGCGTCTTCAGCTTCCCAGAGCAGTGACCACGTGGGCTGCTGGCGCCCAGAAAGGCCCAGCGAGATGCTCGGGAACACTGAATCCCTGATGTGTTTTAAGTGTTCGTTCCTGACGCCCTCAAACTGCCATGTCCCTTAAACTTGAGAAAACACAAGCTTATTTGCACTAGAAAGAACGGCCAAAAACAATCCTTAGGAGGACAGGGTGAAGAGCACCGGTCTGAACCTCTTTTTCTCATGAGAGAATTTCCTATTCAAGCCCTCACCTCTGTTTCGAAATAGTAATGGTCCCGGCAGAAAGTCTGTCAGTTGAATTATTAAATCCTAATGCACTTTATATTGTGTAAATACTGCTCGGAGCACACTCCTGCTCCCGCTCCGGTAAGGGGATGCTTTGGTAACGTAGTCTAATGCCGAGAGAAGCCGTCTCCTGCATGCACGTGTCTGTTAGAGACCTGTTGGTCCTGCTTGGTCCAGCTCCGCTCGTACGCTAGAGGAGGACAGGCGCTGTGTTGAGGATCCTCTCAAGCCACCACCAAGAGTGGGATGATGATTTGGTTTTTTAAATTGCAGTGTGCAGAGCTGCTGAGCGTCCTCAGCTCCTCGCCCCTTCTGCAAACTGGGCCCCCGCCGTGCTGCCGTCGAGGCTTAAAACCGCGCTTTGCGCTCGTAGTCTTGACAAGGCCGAGTCCAGCAGCTGCCTTGTACCTGTCTTTTCCCGCTGCTGGTCCCTGAAAAGCTTATCCCGGATGGAAGGGGCTGCGGGGGCTTCCCCTGCCGTGCAGCTGGGGGGACGTTGTGCTGGGTCTGGCCCACGGAGTGGCTTTCCTGGTGAAGTACAGAGCTATGGAAGTGTTGGGAAGCGTTTTGCACTGGTGTGGAGAGGGCGAGCCGCCGGGTGCCGTGGGGAGGGGATGGAGAAACCCTCCCTCGTGGGCTCCGTGCGCGCAGCCCGGAGGGACGATGGGCTTTACCCAGCGAGAAGCTGCAGCGGTTATTGGTATCTACTCGTCGTTGTAAGTGTTTCTTATCTGTATCCTATATATACCAGTTCATATCCACGTATAGGCATTAATATATTTATGTGAGTATATCGTAGCCTGTAGTAGTAGAAATAACCTTATTTATCCGAAGTGCAGTCTGAGGAGGGGACGTCTGCTCCCACCACCGGTCTGGATAAACACGTTATTCCACCCAGAGCTGGGTGCCAGCTCTTGGCCGCAGCCCCTGTAGGAATTCCATGGTTTTTCGGCAAGGCTGCAAGGGGAAGCGCAGTTAAAAGAAGGCAAAGCTCTTCCTTGGAGGCGTCGTTGAGGCGAGGTGAGAGCTGTAAAGAGGCAGCTGCCGGCCACGTCATGTCTCCGTGCCATTTTACAACCCCTGGCTCTGCAAATCTGTGCTGCCATGTTCATAAAATCCCAAGCAGAAGTATTAAAATCCCATCCTTTATACAAGAAAGAACCCCCAAGCAATTACCAAAATCAATGTCAGCACTTTTTTTTTTTTTCCAGCTACAGATGTCCTAGTCTGATAATTGCATCATTTTTTTTCCCCTATGGCCTATTGAAGTGACCTAAACTCCCAGGGAAGGGAGCTGGTGGTGGTTAGGAAGCCTTCTGCTCGTGTGACTTGCAGTCCTGTTTTCCAATTCTAGTAATTTTTATAGTAGAAAGGAGTTTATTCGTGTGTATTTTTATTGGGCAGATTTTGCACCAGGTCAAAAATTATATAATAAGTGTTTTCAGTTCCATGGCATTCCCACTTTTGCTGTACATACACTAGAGATATGTGATTTATGAAAGAATTCCTGAAGAAAATTGGACCTTCTGTTTAATTTTCTATGCTGCTTACTCCAAAGTTGTTGCCCTTTATTTTTAATGACTTAACGTGTTGTGATGTCTAAAATTCACCTTTCCCCACCTACCCCTCCATTCCTTTCAAGTAAAGGTTGTGTTTGAAATTAAGAGTTTATTCAAGAAGGAGTGGAATTAAAGGCTACTCCATAAGCTATACCCAAGCGAGGCTGTCACATCACAGCCAAAATTTATTGGTTTGGGGTGATCTGGTCTTGCCTAAAAATGGCCAAATCCTGTCATGACCATAGGAAAGAAGGCCTGGCTAGGGGACAGGGTGCTTCTGGACTCGGGGGATTTGGAAAAAGCTAAAGCCAGATCTTTTGCTGTTCTGTTTCTCCAAAACCTGCAGAAGCCTTCATGGGCTGACATCAATTTTTCTTCCTAATATTTTGTCAGCCTGCGTTCAGCTCCCCACCTGCACCTCAATAAAGGCAACAGTATTCTAAAGCATCGAGGTGAAGTAAAATATCAAGAACTCCTGATAGATGACATGGATTAAAAATTGGTTTTCCAGAAATGTCAAAGCATAAATTGAGGTTTTATAAGCCGGATGTCGTTTTGGCATTTCTGTGATGGATGTAATTAGATCGCTCCTTCCCCGTGCGGAGGGAGGCATCACGCGGAACCCGAACCTGCAGCCCCGGGGCTCTCTCGTGTGCACCACCTTCCAGAAAGGTGCAGGTGCCTGCTGGCTTCTCATGTGTGGTGGATGTGGTTGTGCTCCTACTGGCCTAGCCTCGAGGGGCCTGGCTCCCCCTTAATAAAACCGTCATTAACGGCTTGCTAATTCATCTTCTTAATTGCTAGGCTGCACAGAAATGCTTGGAGTGGCACATGGAAATTGCTAGCTCTGCACAGAGTCGGAACTTAAAAAGGCACATTCCGTCTTTTCGGGGTTTTAGACCCCTCCAACACAGCAGTGTTAAACAGGGAGGGACAACAGCTCCTGCCTTGGAGGTGTTGCTTGGACATGCAGACAGTGGGATGGATTTCTTGACCGCAGTGGGGGAAATCCATCCTGCGGGCGGGAGTTTGCGTCTGCTCTTCGTCGGGATCATTTGCCATGCGGAGATTGATTGGAGGCAAAGATGGCCCTGGGTGGCAGCTGCTGGCAGCCCGACAAAGCCGGGGCTGCGTGCCCAGCCCTGCTCGGCACCGCGCTGGCACAACATCTGTGAGTTCATGTGTGGGCACAAATGAGCGCAGAGGCAAGGGACAGAGGGATATTAGAGATATTTATGCACGGACATATTACAAATGCTCATTTCCCCCCTGTTTGCAATAGGTCCTTCCCCTGGAGATATTAAAGCACCATCCATCGTCTGTTCTGTTTCCCGTATCGGAGATGTTCAGCATGCAATAGGAGCAGGATGGGTTTCACAAGCAATATCAACATACTCTACTACTAACCTTAAATCTTTACACTGCAAAGCGTGTGCAATGGAATCTGCATTTCAAAACAGCAGAGAGTATGTGGGATAAAAGACACGGGTTAACCCCGGGCTCTTACAAGTATTCCCATCTGGTCCTTGTTGGGAGCACATGTTGTTGGCACAATGCAGAGGGAGAGGGGGAGTAAGAGCAGAGATAAGTGCTTCCCACCGAGGCAGAGGAACGAGAAGGCAGGAGGGGGCGGAGGGAAGTGAGGACAAGATGTGTGCTCCAGGGAATCATAGAGCATGATGATGGTTTTATCCGTAGCAGGAGGAATAGGCGGCCCCTTCAGCACTGGAGTCCCACAGAGCTGGAGAAGGAGCCACAGAGCCTGGATCCCAATGCTCTACTGGGGCACCAGGGTGGTTCCATTGGGCTGGTTCTCCTTCTCTTTGGGATGAGTAACGCGCTCTGCAAGTGTCTGATCTTGCCAACAAACCCACGGGGCCAAGCGGTGGAGCCACTGCTTTTACAGCTCGCCCTTTGAGGCTCCCGTGGCTTGGCTCTTGCTGAGCTGGCAGGCTTGCCCAGGAATACCTGCAGAAGCTTAGGGGAGCACACAAGCATTGGTGGCCTGTAAGGTTTGCTGATGCCATCCCAACTTAGGGACACCTCTGTGTGCTTTTCACTGGAGCTGTGCTCTGCACACTGCATTGGCTGCCTCCCGCTCCAGGAATGAGCCATGAAGTGTTGTGTGTATCCATGGGGCAGCTGCTCTTTTCCACTGCAAAGGAAAGGGGATCAGAGGGGAAAGAAAGAGGCTTTCAAGAAGCAATCTCTTTGCAAAGCCTGCCTTTGCAAAGAGGTTTGTGTCCTTTCTAACAAGGCTCTGTGGATGATCACCACTTGTACCGCCTTTGCTTTCCTGGGCCTGCCACTCTGAGAGGTCTGAGGTGCAGCACGGGTCGGTGTCAACAGCTGTTGAAAGCTGTGCTTTGAACCAGTGAAGTGCTGGAGTAATTGCCTGGACTCTGGAAAAGCTGTCAGCGTGTGGAGCTGGGCCTCCTGATAATGGAGATGGGATCACTTTGGCTTTATCCTGCCTGTGCCTGTGTTCTCCACCACTAAAAGGGGGTGGATGATACCTCCCTACCTCAAAGGTGTGCCAGAGTTCTTGTCATGATCTGATGACTGATGATATCCAAAAGTGAGACAGGGAGAAATTTGGGATGGTATGTAGTGTTTGGAAGGTTTGGGACCTACCTGAGTCTGATCTTGAATTTGCAAGTGCAAGGGTGCCTCTAATGGTGTGTTTCAGGGCTGGGTACAGAGCAAAAAGCATCCATATTTTCCTCGAGTTGAACAGCCTGGAACAAACCTGCTCTTTCAGATCCCTCATGCTGGATATTCCCAGCTTCCCTCCCTAAGCTATTTCACCCTACTTCCTCTCAGATACCTTTCCTGCTGTCCATTCCATGTGTCCCTTGCTTCCATCTAATTCTATTGCTTTTTGCCTTACAGACCTTACTCTCCAGAGGAGTTGTAAAAACAGTTTGGTTTCTTCCGTGCTGCAGCTCTTACACGTAATTAAAGGCTGTTGTCAGGTCTCTTCTGCATCCTCTCCAAAGGAAATAGAAAACCTTCCACCAAGGGTAATTTTTATCCCTGGTCATGTTCTTGTTGCTTTCTGATGAGTCTGTAAGGAAAGCACTAAGTGATAAGCACTAAGCTCCCTGTGCCAGCATGTTTGGAAATACAGGTTTTCCCTTATGTTCCTAAATCTCCCAGGATTGTGTGTTGTCATCATATGAAGAGTCACAGAAATATTGGCATAAACTTTTAGAGCGAGGAGATCTGAGAGTTTTGTGTAGGTCCAACGAGAGAGAAGCTCCTCCTGTCCCACAGTGTCACCACTCCACATGAATATATGATGTATATCCATCCCAGCACCTTCCAGAAGGACATTTAGGCAGGTGTCAGGCAGCTATTTCTTCCCTTCTCTTCCTAGGAAAAAGGCTGGATGTGCCAGTGCAGCCCTGGTATTTTTAACATAAATTAATTATCCCTGCTGTTGCATGTTGAAGGGGGAGCTGGAGCACATCACGTGCTGGCAGCAGCTGGCCCCGACGGCTTTGCAGCACGAGAGCAAACCCCAGGGCTCACAGGGAGCCGAGCCCGGCGCTGGCATCGCTCCCAACGCTTCCCCTGGCAACTGGTGGTGAGCAGGAGCTGGTTTGTCTCTGGAAGTTCCCCCCAGACCTGTTGCTGTTTTGCAGATTGTCATTTTTGCTTTGGGCATGGAGGAGGTTGCTGTGCTGCTGCCTGGTTGGGAAGTGCCTGATGTAAAAAGAGAGTCTCTCTCTCCCCCCCAGGAAGCTGGCAGGGGGAATCTGAGACCAGAGATTTGAGGCTTTGGGAGAGAGGTGAAGGAGCAGTGCCCTGGAGTAAATGCAGCTCAGTGTGCAGTCAACAGATGTGTTTTCTGTTTGGGTTGTCTTCAGGACAGCTGCTTGTTCTTTCCTTCTGGATGTTTGAACACTCCTGAGATCTCTGTAGGGCTGCCTAGAACAGGAATTTGTGAGGGAACCGAGCTGCCTCCAAGGACAGTCTCTCTCCCGAGACTCCAATAAACATAGCAAAGTGTTTGAAAAGTGGAACATCTTACTGGTGGCACTTTTAAAAGAGTTTTTCCCAGGTAGATGTCACAGCAGGGGTGAGCAGAGGCTACTGACAGCCAAGAACAGAGGGCAAGGGTTTGATCTAGTGCTTGGCAGGAGGATTTATCCTAGATTCAACAACTCAGTTAATGTGCACATCCCTGTAGTAAGTGATGAAGTTCCTTAATTGAAGCATTTTTATTAATCTCCCCCATCCTGGTAAAATTAGGGAAAGGGTTTGTTGGCTGAAATGTTTACCTGTAAGCTGAGAATAGGCTCTGTGTTTCACAAGGTGAACCAAACTTCTGTGCCTCTTACCTCAGAGCATATCCTTTAAGCTGGCATTTTATTTCTTGCTCCATCTGGTTGCAAAACATCAAGGTCACTAAAGCAGCACAGGCAGAAACCCCCGTAGGTGTTTATATGGCTGAGTGCATAGGGACATTCTCCTCTCACTTTGCCAGCAGGGCCTGATCCTGCTTGTGCTGTTCCTTTTCCCCATTGGATCATCAAGTTCATGTCTTGGGCATGACCTGGCTGGAGGGCTCTTTTTTTCTTAGAAGTTCAGCATCTTTTTCTTGAGCTTTCCTTATGAATCCCTCTGGAAATGTTGTGCAAAGCCCGAATGTGCCTTGGTTCCATCCCTGCAGCCAATGTAGGACAAAAAGATGTGCAGCTGGTAATATTTTTCCCAGACAGTCGTTCTGCTCCGTGTCTGTTTTGGTGTGTTTTGGCTCTAGCCATTCCAGGGATCCTGTTCTGCAGCTCCCACGTGCTTGTGCAGCTGTGGCACGGGTGGTGTGGCTCTGGCAGATGTTACCTCTAGGCTGGGGCAGATTCTTGGGGTGGAGCTGCAGCAAAGCAGGAGTTATTCAGCCATGCAGTCAGCCATTCCCTCTGGGATGGCTCCCATGTGGAGTAGGGCTGCATGAGCCGTTACCTGGGGCAGATTTGATCCTGTGCTGGTGGCAGACTCGCTGCTTCCTCGAGCAGCCGGCGCGCACCATCTCGCTTGTAGGCAACGTCTGACAGCTTCCCCAGGGATGAGCTTTGCTGCATCTGCTGCAAGTGCTGCTCTGAGCTCGGGCTCTTCCTTCCCACCACAGCTCAATGGCATGCCTGGATCCTTTGTTATGTGTAACCTCAATTTGGTTTCTTTGAGCAGTGCCAGGATTTCATTCTCCCCGGGATATTTAAATGGGGTGCAGAGTAATTAGAGCCGCTTTTCTCTGCATGTGTAATAGCAGATGCTGCCAAATCAGTTTAGGAATCGACCCAGGGGTTTGATGTGGGTTAGTAAATTCAGGCACGTGGGATGAGCGTGCCCACAGCAAAGCGGGCATGGAGATGTGGAGATAAGAGCTGTGCCTCTGCCAAGCTCCTGTCTGCTCTCTTGCAGTCCTGTGCTGACTCTGTTGCTGCAGTGGGAGCCAGCAGGACCAGGGAGCTCCAGAGCCTGCCCATGGGACCTGGGTCAAAGTGGCAGCAGACACCTGAGCTAGGCAAGGGACCACCACCCACAGGTATTGTGTATCCCATGATAAATCAGAGGGAAGGTGTCAACAGCTTTATCCTGGATACCACAGGAGCCCAGCTCTTTCATCCTTCCTTTTCTGCCTCTGGGATTTTCGCCTCCTGCCTGGTGCATCCGCTCTGGAGAGCCTACAGGCATGTCTGTCCTGGGGTGAGCGTGTGCCAGCATGCGGTGTGCACGTAATCCTGCTGCATCCCGGCCCCCTCTCCATAGCAGCATTTATTGCTGATGTCAGCACAGTCATCCCTCAGCGCTGCCAGGGGTAACCCTTTGAGCTAACCACTGATAAGTTCCTTCTAGCTGTCTTATTTTTAAAAAAAGAAATAAAAAGGAGGAGGGAGGTGCTGTAGTCGCCTGATGAACGTTTTCATGGATGCTGCCAGCTTTTTACTGTGGGTTACCTTGGTGAAGGCACATTACAGAGATTTTTCTTTTAAGAAGAGTTTAAAACTGTCTGTTTGGCAGTGTGTGCTTTGTGCTGATACGTGTGAAACCCCAAGAAATCCCCCAATCCAGAGCTCGAGGCAGAGGTGGTGCCCACTTAACTCAAGCTGCAGTTTAACCTGTTGCTTTTCACACCTCTTCCCTGCTCTTAGGAAGTACCTTCTAGAGCTGGGATAACCTCCCTAAACCTCACTCCTCAGGCTCTTTACAGGGGGAAGGTCACCCTCTCTCTCTCCTTGTTCAAAACCCACACTGGCCTCTTCCTCTCAGCCAGGCCAAAGATGCTGTGCAAAACAAAACAAGCAAGAGGCCACACTATGGGGATTTTTCACTTGCCTCAGCCTAAAAACCAGCCTCCTCCAGGCTCTCAGTCTTCCAAGAGCTTCCCACCTTTCTAGCCAAGCGGTTTGTTTGCTAGAAGAAAAATCGGTAGCTTTGTGCTAGCAATAAGTGGAGTCCTCTTTTACTAGCGCAGGCATTTTCTCCTTTGAATTCTGTTTGAATGCAGAAACTATTGTGAAATGAGAGCGGTAATATCGGGAGAGGGGAAAACAGAGTGTTCCTCTGGATAGGGTTTGATGCAATTTGAAGCTGCTTGTGGAAGATTGGCTGGAAGGTAAACTGATTTGGACTAAAAAAGCTGGTGCTGGTAAAGTGTGTTAGTGACTCTTCAGCAGATGGTCCAAAATAGCTTTTTTATGGTCTCTGACCTCTAGGAAAGATAACTGGATTTTTGATCTTAGATTGAAGGGGCAATTTCTGCTGGAAGAAACTTGTGTTCTTTAGAAACCATCTCAGACTGGCATTTACTGTCAGAAACGTTTCATGGAAGCGGACGGAAAACAAGCGAAAAATCGCACGTCTGAGTCAACCCCAGGCAAGCCTTGCAGGGCTCTATCGCTGAACTAGCCAACCATCCGGAATTCAGGGGAGATCCCCATCATCATCCACCCTTCTGGTGGTCCATGGCCACCAAAATTTCCCAAGGACACCTCCAGGGGTGTGATTAGTCAGCAGCATCCTGGGCTTGGTCCATGGGCTGCGGAGGTGTCGTGGCCCCAAGGAAAAGCGTTCCCCTGGTGGTGGTTGCTGAGGTGGGTATTGAGTTAGAGGGGTGCATTTCCAGACCACTGCTTGCTCACCAGCTGTTGTCCAGCACGCTGTGGCTTTTGGTACAGCAGTAATAAAAAAAAAAAATCTTTATCTTTGAATTTCAAGTCAAGGGTCTGTTCTCTGCCAAGCTACCCCCCACCATTTCAAATGTATTTTATTCTCCTTTTCTTTCCACTGGTCCCGTTCCGCTCCGCTCAGCAGCTGCTGCATTTAATCCCAGAAGCTGCAGTTGGTAGGGAGCAAAGTGATCTCCATATAACCTCTCTCTTACTCATAAGCGTGCATTATGAAGCTTAACCGATGGTAATAAAATGTTTTGCTTTCAACATGCTGTCCCTGTGGTCCAATGTTCCCGTCTTCAGGCTCCATCGTTACGGCGGGGCCACGTATCGGAGCTGTTCTGCTGCTCCCCAGGAGCGTGCCTGGGAATACTGGATGTGGGCCTCACGGATACCCAGCGAGGAGAGATGGACAAGGTGGAGCAGAGCCCTTTCCCTGGGTGCTCTTGGAGGAAGGTTGTGTCTGGGCAGCCAAGGGAAGAGGCGCTGGGGGTCTTGCTTGGCTGAGGCCCAAGTGCAGGTTCCCGTCTCCGTGAGATTGTCTGGCAGCGCAATCTGCTGTGAGAGCCTCTTCGGGGACCGCCGCGCTACGTGGGGGGAGCAGGAACAGATTGCAGTCCTGCTGCTTGGTTGGGTTTTCTTCATCCCTTTCACAACCACTCCGCAGGTTCGTGGCTTTATTTGGCTTTTTGTGTTTCCTGCATACTGAAAAAGGGCATTTTCATGCCACCCTGCACGATGGATGTCGTTTGTCCAGAGGGGAGAAAGGATGTTTCTCATCCACGTTTAAGTAAACATACAAAATGTGGAAAGTCTGCTTGAGGAATTTCAATTTTGTTTATACACCATTGATGCTTTTATTAAAAGCATCTTTTCACATATAAATAATTTAGAAGTCTCATGGTTTTCCTGCTCTAAACCGAAAGCAGGGATTTCAAAGCAGGGATCTCCAAACACCATTTCTGTGTCACGGTGGGTTGCACTAGCCCTACAGCTGTTTTTTGTTGAACAGGATGGGGTTTTGCCATATTTGAGGTTTATAGCCTTTGGTTTCCAGAGGACTTTCCCAGACAGAGCCCCCCAGAAGGTATCAGAATATATGGCTTTGTCAGGCAACGATAACAGCTTTTTTCTGGAGATTGCCATTTTGTAAATAAGATTCTTCTCGAGCAGCACGGCTACAGCTCCGAAAGATGGATGATTATTTCTTCCCAGAATGGGTCTTCCGCTGCAGGATCTGGTTTTTATTGCGATAATTAGCATAGAATTAAAAATGGCCCTGCATCTTCAGTTTGCACTGTAGTGCCTCTGGTACTGAGCAGTCTGGGTTGGTGTTTTCCTTGGAAATAGGCTGTGTCTGGGAATCACTCGATTCACCACTGGAAACCAGTGCACGGATATCTGCAGGCTTCGATGCAGCAAAAGCCTCTGCCTCCAAAAATAAACCATTGCTCCTAATAAACTTTCAAATCAGTTGTTTTTTGGAGACTGGAAAAGTTGCTGAGGATATTTAGATGGAAATCTAGCGCAGAGGCCGGAGCGGGATTTTATAAACGCCTTTAAATTCCGGAGCTCGGGTTAAAGGTGAGGTCACGGGCAAGCAGACAGCTTTTTCTCCTAAAAAACCTGTAATAGCTTTTCTTTTTAAAAATTTAACAGCATTGCTAGTCCAGGTGGAGGCAGAATTATAAGGAGTGTCACACATGGAGGACAGTGTATCCGTAGGAGAAACTAAAGCGGCAGAAATGCAGCACCAGGCGTAAACTTCCTTGTGAGAGCCGTGCAGGAAATTACTGTGCAATTGGACGCGGTGTCCTAGCATTAGATTTATTATCCACTTCCAAATCATCTGCCAAAAATCCTTTCAATCGGAAGACAGGAAAGAACATGTTATAAAAAGACCTGGAAAAGGAGTCATTTTGGCACGGGGGTTTTCAGGCTGGTAATTGTCCGTGCCTACAGTGTTTGGGTTTGGTCTCAACATTGAGGTCAACACTGCTTCAGTCAAATCCAGTGATCCCAGTGCCTACATGTGGCACATGGTGAGATGTGCCTGTTCTTGCAGGATCAGGCTTGAATGCAGTCCTGGAAGATGCTTCTCTGCCCAGTCTATTCCTCAACAAGCAATCCCACAAGACTCCAAAATCGTTTAGGGAAAGCCATGGTGTGCAAGCTGGCATTCTTTTCCCCTACGATGGACTTGTTCCTTGCTGGGTGGCAGCATCATGGCCACATCCACGTGCTTGTGTACATTCCCAAAGCTGCTGCTTTGGCAGCAAGGCTGGATATAGCATTCCAGAAGTTTCTTCAGAAATCTGGATGGTGGACTGAGATGGTCACGTTCCCCCACCTTGCACCTCCCTGCCCTCCTCACTGTGGGGCACTGCCCGTATCACACTGCACTTCTCCAGCTCCCACATCTTTCCCAGGCTCCTTTCTTTCCAGCTGTATGCCTGCAAAGGTGGATCTACATCCATATCCCCTGTATGCACAACCTTGTTTTTTTGCGTGTTAAATCCAGATCTTTGTGGCAGTGATGGAAATAAGTGACCTGAGTTTGTAGCTCTGTTTTTACTCCTGGGATATTAAGTGTTCCCTGCTGCTGGAAAACCATCTCCCTAGTGCTTGGTCTGATGAGAAACATGTCTGCAGCTGTACCTGCAGCATCCCCAGCATATCCTGCCAGCTCCAGCAAGTCCATACTTTTGACTTACAAAGAAAAGATCCATACCCACCTTGGGCACTCCAGATGTTGCACAGCCAGATGTTACCTTGTACAACAGTTGGGAGAGTTGGTGGCAATGCATGCAGGGCCTGGGGAGCCACTTTGCTGTTCTGTGACTTTTTGGGGGGTGCCTGCTGAAACATAGTGAGAACTGAAGGTTCTGCTTTCCCCTTTTCTCATTTGGCACTGTTTTGTGAGTGCTGAGCTCCTGAGGTAAGGAGGCAGGAGGGCACTGCTGGAGCACATCTGTGCTTACAAGGAGACACTTCCAGCCCAGGGTGAGGACTGGGACCAGCACAGTCCTTAGCAGGGAGATTTCCTGCACCCTGTTTCCAGCAAGCAGAGCCATTGCTTTTCCAGCATGAGTGTAAAGCTAGGGGGACTGCCTGTCATCTGCTGGGATGAATCCTCCTTTCCCAGCCTCTTTCCAGGAGCATGCTGACTCAAAGTCCTTCTCTGGAGCTTTTTTCTTCATGAAAATGAAGCCGGGCCGTTAATATCATCAGTGTTTACCAGACCGCCTTCGTCGTCTCGTCCTTGCATTCATTGTCCTTTGACTGGTAGGGTGGTTAAGAGAAACAAGCCAGCTTAATGCATGGTCAGAAAGCTACAATTAACGAAGCAGACCACAAATAAATAGGTAAATAGGCTAAGCTGTAAGATAGCGTGTAAGAGGAGGCAGTCTGCCTCTGTAAAGTGCATGATAAGCATCGGCCAAGCTTGCTGCAGACACTGGGCAAGGCTGCTTTCGCTAGACTTTGAGTATCCTAGTTGCAAAGGCTCGTCAGTGTTCCTAAAGGCTCTTGGTTTTGGAGTGGGGTCGTCTTTTGTTTTCTGTGCGCTGTGACCACTTGCTTCCCGAACGGGTTCGTAGTGATGGAGTTGGTGGAGCTGTTCTTTATAGTAACCTAAAAGGTGTCAGTCGTTTGCTCGTGTGTGTTCACAAGCTGAGCCGTGGCGTCGCGCGTCCCTCCGCAGTGGTGTGATTTGAAGCACTTTTGGTGTGGCATGTGCAGTTGCAGTGCTGTCTGTTTTTAATTTCCCCCCGGGACACCCTCCCCGCGTTCCCCCGTGTTTCGGACACTGAACCAAACCGACGTTGGGACTAGCACTTTAAGTACTAGTAGTCACTTTGCTTCGGACTAAACTGAGCACTGCACTTTTGTACGTACTGTTAGCACTGAGTTTTGAACTCTCTTTCTTTTCCCCATCTATTTCCCCTCCTAGGCGCAGTGCTAATTACGTAGGGGCCATCAGAAGGAAATTCTGAGGTGTGTTGGACCACTGTCTGGTGCCTGATTTCCATTACATATCCATTAGCGACTTGACAGTAGGGAATTTCCCCATCCAAACTTATTTTAGATGACAGAACCAACACCTAAATCAGTGACATCCAGGCAGACGTGGTTGTTGTAAACTTCGAGGTCACCCAGAGACCCGAGCACATGGCTTTTAGAAACACCAAAGATACAGGAGAGGTCTCAAAAGGGATTGGGACGGTGCAAGATCATCTCCGTGACAGCTGGGACTGAGCGGAGCGAGAGTCGCGGGGCAGACGCTCTGAGTCTGGGGACAGCCCAGTTCCAACCAGAGATCCTGGTTCCAATAAAGGCTGCGCTCAAGCCATTGCAATAAAAGCCATCACTGTGCCTGCACTGGAAGTGCTGTTGGGATTGCTCGTGGGCTTCAACCGCAAAAGGTGTTTTTAAGTAAAAAAGATTTACAGGCGATTTAGAAGATGGAGCATAATAACCCTGGGGTTTGCTGTTGAATTTGGAAAGTGTTGTTAGGAGCTGATCAGCTCTCGTGTTCCCAGGCAGTTCAGATGTGCTGTTCCTGTTAAATTTCTGTGGTATTTCCGTATGGAAGGCCAGGGAGCAGAGCTCCCTTGCCAGCAAGAAAGCAGCAGGGTAGAGTTTTAGTAGGAAACATAGTCAGAAACCTCTGCGATTTGAAACGGGATGGTGATCCCTGGGATGCTGATTAATCTGGGTTTTCATGTCCCAAGCCACCCACTCCCAGCCAACTGGTGGGGTTTTGCTTCTTTAAAAGCCCCTGTGGGTTTTCCACAGCAGCAAATAAATCAGGGTGGGTGTGAGAGCCTCGTGTTCCCTTCACACCGGGGTATCCACACTTGGGACTGCTGCTCATCATCCTTGACGAGCCCACAGTCAATCCAAATCCTTCTCTGGCAATCCTCCACGATGGGAGTTTCTCCCCAGTGGCACTTGATGGATAAACCCTGCCAGCACAGCATGATCAGTGTGAATGCAGAGAAGGGAATTAGGGCTTCTCCTCCACTGCTGCTAGCAAGGGGCCATCGTGGAAATAACCTTCAGCAACAAAAAGAAATGGGTGTGTTGGGTTTCCCCCTTGCAGCAGATGGAGGAGTTTTCCAAAACAACTCCAGTTTTAGTGGCTGGTTTTCTTGGCTTCCTTCTTCAATAGACCTTTGGGGGCTTGGATATTCAGAGGGAACCCAAGATGGTTAAAAACCCCAAATCTTGAGCAACCCCAAGTATTATGCTCTTACATCCTCTATCACTGGATGTAAAAAAAAGAAATAGAATCCACATTTTGGGTTGGTTTGTGTTTTTTTCCTCCCCTCCCCAAAATTATCCCTGCAAATTTAGCTTTAAAGAAATAGCACCAGGCAATGCTGCTGCTCTATCTGAGCCCCCAAAATTACAGTGGCTGAGGAAACAGCCTCTTCAGAAAGTACCTTGGTGACTCAGAGCCCACATCCCGCTCTCTGACACCAGGATAAAGGCAAACCGTTTGGAAAATTCCTCCCCAGTCTCACTGAGTCCTTGGAAATAAGCTTGGGAGAAAGGGGGATGTGGAACAGGTATTTTTGTCTTATTTTCCCCCTCAGGTGCAGTTTTTTTGTCCCTTGGAGATGGAATCTCATCCTTTGGGAAGGTAGAATTAAGCGTTTTCTCCTGCCTGTCACACTTGAGGCCTGAATGCAAATCCTAGCACAGCACCCTTTGCTCTGGAAGGGCCTTTTAGGGGGAAAAAAAGGGAATTTGAGTTGTTTGGGTTTTCAGATAGCTCGTGGGAAGCGCATTGTAACAGCACACAGGTGATGTTTTACCAACCTTTTCTGTTCCTCCAAGAGAGACTTTTTAATTTGCTTCGGTAGCTTAGAGTTCCTTTCCTTGAAAGTCTTTTTGGACCCATGAAAATGCACTTGAAATGAGTCAAGTTTATCAAAACAAAATTGTGCACACACCCATGCACCGGCCTGCGTGTTCGTGCTTGTCTCCCTGGGTGTGTGTATACATAGAGAAATATATTATTTCCCAAAACATTCCTTTTTTTCTTTTTCTTTTTCTTTTTTTTTTGTTGGTTTGGTTTTTTTGGGTTTGTTTTCCCCCACCCCCAGGATATTAGCCAAAAGGTGTTTTAAAAGTCATGGCATGAAAACTCCTAATGTAAATCTGAGTACCTTGTGATGCTAATTAACAGGTTTTCTTCCTGAAACTTTCTGTGATGCTTAATATTTTCCTTAGGAAGTTTTGTTTAATGTTAGATCATTGTTCTGGAGGATGTTGGTCCTACTGGCATTAAACTAATGGAAATAAAATGCATGTGTTACAAGTGTAGAAACGGTGAAGAATTAAGTGTGAACTTACTGTACGATACTGATTCTGTTTTCAAACAATCTGTTTTGCTGTTCAATAGTTGACATATGGAAATGCCAATGTACTGTAATTTAGCACTTTTCCAATGGACCCTGTTCTCACTACGCCTGAGGGAAGAAGCAGGTTCGGCTTGAGGCCAGCTGAACCCTATTCTGCGTGTTTTGGCACCAGAGCTGGCCAGGTGGAACTCAAACTGGAGGTTTTCCCATCGGTGCAGTGGCTGGCACAGGGCAGAGCAGGGTGGCTCTTCCATCCCCGTGGCCAAACCAGGAGGATTTTGCAGCTTGGTCTGGTGAAAGGGTGGAATTAGATGATCTTTGGGTTCTAGGATTCTGTGATTTGGGTGCAGCCCTCGCTGGGGGTGGATGGACTGGTGGCATTGTGCTCCACCAGGGCATCCCCCCGGGAGCCAGGCTGGGGTCGGGCTGTCGGAGCTGGGGTGGGAAAGCAGCCGGAACAATCCCTGAAATCACACAAGGGACAGCCCGCCAGCCCCAACCCTCCTTTCCTAGTGCTAACAGGGTGCAAAGTGTTACTTGTCATGTACTGTACTGAAAGGGTTAATTGATCAGTGGCTGTATTGTACTGTATGAAAACTCATGAATTGCCTTGTATTGTTTCTAATGGACTGTTCCATGTCTGCCCAAGGAGGCGTGTGCTCAGTTAGGTCCCCCAAACTCTCTGGTGCTAACTCCTCCGTATCCGATGGTGCTCCTGCGGACGCTAACTGACCACACGCCCGTCCCCAGCTTCAAGTTCACCACGTCCTTCTTGTCTCTTTGTATGAAGTCTCACACACACACATACATATGAGAAAAATTAAGGATAAACTTGAATTTGTTTCAAAGCCTCATTGACAATCTAATGTTTTCTATGTCTGCTTTTGTTTTGGGATGGTTTTTCTAGAAAGCAGCCCGCCAGCACCTTCGCCCTGGGAGGGGATTTCGTCCTGTTCACGCCTCTGGCGTCGAGGTGAGCTGCTCCCTCGCTGGCTTTTCAGGCTCAGCCACTGGGGCTTGATCCATCAGGAGCCAGTGAGGAAGAGGAGGTGCAGGTGCCTTCAGAGATGCCCAACCCTAAAAAGCAGCTGGGATCCTCATGACTGCACCATCCAAACATAGGTGGGTGGGCACTGAGGGTCTTTGGAGGGTATTACCCCCACCCCTCACTTTGTGGCAAAAATTGGCTTTTAAGGAGAATGGAGGTAGAAATTTAGAGTCCCAAAGGCGCCTCCACCTCCTCCACTGGCAGAGGAGCCACCTCCCAAGCCTGAGGTTTTCCAGGATGGCGTGAACAGGGCCATCCCCTCCAACCCCCCGCCCCCACGCGAGCTGCTTTTTGGACAAAATGAAATCTGACTATATTTTATATCGATTTGAAAACAAAGTCTGATATTTACCCCTGTTCTCAACTGAATTTGCATATTGTTGTTTGCCACGATATTTGTTCTGTCTTCAAATAAATTTGCTTACTTGTGTAGTCTTAACTGTCTGCTCAGATTCTTACCATCAGATTTATCCCCGCTCCGAGGTGCCTGCACCACAGCTCTCCTTTGAGCGCTTCCCAGGGAGGCAAGAAGGAAATTTTTCCAGGAGGGGGAATCATTTCAGGCTGTAAATGTTTTTTCTCTCCGTTATCTCCCATCCATCTCCCCGGGGCTTTTCAATTTGATGCCCTTTTCCCCCCCTAGTCTTCCATCACCGTCTCCTTCCATGCGGGTAAGTGCGTGGCAGAGGAATGGCCGTGCCTCAGCCTGCTCAATTCGAGGGATTGAATTGTTGCTAACGCATTTTTTCAGGGTGAGGCATTTCCGACGGCGGTGTTTTGCATGTGGGAACGGAGGGATTTGTGGCTGCGAGCGGCTGAGCTCCGGGCATCGGCGTCGGCATCCAACGCCGGCTCTTCCTGCACATTGCATTAGCAGGACGTTGGCATCAGTCACTGGAGACGGCGCGGCGGAAGGCAGTGCCCTCAAAAGGCTGGAAAAGCGATTTGCACATGCGTTTCCAGGGAAGTAATCAAATCAGCCAGCAGGTTCAATAAAAGGAATAAGCAAATATTCCAGATTCGCCCTGCCTCTGCAAACAAAACCTGTTGCAAGGCTTGCGGGTTTTGAGGTTCCTCCCCCTCCCCAAAATGGCTATTTGGGGATGAAAATTGTCCCAGGATGCTGCAGGAGGGCATTTTTTATTCCCTAAAAGATGAAGATGTATCTGAGAGGAACATTTCAGGGGATCCTTGCGAGGGTTTGGTCACTCTCCTTTCTTTTGGCATCCATCCCTGTGCATATGTTATGGAAACAGGATCCATTTTCAGAGATTCACCCTCCTTCTCCTGGCAGCACTGCCCCTCTCTTTGCCTCTTTGCTCCTCTCTGACCTATCTCTGGCTTTTTTTCCCAGTTTATCAAGGTTTTGTAAGGTTTCCTGCTGCTCCTCACAGTACGAGCTGCCCATGGCAATAGATGGCACCACGGGAAGGAGGGAGATGGAGAGAAAGAATCCCAGGTTTCTCTGAGGGTGCTGCCAGGTACGTCTGCCTCCCATCCACTGCAAGAATGCTGCATCTGCACCCCAAAATGTGTTTTAGGGATCCCTATCCCTGTGCCCCTGGGCAGTGTGGTGCTCCCCTGCTCCCTCACAGCGGGGTCAGGTGCCCTTGGAGCAGCTCCCAGTGGGTTTGTGCACCCTCAGCTGCTGGCAGCAGGAAAAACTTTACTGATTTATTTGATTTATTCACTCTTTGGGAAGCAAGCAGTGGATAAGCCCAGACAATACCTTCCATAGGCAGTACAGTAATTTATTCTGCTTCTGTTTCTCCTGTGTTTTGTATCACAAGTTTCAGTGGAAAAATCACAAAAATAAAAAAGCAAGGTACCCCATGGGGTGGTTAATGTTACACAGCCAACATTAATGTATTTTTTAATAAAGTGGCCTTTTATGCCACTTCACCAGCATTGCCTCTTTAGAAGGTTCCAGCACAGAAATGATGAGATTTCAGAGAAGGTGGTGCAAAATCCTGCCTTCATTAATTCCCTCTCAGTGAGGCTTGTCAGTTTTCCCTGCCAGGGAGCCTGATGAATGTCCCCCAGTGCTGCTGGGAGATCTGCAGGCTCTGTCCCTGCCACTCCTTTGCAGGAAAATCCACAGCTCATCCCAAGAGCTCCCTCTCTCCAATAAACCTCTGCCTTGCTCTGAGGATGGTCCTGGCTCCGGCCGCACAGCTGTCGGTGCGAGGGTTTGCCGGCCCTTTGCTGAGGACCTGCCATCGGATCCGTTCCTCAGAAACCTCTTTATTTCTGACAAGGAGCCAAGAGAAATATCTCAGCTCGATCCTTCCATTTAAGCTTTGACCATTAAACATTTTAATGCTGCCAAGGAATCAGTAAATAGAAACTTGTCACCAAAGCGTGCACGTCCATACGTCCGTACTTTGTTTCCTCAAATTAAATCACGAGGAAACCTTCAAAAATTCCAAGAAGAAATAAAAGCTGCTCAGCATTTAAGGCTGACCTCCTGAGGCTGAGGATGCCTGTTTTTGGTTAGTTTTGGATAAGCCAGGGATGATTTTTATGGGGAGTGCTGCTCTCCCTTATGCTCCTAAAGGCACAGAGTGCACGCTGTCCTTGGGAAGATCTGGGTGGGAAGATTGATTGTCCGTTGCCATGAGGCAGGATTTGCCTTATCCCGTGGCCATTCTCTGCTGCAGTGTCACAGACATGGGCAATATGGTTTAAAATGATCTTCTGGAAAACAAATGAGCAAATAAAACATCCAGAGGAGTGTGAGCAGTTCTGGCAGCTGTCTTTCCTGGGAACTGGAATGGTGAGCAATTGTCATCTACAACAGTAGCTACAAAGTTGTATTTTATATAAATTGCTCTCTTTTACTTTGCTAGCTGTATTTTTAGTTTGAAAATTCCCTTCAGGATGTGATGTTTTGAATCCTTTAATTTTTTCCCTCACTTCAGGGTGAAGTCCATAAATCTTGTCTGTTTTACCCAGTGGAGATTAAGGGAACCGTGACCGACATCAGTGTAGGACAGCCTAAGTCTCAGCAAAACCCAGCCTTCCCATCTGACATGAAAAAACAAACTGCATGGATTTTTTCTATTTTATCCTGCTAAAAATCCCAGGAAAGGCAGACAGGGATTGTTACATTCCCGGGCCCTGCTGGCAACGCTTGCGACTCGACACTCACAGCGGGCGCAAAACCGCGTGATTCGATCCTTTTTCCTTAGACAGAAGGCATCATTTTATTCATTTTTATTCATTTTCCCTTGGAGAGAAGAGCGCGGGTTGTGTCAGGCGTCTCTAGGCTACGGCGAGTAAAAACAAGAGGAGCCGCCGTGGCCTCCCGCAGCCGTGAGGGGAGCGGGGCGGGGCCCGATGGGAGGGGCGGGGCCATGGGGGGGGCGGGGCCTGCGGGGGAAGGGCGTGGCTCTGAGGCAGGCTCGGCGCGCCGGAAGCGTCGGCGCGCGCCGCACGCAATTGTGGGCGTGGCCGGAAGTGCGCAGCAGCCGCGGCAGGCGGGGGGCGCCGCCATTACGCGCAGCGGAGCAGACCCGAGCGGGCCGCGCGTCCCCGGCCGCCGCCGGCACCCACAGGCGGGCCCGGGCCTCGGGGGGCCCGCCCGGCCCCCCCCGCCATGGAGGAGAAGGGCTTCGCCAAGGAGCTGGACCAGTGGATCGAGCAGCTGAACGAATGTCGGCAGCTGAGCGAGAGCCAGGTCCGCAGCCTCTGCGAGAAGGTGAGTGCGGGGCCCGGACGTTGGGAGGGCGGGATCGTGCTTGTGAGGTATCCGGCGTTGGGAGACAGGCCTGCGGCCGGGGCGGGTATCGGGCATTGGGAGGCGGGGTGGTGCCTGTGGAATACCGGGCGTGGGGAGAGCGGGGTGGTGCCTGTGGAATATCGGGTTTTGGGAGACAGGGACGCGGCCGGTGGGATATCGGGTGCTGGGAGAGCGGGTGGTGCTCGTGGGATATGTGGCGTTGGGAGAGCGGCTGGTGCCGTGGGTTTTGGGAGAGCAGGATGGTGGTTATGCGATATTTGGCGCTGGGAGAGCGGCTGGTGCCTGTGGGATATCCGGCGCTGGATGACTGAGGTGGTTTTTGTGAGGTTGGACTTGGGGGGACCGGGTTGCTCCTTCTGGAGTATCCAGCACTGGCATACCGGGATGCGGGGTATCCGACGTTCTGGTGTCCTACACAACATGGAGGAGCCATTCCCTGAGAAACGAGCCCCGAGTCAGTGAGGAACTCCTCTGACTTCCGAGGTGGGATCTCGGGAAGCAGGGGGGGCAGAGGTGAGACCCAAACAGGCTCACAGGCTGCTGAGGGGGACCAAAATAGAAAGGGGAATGGTCGGATAAAGGACACGGGCTGCTGTTCCGGACTGTGGGTTGGACAGGCCTTGATAAATGCCTGCTTGGATTTGTTCAGTGGAGACTGGCAAAAGCCTTTTTTTCCCATCAGGAGAAAGGTCCTTAGTCTGTGCTGGGTGTTGTCTGAGCAGTCCAAAGGCTCTTTGTGAACCCTCCCTCAGCACTGCAGTCTGTGTCCCAGGGAAGATTTTCCCTGGCATATTCTTCCAGCAGTGATCCTGACATCTCCCAAACCCCCACACAGCTTCTGTTTTCTTCCCCCTTTCCATTTTTTTATTTATTCCCTTACTGGGTCTGTCCATTGGTTTTGTGGCTCTTTCTCCAGAGCTGTGGCTGTTTGGGAAGCTGGAGAATGATACCTGAACACACAGGAAGTAGGGAAAAGCTGGAAAGGAAAGCTCAGCTGGAGGTGGGGAGGGTGTTTGTCCTTCATGAGGCAGGTGACAGGTAGGTGTGTCATCTGTCACAGCACCTCGTTCTTCCAGGCTGCTGGAAACTGGTGGAAACGACTGGGGCATGAAGGAAACACTGTGCCCTGCTCTGACTTGGCTTGTTTAAGTTTTGGGGAGTGGTTGTGTCACCCAGGAGAGGAACTTACAAAAACCTCTGGGTGTGCAGCCCTGTCACAAAGCTGGTTTAGTTGGTTTCCTTGAAATTATGTTTGGAGAAATCCTTTTCTCCAGAATACTTCTTAGCACTCCCGTTTTTGGGGCTGATTTCAAAGAGACCCAGCACAGTAGTACCTTTTGCATCAGGTTTTAGTTTGTGGAATAACTCAGTGCTAAAACAAAAAAAAAATCAAAATGGAGTGGGGGAAGAAAATCCAAACCTGCAAAATCCCAGAGTTATCTGTGTGGGTCATTCTTGATTTTAGGTACTGGCATAGTGGACAGTGATGAGGGAAGGGCTGGACACCATGAGGGTGTGCCTGGTGATTCTGCACTCTTAGAACAGTTGTTGAAATCTGCACCTGTGCAGTGCCGTTGTGTCCTCACCTGCCCAGTGACAGCATCCTCAGGCAGCTGAGCAGCACGTGGCTCCTGCAGCTGCTGGAGGTGCTGTTTCTCAGCCTGATAACGTTGTTCCCATTCTGTTGGTGTTTAAAGTGAAAACTAGCTCAAATCCTGCAGAAATTCAGAGGCTGATAGAAGGATTAATTCTGATCACTGCTGGAGCTCGCACGTTTTGGGGTGCAGGTGGGGGAGCTGAGGGCCGTCCTGCTTAATCCCTGCCAAAGGGTTTTCACAAAGATGATGGAATGGGCTATGAAGGAAGGCAAGGAAAAAGCCGTGAATTAAACAAGCAGATTTCCATGACCATCCCTCTCATTGTAGCTTCTCTTTCCTCTCCTTGTTCTCTAGAGGTGTAAGAGGGGACCTAGTCCCATTGCCTGGAATTCCCAGAGTTGTGTCGTGGCTGGGAATGTTTTATCTCTCTGTTGGTGATGCTGGTTCAGGCGGCTCTGGGAGCTCCTGGGCACCTTGGCAGAGGCTCTGGAGTGTCTGCTGCTGCCTCATTCCCGAAGGGTGAGACAGCTCCATGCCTGCCATCCCTCTGGCTTTCCATCTCACTTGGCTGCTTCTCGTTCCAGCCGAGCTCCCTGAGGTTTAGTCTCCTCAGCCCACTTGTTGGCACAGTAGTTTGCTCTGTGCCAGTTGGTGGGAGGAATTTTCATCCCAAACTCCATGCCTGGCTTCATATTCCCAGAGTATGAGCCTCTATGGGTCAGACTGAATTCAGGGAATGAATCTTCCAGAAGAGTGGAGTTTCTTCTCTCCTTTCTCTTTCTTCAGAAGCACCCAAGGAGTTGAGGTGATGGGCAAGCTCACAGCCAGCAAATAGGCTGCTCCTCAAAGGCTCATGGCAACCATTGGTTTGGTTTATTTAATACAGGGGAGGTTTATTTAATAAAAACAGCTAAAAGCTGCTGCTTTTTATCCTGACCTGGATATGGTTTTCATCCAGCACAAGTGGGACAGATGCACAGGAAGCTGATGGCATTAGTCACTGTTTTCCGCAACAAAGGTAGCTAAATTTTGACTTTTTAGTCATAGTTATTTATTAGCCTCCTGGATTAAGTAAGTGCTGATGATGCCAGGCAGCCTGCTTGCATCAGAGGTTTTTATTTTTGCTTTGTAATAGTGCTTCTTATTTTAAGTCATTGGATTCCAGTGTTCACACTGCACTGGTTAGTCACTGCTTCTCTGGGGTGTTTTTATTGATGCTGAAGGTTTTGGAAGTCTTGTTCTGCGTTAGAAAATCATCACGTGAGGGCAAACTGGGACTGCTGAGCCTGATCTAAAGCAACTGTGCAGAGTTAAAATGACAGACTGGATCTGTCCACGTGCATGGATGAGTGTCCAGAGGGTGAGCTAAAACGGGCTGCAGGGGAACAGCTGGTTGGCAGCGAGAGGAGCTGCTCCTCGTCACCTGCCAGCTCCTCCTTCCTCGTCAGGGGAAACTTCTGGATTCTCCTAGCACCAACATTTCAGTCCATGGGCTGGCCCCCTTCCCAGGGTAGGTTTAAAATGAGTGTGTTTGCCCTGTTCCCGTGGAAAAGGAGCCCTGCTGAGCTCCAGCTCGGAACAAACCCCTGCCTGTTGCTTTGTGCAACAGTCGGAACACACGGAGCAGCTGTTTTGTGGGTTTATATTTGTCTCTCCCAGAGGGTGGAAGCTCTCAGAAGGCGCTATAAATGCTTTTAAAGATGTGTGTGCAGAGTTTGAGTGCTACTACTGCACTCAGATACAGCATGTTCAGCAGTTCCCAGTCATGCTGGAGGTGCAAGGCAGAGCCCATCTCATCAAGTCCATGGGAAGGATGTGACTTTCAGGACCCCTCAGATTAGGTTATGTGCAAAGAACATGCTGGATGCAGTCCAAGCTATCCAAACTGCTTGGGGTTTAGCTATTCCTTCCAAATCCATCTTTTCCTGAAAGAGGCAAGGCAGCAAACATTGGAATGGGAGTGCAGGCATCCTCAGGGTACCCTTGGGAAGCAGCTCCCTTCTGCCAGCACAGGATGAGTCTTAGCTCAGCCTGAGCTAAGGGATATGGCAGGGAATACCCAGATCATCACCTGCTGGTGACTGCTCAGTGTTGGTGATCTTCCAGCTCTTTTGTTTGGATCAGATGGAGCCATCCTGTGGGTGTTCCCTGTGCCTCAGATGTGCCTGGAGCGCTGATCAGCATCAGGCAGTGAGCTGGAGGCAGCACAACAAACCTGGTATTTGATAAGGATAATAAGGTGATGCAGATAGGCTACATTGCATGGTTGTAATTAGCAGAGGAACTGTTGGGTGTGGAAGAAGGGATGACTAAATCCAGGGATGCCATCCCTCCATCTGTGGTGGTTTTGTTGCCAGCTGGGTACAGCCAGGGAGGCTGGTTGTGGCTCCGTATGTTCCAATTGCCTCTGTCTTTGCTTTCCAGTTGTATGTGACTTGCCTGTAGAAGTTGCTAAACTGTTGGAAGAGGGTTGGAATTCTGGCAGGCAAAATGTGCCCTGGGCAAGGGAATCTGGCTTTGCTGTAATAAACCTACTCATCTCCGTGCACTGGGATTTGGGAAATACCCCTTGTCTGTGCTCCCCCACCAAACTGTTTTTCCAGTGGTCAGCTTGAGCAGTGGGGGTGAAACTGGTTTTCCGGTGGGAATGGAGCAGAATAACATCACCTGCTTCTGGAGGAGCTTCCTACCTTCTTGTCCTGAATGTGCTTTCCTTGCCAGGCTAAAGAAATCCTCACAAAAGAATCAAATGTGCAAGAGGTACGCTGCCCCGTCACCGTCTGCGGGGATGTCCACGGGCAGTTCCACGACCTTATGGAACTCTTCAGGATCGGTGGGAAGTCTCCAGACACAAACTACCTGTTCATGGGAGACTACGTGGACAGAGGCTATTACTCAGTGGAGACAGTGACTCTCCTGGTGGCGTTGAAGGTACGGCTTGAGAGGTTCAGGGTGAAACCTGGGAGTTGGGAACCGTTTTCTCCAGGATTATTTTCTCCTCCCACTGACATTGCTGTTGAGCGTAACGGGTGTAAATCGATCCGTGCTGGTGGGCACGTGCTGGGAGCAGAGTGCTTGTGAGATTCCATGACTCTTTCTTTCCATGCCTGCTCTAAGGGAGCGTGTTCTCCTCCCCCAGGTGCGGTACCCGGAGCGCATCACGATACTGAGGGGCAACCACGAGAGCAGGCAAATCACACAGGTCTACGGCTTCTACGACGAGTGCCTGCGCAAGTACGGCAACGCCAACGTCTGGAAGTACTTCACAGACCTGTTTGATTACCTGCCACTCACAGCTCTAGTAGACGGCCAGGTAAGGCTGGTGTAAGGAAAACCCTCCCTTCCACAGATTTCTGCAGGCTGTGTTGTCTGACATCCGCAGGAACGGTCCCAGACGAGCTCCTTTGACTTGTGGTCTGGGGGTGAGATGGCTGCAGTTGTGAATAGATGGTTTGGAGATCGTCCTTCCCTTAACAGTATGCACTTAATGGATTGCTCTTTCCTTTCTGGAACAGATATTCTGCCTCCACGGTGGCCTCTCTCCATCCATAGATACACTGGATCATATCAGGGCTCTGGACCGCCTGCAGGAAGTTCCACATGAGGTAATAGGAAAGGCAATGCTTCAGAAGCTTAAATATCTGCTGGTGGAAAATACAAATTTTTCTCACGTTGCAGTCCATTTAAGCACGTGGTTACACACGCATTATGGCCTTTCCATGAACTAGAGCAGATGAACATATGGGCAAAACACACATAAGTCAGTGTGCTTTTATTACAGCAGCCTACACAAGGAGAGCCGTGGGGGTTTCACAGCTGTTTTCCCCAGAATCGTGGGCTTTTTGGGCTTTCAGTCCGACTCAAAGAGTAGGATTTGGCAGGGGAGGGTGTTTACTATCTTTACCCTCGTGACAGATTTGGTTGTGAACTGACAGCCACCATGTGAAGCCCACGGTGACACCATCCTTCCTCCCCAGCCAGCCCAGCCCCCTGTGGTGTTTCACCTTGTTAGAGCTTCCTGGGGCCTGAAATCTGGACTGAAAACCCACGCTTGGAGCTCCGGGGCACCTGGAGTTGTGTTGGGAGTGTTGGGGCTCGCAGATGTGTGTTCAGTAAACTCCTCACGTGCCTTGCTCCAAGAAGGGCCTGCTGGCAGTCTTGCTACTGTAAATAAAACATGTTTAAGCATCTTGCCAGTGACCTAACAATGAACTCCTGATGTTTCCCCAGGGTCCGATGTGTGATCTGTTGTGGTCGGATCCGGATGACCGCGGCGGCTGGGGCATTTCTCCACGTGGTGCTGGCTACACCTTTGGGCAGGACATTTCCGAAACCTTTAACCACGCCAATGGTCTCACACTGGTCTCCCGTGCTCACCAGCTGGTCATGGAGGTAGGGCAAGCACTCTGCTAGCCAGGGCTAACAAAACAGGGGCCCATGGGGGTCTCCTGTGGGACACCTTCCACTCACAAGTTTGTTGGCACCTAAATCTTACACAGGTCAGTACCAAAGAGAAGCTTTGGTCATATGAAAACAACAACATAAAATGACGTGCTTTGACCTGCAGCCTAAAGTTCTGCCCTTTCCAAGCAAATTTCCCCTCCAAGTCAGTTGTCAAAGGGGCTATGTCATGCCCCATTTGTGGCAGTAATAATTTCTTACACACTGGCTTGCTGTTGCTTTGTTTGCTGCTGCATCTGACAGCCTGTCCCATAGTGCTTGGCAGTCAGGTGTGATGGGGATTATGCCGTTTTTGGCTGTCGACAGGCTGTTCTTGGATGTCTTGCTGGAAAAATGCCAGGTGGGTCAATGGAGCAGATGCATTTTTAAAATCTAGTGCAGGTAGATCCCTTAAGCAGAACCATGTGTCAGAAGTCACTGGCGTCCAGCAGGGAAATTGTCACCTGTGGATGAAAGGCGAAGGCATCCCTAAAAATCCCAAGGCTTTTTAGTGGCACAATCCATAATTTACAAGTGAGGAGTGGATGGTCTCCTGTAGGCTGCTTGGAGCTGGTTTTGCCAGGTACCTGCTGCTGCTGCTTGTGGTAAAGCACGTATTTTGAAATGAAGCTAAGTCACTTGGAAATACTTCAAGAAGTCTTCAGCTTCAGCAGTGCCTCACAGAGTTTCAGGCCTGAAGAGCAACTTTGGACAGGCTGAGGTTTAACAGAGACCTTTTCTTTTTCTGTCTCTCCCTGGCAGGGTTACAACTGGTGCCATGACCGGAATGTGGTTACCATCTTCAGTGCCCCAAATTACTGCTACCGCTGTGGGAACCAGGCTGCTATCATGGAACTAGATGACACTTTAAAATATTCCTTGTGAGTATCCCTGTTTGGGCTGGGCTCTCTTCACAACCACTCTGTGAGGAATGGCTGATCATTCCCAAAGGGGTTCTTCCATGAAAAGCCAGCTCAGACCACTCTGGAATTATCACAATGAGTTCAGCTCCTAAAAGCTCCTCTTCCTGGCTGGCTGGAGAGTTGGAGCTTTTGCACTTGAATCTCTTGATTGTCTGAGCTTTATGTATTTATGTATTTGTTCTGATTTTTGGTAGCACTGAGCTTGGTAAGGTGGGGGAGAGGGTCTGAATTGTGCATTCAGCTGCTCTCACAAGAAAGTGGTGACAGGCTGTTGGATCACTCCAATTAGTTCCCATGAATTCTTGTTCTGGGGCTTGGAATGTTTTATGTGGAAGCAGCCTGTGGTGAGTAGAACACTAGCAGCAGGAGAACAAGCCTGATATTTATCATGGAAAATTGTGGAGGAGGGTAAGTGATCCCTTTTTCTTTCCTGCAGCCTCCAGTTTGACCCAGCACCTCGTCGTGGAGAGCCTCATGTTACCCGTCGTACCCCAGACTACTTCCTATAAACCTCTCCCAGCCTTTGTAGAAGGAAGTACACCTGGCATTTTAAAAAAAAAGCAACAATATTTACACGTTTCTGTAAGAAATCAGGGTTCGTCTCAACTCAAATCCCCATCATGGACCAAAATGTGCCATACAGAGGACGAAGAGCATTTAGCACAACTTGAGACTGAATTCCTTACGACACTCTCTCTCTCTCCCATGCCCATCAGCCCGAAAGTCAGTTTGCCTGCTGTATATTTGTAGTCATTGTTTTCTTTCTGGACTGTTCAGAGAGGAAAAGGTAACTCTTTAACAACACTTCATCTCCTCTGACGCTTTGTACATTTTTAGTTCTAGTGTTTAACTGGCATGTATTAGAGTTTGTTTTCCAGGGAAGTGCACACTAACTCCATCCCCCACCACTCTTTATTTTATTGGAAAGACCGCTCAACTTAACTGGAGAAAGGAAGTGATTCCTGCTTGGGAGTATGTTGTCATAACCCAGATACAAGCGTTCCCTTTTTAGCTCTATTCCCATTCTGTGCTGATCCTCCCCCCGCTTTTTTTTTTCCCCTTTTTTTTTTTTTTGGTTTATTTGTTTTGGGGTATTTTGTTTTATTATTCCCCCCCATTTCCCCTCTGTATATTTGTCCTGGAAGTGCTTGCAATCCTCCTCGCTGTACCCGAACCAATAAACTCGCCGTTGTCAGCCCCAACACGTGGTGTGGTGCCGGGGCGGGGCCGGGCGGGCCGGGGCGGTCCCGGGGCGGGCGGCGGGGCCAGACCGAGCCCGGAGCGATGGCGGCGGCCGCCTACGAGCTGCTGGTGCTGGGCGGCGGCTCCGGGGGGCTGGCGGGGGCACGGCGGGCGGCGGAGCTCGGCGCACGGGTCGCGCTGGTGGAGCCGCGGCGCCTCGGCGGCACCTGCGTGAGTCTTGCGGGCGGGGAGGGACGGGGAGGGGGCGAGAGACGCGGGGCCGGTGCCCCCGTGATGGCCCCGGTGAGCGGGCCGTGGTGGCGGAGCCCCCGGGAGGGCCGTGGGGCGGGGAGCCGGAGAGAAGGAATCGCCTTCCTGGTGTCCGAGCGTTGTGCAAGGACCTGCCGTGTCAGGCTGGAGCAGGACGGATCCCAGTCCCTCATCTCCAGCAGCTGCTTCCCGGCCGTTTCCAAGCCGTTTTCAGGCAGGTGACAGGATGCCGGTGGATCCTGGATCTGTGAGGCACCGCTGCAAGGCGGTAAAGCAGAACTGAAGAGCACGGTGAGCTGGTAACAAGCCAAAAAGCAAACTGATATCCCAGACAAGCAGGGGACAGCCTCTAGTTTTATGCCCTAATGTGTTCTGCTGGAAAAATCATATTCCCAGAAGTGCAGGCAAGGGATGGCCAACACCTTTTTCCTAGGAACAAACTTGTAGAGTATCAATGGAAAAAACCCTGTGTTTAAATGCTCCACCTTCCATATTCTCTTTCAAGGAAGTAAAAGAAAACGGGCAAACCGCAAGACCTTGAGCCTCCTGAGGCGGTTACACCCCTGCTTTGCCAGGAACCCGTAATCCTGCCTTTGTTTTCCTGAGCAGAGAGCTGAGATGCAGTACCAGCCTGATGTGGGATGCTCTCTGGAGCATTGCCTTTTGGAAAACTGGGCCTTGACACTGAGACTTGCTCTTATTCCCCCCAGGTCAATGTTGGGTGTGTGCCAAAGAAGGTAAGGCTGTTCTGCCACCGGCCCCGGCGGCGCCTCTGGCGGCGTGGGTTGGGTCTGGTGTGGGTGCCTGCCAAGTTCCGGGGAGGTGCTGGCTCAGGGTGTGGGGAGGAAGCAGGGCCTCAGAGGGTATTGAGCCATCGGGATGCCGTGGGCACTCCTGTGTCCCAGGGTTGCTCTGGGCAAAGGTGAGGAATGAGGAACCTGGCAGGGATTTTCCCAGAATCCAAGCAGACTTCCTGAGCCAACGTGAAGTTTGTGTGGGCAGGTGATGTGGAACACGGCAGTCCATGCAGAGTTTATCCATGATCACGCTGACTATGGCTTTGAAACACCGGGTGTCAAGTTCAACTGGAGGTAAGAATGGCAAAGTTGGAAACTTGCATCTTGCAGGGAGTGTCCCATGGGGAGCAGCCCATTGTCCCCTTCACAGGGGTCCCTGCCTGCCTCCAGGCTGGTTACAGGGCCAGCCTTGCTGCTGTGTTCTGGAGAACAGGGTGAAAGCAGGCACAGAAATCTTGCTTTGGTGGGGAAAGGGTCACAGGGAGCCATTTTATTTTGTGGCATGGCTGCCACGTGTCAGAGGGGTTGGGTTCACAGAATCATTAAGGTTGGAAAAGACCTCTGAGATCATCAAGTTTGACCTTTGCCCAACCACCACCTTGTGAACTGGACCATGGCACTGGGTGCCGTGTTCTTCCTGAGCTCAGAGGTTCATCTGCTGGCAGTGACTGTATTCCCTGCTCTGTTCCAGGACCATCAAGGAGAAGCGTGACGCGTACGTACGGCGCCTCAACGACATCTATGAGAACAATGTCAAGAGGGTGAGCGTGGGATGTGTTTATCCTGTAATCTGAGTGGCAAAATGAGGGATTCTTGGCCACTTTTTCAGCCTTAATGGGTGTCTCCCTGCCTCCTTTAGCTGTCTCCCACAGCTGATCCTGCTGCTAACCCCATAACTGTTTTCCCTAAGGCTCACATTGACATCATCCGGGGCTATGGCAAGTTCACCGCTGATCCCCAGCCAACCATCGAAGTGGATGGGAAGAAGTACACGGCTCCTCACATCCTTATAGCCACGGGCGGGCGCCCGACTGTCCCTTCTGACAGCGAAATTCCTGGTGAGCCTGATGAAATTCCCCAGGCTCCCAGCCTGGAGAGAGGCCTGCCAAAGAAAAGCAGGCTCTGGGAGGGGAAGGGGGACAGGTGCAGGGTGCGAAAGGGTCTCTGCTTTGCAGGTGCCAGTCTGGGGATGACCAGTGATGGCTTCTTTGAGCTGGAGGAGCTGCCCAGGTAAAGTGGGATCCATCCCCCACAGCCAGCAGCACCAGCTCCAGGTGCCTGCACACGGCATCGCCGCTTCTCCGCAGGCGCAGCGTCATCGTCGGCGCCGGCTACATCGCGGTGGAGATCGCAGGGATCCTCTCCACGCTGGGCTCCAAGTCATCCCTGCTCATCCGCCACGACAAGGTAGTGCCACCGCCTGTCCCCTGTCACATCCCAGCCCACCAGGGTTTTCTGGGTGTCACTTCCTGGTAAAGGAGGGTTGGAGTTGGCACGGGAATAGTGATGCAGGGATGGTGGCATGGGAGCCTTGGAGAAACTATAGGGACATGTTTTAGCAGCACCCACTATGCACCCAGTGTTTCTGTAGCCGTGTGTGTCACCACATCCGTTCCTTTGAGCTTTATTTCAAGTCATGACTTGAAAAGAGAAAGGAAGGAAAAGAAAATAATGCAGAAACAAACAGAAGTTTGTTAATCAGAAACCTCTTGGGTTCCAGGAGCAGGGAGGTGCTGGTGGAGGGGCTGCTAGGTGGTGCCTTTGCCTGCAGACCCTCATCTAACAGGGTTTGGGGGGATCCTTGCCCAGGTCCTGCGAACCTTTGACTCCCTGATCAGCTCAAACTGCACCCAGGAGCTGGAGAACACCGGGGTGGATGTCTGGAAGCACACACAGGTGGGAAAGCACAGAGCAGCCCTGTGGCTTGTCTCATCCCCCCTGCAGAGGCAGGGCTGTGGGAAAGCTGCCATTTTGAGTGCTGCTTGCTGAGCCATGGTTTTGGTGACATCTCTGCTTCTGCAACATGGCTGCTGTCACCTGTTGCAAGGTAAAAGCCACCTGCACCTTCTCCTGCTGCTCTTGTTCCCCTTAGGTCAAGAAGGTCACTAAATCTTCGTCTGGGCTGCTGGATGTGACAGTGAGCTCGGCTGTGCCCGGCCACAAGCCGACAGAAGGGGTGATCCAGGACGTGGACTGCCTGCTGTGGGCCGTGGGGCGGGAGCCCAACTCCGAGGGGCTGTGCCTGGACCAAGTGGTGAGATGGCAGTGCATCCCTTCCATCCAGAAACCCACAGGTTTTTTGGGGTTCCCTTGGCTCTCCAGGGCCTGTCAGAGGATGGTGTTCCCACCTGGGAATGCTGTGGCCACCAGCACAGGTACCCCATGGGCCGTCCCATCCCTCCTGGAGTAATATATGGCTGTTTCCTATGGCAGGGTGTGCAGGTGGACCCCAAGGGCCACGTGGTTGTGGATGAGTACCAGAACACCACTAGGAAAGGGATCTATGCCCTCGGGGATGTCTGTGGGAAAGCCCTCCTCACCCCAGGTACTGCCCCCTTCCCTGCACAGCCCCTGGGTGCCACACGGTGCCGTGGCTCAGCTGCCTGTCCCTCCCTGCAGTGGCCATCGCAGCTGCCAGGAAGCTGGCCCACAGGCTCTTTGAGGGCAAGCAGGACTCCCGGCTGGACTACGAGAACATCCCCACGGTGGTGTTCAGCCACCCGCCCATCGGCACCGTGGGGCTCACTGAAGGTGGGCACAGAGGGGCTGAGGGCTTGGGGACACTGGCTTGGAGCTGCTGCTTTCGTCTCCAGCAAGTGAGCCTGGACAAAAGGGCTTGGACTCCTCTTTTTAAATGCTCCCTGTGCATCCCTCTGACTCCTGTGCCGTGGTTTCTGCTGCAGAGGAGGCCGTGGCTGTACATGGGAAGGACAATGTGAAGATCTACAACACATCCTTCACTCCCCTGTACCACGCTGTCACCCAGAGGAAGGTGAAGTGTGTCATGAAGCTGGTGTGTGCTGGCAAGGAGGAGAAGGTGAGTGGAGGGCACTGGGGACCGTGGCTGGCTGTTCTCTTGTCCCCATGTGGTCAGCTCTTGGGCTGGGATCCAGCTCACCCTGGATTCTGGGTCCCACCTGGCTTCTCCCTTCTTCTCCCAAGGTGGTGGGATTGCACATGCAAGGGCTGGGCTGTGACGAAATGCTGCAGGGCTTTGCCGTGGCGGTCAAAATGGGGGCCACCAAGGCTGACCTGGACAACACCGTTGCCATTCACCCCACTTCTGCCGAGGAGCTGGTGACACTGCGCTGAGCCTGCGGGCACAGACACCCGGGGATGGCGGCTGCAGCTGGGAAAAATGTTCCACGTGTTTCCAAAAGTGCCTTACTGCTGGGGGGTGCCTGGAGGGGTGTCTGTAATGTTGAAGTGATGTGGGAAGTAAATCTGATGTGGAGTGGGAAGTAAACACGCTGATGCTGGCGAGTCTTGGCTTTTTGCTGTCTGGTGCCTGCGTCCCGCCGTGCCCAGCCATGGAGGGTGCTGGAATGGTCCGTGGTTGTGGTATGGGAGAAGGCTGGCAGTACCAGGCTCCAATCCCTGGCAGGAAACAGTAGAGAGGGGCAGCACAGTGGGATCCTTGGGGTGTTTGTGAGTGCTGGGCTCCATCCTCCTCATCCTCCTCTTTATCTCATGTCCCAACACCACTTCCTTTCCAGCCTGTCCTCACATCTCATTGGGGCTCTGAGGGGGAGTCCAGGCTGAGGGTTCAGGGACCAAATTCCCTGTTTCCAGCCCCATTTCCAGCAGCTGGAAACTCCAGACCCGGCTGGGAAAGAAGAGGCCTGAGTCGTGTGGGGTTTTGGGGATCAGAACCATGGTGAGCCTGGGCCAGGAACCTTCATGCCCTGGAAACAGAGACTGAGGCCTGTGTGTTTGGGGCACAGACAAATGCATTTACAGCAGGGCTGGGCAGTGTGACCAGTCCATGGAAATCAGACCAGTGACCATCCAGGGGCATTTTAAGTCAGGTACTTGTAGATTTAATTTCCCAGAAACTCAAACTTTTGTGGCCTCTCTTGCTTATATGCTCCCCTGTTGGAAGAGGTCAATTAGTCTTTTTCATGACCAGACTACCCAATTTAGGGAAAAAAAAACCCAAAACCAGTATTCCCTGAGCATCTCCATCACTTCTGTACCCATCCACAAACAGGGGCCGGTGGGCCTGGACAACCCTCCCAGCCCAAACCGTTCTGGGGTTCCGTGATCTCTCCCTGCGTTTATTTTGCATCGTGTCCTTCTTTCTGCTCCCAGCAGATGGCAGCGCCGGCCTTTAAAAAGAGATGGAAGTGTCCTGGGACACGGATCAGCCCTCACTGCCGCTCACTAAGCTGTCTTTTAAAACTGAAAAAGACATTATTCTGCCATAACCTGTGGTGAAGATTCAATGTTCATGTTCAGGGGGTATGGGGGAAGCAGAATGTGATTCCCTGCAAATCTCAATTCCCTGCACTGTGGATATTTTGTCTCTTACATGAGTAACACCTCTCCATCTGAAGCTCTTTGAGTTCCAAAGTGGGCTTGTCATGTTTTGGGCTTCCAGGCAGAGGGAATGTGAATATGGGAAAGTGATGGGGAGGCAGAGAACTGCAGCAGTGTGTGTGTGTGTGCAGGGAGAGCTGGGGTAAATTTAATTGTTTTAAATTTGTATTGGGATAGTTGTTTAGTCTCTCAAATTCAAATGATTTGTTAAAGGATTAATTTTTAAATTATTCCAGGAATAAAAAGGGGAGTATAAAAAAATAGAGAATTTATTATTATTAAAGAATAATTCCTACATCCATCAAATAATTAATTGGAAGCCTGTTCCCCTATCATTTGTCCTTGGGATGCTGTTTTTCTTTCCAGAAAACCTTATGCAGAGGCAGATCAGGCAAAACCTGCCATTTCAGGTACCAGAGCCACCTGGTTTCACCTGAGCCACACAGACTGTTTTTCCCCCAAGTTCCTGATGTAAAAGCTGGAATCTCTGGAGGGGCTGGATCTGTGTGCTGGAGCCCAGCAGGTAGGAGCAGAGTCCAGGAGATGCCGCAGTGCTGGGAGCACTCAGAGCCCTGGGGGGAATCTGGGCTGTAATGGATGGGGAGGTGTCAGGAGTGGATAACTGTGAGTCCCTGACCCTGGGAATGAGCTTCCCAAGGCAAAGGGATACCTCAAACACAGCAGAGCAGGGAGGCTCTGCCATGGAACATACCCAAGGAAACTCTTCCAGCCACACACCCCCCGCAAGCCTGCAGGTGACAGCCCTCAATCCCCGGGGCTTGGCGGCTGGCTCTGGGCTGGGCTCTCCACTCCCTCCTTCCTCCTGTCCCTCCTCCCTGCCTGTGGCAGGAGCTGCAGGGGCTGCAGGAGCCCTCTCCTGCGTGGAGCCAGCGGCTGCGGCGGAGCTCCGCCACCTGTAAGCGAGGTACCCTGGGGATTGGGCTGGGGGCTGCCTTTGGCTGGGGCTGGGCTCTTCCTGCCCCCCTGCTGCACCTGGGAGCTAAGGGAAAACTGCAGGAGCTTTGCTAGCAACAGGTCTGTCTGTGTGAGAGACTGGAATGTGGATTCCTCTGCCTGGAGGTGCCCTGATTTACTGGGGGGGAGTACAGCATGGGAATCCTGGCGGTGCCAGGGCCCTGCCTGCTGGAAACAACCCTGCTTGTCTGCTGGGGTGGGCAAGGCTGGAACAGGGAGCACTGGAGGGGGACAGGGGTGGCAGCAGGGCCCCCTAACCGTCTGGCTTTGGGGTTCCAGCTGCTGCTGGGAGGGCAAATCCATCTGGGCTGGGAGCTGGACCACCTTGCAGAGCCCCAGGATTGGGAAAAGAAGAGCCTGGGGCCGTTCGGTTTTTTCCTCAGTGACTAAGGCAAGTTCACATCATTTTACTTTGCTCACCTGCATTTTACTTTGCATGTTTCTCCAGTAGGAGAAAAGTATCTGAAGCTACCTCATGTTAGCCCTTAAATCTGAGCCACCCCAGGTGGTTTTATACTTCAAAGTGTAAAATGCAGTGAGATCAGTTTGGGGTGTTCTGCTGGAAAAGGGGGACTGAGTGTAACTCTGAGCAAAGGGAGAGCATTTCCTGAGGGTGGCAGGGGGTATCTGTAAGATGGCACCTCATCCCAAAAGAATGGACTGTGCTGCTGTTTTTTCCAAATTAAAATTCTTGCAAGAAGAACTTACTTCCAGTCCTCGCTGTTTGGACAACTGTGGGTTGCAGTCATTTACTGAACAGAATTGGCTTCACCTGGAGTCAAACCAAGAGGTTTCCCAGGTAACCTCTCAGCATGTCAAATTCCTGACATCAATCACAGGTACCTATCCATGTTATCCAGGTAAGGCTTAGAATTTGGTGTTAATTAAAATCAAGTCACTGAGGCAGCAGTGAATGGAAATTCAAGAGCAACAAAAGGATTCAAATCCTTAGAGCAGGTCACAGAAAAAAAAAAAAAATCAATGAGTACTCAAAGTCCCTGTGTGGGTGTGGATGGTGATGTAAAAGGGAACAGTCAGAAGGCAGGAAGCTACAGGGAGCCCTTCCACAAGCACTTCTTTCTGAGAGGTGACACTGCATTTAAACCTCTGCTGTCACCTTCACAGACAGTTCTTCTCCTGCACAGTTATTTAAGACTCAAGGTGTTGCCTCTGGGCAACGTTGGGCTTCCACAGCGTTGGGCTGTGGAAGTGTTCAGGATCCTACCCCATCGTGCTGCACAGGGAGCTCACCTGTTCTGCCCTTGGGCCAGGCAGGCTGCTCTGCCCAATTTCCAGTGAGGCATAATCCAATATTCTGCAGCCAGGAACCTGGGACGGGGGTAAAATGCTGATTATTGTAACAAGCTCTAAGTGATGTGACCAGGCTGTTGGCTCTCATGCCTGTCTCACAGAGGGCAATGAGCCTTCTGTGCTTAGAGAAACCAAACAGTTCCATGGCTCCTGCTCGTTTTTCATGAAGCAGAGACATCACCTGGTGCAAAGAGCCCTTTTGATGTGTGCTGTGCGTTGGGATTGGTTTGGTTTCCTTCTGGTTCACTTTGCAATGATTACAGGATCCTCTGTGCCCCCCATTTTGGGAGGGTACACAAACCAGCTGCTCCCAGTGCTGTCTCCTGTAGCTGTGAATTAGCTGGTGGGCTCCTAAAACACTTCTTTTGTTTGCCAATTTGAGCCTCCACTGAGACTCTCTCATGACTGTCCCACTTTTCAGGGAGTTTTTTTTTTACCTCTTTCTATCCGTTCCCCAATTGCTCTCCTCAGTTTCAGTGCCCCAAATGACAGGGCTGTCAGGGAGTGACTCATGAGCACAGCCTGAATTGAAAGGTGCAATTTAGGAGGCTCATGTCCCATTAGTGGGGAATTTAGTGCTGCCAAGAGCCCGGCAGGGATCATTGATTTATCTGTTCCTAAAGACTAAACCCCAGCACTCACAGCTAAATGCTGCTAGAGCATCTCACCAGGGAAAAAAACCTCGACCACTCCAGATATTTCGTGGGGTCCCTGCCCGGTTTCCAGTGATGGATGGGAAACTGCTACTTGGAGACAGGATCCCGGGAGAACTTCAGTAATTTCCTACTGAAAGCTTTTAAAACGAGGACTTGCTTCCAAAGTAAGGCAGCTAAAATCTTATTGCTTGCCAGGCCTCTCCATAAAGTGTGCATAAGTGTGCCTGGGTATGAAAATCTTACTTTAACCTGATTTTGGGGAACAGTCGGCTGAGATTTTAGTTAAAATTTAAAACAGCATGTGACATATGAAATAGGAAAAAAAATTATATTCAGAAGCTTAAAGGTTGAAGTAAAAAAAATAAAAATATTATAATGACAAGGAATAGGTAAGCAGCCTCAGCTCTAATGAAGCAGGGTGGAAATTACATAAATGTATATATATATGTATGTGTATAAATATATATATGTATATATCCATCCATAACAAAATTGTTGTGAATGCCTCACCTGCCATTTGCATCTCCTGATTTACATTTGCAATTTGGCTTTGGAGTGAAATGTTTTCTATTCCCAGCTCAAGTGGATGAGTAATCTGCAACCAAGTCTTGTATTTATTACAGTCATCCTGTTGATAGCCTTGTTTTTTATCATTTGAAGTTTGAGATCTTTTAAAAAGAAATACCTTGACAAACGATTTTCTTTGGCCCCAGCTCAGACTATACAGATAAATGACTCTGAGGGGAGGATAAGCAGTTTAAACCCATTGAGAGGAGATCTGTGTGCAACTCTGAGATTGGCACATCTCCCTGGGATTGCCCATTTCAAAATGAGAAATTTGCTTCTCTAGCTGCACTTATTTTTCTTAATGAAAGCAAATGTCAGTAAGAAAGAATATTTGATTGCAACTGACTATTTATAGGGTGTGTTTTCTTCCACAGCTCCTTCCTCCCAGCTGAAAACCTACTGGGATATTCGGGCTTATTTGGAGATAAAGTACTCTGAGGTATGTCATATTGATTGATGGAAAAGTTAAGTACTTGAAGAGTTAGTTCTACTATCTTAATTCACAAATATCCCCAGGGTCTGTAGGTGGCAGCTCAAGCCCTGAATGACCCAGACCAAACACATCCTGCACCATTCCCTGTCCTGAGCCTGAGCCACAGGATCTGGGAATGGGGGTTTGGTGTGGCTGCAGCTCCCTTTGCTCTGAAGGACAAGGGAAGATGAGCCCAGATTCCCCAGATTGCCTTTGGAACGGCATTTTAGTTTTTTAGTCTGTGGCTCTTCTTGTTTCCCTTGAGCAGAGGATGATCCATGAATTTCTTTCTCCCTTATTTCTCAGACACTCACAGAGCAGTGTCCTGGTCCTTTTGCCATCCATCAGGCGCTGTGTTTTTGCCCTGGGACTCACTTTTCACCAGATCAGGGATCATTTTCCAAGGTCCCTGGGCAATCTCTGCTGTTGTGCCATTACTGAGCTCAGGACAAGGGAAGAACAAATTTTTTAGCGCTTACCACATTAAATGTTCTTTATGTGCAACAACATGCTCCTGCTGTTCTTCCCATCTCTGAGGTTTGCTTATTTTAGTTTCACCCTCAGAGGATTCTGTAAGGGTATTTCACACATAAAAATCAAGATAATAAGATGACAAACCCAGCGGGTTGTGGCACAGGAGTGAAGCAGTGGTGGCTGCTCCAGGGCATTTCGTCATAAAAAATAATTGCATCACTTTGAACTGCTGCTTTAACAATGGAAAACCGACTTTCTATATCCAGAGGTACGAGATTGTGCTGGTCAGGCTGTGAGATGTTACACTGTGTATTTGTCTTTGGAGGCTGTGACTGGGATTCCAGCAGGGAATGAGCCTCGTGTCTTTGGAAACCCAGAGTGGGCTGGGGCAGGTTTGCACTCAGGGAGCCTCCCACTTGATTCCTTTGCAGATTTTCTCTGTATATTAAATGAAGAAGGCAGGCCTTGCTCTTATCAAGTTACCACGTGGAGGCAAATGACTGTTATTTATCATCTTGTAACAATTAGATATTGCATTATTTTTTTCCTTTTCTTAGATGATCTATGTTTCTGTCCTCTGTGCCTCACTCAATTACTCATCACTGTCTGCTTTAACCAGCAAGGACCCTGTGAAAACACAAGGCACCAGCTTAATTTCTCTTTCCAGCAATCCTCCTCCCCCTCAGCTTCAGCGTAATAGAAATCCGTGGAGCTTTTCCATTCCTTGTGATCTGCAGTGTTTGTGCAGCCACTTCCCTATGCCTGCCACAGCCAAAATTTCATTAGTGCAACTGGGATAAGACTGAGCTCCAGTTTTGCCTCAAGGCTGTTTACAACTTCTTGTTTACCAGTTGTGAACCACAACTGTTCCAGAGATCATTACTGGAGAGATTAGAAGCTGCTGCCTCACAACACGGTGTCAGGAAAAGAGAGAAAACAGCAAACTATGTATCCAAAATAATGATTGTTCCTCCTGCTTTTAGTGTGATAAGGGACAATCCTGCCGTGGAATGACCAAGAGCTGCTGCTTCAGATCATCAGAGTCCCCTCAAAAAGCCAAACTCCAGCAGGTAAGGAAGGAAAGGCACCTCTGCCTGACCTGCTGGGAAGAGCACAGGAACAACTGGGACAGCTGGGCAGGGGACTGGGAATGTGGTGGGAACCCAAAGCCAGTGTCTACCTAAAATAAATCCTCTGGAAGCAAAATATTATGGAAGAGAATTTGTGGATAATAGTAATAATAATAATAATAGTAATGTGGGGAAGAGCAGCCAAGGGGGCAACAATAAGTTTAAGGGAGCAGGAGGAATGCTGGCTTGTAAATGGGGTGAGACAGCATCTCCTGGGATTTATAAAGCACAGCTCCAGGTCTGGGATTAAGGGAACACTGTAAGCTCATGTTGTCAAATATCTGTGTTTGCGTCCTGCCAGCGTTCCCCATCTCGAGCCCAGGTTTGAGTGCCAGTGCACCAGTGCTGCTTCCTTGAGAGATCAGGAAAATGGGCATTAAAGCACTTCTCACAAGGCTGACTCCGAGCTCTGGCTGGGGAAAAGCATTTGGCACATCAGACATTTCAGTAAGAGACATTTCCAATAATGTTGAAAGCATGTTGAGTGAAAACTAATGAACATAAATAAGCCTTTCTCCATAAAGACAGCCTGACAGAATGTACAACTATTCCTACACTTGTTCAGACCTACAAGCAGCCAGTTTCTGGTGAGGGATTTCAGATTTTTGTCTCCCTAGCTGGCTGTGCAGGCATTTAATAAGTATGTAAAACACAGACCCATTAAAACACTGCACCGCTGCTGATTTCTAAACAGGCACAAGAGACCAGAACATGATGGGTTTTCACTGCTCCACTTGCTCCAAACCTGAGGCACAGCAGAATAAATACTGGGTTTTTTTTCTGCACTTGCTTCCTAAAAGTAAAGCACTTGCAGAGGCTTTGTTGTTCATACAAGCTCATCAGGATTCAGATGAATCTTGTGCCTAAATTTAAATTCCATTTCTGTTAAGGAATGTGAAGCATCTTAAAAGCACCTGCACTCATACTTCAATTTCATGCCTGCTGCCACCAATTAATTTTGCTGCTCTTTTGTTAGGAACGTGCTACCCCCTGCTTCTTTAGGCATCCTCATCTGAGAGACAAAATATATGTGGAAAAAAGTTTGGAATGCTGCCTCCAAGTCAAGTTAACTGCTTGGAAATGAACCCAGCTGTCTTGGAGCTCAGCATGCTTCAAACATAGTGTGGTCCTTCTTGATTGCAGGCTTGGAGTTAGGGAGCAGGGAATGAAATCAACCAACTGTAGACAAAACCATCTCATGTTCATCAGATCAATGGCAAGCAGACTAAAATTACCTCTTTACAAATATCTTTCAGGAAGAAAATGGACTCAAACTCCTCGTTGGATTGGCCTCAGGTGCTGAATGATAACGGGACATACAAGTTCCTTTACTGGGAAGGAAATGTCTCCTACGTGGACTTCTACCTCCACCAGCCTTGGGTGGCTGCTGTCTTCATCACCTCCTACCTCTTCATCTTCCTCCTCTGCATGCTGGGCAACGGGGGGGTTTGTTTCATCATCCTGTGGAGCAAGCACATGCGCACGGTCACCAACCTGTTCATCCTGAACCTGGCCGTCAGCGACCTGCTGGTGGGGCTCTTCTGCATGCCCACCACCCTCCTGGACAGCATCATTGCAGGTGGGCTGGGGGCTGTGGGGCACATGGCAGAGGGGCTCTGTGGGCATTCTGAGTCACTGCCGTCAGAGGTGGGGTCAGTGGGAGGTGTCCCTGCCCGTGGCTGGACACTCTGTGATCTTTAGGAGTTCCCTTCCAATCCAAACCACTCCATGGAGTCTGTAATTCTGCTCAGGAAATGGAAGGTGAAAGCAAATGATTTTAAGCAGAGTCCTGCAGTGAGTAGGCAGCAATTCCAACGGCCTGTTTCCTTCCAGGATGGCCCTTTGGGAGCCTGGTGTGCAAGATGAGCGGGATGGTCCAAGGAATCTCTGTTTCTGCCTCTGTCTTCACTCTGGTTGCTATTGCTGTGGACAGGTAAGATGCTGCAGAGTCTGTAACCATCACTCTCATCTCCCCTGACCACCCTGAGCCCATTCATTAACCCTCCCAACACCACAGTAAGTCAGGTGCATTTTGCTCCTAAGGCTGGTAAGCAAAATAAAATCTGTGCAGGTGTGAAGAGCAATTTGTTCCTCCACCAGTATCTCTTAAAGATGGTGGAACTGGGCTATCCTAGCCTGCCTGGAATTGGTTTGTTCCTCAGCCATGAAGCTGGATAGCAGAGGTGTTAACACCTGCCTTAGTTAAGTGGAGCAGCAAAGGCAGCAGCTGAGAGGGAGGATGAAGAGATGATTCCATCTCTGCACTTTGGAAATGAGGCAGCTTAAAACGCGTGTGCATCCTTGCCTGGGTAACGAAGCATTCCTCACACGGCCTCTCCGGCGCCCTTGCCGCAGGTTCCGGTGCATCGTGCATCCATTCAAGCAGAAGCTGAGCGTTCCCACGGCCGTGGCCATCATCGTGGCCATCTGGCTGCTGGCCGTGGCCATCATGTGTCCCTCGGCAGTCCTGCTGCAGGTGCAGGAGGAGAAGCGTTTCCAGGTGCTGCTGGGCCGGGGCAATGCCACCCGCCCGGTGTTCTGGTGCCGGGAGGAGTGGCCTGACCCGGCCATGAGGAGGATCTACACCACGGTTCTCTTTGCCAACATCTACCTGGCTCCCCTGTCGCTCATCGTGGTCATGTACGCCAGGATCAGCGTTTCCCTGTCCCACACGGCCACGCCCGGGGCGGGGAAGCGCAGCCAGGAGCAGCGGCACAGCGTGTGGAAGAGGAAACAAAAAGCCATCAAAATGCTCATCGTTGTGACTCTGCTTTTCACCCTGTCCTGGCTGCCCCTGTGGACCCTGATGCTGCTCTCGGACTACGCCAGCCTGTCCGACCTGCAGCTGCAGCTCATCAACATCTACATTTATCCCTTTGCTCACTGGCTGGCCTTCTCCAACAGCAGCATCAACCCCATCATCTACGGATTCTGCAACGAAAACTTCCGCCGCGGCTTCCAGGCTGTCTTCCAGCTCCAACTCTGCTGTTCCCAGCCAGCCCCAAGCAATTCCATCCTGCCAGCTGCCCGCTGCCGGACACCCCGGGACCCAGCTCCTGAGGAGGGGAAGCCAGTCAGGAAAGGAAACTGGGTGAATAACCAGCAGGATTTGATCATGGAGCACCTCCAAGAGCCCTGCCACAAGGGGATCAAGTGAAACACACTGTGACTCTGAGTCTCAGGGCAGCTGGGTCACATTTCAGCCTGTAATTCTCCTGGCAGACACAGTCTGGAACCCATCAATCCCTGGATTTTCTTGTGGTTGTGCTTCCTCATGGACGTCGTGGGTCCTGCTCAAATGACAGAATTCAACGTTTTCCGTCACGTTCCAATTATTCCCCGCTGTTGTTGTTATTTCTGTCATATTCATATCCATTGTTGTTGCAGCTAGAGAAATGGAAATTTGAGAAATAAAGGATAAAAAATGGGCTTGGTGGTATGTCTTTTTTGGGAACTCAGTTTGGTGTTGGGGGGGGATGCAAGTCACCCAAAAACATGGAAAATTCTGTGTGAGCAGGAGAGAGAAAACACTTGAGAGCCCCTTGGCTTGGACAAACCTCAGCAGGGACAAGAGTGACACTGGAAGCTGCTGGAGTTGATGGGGAATGAGCACAGGACCACAGAGCATTATGGCTTATTCTGTAAGGCCCTGCAGGACCCAAATCCCAGGTAAAGCCATTCCCCAGCACACTCCTCCTCCAGGTAAATGGGAGTGACTTCCCCACTATGAATTTCCCTACTGTTCACTACTCCCTTTACCTCAAAATATACTGCATCACAGCCTATCTCCAATTTACTCCCAAAGCTTTCCCTGTCTCTCCACCACTTGTTGACTCATTTTTATCTCCAAGCATTCATAAAACTTAGGAGGAACACTTCTCCCACGGGCACACGCCTTGTCTCGCTCCACATGCAGCTTAGGAAGCACCGAGGTGATGTTTGGCTCTGAGAGGAGAGGCAGGAAAGGGAATTTTGGTGGGATTTGGGACACGGAGCTCGCTCCCCTCACACGCTCCCCGTGTGGGGCCTCGCGCGCCCCGCCCCCCCCCCCCCACGAGCCCTCCGCACGCGCCTGGGGGCGGGGCGGGAGCGGCGCGCTCCTCCCGCTGTCCAATCAGCGCCGCGATCGCCTCACGGCACCCGCCAATCCCGAGCCGGCCAAGGGTATATAAGGGCCACGGCCCGAGGTGGGAATTCTGAATTTTCTGCTTCGACGCTGCTGCTTCCCGATTCAGTGAGGTAAAAATACAGTTTAATGTATCTATTTATGATATGTGGAAATTGGGAGTGGTGTTTCCGTGTCTGGTGTGCTGGGGGGCAGGTACTCGGTGACCCCAAGTAAAGCCAGGACATGGGTGGGAATCTGTTGATCTCTGAGTTCGCTTTGGCATCCCAGAGCCTCTCCCTGTGCAGATTATGACGGGAATATTTTCTAAAGCAGTTGTTTACTGATACTGTTAGTGTTGAATTAGCGCATTTTTCTCATTTTGTGTCTTTTAAGCCTTAAACATTTCCCCTGGGGCTGGTGGAGTGCTGAGGGTAGCTGTTGAGGCTGGGAGGGAATTGCCTTGCAAAGCTTTTCTGTACAATATAACTATATAAAATCATTGAGTTGCTATGATAAGAACAGGAGTGATGCTCCCAATAGAGAACTGGGGTGTATTGAACATGGGCTGGAAAGCATGCAGGCTTTTTACTGCCTTAACTCCTCCAACCATTGATTTCTGTTTGCAGCAGTAACTTCATTAACTAGAGATCATTCCCAAGCTGTTCTTCAGGACTGAGAGCACAACAGGGAGCAGAACCTGCGTTCAGGTGGGTTGGAACGGTGCCAGGAAAACATAAACCTCGCAGAAAGTAGCATAGAATAATGCATTATAAATACCTTTATTTCAGTTAAGTGCCTGTCACTATAGTGGGTGAACATGCATGTGTACTAACTGAGACAGCACACAGGTGATGCACTCATAACCGGGCACTCCTGGCTGATGTTAATTGTTGCCAGGTGGTTTGGGTTCAGTTGCAGTGGATCTGTCCAGAAAAGCTGGAGCCCTGAAGCACACGGAGCTGTGCAGCTTCTGAACTACACAGATATCTCAGGCTCCCACAGAAACCTGCTGGGGCAGGAGTGTAGGAAATTTGGTGTATTCCGTGCCACCGTCAGAGTTATTTCCTTTGAAGCTCCCAAGATCAGCCTGAAATTAGGGATCATGCCCCACTTGTGATCCACAGAGCGGGACAAATGGTGGTGGTGTGTGTTTTTCCTGCTCTCCCTCACTTTTTGCTGACCCAAGTGGAGCTTTTAAATTCCAGGAGCACAGGGCCTGCAGTGTTTCACAATAATAGAAAGGGATTATCGTGTTCAGGGATGCCCATGAGGGATGGGTCTGCTGGGACAGCCCTTCCTGCTGTGTCTTTTCCTTGCTGGGAAGAGGAAAACCCACTTGGCTTTCCCGTGCAGGGCTACCTGAGGCTGGAGTCGCAATCCCCAGAGCATCCTCAGGAAGGCCCCAGGCCCAGGCCCCTCGGTGCTGTGGGGCACTGGGGCCCAAAGGCTGAGCTCAGGGTCAGCCCCCAGCCCTGGGGGCTCCCTCAGGGGACACCAGCGTGGCCCTGCCAGCAGCAGGGGCTTCCAGCGCTGGGGCTGCCCCAGGACAGGATCCACAGGGGCACGAGGGAATAAAGCAAACCTTGGACCTCCATCCACAGGGGCACGAGGGAATAAAGCACACCTTGGACCTCCATCCACAGGGGCACGTGGGAATAAAACAAACCTTGGACCTCCCCAGGCTTTCCCTGCTTTCACTCACGTGGCAGCGCCTGGTCTGGCATTTTAAGTTCCCTCTTTTTCACCCATTTCCATCCCAGGCAGAGCCTTCCCCGAATGGAAATAAAGATGAAATATGTAAACGGGATTTTTAAAACCAGAAGTTTTGGCATTGGAGAGTGTGAGGTGCAGAGAAATTGAGGGAGAACAAGGAGAGCATCAGGTCCCAGCTGGCAGCTGCGCTGCACCGAAATGCGGCCCAAGGCGGGCACAGGGAGGGACAGGCGGGCGGCAGCTCGGGGTGCCAGAGCGGGACCGTGCCCGGATCCCGGAGTGCCCGGCTCCCGGAGCGGGACCGTGCCCGGATCCCGGCAGGACTCGGCTCCCGGAGCGGGACCGTGCCCGGATCCCGGGCAGGGCCGGGGCAGCAGCGGCAGCGCCGAGCTCGGGGGTGGCGGGGCCGGGCCGGGAGCGCTCCGTGTCCGCCAGAGGGCGCCCTGCGGCCGAACCGGGAACCGCCGCGATCCGGGCCCGGTGCCGATCCCGGTCCCGATGCCGCTTCGACCCGCCCGCCAGGGGAGAGGCGGCACCGCCCGGGACCCCCCGGCAGGACCCGAAGCCCCCGACCCAGCGCCGGCTGTGGGCTCCGGTACCCGCTCCGGGTCAGCCTCGTCCCGGCACCGGAGCGGGAGCGGCACCGAGTCCAGGCTGGGCTTTGCCCAGTGCCCCCTCCTGTCTCAGCCCCGGTCCGGCCCTGCTCCGCCGGCCACGCCCGAGAGCCGCACCCCGGGACACCCCGACACCGGCAGGGCCCGGTCCGTACCCGGGACACCCCGACACCGGCAGGGCCCGGTCCGTACCCGGGACACCGCGACACCGGCAGCGCACCGGGCTCCGAGCGGTCCTCGCCGGGAGCAGCCCCCGGGCCGGGGCTCGCCCAGCGCCGAGCGAGGGTCCCGAGCGATGGCCCCGGGACAGCGGTACCGGGAGCGGTGCCAAGAACGGGCGGGACACGGGGCGAGACCGACACAAGTGTGAGGGGCGGGCACAGAGTGCGGGGACGAGCGCTGCTGGCATCTGCCGGGGGTCCCGAGCGGTGCCGCCTCTGCCCCGTCGGGAGGATCTGGATCTGGATCGGGATCGGGGTCGGGACCGGTACCGGGACCCCGCAGGGCGCCCTCTAGCGGACACGGAGAGCGGTGCAGGTGCGGCGCCCCCGCGTGGCCCCGGGACGGCGGTGCGGGGGGCGGGGCCGGCACAGGTGTGAGGGGCGGGGCCACAGAGTGCGGGGCGAGGCCACGGGGCGCGTGCGCGACGCGGGACGACAGAGCGCGTGCGCGGCGTGAGGCCGGCACAGGTGTGAGCAGGGCAGGGCCGCAGGTGCGCGGGGCTCCAGCGCGGCTGCGCGGGGCGGGACCGAGGGCATTTAAACCCCGGAAGCGGCCGGGGGCGCCATTTTCTCCCAGCGCTCGGAGGTGGCGGCTGCGGCAGGTCCGGGCTCCCTCGGCGGGTGAGGCTCTTCTCTTTCCTTCTGTCTTTCTGTCCTTCTCTCTGTTTCTCTCTCCTCTGTCCTTCTCTCTGCTTCTCTCTCCTGCTTTTCTCCCCTTCCTCTTTTCTCCCTCTACCGCCCTTCCCCATCTCCTCCCCAGACCCCCGGCTCCCTCTCTCCCCTCACCTCCCCGCCTTCCGTCCCTGCCCTGTCCCGCACCCCAACCGCTCCTGCCGCTCCTCCCTTGGCCGCTCCTCACCCACTTTCCAACCTGACTCGTCCCTCTGTTCCCCTTCTATCTCCCCTGCCTTCCACTAGTCCCGCTTTCTCCCCTTGTACCGTCCCTGCCTCACCTCACCCAGCTTCCCCCTATCTCCCCTACCACGTCCCCCTTATCTCTGCTCTGTCCCCTTTATTCTTCCTCTGCTCCTCTTGTCCCTCCTCTCTGTCCCCTGTCCCTGTGTCCCCCGCAGCCGCGGGGTTCGGGGTGCCGGATAATAAAGGCCAGAGAGCCCCGAGCCGGCGCCCCTCGCGGGATCCCCCCACGGGGCCGGAGCCGCTCTGCGGGTCCCCCCACACACAACACTGCCCCACACTGCCGGGGCTCCGGCTGTCCGCACATCACACTGGGGGGCGGGGGGCGGGCTGGGGGGTTTGGGGTGGGGGGTTTGGGGTGGGCCCCCTCACTAGGAGGGGGTCCCGGGGGGGTGGGGGGTTTGGGGTGGGCCCCCTCACTAGGAGGGGGTCCTGTGGGGGTGGGGGGTGTTTAGGAGGGGCCCCCTCACTAGGAGGGGGTCCCGGGGGGGGTTTAGGAGGGGCCCCCTCACTAGGAGGGGGTCCCTGGGGGGGGGGGGGTGGGAGGGGCCCCCTCCGGGGGAGGGGCCCCTGGGGAGGGGCGGGGGGCGGGCCCCCTCCGGGGGGAGGGGGCGGGGTGGGAGGGGTTGGGGGGGTCAATCCCCCCTGGCCCCTCCCACCCCGGCCCCTCCCCCCGGAGGGGATCCGCCCCCTGAGCCCCTCCCCAGGACCCCCTGCCCCGGACGGGGCCCCGGGGGGAGGGAGGGGTGGGTGGGGGGGTCAGGAAGGGGGGAGACTGCGCTTCTTTGTACAAAAATAAAATTACGGTTCAGAGTGACGTGACCCCCTCTGCTTCCCGCCCCACCCACCCCTCCCTCCCCCCCGGGGCCCCGTCCGGGGCAGGGGGTCCTGGGGAGGGGCTCAGGGGGCGGATCCCCTCCGGGGGGAGGGGCCGGGGTGGGAGGGGCCAGGGGGGATTGACCCCCCAACCCCTCCCACCCCGCCCCCTCCCCCCGGAGGGGGCCCCGCCCCCCGCCCCTCCCCAGGGGCCCCTCCCCCGGAGGGGGCCCCTCCCACCCCCCCCCCCCCGGGACCCCCTCCTAGTGAGGGGGCCCCTCCTAAACCCCCCCACCCCCCCCGGGACCCCCTCCTAGTGAGGGGGCCCCTCCTAAACCCCCCCACCCCCCCGGGACCCCCTCCTAGTGAGGGGGCCCCTCCTAAACCCCCCCACCCCCCCCAGGACCCCCTCCTAGTGAGGGGGCCCACCCCAAACCCCCCTCCTAAACCCCCCACCCCAAACCCCCCACCCCAAACCCCCCACCCCAAACCCCCCAGCCCGCCCCCCGCCCCCCAGTGTGATGTGCGGACAGCCGGACCCCCGGCAGTGTGGGGCAGTGTTGTGTGTGGGGGGGACCCGCAGAGCGGCTCCGGCCCCGTGGGGGGATCCCGCGAGGGGCGCCGGCTCGGGGCTCTCTGGCCTTTATTATCCGGCACCCCGAACCCCGCGGCTGCGGGGGACACAGGGACAGGGGACAGAGAGGAGGGACAAGGGACAGATACGGGGATAAGAGGGGCAAGACACGGGAGAGAGAGATAAGCGGATGAGTGAGAGATAAGCGGATGAGAGGGAGAGAAGTGGATAAGAGAGAGACAGACAAGATAAGACAGAGAGGCGAGATACGGCAGAGACAGGGGCAATAGGGGGGCACAGGGAGGGCAGAGGGGCACAGGGCAGATGGACGGGAGGATAACGGGAGGCAGGGTCGGGATCGGCAGGGAGGATGAAAGGACGAGGGGGAGAAAGGGGGAGGCTGGAGGGGCAGAGGGGTAACAGAGCGGGGGTCGGGTCGGGTAGGGGGAAGAACGGGGCAGGAAGGAGGGGTGGAGGTGGCTGGGGTGCGGAGCGGGGCAGGGAGGGGAGGCGGTTTGGGGAAGGACGGGAGAAAGGGAAGGGAGGAGGGGAGAAACGCAGAAGGACAGACAAGCAAGGTGAAGGAGAGGGAAACAGAGAGAAGACAGAGGAAAGAGAAGGACAGAAAAGGACAGAAGGAGAGAGAAGAGCCTCACCTGCCCCCACAGAGGGAGCCCGGACCTGCCGCAGCCGCCACCTCCGAGCGCTGGGAGAAAATGGCGCCCCCGGCCGCTTCCGGGGTTTAAATGCCCTCGGTCCCGCCCCGCGCAGCCGCGCTGGAGCCCCGCGCACCTGCGGCCCTGCCCTGCTCACACCTGTGCCGGCCTCGCGCCGCGCACGCGCTCTGTCGTCCCGCGTCGCGCACGCGCCCCGTGGCCTCGCCCCGCACTCTGTGGCCCCGCCCCTCACACCTGTGCCGGCCCCGCCCCCCCTGCACCGCCGTCCCGGGGCCACGCGGGGCGCCGCGCCTGCACCGCTCTCCGTGTCCGCCAGAGGGCGCCCTGCGGGGTCCCGGTACCGGTCCCGATCCAGATCCCGATCCTCCCGACGGGGCAGAGGCGGCACCGCCCGGGACCCCCGGCAGATCCCAGCAGCGCTCGGCCCCGCACTCTGTGCCCGCCCCTCACACTTGTGTCGGTCTCGCCCCGTGTCCCTCCCGTTCTTGGCACCGCTCCCGGTACCGCTGTCCCGGGGCCATCGCTCGGGACCCTCGCTCGGCGCTGGGCGAGCCCCGGCCCGGGGGCTGCTCCCGGCGGGGACCGCTCGGAGCCCGGCGCGCTGCCGGTGTCGCGGTGTCGCGGGTACGGACCGGGCCCTGCCGTTGTCGGGGTGTCCCGGGTACGGACCGGGCCCTGCCGGTGTCGGGGTGTCCCGGGTACGGACCGGGCCCTGCCGGTGTCAGGTGTCCCGGGTACGGACCGGGCCCTGCCGGTGTCGGGGTGTCCCGGGGTGCGGCTCTCGGGCGTGGCCGGCGGAGCAGGGCCGGACCGGGGCTGAGACAGGAGCGAGCACTGGGCAAAGCCCAGCCTGGACTCGGTGCCGCTCCCGCTCCGGTGCCGGGACGAGGCTGACCCGGAGCGGGTACCGGAGCCCACAGCCGGCGCTGGGTCGGGGGCTTCGGGTCCTGCCGGGGGGTCCCGGGCGGTGCCGCCTCTCCCCTGGCGGGCGGGTCGAAGCGGCATCGGGACCGGGATCGGCACCGGGCCTGGATCACGGCGGTTCCCGGTTCGGGCGCAGGGCGCCCTCTGGCGGACACGGAGCGCTCCCGGCCCGGCCCCGCCACCCCCGAGCTCGGCGCTGCGGGGCCCGAGCAGCGCCCGCGGATCTTTCCTCCCCTTCCCCGCCGCCGCAGCCGCAGGGGAGCGAGGGAGACCCTGGGGTAGGGGAAGGGACAGAGACAGGGACACCCCGGTCCCAGTGGGTGACGTTTTTTATTTCAGCTTTTCTCTCCTCCAGCGTACCCAGAGGAGCCCGGCTGCTCCCCGGCTGGCCCGGAGCTCCCCCATGCCAGGGGTCGGGAATGATCTCCCTCCCCTGCCCAGCCCCGGGGAGAGCTGGAGCCGCAGCGCTGGAGCAGCCCCGAGAGAGGGCAGCGGTGCCATGCGGTGAAGGGGCAGCGGGAATTGGCAGCCGCCTCCCCTCACCGTACTCAAAAAATACCCGCGTGGCTTTTTAGTTTTGGATTATCTTTATTTTACAGTTTATAAAAAGCTTTTCCCGATGCGTGTGCTCCATTAAACTTCCGTGCCGTCGTGCAAATTGCTGTGGACTTTGACTTCCAAGTTCACCTGCTTCACTCTCCGGGCCTGGCCGTGGCCGGTCCCGCCGGGCTCCCGCGGCGGATGCACGTTCCGCACCGTGCAGCACCGGCTGCCCGCGGCCCTCGGCGCCCCCCGGGGCAGCTCCACCTTGGTGTTCAAGGGGAGCTCCTCGGCAGCGCCCCGGGCAGCCTCCCGCTTCCTCCGCACCTTCCGGCACTCCCGGGCCAGGAGGCAAACTCCGGCCAGCAGCAGCAGCAGCAGCGTGAGCGCGGCGAAGGCGCTGCCCAGGGACGCGCCCGTCTGGGACAAGGAGGCTGCGGCGGCAGCTTCCTCCCGCTCCAAGAGCAGCGACTTCATGTTGGTGCCGTTCTTCAGCTGGTCGCCCTCGTTGTCGTAGATGAGGGAGGGATCCAGCGCCGGCCTCCCCGCGCCCTCGGGCAGGTCCCGGCGGCCGCGCTGCCAGCGCCGAGCCAGGGAGCGCTGGACACGGGGCCCGGCCGCGCCCTCCGGGCCGATCACGTAGATCACTTGGAGGTACCACTGGTGTCCAGCTTCCACCTTTGGTAAAGGCAAGGCAGGGACAGAGGGCATGGGAACGATGGCTTTTACAGCAGGAGGTTCTGTTAAGAGCTGGTGTGTTTTGTGTTCTGTGTCTGACAAAGCTCAGTGGGTTTTTCTAAGCACCTGCAGTAACGCTGACCACCCAGTGAGGTGTCCAGCCTGTACCGGTGGCAATAATTCATTCAGGAACATGAACAATAGTTTTTTAAAGAGCTTTTCCACGAGTGCTTCAGGGGGGAAATAATTTTTTAATTTTAAAATTTTATTTTATTTTTTAATTTTAATTTTTTAATAAATTACCACAATAATATCCTAATCTCCGTTTCCTGTGTACGAGTTGAATTCTGAAGGCCCAGAGCCTACAGTTGACCAAGTGTTGGGAAGTTCCTGGGCAGGGAAATCCATGCTGGGCTCCCAAAAGCACAGGGTACATACCTTGTAGAGAGCATCCACCTTGAGAGTAAATCCATCAACTCCGGGCATGCTGCTCACCGAGTGGAACTCGGACAGCTCAGAAGCAAAGTGGGCGTCAAAAGGCACATCATGGAAATATTTATCCGTCACCTCTGGCTGGTTTCGGTCCTGCAAGTCACAGAAGTGCTGTGAGGGATGCTCTCTGCTTTCCCAAGAGAGGCTGGAAGCCAGGGCACCACCAAACACCTGAGTAAGGGACCTAATCCGAATGCCCCATGTCCACACTGACACGTGGGAACATTCATGGACAAAGAAAATCTCACAGTTGGCCCCAGCAGCACAAAGCACCCGCCCCCTTCTCTCCTCACCCCTTTGCAGATCTGCTCGCTGCCAGACAAAGTGCCAAGCGGGAAGCAGGAGCAGAGGACTCACCAGGAGCAGGAATCGGTGCTTCAGGTACTTGTTGGGCTGGATGCAGCCGTACTGAGGCCCCTCGTTGTACACAGTGCCCGTGGGGTCGAAGAAGGGCACGTAGCCATCCCTGCCCGTGCACAGGTAAACCTTCTCCAGCTGCAGCTTGTACGCCGCGTTGAGGTTTTGTTCCGGGTGCCACAGCACGCGCCCGTACAGGATCTGCCCTGCGGAGGTCGGGACAAAGAGGGGGAGGTGAAATTCCCCAGCCAGGGGAAACACCACAAGTGAGTCTGCATTCAGAAGGTTTGGATTGCTTGGGAAGGGCTTGGTGTGACAGAGCACGGTGCCAGAGCATGCTGATGTTTGACAGGGCTGCAAGAGCTGGAAATGTCATTTATTGCTGTGGAAGAGGCAAAGCCACGTCTGAGTTTTGCCCTTTCCTCCCCAGGAAATGGAAGCTGTGAAGGCAGAAACACTGGCACAAGCAGAGGAGAAGAGGTAAATCCTACCCTTGGAGAAAGCCCCTTTGTAATCCATTTCTGCCAGAGACATCTCAGACTTGGTGGGGTCCATGAGGAAAACCTTCTCGTTGTTACAGAGCTGAAACTCTGTGTTCAGGGAGTAAACAACTGGAACTGGGCGGTTTGTCTGCTGGAAGGCAATGGGGATCAAAAACCTGGAATTGGGACAAGGAAGCAGAGCAGAGGTGAGGTTTGGATGTGAGTGCCCCCCAAAGGGGCTCACCCTGCCCTGCTCCCTGGGGATGGGGTGCCCTTACCGCTCAGGAGCGTGGGCCGTGCAGGGCAGGGGCTTGTCTCCAGGCTCTGCCCACGGCTGCGTGGGCTGCACCGTGCAGGGGATCAGGAAGATGGTGTATTCTCCAGAGTAATCCTTCCTGGGAACAGACAGGACAGCCTGCAGTCACCAAGCTGAGCTCTGAGCCCTTCACCCATGGCAGCACCTCGCCCTTGCCCCAGCAATGTCATCCAGCAGTCCCTGAGGGACAATGGTGACCTCCTGAAATGCAGCCACCTCTGGGATCAGTCTATCCACAGCTTTCATTGCTGGAAAAATTTCTTGTCCAGAGGCACAGTAGAACAGTGCTCCAGCCCTGACCAAGCTCCTGAGCACTCCACACCATTGCTGTGGCTGCTGGAGTGGGGCCAGGCAGAACATGGTGCTGTGGGAAGCTGCTGAAGGGGACTGGACCCACACCCCTCACCTGTTGTAGGAGCTGGTTGCTCTCCAGAGCTGGTAGGGAGAGTCAAAAGTCTGAGCACTCCACAGCAGCTGCAGGTCAAATTCAATCCCTCCCAGGTGCTCTGGAGTCATCAAGGAGGACCTGACATCTGGCAGGCTGTGGTGCTCCATGACAAACAGCCCTGGGGGAGGACAAGGAGGTGGCAGGAGGCAGAGTGTGGAGCTCAGCACAGTGGGGACAGCGCGTGGTCCTGCTGCCTGTGCTGTCAGAGCAGAGCTGTGTGTGACCCTGGCTTGTGTCCCTGCCAGGATCACTGCCCTCACCTCTGAACTTGGCCTGTGTCTTGAACTCGATGACCAGCCGGCCGTCCTCGCGGATGTAGATGCGGATGATCTGCAGCCGGGCCGAGAGCACGCTGTCCGTCTGGATCCCTGCAAGGACAGCACCCCTGGGAGCCCACACAGCACCCTGGCTCCTCAGCTGGGCTCTGCCAGCCCCACAGGGACTGGGACATCTCCAAAAGGCTCTCCAAAGGATCACCCTGCAGGGAGCCAGCTACACACTTCCTCCCTTAGCCACTGGCTGCCTAAGCCCCCGTGAGCAGAAAGGAATTCCAAGTTCCCTGCTCCCTCAGGACTCTGGTGGCAGTGCAGGAACTAAGGGGGAAACATGAAGGAGCCTCTTGTTCCACAGCCCCTGGAGTGCCTCAGGCTCACCTGTCCTCCAGAGAACGGTGTCGTAGAAGAAGGAGAATTCCATCTCCGTGTGGTGCTCCAGGGAAGCCCAGCCCCTCGGAGCCGTCACGTAGATGTAGGACACGTAGAGAGGGACATGGACTGTCAGGAAGGACTGGGCAGAGTCCCTCACCTGGCAACAAAACCCCAAAAAGAGGGTTATGCACCTTCAAGTGAAGTCAGCAGTGACTCTGAACATTCTTTAGTGCAGGTACCTCAAACAAACCTGTGTTTTAATTCAGGGGCACTGCTAAGGCTCACTGGGACCAGGGACAAAGGAGCTCTGGGCACAGTTTCACCTCAAAACTCCCCAGTTTCCAAGGGTGTGAATTAAAAATCAGCAATTCTGCTTGCTCAGGCCTCCCAGAGCTCTCCATTTATTATCTGCAGGGTGCAGCTGTACTTTGCAGGCCCCAGAGAATCCAGGGAGATGTTCCAGCCTGGCTGGTGCCAGGCTCCACATGCTCCACTGGGCACTTGTTCAGGCCAAGCAGCTCCTCTGGGCTTGGGCAAACAATTGGAGCTATAAAAGGAAACTTAATGAAGTAGTCCAGGCTGGCAGGAATTAAAAGAGATGATGCTAGTCCTGGCAATGTGACTGGGAATTTAATGCAGGAACTTAAGGGAGATGGAGTGGGCAGCCACGAGAGGGCAGTGACACACCTCGAATAGGGAAAGCCACTCATTTATACAGGAACATTTTTGGGGTTTGGTCTGCCAGCCTGTTAGCCAGGAAATAGTTAAAATATCCCATGACCTGGCTGGGTTGTGGCCATGGACTGAGCTGGCTCTGCTCCGTCCTCAGCTCATTTCTACTGGCTGAGAACATGGTCAAAATTATAATAAAGAGCCCAGCTGGGAACATTTTTTTATTTCCAGTATGGAAATTTTAAAAGTACATTAAAAAACAAGTATTTTCCTGGTGGTCTGAAGATTAAGAGAATAAAATAAAGGAAAATAAATGAAATAAATGCACACAGCACTGTTCTCTTCCAGGTGACAGGCACAAAGCAGAGCAGCATCTACACCCAAGTGCAAGTGCTGAGAGCTGAGGGATGTGGGGTGCGTGGGGAGCTCGGGGTGGGCCCCTCTCACCTGGAAGTCAGCAGTGACAGAGCCTCCACAGACATCAATTAACTCGGTCATGTCGTAGAAGGCATCAAAGGTCCAGATGCAGCTCTTGAGGTTGAGGTGCTGGTACAGCTGGATGCTCTTGGGCTCCCTGACCGCGGGGTCCAGCTGGTAGGGGCGGTCATAGCCCGGGCCCAGCGCCGAGCTGTGCTGGGGCACCTCGTCCAGGAACCCTGCCTCTGGGGAGAGAAAGCAGCACCCTCATCCCTGCCCATTCCCAACAGCACCAGCATGGGGGCCTTGCTTCACTCTTGGATCATGGGAGCTCCCCTCCCTTCCTTAGACAGACTCAGCTCTTCACAGGAGTGAAGTGAGCATCCTAAAAACCAGACTCAGCGACCTAGTGATTCAAGGCTGAAGTTAACCTTTAAGAAATGGGGAACAGGGTGAGTATGGAATCACCAGAGTGAAGTACAGCCCACTGCCTGCCTGGATCTAGCATGGATTTCATTCCCTGGAGTATCAGAGCCACAATCTACCTGTTCTTTTCAGCTCTGACATTTCCTACAGCAGTGAACTGATGTTGTTGCCTCAAGGGAGACCTCAGTGACCCAGACACAGCAATCCAGCCCTGCAGATCCCTCTCCACCCAAGAGAGATTCGAAAAGCAGAGAATCACCAGCACAATGTGAACCTACAATCTCAAACATTCCTGTGCCTGGAATCCCACCTCCAACAGGGCAGCTCTGGTCACTGCTGTTAGGCCAGGAAGATTCATTGCTGGTTACATCGTGCCAGGAGAGCCCAGAGGAGACAAAGCCACCCTTTCCAGGCTTCCATGTTGAGGAAGCAGAGGCTGGCACTGCAGGTTACCTGAGATGCCCCTGAGGTCTCTGGCAGTGACCAGGTTGGAGCAGACGTGCTGGTGCCTGTAGATGGACTCGGAGAGAAGGAAGTGCAGGTTGTGCAGTGGCAGAGTGGAGATGAGGGGCAGCATCCCGTCCTGGTGGGGGATCTGCACCGAGATGTGGATCCTGGAACAAGCAGCATGTGAGACAGCACAACAGAGCAGCCTGGCAGGCACAGGACCCCCACAGCAGCACAGCCCCAGCAGGTGAGGCTGAGGTTTAGTTTGAGCTGCTGAAGGGCTGCACTCCCCCTTCTCCAGGCTCATACCTGTTGGGATGCTCCTTGTGCTTCACATCCAGGTACTTGAGCGTGGCAATGAAGGACTGTGCCTGGAAGCCTCGGGCTGTGCCTGCCACCACGGGCGTGTGGCAGATGGCACTGTCTGTGCCTATGGTCACCACGCTGCTCCTCAGGGGGGTGCCCACGTGGCCGGCCTTGTCCACAGCCTTGGCCACGCAGCGCACGTGGAACCGCCGGCTGAAGTAGATGCTGTCCAGCACCTGAGGGAACCAGGAGGGGGAACCAGTGCTGCATTTCCCAAACCCAAACACCCACACCCCCACCAAGTGCCAGGAGCTGTCAGGCTGGGATCTCTGGGCCCTACCCTGTGGTTGACGCTGGTGAAGGGGGTGCTGTCCGTGATGGTCTCGAAGGGCGACCGGGCCCCGTTCCCATCCGTGGGGGCGGCCACTTCCCAGCTGAACTGGATGGAGGACTGGTTGATGCCGGCCTCGCTGCAGCGCTCCTTCATGAGGGCGTACTTGGGGAAGTGAGGGTCACAGGGAGTGACACAGACCAGGGGGTACCCTGGGGAGGGCGATTTCTTAGCACCCTCCTTGGTCACTTCTTCCACGCGGTCGTAGTCAGCCAGGGTGACAACCTGTGTGCAGGCAAGAGGGCAGCACTCAGCTGGGCAGAGGGACAGGGTGGGAAAAGCCATCCTTGCCTCCCACACTGTCACTGCAGCTCCGCATTTCACTTCCAAAATCCCACTGCGGTTTCCAGCCTGCGCCTGAAGGGCACTAAATCACCTCCACTCACCACAGGAGGTGCTGGGAGGATCAGGCTCCCTGCTGCCTCCTGATCCAGAATAGTCACTGTGGCAGTGCTGGTGTCTCCTAGAACTGCTTCCACTGGATCATCCGGGCCCAGCACCAGAGAAAAGGACTCATGCCATTCCCGGTCTTCGTTGGACATGATCTCCACCTTAAACATGATGTGGGCCACTCCTGTGGGAGCAAGTGCAAGAAAAACAGAGAGAAATCGATTCATCATCAGAGACTGCTCTCAAGTTCTCATCCAAACCCTGTGCAGCTGCTCGAGGCTGTGACCATGGAGACATTATGATAAAATACGCATTATAAATTTTATTTCCACTCATTGCTGCTAATAATTTACCCAGAGGAGTCTACTAAAAACATAAAACTCCAGCTATGACAACTGATCCAATCGATCTGGTGATAGATTTACTAGCAGATGCCATCTGAGGATTAATAATGACTATCTTGTGTTAGCTGTGTGGAGGTAAAATCTGGGATGCAAAGCACATTCTCCATCCCTCCTCTCCCTCAAAACAGCGGGCAAAGCAGTTTGGTGGGGGCCTGAGATGTTCACAGCCCCACATTCCCTGAGAAGGATTTTCCTCTGCCACGTGCCAGTGCTTCCTCCTCTGCTCTGATCACCCTTTAACACATCAGCTTTTTTGAGTAATAAAATTACAGCAAACTCCATGGGAAAAGCAGCCTTTCCCAAATCTCCTGGGTGTCCTGACACACACAAAATGTCCCTGGTCACGCCCCCACCTCCACCCCTGCCTCACCTGGGCTGAACTTGAGCATGCGGCTCTTGGGGTAGTAATCCAGGCCGGCCTGCGCGGAGCCGTCGCGGGTGCTGCAGCGCACCCTGGAGGTTCGGTTCTGGTCACCCCTGCGCACCACGGGCACGCTGAGCACGGCCACCCCCTCCGGGCCCGGCGGCTCCCGCACCTGGTACGCCGCCTCCTCGAACTCGATGGTGGGGGCTGCAGGGACAGTGGGAGGGAAAAGCTCCGGGTTTGCACCCCTGACTGAGCACGGGGCCAAAAAGATTTGGATGTGACTTAGGGCAAAACCCATCCCTGCCTCCCACACACCCACAAATCCCTGCCACGTGCTGGTGCTCCAGCTCCTGCTGGCTGTCACACCAGAGGGATCTGGCATCCCTCTGCTCCCTCACAGATCATTCCAGGGTGCAATGCTGCAATGCTTCCCAGGGGAAGCACAACTCCAGCTGCAGGGGAATGGGAAACAGGGGAGGTGGTGGCTCCAAGCACTCTCATCCAACCTTTCCCCTCAGCCCAGTGCACACCAGTGACTGTCACAGGGCTGTGACCATGGCACCAAAGGCATCCACGTGTACTGCATTGGTGGCACTGTGCTGGCTCCCTGGGAACCATCACCACATCCCTGTGGAGCAGCCTCACTCACCATCTTCATCATTGGTGACAGTGATGGTTGCCACATCCATCTTCCCAATCCTAGCTCCACTCCAATGGTTTCCAAGGGGGCTACCCAGATAGACCTGGAACTGCTCTTCTGGCTCGAAGGCAGAGTCGTCATTGATGTGAACACTGCAGTTCTTCACCTACACCCAAGTGAACAGGAGAGAGCAGCAAACACTGATAGACCTGATAAAGCCACGTAAAGGCCAGGCTGCACATGGGAGTGCTGTCCATCCTGGAAGGAACCCTTCTATTTGTAGGGCTGCTACTTCAGTGTAGACATGAGACACAGCAGCAAAAGCCTCTCCTTCCACAAACCCACAGCTCTCTGTACAACAGTCCTGACTCCTCCTGACCCATCAGATTTGCACTTCATAATTTAACCAGTTTAACACCCAACCCCTTCAGAGCAGGTCACATTGCCAGGACAAGAATCTGAATCATCTGAAACCAGCCTGGACAACCCTGGCCTGATGACACAGAGCCCAGGAGGAGATGTGAACCTCCCCCAGCACTGGTTCTTCACTCCCCCACCAGGCAGGCCCAGCTCACCTTCTCCCCTTTGAGGAAAGTGATGCGAGACTCCTCTGCATCCCTCCTCTCTGCGAAGTCCTCCGTGAGCTGCGCTGTGTGGCTGCGGGTGTAGCACCTGACAGAGGACTCGTAGCTCAGGTCCCCCGTGCGGAAGATGGGGATGTGCAGGGTCCCCTCCTTCTCCTTGGCTCTGTAGGTGTCCTTGGTGAACTGCATGCTGGGCACTGCAGGGGGCAGAGACAGAGCCACGCGGTGCTGAGGATGCACAGGGAGCCAAGGGGCTGGAATGGAACAGATCCAGTGCCAGGGGTAACTCACCATCTTGGATGATGTCATTAATGGCCACGATGGCTTGGAACGGCTTTGCCAGCTCGGCGCCGTGGGGGGAGCTGAGGTAAACAACAAATGTCTCCAGCCCTTCTATCACTGGGTACTGAGCATCATCCAGGATTGTCAGGGGGCAGAACTGGGAGGAAAGTGGAATTCCTGCTGTTAGACATACAAAGCTTTCATCCTTCCCAGCACTCACATCTGGGAGTCTAGTCTAAAGCCATAATGTAATTATGTTTTCTAAATCCATTAATCAATGTAAAGAATGTTCTACATAAATCCAGCACATCATTTCAGAGAACAGGCAGCCATCCTTGTCCTGGAAGAGGTGGCATGACCAAATCTCTCCTGGCTGCAGTGCTGATGGGATGGCAGTCTGTGCAGAGCAGACTTATTAACAGTTCTCAGAACAAATGGCAGATATGCACAGAAACACAAGACAAGTGTCACCAGGCAAAGCAGACTCAGCAGGAGTCCAAGTGGCTCCTCACCTCTTGTGTCCTGCCTGGCCTGAACTCTATTTTCCTGGAGCTGGGGACATAATCAACTCCTGGGCTGGCCGAGGGCGGGTCCGACGTCCGAGTGGCACACCACACCGACGTGGGCGTGGAGAGGTCAGGGCCCTGCCGGAGCACGGGGATCTCAATGTGTCCTGCAGCACCAGATGCACATGAGAGAGAACAAACTGAGAGCAGCCATGTTCCACAAGCCCACCCCTTTCCCTTCAGCACTGCTCCTGTCCCCAGCCTCCCCCTGGCACAGAGGGAACCCTCTGCACATCTCTGAAGTTCTGCTGTGCCCCAAATCGCTCCTTCTGACACCTCTTTGTGGTGAAAGCTTCCACATGAGCACCCCAGCAGAGCCCCCAGCTCCTCACCTGCAGCCTCGCTGACAGTGAAGGTGGCATTCCCCAGGAACACGGTGGAGGCGTCGTTGGGACCGGCGATGACCACGTTGGCCGAGGCGCGGCTGCCGATGCGGGCGTTGGCCGAGGCGTCGGCCAGCACCACCTCAAACTCCTCTTCCTCTTCATACTCGCTGTCATCGATCAGAGTGACATCACAGGTCACCACGGTGACACCCGGCCCCAAAACCAGGCGGTTCTCATCCGACAGCCCCCGGGACTTGAAGTCGGAGCCAGATTCCAGCATGTAAAGGCTGCTGCCCTTGGCTGACTTGGGGACAGTGTAGCAGATGGCAGACACGGTGCTGCTGGCATCCCCTAGGAAGCAACAGGAAAACTCCTTAATTCTGAGGAGATACTTTCAATCTGTTTGGGGTTCCTCCCATGGGGCTCAGCCCAGTCTCACCCACCTTTCCTCTGCACGGGAGCCGAGAGGGAGCCGGCGCTCTCGCTGACGTGGAACGTGCTCCTGTCGAACTGCAGCGTGGGCTCGTCCTCGGGGTCCGTGATGGTGACAGTGGCCCGGGTGACGTTCCCCAGCAGGGCGTAGGCCGGCATGCTGAGCTCCACAGAGAAGCTCTCCGCGCCCTCGAACACGTGGTCGTCGTTGATGGCGATGGTGCAGGCCTTGGTGTCCTCCCGCTCCTCGAACTGCACCTGCAGGGCAGCAATCCTCAGCCTGCATCCCCTCCTTCCCATCTCACCCTGCTCTGAGCTGCTCCCTCCTCCAACTTCACAAACAGAACGTGTTTTCATCCCTTTTTCCCCCATCTTTGCTCCAGGTGCGGTCGGGCCGTGCCTGTCCCGTGCCCACCCACCTGCCCCGAGTACTCCACGTAGTCCTGCCCTCCTGGCTGTGATGTGGATCCAGCGGTGGCTGCTCCCTGCTCCGTGCGGCACAGGACGATGCTGTACTGGTTGAGGTTCCCCACGCGCCTCACGGTGACGCTGACGGAGCCAGCGCTCTCCCTGACCATGTAGCTGGAAAGGGACCAAGCACACAGCAGGTAACTGTGGTTTAGCCTGGCAGGCCCCTCTCCTCACAGACAGAATTTCCTTGTGACCCTGGTGCCACTTACCTGCTGTGAGCAAAGCTGAGGAGGGACCACTGGATGTGGAAGATGTTGCCGCTGACCACGTTGGGTTTGCTGTCCTTCACCAGGAACTGAAAGCTGTCCGTGGTCTCCTGCACCTTCTCCTCACGCATCACGTACCGAATGAGGCCCTGGTTCACGTCCTCTGCCGGGAGGGAACATCCAGGAGTCAGCACAGGAATCCCCCTCACCTCCCCTTCCCTCAGCCCTGCAAGAGTCAGCTTTCCCCACACTGCTGACTCCACACCTCAGCCAGACTGTGACCTGCAAGATCTACAGCCCCTCTTTACTGCCCCAAGTCACATCTCCAGCTCTAACAAGCCTGGAGAACCTGGGACAACCTACAGGACACAGGTTGGTATCTCTAAGAATACAGAGGATTTCTGCAACTGACAGCAAAGTTCAATGCTTATTTTCAACACACTTTGGAGATCTGCCTCTTGTCTTCTCCCCTGCCACCTATTTTTTCCTTATTTTAACAAACTGAATCAACTGATGGAAAAAAGCAGCAGGGCACAGCCCAGCTCCATACCCTGTGTAAAGGTGGTCACAGCTGTCCCTGGCTTCAGCTTGTTCTCCACATGACCATTCCTGGGACTGGTTGTTATCTCATAGATCAGCTGTTTGTCATCTGTGTCAGGATCTGTCGTCAGTAATTCCTTCTTAGTGATGAGATTGGTGGCCTGGATTAAAGCCAAAGCGAGGGAGTAAAACTGAAGCTCCAGCAGTGCAAGTCGATTGACTGTTGATAAAAAAAAGCCCAACCACCCCTCTGTCAAAACAGCTCTCCATGAGGGAAAATCTAGGGATGTGAAAGTACAGAGCAGCCTTAAAGAGAGAGATCCCACAGCATGTTTGACAACACAAGAAGGATTCAAATTTTGCCTCACTGGTAATTAAGTTTAAACTGGTTAGTTTAATTAAAAAGATACATGTGGCTCAAAGAAGAGCAAATTCCAAAGCAGCTGCCCAGCCTTATTTAGCTGGGGCTAAAAGCTAGGACAACCCTTGGGTTTCACTTAAAAACCCAAATTCCATGAGCTGTGCTGATGCTCAGGTGAGGCCCTGCTTGGCAAAAAAACCATTTGCAACAGCCTCAGATTGAAGGACTGACTCAGGACAGTTCACACAGCTCTGGTGAGCCTCTTTTAAATGCCCTCACATGGATCTGGTTCAGTTCCACCACATTTTGCTTTCTCTTAAAAAACAAAATGTTTTTATCAGCAGGAGAAAGAGAGAAAATTGAGCTGCTCGAGGCTGCAGGAGTGCTTTTCCTGAAGTGAGAAGTTTGAGCTGAGCTAGCCATTTCTTAATACAATTTCTTACTACAGCATCTTCCACTCATTTTTTTCTGGGAAGAACCAAAGTGTTTCTTTACAGTTGATGCTGGCTCCTCAAAAACAAGCAGAGAAGTTCCTTGGGGTTTTGTTTGGACTTCAGCACAACAAAGACATGTTACAGCAAGAAATATCCTTGGAAAGCCATACATCACCCAGACATCACCATCAGCAAAGCTAAAAATGTACCCTGGGGTGGGTATTCTCTACCACAAAAATTAAAGTGCTGAAGGGTGAGGATGTTTCGCCCTCCTGGAACAGCCAGAGCAGCAGCCCAAGCTGAGGGCAGGCAGGAGTTACCTGGCCATCCGTGTACTCCAGCCACTGCAGGCCCAGGTTGGTGACAACCCTGGGTGTCCCATCATCCACAGGCAGGATGTCCAGCTGGAAGCGCTGCGGTGCTGCGGTCACCACCTGAGTTCAGACACAGGGGGTTACTGTGAGGGTCAGAGCCCAGGTGGCCCCGCCATCCCCGCTCCTCGCTGACCTTCCTCCCGCCGTCCTGCAGCACGAAGCGCGCGTTGCTGCCGTCGCTGACGGTGAAGGTGAAGCGGGTCGCGGGGCGCGGGTGCCGCCGCGGTGGCTGTAGCTGACGCGGCGCTGCAGGATGTCCCCCATGGTGAAGGTGCTGGCAGGGACGGGGCGCTGGCCGGGGCTGCTGCGCTCGATCAGCCCGTGCCGGGGCGCCTGCACCACCCGGAACGTGATGGACTCCACCTGTGCCCAGGCATGGAGGGGCAAAGCTGGGGACACCACAGGGACTCTGCCCAGGCTCCCCTCCCTGTGCTGCTGTTCCCAACTACCACAGCACATTGCTGATTCCCCTGAGCACTGCTCTGCCCTTAGCCCTCTCCCAAGGTGGCTCCCTACAAAGCAAGGCACATCCCACCCAACTGCTGGTTCAGAGACAGCTCCATGAACACAAGAGCAGCCCCAAGCCCTGCAGCCATTCTGGACACCACTTCTGCCAGGGTGGAAGTACCAAAAACCTTTGGGGAAGGATTTTGGCTCAGGCAGCCAGATCTCTTGCTGCAGGGGAAGTAGCAGTGAGGTAGAGCCAGTATTAGGCAGCTCAGCCTCTGAACAGAGCCAGGAAGAAGAGAAAGTGCCCTTTTCATCCATGCTAAGCATAAATGTCAGGCCACAGTCTTTAAACACAAGCTCATTTTCCCAACAGCCCAGGTGTGCAGCAGAAGAGGGGAGGGAGCAGGCTGGGGGCCTTACCTCTGTGTCAGCATCTGTAGCCTTGAGCTCAAACTCAGTGATGGTTTTTCTCATCCCTTCCTGAACTGTCATCCCAAAGATTTGCACCACAGGTAAGGAGTCATCCACGGGGTTTATGGTGATGTCAAATGTCTGGCTCACCTGGGACAGGAGGAAAAGGCTCTCATGACTTCACTGCAAGAGCACACTGATCCCCAGTCTGGGTCACTTCATTTCAGCCTTGTCTGGTGAGTAAATCTGAGCTGCTAAGCCCAGATCACATGAACAGGACCTTCTTTATCCCTCCCCACTAATTATTTCTCCCTCTTTCTATGATATTGGTGGACATCCCCTTTCCCTTCCTCTCCCTCTGTGTGCAGCTATGCCTTTTCTCTTTCAGAAAGCAGGAAAAAGGCATTTCACCACGCCAAAAAAAGCTGATCAAAGCTCTGGGAGCATTTGGCAAGCAGCTGAAAACCAGGCATTCAGATCATGGTGAGGCAGTGCCACAAAGCCACATGGCAGATGGCTCCCTGCTCCCTGCCCAGGGCTTGCTCCCTGCCCTGAGGGATGTGGGGAATCTCACAGCAGGAGAAGGGGAACAGCCACCTCTGCCCACAGCACGTTCCTACTCTGGGACTGACCTCGTTTCTCCCATCAGACACAGAGAAGGTGAAGGCATCCGTGTGCTTTTCCATGTCACTGGTGTGGATGTACTGGATGCTGCCAGAGGCCAAGTCTGCCTGGCTGAAGGAACTAATTCTTGTCCCTGGAAAACGAACAACAGGGGGGAAATGTGCAACAGAAAGAGCAAAGCAAGGAAAAACTGCAGGAAGCAGGATATATTTAGCCACAAGAACTCGGTTTTGGTTGGTTCTGATCCAAGCCAGGTTGCCCCATGAAGCTCAGCTGAGTCCAGGCTTCTTTTGACCTCATCCTGTTGGGAGTGGGCCTCCCTGGGCAGAGGGGGAGAGAAGCTGGGAGAAAAATGGTCCATGTAACACTTGGATTGTCACTGCTGGGCAGGACTAACCCAGCCATGGCACCACTGAGGATGAGCTAAAGCAGTTTTCCAAAATGCCTTCCAAGTGTCTGTTCTGTTCTCTCTGCCCCTCCTTGTACCCCTGCATTTTGTACAAAGTCCCTTGTTCAGCACTGATTTATGGTGACATCTTTACAGGCCATTAGGTGTGACACAGCCACAGAAAGGCACCTGAGAAGCATTTTAAAAAGCAGATGAGCTTTTTAAGTCTCCTTGCTGTGTTCAACAGTTTTAGTGCTGTTATCAACAAACACCCTGACAAGAAGTTTGCCACCCATATATCACACTAAATGGCTGCTGACAAGTGCTGGCCACACTACAAAAGAGACCAGGATTTAAATAAATGAGCCAAAATGGAATGATCAGCTAATATTTCCTCAGAGTTCATCAGCTGTACAAGTTTGGGTTCTCTTTTGAACACTTCAGTACTCTCTCCTTAGGTAGAGAGGTCATTTAGGTCATTTAAATGATGATTACAACTACTCAGAATGTGACTCTCTATCCTTATTAGTCCCTCTAAGACATGAAAAAGCACAGAAATCAGAATCATCATCAGATTTTAAATAACAGGAGGAATAAAATCCTTAATTCAAGTCTCCAAACTACAAGATTCACTGGTTAGTTTGCAACTTGGACAAAAATACTGCAAGGTTTTTAATTTACTCTAAGCAGGGAGTAGTTTGCTTACTGCAAGTCATTCATTATTCCTGCCCTTTCAACATGTTTTTGGTGAGAAAACCACACACTCAAAATGAGCTGTACAAGCTCTGTCTGAAATCTTGAAAGCACACAGCAGATATTTCCACTTTACTCTCAGGTTAATGAGAAATCTAAAGCTAAGAAGAAATATAATCTTGGATGAGTATAATAAAATCAGAAGGGCGTATTATATGGCAGCACAGATTTAGATTAATTCATCAGCCAGGGGCCAGCACACTCACACTGTCAGCAGGCATGAGAGGCAGCTCTGAAATTCAGATCACATGAGCAGGAGTGACCAACCCCCTTCCCTGAGCAACCAGAGTTCATGATCCACAGCCCAACATCCCTGACTGCAAACCCAGAGGGCAGTTCCCTTCCTCCCCTCCAAAGCACAGCTAGGGAACAGGCTGGGGCTCAGGGATCAAGGGACACACTGGCCAAGAGGGGGACAGAAGGCAAGTTGTGTGTTCACCAAGATGGGTTGTTTCCAAGGACATTAAGGGATGGATTTTTTGGGGCTAATGGCCCTTCAATTTCTAATAGGAATCAGAATTCTGTTCTGCTGCCTCTGGGCAGGTTTTTCCTGCAGTCAATGTTTGGGGCTCAAAAGCCTCCTCCAAAGCAGGGTTTGGCTGCTCTGAGGGCCCAACACCTCCCTGCTCACCTGGGGAGGCCACGTGCTCCAGGTGGCCCAGCTGTGGCTGCCGGGTGACCTTGTACTGGAGCTGGGAGGCCTCGCTGTCCTGGTCCGTGGCTGAGAGCTGGAAGGTTGTAATTGTCTTTGCCGAGTTCTCATCCAACACCAGCCCCTTGTTAGTGGTGATGGAGGGGGGAAATCTGTCCTCTGGAAGGGTTAAACACAAAGCTGAGTTAGGAGACAGTCACACTCCTTCCCTTGGGTGCTTTTGCTCAAACAAAAGACAACAAGCACACAGACATTTTGGTAATTCCAAACAGAACTCTGGGCCTTGCTGTTAATGAGGAGTGGTAACATTATAATATCTTAAAGACCATCTAAGCAGTATGAAGATATTAAGGGGAATTTTTCTACTTTTTCAGTCAGTTTGTGAGAAGAATGAACCCTTACATCTGCAAAATCTCCCAGTGCCCCCCCTTCAAAGGCCTTTGAATTGACAGTGCAGCAAAAGTGCATCTCAAGAATTACGTTCTGCCTTGCAGTACAAGTGGGATGGGAAGCTGTGAGCAGGCCTGAGCTCTGCAGCAAAGGAAACACAACCCCAGCACTGCATTTTACCTATTACATGGATGTAAAAAACCTGGTCCATCAGTTTGTTGCCATCTGCATCCATCACATCAAAGGTGAAGGGGAAGTTTCCACCGGGATCCCCTTTCCTGTGGCTGTACACCACGTGCCCTGGAGAGAGGGACAGCAGAAAAGAGATGCTTTATTACAGAAAAGAGATGCTTTATTACAGGCTGCAGCAGTTAATTCTTAGTTTGGAAGCAGGCTGGCACCATCAGCTGAGGCACTTGGGGCTTGACAGAGCTCCTGGATTTGGGTTTCATTACTTTCTCATCTTTGTTCTTTTTCTCCTGAAGAGAAAACTGAGAGAGACTTCTTAACATATGTTTAATGGTTCTGCTCTAACTTAACAACCTGCCCTTACTTCTTTCCTTCTCCCTTCCTTACTTTAGCTCATGATCTCCCTCTCATAAAGATCACAGAATCATGGAATATCTCAAACTGGAAGGGACCCATAAGGACCATCAGGTCCAACTTCTGCACTCTCACCTTTGTTTATATCAGCCTGGGTGAAACTTTGGAGGGGTCCTTTGGCAGAGATCTGGACTGGACTATCACCTGTGGTCAGCTGCAGCTGGCCGCTGCTGGGGTCCCCCCTCAGGACAAATCTGATGGCTGTGTCCTCTGAATGCCCAGCTGCTGCCTTCAGGTGCTGAGCAGTGAGCTGAGCTGCAGAGCCTGCAGCAGAGAAAGCAAACCCACCTCAGCTGCAGCCAGCCCAGCCAAGTGACTGATTCAGGCTGGACCACCCAGCAATGCCACTGTCATCCCTGTGCCCATACCAGCTGGGAGCTGCAGGTCCCTGCTGACAGCTATGCTGGGTGGCTGCTGGCTGGGCAGCTCCATGGAGAATTCCAGCCTCCCTGCCTGCGTGTGGAGCCCGTCGGTGAGGGAGAAGCCAAACTCGTCTGTCTGTGCCGCGGCACCGCTCCGAGTGTAAACGATCAGCTCATCCAGAACGTCCTGGTAGGTGAAGGAGGAGCCCCTGGACAGCACCTGGCCCTGCTCCAGGGCCTCTGCAGTGCTCTGCCTCCTGCGGAGCTGGCCTGCCAAACAACAGAGGGACCAACACAGCCTGCTGGGGACAGAGCCTTCACCTGCTGGGGACAGAGCCTTCACCTGGCACCCTGCCCCCTCGGAGATGCCAGCTGCAGCAGGAGCTGGGGGAACACAGCAGGGAACTTCCCAGGGAAACATGCACTGCTCTATGGCAAAGAGTGAGGGACAACAACCAGCAACAGGGCCATCCTGGTCCCAGTTGTGCTTTATCCCACATGCCAGGCTCCCCTCTCCCAGCAGGAGCTCTCACACACACACAGTGCAGACAGACAGACACTGACACAGTCAGACTCCCTGTCCCTCACCCCCCAGCCTGTCAGGACATACCATGCTCAGGACTTTGGCTCACCACGAGGACCAGCTGGCTGCTCTGGGTGTCCAGGTCCTGCAGGCTGAGGGAGGCGTTGGTGACAAGCACGGCTGAGCCCTCCTGCACCCGCACAGGCTCCAGCACCATCCTCGGCGGCTCGTCGTTCTGCCGCTGCAGAGACACGCAGCCACAACAAGGAAAATGAACTCAGGCAAAGGGCACCCCAATGAAACACCAGCTCCCATCACCAGTCCCTCCATATCTATCCAGCATCAGGGCTGCTTGCAAGAGGGAGGAGACACCAGAGCATTAAGCCCTGGGGAAGAGACTACAATGCACAACTGTCCTCTGTGCTAGGGAAAGCAGTCTCCCTTTAATCCCCTTCCCACATATTAAAAAGGAAGGAGTAAGGCTTGCCCTTGAAAAGTGTTTGTGTAAAAGGAGAGGGTTCTGGCAGCTGCCATACCTGGATTGTGATGTTGATGCTCTGCACTTCTGACTGGCTGAAGCCATCACTCACATAGAAGCTGAAAACATCACTTGTGGGCTCAATGCTTTCATGGACACTCTGGAAGTAGTAAATTCTCTTCTCCAGGACGTCTTGAAGGGAAAAGGATGCATCTGTGGTCCCTGCAGACTCACTCTGTGGCCCAAAGCTCTCACCTGCAAACCAGAATATCACTGGTGAAAGGATGCTCAGGTGCTGATAAATTCAACACAAACCCAGCAGGATGAGGGGAAGAAAGGCACACTGTGAAGGCTGCACAAGGAGGGATGCTCCTTTCCACAACCTGGCTTCCCACACCTTGTGGCCTTTGAGGGAAGCAACATGTGCTGTGTTAGAGTGGGCACTGGGGAAGCTGCAGTTTTAGATGCAGCACAGGTGATCCCCTCCATGGGATATGACAGATGTGATCCTCTTAGGAGCACAGACCAGCCAGGAGGAAGAAGGGAGAGAGAGCCAAGCAGTTTATTTACCTGTCCTGGTGTTTTCAATGTAGCCATACACAGGCAGAGTGACCATGGTGACCCTCAGGTCCTCCTTGGCAGCAGTACCATAATCAGCAGTGAAGTGGTGATGAGCCAGCAGCAGGACCCTGCCTCCCTCATCCACCTGCAAAGCAACAAGACAAATCCTTACTGAATGAAGCTGCCTCCATGCAAGAGGCCTGCCTGGGCTCTGGAGTGCTGTCCTATCCTCCCTTAGGTCTGTTCATCAGGAATTCAGCAGGGAGGTGAGGTGGGATGAGAAGAACAAAGCCTGCCTGACCTCCAAGAGGAGCCTGTGAGTTCTTTATCAGGGCAGGGAGGGAACTGGCAGAGTCACGGTGACCTCGCAGAAGGCAAGACCTGCATTTCTTGTAGTGAGGCAAAGGAGGGGGGATGCAAAGCTGGAAAGGAGGGAAATGACTTCCAAAGGCTTTGATAAGGAGTGTGAAATGCTCTGTGCCAGTCCAAAGCACCAGGTGTCTTCAGACTTATCTTCTGCTCATCTCTTACACACAGGCTGGTGAAATTAGGGATGAAATACTGAGTAGGGATAAATCTGACTTGCTCCACTGATATCAAGAGGACACCCTAGGGACAAGCAGCTCCTGACTGGAACAGATAAAAACAGATGAAGTTCAAGGATGCAGAGGGACTGTCAGCCTCCTCTGGCCTCCCAGGGATCTGTTCACCCTTTGCATGGCACAAGCAGCACTACGTTTTATTCAATGATTTCTCCCCAGTCCAGGAGAACCGCTCAGCTGCTCCCTTCTAAGCCATTGCTGTCCCTGTCCCCAGTGTCCTGGGAGGGCACTCACAGTGACATGGTCAGCAAAGGCCATGAGTGCAGGCAGAGGCAGGGCAGATGTGATGGTGATGGTGAACATCTGCCTGTCCAGCCGGTTGTTGTCAGCATCCAGCACTGAGAAGTGGAAGATGTCGGTAACGGGCTGATTGCTGGTCTCAAACGTGGTGGAGTAGCTGTGGAATCAGGACACAGGGAGTCAGGGAGTGACCCCCAGGCAGAGAGGTGGTGTCTCAGTTCCCAACCCTCCTTCACATTCATCCCCAGAATTCTTTTAAGTAGCCCAGAGATGCCTGGGGAGAAGCGCACTGAACTTTTCACTGGTATGGCCTGAAGGAGAACAGTGCTCTTTGTTACCTGATCCTCTGGCTGTTGATGTCTTCCATGGTGAAATTATACACCTTGGAAAGCTCTTCATTGGACATCCTTAGGAGGGTTCCATAGGCTGGCAGAGATATCAACTGGATTCTGATCTCTGAGTCAGGAGAATTGTTGTCCTAAGCATGAAGAAACAAACCAAATCAAAACAGGGCAAAATCAGCCATTGCTTTGTTCCACTAAAAATGGAAGGGAGAGTAGGTGTTTTATGGGGAATTATACCTGCCCAGCTGGGTCAGACCCACAGATGAATATTAAATGAAGCTCTACTATATGAAGAGAGTCAAGAGGGTTGATATTTTCAAAATATACCACAAAATGTATTTTCATTTTCTCTCAGGTCAGAAAGGCTTTCTCTATGTCCTTGTATCACATTATCACAGTCCCCCAGACATAAACCTGGTATTTCCATTTTCAAAGTGCTTCAAACTGAACCAAAAGCTGGTTTTGTCTCTTTCCAACTACATTAAGTACAAGCACACTAAGGTATCACAACTCAGATGTCATCTTTCTTAGAAGAGTTTTGTTAGGTGGTTGAAAAATAAGACACAGAGCAAAAATCATCACATCCTGAGCATATGGGTCAGGAGAGAAATCCTCTTTTCCTTATCTGTCCTCTTACTCAGATTAAACCTGAGCAGCTCCCTTGTCAGCCTTCCTCCTTAAGAGGAGGACAGGACAGATTCCAGACTTGCATCCAGACTGATCCCTTGGGAAAAAAAATTCTCAATCATGTGTCTGACAGCCAGCCTCTCTCAGCTCAGGTCTCTCCAGCCTCACACCTGTGAGGAGGTTGCTCCATCATCTGCAAGGAGTACAGAGCTTTCTTGGGAATGTCACCAGCAGGATAACTCGTGCACAGCACACAAACCCTGGGACCAACCCAAGCTACCAAGCTCTGCAGCATCTTGGGGTTGTTCAATCCTTCCCCTTCCAATCTGCCCAGAAAAAGAACCAGGCAATTTTGGAAGGTGGGTGAGGGGGCTGAAATCTTCAAGAGAGATTAACACTTAGCAAATCCATGTGCTTTATTAGCAAGTCTGTTTGATAGAAAAATCTGGGATTAACTAGGTTCTCATGTTCAGCATGGCAGCTCACCTCTGGTACAGTCAAATGGGGATAACCTTAAATCCCTGTGGGATGAAAGAGTCTGTTATCCCCTTTTTGGCAGCAGTCAAAACTTGAGCTCTCTACCCAGAATCCAGGCTGACAGCAGAGAGGTGTGTGTGGGATAAGGAAAGGGGGGCTGGGTTTAGGAACAGATGGAAACCCACCGTGTAAGCGAGGTGCTGTCGGGAGAGGGTCACGGAGCTTTTGCTGGCCACAGTGACGGCCAGCAAGCAGCCTGGGGCCAGCTGTGGGCCATGGGTATCCAGCTGGGACACATCCACCCTCAGCAGCGTGCTGACTGTGGTGACACCGTCGGTGACAGAGATTTCCATGCTGTCCTCTGCTGCTGCTGAGCCATCGTGCACGTACTGCAGAGCGTTCCGAGTGACGTCCTCGTAGGTGAAGGTGTCGCCTTCCCAGGGAGGAGACACACGAGTCACAAAAACTGTTCAGAGCAGGAATCCAACCCAAACAACCTTAATCAAGGACTAAACTGGCATTTAATCCCATCCTGCCAGGGCTGTGAGTTATGAGGACATTTATTAAAGAGCTGGCAGGGCAGATGAAAAGCTGTGACATTCCCAGCTCCAGGGACACAGCGACTCCTCGTGATTCTCAAGGAGGGCACCAACCCTCCCTTTTTTCCCAGCTGTTTCATGAGCTCACAGCTTCCCTAAGGATGCATCCTTATCTGCCAGGGGCATCTGTCTCCTCCTGCTCACCTAAACCAGCCAGGCTGATAAACCCCTCTCCTGCACTGACACTCTTGCTCCACTCACCCGCTCGCATGAGCTCCTGCACATCCGTGCTGTACTTGAGCACAATGCCATGATGGGGAGGTTTCACCAGCTCAAAGAAAAGACCCTCAGGAGCTGTATCCGTGTCACTCACAGCCAGCTGGATCCCTGTGCCAGGGAAAGAGAGCACAGCTTGTGTGAATGGAGCCAAAAATCAGCGTAATTGAGTCAGTGCAATCCTGGAGCTGCCCTAGCCCAAGAACTGCGAGTTTCAGGGAATTCTCTCCTAGAGGGGCTCTCAAGTGACCCTGTGCAGTGACCCTGGGCCTGCTGGCAGGGAGCTGAGCCCCACAGGCTGCCCCATGCACCCCACTCACCGATGGTGGCTCTGCCCCCCTGGCTGACCTCCAGGAACGGAGCTGTGATCTGGAAGACCGGAGGCTGCTGCTCGGCGGAGAGCAGGTGGATGACAAACACCATCTCCGGGGTGGTGTGCTCCCCACCAGACACTAGGCACAGACAGAAACCACACCTGAGTGCAGGGATGGGTCTGCAGGGACTCTTCACCTGGGAAGTTCACTTGTCTGTACAAAAATCCCCATCCCACATGGCTGACACTCATCTCCCACCTTCCTTCCCAGGCACCACCTTGGTCTGTAGACATACACACACACTTCACAAAGGCCAAGGGGATTTATCTTTGCCCCTAACTCAGAACATGGACTTCTCCTTGCTGGTGGAAGCCACAAGCACATGGAAACAGAAGGATGTGTTAAACAGGCAAGCAGCTTATCTGTGGCAATTTAATTGCAGAAATGTCTCTGCACTGTATTAAAAGAAAATGAGAGCGTAAAACTCCCTGGTCACACTGTGGGGACAACAGGAATCAATTGGGCTTTTAGGACTGATTCCAGGCAGCCAGTGGAAAAAGATGTCTCTAGCAAGCTGCAGCTCAGCTTCTGTAAAACACTGCTGGGAACTCCATGAATTTATACTCCCAAGGTACAGAAATCCCTACTGAGTGCCTACAGCGTGCCTACAGCAGACATAGGCCAAGGAGTAACAGGCAATGGGAAGGGCAAAGAAGGATGCAGATTGCTCTGGCCAGGAAAGAACAGGTGGTTCACATACCTGTGAATCGGAAGCTCACAGACTCTGGCAGACCTGGTGGGACAAACACAAGCACAGAGTGAGGGTGGTCAGGACAGGAATGCACACGTTGATGTGGATTTGGAGGAGAAAGCAAGTGCTGATGTTTAACTGGGCAGAGTCTCCCCTCAGCAAGGAGGAACAGCTGCCTGTCCCAGCCTGCAGGGAGCACTGGGATGCCCACCTGCGAAGGAGAAGGCCATGATCTCCCTGAGGTGAGGGGCGGCGGTGGGCGGGCGATAAGCGATCCTGCCGTGGTTGATGTCTGCCTGGGTGAAGTACCTGGCTGGGGACAGAGGCCTGTCCCTGTGCTCCACCACACCTATGGATGCAGAGACAGCAGCATTACCAGGAGGGGTTAATGATTCCATCTGATTCCACAGCTTCCTTTGCTTTCCCCAGGTACTTCTTTGTACAAGTTCCAGAACAAGTCACAGGGATGCAACTGCACCAAGGACAGGCTCTGGGGACAAGGGAAGCTAAACAGAGATTCCTCACTTAAGCATTTCCTCACACAGCCTCTCACTGGGAAGCAGAAAGCATGGGACACAACATTCAGTATTACTCAAACAGTAGCAAAAACTAACTGAGCTCTGCAGCACATCCCTAAAGAACCCAAAGGAATGGGGGTGAGGAGCAAGATGTCTAAAAACTAAGGGAAGAGGCCAAATGGATGAACAGGTGCCTCCACAAAATGAAGGAAGAGGGAGATGTGCTGAGAAAAATGGCAATTAATGCAGCAGCAAGAGGGGCACTTGCCTTGGCCAGGAAGGAGAGGCACAGTCACGTTGTACAGGATTCTCTCACTGGGAAGCTCCGGGTCTACAAAGGAGAGGTGATGAGGCTCAATCACTGTCACACGGTCCTCCAGCACCTCAATAAACACATCAGACCATGAGCATCAAGGCCAGAGACATGGGAAGATTCACCCAAAAATGCACTGAAAGAGAACTTGCTTTGCTCTAGTTAAATACAAGACAGTTTTTAAATGTAAAGGCTCAGTTCTTAAACCTAAACCTGACCTCCTGTGTCCCCTACAGACCCATAACCTTCACACTCACAGGTGGTCAGGTCTCTCTTTTGGCCCCCAGCAATTAAAAAGAGACAAAGGAGAAACTGGTTTGATCAAGAACTCCCAGGATGAACATGTAATTCATTGTCTGTGTAATTTTCTCATATAGCCTGATGTGACAGTCTGTGAAGAAACACTGAAAACGACTCAGCCCTTTCCACTGGGATATAGAGGAACCAAAGCTTTCTCTTTTGTTTTAAACCTGTCTAAAATTGCTCTGTTCCTTCCATAACAAGATTATCATGAACCAAAGGCAGGCAGGGCGTTAAAGGAATTACAGTGCTGCTTGAAGAGACTTAAGTGCCCAAAACCAGTTAATTTCCCCATATTCATGAACCTTAATCCTGCAGAATTAACAGCTCTGAGAAGCTGCCAAACTAAACAGCTCAGCTGGGCATGAAAAGTATCCAGCTCATTTCATAATCTTGAGCAAAATAGGGAGAGAACAAGCTAAATTAAGGATATGGGCACTTAAATAATCTGCTTTGGAACAAAAAACCAATATAGATATTGTGTCCAGTTTAACAAAAGAGTCATCAGAGTTGCCTTGGCTTTTCTCAGCAGCACAAGTCAAAGTCTCAAGACTCAAAGTATTGTGCTTTCCTCTCAGCTTTAAGAAGTCTCATTCTGAAGGAGTCTGAAGACAAATGAACAGAACTCCATCACATTGGGGCAGGGAAGTGCAATTTTTTTGAGGGAAAGATTTAAGGTTATGTTTCTTCCTCGCTGCCTCCAAGGCCTATTTGTCTCTCCCAAAGGTGGGACACACAGGTGGTGAGGTAAAAGGTGTTTTATGGCCCTATTGAATTTTGTGGGGATTAATTAGCTATAAAACCCAGTGCTGTGTGCCTCTGCCAGACATCTCTCCCATCAATTCTGTCAATAATGACAACAACAAAAAGTCAGGAGCAGCAAGATAAATGGCTCCAAGTAGCAGTGTGGCCATGTTTCATTATCACCCAGGAAAGGTTGCCACTATTTTAAACCTTGACAAGGCTGTTGTGCCATGGACTCTCCACTAATCCCTCTCCTACCACTTTCTTTGCCTTTCCTGGCCCCATGCCTGGCATGCAGAACAGAAGTACAGGGGACAGCTGGAGGTGGGGACATACAGGGGAGGTTTGTACCACAGCCTCAGAGCCCACAAAAATGACTTCAATCTCCAAGATCATCTTTTCAGGGAAGGAACCACCTTGGGAGACCACTCTCATCCAGATGGTCACTCCCAGAGCTCCAGTCTGGATCAAGTTTACAGTGGAACTACTGGCAAAACCCATCCATTACAGTCTAATCCCCAGTTCTTCTCTCTTGCCATTCCTCCTGGCTTCTCAGGAAAGGGTAAGAATTCCATAAAATGTTGATTTTACATCTCTTTCCCCCTCTCCTTTCCAGCCTGTGCATGAATCACCTTTTATACTTTATCATGGACATTTTCTGCACCCCCCCAACCCCAGTTACTTTTCTAATCTGTTTTTTTTTCCCCAACTCCAACCATCTGTGCAGTGTTATCACTTACAGCCATGTGCAGAGTGGAGCCCAGGGAAAGCTGAGGGGCTTTGGGGGTCTGGGGCAGAACAGCAACGTTGAACACGTGGCTTTCCAAGCTGGTTTGTGGACTGGCAGAGCTGGACACCTGGCAGGGAGAGATCACATAAATGGGTAAGTGATTTCTAGACCAGTTCCAGACTTTCCCTTGGCAGTGGCTCCCTGTGATCCCAACAGCTTCCAAGATGGGCTGAAACACAAGATGGGACTTGTGTTTCACAGACTCATAAATATTTCCCACTCTAGCACCAAGAAATTAAGTCAAGGGTATCTAACTCCTAATTGCAAGCCTTCAGCAAAGACATACAAAGCAAATTATATTAACAAATTGGTAAAAACTCAGAGTACCAGAACCATTCCCTAGAGGTGAGCCTGCAAATGTTCCCAGCAATCCTGGGGTAAAGTAAGCACCCAAAGAAATACAGCTCCCTTCTTTGATACACTGAGTTATGGCTTTATCTTTTAGGAGGGATGGCAGTGTGCTCTGGAACTCCACAGAGCACTTTGTGAGTGGGAATGGATGCCCTGAAGCTTAATTTTTATCAAATGTATGAGTTCTGTGAGTTCTGATGAAAGGAATGATGCAATTTCAGCCATCTGCTCTGTCCTAAAACTGATGCAAACAACATGTTGGCCCTGCAATGTCCCAGCCTAGAGTTCAAGGCTTGGACAGGGTCTCCTGATGTGACCAGACATTCCCAGCTCCCTTTCTTAGCTCTCTGTACAATTACTGCTACTGCTCCGAGATACTAAACCCAAACGCTCAACTCATGCAAAATGCATTGTCTCTAAGAGGAATGCAGCAATTAAGGCAAAGATTAGCTTGTTCAACACTGACACTCACAAATTCCTCATTATCACTTATGTTAATTACTTTAGAAATTACCTTAATTGCCTCTCCGGTGCTACAGTAATTGCTTGTGCCTTGTAAGCCAGATGTAACAAACGCTGCGTGCCAGTGTTCACACAGGCTTACTTACAGGAGGCTGGGAAACCCTCCCAGCCAACAGCAAAGACCTGTCTGAGGAATTTTATGGCTCTTAAACCTGTGGGGAGTGGGGATTTATTTTAGTTTCCCAGCTGCTGGGGAGTATTTCTACCTTTTGGTGTGTTGGCAAGATGAAGGGCTCTGAAGCCAAAATTAACTTATTAGCTTAGAAAGCGAGGGCTCTGTGGCTCTGGGGCTCACAAAACCATTCTTTAAAAAGGCTCTTGGAATGTTTTTCACTTGGTGCAAATGTTCTAGGTTTTATGAGAGGGTGGTGTATTTGCCAGAATGTACTTACACACACATCTGTGTTATTGTTAAAACTCAACACAAGCAGAGTAACCTCACATGGTATTTTAGGGAGATGAGGAATACCTGGAACTGGAAGGAGTCACTCTCCACTTCAGCTCCAGAGTGCCTGTACCACACGATGCCATCACTGATGTCCTGCTGGGTGAAGGAGGTTGTGGGGGAGGCTGCTCTTCCATCAGGTAAAAGCTGCCAGGAGCCTGCGGGGCCGTCCGCCGGCATGGGCACCAGCAGCACCACTTCCCCTGGGAAAAACAAGGAGCAGCTTGGGAGAATATTTACCAAGAGGTGCAGCCAAGGCAAATGCCCACCCAGTCAGAGCTTTTTCCATGCAGTGCTCAGTGACAGAAATACCAGCAGAGCTCCCAAAAGCCACAGGCATTGAGACACCCCGGTGACATTGGGAAATCTTGTTAATTAATTCCATTAAACGGGTTGATAATTCTGCTGATTGATAATTAATCACTCTGTTATGTGAAGCATCCATCAGAAGCTCTCTAATTTCATTATCCCAAACCACCCTTGAAAAGTTGGAGCAACAAAAAAAATCAGCAAGATGCAATACCACACTTCCATTTGATCACCGAACTCTGGGCTAAAATTCCTTTATCAGTACCCCAATTACATTCCAAATCTTATGGTTTTGCTCATGGGAGTCCCCCTAAAAACCTAAAAATCAAATTCTCTATTTTCTATAGGTATGAATACTTTTCCCATTAGTCACAGAATAAGTTAGGCAGATAAGCCCTGCTGGATTCAGGACCAATTTTCCACATTTCTCTCTCCCCTTTCTGCAAAACAGTATTTTAGATAAATGTCAGTGATCATTGACTTCTGCTGCTTCTTCCTCACCTGCAGCTACAAACCTGTTTATATTACTGCAATTCATCACAGCAGCAATAATTATGGTGATACAAACACAGGATTATAAATTTAAGTTAGGGATAGGCAGCAGGAGACAAGCTCCTCAGGGAAAAATTCCAGTTTTCATGTAAATGCTTATTAAAAACGAGAAGACAGACCTTCATCTGCAGAAAACTAAAGGGGGAATACAAATTAATTACCTCTCTTCTAAACTGCACAACTCTCATTATCTCTGTTTCCATCAGGTGCTGGCAACTATTATGGAAACCAGCCTGTCCTCACAGCAGGATTAAAAAAACCCATGGATGTTGCTAGAGGGATCCTCTAATTTTCCTGGATCACCAAATTAAATGTGCTATCATTTCTTAGAATATGTTATTTGAAGGCATGGTTTTTGTAAGGGAAATAGTGATGCTGAGTAATTTTCTGCTCATGGCCATTGAGTCCCACTGGGGGACTGATAAAATTACTGCATCCCATTGGGAGCTGCTCCAGCCAGGGGGAAGAGCCCAACATTTCTTACCAAGATAAAAACAGAGCTTTTGGGACACTAAGGGAGCCCCTTTCTCCACTGGACTCCAGAGGAAAACCGGATTTCTCCACATCACCACTGGAGCTCCGGAGGGAAACTGCACCTTGTACAGGAGCACTGCTCCAACTGAGCCACATCTGTCACTGCAGGAGGATGCAGCCACCATGGAATGGGACTGCTGCCAACACCCTGCCTGACGGGTGTCAGGCTGTACTCTGACTGTGTCAGGGTTTGGGGTTTGTTCTTTGTAGTGCTGTATTTCTATTTTAATTTCCCCAGTAAAGAACTGTTATTCCTAATTCCCATATCTCTGCCTGAGAGCCCCTTGATTTCAAAATTATAATAATTTGCAGGGAGGGGGTTTACATTCTCCATTTCAAAGAGAAGCTCCTGCCTTTCTCAGCAGACACCTGTCCTCCAAACTAAAACAGCAACTTTTCATTCTTTGTCCATATATAAACCACACCTGATTACAAGCTGCACTTTGGGTTCAGACCAAAATTTTAGTCAAAATGGTGGGGAAAGATGAGGTCAGCAGCACTCACCCAGCACACCACTCTAAGGAAATATTCCCCCAAGTGCAGTAACCCCATGGACAGCAGAAGTGCAGAGGGATTTACCATGTCTGGGCTGCTCCTCAGTGATGGTGTAGGTGATGTCCGAGTCCCGGGTGCCGGGCAGCTCCGCGTGCAGGATTGTCTTGGAGATCTGCAGCATTCCTCCCTGGGGCACCCACACCAAGGAATTGGTCACCAGCTGGGGGCTCCTGGCACTCTGCAGGCAGGGGGACAGCAGGGAAAGGTGGAATGTGAGCAATGCTGTGCTGATGGAAACAGACTTGCAAGGGGAAAGAAAGGATCAAGGAGAGCATTCTGGAATTTCTTATGTATTCCATCATGGTTGTCTGCTTGAAGAAATGGTTGTGGATCCTTCTGCTGTACCCCCAGACCCAATTCCCAGCCTGCAGAACTGACCTTGTCCTCTAATTCCTAATTTCCTGCTTTCCCAAGTCTCTCTCCATAATTTTGTCTTTCACCACCATCCTCATTCTCTCTCCACCCAAGTCTTTAGTTACTCAGTGGGTTTCCTAACCTTCAAACTATTCCTGTGGTCTTTTTTTCCCCCAAATGTATATTTATCCAATATTAGTTTAAGCTTCCTGAAATGTGGATGTCAGCACTGGACTGCAGCAATAGTTCCAGTACAGTTTATTTCAGTAACACTGCTCTGCCACTCAAAGGATATATTAGCCCTTCTTGACTCTTAATTTGCTTTGTTGGACATGTCACCAAAATCCCTGTGACCCCTTCCATGCCATGGTTCTTCCTTATAACCCCAGCTGCTGTAAATGTGACTTCTCTTCTGGATTTCTGCACATCCACCTCAAAACTGGTTGTGGCTGCAGTTCACCTTGAACTGTGTGATCAGCCAAAATCCTGACTGCTCCATCTAAGGGAACACCTTCCTCCTCATTTGCTACTCCACATAATCAGCCCCCAAACTGACAAATGACTCATTGCTGTGTTCTGGATCTGCCACAGAGACAGGAGAGAGGGCTAAAAGGATGTTTGTGAAAAAGAAGCACATTGCAGGATGATTTCTGACCTCCTTTTTGGCATGTCTGCTGTGCACCCACCTAATTTGTACCCCACTTACACCGTGGGTTTGTTACAAACACGGAAACTCTCAGCTTTTAGGTCACTAAATGACTGAATGTTCCCTCACTGGCCACATCAAACCCATCCAGCACGTTGTGATACTATTCCCACATGGCTTTGATGCTGCTTGTTAATAAGAACAGACTCATGAGACAGCTCTTTCTGCTTTGTAGTCTACTATAAAAATATATTTAACCAGAATGAATTCACAGCACAGTAGAAGTGTTTCCAGAGAGCTCAGAGAGGCTCACAGGCTCCCTGGTCCATGCTTCAGCTACCTGCTCCCAGGCAGGGCAAGGCCATCTGCCTTGCAAATGCCTTGGAGACCTCTCCTGGCTGGATCTCTAGAGCTCTAGGGTATCCCTAAAATAAACATCTTTTGCCTTTTTGTTCTGTGGTCCCCTTGGACTCTCAGAAAAGAAAGGCTTCCATGTCCCTGTTCAGAATGCAACAGTTCCAGCAAAGGGTTTGGATGGGAAAACAACCAAAGAAAAAGCCCTGAAAGCTGCCCTGCTCTCACCTCTGTCACCACCTTCACCCTTCCCTGTAGCCAAGTGCTGCACAGAGAAACGTGGAACAATAAGGAGAGACAAGGGAACACAAAACAGGATAACACAAAAAACTACTCTCAGCAATTCACCCTCACTGGCCTTTACAAGAACCTGCTGAATCAACAGCAGGGGAAAAAGGTGTTACAAAGAACACAGAGTGGTGTCCAAGGATTTTCAGAGTCCCTGTGATCCTACTCAGGCTCCTTGGGGCCACAAAAGCCATCTGGGTAAAGAAAGCACAGGCAGAGCTCCTCTTATTCCAGGCATCTAATAACAGCACCAGCCTTGAAAGCAATTCCTTTTTCATGCCCAGACTGCTGTGTGAGCCACAGCACTAATTAACATTAATTACTACTGGAGCTTCAGGAGAGCCTGCAGGGTCCACATGGGATCAGAGCCTCCTCGTGTGGAACCCCACAGACACATGGAGTGCTGGCCAAGCCCCCTTCAAACTGCTGTGCCCCAGGTGCTGTGAAAGAGATCTAACACAGCAGAGAGGGTGAAGAGGGGCAGGGACATCTCCTCTAACTCCTTTCCAAGGGCTGGAACCCAAAGACAGTGTCAGATCTCTACATAAAGGGCTGCAAGCCATGACCTTCTCTACTCACAGCTCTGCCTTTTGTTACTCCTTCGTGTTATAAAGGAATGAAGGTATCTTCAGCTTTTTCTCCTTCTGTTTTATTATGGTGTATTACTTTTTATCAAATAACTTTGAATCATCAAAGCTGCAGTTTGAGCTGCTGCAAACCAAGAATTGGGGCAACCTCCAAACCCCAACCAACCCACTCCTTTCTCCGGCTGGTTACTCGGGATTAGTGACACCCTGGGGACAGAGGGGCACTTGCAGCCTCTCCACCTGCCTGCCAGGTTTCTGTGTGGCACATACCTTGGGAGCAATGCTGATGTGGAGCAGGATGTTCTGGAAGTGGTACCCATCGCTCACTTGCAGCAGGGCCGTGTCCTGCCGGCTGTCGGAGCCGTCGTGGGCGTAGCGCAGCCGCCCGCCCGTGAGGTCACCCAGGCTGAGGGTGGCAGGGTCCCCAGAGGGCCCCAGCAGCCTCCCGTGGTGTGGAGGCTCCAGAACCATCAGCACCACGTCCTCAGGATTGTCACTGTCCCCCAGGCCGAGCACCAGCTCCGACACTGTCCTGGTTTCCCCCCTGCCCACAAGGAGGGGCTCGTTCCTGAACACAAACGGGGCCTGGAACACAAAAGCAGCTCTGAGGTGTCTCCAGGGAGACTGGATCATGATCAAAGGCTGGAATTAAAAGTTTGGGGATAAGGACATCAGCTCACTTCATCCCTGGAAATCTATTTCACTCTCCACACCTTTTCCCCCAGTGGGCAGATCTAATAATAATTAGCATTTAAAACTGAATTAGTCCCATTAAAAGAAGACTTTCATGCCACATTAGGCTTAGGAAAGGCAAAAACTTGGGATATTTATATAGAAAGCTTCTGACTCCAGCTGATCCTCATTAGCCTTTTGAGAAGACAGCAAAACTAGGTGTCTTCATCCTCAGTATTTATTTCATTTCCAACACTCCCCACAGCCTTACTCTACTTATAGCAAAGATCTGCTAGAGGCCATATTTCTGCTGGTTTAAATTAGTTCTCCAGTTCTTTGTCATCAGGAAAGTTTCAATCTGCAGTCTCTATTGATCCCAATAAACATCATCTGCAGTGCCTCAGGAGGGAGGCAGTCCTGCAGAGACAAAGCCAAAGCCCTGGGAACATCCATCAGGGAGCCAACTGCTGCCACCCCACCTGGGCACGACTTCCCAGGGTTATTGGGGAGCAACAGGCAGAATTCCTGCCATTAAACCTCACTTATGTATTCTGGGGCAGTGACTGCAGCTCTTACTTAGGTGAACATCCTACTGAGGTAAACAAGAGATGAGGCTGAGCCAGGATCTCAGCACCAGCCAGAATCAATAGACACACAGCAGGATCAAAACCCACAGTTTGTCTCATTCTAAAGGACAAACTAGAGCACTTCCAATTTCCACAAGTGATGGGGATGACTAATATGGAATATAAATTACTCATGGTGAGGATGGAAGGCTGATCCAGGCTTGTAGGCAGGAAGGAGCCTGCACCAGAAGAGTTCTGTCAAGTCATCTGGTGCCCCTCTGAGGATGTAAAGGGGCCCTAAGAGTAGCAGATTCTCTTTTGCACTTTAAGGTCTCTATTTGTAAGGACATGCCAATTAGTCATAACTTCTGATCAAGCTTTCCACATTGGAATAAGCTCAGTGCAAGCTGCAAAGCTTCCCTGGAAACCTGGAACCCTGGTGCCTGTACCCCCTCTGGGGTAAGACCTATATATTATGCCACAAACTTTAAATAACAATAACACAGGAGACACAGACACTTGGCAGCACCATCACCTTGCCCAGAAGTGGTGAGAAGTTTGAGACACACTTTAAATAGCTCATGCTGATTTAATTCCCTGCTGGCCCAGAACAGAGCTTTGAATTTGAGTGTCAAAGCTTTCCTGCCATGGGGATCAATCCTGGCCCAATTGCCCTGCAGCAAGGGGCTGAAGTAGAGCCATCAGCAGATCCAAAGGATAATTGGAGCAGTAGGGACCCCTCAGCCCTCACTGATAATTGCTCTGTGACTGCACAGCTGCAACTCCCTGCACAAGCAAAATGACACAGGCCAGCTCCTCCAGTCAATTCCCCAAGTCCCTTTGCTCCATGTGACTCTTGGCTGCTGCCCCTAAGGGAGAGTTGAGTCCAATTTGCCTGATCTGAACCCCTGCTCAAGTTCTGCCCAGCTCCTTTGTTATCCCTGCAAGAAACCAGGGCTTCAAACGGTACAAAATTTGGGGTTGTCTCCAGGTTTTGTTACCTGTGTTGAGAAGGCTTGAATGTTGATCACCTCAAGGTGGGAGAGTGACTCTTGATCACTGACCTTCAAGGAGAACTGTCCTTTCCTAAACAGGTCCCCAGTAAGGCAAAATACAGGATAATATAAATTAATTGATTACTCTTCCAGGACTCAGTAATGATCAGCACACTATAAATTCAGCAAAAATGACTGGCTCAGTGACAGAAGCTTTAACTCACATTTTCTTCAATTATGTTTTTATAGTATTTTTTCCTGAAGATTCACAACAGCCACAACAGGTAATAAAACATCTTTAGCTGTGCAATAATAGACCCTCATCTCCCTCTAAGTAATGTTATCCACATGGGATGGCATCCCCAAGATAAAGTGCCAATTCTAAATGTCTGCCACTCACTGCTGAAGAAAAATGTCACTTCTCTGGCTTCAGGACTTGCCATGATTTTTCCTTCCCATTTACTTTTCAGTGATGCCACCCAAACACCTTGAAGTTTAAAGTAACAGTATAAATAATAAATAGAGTAATAACCAGTAAAAAAGTAGCTTTGTTTCTCAAGGCAAGATGCTGGTGACTACCAGGTAGACTTAAAAAAAAAAAAAAATAGCAGGATAGCAGGATACAGGAACATATATGCCTGAAGTCTGGTGAACACCAGCCAAGCCTTGGCATCAGGACACCCTGAAAGTCTTCTTCAGGTCTTACTTAGATCAAAGACCTCCCTGATTTATACAGCCAGAAATTCAGAACAGTTCCACTGATGTCACTCTGGTGCCAAGGCTTTATGGTGATGCAAATGGAGTGTGAAGCTTGGCAGTGTGGCAGGCTTATTGCCTGGCTGCAGGAAAAATCTGCTTCCTTGCTACATCCTTGCACTGTGAGCTTTGCCAGCCACTAATCACCACTAATTATTCCAGGGTACTAACAGAGCTCATGCTGGAGGCAACCAAGGAATGGCTGAAGGCAAACTATGGCAGAGACCACAGCAGTGACATCACTCGAGCATCTTCCTAACGATATCAAGGAACTGTGGTAACAATCAGACTGATATGCCAGTTTTAACTCTCAGCTGAGTATCTTGAAGATGGGACTGATTTCTGCACCCCAAAAGCACAGAAGCTTTGGGAGTTGGGCCACAGTGACCTCTCCTACCAAGAACTGAGGAGTTTTGCACCACCAGTTACACTAAGCATGCTGAAGTTGATTCAGCAGCAGCAGGAAGCGTGCCTCCCTGTAGGAATGCTTCCAAGGAAGAAGGAAATACCTGTTCTCAAGACATAACATTTTTTTTGCGAGGTAAGAGCTCAGCAAAAAGCCTCCCCCAGTCACCTGGGCTCCTCCCTGCTGTGCACGAGGCGGATCCTCCTCTCCTGTACATCCCTGCAGCTGAAGCTGTGGCCGCGGCTCAGCGGCACCTCCTGCCCGCCCCGCAGCATCACCAGCCGGCCGGTGGAGGGAACGCTGTCCACGTGGAACAGCAGCTGCCCCGAGGCACCGGCAGGATCGCACACACCCAGCAAGGACAGGTCCAGGGGCTGCACCCCGCCAATCCCCACCCTGAGGGTGCTGCTCACACGGGAGCTCCTGCTGGCTGAAGGGAAAGAAGGGAGAATGTTACTGCAGGAATCACCACCATCATGCCTGTCACCACTATTTTTTGGGTGGCCTGTTCATTCCTGACCCAGGTGGATTATAATCCATCCCAATCACTTCCCACCTTGATTTCCCCATTACAGAATTGAAAGCAACTGCAGACAGACTAGTAATTCTTCATTTAGTATAAAGAATGCATAAGTAACCACTAAACTTGATTCAGGAAGGGATTTCCCCCCAAGATATTTTGTCACTGGTTTTACACTGACGATAAATGGTGCACTCACCTTCTTCACACTCTCTGGTCCGTGTATTGCCATAGAAACCCTGGCCACAGGCAGAAACACACATCTCATTCTTCAGAAACGTGCTGCTATCACAGAGGTGGCACAGGCCGCCACTGGCACACTCCAGGCACCCAGGAGGACAAGCTGCATCGGGTGGAAAGCACAACCCCACTGAGACACTGCAAAACCAGCGCAGCCAGAGCTGTCCCCAGGCTCAGAGCAGAAACACCACTATGTGTGTGTCTTACCATCAAGACAGTGGGCAAAGAGTTATGACACAAGTTGGCAGAAAGTTCCTGCAGCAAGCTCACTGTGCTCACCTGCGCACTCGTGCCGTGCCTCGTCTGCGTAATATCTCTGCCCGCATTTGGGAACACAAAGGCTGCCCAGGAGGAAGAACGGGGCTGGGCAAAGGCTGCACTTGTCTGCTTGGTGGCACTGAAGGCAGGGTTGATCACACCCTGAAGAGACACAGGCAAAGAGTTTGGCTTGCCAGCCCTTGGGAGACAAAGGAAACATGTTGGAAGTAACGCTCCGAACAAACTCACTCTGGCACGTGTCTGATTCCTGGTAGAAAGATGGAGGGCACTCTTCCACACAAGCTCCTTCATGGAGAACGTGGCCTTCCATGCACTGCAGGCAGTCATTCCTTTGGGGACCTTTGCAGGCATTGCAGCTCCAGTCACACTCTGGAAGAAAACAAAAATCAGCTCAGGGCAGCCCTTTGTGGGGTGCTCACCCTGCACAAGGGCTTAGCACTCGGGGTCTACAAGCTGTGGGAAAACATCACTTATTTCCAGTATGGAACACTCTGCTGGGGAGTTCTGGAAATCTTTCAAGTCACGTGTCTTTTAAATCACTCCAAACTGCTGTTTCTGCAGCCATCCAGTGATGCAGGATTTAATAAGACAGAGAGAGAGACAGGTAAGTACAGGAGGCCAGATAAGCCCCTGAAAAGAGACTTATCCTGGCAAGCTCACTCGTTATCAGCTGACCCGTGACTAAATGAATTGCTGGACCTGACCCTTGAAAACTCTGCTGGCTCAGTTACAAAATCATTTACAAGAGAGTGATTTGCAATCATCTTGTTCCACTGAAAGGCTCAAGTATGTGACAGCAGGCTGCCCAAAAAGCAAAAAAAAAGAAACAAACCAAAACTGCACTGAACAATTTTCCCCATCCTACATCCCTTCTAAAGCAGGCCACCTGCCATCTAACAGATTCTTAGCCAAGGCACTTGAATTTTTTTTTTTTTTTCTTTTTCCCCTTGTTCACCTCTGCAAGTGTTGCTGGAAAAATCCAGGTAATGCTGGTGAGCACAGCTCTGGTAGTGGCACTCCCCAAAGAGCAGGACCTTGGCTGCATCCCTGCAGGACGTGCAGCTGGCGGCCGAGTCGCAGCTCCGGCACTGGCTGCTGCAGGCTGTGGAAAGACAAAGGAAAACCTGTGTCATACCTGATGCTCCAGCAAAAATGGTGTTAGCCTGCAGCCTTGCTACTCCTCTTGTCCTCTGTGGAGACTTCTGAGGTTTTGTTTTGCTCCTTTTCAAGTTCTCCTAAGTGTAAAGAGCCTCATTCCACTTGGAATAGGTTGGAATGTCCCCTCACGCTGCTTCTTGCTTTCCTCTGACATGTCAGGGTAAAACACTGGCCCTAAATCCAAATCCCCAAATAAGAGCTTTCCCTGCCTATTTTTTTAGATTCCCTGTTCTTTACCCAGGAACACACCAATTTGGAAAGCAGAGCAGACTGCTGCAATCCTTGGTGGGACCAAAGGCCCATTTAATTTCACTTAACGTTTCCACCTTTTTATCTGTGCACAGTGTGAAATTCTGGAGCTGCAGGGAGCACTAAAGATGCCAGGGAAAAAATAATTCAGGGATTTACTGAATCTAGGATCAAAGTCCAGAGGTTCAGAATATTTCAACTCACCTCTTTGATGTCCAGGAACTAAACTTTGCAGGAGGCTGTACTAACAGTTTGGGTGATAGATACTGACATGTTAATTCAAAACAGTTTTATAACCAAAAAACCTCCAAATACCAAAGTACATGTGAAAATACCCATGCTGCTCTCACTGAGGCAAGAACCCAGGGTTTTTCAAAACAGTTCCTTGTTTTAGCTTCTCTAAGAAATGTCACAGAAGGTCTGCCTTTTATTGATGTACAAATGATTTCTAGCAAAATGTTTACCTAAAGCATCAAGCAGCTGCTTTTAGGTGCTCTGGTGCCACTCTGATTTTTCTTCACTTGTGAATACTACATTAAAAAATCACTTTTTTAAAGTGCTCCAAAGAACCAAGTATTAAAAATACAGTCCAACATTCTACATGAGAAATCAGGAGGCATGCCAGAAGAGTAAGCAAAAAATCTGGAAGCAAACCTGCCTGCTTGTTTTATCAGCACGACTCCATATCTGCATTTTTAAGCCCATGAAGGACTTGTTAAGCTTCCTGCTGTTCCTGGGCCAGGATGTCATTGAGTTTAAAAATATCTCCCAGAGCCCACACTGGCACTCAGCATCTCTCTGAACCTCATTCCAACCCCGAGTTCCTCAAAAGTGCAAAGAGACTAAAATAAACGTTGAAGAGAGACCAGATTTTCTCAGCCTAGCAGCCAACCTCCAATTAAACAATCTTCATTCCCTCCAAGTGGCAGTTTCCCAGCAGCCTGGGACAATTTGTATCTCTGTGGCTTATCAGCAGCACTTGAAAAGGCACAAGTGACACTTGGAATGACAAAAATCCAACACACTTGGCCTTGAGCCTCCTGCTCCAAGGATTACAAACACTTCTTAAAAAGCCATTTGCAATAAAGAGATTAGAGTAGCTGAATTGGTTTGCAAAAAAAAAAAAATCATCTATTTGCAGTTGAGTCCCTGAACCAAATTCAGGAAGAGTGCAGGCCTCAGGAACATTCCTGGACTACCTTGATATCCTGAGGCAGGAGCTATCAACAGGAAAGCTTTCATTAGAAAGGGGCATGTTAATTAAGAGGGGAGATACCCTGGTGCAACATGCAGTAAGAGAATCCCCACTGCAGGAGAAAACTGAGTATTTTGTTGAGCCTGCAGGAAACCAGCCAGAACAGCAAGAATCCTTTTTCTAAATTCCTATTTTTTATCACTTTCCTTTTTTTATTATTACTGAATAGCCTTTTTTTTTTTTCCCCTCACCAGAAGAGCAGAACAAGTCCTTCCAGCTATTTCCTTGAACTTATGTAAGGTGTCTCCATTTCTGCTGATCAGATGGAAATAACAGTTTCAGGAGAACCATCAATTTCAACAAAAGGCAGGTAAAGCTGACAGCCACATCGGTTTCCTCCTACAGGACCTCATCAGTGACAAAACTGGGTCAAGGCAGGATGACACTGATACCTGGACTCAGTGCCACAGAGTTATTTTATCATAAACCAGGAGAATTTAAATCAGGGTAATGCAGGACTTCACTAACCTGAGTGTTCAGGTTCACAGTGACCAAACCACTTCAGTATTCAGTCATTTTTAGGTGTGTGTATCATAGTGGGACAATTCAAGCAGGGTTTTATCCATTTTTTAAAAATTTTTTTTATCTTTTTATCTACCATTTTGCATTTTGGAACATCAAGCCAAACAATTATGAGAGGAATAAGCCAGGGCCAGAGTAAACAAAAAATAATAAAGGAAAAGAGAGGCCCTGAGAGATTCACCAAGGATAGCAAGAGTAGGATAAAACATAACTTAATACCAGATACATTCCACCAGATCATTAGGATGGGCTCAGCTCTGTGTCTACCAAGCTGTACCTTGTTTCTCCTGGGGTTTCACATGAGGAAAAATGGATATAAATGCTACAGTGCAGCATCCATGGCATGTACCGGCAGGTAGTGCAGTGGGGAGGGGTTTGCCTCAGTAAGGATTGATTAAAACTGGTCTCAACTTGCCAAGTTTCCATCAATCCAGAATCCATCACAAGCAAACCTACCCAAATGCTCCTGCAGATTTTTACAGCAGGACACAAAGCCTCTTGTCTTTGAGGTCAATAACAAAACTGCAACTGTTTTCAAATTTCAACCCTGCTGTAGGCTCTGCTCCTGAGGCAGCTCATCACCTCTGTCAACTCGCATCGTGTTTTTAGGCACTTGAAACCCTTTTTTTTTTCCAGGCAACAGGAACAAGCTAAGACACGTTGGTAAAGGCACTGAGGAAGGGAGAGGAGGCTGGGGAGAGGCACTCACGTCTGCAGGTCTGCCTGGCATCCCTGTAGTAGCCCAGGGAGCAGCGCGGGGCGCACGCACCCGTGTGGGACAGGACCAGGCCGGCATCGCAGGAAGAGCAGGACAAGGGACCCTCACCAGTGCACGTTTTACATGAAGGGTGGCACCCTGTGGGACAGCAAAACAGTGTTTCTGTTCAAGGAAAAGCAGCTCTCAGGGCAGCTCTCACAAGCTTCAGCAGAAGCTCTCAGGCAATGAGAGCAGGGATGGCGAGCACCGAATGCTCCCGTCACGTCTAAGCCCTCAGTGCTGCACAGAGTCCAAGAAAGGATCCTCTCCTTTCTTCCTCTTTTCACCCTCTTCTCTTCAACCTTTCCTTCTCAAGAAAAGCCCTTACAGGATCTGGCCAGGACCTGTCTAACAGAAAAGAGCAGGAAAAAGGCTAGCACATACCTCCCTCCCATGCTTTCTCCCACCTTCAGCTTAGATCCTCTTTGTCTGTGTAGGAACCATCTGGTGCTTTTCTGACAGTTCCACACTTCCCTGAGGATCCACATCCATCCCTTCAGCAGGAATTGTACTGATGGAGACCAGACTATCTCCATGCACCCTCTCCCCATCTCCCTTATGAATTTCCAGGCTCATTTCTTAGTCTGACCAAATTAATTTAAAATACCTCAGTGGTTGAGGCCAGTGTACCCTATTACTTTCTCCAGAGAGGTTACATACACAATTATCAGTCTGTTTTACTTCTTGACAGGCCTTTACCTGAAGATTGATGCCATCCTTACACCTATCATGATAGGTGTAAAATTAATCATGAGTCAGAGTGGGCAAAGGAATCAGAAGCAACCACACTGAGCTGTGTTGGGGATCTCAGAAGCCAGAACAAAATGTTCTATGAGCTTTGACATAGTCTCAAATATGCACAACTCCTTTTAAATGAAACCTTTAAACCAAAGGGAAGAAATGTTACCCCCAGGCTTACATCTCCAGGAAGGCAAAACCTCTCTCTCAGGGGCCTTTGCAACTGAGTGTCACAGAGTGTGTTTCATAGCTCTGGATCTCATTTGTCAAAACCAGGTAAATAAACACACAGCTCCCAGAATGCTGGAGAGAAGCTCTGAAATATGACCCACACTAAACTAGATTAGGAAATGCCACTTCCTGCAAAAGGAGCATCTACATTGTGCTGAGTGTCTGGTCTTGGTTCCTTTCTCTGAAACGAAATACCTTTTTCTCAGCTTTGAGCTTTACCACATCTCTGTCAGCCACAGAACAAGGAAAGGAACCTGCTTGCTTCTAAGAGCCCAGGGAGTACAACAACTGGAACATGAAACCACATCAAGAACTAAAAGTGGAGGAGATGCAGGGACACGGGTGCTGCATCCATCACACCAGCCCAAAACACTGAATGAAACTGGTTTCTGTTCTAGGAGCTGCTACAAGCCATCATTTTCTAGGCCATTACCAGCCTCAGTAACAAACCTCAGTTAGGGTGATGCTCCACATCAGGCTGTAAAGCATCCTGAGAAACCCCCAGCAGCAATAAAAAACCCCTGCTGAAGTGCAGCGTCCTGCCAGCTGGACAAAGCTCCTCTGCTGAACAGGAACATTTCAGGAAGCTGTGCCAAGGATGCAGCAGCTCCTGGAGCTGTGTGGGAAGCACTCACTCTTGCAGGCACCGCTGTGGCTGTAGTGTCCTGGAGGGCAGTGAGGCAGGCACAGCTCCCCCAGCAGCAGGTGACGGCTGTCCTGGCACTTGAGGCACACGCTGCCCGTGTCCCGCAGGTTGGCCACGCACTGCTGGCACAGGGGGTGGCAGTCTGGAGGGAGCAGGGAAAAAAAGGGACACTGAGCACACAGGGACAGCACAGAACTCCAGGAGGGCATTAGGGATGGGACTTTGAGAGCAATTCCTGCTCCCTGAAACTTCCCATCCCAGCAGCATTCCTTTCCTCTTCTTGTGCTCTTCCTGAGCACCACAACATTTTCACTTTTCCTCTGCATCCCCCTCCCCCATTCAAGCATCCTCTTTCCCATCCTTAGGTGAGCTTGGGAAAGCTTTGCACAAAGCCAGCTCAAAGCCCTTGGCTTCCCAAGACCTTTCTCTGATTTTGAGTGCCTCTGCCTCCAGGTTTCTCTTTAGCTCTGCTGAAGGCCTCAGGCACTCACCTCCCTCTGCTCCCACCATGATACAGAACCTGTACAGATGTATGACCGTCTCCTGTAGTTCCTGCTGTTCACATCTTCCCACACAAATGAGACATCCATACCCTGAAACAGCCACAGCAGTCCTAAAAGCCAGGCCAAGAGTGGCATCAGAGCACCTCAAAACCTTTTCCTGTTTCCATTCTTCCCCAGCAGGACACAGGCTTGTGTCTCCTGACCTCTGCCTGAACTTAGGTGCTTCAAAAGGTTTGACAACAAGCCTTTTGTGTGCACAAAGGTGCAGTGTAAGGCAACCTGGAAGCCAAATTAATCCTCATTATGGTAATTGAGAAAATGATAAAGGAAATGACGACTGTCTTGAAAGATATGTAACAATGAGGCTTGATTTGAGTACCTGGGCTCTGGTCAGATTTCTGCTGCAGGTTCACCTTTCTGCCTTTGGTGACAGCATTACTACAGATTGTCAGGCAATCTAAATTTACAAGCTGAAGACAGGCTCACATGGAAGCCTGGAGGAATTCTGCATCCATAGCTGCAGGAGCATGGCTGGAGCCTGGCCCCAGCGCCTGTCACACACAGGAGATTCTCACTTTATAACCAATAAAATAAACATAAATCAGTTTTTTGTACTTCCACATTTACCTGGTCATATGTTGACTCTCCTTACTGCTAAAGCAATAATCCTCTAGTTGGATCTCTTGCTGGAGCCACTGGTCTCTAATAAAGAGCTTTGGTAGGGTATAATGAGCAACAAATCTGCTCAAAAGGTTTCATAAGTAGAGCATAAAAATAGGCTGAGAAAATGTAGGGTATCCAAAAATTCAGCAAAAACCTAGATTCTCACAAACTAACATTGAAAAATCTAAGTATCTACAACACTCTGTGCTGCTGCAGTGGAGTTTTCTCTTCACAAGCCTCTATTTTCACTTCTAGGAGTGGAAAGAGTTTTCTCAGTTACTGTTTTAGGATGAATCAGCCCCATCACTCTCTTGTTCCTTTGCAAGCCTGGAGATCAAAGCACACACAACACCAACACAAAACCCAGGGTTGATGCTTGTGGTGAATTTGGGGACATTGGGGAGCGAGTGAGGGAAGAACTGAAGTGCTTTGTTTAGGGAGAGATGATTTCACTTTTTCACAGCAGGATCCCTTTGAAGCAAGGACTAACAGAAGGGGGATGTTTTCCTTGTGCTTCTCAGTAACACCCCACAGCCCTGCTTGTTTCCTGCTTCTGTTTTCTCCCTGTCAGGCCTCCCTCCAGCTCCTTACAGCCTGTGGGATTTGGGTTTTCTGGAGTCTTCACATTCCCTTGCAGGTCAGTAATTCTCTTAGACCCCTTCCAGTACGCAAACTGGATTTTTAGGAAGTCACCACTTTGCTTGTAGTCCCAGTGCCTCCCTCTTCATCTTTCTGAGACTGCTGAGTTTCTTCCCACTCATCCAGCAAAATGTTTTCCTGCTGCCCTTCCAGCTGGCTCTGATTTCCTCCTTCTTCACCTCTATGCAAAAATAACCCTCATCACCTTCCCTATCAGTGATCCTCCCATAAAGCTACTTTCATTGTAAAGCAGAATGGAAATACTAACATGGATTTCCAGAGTTACTTGACTACCTCACTCTCTTTAGCTTTCTCTTAGCAAATAAAGCAAGAAAAGTGTGCCCTTCCTATATGGAAACTATTACAGATTGTTCCAAGACAAAAGAGGCTGCTGAGGAGACAAAACCATCTCTGAAGTGTTTGTGAATGCTCACAAAGGAAGCCAGTGCCATTTCTGCCTCTCAGCTCCACCATTAGCTAAGCAATCACCTGCTCATACTGTTTAAACACATCACCCCTCTTAGGGGCTCTCCACCAAAGGATTTCCTGATGCAAGTTTTGTGCTGTGCTCTGAGGTTTACAACAGAACATGACTTAAAATCAGCACTGAAAACACCACACACTTTACAGGCACCCCAAAGTGCAAAAAGTCTCTGGTCTTACAGTAAATCCAGAAGGCAAGTCAGTGTGGTTGGTTTAAAAGGATATGCAACACTGACCAGGATTTTTGGCTTGTTTTGATTGTTGGAATCTTTCTCTTGTCTCTCTTTTCCAATACCTGAAAGAGAACCTGTCACTCAAACAAGCAAAGTGAATTCCTGGTGTTTGTAGGGATTTGCCTGCATCCTGTGTGAGAATTTGCCTTTGCAGGGAGGAGGAGATCCAGCTGGATGGTGCCTGGCACAAGGGATCCCAGAGCAAAGGAGGGAAAGGATTTTTCCTCCTCTGGCAGCTCAGCTGCTGATTCTGTAGGAGGCTGCACAGCAGTGAGTAAGTGGAGCTAAGCCCCTCTTGCTCTGCTCAGCCAAACTCCAGCTCTCTGTGATGATATCAATGTCTCTCTAAAAGGACAGCAACAGCTCATTAATTTTACAAGGAACTGAGTATATTTCTTGTTGTCAGAGTACCCCTTCTGGAATTTTAAGAGCAAGGCAGCAAAGCTTGTTACAGGCCCCCTCCTGAGCGAGCTCTTCTGGTTTAGCTTTGAACATTTCCCCAACTGCACACAGCCTAAAAAAGCAGGAGCCTGCAGAACACAGGGACTGGGAGCTCCCTTGCAGCTGGAGTTCAGACCAGACTACAAGGGATTCTGGTGTTCAGGATTTTCTTCCACACCAGTCCCTCTGCAATTTGTCTGACTGCCCTTCCATGGAATCAGGAAAAGATTCACAGGGAAGGTTCCAGATCAGCACAGAAAGCTCAAATCAGAGAAGGGCAGGGGTTTATGAGCAGGACAAGACTTTCAGTTGGGATTTTTAGACTGGTGACTGCCAAGTTTTCTGAGGCTGAAGTCGAGTTGGACAAGAGGGAGAGGGAAGTCACAGAGTTTTTGAACTGGGAAAACAAAACCCACAGAAGCTGTGAGATCCAACAGGGGGTGGCTGAAGTCTCAGCACACTCCTGTACATACACTTGGGCTATAAAATAAAATTAATCAATTGAGCACTCTCAGGGAAGAATTGTGCCCAAAACAGAGCTCAGAGACTCATTGATTTTTTGAAAGTTGAGGACATTTTGTCTTTCTTCTGCTTAAATGGGAAATGCTTATTTGATTAACTGCTGAAAACAAGACTTTTTTTTTTCTTCTATTAACAAGGCAAATGTTCCAATCCTCATTCAGGTAACAGGCATTACACCAATAACACATTTACAATAACACCATTAATTCCCAGGCAATGGTTTGGAGTGACAGTTGATTTTCTCCAGCTCTGTGAAGATTTTCCCCTCCAGGTCCATAAAGTATGGCAGGTGACTGCAATGCTCAGCAGGCCCTATAAGCTGTAAGACAATTCTGCCTGGAGGGTCAGGAATTAAAGATAAATGGGAAGATAATTGTAAAAATATATTGCTTTGGGAAGGGAAGGAAAAAGCTTTGTTAGATTCTGATGCAAATCATATCTTATGAGAGTGTCAGGAGTTTTAATGTTCTCTTTTATGGGACAGCTGCTCTTTAACTGATAATTAATAACCTGCAAGGGCAAATTCAGCATTTCCATCAGTGCTGAATGAGAAGAATGAGGGAAACTTCACAACCTGGATGTGGAGCTCTTGATCTCTAGGAGAACTGGTGACTTTGCTTAAACACCACACATAAATTTAGCACAAAGAGCAGCAACAACTTCAGACTGCAGATCTGGGCCCAAAGCACAACTTTTTTTTTTGTCAAGGCAAAAATGTTCAGTTATGATCCTCTGCAAGGGTTCTCACAGCATTTTTTCACTCCTTCCCTGCTCTTTTTGTCTCTGCAGACAAAACACTGTTGTTTAAAAGGAAGATGAAGAAATGGTTCACAGAATTAAGCTGTGGAGAGCAAAGAAACAAGTCTTCCATAAAAAAACATCCAGGATATAGATGCAAGCAAAGAGAAGGCTCTGTGAAGGGAAATCATATTAAACTGAGAACAAAAGCCTCTCAATGGATATATTTATTACTTCTAATGCATTTTTCCCTTTTCTTTGGATTCCTTATCTCATTTGGAACTGTTCAGCCTGGATTAAGCCTCACACACCGTAGCTTTTCTTGATAAAAGAAAAAAAAAAAGGTTTGATAAAGCTCAGAAATTGTTGGAGCAGTTCCCAGGATATGTTTCTACGTGTCTGTGTGACGGATTAAAAGCGATTTTTCTTTTTAAACAGATAAATGCAATCAGTGGTTTCAGATGATGGGCTTAAGTGCAGGCACTGAGCACCCACACAGCATAACCCCTATCCAGAAATCCTATTACCTCCCAAAAAATGCACACAGCAACACTTGCTGTGCCAGCTTTCCTTTAGGGCCCCATAAACTGCTTCTCTGGATCACTAATTTGAACTGAACTCCTTTTCCTGAAGGTCTGAGCAGCTTTCCTGGCAGTGTGAGGCAGCAGTTGAATGGCACAGACAGATCATCCCCTTACTCACCCACACAATACCCCACCAGGTTGAGGTACTGCTCCTCCTTGCAGCCTGTCCTGCACTTGCCACGATCCAGAGTGGCACGGGGGTGGCAGGTGGAGCATTCCCAGTCAGAGGGGCCATGGCATGTCTTGCAGGATGGATGGCAGGCTGAGGAAAAAAAACAACATTCCTAGTTAAGCTCCTGGTGCACCCTCTGCCCTTCCTTCCCAAAGCTCCAGCTCCCACCATCATTTCCTCCTACAAAACAAGGGCATAAAACGGTCTAAAGGCACCAGGGACTGCAGGCTGTGGTTTGGAAGGCTCTCACATCCTCATTTTGAATAAACAACATGAGGAATGGTTTGTCAGTTTACAAAATGTGATTTGCTCCCTGCATTAATCAAGGTATAGATCTACACACAATATAAAAGAGAGAGAGACTGGCCCTGTTGCTCCTCCCTCCAGCAGATGCTTGTGCATATAAAAAACCACAGTGGGGAGATAAATTAAACTTCTCTTGGGACTGTATGAACATCATTGTGGAGCTGGATATGCATGAGAGGAAAACTGAGGAATGGTTTTTCCACCAAGCCTTCCCAAACTGAAACCTCTAAGGCAGGAATGCCCTGCCAGCTCATGAGCCACTGTGTCTGCTAAAAGCTCAACAAAGACATGGCAGAGAAAGTGGCTTAAGAGGGCTCAAAAATATTTCATGGACTGCTTTTGTGTCCTTCCAGCTTTCAAGACAGATGTCAGATTTCCATGCTACAGATCTGAGGGAGATAAAAATACTACAGCTAACAGTCAGTAAAAAATTCTTAAAAACTACTTTCAAAGCTCTTTATGAAAAAAAGGACACAGTTTGCAAGATGCCACTTTCCTGACACTGAAATTTTGTTTCTAAGACATTTCTACAAGCCTGAAACCACGTAAAGCAGCACTCAGCAGTTACCTCAGCTCTAAGGTGGCAGTGCACACCTCAGAACTGATCAATCTTTCCAAAGGCCTGCCAAAAAATCTATTTATAGAGTTGTTCTTTGGTTGAATAAATTGAATAAATAGAGCAACGGACTTTAGGAAATATTTTTCTCTCTAAATTTGAGGCTTTGCCTAATAAAAGGATTTCATTTTTCAGTGTTGCCAATTGAAGAGGTTTTTCTACAGCACACAAGCTAGGAAGCACAAAATATCTTCAGGGAAACAGTCCTGAGGAGCAAAACTGTGTGTAATTGATGATTCCAAGTGTACATCTCTCTCCCATTAGAAGGAAATTGGACTATCCTATTCTTCCCCAAAAACACTTCAACAGCTTCATAAAAACCTGCCAGCCTCTCTCCTGACACTGAGCAATGCCCCCAGGCCGTGCCTGGGATGAGATGCAGCAGGGCAGCTGCAGGAGCACTCACAGGAGCAGTGATTCCCCTGGCTGAACATCCCCTCAGGACACACAGGGAGGCACCTGCCCTCCAGCAGCACCTGAGGAGCCGGGCAAGCCGTGCAGTCCTGGGAAGAATTCCCCACGCAGCCTGCGCAGGAGGAGTGGCACTCTGCAGGGAAGGGAACAACACACAGAGAGACAAAACCTATTAATTCTGCCTCAAAATATGGCCAGATTGCTTTCTTCCCAAGGATAACAGGAGGGTATTCCTCCTTTAGAGGATGCTCTGCTTGTGAGAGGTAGAAAGGAGTACAAAGTAGAGAGCAGTTCTTGAGGATAAGGAGCAAGCAGAGACAGCTGCATATTTAATATTTCTTTGCACCCACACAGTTCATTACTGAAATGCAAAGCTGAGCTGCCCAACACTGTGTGATGCTGTTGTCCTCCTCAGAACAGCTTTCTCTCTGACTGGTGGGAAAACACAGATATCTCCAATGCACATCACATTACCCACTTTTCCAAACTCTAGCCTTCATGAAAATGCTTGCTAGTTGGTATTTCAGGAGCAGGGATGGCAGGTGTGCTGCAGGGCATGGAGCAGAAGAGCTTCCTCAAAAGAAAAGACTGTTCTGGGATGTCTTGACCTGCTCCAAGGGCTAAGAAGGAGAAAGCTCAGCCTTTTTTGAAAAGGGTTTAAGGATTGATCCTGCTTCAAAGTAAGTCAGTGCTCAAAATCACATACTCAGCTTCAATGGGAAGGAGGCTAGACTGAGCTGAGCTGAGCAGGCTTGAACACAGGTATTTAAAAAGAAAGTACCTGGGTCTTTTAGTCATGAGCCTGACATAGATGACATTTTCCCTCAAAAGTACGAGGATATGCCATTTGGAAAGTCAGAATTTAAATACTCATGGCAGTCACGAGGCAAGCACAGGGCTCCTGGCATGCACAAATCAAACCCCAGAGCTGTGACAAGCTCTTCTCACCTCTGCAGACCCCTGAGCTATCCACATGGAACTGGGGTGGGCAGGCAGGGAGGCAAAGGCCATGCAGAGCTCCTTCCCCAGGCATTTGAGGCTGCAGGACATCCTCGGGCTCCCGGCACTGCAGGCACCGCGCGGCCCCCGGGCCGGCACAGGAGAGGCAGGATGGGTGGCAACCTGGGCACAGGGGGAGAGAGCCATCAGAGCCACAGCTTTCCCAGAGAGAAGGGCAAGGGACAGCCTGCCCAGACACAGGGACAGGGCCCAGCAGCATCTGGTCCTGCCTACTACAACAGAAGAGGGATTTTAGAAAAATATTTGCCATCACGCCTTTCGCCCCCAAGGAATGGATCTTTTCCTGAATAAAGCTGATGAGCAAATAAAAAACTGCAGCCCTGTGCCACAGGCAGACAATTCTCCTTTAATTTCTGCAACTGTAACAGTGAGCTCAATCTCACTAGGAGGCACAGCAAGAACTGACAGAGTGAAGAGCTCACACGAAGCAGAAATTCACCTTCTCCATTTTCGCTTTTCCCACTACTGCAAAGATGACCCCAGTCTTGGCAAATCTACCAGATGTGTTGGAATTTCATACCAGGAGTATGTGGAATTGCATATCAGGGGTGTGTGGAATTTCATACCACAAATGTGTGGAATCTCATACCATGAATGTGTGGAATTTCATCCACCTCTTGAAAAAACCTGGAAGCAACGTACATTTATTTCAGTAGCATACACAAAGAAAAAAAAAAGTCCCTGAAATCACTAAATCCTGGGGGGGTGAAAGCAGAAAGTATGTGGAAAATTCACTTTTTTTCAAAGCAGAAAACAATCCACAGGGAAGGCAGGAATTAAGCACTGACTGGTTCAGTATGGGATAAAGGAAAAACAAAACCTGCTTTGCAGCAGCTGGGGAACTCACTCCAAGCGCAGAGCTTACCCTGGCAGACGTTGTGAGCCTGGTAAAAACCCTCTCCACAGCTCTCCAGGCACTGGCCCTGGCGCAGTGCCAGAGGGAAGGAACAGGAGGTGCAGTGAGTGGCCAGAGGTCCCTGGCACGTGGAGCATGAAGCGTGACAAGCTGATGAAGAAACAGAGCACACAGAGCTGAAACATCCCATTTTCACTCCCTGCTGCTGACTACAGCCTTCTCCAGCTGTAGGAAACTCCCAGCTGGAATGAGACTCAGCTAGGTGAACTAATGAGAGCAGAAGTGCCCATGTATTAATAAATACTAACAGTACTAAATTCTCACTCACACAGTGTTTTGAATATGTATCCCAGCATGTTTTGCAAGGAAAAGACAACCCATCACAAGTGAACCGAAGAAAACAACAACAAAAATCATTCCCTGTCCCTACTCTCATTTCTCTCTTAAAATTCCCTCCCCACATCTGGGGAAGAGCAGACAACACGAGGGTCATGCAAAAATCCATCTCTTACCTCTGCACCTTCCACTGGCACTGGGGAAATGTCCATCTGGGCACTGAGGGATGCACCTCCCCTCGTGTAGCAGCTTCCCTGCAGCACAGCTCACACACCTGGCAGGCTCTGGAGAGCACCTCTCACAGAACTGGCCACAGGCTGCCGAGGGAACAGCTCATCAGTGACAGGCACTCAACTGGGGAGAGCAGCAGAGCCATCGACCTCTCCCCATGGATGGAAACCACCCTATAAATCTTTACATGGCAGTGTACAGCAGGCAGCAGGTACCAGGCAGTTCAGGAAGGAGGGGGGAAAAGCTGATTTCAAAAAAATTTTCCCCCTCCCCCTTTCCTTCAAAGTGGGGGAATGCAGCTAAAATCAGGCATGATAATTTTTCTTCTCAATTCCTGTGGTCCATATTACCCCAGCTCAGAAGTGACCTGACCTGTTGTCCAGGAGCACCATGGAACTCTGGCTTCCCTAAGGCAATATGCTGCTGGATATTTAGAAGAGTCAAGCATTTAACTTAGCCAATTTCTGTTCCTTTTAACTAGACTAAGCAGATCTCCAGCTGGGTATCAAAATGCATGGGTTTTGGTAGAAGGTCAAAGGTCTGACTCTGAGAAGTTTCAAGGAACAGCTATGGGGTTTCAAGAAACCAATGGCAATAAAAATCAAATTACCTTTTCACCTTAAATTATTTTCAGCTGTAGAATTTTAAGCCTGCACACTTAAAACATAGGTGAATAAAACTGCCTGGTGCAGACATCAACCAAAATGAAGGGGAAGCTGGTGACCCAGAATGAGCAACAATTTTGCCACCATGTTCCAGCTTTTAAGCTCTCTCTAGAGAGCTGTGGCCCAGGCTCACCTGTGTGAGCCACACACCTGAAGCCCAACAAGCCCTGACTGACCATGGATATTCCTCCCAAGCAGCTGGAGGTGGCTGCCAACAGCAATCCAGGTTAGACTGGAATGCATGTGGCAAATGTGAGATTCCTTGTTTGAGATTTTTTTTATTCCCCCCTTCAGGATCTGTTCCCTCTAGTCATTTCTTCTCCCTTTTTCCCAGCAAACCTTCCCAGCTCCCAAGGCACATCTGCTGTGCAGGTATTAGTTACTGTGATGCTGAGTTATAATTAAATTTACAGGAACCTGCTGGCAAAGGCCATTTTTCTTTCCGCAGACAAATGGATTTGTCAAGCCCTCAGAAACAACTCAGCTTTTCAAGCTGCTTGGTGAGGAAAAACCCCTAAAACCTTTCAGCATCTGATTAGCTTAAATGAATTAATAATCTCACAAACAAACAGCAGCTTCCCTCATCCTGTGTGAATGCACAAGGTGCAGCTGGCTTGTCAGACGTGAATAAAGTGTGAGCTGCTGCACAGTTAAATGAAATATTGATTCCTGCTGTGTAGAGCACTTCTCTCACAGGTATTTACCAGTGCAGATGCCATCCTTTGGGTAGAAGCCCTGGGCACAGCTGGCCAGGCAGAGCCCCTCCTGGAGCACGTGAGATGGGTCTTTGCAGGACAGGCAGTGGTTCTCAGCAGCTCCCCAGCACGAGGAGCAGGACTCGTGACAGGCTGCAGGGAGAGAGACAAGAGCAGGATCAGCCAACAATCCTCTTCCAACCAGGATCAGCCTGCACCACTTCACTCCTCCCCAGGTTTGCTCAGGCTTGCACTGCTACACTAGATGAAAAATAACAAAAACACAGCCCACTGCTGCTCTCAGGGTAGAATCTTTCATCCAAGCCGTCCCCAGGACAACTTCCAGCTGCATTTTGGAGTGTGACAGCAGCACAGATCAGAGCAGCTGGTGTAGCTGTTATCAGCACAGGAGGAGTGCTGGGAACACTGTAAATCCCTGGTGCCAGGGGCTGCACAAGCACAAAGGGAAATAGGAAGAGATCCCATCACAGGCCATTTAAAACTCAGATCCTTGGGGTGACTGCTGACAGGAACCCAGCTCTGGGCACAAAGAGAACTGCACTGCAGGGCTGCAAAGTCTGGCAAAATGAAAACAGAACCAACAACAACTCCTGTCCTTACAGGTGCAGAATCAGGAATCCTCATATGCTCAGCCTGAGTAACTCCAGGGGAAAATATGGGACAAACCCAGTGCTGCAGGAATGGTGCAAATTACAATTCTTTTAGCTGTTAAGGTTTTTTGTGGGTTTTTTTTCCCCTCAACTACACCCAAATATGTTCCAAAGATGTTCCTCAATTAATTATTTCACAATAAGGCAGGTACATGCTTGTGCTCCCAGCCTGTGGCAGGTGGGAGAAAAGGGAACTTCTTGATGTTTGCCCTGCAAACACGTCTGAAGCTGCAGCCACCCAAGAAAAGCTCATCTGTCAATGGCATCAGTGCAGTGCAGAAACCAGCAGGCACAGCAGCAGCTCATCCACAGAAATAAGAGCACACTGTTATTACACATGAGTCATATGGCAGAGAGGGGCTAACACCCCATCCCAGGGATTTCAGTGCTGCCCAAGGCAGGGAGGAGCTATCAGCTCCATCTCACACAGAGGGAATTGCACACCTGGGGTTAGAACAGGGAGTGTCCAGTGGGCAAGGCACAGCACACTGGAGCTCATGCCCAGCACATTTTGGATGCTCCTTCTCCACACTTCCACCTTGGTTTATTTTCCCTTTTCTTGTCCTGATTAGCTGTTTGTTCTCTCCCTTCTCACCCTCCTGCATCTTCTTTCCCTCCACCTCCTTCCTGATCATTCCAGAATCCTGTGGCTCTTCTGGTTCCTGAACACTCCAGTGTGAGGGGTCTCAAAAGGACCTCCTGTACTGGAAAGGATCTTCCCCTCACAACCCCTACACAAGGAACACCAACCATCCCATGCCATCCCAAGGCAGAGCTTGTGCACAGTTTCCTGCTCCAGTCCATAATTTCCTTGCTGATAAAAACCCTGCATCTCATTCCAGCTTGGCTGATTCTCAGGGCACGTCTACACTCGAAAGTTAACTGCAGAACAGGAGTTCATGCTGTAAAATTCTGAGCAGTGAAATGTCCTCACTTCACCTTCCAGACCTGACTGTTTTGTTCCTGTTTGAGCTCACTCTAACTTTCAGCATGTTTTTGGAAAGAGTGGGTGCCAGGACTGGGATCCTTTAATTGCAGACTTCCCACTGCACAGCTGGGACCCCTGCCTGTGAACCTGCCTCAGGATGTCAGCACATCTGAACATTCCCAGCCATTTGTAAAGTCCTCAATTCCTCCCTAGAGGTGCTGCTCCTTTCCAAGAGCCACTTTTCCCTGCTGGCAGCCTGACTCTGTTTTTAAACAGTTACCAGCTGGTTCCTGCTGGCCCTTGGCAAAGCCCTGTGAAGGGAGTGAGGCCCTGGCACAGGCTGCCCAGAGAAGCTGTGGCTGCTCCATCCCTGGAAGTGTCCAAGGCCAGGCTGGATGGAGCTCTGAGCAATCTGGGATAGTGGAAAGTGTCCACAGCAGAGGGATTGGAACACAATAATCTTCACAGTTTCTTCCAACCCAAACCACTCTGTGGTTCCCTGATTCTTTGATTACACACCCTGACTCCAGAATCCCTGGCTCTTTCAGCACTGGATCACTGCCAGCCTCAACAGCTGCTCCTCACCCAAACAGCCAGGCACCAACCCCACAGAAAGAGCAAGGGGAAAATGGAAACATTCAATGAGCCACTGTCAGCTCAAACATCTTTGCCTGCAGCAACGAAGTGGTTGTGTGAAAATAAATCACCAGCAGTGACTGCACGGCCAGGAAGCTGTTCCCACCCCCTGGCTATTTCCAGTTGGGATTTGTAGGGGCTGTTTTGCAGCTCACAAACACGTGAAACCCTCCCAGGTCTGACCACAGCAGGAGGGCAGTGCCAGTGGTATCCCAGCAGGAACACAGAAGGCACTGCTGGGCTTTGGGGTCCCACCTCTCCCCTGCACTCCTCCCTGGGAGCTGGGCAAGCTCAGCCCAGCCAGGCTCAGCCCCGGATCCTGGAGGATCCAGGGGCAGCAGGGAGAAGCACCACAAAGGGAGCAGAAATCCAAGTGCTTTGCTCCAGAGCCAGCCGGGTCTGTTAGTGTCAAGTTACACACTCCAACGTTGGCATTTTGGGAGATGAAAGCAGAAACACTCCAGTTCTGCCCGGGCTTTTGAATAATCCTGGAAACATAAATAATTAAGTTAGAAAAATGCAGTGAGAGCATTGAACACTGCAAGTCCTTTGAGCCCTTCCATTCTACCATGCAGACACAGTTTATTTTTGCTTCCCTTTGCTTTGCTTTGGTGGGGGAGTTCTGTTTCTGCCAAGAGACAACCCACCACTCTGCCTGACACAAACTCTACCATGATCTTTAAATCCACTGCTACATAACTGAACTTATTACCTTTCATTCCCAATTTTACTTTCTCTTAATGGTTTTAGTTCTTCACAAAAGAGAGTGGAGGGATGGGGGCAGGAAAACAGCCCCAGTGCAGGATTAAAATAGGGCAGAGATCAAACAACTGCAATCAAAAATTCCAAAGAGCCTCAATTAGACCAGCTGTTACAAAACATGAACAAAAGGAAAGGTTAATTCACTGTGTTTTTCTACAATGCAGACAAACAGTGTTCCAACACGAGCATAGAGCAAGAAACCTGGTGTTAAATCTCTTTCAAGTCCAGAGTGAATTCCTCAAGAGGGAGTTTACTGGAACTATAGCAATTAACACAGTCTAGTTCATCCTTTCTGGGATTTTGGAACATGCTTATTGTGGATGTTAAAACCATTATGAGGAAAATCTTTGGGAGCAGTGTGAGGCCCCTCTCAACAATCTGATTAGAGATTTGCAGGAATAAAGAGGACACAAGGAAAGGAGTGAATGGCCATGAATTACAGACCGCATCTGAAATGTAAGACTTTCTCCACTGGTTTGACTTTATGCAGAAAATGCAGCCAGGCAGAACTAAAGCAAATTGGTTTAATTCCCTTGAGGAAAGAGGAACAAATTTTCCCAGCAACATTCAGCTACAAGCATGCAAATTTGGATGGAGTGTACAATCAGTAATCTACAAACCAGCAATAAAATGAAACATTAGCCTTTCCCTACCCCTTCAGCAGTACATGGGCACTGCCAATTAAAACACCACAAACAGGTGGAAAGGAAATGGTAAAATAAAACCAAATGAAGTAGAAGATTACTTGACACTTAAGCCTATAAATTCTTTTGGACTGGGTCTCTCTTATCTATTTATACATTCACAGTGGTGCTCTGGGCTGTAGTGGCTGCTGGAGGACAGAGGTTTTTCAGACTTTCAAAACCTGAAACAAGTGGCCAGCTCTTCAAGGGAAACCACTTCAGAACAGGAAGCTGGACTTACCATCTGAAGTGCTTTGCCCTGAGATGTGCCAAAAGCCCCCAGCCTGTATTTCATTCTGAGCAGGAGGGTTAGTTCCAAAGAAATTAAAGCGATGGCTCAGAAGTTAAGCATTTGCTCCACCCCTCTGCTGAATCAGAGCTGCAGAAATAATTAGAAGCCCTCTAAAAAGGCCAACATCAAGAAAGGAAAAGTGTTAATTTTAGAGAAAACAATTAAACTGCCATGATGAAAAAGCAGCTGCTTTACAGTTTGGGAAAAGTTTTAAGTATTTCAAAGGAGCAGGGGAAGCTCATAAAAGCACTGTCATAGCTCCATCAAAGAGAAAGCTAAACTTCTGAATCTCACTCAGTCTTTCCAACTGCTAAGATAAAGGATTGAGACACATCTCAGTGTTTCACAGAATTGCCAATTTACTTTGTAAAAATGCTTCCTTAGAGCAGTGAGCTCCATGCACTCCTAGGAAGAGCGCACAGTGTGGCAAAACAAAGCAGGAAACTTCCTCAGAAAGTATTTCCTGAGTCCTGCCAATCCAAGCAATTTTCTATACACCTCAAAGTACCACATCCTGAAAGGCCTGGCAGTCTGCACTGAACACATCAGAACTGATCCACTGAGGAACTGCCATGAATATTTCCCCAAGCAGTGATCAGCTTTACCCTGCATGGCTTGGTCTCTCTGCTCACTCACTCCCTCCTTTACTCTAGGGTGAACATTAACACCTATGTCAACAGCAGATGCCTCAAGAGAGAGGATTCTCAGATTCTCACAGCCCAGAGGAGTGCAGCCCTTTTTGCTTTGAGGTACCTGTGCAGAGGAGCTGATCCTGAACGTAGCCCTTGGCACAGGAAGCCACACACTGCCCGTCCTGCAGCAGCAGTGGTGTCTGGCACGAGGAGCACTCAAACCCATTGGTGCAGGCTGAGCAGGTCTCGTTGCAGGCTTCCAGGAGAAAGGAGAGAGAAGAAAAATCAATCCCAAACCCCTGGTCTGACAAAACAAAGAGGATTTTGCCTCATTTTAGCTAAGGAGTTCAATAATTGGCTTGTTCTTCCATCTGAAACCTCACAAAGTCTCCTGGTTACAACGCAGCACGTGCCTGGATGCTTTTCCAACCAAAGCCAGGCATCCCTTTAGAATGAAGCCCCACAGCATGCAGAGAGAAAGGCTTTAAGCCCTTGCAGGAGTTACCTAGGCAGGCCCCCCCGTGCTGGTAGAAGCCCTGCTCACACATCTCCACACAGCGCCCGTCCTGCAGCCGCTTCCCGGGGTCCCGGCAGGAGTCACAGTGCTCAGAGTCCTGGGAGCAGCTCACACAGTCTGGGTGGCACTCACCTGCCACAGGGGGACACACAGAAGCAGTGCTGGCAGTCAGGAAGGAGCAAAACAATGCAACTCTGAAATCAGAATTAAATTCATGCCTTGTTTCTCCAGGTGGTACAAGGTGTGTTGGCTTTGGAGTGGGATTTTATACACCAGATTATATCAAAGGGGCTAAATGTTTTATTGCTCTGTTTAGTATGTGAGAAGCCATTATATAGACTCAGATTTTCTAGGCAATTGATTAAAAGGGTATTCATTGTCCACATGGTTTCTCAGCAGTAAAAAAATTTTAAATCACCAGGAATTAACGGCCCGAAACAACCTGAATTTGAGATTCCTAAAGTCAAAGCCTGCAGTAAGTCATGACTCTGTGTCAATGCCAGGTCAGACTGCTCCCCCTCCAGAAAAACCCTGATGCCACAGCCCCCCAGTAGTACTTCCTGGCCACAGGGACTTGGAGAGACACAGAACAGAACAATTTTCCTCCAAAAAAGCCCCAGCCAAGCGTTCTCAGCGAGGCTCCAAGCCAAAAAACCCTCAGTGAGAGGGAATATTTGCTGGTTTTAACATAAATCCAGCAGTGCCCAGGGCTTTTTGCCTTCCCCTGGCTGAAAAGGAGTGGGCTCTCTCTGGCAGCTTCCCCCAGCACATCTCTGAGAAGCAGCAATCCATTTTTGCTGGCTTTATGGAAGCAGATGCAGCAGGGGCTGGTGTTCTGGGCTCACAGATTGAACTGCTGCAGGCTGCATTCTGCATTTGTTTCTCATCCCTCAACACTGCAAGACAGAAAAATCACAGAGGGAAAAGAGCAGGTTTGGATAAGGGAAATTGCCAGTTACCTCTCAGGACACAAAAAATGCAGGCTAGGTTCTGTATGTCCAATATTATGATTCCAAAACCTGGGTTTTCCAAAATGCTACCATGATGGAAGCTAAATGGCCACTTTTTCAAGGATAACCAGCAGACAGAGAAGGAAGAGGTGCTGAGAACACTCTATCATCTATCCCTTCCTCAGCAGCCTGTGCTGTTCCCTCTCAAAAATCCAGGACAATTCCATTAGAAGAGTCCAAACCCAGTTTTCCTCACTTTTCTCTCTCTAGTGCTTTGCATTTCCATTAGCATGCAGCAAATAACAAGCTTTAAAACAAGAAGATGGCAAACGTGCCCAGGCACTCCACCACAGTTAAACTGTGAAGCTATTTTCTTTTTTACTGAGATAAAGCATTAACTGGAGTACCCTGATAAAACCTAAGTTATGACTGCAACAAGAAGAGCTACCAAAAAAGAATGAGCAACCCATAGCTAGACTCCCAAACACGAAATGTAAATCCAGGGGAATGACAATATCCTGGAGAAAAAGGAATTTATAGGCAAAATTACCATATAAGCCAAGGCTATGCTAGTCTTTCCAAACAATTATTAACTGGCAGCCATTCAGCCTCAGGTGAGCTTGTGGTAGTGCATGCACATTCTTTCTTCCTTCCACTCCCAAGAAATAATCAGCAGCCCATAAACCCCAAAACTCACGCTAGGATTCAGAAAGGAGCAGTGGAAGAAAAAAAGAGAAAGACAAAACACTTCCAAAACACCAACTCTGAGGAGAATCTATGCCAAAAGAAAGCTGTCACTTAAACCAGGGGATATCTCCTGTTAATGGCCATGTTTATAAACCAGCTGGGGCAGTGTTCTTTATCTTTTCACAACCCATCCTTCCTCCAGAGAGTCATTTTCTGCTCATGGCCATTGAGTCCCACTGTGGCACTGATAAAATTACTGCATCCCATTGGGAGTTGCTCCAGCCAGGGGGAAGAGCCCAACATTTCTTACCAAGATAAAAACAGAGGGTTTGGGACACTAAGGGAGCCCCTTTCTCCACTGGACTCCAGAGGAAAACCGGATTTCTCCACATCCCCACTGGAGCTCCGGAGGGAAACTGCACCTTGTACAGGAGCACTGCTCCAACTGAGCCACATCTGTCACTGCAGGAGGATGCAGCCACCATGGGATGGGACTGCTGCCAACACCCTGCCTGACAAGTGTCAGGTTGTATCTGACTGTGTCAGGGTTTGGAGTTTGTTCTTTGTAGTGCTGTATTTCTATTTTAATTTCCCTAGTAAAGAACTGTTATTCCTTTGCCTGAGAGCCCCTTGATTTCAAAATTATAATAATTTGGAGGGAGGGGGTTTACATTCTCAATTTCAAAGAGAATCTCCTGCCTTTCTCAGCAGACACCTGTCCTCCAAACTAAAACAGCAACTTTTCATTCTTTGTCCATATATAAACCACACCTGATTATAAGCCGCACTTTGGGTTCGGACCAAAATTTTAGTCAAAATGGTGCGGCTTATAATCGTGAAATTACTGTAAATAGCAACTGAACACTGGAAATGCGATAAGATTCGGGGATCAGGCTGGTGCATTCCAGCAGCAGGGATTGCAGCAGCAGGGATCCCAGCAGCAGGGCCCTGGCTCTGTACCTGGCTGGCAGCGAGGACAGCAGTCTCCCTTGGCCTCCCCAGGCCGGCTGCCGCGCGGGCAGGGCGGGCAGGAGCGCTGGAAGCAGGTCACCGCAGCATCCCGGCACTGGCACTCCTGGCACGGCCCCTCTGCCCAGCTCTCCCCCTCCTGCGGGACAAGCACGGTTTCAGGGTGAAACAGCACAGGGGGCAGGGGACACACCAAGAGACAGCAGGCATTTTAAATCATCACAAAGCTTTCCTCCCAGAAAAGACAAAGCACCAACTGGAAAAAAACTCTGTAGCTTCTACTTGATAGGATTAAAATCAACTATCATTATGAAATGTGCAGGAAAGCTCTGAGTAGGGATATTAAATATTGAAGGGAAATGATTGATTGAACTGCACAAAGGAGACCGAGGAAAACTGAAATTCTGCAGCAGATGCACACAAGTGTTTGTGCAAACTGCAAAAGCAATCTGCAGATAATATTAATGGATTATTTTTCTGCTACACTTGGAAATAAAATCCTTCTCAGACCAGAGAAGGAGAGCCAGCCCCTCGAAACCTTTGTGAGCAGAACTCACTATTCCCTGCTGCAAAGTACAAGGATACTCACAGCTTTGGTATGTTCTTTGTAAACACAGTAACTACGGTTGGAGATACATTCAGGACAGCACTTCCCCTCTAAGTGAATTAATTCTTCACCCTGTGAAGGAGAGAAAGGTTGCAGCAATTCCAACGGAACCAAAACCACGGTGGAATGCCGAGGCAGAGCAGTTCTTGCCCTGGAATGCAATCTCCAATATCTAATTTCACCTTATCTCCTCCCTATCCCACTTCATCTCTGCAGGTACAGTTTGGAAAATGTGCTTGGCAATTATTGCAGCTGCAGAACAAACCTCAGGAAAGGCTCAGAATTCAGTGATAAGGCCATTACTTCATCCCTGAATCCCGCAGAGAAACACTCCCCCCTTTACTGTGCATCACCAGGATTTCACTGGACCAACCTCAAGATTTCAATGCACACAGGCTTACCTTCATTTTGAATGTTCTACTTTTACTTCCCCCAGAGAATTTCAAAGCACATGCTCTATTTATCCCAGATGGAAAAAGCCTGTTCTTTGTCACAACTGTACAGCTCCGCAGATTCCACTTTAAAAACTTCAGTTTGAAGGTAAGAATTTAGCAGCAGGAAAAAGGAATAAAGTGCCCCAATTCACCACAACTCTTTGTGCCCAAGTGGAAGCTGAATATTTAGAAAAGAGAGAGACAGGACACAGCTCACAAGAAATACTTTGGTTTCCAACATCACCAAGCAGTTTTTCTGATTTATGCCAACCAGGTGTGTGTTCCAGGATAATTTTCCCTGTGCCACACTGGCACACTCAGTTTTTGTGCAGGAATTATTAAAGACCCAGACAGGGGAGCAGCAGCAAGGGAGAATACCTAAGTCAGGCCACACTCTGACATCCCTGGTGCATTCCTGAGCAGGGGAACAGAAGAGGAACCACCTGGTTCTTAATCACAGAGGACCACCCACGGCCTAAATCTCACTCTGCTGCTTCAATACATTTCTGCTCTTCAATTACTCCAAAATGCCTCTGGCAGGGTTTGGATCTCGTGTCACTGCTGTGTACTGTAAACTCTCCCATCCCCACCCACATCCATAAACACAGGCTGTAGGAAAACTGGGAGCAACTACCCATGGAGCACGGCTTGCCTAGCCCAAAAAAATGCAGCTGTGCTGCCCTGCCAAAGCTCAGAAAAGGGAGAGGCTGTGGGAGATAACTTGTGGCTTTGCTGGGGAGAGATTGATCATATTCCAGGTTGAGAACATGCTCACAGCCTGCTGAAAATGGCTTTTTGAGGATTAGGTCAGGATCACCACAGACACCTTGCTGGACAAGTTTGTTTGAAAGGGTTTGGAGCTGAAGCCCTTGGAGTTCCTGTCTGTGGCCTCATTACACTTCCATAGGATGATGTGATCAGGAAATTATGAAGAGACAAAGCCAAGTGCTCCTGGCTTCACATCAGCTCTGATTTATTGAGGCAGGTGCCTAAATAAACAGATTGCAACTTCAGAGGGAAAATACAAAGGAAAAAGAAAACATGGCATTTGCTTTTTGAGCACACTTTTCCTTGTAATTAATTAATGCACATCTTGCACTACTGAGGCAAACTACAGCTGAACATGACCTGAGGAGTTTTGAACCCTACACATTAACATCTCCAGCTATTGTTCTGGAAAACACCCCTGGCTGCTTTTCTGAATAATGGATTTTTTTTTTGTCAGTACCCAAGATGTGAGCATGAATATTAACTAATGTTCCCCACTGAGCCATGACAGCACGCCATCATCATTAGTGTAAATGATCCAATTTACAGCCAGCAGCACGCAGGCAGCTCCCTCCAACACCTGCAAGTGCACGAGATTTTATGGTAACCACAACTTTTCATCTCCCTGGGCAGCCTGAGGTCGGTGATCAGCAGCAGCACCACGGCAGGGGTGACTCTGGGTCCCACACTCAGAGCATTTTGCTGTTTCAAAGGCACAGTCACAGGTGAGCACAGACTTTTATACCTTGATGTACCCGTTTTTGTACTGTTTGGGAGCCTGTGTGTGGATTTTCACTCCTTTGAACGCTCATTAAAACAAGCTAATCCAGTGAAACCATTATGTTGGACCTCAGACACATCACAAGGGTGCTGCTGCTCAAGGTTTAGCACACACAAGCAGGGTCAGCAGAAAAGCATCACCACTGAGACTGAAAACCCAGGAGGCCACAATTCCTTCCCTTTTCCTCACTGACACTGTGGAGCAGTAGGTGTAAAGCAGGTAGGAGCCCACCAACTGAAACAGATCACAGGATCACAGAAAGGTTTGGGTTGGAAGGGACAAGTGGCCTTGGACACTTCAGGGATGGGGCAGCCACAGTTTCTGTACCAGGGCCTCACCATCTCACAGGGAAGAATTTGTTCCCAATATCCAATTTAAACCTACTTTCTGTCAGTGTGAAGCCATTCCCTCTTATCATGTCACTCCAGACCCCTGTAAAAAGTCCTTCCATCTTTCCTGGAGCCCCTCAGGTACTGGAGGGCCACAATTAGGTCACCCCAAAGCCTTCTCTTCTCCAGGCTGAGCAATCCCAATCCTCTCAGCCCATGCAGTGACAAACAACACAGAAGTCTGATCCCACTGCAAGAAGAGCCAATTCAAAGCATATTTGTGCATGTGGAGGTGAAGCATTCAACCCTATCTAATGCATTTTGCACAGCCACTGCAGAGCAAATAGAACATAACCTGGCAGGGAGGGTATTAGCTTTGGAGTAAACAGCACTGGGAATAAAATACCTTGCCAGCTTCACTTCCATGCTAAGAGTGGCATGGAAAAAAGTGAGGAAAAGTAGAACTCTGACTTCCATATCCATACCTCAGTGAAGCACACAGAATGAGGATAAAAGGAACTTTTAACCATTTTCCTCATGTTCAGCTCCTGGTAAATCCAGTGATCACCTCTGTGTGTCTGACCCTCCCAGTGTGGGAGGGAATCCAAGTTAAATCAGTCACTGGTTCACACTGGTTTGCTTCACAATGCAAGCCCACTGTGCATGGGAAGTTCCAGGTTTGCTCTCCTCCCCTGTGAAATGTTTCTGAGGGGACTGCACAAAACAAGGGCGGGTTCTTTGAGTGTCTCAAGTCGAGAAAAAAGAAAAAGGGAGGGGAAAAAATTAAAAATCCCAAGCCTTGAGAAGAAAGCCTTTCTCACCTTGGCACACTCCACTTTGGCACACTCAGCTGCCTGGCAGGTGACTTGCCCCTCCTGGCACACGCAGAAGTCACAGTGGGTGCTGTTCCACATCTCCCCATGGTACCTGACAGTGCTGCCATGCAGGCAGCTCCCTTTGGAAGACACACACTCCTCACAGCACTTCCCAGGGCGCTGCACCTTCCTCTCCCCCTGAAAACATCAGCCAGCAGTGAGCAGGGCTGGCTGGAGCCTTGGCACAGCAGAAGGTGCAGCTGGGCTGTCAGAGGTGGGGGATTTTTCAGTACCTGCTCACAGGTGACAGAGCCACAGGTCTCCCTCACACATCTGACTTCCCCTCTCTGACACACACATGCAGTGCAGGCATTTTTTTTCCACTGCTCTCCATGCTGTTGAAAAAGAACATGGATATATAGTTGTTAAACACTCTTGGAAAACAACCAAATTCCTTCCAGAAACCTGAGCTGCTTAGGGAATATGATGGCTCCTTCTGCATGTCTGTATCAGATAATAAACTTTTCTTTGAAAAATGCTGATCTCTACATGCTCAGCAAACAGGGAGAAGAGGGATTGAGGTCTAGATGACACTGTGGGTGTGTATGTCCCATTAACTGCAAGCTAGTGGCATTGGGGAGGCCTGAACTACTATTATTAGCCCAAAAAAAATCACTGACAGAAAATCCCACATCCATTAAATAATGCACTCAATTAATTCCAGATGACACAATGAAAGCTATAAATACTTTGACCACCAGTGCTTTCTGCTTTCCTCCTTCAGAACAAGTGTGAAATCAAAGTGCCTCATCTGCTTTGCCCAGCAAATCCTTATCAAGTCCTGACTTCTTTCAACTCTCCTGCCTTTCCAGGAGGGAAAAAAGCAGTGTTTGCACTAAGCTATCAGTGCTGGCAGGAAATCAGAGGCTGGGGAGAAGGGAAAGAGAGATGTGCCAAAAATCTTGAGTGGTTTTGGCGTGCTTTGTCACAAATCACCTGGAATGTTCTTCCCAACACCGAGCAGGGCTTTGGGACACACTCTGGGCAGCATCTTCCAGGAGACAGAACCATGACCTCCTCCTAAACAGAAGGCAGAGACAAGGGAAAAAAGTGTGAGCAGTCAACATGGGGTCAGCATCAGTGCTTGGAATTCCAGGCATTCAGCATCCATGGGATAACCCACTGGCACTCAGGGCTTCCTTTTGGCCCAAAAAGCAGCACAAGGGCAGAGTCAAAGGCTTCAAAGATGTTTCCTCCACCTCATTTTCTGGGCTCATTTAGATGGCAACTATGGTCTGAATCCAGGGAGAGATGCAGATAAATTCATAACATGACATAAAGTGCTTATATTCAGGCATACAGATATACAGAGGGAAAAATAAATATACAGCTGTGCAGGGAAGCACAATAAAGCAGGAGATGGATGAGAAGATTTTTTCTAGAATTGCCACATTCTGAGGTTTTGAAGGTGTGATTTATACTCACCACCTCTCAGGCATCTGCACTGTTTTAGTTAAATCCATCCACACTGTCTGAGCAGATGCTAAATTATCCTTAAAACTGTATTTTTCTAATTTCAATTTTTTTACGATGGATTTAAATCATGTTGCAAAAGGCTGGTACTTCACACCAATGTAACTTTTCCTGCATGCCCCAACTCCAGTCATCCAAATCCTGTCTAATTCCACTGCTCCCAGTCAATGTGCATCCCACCATCTCATCTTCTTCATTAGTCAAATCCTGAGCTTTCAAAGAAAGACTTGGTACAAAAGTGAACAAGGACAGATTTGCCAGAAGAGGTAAAAGACTTTTTTTGTGTATTTTGGTGGCATGTAACAGGAATTTTTGGTATTCTTCTCCCTCAGCACCTAGGGAAGAGCAAAGTTACCTGAAAAATGGAAGATGAGAGTTTAATCCTGGGAGAATTTTTGTTTTGGAGTGGAGAACAAAGGAAGGGACAGAGATAAAGGCCCATGCAAGAAAATGTTAGGTGTGACTGAGACCAGAACAGCTTCCTTGCACATCCTGCTAATGTCCCTTCCACCAGGAAATGTCCTTGGTAGGAAATATCTGGAATACCACCAGAATTGGTTGTCTGCTGCATTCACTTGGATGCTGCCAGCCAATTACTCTCAAATACATCACAGCAACACCACAGTCACTCCTGACTCCATAAATGAGATCCTAATGATTGGCTGATCAAACATCAGTGCAATGGCTCAGCAGGTAACACCAGTCCACCTGCAGTGGGAAAGGAGGGATCTAAAGCAGGCAGAAATTTGTTTTAATTCAGTAAATGAATACTAATGGAGTATCTCAGGACAAAGCAAAACACAATTAGCACACACACACACACTAACAGGTGGGGTTTCTTCTATCCAAAAAAAAAAAAAAAAAAGTGTTAATTGTACAAACATCTGGTCCAGTAACAGAAAGCTGGGAAAGCATCAGAAGAGAAAAAGGTTTATGAGCACTGCTTTTGATTTTCTCAGTGAAGACTTCTCAGTCAGGGAGCTTCTGGATTCATCATTGGAGCATGGTAATAGACCTAAAACTCTTGGGAAATGGCAGTCCCTGAAACATAAAGTGAAGGTCAGAGAAGGATTTCCAGGGACACAGTTTTGCTGATGCAAAGGAGCACACCAAGGGTACAAAGAAAAAGATCCAGAAAGTACAGTCACATCCCTCAGCACTTTTAACACAATAACAAGAATTCCAAAATTGAGTGGTTTGCCCAGAGTCTGGAGTACTGTGATCAGCACTAATCCTGTGTGGGTGCTGTGTAGAGTCCTGTAGAGTTTTGGTTGTGCTGATCCCTGCACAAGTGCTAAAAACTCATCACTTGTCCTTGGAAACAGCAGTGTCCCTGCTCTCCTAACTGGACTAAAACCATGAGCTTGCCTAACTCCTCTTCCCAGTTCTGGTGTTTCCTAAACACAAGCACACAGAAGGAACACTGCTCTGAGACTTTTCTTTCAGCTCAAGTTGCCTTGTATTTCTGAACTCCTGAAGGCAAAAGGAGAATTTCATCCACTACTCTCAAATCTATTTCCAGAGCTCTTGTACAAAAAACAAAAAGTAACAAGACCTGCAAATCAAAAGATAAACCACATTACAAACCTTGTGTTTTCATTCCTTCACTCAACAGAAATAAAAACATTTCCTGATCAACTCCAGATCAATTTTTTGAGTAGAAAACAAAAAGCAGTTTCTTTAGCCAGAATTTGCGCCTAATTAACCAGCAAAGGGATGATAAAAATAAAATGCTGGGGAAAGAAGGGATTAGGGAAGAGACACACAGGCTTCACCATCACTGCACACCATTTCTGCAGGTCAAACATCTCTTTTCCAAGTCACCCACTTGTCACCCAGCAGCTTTGCTTGCTGATTTGCTCCCCAGCCCGAGAAATGCACACTGGAGATGCTAAGGGACATTCCTGGAAGGCTGGAGGTGCTGACCTGGCTGCAGAGCAGGGGCTGGCAGGAAGCTGTGGAGCACTGAGCTGCACCATCCCTGCAGACACATCTGGAGCAGCGACCCAGGCTCCAGCCCTCGCCGTCCCGGAACACGCGGCCATCGAAGGAGCAAGGCTCTAAGGGACAGGAAAACAAGGGAAGGTTTCTTTTCCAATGCCCTTTAATCTCTTTCTGATCAAAACACAGCTTTTGTGCATCTCAGAATTCAAAACTGCAGTTTCTGAAAAGAAGCAGCTTTGGAACTTGCAGTCCAAGTGCATAGGAAATACCTGAGGTATTTTTCCCAATTTTAATCTAATTTTAATAAATGAGGACATCTTAGGCACATCTGCTCAGTGCTTAGAGCTTGTCCCCACCTCTTGGCCCATGGGTAAAGCTATTAAAAATATAAATTTGGCAGCAGGACAGAAAGGGAATTACGAGACATGCTTGGCTGCAGTCTTCCCAACAAAAGTGAAGCAGAAAAGAAAAGCTTTCCAGATTTGGGGCTCAGACCAAAGGAACCAGACAGTACTCACCACCAGGGCCCACACAGGTGGGACAGCAGGAGCCCTGGGCAGTGTCCTGCAGCTCCCCTTGAGCACAGGTGAGGGCTGGGCAGGTCCTGGGGCTGCAGGTCACCTTCCCGTGGGCACAGGAGCAGTGCACACATCCCGAGCTGGCCCACTGCGTGCCGTGCTGCACACAACACAACCAAGGGCACTGTGAGGCTGGAAAGGAGCCTTGGCCCTTTTCAGCCTCCTCCTCTCTCAAGGGTGAGACTTGGCACTGATAAAAAGTGGCTTTCTGGCCATGTGACAGTGATTGTAGGTACAAATATGTCCATATCCTTCTTGTAGGGATGCCTACCCAAGAACAGGCTCAAAAAGAGCCAAAAGACAAAAGCACCAGACAATGCAGAAACAGCACAAGCAGAAATATAATGCATTATGATAAAACATAGTACCAGCAAATCACACACAAGAAGAGGATGGGATGGGTGTGCTACCCCTCCTGCTCCAGCTTTTGTTTAGTTTTTACCAGCTTCATGCTGGCCATGTCTCATGGTGGAGAAGAGCAGAGTACATGTGCAAAAGTGTCTGGGCATTTTAGCACATTTCTTGAGATTTGGGCCTGACTTGCCTCTTGTCAAACAGAAAAGTCTCTAAGAGACCACACATAGGACTTGAGTTTGCTATTAAGCCATTTTTCCACATTTGCCACTTGCCTGACATGATTCATTAACTACTACCCATGAATCTTGATTTTTTTCTTATCTCCAGACACTTACTCTGATTGTTTTGGCCTTTCAGCCCCCCTAGGTGCAAGCACATCCCAGAACCTGCTTCTTGAATAATTCAGGATTACAGAATACAGCACCCAGGTCGCAGAGCAGCAATCAATCTGTGGCAGCAGAGATGGCTGCTGAGAGAAAAGCCTCCTCTGAGCACAGCTAATATGTCAAGTTCACTGTGCTTTGCTCCCCTTCTGATGTTCCTGCACTGTCTCAGTCATCCACAGAATCAGCAAAGGGAAGGAGCAAGGGGGGAAATTTCTCCCATTAAGCCATGCAGGACACACAATTGCTCAGTGACACATTCACTTTCTGCAACCAAACTCCTGTTAAATTCCACTGTCTGACAGGATATAAATGCAATGATCTGTCCTTCCCCTGCACACCAGCTCAGCATCCTCCAGTGGCTGAAACAAACAGTTAAAAGCAGGTAAGGATTGTCCCTGCTGAGGAATTGGACAGAGCACTCACGCTGTGGATCTGTCCTTCATGCTGGCAAAATCCTTCAGCTCGGGAGGCACACCCAGGGCAGCACTTGTTGGGGGCTATTTGAAGCACTTCTCCCTAAAAAAAATAAAAACAGGATTCCAATAAACAGCTGACATCAAACAGGGACTTTAAAATGAAAGTGAAGCCATGAGGTCTTGCTGGACCTGGTGCTCTGAGTTCAGAAAGGAAAGGTGTGAAGTGAAATACAGAACACTGCTACACCACCATGAGAGGTGGCACAGCACTTTGTGTATTTGACATTTTATCCTCAAAATAACAGCAGATTTTACACCCCCAAGAGTACAGCTGGGAATTCTTCAGCTGAACCAGTTTTCAAAGAATGGAAACACTTGTTCAAGACAAAACTCAAGATTCTTCACTGAATGGCCACTGAGAAACAGGGGACAGATGTCGCTGAAACAAGATCAGCAATATTTGCATAAACCCCATAATGAGTAAAAAAGAAATAAACTATGGAGAGGGATGGTAATTTCTGACCTTGCTTTTCTGTTGGTGGTTTAGTCTTGAAGCATGAAAGGATTTTTTTCTTCTGAGATCCTTGGTGATCCTTTTCAATGTTTAAATAAGATGTTTTTGGAACACTTCAACATCTTGTCTTGAAGACTGCCCATGTCAAGGAATCATAGATTCATTTCACACTATAAACCTATTTCCTTTTCTGAGCTTTAAAGCTGTCACCTTTTCATTTATCTCATTTTTACCATTTTATCTAGTGCACTCATTATTAGGTGTGCTATGGCAGCACTTGATTTCCCTCCTCTTTAGCACAAAAACTCCTACTAGCTTTAATCAATACACAGCAAAGATAACGGGGGAAACCAGTAAGAATCAAAATTATTTCCTCATTAGTGCTGTCATATTGGGAAACATTTTAACCTGCCTCACAAAGCCATATAATTACACTGACAGCCTCTTTAAAACACTCATTTTCACTGCTATTTGTGCACTCCACCCCAGCAATCCAGATGTTAATGCAAGACCAATTCCATGGCCAATTAATGAAGACCCAGACAAAGAGGAGCAGGAGACAACGAAGGCTCAGCAACCATCACGAGGAAGAAGAAGCAGGAGGACAGACAATCTCAGCTCTGTTGTTGCTCAGCAGAGTGGAAAGTGCCCATCTGCACCTTCCAGGGAGCCCAGCCCCACCTCCAAAGGAAGGGGGACTGGAAGCTGCGCTCATGCTGGGAGGTTGGAGCCCAGCTCAGGGGCTTCCTTTGGGATCAAACCCAGCCTCTGGGAAGGGGACAAAGGCTTCACACACCACTGTTCTCACTCCAAGGAGCGCTGCAAGGACACAGAGCCTGTGCCTGGCTCTGGGCAGCCACAGGCACTCACCCCTTACCTTCTGGAAGTCACACTGAGGGGCTCTGCAGGCTGTGGGCTCACAGGTGACAATGCTGTTCTGGCATCGGCAGTCTTGGCAAGAATCCGGCTTCCAGAGCGTGTTATTCTGCAAATAAAGCTGGGAATGAGACTGTGTCCTGTTTGAACAACATGTCTCAAACAGCTCCACAGAGACACAGCAACAGAGCCCCCTCCCTCCCTCCCACACACTTATCAGGCCCAGCATTGGCACTTTTCACTCAACAGTTTCCAACAGCAGCTGAAAGACGAGGCCACGCATGGCCAATAATCAGCTCCAACAGCAGGAGAATCCAACCTCCAGGAAACCCAGGTGAGCAGAACACCTCTGGAAAACTTCCCTGGCATCAGGCTCAGGCTGCCCACACTGCAGGGTGATCCCAGGCAGCAGAGGTGGCTTGGAGGCAAATCCACTGCTGGCTTTACCTGGGCACGTTTATCCCAAATCACCACCAAGGAGACTGTGGCCAAGCAGGGAGTGGGACACAGCTGGAAACAGCTGTCAGCACTGCTCCATCAGTGCACCCAAGTGGAACACCCACAGCTAATTCACCAGGGTTTGCACCACCCATGCCTGACCCTTTCCATTCCCTCCACGCTGAGGTCAGGATCCCACGCTGCCTCCACAAGAGGAGGATCGGTTTCTCACCCCAAACACTGTTTGCAGCTGGACAATCCCTGTCCCTGTTGTGTAACAAACACTGGGCTAAGCTGACACCACACAGGGTGTTTTCCTGGGGAGGATGGACAGCTCCTATCCCAGCCAGAGAGGCTCATTTTTAAGGGGTTTGCAAGGAGACCAGACCTTGCTGCTCATTTACACCATGCAGTGATTTACTTCAATTTACTCACAGTACAAAGCAGGATTTAGGCAAATTAAGCTAGGGAGGATGATTAACAGCTGACTGCCAGGAGCACATTTACAGCTAGCTCCTAAAACTGTTAAGCATAATGATAAAACACTGAAATGTGCCTTAAAGGCCCATTAGGCTGCTTAATGAGAGAAAAAATATCCTGAAAAACCAGGTCATTCGCTCGGGCACTTCTGTGGGGTGCTGGATCAAAAGTGGCAACCTGTAAATAGTGGGACAGTCAAAAATACTGAAAAAAAAAAAAAAATCATCCTTGTGTCTCTCCCCTGCTTTCCAGAAGCATTTCTCCCACATCAAACCGTGCTCCTCTCTGTGGCAAATGTCATCTACAGGTTGCAAACACTCCAACAGCACCAGAAATTCAGGGAGATTCTCTGATAATGGAATACCAGTGCCAATGCTGACCTTAGAAGGTGCCCAGCCCCTCAGGCAAGGCAAAGAGGGATGGAAATTCCTGCTCAGGAAGACAGCTGGCTGCAGAACAGCAACCCTCACATCATCCCTGCCAGCAGATTTATGGTGCAGTTAGAGAAGAAATGAAGGTTAAGTGATGTGTGTGCCAAGCTTCAGCTAACACACACATCCCTCTGGCTCCAGCAGAGCTCTGGGTTTGAAAGCTGGCAGCTCCCTGCAGGGAAACCAGCCACAGTAACCAGGAGTGGGGAGGAGGGAGGGGGCAGACTTAGTGCCCCATCTCTGGGTTCTCCTAAACCTTCACCTCTGACCACTCATGCTTATTAAAATTTTAAAAAATGGAATAATAACCACAGCACAAGGTCAGCACAGAGCCACCCTTACTCACATTTTGATTAAATGCTCAGGTTTGTGGTAAGAAAATTCCTCCTTGCTCTTCTTCCTCCCCTGGCTTCTATCACAGCCCAAGCAGGCTGGCTCCTGTGTGTGGACTCAAATCAGCTGCTTCTAAATTCCTTCTGCCAGGTACAGGATCAAAACTGACACTTCTCTGCAGAGTTTTAAAAAATTCATTACCTAGTTAATAGTCAGGAAATTACCACCTGATTTGTTGGGACATGAGAGACTTCCAAGCACTTCACAGGTCTCAGTGTCCAGCTCTTTGGACAGCTCAGCATTTAGCTGAAGATTCCTGGAAGTGCAGTTTGGAAAGTCTGGATCCCACCTACCTGTCCTGTTGTGAGGCTTTGTCAGTGCTCACCCAGCAGGAACAAAGTCACTTCAAAGCTCCCAGGAAAAACAGTTCTAAACATAAAGCAAGACTTTCCAGAAGACACTGAAAGAACTGCTGGAAATCTGCCTGGTGTCTTCTCCAAGGCTCTGCACCTCAGTGGACAAATTATCTGCTGCAATCTAAGTGCTGGATTCCAATCCTGTTGAGAGTGACAACTTAAGGGGCTTTTTCCTTACAAGTACTAATATAATTAACAGTATAAATAATGAAATACCACGCAGAGAGTGCTTTGAAGACAGCAAACACTCCTTAAACGCCAAGTAGTGCCATTATAATTTATTAATTCCCTGGATTTGCCTACATCAAAAGAAGAAATGATACCTAATTCAACTGAATTTTAAAACACCATGCTGCAAGAAGAGATACATCTACATTACTTGGGCCAGTCTGAAGAACAGGGGCCAAAAGGACAAGAAATGCTCACAAACCTTTCGAGCCTGGAGACCCAGACCAAGACAAAAGGAGAAAAAACTGGAGCACAGTGTGAGCATGGGATGGGTTTAGATGGGATGAGGATTTAGAAAAAGAGAAAAGAAGGAGGCAAGAACACAACAAGCAGTAAAAGCAAAGAAAAAGCTGAAGAGACAAAGAGCAGATATGGGAGCCCAGAGCAGCTGTGAGTGTTCCTGGCTTGCTGCTGTCACCCTGTCACATCAACCAGAGCACAGAAAGACCTGAATCTCCTGGACCACTGCTCTGTCAACTGCCTATCAGAACTTCACACAGCTGCACCTGTCCCTCTTCTGCCTCAGAAAAAAAACCAAAAAACCAAACCCACCCAACAAATCAAAAAGAACCAGTCTGCAATTAATCTATTAATATGTGAAAAGCCTCAGTAATTTAATCAGGTGCCACTCAGCACAGCAGATAACAGCCTGTGTGCTATTCTGGTGCAGCAACAGGGGAAATAAGAAGCACACAACAGCTGGTTTGTGTCCCCTTTGCAGCTCTGATGGCTTCCTGGAAATATCCAGGCCATGCCTAGAATGTCACTGCATGCTGGGGTGTCCCCTGCAGCACGCAGGACTGTCACTGGGGTGGTGGCATTGCTGCATTGCTGAGCAGGGTGAAGCCAGCAGAGCTCAGCTGCAGCCTTGGGGTTGAGCTGCAGATTTGGGGTGTCACACCAGAAACCAGGGGGGTGTTGCTTATCTTGTACCCCACTAATCACCTGCTGATGATGAGGGGTCTGGAACACCTCTCTCATGACAGTTGCCAGGAAAGAGCCCAAATGAACCAAATGCACTGAGAAAAGAAGACAGAAGGAGTAAAATCATGGTTTCAACCCATCAGTTCCAACCAGGATTTAAAGCAGCACACAGAGAGATCTTTGCTCAGATTAACAGGTCAATATTTTGGGAGCAGCACTGGGTTTTAGTGACAAACCAGAAGACATGAACTTTTAGAAAAGAGATGTATTTTGGTTTGTCACTATAGGATTCACCCAAAGCAACTTGTAGCCTCTTTGTAAACTTTATTCTCACATTAAATCCATCTAGAAATGGACATGGTGAATGACTGACAGCAAAAACAATTACTATTTTCTCCCATTTCCATGCCCAGCTGCATGTTTTGATGAACCACACACACCAGAAACACAATAATTTTGGGGTCCTCCTGCTGGTTTTTCTCCCCTTTGCCCAAGTAGTTTCCTAACCTGCCAACTGGCAAATTTCAAACATGACTTCTGGATGGATATCAAACTGTTAATGGATGTCAGACCTGGAGGGCTTGCTTGAACAGCTGTGGAAGAGTAGGGAGGGAAGGGATTAATTGGATCTAAACTAGATCAGAGCTTTAATGACAGCAGTCATTCCAAGATAATGGCTATTTCTGGAGCAGCAGGGGTGCCCATCTCTGCTGTGGGATGCTCTGATGCAGGTGAGCTGATGGCAGAGACCAAGCAGGTGATGTTCTGCCCCCTTCACATGATGCTGCTCAGCCAAAACTTGAACCTGGCAGAGCCATCAGGACATCAGCAGTCAACAGCAGGTGACAGATGTGCCAAAGGATGAAGTGACACTGCCAGCAGGATGAAGGATTTCAATTTAAAATGCAGGTTATGGTGGGCCAAGTGCTTCCATGTCACCTGCATCTAAGCCAGGGCAGATTGAACAAGACAGACTAAGCTTTTTATCCCATTTCTAACAAAACAACAACAAAAAAACCCCCATCAGGCCATGAAAATCCTTGCAGCTGATTCAGCAGAGAAAGGAAATGTCCTTCAGTAGCAGTCACAGCCCTAAGAAGCTCTGCACCAGGTGAAACATAACTCTAATTCTACTTCTTAAAGGCAAAATCCACTCCAGAGCAATTTTGCAAGCCATCTCAGCAAATACAGATATCTCCAGTTCCAGGCTGGATATTCAGGAAGGATCCTTTCAAAGCAAGGAATTACACCCCTCAAATCCTACTACTCAAATCCCTGTGGGCCCAAGCACAGTCATCTCCCATGCAGCTCCCAGAAAATACAACCCTCTATGTCCTTATCTTCCATCTCAGCTCCCTGTGCTGCAGATTAATAAACTGCTTCTGTCAGAGGTAAAGAGGAGCCCTGCACAGTCGTGAATCCTGGAGAACAAAGGTTTCATTACCGAGCAGAAATGAGGAATGTGGAATAAGGAAATGTGTACACTGTCCTCATGCCCTCCAGCATTTTTCCAGAATTGCTCTGGTTCACTGGGAGCTGTTGAGACTCAACAAGGTGATAATCTCATGTCCAAGACCAAATGGAAATAAGGATAGCAGGAGGTGGGTAACACCTCAGTGCCTGACTCCAAACAGGCTCTCTGCTGCCTTCTGCTACAAATGACTCAATTAATTGACTCTGGCACACAGAAACAAAATCAGGCTTAAAATATCCTGAAAAGGGCAGAGATTATACAAGTATTTGTGTGCTTCAGCACTGTCAAGTGTGATCACATTCACTGGGATCAAGAGGGACAGTAACAGGGAAGGAGGGAAGAAGTTAAGGATTCACTGGGCCACATGTGTTCTAAAAATGATTTTTTTTTACAGTGACAACAAAATCCCACCAACCAACTGAGGAGAACCACAGCTAATTAGCCCTTGCTCTATGAAAGAAGGGTCCAAAAGTTTATCCTGCCCAAGAGCAGTGAGCAGACTGAGGGAGAGGAGGCAACACCTGTGGAATAACACCAGCAGGGAAGCAGAAGGTACAGCAGAGGAAAAAGTCACTCCAGGGCTGGAAAGGGCAGTCAGCCTGATAACAAACACTGCTTCTCAGAGAAGGTGTAAAACAGCTCTGTGAGGCATTTAAAGTCCCTCCCATGAGGCAGATAAAGGATGAACAGAGAAACAGGGTGTGGGTTGGCCTCAGCAGGAAGAGTACACTCCATTAATTAGCATGATTGGCCATCAGTCAGAAATAAATCATATTATCCATTGCTAAGTGGCAGCATTCAACAGGACACAAAGTGCAGAGAGCTCTGAGCTCATGCTCCAACAGTTCATTTTGCTTTCATTATTCACAAGCACTGCATAAAGGTCATGGCAAAAAAAATATTTATTTAAAATTAAAGCCCTGTAATCCTATCTAAAGTATATTTATTTTTTCCATGCATAACACCATGACTCTGTGACCTGATTTCCAATACAGTGCCAGGGAGATGTCAGGAGCTGCTCTGAAAAAAACCATGATCCATACTTGCAGCATCTCTCCAATTTGTTCCCTTTACCCATTTTACAAAATTTGACTGTCCACAGGAGAAGCAAGCTCAGGGACAAAGATTTCCATAACCTCTGCAGCTCCTGCACGTGAATTTTTGTCTCTCACCCCCTTCTCAACACTTAACACAAATAAATAAATCTCAGAATAAATCTGTGATAAAAGCTCGGAACAATTTGCACGGCAAGCCCGTAATGGGGGCTGGAGCAGCAAGGGTAACAGGGAGAAATGCAGAAGCACTTATTTAGACTCCTGAAAACAGACTGGGGGGTTCCTAAATCTCTCCAGTGCTCATCATTTTAAAAAGGGACAGTTTTATACCAAAGCACTTGGCTCCTTCACTGTAGTGATGTCTTAATCTCCAGAAGCTGCTCCATGAAATATTTAGCAGAGGCAAAGCATATGCACGCCTTAAGTTCAGGCTGAAGAAGAAAATGCATCTTCCCTGCACCCTCAGGCAGCAGGAAGGGGCTGGGAATTACAGTAAATAACACCTGAGAACGTGCTCTTGTTACCCATTTTAATTCTTCTCCTTTAATTGCTTGCATGAGTGCTTGGTAATGTGGTTTTCAAAGCACGTCTCTGGCATCAGGACTGAGCCAGAGGAGTAACACAGAGCTGTCCTCACATCCCTCCCCATGCCATGGATATTTGCCAGGCTGAAGATTGCTCACTGACATGGTGGGAGCCAATTCCTGTCAGGCTGCTTCACGCTTGGTTAGAAATAATTGCTGCCTCATTACAAATTTAATCATGACACTGTGATATGGCAGAACTCTTCCTCACAATCTCCCTCTCTTCCTTTGTGAAGATGATATACTTAATTTATTTTTTTTCTTCTCAAAGAAGGAAATCCCACTTTCCAAGATTTTGTTGCTACATGGCTTAAGAAGCATCTCACAATGTTTTAAACTCTGGGTTCCTGCAGGATCCCAAGGTTTTTAGTTTTTCTTCCTCTGCATCTACTTGGAGAAGGTCTCAAAGAGTCCCACACTTGAGGGCTTGCCTGTACCCTGAACGAGTCACAGCTTCCCTGAAGAATGCAGAGATTTAGGACAAGTGGCACAGGAAACACTGCTGGGTCAGGAATGACAAGTCCAGCATGGAGAGGCAGAGGCTCCCCCATAACACAGCTGTAAAATTTGAGATTATTCCACACTCTGCTTTGCCCAGCCTCACTCCCACTGTGCCATGAATGCAGCTGATGCCATCACCAGCCTGGCACCTTCCTGCAGCCACAAAAATCCCACACCAGGGATGAATGGGCCCTCTCTGATTGCAGGGATCAACTCAGTTCTGAGGAACAAGCCCTCAGAGCAAAAGCAGGTTGATCTCCTTTGCTGCACCAGACTGATTTCTAAGAACATAGCAGCAAAGCACAAAGGAACATGGCCAGAATTACAAGTGCTTAGAGCAGCTCCAGTCAGGATCCTGGTTTCAGTAAAGCCATCTCTCCTGAAGATTTTGGTGATGGGAATTCCCAGCAGCAAGGCTTGGTGCTCCCAACACTTTCAGGTGTCTCTCCACCTGTTACTCCCTATGCTTTCAAAACCAGCAGCACGTAAATAAAGCACAAATAAAGAGGGTAGAGGATTTAGAAAAATACTCTGTTTTTTTGGGTTTTTTTTACCCCTCAGCAAAATAAAAAATCGAGCTGGGAGATTTGAGACCACTGAATTAACTTTCTTTCCTGCACTCCTCTGCACTGGCACACTTCCCAGAGGTCTGTGCACTGCAGCATGGATGGATGGTTGGCTTTTCCAAACACCTGCATCCATCATTTGATTTGACCTCCAGAGGCCACATTCTTCCCTGCACCTTTAGTTACTTTTTATCTCAAATAGAAAAAAAGGAAAGTAATGTGGGTCAGCAGAGAGAAGCTGGCAGCCAGGCTCCCTCCCTTCTCCTGCCTGCAGGGAAATAACTGTGACTCCCTGGGTCAGCAGTGCCTGCATCAGCCACAGCTCCTGGACTGCACCAACCCAAAGAGAGCACATCCCAAAAAACAGCCTTCCCCCTGTGCCTGATGATTCCCACTCAGGGCCATGAGGAATGTTGTTTCAGGCTCTGGAAAGAAACTGCCATCATGTGCAGGCATGGCAGGACAGCTCATTTTTCAGGAGCTTGGGAACATGAAGTATTCCAGAGCTCTTTTCTCCAGTGCAGTAAATATTGCACTTTAAATCCATCTGACAGCTGTTGAAGTCCTGCTAGGAATCCAACCTTGAGGTTCTGGGACCTGAGCTACAGCTGTGCCTGTCCCAGCCCTGAAGTGTTCAAACCAGGCTGGAGGAGGCTTGGAGCACCCTGGTCCAGGCAGGGGGCTGGAAATGCCTGAGCTCTAGGGCAGTTATGTAATTTATGACTGCCTCCTGTTTCTAGGAACACACAAAAGCCCTTGCACAAGGAAATGCTGAACAGAGGACGTGCAGGGACAGACAAGTGGGAAGAGGCTGCATTATCACCTTCCAGGACAAGTGTGCTAAAAGAGCAGCCAAACCCAGTGGGAACTGCAGCCATCCAGCATCCTCTCCTCACAACGTGCACCAGAGAGCTTCACACCGAGGGGAGACTCCTCAAAACAAAGAGGAAAGCAAGCCTGCAACTCCTTTTAACAGAGCACACTAAAAATCCTCCAGCTTCCCCTCACCTTCAATGAAAGATGCTACATGAAAGCCTCCAGCTCTCCCTGCAAAAGCAGATTGCTCCAGGGAAATCCCAAATTCCCCAGCCCACACCAGCTCCCACCAGGCTGAGATACTGAGAGAGCCAAGACACACTGTTCTTGGAAAGGAGGATGTACAAAGACAGAAAAAAAATTGCTTAACCCCTTCTTAATCTGCAGGACTTTCTCACCCCGTGATGAGGAAGAGAGAGAGGTGGAATTTCAGAGCCTAGCTCGGAGCCCCCTTGACTTGAAAACAAGCCAACACATGGATTCTTTTCCTCCCCTTCCCTGGATGATTAACCTGGGCACCACTCCCACGTCTGCAGACAGAGCACACCGAGCCTCAAGTGCCCACGAGCTACGTGCACAAGTCCTGTCGTGTCTATCCCACCCTCCCCACTCCTCCATTTGCACTGCAAAAATAGAGCTTTGTAACAAAAGAGAGTTGAGGATTAGCTACCCCACTTGAGCTTTTGTAGCCAGCTTATCCAGACATCATGACAGCTGCCAGAGTAAGGAAAATGTCATCCAGGATGCCAGGAAAAGGATGGGGTCTTTCTCGTGTTGCTCTGAGAGCAAAAAGCAGGAAAACCTGGGGCAGGGGGACAGCAGACAGGTCCCCAGGCTCCTTTCCTTGCTGGACCTCCAAGGAAAGAAAAGGGAGCTGTAATTCCAGTAATCCCCTCCAGCGACATCACCTGCTCAGAACCATCAGCACATGGTTCCCACCACCGCAGGGGATCAGGAAAGATCACAGAGACCATCCAAAACCCAGAGCTGGGAATGTTAATCCAGCCTCCCCTCCCGACCCTGCTCCGTGCACTCAGGGCAGCACACTGAAATCCCCACAGCCAGCACGGGGCTGCTTTGGGAAAACACAGAGTGCCTTCAGAAAATCCATCAGAGTTCTGCCAAAATGCTTGCACTAGGGGGAGGGAAGCATTCCACACATCTTCCTACAATGGCCTTCTCTCCTGTCATTTCTCCTTTCTTCTCCCTGATATTGTTCCATTTCTCAATTACATTCTTAATATTCAGCCCATTTCCCTGCTTGTTTTGGGGGTTGGCTCTGCTAATTGCTCCAACTTTCCAAAACTTCACCACTGTGACAAAAGAAAAATCCAAACGTTGTCATTGTGTTGCCATCTCATCATTCAAATCTCTCCACAATTTTCACATTGCAAAGCCTGCTCATCTTCCAATATTGAAGTTTTTAAACCTTCCCAGAAGGTAAAGAGAGTCTGAAAGGAGATGACATTTTATAGCTGCTTTGAAATACCTCTGAGGCAAAGCAGGGTGAAGTCCTCCAGTGAACCACCTTGTCTCACAAAAACATTTGTTTCCAAGACCTCAAGGTTTGAAGGAAAATCACTTTAGACAATGGACAATTTCTTCATGGACCAGAATGTGAAGCAGAACCCAGCCTGCCAGTTTTGCTGACCCAAAAACCAAGGACTACAAGCAATTATTGCTCTCAGTGAAGAGTCACAGCAGCCAGTGTGACACTAGAAGAAAATCAAAAGCTCACACACCCTTAGGGTTAAGAAATAATATCATATTTTCTCTCCAAAATGTCTCCTGTGGATGCTATGCCCTAATTTTTAGGTGGTCACAAATCCCATCCCAAAAGCTGAGATTTTGATTTGAGCAATGCCAGTGTAATGTAAAACAACCTGAATATTTCAGATGGATGGGGCAGCCAAGTCCCTTCCAGATGTCATTTAAATTTTACAGAGAGGCAGAAGAGAAGTGATTTATGCAAGCTGGAAGTCCTAGGAGGAGCAGCCTGTCACACACAATACTCACACTTTGTCCACTGCTCCAGTGTAACAGCAAATTACACAAATTGCAAGGAAGGGGAGAGCAGGGAACCTCCCAGGGAAGGGGCAGAGAGGCAGAGCTTTCCCTTGTGTTTCAGAAAGCTGTTAATGAATGATGGCCCCTCCTGCCTGGTGACCTTCACAAAACCAGCTGGCAGTGTCAGCTCTACCCCTGCACAGCCCCTAAGTCACACTGGGATACAAGTGTCCCTCCAATGGCAATTCCAGCCCAGGATACAAACCTCAGTGAAACCTTTAGAGGGTGGAGTGATCTTTGATCTCACCAAAGCACTTTGATCAGCCAGCCAGGAGCAGCCAAAACCTGTGGAACCATTATCAGAAAAAACTGAGAGCAAGACTGCAAAAAGGAAGAAGAGAAGGTGCTCCACAGTAAGTGCTTTAAAAGAAACCAGCTGAAGGCAGACAGGTGCCCTTCTGAAGGCCATTTTAGTGTCTGCCACTGGGCAATCCAGAAACAAAGCCATGCTTCCTCACTGCTCAGACACTGCAGTCCAACAAGCTCAGCAGAAGCCCACCCTTCCTCCACTGTTAGACCTTCTCCTTCTGGTGTTCATCCAGGCAAGGTCTCCTCCCTCTGCGTCCGCCTAATGAATCAAAACCAAACCCTGCACTTAACAAAACCCACGTCTGACCTGCATCAAAGCTGTCCCTTGCCCTGCTGTGATTCTCCTGCAGATAAACAACATAAACCAAGTCTCTGCTCTCATTTCATCCTCTCCCCCAGGCAAGTTGAACTCCGGTCCTGCTGAGGATGGGCGCACCAGCAGTGCCCTTGTATAAACATTTGCCTTGTCTCAATTACCCCATCTGTGTGTGCTCAGCACTTCACAGACACATCAGCAAGCACAGGCTTCCTCTCCCTCCTTCTCTCTTTGCCACTTCATACCTGCTCCAACTCAAAGCAACCAACCCTTCTGTTAGAGGATTTAGAGCACAGCTGAAGTGCCTGTGTGCATCTCCAGTGACTCCAGCATTTACAGATGCCTCGAGGAGAAACAAATAAAATAATTATTGTTAATACATGAAAATGCTCTTCTTGGAAAATACCTCAACTCACAGTGATACAGATAAATCCAAAATGGGTGATCACAAACCCAAGGTTTCTTCAGGAATGTTGCTTTTCAAGGCATCTACAGGAAAGTATCTCCTGGGCTTGACAGAGATCTCACACACAAAATAAATACCTTGGTAAATAGAAATGAACTGGTGTTAGCTGTCTCTAATTCCAATTTCCCCTCATTTTAGGTATAATGCATCCAAAAGAGAAATGCAGTGACTGAATTTTTGCAGCTATGAATCTATGAGTCTTTGCTCCCCCTGCCATCCATGTGGACTTCTGGACTGTCAGAACTGAACATGCTTCTTTAAAAACAAAGCAATTAAGACTGCAAGAAGCAGTGTTAGAGAAGGAATGAGAGTTCCCTTTGGCAGAACAGCTTTGGAAGCAAAAGAAGAAGGAATTTTGCAGTATTTTATGACAAATTACAAAAATTGCAGCACTTCCCCTAAGAACATGTGCTGCTCCCACTGATCACAGAGCCTGTGCTGTGTTATCTGATGAAGCCCAAAGGCCAAAATATTTCTCCTCAGCTACATCTAAACCACAAGGAACCAAAAGAAATTCCTCTGAGCACTTACCCCCAGGGCAGTGCAGGGCCAGGCTCCTAGTGCTGGGTTCCTTAAAGGAGACTCAAAAATGCACTTCAAACCCAACACTGATTAATGCCAGCATAAAAGCTGCAATACCTTTGCTGCTTGAAATTTACCTTTATTTAAATTGTACAGCTTCCTGCATCAAAGATACACTGGGCAAGACTGGTTTCTTTTTAAGCCTCCTAAACTGCAAGAGAAAGATGACATTTTCAAAAGTCAGCATTTTCCAAACCAGCTGAGGTAAGTCAAGCTCCTGAGGCTAAATGCATCCATCAAAGTGTTCAGGGCTCCTCTCCAAAAATCCTGTGTTCAGCTGACCATTCACAAAGTCTTGTGGAGCCACCATGGAGCTAAAACAGCAGAGGGAAGAACCAAACCACAGCCTAACTTGAGGCTCCTGATCTTGAAAGGGCTACACAAATCACCTTGAAGGACCTGAACACAGACAAGGATTTAGGAGAGGATGGAGAGACAGCAGGGAAAATAATTTTGAGAGAAAACAGTAATTTAAAAAGCACTCCCTTGGGTATTGGGAGTTTCTTTCTTGATTCTTCAGCCAGGCAAAGGGTGACACAGAGCGTCTGTAGTGACAAATGTCTCATACAACCCCAGCTATCCAAAGCCAAATAAACAACTGAACTAAACAAGCACAAAACTTTTTCACTGGCCACCAAAAGTGCTTACAAGTAGATGCTTGGCTTTTCCTCCTCAGTGAATTCTCCCTGTCTGGAAAAGCTCAGTTAATTGAACTGGCCTTTCAGTTCCTCCCCACATCAATAACTGAGCTGCTAAGGGTGAAATTGCAAGCTGCAGATGAATTAATCCCACTGTGGTCCCTTCAAGCTGATCGCCGGTGCTTCTTCCTCTGCCATTTCCACAGGTCAAAAAGAAACAGCCAAATGCATGTGGTGGCAGAATATCAGGAAGGATTGAACCAAATGCATGTGGTGGCAGAATATCAGGAAGGATTGAGCACATCAGATAAACCAGGATTTGCTGACTAAGAGGAACTCAGCAAGGCATTAGCAGAAAGTTGTTAATTCGAGTTACCGAGGCTTTACCAGATAATAAGTTTTAAAGCTTGTGGTTTAAAATTCTGCCATTAAAGCACAAGAGGTAGAAGAAATTGCTTCAGTGGATTTAGACACTGAGGATTCATTTTTTTAACTTCCTGCAGAGTATTTTTCCTTTTCTACCCTCAGCATCCTATCTCATTTCTCATAGATTACAGCCCTGCTACGGCATTTGTTTAATGAAGTTTACACAACATTAGAGGCACTTGATTTAGCTGCCACAGCCACCATCTGTAATTAATCCTCCCAGGAGCCAGGACACTGCACAGCTTGTTCCTGCAAGCTGGGTTTCTAACGTGGAACGAGCTTATGACCTCCATAATTCCAGCCTCCCATCAGTTTTATGCCATCATAACTCCTGGGCATTCATTTGGCCACTCACCCCAGCCAGTGGAGAACAGGACCCAGGGGGACAGGCTGTAAATCAGCTGGATGTTCCCAGCAGGATTCCTTTCCCTCCTCCCTTGCCCTTTGCCCAGAGCAAGGAATGAAGCAGCACGCAGTGATTTGGCCATTTCTGTGCACACTGCTGTTTTTCAGCAGGAGTTATGTGCAAGCTTTTTAATCCTGGGACAGGAGTGGGCTTTACCTTCCACTCACACAGTGAGTATCAGTGGAGCAAGACAAAATTCCCTCAGCCTCCCCTTTGGTGGGACATGGAAAGATGGGAGATGAACACTCCACCTTCCACAGATTCCACCTCAAAACAGAGCCAGCCTGGTTTGGAATGCAAGGGAGCCAGTGCTGGCTGACTCTGCTGAATAAATGAATTTCTTGACTCTGGTCCAAAAGCTGCAATTTAAGGAAAGTGTAACTTTCAGGAGGAAAAAAAGCCAAGCATGATTTAAAGATTTCTAGTGATACAGAGTAATTCATAGCACACCTCGGGAAACCGTTCCAATGATTTCCAATCTTCACTGTAAAAGTCTACCTAGTTCCTAAGCTGAATTTATCTAGCTTTCATTTTCTAGCTACTCCATTTTCTTATGGGTAGCAGAGGTTTATTTATAATAATTTCTGTTCCCTCTGTAGCATTCTACAAATTACCCTTTAACTTTCCCTTGGAGAACTGGTGCAGACAGAGCTCAAGTCCTTTGTAATGAGGAATCATGACTGTCTTCAGGATCCCCTCCATCCTTGTACATCCCCCCATATCTCACCACAAATGGACAGTGAAAAATCAGATTAATGTTCCTCCAGCCGTGGCAGCAGTGCCAAACACCCAGCTAATGTAACACTCCTGAACTGCAAGCCCCTGATGCTCACAGAGGAATTTTATCACGAGTGTTAACACACCAGGAGCCCCAGAAAGGTTTTACAGAACCATGGAATCCCTCAGGGTGGAAAAGACCTTCAAGATCCTGGAGTCCAACCACTAACCCACATCCCCAGCTGCCATATCCACATGGCTTTTAAACCCCTCCAGGATGGGGACTCCACCACTGCACTGGGCAGCTTGTTTCCATGACTGCCCACTGTTTCACTGAAGGAATTTCCCCTAAAATTCAATGTAAACATCCCCTGGAACAACCTGAGGCCATTTACTCTTGTTCTGCCACTTGCTGCCTCAGAGACTTGTCAGGGACTTGTAGGGACCAGCAAGGTCCTGCCTGAGCCTCCTTTTTTCCAGGATGAGCCCACTCAAACTGTGCTCCTGATCCATTCCCTTCCCTGGATATATTCCAGCCCCTCTGTGCAAACATGCTCAGTGACTCCACACCATAAATCACTGCTCTCCAAAGCAAATCCAGCTTTGTGTTTGGTTTGTCCACAAATCTGGTTGGGACAGACAACGAGGAGCAAGCCCTGAGCTTCTGAACCTCTCCTCATTTGTCTGAGTGAACCCTCTGTGATTTCCTCTCTTTGGGGCTGGGACATGTCCTGCTCTGAGCAAATTGAGGTGGGTACAGATCCAAGACACACCAGAAAAGATTTTTTTCTTTCCCAAATACTTTTCATCTACAACCCCAGCAAAGGTGACAGGCTCATCAGAGCTGGCCTAAATCCTGAAATACAATCAACCACTGTTTAGTTCAGCTTCCAAATTGTGTTTTTTTTCAAGGGTACACACACCTTGCCCAAAGATTGGATACAGGAGGTGCATACCTGCTTTTAACACTTCAAAGGATCAGGATGGGTGCCCCTTGCTGCTCTCCTACAGGACTTGAACTCTGAGTGTGTAAAGTCCACAGGAAAGGCTCTTTCTTTCCCTAGGTCTGTAAAAAATGGATGGAATTGCAAACAGGCTCCTGTAAGCACAGCTATTTAAAAGTACAATGAAAAAGAAAAAAAGTAAGTTGCCTGCAGGAACTTTTATTTATTCATATACATGCTCACATTAAAATGCCAGGAAAAACACTAGGAAAAGGAACTTTCTTATAGAAAATAAAACCCTTGTCACTGATAAAATTTCAAATGTACTCTCTGGGTAAAGGACACCAAAAGATTCCAGCACATAAGCCTCACTGCACTGCTTTCATTTTGAGGTCCCCATATGGACAACACTGTCAATAAAGCAGCACTTGGAACACAAGGAGGCCAAAAGCTCATCAGAAAATCCTCTGTAAGTCTCTATAAAACACTGATTAGGAGAAAGGGGAAATGAGGGAAGGCGAGAGATAAATGCAGTTTTGTTTGGATTCCTAAACCACCATTTTCCAGGTCCTTCAGACACACAGGGATCATCACCTTCCCAGGGACCAAACTGACTGTGCAGAGAGAGAAACAAACCCCAGACAAGGACCTCATTTGACTTCTCAGCAGTCACAGCAACTGCCTTGCCAGGAAACAGAGGCAGGAACACAAAGCACGGCCGGGAGCCGCTCCCAGGGAAGCCAGAGGCAAAGCACTCCAAGTGCCTGGGAAGGCAAGGATAATCCTGTTTGATTGGAGCAAGAGTAACCCTGCTGAAAGTACTGCAGGAACATGCACAGAGCACAAAACACAGCTCTCCCTGTGCAATTCAGCCATGAGAACGTCTCCAGACATGGGCTGTGCCCACACTGAGGACACAGAATGAGGGAAGGGTATTCCAGCAATGCTGCTCCTCACAGAAGTGCTTCATGAGCACAGGAACCACACAGGGAACTGCACCAGGGTGTGTAAAGGCAGCCAAGTGAAGGGAATCTCCCTCCCACCTTTAACACATTCCCCAAAGCCAGCTTCCTCTCCAGACTTCCAGATCCAACGCCAAGCCATTTCTTGGTGCGTGTGTGTAGCCAAAACTTCACGTGGAGGGCCAAGACAAGGCAAGAAAAAAAGGCAGGGCTTGCTGCAAATCCCTTGCCAGGGAAGTGAGAAGGCAAATGCATGCTCTCTGGAAAACACCAAGTGGCAAGGCTGCTGCCAGCCTGCAGCCCTGCTTCACTAAATGAGCTCAGTGGCTGAAGGCTGAGTGCCAGCGCCAGGGTCAAGTGCTCCGCTGGGAAATGCCCGGCTCCACCGACATCAAAGCAGCCCCAGCACTTGGAGCAGCTCAGCAGGGCAGGAATGTGGGCTCCCCAAATAGCAATGTGCTGATGGTGCTTCCATAACATCACCTCCAGTTTCTCTGCGAGCTGGCAAAGCTGCAAACCCCACCTAAATCACTCCAGCAGCACTTCCCAGAGACCGAAAGATGAAGCACGGGAACTGCTCTCCCTGCCAGCACAGGCAGATATTTCTCATTTTTCTGGCCTGCCCTGCTCTGTCACTCCACACAGATGCTGCTGTCAACACCATCTCAGGGAGGTTTCCCAGTAAGAATCCCAACAAATCACAGCTTTGCTGCTTCCACATCGACTGGGTGCAAACTGAAATGTGGCTCTGCTGTTTCAGTGGTTTCCACCACAGAAAAGCACAGCAGTGACACCACAATGATATTAAATATCTAAAGCCTCTAAAATATTAGTGGAAGCATCTAAAGGGGGAAAGGCTCAATTACCAAGGTTATTTTTTCAGAGGTTGCTGCACAAGATGTGATGGATTTAACCAGATGCTCTCATCATTCCTACTGCAGTGCTTGATAAAACAGCATCTATAAATACACCCAAAACCCAATGAATTGCAGAAGCATGAAATGACTTCAGTAAGGTTAGAAACACTCTGGCACCACACAGAATGCACTAAAAATATTGAGTATAGAGACCTCACAGCACCTTTTACAAAGCACTACAGCTGATTTTAACAAGGAGCTCACTCAGGCTGCCAGATGAGGAATTATCATCTCCTCGGTCTGCACATGTGGATTTAGCAGCTATTTGGAGAGGCTAATGAAGGCATCTGCAACAACAGCATGCTGGGGAAAAGATTTGACCTTGAAGATCAGATCAGGTACCTGCAGAACAAAATGCCTGCTCCCAGGCTAGGCTAAAAGGAGGGAAACAACCACATATGAACAAACTGATGCTTCCCTGGGCTGCATTTCAATCCTGCGTTTTCTTCACAAAGCCACGGGCTCCAAAGCATCAAGCACTGCTTGCTGATAACCAGAGAAAGCCCAGCAAAAGTATTTTGCTTAGAGAGCAGCATTCCCAGTTTATTTTTGATTATAATACTTCCTATTTTAATGAGGGAAATCAGCATCACCATAACAATTCAGAAACTGGCTTCATGTCACAAATCAGCCTGGACACACCAGGTGCCCACAGCAGCTCTTCCCATACAGAAATGCCATCCAAGGGGACAACTGGACAACACAGCATGCTGGTCACAGCAGCAAAAGCAGCTGAACTGCACAGCTCCCTCCTGGCCTGCAAAATATCATGGAGGATGCCTTTTCCTAGGGATTTCAAGAGGCTTGCCTCTGATCTCACAGATATTTCTCTGCCCGAAGCGAGAAGGAGAACTGACAGCTTTACATCTTGTGAGCTTAGATCTTCCCCCACAAAATGAGGTCAGAGGAGAAGGAGGGATCTGTGGTAACTCCAGCACACTCCTCTCCAGAGAGTGAAGCCTGAGCACTCTTCCAAAGGCAGCAAATCCTTCAGAAAGCCCCTGGAAAGGATTCTGTGACTAGAGAAACTCTGTGGTGCACAGCAGGAAGCACACAGGGTCGTTAAAGCCTCCTCATCTTCCAAAAGAAACAGCAGGACCAGTGTGGAATTAATTAAGTCTGAACAGGAGAATCAAAGTGTTAGGGGACCAGGCAGAAAAGGAACTCCCAACATTACAGAGGTAAATTAAAATCCATTCTATTTTTGGTGGGCTGATGGGTCTCAGCTATCCTGTCCCATCATAGATACACCTGTTAATCACACACCAATACATAGGATTGCATTAAAGCATCAGGAAATCAAATTATAACATGGGAAAAAAACCCAACAACAAACTGCAAAACACTGCCCTGCAGTCATGGCCAGACTTCAGGAGCTGTGGGATGCACTGCTCTTAGGTAACAGGGCTTAAAGCCTAAACTCTGGGACAAATTCTCCTCAATTTTTAATCAACTCTATCTCAATTGGTTCCATTTTATCTAATTTGAAATCTCACAATGTCTTTGGAAGTAACATATTTGACTTTGTTTTGTCCTGAGGATTTCATTAAAATTGAAACAGGTTTTCATTAAGCTCATTGCTTCATTGTGGGAATTTTTGTTTTAAATAAAACATGGAAAAGAGGCCTAAGAATTACTCTTTATGACATTCAAAGGAAGCACATAACTCATTTTTGGTTTGGAAGATTTCCATTTAACAGCAGATTGAGGCACTTTTAGTGTTCCCTTTCCATAACCACAATGGTCTCACAGTTTCACTGAGAAATTGAGGCAGAAAGGAGTAGAAGCAATTTAAAACCAAACCCAGGTTTTCAAAACGGAACACTTTCAGAATTCTGATTTTCAAAGTAACAACAAAAAATTAACCCACTGGAACAAAAGCACAGCAAGTCACTTCTGCTCTGCAATACTGAGAATTCCTTAGGCACTGGAGAAAATCTTATACAGATGGATCTATAAAACTGCACAAAAATGTGGGAAAAGAAACTGCTAACAAGTTTGCTCATGTTTTCCCCTGAAACCACTTTTCCAGGCTCGATGCATAAAAGGATTTACTGCACCCACTAACTCAGAAGTGGCTCTTGGCATGTCACTAATGACACCTGTGTCTCCACCAGCAGATGTTTTTCAGAATTAAACAGCCAGCCCTGTGTTTCCTCAGGAAACAGAAACAGCCATGAAGCACAGCACCTGATGTGTGGCTTATCAGTCTCCAGCTGGAGACTGAATTAATCCCACATGAGCAAATCTATTTGTGCAGGACAACAGGTGAATTTAGATCTGCATGAAACACATGCAGTGCAGGTTAGGAAACTTTTTTTTTTTTTGGAGTAACGAAACATCTGGTTTAAAATTATTCAAATTAATCCGGGAAGAAGTCATGTTCAGGATTTATCTTTTGGGGGAGGAGGGAGAGGATTTTCCTCACAAACACAGAGCCTGGGACTCTCCTTCAGCTGCAGCACGGCAGCTGGTCACATAAAGAAGCTCTGGCTGCTGAGCTGCCGGGGTTAGTTACAGGATTCATTACAGAATGATTCTGGAGTAGATACAATGATTACAAAATCGAGTCTTTTATCCTAATGGCTCTCCTTAATCTACAGCCCAGCAATAAACCACAGCACAGGAGAAATACAGCCAGGGAAGTGTGCTGCCTGCATGCCCACTGGAAGCTGTTTGCATGTGGCTCCTGGCAGCCCCTCCCCAGGCTGGCAGATCCAAGTGGTGACACAAAAATCAACGCACCCAGCTGGGAAGGAGCTTCACATTTGGGAGTTTTGGTCTTCCTGAACTGGAGAGCTCATGTCTGCTGAAAAGGCACAGGAATATTTATCCTGGACAATGCTGGACAAACTAATTTAATGATAATGGCATTTCTGATGGGGATTATTCAAAGGGAGGGAAAAAAAGGGGAAAAGGAACACAATGAAATCAGCCTAGAGATGAGACATTCCACATGGGACCACTACCAAAATACAGTAGTCCAATTTTGCCTAAGGTTTATGATGGATTAAAACACTAACAATCTATTTCAAAAGCCTGAGGGGACATTCAGTTCCTTTTAACTTCTTCACCCCAGATGTTTTGAGGGTGAAGAACAAGGTCTCAAACACACCCTGGGCTGGCAAAAATGTTCAACATGCCAACAAATTTGGGATCCACTTCGCTCACTTATCTCACAAAATCCTTAAGTTCTTTGGAGGTCACTGAGAAGGTACAGCAAAGTTCTAAAATTTCCCTTATGAATCACTCAGACATTGCAACCCCTCCTCTAAGAGAAAATGGATATGGGAACCCTGGTTTTGAAAGGGTTGAGGAGAGGGAAGGAATGAGGAATAGATGTAGCAAAGGAAAAAGGCATTTTGCACGGTGGGGATTTAAAAATAAAAAGTACACCATGAATTGTAAGGTGTGATTTCCTAAACAGAGCTCCTCACATGCATCCTGAAAGATGGAAGGCACAAGGACCTGGACAACTTCTAAATGCTGGGGAATGGTTGAATTCCTGTCCTGGTGAATGAATCCAGGGGAAAGGCAGCATCTCTGCCAAGGCTCTGGCACACAGCTCCTCTAACTGTGCCATTAAATGTTCATCATCTACTTCAGGCAGCACTGGGGACCAACAAGCTCCCACCCAGGATGCTCACTGGGATGGAAAACGTGCACCAGGGCAGCTCCTGTAAGGACCCTGATCTCCACAGAAAGCTGAGGCCACAGGGCCTCCCCCAACACAGGGAAGATTCAGGATGAGTCTCTGGAACAGAACAGACACTCAGCTCCAAGGAGGAGTCCTTATGGACAGCCCACAGTCTCAGATTGAAACCCAAAAGTTCCACAACTCCCAGAATTCTCTTGTACTTTAGGAATTTCTCCAAGTTTGTGAATTTCTCCTACCCAAAGCAAAGAGGAGCTGTTGTAAAATCCCCTCTTGCCAAAAAGCCCTGCATGTGCCTGACTGTTCAGGAAGGGCACCCCATAATCCAGAAATAGAACCTGTCCCCATCCCTCCCTCTGTCACTGCTGTTTCCAAGGAAAACAAAGGGACACACATGCAGCACACACTTGATTCAAAAATCACTTTTATTTTTCATCCTCAGTTGATCCCAGCTTTCTGGAACCCACAAGATGAGATTTGCTCCATGAGAGGCATTACTGTATTCATAAATCTTAACTGCAAAACATTCCTGTACATCCAGAGGATGTAGCCCCAGGCTGAGTAGTGGTATTTAAATCACATTATTTAAAAACAAAAATATCTTGACTGTTGTAAGATTTAAACAAGCAAACCTTTCAACTGAAATATTCAACTCTGATCTCATTTTTCAGTAGTAATTTCTTATCTTTCTAATGAAATTAAAATGAAGCTCATTTTCCACTGCTAATTTGACACATTCTCTAACCAGAAGTGCTCTGCACTTGCTAACATTTATTTTAAAAGTCACTGAACTTATTCAGAGTAGAAGCTATCTGAAACGTGAGGCTGAAAATTTGGGGGGGGAAAAACCCAGCATTTTTTATTTATTACCTTTCCACTCTCATTTCTGTCCAGCACAAACTACTGATGGAAACAGAAATCTGATTTTAAAAGCATAAAATCAGGATTTCTTTGTAAACTTCTGAAATGGAAACAGGGAAGCAAAATTTTTGGTAGAAGCACAAGTACACCACCATTTACTGTGAATTAAGCTAGGGCTTTTTATTCTGTTCCAAATTTTCAACCCAAAGATTAAAAATATTTTCCTTCCAAAAAATGCTTCTTTAGTGCTTTATGCTGTTAAAACTGAATATTCTGTTTGTGTCTCAGCAAACTTCCACAAGAACCTGCCAGCCCAGAAATCCATCCTTAGGTGCACTACCTGGTGCCACAGAAAATGTCCATGTTGTAGAGGTGACAACATGAAAATGTCCAGGTTTTGAAGGGGACAACATGAAAATGTCCATGTTTTAAAGGGGACAACATGAAAATGTCCAGGTTTTAAAGGGGACAACATGAAAATGTCCTGGATGCTGCTCAGCTGGACTTGTCTAGACTTTTTAGAACTGTGCTGCTGTCTCCTCATGGCCTCGTGTTTTAATCCATCATAAACCTTAGGCAAAATTGGACTACTGTGTTTTGGTAGTGGTCCCATGTGGAATGTCTCATCTCTAGGCTGATTTCATTGTGTTCCTTTTTCCCTTTTTTCCCCCCTTTGAATAATCCCCATCAGAAATGCCATTATCATTAAATTAGTTTGTCCAGCATTGTCCAGGATAAATATTCCTGTGCCTTTTCAGCAAACACGAGCTCTCCAGTTCAGGAAGACCAAAACTCCCAAATGTGAAGCTCCTTCCCAGCTGGGTGTGTTGATTCCCACAGTGCCTGGTGGCCGTGTGTCACAGAGCACAGACCCAGCTCTGCTCCAGGAGAAACAAAACCCCTCACAGCTGCTGCCTGCCCGCCTTGGCTAACAAATCCCTGAGCCAGCCTGCTGTGGGACTGGAAGCAGGTCCAGAAGCATTCCAGAGACACAAAGGAGCTCAGCCACAGCTCAGACACCTCCTTTCAGCCCAGAGTACCAGAGCAAGGAAAAGTCCTTGTCTCTTTTCACCCAGTTACACTGGCTGGGTGAGAATTCCCAACCTCTCCAAGGAGAGAGGTGTGTGTTTTCCAGCACGCTGGAAGCTGACAGAGCTGTGACCTGCACCCCAGTCACAGGGGTGACAAAAACCCTCTCACAAGAAGTTCAAGCTCACCTACCTCAAAGGAGAAGCCGTGGTAGACACAGGCACCTGAGGGACCAAAACAAAAACAAACCAGGTTAGAAGGAGTGAAGGCAGCAGCACACCCTGCAGTGAACCTGCTCTGTCACAACACCAGCACTGCTGCCAAAATCACAGCGAGGAGAGCCAGTGTGAATTCCCACTCCTAAATCCTCCTGCATGGACAACAGCTTTGCTGGCCCTGAGGGAAAGCTCCTCCAAGCCAAGCACACTTCCCAAATTCCACCCCCATAATCACATAAAAGGTGAGGCAGTAAAACCACGAATAAGCTGAGTGACAGCTCTTCCATGGATTTTCTGGGAAATGGTCATTCTTGAGCAACTGCACATTATCTGTCTCACCAAAGCGTGAGGGGAATGTGCAGTCAACAACAACCCAAGAACTCCAAGATGAAAAGCAAAGAGATGCCTCGAGGGACCACCCAGAAAACTCAGAATTTCCTTGTCCAACAGTGGAGTTTCCCGAGAAATGCAGATTAGACAAATCTGTACAGAAAACCTGGGAGCTACACTTCTCAGAAGCAAAAGCTCCTCCTCTGAGCTCAGCTTCAGCTCAGCTGCAAGAGGCTGTGGAGGCACCACCAGGAATTATTTTCTCTTGCCAAGAAGATGAGCCACAGGAGCCCAGCCACACTTCTCTCAAATTCAGCAAATAGCTGTTCTTTTGGCAAGAGAAAATAATTTCAAGGTTCATCATCCAGCTGCACCTCAAAATTCAGTGCAAAACAGAAGGTCATGCATTGATGGAAAGCACGGGGGGCAGGAAAAAATCCCAAAAATTAATATCAGTTACTTATGACCAGCACAACCCATCTGTTTTACCCCTCCAGGGCTGGCTGCCTTTTCTTTTAGCTCGCTGACAGCTATAGTTCCTTAAAATACCAGCGTGCTCATCCCTTTGGGGCCAGAGCAGGGAACTGGGACCATGTAGGACTAAAAAGCAAACTCACAAAGTCTGATCCTTCTTCCCCAAGGAGGGCAAACACTTATCTCCCTCCTTTACAAGTTACCAAGGGATAACAAGACACAGCCCAACTCTGCAGGACTTGGAAAATCCTTTTCTACAAATAAATTTTACTTTTATGCCCAATTATGAGTGAGCCAAAGACACCACACACACTAATTAAGGTTGCTGTGCAACAGTGCCTTGATTTTCCATGCAGCTCCAAGTCCCAGGTGTGATCAACACCTGTTGCAGAGCACACCTGGAAAGCATTCTGCAGATTAAGAAACCCTCAGAGTTATTATCGCTGTGCTTTTTTTGTGGGGGACACCTTGGATGCAGGTTGTTGGTAGTGCAGTTTTTGGTTTGAGAGCTTTTCTTTTCGGTAACAGTGTATAATTCCCCAAATCCACAGCTAGCAGCTGCTCAGCTCGCACACACATCGCTGTTCGAACTGCAGTTATTCACCAAATGAATGTGCCAAACGGGAACCACGGCGGGAGCAGGGCTGGGGGAGAGTGCCGCTACGGAAACCAACACCCTACATCCAAAGGGCAGGCTGGACATCACCCTAAAGCACGAAGGAAACCAAGCCGCACTCGCCAGCTCGCCGCCAACACCGCACAGCCCTGCTGGCCACGGCTCTGTCCGGCACAGCGAGACACAACCCGGTGTCACCGAGCGCTCCCACCAACACATCCAAGCGGGATCCAGCTCCTCACACAGGGACAGCACGGTGCTGCCGGCTCCCCTCACGCTCCCACCAACACATCCAAGCGGGATCCAGCCTCCTGCTCCTCACACAGGGACAGCACGGTGCTGCCGGCTCCCCTCACGCTCCCACCGCCGCATTCCCAGCGCTGCCCGCCCGCGGGGTGCGTGAGGGCTCAGCCCGGCCCGGCCCCTCACGGGCTGCTCGCTGAGGGCTCCCGGAGCTCCGACCCCACTCGCCCCTGTGGGCCAGCACCCCCTCACCTGGGCACGGCCGAGGCTGCCTTCCCCGCCGGCCTGAGGGGATGCCCGCAGCGGGACACGCGTTGCTCCATGCCCGGTTCTTCCCGCCGGGCACGGCTTCGCCCCGGTGCCCCTCACCTCGCCTGAGGAGAAGCCGCCAAAATGGCGGGGGGCGGAGGCGGACCCCCGCCCGGGCCGGGAGCGCCACAGGGCAGCCAGGGAGGCACAGCCGTCCTCAGCCCGCAGCAAGGGGCGGCTCGGAGCCGGCTCTCCCCTCACGGATCCCACCGCCCGCGGGACGGGGACGCGCCCGGCGCGGCCACTCACTCACCTGAGGCGGCATCGGCCGGCGCGGCGCGGAGCAGGAGCGGCAGCAGCAGCAGCAGCAGCGGGGTGGCCCCGGCGGCCCTCGGGTCGCCCATGGCCCTCGGGCGGCAAGCAGCGAGCCTGGAGTGCCCGCCGGGCCCGCGGCAGGTGCCGGGGCAGCGCCTGGGCCCCCGCCCCGCCACCAAAGTTTGCCCGCAGACAAAGGGGCAGCTCCGCGGCGCAGCCCGCCCGCCCCCCGCCCCGCCCCGCCCCGGGCAGCGCCGCGCTGCGCCCTCCTTCCTCCGGCACCGCCAGCCTCTCCTCTCCTCCTCCTCCTCCTCCTCCTGCCGGCACCTTGCGCCGGGGGACGGAGATCCCGAGTTCTCCTCCTTCCCCCCGCGGCTGCCGGGCGGTGGAGCAGCCCCCGGGAATCCCGCAGCCGTGCCGGGATTAGGCAAAGCAAACGTGTTTGTGTTGGGTCTGACCCCGCTGATTTGATCCATCCCGGCGGAGGGGAGCTTCTAATGGGTTGTTTCGGGTGTCAGTTTGGCTTGTAGGATTGTAACAAGAAGTGTCTGTTTCCATGAGTATTTCTTCTTGCCATGGCTGCTGCTTTGCCCTTCCTTTCTAGGGCAAATCCAAGTAAGAGTCAAAAACCCAAACACTAGCAACCACACATCAAGCACTCAAACTAAAAAAAAACAAACAAGAAACAAAAACCAAAAAAGCAACCAAATGCTGAGCAAAGAAATATTTAAAGTATCTTTCAAATAGGGTAGAAATGAAGGGGAAAAAAAAAAAAAAGAAGCCCCAGCTCCTTTCTAACTCCCCAGGTGAAGCTCTGGACAACATCACCCAACTGAAAGAAGCACCAGCAATTAACAACAGGTGGGAATAATAAAAGCCAAGCCCTCAGGGGGTTCAGTAGCTTCAAATCAATGTGTCAAGTCCATTTTTAAATAATTTCTGTTGTTCATTTTCTGCTTTTACAACTTGTTTCCCCAGTCCAGGTACAGCCTCCTCCCTATTTCCCCTACATTTCTTCCCGCTGTTCTGAGAACACTACTCTAAAGATGCTGTTAAAAATCCACACTCAAGACCCATAACTTAAATAATTTTGCAGATTTTCCCATTCCACAATATGAAAGGAGAGCTTTTCCCTCTAGAAAACAGTAATTCCCAGCATTCCTCAAGTTTTGCACTTAGTGCAAAAGGCTCCACATTTTCAGAAATTCAAAGAAATTCAGAAATTCAAAGCTTGGCAAAGTTTTGTCCTTCACATCCTATTTACAACAGAAGCAGCATTTCTGTTCTGGCATTGCACTGTCACCACATATGACCTTAACAGCATCTCCAGTACCTGGAAATTTGGGAATATTGACATTTTCCTCTTGTTTTCAAGTAGTCTTGCAGGAGGTGACACGCTGACAGTTCTCCCTTGGTGTCCTGGTGGGATGGAGCCTCTAGCCACCTGCAGGCTGAGGTACTGGCAGAAATAACTGCTTGGAGAAGAATTATGTTTATTCCTAACACTGTTTTCAGTCAGCATCAAGAGCTTTTCCCTTCTCTGTGTCCTATTTCAGTCAATCCAAGTTTTCCCAGAAGGACAGATTTCTATGGAATTAGCCTCTCCCAGAGTTTGGAGGCAGCCAAGACTAACAGTACTGCAGAACATGTAATCATATTTAATCATTCAGAACACCCATCTGAGCACTAAAAACCTGGTGGCAGCTGTGACACCCCTGCTCCTCTAACTCACAGCACAAACCTCATGACCTCAGTCTGACCCACACAGATTCCAGGTTTTTTGGAGTGCCACAAACTCCCCTACAAGTAGTGCAGTAGTGAGTTCAGAACTACACTGGAAACTTGCTGAGGCCATGAGCTGCTCCTCTTGCCCCCCTGACCTCCACAAGCCCAGATTTACTGTGTCCCCACATTGCTGGGCTTTTCCAAGTGCAGAGTCCTGCAGGAATGTTTGTTACTCCGTGCTTTTATCCTCTGAGAGCACACTCAGCAGTCTGAGAGCTCCTGATTTAAGCTCACCTGAACATTTATGCTTAAGCATCACTTTTTTTTTAAAATCCACCCATCAAAGAAGGCAGGCCTATCTTTTTCCAAAATGGATAGTGAAGTCTTGGAAATAAGCCAAGAACAGAGAAAAGGCAAAGAAATCCATGCAGATGATACTTTTCTACACAGGTAACTCACCTTGAAACTGCTCCTTTTGGGTCACAAACAACACACAACCTTTGGAATACCTCAGAATAATCCTTATATGTGTAATTCCTTAAATAATAAAGATATTCAAGTGCACTGGCATTGATTTTCCCACTTACAAAAAGTCCTAAGTGAGTGTGAAACCTTCCTATCCACACCTAAAGGGAATTTTTTGACCAAAACTCTGAGCAAAGCACCCCACACAACCAAAAATAATCATGTGGCCTGACAGGAATTGGTCACCCTGACTGACAGCAGCCAAATGCTTCAGATGGGAGCTGAAGGAATTTCCATGCAGACAGATCCCAGCAACCTCTTGGGAAAAATAATAGGGATGGAATTAAAGCCACAAACCTTTCCCCATTTGGACCAGCTCCTCCCTGTTGTAAACAGCCAACCTTTTCTGGGAACATCTTGGATTTCGGGGTGCAGCTTTGTGAACGTTTAGCACCAGAGCTCTCCAAAAAAAACCACGCAGGGAGAAATTGCAGCACTTTTCCAGGAGGGAAGGGAGGGAGCGCCACCTCCTGGGAAGAAAGCAGCGAACACCGGCAAAGAGAGCCGGCTCACATTCCAGAAAAGCAGGTGAGGAAAACACAAAGTTCTCCCCTCTCCACTAAACACATCCAGTTCCTCCTCAGAAAAAAACATTTGTCGGGTTCTGACAGCAGGCTGCTGTTTGTCACAACGTTACACCGGATTCATACACAAAATCCACAATTACATTTATTTTTTGTTCTCACAGAGCATGATTTGAATGGCACCAGATCTCCCAGGAAAAGACATCAGGTACTAACAGATTCTTGGACAGGTTTCTGTTGATCCTCATCAGCTGCATTCTCCTCTTCTTTTTCTTCTGCTTTCTCCACCTGAGGTAGGATTCCATCGAGGTCCAGCAGCAAACCTTCACTGGTGGAAGATCTGATAACCAACTTCCTCACAATGGGATCTGGGAAACAAAGGGCACCACCAACCTGGTCACTCCAACTGCTCCCAGCAAACCAAGCAATCCAGCCACTAAAACAACACCACAAGAATCGAGCTCCACACTCCAAATCTACTCACACCAGAAAAGCTAATCCTTGCTAAACTGGGCTGATGTAAATTGATTTAAAATCATTTAAAAAACCCAAAAAAAACAGAACAAAGCAAAACATCCCTTTTCTCTATCTACCTATTATATTTCAAGTCAGACAACCCCTGACAGTTTTTATTTGGGCTTCTCAAGGCACATGTACTTGGTTTTTAATGGTCTGGTCTCTGCAGCTACTGTGAACAGGATCACTGGCAGACATCAAGCAAATATTAACATTAAAAAGTGGGGCTTTAGCTTACACAAAGCTCCTTCCCTAAAATTATTCATTTCCTCTCCAGCTAAGCAGATCCCCCTTACTTAAAGCTGATTTCATTATTCCTTCATAGCTCCTTTTGCCAAGGAATTAAAAAAAAAAATGAAACAAAGAAAGAGCTTTTCCCTTGGAGGAGAAGAAATTTCAGAGAAAGGCAATTCAATGACAATCCAGTATGGAACACCCATCTACCACTTTAGTTTGCTGCAAGCTGAACAATCACAACAAGGAGTCCTTACCAAAACTGGACGGTTTGAAGGTGCAGATATCGTTGATAATTGTTTTCAGATTGGCAATTATGTGCTCAGTAGGCATATCCAGCTGCAAAAGGACAACACCAAGTTAGCTGTGGTGATGCTTGGAGCCCAGATTAATGAATTAATAAGCACACATTAATAAATCAAAGCACTGGTGTTTATGTTTAGATTTCCTTTGTCCGTGCTCCCTGTGAAGGAGTGACAGATCCCATTAACAGCCTTACCCAAATGACTCAGGGAAATGAAGTATTTTATACATGCTGATCTGCTCACTGTTCTCCATGTTTCTGCTCAGGACACAAAATTTAAAAAAAATCAATATATGAACGAGTGGTTTTGTAAAAACCTTAAATCCTTGTGGATGCACTCCTATCTTTGAACACTTCTCTCCAGAGCAGCTGTAAAAAGGCTCAGGTAATTTATTTGTTCCCTTGTCATTTCTTAAATAAGTTTGACTCCTCTATGCACAGAAATAAAGGTAAGGAAGCCCTTGGACTGCCCAGGCACAGCTCAGAGCAGTTAATTACAATTAATAAACTCATTTGTCTCCAACACTGCCAGGCAAAGCTTCTGTTATTTCCTACCCTTTCTGCTTGTGTCACCCTCAGTTAGAGGAAAACTAAACTGCAGGCAGGATTACAAAGACACAAACCAGAAGGAAAATAAAAAAACACAGCTTAGGGCAGAAAAAATAAATAAGCCAAAATCAATGTTTTATTTCAGGTGTAACACAAACAGGTTTTGCTTTCTACTCCAGTGTAGAACTATAGTTACCAAAATTAGAAGTCTTTAATTATTTGGTTACACCAAAGACTTTTTGACTCTTCTGTGCATATTGACCATGGATTTACAAACCCATAGTTTATTTACTTACCAAAAAAAAAAAAGAAAAAAAAAAGAAGTTTAAAACCATCTGAAGATGCTGCACAACAAAGAATTCTATTAGTTACAGAAAATAGTCCAAAGTTTTGAGGAACAGATAAAAAACACATTTTTCCCCTCTTTGAATACTACAGCTCTGCTCAGGAGAGAAAATTTAGGAGCTCTCTACACAACTTACTCTGGCTATTCTTGTCTTGATTATATTCTCATCCTCTACTGCATACTCATGGCATTCTTTGAAGAACTGCAGCATTTTGGGAATGTCACTGCCCAGGGAATCTATCAAAAAAAGAAAAAAAAAGCAAAGAAGTTGTCTGAGTAATGCTCATTAGCACAGATAGGTGTGGCATCAGTGAAGAGATAATTCAGTCTGTTAATTAAGGCAAGTGAATGCCAAAGGGCAAAAGTTTGGAGGTTTTGAAACTTCCAAAATGCAGTTTCACAGACAAGACAATGGTGTCCTCACTGAGATTATAAAAATAGATTCCATGTTCCCTCCTTCCCCATTCATCAGGGTTAATAAGCAGAAGGGCAGCTAAAAGGGAAATTGATCTGGGTTGTAATCCCAGATTTGCCTGTTGCAGGAAAAAACGGATTCCTAAAGTTACTTTTACCCAAGACAAGTGGTGCAGCCCCCTACAGCCTCACACAGAATGTAACCACCCATCCTCATCAGAAAACATTGCAGGGCAGCCCCAGGGCTCCATCCCTTCCAGGAATCTGTACCAGCTGTAACAGGGAGCTGCTGCTTACTTCTCCTGGTGGTGGGGTACTTCCTTTTCAGTTTGTTCCTCAGGGGAATTAACTTGGGCATGATGGCAGGGACAGCCACGTAGAAATCAGCCTGGATTTCATCCTCCAAGATCTGCAACAAACACAACCCAAGAGATTTCCTTTCAGCTCACCTGTAAAGCATGGAAACCCATCTCTCACCCTTCAGCCTGGCTGCTGCCTCACAGCTGGAGCTCACTGGACATCAGGCTGCTTCCCCTACCCATGCCCCACCCCTGTTTGAAGTAGGGGATTTATGTAACTCTTTAATAAAAACATGTACCCATTTGATTAGTTCAACTCCTCCCACGATGGCAGCTCCGTGCTCTCGAGCCACTTCAGCTTCTTGCTCATTCTGTTGAGAGAAAAAAGAAATTATAAACAGCTGGACTACCAATTAGACAACTGGTCTGCTGTCAACCAAGCTCAGGGAGAGAATTTCAAACAATTATGTCCAAAGATTAATTCAGTAAACCCAGGGCAGCTCTCTGGGATCAGCTCACACAGACAGAATGATTAATGGGCAAAGGACAGCTGCACGAGTGTGCTGGACACAAAAACCCCCATGAAAATGAAGGAATCCTGGCTCACCCACCTCTGTGAACACCAAAACCTTGTTCACCTCATCCGAAAAGCGATGGGGAAGAGTCACATTGCTGGAAAAGGGATCCACTTTTTTCTGCCAAGTGAATAAAAAAAATTAAAATAAACAAGAAGAAATTATGACTTGAGGGTAAATTACACAATCACAGGGAACTGGAGTGCCCTAAATATGAAAAAAAAATAAAAAGCCAAGGAGGTGAGGGACTGCAGCCTGTGAAGTGCCAGAACTCCCACACCCTCTGCCAGCCCACCTTCTTCTGCAGTGCCATATCCAGGAACACGTTGATGTACACAAACTGCTTGGGGTGGGTGAAGTCCAGCTCCTGGAACCTCTTGAGCATGCCCACGGCCTGCTCCAGCTGGTAGCAGGGTCTCCTGTAGAGCCACGTCAGGTACACATCGTCCACGGGCTTGCTCATCAGCGGCCGCCGCCGAGGGGGGGGCTTCTCCTTCTCCTTCTCCTGCCTGCTCCTCCTGGCATCTTTCTTGGCAGCTCTAACACCAAAAAACCCCAAACACGTTGGGAGGTTGGCATATCTGATGATCACAGCAGTCTGACCTCATTAAAAAAAGGTTTTCTAGTCCCTTTCCTGTGGCATTTTGCATTCAGTTAAACATTCTCCTCCCTATTTTCACAGAGTCTCCAGGCAACAAAAAGAATGTTAAAATAATAACTGGACACTCCATTCCTCTATAAGCAGGGCAAGAGTCTGCAGCACCTGAGAACACTTCACTCTCCTGTACACAGAGGTCGCTTTTGCTTCTCCCAGCCATGCTGTGTTATTACAGAGACGACAAATTAAACAACAAAAAGCCAAATAAAGGACAGGAAGGGTTTGACACCGATTCCAGGAGCTCAGCAGCTTTCATGCTGACAGGTAACCCTGCTACACCCCGCAAAAGCACAGCGTGACGCTTTCCCTGTGCCAATATCACAGAAAACACTCCCTGGGAGCCCAGGCAGTTCTCCGGGAACTGCTGGACCAGCACTGCGGGCACCAAACCCCGCACACAGCCCCCAGCACCACCCGCACGGCTGCCTGGGCATGCCGGACCCGCACTCACTTGGCTGCCGCCGCGTAGGGCCGGGCGCTGGCAGGGCTCACCACGGCGGGGACGGCGAGGCGCTGCTCCAGCCCGGGGAGGATCCACCCGCACCGCGGGGCCAGTGCTGCGGGACAAGAGCAAACACCGCCTCAGACATCGCCTCGGCCTCCCGCACCCTGGCCAGCCCGGACAGGCCCCTCAGGGCCGCCCAGAGCGGCGGGTGGAGGCGGAGAGGCGGCGGCGGGCGCAGCGCCCGCGGGTCCCTCAGCGCGCCCCCCTCACCTCGCCACAGGCAGCGGGCGCTGGGCGCCGCCATTTTGCCGACCCGCCCTGGTGCGCCGCCGGAACCGTTCCGGCGGAGCTCGCTCCCCGAGGCCGAGAAGAAGCGTTCCGGCGGCCAGGGGGCCCGGGTCCTTCAGTGGTGTGCCACCTAGCGCCGTCCCCCCCGCCCGCCAGGCCCGGGCCTGCCGTTCCGCGGGTGCGCGGGTTCCGGCGCCTGCCCGCTGCCCGGGGAGAGGTGACCCATGGCCGGGGGCTGGTTAAAAGCCTCCAGCTCGCTTCCTCACCGGCCTGAGAGGGGCCTCAGGGCAAACCCGGGATTGTTTCTTAGTGCTGCAGGCCAAACTGGTCCCCCTTCCCTGAACCAACATGGCGGCGGCTCCTGAGGGCAGTCAGAACGCGGCCCTCAGACGTGGGGGTGTTTACACCTGTTCAGCCACGTCTGTTCGGGAGAACATTGCCTAATGCTCAGTATTGTCTGCTGCAAGCCACGTGTAATTCCAAAAAGAGATTTCCTGGCTGCCGTCTCACCCCTATTCCCTTGTGGATTGGATGGGATAAGAGATGCTCAATTGACTATGGTGGAGCAGCATCCACTTACAAAGACTTTGTTTAACCATCTCCTGAGCCGTTCAGATCCACACCACAAAATATAATGGTTAAAGGAGGCTTTTATTCTGCACTGTTGTGCTTTGAACTAAAAACATTCCAATGCCGTAGTCTTCCCCAGTCAGTGTGTGTCCAAGAGTTTTTATATCAGGGACGTGTGGCCACGTAAACTTACCCAACAGATCCGCGTCCAAGAATTTGTAAAGCAGACATGGGTGGCTGTGTAAAACAAGCTGTACCAAAATTGTGTCCATCCTACCCAACTCCTCAGTGTCCTGGGGAAGGATATGGATGGGGAGGTGTGAGGCTTTTTACAATCCCTTGCTCCATCGCTGAGGCACTTCCCACTCTCTGGCCATCAATGAACTTTTTGGGTCCAGCATGAACTCAGGCAGCTAAAATAAAAACAAATTCCAATTAAAAGCCCAGAGCCTGACGTCTTGTCCCTCTCTGTGCTCCCCCGACCACTTGTTGCATCCTCAGACATTTCCTTGGTGCTTTTTTTTTTTCTTTTTTTTTTCTTTTATTTTTTTCCCAGCACCGTTTTCCCTCAAAGCACCGTCCCCTCAGGTCCGTCCTAGCGGGCCGCCACAGGGATGCTGCTGTGTCTGACGGGCTCTAGCACCGGAGCCACATTTACCTGCAATTCCCTGCTCCACAAGGATCCGCGCCACCGGCACCTGGGCGCCGAACCGAGCCCCATCACCTGGAGCAGGAGACACAAAGGTGCCCGGCACCGAGGAGATGCCCGCACACTCCAACCCCGCATTCCCAGGCGGCCGCCTCCTCCTCCCACCGCAGCGCGCTGACAGCGGGGAAGAAAACCGAGGGAGGGAAAAAAGGAGGGGCAAAGCCGCGGGGTTAACCGGGGCGGGGGTGCTGCCGGGGCCGCTCCGTGAGCGCTGTCACGGCCCCGCGAGTGCCCGCGCTCCCCCCGCCGCGGCCCCGGCACCGCCCGCCGCCGCCTCCCCGCGCCCGCCCCCGTCTCCTCCGCCCTGCGCGCCCCGGCCGCCGCTCCTCCTCCTCCTCCTCTCCTTCCTCCTGCTCCTGCTCCTCGCCGCCGCCGCCGCCGCCGCCGCCGCCCGGGCCCCGCGGCTCCGTCCCCGCTGCCCGCGGGCCGCCGCCCGCATGTCGTGTGCGCCCGCCCCGCCGCGCCGCCGCCGGCCCCGCCGCCCCGCCGCGCCGCATGCAGGTGAGAGCGGGCGGGAGCGGCCCCGCCGCCATGTCGGGCCCCGCCGGCAGCGCCGCGGCCGGGCCGCCAGCGCGGGGCTGCGGGCACGGCCCCCGCCGCGGGGGGATGGCCATCGGCACCCCGGGACGGCCCCGGAGGCCGCGGCGGCCGAAGCCGGGGCTGCCCGAGGGGATGCCGCCGGTGGCGGCCGTGGGGCGAGTCCTGCTCGTGGGGGCAGGTCCGGGCGTGGGGGGAAGATCGGCCGGGGGACGGATCCCGGCCGGGGGCTGAGCCGTGGCCGCGGGGCACATCCCGGCCGTGGGGTGAACCCGGGCCGTGAGGTGAGCCTCGGCCGTGGGACAGATCCCGTGGATGAACCCCAGCCGAGGGGTGAATCCCTGTCGTGGGGTAAATCCCGGTCGTGGGGCGAATCGCAGGTGTGAGGTGAACCTCAGGCAGCACGGGACTGATCCCTGCCGTGAGGTGCAGCAGGGCTGTAGGGTGACACTCGGCCGTGGGGCCAATCCTGGCCCCAGTCCCCACGCTGGGACCTTGGCCTGGCAGCGTTTGGGATGAAGGTACTTTCGGGTTAGGATGTTCCTGGGAGACGCTGGCCCTGCCGCCTTTTTTTCCCAGCGGTTTCTCCGTGGTCCGCAGCAGTTCCGTAGGAGGAGGATGACAGGAGTGTCACCTGCAATAAAACCTGGGCTGCCAGCCCAGGCAGCGGTGCTTGCAATGAAAGCACACACTTAAACACTGAGTTTTGGTACAGTTTGGGCTCGCCTCTTAAACTGGAGTGCTCCTGGTAAATGTGGTGGAGGGCTCTGTTGCTCCCCAGACACACCACATTTTATCTGACCTTCTGGAAATCTTTAGACCAGTGGGTTTTATCGGGCCCTTTTGGAAACTTTGAATAGGCTGAGTATTTGTTTTGGGGAGGTACAACTTCTCCTGAGTTGCCGTGCTGATAAGGATTTTACACGGCCTTGGTTGAGCGGGGAATTTTTTACAATTAAATCCACATCGGTGCCCTCCCCTCCCTGGGACTCTCCCCCATAAATCAAAGCTAACCTAGAGGGGCAAACACCCACCCACAAGTTGTTCCTGGCGTGTAGACGTGGCTGATCATCAAAGTGATGGTAACGTGTTTATTTTTAAAAAGGAAAAAATAGCACATTATTCCTAACAAGAACCTGACCCAACGCAGGGAATTCCTAGAATCATTGTATCATCCTGTATCCCAGTTTGGAGGGCTCTGGAGCATGGCCTTTCCAAAGACAGCGCTGCCAGTGATTTTATTTCTGTGAAAAATAGGGAAGGTGCTGCTGCCAAGCGTCCCTGTCCCGGCAGGCAGCATCCACGGGCACGGCCACGTGCTGGTGGTGCCTCCCAGCAGATGCAGGCTGGCGGGACACTGAGCTTTGCTTCAGCCTGACCCGAGCTCCCTGACACAGCCCTGCGCCCTCCTCGTGTCCCTGCCCACCGAGGGAGGAATTTCAGAATTTTAGGGAGCCTGATGTTAGGAGCAGATGGACAGCGTGCATTGCTGCCACCTCAGAGCTCTGGAATAATGATCCACATCTCCAACCTGCAGGATCCTGTCGCTTCACCCAAACACAGCTGGTGTGGGAGCTCCAGCCTGGATTAAATCTCCTCCAGAGGTGGCTGAGGGTGCCAAAAGCCCCGTTGCAGTGTGCCTGTTGGGTTTCACAGAACAGAGGAAATTCTGCAGTGCTCTGCTCTCTGCTAAACAAATCCTGTTAAACACTTTCAGTTTTGTTCCCTTCTTACTATTAAAAGCGGGGGCTGCTCCGAGTGCTGAAGTGCAGCACAATTTAATTTATTCCCTTTTATCTCTTCCTACAGGGGCTCCTTCTCATTTAGTTTGTGCATTTAATTGCAGGATAAAACTCAGTGTAAACGGCCCATAGGTGTTCCTGTGCAAAGTTTAGTTTTCTGCCATCCTTGGAAAAAGGCAAAACTTTGCAGAGTTTCCCACCCGAGCTCTGTCCGCGTGTGGTGACGGAGCGTGACCCGTGACTGACAGAGCTGTGCCAGCACCAGTCCCAGCTGCAGGAGCAGTTATCTGCAGAAGTGCACTTTTACTGATAGAGCTTGTTTTCCTTCTCTGGAGGGTGTTTTGCCCTGTCCCAGAGATGGAGCATTTATCTGCCTGCCTGGGAAGGGAAGGGACGGCTGCTCCGGGTGTATCTGCCGTGTGTGGCTCCCCTCTTCCCACCCACAATTTTAGGGGCTCCAGCACGTTTGCAGTGGGAATTCTCTTGTGGATGTAAGTGATGTTGTGGCTGTTTTCTTTCCGCTGGCAGGTGGTTGATAAAACTTCCATTTCATGGGATAAACTGGGATTATTGTGTTGTTTTCCATTAACAGCCGTGGTTTTGCCAAAAGCCAGGCAGGCTTCTGACCAGGTTCAGCTTTCACACCAGTCCTAGGAGAAGTAAGCCAGAAAGTGATCCCAAGGTATGTGTGTGGACTCTATTAGGAGAATGAAAAAGCACCAGTGGAGAAAAATTAATTAATTTCCACACTGAGTAAATCTCTACTTAATTTGAATCGAAACCAGCAAGAATTAAATCTTGGAGTTAGGTGGATCACAGCAACCACTGGCTTTCCTGTTTGAGCCCATGTGCACAAATGTTTCTTTTTTCTCATTAAAACCTTCCCCAAGGTTTGAAGTGATAAAATTTTGCATCATTAACGTGCACAATTTCCAGGCAAACTTTCTTGAACCGCCCCCAAGAAGTTCTGCTTCTATCAGCTGTAATTTGCTGGACACTTTTGGGTTGCCTGGGTTTAAAAGGGGAGATAAATCCAAGCAAGTGCTTACTTTTTACTTGCTTGCTGTTTATTGGAAAGAGGTTTTGGGAGTGCCAAAAGGGCACTCGAGGCACGGGATGTAACCTGATTTGCAGACTACTGAGAAAGCAAAAGTAACAGTGGAGCTTAGTTTTTTTGGGAGCATAAGATGGCATTTGTGAAAACTTAAAAAAAAAAAAAAAGTTGAAATATGTCTTAGGCATATTTAGATTCAGGAGGATTTGCTGTGGATTTAGTGCTTTAGAGCATTAATGCTAAGCCTCTTGTAATATTTTTTTGTCCAGATTCTGTGGTTCTCTTGATGGCAGGCTGTAATCAAGGCTTGGGTGCTTGTTACAGTGGCAGTGTGGTGTAACTTCAGCTTCTGATTAATTCTTTGTGTTCCAGTGATTTGTCTGTGCAGCTTGTAACGATTTTAAAACAACAACAACAACAAAAAAAGGAGGTTTCTTTATCAAGACCCTTAGGTGGTGACAATATTTCTGGAATTGTGCTGCTCTCCTTCCCTGTCTTTTGTACACCTCAGGGCTGTCATCAAACTTCCCACCACAACACCACCCCAAAAAAATCAAACTGAGGTGTCTGGCAGGAAATGGCAAAAAAGAACTCAACATGCACAGGATTTGCTGGGTCCATTTGTGCCTCCAGATGTCAGAGCTGGGTGCAGAGAGCCCCATGGAAGGCCTTTAGCTGAACTTGCTGACTGGCTCTGTTGGCAGCTTAGTGAATTCACAAAAGGGCTACGTGACACTTACCTCCAGTGGCAAGGTACTGGGCCTGACTTGGGTGCTGCTGCGTGAGAGAAAATTCCTCTCTCTGAGTTGAAAATGAGAAAAAAAAAATCCACACTCCCCCCACCAAACAAAAATAAACACCAAACTGAAGTTACTCTAAATAAAAGAGAGCACTGGAAGAAAATCTTCCTGGAATTCTGTTTAGAAGAACAACTTTTGCAGCCACCACCAGAAAGCAATTTGACAGGTGGTCATGGAAAACAGAACTAAAGAGAGAAAGAAATGCTCTGTGCTGTTCTACATGAAATACATTTTACCCCTTTGAGGGGCAGATGTCAAACCAGCACTTGGATGGACAAAAAGTCAGTGAGCACAGGGATTTTGGGAGCTGCACCCAGAGCAGGGAAGAGAAGAGAAGCCCAGTGAGGTGCTGGGTGCTGCACACGAGTAATTTACCTGCAGTAATTGAAGCTGAGTGTGCAGACACAGGGTGTGTGTGCTCACCCCTGCTCTGGCATTTCCTGATGGCACTCATCATGCTGTTTATAACTGCACAGCCCTGTTCATGCTCAGCACTCACCTGTGTCTGGTGTGTTGCCTTCCCATTCTGCTTGCCTGGGGAGGAGCTTGGTGCTTTTTCTGAGAAGGACAGAAAAAATGTGAATAAAAGGGCTGTGGGACTCCAAATGCAGATTTGCAGGATGTGAAGGCTGGGGTGTAAGTGCACATTCTAAATTAAAATTACAATGTTAGCAGGAGTTCAGTTGTGGGTTCCCCCCACCTGCAGCTGGAGGGTTGGGAAATTTCAGACATGAAGAGACAAATCCTTCAGAACACCCTGCCACCATCCCTGTTGATGTGAATCTGGATTATTCCTTACCCTAAACAAAGCATAAAGGGAAACCTCTTGTGCCCTCAGCCAGGAGCAGCAGGAATTTTTCTGGCTGGGAAACTACTGGAGGCAGCTCTTTTTCCATGGGCCTTTCCCAAGTTTTGCACCCACCTGTACTTTCCAGAGGGAATGCAAAGCACAGCTCCTGCTGAGTGTCCTTGATGCTGGCCACCAATCCTTCCACAATTACCTCTGCAAATCAACAGCTCCCTGCACTGCTGCTCCAAGGGCCTGCAAGGGAAAACCCAGTTAAACACCTTACATGGTTTTTTTAAAGGCAGGAAAAGTTCCTGAGCTGCAGGAGAGGGAGCAATGTTTAACCTTGTGTTGCTTTGGTGTCAAACACCTTTTATTTTGAAGCTCATCAGATTCCAGGAGTACAAAGAAAAGTACAAAACCCAGCAGCTTTTGGTCAAGCTGTTAATAATAATCAGGATTTGTGGATGGTGTTCAAGTTTGCTGTTTACCCTTTAGGGCAGCTGAATGAATTGCTCGGGTGGTTTTCCCCTTGCTTTTCAGGAATGCTTCCATCTGAGTGAACATCTTTGTGCCTTCTAATCACAAATTAGTTTTGCTTTTTTTTTTTTTTTTTTCCTTCCTAAGAAATCAATCTAAAGGCCCTTTCAAAAGGCTCTGGATTTAAGCACCATCTAAAGAGAGTGCTGAAGGCCTCCTTCTGCAGATTTGTAGCTCTTTTTTTAGCCATAGGATACTCCCAGGAAAACTGAGAAAGGGGGAAAGCAGAAAACTTACTTTTTATGCTTTGCTGAGAATCACCATCCTGTGTGAGATCACAAGGGGGGTGTAGGTCACCCCAAAAAATGTCCTTTATCCTGAGTCAGCCTCGACATGTGGAGAATATCCTTTGCTCTTCCTGCTTCCCCTACAGCTTAAAATTCAATTTCTGCTTATTGTATGACATTAATTTACAGCTGGCCCTGGCAGTGGGAAGGAGCTAGCACAGGATGAACGGCTGCCCAGCCAAAATTTCCACTTGTGAACGCCTTTCCTCTAATCTCTTTTTGTTCTGGAAGGTTAAGAAAGCAAAAGGAAAGCAGGGCCAGATGACTTCTCACATACCAGAGCAGTCCCAGGTGCCAGGAAGAGCAGGGCTCACGTTTTTGCCTCCATCCAAGTCACATCTTGCACTGGGAGCAGGTCAGTGTCCAGGGATGTGTTTGTACCTGTGCAAAGAGCCTCTTCCTCCTCCTTAGTCTGAAGCAAAAGACTGGCAAGGAGTGGAGTGCATCAGAGGAGCTAGGAATGGCTGGAGTGGATGAGAGAAGCACATCTATTAAGTATTTTGAGAGCTGAGGTTTGAGAAGAGGCCTGTGCTAAGTGCAAGGTGTTTTTGTACCTGCTCTAGGAACCCCCAGGTGCTTCCTGTGCAGGTAGAGGGGGAATAATTCAGTTTTAAGTCACTGGCCATTTGTGTCATGGCAGCTGCAGGTGTGAACAAAACAACCCTGGATGTGTGGAGATGAGTATAACTCACAGGTATTTTCTGCTTGGAAAATTACCTGGTTGAAAACCTCAGGCTGTCAACAAAGCTCCAGCATTCCTGAATCCATACCTGTCTCTTGCCCCTACCCAGTGTCTCTGCTCTTCCTTTACTCTCCATTTCTGTACAGCAGGAGAGGTAGCACCAAGGGTTTGGGTTGTATTTGTCTTCTTTAACTTCCTTTCAGAGAGCTCTGTAATTAACCTCCCACCTGCCAGTACGTTAAGAAATACCAGAAAACCAATCTGTTTGAAAAACTGCAGCAGAACTTGCCAAAGGTATTCCCTGGCTCAGGTGAAATCCCTGCAGAGGAACCCACACAAGTTCAGCCTCTCTTGTGGAGCAGGGTGCCCAGGGAAGCTGTGGATCCCTGGAAGTGCCCAAGGCCAGGTTGGACAGGGTTGGAGCAGCCTGGGATAGTGGAAGGTGTCTCTGCCCATGGCAGGGGTAGAACTGAGTGGCTTTAAGGTCCCTTCCACCCCAAACCAGTCTGGGATTCTGTTTGGAAGTTTAAGTATGGTGTGAATGCTCATGGGAAAGACTGGGATAATCAAATACAGAAGCAGCTGAACTATCTTTCAATATTCAAATAATACGCTTTGCTCAGGCTATTATGCAAACTTTTCTTCTTCTGAGATTAAAATGCAAAGTACATTTAAACACACCCTCTGGAGAGCAGGGTTTATTCCTATAAACTGGGGGGGGTTAACAGAACCCTTCTCTCTCCTCCTGAGCACACAAGCCCAGCTACTTGGAGCTCCAGTGCAGCATCCTGTGGCCTGTTCAGACTGAAAAGGCTCATTTATTGTGCCAGTGATTGCAAAACAGTTTCCACTATCGGTGTGTGGTTTTTCCTTTGGCCTTTTTTCCTTTTTCTCCTCCTTTCTTTTTAAGATCTTGAGCTTTGACTCATCCAAACTTACCTGTGGTTGAACAAGGCAAGCCTTGTAACTCTAGAGCTGTTTGAATGAAGTTTTACAGTGGCAGATTTCTGTGGATTGTAGAGGGAGAGTAACTGAAGTGTTGCTAGGCTTGGCTTATTCTGTGCAAGTGCTGGCAGTCTCTCACTGAAAAGGGAAGATTTCCAGCCACTATGGCCATGGAAATAATCTCATTGCTTTTCTCCTAGCACAAACTTTGCTTTGAAGGATGAAAGGGTATTGATGATTCCAGCTGTATCTGAAGGTTGGCTCGTTGAGAAGAGCTCTCCTGAGTTCCTGCAGTGTGCATGGATTCATAATTCCCGTGCAGTTTTGCTCCAAGAACAGGTCAATAGCTGACTGCTCTCCAGGTATTGATCCTGAGGAGTTCAATGAGGCATGGGGTTGGCTCAGAGCAGCAGCCTGAGCAGGGTCTTTATCATTTCTGAGGAGGGATGTCAGATCAGCCTTGGCAGTAGAACAGTTCAGAGGGACACCAGGGCACTGCCAGCTCCCTCTGCTCGTGCTGCTGGGAGTTCTGTGTCTCCCCAAGCCTGGAAACCCTCCTGCTGTAAGTGCAGCCATGCATGGCTGCTTCTCTTGCGTGCCCACGGGCCAGGATGGTGTTTTGCCTTGATCCAGCACTGGCTTCTTCCTTCCCCAGACTCCTGGTGACTTCAGCTCCTAATCCTTTAAGCCACTCTGTCCTGGATCTCATTAGAAGCCCAGCACTCTCCAGGGGATGGAGCAGCATTGCAAATGGGTCATTTCTCTGAAACAGTGCAAGACACTTGTGTAAATAAATAAGTACACTGTTTAAACCGGCCCTTTGGGGGCTTCTGACGACATTTATTTACAGGCTGGCTGCTGGAAACACTTCTTGCCCTGCAGTAGCCCCTGAATGCATTTCTGGTAAGCAGAAATTATTCTGGGGAGCAGCCTGCCCTGTGTTTGCATGTGAAGCAGCCCCAAGAGCTGCTCTGGAAGCACCAAGTGTAAAGGCACTTGCAGACAAAGGCAGGTATCACTCAGTGACCCCGTGAGGATGTTCTGGAGTTGTTGTGCACACACTGAGAGGCCACAGGCTGCTTTCAGTGAGGACTGACTCCTAACCAAGCACAGCAATAAAGAGCAGCTGTGTAATGCTGGGTAGGGTTTCCATGCAGTAAATAGTTCTGCTGGTCCCATAAGTGGGGGTGTGACATGGAGGAAAAGGAAGGGTGGAAACCTGGATGTTCTTGTGTTACCTGTGATTTAAGAAAAGACTGCTGCATTTAGAGGAGATGAGGGAATGAGGGGAATAACTAGTGGGTGTGTGTCAGTGGGACAATTAGCATTTCCATCAAGTGAGTGCCAGTTGGCTCTGGAATTAATCAAATACAGCTCCTTCCCTCCCTTCCCACTCCTCCCCTTGGCTTTTGCTGTTTGCCTCTGTGACTTGTCTGTGCTTCTCTGGCCTCAGAGAGATAACGTGGAGCCCCTGGGATCCCAGCACCACTCAATTTACCTTTCTTGCCTTTCCCTGTTCCCAACTTGAATTTCCTTGTACTCTGTGTCAGACTTTTCCCCAGGGATTCCTTGAAATCTCCTCAAACATTCTTTTTGAATTGTTTTGAGGTTGTTGGTTTTTTTTAAATAAAAACAACCATGATGAGACATTTATATTTGATTCCCTGCTAATCTCTATCCCCAGTCAGGATACTTGGAATAAGAATAACAAAGACACAGTACCTGGGCTGGCAGAGTCAGGATGCTCACTGAATTCTTGGGAGAGGCAGTGTACACAGAGGTGGTTGGAAAGCACCATGAAAAAAGCTCAGATCCACACAAAAGACTGTCAGAATTCCCCATTCTCCAATATTTTCTTGCTAGGATATACACAGCAGGTCCTGTATATAGGGATACAGCAAATAATTTACCTTGAACTAACACATCTGTCCATACCCCAGTCCTGGCAGGTTCCTTTCAATCCCTTAACATACCCCTGAACAATCACCTGGTTTTCCTCCCCCCCAGAGTACTCCAAACCACTTTTTGGATTTGTGGGAATTGTGCTTCTCTTCTCCTTGGGGAGGCTGAGATGGGGAGACTTTTACCACATCCTCCTAAAAGCAGAGCAGTTCAGATGAGCACCCTTCCTCTCCCCCCTCTGCAGCCACTCAGGCCTGATTACAAAACACATAAATAGACATTGAGATGAGCAGATAAAAATGGTGCTGTTTGCCAGCTTCCAGCCCAACTTGCCAAGGCTGGACAACGTGTGTGTACACACGAGCACGCCCCGGCAGCCAACAGCACGGCTAATTCCTGGGAGGGATCACCAGATGGAAGGGATGGACTGGCAGCTGTGCTCAGGAGGAGGAAGAGCCACTCCGGGCTGCCTGCTGGATTCTTTCCAAAATGCTTTGGCAGTTTGACTCATCCATATACAGAGGCTGGGGGGAAAAAAAAAAAAAATAATCACAAAGAATGTCACTGGGCTGAAGGCGAGGGTTTGGAGCTGTGCCAGACATCCATGAGCACAGCTCTTACCCATTTGCCTCCTCATTTATGCACTGAGGTATGAAAGAACTTAAACAAAACATCTTATGGTCACTGTGGTTTAAGAAATGCATCTTCTGCACTGTGTGTTTGAAACCCAGTTGTTTGTTGCCCAAAAAAACATTTCTTCATAGTAAAAGCCTCTGCTGCAACCCAGTAGCTCAATTTCCTCTCTGACACTCTTTGCACCTTCAGTAGCATTCCATTATTTGTTTGTTGTTTCTGGGCTTTAAATGATAGTCAGCATACCTCATACACAAAAAAAGCCCCAGCAAATAAAACAGCATAAAACCCCAGAAGTGCAAGGAAAAGGCAGGCATAGACCCACTGGTGAAAACACAGTACCTGCCCTGGTCCTTTTCATATCCACCTGAGAGCTGCTTAGGCTCACCCAGAACCTGAGGTTCTGAGTAATCCTGCTCTGCCAGCCACCTCTGGGTTTTTGGGGATGACTTGGACCCAGAGAGTCACTTTAGGAACCCCCAGAGCTCAAATCTTGTTCTTAGTAACACACTGGTGTCCTCATGTCCAGGTTTGCTTTGATTTACACAGAACCAGGAAGAGATTTTGTGTTTAATTGACACAAAATCTGGGTCACACTACTTAAGTTTACAGGCTTGGATCTGTAGCAGAGAGCAAGTTTTAGCAGCTTCAGAAGTTTTCCAAGGGGAGCCTTTAGGAGAAGAGCCTGCCAAAATTTGCACTGATGCGCATCGGATTTTGGGGTTACCAGATTCAGGGAACTCAGTGGAGCTCCCTGAACAAAAACAGGTTGGGATTTCTGGATATTGTTTTAGCTCCAGCACAAGCAGAGTGGGAGATGGGAATGGCAGGAGTTGGGAACCCAGGCAGAATTAATTTTTTGCCTAAGAAAAAAAATTACACATGGTGACTTTCAAGTCTTGCTCAATGTTGCTGTGATGCAGAAAGAGAAAATGAAAAGTGCATTTGATTTGGGCCTGTTTTCCCCTTTCTGTAACTGTGGCAATGACACTGCTGCCTGTTTGACTCACCACTATTTCAAAGCAGCATTAAAGTGACTAACAGCTGAAAAATGTGTGTGTCCTTCTCCTCCCAGCTCAGGGCTCACTTCTGTGGAAGGCCCCTGACGGCCACACATGGCTCTACATGGGCAGAGGACTCTCTTAATGAGCCAAATTTCAACATCATTTAATGGATGCCCTGCTGAGGAGCAATCCTGGAGCTTGCAGGTGCTGTCAGGGGGTCAGTGGTCTCAGCACCGTGGTTTTAAGGATTTCACAGAGCACTTACCCAAATCCTGGGTTTTGGACAGCAGAGTTTGCCATGTCTTGGGTCTAGGTGCTGTAGAGGTACAGATCAGTTTAGGATCTGACAGATTAAACAGCAGGGGTAGGTGGAATAGAGTTCTTGTGGCCTGGCAGGGGCTGAGAAGTCTGTTCAAGTGCTCCCCACTTTTAACACTGGCACTCGAAGAGCAAAGATAAATCCACCAAAATCCAAGAAATTTGGCACTCCCAAAGCACAGCCTGCTTGTGTGTGGTGGGGAAAGACTGTTGTGAATTTGGGGTTCTGGGATGAAGATGGAGGGATTTCAGGTCTAATCCCTTGTCCTTAAGTAACTGCTTCCCTTCATGGCCCCGTGCCAGGCAGGGTGAGGCAGAATCCTCTTAGCCCATAGCTCTGCTGGCCGTGTGACTGCACCTGGAAATGACAGGGGCTATAATTAGATGTGGGGCTCACATTTGCCCCTGCAGTTTCCTCAGGCATTTGTCAGGGAAGGAAGCAGCAGCCCTGTAAGTGAGACCCTTGGCAGAGGAGAGCCCTGACAGCTCCTGCTCCGTGCTGGAAACACTGCTCTGGCTGCCAGCATCAGCTGGGAAACACTGCAGGACTTGACCCTCACAAAGGGACATTGGGGTCCTTGCTTGGTTGGACTGGCTGAACAAAACCCTCAGCTTGTTACCTCAGTTCAAGGTGGAGCTGTTTGAAGAGCTGCACAGCTCCTGCAGCTGGCTGTAAGAGAGATGTCTGTGTGAGGGAGGAAGCTGCATCCTCTGGAGCAGCTGCTTTGGATCTGTATAAAACCAAGGCTGGTGGATTTGGTGTGTCTGGGGAGGAAAAGACCAGCCAATAGCAAACTGTGCTAACCTTTGTGTTTTTAATCACACACTGTCCTGCTCAGCACAACAGCCTGGGGAGGCACAGAATAAAATCTCTCCCTGTGTCCCCTGGCAAGGGGATATTTTTTCAATGGGACATGAGAGCTCCCTTCTGACAGTCAGGACAATTGGCTGAATTTGCTGTGCACAGCCTCGTCCTTAGGCTTCTGATATTCACATTTTGCACCGGGCTGGAGCCCTTTGTGCCCCAGAACAGCTAAATGGGAACTTTACCTGAGCTCTTTTTATGGCTCCTGGGCCATTAGGAATACAAAGCTGAACACTTGGCTGATCCCGAGCATGAAAAAGCACAAAACACAAAAGCTGGATAGTTAATGGGAAAATTGAGCTAATTCTCCCTCAGACTGTAATTTCAAGCCTTGTATAAGTGGAGAAGTGGGACTTGGTCTGTTGAAATTAAGAGCCTTCCCTTCAATCCGGGAGGGAGCAATCTGGGAGCAGCGGAACGCTCTGATCTTGTCTGCAGGTTCTGCACACAGCAAAAAACTGTTGGGTTGTTGTTTGCTGGGTTATGGGAGAGAAACTGGGAAACCCAGCAGGTGACTGCAGAAACCTCAGCTTCCTAGGAAGAAGTACTCTTCTCCATCCCAGAATTCTGCCCAGGTGTGAGCACCCAGTATTGGTTGTGCATAAACTCTGGGGCGTGTTGCTGCAGGACATCCCTGAGAAAGGTCAGCTCCTGGTGGGATAGAAATGAAGGAATGCTGTGGAGTAACAGTTGTGATGGTCTCTCAGACTAACAGGGATGCCAAAGGAAAAATATGATCCTCCAGATCCTCGCAGAATTTACACCATCATGTCAGCGGAAGAGGTGGCCAACGGGAAGAAGTCGCACTGGGCTGAATTAGAGATCTCGGGTGAGTTGGTTGGGTTTCAATTCCCACAGAGCACTCCAGATCAGTCTGTGCCTGCTGGTTCCAGAGTGAAGAGGGGGTGCCTTGCTTTCCTCCTGCAGGGAGAGTGCGGAGCCTGAGTACGTCGCTGTGGTCGCTGACACACCTGACTGCTCTGCACCTCAATGACAACAACCTTACTCGCATTCCACCTGATATTGCCAAGCTTCACAATCTGGTTTTACCTGGATCTGTCATCCAACAAACTCAGAAGTTTACCAGCAGAACTAGGAAACATGGTGTCTCTCAGGTGAGGGGAATTATTCTGGTTAACTTCCAAAAAAAATCTCTGTCGTGGGGTCGAGACCAAGAGTTTCAGTTTGTATTTGAAATAATCCTGAAAAACTCCAGGTTGGTGCAGAGCTTTGGTTCTAATAATAACTTCTGGGTTTTTTCTGATTGTTGATATATCACTGTTTTCATCCCTGGATTCATCTTGGGGTTTGTGGCTGTTTTTCCCCTAGTGAATGTATTTCAGTCGTGCTTTGACACAGGAAGACTGGCATATCTTTCCATAATAAAAGTCAGGGTGAAAAGTGTTCTCTTTGAGAACGAGCAGTGTACAGCACCTTAGGAGTTCCTTCTGCAGTAATACTCACCCAGAGTGTTTTTGCATTTGCTGCAGGGAATTGCTTTTAAATAACAATCTGTTACGGGTTTTGCCTTATGAACTTGGACGGCTCTTCCAGCTGCAAACCCTGGGTTTGAAAGGTGAGCTCTTTCCAGTTCCATATTCCTATGAGTTCTTGGGAATCCTGAGGGGGGCTGGCCTCAAAACCTTCCTCTATTACCTCAAGGTTTTCTGACAGGTTATTTTAAGCATTAAGTTGGTAGTAAGAATGACCAGGCAGTTGGGGAGACAATGCTTGTCTTTCTTACTGCTGCTCAACTTCCTTAGGAGCTCATTTCCAATCTGCAGTCAGGGAAATAAACCCCTGAACCTGCTGAGTTAATTTGTCTGTTCTCATTCTGGGAGGTTTTCTTTGGGTGGAAGGCCTGAAGAAAGGCAGGCAGCTGATGCCCCTGCTGTTGTTTTGTGCTGTTGGCAGGCAATCCTTTATCCCAAGATATTCTCAGCCTCTACCAGGATCCAGACGGAACCCGAAAGCTACTGAACTACATGCTTGACAATCTAGCAGGTACAAAAAGGCTTTGAAAGGAGGATTTGCTGCTAAAGCAAGGCTCTGAACCAGTGGAGGGAGGGTATTTCTTCCCTGCTCTAGTGTTTTTGTCAGGTGGCTCCACCCTCACACGCAGTGGAAGAGGCTGATGCGTGCTAAGGTTCTCCCTGTTACAGCCAAATGTTCTCTCTGTTCTGCTTGAAACCCTTCAATTACCAACCAAGGGCAAAGTCTGCCTTGCTGAAACCATTTCAGTTCTCCCCACCAGAATAATCACAATGTCAAATTTAGCACAAGAAACCCCAAAGCCATTAAGAACATCCAGTACCTGACTTCAGTCCTGCTTTATGGTTCTGTAACTGAGCCTCCTGCTTTGTCTCCTTTGCTGTCTCCCAGGTTAAGGCACTTCTGGAAAGATGGATGCAGGATGAGGTACTTGGAGAAGGGGTGGCTGGACCATGCCAGGATTTACCCCTCCTTTTTCAGCAGATTGTTCAGTGTGCAGGAGTATTTTGGTGGTGTTTCTAATCTGAAAACAAGAGACAGAAGTAGTCACAAATCTTACAAACAACATTTTTTCCCTTACTAGAGCAACTCATTTAAATGATTTTTGCCTACCCTGAAGACTTGGGGAGTTGGGGATGCAAAACACATTATTGTTCAGTCATCACTTTGACTTAGAAATTGTAACTTACAAACAGAAACCCTGAATTAATCACTGGTTTAATTCTTTTGTAGTTCACCCAGAGCAGCTGCCTCCAAGGCCATGGATTACTTTAAAAGAACGAGACCAAATTCTGCCCTCAGGTAAATCTGTGGTTCTTCTCACTGTGCTCACAAGGTGACACTCTGAGAAACTTGTCCTGGGCTTCATTTTCCTGGCTCAGAGGGAAAACAGCAATTTGTTCATTTGTACTAGAAAAATGAACACGTGGCTGTGGCTGTAAATACCATTTTTGGTCATTTGCATGGGATGCTGGGCATTTCTTTTCCATGGAGGGCTTGCCACAGCTCTTCCTGCCACTCTTGTCCAATCTCCAGAGGCTGACACCTTTCCCTTCCTGTCTGTCTCTCCTTGCAGCTTCATTTACAGTTATGTGTTTACAATGTGTTGTGTGATAAATACGCCACCCGGCAGCTCTATGGCTACTGCCCGTCTTGGGCACTCAATTGGGGAGTACAGGAAAAAAGGGAAATCATGGAAAGAAATTGTCAACTGTGATGCAGAATATCATTAGTCTTCAGGTAATTACAAATAACTGCATTTTCCTCAGAAACCACAAAACATGAACCTCCACCTTTAGGATTAAATGGGGACACCGTGGTTACCTGCTCGAGAGCAAATTCCAGATCTTCCCAAAGCAAGCTGTGTGTCCATATTCCAGTGTCAGACATACCAGGTGTGGTTTACTGCTATTCAAAATGCACCTGTCACTTTGGGAGGGATTGCAGGAAATCCAGGAATGCACATCAGTTTATTCTAGGAAGTGACACGGATTATGCAGCTTTTCTGACTGCAAGCCAGGGCAGGAGAGGAAGGGTTTCTTGCCTTCACTTCTTCAGCCTGAGGTGTTTGTGTACAATTGCAGGAAGTGGAAACGGAGCAATACTTCACCCTTTTCCTGCCAGCCTTGAAAGAACGGGGATACGACGGATTCTTCTCTCCAAAGTCACGTGCCAAAATCATGTCCGAGCAGGAGAAGAAGCATGTGGATGGCTGCGCCATATTCTTCAAAACAGAAAAGTAAGGGGCAGCAGCAGCTTGTGCAACCTCACTGAAACCTCAGAACAGCTTCCAGGAATCAGCATGGAAGTTTCCCAAAGCCTGAGCTGCCTCTCAGAGCGCTCACTGCTTCCAGAAAGAGATAGTGCAGCTCTCGGCTGGTGTCCAGAGCCAGCTGGAGTTGGTTTGAAGAGAGGGAGCCTGTGGGAGCAGACAGGGGCTGGCCCTGAGCTGGGGGACACACCCTGGGGCCGTGGTCACAGCTGCTCACTGTGGCTCTCTGCCCTTGCCCAGGTTCACGCTGGTGCAGAAGCACACGGTGGAGTTCAACCAGGTGGCCATGGCCAACTCGGAGGGCTTCGGAGGCCATGTTGAACAGAGTGATGACCAAGGACAACATCGGAGTCAGCCGTGGTGCTGAGGTGCACAAGGAATGGTTTGGAGCAAGTGAGTACAGCGGTGGTGTCCTCAGTGATCCCCAGCTCACAGACAGGCATGAGTTTTATTCCCAGGTAATCCATGCTGTTCCTGCTGGTGGTGCAGCCAAATGCAGCCCGTGACAGGCACAGGTTATGTGGTCTGGCTGTGCTCACAGCAGGATGCCCAGCAGTTGCTTTTCTCCTTTCAAGCTTTTATCCCTGCTTGCTCACTGTGTTACATTCTGCTTGAGCAGCTCAGCTTTCCCAAGGTCACTGTGTTTACACGTATTTGCTCTTACCGGTAGTTGTCAACAATGTTCAACTTCCATTTTCAACTCTCTTTTCTTCCCCTGGATTGACTCCTTCCACCCTCCCCCAGTGGCTGATGTCAGTGCTAAAGTACTGATGTGGAAGGAGGAGATTATCAGCTCTCTTTTCCTGCCTTTTGCTTGACTGTCACATTTTCATTAAGTTTGATTAGATGCAAGCAGACAATTCCAGCACAGGTAAAACTGCCACCCTGCTCTGTCTGCATGGCTGGGGCTTTCATGGCTTCACAGCAGGAGAAATTCCAGGGCTGGAAGGAGTTTCCTGGGCTGTTGACAGGCATTTCAGCAGGTTTAAGCAATGAAAGCACACCTGGTGTGTCTGACCCTGAGCCCTGAGTAGGAACAAGCAGGAACCCGCTGACATTCACAGAAGCTCTCACTGCTAAAATTGTTCATCCAGGTATGAAGTCTCTTCACGTGGACAAGCAGCTGCTCATCGTGGCCAATGCCCACATGCACTGGGACCCCGAATACTCAGATGTGAAACTCATCCAGACCATGATGTTCGTCTCAGAGCTGAAAAACATCCTGGAGAAAGCCTCAAGCAGGCCCAGCAGCCCGACAGCAGATCCCAACTCTATCCCTCTGGTGCTGTGTGCGGATCTTAACTCTCTGCCTGACTCAGGTAAGGCTGGTTTTTTGGCCTGATTTTTAACTTACCTTAGAATGTTCTTCCTCTGAAGGCCATGGGGTTGTTTTGCACTCCTCAAGGGAAGGCATGGATGAGAGCTTTCCTAGGAAGCAGCTTCCTGTGAAAATCTGGCTGAGGAGACTGTGAGTCCTCTGGCTGAGTTGCCTGCTTTTTGTGCTCAGCTGGACGCTCCAGGAGAGCTGGTTGCACCTACAAAAGTGATAGGAAAGCACAGATAGATGGTAAATAAATCATTAAATAAACACCCATGCTTGAAGCAGCAGTGAGAAGTAGGAAAGATGTGAATTCCTCATTAAAATCTTTAAGGAGAGGGGTTTGCTTTGCTAACTCTGATCTCATGGTGGCTTGGTGGTTTTTAACACGCCCAAGTCCTTCACAGGCACTCCCTAAAGCCTTGCCCTTGCCTACAGGTGTGGTGGAGTACCTGAGCAATGGCATAGTAGCTGACAACCACAAGGACTTCAAGGAGCTGCGCTACAACGAGTGTCTGATGAACTTCAGCGGCAACTGGCAAGAACGGAGCCTCAGAGGGCAGGATCACGCACTGGCTTCCAGCTCAAGAGCGCCTACGAGAACAACCTGATGCCTTACACCAATTACACTTTTGACTTCAAAGTAAGCCCCTGTGGTTTTCTCTTTCTGTCCCTGGTGGTATTTGCCAGGACCAGAGAGTGCTAACATGTAGCTATCTCTCACAAAACTCACATTTCATCAGCTGAGAAAGACCGGAGATCCCACTTGACTGATTTCCACAAGAGTCTTTCTTTCATGGGAAGGGAGTCAAGCAGGATTCTCACAGAACAAAGGGCAGACAGCCATATTTGTAGGATTCAGGGAGGATTCAAACTACAACCAAAGTTAAACAGCATCCAAGTCTAAGTGAGAAGTTTTAAAGGTGAACTGACCAATTACACAATCCTAATTTCTAACCAATTATCTTCCAAAGTGTTAGAGAGTGACCAAATTCTTAAGGAATTGGTATCTAGGATACCTCTACCTATTATAGGCAAGCTCCAGGGGCCAGGGGAAGATGGCTTGGGAGGAATTGTATCCATCCACAAGCCCCCATCCCTGGCACTCAGCAGGCTCTGCTGGGGCCGTTCCCTGGTTAACCACTCTCTCCCTCTCTCCCCACAGGGTGTGATTGACTACATTTTCTACTCCAACACTCACATGAACGTGCTGGGAGTCCTGGGGCCCTTGGACCCTCAGTGGCTGGTGGACAACAACATCACGGGCTGCCCGCACCCGCACATCCCCTCCGACCACTTCTCGCTGCTGACGCAGCTGGAGCTGCAGCCGCCGCTGCTGCCGCTGGTGAACGGCGTGCACCTGCCCTCCCGCAGGTAGTGCTGCCCCACGCCTGCCCACGGACCTGTACACTTGTAAATCCCTCTGTATAGGAGTGAAGTATGGCCAACCTCCAGCTGCTTCTTCGAGCTCCTTTCCTTATGTGTTTGATATGAGATTTTGCACATTTTGGTGCATATTGGTATCATTTGGCACTAGGGCTGGAACCAAAGTATTATTCCCCTTTCCAGGTTTTTAATTTAATTTTTGTTTCTGGTTTTTTTTGTTTGTTTTGTTTGTTTCCTTTTTTTAAATTTTACTTTAAACTGGCTTTTTCTTTTCAGTAGGAAGCTGCACTTCTAAACGGACAAAAGAGATTTAAAAACTTACATTTAACGTGTTTCAAGGTAATGCTTTTTTCCAGAACGTGGCAAATTGAGCCAGCCTTTTAGGAGGAAGAAAAACAAAACTAGAGATGCTTGTTTTGTAGGAAGAATATTAGAAATACTGTTTGTTTGAATCCAAAATGGAGACTCAACTCTGCATCCAACGTTAATTTTGCACATTAGCAAAGCACTTAATACCTGACTATAAATGATTGGCAGCATGGCCCTGCCCCTCATCTCAGTACTATCAGAAAAACCAAAGATAGCCAAGGATCTGTGATCAAATTCAAGCTCTAAATCCTCCTGATTCCAATTTCTTTGGGAGCTGTTGTCAGTCAGGGCTGAAGTAAAAAGCTGCTGGTTCCTTCCCAAATGTTACTGCTCTTTAGATGTGTTGGAAATCCTTGTTTTCTTTCCTTTTAATGCTCTGGGTGGCCAGTTCAAAACCTTGTGCCTCAAGAGGCATTAAACATGATGCAATTTTCTGAAAAAAAAAACCTGTTTGGCTGCTTAATGTTTAAAAAAAAAAAGGCACAGCGATAGGAAAAGGTCGTGTCTGTGTTTTTAAGTTTTTCTTTATTCTGCTTTTTTGCTGCTATAAGATTTTCTTGAATTTCTATTTGAAACTTTTCATGCACTTTACTGTTTCTAGTCTCCAAATGTGATATTTTTAATAAATGAAAAGCATTTTCCATGATGTGAATGAAATTTTTAAGCAGATTGATAAGCCTATATTTATGTCTCATTCGTATACTTCAAAAAAAAGTCCAATTTGAATTGTGAAATTAGTTTTAAATACTAAAGAGCCATCTTCTGTCTTGCAAAACTGCCAAGTCAGGCTGTTCCTCTTTAACTAAACATTTCCTTTGTCATTTTATACACAGGAAATTTTCCACAGGGGGGAAAAAATCTATCAATTGGACTTAGAGGAGAAACTATTCCCTGACTCTGATGGGGGCCAGGGAGGGGGTGGAGCGGGCCAGAATGCAAAAATGGGTTCAGCAAAGTGACAACTCCCTTGGAAAAGTGCCTAAAAAATGGGGGTGTCATCTGTGGTCTGGGATCAATTGGGAGCTGGGGGAAATTCCTGCACAGCACTTGCTTTGTGCAAAAACAAAACAAAAAAAAATGGGGAAGGGGAATAAAAAGAAAGCCCTTTCCAGAGCTGGATTTTCCTCTGGGTGCAAGGAACATACCTCAGCATTCCCTACCTGGCCATGGCACATGGATTGGAGAGCACTGGAAAGTAGAATAGCATGAAAAACTTAATTTTGTGGACATTACCTTTCTGTATTGAGCTGCTGTATGTTTTGTGGGGAGGGGCTGCTCTGAGCTGCTCCTCCTGTTCCTCCACGCACGGTGATCCCAGCGTGAGCAGTGTTTCCTAACCATACTTCACTCCCAACGTTTTCTGAGCTGTTTGTATAAAATGGAATTTCCAATTCGCCCGTGATTGTCTATGAACTGCAGAGGAGCCCGTTTAGTAATAAAAATCCAAACCCAGCACCAATGTTTTGTAATATGGGGGTGGGAGAGGACGGGGAGGGGAAAACCCAAACCTTGGCAAATGTTGTAAGCTGCTCCAGCTGGATTTTCCTTGGCTTTCCAGCCATGGGAGTGTTCCATTGCAGGAAGGTGTTCCATTGGATTTTCTCTGCTGCACTTCCCAACGCTCCTCATGCCGTGTGGTTTGGAACAGAAAAAGTGTTACTTTTAACAGACATTGCACAAAAAAAGCCAGTCTTGTTCATGTTTCAGTCATGTTTACCTGCCTCTCCTGTGTGGCTCCCTCCTGGTTCTCCCTTCCCAGCAGGAGCAGTGAGGGGATGGGGCTTTTTTTCCCAGCCTCAGTTCCCAGCATGTTGCAGGCAATACCTGGAAAAAAGGCTCCAAGCCCTTCCCTGCTCCTCCCTGCCTCGGTTTGCTGCCCAAAACACGGTGCCTGGTGTCCACTGCTAAGGGACAGCACTGCCTAAAGCCAGCAGAGAAAACAAAATCCAACACCCTTCTACAAGCAACTTTTTAAATCTCAACCTGGTGAATCTGTCCGATACGGGGTTTTGTGTGTGTATATATATATACATATATATATATATAAAAGAGAATTTTGTACAATGGAGATGAATATTTTTGCTTCCTTCTTTCACTGTAAGGAGACCGAAACCTTACACGAGTTTGGCCACGCACACTCCCTCACCCTTTGGTGTTCCAAGGTGACACAGATCCCAAGAGAACTTAGTGGGAACCACTCACATTCTTAACCCTCTCTGCCAAGACCTCACTTTAATTAGAAACAATTTCAGGTGGAGATTATAAACCTCTAGATCCAGGCATGGCACACCCCTCCCTGTGGGAATGTCAAGGTGAGACTGATCCTGGGGTTCATCCATCCTCTGTGGAGGCTCCCACACCATCCTGCAGTGCTTACTTTGAGAGTTCAGGGGTTTTTTAAGTCAGATTTCTTTCTTTGTTGCCTTTGCAGCTGGGAGGTCCCATCCCTGAAAAGATGGAAGTGCCCGTGGGGCAGGGGCAGGGGCAGCTGCAGTGTCACTGCCGGGCATGCTTACACCACAGTTTCAGGGGGATTTACGCCCTGCTTCGTGGGAATAGCTTTGCTTTAAACTTGAGAGCCTGCCAGCCTCTGGGATGAGGAAACACTGCTTGCCCTGGACCTTTGGGCAGCTGGGGAAAGGGAGGTCATCAAACCCCTGAACTGCTACATTTTTCTTCCCTTTAAAAACTACCTTTTTTTTTTTATATTTGCGATATTGCTCATCCACAAAGGATAGTGCTAAAAATCCACCAGTTTCTTCCCACCTGTGTACTTCCACATCCTTTGGAGTCAACAAACAGCCCTTCTGCAGCCATTCCTGCCCCTGCTGTGGTTCCTGAGGAGCACAGGGCAGGAAGGAAGGGGATACAGAGATGGGGTGGGTGTTTCCCAGCTTGCCACAGCCCAGGGACACATTCTTGGCATCCACCAGGGGTGGGTGGGCAACACGAATTTTATTCCTACAGACTTTAAGCACCTCCTCCCAGCATGGCCAAGCCAGAGTGTAAACAGGGATAATCCTGCACAGGGTCACAAGTCACACCTGTGTCACCTCAGTCCGTGTGGCCAAGGCACATTCCTGTGCCAGGCTAGGGTCCTCATCCCAGGAAAATGGGACTCCACAGAAAGCCTCAGCCAGTCACTGGGAAATTTCCCACTTCTGTTTCCACAGCCAGGAGCCAGCAGCAGACCCTGTCCAACTCCTGCAATTCCCTGCTCCTGCAGGAGCTGTCACAAAAAGGAACCAAATCCTGGAGCAGATGAAAGGTGGCGCGTTCGGAAGCAGCCAAAGGCTCCACAGTGCCACAGTCCAGCCTACCTCCCCAGCCCAAAAATCCCAATTTTCACACAAATCCGGGCAGAAAGAGCTGCCACAGCCGAGGGGGGAAGCACATTCATCCTTTTATTGGTGGCACCCAGGATGGGCGTCGGGGAGCAGCGCAGGGAAACAGCACTGAGGGAAAGCCTTGGCTGGGGGAAGCAGGGAAAGGCTCCTGCCAAAGCCAGGAGCAGAGAACTGCCAGCGTGGTGCCACCAAACCCAGCGTGTCTCAGGGCAGGGGGGCTGTGTCACTGCTGTCCCACGAGGAATTCACAGCCATGGACTCCTTGGACACTGGGAGGGCCGGGGTGGGGTTTCTCCAAGGTGCTTCCCGCCGAGGCCGCAGCAGCGCTTTCTGGGGGCCGTTCCTGCAGATTTTGTGGGAGCAAAGAGAGGGAACCAGGCAGGTCAGGGGGAAGGGATGGTCCTGCCAAGGTGCTGGGGATTCCAGGGGTTTTCCAGTCGCTGGGCATCTCTTACCTCTGCGTCAGCTTGTGGATGAGCAGCTGGATCCAGGGCGCCTCGGGGGTCACGCACACCCGCTTGTTCTTCTTCAGGGTGAGGCTGCAAGGCCATGAGGCCCCTCAGTGCCATGCCTGTCCCTGCCCCAAAGCTTTTCTAACCCACAGAGAAATGCCCTCTGCTCCCTGGGCATGGATACAAACCCTGGGCCACAGAGATGTGGAATTTTGGCACCCAGAGCCATGCAGGAAGGAACCCCCTTGGAATTGGGAAGCAAGAGTCACCCCAACATTTGTGGCCTTCCCCCCATGTACTTTTGCACCAGTGCACAAAGGAGCAGCTGGCAGGGATTGGTTTCCAGGGTTTCCACTTACATGACCTCCTTCCTCCTGCAGTGAAGGCCAGGCGGGGTAACGTCGATGGTGAGGATCAGCCCCAGGTTGAAGACGTGGGCGGTGGATTTGATGCACTTGCACCTCATGTTGGTCAGCAGGCTCTCCAGCGACAGACCTGTGCCCCAGGGCAGCCCACACCAGGTCTGGGCCCCCCGTGGGGGAGGCACATGGGGACAGCCCCCTCCCCACTATCCCATCCCATCCCTGACACCCACAGATTGCTGCTAATGGGGTTTGCAGCCTGGCTAATATCTCCCAGCACCAACTCAAAGCTGTTTTTCCTGTACATGGAAGGGGTTGGAAAACTTAACCAACATTTTATGAATTCAATCCCTTGCCCACCCACCAAGCACTCGATTTTTGTGGGGGTCTGAAAGAGAAGCAGCTTAAACCCAGGAGGTAAAACCCCCCTTCCCATCTCCGGCACCCCCCTCCAGCTCAGCCACAGCGTTTAAAAGACAAGCTCAAAGACGGGCAAGAAACAAATCTGAAAGCTCAGCAGAACCCACGCTCAGGCCCATCTGGGCCACCCAATGCCACTGTCCAGGTGTTTGGAGGGGGACACGGATGGACAGACACCCAAAGTCACTCACCACCCCCTGGCACCGAGCTGCTCAGCAGCAGCAGCAGGAGCAGCGCCGCCGGCAGCAGCCGCATCCTCGCTGCCCGCCCCGAGCTGGGCCAGGGCTGGTTTATAGCCAGCCCCTCGCCCCAGGGGGGATTTCACAACCCCCCCTTAGGGGCTGGGAAGGGCCAGAGGGGCAGGAAAAGGGGCAGTCCCACGCCTCAACTTCCCTGCCTTCGCTTCCCCCTGCCGCACGTGGCCCTCGCCAGAAAAAGCGGAAAACGCCGTGGTCACCTCCTCAAACCTGCTGAGTTTGGTGCCCCCCGTGCCTCCCACCCCGAGCACCCCAAACCCCTGGCATGCCACATGAAGGGAGGCAAGGGACAGTGACAGAGGGCTGCCACCTTTATTGGGCCTGCTGGCTCGTGCCCCAAAGGGGACACCCAGTGCAGGGCTATGGGATGGGAGAGGCTGGAAGCAGGGATGGGCATTTTTCAGGGTTTAAAGGACATAAAGAGGGGCTCAGGCAGCAGCATGCTCCCCTCTGGACTTGGGTAAGGCAACAGCAGGATGGGGAAGGGAGGCAGTTTTGGGCCCAGCACATCTGGCCGTGCCTCTGGTGGCAGCTTCCTCAGCGGGGAGCCTTCTTCTTCCTCCTGCCAAAAGCAGAAGGGGGAGCAACGTGTGAACACAGGTTCCCACGGGATGCCCCTGGTGCTCAGGGGGAAAGGGGAGCTTACAGCTGAGGGAGGTCGTGCAAGAGTTTCTTCACCCAAGGGACGTCAGGATCCACACAGACCCTCTTCTGGTTCTTCAGTTTAATCCTGGAAAAACACGAAGCCTTTCAGCAATGCAACCTGTACTCCTGCAGACAGCCGAGCCTCCCACCCTGCTCACAGCAAAACGAGCGGGGAGCTGAAGGGATTCAGGGCACAGGGAGGAGCAGAGGGTGTGCACCCTCAGGAGCCACTTACACCACCTCGGGCCGCCGGCAGCTGCTCCCCACGGGCCACACCTCGATGCTGCTGTACTTCTCCGGCGGGATAAAGGTTCGGGTGATCTTCAGGCAGCGGCAGCTCCGGTTGCCGTTGGCTTCCAGGATTGCTGGAGGGGCACGCAGCATCACCCCAAAACCCACTGCCACCCCCAGAACCCTCCCTGGGCAACGCCTCTCCCTCCACACCCCACCAGGATCACCCACCCCAAACCGGGAAAGCCTCACCTGCGTGCCCAGGCTGGTGGGACAGCAGCAGCAGCCCCAGCAGCAGTGCTGCCCGTCCAGCCATGCCGGCCCAGCCCCGGCCCCGCAGCATCCCTCTATTTGAGCCGGGAAATAGGAGAAGTGCGGCGGCACGGGAGGCCCCGGGGTCGCCGTGGTTTTGCCCGACCCCTCTCTCCGTGCTGAGTCTGCAACGCTGCCGATAAAACGCGGCTTGGGGCTTGCAGGGGGCCTGGCTTCCCGAAAGCAGCTCTGCTTTCCCCTTCCTCTCTTTGGCTGTTTCCTCCAACTCTGTTCTTAGCACACCCAGCCCCACAAGCCTGGAGGGTTTTCTGGGGTGCTTTTCTGTCCTGCATGATCAGGTATTTCTCCTACAATCACATTGTCCCCCTGCTGGGTACAGCCCAGCAGCACCCTGGTGACATTTACTTTTGCTTTTTTTTACCCCAAGCGACCTCACACCCATTCCCAACATATTTCCTTATTGGTCTGTACTGGTTTTTAAAGCCTTACCCCTGTAAATCCCAGCTCCATCACTTGGATTTGGGGCACTTGGGCTGGATTGTCCCATCTCCCTACCAGCTATATCACCCCCTCAAATCACCACCAAGAGAGATAACAGGTTATGATGAGAAGGATCCCCAACAAGAGGGAATGGCTTCATAATGCCAGAGGGCAGGGTTAGATAGGATACTTGGGGGAAATTCTTCCTTGTGAGGGTAGGGAGGCCCTGCCAGGGTGCCCAGAGAAGCTGTGGCTGTCCCTGGATCCCTGGAGGTGTCCAAGGCCAGGCTGGACAGGGTTTGAAACAGCCTGGGATAGTGGAAGGTGTCCCTGCCCATGGGACTTGAGGTGACTTCTAATCCAAGCTGTCCTATGTCATACATGGCTTCAAAGCTAGGAGATCCAGGGAAAACCCAACAGAAAGAAAAATCCTGAATTTTATTTGCCTTGAGCTTCCAGAACAGGACATGCCATGCTGTGCCACACAACCCTCAGACACACACTCTGTCACCAAGCACTTCACATGGAAAAAGTCACAAACTTATTCCTAAAGAAGCAGGAGCAGCCCTTGCCAGGGAACAGCTTCACAGTCCACAGGCAACTAAATAAATGCAGGATTCATATTCACACTGATCCAGGGACCAAGAGCAGGGGAGAACTCCCCACAAACCTGCCATGGGGTTGGGGCCAGCAGTGAGCCACCCTCCCCACTGGCAGCAGAGCCAGACGTGGGGCTTTCGGGAAGGGGAGGAAGAGAGGACAAAGTGAGGAGCAGCCAGGTCTGCACACCTGGGCATCATCCACCAGCCTTCCTCGGGGCTCTGGGCACCAACTTCCTTAGCAGGAAACTTACTTTTTCTTCCTGTGAAAAGCAGAAGGAGGAGAAATGTGTGAACACAGAGAAGAGCAGGTCTGGGAGAGGAAGCTCCTGCCCCAGCCAGGGAAGTCGCTGCCGTTTCCCCGGGGCGGGCATCGCTCGCTGGGATGGCCACAAACCCAGCACTGGGCATGACCAAGGACAGCTCTCCCAACCCAGCATCAACACACCACTGCTCCTGCCACGAGCAAACCCTGCTCCTGCCACGAGCAAACCCTGCTCCTGCCACTGCTCCCCTCATGGATTTTTCCCCTAGACTGCTTTGGAAGTGCAGTACTGTGCAGTAAGCCAGGGGGGGCATGACCCACAGATGGGTTGTGCTGGGCTGAATACTGCTTTGCACAGCAAAGTGCTGCCCCTCATCCCTTTGCAAAGAGCTCCTGGGCCCATGAAGCTTCCCAGAACCATAGATGTGCTGGGATGCTGTCCAGGAGCACCTGAGCCAAACGAGTTTCCCTCCAACAACTTACGTGCTGGCAATGCGCTTCAGCAGCTTCTTTACCCAGGGGGCTTCAGGATTCACACACACCTTCCCTGAGGGTCTTAATTTAATTCTGAAAGGCAAGCAGAGCTCCTGAGCATTCCTGTCCCCTCCAAAGGCAGGGATTCAAGCAGCCAGAGCTGATGGGGAAGACTCAGCTTTTGCTCACAGCATCAGTGATTGTAGAAAGCTTCCAGAGACAGAGGAAGCCACGGCATGGCTGGGAACAAGCAAGATGCAACACATTCCTAGGTGGAGCAGAGACTTGAAGCCTAGAACTCTGCTCAAAGACAATTTTTTTTTTGAGATTTACAAATGTATCAACACCAAGCAGCTATAAAAATCTGGGATAATTTGTTATGGCTGGAGGAAGTGCTTCCTCCAGGCTGCAAACACCCCCTGCTCCAGCTCAAGGAAATCTCACTACTGGAGAGGTTCCTTTAAGCCCTGGGGACCTGCATTTCTGTACCTGATGCTTTCCAGCAAGTAAGCTGGTGGGGTTTTTGGCAAGGTTTGGTTTCCAGCAGGGCGGCAGAGAAGCAGGATGGTGGCAGCAGAGAGCCCACGGCACTTACATGATCTCGGTGCGCCTGCAGCTGCTGCCCACAGGCCTGATCTCAATGCTCTCGTATTTCTTGGGACTGATGTAATCCGAGGTTGTCTTGGCACACCTACAGCTCAGGTTCCCGTTCACCTCCAGGATGGCTGAGAGAGAGAGAGAGAAGGTGGCAACTTACAGGCACAGACAGTGCTGAGAGGGATTGCAGCAACTCCAGGAGCTAAGAAGTTTCACACTTCCCGTGTTTCACACTGCGAGAAGCTGCCACTGCACCTCGATTCCCTGCTCCCACACCGCTCCCAACAGCAGAACCAGCCCCCTGCAGAGGCATGGCTGCCTTTTTCCCTCAGCTGAACAGGCAGGAGGATCCCAGGCTCCCTGCTCTGGGTGCAGGGTGATGGCAGCAAAGCTCACCTGCGTGGGCAGAGTGGGACAGCAGCAGCAGCAGTAGCAGCAGCCATGGGAGCAGGGGGACTCCCATCCTCGAGGAATGCTCAGCCCCAGAGATGCTCTGCGGGACCACAACCAGCCCTATTTATCGGGGAGGGTCACACCCCATACAGGCACAGCTTTCACACCTCAGCGGTCACAGCCAGCCAGCAGAGCACCCAGAGGGGTGATGTCACTGCTCAGATGCTCCCCAGAGCACAGAAAGGTCAGTGTTGTTAATTAAAACCAGCCATAGGGACGGAGTGCAACGTTTGGATTCCCCACACATCTCCCCCACACCTTGTTTCTGTGGTGTTTGTACCCACATCACCCTTCATTGCCTAGAGCATTTACCCCTCAGTCACAAAAAAAGCCGAGAATGAAAGCAGAGCTCAAAGCCCCTGACTAAGCAGGGGGGTTTTTAATGCACTCAGACATTTACATATTTATTTCTCGGGGCTATATTTTCCCCACTGCTATTTTTGCTGCCTCTCTGATCAGCAACCACACCACTGTGGTAAAAACAATTATGCTCTATGTTCCCACACTTGGCTGGGTAAATAACTCACCAGGATGGCCACAGGAGCACCCAGTGCCCTCGGATGTTGGTGGGATGGGGGCTTTGCCCTGAATAAATTTGGCAGAGTCACCAGTCGGGAAGCCAGAGGGGAAGGGGATATGCGGCGAGGCGAGGAGGAAGGAAGAGGGCAGAAGAAAAGAGATGTGGTTGTGTGATAATGTTGTAATATGGAGCTTTCAAATCACATCAGCATTTTAAATAGCAACAAAATGGTAAATTTAAAAAAAAAAATAAAAATCTTCCGCTCAAACTCAACCTACTCAAGCTAGGCATGTCTCTTTGAAAATCTTGTCTTTTCCCCTGAGATAGGTCCAAAAGTCTTGTGAAGTGCTTGGGGACTTCAACTCCCTGTACAGCAGGGTCACAGAGAGGCCAGGAATTTCCATGAGCTGCTCCCAAAGTCCTATGGAAAGAATGGGTGCCTTGCTGTCACAGCAGTGGAAGAGGAGATGGCCTTAGAACTGGGTTTTGTTTACTCCTTTCAGAGTTTTCAATTTCCCTGCAGAGAGTTATTAGAAGGAACACAACCAAGGACTGGTTTTGCTGGGTTGTAGCAAGAGTCTCTTGGAAAAAATTATGGGAAAGGCATGAATTTATCAGAGAGATGACTGGTCACCTATGTAACCTGCTGTGGAGGCATAAAAGACATCTGAAAATCTTTCTGAACTTTCTGACTACAAACTGATCCTGCTTTTCACAGCTGGGAAAAAAAAAACAAGAGAAGTGAAAGCAACTTTCCCCAGAGCTGCACAATGGAAAAGATGGAACTGCTGGAGGAATCCAACAGCATTCCTGGCAGTGCTTAATGAAACTGGTACAAGAAAATCACCCCTGGACACATGAACAGACCAAGATGAAGCAGATCATGCCACAGGACAGCTGTCCACCTCCTGCTTGCCCTGGGAAGAAGCAGGAGCTACAGAAGCAGCAGCTGGGAGGATTTTGAGAAGGTCTGTGAATGCCAGGGTGCTGTGATGGATGAGTGACGTGTCACTGAGGAACACTGGGGCGGTTTCTCAGAAGGAAAAGCCGCGCTGGTGGCGGTGCCCGACATTTCTGCACAACGAGCGGTAATTTTGCAAAGGGAGAAGCAGGGTGAGGATGTGACCCATGACTGGATTTAAGCTGACTGCTTCCTGGGTGCCAGGAATTCACAAGAGTGGCCCTCACACAGGGATGTGTGGCCTCATGCAGGTCAGCATCAACTGAAACCCAAAGCACCCTCAAACCTTCTCTGTTTTCTGCAGCTGCTGCCCCTGTGCAGCCAAGACTTTGATTTCAGTCCTTGTTCATCCTTCCCATGGTACCTAAATCAGAGACCTCCAAAAAAAGTGGTGCAAACAGCACCTGAAACCCACATGGAGAATTTTTTCCATGTTTAGGACAGGCAGAAACTCAGCCCTATCAACAATGCCAAGGAGATGATGCTTCTCCAGCCCTTCAGGGAGGATTCACAAGAGGCTGCATCACAAACAAACCTCTCAGCCACACTGAAACCATTAACTGTCCTTGTGTTGAGAAAAAGTGATTTTTCAGCTTATCCCTTCTTTGCCAACAACTCACTTAGGGCTCCTCATAGAAGAAAAAACAAAACAACCAAAAAAAAACCATCAAAAAAAAACCCCTGTGGGTTTTCTTTTTTTAATTATCCCCCAAAAACCCCAACTGCTGTGAATTTTCACCACTGTGGTTTGTGGTCCATCACCTGCTTCAAAGACAAAGATGCCTCCTGCTGAAACCTGAGAAACCTGAAACCCACACACATTTTAAGTGTCAACATGAGAGCACCAGAATTAGCCAAAGCCTAACGAAATCAGTCCAAAATTAGGCTTGGGTGAACAACACATCGAGCTCAGCTGTTACTTGCTGCCTTCAAGTGAAGATGCATGACTTGCTGGTGATGCAAGGGGACAAAATTGTAGGTTTGGCCCATTTTTGGAGAGCAGCAGAGTGGTGGCACGACACCTCTGCAAGCAGGTGAGGAACTTGCTCTGGCATCTTGAAAAGTATTTGGTGTGCTGAGGGCTAAGGAAGGGAATATGGCAAGGAGTCCAGCAGCAGCAGACATTGCTATGGTGCAGCCCCACAGCGGGGACAGTTGCTGGGAAGTCCCAGCCACCCTAGAGATGCAAATGGCAGTGAGCAGGAGCAGGAGAAAAGCCCCAGACCGCTGTGCCAGCTTGTCCTTGCTGCTAGAAAAGCACCCTGGAGAACACTGAGCACCCCTCACTGCTCTGAGTTCTCTGAGCCACTCCAAACGGACCCAAGGGCGAGCAGAGGAGCGCTGTTACCCCTCAATGCACTTCTGCCTGGCATGAGGCACGTGGGGCAGGAATGGGAGCCAAGGGCTTTCCCAGAAAGTGTCACAGAGGGAGCCCCAGCTCGCTGCCCACACATTTGCATGCGGGCACAGGAACCGGTCTAGACGCCGCAGGTGCCGCCGAGCGCGCGGTTTGCCGTTTGCATCGTGTGACAGCGAGGGCTCAGCCTGCCCATGGAGCAGGGGATGAGGAGGGAAGCCTTCATCCTGCAGCAGGAGCCAAGGAACAGTGGTTGGGGTGTTCTAAGTGAGTTGTGCCTGGCTGCCCTCATGTCAACCTGGCGTTCTACACATCCCTGTCACCAGCAGGAAGGTCTCTGGCTCTGAGCATTTCCTTCTGGGCTAGGGAAGAAACACTCCAGGTCTGCTCACAAAACCAAAACTCCTCCAGCTACATCCAGCTCATGCTTCACAAGCTGGGGAGTTTCTGCTGGAGCTCAGTTATTCCTATTTGGGCAGCACATTCAGGCAAACACTTGGAAAGAATCCTGGCACCAAGATCTCCAGGAGTGTTACAGCAAAGCCTCCTCCCCTTCCCCTTGAAGTCTGACATCTTGATAAATGCAGCTACAAAGTTTGGTTAGAGTCTGGATAAGCATTTTGTATTTTTCCAATTATTCGTGGTTTCCATCCTAGTTGAGCCCATAATTTAGATGTCCCCACACTACTTGAAGAATAATCCATAACTATTATTTCTGGTAGTTTAGCACAGCCCTGACCCATTTTCTCCTGGTTAAGGCAGAACACAGTAGGCCATTCCATGAAAATCAGAGCTCCTCCTCATCCACACACCAGGTAAACCAGAACCCAAACTCTACAATCCACCTTGGGCTTACACCCAGTCATTTACATCAGTGTCCACTTTTTGTCAAGTGTCTCCCCACTTTTTTTCCCCTTGGGGATGACACTTTTCCCACATTTAACCCACAAGCCACCACAGGAGTGGAGATTTTTACATCAGAAAAAAACCAAAAAAGCCAAGAGCAACTGTTGTCCAGCAGCCAGTAGAAGTGCACATGGCAAGGAGGGGAAATCCAGATCCTCACTGAGAAGGAAGCTGCAATACCAATGAAATGAGCAGCCCTCCCTTTGGAAAGCCCCTTGCCAGCTTTTCTCTTGGAACCAGCACCCTGAATCAGCACTGACACTTGGAGACTGCTCCCAGAAGAGAAACTCCAGCCCAACTTCTGCAAAGGATGCACATCTCAGCTGAAAGAATCGATACTGAAAGGAGCTGTCTTGGGCTAAAATAATCCAGCATTGCCCAGATTTGGGGGTGAAAGAAGGGTGGGTGGGGCACACAAGTGGTGGGAGGTCACCAAGCTCCATCCTGGCAGGTGGAAACGGGGAGGGAGATGAAAGGGCAGTGCGCAGGGAGAGAAGAAAGGCTGTGGGAGACACATGAAAGTGAAACCAAGAAGCACAAAGCCATAAAAGCCATGAAACCTGCTTTGATCTTTGCTCAGCTTTTATCTCTCCTGTCACTCACAGCACACACCCTGAAACCAGCAAGGCCTAAAGACTCCAATCTGTGACAGGGCACAGCCCTGGCTTAGGTACAGAACATTCCTGAAGCTCTTTGGGTCTCTCCCCTCCCTTCCATAGCCCACATTCCCGTGGTGTTTGGGGCAGCCAGCACACAGCATTTCACCTGGCACTTCTGGCCATGTGGAGTTCAAGGAAGGCACTTGGAAAGGTATTTCCCAACATCACCTAAGCACAACAAAAGGAGGGACTTTCCTCCTGCCTGCAGGTTGGGGCTGGGGGAACGTGGGCAGCTTAAATGCATTGGGGAAGTACAAGGTTCAGACTTGCCGTGGGAGGAGGATGCTGTGTAAAAATAAATTTAAAATATAAATTACATCAAAAAGCACCACCCAGGTTCTCGTTTTGCCGTGCATGCAGGCTCAGAGCTGGGACCACTAGAGAGCAGCAGACACCACTGCCACGGAGAGCAGGCGAGCAAGGGAAAAATCGCTGTGCCCCAGCACCCAGATCCCAGGCAGAGGATCACGATCCAGGCTAACTGACTGCACAGAAAAAAGGAATTCACATCTTTGCAGGTGCTACACGTGTCTGCTCTCATCACAGAGAGCTGTTTTTGCCCTCAAAGGCAGCTTCCAGAAGCATTTCTGAACCACCAGAACTCAGACCAGGGAAGGACAGAGGAGGCAAGAGCTGAAATCCAAGAAGGGCTCCTTCCTCTCCCAAAACCCAGAGGTTGGTGCTCTATTGCTCAATTCCCAGGCAAGAGCAGCAGCAGAACTGGCTCGTCTTGATGTTCTGCAGCCAAGCAGAGTTTAGGGGAGGTTTTTGGGCGGGGAGAGGCATCCTGGAAATCCAGAAATGCAGGTTAGACCCCGCAGACCCTGCAGCAATGTACAGAGACCATCAGGAAGATTGCTGCACGGATCACCCTCAAGGTTTAGGAGGACAGAGCTGCCTTCTGTCTCCTGCATGGCTGGGGGACTGGATGGAATCCACACCAGTGCTGCTTTCCCGGGGTTTTGCCCATTTTCCCCAGGAAGCATGCAGCCCTGGAGACTGGCAGATACAACCAGACTGTCTGACAGTTATGTCCAAACCACCCTGAGCCTGGTTTTTCCTGTCTGCTGGGACTGCTTATCATCCCAGCTGGAGGGGAGTGATACTGGGAAAGCCACCCCGTGGGACTGGAGGGCATTCAGCTGCTCCCCAGAGAGCACTGAGCTTTGCAGGGAGTGTGGATAAAATGCATTTCCAAGCCAAACATCTTCAAAAGCTGGGAATTTTAATATTTGGGGAATTACAGCCAATGTAAACCAATGCTTTAAGTCCATCCCTCTGCTTCAGCATTCATCCAGCCTTTGGAGGCAACTGCAACGGGCCCTCCCCAGTTAATTCGTCATGCTAAAGGAAATGATGTTTATCTGTCCCAAACTGACGTGCCTGGGAGTGAGAGCCCAAGAGCAACACAAGAGTGTGATTCACAGCACATTTCCACTGGAGCCCTGCCTCACCCCAAGTGTTGTCCTGTGCTGCTTGGGTCAGCCTGTGGAAGTGTTTAAAGGTCAAACCCCACCGAGATATTTCTGTTACTCAGGCTGTGTCAGCTCCAGGCAAGGAGAGGAAGGAGGGCTGCTGCATCCTGCCCTGATACCACAGCCACGTGCTGATGTGCAGGAGGTGACACAGTCCCTGTGCCAGCTGTCACACAGCTCCAAGGTGACACAGCTGAGCTCTGAGGGGAGGCAGACATGCTCCCATCGCTGCCCTGCACCACTTCCAGGGCTCCTCCTGACACATCCCAGCCCTGCCCACCTCCAGGGCAATCCAGGTGAGGGTGCACATCCCATCCCACCTCTGTGTCACAGTCCCTCCTCCTCACAGGTAAGCCACAGCCATTTGCCCTGCCCAGCTGATACTTCCTGCTGTGATTTCCTCAGTTTCTACACTCTTTTCTGAAGTAGCTCGAGCTATCAGGGTGTTTGCATAAATAGCAGCTCACTCACCCTTCCCTCCCCAGCCTCTCCTAAGGTTAGTCACCCTCCTGCCCAGCTCAAGCCCACGTTCCTGCCACACCCACAGAGAAAAACCTTCTTTTGAGGCACACATAACCAGAGCAGAGTCTTGGACTTCAGGGTCACAAGAGGCCACTAGCAGCCACTTACACACAGAACCACAGTCTGGTTTGTGTTGGAGGGGACTTTAAACATCATCCAGTTCCACTCTCCTGCCACGGGGCAGGGACACCTTCCACTAGACAGGTTGCTCCAGGCCCCATCCAACCTGGCTTTGGACAATTCCAGCAAGTTACAAGGACTTAAAATGGAAGTGAAAACCCTTTCCTTACACTGCAGACACTGTTTCACTGAGAAAGACAGGTGCTTCAAAAACACAATGGGAAAGTTTGCATGGAAAAAGCAGAATCCTGGCTCTGCTCCTTCCTTCACTCATTCTCTCATTATCCTTCTACTTCCAGCATGACAAGACTGGTCAGGCACACAAAACCTTACACCTCTCCCCAGAAAGAACAAACCAGAAGGAACAAGACACAAGAAACTCAAAAGGCTGTTGCTGCAAGTTCACAACAGGCTAACAACTGCTCTCCACATTCCAACTTCATTAGAGAAAACAAACTCTTCCTTTAAGGCCATTTAGAAAACTCTGGTTGGCACAGAACTCTAACAAAGAGCAAATTTCAAATGAAGTTTCCCTGACACCAACCAGCCTATGTTCTTCAAAGACAACACTGTGCAAACAGAGACTTCTCCTGCCCCTGAAACAAGGTGAGGCCTGTGAATAAACAAGTTCCTGCTGCAATTCAATAGGAGCCACCAGATAACCACAGCAAATCAATGAGGAAAACTGTGTGTACTTACATGGGGAAGTGTGACTCTGTCAGCAGCTGTGAGAGGAGCAGTGTCACCTCTGGAGCCAGACTGTGCTTCCCAGGCCTCTCTGCTGAGCAAGGTGCTGCTGCTGGTGCTCCTGGGTGTCCCACAAGCAGCAGGAAGCTCACTGCAAGGGCAGCCTCTGCACCTGGGCTGCACAACTCCTTGCAAAGCATTCCCACCTGAGCAGATGAGAGGGGGAGCTCCTTTCCCTGCCTTCCTCAGCTGCCTGGTGATGGGAGGCAGCTGGAAATGAGTTGAGATAATGAGAAGACAAGTTACAGACATTTTACCCTCAGAGTCCTTTCTTAGAGGCCTCTGCTATGCCTTCTCCAATGTTTTAGTAAAACCACTAAACCACTGCTGCTTTCAGAGGCACAGGAGTACACTTTCATTTATGTCCTGCTGCTCTCTCCCCTCTTTGTAGCAAAGCTTTTCAGCACATGCCAATCCCTCAAGTCAGAAAGCAGTTTAACATGAAATTTGTGCCCAAGGAGCCAAAAACCCCAGGATTAACAGGCTTTCTTTTCCTTTCATTCTGCTTACACACTTCCAGTGACCCATTTTACACAGCCCTGAGGGCTGAAGGGGCTCTGCAGCCAGACTTTCTGAGTTGTTCATATTTCCACACAGATCCAGCTCTGAGTTTGTCTTTCTCTAACCATGATAAAGAGGATGCACACTGCAAAAGAAGTGTTTGCCACTATTCCAGCCACTTTGGGGCAGGTTACCAGGGACAGATGCAGCCAGAAAGAGAGTTCAGAGAAGCCACTGCAACCCTTACAGCTACAGAAAGCTGTAGCAGGTTCTTGCTAGGAAAAGCCCTCCCACAGGATTGGTCCCACTCACAGTCCCCCCTCTCCATCAGGAGGTGCCAGGCTGGGTGATGCCTCCTTCAATAAATATCCCAGATAAACACAATGCCTTGGGTTAAAAGAAATGCCCTGACAGGCTGCACGTAGAGGCTTGTTGAACCTCCAGCCCTGCAGGCTGCACTTGCAAACCTCTGTCCTGGATGATTTATCTGCCAGGGAGGTGCTTTTCCCCAGGAGGGCATGGAAATGCTATCACAAGGCTTCAGATGAGTCACACTCAGGTAACCCTTCCAAATGTGTTTGGAATAGTTCATTTTCAGGCCTTTAACAATAAAATCTTATACCCAGAGAATCTCTCTCTGGCTTTGGTAAGGCTTAGGAATGGTTTCTCCTAAATCCCCACTCCCTGGAAATCATGCTCCAGCCCTAGATCCTCCTCCCTGCACGTACAACCAGCACTGCCAGTCATGCCTTGTGACTAGAGATAAAATGGTCAACAGATTCTCCATCTCACTCTTTGTGATCTTTCCTTCTATCTGTCCTGCTCAAAACTTTCTGTTAAGACACAAGGTCTGGCCAATTACTGCTGCCTCAATCTACAGCAGGGTATTTCCACTTCTGAAATGGAAATCCAGACACTGGCCCAGGCTCCAAGTGCAGATTTTGAATTTCAGACTTGCTGAAGTTCAGGAGCATTCTGACTTGGTTTTCATTTAGCCCACAGGAAGTCAGGACAACTTTGCTCACCTGTTTCTGTTACTAAAGAGAAAAACCTGCTCAAACTAACATTTGCAAAAAACCCAGGTATTGATTAGGTATTTTATATCCTGAGATAACCCTAAGATGTACAAGACATCAATTTTGGAGCTCATAAATCTCTTCATAAAGTAGAGCTAGATGGAGTGAGCAGCAACTGGAAAAAATCACCCTCTCTGCACATAGAAGGAAAAAATGCTGCTCCTGTCTGGCAATCCAAACAGCCTCCCTAAATCCCCTCTGCTGGGAACTTGATCAGTCCTACTTGAGCAGGACAAGTGTGTTCTGATGTCAGGCACTTGAAAAAGGACTTTGATCTCCAGGGCTGAGGACCCAACACCTCTGGGGAGGAACAAGACATTTCACAAAGCATTTTATGTAACAAGGCACACAGGGCATCAGTTGAGGGATGACAGAGCAGAGTCCCCTACTACTGCTTATTAAAATAAATTATTCCCTGCTGCCAGCTCGAGAAATGATGCCAAAAGATAAAAACTGATCCCAGAGCAGCAATACACTGCAGCATCTGAAAGATGAACCTGGAAGGATCTGCAAGAAGAGTAACATGAAAGCTTTGACCCTGGTGAAGCAGAAAATGATTTATGACCAGAGCCAGCAGGGCTTTCACCCTCTGAGGATGCAAAGCTATACAGGAGGAGCGCAGCCCTGTGACTCCAGGTGGGCCTTTTGTTCAGGGATGAATGCCAAGGCCATGCCAAGGCTTCCATGGCAACTGCAGGCAAAGCCCATTAAAGAGAGCAGGACAGCCAGTGAATTCTCCACTGCACAAAATCTCTCAACAAGTGTGGCAGTACTGCAAATTTCCATCAAAACACCATTAAAATGTACAATACAGCGTAAGCAGGACTTTATTTGGCAGTCAAGCAAGCCTTCAGCTGCTTCCCACAGAAATCCAAAGCATCCCAATCTTTTATATTGAGAATTACACACTAGTTACAGCTGCAACAGCTGTCCAGCACTGAGCTAACTATGGAAAAGCACTCAAAACATTGCATGACTGTGCATTCCTCACAGATTTTTTCCCACTGGAGCAGAAATCTGTGTTTCACAGGCCCTAGGAGCCACACAGTGTCCCTGCCCATGGATCAGAGGAGAACACATCATCACCTGCTTGGTGTTAAAGAAAACAGCCTGAAAAGTAACAGGGAATCACACAGGCCAAGGGTGAATCCCCAAGCATCAGCCTGTAAGAATGCTCTAACAGCTATTCCAGTGGCAGCTGGAGGCTGTGGAGATAACCAGCCCAAGTGCACATCCTGAGACCAGAACAAACCCCAATTCCTTCAAGGGAGCCCTGTTGTGTTTCTCAGCTGATACACACAGCTCACCTGCACTTACAGCACTGAGTGTGGCCTTTTCCCCATTTCCCAGCCAGGATAAAGGTGGCAGGATTACCCTGAATGGAGCAATAAAAGCTGAGGAAAGCACAAGGCACCGCACAGATAACCTGGGGATGCACTGTGCCCATATCATTGGGCAAAGAGCTGGCACAGACACCACACCCAGCCCTCCAGCCACTGGCCTTGGCTTCTGTCATCCTGCCAGGAGCAAGCCAGGGATCACCTCCAGTGCTTTTGCTCCCTACCAGAGTTAATGATTGAGCTCTGGATGCCAAAGGCTTCCTAAATCCCCGACTCAGCCACTGTACATGACAAGACCGCTATTTCAACCGCAGTTCCTTGGAGACTCTGGATGATAAACTACACTCTAACCTTTGAAACACTTTGACCCCCAGCCACACAAATCCTATGCAGTACTCGCCCCACAGGCCTTGCAAAGCCAACAGTGTGCAAGCCCTGCTTCCCCCTCATGCATCCCACCTTTCCACAGCAGCTCTGCCATTCCCTGGTTTTGAGCTGCCTTATCCCTGACAACGGAGCACTACAGCAAGGAGCTGTTCCTGGCTTTGTTCTGCCAGGGGAACAAAGGAAGCAGGAATACACAGAAGGTCTAGGAGGAAGTGTGTAACACAGGAAGGAGCTGCCTTTGCCTTCCTAGGCCCAGGACAAAATTTCCCTAGACCACAAGCTACTCTTCTTCTTGACTTCACCAGGTGGAAACAAAGCCCCAGCATTCTGGAAATCCCATCAATAACATTTCTTCCATATAGATGTTTAACAGTGTTCACATCTCTGATGAAGAACCTACTTGCCATGGCCAAAAAACCCCACCAGCACCCTTTGAAGGAGAAATTAAACGCTTCATTAATTCAAAAATGGTTGAGATTGCAAATCAGAACCAGAACGTACAGGTCTAGAGGCAAGATCACTAATAATTCATGAGAGAAATGCTATGTTTATGCAACACTAAGGATGAGATTTTAATTGCTTATTACTCTAATTGATTTCATTCAGTGTTATGGCAACTTTCTGCTTTCTGGAGATGTACTACAGCAGCCACAGGCTTACACCACAAAGCACAGCCATGTGACACCCCACAGCTGCAACATGTATTTTAAGATAAATAGTACTATAGATGTGCCAAGTATTTACTGATTCCCGTTTTGCTGAGCTTCAAAGCCCTGACAGCCAAGTGGGATCACGAGAATAACTCATTCACCTGTTAGTCCAGGCAAAGACATGGCCTGAGACCATTCAGTTCTACTCTCACTGCTCTAAGTGTACAGAGTGCTCCAAGCTCTGACTGACAGGAAAAAAAAGGAGCTCTTAAAGACCAGGTTCCAAACACTGATTTATTCTGTACACTTTATTGCTGCATGTCCCTTGTCCTAAGTCATCAAGTGGTGGGGAAGTCAAGTTTCCTGTTTGAAAAGGCCATTATAATAATTAATTACAGAATGACAACTCACCAGGAACAGAAGTGCTTCCACTACAGATCCCTTGTGGCCCAGTCCAGCCAGAGGAGAGCAGCAGGATGACACATCAAGGTGCTCTCAGAAACCTAGTGTGAACTTGGAGCACTATGCTTCCAACAGGAAGGAACATCCCAGAAACTGGACATGGCTGGGAGCTGTTTCAGGGCATGGCCTCCCCACAGCAGCACTGCCTTCAGCCCCCTCAGCCCCCACCCAAACCAGTCTTTCTGACAGAGCAGTTATGAAAACGAGCACGCATTTCAACTCCTGCGACCACAGGCCTGGTGAGCTGCACCACGTGGTGCAGGCAAGCCCCAAACAGCTTTAAAAGCCATGCACACCTCTGCTATTGCAAACAGGCCAACCACCAAAATCCCCTTTCTGTGGGGGAAGCCAGGCAAACCTCCTCAGGGGGATCTGCAGCTGCCTGACCTGGTAAAACAAAGCTGAGCTCACGCCATTCCAGCCACAGAAGTGAAGCCTACAAACAGATTTGTTTCTCAGAGGTACGTGTGAGTTAGCAGCCAGAAGGGAGCTGCAGGCAGGACACGAGCTCAGGTGTGCCTTCCAGGAGTTCCTGGACTGACAAGATGCAGACACTTCCCAAGACCAAGGTTTCACCACAAAGGACAATCCCTGCAGAACCCAGAGGAGTCCAGCTCGAATGACCCTTAAGGAAGTTCAACACTCATGATAAGCACAGGATAGCTCACCCCAGCAAAGCTGAGGTGAGTTCCCACATCCTGTACTGTGAAGTCTCCCCTTTCCTTGCCACAATTCCTGGGAAAGCTGGAACCCAGCTTTGGGATCACACACCCTGCATAGCACAATTAAAAAAGGAAGCCAAAAGCTTCAAGGAACCGACCGCCACTCACAGCAGGTAACAAATACAGCACTTGGTTTATTTTTGTTCTCGACTGAAACAAGACTCAGTAGGTTCCTTACCCAAGCCACTCCTGAAGTGAGCAGAGACTTGCAGCAAGAAGTCTTCAGAGGTACAGTATTTGTATCATACAGAGTACACAATAAATTACTATCTACATGCCACAGACCTACAAAAAGTTACATACAATGTAAAAAATACAGTATTTTCTGCTCGTTTTTTTGTTTTAAATTTTTTTTCTGTACATTTTTTTTTAATTTACATTTTCATATACACTTTTTGTAAACGTTTGTGTGTTTTTAGCAACTGAAACCACATAACAGTTATGGACTTACAGCATCACTCTTACCTTTCTAAAGCAACACTTGCACCCACGAAACAGCTTTTAGCTTGTTTGCTCCTTCATTTCTACTTTGGCACCACCACACCTCACACCGTACTCCCAGCTACTTAGTCTGCTTTAGCCGTGTCCTCCCCAGGGAGGAACACAATTAGACTGGAATTTGTGCTTTGATAACAAAGTTCAGAAGGAAAACCATCACGTTAACTACTTCACCATCACATTTACCTGATATTTTACTGCGCCGTTCCAACTTCTCCTGCACTAACTGTTTTACATCATCAGCATGCAAACAAGTCTGATTATGACTCAATCAATAACATGAATATACTGAAAAACAACTACAAGGGTTAAATATCCAAAGGAATGTAGACTTAGCAAGGTTTACCAAGTTAAGAAGTCTAAGCTAATAGCATGGATTGACATGTTAAGATTTGAAACACACTGAAGTATACAATTTGATTTTCAGTGTAAAAACATCTGTACTAAAGAAAACATGGAATTACTCCTGGCCACACAATTTATACTACTCAAAGTGAAAACTACATTGACTAGAAACCTCCTGCTTACCACACATACTCCTGGTGTGAAATAGGGATCCCTGAAGTTTATAAAAGCCAAGCTTCAAAAATTGCTACTTGGAGTACACAACTCAAGACCCTGCTGAAAAGGAAAAGCAGTTTCAGTGTCCGGCCCATTGGAGAGTGAATCGCCCCAGGCTGGCACTTTGTACACACACTGTTCCATGGAACCCACTCAGCCACTTGGATCTAATCCCAGAGCACTGAGGAGGGGAGGTGCCCTCGGGAGGGACTGCAGCCCAATCTCCTGCTCCAGGCAGGGCCAACCCTGAAATCAAGCCAAGCTCGGGATTCTGTCACACTGAATCCTGGGAACATCCCAGGACAAGTACACAGCTCCTCTTGGGCCTCTCCCTTGCTTCACTGACCCCACAGAGCCAATTTATTCCTTTAACCAAGAGCCTCCCATTTAAATCTCAGGAAAGCTGCTCACTCTTGCTCCGTGCTTCTCAGGCAAGACCCTGAAATCAACTCAGGTGTTGAACTGCTGAGGGTTTTGGATCACCAGGTACAGAACTACATTCATGGCTGTTGACAACAGAACTGTACAACAACTTTTTTTTTTTTGCTGATCTGGGGACCTGAAAGAATTTTTTTTTTAATTCCTTAAAATTACAACAACAAAAGAAAACCAAGGCAGGCATTCAAAGCATTGATATACCACAGCAAGTTTTGCCTTAATACAGTTTACAGATTACCACCTCATTTATTATTGCCAAAAGACTCTATGGTGCATTCAAAATTTCAACCTAATACAATCCAGACTCAGTGCTAAGACCGACAGCTGAGGGTTTGCCACTTGGGTTTGGGTTTGAGTTCAAAGAAGAAGGTGCCTTCCAGATCACTCGGAGGAGAACTGCTAAGGCTTTCTTCCCGCTGCTCATGTCTTCACAGGAGTCTTCACTAGAAGGAACAGTGGGAAAGGTAATTTTAACAAAGCACAACCCCTTCAAAGTGGCAAAGTACTCCTCAATCCTGGGGTTTCTTGCACGCTTTTCTGCTCCTAGTAGCAACATCCCACATCTAAATGCTCCTCAAGGCAAATTTCCTGATGCCAACAACATCCTACTGATCAAGAAGCCAGTGCTCCAGACACCAAACATGAATTCTCCAGGAGACTGGAAACCTTTGCAAGCCTTCCTGCCTTAAAACCAACAGTGCCTCCCCACACCCTTCTGAGTACCTCTGAACACCACAATAACAGCTCCCCCTTCTTTCCACGTGCCCATGGATATTCTCAGAGCTAACACTTTTTTCTCCCCCAAGTAGCAGCCATAGTTCTACAGAGCTGCCATGACCACTACAGGAAGAGGAGAACTCCCAACAAATGCAGCAGCCAAGGTTACCAACCTCTCACTTCCATTGAAACATCCCCCCTCAGGGATGGTTGGCAGCTCGGGAACACTGTAGTAACTGTTCTGCAGGTTTTGGGCCGTCCGCCTCGACACAATCCAAACCAGTTTTTTGTGATCAGGCTTGCAGCATTCAGGAGAAGAATAATCTGCCAGGCATTTAGAGACCAGTTCCCTCCAGTAAAGTAGGTCACTATCACTGATCTGGAAAAAGAAAACAAAAAACACAAAAATCCCTCAGAAATAAATTAGTCTGTAACACACAGGCTCTAAAGATAACCCCTCCCTCCATTTCACCTTCTTGGAAAAGACCTGGAAAAAACATCAGTCAAGCCAAAAGTGAGTCATAACTGTGATACCTTTGTCAAAGTTGCTTTTGAAGGTGAACTACCAACTCCTACACACCTTCCAGACAAGTCCCTGTTCAAGGTGGAGTTACACTGACAGTTTGCCTGTCAGTCCTTGTTACCATTTCCATTATCACTTCCAAAGGAGAAATGAAACAAAAGGCTATTCTATTTTAAAACTGAATTAAATTTTCTTAAAATCCCATTTTCAAATGGAAGCAAATTTTTAAACTACTTTAAAATGGAAAAAAAAATTTAAGCCACCATTTTAAAAGATAATAATATTGTACTTTAAGGAACTTCTTCCATCCCTTAAGAAACTGGGGTTGTTCAAAGTGTCTGAAGAGTGAAAAGCTGCTTCTAGGCCATCAACAGAGGCAGCATGCAGCTCCTATTTTAGTCCATGGGATATCCTGAGCTGCAAGGGACCCACAGGCATCCAAGCATTGTGTAGTTCAGCTCCTGGCTGTGCACAGGACAGTTCCACCAATTCCACCCTGTGCCCATTCCCTGGGGAGACTGTTCAGTGCCTGACCTCCATGTGGGGAACAACCTTTTCCTGATATGCAGCCCAACCCTCTCCTGACACAGCTTCAGCCATTCCCTCAGGTCCAATCAGTCAGGCAAAAGGAATAACCAGCCCAGCAGCCACAGAACAGACTGGATGTTTCTCCAGAACACACAGCCAGAGCTGTACAAGTTCAGTCAGCTGCCTGTTAAAGCACTGCACACACACTGGGTCAGCAGTTCCTCTGATTTTACACATTTAAGCTTGTTTTTTAACTGCTGCTTTCAGCCAAACAGAACCTGTAAGGACACATTTAGGGACCCCTAAATGTAACATCACCATCATGAGCAGTGTCAGCCCAAACAATTGGCAAAGCAATCCACTGGGAATACTCACCTTTGAATGCTTTTGAACACGCAGAAGGATCTCCAATAGCTCAACAGATTTCAGCGCCTGAACTTCCAGAGTGAGAAGGCACAAGGCCAGGACAGACGGCTAAAAGGAGCAGAAAACACCACTCAGCACCCCAGCCATGACAAACTTACTCAGAAGATACAAACAACTGCCTCTACTCACTTTTGCTTTAGAGAAGACCAGACGGCAGATGCAAGCTTTTAGCTGTGCTTCCAACCTGTCCAGATTCAATACTTCTTTCCTGTGGGACACCAAGAGAAGAAGGGTCAGGATCAACAAGGACTCCTTCACCTGAGGCTGAGATCATTTCAGAGAGAAACTCAGCCAACACCAACTCACCTTTCTGAGGTATGACAGAGTACAATAGCATGGTACAAGTGCAAGAAGGTTAAGGCAGTAGTAGCTTTAAATTCAAAGTGCAACTTTTCTGAAATTATCTTTTCCATCCGTTTCAGGTCGGACACAGTGCATTTACATTGGCTGATCCGGATGATCTCGTGAGCAGACGGGATATTGCATTCCTCCTCCACCACACGGGCGGCCAGCTGCATGCAGCAAACTCCAATGCAAGACAAATGCTTGGGTTTCACCTAAAAACCGGAGCAAGAGCCATGAGTACAGCATCCCTCCGTGTTCCTACACCTCACTTCAGCTGCAGCAAAGCCCACAAGGCAGCACCGACCCTCTGGGGTTGAGGAGGTGAACTCCACAGTGCCTCGGGTTGTTCGAACAAATGGAGGTGGGAACTGCAATTCCCTGCTCCTCCAAGCGGCAGTGCTCGCCCACCCTCGCTTACAGCCCGTACAAATCCAGTCTGAGCCTGTTCTGGGCAGCCCCATCCCTCCACAGCTCATTCCTGCTCTTCTCTCCCTCTACCACTGTAGCCACTTCAAGGACAGCCAGACCAGAACTGAAGGAACTTCGTCTTTTCTGCTGATGTAATAAAGAGGAACTGGTCTAGCTCCAAGCTTCCTGCCTTAAAGCAGCACAACCACGATAAAAACAAGCAGGAAATGATCACTTGGTGTCGGTCCCAAGGCTAAGCTAAGCTTTAACAGAGCACCCAGGGACAGCTTTTAATACTGATTGGCTTGTTTCCCTTAATTCCTCCCCTCTCAGACATCTACATGGTGATGGTTACAGATTAAATTATTAGAGGAAGTAAATCAAGCTGCTACTTGTCTTCAGGGGTAAAAGGAACTGCACTCAGCTCCAGGTTCACAAAGGAGACCTCGGAGCAGCTGCTGAACGCACAGACTGAATCAACAGCCACGCTCATACCTTCATAAGAGCCAAGAATCTGTCCAGAATGTTGACAGCCAAAACAAACGTTTCGGTTGCAAATCCAAAGAAGTTGGTCAGACTCCAAAGATCTTCCACCTTGGCATTCCTTTGTCTTGGACACAGAGTGTTTTCATTCTATGGAAAGAGAGGCAAAGTCAGAATTATTCTCTGGCACCAGCAACCACCGTGCCTCACTCCCTAAATCCTCTTTTATCTAGATCAAACAGAAGCAATTTTTTCCTTAAATGCTTTATTTCATTTAACTCGAAAAGAAAATAAATTTAGGCACTCGGGACTCCAATCACACCACGGTTCAGAGATTACAGCCAGGTCCCGAGTCCCACTGGTGCAACAGCCAGCACAACCACACTTCCTTCTCCACTCGCTTATTTTAAGACACATTTAAGACTTAAGTTACCAAACAGTGACTCCCGACCTTCGAAATGACCACACAGCTCTCTGCCTTGCATGTCAATATTTAAGCAACAGCTCTGCTTTCACAACAAACAAGCAGACTTATCGCAGGGATTTTTTTTTTTGTTAAATATTAAAGCTCTTCCCAGAGAGCTCACAAGCACCCGAAGGCAATAATAAACTCACAATGAACTCACAGTGAGGAACTTTGGTCGTTAACGCAGAGATGTTTATGGTCTATTTACATTGGGCAGTTCAGCACTGAGCGGTTCTGAGTTTATTTCCCCAGATCTCGCCAATGCCTGCCTGACATCCCACCTCCCCCGACGGAAACAATACAGAACCTCTCGCTGCTGTGCTCCCTCTAAGTTTCAACAGTAAACACTAAACCCCTGAAGATTTTGCTTGCCCTGCAGCTCGCAGCGCTTGGTACCGTTAATACAGACGGAGACGGAATTAAAACAAAAGGCAAACGGTGCATACAGAGAAAAGAATTAACTTTTCACAGTTAACGCGCTTTAAATTACACTACCCGGAGTTTTCTCTGAAATTGTCTCCCTGCCCTGAGGAGCCCCCCGACGCCCTCACCCACCTCGGCGGTGCCCTCGATGAGGCTGAGCCCCTTCTCGCGGGGCTGGAACCGCCCCTCCAGCTCCAGATGGAGGTTCAGCTGCTTGAAAAGCCACAGCGCCTCGCTGCTCATCTTCCCTTTCCTTCGCCTCCTTCCCCTCCGCAGCAGGGAAACAAAGGCGCCCCGCAGGCCGGGGGCCAGGGGACACCGGGCCCCCCCCGGCGGCCCTCACCGCTCGGGGAGGGGGAGGCGAGCCCGGCTCCCGTCACCGCGCGGACGGGGGAGGGCTCGGCCGCTGACCCCGCATCCAGGCAGGGCGGCCTGGACCCCCGCGGGGAGTCACGGCACCGTCACGGCACCATCCCCAGCCGCTGCCCGTCCGCCCCGGCCCCGGCCCCGCTCCAAGATGGCGGCGCCGCGTCCCCGCCCACGGCTTCTGTTGTCCCGCGCGGAGCGATCCCCGCCGGTGAGGCGGCGCACGTAAGTCAAAGTCCACCCCGACCCGCGCCACCCGACGGCGCCCAGACTGGTCCCCGCGATCCGGGCAGGGTCCGGCCGGACAGCGGAGCTCCAACTCAGCGGGGAGCGGGGCGGCACCGCGCTGTCGCGGCGGGGCGGCGAGGCCGCGCGGAAGGACACAGCGAGAGACGCATCACACCTTTAAAGGGACGCCAGCGGCGCCTCATCCGTTTTGAAAAGACCGCCCAAACCCTCCCGCGCTCGGATTGGCCCGCAATTCCCAGCCGCTGATTGGCTGGCGACGCCTCTCGCCCCGCCCCCCCACCTCGCGGAGGGGCGTGTTGTTTACCTGCGGCGATTGGCTGCCGACCGAGGTCAGGCCTGTTCTGATTGGCCAGGCGAGTTCTGCCTCCGCCCCGCCCCCTGCTCCGGGCCCTGGCAACCGTGACGGGCCCGCGCGCGCGCGTCCTGAGGCGATGGCGGGGGGTGGCAGAGACCCTCAGTGCCACAGCGCTCCCGAGTCCCCACACCCTCAGTGCCACAGCGCTCCCGTGTCCCCACACCCTCAGTGCCACAGCGCTCCCGTGTCCCCACACCCCGTCCCAGCGCTCCCGTGTCCCCATACAGAATAAAGATGAACACTGACCTGACTAGAGCTGCCTGAGGATGCTCAGCCCCCGCGGGTCAAACTGTGGTATCTCTGTGGGACTCTCCTCATGTTATTCCTTGAGGGTTCCAAACACCCATCTGGGTTTAAAACCCCTCCGTGTCCTACTTCAGGCTGAGAGATTTCTGTGCAGCCTGCTGTTGCAGTGATTTTGGAATGGGCACTTGCAAGCTTCACTTCTTGTGGAATGAATCCAAGGCCCAAAAGGTCAGGAAGGAGATGGTGGATCAACCCCTTAAGTCAAAGGCTGCATCAAAAGTCATCTCAGCTTAATGGAGTCCTCATGAGCAGATAAAACAAAATAAATCATGGTCTGGAGAATGTGTGGGGCTGTTCCAATGCTCATGGACAAACACAAAGGGATGTGTGTCCCAGGACAAACCCAAACTGCAGCGACTGGATGTGTACACACTGGAGACAAAAGTCTGGGGAGGTGACTCCGGCAGATTAGTGCTGGGTTTGATCTGGTGAGGTTCCACAGCTCCAACAAACAGAACGTGTTTATGAAATGTCACAGGCTGGAAAAGCAAATCCGCCTTCTCCACCGAGCCATCGTCAGTGCTGAGCTCTGCCAAGCTCTATTTCGAGGCACAGTCCCCGTCTGCAATGCCAGTGATGACGGCCAACACTTTCCTCAAGCCTCTTTTGATGCCAAGGACTCTGAGATTCCCATAAACACGGCTGACTTTTCCCCAGGGCATTCCTGACAAGGGCTGGAGTTCCTGTAGGTACCAGCAGATATACCTGAGGTCCCATGGTGCATGAACTGGCACGCTGACTGATTTTTGGGGAGGATAAAAGCTGTTTTAGACAGGGATCTGCTCCAGTATGAACAATTGCTGTTAATTGGAACCAACTTCCAACCAGCTCCATGCAGTGACATCATTCAGGTAAATGTTTATGGGATGAGTCTCTCAGCTCCAGTCCCTGGTATTCAAATCCCCTCAGTGGTTGCTCCCTTCTTTGCTTCCCCACATTCCCAAATGTATCTTACCATCACAGAGATGGAATGGGGATGTTCTTCCTCCTCCAGCTGCTGTAGGAAACCATGCAGTGGAACACATGTTCCAGTTTACCTAAAAGGGTAAAAAAAAGTTCATTTTATAATCACAGAGCATGACAGCTCCAAAAATATCAATTCAGATACCTGCTTGAACACACACGTGCATTTCCCTTTTCCAATTTAAACCTAATAGAGCATTCTGAAAAATTATCCTTCATATCCATGGAGCCTGAGGGTGGGAAATCCCTTAGCAGAGCATGGCTCATTTCCTAGGTTAGGAGAGAGGGATCCCTGCCCCATCTTTGTTCCTCAGTATTAACTCACTTGTTGGAAACAGCTCAGTAGGATCAAGGTAAAAAAAAAAAAAAAAACACACCAAACCCTAAGGGTCCTAAATATAAGTGATGGATTGCAGCTTTGGAATTAAAAAAAGGGAAAATGAGTCTGCTGCCTGTGCTGCCTGGACCTGGCAGAACAATGGAGTGTTGTGGGCAAAGGAGGAGCCATGGTGAGGTCAGCAAACAAAATCTGTTGTTGCTTTCTATTTTTTTTCCTTATGCAAGGAATAATTTTCTTTCAGTGTGGCATTTATCTGGGATTCGGGGAAGTGTGAATGTGGGGGAGAATGAGAAGTGTTCTCAGCATTCTGAGGAAACACAGTTTACCTCTTCTGTGATGTGCTTTGCAGAGCAGCAATTCCTTCCTGGCATTCTTCAGGAACCCAAAGATGCACATCCTATCAAACGGGGATTATTTTAACCAGCCTTTCCAAACTATCTTCCAGCACGGCCGGGCAGAACGTGTCCAGGCATGCCCTGAGCAGCTCCTGGGAATGGCTGAGCTGTGCAGTGACTGGCAGGGCACGCAGAGGTGTTGATTGGGCCTTGTGGCATGTGGATTTCCACACCAATAGGATTACAAACCATGGTGATTAAGGGACACGAGTAATTAACACTCCAGACACAGGCATTGTCTGCCCACTCCGGACACCCACAGAAGAAAAACAGGGGGCACTTGGAACAGCACTGGAACAACAGCTCCCTCCAGCCACTTACCCAAAGAGCTCTTCACAATTTACAGGGAGGGAATGAGTCTGGGAGATGAAATTATCAATAAATCTGTCCGAGTTTAAAGCTCGTTCCCCAGGCAGCAGCCCCTGAAGGAAAGTGCCATTTGATCCTCCAGTAGCCACGGGAGCAACACTCCCACTGCTCCAGCTCCTGTCTGCCCAGAGTGTAATTCCACACCTCTCACCTGGTGCTCCTGGAAATCGAGTTCAGCACTCATAAATAAATGAATTTATTCGGATTGAACGCTTGCTGCCTACGAGACCAAAGGAGAGCGAGGCACCTGATAAGAGATTAACTGGAGGTTGGTGCAGGGAAGAGGTTCACAGGACAAACCCAGAGAGGAGCAGTGACAGAGCATCTCCCAGAGACCACACCTCAATTCCAGGAAGGGAGGGGGCAGAAAAGAGAAACCCAGCCTGTTTGCTCAGGAAACTCAGAGCACAAAGTATTTTGGGCTGACAAGACCCAAACACAAATCAACAGAAACTTAGTAAGGGACAGAATCTCTGTTCTCATCTAAATGAATCTGCCCTGGACTGATAGCACATATTTTGCTTACTGAAAATAAAAGCTGGCTTATTAATATTAATATAATGCCCATGTGTACTGTGTTGGACACCACAGAATTCACCACCCCTGGTACTGACAGAGCAGGAGGAAAAGGCTGCAGAGTGAGCTGGCTCCGTGCTGAACCCAATGCTCTGCCTGTGTTGTCATGGAGGCCTCTCCACACACAGAGCTGGAAAGATCTAGAAAGTGCTCAGGAGCAAACAGCAAGAGGCCAGTGCAACCTATTTTTTTTTCAGTCATCAACTCTCTTTTTGGAGGGTTTAGAAATGGCTCTGGCATGAGAAGAGGAAGGAGGAACCTTGCCCCCAATGCAAATCCTCACACAAAGGAAGGTGACTCCATCACAGCAAGAATACCTGCAGTTCTGAGGTTGCAGCAGCCCCACCTTGCTCAAACTTCCCTCTCTGGTCACCGAGAAAAAGGAAGGAAGCAGGGAAGACTCCAGATCTATGACACATTCCAGATCTTACCAGGTGACTACAATTATTCATGATTTCTGTGGGGGTGGATGCAGGTACCTTTTGCCTTAGTCCTCAGTGGTTCCCACTCAGAAACCTGTGCTGCACCTTCAGGTCTAACAAAACCCAACTTCCTGCCTTTTTTAGCTCCTCACTCCAGATGCACGTTCCCCTTTGTGCAGGCAGCACTTGAGCAGCAGCTGGAGGTGCAGCCCCAGTTCTGCTCCCCCTGCAGCACAGGGAACCTTCCAGGAGCCAGGAGAACAACATCAAATGGCAATAATTTGCCTTCAGTGCAAGTTGAATTGTCTGAGAGGCTGCTGTGTGTTTCAATAGCCTCCTGCTTGTCCAAGCATGACCACAGAACCAGCAGTTTGCTCACAGGCCTCCTTTAATAACCATTTGTTACTGGAAGCTGCATTTAATTCACTGTGTATTTTTGTCACTTACTTTAAGTGGGTTCTTGTATTTAATTGACAGGATAATTCTAGGCAGTGTACTTAAGGCAGCTTTAGAAAGTTTGGTGGTTTTTTTTGTTTTTTGTTTTTTTTTAGAAAGGTGGTTGTGCATAATTTCAGGAGGCGTTTTCAAAATCACAGGGATTCTGCATAAATGGAATTTAAAGTAGTCATTAAAAGTTAAAGCAAGAAGAAAGAAATGCAGCCACCTTCCTGCCTGTACAGCTAGGAACCTGCTGAGTAAAATTACCTGCTAGGAAGCATTTAGCTGCAAGGACTGGATATTGTAGATTTATTTTATGATTTTACACTTCTTTCCCAATTTAACATTCCATTTTCCATAAACATGACCAGTCCCTTAACTGGCAACTGGAATTCTGGAAGCCTTGCAGACTCTGCTGACCTTATCCCTGTGCCAGTGAGGAATATCCATTTCCCCCTTGCTTTCCAAATGACAGCTTTTAGTTGTTTCACACCCATGGGCTGCTCTCACTCCCCAGCAATCCCTACCTCTGCTTCCTGAGATGAATTGCTGTGTGGAGGGTGAAGGGAGATGCTTGAATTTCCACGCCCAGCACCACAGATGTTTCCCAAGGAACAGCTGCAGGAACATTTCCAGCATAGCTCTGTCTTCAGATACGGCATCCAGGCACGTTTCACTCACACACTCTTGTACTTGCCAGAAAAACAATTCAGATACTCTTCCTCAGATGCAAACATGATCCTGATGCACACAGAAAAGTGAAAATTATCCATTGGAAAAGGCACACCTACAACCATCACAGCAGCACCATTCATTTTGCAAGGTTATAAACCCCTACAGGGCTGGGATCAGCTCCCCAGGACACAAAATAGCCAATTATAATATTGATGTCCACAGTAAATGGGTAATTCACATGAACTGCCTTGTAAACACGAGAAAATACAGGAATGTTTATGTTTTGGAAGGGAAAAATGGAAGAAAACCTGTATTCACTGACACCACTCTGCCATACTAAAAAGGTAAAAGTGGGAATTCTGCTAAGGAGGAGGAACATTCTAATAATCTATTTCCTAGGAAGAATGATGGATTTAGTGGTGGGATCCCCAGGGTGCAGGGGACAGTCTGAAGGTATTACTGTCACCAAGTTAAATGAAATAGAGCCTGAACAGAGCACGTTCCACACAGCAAAGCAAACTGCAGAAAATAGCAGCTCTGCTTGAGAAAATTACATTATGGGGCTGTTTATTTAGCAAAACTAAATCAGGCAAAAAGGTTAATTCAGTGTCTGCAGTTCCCCTCTCAGAATTAATCACTGAGTGAGGTGAAAGAGGTGCTTCATTTGCTAATGTGAGCACGTATTCCACTGTTCTGGATGAAAGCAGAACAGTGTCCTGGTGTTTTGAGAAGCTCCATGCTGGTAACAGATAGGAAGGGAACCTTGTGCAGCTCAAAGAGAAGGGTTCGTTTTCCTAGTAAATAATTTAAATTCCTGCTGGCAGGAAGAGCAGGGTGGGAACAGCTCCACAATGTCCTGAGAGGCTGTGGAGCTGTTCCACTCGAGCTGACACTGCTGTCATTCCACTGATGGTGGTTCCTAAGGTCAACAAACTCCTCTAACAGCTGCACTGCAAAGCTCAAAGAAATGAAGGAGCCTGCATCTAGTTTCCTTTTTCCCTTTGCCACATTCTTCAGGAATACTTTATTTTTTTTTTTTTTTTCCAAAGGGCAGCTAATTATTGCCTGTAGGAACAAGCACAGCTGATGTACTCATAAGCTGAGCAAAGCCTTGTCAGGTAATTTCACCACAAACCAAGTTTTTAGGGCTCTCCTTGTTTCCTCCTGCTGCTTTTTCCCCAACATTTCACATTTGCAGAAAGGAGAGTTTAAATTTTTTTTTTCAGTTCTGGAAAATCGAGGAAATCCTCAGAGCTGTTTCCCTTAATTTTTCGTTAGGGTTTTTTATTTAAACCAACATCAATTTGTCTCCTCTGGGCTGATCAAAGCCTGCTTGGTAGTTGAAGGATCACAGGTTGGCAATAAATATAGATAAGTTATGTAATACCTGGAGTCAAAGCACAAATAGAGTGATAACAGGAGGGATAGCTGGGCTTGCTCTGTCACAGCCAAACCCAAACAGCAGTTATTTTTATAACCTTGCATGTTTCCTGCCCCTTGGGACATTCGAATGCTTCACAAACTATTTTAATGTAGCCCCACAACCTGCCTGGCACCAAGGTGGATTTTCCCTTGCTCTGAGGCTGCTGAGCTTTGCATGCCCCTGCTGAACTTTGAGTGCACCTAGGTTGGGTGGGTATGAAAATCACCACTAACTTTTGCATCCGTGGGCTGGACTCACTGGTCAGAGACAGGCAGGGAGCAGCACCCGTGTCTCCAAAGCACCACAGAGCCAAAAACCACCACAGCATCTGGCTGCTCCTCTGAAGGGATTTTAAACAGCACAGATAGAAATGTCAGCTGTAAGGATACATGGAATTGTAGAGTTGGCACAGACCTTAAAGATCATTCCAGTTCATTCCATGGGCAGGGACAACTTCCACAAAACCACTTTAAGGACCCTGTCCAGTCTGGGCTTGGACACTGCCAGGGATAATAATAAAATAAAAATGGAAGGGAGCAGCACACGGCAGGCTTGCACTTGAAGAACAGTTCACCCTGTGCACAGAGGAGTTGCTGTAGCAAAACCAGCCTTTCCTTTCAGTCTTGTATGTTACTAGGGAAAGAGTTAAAAAAAGCTTGAGATGGGTGAATTTTTAGTAAACCGATTCAGAGTTAATTTGCTAGAAAATGAATAGAAAAAAAAACAACCTATGTTCTCTCACCGTGATTTATGTCACTGTGCTTATTATCTCCGGAGGAAATCCTCCTTTGTGTGCTGTCTGAACAGCCAATAACTACAGATACTGGAAGGAGTTTAAAGAAAATAATTTGCCTTTGCTCTGAACTTCTTGCTTTTATCTCTTCATTTCAACCTCTGGTGGTGCAGCAAGATTCTGACACTCATCACCCTGCCAGGATCTGCATGCCAAGTATTGATTCTTTTCCTGGTCTTTGCTGTACGGTATTCTAACACAAATACATTAAAAAACCAAAAAAACAAAAAACAACAAAAAACCCCCACACACACACAAAAAAGGCTAGGTTACAAAAGGATTTAAACACTCAAAAGCTTGTCCAGTTATCCAGGAATAAACGGAGCTATGAGACAACAGCTCAGCTCCCTTAACACTTGAGGCATCTTGTGCTGTCAGTGGGAATGCCAGGCACAGCCTGGAAACAAGGAAAAGGACAGTGCTGCAGGCCTTGGAGCCGGGAAAAGGCCTAAGGAAGTAAATAAAGTCCAGGGCAAATCCCTGTTTACATTCTGCAGCGCAGTAAATAAGGGATCACCAGGGATAACACAGGGAGCTCTGTTCCAGCACGCACAGGCTGGGAGACACGGGATGCGCAAGGAACAGGCGAGACCACCTAGGATCGGCACAATTCGGGGCTTACTCACAATTAAGTGACAAATAAGCACCTTTTCCCCCGGTTTCGTGAGGGTTCCAAACGCCACTTTAAGGACCCTGCCCGCGCCCCCCCCAGCGCCCTCACGGAGCCGCGCACGCGCCGCAGATCCGACCGCGCGAGTGCGAACTGCGCGCGATGCTTCCGCCAGGGAAAAGAGTCCCCGTCCTTCCGCCCCCCCCCGCCATCCCGCGCCCCCCCACAGCCACCGGGCCCGGGGGAGAACAGGGAGGGGTGAACCGAGAGGGGAGAACGGGGAAGGGAGAGCCGCCTCCGGCCTCCCGGCCCTGACGCGGGGCTTTGTCCGCCGGCGGAGGCGCTGAGGCGAGGCGGTTCCGCGCTGAGGGGCGCTCGCGCCGCCTCGCCGGCGCTTCTTCCTCCCCCCCCTTCCCCTCCCCGAACCCCCCGGGAAGCGGCTGGCTGCGGGCTGCCTCTCGCTCCCCTCCCCTCCCTTTTCGTTTTTATTTTATTTTATTTTCATTTAACCCCCCTCCCTCCCTCCCGCGCGGCGGCGGCGGCCCGCTCACCCCCCTCCACTTCCCCCCGCACCCCAAGATTCCCCCTCACCCTTCCCTACCCCGTCATGGCGACATGAGGAGCCCGCCGGCCGCCGCCGCCGCCGCCGCCCCGGGCATGGGCCCCGCACGGTGCTGAAGCGCCGCCGAGGAGCCCCGGCGCCGCCGCCCCGCCATGGGGTGCTGATGGCCGGGCCCCGCCGGGCACCCCGCCGCCGCGCAGGGGAGGTGAGAGCCGCGAGGGGACGGGGGAGCGGGGCTGCCATTGTGAACGCTGGGATTGTAAACGCTGGGATATACAGGCGGGAGGAAACGCGCACCGAGCGTCCTGCCAGCCCTGCTTTGTGTGCCTGTCCCGCCCCACGCAGGGGCTCGGCGGGGTCTGTGCCCAGGTGTGACCCCGCTCATTCGCAGTGTGAAGGGTTGGGATGTGCCCCAAAGATCCACACCTCCAGCTGGCCAGGTTATTCCAAGCACTATCCAGCCCGCCTTGGAACACTTTAAGGTTTGGGGCATCCACAGCCTCCCTTGGGCAACCTGTTCTGGTGTCTCGCCACCCTCATAGTAAAGAGTTTATTCCGAATATCGAACCTGGATTTCCCCTCTCTCCCTTTGTACCCATTACTCCTTGTCCTGTCACTACAGTACCTGAGGAAGAGTCTCTCTCCAGCTTCCCTGCAGGCCTCCTGGTTTGAGGTTTTGTTCTCTGCACTCTCTCCCCGCTTCCCTCTTAGCTCTCCCGGCTGCGATGGAAGAAGTTTGCTTGAAGGAGAGCAGCACTGTGTTCTCTAAATCCGTCTCCAAAGGGCAAACTGAATGGCCATGGGTTTTGTGCCTACAGTAGAAAGCAGAATGACAAAAAATCCCTCCTGAAAACTTGTACATTGAACACAGAAAAACCTGTTCTCTTATCCTCCCCTTTCAACCCTGTGAAGGAGGGAAAAGGAGCAATCCCTTATTTTACCACTTTTAAAAGTAATGTTGTTAACAACTGATTCAAACCTGAGTTTAAAAATTATTTCAGCATCAGCCTTTGTCTGCTCCCAGACATTTCTTTCTGTGGTGTGCTGCAACAGCGTGTATGGCACAGCCCCTTTGAAAGACAGAAGGATGAGGTTTTTTTAAAAATAAAATGTTTAAACTGAGCAAGAGGGAGGTGGTGCGTGACACACCTGGGAAAGGGAAGGCAGCTGTGCCCCCCACCTCTGCCCCACTGCAGGGGCACCTGGAGCCCAGGTCAGGCAAGGTGAGGGTGCCTCTCACAAAGCAAATCACAGCATCTTTTCCCTGTCTCGAGGGTTGGGTTTTGGGTGCCTGCAAATGATTCAGATTTGGATTTCAAGTAGCTGGGCTGGCTCGTAGGGCAGGGGAGGGCTCGTTCTCACCAGTGCCTACACAGGCCTCGGTGTGGGAAGCTGATTTTTGGCTTCTCCCCAGCAGGAACTGAACTTTCACATGGGGGGTGTGTGTATATGGATACACACAGAGTTTTAATTATCTTTCACCCCTGTGTGGAACTTAGGCACAGTTTGATATGACAGAACTGAGCTGCTGCTTCAAGTGTGTCTGTTCTGCATTCCCAAGCATTTCTCATCCTGTATTTGGTCTGGGATCCTATTAAAAACACTGATGGTGCCTCTGGTGAGAGCCTTGCTGTCGAGATCCTGCCCTCAAAAGGTGCTCCTTGCTGGATACCAGGCTGTCCCTCTGTTCCATGTTTGAGAGCCCACCATCAGCAGCACAGCATTGCTCAGCCCGGCTCTCAGGAGCTGTGTTTCCCTGTTTCCAGACCTGTCATCCATCTTACAGTAACCCTGTGATGCAGTCAGTCCTGTGTGTTAATGAGTTGTTTTCCTGTTTCCAGGTGGTTCCAGCAATATGTGCCTGCATTTATCAGTTTAATTAGGGGTCAGTCTGAGCGTGACACCGTTCAGTGCTGCTGTCTTTGCTCATGTCACTGCCCTGGGAGAAGCTTTTTGGTGGCCCAAGTGTTGCCAGCTTGATAAACTTTGAGCATCTCCCCTGTAATTACAGTCTCTTTAATTTCCCATTCTCAGCCTTTCTGTGCTCACCTGCCCCTTAGCATCCCTCCTGCACAGACTGAAATGAGACCTCCTGTGTTCCAAGGTGCCTTCCCTCAGGGCCTTTCCTTTGCACACCTCCAGCCATCCTGGTTAAAGCAGGAATTAGTCCTGACCTCATGCTGAACTGGCTTTTGGGGAACATTTATATTCACAGCTCTAACCATTGTGTTTGTACGAGGCAATTCTTATATTTAGGAAGTAAAGTTCAGCATCACACCAGTGTAAATGATCCATTTGAACTGGGTGATGGAAGGGATGGATAAAAACATGCAATTTTAAAAATTGGGATTTTAAAAAGGTCAGGCAGGACCACTGGTGTCAGAAAAACCAGACATCATATTTTGAGTGCCAAATGATAACCCTTAGGACTCGATTGCCTGAGCAGCTGTGAGTGAAGAAGACCTGTGAGAAGGCTGTGAGATCTCAATTTCTCCCCTGCAACATGTAGAATGTGTGCCCAGAACTAACTTTACTGGGAACCTGCCTGTATCTGCCCTTTTTCCTTGACTTCCATGACTTTGTGGGACCTGACCAAAGACCTTTTCAGCAGCACACTGCAGTGAGGCAGCAGGAAGGCCAGGCTGCCCATCAAGGAGGTGCATTCTGCCTCATTGAGAACAGTTTCTGTGAGAACACAGCACAATAACAGCTATTTCCAAAAGCCACAATAGCACAGTGAAGTCACCGAGATGGAAGGAAATCTCAGGTGTCTCCAGACTCTGTGTGAAGCAGATGTGGTCTGACATTTTCCCTTCCTGTGTGTTTGCTGACTGCAAGTATTATCAACACTCATTTACTAACCACAGTGGGTATTTGCACTTGCTGTGCCATAAACTCCTCTAAAAGCTCACTCACACATTACTGCAGACATTCCCTATTGCTCAGCAGCCCAGGCACCAAACATCTTTACCAGGGTGGGAGCTGCTGGGTGAACCCATCTGCCAGAGGCTTCTGGACCCTTTTGGTGCCTCACAGCTCCCGTGTCTGGGTTTATTTTATTTCAGTCTCTCCAGAAGTGTGGCTGTCTCAAGGCTCTCACAGGACAGGAGAGATGAACATACAGGGGAGAGCCAGGACTGTGCCTGTGCCATGCTGTTTTTGCAGACAATTGGAATTATATCCTTTTCTGTATTGTCTCAACAAGAGGCTAATTAGTCAGCAAGCTTGAGCTCCTGGAGGATAATTAAGCTTTATAACTGTGGGTTCTCTTTGGTTGATGAGAAAGAGGAGGCAGTACCCTCAGAGCACAAGAATGCTGCTCTGCAGCTACTGTGCTGTACCTCATAATTGATCTATTGTTTCAACAGCAGATAATTCCTCATTTCCTCATAATTATCTCTTCTTACTGCCTCACACTGTATCCTGATATTAGCTGTAATCACTAATTTATCCCAAAGCCAATCAGAATCTATAAAGCAAACACTGGCCTTGGTGAGCACTTAGGCTTTCAGACAAAATTCCCTTTTGTTGTTGTCAGGAGGAATCAGGCCATCAGAGTCAGACATTTTTTGGATGTGGGTGTTGAACTGGGTACCAACTTGTTTGGTTTTATCACTGCTCATTGATGTTAATGACTGACTACTGCCAAAAGACAAAAAGAGGCACTGCTGAATCCTGTCTCTGTTTTTGCCCACAGAGGCATTGTGTTTATTTGGTTGCAGGGGATTACATTACTCAAAAGGTGGTGCATGATGCTTTAAATTCCAAATGCCCGTTGGCCCTTGCCTCTGGAGAGTTAGTTTTTATGGACTTGAAAGCCTCTGGCCCTACTTTATGAAATTACAGCTCTCACTCATGCTTTGTGAGCTTGGTTTTCCTTGGAGTGACTCCCTTCAAGTTACTGTTGATTTATACCCAGTTACATTGGTGGTGGGAGAAGTGAATCACGCTCTGCATGTGTTGCTTTGAAGAGACTACCAGTGAGACGTTACATAATGTCAGCTTTGGTTTGCCCTTTTTTTTTTTAAATTTTAAAGCCTTCCTGCTGCCTGAAGAACAGCCACGCTGCTCTGGGCCCTTAGATCTGGGCTGCTGTGAGCCTTTGAGATACCCAAGTGCTTGAGGGTGGAAAAGTACCTCTGAAAATCAGCTCAAGCAGGGCCACCTAAAACCAGCTGCTCTGTGCCATGTCCAAACACTCTCTTCAATGCCTCCAAGGGTGGCAAATCCACAGCCTCTCTGAGCAACCCAGCTAAAGCTCTGTCACCCTCACAGCAAAAAATGTCAGTGATTACCACCCTCAGTCACAGTCATTCAGCCCTTCTCCATCCACACACTGACTTCTTATCCACACCCTCCTTCCAGCCAGGAGCCTGCCCAGATTTTCCTTGGCCTTCCTCCTGCTACCCTTCCTCCTTTCAGTGCCAACAATCACCTGCTTCACCCTTCCCATTATCCCCAGACACTTCACTTACCTTGCTGGTGGAGGTGGGCACTGCCTGCTTCTCTGCTGCACACGGGGCTGAGGCTGTCCAAGCTGATGAGTCCCAGGGAAAATCCTGTCCATCTCCCATAAAATTGGTGTCGTGCAGCCTGCTCACTTCTCCTAAAGCTCCTTCACTCGGCACCACGGCTCTTCCAAGGCAGCCACACCTGCAGGACCAGGGCCCTGGGTGCTCCCTGTGGGGCAAATGGTCCTGTTGTTGTCACCACCGTGCCTGTGACTGCCTGTACTGGGGCAAGGCTGCCAGAGTCCCCCTCCACAGCAGCTGAATCCCACACCAGCTCTGCCAAAAGGTGCCACTGCCTCTTATACCGACAGCCCAGGTGCTGCTGAGTGGGTGCTTGGCTCTCCCTAATTTGGGGCAGCTGCTGGAACTGCTTGGAAGCTGTTGGGGTTCCCTCAGCCCCCTCGTTTAGGGGCTCAGCAACTACAGCACCCCCAATTCCTCAGGGGTTCACAGATGTTCCCTGTAGTCCTGAACCTTGTCCCCAAAATATCCAGAGTCCCCAGGCAGAACCCAGAGGCTGCCATGCAAACCTTGCTCAGTTGCCCGTGGGAGCTGCTCATTCCTTTGCCAGTGGTGTGCAGGGGATTTGTACAAGGCTCAGCCATTGCTGGCGTGGATTTTTCTGTCATTTACATTGGAAAAAGCATAAATATAATTGGGCTGGTTTCTCTTTGCTTTATTCTGGCTGGTGCTTCAGTTCTGAACAAGAGGATGGCACCATCTTTTTAGCATGTGACCCTTGTGATTGTCCCAGGCGAGGGCTGAGTGTCCTTGATGTGACACCCCAGTGCACACAGTAAAGGATCACATTCCTGACCTGTTCCTGAGCCCTGGGATCTGCTGCCAAGCAATCGCAGGGCCCATTCCTACTGAAATCTCTCCCATGGCTGATTTGTATAAATGTTGTGAGGAATTTACATCTTCCATTCATTTTTAGCTTCAGATAAGCCAAAATCTCGGAGCAGAACTCATGAAATTATATTGAGTTTCATCTCCTTTTCTGTACCAACACATGAGTTCTGCAGCTGGAGCTGTTGTCCTGGGCTGAATCCTGAGTGTCCCTTTTATCCACGGTGTGCTTGGTCTGTGTGTGCCGCAGCAGGGAGAGGAGCTGTGATTAAAGCAGCCTGTGTGCACTGCTCAGAAGCTGTGGCGTGCAGTGTTTAAGCCCTTACTGACCAGAGACCTTTCTGGGCAAAGGCTGCTTGAATGGACTCATCTTGGCAGTTGCCAGGCAAAAAGGAAATGCAAACCTCCACCTCCTCCTCTCCCCTGGCACTTCTGCCAGAGCCACAAGAGCAGGAGTGGGGTGGGCATGGGTCTGGAAGCACGCCCATCTCACAGGAGGGAAAAATGGTGACATTGTCTGAAATTTCACTCAGGAGCTCGTTTTTCTACCTTGTTTTTCAAAAGCCCCTGATTTGGAAAATATCATTTTAAGTTTCCTGTAAACAGCAAAGCCCTGATGTCAGTCACAAGGCTGGGGAATGAAGGGGAGCAGAGATCTCTTAGAACTAGTCCTGTTTATGGAGCAGCTCTTTTCCGCAGGGCTCCTCCTTCCTAGCTGCTAAATGGACCCTGCGATTTCTGTTTCAAAACAAGACGTCAAAACCCCTCCCCTCCCTCCCATCAAAACACTGCTCTGCATTCCCTTTTCTACCCGTGGTTTTAGCTGGCAGGTTCCTTAAAATGTTTGGAAAATTCATCTGTTTGGAAAAGCGGCACTAAAATGAGGTCAGCTTTATTTGCACTCCCGGGGAAGATGTGGTTGGAGGAAGAGAGTGATGTACGTGAGCCCTCCTGAGCGGTGCTGCCAGGATAGCTCACAGCCTTGCCTTTGTACCAGGCTGTGGGAGGGAGCTCGGGCTGAGTCACACCGACAAGTGGCAAGGGCCCTCTTCCTCTGCCAGCCTCCAGAAAATCTCCTCTTGCCGAGTCTGGGCTTAGCCAGGGCTGCAGGGTGCTGCTGGTGAAAGGTGTGACATCACCTGCAGGCCCTTAGGTGTGACACCAACACACTGCTCCTGGGGAGAATTCTTATTTGGCCACAGGTCAGCTTGTTGCTTCAAACAGACATGCTCATGTAGGTGTGAACAGCTGAAATTGTATTCCCAAACATACTTCTCCCAGCCATCGAGCCTGAAAAAATTTTATTGTCTCACAGCACTGTCAAGCTTTTTCCATTGGCCAGTTGGTTTGAACCCACACTGGTCATTTGCTCCTTTATTGCTGTCACATCAGGCTGTGCTTTGGCATTTCCAAAGTTCCAGGCTGCTTCACTGCCTGGTGTGAGGAAAGAGTTAAAGCCCCAGGTACTAAAACTAACATCCATCCCAGCCCCCAGCCACAGCTTTGAAATTTCTAATCACAACTTGCAGTTCGACTCTGCTAGCAGTAGGCTTGGATCCTTTGAAATCACAGATGGCTGGCTGGAGCTCCGAGGAATTCAGTCTCCTCCTCTCTTCCTTCTGCTTCCCCTTCCCCCCACTGCCCAGGAAAATCTGTTTGCAGGTCATCTCTGAGATTTTACTGTTGCTTGCTAAAGCTGAGGCAGATTTGGCCTCTGGGCCCTGCAGGAATTGGTGTGGTGCTTCAGCTCTACTGGAATTACCCCCCTTGTTCAGAATACCCACCTGAATTGATGTTCACAACAAAGACCGTGGGGTTTGGGCTGTCTCTGGCCCTAGAAATCTTGTTCATTGTTTACAAAAAGAGCTGTGTTAAAAAAGCCAGCAGACAAACAACCCCCCCCAACAGCAAGCAGAAAACAAGCCACAATCAAAAGCAAAGAGCTTTTTGTTACTGCCCTGAATTATTTCAGTGGCCCTGTTTGTAATTCAGTTGTGTGAGGACAGTTAAATTGCAACTAGGGGCAAGAAAATCAGGAGCCGTGTTCGAAGCTGCTAGCGGGTAGTAGGTTCCTGGAGCAGCAGCTTTTGTGTGCAGGAGGCATTTTTTATAGTGCTGCAAGTGATTACAGGGCCTAAAAATGAAAAGAAACCTCCTCTATTTTGCATTCCACATGAATGCATCCCCCCAAACCATGAAGTGTTATTTGGTCAAGGAGTCATCTGCCCCAGTTCCTGCAGAAACTGCTTTTGGAAGCTGTAGCCTGCAGCATTTGGCAGCCTAAAATCTCTCCAGGGGAACTGAAAAGCATTTCTTTGAGCCAAGGTGGCTATAAACTTGGACTGAAGAGAGATCTTTATGAGATGAGAGATCTTTATTTTGTGGACCAGCTCGGGGTGTTTGCCATGGGTAAGGAGGTGATTTTTGATGCCTCTCACAAGCGAAAACCTCACTCCAAGGTTTTGACTCTCTAATTCTGGAGCAAGATCCGACTTGCAGCTCCTCAGGAGGCATCAAAGCCAGTTCCTTGACTGGGCTCACTTCTCCTTTATGGAGTCCCCAGCTGTTCTTTAAGAGGTTTTATCTCAGCCAGCTGACCTTCCAGTGAAGATTAGGAACTTTAGGAACTGTTTGAAAAACTCCCAAACTAACCACAGGGTAAAAAAGCCCCAAACTCAAAAGCCAGCACCCTGCAGCTACAGTTTAATTTTGAATCAGGGCAAGCTGGGTGAATTAGTCCCAGCTTGGGCAGTTCCTCCAGCCGGGGGTTGCAGAAAAACAGGGGAAGATTTTGGAGCCGGTGTTTGGTGTGGGGGCAGGCTCAGGGCTCCTGCTGGCCCTGCTGTCTGGGAGGTGCTGCTCTCACTTTTGGGGCTGCTCAGGTGTCACCGTCCTGAGCTGGGCAGGGAGGAGTCCATGGAGCTCCCCGTGCTGGATTTTGGGAAGCTGCCCCACCCCTCCTGCTCCCCATCCTCCCAGAGCCTGCTGTGTTTGGGGAAGCCAGCACACAGTCCTGCTGGTGCTTTTTTCCAAAGGCACGCGTTTATCTGATGGGGAGCTATGGAAATGGAGCTGCAAACTGGATTCAGCCCGGGGCTGCTTGGCCAGTCTCCCGGCTGTGCTCTCTGTGCTGGAAAGCTGCGCTGCTCTCGCTCCAAGGGAAACTTTGAAGCGCGTCATTCCTCCTCTTTTTTCCCTTATAAAGGTTATTGTGCCTCAGCCCTCCGTTGAGTTACGTCCCCGGTTCACAAAGGAAAGGTTATTTTCCCTTCTTTTTGCCCTTGCCTTGGAGAGCAGTTGGCAGCAGCACTCGGTAGAAGTGCCCCTTGCAAGGCTCTGGGATGTCAGGGCTCCAGGGACACCCTGAGCTCCTGCTGGGGGCTCTGACCAGCCCAGGCAGCACAGGGACAACCTCGGGGTAACTAAAAGCTCTTTCCTGGTTCCAGAGGCCTGTGAAACCCATTTGTGTTGTAAACATGGTGGGAGTGTTTATCAGTCACAACAGAAGAAAACGGCCTGACATTTTTCCCTGTGTTGTCTCCAGTGACTTGGGGGTTGGCTAATTACCCTCTCTTTCCTGCAAAACCAGGGAAGGACCATCAATATTTCATATTAGGAGACATGGTCGGCTAAATATAGCTGCTGGCTTTTTCCTGATGAGTGTGGAGTGAGCTGCTCCCAGTCCCCTGGCTCCCAGCACTGCTCCCAGCTTTGTGGGTCTGCTCTACCCTTGCACAGTGCAGCTGGTGCAGTGCTGAGGCACAGCTTTGCCATCAGATGTCAGGGATGCAGCTTTGGGAGCCAGTCTGGCCACAGGGAAGGCTGTGCCTCTGATGGGAGGCTCAGGAGATGATAATGGAGCTGTGATTGTGCATCCCTGATTCCCCTTCAGCCCCATTTACAGCAGTGTCCTCAGGATCAGCCACGGGTTTAAAGAAGAAATGCAAAGCTGAGTAAATGCACGTAAATAAGCTGTGGTTGGAGGTTCTGGAGTTTCACTTCCCTGGGCAGTCTCCCTCTGGGCAAGTGAGGAACTTTTAACAGGGATTTTTCAGCCCATTTTGGGGGCTGGTGAGAAGAGACACCACAGAGCTTCAGGAGCCTGTTTAGGACTCCTGGTTCCAAGGTGTTCTCTCTGTTCAGTGACATCTGCACACCTCGTGTGGGGCTATGCCAGCACAGGCTGTCCCTTGTTCTTAGAGCAGGGTTTGTTCTATAAAAATCTGATACAGAAGGGGTTCCTGTTCAGGACAGAGGGCCCTGACGTTTATTTGCTACTTAAAACCTTCTGGGTTCTTAAGTGGGGCAGGAATGTGGTTTTATACCTGGTGCAGGTTGTGTGAATGAAGAATAATATTTGTTCTCTATCAGCCTTGATCTTTAAGGTTTCCTTTAGCTCTGGGAAAGCACCTTGAATCTTCGTTTGCTCAGAGCTGCTTTTGTTGTTATTTGTAATAACAGATTGTTTTCCCTCTGAATTCTGTTTATTTTCTCAGAGTCAGCACCTTGCTTGTTTCCTGTAAATACAGCCTGGGCTGTTGTATTCACATGAAAATGCCTGGTTAGTGTTTGGCCAGGATCCACCTGGGGGATTGCACAAGACCTCATACAAAGAATGGGAAGTTTCAATAACTTCCCCCTGGATTTACCCTTCGTTTACCATTTCACTGTTTTGCTTAAGTCATTTAACACTGTCAAAGTACTTCAAAAATCTGCAGCCCCAGAGCTACCTAAATAACCTTTTCCATCAGATCACCTTCTCCATTGGAGAGCACCTGGTGGAATCTGTTGTTTTTGAAGAAATAAAAGATAAAAACCTTGTCTCTGCTTTGTTTTCCATTGGTAATGGACAAGTTTTTTGACAGGCTGTTACTGCTTTTTGCCTAGACAGGCACAGCCCAGTATTTGACCAAGCTGTCTTTGGTTTTGCAGGTAGCTGTATCCAGCTGGGTGGCAGGTGGATCCAAGGGTCACCATGAAGTTTTCAGGACCCCTGGAGAGCCAGAGGTTGTCTCTCCTTCTGGAGATGGCAATCTCTAGGGAAGCTCAAATGTGGAAAGCACATGTGCCGAAAATTCAGCCCAATCAGGTAATGTCTGTCCTTCACATCATCCATCCCAACAGAGGCAGGAGACTGTGCAGGGGGCTTGCTGTGGGAGCAGCTGGAGGTTCAGGAGCAGTCACCTTCCCTGACACCTGGGGAATCAACAATTCCCTCTATTTGCTGCACACACCTGCCCAGGGGTGCAGAACACACTGGGGTTAGATCTCTGCTGGCTTTGTGACAGCACATCCATACATCATTGTCCTGATTAAACTAATTTTACAAATGGTGTGGATTATTAGTGCCTGTTTCTGCTGGGCACCAACTGCAACAGTTCTTAAAAGCAGCTTTATTTTATGGAGCCATTCACTAATGACAGCACTGCTCCAGGAAGAACCCCACTGACTCCAGCAGGTCTATTTATGGAGCAGGGTGCAAGCTCGTGTCAAGGGAAGCAGAGCCAGGCACTGGCCTGTTCCAGGGAGGGAGGAATGTTCTCACAGGACTGCAGGAAGATTCAGGGTGGGAGACCCCCGGGGGCTCCACAGTCCAGGCCCCCTCTGGTGCCGCAGGGAGGTTGGAGCAGGCTGCTCATGGCCTCACCCAGCCCAAAGTGCTCCTTTGGGAGGAGGCTCTCTCTCACCTGAGCACTCACAAACACCTGTGCCCTCCACAAAGTTCTGTCTGAAACAGAATGTGCAATGTGGGGACGTTGTCACAGCATTTCTGTCCCTTTGTTGCTGGGTTGGGCTGAATTAACCACACTGAGGGCCCAGATCCAGGCTTGCTGCTGTTGCACCACATGAAACATTCACAGGTAAGTCAGCTGCTGTCAGAGCTAATCCCTGTTGTGTTTGTTTGCTCTGTCTGGCAGACGAGAAGCTGCTGCTGTTGGGCAGGAGCAAATGCATTTGAAGGGCCTCAGTATTTTGTTAATCCACGTTTGGGTTTCCAGAGGAGTGATCTGCTTGTCAGAGGTGTGGAGTGTTGTAGCTGTGGCTGTCTTGAGGCACGTACAGCTTAAGACTCTGGCTTATGGTAAACCAGCCTGTCATTCCCTGCTGGCTGTGCTCCTGGGGTGATTATAATGTAGGGAGATAAGATTACAGGATAACAAGATAGGGTAGGGACTCGAGTGTAACCAAACCAGATTCATGGGTGCAGATTTCACAGGGATGAGGCACTTGCCTTTCTGCCTGGCTGGAGTTGGTTCTGGTGGCTCAGAAAGCACCACCTGCCTCAGGCAGGCTTCCCAGCAACCCCTTCTCTGTGCTTGTCTTGCTCCTGGAATTGCCACCCCAAAACTCATGTGTTGGTGTAACCTTTTTCTTTCTGTTTACCTGCATGTCAGCTCAGGCACTGACACTATTGGTGCTGTGGCACTAAATGTTGTCTGGCAGTAGGGGATCACTGCCTGCCAGGGGAAGCTGCCTGTGTGAGAGCATGAGATGTAGGAAGGTCAGAGGGAGAGGAGAGCAGGAGCACAGCTGCCTGCCTGGGGGAAACCCAGGCTTGGGAGGCCACGGGGCAGCTGAGAACGCTGTGCCTGTAATCACACATCTCCCTCTGTTCCTGCAGTGCACAACACTTGTCCAGCTGTCCTGGCAATGGGAATTGTCCTGTTTTCTGTAATATCTGGGAGAAGGTCAGATTCCCTAGCATCCACTGCCTTCCTGTGAAAGCAGCTGCAGCAGCTTTTTTTGTTGTTTATTTCCCATGGCAATCGGGAAATCTGCATCCTTGTGTGGATCAGATTTGGCACCCCGAGGCGTGTGGAACTTTCCGCTCCCTGCTCCAAGGGTGGACTGGCTGCACAGGGCTTTAATGAGCTCACCTGCTTTTCCAGGGTCTGCAGAAATCCAGTGAGCTGGTGCAAACACCAGGGAGGCATTTCTGGAGAGTCAACTTTCTGTTTTGACTCCTTAGGAGACATTTTGTTCTGGTGTTCAAAACCGGAACAAACTCAGTTTCTAAATATGTGTCAGTTGAGGTCTTGGACAGGAAGAAAGAACCCACAGTTACAGAAGGAGGAAGACTTTCCATTTTTAGGATGGGGTGCACAATCTGTTGGGGACTTTGTTCCTGGTGATATAATGTACCTGATTCTTCTGTTTTGTTTGTACTTCTAGTCTAAAAATTCCTATTCCCTCCTTTCAGTGCAGGCCAGTGTTGTGGGTATGTGCAGCATACCCAGGGCAGATCTCACCAAGGCTTTCCAGCCTGAAAAAACAGCAGGCTGACTCTGGAGCCTCCTCCTGCTTCTGAAGGGATTTGGATTTTTTGCCCTTATGGTTCCCCTTGTCCCTCCCCCCCTGTGTGATATGAGATACAGGTGACATCAGGATTTTTTTTTTAATTAATGTTTTAGAAATGGAGCCATACAGACTGGTCAAAGGTTGAGTTTTGCATGTTACCAGTAACTCTGTGGCTGAGAGGGGCATGAGTGAAGATTTTGGATTTATTTTTACAGAAAGAGAATGTCACTTGTGTCGTGCCTCCTTTCTTTCCTGTTCTGGCTCACTCTGTCTCCCCACTTGTTGTCTGTACCTCTTGAGGAACCCAGAGAGCTCAGTTTATTTCCAGTCCTAATAAAGGACACTGCTCACTGCCCAGGAGCCCCCAGGCAGCAGCAGGTATGGGGAGAGCAGAGCACCTGGCTGGGACAGGAGACATTAAGGACATGGTTATCAGCTGAGCTGTTTTCTCTCAAATAGGCCACAGTGAAAGTCACGTGTGAGTTCACAGATTTATTATCATAGTATTTATTTTAGCCTGCATATTCCACAAGTCCCAAGGTGTGGGAGAGATCAGCATCCCTAGAGATGATTTGCTGTGTGCTTGCCCTCTGGACACCCACTGGGCCCTGGTTCTCCTGCCTGGAGCAGGGGTGACACACACAGAGTACCTCTGGCCCAAGGAAGAACCTCTGTTTCCATCCAAAGGGACTTCCTCTCTTTCAGCCCCCAGAGTGTCTCAGTTTTGCTTTTAGTTTCAATTAACTAAGGTTCAGAGACCTCGCTGCTTAATTAATGTGACTGTGCTGCGTTTTGTTATTTGTGTCTGAGGGTGTCACAGGGACAGCTCTGAGGGAGAGGGCTGGAGCCTGGTATTTGTGTGGGAAGCTCCTTGTCCTGCTGGAGCAGCAGCAGGGTTTGTGGGGGCAGGGGGACCAGTTCTCACTCCTGCTGCCTGTCTCCTGATCCAGGCTGTAAGCACCTTTGCTGGTGTTTAAATCACCTGTCTGTGTGTGAGGATTCTGCCCCATCCTCCTGATCCTTTGTTTGCAGATAGGGTCTGGAGTAGACACCCAGCCACAAGGAGCTGGAGACTGCCCCCCTTCCCTTTGCTTCCCCAGGTAGTTCTAAGGAGCCACTTTGATTTTTTAATTTGTGCTGGATATGCACCGAGCTGAGGGTGCTTTGCAGCTGCTCCTTCCTCCCACAGGCACTGTGGGGCTGGGCTTGGTTTAATTTCCCATCCCAGCTCTGCTGTGGGTTTGGGCCCTACTTTTCCCTTCCCACAGCAAGGACAGGCCCTGCAGGCACTGCCTGTGCAGCTGCTGCTCCAAGTTCAGCCCTGCTGGGAACACTCACCCCGAGTTTGAAACGCTGCCCATGAAGGGCAGCAAGACCCCAGGCCAGGTCTCAGGAGGGCTGGGAGGAGAGGCAGCACAGAGAGGGAGTCTCACCCTTCCCAGCCATGCTGTTTTTAGACCTCACCTTTTGCCTTGGCAGGCACAGGGAAACAGCACCCAGCCAGGACAGAGACACTGGGAGCTTGGAAGCTGCTGCCTGTTTAGGTGGGATAGAGCAGGAATGGGAATTGCTGGGGATGGAAGGGCTGGGGGTGGTGTTGAGATCCCCCCATGCTGCTGAGGCAGAGCCCTCCCTCCTCAGCAGGAACAGCACATTCCCCTTTGTTCCCCCAGCTACAGCCCAGTCCCTTCCCTCCCTCGGGAACACCCTGAGCAGAGCATTTCATAACCTCTCCTGGTGTGTGGTGTGTTCACTGTGCTCCTGGGCCCTGCCCCCAGGGGGGCTCACATTTCACTCTGGAACTGCACTGGTTTTAGAAAGAACCAGTGTTTTGTGGAGAAAATAGCAGGTACTGGTTATTGAAGAGCCAGGCTGGAGCTGAGCAGCAGCTGAGAGCAGACAGTGCTGTGACCCTGGGACTCAGGGCAGACACAGGCACTGTTACTGTGTCTGGAAGGGGCACAGTGTGGGTGTTCTGGTGGTAGACATAGCCTGAAGTATCTTTGTATCAGCATTGGGGTGGTTTTATTCTAAACTGCTGCTGCTTTGCCCTGATGGTGTTCCTGGGGGCAGTGACAGCCCAGCTTTTCGTGCTCTGGACACATCCGTGCTGATCATCCCCAGTAATCCCCCTTGGAGCAAGACCAGGCAGTGCCTTGGTCGATGTGAAAGGCTCCAGGAAAGCTGGAGATATTTCTGAACTGGATCACAGGGAAGGATTTTGTGTCAGTGCCTGAGCTGTGTGTGTGTTTGAAATGTAGCTGTTGTCCAAACAGATCGATGGGGGAGACACGGGCCAAACACCTACACCAAACACCAAACCCAAACTGCAGGCAGAGCTGCAGCTGCTGCTTCCCATTCCCCATCAACTGAGCCACTCAGAGCCTTTTGCTGCTTGCAATTTCTTTATTTTAACAGGTGCTGAGCTAAAAAATCACTGTAACTTGAAGAAAAAAAATTAACCTTTCCCCACAGAACCCCAGCAGAGTCCCTCCACTCTGCTGTTGCAAGGGAGGTTTTGTTGTAGCTGGGAATTTCTGTGCATCCACATGGTTCTGAGGAGGTTAAAAAAAAAAAAAAAAAACAACAAAACCCCACTAAATAAATAATTAATTTCTGGAAACTACTCTGGAGCTCAGCCTGCCAGTACTTGACAAACTGCAAGTCACCCATCCTCTTTTCCCCTGTGAGCAGTGACACTGGAGTGAGGTTTGGGATTCTGTAAGCAAAGTTTCTTTTCCAAGGCAGGTTTTTGGGATGGGGTAAGTAACTGCAGGGACAGAATGGTGCCTGGGGCTGGCTCCAGGCTCCCCCTTTCTGAAGGAGGCTCTGTGTCTGTGCTGAGTGTCTCCTGTGGAGGTAAAGCCTTTGGGACTGCCTCAGGCCCTGTGCAAGAACAGTCTGTCTTTCTCTCCCCCAGGATGTAGCCATTTCTCCAAGGCAGAGGGATGAGGTCATCCAGTGGCTGGCCAAGCTCAAGTACCAGTTCCACCTTTACCCAGAAACGCTCGCCCTGGCCATCAGCCTCTTGGACAGGTTTTTAGCAGCAGTGAAGGTAAATATCTGCAGCTCCAGGATGGGACAGATCCTGTCCCTGGTGCATGGCTGGTGTGTGCAGTGTGAGCAGTGAGGCTGGATGGAAGCACTTCCTTCCCCCAGCCCTGCTCCTGAGCCACTGCTGGGGCTGCCCACGAGCCCCAGGCCAGCCCTGGGACAGCAGCACCAGGGATGGGCCCTGCTCACCTCCATGGCTGCATCCTCCCATCTGGAACACCCTGAAATGCTGGGGCACCTGCTGGCTGCAAACAGCTGGAAAAAAACTGAGGAGAGGTTGGAGCCTGGTGAGGGGGCTGGTACAGGAACCCTGCTGGAATGGATGAGCCCCTTTGGGTTTCAGGCTGTTCCTCCACAGAAACTGCTTTAAAAAGGGGGCAAGGACATTTGGGACCTGCTGCCCCTCTGGCCCCCTTAGCTGGGCAGTGCTTTGTACCTGTTAAGTGACCAAGCACCCTGTGCTCCAACCTGGAATGCCTGGCCTGGAGCTGTGGGGGCAGGCTTTGGAAGTTTGCCTCTTACACATTTACTCAGTCACACCCCGTGGTCACAGCTGCACATCTCACCCCACACCACTGTGTTGGGTAAGCAATATCCCTTAGGAGATGGCAGCTGGAGGATCATTCCAGGCCTGAGCCTTTGCTTTCCCTTGTGAGAGACTTTGGTAGCACACAAGTGACATCATTCATTAACTCACCCCTTAAATATTAATAAATATTGATCATGTTCTCATGCAAGCCATGGAAGTTATTTTTAAGAATCCCAAGTAGCTGATTTACTGAAATGCTGAGATGGCAAAGGTCTAGATCCTCCAGGAGCCAATGCCCTCAAGTGCATGCTGGAGCAGCCAAGGAGTCTGGACTGAAACTGTGGACTATGAGTCCAGAGCTCACTGTGTGCCTTGGGCAGTGGGTGGGAAGGGGGCTTTGCCTGGGGAGCTCTGGGGCTTTGTGCTCCCTCCCCAGCTTTCCTCTCCCTCAAAGCTCACTGCTCTGATGCAGCTGAACTCCTGGTTTTTCACTGGGGATTTTACTGTGAACACTGTCAGTCCCTTTCCCAGGAACAGACTGGGGATTGCTGTTAGCCAGAGGCAGCAGTGTTGGTGAACCTCACTGCACAGCACTCAGCAGGGCTCAGTCCCAGTCCTGCCCAAGGGAATTGATTCCCTTGGACACCTGCACACACAAGTGCAGGATTTCCACTTCCCTTTGCCTTCAGCATCTCTGAGCACAGGCAGGAGAGCCCAGCTGCCAGGAGCTGCTCATGGCTCTGCAGCTGTGGCAGGGTTTAGGAACAGCCTCTGCCTTCCCAACCCCAGCCACTCTCGTGGAGGTGCCCATGGCCAGTGGGAGTGAAGCCCCTTGTCAAGGTGGTCATGTACAGAGCTCACAAAAAATCCCCCTTTCCCCTCCGATCACAGGGCTGGCAGATCCCTGCCTGCCTGACGTTGCGGAGCAGGATCTGTGCTTGGCACAGCTCCCCACTGCCAGGGCGTGGCCAGCTGTCAGCCTGCACATGCAGAAGGAGGCCCTGGGGCTTGGGATGCCCAGCAGAGGGATCAGGGCATCACTGCTGCCTCTGACACAGAGCCCTCTCTGCTCTCCTGTCCCACAGGCCCGTCCCAAGTACCTGAACTGTATTGCAATCAGCTGCTTCTTCCTCGCTGCAAAGACCATTGAGGAAGATGAGGTAACTCTGTCCTTCCTCTGTGGAACACCATCCACTGCCCACTGCCCCCAGCCCTACCTGTGCTTGCTCGTGGTGGCTGCCACTTGCCAGGCCAGGAACCAAGCATTTGGTGTCATTTCTCTAATGATGGGTTCTCTGTTTCTTTTTTTGCCTTGGCTTTTGCAGAGGATTCCAGTACTGAAAGTGTTGGCTCGGGATAGCTTTTGTGGTTGTTCTCCAGCTGAAATTCGCAGAATGGAGAAGATCATCCTGGATAAACTGAACTGGGATCTTCACATGGCAACGCCACTGGATTTCCTTCATATTGTAAGTAAAGAAATGGCTATTGATGTTCTTTCTGGTGTCTGTCTGTGAAAATAACCTGTCAAGAATCACCTAGACAAAAGACTGTAGGTGAACAAAGACCTTTGAATATATTTGTAATTCATCTGTACCCATAGCTTCTGAAAGAAAATGCCTTGCCAGAGAATTCCAGAGGAGGCCCATCACGCTTGAAGCGCAGTATCCAAAACGTGGGCCTGCTGCCTGGCCCTTTGGCCTGCTCTGGGGGTGTTCAGCCACAGGTTCCAGCTCCTGGAAACTGTGCCCCTGACTCTTCACAGTGGTTCTCCCCAAAGCTAAGCACCAGGCAGCAGGGAAACCAGGAGTGCAGTCAGGGAGAAAGCTGCAGGGGTGGGCTGGGAGTGTGGATCCATGAGAGGACATCAAGGGAGGTGTCCTGAGGTTCGCTGTGGAATTTTGTCCTCACTCCTTGCCTGAGGAGTGTGTCTAGGACCCCTGAATGCCAGGTGTGCTGCAGAGAGAAGGGTGGATGGGAAAGCTTTTGCAGAGCCCTCGAGCCTGGTGCCCAGGCAGGTCCCACCAGCCAGGGTCAGGTTTTTACCCCCGGGGCAGAAGTTGCTTCCAGGGTGGTGCTGGAGGATCCTGGTGTGCTCCCAAGGCGCGTTCCCAGGTGCCCCCAGCCGCCCCCTGTGCTTGTGTCCCGCAGTTCCACGCCGTGGCGGTGTCCAGCAGGCCGCAGCTCCTGGCGCTGCTGCCCGCGGCCAGCCCCTCGCAGCACGTGGCGGCGCTCACCAAGCAGCTGCTGCACTGCATGGCCTGTTTCCAGCTGCTGCAGTTCAAGGGCTCCATGCTGGCGCTGGCCATCGTCAGCCTGGAGCTGGAGAAGCTGCTCCCCGACTGGCTGGCTCTCATCATCGAGCTGCTCCAGAAGGCGCAGGTGAGGAGGGCAGCGCAGGGAGCGGGAGGGACCGGGGCCTCCTGCTCGGTGCTGCAGCCCAGCAGGGCGTGGAGAGTCCTTGCTGCCCATGGCTGCCTGCTCTTTGCTGCTGTGGGGATGGCTGGGCCCCAGTCCTGACCCCCCCCCGGGGGAAGGGGGAGGAACCTGTGCCCTGATGCACACAGGCCTTGCTGCACCAGGCAGAAAACACCAGGGAAAAATTCACCTTGCTCGTGGCTCTTCATTCATTGACAGCAGGAACCTTGCAGGTACTGTGGGAACACATCCAGCTGCTAAAAACAGGCAGTGGAATCCTTGATATCCCCCCACAATTCCTAAGGTGCAGGAAGGAGCAGGGGGTGTCCCTTAGGAAGTCACTGTGGTAGGGGTCCTGTGTGCAGCGTGGCGAGGTGCTGGGAGCCCTCCCTCTCCCCCTGCCAGTGCTCCCAAACAGCCGCACCTTTGCTTGTCTTCCCCCTCCAGATGGACAGCTCGCAGCTGATCCACTGCCGGGAGCTCGTGGCACATCACCTTTCCACTGTGCAGCCTTCTCTGCTGCCCAACCCTGTATATGTCTACAGTCCCCTCCAGCAGACCCTGGTGACCTGTAACAGAGGAGCGTTCCACCGCCAGCCCTCCTCTGTCCCAGGGCCGGGTTTCTCCCAGGACAACGGCCGGCCAGAAGCGCCCGTCACAGCTACAGCTGCGCTCTACCCGCGCCTGCCCGCCCCCGCCGGCGGCTGCAAGCCCGGCTCCGCCAAGCGCAAGGTGGAGGAGATGGAAGTGGATGACTTCTACGATGGCATCAAGCGCCTCTACAACGAAGAGCTGGCTCCGGAGGCGGTGGCCCTGGAGAGCGTGGGCTCTGTTTGCGGCGCCGACGTGTCGCGGCAGGAGGGCAGCGTGTCCCCTTGCCCGCCTCTGCAGCCCGTGTCTGTCATGTAGCTGCGGGCGGGGCGAGAAGGGGCCGTACCTTGTCAGGCTGAACTGAAGGGAGCCAAAAGAAAACCAGGAAAAAAAAAAAAAATCCCGACCCCTTTTTGAATTTTATTTCTTGTGCGGCTAATTATAGTTCCACTATTTAAGCACTTAAAAAGACAAAAAAGTATAAAAATCTAAAAAAAGACCCAAAAACCAAACAAAAAAAGTAGCAAAGACCTGTTTCTTTCTAGTGTTGTCGGTTCCACTGTTTTTCTGCTCTTGTGTGTTGTAACCCATTCTCCACATCCGAGAGCTCACACCAGCCCTGCTGTCGCAGGTTTCCCGGCCAACTAAAGCCTCTCTGATCCCATTCCCACCTGCTCCTGCTCCCTTTCTGCTTGCTCCTCTTTTAGTTCTCAGCCAGTCTCGTGCATGACGTCCTGTCCTGCCCCACCTCCACCACAGCTTTCTTTTGCCCTTCTAAACAGAAACCCTCTTTTGTTAATAGCTGGGTGTTTAAATGTGATAATATTGAAAAACTGGATTTCAACAAAAGATTAGGCAGGAAAAAAACCCAAAGCAATGCTTGTGAGCTGCTCCACACTTCAGCAATTCCCACAGGGGTGTGAGGGTGCTCTGTGCCTCACAGAGACTCTCTCCCCAGTGTCCCAACACAGAAAGCAGTTACTGGGTTTTGTATCACTAGAACTGAAACCGTGTTTTTCTTGCTGTGCTGCACTCAGTGTGGATTCTCACCAAGGCTTGGTTCTCTCCATCAGATGTAACCCTTGAATTGTGCAGAGCCCGGTCCCTGCACATCCCCCAGCACTGCTGGGTGAGGTGTGGGGTGCCTGAGGTTTGGAATCGTGTCACTGTCAGCCACAGAACCAAAACACAGCACCCCGAGCCTCCCTCGTTTTGTGTTCACGTAACTTCTAACCAGGAGTCTGACCTTGAACGCGTCTCCTCCGTGTTCTCCCTGTTCTCAGAACACCCCGTCCCACTGTAAGCTCTCTCCACAGCCCTGAGGAAGGTATCGTATCCAGAGCCATTGTACTGATGAAAGCCTTCTGGTAGCAATAAAGAAAGTTGTCCTGGATTCCCAGTGTGCTGTTGTGCTTTTCACCCAAGACCTGGCTCGGCTTCACCCAGGGGCTGCCAGCGAGCTGCGCTGTGCCAGACCCTGGCAGGTGACACGAGAGGTGCTGGGCAGGGGGAGTCACCCAGCATCAACTCAGTGCCTCTGCACACTGCCAGCTCCAGCCCTGGCTCTGCTGCTCCTCACTCCAGGCTCAGTGCCTGGCTGGGACACTGCTCTGTCCCCTCTGTGTCCCCTGTTCTGTCCCCCTCCTGCAGCAGTCCCCCAGGACAGCCTTCTCTTGGGTTCTGGCTTCTTCCTGCCACAGCTCAAAACCCCCCTCAAGACCACATTTCATAGCAGGGTGTGTGTCTTCCTTCCCTTCCAGCCCTTCTTGTCCCTACAGTATTTTCAGTCCCTGACCTTCTCATCCCACGGCTCAGTTTTCCAAAGCCAGGCTGCTGAGCAGGCTCAAGGTATGAACACACCCCCAAGCAAAGCACCGTGTCACTGTGGGATATCCCAGTTCTGGGCTCACTGCTCCCAGCCCATGCCACGTTACACATCTTTTCCAGTTAAATTACACTGGCTTCTCCCCCTCCACACTCCCCTCAACACCTGGGAGGCAGGACTGAGTCTCCCTGGCTCCAAGGCAGCTTTCCTCCTGCTCCAGTCCCAAACACAGGCATTGCCCAGCCCTGGGGCTGCACAAAGAGATAGACAGGTTTTATTTCCTTGATGCTGTGCACAAACCACCCCAATTCCCTCCTTCAGGCAGCTCCCACACAAGAAGGCTCAGGCACAAACCTGTCCCTGGTGTGGCTGAGCCACCTCTGCTGTGTCCCTGCTGTCCTGGCAGAGGCCCTGGACGCTTGTGGGCACCTCTCTGGCTGCAGCACCCCTCAGCATCCCCTTGGGTTTGCTCTCCCCTGCCCCCTCCAGCCCCCCTGCATGGCCCCATCACCTTCAGCAGCAGGCTGACTTCTGTGCTGCTCCCACTGCTGGAACACAGGGCCCTGCTGGAGCACTGCCAGGGCTCCTTGTTTCCCACAGCAAAACATTCCCTGGTGCCCTTGACTCCTCACATTCACCCCTTCCCACACTAACTGCACAGCACCCCAGTGCTTCACACCATGCCCAGATGCCAGCACAGGGTCTGTGCTCCAGGGGAGCCCAGGGCAGTGCAGACCAGGAGCCCAGCACCTCCCTCAGGAGCACTGGGATAAAACCAGGGCATTCACAAACCCCAGTGGTGGCTCAGTGCCCCAAGCCCAGGGAGCTGCCCAGGGCACAGCAGCCACATCCCAGCAGAGCACTGCTGCCCGTTCTCTTTAGCTGCAATCCCCAGCTCCCCCTCACACACTGTGCTCTCCTGCAGCACCCAGCTTCCCTGAGCCCACAAGGATTTGCTCTCCAGACATGAGAGGATGGATCCCCTGCAGCAGCCACACAGGGGTAACATCAAAGCACGACTTTTCAACTGGGAGTGGATGAAGTGGCTTCCCAGCTCTGCTGGGGGACACTCGGTGACAAATCAGCTCCCTGAGCCGCCCCTCCCCAGGCTGACCCCTCTTCCCCACGAGCTGCAGCCGTGCAGAAGCAGGTGAAGGTGACCCTGCCATCCCTGCTCCCAGCGCTGGGTGTGGAAAGCCCCCCCAGCCTGTGGGCAGCTCCGCCCCTCGTTCCACAGACACCGCTGGGTTTGTGCCTCCTGCTCCCTTCCCTCCGCCTCTACCCACCACCAACGCACTGCCACTGTGTTCCTCATGGACCTGTTCTCCCTGAATTTACCTTTTAAAAACACCCAAACCAACCCCAAAACCTGCTGCTCACACCGTCCACACTAACAGCCTGGGGCAGCAAACCCCAGAGGGTCAGCACCTGCCTGAAGAAAGCTACTCCATGTTTTGAGCCCATTTCCTTGGAACCGAGTCCAGCTGAGAGGATTTGGTGACCACCAGCTCGGGCACGCACCTCCATCGAGCTTTGTGAGAGTCACAAATAAATCCGGGCTGCAGGGGACCTCTAGAGGCCGTGTGCTGCCAGCTCCGGCTCGCAGCAGGGGCTGGATCTCCTCTGCTCTGCCTTTCCCTCTCACCTGTGCTGCTGCTCCAGCCCGTTTAGCTTAGTGCCCTTCTCTAACTCCGCCTGGTCCTTCTGCAGACACGAAATCCAGAGCTGCAAGCAGGACTCAAGGCACAGCACAGCACAACTCTACAGAGCTGCAAAATAAAGGCAGTCCGTGTGAGTACGGGCATTTGGGCTGTGCCCATCTGCTTCTCTTGATACTAAAGCTTTTAAGTAATTCCATTTGGAGTTTAGAAGTAACAACAACAAAAAGGGTGCAAGGACTGAGGGGAACACAAGGAGAGGATTCCCTCCTCAAACAGAAGCCTGCAGGAGCCATCCAGCAGCTGCTGGGCAAGCAGCCAGCAGGGTACCTGGGCAAGCTGCAGGCTGGCACAGGTGCCAGCACTGGAACAACAGACAGACTAAAGGGGCATTTAATGGGCAAGGCTCTGAGTCAGCAGTGACCACCCTTGTGAGCAGGTTCCAGACCTGGCCCTCTGCTGGGAGGCTCTGGGCACCACCTGAGGCCCTGCAGCCTCGAGGGCAGGGCAGGCTCTGGTTCTGGGATCACTGCAAATGCTGTCCCAAGCTACACTAGTGCAATATTCACTGCCCTGCAGGCTGGGGAGCAGCCAGCAAGTCCAGCTACAGACCAGGCAAACAGGTGCAGCCCAGCAGGAGGCCAACACTCAGTGACCTTTCTGAGTGTGTCCATGAAGTCACTTCTTTGGTTGCAAAGGTTCCCAGGACAAGGGAGTTTTCCTTCCACCTGGCTGGAGGGAGCTGACCCTTGTCACTGAGGAGTGCTGCAAAATAATGTGCTTCTTAAAAAATCCCAGATTTCAGCAGAGCCCCTCAGCAGCTGGCTTGTCACACCCAGAGTGCAGGGGCCAAACTCAGACCAGCTCAGGGCAACTTTACCTCGGCAGGCTAAAGGACTGAGGTTCAAGATGCAAAGAATAAATCACTAGTATTCGGTTAAAAGTGCACCACTTACACAAACCAACATCCCAAGAGGCTCAGGCTGCCTCCTTCCATCCATCCCAAACCAGCTGGAGGTCACCACACACATTTACAGGTTTTGTTTTTTACCTTCAAGCAATCCTTTGGCACTTCTCAAGCTTTTCAAGTGAGTTCACTTCCAAAGTAAACAGGTAGAAATTTAACAATTTGCCCACATTCAGGACTGTTAAAAAATAATCACTAATTGGGCTTCACGAGAACAAACGAAGCCCTCGATCTGAGTACGAGCCAGTGCAGCTCAGCTGTACAGAACCACAATCCTGCTCTGCCCACAGTGAGGCACAGACAGAAAATAAGGCCTTGACTGTCCAGGACAGGCTCCAGCAGTGCCACAGGATGTGACTCCAGCTTCACACAGCGACACACTGAGAACGTCACCAGGTTATGGAGAGAGTTCCAGCCATGCCAGAGGAGCACAGGATGCCCTTGAGGTGAAGCTGTGGTGTCCAAAGCAGGCAGGCTCGAGGCAGGAATTAAATCCTCCAGCTATGCACTCACCACCAGTCTGTCGTTCTGTGTCACCAGCAGTGTCACACCAGCAGTGTGTGCGTGTCGTGGCAAAGGAAAACGGGCAGGGAGGCAAAGGAGTCCGAGTGAGGCGGAGCAAGGTGTCAGAGCTGCCCAGCCCTCGGCAGCCGCTCCTCTGGCACTGCTGGGAGCTCGGGCGCTGCTGGAGCCCGCACAGACACACAGCACAGCACACCCCAGACGCACGGGGGGAACAAAGGGGAAGGAGAGGAGGGCACACGTGATGGAGCAATGGGATGGCTCTTCTCCTGCCAGGGCTGCCCGGATCCGCAGCTCTTCCAGGGCCCTAGGCCCACGGGGAGAGGGGGTGTGGGGGCTTGGGCAAGGTGACCGTTACATAAAGAAGAAGCTACAGAAAAAAGAGAAAAACAGAAGAGAAAAGAAACAGAGGTTCAGAATTGAAATGAAAAAGTGAGGATGGGGGGGAACAAAGAAGGAACAACATTTTCACGTAAGTCATGGAGGAAGGAATGCACCGGGCAGGTGTCACACACAAACTGCAGCTGAGCTGCCTGGATCCCAGCTGAGGTGGGGAACGACTGACAAACACCAGCACGGACCTACAGAGGCACCCCAGAGGCTCACAACACCCTGCTGGGAAGGCAGAGGCTGACAGGTGGCCCTGCCACAGCAGCAGCAAACGTTCACAAAGGCCACGCAAAAGACCAAAGCTTTGGGTAAAAATATATTTCCTCTCCCCACTTCAAGTGTTGGCACTATTGGATCTGTAACCTGAAGCATGTACAAGAAATAACTGAGCTTATGCTATAAGGTTATTATTCCATCTGTAATTCAAAAAACTGAAATATTTTTAACATCAAATAAAGTGACAATATCTAACAGATGCATACATATCATTTGCATTAACACTGTATGTAGGTTACACAATTGTTCGTTACAAACAAGGGTTATTTTCCAATAGCACGGTAATAAAGTCCTACATCTATGGTTTAAGGCAATCAGGATATTAAAATACAAGATTTCTACCGCTGTTCACAGCTTTGTTTCCCGATCATTATAAAACCCTTCATGTTTGCAGAGCTCCGTGCTGGCACACGCTGCTGGAAGCACCACAGATATCACACCCTGCGCGTGCAGCCGGGCCCTGGAGAAGGGCACAGGGAGGGGGCTGGACTCACAGGGACACAGCTGGTGTGCTCACACACAAAAAGACATTTCCATCTGCACTCAGAGCGTTTGGGAGAGCAGGAGCAGAGCTGCCTGCACAAACATGGACCCCTGCAGGACATGGATGTGCTTGCAGGGAGACACCAAGGTCCCTGCTGGGATGTAGAGCTGTCAGGAGCACAGAAAGGAGGAGGTGACAGGAGTGACAGCCCTCAGCTGGACAGGAGCCCGGGGTGGGTGCCAGTGCCTGCTTTCCCCGCTCCTGGAGCCCCACAGGAGATGCATTTCACAGCCACCAGCTCCAGGGGCACCTTCCTGCTCCCTGCTCTCCCCGAAGGGAACTGTGTGACCCTGGAAGGTTCTGGGGGAGCAAACCCTTCTCCATCTCCTCCTGCCCCACTGCCTGCCAGACCAAACCTAGAGAGCAGCCAAGCCCCTCACAGAGACCTGGACTGGCTTTGCTTTGCCATTCTGGGGTTTGCTCCATGGCCTGGGAACATCCCATCCCAGAAAAAGCACATTTCAGTGTGCTTTCCTGCCCCTTTGTGCCAGCCTGAGGACTGAAATCCTCCTTGTCAGGAACATGCAGCTTTAGAGGGGTTTTAACCAGCTCACTTGCAGTAAGTGGGCCTGGAGAATGTCGCAGAGCAGCCCAGCTGGTGTGCTGTCAGAGCAGGGCAGGAGGGCTCAGTCTCTCCTGCTGTACTTACATGCACAGGTAAAGCACATCCAGCCAGACCTGAGTGTATCACTCACTCACTCCATGCACATCAGGGGCTGCTGTGGAAAAAGGCACGGGGAGAGAAAAGCAACAAGAGCAGCAGGAACAAGCTAAACATGGCCCAGGGGCTCGAGATGGGGAGAAAGTCACTGCCATCTCCTTTGGCAAAAACCCCAAACAGTACCTTGGACATCTTCAAGTTTGTGCTTTATTCCCAGTTTCTCCAGCACAGCTTATTTTCTGCTGGAGAAAAACTCAGCCAAAAAGACACTAATGCACTTGGCCACAGCTTTCTGTCAAAAAAGGAAAAGCTCAGCTCAGCTGATTTCCCCTGCTAAACATCCCTTGAAGGGCTGTTAAATGAAGCAGGAGAAATAAATGTTAAAATTAAGTTTTCTACTTGGCACAAAACACTGGTAATTAAAAGAGGACATGCACAGAGGCAGCTGAAGCAAAGCATATTGCCATGAGCACTCGGTGATGGGCATGTGATGTGACTGCAGAAAAACTCATGCAAACAACTCCAACTTCTTCCTTCATAACTCAAGATTCTAAGGCTGGGTTTGCCAGAAGCCACAAGAACCAGAATTTCATTTTTCCAAACAACCCTGCAGCAAACCTATTTAACCTGATGCAAAGTGCATAGTTGGCAAGTCCAGGAGGGAAAAAAACCAAAACTCAAACAACAACAAAACCAATAGTAATTAAAAAAAATTTAAAACTAAAAAAAAAAATAAAAAGGTGAATTGTTTCATTTCCAGCTTATTTATCCATTTCTGCTGTCTGTCCAAGACATGGTACATAGCCATCCTCTTCTTAAAGCCATGTTTAAGTAGTGAGGGCTAGAAAGCAAGACAACCCACAAGCCAACCTCCAAGCACTTCCCAGTCCAACGCTTGAGGAAAAAGCGATTTTAAAAAGCAAGAATTCTGCCTTCTCTTTTTCTCCCCAGAGAAATTCCACCTGGAAGCAGGCACACAGCTGTAGAGGGAGACTCAGGTAGAAGAGTTTTAAAGAAGGAGCAGAGGAAGTGCTGGCTGTGCACTGGCAGAGGAAGGAATCCAGGAGTCACAGGGTCAGCACCCCTTGGGAAGGAAGGGAAGGACTGAAAGCAATGGCATGGAAAGAGCACTTGGAAGAGACCCACTTGCAGGGCCTGGCTTATCCTACATCTCCTTGGCATGTTTCCAGGACATGATTCCTGCTGCACATCCTGCTGGGGGGCAGCACAGCCCCCCTGTGCCCAGGCACCTTCTCTCCCTTGGCCTGCAATTCTGCATCCCACAGCCTTGCAAACAGTCTGTACCTAGGTTTGTGCAGAAATGCTCCTGGAGGCTCCAAGAGGATGCTGATGGCTCTGTGTTCCCCCTGCCCAGGCTTTTGATTCTGTAAGGGCTGCTAAGGTCCTGCCTGTCAGAAGCCAGGTAGGATTTTAAGGGAGGTTCCAAAGGTTTGAGGCCAGTAGTGCAGGGAGAGCAGTGCCTCCCTGAGGCAGCCTCAGCTGCTCCACTGAGCTGGAAGGGAGGCTGGAAAACCAGGCCAGCACAGGCCAGCAAACCCAGGGCCAGGGCAGACAGCACAGAACAGGAACTAATACAAATTATCATGCAAATGTCACAGCATGCAAGGTCAGTTACACTTGGTTATCTACACACACCCCCCTCCCTCTCCCCGGCAGGGACTGGGGCTGCTGCAGCACATCAGCTCCTCAGGGAACGTGGGGCAGGCTCCATCCAGCAGCACTCATTCCCTGGGGCTGCTGCATCCAGCAGCACTGAGGACACCTGAACCAGCCAATACCTGAGCTGCTGACATCCAACTCTGACTCTCGGTTCAGACTGGGGGCCAAAAATAATTTACTGCTGATGGTTTTGGTGAGAAAAATACATGGTATCATCGTTACCCTCGTCCCTCCACCCACCCCTGAACTTCCACTCACACACAGTCCTGCACCCAATCCCTCTTCTTCTTGTTCCCACTATGTTATTAGATGAGTTAATAGTTATTCATGTTAAAAAATGGAAAAAAAAAAATATAAAAAGAAAACAGATGGCAGACACACATTACTGCAAAAGCAGGTGAATGCAGGAACATCCTTGGCTCGACAGGCTTTATGTGAAGCTTGCACTGCAAGTTAAAAAAAAAGAACAAAAAACAAAAAAGTTAGCACTAATTGAACTCTAAATGCAAAAAAAAAGAAAGAAAGCCAGGAGAGCCAACACCAGCAACCCGCTCCGGTGGGTGGGCATGCAGATGGATTATGGGATTACAAAGAGATTCAACCTCAAGGCTGGGCTCTACTCTGGCCTAAGACAAGCAAAAGTAAAAAGAAAAACTGTGGGGACAGAATAGTGAGCAGCCAGCCCTGAGAGCTGGCCCAGGTCACAGCCTGTCCACCGCAGCCCTCGGTGGCTTCAGGGCTCCTTTGCTCCCAGCTGGGACATGGTGCAGCTGGCCAAGCTCGGCCATCCCTGCAGAAGGGAACTCAGCTACCCCACACCTGCACAGCAGGATGTCTCCAAGCACCTGGGCTTTCACAGCCAGGGCAGATCCTCCAGGCACCACCAAACCCTTTGTACAGGGTGCGGGGCCAGGCCCTGACATGGATGCTGCAGCTCAGGGACTGCTTTGGGAAGAGCATGGCTCCTGATGGCCAGGCCAGGCACACTGGATTGGAAACTTAAGTGGGAAGGAAGCTGGAAAATAAAAAGTTTTACACTTGGCTTTGAGAAGCAGCTTTAAATAAAGTGAGACAGAACCACACAGATGGTCCTGGCTCCTGGGGGGCTGTGGATGAGCAGCAACACCACGGCACATGTTGGGGCATGTGGCCATGCAGCCAGCAGCAGGCAGGCACCAGAAGGCTGCTCGCCTCTCCCACTGGCTCTGTGGCCAGGAGCTTCTCCAGGCCAGGTTGGAAGCACAGTCCCACACCAACACTGCAGCAGGGGCTCAGTGTGCTCAGCCCCACGTCCCAGCAGTGCCTGAGTCTGCTCTGCAGCCACCCCTTCAGTGCCTCAGGGACACAGGTGTGTCCCCAAACACTGCTGCTGTCGGGCCAGAGCCCCAAACGTTTGAGATAAAAACAAGAGAATAAGCTAGAGAATTTCTGGAGGAATAGTCTGCAAATCAGGAAGGCCAAGCTCTCCCTCATGGAGTCAGGCCAGCAGCAGATTTCATCCTGAGCCTTCCCTCTGGCATGCACAGCACAGTGGAAGTCTCTGCTGTCCAAATTGGAGAAATCTGATCCCACCTTGAGAAAAGGCAGCATTCCCATGAATTACTTTGTGGGGAGGCTACAAGGGTCGGGCATGGCAAGGATTTCCAACTGCACAAGAAGCACCACGGGCCACGGCAGCAGAGAGAGAGGCTGGGAGCCTTAGCTACACAAACTGCAGCTCCACATTAGAGTGCAAGGAGGAACTCAGAGCCTTTAGAAAACCAAGGTGAGCTACAAGGCAGGAGCATCAGCATTTCCCTTTGAAGCCTCTGTTAGTAACTCTCACTAGAGAACACCTGCAGCAGGTACAGCACCTGGTGTGGAGGGACACAAGGACACACTAAAACACGGGCATGCTCCTCGAGGCTGGGTTTCTGTGAATGCAGCAGCAAAGCAGAACCTGTGTTTGTCACAGTCCCTGGGAACAGCCCTGCCTCACCCACCGTGCTGGAACCAAACAGGAGCTCACCCTGACACCCAAAGGGGCAGAACTCCCCAGACCGCTCTGTACTGCCTGGTCCTATGGCTGAGATGAGAAAACCCGACTGCACAGCTCTAACAAATATCAGGCTACCAACTCAGAGATAAGGAAAAGGGTCTTTAAAAGGGAATGCTTGCCCATGTGTGGGTTGTCAGGTGAGAGAAGGTGAGTGTCCCAGCCTGCCTGTGCTTGGCTGTGACTCTGGCTGGTGGCAGTGCTCAGTGTAGGGATTTTCCCCTTGGAGCAGAGCGTGCAGCACACAGCACTGCCAGTGGGGGGTCAGGGCTACATCCTCAGCCAGCATCCAGCAGCACGGCTCCATGGGAGCTACATCAATTTACATCAGCTGAGGGACCAGCCCAGGCCCTCCCACCTTCCCTGGGCAGCAGCAGAGACCAAGTGTAAAAGCTGCCAAACCCCAACAGCTGCACCTGCAGCACCTCTGCTGCCACACAGCCCAGGCCAGGCTGGAGCTCCTGGGCTGGCACAGGACACACAAGTGTCTGAGCCACGTCCCTGCTGGCACTCAGCCCCTCCAGGGGTGACAGCAGCCAGGTTACTCTAAGGAACACCCCCTTCTCTCTGCTGGGCAGTGAGAGCAGGGTGGAACTGTCATTTTTGTGTGTGGGTTAACCAAGTGTTTTCCAGTGGGATGTGCTGCATCCCCAGCTCTCCCAATGGCAGGTACCAACTAAGCACCCTTAGCACAGGTGACTCAAAGGACTTGCATGAGCACCCTCTTAACTAGGAATGCAAAAACCAGTGCAGGGTAAAGGATTACACTCCTAGGACAGGAATATAAAATAGTAAAAAACAGTGCCATGATCTTGACTAAAAGGGTTTCTTAGCTTATTATGTCAACTTCATACAACCACAAATGCCATTTAACTGCAGCTACGGTACCATAGGAGTTTGTTTTTCTAAAAAAAAATACAAAACCAAAGCCTCTTGTCTTTAAAGCAACCTTCCAAGTAATCACTTTTGGCACTAGCGTTCCCCATGTAAAAATAACATGGTGGTTTTGGTTTCTAGTTTACTTCTACTTACAACTATAACCTTAAGGAATGGGAACTGGAGACTACCAGGGAAATACAGGACGGGTGGCAACTCCCTTAATAATTCTGGCTCAGGCAGATAAATCTGAGTCCAGAACATCCCACAGCTCCAGAAGATGCTGGGCAGATCACAGATCAAGCCTCCATCATCCAATTGCTCTCCCACACCAGTCAGACTTGAACATAAAATCTGAAGGTATTCTTCTAGAGAAAAATTAAGATCATGTCCCTAGCCCACCCTTTAGAAAAAAAAAATATTTTATTTGATCAGGCTGAGAAAAGGCCTGTTTCCAGTCTGGTAATGGGGAAAGCAAATACAGACATGCAGCAAGAAATTAAAAACAACCTCCCAAAACTTGTAACAAACCCTACAAAGGGTGTGGGTGACATCCGCTTACTTTTTCTTGTCCTTGTCTTTCTTGGTTTGTTGAGAACCTGCCTGCTGAGCCTGTGACTGTAATAGCTGAGCTGCTGCCTTCTTCTTTTGAAAGTTGCTCAGCTCTTCCTCAAGTTCCTTCTTTTTGTCTTCCACCTTTTTCTTCTCTTCTTGGTGAGTCCTCTTTAGATGGTCAAACTTTTCGTGGAGCTGCCGGGACAGAGACACAGAGGATTGGCTGGGAAGAGGAGCATGTTCCACCCTGACTTACACAGAGGATGGGCTGGGAAGAGGAGCATGTTCCACCCTGATTTACACAGAGGATGGGCTGGGAAGAGGAGCATGTTCCACCCTGATTTACACAGAGGATGGGCTGGGAAGAGGAGCATGTTCCACCCTGATTTACACAGAGGATTGGATGGGAAGAGGAGCATGTTCCACCCTGACTTACACAGAGGATTGGCTGGGAAGAGGAGCATGTTCCACCCTGATTTACACAGAGGATTGGATGGGAAGAGGAGCATGTTCCACCCTGACTTACACAGAGGATTGGCTGGGAAGAGGAGCATGTTCCACCCTGATTTACACAGAGGATTGGCTGGGAAGAGGAGCATGTTCCACCCTGATTTACACAGAGGATTGGCTGGGAAGAGGAGCATGTTTCACCCTGACTTACAGGTAATGATGCCCCCAGTGCTCCTGCAGGCACTGAGCCCTCCCTGTGCCTGCCTGCTGGGAAAAGCCCTGCAGTAAACACCCCCTGGCACACAGAGGGAGGGAATTCCCACACTTGCACACCCCCATATTCCATCCCTTTGTACCAGGGGACTCCATCAGGCTCAGTAAAGCAAGCTGGGCACTGAGGGCTGCTCTCCTGGCTGCAGCTCTGCAGCAGCACGTGCCCCTCCAGCAGGCTGAGGAGCAGCCCCAAAGGACATTTCCTGTCACAGCCCTGCCCCAGCCCTCCCAGTTCCAGCACACTCACATCCTTCTCTGCTTCCTTCAGCTCTGCTTCCTTCTCCTTCACTCGCATCACAAACATCTGCCTCATTTCATCCTCCTTCTTCTGGAGCTCGCCCAGGAATTCATTCCTCTTTGCTTCATAAGTCTCTTGGAGACTGTGAGAAACACACAAAACCCAGTCAGAGCAATGTTTCAAGCACACCCATCAGCCTCCAGCTTTTGCAGACCTTGGCATTTAGGCTGATTTGTCACAAAGCATGGTCAGAGTTTCCCGACTACACCAAAACCCGTCCTGGCTTGCTAGGTGGCAGCAGTGGGAGGGAAATCCCTGCTCAGGATGCCGTGCATCACCCAGCAGATCTGTGTAGCACACCCGGGCTGCAATCTGCCCCTGTGCAGCTCATTAGGCACGACACTGACACAGAGCAGAACTCATCTGCACTGCTCACTGCTAACAGCTTGATTTAGATAAAGCCATCCAGGGAGACCTCCCCTTCTCCTTTGGGCCTTCCAAAGCATCAGCAGCCTTCCTCCTCCAAACAACCATGTCACTGCATTCCTTCATTCCCCCTCTACTCCTTGCATTCCTTCATTTCCCCAGCACTGAGACAGGCAGTGAAGATTTGGGACATAAAATACGTTGTCCACGTACCTCTGAGATTTTTAAAGCCTCTTAGGAACTCTGGATGTCAAATTCCTCTTTTGTTTTATTCCTTAAATGGATTTGGATAGCCCAGCCATAATGATAGTGTGGGAATGATAACTATTTCCCCAAGAGGCTTTTCTGAAGACGTATTTTTTAAATGAAAACTCCACTGAAGTCACACGGACACGTTGCATCTGTGTGCCTAAGGAACACATTAACCACTGGGCCAGTGGAATATCCTAATTTCAATAAAGTCAAGCTTTTGCTTTTCCTGGCAGTGTTGGGGGTTTTCATGGCTTTTTTATTGGTTGGGTTTTTTTTTTTTTAGGGGATGCAATATTGAGCTGGGGAATACAACTTGTCAGATTATCCCAAGCCTTGTATTTAACTCTGCTAATTAATAGGCACTTCACTTACTTCCTAAAATACTCTCCAGACAGGATGCCCAGAGCTGTTCTGGCACAGCACTGGCACAGCCCCAGAGAAATCACACCATTCCACATGACCACACCAGCTTCCTACACATGGAAGCAAAAATACTGATTCTAAAAATGCCAAAAATCCTTTCGTGGGAGAGCAGGGCAAGAGGCATCTTTGGATTCTTAGCTAAGTGCAGAACCAGACCTCTGACAGCACACAGACTTCAGGAGACTCAAAACAAAATCACTCTAGAATTCAGTGTTGGATTTATTAATCCTCTGACTGTGGACACTGAAACTTAAATTCCTAAGCCCTTCTGAAGGATCTGGCAAAGCCCGAGGGCAGGTGAGCCTTGGCTGCTCAGTGAGCACAAACTGAATCTGCAATTAGTGACAGGCTGTCCTAGGGAGCAGCAGAGCCTCACAGAGTGAAAAGGAAAGCTCTGCATGCAGCTCATCAGATCCTGGACTACAAACCACTTCTTCCAAAGCTCAGTTCCAAAAGCACAATGCTGGGTGATAGGCAAGCAGGAAAAGCCTGGCAGGAGTGAGAGGGGCAGGGGCTTCCTGTTAGATTGTCCCAGATTCAAAGCTTAATTCTCTGCTGCAGTGACTCTGGCTTCCAGAGAAGCCAAGTTCTCAGAGAAACTGGCCTGGCAACTCCCAGGCTGCATGTGAAAAAAACCTATTACAGCCCTAAGGAATAACAGTCCAAACCAACTGGGATCCCTGCAGCTTCTCACAGGCAAAGATGACAAGGGAATTGGCTTTTAAGTACACAAACATATGAACCTAAATTACAAGAGTAACTTGATTTCCCAACACGCCCCCACACAGTGAAGGATGCCCTGGCAAATAATATTAGTTGAGAAAGGAGTATTTTGGAAAGCTTAACCAGAGCAGCAGAGAATTGAAGCCCACAACACAGGACAGCAGAAGGACCTCTGTGCAGAGAGACCCCATTTCATGGAGTTGGGGCCTGCTGGGATCCTGGTGCTCCCTCCTGATCTGCAGCCAAGCAAGGTGGGGCTCTCAGACATCACCAGTCCCCTTTTCCACACCTCACACAAGCCCCTACACAGCACCCATGGTTTGCTGGGACCTCCTGCCCTGCCACCCCTGAGATTTGCCAAAGGCTCCTTTGCTGTTGGCTGATGCAAGCTGGCTGAAGAGCAGCAGTTCCTGTGGCTCCAGGGGCCAAGATGCAGGGAAAAGCATCCTTTGATCCCTGAGCTCAGAGAGAACATCTCCCTCGTCTGAGATATACATCAGCCTCGGCCAAACAGCTTGGGATCATAGGCTGTGTTTGTTTATTGGAGGGAAAAGGCACCCAGAGTGAGCCGCTCTGAACTAGCACGTACCAGATGGAGAAATTCTGTACATTTTCATTTCCTTTCTACTTATAGCTCAGTCAAAAGAGGCCTCGTGTACAGGAAGCAATGGAAATTCCTCAGATTCCTCCAAAGGAAGGGCTGAGCCCATCTTAAGCCATAGCTCTCCAGAAAGGAAATCCAATAAAGCTTCACACTTGGGCTTAGTAACAGAGCTGGGCTTGACTGATTCCAGCAGTTTTTGCAGCAGAAGAAGTGCAGCTGCATCAACTCAGTAAGTCAGAAATGAGACCCCAAACCAACGCCAAACCTGGCACACACGTGTGTCACAGGGGCAAAGCCCCACTGGTGCACTGGAATCCTGACTGCCTTCCCTGGAGACAGAGAGGAACGTGGGATGCTGTAAGGCAGGGTTGTGATTATTGGGGAAAAGTTGGGGAGGAATGGGAAACAGGAAATGAAAGGAGAAAACAACACTCCCTCTCAAATTCCCACACAGCTGTTGTCCCTGGCTAACAGCTCGGGCTGCAGACCAACAAAGCTGTCTGACAGAATGAACTATGTGTGCAGCAAGCAGCCAAACCTCAGGCATGAGGCCGGGGCACCCTCTTCACAGCTCACCTTGGGCCAGCTGTGAGGAGCTCCAGGAGGGTCAAAGATCCCTCACCCAGGATGTCCCCACGGGCCACCCTGAGCACACGGCTCCAGGTAGGAGCTGCAGAGCACAGCAGTGCTGAGCTGCAGGTGCCCACCTGAAAGGTTTGCTGTCTGGGTCTGTGTCCTTGAAGCCCATCTCCTCCAGCTTGCAGCGCCGGTACAGCTCGTAGTGCCGGGTGTGCGTCTGCTCCCGCAGGTCCTCCATGTTCACCCGGATCAGCATCTCCCGCAGCTTCACAAAGTCACAGTGGTTTTCATTCTCAACTGCACAACGACACAGAGACAGCATTAAACGCTGGAGCTGGACCCCAGTGCAGCAAACCCCAGTTCTTCAGGCTCACAAGCCAAAAATGCTGTGCTGAACCGGGGCTGGAGCCATCCCACGCCAGCACGGCCCGAGTTCAAGGCCTGCACTGGATTTGCAAGATCTGTGTGCTGCCCATCTGTCACAGGGCTCCCACCTCCCCATCCATTTTCACACCAGCAAGGTGATGATCCGTTTGCTCACAGGATCTCACTTCCCACTCAAACCCACTTGAAATCCCAGCACTCACAGGGGCTCACACAGGCAAAGTCTAAACTGCATCTCAAACTATCTGTTATTAGTTTTCTGGGAACAGCAAGAACCCAGCAGGATACAGGTCAAGTCCAAGACCTCCCAAACACATCAGCTTCTTTCCTAACTGTTTTTCCCAGTATCATCCTCTGGTGAATACAGCTGAAGTCTCAGGGTCAGCTGGTATTACTGAGAAGCTAGAGGGTTTTGCAGGATTGCACTGGCAATGCTCCCCTGCAGCTTCCTGAACCATTCTCCAGTGAGACACACAACTGAAGCCACAGGGAGACCATCACCTCAATCCTGTACTTCTCAGTGAAAGCAAGGATCAGCTCTGTATTTCTGGCAGCTTCAGTAAAGCCTGGGCTGCAAACAGTGCCCTGGCCCAAGTCTGCCCTCCTGAAGGAAGAAGCTTTTGGCTCCATGGCCAGATGTCCATGTCCACATCTAAGCTGTGCTTTCTCAAGCCAGATTTTGGTAAGGGCCATCCAGTGACCAAAGTGTCTCGGACCAGAAGGTGACAGGATGAGAATTTTGTGCCCCTGGTGACGTACCCTGTACCACACCCCAGGGGTACTGCCTGGCTTTCGCCATCTTGTTGCCAATCTTCACTTCTTCAGTGCTGCCAACCACGGCAAAAGGAAGGTGGACCTGCAAAAGGAAAGGGACAGCCAGGCTGAGGATTTCCTTTGCTGCCTTGCCAGAGATTGTTTCTCAAGAAAGCTGTTTACTGGGGCAGCTCTGCTGGATTTGGGTTGTTTAAACGCCTTTGCAATTCGTCTGGTGTTTTAGGAAGAGCAACAGGACAATCTGGATGAGAAACCTGATCAGACTTAAAGGTCAAAATTCTGAAGTCCTAAAAATACATGGTATGTACATATTTTCCATTTAATTACAAAGCACTGCTGTCTTAAGCACAGAACAAGTCTTACAAACTCAAACTGAATTTGAACACCGAGAAAAAAGAACGGTGAAACAATAAAAAAGAAAATAAAGTACATCCTCTCAGGGAAGGTAGGCTCAAAATTCAGGGGGATTTTGCTGCTACAAGGAACTGCTAATGCTTCCTCTTAAACAGGGCAAAGCTGTGAGCAAGGGGAAGAGCGGAGCTGACCCAGCCCTGGGCTGACACGGCTGAGTCATGGGGCTCTGCTCCGTCCAGGTCTCTCCGTGGGTGTGGTGGTGACAATCTGGGATCTACTCCCAGAAGTGTGGCTGCTGAAGGACAGATCTTGCCTCAGCTGCCAGGCCAGCCCTGTGAAACTCTTCCTGCCCTAACAGCATCCAAAGGGGCTAGGTGCAAGCTCTGGGAGCAGGAGCCATGTCAGCCAAGCTGTGGTCACAGGCTGCGTGGGAAGGGAAGGTGTCAGGGCAGAGGAGATGGGATTATCTGGCAAAGAGGTTTCCCAGCAGCCAGGCTGCCCTGAGGAAGGCAGAACACTGCACACAGTGCACCCTGGTAGGGCCACATCCCTCCTCTGTGCCAGCTTCTCCCTGCTCAGAACACTGCAGACAGGGAAGGGAGCAACAGGGAGCTTTGGAGAGGGTCTGACATTTGGCTGGATGAGGTAATTGCCCATCTACAAGCCCTTGAGCAGGAAACCTCAAAACAGCCCTCAAGTAGCTTAATCTGAGGGCACTTGCTTTAGGACTGGCACATCCTCTTGGGGCCAATCAACACCTCACTGCCAGCAGCCCTGAGTTCAGGTTCTTCCCTTTGCTCCCCGAGCCAGGCCCACGGCAAACAGCTGCTTCCCTTGGTAACCCCCACCAAAATGCTTGGTCCAGTCTAGCCCTGAGTGCCCTCAGTGCCAGCCTGTTCCCAGAGGCAGGGGAGGAGGTGACAGCCTGATGGCCACGGGCCCTGCAGAGCACTGGAACATCAGTCCTGGTGCCCTGCTCCCACCGGAAACCGAAACAAAGGCGGCAGGGAATGAATCACCCCCACTGAGCAACAAGTGGTGGTGTGGGACAGGAAAGCCAAACCTCAGCTCTCTGCCTCCCATCCTCTTCCTTCCCCCAGACGGGAATGCTGCAGCAGGGGAAGGATGTGAAGACTGCAGCAGGGGAGCAGTGCCTGGCACACAATGAAACGTGTCACACCGGGCGTCTCCAGCCCCCAAAAGCCTTCTGGCTAGGCTGATGTCCGGGCTTAAATCGCAGTTTTAAAGCCAAGTACAACACAGCACGGCCATCAGGGACAGGCCCAGGTAAAGCAAGGGCAGCACCCCCCAGATAACATACACTCATGGTGGCATTGATCTCGGCCACCGTCTCCTCGTCCGTCGGGAACTGGTAGATCTGGACGCCGTTGCTGACCAGCTCGCTCATGATTTTACTCTTGAACTTGTGCAACTCGTTCTTTGCAATGGTGTCAGCCTTGGCAATGATGGGGATGATGTTCACCTGCAAGACAGGACAGCACCTCCACGTACAGGGCTGCACAGGCTGTGTCACTGCGAGAGGACAGAGCAGGACACGCAGCAACAGCCCTGAAGTGCCACGGATGAACGTCCCTGGGGCTGCTGCTGCCAGCAGCACCACCTCAGACAGGATTTCCAGGCAGCAGAGATGATGGCCTTAGAAAGAAGTCAAATGCAATTTGGCAACATGCTATTTCCTGTCCTGTCACACTCCCCTCCTCACCCGAATTGGCTGGACAGGAAATGTTGTCATAGATTATTATGAGCTGCTCCAAAAAAATAAGAAAGGAAATGACCATCTCTGCACATCCCCTGGTACTGCAGCTGGCTGGATTACAGCAGGAGCCACACTCAGACAAAGCCTGTCACGGGCCCTGGCTCCAGGAATGTCACCAGGAACAGCAGAGGGGCAGCAGAGGTGCTGTCACCCCACGGGAGGTGGAAGCAGATGTCCCTGTGCAGCCCTGGGACACACAGGACAGGGGCTGGCAGTGACACAGGCACACTTCCCCCACCTGTGTGCCCTCACATGCCCCTGGACACGGCTGAACTGCAGGATCAGGGTTCACTCCTCCCTGCACAGCTCTGAGATGAAAGATGAGTTAGTGACTGTCTTCCCTTAACAGGCTGTTGGCAAGGAGAGAGATCCTGCCTTCCTTGCCCTTCTCCTCCCCCCAGAGGGACACTTTCTGCTTTTGATCTTGCAGGTCTGCTTTTCCCTGCAACAGCAGACAGAAATTGTACTGAGGATAACAGTAATATCGACCTATATGGAGGAATTTCAACTACAGTACTTGAAAATCCTTTTCTATTACATCACTTAATTCTGTTTGGAGTTATTAAATCCCCCCAGCCAAAAGATAGAACAGGAATGTCAATTAGCTCACTTGGGATAAATCTCCATAACCTCATTTTCAGCTGAAGAAGGCAAGGAACTTTCTCCATCACCACATAAAACCCAATCGATTGGCCTCTCTAGGAAACAAAGAACCACTGTCATCACTGACGTCATGCACAATCAGGATCCAATGAGCCAAAGGTGCACAGTGGACTGATTTAAATTGCTTAATCATGATGGAAAGGAGCACAGAGAAGGCTCAGTTTAGCTACTCAGGCTCTGTACTTGTTTTTCCTAGAAGAGGTGCAATCTCCTTTGAACCATGGTTGAAACCAAGCTCACGAGGGTACCTGGAAAAGCAGATGCCAAGTAACTGATTTATTCAGATTCTTGACAGCTAGAACTACATTTGCCACAGCAGATCAAATCACTGGATTTGTCTAGCTGGATGTGGTCAGAGCGAGCAGACACTGTACTGCCATTTGTTTTTCACTGATTAGAGAGACGACCTGAACTGTCTTTATTGACTTTAAAGATTAGCTGGGGAGCACATGGCCAAGTTCCCTACCTGAGGCAGAGCTGGGAAAGAGCAGGACTCCAAACTCTCAGTACATCTCTGCAGCATGTGAAGCAGAATATGTAGCAGCTCACCCAGGGTACTGTCTCACACCTTTTGTCTGCAACTCCCCACTAACAAACCCAGACCTTATTTTCCTGAGCAGATGGCAAGGTAAGGAAAGCACTCCAGGGCCATGGTGACCCAGGCAGTAAGTACCTTACTGTCGAGCTTCTTCATGGTGACCAAGTCCAGGGACTTGAGCGAGTGTCCGGTGGGAGCAATGAAGTAGAGGCAGGCGTGGATCCGCGTGTCGTGGTAGTTGAACAGCGAGCGTTTGATCTTCAGCTCTTCCTGCAGGTAGGCTTCGAACTGTGCGTCAATGTACTCCACTATGGGCTTGTAGCTGCAGAGACAAGGCACACAGAAAAGCAGGGAATTGCCTGCTGGGACCACACTGACCACTGATGGACACTCAGCCCTCCACTGCGGGTGCGTGGAAACCACATTGGGAGAAATATCAGAAGAAAGCCCTGTAAAAAAAGCGGAGCAGAGGAGGGCTGGGAAGCCTCCAACTGGGACAGGGCACTGGGAAAGCTCACCTGTCATCCTTGTTGATCTGGTCTCCAAAGCCCACCGTGTCCACAATGGTCAGCTTGAGGCGCACATTGCTCTCCTGCAGCTCGTAGCTCCGGGCTTTCAACCTGACGCCGGGCTCGTTGTGCGTGGCGGGCTCGCTCTCGAACTTGGTGTTGAACAGAGTGTCCATCAGCGTCGACTTGCCGATGCCAGTCTCACCTGGGCAGTCAGAGGAAGCGTCAGGGTGGTGCCACTGCTCCCTTTGCCTCTTTCCCTGCCACCTTCACCGGGCTGAGGAGTTATTCCACTTGGGCAGCAGTGGAATTATCGCTAAGCAAGATAATCCCACGGGAACAGATGTCTTCAGAGACAGTCCCCATCTTTAGCAGTGCCCCAGGAACTTTCTTTGTGATAGCAAGTTGGAAATGATCTTAACTCCATGACTGATTAGTGGTTTTGTTTCAGCCTTTTTAAGGCATCCCAAACCCATAGTGCAACTTAATAAAAATCTGAGACAGAAATATACACTGAGTCCTTTAAAAAAAAAACAACAAAGCACACTGCTTAAATACCAACTTTTTAAACTATTACAGTTTCACTAATCCCCAGTGCAATTAGTAACACGGATGAAAGCATTAGCCTAAATCCCATTTTTCAGTCAAAACTGTTTGTTTAGCAATTACACCCTCAAAGAGCTATTGCTACCCATGCTGAGCAGGGGTGGGCTGAGGCAACTCACAGGGAAAGCCAAATCCTAAACTGATGGCACAAACTGCCCATGGCTCAAGTTGTGAATTTTAGGGAGCCCCTGATGTGAACTGCTGTGTTCTATGCCAAATCAGCTCTGCAGCGCTTCACATCCCAATCAGAAGTCTCACATTACAACACTGAAGTTAATTGTGTCCTCTCTCTAAAATCACAATTTTAAACAATAATGTTTTTCAAGGGTGAGATTTCTGTTCCTTGGCCAACTGCAGCAGTTTGTGTGAAACTTTAATACGGGGTGAACATCAGTGGAGAGGCACATTTCACAAGAAAAAAAAGAGAGGTGGATCAAATTGCTAATGGAGACATATTAAGCCATGCTAAGAAAGGCATATTTACTGCAAGAGAGAAAGGCAATTAATTTATGCCATTTTGATCAAAGAGCTGCCTGCTAATCGGGCTGTTCCCTGCTGGATTGAAATGGTTTCATGCTGCTATGAGAGTCACGTGAGGGCTGGTGCTCCAGTGTGCATTCTCTTATCTCCTCCTTCCACATGCAAAGCTGCACAGAGGAGTCGAGTTTGCCAGATTTCTTTTCAGGCAGCTCACAGAAATTCTCTGTTTGCTGTAGAAAAATCACAGTCAGAGGGTTGTGGGGTTTTTCCAGCTAATTAATGTAACTAATTAGAAGGGACAATACTCCCCTCTTGGAGGATTAAATGAACAATGAATGGAAAGATGATGTTTGGAGGCTGCACTGCCAAGCTAAGAGGAAAACCCAGCAGTTCTGTCCATCTCCAGAACCAAATTCTGGGTTCACTGACAAGCCAGAGCTGGCTCAGCTCAGCTCCCTGGGGCTGAGCAATGCATTTCCAACTGCAGAGCATCCACAGAGCACCAGGACAGCAGCTACCTCCCCACAGCCAGGAGAAGATGTTGCCTCCTCCCCTTTCACCCTCTGAACAATGTGGGGAAAAGTAACTCAGCTATTAAACTAACTTGCAGATTAAATAGAGCAGAGGACAGGTGGCAGGCTTTGTTCTCCAGTACATCATTTGGAGACTAAAAATGGCATCGTTTCCAAGAGGAGAAACTAGGAATGTAAGGAGACAGGCAAGCCTTGGAAGGGAAGGAATGCAATTTGGTGAGAAACAGCCTCCACACCCAACCCAGAGAAAAGCAGATTTAAGTGAACATCCTGGTAAAAAGACATTTAGTTCCCAAGCTCACTCAGTTTCCTTACGGGCAGCCTTTGGGGAAAGCTGGATGATCAAAGGGGTAGATTTTACCAGCCAGCACTTTCCATGTTTTGACTGGGGGACAGGGCAGAGAAAGGAATACTGGATTGCACCGTGGAGCAGCTCTGGGAACAAAGTGTCACTTCCCTGCTGGCATGGTCTGCAGAGGCTCAGCCCTGTGAATGTGGGGCTGTGCCCCCTGAGGGTGACCTACCCACACACAGGATGTTGAAGCAGAAGCCCTGTGACGTTGACTTGTTGACCAGCTGGTCAGGGAGGCTGTCAAAGCCCACGTGGCCGGACAGGGACAGGTTCCTGAGGTCATCGTTGTTCTGCAAGAACCAAAAGAAAAGCATTTAGCAGGGCTGCAACCCCCCTGTCAGGGAAGAAGTCCTCTCAGGACTGTGTTAGGGACATCCTGGGATGCAGGATCTGAGATGAGGTTTCCTTCCCAAATGCACTCTCCTTTTCCTTCTATCCATCTCTGCTGTGGGGCTCAGGAGCAATGTCCCCAAGCCCAAGGCAGGCAAACACCACCACACTGGTTCTCCGTGCCTGGCACCAATAAACCATGATCCTTCACCAATCTGCAACACCCAAATGCTGTTTCTGAGGCCCCAGCATCCCATGTCCCCAGGGTTACCCTAGGATTATTTAGGCAGACACCTGGAGAAGAGAGTGGAACATGGTCAGAGCTGTGAGCTGACCAGCTCCTGTTTAGCTGGTGAAGCAGCTGAGGCTGCCTCCTCTGTGTCCACTGCACAGCCCCACAGCAGAAACCAGCCAACCTTCCACTTCACAACTTCCCCAGCAGCATGGGAAACCCCCCAGACTCCCCAGTGAGCCTGGCTCTCTCCAGAAGCACACTGACAGTGACACAGGTTGTGATATGGCCCTGCTTGCAACTCCAAAAGCTATTCCTGACAGGCACCTGTGCAGGAAGCAGAGAGCCAAGGTGGTGCTTTCACTGGCTCAGTGTGCCAGAGGGAAGGAGCAGCTCTCAGCCTTGCTCTGTGCTCCCAGGACCACGAGGGAAATGCCAACATTCTTGCCCTTTTCCTGGAACCCCTGAGCATGACCACAGCAGGACACAGCTCAGATAGCAGCTGTGCCACTAGAGCCAGCTCCAACTCTTTCCAGTTTTTCCAGGCCTTGACAGGAAGGGAATAAAGGGAGCATGCTGCTTGGTTTACAAATAACCTCATCTGACACGAGGTGAGGAAGCAGGGCACCGTTCCCAGCATTTCCTGAGTGACCTCCAAAGCCCCTGGTGCTGCCTGTGCTGTCCTCAGCAGGAAAAGGAGCCAGGCCAGGCTGCCCAGGGGTGCCAGTCACCCCTCCTGAGCTGCTCTCCTCCTCGGGGTTCAGCTGACATCCCACACCTGACAGCATCAAAGCTGCTCTGTGGAGGGTGAGGGAGCAGCACAGACCTTGCAGAAGGGAGGTTTGACAACCCCCAGACTGTATCTGGGACCTTCCCACAGCAGCTCCATGGCCATGCACAGAGAAGTTCAGAAAAACCAGCCCAGTTACCTCTTGCCAGTTATTCCAAAATAACAAACAAATAAAACCCCACCAACTTGGTAGACCTGGAGCAGCTCTGTTGTTATTTCACATTTTTCACCTTAAGTTTGTTGTCCTTAATTTGGAAAACACTAACCTTTCTCCAAACCCTTCTAATGGGGTCACTCCACCAAGGCCACAGAAAACTGCAGTGCTGGGCAGCCTCAGCCTGGTTTAAAGATGCTGGAAGCACCAGCTGGTTTCCACAAAATCAGTGGGCTTTGGACCAGACATGGACAACTCTTTGGTTGTTAAGAACCAAAAGCAGAGGAGGACTTCCCACTCTGCACAACTGCTGAGCAGCTCCACTTCCCTCCTCAAAATATAACAGGCCAGCCACCAACTGCAGGGAGAAATGAGTTACATCTGGGCTGAGTGTTGATGAAAATAAACTCAGACCTAAAGAAATACAAAAATTCCCTGGGAAAACCGACATCTCCCAGTGAAAATACCTCAGTCTGTGCCAGGAGTCTGGGCAAAGGGCTCTCTGGGCCATGCTGAGCCTGGCACCTGTGCTGGATACCTGAGCCTTCTCTTAGCACCTAAACCAGGCTTGTGGTGGGTAAATGCCAGTTTACCAGCCTGCTCAGCTCCATCCCTCTGTGTGCTGGGACCTACCTACCAGCACCACACCACAGAAGCTCAAGGTGGTGAAGAGATGCCACCAGCTTCATTCAGGTGAGGTAAAGAAAAACCACCCCAAAAAGACCATCACCTCATTGACCCACAAATGGGATTTCCCTGGAAAAGGTCATTATGTGAATGGGTTAAATTAAATATTTGTAACATTTGTATTTCTAAAAATACTGGTGGGCTTGCGTTTATGACCAAGGGAAGGGAGCAGATCCCAGAAAGCAGTTTAGGGCCCATGACTCACAGGCTTCACACAAAGTGGTGGGTGGTGAGCATCTCCCAGCACAGCACCAGTATCTCTTTCCCCGATATATTTTGGGAAAGCGAGTCCTGCCTCATCATCAGTTGCTCAGCAGGAACAGGAGTTAGACTCATCTCTTGCATCTGTGTCAGTTATTTTTGCTGCAGACCTTCTCTGGTTTATTTCCCACCCCTTGCCTATTTTTTTTTTTCCCCTGCAAGTGGCAAACATCAACAGTGGAACAAACAAAAACTATCTCCGCACTTTGCAATGCTGAGTATTTTTCACAGGCTGTGCTGCACAACAGGAGACAAGAGTAGCCTGATATCTGCTCAAAACATCAAAACACTGATGAAAAGATCTGAGGCCTGAGGCACAGGCAGAGATGAAACACAAAGCCCAAGCATCCTCCTCCCTCAGTGTTCCCAGGATGCAGCGCCTCTCCCTGAGCGGAGCACACACAGAAAATCACTGCAGTTCAGTTCTGCACAAGGCCCACAGATCCACATTTGGAGGAGGCAGGGGAGCCAAAGGAACTAGATTTCTAAATCTCTCCTCCACAGACAAAGCAAGCCAGCTCTGCAGCATGCAGATGCCCTGGGAAAGCTGACACATTTCTGGGGGGCTGCAGGCTGCTTCTCTCCAGAGCAAAGAGGTGCACACACTGCAAAACCACTGAGCACTGCAGGCAGCCCTCTGCTTTCACCTCACTCAGGGAATAGCTTCATCCCCAAGGAAAGGAAGCCTCTGCTGGAGAGCAACAAGCCTGACTGCTCAGGGTATCAGCAGCAGAGCAGCAAGTGATTCACACTTGGGGTCTGGCAGAACAGAAGTGTTGAAACAACAAGGGGATGCTCAGTCAGATGGCCCTGCCTCTCCAGCTGTGAGCTGCCATGACAGTCAGTGAGCTGTGATTCCATCTGAGTCATCCCACCGAGAACTGGGCACCTCCAGCTAACAGCAAAGGCTGACACGGCTCCTGCTCCACCCCAGAGCCCCTGCTACACCAACAAGCCAGGGGAACTCCACAGGCACTGCTTTATTATTCCTCCTGCCACATGGCTCCCCTTCCAGAGGAAGCCAGCAGTGCTGCTCAGGTGCTTCAGCCCAAGTGAAAGGCATCCCATCACCCTGCCTCACTGCCCTCTCCCCAAGCACATCCCTCATTTCCCTCAGGAGAACAGAGCTCAGCACAACTCCTCCCTCTGCCCAGCACTGCACCTAAACATCCTGCAGGACTAGAACACCTTCTCAGGAGTCACTCACACAAACACAGTCCTGGGAGATGCCCTGGTGACCACAGACAAGAGGCAGTGTCTGAAGTGCTGACCTCTTACAAGCACACTTAAGGAATAACTGCTTGGCAAGCACCTCTCCTTGCTCCCAGCTTCAGCATCCACAGACAAGATGAGCAAGGGTAAAACTGCAGCTCCACAGACTCCTGCAGAGATCAGCCAGTTTGCACCAGATGTGCTGCTAGACTGGGGTGTCTGGAAGTTCTTACATGTCAGCTTAAGACATCCCAAAAGCAATCTGTATTTTTAAACTCCTCCTCAGGCAGTCACATCTCCTTCACTGAGCCCTGCATTACAGGGTATCCTTTCCCTCCCTCTTCCCATACCATCCATGAGCAGAGAGTGATTCTGAACATCCAGAGCTATGTGCTAGCTCCTACAAAAACTAAAGAGTAATGAACAAAAAAATGCTTGTTTCTTGGGAAAGATGCTGACCACTTGACTTCTCTTTGCAGAGAGCCCTGCAAGGCATCCCACAGTCGATATTTCTTGGATCAACAACAATCTCTGAGCTGCTGTTATCACAGCTGCTGGTTTTAACTGCAGCAGGGGAAGGGAAGGGGTAAGTTAAGCAGAGACAGGCCCCCAGAGGCACAGCAAATACCATCACCATACCTACCACCACTATAAAGAGACTAATTGTCAGGAACTAATTGTCAGATGCCACTGCTCTTCATTTTAAGGGGGTAAAAACACCTTGCAAAAGAAAAGAACAGGTTTGCAGTCTCAGAACTCTGTCAAGGCTCTTGTAGATCTGTTTTTCTTCACACATAGCTCCTGGTGGCAATGGTTTCACAGGTCAAGCAATGCAGTAGTGGATGCTCTGTGGCAGGCACTGGGTTTGGCTGGATGGGAGTCAGTGAAGCTATATAAAACAATTCAGCTGATGAGGCACGTGCAAGGAGAGTCAGCTCATTCCTCCCAAGCCACAGTGGCTTGGCAGAGCCAGCAGGAATAAAGAGAAAGTTATTCTCCTCGCTGGAGTCAGGAACAGTGTGTCTGTGTGCAGATGGGGAGCTGGAGAAAAAGGTGGGGCTGGTGCCACTCCTCCAGAGGCAGCACAAAGCACAGCTGAGTCCTTATGCTTCCCAAAGTGCCTGGCAGCTGACTGGAAATAAAGCAAAGCTGCTCCTGTCCCAAGCAGGAAAAAAGCCCTGCTCCCAAAAGCCAAGGAGAGAGTTCCACAAGGGCATTTACTGTCCCAGTCTCCAGTCTGTTCTCCTTACTCAGGCCTCATCCATGGTGGTGGCTATTCCCCAATCCAAGCAAGCTCCTGGCTGAGCCCCTTTTGCTTTAAGGCAGCTGGCAAAGCTTCCCCTTGGGCCCCTCCCAGCCCACTGCTGCTGGCGGCTGGGGGTCAGCTTCACACGGCCTCCCAAGAGTTAAAGAAAACAAAAACCAGCCTCAGATTCACGAGGGGAAAAAGAATGGTATGCAAAATATTGAGCTCAACCCCAAATATGAAGCAAGTGTTTAGTTATTTGAGGCCACACGACTTAGGAGGCACCTTTAGGAAGTTCTAAAAGCCTTTATTGTTGTCAGCAGCTCAGACCAGCAACATTTTTGACCCATTACTAGGTCAAATCATCTTAGATGCTGCATCCAAAGCCAGGGACCTCAGGGATAGTTTAGTCTGCTCAGATAAAAAAGCAGGAGCACAGAAGCAAAGAGCAGTCAGCAAGAGACAGATCCATCCCTCTCCCAGAGCTGGTGTCCCTGCCAGCAGGGCACCAAGTATTCCCAGTGTCCATGCCAGAGCCAAGCTCCCTGCTCCTTGTAACAGCACCCATGATTCCACTGCCCTGCCTTACACAGGGTTAGGGGATGGCCAAACCCTTCACTGTTGGACAAATGGATTTATGAGCAGTGTGGGGAGAACATGGGAAGCAAGAACAACTCCCTTTCCCTCCTTGGCATGCAGGGATGCCAGAAGAAAAGGGCTGATAGCAATCCATCAGTTAATCAGTTCATAAAGAGAGGAAGGACTTCTTGGCTGTTGTTTCAGGCTAAGATAACCATCAGTGTCACCAGCAGAGGAGGGGGAGGCCCTGGCTCCACACTGCTGCTGTCTGGCTGCAGGCAAATGTCTGCACAAGCCACTCAAGTCTGGGAGGTCCTTCGTTGTTTTTCTTCCCCCTTGCTTTCTTTTTTTCCCCCTTTACTCTCGATAGGGAGAGCAGAGCCCTGTGGAAGGCATGCTCTCATTCTGTACATTAATGTGGAGATCTGTGCCTCCCTCCCTGCCACCAACCCAGTGACTCACTGCTGCAGCTATTGTCCCTGAGGGATGGACTGCAGGAAACCACCCTGATCTTCCTGGATGAAAGCTGGCAGCAGCTGCAGCTGCTGAGGGACACCCAGCTCCTCCTCACCAGGCCCCTGCCCCAGCCCTCCACAACAGCAAGGAGCAGCTCTCTACTCCCACTAACAGGGAACCTCTCAGCACAGTCATGCCACAGTTGGCTCCCTTGCTCAACGAACAGGGAGGTCACAGGGAACACAAAAAGGCTCTCCCTGAATATGCTGGATTTGCCTTTTCACCCCCAAGCATCAGGACGGCAGAAAAGGTTATTTTGTGGGAGGAAGGCTGAAAACAACTTGACCAACAAAGCCCTGGGCAGCAGCAGATGGGGAAGGGTAGGTGTGGATTCAGATTTACAGAAAATACTGCTCTCCAGGTAAAATCTTGTGGATCTGGGGAACCACCAGCCAAAGGAGGCTGTCACTGAAACCAAGCAAGGGGTTCCCACGAGCAGATGTCCCCAGGGATTTGGGTGATGCTGGACACACTTCCATGGGCTTTGGTGCAGCCCCACAGAGGAAAAGCCAGCATGCCCCCAGCCAAGTGCCCAAGCTCCCAGCACGGATGCCACAGGGGATGGGAAGCACAGGGCCCACCTCCAGGACGTGCAGCACCAAATAACTCTGCTGGTTTGCAGTGCCAGCCCCTGGTACACGGCAAGGACACTGCCTGCATCCATCCCAGCCGGGGCACGCCTGCGGGGAAGCGAGGGGAACTGCTTACATTGGCAAGCTGCAGGAACTCGGCAGCAGCGTGGAGGGAAAAGGATACACTTGCATTCTTCTGGAAAGAGGGAAGTCAGCAAAATCTGACAATTCAGGAGGGGCAGCACAGAGTGGGAACGAGCGTTTGTCTTCAGGCAAAATGTTTGGCTAAAGGTCAGCACAAGCTCAGAGCACTCACAGCTCCATGTATGCCAAGAACTGACATAAAAGACATTTTCCTCCACAGGTTTCCAAAAACCATGGATCTTTCTATTTGGAGGAAAAGTGACTAATGCTTCTAACAGCCTCTGATGTCACAAACTGCTAACCAGAGAAAGAAAAAAAGAAGCTGGACTTTGGGGATGATAAGGACCATATGTGCATTCCAGCAAGGCTTGTAAACTCACTGAAGGGAGGAAAAAAAATAAAAGGAGAGAGGAAGGAAGGGGGGGGTAAAAAAAAATACATAATGTGACAAACAAGAATGAAGACCATCCAAAGGCAGAGCCCAATGAGAACCAGATGCTCTCTGCTTCTCTGGCCAATCTCTCTCCTGACAGGAGGACGATGTGCAATTGCCTCTCTGACCGCCAGTGAGAGGCTGAGGGAATAAAATGGGAGCTGCTGCTCATGGCAGGGAAAGGCAAACCCAGCCCTCAGCATCCTCAGCCAGGCACAGCAGAGAGAGCTGCAGGATCCTCCATGTGAGCCCTGAAACTGCACAGACACAACACCCAGGTCAGGCTGTGACTCCAGGCCAGCTGACACCAGCCAGGACCAGAGAAGGCCCAGTCTTTGTTAGACCTGAGAACGTGGCACCTTAGGAGTTAAAGACAGTGATCACAAGGACAGAAGCCAGCTGGGAGACACGGGAGGGCATGTTGCTGTATGGCCATCAGAAATACTTGTCTCTCTTTCAGCTCTTTGCCCTTTCCAGCCCTCCTGGCTGCACAGTCCCACACCACCACTGACAGGGACACAGTGCAGCAAGGCAGCAGGGAGGAAAAACCCAACAGCCATTTCCTTCTGTCATGCACTTAAAATAGCCCTGGAACAGCTGCACCACGGCCCTAAGTCATTGCATCCATGCTCTGCTCAAAGCTGGAGGCACAGCCCGACATGGGACCCAGCACAGAGGGAAGGGTGACACATGAACCCGAGATTCCAGTTACACCCACAGAGAGGAGGGAGCTCTCCGGGACACTGCCCCCAGGCACAAAAAGGTACAATTAAAACAAACCCGGCAACAGAGCCAGGTTTTCCTCCAACCTTCCCCAGGCTCCCACCAGCTCCAGTCCAGTTAGGGCTGTGAGAGATTTTGAGAAGGGAGAGCAGCCCAAAGGCTTCCTTACAAAGCTGTAACAAGGCAGCACTGTTCCAATACCTAACTCAAATTAAGGGCCACTGGGACACCAAAAGCAGCAGCTTTCCTGGAGGTGGTGAAGGCACAGCCCTGCAGTTCCTTAACCCCATGTGTTCCTTCCGGAAAAGCTGCAGCCGTGCATCAAGGGCACGCTTTGTCAGCAACAGGTACACCTGGGTGTGATTGTGGCCAAGTAACCAGAAAACAACAAAGCAAGAGAACCAGCTTTGAATGAATTCATGGCAGGGTCTCATACACTGAGTGTTGAGTCACAGCCCTCACATCTACTTTGAAAAGTGAAACAGAACACACAGAGCCCCTTATGGCACACAGAGCTCCTGCAGGGCGCCACAGAAATCCTTCAATGTGAATAAGAAAAGGTCAGCAATCAATAAATATTGAAAGTTACAAATACTGTCTGCCTTAGCACACAGTTCTTCATCTTCAGCCAGAAAGAAAGTAGAATTAAGGTGGACTGAATCTGCATGAGGAGGAAAAGGCAAAGGTTTCCTCAATTATTTGGCTGACAGTTTTGGAAATATTAGTCCATAGCCTTTGAGCTCTCAACTCACTCAAAGCAACAAAGTTCCCCCCTTGCCTTCAGCAAGTCCTGGTTTTCCTGCCTTAAACAGAGGAAGCCAATACTAAAGTTTTTATGACTAGGAGCAATTCTATATTCCAACTGAATTACTTCCTTCCCTCCGCCTCACTAACTCCAAATTTTTGTGGTTACCTTGGAAGACCATGTTTTGTCTTTCCAAAAAACTTCACAGGCAGAGTTCCTCCAGAGAAAGGACATCTGACCCAGGTCTGCAGCACAGCCATAACACTGGAAATGGGACTTGAAGGCCACCCCACACCAGGTTTTTCATCCTCCTTGCATTTTTCTGCCCTGATAACTGTTACAGAAACTTCCCATTTCTGGAGTCAATTGACAGTGCAAGACAAAACATATTCCTCACATGCAGTCCACAGCCAGGAATGTTCCCACAGCCCTCTCCATACCCACCACTTGCTCAGGGAACATCACAAACATGTGTGATGGCCACTACAATCCTGCTGATGCTCCAAGTCACACAGAGTCCATGGACAGGACACCAGCACTGGCCAACATACACCCCAAAGCATCTGAACTCCATAAATGCATGGCTAAATAAACATTTATGGCACCAGAAGAAAGGATTAACTCTCTACTCACAAGGAATCCAAGGATTAGCTTGACAGCTCCAGTTTTTGAGTTGGAGCAGAGATAAACCTATCATTCCAGAGATTTAAACCAACCCCCAGAAGTATCAAGAGTCCCACGCCTGTGTTCTGGAGTTTATCTTGTTCCTCCCCACTCCCAAAAAGAGATAAAGCTGCTGGTGACAACACAGTGTGAAGGATGGGACAGAACAAGTCCCCACCACAGCTCAGGCCACCAAGGTCTGTCCCTGACACAGCTGATCATCCCTGTCCTTCCCAGAACATCCTCAGCTCCCCTGCAAACACACCAGCAAGGAAATCCAGAACCCATGGTGCCTCCAAAGGTGGCTCAGGCAGCACCATCACCCCACAGGAAAAGGGTTTGGCCACAGGAGGTGAGCCTGGGAACTCCATCCAGTGGGGAAGGACAGGCAATGACACCCACATCAGGCTTATCTGACAAGGCTCTTCTGTAGGGTTTTCTTTTCCAAACACCTCTATAACCGAGGGAGCAATTCCTGGGGAAGAAAATAAAAAATGCCATTGGTGCAAGTGGAGTTTTATTGTAAAGGCAACCAGGCCACAGCTGGGATGGATGCAGCAGCCTCCTGAGCTGGGTGAGCACAGCTCCCACCCCAGGGCTGGATCCTGGCAAGGGGCAGCGTGCTCAGCACTGGCAAACAGCCATGTCACAGCATTTCAAGCAGGTTTAGAGCAGATTTATTAGTGTAATCCTAATAATGCAAATAAAGTCAGATGCAAAACTGGCATAAGCTGCTGCATGTGGAAAAAGCTCCCCACGTCCCCCTTCATCAGTGGCTGTAACTAAAACACAACACAAACACAGTCTCCCTTCTCCTCCCTCCTCACTGCAAGGGCTTTGCAGGCTCTGGTGGCACTCCCAAGTCCCCTTGTGTCAGCAGGTTCGGATGCTTCCAGCCCCTGAACCTTCAGCCAACTGGTGGTATCCATAAGCTCAGCTTCTGTCAGTGAACAATTTTCCTTTCTGCTCTAGCAAAAGGGACATACATAGCTAAAAAAAAAAATGAAGTCCAACAATGGGAACAGTGTCTAAATGTACAGCACAAGGAAATAAGCAAGAGAAAAATATTTTCCTTTTGGCCGTTGAAAGTTTTAGTAACACTAACTATTATTTGAATATCTACACGTAGAAAACAACAACTCCTAAAGGAAAGCACTAACAGTCTTTGTATACACGAACCTACATTAGTGGCTACATTCCAGATACTAATTAAATGTATCCTGTAACAATCAAATTATCTTTGGACTTACCAATAATTCCAAGGACTTGATCCAAAACCTCCTAACAACCCTGTGTTTGGTGCATTCTCCCCACATTAGCTCCAGAACCAGACTTCCCCTAGCTGCTACTTCTTCCCAAGTTCTGCATCCCAACAAAGTCTCTGGCAGAGGTGCGTGTTCAGGGAGTATGTATCAGATCTCCAGAACATTTGAGGATTTTGTTGCAGTTCAACCTGTCCACTGAAACAATGGGCATTTGTAACAAGAGGCAGCAAGCAGTCGCTTACACATGGAGTAGAAGCAGTACTTGGCTAGGAGTGTGAGGGAAGATGTTTCCATGGCTGGCAAGGGATAAGCTCCATGAGGAGAACAAGTGATTCAGCAGGCAGGCAGCTGCTCAGAGGCCAGCCCAGCTCTATGGTGTGACCGAGCCCAGAGGCAAAAAGCGCAAAGAAACGCCAGGTAACACAGACCAAGTACTGCAAATCTCCTTGGAGCCTTCTGCAGTTATCCCAAATCCATGAAGATCCTCACAGGTGAGTGGTGCACATCAACTTGTGCAGAGTGAAGGGGGGTAGCTATCCCCTCAGCTCTGAGGACACACTGTTATTAAAAGCAGACCTCAGAGATGTTTTCAGCCCAGCCACAGAGCGGAGGGATGAGCAGAGCAGATAAACCACAATTAGTGGGAGGCAGGCACCGATCCCGCCCTGAAAGGCTTCCCATCCGCATTCCAAGGCTCCTATACACCTCTGTGAGCCGGACCTTTGGCTTCTGGGATCGCAGGCATCCTCCGGCCGTCCCAGTGTCGCGACAGTTTAATTAAAAGCAGGAGCCTGCCGAGCTGGAAAGAGGCCTGGAGTGCTGCTGGGCTCCCATCCGGCTCTGGAGCCTGGTGCCCAGGAAAGGCGTGCGCTCCTCAGGCTGCACAAAAGGCGCCTGACCCAGCTCCCGAGCCGGGGACAGGGCTGTGGTGGGACCCAGCTGCCCTGGAGCTGTGAGATCAAGTGATCTGCCGTGTGCCCAGACAGCCCAATTACCTGGGACAAGGAAACCGTCCTCCCAAACGACACAGATCTGCTTGGGAAAAGCCTGTAGCTCGGAACACCTCCCTGTGCTGCTCCCCACTTCTTGGTTGGTGCATGTTTAATGCATTTCTGCTGCTCTGGAGTGCCCTGCCGGAGCCCAGCAGCTCTGCACAAGGGCCAGGCTTTAGGAGCTAAGTGGGACACTTCCAAACATTACCCTGCACTAATCCAATGTTATTTTTCCCACAGCAGCCCGCCGCTCACAAGACCATTGGCAGAGGTTTGCAAACCACTGGCATTCACCCGCATTCTCTGGAATGGTGTTCTTCCAAATTCATAAATTATTCCATACACAAGCTGCTGCAACATCCATTAGCTGTTGGAGCAGTCCTGCTAGAAGGTTAAACTGGAGCCAGTATCCACCCCCACAGACTAATTAATGTTGGCCACCACATTGTGCTTCCACTGTCCACCCCAGTCATGTTTGCGCTTCCAAGGGAAAGCAGGAGCAGTTGGGTTCAGATGCAATTTTAATTTCTGCCCTCCTGTCAAGACTTATGCTGTAGCAACCCACTGCTTGTAACAGAGCAGTGTTAAATGAAACCCACACTTACAGTGTTACTCTCCCTTACAGCCCAAAAGCAAACAGACTGAATTCTCTGGAGCCCTGTGCTTCTGGACAGTCCAGCTGCTCGGATTTCTCCGGAACAGTCAAGCTAACCAATCCAAACTTGCAGCCTTATGAGTGCAGATGATACACATTGCACTGCTCTTGGTTGAAATCCATAGCTCAAGGACAGCTTCGGGAAGGGAACATTTTGCAAGGCAGTTTCTCTGAACAACAACAATAAGGAGGAGGATTTGCCATTAGCTTGCACCTCCCGCAGTTACTTTACGCTGTAGCTTTTTGTGCTGGCAGTACTCAGCTTTCTCATCCCTTTTCCCCTCAACTCCTGCTTTTCCCTGGAAGCAGCAGGACAGGCAGCAGGGCATGTCAGGATCCCTCCACCAGCAAAGCCCTGGGCACACACACAGCCTGGCACACAGCACAGCACAGAGCGCGAGTCCCGCGCGGAGCCAGCACGGCTGTGACAGATGAGCAGGCTGCGCTCGGCTCCTGCTGCAGCCCGGCTGTGAGCACCTGACAGAGCAGGTAAATCCTGCCACAAACTCATGGAGCCAAACCTAAGGACTCGGGAAGACAAACACAGCCCAAGGCAAATGAAGCCTGCTCCAGGCAAGCGCTTCCTGCGGAGGTCTGGGGGAGATTAGTTCACATGAAGGAGCTCCTTGCTCTGACATGCTCTGCACTCCGAGTGTTGCACAGCCTATCCCAAATCTGGGACACAATTCCCATGTGCAGTGCACGTTTCTGCCCTTGGCTCCAGTTATTTAATGAGATACCAAAGCCAGGGATCTGCTGCTGCATATCCTTGATCAAGATTGCAGCTCCACCTCCACGTTGCTCCAAGCAGGAGGTGATGCACGAAGCCACAAGCAGCCCTGCCTGGGTTGCTCATAGCCCAGAGCAGCTGGGGTCTGACAGATAAAATACCTGCTGAGGAACTCGGGAAGCCTTCAAAGAGGAAGGCTAATGCCCAGCTCTCCCTCCCACAGCTGTCCAGGAGAAGGAGCCGAGTCTGTACATGCAGCACGAGGGCTCCCACGTCACAGCCCAGCATGCTGACCCCAGCAGAGTCAGTGAGGCTGGAGCAGCCCTTCCTCGGCTGCTTGGTGTCTCAATCCCTATCTTCTTAGGTCACTCAGTAGCCCTGAGGGTGCCAACTGGAGCATAAAGCTCGAGAGCAGGCTCACACAGCCTTCCTACTCACCCAGTAGCCAGGAGGATGGCACACATCCAGCCATCTCCATCCTCCTTCCTCCCACCCAGCCCCACTGAACCCTGGATGCTGTGACACTGCCCCCTCCTCTGCAAGGCACGGCACCAAAACCAGAACAGGACGCTCCAGCCCCGAGCAGCTTCCAGCGGCCAAGATGTGTGAGCACACACAGCTCAGCAAAAGATCCATTTACCACAGCGTGGATACCAACAACATCCACACACCCTTCCCCTGGGGCTCCTTACCCTGGGTTTTACACAGGGACCAACCACCTACTTCATGCCAGAAACATTTTCTAGCCCGTGTGAACTTTATAGTTCCCTTCAAACTGAAACCAGGACTGTATCACAGCTAGCCTGGATTTATACTTCTTTTCTGGCTCAACCCACTGCAAGAAATCATCAGGTTACTTGGTTAGGCTATGAAAATCCTGCTTTCCTCAGGTTGTATCAAAATCTTGTAAAGCACATCCCACTGGAAAAAAAATGCTTTGCCGAGCTTCATTCCTGGCAAAGCCAAACCTAGAGGAAATGTAGCTGTGTTCAGTAACAGACAGAAGTCACATGGCAACCCACAAAGTCAAATAATGTTTTGTTTAAGCAGCAAAACACCTCTGGCTTTGTGTTTAAATGATTCTGGTCTACACCAGAGAAATTATCTGTGAGGAATGCTCTAGTCGAAAATTGCCCTCAATTGCAAACCCAGAGAAACAAGGTCAGAGTTACTCACACTGCTCACCTTTAAACCCTTCCTCCTCATTGTTACATCTCCTTCAAAACACAACTTGCATATTACTCCATTTGAATAGTTATTTTCTTGAAGGTAGTTTTAATTAAAAGCATTAATCTGGTCATGCCCCTGTGCCACAGGAGTTCACTCGATTTGGTGCAGCAGGACGAGGTCTGCAGAGGTGTGCTATTAATTCACTGATGACAGCTTGGCACCCCACAAAACAAGGGGGGGAATTATCTCCTGCTTTGCACATGCAGAAGACAAAGGCACACCCGAGACCACACACCAAAACAGCACGGCAGCCACACAAAACCTAAAGCCGAGTGGCCCTGCTAATTACTGCTCTAATAATTAATAATGGCCCAACTCCTCATGCTGACTAGCAGGAGAGCTTTCCAGCCCGGTGAATATTCAGCTACCTGGAAAGGCACGAGCCAAGGCCCCTGACAGCACTGCTCAATCACAGATCAGAATCTGACGTGAGTCGTTCCAATTGTTCAGTGACCGCCAACTGTGCGTCCCACAAGGGGAGGCGTTTCTCTGAAAACTTCTTTACTCTTTTACTTTGGCCCAGGTTCTCTGTAATGCAGAGCATCAGGAGGGCCCACTCAGCTCAGGTACTTCTTCCATGAAGGCTCTCCCCAGCACAGAAGACCTGGCGCCACTTTTTGTGTCCAGTGGACACCAGGAACTTGTGCTGCAATCACCAAACCCCTCTCCCAGAAGAGGGAACCAGGCCTGTGAGAAAGGCAGGAGCATGTAAGGGAAAGATTTAAAGGAGCAGGGGGAGAAAAGAACTGACATAAATTAGGTCAAAAGCTCCTGAAAAATGCCAGATACTTTATATATAGCGACAGCACTCTGATATCTTTTAATCTCAGCTTGCCATTGTCAGGTATTAGCTGAAATTCCCTGCTTTTGCTCTGGCTGCCATATTAAAGTGCCATGTATTTAATATTAATGAGGCAGATGAAACAGAATGAGACTAGGCTGGAATGTTCTGTGATAAAAGACAGCTTGTGGCAGAAAGGCATTCATTTAAAAGCACTAGGGATTTCTCTTGGCTTGGAAATTACATACAAGATACAGGAAACCAACAAAACCCTTTTCAAACGTAATTAAAAATCCCGATTTTCTGATTCTATAGGCCAACAAAGGCATAATGGTTGACTGCTTGTTTCTTCTGCTAAGAAAACCACACTAGCAGGGAGTTGAGTTACCTGGCCAGAATTATGGGAAGCTTTAGATAAACTGCTGAAACAAGATTTAAAAATTTACATCCCCCACCCCAGTGTCCATACCCTTGTGCTTACACTCAGGCAAAAAATCTCCAAGCTCAGAACCCTGAGTGCACAAAAAAGCAAAGGTACAATGAGGCCTGCCATAGGCCAACCCAGACATGAAACAGATCTGAAGGAGGAATAGGCAGCAGCCAATGGATGTGGTGATGAAGTGGTGTGATTTGTCACCAGACGATATCCCAAAATCCCTGCTCCTCCTGGGGCCTTGACATGAAGATTTGAGGACTGTGCATATGTTCAGTCCCAGATGGCTGTGTTAAGCCTTATAATCACTGCCAGCATTTACCTGCTCACAGTATGACAACCTAATCTTTGTGCTGTAAAAGCTCACAGTAAATGAGTACTGCTCCCAATTATTTAATTTAACAGTTTCCGACAATGCCAGCCTTGACATCTCAAACTAGGAACAAAACAACAACAAAGACTATTGAAATAACATGAGCCATGCTGTTTCTGTGTTCATGCCACAGATATCCAAAAAATGTAATCCTACCATCAAAACTAAAGGAGACTGCAGAGAAAAGTAAAATCTTCAATCACACATGAAGCAAGAAAAGGAAAATCCAACTCCATTTATGCACAAGCTCTTTACTGGCAGCCCTGTGCATTTCCTAGACACATCCAGGCGATGTGGGGAAATCCATGTCTCTGCAGGGAGATGCCAGGAATGAGTGTCAGCCATAAACTGGTACCTCCACCTTTCCAGCCTGCAAGTTTCTCGTTTCCAAGTTAGTCTGTTTTCTGCCAAATTTTATCCCAGAAAAATGAAGCCAGCACCATCAGCCTGGCATTGTTCATTAATCTGAAGGCTGCCAAAAGCTTCCAGGCTGGCCTAGATCAGAGAAGGGTTTACATGGGGCTGAAGGGAGATGATTTGTGTGTGTGACAATGCAAAGATGTGTCTGCTACAGGTGGGACCCTCTCTCTGGAAGGCTAAAAGCAGCCCTGCAGTTCATCCCCTGCTGCAGTTCACACTACTGTACTCCCTGTGAACCCCTCTCCGTGCTGCCCTGCAGAGCCACAAGCTCACAGGATCACCAAACAAGCCATCTCCCCAATCTGAGCCTTTCACTTTCTCTACAGCCAAAACCAGAGCTGCCACCACCACACTGCCAGAAACTTAATTCAAGCCAGGTTCATGTGCTTACACAAAGCACCTAGCACACTTGGTGCACTCAACACCTGGAAAATCAGTTCTGCTGAGCCTTTTGCCTGCACAGGACACTGTAATATGTATTTATTTCACTCTGCACCCAGTGAAACACCCAGACTTGGCAGAACACCTTCAGATCCACAGACAGCCCCAAAGAGCCCAGCAAGACATTTAAAACTATCCCGCCCAGGAGTCAAAACAGTTCCTCACCTCCACACCCACCACGTGAGAGAGGTTAATACCATTCCTGAATGGAAGACATCAGAGGCATGCAGATTTCCAGGAACAATTTATATTAGAACTACTGCTGTACACAGGGATCAGTTCTCAGGAGCTGCTGGCAAAGCGGGGGCAACAACCGTGGCAAAACCAAAATGTTTCTAAACCAAGTCTTTTTCTATTAGCTTGTGCCAAGTATTCATGAGCAGATCTGGTAAAGAAATAACCCACAATTACAGCACTTCAATAACATATTTCCAGCAGCTAGATCCCATCTGAAAACAAGCCCAGAAACAGAAAACCCAATTAGACAACAGAAACATCTAAAGAAGCTGCAAGCTCAGATGGAAGAAAGCACCAGCTCCTCACAACAGCAGCAGTCTGCTCTTTGACAGCACCTTATGTGGGATGCTACTACAGAAAATAAAACCTTAAGTCTGCAAGGAAAGATGCAGCTTCTTCCTGTTTTCAGACACTTCAAGAGCTCTAATTGCAAATTCAGATCCTAAGCCTGTGTTGCCAAAAACACGGGCACAGCCTGTATTTTTAAGTAAGGAGTCCCAAAGATAGCTCAAGACTCATAAATCACAGAGCTCAGCAAAATAACTGTTCTAGCAGGGAAAGGCAGTAATGGCCTTTGGACTACAGCTTGTGCCAGCAGAGCACCACTTGGATGGCACAAGCAGAGCACCCCAGAGAGGGAGAAAACTTCCAGAAAGGCTGGGTACTGCTGAAGGAAAACCACAGGGAGCTGTTCTTCCTTCTGTGGCCCTCGTGCACAGCCAGGTGGACCTTGTCTACACCCACGTCCATCACACCTGCCCAAGCTGTGGACAGGAACAGTCCTGGCCCACGTGTGTCTAAACCAGGCACTGTGGTGCAGAGGATGGGGAAGACATGCAGATTGGATGAAGCAGCCAAGCAGGAGCATCCCTCATTGCCACTGCAGAGTGGACACAAACAAGGAATTCCACTCCATGGAGAAAGAACAACACTTGGGATAAATTCCTGGTAAGGCTGCTGTTAGCTCAGAGAGCCAGACCCCAGAGCTGGTTCTGTGTCTCTGCTCCAGAGCCTCCTCCAGCAGCAGCAGCACTGAACTCTCCCCGTGCCGTGGTGTTTGTCTGAACCATTATTACGCATCGCTTACTCCAGTGGGCTGCAGAGCTGCTCACGGAGCTGGAAGTGAAGGCAGCTACACAGCGCACCTAAAAAAAGCTTCCAGTACTATTGGGAGGCTTTTTTTGTTTATTTTTACATCACCTGGTTGCATCCAACTGTTCTACGCTGAGGTTGCTTCAGTGTCTTTTCCTGAAAGAGCCCCTGCAGCTCACAGGACTGAAGCCCAGAGCCAAACCACGCCAAGGGCAAGGCTGGATGAAGCCGCAGCGTTTGCCAAGCCAAGAGCAGCCCCCGTGCCCTTGGATCTCTCCTGCCAAGCTAGCACTGGGCAGTCCCATGCTCCCAGAATCACCTCAAAGAGCCACAGAAAAGCCATGAGAGAAGCAGGAATCCTCAGAGTGGACAGCCAGCCAGGAAAGCTCTCTCTCTGAGGGGCTGCAGGGGTAAAAAGGGGACACACAAAACATGCCTCAGCTCTGAGTAAATATTTTATTTCTCAGCTTCATGCTGCTTACTTAATCAATCCCCATCATTGTTTTAGGGCCTTTACTCATCTCACCTACCCAAAGCAAGGACTTCCCAAGTGTCTCCATCAGGCCCTGAGTCCAGCTCAGCTCATTCACACTCAAAAGCCAGAGGTGCTGAGCATGTGGTGGGCTGGACACACAGCCTGACCGTGACCGAGGCTGTGCCGAAATGAAAGCGAGGAGGAGGCAGGTTCCCACCATTGTTAACATCAACAGGAGCAGCAAGAATTGTCTGAAAGAATTTCCTACTGCAAACAAGGCACCGAGGTGAATGAAGGAAACAAAGAGGTCACAAACTAACATGTGCACCACCCAGGGCTGCTTCCTTGGTGCACACAGCTGAGCCAAGCCCCGTTCCCTGGCCACCTCAGCAGCCCAAGCAGTGCCACCCACACCCACAGCACCACCACGTTCATGGTGAGGAGTCTGCAGCCCTGCAAACCTGGGATAAAAGCCTGGGGTCTCCCTCCCTGGTGCCCATCTCTGGTCCCAAGGCAGTGGTTGTGGTGGCCCTGTGGCACCCAGCAGCACAATGGATGTGGCTCCCCAAATCTGCTGCTCAAAGACAAAGCACAGAGCTTCATCCCTGCTCTACCTTCCCATCTCCCTCTCCTTCCTCCCCTCCATGGAAACCAGCACTCTCTCATTATCAAGTATTTTTAAAACAGATTGAAGAATAAGAATACACTGTGCTGTTTTAATCTCTCAGATAATGTTTTCTATGGTTCCCATGCAAAATCTGCATTCCAGCCCCATTTTCCCTCAGTTTTTGTTAGACTTGGAGAGGGTGGTACACCAATGTACTCTTGAACATGAACCTCACTCCTGTAACACAACCAAGCTCTGGTTCTGCAAACATTTAGGATAAACACATAAAGAGAAAGGCAGGCAGGCCAGAGCCCTCTTCCACACTCTGATCTACTAAGAAATGATTCAACACTGGTCAAGATGCTGGGAGTTAATCCAAGAGGAAGAGAAGTGTCCCCTATCTAGTGCATCTCATCAGCTTCCAGACTGGAAGTGGCTTATCTCACCCTGAGCCCAGGCATGGCTCTCACCAGCTGAGAGCTCCCACGGCAGCTCCCGGCACCGATCCTGCCAAACTTTGCTTAAGCATGCCCTTACATTTGCATGCAGAGATCAGTCTCCACGAAGTGAAATGAAATTACAGGCAGCACATTACACATGTGCCCTCACATCTGTGGGATCAGGGCCTTACAAAGAAAGCCGCCCATCCTACCAAAACACGCCCAGCTCGGCTACAATTAAACACAGACACTTCAGAGCAGTTTGCTGAAGTTATTTTTTATGCATACTTTTACAATTAACATAATGTCATTTCCTGCCAGGATGTAAAAGGTTGTGACTCAGGAATGTTATCATCATTTTAACTCCAACTCGCTTTTGGTTTCACTCCTTTCCTTTTTTTTTTTTCCTCCTCTTCCTTTAATTCTCACTCCGACAAGATGCATGCCACTCACAGCTCCACTTAATCATGTTTTGTAAGAAAGTTGGAAAGGCAAACGTTCACCAGCCTTGCTCTAACATGTAATTAACTATTCCTTCCAACTGCCTGCCACCCTCCCAGCACACAGCAGCAGCACTCAAAGTGGGAGCAGAGAGGATTAGATAAGGAGGCACATAAGAGACAACATCCCCAACACGTCCTTAATGCCAGCCCATCGTCCTTTCTTCTCTTATCAGCCCAAGATAAAACAAGTTCCTTGTCCAAAAAGCGCGGACTCCGGAGGATGGGGGGTCTGCCCAGCAGCTGCTGCGAGGAAGCCGAGCCCCCTCCTCCTCCCCTCTCCCACAGGCACACGCTTCTCTCAGCGAGGGACGCCTGATCCTGCGCTCGGTCCCACTGGACTGCACCCCGCGGAACACGGACACGAATTTGGTTTAACTGGTGCAAAATGCTCTGTGGATGTTGTTCTGGGATGGCCCGTGCACTCGGATTAAAACAACCCAAGAGGCTCAGCAGCAGCACCAGTTTAAGTTCATAACAAAAAAAAGAGCGCCAAACATCCACAAGAGCAAACAGCAATCACGTCTTGCAATAAGCCACGTTCCTAAGCCTATTCATGCTGCAAAGTTACTGCTCCACACAAAGCCAAAAGGCTCTGCTCGGCAATACCCTTCAGCTTGCCCTAAAAAACCATCTGAAGCCCTGATTTCAATGCATATTCTTATACTGAAAGACAAACTTCAATCTCCAAGCATGCTTTAGACCTTAAGATCAAGGACACATTTCAGAAGCAGCTTTACAAACGGCTGGTATAATTTATGGGCATTCTGTTAAGAATCACCAGCTCTTATTTTGCTTAGTAGCTTAACTTCCCCACCTCCAGTAACACCATTAACCCCATCTCCATACATTTGCTTTGCCACATCAGAGGAGCCATACAGCCCCGCAGATCCATAAGCACATAACCAACGCTAAAATAAACTTGTCTCATCCTGGTCACATCTTGAACGCAGACATCTTATTCTGAGAGAGAGTCTCATTCAAGCCCTCCACTCGCGGGCAACTTCTATCACTCCCCAAGCACTGAAAAAGTTACCGGGAAGTCGGTCAAGTCTCTCCCTCCCCTGGCCGACCGCGCACAAAAGTGCATTCAGTCCGGTCACGGTGCTTTCATTCACGTTTCTGCAAGCTGGATGCGAGAGAGACTTGCTTTTCTTTTTCGGCATTAGTTCATGGTTTTTGTGGGTCTGGGTTTTTTTCACTGTTAGGAGGAAATCTTTTGTCTTTCCCAACGCGAACGTAAAACCCCTCTCGGCGGCACATCCCCAGAAGAACGCTCACGCTGGAAAGCGCAGCACACGCGTGTCCCTCGGAACAACTCCATGCCGGGACCGCCGCAGCTCCCGGGGACCGCGGCACGTCCAGCCCGCACGGGCACAGCCCTTCCCGCCCTCAGCCCTTCCCGTCCGCGGGCAGCGGCAGGCACGCACCCGCGGCAAGGCACCAGCACCGGAGCCGCGGCGGCGCAGCCCGGAGCAGCCCCGCCGAACCCCCGTGCCCGCGGGGCTCCGGGAGCAGCCGCCCGCCGCAATCACGAGCCGCGGCCCCGGCCAAAGTTTTGCGCGGGCTCCCCGGCCCCGGGAAGGACAGAGGCGGCGTCCCGCAGCCCCCCGCGGGCAGCACACCCCTCCAGCCCCGCACGGCATCCCCGGCCCCCCGCCGCCCCCCGGCCCCGCGCACCGCCGGTCTGCCCACGGCCACGGCCATCGCGCTGCGGTGCTCTGCGCTGCGCTGCCGCCCGCCGCCGCCTCTGCGCTGCCTGCTAGCACTGCAACATGGCCACCCGGCGGGGAGGGCCCATGCGCAATGCAAAGGGGCCGGGCGGCGAGGCGGGACCCCCCCGGCCCTCCCCCGGGGCCGCCGGGCAGCGCGGGCGGGCGGGCGGCGCCGCCCCGCCGCTCGGGGAGCCCCGAAACACAGCGGGAGCCCCGGGGGGCTGCGGGCAGCGCCCAGCCGTGACCCCGCTAATCCCTGTCCTGCCCACTCCCCCCCGGCCGGGCCGCGGGTACCGACCCCTAAACCCCGGAGCGTCCCTATCGCCCACCCTGGCAGCCCCACAGCCGAACGCGCGGACACAGCAGCTCCAGGGAGCCTTGCAAAAAGAACGGCCAAGCAAGCGAACAGCGAGGTCCTCCTGCCTGCAGGTAGGTGAAGAAGAAGTGCAGGGATTCGGCGAAGAGGTGTTTCTAACAGGGAGGCACACCGGAGCCCTTAACTCCCTTGTGTAACAACGCAGAGGACAAAACCTGCCACCTCATTCCTCGTTTCTCCGAGCACTTCACTTCTGTCACGCACACACACACACACACACATAGAGTTTTTCAACAGACTCGGTATACAGAACAGCTTTCCCACTCCACTGAATGATTTCCAGGGATGAAGAGAAGCAGAGCTGGCTCCTTGCTGCTCTAGCTGACACACACTTAACATCCTGGTGTTGAGCATGACATCCCTTCACCTAAAAAAGGGGTGAGCCTCAGGACTAAGCCTAACACGTCTGCTTGCAAATCTTTGACCAAGGTAGTCATGAAGAAAGGGCCCTTGCTTTGCTCTGTGAGATACAGACCCCCAAAGGGCTACAGAAGACAAGAGACCCCGTTTGCTGCACACATGAAGGATACACTGAATTATGGACACACCATAGGTGAACATCCACAGAATCAAAAGGAAAAAGCCAGCAGAATAAAAGCTGAGAGCGTGAGTAAATGACCCGGGGTAGTGGTAAGCAAATAGAGCTCCTCAGTACACTTACCTTTTGTAGTGCCTTTGATGTCAAGCTTGTAACTTTTCCCTCCAAGAGCCATTTCTGTACGGCTACGTAGTAACACATGGCTGCTGGAGGAGGGCTGCAGAGTCCAGCCATCTCCCTCCTGCAGCTTTTATGAGTGTGTTTTGAAGAACTCAGGAGCTGGTTTCGGAGAGTGGTCACCCCCATCGGGTCCTGCATCCCCACCCTGAACCAGAAGCAATGGAAGTGCACTGCCTGCCCACTGCCCTGCAGCAGCTGAGGATCTGTACCTGGGCAGTGCCCCCAGCAGCAAAGCTGGTGACATCCAAGGGTGTCTACCAGGAACACTGTGCAAGCACAGATGATGCAGTGCTTTTATCACTCTACCCTGTTAGGCGTTGATGCCAATATCTGAGGGAGGATTCAGCATTCAGCATGAGACTCATTGTTGCTCTTGTAGCAAATTCCTCCTGCACGCACAGCTCCAGGTGAGGAGGTGCTGAGCCAGCCTGCACTGGGAAATGCGCCCGGACCAGTGCAGCCTCTAGTGGAAAGCTGGTGATCCTAACCAAGGAGCTGCCCTCGTGGCACCTGTGGGTGAGGCAGACACAGCTTCCCATCGTCTGGATTAGAGATGCACGATACTCCTGCATCAGCATAACTTAACCAACACGAAAATCTCCTGCATCACAAAACCTTGATGTGACTCACCGTGTCCTTCCTTGGCCCAGGGCTGGGAGAGCTGTGGCCGGGTTTCCTCTGTGATACTCAGGCACGTACACCTTCCATGCTGAAAGAGCAGGGGGAGGAAAGCATCAGCACAAAGAAATGTCCTGTGATCTTCCCGGATCTCAGCTAGTGCAGCTCTCAAGCAGACACAGAGGTTTGGTAACTTCCCTCCTGTTAAAAGACAAACGTGTACAGAGCTCTCCTAAAGGCAACATCTCCTGGGACAACAACAAAAACCCACAAGACTAAGTGGTGGGCTTTATTTTCTTCCTTTAATGCTGAAGTAGTGCTGATCCTGCCGCCATGTTTTTAGTTCTACTCAGTGCTCACTCAAATTTCACCCAAAGAATCAAAAGACCTCATCCAAAGAGGGCGAGAGCAGGGTAAATGCAGCCATTCTGAAGAGCCCTGCCCACAACTAGAAGTGACCAACTTGCAGCCAGGGTAAATCACTGGGCGATAAGGGGAAACAAGAGTCTCTTTAAACCTCTCAGCTGCAGTGGGTGATGAGGCAAGCCCAGGTAGCAGGGCTATACTTTTCCTTGCCACCTGCAGCATTGCACCCCCTTAAACCCAAAACGTGTTTCTCAGCCCGGGCTGTAAGGGGAGTCTGCCCCTGAAGCAAAGGGAACTATCTGCTCTGCAGATTTTGGCATGTGCCTACAAAGGGCATCAACCCTATCTCACAGCCAACGGGATACCACGGAAAGTCTCCCACTTAAGCCTCAGTTCATTAAGGCAACACTTCCCATAGCAGTGTTTGCCACTGCTGTTTATTTGGATTTTTTATCTTCACAATCTACCCTCCTTTCTTAATTGTGATCACAGTTACAACCACTATGCTTCTCCATTCATTTCCTCTCAGCTGCTTGTGCTGAGAGCACGCTGCTAACAAATGCTGTTGTGACTGCAATCCAGGGCTCCTCAGAAGAGGAGGGAGAAAAGTATTCATGCCTTGGAGAACAGCACCAAAGGAATGTGCAAAGTGCTAAAACACTAACATGAGCCTTACCCTCTCCCCAGCACTGCTGATGGGATGCAGCTTGTACACAGCATCCACGGCAATCTCTGCCCGTGGTTTGTGAGGGCTGCACACTCTTCTGGGTTTGCAGCAGGCTGGAGGATATTCCAGCTGCTTACATGACAGGCAGCTAAAAATATTTACGGATAGCCGGGAGCCCGCAGCAGAGATGGCATCTGAAGTGTCACTTAGGGCCTGATCCAGACCTCTTTAAATCCAGGGAGCCTACACTGAGCTCAGTCCCTCCATTCTCTGACTGCAAGACAGAAAATCCAGCACACCTTCCTCATTTTCTCCACACTATCCAGTCCCCAAGCTGCTTGGTTCTGGAACTGTCATTGCTCTGGTGTGCACAGGGCACACTGCCCCCGGGGCCACTGATCCTACCCATCCCTCTCAGCTGTTATGTACACACTTGTACAGAACAAAGTGAGATCCCCAGAGCACCACAAGGTTTTAGTTGTAGATGAGATGAGGTGAGATACGATTGGGCTGCAGACACTCCTGGTATTTGTGTGTGGTTGTCGTACGTGGGTACAATCCCACACACTTGTAGTAACAGCTACCCCAAACCACAGCACATCTGTGAAACTTACTGCCAGTGTTCCTAAGTCACAGGGCAGTTCAGGTTGGGAGGCACCTCTCGTGTTTAGATGTCTCTTGGAGCATTGAATGTCCCTGAGGAAGGAGACCTACCCTCTACAGAAAACCTGTTCCCATGGCTGACCACCCTCACTGTAAAACAGTTTTTCCTCACACACAAATGGAGTTTCCTGCATTTCAATCTGTGCCTACCATCTCCTGTCCCTTCACGGACACAACGACTGATAAGCAGCTCTTTGGTCTCACTGCCCGCCAGCAAAGGACCCTCGCACTTCTCAGCTCCTCCCATCCCCCTAGCCTGCTTCTCTCCTTCGATGTCACCTCTCCTCAGCGCTGTCACCCCAGCTCGCACCTCCACGGGCCGCCACCCCGGGCAAAGGCGACCGTGGGGTGGCGGCCGGGCCGCGGAGGAGGAGGAGGAGGAGGAGGCGGAGAGGCCCGGCGCGGCAGGAGGCGGGTTTCCCCGCCGCACCTGGGCGCAGCGCCGAGCACCGAGGCACAGCACCGAGCACCGACAGCCGGCCGGCCCGGAGCATGGCGCGGGAGCTGAGCCAGGAGGCTGTGCTGGACTTCCTCTGGGCGGCCGGGGGGCGAGCCCCCAACACGGCGCTGCTCCGCCACTTCCAGCGCTTCCTCCGCGACCCGGCGCTGACGGAGCAGCAGCGGCGGGAGCGCCGCGAGTACTTCAAGAGCCTCGTCAACTCCCTGGCCACCGTCCACCCCGCCGCCGCCCCCGGCGCCTCCAAGGACATCGTCCTCCGCCGCAGGTACCGCGACCTCCTCGATGAGGAGCTGCCGCCGCCGGAGGAGCAGCGGGAGCAGGAGGAGGAGGAAAAGAAGGAGCCGCAGCCGCCGCCGCCGCCCCGACGCGACCCCGACGGGCGGCTCGGCCCCCGCGGGGAGGCGGCGGAGCAGGGGCGGCCCGGCGGGGCGGGGGGCTGCTCTGCCCGGGGCCGCGGCGGGCTGTGCTGCGAGTGCCGCCGGGCGCGCCGCGCTGCCGCCGCCGCCGCTGCCGTGCCTGCGCAGGGCCCCGGGACCCCGGCCGCCCCCCGGCCGCCCCGCTGCCGCTCCCCGCCGCCCCCGCCGCAGCCGCCCCCGTACCGGACCCAGCCGCTGTCCGCGGGCCCCTGGGCGCTTCGCCCCGGCGGCACAGCGCACCCCCGGCCCCCGGGGCTGCCGTCGGGTCCCGGGGCGCTGTCCCCCGCTGTGCCGCCCCGGTCCCTGTCCCCGCCTGCCGCCGGCCTGCCCTCTGCCACAGCGTCCCGCTCCCGGACGCCACCGCTGCCACCGGGCCCGCACGTGCCGCCTCCCTACAGGTTTCCTCAGCCCCCCGAGATGCCGCCTCCCTACAGGCTGCCTCAGCCCCGATCTCCGCCGCAGCCCGCGGCCGGGATGCCCTTGCTGAAGGCGCCAAGACCCTCGGCAAGCCCGGGGGGGCGACCCCCCGGCGGACCCACCCAGTCCCCGCCGCTGCCGTCGGGCCCCAGGGCGCTGTCCGCCCGCGACCTGCCCCCATCCCGATCCTTGCCGGTGCTGTCCGCCCGGGAGGTGCTGCCCCTGTCCCGGTCCCTGCAGGCACTCCCTGCCAGCCCCTCCTCATCGCCACTGCTTTTATCGGGCCCCGAGGCGCTCGCTTCCACCAGGCTGCCCCCATCGCAGTCCAGGTCCCTGCAGCAGCTCCCCACCAGGCCATCCCCAGACTTGCCGAGGGGATCCAGGGGGCTGGCCCCCAAGGGACCAACCCAGCCTCAAGTCCTGCAACTGTACCCGTCTCAAAGCCTGACACTGCCGTCAGGTCCTGCGATCCTGCCCCAATCCCTGCCACAGTCCGCCACTCTCCCATCCGCACCCCGCTCCCTGCAGCCACCTCTCGCCAGGTCACCCCCGTGCCAGTCCCTGCAGCCAGCACAGGGCCCCGCAGTGCCCCAAGCCCCAGAGAGCCAGCCCCCAGCCCCGCTGCCCGTTTTCCGGAGCATCAGGTGCCAGCTCGCTCTGTCGGAGGCGCAGGGCCCGCTGCCCTCGCTGCACGATGAGTGCGGGCGGCAGCCCCGCTCCCTGCTCGCCAAGAGCTCCCCCAGGAACGCCGCAAGCCGGGGGCCCCTGGTGCCGCTGGGACAGCGGGAGCACGCCTGGCTGGTGGCAATGTCCGCGGGCTGCTGGGCTCAGGTGCGGGGGCTCTTTCTGGAAGAGCCCGAGCTGGCCCTGCAGAGGGACTTCATCTCGGGCTTCACGGTGCTTCACTGGCTGGCCAAGCACGGCGACGGGCCGGGCCTGCAGGAGCTGGCGGCGGCGGCGCGGCAGGCCGGGCTGGCGCTGGACGTGGACGCCCGCTCGGGCTGCGGGTACACGCCGCTGCACCTGGCCGCCATACACGGCCACCAGCTTGTCATCAAGGTGCTGGTGCTGCAGCTGGGCTGCCAGGTGCAGGTGCGGGACGGCAGCGGGCGCCGGCCCTGGGAGTACCTGGGCAGCTCCACCTCGGGGGAGATCTGGCAGCTCCTGGAGGCCCCCCGTGGCACGATCATGTTCCCCACGCAGCCCCTGGCCCGCAGCGTCTCCTCCGTCAGCAAGGTCTCGCCGTCCGCCGGCAGGGCAGCGCTGCCTGCCTGCCTCAGGGTGCCGCTCGGCCGTGGGGCAGCGTCCCACCCATCCGACAGCGACAGTGACTGAGCCACCTCCCTGCATCCCCGGCCAGCAGAGATGGGGCCTTGGTGGCCACCCCGCGAGAGGAAGCCACGCAGGCAGAACAAAAGCTGTGAAACAGACAGAACCTACTGAAGAATGTACTTGTAAATTATTCCAAGGAACTGTTGTCTGAGCCTTTCTGCCCTCCCTCCCATTTCTTACTTTTCTACTGGCAAAAGGATGCAGTAACTGCTGGAAGCAGGCAAGCCCTCTGCAGCCCACAGGGCCTGTACCAGCTGCTGGGTGCAGCCACCACCAGCATTAGTGGGACCGTGGCTCTGGGGTGAGGCTCAAGTCTGGCCCCAACCAGAGTAAAGCACTTGCTTTTGCTGACAGTGACAGATTGTTGTTGGTCCTGGGGTTTGCAAAACACTTGTTTACACCACCTGAATTCTGCGGAGTAGTAAAACTACATCCCTTTTTAATCCCAGCAGATTAAGGATGAGTCCCTCTTTTAAAAATGCAGCTGATCAAGATCCAGCCTTCCAGCCAGAGTCCTCAGAGAGCGACTGGCTGTGGCAGAGGGCGGCAGCGGGAGAGGCCCAGCAGGGAAGGGCGTTTCCCAGGCCACCTTGCCCACCAGCCCATGCTGAAAGGAATGCAGGGCAGCACCACAGCCCTGCTCCCCTGCCCAGCAGCATCCCTCTGCTCCCTCATTCCTGCACCTCCAGCCGCTTTCCTCTCACCACAGCATTAGGAAGTGGTGCCTGTGTTGTGGCTGCAGCCCTGTTCCCACGCCCGGGGATGGAAAGCATTGCAGCAGGATTCTGCACTGGGCAGAAAAGGAGCTGTGCTGTAGTACAGGTCCCAGCCTTGCACAGGGAAGGCAGGTTCATAACCTGAGCTGCATTTTCCCAGCCCCACATTCTGTTAGCTGTTTATGTAATGGGGACAGGTGGGACTGGGGGGGCAAGTGCATTCCAGAGATGACCAGTGGAGCAATTCCTCAGAGTTTACAAAAAACAGTCTTTAGGCATCTCACTGGATTGTGTGAGTCCTATAGTGCACTCTGCTCTCTGATTTAGCAGAAATGAGCTTCGAAAGTGTGAACAATTGGAACAAGTCAATGTTTCATCTAACCTGTCTGCCATAGATCCTCTATGGAGGCAGGGAGAGCTAAGATCCAGCGCTGCCAGGTGACCCCAGGTGCAGGAGCAGTGAAGCTGGGACTGCTGTCCCACCTCAGGGGGAGGCTTTGGGGCACACCAGGGCAGTAGGATTTGAAGCATGTGTGTGAATGGCTGCAGTTTCGGGGAGGAACAGGAACGAGGGCAGCAGAACCTGACCCTTGCATAACGCGCGTGCCAGGGAATGCCTCGAGTCCTTGCTCAAGCACTAATTGAGGTCTCCACTCTGCTCGGGGTTTATTTCAGGGAGGAACTCTTTCCTGCAGAAGGGAAGCTACTCTGCCTGCCTCTGGGGCCACAGAAGTTTGTGGCCTTTTCCCAGACTGTTCTTCTCCTCTTACAGGGGAAAGAGTTCAGTAAACCAAAGCAGTGTCCTGCCAATGATCATTCCTCCCGAGATGACAACATAAACTCATAAGAAATTCAACTGTGGCCTCTGAGCCACTGGCATGACAACATGGAGGGTCCTCCAGGACCACCCCCACACTCTGGCAGGAGGAATCCTGTGTATCCCCCTTCCTCTTCAATCCAGCTGGGCTTTATAGTCCAGGTCACACCAGCACACAAAGTGGCCGCTGCCCGGTGAAACAATGAAGCCTTTTCCACCGCATTTAGAGCCATTGTCATTACTCACATCATGCAGCAGGCTCCCTTGGGAAAGGGCTCCCTTGGGAAAGGGCTCCCTAAAGCCTTCCACAAACTTGGCTACCAGTTCCTAAAAGCAAGCCTGTTGACAGGGATGCCAGGGATGCCACCAGAGCCTTCCTGTACAGGGAGCTCCTCAGAAGGAATCCCAAATGAAAGAAGTTTGGGAGCTGACTAAAGCTGGGGTGGGAGAGCATATTTTTTTCTCCAAAGACAGCTTCCAAAAGAACAAGGTTCTCCCCTTTGTATCTCCCATGCTGCCCAGACAGTGGTACCTTGGGATTCTCATCTTACAGCTGTTCCCTGACCTTTCTCTGTGACGCAAACCTAAGTGGCACTTTTTTTTTTTTCCATGAACACTGTTTCAAACCTCTCCTGTCATCTTTTCCAGAGCCCTTTTCTCTCCCTAGCAGTGTTGGCAGACTGCTGGACTAAGTAAGCTGTGGCCTAATTTTGTGATCACTGTTTGCTTGCCTACTGAGGTGACACAGATAAGCTGGTTTGTCCAATTTTTAAATTACAGAGCAACTGTTAGGAAGCTCAAAACTTTCCATTCTGGATTCAGCGTGCATTCACTCTGGTTTATCACCTTAGTGGTACCAGGACTGCTTACATTGCTGACACTGCACAGCTCCCACACCACACAGTAACTTGGGGGAATAAGCAGTCTTAACTCCCAGAAAGCCTCATCCTCCCAAGTTTTCTGCTGGTGAAATAAGCAGTGGGCAGGATGAAACCAGAACGCCCAGCCCGTAATGGGAGGCAGGGCTCCCTCAGCCATGCCTGGAGGAATCACACTGCTGCCCTGGTGGATCACAGATCCAGTCAGGCAGGAGTAACCCACCACTGGATATACACACATGCAGCCTGAGCATCTCCGTGTCCATGTTCTCCTGATCTCCCTGCTACTTACTTGTCATTCTGCCCGGCCCCTTCCACACCTGGGCACGCTGCTGTTTCCTCATTGCAGCTGGACGTGGCTCCTTGCCTCACGCCCAGTCCAGGCATCTGACTTTGCACCGCCCTGAAACACAGGACACGCCATGGATTAACGCACGGCAGGACTCTGCCCTCTCCTCTCGCTGCACTGAAAACACACCTCCCACTCGGCAAGTCCGCCCCTCCTCTGTGCCACGCTTATCTCTGATCAGCTGCTCCGTACTCCAAAGCCCATTCCTGCAGAGGGGGAGGGTGTTTCCATGCCTTGGCCTTTGCCCAGCGCGGGCTGTCAAACCTGAGCCTAAGGAAGCTCTGGCAAAGGTAACCCCTCATCAGCCGCCCCTGCTCCCGGGCACACCCCTTCACACCCACTGATGCCCTGCCTGAAAGCAGGGAGCCCGGCACGGCACGGCACGGCACGGATTCACACCTCTGCACGGAGACTGAAGGCTGGAGCTTCTGTGCAATTAAAAGTGTTCCTGGGCAAAGCAGGTGAGCAAGAGCACAGAGCATCGCACACCGAAGCTAATGGACCCTTTATATCACAGCACAGAACTTGGAGAATTATTAAAAAAATAAAAATTGAAGAGTCCATAACGCAAAATACACTTTTTTTCCTACCGTGACAAATGTCATTTGAATTAAATAGTTTGTATACAACTCCACAGAGAGAAGAAAGTTCTGCACACTTTTAGCAAACAATGAAGCAATCCCAGTTGCTACCAAATCCAGTTAAAGCTAGAATTTCTCATGAGTACATTTACTACAAGTAGCAGCAGATTGTAAGTTAGCAGAGTGGGGTTTAGAATAAGAACCCTCCCCCCAATTAACAGTAATGCCTGAATTTCCCCAGTAAATGAGAACTGTTAGCCTTTCAGGGAAAAACAAATATTGTCTTTGGAAACTCAGCCACACTGGAAAGCACTAAAAGGAGAATTCTTCATTTAGTTAAATTAATACCCCTCATCCCCATCATGAGTCTATTTAAGCACAGAAAATGTGTTTTACCATTAATTAAAAGAAATGTGTTTGGGGATACCAAGAAAAGCTGGGTACAGAGGCACTATTGTGTTAAGTACCTAACTGAGCACACAGTGCAATACTTGTCTGTGAAGACACAGATGGGTGATCATGTGGAGGTTGGGTTTTTTTCCTTAGAGCTGTTAATTTGACCTGGTGGAGCAAACTATTTTTTGGATGGTTTAAATAAGCTCATGGCTCGTGGTATTTTAAACCTGGACTAGATTTCAGCAAAGGCACTTAAGCTCCCCATACATATCAGGACTTCCTCACCACACAGCCTGCCATAAAATAAAAGTCTGTGAAATAGATCTTCACACTGCTCTTAAGAATTTTTAGGTCTGATAGTACTGGAGGAAAGCACGAAACCGCTCCTGGTAGATGGGTCTGATAAAGATTTTGGGTGCTTTTGTTGCTCTGTGATAGTGTTTCATGGGCAGCCACGCTCTATGTGCTCAAAAGCCACAAGCTATTAAAATTAATTGTTTAGGAAGTCCCAGTTTCTGTTGTGCAGGAAACGCCCATCAAACCATTGGCAAGGTCCTCCACACAGGCATGTCCGACTGGCCTCAGTTTGCATTTCTAACACTGCCACGGCAAGCAGGGACCAAAATCCTTCAGGATGTGTCCCAGCAGCTTCCCCCTTGCTGCAGGGCCTCCATCAGGAGAGCTCTCCGTTTAAATATTTTCTTTTGGCCTTCCTGAGTCACAGCTCTAGAGTGAAGGAATGTTCTGATGAATTTGATACCAGAAGAGGTATTTTAGAGTCTTTAACGAAGTCCAGAACATTTCAGTGGTGCTGGGAATCAGAAGAATTTGAATTGGTGCGTGCCACAGACCTGGAGTGCCACAGCAATTCCACAGGAACAAATAGCTTTGCAGAGCCAAGCACAGGGCAGCTGTTAGGGCAGGCTGTCCAAAGTCCACGTGGGAGGTGTGTGCCCCTGGTAAACAGCAGGGAATGTGTAAGGGACATGGGAAGGTCTGGAGTCCCACTTTGAGACAGGACAAGAAGTGCTTCCCAGGCCCTAAAGGGGAGTGCTGTTGGTACAGGGATGCAGAGCTGTGCTCCCTCCGTCCCATCCACAAACACTGCACCCTCCTTATCTCCCCAGAGCTTCTCACACTGCCTGGTGACAGTATCTAAAGTGACCCTAGAACAAACCAGGGAGCTGATAAGGATGAGGGCAGGGCTTGCCCTCAGAGCCAGGCTGCTGGCAAGCCTGCTGGTGGCCAGGGAAGACAGTGGGGAGCAGCAGTCCCTCCCCTGCACCATGCTGGCCCCACTCCTACAGCTCTCCTCACCCAAGGGAAAGCCTGCCTTCATCCCTGCCTGATGCCTTCATCCCTGCCTGATGCCTTCATCCTTGCCTGATGCCCTCACATCCCTGCCTGATCCCTTCACATCCCTGCCTGATGCCCTCACATCCCTGCCTGATGCCCTCACATCTCTGCTTGATGCCCTCACATCCCTGCCTGATGCCCTCACATCCCTGCCTGATGCCTTCACATCCCTGCCTGATGCCCTCACATCCCTGCCTGGCCATGCCCTGGCTCTGCCCACGTACCCAGGCTGGGGAACCAAGGTGCTGTGACCCTGGCTTCACTCCCAGAGCTGCACTGCCTCCTGTGTCTGAGCCTGCCTGGGTTCCTCACCAGCACCTTGTGCCAAGTGGCTCCAAGTCACCCTGAAGGCAGGAAGACCTCTGCTGGGCACCTGCTGAATATTACTGAAGAGTGTGAAATGCAAACACCGGAAGGGATTAACTCTTACATAAGAAAACATGTAGAACAGTCCAATGCATTAGGAAATAATCTTGCTCTTTTCCTTCCTTGTGCTAAAATACTTCACCTGAGTTTCCTGCTCTGCTTGAGCCATATCATCCGTGGCAAAGAATGTAAAGGCTGGCTTTTGTTTTAACATATTTTCTGCTGCTAAAACTTATATGGGTTCTCCATCTGAGTCCTGATCACTGCAGTCCACAGGCAAAGGCAAGGAATGTACCAGGGCAGGAGACACAGAAATGAGCCATTGCATGGCACCAGACAGGGCTGTACATCTCACTGAGTGGATGTGGTGTGAGTGTTGTAGAAGGAAAAAGAAGGAAGGAAATGCTCTTGCCAAGGCAGGGAGGCTTCCAGGCAAGTGGCTTTAATAAACACCATCTCCAGGAGGTCACTGAGCCTGCCAGGCTCGCCTGCAGGTTAAGATGCACACATGGGCACAGTCAAGGGAAATTGCACATTTTTCTTTGCATAAACACTGGAACTGGTTTAGTCATACGCTGAGTGGCTCAGGGGGAATGCAGATGCTTGAGCTCAGGAGTTATTTGCATGTGATTTGGATTCTTTGTCTCTTTCCTTGACAGGTACTGAGGAGATGATTTCAGCAAAGATCTTGCCACCCTGCCCTCTCCATGGTTTCTCGCTGCTGCCTCACAAGAAGCCCAGGATTGCTGTTCCTCACAGTGGCTGCCTGCAGATTTAATGGGAGTGACTTTTTAGCTGGTGGAGAGGAGCAGCAGTGGGCCACGGATCTGTATGTCCATGGAGAAGTCCAGCCCCTGCCTGTGGCCCAAGGGGAGGGCGGGTGCAGCGGTGCTCGCTGGATTTTGGAACTTTCAGGCTTAGGCAGGCATGCCATGCTCCTTGGCTGTCCTGGGCTGAGCTGTCCCCGGGTGCTGTGCCAGGCTGCTCACTCCCTGGGGCTGGGCACACTCTGGGCACCCTCTCACTCGCCATGGGAGGGCAGAGTCGCAGTGCAGCTGCCACCTCTGCTGCCTGCTGATTAGGGGACACTCTCGGGTCTGTGCTCTCCCGTGGCACTGAGGCATGGCTGGCCCTCTGCCACCACTCACACTGTCCCAATCATTGCTGTCAGGGTGCTCGGGGCCCTGAACCCTGCCTCGTTTCACCACGCTGCGGCCAGAATCCTCTCGTGAATGCAGCCAGGATCACCACAACCTATCAGTGAGATGCCCCCCTGTGAAATGGCTCTCATGAATAATGGCAGACAATCAAATGACCTGCCTGCACTTGGTATTTTGTATAAAAGCACTCCAGTCAAACCTGAGTGTCTTTGTTTATTGCACCTCAACATCCAGAGAAGTCCAGAGCTGCTCTGTGAACTAAGGAAGTCATCCTGACTCATGAATCATTTCAGGTAAGCCCTGAATCTGGCTGACAAATCCCTGGGGGAGAAGGTGGCAGGAAGGGGAAGGAACTTCACCCCACCTATCATCATTTCAGTGTCTGGTGCCTCAGAATGAACAGTGTTAATATCCCTTCAAAGATTGTGACATTTTTAATCAGCGTGTTCTTTCCAAGGCATGCTCCAAATATTTGCCGACCATTTTCTCTTGCCTAAAATTGAATTCAAGAAACTTGAGCCAGCCTAAATACAATCCCTTCTCACTGTGGGTGGCTCAAAAGAGCCCAATTCTGGCACACACATGTTCTTGTGGGAAAGAACTCCAGATGGCTTGAGTTTCTAAGCCACCCTGGCATGCTGTATGTGCTATGTCAGGCTGGAAGAGAGCTCTGCTAAGCCACTCTAACCTAAGGTTGCTGAAATGCTTTTGTGGACACTGTCCCACCCTGCCCAAAGTCACTGTGAGGGGTTTTCCTCCATCAACTAGAGCAAAGCCCCAAAACAAGAAACTGCTTCACAGTCTTTCAGTCCAAGGGGGGGAAACCTCTGCCTTGCAGGTTTTGCAGAATGAGAGCGACACAAAGAAAATCAAGCCTTACAATCCTAAGGAGATAATATAAAATTACCTGTGTCCTGAATGTGTCTACTGTGAGAACACAGATCCTGTGGCCTGGAATGGAGCAAATCTTTCAGAAGAGCATCCCACGTTACTGGGCAAAACCCCAGGAGCTTTAACAGTACAGGAGGCACAATGTAGTAAAAGCTGATTTATGAAGAGGAAACAGAACAAAGGCTAGAACCCCAGCTTGGGGCAGCCACTGCTGCAGAAGTTTGCAGTGTGGTCACAGATGTCAAGCAAACAGCTTGCTGCTAAGAAAAACAAGCACTTGGAGCTGCCTGAGGTGACAGACCTCAAGGAAACTCGAAGGGTCAGTAACCCATGGGCTCTGCTAGGAGCTCCCACTGCAACAGCTGCCTGACTGAGATCTCTGGTGACCTGCAGAGGGGAGGCAAAGATGGACCTGGATTCTTCACTACACATCCAGTGAGGAACAAATGTAATCTGCTCCTTTCAGAGGAGGCAGGAAGTTCTGAGGTGAGGTGTTTGCTGCCTGGAAACTTGAAAGGTAAAGGAGGGATGTGCCAAAGTGAAGTGAGCCCAACAAAACAAAGGCCCAGTTCTCCTGGGCAGTTAACAATTTGCTCTAGTTAAATATAATCCACTGAGAGATGACACAACCGCACGGATTATCAGCTTGGGTCAGTGCTAATGAGGAAATAAAATGAGGAGACATACTTTAAATTCCAGTGACACATCCAGCAAACTCCTTTCATCACTGTGACAGTGCAAGAAGTTCTTTATAATTAACTTATAATTAACCTGGAATAGAGGTACTTCCCTTTTAATGTAGGGAAAGCTGAAATCAGGAAGCCTCAGGGATAAAAAGGCTGGAGTGACATGTGGCCATGCAACCCCAGCTGGTATCCAGTGCAGAGTGGATCGTCATGGCACAAATTCCCTGTGAGGCAGTGCTTTGGGATCCTGCACCTTCATGGCACAAATTCCCTGGGAGGCAGTGCTTTGGGATCCTGCAGCTTCATGGCACAAATTCCCTGGGAGGCAGTGCTTTGGGATCCTGCACCTCCATGGCACAAATTCCCTGGGAGGCAGTGCTTTAGGATCCTGAGTGCCAGCAGGCTCTGGGAGCACCTCTCAGCTCCTGCTACACTGCACTGTGGCTCCTTGAGTCACTCTGCCCTTCAAGAGCACTTCTTCCTGGGAGTCTGGCTCCATTCCTCTGTGATATCCAGCCAAGCCCTAGAGTTTTTCCCAAGGACAGTACGGGGCTGGGAGATACCACGGTGGTGAGAGCATTGTTTTAGTCAGCTCTGCAGAAGGGTCCAGGGAAACTGAGTGCAACTAAACGCTTCAGGGGGTCATGACTACTCCAGCAAAAAGGAAGAAACTTCTCAGATGAGACAAACTAAAGTGCTGTGGTAGCAACAGAGAGAACCAGACACTTCAACAGTTCGACTGCTTAAGTTCAAGTGCCCAGGAAACAGCCTGGGAGTGTATACAGAAATGCAATGTATCTATCTGTTATGCTGTAACAGAATAATATTTAGGTTGTAAGAGGCTATTGCTGAGAACAGAACCCCACTCAGACAGTATTGACACAAATATTCCCTAAAGCCGGCGTGAGAAAAAGACGCAGATTTGCCTGATGAACTGAGAACGAACTTAGAGATACAAGAACAAATGCTCCCCACAGAAAGCGAAAAAACAAACCCTGACTTAGAGCAAACTGTAAGCTTTGTAAGGAGTTTCTCTTGTCATTATTTTACCAGCAGATTCCCTGGATTGGAGCAGTTCTCCCTGCTTGGTCAGTGTCAGTGATGGAGGGGTGGCTGAAGCAGCGGTGCCCTCCCAGGGCGGTGCATGCACTGCACGGCTGTGCTGGCCCCGGGGCTGGATGCCTTCTCCAAAGGAGGAGAAAGCTTCTGTTCTCTCTTCCTGCAACAAGTGGGGCTCTTTCTCAGCTGCAGCCGTGAGTGACTCGGGATGTGTGGCACCGACAACCAGCAGTGTGAGCACCACAGAGCAGGCGCTGGTCCCCACACCCCGGTCACACCCTGGTCCCCGAGGTAGCCAGCAGCAGGGTGTGTCCCCAGACCTTCCCCAACCAGGGAAAGCCATTTCTAAGGACAGCAGTGATTAGCCAGGAATATGACTTGGCCAAAGGCTGGGGTGTGTATTTTCTCACCGGAGATTAAAAAGAGTGACACTCAGCATGCTGCACCCTTCGCTTCTGAAGCAAATCTGGGACGTTTCTAGGGAGTTACAAGAAAATCAGAGCGGCCAGTTGTGTGCCTTCAGCCTGTCAAACCAAGAGATGAAGGAAGACTTTGGGCTGGAGACCTGGTGCTGGGCAGGACCCTGTACCCACGGGCAGGCCTGCAAGGCCAAGCAGTGGGAGACTGTGGTGATTTCACAGCGCTCATGACAAGGAGTGCTTCAAATCCAAAGACCAAAGGCTGTGCTGCCAAACCAATCAGTGCAGAGCGCTCAAGGACAACAAACAGTGAGGTCTCCCTGTGTTATTAGAAAGGTAATTCACTGTCTGAAGGACAGAGGAGCAAACTTCAGGCAGAAGAGCAGCTCACACGAAATGTGTGTATCAGGAATCAGAGGGCCCAGCACTGAAAGGAGGACAGAAGTCCCCAGGGATTTCACAGAGCTGAAAGGAAAACAAATACACAAACCCAGCCGACCAAAGAGAATTTGCTCAACCCCTCACGTGTGCCAGGGAACAACTGCCCAGTAACTCGGGCGCCTAAAGCCTGTCCCTAACACGTGATCCCACCGAAAAGGGGGCTAACTTAAGGTGGAATTAGGTGAGATTTCTCCAAACTCTCCGTGGAGGGGGCCTGCTCTCAGTGGCATTTGCTACCTGCATGAACTCTGCTCCCACAGGTAACTCCTGACTTCTGCATGGCTCATGTATGTGCAGGGAGTTAGCTGGAGGTGATGTGTGGGATTTCCCCTACAGCACTTTCAGTCAGCATTTTGTCCTCTTTTATGCACCCCAGTCACAGGGCTGCAATCTGAGCTTGTGACTTTTTCATTCCAACAAGATCAGCTTGGCCGAAACACCACGGGAACGTTCTGAAATGGGTGTGGGGGATATCTGGGGCAGAGGATGGGGTCAGGAGTCAGGATGCTGCTCCTGTGACAGCTCCAATGAAGTTCCAGCAGGGCAGTGTTCCCCACCAGCAGCCAGCCAGCAATTCCTGCACGGTGTTGTGAGATGCCCGGGCAGGTCACGGCTCAGCAAGTAGCACACTGTGCTCATACAGCGGCTCTCCCTGTGGGTTTACAGGCCGGATGGGGAAGCTGAGTGTCCTTAGGGTCACCTCAGGCCTCCGGGAAACTGAGGCCCAGAGCCCACACAAAGGTACAAGGGGATGCAGGGACACGGCCCCGCTGCAGCCGCTCCCCCTGCAGCTCCCTGCCCTGCCCAGAGCCTCGGGGCAGTCACGCTCGGTGCTTCCCGGGGGCACAGGAACCGGGCATGGCAGGAGCTGGGCACCGGCTGGGATAGCAGGCTCCTCTCCCGCACTGCCGGCTGCACACAGCCCGGCCCGGCCTCCTCCTCCTCCCCCAACAAAGCATTTCTCTTTTCCCTCCGGAGCCTTGTGCAACTGGAATGGAACCAGCGAGACCGTGGTACTTTTCAAAAGCCGCAGCCTGAATTCTCACATCTACTCAGAGCTCCACACCGCCAACCTTAACCTTTTAGGCACTGCCGAAATGCTGACACGGGCTGTACCAAACCCTCGGCTGCCATTTCATTTTTCATTTCATTTAACTGCAAGCAGCCAGGCTCTGTACACAGGACTCCCACCAGTCCAGACTCCTCACTGGGCTGGGAGAGCACATCCACCCCTACGCACAGAGGAGCCACTTCGCAGCAGGAACACGAGGACTCCCAACCCTGATTTCAGACACAGATCGCCGAACAAAAAGCAGCCGCCTCGCTCCTAGCACAGAGCAGCACTCCGGTTCCTGGGATCGGAGCCAAGAGACGCCGCATAGCAGCTAGGAGAGCTTACAGTAATGATTTCTAGGCTCACGCAGAAGCAAACAATCACCAGTTCCTGAAATCACACACAAACCGCCGGCTAAGAACAGTGTCAATAGGTGTCTGGCTGCCGCCCGTGAATGGCTCCAGCAGCTGCGATTGATCAATCCATCCCCTTCTTCACCTCCTCCAATCATGTGATAGCCGAGCGAGTAAAGCTGCCGGAGCCGGGCGCTGCGTCACTCCCGCTCGGAGAAGGGGCTCGGGGCTGCTCTGCCTGCGGGGGCCGGTGTCTGCAGCATGGAGAAAGTGAGTGCCGCCTGCGAGCCGCGGTGATGTTAGCCCAGCAGCGCTGCGACTGGGCTGGGCTGCCTGTGGGTTTTGGGAGCGGTGCCAGAGGTAGGAGAAGAGGATTAGCTGAGAGGAAATGCAAGGTTGATACATGGCTGTGGGAGGAAATAGTTAGGAATGACCAGCCGTGCTTCTTCTCTAGTATGTTATCTAAGTGGGGAGGCTGAGGAATGTTTATATTCTCAAGTACTCTAAAGGTTTGGGTCCATTTGCAACTCTACAGTTTCCAGACTCTTTTTACTTTTTTTCCCTTAATCTGTGTACTTTTTATTCTGGAAAAATGCCTTTTGGGTTCAGGAGTGGGTTAACTCCTAATGCAACAGGAGAGGAGAGCAGGCTGGCAGTGTATCCTAACCCACCCCTTTCCTCGAAAGACCCCCCCGGGCACAGCGGCTGCATTCCAGAGCCAGGAGGCAGAGTTAGTGCCGTGGGGATGAGCAGCTGAGTGACTCGAGGAACCCTGACCTCAGCAGGCTGTGTGTGGGCAGAGCAGGGAGCAGGCAGGAGGGCGAGGACAGCGTCGGGGGGCTGGTTTGGAATTTGCCTCCCTACCTGACCAGCACACAGGTAAGCAGCTCAGTACACTGAATCACCTCCACACTGGGCTGGTGTGGCCAGGTTTTGGTAACAGAGGGGGTTATCGGGGTGGCTGCTGTGAGAGGCTGTCAGAACCTCCCCCGTGTGGGGCAGAGCCAAGGCCAGCAGGCTCCAGGATGGACACAGTGCTGGCCAAGGCCGAGCCATCAGCGAGGGCAGGAGTGTCTCTGATCACAGCCTGCAGCCTGTGCTGAAGGCCATGGCCAGGCAGCTGTTCCTCTGCAGCCCACACATGTCCACAGGCAGGCACAAAGCAGCCCAGGGAGGATTCTCTGCAGGGTGGGGGGATGCCCAAAGAAGGCTAGGGACCCGTGTTGGAGCAGCTGGTGAAGAGCTGTAGCTCACATGGAGGACTTTGGGAGAGACCCACACAGAGCAGGGGAAAACTCCTGGAGCAGTGGCAGAGACATCCTGTGATGAGCTGACTGTGAACCCTTCCCTGTGCCACTGAAGGGAAGAGGTAGAGCCCGGGAAGGAGTGGGGGGAAGGCATTTATAAGGCCTATTTCACTTCTCATTATCCTGCTCTGATTTTACTTAGTAAAAAATTTAATTAGTTTTGCCAAGTTGACTTTGTTTTGCCTGGGACAGTAATCAGTGAGAGACCTCTCCCTGTCTTTGATTCAACTTGAGCCCTTTGTTATATTTTCTCTCCCCAATCAGTTGTGACAGTGGCATCCAGCCAGGGCCAACCCACCACTGCTCCCTGTTACCTGATGCTGCTTAGGGGAGAAGGAGATGCCTGTGGGACGGGCAGGTGGCCTGACTCAACCCTTCCTCTAGCACAAACCTCATGTTTGGGTCTGCCAGAGCTGCCTTGTGCCCTTTGGAAGCCTTGCCTTGGGATAGACTAACTCCTGTGGTTTGGCCCTGCAGGGACTGGTTGTTACTCAGCTGGATGTGGTGCCTGGTGAGTGCATCAAGGTCAAAGGGAAGATTGAGTCTGATGCCAAAGGGTGAGTGAGCTGGCAAATGGGTTTTTGGGGTGCTGGGCAAAGGCAGAGCTCCTGCTGTGTTCAGCCTGTCAGCACTGGCACCCCCTGTGCACCGGCTCTGTTTCCCCAGGTTTGCTGTGAACGTTGGCAAGGACAGCAGCACCCTCATGCTGCACTTCAACCCTCGCTTTGACTGCCACGGGGATGTCAACACCATCGTGTGCAACTCCAAGGAGGACGGCTCCTGGGGGGAGGAGGACAGGAAGGCTGACTTTCCCTTCCAGCAGGGTGACAAGATTGAGGTGAGGTTCCCAGCACTGAGGGGTCCAGGGCACAGCTTTTTAATGCTGCCCTGTGCCTCTGCGCTGCAGAAGGAGCAAGCATGGAAAGGGGAGTGAGCCACAGGGAAGGAGGCTGGCAGCTAAAGCCAAGGAGTGTCTGGAGCTGCGCTGCCCAAGGCAATGCCCAGCAGCTCACACTGCTGAGTGCCCCACTCTGGGCTCCTGTTGGAGCAGTGACAGCACTGAGATGGGACTCAGCCTGGCTCTGGCTCATCCCACAGCCACAGAAGCTTTCTCCCTTCTGTGCCTCTGTCCTCTTGCCTGTCCTGCACCCACTGGAGGGAGTGGGGAGGGAGCAAAGCCTGGGAGCTGTGATGTGTCAGCCTTCATCCCTTCCTTCCTTCCCTTGGCTCTCTACAGATGTGCATCTCCTTCGATGAAACCGAGGCAACGGTGAAGCTGCCCGAGGCAGAGTTCAAGTTCCCAAATCGGCTGGGCATGGAGAAAATTGAATACCTGGCGGTGGAGGGGGACTTCAAAGTCAAAGCCATTAAGTTCAGCTAACAGCTCTAGCCTGGTTTGTTTTGTGTTCTGCCCCATGTAGTGAAATAAACCAAAACTTGCAATGGCTGCTTCCTCTGCTCTTTCCTGCTCTAATCTGCTTGCTCCTGTGTGTGCTACGGGGCTGGGCAAGGAGGGCATGTGCACCCAGCCATTTTCCTCCTTACACTGCAGCTGGTACTGAGCTAGGCACGAGCCTGGCAAAGCCTGACTGACTGTGAGTGAAGCTGCCTCAGCAGTAGTTGCTCCACTGACCCTGCCTGGTATGTGTGACAAACCCATGGCAGTCTGTGGGTCAGTGTCTGGAATGCTTCCCTGCTAAAGGGACCCAACAGGGTTACCAGGGGCATTTAATCCTGAGTGCACCCAGCACAACTAACTGCAGTTAGGCAGGTGAGGAAGTAAAAATGCTTCCTGAAGAGTCTCTTGTGCTTACAACCTCTGTGCTCATGCAATGCCTTGGCGTGTGTCTGCTGCTGCTCTTTCCCCACAGTGTGCTGGTCATGCTGACCCAACACAAGGCTGGAGCTGGCACTGCTGTGGCACTGCAGGACTGATGGAAAGTAAGGAAGTCCTGTGTGCAGCTGGGAGCCTGGACAGGTTTGCTGTGTGACTGTGCTGCCCAGTGTTGCTCAGTAACAGGCTGTGCAGGTGAGGCCTTTGGGCGCTGGAATGTGATCCCTGTTGGCTAATCTAGGCACAGCTGCTGCTTCAACAGCTGAGCAGCCAGGCCAGCTGCTTGGGCAGGGCAGTACCCCTCTGTGGAGTATTTCTGTGGGGAGGCTGAGGGGCTGCCTTCCTCTCAGCAGCACTGCTCAGAGCAGGGGCATGGATAACAGAGGGATTAACTCCTGTCCTGCAGCTACCCCATCACTCATGGGATGGGAAGATAAGTGTTCAGAGGTTTGGGTTTGTTTATTAGGGAAAGCTAAAGCAAAGTCTCGCTGGTGCTTGGCCTTATCAGGTGAGACCTGGGATTTTTGTGTTTTGCAGGGTATGTGGGGTGGGGAGGTGGGGAAGAGAGAACAATTATCTTGTTTCTCCCTCTGTCACATAACCTGACTGAAGGTAAATTCAAGCAGATGTGTGGCACTGAACAAGGCCCTGATGTAGCTTGCAGAAGAGCTCACAGCCCTGTGTGTGTCTCTGTTTCAGGCTGCCCTGGTCAGGTGAGGTCTCTGTGTCTCAGAACTGTCAAGAATAAAGCTAATCCCATTTTTTCCCTTAAGCTGGCAGTCCTGACTGCCAGGCAGGCTTGCCACAAGTGTTCCTAACTGTGGCACAAACAGTGCCTTCCTGGGGGCCACCCCCTCCTGCCCTTCCCACAAGAATTAATTGGCTTTATCCTGCTTTTTAGTGCTGGCAGTTACTACTCAGGAGACCATAAAACAGGAGAAAGGGCAGGAAGGAAGCATCCCCTTGCCAGCATTTCCTGCTGCTTGAACCTTTTCTCCCATGTCCAGGAGCTATAAATAAGCCTGTTCTTCTTAGTGTCACAATTAAATACAGAGTGCCCTGGCTGGCTCCTGGAGTGGTGACAAGGCTTTGTCCCTTGCTAGAGCCATTGGGAAAGCCAGAACTCCAAGGCCTGCTGCAGAGGAGAGGGTCACAGTGAATGGGAAAGTGATGCTTGTCCCTGCCAAGTGTGCTTTCCTGAACCACACAGGGAACTCATGTCAAGGTTTCTGGGAGAACCCTGAGCCCTGCTTGCTGTGGGGAGGAGCAGAAAGCACCACAACATGGCCAAAGGCTGCAGTTTATCTTTCTTTTTTGAATTTAAATCCTGCACAGTGTGCAGTTATAATTTTATTTCTTTATGGCCAGGGAAAATGGGATCTCAACCCCCCTACAAAACAGCTGTGAGGCTGTGGTATTACATGGACACTTAGCTGGTTGTGAGAAGAACTTTTTTCAGTGGAGCAGGCTGCCCAGGGAAGTGGTGGAGTCACCATGCCCGCAGGTACTTGGAGAAGGTGGAGATGTGGCACTTGGGGGCACAGTGGTGGATTTAGTGGTGATAGGTTCTAAGGGTCATTTCTAACCTAAATGATTTTATCAGCACAGATTAAGTGGTAGGTGCTTTCACCTCACACCTTGAAAGATGAGAACAAATAACCAATTGTAAAAAAAAAATTGGCATCAATAGATTAGACAGGTATTAAAATCTCATGCACAGCTTAAAAGAGCAGTGAGGGCTAAGACAGACCAGCAGCTTTGTCTTCTCAGAAAATAACCTCTCCCTGAGCAGTTCACATTAACTTCACCCGACAGAAATAGGCCATCCAAGGGTGGTTACACGAGCCTGCGTTCGGCACTGATTTGTCACAGCCTCAAAAGACAGTCAGAGGACACTGAGCACCCAGGAGCTGGGTGCGGGGGAAGCTGAGGGGCAGCCTAGGCGAGGCACAAGCTCCAGCAGGGCTGCTCCCCATGCAATTCACAAGTGAAACGTTGCCTGACAATTTCTGCCGAACAATACACACAGGAAATGAACCAAGAGCCCGTGTACAAAACGAGGAGGCCAGCACCAGCCAGCTCTGTGTGGAGCTGACCACGCTCCTCCCTCAGCGCCAGCGCCAGCTCCAACACGGACAAACCAAAGGGCGCCTCACCGCTCACTTCACAAAGCCAGCCCCAAACCCTGCCAGCTGCTAACTGCTCTGGGGCAGCACAAAGGAGACCATAAGCACACCACTCCCTTTCCCAGGAAATGGGGATATCCTGGGGTGGGATATCCTTGGGGTCAGACCCCCATGCTGTGGGCCCACCCCACAGACCAGCACGCTCCCTCCTTTCAGAATCAAACACCTGATGCTCCTGCTTTCCAAAAAACAGAGATCTTCTCCCCCTGAAACCTCCAACCTAACTGCATGCTGCCAACCTGCGCCATGAAGACAAAAAAACCGCATAAACGATACAGCTTTACTTTACTTTACTGACCTTTTCTCAGCAGGCTTCAGGCCGAGCCGTGCCCCCTCCGGCAGCGCCTCACGTTCTGTGCCGGGCGGCGGCCCCAGCCCGGCTGTCCCTCGTTAGCCCCGATTGCCACACAGGTGTTGGCCATCGGAACACGGCAGGAGGGCGGGCACGGAGCCCTGCGGCCCTTTTTAGCCCTTTTCGATGCTTTTCGGAGGTTTTGCGGTGAGGGCTGGGCTGTCAGAGCCCCTCACCCACAGGGCTGCCCTCAGCTGCTCCCTGAGATGGCGGCGGGGCCCTTCGTGAGGTGAAATGGTTCCCGCAGGAAATTGGGCGGGAAGAGCCCCGAGAAACTTGTGCTGAGGGGACCCCCTTGCTCTCCCAAAACCTCCTGTCACGGCTTCTCATACTCCAGTTTCATCCTTTCTAAGCCGTTTTGGTTTTTTTGGTGGTGGTGGTTTTGTTTGTTTGGGGATTTTTTTGTTAGATTTTTTGGGTGGTTTTAAAAATTTTTTAAAAATTTTATTTTTCGTTTGTTTTGTTTTGTGGGGGTTTTTTTCTTTTTTTTTTTCTTTTTTTTTTTTTATTTAATCTGTTTTATTTTACCTCAGTAAAAGCACAAGTACCTCATGAGCAGTTTCCCCACACGCTCCATCACACTTTCACCAGCTCTTACCCTCCCCAGCTAAATTATCTCTTTGTTTGGTTGTTTGGGTTTTTTTTTTCCTTTTGCATTTCAGTTCTCGAAGTTCATTTAGTGCTAAAATGAAGAGGAATTTAAGAAGTATGGCTGGATTTTCTCACTTGAATCTCCATGCAGCCCTAGCAGAAGGCTTCAGCCGCAGGCTGTGCCGCAGAGGAAAACGCTGCCTGGCTCACACGTCCCGTTTCCTACATGATACAGGGAAAAACGAGCCCTTTTTCCCAATCCCAAAGCAGGCAGAGCCACACTGGCACCCCTCTCCAGCTTGGCTGAGCCTGGCTGGCTCCATCTCCCCAGCATCTTGGAAGGGGCAGGAAGAAATCAGATTTTTGTGAACTGTTGTCACACTCTGGGTTTGACCAGTTCTATAGGTAGCCTTCACAGAAGATCTTGTGTGCAAACTTACAACCAACAGACCCTGGTGTGTAAACACTCCCCACTAGATTCAGTCTTGAGGAAAGCAGCTGATGTGAATTCCTTGTGACCGTCAGTCGCCCAAGGGCTGTGATAAAAAGAGGCCAATTTGAAGTTGGATGAGTAGATTTTCCTGGAGCTTGGATCACATGCATGCTGCTAGAAGCACGTGAGGCCTTACTGAGAGCTGGCCTGCTTTGACTGGAGATAATAATTCAAGGGATGCTGACCCAGGAAAAAGGCTGTTCCTAACATAGGTGGAAATGTAACATAATGGTTTTGATTTTGTATAAGACTTCACTTGGAACTGGCACCACGTGTCACAAGGGTAACTGCTTTATCCTTACCAGGGTTTTCCTAGTCACCCAAGGGAGATCCATGCTTTCCCACTGTGCCTGTAGCCAGCTGGAGGTGGCTGTCACACGATCCTTCAACAGCCCATGACTTACCTGAGACAGCTCTGGTGCTTCACCCAGGTACCACAAACTGGCTTGGGAAGGAGCCCCACCCATCGTTACCTACACACAGAGGCCACCCAGGCTGGCAAACATCCCTGTGGCAGGGTGGGAGGCAGGGCATTCCACACCAACATCCACACCAGAGCTCTCTGTTATAGAAATAAGGCTCATTTTTAGAAATAATTGCCAGGCTGCAGAAAACCCCTTCCCTGAGATGTATTTTGGGGAAGGGGTAGCACAGCAAATCGTGCTCACTGTATTTGGTGTACTGGCTTTCTCCACACCAATACAGGTTCCCTTTTAAAAATCTCATGTAGCCAGACCCAAAATGCAGATTTGTGCCAGTGATTTTACAAGGACTGGACAGTAAGTGTAAAATTCTATCCCTGGTATTCCTGTCCCAGGAAATCATGTAATCAGTCTGGGAAATTCTAGGTTTCCATTATCTAGTTTCATAGCCACAAGAGAAATGCAAGGTGGGAAAAAGAGCAATGAATGCACTCCCCTTTTTGCCTGAGGTAAAAGATTTACTGAGAAATAAATCTGCCTTGCCTGATGTTTAATCACCTTTATCAAGGTGTACTTCTACTAAACTCAGTAAACTTTGTAGTTAGGAGGGTGGTTTTTGAACAAAACTGCAAACAGAGTTTTTCTGCACTTATCACAAAAATTGTGGCTTTAACTCATTTCTCACTTGAAAATACAAGCTGTTATAACAATATCTGTGACTATCACTTGCCTCATTAGCTGATGTTTCTGTGTTCTGTGGGAACACACACAGGGCTTGCCTTATCCACCCCAAACTTGCTGGAGGTGCTTCCCCTGAAGCCATGTGGGTTCCTGGAGTAAACAGGCAGATCCTGTTTGGATGGAGCCTCTTCCTGACCTGGGGATAAACGGCAGGATTTGTATTTTTCAGGAAAGAACTCGCTAAATGGAAAATACACAAACACCTCCCCTTATCTACCATGTCTTTGTGAGTTGTTTTGGTAAGTGCGAGATGGAAGGGTGTCTGCAAAAAAAAAAAAAAAAAAAAAAAAAAAAAAGGAGGCATCTGAATTAAAAGTATTTTCAAATCTAATAAATTAAACTGCAGCAGTGAATCAGTGAATAGGATTTTTTTTTAGGGCAAATGAAATGTGTTGATTGGATTGAAACAGCTCCCCCCACTGTTTCCCTGAAACTCTACTCAAAGAGGAGCCTATAAATCATGTCAGTAGAGATCCCTGTGACACCTCATGGATCTCAGGGGAAACCTTTCAGGCTGCAACAGAAACACAGACCACAGCTATGAGTATTCAAAATAAAGACAGAACTTCCTCTACATTCCTGCAGTGAATTCCTTGCTTCATGCTAACTTGGACTCCTGAGATGCAGGTTGCCATAGAAGATGTTTGAACTCCAGACTCACAGAATCACAGGATCCAGAAGAGGGAAAATTTGTTATTTTCTTGGCTAAAATTTCTTTTGTAAGGCCACTTAATGGTATCTTCAGCATGTGTTGAAACAGGGTGAAGCTGCTTCTGGTAGCCCTTTATTATATTAAAAAACAACCACAACAACAGCAACAAAACCACGATGAGATGTTTCAAGCTACTGCACGACTATCTTTGGGGTTCCCTCTTTTTGTTAAGGTCTTCACAAAATACAAAATTAAATGTCTTTTCTACATACAGAACAAAGTGGAATCAAGTAACTGATTAGAGTATGTACAAAAACTTACACATTCTGTCTTGTTCTTTAAAAAATATAAATATCAATAATGTTCAGTAAAACGGGTTGGTTTTATTTTTAAGGCTTCATTCTTAGATCCTTCATTTTTTAATGAGGTGTCAGGTAGGCAGAAAAGGAAGGGAACAGAGGAGGTCATGTTTTTTATTAAATGTCATGTGTTTAATTCCTGTGAGATTCTTCCTCATCTCTGGCAGGAGGAGATTTCACTCCACATTGATTTACGTTTGCAGGAAGCAGAGGTGGAAGAAAAGGAAAATAAAACCTTTATTATTGCTATTTTTTTTTTTCCTTCATTAAAATCTTGGTTTAGACCTGTCCCTGTCCATTGTCTTTGAAGAGGACCACCTGCCAAGTCCTGGGATTAAAGGGACTCGGGCAGGGGTGTGTCCAGCTCCACCTGGGACAGGTCAGAGTGAGGAAGAGGCTGCTGGAGGTGTTTTCCCACCGAGCCCGGAGGAGGTAGCGAGTGCTGCAGCCAGGGCAGCCGCTGCTGCTGCATCTCTGGGTGTGAAGTCTGTGGGGAGACTTTCCATCAGGCACTTGAGCTGCTCCTGGCCCAGTTTGATTTTGTCGTCGAGCTCTCGCTGCTCGATGAGGAGCGCAGACTTCATCTTCACAAAGTGCTGGTAGTCCTGGAGCTGCTCCTCAGAGAGGTAGTTGCCCAGGATGTCCAAGACCACCCGTTCCCGACGGTCGAGGTTTTCCTTCAGCTCGCGGGCGTCCTCGTGCTGGCCAGCCAGCAGCTTCCTCTTCTCGTTCAGGGAACTCTGCACACCAGAGAGAGCCCTTCAGTACCAGCAGCACCACAGGCCCTGATCCCCCCTTTTTCCTCCCAGCACCATGCCTGCCACCTCTGGGGATGGCTGCTCAGCTCCCAGATGTGTGTCTAAAGCCTGGGAGAGGAGGATGAATTCCTCACTGCAGAGTGAGTGGGAACCCCGCTGAACTGGACACTGAAAATGCTCCAATAAAGTCAGGGAACTTGGCTGAAAACAACAACCAACCAGGAAAATGTGGTTTCAAACCCACCCCAAAAACGGTAAGATGTGGCTGTCCCCAGCAGAGCTGCCCTGTGTGCAGACAAAGGCTGCAGGATGCCAGCCATTTATACAGACGGGGACTAAGATTCCCAGGGACAATGTCCGAGCTAGCGCTGGTACCCGAGCGCCCAGAGCCCTGTGCTCCGTCCCGGCAGCCCCTGGAGGTCGCTGTGATGCCGTGCTGCTGGTGGCTGTGATGCCGTGCTGGTGGTGGCTGTGATGCCGTGCTGCTGGTGGCTGTGCCCCACGCCCCAGCAGGGCTGTGCCGGTACCTACCCGCTCCTCGCTGTTGGCGTTGTCCCCCAGGCTGCTCAAGACGTTCTCCACGCGGGCCAGGCGTCCCGAGAGGGACAGCAGGAGGTTCACCACCTTATCCAGATCGCCAATGAACATCTTGTACTTGTCAAACTCGTTGGGTTTGCACAGCGTGCTGATCAACAGCTCCACCTCCTCTCCCAGAGCATTATTCATCTTAATGTCTGCGAGCAGGCCCTCCTTGGCTTCCTTCAGGATTTCCAGTTTGTGGGTCAAGCTCCCGATGAGCTCAGCCTGTTGGAGGGGAAGCATTGCCACAGTGGTTGTTACCAGCATCACCCAACAAGAGGACATGGCTGCAGTTCCTGAGGAGCAGGGTCAGGTCAGCAACAGCTGACAAAGAAGGGAGGAAATGGAGAAAATGCAGAAATTCCCCACCTCAGAGACAACCCAAGTAGCCCAGCAGGTTGCACGAGGATATCTTTATTCAAAGAACATTTATAAAAGAGATCTCTGATTTGGTGCACCTATTCTGATAGCCAGCTACCTACAGATGAATGTTCTTCAAAACCTCTGGGTGAAAGGAGCTGCAGTCCCATCTCTGATGAGCCCCTCACACCCAGCCTGAAACTCCTTGAACTGCACCAAACAAGTGCCTCACACACAGAGGCATCAAGGAAGTGCTCACACCAAAGATGCTCTGGACTGACTCAGTGTCTGAACACAGAGCACACAGCCATTCTGCAGAAACACTGACACCCATTTCCCTGCAAAGAAAAGGAGGCCCCCAGGGTTACTCCAGGAACAGCACATGTGCCGGAGATCCTAATTTCTGTTAGGATTTAGTGGAAAGACATATGCAAAAGCAAGTCTCTGGCCTAGGGCTTGCAATTCTTGCTTGTGTTTACTCAGAACTGAGAGCACAGCAAGCAGGAGAAGCTCTCTGTACAACGGGTGGGGATCCTCAGTGTGTGCAGTTCGTGCACTGCTGAGGCACAAACACCTGTGTGTTCATCTGCTCTGCACACAAACACCACAGCATGCAACAAGGCAGTCACAGGGTGGCCTGAAAATACTCTCTCCAAGTCCCCTTTCCATCACAACTGAGTGTAATTCCAGGCAAGAGGCAGTCCTGCTTCAGAGGAGGAAGGATTTTCAAACACCCATCAGGCTGGACTGGCAGTGGAGCTCCCAGGCTGCTTTGGCACTGCATGGCCAGGCACCACTAGATGGAACACTTGGGTGTGCATTGCTCTGTGGCTGCTCTACAGCCTGCTTCAGCTGCCACACACATGCAAAGGCTGAGCAAAAGGCCACTAATATTCCCTGAAAACAAACATCCATTCCCTGGAATGACCTCCACTGGCTAGCAGGGTAGCTCAGGGGAGAGGGTGCAAAGGTGGTACTAAATCCCACCTCCTAAAGGTCAACCAAAACTCTTTCCTGGGCTTTCTTCCCTGAGAAGTACCCAGAGACAAAACCCAGCCCTTGCCCTTCCCTGGGGCTATGATTCAAATGCCCCCTTCCAAAGAAAGATCCTCAGCAGTTGATTGCTGGACCAAATCCCGAGGGGCAAAAGGAAGGATCCATGTTCAATGATTACAGTTATGTGGAAAAATCTCTATGGCAGGACTCCATGGAGTGGTATCAAAGTCTGGCATTAACCTCAGCAAGTTTTCAGGTGGATGGAGCTGCTGGGAAGTGGCAGCTGTTCCTCCCTGCTCCAGCAGATTTGCTCTCCAACTGTAGCAGGAGGCTATGGGGCTCCTGAGAGCGAGGTACCTTTGTTCTGAAGGCCTGTGACTTAGGCTTGTGTTCATTAATCAGTGACCCTCCTGCAATCCCAAATACCTGCCAACAGAGCTCCTTTCCATACTTACACTGGAAATGAGCTTGGTTTGTCCAAATGATCTCCAGAGGAGCTGCCTTCTCAGGTAACCCTCAGGAGCCGCTTCTCAGGAAGCCTGTGCTGATGTTCCTGCACACAGACAAGAGGCCAGACTGTGCTGCCTGGGCCTGATCACTCCCATCTCTTTCTGGCTTTCCATGCAAATGTCCTTTGAGGCCTGGGACTTGCTCCCCGTGGCAGGCTTATGGTGCAACACCCTTGTCTTGTTCAGTCGCACCTCACCTTTCACCTTGGTATGAGCAGGCAGATTTTGAAGGGAATCCAAGGAATGTTATGGATGTGGCAGGGGCTGCCATTCCCTTTGGAGCTGGGTGCCCACAACCAGTGGCTTGGGCCAGCTATTGAAAGCAGCAGGCAAAGGGCCTGGGCAAATGCTTTTGATTAGTGACCCACCTGAATATTTGTGACCCAGAATTCATGCAGGGCCACAGAAAGAAGTGGTGGTGAACAGAAAATGAAATCTGGGCTGTGCTACTCTGTCCATGGCAGTGTGGGATGGTTTAGACTTAGGAAAACTGACCTGGGAAAGTCCTGGGAAAAGATCTCCTGCACTCAGTGCAGTCACTAGCTGGACTGTCCTTGTTTCCAACCCAGGCTGGCCTTGCACCACTTGCTTCACCTATCCCTTTTCCTTCCTTGCTGCAGAACAGAGACTGCTCCTGCCAGTCTGTACACTCAGCATTTGGCATGATCCAGGCCCGCCTCAGGGTGGTGCAAGATTGGTACTCAATTTGCAGTGAGTAATTCAGATTAACTCTCTTATACAATTTGGGTTGCTCTAATGAAGCTTCATAGGCAGCCTAACCGCTCCCACGCAATTCTGGGTGCTGCCAAAAGCTGACATCAAATAGAAATGCACTTCACTTCAGGGCTTATTGTTATTATTATTTCAGGAATGTGAGCAGCAAACAAACAGAGCTGTGTGCTGAATTTACCTTTTTCTCATTGATGTCCAGCAGCTCTTCTTCCTCACCTACTTCTTCTGGCAAGTCCTTGATTTTATTCAGCAGCTCAGCTTTGGGTGCTGAAACGCTGTAGTAAGCAGGGCAGGTGACGAGGGTGACAGGAGCTTCCTTTTCCTCTCTCCTACACCACAGTGAAGAAAAAGGAAGAGTTCAGTCTGAGCCTGACTTTTCCCACATGGCTTTCCAGGACTCCCTCTCTGGTACCTTTCCAGTGTGATCACCCCCCCGGCCAAGGCAGATTCCTGCCCTCAGGAGGTGCATGTCAGCTGCTGTCACAGCACAGCACGGCCACTGGGTTGGGGCATTGATTTCCCTTGCTGGAGGTGGCCAGTCTGACCCTACCTGGCATCATGCAGTACACCTGACTTCTGGACAGCTCTCCAGTTCCCACTTGGAAGTCTCTGCCTTAAAAAACCCGCACTGGAGGACTTGGGCTGATCCTGTAATAAGTAGGTCCCCTCATCCCTCCTTCCAGAATTTGGCCCCTTGTTATTTCTCTGCCTGCCATTATTTTTGTCCTGATTTTCCTTTTGTATCTCTGTTCCTTTGCTTTGAACTGAACTGCTTCAGATTACTAAGGTTCAGACAGCATAAATCTAATTATTATCTCCAGGATGTTTCTTTTCCTGCTCTGTTCCTAAGCTCAGCATTGATTTCTACACAGCCCAGAGAGGCGAGCTCAGAGCCCAGAGCCCAGCTCATGGGAAAGGCTGTTTGGAAATGCCCTGCCAGGCCTCACAGCTCTGAACTGCAAAACTCACTGTCACCTATGACAGGCAGAAAAATTTGGCACAGGGGGTCCTTAGAAGCAAGGGAGCAGGGAGCAGGGAGCTCTGCCCAGCAGTGCTTACCTGTCACCCGCCACTGCCGTCCTGCTGCCTTGTGTCTGCGACATCTTCCTCTTCATGTTGTTCTCCTTCAGCACGCTGGTTCCACCGGGGAAAATCCCTTCCATCAGGTCCATGGTTGTCTTCATTTTGGAATCTGGATCCAGGATATCAGCCAGAGACTTGTCTTTATGCACAATTTCTTTTGCTAGTGCCTCTGACTTGATATCCTCTGGGGTCTTGTTCTTTGCCTTCACTGGAGGTGCTGTGCTGGTTATCCCGGAGTCCAGGCTGGCATTTTCCAGTGCTGGCTCTCTGGGGTTACCTTCAGGCTGAGTTATGGGCTGTCTGTCAGTGCTCTGAGGCCCTTCAGAAGAAGCAGGGGACTGATGCTGCTGATCCACAGCAGATGGAGAGCCAGTCCTCTTTAACGACGTCGGCCAATTATTTTCACCGGTGCTGGTGCCCAACCCTGTTATCTCCCTCTCAGCCAGGACTTTGGGAAAGCTTTTGAAGCTGCTATGGACAGAAACATTCTGTGAGATGAAGAAAAACCTACCACTCAGGATCACTGTGTGGTTAAGGCCTACAAGAAGTGAGTTTTCCTTCCCTCTCACTTGTTTTTGTGTCTTGCTTCTCATCCAATATGGAGGGTCCACAGTGTGAAGCCACTGGCACCAGAATGGTTTTGTCCCTTCAACCTGGGCACTGCTGGATTGTCCTTCCAACGCAGAAGGAACTAGTGAACAGCAAGTCACTTTGTTTTCCACTGGCAGGCTGGGGACATTGTGTCTCCCCACCCAGGAGTGCCATCCTGAGCAGCCTCTACCCATTTGTCCTTGCTGTGTTGGAAATGCCAATCACTACTACAGCCCCAGCCAGATTCTCCCCAGATGGATATCAGAGCAGCTCCCTGGGAGTGAGGGAAGCTGTGCTCAGTTCAACCACCTGGGCACCTCGCCCAAATCCTATCCTTCACGAGAATTTCCCTATACAGCTTGACTGTGACATATTTGCATTGTCATTTCTTGGCAGACAGTCACTGTTTCATAACAGCGTTACTTTGTGCCAGGTCCAGAATATATTCTGGGAAATACTAACTGTTTGGAAAAACCCATCATGGATTTTCACAGCTGTCTCTCAACATCCAGTAACTGGAAGGAGCCAGCAGCCACTCCAGCTCTGTGCTGGAGAGAGTCAGAATCAATGTGCAGGGAGAACCAGCCCAGGAGTGTTCCCCCCCAGTCCTGTGTCCTGGGGGATTTGGGGAGCACCTGTCAGTGCACCTGCTGGGGACCCTTGAGGCTGCTCTTGGCACAGCAGCAGTGTGTCTGTCTGTCCCTGTGCCCTGACAATGTGCTCAGCCAGCAGCTGGGGGTCCCAGGGCCCGAGGGATGAGCCCCACCTGTCCCAGCCCTGCATTTCTGACTGTATATGGCCCGAGCCGCCGCACTCCAGCCCGCCCTTACCTCACGCCGGCCTCCTCTGGGAGCCGGGGGGATTTGTCTCCAGCTGCCCCGTGGCCCTCCTGGGGAGGGGGAGGAGGTGGGAATTCCTGCGTGCCGTTGGCAGAAGTGCAAGAGCTCAGCTCGGGGAGAGGACGGGACGGCGGCGGCGGGGAGAAGGGCGCTTGGGAAGGCGTGACAAACACCTCATCGTCCTCCTCGTCCTGCAGCGACGGCGGCGGCGGCGTGAGCTGCAGCCCCGACTCCGAGATGTGGAGCTGGGGAGAAGGAGTCTCTGGGTCGGAGGAAGTGCTGCTCTGCGTGGGCAGGGACTCCCACCTCTGCGAGGGCTTGGAGGCCGCCGGAGGGGACGCGGCGGCCCGGGCGTAGCTGCCGTCTTTGGCCGGAGGAGCCCACGCCACCTTGGGTGGGAGGGACCTGTGCAGCGGCCCGGCTTTCCTCCTCCACAGCAGCTCCTCCGCGGCAGTCTCGGGGGATCTGTCCTGGGCAGCGTCCAGAGGCTGTGCCTGAGTGCTCCCGCTGCCCTCGGGGGACACAGCCTCTCGTGTGGCGTGGTGCTGCCTCGGGGCCTGGCTGTCACCTGTGCTCTGCACGTCTGAGGGAGCCTGGGCAGGCGCGCTAGGGGAACAGTGGCCAGACCCAGCAGGACTAAGGTTAAGGAACAGAGGTTTAAAGCCTTGCTTTTGCTCAGCATAGTGACTCCTCGCCTCTGCTGGGGCTGGGAAAAACGCAGAAGTCCTGCTATCTGGCCTGGAAAGTTCTGAGAGCTTGTGATTCTCGAGCAGCGCGGCAGGCCCAGTGACCTCTGTGCTGCGGAGGGGACGGGGATAGCAACTTGGGAGCGCCATCTTCTCTGAGAAGCTTCTTTCTTTCTTGCTGAAAGACCTAAATACCAAGAGACAGACCACAGTAAGATTAACAGCCCATCAGTGAGCAGGAAAACTTATTGTGCATCTCCTTAATGGGCAAGTTATCAACACTATCAGAGGCCAGCATCACTGCTGTGCTTTGAAACTGGAAGTGAAATCCTGAGCCAGATCCATTCCCTCTCATTTTCAGCATGTGCTACATCACACATACAGCAAGCACCACGCCAGTAACTCAATGCAAAAAGTATTAGGAAAACCTAATGCCTGGCCTCCTTTCCTGCCCTGCTTTCAATTTTGTTTGTTACAGATGGAGTGAGCAGCAATTGTTTTAAGATAGACTATTTGACGTTATCTGCCATCAAACTCCGCTCTCAACTGCTTGCAATCTTAAGAATTTCAGCTCAATGGGCCAAATATTCCCATAATGTTATCTGTTCCATTTGGAAAGGTGCCATTAAAATGATTCAACTGTCTCCAAGAATAAAGCAAGGCCAAAAAATGCACTATTTCAACAATGGAGAAAACTGAAAAAAGCTCTTGCAGCCTTGGAATCCTGCTAGAAGAAAGAATTCCTGGCAGACAGGCAGGTGTGACAAACACCAAAGCCAACACATTCCAACTGCACGTGGATGTTAAGGCTGCAAAGGCAGCAGATGGAATTACTCCTCACAGGTCTTTTGGGGTGCTCACATGTGAGCCTGAGAAACAGTGTCTGGGCCTTGGAGTCAGGATCCTGCTTGGAATCTAGAGCCAAGCCTATTTGCCTGTCTGGCTGTTGAGCTGTAAAACAAACTGAGCAGTAATAATGGCACTGGCAGATGCACGAGAAGGTGGCCTGGAACCAGGAGCCCATATCATAAACCAGTAAAATACAATGAATCTCTACTGCCAGAGCATTTTCTGTTCTTGAGATGCATTGTCAAATAATCCCCACACTGCCAATCTGTGATGCTGGACACTTGGCCCCCACATTTGTTCTCAGATGTACTGGTACAAATTAAGAATAACTCTGTCAAAGACATGGGTTGTTCTGGCTTTATTCTGGTGTGACTGAGAATAGAATTTGGCAGCCTGTGCCTGGGGGTGGGGAAACTCTCCAGACAGGCTGCTCTTGGTACTGTCTGTGGTTTCTGGACAGTAGCAGTGAGTATTCTTTTCAGATGCTCAGTGTTTGTTGGGGACGCCAGATGGTGATTCTCTAATTCAGAGATCTCTCCTACTGTGGAAGCAACTGTGGATTCTAAAACTGGTGGAGCAGTTCCCAGCGTCGTGTGACACCTGGGGAGCAGAGGAAGAGCACGTGTGACTGGACCAAGTGATTGCTGACCTAAGTTTTCCTCACTAACCACCTGACTGTTTCCCTCCTCAAGCATGAGAGCTAGCAGGGATGGTCCCATCTCCTCTCCAGCACAGGAGGCACTTGTGTCCCAGGGAAACCTAGAAACATAATTCCTACTGCCTAACTTGCCTTCCTGAAGGGCCCATGCATGGAAAATACTCCTATCCTTTTGTTTCATCTTTTGGGAAATCCAGTTCTGAGCAAGAAGGGAAAGCAAGCTCCCACCTCCCAGCAGAAATGTGCTTGTGGAGCAGGCGGGATGCCTGTGCTGCACAAACATCATAAAACTGTTAATAACCAATAATCTTTGTGCAGTGAAGCATGAAAATGAGAAACCTGCATTTCGTGCCCCAATAAACTTGTTTTCAGTCTGGGTGTTCAATCCCATTACTTGGAAAATAGGTTGAGGAAAGAAAAGAAATAAAAGGAAGGCACAAGTAGTGATTGAGCAGCAGAATGAAATGCCATCTCTAGGAGGGAAGGGGAGGCAGGAGGAACTGAAACAGCTGCATTGTTCTCTTAGGGAAAAACATGGAAAAAGTTACTCCAAATCAAAGTAAACGAGTGTGTTTTAAATAATCCCACAAGGATGTGCCCGAAGGCAGACTGAGTCCCTTTAAAACAACATTTATGTGTTCTTAGGGCAAAAATGGCCAGAAGTATGATCAGCCAGAGTAGGAGCCTTGCTCTGCTTCCAGCTGTCACTCCCTGAGCCAGAGCTGCATGGAGAAACCTTTGGAGACAGCAGTGTTAACTCCCACTGTGGCCACAGAGAGGGCTGGCATTTACTGCAAGTTTGTGAGGAACAGAGCTCCTTTGTGAACAATGCTTTTAGTCCCTCTTGATGGCTTTTACTGTAATGGGAGTTAGCTGTTTGGGCACTCGGGGCTTAGGGCAAACATCTATTTATTATTTAAATGTAAATACAGCACGATCAACTTCAGCTCTCATTAACTTCAAAACAATCCGGGGCTAAGTGGAGACTTACATAAGTCCTAAGACATTGAGTTTTGTGCTTACACTTTTCTCTTTTTAAAAACATTTCTCCCTACCCTGTTGATGAGCAAAACATCCTGCCTGGATGAAGAGAAGCAGCCCAAAGGCCAGCTCCCAGTTGAGCGGGATTAAGGAAATATCCTGGGTTTAGTCCCTGGCTTTTGGGGAGGCAGATAAAACCTGCCAGAACAGGACACGGAGGTATTTTTTCCTTTAGGATCCTTCAGTTATGGTATCATCCAATGTGAGTTTCAAGAGCAAATCAAACACATCCTAGAAGTTATGTAAGTGGAAATTTACTGCACAAACATGCTCCACAATGACACGAAGAGGACTTGATAGTAAATTAATGTCTGTAGTGAAAGAAAAAAGCTTGTAGCAACTCCTCCAAAGCCTGCTGTGCACAGCACATGTGTAGCTGTGTTTGTGCAGGTCTTGGCTCTTGACAAGCCATGAGAGCTGCTGCAGGCAGGGGATGGGCAGAGCTGGCCCTGCAGTGACACAGGGGACATGGACACACACCCACCTGGCTCCTGCGCTCACCACGTAGAAGGGATCCCTCACCATGGGGCTGAATTCGCTGCTCTCCCTTCTCAGCAGCTCCTGGGGTACCAAGGCAGCGTCAGCAGCCAGCAGAGAGCAAAACAAAATACCAAAACATGGATCAGAATGCCTTCCAAAGCCTGAGAGCAAGTCATTCCCCATGGTTATCCACTCCTTCCTATCTCTAAACAAATTCCTGCAGTGACAGTGCAACGTGATTTGTATGCAGCTTACAAGGAACATCAGGCACTGTACACAAGGCCCTGAAAAACGAACAGTGAGTGAGACAGAGAAGTCTGCTGCTAAACTGGAAATAGATATTTCCCACCAAAAAAATCTGAAAAGGACAAAAGAAATCTAATAAATAATAATTTTAAAAATCACCCTGTTGGTTTGGCTTTGACTGCCATATTTATAGCTGTGGGTTTGCATTGGAGATGGATCAGACACAAACCTAATGAGGGTTAGGTTAGCACTCCAACATACACTTGCCTTTCAAACAAACCCCATGGACTGGTGCATATGCTGGAAGTCAAGCTAGGACTTAAGAACAGGATTTTCACATGCTGCCTATGGGACTAATCCTTGCTCCACAGGTGGTTACAGCTAAATCCCTCTGGGAAACAGCCATAAGGGCTGTCCCCTCTGCAGTGCCTGAACTGAGATCCTGTGAGCACGTCTGCAGTGCTCTTCAGCCTCTTCCTCAACTTGGCTTCCAACAGGCAGAACCTATGGTTTGGCTGCTGAGTATATGAACAATTAAAAATGAGCCAGGAGGGGAAATAAAGTTCTGAAGAACTGCCCTGTACTTCCTGCCTGATAAGAGCTGGGCGAGGAAAAATGAATTGGGGCTGCTTGTCATCCAACCTGTCAGTGCAAAGTACAATTTGGCGATTTTTGTCTCTCTGGATGTTTGGTTTTGTTGCTGCTTTGACTGGCAAGTGTGACAAAATGGCACAGGTGGGCCTGGTGCCTGCCTGGGGTGGAAAAACACTGATGGTGGGATGAGACAGGGGTGGTTCTGGAAGTGCATTCCGGTCACTTGATATTCTCAAGCTGCTTTTTTAATTCACTCTATTTAAAGACGTGGTGTGGGGGCTGAGGGCTGCTGAGGGAGGATGTGTAAAATGAAGCACAAGTGAGTTTGGGAGGGCAGCTTCTTCCCCCCAATCCAGTTTGGTCCATTTGTGGGATGCTGCCCAGAGCCTCCTCTCATCACTTGACTCAGGACCACTCTGTCACTCCTGGATAATTTGCTCTGGGCCAGCAGCGAGTGCAGGAGTAGAAGGAGATGTCCTGGATCCCAGCTGCCCTGGAAGTATGTGAGCCTCTCCAAACACTCAGCCTATTTGGGGCTAGGAGTCTGTCCACACATTTTAGTCGTTTGCTGCCCCTCTGTAATGAATGCAGCCTGGCATGGAAAAACAGGGATGGGGCAGCAGACCCAGCAGTGCTGTAAATCCATGTGGCTCCACCAGCTGCAGTTTCCTAAATAGGTCTGAACAGATTTCAGCCAGCTGAAGAGCTGGCCTGGGCAGTTGTTCTTTAAGAATTTAGCCTGGTTCTACTGTTTACCATCATCAGAGTCAGTTGAATTCCCCATCTGTGACATCAGTGCAATGTTCCCAACCACCAAGCAGGGGACATGGGAGGGCCAGGGTCTCTGTTCAGTTTTCTCTGTGATGTTTCCCTCCAAGCCTGGAGGCTAAACATAATGGTTATTTGGCAGTGCCTCTGCCCAGCACTTCCCAGCACTGTCAGCCACAGTGGAAGCCAAGGCAATTCCAAGCAGCCTCTAATCCTCTCTACTTTGCATCAGGAAAATGGAAATCATCTTAGTGGGACACTCCACCAGAAAAGTGCTCAGTGCTTCTCCAGTGCTGCTGGCAGGTAAGGACAGGACACCTCAGATGGGATGTCCAGAGCAGCTACAACACACCAGCATATGCACTGAAATCCTGAAATCCTAGCATCCCTGACACCCCTGGCACAGCCCAGCAGGGAGAGAGCTGAATCCCACCAGTGGTCTGTTCATTGAGGTGCACTGAAGTGCCTCAGCACATGCTGAATCTGTCTCTAATCGCTGCAGCCCTAGCCATGAGCGTACATCAGCCTATTCCCTGATATCCTCTCCCATTCCCTGGTTCTGAGAGCCCCACCTGTGGCTGCACTCATCCCATTCCCACATACCTGGTGCTTCTTATCTGCCGTGGGAGAGGACCTGGAGCGCACGTGCACAGGGACCGGCCGATTGTCGTACCTATCGAGCAAGTCTTCCACAGACACGGATTTCCCGGATTTCCTGCCCGTGGAGGGTGCTTCCAGCACCTGCTCCTGCTTCCTGTAGCGGGGCTGGCCCTGCATGCCCAGCAGGTCTGTCTGTGTGCCTTTGGTGACATCCGACCTGGCTCTGTAATCCCGGCACCTCTCTGGCTTGGGCCGGCCGGTGACCAGGCTGTCCTGGCGCCCCGGCACCTTCTCATCTCCACTCGTGTCCAAGTAGTCCAGGAGCCCAGGGGGAAGGGTGGAAGAGACGCGTCCCGTCCTGGAGAGCCGCTCTATGGACTCCCTGCGGCGGAAAAGGTTCTGCTCCTGCAGGGAGTTCATGCTGGAGGCGGAGGACAGGCTCTGGCTGTCGGGGCCACCCAGCTGCAGGTAGGAGCTGTGGGAGCGCTCGCGGAGCAGCCCCATGTCCTGCGAGGACGGCCGCCGCCCCGTTTTGCGCTCGATGTAGTCGGCCAGGGCGCTCTGCTGGAGCTGCTTGAGCTCCGGCTTGGACAGGCTGGCTGTGGAGGAAGCTTTGCCGTCCCTCTCGAAGATCTTGCGCCGGTCGGCCACCGTGTTCTCCGGGAAGATAAAATGGGTGCTTTTCTTCTGGAAGGAGAAAGGTGATGGCTCCCCGTCCGAGATGCCCACCTCGTTCATCTTCTCGGGCTCGGAGTAGGAGCGCTTCTTCTGCTCCACCGTCAGCCGCTTCCGGCCCCCGATGCGCAGCACGTGCTGCGTCCTGCTGTAGTCCAGGCTGGAGAAGCCCCCTTCCGTGGGTGTGATGCTGTGCCTCTCCTTGGGGGTGTGTGGGGACGCCGCCGTGCTCCTCATGCCCACGTGGGCCGAGGCAGGCCTCTGGGGCACCCTCTTGGGCACGTTCCCGAACGGGGGGCTGATCCGCCGGAACGAGGTGGCCCTTAGCACCCTGGACTGGGCATCTTTAATGCTGTTCCTGTAGGCCCTGTTAAAGGACGTGTCCAGCTGCGACCCGTGCGCATCCTGCATGTTATCCTTCCAGAACATGTCCTTCTCAGGCTCACCTCCCAGCTGGAATGTGCTTCTGCTCCGTGGAAGCTGAGCTGCCCTTACTTGCACCTCACTTTCAGGACACGGGCTGTAGTACTCACTGGGTCTCGCCTGCTTCACCGACGCCACCATCTGCAGCTCTACAGGGTGCCAGTCAGCCTCTTCCAGCTTCCCGTTCCTGACGGACGGGCTGGAGCCCCTGCCTGCCTCACTGGGCAGCTTGCTCCTCGTGTCCTCTGGGCTGTGCACGGAGCACCGTGTGACAGCGGGCTGGCTCGTCCTGCTCGGCCCATAGTGCTGGCCAAAGCTGGGAACGCCGGCGCTCTGGGGCCGGGGAGTGCTCTGCTCCCGCTGCTCAAACTTGTTGACCTTCTCCAGCACTGAGCAGCGGGGCTTGCCAGCCTCTGGTTTGCTATAGGAAAAGCTTTGGGTGCTGCTAGAGCTGAGCCGGCTCCTCCCGAAATCCAAGGTCTTTGGGAGCTGAGGAGAAGGGGGATCTTTGCACTTTGGCTCAGCAGCTTGGAACAGAGCCATGCTTGTGCCCTCCTCCTCCTGCCTCGTGAAGGCCTGTGGGTCCACATCGCTCCACTGCCTGTGCCCCTGTTCCCTGTGATCCTTCTCCTCTCTGCTGCTGCTGTTCAGGAAGGACAGTTTGGTGTTGGAATAACCCTCGCCTGGTTGCGTCTCCCTTACCTCAGCACTGCTTTGCCTCCTGGAGCTCTCTGGGATGTTCTGCAAGGAAGAGAAGCCGTACTGCTTGGCCTTGCTGTGACCCCAAAGGGGGGGAGCACCAGTGTCTCTCTCGTTTACCTGTGCGTTGCCATTTCTGTCCTCCTGGGATCCAGGTGTCCAGTCCTCTTTGGGCTGGTAATGGGTTTTCCTCTCACTAGCATCCCTCAGCTGGGGCTGTGGACTCTGGAAAACAGGCTTGGAGGCCTGTGTGGTACCTGTGGAGTCTCGGTGGCCGTGTGCTGCCTTGTAAAGGGGTAACAGCTCCTCCTTTCGCGACACAGCCAGGCAGAGCTCCGGGCCTGCTGCGCTGGGAGGCTTCTGCTGGATGAGTTTGGCTTCGTGCTTCCTCTCAGTGGCAGGGGGCTGGTAGAAGATGTTCGACCTGTTTGTAGTGCTTTGGTTTCCATTCTCATCCGAACCCAGGGTGCTGCTGGCTGCAGCCGTGTCGTACGAGGCCGGGAGGGCTGGGGAGTACCCGCTTTCTTTGGCCAGAGCTGGGTAAAGCGTCCCGGTGCTGCTGGCGGAAGGCCGGGGCACCTGGGCGTAGTGCGGCTCTGGGGAGGGAACGGCGTACACACCGGTGGGCAGCAGGGGCTGCCCCGGCTGCGCTGCCTGGGAGTAGCTCTGCTTGGCCTTCACGGTGGGGCTGCTCTCCGGGCTCTTCTCCACCACGGTGTGCAGGTGCCCGTCTCCAAAGGGCGCTTTCAGCAGCGGGCCCTGGGGCAGGGAGCTGGCGAGCGGTGCCCAGGCCCCTTTGGGCTGGGTGCGGCCGGGCTTGCTGGGCTCCGGGCCGGAGCCGTGGTGCCTGATGGCCGCGTAGCTGTCGCTGCGAGCGGGAGGCAGCGGCGGTCCCGCGGGGGGCTGGCTCCTGCTGTCCGGCTGCGCCCAGGAGGAGCCCGCGCTGTGGCGGCCCGAGGCGTGCGGCCGGCCGTGGCCGTGGTCCCCGCCGGGCAGCAGGGCCGAGGGCGGCACCTCGTACTCGCGGGAGACGCGCTGCTGGGCGTCGTACACCGTGCGCACGTAGCGGATGTCCGCCTGCCGCATGGGCTCGGGCAGCGCCCCGCGGGGCTGCGCCGGGCAGCACGGCTGCTCCCGGCCCGCCGGACCCGCCGCGTACTCGGGGATGCTGGAGTTGGTGGAGAAGGAGCTGTAGGCCGAGTCTCTCTTGCTGTGCAGGTGGGAGAGCTGGTCGATGCTGTTGGTGGATTTGGCCGGGGACAGGTGGCAGGGGTGGTAGGCGGGGGAGGAGTGGTCCAAGCTCTCCATGCTGCCCCGGGAGCTGTACTGGTCGGGGCTCCTCCTCAGATAGCCATGCTCGTACGCAGAGAGATCGCTGGTGGAGGAGCTGGGGGACAGCGAGAGAACAGTGAAAACCGGCAGAGGAGAGGCACAGCGACTTATAAGTGAGCTCAGAAGCAAGATGTTTAGTTTTGAGATGAAAACCCATATTTGGGCCTCGCTCCATCCCCTGTCTGGAGTCATCCCAGTTCACAAAGAGGAACTGCTTGACATTGCAACACATGGCTCTTATTTACCACAGAAGGGTGGGAGGGAAATACAGACAGAAAGATGGTGCATCTCTGGAGCCAGAGAGGATCAACCCCACCCTGCAAACCCATCCAAAGCCCTTGGAAAGCTGAATGAGCACCGACGCCACTGAGGAGGAGGAGGAGAGGAGCACGAGGGGCGTTCTGGGGAAGAATCTAATCTCTTTCTTTTTTTCCCATTTTATTTCTTTTTATGGAGATGAAGGCTATGCCCTGGCAGGATTCCTGGAAATTCAGCTGTCCCAAGGATGGTTTGTTTGCTGTGAGAAAACTAAGCTGACAAGCAGAGGAGAGATGTATGTCCCTGTGCACGGAGGAAAGCGGGGTGCAACCATAGAAACAGTCTGAGAATTCCCAGCAAGTCTGCACTGACACCTCTTCTTGTAGCTTAGCAGGTGCAGGTACACCTTGGCACTTTCTCTGAGGTGTCCAAAGAGGACTCATGGCCACTAGGGAAGTGATCAAAATAGAAGGATATTCAGAGATCTTTCTATCCACAGGAAGGGAGCTCTTTGTGCCAGTCACAGTGCCTTTTTTACATCTCACAAGGGGACATCAAACTTCTGCAGCCCTGGCTAATCTCCCCTTCCAGATTCGAGCAAATACACTGAGCACTGGAGAGTGTAGCCTGAGAATTTCACTTTTCTTTCCTCTCTTCCCAGCTTGCCTTCCTCAGGCAACACTTTTTCTGGTTCCCCTACATGTGGTGTCCTGGCAGAGCCACAGGGAAGTAGCAGGAAGGGAAGAGCAAGGCACAGAGCTGGAAGCCGGCTCCAGATCACATCCTAAACAAGGGACAGACCCAGAGGGGAAGGCTGCAAAGGATGAGGAAAGGCAGAAGGAAGCCTGCTCACAGCAGCTCTGCAGAGAGATGCAGGGGAACACAGGCAGGAAGAGATATGGCAAATCTCAGGATGAAGCTGGTTTACTCATTTAAATGCACCACTCTGTTTAGGATTCAAACAAGCATCACCCTTGGCAATGCCCAGCACAGCCCTAGCCAGCTGGCCACTAGATGTTCCCCGTGCTCCTCCTCAAGCACCCGGGAGACAGAGCCATGCTGCCAAAGGCTCTGCCAGGAACTGCCTGGGAAGCAAAGCCCCTTGGTGGGAAAGGAGTACACTCCAGCATGAGCTGTGCTGAGGCCACAGACAACACACTTTATTTTCTGCAACCATCTCCTCACTTCCATTAATGCTCTTTTTTTGCCTTTCCTCTCCTCTGCCAAGGATCAGTCTTGCCAGTAGCAGAAAGTGATGTTTCAATCCCAGAGGCTACAACAGAGAGTTTCAAACCCTTCTGCCTCTCTAGGGAAAATCTTTCAAGGGCAGAATTTAAAGCTGTCCTTCCTCAAGCTGCCCTGCACGTTCAGCTGTGATAGAGCTGACTCCTGCAGAAAGCCAGTGCCAAACCAGGAAATCCCTCCCTGAACTCCTCACCCTGGGAGCTCTGTGGCTGATGCACTGTTGGCTGCTCTGTTACACTGACAGGCTCTGCTACCTACACCCTTTTTTCCTCCTTTTTTTTCAATAGGCCAGTCTAGACTTTGGATTTCTTTTCCTCTGCTGGGCAAACAATCATGCTGTTTCTGTCTGGGGACATCCACAGAAAGCTCTATCAGTATCCTGGCAGTGGGCTCACATCTTCATAGGAAGGAGGATTTTTAAAGCAGTTAATTTCCTAGCTGTTAATCACTTATAAGAGGAAAGCAAAGCCACTTTATCTCAGAAAAAGGAACTGAAGCCTTCCTAACTCCAATCTGAACCCTGGCTGTTTGTAAATCTGTCCAGCTGTACCGAGGTGACTGGTACCAGTTTCCCACTACACCTCTGCCCCTCCCTTCCCTGCACAGCTGTGCAGTGCTTACCTGGAGTGGTAGGACTGATGCCAAGGGGTGCCAAGCGTACCCTGAGATATTTGCATCATGCTGGGATCGGGGTGGTTCTCCGCGAGTTTGGTGGAATGCCAGGAGTGAGGTCGGCCTGGAGTCTCTCGCCTAGGGGAAAGGAGAAGGGGTTTGCACATCAGCAACAGGCAGCTCTCCCAAGGAACATGGATGTGAACTCAACACCAACATTTCAAACTCCTTGTGCTCATTTGTGCTTCACTGCTGTGCTTTTGTCCATTCCAAGCAAGTCCCACAGTGGCAGTGTGTGAATGTCCCTGACATTCCCACAACGTTCCCTCCTCTCAGGTTTGCACAAGTGGCTCACTGGATGCCATGAGGGGGTGGGAGCCTGCACAGGGACTTTTGATCTCTCCTCGAGGCTGCTAAAAATGCAGGACGAGACGTGACAACCAAGCACTGGCAATGTGTGTCCCTGGCATCCCACCCCGGGCAGACAGCTGTCCCCAGGGTGTGTCCCCAGGCGTGGCACGGCACAGCTGCCCTTTGGTGCCTTCACTCATCAGCTCCAAGGCCTGTGTCTGTCAGCCCTGGAGAAAAAAACACCACTGACACCTTATTTAAAGCACAGAGTGCTGCAATGGAAAGCCAAAGCAGAGGATTAGTGACAGAGTCCCCTGAAGAGGCCACACAGCCTCTCCATTGCCACAGCCTTTGGGCTTGTCCTTAATCCTGCTGTTTTCCACGAGGGATCTCTCCCCTGCTCTAGCACTCATTTCCACAGTCTCTCACTCTCTCCCTGGGAGAAGGAGGAGCAGCACTGGACCTGTGTCCCACTGAAATGTGACAGCTTGCAGGACAATTCTGACTACATAAATGCAAAAGGAGGATATGACACATCTTTAATCTTTCTCTCCCTGAAAAATCCACAGTACAGCATGTCCTGAACACATGAGCACATAGATTAAAATGCCCTTGGCACACAGACACTGAGAGAGGATTCTACCAGTACTGCCTAAGATTGGGAAAATAAATGGTACAGCAAAGTGCAGAAAGTTAAAAGTGCTTTTTAGGGTCGGGTCCTTCCCTAGTACCAGTTAACATCAGCACTCACTGATGTTCTACAGTGTGGAAAAGCACAGAGAGCAAGAGGCAGAGCTATTCCTCCTGCATTTTTTCCATACAGGTTTCAGAAGTGCTGGTTATTTCCTCATTGTCTGCTAAAAGAAGGAAGAAAAAGGGACATACTTTTCCCTTTAACATCTGTTGTGGCAGGACTGTCTTAAGGGAAACTGGACAGGAGGTCTGCACAGGGCAAGCTGAACCCAAGACCATTTTACCTTTCCATGTGCAGGTGTGTTTAAGACAGAGCTCTTCTGTTAAGCTCCTTGCCTAGAACACAAGGAACCTGGACACTGCCAGATGGGAAGTTTTGTCAGCTTCCCTTTCTTTATTAAGAATAACCCACATTCTTGCCTTTTCCAGCACCGATATTTAAAGATTTTAAGTACTTTAGTGGAGTACAGGCCATCAGCATCAGTTTTTCGCTTGGGAAAATGAACAATCCTGTGCAAGGCATGTTACCCCTTGGTTTAATCAGTAGAAACAGTGAGGGAGCTGTGTAGCCAATCATCTGAGCCACAGGTATTTTAAACTCTTTTGTTTGGTATCCTTGTAACAATGCAGCAGGTGGACAGCTGTGAATTTTAGTCACAAGACACAAGGTACCAGCTTAGCAGCTCTGGGTGGGATAACTGTTTCCACACCTGCCCAGTCCTGGAAATGTGGCAGATCCTGACTGACCCCAGACAAACTGGCTGAGTGATAAAACCTGCAAATGCACCAGCTAATGCCTGACCTGAGTGAAGATAAATAAATCATTATTTAACTGGTGTTATTTTGGTGCAGCTAAGTTGCCTTTCAAAACCAGGAGCAATAGGTGACACTTTGGCACAGGAGCTGTAGTATTTAAAACTGTAATAATTACAATAACAATAACAACCCAACCTCATCATCTTATCGTTTATATATTCTGTACTGTACTCGTAGAGGTGTTTGGACAACCTTATTACTGAAAAATTCTTGATTTCAAATAAGAGACAAAGTGATCCCTGAGTTGTAAATGCCAAGGCTGGAAAAAGAGACTGCTGGCTCCTCATGGACACTCCCAGTGATCAGAAAACCTGGGCATCCAGGTCAGGCTGGCACCAGGACAAATGGCTGGGAGCAAAGATACCTGGGGAATCAGCGGGACACGATGTAACGCTGGCATCTGGAGGGCAGCTGTGACACAGACACAGACCAGGGACTGCCAGCTCACTCTGGAGACTGGAAAAGCACAGGAAAAGGGATAATCTTTAATCCCATCCAGCTGCTGTTATCTGGGTGCTCCCTGTTGCTATGCTGGTGCCAGTGTTTGCAGATGGAACATGCCCAGCCCAGGGGGAGGCTCCTTGGTGGCAGCCCAGCACACTCTGGGAGCAGTCTGGGCTGCAGGGACCACATTCACATCTCTGAGGCTTTCACCAGGAACTGCTCTGCAGCTCTCTCATTAGGAAGAGCTGAGTGTGCTCTTCTCTGTAATCTCTGGAGATTATTTTTATATTGCATATGAAACAGAAACTTTGGCACTAATTCTACAGTTGAGTCAGTATCTGAGGCTTTCTTCACAATATAACTTAAAGGTTATCTTCTCCTCAAGGTCACAAATTAAAAACATCTAGAAAAGGGTAGTCAGTCTGATTCCTGTTCTTCACATACTGTTCCTTGCCAGTTCTGGAGCACATGTACAACCTGAGTGCTCTGCAAGCCCAGCATCCTTCAGCAGTGCAATCCTTCAGTGTGAAAAGGCCCATCTTCAACCAGAGCAAACAAACCAGCTTCTTCAAATTGCCATCTGCATTTTTCCACATCCTTAGAAAGCTACTAAGTGAAAGCTAGAGAGGGATGTTGTGGCTGATTAACCAGCCACTCAGGGTCATCAGTGCCCCAATAAACTGATCTTTCTCTACTCCCACACAGCTGATGGGAAGCTGTTTTCATCATACATCCATCCAGGTGGCTGTGAGGGAGGCTGCTGGAGCTGCAAGGGATAGGGATGGCTGGAAGGGAATAGCCATGGCCTAGCCCATCATGTGGGGAAGGGATGGGAGCCCTGCAGCACACACCATCCTCCTGCAGAAGAAAGGAAAGGTTTGGATGCAAGTGCAAAGCTTGTGCCTCCTGGATCTGATCCCAGGCACTGAGTCACAAGACAGAAAGCCAAGAGGGCAGCTGCCCACCCCTACCACGTCATCCTCACAGCAGTCAAGATTTCAAGCTGGTGATAATTCTAACCTAACAAAACCCACATGGCAGGGGCACTGTGCCCTGAGCCATATCCTGTGCATGCAGCAGCAGGATCTTTGTACATGGAGACATCCTTATCCCAGCAATTCCTTCCAGGGTGAGTGTGCACCTGCACCAGCAGAAAGCAGAACAACCATCTGAGTTCTCACTGGGACAGGCGTGTCTCTAAGATGGACACATCTAAAGGAGGCAGGAGCATGACAAGGAGATGTTTTCCAGACATCCAAACGTGCTGCAGCAGCCTCTCTCTTCCCATCTATTAGGCAGGAGATGAAGGAAAAAGTAAAGCACTCAGAAGCCTATTAGGATTTCCACAGAGCGAGGCCACAATCTACTCAAAGCAACGTCGCTCTTAATTAAGGTTCAGTCATGGTTCTAAAAATAAGCAGAACAGACGAGGCCAATTAGAAAGGAGTCGGACCAGAATGGCGTCAGCTCGGTGTGTCTTTCACTCAATCTCTCTTTTTAGGCTTACAGAGCCCTTCTGGGAAATTCTGGGGCAGGAAGGATCTGGAGTGACCTCTGTCCCTTCACAAGTTTGACTAAAAGAAAAGAAGACTCACTAGAAAGACCTGAAGTCTATGAAATGATGTTTCACATCATGGATCTTGGCCAATAGTGTCTCCTCATCTCACTGGGAAGCAAATCCCTGTGTGGAAGCAGAGATGACAACCATGTATGTGGATCTAGAGACAGATTTTTTTCTACTGGCTTTTCCTGACAGGAGTGCCCTCAGCCACAGGCTGCAGATGAAATGCTGGGATCACTCAGATGTGATGGCAGCTGTGAGCAACAGGCGCTCCTTCACTGAACTTAGGAACAGTCAAACATTGTAATTAATGATTATTGGTCCTGCAAGTCACACCTCTGTGTTATCACATATCTCTGGAACCCCCACGCTGTGTTATCCAAGAAAGAGGCATTTATCCAGTGGCCAGCAAAGGAAACAAGGAGTGCAGGGCTCAGAGCCGTGCACTGGGGCTCCATCTGCCCTTCACCCCACAGCAGGGCTGACAGGCAATATTTAGATTGAGCACTTTTCCCTACACAAAGAAAGGGTCCCACTGGCATTCCCTGACACTGAGCAGACACAGGCTTCAACAGGAACAGAGCTGATGTACACAAACGTCACTCCTCTTGATTACTGGGCTCAAGGACTTTGTCCTACCAGGATCTTCTGACAGCCTTCTATTCTGAAGACAGCATTATCAAGGAACACACTAAGTTTGATTTAAATTGCAAAATGAGGAGTATTTCAGATCTCTGTTTGGAGAAGTGTTTGCCACCAAGATAATCCATCTGTGCTGCTCCCACAGGGCTGCAGCTTGGACATGGAGAAGCCAGGGGAGCCTTCAGCCCGATATCTGGACCATGCATAGGCTACTGAGTTAAAGACTCTGCAACTTTGTTCTTCCTTCTATAATTTTACTCTGTTTCCTTTGCTGGAAATGGAGGAACAAAGAACAGACATGGAAAAGAAGTAGCTGACTGAATTACAGAGTTTGAGAAGGACTCTATTTTTCCCTGTCTTCTCCAGGGATTCACACCATCTCTCCCAGAGCAAGGGCAGAAAATCCTTCCCTGCCTGCAGCTCTGAAGAGCTGCATTGATTTACCCAGACTGATGAACCAGCCCCACGGGCTCAATTCAAATAATTTTTCCTCATTCTTCTCCAGTCAGTAAATTAGTTTAAAAGACAGAAACCCAAGCATAGCTTAGATGCTTTCACAACCCGATATCCAACACACAGCAACTTGCAACAGGAGAGACTTAGAAACAATGGAAGGAATGTGTTTTGCTCGCCTCGCTCGGTGCTTAGGAGGAACTGGGTGGCTGGCAGCAGGAGCGCTGCCCCGTGAGGCCGATTATCCCAGCGGAACGCGGCCAATGCGGCACGGCAGGTAACCAAGGGGATCTGCAGGCTGCAGCAGGGCTGAGCAGAGGAACTGCATCTGCTGCCTGGGCCAAAGCAAAGGCTGCTGAGTCTGAAACACCTCCCACAGGCACATTCTTACACATTAAAGCAGCTTCCTGTTCGTAACTAAAGCTCCAGCCCGGGTCACACTGAGATGTGCGGCACAGCCTCCAACACTGCTGGAAATGTCAAGCAAAACATTGGCTCTGCACTCAAAGGCAAATTTACCCAAGTGAAATGCTAAACTTTGGGGCTTCTGTGAAGATCTGCTACTAAATGGATGGGCAAGAAGGATTCAGAGAGGGGATATGGTGAATGACTCATTGTTATGGGGAGCTGGTGGATGTAGGAGAGCTCCTCTCCCAAATTCCCTGTGGGTCACATACCTGGGGAAATGCAGAGTCCCACTCCTCAGTCAGAGATAAACTTCTCAATAAAATCAGCTTGAGGAGGTATTTCAGCCTCTAAAATCTGCTCTTTCCAAGGCCAGGCAGGGTCAGCATCCATGATTGCCTACAGTGGCCAGAAGCTCCACTAAGGTCAGGGAGGTTGCTCCAGAGGTGCATCCTTGCTGATAAGATCAGAATGTGGAATTCCCTTCTCAGCTGCTCACTCACAGGCACTGGGCCACATTTTGGGCAGCTCTAGGCAATCAGCAGAGCTTCTTGGCTTCAATAAGTCAAGGTCTGGCCCAAATGCGATGCTGCAAATAGAAGCCATGCTTCGACCTCATGGTACAAATCTCAGAAGGCTGAGACACAAAAATCTGTGAGGCCACCCAGATTACCTCTGACTGATGCAAGAGGCTCTTTTGATGCCATCAAAAGCTGTGCCTGAGTAAATGATGTAGGATTTGGTCCTAAACTGTGTGGCCAAAGGAGGGCAGTCAGGCTCAGCCAACCCAGAGCAGTTCAGGAAACCGATTCCTGAAGACATTTGATCGTTCAAAAATGCAGACAGGTACTCTGAAGTCATGAATGCCAAACTCCCACTAAAACTCCCAGACTCTGAAGAAGCCAGGTGCTTTTAGAATGCCAGGCACCTGAAGTTGGGAACTCAAAGAAGACTTATTTCCTCTGAGATATTTTGTTCAGCATTTCTAATGACCCTTACCAGCACTGACAAAAGCCTCTGAGGAGAAATTTCAGCGCTCCTCCCCCTTGAGTGCTCCTCACAGCATCCCACCCTGTCCTTGCAGATGTTTCAGGGACACAAACACAATCTCACCTGGTCTTCAGCCGCAGCTTGACTCCTGCTGCCCACGGGGCTTTGCTGGGCTGGAAGTCAGCGCTCACGCAGTCCTGGCTGAGCGGGCTGGGAGACAGCTCTGTGCATCCCTGTGCTGCATGGGTGTCCCTGCCAAAGGAGAGCAAGGACATGTCAACACCTCAGCCCTTTTACACATGCTAAATCATCAGGATTTTAGCAAAGAGGGCAATGCACAGACCCAGAGGGCAAGGCAGGGGCACCAGGCTGGTTTTTAGAACGTGTGAAGTACATGTTGCAGGAAGCTATCTGCATCCTTGCTGTTCTCGCATCTGGGCAGTGCTTGGCTCTGCCAGTGTCCCTCAGGAGTGTTTTGGAGGAGCTGCTCAATCCCCCCTGCGCCTCTCCGGCCCGGGATAAGCTGGAATCGCCTCCCGCTGTGTGCTGAGCCCACATGCCGGCGTGCGGGGCTCTGCATGGCTGAGATGGCTTGGATGCCATTGCGGTGAGAGCCCGGCCGTCTTTGTGTCCGGCCGGGTCCTCCCCCTGGCCCCACGTGCCGGGCAGGAATGTTAAGCCTCGCATTGCGGATGAGATACAGCAGGGAAGCGCGGCAGCACTTTCACCTACATTAGGGAAAGCGACTGCTCCGGAACGGCCTCTTTTTTTTTTTTTTTTTTTTTTTTTGCTCACCCTGCTTATCTTCATCCAATTTTTACCCTAAATCCTGCTTTGGTTGCCTTTTCTTTGCAAGTGCCAAATCCCGTCCTGCTTTGTCTCTGCCAATCCTCTCCTCTGAGACGATGTCAAATCTCCGATCAAACTCTAAAGGTTCCCTTCCCTGCTCCCACTCCAGCCTCACTGCACACCAGGAGCAACATCTCGTTTTCTGCAGCCCTGGAAGTGCCAATATCCTTCAATGTTCTAATTCTCTTTGCTCACCAAGCTTAGCATGACAAATTAGCAATTTCCAGAGGGGATTTCATTGCAAGACACTGAAAGGACAGAAGGTCTGCGACAGATGAGGATTTAAAGGATTGTAGAGAATTTACCCATACAATTCTGTAAGCAGAGTATATTCACAGCTTCAGCGTTTGGAGAGCAGAGCCCTGTGCTTCCCTGCTCGTTTCCTGAAGAGCAGAGTTTGGCTCTGGCCAGGCCACAGCACAGCAGTGCTCCTGCAGTGGGGAAAGCTGCTCACGCCTTCTCTCTGGCCAGCTGTCTCTGAGGCAGCCAGTGACAATATCAGGGCTGGGAAACTGCCCTGTGCCAAGGAAAGAGTCAGCAGCAGCCTGAGGAACTGATATAAGAACTAAAAAGTGTCTACAGCTCCCCAGGAACCACAGCCTAGTGATCTTTCAGCACTTAGGCTTTTTTTCCTTTTTTTTTAAAAAAGAAAAAACAGCTTTTGAAGGATGCTAAGAAAGAGACACCAGAGGCTCTACACTGCTTTAAGCAGAAGTTTCTGAGTGAGTCCCTCAGCAGCTTGGGTGTTTCCCCTCACAGGAGCACCCCGTGCTTGCCAGCAAGCACAGCTTTGGGGTTTTACCTCACAGACACATTAATCAGTGTCTCCATGGGCTGTTGGGGGAACAAGGAAATGCAACAGGACTTCTTCCCGAGCCTCTTCAAAAGCTGTAACTGCAGAGCTCAGTGGTGCACGGCAGGCTCAGTAAGACACTGAAAACTAAGCAGGCACTTAGAAACAACACCATTAATCAGGCCCAGTGGGAACACCAGAGAGGAGGCTCCTTCCACCTGGGAAGCACACCCACGTCAGGGCCAGAGCACAGCCAGAGGGACGGTCCCCAGGCAGGGGTGTCCCCTGGGAGAGCAGGGCAGGGAGAAGAGCTGAGGCCAGCCAGGCTGCAGGGCTGGACACCCCCCCAAACAGAACCCAAGCCCAGCACCTGTCCTCCCCTTGCAGCTGCGTGTCCCAGCACATTTTCTACAGCATTTCTAAGTCAGGCAGCTCAGTCTAACAACCAGGAGGGTGTAAATCCCTATAAAGACTCTTCTTCCACCATAACATGGAGAGAGCCACTCCTGTGCAAAGGTGTTGAGGGCCTACCTTTCCTCTTGGCTGTGCTCACACCTTCTCCTTAGAGTGGACGTTCTCCCAAAGCTCCAGCTGCCCTGGGACAGCTCTCCAGCTCCCTGTGGCAGCACCCTGCCCAGTGGGATGCTCTTAAAGCCTGGGGCTGCATTTTATTTTGGGATGCTGCAAAGGGCCTCACAATTCCATAGCTAAAAAGTATCCCTGGCAAGGAGGGGCCTGCAGTTGTTCCTTTTGTTATCGTGCTGTTTCTGAAGCTCTCAAGTGGGAGACAGGAAACCCAGCACACACAGTCTATTTAAAACTCCTTTACCTCCCACCTGAGGCTGGCAGCTGCCTCTGAAATCTTCCCTTTTCAGCAAAGTTAGTGTTTAATTATGAATTGTTATTTATACTTGCTGCTTCCATAGTGCCTTTGGTATTTAATACCCCACATGTCCATGAGTGCCCTCTGCTCAGCTTTTCCCTCATCTAAAAATATGGCCTGCTTGGACTTTTCCTTGCTGCTTGCTTGACAGTGAGAGAATACAGTGCTAGAGATTAAGGGTTGTTTTCAAGGAAAACCTCCCTCAGAAGTTTCAGTGCCCCTCCAGAAGAAAGGCAGCACCTCCTGACCCCACATCCATCTCAACCCACACAGACAGCAGGCCTTTCCACAGCAGGCATCTGTGAACCTCTCCCTACTTTTCACCACCTTCTTCACAGCTCTTCAAGAACGCATGGGTGGCCTGATTTTATATTAATCAACTCCCCATAAGACTGGTTTTGCAGGGGCTGCCATCTGATGCCTGATGCCCTTCCTGAGCTGCCACAGTCCTTGCAGAACTCAGCTGCTGTTTTAGGGAGATCCTCTGACTCTGAGCTCTTCTGGCCACCTTATCTGCCTCCCGTGCTGACCTCCCGTTACCTGCATGCTTGGAACGTTTCACAGCACTTATCTTAACCTTTTGGGCTCCTGGCTCTTCCTCCTCACTTTCTTCAGTCTTCCTTATCCTTATTTACAACCTTCACATTCCAACACAGATGGGTTTTCTAAAGCCAGCCTGGACAGAAAGTGTGGGTGGGTGCCTCTGCCCAGCAGCTCTCCCGGCAATTATCTGAGTCTGCAGAGATCATATTCTTAATTAATTAAACTCCATGTTTCATAACAATAGTTCCCTGAGTAATGGCAGCAGCATAAATCACTGCTCCCACTGAGGAAATGATGCAGTGCAGGCTCAGCTGCCTGGCTCTAACTCCCAGAGAGGAGACAGATTTTGCACAGGGAAGTGGCACAAACCCAGCTTTGTCTGCTCACAGCATTTCTTTTCCAGGCAAACCGCAGTACAGCTCTTCTGGCTGCACTACCATCCTGTACTCTTGGCTCAGCTGCCTGTAATTCCAGGGATGAGTCTAGGATATACCATAAACAGCACCTGGAACTATGTCTAGAAATTAACTTCTTAAAAAAATTCAGAACAGGTATTTTTTAATAGTTCCACCTCTTGAAGCCATGACTACTGAGTTTAAACCAGCACCTGGTTTGCTGCCACAGTAATAGATGACCTGAGTCCCAGAGGATCCAATCCCCAAATGTTAACTGATTTAGTAATTTTTAGTATCTTGTTATCTCTAAATCCAGTGTTATTCTAGAAGAGAGAATGGAGGTTAAATCCTCATTTTTAAATAATTTGGGAGTATTTGTAACCACTGACGGAATTAAGAGCTATTCTAGACATATAGGTGCTCACACAATGATGCTTCTGAAACCCAGATTAAAGCAGGGAACTCTTCTTCCAGCTTCTACAGCTATCTGTAGGCATTTCCTGATATTCTTCGCTTTGTATTAAATCAGAAGCTAAGAGGAAACCCCCCTGCACTACAGAAACAGCCAACAGCACATCACAGACACAAAACTACAGAGAAGCAGCAGCAAAGCCTAGCTGGGCTCTGACAGGCAGGAAGGAGCCCAAGGAGTTAACACTGCTGGTTTATCCTCATGGCACCCCACGTTACACAATGCCACAGGCAGCCTGAGATCCCCAGCTCAGCCCAGTGACACAAGGAGAGCTGGGCAGCTTCACCTCTGGCTCTCCTCATCCCGCAGGCAAGCCGGAATTACGTCTCCTTGGGAATGCAAACGCCACCTCCACGGCAAAGAGCAAGCCCTGCTGCCTCCTCCTGCTGTCAGGGAGAGAGGTGCAGGGCAGGGAGGGACCACACTCACTCATCCCAGGGACAGGGACCACACTCACCCCAGCACCGACCTTGGCTGTGGCCATGCTGCTCGGCAGATCCTCGCACTCCGCCCGAAGTGAAAAGACTGGACTGCTTACGTATTTCTTATTTTGTTACCTCCCGTGGCTGCTCCAGAAATAGCCTGTAATCCACATCTCTGTCACGCTCCCAGAATCTCCTTTAGCTGCACTGCAAGTGCCCCGTGTGTCAGAGCACTAAGGCCCAGGTGCTCTCCTGTCAGCAGCAGGGCCTGCACGGGTTTGTTACTCTGTGCTCACAGGACCCCTGAGCCACACCAAGAGCCAAGACCAAGTGGAAACGTGGACAAAACTTCTAATGGAAAAAGAATTATAAATTCCACCGAAACCTCTCACACTAACCATCTGTAAAACTCTTGCAAGAAAAAGTCTCACTCCCTGGGTAAAACCTCTAGCTCATGGCTTACAGCATTCACCTGAGATGGGAAACAGCCAGGTTTAACTGCACAGTCTTAATCAGGCACATGAGGAATTCAAGTCTGGCTCATGAATCCAGAGCACAACAGGCTCCACCTGTGTAACTCCTGGAAGCACATTTTCATGCCAAGAAGAGCAAGACAGTTTGAAATCTCAATAAGGCTCATTGACATGAATCTTGGGACTGAATTAGGCATTCCTTCCAGAGATCTGCAGCAAGATCCAAGTTCTCAAGTAGAAACAGTAATATCCACGTGTAGGATTTCAGATGGGTCAGGAGAGCTGAGGGAAAAAAACCAAACCACGCAACCCAAATGCATTCAGAGTGCTGCTGGCTGCTGCCTCTAAGAAACAGGACTACTTAATGCACATTTTCTGTACACATCACAGGCACATCCACCCTGATATCTGGTAAGCCAGGATTACTAGAGCTGATCTTTGTGCCATAAGCCAATCCCCAAAAGGGAAAAGAAGAATTTTCCCAGGAACAGTGCAGAGGGGCTTGTGCTTTTCTACCTGCACAGGCCATTGCTTGGAGGAAATTAAAGAAACCCCAGGATGGCAGATTTTAGAGGGATACATCCCCCATTCAGGCACCCATCACTTTCAGCCTAATGGCTCCTACGTGGAGATTCTGAGCACGCAGAATTCCAGGGCAAAGCAACAGAGGCTGAGAAGTCACCTGGAATTAATCCAGACTCACAGCTTTCCTCCTCGGAGGGCTCTTCACTCAGGCAACTCCCACTTAAACAACCTCAATGAGCGCTGACCTTCAGGTCCACCGAGAAAGAATCGGGAGAATGGAGACCACGTTTTCGCCGTGCAACACTGTCTAGTCCTACTTGTCCAGCATTTCTCTGGCTTCCCCTTTCCCCTGGGACTGGAGGGGTTTTAGCTGACCTGCCCCCAGTCCCACACTCTGGCCGTGCTGTGTTTGCACAGCCCCACACAAACCAGCTGCTCGGCGCCGTACCTGTTTGCAAGCAGAGAGCGGAAAGGAGCCCTGGCATTCATTTGGGTTCCTCACTTCATTGGCCAAGGGATCTTTGAGAAAATGAACTCCCTCTTTGTCTGCAAGAGAGCCCTAATCCCCGTTTTGCCCTGGAGGATTACTGGGTACTTAGAAAGGCACTCACATGCACATTTTTGGTTGGTGCCAGCTGCATTTGCGCCCACAATATGCAGCGTTCCCTTTGGTCTTTAGCTTTGACAATCAGCATTCCACTGCACCCAGACCTCGACCCGGAGACTGCCACCCTTTTAAAGCACCCTAAATCCACGCTTTCTGAATTGGGGGCCTCCCCTGCTTGGCATGAGCAGTTGGCCCTCGGAGGCAGCTGGGCACGCAGCCCCACAGCCCACAGTCCTTTCTTGTGCTGCCCAGCCGGTGTCAGAGCGCACAGCTCTCTGCACAGTCCTGCCAAAACGACCTGGATCCTGGCTGGAAGGAAGAGCCTGTAGGGCTCAGGCATTAGCTTTTATCCCTAGTGAATTCCTGGCTGTTTGTAATAGTGGTTTACAGTTATAATCTATCTCAGCTTGCTGTTTGTGCCCCAGTACCACCCAGAGAGCCTGTTCCCAACGTGTGCTCCCTGCAGCTCTGGCCCAGATCCTCCTAGGACTGTGGCTTAATTCGGGATGAAGTTCAATGGAAGCAAAGGACTCTGAAGCAGTACTGACTTGAGCAGCACCTTGCCAGCTCAGGGGAGATGTCACCTTCTCACCCTTTCTCTCCCAAAGGTGACAACTGTTCTGGTCTGTCAAAAAAGTGGTGTGTGATCCATCCTGCAACCCACCTCTACCTGCACACAAAATGCTCTCCTACACACCTTATGCTCAAAGCTTTAACCCTCTCAAAAACAGATCCACCTGCATACTGTGTCAAGACAGGAGTAAAACAGAAAAAAATGACAGTTTCATTCTTTTATACCCCACAACTAACAGGACTGTCCTACAGACTTGCTCTTGACCATTACCAAGCATCTCTCGAGGTTTTTCACCTTTGGGGACGCTGCAGGATCAGCTTGGGGAATCAGAGCATCCCCTCTCCTGACAGGCTGTTCAGGACCAGGAGGCTGTGAGGCCATAAAACACTGGGATCAGCTCTCCCTGCTGTGCATCAGACCTGTGGGGCAGAGGTGCCTGAGATGAAGATGATGCATGGCACTGCTCAGGCAATTAGGAGGGTCTTTAACCTGTCCCTGTAGGGGCCAGGGCCGCCACACACAGGTAAATCAGCATCCTGTGGTGTCCCCACACTGAATCTTGTGGATCTAAAGTCCTTCTGATAAATGATAACATTTAACTTCTCTTACATTACACACACCAAAGCACAAGCTGGCTCCAAAGGACAAATGTAAGCAAAACAAAAAATGCAACTGCACCTCCTAGAAAGAAAAGCATCACAACAACAAGGAAGGAAAAGTCATACTCTCATAACATAAGGATTAGTTTGCATTTTAGGGTCTGGGAATTAAAATTATTCCACAGGAAAAGCCCACAAGCCCTCCATGCTGGAATAACAGTTACATTCACAGCAAGAGATGCAATCAGCAGAAAGTATTTCCCCACAGTTACTCTTGTTACACTCACCCTTCAGAACAGCGATGTTTTCCAGCTACAAAAGGGCCATCCTAGGGGTGGCTGAATGTCAGGCAGGGGTGTCCCACCTGGGACCTGGCCATAGGGTGCAGCCCTGAGACCTGAAAGGCAAGCCAGCCTCCACTGGGAAACTTCTCTGCCAGCAGCCTGGAGCTGGGACCAGGCTGCATCTGCTGGTGCAGCTCCCAACATGTTCCATACAAACCAAACTAGGTCAGTTCAGACCAACAATTTAAATGGTTTAAAGCTAAAGATTAAGGGAGTGCTTACAGGAACTGTTCCAGTGGCAGATGGATGAGGTCTCTGGCACTATGAGCAAGTGGGGCATTAATCTCTTCCGCCAGCACAGCTGGATCTCTCCTCCTTGCCAGCATTGGTGACACCTTGCACTTCAGGGAACACACCCTGAAATTTTAGCCCAGCAGCTCTCCTATGGAAATATGGATGGTACCAAAGTGCTGCAACAGTGGCTCAGCTGATTTTTGAAAACTAGGCTCAGTGATTTGTACTAATGGAGTGACAATGTGGGGGCAGAAGGAAGCCTCCTACTCATTTATCACAGGCACAGTGGACACTCAGCACCAAAAACTCAGGTCTACAGCAGCTGAGCTGTTTCTCAGCTCTCTCTAACCTGATTATCTGCAGTGCTTCCTGGTATTCCAGATTTTAATTGCAGTTTCTTGACGGGTGGAGTGTACAGGTCTAAATCACCTTTAAAAGTGTAGCAATGCCTAATCCTCAGAATATGAGCTACTCCTTATGAGCTGCTTCTCCATCCCACACACCAACCTCTTCCTGGACAAATTCCTGAACACCTTACTCAACACAGCATTCCATTCACTTCCTGGGGATTTCAGCAGGAGATTTGCCCGAGTAAGCAGTGATGATAGATTGAGTAAAGAGACGAGGACTTGGCCAGCTCAGTGAGAGAGCCCAAGGCAAGTGACAGAAATGCTGGCTGCTAAGCTAATAAATATCTGTTTGTCACTCCAAATATTTTTAGCATCTGCCAATCTGGCAGAGATGATCTTGGAGAAGGATGAGGGCTGCAACCATGTCAAGGAACATGAGATGAGGGAGGCCCCTCTCGCCTGGTCCTGTGCCTCAGTGCATCCCCACTGCTCTCACACAAACCCCCCAAAGGGGCAATAGGCCTTCCTGACTCCACTCCCCCCAGCAGAGAGCCATTCTAGCTGATCAGGAGTCATCTGCCATCCTTCTGCTGAGGAGACACCACCAGCATCCTTCCTGTACACAGCCCTGGGTGTAGGATCTCCTCCATGTGCCCTTTCACAGCTCTTGGGAAACCCAGAAACCCCCACTTAGCTTAAATGCCTATCAACTTTTAATGGGACTTTCCTTGCTTCAGACCCGTCTTAAAAATGCACCCCAAACACTGCAGCAGCATGAGCTGCATTTCCCTGGAGTATCTGCCCCAGAGCACACTGAGGAAGCAGAGAGGAGAGGAGAGGAGCACTCACAGCACTGCCAAGTGCCAGTCTGACCTGAGGCCTTCACAGCAGTTAGAGGTCAACAAGACATCAAAAACTCTTCTTCCCTCTCAAAGGAAGCCACACCTTGGCTAGGGACATGCAGTGATTCAGAGTCACAGCCTGGAAATCTCTGCATATCAACAAGAAAAAAGGGGAGCAACACATATCCCCACTCCCAGCCTCTCCTCGTACACAGCACACGCCGTGACATCGTCATTACCCCGCCCAAAATGGAACCTGGGCACAGCCAGTCCCAGACACAAATTCAAGTCACAAGTGCCAAACTGGTGGGGAGAGAAAGCAGCAAACCCAAAGCCCATTAAGCAGCCATCAGTGTCAATATTGACTCCTCACAAATCAGGGACAAGTGGCCTAATAAAGAGTGTCAGGCTGAGCCTGGTGAGATGGAAGAGGAAGGGAACAGACAGACCTAGGGAAAGGACATGACATTAATCAGCATCACCCCTACAAACCCTTGACACAAACAAGGTAGTAAACTCAGTAGCCACTTAGAAACTAAGCTCCTTTTTTGCTTCAACAGTGCTAGCCCTCAGTTTCCAGCCTGGAGGTTTGGCATCCTTCACAACAGAGCCACGGGGCCCCATAAAACCTTTCCCTTTCAATCCACCTCTCAACACACACCTCTCCCTGGCGTGGCTGAACCACTCCCTCCCCAGCACAGAGCACATCCATCCAAGGTCTGGCCTGCAGGGAATTAAGCACTCCAGCCAGGGGTGAGTGGGCTCCTAGGCAAACAATGTCTGCACAGGAAGACAAACAAATCAAACCATGATTTCACAAGGCAAACTCCTTGGCTGCAAGAGTCACTTCAAATATCCCAGCTTCTCCTTCTCCCTTCCAATCATTTCTGCCCCTGGGGGGTGGTATAGGCCATTTACTTCTCCCTAGCCTGGATGGGAAAACACAGTATTGGACAAACAGGCTCCAGGCTTGGTATTTCCATCAGGGCTGTAGCTGAGTTTTCAGAGCTGTGCCTCACTATAGCACATATTTGCTCCCATTTACCCAGGGAAATTTAAGCTGCCATAGCAGGACAAGGGTGCAGCCATGGTGCACGGGGCCCTGTCCCCACCATAACTGTTATAACCAGTTATCATCACGTCCTTTGCTTAAATTAGGCTGAAATGGAGTCTGTCTCCAGCCTGGAGCCCGTCTGTAAGTGCAAAGGAATCTGGGCATTCTGCAGCACACAGACAGGATCAGGTCTCTGCTGGAGAGCACTTGGCCTGGCTATTTTTATTGTCTCCCTGAATACTTGTCTTCAACCGTTTTGAGTTGCTGAAAGAATAGTAAAGATGAGATTTTTTTAAAAATAACAGACACACTGATAATCCATAGGAACCATGTCCTTTTAACTTTTGGATGTTTCTCAAGTCTCTGCCCTTGTTGCCAGGATGCTGAAGGCACAACATGATGAAATCTAATCAGGGTGAAGTGGGCTGGTTTCATTTCCATCAAATTCCTCTTTCAAAGGCATAAATCTACCCTTCTGATCCCAGCCTCTAGAACTGAGCCAAAACAGCAGTTACTGCTACATCAAAAACCCACCCAATCCCCCTCCCTCACGAACAACTGAAATTCCTCATGCTTCTTTAAACCCAAGGACATTGCCACGAATTCGAGCCCTGGTGCAACTCCAATGTAAAGGATTAGGGAAGTGGCTCTCATCTGAGCAGAGGCAAGCATGCAGCAATGCAGCACATCAAGGGCAGTCAACATTTCACTCTGGTTTAACTTGGGAACAACCTCCTAAAGCACAGTTTCAAACACAAAGCTCTTCTTTTCCACTGACTGGAGCACCCTGAGATACTGAGCAGTGTGGCTGCAGCCTGATCCTGCTGACCATAAGCCATTCTCCACTCCACACCCACTAATGTCCAGCAGCTTGCCAGCGCCAGCCACAGTCACTCTGGGCCTGAACAAATGTTAGCCAAGTGGGAATCACACAGGGCACTATAAAACACCCTGTTTGATGTCATATCCTCCTGGGTTATTTACTTACACTGCTGCTGGGGTGAAGAAGCCCAGGGATGGGATGGACCAGCCCCCACCGTGCTGGCTGCTCTGCAAACACCAAGTGAAGGATGGTTGCTCACCCAGGGAGCTGACCATTAAAGCAGGGTCCAGCCTAACTAAACAAATGCAGGAAGGATGTTTTCCCCATCACTGCTCTTCCCTCTGCAGCCTTCCCAAGTCCATCTGCTCACTGATGCCAGCTGCATCCTCCTGCTTGAGCCCAGCTTTTCTCCCACTGCTGCCAAGAGCTAGGACACTCTACAGAGGGAGAAGGGCTCTACATCACCCTGCTTTTATTCTCATAAAAAAATCTGTTCAGGCCTGCTGAACACAGGGGCATTTGTGGAGGCCCCTGGCTGCTGCAGGACCACAGCTTGCCTGTCTCCCAGAGGCAGGGCTCCCACGTGCCACGGCAGCAGCCCTCTCTGCAGAGCAATGCCAAGTAGGCTACAGCTGGTCTTTTATGTCCTTATTGCCTTTTGAGCAATGTTTTATGGTTAAACTTCTGGCCTGCTGACCTCTGCTAGATAAGCCTCTGTGATTATTAAATGAACTTTCCCTTAAAATTTACAGTAATCCTGATTTCAGTCGAACTGAACTTCCCTCTTCGATTAAAGAACCAGAGGTGCCAAGCACCATTTAATGTGGGCCAACAAGCTCTCAATCCTCTAAATCCCCATATAATGGACATGCAGAGCACCCCTCCCTCTCCCACTTGTAGGCTGGCCTGGACTTCACCTCTCTCAGTCAAAGGAGTTTCAGGGCATTGATTCTTCCCTACTGTTGTTTCTGCTGGTGTGGAGGAAAATCTGGACAAGCACCTTGCAGGAGCAGAGTCAGGCCCCCCTGGCTGAGCAAACACAGGCAGCTGCTGAGCTTCACCCCTCTGCTGACTGGGCTAAAGATGGCTCAGGCTGGGATGAGAAACCAACGTGTTTTAATGGGTGCTGCTGGTGGCACCTAAAGCCAACTAAATTTAAGGCTGGGTTTTTTAGGCAGAACAACATACAGAGATCAGAATTTAAAAAGCATTTTAGCAGGGAATGAGAAAAGCAGACCTTTGGACCTTGTGAGCAGAAGAAGTAGGGGAGAAAGTTGGAGTGAAGGCAAATGAGTTCTGTAGGTCACGTTTCTCCCAAATTTACAAAGAAAAATGCTGGCTAATAGTGTTACATTTGAATATAATTCTCTTCTTATCCATTTTAAGGAGCCTGTGGGTCATTCCAACCAGGTGATAAAACTTCTCAGCTTCTGTCTCGGTATCTCGTTGCAAGGTGCCTGCCAGCAGAACTCCCTGCAGGAACACTACACTGCTTACTAAAACATGTGCCACGGAGAGAGCGCACACGAAACCTCCCGCTGCTCTGAGGGCCGGCAATTCCCTCCAGGGACAGAGCAGTAAAGAGACCCTGAAGCACCGCAGCTCCTGCCCAGCGGATGCTGCAGCTTCGGACGTGTCCGGGCAATCACAGCACAACGACGGCGTTCAATGGCACCTGGAGAACCTCTCCGAGCAATGAGTTTCACATGCGGACAGCGGGGAGCGCGGCACGGCGGGTCTCGTCCTGCACCCCTTCCCTCCCCGGCTGCTTCTTCCCAGCATCCAGAGGCCCCGGAAACACCGAACAAGAAAACAGCAGCTGGAAGGGGAAGGGGCGGCCGCCCTTCTCCGGGACACTCCGCCGGAGCCCGCCGGGCTGCGGGGCCGCCGCCTTTTGTTATCCCGGCCTTTGGAGCAGGAGCGCGCCCGCCCCGCAGCCAGGCAGCCCCATCACGGCGGGTCCCGTCCCCCGCGCCGCCTCCAGCACCGCACTGCCCGCGCATCCCTGCTGCGGGACATCATTCCCCTCTCCGCACATCATTCCCCGCTCCGCACATCATTCCCCGCTCCGCACATCATTCCCAACTCCGCACATCCCCGCTGCCGAAGCGCTCCTCCCGCAGCGCCGCACTCACCGTGCCCCGGGGCTCGCAGTGGCGCCGGGCGAGGGCGCCGGAGCCCGGCGGCGCCTCCGGCCGCCCCCGGCAGGTGCCGCGGCGGGCAGCCCGCCCCCGGCACCGCCCCGCACCGGGGCAGCCCCCCCGGCTCGGCCCCGCAGCCCGGAGCCCCCGGCCAGCTGCCCCACCCCGCCGCATCTCCGTGCCCGCAGCGCCAGCACCAACCCCGCCGGGCGCACATCTCAGCCCCGCAAAAGTCCGGTCGCACCTTCCCACAAAGCAGAGGAAGTTGTGTTACTGCTGCGGTGGCTTTAACAGCGTCTGCTGTCACCTGCTAGGTGCGTTTCATTCTGGGCATTTAACCAGCAAATGAGCTATGTGAAATTTAATTTTAAAACTGTTGTGTCTCACAAAGGAAGATGGGCAGAGCCAAGATAAATAAACCCTTTCCATTTCTTGGAAGAAAACCCTTATTTGTGTCAAACACAAGAAGGTGTTCAAGTTTCAAGTAAGAATTTGTACTTCTAATGCCCTGTTTTGGGCTGGCATGAAACAAGCACGGAGCTCTCCCAGAGCCAAGCTGGTTTGTGCCTTGGGAATTAAAGTCTTCATTTTCCCGTTCCCGTGGTGACAGAGTGTACAGGTGAAATGAAATCCATTTCTGCTTTCCCACCGTGCCCCTTGCCATCCTCCTTCCTGTCCTTCTGATGCCAAACACCTGCCTCTCCCTTGCTGCTCTGTACCCTCCTTTAAGCCTCCTGGTTTTTTTCTCTGGTAGCTGTTTCCTCTCAAGAGGTGGCTCCATGTTCACCCCGTTTTTTTGGATTTGCATGTGGATGTGAATACAGCGCCTGCTCCTGTAACAACCCCTGAACTCAAACTCCTCTGAACACTGCTGGCAGCACCAGAGAGCCATGCAGAACCAAGAGGGCAAGTGGGGAATGTGAAGGAAAGAAAACACCTTTTGAACCCTAAGAGGAGTTGCTGGAAAAATTGCTCTTCACAATGTGAGTATCTGGAATATCCAAAAATAACTTTAAAAAAATCCCTATTTTATATAGAAAGAGACCGGTATTTTATAGAGTGAGGGAAAGGGATGGGACCTTAATCTGAGCAGGAAAGAATCCCACTCCAAACATGCTCTTTACTAGAGGCACTGGCCTTCCTGAAGCCATTTGTTCACCCACTGTTAAGCTATCATAACATGTTACATAGATAATTTTACTTCTGTTTATATGTAACTTTATTCTGACTTAGCTTAAAATGGTTCCTGTTGGTCTCATTTGAACTAAAATCTCTATCAGGTGAAATAATGCTCAGCAAGTGCTACTTTTCATGCTGATGTCTCTCTCCCTACCTGTACACTCATCAGCAGCAGCCTGAAATGTTTAATACTTTGTCAGCTGCAGAAACCACAGTGATAAACCAGAAAAAACACCTGAGGTGAGGTTACAAAGGCAGTGAGCATTACTTCTGAGTCCTAATGATGGAACCCATCATGAGGTGGCACCTCTCAGCAGATTAAGGGCCATTTCCTGCATTTTTTTTCACTTGTGCTTCCTAGGGAGAATATTTGGTGTGTATAAAAGCTGGGGTGCTGTCACACAGCTGTCCTTGAGCTCTCTCAGCTGGATTTCCAGTGGGGACAACAACAGACCCCTCCCATGTACGTGCCTGAGGGGATGCGTCATCAGGATGGGTTAATAATTTCAGCAGTTCTACATCACTGTCTTGTGACACAGAAGGGCAGGTTTGGGAAGCAGGATTAAACAGCCTGGTAATAAGGATGACTCAGGAGGTGCTGCCTTCCTGTCCCCTGTCACGGCAGGAGACCCTTTCTGATCCCAGCTGAGCACACCCATCACCCAGCCCACCAGCCAGAGTGGCCCTGCTGCCAGCAGAGCTCCTCTGTGCAGATGTCACCCATGGCTTTTGCTATCACCTGTCCCAAAGGCATGGTTTCTCCCCTCTCTGCCTGGAAAGCTACATGGAACACTGAATATTCCCACAGCAGCACGTGCACTGTACGTCACCTGCTCAGGATCATTCCACTAGGACCCAGAAGGACCCACGGTAATTTGCTCCATGAAATGACTCCAGATGGTTTTATTGATATTTTAAACACTCTAAGTGTACTTTGCATCTTGGCCAGCTATTTGGCAAGATCCCGAGTGGCAAACAGGGTCACAGGCATTAGCAGGCAATGAAGCAAAGTCCGGCTTTGGGATGTGATCACAAGAACCCATGAGCGCTTGTCCTTCTGCGATAAAAACAACAACAAAAACATTGCCAGCACTAGCACAAACCTGAGGCTCCCCATAACCTTGGATTATTTACTGAAGCATGATTAGGATAGCACAGGGACTCGCCCTGAGGCAGAGGACAGGCAGCTAATCCAAGTGGGAATTTACTGGGAGGGATCACAACAAGCACACAGCGCTGACCAAACCAAGCCTTCCTTCTGCACAACTTCATCCCTGCTGCCCTGGAGCAGCCAGCACAGCACAGGGAGCTCTCATCTCACAGGGGCTCGGTGTCCTGGCTGGAATGCCTCTCTGGCCCTACACAGATAACCATCTCAGTCACACCTTGGCCTTTGTGCAATTCCCTCCTGTTCCTGCTTCAGTGGAAAACTGTTCCCTGCTCAGGTGGAGCAGCCCCAGACGGCAGGTCCTGTATGGGACAGCACAGCTCAGCTCCCACTGAAATACCTCCAGAACTTTTCCCAGCAGGAGCAGCCCCTTCAGGGCTGACTCTGGAAGGAAAAGCCCTTCTGTACATTAAAGAGTGTCTGTAACTAAGCAGGATTTCTCCACAGGGTGACTCTTGTGACACCAGTATCAAGTATCATATCCTGCAGGGGGTAAGAGCCAGGGGGGAGGACTCAGAGGGCTTTTCAAAAATATTTTTTTTGCAGGATTTTGGTTTCTTACTTGGTTTGCTTCCAATGGCAGTTTAATGCTATTTCAGCTCAAGAACAGAGGTCATATAATCTCCCTCAACAATCATGGGTCTTTTGAAGTTTTCCTCTGTCCTGCTGGTGCTCTCATTGCTTTGAGAACTTGGACTTACAGAAAACCTGAAGAAATCAGAGCTGGACCCTGCAATGCCCAGACAGATTCCCCACCTGTGTCCCCAGTTGCAGCAAGCTGCATTGGAAGCAGAGTGAATTATGGCAGAGACAGATATGAGTTGGTGTCTGGAAGATGCAGTGAAGCCCTTGCCCATTTCCCACCTGGACCAAAAGCATGCAGGCAGTTTCACTTCAGCTCCCACGTCACAGCAAACAGGCAGTGTACACACTGCTGCCATCAGCTCCAGAGCCTGCCAGCTGGGCTGGAACAGGGACTGAGAGGCTAAAAACTCTGTGTACACACCACTGTACATTGCCTTTGTTTGGGCATTGCCTTTGTTTGCCTTTGGGAGTAGATGGAGACGCCCTCAGACTATGCACATGCACATCCCATCCCTTCCCAGAGATGACAGGAACATCTCTGCTGTGGGGGACCAAAGGACTCATCCAGGAGTCCTTTCTCTTTTGTTTTTTCTAGTCAGTGTTCCTGTTCTCCACCTGCATGGCTCCCTGGCAGCTGGATGCCCTCTGTGCTCCTTCTCATCCCACACCTCCCTGTTTTCCCAGCCTCTTGCTTCTGGGAACATGAGCTGCTGGACACAGGGCTGGGATATGGCTGCTCTTATCCAAAGGATGAAAAGAGAATGTTAAAGAGCTCCAAAGGAAGCTGTCCTGTGGCTGTTCCTGGTACCCCTGGCTTGCTGGGCACTGCAGATGCCAGGCTGCAGCACAGCAGGGCCCATGCTGCATTTGCTCAGGCAGCTGGTGTGAAATGTGAGGCCTTTGTCACGTCTGCTGGGGGAGGAAGGGAAGGCGTGGGATGGACACAGGAAATTGGGTTTTGAGATAAACCACGGGCTGCATTGGAGAAGGATGATTTCCTTTGAGGAGTGTTTGCAGGGCTGACCTACCCACAGACCATGAAGAGTGAGAGCACAGAGGGGCTGGAGGCAGGGCCATCAATCAGGGGAGAACAGAACTCCCAGGGAGGCTCGGGTTTTCCAAAACGTGCCCAGTCGCCTTTTGGTTTGGAAAACTTGAACCATGAGCTGTTCAGAGCCAGGACTCTGAATCCAAGCCTGTAAAGCTGGGAGAAGTTTAGAGAAACTCCCTGTCTTGGCTCATCCCCAAGTCAAATTAACTTCTGGAAGGTGAGGAGGTGTTCAGATAAATATCAAATCGCTCTCTAGTGGGTCAAGGCCATTTTTTCCAGTGAACAAAAAGGATTTTTATTGGATCTCTCTCACACTGCATATCTCAGACTGAACTTAAGATAGCTGTGAAAAAAAAATCAGAATAAGGAAGTCCAAATCCTGCAGCAATGAATAAAACCCATTATTAAATTTCCTCATGAAGACTTCACCCAAATAAACCCAATGAAAAACCAGTTTAAGATTAAACTGAGTCTGGATGCAAGAGGTTTCAATGGAAGTTCATTGTTATGAGAAAATTCTAAGGGGGATTTGGAAAGAAATCACACATTCCCATGTGTTGACTAAGGGAAGTTAATTCCTAGTGTTTTTATTCAACTATCCTGTCCTCTGCACTGAAACTTTCTACACTGTGCCCCTAAGTTTGCCCTTGGTTTTCGGTACTGCAGTCACTGTGAGCACCCTCACCCTGTGTGGAGATATCCCTAAGAAATACATCATGATGAGGCATGAAGAGGAAATAGCAGAAGGCTTCCTAAACATTCCAAGGAGAGGAAAAGTGCAGAAAAGAGATGTGAATCCACTTTTCCTCCAACATCCTGAGAGGTGAAAGGAAGGCAGAGAGAACAGCACTTTTCTCTGGCTGTGAAAAAACCCCTCCTTCCTCCTGAGCTACTGACAAAAAGATTTAGGGAAAAGAAGAGGGAAAAAGGACATTTGTACAGCGAAGAGAAAAGGGAGAAGGCTTTGAAGACCTAATTAACAGACTGTCCCAAGTCACTTCAGTTCAGCTGCATCACAAAAGTCTGACAGAGATCCATGGGACCACAACAACCTGCCCAAGAGAACAAGACACTGTAAACAAAACCAGTCACTCCAAAAACCCACCCCCTCCAAATCCAGGGGGTTGGGAAGGGGAGGAGGCTGCAGCTGAGGGCTTGTTTTCCTGCTCACTAATAAATTTAGTTTACAGAACCTTTTGTGAGTCCTTTTTAAGGTTGTTTGTTGATTAAAGCGGCAGACAACAAACTTAGCCTTAATTTATGCTTCTTTAAACATTTCAAGCTTGGGGGGGTGCTTTTTATAGGAGTTAATGAGGCAGAATAGGTTCTTTAAGGGGAAGATATTTTCTCACCAAATTAAAAGCTGTATTGAAAATAAAATAATGAGATGAAGGTGGCTTTTCTTTCAGAAGTAAATAAATCTTGGAGAAGGAAACTTCTCACGCACTTGGAACTGTCCTTATCGGAGAGATCTGAGAACAGCAGGTTCACAAGATGTTCCCACTCTCCTTTTTTTTTTAATTTATTTTGCCTTCTTCCTTTCATGTAAACAGTAATAAAGCATTACTTGCTCTCCATGTGCAAACAGTTCCAGCATGTGAGAGGCAAGGAAACACTGGGAGCAGTTATGTGGCACAGCAAAACAGTGAAAGCCCAAGGCAGGGCAGAGAAATGGGCCACACTGGGCCACCTCAGACACCTGGGAAAGTCTTAGAGTAGCTCCCACCAAGATCCCAGGTCAGGCTGAATTTTCCCAATGAAAGCTTGCCTCAAATCTACTGCATTTTGGCAATGTGATGTAGCAGCACAAGGAAAACCCAGCCCCAGGGTGGGCAGCTACAGTGACAGCAGTAATCAGCAGCGGATGTCATTGACTGGGGACAAACAGGCACAACAAGGTCCCGATGTGATAGGAGAGCATCAGCCCTGGCTCCTCTTGGAAAAGGGGAAGAAAGGCTCCCTTTGATGGCAGCTCCAAGCACACTGGAGGAGATAACCCTGTTTGTCTTCGCCGGAAAGGCAGCCCCAACGCCGGCCTGGCAGGGACAAACTGGTCTGTGCAGTCCCTGCACACACAGCTGCACTGGGGGCATTCTGCTTTTCACTGAAGTGTCAGTGTTTTCTCTGCAAAGAAGCCCATCTCTCTGGCTTATTCCTTACCAAAAGGAAGTGGGATGTTTGTGGTGTTGTGCTGAATGATCCCTGCTGTATGGGTAAGAGCAGGGCTGAGCCTGCTCTGGAGTACAAATACAGTGTTTTCCCTTCCATCTTCCCATCCTTTCCCAGCCGTGAGCAGCCTGTAACTTCTCCCAGGATGCTGGGAGCTTTGCAGGAAGGCTGTGCTCACCCTCCTGCTGCTGGCAGGCTCACCAGGGGTAGGGAAATCCAGTGCACCTGTGGGAAGCTGCGGCAAAGCCGGTGCCTTACGCAACCGAGCAACAGTTCACCTCAAATTTCAAAGCAGTTGTAAGACTCAGCACCACGAGGAGGGGATGAATGGGGCTGTTTTCATATCTGCCATGCAAATGTCTGTTAGCACAGCAATGTTATCCCTTGTTATCCGCAAACAGCGGGATTTTATCCGCCGGCCTCCCTCTCTGATCATGGAAAATGTATACACGGGATAGTCAAAGGAACCTGAGCCGCCAGGCAGCCACTCCCCGTGAAACCACATACTGCAGCAATGAGAAAAGGAGCTCAACAGGCACCAAAAAGTCAACACCCAGGGGAATTCCAGCCTTTGGTAACGGCTTGGGAAGATCGGCCCCTGCAAACCCAAATGCTGCGTGGAGCTAACCTGCAAAGCAGCTGTGAGAGAGAGAGAAATCAGCCAGAGAATGACTAAGAGAGTTAAAAAAGAGAAATTATGTGCTCTTCTCTCAGTCCATGACAGCACAGCAACAGCGCCCTGGCTTTAGGTGCAGCCACGGAGAGGCAAGGAAGCACTTCAGAGGGAGCAGGGAAAGCAAGGAATGCATCAACAGCTCTCCACAGAGGAGTCCCCAAAGGCAGGCAAGGAGAAGAGAGCATCTCCAAACAGAGACTTCCAGCTGGACTGAGGTGTCAGTGTCTGAAATATCAAGAAGAAACATTTTCAAGCTGTGAGCCAGCCAACGGCAAGCAATGGGATATGAAGATAAAGCAGAGAGACTCTAAGGGCTAAAATCACATTACTGGATGAAAGCATCTCCAGCATGTTGGAGTCTGGAGGAATAGGAGGCAAAGCTTCTCCATTAACTCCTCTGCTCTGTTGTGCACATATCCACAAAGGGCAGCCTGAAATTCTCCAGTACACTGAGCATCAGCTGGGAATGTTTCATGTGCTCTCCCACTGGAAATGAAATCTAAATAAAGGGAAAATCCCTTTAGGTGCAGTGGACATGATGCCTGCTCCAAAGCTGATGAATGGAATGGAAAACCTTTTGCTGAGCACCTGTAGCTCCCCTCAGTTATGCACCTGGCTGCAGATACAACACCCAAGAGCTCTGCTGGCTGTGGAGCAACAAAATTGGGCCCATGGGCTCAGAGGTCTCCCAGGGACTCCCTGCCAGGTCAAGGGGCTGGACCTTGGAATGGGATTGTAACTACAGCTGGTCAAAAATTTACTGCAGACACTGGTTCTGTTCAATGAAATACCTGCAGGAAACGTCTACTGATTCACTCACATGGTTAAAAATAAACTGAAGTGTTTTCAGGTTTTTTGGAATGGAATGAGAATGCTCCAGATCAGCCTCTCACATGAATGATTTGTTTTGTTTTCTTTTGTTTTGGTTTTTCTCATCACTGAATCCTCTGTTTCAGACTTCAGGTCTTTCATTCACTGTTTTTTTTTTTTACAACCCTCTGGCTGTCAGTTCTTCCCCCACAACCTCTACTAATTTTCTTCTTTTTCTTAGCCCACTTGTCTTCAAGAAAGGATGCAGTTCTAAAATAGAACAGACTTTTATTGTAGCAATTTACATGTTAGACATTATAATGAGTGAATAACCTGAAGCAAATTTGCTCTAACTTTTCCCTGCCTGGGTTGGTTCTGCAGTGCTAACAATTATTCAGAGAATTCAGCATTTTATAATCTCTCAGACACACTCTGGTCCAGCCCTCCACCTTGAGCAAATACATGGTGTGTGTAAAGGACTTTGGGTTCACCTAATAAGCCAAGGGATGTCACTGTTGCTCTACACAAACCAAAATGGGAGAGCAAAGAAAGATGATAAAACCAAAATAAAGTTACAGGAGAGAGTTCTGTGACCTGATCTGTGCTGGTTACACTGGGCAATGCCTTCAGGGGCTTAAGTGCATGTCCAAGGTGTCCCACTGTAACACAGAGATAAGGTCAGGCTAACAGCTGGCTGTAGAAAAGGAAGGCTTCAGGAAGGTTCCTGCTGTTTAACCCCTTCAGCTGCAGCCTCCCCTGAAAGCTCAGCAGCAAGAGGCATTCGTTGAGTTTCCTGGGAAGGAGCCACCCTTGAGCTGCAGGATGCTCCAGGCTGGGACAAAGTAGGTCACCAAGAGGCTCCTCAGCCACGGCCAGAGCTGCAGCTGCCACATTTCTAGGTCAGTGCTCACTGCTGCTTTAATGGGCTGATAAAGGTTTAAGAAACAAGTGGAGGTTTTGGTTGCACCCTGTGTGCCAGGCAGCAGCTCAGCATCTGATGAGAGCTGCTGCCACTTGAGAATCGATGTTGCAGTGAAGGGTGGGTAACACTGAGTTACTGACACAGCTCAGGGAAACCAGGAGAGAAAGGCAGGGTCACCAGAGCACAGAAAATAGAGCCCAAAAGTAGAGATAAAAGTTGTAAATGCTGTGAGGGAAAATGAAGAAAAATGCTTCAAAAGCAGGAGGAGAGTAAAATTTCTGATCCTGGTCTACTTCTGTCAAACTGCCCTCAGTCAGAACTGTCCCTCCTGCACATGGACTGTGCCTCTGTGACAAGAATTTGTTTCCTGAAAGGAGGAGTATTATTTGATCAATTGGGAAAAAAATACTTGAGGTTGGTCTAAATTTAATATATTTGGATCTAAAATACACTTGGGATAAGTGTAGTTATTCACAAGTGGTGATAATAATAATAATAATAATAATAATAATAATAATAATAATAATTCCATTTCTTGCACATGCTATTTAACAAGTAGGAACTATGGCAACCAATAAAGGCAGAAAAGGAACCTCAAATGCCAATGATTTAGCACTGGGAGCTGCACAGAACCACACCACTCCCACCAAGCCAGGAACTCAGTCTGAGACATTGTCCAGATGCCAATGAAAGAAATTAATTTGTCATCCTTTGAGATCCCTTAGGAAGATCTCTGAGCCCTGTCTCAGAACAGGCTGAGCCCGTTCAAGTCTCTCCCAAGGCCCAGAAGCCTGTGAGTTGCCTAATTGCAGCACCCAGGAAGGAGCCTGTGGTAAAGCCTGTGTCAGGCACAGCTGTAGTTACTGTTTGTGCCTGCTCCAAGGACATGGGCTGTTCCACACAGCCACGACTCTGTCTGCTCTGCCTTGTCATTAGTCCTCAAAGAGACACCTCACCAACGCCTTCCTGCACTGACAGCTGCACCCACCACAGGTGTAAAGGCACACTTACACTAACTTGGATTTTTTTAACTCTCAAAACCTGCAGACTGAATGTTTAGGTGCCTGGATTCCCTTTTTCAGCTGGATAAAGTTTTGCTTCCCCTGTAGGAATAAAGTCACTATCTGCAAGTCAGCTGGTCCCTTACATGCAGCAGTCCCATCCACGTTTTCCAGCAGCTCTGCAATGGCACTTTTGGAACTGGCCATTTCCCACCCACATGCAGCCTCGTGGTGAGACAGCTGTGGAGAGGGAAAAGCCCAGGCAGCCACTCCACACCACACCTCTGATGCTGTGATATCGTGATGTTGTTCACCCTGTGCTGACGTCAATGAAACCCTTGCTAGCTCCCATCACTAAAACAAATTCTGCTTTATTTACTTTGGAAGAGGCCAAGCCGAGGAATTTGCACTTAACGCTTATCGAGTGAACAGCAAGAGAGAAACACTTGACTCTCCAAGTGACAGAGAATGACATAACCTAGAGCTGGGTAAAACAGGTAACTACTAAAATCTTGGACATCTAAATAAAAATGCCTCCATATAAGTATGTCTAAACTAGAGCTCACGATAATTTCCTTGGGATTGTCAGGAATAGCACGCACTTTTGAAAAGCCAAGTCAGGTATATCTAAATTCTCAGGTATTTGGTCTGCAAGGAAAGTAATCACTTGAACAGTGAGGCTTTCAGGCATTGCACAGTAATTCAAGACTACGTGACAACAGAGCTCTAAGAGGCATCATTTAATGGCTGAAAACAAGCCCGTGCCCTCAATCTGCTCTAAAAGGAGAGGCCACCCTGCCAAACCCCAGAGCAATTTCACTAAGTATGGTGCCACTGGTAGGCATGGTGCCCTGGCAGAAAAGGAAGGTGTCCTGTAATTTCACAAGGTCAAGATTAAATTATAAGATACTCTGTTGCTATAAAACAAGGATGCTCCACACCTGCTGTCATTAGACCCTAAATCCTGTTTGGTGAAAATCCTCAGTGCCACCCAGTTAATTATGCACCCATGCAAAGGCAAAGAAGCTGTTTTCTAGAAGTGGATGAAAAGGATTGTAAACTCAGTGTCAGGTCTGGATAACAGATCTCTCTGCAGACTTTTGTACTTCACCTAACTCCTGGATGTCACCCCCAGCCCTGGACAAACACAGCAGCAGAAAAGGAGCAAATACCACGCCCTTGGTAGGGAGGGTGGCCAAGCACACAAACTGAGCAAAGGCAGGACTTATCTCAGTGACACAATGCCACCTCTGGTTAACCTCCCAGGTGACAGGACACTGTTCTGATCAGCCTGTCATCATCTAAACATCAGAAAGAGAGACTCTCACAATATGGAGCCCATACAGAGCAAAGCAGCCACCGAAGCAGCCTGCTGTCAGCAGCACGCCCAGGCTGGCACTGCCCCACAGCTAAATGCCATCTCCTGTGCCCAGCTGGTTGAGCCAGCACAACAGATCCAGCTGTGCTCACCATACAAGTCCATGTCTAACAGAACAAGCAAACGACACGAGAGAGAACGAGAGGTGACAGCGAAGTGCAGTGTCCCAGCTCACCGAGTCTCCAAGCGCCCATCCCTCACCGAAGCAGGCAGACAGAACAAGCAGCAGTGAATTGCTCTCCACCGTCACCAAGCTCTCCCGAGAGGTGAGGAAGCCCGGGTGGGCCGGGTACACACCGCCGGGACGCTCCCCAGAAGGCCAGGATGCTCCTCAGGGCGTGCAGGTGGGGCTGCATGGGGAGAGCTGCATGGGCAGAGCTGCCCGAGCCCCCTCCCAGGCTGCAGCAGCAGCGCTCAGCCCCAGCCGGCCAGGAGAGCAGCGCAAGGGGAGCCAGGCCGGGGGCAGTGAGGGGAGCAGCCAGCACCGCTCACCCTTTTAATAGGCACGCAGGGTAATGACAGAGCTCAGCTCTGACACAGCCAGCCAGCCACGGCTCTGCACTAATTGCCTTGCTGCAGGCAGAGCCAGGTGACTAAACCGGGGCAGGAACAGCAGAAGGGATGCAGGAGGGACATGGTGCCTTGACTCTGAAGCTAAGGCAGGACCTGCGTTTCAGTGATCCTGAGTTGTCCAAGCTCAAGCACACCAGTGCTGCCTCAAAGGCTTGCACAAAGGAGTGATGACTTAGCCCAGCCTCCTCCAGCACTTTTTCCAGAGCCTGTAAAAGCTCCGATTCCAGTGTCACAGTGGAGCCACAGCTCCTTGGGAAATGGTAATAAAAAGAAGCCAAGGCAATGCCAGCGGTTCTCCCTTCATTCCTGGTTTAGATCAGCTCCCTGTGTGATCTCCAACACCCATGAAGAGAGCTCAGAAACAAATTTTATTGCCAGTTTCACAACCACACCTAGGGATGCTCTCAGCCCAGCCCTCACATCAGGACCGTGGCTGGCTAACAGCCTGATCTCTCCTGGCTCAGACACTGCCTTTTCAGACACTGCCTCTTCAGACACTGTCTCTTCAGACACTGCCTCTCCTCCTCCAGCAATGAGAACCCGGCCTGGGAAAGTCCTGTGCTTCCTGCTATGGGGTGATACTGCACGGCTGACTGGGGAAAGCTGCTGTCACACGCATCCCTCTCCTCCTCCTCCTTTGCTGCTGCTTCTCCTCTGCCCCAGGGGGAAAGGGATGAAAAAGGAGCAGTAGGATGAAATTAATAAGGAAACACCAGAAGAAATGAGAGAAACCACAAAGAAGCACAGAGAAAGGCAGGCAAGAGAATCCTTAGAGAAAAGGTCACCTAACAGAATCACACAGGATAACCTTTTTGTGCATATTTGGTGCCATCCTATCAAATTAGCACTAATTGTCTCATAGAGGGTACATGAAGACAGTTAGCAGCCCCCACTGCCTTCAAAGAGTCCATCTATTCACAGAGTTTTGGAAGATAAGCATCCCTTTTGAAGAACAGCTTGAGTCAGGGTTGGGATGGCAAACAGGGTGAAGCAAAACGAGAGCACATGACAGGCTCAGCACCACTGCCCTGGTACAGTGTATGTTTGCTAAATTTACGGTTCTTTTCCCATCCCCATGCAAGGAGGCTGTGTCTGCTCCCTGTATCAGTAACAGGAGATCAGGGCACCTTCTGCTTCGTTAACCATGTGCTGAAATCCAGCAGGCTTTCTTCACAGGGTACACATGCAGCAGGGCAGTGCTCCCTCTTTGATCTTCAGCCTGTTCCCTCCAGGATCACTTCGGATGTCGAACTCCTCCGCATGTCCCAGAGAACGTGTCATAAACAGGAGGACCAGAAACGAGCAAAGTACAAATAACCCCACTCCCAAAGCAATATATTCACTGCACATCTCTGATTACAGCCAGCCAGGATCTGTAAGCCTTGTGCTGGAGACAGGAACGTTTTCAATTACACAGGGTGCCTAGACTGCCAGGTAGCCAGCTGCTCTCTCAAATTAGCCTGGCATGGCTTTTCCCTCCTCTCCGGATACATCTCTGCAGCTGCTCATGCTGAAAGCAGCTACAGCCTGGATTCAAGAGCCCCATAGATGCCACCAGGACCTTGCTAACACTTCTCAAGATGCTTTGCTGGATGGGCTCTCCATATTATCTCCTTATAATACAACTTCTCACTCAGCAAACCTGTGTGCAAAGTAGTTTACTCAGATGAAAAAACGTATTTTCCCTTCCTTTCATGTTGTGAAAGGGCACAAAGGTTCCCATCTAACATTCCACCTCCTTCCACCGGCAGCACAATTCCCATTCTTTGAAGGCAATATGACTTCTGAAAAGAGGGCATGAAGGCAACCTGGCATTCATCACTTCCAAGACACAACACAAGGAAGCACTTGTGCTTAGGTTAGCCTCAAGAGCATGCCCAGGGGCCTGGCTTAAAGCAGGCCTGGGATTCCTTATGCAAGTATTCACCCATAACTGGTGCTGAATTAAAACCCTGTCTGTTAATTTGGCACAGTATTAGCTATGACCTTCCTGTTTCCTCATGGCAGGGATGCTGCAGAATGACCCTCAGCCATGCTGGCAGGAGGTGCCAGTGTGCTGGGAAGGGTCAGGAAAGGCCAAGTGTGTATGATGGGGGTCTGACTGCTACCTGATCCTGTTCCTATGCTTTCATGCTTCTAAGAGGAAATGAAATTTCAAGCTTATAAGTAAATGCTTTGTTTTGAGCAGAAAATGATGATTATTTTCATGAGGAAAGCCTGTGCCATCCAACCTTTGCCATGGATCTGGGAATTGACACCACAGTGTCCTGTGCAGGCAGCTCAGTTCCAGGCTTGGTCAAGTAATGCCCCTCAGGATGGAAATGGTGTTGGGCTTTTTTATTAAAGCTTGGACATGTGACTGAATATTTCCAAAGTTCAGACCTGAAGCTTTTTAATTTCTGCCAGAAGTGATGCTGGGCTGGGAGCAGAGATGCAGCATGTCATCACCATGAGAAATGTAGTGAAAACTAAATAAATTGACTGAGAGTATCTGGAGTGGCCTAGGTCTGTCTTTGCAAAGGCCAGACACTCAAGGTTTTATTATGCCCTGTATGAACTGTATCAAGGGAAGCACAATAATTTCCCATGTACTCCAGAGTAAATGAGAACAGAATCAGACTCCACAGTAATTGAGAACTGGTAGTGAACTTGCTCTGTAAGTCTCTCTAAGCCCCAAGCCACCCATCATGCAGACAGTATTAATTTTAAGGGGATAAATAATGCAGAGCAAAGAAAAAAAAAATCCCACAGTCAACCCACAACATTCCAGAGCTATTTACTGTGTGGGTTTTTTTGTCGTTTTATAGTTTTTTTAACAGTTTTAAACACTGTCCTCTTGATTCATGAGTTTGGTCTCCAGTGAATAACAGGAGGTTTTTACAAGACCAGCAAACACTCTGCTATTATATTTTTTTAACCCCAGCTGTAGCAGTGGTGATCTGTGACAGTTTGATAGCTGCTGTATATACAGAGCTGGGGCTGGGTTTTTTTTTCCTTTCCCCCTTTTTTTTTCCCCTTTTGGTGAGAGCTGGGGCCAAGCCGTGGCAGACAATCTTGTAACGCGCCGATTTGTTCTGCTGGCATCTCTCACCCTCAGCTTGTCACATGTACTTTTCAGCATGCACTAAAAAACTAATCAAAACAATCCTGCAGCGTGAAGGGCGCAGGCAGCGACTTTCTGACACTTGTCAGGAATTGCCATCACTGGGAATTCTCATGCCCCACCACCCACCCTGACTAACCTTCATAACAAAACAGGGCTCAATGCCTTCAGAAATGATTCAGGTCAGAGCAAATGTTGCTCGTGTTTTATCACCCGGGAAACTCAGAAACTTTCCAAGAATGAAGTTATGGGAGCGGGGCAGCCCAGGGAGCTCTGAGGGACTGTCTCCCTAGACAAGGAGGCCTCAGTGTCAGAGCAGCACGTCCAAGGGCAGGGAGAGCGGGGAGCAAAGCGCCCTGAGAACCTGCAGGACACTGCTTACAAACAGGTGGCTGAATGCTAAAGAAAGACACACAGAGAGAACAAGCAGCAAGACACAGGCATGAATGGAATATATTTTACAGCCTGGCATGAGGAATTTAAGGAATTAAGACAGTTCTTTTTTGTTTCCCAGCTTAGCAGAAATATTCAGGCTCTAATTATCATTCGTCTTGCTGATGGAACATAAATCCCCAAGAATCCCCTTCTGGGGCACTCGGCAGTCTTTGACTTACCTGACACCCAGAAAGAATTTGATTTTGAGCCTGACATCGCTGTCAGCAAAGAAGAGAAACCGGTGTTAAGAGGTTTTAGCCTCCTTTGTTGATCTTGGCTTTACACAGTTTGAGGACTTCAGGCAGATTGGCATTAAACAAAAAAGTCCAATGTGCTTTTGCCCTAAATTCCAGGGTGCTACTCTGTGACAGGACTGCTGGCAGTGACCCCTCTCCCTTCCTCCAGCACAGGGCCTCTGGCCCCTCTATCCAAGGGCTTGATCCTGCAAGGCTGCTCCTGCTGTCCCCAAACCAGCACCAGGGTAATCCAGAGCATTTCTCAGTGCAACTACTCACACTCTTAAAGCTGATCATGACCTGAAAAGCTCTGCTGGATCAGAATATTTGGCACTGAGTAGTTCAGGAACCATTTCTTTTGGTGAATCGTATTCTATCAGTCCTTTTGCTCGAGCAGCCCAGCAAACACCCCCAGTAAGAGACAAATGCAGTGAAACCATGAGGGCAGCAATCCAGAGCTAGACTGAAGTGTAAATCAGCAATTTTTGTCTTGCCTTTGGTTACATTAATACTTGTGAGTAAAGGAAACCTCGTGACCTCCAGGCCTGGAGCAGCTCACTGAACTGCTGGGGACTCACTTCAGGATGTTGCGGGTCTGAGCCCAAGGTGAGCACTGAATCTCCAAAACCCTGTAGCTCAAGTTTCAAGGAAAATCTCCCTCTAATTCACCTTTGTTTCTGTTAGAGCCCAAAAGGGTTTAAAGACAATGTCAGGTGAAAGATCTGCAGGGAGTTAAAGCCCCATTGACAGCCTGACTTTAATCCCCAGTGGTGCAGGATGTGTTTGGGTCCTTGGAGCTCTGGATATTCCAGCCATATCCCAGGAACTGTATTCTGCCCCATTTCCACTGGGGTCACAGGAATGTGACAGAGAATAATTCTATCAGCTAGAGAGAAACCTTTTCTTTACATCTCTAAGGCCTGATGGAGTTTAAGCAAAGGATTTAGAGCAGCTCACTCTGATGTTCCTGTGCCCTCTGGCACTGCACATTGAACGCAGGAGCAGGTTTTATAGCATAAACAAAGCAGGTTGCTGAACAATTGAGCTGACAAACTGGTTGGAAAGGTTGTGCTTTCAATCTGGCAAAGAGGCAAGCTGGTCCCTTGACCTCAGGAACAAATCCTGCCCCTTCTTTTAGGGAACAGATGTCCCCACCACCCTCCTGGCCTGTGCCTGTGTCAGGTGATAAAGGCAGGTGATCAGCACTGTTACAGATCAGGAATCCTGCTTGGGCTAACTTTAAAACATACAGGCTAGCAGTCAAGGCAAGGCATTTTGTTGGCTTTTTTTTAATGCTGGGGTGGGGACAGTTCCCAAGGATCCTCTTTCCAGTCTCTACCTCATTCTCCTCTCTTACTCTAGAAGAAGGAACTACCAAAATGTTGGCTATCTCCCTAAAGGAGAAGAGCCAGAGGCAGAGCTCAGGAACTGGGAAGAGCAGCACAACTGTGCGTCATCACAGTGAAATCTTCCTAAAGACAACCAGTATATTCCTTTCCTGGAAAACTGGTATAAACTTTACTCATTCCTGGGATTGCCAGCAAGCAATCCCAGCAGCAGCTATTACACTGCAATCTTCATTTCCCTGCAGGGAAGCTGGAATGGCAGTGACACTGAAAAATAAAAATCTTCTCAACGAGCAAATTTGATCGGTAGTGAATCCAGCTTGGAACGCTAACCCCTAAGAGCAAAGGTTGGTAAACCTGAAATGTGACAGCATGAACTCCAAGCTGGCAGATTTAAACCAGAGTAATTTTCATTAAAAAGATAAGATCCTTCAAAATTCTTAGGCAGCTTATGGTAACTAGGAACCCTTATTCACTCTTTAAAAAAGCCATTTGTTACAAAATCTCATTCACCCCCCCACACAGAGGGGAGAGTCAGATGAAAGATGTCTGCCTGTTAAGCTCTGTGACATAAAGGATGTTAATGACTTTGAAATTAAAGCAGGATCCTCTTGCAAACACCTTAACTATGAAAAAAACACGTTCAGTTCTCAGGCCTTTTCTTTAGGCAGAGGTGAAGCACAGCCTGGGTGCCACCCTGGAGGTGAGGGGCAGAGCTGGGAGTGCAATGGGATCTCCCATGTCTGGACTGCTGCAGAGGAAGGCTGCAAGGGTCAGTGACAGCACCTGGAACCAGGACAGACCAGGAGCTACTGCTGCTTGCCACCCACCAGCACACAGTTTTCAGAACTGGCCTCACACACAGTGTCACTAATAAAATAAATGTGCACAGGCAATGCACTCTGTCAGCAGCAAGCAGTGACTTGCTGAATCAGCCCTGAAGATTCCCGTAATGCCCTCCAGGCTGATGCCGACTGCCTGATGCCAGACTGGAGATTCCTGCTGCCTCAGGCCCTGCCTCGGATTTTGCTCTGCTTTTATGGCAGCAATCCCTGCTGGCTCTTAACCCACCTATTTGTATGAGATACAACCATGGAGATAGCAATGAGCAATCATTCTAAGCCAGAGTCCTGATCCCTGCATCCTGCACACCTCTCTGCAGGGCACTGCTCGCTTACTCACAAAATGTTTGGTCTTAATCCCCTCACGCCAGCAGTGATCAAAGCACCCACTGGACAGGAACCAGCTTAGGACATTGCAAAGGAGTTGCTCCAGCCTGCCACCTGCTAAAACTGAAATTTGGGATTGGTCATTAGTGCCAAGTACAGCTGACACTGCTGGACCAGTGTCCATTATCTGAGTGCCCATCCCTCAGAGGCTCTGACAAAACTGGGACAAGGCACAAAGCCCCTTTCACCCCAGAGCACATTGTAGGTCACAAGGTCGTAAGACACAGCTCAAATTAACATTTTGTCTGCTGCAGAAAGGTTCAGGGCCCTGGAAAAGAGTGCTCTGCCCATGTCCCAGATGAGTGCTGGGAAGAATAAACAGGAGCTCAGGCCTGCAAGCTTTACCCACACGAGCAATCCTACTGTGTGACCAGTCCCACCGCAGCCACGAGGGAGGGGCTGCCCATGCAGTCCTGCAGGAGGAGGAGAGGAGCCCTTAGCCATGGAAACTGTGCTGACACATGCATGGGGGCATTTTATCTGCCACTTCTCCTGTTGGGACTTTGCCACATTCCCCAGTCCATCCCTTTGTTTTTTCTCTAGTGCTTGATCTTGTCAGTGAGGCAAAAGCCCTTGGAAAGGTTTCCTGATGGCCCACACATGTCACAGGCTGGATGTGCTGTGAAGCAGGAGATGAATACTCAGGGTCTGTGAGCAGAGCCCCATCTTCCCAGCCTTGGATGGGAGGGAAAATGATGAAGAATCTGTTCCTCTTTTTGTTACCAAAGGCTCATTCTTGGGTGACTGCAGCTGAAGAAAGCGATATTTTCTTTTCTAAGAAGCAGTTCTCACCATCTACTTAGCAGGAAAATCTGGGCTGCGGTGACAGCAACCAAAAGTACAAAGACATTCCTCTGAAAATTAGAGAGAAAGACCTTATATTTTTCTTTTAATTGCCTTTTCATACCTTCAGCGGTGCAGTGTATTTTACAAAGTGCCCTGCACATGGCAATTAAGCCTCACAACATCCTTGCTTTAGGAAGGGCTGTCACACGTACTGCCTGGACAGAGAAATGGAAATGCACTGCAGTAAACATCTTGCCTCTCATGCCACAGTGACTATGTGGCACAGGCAGAAATGAAACCCAGGCATCCTGGCCCTCTAATAGTTGCACACCTACTAATCAGGATTTACACATGTAACTACAGGCCTTGAGTTTAATGCTGTCCATGAGGAAAGAAGTATACTGCTGATTTTTTAACAGCAGATATTAATTATCCTTTCCTTAATCTTATGGGGATTAAACAGTGAGGAAGAATACTAGCTGCCTTACCCCCAAATTTAAATGTTGAGTGCTGACAGTTTGTGTTTTTCTTTGCCCCTAAACATTCCCCTGAAGGGTTGTTGTGTCTGTGCAGAGCACGAGGTACTCCCACACTAACACTGTATACAAGGCTTATTGAAGGGCTCCATTCAGACACACCAAAATGCCTCTTGTCCCCCATGGTGCAGAACTGGACTGTGAAAAGATGACAGCTTGGCTCTGGATAGATGGATCAGGATAGATGCTTCCCCTCAGCCACTCACTCAGGTTAGGCTTAACCTTCACACCCTGCCATAAAAGGCACCAGAGACCTTCTTAAAACAATCCAGGGAATTCCACCCTTTCTACACAGACACATGTCAGCTTGTGCTCATGTCTAATAAACACCCAGGGCTGAAATCACTGGGATTTGTTTCTGGAGGGGTAAGGTCACTCACTGCCTTGATCCCAGGCCTGGAGCAACACCAGTTGCTCATGTCCTTAATGACATCATGAAGCTCGTGCCTTTAAAAGACTTCTTAAGAGCAGCAGGAAAAAGAAATGCCTGAGAGCTTCCAAAAACTCATGTCTGAAGGTTTAATAGGTTGATTTATGGGTCTGGGTCTCTCCCACTGCGGCTCTAAGTAAATGTTCAGTTAGGATTTTGTGAAGGGCTGGTGATCATTTCCTGCTTTGTCAGCTTTACTGAACGGAGCCGCCGCTGTTCCCCTTGCAGAAACAAGGCCTCCCTGATAAGAATAACTTGGAAAACAAGAGCAGTTCAAATTCCAATAGCACTAATTCATCACTAAGCCCAAACTCCTTTCCATGACATCATTTTAAAAAGTCTATGCCAGACAAGGAAGACAGAGCTAAAAAACCCAGAATAAAAGTGTTTGGATCCTGAACAGAACACAAATGTGCTATATGCACACGTGGTCAGGGAAAAGGTCACTTTTTACCTGGCAATGTCCAAGAAGAACGAGGCAGGGGGGTTTCTCAGGTGATGAACATAAGGCCCTTCTGAGGATTTAGCACATGGAAGCAGCAAAATGCCTTGTGCTCTCTATGAGTTCACAGGTCTATTATCACAGTGTGGTTACGTGAGACCTGTGAATAAAATTTTTCCTGCTCTCAGCTGGGCACAATGTATGGGAGGCACATCCCAGGATGGGGCATTCATAGTAAACCAAAGGACACCTGGTTAAAGGGAGGGCTGAGAAGTGTTCACAGACGAGTCTGTGTCGATTTTGCTGAAAATCTTGCACAAAAGCTGTTTTTTGAAATGTCACAGGGAATCTCAAGCGTCCTGGAATTTACCAGCATCATCCAAGAGGCACTTAGATGTGTAAATAAAGTAGCTGTGCACTTAGTCCTGGCTCCCAGCATGTAACCCCTGAGTAGGAACAAATGTTGTCAGCTCTGATAAGGACATGGGCTGGTTACACAAAGGTGAGTGGCCCCACAGACGCATGCAATGAACCACATGAACTTTACGTGGTTTAAGGGCACCACTCAGTTATACTCATGTATAATCCAAGCCTAAAGCAATCCAAATCTACCACAGTCCAAGGAGTTTTGGTTTGGACACACTGGGCACACGCATGGGTCTTTGGAGGATACCTCATGTTGACTTTTAAGGATTCCTGCTTGGAATGTGTCATGTTTAGTGCTCATTGTGCTGAGATGGGCAGGCCAATGTGTGGCCTCTAAAACCCAGCCATGAAATGAAGCAAGTGCTCCTCTATGAATGCCTGAAGAAGCTGCATATCCCAAGAAATTCAGGAAAACCATGGCTAAAGTGATGCCAACAAAGCATTTGAAATATAAAAAGACTACAGGTAAAAGAGGTGTGAGAAAGGCATGGGAAAAGGTACAGAAAGAGCGGGTGAGCTGTTGCTAACCTTTCCAAAGATAAATCCTTCTAACTATTAATTAATAAAAAAAACCCACATCTTTTTCTCTGATGCCCAAATACTCAAGAACAAAAAATGGCACTTGGGATTTCCTGGCTGCACCTGAAAGGCCTCATCACACAACTCTCCTTGAGGTGCTCCAGGGGAACTGGAAAAGCAGCAAAGAAATGGCAACATGAAATCAAAAGCTGAGAATTATTCACACTAAATTGTCTCCCCTCAGTTGTCACTCCCAACCTCCTGCTCCAGCAAAGCCGAGTCAAAAACTGCCCTGGAAACAAACCCCTCCCTTTGTTCTCTAAAGACTAGAAGTCTTTTTATATTTAAATGAAAATCTGTCAAACTAATTATGTGAATATGTAATGGTCTCATTTTGTACTCATTAGAGAACATGGTAATGGCCATAAATTCCTCTGACGAGGGTGTATGTGTGAACATGAATGTCTGCTAACGTCTCATAACCTTCAGGCTGGACCACGGCTTTTGTCTCCGGGTTAGACCTCGTGAGCCAAACAAAAGCCTCAGTATTGCTTAAATGAGATGCAAAGTGCTGTGTTACAGCAATATGATAAGCATGATTCTTGTGCATACAAACAGCCCGGGATGGTTCCCACCGTGACACAGACGCGGCCCCCGTGTCGCTCGGTGACGTCGGGCATTGTCCTGGGCCATGTACGATTTTCTGCTTCAGGATAAATAGGCACTACAGCTGTTGCTGTGGATTGCTCTCAATGTCCTGTCAGGAGAACCTCAATGGGATGTGGCATTCCTGGCATTTTTGGAGCTTTTGATACCCGTAGATAAGGAGAAGAAATAAATATGGACAAGCAGCACTGAAATAAATGTGTATGTATTATATCTCATTTATAATTCACATTCTTCTTTCACTCATTTCTGCTTATCCTCACATATTGATGATGGATAACTTTTGAAATAAAACTGGGTTGGCATTAAAATGGATCCCAGTCTGAATTAAACAGATGCAAGGAAAAAAATGAGCATTAAAGACCATCCAATGCAACACATTGAGGCTGAGGCAGAAAATACTGAAGAACACTGACAGTTCTGGAGATATGCTGCAGTGTAGGAACAGCAGCAACATTTTATAGGGAGAAGTGGGCTCCTGGGCAGGATGAGCCAGAATACACAGACTGACTCAAGCCTGCATTCCTGGTTTTGTTTTGAAATGGTTTTTCTGAATGGTACAAAGAACAAAACTCGTGAAGAGAGAGAACGAGATTGAACCTTAACAGCCCTCAGTCATCAGCAGCCTTCCTTGGCTGATCCCACTGTCCCAAACCAAAACAACCCAACTTGGCTTCTTTCCTTTCCAGCTGGGGGATTGTGGGAGCACCTGTGCCTAGACAAGGATCTTATTCCACATCACACCAGCTTTCAAGCAGAGAATACAGCAAAAGATACAACCTGATGCTGAGGTACCGTTAAATTCAGCCAGTTTGTGACTGCTCAGTGCTGCTCAGAACATCCCTCCACAGCTGGCTCCTGCTCTTGGCTTTTTACAGCCAAAACTCAACTCCCTTGTGCCTGTAGTTCAGGCTGGCAGCTCACAGTGCCCTGTCCCCAGCAGCTGTGCAAGAGTTCCTGGGGAGGGAGAAGGGGCTAAAGAGGAAGGGAGCATTGAAGAACCTGTAAGAATACCCATACTGGCTCAGTGAAGAACTAAACATGACTCAAGACACCAAGATTTTAATTGCTTGGTTTTAATTGCAGTTTTCCCCACCCCACTCCCTATGGTTTTCTGGGGGTCATTTACTGGGAAGGATGGCTGCAAAGAGCAAGGCTATGACTGAGTAAGCTCGTGATTAAAGCCCAAATCTCTGGTTGCAGCAGCACTGCCGTTTTCCCTGAATGAGATCAAAAGTAAGAGATAAAACATATGAGGAGGTGAAAGGCTAATGGCTCCTGAAAATAGTTTGGTGGTGATAGGACTGAGATTATTTCTTCGAACAACATTTCTCTCATTAAAAGCAGGTAGGTATCAGATTTTAATGACTTGTTTTTTCCCATCTGGGTAGGGCCAGAAAGACTTTACTCCCCTGTTCTCCACAGCCGTCTTTCAGAAGAAATGCTTTACCTGCCTTCTTATCACGGTTAAATGATACCCGTGCTTGAAAGCAGGATTTCTATCCTTCCCTACAACCTCAGGCAAATATACCTGGTTCTCAGAGAGCTGACAGGAAGGCAAATCCCCTACTGCAAACTGACAGCTGTCAAGTGATAATAAATACCTGTAATAGGGAGAGTTTTATCCCTCCTCCCTGTACATATCAGCTTTCACTGAAATTATACCCTGCTCCCTGTGATCACTGTAGCTGTGTGCCCAGCTTCAAACACAGCCCTGAGCACTGGGGGAAAAGCTACTGGGTTTCCTCCCTTTCCTCTTCATGACATCTCTTTGCAAAGGGCACGAAACTGCCAGTTCCATGATTCCCTCTTGTCCATGGGGAATTCTCTGCAGATTTTGGGATTTATTGCATTCTGTTATGCATAGAAACAAAATACCGAAAGAATACTAAAGAAACCAATACACTGTTTGGGAAAGTTAAATACTCTTAATTTCTGAATGTCTCACATCAAACCTCTTGTTACAAGTTCTCATCTTAAGGGAACTAGAACACTTAAAAACCATCTGCTTTGCTGAGTCACAGCGAGAGGTTGAGCAATGTGCAGGAATGAGGCCTCAGTTGCTTGACAGCAGGAAAAAAAGGTTAAAGTGTGGGGAGAAAAGAAATCTGCATTTCAGAAGGGAATTTCCAGAGGAAAGGAAGGAGTAAAACCATTCAGACAGACTGACAGACAGTCTGTTCCTGCCCCTGCTGACAGAATAAAGGCTCTTTCAGCACTAACCCTTCCCCACGGCACACCACCTCACTCTGGTGAACAGGAGACAGAGTTCTTATGTGCAAAATCTTCCCTGGAATAGAAGTTGGCATCTCTCAGTACCACCAGTGATGCTGAGCTACCTGTAACCTCAGAGAATCCAGCCCCACCACTTCATGATGCAGCAAAACCCCCCAGTCACAACAGAAGAGCTCCGGGGCCAGAAGATGATGATGGGCACAGCGAATCAGCACACTGGGATTCTTTACATCGGTTATAATCTTGGTATTTGTAATAATAAGGCAGAAGTGATCTCTGTTTCATTGAGGACAGTCGAGTGGTTGCACATCCACTGGAGACTTTACTGACCTCATGGCAAATACAGCTTCACAGTTGAATTGAATAGAACGCGATTCTGGCAATTAACAATAAATTACACACATGGGCTCATGTCCCAGCGCAGAAGGGAAAACGCCTCACCAAACCAACCCACCCCAAAGAGCTCTGAAAGGCCCTTTCTCCTTCAGCACGGAATCACTGCACAGAGCATCGCTCCGGAGCAGGAATCCCAGCCCCGCTGCCGCTTATTCATGAGCGCCCGCATGCAGGAGCGGGGAAGAGGGCCGGGAAGAATTTCTTGAGGAAAAAAAAAGCAGCAGCCCCATTCCTGAGCCGCTGTTGCTATGGGCCCGCGGGGCTCACAACAGATGGCAGGAGAGCCATCCCTGCGGCCGGCTCTGAAGCTGTCCACTCAAGCATGCCATTCGCATTCCCCGCATTCCGGCGGGACACCGCGCCCGCCCTCTGCTCTCCCCGAGGTGCCGGGATGAGAGGAGCAGCGGGACCACAAATCCCGCCGGGATACAGCATTTCGGTGCTTTCTGATCACTGGGAGAATGGGGTTTGCTAAGCGGAGGCTCGGTGCTGCGCATTGTCTGTTTGTGTGTCCTTGTAGTGGTCTGAGCAGCGAAGGGCTGACCCAGACCCTGATGCAGGGCTGTGCATCCTCCTGCTCCCTGGATGGAGGAGGAGCAGCCCTCAGGGTAAGGGCCGGAGTTTGGGAAGGCTGGACCGAGGCAAGACATCCCCTTTGCTACTAAGACATGACTGCATCCTGAACACTCAGGGGAACAGTTCAGAGCCAAGGCCACGGCCAAAAAGGATTCACTGTCCAACAGGTGTCAGAAACAGCTGAAAAGCGTGAGAGAAAGCGAGCAGAGAGAAACCAACGTAAAAATGGACTTAGAGAAGTGGTAGGTGGGGAAAAGCATGATTTAAGCAGCAGAGATGTCCAAGGGTATAGAAAGGAACACCAAATACAGAAGCCAAAGAGTTCAGGTACAGGGCTCTGCCCTGCTGCTCCATCTAGGCTGGGGTAGGACAAGATTACCTTCAAGAGACCCCCATAGGATGCAAAACTTTGTCGAGGGATGAACTCCCCATTCCCGGGGAGTTCATGGTCCCAGATTCCCTCTTCTGTGCCCTGCAAACCCTGCCTGGGGAGCAGAGCGTGCCTCTGACTCCCAGTAAAGCTGTCCCAGGCTCAGGAACAGGCGACCCACGGCCGGAATGGCAGCGTTCTGCTCCCCTACACCCAAACAACAGCCGGGCTGCCTCTGCACAGAGTAATTTGAATGCGATTTGCCTGTCGCTTGCTGATCACACAGAACGGGGCTCTTCGGGGCTAATTTGCATTGGGCTGCTGAAGTCACCGGGTTTTCCTTTTTCTGGGGGTGTTACAGCAAGGACGGTGGAGACAAAGGGGCAGATGCTGTGGGCTGGCCGTGTGCAGCTGGCCATCGCATTGTGCCGAGCCGCAGGGCTGCTCCCAGGCAGCCTGGGAATGTGCTCCCTGCTCCCAGCTCAGCCCAAATCCAGCACCGCTCTCCTCCAGGGATGGGACTCGCCTGACCCTCCTCAGTGCCGTCCTCCCAAAGCACAGGGGGATAAGGTTATTTTCTAGCTTCTTTTATTTCCAGCGCAGACATGGAGCGAGCCTTGAGCTGGAGGAAAGAATGTGACTTTTGCTAAAAGTCGTTTGGGTGGCTGCATGTGCAGTCTTTTCTGTGCAGGCATGCAGGAAATTTTCCCTCCCTCTCACACACACAATGGTTTAGATTTGGTATTTACGAGCTTAAGTTAGAAATAAAGGAGGAATGAAGTTTCCAGGTGGCTCTTTCTTTCTTTAATCTTTCCTATGTTTCTCCCTCCCTGTCTTTTCTATCAGTCTTTAATCAAATTCCTGCTGTTACTTTTATTGAACAAAGGAGATGCTGGCACAGACCTGAAGTGCCTCTGTACATGGGTTGCCCTCTAACAGCCAAGTTGCTACGATTTATTACTAAATGGTCCCTGCAGGCTGTAATTTATGAAAGGCAGAAAGAAACGTCCAAGCTTTGGCAACTGAGGTAAATGCTAATATCTGGTAATTCTTCAGCCACTTGGGGTTCTGTGAGGTATTGCCTTTAGCCCTTTGAAGGCTTCCAAAAGACTTCTCTTTAACACAATATAAAGCACATCAGAGAAAACAGCAGTATCAGCCCAAGACGAATTTTTTCCATTTGCTTGACCACCAAATCTCTTTAATTCAGGCATCTCTTCAAATTTCAGATGGGAGGCTCCTGTCACTGCTGCAGCCTGGGAACAGGCTCACCCCTGCAGGCATCAGGCCAGGCAGCAGGGTGATGAGATCTGTGCTGTAAAACAACTCTTCCTTCGTGCTCTGGATCCTTGTCAGCTCCGCTGCCTCAGGAATCTTTAGGGATATTGCCCCAGTATTCCTCTAGCACCACTACAACTTCCTTTGACCTGCACTTCCAGCTTTCCCTAAGTACACTGGATCACCACAGTTTAGAAGAAAAACCAGTTACAACTTCACTTGAAGTGCACAGCTAAAGCTTTGGCCCACAGTCAAAGATAAAACAACCCCAAACAAACTTCAAATCAAAAATATCCTAATAGCAATGAAGCAGCTAATGAGTTTAAAGATCAGCTAATGGGTTTACTAAAGGAGCTCATGTGTCAAAAAATAATCAAAATCAAATCGAAGTACAATGAACTTGGTTTTATGATTCATGACCAAACCAAAGGGTGGATAGGTGTTGTGTGTGTACAGTATACGACAGGTCTTCAAGGAAAGCAAATTTGTGCAGGCCCAACTGGAGCTACAGTGATTGCCAGCACTGGAACTGTACTAGTGGCCATCTCTCATGAGCCAGCCTCTTTGACATTCTCCCTCTGCTCCCTGCAATGCTCATACTGACCAAACAAGAGCACACCCCAGACTGTGGGGCTGCTCCATCTCTGCTGAACAGTGACATAAAACCTTGGCCTGATTTGACACTCACTTTACAACTCCCAACTTACAAAAGGTGAAGGCCAAAAAGAGTGCCACGAATTTCTGCATGGATTCCTCCAGACTATAAAACTGCAAGCTGCACCCTACAGATCGCGGTGTGGATGTGAGTCAGATCCCCGCTCGCAAAGACTCAGTGTCCCAAGTGCATGGCATTAATGTCACCCTTGGACACCGAGGGTGGGGACGGCCCTAAACATGCTGCACCGCTCTGGAGGCTCTCCCACGTTCAGCTCGCTGCTGGCACTTTTCTAGCCTGAAGTCTGAGAGATTTGCTTGGATTGCCCAACAGCCTCCCAATGACAGACCCTGAGCGCCGGCAAAACAGGAGCCGAAAAATGCCCCCCGGCACTGCATCAACACTCATTTGCTCTCAACTGTACGACGCTCGTGACGTTTAGGACAGAGAGAGCCCTTAACACTGCGCCCTCCGCTCTCCCCAGTCCCCCAAGCTGCCGGCCCCGGTAGCCGAGCGTGGCTGTCCCTGCCGTGGCTGTCCCGGCCGTGGCTGTCCCTGCCGTGCCGTGGCTTACCTGTGGAGCCCCCAGAGGCAGGCTCAGGCGTTCCCATGGTGCCGGCGGCCCGAGGGGAGCGCGGTGCCGGAGCGCGGTGCCGGAGCGCGGTGCCGGGAGCGGTGCCGGGAGCGGGCAGCAGCAGCAGCAGCAGCAGCAGCAGCAGCAGCAGCAGCAGCAGCAGCAGCAGCAGCCTGGGAGCGCCGCGATAGCGAGCTGCACATACAGGTGCTGTGCACACAGGCACCTCGGCGCTAATCCCGCAGTACAGAGCAGGAGGTTCGCCCGGCACAGGCAGCTCGGATTACCGCCCTCCTACCCCGCAGTCGTCAGCAGGCCTGACAGACAGGAGCAGGGACCGTGAGCAAAGGGGGAATGTGCTGAGTGAAAGTGCCAGTCTGCCCTGCCCCGGCTCCCCGCGGCTTTGGGCTTGGCCCCTCATAATTAACACAGGGCTTTGCGGGGAGAGAGGAAAAAAGAAACTATATCCGAGAAAAAAGGGTTTTCAGCCGGCCAGGAGTGATCTATTGTTTCTCTCGAAGTTCACCTCTCAAATTGCAAGTGAAGAATGTCATGGGGAGGAAGGGTGGGGGATAACGGTGGAGAAGAGGTGCAGCAGAGATCTTGGTCCCTGTTGTTCACTGGCCCCTAAGCTGGGGCTCAGCAATCGACTGCAGGACTGAAAAAGATGCCACAGGAGAACTATGGACAGTGGGTGAAGTCCATGGACATAATTCCAGGAAAGCACATGGCTCTCAACCCACCGGACCCATCCTGCTACAGAAGCCAGCCTAATGCAACCAGGGAGGTTCCAGCCAGGCTGCCTTAATATCCAAGAGAAAGCTGGAAACATACATTAAATATATTAAAATAACATGCTTTTCCTACCAGGAGCAAAATGGTTCATTTCAGGCCAAGCAGAACACACAATTGTGTTTCCATTTAACCCTAAAGAGTTCTCTTTTCCAGCCTGGCTGTAAAATCAAAACATTCACAATCTCACCCCTACTTTTCATAACATTTTTTCTACTCCAACATCCCCTTTACTTCAAGTAAAAGGAATGGATCACCCTCTTCCATGCAGTTACCTTCTTGAATGCCTCACTCACCCCGACATTTCACCTGACAATAGTAATCGTTTTTAAAAGCCTGGTAAGCACAAAAACCTAAGTGGTAAATCTCAGCTCCTGAAAAATGTATTTTTAAACCACTACTTCTGATTTTCATTTCCTTATGCATTCTCAACAGGGAAAAAAAAAGGTTATGGGTTATTATGCAGGTATAACCTACCTAAAAACGTTTTACATACATGCACTGAAGATTAGCCCTGCCTCCCTTCTAATGCCAAAGGCAGGCAGCAAGCTGAAGAAAGGGGGATTGGAGATAAAAAAAGAGTTCTGTATTCTTTGTCCATCTGTGTTTGGGTGAGTTAGGCTGCTGTACACTACACACAGGAAGAGGTGTGTATATGAGAGAGCATTTGATACTGTCTGTGCAGTGTCTCCTCCTCATTGTTCTTTTGCCTGAGACATTCCATGTATCCAGCCCTAAGGGAGAAACAATACCAAGGGATTTGGATGACCTGTACAAGCCCATTCATAAAAAACGTAAAGGAGTTACAGTAATCACTACACCCTGACATCTGTTTTGCTGAGTAAATCCAGGCAAACACAATTTATATCAGTAGGATTACATCAGTGTTCATTAACCTCTCCTGACCCCACCTCCCTTTCGGAGAAAACCTTGGACCAAGCAGGAAAAGCAAAGATTTTATGAAATGATTTTATATTAGTAGCTGAGCAACTAAATATTTAACCTGGCTGTGGCTGTGTACACATACACATCTGTCCACATCCATGCCACCCAACCAAGAAACCCCTCATAAATCTATATTTATAGTCAGCTCCTGGCATTAAAGCCACACAACTGCAGCTCCTCAGAGCAGGGATGATGAAATGCAGCTAGTGTCAGCTTCCCCTGCAGCTGCCCAGTGCACCCCTCTGCACCTGGCCAGGTAACCAGAACCCCTCTCCAATCCAAGGATTTCCCCTGTGAACTGAAGGTCAGCCCGGACACCATCCCAGATAGTGAACGATGCACGGAGTGCTGAGAGAACACATGCTTGTTTGTCTGAGTTTTCATACTATTGTGATCTGATCCAGCTCCAACCTAAACCTTGGGAAATTCCAAAAGGAGATTCATGCTGTAAAAAGTACTTTGTACAGCACTGGGAGAGACTTCCCAGCTTTTCCAGAGCCACTTGCTGATAAACCCAACCCCAGGTTGATTATTGCCTGAAGAAGGCAAACTAATCCACAGCACTGGGTGAGAGGAGCAGCCAATTGGAGTGGCAGTGCCTGGAAATTCCTGGGTTCCTAATGCAGCTTCAGCTGAGGGGTCAGTCTGTAAAACCCCAGAGAGGATTACACATCATGGTGGCTCACATGTATTCCAAGGCATCTGCCCACTGTCCCTATCAATGACCGAAAGGTTTCTTTTATTCAAAAATTGTATCTAGATCTTCCTCACATTTATTACTCCCTGTGGTAAATTTCCTAAGAGCCTGTCAGTCCTGAGCTGTAGCTAACTAAATCCTAGACAGGAAGGATTTGCCAGTGATTTAAAAATTAAATTCTGTTCACCTCTCAGCTCTGTCTGTCCCTTCTTAATGAGACAGGAACTGCCAACATTTCAATGAATGCATGGAAAACTCCTCTATGAAAATACTGATGCTTGAGATATTAAAGACTGACCAATTTGATCCAGGACCCAAGGAAATTTTAAGGCCTTTCCTTAGCAGGACACAGGGTATCCAGGCCTTGGAAATCCCACCCAAACAATGGGTGAGGCCCCTGGTGGGCTTTGGCTGGTCACACCCATTGGCATCACAGGAGGAGCTGCAGACCCCAACCAAAGACTCAATTTTTTGTGTTAAAAAGATGCACTTTAGAAGAGCTGAGACACAAGAAGACATGAGCAGGGGCATGTTGGAAAGCTGAGAAGGGGTTCACAACAAACCTAAAACAGTGCTAGACACAGACCACCCTGCCAGCCCTCGAATGCCAGCTTTGGACTCCAAGCTGTCAGTCTCAAACATTCCATGTGCATGAAGCCTTCCTTTCTGCCTGTTCCCCAGTCATCACCGCAGAGCAGCTCTTTGGGAAGGAGCTCCTGCACTGCTGCAGAGCGGGGTGTGGGCCATCGCCAATTCTAATTAATTTCATTCACAAAACTTGGATTTATTCGATGCAATTTTTTGGCACGCTGTCAAATACGGCACAAAATTACATTAGTGTCATAAGAGGAAAGGATTAGGCGACAGACTTCTTTGAAGAATTGTGTTGGCACTTGTCTTTTTGTAAAAATGCCAGCAGCTTCCCCTCTCTCCAGGAATAGCCCATTTTCTCCTGGTCAATGAGGGAAATCACTGCTCAGTGAGGGTCTGAGCCAAAGCCTTTTGGAGTCTGTGGGAATCTTTCCACCGATTTCCATGGGCTTGAATCAGCTCTGAGCTGCAGATGTCAGCTGTGCTGACATCTTCCTCCCGCCCTTCCACACCTCCACAGGGTCATTCAGCAGGTGGAGTGCAAGACTTTTCTCCTTTATTTTTTCCTAAAGCCTTAGTTACAGTAATTTGCCGCCAAAGCAGGAACAACTCTGTAGCTATGGCGTAAGTGGCAGTATTCAGGATGTCTGGGTTTAATTCCTGATCTTGCCACTGAGGTGTTTAAATGAGCTGATTAGAACCAGATCTGTCTGAAAATGCAGCACTGGCCCCGGGGGGCCCACGCAGCCCAGCACCTTCTCGCCCCCAGCATGTCCCCCAGGTCTCACCATGCAGGCAAGGGGGCCCAGGGACAGGGATGCACCAGGAGAATAACCCAAATAACCCAAGTGATGCAGGGAATCTGTAGGGAAGCGTGAAAACAAACATGCAGATTATGGTCATAGCCAAGGATAAGCCTAATCCTTCCTTTTTGTACAGTTTTTTAGCACAACAGGAAAAGGAGGATTTTTTTCTATCCCCACTCCTCCTTTATTTGACTTGTGTTTTCAGTCTGAGGCTCTTTGAGTAGGAAAAGAATTGCAGGCACTGCTAAGGCTGAGGCAGACACAAACCACTACCACTGAAAACAGAAAATCAAGCACCTTGAATACTCATCTTTGCTAGAATATTGTTATACCACGTAAATAATACTTGAACAGTACTTGCAGTTGCTGGTGTCAGAATGACTGTATATATGCTAAGAGCACACATGTGTATCTTGGAGTAAACAGTTTTGCTATAAATCACAGCTAGTTTGAGATTAGAGCTTTGTCCAGTCTCCCTGGCTCTGGAAACACAAGTGTCACTGTCAGAGCCCCTCACATCCCAATCTGTGCTGGCCTGAGCCCTGAAAACAACACCCAGGAAGAGATCTGAAGAGATCTGCAGGGCCCTAGCACACTGGAATGGGCAGAGCAAGGGCCTAAAACCTCAGTAACCATGCAGAACATTCTCCATTGCTGTTCCACCAGCAATTTTTAATAGAGTTTTGCATTAATTAACCCAGCCTAAGCCTGGATCCCTGCACACTGCACTGTCCCCTCAACAAGAAGGGCTCCACTGCTGTGCCCTCTGCCCGCCCTGCACAGGAGTGGCCTGTGGGAGGCCTTGGCTCAGGTATGTCTGTGCAGGAAAGGGAGTGGGGACATGTCCCCTGCGGCCCTGGGTCCCCTCGGTGGCACAGCTCCCTGTGCCACCACGCCTGGCTGCCCTAATTGCTGCTGTTAGGGACACGCTGCATGTCCAGCCATGTAAACAGTGTGATGCTCCCACAGCCATTCCTGCCCACTGACCTGTGCAAAAGCCTATTTTTGGCAACTGCTCCAGGCCACTTTACTGGGGGAGCTGTAAAGCACACAAGGCCATGCCCAGGGTTTGAGCCTTATCTTCAGTTGATGAAGGCATGCACAACACAATTAGATCAGCCTGATAACACTGAAAAGGGTCTTTTTTTTAATTGCATCCAACTCTGCTTGGATACTGCAGATGGAGAAGAGGCAACAAAAAAACCCCAACAAAACAGGTTGGAAAAAATGATGCATTTCACAACAAACCAGCCAAGCCTTACTGCTTTTGTAGCTGTAGCTTTCAAACAGCTTTTCCTCCACCTGGTTAAAGATCAACTGAGTATCAAAACCTCTGAAAGGTGGTTTGCTGAGGACAGTAGCCAGCCTCCCGTTACAAAATCCATCAAACTGGTCTCTCCAGTTTCCCATTGTGATTCACACCCACTGTTCCAAATGGGCAAACCCTGAGCAAATCGACCTCCCCAGCACCAGCATGTGAATTCCTCAGGCCTGATGAAACTGGTTGTGCTCATAGCCAGGTGAGAGACGTTTGTCTCCAGCAGTGATTCAGGCACACTGAGTCACTCCTGGGCTGCAGAGCAGCTCCTGCTCCAGCTCTTCTGGGCTCAGCACGGTGGAGTGTGTGTCAGCAAGGTCCCTCAGAGCACACCAGCTGTAGGCCTGAGGTGTACAGGAATGAGCAAACACACACACACACACCTGAGTCCATTGTCCTGGAAATGAATGGGCAAAACAAGTGAGGAATGGGCAGAGAGGCAGGACCTGGCTTTGGGAACAGCCTTTGAGACAAGGATGTGAGTAGCTGTGCTAAAGAAGTAGAGAAAACTGAACATTTGAACATTGTCATTTGAGGGCTTCTGAGCTGGGGATGAGGCAAACAAAATGCAGCTAGAGAGCATCCATGAAAACTGTCCAACACTGATCTCCCAAATAAGGATCCTCTTAGGGTACAGGCACCAGATTTACTCAACACTGGGGCTCATCAGATGGTTCTCTGCCTCTGCCCTACTGTAAGTCTGTGAGCAAGGAAGCAGCAAGTGAATAAATTCACAGCTTCATGTCTCTCCTCCTGCAAGTTCCTCCCTGGGATCAGCAGGATAATTGCACAGGAGTGAGAGGCAGACTATGGTCCTCATGTCCTAAATACTCTGGTGCTGGTCATTTAATTTAAACCATTGGTATTTATTAATATTAAATATCCTTGTGAGACAGATAATTTATCTTACTGTTATTTATTTTAGCCTTTTAGCCTTTCCTGAATTTTCCCTGATGTTGCCTTCACATTCCCTTCTTTGAAGCTATTCCCACTTTTTTCCCTCCATTACACTGAACAATCAAACCTGAGTTGATGAAGACTGATGATGACACATCAGTTGTGACATTCCAAGGGAAAGACCACTTAATTGCATCAGCCAGTCTGTAGACCTGCAAGGTGTTGTAACATCTGCTTTTGCTTAGTAACACACTAAAGGCTTACCTTTGTCCTGAAATAAAAACCAAGATTAAACAGCAATCTGAGTGTGCTGTGTGGGCTATGACACAATACATCTGATCTTAAAAATGTGTGCTTTCTGTCTGGTGGGATGGTTGGTGTCACCACCACAGCTTTACAGAGAACTCTGGAGGTTTTCATTTGAAAAACAAACAGCTAAACCTTCAAAACCACTGTGACCTGGAATATGCTCAGCAAAGAACCAGAACCACATACACCAGGCAGGCTTTGCTCTTGTTTGTACATGACTTTTAAGGAGTAAAGTCCACGTCTGTGGGGGTTTGTCTCACTCCATAAGGGAGCGTTTCTGTGAATACTTGGGTGCACTGATGAAAATTTCAGGTCACAAACAGGCCAGCAAGCAGCCCTAATCCATTCCAATTCAATCATTATGGCAAATTTGCAAAAATCAGCATCGCAAGCATTTCAAAACTAATTTATTTTCAGATGATGTAGTACTGCAAATATCATCTCCAACCAACCAAACCCAACCCCAGGTGGGAAGCAGGTTGGTGCTGCCTTTACCAGGCTTTATGGCTAAACTCATTCTGTCAGGGGTCAAGGTAATCTGCACCTCTTTTCTCACCATTCTCCTCTGGAATCCTTATTTTATCCCTTCCTACCCTCTAGAATTGGAGACAACATCTCTTCTTGTACCCTGGCCAGTGTGCTGAGCCTGGCCACCTCTGGTGGTGGAGAGAATTCAGAGAAACTTGTGACCCACTGCCCACAGAGCAGTCAGGACCTCACATTTTCTGAGTTTTGCTGCCTCCATGCCAGCACTGCAGGGTCAGCTGGACTGGGTCAAATTACCTGAAGGCTGGGCTCTTACCTCCTAATTGCAATTTTCCATGTCTAAATTTATGGATTATCACTGAGCTTTAAATGTGCACAAAGGAGTACCTTGGCAAGGGGATGGTATGTGCATGTAATACCTCTAAAAGTTAATGTGCTTGATCCTTCTAGTGGTGATGAATGAAGCCTTGAAAGACTCCCAACCAAATTTTCTTCATGTTCACTACAGTAATCCAAACCAGAAAAACATCAAAACCCCTTGCATACTCTTTAAAGAGAGGTGGGGGAAAAAAAGGTGGAAAGGTCTTGGGAATATAAAAACTGCAGAGAAACTATTGCATTACAAAACAAACAGGTTCTGTTTCCACAGTTTTGCTAAGTTAGCTTGAATTAAACACTTTGTTCAGTCAGTACAGTATTTTTGGGAAACACTCAAATTGCAATGAACTCTTTTTGCAAATCCTCTCCCAATGGGTGCACAAACCATGTAACAGTTCTGTATATGAGTATTTAGAATTTGCTGTAAGGTTACCTAAAGATGTTTTAGTTAAACAGCCAAAACAGAGTCAGCAAAAGCACCAAGTACAGCCCAGAGAGCAGGAGGGTGTCTGAGCTCCTCACACCTGCCCAGCTCAGGCATCACCACTCAGATGTTACTCAGTTGTTCCAGTTTAGTGACCCAAAATGACACCTTTTGTTTGACTAATGACAGCTCCCCAGCTGTGCTGATCTTTACCCAGATTCCTTTTTGGCTAAGAGTTGAAACTGAGGAGAGGACACTCCATGAAGTGATACCAGCTCTCACTTAACTGGCACAGAAACAAACTGGACATGGCCACAGCAAAAGACACAAAGGTGTAATTTCTATTAAGGCTTTTTAAAACCAAACAACACAAATTCCAGACCCAAACATCTTTGATTCAAGATCCTCTATCACTCACCTGCAGAACACCAAACAGCTCTGAATCTTGCTGAGGCCAGTGGAAATGTTTCTGCCCCCACAGCAACACTGACAACATGCAGCAAATGAGGCAAGAGCTCTGTACAGAACTGTCACCCTTTAACAGGGATCCCTGAGCACTTGGGAGGAAGATGGGACTGTTTGAACATCACTGAGCAGGGATTGGGTGTTTCACGTGCTTGGACATATCAGTGACAAAGGAGTCCTAGAAATATTGGCTGAAAAGAACAAGCATTTGCTCCTGGGCTCATGCCTGTGTGCTCAGAACAAGGCTTGTGCTAAGATTAGGCCAAGATTAGGCCTCCAGTGGAGGAGTGAGGGGCATGTCTGGGTGGCTGTGGGGCAGGAGGAAGGCAGGGAATGATCGTGGCTCTTGCCTACCTGCGGACGACGAGCTTCAGCTTCTTGTAGGAGCCTTTCACCAGGGAGATGGCCTCTCTCCTGGAGCTGCTCAGCTCCACCTCGTTGATGTTCACCACTTCATCACCAGCCTGCAGCTTGGAGGGCAGGGAATCTGCCTTCCCTCCCTCTTCGATCTGCACAGGAGAGAGGGGAGAAGTGAGAGGTGCCTGACATGGTTTGGCTTTCACCTGCAGAGCTGAGCATGTGTTCCTGTTGAATGAATAAATCTACCAGCCCCAAACTGCTCATGGATTAAAAAAACCTGGTCTCCCTTCTCCAGCCAGCTCACTCAAAGGTCTGTGCTTGCCACCCCTACGTTTCATATAGATGGGAGCTTGGAATCAGCAGCCAGATGAGCTCTGCCAAGAAGCACTGCTCAGAATAAGCCTGAAAAGCCTTTGGTATTTGGAAGCACTAAACACCAGCAGAGCAGCCATGGAACGCCTCTTGATAAGAGCACCCAGGCACCAGCCCAAGGGCAAAGCCAGGATTAGTAGAGCTTGGATGTGATTTTTTTTTTTTGGTTCAAGCTCCCCTTGGGGATCCAGATGCCTGATGAACAACAGCTTCTTTCTTACTGGCCAGCAGCAAAGCAGGAGCACTCAGAGCTGTGACCTGTGGTACAGAGGTCACAGGACCCACTCTGCTGTGTAACATCTCCTGGCACAGCAGCAGAACCACCTCCTTCAGGCACTCACCTTCCCAGACATGCTGCTGAGACAAAGAGCTGTGTCTGGATTGGATCCTGCCCTGGATCCAGGCAGGAAGGGCTGTGATTTTCAGTGCAGTGAAATTGCGTGCATACTTCTGGAAGTCGCTTTTATTTCAAGTCACGCCAAGCAGTGTGTAATTGAGCTGTGCCCCAGACATGTAACTCAGCACATGCAGACACACTGCCCAGGTTCTTACCAGGGCATTAGTTTTGGTGCTGAATGGTGATTTCTCACAAGCAAAGCCGGCCTGTTCCTCTAAACCAAGGAATTCCAGCCCAGGTACCTTCTAAAATGTAAACTATGACTTCCCCAAACATCAGCCAATAAATTCTCCAAACCCCCTACAAAGGGAGGTAAAAATCATGTCATTCATCTTACCAGGAAGTCATTCCACTGATGAATGAGTTTTTTCTTTTCTTCTTAAGAATGGATAAAACCACAGGAATGACCCTTCCCATAAAGAGCCTTGTATCACAATTACCAGGAAGGGTGAGAGATGAAACATTAGCCCTTGCTGCCAGTATAAATAAATAACAACCAAAAAATGCAGTATTGCTGCAGTTTATTGCTGCTGTAAAGCAGAACAGGTGGGTATCATTTCAATGAAATACAATAGTGAGGTACTAGGGGTTAGATTAACTTGTGATATAGTCAACAGAAGGGATTTTCTGTTTGTTTTTGTTTTATGTTACAGCACATATACTGGAGAAAAGTCCTGCTTGGAAAAATATGTTCTGTAACAAATACCAGCTGCTTCAAAGGCTTCATCAGAAGCATTTGTATTAACTTGTGCCTGAATGAACCCTAATCTTAAAAAAATCAACAGAATCGTCATCTGTGCTTTATCACCTAACAATTCCAATTGTAATTATATCTTTGAGGTTTTCACTTCACAGGAACAGTGTTTTAAGGTTCTCTTTGCAACTACATGGGCTAGACTTTTCTTTTTGTCCTGTTGCAGTGAAAATGGACATTAGGATTCTTCCATATTCACCTTTATAAATAATGTGAAATCAAACACTTTCAGGGAAGACTAAACCCTGCAATACTTCTGATAATGCTGATAACGTTATTAGCTGCTCTGAAAGAAATCTTTCTTCAAATCCTAATGCTTTCCAGCTTATCCCTGTGCCAAGGGCTCTTAAACTGCAGCCTGCAAGGCCAAGCAGCCAGCCACAGTGCCAGAGTAAAGGATGCCTTTAAGGAAAGTTTGTTAGCATGAGCTGAGTCAGCTGCAAGCCACTCCAGAGGCTGAAAGTGAATTGCTTTGCTCCTGTGTACTTAAAGTGTCCATGAGCAAGACCTAAGACCAGACCCACATTCTGCCTTTGGAAGCTTTTCATGGCAGCATCAAACCTGTATTACTTATGGACTCAGAGAGAATGCAAATGGAGATGTGCACTTACATTTTATTGTTGACACAGTTCTCTCATCTGTTACTAACCTGTTAGCATTCTCATCTGTCATCTATCCACCTGGGGTTACCTGGATACAAATGCCTGAAAGTTCCTGCAAGAAAACATTCACAACAGGTTTGTGACCTGCTACTACTGCTCAGAGAAGCAAAAAAGGCAAAAAGACACATGAGGTTCCATCAAAAGTCCAGAAACAAGGCCTTGTCTCCCAGGCAGAGCTCAGATGCTCCATGTCCATTCTTCCTCTTTGTATGCCTTTGAAAATATTTGTGTTTAAGGAGTGGTGACATTTCGTGGGAAGGATTGAGTGATTCAAACAAAACAAGCTGCACTATAAACACAAAGCTCTATCACAGTGTAACAATTATCAACAAAGCAAACAAACCTCAACACAGAGGAGAGCTGCTTGAAGGAACACCTGCTTTGCTGCACGAGGGTGCACAGAGCCCAGGATGGATGTGCTGGAGTTGAGGATGGGTGATGTGTGCACACTGTGCAGCCACAGCAGCCAAATAACACCAGGTGGGGACAACTTCTGCCTGTGCTTCCCTGTTCTGAACAGCCTGACTCACCCTGTGCACCAGACCCCGAGTTTTCCACTGTTCCCTAAATCTCCAGTGGATCTCAGTGCTGTCACTCAGGCAGGGCACAGCCAGCGATGCAGTCTGCTGTTTTCAGTGTGCAAGTGGAGCAGCCACAGTATTGCCAAAATCACTCTCAATAATCACTTGTGGCAAAAATGATGGCCATGAGCTATGGGACCTAGAGCAAAGGCTCAATCAATATCCAGCAAGACCTCTTATGGTTTATTTAAGCTGAGAAAAATGAAATGCAGCCAGCAAACTTTGTGGGTGTAATGATTGTCACTCATCCATCAGGAGCAAGGGGAGCCAGAGGGAGTCAGCCAAGGACTGAAGTTTTTTTCCTTTTGGCTGAATTAGGCCAACTGCTGTGCCAAGTCAAGTTATGAGAGGTGACTCTGGCAAGTATGGGGTGGAGGAATACCTGAAAATCAGTCTGGCTTTGAACCCTTGGGGCTGGATCCAATGGCTGCTCTTACTGCAGGTGCTGTGAACAGAGCCCAGGCAGTGCCAGGAGGGGAGAGCAACCCCTTCTTGAAATCAGCAGGAGCATCTGTACAGCAAAACATGTCCATAGCATAAAGACTCTTGTTTTCCACCCCTCAGTTCCCACCTGGAAATGGACACAATTGTTCTACCTTGCTCTGCCCTGTCTAATTAAAGTGCAACCACTCTGTGAGAGGTGATGATCCCAATCTTGGCTCTTGTTCCAGATGTCTCTGCAAATCCCTAGCTCCCAGGCCCTGGCCTTGGGGAGAGTCCATGCCCATTAGAAACATGCAAAGTATTCCTTTCAGAGGGTGTTCCACCACCTGGGGACAGGATGGTTCCTACTTCCTGTGACATCCCCTCAAACCTCCCTGATTCCATCACATCCCACACACCTCTTCCTTTCTCCTGTGTACCACAAACCCATCTAGCCAATTCTTTCAGGTTCTTTAGGAAGGGAGGACAAGGAGCTCCCTGCCAAGCCAGCCTCTCCTAAAATACACCCACTTCAAAGGCCTCCACAGCCTCCATGGGCTGACACAAACTCCAGTCCTGCTGTTGTCTTTTCTGTAGTAAATCTTTCCATGCCCACTGCCCTTTGCTGGAAATCCCAAATGCCACCCCTGGTCCTGCTTTGCATGAACATTCCAGACCATTTTCTTGCATTAGAGGAGGTTTCTTGTCACTCAATAGATCCTGCAGGAGCCTTCAAACCCATGTGTTCCCCTCTTTTTTGGCTTACTGTAAAAGCAAGAAGTTGCTTAAGCAGATCACCAAGGATACATAGACTTACTGCCTTTTGTTTGGCTCACTATGGTTACTGTAGGTTACTGCAGGAGAACACTGGCTAACTGAGAGTCTTTATTGATTTATTTTAAAGAAGTTTTCTTTATTTATCCCTCTCTTCCCTTTCTTCTAGGAGCTTTTGTAACAACAAACTCTCTGCAGCTCTTAAGATGGATTATTCCATCTTTGTGTCCTTTCTCTGATGAATGGTACGTGTGATTCCTGAGCTGCAAACTTATTTGCTCGAGTTTCTCGACAAAAAAGAGAGGCAATCAAGCAAAGATGTGTGCACACTGCATGCAGTGAGAGCACAGGCACGCAGCAGGTTAGGACAATTCCTGGGGGACACCTGGAGAAACAGCAAGGCAGCATAGCAGGGTGTTGACAGAAGCAGCAGCAATTGCAATGACAAACTACTGCCCTTTTCGTGTCAGGTATTATAATGATGGGAAGAAAAGCATCACATATGAACTGCTGGAGGTGGCTGTTCAGAATTCCTGAGCTGCTGAGAAAGATTTTATAGGAACTGACAGGGTGAAAGAGGAAGAAATTTTGCTCTATGAAGGAATAGAGAGAGGAGCTTTCTCTGATGCAAGTTCCTGACTTTCCCAGGAGCAGCATAACAGAAATATGTTCTCCGCTTTAGACCTCTTGTTTTCAAGTGTTTTACTGGAACCATTTCCATTCTTTCCAGTGGAAAGATGTGTTTCTGTTGAATCTGGGGGTTCATCTCTTCACAAGGTCATTAGCACCAGTGCAATGCAGGGGAAAGGCTTAAACCAGAAAATCTGACTGTATTCATTGCAAACTTAACAGCCAAGGTTTTAGCCACTTTTCAGTGCCTAGACTGGGACTTCAAACTGGGAAGACTGGGATATTTCATTTTCCTGTCCACTATGAGGTACAGGAGAGCCACACCAGTGCACTGCACCCAGTGCAGAGCAGGGCTTGCTCATATTTTGGCTTGCTCAGAAAACTCGCTGAGTTGCTGAATCCATGTGGGCTTTGTGTTGGAGATTTTTAATCCCCTGTGGAGTTCAGAGATGGTTCTCAAACCCAAAAACAAAGTAGCAGAGCTGCTGAATGTCTCCAGAAGTTATGCTGCTCCCCTCGTTCAGCCTTAATGCCATGTCACAATTTGGGGGCAGTGACATGCAGCAGACAGAAATTCCTCCCCATTGTCGCCAGCCTGTGTGTCAGCGTGACAGAGCAGTTAAGACAATTCAATCAAGAAATAGTTAAGTCAAAGGTCTCCCCCTGGAGCCATGTCTCTGCTGGATTTCCCCATTCCTGGTGCATACATGAATCTCGAGAGAATTCAGCTATTGCCATTTACTCCCAGCTAAAGAAAGAGTTTCTAAATTAGTTATTGTTTTGTGCTGAAGCTAAGCAAGGAAGGCATTTTTTCTCACAGTGTTCTGCATTGTTCTACAGTAACATTTCTGCTCCCAAGTACAAAGCATAGTAATGTGCAGACTAATTTATTCCAGGTAATCATACCAGGTTCATATTGAATGACTTCACCTTGAGAGGCTGAACTTTATTCCACAGTTTTGAAGGGTTAGCAGCACTCTGAAATCTTTCCAATACTAGAAAATAAACCTGTTCTTTAACACAGGCAAACCAGGGCATTTTCTCCCCCCCTCAGCCTGAACACGTTAATGAACATCCAGGGAGTGAGTGCAAGTGGTACAGATGGTACAGTGACTGCAGTCCAGCTGCAGATGTGCCACTAGGATCTGTGCAGGAGGGAGGGATGCAAGTCCTGACAAGTGTGAGGATTCAAGGTCATTCCCAGGACTGCCCTGCAGGCTCCAACACTTCCACACCTTTCCATTTCCTTCCTGACTGTTTCCTGCCCTGGGAGCAAGGTTAATCTCAGCAGGCAGCCCCTCAGTAAAAAGTGGCAAGAAGTGAATGGAAAACAGATTGTTGGCTTGGGCTCCAGGAGATAAGGAGACATGCCTGGATGCATTTGCGTCTGACTCCTCTTGGTGACTCTAAATTCCTAAGCCAGTGGAGGAAAGAAGGCTTAGCTCTTAAGATAATTTTCCACCTTCTTAAGCACAAAACTGTTAGGCTCCCACAGAGATTTCTACATTTAAAAGAGGAAGGGGCAGAGAAAATCAAGTCTTCTTTTAACTAATGCACAAAGAAAGATGGGTCTGTGACGCAGCTTTGAATTCAGGCCTTCAAGAGGCGTCCAGGATCTTTTCTGTAACAAGAGGCAAAGCTAACAATAAATTTTCTCCACCTCTCTTCATATATACAAGACAAGGAACTAATCTGTGTTTGCTGTGGGTAATGCCTTGAGCCCTGTCAGGTCCTGCTTTTAGAGGCTTGGTACAAACACCTCATCGTGGACAATTCCTGCCCCAAGGTTTGACAAACAGGGGGATGGGAAGCAGATGTGGAAAAGCTGTGATGAGCAAGCAGAGAGGCACACTGGCAACATAAGGACTGAACCTCTGGGCAGGGAGAAGAGCAGCTGCAGGACAGGGCAAAGCCAGATGGTTCTCAGCCAGCATAAATCCATCACCAATGCCCCTTCCTGCCTTTCCCTGCTGCTGCTTTCAGCCCACAGCAACCAGGCAAGGCAAGGAGGGAGCGAGTGCACCTGGGTCAGTGATGCCAGTGCAGGTGCAGAGCAGGGCTTGCCCTCTGAGGGACCACTTTGTCCTGCTCTTCCTCTGCTTCCTGCTTCCAGCTCCAATCCCAGCCTGCAGAACACACCCTGCCCGTGCTCCTGGAATCAGAGAGCCTTACTTCTCTGCTCACTGTTTGGTTTTTGCAAACAGTCCATTCCAAGCATGCCACAGAGGGTACAGCACCAGGTGACACAAACATTGGGCACGTTAACTTGATCCTGTTTGGTCTGCAGCAATTACTGGCTGCTATCAGCTCGAGGGGCTACAAGAACTCATTCCCTGTTCCTCTGCTGGAGCTGATACACTCGCCCCTCTCCAGAGCACACAAAGCCAGTGGCTGCACATGGCTGAGAGTTAATATTTGCTTTGCAAAGGGAGAGTTAAAAATAGCTGTTTGCCTAAGAGTCTGCTGGAAAGGTCTGCTCTGCCCCAAGCACACCCAAGGATTCCTTTTTCTCACCCTGCTTTGCCATCCTGCCCCCAGCCTTACAGTCCTTCCTCACATTTCTCACAAGGTTTCAGTAATTTAAAACCCAGTTCCTACAGCACTTTGACAGCCATCCCATGACAGCCTAGGCAAGAGGCTGTCAAACTTGTGGCCACAGGAGAGCACTGACTCACAGCTATGGAGCTGTGGCACTCTGTTCTTCACTCAGTGCCATGCATCCCTCAAAAATGGAGCTAGGCCTGTGGAAGCAGCTGTAATTACTAAAACTGAGGTAAGGTGCTGTTCAGGCACTGCCTGAACCCTACAAATCTCAGGATGTACAGTCAGTGGCATTAGCTGTTCCCTAGCCCTGCACACACCATCTCCAAACAGCCCTCAGTGGTTGCAGTGTCTCCCTCAAACTGTGGGATGCTATGGACTGCCATTCACTCCCAAAAAGGCTAAAGGTGCAAGAATTGGCCCACCTCAAAAATGCCCCCTTTGGCACTGAGTGCAAATGGATCAGCACAGGAACATGTCATTACTTGTTGCTGTTGGCAGACTGATTTGCTGTGCACTGCATGACTTTCTGTACCTTCCATCCCTTCCCTCTGGCTGCCCTTGCCATCGAGGAAAGCAGACCAGTTGGAGATGTGTCTGCAAAACTTTATTTGTCCCCAGCTCCAAGGACAACTTTTCAAGGTTTGGGAAAGCCAACCCTAGCATCACAGGAACATCCATAGAAGGAAATTCAGTCACTGCTATATCTCCTGGCTGTTCTAAAATCAAAGCACAAATGACAAAGTGCTCTTCTCTACAGGATGTTTAATAAGCTTTCCCAGGCTTTTGTATCACTTTTTTTGTGCTTGTTTTGTGACCTATATTGCTGTAACTTCCTGAGGCCTGACAGGGTGACCAGCTGCCAGGAGACTTTCTTGGGATTGTCTCATTTTGAGGTAACTGGAAAATATTCCCAGGTAAGAAAATATGGCTGAGATGAACACACCTGGGATCAGTCTGGAGGAGAAAAGAGAGAACCAGTAGCTCTCAAGGTACAGTTGTCAAGGGTTTTTTCATCACATTATTAGGCAGTGAACTTCCTGCCTTGGCATATTGCTCACATGAATTCAAAGCAGAAATGTCAAGAAAATCCATCCTGCAATCAGGTAATTCCATAAATTAGGTGAATCTAAAACTATGGGATTTTCTGGCTGCTGGAACAGAGAGTGCTTATCTTTCCTGTGGACAGATCCTTGGCCCCAGCATGGCCAGTTACTGCTTTTGATGTGTGCCACTTCTCTTTCCCTTATTTCCCTTCCCCAACATTAACACTTCTATTATACCAAGTATAAATAGCAATAATGATAGTAATGAAAACAGCAGTAATCATCCTCAAGAACTGTCCTTCCATTAGCTAATTTGGCCTTTCAACACCATGGGGAGACAGCAGGAAGTATTGTTCCTAAATTAGAGAGAAATAAAAACAGGAGCCATGTTTATGTAACTTTTCCAGGGTCACAGAAAGCACCACACAGCAGTTCTGGAGCCACACTCCCTGCTCTGACAGACCTTTAATGTTCCATCCACGTCCCCAGCACTGGGACATCTCTCACAGCAATGTTCCCTTTCCTACAACCATGAGGAAGTGCTCTTGGATGTCCTTCTGTCATTACTTCTGGTTTCCCACTTGTCTCCACAGCTTTCATTCTCCTCTGCTGTGGTTGTCCTGTCCCTCATGGTGCTATCATTTCCCTCTTTACCTTTTGCCCTTCTTTATCATGCTCTCCTTCCTCCCTGAGCCCAGAAATACAAACCACTAACCACTAAACAGTCTGATCTGAGAGGAAATAAAACAGAGGATGCAGCTGATGAACCGACCGGAGCCCTTGCCAGGATTCAATAGCTGCCGAAGGGATTAGGTATGCACCTCTCTCATTTTAATGAGAATCAGACATCAACATTTTTAGTAACTCTTTGAAGATCAAAGCTTAGAGCAGCCAACAGCAAATAAAAGTCAGTTCAGCATTCAGAGAGGTGTCCTTCAGGGTAGGAGAGCACCGCTGGCATCCCTAGGGATGCGAAGGAAAAGCCGAGGGACTTTGCAGGAGGAGCAGGGCCGGCTGAGCCCAGCGTCCTGACTCAGTGCCAGGTCACACACCCTGCACAATGCCACAGCCACAGCTCCCCTCGGAGCACAGAACGGGCGGCTCAGAGCCACGGTGCCGGCACAAAAGAGGAATTTCACGCTCCAAGCCATTGTCATCACATCACTCTTGGCAAACCCTTTCTTTATTCCCCCAGCCTCCTGTGATTATTAAAAAGTCTTCTCGAGTGAATTTAGTGCCCACGAAGATGCCAGACTCACAGCCCGGGAGATTCCTTTTCCTTGCCTACAGATCAGCTTGTCACCCCTCCTCTCTGCCACCTTCTTCCCAGTTTGTTTCTCTCCAAGGCAGACTCGTCCTCTGAGATCTTCAGGGATGGTCAGCTCCAAAATCCAGGCGCAGCAGTTAGTTTTATAAAATGGGCATTTCTGCGCAGCAGGCTGTCCAAATGGAAAAGAGCAGGGAACTGAAGCTCCTGCTCTTGCTCTGGCCGTGCGGATGTCTCGAAGCGCTTCCTGAGAGCAGGAGAGAGATGGAGCACCACGCAGGATCTCCCTAGGAGGGAGATACCCGGCCCTGGCCGCCGCGTCCCTGCAGTCCCTACCCCTGTCCTGTGCTGCCACACCGCGGCTGCTCCGCCTTCAGGGACAGCTGCTTCTCCATGGGACTCCTTTTTCACTGCGAGTCATTTCTCATTTATTACTGGTGCTGTGAAAACACAGCAGTGCCGCACCTAAGCCACAGAAAATATCCGAAAGGTTCAAAGGCAGATGCTTGAATAAATTTTATTGTGTGGGAAAGCAAGAATAAACTGTTTAAGGAGTGGTGTTTGCCTTATTCCTCAATTTAAATTCTGGAAATGCTACAGTCTACATAAAAAATGAGAGGAAAGGGATCCTGACCCTTTCAGTTTGTCTGGCTGATATCTTTCAATGCTTCCCACTCTGCCAGACATGATCTCTGAGGTCTCTTTTTCCTGATAGTATCATTCACCTTGTGGCTCAGAGCACATTCCCTATGAGTTTGTCCTGAAAGCACCTTATGCTGCTAAAAATTATTTAACATTCATGTTAATAAGCACTGAATTAATTTTATTTGTGCTCTGAAGTAGCCACATCCTGCTTGGAACTATCTTATCCAGCCATTTTAGGGAGGGGAATTTATACCTGCATTTCCAAGTTCATTCATTTAACAAGCCAGACACTTTTTGGCAAAACTATTTTTAGCTGCAGTAGACACACAGATGGATTCAGCTGCAGTTCAGGTTGAGGCAGGTCCAAGTTTCCAGAGCTGTCAGGTGCCACAGAGATGGATGAGGTAGACAGACCTGTAAAAACCCCAGGCACACTGCCTGCTGTCTTCCTCCTTCCTGTGTGCTCTGGATTAACACCTTGTCCTGCATCTCCAGGAGGACATGTAAATGCCTTTCTAGAGGAAGGAAGGGTTTCAAATTGTTGTTTTACCATACTGTGCCAGGGACAAGTCCCACACAGGCACTGCAAACACAAATTGAACACACGCATTCCCTTCCTGCCTTCTCCTCCACTTGGTCCCATTTCCTGGTTTCTCACAGTTATCTTTTAAAAAATAATAATTTATTTTGCTGTTCTTGTGTTTCCAAAAATGTCACTGAAAGTAAACTGAGAGGACAAACAGCTCAGAGATTCCCACTGACAGGGGTGATGTGAAATGATGTGTTTGGCTCTCAGCAGCGGAAGGCCCTCGATGTCAGGAAAGAATGGATGGCAAAGATTCCATACTCCAGTTTTATATCTAACTCCTGCACCATGAGAAGGCCATTTGGCTTGCTGGCCTCCTCTCTTCTTGCATGCAGTGCCAGGTTTGGAGGCATTCTTACAGACACATAGTGATGATGAAACCAGGTACAAGGCGCCCTTCATATCCAAACAGGGCACGGCCTTTTCCTTTTTCTTAGCTTCAGCCTTAAGCATTGAAAAATCATATTCCTGCTTCACACTGTTCACACAATGCACTGGAAACTTTACCCTGGCATCCCGGGGTGGGAGGAGGAAGGAGAGGAGCAGGAATAACTAGAAAGGAAGGGAATGTGCCTGCTAAAGCCAGCCACTACACAGCATTTCTTTAATTGCTGTAGCTCCAGGGGATAAGGCAGCAGGCACATGTTTTTATAAGCTGAATTATACATTAATGAAAATCCTAGGACATTCCTGCAAAGAGCAGAGGCATTAGTGGTAGCTGGGACGCTGGCCAAATTCCAGGGAAGGTAACTCCACTGTTTCCCTATGGCCACTTCAGTGAATGTGGTCCATTGTTTCAGCTCCAAGCATCCCTGCCATGTACAGCTCTCTGGGACGACATTCTCACCTAAGGAATCTTGGCAGAATTTAAAAATAGATCCTGTGAATGATGACAATGTCCTTTCTGGCAAACAATTTTACAACAACAGCTTTGAGACAAACAAGCTGCAGAAAACTTGAAGATTGCGTAAAAGTTCCAAGAGGAAAGAACAAAAAGTACACTGGAAAGCTCAAAGCAGAAATACTGCGGCAGACACTGCTCTGTCTGGAATTAGTTGAATTAATATCCTTCCAGGGACCTGACCACCCATTGCTAAATTCAGTACATGCCTTTCCCATTCTGTGGGCTTTGGATGAGGCTTATATAGAAGTGTGACCAACATTGCTCCTTTGCACCTGCCTGGGGTCCCTGCGTGGCTCATTATCACAACACAGAACGGTTTTTCAGGGAAGAAATCCCTCTGTGAGAGGACTTGGAATGGATATTTCCTTTGCTACAGCAGCAACCCTTCCTCCAGGCTTCCAAATTTTTAAAGATACCATTTCTCTCTAAGGAAGTGTCTTTATGTGAGTTGGTGAAAACCAAGCACTGCCTTGTCTGTATCAAAGCAGGCTGTGCTGAACTTGTGAACAGCTTGGATGAGCTTTGAAGACCAGCTCACGTTCAAAGGGACTGGCAGGAGAAGAACAAAACCACAGGGAAATGGGACAACAAACAAGGTTGCAAGGGTGAGTTTCCAGCTGTCCCAGCAGAGACTTTGGGGAACACTAATATTGAACTGCTGCTGTTTGCTCTCAGCCTTGCCAACATAATAATTAAAAATGTACAGTGCTGGCCCTTTGAAAAGCTGCACAGAGCACCAGTTCCAGTAAAATCCCAGCATCTGTTCCTCGAGTTGAATTAGGAGCAGACCCAGCTCACTCTTTTAGTTGAATCTCCCTTTTGCTGACAGGACAGACCCCAGATTCGATCAAAACCTGAGCAGTCTGATTCTCTCCTGCATTCTGGCCCTTACTGAGGTCAGGATTGATGCTTCATTGCATGGAGAGCCAAAATAACAAGTATGAAAACAGCACAGTGATGGTGGAGGCCTCTTGGCTGCTCCTGTTGGATCCTAGAGATCCCAATTAAATTGCAGACATACCTCTGTGCTGGTGTTTGTCTTCAGTGTGCAAGGCAGGGATGCAGTCCCTCCTCTCTGGCACTGGCCTTGTCACCACTTGTCACAAGAACTGCTCGGCCTGGATGTCCATCTGTGGGGAAGCTGCTTTCAGTCACTGGTAAGATCCAGAAGCCAGTCATGGCTTTCAGAGGAGCCCAGGTGACTGCAGTCAGTGCATGATCTCAGCGATGTTTTCCAGCCAGCCATCCCTGTCCTGATTGATTAACTGAGAGGGGGCTGAAGGAGCAGCATGCAGTACTTAGCTAATTACACTGCCCGAGCTCTTTTGTCCTGCTGCCGCTGGATCGCCTCAATTGATCCTTTCAGCCCTAAACAGCTTTGTGGGCTGCATGCCTGGGCAGAATAAGGTCTTTTGTCATACTTTAATGAACGAAAATGTTTTAAATCCTCTCCTTCTCCCTCCACTCCAAGTAGCAGCAAGGTTAACTCTGGTGCAAGGACAGCTGGACGTGGCTGTTGGGTGTCTGTAACCGTGAACATTCTCCTCCTCCAAGGCTGTGGGAGTTCAAAGCTTCCCAGCTATCCAAGGTATCTATTGCCACCTCCCATGGACTACAGGGGATGCAAGTCTTCGAGGCTAAAATACAGCTAAAAATGTGTTAAATGTGTGAACATTCAGCATGATAACACAGGTTCAGGAGTAATTCCTGCATACACCAATCTGAAACTTTTCTTTTTTGGGGGAAAAAAATTAAAAATAAAAATCTCACCTTCAGTTTAACCTTTTCCCTTCAGCATCCAGCTACTGGTGATGTGTTTTTGTTTGTTAAACTGAAAACACCAACTATTCCATTTATAAAACATGGGATTGGCAGCATCCTGGTGAAGATCTCCACAAAATGTCCCCTAGTCAGCTAATCTAATAAACTTCTGCATATAATGAACACTTTCTCAGCATTGTCCAGAGTCATTAATCCTGGCACAGCCTCCCAAAGTACAAGTAGTAAAACACGGATGTCATGACCGAGCTATGAGCTGACCGCGTTGTGCTCTACGTGCCCATTCTCCAGAGCTGGTTACTTTTCAGCTGGCTGAGTTTTAGATGTGAATTAAAGTGATTAATAAATGAAAAGGCTCTTATCATCCATTCCTGTGCTCACAGCCCCTGAACAATTTTGCCCTGCCACTTGCCAACGAAGCTGTAATAGCTCACAGCATATGCTTCATCACTTCATGGCCACAACTCCTAATGTGAGTAATAAGGGCAAACCCCATTCCTTTTTCCACAGGATGGATGTGGGGAAGGAGAGAACACCTTGGGACTAACAAGCAGTCGTTAACACACCGTGATCAGAAAATAAAGGGCTGCTGCTCTTTTGAGACTGCTGTTTACACTGAATGGGCTCCACGTCAGATTTGTTCCCTCGGAGTTCAAGTGAGTTGGTTCCAGTGCCAGCTTGGCGTGGCTGAAACGCTAATTGTCTTGTTTCCATTTCACACATCATCATCACAGTAACATTTCTGGAATTGGGAGACAAATGCCAGTTTCACTGGAAGGCAGGCTGAAACACAGCCAGAGAACCTGCAGGTTTAGTGCAACTCCAAGTATGGTTTCTCCCTATCCAATAAAAAAGTAAAACGCTGGCAAAACTGCAGCCCCATGCTTTGGTTTCAAAGGGCTTTTGCTGAAATGCTCACAGTATGTTCAGGTGTGTGATTGTACCTCATAGTGCCATAAAAACTTATTTCATTCAGGAAGTACAGAGAAGAAACCAATGTATGAAAGCCCAGGTACCCAAATGCACACAGGTGAAATCCATCTGCAGTTAAGTACCAAATGCTGATTGGGATATTGGCCAGCTCCCAAGGGCTGTCCTTGGATGGCTTTGCCATCGTGTCTCCGTTTCTCCAGGCAGATAATGCTGCTCATCCATCACACTTAAAATGCCAGAACCAAACTCTGCCCTGTTAGGTCAGGGCGCAGCAGAAAAAACACTGCTGACACCTCACTCACTCTTTCCAGGTTTGTCCCAGGACAATTCCAAGAGCAGATTCCCACCCTGATGGTTCATCACGCCCCTCACAGAGGCACTCAAGGCTATTTCTTCAAAGCCCTTGTTGTGCAACACCCCAAAAAGGCCTTTGTGTCCATCTTATTCCCACGGACCATCACTTGTGCTATGTGTCTGCTCTTGTCCTGCATCTCCTGTGTGCCAGCAGAAGCCCTCAAAAGAGAAGTCAGGTAAAGGAGGGCACAGGGCCTGAGGTAGGACTGGATTGTAAGCAGCAGCTCCTTGGTCCTGCTGCAGGCCCCTTCTCTGAACCACGCTGCTTTCCTCACTGCCCAGGAATTAAAGTGCCCAAGGCCACAGCACAGAAAGGATCAGGCCTGTAAGCTGTTTTCACTTTTGTTACTTGCTCCTCATCTCCCGCCAGTTCCCAGGCAGGTATTGAAGTATCGATCACCCCACAGCAAAAGCCTCCAATGAACAATGGATGTGTGGTTAATGAGTCCCAGGAACTCCTCTCACCTCGCTCCAGCCGTTGGGGTGAGGAAGTTAAGTGCTCCTGTGCAAGCTCAGGTGACTGCTCACCATTTCCTTAATATTCCACCTCTTTGTGATTTGTGGTTTGCCTTCTGCTGAGCTAATGTTTGTTTTTCCAGAGAGCAGTTATTGTGGTAAACTGATATCAGAGCAGCAGTGTGGGAAATAAGATTTCATCATCTGTATTTCAGCACTTCATCCAGGAAGGCAGAGAGCCAACCTGAGAGCCTTCTTTGTCTTTCACAAGGATGACACCTTGTTGCTAGTGCAGTGGTGACAACTGTCACTCCTTGATGCTTACTGGGTCTCTGTCACCATTCATTTTCCATGATTTAGGTTCTGTGGTTTTTTCTAATAGAGAAGATATTGCATTTCCCTCATTTCAGTGTGAAAACCCCTTAGGCACATCAGCATCTGCTGCTGTTGTCTGGGTATTGGGACACCTCTAGGAACATGATTCTTTCCTGGTTTTTCATCTTAATCAACACCCTTGAGCATGTTTTACTTTACCCACAATGATAACATATATCAAAATAAAGGGATTTCTGAGCTGAGAAAGGACTAGGCCCCATTTGTGTGTTTTAGACCTCTGCTACCCAAAAATACAGAAGAAAAAAAATGTCCTTTTACTTTTGCAGTTGTGGAGAGCAGATGATTCTTTATGGAAAATGTAACTCTCTAAGAATGTTTTCTATTCTAATCTTGCTGACTAATCTTTCTTCTTCTAAAGTTTTAATCTTGCTTAAGGAATAAATGTGTGATATTGTGTTAGAAAAGCCAATCAACTACTCAGCTCTAGCTAGGAAGCAATGTGAGTCCCCCTTTGTACAAGCTCTTCTCAAATGTGATTGTTTCCCCAGTGTCAAATTCCATGGATTTTAGCAGCTGAATGGGTACAAAATTTGACATGGTCAGAAACGTGTGCTTATAAAAACTTATTACCGTTGAATAGCTGGTGCATTCTTGGTGCACTCATGTGCAAAGTGCCCTCGGAGAGGCCGGGCTGGCAGCACCTCTGGGCCTCATTAGCACACACAGGCAGCCATGCCAGGCTCCCTCAGCCCATGCCGCTGTTCCCATGTGCCGTGGGCAGGGGATGTGGGAGACTGCGTGGGCCAGTGCCCTCGTGCTGTCCTCAGTTAACCCTGGGGCTGGCCCAGCAGGGGCAGAGCCACCGGGGCTCCCGAGCCAAGGCAAGCCCCGCGAGCCAGGCGGCTCCTGAGGGCTCATGTGCTGGGAATTACAGCCAGAGCAACGCTGGGCTCACAACAAGGGGGGAACAAACACCAGGTCTCGTGACCTTCCAGCTGCCATTGCTGCCACACAGCCAGCTCCCATCTCCACAGCATGCTCCAGCAGGCAGTAAAGTGCAGCAAGCGTGGCAAGCTACAGGCACATTTGGATGGTCACTGTAACCCCAACCCATGGAGCCCACAGGGGTGTATCTATCTTAGAATCACCAAGTGGTTTGGGTTGGAAAGGACCATGAAGACCCTTCCCATGTAGTTTCACCCCCCTGCCATGTGCAGGGACACCTTCCACTATCCCAGGTTGCTCCAAGCCCTGTCCAGCCCAGCCCTAGACACTTCCAGGACGCACAAAGCCAATGGCTCCCACCGCACACAAGCACCGGATCGGTGTGCACACACCAGATTTAAGAAAAGCTGCTTCACTCTCACAATTTGCTCCATTGACAAGGCCTTCCACTACCAAAACCTCTTTGCCTGGATTAGTGCTATCCCCAGACTTAGAGACAAATCTCCCAAGTAATTTGGAATAGCTGAAATAACAAGGTTTGGGCAGCCAGGGCTGCGTGGGGCCCAGGTTAAGCACAGCTGCTGAGCACACAGTGCCTCCTTCCTGGCTGACCCAGCTCCTGCTCAGAGCAGTGCTTTTCAGCTCAGGCAGAGGGAACTCCAGTCCATGATGGCCATCACAGGATGCCTTTCCCTGCCTCTCTGCACTGCAGCACTCACGGGCAAAGGGCCGCAGTATCCTCTCTGGGTGGAAAAGCATCACGGGTGAGAGCTCTGGCTTTGAACAAATAAAAGCAGTTGCCAACAGGGAGCTTGAGTGAGAAAGCCAGATTTTTAATGAGTGCCAAATAAGGAGCAGGGAAACCTCCCTGGACACTGAGTGTTCCTGCAAATCCAGTTCTCATCTACTTTGCTTTGAAGACTGCTCGGCAACTCTTCTAATGCCTGTGTGACTTCGGTGATTATATCCAACTGGTGTCATGTTTACAGAGAAAACACCTCCCAACACACACTGATTCTGACAAGATATTCATTAAAAAGAAAACAGCCTGAAGGTCACTATTTTTAAAACAAAAAAATTACAATTTTTCAATTTAAATTAGTGTGTAGTTATTTGATTTGATTTTAATAGCTGAAGCTATCTCTGGGAATTGTTAAAATGAAAAATGTTATTGAAACAAACCATCTGAAACAAGCACAAATATTTCTTTAACATCCAGTGACCTGAAAATCCATTTTTCACTCAGCTCCAGTTACCAATAATAATAAAGAAAGCAAAATATCTTTCTCCATTATAAATATGGCATGCACAGGAATAATATCCAGTGCATGACATCCATTCCTTTATGAAAATTCTGCCTCACTGCCTAAATTTTCCTAGGAGCTTAAGATATGCCTTGTAGTATTAAGAAAAGGTCTTAAAGGGGGATTCTGGCAAGGTTCAGCTCCATTTCACCAGAAGACAAAAGGTCAAAATAAGCCTCAAAGATAATAAGGAATGTCATTCATAGGTGGGATGAGAGCTAAATTACTCCACATTCAAGCAGAGCTTTACTTTGAAAGACAAGAGTGGGCAATCTTTATTTAGCTATAGTGATTCCAGAGGCAAGAAAAAGGCTGCTTCCACATGCAGGTTACATGCAGTAAGGGGTACTGATCCCTAAAAGCATGGAAGGAATAACTTTAAAGGGTTCAAACTTTTAACTTTGACATTTTTTAAAGCAGAATACTTCAGGTTTGGTCTTGGTGATCATTTTCATTTCAAAGTTCACCTGCATTTATCATACAGGGTCAAACAAAATTTGTCTGCTCAGCACAAGTCCCTTATTTTTTTCTGTTCTTTCCATCTTGCCATGATTTTTTTTCAGGGTCCACAAGAAGCTTTATACAGGCCACCAAACCAAGAATATTACATAGTTCTACATTCTTTAAGTTTTCTGTGTATTAAAAATGAGTATTCATGCTGTGGTCAATATGTTGTTAGTAAATAAAAACTGTGAACTCCTGACACTGCCTGCTCTGAATGCACAACTCCTCCTACTCTGCCCCAAGACAGCAACTCACACATACCCAGATATACAGAAAGAGAAAAGGAATTTCATGAGCCCCAGGCCAACAAAATTCCTCCTCTGTTCTCCTCCTGACCAGGGTCTTTGGGTTTCCAGCATTTTTCTTCCTGGCTGCTGTTAGTTTTGGCAAGAGCAGTAAACCACTAAGAAGTTACAGACCCTCTGTTCCATTCCAAAACCAAATTAGCTAACTTAAACCAGCAAAAAAACCCCCACATCTTCTTATCAGATGCAATTTCCACTAGTGCCTGGGGGACAGAGGAAATCAGAAAGCACACTACAACCCAGCAGGAAATATTTCTGACCATGATCAATGCTTCCTTTAGCAATGCAACAGAATCCTTGCAGATCTTTGGACATCCTTGGAAAAATTCCATTTACTGCTCTGCAGGCCATATTTTGCTGTGAAAACCTTATTACACAACAGAAGCATTAACGGATTCAGAGTAAAATAAGAAAAGATGCATTATCCTAAAGATTTGGAGAACAGGGAGAGAAGAAGTTAAGAAAGGCACACAGGGTTTCCCTTTCACTCCATGTGATTATGTTGTGATAATGCCTGCTACAGACCTGTCCATCACTCGTGGACTCAGGTCAGAGAAGCTCTCTGACCCGACCAGCTGGGTGACACAAGCCAAACAATGACAAATTCAGCTTCAGTTGCTCTTGCCAGAGGGATCTCAGGGTTGCCTGTTGAGCAGCTATGAGACAACCACACTTTCCTTTCATCCATCTTGGTTTTCTCTTTCTCTCTCTCTTTTTTTTTTTTTTTTGGCTAGGGAATTTGCAGGGATAGCTGCAGAGCTTGGAAAGGCCCAGTCTCTCATCTCTCCTATGCAGAAAGGTGTCTTTATAACTTTGGCTTCCTTACCTAGCTCCCACAATCCCAATTTTGAGCAGATACAGAGGTAACTGCCTGCAACTACCTTGATAGGAAGTACTTTAAAGCCTTCCTCTGGCACAATAAACTCACCTTGCAGATTTCTAGGTATTGCTGTGCAGCTGCCCAGTGACATCCCACAGGGATGCAGGTTGCCACTGGATTGATTTGTTCCCTTCCAGTCACTGAGAAATGCCATGGCCACAGGCATGACAGAAGATAACACTTTCATTTGGAATGGCAGAATACTAGCCCCATTTTCAAATTACTCTAAAGAGAGCACTCTGGAGTGCTGAAGAGTCAGCAACTAACCAAAGACATTTGACTGAGGATTGTGCTTGGTCTAAAACTGGTCACCAAAAGCACAGGGGCAGACTACAACCCCCTGTGAATCACAAAGAGGGCTTACTGTGACTCAGGAAAAATCAAGATGATAATGCTGTTGCTGGCATGTGATTTATCCTGACCAGAATTTCGCTGTGGCATCACATTTTTTCCCTAGTACAATATGCCACTGCCTGAGCTTCTGTAATATCTCATCACCAAAGGCAGAAGGTCCCACAGAGCAGTGCCATCACACCCTCTCTCCCCAAACCCCTAGGGTCAGGGATTCAGCACTGACTCTGCAGGAGCAGGACCACAGACTGAGCCACTTTGTGTCATTTCTCTTTGCCTTGCAAAGTCACCCATCCAAGGGGTGACACAGCCCAACCTGTTCAGCTAATGAGAGCTGACAAGATCCCAACCTTAGAAGAATAAAACCTACAGAACAACAGATGCTCACCCTGGTTCTCTTCAGCTCCAACCAGCACAGGAACCTTTGGTTTCAGCAGCTGATGAGATAACAACAAATTGTAGAGACACTGAGTCACTAAGGCACACTTACTTTTGTTTCCCCTTACTCCTTCCTCCAGAGATCCAGCTTCTGTTGGTGTCCATGGCTCACTCTCCATCAAACTCCACCAAACATTGATACAAACCAGGAAAAGCCCATGTCCCTGGTGGGCAGGGAAACCTCTAACTGCAGTTCATCATTAATGTCCAACACTTGGTTAAATGACAGCCACTCTTAAGGAAAGTACAGATGAAGGTTGTGCCCAGACATTTTTTTGCATAGCACCAGTTTCCTAGAAATCTTGGATGTTCTCTGTACAGGTTTCTCGCTCAGACTGTACAGAGCAGAGTTTACCTACAGTCCTGCTGCCTTTCCACACTGGTCACAGGAAAAGAAAGACTGAAGCACCTGCAGGTCTTGTGCCTGAGGTTTACAGGTTGCTATCCCAAGGGACTGAACTACATGGAGGGAGGAGCAATTTTTGGATGTACCCCTTAGTGACAGGTGAGGACACAGGTGCTGCTGGCAGGTCAACGTGTGTTGCTACATTAGAGGCACACACAGAAGAGCAAGAACATCTGTTCCCAAAGCAGAAGGAACTGTTCAGAAATGGGAAATCCGAAGTTTTTCCAGCTGTGGAGGTGTATTGCTGAGTGGCCCCTGCAGAATGGCACAGAGGAGGGCAGGGACCCCTGGGCCAAACCCAACTGCTGCTGACTAAAGCAGGAGCGGGAACAGGCCTCAGGCTGGAAAAAGGAGCTGCTCTGCACTTATGGGCAAGGAGAAGCAAGGAGTCCCTCCCCTCCCGTGTCTGTGGCTGTGTTTTTGGCCTAGCAAAAAGGCTATGTTGCCCCTGATGAAGCTGTGATGGAAAACTAATCTCCTCCAACAATAGCCCAGTGCTAAGAAACATCCGTGGGTCTGGGCAGGAGAGAAAGCAAGGACCTCTTCTAAGGGTATTTGTTTCTCCATCAGTCTTTTGTGGTGTCTTTCCCTCACCCACCTCTTTCTCTGCTTGGTTATTCCAGCATTAGTTTGCACGGGCTGTTTGCAGAGACAGAACAACAACTGCTTGGAAAGCCAGCAGAAACCTCTTAGCTTGAGACCAGAAATGTGCAGAATCCCCAAAGAACAAAAACGTTTGAACTTGCCTCCCCAAAAGTGTTGCATTCATTGACTTGCAAGCAGGGGGAACAGCCATAGTAATTTAACCTAGGGAAGAGTGCCAGCAACTTATTTAATTGCAGAGTTTGTGCCAACAACCCCACAATACAACTATTAATACAAGTCTGCAGTACAAGACTAATTCTGCTAACCTTTTGCTGTTGCCTTTTAGTCAGGTCAGCGGCTGCATCCCTTCTGTGCTGACACTATTCAACAAACACTGGCAACTGCTTTTAAGCAAACACCAAATGGAGCAGGGCAGGAGGGAGGGGAGAGGGACCATTGAGAAAATGAAGATTCCTCCCCACCACCCCACCCCTCACTGTCCAAATGTTCCACATTGCTTTCTCCATTTCAAGCCCCTCTCTTGAAACCAGCAATGTGTCTTGCCATGTATTTGCCCCTGGAAAACAGCCAGATCTTTGGTCTGGATTCCATCACCTCATTTCCCAGTTTCTATGAGACTGCATTTGAGAAATGTGGGTCTATCTCAGTCCACTGGCAAGACTGGTCATCAATCAATGTATGAAAACATGAGCTCTGACACTGGGGACCATCCACTTTTCCAAATGCAGCATTCCTTTAAAGAACACATATTTCTACAAAAAAATTTATAAAGAAAGCAATAATGGATGTGGCAGTACTGCAAGTTTCCAAGAGCACAACAATTCCAGCAATTACGTGCCACTGTAAACACCTTAAAATCCAGTATCAAATGATGCATAAATCTCAAGCAGCATCATTCCTATATGAGGTACTAAACTCCCTGCTGCATTTGCAGACTCACTGCTGCTTCACTCTTCACCCATCCCCACTCTGGGGTTTGACACTTACATCTCGTGACTGTATCACAACTGTAAATTCCAACCACCTGGGAGCACATTTCTTTATTACACTCATAAGCAGCATTAAAGGGGCTGTAGCTTTTATCTTTATCCTGCTGCCACTAGCATGATAGAGAAATAAATCCTGCTCACAAGCTCAACAGAAAACCAAGGTAAAAATTTCCATACAGCTACAGTGAACGCTCCTTCTCAGGGGCTCAGTAGCTCTCCACTGATATTGGGAAATTTTCAAACCCTGCTGATCCTACAAACCAATTGCCCAGCTCCCAAATGTCACGTTTAGGAAATGCCCCGCTCCCGAGAGCGGCTGCTAAGCCCCGGTATCTGCTGGATCTCGGCAGGGGCGGATGTGGCCGGGCCGGGGCTGCTGACGGCATCGCTGCAGAATGTGTGCCTGAGCCCCGCTCCAACACCCAGCACGGCATTTGTCAGCCAAGCTCCCCGTCCCACCGGGCCTCCCAAAATCCCCATTCTTGAGCGAGAATGGGCAATGCCTTTCAGGCTGGCAGATTAGCTGGGAGTCTGTGGGAACTGCAGAGCACTGCACCTGCCTGGAAAATGGCACCAGCTCAGCACAAGACGTTTCCAGAGGGGAAAGTTAATATATGGGAGGAATGCACATAAATCCTGTTATTTCTTAATGGGATTTGGGAGCTTATTTCTCACCCCGTGCTTTGAAATGTATCCCACAGCCTATTCTATTAATGAATTTAAGCACAGTGATTTTCTTATCAGCAGGAATCATTCTTCACTGAGGTTTGAGGGGTTTTTTTGGTGGAATTTTTTAATGCAAGTGTGAAAAATTAATATTATGCTTGAATACCAGTTAGGATGTTAACAAGCTGTGTCCTGGATAAGCTGCTCTTGTTCTGCTCCTGTTGTTCTTTTCCTAACTTCAGTTTCAATTTCAAGAAACGTGGAGTCATTTATTTGTTGGGGGTTTTTTTATGATTTAGGCAGTGGCTGGCTAAAAACGGAAAGATGGGACCTCTATTTCCAGTTCAGCTGCATGAATGAGTTGACACTAACTTTCTTTTACTTAAAACAAGCAACATTTGCAAAGTTTTTTCCACCTCTCAGGTGTACTCAGTCGGTACTGATGGGTACCAACATCTTTTGGGGTTTCCTGGCCTCTCTGCTGCCACTGGATGGGGATTCTCTCCAGGCTTTGGAAGCACACAAATGAGTTACAGAAATGTTCTGCCTTAGCAGTCTATTTTCAAAGGCGTCTGGACACTGTTCCTTTGACTACCAGTGTTTGTTGGAAAGCAAATTACAGTTCACCTCATTTTCACTTTCACAGATCCCTCCCAGTTCTGACTAGTTCAGAATATCCTGAGTTGGAAGGGACTCATAAGGATCAAGTCCAACTCCTGGCTCTGCACAAGAGCACTCCAAGAATCCCACCGTATGCCTGAGAGCATTTTCCAAGCCCTCCTTGTGCTCTGGCAGGTTTGGGGTCCTGTTCAGTGCCCAACCCCCTTCTGGGTGAAGAACCTTTTCCTGATATTCCCAAACATCTCCTGACACAGCTCCAGCTGTTCCCTGGGATCCTGTCACTGGCTGAATACTTCCCGTGCAATAGATCTATGCTGGATTCATGCTTCACAATTCTGAGCTTCCTCAAAAGCTCCTGGAGGCAAACACCAATGAAATTTAGGATGAGATTAGCTCAGCTCCAGCTCTATTATCAATGATGGATTTTCTTCCTCTGCCTTGGGCTCCCAAGAACTGTGGGAAAGATTGAAAGTAGTGGACTCTTTCACAAGCAAACATCTGTTGTGTACAAACACTGAGTTAAAGAGTGCATTCCCTGGATTTCATTTTAGGACAAGTTCTAAACCTCAACTCTGGCTGTATCTGCTACAGCCAGGGGACCAAGGATATGTGGCATTTTTCTGTCTAATCTTTCATGTAAGCTAAAGACCAGGGCAGGATTTATGGAGGCTTCTTTTCTTGACCCTAAGGATTACATGTTATATTTCATCACAATAAGATTCCTCTCTGTCCTGAGAAGAAAATATTTCTTCTCTTATCCCTTTCTGTGACTTTGAAGGACATTACACTCCATAACTCCAGTGGCAGCAATGAGGGGTGGAGACCTGATCTTTCAGAGCAGCTACGTCTGAGGATTTAGGCCAAAACTTCACAGCTTGGGCTGACCTCTGCTAAGGAGGAAATCTAAAGCATGACTGGTCAGCTGGACACCAACCCCTGGCAGACACCATCCCACCCCTTCTCAGCACAGAGAAATCGTTTTTTTCATCATCTCCTTCCACAGGCACGCTCATAACAGAGTTGTCTGTGCCCCTTGGGACAAGCAAGGAATTCCTTGCAGCCAGGCTCCCTGTGATGGACCAGGGCACAGCTGGCACTGCCCCCTCAGCAGGTGAAAGCTGTCCCTGGCCCTGCTGCAGCAGCAGTGCCCAGCAGGCCCCGCTCACGTCAGGCACTGGCTTTGCCTGCGGCTGCTCAGTCAGTGCTGGGGAAGGGAACAGAAGTCTTTTTGTGCTGGAGAATGCTGGGCAGCCTAATGGAGGGGCTGACAATAGCAGCCTTTTCATGCAGCAGCTCCCTTGCTTTAAGAAAAGGTAGGGATCCTGTCCCTTGTGCTGGCATCAGCAGTCTCTGGAGAGGCCTAATGCGAGCCCTGAGAAACCAGGAGTGGTGAGGAACTGCCTCCTGCTTCCCCAAACAATTAGAGAAGCAGCTGCCAGCCTGCAGCATCCACATTCCCTTGATACCTGGGATCAGACATCTGCCTGCTGTCAGGTGTGCCAGCAGACCTCTCACCATCACCAGCCCAATTGCAGAACACTGGAAGATAAAGGGTGAGAAGGAATGCTTTTTGGGGTGCTTTTTTAAACATTAACAACACAGGCCCAAAGCTGTTCTTCAGCAGCAAGGAGAAAAATAAAGTCCATAGAGACAGGAAATCTTCAAAGAAAAAATTGCAATAAACTTTAAAAACACACAGAAGATGTCACCATGCCTCTGGCTCAGTTTCATGTCCTGATGCCCAGGCCAACAAGTCTCTCATGACTCTGCCAGCTTCAGAGAAGCCTCCCTAACGTGAGCATGGGCCATGGGCTTTGTGCCTGCAGCCCTGCAGAAAGGGTAACAGCTCCTAAACTGTCACTTGTCACACCAAGGGATACAGGGGGCAGATGCAAAGGAACTTTGCCTGTCAGGGCACCAGGTATTTTGTTTTGTTGATGGGACTCTGGGCATTCCAGCTGGTACTGGGAGAGCACTGATTCCCAGTGTTTGAAGCAGAGACAGGGCTCAGTGTCTGTGGACCAGCTGGGCACAGAATGGCCTTCTGAGTTTTGTTTTGTCAAGCCAGGTGCAGCTCCTGCAAGCACTGACTGCTGCTCCTTGCACCAGCGCTGGGATCAGGCTCCAGACAAGGTTTAAACACCTTACCAGAATTCCGGCCTATTTCTCAGGCTCTGTCCCAAACCATTCCCATTATTATGAAACTTTTATTGCTTCCTACATCCCTGCTGAGAGGCAAACCTCAGAGTTTGTGTCATGCTTTTGGCATGAGGTCCCTGCAAACGACCTGCCCTTTTGAGTGAAGGGAACCCATGAACTGCAGCACAGCATGTGAAAAGTGTTCCCACACAGCCACGATCCCAGGGAGAACGCTTTGGATGCTTTAATTCCTAGGCAAGAGAAACAACTCCTTTGTTAGTATTGTCAACACGGAGCTCAAAAGAAAAGGGCATTTCAGAGGCCTACAACAGCCAGAACTGTTCCAAAGGTTTGTGTAGAGAGGAGAAACACACCACAGAAATACCTCTCCTGGCTCCAAAACGGTTGAGACTGATTAACATTAATTACCTTAGGTTAAAAATTCCTAGAGAAAATTGAGAGGGAATGAAACCTTCTGTTACCAGTTTGCCTTTACTGCCTATAACAGTCAGGGCTTTCATTTTTGCATTTTTTGATCTTGGAGCTAAGAGTGAGCCAAAAAAGTAATTTGGAAATAGAAATCTGGGTTTTCTTCTGCACATTATCATGATTTTGAGGCCACAGAATATTGGATTTTAATTAAACACTTGGTATCACCTGTAATCACTTTGGCATTTGCTATTGAAGTTCTATTTCCAGATGAAGAAACCACTTGTTTAATGAAATTTCCACTGCAAGCAAATCTCCCCAAATCGGGCCAAAAATTACAGGCTTCTAAATTGCTCAACAGGTATAATAAAAAATCAGAAATTCAACTGTAGGACCCAAGATCTGCACACAGAGAAGTGGAGGTCACTTCAGGGAATCTGACATCTACTAATTTCAAAGCCTTAGCGACACATTGAGGACACTGAGTTACTTGTTAAGCAACAGCCCTGTTTTTTTTAAAAAAATGAAATTAATTAAAAACTTGAGAACCTTCTTGCCAAAGGATTATTTGACAACATGTCATTGACTACATTTAATTCCACAGAATCAATATAAAAGGGAGAACACACAGTGTTAATTTGCCTCTTTTTGGGCAGTGTCCCACTGCTACCCAGGGACATTCTGGTGCTCCTTTAGGCACTGAGTTTTGGACATTTCCCTGAGGTGCAGCACAAAAGGAATGTGTAACTGACTGCCTTTTGCCATCCTTCCTTTTCCCTGCTGGTACAACATGCTGGGAGGATTCCACAAAGCTTTAATCTGAGCCTTGTCTCAGGGAAAAATGTGAGTCAGATGTAATAAATTTATGGTGTGCTCCCACCTCCAGCAAAATAACTGATGCATAGACCTGCCTGGAGGACCTGGAATCGGCTCTTTCCACAGGTGAAAAAAGAGCAGCATTAGCAGGAAGAACCAGTGTGCTTTAGCCACGCAAATTCCCATCAGCTGCACACCCAACGTTTCTGAGGAGCTCACTTAGGCTGTGTTGCACGATGTGCTGAGCACCGTGGCTGAGCCAGCAAAGCTTTACTACTGGTTTAACTGGGACTCTGCCCATCTGTGCCCACGTGGGCACCCAGCTACCTCCCCCTCTAAATCAGCCTGTCCTGCTGCACGGAGAGCAGCAGGTCTGTACAGCCAAGGGCATCTGACTCAAAGGCACCAAATAACTTGTTGTATTTGGAAGGCAGTACACTAAAAATATACTAAAGCTCTGGTAGCTGGCTCTCTAAACCAGCACCTTGCACCAGCTGAGAGCACAGCCCTGCTTTTTGCACTTACACTCCCAACTGTTGCTTCCCTCACTTCTGGGTAATTTCTTGGCATGTCGCTGGTGGAGAAATGTGTCTTTCCAAGGGCTGCCCAGGACTGTGAGAAGCAGTTTTTGTGTATGAGTGCCTTTTGTAAATTCACTCCTCCTGGTTTTGAACTTCCTTCACAGCCTTTGGTGTGCAGGTGAGACAAACCAGTACCCTGGGTGCCTAGCAGTTCCTGAGGGGTGCTGTAGTCACACAGATGTGTTATCTGTCTACTATTCCATAACAATACATCAGTGTACTTTGTTTTAAGTCATGTTTCAAGCTGTCATGGGCACCAGCCTAGATATTTGCTGAAATGTCCACTCTTATTTACTTAAAGGCCATTTAACACCACTCTGTCAGTGCAAACAGACAGGTAAGTGGACATAAATATAATTATTTGCCAACAGAACAGGGAGCCAAAACAGAAAATAAAACTTGTTAGTTATGAAAAATCAGAAATTAAAAACTGACATCCACATTTCACGGTATTTATATGTAGTACTATTTAGAAGTGTTGTTGGATCATTCCCAGTGCCTGCACTTCAATGGTCCCTTTTAACCTAAAACTTTGTGATTCTCCAAGCACTCTGGTACAGAACTAAACCTGTAACATAATTCATCATTTCCCCACAGCTCCTCATTACTTCACAGTACACTCAGGCGAGGAATGCTGAATTAACTAAATGACTAATATGCAATTAATTCTGAAGAGCTCACAGTGAATTGAAGCACCAGAGGAATTTCTCAGTTGAAACTAGAAACCAGGAAACAGAGCTGCCTGAATTCCAGAAAGCAGAGCTTTCACATGCAGCCATTCTCCAGCTCTGCATCACCCATGCATGAGCAAAACACTGAAATGTTGATGCTGATAGCACAAACCAAGCAGGAGAAAAAAGGGAAAACCCAAAAACCCAACCAAAAAGACAGCCCAGCACATTTTTGCAGAGTTGTTTCAGGAAAGGCAGGCACAAGTCATACAGCTCCCAGTGGCACTATGCACACTCCAGGAATGTTTGACATTAAGGGGCCTGGTTGTTGTGGAAACCAAATCCCATAGATTAATTAATGTTCAGCAGCCAGAGCCATCGCCCATCCTCTCCGTCTCCCTGCCCCCAATTAAAAAAAAAAAAAAGAAAAAAGGGGAAAAAAGGGGGAGTGTGATTTTTACATCACAGAAGAATGTCATAGCAAAAAGAAACTCTTTCCTCACAACTGCAGAACTATGCCAGGAACAGTGAACAGCCTGTGTTAGCCCCAAGTGTTTATAAAATAAAAATTCTAACACCATTTCAGTGAGGCTGCTTTTGCTGTCTGTGGCTATGCCAAACTGCCTCCAGGAAGGTCCTGCAAGAAAGATGATTGTGTGAAATTTCTAAAATCCCTTTATGATGAAAGGATTGCAATGGGTGCCCCTCTTCTTTTTTCACTTTCAACATGTGAATGTAGTAATCACAGCTAATTTACTTCAGTGACTGACAGTCCTCATGTGAATGTGTTTGCACAGGGAACTGCAAGGGGATTTGAAAATTGCAAAGGATTTGAACAACATGGATTCTGAGTATCAGCATTTTCCTTTTTCCTGGTTCTGATCCATCAAATTCCCCACATACATCCCAGTTTGCAGGAGGAAGTAAGATTGGACATAAGTCTCTCTGTGCACTGGTAGTTTGACATACACACTATAAACACAGAATGTACCAGACTGATGACACAGGACACATGTGGTTAGGATTCACTAGAGGTGAAATTTCAGAACTACCTATAGCCTATTTGCAGAATGGTTTTAGGGCAATAGGTCAAACATATTTTATACATTCAGAGATTTAAGGTGATGCTTTTGAAAATCAGTGATCTCCAACACCTGCATCTTGTGGTACCTGGGCAACAGCCTGGTTCTGATGAGAATGAGGAATTCCTTCTCCCATTTTTCCCCCTTCAGAATATCCTTGTGAGCTATGCTACTAGTTGCCTGTTGAAAATACCCAATCGCTAAATACTAAAAATCATGAAGGTGATATTTAGTAAGTAGGGTGAGCAAACTGAGCAAACCACTAGCAGAGCACAATATATGCACTTACCAAACAGGTGCAAGTAGTTCCTGCACTGTTTCACACTCCTAAATAGCCAACATTCCACCGTGTGACTCAAAACACTGGCTTTGTTTTACCTCAGGAGTGCTGGGGATGGATTGCTGACCGTGCTCAGGTATGCCACGACTTCACGACACAAGATCACTTCACCAGAGCCCCCTACTCCCTCCCATTCACAGCAGTGAAATAAATACAGCCCATTTCTGCAAGCCACGGTGCTTCCTGTGGGACAAAGTCTGCACTTGGATAGCTGAACAATGCCGAGAGCTCTCCTGTGTTTCTCAAAGCTGCAAAGCAAAGCTGCTGACTGGAACAGGTGCTCGACACTTAAACCCCAAGGCAAATAAAACAGTTGTAACATTTCAGCGTTTCTTGCACAACCCTGCCCCTGTGCCGGGCACCGCTCCCACCGTGCTTGCACGGCACAGAAAACGAGAGAAGTACCTTTGAGATGATTAATGGCTGTCCGTGCTCCAGCCCGCCCTTCAGCGTGAATCCCCATGGAGCCCCTCCGTGCAGCAGTGCCTCCAGGTAGATGTATCGTCCCTTGTGGGTGATGCTGCACTCGGACGGGGAGATGCTGGTGTTAATGTTGTCTAACATCCTCATCTGTCCTAATCACATACTCAGGCAAACACAAACCCCTCTCAGGCAGTCACAGAGAGACCAGGCTGCAAATCCAAGTCCCCAGAAGCCCACCACAAGTCATCCCTGAATACGAGAAACAAGAAGAGCCTGAGGTGACGAGTTCTGCTTCAGAGCCGGAGTCCAAGGTGATGGGTTAAAAACAGCCCCATCAACATTTCACCACGCTGCTTCTCCCTCAGGATTTTAGTTTCAGCACTCAGCTCTCCCCAGTCCCAGGTACTCTGGGCATGAGAGAAATCTCAGTAAAGATTTTTCTTCCTGCCTTCGGCAGATCAAAACTCTGCTTTTCAAGATCAGGGCAAAAAAAGGAAAAAAAAAAAAGAAAAAAGAAAAAGTTTATGGATTTAAAAGCCTCTGGCCGGTAAATTGCCAAAATCCAAACGAATGCTTCATTTGTGATTGATTATCAGTCTTTTCTTCCTTTCTGCATGCGATTTACCATTACAATGGCCTTTTTGCCTCAGCCCACTGCACTAAAAGAATGGAAGCGTCTTCTCCCTCTCAGCTCTCAGTTACTCTGTTCGCTTACTTCACAATTTTCTGACTTGTCAAAAAAAAAAAAAAAAAAAGGCTGGGGGAGGAGGAGAGAGCAAGTCCATTCCTAAAACCCTTTAGAGGGGTTTAAAATGTGAAATAACTCCATACTTATTGGATTAAAGGGTGAAAAAAAGCTACTGGGAAAACTGGAGAAGCAGGTGAAATGAATCCTCTGGGAAAAATGTTAAGGCAATAGCTGAACTCTTTTCATTTTCGGTGCTCTCCCCGATGAGCTGCCAGAGCTGCAGCAGCTACTGCTGCTCTGAGGGAGGGTGAGGAAGTGAGGGGGGAGAGAGAGAGAGAAACAGAGAGAGAGAGAGAGAGAGCTGGATTAAGGAAAGTAAGGCAGTGCTGCCCAATTGTGCACATCAAGCACGCAATTATAAAATGCAGTGTGCAAAAGCTGGGGCTCACCCTTTTATTACAGCCCCGGAAACCACCATCTTTCTATTGTCCCTGCCAAGGAATTGTAACAATCCCAACTGCCAGTTGCTGAAAACACAATGGACCTGTTCCAAACCAGCTCAGTGGAGCACTGCTAATAATTCTGCTCTCATAAAGTGCTTTTCCTCTGCATGGAGCACACCAGCTTCCCAGGACATATTTATTTTCCCCATTTACATTGCCAGAAAAAGGCTGATGCTCTCCCAATAAATAGAATAAGAAATGATACCAAAAGTCTGGATACTTTTATTAATGCAGGCAGTTTCCTACTGTAGAACATGTGGATGTGGGTGCATCTGCTCTTCCTTATGTGCATGTAGACTTAGAGACTTGGCTCATCACTTACAGTATGTGTCACTGAAGGTGTGCAAAACCTTACCTGATTTTTAATTGGATCTCAAACAGGACAACAGGGAGAGGAGACCAGAGCCCACTGCCCTTCCTGTTGGCAGAACTGAGGAAACTCATAGTAGTGTCTCTACTCTCCAGCTTTTGACCTCACCATGCCTGGGATTTTCATTATTTCTCCTTCGGGTTTTGAAGCTCTCAGAGCCTTGTGTTAACAAAACCTCTATAATGGTGGAGGAAAAGCTTTGGAGTTGGGACTCTAAACCCAGGGATCATTGCATTTGTCTGTGCCACCCCATTCCATTCCCTTTAAGATGTTACAGGTTCCCAGAGCCTTTTATTTCCCAGCTTTCAGGAAATACAGGAAAGAAGCCCCTCACTTTATTTTTCATTTTTCCTCAATCCTTGTTTATGCTGAGCTCTTCCCCTTCAGCTTCCCTCCCAGGGGCGAGTTTTCATTAGCCTCACATCCTGGTCAGGCTCACGGATTGCTATTATCCAGAAGTCAGCCTTCAGCCTGGCTCAAATCAGATTTGTGAGGTTTTACAGTCCTAATGTTTCAGAGTGAAAACCCTCACTCCCAGCCTCCACAAAGAGCGATTCATTTCCGTGCTCTGCTCAGCCCTCCCAGGGACGGGCAAAGGCTCCGGGAGCTCTCCTGGGGCCGTGCCTCCTCCTCTCCACAGCCAGCAGGGCGAGCTGAGGCTGTGTAAGGACACACCAGCCTGTGGACAGGCTGAGCACCTCTCTGGATTTCGTCCATTTCCCACACACATTTGTCACCACACCTGTCTGCACACAACAGATTTCCAGTGAGAGCTGCACTTCTTTCGGGGTGTGCTGCATCTAGGGATTAAAAGTTATCAACAGATTTCTGACAGACAGTTTTACTTCTCCAGCACTGTGGTTCGTTTCAAGGGCTGAATCCAACATCATTTCTACCAAAAACTCCATCAAATTTGTTACCATTGCAGGCACAGAATTTTCTCCTCTCGCCATCTCCAGATCTGCTGTTTTTTCATCCTGTTAATCCAGCTCTAAAAAGGTCACATCCAGGTGCTCCCATGTATTGGAGACTCACAACCAGCTAAGGAAAAAGGTTTCATCACCCAAGAAGGGCTGCCAAATACCGTACTATTTCCTCAGGGGCTCTTATTCCACAGAGGAGTTCCTCTCAGGACAGAGCTGAGATACTCCTTGATGGGATGCAACCAAAAGAGACCCGGGCTCAGAAAAGTGCTTTTCACACAGAACAATAAATCTGAAGTTTTGCACAGTTTTGGTGTAAGGGAAAATAAATTTGGAACAGTCACATCAGAATCCTTCCTCTAATCAAGCACTACACTGCTAAAGCAGGAAAAATTATCCCTGATTTCACTTTTTAGAGGTCCCAATCAAACCCTGTATTTATCATTAATCAAGGCAGCTGGCAACTGCTCTGTCGTTTCCTAAATTCCTTCAAATATTCCGAGTTTCTTTTGCAGATGAAGTTCACCGGAGCAACACTGCCCCCGTCTGCTGAAACCAGAAACTGTCACGGTTTAAGCGCATCGATTTACATGCTAACATTTCCTTAGCATCTACTACACTTTGTGAAATAACGTGGGCCCTCCTACCTTTCACAGAGAGTGACTTGCTGATAGCCACACAGGAAGCATGAAAAGGCCGAGAAAGAAGTGCTCCTTTTCCCCTGGTCCCTGGTTTTATCCCTGAAGAACTTCTCTTTTCCTTCCAGACAGGGCTCTGTGTAAGCTGAGGAGCATCAGGAATTTTAAATAATGGACATCCTTCAGGCACCAGTGGGCCCAGCTTCTTCCTCTCCCCAGGAGTCCTGAAGGCATTCACCTAAATCTGCAGTAGGATGGAACAAAACACAAGTGTCAAAGGACACAGTTATGGACCCCTTCAGGAATGAATCACTCCCTCCTAGGGTAGCAATTCTCCTGGAAATTTATTATATTTAAAAAAAAAAAAAAAAAAAACAGGGATAAATAAATTTTAAAAAATTGTTTTCCTATACTTACCTCCCATCAGCTGGGGCTGGCTGTAACGTATGCATCTCCTCAGCTCTGGAAAATGTCAGTCTGGCATCTAAAAGAAGAAATAACAGGAGGAAAAACATGTTGAGGCTCTGCATGGTATCAAAGGGATTGCCATCATCAACTAATGTTCAAAAGGTGTTTCCAGAGGAAAATTCCTAGGGCTACACAGGGAGCCTCCACTCAGATTCCCAGTTGGATTTGAGTTCATCTTCCTTCCAAACCACAGAATAAGCTTGTCTGGAGAGGCCTGAGGTAAAAATGCGAAAAATCTGACAGTGAAAGGGGAAAAGAGAGATCTGAGAGTGAAAGAACAGAGCTGAGAAACAGAAGTAACCTGTGAAATCAATGAATCCACATCCTTCTGGTGTTGGAAAAGGCACTTGTCTTTGAAGTCTGAAAGGAAAGAATTTTATTTGAAGATCAGGAAAGAGATTCTCCATTTAATATTGCCTCTGGCACAGAACTGCTGTGGGTTGCTCAGCTCCTCAAAGCAAACTGAAAAGCAACAAGCCAAGGTAAGGAATGGATCCATCCCTCCGAGGAGAGCACAAGTGCTACCACAACTGAAGGATGCAAATCAAGGGCACTCAGAACTGCAGGTTTACCCTCTGCATCTGAATTTTCATCTATCTGATGTCACCACTCTGCTGAAAACAGAGCTCAGATCAGGACCCATAGCCATCACAGGGCAACATCACAATGTTCCCACCCCAAATAAGATGATTACTAAACAGTCCAAGTCACTCTCAGAACCTTTAACCAACTCTGAAGTGGCTGGTGGGTATGGCCACTCTTCTAAACACAAGCAGGAATTTGATGCTAAGAGAGTGACAGGGGCTGCTGGGTGCTCCAGACCTGGACTTCCAAGGAATAAGGAATTAAAAAAGGCACCTGCAGTCAAGACAGGTGGTGTTCTGCAAAAAAACCACCTTGCCAGGATCCCGATGGGGAAAAGAGATTAAGTTTCCCGCTGACAGAGGTGCAGAGGTGCCCCATTTCAGGTGAGTTTTCATGCTTTGTTAACACCTGGGACTGCTGGAGTATTAAAATCTCACTTGAGGATATCATAGAGCTTCAGGATATTGTAGGGTGTTTTATTTACCTAAACACTCATTTTCCTTTTACCCTGTGGATAAGAAAAATCCTTTTGCTGCTGCAATAAAAGTCCTTTCCCCAGGTTGTTTTCCACTTGGGATTGCAGCAAGGAGTGGAGACCAGAGACCTGTTTGCAGCTGTTTAATTCTTACTTTTCTGTACTAGTCCACAACAAGACCACTTTTCTCCTTTTGTCTGTCTTTCAGCACTAGGTGGATGGTTTTTTCTCTTGTAATTGAAAATGATGTGGTACCCTTGAGGGACAGTTATGTGTTTTTCATCTTAGCCAGATATTTAAATAAATGAACATACCTGTCTGTCTCTTGAGTTTTCTCAGACTTAATCTCTCCAGCTGAGCATTTTGTTTGGGGCCCAGTTCATTCACCTGTTCCTGGAAACCTGTATCAATGTGGTCTTTTGAATAACCTGAATCAAGGGACAGCCCACAGAAACCTTTGTGTTCCTGAAATAGAGATCCAGAATGGCACAGTCAGACATGTAATTTCCTAGGAAGTGATCACCACATGTAATTTCCTAGGAAGTGATCCCCTCTTGACTCAGTGCTCTCTCCCTCACCTTGAAAGTACCAGGGAAGGCAGAAACTTGTCCTCTCTGACCAGATTGGTGTAAAAATATAATTATTCCAGTTTTTATTACTGACTGGAATTAGGGCAAGACGCCTTTGAATCTTTTGCTTTTGACCCTCTGGGATTTTCTTCAGCGGGAGAGTCCCCTCACCCCGACTTCTGTCTTCAGTCAGCTGAAACGGTCACCCCTCCAAAATGTGCCACCCTACCGGCCAAATATCATACGGAAAATCATCCAGGCCCTTCCCCTATCCCTGTGAGAGGATTTCTACCTCCAGCTTCAAACACGGCATGGCGAAACCACCTGGGACCCCGAGCACAAAATGGCGCCCGCGCCGTGAGGGGGCCGCGGCCATGTTGGCGCTGAGGGGCTCGGCGCCGCAATTCCCGATGGAGCGAACCAGCGGGTGTTGTAGGAGCATCCCGCAGCTCGGCATGGCCCCGTGCCGCTGGGGAGCAAGAGGGAGCAGCGTGGTGGCGGTGCTGAGCGCAGTTGTGTCGGCAGCAGGGCCGTGCGGTGTCGCGGAGCGCTGAGGGCTCGGCGCTGCGCGGGCGGCCCTCACGGCCCGGGGGAGGCGGGAAAGCGTCGGGCCCGTCCCGAGCAGGGCAGGCAGCTCCTGGCGCTGCCGCCGCAGCCCTGAGGGGATTTTTCTCCTCCTCTCGCCTTTGCGGCCCCTCACGGCTGGGCCGTGCCACCAAGTGCCCTGCTTTTCTGCCTGCTGTGCCCGCAGGAAGCCCCGCGGCGCGGCTGTGGCAGCTCTGTTGGGAGCTTTAAGCTACCCAGGTATGGCGGGTGCTGCTGGAGCCGCCTCTGGCCTTGCGCTGTGGCCACAAGGCCGCCAGAGCACGAGGCACAGGAAAATCCAGATAAACTAAACACGAAACCTGTAAAACAAACCAGGAGATTTGGAAAAGAAAAGGAGGGAAACTCGCCTCCCCCTAAATATCTTTAAGTCCTCCCGGGGTGGGGTGACTAGAGGGTAGCAAGCAATGTTTTTCAGGACTTCAATAATTCTTCCATCAAGATGTTTATTCGCTCATGACTTTCTGCTGCTTTTTTTTTTCCATGCTGACAATCTCCTGGTTTATTTGCTGCCACAAAAATTCTGTTTTGCAAGAATCTCTGCGCCTTACTTTTCTAAGTGTCGCTTTAGTGGACATGTGGAATTTGTTGGGACACCAGTTCCACCATTAAAAGGAAAAAAACCCTCAAAGTAATTTTAGTGGTTTCACTGAGAGTTTTGTCCTTTCTTGTTATGTTGTAATTTTTGCTTTGCCGTCCACTTGAGTTGGTTACTTCCTTGCAAACTAAAACTATCCATATCTTGATACTTAAAAACAGAACATGGAAATGACTGAATTTCTAACAAGTGAAAGAGGTTACTGTTGCCAAGATGGAATTTCTGCCGGTGTTTTCTTTTGTGAAGAGGTTTGAGCAGGTAGGAAATGAGCACGGGGTGGCAGCACTGCCTCGTGAAGCTGACAGTGCCTGCAGCTTGCAAGCAGCACCCAAATCCTGGTGGAGACAGATTGTTAAATATGGGTTTTGATTGTAGTGTAGGAAACGTTAAGAGTAACCTTAATTTGAGGATTAACATGAGGAGTCTGGGACTGGTTCTCCTTTGATGGTTCTTACAGTTTCTAATTTCTCCGCTCCAAACTTCCCACAGAGAACGAGCAAGAACCCCAAATTCGGTGCATCCAGATCAAGCCTGTCACCTGGAATCCACAGTTTGTCAGCTCCATCCCCAGTGAGAAGTGAATGAAAACAAGGTGTGTATGGATTTGCCTGTTAGCATTGGTGCAAGGAAACTGAGTGTGTGGAGATCTGAAATGTTCCAGAGGCAGGAGGAAAGTCTTTTGATGAGGGATTGCTTCACAAAAACTGGATACCAGGATAAATTACATTATCTTAAACTTTGCACATGGGGGTGTTTTTATTAAACAGCCTTGTAGACTGGTCCATCATCTCCTCCTTTCAGAGAAAGTGAGCACTACTTGGTACAAAATGTGTTTTCCTGGAGATTTCTGAATGTAGCCATGGTGAAGGGAGTCCTCTGTGAGAAAAGGTGTTTTTTCCCAAAGTGTTATTTTACCATTCTGATCAGCATTTAAGTTGTAGATAAGGGACTTCTGAAGAGCTCTGGGTCAGGGTGGAAACCAAATTACTCTCCAGAGCCTCGGTTAACTCTGAAATGAAACTGAGCTGAATCACTAAAACAAGACAGCACAATTATGATACACCCAGGGAATAACTCTGCTGGGCCAAAAGATAACATCTGTGCTTCAGATGGGAACTAGGAGAAAACCAGAAGAAATTGAATGTACTGTTTGAATAGAATGCCTTAAGATAAATCTTCATGAGTATTTGCCTTTTTCTAGGTCCAGGATCTTGAGAAGCAGTTGCATCCAGCTCATTCTGAGACAGCAGAAGCTCAGACAGACCAGGACAAAAATCTGGAAACCCAAATTACCAGATTCATCAATTGTTGGTAAAAACAAGAGGTAGTATTGAAAAAAATTGCTTTCTAAAAGGCTCTCCTTAACTTCTGGTGTTCAGATTTGCACCTTGCTTGTTTCTCCTCCTAATTAACTTTGAGGATTTTTTATAACTAGGAATTTGAATTGGTGAAAGGCCCAAGGGTCTTTGCCAATAGCAATGAGGGACATTCTGGAATTAAGAGTTTGTCATAAATTCAAAGCCACAGAAACCTATGCAAATCATATAAAGATGCTGAGCTACCTCCACTTGAACCTCAGTTTAGATCCCTCTGTTAAGGAACCTTGGTCCCTTAACACATATTTTGCAAGACTTGTACAATATTCAAGCAGTAAACAACAGCAGAAGTTATGATTAGCAGAAATGCCCTTTGGTAATTCTGTTTAAATTCATATTGTTGAAATGAGTAGCTCTGAAATGTGTTTGTCAGTGTCTTTAGCATTATTTACATTTTAAATTATTATTAAGAGATCAAAAAAAATCCAGAATTTATTTAGAAGGGAGATGGCTTTAATTTCTCATAGACTGAACACCATAAAAAAGAGACAGAAGGAAGCCTAGAAAAAGAGCAGAACAGTAAATTTTGGGATCAGAACACAGAGAACAGCATCACTCTGGAGCAGCTCAGGAGGCAGGTGGACAACAGAAACTTGCAGCTGCAGAGCATGGAAAAGGCACTGAAGGGAATGAGGATGGAGTGCCACAGCCCAATGCAGTGCCAGGTTGGTGGTTTTGACTCTAAATCTCCAAAATGGCTCTTTGTACTTTGCCAGAAAGTTTAATGCCACCAGATCTACCAAACAAATTGTTGAATGTGGTTTTTCCAAATTGTCTGTAAGAGTGGGTAGTAAGTCAGAGGCCTTCATGATGCTTTACTTCATGGAGTTTTAAATAAAAACATCATGAAGTTTGTGTTTATGAACCAGGGAGTGCTGTGTCAAAATTCCTTCTGACAAAATAGAAACTGCCTTCACATTCCCCTTTTTTCCAAGCTTCAGCCGCTCAGAAATGAGCTGTAATTAGATAACCTTCTTTGCATTATGAATAAAGATCCAGTTGATTCCTTGTTTTTCTACCAAACCATAGGCTTGAGCTAACTCAGACATCATTTTACCTTTTCTCAGTCCATTTTTTTTTGTTGAAAATCCTCCCACCAGGAAGTTCACTCTTTTCTTCTGTTTGTGCTTTGTACTATTACCAGTTTCTGAATCACAGTACTTTGTGCTTTAAATGGTGCATATTGCTGCTTGCAGGAATTAAATCACAATAAATTGTTCATGTAATAGTTTTTTCCCCAACTTCACAGTGCAGCCACTTTAGCCTGAAGTGCTCTGAATTTTGTATTAACATTGCCAGTTGATATTTTAAAAAATCTATTTAACCTTTTTCATTTCCTGTGTTTAAAAAACCAGTATTCTACTTAGTTATTTAGTTGGGCAATGCCCCTGGAATTCTAACAGCACTCAATTAGTAGGGCAGAGGAGGATAATAGTATAACATTAGCACTACCCATGGATAATTCTCTGGTGAAAAGCAGCTGCCAAAAGGCTGGTGTGAGCTGGAGTGACCTGGGTGAGCTGAGTGTCCATGCCAGAACAGAACCAGAAATACCAAGTGTTGCTGAGAAGCAGCAGACAGGCAGCACTCAGCATTCCCAGCTGAGGACACTGGTTATTTCTCAGACAGGAAATACAGGATGGGGTAGTGCCATGCAGGTCAGCATCTTCAGATGGAAAACCACTCCAGACAGGGAATTTCATCCTCCTTTGTGAGAAGGCATGGGGGTGCTGCTACAAGAGAATGGAAATCATGTTGATATGCTGCACCTGGTGAGGTTGGTTATTCTTTAGAGCCCTCAGATCCAATTCTGCTGCACCCTCTTTGCCTGGATTAGCAATTTTCACAGGAGTAATTTCTCTGTTTCGCTCAGGTTTTCTTTCTTGCCCCAAACAGGGGTTTTAAGCAGTGGTGTCCACACATTTTTGTGGTTATTTTATTAATTATGTATATCACACATAATTGTTTTTTATGTAAGCAGAGTGCAAAGGATGAGAAAGAAGCCAGAACAGGTGAAATGGAGGCCAGGCTGAAGGAGCTGGAAAAGGTTCAGCTGCTCAGCACATGCACTGAGTGATGCAAAACTGGGAAAAGGTGAGATCCTGCAGGAACCCCAGGCTGGCCACAGGGAGCTAGCTGGCCTTGCAGGTAGGGAGCCTCAGCTCAGCTCCCACAGCTGCTAATTTGGGCTGGTGTTAAAAATAAAAGAGCAGCCTGCTGGCTGAATCCAAATATGGCTGCTGGTGCCCCGTGAGGTTCCTGCCAGCACAGGATGGTCAGATTGTTCCAGGGAGCTGTGACATGGTGTGGGATTCTGGCACTGGAGGGGGAACACAGGCTTCATGACCCATCTCACTATGGGCAAAAAATCTGTGAAACTGCCTGAGTCAGGAGATGGAAAAAGCAGATCCAGTACATCACAGAACAGCAACTTGATCCGTTTTTCCAAGATGCTATGTGAGAGCAGTACTGGATCCCATTAACCATCTGTGGTCAAATTAGAGTGAAACTTTGTGTTGTTGCAAATTTGCTTCAATATTATTAAAAGCTGGTGCTGTAGCTTCAATGTTTTCACAACTGATGTGTGGGAAACCTAATCAAGATAAATTGTTATAATACATACTGATGTATAAAATTGTAAAAATAAAATATATATCATTTACAATTTCTAAAAAGCAGGATCTGGACCCAAAGCAGCCACCAAAATCTGAGTTAAATCTGCATGGCAGCTGGCTGGATGCTGCTGGTGACATGCTTTGCTCTCTGCACACCCCTGGACCCTCAGGAAGAACCCCTTGGGAGTGCTGCCTTTATCACAAGTTGGCAGCAGATCAGTACTCTTAGTCTAGAGGAATGAAATTTTTTTGTCACTCTTAATTTCAATCTTCACTTTCTCTCACCAGAGGCATTTGAAGATTTGAAGACGAATTGTTACTGAGCCTCATCTTTTTGCAAGATGCAATATCTAAGCTTCTCAACGGGTTAGTTCAGATATTTCCAAGATTACAAAGAAAAATCTACAGAAGATTAATGTCTGTAGTTTATAAATTTTTGACTTGTAGTTGATGTTTTATCATAAGCCATTATCATTTATTTTAGTGACCCACCCCAGCTGCTGGCCTTGAAAGAAGAACCAAGTGCTGTATTCGAAATACAGCTCTACACGAGCAATACAGCTCATGTGCCTCAGAGGACCAATGACCAAGGTGGGGAACTTTGTGTTTGCTCAGGAGCTGCAGGGCCCAGGCTACTGCTCATCTTCTGCTTCAGGGAAGCTGCAGCACACTGTGCCTCTGGCCCAGCTCTGCCCCTCAGGTGAGTGCCTGCCTCAGCATGGGACACCAGCATGTCCCAACCACAAAAATAACATGGAATTTCTACGTGGGACAGCATCCAAGAGCAAACTCCTAACACCAGTAATTTCTGTAGCTTCATATGTGCTGTGTCCTTTCAGATCTTTTTGTGTGTGTAAAAAACAGTGGGACAAGTAAAAAATCCTAGAGATTGTGCTAAGAGTTTATTTAACCTCTACCACAAATGACATTTATGATCTATTAAGTTTGAAGGTGCTGATCTGCAAGCAGTTTGGTTTTCACTTTTTTTTTCACATTTGACAGTGAAAATAGATTTGTACATAGTTCTTCATGCATTTAATCATCTGCTTGATATTTGAATTTTCCTCCAAGCTGGCTTTCAGTGATTTTGATCAGTTTTATCCACATCATTTGTCTTCCTTTTGGTTTTGTACATGTACCTTTAGATTTAAATGAGATTCTAGTGTTGCTCTGATTTTTCATTACAGAAAACATCAACTCTAATCTCTCATTAAAAAAATGCTTTGGATATTTTCTTTACAGATTTTATATAAATATCCAAAAGTGATCTGATGTACCTTACAGGTATTTTCATTAATTTTAGCCTCAATACCTATAGGAGGCCACAAGTTAGTGCAGGCATTTTTCAGGAATATTTTCTGGTTTACTTCCTGATGTGATTTACATCAAGGAACAAAGGGTAGTTCCTTCTGTGAAATCCCTGCAGCATCAGGCACTCCCAACTCTTTTCTCTGAGTTAATCAATTTATACTTCTGAAGATAAAGAAGGAAGAAGGACAGATTTTTAATTTAGTATCACAGTGAGGACCCAACAGGTTACAGGAGCACTTGAGTCAAAGTCTACTTTAATCTTCTTGGTTCCTGCATCATTAGTTATTGTGCAAGATGAAGCAGCTCCAACACTTGAGACAGACTCTGCCTGGGTTATAGTCTGGTTTCCTAGCTGGAAAAGGAGGATCTGGTCTGACTCTGTCACTTGGACCCATTATGAAGGTGAGGATTTGTTCCCATTATAAGCCCTGCTGAAACCAGTGTGTTCACATTAAAAATTAGCTTTTTTTAAAAAAATGAAAATGGAGTAGCCAAGTGTTTCCAGCCAGTTCCATCTCTAGATGGAGCAAAGGTCAGTGGGAACAGTGCTTTGAAGATGTGAAATGCTGAAAAATCCAGTTCTCAGCAGTGAAAATCCAGTTTTCACTGAACAAAAGGGTTCTTTGAACCAGGCCTTTGCCTGGAGTCCTGAGCAGTAAAATGAGAATAATACTGCACTTGATGTCCAGGATGGCTGTGGCAATAAAGGGGTTTGCACCTGCAGACAGCTCAGCTCCACAGCAGTGAGGGCCTGGCAAACACCCCCAGGTGCTGCTGTGGCTGTGCCCTGAACAGCAATACCTGGGGTCACGGCTTAAAAGGGACAAAATGAGAGTCAAGGGGGTAAAATATGTGCATTTGGATGAGTTGAGGGAAGAATTGACAACAGAGTGCCTTTTTAAATCCTTTTCAACTCAATTATTTTATATCACAAGCCTTCCAAGCTGGACATTTTGAAGGAAGAACCATTGCAGGATCTAAAGAGGATTCTTCAAGAATTAACAAGTGCCATTCCCTCAGTGGATTTCAGCAGACATGGTCGAAGAAAATCCCCCTTAATAATCATGAAGAATGCAGTGTAATAATAATAGATTTATTTCTGTTGGGTGCCCTCTGAAACTGGGATCTAGCTCCTGGTGCGCTTCAGGAGCAGTGTGGGATGTGTTTTTGCAAGAATGTCAGGTTTACACATAAACTTGAGATAATCTGGAAGCTTCTGTTGTTTGCCAGGTTCCTCAGGTGCTTTATGTGGTAGGAAAATAGAAGGTGACTACACTATTTGCCTTTAGTGCTTGCTTTTATTTTTATTCAGAGCTTCTTTCCTCTTTTCCTGCCATATGCCAATATCCAAATGCAGGACTTTTTTTTTTTCTTACCAAACACATGATAAATGACAGCGGTACATGAAGCTGAAAAATCAATACAGCCCAAATTCTGATGTTTTAACCCAGAACATAAGGATACTTCATACAAGAAAGTGTAATTTGTGAATTTTTATTAGGATTAAATAAAAACTGCAGCTGGGGAGGCTGCTACTGCAAGCCCAGTGGAAAAGCACATTTTAGGACAGTGAGAAGTGCTTTCACTTAGCTGAGTAACCTGCTTCTTACAGCACTCATTTGAGGTTCACTTTCTAAGGCTTTTTAAATACAGCCCCAACCCTGAGCTTGTTTGTATTGTTTTATTCATAATGCTAAGGGCTTGCTGGGAGTTATAAAACAAAGCTTTTGTGTCACTTTCATCCCTCTAAGCAAGAGCTCTGAAACTTCCTTATGTTGTTTGCTTTTAATTTCCATGTGTAAGGCCTGGAGACTGCATGTGAGAGTTTCACAGTGTCGCTGTGGATGCTGGCTAGCATGACCAAGCTGCAGCAGAGTCCTTCCAGAAGGCATTTTTTGCTTTCAGGGGTCCTTCCTGCTCACATCCCACAGATCTTCAGCCCAGGATGTTTCCCTGCTCCTTAAATCCCTTGGTAAGTTTTCACTGACAGCATAGATGTCAAATTGGAACATTACAGAATATTATAAAGAATGTAGTCCCAGTACAGTATCTTTTCCCAGGAATTTACTCAAATACCTCTTAGCAGGTGCTATTACAAAGTCTTGATTGCACTTGCTACAAAATCTGTATCTTGGTGGAGAGCAGCACACCCAAAATTGCTAACTTCCTTGTTACTTGTGTCATTTGCATCAGTAGCATTGTCACATTTTTGGAGCCTAAATTCAGGCTCTTGAGTTCTTTATTTGGATGTTTAGATATGGATGGACTCTTTAGAGGGAGCAAAAATTGCTGTTGGTTTCCTTCCAAGGACTGGATGGTCAGTACCTTTTAAACTGTGATGACATGAATTTTGTTATCTAAAATAAATATTAGGATGTGGCTCTGAGCAGCAGGGTTTGAAGATATCGGTTGTAACTACCTTTTCTTTTCTTGCCCACAGATTCTGTGAAATCTGCCTGCAGACACTGATATTGTTCTCTATTTAGAGTTTAAGCCATGGTGCTTCAGAGGTAGGCTCTGTTCATTGTGAGGAGTAACTGCTTTGGGTTCTTTCTGCACTTCTGAGTATTAAACAAAATCTCCTAGCAAACCAACTGCAGCATCCTGGGATTTTCCAAAACAGCTGCAAGTAGGGGTTTTATGTACAGGACTTGAGAAGCAGTTGAGCAAGGGGAGTTTGTAAGGTCCAGGGAGTCTTGGGTTGTGAGCAGCCATGGTATTCCCTGTTTGGGAAGTAAACAAGGAATAGTGAAAAGATAAATTCCACACACTGCTGATTTTAAGGCCTGATAATTGCCTTCCTCAAATTAAAAGGCTTGAAGGATGCTTGGCTTCAATATTTGCAGTAAAAAACCATTTGTAATAGGTGTTGTGGTTCCTGTAACATATTTAGTAAAGTTCTGGGGTTTACTGAAAATGTTGGTGTAGATTTTATTTCTAAGAACTTCAGTTTAAAGGGAATGTTTAGATAATTTATAATGGCCTTTAATTATTATTGATGATTTTCCCTAGCTTCTCAGCCCATGGAAACTAGTGAGCCAACACCAAAGAGGCTACAGAGCAAGATGGAAAGCCTGCAAAACCTGGTAGAATCATTACAGATCAAAAACCAAGGTGCCAATATTTACCAAAAATATTCATGTTTTATCAAAAAAACCCACACACTCTCCAGAAACTGTTCTAGGTACCTGTCATAGCACTACCTGTGCTTTTGCTAGCACACACTAGTGTTACTAGCAGTACCCACTTCTGCATTATCCTGCTCCTGGAGAGTAATTAGATTAACTCCACAATGCCCCTTAACTCTAATGAGCTTCAGGATCCTTAACATGTCAAACATGGCAGCTGCTCACGGGTGTCCTCGTGTGCTGTCACAGCCAATTACAGGGGATTGTGGACAAGCTTTCATGGAAACTGCAAGATTTCCAAAACTTAGTTGCATGAGCTCCTGGGATGGAAGTATACCAAATGCAATGGGGTTTATTTTCTCTGCACTTTTTCTTCTTGCATATCCAGTCTCTTCCCCTTGTCTCCTTTAAGTCTCGTTGCACAGATTTGGGAAATTATTACTTTCCCTCATCACACAGTGCATTTGTGTTAGGGACATACAAGTGACTTGATGTAGGTAAAACAAATTAACTTATTTATATAAATAAGTCAGAGGTAAGTGTTCTCATTTTTGTTCTTTGCCATCCATTTATATCCTCAGTGGATTTTCTATATTCACATAAAGAATTGCAAACTGAAGCTGCATTTGTAAGGGCTTGGTAGCTACAGCATAACTTGTTATGGGAGGACTTTTTGAAGCTTCAGGTGGCTGCAGCTGAGACCTCAGCCTGTGGAACATAAGGTGGTGTTCAGCTAATCCATTCTTCTGCTATTTTCAGCCATGTCTCCAATGATCAGAACTCAGGAGGTGAAGAGCAAGAAATCCAAGGAAAAGGAGAGAAAGCTGTCCAAGTGAAGGCACTGCATGCAATAGTGATGGCTTTCATGTAGGTACACTGTGTTTAAAACATGTCTTTAAAGATTAATAATAAAAGCCCTTACAGCTTTTTAAACTCTTGTTTATAGCTCTTATTTTAAATGAGCAGGAAGTACCGAGTAGAAAGGGACTTTAAGGATAATCTCATTCCAATCCCTTGCCACCTTCTGCTATCCCAGGTTGGTCCAAGCTGGATCCAGCCTGGCCTTGGACACTTGCAGGGATCCAGGGGCAGCCACAGCTTCTCTGGGCAGCCTGTGGCAGGGCCTCACCTCCCTCACAGGGAAGGATTTCTCCCTGTGGCTAAGCTGACTTCCTCCTGAAGTTTGAAATCCATACTGTACTGTGATTCATTTAAACAGAATGGACTTAGTAAACTTCAGTTTGAGTCTTCTGTGGGAAGAAGAAATTACTGAGTTGTTCCTAAGCTGTCCTCAGTTATTGTTGTATTTTAATTGGAGGGATTTTTTTAGGCTTCCTAATAATTTTTTACATTGTTTCTGACAGTTTTTGCAACCGTATTGCAAGCTCTGTCAAAATATTATTAAGAGCATCTCCCCTTTCCTGGGAATCAGTTGCATTGAAAATGAAAGGTTTGGTTTAGATGGTGCATGTATCACAGTTTGGACTTGCCACCCACATTGGACAAATATTCCAGAATTTTTTTAAGAGGAGAGTCAGGTGTAGAGAATAAGAACCTCTGGGAAAGGTGGCTGCTAAGTGCACTCCCAGCTGTGTCCAAGGAGCCAAGCTAAGAAAAGTTTCAGAAGCTGCAGCTGTGTGCCATGGGCAGGGAGCAGGTAGAGGGTCAGAGAGGAGGGAGGGACACCTGCCAGCCCAAAAACTCCTTTTGCTGGAATCCAGCAGAGTTGGGGACAGGTCTGGGCTTCCCCCCTGCCACCAGCAGCAGGCAAGAACAAGCTCATAGACACAAGAGCCTCAGAGCAGCTGAGTCTATGCTGGCCTCTGCAGCCCCAAGTGCCCTTGTCACTCCATGTCACACAGGTGGATGGCACAGGAGGGCTGTGAGGCCAAGCTTGCCCACAGCAAGGACACCACAGATGGCAACCAACCCCCAGGAGAGAAAATCTAACAGCAGGAGAACACGTGGAGAGACTCCAAAGGGTAAGTTCAACTCCCAGAGAGATTGTGAGATGGGCAGTGTGGGTTTTGCAAAGCAAACCAGCTGCAGTGATGGTTTTTGTAGGAGTCTCTGAAATGGTTTATGCCCAGTGCCCTCTGGCTGCTTGCACAGCTCACCATCCAGCTGAGCATTCAGCATCTCTGCAGCAAACTACTTCACAAAAAGTAGTTTGTGTTTCACATAAAAGTAATCAAATTGTCTCCTTTGTCAGAAGTTTGCTGTCAGGGGTGTGAGGAGGTGAACTTCAAAGGTAGCTGTGTGGTTGCAAGCTTTGCCTAGCTGTGAGATAGTTTATTGTTTGCTGGGAGATCTCCTGAGCCACTGGCAGTTAGATCCACACAGGAATGTCAACAATAATTGTTTCTCACATGTAGCTTCACTGGTCTCACAGCCAGGACATTGTATTACACAGCTATCAGCCATGCCAGCAGTATGTTTTTTATGCAGCAAGGCAATTTTGTTTAAGTCCACTTTCACCTTTGAGCAAATAATTGTTCAATAATGAGAAAACACTAATAGATTCCTCCAGAAATACTGAAATCCAGATTTCTTTCTTTCACCATACCCAAACCATTAAATTTACATGGCATAGATGCTGCTGGGGAAGCAGTGATGGGAATGGCATAATAATTTAGAGGCTGTAGCAAAAGCTCAGTGCTGGTGTTTGTAGAAACAGCAGCTGATCATTCAGCAAGATGATAGTCATGAGGACTGTGGGATCAAAGCACAGGGTGTTTAACTAAAAAAATTAATTGTTCTCAATTGGAAAGACTTCTTAGGGTTGGTCTGTTTGGCATGTTCACCATTGCATTAGACAATCTATTCTAGCACGGGTTAAGTAGCTTTCTAGTGAATAACTTAATCTAATAGCACAGTTAATCTCTCAGACAAGCCTCCAGCATGTGCATAAATATGCTCAGGCGGCAGCGGCTGCGTGGTAAGTGCTTTTTAACTTGACAGTATCTCTCTGTTTGAAGAGCTGGCATTAGAGAGGAAGGGATCTGTAGCCACCTTGAAATGAAATGTTTTGCCTTGACTTCAGGGATTTCTGAAGATCACCTTCTATTGCCACTGTGTATTAGGTATGGTACCCACTTCTGTTTCCTGTTAGAAAAGCCAAGTGCAAAGAATGCAGCTGAGGTTGTTTTACTGGATAAAAATCAAAATTCTAACTTTGCCAGAGCACTTGTTCCTTAGTCTGTCTTCCTCAATACCCTCCCAGGAGTTACTGAGCTATTTTGTGGGCAGGTCTGCAGGAGCAGGCAGCCCAACCCACTCTCATTGAACAGCTGGGATCAAACTGCCAGTAAGAACATTTCCAACACTTGTTCTTCCCAGCAGCTCTAGCATTGTCCCACCAGCTGAATGCCCATGAAGCCACCAGCTGCAGGAGGTCAGCCTCTGGAGTTCACCTTCCAGTCTTTCACCTAAGCCATTCTATTTCACACCTCCAGACTGCTACACCACACAGAGCAGGAAGGAATTGGCAGAGGTATTTAGATCAGTGATGTGCTTTTTGAAGTACATCTTCCAATCTAAAGTGCTAATTTGTATAGAACAAAACTCTGCTTTCCCAGACCAAGCTCACTCAAGGTAAAGGCTTGGTTCAGACTTGTGGAAAGAGGAGCTTGCTCAAGTGGCAGCATGTGTTTGTACCCCAATAAACAAAAGGCAGGGAAACAGAGCAGCTTTTTGCTTCTATCATATAAAGATAGAAGCTGGAAGTATTCTGCTTCATCTGGCTTACTAGAAAGCCTCAGCTTAAAATAAATTCAAGCTGAAAAGCTTCATCTTAAAAATATATTTATAAGGTTAAGCCAGGTATTTGCTAACAGTCCTGTGGTATTGTTCCTCAGTATGCCACCTGTGTTCCAGCCAGAACCCTATTCCCTAGCCACTACAGCATTCCAGGCTTTTTTTAAGGCCTGCTCCCACCCTGACAAAGTAATTCATTAAGCCGAGACAGTCCTTTGTGACCTTTGCTCTCCCCTCCGCAGGAGTGGGGCTGCCTGCCAAGCCTTTCATTTGAGCCGAGATGATTGCTGGAAAGTAGGGGGTAGAGAATGAACTATTTTGGGGTTCAACCTTTTGTTACTCACAAGAGGGAGGGCCACTTCTCTGCAATTGCTTAGCACTAAGGTTTCAGGTCAAGTGGCTCGCTTGGATCAAAGTTACCAAAATGAGAGAGGTCACTGGTCAATTGGTAATGAACTGTCAATCTGAAAATGTTTATTGTTTCCTTAACACATTACATCAATTAAAACTCTTAAGTTGCTGTTACAGTGTTGGTAACCACGCCTCCCAGTACGCTCCCCAAGCCCAAGCAGTGGGTACCAAGATGCATCCCACAGCCCCACTCAAAGCAGCACTAACTCCAGTCCAGGGTCCAGATCCACCTGGCCAGGCAGGTGCTTGGAATGCTGCTCGTGCCTTCTCAGCCTACCTTGTGTCCCTTCAGCACGCACTCAAAGCTGACTTTTCAGGTTGCCAAAAGATTTCCTAAAGAGATCTGCTGCTTACGTGGTTCGATAGGGGATTGCCAGAGCTCTGCACTTGAGAGGGTCTCCTAGAGAAGAAGGGGAGCCCCCCTAAGGTTTAGGGGCTCGGTGATTCACCTAGCCAGGTCTGCCATTAGATCAGCAGCTTCCACCTTCCCATTAATGGTATCCCCACCACTGATGAACAATTTGATCTTCGTGTTCAGTCACTAGGGTCCTGTTACTGCATTCTTCCCAGCGCCTGACCTTCCCGTTCTCCACCAAGATAAATTTCCACTCTACCCGGGTGTCTGCGGGCAGGCTGATGGACTGGGACCAGAAGCCATCCTTGTCACACTTGAGGGGGATGTAGCTGTGCCACTGGCCCAGGCACTCGTGGTCCCCCGTGACCCCGATGAGCTGCCCCTCGGAGTGGGTGATGTAGTGCACACGGAAAGCCACGTGGATGTTCTGGAACATGGGGGGCACGGCTGCAACTCTCTTGGCTTTCGAGTCCCCATCACTGCAGTCTCCTTGTTCCCACTCCTTGCTGTCCGAGTCTTCCATGCTGCCATCCTTGCCATCCTCCCCTTGGACCAGGTGCTCAGAAACAACTTCCCACTCTTCGTGGTCCAAGTCCCTCCTCTCTGCTGGCTGCTCCTCACTCCTGTCCTTACACTCATCGTCAGAAGCTCCTGCCAAGTTCATCACGCACCATCCGTCACTTGCCTGTCCCACCTGGGCTCCCAGTTCGCCAGCCTGGCTGCCGGCCACATCAGCCGGATGCTGCCCCGGCTCCGTGACACCGTGCTTCGGGATCAGCTGCTCCAGCTCCACAGGCTCGCCCGGCACCGCAGCGCTCGGGACGTGGTTAAACTCTTCCCGTGAAACAGCCGCCAGATCCTCTCCTGCCTCCCGAGGGCCGGACGGGGCAGCAGCCGCCGGCTCCCCGCCCGCCGCAGCATCCTCTGCAGGTGACATTGAGGGAGAACGGGTTAAGCCGAGCGCCGGCGAGCCCAAACCCGGCAGCCCGAGCCACCCCCAGCCCCGCCTCCCCATCCCGGTACCTGCGGCCGCCGCGCTCGCCCGCCGGGGCCCCTCTGTGCCGGCCGCCGCCTCCTCGCCGCCCGCCTCGGCTCTGCCGTCGCTGCTGCCGTACCAGAGCCAGGCCACCACGGCGGCCAGCAGCCCCACGAGCAGCGCCGGCCACAGCCCCGCGCCCAGCCAGCCCCAGCCGCGGGGCTCGGCGGGCAGCGCGGCGGCGCCGGGCGGCCGCAGCACGGGCGGCCCGCGGTCACGGGCCATGGCCGGGCACGGCGGCAGCGGGACCCCGCCGGGGCCGCCCCGCACAGCCGCTTTAAGCCGGGCTCCGGATCCGGGGAGGAGCCGCCCCGGGCCGGGCGGGGCCGCGCTGAGCCGCGCCACCGAGGCGGTGGACAGGCTGAGACTCCCAAAGTCAGGGCGGAGAAAGTTTGTGCACCCGCACCTCTTTTGTGCCTTGTCTCAGAATTGATTGGGTTGCAAGGGACCTCTGGAGATCAGGGTTATGCCGGGCAGGTTTAGCTCTAGCAGTGTTGGTGGGCTTAGATGCTGCAGCAGGGGTGTGCTGAGGGGGACTGATTTGTTGGTAATTTTAGTGCTTTTGCTGGTGAAAATCCTGTCCTGCTCTGGTATCTTTGAGAAGCGAGATGAATTCACTATAGATTTAGTAACCTCTTCATCGTACTCTAATGACTATAACTAGATTCATTCACATTGCCCTGCTCTCCTGACTCTGTATTATGCCCAGGAAGCTTTCTGGAGTACCAGGAGCTCAAAGTCCATGAATGTGAAGGATATTTAATGTTCTTTTTAATTTACCTTCACTTTGCTACTCTTGAAGTGATGATGTCAAAATGAAGAGGTTATACAGATAAACCTTACTAGAAACCCGAGAAATTTAGTGAATGCACTTTGTATTTTGAGTTGGCAGTGCTGGAATGACAGACTGTGAAAATGCTGGTAACACCAAAGATGAACACCAGGGAAGGAGTGAGAGAAGGCAGTTCCATCGCTTCTGATTAATCCATTCTCTTTATCTGACCAAAGGTGTGGACCTCACTGGATCTCTAAAGCCCACTGATGAGATTTTGCCCCCTATCTCATTAGACAAGTGGATGTCCCAGTAAGTCTATTTCCAGTGTGTGAACTTCTTAATCCTTCAGTGCCAGTCCGAGCAGCGCTCGCTCAGCTTAGCGGGACAGTAAATGTCAATCGAATTTATAGAAGCACAAGTGTGCAGCCTCCGTGGGACAGCTCCCTGGCTGGCATGGAGGAGGGTGGCTGTGCACAGACACAGAATTCATGATCTAAATATCTTCCCTTTCTTTGCTTACCACAGTAGCTGAGGAACCGTCTCCTGCAGCAAAGTGCTGAGCTGGTGCGTAAGTCAAAATATCTATTTTGGTACTTGGCTGTCTGGGCTATGTCCTGACATGGGCTGCAAGTGCACTGCTCACATCTCCTGCTCAGTGACACGGGGAAGGGAAGAGCTGTGGAGCCAGGAGGTGCCTGGACACTTTCTCAGTGACTGAGGGCTTGGGTGCACTCTGTTTTACCACTGTCGGTGCTGCAAGGTGCTGCTCAGGCTTGCTGCTTAAAACAGGCCCTTGGCTGTGATGGGCTGTGCTAGCTGTTGGACCTTTAGAGTAGGTGATATTTTTGCAGTTTATTACATTCTTTTTTTTTTCCCTAGCCTTCAAAACAGCCAGTTCCCTGCTCTGTGTGTGTGCACCACCTTTGCTGAGCTGGGATTGCCAGCTGGGGCAGCCCCACACTGCTGTTCTGTAAGTACCATGTGTGCACTGCAATTTAGACTTCCCACTCACCTCCCTGCAGCAGAGCAGGCACAGCCCATTAATTATTGTAGCATCACTCTGGAAGAGCATCCTCCTGCCAGCCCTCAGCACAGATGAACAGGCAGTGTTGGAGCTGCTAACCTCACATTTCTTTCCTTAAGCACATTGGATAAAGTGTAGGAAGGAAGAGACATGAAGCAAACACAGGAGAGACTGTTGCAGGAATCCTTAAGGGAAGGTTTATTTTGAAGATTCAGAAATGCATAGGATGAAAGCTTTCATCAGACATGTCTGTGCAATAGAGGGACAAGGAAACAAATTCTGAAAGTCTCAGGCACATAATTCTGTTTGTGATTAATTCAAGACTTCAGTTTGTTCTGCAGGCATTCCTGATGTGGCATTACTTTGGAGAGCAGTGTTCTGGGAACGAGGCTCCCTTGCATCATTGTTTGCTCAGCAAGGGGGAGAGCTTTGGAAAGGCAGGAGAGTATTTGGAAAAGCCACATGGGACTTTGTGGAATTCCCAGCTGGCTGGCCTGAGATCAGGAGCCCCAAGCCTTACACCCTTCCATGTTTCAGAGCCAAAACCAAAACAGGAGGGCAGATGTTTACTGTCCCAGCTCTGCGACTGACAGCAGCCAGAGGTGTTGTTAGGGAGGGCAGTGTCCCCAGGAACTCTGTTACTCTGTCGGCTGTGCCATCTAGTGTGGAGACAGGGAATCTCCACTGAGAAACGGAGCTCCTGCTCAGCCAGAGCCCTGTGCTTCCACCCCACTGTCCTGGCTCTCAGGAATGTGTTTGGGGAGCTCCTGTGAGGCCGGCCACCCTCTGACCCCGGGGAGAGAGTGCTCCTAAAGCCTTGTGTGTGTACAGTGCTTCCCTCCAGTTCTGCAGCAGGACAAAATGGAAATGTGAGTAAGAACTACAAATCCAGGAGCCCTGCCACTCCCTGTGGATGTGCTGTCAGCTCATCTGGAAGTGCCACAGGCAGCTCTGTTGCTGGCACAGATGCCAGGTGCTGGTGCTGCAGCAGTGTGCTTTGGGAGTTAGCCCTTGCAGGAGCTGCAATGTATAGCCATGTTCAGCTGATTCTTTCAGTGTGAGGAATTCCTCTTCCAGTTTAACTGGAAGCAGTCAGGCGTTAAAAGGAGGTGGGAAAAGGAGCAATGTCACATCTCCTTTTTCTCATCTTAACCATAACCCCCAGAGCTTAGGCTAAAGTAGCCTCCCTGGGAGCCAGGTTAAAATCTCAAATTCAAGGCTGATGCCATGGGGGTTTTTTGGCCATTTGTTTGACACTTTGTGTTTTGGATCCACACCCAAGCAGGTGGAAAATGGGAAGGGCAGAATATTCCTGTAGTTTGGAGGAAACCATGACTGACTGGCATTCTGCCTCATCCCTCTCCCATGGTATTTGCAGTATCTCAGCTGTGAACACTGAACATTCCTGTGCAGCATTGCACAGCAGTCAGCAGGTGGCACAGCAGGAGTGTGGCTGGCAGGAAGAGCTCTTCCCTCCCAAACAGAGAGGAGAAAATTACATCTTTTATTTCAGACAGGAAAAATAGGTTTCACCAGTGAAGGCAGCTCCCTGCAACTCTGTGATGCCAGGCCTGTAATCAAACTTACTCAGGCCATGAAGACAGGCACTACCACCAGAGCTTACAGATTCTTTCCCAAGAATCCCCACATGGAAAGCAGCCAGGCAATACAGAAAACAACAAAAAACCCCACCCATTTTGAATTTGATTACAAGCCTGGCATCACAGAGTTGCAGGGAGCTGCCTTCACCGGTGGTACCTATTTTTCCTGCCTGAAATAAAAAGCCAGGGATATAAAATAAGGCCACAGCAGGGATCTCTGGTGTGCCTTGAAGTGCAGTTGTGCTGCCATCGAGTCTGTGTCTGTGCTGAATGCGTCCCTGCAAGTTCCTCTTTGCTGGGTTCAGTGTGTGAGGGGGGATGGCCCTGGTCACTTAGTCATGTGCTGCTGGGTCTGGTGACAGGGGAAGGCAGGAAATCCTTTCCCACAGTCTTGTCAGAGGGCAGGGCAGGCCATGAGCCAGCACCTGATGCACTGGCTCCATCTGGGGCCAGGGTCACGTGCTAGAACATGGCAAGGATGCTTTTTTGCTTCCAAAGGGACACAGCTGACCTTCACAAGGTATTGCAGGCTATGCTGGAGCCTAGTGGCTCCCATCCTAGGGCCCAGCTCTGGTTTTGGCCTATATTTAAGATATTAAATACTCAGAATTGAGGCTGGCAGGAACCCAAGTGCAACAGGGCACTGGGACTGGAGCCTGGGATCTGACAGGGAATGGGGACAGAGGAGCTGGCTTCTGGAAGAAGCACAGACCTAGAAATAGCCAAAGGGTGCTGGGTTGCTTGGCTTTGCTCTCAGGCACCTTTTCCCCCTCAGTGTTTTTTCTTTCTGTGTTGAGCAGAGGACACAAGCAGCTGAAGGCAGCATGGCTGTCAGCAGCTGTGAGCAGTTCTGGAGGGAGCCTGGAGTCCTGCCCACCCAAACAGTCCCAGGATTTTGTTCACTGCACTGGGATAAAACCCAGCACCAGTGCTGGCACATCGTGGGGCCAGAGCTTTGCCTTCTGCAGGGATTCAGAGCCTGGCTCTGCACTGCCCTCAGGAGTGGGGGTACAGGGAAAACTGATCTAAGGTAGGAGGTTGCACAGCCTCCCCAGCAGGATTAGACCCCCTTGTTCCTTTAACCCTTTGCACAACATTTCCCTCATCCTTCTCCCTGTCACTTGGGACCTCCCCTCATTCCCAGGGAAGCTGGTGGCTGTCATGCCCTGGTCTGGGGCGGGAGCTGGGGGATATCCCACACACAGCCCCCTTGTCTGAGCTGGCACACAGGAGCTGTTTGTATCCAGGCTGACATACAAAGCATTTGTTTTGCAGTGGCCAGCTGGGGATAAGGATGACTCATCCCAGCCTAGCAAGTGTGCATTTAAGTGCAGTGGACGCTGGGATTCAGGGAGAGACTTCTAATGTGAGTTTTTGGTCTTTCCTCATCTGTGGCAGCGAGTTTGGTGCACTTCAAGGATGGACACCCCAGGTTTTTGCTGCTCTGGAGCCACTGGTGCTACCAGCTAGAAGATACTTGCACTGCAGAATTTTAATTAGAGTTAGTTGATCGCCCGAGTAAATCATAATGTGATGCAGGCTGGCAGGATCATCTAATTGCAGCCTTCAATCCCTGTGTTTACTTCAGGAACAGGGGAAGATCTCAGGCTGTGATACGAGACAGGCTCAGAACAAAGCAGACTCTGATTGTAGGTTTGCAGCCTCTCTCAAATGCAGGCAGCAGAGACTCTGAAAATCCCTGGCTGCTTGTGCAAGACCTCCACTTTTCCTCAGTAAAACTGTGTGCAGAGGTAGTGTGCATCTAGGCTTTAATGCAGCAGCCACGTTCCAAGGGCTGGAGTCTGCTCCTGAACTCATGCAGATCAAAAAGCAATTGAGAACAGGCTACAGAAAGATGAAAATCAGACTCCCAGAGTTTCTGCTATGGAGCATCCCTCACCTTTGTATGTTGGAGTGGTATTTATGTGGGCCAGGGAAGGGTGGGCCAGGGGTGGAGTGTTCATCCACTGCTGTGGGATTTGGGCCCTGAAGTCCCACTGGGGGTTGGTTGCAGACTGTAATCCTCTTTTGGAGGTGTGCATGCCATACTGCAGGAGAAAAAGTGGGTTTTCACCATGAATTCTGTTTGAATGAGAGGTTCTTTATAATTCTGTCATGCCCTGAGTTAGCAGGAGAGGTTTTCAAGGCTGGAGGGCCAGGTCTCTGCTCTGCAGTGTCAGATATTGATGGGGAGGTGTGTGACTGATGAAGTAGCTGGCCTGCAGGACTCACCTGCCTCTGTTAGCCACCTGTGTCAGAAACCTTGCCTGCTCCTTACAGCTCTCCCTAGAATTAAAACAGAGACACATTTTTATGGTGATTTGGGCTTTGTTGTCTGCTTCTTTGTAAGGCAAGAGTGAACACAGTCCTGGTCTGGTTCTGCATTTCTCCAGGCTGTTCTTGCCAGGTTCTCCTTTGCTCTACTCCTAGGAACAGCATGGGCTCATATCAGCTGTGTTTTTGGTTCCTCCCTGGCTGCTTCCACACCTGTGCTTACCCCTTGGCGTGCAGAGGATGTTCCCATTAGTCCAGGGCTGTTTGCAGCCCTCAGCAGCAGCAGAACAAGTAAACCTGGTTCATCTGCAGCTGCCTCAAGGGCTGGATAGAAAACTGAGGGCTTGGAAAACTGTGTCAGGCTCTGTGGGCAATGCTCAAGACTATCAGATCAAGCACTTGAAAAGACAGCATTCTTCCTGCTGCAATCAGCATTGCAGAAGCTAAAACCTGAATTAAAGTAGTAAAACTCTGACAGGAGGAGCTTCACTGATGAGATGAGCTTGGCACTGCAAGCCAGGCCCTCAGCAAACCTGTGTGAGGTGCCCAGGTGAGGGATTCAGCTTTGGAAAAGCTGTGTGAGGGGAGACATCCATGTGGAGAGGATGGGGAGGGAAAGGTGGCCCGGAGGGACATTCAGTCCCAGCACAGCTTGGCACCCCCAAGTCACAAGCTGATGAGTCAGGGGAGCAGCAGACCCAAGCAGAAGTGGTTGATGGGTGTGAGTGGCTGTGCTTGCTGATTTTGGTGTAGCTGAAGTTACAAGGAATATGTTTGTGTGTGATTATAAAATGTTCCACATGGCTTGTATCACAATTACCACGTGCATGTGTGTGAGTGGTGTGCAGTCCATGAGGGCAGCAGTTATTTAGCTGGGGAGTGTCAAAAATGTGAGGGTCAAGCCCAAATTTCACAAGGAAAAGCATTTTTGCTGCTATTCTCATAACAGTTAAAAGTAAAAATTTCCTCAGAAGTAAAATTAAGTGCTATTGCAAGAAAATGTGTCATTTCCTGGGATGTCACTGTCCCAAATCTGGAAGTCAAGCAGTGTTCTAACCCAAGAGCAAAGGCAGCTCTTAGAAAAGCACCAACTTTACTCCCAAGCCTTTCCAAGGTCACTGATGGACCCAGTAATTGCAGCATAGCCCTGCCCTACAGTGAACTGTTTTGCTGCCAGCAATTAATTTCCCTCTGTGGGAAGAATAAATTGAGGCTTGAGACAGTGAAATGTGATCGCTACCCACTTAGAAACCTTTCAGAAATGTCTCAACTCTCAGCTGAAATCAGAATCTTATAAGTTTTATTAATCAAGCATGGAGTACTAGATGCCCACAGTGTGTGTGAGTTCTCTGGTGACAAGGACATGTGTGAGCTGTCAGGGAAAGCAGAAGGGGAAGCCTCTGGAAACCTCTTCCTTGTGTCACTGATGGACTTGGGTGTTTCCCCAGAGCTGCTTCTCCAAGGCTGGCAGTGAGTTCTGCATGTGAGGCTTGTGCTGCTGTCCTTGCTGGCCCTTGCTGTGGAACTGCAGCCAGCACAGGCTCTTTGTCAGGAAACCGGGAGTGGGAAGGACCTGCAGGTTCCCTGCAGTGAGTTTGATGTCCTGTGGGTGAGCTGGGCACCACAGATCCACGGAGAGAAGCAGACTGCAAACATTATGCAACAGCAGATGAGTGGACAAGCCTGCCCGAATTGGAGATAAGACAACTGGTAGAGTGTTTGAGGTAAAGCACTTCTCTAGTTAGAGCTGTGTTTTCAGCATTGAGATGAAGCTGCACTGGGTCCTGGAGAAGCTGTTTGATGTGTCTGTGTGCCCTGAGGTCACAGCTGCCGAGGGGAGCAGGGCAAGGCCTGGCTCCAGTCAGACACAGTCAGAACAGGTCTGTCAGCAGTGGCAGGTGATTAAGTGAGGGCAAGCACGATCCCTGTCTCAGGTGTCAAAGTCCAGGGATCCATGAGGTGTCATGGACACACACCAAGAGAGGAGGAACAGCACCCCACCCTCCTGTGTGCTGTCCCAGCCCTGGTGTGGGCAGCACTAAACATCCCCTGAGAAATGTCTCATAGTTACTAAACCACAGGAGTAGCACTGAGGATTTCTGGGGTCTGTTCTGATCTGGCTGATACTGTGCTGTGTGATTTCCTAATTCCTTCCCTTACAAGCTTTTCCTGCCTTGCATGGAAAGCATGGAGCCGAGCACCTGGTGTTACACAAAGTGAAGGAGCCACAGCAGAGCCTCAGTAATTCTGGCTTTTTTTGTTTATTAAAGATATTCCCAGTGCATGGGGCAGGACACTTTCACCAAGCCCATGCTTTCCAGAATGTGGAAAAGCCTCTTTTCTCAGCAACATCATCACGATGCTGGAAAGGGCAGATGTGCCTCTGCTTGTTTCAGGGATCTGTAATTACGACACACGACTGTGCCTGGAGCCAGCAGTGCACCCACTGCATTCCCAGGCTGCACTCCAGAGGTGGAGCCACTCCTCACAGGAGTGTTTGCAGTGTATCCTTGGCTTCCAAAGGTCAAACAATTTGCCAAAATAAAGAAAATAATTCACTCTGAGAATCTGGAAAGTCTGTATGGAGAAACAATGAGGTTCTGTGCATCACAGGGGTAGACTTTTGTGGAAAAGCTGAATTAACCAAACCCAAAATTCTGTGGGAATCTTTGCTTGATCTATAAATATTTGTTCAGCTAAAGTATTTTACAGTGGAAGGGAAGGTTCATGGTTTCAGAGAGAATTCCCATGGAACAGTCTTTCTCAGGGGAGGGTTTTATGGCTGTAGTTAAATTAGCCTTCAAAACCAGATTCTAATTATGTACTCTGGTTCTTGGTTTTTGGAGAAATGATGAAACAGGGCTATGAATGCCACTTTGGAATGAGAATCTAAATGAAAGAAAGCTGCCAGAATAATCTTTTTTGTTGTTGGTGGTGGTTGTTTTGTGTTTTTTTTTTTTTTAACAGCATGGGTGGAACCACAAAAATTCTGTTTTTCCAAACAACTGCGACATGTGACCTCAGAGCCTTTCCTAAGCAAAAACATCCACAAGGGCACATAACAACCTGGCAGTGCTGCTGCAGTGACAATGACAGGAAGGAGTGCTTGTAAGGGAAGGTGCTCCAGTGCATCTGGGCAGGAAATGCCCCCGATGGGCAGCTCGGCCCTGGCTCAGGAAGGCACTGCTCGGCTCGGGTGCAGCTGTGGGCGGGGAGCTCACTGGTGACTGGGAAACACCAGCGCTGCTGGCACCTGCGATGAGAGTGCTGTGTCGAGGGGCTTTCCTGCCTTTTGTGCCATAGGAAAGGGGCAAAGGGGTTGGCATGATGCCCCTCGCTGGGAAAGCCCTGCTGCAGGTGTCTTTGCCTCCTGCTGGGTGGCAAAGTGGAGCAGTACATCCCCCTGGCTTTTGGAAAAGCAGGTACATCGATTTGGTTTATTTTTCCAAGAGCGGCTTGACTGTGTGAGTGGCAGCTGCACTGTGGCAGAATCCGCTCCATTCAATCCAGAGGCGCTTCACCCTCCCGGCAAGTTTCCCCCCGACAACCCGGCTGTGCAATCCCTTCTCTCGTTTTCCAGCACGCCCTTTGTTTGGCGCTCCAGCAGCGCCATCCCCAGCGGGCAGCAGCCTCCCTGCCGTGCCGGGAATCCGTGCGGGCAGCAGCCACGCCCCGCCACTTTGGGATACGCTGTCCCGGCCCTGGTGAGCAGGGAGAGCATCCCCCGGGCTGGCAGAGCATCCCCCGGGCTGGCAGAGCATCCCCCAGGAGCGCAGAGCATCCCCCAGGAGCGCAGAGCATCCCCCGGGCTGGCAGAGCATCCCCCAGGAGCGCAGAGCATCCCCCGGGCTGGCAGAGCATCCCCCAGGAGCGCAGAGCATCCCCCGGGCTGGCAGAGCATCACCGGGCGGGGCGGCGGCGGCTCCTCCCGGCGCAGGCGGGCGGGGCCCGCGGTGTGCCCGCCCCGGAGCCCCGGCCCGGCCGAGCCCCGCCGGTCCCTGCTCGGCAGCAGCAGCAGCCACAGCAGCCACAGCCATGAAGTCGCTGTGCCTCGTCACCGTGGGGGTCCTGGCCATGACGCTGCTGATCGCCAGCATCTCCCTGCTGGTCGCGCACGTCTTCCAGACGGTGGTGGATCTGCAGGTGAAGCAGGTAAACGCACTGCCGCGGTCCGTGTTTACCGGCTGGTTCCTGCTGGGAACAGCCGAGGGAGGAGGGAGGGGCTGGCTGCCTGCTTGCAGCAGCTCGGCTGGGTGGGCAGGAGCATCTTGGGCCGTGAACCCCCCTGCCCAGCGCCACCCGGCTGGGCTGGGTAAAATCGAGGTGAGGATGGGTAAACATGCCTATTGCGGCAGCATCTGTAGCGAGGAGCCCTTTCCAAAGCAGCAGCACCTGAGGGGAGCAGGGGGCACCTAAAGCACCCCTTCCTTTTGCCGTCTCTGCCATAAATTGCTCGCAGCTCTCTTACTTGTTCTGCTGCTCCATTTGCTGGTGCCTCTGGAGCGCGGCCAGGGGTGCTGTGGGCTGGAGCACGTGGTGTCTCCCAGTTCCCCAGGCTGGGTGATGGCAGCCAGGCGTTTCACCGTGGTGTTCCACCCTTGGGACACCCATCCTGCCACTGCTGTGGGTGCACAGGCCTGCACTGCTCCTGCTCTGCCTAAGCTTTTGTTTCTCTCCCACATTTATCCTGTGGTTCAGTGAGAAAGGTCAGCTGTGTTACTAATTCTCTTGGAATTCCTTTGTAAATGAACAATTGTTTATCTATCTGAGGAATATCATCTTCGTTCTCACTCTAAGAATGCTAAGCAATGAAGGGATTTGACCAGTGCTGTTGATCAATTGATGATCTGGTCATCTGTGATCTCCTAACCTAGTGTTTTTTCTTCTGGGCTATTGACAGGGAGCATTTTCATACCATGAAAACTGCATTGTCTCAGCTTAAATCAGTTTGGTTTAGCAAGCTCAGTTTTAGGCTGGCAGCGAGCCTACAGCAGGTTGTGGCCCTTGGAAGTGCAGCTCCATCCCCCTGATCTCGGCTCTCCTTGGGAAGGAGTCTGCTCTCCTCCGCACAGAGTTCTCCTTCCAGGTGTTCTTGGTGCAGTCAGTGCCCGAGCAGTGTGGTGGGAGCCGTGGTTTGGAGCAGAGCTGTCGGGAATTAGGCGTGATCCTCCTTACACGTATTATCTCCTGGCTCCTGCTCCTTGCCCGGAACGGAGCCTTATGTAACAGCGAGCTGGTGTTCGCTCAGCAGGGCTTGCACTAATGCAGGATAAAGTTTCCAGAGCTCCGTCCTTTTCCTGCCTGCTGCTGCCCAGCTCCTGCTGGCACACATCTGGATTGCAGGGAATGAGTGTCCGGCTCCCTGCGAGAGCTGCCAGCTCCCTGAGGGCCTTCTCCAGGAGGCACACCCCCCAGACTGGGCTAGCACAGCTCCCAGCCCCAAAGCAGGCTGCTCCCAGTCTCTCTGCTCATCTGGCTCCTTGCCACATTTGCTTTATCCCACGTGAGCCTCCCCTCATTTGTGTGGAGCCTAGAAAGCTGCTGTCTCTTGTGTAACCGTGTGTGTAGCTTAGAAAATCTTGTGCAAATAGACAAATCTCAATTTGCCTTTGGAATGGGGCAAGACCTGAGCTTTTGCAAGGAGCTCCTGTTCCTCTGGGGGCTTTCCAGCCGTCCTGAGCCTGAGCTGCCTGGCACTGAGGGGCAGCTGGAGAGCAAAGCTGTGCCTTGGAACAGCTGAAGCACCTGTGTCTCCAAACCCAGCACTGTGAACCGCTGAGGGTGGCTCTGCTTTCACAGGGAGCTGTGTGCAGCCAGGATCTGGGATACACAGAGGGTGTGGGAAGAGTGGGAATCCAGCCTGCTGTCACACTTCACATCCCCTTGAAAATCAGTGGGCAGATGTGTTGTGACAAGAACACTGGCACTTCTTTTCCCAGAAGGCATTCAAATCTCATCAACATATTCTTTATTTGCTGTTTTATTGTATTTTTGTAAATGTGCCATCCCCATCAGATGGCCAGAACCTGTTTGTTATCAGGGCCTAGCACTGAAACTCTAGAATAATGGGAAAAAATCTCTAATGAGCAAGGATGAACCTTCCCCAGGAGAAAGGCATTCCCCAGCTGCCAGTGGTGTTGCCTTGTGCTCTCTGATGGGTGGATGCTGCTGCATTTACTGCCATAGGTGTGCAGGTTATGAATACAATCTAATATTATATATATGTATGCACACACACAATCCATCTTGGAGCTATTCTCCTAATTTCAGACTTGGAAGTCAGTCATTCCTTTGGCCCAGGTGTTTCCCTTATGCTGGGAATTTCAGAAAACACTTATTCTTCAAACCCCTTGAAATTCCATGGACTTGTGAGCAGCCATCTCTCCAGCTGAGTTGGCTGGAATGTTGCAGGCCCAAAAGGACAAGGAAGATGTTTTCTCCTTTGATTTAGTTGATGTATTGATCATTTTTTGCTTTTGATGTTGTTTAATGCAAAATACTGGAGCTCTCTGCAGAGTTTAGTGTGAGGGCCTGGCTGAAGGATCCATGGGGATGCTCCTTTGGGGCTGGGCATTCCCAGGGTGCAGGACTAGAGAGGTCTGAACATCATCCTAACAAGCTGCAGTTAAGCCTTGTCATATATGTTGAATTAAAGCATTTAGGGGTTCCAGGAAGTTAAAAAAAAAAAAAGGAATTAAATTTTCTGTGTAGGTTTCAGAAATGTTCAGTACCTTTTCCCACTCCCACCATCACTGCCAGAAGTTATATTTGGGAGGGAAAGCTCCCTTTTAATTTCCTGTGTGTAAAGCACAGTCAAGGCAAGGAAACAGCAGCAGATGAGAGGGCTGTGAGTTCAGGGCTGGCTGATAACTGCAGTCAGCAGGAAGGATGCTGTGGAACACTGGAAATGAGCATGGACTCCTCTTGGAAAGGAGAAGCCCTGATGTCCTTGTAACATCATGTGATGGACTGAAATATCCCTGGTAGCATTTGGTGAGAATCAGAAGAAATGAGCTTACCATGTTTTATTATTTGACAGTTTTTGGGAGTGTCTCTGAATCCAGCTCAGAAGTTTGTGAATCTGGGTTTGCTGTCACTGTACAGAGCTATAAATAGACACCTAATTTCTGTGGGAGATGCAAATTGTGCCATGCAATCCAAGAAATAAATCTGGAATGAATATGACCGGTGGATACTCGTGAATAGCGAGATGAGTCTCCTTGGCATAAATCATAAGAAAGCAGGCTGTGTAGGAAATTGCAAATATGAGGTGTTGGTAGTTCCAGAGACATGCTCCAAGCTCCCCAGTGTGTCTGAAACACGTTTAAATTTTGAGGTGTGCACAGAATACGTGGGGTTTAATCCCATGGGGAAAGCAGGCTGCAAGTGCAAGATGCCACCAGCTGGGCTGGCCCTCACTGCCAGTCAGCATCACTGCTGCCATGCCGAGCTCCTGCCAGTGAGTTTGTCTTTGGAACAGTCTTCTCTTTATCTCATCCTCCAAAATTAAAGTCTGCATGGAGAGAAAACGGCTCCTTGAGTGGGAAGGGCAGGAATGAGTCCTGAGGTAAGTATGGCTGATAAGACCCTGTGAACACTGACCAAGAGCTGGCAGCTGTCCAGCCTGCCCTGCCTCTGAGCTTCCACTCACAATATTCCACTTGTTTTCTGGGAAGAATGAAAAGAATCAGTGTTGATGAGACCCATTTAATTGCAAATCATTCCCCTCCTCCCTTTCTTCCGCCTACAGGTGATGTGGTTTCTCACAGATAGAGTTTCCTTTGTGTTTATCCCTGAAAATTCACTCTGCCAGCCAGATTTCTCTGTGTGACCCCAGAGTTATAACTGCATGAAAAGCCTTGGTTTTGGTGGTGGGGATGCTTTATAGGTGGGGTGAATGTTATCCAAAATGGGATAGTAATAAAGAGAGATTGAGACCTCTGTTACAGAGCTCCACATGTCAGGTGTGCTTGTGACTTTCCATATTACTTGTATATACTGATAAGGGGTATCAGTCACTGAGGAAGGGAATTAGTGTGTCATTTCTTAAGTGCTTCTGTCATAAAATAATGGTTTATAGCTTGGTTACAAAATAGGCTGACAGAGTGTGAGTCTGGAGATGCATGTGCTGTAGGAAAGAAATTAAAGACAGAGGGCAAACAATCTTCCCCCTATTCCAAGACCTTGGAAAGGCACAAATCCTACAGTGCCTATGTGAAAGAAATTTGTCACTCACGGTTTTTCTCACAGGCCACTGAAAAACAAAGTCTGATTGCTTTGGAGACAGAATCTCACAGCTGTCTTGGAATCTGACATTCTTGGGCAAAGAAATCATCAAGGCCAGGACTCTTTTGGCCTCCCAACACTGAGCTGTACTTTTATCTGTAATGTTGGCTCTTTCTGTGGTGCCCTGCACCAGGAGGAGGGTTTTACTGATGCAGGGAAGGAGACAGGATTGCTGAGTAATAGCTGATCAGTCTCCATGGTGAAAAATGTCATTCTGAAAAATGGTCTGTGGGGAGAAGTGGAACTGCAAAGCAACCAGTGCTGGCCTGGCCTGTGGCCAGGAGAGCAGGTGCCTGATACTGAGGGAGCTGCTTCAAAGTAAAGCAGATCTAGAACTGGGGTCTCAAGTCTTACTTTCTGCCTGTGCTTGTTCCCAAGGCATGGAATTCCTCTCTGCCCTGTCAGTATTAGCAGCTGATGTGCCTTTCTCTTGTTTCAGGGAACAGTCTTGAAGAATGGCACGGAAACCTTTGAGGCCTGGGAGGACCCTCCCCCCCCAGTCTACATGCAGTTCTACTTCTTCAATGTAACAAATCCTCTGGAAGTGCTCCAAGGTGCTACTCCTCTCGTGGAGGAAATAGGACCATACACCTACAGGTAGGACCCTTTCAGGGGCTCCACCCTGCACAAAAACTGTGGGTTTTGTGTGAGGAATGCAGAAGGCTTGGGATCCTGTTCTAGGAGCAAACCTAGGTGTTAATGTGTGAGGGAAGGTTTGTCCAGGGGAGCACAGTCACAGCCCCCACACACAGCACTGACACTTGTGACTGCTGTCAGATTTTGGGCAAAGTTTGGCTGGTGTGCTGCAGTTCTTGACTGCTGAACACAGAGGAAGCTGATGCATCCTGGCCTGCTGTCTTGTGAGCTGGGTGATGTTTGGGAGGCTGGGGAGAGGAGTGTTGCACAAAGTGTGACTCGTGCTCACTCAGGAATTGGTTCCCAGCTGGAGTTGCACCATCCACATGGGTAAAATGTGACTAGAAAAACACTTAAACCCCCACTGAAAAACCTGCTTAGGTTTTAAACCTATCTCTCATTTTTACTGATGGATTTACTAAGGCCTCGTGCAGTGTTAGCTGTTGTCCAGCTCCTAGAGCTGTCCTGTGTGGCATGGAGAGATTTTAAAGGCACCTTACACACGAGTTTTCCTTTAAAGCTGTGCTCTGCTCAGCTGACTGCAGCTGTGTGAGCCAGGGGCAGCCTGTGGCAGGAAGGGCTGTGGTCCTGGCAGTCCTGAGTTAGGAGGAACTCTATCACCACGGCAAGAAGGTGGGTTCCTGACTGTCAGCCTCTCTTCTGGGCACACAGGCTCATCCAGACCAGGCACTGGCTCAGTGACAGAAAGAGCTGTCTTTACCTAAGCTGCAAAATTATCAGAATCTCTTGGGATTTGAAGAAGTGCTGGAACGAAAGTAGGAGCCTTTGTGGGAGCTTCAGTTTCTGCATTATCTCTTTCAGTTTCCTTCTTCCCACAGCTCAGCTTTGCTTCTCCCTCTGCCAGCAATCCCTTCCCCTGTCTCCTCTGCATTCTAGTCCTGTGTCTGTTTATCCCTGACAAACTCCATGTGATGCTTTGGCAAAATCCCTGCTGTTACATGAGCCAGTAGAGCTGGAGAAAAGATGATCCACAAGCTCTCAAGTTCCCAGGCTTTCCTTCAGGTGTGTAACTCTGAGCATTAGTCAGCAACGTGTTCTGTGTCAGGAAGATCAGCAGGAGCAGCTCCAGGGTTCACAGGGAACAACCCAGGCTGGTGTTCAGCCTCTTTGTCAGCTGCTTCTTTTCCCTTTCCTTAGCTCCGAGTCTCCCCTGGGTGTCACAGCCTGCTTTGGGAAGCTGCACCTTGTCCATGGAGGAGCTCAGCAGGGATGGGGCTGGTGCTGTGCTGGCTGGGCTGGTCCCTGCCCCAGGGGAGGCCCAGCCTGAGCTGCTGGTTTGCTGGGAGAGCCTTTCCCTGCATCCCGTGTGTCCCTGGTGCCAGCCCTCCCTGCAGTGCTGTTGGTGGGGACAGGGAGGGAAGGAAAGAGCTGCACATTCCAGTTGATTCTGGCTTGTTTGCTTAGCCTGATTTTTGGCATGTCTGGGCAGGATTCCCCCGAGCTCTGCTCTGTCTGATAGAGGAAGGAGGAAAAGCTGGGAAGTGGAGAGATCTCTTGCAGCAGATTCCATAACCCTCGCCTGGCTGTGCATGGCCCGTGTTTTCATAAACAGGGAAGGGCTGGGAGTGAACTTGGGCCAGACAAGCAGAGGGAAAAAATGCAGCCAGTGACAGGGAGGAGGTGGGAGGGCTCCAGAGAGTCCCTTCCTGCAGCTCAGAGTTTTCACCAGCTTACATTGTGAAGCACTTGAGGCAGATTCTGTAACAAAAACATTGTAGTGCTGGTGTTTTTATATTCTGGAAGTTGAACCGGCAACATGTAAAATAAATAATTACAAAGTGCAAGCTGCCTATCTGCCCAAGCCTGCTGAGTCCCAAAGAATAGTGGAAGGAATATTGTCTGGTTTTGCACACATTTACAACGTTTTAACTTCAACATCTTAGAGCCTCCTACTCATATCCCTCATCAGGGAGTGTTATTTTCCTCTCCAGAGCTGGAGAGGCGTCTCAGATTACTCCTGGCCTATTTTAGGAAGGCATTTCACAGCTGTCCATTTCCATCCCCTCAGTCCCAGCCCTGGGCTATAAAACAGATTGCTGTCCAAGAGGCTCTTGCCAAGTCAAGCTGGAAGTGTTGCCACACCAGTGTGGCAGGGATGCTGGGAGTGGTGGTGACACTGGGTAAGGAAGATGGGAAGTGGCTGGTTTCTAATAACAGTAGGCCTTTCCAGTTTGCTTTGAATGTGGAAGCTGAGCCAGGGTAATGCAGCCTGTTGTGAAGCTGCACTGATGGATGCAGTGCAGCCAGGCCAGAATCTCGATCCGAGCTGAATGCAGAACATCAGAGAACAACGTCTGGCAGAGCAATTCTCCCTCACATCTTGTGACTTGACATTTGCCCAGACAGATGTGAAAGTCAACACTCCTGAGTCACTGCAGGCTGAGGAAATGGGGAATTTCACTCCTGTGTGTGCCAGGCAGTGAGCAGCTGCCTGCCATTTCCCTTTGGGGTTTGTTGTGTCAGCCTGTTCTGCACAAAGCAGAACCCAGCTTGGTAAAGTGCTAATGGCAATGAAAATGGAGTTGTGCTCCTGACATGTGTTTCAGGGTAATTAGGGTCTGACTTTCTCGTTGGGCCAGCAGGTAGCATTTGATGTTCCTTGCCAATTGGACTGGTTTGTCAGCAATCCTGAGTTTTGTCCTGCTGTCTGAGTGCTTGGACAGGAACAGCAGCAAGCTCCCAGGCCATGGGTAGCGAACAGCAAAAATGCAGTAGAATTTCTGTCGTGCCCAGAATTCCTGCTTGAGAATTGAAGAACTAAAATAAGGCTTGGTCTGTGGTCATGCCACATGTAAGCCCTAGTGCCAAGTGCTCTGAAGCACTTCTGCCAGCTATAGGATTCTGGTGGGTTCTTAGATCAGCTCCATGGCACACACACAGTATGGAATGCAGGGAGTGAATTTTGCATGCAGCATTTTCCTTTTCAAACTGGACTTCAAGGGCAATCTCATTCATATATGGTGCCTCTAAATCCTTCTGAGCCATCTGAAATTTTTATTCTTCCTTTGAGGTTTTTAAAGAGGAGGCAAAAAGATGAGGTGCAGTTAACACACAGGGTGGCATTTTTGGAAACACCCTGCGAGGTCTGACTCAGCTGACACTGACACAGCAGGGAGTTTGTGTCAGTGAGGGAATCTGCTTCCAGAGAACTGAGAATGCCACCACTGAAAAGGTGCTTAAAGCAGTAGAACAGCCCTGAGTTAATTGCAATGAATGCTGTGTCTACTTGTTTAAGTTGATTAGAGAACACACTCTTGTCTTTCAGGGAATACAGGCCAAGAGTGCACGTCCAGTTTTTGGACAATGGAACCAAAGTGTCTGCTCTAAACCCAAAGACTTATGTATTTGAACGTGAGAAGTCAGTGGGAGACCCTGAAGTGGACCTGATCAGGACAATAAATATTCCTGCAGTGGTGAGTTCTCTTTCATTCCTGCTCAGAATTCATCCTGGCACACTTTGGAAGGAGCAGTGTGTTGCTTCATCCTGACTCTCCTTTTGTGGAAGATAAATGTGATGGAAGAACAAGAGAGGCAGATGCTGGTCTCAGTTTGGAACTGGAGTGTTGCAGGGGGTGCTTATTTTGTTCCTCCCTCTCCTCACACCTCTGCAGTACTATGGGATCACACACTCTCCAGGGACAAGGGGAAATCAAGGCTTCCCTGAGTCAGGGAAAGCAGGGAATTAGTGATGTCAGATGCCTAGGAGGAACTGCAGTGAGAGGGAGTTAGGAATGCTTGGGGTTGTTTTGTCAAAATTGGAGAAGCTGCCTCCGAGTCTGCTTCTCAAACTCCAGAAGAGCAGTTTCAGACAGAGCTGAATGGCAAGGGCCTTTCAGAGTACTAAAAGTCAGAAATGCACCCCCAGAGTGTGCTAGGGGAAAGGGAATCCCGTGGTGATCACAGGCAGACCATTATTTTGGTCTTACACAGGGACAGCACGAGCACAAGCAGATCCAATCTGCCACAGCTTCCAGAGGCAGTCAGGCTGTACTCAGATACCTAGGGGTGTGATTCAGCCTTTACTCCCCAGCCTGGTTTAGTTTCAGTTGCAGGATGCCTTCATTTCAACATGTTGTGAATGGTACAGAAATGCCCTGGATGTAGCAGTGGATAGGACTCAGCTTACTGAAAGCTGCAGACAGTACCAACACTCTATTTTCAATTCCTCCCAGGCATCTCGTGGTGGTAAGGATTGTCTCTCCTTCAGATTTTTGGCTGTCATGTACTGTAACAGGCAGTATGAGAAGGACCACAGGTTGGTTAGCCCAAAGAAATGCCCTTCTTTTGTTATGACCTCTGTTGCAGCTAGAAAGGAAATAAACGCTCCTAGTGTTTGAATTTTGGGGAGATGAGTGTGCAGTGGTGGAAAGTGTCTGTGTGTGGATGCAGATATTTTATTCCCCAGTAAATCTGACCATTTCTCCCTCGTTCCAATGCCCTGGCAGACTGCCATGGAGTGGACCAGGTCAACCCCCCTGCAGTTTGCCACGGAGGTGCTGCTGCTGCTGTACCAGGAGTCGCTGTTCACCGTGCGCAGCGTGCACGAGCTGCTCTGGGGCTACAAGGACAGGCTGCTGTCCACCATCCACGTCCTGCACCCCGAGATCGACCCCGTCTTCGGGCTCTTCAGCAAGGTAACAGCATGGCCATGCCTGCTCTGCTTCCCCTGGCCAGGGATGGCTCTGCTCAGGGGGGAGCCAGCAGGCAGGGACAGCAGCTCCTGCCTGTGCTCCCGTGAATAACACGGGCTTTGTGGGGCCACGTGTGCAAACTGTAGGAAAATGGCCTGGTTTCCTCAATAATTGACTGGAATTGGGTGTTATTTTTGTGCTGGAGCTATTCCTGCCTTGCACAGTGCTCCTGGTCATTGCATGTCAGTTTGGTCTGGGGGGAATCCTTGCTTCTTGGAGATGTCTGCAGTGCTGAGGTTATTTCTGTGGGGTTGTTTCTCCCTGAGTGCTTTTTATTCAAGAACAGCTCTCAAAGGGAGAAAAGGCTCATGTGGTGCTGTATTTCCTGCCTTTGAGAGCTGTAAGGATCTTGCCTGGTCACTTCCACCTCGTTCCTGTTCAAGCTGGAGTTCAGCGAACTGCACACATCTCAGGGGCAGTGCATCACTCCTGGGTGGGTTTGGAGTGGTGACAACTTCAGCTCCTGCCACCCCATTGCAGTGACAGCCAGGTGCCACAGGATGAGTGCAGCCACTGAAAGCTCCTGTATCTGTTTGCAGATGAACGGATCTGATGATGGAGAATACGTTTTCCTGAGTGGGGAAACAAACTACCTGAACTTCTCCAGGATTGTGGAGTGGAAAGGAAAGGAGTAAGTTTTTCCATCTACTCTTGCCTCTGTCAGAATCTGCCCCTTGCTTGCCTGGTGCCAGTTCAAAGAGAATGCAAGTGCAGCTTAAGAAAAGGGGTTGAAATGGGTTTGTCAGCAGCCTGAGGCAGGAGGAATTGGCACTGGCCAGGTCTGCTTCCCATTTGCCTAGCCCAGGAGTTGGCATTGCCTGACTGCTGCAGGACATCTTTTAGCCCTTGCTCTCTGTGCTTCCCTTTGTTCAGGTCCTTGAGCTGGTGGACAACAGAGGCGTGTAACATGATCAATGGCACGGATGGGACATCCTTTCACCCGCTGATCAGCAAAGATGAGAACATTTACATCTTTTCTTCTGATTTCTGCAGGTAAGGAGAAGGCAGTGGCACTCAGGCTTCAAAGCAGAGTTTATGTCCATTCCTCTCCAGGTGTCCTGTTCTCCTCCTGTGATTTCATTGAACAGTCACAGCGCTCTGCATTTGGTGGGAAGGATCAGATTTACAAAAAAAACCTCCCAGTCTGCAGTTAAGGATGTGTTATTTGAAAATGAAGATTTGTGAGGTGAAAATTTGGAACGGGCTGGACTGCAAGGCTAGTAATGAGGGGAATGGAAGGATTTATATAAACTTTCCTTAAGCTTCTTTCCTCCAAAGCCTTCTTTTGTGCTGTGCTTTTTTAGACAACCCAGGTTGCCCTCTTCAGAGATTCATGACTTCACATGATGCGAGGAAATCTTGGCGTTTCCTTCCTTATCTATCACCTTTTCTCCCCCTTGCTGCTTTCCTGCTGCAGCCTGACAGCTGGCTCTGCTCTGCTCCCCTGCAGGTCCCTGTTCCTGGTGTATGACAGCTCGGGAGCCGTGGCCGGGGTGCCCACGTTCCGCTTCGTGCCCTCCTCCATGGTGTTTGCCAACACGTCGGTGAACCCGGCCAATGCCGGCTTCTGCGTGCCCGCCGGCAACTGCCCCGGCACCGGCGTGCTCAACGTCAGCGTCTGCAGGCAGGGTATGGCCTGGCCCACAGGGGCTTCTTCCCCTCTCTGTAAAGCTCTGGGGTCCCCCAAGCCTTCTTGCTCAGCCTTTTTTTGTTTTGGTGATGGCTCAGTGTTTCCATTTCCAGGTGCTCCGATATTTCTGTCGGCTCCGCATTTTTACCAGGCAGATCCGAAGTTTGTGGAGGACATAGAGGGCATGCATCCCAGGAAGGAATACCATGAGACGTTTCTGGACATCAATCCTGTAAGTGCAGCCTTTTGGCAAGGGCTCTCTAGGTGTGTGGATCCAAGCAGCTGGGTTTAGAGCACCTCCTTGCATGGTGTGAACTGGCCTAGTCCTGTTGACCTCAGGGAATCTGTAGTAGTTCCATGCTCTGGATGGCATGGGAGATGCCTTTTTTGGGCAGCTGTCCTGTCCCTGTCCCCTCCCAGTGTGTCACACACCCCACCCACTTATGGCAGGGCAGTGTGAGAAACAGAAAGGGCCTGGAGCTGTGCAAGCACTGCTCAGCAATCAGGGGAACATCCCTGTGTTACCCACGCTGTTTTTGTCACAGTTCCCAAACACAGCCTGGTATCAGCTCCTGTGGAGAAAATTAATTCTCTCCCAGCTAAAACCAGTACAGCAGTGATCTCTACACCCCCACAGACAAATGTGGGTCAAGGAAAAGAGCCCAGTCACAACCTGCCTGGTTTACAGAAACAGTGCTCTGACTCACCGGGCTGTTATGTGCAGCTAAATTGGGAGGAAATTCCACAGCTCCTCTCCTCAGGTCCAGTGCAGATCCTGCTGTGTGCTGTGTTCCAGGTTCTTCCTGCATTCCCACAGTTCTCATTCTTTCACCTTTGCTGGTTTGTTTAACACTGATCTCTTTTATTCCCCAGCTGACGGGGCTCGTCTTGCAGGCTGCCAAGCGGATGCAGGTCAACGTTCACGTTCGGAAATTACCTGAATTTTTGTGAGTGCTCTCTGCTGCTGGGTGGAGTCCCATATCTATGCTGATATTCAGCATGGCTTTTTCTGCAGTGTTCTGGTGGAATATGGGCTGGAAAGAGCAAGTGTGAGAGAGACAAGTCCAGCTGAATCTCAGTTCTAAGGGGCAGTATGCACCCTTCTCACAGATCCAGCAGATTCTGCAGAGTAAAGAATGCTGTGTGGTAGCTACTCCTCGTGATGTTTATTGGCACAGCTTGGCTGTACTGAGTACAACAGAAGTGTTTTATCTGCCCAGTTCCCTTGGGAGACTTCAGGCTTGTTTCCCAGTGCCCAGGAGCTGTCACAGCAACACAGCTCCTGCCTGAGCTGGGATTCCACATGTGCCAACTGTTGGGGGATTTTTGCTGCTGTGCTCATGTTGCTTGGACAATAGTTCCTGTGTTTTACAAATAGGAGTAACCTTCCACATCAGCTTAACTCAATTCCTGCTGCCTGGGCACAAATCTGTCCCTCAGTTACTAAAGAGCCCCAGATGGATCCCTGTTGTTCACTGCCCACCAAGTCCCAAACCAGAATTTATCCATCTGTGAGATGGAGATTGTCCTGCTCCAGCAGGGAAGTGAAAATCCACAAAAAGGAACAGCCCAGAAGTTTTTTAGGGACACTTTCCTCACTTGATGTTCTTGTATAATGTGTCTTCACAACCCTCAGGTGGAAAAGTTCCAGTTCATAGTTTTTTGTTTTGTTTTATTTTTTCCCCTCAGTGAAACCGGCAACATCCGAACGCTGATTTTCCCAGTGATGTACATAAATGAGGTAAATAGTTTTGCTGTGTCTTTCCAGCATTGTGGCATGGTAATGCTTGAAAAAAATACCCTCTGAGCTAGCCAGAAAAGAAAATGCTGATTTTCTTGTTGCTTGTACAGCAATAGTAGGAAGGTGTTGCTGTTTCTTTACTGACACCCTCCTGCTGCTTGCTGTAGTGTTCTGTTCAGCCCTGCCAAACACTGTCAGTCAGACACCCCTTTTAAACTGCAGGGAGTTGCCCATGAGGAAAAGGGATGCTCAGACACAGGCAGGACTTGGAGGTCACACCTTTTTTTGAGTCAGCTGTTGTGAATATTCCTGTGCTGTAGCTGGATCACTGAATCAGTTGGTATTAGTCCGTTCTCAAACCAAAAGTTAGAAATCCCTGTTTCCCTTTGAAATACAGACTAGGTGACCCCTCTGCCCCCTGGAAGAATTTTAAGGGGGAGGTATGTCAGGAAGCAGTGAAGCAGTGGTGGAGAGTTGTGAGGGTGTTGTTTCCCTGCCCTTCACAAAAGTGATCTTACAGAAAGCACAGAAATAAATAAACTGTTTTTTTCCTTCTTCATCTCTGTCTGCTCCAGAGTGTTCTGATTGATGAAGCATCTGCCAGCAAACTCAGGCACGTCCTGCTTGAAGCCAGTGTTGTGACTGGGATCCCCTTTGTAATCATGGCTCTGGGGATTGTGTTTGGGATTGTTTTCACTGTGCTGGCGTGCAGGTCCCAGAGGATAAGTGAAGAGGTAAGCAGCACTTGCATTTGACTTTGCTTGCTGTCCATCTGCCTGCATTTGATTTTTTTTTTTTTTTTGGTGATTGATTTTACTTTTTGGTGTCTTTCTGCACGTGTTTTTATTTTGTTTTTGTTGGGAATGACCTTTCTAGGGAGGGGAAGTTTTAATAGACTCAGAATAAACGCGCCAAAGCAAAGGAGCGGAGTTAATCCGAGAAGCCTGGTAAGGCAGGTCCTGTCTCTGTGCCCAATTCCCTCGCCAGCAGTAGTGAAATAAATCAGCCTGTCTAGAGGACCCTGAGGGGTAAGATGGAAAAACTCCACTGTATCTGAGGACAGATTTACTTGGTTCAGTGTTCTCAGCAGAGCTGTGTTGTGCCAGTGGATTATTTTCCAGAATCATATTGCAAATTGGTGGCCAAAGAACAGCTGGATTGCACAGACAGCAGCAGCAGCAAGTATTCTCCAGTATTGTCTGTGTACAAGACAGCCTGTAAATCTGTTTGCAAGAAGTTCTGTCCCAAGATGACAGGCTGGCATTAAGGTGCCTGTCAGGGTGAAAGCTGATGCCAGCATTTCACCACGACAGGGTGCAGATGGCACCAAGCCTTTGGCTAGAGGAATAGCCTGGGTTCTCTAGGAGGCTGTTTTCCCCCTCATAGTTGCTGTGGTCCCGTGTGTTTGGCGTTCCCTGAATGCTGCCTCACAACTTCCTCTGTGCCTGGGGACCCCTCTGGATCAGGGGGCCCCACTGCCATCCCATCCCCATGGATGTACTTCAGTCTCCTGTGCACGAGAGACTGGTCCTTTTTCCTTCCCTTTCTGAGCCTGCCTGTGTCATCAGCAGCTCAGCCCAAGGCCTGTCCTGGGAATTCCTGCCCCACCCTACATGCACAGCTTCAAACCAGCTCTCTTGCATGTGCTGGAACACTCAGGGGTCAAAATTACAAAATGCATTCCGTGCTTCTCCTGCTTTGCTTTTTGTTGCTTTTCCTGCAAGCAGCAGTTTGCAGCTCTTCGGGGTGGCTCTGGCCTTCCCTCCTGTGCCAGGGGCTTCAGCAGATCCCTGCCTGAGCTGCCACCCACCCTCTGGAGCTTTCCTAGTGCAGCCCTGGCACTCCTAGAGGGAACTGTCCTTAGAAGCAGGAGCTTTTCCTTTCCCTGCTTGCAGTCTGGGCAGCCCAGCTTCCCTCGGTGCCAAGGCCACCATGGCCACGTTTAACTTGCTGTGCTTTTGTTCCTGCAGAGCACGGAAGAAGAGAGGTCCCCACTCATCAGGACGTCTTAGTAGATTTTCTTTACCCTGTGAGCTTGGAGAGCGAACGATTAGAGCTGACCTAACACCAGCTGTCCCTGCGGAGGCACGGTCGTGTCCAGCGGCACTTTTGGTGGGACACAGGTGGAAGGGAATCTGCACTGTCAGCCAGGGAGGAGACTTCTTTCTCGTCACAACTTCCAAACTCCATTTTAAAACTGCTCCAGCTCCTGCTTTTCTCAACCCTGCCCTCTGTTTGTACCCACACTGGCAGCCACAGAGGATGATCACCGCTGGATGGGCGAGCACAAGCCAGCCTGATTCCCTGCAGGAGCAGCACGGGTGGCGAGTGGGAGCACAGCGGGCTCCTGGATGGCCCTGGGACAGGGACAGATGTGCTGTGGGCTGGGTGGTGTCCTGTCCTGAGTGTGTCCTTACTCCAGAGTGCACCGAGCGTTTGTTACTCGTGTCCTTGGTCCTGCCCCAGCACACGTGTGCAGCTCATCCAGCCCAAGCCAAGCTTCCAGGTGGAACTGAGCCAGCAGCTGGAAGTGCTTTTCCATGCAGACCACCTCAGTGTTCCCACTGTGCTTGTTAGCCAGGCTTTTATCCTTCAGGTGTGGGGTTTGTTCTGCAGCTCAGCGTTGTTCCTGGGGTGGAGGGGACAAAGCCCCTGGGTGTTGTTGTGTGGGGGGTTTTGCTGGGAATGTGGACTTGGCATGTTTGGGATGAGAGCACCCTCCGTGCTATGGACAGGGTCCTGAGAGCTCCTGACACTTTTTTACTTGTGTTATAAGTCACCAAGGTTCCTCCCCCCGTTCCCAATTAAAAGAATATTCTCATCGAGGAACATTTCCATTAGATAGTGAAATGTGTTTTTAAAGTGTGTGTTTGCCTTCTGAAGAGGGGCAGAGGGGTCGGCATTGCTTGGGCGTGGTTTGGAGCCTTTTTCCTGGCTGCTGCTTCGGGTTCTTCCCTATGAGGCCCTTGAACGGATTCCCCGGAGGAGCTGCGGCTGCCCCGGATCCCTGCGATGTCCCAGGCCCGTCTGGACACTGGAACACCCTGGGACAAGCAGAATGGCAGGATGGGCTTTAAGGTGCCTTCCAGCCCGAACCCTCCCGGAATTCTGTGGTAGCGCTGTCACCCTTTGTGCCCGTTCCCCCCGATGCTGCTTTCTGGGAACACCCCCGGGACCAGGCTGCGGGATCTGCCTTTGCTCGGCTTCCCTCAGCGCCGTGGGGCGCTCTGGGGGCAGCTGCCACAGGAACGGGGGCACTGCGGGCTCGGGCCCGGGGGACACCGTGCTGGGGCGAGCTCAGCCTCAGCTCCCAGCGACCTAGAACTGAGGCTGTTTTCGTTCGCGCGAGCCTTTATAATCGCTGTTTATTGCAAAGCAGGACCTTGCCCCGCGATACTCGGGGAACAGCTGTTGGGCTTTATTCTCCCGGCCCCACCCCTCCCGCTTCCCGTAGTGGTACGGCCCGCTGGCGCGCGCGGGCTGCGTCACTCCGCGCCGCCCGCGTCACCGCGCGCCACCCGGAAGCGCTTTTGGCGGCGGCGGAACAGCGGCGCGTGCGGCCGGTTTTGTGTGTGGCTGGACCCGCCGCGGGGGCTCGTGCGCGCCTCCCGCGGGGGCCTCCGCTCGCCGTCCCACGATCGGCCCCATGGCCTTCAACTTCGGCGCCACGGCTGGAGCCGGCGCCGCCAACCCGACCGGTGAGTGCCGGAGGGAGAGCGGGGCGCGGAGGAGCGGGGCGGGGGGAGCCCGGCAGCGGGCAGCGCGTGCCCCTCTGCCCATGGAGACGGCGGCTGCCTCAGGGAGCCGCGCGTGCCCCCCCGGCCATAGGGAATTGAGGTCCCCTCAGGGAGCAGCGCGTGCCCCCCCGCCAATGAGAATTGAGGTCCCCTCAGGGAGCAGCGCGTGCCCCCCCGCCAATGAGAGCAGGGCCGGCAGCGCGTGCCCCCCCACCAATGGGAATCGAGGTTCCCTCAGGGAGCAGCGCGTGCCCCCCCGCCAATGGGAGCAGGGCTGGCAGGCAGCGCGTGCCCCCCGGCCAATGGGAGCCGAAGCCGCCTCAGGGACCCGCGCGTGCCCCCCGACCAATGAGAATTGAGGTCCCCTCAGGGACCCGCGCGTGCCCCCCGGCCATTTGCAATCGCGGCCCCCTCAGAGGCGCCGTCCCGCGCCCCCCCGGCCCCCTCAGGGGCTCGGGAGTTGCTCCTGAGGCGCTGGTGATGAGGTGGTGCGGGTCCCTCGGATCAGCATTTCACTTGCAATAAAGTCGTCGTTTGGACGAGAGGTCCTTGGAAGTTCGCTTTTGAGGAAGGTAAAAGACAGGGGTTAACTTGTAAAGGAAGGCTGTTTCCTCGCTTGTTTTGTCACTGTTAGTCATGCTGAAGTGTGAGACAGAACTTTCCTTACCCTCTCATAACAAAATAATTGATTGCTGGCTCTGAACAAGTCCTTTGGACTTTTGCTGTAGTTAACCTGAATTTTGCTGTCTCTTCCACTCTGGGACTTTTGCACACATTCTTTCTGACCCTATTTAAAAGTAAAAAAATCACCCTGTGCTACCTGTACACAATGTTTATGACACGGACCAGTATCCTGAGGGATCACCCCTCAGGACCTCCTGTTGTCTGTCCAGCCTGAACCTGTCTCAGCTGCATCCCAGGGGTGCTGCATGCATTGGTAAATCCAGCAAGGCTGAGTTGGGCGGATTTTGGCAATAGAATTTGGATAAATCTGCCCTGGAGTAGCTGAGGCTTGTGTGGTACCTCAGCTGCTGGAGCTGAGTTTCGTGGTTATTGTGCTGTCACGTATCTGAGTGTATTATTTATATGAAGATGACTTACTCTTGCCTTCCTGATAGTTTATGAATTAAATCTGCTATTATCTGTTGCATTTAACACAGATGCAGCTTAACACGAGCAGTCTTAGGCTGTTAAAAATTGCTTTTAATGTGAGTATTGAATCACAGAGATGGTTTCATTATGGCTTTGAAATAAGGTGGGGAGATGCAGCTGCCTTAGTCACATGATAATTGGAAAAATAATGTCTTTACAGCAGTGTGTGGAGCTTTTAACTGTCCTCCTTGCCTCCAATAAATAATGTTTAATGCCAGTTAATACCTTTTACTCTTGTTTGTAAATATGCTTGTCTTGACCCCGGGGGTGGAAAAATGCTTCAGCTTTTCTTTGCTGGGAACTAATGTTGCCTTGCTCTTTTTCTGCTTCCCGCTCGTCAGGATTTGGTGGGCTTGAAACTGCAAACTCCACCGCCAGCGGGTTTAATTTTGGGGGTTTCGGATTAGCCGCTAATCCCGCGGTGAATTTTAATATTGGGAATTTCGGTGTTTCCACTACCGCAACTCCGCCGTTCAATTTCGGTAACAGTCTGGCAAGCGCAGGTAGATAACGCGGAAATACGTGTTCTGTGGTCAATGTTACCAGCAGGGGTCCAAGAATTGCATCCCTCACCGGGAATCTGTGCCCACCACTAATCCTCATATCCAGTGAACGCTGGCTGTAGAAGCTCTGGAAATGGAATGGGTGGAGAGCCATAGGCTTGGAGGGGTTTTGCCTGTTAAATTCTAAAGGAATAGCTTTTGAGGAAAAACAAAGTCTCTGAAGTGGGGACGAATCCAGGTGATCCCGAGCAATCCCAGAGCTGGTCCCTGTGCCACGTTTCCTGACATGAGATTCTTGGACTACTGCAGTCATGTTTCCATCTTCCCCCGTGTCTCCTCATTGGCCTTGCCTTGGCAGTCATGAATGCACCACCCTCAGCAGTTTCTGTGGAGAAACAGATTGTATACGGCCGGCACCAAGTCAGAGCCCAGCTGTGGCCTGTTCCCCAAAACCTGCATCCCAAACTGCCCTGCCCCAGCTCCAGGGAGCTCCTGCAGGGATGGCTGCACTGGGGGGTGGCAGAGGAGGCCCCATGGAGATCCATCAGATCTGAGCCATCAGCTGATGTCATTTCACCTGCAATGTTTCCCATTCCCTCTAAAAGCAGTGGGCTGGGTGGATTTCTGATGCTTTTGTCGGTGTGGGATCAGCCCAGGTGCCGTTGCTGCTGCTTGTATAGGAATTCCATCCATCCCATAGTGTCACTGGTCTCTGTGTCAGCGCCTCTCATCTGTTGTGTGCCCCCAGGGGTCTCACTGGGGCTGGTCTGCTGTCAACACTCTTGGGCTGCATTTCTTTGGCTTCGTTTGAGCTGCTCCCGAGCACACCGTGGATGGTCCATCTGGTATTTAATTTGTTCTCTCGGGTCCCTGTTCACTAAAACATGACTGAATCTGCAGTGAGTTCAAAGGGGAAAATAAAATAGTGTCATCTGTGGTGCTCCTGCCAGGGTGTCCTGCTCACTGGCAGGACTGAAACATGGGTGTTACAGGGAGCAGTTTCTTGTGCCCACTCACGTTAAGGTGTTTGCTGGATGGAAATGAAATGCAATTGCATATCAGCTTTGATTTATCAGCTTTTCATTTTGTTTGTGGGCAAGAGGACTGTGAGTGCAATAGATCTAAAGAACCTTTTTTTTTTTGCTACTGACATGAGAGTGAGGGGAGGCAGCATCTTTGTGACAAATCCTTTGTAGCAGACTGTCTTTTCTCATTTGAGTGTGTGTGAAAGCAGCACGAAACACAGAGACCTTGGTTTCCCAGGCAGGTCAGTGCTCCACAGGCTGCACCTTTGCTGGCACCACTGGAGCTCAGGTGCTCACTTAGGTCTTCTCCTGCTGGCCAGTGACTGCTTTTCCTGAAAAGCTGTGGAAAGCTGATTGCTTTTGCATCCTTTTCCTCTATTAGTGCTTGAACCTCCAAATGAGATGTGACGGGGAGGATCTTGGGGAAACGGGGCTTTTTAAAAAAAAGGACCCTGTAGAATTTTGTCTGTAAATTTTGTCTGTAAGCACAGCGACTGTGTGTACCTGGCCTCAGGCTTTGATTTGTTTCCCGAGGTTAGGACCATTTGTAAAGTTCACCAAACATCAGGGTGTTTATTAAACACTTAGCAGTGACATTGACCAGCAGTATTCCTGCAAGTGAATCTAAGCAATAGTGCTGTTGTTCTGTCACTAGGGAAAGCACATCCCTCTGGTGAAGGAACAAGATGTCAGTTGACAAGATGTCAGTCCTCTTGTTAGCTTTGTTGACACTCCATCCCAGTTGTGCTTTGTGGTCCATGTTTTCTCCATTTCCTGGGACGATGAACTGGATGCCATGCTCAGTGTGACCCACATGCTTGTGCCCGTGCCATCCGTCTGTCAGCACCGTTCCCATAACACCCGGGGCTGTCACACTGTGCTGGCTCAGGGGCTGTGTGCTGCTGCCTCACCACAGTCTGTGTTTGCAGGTGCCTTTGGAGGCTTTGGGACCACCACCACCACTGCAGCACCGGCCTTCAGCTTCTCTGCTCCCACCAACACCGGCACCGGCGGTAAGGGACTCCAGGGCTGACTGCCTTTAGGGCTCTGGATCACCTGGCTGCTCTGCTCTCTTTCTCAGTCATCGTCTGCTTCTTTCCCCAGGGCTCTTTGGTGCTACCCAGAACAAAGGCTTTGGATTTGGGACCAGTTTTGGCACAGGAACTGGAACTGGCTTGGGGAGTGGGTTGGGAACCGGGCTAGGCTTTGGAGGCTTTGGAAGCCAGCAGCAGCAGCAGCAACAGACCAGTGAGTATGGCTTTGGATTTATCCATCCCTTAGCAGCAAAGCACGAGACTGCCACCTTCAGATGCTGGGCTAGTGGGACAGAAGGGTATTGTAACTTAAAATTAAACTAGAGCTCAAGCAAGTCCCTGAGCTCCACCCCTGAGCTTCCAACAGTATTTACCCCTTTGGTTTAATGCTGGTAGAAATTGTAGTGACAGAATTGATGTTGCAGTCACAGCATTGCAAGAAGGGGGAGGAAAAAGGCATTGAGGTTGTTTTAAATGGGAGTTGGATAATAAGCACCTTCAGGCTCTGAGTCCACTGAATTTGTAACAGCCAGATGATGATATGGTTCAATACAGGTGTCTCATTAAAAAAAAATTAATTTCTTCTAATGTGGCATTCAGGAACTTCTGTTGTAGATGAAGAATGGCTGTAAAAAGACGCTTAAGAAGCATGATCTGATTTTAATTCATTTATTAATTTGGTGGTTTTATTTTTCTTCTCAGAACATGAGAAGCAGTGATAGGCAGATGGTAGGTGACAACATGGTCATGGTTGGTCAGGGAGGTCATTTTTGCTTCTCTTCATCCCCCCAGCATTAGGTGGTGGGTTGTTCAACCAGCCTGCCCAGACCCCTGCTCAGTCCAACCAGCTCATCAACACAGCCAGCGCCCTCTCGGCGCCGACCCTGCTGGGAGATGAGAGGGATGCCATTCTGGCCAAGTGGAACCAGCTCCAGGCCTTCTGGGGCACGGGCAAAGGGTACTTCAACAACAACATCGCTCCGGTGGAGTTCACGCAGGAAAACCCCTTCTGCAGGTTCAAGGTATGGCATCGTCCGGCTGCCCGCAGAGGGCGCTGGTGCCCTCAGTGCTGAGTCTGAGCCTCTCGTGGGTGTTGCATAGATCTTGTCACTGGCCAGAGTATTCTGAAACGGTATTTTTCCAGGTAATCTGCACAGTTCTGATGCATACTCATTAAAAGGTTCGAAGATGCTGGAAATCTGGGTGGTGTGGAGGGACTAGATAATGAGCCCAGATGTGGATGATGAAAGTAACATTTTCATGTGCTAGCATTCAGGTTAGTGTGTGTGTGCACTTGGAACAGACCTATGGAAATTAATTTTAATGTGTGTCTGTGTGTGTTACAATAAGGCAGAAACTATTTAAAGTAACCTTCTTGTCTGAAAGAAACTGTGAGCATTTGGAATAAGAACTTCAGGGTCTTTCTTCATTGCTTTGTCTAGATTGAAATAAATAACCCTCTCTGAACCTGGCCTTCAGCCTTCTTGTGCCTTTATCCTTGCCAGTGCTCATGCTGACTCCATTCCCTGTGTGGAATCATCAGCAGTTCCACATCTTGCTTCTCATGTCCACAAGGAATTCGTGGCTCTCCATCCTCCGCAAATCCTGCACCTGCTGACTGTGTTGCTAAGCCTCAGGCTTGTAGGGGGATTTGGGGCAGGGTGGTGATACCCTCCTTCCCTGAGCTGATCCTTTGGAGTGCTAACTTTGTGACCTGAATGTAGGTTAATACTTCATTAAGTCTAGTGTTGATTATGCACACTATGAGACTTCTGTAAAATTTTTGCAGCAACTGTGCCTGCCTCACAAATGTTTGGCTTTGTTGCATCACCTTTTTCAGTATTACCCTGAACATTTTGTTGGCAATGCACCTGAAAGCTTATTTTCTTGTAAGTTGTTGTCCGAAATTGCTTTCACAGTTTCTGAGCTTTGAAAAATTGCCCAGTGTAAGTTGTTTGATGCAGAATTGGTTATTTTAGAGTTTCATTTACTAAAAAGAAGAGTTTTCAGGTTAGACAATGCCAGATACTGGGTTTACTCTTGTCCCTGTGGCTGGAGTGTTTCTAATGCCATGAGTTCACAAGCCTTAAGTGAAATACTGACAAGTTCCATCTGTGCCACCAAAAACAGGGGGGAAGGCAGCACAGGGATAGGAACAAAGCATCATGAGCTAGTTGGGTTATTGCCTCTGGAAACACCTGGCATCAGGTAAGAAAAAAACATTACATGAAGGGTTCCATGGGAATCCACCTGTACACAATTCCAGCCCTGGGACACAGGAGAAGCATGCAGCTCCAGACCAAGGTACACGTTACAGGCCTTGTTTGAAGGACCACAGTGTAGTAAAATAAATCTGTTCTAATTTGAAAATACTTTATTGCATAAAGAGATCAGAGTTATGTAAAGCAGAAATATCAGAGGTGTCATGTGCTTAAAAACAAATTCTTCCTTAGCTATCACTGTTGTGCTCCATGACAGCAGGGCTGGTTCTGCAGGGCTCACCATGGCAGGGGTTACCCTCTGCTGACAAAACCAAGCTCCTGGGCACATCCTCAGCTTGTTTTTCTCTTCAGCTGAACTTGCACAAGGGGAAAGGTGCAGGTCAGCCACCCGCAGGCAGTGTCAGGGCCTCACAAAGCCCCTGCTGTCCCTGTCACCAGGGCTGTGTTGGGGTGACTGCTGATAGGCAAGAGAGGTGAAAGCTGCCACCCTGCTTTTGCTTGTAATAAAGTCTGATCCTCCAGTTCCATTTGCACTTTGGAAAAAGGGTCAGTTTGTAAAATGCTCCTGATTGCTGTCAGCTCTGCTGTGCTCTCAACTCCCCTGATGGGAAAAGGGTAGTTAGGAACTTTTTGTAAAAATCCAAACTGTTTCAAAAACTGCTCTACTGATGGCTGTGTGGGAGAATGATTTAAAAGGAGATTGATTTTATGTTTCTGCAGCTCTGAATTCATTGTGAGTTAAATTTTGGACCAGTTGCTCTGAAAATTGAGAGAGTTAGCTGCTTCCCTTCAAGCCACAAGGATATGGTTTTGCTAAGTAACATACCTTCATTTTTGTTCCTTGGCAGGCTGTGGGTTACAGTTTAATGCCCAACAACAAAGATGAAGATGGCCTCGTGGTCTTGGTGTTTAACAGAAAGGAAGCAGACATTCGAAGCCAGCAGCAGCAGCTGGTAGAGTCACTACACAAAGTTTTGGGAGGAAACCAGACCCTCACTGTCAACGTGGAAGGTGTTAAAACGATGCCAGATGACCAGTACGTGAACTTCCCACAGGGTTGCCCGTTTATATTGCATGTTAGGAAGGGTTGGTGCCTAAGTCTCCTGTCTCCCCTTCTCCTTGGTTTTAGATCTGTCCATCCTGAGTTTGATTTGTACCTCTTATTCCCTCACACAGTTTTTCTTACGCTGCTAAATCCAGTGCTGCTTTTCCAGATTTTAGGTCATTCTTAATGTAGTGCTAGTATCACCATAGAATAGGGTTGTTAAAACTGGGGAGAGCAGAGGATGTAATGGCATTTACAGCTTTTCTCTCTCCCTTGCTGCTTTAAACCCTGCAGCTACTGGCACTTCACATCTCACTTAGCTAAAAGAAGTTAAAGGTCAGCTGGGAGAATTGATAGCTTGGATTTTGGGTGGTTGTGTACTGTGTTAGCTCCTGCCTGCTGCTGCCCTTTTCCTGACAAATGTTCTGCATTTGGCCTCTCTCAGGACAGAAGTGATCATTTACGTTGTGGAGCGCTCGCCCAACGGCACCTCGAGGAGAGTTCCTGCAACCACCCTCTACGCCCACTTTGAGCAAGCCAACATCAAATCATCCCTGCAGCAGCTGGGGGTCAGCCTGGCCATGGCCAGGACAGAGCTGTCCCCAGCACAAGTCAAGCAGCTCCTGCAGAACCCTCCTGCAGGTGAGTGGGCTGGGCCTTTGGGCTCTGTGAAAAAAGCAGGTCTCAGAGTCATTGAGGACTGTTCATGGCATTTGATCAGATGACTTACCTTTGTGTCTGTAGCTTGCTTTTATATATGTCTATGCTTAGGATATGAAAGGTTATGAAATCTAGACTGGAAAAGACATTGGGCCTAGTCTTGCAGAAAAGTCAGAGCTGACTCCTACTGGGACTGTCTTGCCAACTGATTTGGTACTTTGATCACTTAATTACTGATTTTTTGAATATTTGTTTCACACAAAAAAGGACAGGTCACCTAAGTGTGGTGTATAGTGGGAGCAGTAGGAATTCCTCCCTTTAGAGCATGGATTATCCAATGGGAGCACCCATGGATTATCTCATTCCCCTGCTTTCAAACCTGCAGGAGTGCTTGACAGCCTTTGGGTCTGAATTTACTGCCCCTGCTCAGGACCAGGGCTTCTAAAGAACTATCCTATTTTAATTAACCTTAATTTGTGTAACAAGCACTCTAGTTAGGACAGTTCAGAGAGTTTGTGTATTTCACAGCATTTTTTCCATTTCCACAGCTACAACATTTCTCTATTCAGATATCCATACTAAAAATCCTTCTTTTTTTTCAGGTGTTGATCCTATTATATGGGAACAAGCCAAAGTTGATAATCCTGATCCTGATAAGTAAGTCCAATAGTCTGTCCAAGTATTGAAGTATTGCAGCAAGGCTTGGAAAGGGGAGAAAGAGATAATAATTGCATAGAACCCTTCAGGTAACTTGTGAGAAAGTTACTCGAGTACAGCTCGGCCAAGTGCTGATCCCCTTGGAAGCAGTGAGGATTACTGGCAGTGCCTGTCTTAATCCCTTTACCCATTTAGGTGCTTAGGAGCTGTCAGGATAAAGAGTCTTACTTGGGTTCCTTGGAGCTGTGGTGTCCTCCATTACATGGATCATTATTGTGACTTATTTTTTGCAATTGCTGAAGGTGATGCACCTCTGTACCCTCCAGTGGTTACAGATAAATTGGGCTGGTTTCTTTATGAAAAAGGAACAGGTTGTTGGGAATAGTGAGGACTCTAGAGCTTAGCAAAAGACGATATATTAATTTATAAAAAAACAACATAATCTGTAACTTTATATTAGATTCTGTTCATAATTATTAATCCTTACCCTGTGTCCAGTAAAAAAACATGTTGTAAGAAATATTTATATTCTCACAGGCTTATTCCTGTGCCAATGGTGGGTTTCAAGGAGCTGCTGAGAAGATTGAAGGTCCAGGATCAGATGACCAAACAGCACCAAACTCGATTAGATGTAAGGTTGCTCAGATTTACCATGATTTGCTGATGCCAAAGGATGTGCTATTAAATGTATCTGCATTGTGTGTTCAAAACTGAAATGTGAACCATGTTCTTAATATAGTCCTTAAATAGATCTCTTGCCCCAAAAACTGAGCAGTGTGGTTTGGCTTTCATTTGTCCCAGCTTCAAGCTTACTGTTTTGCTATTGGCTAATCCACACCAGCTCCATTAAGCTGTATGGCATGGACTTTTTAATTTGGGCAACCAATTTTCCAAAATCCCTGTTGAGTATGAAAATAAACACAAAGCAGAACAGTAGAGGCAGAGGAAAGCTTTCTAAAATCATCTAGGTGGTGTAGTGTCATAAAACTGCCAGTTTTAAATCAGGCCTAATGTGTTCTGTTATCAAAAACCTTCTGACTTGCAACTGACTCCCATCTCCTCTGCAGATAATATCAGAAGATATCAGTGAGCTGCAGAAAAACCAGACCACAACGATGGCAAAAATCGCACAGTACAAAAGGAAACTGATGGCGCTTTCACACAGAACTTTGCAGGTAACAGGGATGATCTAAATGAAACTCCTGGGACACAGTCTAGTGCCACAAGCATTCTCAGAGGGAAGAAGAACCTGCTCCATCTTGTGCAGGCCAGTGCTGAAAGTTATTCTGACTTCAGCTACCAGGTGTTCATTTAAGTACCAGGCAGAGCTGTCAGGGAAAGCTTTAGGTCTGCCATACTTGGGAACCTTTCTCTCTCACTTACCCAAAACCACAGGACTGCCCTAAAGTCTTAGAGCAGCAGACTAAATGAAACAACAAATCCTGTGAGAAAGAGGCTGAAGGAAGGGCAAAGAGATGTAGCTGGGCTGGTGGGGAGAGGGATGGGCCACGTGTTCTCTAATGAACATCAAAGACTTCTTTTGCAGGTGCTAATAAAGCAGGAGATCCAGAGGAAAAGCGGTTATGCCATTCAGGCAGATGAGGAGCAGCTTCGTGTGCAGCTGGATACAATTCAGTGTGAGCTGAACGCACCCACACAGTTCAAGGTGAGTGGTGACACTGGCTAACAGCTCTGGGGCTTCCTCACTCAAACCACATCAGTTTTCCAAACTGTGTATATTGGTTGTGGAAGGCTTTCAGTCTGGCAGTATGGGTAGGCTGTAGCATCATCTTCTTTGCTGAATAGCCAATAGGTGTTTCAGTAGGTTTGAGTTCTTGGAAATACTGGAGTTGCTTACCCCTGGCATGTCTTCCAGAACATGTAAAAACTGAATGAGCAGCAGTGCTTCCAGCCCTGGAGGTGCAAGGAATGGTAGATGCTGGAGCAAACAAGTTGTGTTTGATTTAAGCCTGTTTCTCTTCCCAGGGCAGACTGAATGAGCTCATGTCCCAGATCAGGATGCAGAACCACTTTGGAGCAGTGCGGGCTGAGGAGCGCTATTACATAGATGCTGACCTCTTAAGGGAAATCAAGCAAGTAAGTGTTACTGGGTACAGTCCTGGCCTACTCTTGGAACTTCATCATTTAAGCCAGACACATGCTGGCTGGGTCTACAGTGTCATGTTCTTGCCATGTTTGATGAAGTCACGCTTTTAATTGGTCTCAGTGCCAGGGCACCAAGCTAGTGTACAAAAGCACTCTGTGGAGATAGGCTGTTAGTACAGAAAATGTTCTTCCTTCCATAAAGAAATTATAGCAGGCTTATCAATGTGCCAGGGCCACCAGTCATGGCACTTTGGAGAACCTAATGAGTCTGTGGAGCTGAGCAGTACTCACACTGTTTCTGAACTACCTGCAGCACCTGAAGCAGCAGCAGGAAGGACTGAGTCACCTAATCAGCATCATCAAGGATGACTTGGAGGACATCAAGCTAATAGAGCACGGGCTGAACGAGAGCATTCCCATCCGAGGGGGAGTCTTCAGTTGACTGGTGGAGGTTTACACAGAACATGTAGTCGAGTTCATGGCTCACCTTCCAAGGCTAAAACTGTTGAGGTAAAATAAAACACTTATCTTGTAGGAGCAAAATGGTATTTTGTCTGTTACTTTTAGAATTAGCAAAGCCTCTTCTAAGCTTTTAAAATTGACCTTTGGAAGGTTTATATTTTATAAAGCTGTATATGCTTTAACAAAAGAAGGAAAACTGAATCTGTTCAGGTACCATTTTACTATGAAACTATATGTACTATTGTACATTTTTTCTTTTTTTACAACAGCATTGTCCTAAAAATGCAGGACTGAGGGGATTGTTTCACTAATGACTCGGTTTGTGGAAAGCTTAGCCTGCTTCCATGTTTCTGTCAGAGCAGTCAGTCAGCACCATTGTGTAAACAGCTAATTGAAACCATTACAGAGATGTTTGTTGCTGTGACTATGTTGTTCTCTGCAATACCAGTCAGTTACTGGGGCAAGCTGCACAAAGTTCCTGTTTCCAGTTTCTGTCCTTCCTTCGGACTGCAAGGATCTGCAGGTTATGTTTTGATTGCTTTACGTATGTGAATTACACAAAGCATTGCTGCCCCTCTCAGTAACAATGTCTGGACGTTGTCTTCTGCCTTTTTTAAATTGCCCAAGAGTAATAAATTCAGTCTGAATTTGTAATAAGTGGTGTGTGGTGTTGGCTCTCAGTGACATCAGCAAAGCAGCGAGGCTGCTCCCAACTCCAGGTAAGTGCACTTCACTCTGCTCTGGGCACTGCAGGCTGTCAAAGCAGTGCCACAGAGCTGCTGGGCTCCCTCAGTCCCCAAACCAACATGAAGGGTGTGGCCCTTAGATCCTACCTGGGGGCACACTCTGCAGAGCAGAGACCTACTTTTCCCTCTGTACAAAAGTCACTGAAAGCAACTGAAAGAAAAAAAGGGTTCTCTGCAATAGGAGTTTGTACAGCACAAACATGGGACAGGGTAAAGCATTTTGTGCATTAGCCAAAATTAATTCCATTCATTACATTTGAAGGATGGAAAAATAGAAATACAGCTGCAAGATGCTAGGACCTGTATTGTGCATTTGAGAGTGTTTGTGGAAGCAGGATTCCATTACAATTGAACAAGCATATGTGGAACTCTAGTTAAGGGAGAAGAGGATTAGTTTGCTTTTGGAAGCATAGTTCCAGTTCATAAGTTGTCTGTATTGGCAATGAGCTTTGTAAGAAATCCAGTGAGACTGGAATCCTCTTTTGGGGCTGGGGTAACAGTCTTAAGTGAAGTCTTCTGCCATGGGGCCCCTGCTGAACTGTGCTGCTTGCATTTCAGAAACACATTGTTTGTTTTGCAAGTTCTTCACACTCCACCCCACTTCACCAGCTGCAGTGGTATCATGCTTTGAAAATAACTTGAACATGCAGCATAGGCTACCTAGCAGGGGGTACTTGATCTATTGCCCTGGGCTTTGAAAATGAAATTATCACAATAGATGTCTTAAACAAGTGCCCCTGCTAGAGCCAGTGCTGCACATTTGAAGTATTTTTTTGAACATTTGGCTCTACTACATGTACTTAGCAGCCCCAAACTTCCAGAACAAGCTTAGCACAGCAGAGGAACAGCAGCAGGGAAGTAGGTATCATCACTGGAACAGCACTGCTGCTCACAGGGTTAACTAGAAAAATGAACAGCCAAGCAACAGCAATCTAGAAAACATGGTTTATTAAAAGGAAAGCTGTGATCAAACAGGTGCTACCTCTTTCAAACACTGCCTACAACTAATACATTGACTTCTACTTTACTGCTCTTGAATTATACCTGTAGCATTTCCTCATATTGACAAGAGAAGCTAAGTTGCATCTTCTCTTTGAGCAGCAAACTATTTAAAATTCAGCTTCTTTTAAAAACAGTCCAGATTGAAGTGCAGCTCATCTATTTCCCCTGTTACCTCCCCCAGAAGGGTCCCAGCTGTTGCCTACAGTGCTGTCTGTTTTGGGCACCTGCCTTCCCTTTCCCTGCTGGCCACCTGCAGGCACGCTCTAGGTTGGGTGGGACAGTGCTGGCTTTGGAGCAGTGAAGGCATGGACGTGGCAGGCGCTCAGGACGGGCACTGTTTGACCAGGCGGAAGGCTTCCAGGAACTCGTTGAAGTCGATGTTCCCATCCTTGTTGAAGTCAATGCTGCGAACCAAGTCGTCAATGCCGTCATCCGTGAGTTCGATGTTCATGTGGGAGCTGAACAGCTTCCAGGTCTGCTGGAATTCCTCAAAGGAGATGAGACCTGCACAGGAGTGTTTTACATGCTGCATCTCCTTATGTGGAGAACACTGGCTAAAACACAACTTAAAGCAGCAAAGAGGCATAACACAAATGGACATGCCACAAGCATGGCAGGGAGCAGGAGGACCCAAGCCTAGACAACACCAATTCTATACATTCTAAAGGAAGCACCAAAGCAGAAGGGAACACAAGGCAGTGATCAACTGCCCACCTGCTTACCTGAATGGTCTCTGTCTATGATCCTGAATATGGTCTCCAAGTTGGATCTGTTTCGATAAATGGTTTCCAGCAAGCTCGACTGGATGTGCTGAAAGACATGATCACAGTTTTTATCCTTCTGACACCTCTGCTCTCTGACCTGCTACTGCAGATGTCTCCACAAATAAGAATATTTTTTGCTGTCAAGAACTTGCCAGCAGTGCCTTATCAGCCAGGTGTGTGATGACTGGACCCTCTGTGCAGACCATCAGCAACTTGTCCTTTCCCAACAGCACTCTTCAGGGCTAGCAGCAAGCCAGGCTGCATTTTATAACCACTGCAGAGCTGCTTTTGCTGGGCTGAATTAAGAAACTGCTGCTTGGAGAGTGGAATACAGTTTTCCTACTCAGAAACCTACATCCAAAGCTACCTCTAAATTTTGCTTTCACATCCATCATCTATTTGTAAAAGAGGCTGGGTGCCTGTCTGAGCTCAGGCAAGACTTCCTGTCAACTTAGTGTGGTTTTGGATTATGCAGGAACCACCCCCTGTCCCTTGGGTACCACAGCTGATTTGCACATGCTGGGGATCTTTGATGGAAGGGGCTGAGTGCTTACCTCTTGGCTCCTCTGCTCCATGGCCAGGTCGTCCAGCCAGGATTTGTATTCCAGCATGCCGTCCTTGGTGCTGCGCACCAGCTGCGGCCTCAGCATGCGCCAGGGCAGTCCCAGCCGCAGCACCGACTCCAGTGCTGTCGCCCAGCTGCTCAGCGAGATCCTTCCTGAAGGGAAAAGGGACACACCTCTGGGACACAGGTGGGGGAAAGCACGTGAAGGCAAAGAAAAAGCTAAACAGTGACACGCAGTGTAGCTGCTGCTGACAGCACAGCACTGTTTTGTAGTGCAGGCACACACTTCTCACCCAAGCCTCAGCACTAACACTAACTTAGGGTATTTCCTTAGAAATTTGCAGCCCACTGCCCGTTTTAGCAGCTGCTGTAACAACTGAGCTGAATTCCTATAAACAGTTTTGCTGCCAGGGAAGAAAGCAAGAAAGCAGCTCTCCCCATGAGCAGTTCTGCCAGCCACCATATCCCTTTTCTCCCCCAGTCCACCCATGGACAGTTCTCAGTGGTCACTGCACCAACACAGCACTCCTGTCTGCCAGAGAATAAGAACTCTTGGCTCCTTCCTTGAGACTCTGACAGAGACAAATGCCAGGGAAGACATCCCTCACTTTGCTCTTCCCAGTGATTTCAGATTCTAGGGATGAAAGGGCCCTAGCGACCAGCCAGCCTTTCTCAAGTCACACAACAGACATGTTCCAGGTCATCTTTTCCAATGCTTCATCAGTAATCCAGCTGCAAGGAGTTCCTCTAGGACCAGTCTCAGTTACTACAGATCAGGCTAATGACATCCTGCTTTTCCAGCACCCCCATGTTACAGTGTCACTCAGAGACATCCACAGAGACTGAGTAACAGCAAACGACCACTGACAAGGTCTGATACAGCTCCCCATGACACCTGGTGACAGCTGTCAGTGAGAGTCTCCCACCCAGTCACAAACTCAACCTGCTCACTTCATCCCCATCCAAGCAGGCAAGGAACCCACACATCCCCCAGCTCTGAGTTACCTGTATTGTCCTTGTCATAGGCCTTGAAGGCACTGATGAGGGCTGAGGTGTGAGCAAACAGCTGCTCCCGCAAGGCTCGAAAGGCTGACTCCTCTACTCTGCTGATTCTGGAGGATCCACAACAGAGAAACACTTGAAGGACTTGACATCATTCACAACAAAAGCTGCACCTGCCCTCCCAGTGCTCTACCTAGCTTGTCCATGGATTGCCCAGACCCTCAGACAACTGAAAAATCAGCAACCTTTAGAAAAATCCCCTTGGAATTTTGTTAACATTCCCTTCTCAACCCTTGAGCTTTCCTCAGTAACTTGGAGTACAAAGCTTGGTCCCTCCTTTACAGTTATTATTTAGAAAACCAAGCTGTGAAAGTTCATCTCCAGAGTAAAACTTTCTAAAGGCTCGTGAAGTTTTCCCTCTGGGAATTTTGACTTGGTGAGTACAGAGCAACTGGAAAGCCTTGCCTTTGGGTCATGGTGAGCATATGGGCTGTCTTGTTTGCTTGGTACTGAACAAAGTGGGGGATGAGGTCTGGTCCCAGCTTCACATAGGCTCCTCTGTTGCTGCCAATCTCATAGTAGTTAGAGGCTGAAAAGATGGTCAGCACCTAATGCCAAAACAGAGAGGTGTTTGCATCAGTACATACATCCTGTAATATTTATATATGTATAAATAACAAACCTGATCCCCTACAGAGCACACAGCCTGTGAAAGAACTGTGTTTTAGGGAGAAGAGGGAGAGCCAGGTGCCAGTTGGCCTGGAAGCCTTGCATGTCTGAGTTCCTTGTGGGTGGCACTGGTCACACCTGGATCTGGCCACGTGCTGGGCTTCCACAATTTTCCTGTGCTCTCTTCCAACAATCCCGCTCTCCAGAGTGCGAGTGCCCTGACAAAGCCACTGACCTGACTATGCAGCTTCTGCAGGAACAGCTGCACTAAGTGGGGGCTGTGGCACAGGGGGGATCAGATCTTGTCTCAAGCACCACACACAAGGACATGGTTTGCCTGCACAGCCACGTCCCCAGCAGAGCAGGCGGCTCCAGATGGCCCTGAACTAAGACCTCAGATGCAAACAGACTTCAGTTAACGCCCAGTAAGCCAGTTCAAGGACTCTGCACAGGCTTAAAGCCCCACGGGAAGAAATGCAGAACTGAGAGCAGCCACCCCCACAGAAACCCCACCCTGGCAGGGTGGAAACCCAAATGTCCTTCACCACACCCCCAACCGACCTTGCGGTTGTGACAGAACTCGTAGCCCTCCTGCTTGCACTCGTGAGAGCGGATCAGGAACTGCAAGCTGTACTTCTCAAGGAACTTCTCTGTCACATCAGGCCCAAAGTAGCAGCCACCACCTCGCACCTTATTCTCTCTGCAGCCCTCCTGAGGCATGGGGTCACTCCAGAGGATATCTAAAATCTGAGAGGATTGGAAAAGTTTAGTAAGCAAATACAGCCCAGTGTCTGAATCCCTCCCTAGACTGCTGCTATAACCAGAGTGCAAGGGAACAGACGTGTTTCCTGCATTCCACCTGAAGACTGTCACGGACCTGGGCCACCTCAGAGGTGGCAATACTGTTGGCCAGGAGCTACAGGCACACCCAAAGTGTCTGGGGAAGGAGAGATGTGCTTAAGTCAGGCCTGATACAAGCTGTGCCTTTGCTAGCCTTAAGATGTCCAAGAGCCTTGCTGTCTTCCTCCATCCCAAAACACAAGTCCTGAGGCAAGAACAGCCAGCAGATCCTGAGACCATTTAGCAGGCTTAGTATTAAACGTCTTTGTTCTCTAGCCAGGACATTCTGCAGCCTCCAGAAATAAAAGTGCTAACTCAGTGACCACTGTTTGGATTAAAGCCTAATCTCTTTAATGCTGACTTCAATATATAGTGCTATAGTGAAAAGGTGTGCAGCACTGGAAAGTCACATGTAATGTCAGCTAAGCAGCCCTGGTTTCAGAGCACACAGAAGAGACTCTCAGGCTGGAAAAACAAGGAAAGGAAGTCCCCAGCTGCTCCTTCCAGGAAGCAAGAAAGGCACCCAACAAATCATCCCCACGGCCTCACAGAGCAGCCCTTCCTGTCCACCTACCACTAAAGGACCAGCTGCTGCAGGAGGCACCCGATGCACACCCAGCTCAGGACCCTGCTTAGACTCCTCACCTGCTTCCACTCCTCCTGGCGAGTCCAGCACGGCTCATCCACATCCTTCAAGGAGACCATGCTGGAATAGGTGAGCTCCTCTGGCTCTGACTCGCTGATGTCCACCAGCCGGCGGCACGTGTCGATTTGTTCCTGCACCGTCTGCCGCAGCCACCTGGAGAACTCCGACCTGTTGGCTGTGCTGGGAGCCTGGGCTGCCTGGGGCTGCAGAGATAACCTGGGAGCTGCCTCCTTCCCTGCTGCATCACTGCCTGAGGGCCTCTCCCCATTTATGGCCTGCATTTCTGGTTTTCTGTTCGACTCCTTTCTTTTCTTCAGCCTTAACACAGAAATAAACTGAAAGATAGGAGAGAAATGGAGCTGATAACACAGCATGAAAACCCAGATCTTCAACTCTAACATCTTCCACTTCCAACCTCCAAGCCCCACTCCCTTCTGCCATCAACTGCTGCTTGGCTGTGGGTAACTATTAGTGCCATCCTCTCAGACAAGCCATCCTGGATTTACAGGGGGTTCACAGCTGGGCTCCACATCCATCACATCTCACTTTTCCTCATTGACTTCATGCACACGGATTTCATCTGCAATGGGCACTATGCAGCAGAGCAAAGGGAGCATTAATGACTAATGCAAGAGTTGTCATTTTATCTGGAGAAGGAAAGTGGTATTTTACAACTAGAGAGTGAAGAGAGACAAGTAAAATGATTTATCAAAGTCCTTCTGGAAATCTAGGGGATAAAAGCAGGCTAAGGAGCTGTAGTACAACACATCATCACTGCATTTTTACTTCAGCACCAGCATATACTCAAGAAACCAACAGTGCTTCATCCCTTCACAGCTCATGCACACACACTAACAAACCAAAGCCTGCACTCAAACACAAGCTTGTCTAGCAAGACCATCTGTTAGATTTGTCTTGTCAACAGCTAAGCTGACATATAGAAATGAGCTCCTCCTCACCACAAATCAGCAACTCTGGTGTCTCTTGCAGTAACAGGGAAATAAAACCTACTTTGTCCCTTTGAATTTTCTCAAGCATGTCCAGGTCAGTGGTGTCAGAGATGCCCCCATGAATAATGAGGACTTTCTGATCAATCAGGGTGGCCAGGGGCAGCCAGCAGAACACATTCTGAAACATCCGCAAGATTTTCTTCCCATGCACCTGGGAGAAAGAAAACAAGAGATAAGGCATCAAATCCTCTAAATGCACATCTCACATGGTAAAGGAGACACAAACCTAGGCCTACCTTGTATTTCTGCATGACTTCCTTGGTGAAACCATAGCTAGAGGAACAGGAGAAAGGAAGCTCAGTGGGGTTTAGCACAAGGCCCTCGACACCGCGCTCAGCCCTGCACAGAAGCCGTACCGTAAGTTCACCATGTGGTCCTCGTGGTTGCCGCGGTTGAGATGAACCTCCTTGGGATAGATCAGGAGGAAGGTAAAGAGGATAACAAGGATCTCCAGGGACTGCTTGCCTCTGTCTACAAAGTCCCCGTTGAACACGTAGGACTTGGAAGGGGAAGGAAGGCCATTCTGTAAAAGCAAGGAACAGGCAGATGTCACCAGAGAGCCTCCCCAAGGTGTCCGTACACCCTCTCCCCAGCTGCAGTCTCTCCTGTCCCAGGCTACAACAGATCCCTGCTCATTTTTATCCTGTGATCCCCAGCAGTGAAACTGGCAGTCACAAAGAGTCAGCATTGGTATCAGCACTACAAAAATACCCATTGGCTCTAGTAAAACAGACATTTAAAACCAATCCAATTGACTTGGAGAACTGCACATGAATTGCCCAATTTTGCAAAGGCTTCTCAACATGAACCATGGGATACAATACCTAGACAGCCTCCCTCTCCAAATTTGGTGCCTACCTTGTAAAAGATGAGGAACAGGTCATCCAGCTGGCCATGCAAGTCTCCTGATAGGCACAAAGAGAAAAGTCACAGTGTGTTTACCTTGAGCTTAAAAAATCACCAATGCATAACCTCCTATGAACTATATCCTTTATAAAACAATCACCACTGCAGTAATTTGGAAAATGTCTAGAGGAAAAGGACACAATGTAAGGCTTGAGCTCAAGTCTGACAAGGACAGTAAAAAATCCTACACCATCTGCTGAACACTGATTTAGAAGCTTTGCTCATTTCTCTCTTGTGATGGCACAACACAACACTGTCATTAAACGGGAGAAAGCTTTGCTTTCAAAATAACAAACTAATTGTCATTTAACATAATACTGGAGAGAGAGATTTGTTTTCCAGAGGCTGACTGCATGCAAAAGTCTGTGCTGTCTGTTTTTCAGAAATACCTCAACATTTTATCATTAGTCAGAATAGGAAAAAGTAAAAAGCTTGGTCTCAAATTTACTTATAGGATGCAAAGATGTGTTAACATTCTGGATTTGCATGCATGCATGCACTGGTGCTCACCCAGAACAGCTCCAGGATTTTGCTGCTTAAATCATCCCAGACCACAGAACAGGTCAGACCACCACCAAGTTTTGTGACCAATCCTCACCTGGGTGTGGTTTCCATGGTTTAGTAAAATTACTCCGAGTTTGGGGTGAGAGAAAAAAGAGCACCTGGGCATTTCAGACAGAACCAGCCACCTCTGAAGGCATCACACACTTTGCCAGGTTCAGTACAGATGGAGCATCACGTTCTCAATACCATGTTCTGTGTGCCCCACCCTCCCACCCCAGCATTCCACCCCGGAGGCTGCGAGGGAGGGACCCACCACACACGGTGACCTCCTCGCTGTAGCAGGTGGAGACGTGGCTGATGTTTGGCAACTGCTTGAGGTGCTTCCTGGTCTCATGCAGGAGGTTTAAGACATAGCGAGCGTGGAGCTGCTACTGGGAGAAAGTGAAGGGATTAAAGCAGGAAATCAGAGGCCTCTGAGCAGCACCACTGTGGCTGCAAAGGCTGCACCAGGACAGCCTGGATGGCAGAACCTCTCCCTGGGATGGCAGTCTGTGCTGACCTAGGGGCTCACAAAGGAGATGAGGGAAGTACTGGTGAACAGCAGGATGGCAGACACTTGCCCAAGGCAGCCCAGCCTCAGCACTGAGGGGGCTGCAAGGCAACCCTAAAGCCCCAGCACCCTTGTGGACAAAGCCATACCCACTAGTACACCCCACCTCCAGGAGCAGCAGAAATTCCAGCCCAATATCACAGGTAAGAAGCTGCTCCTCTAGAACTTTCTCAGCTTTCCCACAGTGAACCAGTCTGTGAGTTTCCACATGTCCTGCAGTGATAGATATGCTCAAAGCCAGGGTGCAGGCATTTAATAGAGCTGGGATATGAGGCACCTTTGGTTTAGGAGTTCTCTTTGGAGAAGGGATGGCAGCAGAACACTGCAGTTGTATGAAGGTTTGTCTTGTTCCTGCTGGAGTGGTACTCAACTCCCTCACGAAAGAACTCACAATTTACATTTCGAATCAGGGTCCAACTTGCATAGCACAGAACACTGTAATTGGCTGTTTGCCTCTGGGCCATCCTATACTTATTTATAAATTGAGAAATTTGAACAAAACCCTCAAGTTTCAACATGAGCTGTTGCTGATTTTTCCCTTTAGAAATGAAATTCAGGTTAATATTGGTACACTCCAAGGTAAAGTGTTCCATCTTCTCAGGAGTATATTTTCAGAAAGAAGATAATTTCTGTGGCATTAGGAAATATCATATAGTTTCCAACCCCATTTTGTTTAACAGCCAGCCAAGCTTGTTACACTCCAGTCAACTGAGCTTAGTAAGAAAGCTGAGACCAAATTACCCATCTTCCAGTCCTGCTCAGCCAAGGGGAAAGCACGGTACCTTTTTGGGATCCTTACTTGTTTCTGTTGAAAAGCTTCCAGCAAGGCCGTGGCATGGTCAGGGAGGAGAGGGAAGGAGAGCCGGGGTCCGATGTAGGAGTCTGGCACCTCTATGGATTCATAGTCACAGTATTTTTCCAGCTCTGCCTCTTTGTAACTTTCCCCGCTGACAAACATGCGGCTGATGAAATCCCCTGCACAGCAGGTTGGTGGGGTTGATTTGGGTTTTTTGTTAAAAGAAAGAAACAGACAAAAGAGTAGTTAATTGGCTCCAGGCACCATTCTAGTAATTTGCTGGAGAAGAGCTGTTTGGTTGGACTGGCACTGAGAAGCAATCACAGCCATGGATGCTGGGTTCTGCTTGGCACTGCTACAAAACGTGCAGTGGGGGAAAGGCTGCAGAGACAAATCTCCATGTGCATTGTGCACCGTTCTGTGAAAACACAGTGAACTTTGTTGCCTCCTTCCAGCTCCTAAGAGCAGGAATTGCCCCGCATCCCTTACACAGCTCATAGTCTCCAGACAATTCACTGATGCCATCACTCCTGAGACTCTTGGCTACATGTGCCATCCTGAAGATTGCCTGACACTGGGCAATGAGTAACACAGGGTGCAGCCTTTGGGGCTGCTGGTGCCACATCTACAAACAGCACACAAACTTACTCTCTTTGCTGCTGCTTGGTGTGAACTGGTCCATGAGGTAACTGAAGAAGTTGTGAAGCTGCAGGAAGAGAAAGAGCCCATCATTAACCCCGGAATGAAATTCAACAGAGCATCAGCCTATCATGATCATCTTTCTGCAAAATTGCCTCTGCCCTTCTCATGCTGTCTGCAAGCAACTCTGATTGCACCAATTCAAGTTTTGACTATCTTGAGATGAAGTCAAAACTGTGGCTTTATCTTCAGCCACAGGTTGAGCTTTGAGCCCTTTCTGTCCCTGAGAGCAAGGCAGCCATGTAAGAGAATTTTAATCTGAGTTAAAACATAACAAACAAAATAGACTTGCCTATTGTGTTCAGAGTTCAGAAAAGCTCTGTTAAATGGCTCTTAGGGCTTGCTTCTTTTGAGGTTCATTACTTTGTGTTTTGTGCAACACAAGCAGGCAGGGAATCAATAGGTTAAAAAGCAGCAGGAAACCCAGCCCCTGACCACTGAAGCACTGGGAGAGTTCCCAGCCAGCAAGAAACCCAGAGACTGGCACAGAAAGCACCTTGCTATGTGTTTTCCTTGCTGCTCTTTTTCTTGGCACCATACCTTGATCTGATCCTGCTCACAGGCATACTCAATGGATTGAAAGATCCTCCAGGTGCAGCGGCGCCGCATTTCCAGCCGAGCCACGTGGCGCCGGTACCACTGCTGGATCAACACAGCTGCCTTGAAAGCTGGGGGGCAAGAACAGAGCCAGGCTGCTGAGCTGCACTGCCTGCAGCTGAGGTACCTGTAACAGCTCCTTCCCCACCCCTGAACATGGAACAGAACCTTTCCTTTTCGGGAAGGAGCTTCTAGGAATTGTATTCTTGTGCCTAAGGGCAAAAAACCCTCTTCTGTTTGCCTTCTTTTTTGCAAGAGGTTGACCTGACCCTGCCAGACCAGAGACCTCTGAAACACTTCCAACCATTGCTGCTGGTTCCTCAGCACCAGCATTAACAACAAATTATTAGGGCCTAAAAGCCTTGACATGTTCTTCAGGATTATTAGACAATATCCTCCCTTTCTACCTACCTTGGTCATTTTTATGTCCATCTTACCATCTCTAGGTGCTGGGGCTTCAGAAACCAGAAATTTAACTGAGGCCGTGCAAAGAATTGGGGGAAGACAGGATACCAAGTTTCCTTCTAGAGCCTTGGAAATATGGGGGTTTTCCACTTCTCTTTGTGCCATAAATAAATACTTCAACTTTTGCAGTTGTGAAAGAACTTTAGCATGGCTCTATTGTAGCATAAATCTCAACACACCATTACCTTACAATAAAATAAAGACAAAACTACACCCACTGTGAAAACAGGGAGGTAGAACTTGGCCATTACATGACATAGAATGACTGGGATGTCAGAATTTCCAGGTACCACAACCAGCACTGACACCAGGTGCTTCCCACCAAATTAGGGCTAACTGCCCTTGAATCTCTAAAACACAGCCTTTGTCTTCTCCCAGTTTCAGTGTGTTCCCTTCAAAGATTATTTCAGATATTAATTCAGTCAGCTTGCATTAATTACACAACAAATGGCCCTCCAGGTAGTTCAGCAGGAAACAGCAACCTTGTCCTAAAGAAGCTATCTCAATCAATTATATAGTGAAAATATTAATCCTTTTAAATTATGATTCTCTTTCAGCACTGGGAATTGCAGAGCACAGAAGGGAAGATCTGCTGATCTGCACTGGGGCTGAGACACCCTGAAGTTGTGGGCAAGAAGGTAAGATTTGGAAAGCCTAAACTCAGCATTTAAGCCCCAGATAGGCAAGGCACTGGTTTTTACTCTGCTTTTACAGAAACTGAGTCTGCAACTGAAAAAGCCAGGTATTCTAATTTAGCTTCTTATCTGGGCAAGTTATACCTGGCAGTGTTTGTATCAGTGGGGGGAAAAAAGAAAGGCAACAGAGAAGAGAAAGAGCCACATTCTATGATGATCCAAACTATAGATCATATAAGCTGCTCAGAGCAGACTTCACTCCAAGGCAGGGCCAGTTGAACAGCTCTGTTCCTACACTGTCTCCACTGAAAACAGCCTTCAGACCTTGTACAGGAGGACAGGGATGACATCTGGCACACTGCAGTTGGGCACAAATCCTGAGCAGCTGCCCTGCTGCACACGGCCAAATCTGACAGGCACTGAGAAGTAAAGGTTAGAAATTCAGAGAGGCTTTACTGCCATGGGAAACTAGCTGAGGTATCAGATGTAAAACAAGGTTTGAAATAAGTAACTAGTGTTGTGTTACACTTGATCATCTTAAAATAACCCTGAACTTGTTGGACAACTCCATGGACCTCTGGGATGTTGGGTGACTGGTAAGTCTAACTTAAAAAAATGTTTTTCAACAGTGGACAATAAAAAGCAAAAGTCCAAATCACAACCTCATCCCCACTTTCATTCCTTAATTTCTTTTTTCAGCACTTACAAACAATGTGCCCCATCCTGCCAGTGCTCATGACTACATGATTCAAACAAAGAAAAGACTGTTCATTTACTTTTTAACTCTTCATTATATCTAAGGTCTTCCTCATCAACTCCTTTGTTCTACAACAGAGACAGGCACACACCCACAAAATCAATATAATTAACAGAGGGCTTCATAAAAATAAATCAGCATAGCTTTGAGGGCCATAAACAAGTGTGGATTATTAGCAGAGATTAAGAGAACTGTGCTGACATAATCAGACAGAATGCACACTTCTTGCTTTACAGCTTTTCATAGCCCCACCACCTCACCTTCTTTGTAATCGGATTCATTTTGGCTTTGCTAACACTTCTGCTTAACCAATCCTGCACCAGTAAGAGCCTTGGAAAATAATCCAGGGGAAGCAGCAGGGTGACATCTGTGTCAGTGTAGCAAACACAACACCTGTATTACCCAGCAAGTGTTTAATCCAGCAGGTGTTGGTTCTAACTGCTGCTTCCTTTCTGGTTAGGCTGGGGTGGATTTTAACCTACTCCTCATCTAAATTGCTGTTATTTCCTGTTGTCTTCTGCCTGACACCTGGGAATCCTTGTCATGGGACACTGAAAGACAGAACCTCACTTGAATGCTATGAAAAAACCCGGAGGAGAAACACATTCAATGCCACCTCCCAACAGCACATGCAGGAGAAAACAGGAAAAGATCACTTTTCTAAGAATCACTCACCATTTTCAGACTTCTGCAGGGAGTACTTGTACTGGACATTTACAGAACTACCAGATCCCATGTTCTCCAACCAACGCTCCAACGTTGCAGACTGGTCCAGTGTCACCAAAACCACCAAAGGGATGCAGGGAAGACCATTTGGTCAGAATCAAAACAGCTACAAGATGTCCCACAGTGCCAAGAATCTACAATTAAATATGTTAACACTTAATTTCAACGTTCAGATGGCCTCTCTTGTGCCCAAGGACATTTGCCACTACCATGTTTCTCCAGCTACTCCCAGACAATCAGATGAGGATTTCTGTTTTACTGCTTTACCTTTCAAGTGAGCTTTATAAACAGGAATCAGTTCAGCACCTTGAGCTACTTGTATAAAAATAGGTACTGTGGTTGTCTGGCAAACATATTAAAAGCTTTTCAATACTAATCAAGAACTATTCAGAAGTCATTAGGAAGCAGTATATACAGACAAATATTCACACAGTCCCCTGAAAAGGATAACTCTATAAGGAATGAACACAAACCTGATATTTAATCTACCACAGCTAGCAGGAAGGCAAGTCTAAAACAACAAATAGCTGCCAGAAGAAAATAACCAGCTTTGTTAAACACTGCTTGCCTTCATCTCAAGCATCTGCTTGAGTGTGGGAGTGTATTACACCATCCACTGCCAGTATAAAAGGACAGACAGCCAGACTTCAGAGAGCTCACTGCTGTGGAAGTTCTGGTCAGGGTAAAGAGATCCTAACACAAGATTAGGTCAAACTCTCAAATCTCTAACTTTGAGGATAACCAAAATGTCATTCACAGTCAGACATTTTTCCTCTGGAAAATAGTCACTTACTACTGCCAAAGTAGGCCTGGGCTGTATCATTGAATAATTCAACAGATTTTTATTTTCCCCTGAAATTCAGGGAGCAGAAAGCTGAGAAATGGAGGGAAGGAAATAAACACCTGTAAAAATGCTAAGACTGCTGTTGGTGGGAGAACACAGCTCAAAGTTGAAGGGTCAGGACACCATAAAGAGCACTTTCCCAGGAGAAGGCAAAGTCCTCCTCCTTTGCTCACTTCCTGCAACCCTTTTGCTCCTTCAATCTCTTTGCACCTAACCCACGCCTTTCCTCTCAGAATAGCTCGGATGCGCACACGCGCTAATTGAGGGAGCGCGTCCGGTGTTGTGTAAGGTGAGGGACCCGTGCTTGCTCAGGGAGGGAGCCCTGCTCAGCCCCACTGCAGCACGGGCACCTTCTGAAGCACTGCAAAGGCTGGAGCTCTCTCTGCCCTGCCCACAATGCCCAATTGTACAGTGGCATTCTCACAGTGCCACCAGTGGGTGACACAGCAGGGCACACTGCAGTCCCTCAGCAAAATACCTACTCTTTCATTCTTCAATATCATTTCATGTCAGTCACAAATGGCCTGAAAACTGCCAAATGACTCCCACCTTTACCTAGTGCTTTACCTTCTTTGTGCTCAAATAGTGACAGCTTATTAACTACTCCAAGGGACAATTGCACACAAAACTTACCAGTTATAGCTCTTGCGTGTAACCTCCTACACCAGAGAAATCAGAGTTCAGGAGAAAGTTCAGAACTTTTGAGCATAGGCCCGTCTGGACTATCTAAACAAAAATTTCACTAAGCACAAATCTGAGGATTTCAGCAAGTTTTAGTTTCCAGAGAAGCAATGATACAAATGATTCATTCTCCACTGTCCCCTTTCCCAACTAGAACACTTCTAGCTTACTTTTAAAACAGAGAACAAAACTTGAGGCAAACACTCAAGTATGGTATTCAGTACCTCACCTGCTGAGGATGTGTTCAGGGGTACCACCTGCCTGCTTAGATAAAATGAGACTTGGATTTGAGGCCACCAGTGGCAGCATGTTTTTTTCCTATTTCCTTTTCTCCCTGACAAACAGGCAATTATTATTTGGGCAGCCCGACTTGAAATACATTTCAGCCATCCATAGTGAGGGATGGCCTAGTGTTAGTGTGCTGTAATTATATCATCAAAAGGCTTATCAACAGGTCCCTCCCAAGCAGTTCCTGGAGCCCTGAACTCTTTCATTTGCTGCCCTCAGATTTTTGTCAGGGGCACAACCTGAGCAAAGAAGCGCAGAGGAGTAAATTGGGCACCAATGGACTCAAACCTATTCAAAGGCTAGAAGGACTTAGGAAGAAACTGAGCCAGTCCAACTGTTCAGCACCTCGGATCCTTCCTTATCCACCCAACAGGACACACATCCTTTCCCTCCTAAATTCCTGTACCTAAGAAATGGAAGAGGAGGAGAGACCCATCCAGGTTCAGCCTCAAAGACTGGATGAACTGAGCAGCAGCATTACATTGTACTGAACTTGCAGGTTAGAAACATGATCCATCCAGGGAACAGCCAGCTGCCAAGCATTCCTTCCTCATCTCGCTCTTGCCTGCCACTCCTCTCCTGCAGAGATATTTCCTTCTCCCTGGTACAGTTAGGAGGCCTCTGCAACAGGTTTTCCTCAGCCCTCCTTGGCACAGGGCTGTCCCTGGTACACACCAAGGCACAGAGCACTGCCAGCCAGCACCCACACTGTAAACCAGGTGACAAAAGCCACTGCACACTTCAACCACCACTAAAAAGTCATGGACTCGAGAGTCCCATGTGGACAGACCACCAGTGGAACACCAAGCGGAGCACACAGAGAAGATGCACATTTCCTGAGCACCAGGAGTAATGTGTCACAGGCAGAAGAGAGACATAGCAGCCAGAATCCAGGCACTTCCCAAGCCATTGGGTAACAGTTCTTGAAACTCTTCAAACACAAACAGAACACAATAACATCATCTAGTATCCCATAAAATTGAGAAAAGGAAACCTTGCACACATCCATTTGAGTCAATCACCCAAAACCACAAAAGCCTAGGTTAATTTCCTGGCTTAGCCTAATTATTTTAATTTCTCTAAAACCAAAGCAAGGGACAGCATTCTGAACCAAATCCTACATGCTGGGAACTTGTGCACATCACAGATCTTGGCAGAATGTGGTGCTCAACCCACAGGTCCTGCCAGAAATAACTCAGCTAATGAGAACCCTGCTCCTAGGAAAGATGCTTTTTCCATGCATCATGAATGGGATGCTCACTAACCTGACAGTTTTACAGACATTCCAGCAATGGAAGGAACAGGTGAGCAGGATGTGGAAGGCAACAGGACATAACAGACTAAAAAGTTTACTAGGGAAAAAACCTAAAAGAGATGGTGGAGGGAAACAAATTTTAAGTTCTGCTAAAAGAAAAACACCAAGAGTTTAAGAGCTACAGATGAATTAAAAAACAATCAAATACTTCTCCAAGGATAAAAATGGTAGCTGGCATCAGGGAAAGTGATGATCCTGCCTTGCCTCTGGGAGTAAATACCTATGTATGGCCCACGTGCACATGAGACCCGGCCCCACTCGTAGCTGCAAACAAGATGGTGAAGTGTGCTGTATTTCCAACACACACACACACACAGCTGCTGCAGTGCCAAAAAGGGGAGCTAGAGATAGAAAACTCCCAAATGCAGTTTTATATACCTCAGCATAGAAAAAGGATGTTTTACCTCCAAGTTTAATGACACAAAAGTCTGTTGCAAAGAATTAAAAAGAAAAATGCAACTTACCTTGCCAAGTCCTAATTTATGGGTTTGTAGAGATAAACTCAACTGAAGCTTTCCACTTGATAAACTTTGGTTGCATTCAGTACCCAAATGACCGACGATTTCTGATGCTGTTTGTTTAGTCACAGGTGCAACATCTCCTCAGAATCCAAACAACAAAGCAACGTGTTCCCTTGGGCAGGCAGCACAACAGGCCATGTCTCTGTGCACGTGCAAGCCAGAAATGGTGCAGACACTTTGATTTATTTACTGCCCAGTTATGACCAGCCTTAAGAATCCTCTACCATGTGATGCTTAATAAAGGCTACAGATCTCAACTGGATTAGGATTACTCAAGGGATTATGAACGAGAAACACAGCATGTTGGCCTCTCTCATCCTAGGAGTCAGCTCTTAGACACTTTCAAACCACCCTCTGCTAAATGCAAACTTCTGGAGGAAAGATAATTCAAGGTCTCACCCCTTCTTTGTGTCAGGCTGAAAAAGTGTTTGGGATTTTGTAGCTGGGCAATCTCTAGTGCAGAAAGGAAGGGAGGTGGAAAAAGCAAGGATAATTTACCTCATTTTATTACTTCACAATTGCAGGGCTTGAGAAAGCAGGAAAATCACTGCTCTTTCCAGTCTTTAAAAACTGTACACACATAGCAGAGGAAATCTCCAACAGAAATATGATCAGCAAGCTATTGAAACAACTACAAATAAGCTTCCTTTTTTAAAAAAACCATGTTCATAAAGTCATAGAATACCAGGCTAGAGAAACACCTTCAGGATGTTTTGGCTCAATGTTTCTTGGCAAAAATTCCCACAAAGCATCCAAGCCTACCTACCACTGCTACATTTTACCACTGCTACATTTTAATGCTTCCAGCATTAAGATAGTTTTATTTGAAGTATTAACAATCACATCTCTGCATTTTTATCCAATTTCAGTTCTTATCACAAGTACCCTAGCTACTCACAGGTTAGATTATCTAAGTTGTAAAAGATATCCCTTACCAATTCATCAGTATTTAAATGTTTAGCTTGTCATTCAGCTAAGACCAGGAAGTTATGCATATTTTGGTTAGCAGAAAAGCATTTGAGGTAGCAGAAAAACTTTATTTTATTGGCAGTCAGCACTCTGGAGTGCTGGTTACCACAGAAAACACAAGGCTTTCAAGGAAGTCATTTATAAGGGAAGAAAAAAAATCTACATTCCTCACTTGTTTAAACCTCATAACCCCAAACAACTGCCAAGCCACAAACACAGCAGTAGGAGCAAATTGTTTCCTGAATATTCATGGGTACTAACAACATATTCCAGATTGTTTGTACACATTGAAACAAACACATTTGGCCAGATTTATATACCAGAGCATCTGGGCACACCCTGCCAGAGGATAATCAGCCTAATGCTGCAGAGGTCAGGATGAGTACACAAAGCCACACCTGTAAGGATCCTGGAGCTGTGGGTGGCTGTTATTTAAAGAAAACCTGGTGGGATCACAAATCAGTGCTGCCACTGTGAATTAAAGCAATGGCATTCTGGACTCTCAGAGATAGTGATCATTTTTAATCTTCCTCCAGGAACTCCTCTTCAAATTTCTCATCTGGCTGCTGTACATGGCTGTGGGTCTCAAGTGGGTCAAGGCAGAGCTTGCAGCACTTTTATCCAGGCAGGAGGAGAGGATGCAGGTAAGTAGGTTATGAGACTCAGCACAAGGAGATAAAGGGCCCTCAGCTCCAGAAGGTGCTCTCAGAGCAGCTTGCATAACAAAACCAATGCACAGATACCACAGCCAGCATGGCAGGATCTGCAAGTGCTGCTCTGTCACCTTCACACAGGTGACATTTTATCCACTGAGGAAGGACACTTCCCAGCTTCACTCAAAGGTACCCACAGGTCTTGACTCTTCATATCCCTCAGTATTTTTCGAGCACACCTAAGTGGCTAAACTCAATGTACAGTCACAGCACAACCTGACAAAAACCCCACTGCTCTGCACCGTAAAACAATGTCAGCTTTTCTGCAGGTAACTTGATCTGAATGCACAAAAACAAATGCAACCGTTTTTTAACCTCACTGCTACCCAGCACAACCTCCTCCTCTTGTGCATTGCCACAACTGCTGAAACAGCTCCTGATTTCTGATAAATAAAACACCTGTAGTCTACAGCTGTGCATGCTGCTGACTGCTGCAGCTGCCCCTGCTAGGCCCAGGATCAACAACTCCTCATAGCTGAGGGAAAAGGATCATAGAAGTAACCTCACAAGCCCTCATACATCAAGCTATCAGCTGAATATTTTTATTTCATTATATAAATGTTTATTATAATAAATTATTATTAATTAAAATAAATAATAGACACAGGTTATATAAATTACAAAATGTATTTATTAGTCAGCACAGAAGTACATTGCAGTTGCACAAATCTTACCAAAAGTAATACAAGCCATTTTTACCCAGCAACATATACTAGAAAATTCCAACTTGCATTACAGGTCAATAACAGGATCAGGTGCAACACTTGAAGAGTTAACAATTCACTGGTTCCTGAATGGTTCACATCATTCACAAATCAAAGCCACTGTATTGCTCCCAGGAGTGACTTTAAAAGCATGTTAGTCTTGCACAGCTTCAGCTTCTCACTCTGTGTGTGAAAAAAAAAATAGGCAAGAGAGCACAGGTTTGTCCAGAGTTAAGTGAAAAACAAGTTCTACACAATCTCTTGAAAGAATTACTCCTGCTAAAATCAGATCTGACAGAATTGCTGTAAATAGAATAGCAATAGGGGTTTTTTGAAACTCTTTAAACTGGAACACAGCTTCTTATGCTCTTGCCAAGGCCTTGCGACCAGTTTCTTGGCACACAAATTCTCATCTCTCTGAAGCTGTACCACAAAGTGCCTTGTGAGCTCGAGAACTTGGACTTATCCTGCACATTCACAGGACAAAGCCCCCCTCTCAGATCAAAACTAAGATCATCTCCAAGAGTTTCCCTAGCAGAGTCAGTATTTAGATCCCTCTAAAACAAGGGAAGGTGTTTATCCAAGGGCAATAGCCAAGCAGAGTCAGGAATTCAGACTGCAATGCTTGGTCCCTCAGTGACTCTGCAGCTGCAATGGTTGTGTCAGTACAGGTGCCACTTACACCTCTGCCACTTGCACCTCCTCACTCCTCAGTTCTCATCCACGTCTGGTACCGGTCTGGGAACGCAGCACTCATCACTGTGGTGTACACTGTGTTACTGGCAGGCAAAGAGCAACAGTGAGTGACATCCCAAAGCCAGCAAGGGTCATTCAGCTACCTAGCAAAGCAGCAGGACAAATTTTTGTGGAAACAAAATACTCTGCTTAGGTACAGAAGGATTAGGAAAAGAGACTGATCAAATTAAAGACCGTTGGCACTAATTTTTAGTGTTCTTTACCCCACACAGCACAACAGAGGAACAGTATTAAACAACTGGTACTGTATCTATGTCACAGCTGTCAGAAACCTCTTCCTTTCCCCTTTCCTCACATTGACAAGGCAGAGGAGAGGTAGAAGAAGCCACTGCCAAGCTCCAATGACAATGACTGATGCAGAGAATATACCCATAACATAATCATAAGCTGCAAAAGTACAATTTCTGGAGCAGCACAGAACTGAAATGTATCTCCTGGAAACCCAGTAAATGGTATCTAAAAGCTTTATCCCACTTTATTACACATAATCAGAACATGCAGAAAAAGCTGCTGTCAGTGTTAACACCAACCCAAAAGCAGGCAAAGGAACCAGTGTGACACCCAGCTGCTCCTCTAAAGGAGTAATTTGTTTCACTACTCCAGAGCCATTTCCCATTATCAGACTGAGCCCAAACAAGTGCAGTTCCCTAAATGAAGTGGTAAAGGAATGGTGTTGTGGAAGTGAAAATAGAGGGTCATGAGCACAAGCCAATATCTAAGCTGGGAAGCATGACTCAGACACATAAGGAAGATGCTAAGAAGTTTGTGGTGTACTTTCAAGTGGCCTGAGGCACAGATCAATGTCTCAATCTAATACTTACTTGTTCAAGACTGGCTTCACTGACAACACCTGTACAAAAAGTTTCAAGAGTTGTCATTTGGGTAGGAAGAGGGAAATAAAGGCTATTTAGAAACAGCAGTAGGATGAAGTTATAAAAGGAATAACAAAGTCAAGGACTTCTCCCCTCTTTTAAACATCAGACCCTTTTACAGAAGTACTTTCAAAAAAGCCCCCTGAAGCATTCCAAGTCCCAAAGCTCACCATGTCTAACACTAAGTGCCTGTTCTTAAAATAAGAAACTGCACCAAGATGATGGGATTCACCTCCTGCACTTTCCACCTGAACTGGTCAGCTGTTAAAAAACACCTAAATAGGAGTCCAGAAGCATTTGGAACAACTTTCAGTCTTCAACACCCCTAGAGACAGCTGTGCAGTAAACCTTGTTCCCCACAATAAAGCACAGCTTTTACACCCCTGATAAAACAGCACTTGTGCTTTGTGAAAGAACTGAAAGAGCAATTCACAAGGCAAAAATTTGAGAAATACCTTGAAGAGTGTGTCAAAGTTGATGTTGTGCTGTCCAGTAGCATTGAGAGCTTTGATGGCTGCAGTTCTGTGGGAAAGCAACACTATCAATTAAACACACTTGTCTGTTCCAAAGGCTACAAAGCACCAACACAAGCACATTCTTACCAAAGGCCTTAACACTGAAATGCCTGCTTTAGTATAAAATAACTCCAAGTTGTGTGACTGGATCTTATCTCACAGTGTTGAAGTTCCTGTTACCAGTCCATTGAGTTCAATCCAAGAAGGAACCTGCCAGTCCCCTTTTGCACACTACACATCCTAAAAATCCCATGTAAGCACCTTCCTAGTACCATCCAACACTTTGGCACTGTCAATCTAAGTCATTTAGCATCTGCTAAATGTTGTTTTCTGAGCAAGTTTTTGGTCTATGCACTATCTCTGCAATTTCTCATTATTTATGCTAAACACTGTCTCACACCCTTTCCTCTGGCACCTGAATATTGCTCTGCACTGTACATGTTCCCTTCAAGGGGGCATCACAGGGCCTGAATGAGCTGCCTGCTCTAGGAGAAAACACCTGCTCACACCTCCAGCCACTTCCAAAACACACTTTGCCTCCCCACAGAGCTTGCAGCCCATTCACCTGCGATCATCACAAGGGGGAGGGGTAGTCCAATGGTCATAGTTGGTCTCCACACGAAACCACCTGTAAGAAGCAAACAAATGCTGGATCAGTAGGCAAAGCATCAAGTCCAACAAACTCCCTCAAAAGGCATTCCCTACACTTGCTGCAAGCCCAAGGGCCCCATGCTGGTAGATGGAACAGCCTTTAGTATCAACTGTGGAACACAGGAATGGGCTGGGTGAGCTCTCATCTCCTGCCATAACCACGACCAAGAGATGCCCCTGATCTCCCAAGGAAGTTGTGCCACTAAGGCAGTCACTCCAAAGGCAATGTGAGAAGCAGAAAGGAAGGATTTTTTTCCTACTTACTCTCCCTGTAAGGGATCAAGAGGCCAGAGATCAGCTGGCCCTCTTCTATTCCTCGTGATGACCATGCCTTCTTTGGGTGAGACACCTCCCACAATATAGTAAACTTCAGCAATGATGGGAATGCTAGCCAGTCTGAGAACAGCAGCCTGGAAGTCCCGTGCTTCGCTCAGGGTCTGACACAAAAAGGAGATGACAGTGAGGTCAAGCACACAAACAAGCACTGGGACATCCTCAAAAGAACAAAGGTGAAAATGGTAATTAACTCTGAAGTGCTACTTGAAAATATTATCAATACAGCAACACAAAAAATAGCACAAAATAACCCCTGGCACAGGTATTCACCATCTTAGAGTACAGCTGTCATAACTGGTTACAAGTCACAGCTAGCTGAAACACTCCCTAGGAAGGAAGTCTTGGCACAGCTTCTCCAGGACCTTTGGCACTGGACATTGCCCTCCAGAATTGCCTCATTACTGAACACAGGCTCCACACCTAGTTTCTCCTCAGAAATCCACTTGCTTATCAAGTTGCTAAGTCTTCTGTGCCACTGATTCTAATTTACTAATGTTTAAGGACAAATGTGACAGAACTGTGAAATGTAGGAACAAGTCAGTGCACTTACATCTCGCACAAGCCAGCTGACAGGGTAATTCCTGTTGAGGAAAGCAGCTATAGCATTTTCCCACCAGCTACCACCTTCTGTGGAGAAAAGAAAATTGCTATACATGGAATTTATACACAGTGAGACAGGGTAGGTGCCAATCAGCACAAAGTACCAACACTTTACAGGAGAAATGCCAACAAGGAGCACAGCCTTCAGGTGAAACATATCAACAACATAATTCCAACTGACAGTCAGCCACAACAGCTGGACTAACACCCCTGCTTTCCAGAAAGCATCTCAGACCTGTCATGACAGAAGTGATAATAATCACCTCACTCATCTTACTGAAATATTAAAATCAGACTAATTCCACAGAAATAATAAAACATCTAAAAAAGAGGTAATAGCATTTGTGTTACTGAGAAAAATAAGCAAAGTGCAAAAACCAGAAGGCTGAGTTTATTATTATTTAAACACTCCCACTTTGCAAAATACTGACAAACAAAAAATCAGTCTGCTTACCACTAATTTAGTTATCCTGCTTCCCACTCATTTCCCTCAATTTCTAGTTCAGTTGGAATGAACTGAAAACAGCTTTCACTTGAGATAAACCAGCAGCAGCCCATGGACAGGACTGCAGTACATGTGGAGTGAACAGAGGATGTGGAGAGACATAGGACTTTGGTATACAAGATTTCCTCCATCAGGCCTTTCAACAGACTCAAACACTTAACACTTGCCTTTAAGCTGAACTAAAAGCAGTTTGCTCCAATAACTGGAGCCCAGGGCACTCCAGTTTCAAAAGAATTAACTATCTACTCTGGAACCAGAAGCAGTGTGCATGTAAACTATGGGAAGAATTTAGTGAATCCAACAAGGCAGCATCAAGAAAACAAACAGGAAGCATGAGGGGCAAGTGTTCCATAGCAGAATCCCTCCTCAGAGATAATCTACAGCACATACAGTGAATGTTGTTTGCATAGCTAAAGAGCTGAAGAACAGAATGTTCAAAATGGAAAAGAAAAATGCTTATCACCATCAGAAGGGAAAAGTAAACATTTTACATGTTGGTTCTGAGAATACATTATAGTCATCAATAAAGAACAACACAGTACCAGCTTCTTTAGAGGAATAAAGGGGAAAGAAATGGAGGAGACAACTTCCCAAGCTTTGAGTCAGACACAAGTGTCATGGCTTGTGAAACTGAAGCCCTGAGGAACAAGGAAGGCAGTGACCTTTCTGTGCCTTCCCCACTGCTACAAGTTTTAGTTCTCAGCAGTGCCATCTCTGCACTCTGCTCCACTGATCTTGCTCACCAGCCTGTCTGGTGTCTCCAGGCATTCCCCCAAGCCCTGCTGCCTTTGCCCTAGATCTTCCCTTCCTCTTTCCAACTGCCTTATGAGGCCAGACAGCCATGGAACACAGCAGAACCAGGAAAGCAGCCCCTTCTTTGCTGTCCAAACTGCATCTTGCTATCTCAGCCCCATCTCTGCCACCTCCAATGGCATCTCTTGACCAGACCACCTCTGTTACAGCCTTTCCCCATCCTGTAATGCTTTCAGCTCAGGTGACACTGCTGACAAATGCCTCCTCCTACACAGCAGCCAAAACCAGGCACGTGTGTTTTCACTCCCTGAGGGCAAGGCAAGGCATTCCTCTTCAACCTTACCCTCACTGTTCCCTGGGAGAGGAAAAGGCCAGGGCAGGCAGAACAACAAAACCAATACACAATACCTACTGTGGCAGCCATTCCCTTTACCTCGTTCATTTCCAGAGATGGTGAACTTGTGTGGACTTTGCCCAGTCCATAAGCCCACATAACCAAGAAATGTGGTGCCTTGGTACGCAACCTGAAACCAGGAGGAGAGCAGTTGAGCATTCCAGAGCAGAACACAGTTGGAACCTGCAGCCTGGACTTCTTTTTATAGCTTTCATATCTGTATTACTATAGCCCTCTGTGCCTTCAGTTACAAAAAAACATGCCAAGTGAATTATGAAGGGACTCAAACTGACAGCATTCAGTTGTTTGGGATCACCAACAGCTACAAGACTTTCACTCAGGTTACACTGCCAAGCCACAAACAGCACCTTGTCCATTTACAAAATGGACTTAGGAATATTGAAAAAGTAAGACTCACAAAACTGCACTAGCAACTAATTGTTTTTGGTAATCTTTGTCTAAAACCACACTTATTGGTCAGAGAAATTCATAAGGTCTAAAGAAAAAAAGCCTTAGAATTGGTTACTACCAAAAGTGATCTCTTTACCATATTCCCTATCATCTCTTTTCTTTTTTAGCATCTTGACATTTCCTTCTTTCAGCATCTCTCAGAAATCATATTTTCTAGACTAAGTTGCTCTACTTTTTGTAGCCCATCATCATAAAATGGAGGTCCAGAACAGAAAGAAAATCAGCATTCATCTCACACTCCTGTAGCATAATTGTGCTGCTCTAACAATCCAGTGTATTTGGGATGGAACCCCTTTGCTACATCAAACCCTCCATCTCAGCAGCTATAGGGCTGTCCCACGTTTCACAGATCACCACCCAGCCACACCAACCCCACATTGTACCTGGCCACCCTTTAGAAACTGCACATCCACTGTGATCTTGCTCAATATATCGACATAGTCATAATCCAGGTTCCGACCGTGGTAAATGTTCCCTTTGTCATCCTGAGCCACAATGCTGGTACAGAACCTGCAAACAGAGCAGGGCAGGCAATGACTGAGGGCACAGCTCTGGCACTGCTTGGAGTATTCCAGCTGCCAGAGCTCAGCCTTCCAGGAGAAACTGAGCTGATGCTCTGCTAAATGCTTTATTAACATCACCATACAATGAGGAGTCCAGTACCACACCACAGTAGGTCAGAAAATACAGGGTAGCAGGAAGCAGCACTTCCACTTGGGAAAAGCAATTATTTCATTTCCCTTTTGGAAGTCATAATGAAAAGCTGACATCTAAAAGCATCCAGAAAGTGTTGCACTTTCTGCATTTAATTCAGATAATTTCACTTCCATTTGGACTCTTGATAATTTTAATCAAGAGTAGGTAAGTTCAAATTAAGCGCCATCAATGAAATTAAAAACCACTGGTTCAGGTATCAGCCATTCCAATAACAGACTATTCTCTAGAACAGGAAAAGTGCTCAAACTCCTTGTGCAACAAGTTAAGTTTCATTAAAACAGCTTTTTTTGTGGAATATACTGTATAGCAGGGAATTCACTTTTAGTTTTGAGTTGGCCATTTCAGTGATGCATAACTCTGCCTGTCAAAAATATGGAGGTAAAAAATTCTTCACCTAAGTAGGTTATTCCCAGTTGATGTAGGTTTTCTAGCATCCAAACTGAGAAACTGAGCTTCAGGGGCCTCACCAGGGTGAAGCATGGCAAGTATCCTCTGTGAAACACTAAACCAGCCAGCACTTCAGTGTATCGTATTCAGTATTAGTCCTTACTAAAAAAAGGCCATAAACTGAGTACTACACATAATGAAAAAAAATCCAAATGGAAACAAGGAGCCACATGCCTTGATATTTGCTAAAATAAATATGGAGAAATACTTTAGCCTCCCCAGAGAAAACACCAAGTGTTGATTAGTCTCCTGCACACGTTTCTAGGGCAGAAACAATAAAACTGAGTATTTTTTCACCGAGATTTTGTTTGCTGCCATAAACACACTACAGTCATTTCCCACTGTTCAAATCATGAATTATCTTACGCAGCCAGTGAACTCTCATCCAGAAAGTAGTCAAGTGGTAACTTCCTCTCAGACAAATGAGAAAGCAACTAATTATTCTAGTCTCCTTTTGAGCAATTTTTAAGTAACAGGGAACATTACATCATCTTCAAACATAAGTGATCTGTACTTTTGGATGGGCATACTTACCAGCAAAAATGATTTCTGGATTTTAATACTTGTATATACGTGTACACGCACAAAACCATGACAGACAGCTGCTGCTTGTGCTTGCCCATAGAAAACACAACTGTTTCTCGTTCCGTTCAGCATTCAGCCTGCCGAAAGGGAACGGGACCTGCCGGCTGAACAGACCCAGCGATTTCAGAAGGAACAGCGCAGGTCACCCCCACGTGCCTTGTGCTGCGCTGAACTGAAGCTCCCCACACCTGCAGCACACCGTGTAAGTACCCCACACTCACGCGGTGGATTCGTAGGCGAAGTTCAGCAGGAGTCCATCCCCGAGATCCACTCCCAGCGCTTTGCACATCCCCGCAATCTCTCCCGCGAAGGGCTGCGGCATGAACGCCTCCAGCTGTGCGGCTATGGGCTGGATGACCTGGTGAACCCATCCGGGCACCCTCTCGCTGTAAGACACACGGCGGGGTTAGCGGGGAGCGGCTCGCAGCGGGTCCCGCACCCTGCCCGTCCCCTCCCGTCCCGGCCGCACGCACTCGATGATCCGGCGGACAGCGGCGCGCAGGAAGGCGGGCTCGAAGTGCCGCAGCACGGGCAGCCAGCGCTGCTCGGCAGGGCTGTCCAGGCTCACATTGCAGCGCAGGGGGGCCGCCGCCCCCGCCGCCCCGCACAGCAGCGCCAGCAGCGCCCACGGCCCGCAGCCCATGGCGCACCGTGCAGCGGCTGCGGCGCCCCGGGGCCAGCCCGGCCTTCCCTTCCCCGAGCCGCGGGGCCCGCCCCGGGGCGGCACCGCCCGCCCGCAGCCTGCCCGGGACACGGGACACTCGGGACACGGCACCGGGAACGGGCATTGCTGACACAGCAGGCTGTAAACAAGGGAGAAAGGGGGAGACGGGAGACCAGACACTTGTCCTCAAACGCGGGGACAAACAAGTAGCGCTCCCTTTCAGTGTCAGAGGTTATCCTTGCTGGACATATGCACAACAGGGGGAACGGCTCAGCTGTTGGGCAGAAAAAGCGCCGCCAGCAGTAGAACTGTGGTTTACAGACTGCCCCAGCCTCTGGCTCCAGCCCCTGCTCCACACTCCATCCCCACAGCACTCCATCCCCACAGCTACACGTGCTCCTTCTCCACCCGAGAGCTCACTGCTGTCCTTGCCCAGTACCATCCCTGCCCTTCCCTCAGCAGGAACATACAATTCGGCTAAAACACAGAAAGCCGTAAAAAAAAAAAAAATACTACTTAGTCCTTCACTCCCTTAAGCTTCTGTCAAGTTTTTTTCTCCTCTAGGAAGCAGGGTGACAACAAAACAAACAAAAGAAAATCCATACAATAAAGTACTGAAGTTATTACAAACACATATTTAACAAATAGCTAAGCAAATTCCCACATGGAATATGAATGTTAATCTGGCTTCCTAAAAAGAAAGGAAAAAAGCACCCCACCAATGCATTTCCATTATATTGTGCATGTGCCACCTGTTTCTGCACCACAGAGAAATCCATTTCTAACACATCTGGAAAAAGGACAGTACAAATAACTCCCTCAAGTTATAAATACTTCATCAACTCCGTTGAAACAGGTGGCATGGGAAGGTACAAAGAACCCATTAATGGGCCCAACAGAGGTCAAAAGTAAAGCACAAATTCAACTTAGACAAAGAACCCAGATGTACACATGATTCTTACATGTACTTGCCAAGAAACACTGGCAAGTCCTAGCAGAAGGCACACCACTATAGGAAAACATTCCTTTTTTTTCTCTGGCATGTAATGCTATTTTTGTATTTAAATAGCAACAAAAAACAGATGTCCCAAAAAACGAATTTTATTTTTCTTTTCTTAGTAAGCCATAATGAATTGTTCTTCCCCACAACTCTTGAATTTATTTTACCTGCATCTCAGGTGAATTTGGTATTATTAAATTAGTTAGAGCCAGCTGCTTGGACAACAGCTCACTCTGTCTGCAGTCACTCTCCTAAGGCAGGCACAGACACTATATCCACATGCTTTATAGACTGGCCAGAATATTCTTCTTCCTTTCTCTTGCTTAGTCATTAATTGCCTCAAGTAGAATTCTTATCATACAGTTGTATATTTTAATACTTACACATACAAACCCCACTGTAAGTAAATTACATTAAATAAAAATAAAATTGCTTTCTTCCCCAGAACACTTTAAAAACAAATTTAGGTTCTCCAAGGATTAAGGCCTCTGTCCTATTGATGCAGTACAAATCAGCTTGCAAGAGTTCCATTTGCATTTCTGAACAGATCAGAGCTAAATCCATAAGGCACCAGAGCCCTCCTTTCCCTCAGGGTGATGGTGGGTGGAAATAAGCATCTTCAGGGTGACTTCTTCAAGGGTGATGAAACTCTCTCCAGCATTTATTTTAGCAGCTGTTTTCTCTTTTTCAGCAGTGCATCTCTGAGAGCCAGCTAACCACAAAACAAGAGGGGAATATTCAGGTAAGGAACAGAAAACACCACACACCACCATTACCACATCAGAACTCTTGTCATTTCTTTAACCTCTGATGAAAGCTCAAACTGGGAGCAGCATTGCAAATGCTAACAATTACAGTGGCACAAACACTGGCTTTATTTACCTAAACTCCACAGGACAATTAAAGAGCTGGGCATTACCAAATCCTATGCAACAAAGATTACAACAAACTACTCTAGTGCCTCATTTAAAACAGAAAAGATGAAGCAAGTTACAGGTCAGCTGAGAGGTAAGTAAAATGGGTGTTTTGTGACAAAACTACTTTTCAAGGGGGGAGGAGGAATTTTTACAAGTGCCATTATCACCCTAAAGAGATATTATGGTGCTTCAGACATGTTTCTATCAAGTAAGGGAGCTAGCTCTGGATTATAGCAAGCAGGCCATTTATCTTACCACCAAAAATGCAGCACCATGCAGCTATGAGCCTGCAACCCACTCAAAACACTTCTGGTTAACAGACTGGTGCTATACCTAACACTCATGGGGAAAATGTATTAATAAATGCTGTTTAGCCATTACATTTGAATTTAAAACATCAATGAGGACAAAACCCTTCAAGACATCTTTTTAAAATAGCTAAGCCAAGTGTTAGTATAAACAACAGCTTCCTCAAAGTGCCTGGATTGTTCATTTGCAGCCTATTTTGTGTGTTTTGAGAGCTGGTTTCAATGCTGTCAGCCTTAACTGAGGTGAGGCAGTGATGTCAAATACACATGTACAGAGGATACTAGTCCACATCCTCCTGCTCAACAGAACAACTTCAGATATTTCCTACTCAGTCTACTAATAGTTCCTGTCTTGCCCTTCCTAAGTCAAGAAATTGGAGACAAATATCATTTGGATAACATGCATGATCCTGGAAACAATACAGAGTTCAAGCAGCATGTAAACACTTGCACAAAACACAGTCTGGGAAAAAACAAACAACTGGACCACTGGATTATTCTACAAACCAGGGGCTCCACCACTGAGAACTGCATTAGTGTGAAACTACTGTTTCACTGAATTAATTTTTTTTCTGAACAGCTGAGTCTGTGATAGAAGAGTACCAAGAGAAAGGTCAGAGACTATGGAGAGTGAACCACAGTCTGGGGCAGGACTCAAGCTTTCTCTGAGCTCCAGCAGCAACACCTGAGGCCAGAGGGCAGGCAGCAGCACACCTGGGTCACAAGCTGCTGCTCACACTGCCCCATCCATGTCCCACATGGAACATTACCTGCTTCTCCCTAAAGGAGCGCTTGTTCTTGGTCCGGACACTGTGGCTGTATCTCATCATCATGAAGTTCTTGTTCTTCTGCTTTTCTTTGTTGGAAGAGCTGGCAAATGGGTTGATTTTGGTTTTCTTTTTCACAAATTCTTTTCTGTCTGTTTTTCCAGCCTAGAATAGACAGTGCAATAGAGCAACAGGGGGTCATTTTCCTTCACCTGCCATCAACATTCCCTGCCTGATGCTAACAGGATCTATGGCAGTAACAAATCTGGGTTCAGGATGACTGTGTTCATGTCTGTATTTATAAAGTCACAGTGACAATTGGGTCTGTTTCCATTTTCACAGTCACATGTGACCAGCAGGAGATTGTTTATTTGTTACAGCAAAGATGCAACAGCCAAGAACCAAACAAATCACCTCAAACCCACACAGCAGCTGGCATCTACCTTAGATATGCAGCCTCAGCATTTCCTCCTGTACAAGACAAACCCAAGCCCAGAAAGGACAGGATACAGAACATGCTAGTTCCTTACCTTTGCAGTTGCCAATCTGGTCTCCTTGTCTGACTTGGGCTTCTTATGCAGGCGTTCAATATCTCTGAGGGAAAGCAGCTCTCCCCTACACACAAACCCAGTAAGTGTCACCACACAAAACTTCAGCTAGCAAGGAAAACAAGCTGCCCTCTTCACCCTTGGTCTATCACCCATCTTAGGCCATTGTCTCACCATTCATTTAGACAAACACTTTTTGTTCCCTTCAGGCTGCTCCTTGTGTGGGATAGCCATTACAAAAGTCACCCACTTATTTTTCAAGTCCTATTTTTAATCAACAAGTTTAAGAAACACAGGAGCGATCACCAGGCAGCTACTGCTACAAAACCCCCCTCTCAGGCCTCCTGGTCTGAACAAGTCAAACAAACAGTCTCAGATCTTCCACAAGCTCCTCATGTCTTTTCCCCAGGTATAAGCAAACCCCCAGCCCAGGATCCATTCTAGGCTCTGGCTGTCACCAGGGAACACTGCTCAACAGCAGAGCTCTGTGCCCTGCTGCAATGAAGAGCTGCATCAGTAGAGGATAGGGAAAAGCACTCAAAGGCCATATCCTACCTGCCCTCCTCCTCCTCTTCATCATCTATTTCAATATATTTCCGCTTTGCAGCTTTGCCAGGTGCAGAAGCAAGCTCTTTGGAAAGCTGGGCAAGACGTATTTTCTTGAAGTCTTCCTGAGTTAGCAGCCTGCTTGTACTGACTGCTGCAGCTTTGGCTTTTCGTTCCTCCATGGGCATGCTTTTCACTTTTTCTGCCTTTGGAAAACAAAAAGGTACAAGAGAATCAGAGCTTTGCAAACCACTCCTGTGCCACAATCCATGACCCTTGCCTCCCAAATCCACATCATGAAACAGCAGTATTGGGAAATGCTACAACCAGATGCCAGGATTTTTCCCTGTCTCACATCCATAGTGTCTGAAGGGAGTGCATGCACACTAGACTTTGGGAGTACAAGCTCTCACCTGACTATCACAGCTCTGAAAGCACCAAGCCCTGAGAGAGCACTCCTCCTTCTCCCCTCCCACCCTAACAACATGTGTACTTGAGCAGCACTGCTGAGCAGCACTTCAGCCTCACTGCTTCAGGATAGCTTGCTCTGAAGGCCTGGGTAGGTATTTAAGAGCTGCTACATGGAGGTGAAGAGCAAGAGGATCTGGTCTGTGATGAACTAGACATAGAACAGACTGGTACTCACTACTTGCTGCTGCTCCTCATCTGAGGAGTGATGCACATCGATCCATTCTCCATCATCATTGTCCTCCTCCTCCTCACTCAGACTAGCACTCTCCCAGCCGTCTGTTTGGGGAACAAGTACAGAGCTGTTAACACAAACTCATCTTCACTGCCCACACTGGCAATAATTGATGCTTGGATCACCTGCTCTTGCTGCCTTTCATTTATTTCACCCACTTCCTAATTGCATTTTGCCCTGGGACAGGATCCATGCTATGCTCTGCAAAGCTCAGTTCTCATCTCCAGGGCAAGATCCTGAACACAGGATGCATTTGGGACAGCCTGAAGCACCACAGGAGTTAACAGACACTGATTATACTCCACAGTAATAGTGCTCCCCACTCCCAGCCACCTCAACCAAGAGGAGAAGTACTGTGGTTTATAGCTGGGTTAGTTAGGACAGTCTAAGCATTGCTTTCACTGCTGTGCTGGCTGATGTGAAGTTAGCAGCTTCAGCAAGCAAGCCCAGTGTTACAGTGATCACTACACAGCCTGTCCCATCAGGGCCTTCATTCCTCAGCATCTTCAAGGCACTCCCACTTCATGTACCAAACTCTGCCTTGCTTTTCAAGACTGTTCCATCTAAGGCAGGAGTTCCAGGGTGTGTAAAGCATTTACACAGGAACTGAATTAAATAAGCCAAATGTTATATCCAACTACTATTTGGGTGGTCTGTAATATCCCAAAGGTTTTACTTCAGAGAAACTGAACACAAAGTCCACAGCTATACTGCCTGTCCCTCTGCTGCCTCATCTCAGTGTGTATCATAGAAAGCAACACAGCACCAAACCCCCCTGAGAAACTGCACTTACTCAAGGATAGACATGAGCAAGCCAAGGAAACAAAATGCACAACCATCAGGTTCCATGTCCACATAAAATCATAGTGGCACTGATGCCCAAACCAGAATCTTTAAAGGAAAAATGCCAACCTTCTTCCTGGGTTTCTCCCTTTTCCTTTTGATCCTCAACCTCCAGTACTTCTGCTCCTGGAATGTAGTCTTTGGCATCCAGCTCTCCATATTCATGAATCCTGGCTTCCACTGAGGCCTCGGTAGGCTTACCCTGTGCATTAACACAACACTCATTGAGCAGGCTGCTACTGTAAAATCCACCAAGCCATGAAAACACCTAGAGGAACAGGTGTGGGTCCACAGACCTTTCCTTATTTCATGTGCCAGAGTTTACTCAGGTTGAAAGCATCTCAGAAAACGGGTGAACTTCAAAAGCATGATGAAACCATGAGTTAGATGAATATGAACTAACAAAATGTGGATAGCATACTATGTCCAAAGGCAGCAGAACACAGACTTGACTCCATCTTCTCAAGAGGATACTGACACCAATTCTCATCATTTTTGAGCATATCAGTTTTTAGTGAGTGCAAAACACATGAACTTCTTACCCTGAACTTCTTCTGCAGCATCTCTGGATTCAGAGAGCGGAACAGGTGTATCAGAGTTCTTGCAGACATCATCACATCTGCCCAGAAAAGGAGAGAGTCAGGAAAAAAAAAGCAGAACTCTGAGCAAACCAAAAGCCCACACAGATCATCAGCATTTACAGCCCACTCCTGTATTCTGAGGTTCTGGCTCCCTGTGATTTCTGTGGTATAAAACCCAGCACTTCCTCAGGGCTGACTCTTCTTAACCATCCCTTTCCTTGCTTTATTTCTGTCCATTAGCTCCCCTGCCATAACTACCCTTCACTGTTTTGTCTCCTGTGGCTACACACTCCAAATAGAGAGATGTAATCCAAACACTGAAAATGGTCTCAGCCCATAAAAACCAATTAGGACAGCACTGCCATGAAGGCTGTAACTGAAAACAACATAATACAGGAAAAAGAGGAGTTTAAAGTCATAGCCATGTAATACTTACTTTTATTTTTATGTGTCTTGTACTGAACAAGGTCTTGGAGCAGATCTTCAGTCATGGCTAAGGGACACCTCGCAGTGATTTCTTTTATTGCGTTGATTCTAAAAATATGGAAAATTATTTTCTCAACAGCAGTTGGGAGAAAGTGCCACTTACAGACTGAATTACCTGAAACTTGAAGAACCTTACACAGCATTTATACAACATTTGGTGTAAGAGGGGAAAAACATAAAATACTCCAAGCAAAAATACAGAAAGTTGAAGCTAACAAACTTTTAACTCAAACAGTTTCTTGTAAGTTGTTTAAAAAAAATAGATCTATTTTACCACATTTGAAGCCTGACATGACTCATACAATTCTGTACCCACCCCACAGTCATGACTTCCCCAGAATTCTTGTCTGTGACAAAGTTGTTGGCAATGGTCATCAACACTGACTGGATAATCTGAAAATAAGAAAAAAATGCTTATTTAATAAAAACTTAACACATTTAGATGCCATTAACAGACAAATCCTTTTTCATATAAACACACATCAGGACATGCCAGTACAGCCCACAAATATTTTCTAAACATGAATCTTCTTGCAGGAACTAAACCAAGCATCTTTCCCTCCCCCACCCTTTACAAAACAGAACTTGCAGAAATTGCTGCAATTACCATAAGCTTTTCCAAACAAACTGACCAATTCCCCTTCCCCCTCCCCAGACACACACTCAGCTGCATTTCCATGGTAGCCTGCTGCCCATTTAACATCCACCACAGGTGGAACACTGACCTCAGGTGGGACCAGCTGATGTGAAGCCTGTGCAGCAAACAGAAGAATCTTTGTCACTTCTGGAAGAAAAAACCCACATATATTGCTGCAGCTTGCTCCAGCCAACAAACACATCCCTTAAAACTCAACCTGCTCAGTCAGGCCCAGAACCAACCAGCCTGAGCTTCTTTGGGACAACTGTTTCTCCTCTCCCACCAAACATTAGGAACTCCTCTGGCCTCCACCCAGCCATAAAAGCCAGCTAAAGCCAAGGGAAATGCTCCACAACTGGAGTCAAGCAGCAGTAAAAGGAAGCAGCTTAGCTAGTCAGAATTAGGGACTCAGATTCCTTTTATTCCTTTGCTAGAGCTTCTCAAATCCTCAGGTAAGGAGCCCTGAGTGTCACAGCCTCCACACAAGTGCAAAGCACTTGGCACTTCTGGCAGTCACAGACTTGTACTTCCTTTGTCCCCACTGGACTTCTCCTGCTTCCCACCAAACCACTGCTGTCTGTCCCTTTTCACTGCCACTCCCATCAAAGGCCTGGACATGAGACATGAGGGATCAGCAGTACCTGGAGTAGCTACTTACCCCTCTGATGGGGCTGGAGGAACCTCTGAACAAAGGGGTAGAAATTAAAAAGAAAAAGCTGCAAGGCAAATTGTAACATATTATCTTCTTGTCTTTGAACCTGAGAGTACCTTCATAAGCTGACACAGGGTAAAACCATCTCATTTTCTTACTGGGCAGTCTGCACAAAACCCTCCAAGTGCAGGAGCTGCCAGTTTCCCTCTGACTGATAATTCCATGGGCAGCATGAGCAGCTTCCCAGGAAGGTCTTGGAAGCACTAAATTCTTTTCTTTATGCTCAGCTATCCCAGACCAATACCTTTCTCTAGGAGAGCTCACTTAATACCACAAAGTCTGTACCACTGTGCCATTCCATGAGTCCTGCTGGCAACTCCCTGACCATCCCTGTGCACTTTTAGACATACAGAAACATTAAATTTTATTTCCTAGAAGTTGCCCACACCCAAACCAGACTGGCTACCAACTGACCACCATAAAAGGATCCAAGGACACACCTCATGTATTCCAACAAGCCTGGATATTAGGTCCATGAGCATCATCTTCACTTCAAATCGCTCCTTGCAGTTCTCCAGCTGCTTCAGCAGTTTCTCAGCAAAGTCTGCAAGGAGCAAAAATGGATTTGCAGTAGAACAGAACAGCACAACACTGAACTCCAACAGGATCACAGTCAGAAGAGGCAGGTTGTTTTCTTATTTCAAAGGCTCAGTGCACTTGCACAGAAAAAAATTCAAGGTGACCAAAACGCTTATTCCAATGGGTTATTTTACTTCTCGTATGCCTAAAAGGCCTGCTGTGCACAGGTTCAGCAGAGGGAACTGGCAGATGGGCCCCAACACCATAAGCACTGGATCAGCACTGAAAACTAAACTTTTAGATATATTTTGGGGTGATCTCAGAAAATGACATGCCCAAGGTTCACTGGAATAGACAAAGACCACATCAAGTGCTGGTAGATTAACACAAATCGCACTAAGAGAGTTCACTGCACACTCACCTTGGGGATCATGAATCAAGTGAATGGCAGAGAAGTTGAACACCTCTGGCTTGCTCTTCTTTTTCTGCTTCTGCATGGAAGCAAAAGACATTTCTATGAGTAAAGTGCTTCAGTTTCAAGGCTGCTGTCAAAAGACTGCTGCCTCTTCAAGAAGATTTTAACAACTATCTCTGGATTTTAAAAACCACACCCATTTTCAACTACACAGCCTTATTTACCACCTGCAGCTAAACAAGAAGGGCAACAACTGGACTTGTGTACCAGAAGCATGAAGCCAAGAAGATGGGAAGTCAGGGAGCCCTCTCCTCACCTTGAGCACCTTCATGGCTTTCTCCAGTTTCTTCTTGCGCTTGGTGGTTTTCTTGTTGGTGGCGTAGCGCATCATCAGATCCCTGGCTGTGGGGCCATCATCCTTGGGGAAGGACCACAACACTCAGCTAACCCAGGCTCCACATGGCAAGCCCAAAAACAAACTAGCAGTATTTTTCAATGCCACATACTCTGAGAACTATCTTAACTGTCAGAACACATCAGCATCTAGAAAGATAAGAGCTCTGAGCGTTTCTCTGTTAACAGACAGCAAAGACATCCTGCCAGCACTTGGGGCCAGCTGTCAGACACTGAAACTGTGAGCCACAGAAACATCTGGAGACAGCTAAACAGGACACTGAGTAGCACAGAGGCAGACAGACTGGCAGAGCCAGCCAGAGTCAAGATCAAGACGACAGAACCAATAACAGACCTGAAAAACAAATAAGGAAATACTTGATCACAGCACCCACCTCAGACTCTGACTCGCTGTCCTGTTTTTCATCCTCATCCTTCCCAAGGAAGAACTTCAAACCAGCAACTAACACCTAAAAAAATAAAGTGAGTTCATATGGGACAAGCTGACAAAATTTACAGCCACACTTTAAGATGCGCAAAGACTTAGTAAGTTTTTTTTATAGGCATGGATCTCAGCAAAAAATAAAGTTACAGCCTGAAAGCCAAGATAACATCCAGTGTATCAGTGATTTCTGTTCTCACCTTGGTCACTTTGGAAAAGCAGGCAGTTGTGATGACATTGACTGTTTTGGCATCATTCCTGGAAAAAAAACAAACCATATCTTTTATTTCAGCAAATATTTAAGTAACTAATTTCACACAAGGCATTTTTTCTCAGCTAAGCTCCATGGTACAAGTTACAACTCCACTGGGCTACAATTATGAAATCTAAGTCACCATCCCCTACATCATGTTTTGGACTACATGCCACAAATGGTGCCCCCACAATAAAGGGCAAACCAACATAAACCTGCCAGACCCACCAAATATTCCTTCTGTAAAGCTCTATCATCACATCCAGAGATATCTTGGCAGCAGTGGGATTACTGTCTCTCAACATTGTGTACATGAAGTTCTGCAGCGCCTAAAAATGAAGTGGAAAACATTTTTAGAGGTCTTCAACAGCAGGAGGTCAGTTCAAAGTACAGGTGAAATCCAAAGCACCTACCGTGTTCACTTTATTGTTCTTGTGCTTAGCATTGACGTTCTTGATGTCCGTCACAATGTGAGTGTACAAGGTCTGCAAAGGAGAGGTGACAGGGAGCAAAACACACAGAGGCAACCCTGCCCAAGCACCAGGATGGGGCCCAGCTGATCCCCTCTGGGAACACCACTGAGTTACAGCAGGAAAAAGAACAGAAAGGCGTCCTCTGAAGACCCATGTATTTAAAAACTATACTGAATTTACAGTACACCAAGGCAGGACAACGAACAGCATCAAATACTGCTTCAAATCCTGCCCCTGCTCCACTCAGGCCTGTTCTGACAGCCAGGCTTTTCACCTGCAGACAACCAAACTGCTCAATCCCACACAGGACAAGCCTACAACCTGCAGCAAGGTGTTTACAGCAGCAGAACTCCATTACTAGTCCAACACTGCTGAAACAGCTGAGCTATTTTAAACTCTATTTCCCCAACCCAGCAGAGAACAGCTGCCTATTCTGGCATGTTGGAATCTGGTCACAACGCACTGGAAATGCAGATGTGTGTCAGCACACCTTACCTTCCGTAGCAGTTTATCGTGACACCGCAGCAGCTGAAAGAACAGCTCCAGCAAACTCGTGGGGTGTATTAGGTTCTTGTTTCTCAGCAGGATCAGAGCCTTGCAGAAGGTCTGTAAGAGAACCCGGATTTCACATTGCTCTGCAGCTCCTCTCTATCGGCAAGCTCTCAGCTCACACAAAAGGCAGGGCAGCCCAGGGCGGGTCTCACCATGCGCAGCTCGGGGTCCAGGACCGTGTGGTGGTGGGAGAGCAGCTCCTTCAGCTGCTGCGGGAAGCTGGCCATGTGCTCGGGGTAGCAGTGGGCAACCTGCAAGGGACAGGGCAAGAGAAGGCGCCAGAGCACGCCTGGGGTTACCTCACAGGCCTGGCAGGGAGTACACACACAGCAAGTTTAATTCTTTGTACACGGTAAGCGTCACAGGGACTCACCTGCGCCAGGAACATCAGCAGTTCGGTCAGCTCCTTACTGGGCTTGTCCGGCTGGAAGGTGAAGATCTCCACATGGGACTGGTAGTGGTGGTACTGCTGCAGGAACTATTCACACAGAGAACAGCGGCAGCTGAGCAACACCCGCCCGTAGCCCCGCGCCCGACCCGCAGCCCGCCCCAACCACTCCCCCGGTGCGCACCTCCTCGGTGTAGGACGTGGGGTCGCGCTTGATGAGGTTCTGCAGCTGGGGCAGGTTACTGGGCAGCTTATTGCCCTGGCGGCCCGACATGGCTGCGGGCACCGGCACCGGGAGCGCACCACGCGAGCGCTCAGCTGGGCGCCGCCATGTTGGCCCGCCCCCGGCGGGGGCCGCCGAGGGACAAACCTGTGCGGGAGGCGCGCTCGGCACAGCGCCCCCCAGCGGCGGCCGAGGGACAAACCTGTGCGGGAGGCGCGCTCCGCACAGCGCCCCCCGGCGGCGGCCGCTCCCCGAGGCACCCTTGTACGTAACTACACAACTCACAAGGAGTCTTCAGCATCACTTGGAGAGCAAAAGGTAAGAGAAAAAATCTTTTACCAACTACATAGAGCAACTAGCACACAGGACAATATTCCCTATAGTGTCTTTAATGAAAAAAATCCAACTCTATGGGCTTTCATCAAAACTTTTACTTACTTAGATCCCTATACAAACTAACCTCTAACTTCTGTACTGAAGGGATTTATAAAATTACCCTTCATAATTCATCTGACTCACAACCAAAAAAAAAACAAACACACCAAAAATCACCTTATCACTACCTTTATTATTTCCTTGAGAAGTAACTTGGGCCCTGGAGCATTTATACCCAAAGCCTGTTTCCTCCCCGCACACTGACTTTGATTTCCATTACAAGTTGGGCAAGGATTGCTTACATTCACCTGGGAAGGACCAGCTGTTTCTGGTGTGGGGAGGGTGGGTTTGTGTTAGTGAGCCTAATTGCTAACAGTTGGGCTGAACCTGACAGTTTGACTTGTTGTGTTTCTTTGGGAGCTAAGTAGAGCTTTTTATGTGTATTTGCTTAACTAATGTGTTAAGTAAGGAATTCCTAAGAAGTACTGGTGGTTGTAGTATGGATTAAAAGGTAAGGTTTTATGCTTGCATTTTTTTACATGTATGTGTGTTTACTAAGCTTTAAATTTTATTTTCTGAGGATAAAAAATTGACAGATTTTTTTGCATTTCATTTAAGAACCCAAGAAGAGCTGCATTTTTTTTTTTTTAGACATTTAGGTATATCTGTTGTTTGGATTATAAAGGACAAGTTTTGAGTTTTTCCTTCATTTTTAATTAATTACTTTCTAGTATGGAATTATTGCCTATTGTAGGGACTTTCTATAATAGTGTATTAGAAGGTTTTCCTTCTGTTGCATGGTTGATACATGGGTTAAACATGCTTTAAAAGAAGCAAAATAGGGAACCAACAATCCTGAAAGGTTGGGTTTTGTTCTTAAGGTAAATTAGGCTCTATTAGAAACTGAGAAAAAGAACAAGCTGTCACTACAGTTGCTATGAGGGCACTAAGGTGTTTCTGTGCACTGTATTTCTATATTTGTTCAATCACTTCAGCAGTAACTGGGGCTGCAGAGTTCATGGATGGGGTAGAATTGCACAGAATGCACAGATGGGCAGCTCTGGGCTCTCTTTTGCTCTTGTTGTAATCTACAGATCATAAATTTTTATCCCATTAAGAGCCATAGAGTTGGAGTTTTTACAATGTCTGGAAGGTTTTTCTTGAGCATGTATTTGATTGCCAACATTTCATTTAAATCCCACGTCAATTCCTGGCCCTTAATGGCTGTAGGGGATTTGTCTTCCTGGACTTATTACTTGTAATTTTGTAATTGAGAACAGGGTCAATGCTCTTTTCTTTAAAAAAAAAGTCTCTAAGTCCAGCAGGAATATATATTTCTGGGTCATGACTCATAAATGATGTGCAGGCCTGAGACACAGGAGTTGTTTTGCTCAAGGGAGCAGAGGGATGTTCCTGGAATGGATTGAGAAGTGCACAGTCACTGGCAGCTCCAGGGGGAGAGCAGTGCAGCTGATGGTGCTGCTGTGAGGTGTTTGTGTGGAGCCAGAGGCTCTTCAGCCTCAGCCTTGCTGGCTGTGCCATCCCCTTGTTCCTTCCTCTGAGGGGAGGAATAGTTGCAAACCATTATTTAAAGGTCTAACCCAGCAGGTGTGTTGTAGTAACTGGGGAGCAAAGGTTTGCTTGAAATGACAAACTGGCTTCCTAAAGGCAGCTTGAGCACCCCCAAAATACTGGTTTTGAATTAATACCTTTTATTTATGAGGATTAAAGAGGTGACATGGAAAATAACTGTAATTTCTCCTTCTCAAGCTTTATTTCATAGCTGTGACCTAATAGCTTGTAACATCACAGCATTCTGAGACTGGGAGACACCAGCATCTGGAATATGAAACTGTCTTTGAGACAAATTTTGGTGAGTTATACATGCCCTCTGCAATACTTAGGCTGCCAGGAGGCTCTTTGCATCTCTTTGAATTGCCTTATTTTTGCATGGAGGAGGGGGGGAAATGGTATTGTTACAAGTTTGGTTTTCATAACTCTGATATAACATCAGAATAATTTGTGTCAATCCTTTCTTATACCTTTGCTCTTCAAAATATGACCCATAAGATTTCTTTTCTTTATGATAGACACCTTACACATGAAAGAATATCTCCCAGATCACCTGCCCTAAAAGTATTTTATTCAGGGGTGATGAAAACCTCTGATGTGTGGATTGCAGTTTCAAGAGTTAATGTAAGTAGTGTTTGGATTCTGAGACTCTGATCCTGCACTGACTGGGAATCAAAGCAGCTCAGTGATGCAGAGCTGATCCTAAAATGATAAAACAGTTCAGCCTCAATCTGTCAGAGGTTCTGCAAGTGCATGGAAATATTTCTATTCTGGTATTTTGGGACACTTTGCCTGTAAATATAAGAAGTTATTTAGGGAGAGTTTGATTAACTGTGAAAGACAGAAGAATATGATTATAGGTTTGGCTTCTTTTTATGCCTTCTTATTGAATTGCAATAGAATACACAAACTGATGCAGAAAAAAAGTTTATTGAATGTTTCACTAACAAAACTACAATTGTGGGAACAAGGTTTTTGCTGTTTCATTATTCCAGTTCTGAACTAGGGTCCTGCTCTAGCAGTTTATATTGTGTTCATAGAATTTTTTAGGCTTTAAATGCAGGGTGAGGAACAAGCAAACAAATTTGAGCCAATTTGATTTTTTCTTTTCACCACTTGAACCAGGAGCAGGGGTGGAAGAAGGCAGCAGTATCAGTGAAGCAGTAGGGGAAGTGAACATCTCCCAGAAGAGCTGAGTATTCCTGGCACAGCTGAGGGCTTGGCAACTTTGCAAAACACTTCAGGGTAGTGGCATCTTTTGATCTCTGTATCTCAGAACTTGCTGGAAGCTTGCAGATGTCCAAGTGCTGGAACAACTCTCTTGTAAGGGCATAAATGCTGCTAATATCATCAAAGGTTGTACAGAGGTCACTTCAGATTGCTCAGGGAGGGAAGGACACAGACACTCCTGCTGGGGGGACACACGCAGGAGACTGCAAAGGACAGCTTCCCCAGGGCTGGAAATCAGGGTAGTCTGCTGGACTGCAGGGGAGGGACTGCCTTAGATCTGCTGGGGATCTGGTCTCTGTGCTCTGAGACACAGCATGGCATTGCAGGTACCTGCCAGGGACACCAGAAGGGACATGGACAGCCAGGAGCTGCTCCTGGGAGATGGCACGGGTGGGAGGCTGCAGATGGGCAGAGACAGGTTGGGTCACTGGGGGTGCTGGCATCCAGGTGCTCTAACACCTGTGGATAGGAACAGGGATGCTGCTCCCAGCAGAGCCCAGCTACTCGGCGAAGCAGGAGGCGGGAGTGAGCGCGGCCGGGGCGTGCTGCACCTGGCCGTGGTACAGCAGCGGCACGGGGGACGTGTAGCACTGGTTCCTGTCGTAGGTGTAGCACGTCTGCGGCTCCTCGCACGAGTTGCCCTGCTGCACCTGGTGGATCACCCCACCCAGCTCAACTTCTGCGGGTTCGCAGTTTCTGCAGCTGGAAGAGATGGAAAATACAAGTGGGAGGAGTTAGATGAAAAGATGCCCTGCTGTGATGCCTTGGGGGAGAAATGATGCCTTGGGTTTTAGCTTTTGTATTTTTCAGGTTCTCTGCTGCTTGATGTGTAACTCTGAAACTTCACGTTAGGTGTTAGTAAGTTGTCTTCACAATCCCTTCCTAGCTAGGGAATCAAGGTCACCCATTACCCAAAAAGCAGAAACAACGACAAAGGGAAGGGGGCAAGCCAAGGGTCTGAGACTTCATGGCCTGGAGCTGTGGTTGGACAATTGACCCCAAGATGTAGGTGAACCAAAACTTAGAAAAGTGTAAAAACTCATGAGTGGGATCCATCTGGGATTTGATTTTGGGTGTAGCCCTAGCCAGGCTCTTGCACTGCTGAAGGTGCATCCTTTCAATAAATGCAGGTTTTATTCCTTTTGCTCTGCCTGGTCTCTGATCCAGGTCAGCCTTGCCAGGCATCAGTTCAACCCCAAATCTTTATTGCTCATCTGCACATAGAGCCAGGAGAGTGCTGTGCCCTTCCTAGGTGTTCCAAGGGAACAACTGGCTCTCAAACATCTTTTAGAGCTGCTTGAGTCTTGGGGTTAAGTCTTGGGAAGTGAAGTTAGGAAATAAAGGTACTTACAGATCACTCATGCGATAGACAAAAGTGGTCCTGAGTGGGGACAAGGGGTCGGAGATGTTCTCCCGAGCCTGCAGGGGGACTCTGCAAAGGTGGGAAGAGAGTCACTCTCAAGAAAACTGCTTATTGAACAGTCTGCTCTGTCATGAGCAATTCTGAACTCTCATCTTCAGGTTATTTTCATTCTGACCCTTCTCTGAATCAAATCCCAGGAACAGGAGACGTTGATCCTCTGTCCCCTCAGAGGCAACAGCCCTCCCCAAGAGCCCTGCAGCAATAGATGTAAGTGCCACTTGCAAGCTGACAGGGCTGAGTTAATTTCTGCTCAGCTCTGAGCTAGCAGATGCTTGAGGCTGATGGACAGGGATGTTTAATTGGTGGTTATTCTGTCATGAGCTCTACAGTGCTCCTGCAGCTCTGGGCCTGAAGCTGGTCCTTGTTTCCCAGAGACACACTCAGTTCTGTTAGGTTTGTGTGAGTGGAGAGGGCAGGACCAAGTCTTGAGCTGGGCTCTGTCTCATGGGAGACAGTTTACGCATTAACTGTTTTCCCAGGCTTTCTGGCAGATCTGGAAATCAATCCAGTGTCATGGCCCCAATCTGGTTTCAGTTAGATCAGCTTTTGACAGATCATTATCTACTTCCCCAGCCTATTTTGTTCAATTAGTACTGATCTGCCTCAAACATGGAGATCCTTTTTGTATCTGAAGGAACAAACACCAGAGAGGCTCATGTGAGGCAGAAAAGCACTTAGCAAAATGAAATACTCAGGATACCACAGAAAGCAGCCCACGTGACAAGCTGTTCACTTCATCAGTGCTGGGACAAAAGAAACAATACCAAGAAAACTGGTAAAACACTGCATCTCCTGCTCACCATCTCAGAAATTCTTGGCTGCCACTTACATGATGCGGATGTTTCTCACCAGGATTTCTTCATCAGGATTTTCTTTGGAGGGGACAAACTTGGAGGTCACTGTTACACACTGACACTTATTATTGACCAGCACGTACTCCTCATCTTTGGGGCTCAGTGGATAACCTGCCAACACAGGATAGGCAATCCCAGAATCAAGAACAGAATCCTTGAAAGCTGCTCTAGCAGGTAGCCAAGGGATGAAAATGCCAGGAATGCACCACTATGGCACTGGATGGATTAAGGCTGCAGGAACAAGTGAGTCTGTTAGCAAAGATGAGTTCAGCTGTCAGTACACTCAGCTCAGTGTGCTGCTGTGTGTGGGGGTGGTGGGACTGGCAAGGACAAGATTAGGAACCTGGGCACTGGCTGGTGAGGGACAAACATGCAGGGATTGCTGGTAAAAAGGGAAGAAAGTCCCAGCCCACACCCGGTCACTGAAGTGCTCTTTTACTAGGAATTGGTTATGCATTTCCTCTGTCATGCACAAGGGCTACTCCAGCAGTCCAAACCCCAGTTTGGATCTGATCTCTAAATAAATGTCCCTGACCTTGCCAGTGAGGCAGATGTGTCCGTTTTCCTGAGTGGTGTCTTGCCCTTCAGGTTCCTGGGGGAACAGCTGCCAAAAGCACAGGTTGGCCCAGCAAGGAGGAGCCCCCTGACGTGGCAGGGAAAGGCAGGTGGCCCTGGTGATGGTTGTGGTTTGCAGTGGAAAAACTCCAGTCCTGGTTTACCTCTCCAAACAGCTGCTTCTAGCATGCTACTCGATATGAAACTCAGTCAAAGCGGGCTAGAACATGCCAGGTGGCACTCAGAGGCTCCTGGGTGCTGCTGAGGTTGTGCAATGCTGCCTGGCTGCAAGCAGATGGACTTGAAATAGCTCCTTCTTTGCTGCTTTGTCTTCCCCACCCCAGACCCTCAGGTCTCTGCACCCATAACAAGCCAGCCGTGCTTTTATGTGTTGTTTTTACATCCCTCTGTATTTCTAAATGTATGTCTGCTGAAATCAGGTTCAGACCCATCACTGTGCAGCATCATCCTTGCTACAGCACCTTCAGCCTGCTTAGAAGTTCCAGACCCATTGATTTTTGTCATATGGAGACAGTTTGCTTTGGGCTCAGATGGATCTCAGTTCTGGGGACTTGCCTGCTCTGCTTGTCCCTTGGTTTAATCACAGAATAAAGGAAGAAACAGGCTGAAAAAAGCTGGGTTAATCATATCTGTAAAGGATTTTGGAGTTACTTGGATTTAAAAGCTTTGGTCCTTCCTTCCCTTATAATATCCTAATCTCAGCTGCTTCTATTGCAACTTTTCCGAGATTGTTACAGGCACAGTAACTGTAAAAAAGGTACCAGTACTGTGTGAAATGATGCCTCAGTGACCCTAGAGTGGACCTGTCTCTGTGGCCTTTGGCAGCAGCTGGATAAGATTCTCTATGGAGTTCCTAGCTTGGGAAGGAAATCACCTTCCAAGCTTCTTCTCTGCCAGCTCATCCTTCCCCATGAGCCATTCCCTCTGATGGAGAAGCCTTCCAGAAAAGCCTCTCTAGTCCCTGGCTCCTTGTCTTGGCCTCTGTTTTGGCTCTGTCTTTTTGTCCATCACACAACTCTTCCTCTGCTGTCTGTGCTGCATTCCACATAACATTGTGTGCAGTTCTTTCCAAACCCTTCATCCAAAGCCAACGTTCAAGTCAGATCCTATTGGCTTTTGGGTTGTCCCAAACCCTTGCAGAGCAGGCTTTAATTCTAAAATTAGATTAACTCACTCTTATGCATATGCAGCTTTTTCTGACTGCTCTAAAAATACTGCCCTGATTTAATTCTTTATGTTAGGCTCTTGGCTTCACTGTTAAAAAGTTCCTGGTGCTCCATCAATTTTTCATTTAAGATTACAATGCTAAAAAATGTGATTTCATCTGCAGTATCTCCATGCGTCACCCAGTGAAATCCCCTGGGGAGAAGGTTTTTAAATGCAAAACTTGCTAATGCTGTTCTCAATGTCCCCAGGTCGGATTTCCTGGTGCCCGAGTTACTGCACTAAGCTCTTCTCTCCCTCCCCAATACTTAGGTGGCTGTGTGTTGGACAAAATTTCTCACCTTCCAGTATTGCACTGTCCTTTGATACACTGTGAATCCCAAGAGAATTGCCTGGGGTAAGCAGTGAGATGCCCCTTCCAAAAGCTGCAGGAAATGCAGGGCTGCAGCTGTCAGTGCCTTTGGGGTGGTTATCCCTGAGCACCGATCCAATCCTAGAGACCAGATCCACCATGTGCAGCAGGAAGGATTCAGACTGGCTAGGGACCTGAGCCCCACACTCAGGGTGTGCTGGGAGGACAGGCTCAGATGGAATCTAGAGCAGGTAAACTCTCTAGGACTGCAGTTTATTGCTTCAGAAACCTGATAGAAAATGGCTAATTATCAAGTCTTAAATCTGGAGCTAGTCATCACTTTATCCTGCAGGCAGCAATTAAAACCACACTGCTCTGATGCAGAAACAGCCTGAGGTGTCCAAGCACCACTGAAGCACGGCTGCTTGAGCAGGCTTTGAGGTTTGACCTCTGTTAGAGTAATTCAGGGTAAATTGCACAAAACCTGCCATTGATGTCTTAATCCCAGTTTTCCATCCCTTCATTGCTCACCTACCTGCCACAAGGATGACCCCCAAGGAGACGGCCAAGGCACCACACAGCAACAAAGAGCTCTTCATCTTGCCTTCCCTTCTTTTGAAGAATGTGAGTGGAGAGCCTGACTCTGCCTATAAGGGTGTGTGCAAATTGGTTTCCTAAAATAAACAGCCCAGCCAATACTGGAAAATGTGGCTGGGGACTGAAACCAGGTGTGTTAATGCACCAAGAGCTCTGGCTTTCGGAGGGGAGCAGGAGGTTGCACTTGTACTGTGCTTTTTTCTGTTCTTCACCAACAGAGCTCCTGAGTACAGGGATGTGCAAAACCTCCCCAGCCCTGAGGGGACATTGCCATCAGGGCTGTTGGAAGAGAATAAAGTCCAAGAGTCACAGCTCTGGCTCCCAATTTTGAGAAATCAGACTTTAAAATCCCTTGAGTCCTATTAAAAAACTACTTCAGGGCTCAAAATCAAAATCCTGTTGGGAGCAGTTGTGTGCAAACCTGAGTTAAGGGCTGGACCTGCCCCCAGAGAGCCTGCAGTCAAAGCAGGAAGGGTGACAGAGCAGGGGTGAAAGAGGTACAGCCACTGCAGCTCTGCCACTGCATTGAATTCATCTTCTTGTGAATGGAAAAGGGGCTGACTCCATGGGATTTGTGGCTTATGAGTCAAACCCTGAGGTGTTGGGCATGCAGACTTTTCATCAAGGAGGGTGGTACTGGAGAGGGCCTGGCTTTTTTTTTTTCCCCTCCCAGATTTGGGATCATTTGTATAACTTCTGAACAGCAAATGTAGCTTATAATGGCCAGAGCTGTTTTTGTAGCATTTGCATGCGTGCTGCACAGAAAATTCCACTTGTTAAGGGAAACCCAAGCTTAGCAAGAGCCTGGTTGCTCTTGCCAGGATTCTTCAAGAGGCTTAACTCTTTTGGCAATGCTGCCAGGCATCCTGGTTCCTGTCACCTTGCAGGATGTGTCCCTTTCTCCAGACTCTGCTGGCTGGGTCCCTAAGCCCAGAACTGTTCCAAGGCCCTGGCTGTGTGCCCTGAGCTTTTCCCCCAAGCCCAGACCCCTCACCCTGCAGCTGCATGATGCAATGAGCTTTCAGGTTACATCAGCAGTGCTCATGTGCAAGGGGAGCGTGGGACTTGGGGGGGATGATGGCTCACAGCCAGCTCCTTACACTGGGCTCTTCCACAGCTCTTTACAAACCTTGTTCTTGTAGCAGAGAAAAAATGTGGGGTTGTTTCCTTTCCCCACCCCAGGCAGCCCTCTCTCTAGACAGGGGTAAGATGTTCCCTGTGCCCCATTTTTGGCAGGAGGTAAAAAATAAGCCTGGCTCACCAGTGCTGGTAGGGATGTCTGTCTAAAGTAGATTAAAATGTTTTGGTCGTCCTTTTTTGTAAGAACTTTTCTAGAATTACACAAGAAGGGAGGATGCCAGCACCAGGATAGAGAACATGCAAGGGAGCTTGGCTCTGATCTGTTTTTCCTATCAAAAACATGGCACTGGGAAGGTGCAAGGAGAAGATTTTCAATTGTCAAGGCAGAGACTGAGCAGCATCATATCTGTGTGTTTCTGTTCACCTTGGTGGTTTTCCCTGGTTGCTGGCACTCAGCATATCTGGATTTCGGTTGCTAAATCTACACATGTTTGTACAGTCCCTTGGTCTGCATATGATGATACCAGAGCTATTTTCAGTCCCTTCAGCCACCTGCAGCTCTGGGGATTTCTAGCTACAGCACAAGCTCTTGAGAGGAAGGTTTATGTTATGGACTGTTATTTTTATGGATTACTCCTGTTTTACTGGATGGCTTCTGAAATTTTATCTGGGCAAGCAGGCATTTGACAGTGGGCTGCGTGGGGAGCTGGACTCCCATTGGGAGACATGTTAATTCCCCTTAAATCCAAGACAGTCCAAGTGGTAGCTAGTATACTAATTTTTCTAAGGGCAGACTTGAAAAAAATTAGAACACTTAAAGAGGAAACTACCAAGATCAGGGACATGAGAAAGGCCTGGGTTTGTGTAAGTCACAGCTACAAAAGTTACCAGTAATTTGAACCTGGCAGGAACTGGCTGCAGATGTGTCTGCATGGATTCACACAACAAGGCAGCAGGATTGAGGCTGCTCCTTGTCCCCCAGGACAGCTGTACTTAGTGGCCAAGTATCAATGAGGATTTCCACCGAGGTACAGCCAGCAAATGTAATGGGTGCTGTGTCTCCAGACCCAAGTTATTCTTGTTGCCCTTTCTTCTACAGGCCTGTATCCAGGGAGGTGATGGCTGAAAACTGGCAGGGATGGATTTGGAAAAGCAGTCTGAGGCAAAAACTGTCTTTGTGCAAGCAAGTTTTGACCATGTGAGGAGGCTGAGTGTGACACAAAGCCGAAACTGAGACCTGTTTGCCATCAGATTGATCAGAATCCACATGAATCACCAAAAAGTAAGTAAAGCTGTGCATCCCATTCTGTTTCAGCTAATTTGAATATCTGCTTGACCTGTTTTTTTTCCACAAAAAGGTGGATGGGAGCATTTATAAATACACCTGCACCTGTTCTGTGGTGAGAAAAAAGCCCCTGCACTTGTATGCAGAGATGCTCTTGTTGGGACCTGGGCATGCCTCATTTATCAGGCTCTGGGTTTCTCAGCTTGGACTAATTACTCTGTTCCTGCAGCAGGGTTGCCTGCAGCTCAGAAAAGGACACTGCTTCCCTGTGGCTCAGAATTCATGTGCTTTTCCCTTGGGAAGGGTGGGAGGCTGGGCTGGTACTCTGACAGACCCGCATAACACAGCATGGCAATGCAGAGGGGAGGAAATACACGCTGCATTGAAAGCTGTATCCCTGTCAAAGTGCGATTCCGTGACGGGAAAGGCTCGGCAGAGCTCGTATCTAAACCTCGGAGGTGTCCAGGGAGCTTGGCAAATCCTTGGCTTCTCTCCGAGTTGGATCTGGACATAGGGAACCGAGTACCAGGTTTTGCTCACACGGGCACAGCTGTGTTTCCCAGCTGGTTTTTCTTCCTCGCTGCTGCAAGATGACCGCACAGACAGCAGCTGTAGCGGCTGGACTTGCAGAGGAACAAAAGCCCTGAGGAGGAACCAAAAGTCTTTTTCTCTGATTCCACGTGGCGGAGCCTCCCGGCAGAACGGGCTCCTCCCCGTGCCCTGTCCCGGGGCGGGATCACCGCAGCCGGGCCGTGCCCTCCCGCAGGAAGGAAGGAAGGAAGGGAAGGCTGTGGCCGGCGGAAGGGACGCGGCGGAAGGGGAGGAGCAGTGTTGGAGGCTGGGCGGTGTTGGCGGTGCAGCCATGCGGACCCGGCGCGGCACGGTGCTGCGGCCGCGGGCCGAGCCCGCCGAGCCCCCCGAGCCCGATGACCCCGCCGTGCCCGACGGCCGCGCCGGCCCCGAGGAGCTGGCGGACGATGTGGAGCGCTTCCACGAGCAGCAGTTCCGCGCCGTGATGGCAGCCCTGGACAGCGGAGACGAGGCGGGTGAGAGCGAGGAAGAGGAGGAGGAGGAGGTGCTGGGTCTGCAGCTGCCCGAGGACAGCGAGGAGGAGGAGGAAGATGACGAGATACAGGACCGGAATCCCTTTGTGGAGTACAGCGCAGAGGAGGATGAGGATGGAGAAGAGGAGGAAGGTGAGGAAGATGAAAATGATTTTGAGGATGGAGAAGAGGAAGAAGGTGAGAAAGATGAGAATGATGTTGAGGATGAAGAGGGGGACATGTCCATGGAAAGCGACTTGGAGGAGCGCCATCCAGAAGCCAAGCTGCCCCACGAGCTCTCCTGGGGCCAGCGCAAGCAGCTCTACTATGACACGGACTATGGGAGTGATGCCCAGGCCAAGGGCAAGCGCAGCCAGCAAGAAATCGATGCTGAGGAGGAGGAAGAGGAGCAGGAGGCTCAAGTCATCCAGAGACGGTTGGTGAAGGATTTGGGGGAGGACGATTATGGTCTGGATATGATCCAGGGCTACGTGGCTGAGCAGCAGAAAACCCACGACAGCAAGGGGCAGAAAATTGATAAGGATCTGCAGGCCCTTTCCAAGAAGGAGCAGCTGAAGCTGCTGAAGCAGGAGTCCCCAGAGCTCCTGCAGCTGATGGAGGACTTTGAGGTGAAGCTCATGGAGATCAAGGATGAGTTGCACCCGCTGCTGCAAATGGTCAGAGATGGCACTATCCCCGAGGGGAAGGGCAGCCGATATTTGCAGACCAAGTATCATCTGTACCTGAACTACTGTGCCAATATCAGTTTCTATCTGGTTTTGAAGTCCAAGAGGATGCCAGTCCACAGTCACCCTGTCATTGAAAGGCTGGTGGCCTACAGAAACATCATCAATGACCTCGCCGTTATAGACCAGAGGCTTTCCCCACAGGTCCGCATGCTTCTCAGGAACTACTACGACAAGAAGGAGGAGAAGCTGCGGAAGAAAAACAAGTTCTCAGTGTTTGACGCCATGGATGGCAAGAAAAACAAGCCCAAACGTGCCTCTGTGCCTGTTAATGGCCACGCTGCTGCTGCTGCTGAATCGTCGGATGAGTCGGAGCTGGATGAGGAGGCTGCCCTGAAGTACTACAAGATGATGGAGGAGAAGCTGGCGCTCAAGAGGAAGAGGACTGGAGACAAAGATGTGCCTGAAGAAGCGGCGGTGTCAGAAGAAGAGGATCCCAGTAAAAAGAGAGGGGTGACCTATCAGATGATCAAGAACAAAGGCCTCACGCCCAAAAGGAGGAAGATCGATCGCAACCCCCGGGTCAAGCATCGGGAGAAATTCCGGAGAGCCAAGATCCGCCGCAAGGGCCAGGTGCGCGAGGTGCGGCGGGAGCTGCACAGATACGCCGGGGAGCTGTCCGGCATCCGGGCCGGGGTTAAGAAAAGCAGGAAGCTCAAGTGACAGTTCTCGTTTTGTAGGAGCTGCGAGCAGCAGTGCTGAATCCAATAAAAGTTTTATACGCAGTGTTGTGGGGTTTGTTCTTAAGGAAACTGGGGCTGGGGTGGTGTTTGGTTTTTGTTTTTCAGCGTGTGCTTTCTCTAAGGTGCCATCTCTGAGTGGCACAGGGCCCTTTCCACACCTTGCCCATGTCCAAAAGTGTTTCCCTCTGTTGTGGTGCTGTCCTGTTTCCCTAAGCAGGAAGCCTTGAGAGACTGCAAGGAGTGTATCAGGCAAAGGGAATTAAATGGCACTGATGGGAAGATGGGATTGGGTGGATGGAGCTCTTGAGGATGGGTTCAGCAAGGGGTTCAGCAGCTGTCACCCACCTGCTCTGTTTTGATGTCTTGTTCTGGTCTGTCCTGTTCCTGTGTTGAGCTCCAGAGAGATGGTTAATAGTAGTTAATTTTTATTGTTATTAATACCTTTGTTAGCTCTTAAATTTAAGTTTTAAATTACTTAGTCCTATGTGGTCTGAAATACTGTTTCCCTTCCTGAATTCAGCGAGAAGCAAAGCAAGGATTTGTCTGGATTTTATAACCATACATGTGATAAACATATTAACTTCCCTTATGAAAAATGTCAAGTGTTGTCTGCTGTTACAGGACTAAAGCAGCATTGCTGCAGAACCACTTACAGATGGGTGAGGTGTGAGGTCTTCAGTGGGCAGGTAAACTTTGAGGGTGCTGTGATTACTTCCATGCCTTTTGGTGGCTAAATGCATTTTAACCCACACTGAAATGCTTGCCAGGAGCTGACTCTGAGCGGTCAGTTCTGATCTGGCTGTGAAAGAGGAATGAGTGATATTTTTTATGACATTTAACAAAAACTGGACTTGTACAGATCTCCTTAGAGCTGTACTTACCTGCCCTAACTATGAGCAACAGTGTTGGTTGCTCCTTCTTCCCACGGAGAAGGATCCCAGCCTTGCTGAGGAGGGAAGTAGAATTTTCCCACCTTTAACTCCCCACTGGGATCATGATTGGAGCCTGCCACTGATAATGCAGAGCTGTGCTCCAGAGGCTCTGCCAAGAGGTCAGTAAGGGGTAAAATGCTGGGCAAAAAAGCAGCTTAGGTGCTTTTTCTGGGGAGGGATGGTCTTGTGTAACAGCATCACGTGTGGTGTGGAAAACAGCCAGCAGAGATGCTGCCTGATCTCATTACTGCAGAACCTGCCCCTGTACCTTGCACACTTGATGCAAAAAATGAAGGGCTGATGGTCTCTGATGGACCGGGCTTTGTGCTTCCTTGGAAAGCTCCGAGCAGCTGCAATCACAGTTCTGTTCACTGCTATCTGAGCGGTAAATAAGGGAAATAACCAATTGGTGTGCCATTCCAGACACATTCCCCAGAAAGTCTGGGATTAGGTGAAGGCGTGTCAGCGGCCCCGCCCTGCCTGCCGGCAGATGGCACAGCACAGCTCCCGGGTTAATGGAGATTAACCAGGCATTATATCCACTGGATTAGTTCAGAGACTGGACCAAGCCATGAACATGACTCCCCTATGCTTTTTATGTAGGGCTAATCATGGGAATGCTGTGATTATTAGTGCTGTGGGAGGGGGGCTGTACAGTGTCTCTAAGAAATACTTGGAGTAATGTTTTGTGCTGCACGGAAATTCCTGCTGGTGAACAGGTTTTGAAAATCCCTTTGGAAATGGACATATGAAATCAAGCAAGGACCACAGGTGATCAGGAAAAAGGGGTGGATCAAAGTCCTGGTTAATGCTGCTTTTTCCCTTTTCCAGCACTGCTTCTGGAGAAGGTGCTGGCACTGCCAAGAAATGCTTCTGCCATGAGATGGCACTTGTCCATGCCAGGCTCCTGCTTGGAGAGGACTGGCAGCCTCAGCAGCACCTCAGGCAGGTGGGGACTCCCCTCAGGTAACAGCTTTGGCTCACCTCTGTCACCCTCACAGCAGTGCAAGTGCCTGCCCTGGGTCACTTGGAGCACAGTGATCCAAAGTCAGTCCTGCCCACACCTGCACAGAAATTATTCATATTTAAACTGACATAGCCAAGTGTACAAAGCTCCGAGGTGTGAGCTAGTCTCTTAGCTCTCTGCACCTGGAAGACAAACTCCCTGGGGAGTGATGAGCATCCAGAGTCAGCCTGGCTGCCTTTGGTAGCTTGGGCAGAAAAACACAGTGCCAGACATGGGGACAATGCTTTCTGCATCACAACCTCAAATTTCTATTTATACAGGGCAGGGAAAATATCTTGAATAACCCACATGGAAATACATCTGCTGCTGCCTTAGATTTTTCAAGGTTTTCCTTGCTGTGTGGGTTTTCCTAGCTGTGTTCCATAATATTCCATCACACACAGTCTGGGCATTGTTTTACTCTTGTTAGCACGTAGAAATTCAAACATTCAGCTGTGAGATTTGTAAAGTGGATTAAAGCATCTGTTCAATTAGTTGCAACATGTTGCACGACTTGGGGCAGCGCTGGAAAATCAGTCTCCAGAAATCAGTAGCCTTTACAGCTTTGCTTTTGCAATTTTAATGTGAGATTTAAAAAGAAAGCAGCAGCGTGTTTCAGCTTAACCCAAGTGCACGGAAGGCAGGGTGTTCTTTAAAACCTGGTGGATTTATGTGCTTCCTGCCTGCTGACAACACCACAGTCCACATTAATTGCCTTGTCTCCTGAAAGCATCTCCCAAGTGAAATCCCCAGTAGGACGCTGCATTTGGCAGGTTTAATACAAAAGAATATACTCGGACTTTATCCCCTTTTGTCCCAGGATCTCCAAGCGTTGCTGTCCATGAGCTCCCACGCCGGGGAAAGGCGAGGGGAGGCAGGAGCTGGTGCCCTGGCTTCGCTTCCCGGGTGAGAGCGCTGCAGCACGGGAGGGTGGCGGCCCTGGGGCCGTGCTGCCCGGCCGTGCTCCCGGCGGGGCGGGGGGAGCCCGGGGGCGGGCGCTGGGGCTGGCGCTGGCGCTGGGGCTGGGGCTGGGGCTGGGGCTGGGGCGGCCGCGGCGCTTCCCGGCCGGGGCGGGGCGGGGCTGGGGCGGCGATGGCGGAGGCGGAGCGGGCAGCGCTGCCGCCGCCGGCGGAAAGTTCCCGGGACGGGGCCGGAGCGGAGCTGCCCCCCGGCATGGAGCGGCGGCCCGAGCCCGGGGAGGCGGCGGCAGAACCGGAGGAGGAGGAGGCGCGCCCTGCCTCGCCGCCGTTCTTCCTCCTCTACCCCGGCCATGGAGGCGGCGCCGCGGCCGCGCCGCCCGGGCTGTGGAGACCCCCGGCGCCCCGCGGCGGGGCCGCGCTGCCCGTGCTGGTGCTGAGCTACCCGGGGCCGGACGGAGCCCGTGAGTACGGCGGGGCTCTCGGGGCCGGGAGCCTCCCTGGAGGCGGGGCGGGCCGGGGTTCCCTGCCCCGAGCGCCGCGGGGCTGCGGGGGGACGAGGGAGCTCCGGCGGCGGGCAGGGCGCGGGTGTGAGCCGGGCTGGCCCAGCAGCTCTGCAGAACCAGCCCCACACAGAGCCCTGAGGGCAGCCGGTGCCGCCCTTGGGGATCCTGCCGGCTGTGCTGGGCGCGGGGTGGGGAACCCCCGCTCGGGCTTCCTCCTGTGTCGGTGCCGAGAGCACATCCGAGGCCAGGGCACTGCACGCTGGAGACCTGGAGAGGCTGGAGTGCCTCGCTGTGCGGGGCGTGTTGGGTGGCAAATAGCGTTCTCCTTTGTAAGGTTCTGTATGATGTTCTTGTGGTGTGTTTGGGGAAGCTGGAGTACTCTGAAGTACTTGGGTGTGTTTTAAAATCAAGTCAGAAGTACACGCATGAGTGCGTAGAAGAGATGTCTTTGCCATCCACCCTAAAAATAACCAGCAGCTTCATCCTCTGGGCTGATGCCAGAGTGTGTGTGACTGAGCTTTGGGTCTTTGCTTTGTCACCTCCTGTCCCAGGTGAGCATGCACTCACTCAGGAGCTGGTTTGTCTGGAGCGGGTGTCTGATTTTTCTCCTTTGGAAGCTGATGTACTTGAAGGCATTACTCAGCAGAGCTAGAACCAGTGAGGTAAGAAGTCCATGTCTGTAATGCCAAGAGGAGGTGAAATGCCCTGACTTTGCTCTGAGCCCTATGAAGGACTGTCTGTGACTGCCAACTTATGTCCAAAGTCCCTCTCTGTTAAGTTGCTGTTTGAAATGAGAGGCCCCTGTCAAAACCTTCTGTTTCACTGGTAATCTTTCCCTAATCAGGAGATCTTTACCCATAGCAAACCCTGTGATCTGCACACAAGGCGTTGATCTACTTCTGATAGAAAAGAAGACTTGCAGAAAAATATTTAATCCTAGCTGTTCAAACTCAGTGAGAAGCTCTTCTCTGGATGTGGGCAAGCTGGAGCACTGAGATGAGCACATTTGTGCACAAGGACTTAGTGGAGAAGCTCAGTGGTTGAGCAGTGCTTTATCCCGTGTCAGCTTTATTCTGCAGTGGTTGTTCATGTAAGCTTTGTGAAAGACCTTTACAAGATGCTCATAAAAGTTGCCTTGTTTTTGTGAGCCGTGGAGGTGGAGCTGCCTGGGCAGTATCGAGTGTCACAGCTCGCTCAGGGACTGAGCAGTGTCTGGAGGGAACAGGAATCAGCATCTATTTGCACGGGGTCTTGGGCTCTGTTTCTTCTGGGGCAAACTGTCAGTAAATCACTTTTCCCCACCGTCTCTTTTTTCTTGTGTTTCTTCCAGTTCTCACATTTCTAAGAGCATCTTTCATTCATTCCCACAGAGCAGCAGGAGCAGTTGTGCTCCCAAGTCTTGGGTGTTACAGGGAGACAGTGGCCACTACACCAAAAAGTCAGCATTTCAAGTCTTCTTCTCCTGTTACAATACAGTTCAGTCCTCGAACCATTCTGTTGTGTCCTCACCTGATTCCAAACATTAGGTGGAGGCCAGAGCTGCTTAGGGAAGGAGATGCAAAAGCTCTTCATGGCAGCAGCACCTGCTTACTTGTTACAGGTGCTTCCAGACAGAAGGAATAAGATGATGTACTTCAACATGCTGACCTGCAGAAAAGCCTTACAACACAATAAAGGCAACTTGGTTAGGCTGTCCTGATAAAAACACCTTAACCAAACCTTTCCTTGCTCTCACTGAAAGCCTACCCAATACCATGATACTTGAAATAGTCTTGTCCTTCCCTTTCCTCATTTATGAGAGCTACTTCAATCCTTAATGTCTTGGTGCTTCACAGTAGGTAAAGAAAAACTTGTTTGTCACTTCTTAATTAAGAAATTATTACTGATTTTTGGGTTGTTCAACTTCCTTTTTCCCATTCCTGTTTGAGCTTGCAGGGGTGGGAGTAGCTGGTGTTTGAGGTAACGTGCATATCTGTGCTGGCAGAGGAGTCAGAAGCAGAGTTTGCCATGTAGATGCTGTGTTGCTAATTTTATCTTTTTAGATTACATTCCTTGTCAGAGATGGCTTGGTCCCTTTTGCTTTGCAGTCTCGACACAGTGAGGGTGAAAACTTTCTCCTAATGGTGGAAACACAGGCTGCTCACAGGCTCTGAAAATAAAAGTGCACCCAGAGATGCTCCCTGGGGTCCTAGGGGTGGTTTGGAAATTTGTTTGGGTTTCTTTGTGTAGAGGATTCTAATGAATTCAGCTTGGAACCTCAAAGTACTTAGCAGAGCAGCTGAGCTCCCAAATACTGGTGGCTGACAGAGTGCTTGGCATTCAGGTGGTTGGTCTTAAAATTCCAGTGCAGTCAGTGTGTGATTCTTTAATCTTAAAAATGTTTTGGCAGAACCCTGCTATGTTTTGCAATCCAGCCAAAGCCTCCAAGGGCTCGTGCCAAAGTGTAGCTCACAGGAGGGTTTGTAGGACCAGTCAAGGCTGCCTGACTGGTTTGAGATGGAGAAAGTGGTTCATCCTGCACACCCTCCTCTGCATTTATCCGTGATTTGGGATTTCCTGTGTCCATCACTGCCCTGGAGCCCTGATGGAGCCTTATCAGGTGCCCTTGAGTTGCCTGGTAGTTGTATGAAAGGTTTCATGAAAACACATTTGATGCCTTTCATTTGTTCCTTCATGAGGTGCTTTGTTGCTTTTACCACTTTGGGGCACAGGATGGGGATAGGGGAAAGTTTGTCGTGTGGTTTTCAGGTGGTGATTGAAAGGCACAAGTCAGTAAGTTAAACAGTTCCTGTTTGGGGTTTTTTTGTTATTTTTTCGGTTCTGGAAATAAGTCAAAGTTAAAGAACATTTTCCAAGTACTTTAAATATCTCAGTGGAGTATTTGCAGCAGGCTCATTGCATAAAGGAGCCTGAAAATAGGACTCAGCTGGAAGGGAATTACTGGCTTCTGTTATTAGTGCATGTTAAAAGCAAACCAATGGAAGTTGAAGGGTTCCTGATATTTTAGCAGACCTTCCCTGTGATGCTGATGTGCAGGGCACTTGCCTGTGTTCAGCTGAACACCGGTGTTGTGAAATGGGAGCTGCAGGGTTACGCCCTGTGCTGTTGGTGTTTCTAATTGCTTTGAAAACAAAGAAATTCAGCTGCTGTTAATGAGATCTGTTGGATAATAGCTTGAGCAATAGCTTATGGTGCTTTGTTGATTCTAAAGGGTTTGTTCTGACCGTGTGCCGTTTGTTTAGACCCTGTCCAAGGGTTAGCCAGGGCCAGCTGTTCTGGAGCAGTTGGTACATGGCCACTTTCACTGGGGTTAAAATTTGGGATGGTGTGATGTGGGTGCTGCAGCTAGAGGCTGTGATTGCTGGAAGGGTGTTATAAATATAGGAGTTAAGATGCTGTCAGCACGATTTGTAAACTCTGTTCTCTTGGGGAGAAGAAACAATAGTAATTCTTGTTTTCTGTGGAATAATTGCCCTCTGCGTCGCTGTCAGAACAGGCTGCCTGGTGCTCGCTTGGGTTGGCCTAATGGGGAAAGAGTTGCTGAGTCAAAATGTGCTGCACTAAGCAGGAAGTTTTCACTGAAAGCAACTGCTTCCTCTAGGCAGCCAGAAATAGCAACTCTTACTCTTTTTTGCCAGTTTTATGAGGCTTTTGCATGATGGGTGCTGTTTTTTTCTAAAGCTGTATGTATTGGCATATTCTGTATCCAGCAGTCTGTTTGGCATTTCACATCCCTAAGAAACAGATGAACATCTTTTGAGTATTTCTTGGGGGAACAAAAAGCAGGGTGAGTAATCAAGGTCCTGTACATTGGGCAGGTGTTCTTACCAATATATTGTTCTGGGGACAGCCTGCCCCAAGGCTGGCTGTCCATTTCAGATGTTCAGATGGATGTTACACGTCTGCTCTCCTCAAATATATCAGAGCCACACAGCAGCGAGGTGGGATAAGGTCGTTTATTGGTGCCTTGTTGAAATGGGTGGTGACACTATAGTGACCTTGGCAATGACAAACTGGTGGCTTGGGACCTCTTGTCCCCCAGCACCAGGACCTGCTGTGGGCTGGGGACAGGGAATGCAGTGCTGCTATTACAAAGCACTATTATTATATTACTGTGGAGAGCTTGAAAGCCTGTTTGCCTTCCTGCAGAGAGACAGTATTTCTGTGTCAGCACCATTTTCAGGGGAGGCTTTTCAAAGTATGAGATTGGCTCACGGTGTTTGTGGCGTTCTCCTTTATTGTCCTTCCATGTGCACATGCCCTGCTGAAAGAGCTTCGTCCTCGTTCACTGGACTGCTCAGAGCCAGATCATTTTTTCCTTTCTGTTACCTCGAGACAATAAATCCGCACTAACATTTTTTGTACACGGGAAATTTTAGCTGCAAGGTGCCCCCCCGCGAAGGTGGCACAGCGAATAAATCCCTAATTGCGGCTCGCACGCGTCCTGTGGAAACAAAGGTGCCGATTGAATTCCTGTAGCGGCATGCAGGGGGATGTGAGCGGAATACAAATGCGGCTTTGTGCGGCTGGCGCCGCTCCTTTGTATTGCGGGCCGATGCGATGCGCGGGGGGCGCGGCGGGGCCGTGCCCGCTCCCCGGCCGGGAGCGCCTGACTGCCGGCCCCGCATGGGCAGCGGCTCGGCAGCATCCTGGGAATCGCGGCGATCACATGGGCCTGGCTCCCCAGCCCCGTTCATTAGTCAGCCATTTTGGTCGCCACCCTGCTCCCTGCGCACAGCCAATCCCGGCGCGCTCGCTGCCCGGGCTGCGCCGGCCGACGGAGCCGCGCTCGCATCTCGGCGCTCCGGGACGCCGCTCCGCCTTTGTGCTTTCGCTGCGATCACCACCTGAAGACGTTCCTTTTGATTCTGCGGCCTCTTTTGCTTTTTTTTTTTCTTTTAAAAATAATTTTTTACTCGTTTTTCGCTGCTGCCTGTGGTGCGGAAGGCAGGTTTTCAGTGGATGCTGAGGATCAGCAGCCTCTGGCACAGCTGGAGACGGCGGCAGTCGGTGCAAAGGAGGGAGGCAGAGCTCAGCGGCAAGGAGCAGCGTTTTTACCTTGCTTGATCTATGAAAAGGCCAGAGCAGCCTCTGTGATCCTGAGCAATCTGTGCTTTAATCGCAAGGTATTTCTGCTTTTCTTCCTCAGAAAGCGTTTGGTTTTAGTCCTTATTTTGCCCCCGTTGTTGTTGTACCAGCTGAGTCATCATGTCTGCTCTGACGCCTCAAAGCGACATGCCAACCCCCACCACAGACAAGATCACTCAGGCTGCCATGGAGACCATCTATCTTTGCAAATTCCGCGTGTCCATGGACGGAGAGTGGCTGTGCTTGCGCGAGCTGGATGACATCTCGCTGACTCCCGACCCCGAGCCGACCCACGAAGGTACGGTGCGGCCGAGCCCCGAGCGGGCCGGCCTCGTCCCGCCGTGTCCGCCGGGAAACGCGGCCCTTGGGGCGGGCTGGCGAGAATTGGCCTGGAGCTGCGCCGGGGCTGTGTGTCTCGGGAAGGATGTGTGCTCGGGGAGAACATCTAACCACGGTGCTGCCCTTAGCTCTGCTGGTGGGCTGCCAGCGTGTGCAGGGTCGTGGGCAGTTTTTGGAAAGCCCCAGCCCACGGTCAGGTGGCGATGCCATCACAGTGCCCTAGCTCGATGAGCGTGTGCTGTTTGGGATGGCTTGGGAGCCTGGGACGTGGAGATGGGGCACATCCTGCTTTCCCCTGGAAAAAGGATTTATGGTCTGAGTTGATCAGCACTTTCAGAGCATTCCTGGTCCTGCTATTAGAGTGCTGAAAGCATCAGGGGATGTCTGCGCAGTGCTCTGCCAATAAACAAGCAGGGAAAGAAGGAGAGGTGATGAGTTTCTGCAGGTGCTGGGGTTCTGAGTGCCCTTGCTGGATGCACCTTTTGGTTTTGGAGCAAGGAGGCCCCAGTTTCTCATGCCTGACCCTTTTCCAGTAACTCCTGAAATGCCACTCCACCGAGCAGTCTCGCTTGACCTGTCTGATGAGCCTGCTTAAGTCAGCAGTGGCTCTCATTGTCTTGCTGAATGAGGCAAGTGAAATTGTGGTGGGGATTTAAGCTTTAAAATAAATTTCCATGGGATAATTTAATTTCCATTTGACAGCTGCTTTCAGTGGCAGTAGCCCTTGGGTTTGGATTTGGCTTGCCAAGTACTTAGTCACGCAGTGGGATACCAGACAGAGGTTTCAAAGGGAGAAATTTAATATTCTCTCTGAAGCATATCCCAGGGGTTCAGGGAGGTGAGTACAGGGTGAGCAGGAATTCAGTTCTCTTCCAGCTGCCATGTTCTTGTGTGTGACACCAAGACCTTCCTTGGTCCTACTCCAGTGTTTTTCAAGGTGTAATTGCAATCCTTCTCCAGTGAATACCAGAAGGGGGTCAGAAAACAGCATCTGCTCATTTCTTTACCATGTGATTTAATTCATATGTCAATAATAAATGCAGGAGAACAGTACCATAACAACCTTCCTGGAGATCTTTGTGCATGTGTAGTGGAGGTTGCTGGTGGGTTGTTTGGGGCTGTGTTTGGATCCCAGTGGTGTTTGGAGCAGGGAAGGTCAGGAGGAGTGGTGACAATAGGAAAGCTGACACAGCTGTATCCCGGAGTTGGGTCTGGTGCTCCTGCATCAGCACTGCTGCTGTGTCTGCAGGGTGTGCACAGGGGGACAGCAGCATGGGCTCATGTCCCTGGGAGTGTCCCCATAAACAAAACAAAAACAGATGGGCAAAGGTAGGCATTATGAAGAAGGAAAAACCAGCTGTAGAGTTCTGCCAAAGGCGTGACAAAGAGGGGCAGTTTTTTCCTTAGAAATCAAGACATATGGAATACATACTGCAGTAAGTGCTGAATCCAACAGCTCGTTGGAGTAAAGATTTGAAGCCTTCCCTCTGCTGTCCTTCAGCTCTTGCTGCTTCTGGAGAGTTTTGTCCCTGGCCTGTCTTCCCCCTGTGCCCCCAGCCCTCAAGCAGCTGTCCTGCCTTCAGAGCCAGTCACAGCAATTCCAGTCCTGCACAGGGCTGGAGCTTGAGAGTAGCTAAAAGCACAACTTTTCTTCACATGAAAAGCAAGCAGCAGACACTGAGGTGCTTGAAACTGTGTATATTCCATATAACCTGTAGCATGGCTGCTCAATTTAACAATAAAAACAATTAATACGCTTTTTCAGTTGTTTGAAACAATTCTGTGTGCACATGAAAATAAGCAGATTCTGCTGTTTGCTGTAAATCCACTTGGATTAGAAAAATAACTCATTTTTTTTAAACAGGCAGTGATTCTTAGTGAGGCTGTCAGAACCTAACTGTGCTCTTCAGGCCCCTCAGAATTCAATGTGACATTGGTGGTTGTTAGCCTTGTTTACTTGCAATGCATGTGATGGTCTGTGAGGCAGCTCTAGGGATGGAGGTAAAAACCTCTGGTTTTGTGTTTTTGGATTTCTGTTGGATGTTGAGCAGAGTATGTGTATGGATGGCATTGAACACTGGTCTCAACTTGGAGAAGTTACACAAAATGGCCTTTATGTAGGCAGTTTTACTGGATGTTTAATTTCTATCTTGAATAATCATGAGGAGCTTCACAATAGAGCTGTGGAAATTTTTGTCCTCATGGGATCAGCTTGTAATAGTGCCCAGAAGGAATACATGTGCTAACTTGAGAGAACTTTCAAGAATTACAGTATTCCTCTTTTTATTAATCCCCCTCTATTTGCACTAAGAGGAGCAATTGGAATTAGAATTTATGACATGCAAGGATGAAATTATCTTTTCTCTAGGGCAGAAACTAAAGTCAGATTTTTTTCTTCTTTTTTGACCAGTAATTTAGAAGTTTTAGTTTCTGGCATGTGCTGGTATAGAATACCCTGACAAGGAGTTGTAGAGCTCTTCAGGAAAAGCAAATGTTCTTAAAACCTCCTGCCCATTCATCTGTTACACTGGTTATTGAATCATCTGTCAGATTTTACTTTTTCTCTCAGTTTTCTGTTCAAGTGGTTTTTCTGTGCTTCTTTGCATACCTCAAATGGTTTAGGGAAGCAGCATAACCTTACTGGTTATGCTTTTGTTTTGCAAACTGTTAGCTTGGGTTTAGGGTTGCTCTGGTAGTGTGGAACAGGAACAGTCAAGTTGTGGGAGAGATGGAATTTTTCAGTGCTTTGGGTCTTTCCCATTGCAAAACAAATCTGAATTGTACTGGGAGTGGCAGGGACCTTTCAGGTGTGGACAAAAGCCTGCAGGAGATGACTCTGTAGTTGGAAAAGTCCTCTTAAAACACATCTGGTGATAGAAGCCCCTAAATAGATTGAAGTTTGAAGGAGCTGGAGGGCAGATGGAATAGAAGCAATGTGAAGTCAGTAAATGCAAGTTAAATGAATTACAGAGTGTCATAAATCTTGGGTATAGCAGTTAGGTCATGTAATCCAGATTTCAATTCAGAAATTACACCTAAGAGCTGTTGTCTTTGCGCTTTTGAGCTGTGTCAGTCTAAATCAAGTCAGAGCTGGGGAACTGGGGCAGGTCTGTATCCCTCAGAGGTGGTGAGTCAAAAGTGCTGCGCAGAAACCACTTAGGTGTCAACCAAACTGGGAAGTGAAAGATGGGGAAAAAACCCCAAGGGTTTGGGTTTTTATTGTCTTGGTGTAAACTATCAAGGACTAAAACAGGATGAGGCATTTCCCATAGCAGTTAGTCATGTGTTTCCCTCTGAAAATAGGCTGGTTGTGCAGAGACATTCCAAATAGCTGCACACAGTTGCAACACAGAGAAATTGGGTAATTATTTGATGGCAATCATGTGGAGATGGGAGTGAGACTTAGGGCGGGATTAAACTGTGACTTCATGTGATACACACTCTGTTTATTTGTCCCATGGGTGTGATGGAGAGTGGGCTGGCAATTTGCAAGCTCTCTGTACTACTTTATTTCCTTTTATTTCCTTCTGGTTTGTTGCAGGTCTTTGACTGCTCTTTTCTTCTGTATGCAGGGCTCTCTGTGTATATGTATATAGCAATGGAATTTTTATGCAGTGGGTTTTAAAATAGCTTTTTTTTCAAGCTACTTTGTCCTGAGTAGATGGTTCCTGGCATTCCAGGCTGCAGACTGCCTGGTAGCTTTGCTGACTTTGGGCTTGCAGGATGTTTGAACATGATGCTGAAACCCCTTTGTCAACAATCTGTGATCCATCACATTGGCAAACCTAACCTGAAAGAATTAGTTATGTACCTCCTGTACGTGAACAGCATCTACCTAATTTTCTTCCTTGGCCTCTTTATTTGCTATTAAATGCATTCCTAAGATAAGCAATATCAGAATGCAATTTAAGTGTAGTAATGCCATCAAAGGTTCCCCTTTGATAATACAGGAACATTTCCAGATTTGGGCCAAGCCTTTCCCAGCAGCCCCAGCAGCAGGGCTGACCTAGCACCAGCACTCAGGACTTGCTATATCAAGCTCAGTTTTCACTTCCCAAAACTGACGCCTTGGGTTTTTTTAGGTTATTTTACTGATGGCTCAGCTTCTCCTTATGAGTTTATTTGAAATTCCTGTACTTAAAAATAATGTAAAAAATTCTGACCTACTTAAAAGCGTGACCTTTTCTTCCCAATGGAACAAGCTCTTCCCTGTGGGGGTGGAGAGCCCCTGGCACAGGGTGCCCAGAGGAGCTGCCCCATCCCAGATGCTGTGTGTGAGGTGATGCTCATTGCTCCAGAAAGGCTTCAACTCCCAACTCTATTTTAGTCTAATTTCAGCCTTTAAAAGCAGAGTAAGTGTTGAGCAGCAGTGTGAAATGATTTTGATGCTGTTCCATTCTCTCAGGGTTTACTTGTCAGAGCTTTCTTTGGCTTGGGAAAGTATCCCTGCTCTGCAGACCCCTCTGTTGTCCAGATAAACAGATGGGATTTTTGTGATTAGTATGTTAGAGAAGTTCTCCAGTCCCTTCCTGCAGAACTGACCAGAGTGTTCATTCCAATGGGATATATAGTTCCATAATGCTAATCTTCCTGGGCATCTGATTGGAATGAGTTAATCGTGTTATGGAGATTTAAAAGCCTTGGACATCCTGTTTTCTAAACTTGGTACATACAGAGTTAAATAATTTCGAAACTGTAGAGTTTCAGGTCTTCATGACTCTTCTGTGGGAACATGTTTCCCCCCACCAGTGTTGCTTGGTGGAATTTCCAGACAAGTGGGAGGATGTACAAGGTGAAAGAAGAAATGAACTCTATGCAAAGTGCAGCTGGATACATGGAGCATGATGAAAATAGGAAAGAAAGTGCTAATTAAGTGTGTGCTTTTGCCTCTAAATCTATGCAAATGCCATAGCACCAGTTTAAATTAATGCAGTTCCTGTAGTAGGACAATCAGATTATGGCTTGTAGGGATAGAAGAATGTATTTGTGACTCTTGTGGATATTTCTCAGGGAACTTTACATGGGTTACTTGCAAAGGGTTAAAAATAAATGAGGAAGTTGAAATGAAGCTGTCAGTTCTCTCTGTCCCTGTTACCCAGGCACTGGTAAATCTGGATTTGGCTGTGTGTTCTTCCCTGTGTATGCTTTGGATTAAGACAAAAATCCAACCCCTCAGTACTAACTAAAAGACCTGGCAGTGGTGCTGAGGCTTCCCTTACTGTGTGCAGGGGGGATTCCGGGATCCAGCACCTGGATGTGAATCCCAGGGTCCGGGGAGGTGTCCGGGACAGCTCCATGAGCACTGAGATGGAGTGGGAGGGAGGGACAGGGCCCGGCCCCGCTGGACTTTGCTCAGCACTGGGGCACAGCTGGCTCGGAAGGGGACAGGAGCTGTGCCCATGGCAGGTCAGTGAGTAGGGAAGGGAAGGTGTCTGGGCTCTGGGTGTGGGTCTGGCTGGGAAGGGGACAGGAGCTGTGCCCATGGCGGGTCAGTGAGTAGGGAAGGGAAGGTGCCCGGGCTCTGGGCATGGCTCTGGCTCGGAAGGGGACAGGAGCTGTGCCCATGGAGGGTCAGTGAGTAGGGAAGGGAAGGGAAGGTGCCCGGGCTCCGGGTGTGGGTCTGGCTGGGAAGGGGACAGGAGCTGTGCCCATGGAGGGTCAGTGAGTAGGGAAGGGAAGGTGCCCGGGCTCTGGGCATGGCTCTGGCTCGGAAGGGGACAGGAGCTGTGCCCATGGCGGGTCAGTGAGTAGGGAAAGGAAGGTGCCCGGGCTTCGGTGTGGGTCTGTCTGGGAAGGGGACAGGAGCTGTGCCCATGGCGGGTCAGTGAGTAGGGAAGGGAAAATGCCTGGGCTCTGGGTGTGGGTCTGGCTCGGAAGGGGACAGGAACTGTGCCCATGGAGGGTCAGTGAGTAGGGAAGGGAAGGTGCCCAGGCTCCGGTGTGGGTCTGGCTGGGAAGGGGACAGGAGCTGTGCCCATGGAGGGTCAGTGAGTAGGGAAGGGAAGGGAAGGTGCCCGGGCTCCGGGTGTGGGTCTGGCTGGGAAGGGGACAGGAGCTGTGCCCATGGAGGGTCAGTGAGTAGGGAAGGGAAGGTGCCCGGGCTCTGGGCATGGCTCTGGCTGGGAAGGGGACAGGAGCTGTGCCCATGGCAGGTCAGTGAGTAGGGAGGGGAAGGTGCCCGGGCTCTGGGTGTGGGTCTGGCTCGGCTCGCTGGGTTTGGAGCAGGCACTAGGTGGGTGTGCTGAACCAGTTGTGCTTGTCCCAGGACACGTCCCTCGTCCCGCCGAGGAGAGCGGTGCTGCCCTGACGGAGTCCTTGGGGGATCGGCAGCAGCCTGTGACCCGGACAGGGCTCAGCTCTGCGGGATCTGTCACTTGGGGTGAGGGTCTGACAGAGCCCAAACTCTGCTGAGCCTGTGCAGCGCCCTCAGTGCATGTTGTCCCCGCTTCCCACGTGTCTTGTGTGGCTGTTTCCCTGCCAGCAGCTCTTTTGGAGGCTGGATGTGAGCAAACCGAAGCAAAAGCTGACGTTGCATAAATATATCGAGTTTAGTGCTTTTATCTTAGAAATAAAGTAATGCTTTTGTTGCTTTTCTTTTTAGGATGTGCTTTACAAAATTGTTGCTTGTGTTAATGCAGAAACAAAGCTTCTGCAGCTTTACTGGAGCCTGCCCTGGTGTGACTGGGGGGAAAAATGCTTTGCTCTATTGCTTTGTGCAGACTAATGAACCTTTTTGACTTGCAGATGTCTTGCCACTATGAACTAAGTCTTGTATGATGCAAATCTCCCTTTCAGTTATGCTTTTCTTACACCTTGATTTTGAATCTTTCCTTTAGATCACGGCTTGCATGACGTTTTTCTTTCTTTTCCTTTCCTTTTGCTGTTTGCAAAGACTCTTGGGAGGATTTGACAGATGTGGTGGAGCGATTGCGCGATGATTCCGAAGGTGCGTTCCACACCCACATCTCACAGCTCTTGTTTGTGCTAATTGTTGGCTTCTGCTCTATTATTTTGAGCCTGAGTGCAAAATGCAGTTAGCTTTCCTTCCCAGTGCCAGTAGCTGTGGCTTTCTTGCATTTTCTTGGTGTTGCTTAAATGTTTGCTGGCTTTTTTTACTGTTCTAACGTGAAGTAGAGGTACAAGAAGTGAATCAACAAGGGCTATTTACCTTCTCTGAAATGCTTTCAGAGGCAGTAGTTTCCTGAGCCTGGCAGAAGCACAGCTTAAAAGGTTGCAGCAACATATGGAAGCTGAATTTTAAAAAATATTTCAGAAATCACTGTGAAGCTCCAGATTTTCTGCAGTCTTTGTCTAGATTCTTCAGACTTTCTGCCAGTATTTGCCAAGGCTTGGCAAAAATTATTCTAAAACTTGCATTGCAAATTTTTTTTAGAACTTGTGAAGTACTAAATGAGAAACTTATTTATAGGGCTTATTTCTTGATTTTTAAGAAACTGTGCAAATATGAGATAGTTGAATCCCCAAGGCAGCAAACGGTCAAGCAAACTGGTACTTTGGTGATGAAATGATTAAATCCTGCTTGGGATTCAGGTGTTTGCAGCACAAGATGTTCTCATGCACTGAGCACACTGCTCCTTGCTGCTCACCTTCCACCTTTAGCTGCTGTGCTGGCTCTCCTCAGCCACAGGCAGTGTCCTCCTCTGCTGGCACCACAGCCTTGCTGCCTCCCAGAGCAGGGCATTTGCCAGGGCAGGATTTAAGGAAGAAGAGGGGGTTGAGACTTCTCTTTTCCATTAAATATTGTCTAAGTTGTTTTGCATTTATTTTGTCAGGTGAGAGGTGTTTCTCTGCCACTGCCACAGGGAAGCAGCCGTGATAGATGTCAGGTTACTTTAATTTGGTGTTCTTGATGTGAGATGGAGAACCTTGATGAAATGCTAATGAATTGGCATTGCTTTCAGTGGGTTTGTTCACTTCTGCAGTGGCTCATCATTCCCTGCCTGTGGTCCAAGTTTTAGCTTCATTTTCCTTGTTTTAGAGTATGAGGAGTGATAAAATTTATTGTCATCAAATGAAAAGTACCAGGACCAGTCATAGTTTAACTCTTTGAGAGCCTGTATTGCATTGGCTCTTCCTTGACATTCAGGTTCCTGGGTACTGATTGTACCTTTGAAATAAATTATAGGGTTCACAAATGCTTTAGGAAACATCTTCATGGAAGCAGCTGTTCTGTAGAAGGTACAATATTTAAATAGCAAAATGTCCTGAGAGTTTGATTCCTTCATTTGAAACCCAAACCCAGTGGAAAGGCAGAGTTCAAAGGCTGGGGATTTACTTTTTAAGGTTTATGATTGGGCTGTGTAGGGAAGCCCAGGCAGGAGTTTTGCAGTTGGAGGCAGAAGGAAGTTGGAGCTCATACAGAGCATGCCAGGTCCACACCAGAGTCAGACTTGTCCCAGTTTAAAGCCTGACAGTTTTGCTGTGTCAAAGTCAGCCTTGCCTGCCTACCCTGCCTCCTTTAAAGGCATGCATGGTGCAGTATATAGAGCAAGAGTATCAATTACTTAGCATTTACATTTTGGAATAAACCTAGAGATTTTATCCAGTTTTACACTGTATAAGCTAACTGGTTTGCAGGATGAGAATCTTGGGTAAACTGCACAGGCAGAGCACAGTTGCTCACAGCAGACTAAGCAAGCAGAAACCTTGGATTAGTGTGATATGGTGAAAATATTTTCCTGTTGAAATTAGCAAATAACCACGGCCAAAGGAGCATTTTCTTTGGTGCTCTCTTGTACAGTTCTTTTAATTCTATGTTTAGGGATTTGTAGAGTCACTGTGGGTGCCTTGCTACCCATCAGATCAGCAGCCTTGGCCAGTGAGGAAATGTGATGAGAGAGGATGAGGAGGAGATCTCTGTGTGTTGGCAATGCTGTGCCTGACCTTTTCCTGAATCTGCATCCTGGTGATGCTGACTTAGCTACACTGCAGGTCATTATGGAAGGGATTGGAAATCCAGAGCAGTCAGGTGCTCAGGGTAGCTCCAGATCAGCCAGACCCATCACCTGCAGGCAGCAGTAGTCCTGAAGGGCAATAAAAACACCTCACCAAGTTGAGTCTGCAGTCCAGTGCTGCTCTGAGCATTGCACTCCTAAATGAGCACTTGGAAGTGCTCTAGACTATGGAAATCAATTTAGAGAAGGAGACTTCTGGTGCTGCTTCAGTCTGAAGGGAAATGAGAGAAGCTCTGTCCTGAGCTGCTTTTGGAGGGGCTGGACAAACGAGCTGTGGTATCAGGTTTGGATGCTGGCGATGCCCTGGCTCTTCCCTCTCCCTGTGCTGGATTTTTCCCAGCCCACAGTGACACACTCAGCTGTGGGTGTATTAGCTGTGCTCTGGGCTCTCGTTCTGGCTGCTGGGTGCTGACAGGTGCCTCTTGCTTAGATCTGTAGTCTGAGGTGTTCTCAGGTCAGGTCTCTGCTGCCAGGAGTAGTTAATTCACTCGTGGAGGCAGCAGCTTGGTTCAGGAGTCCCTGGCTGTTGGCAGCAGCCCTGGATAAATGGGCATTACAGGGATGAGACTGCCTGCACCCGTGAACTGGAGCTCAAAACTTGGGGGTGAGCAGCAGGTCTAAAGGCCTGGGTGTTTATAATGTGGAAGGATATAATCCTGGGAGTTTGGGGGTTTAGTGTGACCTGTCAGGAGCCCTGAAGATCAGCTCTGCACTGGTGAAAACCAGTGTCAGTGTTAAAACCAAGAGAGGGAAGTGAGAGTTGGCTCCATGTTACATCTAAGCTTAAAACAGCCTTGAGGAAGAGAGGTGCAAGCTGGGATAGAAGCACATGTGTCTGGATTAAGTGTGAGGGGTCCAAGGAGATCTTTAGATGGAAGAACAAACCACAGGTGGAGGAGTCTTACTGTTTGTAGCTGGGGATGTGGGTTGGAAAAAGGGATGGCCCTGATGGTCAGAGAAATGTTGTCAGGGTGCAAAGCACAGGGTGAACACCAGGCTCCAAATGCCTTTCTTCAAAATAGGGAGCTCCTGTAGTTATTTGAAGTATTCAGGCACCCTCAGTAGGATAGATTGTCTCTCCCCATGCTGTTGTGGCTTTGGTCCTAAACTGGTAGCTGATGTTGATTTTTTTTCTCCACAAAAGGCCTGCAGAGTGCCTCCTGCGAAAGTCACTGCCCCAAAAATGCCTTCCAAGCTGAGGGAAAAGCAAGAGCAAGGTGGGGTGTTTGGTGCAATAAAAGCAGCTCTTGTTGCTGACCAGCATGTCCCTTCCTTTGTTGCAGACCCCAATTACCTGATGGCTAACGAGCGCATGAACCTGATGAACATGGCCAAGCTGAGCATCAAGGGGCTGATCGAGTCTGCCCTGAACCTGGGCCGCACGCTGGACTCAGACTACGCCCCTCTGCAGCAGTTCTTCGTGGTCATGGAGCACTGCCTCAAGCACGGCCTCAAAGGTACCTCGGGCTGGGGAGCTGCAGGGTGGGGCACGAGCAGAGCTTTACCTCAGTGATCAAACTGGCTTTTGGCAAGCTTGTGACTCCTTTATGCACTTCCCTGTGCTTTAGGAATGCATCCCCTTGCTGGAAGAGGAGCTGTGACCCTGGAGCTCCTTTATCAGTAGCTCTGTCTAAACAGAGGATTTGGGCTGTGTGCAGCTCATGGCTTGAAGCTGCTTTTAAAGCAGAGCCTGTTTGGGTGTGAAATCCTGAGTCACAGCTTAAGTGGCCAAGTACAGACTGTCCTTGAGGTGCTGCCCTGGTGTGGAGGTAGCTGGAGGTGGGAAATGGGTGGTCTTTAGGCCCTTCCCACCCAAACCATGCTGAGATTGCAGCACACCCAGTGCCTGCCCAGCAGCAGCCCCAGAGGAACCATTCTGGCAGGGTTTGGCTGCTTGGTGCACTTGTTTGAGAATGTGATGTATCAGCACAGGTCTACTGGACTCATTCTTTCTTTCTTTTTGTTTTTTAGCCAAAAAGACTTTTCTTGGGCAAAATAAGTCATTTTGGGGACCTCTGGAGTTAGTAGAAAAACTTGTTCCTGAGGCTGCAGAGATTACAGCAAGTGTTAAGGATCTCCCAGGGTTGAAGTAAGTACACTCCTTTGTTGCACCAGTGCATATTATGGGCTTTATTGTGAGAAGATCCTGGAGAAGAAAGGGCAAACAGAACCTTCAGGAATACATCTCTCACCTTCTGCAGATAACAATGGATCATTTCTCTTACTCTTCATCAAGGATCTGCAGCAGCAGAGCACAGGATTTATTCTTGCTCTGTTAGGAGCAAGGCAGCTTAAGGGCAGCAGGGCATTTACTGCTTGTGCCTCAGGCATGGGAGCCTTTATTGAGCATTTATTAAGTCAGACTCAGAAGGAAGGGAATTAACAGGAAGGTTATAGCAGTTTAAATAGTTCTGAGGCTGATGTAGGTAATTCTTGTAAATAACTCCAGGTAAGGTGTTTGTGAGAGAACAGCTGAGGCACCAAGCTGGAGAAGGTGGTAGTTTGTGTTAGAGAGGGGAGGCAAAAGCCACAGGAAGCATATGTTTCTTGTCAGAGTTTGGTAGGAATTTCAGACATCACATCCAGGCTTGCCTATTTAATGGTAAAAGAAACTGGAAGAAGCTTTTAGCTTGGAATAGAAAAAATGGGCAAGGAAGCTTTTTTATGAGCTTCAGGATTAAGGATGGAGTCATCTTGGCTGAAAGAATAGATGGATAAATTCAGTGAATTGCTTTTGGGTTAGTGTTTAGTTATGTACCTGTGTACAAGTGCTTTCCCTGGAGATGTGTGCAGGACTCCTGCAGCAGCTGACAGGAGCAGTGCTGTGCCAGGGCTCCTGGTACCTCTTCCCGTTGTGGAGCATTGTAATAGGAAATGAATGGATGTGAAGAACAGTTTCAGAGTGTGTTTCTAAACCTTGCATGCACAGTGACCCTTTGGAAGTGCTGTTAGTGAGTCAGGAGTGGGCAGTAGTGGCCATGGCTTCCTTGGGCTGCTGCTGCTGTGCCAGGTGAGGTCAGACATCCAGGCCAGCAGGCTGGAGCTCTGTGCTCCCTGTGGCTGGGAAAGAAGAGAGGCAGGACTGGCTCTAGAGCCCAGGCATCCTGTGAGGGCCTTCAGGAGCAGAGCACCTGAGAACAGAACTGAGCTGGGGTTTCTCTGCTGTCTGGCCAGGTTCCCATCCAGCTCACCCACCCCTGGAGTGCTGGTTTGGGCATGTCACTGGGACTTAGGCAGAACTGCCTGTGACTCAGAAGGTGATGAGCTGAAGCAGCTGATCTGTCTGGCAGCATCCAGCAGGGATAAAGCCAGGGAAATTAGTATGGCAACAAAAACATCATGTGTTTGTGCTTACATACCTGGTATTTGTCTGCACCAGTGCCAGCTCTGTCTTGGAAGTGCAGAACCTTGAGGTAGGGTGGGGTTATTGGAGCTGCTGGTGACTGTGCCTTGCAGGGTCTGGAAGTGTTTTTGGCCTTTGCAGGACACCTGTGGGCAGAGGAAGGGCTTGGCTTCGCCTGGCTCTGATGCAGAAGAAACTGTCAGAGTACATGAAAGCCCTGATTAACAGAAAGGATCTTCTCAGGTGAGTGCTGGGCTCGTTCTCAGTTAGGTTCCCTTCTGCTATCTTTGAGATTTTAATCATCTTTCCCATGTTACCCTTCTTGCTCTGCATCCCACAGTGAATTTTATGAGCCCAACGCACTGATGATGGAGGAGGAAGGTGCCATCATTGCTGGCCTCCTCGTGGGCCTGAATGTCATTGATGCCAACTTCTGCATGAAGGGAGAGGACCTGGACTCCCAGGTACTGGGTGCTCAGTTAATGGGTTTGTTCTGCTCGTTTGAACTGGAAAATTCATTAATTTTGCATGGCTTACTGATGTAATGAAGCCTTGCTCAAGTACAGCAGGTGCTGATGTTCTAACTCCAAACTTCCACACCTGGCAGCAGTGGGTTGGTCTTAGAAACCAAGTGTTAAATGCAGGATGCAATTTTTTCTTCTCCAGGTGGGAGTTATCGATTTCTCCATGTATTTGAAAGATGGGAACAGCACGAAGGGCAGCGAAGGGTAGGTGCTACACAGTTGTCTTGCTGCTCCCCTCTTGGGAATGTGTTTTCAGGTGTTCCAAGGCTGCCCTATTTCTTTTTTCCAGAGATGGTCAGATAACTGCTATTTTGGACCAGAAGAACTATGTAGAAGAACTCAATAGACATCTAAGGTGAAACATGTTCTCCTGGCTCTTTATTAGCTTGTAGAGCAAAAGACAAAGCAGGATTTTAAAAAGTGAAGGAATTACTGTAGGGTTTTTTCTCTCCAACAGTGCTACAGTAAACAACCTGCAGGCCAAGGTGGATGCCTTGGAGAAATCCAACACAAAGCTGACTGAGGAGGTAAGTGTCATGGAAAACCACGGGATGCTTTGGCCTTTGGCAGTTAGGGATTGACCAGGGAGGGAGGGGTTCCTTTCAGATGTCTGGTGTACAGAATGAGGGGTGTTCAGTCATGGAATGGAATAGCTGCCAAGGAATTTCACTGGCTGTCACAAGCTGGAATATCGACTGCATGTTTATGTAAATTTGCAAGAAGTAAAGGAAAAAATGTCATTTTAAGTGAGATGTCCATCCTGAACAGGAGAAGCAGCAGGTACATGAGGCATAGGTGCAGTCTGTGTTTTACCAGGGGTCTGCAGCTCATTACCAGTGGCATAAATGTCATAAAATGCTGTGGGGTCAGTTCCCTGGCAGATGGGGGGCAGGACATCTTACCTGATGGAACGAGCAGCTTTTGGTGGATCACCTGCACAGTGGAGTGGTACCAGGAGATGAATTGGAGGTGGCTGCAGTGTTGGGGGGGTTTGGTGATGAAGGTGCTGAGGGTGATGAGCTGAGTCACACGTCACAGCCCTGTGTGTGTCAGGCCTGGGCTCTGCCAAGGACTGCACTTGCAGCCAGGAGTTGTGTTTGGGTTTGGCACAGGAGAGCAGGGCTGATCCCTTGGAATGTCTCTGAGCTGCTCCTGTGCCTGAGCCTCACGTGAGTTGGGAGTTGCAAAGGCAGAAGGAGTTTCTGAAGTTGCTCTTACCTTTGACCACACACTTACCATCAATCTGTTGGTGTGCAGTGCAGCCAGCCCTGGGAATTCCTCTGAGCCAGGTGTCCATTCCCTAAGGGTGCTGTGTGCTGCTTGTCCTCTGTTTCCAGCCAGATCTTCCTCATCTGGTGGGGTCAAGGGAGAAGAAACCAGCCAAGTATGTTTTTGGTGCATTAGTGCTGTGTTTTGTCCCCAGCTCGCAGTTGCCAACAACAGGATCATTACACTGCAGGAAGAGATGGAGCGGGTTAAGGAGGAGAGCTCCTACATCCTGGAGTCCAGTCGGAAGGTTGGTGTGTGTGTGTGGGGGGGGATGATTGCTGAGCCTCAGTGCCTGGTTTGGAACAGAATTTATTTCCTTGTGTCTCACACCAGCCCCACAGTGGATTGGAGGAGCAGCAGGTGGGCCCTGTGCAGAGGGAACAGATGGGCCCTGGCCACAGGGAATCCTGCCTGGCCGTAGGGATGGAGCAGGGAGCGTGCACAGAGCTGGGAGCTCCCACAGCTTACAGCTCACTGGGCAAGGTGTCAGGGACAGGAGGGAGGGGGCAGGAAAACCAGGAAATGGGAGTTGTGCTGCTTGGTCCTGAATTGTTGCAGAGTTCCAAGTGTTGGGGAAAAGCCAATAACGAGGCCAAGTGAGGACTGGCAGTACACACTGCCAAGTGACCTGTGTCTGTTCCCTCAGGCCACCAAGGACAGAACTGCTGACGGGCAGGCACTGACTGAGGCACGCAAGCAGCTCAAGGAGGAGACTCAGCTGCGCCTGGTGAGCACTGGGGGGGCTGGGGCTCGCCCCACAGGGCTGCCAAAGGTCACTGCCGTGCTGAGCTCTTGTTGGGTACCTACCTGGGGAGGAAAATGCCTGACCCAAAGGTACAGAGGAAATAAAACCCTTCCTTAGAGCCCTCCATGCCAAAGAATTCCCTGACTGCTAGCCATGCTGCACACCTGGCTGTGATACTGGACTGAAAACTGGGGAGTTACTCTCCTTCAGGCACATGTGACTGAAGTTGTGGCAGTGCAGAAGGGAAGGGTGGTTACCCCCAGTCAGCTCCTGGAGGTGCTGAGGGCTCCTTGTGTTCCAGGACGTGGAGAAGGAGCTGGAGGCGCAGATCGGGATGCGGCAGGAGATGGAGCTGGCCATGAAGATGCTGGAGAAGGATGTCTGTGAGAAGCAGGACGCGCTGGTGGCACTCAGACAGCAGCTGGACGATCTCAGGGCCCTCAAGCATGAGCTGTCTTTCAAGCTGCAGGTAGGGAGCTAAGGAAGTGCAGGGAATTGCAGATGGAGGTGAGAGCTGCTGTGCATTTATTCCTCCTGCCTGTTGGAAAGGTGCTGGGTGTGGAAGGGTCACAGGCTGTGCAGCACACTCCTGTCCTGCTGTGAGAGCACTGGGATGTGGTGGAGGGTAAAGGCAAGTGCAATTCATTCTGAACAAAAATCCCTTGTGGTCCAGAAACCTGTGTGTGAGACAGGGGAAGGCATCCTGTGTGGTTTTGTGGTGTGAAAAGAGCCTTTGGAACCTGTGTTCCAGCACAGTCCAGTGTGGAGGGCTCCTGGTGTAACTGTGTGGTGACACAAGCAGACTCTCCCAACAGCAGCACAACGCTCAGAATAGATCCTAAAACCCACTTGACAACACCAAAGAGTTGCTTTTCTCTCCTTGAGCCAGTGGCTTTGTTCAAAGCAGCTCAGTTACATTAAGATGCTGAATTTTAGCAGGCACTGCATGATGCATTTTCCATATCCAGCATGATTGATGGATGGTGACATTGCCCTGTTGTGGGGTCCAGATGGAGCCTGCAGCTCTGTGGCGAGACACTGGTCCTTGCAGTACTGACCTGGCATTTGCTTCTGCCCTGTTGTTTCATGTGCCAAATGATTTATGGGGGCTTATTTGGGATTTACTGCTCCTCACACAACCCCCACTGCTCCTCTTCCCAGAGTTCAGACATGGGAGTGAAACAGAAGAGTGAATTAAACAGCCGCTTGGAAGAAAAAACAAATCAGATGGCTGCCACCATCAAACAGCTGGAACAAAGGTAAGACAGGAAAGGGAACCATGATCCACTGGTTTGTCCTTTAGTGTAGTGTCCCATGGATCCAGAATGGGCCAGGGGAGAGCCCCAGTGCTCTGCTGGACAGAGCTGCCTGAGGGGAGCAGTGGGAGCAGCACCTCTGGGACTTGGCTGAGGAGGAGAGCATTGCACTCCACTGGGTGTCTCATTTTAGGGTTTCTCTTGGGAAGGGCTCTTGGTAAACAGGGCAGTTTTCTTTGCAACAGGTTTGTGTTTGAAATGTTTCACGGTACCTACTCAGCTAATTCATATGTTCTTTCTCTCTTGCTGTTCTTATTTTTTTCGTTTTCTCATCATCCCCCTTCTGACTTACTTATACAGTGAAAAGGATTTGGTGAAACAGGCAAAAACCTTAAATAGTGCAGCAAACAAACTGATCCAAAAGCATCATTAGACATTTTTATGTCTGGCCACCTCACAGCTCTGACATCAGAACTCATTTATGAGGGGAGAACTTGAGAATTGCTAAAAGCAACCGTTAAAATGTTAATTGTCACCTAAAGTTGATTTGGGATTTTCCGAGTTTTTAAAATGAGTGGTTTTTTCTGCCGAGATGTAGTCGGGTCTAACCATCCCCAGCCCTGCCATGTAAACCATGTTCAAGTACCAGCGAGCTGGCCCCGAGCGCCCGGGAGAGCCTCAGGAGCGGGGAGGCGGCCGTGCCCAGCAGCACGGCCCTCGGCACGCTGGCTCAGCCGGACCGCGGCCAGCTCGGGACACCCAGCTCCTTTCTGTATTGCCCTTTTGTGACGTAGACGAGAAATGCATCCCTGGAAGTTGTTGACAGTAGTTGTGTGCGTAGCCCAAGCCGTTCCCCGTTCTCTCCTGTTCTGTGGGTCCAGCCCCGAGCCCGAGCCGGCGCCGGGAAGACCGGCCCTCCCGTAACCAGCCTGCCTGGATTCTGCCTTAGGGACTTGGGGGGAGGGTGGGGACTTATCCTTATTCCTTTCAACTTCATGTGTCCAGAATTAGTAGCTGTAGGTGTCTTAGAGTAACGCGGTAGAGTGGTAAGTTCAGTGGAAACCTCCTTCTCTGCATTGCTTCTACCTCCGCCAGGAATCCCTCCAGACGTGCCCTGTGGTCCTTCCTGACCCCAGGAGGTGGAGGAGAGGTGTTTGGGGAGGTCTCTCCCCTTCCCACAAAGGGAAGTTACCAGTTTTGTAAAAAATAATCTGATCTTTGTTTAAAGGAAACAAAAACATATTAAAAACAGGAGAAGGAAGCCGGTGTGCAGCAGTGGGGAGTGGAGATGGAAATTTGGTCCTTGCCCTTTTCTTGTCCGAGTAGTTGGTGGCTGAAAGAGTTGCCTTTTATACACTTTGCATTTTCTTCTGAGTTTGCCTTGCTCAAAACAAATGGAATTTGCTAATGGAACAAGAGCTAAAGCTTAGAAATGCCTCTCAATAGAAAAATAATTGCCAGTTTAACACTCTGGTGCAAAATCTGAAGTAACTGTAGCTTGAACTATTATAAACTAACATTCTTTGATCACTGAAGCCCCTGTGCTGGCCTCTCACAGGCTTTAGGTTTATAAACGCTCCTCGAGATACCTTTTACTTTTGGAGGGTTGGATTTGGGGAGTTTGTGTGTTGAATTAGGGGTTTTTTGCTCTGGTGAGATGCTTGTCATAATTCTTTGGTGCCGGTTCTCCCTTTGACCTGTGGGACAGTGCTCCTTGGGGCAGCGGGTGGCAAATGTGACAAAGGCAGGAGGGAACACCTGGGTGTGTTCAAAAACCCACGGGGCTCAGCCTGGTCCCTGCAGGTGTGAGCCTGGGCCACTGTGGGGTTGTTCCCCAGGCTCCCAGCACAGCCCTGCTGGGATCCTCCCTGCCATGGCCCAGCCGCATGCTTGAGCCTATAGACTCACCCCTCAGTAACCTGCTACGAGAAACTCCAACTCCCTGGAGAAAAAACAGTCCTGAGGGAAAGGTGGAAGCTTTGATGGAGGTGTGTGAGCAGCTGGTTAGGGCAGGAACTCCCTGCCCTTAGCACAGTTCTGCTGTAGGAGCAGGGACTGGGATGGTGCTGAAATCAGACAGATTGAAGGGTCTGGCTGCTTCTGATGTCAGGCCCCAGGTGGTGGAATGTGGTGCTGTGCTGGGGCTTGAGCCAAGGTTTCCATCCATGGGAGAGACCAGGAATATGCACTAATTCTCAATAGAGTAGCTACAACCTATGTTGCAAGTTCCAGTTACCTGTGCAGAGCTGAAATGTAACGTACATTAAACCCCAATTGGACTTAAAATTCTGTGTACTTGAGGTTTGCTTCGAATCTGGATAAAAGTGATGTTTTCTGTTTCTCATATAATGGCTGTAAACTGTAGTGATAGAATAAAAACTATTGAAAATGAGAGCTTCTGCCTGGTTCACCTACATTTTGCTTTGCTTTGAACTATTTTCCTCCTTTCCATTGTTTTTACCATTCTCTTTTTTTGGCTTTACCTTTTCACTGGGTTTTTTATTTGTTGGTTAAACTCGGTCTTCCTCCCCACCATGGCTTTTGTTTTTTATCACAAGTTCATGTGGCTCAAATCCAGATTGCGACAGGCAGAGAAGGAGCGGCAGCTGGCCCAGCAGGACAACCGGCTCTTCAAGCAGGAGTTTGGGGACAAAATCAACAGCCTCCAGCTGCAAGTGGAAGAGCTCTCCAGGCAGCGGTGAAGAGACCCTTTCCCACCCTCTTTCCTGGGCTCTTGCTGTGTCTGGGGGATGGCAGAGGGAGCAGGGATGCAGAGGGAGCCAGGCAGGTCCTGTGCTGAGGTGGAACTCCAGTTGGGAACAGCATGGCTTGGACACTGGCTGCCCAGAATAGCTGTGGATGCCCTGCTCCTGGAAGGGTTCAAGGCCAGGTTGGACAGGGCTTGGAGCTGTCTGATCCAGTGGAAGGTGTCCTTGCACATGGCACAGGGTACAAGACAGTCTGTAAGGTCCTTTCCAACTCAAACCTTCTGTGCTTCTGTGATAATTGCGAATCCAAAGCTCACATTAATGATTTGCTGCTCCCGGGCAGAGATTGAGCAGCCAAGTCTCTGTCTGGAGCAAACACTGAAGGGGCTGGAGCAAGGCCAGTGATTTTGGTTGTCTTACATGACACACAGTACTGTGATGTGGATTTTTTCCCCATTGAAACTGCTCTTAGTTTTGCTGGAAGCCAAACAGAGGCCTTGTCAGAAGCAATCACATTTTCCCCTGTAGCCTCATCACTTGAGCAGTGTCAGGGACACAGACAAATCTCATTCCTTAAAATAGAAGAGTGTCTCCTGGAGCCTTGATGCATCTGTGGCTTGTTGCAAGGTCACTGGGATGAATTCTGTGGGAGCATTGCTGGATGCAAGGAGGATTTTGTCTCTTCTTCCCCTCCTGGCCCAGCTTTTTGTTTCCTTTTTCAAAAAGCTGCTCTGACAACCAGAAAATCCCTTTGGTCAGCAATTGGTGTGAGGTCCTGGGTGTGCATGGGTGAGCTTAGGAGGACAAATGGGTCTGGTTTTGCATCAGTTGGATGGTAAACTGTGCCAGAATTAGACTTGTAGGTTTCTCATCCTGACACATTATGGCTAAACACACTGCGAGACAACTTTGGGTTCCAAGAGGCAATTTTAGCTGTTGAGTTAGGGGTGTGAAGAAAGGGTCAAACAGTTCATCATTTTGTAATGCCAAGTGTCCCCAAACCATCCTTTATTCACAATTCCACCTGGCATTCCAGGAGCCACCTAGAGCTGGAGCTAAGGCGGGAAAGAGACAGATGGTCTCACAGTCACCAGCGCAGCCAAGAAAGCAAAAAAGGCCCCAAGAATTGGCTCAGACAGGTAATGTCACTTGGGTTTTGGCTCGGGTTTGAGGTACAGCTTCCCTTGGATTGATTGCTTTTACTGAGCTTTCTTGGGCAGTAAATGGTTGCTGTTCATGTGCCACAACCAGAGGAGCTTTGGGATGGTTTTTGTACACTCTGAACAGGCAGCTTGAATTGTAACAAGAACTGTGCAGTAACAGAGATGGCTTCTGCCCTTCTTTGTTTCTCCCTGGTCTGCCTGAAAGGTGCAGTTTTGTCTTTTTTGACCAGTATTGCACAATTTCAGTGAAGTGCGTTAGGCCTCATGGCTCAGCTGGGGAGAAGGGGAGGATTCTTTCCTTTGCTGGCTGGGAAACTTTGCCTCTGGTCAGGTTTTACAAACCCTCTCCAGCCCATCCTTGTTCTCAGCCTCTGCTCTGCAAAGAACAACTGGTGGGACCCCTGCCCACCTCCGAGAGGCAGAGGGAAAGCACTGGGAGCTGCTCCCAGGGCAGCCTGGGACACAGATACCCCTCTGTGCCAAGGAGGGGCAGAGCAGCATCCCAGAACAGCAGTGCTCCCCTGGCAGTGTGGCAGGAGTCAGCTGCAGTGTTCCTCTGGTGCAGCTGATGGGTGAGTGTTTCCTTTTGGCAGGATGGGAAGCTCAGAACGCAGGAAGAGAACGCTAAAGTGAAGGAGCCGCTGAGAGAGAACAGTGTCCTGCCACACAGGTAGGGAAAACAAATCTGTTCTGCCTCTCCTTTCCCAAGTCCTGCTTTTCCTTCTCTGATTTCTGCACCAACAGGGAGCTTGGAATAGTCCAGCTTCCCTTTTTAAGAAAGATTTCCAACCTCATGCTGAGTTTTCTGCTGCTTTTCCTTAGCTGTCAAAGGGAAGGAGGAGGTTCTGTTGTTTGCTTCCAAATGGGAAAAGCTCTGTGTCTCTCCCATTTACCTTTGAATTTTTTTCTATCTAAACCTGCTGTTTACTACTTTTTCTGACTAAAGAGTCCTTGGTAAGCCAAATGCAAGACCTTTGGAACTCATGTCCAAAGTACCTTTGGCGAGGGAAAGGAGAAGGGTGTTCGGACCTCCTAAAGAGCAGCTGTTGGGAAAAGAAAATTTCAAGTGAGATCTTAAGATGGCTCTGTAAAATTGTGGTTCAGGTCACTTGTTTCCAAGCTGAATTATTACAGAGGATGGTTGTTGTTGCAGGATTTTAGTATTTGGTTTTAGGAGTTAAAAGGTGTTTTCCAAGCCCCTGGGCACAGCTCAGTGCTGAGGCTTTGGCTCAGGGATGGAACAGCCCACTGGAAGTGCTCTGACTGTCAGGGCTCTGCTGCAGTGTCTCGAGTGCCAATGGAGAGGCATTCTCCATTGAGTTAATCAGGAAAATATCCTCCTAAAAATAGCATAAAGCACTTCAAATCTGCTTTGCCAGACAGTAAAACCCTCCCAGGCCTGAGATGTTTTTTAGCCCCGTTTCACCTGGAGTGTTTAAGGCAGTGAGGGTCAGGTTGATGGTTTACAGACCTTGTGGTGCTTTATTGCTGCATTTCACAGCAGGGGTAGGGATCAGCAGTTTGAAACTGTTTTGCTGTAGCACCTCAGCAGTCTTTTCTGTGTTCATGCTCCCTCTCTTCTGCTCTCCTGAAGGTATTTTGCCATTTTTTCTTCTCTTCCCATTGAACCAGGAGTGCTACTGAAAAATCTGGGGAGGGTTTTAAAAGCAGGATGAGGGAGTTCCCTGGTGGCACAGATGTTTTAGTTAAAGGTTCTGGTGATGGAAGGCCTGCTCCAAGTGACACTGTTGTTCCCTTGTAGGTCACCCAGCAGCACACAGGAAGAGCAGGTGGGTGATTCTCTTTCTTGGTTGTTTTGCTCTTTTCCTGTCAATCAGCTGGACCAAAGTCTGCTCCTTCTCGTGCACTTGGCAAAGCACAGCCCAGACCCCCAGAGTGCCACTGGGATGCCTTGTGCTGTCTTGTGCACTGGCAATTTGCTGCTGTCAGCTTGTTCCCAGTGAAAACCCTGTTTAGTTCCCCCCTGTTGCTGCTGAGCTCTGCCACAGGAGCCATGTAAAGCACAATGTCTTGGTGTTGGCTTTAGGAGCAGCTGCCGGGGCCCGGGCACGCCGAGCTGTGCCAGCTCTGCCAGGGGGAGGCCAGCAGGAGCCAGAGAAAGGTGAGTCCTGGCCTTGAATGGCCATCATCTCCCACACACTCTGCCTGTGAGCTCCCTCTGCTTTCTGCTGTGCAGTCTCACATTCCTGCTGGTGACTTGGGCCAACAAGTGAGCCCTTGCAGGCCTCTCTGCCCTTAACAGAGCTTGGTTAAATGCTGATGGGGTGATGATCCCCTGCTCAGTGGTTTGGTTCTCCTCTCCCTCAGCAGCTTCTTCCCTTCCTTAGCTCAGTGTTTGTTTTTCCCCGAGTTGATGTGCCAAGACCTGAACCTCTCCTTGCCTTCTGTCCTTTTCCTGCCTTCCAGAACATCTGCAAGAACTGTGGGGGCACCTTCTGTGAAGCCTGCTCGGCACACGAGCTGCCCCTCCCGTCCAGCATCAACCCCGAGCGCGTCTGCAACCCCTGCCACCAGCGGCTCATCCAGCAGTATTCCAGCAGCCCCTTGTAGGGGAGGGGTGGCACAGGGGTGACAACAGCAGCTGGAGCTGAAGGTGTTTCTGGAGCTGTTCAGGGGGAATGCAAAGACACTTGTCCGTGTGCTCTGGAGGTCAGATGGGAAGCAGCTTCTTGGTGTTTAGAATCTCCTCTTACTAAAACAGCAGCCTGAGCCCTTCCCTGTACCCAGATCAGCCTGTGCTGTGGAGAACTGCATGGGAATGTCACATGGAGCAGCCCCAAGGTGTGCCTGAGCAGTCTCGGCACTCTGGGAGCCCCTGCCCAAACCGGAGCTGTTGCTGCATGTGGAAGTCAGGAGCGTTCTCACCCTCACGGGTGTGGTGTGGGTGTGTGTGCTGCTGAGCAAAGGCTCCCCACGACCCAACAGGAGTGTTGGTGTTCCTCACATGTGGCTGCACTTGAAATCCCATCTCCCCTTCTCCGTTTGCCCTGGACAGGCTGGCTCATCCTGGGAGCCCCGAGGTGATGGTGTGAGCTCATCCTCGCTGCATTTCCTTGGCTCAGGGCTCTCACAGGGGCTCAGCCTGCACAGGGACACCCCAAACCAAGCTGTGAATGTTCTGTTCCCCCTCTGTGCTTCGGGGGCTGGGCCCAATCCCCATCAGAGGGATCCACTGCTCCACCTTGTGCACATGGAAACGTTGTTACAGTGAACCTGGCATTTCACTTTTTGTTGGATCAAAGCTAAATGGGAACACTTCTCACCTGTTATAAATTTTAATTGCACATTCAGTTCAGAGAGGTTTCATGGTTCATGCCACATCATTCTTTGTTACTGTCCCCTCAAGGAATTTTGTTAGTCCAGAAAGGGGTGGTGGCTTACTCTGTCACAGGAATGTTTACTCCTTTTCTCCCGGCACCTCCTGCAGTCTCTGAGACCACAGAATGTCCTGTAGTTAATAGAAAAGGGATGCACTGGTGTGACAAGTGCACTGGTTTGTACTGATGTTGTCAGGGGATAGTGGTCAATTCCTTGGAGGGGATTTTCTAGTTATTAGATTGGCTGGAACCACATGAAACAGCCTCTTGGAGCTGAGCTACAGCCATGGTTGGTACTGCTTTGTACCAGCAATCATCTCTCCTAGATCCTTTTGGGACTCAGCATGTTCAGCCACCCAACTTGTACGCTTCCCTGCTCTTTTAGCCCCCAGGCAGCCTCCTGACCCATTTCCTTGCTGGTATCCCCAAAAATATGGCGAAATACCAAAAGCCTGGGATTCAGGTGAATTGCTGAGTTCTCTGAAGGGGTGGGACACTGGAGGTGGTTGGAGAAAACCCTGAATTCAGGGTCAGTGGTTTTGGGTACGTACTGCCCATATCCAACAGCGTGAACTCTTACACTCAGCCCCCCCGTGACTCATTCCCTGAGGAGAAAACAAGAGCCAAGCAATGCAGAGGGAGCATTAAACTGGAAATGGAGGATTAAACTCCATGGAGCAGGGAGCCCCTGCAGAGCACAGCCCTGGTGGCTGCCATGGACTGGCCTTGGGGAAGGTGGGAGTGGGACTGTGCTGGCTGCCAGCTACCTCTGAGCTCAGGTACTCTGTGATGCCAGGGTGGGCTCACACCCCGACCCTGGCAATGGGGGGACAGCTTTTCTGATGTTAATTTTGTTCTACACAATAAACAAACTTGATCATCCATATCCTGCCTCCTGAGTGCTCTTTCCATCCCATTCCTCTGGGGCTGGAGGTAGGAAAGGGTCCAGAGCAACAGCATGCACCTGTGTGAGGCCTGAGATCACTCAGCTGTTAATTGGCAATCCTGGTGTTTTATTAATGTAACCTGATGGACCTGGAGCCCAGGACTGCTCCACCCTGCAGCCCTGGCCACTCCCACTGCAGCTGCTGCTGGAGCAGCTCCTCACAGCCCCTCACGTTCATTACAGGCTCTTACACAAGGCTGAACTCAGCTTCTCCTGCTTGCTGCACGGTGACACTGAGACCTCATCTTCATGCTCATGGCCACGGAGTGTGTTTGCTTGGCCTAAAAACAAGCAAGAGGAAAAATAAAAATCACTCACTCCCTCACTGTGGCTTACTGTTTTCCTTTTCTTCTCCAATGCCCACTGCCTCTTATTCCCAGTTAATGCTCTATTAGAAACAAGTAGTACAGTTTGCCAATAGTAAAATACCACAGACTCCAGGCAGGGCTGCAGCACAGGCACAAGGAACCCTGGGATGCAGGTAAGAAGTCAGAGTTTGCATTCTGAACCTGCCCCAAGCATTTTTCCCTGGCCTGGATTAACAGTCCAGGATGGGTGGGCTGCCCTCCCTGCTGCAGGGCCCAGGGTTTGGGGAGCATTTTCTGAGGGGAATTCATGGAGCAAGCTGTCCACCATCTTTCATGGTCACATCAAATCCACCCCCTCCAAAAGACCAGTTTCTATGAAGTCACACCCATGGGAAATGCTTAGCCATGCTTCCTCTCCTTGCCAGGGAATATAACCCCATCAGAGCTTTCCTGCAGCAGGACTGGCAGCTGTGGAATGTGGAGGTGCAGGCTCTGGGATCCAGGCTGGACACCTGGTGCCAGGCTGGGGGGTGGTTCCCTTCTCCCCTCTGTGTTTTACCCTCTGGGCTGGTTGGAATACTGCAGATTGGAGTGTTGCTACAAAGAGAGCAGGAAGGACAGAGGGCTGTGCTTACCAAACCTGCGCCTGTGCTGCTGGCACTAGCAGTTCTCCTTGCCCTTGGGATGTTCATTCAGGAACAGTTCAATGGCACAGCTCTCTGGAGATGGAACAGAGGTGGGCTGAGGTCAGAGACTTGCATGTGTTACATTGTTTTGGATTTTTTTTTCTGTCTGTACCAAACCAGGGTTGTATGATGCCCTCCCTTTTCCTCACTTACCCATCTGTGCCCCCTCCCTGGCCATGGCTGCGACTGCATCCTCGTGGCTCTCAAAGTGCACCTCTGCCTCTCCTGTGGCATCTCCATGGGAGTCATATTCCACCAAGATCCTTGTGGGCCGCAGTGGAGCAAAAAACTGAAAAGCAGCAAAGAGTTTAGTGAGAAACAACAGTAAAGCCCCCTATTCCCCAGAAACTCACTGCTTCTACTGCCAAAATTTGCTGACCCATGGGGGGTCTGAGCTCCTGAGCAGCAAAAGGCTCCCTGATCCATCTGAGTGAAGCTGAGGCACTCCCCAGGCACCTGTGCCAGCCCCTGTGAGCTCCTGGCACAGGAACTCCTGCCAGGAATAAAAATCCTCACACAGCACCCATGCTCTGTACACATCAGTGCAGCTCCATGTACACTGCTGATGCTGCTGTGCAGTCAGCTACTCTGAAATCTGGCTTTAGATTCTCAGTGGCTCCTCAAGCCTAGTGATGGATATTAACACATCCCAGCAAGCCTTAATTCCTTTTTATTCATGGACAGGAGCAGATCCCTGTTGTGCCTGAGGCCACAGCTGTCCAAAGCCACAAGGCACTGCGAACTAACAGACACTAATTAATTAAAACCTGCAACTCCTGCAGCTCTAACAATTAACTGAGGGCTTGCACAGGTAATGACAGAAGCACACTTCACCCACAGCCTGCTACTCACATTTATGATGTCCTGGGCACTAGCTTGGGAAGGAAATCCTCTCATGTGGACAAAGTGCCGTGGTGGTGACGAGGCGTTCTCAGACTCTAGAACGTTCCTGGGGCTTTCTGTTCCTTCCCTGTACAATCCTGTGGAATGGAGGGAAAAACCATCACTAGTGCTTGCAGTGCCCCTTCCTCACGTGAAAGCTGTGGGGTGACACGAAGGGGCCTCGAGGAACACTCACAACAGGGAGGGACTCACTGATTTCTCCTCCGGCATAGGAGCCTCCAGTGTCTCTCCAGCCCCTGTCTTCAGGGATGGATTCATACTCTCTTCTCTCCCTGGAATAGGCCATCACCTGCCTGCTGTAGGGCATGTGCCTCTGCATCTGGTGCTTCCTGCTCACATACACTTCTATGTACCTGGAGCCAAAGGGAAAGAGCACGTGGAAATGGAGGTGTGTGAGCCAGGTGGGTGAGGAAGGTCAGGAAGCTCCAAGTCACACAGGTGTTCACACACGTTCTCCTACCCCTGAACTCCAGGGAAGCACTCACCTATTTCCCATATATTCCTTGTGCCGTAGCAGGGCCTTAGCAGCCATTTCAGGAGTCTCAAACTGCACAAAAGCTTCTCCTGTTCTTCTGTCTCCCCGGTAAATGAAGGCTATGTCTGTTATTTTCAAACCTAGAGATGGCAGGGGACAGAAACTTGTGCTATAGCTCAGAAAGCTTTTTTTTCCCCCCTGTTTTTTGATGAGCTAATTGGGCATGTAAATAGTTCTGAAAAAACTGCTCATGCTTGCCTGGAGTACCTAACTCCAATTTTTTGCTTTAAGACAGTTTTCACAGAAGACTTAATTAAAAGAAGGAATCAGTTTGAGGCTTCCAGTAGGTGAATCTGGGTTCTGGACAAGCTGATGCAGAGCACAAATGTTCTTGAAATTTTCTCTTATTATGGTAGGGTTTTTCCTGTATTTTTTAAAACTCAAGTCAGATTCAGTGAATACACTTTCTGTGCTGCAGAATGTCATCCTGGGGAGCTGGGATGTGCTCCAGCACTGGGCATGGGACAAGGATTCAAGTGGAACCCCTAGCCCCAAATCAGAGTGCTCAAAGTACTGACCCTGGATTGGATCTGCACAAGGTCAGAGGGGCAGGGAAACTGTGCAGGGTGCTCAGAAAGCCTGTGTGGCTTCTGGGGAGCAGCAACTCCTTGTGGTGTTCAAGGTGTGTGAGGCTGTGTGTGCTCTGCCTTGTGCCCTGAGGAACAACAGCAGCAGCCCAAGGAAGAGCGTGGCCCAGGCTGAGTTACCTGAGAAGAAATCTGCGATGTCCTCCTTGGTGGAGGTGAAGGGGAGGCCTCGGAGCAGCACGACCCCGTCGTTCATGGCCTGCGACTCGTCCCGCAGGTTCCGCAGCAAGCCCTCCACATCGCTGTCGTGCACCTCAAACACTGCAAGGAAGGGGCACCGAGCCTTTCCCCACGTGCCACTGGAAGCAGCGCTCAGCACCCGCTCTCCTAAGGCAGCTTTCCCCCCTGCAAAGCTCCATCCTGGTTCCTCCCCAACCCCCTGCCCTGTGGTCCTGCCCCTCTGCTCTCCCTGGCCAGCCTAGGACATTTTGGCCCCGTGGTGCCCGATCTGCTGCTCAGTTCCAGCCCTGCACCACTGAGCAGGGAGCTCTGGTTCCCTGGGGAGTTTCACTGACACGCAGCTCCTGCTGCTCCAGACCCACCTTTCACGTAGCGTGGGCCCATGTACCTCAGGTGCTTCTCCAGGGCTCTCTGCACGTCTGCTTTGGACTCCAGCTCGATCAGGGCATCCCCCCTGCGCCTCCCATCCCTGTTTAAGAGGAAGTGTATCCCGTTCTCACCGTTTCGAATTCTGCAGGCTGCAAAGCAAGGGACACACAACACAGGGACACACAGGACTGCGTCAGACACTGGGATCTGTGTCCTCACCACAGGGCTCAGGGCTCATCCCCTCAGCTCTGCAGGACGGAGGGTACAACACTTGCATTTCTAACACCAAGCTATTGTCAAACTTGGTTTAGTTTGGCAGGTCAGCAAGTCATTTAAAAACTTGCATCTGGCCCCTGGGAGGATGCAGCATCCTATGACAGTGGGGAGGATCAGCCCTACAAAGGTATGTAAAGGCTATGAATTAGGATCAGAAAACAATAGTGTAATTTAAATCAATTAGCAAAAACCTCCAGTTTCTTAAAAGGAGAGGAGTTTGGGCCAGCCATAATGGCCTGTAAGAGCATCACTGAATTGAACTGCCTTTAAGAAGGGACATTAAGAAGGGAAAGCCCTGCCCAATTAAATTTAAGATAATATAGACAGTGTCGAGCAGTTTGGATGTTGATTATTCCCTTCAGTTGTGAATAATTTTGCAGCAATAATAAGACCTCATCTTTCTCTGGCTAATGACCTCTCAATTGTCCTTCTCTTAAGTAGTCATGAACTAATGAGCATGCAATACCAACAATGCAGCACAGTTAGGGAGGAAAATGAACACCATACTATCAAAGAAGGTGAGGACATCCTCCTCGGTGCACGAGAACGGGAATCCTTGCGCCCTGACGAGGTAGACGGTGTCGCTTTCCGCCTTGGCTGGGGCGGGCTCCTGCTCCGCGAGGCGACCTTCGTGGGACGGAGCATCTGTGACCTGTCACGGACACACGCGAGAAGGCGCCGAGCAGGTGAGAAGCGGGAGGCCGCGGCTCCCCGCAGGGGTGGGAGCCCGCCATTTCCACACGGCCGTACCTGGCTGTATGCGCGGATCGGGATCGGGATCGGGGCCGGGATCGGGATGGGGGCCGGGAGCGGGGCGAGCCGGGGCAGGCGCAGCGCGGGCGGCACCGCCGGGCCCCGGCGCAGCAGCAGCGCGGACAGAGCGCGGCGGGCGGCGGCGGCCACGGCCATGCCGGGATCGCGGCTCCGCCCCGCGACCTTCCCTCCTCCCTCCCTCCTCCTTCCTTCCTTCCGTCCCGGGGGCGCCGCACGGGAAGCGCTTCCCGGGCACTGCCCCCGCGGCTCCCCGGGACTCGGCTGTCCCTGCCACAGCGCTGGGTTGGAACGGAACGGAACTTAAAGATCATCCCGTTCCACCCCCTGCCATGGGCAGCGACAGCTTCCACCACAGCAGGTTCCTCCAAGCCCCATCCATTCTGGACATGAACGCTTCCAGGGAACGGCACAGTTCTTCTGGGCAGCCTGTGCTTCCCAGTATCCCACCCAACCGTGCCTTCTGTCAGTGTGAAGCCATCCCCCCCTGTCCTGTCACTCCAGGCCCTTGTAAGTAGTCTCCATCTTTCTTGCAGGTTCCCTTCAGGCACTGGAAGGCCGCAGTTGGGTTACCCTGAAGCTTTTCTTTCTGAAAACATCCAAATTCTCCTAGCTTCTCCTCGTAGCAGAGGTGCTCCCTCCCTGTGCTAACCTTGCTCCAACAGGTGAATGTCCTTTCAGTGCTGAGGACCCCAGGGCTGGGGTCTCACCTGAGCAGAGCTGGTTTTCCAACAGAGATTGTTTTCTCCCCCTCCCACCCATCCCTGCTTGAAGGTCTCAGAGGCAGCACTGGCTGAACCTGCTGGTGAAGAATATTCCCCTTCCAGGCGGTCTGGGAAGACAGTCCTGCTGTCATTGCTGCATCCAAGAGGGATAAGGGGAGAACACCTGCCACCGCCTTCTCCTAAGTGCACACGTGGGGAAGCTATGTCCTGCTGAACCCAGAAAAAATTTTTTAGGATTTAGTAGGCATCCAAGCAGCTGTTCAGGAGGAGGATGTGCCAGGCCAGGCAGGACCCCAGCATCAGGAAGATCACGAGTTATGACAGCCAAGACATTGCTCTTTTCCAGCACCCTGTAGCTGTAGCCTGGGGTAAGTTGTAGCCAAGTAAGAGTTGTGATTTCAAGGCACTGCAGACTGTCACACCCAAAATACAATCTTGGGTTTTCCAGCACCAGTCTTTCATCTTGTTGTGCTGCCAACACACTCGTTTATCAGAAGCCTTGAACGTTTCTTATCACCATTCTGAAAATGTGAACAAGCTACTTTATGTCACCCTCTTGCTGCTGGCTGATGCTTTTGTAAACTATTCTTTGTAACAAACTTTCACATGACAGAGTGTAACCCTGAGAATAGCATGGCCCCTTGACAGCAGCACTCTCAGCCCTGCTGAGTTTTCAAGGTAAATCTCGTATTATGCACATTTTCAAAGGAATGCTGACCTTGGTGCCCAAGTGGTTCACATTCCACTCTTTGATAGCCTACTTGCCAGGTTTCTCTTCAAAACCTTCTTTAAACAAGCAAGCAAATGTAATAGGAGGGGGAAAAAAACCCCTAAGATAACTATAGGAATTCATCTTGAGCACTTATCTAGATCTAGATTGGCTTTTGTGCTTTCAGTTTAACTGAATAAGCAGATCCCTAAATCTCAGGGACCGAAGGAATGTTAGGTGCATTCTTCTGCTGTGACCCAAGCAGGGTGCAAGGAAGAGTCTTTTGGAGGGATGCACATCTTCCACCCATTTTTCCTTCGATCTGCTTGCTTCCCAAAAAACACCCACCGCTGCTTGTCCGGCAGCTTGTCAGGTTTGTGAGAGTTACCTTTAGAGGGCACTGTGCTGTTGGGCAGCTGCTGGCGCTGAAGTTTCCATGGAATCTCAGAGCTTCCTTAGTTACGTGACGGATCAGAGCCTCTGCACCTGTGGTAGAATATAAAGGTCATCCTAGGACAGGAGAATTTGCATTTATTCCCTTCGACAGAACTGCTGTTTAATGCAGTCGGCTTTAGGAGAGGGAATCTGCCTCTAAAAATAGAAGATCTCAGGACATGTCTCCATACTGCTGTGGACCAAGAATTTATCTGCCCTGGAAAATTTACCTACCTGGCAGGATGCCTTTTTCATTAATAATGTTAAACAGGTTGTTGTGAAGAATAATTGATGCTGGCTATTCTTTAGTCTGATCAGACTAAAGAGGATGATCAGAAAATCATTGGATGTGATACTAAAACAAGTGTTTATCTTATACTGGGAAACATTCCTTATCCCTCTGTGTAATCTGCTGTCAAGAAAAACTGACCTTCTGTTCCCTTGTGGTATTCCCCAAAATCATTTATCCCCTGTGTTATTTTTGAAAATAAAATGTTTTCCTTTTTTGTACTCCTGACCCTACATCCACGCTCAGTTTCGTGGTCCCGTCTTTTTATGCCGCTTTCAGCTGGAATGTTCTGTGTTTACCGAGCCGTGCTGAAAAGCTGAGGACTCCAGCCCAGGACCCAGGCAGCCCTTTGGCAGCTGGAGGGCCCTTCCAGAGGAATTCTTTAGGCTCTGCGGTGCGCCGGGTAAGCGGAGATGACGGCCCTTACGTAAGGCTGCAGCTCCCCGCCAGCCCCTGGGGTCGGCACAGAGCCCTTCATGTGACCCTCAGCCGTCCCCAGCAGCCCAAAATTAATGTGAGACATAAAGCCTGCACGTTACATAAGCGTCTCTCCCGGCCAAGCCTTTCCTGCTGCAGTCACCAGCGTTTAATTTTAACTTGCCGCTAAAAGAAAACGTTCTGTGGGTAGAAGGAAGTGTATGGGTGGGAGCAGGGAATGGAGGTTATTCGTGTCCCAACAGGAATGTGCCAGAAAGATCAGTGATGTATTTCTCTTTGATTTGCGTGGCCAGCTTAGTCTGACAGCATCTGTGACAGAGTGCCCCAAGACACAAATGCTTGGCCAAAAGGAGAATTGCAAACGTCGTGAAATGCTTTCTAATTACACCGCTGCTGCCCAGTAAAACACTGGATTTTAAAGGTGTCCTAAAAACAGTAGTGTAATTTAAATTCATTTAGAAATGCACTGACCTGGCATTTTGACTCAGTCTGTAGGACACAGAGTGGAAAATGCAGTTTCAGCATTTAAAAGTGTGAGGGAAGCAGATGACTGTCAGTGTGGCCACCTAAGGCGTTAGAGCTGAAACCCCTGACGTGCTGTATAGAAAATTAGTGTTGTGTGGGATTGTAGCCTGTTTCGATGTGCTGAATGTGCCTGATAAATGCCAAAGTCATCAGATTTTCCTCTGGCCTACCTGCAGCAGCGTGAGGGTTTTGGGATGGCCGAATCCCCTGAAGGCAGGAGGGAACCAAATCTGCCTTCTTACCCACCTAAACAGAGCCAGATTTTTGTGTGAAAATTATACCCTGCGATTGCAATTTCTGCCATAAAGAGCACTGGGATGTGACTGTATCTGCCTGCCAAGGGTTTTTTTAAAAACTGCAGCTTTTTTACCTCAGCAGTTTAGGTTTTTTTACCTCGGCTGCCCACAGTGTCACCGAGGGGTGCCCCTCCTTTGCAGGCCGCTTGCCCTCACCAGCCCAGTTAGAAACTACTAACGCTTAAAATATTAAGAAATATTACAAACCCTTTTGTCACGTTTCGTTTAAAAAGGGCTCGATGAGGAGGGCAGCAACGCTGTTAGTATAATTATCTTTTTTTTTTTTTCTGGTAGGGGTGGTGACCTATGCGCTGGTACCGGGCCCCCTTTGTCCTGAGGGCTGAGGGGAGAAGGGGGGGCAGGAGTTTCCATGGAGGTGTTCGGGGGCACACACACGGGTGTCTCTGAGGGGAAGGGCCGCGCCCCGGGCCATGAAAGGAGGGCTGAGGGGGAGCCCCAGGGCCGTGCGGCAGCCCCGGGCCGTGAGGGAGGCGGCGGCGCGGGGGCCGCTGGGGGCGATGGCGGCCGGGCGGGCCGTGTCCCCGCCCCGCGGCGCTCTCCCGCACCCGCCCGCCCTCCGCGCTGCCATTGGGAGCCGAGCCGCGCCGAGCCCAGGCAGCCGCCGCTCCCGCTCCGCCGCCGTCGCCATGAGCTTCTTGTTGTGAGTACCCGCGGGCTGTGGGGGGTCCTTTCCTCTCGCTCCGCGCCGTCCCGCCGGGCAGGGCAGGGCAGCGCAGCCCGCCGAGCGGCCGCCGCCCGCCCGCGCTGCCCGCCGCTCCCCGCCGGCCTGGCGCCCGCTCCGGCCGCTCGCCGCTCCCTCCCTTTGTGCCCCGGCCCCCCGGCGGCCCCGGGAGCGGCCGCCCCGCTCCGCTGCGCCGGCAGGGAGCGGCGGGGCCGCCGCCGCCGCGCCGTGAGGGCGTTTGGAGGGCGGGCGAGCCGGGCTTCCCCTTCCCGCACGGCTTCCCCTTCCCGCACGGCTTCCCCTCGCGGATACGAGTTTGGAAACAGACGCGGATCGCCGGCCAGGGGACCTGCCTGGCCAGGGGGTGTCACAGGGTAGGCGAGAGCACAGGTCGGGGTCGAGCACCCCCCGAGGGGTCTCCCCTGAGCTTTTAGGACATTTTCGAGCAGGTTTCTCGTTTCTGGCGGGCAGAGGTTGGTGCCGCAGCTGGCGTGGGGAAGGAAGTGAGCCCGGCACAGGTGATGGGGCAGGTGGGGCTCCCCGGCCGCAGGAAGCTGGCCCGGCTTTGCTGGGCAGCAAAAAGCTCCCTCGGCAGTCGGTGGCGATTCAGAACCCCACCGCTCGAAATTTTGCTTCGTGGGCAAGAGCCGAATGAACTTTGGTCCCTCCCCTTGGAAACAAAGACGAGGTACTTGTGACAATTAACATAAACCGGTTCAGTGACCTATTAATTAAGGCGAAGATGCGCTCTAGGGAAAGAAGGGCGATCAGGGCAGCTGGAAGAGGCGCCCTGGCAGAGCCCAGCTCCGTGAGGGAGGGCCTGGTCCCCTCCGAGCGCTCCGGGGATGTCTGACCGTGGCATTGACAACCAGCAGATGCAAACGTGGCCTGGGCTCGGAGAGGAGACTTTATCTCGGAGCTGGAGTGTTCTCCTAAGTTGTGTTCTCATGGAGACAAATAACCCTGGCGCTGGCTTCCTCCTCAGTCCCTCCCTGGTGTTTATCTGTTAACTCCGCCGTTCCCAGCCCGCTTTCCGTGGCGCTCCGTGCCCGGAGGGATTCGGAGCGGCACCTCTCAGATGGAGCTTTGTCCCTGCATGGAGGTACGCTGCTCCTAATGAGGAGCCCAGCTGTCCCCCTCCCTCCTTCCTAATTCTCAGCTGCCACGGTGGAGAAGGCGGGGGGACAGGATTTCGAGCGTCCTGGGAGTCTGGTTTGCAAATTAGAGAGCCTCCCTCTCCGTGGCATTTGGCTAACTGGGAATGGAAAAGCGTGAAAACCCTCCACCCTCTGTCACAGGCAATAATGAGATGCTTGTTTCTTTTTTCAGACCCTTCTGAAACCTAGGAAAGCAAACTTTTTCCCCCACCTCCATTGTTCCAAGTGATCCTTGTGGGTGAAATACAGAAGTGCCAAGTGGAGTTAGTGCACAGCAAAGCTGGACGTGTTGGCAAAGTGCTGTAGATGGCACCTAATTTGCTCATCTGGGTTATAAAAAAAAATTGAAAATATACCTGCTAGGCCTCGAGGTGACCAGGGAGACTTCCTGTGTTGCTGACACGGAGTTCTGGTGGTCTTTTTTGGCTAGTTGGCTTTTTCCTTAGAGGTGCAGAAAGAGTTTGGGGCTGGAGGAGGAGTGTCCTTGTGCAGCAGCAGCAGCAAGGCTCCGTGTGTGGCAGCGAACCTGTGGCACAGGTTTGTCGCCAGGGCCTGGGCTGCAGCTCGTCAGTGTGACAGCCAGCACGGTGCCAAAAGCTGCCTTCTCCCACAGGCTTCCTTCTTGTCACATAACAGGGGGATTGTGTGGGATAACACGGCCTGCGTGGGGCCCCCCTCGCGCCCTGACAATTCCGTGGCTATTCTTCCCTGTTGCTAGGGCCAGTGACATATAAAGCTGCATGGGGAGGGAAATAAAATCAAGGGGAGCCATTGTCTTCTCTGCTCGTGGGGAACACTATAAAAAGAGTGTCTTGTGAGGCGAGTCACTGAATTAATACAACTCGGTTTTGACAGCAATTGTTATTTTCAGCGCCGCGGTTTTCTCCTTCTGATCCGCTTCTTCCTTTCTGAAAAGACTTTGTGAACCTCTCCGGTGGTTTAATAGGTTATCCCGAATCTTTACAAATTATTTAAAAATGGGAATTGGACTAGAAAATATCATCAGCTCCAAAAAAACACTGCTTGGTAAGTTCTCTCTAAAAGGAAATTACAGCATAGTTGCAGGTTCTTTAGCTTAGATCTCCAAGGAAAAAAATTAAAGATAGTTCTGGTGGGCGTGCCATATGGTAACATGCTTGTGTTACCCTCTGCTGGCAAGACTTACATAAAAAGGAAGCTTGATGAAAACCATTTATTTATAAAAGGGAAAGATTCAGATTTATTACTGACGTTCTGAAATTGTCTTTCCTCTAAAAAACCCCCACAGAACCCCTATCTTTGGATTAGTGGATCCCTCCTGAAGGTTCCAGCACAGGGTTTTTCAAAAAGGAGATTGGATTTAGGTAGTTGTTGCTGCTCGGTGTTGGAAGGACGAGGAGCTGCTGGAGGTGAGCGAGGGCGAGTGGCTGCTGCTGGGGACACGTGCTGGTGAGTGAAGGCCAGGTTAACTCGTGAGCCCGGCTGGGGCAAGAGGTGCTCGTCCTTCTCTGCCTTGTTCTGCAGCCTGCTGGAGCCTGGCAGCTGCTTCTGATGCTCCACGTGTTGTTTTGTTTTTTTTTTAAAGTTAAAATCATACTTTGTGTGTAAATACATGAGCAGAAGGTGTAGTGAGGCATTACTTTTTTTTCCCCTTCCATCTCTTGCAGATTAATGCCAAAATCAGAGCTGATGGGTTTGGCAAGCAGTGTGGCCTTCCCAATTCCTCATGCTGCTCCTTGAGAACATCAGGGCTGTTTTTGTCCCTTCCTCAGCTTCCCAATGTGCTCCTTGTCCTAGGAATCCCCTTCGTAATGTGGGCAGTGTAGCTGCTGAGTGCTTTGTGAGTGCTCCTTCCATACTTCTGGAGATGTATTTATCTCCTCTGGATCAAGGACTGCCCCAGAGGACTGGTAGGCACTCCTAAACTGGAATTTGGTCATGGAAAAATCAGCGTGTAGGTATTTGCATACTGTTAAAATGGGAAATACAGCCAATATCCATGTATTTCCCCCCGTGTGTTTGTGTGCGTTTGTTTACTTTGATTTTAGGCTGAGGAAGGTGAGGCTGCTGTGGGATCAGGGCAGGGGCTCTCCACACAGGAATGTGTTAACATAAAATCACCTGCTTGACCTGTGCCATTAGCGATGTGTCCAGTTCCTGGTTGGTGTATTTTCTGTGTTTGTTTTTTTTTTTTTAAGTACCAGGATTGAGAAGTCACTCGAGTTTTCCCTTAAGTAAATTGGAGAGAGAACTGTAAAGCTATTGCCGACTTCTCAAAGAATTTATTTAAAGCCTTGGAGACAGTAATTTTGAGTTTTGAGGAAAGCAGAAGTGTTCTGTAGCGGTCGGGTTTAAGTGGAATCAGCTCTGACCATGAACTTAAAGCGAAGTAAAACGTGGGGTTTAGGGTGTCAGATAATGGAGTGCTGCTGCCTTATCAGTGAGGTGGGAGGTAGAGAGCAAGGAAGCTGCTGCCTGGCTTTTATTTCTGCAAGAATGAGTCTGCCTCGGAGTCACGGAGCTGTGCAGACCAGTTCAGGCTGTGAGATGTCTGCACTTGGAAAAACAGAACGTGTAGTGGGTGAAGTGAGTGATTGTCACTTCTTCTCAGATGGAAACATTCGTTTGGAATGGAAAAAAAATAGCGTAGGGAGAAAGGCATTGTTCAGTGTGAAAGTTGTGTTTACTACATGCTGTGATGTCCGGTCTTAATTGCTTCCTAATTGTTTGCCTTGGTGCCACGATTGTTTTCCCTTGTTTGTCCTCCTCTCTTTGTGTGTGCAGCTGTAAGTGAGCCGATGCCATTAGCTGTTTGCAGGGAGGAGTGGTGGAACAAGGATCGGTTTTGGGGGTGATGTGTGTGCTGGAGAGCGGCTGGGATCTTTGTCTTGATCAAATGCCTTTGTCACCTTTTGCTTTCCAGACAGGACTTTGGATTTAGGGCCTCCTCGTGGCAGTGGCCATGGGGTCACAGTTCCTCCTCATGCTGTCCTGAGACACACACAGTCTTGTTTATCTTGTTTGAAAAAGGATAAAATGTTAGAAGCATTTCTCTGCCAGGATGGCTGGAGGGATTGCAGACAGAATGAGGATGCTTGTTTTTCTCGGAGAAGTAAATAACTGCGTTAAATTTGGCCACTTTAAGTCTTCCCTCGTAAGCAGTAAGGCAGATCTTGCTGCCAGAGCTATCAATAAGCCTCTGACCCACAAATCAGCCTAAACCACAGGATGTGCTTTTAGCATTTGTAAACTAAGCCACTTCCTATTGGAATTGAGCTACAATGAACTTGCTGTTTGGCTTTTGTTCTTTTTTGGTTTTGTTTTTGGTTTTTTTCCTCCTTTTAAATACACAGGGAGAGCGTGGTTATAAATTCAGCTGCTATAAAATCTGTTTTCAGCTACAGCTCAGAATAACTATTGCTTGTCACAGACTGGGGAAAATTTCTCCAGCCTTTACATTTTGTGAGGCGGGATTGTGAGGATCCAGTGCTTTGCTTTGTCATCTGTGTTTACAGATCTCCCAGATGCTCTCCCAGAGCACTGCTGCTTGGGTCAATATTTGGAGGAGGGGATGTGAAAGAAGGGAACGGGAGCTGAGGATTTGCATGTATCCATGCAGCTTAAATTGGTTCCTGGAGAGTAAGTTGGAAATAGGTTCTAATTGAGCTTACATAAAAAGTGTGGTGCATCTCAAGCATCTCTGTTTGCTTCATCTCTGCTCACTTCCCATTTCAAATCCATGGCCTGAGTCAGCAGTCAGGAGGAGATGGTAATTGTGAGTGTCAGTCCCAGCCTGAGAATCCATGCAGGTAACAGTAGTTTTTGCCTTGCAAATGTCTTGTGATTCTTTTAAAAGCAGTCCGTGGAAGCAAATTCACTCACTCTTCTCGTGTCTTTTTTTCCCCCTGGAATCCAGCTGTGACCTTGTCTTCTTGTCCTGGCTTTGCTTCTGGCTTTTTTTTGGTGTGTGAGGACACTTCTACCTTGTTCACCCTCTCTTCCTTCTCCAGTTCACAGCTGATCCTTGGCAGGAATCCATTCCTTTTGGTGTTCCTACATACCTGAAGAGATGCAGCCCATGTTTCACTTGAGTTTTAGTTGAGGTTTGCTTGGTTTGTTTTTTATTTTTTTGTTGTTGTCTGTCCTTGCACTACTTCATCTTTCAGTGTGCTTGCTTGTTCTGGAGTTAATTGCTTGTGTTCCTGGAATTACTGACGTACAAAATTTTAATCCCTTCCTCACTTGAAAGAGAGCACTTTGCAGATAAGGACTCATAATGCCTGGATTTGGTGTTTTTATCACAAGTCTAACTCCTTTCTTCGTGGCAAAGAGAACAAATGAGCTTAGGTAAGCTTTGGGAAACTCCTCTGTTGCTAAAATTGAGGCAACTGAGTTTTGATATGGAAATAATTTCAACCCAAATAGTGATTGGGTGGGTTCTGTCTTTTGACCTTAATGAAATAACCTATATTTTGTTTGGATAGCTGGTACTTGAATTGTGTTTTTCCCAACTTGAGCAGAACAGTCCTGGTTATGTTAATGGGTTAATTGTTTTAGGGACTTGCTTGGTGTTCTGAGCCCAGGAATCAAATAGCATTGCTTTTACTTTAAGGCCTCAAAATACTGCTTTTTCAAATGCTGAGGTGTACCTTTTAGGAAAAACAGCATCTCCAGTGCCCTATTATTAACCTCTGTGGTTGACAGCTCTTTTTAACATTTCTTGCTGCAACGGGAGTGGAAAAAACAGAAAAGTCTGAATATTTAAATTCATAGAACAGTTTAACTGATTTTGGGCTCAACTGTCAAATGGTTAAGCATAAATAATTCCAAAAGAAATGTGCTCCTGTCTGTGTAGGAGCAGTCATTCCCTCTCAGGTGCTTCAGACCAGTGGGTTTTCCTGATCAGATACCTTGGAAGAGATAAGCAAATTTTCCTGAAGATAGTTACACATGGCACATAGAGGATTTCGTTAAATGTGGGGGTTGTGTAAGAAATACTTGGGGGTGAGATAATGCAGTGTATTTTTGGAAAGCTGTTAGATTATTCATTGCTGCCTCCTGTCCATTCCTCCTTCCTGTTGTTCTCTGTGTCATTCCTTGCCTCTAATGATGGTTAGTTCCTGGATCCAGAGCCCATTTTGCCTACTAATCCAAGTGTGAGTGTAATCTTCCGTCTCTGTTGGAGATTTTCTCCTGGGAAGTTGCCGAGTATTTGTCCTTTGCCGCGTTCCTATCCTCAGCCTGTTGTTTTGTGTGGGTGGTACAGTAAAGGGCAGCCTTTTAGAAAGTGCTAAAGTGGCTCTTTCCCCATGAAAATTTAGTCAAATTTCTCCTTTAACTGCCTATTCCCTGAGCACGTTAAGAGACTGTTCTTTTTATTGTGTTTAAAAGGACTGAAGACTGTCTTGAACTCTTCAGTTAAGTTTTTTTTTCTTCCTTTAGAAATGCCCTGATGAGATTTCTTGGGTTGTATGACTAGATTTGCTTTAGTCATTCATTAAGCATCGGTTTCCAAAAGCACTGATCAGCATTTTGGGAAGCCATCCATGTTCTGAGGCATGTTCTCCAAACACTATATTTGGTGCACAAGTAAGGATCTAATTTGATGCTAGAGCCAAGCTTTTATGACTGCAATTTATCACCCTCAGCAGGTTGTAGATGGCTTTCTGCAAAGCTCTGCTTCCTACTTGTAAATGTATTTACAGGGTGTGACTGTTAGCAGCAGCTTGGGATGCAGAGGGCATTAGTCATGGGCAGACAGATAATTCAGCTGAGCGCAGGGAAATGTGCGGGGCAGGAGGAGCACTTGGCTCTGGAAAGCGGAGAACACCTTTTGTGTGGGATGCTGGTCCCTGCTTATCACATGGAAGGGATGGAATCACTGCCCTTCATCTCCTGTATTCCTTGGGCACCCTCTTTGCCTCCTGCAGCCAGGGGATGCTTCAGGGCTCTGGCAGCACGTGAGGCAGGCTGCAGCTCTCCGGGCCACTCCAGGATATCCTCAGCTCCTTGGGGAAACATCTTGAGCTCCTTGGTGCCTGTCTGAACGGTTTAGTGAACCTTCCTTCTTTGTGAACGCTTCCAGGGTCCTTCCTTGGAATGCCATCTGGTGTGCCACTGAAAGGAGCAGCCCAGACTTGGAGCTTTACTTACTTCCTTATGTTTCTTTTGTGAATTGCTCACTTTCACATACGGGGAAGGGTAGGTTTGACAAACATGAGCGTGGTTGTGCCCACTGAATGGTCTAGTAGGTACATTCCTGGGGTAAAGAGGTTTGAAGCTTTGTGGAGGCTAAACTTGGAAACAACGCTGGGTGAATTCTGACTTGAGTTGGAGCTCATGCTGTGCCCTCCCTTTTGAGTGAGCTGGTGCTAATTGGCAGAAATAAGGGATCCCTGAGAAAAGAGGGGAGCATGGCTGAGGAAATAGTCTTGTTCATTTTACAGGGAGCTTAATGAGGGGCTGAAATGTTCAAAGCAGTGACTTCCATCTCGCAGGGAAATACAGAGCAGTTGGAAAAGGAGTGCTTCATGTTTACCTTCTTCAAAGCTCCGGCAGCCTGCTCTTTTAAAGAGGTACTACATGAATATTAGGATATTGGAATAAATAAATCTGGTTTGCATTATTCCTTACAGTTCCATGAGGGGAACCTCAGGCTGATTGAAAGGACCCAACAGAACGGCCAAGACTAGTGCTCACCTTTGTTAAAAATATAAAAATATTGTTTGTAGTAAGCTTGAAATTTTGGGGGTGAAGACAGCATTGTGTTTGTCTTGAGGTAGTGGATTCCTGGGAGTGTGCAACAAGTTTGGGATAATCTTGATTTCTCTCATGCCACAGGATTTCAAATGGATGTCAGCAAGAGGAGACCAAGTACTTGGGTCTCTGTTGCAAGCTGCTTTGCTGTTAATTGGGTGAACATGTGTTTCGAGTTTGGTGGTCTGGAATCTCCTGGAAAAGGTCTGTGGGAGACTTGGGAGCAGCAGTGCAGTGCCATCCACTCAGTGAGCCTTTGGGGAGCCTGCAGCTCTGTGCCACGGCCACGTTCCAGTTCCCGTGCTGTCCCTGCCTGCACAGGTCGGATCCCAGCTTTTCTGGGATGGATCCTGCCGTTCGTGGCTCTGGCTGCCCCTCTCTGTTAGTCCTGCAGGGAGCAGCATGCTGGGCAGGAGGGGTGAGTCACTTCCGCAGCCCCTGGCTGCCTTGGGAGCGCTTCCATTGTGTTTGGAGCGCGCTCGGGGCTCTGCTAGCATCCACGGAGGGCAGTGGGACTTGCTTTGTTTGTTTTGAGGGCTTTCCAGGAGATGAAAGTGTACTAAATGAATGCGGTGTAGATGAAACAAGGGAACTTATTTTGGTTGTAAGCATAGCAAACCGATGATGACTTCCCGGTCATGGGATGGGGCTGTGGACGCTTGCTCCTTGCACTGGGAATTGTGACTGCTTGGGAGAAGGGCCGAGCGAGTAAACAGCAGGAACACCATGGGGTGGAGTTGTAGCAGACACTGTGCTGTAGCATTACACCTCCCCCTTGTTTACAGGCCCTTTCCCAGCCTGCACACGGGCAAAGGGAAGGCAGAGGGAAGTGTAGGTGCGTGCCTTGGCTGGAGAGCTGGCTGTGGCCACCAAACATCCTTGTGGGTTTGGCACAGAGGGGGAGTGAGGGCACAGGGCACAGGCAAGGCACCACTCTCCAAACACCAGACACTTGTCCCCTGCTCAGAGCTCATCTTTCCCTTCAGGTGTGTTCTGGCGTGTCAGAGTTGTGCTGGACCAACCCCACTTTGGCTCCAAGTCACTGACCCTGAGCTGTGTGTGCAGCAGAAAAAATGCATTGTGAGGATGTGGATGTGTGCGGGTTGTGTTGGTTTTGACACTGAGGGCTGGGGAGAGCGAAAGCAAAAGTGTTCCTTAAGGCTACCTTAAATAACTTTCTCTTTGCTGGGTGTGAATTATCTGATAAATGTCTGCTCTTTTAACGTGTGGAGTCTTGTGTATAACGGGACCGTGTTTTTAAAGAGCTGTTCATGGGATTGTGCCTTTTTCATCTGCCATCCTGTAGGGAACTTCAGTCAGTGAAGACAAGGGAAGCCAGATTTCAGTCCCCACCTTGATGGGTAGAGAATGAAAGATCTGATAAAAATCTGATAGAAACACTGATTTCCCTGTCAGTACTCCAGTAGAAGGAAATACTGTAGTCCTTGAGAAGCATCTTCAGGATCAAAAACCTACAGAGTTGAAATTACTCCGTGGTGTAGCTAATAAACAATGAACCCCATCTATTCTGTTCCTGTGGAAATGACCATGTGTCTGGGGAAATTTTTCAAGTCAGTGCCACTGATTCCTCCTTAAACCAAAACAAAAGCTCTAGGCCTGGAATTGCTCTCAAACCATTGCTTTGCCCACTGGGAGAGTGGTTGTGTAAGGAGTTGGCAGCTCCGAGCTGCTTCCCAGAGCTGCTGCATGGAATGCATCCTGGAATCCTGCCCTGCTTTTGTTACCTGCAGGTTCAAGTGGCTGGGTTGAGACAGGCTTGCTGCAGTGAATGGGAGCTGGATTGGAAAAAGTTGGATTTTTGGTGCTGTAAGAACTGAGGGAAGCAGCGCTTTGCTCTCACACTGTCTTCAGAACAGAAATGTTATGACTATCCAGTTTTATAAATAGAAATGCTCGAGTTCAATCTCATCAGTGCAGATTTTGAGCATGTTCAGCTTAATTTTACCTGCTGTCCTTCTGATGCTGTGGTTATCACAGGGAAAACATGTTTTAAGGCTATTGATTTCATTGTAAAAAGTAGCTTGAGCTTTTATTTTAATTTCCATGTTGACATTTTGGCTGGTGGAAACAAACCGATCTTACTCAGATGTTTCTATTCTTAGCAGGATGTTATCATTTGAAGGCCTGTATTATTGTTTAAAGGCTGGAAATGTTTGCTTTTCTGGAATTTGGGTCTTGTCTCGGAGTGTTTCTGTTTAAAAGGAGGCACAGCAGGAGAAGGGAGGCAAAGAAGTGCAGAGCTAAAACTTGAGGGCTTCTCAGTTACTGGGAACTTTATCAGGAGGTCAGGCTGGACATTGGAGATGCTTTGAGCACAGAACATCTGCCAGCGCTGTGTTTGAGATGAGCTGTTGAGGCAGTGAGCAGAACACCTCAAATTTTCCCTTTCTTCGGGAAACATCCTCTTAGCAGGCTGAGACAGAGCAGGCTGCAGAAGGTGCATCACAAAGCCCATCCCCTGGCAGTGGCTGCGAGGAGAGAGCTTTGGAGGAAATGTGGTGTTGCTGCTTGCAGCGAGTCGTGACGTGGCTGCGTGGGCTCCTGCCGGTGGGAAGGGCTTGCCGAGCCTGCACACAGCCTCGGACACAGTTCCTCATCGAGGGCTGCTGCAGCTGGCACTGCTGGGGCTGCAGCTCCTGTAAAAATAGCAGGGCAGCATTTGGAAACGCGGGATGTGGGAGGGCAGGGAGAGAAGCGTCCCTGGAATCGCAGGAATTTCATGAAGTCGGTTCTCCTTGAAGGGCGGCACTTGTGGCACACCATCAGCTGTGGCACACGGTGGGGATGGTCCAGCGTGCTCCCCCTTTGATGGACTTTCTGTGCCCGAGGAAAACGGGATCTGAGTGGTTTCTCTGTATCCTCTCACTTCTGCATTAATGCAAAGGACAGCTCAGAGACTCTTAACAGGAAAAGGCAGGTGCTGCCTACTGACTTAAAGCATTTTAAAGCCTCAACAGAAATGGCTAATTGCATTAGGGAGCGTGGCTGAGAATAGCATGTCACACATGACCCAGACATACGTGATCATGTGTACTGTTGGCCACCAGGCAGAACTCTCTAAAGGTGCCTTTTTCACTGATTGCTCAAGGAGCTGAGGAAATAGACAGCTTGCTGAATCTGTCACATGGAACACATTGGCATAATAGGAAAAAGTAATTTATAATTGTGATTTTTTTTTTTTTTGTTAAATAGTAGCAGAGCGTCCGAACTAATAATGTAATTGGAATACTCTTTATTAATGCAATATTTTAAACCAGACTTTCCAACAAAAACCACATCCTATAAAGATTCTGGCTTAGAGAGGCTGCATTAGTCTGAGCTGTGTCTCAGTGTGCTAACTGGCTTTGATGAAGTGCATAAATGCATGGAATTCTGATAATTTATTGCCAACTTTGCAGGTATTTCCATAGCACGCGACAACTACCAGGCTGCAGTTATCCTAATTACTTTTCCTTTTGGATGCCTGCCTGCCTTTTGTTTCCTGCTGGCTTAGGGTGCCTGTGCTGTGTGTGAGAAGCAGGGATCAGAAAGGTGTTGGAGGCAAAGATGGAATGGCTGATTGAGAGTTATTTAGAGTTCCTCCTGTTGTTACAGCCTTGAACAGCCTGTTTCTGGGAAGGGGGGAGCAGGGGTTAAATGCTACCTAAAGCTTTTTTCCAGCATTTCTGCTTCCTTGACCATGGATCTGTGCAGGGTATTCAGCAGATCTGCAGTGACTTGGTTTGTGGTTGACTCTTGAGCTGGGGTGGGTACAGTGAATTCTTACCCAGAGTTTGTCAGAATGAACCACTTACTTAGGGGATTCCTTCACCATGCTTTCCCTGTGCCCTTTCTTTGTGCTGAAATGCCAACATTTGCTTGGGTTGGTTATTTCATAACCTTTTTCCAGGTTGTGTTTAGCTCGTACTGGGTTCCTTCTGCTTATGCTGACACATGTGGAAAGATAATGATCCCAGTCTCTTCTGCTCTCCAGATGTTTTAGGTTGTATTTTCACTCCTCGTGTTGGCAAAGTGCCTCTGAATTGGCTGTGTTCCTGAAAAGAACATAACTGGGTTTAAGTCAAGTAGTCAGTCAAGAGATTGGGGGGTTTGCTTGTTGTTGTTGGGGTTTTTTTTTTCAGTTTGTTTTTTGTTCAGAGCTGGTTTGAGTCTGGCCTGGCACCAGATGCAGGAGGCTGCAGTCCTTACATAAAGAAATGAGATCTGGATAATATTTGTAGTGAGAATTGTGCTGCCTGGGTTTCACAACTTTCCACTTGCATTGGAATTCAGAGCTCAGCTTGCCTGTTCTGACAGAAGTCTTTTCTCAGCACATACATGAAAATACTCACAAATATTGACTCATCTGACACTTCTCTGCAAATATTTAATTCTACACGTCGTGTTCCTGACATGTTAGGGGCTCATGTGCCATCCAGGCTCACTGCCATGGTTCAAAATTCAAATATCTAACTTTTTTTTCTAAGCCAGCCCATGTTTTTCCAAACAAAATTTTAGGTAAGGAAGGGATTGGATCAGAAAATGGTTTAAACAATGTCAGAATACCTGCTACTTTAGCATCCCAGTTTTTGGAAAATAGCCTGTTGCAACGTGAAAATATGTGAGTGGGTATTTAATGGGAATCTCGTCCTTACCCTGGGCTGCTCTGCTTGTTTCCCTTTCACTTCCAAAAGGCCTCTAAATACTGCCTCTCTCTTTTGCAGTGGCAGTCGCTCCTCCAAGACCTTCAAGCCAAAGAAGAACATTCCCGAGGGCTCTCACCAGTACGAGCTGCTCAAACATGCCGAGGCCACGCTGGGGAGCGGCAACCTCCGCATGGCTGTGATGCTCCCCGACGGGGAGGACTTGAACGAATGGGTTGCAGTTAACAGTGAGTGCTGGCCTTTTGTTCATCACTGGGGTGCTGCAAGTGGGCTGACACCTGTGGGAGGACAGCTGTGTGACCCTGGAGAAAAGAGGGTTGGGAATCTTGCTCTCTACAGCTCCCTGATGGGAGGGTGCAGCCAGGTGAGGGCCAGGGTTTGCTCCCAGCAGGGAACAGGGACAGGGTGACTGGAAACAGCCTCATGGTTCAAGCTGGACATCAGGAAGAATTCCTTCATGGAAAACTTTGTCAAGCATTGGAGGTGTTGTAGTCCCCATCCCTGCAGATGTCCAGGGAGCAGCTGGACGTGGCTGGCAGCAGGTGGGGATCAGCCACAGGTTGGACTTGATGGTCTCAGAGGTCTTCTCCAACCTGAATGGGGTTTCTAATTTCCCTAAAGTTAGTTCCTTTAGTTCCTACCAAGGTTTGAGCCTTTGCTCTGGTAAGTCTCTGATGTCATTCTTTTAACTTCCTCTAAAGCTGTTTGTCCAAACACTCTGCTTTCAGGCTGAACAATGATGCCTGAATTAGCATTTTCTGGTTGCTCGACCTTGTTTCCTCCTCCTGCCTCTCCCTGCTGCCTGAATTTTGCCCTCTGCTCCTAGAGAGTGGATTCTCCATTCGCACTCCATAGCCTGTGCAGTTTTGGCTGCCACAAACTCTGTGCCCTGTCTGGCTGTTTGCTCATCTTTTGCCTCTCAGGCTTGATGTTCTGCACTGCAGTAGAAGTTCTGCTTGAGTTAAATGCCCTCTAATTGTTTCTGTGGTTCTGCCTTTTTCCCTCTTGCTCTTTGACACGTTTGGGAAGTGAAACCATCACAGTGACTTCCACCTTCCTGTTCCCCAGCAGTCATGCACTGCTCTGGTGCTCCCCTCGCTGCTGCTTCCAGGGCAGGCTGGAATTGCTGACACCATCCTTTGCAAAATTTAATTCACACTGCATTGCAAAACTGGCTGGAGAAAAAGCCAGCCCACTTGTGTGAGTAAGCATTGCTAAAGATGCTCTGTGTGTTGCTGGCATCCTTCCCTTTTGGTGGTTCCTTCACTCCGTGTCTCTGCTTTCCTGTGGGGCAGCAGCTTCTCCCTTCCTGAATGAATGACCCAGCTCTGAATTAGCTGGAATGAAATCGTGGCTGTGTCATTAAAGAGTGAGCTGATGATGTACTCCCTTCCCTCAGCATCCCTGCACCTCACTGAGCACCAGCAGTAGCTGGGAGCCCCTTCTGCTCACAGAGAGGTCTCATGAGGAGGCAAAATGTGGCTTCAAATCATTGCTTTGGCCCTTCTCAGCCCTGAGAGCACAGAGCCCAGCGTGCTCTGCCCTGCTGCTTCTTGCTCAGCTCTCAGCCTGGCTGGTGTCCTAGGGAGTGACTTGATGTGCCTGTGGATTTTGAGACTTCCAAGTGTGGGATTTGCCTTAATCAGTCATTTTGTCAGAGCCTGTGTGGGATTTCTGAACATGCTTGCCTTGAAGCAAACAGTGGGCTGTGGTTTCTGCTGGGAGCAGGGAATGGAAACTTAATTAACAGTTCCCAGGGGCGCTTGAGCAGCAAGGGCTGCTGTCCTGCATGTGCTGAGCAGGAGCTGGGACTTGCTCCAGTGACACTTATTTTACCTTGGCTGTTTGTTCTCTGAAAGATACCTGCACATAAAGTGGATTTTGTACTCTGATTGCAGTGACCACAGCTCCTCATGACAGAATCTGCTGTTAGTTATTGAAAAAGACCCTTCTTTCCAAGACTTGGAGTAATTAACTGGAAGAGTAGCTATAGCAGTGGGGTTAGATGGGCTGTTAAGAAGAAATCCTTCCCTGTTAGGGTGCTGAGGCCCTGGCACAGAGTGCCCAGGGAGGCTGTGGCTGTCCCTGGATCCCTGGAAGTGTCCAAGGCCAGGTTGGACATTGGGGCTGGAGCCACCCGGAGCAGTCTGGGTTTGTATGAAGTGTCCTTGGGAAAGGTGGGCCTTTGGAATACAAAGCCTGAGGGAAGCCACTGTCACCTCACCAGTACCTGCTCTCTCTAGCTTAAAGTTTATGCTGAAAATCTTTCTTTGATTCCACGCTTACCAGTAGAATTTGGGGTTGTAAGAAAATGCACTGAATTTTCAGGAGAGGAAATAATGAGGCTCTCTTTCCATTTCCTTCTTCCAACTGGAGGTTTTGCTGCAGTGAACAATTAAGTAGTTCTTGCTGGAGGCTGTTCCAGAAAGTTGGTGGTTGCATTCTGCATCTCTTTTAAAATGGACCTTGAAAAACCAACAACACTGAATTTTTTTTTCCCCAAAACTCATTCCAGAGCTGGTCTGGGATGTAGCAATCTTGTGCTGCAGAGTGCTAATGGGTGGTTTCTGTGCTTTTCAGCTGTCGACTTCTTCAACCAGATCAACATGCTCTATGGAACCATCACGGACTTCTGCACGGAGGAGAGCTGCCCCGTGATGTCTGCTGGCCCAAAGTAAGAGCCTGTTTTTCACACTGGTGGCTGGGTGCACTTTTTGAGGTGATTTCTCATTTAAAAACTTGAGACTGGCTGAGATGAGTGCCAGAGTTGGGTGGGAAAGATAGGAAAGAGAAGAAGGATTTGAACTTCCAGTAAAGGGGTGGGGAATAGAATGTTGGGGTTTTTTTGGTCTGTGTTTATATTTCTTTGGTGTTTGTTATTAGATAGAATTTTAAAATGCTCTCAGACCCTCTGATTTGTTACTGTTAGAAAAACAGGGGGTTTTTGTCCTGTTGTGAGCAGCACCTTGATAATCCCTCATCAGATTTGTTTATGGTGAAAATATTCTCCCAGTAGTTGCTCTGACAAAACCAAATTTGCTAAACAAATGGAGAGGACAGATGTATCAGATGCAGCTGAGCTTTGCATAAAACCCTGTGTGTGATCTGTAACGTACAAACCAAACCCTGTGGTTCACTTAGGAGCTGGTGTTGTCAGACTCCCCGTGTTAGGTGTGTTTGGGCTTTGTAAGCAGTGTCTTCCAGCATTATCCACCAGTGTCAGCTGCACTCCCCAAGCCAGCCAAAATATCTGTTCCATTCTGAATTTGATGGGGACTTTTTTCTGCCTGGTTCTGTATGTAGCTTCCAAGTTTCCTTAGCCATAGAATCAGAATGCCAGACTGCTCTGAGCAGGAAGGGACCTTAAGGCTCATCTTGTTCCAGCCAGGTGCAGGGACTCCTTCCACCTGCACAGATTGCTTCAGACATCATAGCAGAAAGGCATTTTTTATCAGTTTCCAGTTTTTAACAGCATTCCTTGGTGCCTGTTGAAGAGCTCTAATTTGGGATCTCGGGCAGGAACTAACCTAGTTTGGTTTTCAACTATGCAAAATTTATAAGAATATTTTCAAATGGGAAGAAATTGCCTAAATGGGAGGGGTTTGATGTGTGTGGCTGGAAGCTGCTGCTGATGTCAAGTGTTGCCAGCTGCTGTGGCAGCGTGGCTAAAGTTTGGGAAAGCTGCAGGACGTGATGGAGCAGGATTGCAGCGGGTGAGGAGCAGCCGTGGTGACTCGGAGCACTCAGGAAAGGCAGAGGGAGGGTGTGGGAGCACTGGGAGCAGGAGCAGCAGCCTTGCAGGCCCATCAGCAGTGATTCAGTGGTGCTAAAGGCCGCCTTGTCTCACCCCAGGTACGAGTACCACTGGGCAGATGGCACAAACATCAAGAAACCCATCAAGTGCTCCGCGCCCAAGTACATCGATTACCTGATGACCTGGGTCCAGGACCAGCTGGATGATGAAACGCTGTTTCCTTCTAAAATAGGTGAGTGAGTAACTGCAGTGAGCTTGGGTTACACCTGCACACCAGCACTGCAGGCCTCCTTCGTGGTTGATGTGTGGGGCAGGTTTAGAAGGTTACATTATCTGTCTAAACACACTTATCTTTTAAGGTGTGTTGTAATACATGAACTCTGATCCATTAGTATTAGTATTCCTAATAAACACTTGTCACAATTCTGGATGCAGGAAGTACCATGTCTTAGAAAGAATTGGCTCTGTTCATCGAGTCTGGTGTTCTATTCATTTAGAGCAGTGAGTTGTTTCTGTAGAAATAAAGCAGAGGGTCTCAGACCCTTACAACTAGTAACTGGCAGCTTTTTGTCACAGAGGAGATGTTTGGGTGTTATGAGGAACTTTCAGGCCTTATCTCCAAAGAAGCTGAGTTGCAGCTTTGATCTTAAGTTGATGATTTATTTTGCTTGCTTTTTTTTTTTCCCAAGTGAAGATGAAAAATAGATGTTTTTAAAGAGACTTCTTTCAGAAGAGCAGGAGGGAGCTAATGAGCAACCAACAGTTTGGAAAAGATAACAGGGGAGATCTCTTAGTTTCCTTAATTTTGTAAATATTTCTGAGGCTTTTCACACATTTTCATTAAGCTTCTTTAGAGAAACTGTGCCTTCAGAGGGAGATTCAGAGACCATAAAGTTACCAGCTAAATATGAATTTCCTGTGTGGTGCAGCAGCCAGAGGTGGAAATGCCATGTACATGTCTGCAGGGCAGGCTGAAGCAGGAGCATGGAAACATCCATGGTGGGACCTGAGAGCGTTGGTGAGGTCCTGAGTGGCCTCAGAGCATCCAGAGCCTGGGCCTCTGTCCTTCAGACAGGACTGGAGCACTTGGAAAGGCTGCACAAGAGCTGGGCTGGCTGGGGAGACTGGTAGGTGAGGAGAAGCTATTCAGGTTTCCTCTTTCAGAGGGGTGATAGATATCTTTTTTAGCCTGGGGAAGTGACAAGTAAGGAGTTCATGGCTCCCAGTTGCTGTTTCCCAGCCCATTTTAGTAAAACCTGTGCAGTGACAAAGGTGTGCTGTTGAAACTGATTTCACCTCTCCTGGGTTGTGGTGGCTTTCCAAACAGACAGGCATGGCCTGGGAGTTGAAGAACAAGGCGTCTGTTTTCTTCTTGCCAGGTGTACCATTCCCAAAGAACTTCATGTCAGTGGCCAAGACGATTCTCAAGCGACTCTTCAGAGTTTACGCTCACATCTACCACCAGCACTTTGACCCGGTGATCCAGCTGCAGGAGGAGGCACACCTCAACACTTCTTTCAAGCACTTTATATTTTTTGTTCAGGTAAGGACATTGCAAACAGCGTTCAGCATCTTCCTAAGTTTCCTTCCTTGGAGAGGGAGGAGAAGCTTGAGGCAGTGGATGCCTGCTGGTCAGTGAGTGGCAGATGGGCATGGGAGGCTGTGGGGCTTAGAGAGCTGACTGCCAAATGAGTTCTGGCTAAATTAGGCTTCTCACCTGAGCTCTACCCACCAAACTCTGTATGTGTGTCTTTCTCCTCATCCCTCTTACAGGAATTCAATCTTATTGATAGAAGAGAACTTGCACCACTTCAAGAACTGATTGAAAAACTCACCTCCAAGGACAGATAAAAGGAAGAGGACTTCTTCAAGTCACTTGTTTCTTTAAGCGAGCGTGTGGTATTTGTTTTTTTGTTAATTTGTTTTTTTTAAAAAAGAAACCGAAACAACCCCCCTGTGCTGTTATCAGTGACAGCTGAGATCTACTTTCTGTGCTTTTACTAGGGGAAATCTTTTCTCTGTTAGTGACATGTGGTAAATAGCTTTTTTTATTATTATTATTATTTTATTGTCGTTACTCATTGTGGAATTTCTAGGAGGTGCTGAGTGTTTGTAAAGGAAACGTGCTTGGTTGGGGGATTGACTCTGCTGGTGGATGGGTTCTTGTGTTGTGTCAGTGGTAGCCCATTCTCATGAAGTCCCTGGAAGACTTGCTTACATTCTCTAAGTGCCTTGGCAGACTCACTTCTGAGGTGCAAAGCACATACAATACTGAACATTGCTGGAAACAGAAAATATGTACTAACACCCAGACACTTACTGAAACTTGTTTTGAAAATGTCTATCTATGCTTACAGTAAAAAAAAAAAAAAAAAAGCCATAACTTGCTGAAATCAATGATCTCCAGCTTTTAATACAAATACTTATCTTATTTTTTTAGAGATAAATATAGAATTTTTCAAAACTAGATTAGTTCTTACAAAGAAAAGGCGAAGTTCTCACTAAAGCAAAATGGCCAAGGTGGTAAAATTACACACACCTTGTGCTTAGCAAGTAGTTCCATGTCTGCTGCCATGGGACTTTGCATAGTTGCTTTTATTTTCTTAGCAGGAAATAAATCATCAGTTGGGTCAGCCAGCTTGTTAAGTTCCCCTAGCAGTTGCCAAATGAACAGGTAGTTTGCACAAATACTATTAGGGAAAATATTCCCTAGGAAGAATTGCACTTGGGTAGTAGTAGTGATAATAATACGGAAAACCTGGTTTGAAAAATAACTGGTGGAAAGGTGTTTTTAAGTTAGGAGTGCCAAGCCTGGCTCTGAGGAGGGGCTCTGGTGGCCAGTGTTTGCTGTTTGAGGAGATGTGTCTTGGAGGGGAGATAATTTCATGGGCTGCTTTGGAGTTTTGTTACTGTGATGGTTAAAATCACTGCCCACCTTCAGGGAGCTCCAGCTGTTGGGAAAAGCAACAGCAGCAGGTGAGGCCAAGGTGAGCACATGACAGACAAGCTGAGCTTCTGTTTTGCACCCCGTGGCTTGGCCAAAAACGCTGAGTAAAGCTGGAGCTGGCGTGCAGAAGAGGTGAGTGGCCATGGGCACAGCCAGCAGGGAACAGCTGAGCGCAGGAATGACTCACTTGGGAGTGCTGGGTTCTGCTGAGGGATCCTGATCTTCTGGCTTTTCCTGTGCCACCATCCGCCTGCCAGTGGGGAACCGATCTCCCAAATCCACAGTGCACGCTGTAGACACAGAGTGAGCAAGGCAGGAGCTCCCAGGTGCTCAGCAGGTGATGTCTCCCACTAAATGTCAGGGTGGCTCCTTGGTTTGGTGCCATGTGCCAGCAAAAAGGATCAGAGTGTAGGAATGAGGGCACGGCAGGGCAGTGCTTCAGGTTCCCAGAACACTTCTGCCCTAGGAGAGCTTAGTTCTTGTTGTTGTTGTTGCAGTTTTTATTTTTTTGAACAGCCAATTCTAGAAATCCAGAGGCATCTGCTGCAGTTCAGCCAATCAGAATTGGGATGTACTGAGTATAAAAATGAGTTCTAGGTGTGGATAGCGTGGTTTTTTTACTTCAATATCTGGCAGTAGAAAGTCTTTGACCGAATAGTTTCTAGGCACGTAATAAAAGCTTGGAGATCATGATTTGCCTGACAGCTGTATGAACACATTGTTTAATTACACAACACTTGAAAAGAACATCAGTGAGGACGTGTTTGCAGTGGTGGGGATTTAGGATCCCCGTGCTGTTTCTTTTTGCAGCTTTTCATTGTTGTTTTGCTTCTGGAAGCTGTGGGACCAGAAATTGCTGTGTGTTTACACTCTCGGAGTAAGGGCACGTGGAAATGCCGCTCAAAGGAATCTGGATCGAGTGAATGTGTTTATAAAATAGTGCATTTATGGGAGGAGAGGGGGGGACACCCCCTGCCCCTCCAAATGAACCCCAGAGACAAACCCTGCGCTGCTCCAGGCCCCCAGTGTGCACTTTGAGGGGACAAAACCTTCCAGCTTTGGTCGTGGGGAGCACAAAGTGCCAGGGGGGTGAGGCAGGCTGTGCTTGCAGTGCTGCCTCAGGCCTTCCAGCCTGGCAGGCTCCCAGGTTCCTGTGGTTTGTGGTGTTGCTGCCAGCACCCTGGGCCTTGTCAGGGGTTTGGGTGGAGCTGGGAAGGGGCAGAGGGCCGCGTGCACGGAGCTCTGGCAGTGCTCAGGTGGAGGGATGTGGGATGTGCTGTCCAAGCCAGGGATACAGGTTACTCCTGCCAACGGGAGCAAAGCCAGCACCTGCTGGTGCAGGTGGCCGAGGGGACAGAACAGGTTCTGAGGGGCAGGCAGCCCATCTGCAAGTACCCAGTTTCTTTTCCTGCTTACTATGCAATGTAGAGCTTTGAACTTTGCTTTTCCGTGGAGGTAGAGAGGAGCCCTGTCCTTACTCAGTCCTTGGGAACTGAGCCCTCTCCCAGTGTCCCTGACCCCCACTTAACAGGTAAGGACACCTATTTGCTGCTATGGACTCTCAACTTACCTTTCAGATTGTTCCTTTCTATTTCTCACCCCTCTTCCTTTCTCCTGGGTCACCAGGCACAATTTTACTGTAAACACATCCTGTTGGATAGCTGTGTTTTCCCTTGCTGCCCTCTCCTCCTCTCCTGCCTGCCAGAGTGCTGTTACTGTACATAACCCCCCTTTTAGTTGGATTATTTAAGGAGCTGCAGCACCAACAGAGATTCCTTGCTTCTTTCCCTTCCAAAATACTCCTTTTCACACCAAATCTCGTTTCCTTCACTGCTGGTAGCAGTTGTCTCTTTTCCAATCCCTCACTCCTAAAACCACTGGCAGTTTTATGGATGCCCACCTTTTTTTCCTGGATATCTTCACTTTAACACGAGACTAGCATTGGTGATTTTCAGTGTTAAACCTCCTTCTTTCCCTGCTTTCCTTATGGTTTCCTCTTGCCAGGTTCAGTTTGCAGCCTAGGAAAATACCCAATTCCTTTATTTTGTTGGAAGAAGCAATTCCCCAAATTGTTCATAGAATACTGTATTTTTAGGGGAGATTAATTTTTTATAGCCACTAAACTATACTCATTATTTTTGTACGTTTGCAACTTGGGGACAATTTTTCCGAGCCGTGTCGCGGAGGGAACGTTTGATGCTGTTTGACTACTTGGGAATGCTGTGGTTGTGTGGTGTGGAGGCACACGCCTGGATGTGCACTGGGAGAGAGAGAAGGATGCAATGAAAATGAACGAGGCTTCAGTAAAAAAACAAAACAAAAAAAGAAACAAACTCCAAAAGCGACACTAACCTTTCCTCCTCCTTTAAAATCCTGAAATGTGTGGGAGAAAACACAGTGTAATGTCTAAAATGCAAGGAGAGAACCTTTACTGTGAGCTAACTGTGCCAATACCGCTTTCAGTTTGTAGTCACTGATGGAGATTTCAGTTTTAAATGAAAACAGCTTTTGATTAAAAAAAAAAAAAGTTGAATGTCTGAAAATCTGCACCGTGTTTATTTGAGAGTTGTAAATAATGTATACAGATGGTTGTATGTGATGGGGCAGAATATTTAAATCCTAGGGTTTGTTTTTTTTTTTTTTTTTTTCAATAAGAAACTGAAGGCTGTTTATAAGAGAAAATAAATAGCTATGTTTGACCATGACTGTCTTTATCTCCTTTTTGGACGACTTGTACATAGATTTTTTTCCCCCACCCTGTATATTGTAAATATCTGTCCAAGGATGTTGCTGAGGTGCAGACTCCACTTTTGGCCAGCCCAGCAGCGCTGTGCTTGGTTTTGGCTTTTCTTTGTGCCCAGAGCCTCCTGTGAGCCCGGCAGCTGGAGCGCTCCACGTTTTCAGAACCACGCCGGGCTCTGCAGGGCCCTGTCCCGGTAAGTTCCTCACACACATGGATGGAGGTGGTTAAAAACCTGCCTTTTACTCCCGGTTTTGTTACCTCCCTGCTGGTGCCCACCTCCTTTGGCCCAGGATTTTTTCCTGTTTTACCCTGGTTCTCCTTGGGTTCAGTGTCTGTCTGGGAGGTTGTGGGTTTCTATGAAATCCTGAAAAGGTTTGGGTTGGGAGGGACCTTAAAGCCCATCCCATTCCACCCCTGCCACAGGCAGGGACACCTTCCAGCATCCCAGGCTGCTCCAACCCTGTCCAGCCTGGCCTTGGACACTTGCAGGGATCCAGGGGCAGCCACAGCTTCTCTGGGCACCCTGTGCCAGGGTCAGCACCCTCACAGGGAACAACTCCTTCCTGAAGCAAGGAATGCCTAAAGTTAGGAATGTTTTCCTAATTATTTTCCGTATCAGCCCTCTAAATTCGAGTGCGGCCGATCTCCTTGGAGGGCAGCTCAGGGGTTGTTGCTGAGGCAGTCGGTGGCCGGGGGTGGCTCTGTGTCCCGTGGCGGGTCCCGTTATCCCGGCGCCGCTCCCGCCGCTCCGTCCATCCGCGCGCTCGGCGTGCCGCTGCTCCGGCCTGGCGCCCGCCGGCGCGAGCCCGTGACGTCACCGCGCGCCCCGCCGGGCCCCGCCGCTGCCGCGCGCCAAATTTGAAGGCGGCGCGCGCGGGGCCAGGGCTCGCGCCCCCCTCAGGTTGTGCCCCCCCCCCCCCCCCCCCCGCGCGCCCCCTCAGGCCGCCATGGCCACCCCGCCCAAGCGCAGCCGGCCCGACGGCCGCCCCAAGAAGGTCGCCGTGGAGGGCAACATCGGTGAGTCGGCGGCTCTCGCCTACGCGGGGCAAAGGGACGGGGAAGGGCGCGTTGGCGAGGGGATGGAGGGAGAGGTGGCTTCCGCGGCGCTCGGTGCTTTGGGCCGCGTCTGAGGGAGACACAGCTGTGCGTACTCTTCTCTTCCTCCCTGCCTCTTTCCATTCTTTTTTCCTTCCCTTTCTTCCTTACTTCTCCCCCTCCTTTTCCTTGTGCGAAGGCTCCTCCCACTACGGCAGAGCGGGTTAACAAGAATGCTCCCATAGGATTTTCCTGGCCCTTTCCCTCAGAGAAAGGCTTTTCATCAGGTCAGGAGGCTCAAACAAGCCCATTCATAATGTCAGAAAATTCACCTTCATGACGAGATTTGGGAGAGGGAAAAAAAAAAAACCAAACAAGCTTTCTGTTAGAGTTTTTAACTGATTCGCCTGTTTGATGTTGAAGTCCGGGATAAGCTTTTCCCTGTTTGTGGTGTAAAACACCCGGAATGACAGAATTCCCGATATGAGGGGGAATCTGTAAGGATCCCACTCCCGGCCCTGCTCAGCACACCTCAAAATGCCTGGGAGCGTTGCGAAACCTCCTTAAATTCAGATAAAGAAAACCCCTGTTGCTCCATTAATTACCTGCGTCACGGTGGGTGTGGGAGGCTGGTTCGTGGGGCGGAGGGCAGAGTTAAATAACCCCGCAGTGCAGGGGGTTTTCACTGGCGTTGTTCCTGCTTTTCCTGCAGCCGCGGGGAAATCCACCTTTGTCAGTATCCTGAAACAAGCCAGCGAGGAGTGGGAGGTGGTTCCCGAGCCTGTCGCTAGATGGTGCAATGTCCAGCAAAGCTCTGGAGACGACTGTGAGGTAAAAGAGGGGGGGGAAAAAAAAGTCAAACGTTCCTCTAATTTCAGTATATCCAACAGACTGGGTACTGCCTCGCTCCTGAGTTCTCCTCAGCGGCGTTGGTTGGGATTAGGCAGCTCTGGGTTTGCTCCCCATCCCTCAGGAGCTGAGCACGTCGCAGAGGAGCGGCGGGAACGTGCTGCGCATGATGTACGAGAAGCCGGAGCGCTGGGCTTTCACCTTCCAGACGTACGCGTGCCTCAGCAGGATCCGGGCGCAGCTCGGCGCCCTGGAGGGCAAGCTGCAGGACGCGCAGGACCCCGTGGTGTTCTTCGAGCGCTCTGTCTACAGCGACAGGTACAGGGGCTGGGAGCCCTCAGGGGGAAATTCCCCCCCGGTCCAAGCCCAGGGTGTGCAGGGTTGGAAGGGAGCTCTGCACATCTCCCAGCCCCGCACACAGGAATGCATCCAGGTGGTTGAAACGCTCCCAGAGGCCTCCCTGGGCAGCTGTTCCGGGGCTTGGCCACCCCTGTGGAAAGCTCTTCCTCATGTTGAGGTGGAACTCTGTGTTTTAGTTCATGGCCAACGAAACAATGTCTAAATAAATTCCCCATCCAGCGTTTTAAAAGGTGAGACTTGCTAACCGAACCCCATCCCATAATCCTTAGGTGTTCCCCCTCTTGTGATATACTGCACAAAATAACGTGTTCTAATTTACTGTAAATAAATGACCCAGTGACAAACCAGCTGTGTTCTGTGGGTTATTCCTGCACACCTCAGCTGCAAATGGTGGTGCTGTTCATGCACACAGCTCCAGGAGGAGAATTCCAGCTGTTTAATCCTACTCCAGGAGTTGGTTACCACTCAGCTTCTCCTCTAGTTGCTGTACCTGAGGCAAACCAAGGGATTCCTGTGCCCAACAGAGTTTTTGTTTCCATCACTCTGATGCCCACAGGTACATCTTTGCTGCCAATTTATACGAGTCTGACTGCATGAATGAGACTGAGTGGACAATTTATCAGGACTGGCACGACTGGATAAATAAACAGTTTGGCTCGAGGCTGGCACTGGATGGGATCATTTATCTCCGAGCCACTCCTGAGGTGAGGGCTACACGTGTGACAGCACTGAAAACAAGTGTGTGTTCTGGGCCCTGCCCCTCGTGGTCAGAGCTCAGCTCAGGCTGCAGGGTTCCCTGAGGGCTGCAGTGCTCGAGCTGTGACTCGGTCTGAAGTACTTAAAAAAAAGTTCTTTCAAATGTGGACTGTGTGTGTTAAAATGAACTGTGATGGTAATGATGTTTGCATTTAAAAACAATACATGAGAGCAGCAAATGAGAAAACACGGCTGGAATAAAGCGAGCGGCTCCAGGGAAGTGCACAGTGCCTCTAGGAACAGCTGTTGGATCGGGAATACGGCTGTACAGGGGGTACACACAGCAGTTCACAGTGGTGTAGAGCTGCTCTGGGGGTGGTCTGTGAAGCCCCTACACCTGGGGCGCTGGGGCTGAGCCAGGTGAAAGTGCACCCTGTGCACCTTGGGACCGTGCTTTGATCTTGGGCCATCTAATATTTGTTTGTAAGGAGAGAACAGAGTAACATCTCTTTTGAGTATAAAACCTGCTTGAGCAAGAGAAAAACATTGGCAAAGAAGAGCTCTAATGAGCTTACAGATCACTGCCATGTCTCCTTGATTCCAGCTTCTGTATGCCTTCAGTTATGTTATGGTTGTAAAAAACTGGAGTGTCACACAGTGGAGTAACTCTGGGTGCTTTTTGTTTTGCTGTTTAAGAAAGGAAGGTATATTTAAATTACAAAGTACAGCACTTAAGTAATTTTGGCTTGTTGAGGATTTAGGTGTTACCAGGATGGCAACAAATGATTTAAAACATTGGAAAACGTTTCCTAAGAGCCCGAAAAATATGTTGTTCATATTCAAATTCTGCAAGATTTTGAAATGCTTGTCTGTAATGTCAAATGGATATTTCTGTGCTCTTGGCATGCAGTAAATAAATTTATTTTTGTGTTTATTTTTATTTTCTATCTTTTGCCTTTAGAAATGCTTGAATAGGATTTACTTGCGTGGAAGAGATGAAGAACAAGAAATCCCCGTTGAATATCTGGAGAAGCTTCACTACAAACACGAAAGCTGGCTGCAGCACCGGACACTGCGGTAGGGTTTGCTGAGTGGTTCCCTGAGGCTGGACAAATCCTTGTGAGGATGTTCTGTGGTGCTTTCTCCACCAGTGAAACTTCAGCTTTTCTTACGATGCATAAATCTGAACTGCAGGCACGTTTCTATCAGTGTTTCCTTAGGAGTAGTGTCTGCAGCACGTTCGTTATTGCTTGGACATGTCGCTGCTCCAGGTTCTCACAGAGCTCTGAGCAGCAGAGGCTTCAGCTGAGCTCAGTTTCCTACAGTGTTAGGTGTGGGGGACCAGGATGTCCAGGAATCACTGATGGATCCCAGGAACCACGCTGTGAATTCAAAATTCCTGGCTGTGATTTATAGATCCAGTTCTTTTTGTGGAGTTCTGAACAATGAAAATGCTGACAGGGATTTGAATGTGCTCTGCTTTATTTCCAGCTACTAATGCTTGCTTTGTTCTGCTCCCAATACAGAACAGATTTTGACTATCTGCAGGAAATTCCGATTTTAACGCTCGATGTTAACGAGGACTTCAAAGGCAAAAAGGACAAGTATGACCACATGATTGAAAAGGTAAAATTTCACAAACAGCACAAATGATGATTCATGCTGATCTTGAGGTACACTTTGCACTCTGATCATCCTTCTGAAGTATCTAAGTCACAGAGTTCCATTCAGGTAATGAACAGTTTTACAGCCCATGGCAATACACATGTTCAAGCTAGGCCAAACCTTTATCATTTCACTGCTCAGGTGTTCGGTGCTTGAATCCCAGTGGGATTCAGGTCAGGACAACTTGACTTACTGTGCAGCTGCAATGACTTACAGACCTCAGCAGTTTGCACACGTTTTTCCGTTCTTCAGACATAAAAGTGTTCCTTTACCAGAAAAGCAGCTTTGATCTCCATTGATCCAGCCGGGCCTGGAAGGGTTCACCTGATTAAAACCAGTCAGTCTTCCTGTTTGAGCTTGTTAATCGATGGAATGACCGGAGATGGCAGCCATGGAGGAGGGAGCGTGCTTCCCATCTGCACAAGATGAGATAGGGCCAAGCTTGGGCAACTTAGTATGGATTTTGGAGTTCTCTCTGGGGCAGCTGTCAGGTTATCTGGGAACAACTTGTGTTGGCCCTGTTTTTTGGCATTTCCTCAGTGGAGCCAGGGAAGAGGTACACTTGATGAGGCTGGGTACATGGGGCTCTGGTGTGTGCTGTGTGGGCACCCAGACCCTGTGTCCTTTGTTCTTACCTCTGTTGGGATGCTCATCCTGAAACTGTGCCTGGTGTGTACATCCCGACTGGGTTCTCCATGCAGGATTACTGGTGCTACTCTCTGAAGTACAGGGTGGCTTTCTCCTGGTGCCTCTCAGGTTAGTCTTGGCACAGCTACGTGTTCCCTTCTCTACAGGAAGGCATTTGACCTCTTCTTTTTTCCCCCATCTCTTTGAGCCCTGACCTGGGAGAGGAAGGGTCACAGTTGGAGAGTGTGATCCAAGATCCATTTCCATTTCACATCAAGAATTTGGACAAAACGTTTACAGATGGGCTCTGTGTGGGAGAGCCTTTGCCAAAAGAATTGCATCATGTCCTCTAGAAAACAGTTCCTTTCTGTGAAGTAGGCTGCCTTGAATGGACAGAGGAAAATGCTCCCAGTTCAGCCTAGTCCCTGGGATGTTCCTGAAACTTAAAGGCAGGAGTTGTGAGCTTTGCATTGACCTCCAGTATTGGATTTTCTCCAAGCAGTGTGGTTTTGGTAGGTGTTCCTTCATTATTTCTTTGCCAGGCTCAGATTCCGAGGGACATCCAGATTAGGTGCCCTGGGTTGTTCACCAACGTGAAATCCGGAGGTGTGCAGGCAGTGGGCGTGGCCGTGGTTTCCAAATGACAGCCCTTTTGGGGTGCCCATTATCCTTCCCCTGCTGGGGTGACACCTGCTTGTAATGTGGCAGAGGGCTGTAGTTCAGGACCACAGGAGGGGTGAGCATCTGTGCATTGTGTCTCTCCAAATTACAGGTACCCAGTCTGGAATTGTTCTGGATGGACAGGTGATGGCACAGCTGAGCCAGAGCTTCTTTTTCCCTGTTTCTTTAGGTTGTAGTAAAGCACAAAGCAGAGGAGAGGTAAATGTACTTGCTGCCTATTTCTGTTGGTAAACACTTAGTGTGATTGACAATGTTTGTTTCTCTTTGCAGGTCAAGGAATTTTTGAGCACGTTGTAATCCTCTTTGAAGTGCAGAGGGCAAACCATTCCAAACTTCTGTGTGATCAAAGTCTCAAGTGCAGCTTCTTCCTCCTTTCATAGGACGCCTCTGGAGAGGCATGGCTCAGTCCTGGTGATTTGGTTGTGAGGAACAAATAAACTCTGTGAATGGGGAAATGATTAATTAAATCGGTACGTCTGTTCGGTATAATGTGAAGTAACAGATCCTGAGGAGACAAGGATTCTGAGCACTGCCAAACGCTGTCCCACTTTTTGATCAGACCACTGAGTTCTAGACTATTTTATAGATGTTTGTAATTTATTTTGTGCCCAGCTGCTGTTTAATTTTGAAGCAGGTAGCTGTTTTTTAGATTCTTCAGTGCTTGAATTTGTAATGGATGTTTTCTTGTTCCCAGGAAGTAAAAGGTAAAAATTATTTGTACTGCTGAGGGAATTTTATTATAACCTGGAATTTTATGTTTTAAGGTACACAAACCTGTTTTCTGTTGCTTTTGATAGCAGCTTTTTGTAGAATACACTGAATGAAGTGCAAATGTGAAATTCTCTGTATAGCAGGTCAATTTTTATATCTATTTTTATTAGGCACTGCAAACCAGGATATTGGAGGCTTTTTGTTACCTGGCACATTTGGACCTTTTTAACCAGTTTTTTTTTTTTTTTGCTTTTCTGAAAAAGCAAAGTGCTGTTTTTGTTGCTGGTCAGTCCTGTTCTTCTAGAGAGGAACATATTTATTTGCTTGGTACTGCACTGGGCAGAAGGGCATTTTGCAAACAGCCTCCATCTGCAAATGACGTGTTGCTAAACCATCCCATAATCGCATTAGGGATGTGAGAGGTGGCTTCCTGCCTTTGCTCCAGCTGCTCCATGTGTTCACTGCGCCTTCTGGGTGCTTATCCCAGATCCTGCACTGTTGGAAGTAGGTTCTTTGGTCTTACCTGCTTGGAGTAAGAAGGGGAGAACTGTGTGGAGTAGCTGCTGCCTGAGCCTCTTGTTCCAGGTGCAGAAAACAAACGTCAGGCACAGCATCTCAATTGCTGGGATTTGTGAGCTGCTTTGTTCTGCTTTTAAACCCTTCTGAGTTCACAGTCGGCTTTGGAAGGCAACATTTTATTGTAAAGCTTTGTATTGTCTACCGTGGTGCTTCTGCTCCCTGCTTGTTGGAAATGAGATTTCTTCCTTTATGGCTGGAGTTGTGCTGGCATTCTCTAACCATTGGCTGAAAAATAAAAGTGGTTGGAAAGACTTTTTAGTGCTCAACAGTGTTGGCTTCTTGTCTCCTAAAAGAAGTAATGTTGTGGATTGCTCGTGTGTACTACACTGTAGGTGTATTTGGTGTAAAAAAGTAAGAATTGAGAAACTGACTGACTTCACTTTTTTTTCACATGTAGGAAATGAGCTCATGGGACAGAGACACGGGATTACTGAAGTGCATGGTGTGTGTGACAGTGCTCAGTACAAGAGCGTTGTGTACTATTTATGTGCGGAAAGTAGCAGTAGTCTGGCAGAAAATCGTGTGCAGGACTTGGAGGTTGCACAGTGAAAGGAGGGATTTTAACATCTTTGCTCCAGAAAGGAAGTGAGGTGGAATGGATGAAGATTCAGTTCAGATTTACTTGAAACACATAGTACAAGCTTTTAAAGCATTCTTGGCAAGAGTCTGAACAGTAACAACTTATTTTGACTAACAGTGCAATTATTTCTACAGTTTCAGCTGTCAAAATTGTGGATTTAATTACAGGAATTGGAATGACAGTGCTCGTTGCAAGGAAGTAAACATGTCTGTGTTCTAATAAAGGCTTCTTTTGAAACCCATCACAGAGAGCTCACAGAAATTCTGTGGCAGGTTATCTGCAGCCCGTTCCAGAAAGCTTTACAAAATCTCTGCCTGCCAAGTTTGGGTTGGAAGGAGCAAAGTCATGACCAATTATAAGAATGTTTTTAATTGCTGTGGAGAAAAAAAACAATACCAAACCCCAAACACACAGCCCAGTGGCCCCCGAGCTTCTGGGGGATCCGAAGGCGGCTGTGCCGGAGCACGCGGAGCTGCAGTTGTTTGTATGTAGGACAGGCAGAGCACAGACAGCAGCAGGGATGGCCTGAGACTGCTCTGCCCGTGCCTCAGCTCCAGCAGCACCTCAGCCTTCCCAACCTGTCAGTATTGGCTTGGCTTGCATCTATTCCCAGGACTGTTGTGTTGGCTTGTGCCTTTTAGAGATGCGAAAAGTTTCTGAGCTGGTGTCTGCTGTTTGGTGAGGATTGTTTCTCAGCCTTTGGGTGTTGCATCCTTTTCTCTTCCCTGGGGTAAGAGACTCTCTGATGGAATTGCCTAGGAATGCTTGTTTGAATCGAGACTCATTGTGATCGGGAAACAAAACTGGGATGCTGGTTTTTTCCAGTTAGAAAGCAGATTGAAGTACTGATTGGTAGTGTTTGAATTCTGATGCAAGTACCCCTGTGAGCAATGGTCTTAATATTGCCTCATGTTATTATCAGTCCTTGTGGCTGTTTTCTGCATAGTGGACTTTAAGTTCTAAGTTTAAGTTCATCTTCTCATCTCTAGGTGCTTCTTAAAACAGGAACCAATTGTCTGGGTAGAACCTAATTTTCTATGATTTCGTGCCTGTTACTTGTACTGTTTTCTGTTTATTTAAGTAGACTTCATAATAACGGAATTGTATATAAAATATGGTAAGTATTGAATTGATTCTGTTCTTTTTCCAGTAATTTGATATTGTGAATCTCCTTGTGAAATAAAAATGACCCAGGAGAAACTCCCTGTGAACTGTTGAGCACAGACCAGAGGAGTCTGTGCGTATGTGGCAGTAATTAGGTAATCTCAGGAAAACACAGTGTGCAAGTGCTCTTGCCAAGAGGTTTCAGCATAACCAAGTGTCTGGGCCACCAGGTGGTTTTTTCCAGCTCCCGTTTAGACTCTCTGCGTGACTGTGAGTAAATAAATCACTCTTAGCTTCGTTCTTTTTGTCTTTAAAATGGTGATATCTCCCCATGCCTTCAGGAACCTGGGAGGGTGCCTTAGTTAATATTGATTGGTTAGTTCACCAAGAAAAATGAAAGCTGTTACTGTTTGTGAGGAAAGGAAACCTAGGACAAGTTTGCTCTTGAAATGGCAAGACCGTGCCTGGTTGTAAAGGAGAAATCCGTGCAGGAATCTGCCACAGGAGGTCATCGTGTCTCACTCCCCGGGCTGGCTGCAAGAGCAGCATTAGGGCTTCAGCAGTGAGTGGCTGTGGAAAAGGTAAAGAAGGAAGAGGTCACTTCCTCGCTCGGCCAGAGGATAAATACTGCACAGAGTGAGATAAATCTTGCTCTCTGGGAGGAGGGAGTGCAATGGAGCAAACCCCGCTGGATTAAGTGAATGGCTGGAAAAGGCTGAGCTAATGGCAGGGGTTTGGTCAGCACAGGGCCTTCCGTGCAGCCACCAGCTGTTTATGTGCTGTGAGTGGACATTAGCACGTGGATCACACTAATCCCACTGTGTCTGAGCCATGGCAGCCTTCAGGGCTGAGCTCTGCCCCAGACACAGCTCCGAGCAGGGCAGCCTGCTGCCAAGTAAAACACCGAGCAGTTCTACTGACAGGCTGTGCGCAGTGCTCGCTGTGCCAAATTCACCTGAAGTGGGGATGTGTCTCCAGAACGCTGCCTGAAGCCCAGCGGTGGCAAGGAGTGTGCATTCCACCCTGGGAGTGAGCAGGGCAGGGATTTATTTTCCCTTGGGTGGGTATAATGTAATAATGCTCAGAGCCCAGGCTGTCGGCTGTTGTGTGCAGGGGACTTGTGTTCTTGGATCCCAGTATGGCTCTCCATGGCTATAGAGAATGTGAGAGCAGCGTAACTAAGACTGTGGTGCATGCTGAATGAGATTGCACCACAAATGTTGCCCATTTCTTGGATTTCTGCTGCCCTTCCCAATGTCCTGGGCAAGCTGGACATTCTATACACGATCTCCAGGATGTCAAGGTTGTCCAGCTTGCACCATGGATGTTTGCTGGCTCGTGGTACTGCCTGGCTTGGAATAAAGCTGTTGGTTTCTGAGAGTTATTTACAAAAATGTTGCCACTGCAGCTCTTTCAGAGGACATCCTGTGCTTTCTCCTGTTCTGTATTTTGTGCTTTTCTCTCCAATTTCCTTCTAAGTTGTTGTGACTTGTCTTTTAATAACTGCTAGAAGCATGATCTCATACAAGAGATGGTAACAGACAAGTTAAAGCCAGTGTTTCACTCGGACACTGCCTTCTTGGGGATGTGGCTTCTGCCTTGCTCCACTTGGCTGTCTTAGCTTTTCTAGTCCTCCTATCTGAGTGGTTCTGCTGAGTTAACCCATCTGGTGGCCGGGGCCTTTGCTAACTCCTGGTTCCAGCACCACCATGGATGTATGCTGACTGTGTGCTCCTTTCTCATCATTCCCGTCAGATTTGCCTCTGCTGCTTTGTTGAAGCCGTAGCTGTTCTCTGCTGTTCTCCACCGCACCTTTGGTGCTGTCCTCGCTGCGGCTCGTGGCCTTTACCCCGAACCCTCAGCCCAGCACAGTGGCCTCAGGTCATTGACTGGCTTGCTGGTCAGTCACCTGTGTCCTGTCTGTGCTGTGCCTCGTGAGGAGAGCGCCCGCAGTCACAAACAGCAGCACCTGGCTTTTTAGTGTCACGCCTGATCTGCAGTGCTGCTGCTTTCCCGAGGGTTTCCTGCCATGGTCCAGCGTAGCTGTGTAGGTATTCCAGGTGTGCTTGTCCCTGCCAAGGTTTCTTGGCTCTCTCTGCTGTGTTGTTGTCTAGAGAGTGGGCTCATGTCAGCTGGCTGAAGAGCTTTCTCCAGTGGGGGCTTTGGTGCAGCTCGTGCTGCTTTAACCAGTCTGGTGTCTGACACAGGAATATTGCTCTGTCTTGTGGAGCTAGCAGGCTGAGATCTTGAGAGTAAAACGACATTGCCTGAGGCTGGGAGCACTCCATAGGTTTTTATGGCTAATGAGTGCCCCTGCTATTCTCAGACCTTTAGCTGTGGAGAACAGATTCATCTCACAGTCTCAGCTCTTTGCTGCTGAGGTTTACTCTTCCCCCTCGACATAGCCACAGCTTGTGCACAGGACCAGCCTTTTCCTGGAAGGGACAGTATGACAGAGGTTGTTGTGCTGCTGGTGGCTTCCCTGTTCAGCATTTTGAGGATGGTGGGACTGAGCTTTTGGGATGCTATGGCATGGTACAGTCTCCAAGGAGTCCTTACTGTGTTTGCCGAATGTCGCGGCTGCACTGCATGCTTTAAGCCTGTGATACACGTTTGCTGTAATTTAGGTATGTAAATAATGGCCTTTCCTGAGATCTCTTGGTGACTTAGACTTAGTCTATGCCTGCAGTGGGACTGATGGAATCCGTCCATGCCGGAGATGAGTCACTAGCTCTTCCTGTCTGAAAATTTCCTTTTCTCCCAAGGTTGCTCACCCATGATGCACTCAAAGTGATAATGCATCTTCATTTTATGTTTTATTGACTCTCTGCACTTGCCAGTTGCTCTCAGATGAGGACACCTCGAGCATCTGGTTGCACTGTTGGCTTTAAAGGCTGCTGTTAGCATTGCTTCTGGGATTGCCGGTACAGTCCAGCTGGAATCATGTTGGCAGGAGGTCAGAAAGCATTGCTGGGAATGTAGCAATTGTGTTTGCTTGTTGTGCAGCACAGGCTGAAGATCTCTGGATCTTTCAAAGCCCTTCTGTGGAAGCTCCTTTTGGCCACTTTTGTCAGGGATTTTTTGTCTCTGCAATTGTTGTGGTGCCTTTGAGGGTTTTTTTTCCTCTTCTCCTCAGCTTGTCTCTAGTGCTGGAATAGAACCCAACTCTCGTTCCTGGTCTGTCACGCCGCTGCCCACGGACAGAGCCTTTGCATTTCATTTCCCTACACCAGCAATGTTGGATGGGGATACCTGTGCCGTGCTGCCATTTCACCTTCTCAGCTCTGAGCCTGGATATTTAGGCTCAAGTACTGGCTGTTCCCACTCTGATCCTTGTCTCGGGTAACTGTAGTTACTTCAGGTCTTGGAAGACATTTCTGAAGGGGATTAGATCCATCCTACGACGTTTCCTGCTGGCTGGAATAGGATGTCCCTTGAATGATCTTTTCTTTCACTAGGAAGCGCCTAAAATCTCAAAGTTCAATGTAGACACTAGAATTATCAGCCTCTTAATGTAAGTATTGATTTCCACTTCTGCTCCTTGGTTTCAGGATGTTTTGTTTGGGGATTTCTGCTTGTTTTTTGCCAGTACAATGCCTAAAACTTTCAGTGCTGTCTCTGATCTGGTTAAAAAAATTACAGTATGTATTTTGGTTTAAGATTTTGTTCTTGCTGGGAGTTTATTTTTAAAGCGACTGTGGGCTGTTTGTAAAAATGAACTTTAATCTGAAATAATACCCAAACTGTCAGTAATTGCAAGTCCTTGGTTCCAGTGGTGACTGCCTGACAGTGTGAGGTCTGGGACATGTTGCTGAGCGTGAATCATCCATAGCACCTGTGCTGCTGATAGTGCCTTGAGGGTTGGGCTGTGTTTTTACCCTTTTACCTGCTGTAGAAGTGGCTGGGGAGCATGGCAGGAGCCAGAGTGAAATTGTCAGTTGCTGTTTTTTAAAGAGCAGAGGTTGAGATGGATCTTAAGGGAAATAAATTTCTCAATGAGACAGATGTTGGACGGGGAGATGCTCTTATGGTAGAGCTGATTCTCTTCTGATGTAGCTCATACAGTTTTACTCATCTGGCAGGATATGAGAATGAGATGCCTTGGACTGAATCTTTGGCTCATGTTCATTACTGAAGCTTCATTTTCCAAAATAACTCCACAGAAATCAAACCAAGAAACAGATCACAGAGATGGAGGAGCTTTGAGTCCTTACAGGAAACAGTGCAGCTGTAGTCTGGGGTGAGACTGAGGTATTTGTAGGCTGCCTTTGAAATAGGCTCTTGCTGAATGAAATCTGTGAAGATCTGTCTCGTGCACAATCCACCAGGAGCCTTGGGAAGGAAGGCTGGGGTGGCTTGCACAGAGCAGCTGGGGCTGGCAGGGCCACAAACACTGCTTCTGCTGCAGTGTGTGCTGGGGACCTTCCCCAGTCCAACAGCAACATTTCATCTGTGCCTCTGCACCGTGACAAGGGGAGACTCCCATCCACAGCTGGGGGGTTTTGCTCCCTCAGTGATCAAAATGAGGGCTCTCAGCTTTGTTAAACAGTTATACTGTTAAATTTCAAACTTGTGCGCTAGCACTTCTCAGTATTGCTCGAAACCACTTTTACAGGAGGGAGATGGTTTTATGGGGACAGTGTCAGCTTCCTGAAGGCTTTCTCTGTTAGCTTTTGCAAATCCTTCTGCTCTTGAAGTTAGCTTGGCTGGAACTCTTACTTTGAACTACAGTGTGTCTCTCACTGGAATGAGGGAGTGAGGGATGGGAGCAGGCAGGGGCTGAATAAAGCAGAACACATCACATAACATGCTGAGGGAATGAGGTGTGCAGGGGCTAGACCAAGCAGGTGGATAGACATTGGGAGTAAATTGAAAATGGGATTTTACTTCCAGGTTTGGAAGTACAATGCTGAAAGGTCTGATTTTTGTTGTTTCTAAAGGAGGGAAGGATAAAAACTGAGCTGTTTTTCTGGAGCTGAGAGGTGGGAAGTGTCACCTAGAGAAATGCCTGAAGAGCCATTGCAGTGTGTGGAGTTTCCCTCCTTTATCTGATGGAAGGGAAGAGGGATGAGTGGAGGTTAGGAATGTTCCATGCTGCTAACCTGTTACCTTGAGTGACTGCCAAAGCCTCAGCACTCAGAGAGCAGGTGGGTGCTGAGCTCCTGCCTTGCCAGTGACACAGCAAAACCTCGGTGCTGGCTCCTGTGTGCTGCACTTGTGAGGAAGCAGCAGTGGGAGAACAAAGGCAAGGGTAAGTCCCTCAAGGAATTTTTACATCCTTGCTTTTCTCTCTGGAAGGTCTGTATGTCCCAGCCGCTTCCCAAGGGAGGAGTTTGGTGTTTAGCTCTTCACAGATGATGGCTGCTGGGGCTGAGGACACTTACTGTGAGCTGCTGTGATGATGATTCCAGTCATGCTCTCCCATATCGGTTCCAAATGCAGCCCCAGGGCAGTGCTGCCACTCGAGGGTCGTGTGTGTAGGAAAATCCATTTGTGAGGGGCTGGGTGCTCCAGTGGGGATTGTTGGGTCTGGCCTTTACCTCCCCACAGAGCCAGTGAATAACAACTGCTTTGAAGGGGATCTACTGATGGTTTTTCTCTGCCAAATAAACAGGTTAACAACTAAATAAGGCCATTACAAACTTGGCAGCCTCTTTTGTCTTCTGTGTTCTGCTGGCACAGTTACCAGCTCTTTCTGTCAGCACAGGTTTTGTCTGAGAAAGCTGGAATAATCTCTTGCAGCAAGAATAGGTTTTCACCAGTAAAGGCTGTGCTCACCCTACAAGCCCTTTTCTGACATCAGGCAAGGCAGAGGTGTGCTGAGCTCCTGGCACAGGCTTGCCCTCAGAGCCAAGGTCTGGGCACAGCTGTTTATTTGAACTGGGACTTAGTTAAGCACATGTTGTAAGAGAATGAACGTTTGTTGGTTTTCTTCCTCCTGGCACATAGCACATTGTCCAAGAGGAACTCACCAAGTTAGCCTGTGGTTTTTATGTTTGTTTTCTTAATAGCATCTCCCAGTGAGGAAAGCATGCTGAGAAAGGACTGGGAGAGAGCCATCAGTCCCAAACTTGATGGTGTTTTTGAGGCTCTCGTCTCTGTTTCGTGCCCTGAACGTGGTGGGTGAAAGGGAAAGTGATCTCTAATCCAGCTAAACACATCTGACTCCAAACTTGGGTTTGTTTGCTCCAGATTAAGATATACAGATGAGCTCTCTGTCAATGTTTAATGAAAGGGTTAGGGCGGTGCTTTCCTCTGACGCTCGTAAATTTGAAATATTTGTGTTTTGCTTTGGATAAGAATTGTGTGATTTTTTCCTTCTTTTTTCCCTTCTTGGTATCTGAATTCTGCTGGCTTAGAGCACAAGTGCATTCACTTTTTACAAGTCACTGATGGGAGATGGAGAAAGGAGATGTTTAAGGTACCATTCAACTTCTCAAAAAGACTTTGTGTCTAAATTTCTTTTCTGTGAAAAAGTTCATTTCCCCCTGCAGGCAGGTTCTACTCCAGCATGAAGGGACATCATGACATGTGGGATTGGGCAGACTTTTACTGCTTTGGAAAAAAATATTAGATGAGAATGTGAAACCAGTGTTGTTGAGATAGTAAGGTGAAAAATATATTGCAAATAATGTGGAGAAAAACAGCCTCTGTTAAGTTTGCATTGCTGTAGCGTTTGGAGATCCATTTCACCCTGGAGCTCTTTGCTTATCTGCTGTTGGTAAGGAATTGGGCATGTTGAGATGTTACCTAAGAAAAGGAAAAGGGTGTTATGACTTCCTTGTAATGAAGGCATTTGGTTATAATTCATGTGGAGCAGGGAGTCTTTGTAGAGGCTGGTGAAAATCCCCAGCCCAGCCCCACTGCTGATTTCTTCACTTGTCCTGACTGCTGTTACAAATTGCTTACCACAGCAGTGTGCTCCTTGCCCCTGGCAGCCTGTTGCACAACCTCATCTCCAGGGATTTGCAGCAATGCTTTGATTAAATTGGGTATCAGTATTCATTTGTTTGTTTTTTTTAAAGCTGAATGTGTGATACATGTCTTGTGAGTGGCTGGAAGAAGTCAGGAGGCAGTAGAGAGTCATTAAAAGGTTATTTAGGAACTTGAAAGTAGCTTTGCTGAACTGTGGATTTCTTTTGATAGAACAGGCCTTATCAGAGCAGTCTCTAGTAGAGCTTGAGGCTGATCACAGATTGGCTGGAGTGAATGAATTTCCCACATGCTAGTAGCTCAGAATTTATTACTTGTACACATCTGTGTTTGCCAAGAAATTAAAAATTTCCTTGTCCTGTTTTTTTGCTACAAAGGCAGCCTGCACCCTTTGTAATCTTCTGGAACTCCATCCTGGTGAATCATGGAGTCAAGGAACAGTTTGAGTTGGAAGGGACCTTAAAGTTTTTTCTGCCCCTGCCCTGGGGAGGGACACCTTCCACTATCCCAGATTGTTCCAAGCCTTGTCCAACCTGGCCTTGGACACTTGCAGGGATCCAGGGGCAGCCACAGCTTCTCTGGGCACCCTGTGCCAGGACCTCACCAGTCCCACAGGGAAGATATTCCCTCCTGCTCTCCCTTCTAAACCTGCCTGCTGTCAGTATTTTCCTTATTTTCCATCACTTGGTGGCTTTGCTTGGCATGTTCATGGAGTTTGGCCCTCTGGGATTGAAGGGATTCCATCTTAATAGTGATGGTGTGATGGTCCCAAGTGTGGACTCTTCCAGACTTACTGAACCCTTCCTCACCAGAGAGTTTTCTTCCTTATATTTATAGTCTAACTGGTGTAACTGGGACTTGGGTAACTTCCCAGTAAATCCACCAGCTGTTTGGGTACCAGCTAGAAAGGAGCAAAAGGGGCTTCATCCTCCACCAAATTCTCACCAAGTTTACTGTGTCATTTGAGGTTTGTGAGCAGATGGTGTTTTTGTATGACTTAGTGTTGGGTTTATTTTCCATAATGATTTGGGAAAGCTAATTATTTTTTCCTCCCAGTCCAGGAATGATTGCTCATTCTTTCCCATCACTGAGGCACTGGTTGGAAATAGGCAAAGATTTCACAACTTTTTGAAGCCAACTGTGTTCCTTCCCTGCTGAGAGCCCTCCAGCACTCTTCTTATCTGCCTTAGAAGGAAAATGCAGCCTGTGTTGACATGCTTTATTTCATTTCTCTCTCAGGCTCCATGTAACCTGGCCAGCCCAGGACCATTCCTGACTCTCACTAGAGGATTGTAGGTGACTTAATGGGCTTAATCCCATATCCCACTGTCATCAGGAGATGTCACCTCACTCTCCTGACATCTCCTTCTGTAAACTGTCACTCTATTTTCTCAGTCAGGCTTGGATTTACAAAAGAACAGGACTTCTAAACTCCTGACAGATTTTGCCACATCCTGCATAGGCTTTAGAAGCAGCTTCTAGGTTTAGTAGTGTCTGGGGAAAAAAGTGCCTGCAGCATCTAGCCAGAGTCTGTAGTCACAGTGATTCCAAACATGGAAAATTGCTCTGTAACCACACACAGCACAGTTACTGCTCAGTAATCATTGCAGCTCATTATGCTTTTGGTTTTTGCTGTCTCATGGTTGCCTTTCCTGTAATCTCTTAGCACCTGGGATCTGGGTTTTGGCTTTCTTCTCTAGGAAGATTCTCTGGGGTTTTTCTGTCTAACAGGCTGGCCTGCCCACCCCAGGTGGCTGAGGGCCAGTGGGTGTCAGAGTGCACCTCTAAGGCCAGTTTCACTGTATGGATCTGGAAGGGAGGTCCTTACAGACCCAGGGCAGTGGCAAAAGCCTGGCTCCATGCCCAGGCCATTGCCAGCTCCTGGAAGTCATTCCCATACTGATGCACTGAGAATGGTCCGTGGTGCTCAGCTTCAGGATTTCCCAGCCTTGCCCACAAGTTGAACAGCTTTAGGTGTGTGCATGTGTGTTGTGGGACAGTTTGCTTGTTCCCATTGGCTACTGCAGCCTTGTCTTTGACTTCTTCCCTTCTCCTGTGAATGTGGTTTAGAAAATGGGCTGACTAATCTGATGCTTTAATGGTGGCCAAAATAACCTTAGCCTTAGTGGTCAAACCACATGATTTTATCTTTTTCCTGGGGAGTCCTTCCTCCCTTTCCAGTTGTTAGTGAACAGAGGTGTTTGCTGACTAAGCAAGGCTGGACAGGAGCAGAAAGCCGAAAGCTTGTGGCACAATAATGAACTAACTGCCTTCTTCAAGTCCCACAGTTGCTTGCCTTGGCTACAGAGAGAAAAAAACTCTCGTTGCTCTGTGATGACAAGCTGGTCTGGTGTCCTGGTGGGAATGCACCTGCAGCAGAGCCTCAGGGCCTGCACAGCTAATTGAGATGCTGGGAGCTGAAGCCTGGTCCAGCCTGGCTCAGCCCCACTGCTGACTGCTTCACCTGGCAGCTAACAGTCCTCTTCTTGTTGCAGTTTGGCCCTGGCCTTTTCAGAGGCATCTGGGCACAAGACAAATCATCTCTTTTGTTTGTTCTAGGCACCCCTGTGGCTCCTGGGATGGCTGGCAGTATCTGAGACTCTCCCAATCCTCCATCGTGCATTGCTGTGAAGCTGAAAAGGGACTCGTCCCAGAAGCACAAGGAAGGAGCAGAAATGCATCACAGGTACTGGGGGAGTCCATGGCTACAGCTGTGGTGGTTTCTTTCTGCCTGATCCACACCCAGTGTACCTACAGCAGCACACATGACTTCATATTTTAGTTGGGCACTTGTAGCTTATGGTTTTATGATGGGAAGAGAGGAAAAATATAAACTGGTTCTCGGGTGTCAAAGTAAACAGACTTTCTCCAGTGTCTTTGGAATTGGCCTGTGGGCTGAGCAAGTGTGCCCTTGGCTGGTGGGAAAATATCTTGTGGGAAGAGCCTCTGTGGTCCTGCAAACTTAAGGGAAAGTGGGATTAGACTCTGGGGTTGTTCCACACCTGAGTAATGCCTCAGAAGAAAAGGAAAACTGGTCCCTGCAGAGTGGGAGATGAGGCGTTAACAACGGGACACTGTGCTGCTGTTACAAAGGATTTAATTTGGAGACCTGTCAGCAATTAATTACAGCTGACTTTTAAAACAGCCTTTTTTATAGGTGAAGAACGTTTTATGATTAAATATGCACTTAGCTTCACAGGCTCAGGATTTCTGAGTCTCTGATTTGGTTGCGGAGGCAATTTAGCGCCTAAATCCCTCTAGAGATGAGATCATGCCAGTTCTTTCCATAACAAGGGTGTACAGTATTTATTTCTGCTTTTTATTCTGCTGCCATTTTTTAAAATTGTCTTTTGGCTCAGCTACCTAAAGCCAACCTCTTTTATTGCCACAGTCTTCTGACTGTGCCTTCTAATTATAAGGCACCCAGGTGGAATTCAGCCTGACACTGTCTTCCTTCAACATGTTGTTACATTGCCCACAGAAAGATCAGAGAGATAACCCTTTGTCCCAGGTAAATGAGAGCAAGTGGAACAGCAGCAGCAAGCTGGCATTGCTTCTTCCCAGAAACAATGTGAGGGTACACTAGGGAGAGGACTGGCTGACCTCAGAGCAGACTTGCCTTCTGGAGAGAGGAGGTGTCCCACTGCTCCAGTCTTTGAAACAAAAAGGTCCCAGAAACAGACTGGCTGTACGTGAGACTGGTCTCCTGAGACCGTGTATTGAGGTAGAAACAATGATAGCTCCAAAAGTCACACTGCTGTTTAACGTGTCCTTTCCCACTCTGGTTTCTGGAGCTGCTGAGGAAGCGTGCTGGCTCTAAGACATCAGCATTTTTGCTTAGAATCATCTGTATTAAGTAATGATTTGGAGGGCTCAGAATGAGGAATGGTTATCTGTGGGAAGCAATCTCAGTGCTGTCTGAAAACAGAGACTCACAACATTTCAATAATTGCCATAATGTTTGGATGTCCATGTTGGGGTTCATCCCCGTTGTTACAAAGTCCCAAGTTCTAATGGGAAATAACCTGCATGATGGAAGCCGAGGGAGCTGAAGCACCCTGGGATTTCTGAGAGTCTCGGGAGGGGCACATGCAAAATGGGTTCACGGCTCTGGTAAGTGTTGGCTGGAAAAGGGGCCACTGGATGGAGCTCTTGTCCTGTGGTTGGCCACCACTGGTTACCTGAGAGGCATGACCTGCACCGGTGAGGAATTCCGCTGGAAAAGCAGTCTTTGAACAAGGTAAGGGGCTGGGATTCCAGTGTGATGGCACACTGGTGATATGTGATAATGCTGTATTGCTTTATGAGAAACCCACACCCCCTGGTCAAGAAGGGAAAGTTTAAGCAGTGTGATTAGCTGTGAGCATTTGGGTGACACATTCATCAAGGTGGGCAAACAGGTGTGGCCAAATGCTTTTGGTTCCAAATAAGCTGCTCACCTGAAGATCAACAGCATTCCAGATGCAGGGGGTAATAAAAACAGAAAGAAAACTACATGTATGTGCAGCTTGTGGAGTTACTGACATCAAAACAAAAGCATTTCAGAGAAACATGATCCTGTTCTCCATGGAGATGTGTGGTCCAACTTCATTCCTGTTGTTGGCTGGAAGGTGCAGAGTTGCAAAGTCTGAGTCAGAATTGCTGAGGCTGACACTGTTGTGAGTGGGGATTGCAAGAACCGAGGGGTCAGAGAAGGTCATGTGGTTGTATTTGGTTTTAAGTGATGGTTTGAAGCGCTGAAGGAAAGTGTTTTTAGCAGAAAGATTTCCAAACAGTGTTGTGCTCCAGTTCTGTGACAAAGATGTTGGTCAAGAGGGGATTTTAATATGATTAGTGCTTACAGGCACACAGTCTGAAATAGCTTCAAGGTCTACCTTTTCTTCTTTCTAGAAGTGAAAAATGGGAAGACACTTATTCAAAACCTACTGAGGTGTTTATTTTTTTTTTAAAGGTTTAAGTGTATTGTTTGACTTGACTGTGAAGTCAATGTCGTTTTATCTGCCTTTTACCATGCATTGAAAACAAGGCCATTGCTAGTTACCTGCCTGGTTAGGAGTTAAAATGACAAGTACTGTGTATTTTTAAGACATGGAGTTTTTTCAGAGGAGTTAATTAGAATTGGAGTGCTTCCAAAATCTAGTTTTAATAAATTGTGTGTGACTTCAAAAAGGAACAATTCCTTTCTTTTTACTTTGTTGCTCTTCTCATAGAAAGAGTTTGGATCTGTGCATATGTGCCTACATACATGCATCACCTCTTTGGGCACGGGTTTAAGATACTGATGGTGGGAACTCTGGCTTGTAAAATCACCTGTCAGAATACCTTGCTTTAAGGACTGGGACTTTGCCTCCTTTTTAAAATTTTTGTTCACCAGTTTGGGATAATATTTGCAAATGACTTGTTTCCAAAGAAAATGAAGTGTTTACTGCGGGAATTTGATACTGGCTCAGGGTTGCCTGAGATGTACCATTTCAGGTGCAGTTATGCATCCAGCACTTGGTTTTCTCTGCCTGCAAAAAGTGCCAGGGATGTCACATGTGGCTGGTTTGCTCCCTGCCATTCAGGAGAGAGCTAACTCTGCCCTTCCAACTCAGTCTGGCATTCTGTGTTAAAAACTCCTGACTATTCAAAGCCTTCCTCATTCACGTCTTTGCAAGGATTATTAGGACAATTATTGGGAACTAATAGTAGCCAGAGAGCTGATAACACAGCTGAAAGCAAACAGTGACATGGTGTGAGGTGTCAGTCTATTGAGGCTTTTTAGACGGTGCTCCAGCTGTTCTACCCGCTTGGTGCTGTGTGGACAGAACAAGGCTGAGTTCTCTGGTGTGTGCTGCTCATGAGGCCACACACTCACCTCCCTGTCCCAGCCTCCCAAACAGCTTCCCAGGCTTGGGTGGCTGGCTGAGGGTGATGAGATGCTGCTGGGAGAGGGGTAAAGAAAGAGGATGTGGGTCACATTGTTTTTAAGTTCTTTGTGGCATATGCGTTATGGCACGATGCTGCTGGAAAAGTAAACAGCACTTCAGGTTTAGTCATGCCCCGTGCTTATTCTGGTCCTGCTGAGGGATTCCAGCAGCTTGCCAAGTGCCAGTGCTAGCACTGGGTAGGCATCCCAGCCACAGAGCCATCTGCCTCGTGGGTTGGGAAGAGCCTCTGACAGCTGGTGGGGATGCTGGGTGGGAAGAGCTGCTGCACAGACAAGTGACGTGCTAATCCCAAGTCAGAAAAGGGGGGTGATGCCAGCCGTGTGGGACGGGGATTTTTGCCTGGCAGGTGTCTGCAGACCTGCTGGCTCCCTAGAGCAGGCAATCCTCTCCTTCTGCCAGTGCTGGCCTCGTGCTCCCAAATTAGTCAACTCTTGGGCAAAGCATGAATAGAAATGCCATAGGTGAGAATCTAACTGCCCTGCCTAGGCGTGTGTGAGGGCCATTGGGAAGGTTAGCACAGGGCTTTCTGCTGTGGAAGCTGTGGGAAAATTCTTCTGCCCAAATTCCTGCTGGCTTGCTGAGCTATGACTGCAAGACTGAAGAGAGCACAGGAGAAAGCTCTCCAGGGAATGAGCAGCAGGATGGGCTTAGGAAGGACAGAGTGCTGTGCCAAAGTTTGATTTTCTGCGGTTGTTATCTTCTAATATGAAGTTGCAGCCCAAAAATGTAGAGGCAGAATACAAAAATAAAGCAGTGAAAGTGACTTTCCATGCTAATGGCTAATTTTGCTTTCTGTTTTTAACTCTACCCAGAGTTAGCTTTGAATCTACTTACATGATGAAGACATCAGCACTGCCTGGTTTTGAGAATCAGGCTGCCGTTTAAATGCAAGCTGAAGTCTATTTCTGTAAGTGTGATGCACAGCACTCTCACCAAACTGTTAGAATTTCCTGCTAATTGTGGTGTTTCATTTCTGGCCAACTGTATTCCAGAATGGCTTCTCTCTAACGTGCTATTTACTGACTCTATTTTAGTAGATAAACTCCCCAGCTTAGCACTAGGAAAATTCTCTTCCTTGCACAGTGTTCTAAAGCCCCTTAAAACTAGAAATAAATCTATAGGCTAATGTAAATTTTCATTTATTAACTTGAGGTAGGTATAAACTCTTCCTGTTGGAATGTTGACAATGTTTGGCATTGAAAGGAAATGCTGGCACATGCTGTATGGGAGGTCTGAGGTCTGTAATAAATACATAAACCATAAATTTAAGGCCTATTACATCCTACCCTACCTTTAACACATCCTTTAGTACCATTTAGTGGAAAATAAGTTAAAGTTGATGTAGGAAAGCAGCCACACAGCCTCCCTCGGACAGCCCATCCTGTCTCTGGTTTCATGTTTTACAGTCCCAGAGTCATGGTGGGAACAGCTACCTAGATATGTTTGAAAGGACCTTAAAGCACATCCCCACAGGCAGGGACACCTTCCACTAGCCCAGGCTGCTCCAAGCCCCATCCTAACTGGTCTTGGACACTTCCAGGGATGGGACAGCCACAGATTCTCTGGGCAGCCAGGGCCTCACTGCCCTCTTCATAGTATCGAAACCTTCCCTGTGTCTGTTTAAATCCATTTCCCCTTGTCTTGTCATTCCTGTCCTGCCCTTGTAAAAATTGCTTTCTTGTTTAGAGAGTGTCTCTTAGGAGTTGCTTTGAGAGTTTAGAGTGAAGCCTTGTAACGGGAGTGACAAAGCAGCCGACGTATCCTTACTGGAAACTGGAACTAAGTTTCTGCTCTTTCCAGCAGAGAATGGAGTTCCCCTTGTTTCCCTGCATTTACTGGTTTGAAGGACCCAATGTGGTCAGTGTAACTGTTAAGTGGAAAGCAAGGGTTTCCTAACAAGAAAAACAAGTCTTTCCAGGGCTTAGAATTCCACATCTGTAGCCTGTGGTGGTGAGAAGTAGCTAGGAATATCAAGAACCTCTGCTTTCAGGTTTCTCAGCTTTTGTCTTCTTCCAGTGAGTCAGTATCTATTTCTGTGTGAAAAATTGTAACATGAAATACCTTAAAAGCACTGATCCCTACAACAATAAACAGTCAGAAGCAGAAATGGAATCCTTCCTCCAGCAGAAAATCAGAGGCAAAGTGCACCTCCAAGGAAGAGCGTTTTGTGATGTCCTTGATAACAGTAATAACAATAAAGGTCACGAGAGCTCTGCCATCCTGAAACGTGATGTTGCTTGCTCAGACAAGTGGCCCCTGCTGAGACTCAGATCAGGTACGTCTGATAATGGGCATGGAACAGCCGTGTTTATTTTTGGAATGTGTCAGACAACCTGTTTCTGGTCCTTGCTCTTCTGTAACAGTCAGGTATTTATTTACACGGGCGGAAGCTCCGGGGCTTCTCCCGTAAAAAGGAGTTGATGTATCTGAACAGTTCGTACCTTTCCTTCCCCTTTGTGCTGATGGCATGAGATCTTAGACCGGAAGATATACGGGAATATTTTTTATCTAAGATTATACAGTTGCCAGAAAGGATGGTTTCACCCTTTGTTGCTTTGCTGGGAATTTAGCTGTAAATACTGGTGGTGTAAAATCTGATTTTGGGAGGATATTCCATATTATAAAATATCCTGATGAATCAGTGGACATAGAATTTATCAAACTATTTGTAAGATGATCAGGAGTGCCTTTTTTACATTGTGTGTCAATCCATACTGAAAAAAAACAAATCAGGAATCTCATGGGTGGCTTTACCCTGTGAAGCAAGTGTGCTTTGAAAAACTGAATGGGTGAACGTGTCCATGCCTGGTTGTTTTGTACATTTGGGCCCTTCTGTTTTAAAATCTTAGCAGCTAAATTGAAAATCATTAGAGAGCACTGCATTTTCATTTGAAACAGAGGCAATATAAATGTAGAAGTCAATGACCTATTCAAACAAGACAAATTAAGTAGCAGTAGGAAATCTGAATATACTGTCAAGTCTCATATTGTAAAACCTTCACTTCTCTTGTTGGACATGAGAAAAAGACTGATGATGTGTAAATTGGAAAAGAAAGACATTGTAGAGGCCAGACTTAAGCAAGTCCTTACAGAGTGAGGGAGAAAGGCACTGGATTACCAAGTCAAAGTCCAGGATCTCTCCTAGAGCCTGCAGGAAAGATTCGGGGACCCTTCTGTAAGCAGAGGCTTGTGCAAGGATTATAAAGGACATGGTGCAGTGGCCAAGGGAGAGGGAATATGCTGTTTAGCAGTTGGTGGGGCTTTACCAGGAAAGGTTAGAAAACTGCCAAGTCTGGACACTTTAGTACTTTTAAGCACTTCTCTGTATAAAACTAAAAACAGATTTTTGTTTTGACGCTTCAGAAATGGTTGGTCACAAAATTGTGGGTGCTAAACATCACTTAAGCCTTTTACCTGCCTGATATGGTAAGAAATGCCTGAATTGCTCTGCTTGCTTCCTGTTCTGGGGGACAGGAGAGAGCTCTGGCAGCTCCCAAAACTGCAGCACTGTGGGACTTAGCTGGAGGAATTTGGCTTTGTGTTTCCCTGTACTGCCTTGGCGGTCTTTATGACTCTGAGAAGCTCTTTGGAATCCAAGTCCCAAGGTTTTGGCTCTCCCATTTACTAAAGGTATTCAGTTCAAGGAGTGTGGTGGGCACATGGAAATTTTCCTTGGTACAGTTGCCATGCAGTGTTTTCTGCTCCCGCTGCTCTGATTTGCAAGGGCCATGGATGAAGCTGTATGGTGTTGCAGTGCATGGTACACATTCTCATTGCTTCCTGGTATTCACTAAAACCAGTGAACTTGAAATAAATCATGTTCAACTGCTCTAATTTTAGCGTAAACTCAAGAAAACTTGTTGGCCAGCATTGTTGTTCCAAAGACCATAACATTATCCAAGAAAGCAGCAGGACTCATAGGCAGGTTCTGCTGGAGTGTTTTCACACAATATCCTCCATAAACTGTTGTCTGTTGCTATGAAACAATCTGAGAAGATCAAATGGTGGCTAAACATTGCATAACTCATCAAAGAGATCAAGTAAGGTGTAGAGATAAGGGATGGAAGTAATTGTGGCACTAGCAGAGACTTGGGGAGGGGTAGAGAGCTGAGGCTGGAAAACGGCGTTGATGCCATGCAGGCAGGAAGGAAGAGACATCTTAGTTAAAACACTGGTGAAAGGTCTTGTAGGAAGCTCCGTGCCTGGTACTTTAGTCTGATCTCGTGCTATCTTAGAAGGATTTCTTCTTCTTTCCATGCAAAGGAATCAGAAAATATTTCTACCAAAATAATAATGGGAAGTATTTAAGAATTTGAATAATTTTTCTTACTTTGTTCCATCTTGTTGCTTAGTTAGGAGCTGCTTCATCTTAAAAGAATGACTGCTCTCTTTGTAATGATGCTTTTTATAATTTGAATGTTCCACGTGTCAGAGCATCTAGGCTGACAGCGCAGAGTTGTCTTTGCTTACCAAATCACCCCAGACTCGTGCTTCTTTCATGTGTTTATGCAGATTTATTAAGTCCATTCTTGTCATCCCTTAGCAGAAGAGATCAAACAGAAGATAAACCACTCATGCCTGCAGCAGCATTCCTGCGTTGGCCAACTGCCTATTCTTCTTCTTTTCCAGAGGCACATTACTCCATCCCACCCAGGAAAAGTGCTCTGGTAAAAAGTTTAACTTTGCTCTGTTCTCTCGGGGTCATCAAAGAGAGAATCTGGCAGGCTGGCAGAAGTGGAGGGATTTTCCAGCAAACTGTTAAATGGCCATGGACATTTCTGACCACTCAAAAGCTTCGGCAGGTTTTTCAACCTGGTGTTTGTCTGAATTAGCAAAGAATTTCAAGTGATTTCAAGAGAAATGGATTCCCTTGCTGATTTCGCTGGGTGCCAACTCTGACTTGGAGATAATGTTTACTAAACTGAGTTAAAAACTTCCCTGCTTTTCAATACAGGAAGGAGGAAAAAGATCCTGTTAAAAAGAACTGCAGAGACCATTTCAGAGCTCTTGTTTCTGGTGACCTTTTAATAATGCACAGCAGGGCAGAAAGCAGCAGTGGTCAAGTTCCTTGGCTTCAGACAAATGAACCCTGTTTTCTGAGGCTGGGCTCCCTCAGCCTGTGACATTCATAGCACGTAGCATTTTACAGGCTTCCGGTGGCAGTTGTGCAAATGTGACAACGGGGTGTCAGCTCCGAGAGGAAGGAGCCTTTTCTATGGCTTTGCATCCCAGATAAATCCCCTTGTGTTTAGAGTTTTGGCGTCTTCAGTTGATTACCCATGCAAAAGTGTGAGGGGAAATACTACAGAGCTAATTATAATCACTTTTAATTAGATCCTGCAGCAACCCCTGCAAGAAATTTTAAGTGAGCGATGCACACACTCTGTGAGATGAGTGCTGCTTTGCAAGCAAAACCATGGAATCCTGGAATGGTTTGGGTTGGAAGGGACCTTAAAACTCACCTGGTTCTAAGCCCCTGCCATGGGCAGGGACATGTGTCTCTGTACCATGTAGGTATGGGCCCAAAACCATAAAGCACAAAGAGGTTTGGAGTACATGGACCTGTAAGTATTCTGCTGATAGGGAACTTTTGGTGAGGCAGCTAACAAAGCAGGAATTATGAAATTCCTTGTGAGACAAGAGTGGGAACCATTTCAAATATCCACTCTGTATCCTGAATGTGAAATGGTTCTTAGGAAACTGTTTTATGAATTACCTGCTTAAACAAGGTGTCCATTCCATGGCACCTGTGGCATTAGCAGCAGGAGTGAATGGTGTTATTCCCATGAGGCAGGAGATAGGGTCAGCTCTAAGGCTCCCATGTCTCTTCTTCCTGTGATTTCCTCTATCAGAAAGGAAGTGGTCGAAGAAGTAATTTTGTAACTGAAGAGCTGGATGATTTGTTGGTTTTAACAGGGAAATTCTCAAAACAAAAATCCAGCTCTTGCTTTGAAAGCCTTGAATGGATCAATTGAGCCAAGTTTTCCAGGAAATGGACTTGGACCTTTGAGGCTGTGCTCAGCACTCCCTCTGGAATGGTGAAGCGCAGGGCTGGAGTGCTCTCCCTCCACTTCAGGGGCTCTTGTGCTTGTCACTTTTCAGGCTCTCTGAGAAGGAAACTCTCCTGGCTTCTCTTTGTGGAGATCAAAGCATGGAGAAGTTGAAGAAACTTGACCAGGGTTCTGGGTGTTTTCTGTCAGTGGTGTTTTCTGAAATTCAACTCAGAGTCTTTAACCCTGGTCCCACTGGCAAATCAATCGAGAGGCAAGTTAATAACAGGTTCTCAAAATGCCTTCTAAGAGGATTTTAGGATCTTTCTTTAGGATCCTCCTTCTACAGACAGGAGCAAAGTGTTCTTCTTCTTTCAATTTATTTAATTTTTCCCCCTCCTTTCCTCACCAGTGTTCATTCTGGGACTTGTCCTGGTTTAAGGCAATCGAGGGAGAACGCTGTGGAACGAGTTCCCTCCCCTTACAGGTCTAACCCACCAATAAGGAACCAATACAAGTAGATACAAGTGAAAAAATACTAACAAGAGGCTCAGCAACAGGCAGAAAGTAAGTGCTAGATACAGAATTACTAAATCTAGAACCCCTTGAGACAGAGATTTAAAGTGTCAGACAAGTGGCTACAAGTCCTCCTGAGAGCCTTCCCTCAACACTGGCCAAAAATCAGATGAAAGAAATATGTTCAGCAAGGGCACAGTACAAGTATTCAGACTTGTGGACAGAATCCAGATAAACTACTGATTTTCTAACAAATGGAAGAAATGGTGTATTTTAAAGATGCTTTCAATGCTGCCTCAACTCCAACAGCTAAGAGATTTATTTTGTTTTCTTGCTGAAACAAGCATGTTTGGGACTGGACTGTGTCTTTTCCAAGAGCATGTTGTGCTCCTTCATGTTTTCAGTAGGGGTTTAGTGGGACTGTTGATGAAAGCCAGGGATTGAGCTGGCCTGGGCAGGGATGTGACTGTCATTGCTGTGGAGGAGATGCAGAACTCCCTGGTAAGGTGTCCAGAGGCTTGGCAGGACGGGGTGGTGCAAACTGAGAGGGAATCTAATTAGGGCATGCAAGTGTCTGGAGGATGGGTGTCAAGAGGGTTGAGGCCAGGCTCCTCTTTCCAAAGAGGGCCTTGGGTAAAGGAGCATGGAATGGGACACTGAGCAAGGAGCAGAGGCTGGCATTGCTCGGGTTAGGGTCCTGGTGATCAGCTGCCCCTTCAGGGGTGTATTCCTGTCACAGCTCTGCGCTGCCTCCCTGGCGTGTGCCCTGCTGAGCAGGGACAGGTTTTGTACGTCCTGTGCTGGAAGCAGGCTTTCCAGAGAAGGAATTGGCTTTCACTTAACCTTTGCATCTCCTTCTGAAACTTATCTTTAAGGGTGCATCTGGAGTGTTCGGTACCACAGTGTTTTCGTGTGACCCATTACTTGTCTGACAACTGCACTAGCTGTATAAGTGAGAAAAGTACATCTTAAAAGGCAGTTAAAAATAGCTTGGTTTGTTACAAATCACCCTCCCCTACCAGGTATTAATTTCCATGGAGCTGAAGAATTTAAAATTCTCCTGGTTTCTGCAATGGCTGCACCCTGAATTCAGAATATTCCAAACAGAGTTTTAATGACATCAACAGTAAGTTCTTTCCAATGTACTGAAATCTTTAAGCCTTAAAAGAGAGATAACTGCTGGATACTCTGCTGGGTGCTTTTTCTGTGTCTTTTCCTTCCTTTTCTTCTACTTTGTGCCTTTGAATCGAACAGGATTCTATTCTTCTTTAGGTGTTCTTGGACTATGAGCAGTATTGCTTTGGCTTTGTTCCCAAATACATGTTAATGTAAGGGGGAGACCATCCAGCTTTCCAAAGGACAAAAAAACCAAACCCTAAAACAGAATAACCTGACAGGCTGGTTGTCAGGCTGTGATTACCTGTTCAGGTGTATCACACTTGTATGTTCCCAGCTAACTTGGCAGTACTGACTTCCTTTGGACCAGGTATGAAAACACTGCCGTATTTCTGCTTCCTAAACCTACATCCTAAACATCAGAATACATCTTCCTGTGGATGCTGTCCTTGGATAACTCAGGGGGCAAAAACCCCACTAAGTTTCCTGCACTGTACACTTAATGTGCTGGTCTGAATCTTATTTCTAGAATTTCTTTCCATTCTCATTTCTATCACTTAGTACCATTGCTTAAATCAGTAATGTTTTAAAACGTTTTCAGACTTGTTTCCCAAAAGTCCTAGCAAAAAGGTAGCAGGAAAAAGTGAGTGTTGTGAAGAGTTAATTACAGAAGGAAAATCTCTTCTGAGGCTTAACTCTGGAGGCTAATAATGAGTTTCCATTGCCTGGAGGTGCATTGGAATGAGAAGGAAATGGGGAAGGCAATGGAGTGGGGTTAAACTGGTTTTGTTTTTTCCACACTGGAGACGGCAGATGAATGAGTCCATTCCTCTTTGTGTCTGTCCATCACAGGTGAGAGCATCTCCCCATCCCAAGCATTTGGGATCAGAGGCTGTGCCCCTCTTTGTGCAGCTCAGCAGGCTCTGGGGCAAAGCAGGGTGCTGGCAGGAGCTGTGCAGGAGTAGCCAAACACTGCAGCATTGCCACAGCTACACCTGCTGCAGGACTTCAAAGGGAAAGGCAACAACCAGTGCCTCAGCCATACCTGAGCTGATCCATGCTGCCAGTTCATTCCTTTCCAGGCACTCACAGTGTCTGAGATGGAGGGGGAAAGGGATTTCCTTGGGAACAACTTTTGGGCTTGGTGTTTTACCTCATTTACTTGCCTTGAACAGGGAGACACATGCTCTGTTTGCTTGTAACTGCTGAGTAAAGTAGGTGATGGGTTTAGGTAGAACTGGAAGTAAGGTGTACTGTGTGCTCCAAGTGAGTTGGCTGGGAAGAATTAACATAATTAGAAAATTTTACCCTTTGTAGTGTCTGGGATAAGTGTTTTGTGGAGGCACAGCTTGCATTTTGAATGAGCAGTCAAGCCTTTCCTTTTGGATTCAGAGCCAGGATGAGGGCAAGTGTAGGTGCAATGAAGAGTAACCCAGGTGACAGGAGGGAGGAACAGTGTGGAGTCCATTGCTGAACCACAGGTCTCCAATGTCTTCAGTGCTTCTGCACATCAAGAAAACATACATCCTGGCCCCCAATGCCAGCTCTTTCTTTTTGGTAGCAGGTGTTATCTGGCCTTCATCTGGAACTGGATGCAGCTTTCCCTTCTCGTTATTGCTTCTGCTTGTTGGCAGCCTGGAGCTGAAACACGAGATCGTGGTCGTTCCGTGTCCTCACGTCCACACACGCTGCCCTGAGGTGGGGTCCCACAGCAGCAGTGTGGGCAGGGCACACACAGGACACGGAGCTGCCTCGTGGGGGGACTGTGTTTCCAGGAAAAACACGAGGGGAGGGATGGGCTGAGGTGAGGGTGTGAAGGGTCAGGTACTCAGGGCAGCCCCAAGATGGGCAGCTTGGCCCACAGACAGGCAGCCAGCACGTATTACTTACAGCGTCACTGGGCAAGGAGCTCGCCTTTCACCTGTGGCATCTGCGGAGCAGATCGTAGCAGTGGATATCGCAGTTTGTCTGCACCCCGTGCCCTCTGTGCCGGCAGCAGAAAGGTTGGGTGTTCATGGGGTGTCCCCACTTGGGGGCTCACCCTGGTGGTGCCAGGCATTGCTGCTCTTGCTTGGCTTTCGGAGGCTTTAATGGAGACGCTCCCACAGCCTGTCGGGCAAATGAAGCAAAATGTCACGGGGGGGAAACTATTTTGATCCCTTTCCCTGGGGGGGCAGAGGGGCGGGAAGAAGTGGGTAATAGTAAATGTCATACAGGCCTGGAGCTGGAGTGTCTGTTCAGGTGGGACAGCGATTGCTGGGCTCTGCCTCTCTGACCTGGAGCAAATGTGGACGGCCAGCTGCTGCGAGCCGTTGGTCCTCCTGCTCAAGGAACCCATGGGACAGCTGGATCTGTGGAAGGACTGGAGGTAGGTCTGGGCAGCCTGGTCTGGGATGGGACACTGAGAGGCAGAATTGATCAGGAGGGATACAATGATGTCCAGTCTGAAATCGTAGCTCTGCCTTTTCTCTCTGTGCCAGACTTGGTATTTCTCCAAGTTTTTGCTGTTGATATGGGTCATGACCTGTAAGACTCTTCTCAGGTGCAAGGTCTTTTGCACCAATTCTGTTATTGTAACCAGAGAGCTTTCCAGAGAATTTAGGAACTGGAGAGCCCTCAGAAAGCCAGCTCTGGGGTCTTCATAGTCCTGCTCCTTGCAACAAGTCTGAAAGAATTCAGATATCCAGTGCAAACCTGTCATTTTGCTGTGTGTTCCTGCTTGCTCAATTGCTGGTATGTGGATGAAGACAGAGTGATTTCATGAAAATTCATATTTTTATCCCATGTGTGATCTGTCTAGCCTGTGCTAGCATATACAGTTACTTCTCGGATAACATCAGCCTTGTGGCTTCTTGTCAGCGGCAGGTGCTCTTCTGGAGCCAACTTTTTGATCTGTTTAAATCATTCAGATAAATGGTATAACATCTGCCTGGAACAGTGGGATAACAAGATAAACCACGTTCCGTGATAGGAAGAGAAAGGTTGTGTGTCTCTGAGTTTCTCAGAAGCTGTTGAATGTTTTTCAGCATTAATCTGCAGCCATAACGACCCAACTCTAACCTGCAGTTATTAATTGGGAGCAGAGCCAGCAAATGCTGCAGAATCGGAGCTGATATTCTGAGAACTGTGGAAAACAAAGCCAAGGAGAGGAGCAGCAGAGGGAATTGGTTTGTGACAACTGTGTGTACAAGGAGCAATTAGGGACAGAGGAAGGCAGGGGATGTGTATAATGGGCTCTGTGTTTCTCAGAAAGTCCTAGTTGGGAAGACGTGGTGTAAATAAGTCTTTGAGTCATTCCTTTTCCATACTGGAAAGCCTCGTAAACGCGTCGTCACAAACCATCTGCATGCTGAAGATGTGCAATTTGATAAGGTACGAGAGATAGATTGTGCTCTCAGTGTGACAATGGCGAGGGCATGTCTAAACACAAATATTTTCCTTCTCCCCTGGAAAATGTTTGCAGTGGAGCAAGGAAATACTGGGATATATTGCTCATGCTACAGCAAGGGAAAAGGTGGGAATGACATCCTGGGGGAGAGCTCTGGGGAGCTGATCTGGATGCTGCAGCTTTCCCCAGAAATCACGGGGTACAGAGTGCTTCTCGTCTGCTGAGGTTGCTGCCCAGCTCAGGGTCTTTTCCCGACCCCCAGCTGCATCTCCCACCTGCTTCCACCTTCCTCCCAGCCCAGCCTTGAGGGCAGGGGTGGCCGGGTCTGCCCAGGAGGCCCTGCCTTGGGACTGCGGACAGGTGAGAGGGAGGGTGGGGAGCACAGCGCTGGCTCGCTGCCAATGCCACTGCTTCTTGCTGTTCTTCCTCCTTTTATTTTCTTTCCCCACCCCAAAGCATGGGAATGTAGTAATTGCATTTTGACCCAGTTTCCAAAATCACTGTAGCATAGACTTTGGCGGGGGGGCTGGGGGAACCACTTAGGAATGAAAACCAGCCATTAGCTAGTACCGGAGGGGCAGGAGCAGCAGCAGACTGTTACAAGTATGCACTAACAGCCTTGCAGAACAACTGTTATCCTGCATGCTTTTATGGGGGAAAAAATGGTAATTGCATTTGCATTTTTTTGATATTTGATCCCTGGTACACAAACCTTTTGAGCCCGAGTTCAGGTTGCCTTCAGCTGAAGCCCTCTAAGCATAGAGGCTTGTGTCAAGTGCCTGGATTGTCAAAACTTGGCTGGAGGTTTCATGGCAGCCTTTCTTGTGGTTATTTCTGGTACCTCCGGCTGCCAATTGGAACACAGGGCTGTAGATCTGTGGGGAAGTGGAAAGGGATGGGTGTGAGTGCCTGTATGGAGCAGGAGCCCTTAATAGCAGGAGGCTTGGGTTAGGATGGGGTTTTGAAATGCGCAGAGACTTGGGGAGCAGATGTAAGGATGAAATCCAAACCAATTTCCTCATTCCGGCTATTAATATGAGACGGGAAAGGCCCTTTGAAGTCATTTCAAGCACCAGTTAATATCCCTTGGAATCTCCCCAGCAACTCAGTGAGGAGTCTTGGAATTTAACCTCTCAAAATAAGATAGGTGGGAAAGGAGAAAGCAAAGGTGTTGTCTTGAGGGATGGGAATACAGTGTCCCTCAGCTTCTGCTGCCTTGGTGTCCTCACTGCCTCTGTCCCTATCATGGATAGGGCACCTGGAGTAGTTAGACATTAGGGCCAGGGATACCACCAGTGCTTGAACATGGATTATGCCTCTGCTGCTGCAGGGGAGAAACAAAGGATGTCAGTGCCCCAGGCTGCATTTCCCACCACAAGCAAGGCTGTGCAAGAAAACATCTTGCCCTGGAGAGCACCTCTTGCCTGTTTGACTGCAGGGCTTGGTAAGAGAATGCTCTGGCCTCAGAGGATGAGCTGGTAGGTGTCCAGAGGGTGTCCCATCCCTTGGTGAGGATGGATGGGAGCTTTGAGGTGGGACACACGTGTGGGGGAAAACATAGCCAAAAGTTCAAAGCTTTGAGAAATGAAAGTAGTGCTCATGTATTTGTATTAATCAAATGATATGTGAGATTCTCCAAAGGCAATATTTTATTCTGGAGTTGTACAAGCATGAAATGAAAGCCTGCCCTTTGACAGCACTTGTATTTTGTTAAAAGGCTCCACCAGAACATGCTGTCCCAAATATCTGTCGATACTCCGTCATGCTTGAGCCCTAAAGCACACAGAGCAGGATGTTGTCTCAGGACAGTCATCTCCTGTTGCTACACAAATGTTGAGGTGGAGCCTGAGTTTATTAGTTTTTAAGGCAGAAGATATTGTTTCTGCACATTTTTATTTCATACAGTGCCTTAATTTCTATTAGTCTTAAGCTGATATGCCTTGGATTTATTTTCCTTGCTGGGAGGTTGCAGAAGCTGAGGCCAGTTTGAGATTTCATCTCTTCTGTGCGACAGATTGGTCCTCACGGCTGTTCTTGCAGGTCAGTGCTCCTGAGGTTCCACTGCCTGCCCTTCCCAGTGCTTCCAGAGCACTCCTTGGCTTTCAGCTCCTGCTGACCAAACTGCCTCCTTCCTGTGGAGAGGAGCTTGGATGGGGGTTGTTGGCTGCAGCCTTTGCTAGGGACTGCTGCTGGAGGTAACCACGAGAGGTATTTGAATAGGTGATTTCAGCAACAGGTATTGTGAGAAGGTTTCTCATCTTAACTTCCTGGTGCTGCCTGACATAAAGGCACAGCTTAGTGAGTGCTGAGTGTGGGGAGAGACTCTCAATATCATGGAATCACAGAGTGTTTTGGGTCCTTAGAAGTCATCTTGTGCTAACTCCCTGCATGGGCAGGGACACCTGCTAGACCAGATTGCTGGATATGTGACAGACAAGGTTTCCGTACCTACAGGTATCCATCCAAAAAGATATCTACAGGTATTGTCAGTGGAGTGTGTGGCTTCTGCAAGGTTTCAGCTCAGGTTACTTCTCCCTTTGTTTGGGGTGAATCTCCAAGATCTGGGGCTGCATGCTGGGGGTGTCCCTCCTCTGCCCGTGCTTCAGGAGCTGCTGCAGCAGGAGGCTGCGGACTTGGATTGGAGAGCATTGAGAGAGCAGCCAGCTCTCAGGGGTGCTTTGTCCTTATTTTTTTTGGTCTTGTTTTGGCTTGGACAACACATTTCTCCAGTTTCACTTTCACTCCCATTTTTTTTATTTCCTAGAACGCTTTGCTCTTCAGACTGCCCCAAAGTGGCAAAGCCCTTTTGGAGTTACATGTGCTCCCGGGGAACTGTTGTTTGCTCTAAACTAGACTGTTTCTGCTGGAGTTACCTAACAAATAATTTAATAGTCATTAAGTCCTCAAAGCTTTATTTATAGAGTACAAGTTTCTGGCTAAATGTGCCCTGCCAATGTTTGGTTTTCAATGTTTTGTTTAGGAGATGTTGATATAAAAGATGAGAGAGAGAACAAGAGATGTGAAAATCCAAAGCAGTGAATGATGCTGCTGTTTAATTATTTGAAAAGAAAAGAAAACATTTCTGATGACCCAGGATAGACAATGGGATAATAAACTGAAGCCCTAGGCAAAGGGAAAAAAACAACCCCAAAACAACAAACCAAGCCAACCTTTGTTGTGTGGCATCACAAACTGTGTCCTCCTTCAAAATTATCAGGAGTTGAAAATGAAACGACAGAAGAGAAAATACAATGTATTCTAAGTATCAGCCACTCCTGGGTAGCCTTTTTCTCTGTATCCAAAGAGGGCTTGCAGAGGAAAGATCAGGCAACACATGAAAAGTTAACCAGTGGAAACACATTTTTCACTGGGAACACAGTCTATATTATCACAATAGGAAAATGGTTAAATGCAAAGAGCTGAGATGAACTGAGAAAAAGAAGAAACATTGAGATGAGTGTCTGTTGTTTAAATTGGCAAAGTGAGGGGAAAATAGTGTTCCAAGAGCAATAACCTAAATGGTACTGTAAATCAATCAGTGGTAGGTTGTCTGGAGCTGAGCAATATAGATGTCCATGGGTTTACTGTCTAGTTTCCTGTGGTGGCAGTTTGATAGCGTTTTTCCCCAAATATCCATTGTAAAACATCTGAGAAGGCTGCTCAGGTGTGTATATGGTTAGATGAGGTAGAGAAATCGGTGATTTATCTGTGTTACTGATGGTGTATTTCAGATTTCCTGCAGTTGGCATTTGGCATATCCAAAGCCCTGTGGAGGTGTTCCAGATGGCATTTTTTAGCATCAGAAAAAGATGCAGTTTTGAATTAAGAGGATCACAGTGACCTGCCATTCAAGTTACTCTTTACTTCAGGATATGGGATGCTCAAGACCAGATGCTCTGTGTTGTAGAAGCAAGGATTCAATTTTAGAGAAGCAGGCAGGAAGCAATGTACATCAGGGAAAGCTCTTCTAATCCTGATGCCTGTCACCATCTGCTTGTGGGAAGTTATCTTCAACCAGAGGGGAAGAAGGCTGGCTGGGGACTGCTGTGTTTTGACAGTAGAAATCTAAGTTGTAATTTTTGTCTGTGCTAGTCATGTTGTTGGACTTGGCCTTCCACTGAGGGTGGGTGAGATTCCTCCTCATCCTGCCAGCAGTGATAAAATATCAGCAGCCTTGCTGAGCTGGTGCTCGGGAGGTGAAGAGGATCTTGATAAAGATGATGGTTGTTCCTCTGTAAGGAATCAGTGCCCAGAAGAATGGATCTGGATCACAGTACACGTGCTCTACAAAAAGACTGAAGGGCTTGTTGGCCCATCCCTCTGAGCTTTCTTGGTGGCTTTTTTTTGGCACAGGATGCCAAAAGCTGAGGAATGAGGAAGAGAAACAAACTCATCAAAATGACAGCTGGGGACAAACAGGGGAAAAAAAGAAATCTTCCAGATGTAAATACTGCTCATCCCATTTGTAGCCACTTGTATGACCCCTCCCAGGTGTGTACCCCGTTTTTATGTGGATGCTATGAGCCCTGTGCTCAATGGGCTGGGCTCCAGCCTTGGATTTCCCTCCTACCCTGAGGAGTGACAGGATCTGTGTCCCTCCTGAGCTGCTTTCTGCCTGAACTCGCTCTGCAGCAGAGAGCAGGTGATGAGTTTGAGAGCACACAAGTGCTTCAGTCAGCTCCTCAGCCCTGTCCTTCCAGGGAGGGGGAGTATTTGTTGTGTCCCAACAGTTGGAGGTGGCGGAAGCGTGTGTTTGGGCATCCTACGCTCCGGTGGCTATTGTGGGTGTAGGAACAAACACACTTTCTTTATCTGAACAAAGCCCTGCGTTTTTGGCTCTGACCAAAGGCTGGTTTGGCCTCATTCCCTGTAGCACAGAGCAGGACACAACTTGAGGCGTGTGAAATCTGCTTTGTCCCTGGGGCTGGGGCGTTGAGCTGCCCCTCTGCTCGCTGCTGCGGGGACACCGGCAGCTCACCCTCTTGGGGGGCTGTGCCTGGGCTGCCTGTGGGTCTGGGGGCTCTGGGGGGACGGGAAGCAGGGGTGCTTCCCAGCAGAGGGCCCTCGAGCAGCGCTGCCTGCTCCGGGCTCCTGGCAGAGGGACACATGAGGTGTGGCAGTTTGGTGTGCTCTTGGAGGAGCTGCTCTTGCTGGAAAGACAAGGGGTGTTTTTGCAAGGAGATGTCAGCATTTTAGAGAATGCTGTCCTGGAAGCTGGTAGGAGACTGGCAAGGCTTGCTCACAGACCTCTGCAAAGCCTGCACCTATGTTGCTTCCCAGAGGAGTGGAACACAACTTGTGTTTTCTAAGCTCTGGAGGCAAACATGCCGTACTTGCAGTGCTTTCAGTAGCTAGCAGAAGTACTGCAGGTACCAGAAGCAATAGCCCCAGCTGATGGAATGCCCATGGCTCTTCTTGTGCCCTGAGTGAACTACTGTGACCTGAGTGGCTCTCCAAGTGCTCCAGGATGGCTCACTGCTCTCAAGCAGCCGTGGTGCATTATTCATGAGAGGCACATCAAGCACTTCACAAAAACCTCCTTAACCTTCCAGTATTCCCGTTCTGTCTTACCGCGGTGAAATGTTTTTCAGCACCTCCTGTTTCTGCCTGGTCTGAATGAGTGAGCCAGGGCAGGGAAGTCAGTGGGAATTTGGCAGTTTTTCTTCCAAGGGCCCTGCAGTGATTTCACGGGGAGTGGGCAGGCAGGGCTGAGCAGGTACTCCTACAGAGCCAGCACCCCACTGCATGTTCTTTTCACTGCTGGCTGAGGCAGCACTGTAAGAAAAGTTTCCAAAAGCAATGGGTTTGCTCACCTTAGACATTTACTATTCATCTCTCAGGGAGTGCTTGCTGAGATGCCGTGTTCTGTCTAGATTCCTTGGGAAGTGGATGGAAAGAACGGACAAGTCCTGATTCTTGGTGACTTGAATACAAATATGAGGGCTAGAGAGCTGCTTTTTATGGTTCCCTTGGAAATCAGTGCTATTGTACTAATTCAGCTGTAATAAATACCAAGGAATGCAGTGCAGGAATTTGTTGAGTTCAGCAGCTAAAATGGCTGCAGGACCCACAGACCAAAACCCCCTGAAACCTCAGGGTCACAAGGAATAGCTGTGATCAAGGATTGAGTGCTGAAAAGGTGCCTGAGGCGTTTTGTTGGTGTAAAAAGGATTTGCTTCTTGCCCAGGTGTGTTCAGGGTGAGCCGCTTTTGTCACGATGACTTGGCACTGACGTTTGTCAGCCAAGGAAAAGATACTGAAAGCCTCTGTGATAAGTACAGCTGCGGTCTCTGCACCTAGATCCTTGCATTGAAATTTTTTATCCCTTGAAACTTCCTGACTTAGGCTGAATAACTTCTCACTTAATCCAACACAAATATTTTATCACTGGGCAGTCTGCACAAACCCCTGGAAGTGCAGGAGCTGCCAGTTTCCATCTCATTCAGCATCGCCTCTGACTGACAATGCTGTGGTCAGCACGATCAGCTTCCGAGGAATCCACCAGAAAAGCTGCAAGATGTATTTATGGAATAACCTGCCCACAGGGAAAGTTTTACCCTACCAGTTCCACCGAGCATGCGCGTGTATGTGTTGTCTAATCTTTACCATGAGAACTTTGCCTGTTCTCGTTATCCATACACATGTCAGGCACTGTCATTGACAGCGATAGCCTTGTGCAACCTTGCTGAAAAATGAGTCCTGAGTTAGCTGAGTGAGGAAAATGTGCGTGCGCTGGACGAGGAGGCAGAGCAGTCATTGTTGTGCAGCAGCAGGCATTTTGGGGAAGGTGGTATCCTGACTGTGCCCTGTGGAGACATTGCCTTGGCCGGGATGTTGGCGCACGGCTTTTCCTCACCAGAGCTTTGTGAGCAGGGCTGAAGCCAGCGGGCTTGGAAGGCAGGTTCAAACAGTCAGCCAAAGCCTTCCCACATCCAACTGTGGCCTGTGCAGCGAGGGCAAAGCTAGCGGGCTGCTGTGCTGAGTGACGAGCTCCTCTCTGGTTATTAAATCAAGCAGAGAAAATCCTGGGAATGGCTGGGGAGGTTTGGAAAGGGAACGTGCGAGCCGAGGTGTGTGAGCAGTGCCAGGAAGTACAGAGATACACACGTCTGACAAGTCAGCTCTAGCCAGAGGGTTTTATTTTGTCGGTCACACTGACAGACAGGATCATTAGTGCCCTTTACTTGGGAGTTTCTCTGCTCAGAGAGCATACTCGTTTTAAAACTTGGTCGAGACAACTGCCCTAGCTCTTGATTTAAGGACTTCTGGAAAAGGCTCTGGTAGCGCTTTAGATGATTAAACGCAGCAATGTGATATTTAAAGACTCACTTGGAATCGTGCATCCTGATAACAGAACTCTTTTTTTAGCCAGAAAATTCAATGCACAGGTTTAAAATGACAGTATTTGAAGTTACAGTGAATTGTGAGGAACTGGAATGGGTACAGTCAGCTGCTAAGAGCTGACTGCTAAGAAGCATCCGTGAGGTGCTTTCATTGGGGGATCACAATGCTTGGGGAGATCCCAAAACCCTCATGGGTTATCTAAGTGGCAAAAAGCAACAGCAATTTTCTCAAGTATCTAATGTGTCTTTTCTTCAGGAGCTCCCTAGTTTATTTTAAAGTGAAGGTACAGACTCATTGGTACATCATTAGGGATTTAGGGCATGGAGAGAGCAGTCCTTGCCTTGGAGCCTTTGGAAGAGGGAAGATGTACAGTTATTTGGGTTAGGACTTGAGTACACAAAGCTGCTCGACTGATGTGGTGCTCTGCTTTTGTTAACACAGGGACTGTCATTGAATGAAATGAAATATAATATAGTATCTAGATGGGAGTCACCACTGTGCCCATTGGAAGCTCTCAGGCTGTTGAAAAGCAGTTCTTAAAAACCTGGATTTATTGAAGGGAACAGAGGAGCCCAAGTCCTGACCCATTCGTGTGTAGACTGTGGCTGTGGGATCATCCAGGAAAACATTAAACAATGTGAGGGGACAGTGACTTAAATCCAGTTATCTGTTCTCGGTGGCTGGGGACTGCACAGGGGTGGCAGCAGCAGAAAGGAGAGGAGGAATTTGGCAGGGAGATCCTTCTGCAGCGCTCTGCAAGTGCTGTGGTTTCTGTTGCTGCTGCTTTTTTTTTTTTGCCTGGCCAATGGATTGCATATTATTCCCTAGTACAGAGTTTGGATGGGTGACAAAGGTGGAGCTTGGTAGCTGAGGAGCAGCTGAAGGGGCAGTTGCTGGTAATCATAAACCTTGCTGAAGAAGGGCAGTTTTCCCCCTGTGAAGCTACAATAGCCTCCTTTGTTCTTTCCCCTGAGAGTCCGTGTACTTCCCATGATGGATTGCTGTCCTGCCATGTTCCTTGTGAGCAGCTCGCAGAGCTCAGTGCTTTAAAAATATTTTATGGATCTCGTCACCTTGGCCTGGACAGTCGAGCTGAGTGCGGGAGCTACAGCCGACTGAACAAGATGTGGGATATTGGCACTGCTTCTCTTGTCCAACAGCAGTGTGGAGGGAGCCTTTGGAAGGGCGATTAGTGTCCATACAAGTGTCTGGGTAGGAAAGAGGAGGAAGTGGGACCAGGCTGGCAAGCGAGGTGAGCTTTACCGTGCTCGAAGCTAAGGAGAAGCAGCACCTAAGGTACCATTTCCTTGGAAAATTACAATGCACTGACTAAATTATGGTTTCTATATTTTTCCTGAGTTTGTTGTTGTTGCTGTTTTTGAGGTTTTTGTTTGGTTGGGTTTTCTCCGGTGCTGTGTGTTTTTGGCCCAGAAGCGCCCCAGGGTGCGTTTCCAGCGCAGGGAAGCTGCCGTGGGAGTGCGACAGGCTGCCGGAGCCGTGGGGCAGCACCCTGGCGGTGCCAGGGCACGCATCCCTCTGCTCGGGGGATGGCATCTCCCGGCCCGAGGGGCAGGGTGCCCACGGCCAGCGCCGCTCTCAGCCGGGGGGTCGGTCCCTGCCCTCCGCCTCCAGCCGCGGCGATCCGCACCTGCCCGGCGCGGCTCGGGGATCGGGGCGGGGAGCGCAGCCCGGCCCTGACTCCTCCTCCGGGCTCCCCGCCCCGGGCCCCGTGACGCCGAGCGGCGGCCGGGGATGGGATGGGACGGGACGGGCCGGGATGGGAGCGGGTGAGGGGACGGCCGAGCCCGCCGGCGGCTTTAAATGCGGGCCCGGGCCGGCGCTGCCAGCACAGCCGCGCCGCTCGCTCGGGCTGCCGCGGGCGCTGCCCCGCACGGACACGGGCACGGACAGTGACACGGACACGGGCACGGAGCAGCAGGTGTAGCGCCGCCGCCATGCCCCGCTGAGCCCGCCCGCAGCCCGTCCGCCGCCCCGGCTGCCCCGCAGCCGCCGCCCGCCGCCAAGCTGGAGGAGCGCCGCAAGCCCGAGCCCCGCAGGTGAGCGAGCGCCCCGGCCCTGCCTTTCTCCCTCCTCGGTGGCTTTTCGGTGCCCAGCTCTGCTGGAGCCCACTTTGAGAACGCTTCGTGGTGTTTGCAAACTTTTGTTAGCGTTTCGGTTCATCCTCAGTGAGTTGTTAGCAGCCGCTGAACAGGCAGCCTCGGCTTTGCCAGGTTTCCAGTTTTCCACCTGGTATGTGTCGTAGGGAGTGTTTTATTATCCAAGTCCAGCTCTTTGCTGTTTGTTTGCCCTTTCTGTGCTTCCTGTGAAGCGCTGCCGTCCAGAGCGAGAGCGCTCGGGAAAGCGAGGATTTAACCATGCTTAGGCTTGCTCCTTTTTTCTTTACAGCGTTAGTTACTGATGGAGTTTGCTTTGTTCGGAGCGCATCCCTTGAGCTCCGCGTTCAGGAGGAGCGCTGGGACGTGCAGGGATCCCACGCCATGGCTCTCCCAGGAGAGCAGGGATCGGGCGCGTGGCGGGAGCGCCGCAAAGCTCCCGTTCCACAAAGCCGCTCCTGTCGGTAAAGTTGGGAGCGTGAGGAGCAAGGGGCCCTGGGGCAGAGCCGAGCAGCGGCAGCCCGGTGGAGATCTGCTCCGTGTACTATATATAGGTACTTGCTGCTTTTGTGTCAGAGAGGCGCAGTTACTGTGCGTCTAAACTTGACTTCGTGCGTGTGCTCTCAGCTGCCCAGCGACTTTGTTCTGGCTGTTCCTATAATGTACATATTTTCTATTAAAAAAAAAAACCAAAAAAAACCAAAGAAACAAAAAAAGTCCCCCAAACACTTTACTAGTTGGATTTAACAAAATGTGCAGAGTTATACATATTGTGTGGGAGAGAATGTGTTGCTAAGTGCTGGTGTGATAGGCTGCAGGAATACACTTAGTTCTTACTTTGCTTGAGATCAGTAGGAAATTTTTCAAAGGCCCCCTGACCTTCAGGCTCCCAAACCCCAGCAACTATTGAATGAGAGACTCATTTTGTTCTCAACTCCTGTCCTGTGCCGAATGATTAAACGGGACTGTTTGTGTCTCTCCTTGCTCAGAGCATGTACATGAGCTGATCTGTTCTAGTCCATGCCCTTCCTTTCCTGAACTGCCATTCCATGCTCAAAGACTTTTTCTGATGACTCCTGGATTAGATGGTGGAAGAGCTAATTTTGCAAAGCCTGGTTTCAGCTGGTGATTTTAGCTCCCATCACCTTCACCTGCTGGTGAGGGTCAGTGGGATTGGAAGGGCAAATGCTAGGGCAATCTGCAGGGATGCTTCTTCAGCTTCCTAGGAAGGCAGCACAGATTGCCAAGTTCCCAAAAAAAAAAAGAGTATTTGCTTATGACTTATCTTTCACTCCTGCTGAGCATCAGTTCCACATTTTTAAAAGCAGTGGCTGGACTTTAAGGAGCTGCATTCCCAAGATTTCAAGGGACAACTGCTGACCTCAGATGAGTGGGGAGCAAAGTGTGGTAGTGGGGTGAGAAGGAATTATGGATTTTATTTTCCTTTTTTTTTTCCCCAGCTGTGGGGAGGAAGGATGAAGCTTTCATTTGTGTGCACAGCGCATTCCTGGCAAGGTAACACCCTTGCACTTACCCGGTCTGCTCCCAGCAAGGTCCAGCAGGATTTTCCCTGTTAGAATTTTAAATATTGAAACTTCTCTGCAGCTGGAAAACAGCCTCATATACTGGTGCTGTCTTGTGGTATCACTTGCAGCAGGTTTTTAAGAGGAGCTTTTAAAATGCAGAGGGTGTAGAGTAAATGCTTTGGTTACCGATGTCTTAAGCTGATAAGAAAAGGTTGAATTTATGCACGAAGTGCAGTTCAAAGAAAAACATCCCCGTGAGAAGGAAAAATCTATAACTCCTTTTGTTTTCAGATCTACCTGCTTATCAGAGAGGGTGGAGGAGCTGAGTGTGTCTCTGGCTGCAGGTTTTCTAATGCTGCCACCCTGGACAGCAGTAATAAATAATAAGCTGGAAGGTGTTTTGGGCAAGGCTGTGTAGGAGAATTGCTGCGTGAGAGGCTAAAGAAGAAAACATGTCCTTATTTTTCTGCCAGTAAGTGTGCAAACAGCTATTTGCAGTCAGAGGTGCTGTCTTGCCAGAAAGATGCAGTCATAAAGGCAAGGGTGTTGCTTTGAGAAGGGAAATAGTGGGGAAATGTGCTGTTCTGGGAGGTGGGTGCCCAAAAACGGGCTGTGTGGGTACAGCAAGTGATGCTCCTGGGTGTGTAGATGCCATCTGTTAGGATTTGCTAGTAAACCAATTTCTTTTGTTTAATTTAATTTTTTTGAGTTTTACCTCATGACATATTATACATGTCCGTATCAGAATAGCTTGGCTTTTCCTGCTGTGCACTCCAATTCCTCCCCATGGGCTGGGAGAAGCAGAGGGCTTGGAGGGAGGGTTTGGAGGTGCCTCAGTGCTGGTGACATGCCTGCATGGCCCTGCTGCGAGAGCATCCTCGTCACGCTCCAGCGACCTGCCTCGCACGGGTTTCCTGTGTGCATTAGGTTTAGAATTTGAACTCTTGCTTTGAGCAAATTAAAAGGGTTCTATAACTCCTCGTTCCAAGTCAATTAGCTGCTTCCGGCTTCAAATCCACTTAGAAAGCTCAGGGGCGGGGGGAGTGCTCTTTGAAAACCCAGTAATAGCAGTTTATGGTTAATATTGATAAAGGAGCACGTCTCTGTGTCATTGTGCTGCGTCTGGGGGAGGGAAAGCTCCTCTTTGTGCTCCCTCAAAACATAGGACTTGGATGGGGAGGCAGAGGTCTTGCTCTTAACTCTGTAAAGAAAACTGTTCACTGTATGGCTTGAAATTAAAATGCAGCTATAAATTGGTCAAGGTTACAGGGAATTCCCAGTGAATTCACTCAAAGCAAGGTTCTGCCCCCCTGCCCTTGAACTTTGAGTCGCTGTAGCATCTCGTTTCTCCCGAGTTTGCTCAGGATTGTGCGCAGTTTGTGGCAGGAATGCTTTTTATTGCTGTTGCCCAGTGTCAGAGACAATTACTGCACCCATAATTGGGTGATAAAGCAGTGCGTAGCATAAGTAAAAAGCTGCAGAGCTCTTGTTTTTCAATGGCTTAATTGCATTAACTGAAGAGATAAAAATATCTTTGAATTACTGTCCCACAATTGTGAGTCTTTCACATAAGGAACATACTTGAACTTGCCATAGGGACTGGTAGTGCGGTGAAGTTGCATGGAGATTTATGAGAAATTGGAAAATCAGAGAAAACTGTATCTCGGTTCTTGGCATTCAGTTTGATTTGGAACAGTGGATTTCTGTCCAAATTCGATAGGCATGTACATCCATGCTGCTGGAGTGTGGCTGAGCCTCCTGAGCACAGCAGAGGCAAATGGCCCTGGTTTTATTTTCTCACCAGGAAAATCAGAAGAGCTGATTCCATGTCACTAATACCAGAATCCTTTGAATCTGCGGTGCAAATGAACTTCCAGCTTCTGAATTCCAGAAACACGTGCTCTTAGCAAAGTTCGTTCTGCTGCAAAGTAAAGCAGAGACTGAGGGGGGATTTAAAATAGATTTATTATTTTTATATATAAATACGTATGGAGAGGGAGAATAAGGCTGATCTGTGTATTTTCTATTCCTAAGGAAGTTCTTTTGGTGGAGAAAGGAATTTTCTGAGTGTTTTAAATACTAGTTGTATTGTCTAACTACCTTTATAGGAGAACACAATATTTCTGGTTTGTTAGCATATAATAAATACTTGCTAAATATTCTGTATTAATTATGCCTTGAGATAAGCCTTAATTGTCCTTCCATAAATATTGATCCATACTTCTGGCATCCCAAAGTGAGTTGAAGAACTCGGTGGTGGGAATTGTTCCATGACTTCTCTTGAGACTGACTATTACTCAAATCACTTCATTCTGTTATTAATGATGATTATAAAAGCTATTTCATTTTATTTGAATTATACTTAGTGATACATTATTATTAATAATACACTTATGTATCATACATAAATAATACAGAACTGTGGTGCCTCTTCTTTTGACCTCTGCCAGGTGACTGCTACTCCTCTGGGAAGTTAATGAAACAGGCTGGTATTTGATGTGAGTGTTCCCCAGGGAGATGGAATTTTACTTCTTTTTAAAAGTTATCACAATGAGCTGGTGTTATACAAGAAGTCCTGGTGGGTTTGCATGTGCAACAAATTTTTGGCTTTTTTCACTTAGGAGTTATTTCTGTGGTGTGTTCTGTCTATTTCTGCTACTTTTTCTGAGCAAGACATGCAAATGCTTTTTTATATTGATGACTGTGTATAATCTGACATCAAAGACGACAACTGAAGTAGTTGAGTAGTTGAGTTGGCACAACTGAGTAGTGCCACTACTCGTCTTCACTAAAACTTTTCTCTATTTTGTGCAGTAGGTGCAGAAACAGAACTTGTGTCTCTTTTTCAATAGTGTGCACAACTTGAAAATTATGATATTTTCTCCTTCAGTTTTATTAATAAGTTCTTACTTAATTTTAATCACATCCTGATGGTTTAATTAACTTATTTCAACACTTAACCTTGAACAGAAGGTTGCAAAAGTTAACTGCTTTTATTGTACCGGTGGCTGTATAATGCTTCAGACACATTGTCAGCCCTTTGACGTAAGCATAAAGGTCTTTGCATCGAGGCTGCTAAATATGAGATTGTTTAAAATGAAACTGGGAAATAGGTGCTCAGTAGCTCAAGGAAAAGTGGCATTTGAACACATCTAACCTGTCTGTTGCACTGGAATTGAAGTGTATTTTTTATACACAGGAATTGGACCTGCACATTTTGCTGAGGTCTCAGAGTTGGCAAATATGATCATCCTGAAGCGGATGTTACCTAAATTCTTGATAAATTTGTCTAGTGTGAGCTCACTTCCCTGGCTGACACTTTGTGCATTCAGCAGACACAGAACACGGCTCAAGACCAGCAGCCCTGCTCTACAGAGCTGCCTGTGTGTCCTGCTGGGCAGGAGCAGTCATCCCCAGGGGAAAATAGATGGGGCTTTGTTCTTTTGTGTCCCCAGCAAAGCTCCGTTCCAGAGCCTCGATGGCACGGCAAACCAGCGTGTGGTGCCGTGGGGGTGTTCCACATCCATTGTTGGGCATCTCATGATCTCTGAGGTGAGCAGTGATGGGGTTTGAGCAGCTTTGTCTCAGTGGAAGTGTCAGTGTGGTGTTCCCTGGGAGCAGTGCCGGATGGTGGAGTTTGTGTGGTAACACCTGTATCAATGCAGCGTGAAAGGTTGGACATGTGGAGCTCTTGCCTTGGTCCCACAAAACACTTCAGCACAGGTGATTTCTGGCCTTGAGGCAGTTCAACTCGTTGGCCTTTAAGGCCATGACAAAGTGCTGTGCTGGGGTGAGTCCTGCATGAGCAGGAGGGAAGAAATGTGTGCTGAGATAGGACAGTATTGGGGGAGAATTCATTAAGTGGGGCCAAAGGGGTGCAGGGACAAAGTCTGGATTGCAGCCATGAGCTGCTTACAGGGTGGGGTTGGAAATCAGTGAAAGACCAGTGCAAAGTCGTGAGTTCATCTTAGATAGGCGCTTGAAGGGTGGTGTTAGAGGCTGTAGAATAGGATATCAATTTAGGGTAGAGTTGCAACAAGCAGTCATCATCTGTCCACCTGCCTAGCTTGTCTTTCCAATCCCAGTTCATCTGTTGGATGACATCAGTGAATTTTTTGAAAAAATACCTTGAATAGATATTGAAATGCTCTCTGTTTCAGAGTGGGTTTGTATCTCTGTCCTGTTGTTGGCACATCTCTGGGATGTGCATGGAAAGGAGATTATTGTTGCCTGAGAGCAAGAACTGCTTCTACCAGAACATGATATATGCAATGATTCCCTATAACTCTGGGAATGCTTCTCACTCAGGATTAAAGAGTGTGTTTCTCTTTTAATCAGTGGTGAATGGTCAATTTCTATTCTGGAATTGGGCTTTAGAAGCAAAGGCAGGCTGTCTCCCATGGCATACAGCTCCCATGTCACACAAGCTGGGGAAGGGCTTCTGTGTCCTTCTGTGTCCATGGGGCTTTCCCGTGCCTGCGGAAGAGGTTTGGCACTGTCTGGTGAGGTGGCTATGTGGTTCCAGCCATGACACTCAGGAGGGTTCTGGCTGATCTTTGGTTCTGCTGGGCTCTGTGTTGGCACCTTGGCAGAGCTCTGAATTCAGCCTGAGAGCCTGCTAGCATGGAAGGAATGCGAGCAAGCCTGGGCTCGAGCGTGGGCTTAGGCCCGTGCTTCGTCGGCAAGGCAAGCCCAGGCGCCCTTGCTCGGCTCTTGTGGGCATGGAGCTCCAGCCAGGATGCTCTGGCTGCTCAGCCTCATGGCTTGCTCCTGTCAGCACTGTAACCTGAAGCAGCAGGCTTGTGATTGCCATCCTTGCACTGTAATTTAACCTGGGATGGACACTCTGGACCTGTGAGTAGAACAGTGAAATGGCAGGAATCGCTGCAAAAGGAAGACCTCCGTGTTTCCAGAGTTTTGCTTGGATCATGGCTCTCTTCCCTTTGCCAGGAATACAGTGTATAAATTTTGTTGAAAGGGAATATGCTGCAAAACAAGCCTGTGAAAAAACCCCGACTGTGTTGCAGAGTCAGAATCCTCTCCAGAGACTGAGTAAACGGAGATCGTGTCTCCAGCTTTTAAAATAATTACTTGAATTAAAGATCAAGCTGAAAAAGCCCAGTTCACTGAACATTAGCTATGCAACTTAATTTGTTAAAAAGCATTGAAAAAACAACTTAAGCTCATCATGCTCAAAATGTCTCTCCCAGCAAGTAACCTGGATGTCCCCTGAATTTTCAAAAATGTGGGAGTGTAGAAATTCCTGTGAGCTCTGAAAGTTTCTGTAATAGCTTTTCTACGAATGGAGCCACACTTGTTGAACAAACTTGTTTCTGCCTTTTTAATTGTAAGTGATGAATAGGATACTTTTGCATTAAGTATTCCTGGTCCAGTGATGCCTTGGGCTGCCAGCAGCTCTGTTTTCCTGGAAAGGCGTGACTTGTGACTCAGTGGAGGTACCTGCAGGTTTTTGTGGAGAGGTCACTTCAGTTGTGGATGTGACCCTTAACTTGTAATTCTCAGAAATATCTATGAAGTCTTGAACTGTGGTATCAGCCCAACTTTGCTGGCTCTGTTCCCAGACCAGTCATTCCGCTTAGCAATAAAAAAATGCAAGATAATGGATGCAGATAACTGGGATTTAATATTACCATAGCCCATTTCCCGTTTACCTTTAAACAGCCATGTTGCAATTAGGTGCTGGGGATAAAGCCGTTCTTTGTTAACAGGTGTCTTCAAGAAATGCGTGACTAATGACTGTGTCTAGGTTCAGCCATGGTGGCCCTGACAGCTTAAAAAAGGAGTGTGAAAGCTGCTTTAATCCTGTTGTGAATTGTGTGTTTATGAATATCTGTTGCCAAAGCAAACCACTTCAGGCGTGTTACAGAAAGTTGTTTTCCCAAGGCTTCTTCTGAAAGAAGGGCTGCCTCCAGTGTTTTGGGCAGGTGCATGTGGAAAAGAGGATGCAGGCAGGTGGTGGGTAATGGACAGGAGCTCTGAGGTACTCATGATCTCAGCCACTGATGCTTCAAGGTGTGCCTGCTGCAGCATGGGCCTGGCAGATGCTTTGAGAGGTCCCTTCTCCAGCCTGGAGTTGTCCTTTGGGGTGTCACCCCCAGGTCACAGCCCGTGGGCTCAGCACCCACTGGAGTTGCAGCCTCCCCAGGACAGCAGGGCAGTAGCCCTGCGCTGGCCCCTGCCAGCCTGGGCACGTCATCGTTGCTGTTATCAGAGCATTCCCAGGCCCAGCAGAGCAGCCTGATAAGCACCACGGCGAGCACCGAAAGCAAACGCTGCCCCTGAGGAGCTGCAGGCACCACGGGCAGCCAGGAGAGCATGCCCATGGCAAGGCAGGAGCCTGCTGATTGTATCCATCCAGCTATGACAGCTGTCAATTCCACCCAGCACATTCCAATCAAATCTGCCGTTATTTTGAACCCTTTGTGCCCTGTATTGGCCGCCAAAAAGGACTGTCCTGATTTAACCCCAGCAGGCTGCACCACTGCTGGCCCACTCCCACAGCAGTAGCTGCAACATTTATGAATTCCCATTCGTGAATTGTGTGTTTGCAGCACAAATCCAAACCGTAGCCCCATGCTAGATACTGAGCAGAAAATCAGCTGTACCCCAGACAGAGCAGCACAGAATGTTATATCTGCTGTGGTTCTTGAGGATGCCTTTGAGTTTAGACTTCCTAAAACAGAAATAGCAACTCTTGCTTTATGCAGAGCTCTGGAAGAAAAGGAGAGAGAATGTGGGACCTATAAAAAGTATTTTTTATAGCGCTTGCTCATGTTAAAACCCAGTGGCTTCAAACCCTGGTGGGTAAAGGCCTGAGCTGTAAAGACACATGAGAAATCTGAAGGGAGCATTTGAGGAATGCCTGGGAAGTTCATGTTTATGGACTAATGATCTGGAGTCAGAAGGAGCCAACTGCCATGGAGGGAGAGGAGCTCATTCCAGTGGCAAACTTGTGGAAGTGGTGGTAGAGGAGACTGAGTAGCCTTCCTCTGGTAAAGGAAGATGAAACTGTTCTTAATTTTTTAGGTTTTCTCTATCCAGAGGAGGAATTTTTTCCTAGGCTGTTCCTAGAGCAGATGAAGTTTTCCAGACACTGAAAGAAAGACTGATGCTAAAATCTCATTTTCTCTTCTCCTGCAGAAGTCTGCTTGGTCTTTTGTCCAAGCTCAGTAGTCATTATTACTTGTGTTGAGGTTACTTTGGAGGACACAGGACATCCTGCAACAGCACTGTTAATCAGCAGTGCTGTGTTCCTACCAGTTTTGTCCCACAGGTTGTTGTTCTTCTGGACAACATTGATGGGTCACAAGGAAGGAGTTCAGAAGAAGTAGCTGTGAGTACTTTCTGGCAAGAAATGACTTTTCAGCTCTCCGGTTGTTGTTTTTCTTCACAGTCTTGTTTTAGGCTGATATGAATAAGTCTATTTTGAGCTGCCCTTAAATGGATGTCACATAGAGGACAGTCTTGTTAAAACTTGGAAGTTGCCTGCTCAGCAGTTGGGTTCTGCACTCTTGGCCGTGGTTGGAGGATACAGTAAACCCAGCTTTAGGGCACTGAGAACCAAATTAAGAACCTGACTCTCCCGTGGAGCAAAACGCCAGTCCAGAGGCAAATACATTTTGCTGCTGAGGTGAGTTGAACATTGCTAAATGGATCGCCTTTATGCAGGATCATGCGTTGTCTGCTCATAGCACTGTGCTTTTATGCTGCATCATGTTCCTCCCGTTGGAGCTGGTGTCCTGGGGAAGGAGCCCGTAGCGCTCCGGCCGCTGACTAATGCCGTGAGAACGCGATCATGTGCCCCCGCCTGCTCTGGGCCAGACCCTTATTAATGCACACTAATTAGTCTGCAGGGCTGAGTGTAAAGATCACGGGCTCCTCGCTGCCATCACGCGCCCGAGCCGAGGTGTCAAGTGGGTCCAACCAGCACACGCTGCGTGCATGGAGGGGCAAAGGGCACCTGGAGGTGGTGCTTCGCTCCCTGCTCCCATGGCCTTTCCCTGGAAGGGTACAAAATCCCCCTTTGCCTTCTCTGCAGGCACTCTCTAGAGTGGCTGTGTGCCTGAGCTCTCTGTGGGCTGGTGGCCATGGCACTGAGGTTCCCCCAGGCTGTGTTATATCCCTAAACACTACAGTTATATCACTATATATATGTGTAGTGGCTGTCAGAGCTCTGGAACAGCTGTTTCCTACCAACCTGCCCCTTTGATACCACGAGAAATTCTGAGGAGTGGAAGTTTTCCTGCCTGTGGGTATAGTGTGGTTGGTGCTATCCAGGGGCCACCAGTATGGTTGTCCCAACAGCCTGATCCCAGCCTCCAAAGGCACAGCAGATGCTCTCACAGAACAGGATCTGTGGCTGTCGGAAGGGAATTGTCATTGCAGTTGTGTTTCTGCTTAGTGATCCTCATCAGTGTCACTTGGGAGGGACCTGTGTCCTTCTGGCTCTGAGGCTTGTGCTGGTGTAATCGCAGTTTTGTTGAGCACTTGGCACTCTTGGGAGACAGGATGGCTACCCAGGTCCGTGCTGCTCTGGGCTGTGACTGACTCTTCTGACTGGAGCTTAAATTGGTGGAAGTGATGAAATTATTTTTTTCAGTTTAGTCTCAAGTTATAAAATAACTCGGTTTTGCGTTTCACTCCCCTCTCCTCTTCTGTCAGGAAACATTTCTTTATCTTCAGTAAGCTTCCATTGGCTTGTGTTTTTTTGGGTTTTGGGGTATTTTTGTGGATTTTTTGTGTTTTTTTTTTTCTTTTCTCTATTTTTTTTTCCTCTTCCCAGTACAGCCAGTGAAGGCAAGAAGGGCATTTAGTTTGAAGTCTGGCTGTTAGCGTTCCTGGCTCTCAGGTCTGCATTAGTTTTGAGTGTCTATTATTGAATTAGGATTTGATGCATGCACCAGGAGCACTGCCAGTGACCTTCCTCAGCAGAGATTTTGTCTCATCACCCCAGTGAATGGTCACTATAAAGTCTTCTGGATGAGCAGTTGGCACTCAAGTGAGGATGAGGTCCAAAGCCCACTGGCTTTTTTGCTTGTCTAATACTTTTGGAGTTCCTTCTTCTGCCTGAGTCTTGTGTATGTGCTGGCATTTGGATGGCTTTGCCTGTCTTGATGTACAGCTGTGTGCTCTCCCCACACTCCTTTGGAGGGGAACTCAAGTGGTATCACATCCCTTCTTACTTTGGAGCAACTGTTCCGACATGGAAGAATTGCAGTTTTACAGAGACAGTCATCTGGTAACCAGGTAAAGTTTGCATAATTTGGGATAAGTGTGCTTTGAGAATTCCTGCTTGTGTAACACCGTGCGAGTGGTTAAGCAGATTCCCAAAATGATCCATGTTAAAAATATCCTTTATGCTGGATTATGTTTTTGAAACCAGCATATTGTGAATCTACATATCGCTTCAGAATGCCAAGAACTGGATGAGAAACGCTGCGCCTGCACTCTGGGAAGTGCTGAGAGTGCATTAGCTCCCTTGGCTGCTTCAGATATGTCCAAAATGTTTTATACAACCAGGCTTTCTGCCTCTGCCAGCCAGAGCTCAGGTCGGGATTGTGCTGGATCAGGTCTTGCCTGTGCTCCTTGCAGCAGGAAGCCAGCACAAGCTCTGTGCCCGTGTTACCATCAGGGGTCCCGAGCCTTGTGATGCTTTTAGAGGGGATTCAGCACCTTGGAGCTGGTTGGGTGGGTGGTGGGGGGACAATACACAAGCTCTAGGAGTTGGGCATTTGACAGTCTGAGGCCTGAGGGAAGGGAAAAGCTTCAGACTGTAATTACAGAGGTGAAATTAAGATACGGGCTGATCTCACACCTTTTGTGTGGTGTGATTGCTATGGAGAGCGTTCCCACCTAAAGCAGTTAGAGGAGAGGACAAGTGCAGGAGCTGGCTGCTCGCTGGGCAGCCAGGATTGAGCGTGCCGGGTTGTTTTCCCTGGAAAAAAGCAGCCCTGGGTGAGCAGTGCCAGAGCTGTGCTGCCCCACCCCTCATTGTACACACTGCCTGTTCCTTTGCTCAGTGGGAAATGGATTAAACCCAGCACTACCCATTGCAGATAACTCTTTTCTTTTAGACACAGGATCAAGCTGCCCAATCTAATGTCCTCATTTGTAGTTGGGGATTTGCCCCAGGATCAGGCTCCCATGCCTTGCTTTTGGAGATTCCAAGTGGGCAATATTGCAGCAGATTCCGGAAAATTTCCTGCAGTTCCTGTGCTGAGCTGATGTAAAATACACACTTGAAATGTTGCAGGTGCCTCTTGGCCCGTGGTACCTGCTCCTGTGACACAGCACACTTAGTCACAGATTCCTCAGAAAGGGCTCTTTCAGGAGGCTGAACGAGGAGCAGCTGCTGTGTAAACCAGCACTGGTTTCAGATGGACACACGGTCACGTAAGAAGTTGCCTCTCAGGCATAAAACTGTAACAAAAATATTGCAGGGCATGACATTGTCGCGGTAATAAATAGCCAAAAATAGATCAGATGCCACAGGCTGGCTTGAAATAATAATTTTGAGGAAAAATCCACTACCACTTATAAGTTTAAAACTTGACACTGCTCTTCCTCTAGAGAAAGCTTTTTTTGTGATTTCTATTTCATCCATTGCGGAAAACAAAGCTACAAAAAGGTCTGGTTTATATTACCCTCAAACAGATAGATTTATAATATTTGCAGTCCAGAATAACTTCTTCCTGTGGATTGGTCTCATTTGATTCCGTCCCACAAAGCTCCAATTGCTCACAGGGTGTCTCTGTACCTTTTCCTGGCTGTGGCTGTGTGAAATAGAGCAGATGCATGTGGGATGTGTCAGGAGCCGGGTGCTGGTAGCAGGGGCTCACCCTGTCCTGGAGAGGGGCTTGCACTGAGATCCTGCAGTTCTCAAATGAAGCTGAGTGCAAGGCAGCCTTCTCCTTGCTGAGTCCCCAGTTTCAGCTCCGTGCTCTCTTTGAGGAGAAGGAAATGAAACCAAGGAGGCAGCTGACTTGATCAGCTTTTACAGCCATGTCATTTTATGGTAAGTCATTTAATGACAATGAAGCAAAAGCTTCAACTGTTACACCTGCCCCAGTGTTCCCACTTACATTTCCCTCTGTTTTGATTGTGTTACATTATTGTTTGCTGAGAAGAAAGCTGTAACTTTATTTCCTCCTAATTGCTTTTCCTAGTAGGTGCTTCATTTTTGGAACATAGCCAACTTCGGGAGCTCTTCCAAAGATGCCTGTGATCTAAATTGAAATCCAAATGATGGAACTTATTTTGCCATCATGAATTCAAATGATTCTTATCTAGGTTTCAGGAAGGTGCTCTCATAGACTTCACCTGTGAGTTGAGATAAAACATTTAGAGTTCTTGGCGTTCCAGTCTGTAAAGAGTTTTTGAAAACAAGATTTAGTCAAGAACTGAGACTCCTATTTAAATCCTGTCATGGGACTTAATTTCAATCCCTGAGAACACCTCTGTAGAGGGAAACATTTCACCTAATGAGATGACTTAATTGGGAATTTATTTGATTTATAAATATTACAGTGCGAGTTATTTGTGTGCAAAGCAGAGGATTCTGTCCTGCTTTGCTCCGGGTGAGTGCAGCCTTTTGCTGAGAAAGCTTGTAAATAAATGCTGCTTTAGAGCTGACAGGGGAAAATGCATCCAGGATAAATTTGGCAACATGTTCCAAAAGTGCATCAACCAGGCTGTGCTGAGTATAGTCAGAAGCTGTTTTTTTCTGTGTGATAGAGCCCATATGCAAGTATGTGAGAAAAGCAGAACACATCAGGGCCCTAAAAAGGGATCGCTCACATTAGATCTGTTTATTCACGCGTTTGCCTATGGGCCGTGAGAGCATCTGCTGGGACCAAGTCTCCTTCCTGCCCCACTGTGTACTTGGCCACTACAATGGCAGTGTCTGAATGCTTCACAGGTTGCAGAGAGAAGAAATAACGTTAGCTCTGTCTGGCCTGACAGAAGCAGCCTGTTTGGCTTGCTGACTCATTCCTTTTGGGATGCGCATGCACGCAGCCGTCCAACCTGGGCGAGGGCACCGGGTGTCACTGGCAGTGAAGCCTTTGGTGGCTCTTCTCTCTGCTCAGGTCCGGATCCCATCTGTAGGAGCCCTCAAGTGTGGCTGATCCATCTGTAGTTGAAGGTTGGATGATGCTGGCTGTCACAAGCAGTGTTGGTTACACCTGTGGGGAGCACTGTGGGGTTGTGGATGTTTCCTACCAGAATGAGCATCCCCTTTTGTGTTTGGGAGGTATGAGGTGAGGGGGAGCAATGCTGGTAGATTCAGGGGTAAGCCCTGTGGGATTTGGGACCTGCCCAGCAGCTCAGCCCACGATGCTGCTCCATGACCTGCAGCTCTCCCTCGGCCCTTGACCGTGCCCCAGCTCCTTGGGCTGCTCTTTAATGGGGCTTTCTCACGGCTCTGTTACGCTGCTTCAGTTATGGAGCTGGCTCCGTTTCTTTTTCCTTGTGCAGTTCAGAGTTTGCTGGAGTCTCTTCCTCATTGCAAAAGCCGTTGGGAATGGGCAGAATCGTAAAAGCTTATCAGCGAGCAGTAACTCTCCCCTCTGGCTCCCCAGCTCTGTTACGCAGCGCTTCACTCCGGCGAGTTGTAAATCAGTCCTTTATTTACGCCAAACACCACTTTCCCTCTCTGCTCCCCTCGTCCTCCCGAGCTGCAGAGCTGAGCAGCCGGGCGGTGGCAGCATCCATCTCCCGGGGGAGCTGTGCCTGGAGCAGCCTGGGCACTAACTCCGAGCTCACTCGCTGCTTTGCGCTCCTGCACGATGCAGTGCCAGTGTTCGGTGCTGCAACCGGAGACCCGCAGGAGGAATTCGCCTTGTGGTGAGCAGAACAGATGCTGGCACTGGGTGCAGCCATTAGGGATCCCTGCTGGTACTGAACTGGTCTTGTTCTTCCCGAGTAGCTGGGCAGAATGTTTCCGTGAGCTGCATCTGCCGGCGCTTTGCAGGCGGAGCAGAGTTGCTGCTGGCTGTGTGTGACTCTTGTTCAAATCCCATTGACACATAATACCATTTCTAAAAATGTTTGGCACTGATCTAATCATCAGCCCAGAGAGGCCAATTACTAAAGCAGTTCATGGTTTTTCACCGGAGCGTGTTCTGTCAGACCCTGAAAATAGGAGCCAAATACTTTTAAATTTTTTTTTAAGTTTGTTTCTAAAATATTGCAGCAGCAGCAGCCACGAGGATGTGGATCTAAACAAGAAGTGCCTGAAAAACCCTTTACCTTCCAACAAGGAGCTGGTAAAGCAGGCTCAACCAAAGGCACATCTCTTTCAGAGACCCTAAAATTATTTCCATCCTTTCTTCTCTCCAGTTCATGTGTGTCTTCCATGGGATAGTTGTCTTGCTGCAGTGCTTCACCAACAGGAGTATTCCAGTTTTCCCGTGAAGATTCAAGGGAAGATTTTCTTGTTTCACGTGACTTTTTTTTTTTTTCTTTTTAATTTTTTTAACTCTTATTTAACGGTATTTGAAAAATTCCAGGGGCCTGAAATAGTTTCCCTGTGCAAATTGGTAAAGGATGTTTTCTTGCCAGGTTTTGGCCCACAGAAATCCTGTGATAATCTGAGAAGGGCAGAAAAGACCAAGTCAAGGGAGGTGGCGCTTGGAGTCTAATCACTAAACTCCTGCGGATTAGAGCCGGGGCACTGTGCCAAGGCGACCCAAGCTCTATTCCTGGCCCTTTAAACCCCCCAGCTCCTTCACATACACGTTTCAGGGAAAGCATCAGCCTTGCTGATCAGTGTTCTGGCCCTCTGGAGTTAAAAAAGCACGGCTGGTAAATGTGATAAACCCATTCCAGGCTGGCAGGGTGGTGTTCCTGGGAGCATGGGGTGCTCAGCACTGGCAGGGTGATGCTTGGGAGGATGCTCTGCTGTCATGGGGAGGATGAGCAGGCATTCTCCCAGGGGGATGGCAGCTGGTGGATTCTCAGCACCGTGTCCCTTGCAGGCAGTGGAAATTGCTCCCTTCCTTTCCCTTTGTCCACTCTGCCACACTGCTGCTTCTCATTTTCTCCATGCCTGGGCTGATGCTGCCCAGGCTGGAGGAGCTGGCCTTGGGACGTGGTGTTTAGGCAGGGCTGTGGGACACACAGGTGTGTTACACGCCTGCACACGTGTGTGTGCTCAGGGAATGGAGCTGGATGCCAGGAAAAGTACAGACTTTACAGAGGAATAAACCTCCTGTGCTTTGTGTTTGGTCTGGAAATCCAGTCCCATCTGTTACAGATGTTTCCAGTTGAGTTTATAGCAAGGAGCTACTGTGCTGCTCTGCAGGAAAAAACAATAAAAAAAGGGTTGTGCCTTCAAACCATTGCAAATAGGGGCAAGGGTATCCATGGAATATGTTCCCTTCTGTTGCCTAAGAAAAGATTTGTAAATAGTCTTAAATAATTTAATGGAGAGCGGAGCTTTCAGGGGCGGCTGGTGTGTGCCTGAGCGCTGGCTTGGTGTGCTGTGCTGGCAAGGAGCACGTCCCACCCCTCTGCACCCGGCAGCAGCTGCTTGGGGAATGGCACCTTTCCTAGCTCAGGGAAATTTCTGCTTCAAATCCTCTGGCTCCTGGAATTCAGGCAGAAACAGCCTGTGTGAAGGAGGAGCTGGCTCTGGACTAGACCTAAGCTTGGGAGTCAATGCTCACGTACATTTGCGGGTACGGTGCTTTATTTTTTACTGCCATCCAATAATCCAAATGAAAAACATGTATTTCCATATGCTTTGGTACTGTGTTTCAATCTGACCTATTTTTTTCTTCTTTGTTTTTATCTGTGCCATGTTTGAGATTTGTTTTGGGAGTTGAGCTGTGGGCTAAGAGCCGAGGCTGAGGCCAGCAGTGGGTTATAAAGGTGCTTGAGGTGGAGGAAAACTTGACAGAGGTGGGAGAGTGGCTACTGAGGTACTGCTTTCATGAGATGAGACTCTGGTACTTCTTTTTGTGGCTGAGTCTTATTTTTTTATTTTCTTAGGTAGCCAGGCATTGGCATGCGAAGTAGATGTCCTAAGGAATTCTGAATTCTTGGTATTTATCTGTTCAGTATTTATAATGCCCTGAATTTGAGTATTCCTTTAAAATAATCTGCAAGTGTTTGCTGCTACTGCTCTCAGAGGATCTTGAATGGAAGGAATATGGATGGGAAGAAGTTTTGAAGGCCTTGTGTCTTACTCTGAACCCAGTTTGTGCCTATTCCCCTGAGGGAATATAAGGAAAACGTGTTGTTTTATCCCTGATTTTTGGTATGAAAACAGGTTACCAGCTTGGTCCCAGTTGTATTAACATAGAAAGCTCCCATGGCGACTGCCCAGTAGTGAGCAGCAAATGTGTACTTAGCCTCTAAGGAGATTATTTAACACAGTTCCAATTTTGTTTATTATTATTATTTTATTATTTTTGTATTTGCTTGTCAGGAGTGGATTTGCAGATGTGCTCTCGGAACGCAGGCAGGATCTGATTTCGTGGGGGGAACACAGCAGCAGGAGCTCTGGGCAGCTCTGTGGAGGCACAGCTACGGCAGAAGTGGAATTAGGAGTCTCTGCTGTCCACAGAGGCACATCAGAGGTGGAGAGAGGAGGGGAAGGACAGCAGCCACTAAAACCCTTCCCCAAATGGATGAATGAATGGGTGACACACATAAATGACTGCTGTGATGATCTGACTTACTGTGGCTCGGTCTCAGGATAATCCTCATATGTCAGATTTCTGTAAGGCCAGCATGTGACACAAAGCTGGGCTCCCAGCAGACAAGTGTGCTGTGCTGCTTTAGGGGCTGGCTGGAGCCGGGGCTGTGTCTGTGTGGGGTGTGCCTGCTCGTCTCCCTGCGCCTGCCAGGGCAGCTCCAAAGGCAGCCTGCGATCCCACCAGCTCTTGGCCCTCGCACAGACAGCCCAAGCCTGCCCGTGTGGCTGTGCTTCTTGGAGAAAAGAGAAGGGAGAAAAGCCAGACACAAGAAACAGGAAAGCCCCCAAAGACTTGTAGCTGGGATTACCTTGTTCACACCTGTCACCACTGATGTGCTCTCAAGGTCAGAACTGGAGCTGCGTGAGGCCAGCTTAAAGCAAGCGCCATGTGAAAGGAGCTCTATGAAGGAACAGCAGGCACTGGAAGGAGGACAGGAGTGCCCACAGGAACATGAGCAACAGCTTGCAAGTTAACCTGCCCAGGTCTTGGGCTGGTTCAAACAGCTCGCTCCAGGAGAAGTCTGAGCATTCCTTTTTTCTTTTCTATTACTATAGGATGGAGGACGAGGCAGTACTGGATAGAGGGGCTTCCTTCCTTAAACATGTTTGTGATGAAGAAGAAGTGGAAGGTAAGAGATTTGGACTGCTGGGGAGGAAGGGTGTTTGCTTTGGTGTTTGTGTGTAGGATGGGCACAGTCGGAGGGCAGGGAAACAGGGTGCCTTTGGTTTGATCCTAAAAGTGACTGAAACATGGGTAGGCTTGTTCGGGGTGGAAGTGACTTTTTAGAGAAATCCTCTCTTTCAGTTCAGGGCTGAGCGTTGTTCCATGCTACTGGCACGCACTTCCCCTTCCCCTCAAGTCCTGTTTGCTGTGTCTTGCATAATGGCTGTGAAACACCAGAGCTGATTGCTTTGCTTTCCTCTACCAACTGAGTTTTGCAATGCTCGCCTATCACTGCTGCAGCTGGGAGCCTGCAAGTGTGGAGGCAGGTGGAGAAGCCAAGTGGAAAAACCAGCAGGATTTGGAACAAGTGTCAGGGTGGACTTAGGGCGGAAAGGGAACATTTGCCTGGGTTATCCTTTGTGCTCGGGAGGCATAAAGAGAAGGGGTTTCCCCTGAAGGAGAACTCTTTAACAGAGAAAACAGTTTCCTCACTTTATAGGGAAAGAGTAGACTCCCTGGGAAGTGTTTCTGTGTTCCCCCTAACTAAAAATGTTGTGAAATGCCAAAGGTAAAAGGAATTTAAAGGAGTTTGCTTCAAGTTTCTTCCTGGAAAATGATGAAGCTGATAGGAGTGAATTAATGGCAGCAAATCTCTTTTTCTCACTTTCTGAGGATTGGTTGTCTGTGGGCTTGATAAACTAGAGGGGGAGAAGGAAGGGAGACCAGGATAGGGTAGGGCTTTACCTAGAGGGGAGAGGATTTCACCTTGCAGCACCCTCCTTCCCCTCCTGACTTCAGGATGTTATTTTATTCTAACTTCTTTATTTGCAAACAAATGCCTGTGGCTTTTCAGTTGAAAATGTTTTGAAAGGTGTAGGGTTACAGCCATGTCATTGTGACCAGTAATGGACAGAGAAGAATCCAGCAGTAGGAGAGAAAATAGTCTCTAAAAAGAGGAGTTAGAACACTTCCAGCAAACCAAGCCAGTCCTTTCCACGAAAAAGCTTGTGTTTTCTTCCTCTCTGGGATGAAGTAATCTGTGCTCAGCCACTGTAAATCATCATATTGCGTTTAATGAGGCTATTTGCTGTCTGCAGGGTCAGGTTTGTATTAGCCTTTTGCTTGTGGAATAATTGCTACTTTGGCACAGCAGAAACATTTGAGAAGGGAGAGGAGAGGATATTTTTTATGTTTTACTGTCTTAAACGTTGCCACGTGCTGTTGTGATGTGCAACAGCCGCGTGTGATGCTCCAGGAATATAATGCAAGTGGTTGTTGGTGATGAGTGCAGGAGGGTCCTTCTGTCTGTCTGCAGGGGATGTGGTTTCTGCTTGAAGTAACACTTGTGGCTGTGGTGTGTTTATATCCTTCCTTCCTTCCGATGTGGATATCCTCATTTGCTTTAGCTGGGCTCACAGACCAATTGCAGCTCATCTCACTGGGGGAATGAGGAGAGGAGGTGAAACAAATGCTTCTAATTGTACACGACAGGCCTCTGGAGCTGGAGCTGCTGGGCTGAGGCTCCGCAGAGCCCCGGGGCTGAGCACCAGCTAATTCCCTCGGTGGTGCTAAAGGCAGAGCCGTGATTCCTGCCAGGCTCCTGGGAGCAGCCCAGCTCAGTCACCCCAGGACCCAGGGTGGGATCTGGCAGGGTCACAGGGCGTGTATGGAGCATGGATGGGTCAGGGATACACTTCTCAGCCACTCTGCTCTGTGCAGTGGGGCAGCCTGGAATTCTCAGCGTGCCTGGCAAATCTGGGGCACTGCTGCAGTGCCAGTAAGCATTAAAGGCTTTGACACTTTGAACAGATCTTGTTTGTCTCCATGTTTCCAGCCTCAGTGGTTCTGCCGTTCTCTGTGTGTCCTCAGCTACATGTGTGTCTGCACAGAGACCTGTGCATGTAATGTGTGTGTGTATCCACTGTGCACCCCAGGTGCAGTCATGGTCTGCGTGTGTGGGATGAGCTGTAGGCTCAGAGTGGCTGTGGCTGGAACCTATCCCACTCCAGCCCCTGCCACAGGCAGGGACACCTTCCACTTAGCCCAGGGTGCTCCAAGGCTTGTCCAACACTTCCAGCCACAGCTTCTCAGGACACCCTGTTCCAGGGCCTCCCCACCCTCACAGGGAAGAATTCCCTCCCAGTATCTAATCTAGCCCTGTCTTCTGTCAGTTCAAGATCCAGTGGAAGGTCTGAAACATCAGGTTGCAGACCTTTGGCTGGCACTTGGTGCAGATGCCTTTAAATCCCCGTTAGATTCCTGCACTTACAGTGGGGTGTTTTAAAGGAGGTGAGCATCTGTCAAGAGACTTAATTTCACTAAAAGTGAGCGGAGAGGAGATGGCTTCTTTTCCTTCTGAGAGGGGGAGTTGTAGCCTTTATCACAAGAGATAGGGCAGTAGAACTCAGGGATTCCCTGGCAGCAGGAGTTAGCAGGACAGAATGGGAAAAATCTCCAGCAGATCATTATAATATGCCTCAGAACCAAGCTGCTTTTGCTACTTGGTAATTGCTTTGAGTTCAGAGGGGCTAAGAGAGAATTTTGAAGGTGCTGCTTTGAGCATCCCTCTTTGGGGTGTTCTTTGGGAGAGGAAGATTGTTTCTTTGTCAGTGATGCCCACAGGTAGAGTGTGTGGGATGGAGATAGCAACTGCACAACCACATCACCCACTAATTGGATTATCTAGTGGTGCAGGGGAGAGGGAAGGACTTGGGTAAAATGGGCATTTCTGGTCAGGAAGGTGTTGAGACATTTTTGGGGGGGACAATTTTCCCTTGTACCCTTGCTGAGTAAACGTGGCATTTACAGAAACTGTACATACCTGACAGAAATATGTCCCTTGGGCCTGCTTCCAGGGATTGTTTAGTCCGTCTCTCAGGTGGCACCTCAGCCTGGTCCTGCGCTGGAATGTGTCGCTGTGATATCAGCTGTTGACATTTGAAAATTACTCCACTCCAGCTCCTCCCTGCTGCCTGGATCCATGAGAGGGCTAGGTGATGGGTTTGGTACATGTTAGTTAGGAGGAGCTGCTTGGCTGAAGTGACCTGGCGAGACAGGGGATCTGCCTGGGTCTAGGGCAAAGCAAAGCAAGTACAAGTCAGCTTTTGGGGGAAATCAGGAAGAGGCACTGCAGGAGGACCCTTCCCATTCATTTGGAGCACTGCACGTTCCTTTCCTTGAAGGTAACACCGTGCTGCTGTAATGCCCCTGCCAGGAGTGCCGGTATGTGTGACACAAACAGATTACTTAATAACCGATTTTGCAACAGGGGAAAAGTAAAGCTCCACCTTATCCTGCGAGATAAGGTATTCTTGGCTCTCTAAGCAGAACTTCCCCCGGGCCCGGTGCCACCCTGCCTCCCTGCTGGGGTGGAGGATGCTGGACTGAAGTCTGACAGCTCCACTGCAAAGCCCAGGGAGTGCTCCGTGTGTTAGGAACGGGGAGCAGCACTCCTGTCCTGCCTTCCAAGTGATGGGCAGCCTTCAGCAGCACCTCTCAGCACTGCTCTGCGAGGGAATTCAGGACCATGTGCTCTTGGGGGAAACGTTTCCTGGGTCCTGTTAGCATTGTGGCATCTACTGCTGCTCTGCTGCTAGCTCTGCAGGCACGCTAACTCAGGCATTTTATAACAATGTTCCATAACCACTTGCTCTGTTTTAGCACTTTCCTCCTCCTTGCTTTCTATTCTGGAGCCGGTTGTGTCATTGCACTTTGCTGGTAGAAAGCTGTGTGATGCCATAAGCCCGAGATTAGTCCTTGATGGTTGGATCAATGAGGAGAGAGGTTAAAAGGGCAGAGATGTGAACTGTGAACATCTCTACCTATATTAACAGCAGGCTGTTGGTGGGAGAAATGAGCTGTATTTGCCCATATATTTGATTTCTTTTTCTCCTCTCATCCCTGCTGTTGTTTTTGATCCGTGACTGCAGGCAGACCCTCCTCCATTTTCAGAAGCAACCAGATGACCTGTTTCATATCAAAGTCTTTAATTGCTTCTGAAATAAATGTGATGTAAAAATTAATCAGTAAAATCTGATCATAGAATGTGCTCATCAATATTCTTTGGTACCTTCCATTTATGTGTAGATGCAAACCAGGCTGTGTTTTGCTTCAGTAAAACTAAACTGGGCTTTACTCCTGCAAAAGCCAAACTCAGAGGACTCAGGCAGAGCCTTTGTGCTCTTTCCATAGAGCAGCTGCACAACTTTCCTGTAAGGCTGATGAGGCCCTGGCACAGGGTGCCCAGAGAATCTGTGGTTGCCCCATCCCTGGAAGTGTCCAAGGCCAGGTTGGACAGGGGCTGGAGCAACCTGGGCCAGTGGAAACTGTCCCTGCCCATGGCAGCGACTGGAACTGGATGAGCTTTAAGGTCCCTTCTGACCCAAACCATTTTGGGATTCTGTAACTTGGGAATGGCAGCTGGAGTTTGGAACCCAATGCTGCTCCACACAGCTAAGTAAAAACAAGACAGGTGGTTTAGACCTCCCCAGCTTTGAAACACTGTGATGAAAGATTTCAGGTCTTCAGATTCTTTCCAGCTTTATTTCCCTGTGGCACTTTTCAGGAGCGTGCTTTCTCTTGGCAGCATCCAGCAGGTCATTGCCTGGAGTATCGTTCTGGTCACTGCCACTCTTTCCTCTGCTGTCAGGAGCCAGCATTAGCTCTGAGGTTGCTGGGTGGGATGAGGAGGGTTTTGGTGCCCGCCCACTCCGTGCTCAGTGAGAAAAGCTGCAGTCTGAGTTCAGAGGGTGATAAACTGGCTTTACATAAGGCAGCGATAAGCTGGCTGTGCAGGCAGGAGAAGTGGAGAAAACGTTGTGAGAGCAGCTGAGTCAATAGCTGGCATGGTCAGCCCACGGTGAAGGAAAGGTGGTGCTTTCTTTTCAGTGGTGATAAGTTTTGTGCCAGCATGTGCTCAGTGTGAGGTGGAGGAATGTGTTTCCATACCATTCTGACAGTGACTCGTGTTTTCCCAGCTCCAGTCAGTTTGGAATCACAGGGTCATTTAAGTTGGAGCAGAGCTTTAATATCATCAGGTCCAACTGACTGGAAACCATCATCAGTTCTCTGCTCTGGCAGTGAAACTCGTTTTGTTGGGGCCCATGCCAGTCAGAAAGGTGGCCCTCACATGGCACCTTGCAGCCTTGGATGGGAGCAACTGCTCTCATTTCAGTCAGGATTCAAGTCCAGGCGTGTTTGACCGTCTACTCCCATCTTCCTCTGCCCAACAGCTCTTTTTTTTTAAGGTACTGGATGTAACAGATCAGCATGGAGACTGAAAATCAGATAGAGCCTCTGCAAACTTGTCAGATATGAGTCCCAGATGTGACCCTTCCTGGATTTTTCTAGGATATTTAAAATGAAAAGGTAACCCAAAATGTGTTGGGGAGCCTGGGTACCACAGCAGTGTTGTTCTCTCTCATACCAGAACTGCTGGAGCTGGGCTTAACCTGGAAACTGGTGCTAGGGTTGTAAGTTGCTGGTCTGAGCATCATCCCAGCCTTCCTGGAGCCCTGTCCCTTCCTTTCCTCCTGGTGATATTCCTACTCTGGTTGCAGAATGCAGGGCGAACTTTCACGGAGACTGAGAAGGGACCCAGGAACTCTTGGCTCCCTGCAGGAAGTGTGTGCTGCTGGAGGGGTGAGGAGCCTTTGTGTGAGCATTTTCTGTTTGCATTCCTTCAGGGTGCCCTGCTGGCAGCAGCGTGGCCTTCCGGGAGCCCTGGCTCCGGCCACCTTCCATCAGACGCCTTTTCAATCAAAATGCAGCCTTGCAGTCAAGGTTTGAGCCTTTTCCCAGAGAATGGAGGCAGCTTCTGATGCCTTAGTCATCACACCACAACTCTTCTCTTGGAGCAGGATCTAAATCCTGCCTGCATCTGTCAGCCTGAGAGTGTCGAGTACAGCTCGGTACTTAATTCATTCAGTCTTGGTAATTAAAGGAAATAGGAAAAGATTTTCAGCCAAGATCAGTTCTCTTGAGTGGTCATTTGGAGCAGTTTGGAAGGGGACATAATTTTAAAGGATGCCAGAAAATCTAAAGGTACCATACTTCCCAAGAGCTAGATCCAACAGTCCGACACAGATCCCCTTCTCTGCCCTGTTCCCCACAGCCCTGCGTTCTTCAAGTTTTCTTCAACTTTTTTTTTCCGTTGAAGCCAAGTAGTTCTGGCCAGATTAGATCAGATCACAGCAGGACAGGTTCAGTGGCTTTTATAACCTCTCACAGCACCAAAGAATAGAGAAAGAAAAGCAGCTTACGGGGCTGTGGGTAAGAGTCTCACAATGGCTTATGTAAAGCTCAGGGAGAATACCCCCACCACATGTTCATTGTTCTGTCTGAACAATGCCCACCCCTTCACTCACTGCCACCCAGCTGACTGACTTTGCTACAGCTACACCAGCAGCTTTCTAGGATCTTCAGGAAGACAATTGAAGACTTGGATTTTCTTTTTGGTTGGTTTTTTCCCCTGTTTAGCTATTTAGATATTTTCTCCTTGAATTTATGTGACCTCTTTTGGAGCCGTCCTGTTGCTCAGATCAGATCTAACTCACCTTTTACACATGCTTTGCTGGAGTGGCCTCTGAATCTTCTTAGGAATCTGGCAGGTCCAGTCTGGGTCATGGATCATCTGTTTGGAACAGAGGAGTGCAAGCTTTAGACAAATGGCTAGGAAGACTTCCCTTCTGTCTAACCACAATTTTGTTACATGGGAATGCTTCAGATCCCATGCTGACTTTTTGAAGATACTGATGTGCTAGAAGCCTGATGTTGCAGAAGAAGAGAAAAAGATCTCCAGTTGCCATACTGTCTTCCCCTGCACAGCTCATTCCCTGCCCCTCATCAATGACTGTGAGCAGAGATGTGAAGTGCAGTTATGCAAATGCATGAAATGATCTTTGCACAAGTTCCCTGTTTGGCTAAAGAACGGCATCTCGCTGATGGTGATCCTCACTTGTGTCTTAGCCATGAATTTGGGGTTCTTCTGATGGAGCTGGCAGAGTGAAAGAGATCCCTGATGTTTTGAATCTTGTTCCTTTTTCTTTGCTTTGTCTATGGCATAGTAGCTCAGGATTGTCTCTTCTGAAGCCTCTGTTTTACATTTTGCCCTTTTTTGTCTCTCCCTTATGGCATGCTCCTCTCCTGCTGGCATTTATCAGATTGTGAACCTGCTACTCAGCCTTATGGTGTTCCCATGGGCTGATGGGTTCATGCTGACCCTTTTCCTTGGCAAACTGCCACAACACACAAGAATTGGTTAATTGCATACTACTGTTTGTAGGAGAAGGGACTTGGATCTGGTCTGTCTCCAGCTAGTGTGTTTGGTTTTGTTCAGACTTCCACTCAGTGCTCAGTGAATCCCTGTGCTGTTTCCCTGACTGATGGATTTTTACTTGCATGGAAAATCAGTCCCTTGAATAGCAGTGTGCTTTGAAAACCCTGTGGGGACCAGTGGGTGAGCCTGGGACTGTGCCTGGGCAGCCTGTCAGAGGATGGCTTACGGTTTGGTTTTCCCTGGAGAGTCAGTGTCTGTGTCCATGTGCATGACTGGCCCCTCCACAGTGCTGGGGAGCTCTCTGTGTTCCTTGTTTCTACCACAGCTGGTGAGAGCAGTGGGCATGGGGTGTCCTGCTGGCTGTGCATCCCATGCTGGGAGTGCAGGACAGTTTGTGTCCTGCAAGGTGGAGCTGTCAGGGTGCAGGTCCTGCCCCTCTGCTGCTGCCTGTCAACCTCCCCACAGCCAGGTAGAGCTAAGGGCACCCAGCACGTGATGGCGTGGCCTTCTGTTCTTATTTCTTGAGCTGATTTGAAACTAAGCAGGGCTTAGTTTGGGACTTCCTTAGCGCTGCTTTTAGTATCTCCCCTTTAAAATGGATCATCCCCCTGATTTATTTGTCCTTCTGAGCCCCGGGCTTTTTTTATGTGTTTCAGTTTCTTTGATTCTCTCACAAAATGAGAAGCACATTGTCCCACGAGCTCCAGGTTGGAAAAGCAGCTGCCCTAAAGCACACTGCTCTGGCTGTGGTCCTGGCAGCGTCCTGGCTGCTGCCACCTGTCTCTGCAGGCTTGGCTGTGTGCTGGCACCTCCTTGGGCACAAAGCTGGCCCATCTTCTGCTGAGGAAGCACCTCTGGTGTGGCTACAGAGCAGATCTCTAGATGCTAGATGGGGGTGGCCACCCGAGGCTTTCAGTTCCACCCTGGGGTAAGACAGAGGCTGGGCTGTGAAAACAGGCTGAGAGGGTCCCACCTTTCATCAAATCACAGAGTGGTTTGGGTTGGAAGAGACCTTAAAGGTCATCTCATTCCAATCCCATGCCATAGGCCTCTGAGTGATGTGTCTGGGGCATCCTGAGCAAAGCCATTTTTCAGGGGGTCCAAAATATTTGGGCAGAGCTGGTGGGGAAGATTTTGGCTTTGTGGCCACCTGTAACCCCATGGGCCTGTTGCAATCTGACGGGGTTTACTGTGACTCTCCCTGTTCTTTGCAAAGGAAAAACAAGGGCTGGGTAAAAACTGCTAATGCTCAGCTTATTTTCAGTCCTTTATTCATCTTTAATATCAGATTTTAATCTTGTTTTCTTCTAAGGTGCTGGTGTGAGATTTTTTATGTGCTGGTCTTACCACGCTCTGAGTCTCAAGAATCCAGTCATGTGGAAAGGATTCCTTCTTAGATGCAGCAGGCAGACTTTATCCTTTGATCCCATAACTTTCAGCTCCTTTCTCCAAGTGACTGAGTTTTGGTTTTGCTGAGCAAAAGCTATTCCCTAGTACCCTGTTTTAAAAAGAGCTCGTGCTTAAAAATGGAGTGGATCATAGTGAAGTGATCTCTCAGAATGGTTGTGGCTGGAAGGGACCTTAAGGATATCCAATTCCACCTCTGCCATGGGCAGGGACACCTTCCACTAGACTGGGTTGCTCCAAGCCCTGTCCAGCCCAGCCTTGATGATGATGATGATGATGAGCAGATATTCCTGCAGGCAGGGAGGGAGTGCTGCACTTCACAGAGCCTCAGCTGGGTGATGCACAAGTGAGTCTTCATCAGTAAAACTGATTCAGGGAGTCTCCTGTGCCCAAACTCCACATCCGGGTGCTGAGTCATGAACTGCTGTTCCTCAGTAGCTCTCAGTAAAGCAAAAGATGTGGTTTCAACTGAGTTTTTCCAGGAGAACCTCCCTGATGATGAGTGCTTTCTGTGTTGCTAAGAATCAGATTAAATTATTCTGTCGTGAGCATCTTCTGTGGCCACAAAAGTCAGAGATTTCAGCTGCAGTCCCAAGTGCAGCCAGAGGATCATGGATGTCCTGGGAGAGCAGGGAGGGCTGTGGGAGCAGCCCCTCGGCAGGAGCTGTGCTGGGTGGGTGTGCAGGGGAGCAGCTTTGGGTTACCCGATCCCTGCCGTGCCTGGGTGTCACGTTTCGTTTCCCAGGCTGTGGTTCTCATGGGAAAGGCTGGGTTCCCCCGGTGAGTCGGAAATGTCCCAGGAGCCCCGTGCATTGAGAGTATGTGTCAATTGTTTCCTTCCAGGCGCTTTGGGAAGGGAGCCTAGAAGATTATCTCAGCGTTTGGAACAATATAAACAGATGCCAAGCACTTCAAGTACACGGAGAAGGAAAATGTCTTGCTTGGCCTCCCTGAACAGTCTGGGGGAGGAGCAGGGGGAGGCACAGCGAGGAACATTAAATAAGTCTCTGCCTTCAGACTAGGGAAAAGCAGCAAAGAAATGCAGATGTTAGCCTGTGTATATACAAGTGAGTTTCATATTACCCAAATCTGTGCTGTGCACACGTGGTCCAAAGATTAAAGAGATTGTCCAGTTCTGTTGGCAGCATATTAAAGTATTAAGAGTGCAGGCTCACCATGATGTGTTTCTATTATCAAGCTGACCACAGAATTCAAGTGATTCAAAGGGGAATGTTGTTTAATACAGATGGCTTTTGCATCAGGCTTTTGGATAGAGTTTTGGGTGCGAGAATCCCTTGGGCAGGGCTACCACTGCCCTGTCTGCCTGGGGTCAGCCCCACCCTCCAGCTCCTGCTTGTGCTCAGAAGAGATCTCCCCTTCCCTGTCCCTGTGGCACTCAGGCCATCTGCCACCTTAAAGCTGATGTTTCCAGTTGCTGGAAGAGCTTTCTGGGTTTCCTTTGGCACGCAAGAGCTAAACTGGATCTTCACGTGTTGCTCTGGGAGGTCTTTGTGCTGCCCTTGTCTGTGTGGCTCTGCCCCTTCTCTCTGTGGTGTGATCCTATTCCTCAGAGATGGTGATTCTGGCAACAGGCAGCAGACACAGGACCCTGTTCTGTCACTGCTCCACTGCCAGAGATTGAGCCCTGCTCAGCTCCAGAATCCTCTTTCTTCCATCTCTGGGAGTGTCAAATTGTTGTTGGCAAATCAGTTTGTTACAGAGATTGAGTATTTTGTGCATTCATTTTCAGTTGTTTGGTCACCAAGATTGGATTTATCATAAGGAAGAATTAAGAGACACATGTTTAGTTTGTGGGTCATTCATTGAGATAAATTTGTCTCAGCCTGTTCATATGAAACTCTCCATTTGGCCACTCTGGGATGGAAATGGGAAACCAAACTTGGTCCAAAGTACAGAATCCAGCTCTCATCTCTCAGGAGTTGCTTTTGTAAGAGCTGCTTTTACAGCTTACAGTGAGATGTCTGAATGATCTGGGCAGAGAAGATGGCATGTAGGTGCTTTCTGTAAGCACAGGATATTCATCCTGAGCTGGCAGAGTGCAGAAAACCCTGAAAAGAAAACATTTTGTCAGACCCAAAAAGGCACAACCATTGGCAAATACAGTTGGAGCGCTTTAGTTTGAAATCCAAGTCTCAGTGCAAGGGCATCCTTGGGACTTACAGTCAACATATGAAATTTGGCACTTCCTCTGTTACTAGCTAATTTTCCTTTTTAAAGTGTCAAGTAGAAGTTGATAGGAACCTCTGTGAGTAGTCCTTCCTCCTCTGGTGTGCTATAACAACACCCCAATGGTGCTTAGAGCACGGGACCTCTACAGTAGCACCTGTGTAAGGTGCCTAATGGTACTTTGGCTCTTGTTATACAGTGGGCTGCACAGTCAAGTGATGTAGATTTTATTGGTCTAAGCTCTTCAATTCAGCTGAATCACTCGGTATGAGGTAGTTGTTCAGCCAGTGTATTTGGTAAAACAAATGGAAAAATTAGTGTAGAATGTGTTTGAGAAGCACTCTGTTCGATATTACTAAATGAGTGTGATGGCCTTCTGTGGGGTTTATTTTTGTATTTAAATGAGTCACAAGGACAATAATTATCCTAGTCTGCTCTGGCATGTGCTCTCAGAAATGATGGGACAAAAATACTTCTCCAAATGGTAGCTACAGAGCTCCAAGCTCACATCTGGAGACAAGTAAAACAGGACTAATTATTGTTAGGCCAGCAAGGAGGGATAGATCACTTGCCTTGAGGAGTGAAACAGGGATAGGACAAAGAGTAATGAGTTCAAATGGAAAGAGGGGAAGTTTAGGTTAGATATATGTATCCCTGCACATGTGGCAGGGTTTTGGAATGAGATGGGCTTCAAGGTCCCTTCCAAGCCAAACTGGTGCCCCAAGTGCAGAGTGCTGAAGTTGATGTTTGTGTGCTTGTGTTCCCCAGGTCACCACACGATTTATATCGGCGTCCACGTGCCCAAGAGCTACCGGCGCAGGAGGCGTCACAGAAGAAGAGCTGGGCACAAAGAAAAGAAAGAAAAGGAGAAAATCTCAGAGAACTACTCGGACAAATCAGACGTAGAGAACGCTGATGAGACCAGCAGCAGCATCCTTAAACCACTCAGTGAGTACTGGTTCCAGTTGTCACTCAGTGCAATGTCTGTTGTCTAGGGATCTGCTCACAGAGGACAAAACTTGATCCAGGAAAACAATGGTCTCACGTTGCAGGGTTGGAGCAGTCTCAGCCAGCTGCTGTGGGATAGCTGCTGTGGCTTGGAAAAGGCACAGGCCAGAGCAGACATTTCATCCCTCTGTACCCCTGAGTTGGCCCTTGAGCAATTGCCAGGCAGGAACAGGCCAAATGTTTAAAAAGCAATATGACACTGTGTGTAAAGAGATAGCAAGCAAGGGCAAGGACTGAGCAGTGCCTAGGGAGATCTGTTGCAGCTTCTGCCCTGGCTCTGGGACGTGCACACGCTCTGGAATTCCAGCACCCCATGGGTTAGCACCTGTGGTGCCAACAGCTTTTTTCCCTTTGGTAATGAGCCAGCTTTAGGTTTCGAAAACAAAAAAAAGAATCAAATGGAGCTTTGCTCTGTGTCTGAGTATCTGTCAGGATTGAATATCTATATATTGACAGGCAGGTGAAGTCCATTTTGGATGCCCTGTGCCTCTATTCCCACCAGAATTGTTAAGCAGAGGACAGAGACCTTTAGCTAGTGCCATCACTGTCACAGGGTTGTGTTCTTCTTGCTGTGTTCTCTGTTGGCCACAAGCTTGTCCTGAAATGTGGCTGCTTTGGTAGGAGCAGGGGGGAGATGGGAAGGCTGATGGGGATGCAGCCCAGGATGTGATACAGCTTGGATTGTTGAGGTTAATGCCAGATGGTTGCAGCTTAATTTCTAAGTGGAAAATTGCTTCCTGTGTGAAGAGATCCATACAACTGGATCTTGGATTGAAGAAATACATTAATTTCTCATTTTGAACTGGTGTTGCTGGGTAGTTGCTGTAGATAAGAGAGTAACATGGGGCAGATCAGTTTGTCTTTAGCCTGGTTACTGTCTTCAGAGAGCAGCACCTGAAAAAGAAGGCAAGTCACAGATTCCATTTGCTCTTCCCAGCTCTTGTTCCCTGGTTGTCCCAAAGAAGGTTTTTTGTCAGCGCTCAGAAACCAGGAGTTGGTTTTACAGTTGAATAATTACCCATCTTCAAGAACTCAAATGTTCCAAACTTAATTTTTGTGTTTATACCTCTGTTCTTCAGCATGCAGGTGACAAGGCTTGTAGAAATTCCTTTTTCACTTGTGAATGTATCATATCCCAGAGGAATTGTTCCCATGGACTAAGTGTACCTATGTTTGCAAACCCCTTTCTTCTGTCAGGTTTTCATGTCCTGCCTTTCATTTTGCCCATCCTTGTGTCTGTGTCATTTGAGCAGGGGCTGGTGGTGTTTTTCCTCTGCTGTAATATGTTCTTATCTGCACTTACACCTGCATGTGAAAATATGCAGTCTTTCCACCACTCTCCATCTGCAGTTTTCCCTTAGGCTTTCCCACCCTGACCTCTTTGAACTGCAGATTCTTGGAGTGGAATCGCATAAGTATTCCAGGTGTCCCATGCAGTAGCATTCATACCCCATCACTGGGCCCTTTTCTCTGTTGTTCACCGTCTCAGGTATCCAGATACTTTTCCAGGTCCTTGCAGGGACCTGCTGTTTCATGCTGCTGCCCAGATCTTTTTACGAGCTGGCTCAGTTAGCTTGGAACTCTGCAAAGGAGAGGGGCAGCTCAGATTACTGTCTGGAATTACAAGTTACCTCATATCCCGGAGTTTTTCCTCTTCTGAAACTCTTGTCTTCAGAGCTGACCTGAATTTTGTGTTTCCCACCCTTTCTTTTGCTTTCTAAGAAGCCTTTCTCTTCTCTCCACCAGCTGTGTCACACAAGTGTGTCCGACAGAAGCCCATTTCTCTCCAGGCAGCGTGTACCAGCTTAGGCTGCTGTCCAGTGCTGGCAATCCTGGCAAGAAAGCTCAGTTAGAACCCTGGGGTTTTTAATCTTCATCCCAAAATAGGCATTGATTGAGGGGTAGATGGCTCAAATTCTGTTTCAAAAGAATATTATAAACTAAGAGCTGGGCAATACTGCCCAGTAACTTTGATGGAGTTGGGAGAAAGCTGCAATGAACTGTATTAGATATATTTAAGGCAGTCAGTAGGGAGTGTGGAATATCAGAAGCTGAAATATGCATGGGGGCTGTGTGGTTTAAAACAAGCTAATTCCAATCTGGCGTGAAGAAACCTCTAACATTGTGAGTTTTGGTCCAATATGTCTCAGTTTAAGAAATCCTGAATTTATAGAGCTCCTTCTCTTTGTTGATTTTTGCAGTTATCTTCTTGGCTAGTATTAGACATTGTCAGTTCAGCTTGGGTACAGAACTGGTGGTTTAGTTTGTCTTCTAATACAAGGACAAGTGTATAGAGCTTGGTTTGCAAAATCTTTAATAATGTAGTTGTTCAAATAATTTGTAGAAATTCAGGTAACGACTCGATTGTCCTGTGTATTGAGATCTTTGTTTTTCCTGAGCAGAAACTTAAGCCACTTGTGGTTTGGTACATCACTTGGATTTCTTGGTCTGTCCCTAAGGACCACAAGTCTAAGCTTCAGTATCTTAGCTGAAAATGATTTCTCAGCTTCTTGGATGAAAACTCTGCAATTAGACTTTGACCAAGTCTGGGTTTGACTCACTGGGTCAAGCTGCTCACAACAACCAAACCTGATGGGACATGTCCATTGATACCAGCAAGAGAATAAACAGGTCCAGAAATGCAAATCTTCCCTAGAAAAGTTTTGTTCCCCTTCCAAACCAGTCTGGAGGTGCCTCTGTGTTTGGGAGTTGGTGCAGTCTGGAAATGCCAGTCCTTATTTTTTCCCAGTCTGTGTCCAGCTGAGCCAAACAAGCCAGACTCTGGTAGTTTATGGACAACCTTCAGCTCTCTCATCTGGAGGGATCTGGGCAGATGGAACCTGTACAGGTATGTCTTATCCTAAGGAAATGATTGCTTGGGAACCAAGCCTCCTTTCCACCTCCAGACAGGATACTCTGACAGACGGAGGAGGAGGCAGGAAGGCAATGTTCCCTCTCAGAGCCCTTTCAGGACATTCCAGGCCTGCAGGGCTGTCTCTGCTCTCAGGGAACGTTGGCAATCACACCCTGCTTCTCAGGCAGGACTGCAGACTATGACAAATCCCTCTTCCAGGTGAAACATCCCAGCACCTCCTTTAGGCAGCCTAGCCTTGCTTTCCACTCGGGGCCAGTGAGGAGGAAAAGCTTTTCGGGCTCTGCCTCATTGGTGCTGGTGCTTGTGTCAGCACAAAGAGGTCGGTGTGGTTTGCTGCTACTTGCAAGGGATGAGACAAGGGAGGAACAAGGAAGGCAGATGAAGTTTCTCTGAGTCCATTTCCCTCTTCCTCATTCTTTACTACAGGTGTGCAGAGATTTTCCCATGAGGAAATGCATTTCTACTTGATCTGGCAAGGGGTTTTTTCTCATTGTCTGGTTGCCCTCCAAGTCACTTTGGCTCACCTCCCTGGCCCAAACCCAGGTGCTGCAATACTTTACTGACTTTTCAAAACCACTTGTGGGTCTGACAAATTCTTACTGCCAAGGAATAGAATTCTCTTAGTGCTTGCAGCCCTGAAGAGAGTAAAACCGCTCAGGTGTCAGAATGTTGCCATGTTGATAAATGTAACAGCAGAATCTAAATTTTGGAATACCTAAAAGCAGGGATAAGAGGACCCATATGAAGAGAGATGGGAAGGATAATATATCAAAGCTTTGTAAAGGTTTCCAGTTGGCTCAGAGAATTCCTCTTGCACCCACCAGCAATAGCTCTTGAATGATTTAGTAAAAATCCTCTCTTGAGCCCTCAGATGTGGGTTTGGAGGAGCACTTCTCATGTTTGCAGAGGAGTGATTTCATTAAGGTGCTGTTTGGGGCTTGGGCTGCCTTTCCACATGGAGTGCATCTCTCCCAGTGAAGGTGAGGTTTTGGCTGGGTGGATCAGATTTGCACTTGAGGCAGGAAAATTTCTGGTCCTGCTTTCCCAGCTTGGAGTGCCTGCTTTGCAGGAAGAGTGCATTGTGGACAGTGTCCCATTTGACAGGTTGCCCAAAGAAGTGGTGGATACCTCGTCCCTGGAAGTGTTCAAGGCCAGATTGGACAGGGCTTGGAGCAACATGGGATAGTAGAAGGTGTCCCTGCCCATGGCAGGGTTTTGGAATGAGCAGATCTTGAAGGCTCCTTCCTACCCAAACCATTCTGGGATTCTGGGATTTCCAGTGAGCCCTGCCAGTCTGATTGGAACAGGCCATTCATAAAAAGATCAAATTAGTTCAACAAGGATATTTAGGCATCTGTTTAGGAGTGCTCAGGCTTGGTGTCTACCTTGGAAGTTCATTAATGGAGGTGCTATAAATAGCAGGAGAGAGCTACAGGATGGAAATAAATGAACCTGCTTAGCAGAGCAGATGCAGCACAGTCAGGGCTGTGCCAAGAGGCCTCTCTCTGTTCGTGTTACTGGATTTTTCAGCCATCCCGTTTCCTTCCTGACATTTCAAGACATGGGGTGGGATTTTCCAAAAGCTTTTAGCCCCAGCTCACCACGGTGAGAGCACTGACAGTAATTGAGAAATACCAGGCAAGATGGCCAAAGCTTAATTGTTTTTGTACTGGCATTTTACATAGAGAAAGTGGTCAGGGAGACTTTGCCATAAATAAAAGGGAATTTTTGTGTTTTGGTCTTTGAGAACTGCACAGTAGGCTCTGGACTGGTCCCAGGTGCTGGGGTCAGTTCAAACAGGCCTCCTTCTGCCCCTCCAGCGCTGCAGGGAGCGTGCTGAGGTCCACTGTAGTACAAGTGCAGAGGTAAATCAAACACAGAGCTAATTAGCGCTTGGCTGCAGCGCGCCCCGTGCGCAGCTGGGGGCCTGTCGGAGCGGCTGGCAGGGCTGTGGCCGTGGCAAAGGCCATGGGAAGGTGCTCGGGGCAGGCAGGCTGTGGGCAGGGCACAGGTGAGGAGGTCGGCCCTGCTGCTGACACAGCCCTGGCTCTGCTGCGTTCCCACCCTGCGAGCGGCGTTGCGTAAGCCGGGACAGACCTGGCTGCATTGCTGGGATCGCTGGGATCCTGTGTGCCTGCCTGGGTGCTGCTGCCTGCCCGGGCTCTGCTGCCTGCAGCCCACCCTGCTCCCACGGCCTGACAGCCACAGGGGCAGTGCTGTGCCCTGGAAGGGACCTCAAAGCCCATCTCATCCCAGGGACACCTTCATTACCCAGGTTGCTCCAAGCCCTGTCCAACCTGGCCTTCTTCCAGGGTGTCCACAGTGTCTCTGGGCACCCTCATCACCCTCACAGGGAAGAGTTTCTCCCTGGGGTCTGATCTAAGCCTGCCCTGTGTCAGTGTGGAGACAGGAGGATGCTGGTGGTGGCACTTAGGAGGACTTCTTGAGGTGTGGGAACGACAGAGACTCGTGTTGGAGGGGTACTTCCAGCAGCAGCTGGAATGGCTGCCTTCATCCCTTCCTTGCTCCAACTCTTTTTCCAGGAGAGGGTCAGGATGGCATTTTTCTTGTTCCTGTGGCCTCACTGCAAAGCCCCCACCTCCCACTGAGGCACTTGGGACGTGGTGATCTGAGGCTGGGTCTAGATGTCACCTAGCTAAGGCAAAGGCTTTCCTTTTCTTCTTGGCAAGAGTACAGGCTTTCACTTGGACAGCTCATTTTAAAAAATGCTCTTTTTGCAGCAACCCTTGCCTGAACTTGTGAGGTTTTTTTTCTTTTTCACTTTGACTTGTGCATGTGCCAGTCACATCAAGGCTTGTTACGAACACTTGTGTCTGTTTAACACCGTTTGCACTTCCCTTGCACTGAATGTCCTTCTCCTTTAGGTAAATGCAGAACATACAGCGTGGAGCTTTCATTCCTTGCTTGTGACAGCTTGGAAAGGAGGTCAGCTTTGGACTTTTTTATTAGCTTGCACAATCCAGATTTCTGGTGGGCGTGATAAAAGGTAGAGCTAAATTTCTTCCCTCCTGGGATTTGTCCTGAGGCTCCCAAACACAAAACCAGCAAGCAATCTGGCTGTTCAGGCAAATGCCGAGTGCCTCAGGTACAGGGGATTAATTCTTTTCCAGCCCAGAAAGGTCTGGGAGATGGGATTTTCCCCTTCAGGGTAATTTCTGAGGTTGTTTTTCAGACTGAGGGCTGGGGACAGAAGCAGTTGTCCCTGGATGAGTTATGTGCACTGCCTGATTAAGTTTGGGCATGGCTCAGGTACCTGTAGGAGGTGGCACGTGGCATCTGCACTTCCCCTGCCACCAGCTGCCTTGGGCAAGTCCTGGGAGCTGCTGTTGGAATACTTCACAGGGGCCTTGTGCAAGGGAAAATGCATCTCACCCTAATGCAGCAGCATTCCCACACTCTGTCTTTGTCCTTCCCAGCCTCTGAAGTGCCACCAAAGGTCCTTTGGAAGGGACTGCTCAGCCACAGAAACCAACCCAGCCCTATGCAGGGAGGCTGGTGGGTGCCTCAGGTGTCATGCAGGATCCAGAAAGAGTGTTGTATTCCCAGGATTTCAGTGTTCCTTGGACTGTGATGATGTCAGAGTGGTGCTGAGGAGCAAAAAGGAGTCTGTTGTCATGTACCATGTGAAGATGTCACAAGCTGGGCATGGAATATTGTGGCTATAGAGGAGAGAATTTTCCACCTGTGCACAGTCCAGGATGAAATTGTTCAGATCTGAATTTTCAGAGATGTCTGGATGTGTCTGAAAGGAGCAGCCACTGGGGGAGCAAGGGGGAATGAAATCAAGAAATGCTAAAATGCCAATGGGCTTTTGCTGAGGATTATTCCTGGGGGCAGTGCATTTAAAGGCACAGTGCCAGCTCTTCAGGGAGCTTTTACAACCTGCCTCCACTCTTTCCATCCCTGAAAAACGACCACAGCAGTTGCTATGGCAGTAACACCAGTGTAGACAGCAGGGCTGTTGAGCAATTCCACTTTGGTTGTTGTCAACTTGAAATGATCAAGATCCACAGCCGTGAAGTAAAAAAGAATTTGAGTAAGAAGTACAAACACTTTTTGCTACCCTTTTGGCTCTTGCAGCCAAATGCTGCTGCCACACCTCTAAGTTTTCTCTACAATTTGAAGAACTGATAGAAATAGCTTTTGGGTGAGTCAAAGTTAGGATTCTTCTATAGCTGTGACCTGTTCTCGGGAGAGGAGTTAAATTCCTAAACCCCAGCTGGTTAATATTAAATTGATTGTGGCAAAGTTTGAGGTAAAATACCAAGAATTATTTGACAAATTGGGTCTGGGCAACACAGAGGAAATGTCCTGCAAAGCAAGTTCAGTCTGAAAATCCTTTGGTGTTGGGGTAGGTCTAAGTGACACAGTATTTTCATTTACTGGTCACTTCTGGCTCAATTAACTGTGTGCTTTCTTAAATCTATGACTAAGCCTTCCTTAATTGAGAATGGTCTTTGCTGCTTTTTTCCTGACCAGGCAATTCTCTTGGAAATCTCCCTTGGCCCAAAGGAACACAATTAGTCATGTAGATGTAGAAGAAAATAATTCAATATAACGTTCACATGGTATTTAAAGCCACAGGGTGTCTAACTGTCTGCTTGGTGGGTTGAAAGTGGTTCTTCAGCTTCAGCTTGAAACTTCCTCTGTGTTTCAATACCAGCAGAGATGCCTTTGGGAAGAGTTTATGGGGCCTTTATTCCCACTTTGATTGGGTAGGTTGTTTATGTTTTAGAGCATAAAAGAGGCTGGTTCCTTTCCTAGTATGGGGAAGACCTGCTTTAACTGGAGTTGCTGTGTTAATCTTGTGAATTCAACTGATGATAGCATGTGCCACTATAATTACCTAAGCCACCTTAATGCTTTGTCTAATTCTGTTCCCTGCGTTCACGTGAAACTGCTGAGGGACAGAAAAGTCCAAGGAATTTACCATGTGGGGAAAAAAATCTCATTTAGAAGCATTTTGATTTGAAGCCAGAGCTGTTTGTCCAGCTGAAAAGGGCTGAGCTGGGGACATGATGGTTGGCACTGCAGAGCTGCCCTTTTTGGATTAAACTGCATGCAAATATGTTGGACAGTATGGGAACAAGCCATCCTAGAGCTCTGCATTTCTCTGGATATGTAAACAAGGGTTTTTCTTTTACTGTCAGTAGAACCAACACCCAGATTTTCTTCTCTGAACCCTTTGTGTTTTCAGTTGCCTCTTGTGAACCTCATTGAACTTCTCCTGTGGGACCATTTCAGATGTTGATCCTTGCTCTAGCTGTTCTTGAAGCTGGTGTCCTTTTTTTTAAATTGTTGTTCTTTCACCAGTAAATTGCCCATCAGCAGAGCTGGGGTAGGTTTGCTTCTGCCCTCAGAAAGGGCACTTGGCCTCTTGGGGAGGATAAGATGGGTAACAGGGAGGCTCTCAGTGCTTCCTGGGGCTTGGAAGAGAGTCTCCTCTCATCCCAGGAGGGGCAGAGAATTATGTCCATGACCTACTAACCTCCAGTTGGGATTGTAGGTTTGGGAGATGAGTGCACAGATGGCAGCGCTGGGATGGCAGCAGATGCTGCTGATCTAATGAGTGGAATCGACTGACGTCTCAGCAGTGGTGAGAGCAATGTAGGGGTGCTTGGGGAACTGCAGGGCTGCTCCCTTCTGCCTGCTACCAGCACTTTCTGAGCCCTTTCCCTTTTCACTTGGCACCCTCAATTTATCTTCTGTTCCCCATCGAGCTGGCACAACGACAGTGCGGGTAATTTAGATTGCACAGGGAAGCTGTTAGGGAATTAGATGATTAAGAAACATTTGGAGGGGGATCCAGGAATGTTGAGGCCCAAAACCTGCTGTACTCCAGTGCCAGCAGGCTGGAATGACCAAATGGGAGTGTTAAAAAGGAATAAAAGCCAATGAGTTCCACAGAGAATACTGAGCTGATAGCAAAGGGCTCTCTCTGCACCCCTAGGGCCGTGGCTCCAGCATGGACTTTGTGTGAGCCCTGGAATAAACACACATTTGTCACAGCTCAGGAAGGCATGGCTGAGCCTCAGAGTGCCCTTGCAGATGCTCTTGGGGCAAGGCCTGTGTTCAGGCTGTCTCTGCTGCAGCTGTGGGTCCAAGGACCCACTCCAGAGTTTCTGTTTCTGATGGAGTGATTCTGGTGACTGTGCTTTGAGGTTTGGAGCAGATGCTGTGCTGTGAATGTCTTCATGCCTTGAGGAAACAGCAACTTAGAGAGAAGCAAGAGGTGCCTTTCTTTTATCTCTTCTGACTTCTATCTCTTTGACTTTCTGATAAGCCTAAATTGGCTCTTGTAGCTGTGATGTGGAGCACTGGCAGCCAAAGGGCCACCCTGGAAGGAAGTGGAAATTGAGATTTCCGTGTCAAAAACCTGAAGATAAACAAGATAGGGTGGAGAAGGCCTCAGCTCTGGTACTTGATAATTTAAAATTATTTCCTTTCCACTTTGTTAGTATGAGCCATTTCCCAGAAAAATGGTGTATTTGTTAAAATAAATCTGTATGATATCTGAAACAAAATCCTTGAGAGCTGTGAGCTGTTCTGCTCAGCTTTGAATCCTGACCCGACATCTGTTCAGGCAGAGCAGAGTCTTTGCTTGGATTTATTTGCTGATTTCTTACCCACTGAGTGAACTTTAAAATAATGATATTAAGTACATCAAAATTACGTGTAGGAAGAACTTGGTCATCTGCTAGCTGGAGAGGAAAGCAGATGTTAGCTGCAGTGTAAGAGGTTCTGCATAGATGTGTTTGTACTCGCATGGCTGGATTTATGGCTCAAAAAAGGCAGAGCCTTGTGGCGCCTTTTCCTCTGGTTTGGATACCCCTGGAAGGGCATTGTAGGCCTCAGCAGTTACATGGAAATAAAAGTATGCATAAATCAGCAGAGCCTTTCCTGCTCTTTGTAGGGAAGCCTAGGAATGGGCTAGTCCCAGCCTGAATGTGGTATTGGGATGTGTTCAAGGCTTGCTTCCAACCGGAGACCTTGATATTTAAATATAGTAATGGGAACTGAGTTCATCCGATGGAGCAGCGGTGCTTGGTCGAGCTCTGAGCTGTGGGTGTCTAGTGCCCTGTGAGCTGCATGGCTGGGCAGGAAAGGAGAGGTGTTGTGAGCATCCTGACCTGTTCCTGTCTGTATTCCTGCTCCCAGGGCAGCTCTGTAACGCCGGCTCTGACTGGGCTTGGCCTCCAGGCTCTCATTAATAAACCAGCTCCTCCCTGTCGGAGCAGGGCACGAGTTCAAATCCATGCTTTGCTTCCTTGGAACCAAACACTTTTCCTGACTGCAAGCAGTGCTGAGGGGAAGGGAGCTGGGAGGTTGAAGGAGGCAGAAAGTGTCTGTGTCAAATCCCATTTGCCTGCTGGCTCCCCTGTGAACCAGCTGGACGTTCCCCCTTGGAAACCCATCCTCACAGCCTGCTCAGAGTGCCTGGCCCCTGGGAGCTGGCAAGTGTGCTTTGAGGGGGGACATGACACTGATGGTGACCAGCTCTGTGCTAAGGGAATAAGGACAGCAGCTGGCAGTGCTGCAGCCACAGCCCTGTCCTTGGCTGGGGAGCACTGGTGGCCCTGGGGTGCTGCTGGTGCTGCCTTCCCGACAGATAAGTGGCTCTCAGGATGTGAGTCATGAGTCAGGAGAAAAGGACAGGACTGCAGAGCACCACTCATGGGGAAGAGCAGCAGAAAGAGCTGGCTGGAGGTGGTGAAACTTGGTGTGCTTGGTGCAGAGAGGGCAGAGGAGTTACTCTGAAACCATGACATTTAAATAATTACATGATTTAGATATCAAGGCACTTAACAAGCGTGCTTCAAATCTGGGCAGAGATGGGTGTGGAGCAGGCTGTGTGCAAACAGCAAACTGGGGACGTGGCAATGATGGATCCACAAATTTTTGGGAGTTGTCTCGGGGCATTTTGGTGGGTGGGGTAGAGCAGGGGGATCCTGATGAGGACATGTGCTTACAGAAGTCACCTGAAACTGCTCGATTTCAAGTCCATGAAAGCAATGGAAGTTTTGAGGCTAGGAAAGAGTTTTATGGATATGGGAGAATTTCAGTGTGTGCCTTTGGTCTTGGGCTCAGCTTTCTGGGCTGTGTTGCAAACCTGTCAGGCTCCAGACACTGAAGAGAAGGCTGCTGCCTGCTCCTTGCTCCCAGGCAGAATCCTGACTTGGCTCTTCAGCTGGGCACAGCTTTGGGTATTCCTAGAGAACATGCCTGACCCCGTTTTGTTGGACTCACTCTTATTTGGGTTTCCCTTTATCTGTGTGGGACTTGTTCTGCCTACTTTGTATATCATGGTTTTCTTGTCCCAGCCTGTTCCAAGGTAAATTGCCAAGGATGGGAAACTTCAGAAGGATGAGTCCATGGCAAAAAAAAGAAGTTCACTCAAGTACTTTTATTCCAGCGTGGATTTCATCGTGGGAATGGGAGCTTGCTCTGCAGAATAAACTGCTCACCATCAAACAGTATAAATGTGTTTAGTGGCAACAATTGCTCCTTTGGCAAAGCCTAGCTAAAACTCTCTGGGGGCATTAGTCTAGGCTTAGCATTAAAGCTGGGCTTGAAATATACTCTGCATTCCTAGTGACAGGGAAGTAGTGTCATCCACAACAGTTGTTTCACGTCTGCTGCAAGAAATGGGGATTATTTGAGGATGGATGGTTTAGATAAGTGAGTGTCACAGCTTGTAGAATCCCGTTTGCTGGTTGGAACCAAAAGCAGCAGCTCAGGAACCACGGACCATGCTGATTACAGTTACTCACATGGGCTTTTCTAGAGTTAAATTTTGTCTGTTGTGCAGTTCAGGTATCAAGCTGGAGCTCTAGATTCCTAGTTTAGACTAATCCTGGAGTCACTTAGACTTTGCTTTGGCCTGACCTAAGGGTTTTGTAGCATGTTGCAGCTCCCAGTGATGCATGTCATGTGTGGCTATGGGAAGGGGGAACAGGAAACTGATGAAGGTCTAGGGATGGGCAGCGTGCCCTGGGATCTGCCCAGAAAAATGGTGCTGGGGGCTTTGTGCTGAGCTCAGTCTGGCTCTTGTTCCAGCTGTGTCAATGTGACCTGGATTCAGTGGTGAAGGGGGAAGATTTCCAAATCTTTTGCCTCATCTGCTTAAAGCACATATGCATGTATATGCAAACAGGCAGTATTTTGTAATGAATTGTTTGCCTTTGGAATGAGATTGCTCTTTGTCTTGTGGGTTCCTTTAGGGCTTTGGCAATAAATAAGAAGCTTCCAGCTGCAGACAAAACCACATTTGGGGTTAAGCGTGAGCAATTTTTGTTGTTGGATGTTCCAGCATCACCTTGTCCGAGGGCTTGGTCCTGCTTTGGTGTAAGGATGGGAGGGACCTCGGTGGGACAGGGACAGGGACAGGCTGCCAGGGCACCTTATGGCAGCACCTATCTATAGGAACAGCAGAACGAGAGCTGTGACCCAGGACAGCACCAGGAACAAATTTAACCCAAAGCATATATTTAGCCTGGCTGCTTGCAAGAAGATTTAAAGCCATATTTAAAGCTGAGCATCTGCTGAAGTGCCGGGCGGATTGCTGATATAAATAGTTCCTGCACTGGAGCTGCTCTGGCTACGTGGGGAAACCTGGGAGCAGGCAGCATTTCAGGCAGTGCTCTCAGCTGCTTTGCAGTGCTGGGATGACTGTTCCCAGTGTCTATTCCATTTGTCACAAGTGGGACAATCAGAGCACAGGGCACTGGAGTTGGACTGGCAGTTCCCTGCCTGCTGTCCGGGCTGACCCGGAGCTCTGTGACTTTCCTAAAGTGTGGCTCTGCTGGAGCTGTCTCCCTCACTGAGCTTTATTGTAAACTGATCCCAGGAGGATGAGTCTTCTTGGGAAAACAACCAGCCTGCTATGTATGGCTGGTCCTGCTGTCCCTTTGGAAGTGGAGGAACCTAAAAGAGCTTTCATCCCAGCAGTACTTAGGAGGAACATGGTCTTTTTCCCAGTTATTTGTACTTGCCTTAATGCCAGCTCAGCTGTCTCTAAATGAATTGCCAGGTGTTTTCATAGCTTTTCCCTGCTGTTGTAAAAATGGGCTCATGATAAAGGGGTCATTCCCTTGGGTTGGGATCTTTCTAGAGTCAGAGTCATGGAGATGAGCTGCCTTTGGAGTTCCCCTTGGAAGCAGTGATTCAGTTGTGGACCCTGTCCTTGAGTCACAGCTGAGACAGACTTCCCACCTGTTGTGGGAGGTCAGGCACTGTGGAAAATGTCTGTCAGGAGCTGCTGCTGGTGGTCACAGCAGCACGCTCACCCTTTTTGCATTGGACAGCTATGTCTGTTCTGCTGCAGAAAACATTTTCTTTGCATTCAGGTTTCATTTCCAGTCTCAAAATAGCTTTTTTTTTTTCGGTGTGAGAGTGGTAAAGCTTGTGGATTTTTGTCCAAAACCTGTGCCTGTGGAATACAGTGCTTTTAATGCTTATGGTGCTTCTTAATTATAGGAGGGTTCAATATTAAGAAGCTGAAAAAGATGGCAGCTGTGTAAGGTTTGTGGATGAAAATGCTTCTGCCTAGTGTCCTTCCTCAATCATTAGAGCAAAATAGGTTTTAGGAACCTTATCCTGGTGAATTCTTTATGGAGAAGCCAAGTCCTGCAGATGACTTGCATCCTGTTACAGCTCACAGCCCTGGAAAGGGTTGGCTTTCAGGGCATCCCATATTGCACAGCAGTTGGAGCTGTAGGCTTGAAACTGAGACTTGGCAGCATTTAGGAGGCTGGGGAAGTCTTCTTTCCTTGCTTTCCAGAGTGGTTATAATACCTGTGAACAACAAAAGGGGCTTTTCTTTGCCATCTGCCCAAGAGGAGATAGATTGTTTGCAGCCAGAAATTGTCTGGTGCATCCTTTCCTTACATTTCCCAAACCTGCCGTTCTGTGCTAAAAGCAGACCTTTTTTAGGCAATTAGCTCTCTCTCTGTGGCACATTCCAGACACTTTGGAAGACCATAGATCACCTTCAAGTTGATTGAACGTTATTTTGGGGTTGGGAAAATATTTAGTTTGCGTTCGTTACATCTCCAGCTCATCCAAGTTTGGTGACTTGGCTCTTTTCGCTGTGACTAATCTCATAGATTTGTTGTTCGTTAACATAATTATGTGCTTTTCTAAAAATGGAAAGACACCAGGACATTTGCCTCAATCCTCCACAGTGGTTATTGTGCACTTATTAGAAGTGTGCTAAAAACCCCTATTGATCAAAGTGCCCGTGTTTATAGCTATTTTTGCCAAGGAATTTGAGACAGGCGTGAGCAGGGCAAAGAAATGGAAGGTGTGATGCTCTGGGGGAGAACCTGTTTATTCCTGTTGTCAAAAGGGAATGTGGCTGCTTTGGAAGCCTTTGAAGATGGAGAGAAAAGGCAAAATAATATTAATATGCAGATAGAAGGAGCTACAGGGAAGGTTGCTGGCTGGGAGAGAAGAGAGGTTATGTGTTTATGGATTGCAGGAATGCTGTGTGGTACTTCCATTGATACATGCTGATAGTGGCTCTGTATTTTCAGCCCCTTGGCATTGTGTTCAATAACTCTGGGATTGTGAGGCTGAGGCTGACTAGAAAAGCATTTGTATTTCTTTGCACTTATTTTCTTGAAATTGAGAAGTACAGTATTTACTCTGGGCTTATTTTAAATTTTGGAGACTTGGAAAGTTGATCTCCTTTTTGGCTGCAGCCTGCTGCTCTTCAGCACCTTTTGGAAAGAGGGATTTGGATTTCCTCTGAGGTTTCCTCTGGAAGATGTTGCAAGGGGGAAGTTTTGGAGTGGCAACTGTCTAAGCCTGTGACATCTGTGATCTGTGCAGCCATCTCTGGAAATCTACTGGAATTTGGCATCTTTTTGGGCACATGGCAGGGGATTGGAATGAGATAAACTTTGAGGTTCTTTCCAACCCAAACCATTTTGGGATCCTATGATGGGGACAGGTTAAGGTTGTAAGAGGAGAGACCCTGGGTACAAATTTTAAGGTGCTTGAGATGTTTTTAGGGATGGGGACAGCATTAGGTGGTATTTGGTGCTCTGTCAGAGGCCCTTGGTGCAGAACTGGTGATATCTGTGATATCCTGGAAAAGCCCTCACAGCCGAGGCAACACGTGGTGCAGAGGGAAAATGCTCTTTTGCTTGGAAGCTAACAGCTTCAGAAACATAAGGTCAGTGCTGAACTTGTTGTAAAAACATCCTCCTCCAATTAAATCTGGTGTGACATTTTTCTGAGGAATGTGGGCTTGGTGTCCTTCATTTGGGAAGAGCAGACGGATTTTGCACAGCGAGAAAAAGAGTAAATGTTTTGCAAGGAATATTTTGCTTACTATCAAGGTCATGTATTTTATTTCAGTTATGCAAAGCATGTGCTTAAAATGGGAATCTCCACTGGAGGACAGCTTTCAAGTCTTGGAAAAGACATCCTTGAGGTTTATTGCTCACAGTTTCCTGTCTCTTTGGGGAATAAAAAACAAATGTGTTTTGAAGAAAAGCTGTTTTATCTAAATCAGTGCATTGAACTGTTCTCATCTGCAGTGTGATTTTGTGGGCAGAGATTTGACTTCATCTCAAAACTGAGCAGAAGAACTTGGGTTGTAGCTGAGGCTTCAGGTATCTATGAGAGAGCTGTTCTCTGCTCTGTGGCTTCTCTGGTGCCACAAAGTTGAGGAGCACCTGGAAATCCAGTATTTTTTTCTACATCATCTTTTTTTCCACACATTTAATGGAACAGTCCTTGCCTGGTTCTTCTGGGGTTTCTTTTCCATGTGATAGGTTTCTTGCTCTGAAATAGATGGAGCCCCCTTACAGGTTCATTTTCCTTGTTCAGAACTTCGTCGCTGTAGTGGCAGAGCACGATGGCTCCTGGAAAAGGGATCCTTGGAGCACATGTTCCCCTTGCTCACAGCTGCATCCTGACCAAAGTTTACTGAGTGCTCTGTGGTGGAGGATTGGGAAGGAGGAGATGGATCTCTCTGTTCAGCACCTTGTTTTAACTCAGGGCTTTAAAAGAATACTTGGAACTGGGAGGCAGGGGAATTTAATTTCCCTGAAAATTATCTATGTATTTCTTAACATATTATTTTTTTTTTCCCAAGTTCAAGGGGCTTCAAGCCAAGCCTTTGAGAAGAAATATAAAAATCCCTTCTTGGTGTGTGTACACAAATAAATCAATTACAATTCCACAATCCAGAATGGCTGAGCTGGATCTGTGTGTGCCTTGGCTTGTGTATTACACATTCTTGGGGAATTCCTTTCCATACTGCAGCTTCATTGCAGCTTTCAGTTCTTAAAGGTCTTTTCCAGCCTAGGGAATTCAGGGATTCACTGCTGCCTCACACTTCCAGACTGTTCTGTGCTTTCTTCACTGGGGTCCTGGTTCTTCTTTTCCTGGAGCCATGAATGAGCTCCTCACTATGGAGAGTTTAGCTCAGTGGGTGAAGTAATGTACGAGACACTTCATCAGCTCTTCATGTTTGCCTTAAAAAAAAACAAAACAGTACAATTCATTTGAATCAGCAACTGGGGAACTTTAATTTAAATAATGCCTTTAATCTGGTGATATCATTGTCATGACTTGCTTAAGGGGACTTGATTTGCTGTTAGTATTTCTTTCACCCTGAATCTGCTGTTCCCTTCTGGTAGCCAAGTCACACCATATAATACCTGGTGTAATTTGACATTGTAATGTGCAGGTGGGAAGCAGTGGGTGCTGACATGCAGGGTGGGCACTGACACTGCAGACAGAGCAGACACAGTGGAAGCAGTGGGTGCTGACATGCAGGGTGGGCACTGACACTGCAGACAGAGCAGACACAGTGGGAGCAGTGGGTGCTGACATGCAGGGTGGGCACTGACACTGCAGACAGAGCAGACACAGTGGGAGCAGTGGGTGCTGACAGGACAGGGCAGGGTGGGCACTGACACTGCAGACAGAGCAGACACAGTGGGAGCAGTGGGTGCTGACATGCAGGGTGGGCACTGACACTGCAGACAGAGCAGACACAGTGGGAGCAGTGGGTGCTGACAGGGCAGGGCAGGGTGGGCACTGACACTGCAGACAGAGCAGACACGTACGCGGTTACGTGAGCCAGGAGCAGCCCCGGGCACTGGGGCTGTCTGCAGCCAGGGGCTCTATTTATAGAGCTGAGAGCCAGATGATTGTGGTGTTACGTGACTGTGACTCCAGAGATTACAGGGAAGGTGTTCTGGGGTGTCAGGAGATCACCTGTAGGGATGTGTGTGTTTGCAAGGCAGCCGGGACTGCAAATATGAGATGCAGCGATGGAAAACAGCAGGAATGTGATGGGGACAGTTTGGGTTTGAGGCATGAGGGATTAAATCCTTTCAGGCAACCTCCTCAGAACTCAGGAATGGAAGAAATGACCACACAGGGAGGGCAGAATATAAATGCTAGATGTAAATCCAAGTCGGTACATCCATCTTGATCCTACTTCAGTTTTTCCTTAAGAACTAAATAATATTCTCATAAATCCAAGGCATCCTTCAAATTCATGGCATCCAAGGAACTGTGAATTCCTCTTCTGTGAGCAGTGATAGGTATTACCTGTCTGAGCAATGTGCTGATCAGCATCATTATTCCAGCACCAGATCTTGAATGTAAAGCTTCTACACCTGCTATTCCTGTAAATTCCCTTTGGAAAGACCCAGTGTAGCTTAGTGTGGAAAATGTCAAATTATTTTAGAGTCACATTTCGCTGGGAATAACTTGGTGAGTGCAGCTTTGGCTCCCCTTAGTGCTGTCAAGTTTGTTCAGTGCCTCGTTACCCTGTTTTAGATCAGTCTTTTGCTTTGCTTGACTCCTGTGGGAATGAGCAGGTCCAGGCCTAGGTAAATGGCTGGTGGGATAGTTCAGCACCTCTTGGGCCATAATGTTGTTTTCCTTGCTGTTGTTGCAGATATAATCTGTGGTTAATCCCCCAAGTCCGAACCTGTGACTCCCCAGAGGACCTGAAGCCTTTTGTTGGTTTTGATTTGCAGCCTTGTTATAGACAAATTAATGGCCCTGAGTGACAGCAGGGCAGCCAGAGACGAGAAGAAAATGAGTAATTAACATATATTGGGTATTACTGATTGCTTTTATGATTATCTGGATTTTAAGGTATTAGCTGGAAAAATAGCTCCTAATCCCTTATTAAAGATAAAAGGCAAGTCATTAAAAGCAGGAGGTTGTTTTCAGTCCTGAGAAGCTCTGGAAATATGTCTTGGCTCCAGCAGCAAACTAACCTTGAAAGCCTGTAATTCCAAGTTACTCAGCTTAGTTGTTCTCCTCAGCAAGGGAATTTCTGAAGTTTCCCATGTGCTGGGAGGCGGAGGGGACACAAGACAAAGCGACCCTTGTCACAGGAGCTGCGTGCTTGGCACCAGGACAGGGCCCTTTGAATATCCTCAGCATTAGCTGAGCCTGGCCCAGCTGCTGGGCTGGGAGCTCTGCACAGCTCCACTGAGGGGTTATCCCCAATTTCAGCTTTTTGTCAGAGGCACATCCCCTCCATGAGGCTCCCCAGCTCCTTGGTTCCTCCCTCTCGCTGTTGTGGCCACCTGGCTGGTTCTGTAGCCATCTGACTCGTTTCAGGGAGTCCTGAAAAAGGTCACAGACAGGTTTGGGTTGGAAGAAACCTTGTACCAACCCCATGCCATGGACAGGGATACCTTCCCCTAGACTATATAGCTCAGAGCTCCATCCAACCCGGCCCTGAATGTTTCCAGGGATGGGGCATCCCCCACCTCTCTGTGCCAATGTTTTTCCACCCTCTTACAAAAAAATAAATAAAGGCCATCTAACTGGTTTCAGGGCTATCTAACTGGTTTTGTGGCTGTGCACTGAGCTGCATCAGCAAAACAGACTAGTCCAAGCCCAGAGTCCTGATCCCAACAGGGAAGAGGAAACAAGGAGCTAAAGTGGTGGGAACAGGAAGGCAATAAAAGTGGGAAAGGGTGACATTTGGCTGTTGCTATTCTTAAACCCACCTGGAGCATGTGCAGGGTCAGAAGGAAAGCAGCAGCACCCCTTGCTGAGTTGTAATAATTGATCATCTGCAGAAACTTGCCAGACACTGAGATTTTCTCAATAGTCAAGTATTTTTGTTTTAGAATGAGTACATTCCTTATTTCTGGGTAATGAAATTTGAGTAATAGTAAAACCACAAACTTTCCAAATTTATTTCCTGTATTTTAACAGTTCTGTGTTTCAACACATCATGTTTATATGCTCTGCCTATACTTTTAAAAAGCAATTTAAAATGCAGTGGGACCAATTAAAAAGAAATAAAGATGGCATTTAACGACTCTAAGGAGATCAGTGCTTGTAAAGAGATTTGCACTGGAGGCAATGCTGTTCTGGTGAACTACAGTTTGGAAAACACTGCTCATTTCTGCTTTGCTCTTTCCATCCTAAGTTGTTTAAAAGATTACCAGCAGTACCTGGCTGATTTGTTCCCTTCTTATTTTTTCCCCAATTTTTTTTTCCTAAGTCCTGGACAATGTTAAAGACTGGCTGGGTGCTCAGTGCTTTTGATGCCACTGCCAGTTTGTGCTTGGGGAAGGATTTAACAAGGAGAGTTAGACTCCCTGTTGGGCTGGTCACAGTCGATTCCCTAAATGCAAAGGAAGCAGTTCAGCTGTGTTTTGCTGTTTTCCTGTTTGGTCTTGGTTGTGCTGGTGCAGCCCTTGCTGTTTCCAAAGAGTTTGTCAGTGTCTTTTGATACAGAGTTGGCGTTCTGTAACTGTCCTTTCCATTCTCCTCCTCCAGGCCAGGATGCCAAGCAGATCCTTAAAGCCAGCATGGGGTTCCCAGTCTCCCTTCATTACTAAAAGTTGCTCCATGGCAAAGTGGTCCTGTTTGGGCAGCAGGTGGGGACAGAGTGGAACAGAATAAATGAGGTTGGAAGGTGCTGTCAGTGGATGCAAACCTCTGCTCAAAGCAGGGCCAGCTTGGTAATTAGGTTATTACCTTTGCTGTCTAAGTTCTGATTTTGTGTTTGGAGCACTCTGTCCTTAGAAGGCAGAGCAGTGACACAGGGCCCCAAGGAAGCACATGCTTGCTTTTCCTGCTCATGGGATCATCCTGATACCTTTGGATGCTCAGGACAAGGTCTCCTCCAGCTCCCTTTAAGCACAGGCAGTACAGCATTGGTCTTGCCAAGTGCAAGGAATTGCATCTTCTCTCTCCTTGGCTGTGGTTTCATCCTCCCTTCACATGCAGTAGATTGATCCTCTGGTATCCTCCAAGTGACCCTGTACAAGACATCATATCCTGCTAGGCTGGGGCCTGACCATTAGGAAGGTCAATGCTTCTGCAAAAATCCCCCCCAGCCATTCCAAACCATCCCCAAACCGACCTCCTGCTTCAGTTTTCTTCTCAACTGTCTAATCATTAACAAACTGCTTAATGCACAACAAAAGACCAATTAACCCTAAAGCATTTAGTGAACTACATGTAAATTAGTTGTAAAATGTTGCTGTAAACATTAAATGTTAGGCAATTACTTAAACCAATAATTGCTAAAGTTGCATTTAGGAGCTTAAAAGAAAGGAAAAAGAAATCTGCTTAAGTAGCACTTCAGAGAACTCTGCTAATGGTTTTGTTTTTAACTGCAGCCTCCCTGGTCTGGGTAAGTCCCATCAGGCTGGGGCAGCCTAGATTCTATGTGGTTTTAGTTGTGTAAGAAAAATAAAGGCATGGTAACCTTGTGCACCTTTGGAAACTGCAAGGAAAGCCTCAGAGGGCACAACCTGGAGTCTAGAAAGAAATGGTAGAAATATGGTAAATAGTATCCTGTTGGATAGCACTTCCAGGTAATTCTGTGGATTGGCTATTGTTCTTTAAGATCCAGGCTGCATCAAACATTCCAGACCTGACTAAAACCGTGGGTCTGCAGGGTCTGGTGAGGTGTGAGCGCCAAGGGCCTGGCCACTCACTGCTGCTGGGGTCACTTCCATCTTCTCCTCCGTTTTCTGCAGCCACCTGCCTCCTCCCTCGGCAACCTTTGGCAAAGGCTGAGTGCCTGTGCCCACACCTGTGTGCTGCAGTTTCACACCAAGAGGCTGCCTTGCCTTTCTGCACAGTTTTTAATCCCCCTAATTGGCCGTCTCACTCCAAGGTGGTCCAGGTCACCCACTGCTTCTCAAGCTCCTGCTGCTAATGGTCTTAAATAATTCATTTTCCTTGTGTGCCTCACGTACTTATCCTCCAGGTTTTAGTGGAATCTTTCATTTCTGGTAGTTTTCCTTGTGTCGGACCCAGATGTTCCTAAATGGTGCAGTGAAGTGTGGCTTTGCCTCCTTATTCTGTGGGTTTGTGCTTCTCTACCACTTTAGAGCCTCTTTGTTGTTTTGGTAAAAGTATCTCTCTGTGTGGCTCGTGTTGCATCCCTTAAGGAGTCACCAAATGTGTCTCCAGATACCAGATTTCTCATTTTTCATTGAAAAAACAAGTTGGGTTTGTTTGAACTTGCTTTCCTCCTTCCTCCGTTTTGGCAGTAGCCTTTTCTGGAGTATACTGATCTTAATTACTCACTGAAAGCCAACCCGTGCTTAATTTTCCTGGATAAATCCATTAGATAATAGTCTTTTATTTTTCTTGCACACAGTTTTACTAGTATAGATCCAGGTCATATTCCTTTCCTGAAAGTGGAAATGTTTTATACTTACGTTTCCTTGATTGAATTACAGAAATTTGTTTAAAGCTGTAAAAGTACCTTTCAGCATGGATGAGACCCCAGCAAATCCCCTGGTTTTTTCCACCACACTCATGTTCCCTGGAGGTTTGGTGCTTGTGTGGGAGGTGGGGGTGAGTCTGTGAAGCTCAGAGTTAAAAGGAGGCAGAAGCTTGAACTTGAGTTGCTGTTGCAAGGGGAAACCAATGAAGAGCAGGAGCTGCCCAAATGTCACCAGGCTTTTGAGAACAAGTTGAATTGGGAGTTTCTGGGAAGCTGCTTGGAAGGAGTGTGCTGCTGGCAGCCTGGAGCCGTGCCGAGCCTGGAGTTAATGGTGGTTAATTTTTAAAGGCAGGGGCAAAACTGGTTATTGTGTCTTTGTCTCAATAGGGTCTTTCTGCTCCCAAATGCCATTGCAAGAGCCCTTTTCTGAGTTCCCTTGACTCGACCCAGAGAGAAAAGGAAAGTGCCTTCAGAGAATTCATTTATCCAGGCAAAACTTCGCTTTGCCATGCTGCTGACTGGTGGGGACAGTTCCATTGGGATAGCCATCACATCTGCAGGGATGCCACATGAGGGAAGGGTGGTGATCAGGATTTAACACACAGAATAAATGCAGGCACCCAGAGGAGCAGGTCTGGAGATGGAGCTTGCTTTGCAGCAGCAGGAAAATGTGAGGAAAAGCAGCACCCAGACATGAAACCAGCTGGTTTTGTAACCACCCTGTCATGTCAGTCCTGGTGCTCTCCTAATCAATGGAAGCATTGTCTGGATTCTCAGGCTGGCTTTGCAGCTTTTTAGATAAGCGACCGAACTGTTCTGAGCCAAAAGGGCAGCTTGTCACTGAACCAAACTTTTCAGAAGGTGGTGGGAAAGTAGACAAACCTTTTTCAAAGCATCTCAAAGGAGGTTGGCACCTTCCTCCTGCTGCAAGTCAAGGTGCAGTGACCTCTGGAGCTCTGCCTTTTGAGCAGGACCGCCTGACCCCGAGGTGTCTCCAGCCTGGTGTCCTACAGTTCTGTGATGCCTTGATAGTGCTGTTAGTGTGGAGCTGTGTGTAGGACAAGGGGGAATGGGGATCAGAAGAAATTCTTGCCTGTGTTGCTGGTGAGGCCCTGGCACAGATTGCCCAGAGAAGCTGTGCCTGCCCCTGGATCCCTGGACGTGTCCAAGGCCAGGCTGGAGGGGGCTTGGAGCCACCTGGGCTAGTGGAAAGTGTTCCTGCTTGTGGCAGGGAACTGGAACAAGATGATCTTGAAGTCCCTTCCACCCTAAACCTGTCTGGGATGCTATAAAATACATATTTACACTGTGGTTGCCCTCTCCTATGAGGAGTTTGAAGCAGGACAGGTGATCAGGAATAAATAACAACCTGCAGAACCCCCAGCACGTGTGTTCAGCTCTCGTGCACCAGTTGGTCTCTGCAAGGATGGTGAGGAATAATAACACACGTTTCCCTCTGTGCCTGGAATGATGAGGTGTTTGGCAACAAGGAAAACAGAGGGGACAGAATGAAAAGAGCTGAAAGCAAGAAGTGTGGATGCCAGAAACATTCAGTACTCCCTGAGAAACTGCCTGGCAACGGAGGTGGACTCCACTGCAGCCGGAGACACGGGAGCAAGGGCTCAGGATGCACGGAAACTGTGGGAATAAATACAGAAAATCCTCAGCCACATGTGTGTCGTTTCCTCCCTCTGTGGGTGGGTTCTGTCCTGCCCAGCCCCTGCTAAAGGAGACTTCCAGAAGTGCTGGAACAGTCAGGGCTGCTGCAGAGATTGATTGAACGGGACAAATAGACAGTGATGAAACCCTGCTTGTGAGAAGAGCTTAACAGGCAGAAAATTGGCTATTGCAGCCAGAGGGCTGCTTGGGAAGCACAGAGAGGGAAGGTTCCTCCTGTCCTTGTGTGGAAGCTCAAACCCAAGGGAAGAGCCCAGTTGTTACAGCTGTGTCCTCAGAAATGTCCCTGTAGCTAAACGAGGTAAATGAGCACTGGTAGGCTGAGTTAGAGTTTGGCAGGAGGGCTTGTGGCTGCTGCAAGGAGACAACCTACAGGGACTGCAGCACATCGAACCAGCTTTAAAACTGCCTTCGGGGAGCGGCATTTCGGGGTTGGGAAAGAAAAGGTTTTTAGTTGTTCACCAGAGGAGCAGGAGTTTTCCCTTGTGCTTACCACGAGCAGTTGGTTTGGGCCTCACGGTGCAGTGATACTGATGGAGAATGGGAGGAGCTGTGTGTGATCAGGGTGTGCTCACAGTGTGTAAGGCACCAGAACACGGCCCAGCAGGAACCCAGAGAGGGGGACAGCACCAGTCTGTCCAGGAAGGAGACTCTGAAAGCCACATGTTCTAAAAAGGGAAACCAAAAAAAGCCAAAGGAGGAGAATGATGTGAATTAGGAAGTGATTTTTGCACTTAGTTCTCTGTGGCAGTCCCTGTGCTGCTGTTTCACTGGGGACTGGACTGTTGCTGAGATCTAATGGAGGTGTGATGCCAGACAGCATCCTGTGTGTGTGACAGCAGGAAATGTTCCAGAGCTCCAGAGAAAGCCAGGCTTTCTCTAGGTGCTGTTCTCTCTTTATTAAAGTCTTCTTGGCAACTGCTCGGGAATAGCTCCTTAGAAATGTGCTGCTGTAGCAGTTTGACACAACTGGAAGGAAGATGGCTGACCTCCAGGAATAGTCAAAAAACACCTTTGTTATCCATATTTTGCAATGAATTGCTTGTGGTCTTGTTTATATCTGGGTTTATAACCAGAATGGTTTGTCACTATGGACTAGTTGGTTTGTAAAAGTAAATGTCATAGGCATTGCTGCCTTTAATGCAATTAGGAATGGCACTCAGAGAATCTAGAAAATTTAAAAAATGTGATACAGAAAGACAAATTTCCCATTTTTCTATCAGTTTGGGAGCCAGATACCGTTGATTGGCATCTAGCTGTGGCATGCCCACGGGGTATGCAGTGTCCATGTATGGCCAATTCCACACCCTTGGAATCAGGAGAGCCTGGCACTGGTGTGAGCAGGCAGAGCCTCACACTGCTAATACATAAAATACTTAGTTTGGCTCAAGTGGCTAATCATGTCTGTGGGAGGCTATCCATCCCCATTCCCTTGGGATTCTGCAGCTGCCTCTGCTTCTGGCAGGTTATGTAGATACCACTGGTTTTGGCTGCAGCTGGGAAAAACAGTCTTTGAAGGCAGAGTCTCCCTCGAGTGGAGCAGTGCTGGAAAAAGCTCATCATGGGACTTGGGGAATCGCATCTGGTGGATTCTGTCCATCACAGCCACGTGAATGGAATTGGCAGGCTGTGTTCTTTTATAGGAATTGCCTTATAGGATAGGATCCACCAAGTTTTCATCAGATAGTGATGGGTTTGTTTAGAAGTTTCCCAGACTGATTGTCCACATTGCATCCACAGATGGGTTGATGTGAAACATTTTTCTAAGAAGGGTCCTTTTTCTCTCCCTGCATCTCCAAGGAACGTTTTAATGAATTATCTGTAGGCACAGCACCAAAGACCAAGGGAGCTGGGAATGCTGCTGTTCTTCTGGCACTTGAGAGTACACAGTGTTAAGTAAGAATTTGTCCAATACTGAAGATTTTTTGCAGATCAAACACTTAATATATGCCACATGCTGCAGAGGAGCTTACAGCAAAACATGTGCAGTCATGCAGTCCAATAGTCCAGCAAAAAATGGATTATTCCAGAGGCAGTCAGTGCTGTTCATTGTGTCTGGGAAGGGGCAGATTTCCTCCAAGACGGAGCAAATGCAGAACAGCATTCTCTGCACCCCACAGTCGTGCAAAAAGAGACCTGGGGTGGGATCCAGGTGGTGTGGGGAGCATTCCCTGCTGGCTGCCAGTCCTGCCTGTGGAAAGCCTAATCTGCCTCACAGCCAGCCCGCCCCTGCACGGGGTCACAAAGTAATCATGAGCAAAGGCGCAAAACAAGCAAAGGAGGAATTCTCACGCCTGCTTAGAGTGATTAGCTGGGGAGCAGATCACCCAGGGCTGCTTCTGTGGGACCCTGGGAAAGGCTGGTGTGCGGCCCTGGAGCAGCGTTCCCAGTGCAGCCTTTCCAAAAGCACGGGTCACGGCTAGATCCATGTGTGCTTGGCTCCTTCAGTGGCACCCAGGGGTGCTTGTGCTTGGTGCAGCACTTGGGGAAGCAGGAAATCAGCTCTGCAGAAGCTGAAGGGATCATTCTCCCTTCCATAAAGAAGTTCTTACCTGTGAAGGTGCGGGAATAGCGTGGTCTGTGTGCTCCAGAAGTGCTGACAGATACTGGTAAAGCAGGAGAGCATCCCTTGTGTTGCCCAGTGTGTTGGATGCCATACAGGAGCAGCAGAGGATCCCAGGGGATTGTTTTCAGTGACTGCTGCTTTTAGGTGGGGTTCTGTTCAGGTTTGTCTGTAAAGGAAGGGACTGTGGGCTGTCCAAACCTCCCTGCTTGCCTTTAGCTGCTGTCTTGTGTCACACAATTAAAACTGGTTTTGCTAATGGAGAATTTTGGGAGATAAGTCAGCTGAACTGGAAAGGAAACAAGTTGAAATCTGTTACAGGTGTCTGCACAAGGATGTCACTGCTCTGACTGTGGCTGGGTTTGACCTGAGCTTTGGCAGAGGGAGGGCAGCCCCAGAAGGAATGGGAGCAGGATCATGTCCTATTTTAATAAACCTGCCTGGAAAGCACATTTGACAAACAGCTTTCCTTGACACTGGTTCCACAGGCTCTGGGGAGGGATTTGCACCAGGTCTCTCAGGAATTCCTGTAGCTGCCAACACTTAGAGAACAGAGGGCTTTGTGTCTGATGGTCCCTCTGGCCTCGGTTGGAGGAAGTGATTGACTGGTGTGCAGGTCCCCAGGGTCTTCAGGAGAGTCCCTGATAACAGCCAGCTGAAAAAGCAGGAGGAAAAGCATGTTGGCTGAGTGGAGAGCAGGCTGTTGAACTTGAGCATCAACACAGATACCCCTGTCCTCCACGCCAAGGCAGCACCCAGAGAGCCAGGCTGAACCTGCCTGCCCCCAGCACCAGCCAGGCCCTTGGCACAGGAGCAGGAGGTGACTTTAGGATGGGGACCAATGGCACAGAGCCCCCTGGCATTTCCATGTGTGGCTGTGCCTCACAGCAGGCAGTGAGGGAGGGCTGCCACCAAAGCCATGGCTGGAGCAGGGCTGGGAAGCTCAGCTGTGCCTGATTTGAGGTTGCTGTGCTAGAACGTGTCTCTCCCCATTTCTGAAGTCCCTGAGATTCCTCTCTCTTGATGGAGATTGATTTTTGCCTTTGGGGACCTGAGGGTGTACACTGTGCTCAGAATTGGCCTGAGCTGAACTTGGAGAAACTGCTGATGTGTTTGCTCTTGAGCAAGCTACGATTTTATAAGCTGCCTCATAGACTGTGTGTGGCTGAATGGAACAGGGAAGGGAAGAGGGGGAGGTGAGAGACATCCCCCATGGGTGGCATTGCCTCTGTATCCATGCTGTGTTGGAACATTCAACCCTCTGCAGTTAATATTTTAGTGCCTCTCCCATTCAGGAGAAAAATAAAACTCCAGCCATCTAAATTCATGGATTAGCCTTTTCTCTGCTGCAAATGTCTACTGGCCATCAGGTTGTTCTCTTGAATAGGACAGCAAGGAAAGCAGTATTGGCCAGCCTGAGCTGCTGTGGCATCAGCAGTGCTGGTTTGAGCAGCTCCTGAGGTGGAAGGGAAGGTGATGGCCAAGGCTGGGCAGGCTGGGGAGCTGTGCTCACAGGTCAGGCAGGCAGAGGGCTGAGGGGTCACCCTCTGGGTTAATGACTCCCCAGCCCCTGAGCCCGCTGCTCAGCCCTGCCTGTGCCCAGCACACGGTGTTCACCCGCAGAGTGAGTGAAAATATGTTCTCCTTGCTAAAGAGAGCACATAAACAACCATCAACGGCCCATTAACCCACAAAATTGCCATCAGGAACATGTGGTCAAGCGGGCATCGGGCACCTGTGACCCAGCAAACGCCCTAATGGGGTTGTGAACCTTATCATCAGCCCTAAGTGCCGATAATGGGAAATCAGCAACTGCGAGAGGAGGCAGGCGAAAAGAAGGGGTGATCATGGTGCACCCGGGTTCAGTGTGCAGAACATGATCGTGTTATGGGTGGGAATGTCAGGGCTAGCACTTCCATTTAGTAAAACCCCTTCAGAGTGACTCCAGAGAGACGTTTCCCACTGGCTCCAGTGGATGCCTTCAACAGCTCAAGAAGCTCTGCAGTCCTTTCCCTTACAGCCCCTTCCAAGCAGCAGCCACTGGTGTGGTCCACCTTGCTTTTTGAAGCAAGAAGATGGACATGTCTTTTATTTGTTTTCTAGCTGGGATATTCGTATTCTATTTGAATATAAAAGTATATTGAGAGTCATTAGTGCAGGTAAAGGGAGAGGACAGTGGAACATGCATGATTTGGATGGATAGTTGGTATCCCATTCCACCCCCTGCCATGGGCAGGGACACCTTCCACCAGCCCAGGCTGCTCCAAGCCCTTTTCAGCCTGGCCTTGGACACTTCAGGGATCCAGGGGCAGCCACAGCTTCTCTGGACAACCTGTGCCAGGGCCTCACCCCTTTCACAGGGAAGGATTTCTTCCCAATATCCCATCTAAGCCTGCCCTCTGTCAGTGGGAAGCCATTCTCCCTTGTCCTGTCACTCCAGGCCCTTGTCAGAAGTCCCTCTCCAGCTCTCCTGGAGCCTGCAGGAAGCTGAATGCCTCGTGATGGGGAGGCTGCTGTAGCAGCAGGGCAAGGTCCTTGGCTCCCAGGAGATTCCAAGGGCATTTTTGATAACAATTATACTTTCAGTCATAAAGAAATCTATATACTGAAGCATCATCACTGTGAGTAATTTAGGAAGAAAGCTGTGAAAGTTTATTTAAGGAAAAGAAAAAGGAGTAAAGGGCATGTTTTTTACTGGGTTTTTTTCCCCATTGCAAATTGAGAGTCTATTTACCCAGGAAAAATCAATGTGGTTGGACACCTGGTGTAATTAATTATTTTGCAAGAGACAGCCAGCTGATCTTTTGAAAAGAAAGGAGTTTTTAGCAGAACTGTTCAAAGTTCATAGTCTGCTGTGTATCTCTAATGCTGATAAACATGCAGCAGAAAGGATGCCTGTCTTAAAATTTCACATGGACACACCTTTGTTTTAAGGTGATATGCTGAGGAAAAGGCTGTAGACCACAAGGAGCCCTCCAGCAAGGTGACTCTGGTGGTGTGGGCTCCAGTTACCTTTAGGACATGCCCTGGGGCTTTGGGATGGGGACAGTGATGCTCTTGGGTTTGAATTCTGAATCCTTAACCAGGAAAGGGTTTCTGTCCTTTTTCTTGAGCTTATGATGCAAACAGACTTTGCTTGTGCTGCGTGTTGAACGCAGTTCTTGTGCCTAAACAGGCAGTCTTTTCCAACCAGGACCAGTTGTTTTTTTTCAGTGCATTGGTGCCTGACTAAATGCATTGGGTCGCATTCTTCACGTATAGAGGAGAGAACCCTTCTGTTAAGTATTCCTGTGTTTTCCAGTGGTGGGCTGGGGAGGTTCCAGCCTGCCTTGCAGGCCAATGGCAGCCCAAACCTGGCTGGCAGGGAGGGAGGGGAAAGCCAGCAGTGGGACGCTGTGCCAGCAAGCCCCCAATTGGTTTGGCTGGAACTGGTTTTAGGTCATATAAAAAAGGGGGTGAAGGATCCGGGCTGCTCAGAGAGCGGCAGGTCCTCGGGCAGCGCCACAGAGCGCGTTGGTTCTCAGCTCCATAGTGCTCTTTTTTACAAGGACTGCAAATTGCTGTAACATAGTTAAGGTCTGTAGGAAGAGACAAGTTTTGCTGAACTTTACTCCCAGCTTGAACTTGTAAGAAGTTCAGTGAGAGGCAAGGAAGGGGAGAGAGGGAGCTGGAGGCACCCTCACTCAACGCCCTGCGTCCGCAGCGAGGATGTCAGATGGCAGAGGCAGCCTGGAGAAGCAGCTGAATGGCCTTGGGGAGCAGGGCAAGGAGAGGAGCCGCACGTCCCTGGTGGTCTCGCAGGCCGTTAACCGCAGTATTTTCACCTCTGCAGTCTCCCCCGCCGCCGAGCGCATCCGCTTCATCCTGGGAGAGGAAGATGACAGCCCCGCGCCCCCGCAGCTCTTCACCGAGCTGGACGAACTGCTGGCTGTCGATGGACAGGAGATGGAGTGGAAGGAGACTGCAAGGTGGGTTGGTTTTCCTGTACCCTCCGAGGGAAGGGCCTGGTTCAGCATCCCACTGGGTGCCACCCTTGCTGCAGAAAGGAGCCTGGGGAGCTCACATTGCCATTCTTTGATAAATGAGGGAATTTTAGGGTTTGTTGAAATATAAACTAGGAAAGCAGACTGATTGCAGTAGTTAGCCTGTGGAGAGAGAAGGGCTCAGTTGTGCTTTGCAAAGGGGGACACATCTCGGCCAGAATTGCCAGAAATTGCATTGGCTGAGTCAAAACTGCCTCAGAACTATTGCCCCAAAGCAGCTTTTGAGCCTGGTCCCACCTCACACCACAGGCTGGGAAATTGTAGCTGTCCCTGTTCTAGTCAGCTACTGATGGAATTCTTTTTGAATAGGGAAAACGGCTTAAAGGTATTTTCTTGTGAAGAAATTGTTCAAGGTGCAGGTTAAATGCTGGATGGGGTTGCTTGCTTTGAGTTCCTTAGTTGAGTTCTTTGATGCTGCTGTTAGTTTGGTCAAAAAACCATGACAAAAATGCTGGGATGTTTTTGGGGTCTGGCTGATACAAATTACATGTAATTCATATCTGAACACCACTGACCTATTTCCAATTGCCCTCACTGAGCCTGGGGGTTTTCCTTTTCCTTTTTGGTGGCTGGGCTAAGTTCTATCCCCACCTCCCCCTCTTAAGGGCAGTGTCTGTTCAAAGTTAGCCCCTGTTTGGTCACCTTGGACTTCTTTACTTGTGATTTAATGAGCTGCCCCACCATCTACCACTTCACCTCTTATCTTGCTTTATTTTGCTTGGGGAACTTAATGACTTTTCACCTTTTTCTCTCTGACTTCTGACTTGTTGCTCATCCTTTTCTCCCTTTGTTGCTGTTCTTTCCTCTTGCCATGAATTCAGCACTTTGTGATTTAGGTGTTTTTACACATCTTTGGTAGGAGTGCTGCACTGACCCATGTGTGGGGCTCTTCTCCCAAGCACCAAACCACAGGACGAGAGGAAACAGCCTCAAGTTGTGCCAGGGGAGGTTTAGGGCAGATATTAGGAAAAATTTCTTCACCCATACGGTTTGTCTGCCCAGGGTAGTGGTGGAGCCCTCATCTCTTGGGGGATTTAACAGATGTGAAGACGTGATGCTTAGGCATCATATGGGTTGGTGTGGCCTTGGCTTTGCTGGATTAATGTTTGGATTGGTCCTCTAAGACTTTGGCAACCTGAATGGATCCATGATTCTTTGTAGGAATGACACAGAATGTGACAAAGCAGCCTGTTGAGGTGCTGTTTGATTTCTAAATTGGCCCAACCTCCTGCCTTTGTGGACAGTGATCTTACAGAGTGTCTGATTGTTCAGGATTTTTCAGTATGTACCTGAAATTACTTAATCTTGCACCATAGGAGCTCCTGAGAGCTCCTGAGCATCTCCCAGTGCATCCAGAGCTGGCTGGTGCTGTGCTTCAGTGGGCACAGGGTCTGCCAGCTGCTTTGGGGTTGCTTTGCCACAGCTGAACACAGGAAAAAGTGCAGGACTGTGTGGGAGGAGGAGAGAGGGGAGGGCAGAAGAGACCTTGAGGGGTTGGTGCTTCCCCTGGCCCCAGGGTAGAACTGCACAGCTCCCAGCTGGGGAGAGCAACACTGCCTGCACGCCGGTGCAGGGCTAAAGGCTGCACTTGTATTTGAGAGAACAAACAGCCAAATTACCTTCCTCACCTCCCTCCTGCTCTGTTCTGACATCTGCACATTCCTTCTGTCTGCTGCACCTCACTCCCAACAGCCCTGGGAAAGCTGTGTGCTTATTACCAGGTGTGAAAGGTGAAGGACAAAAATGTGATTCCTGGCACGGCTTATGTAACGAAAAAGATCATAACAGAAGTTCACAAAATCCATATCCACCATCTCTGCAATCCCATCACTTCTGCCATCTCCCTGCCTCACAGAGTGACAGTCCCCATGCTATGGGGGACATGTCTTGGTCCCCAGAGGTATTTCACTGAGCCTCATGGCAGGTTGGGGGTCTCAGCTGCTGCAGGGGTTTTCCTGCTTCACTCAGTACAATCACCTCTGGAATGCTGGCATTCCCATGTTGGTGCAGCCTGGCTCCTGGAAGGTGCTGCCCATGGCATCAGTGTGGAACCAGGAGAGCTCTGAGGTCCCTCCCAGCCCACACCACTCTCTGATTGCAGGAATAGAGCAGGCGTTTGTTCACCCAGGTCTGCAAGTTAATGTTTGGTTTATTGTGCTGGGATTGTGGATTGCAGTGAGAAAAGTAAACAAGAAGCAAATGTTGATAGTTGTGAGTAATCACTTTCCCTGGGAGGACAAACATTGGTAATTTGCAGCCTTCCTGCTGTTACAAGGTAAATGTAACTTGGTCCCACATCACACAAAGCCCCTGAAGGGCACAGATTTGAATCCACCAGATCCCTCAGGTGTCCTAGGGAACACTTAGTTTTTGTGAACTAAAAGGACCTTATTAATTGGAGATAAAAATCAGTCTTTTAGCTTGAGTTAAAAAGCAGCTTTAAAAAAACAAAGTCTCAGAAAGAGATTATTGCAATTGTGAAGCATAATTGATTAATCCTCAAGTAATACATTTTTCAGGATTAAAGATAATTTTGCTTGCTGTTAATAATATTCTTTTGAACAAATGAATGAGCTTCCTTACCTTACGTGTGTGGGGTTTTTTTCTTAATAATCCCTTTATATTAGTCACTGGAATTTTCATTTTCCACATATATTAAAATGGTGTCCCAAGAGGGGATTAAAAAGCATTTCTGCTTTGCCACCCGGGCATACTGAACCACCTTTTCCTGCACCCCCAGTTCACACCCAGGCTGTTGCTGCTAAGGAAGGAGGTGTGGGCCAGGTGAGATCCCCCAGCCCAGCCCATCCCAGCTGCCCATCCCTGCATGCTCCAGGCTGGGCACAGCAGAGCCAAGGGCAGGGTCAAGGCTGCAGGGGGAGGTGGGGGTGGGCTGCAGCCCAGGGACGTGGAGCCTCCTGCTTCCCTGCTGGTGGGATGGAGTTTTAGGGGTGTAAACAGTGTTTTGCACAACCAGGGTTTACCCTTTGCTCTCACCTTCCATAGAGATAAGTTTTCTGGGTTTTTCAGACCTGCTTGGTTAAATCATTAAACAGCAGCTGGAGGGAAAGAATGAGCTCCTTAATTTGTGCCTTCTCCTTTGGTGACTCATTTGTTCTCTAAGAGCACCTTCAGACGTGGCTGGGATGTGCTCCTCTCTTCCCCACCTTTGTCAGCCTGTGGGCCTGGGACAGGAGTGTTCCATGCTGCCTGCATCTTGGAGTGGCTGATTCCATATTTTATTGCCTGAATTTGAATCACAGAATCATTTAGTTTGGACCAGCCCACGAAGACAATAAAGTCCTACCATTAAACCAGAACTGCCAAGATAGTGAAGGTGCATGGTGCCTTTTTTCCAGGAATGCTGATTTATTTCCCTGCAGGGAGGCAACAGCCCTAACCCCATGTCCTTGCTGTGCCCTGTTGCAGGTGGATCAAGTTTGAGGAGAAGGTGGAGCAAGGAGGGGAGCGATGGAGCAAACCGCACGTGGCCACCTTGTCCCTGCACAGCCTGTTCGAGCTCAGGACCTGCATAGAGAAGGGCTCCATCATGCTGGACATGGAGGCCTCTTCCCTCCCACAGGTGGTGGGTAGGTACACCTGTCTTGACTCTTGCCCTCACTGCTTCCCCACAAGGTTTTATTGACCCTGGTATGGTTTTATGGATGGTTTTAATGAGAAAGCACTGCTTTTCCAATAAAAGAGGGGAAAAAAGAGCAAGGAGTAAGTGGGAAAGTACCTGGAAAAGGATAGCAGATGAATGAAGAGTCCTTCTCAGTGCAGTAAAAGACATCAGTTGAATTTATGGTCACTGTGGAAATGGTGACATGTGGAAGGGCCACGTACCTGGGGGCAGAGATATCCATCATGTCCCATTCATGCAGAACCACTCGGGCCAGGAACTGCTCTTGGGTGAGGTGCTCAGCTGCCCACTGAAGGCAGGTGTTCAGGATGGGATACCCCCAGCCACAGCAAGGGAGAGGGGAGAGCACCCCAGCACAGCTGGTGCTCTGCTCTGCAGAATGGGAGGGCAGATTTTGTCTGCCCAAATTAGCCGTGGCCCGAGGTGACGCTGGGTGACATGCTGAGACCGTGCTGCCCGTGGTGTGTGAGAATTTACAGAAAATAAATCTTCCAAGTGAGCCATCCAGTGGAGGGACATTTAACCAAAATGCTGAGTTCAACAGACATTACAATGAAGAGATATAAAAGAGCAAAACTAAATACTTGCTCTGCCAAAATTCAGTGCTTTGGATGATCATCTTGGGAAGTGAGGTCAAAATTATCCTGGCATGGAATTCTCCCATACACTGGATTGTAAGACTTGAAATTACAGCTGCTTCTGGTGTTAAATACAGAGCTTTGAACTTAGTTTTGCAAGTGCTTGTGGTGACATTTATCTTCCCTTGCTTTTGTGTCTGTGTATCCAAATGCACAGCTTTGCAAAGTTTTAACAAAATAAACCCCCCAAGAACCTCTGAAGTTTTCTGCTGAAGGTGAACCTGCTTCAGAAGCTGATGTTTGTGGTCCAAAACCTTAAACCCTCAAACATTAAATTTTCTTTTGAAGTCCCTTCGAGATGTCACCTTCAATCTCCTTCTTCGACACCCAAATTAAATCTAATTCCTAGGAGATTAGATTACACATCCCTGGCTGCTGTTGCTGTGACACTGCAACACTGTCCTGAGCAGGGTGTTTTTGCTGGTCCAGACCCTTAATCAGACAGGTAGGGATATCCAGGACTGGATTTCCAGGATGATTTAATCATGATCACTTGGCTGGTGTCAGGTAGTGACACACAGGAAAGAAAAACTCCTAAGGAAAACTGTCTTTGTTGTTTGTGTTTTATCAGCAACAGGGAAGTGCCAGATAGAGAAGGATGAACTTGAATAAGGTTCTGAAGGAAATACTCCAAAAATCCCTAACCAAAACCGTGAGCAAGAAAAGCTTGTATTAAAATGACACTTAACAAAGGTCAGCCTTTTGCCAAACGTGTTGTGTAAGGGTACCTTTGTGTGCATACCCACCCTGTGTTAATTTGAGAGGAAGAGCCAGGCTCTTCCTTAGGGGTTTGCAGAAGCATTAATTCTTGGGCAGCACGAAGAGGATGACTTTCTGGCTCACTGAGTTAGCAAATGTGATCTGTGTCCTGCCTCCCCCTTGCCATAACTTTTATTATTAGCACAAATAAAAGTTACCAGCAGACAAATATGAGCTGCCACTTGCCCTCAGGGGACAGTGCATGAACTCAAGTCATCAAGGGAACAACCTCATGCGAGTTTTACTGCACAGGGGACATTCTTCATAAGTCTGGCCCCCTTTTTGCCTTTTTCCTCTGGGATAAGGGAGGAGAAAGGAGGGAATTGATGGGAAGTAAGCAGGCATTGAGGATGCTGGGGGTCTTTTCTCCTGGTGACTCCCTGAAAAGTAAAGCCATATAAATACATCCTGTGGTAACTGGAGCAAGTTCTGCCATTTATAGTTGCCATCACTTCAGTCCTGCGAGTGAATGATTTAATTAGTGGCTCATATCCAGGACTTCTTGCTATCTTTAGATTAGATTTTACTGGGGGCCTGCAAGGTGAACTCAGGCCTTGTTGAATCTGATAGAAGTTTTCCTGTGTGCTTTTTGAGAGCATCGTGGAACTTGGAGCAGAGTTACAGCATCTTCACTAAAGTCCAGGCTCAGAGGGGATTCCATTGCTGAGCTAAGAACTGTCCTACCCTGATCTCTGAAATAGACCCTGTGGCATGTGGGAAATAGCAGAAGGGAATCTCTGTGCAGTAGGTGTGTGTAAGTGGCTCAAGCTGGATGGAACTGCTTATGTTCTGTTTCAAGAGCAATGTCTAAAAGACATTTTCATACAAATCACACCTGGCTTTGAGGTGGTAACAAAGCCTGCAAAAAGGCAGGGTGGAAATGCCTCCAACCCCTCTCTCTGCTCTCCCTGGAAGCAGTTCTGAGCTCTGTGGTTAATTCTGCCCTCCCCTCCCTCCCTCCCCCTTGCACAGAGATGATCGTTGACAATCAGATCGAGACGGGGCTGCTGAAATCCGAACTGAAGGACAAAGTCACCTACACCCTGCTCAGGAAGCACCGGCACCAGACCAAGAAATCCAACCTGCGCTCGCTGGCCGACATTGGAAAGACCGTCTCCAGTGCAAGTAGGATGTTTTCCAACCCCGATAATGGTAATGCAGAGGCTACCTGGCTATAGCCTTGTCTGTCACAGCAACCCACCTGCCCAGAACTAACTGTGTGGCCCTGACACTGCTTTCCTAACCCCGTGGGAGCAGCGAGGCCGTGCTGATGGCGCATCAGCGGGGGCTCTGCTTCGGCCGTGGCACGGTGTTCTAACCCCATCTTCACTGGACTGACAGGGACTCGGGGGCAGCAGGAACCTGGGGGTGCTCTTGCTGGCGTCTAGGAGTTGGTTTAGAAGCAATGATAGCAAACAGAGATTCACAAAAAAGCTGGTGGGGCCTGAACCTTCAAAGGCTGATCACCTGAAACATTTGGGTGGAGACGAAGCTTCCATGCACACTCCATGTCTGTAACAGTGCCAGTGGCACTGTGGATCAAAAATGACCTGGCAGTAACATCTAGCTTGCATTTTATTGCCATGCAATCATTGTCCAGTGGGGTAAAGCTGATTTCCATCTTGCTTTATTCGTCCTAAAATAGTTTTGTGGTGTGTGTTGTGAATATGTCTTCTCTCTAAAAAAGGTGCAGTAGGTAGTGCCATGTTGTAGTGGTGTCTCTAAATGTGTGTGTCTGTGTGCATGCAGACAGCTATGGAGGCCTGGGCACTGACTCAGTGCTTGCCCCTGGGTGGAGATTTGGGGTCTTCTTGCTCATGGTAATAAAAAAAAAGAGGAGTTTTAATCCTCTTGTCATGCCTTGGAGTTCTCTCAGCTGTCTCCTGTGGCAGTCTGGGAATTGGGCTAAAAGTTGCCATTTTAAAATACCCAGAAATAAAAGCAAGTGAAGAAATTCTTTTCTTCTTGCTCCACCAAAGGCCTCTTAGCTTGCTGTGTTTGGCTTCTAAAACCACCCTAACCTTCCTCCCTAACCTATTCTCACACTTCATTAATATTTCATCCCTTGGATCGTCCTTTCATTTTGCAGCAGGAGTGGTTGTGCATGTGGAGACTGTTTCCTGCTCTGGGTGATGCATCCTGTGGTGTCTCAGTGCCTTGACAAGGTGGTGATGGAGCGAGTGGCACAGGGTGCAGTAATGTGAACCAAGGGAGTGAATATTCCTGCAGGAGTCCCATGGAGCAGATAGGGACTGGGCTCTAGGGAGAGCACTCTGGGGACATTACAGCTTTGGGGAAGGGGCTCAGAGTGCCCAGATGAGTCCTACAGCTGGAGGAGCCTTGGGCAGGGACTCCTGCTGGACCACACTGCTGCAGGCCCCAGCCAGCAGCCAGCAGCCTCCTGGATGCCTTCCCATGGCGTGCTCCCCAGGGTTTGGGTGGGAGGCATTTGCCCCTGTGGCCATGGCATGTGGGAGGCTGAGCAGCACAGACACACCTTCAGCCACTGCTGCTCAGTCACCTCTCGTAGGGGATGCCCTCCGTTCTCTGCAAACCCCTTTCCTGCACTCTGCAGGCAGAGCTTATCCCAGGGAGAGTGATGCTGGCAAGGGGCATTCCTCACGTTCTCACTCAGCCCCTGCTCGTTTTTCATGGCTAAAGGCCTTCTTTACTTGGATTTTAAGTGATTTCAGTTTCATTCATTTCTTGTTGCCGTTTGCATGGGCTGTGCAGGTCCTGGCTCAGTTGGACTGATTCTCCAGGAATTCTTTCCTGGCCTGGCCATCAGCCACTCTTTTGATGTTGTTCTGTCTCTGTTCTCCCAGTGGGATGTTTATGTGCTCTGAGGATGTGTGGCACACTCTGTTCCATGACAGTGCAGGTGCATTGAGGCTTTAGGAGGGCAAGGCTGACACATGGGGGAAATACCTCATGAACAGTCACTACTGTTATTTATTATTTACACTTTAATGAAAAAGTAACTACAAAACCTATTTGATCAGATTATATGCCTTGGATTCAACGAGTGTCAGTGTGTCCTTTGGACAGATAAAAATTTTATGAGGCCAACAGGAGTGCAGCTGTCTCTCAGCATAGCTAATCACCATAATGACTGGCCCCAAGCACTCCTAAATTTCCCTAGAGTTTCTTTCCAGGTTGGTGTTTGTTTTCATTTCAGTGTCAGTGAAACTTCCATCCAATATTGATGCTGCCACCAGGTCTGAGCATCCACCTGCCCTTTGCACAACAGCTTTGTAGGCTGGTGTGGCTGCCTCCTGCTTCACTGGCTCAGCAGGGACACCTTCTGCAAGCCAGCCAACCTGCCCTTGAACACTTCCAGTCAAGGAGGTGGGAGCTGTTTGCCAGATCTGGCTCAGAAAATTCCTGAGGTGCTTCTATCTCACTTGGTTCAGAGCACTTAAATAACTGAAGCCTTAGGGCCTCCAAAATGTTATTTTTGACTTCTGAGATGAATGAGCCCCTGCAGTTATCCCAGATGCCTCCAGAAATTCAGGGACTTAAGAAAGAATGATGTTCTGCTCATCCCCTGCAATAACTGATCCTGGAGCATCTCTGTCCTCTCCCAATTGCCCCTCTAGGGATGGGGGTGGCTCTGTGTCCCTGGGAGAGTCATCCTCAGCCCCCATCTTTCATGTCACTGCTGTGTTTGAAGGTAGGGCAGTGATCAGATGGGCAGACACGGCCAAGGTGTGCTCTGACACCTGCTCTTCATTGCTGCACCATGGGGGTTCACATGGGTCATCCTGTGGCAGGTTTTGTCAGGAAAGGAATTGGGCAAGAGAGGGTAGTTCCTTGTGTGCCATGGATGGAGGAGGATAAATCACAACACTCCTTTGCTGTCTGTTCAGCAGGAAAAAGATGATTGCCAAAGTTTTGGGTGTACAAAGCTGGACTATGCAACCCCTCCACATGAAGACCTTGTGAAGACACAGCCCTTTTCTTTGCTCCCATTAATAGAAGGTTGAGTTACATGAAGTGTTGGGCAAGGATATTTCCATGTTACATGTTGCTGGGACTCCTGCAGGGGTTTTTGATGGGTTTTTGACCGGTTTTTGTCTGTCTGGTTTTGTTGAGTGGCTTTTGAAGAGTTCTTTGCATCCCTTCCTGGCCCAGCCCTTGTCCTGCCCTGCTGGAGCAGTACATAACAGCTGGGCTGGCAGCTCTGCAGCTGGCACACCCTGGGGTTTGCCATGGTGTCACAGGGGACCTGTGCTCCCCATCCCTTCTGCAGGTGCCCTGATCAATATTTACCAGCCTTCTGTGGTGACATTTGCTATCATTTTGAGATTTGTCTTTCAGAGCTTTGTGCCTGCCGGCGTTTTGTATCATTTAACACCCATGGGAGCCTTTGGCAAGTGAGAAACGATCAAATGCTGCTAAACCCAAGTTGGCAGAGGCTGTAGAAAGCTGTGATGTGTTTAGGTGTGTGTGTTTAAGAACCATAAATAATGGCATGGTCCCATCACCGCGTGGGTGCTGCCTCAACACCTCCTGAGCACTGTTTGTTCACACTGTGCTGGCAGCATGGTTTGGAAACAGCTGAGTGGGAATAGCAGCCTGTTGGCAGGGTGTCAGCTGAGGCACAGGCACAGGGTACCTGGCTGTGGGGGAAGAAGGTTTAATTCTAGAATCCTAGAAGGGTTTGGGTTGGAAGGGAGCTGAAAGAGCATCTTGTGCCAGCCCCCTGCCACTGGAAGGGACACCTTCCACTAGCCCAGGTTACTCCAAGCCCTGTTCTTGGGACACTTCCAGGCATGGGGTAGCCATAGCTCCTCTGGTTCAGCATTAGTCAGTTCAGAGTTTTTCACATGTGCCTTTATAGCTGAGCAGTGGCATCAGCCAAACAATACCAGCAACAGAGGAGAGCAGCTAGAGTCAGAATGAGGTGGTGTCCAAGGAATGCTTGGAAAACCCCTATCAGTGCAGGTATTGGCATCACTGGAAGCATTGCAGACTAAGGTGAGCATTTCCAAGCCTGGATTGGTGTGCCTCAGTATGTATGGATGGGGGCAGGATGCTCAAAGGTGGCTCCTGGGACATGACCCGATCTCTGCTTTCAAAAACCTGTTGTTAGTGATGGTGCTGCAGCCTGGAACTGCTCAGTTCCACCAGCACTGCAGCTGCTCACTCACTTCCTTGAGGTCTGCTCCAAAGATGCCTGAATTTCAGACACCAGGGATGGAAAGGTGTGTCCAGCCCTGCCACGAGAACGCTGCGAGGTGGAGCTGCGGAGGAGATGTCAGGATCTAAATGAGTGACTGCACTGTGCATCTCACACCTTCTCTCCTGCCTGGCTTCCCTGTACCACTCCTTGAGCCTTTCTTCCTGGCATAATTTTCTTTTCTTTTCTTTTCTTTTAACTTTTCCCTTTGCTCTCTTCCCGCTCTCTGCTGCTGCTCCTGTGTCCTGCTTGCCTGGCCCAAGCACGCAGCCCGCTCGAGAGCTCCGTGCCCTGCCTGGCCACGCGCACGTTGGACGATGAACTGGGAGTGCAGCGCAGCCCCAGCGTGGGATGGCTCAGTAAGTGCTGGGCAGGGCTTGGGTGGGCAGCCTGGGGGCCAGGAGAGGAAGAGGAGGTGGCAATTCCCACCAGCCGGCTCCTAACGCTTGCTGCTGCATTAACAGTGGGGAGCAGTGCTGCTCTGGCTGTTCCTTTTGTCCCACTGTCCTCTCCTCTCTGTTGCATTCTGTTTTCCTTCCTTCCTTCACCTGGGATGAAGCAGGTAGGTCAGGCCATACTCCCCTTCCAAGGGTCATCCAACGTGCCTGCTGGCACTTTTTTTTTTTGTCTCTTGAAGTATCCTTTGTCTGTTATAGCAGCTGAAATATTTTCATTTTCATATAAATTATCCTGAAATAGTCTGCCAGCTTGATCTCTCTGGGGTGAGCCAGACAGGTCTGTGGCACCACTCCTTTGTGATTCCCTGTGTCAGATATGGCTCGTGGGAGCTGTGCTGATCCCAGAGGAGCACACTGCTCCTCCCAGGAAGGCACAGCTTATGGCACAGCTTATGGCACAGAGGTGTTCTTTGGTGGCCGTGGCAAGCCTCTGAAGTCTGAATTCCAGGGTATTCCCCGTGACAGATTACTGTGGGGCTGATTCCTAGGACGAGATAATAGCATGGAGGGGTTTTACTGCCTGCCATGCTTCCCTCATGAGTCCTTGGCTCATGAGCACGGCCATGGACAGGCTCATGTCACCTTTGCCAGGACAGGAATGGGAACTGGGCCTGGATCAGGACACTGTCCTTCCTTAGCCAACACTCCAAGGGTGAGTGTCGTGTGCCAGACGTCCTCCACAGGGGTCTCAGCAGCTGAAACTGTGCTCCACATGGTTTTGTGGAACTGTGGTGAGTTTTGTGGCTACGTGGAGCCCATTAGGAGAGGTTTGCTTGGAGCTACTCTGAGTTGTGTGGCTATGTGGAGCCTGTTAGGAGAAGGGTTTTTTTGGAACTGCAGTGAGTTTGTGTGGAGCCCATTAGGAGAAGGAGGCTGGTAGCAGGGGGAGAGAAAGGCAAAAGCCACCTCCTCTGGAGAGAAGAAGTCATTATATCCCAGGGAACAGTCAGCTTGGAATCTAATAAACAAAGCAAACAAATGCTGTAATCTGGAAAAACAGCAGCTAAATGGGGTCTTAACAGCAGGAAGAGCTGAAGCTGGGGATCCCCATTTGCAATCCATGATTTGTCTAATTGTGCTTGGCTTTGGCTGTGCTGATGTTGCTGGACGTGGCAGTTACACACAGCAGGTACAGCCACTTTGAATCTATCCCCACACACATTGTAAAGAAAGCCCAGGACTCTGGAGTGTCCAGTTTTTTATTCCCACTCCATTGGTTATTTGCTCCTGGTGCTGATTTATTATTGAGCTTGTTTGTGCTGGGAGCTGATGAGCGCTGAGAGCTTGGACATTCCTTTTCATAATGTCGGATAAATATTGTCTCAAAACGCAGCCCCAGCTGGGAGGTGCCTCCTTACCATTTCTTTGTTTAAATGTTTCCTCTCTTTCCAATGAAGTCCATGGTCAGAAACTCTGGGATAAAAGCTCCTGGTGCTGTTTCAGGTTCCTGCAAATGTGATGAAAGGGATTTCAGGATCATTTATAACAATTCATACTAACCACTGTGATTTCCAATCCCGTATCCCAGAAGTCTTTATTTACTACTGGTTTGTTGTTTGTTTGTGTTTTGGGTTGTTCTAAATTGAATTATTCTGCTGTGTCTCTGGAGAGTTTCTTCACCTCCCTGAAGAATCTGGTGTCAGGAATTGGTGACTCTTGGCCCATCAGTGTGGCACACACGTTTTTTTAATCAGTGAGATGCTTAAGGTTCATGAGCTTAGTTAATGAGCTTACCTGGAGCGAGGGAGGCGTTTACTGGGGCTGTCTCAAAGGAGCAGGAGCTGCCAAGTCCTTGGACTCTTTTGCTGTCCTGAGAGTCACTGGACTGCTATGGGTCAGAGGTGATGAGGTGTTAGCATCTTAAACACCCCCTGTGCCACATCAAGTGACAGAAAGCAGCTTGTCAGGGTCAGGAATTCCCCCCATCAGCCTCCCAAGGAAAGGTGTTGCTGTAGCCTGAGCCTCTGTGTTCTGACTGGATCCAGGCAGGTGCTTTAACTGGTGTGGACGTTGTTCTTGCAGGCAGCCCAGCCATGGCTCACCGGAACCTGACTTCCACCAGCCTCAACGACATCTCGGACAAGCCTGAGAAGGACCAGGTGAGCTCCAGGCCCAGCCTTCTCTCAGGGATGTGTTTGGAGAGGAGCTGCAGGCTGGGCAAAGGGCTTAACCTTGAAAAAGGAGTGAGTATTTCTGAGTCCTGTGGCTGGTTCCTCCACTCCTTAAGCACCAGCCCTAGGAAACAGCAGGTTCATCTCTTACAAGGTCTGACTGAAGTAAGTGACACCACATAGATGGCATCTTGCTGATCTCCATGAGAAAGCAGGGAAAATACCCAGGGAGTGATGGATTTTGGATTCTTCCTGCTGAGGGGTTATAAGGGTCCACAGAGGAGCACCCTGGGCTGAGTGTTCACAGGAACCATGGGGCAGAGCAGGAGCATGCAGAGGAACATGTCCCTGCTGCAGCAGCTGGTGCCATCTCCCCCTGCACGTCCCAGCAGGAAGGAGGCTGTGCTGACAGGTAATGCAGAGAGCAGCTCCAAAATGCAGTCAGTAATCGAGTTAAAATTGGCCCCTAGTGACAAATTTCCACGGACTTGACCTCTCCCTTGGACTAGGGTAATGTTTGTGCTGTGGCATACGGGCTCTCTTTGTTTGTGTTTCCGTCCTTCCGAAGGCTGCTGCTTCTGAGGGGTAACACTAAGTTTATTCCAACTCTTAGAAAACTGGTGGCTGAATGAGCTCTCTGTGCAACTTTCAAAAAACCTTTGTCTGGGTTCAAAAAGTGGGTTATTCTCAAAGCCTGGCTGTTTCTTTCGGAGAATCTCTTTTTTTGTCTGCATCTTTCAGCATTCCCTAGTCCCATGGTGATCCTGAATGCAAATGAGAGTCACTTTGGAAAATCATTTGGGTAGCACAGCATTGCTGGCCAGTTGGGGATGACTCCTGTCCTTCAACAATGGCTGGTCACAGTCTTCTGTCCTGAAAGGGACACAGCAACGTAACTGAGGTAGAAAAGTGAGTTCAGGCTAATGAAATATTTTTAAAGAAATAGATATTTGCCTAAAGAAATGCACTTCCATGGAAAGAGAAAGGAATTGTGTGTTTTGCACTCACCTCAGTGTTGTGCAGTGCTGTAGTATGTTGTAGTATTGGTTGTGTTTCCAAAATACCTGTTTCCTTTAACACACAGCCACACCTGGGGAACAAGGAGGATTGTTCAACAGCTTTTTGTCTTTGGACAAACCACTGTGCTATATTTGTAATCCCAGTGTAATTGGAGTTTTAATGCTAGACGAGCCCAGAGCTGGGGCTGAGCGTTGCAGCAGCTCTCAGTGGTGTAGACAGTCCCCACTGCCCCTCCTGTGTCTCTGGAAATTCAGCTAATGGACTCTGGTGGAGAATTGGATACAAAAATAGATGTTTTGGTAGCACTAATAGGGAAATCTGTTAATAGATGCAGCTTGGAGCTCCAAAGTTCTTAACTTGCAGTGTACATAATGCCTGGCTCTTGGTAGTGAGAGCTGTTTCTTGCTAAGTGTAGAGTTCCAAAAATCCTCTCAGTTAATTAGCCTGTGTCCTGCTGCTGAACTTTGCACAAGTGGGAGCCTTTTCCTCTGCACCTTGAGACATCACCTTAGAGCTCAGTTTTCATGGCTCATCGACTCAAAGTCCTGCCTTGACTGAGTTTGTGGCATTGTGGTGGTGCCTGGTAACTTCCTGGAGCAGGACTCAGTGTGCCATACAGGAGGCACAGCAATAACCCATCGTGTTCCCGCAGCACAGGCTGCAAAGGGAGCACGTTCCCTTGCCTTGGCAGTGGGAGACTGGCTGTTTTTATGTGGGCATCCCATCTGGAAGCTGGACAGTTAGTGAGGCCATGCAGGCAGGGGGGAGTCTGCTGGAGACACACAATGCACCAATTTTTATTTATTTCTCTGCCTGCAATGCAATGGTGAGGTCAGTTTATAGCAGTTGCATGGAGCAGGACTGCCTTCCTGCATCCTTAATCCCTCCCTGGTTTTACACAGATAGAGGCTGGTGTGCCCATGTTTTAGAGGAAAAAAGGCTTTGGCCAAACTTCTTTGTACTTTCAGTGATTTTCCTGTCTTCCTACATCCTTAATATTCTGTTCTGAAGCCTTTAATGCTATTTGGAATGGTGCAGCTAATATTCTAGGGAATTTATAGTCAGCATACTGCTTTGATGTGTAGCATTCCTGCTCCTTTTCTCTGGATGTTGTAAGGTTCAGGTTCCACATGCATGTCAGAGAATCCTCCCAGATTCATCCCTACTGCCAGGGACCCAGACAGCTGTGCCTGGCTCAGGGGTGGTCCCTGTGACTCCTGAATCAGCTCTCTCTGTGGGAATGGGGACTGGATCCATTGGGATTGCAGAGAGGCTGGCTCAGTGTCCTGCAGAAGGCACCAGCTCAAACTGCTCTGATAAGAAACAGCGTCAGGAAGGGCACACAGATTTGGGCTTTACTCTTTTGTCGTGGTTTTTGCTTTGGGATGGCTTGACATTTTTTTTAAAATAACTAGGGAAGAGGGAGGTATATTCCCTTTCATTGTGTTTGTTTTTGCAGAGCAGGGATTTGCCTTCATTTGTTGTATTTTAGGAGGTGTTGGCTGCAGTGAATGCCCTGGGCATTTGCAGCTGGAGAGACAAGCAGTGGGATTTTGGGACAATGTATTCTTCTTTTCTGTATAGCAGTTAGCAAGTGAGCATCTAGGCTTCCTGTCCTCTCCCAGGCTCCCAGCTCTCTGTTGCCAGATACAAGGAAAATGACTGAAAAGAGTCAGGTAGATGCTTTATCAGCCCCTCTGGTGCCATAGTGCCAGCAGACCATAGAAAGCTGGGCAAGTTCCTCTTGCTGTTCCCAGTCCAGTCCCTCCCTCTGCAAGAAATCCTTTGGCTGTGCTCTGTTAGAATGTCCTTGGCAGCTCTGAGTGCCTGAACCACCTTCAGTGCTAACATGTCAGATAAAGGGGATGTGAAAGGAAATCTGTTTTCCCAGGGACCTGCTATTCCTGGGCTGATGCAACAGCATATAGAAGGAGAATGTATGTTGATATAAAGGGAGGTTCCTGACCTGGTGTTATCTCTGCTTCCAGAGGGCTGGGATGTGGGACGAGCCTGGCTCTGGATGAATAAGGTCAGTCAGAGGGAGGCACAAAACCCTTCTATTTGTTGTGGTGTAGACACTGTGTATTCAACCCAGTGTTTCCATGTCAACAGGGGATCTGTGCCAAAGCCAGTGCTGAGGTTAAAAAAGAAATTGGCCTTGTTCAGAGAAACCCTCCTGCCTTTCCTGGGGACCCACGGACAGGGAGGCGCTGCCTTTATCCCATTCTTGGGAATGCACTCCTGTGATTGATTGCAGGAGTGATTGCCTGCTTTTCCCATTGGAACATCTTCTCATCTCCACAGTTGTAAGCAGACATTACCAATTTTGAGGTCTGTCAGCCTGGGTGATGTGCTTTCTCTCCAGGGAGCTCCAGGGAAAATTGCTGTCTTCCAGTACAATCAATGCCACCCTTCTGGAGGAAAGGAGGAAAGGAAAAGTTTCTAGAAAGTTTAGTTAACCAGAATTGCCTTTACTTGTGCTGTTTTTATTGATGCAGAGAGTTTTGCCTGCCTGGTTTCTCCCCATATCCACAGTGGCTCTCTAAAGCATCCTTGGGTGATGGAGCAGCCTGGACCCTGGAAGGTATCCCTGGAGGCAGCTGTTCATGGGATAAGTTGTGGGAAGGTGATCAGGTGATCTTAGACCTAAGTGTGAGCAGATACAGAAAAACAGAGAGACAGGTTCAAGTTCCAGGGGGAATGAACCTTCCTTAAGTGCTGCTTAGGAGCTGCTTTCATTTGCAATCGATCCAGAGCGGTGGTGATGATCCAAGCCCTACAGTAATTTCAGGAAATTGGGATTTTGAGGTTGTCGTGGGCCTTTTTGCAAGTGCAGTGCTGGAGACCTGTGGCTTTTAACATAACATTAGTGGTTGGGTTGGAATAATGTTCAACTTGGCAGGGGAAAGTGAAGTTCCCCCATCCCTCCCTTGTTCCTGGATGCTGCTGAGGAGTCAGATCTTTCCAAAGCTTCTTGAGGGAATGGTTCAGAATGGATTTTAAGTGCTGACTGCACTCATTACCTGTCTGATAAATGATTTAAGGCAGTGGCTAGTGGTGCTGCAAAACTCATTTGGAGAGAAAAGAAAAAACCACTATACTGGCAACTCTTCAAAATTAGTGACATTGGTTTGCTGTGCTGGGAAGGGGCTGGAGCCTTTGGCCTCAGGGGCTGGAAGGCCACAGGAAACCCTGCAGGTCAGTTCTGGCTCAGAGAATCACCTGGGCCAGGTATCCAAACCAGCCCTGGTGTTGCTGAATGATCTTTGTTTCACTGTCTGTGGAAGAATTGGAAGCATTTTTCCAGACTCCCCTACAGTGCTCCTGGATGCTTATTTACTGTTTCTTCTGGTGGTAATCCTGATTGAAGCATGCAGGGGTAGGATAGTTCCAGCAGTTTTCTTCCTGTTTAATCAATTCATGTATTTTCCCAAGACTTTTTCCATTTTTTTCTCCTTCCTTGAGTCGCCACATGCAGCTCATTAGGGATTCATAGCCCAGTTCAGTGCCCTGCTGGCGCTGGTGCTCCTGGCAGTACATCCTCCCTCTCCATTCACCCTTGGCCAGGCTCACACAGAGCATCTCCAGAGATCACCCAGGGAGAGGGGCAGATTGGGAACCAGCTGAGGGCAGGGTTTTCAAAAGCCTTCCCTTCCAAATTAATTCTGCCGCTGCTGAAGTTCAAACAAAGGCATCTCGCAGAGGCTGAGCTTTAGAACGCAGCGGCTGCTGCTGAGTGTTTTCCCATTCCCTGCTGATGACATTTCTCCATGGCTGGATCCACACCGTTACGGCACAGAGATGGGCAGAACGTGCCCAATGCAACTTAATTTTCTTTTCCTTCCTCTTTCACTGCTGCAGCTGAAGAATAAGTTCATGAAGAAGTTGCCTCGCGACGCTGAGGCCTCCAACGTGCTGGTCGGGGAGGTGGATTTCCTGGAGAGCCCCTTCATTGCCTTTGTGCGGCTGCAGCAGGCGGTCATGCTGGGAGCTCTCACCGAGGTCCCTGTGCCCACACGGTAAGGAAACCCAGCCCCCAGGCAGGGAGCCTGCACTTCCACCTGGTGAAGTGAAAGCGCCAGGCCAGAAGATGTTCTCCTCTGCTTTCCATCCCGGGACACGCAGAACCTCCAGGATTGGTGGTGTAAAGTAACAAAACTTGCTGAAACTGCTGCATCATTCTCAGGTCCTGAGTTTGGTTGTAGGTAAAGCACTGCACACACACTGACTTAACAGCTCAGCTGTAAAGGGCACTGTCAGTGTTGGATTCAAGTCCTGGGGCTTTTTTTCTGCCCCTTCTGTACAGACCCCAGATTCCCTCTGCACATTTTTTCCCGTACATATTACTCCTCTTCAGCTCAGATTACATGGAAGATTCAATTCTGGCCCTCCTGGGGCAAAAATAAAAGTCAGGTGAACTGGGACATAGAATTCTACTGGGGCTTGTTGCTTTGTAATGCATAATGGCTCAAGGAAAAATGTCAGAGAAATATTTTATTTATTGTGACTCATGCTGCAAATTAATCTCAGTCTCACAAACAGCAATATATCTTGTGTTCTTAAATATTTGAAGTCACTGCTTGAATATGCCTGCCTGCCTAAGCTGCCCAATGTGAATTCATAGCAATATCACAGCCCTTGTATGGAGTGGAAGTTAGATGGCTGTTGGAATCCTTGCTCTTTCTGTGTACCAAACACAGGGAAAAGAGGATCTAGCTTTGCTTGATAGTGGCAGTACCAGTGTTTGTATTCCTTGGAGTTTCATTAAGTGGTTTCTTACAGCCACATCCACGCTGGGTATCCAGGTAGGAGTGTGGGGATGTGGCTTCATTTTGTAGCAGGTTATTCATGCCTCAACATCTCTGTGTGCTTCAGCGTTTCAGCTTCCAACTCTAATCCCACTGACTATTTTTTAAGCATGTCTCCAAGTTCTTTGCAGCAGTTGTGAGATGAGGTGGTGGTGTTGTTTGCTCTGGTGGTGGGAGCCAGGAAGTTAGATCCAGGATTGCTGGACAGCCTCATTACTCAGTAGCAGTAATCAAGGCAGTACGTCCTTCCATGCCAGCATTTGTCCCAGGAAATAGTATTATCCATTTGCTGTTCTCCAAAGCAAATACTGGCCCTAATCAAAGCAGGAAGGCTCATTAGGTGGCTCTCATGAGTGATGAAGAGCCATTTGCCATGGCTGCATCCTACGAAATTCAATCAAGGAAATCCCCTCAGGGCCACGAGGAGCTGTGATGGAACATCTCCGCTGCGGCATTCCTGCCCTGGGGCTGCACTTACAGCCCGCAGACTCCGCTGCAGCTGGAGCCTCTGGCATGCCCAGCCTGCTGTGCTGTGGGGCTTCTCTTTTGATTTTGTTAAACTGTTGATTCCTTGGTAAACTGGGGGTGCCACAGGGTCCCTGGGCACTGCACAGCTCCCGGGGTCTCTGACACTGCGGGAGCTCCCGTCTGGGTGCTGTGGCTGCAGGACTGGCACGGGCCAGGGCTCTCAGTGTGGCACTGGGACCCGTGTCTGCCTCTCTCTTGGTTTTATATGGGGCACCAGGGGGTTAAGCATGCAGGTTTTGGCTCAGGGCTAATCCAGCTCCTCTGTCTGGGGTGCCCTGTTAGGTGAACATTTCCTGCTCTTAAGCAGGAATGGTTTGGGTTGGAAGGGAAGGGAACTCCAAGACCATCTCGTTCCAGCCCCTGCCATGGGCAGGGATACCTTCCACTCCACTAGCCCAGGTTGCTCCAGACCCCTGCAGATGGAGTTGAGACATCCCAGCCATTCCTGAGTTTTCTTTTTACTGGTCAGATTGAAAAAAAATCTTCTAAGGCCTTTGGTTTTCTTGTGTTGAATTTAATCCCACAGTACTCAGAACTCATCATCTGGGTAAGCCATGAGCTGGCAACATGGCTTGGGAATGGCTTTGTGTTTTCATCAGAGCAATGTACAGTCATGTGTTCCAGGCTTTTTAATGCAATGAAGATGGGGAGAAAGATGAGGAATGAGCCAGGAGAAGATGTTTTTTGGAGATAAGCTGCACAGACTTGCACAGTGTGGCGTGCAGAGCTGGGAAAGGCCGGTGTCTGCAGGTCTCAAATGAAGTGAAGCAACTTGCCCAAAGGTCACTTGGGAAGCAAGGGGCAGATCCAGGAGTCTGGTCCTCCCTGGCCTCCCTGCAGAGGCACTTTTCCTGCAGGACTTGGCTGAGATTCCTTTGTTCAGGTGCCTTTAACCCTTACAGAGTTGCTGCTCTAGCAATGCATTGAGAGAAACATTGGATTTTGTTACTGCTTCTGGGAGACTTTGAGCCTCTCACATTCCCTGCCTTGGAGCATTATTAACGATGTTAAATATCAGAAATGGGCACTGGATAACTCAGCGTGTGTTGTGTGCAGCAGGGAGGAATTCTCCAGTGGTCTTCAGCAGAGGAAGAGGAGGAGTACAGCACAGCTAGGAGTGATGGCTTTTGTAGCTGGAAATGTTCATAAATACATGATGATAAATCTGTGCAGACATACTCTAGTTCAGGCCGCTAAAATGCATTAATGTTTTTGTGTTTGTAATGTTCGGCCCGTGAAAAGATCTTGTTCTACCCACTGAGGGCAGTTCTGAGCTGAATTAGGACAGAGAATTTGGAAAATACCACAGACTCCTTGTTGTAGTTGTGCAGGAGCATTGAGGTGCTGCTGCTCTGTGCTGGAAAAGAGCCAGGTGGTTGGGGTTGTTCCAGAAGAGGGTTGTGAAAGTGCCTGCTTCTCCTGGAAAACCAGAATGCCAAGCAGCAACTCCTGAAGTTACGGACCTCTTTTTTTATATATTAATATGTTTGGCTAATTTGCATGCTGGAGTTTGGAAAGAGCTGGCTGAGGAACAGTTTTTCTTGAATGTTGTTTTATAAGAGCTGGCGAGGCAGGGAAAGTTCCAGGAGGTGGGAGGGGAGCAGAGGACGTGACCTGGGCGTGTGTGGCTTACTCACCTCCCTGTGAACCCCAAGTAAAACACTCAAATGCCTCGTGAAGAACCCGATTAAGAAGTGTTATGCAGTAATGCAAATCCATTTGTATTTATGGATCCTGCCCTACTAACTTGCTGCCTTTTTTCTTGTAGGACTCTAGATTCTTTTGAACAGAAAGTACCTCTTTGGATATAATACTCCTCATAAGCCATTTAACTTAGTACCTTGTAATATTTGAGTTAGGGAGATAAAATAATATTTAATCCAATCCTTGGAAGGGTGCTTGTGAGGTTATTTCATCTGTATGTTTGCACTGATGAAGGTTTTGTATCATGGTGTTTTTTAAACTCTTCAGCAGTGACTTGGATGTGGTTGCTGCCCAAAGAGATCATGTGAGAAATGAAGAGTCCAGGGCCAGGTTGGACAGGGCTTGGAGGAACCTGGAGATAGGGGCTGTCCCTAGATGGCCTTTAGGCTCCTTTCCAACACAAACTACTCTGTGATTCCATGAAACAAATCCCCATGGAGTGCACAGGGCATGGTGGGACACAGGGTGTAACCTCTGCTCTGAGATTAGCTCGGGGGCACTGGCAGCCTCCAGAGCTCTAACAAGCACCACAGTTTTTAAGTCAGACTTCTGTCTAGGTGTTGTATAAGTAGTAAGCAGTTTGTTTTGCCATCCTAAATGGGAACAATCTCTTGGTTTTGTCAGATTTCTCTTCATTCTGCTGGGACCAAAGGGCAAAGCCAAGTCCTACCATGAGATCGGCCGAGCCATTGCCACGCTGATGTCGGATGAGGTAGGTGTCCTGGCAGCTCCTGTGGGAATGGCTCCTCCCAGGTAACCATGTCCTTCCCTCCAGCCTGCTCAGCAGCAGGGAGCATTCACATAAAACTGAAATATCCACCTTACCTCCTAATTCCATCAGCTGACATAATTATTGCCTCTGGCTTCATGTTTTTTTGAATGTGACTCTAAGAGGGGTTTGTCCACCGTGTGTATTTTCCTGCTAGTGATCACTCTTTCATACCAACTGTGAATTAATTGTTGAATTTATTGTGTCGTGGTCTGCGCCTTGTGTCCCATTCTGCCGTGCCAGTATCCTGCAGCCAGGGCTATCCAGGTAATGCCCACAGGACTGTGTCCCCCAGGCTGTGGTGGGCGTGTGGCACTGTGTCCCAAGCACTGGCAGTGCTGCTGTGTTAGCCAGGAGCAGCTGGCCACTCCTCACTGCCATGGCTGGGCTTTCAGGATTCATTTCCAGCCCCTTCCTTGCAGAGTCCCTGGGGCTCTGAGCGCTGGGCTCATTCACATTAGCTGTGTTTCTTGGCATTGCTTCGCTCTCCTACAGTTCCTTAATTACAGCTCTCCTGCCTTCTGTCACTCAGGGCTCTGCTTTCCATTGCCCCAAAGTCCCTTCCTGCCACCAGCTCATCTGTCACATGCACTGATCCACCTCCTCTCCACATGGTCCAGAAGATTCCTGTAAAATTCAGCATTCATGCTTTCCCCCCCTTCTCTCATGTATTCTTCATGATAAATACCAAACATTTCACTAAAACTAGTTTATGATGTTTCTTTCAAGTAAATATTGTCATCAGTTCTGTGTCAGAGGGTTGAAAATTAATCTGGGTTTGATAGACTGAAGTAGGTGGCTTTGTCAAAGTTCTTCTCCAGGTGTAGTTGCAAGTCCTTATGTAGAGGAAAACTTTTTTGCACTGAAGAAAGAGATAATTGCTTTACTAACATTTTTAGAGATTAGAAATAGATGTTTTGCTTAAGATTGGATATATGCCTGCAAGGAAAGAATCTCTGCTGTTATCCAGTCAAAGGAAGGGGCTTTCTGAGCTTTGATCTCCTTGTGCCACATGTCCTGATATTTCTTCAGAGGTTTCTGAGAAGAATTTAAATTGATTTTGTAGAACTCAGCAGCTGCTTCTGGAGTCAGGGACACAGAACATGCAAGCCTTTTCCACAGGGAGTCTCTTTTCCTTGCAGGTATTCCATGACATTGCCTATAAAGCCAAGGACCGTCAGGACCTGATCGCAGGCATCGATGAGTTTCTGGATGAAGTGATTGTGCTCCCCCCTGGGGAATGGGATCCAGCCATTAGGATAGAGCCCCCCAAGTCTCTCCCTTCTTCAGATAAGAGGTAACAGCAGCAGAGGGCTCTGTGGTGGAAGAGAAGTGGGCATGAGGTGTGGGAAGAGCCAGTGATGTGGTTGTGCCAGGTGTCTGGGGTGACCTGCACCTGTCTGTCACTGCTCAGAAAGTCCTGGAGACATTTCCAGGCCTTCCTCAGTAGCTGGAGGGAGGATGTTCCTGAAAGTCTGTGCCTTTTGAGGTGATGCTGTAGGCACACAATAACACAGCTGGTGGTTGGTCCTGGTGACGTGCTGTGTCCTTGCCTAGGAAAAACATGTACTCAGGTGGGGAGAACGTGCAGATGAACGGAGACACGCCCCACGACGGGGGGCACGGCGGCGGCGGCCACGGCGACTGCGAGGAGCTGCAGCGCACGGGCAGGTCAGTGACACCCTGCCATGCTTCCCTTGCTTGCCCCAACACTCCCACCCCCATGGCCTGGCTGTGCAGGCTCAGCTGGGACCCCAAAATGTGTTCTGGGGGCTTCTCGTGCCCAGAGTGAGGCTGCCTGAAGGGTTCTGAGCATCCAGCTTCAGCAAATCGCAGAATGTCATGAGTCAGGTGCTCACTAAATGATAAAGAGCCATTAAAAAGGACAGAAGGCCCAGGTGGGTGATGCCTGAAGTCAGATGAACCTTAAGGGACATAAACGTGGCAGGTACAAGTCTCAGTTAATCCATTTGGATTGCTGAAGGGGTGCCTTAGCCAAAAGCAGAGATGTTCCCTTTTCTGGACATTAGTGTTGCAGTTGAATTACACAGCTGAAGGCTTTGATGGATATAGATAGAAACAGAATAGGAATAGATAGGAGTAGAAATAGAGAAGGTAACAGCTCTCCAGGCCCTACTCTCTGCTTTATTACTCTGCTTTGTGCCATGTAAAAGTCCAGTGGAGTGGGAATGCTGCTCAGGTGGCCACAAAACAGCAAGCTCAGCATTTCAAGATGCATGCACAGGGATTCATGGTGGCTTTGTGCCCTCCCTCCCACTCTGTGTCTCCTTTTTCACTTCTAGTTCTAGTCTAAATTCTAGTAGAAAAGTCTGAAAGTCTTCACACTGCATTGGTGTGTACAAGGCAGTGGAGCGTCCTGATTTGGGGTCAGAAGGTGTGTGCCTGTCTGCCACAGTGTCTCTGCAGTCCTGGCATAGGTGGGAGCTGTGAGCAGGGAAACAAGAGGCTAAACAAACTTTCCTTGTGCTGGCAGTGTCAGTGCTACGTGGAGTTTGTAAGAGTTAAATACTGTCTTGTCTGTGATCATACAAAAAAGTCTGGAGCAAGTTCTTGTGTTGTCCAAGAGTATTTCCCGTGTGTTTTTACTTGTAGTTTTTTTTCTGGATATTAATTTGAAGCATTTTTCCATGCAGCAGATTGTTTGGCTCACCCAGCTGTGGTGTTTGCTATGTGGAGAAATTCAGGCAGGGATTTAGACCAGAGTTAATCCATTTTATTACATCAACTAATATATTTGGGGAGGAAAAAACCAGCAGATGAGCTTCCTGAAATACAAACTGTAGTGGTCTGTTTCAGCAGAAGCGTGGCTTGTAGTCCTGAAATTTGTCTGCTTTTCCAGCTGCATCACATGTTTGAGATATTATCTTTGCTTACAACATTCTCTCTGAGATCCCTGCACCAGCACAGCTGTGATAAGGCTGTTTGCAATGCGGTGATCTCACTCCTCTGAGATAACACTTCATTGCTGGCAGTGTCTCTGATGACTTAGCGTGGTGACTTCCCCTGTGAAACATCTTGCACGAGTCTCCTCTTGCTTGTCCTTGCAGGTTCTGTGGGGGCTTGATCAAAGACATCAAGAGGAAAGCACCGTTCTTCGCCAGCGACTTCTACGACGCTTTAAACATCCAGGCCCTCTCAGCCATCCTCTTCATCTACCTGGCCACTGTCACCAATGCCATCACTTTTGGGGGGTTGCTCGGGGATGCTACAGAGAACATGCAGGTGAGCAAGGGCTTTCAGAGCCAGCAAACACAGCATTTGCCTCTCGCTGTCCAGTCAGAGCAGTGTTTGGCACTGGCCAAGCTGGAATTCTTGGTGCAATAATAGAGGTGTTCTGTGTTTTCACTGCTTTCTCAGCTGCTGTGGCTGTCCTTTGGCAAATTGTACAGAGGTTTCTTAAATGGTCAATAAAAGCAGGCCCAAGAGACAGAGAAGGTCATCGCTCCTTCTGTAGAGAGAAGTTCCTCTGATCTGTTCTCGTTTGTACCATTTTATTCCAATTAAGTTTGCTAAGTCTGAATCCTCTGCCTGATTCCTGAAATACCTGGGCTTTGGCCTCTCTGGTGAAAAGAAAATCCCAAAATAATTAGGAAAATGAGTGACACGGGAGAGAAATGTCAGGTCTTTAGAAAGATAAATTTTGTAGTAGTGGGAGGTCACATGCTGAGAACCAGCCACTTATCCATGGACAGGCTGGATCAGTGGCTTAGTTCAGCCTAAAGAGAAGGGATTCTTTATTAACTGTGCTGTAGGTGCCTTGGGTTAGTGGAATAGTAGGAAAAGTAGGAGGTTGTGTTTAGATGGATTCAGTTCAGCCAGTCCAGTTCAGTCAAATCTCCTAGCAGTAATTGAGCTCATAATGACAATGCCTGAATTATTAATTTATGCAGGTTTAATTAAGTCAAACATAGGAAATGAGGGCACGTATCTGGAACCCTGCGCTCCCCTGTGATGAATTACAGGCTGGAGTAAGATCCAGCAGGCTGTGCAGTGCCCAGCTCCCCTCTCTCCTGCACAGTTTGCCTTTGCTGAGATCCATGGAAGTCAGCAATGGAGAGGACCCACAGTGAGCAAAGCCTTTGTGCTCTGCACAAGGTGCAGTCTTTGAATTAGAGGAGGAAGGGGAAATGTTACCTGATTCCAAATCTAGTTCAAATTGAGAATCAAACTGAGCATGGCCCATCCCTGCTCCCTGTCCTGGGAGCTGCCCCAGCCAGCACTGCCTTCACAGCTCACTCCTGAGTTTTATGTTTCCAAGAAAAGACAGTATTCCTAGTTACAGACACGTGGAAGAATGCAGGGAAAAGAGATCGCAGATGCTCTGGCCACAAGAGCCCTCTCCATGAGTAATACAAGAGGAGTGGAGGGGATCAGCTCTGTATTGGGCTCATCCTTACAAGCTCCCAAAGGCAGCCAGCCTATTGCTTTCCTCAGTGTAAACACCAACTCAAGTCTTCTCCAGGAAGAGAGACACAAAACTGGATTTCAGTTCTTGCAGCACCCCTGATAAGTCAGGAAAGCTGCAGCCCCATCCCTGCAGAACAGGCAGAAGGGAGGATCAGCACATGCTGCTAATTTCTGGCTGTTCAGCATGCATGGTTATCCCAAGGAACTCTGCACTGTGTGAGACCAAGCTCTTGGTGTGAGCTGCAGGGGAGGCAGAGGATGCTGTGCCCTTGGTCAGGGGCACAGGGTCACAACAGAAGGGCCATTTAGAGAGGGGTATCCTGCAGGAGTGATCTCTCCTGTGTCTCCACAGGGCGTGTTGGAGAGCTTCCTGGGCACGGCTGTCACGGGTGCCATATTTTGCCTTTTTGCTGGTCAGCCCCTCACCATCCTGAGCAGCACAGGACCCGTCCTGGTCTTTGAGCGGCTCCTCTTCAATTTCAGCAAGTGAGTATGTGGGGGAGAGGGCGGAGGGCAGGAATGTCCCACACGGAGGGAAGCCCAGCCAGGGAATGAGCTGCCTGCTGCTGGGGAAGGAGGGGATTAAGTGCACAAAATGAAATGTCTCATTCCTCCTTGAGATGCAGTGCAATCACATCAGGGATTTTCCCGGCACGCATGTCCCAGGGCGCTGCCCAGTGTGTGGCTGCCTGTCTCTGTGGGGCCTCCTGAAAATAACCCTTGGCCACTTCAGTCCTCTGGGAGCAATGGGCTCTAGTTACAGAGTGCTGCTTCTCTGACTCCCACAGGAGCAAAGAAATGACTCCTGCTCTTCACTAACAAAATCCCAAAAATTTGTCCAGTAGTCATTTGAAACAATCGCTGTTATTTAGGAAAGCAAATGTGTCTTTGGTAGAAACAGCTTGCAGAATTTCTGTGGTGGAGCTTTCCTGCATTTAAAGGCACTTGGGTTTTTTCCTTTTAATTGCTGTGAAGAGGTTCTGCTCCCTCCACGTTGTTTACAGCTGACACCCAGAGCTAAAGGGAGCTCATTTTGTTACGTGTGCTCATTTACCATTCCCACATCTGCAATACCAGGAAGATACACTGGAATCCCCAAAGGAATCAGCAGTGTCATGGATGATTTCACCCGTGGGGCTGGTGATCCTTTGGCTGGTGTTCTGCAAGCAGATTGTTTTAGGTTACACAGAACACACCCCACATCCCCTGTAGTCTGTTCTCAGCATGGCAGGTTGTGCAGGACTTGTGTTCCTATGTGCAGGGAGGGATGGGGGCTAGAAAAAATAGTAAATTAAGATTATTCCAGGGAGGGAAACTGGAAGCTGCCAAAGGGTGAGAATTGCACAGTGGAGCAAGTGTGGGGGGCATCTTTCTTTTCTTCTTTCATCTGGAATAAGTGAATAGAGATAGGAATGGACACACTGCACCTGTTGGTGTCTGGCAGGCATGACAAAGCCCAGGTGCAGCTCACAGCAGGAAAAAAGCAAGACAGAAAAGCACTTTTGTTTTGGGAGGGAGAAGGTGGTTATTTTTAACCTGAGGAGGAGGTGGGGTTCATAAAAGCTATTGTCTAACACCCTGCCAGAGCAGAAATGCAGGAGTTTTCACAGGAAGCCTTTCTTACAAGGAAATTGGAACTAAGTACAGTAGTTTCACGAATACAAGCCGCACGGATTATAAGCCGCACCCCCGGTGCCTCGACAATGTTGCTGTCTTTGTCAATAGATAAGCCGCACCCCGAATATTAGCCGCACTTTCGTTCGTCGCGAGAATCCGTGCGCAGCTTTCACAAATTGGCCAATTAGTAAGAGGATCGCGGCATAGCGGGCTTTACTGGCTCGGGGCGGGGCCAGGCAGGCTCGGCCCGCTCATGGTTGCCGACGGGGCCGGGTGGCCCAGCTCAGCGCCACGGCTCGGCGGGGTGGCCGGGTGGTGCTGCCGCCGCCGCCGCCGGGCTCGCTGGCCCCCCTCTCCCGTCAGCACCGCCCCGCTGCCGCGTTCGCTCGCCCGGCTGGCAGGGCTGCCGCCGCCGGGCTCGCCCCGCGCCGCGCCTCGCGAGCGCCGCGCCCGCCCCGCGGCGCTTTCGCGGCTCGCGGCTCGCGGCTCGCGGCTCGCGGCTCGCGGCTCGCGGCTCGCGGTTCGCGGCGGCGCTTTCGCGGCTCGCGGTTCGCGGCTCGCGGCGGCGCTTTCGCGGCTCGCGGTTCGCGGCTCGCGGCGGCGCTTTCGCGAGCGGCGCTTTCGCGAGCGGCGGCGCTTTCGCGAGGGCCGCTTTCGCTCGCCCCGCCGGCAGGGCTGCCGCCGCCGCCACCAGGCTCGCCGGCCGCCCCCTCCCGTCTGCACCGCCGCCGCGTTTCCTCGCCCTGGCCGGCACTGCAGGCCCCCGCACCGCCGGGCTCCCCCACGCTGCTGGCCCCGATTATGCTGGGCTTCCCCCGCTGCCAGGCAGCCCCACCCGCCGGCCTTCCTGCTTCTGCCATGCTCCCCTGCACTGCTAGCCCCAGTTCTCCCGGGCTCCCCCGCCCTGCTGGCTCAGGCTCTGCCGCCCGCCCCCGACACTGCTGGCCCCGCCTCTGCCAGGCTTTCCCACCTCTGCCGGGGCCGGCCGGGCTCCAGCTTGGCTTGGGGCTGCCGCGGGCTCTCACTTCCGTGTTGGCAGCTTTTAGAATTTTGTTAATAGATTAGCCGCCCCGGAATATTAGCCGCACTTCCGGGTTTCCACCAAAATTTTGGTCAAATTGGTGCGGCTTGTATTCGTGAAATTACTGTACTTTGATTTTTCAGTAATGCGTTTGTGGTTGTTCATTTTCACAACACACTGTTCCCTACTAGGAGCAAAAGTAGAAAAACTTCCCATCTCCTGACTCATTTGAAGTGTGACTCTGTGTGTCTGAAAAGATCCCTAAAAACCCCTTGCAGACCCAGCCATGTGTCTGGCCTCAGGTGCTCTGTGGTGCTGGCACCTGCAGGACATGATGCTTTTCTACATGCTCTTTCAGCTTCAGAAGTGCTGCAGGAATTTGAGGAGTAAAAGCCAAAATAATACAGTTTAAAATTTTTGAAGTTCTTCAGTGGTGTGGAGCAGTGTACCTGGGTTTCTGCCAGCTGCCTTCAGATGGGTGGGACCCCCTGGCCCCTCAGGCACTGACTCCACACGTTTCAGAGCTGTCACTCAGGTCTTGTATTATTATTTTTATCTTCATTCCATGTAACATCTGCTTTGTGCTTCCTGATCTTACCTAACCCAGTGTTTCCTTTCTTGCCACCCTTGTGTTGTTGCAGGGACAATGATTTTGACTACCTGGAGTTCCGCCTCTGGATCGGCCTCTGGTCAGCGTTCCAGTGTCTCATCCTGGTGGCCACCGACGCCAGCTTCCTGGTCAAGTACTTCACCCGCTTCACTGAGGAGGGATTCTCTTCCTTGATCAGCTTCATCTTCATTTATGATGCTTTCAAGAAGATGATCAAGCTGGCAGATCATTATCCCATCAACTCCGAGTTCAAGGTGGACTATATCACACATTACTCTTGTGCCTGTAAACCACTAGATCCAGGTAAGGGAGTGTTCATTACCTCTCCAGACTGTAGGTGGGAGGTGGCCTTTGCTCTCCTCTTCCCTTGTGCTGCAGCCCAGATAATGGGTAGATTATTCCTTCTTTATCAGTTGCCTGGGGATATCCTATCTTAGTCTCAGGAAGCTGAGAGATAGAGTTCACCCTGCATCCCCAGTGGAATGCCAGTATAGCTGGCCTTCCTGGAACTCCTCCAGGGAGCATCATGACCAGTGGAGAAGCTGTTTCTGCACCCACATCTCCTTACATCCCTGTGGCTGTCAGTTCCAAATGGCATTCCTCCAAGAATTCCACAGAGGGGCAGAAGTGGTGGCCAGGCCACTGCCACAGAGCTCAGGTCACTCCCATTTCAGGAGCTGGATTTATTCAAGGTGTTACCCAAACATGGGTGGTTCCCACCTTCTGGTGGCATGGATGAGAGGGAAAGCACAAACAATTCCTTCCTTTCCAAGAAGGGAAGTGTATCTGCAGGGCAGCCTATCTCTGGAGCATAGGCTGTGTGGCAGGTAGAGCCTGTGTACTTATGGCTCTGGGAACAAAAGGTTACAAACCCCAAATCCAAACTGAGATGTCGCAGCAGATCTCGTGTTAGGAGTGGAATTGAGCCAAGGCACAGACTCTCAGTTAACAATGTGAATAAGGTCCTGGTTTATTCTTTACAGTTTAGCCATCCTGACTCTGACTACATCAGGTTCCTGCTGTGGGGTCCAACTGCAGACTCTGACTCCACCAGACCCAGACTGATGTCATAGCAACTCTCTTCCTTGTTTTGTTCTTCTTTGTATCTCTCTGGATTGTTCCTCCTTCCCCTGGGCTCCTCTTCTCCCTCCAGGCTCCCCCTGACTGCCAACCCACCCCTTTTATCTCACACTTACCTTTATTAGTCACAGCTGTGACCAGTGAGGGCAAGGCTGTTCCTCCTCTGTGATATTTGGTACAAGTGTGCCTTTATGAGGTCACCTGTAATCTCTTCTTCTACACCTACACTGAGAGACGCTGGCTGTACCTTAGGGAAGTGGGGACCACTCCTAGGATCCCACAAACAATGGGGAGCGATTGGGAAACTTGATCTGTGCCTGAAGTAAGCTGCAGGTTATCTTGGCACACCTGTCCAACAGGAAGAGCTGCTGGCTGCTGCTTGCAGGTGTCAGGAGCCTGTTCCCTGGGGGCTGGGTGCCTGCCTTCCCTATTAAACACAGGCTCTTGGTGTGCTCATGAATGCTGGTCTGCTTCTGCCTCCCCTGGAAGGGCAGAGTGCTTTCCTTTTAGAAACTAGGACGATGGGAATGGTCAGTGCCAAATTGGAAGTCTCCACTTCCCATTGAAGCACTTGTGGCTCTCCAGACATCCAAGTGCAAAAAGTTTATTTATGCAAAACCTCAGTAATCCATGAGGACAGGGGCCACGAGCCCATTTGCAGGAAGGACTGCATTTCTAAGTGAAATTTCAAATTCATGGTTCCTAATGCTGCAGAAGCCACAGGGAATGCTTCTCCTTCTTTCAAAGAAATTATCCCCATCCTGTTGATTTCAATTGCCTGCTCTCTTTTTTCTTTCTTTTAATTCAAAACTGTGTTTATGCTGGACACTGAAATGTATTTTGCTTTTCTGGATATCTTTGGCATTGTGCTTGCATTTGAAATTAATCATTAGGAGTGTTCTGTGGGTATTTAATTTAATCCAGAAATCATTAGAAGAATATTGGAAAGCTATGAAATATTATATTGTCTGTCTGGTTTTTTGTGGGGTTTTTTTTACCGTGAACTCAAAATATAATCCCAGTTGGGTTTGGGTTATGTTTCACTTAACCTTTTCTTTTTCTGTTTTGTGAGTGATTCATGGTACAGGCTTTTGAGTCTCTCTGAAACACTTGTGACTCACTTTACTGAAGCAAAGAGGTGGCAAACAGCTTGACAGAGTCAAGAGATTATTTAATAATTGGAATTGGCTCTCCTTCCTAACTGTTTCCTGCATCCTGCTCACCATACTGCCTTTTTTCTTTTCTCTTGCAGTTAATGGCTCATTACTTAACAGGACAATGGTGCTGTCAGACGACGAGCTGGTCTCTCCCTCCTCGGAGCTGGTGAGTTCCCCTTGGGAAGGCAGGGATCACAGGGACTCACAGTGTCATGGTGCCACTCTGCTGGCAAGCTCTGGGTAATGAGGAGGAAGAAGTGGAGCTTGATGGATCACATCTGCGTGTGGGGGAAGGAAGGAAGGAGAGGCACAGAGTAACAACCCCTTTTAGGCAAACACCAGCAGGAAGATGGTCTCACCCAAACCCTTCTATGATGCCATGATTTTTAGCTTCTGCATGATGCCTCCCTGTTCCTCTCAGATACCCTGTCCCAACGTGGGCAGAGTACACACAGCCACATGGAAACATTCCCTTTTTCCTGCAGGACAACACCACCATTGACTGGGCAGCTCTGACAGCCAAGGAGTGCTTGAAGTACGGGGGTCAGCTTGTTGGCAACAACTGTGACTATGTCCCTGACATCACCCTCATGTCTTTCATCCTCTTCTTCGGCACTTACACCTGCTCCATGGCCCTGAAGAAATTCAAGACCAGTCGCTACTTTCCCACCACTGTAAGTATCTCCTGTCACCCCATCAGTCTTTCTGAGGGCACAGCCTTCCTTTTGGAGCTGCTGTCCTGCACACAGGTGCTCTGCAAGGAAGCCAGGTTGCACTGGCTGGGATAAAAGTGCACCTGGTGTTGGATCTGGTTATCAAAGGTATGCCTGGGATTGCTCCCAGTGGTTCTGGAGAGAACAGATAAGGCAGCAGAAGGGCTGAGAGGAGCTGGAACCTGTTTGGGCGATGTGGCAGGGATTTTAGAGGTGCTGCAGACAGCCCTTCCAAGCTTACAGGCACGTCTCAGGTGCATCTGCTTGTTTTGTCCCCTGGTGAGGCTCCCAGGCCAGGCGTGCAAGCCAGCGCTTGCTGTGTGTGCCAAAGCCATTTCTCTCTGAGACTGCCCCACTTCTGGCATTCTGACACACAGGGATTTATCCTGCATGGATGTTTACTGTTCCACTGTGTTACAATTGAACCCCTCTTACTTTTAATAAAAAGGAAACAAATTCCATCCAGGCTGGAATGCAGCTCAATTTATCTGTAACCATGCAAACCCAGGAAAACTGGAAGGAACAACAGCTCTGGAAAGCTCACACAATGCAGTGGCTCCTGTCTGGTTAAATTCTGGGATCTGATCAGTGGCAGCTCTAAGTTGTTGTATTCCAATGACTTCAGGAGAGCTGCAATCTTAGGGATTTAGCTGAGAAGCCTGTTTTGTTTTCCTCTCTTTAGTTTGACTTGCTACTTGAACAGCAAACAACAATCTTTGCCAGTCCTTCAGAGTATCTCTTTCTTGGAAGTTTGTGTTGTTTTTGTGCTTCCATTTAGACTTTCAGAGAACACAGCAAAGTACCAAGGCATGTGTGGCAAATGACCCTGGAAATTATGGTGGGCACATTTATGGGAGCAGAAACGATGAGCTTGTGTTGCCAGGGTTTCTCATGTAGACACTGAGGCGTGGGTGAGATGGTGTTTGGTGCTGCTGACTCCTGTGGTTATGATGCCACGTCTCTTTCAGGCCCGGAAGCTCATCAGTGACTTTGCCATTATCCTGTCCATTTTGATTTTCTGTGGAATAGATGCCCTGGTTGGTGTGGACACACCAAAACTAATTGTGCCAAGTGAATTCAAGGTATGTTGTTTTCAGCTTCTTTGCTGGCTTTTGGAAGAGGTTCCTTTTCCCTCCCACCTGCTCTGTGTGGAATGACTTGCCCTTGGAATGGGAACAGTCTGGAAAGGGCTGGTTTACTCAGGGGGTTAGGATGCTTTTTGTCAGCATCATTTTAATTGGCTGATTTACCTCCTGAATTCTGCCTCCATACTTGGAACCTTTGATAGGTGTTAGTGGGAAGGATGAAATTGCTACAAACACCCAAGTGTCTCCCTGGAGCTCCACTGCTGGAAGCAAACCTGGCTGTGGGATGTCACCAGCCCTGTCCTGCACCTCTAACACAAACTTTCTTCTCCTTGCCCTTCCTAGCCAACCAGTCCCGAGAGGGGTTGGTTTATCCCACCTTTTGGAGGGAACCCGTGGTGGGTGTACCTGGCTGCAGCCATCCCCGCCCTGCTGGTGACCATCCTCATCTTCATGGACCAGCAGATCACCGCCGTCATCGTCAACAGGAAGGAGCACAAGCTCAAGGTGGGTGTGCCTGGAGCCTGGGCAGGGGTTGGTGTGTGCTCCTGCCACCTTCCTCCCTCGTGGACACCAGCCCATTCCCTGTCACTGGCTGCTGTTTCTGAACAGGAAGAGTGGCTTTGTGGCCGGAGCTGCACGGTGCTGTCAAATGGGAGCAATAAGCTGCAGAGATTTGGGACATACCAAGGCATAGCCCCAGTTGGATGTTATTTAAAGAAGGGCTGATATGTAACAGCCTAAGATGTAGTCATGTTTTTAAAACAAACTTTCCAGACCAGTGCTATGCAGTTTCTCATGCCTGTAGGGTTTTTTTCCTTTCCCGGTACGGTCAGTTCTATTGAAAAATATTAAATTCCTGTAAAAGAAGACTCTCCCTTCCTGCTAACAGGGCATGTTTCAAGTGGTCTGACCCGTGGGGTAACAACTCCCTCAAAACATAGGCAGTAGTGGGTCATCATTTAGATATCTGCTTCATCAGTTATTGGAGAGCTGTTGGGAAGGGAGCTTCTGCTTGGAAAAGAGGAGCATGTTTCAATTCATGTGGTCACTGTAAACATTAGACAAGTAATGTGTAGTTTAAAACCATCCTAAGCCCAGCCTGGGGGAAAGAGTGGAAGTACCAGGGGAAGGGAAAGGTTTCTTGTGCACAGTGATGATTGCTGGCTGAGTTTAAAAAAACCCCTCAGAACATCCTTGTTTGCCACCTGGGTCTGGGCAGATAAATTCAGTACAGGACCCTCATGTTGCTCAGAGATGGCTAAACAGATTTAGGTCTGTGTCCTGCACCTAACCAAGCAGACATAGCATTTTCTTAAACACTGTAAGAAAATATTCGCTCTTCTTCCCTCGTGAAGAAGAGGCCCCTCATCTCTGCAGCTTATTAAACACTGAATGTGGTTTTGCTGTCAGCACTGGCTGTACTTTTTTAGTAACAAAATTATAAACACTCCAGCAAAGTACTGTTTGATGTAAAAAATGGATTCCTTGCTTCCTTTGTTATGGTGTGGGTATGGTATTCAGTGAAACTGAGGGTTCACAAGCCCCATCCTGTTGTTCCACACCAAAAACCACTTCTATACACGAGATCTGCTGTAGGAAAAAAGGTGTTTTTTCTGCTCACTCCTTGCTGAGGTGTTGGCAGGGTGTTGCTGGGTGCCCATCCCGGTGCCACCAGCCAGCCAAGGTAAGCAGCACACGTGTGAGGAAAACAGTGAGGACTATTCAAGAGAAACTGGATTGTTCTCCCTCCTGGGTCATCCTGGGCCTGGATCATTTGTTTTTTCCAATGAAATCAAATTGAATGGGATTTAATAAAGGTTAATCTGTTTTAAAATAGCAAACCTTAGAGGTTTGTCTGCTGTTTTTCTGAAGATCCCTTTTCTTGGTGGCTCTTTTGTTTCTTCACTTCTTCTCTTGGCACTTATGGCTGCTGGATTTCCTGTTTCATTTCATTAAAGGATTTTAAAAATAGAGGATCAGAGGTGTTTGAAAAGGAGTCAAGAATGAGGGCAGCTTTCTCCTTTGGGTAGGAAGGAGGCTTCAGCTGTTCTTGTTGCACTCCTGAAGGAGCCTGGGGCTGTGTCCTGAGGGAGATGTTTCCTTATGCTGCTCACAAGATCCAGTGTGTTTCTGGTGTTTGGCTCTGGTGGCCAGGCTGTTGCAGAAGGAAATGCTGCCTGTCCAGTGTGCCTCTGCCCTGCTCCGTAGGCATTTGGAATAATTAAGCTGAAGGTTGTTTGTCTCCCTCCACAGAAAGGTGCTGGCTATCATCTGGATTTGTTCTGGGTGGCCATTCTGATGATTGTCTGCTCCTTCATGGGGCTGCCCTGGTACGTGGCTGCTACCGTCATCTCCATCGCTCACATCGACAGCTTGAAGATGGAGACGGAGACCTCAGCCCCTGGAGAGCAGCCCAAGTTTCTGGGAGTGAGGTATGTCCGACCAGCAAGGCTTCATTACCTTGTTTGCCTGCAAAATCCTTCTGTACAAAGAATTTTGTGCTGCTTTCTCCCTGTTTCCAAAGCCAGTTCCTTGGGCAAGTTTATTTGGCCACATCAGACACAGTGTTCCTGTGTTAAAGGAAATAAATTTCCTGCATATTTCTCTATCCAGGGAAATTCAGCAAGTTCCTTAGCAAATGTAGTGGTCAAACATACACACCTGTCATACCTAGTGCAACCACCTCTACTTAATGAAGCATTTTTTCCTGTGTTTGGTTGCCTTAATTAAGTGGTCTGAAGTGCTTCCGATGGGATTACTCCTGGCAATCAGGCTTGTTTGCCCTGTTTAGGTAATTAAATGGAAATTTTGTGGCCTGACTTTGAGTGTTCTCAAGTATTACTGCCTGAGGTATTTTTGTATGTGGGTGCTGCTGAAGGCACACGCTCAGCACCCCACGAAGGCCTGGCTGATTGACCTGGCTGTTGGAGTGCTGTGGGCAGGGCTCACAACGTATGGCTGGTGCTTTATTGCCTCTGTGCACGCTCTGAGTGCGGCTGTGCAGGGACCTGGGAGTGTTTAACCTGCAGACATGCTGCCCCAGGCTCGGGCTCAGTGCTGTGCTGATCCCCAGACAAGGTAACAAAACCATCTGGGGATTTCTAACAGAGGTCTTGGTCAGGATCCAGCCACCTGCCTGATGCTGAAGGGTGAGAAATGTGTCTGCAAAAATGGGTTTTGGGGACTCCTGTTGGTGTTAATACCTGTGGTCCTGACTCAGTGATGTTGTTTCAGGGAGCAGAGGGTCACTGGAGTCATCGTTTTCATCCTGACTGGGGTGTCTGTCTTCATGGCTCCCATCCTGAAGGTAAGGACTGTTCACAGTTCTTAGAGAGCTTAAATCCAAACCCTTTGGAAGGAAATAGCAACATGGTTGTAGTGTGCTAGGATAGTGACCGAGTTCAGGGCTGGGGTTCTTGGGCACTGTGGTCTTTTTCATTACTATTATTATTATTATTATTATTATTATTATTATTATTATTATTATTATTATTATTATTATTATTATTACAGGGCAGTGTGAGCCTGAGGGGCGGAGGCAGGCAGGGAGCAGCAATGCTGCCCATGCAAGGAATGGAGGCAGTGGCTTTCCAAGGCAGTGTGTTCCTGTTCTTCATTTCTAAGGCTGTTTGTACAGCTCAGATTGTGGTGTCTTGGGTAACAGTTTCCACCTCCACACAAACAGGCATTTCTGTGCCTTTAATTTAATGTCTGATTGTGATAATCCTGTTTTTCGGTTGATGTGACCTTTCCCTGCAAGATCCCTCTCTGTCTATTCCACTGGGGTCTGTTAGTTCCCCTGTGGTTGTTTCAGTCATTAATTATTTGTCCGTGCTTCCCCTAAGATCCTCACTGGAGGACTCCTGAGGATAAGTCAGCATGCTGCTGGCCCACGTGCCAGCGGGAAGGAGCTGGCAGGATTTCAGGACCTTTAGCAAATTCCAGTGGCAGGGTCCTGCTGGAGAGAGCTGCACTGCTAAACACATCTCAGTCTTCTCCTGCCAGCGGCAAATTGAACGCTGACAGTCCCAAATTTAATCAACCAGGCAATCCAGAGAATAATCCCAGCTCTGTTTTCTGAGGGCTTTGCGGTGGTTGTGCTGGTTTTGGATGGTGGTGGTGTTCCTGCTCAGCCAAGGCACATCTCCACAGAAACATCCTTGGCCCTGCTAGGAGGGTGACAGGCACTTTCCTATAAATACAGTTTTAGTTCTGTTGGCCTGCAGCAGCTTTGCTTGGAGCACCAAAGCCAGCACTCCCATCATTAGGGAATACTTTGCCAAGAGAAAGTCTTCCAAAATGACAGCACTGCTTGCTGCTCTGCAGGCTCAGGTACTGAGGTTTCACCTCGGAGTGATCTACAGGATTAATCTTCATGGAATGGTGAAATAATACTCAGATATTTTTCTTACTTTTAAAAAACCCGATGGAAATAAATAGAAGGGGAGGAGAAGAGAGCAGTGAAAATGAGCTAGAAAGCTCAACTCTTGCTTGCTGTAGCTACTGTGGTGTCGTGTCTCATCCCTCAGATCCAGTGAGGGCTCTGAATCCCATGGTCACCCACAGCTTTGGGAACCACCCGCTGGGTCCCTGTCCCTCTCACACCCCACACCACAGAGAAAGCATTTACCTTCAAATGGGAAACACCAGTGCAGCCCACTTGAAGGAGCACATAAATCCAGGAGAAGGATGAGTTAGCAATTAGGAACTCGCAGGAGGGGACGGGCAGTGAGACTCAGGAAGGAAGGAAGGAAAAGTGCAGGCAGGGAGGCTTTGGATAGCATGTGGCTGGGTGACTGTGCTCATGTGCCCCAGGGAAATGCCTGCTGGAAACCACGGACAGGGTGATGGAGAATATGCAGAAACAGGATAGCTGTGTGTTATTTGCCTCTTTATTGAGCTCAGTGCTGAGGTTGGAAGGGGAGGGTGCCATGGCCTGGCTGTGGCTGCCATTCAGTGGCAGCCCCCTGGCACTGCAGCAGGGACTGTCCTTTGGAACTCATTCCATCCTCCCTGGGCGCCAGTAAATCCCACAAAGGCTGTTATTGAGCTCCTTCCTATGGTTTATTCATGTCATGCCAGGCTGGCTGCCCACTTCTAAGGGACAGAGACTCCTTCCAGGGACCCTGTCTGGTGCTCCCCTGCACCTTCCTCACTCCCAAAGGGACATGTGCCTGGTGTGGAGGAACGGGCAGCACTTAGCAATTTGAGGGAGCAGAAAGTGATGTCTGAAAGGACACATCCTGGCAATGAAGAAGGGAAGTCATTGTCCTGTATTTGGGAGTAGTTGTGGATTAATGTGTGTGAGAGATGGAGCAGGCAGAGATTGGGTTGGCATGTGCTGAGGTGTGACTCCAAAGGACAGCCTTTCTGCATGGATTTGCATGGCTTACCCAGCTGGACTGGACATGGAATCACAGGATTGCCCACGTGTTCCTTAGCTTGCTGAGTGGCTGGCATTATTCCCTCTGGTTCTTGACAAGATGTCCTGAAGTAGGAGAGTGAGAGTGTGACTGCACAAATGTCCTCACGTCTCTCAAAACACAGCAGGATTTATTCTTTATTCAGCTTTATTTTGCTTTATTATTTCTATGGCTTCGTTCCTCTGTGTCGTGCCCTCAGGGGCGCAGTCTGAGCTGATGACCAGCTGGGGATGTTGTCCCACCATGTGTTAGCAGTGTGGGGTGTACAGGGAGGTTGTTCACCGGGGCTCTCCTGCTCTTGTCTCGCAGTTCATCCCCATGCCCGTGCTCTACGGTGTCTTCCTCTACATGGGAGTTGCGTCCCTCAACGGCGTGCAGGTGAGTCAGCAGCAGCACAGGCTTCTTCCACAGCCCTCCAGCTTTGCCCTTCTCCTTCACTCTTCCTTCCCAAGATACCCATGAAGGGTGGCAGCTGGTGACAAACCTTGCCACAGGCCTGGGTGTGCTGAGGTGGAACAAGAGGATCCCCTCCAACCCAAACCATTCCAGGATTCTGTAGGCTTCTTCCCCAGCTCAGGCTCACTCCCAGGGTAGTTTGGGTCCTCTGCCACAGACTGAAGGCAAACAAGGAGGATGATTTATGGCAGTGGGGTTATTTCTCAATGCTAAGGAGCAGGGAAGCCAAGCCCCTGTCTTGGTCATTGAGGAAATCTTACGTAAGGAGCCATTCTCATGCCCAGTGCCTGTAGCTGGCCCAAGGAGGCTGGAAATGGTTTTGTTGCTTTCTGGCACTCTGTTAATTGTGGCCTTTCTTCTTCGTGCTGGATTGTGCCCTAAGGGGAAGGGACTGCCTGTTCTGTGAGCCCCAGAATTCCCTCCTGTTGTGTCAAACAGCTCCAGCTTCCATTCAGTGGTGTGGGTTCCGTCTGGTCCCAGCAGTGGGCAGGGAGCCCATGCTCCAGCAGGGGACAGTGAGGGGATTGTCCTGCTGGCCCCAGGGCTGGCTCTCCTGTAGGGGATTTCCCCTGCCCCCGACCCAGGTGGTGAGGGGACTGGGATCCAGCGTGTTTTTTACTCAATGAGAAATGTCCCTTTTGGTTTAACTCCAAGTGCATCCGGTCCAGCACAGGGCAAAGGGACACTGCTGGCAAAGCTGCCCGTCTTCCTGGCGCTTTGGTGAGGTGCTGTTCTGTTTTCTGGCAATGCAGTGTCTGCTCTTGCCTCTGTTGACCTCTGCTCCTGATTTACTTGGGGAAAAAAAAAGCATTGTCCCTAAAGGCAGGAGCAGGGAAGGGGAGGACAGCAAAAATGCCCCAGAGTGTGATGCTGACCCTGGTTTGGGCATTTAATTTTTTTTCTCTCTTTTGTACATCCTGGGTTTCATTCCAACATGTCCTCATTTTCCTTTCCAGTTCATGGATCGTCTGAAGCTGCTCTTGATGCCTCTAAAACACCAGCCTGACTTTATCTACCTGCGCCACGTGCCGCTGCGCAGGGTCCACCTCTTCACCTTCCTGCAGGTGGTGTGCCTGGCCCTCCTCTGGATCCTCAAATCCACCGTGGCTGCCATCATATTCCCTGTCATGGTAGGTGATGCTCTCCTTCTCATGCCTCACTGTGACCACAGCCTGCTCCTTCCCTGCTTGTGCTCTCTGGAAATGTGTAAATCCAGCCTCTCCCTGTGGAGTCTCTGGCTCAGGGCTCCACTCACTGCACGGGGTCAGTGCGCCCGTGGCTGCCTTTACATAAATCCTCTGGAGAAAAACGAGCCTGGAAAGTTAATTTTCTCCCAGGAAGGTGTAGTTAATGTTGACTGTTCCTGGCTGCCAAGGTTAGATTTGCTGTGGTTTCTCCTTGAGCTGCATGGACCAAGGAGAGGGGCATCATTTTTCTGTTTTAGTCCAGATACTCCCTTTAAAAAGCAAAATTGACAAACCAAGAAGGAAGCTCAGTGCTAAGAGAGGTGCCAAATGGAGGGAAAGGGAATGTCTCTGTTCCTTGAACTCAAGTAAAAAGACACTGATGTTGTTTACCATCATGTTATTGCCAGAGCTGTAGACACTGTTAGGCACTCTGGCTTGGAGATGGGTCAGACTTGTACAAAGGCAAAGCTTTCTGAAACTCCTCAATAAATCTTGATCCCAGATCACCTAATTTCAGGTTTATGGACGAGTAAAATCTCAGTTGTGGGGGCAGGTGGAAGCTGCAGGGATTATTTAAGGGAGAGAAGAAGGGAGGGCAGAACCCAGATATCAGAATAGATGATGCAAGTAAAAAAATCTCCAAATGTTCTTGTAAAAGATGTTAAAGATCAGTAATTCCCACTGACATGGCATTCCATCACAATTCCATGACTGTGTTGCACTGATGTTGGAAGCTGAATCTAAAATCTCTTTGCCCATACCAGAATCTGAGTGAAACCCAAGGCTGGCAAAGTTTGTTAGAATGGTGCAGCCTCAGGGAAGGCACAGCCTCACCTTTGATGGAGCTAGATATGGTGGGAAATGCTCAATTTTCTGCCCTCATCAGCAAAAAACTGCAAACTTCCAGTTTGTGAGGATTTGACCAATAGCCAGCTCCCTGTTTATTTGGAGGAAAGGCATTTTCAGCACAGAGGCTCATGCTGGGATCCTCACTGGTGTCTGCATGGCACCTTTCCACCCCTGAGGAATTCCTCGCGTGTGTAATCGCGTCTTAAGTTACGCAAGGCAAAGCCTGGGAATTGTTTGTGCTGTGGATCACGATGGCTTGGGACAAAGCTGTCCTTAAAGGCAGCCTGTTGGGAACAGGTTACAGCCTCCAGCCTGCTGCTGGACCCATTGGCAAAGCCTCTGTAAGGACCCATTCCAGACACATGCCTTCCTTTTTCCCAGTGTGTTCATTGCAGTCTTGCACTGAGCAAGCTTTTACTCCAGTGTCCTGCTGCCACAATCCCAGTCAACTTTATTCTGCAAACTCTGGGAGCGCAGACTGGCACTCATCTGATTTCTTAAGAGTTCAGCTGGGCAAGTGGTGAGAAATAAATCAAGGTTTTATTAGTCAGGCTGTCCTGTGGACCTGCCTCCAAAAGTAAATGAAAGGGCTCTTTTTTTAAAAAAAATTATTTACTAATACAGGAGTACTGACTGATTATGATGTTGTTTTGTGTCATGAGGCAGTCACAGCACAACCTCTCAAGCTGAGGGATGTCCCATGTGTTCACCACCTTCTTTGTATGTTCATTTACAGCCAGAATTCAAGAGTGTGGGCTTAGAAGCAGAGCGGAGAGGAATGCAGTGTTCCAAATGAACAGTAAAATGTGACTGGGAATCCCTCTGTGCCTTTGCAGATCTTGGCCCTGGTGGCAGTCAGAAAAGCCATGGACTACCTCTTTTCCCAGCATGACTTAAGCTTTCTTGACGACGTCATTCCAGAAAAGGACAAGAAGAAGAAAGAGGATGAGAAGAAGAAGAAAAAGAAGAAGGGCAGTATGGACAGTGACAATGATGATGTAAGGAGCTTCCTGCTCTTGTCACATTCCTCCTTCCCAGGTAGCTAACCCCCAGCACGTTCCATGCCCTGCCCAGTGCTGAGGCTGGACATTTTCCAGCCACTTGTGGAGCTGACAGCTCAGTCTTTTGCTGCTGCAGCAAATGGTCCCAAAGAAAACTTAATTCCTACACTGCCTTCCCTTTTCCAGCCTGTGGTGGGTGGTGTGTGCATTGCTAGGAATGAAATCACACTTCCCAAGAGCACCAGGTACCTGCTGAGATGTCATGCCCCTTGCTAGAATGCCTCTCATCACCCTGCCTCCTCCAGCTTCCCTCCTATGCCTTTCTCCCCTTTGTTGTCTCTTATATTTTAGGAGGAGAATGCTTTTCACCAGCAGCTCTGGTCCTACTGGTTTTCTCTTTTAAACAATATTTTTGTAATGGCTCTTCTGGAAAGCACGAAATAGATGTGATTTTGTCATATTGCAGGAAAAGCTGCTTTGTGTTGGTAGAAGTAATCACCTAAGTGTTTCCCAAGCATCTGTGCCCTCTGCAGTACACTCTGCTCCTCCCTCAGGTGGCAGCATGCCCTAAATAGTGAAAAGTGACCTGGCCAGACCAGACCATGTGCCTTTCACTGTCCTCCTTCCTCCTGTACATATATATATATATATATATATATATATATATATATATCTAAGAAGAAGAAATGCAGTCTTGGTGCCTTTAAATGTTCTCCTGCTCAGGTCTAACTCAAACCCTTTAAAGTTATGTTGAAGTGCTAAACACACTCTGTGGTGAGTTCTAAGCATGGTGTCACTTCTGCTCATGTCCATGAGGAAGGGCCTGGGGTGCAGGGAGAGGTAAGGTCACCTGAAGCTGGGAGGACTGGCTTTCAGTTCAGACAGCAAGCTGCCCTGCCCCATCATCCCTCCAGTTCCCAGGGCCAGGGTTTTCCTGAGCACCCTTGAGCAAGGCAAAATGAGGTTAAAGGAACCCTGCTGAGTAATCATCAAAGGTTTGACTCCATCCCCTCCTCCTGACTGGTGTGACTCCAGCAGCCTCACATCCCAAGCCATGGCTTCCCTCTCTCCAGTGGGTTTTGTATTTCCTCTCTTCCCAGGCTTTTCCTCAATTCCAGGTACAGTAATTAATCTAATGGCTAAGACATTTAATGCAGAATATTGGTTCTTAACTCTTGCAGGTTTTTTTTCAGCACTTGCTTTTACCAGCTTCCTGAACACACAGCACTGGGCATTACTGGTTGGATTATTTTCACACTTTCCCTTCCAGAAATATCCACCCCCAGAGTTAATCCTGTGGGATGTGGGGGGCAATGCATGGCTTGGAGTTCAGCCAAGGGAACTGCTGGGTGTTGTTTGTGCTTTATTTGAATTATCCCTCAGCCTCATAAAAATTGTCCTGAGGAAACATCTTGTTGTTGGAGTATGAAATAAGGCACTGATTATCAGTTATGTTAAAAAATAAATTAAAGATAAGAATAATACTCCAGGGAGAGCCATTCTCTGGCCTCCTTAGTGTTTTCATGCCCTGGCTGGAAGGTCTCCTCCCTCCACCCTGGTGTTGTGGCTCTGGTTCCCTTCAGGAACAAAGGTGTCCCAGCATTTCTGGCAAATCCCACCTTCCTGCCTGTGCCAAGTTAGGCATTATCAGCCTTTCCTTGGCTATGAAGAGTTCTTTTTATTTTTAAAAAAGCAAAGCAATTCCAAGTACCTCCTATTAAGCAGAGGCAGGTGGGTGATAGAAGGCAGTGGGCTGTAAAATGCCAGCTCTGAGGGACTCCAGCTCTTCCCTGTGCCTCATCCTGACCTGGTTGCTGTTTCCTCTGGCTGGGCCAGGCTTACAGAGTTCTACCCAGGGCTCTGGAGTTGATGAACCAGAGATGGAACTGAGACTGGCTTTGACTCCACTTGCATTAAGGAGGGAGCAGAGCCAGGATGTCAGGAGCCTCTGCCCTGCCATATCTGGGCCCTGCAGAGCAATTGGGAACAACCAAGGGCTTTTACAGGAATCCCAGCAGGATAAAGGGTTTGGATGAGCTTTTCCAGCAGCCAGTGCCCTGCTGTGTCTGCCCACAAATGCATTTTCCATCTCTGTTTTCTGCAGCTGACTCCAGGCAGAATGGGACAGTGTCTTTTAAGAGGAGGGAGTGGGGAAGGAGGAGATTTATTACAATTTACGATTCCACAAGATGATTCTTTCAGTCTGTTTTATTTTTGGAGTGTGAGGGTGTGAAGGGCAGTGGGGTGCTGTGGGGAACCAGTGGAATCAATCAGGCAGCTAAGCTGAAGGATGCTTTTCTCTTTTTCCTTCTTTTCTTTTACCTGTTCCTACAGAACTATGTGAAGGATAATTTTAATGTGTGGGAGACGATAAGAGAGAGAGCAGTGGGAATATTCTAAGACCTTTTACACGTTTCTTTCACAGTCTGACTGCCCCTACTCAGAAAAAGTCCCAAGTATTAAAATACCAATGGACATCATGGAGCAGGAACCTTTCCTAAGTGATAGCAAACCTGCTGACAGTGAGTAGAACTAAGCTCTTGCATGCCTGCTTGACTCTGACTTGCACTACAAAAATATATCTATATATATTTAGAGTGATTTTTAAAAATTTTTAATCTTACCTTTTACTTCAGAAGTATTTTCTTGTTCTTTTTTCCCCCCTCTCCTTTTTAATTTCCAGGCCCCTGCTTTGTGACAGATTTTGCTTTTGTGGGCTTTTATTTTCTTTGCTGGTTACAAAATCAGTGTTGTTCCTTCTGGTGCCTCCAGTTTAAGTGCTTTTCTCTGGCTCCTGACAGGTCTCCTGGCCACCCACTCTCTCTCCCTCTCCCCCTTGGTGTTAACCTGCTGATGGTGGGATTTATTTTTTTTTCACTGAGCCTGGTGTTCTGGATTTGCAGCGCTGTCCTGTCACTGTTTGTTCCCTTAGGTGCCAAGCAGTTGCAAAAACCAGCATTTAACAGAGTAATTAATAATTTGTGTCATTAAGCTGCACAGGCAGAGATCAGTTGGCCATTAACACACTTCCCTTCTTAGGTGGTTTGTGCTCTTCTTTTTGGTTCTAATTTCTCATGTTGATAGCTGTAACTGATGAATTTGATCTTTATTTTCAGTCATTCCCACTTTACATTTTCCTCTTTTTAAGTGAGGAGTCACAGCTGACCTTGGTGGTTTTGCCTTTGGGATGACTTTTTAACATGCTAAGGGTGTCATATGCCCTTTTCTTCTGAGGTGGGAGGGGAGAAATACAAACTAAAGTAATAAACTAGTGCTACTGCCAGGCTGGTGCTTCCTGGGGGGGTTCCTAAACCCCCAGATCTTTAGATCCTTAAATTATCCGTAGGGCTTAAGACCTGGGAGCCAGGTCCCTTTCCTTAGGGTAGCATACAGATGGATTCTGCACTGGAAAGGAGACACTTTCTTGGCTATTTGGATGTCCTTAATGTCTTGCTGATGTCAGCACATCATCCAAAATCAGCCACAGCAATCACATATCCTCCTCATTCTGTTTTTAATTCCTGATGTACTGAAAACAAATTGCATCCCAAATTTTGTTACTCGGGATTTTAGGATCAGATGCCATTTTTTTCCCAGCATCTTGAGGGCTACAACAGTTCAGGAAAAGGCAGCTGTGGCACGAGGGTGTGACAGTGGGAGCACAGGGGCACTGAGGGGTGGAGGGCCCAGGTAAGTGTCAGCCCCTGGGGCACGGGGCCTGTTGGCACCCAGGGGGCTTTACCTGGGAGCAGAGATGGGGATGGCGTTGGATCAATCCATGTGGAGCTAAGAGGAGAGCTTGGTCTGTAGATGTGGGTTGGAGGAGCCAAGGCAGGGCTTGAGGCGTGGTCAGTGCTGCAGCAGTGACAGTGAGGCTTTCTTCCCCCAGGAGAAAAATCACCAACATTCCTTGAACGCCACACATCGTGCTGATACAATTCCCTTCCTTCAATCACACGCCATGCCAAGGTAAGCACTGGAAATGCACTGCTCTCCCCCTCAGAACACAGCAAGGTTCCTACAGGGAATTCCTAAAAAACACTTGGGGGACATTCCCTACCCTGGGCTGCTGCTGCCCAAGGTGATTATGAATAAGTGGTTCTTGGAGCAGCCTGGTCTGGTGGAAGGGGTCCCTGCCCATGGCTGGGCATGGAACTGGATGAGCTTTATCGTCCCTTCCAACCAGGACACTCCCAACCCAAACACGTGGGGATTCTGTGAGGCACAAGTGCTGGACACTTGGAGCTCCTCAGTCAGTGGAATGGGTGCTGCGAGCAGTGTTCAGACCAGCTCATTCACCTTATCTCTGTGTGGGCCTTACCTTAAATTCAGCAGTGTATTCCCAAAGCCTGGCATTCCTTCTGCACTGACCTTGCCTGTCTTCTTCTTCGCAGCCCTCCACGAACTCCAGTAAAAGTTGTGCCTCAAATTAGAATAGAACTTGAGCCTGAAGACAATGGTTACTTCTGGAGGAGCAAGGGAACAGAAACTACTTTGTAATTTGTCTGTCTGTCCAATCTTTTACAAATTCACTTTGTCACTAGCCAAACGTTAAGAAGCTCCTGCTCCCGCCGGCGATGGTGACTGAGCCTCCCCGCTGCCTGCCCAGGGCTCGGAATTGTGGAATTGCGGAATTGTGGAATTGCCTTCCCTGGCTCCGGAGCTAAGGATGTCACCTGATGCCTGTGGGAATGCCAGAGGCACTGCTGTTGGTGTTTGTCTGGCAGAGCAGAGCTGACCTCCAGGCTAATTCCATGTCTGCTCCGCTGCTGGAGATGCTGGAACGTGCTGCTAACCCTCCGTGCTCTCACCTGTAGATAAAAGAGAAGGTACTTCACTCCCAGCACAGACAGACCATTGCCATCGCTGTAGCATGTTTGGAAATGTCCCTTTCCTATGCAATTTTTTTTTAAAGAAACACTTTAATGGACTTAATCCGTCAGGTACATGGAAGAGTGTTATTTTCCTAGATTATTTTGTTTAAATTATGGGGGCCTAACCTACGACTTCTTTTTTTTTTTTTTTTTGACAATTTTTTAACCTTTTTTTAATTACTGTAAAGAAAAATGAATTTTTTTCCTGCAGCAGGAAACGTATAGTTATGAGTAGTTCTACCTCTTATTTCTAGATGCCAGGCTTTCTGTAAAAAATGTATTGTACCATATATAATGTGATTTTTACAAAAAACAAACCCATGACATCGCACCACAATCTCCAGGGCTGGATCAGTTCCATTAACACCTTCTGCTCCGAAGCATCTGTTTTTCTTATGGTTATGTTGGTTTTTGAAGTTTTTTCTAATGAGCAATCCCTGCTGTGAAGGAGACTTAAATCTCTTGTGATCTTGGAAGAGTCTTGGAGGGGTTGTTGGTCCAGCGCTGCAGAGGGATGCTGGTGTCCGTGGTGTTGATTTCTCCGTGGAACACCGGTGTGAGTGTGCAGTGAGGAGAGCTGAGCTGTGCCTCAGGCACGGTGGACGAGGAGGAAGATGAAGGTGGCCTGCTGGGATGTTCATCCTGACACTTGGATTCCCAAACTTCCACATCCTCCTCCATCCCAGCCCTGTCTACCATCACCTACGGAATTTACCCTGAACCTTGGCACTGCCACAGCCCCAGACCCAGCAAGGCAGCAAGGCCAGGCAGGCCAGGCATGGGCATCCCAGGATTTTGGGGTGGAACCAAGCGAGGGAACATCACAGCAGTGGTGAGCGAACATCATTCTCTCTCCTGTAGCATGTTTATTCTGGTATGTGCATCTAAACACACATCTGGGAAACTGGGCTTCACCAGGACATGGGGGAACACGCTGAAAGCTTCATCCAAAAATGAACAACAAAACAAGAAGGAAAAGTACCCCAGCTCTCGAGGCGAATTCCCTGACGGAGACAATCCCATCACAGAGGATGGGCACAGGTTGCCACTTGGTCCTTGCAAAACCAAAGTCTGGGTTGGTGAAGTCAAGAAGATTTTCTGATGGTGCTGAGACCTTAAATGCCAAATTTTAGCATCTGCTCCCACAGAGGAGCCACCAACTCTGTACAGCTCCTGCTCGCTCTCCAGGGGTCTCCCCTTCAGTTTCCAAGACATCTGTGCTGAGTATCCCAGGAACTCTGGGATACTTCCAGGCTGAAGCCTGCTCTGAAAATGCTGGGGAGACTTGGGAAAAGCCTGAAGAGGAGCAGCTGTGGGATCCCTTCTGCTGCTGAAGGACAGGTAATTTGGGAAGTGGGATGCCAGCTTTAGCCACTGCTCTCCATCCCTTGGTGAGCAGCAGTCCTGGCTCCCAGTGGGGACACGGGCTCGAGCGCTGCCTGTGGGGTACCAGGAGCTGCTTGTGGGATTGCTGCACACCCTGCCCTGACCGTGGATGTGTGGCAATCCCAGGGGAAAGGTGGATCACAGGGGCTGTCCCCCACGGGCACAGCTTCCATCTGCTGCTGCCTGGTGACCTGTCTCCCCAGAAATGAGGTCTTCACTTCTGCACCGTGTTAAATACACACGAAGTGTCCTGACTGCTGTTCTGGATCTTTCTCTGTTGTGTTTTTTGTGTTGTGCTGAGGGCAAAGGGTTCTGCAGCTTTCCACGAGAAACACCCACCCCTGGCAGCAGGGGAGAGCCTGCAGCACGACGGGCCAGGCTCTCTGCACGCCGCATGCCTTTGAACAGAACTGAAACGCCCTTTCAATCCAAAGTAGGGATTTTGTCGGAAAAGCCTGGGTGGGTGCTTCAGGGAGAAAGTGTGGAGACTGACCCAAAGCCCTGCACGATCAGAAGCCACCTCCCCCAGCAGAGGCAAGGCCCCAGCTCGCCGTGGCTGCCGGCCTGCGCTGCCCGCCCGGCTCACAGACCTTTGTATCTGCATTGAATCAAGTCGCACTTTCAGACACTTTCATCATTGCTTTTAATTCTCCTAAGTCTGTGTATGTGTTGGAGGAGAGAACAAGGACTAAGGATGAAATGAAGTGGATCAGCTGGTGGAACTAAAAAGAAAAAAGCAGAAAACATTTCAAACATATTAAAGTGATTTTTTTTTTTCCCGGTAATATAAAATATGAAATTCCTTATAACATTATAGTATTTTACAGTTTTATGAAGCTTTCTATTGTGACTTTTATGGAATCAAAAGATGAAGATGATGAGATATTTTAGCATTTATATTTTTCAAAATTACATAAATGTATACTGAAAATAAAGTAACTTTATGCATTTATGAGAGAGTTTGTGTCTGTTTTCCCTCATTACGTGCCAAGTCCTGTCTGGTTGATCTGATCCCAGAATCAGTGTGCTGATACACCCTAGTGTTGGCCGCCCTGAAGCATATTTTGGGATGCCTGGGGGAGTGGCTGGAGCTGAAGTGTGGCCAGAGGGGGTGGCACAGCATCTCTGTCTGGCTCCTGTCACCTGCACACAGTGAGGATGAGGCCAGTGTGCCTGGGCTTCCCCACAAAACCTCTGGTTTCTGGGCTGAAACTTGCCATGATCAAATCTGCTTTCTGAACGTGTTCCTCAGCCAGGAATAACCACTGCCTTAGGGAAACAGCAACCATGGGAGCCTCCCAGAGTTATGAGTGCACAGAGCTGTGGACCCCAGCAGCCGCTCCCCTCTGGGCCCCTGGCCCTGCAGGCAGGATCCCTGCTCGCACAGCTCTCTGAGCTCGCCTGGAAAAGCAGGGCTGGCCAGGGGGCAGCACCTGGAGGAGGACTGGGCTGGCATCTGCACAGCCCCTGGGCTCCGTACCCCCAGGGAACTGACGCTCATCTCAACCACTGAACCAAGGGGAGAAGGAAGTGTCAGCAACTGACCTGGGTCAACCTGAGAGGTGTTTTCCAATCTAAAAGGTTCTGTTCGGGGATTGTAACACGGACAAGGGCGGTACCGCTCATCTGGCGGCAGGGAGAGCCACCTCCTTGCCTCTCGAGATCCTTGTTGGTCAGCTCTGCTGCCTCTGCAAGCTTTGGAGCAAGTACTATGAATAGAGCACTCAGCCAGCTCGCTGGGGACTGGAGATGAGCCCGGAGGTCTGACAGGTCTCACCCACTTCAGGAAGCAGGCAATGGGCATGGGGAAAATGCAGCAGGTGCAGACCCTGGAGAGGAAGGGCCTGGCGGAGCGGCTGCTACCGCTCACGGCGATGCAGCCCCGCGGGTTCCACAGGGGCGAGGGACGGGAGCCCCAGGGAGCTGCGGCCAGCGGGCACGGAGGGAGAGGCGGGCAGTGCTGTCCCGCGGTGGGGCGGCGCTCCGGGGGTGGCGAAGCGGGGACAGCGCGATCCCGGGCTGGAGCGCCGGGCCTGCCCGCGGGGGGACCGCGCCTGGGGCCGGGGGTGCGGGGACCGAGCGCTCCCGGGCGGTGCCGCCTCTCCCCTGGCGGGCGGGTCGAAGCGGCAGCGGGACCGGGATCGGTACCGGGCCTGGATCGCGGCGGGAGCGCGGCGGTTCCCGGTTCCCGGTACAGACGCAGGGCGCCCTCTGGCGGACACGGAGAGCGGTGCAGGCGCGGAGCCCCCGCGTGGCCCCGGTACGGCGGTGCGGGGGCACCGAGCCAAGAACGGGCGGGGAACCGGGCGAGACCGACACAGGTGTGAAGAGCGGGGCACAGACGGCGGGGAAGGGGGGCTGCGGCGAGGCCGAGCGCTGCTGGGATCTGCCGGGGGTCCCGGGCGGTGCTGCCTCTGCCCCGTCGGGAGGATCGGGATCAGGACCGCGGTCGGAACTGGGATCGGGATCGGGACCGGTACCGGGACCCCGCAGGGCGCCCTCTGGCGGACACGGAGAGCGGTGCAGATGCGGCGCCCCCGCGTGGCCCCGGGACGGCGGTGCAGGGGGCGGGGCCAACGAGGGGCGGGGCCGGCACAGGTGTGAGGGGCGGGACCAGCACAGGTGTGAGGGGCGGGGCCACGGGGCGCGTGCGCGGCGCGGGACAACAGAGCGCGTGCGCGGCGCGAGGCCGGCACAGGTGTGAGCAGGGCAGGGCCGCAGGTGCGCGGGGCTCCAGCGCGGCTGCGCGGGGCGGGACCGAGGGCATTTAAATCCCGGAAGCGGCCGGGGGCGCCATTTTCTCCCAGCGCTCGGAGGTGGCGGCTGCGGCAGGTCCGGGCTCCCTCGGCGGGGCCCAGGTGAGGTTCTTCCTTTTCCTTCTGTCTTTCTGTCCTTCTCTCTGCTTCTCTCTGTTTCTCTCTCCTCTGTCCTTCTCTCTGCTTCTCTCTGTTTCTCTCTCCTCTGTCCTTCTCTCTGCTTCTCTCTGTTTCTCTCTCCTCTGTCCTTCTCTCTGCTTCTCTCTCCTGCTTTTCTCCCCTTCCTCTTTTCTCCCTCTACCGCCCTTCCCCGTCTCCTCCCCAGACCCCCGGCTCCCTCTCTCCCCTCACCTCCCCGCCTTCCGTCCCTGCCCTGTCCCGCACCCCAACCGCTCCTGCCGCTCCTCCCTTGGCCGCTCCTCACCCACTTTCCAACCTGACTCGTCCCTCTGTTCCCCTTCTATCTCCCCTGCCTTCCACTAGTCCCGCTTTCTCCCCTTGTACCGTCCCTGCCTCACCTCACCCAGCTTCCCCCTATCTCCCCTACCACGTCCCCCTTATCTCTGCTCTGTCCCCTTTATTCTTCCTCTGTTCCTCTTGTCCCTCCTCTCTGTCCCCTGTCCCTGTGTCCCCCGCAGCCGCGGGGTTCGGGGTGCCGGATAATAAAGGCCAGAGAGCCCCGAGCCGGCGCCCCTCGCGGGATCCCCCCACGGGGCCGGAGCCGCTCTGCGGGTCCCCCCACACACAACACTGCCCCACACTGCCGGGGGTCCGGCTGTCCGCACATCACACTGGGGGGCGGGGGGCGGGCTGGGGGGTTTGGGGTGGGGGGTTTGGGGTGGGCCCCCTCACTAGGAGGGGGTCCCGGGGGGGTGGGGGGGGTTTAGGAGGGGCCCCCTCACTAGGAGGGGGTCCCGGGGGGGGGGTGGGAGGGGCCCCCTCCGGGGGAGGGGCCCCTGGGGAGGGGCGGGGGGCGGGGCCCCCTCCGGGGGGAGGGGGCGGGGTGGGAGGGGTTGGGGGGGTCAATCCCCCCTGGCCCCTCCCACCCCGGCCCCTCCCCCCGGAGGGGATCCGCCCCCTGAGCCCCTCCCCAGGACCCCCTGCCCCGGACGGGGCCCCGGGGGGAGGGAGGGGTGGGTGGGGCGGGAAGCAGAGGGGGTCACGTCACTCTGAACCGTAATTTTATTTTTGTACAAAGAAGCGCAGTCTCCCCCCTTCCTGACCCCCCCCTCCCCCCCGGGACCCCGTCCGGGGCAGGGGGTCCTGGGGAGGGGCTCAGGGGGCGGATCCCCTCCGGGGGGAGGGGCCGGGGTGGGAGGGGCCAGGGGGGATTGACCCCCCCAACCCCTCCCACCCCGCCCCCTCCCCCCGGAGGGGGCCCCGCCCCCCGCCCCTCCCCAGGGGCCCCTCCCCCGGAGGGGGCCCCTCCCACCCCCCCCCCGGGACCCCCTCCTAGTGAGGGGGCCCCTCCTAAACCCCCCTCCCACCCTCCCGGGACCCCCTCCTAGTGAGGGGGCCCCTCCTAAACCCCCCCACCCCCCCAGGACCCCCTCCTAGTGAGGGGGCCCACCCCAAACCCCCCACCCCAAACCCCCCAGCCCGCCCCCCGCCCCCCAGTGTGATGTGCGGACAGCCGGACCCCCGGCAGTGTGGGGCAGTGTTGTGTGTGGGGGGACCCGCAGAGCGGCTCCGGCCCCGTGGGGGGATCCCGCGAGGGGCGCCGGCTCGGGGCTCTCTGGCCTTTATTATCCGGCACCCCGAACCCCGCGGCTGCGGGGAACAGGGACAGGGAACAGAGAGGAGGGACAGCAGGGATGACAGGGACAGCAGGGATGAGGAGGGACAGAGAAGAGGGACAAGGGACAGATACGGGGGATAAGAGGGGTAAGACACGGGAGAGAGAGATAAGGGGATGAGTGAGAGATAAGCGGATGAGAGGGAGAGAAGTGGATAAGAGAGAGACAGACAAGATAAGACAGAGAGGCGAGATACGGCAGAGACAGGGGCAATAGGGGGGCACAGGGAGGGCAGAGGGGCACAGGGCAGATGGACGGGAGGATAACGGGAGGCAGGGTCGGGATCGGCAGGGAGGATGAAAGGACGAGGGGGAGAAAGGGGGAGGCTGGAGGGGCAGAGGGGTAACAGAGCGGGGGTCGGGTCAGGTAGGGGGAAGAACGGGGCAGGAAGGAGGGGTGGAGGTGGCTGGGGTGCGGAGCGGGGCAGGGAGGGGAGGCGGTTTGGGGAAGGACGGGAGAAAGGGAAGGGAGGAAGGGGAGAAACGCAGAAGGACAGACAAGCAAAAAGAAGGAGAGGGAAACAGAGAGGACAGAGAAGAGAGAAGGACAGAAAAGAACAGAAGGAGAGAGAAGAGCCTCACCTGCCCCCACAGAGGGAGCCCGTACCAGCTGCAGCCGCCACCTCCGAGCGCTGGGAGAAAATGGCGCCCCCGGCCGCTTCCGGGGTTTAAATGCCCTCGGTCCCGCCCCGCGCAGCCGCGCTGGAGCCCCGCGCACCTGCGGCCCTGCCCTGCTCACACCTGTGCCGGCCTCGCGCCGCGCACGCGCTCTGTCGTCCCGCGCCGCGCACGCGCCCCGTGGCCTCGCCCCGCACTCTGTGGCCCCGCCCCTCACACCTGTGCTGGTCCCGCCCCTCGTTGGCCCCGCCCCCTGCACCGCCATCCCGGGACCACGCGGGGGCGCCGCGCCTGCACCGCTCAGAGTGTCCGCTAGAGGGCGCCCTGCGTCCGATCCGGAAACCGCCCGCTCCGGCACCGGGAACCCTCATCCGCCGGGAACCGGGCCTGGTACCGATCCCAGTCCCGATACCGCTTCGACCCGCCCGACGGGGGAGAGGCGGCACCGCCCGGGACCCCCGGCAGGACCTGAAGCCCCCGACCCAGCGCTGGCTGTTTGCTCCAGCACCCGCTCTGGATCAGCCTCGTCCCGGCCCAGGCAGGGCCCGGTGACAACCCGGGACACTCAGACACTGGCAGGACCCGGTCCGCACCCGGGACACCCCGATACCGGCAGGGCCCGGTCCGTACCCGGGACACCCCGACACCCGCAGCGCACCGGGCTCCGAGCGGTCCCCGCCGGGAGCAGCCCCCGGGCCGGGGCTCGCCCAGCGCCGAGCGAGGGTCCCGAGCGATGGCCCCGGGACAGCGGTACCGGGAGCGGTGCCAAGAACGGGCGGGACACGGGGCGAGACCGACACAAGTGTGAGGGGCGGGCACAGAGTGCGGGGCCGAGCGCTGCTGGGATCTGCCGGGGGACCCGGGCGGTGCCGCCTCTGCCCCGTCGGGAGGATCTGGATCGGGATCGGGACCGGTACCGGGACCCCGCAGGGCGCCCTCTGGCGGACACGGAGAGCGGTGCAGGCGCGGCGCCCCCGCGTGGCCCCGGGACGGCGGTGCAGGGGGCGGGGCCAACGAGGGGCGGGGCCGGCACAGGTGTGAGGGGCGGGACCAGCACAGGTGTGAGGGGCGGGGCCACGGGGCGCGTGCGCGGCGCGGGACAACAGAGCGCGTGCGCGGCGCGAGGCCGGCACAGGTGTGAGCAGGGCAGGGCCGCAGGTGCGCGGGGCTCCAGCGCGGCTGCGCGGGGCGGGCCCGAGGGCATTTAAACCCCGGAAGCGGCCGGGCGCGCCATTTTCTCCCAGCGCTCGGAGGTGGCGGCTGCGGCAGGTCCGGGCTCCCTCGGCGGAGCCCAGGTGAGGTTCTTCTCTCTCTCCTTCTGTCTGCTTCTGTTTTTCTCTGTCCTTCTCTCTGTTTCTCTCTCCTTCACTTTGCTTGTCTGTCCTTCTGCGTTTCTCCCCTCCTCCCTTCCCTTTCTCCCGTCCTTCCCCAAACCGCCTCCCCTCCCTGCCCCGCTCCGCACCCCAGCCACCTCCACCCCTCCTTCCTGCCCCGTTCTTCCCCCTACCCGACCCGACCCCCGCTCTGTTACCCCTCTACCCCTCCAGCCTCCCCCTTTCTCCCCCTCATCCTTTCATCCTCCCTGCCGATCCCGACCCTGCCTCCCGTTATCCTCCCGTCCATCTGCCCTGTGCCCCTCTGCCCTCCCTGTGCCCCCCTATTGCCCCTGTCTCTGCCGTATCTCGCCTCTCTGTCTTATCTTGTCTGTCTCTCTCTTATCCACTTCTCTCTCTCTCATCCGCTTATCTCTCACTCATCCCCTTATCTCTCTCTCCCGTGTCTTACCCCTCTTATCCCCGTATCTGTCCCTTGTTCCTCCTCTGTGTCCCCTGTCCCTGTGTCCCCCGCAGCCGCGGGGTTCGGGGTGCCGGATAATAAAGGCCAGAGAGCCCCGAGCCGGCGCCCCTCGCGGGATCCCCCCACGGGGCCGGAGCCGCTCTGCGGGTCCCCCCACACACAACACTGCCCCACACTGCCGGGGGTCCGGCTGTCCGCACATCACACTGGGGGGCGGGGGGCGGGCTGGGGGGTTTGGGGTGGGGGGTTTGGGGTGGGGGGTTTGGGGTGGGCCCCCTCACTAGGAGGGGGTCCCGGGGGGGTGGGAGGGTTTAGGAGGGGCCCCCTCACTAGGAGGGGGTCCCGGTGGGGTGGGGGGTTTAGGAGGGGCCCCCTCACTAGGAGGGGGTCCCGGGGGGGGTGGGAGGGGCCCCCTCCGGGGGAGGGGCCCCTGGGGAGGGGCGGGGGGCGGGGCCCCCTCCGGGGGGAGGGGCGGGGTGGGGTGGGAGGGGTTGGGGGGGTCAATCCCCCCTGGCCCCTCCCACCCCGGCCCCTCCCCCCGGAGGGGATCCGCCCCCTGAGCCCCTCCCCAGGACCCCCTGCCCCGGACGGGGCCCCGGGGGGGAGGGAGGGGTGGGTGGGTGGGGGGGGTCAGGAAGGGGGGAGACTGCGCTTCTTTGTACAAAAATAAAATTACGGTTCAGAGTGACGTGACCCCCTCTGCTTCCCGCCCCACCCCACCCCACCCTCCCCCCGGGGCCCCGTCCGGGGCAGGGGGTCCTGGGGAGGGGCTCAGGGGGCGGGGCCCGTCCGGGGGGAGGGGCCTGGGTGGGAGGGGCCAGGGGGGATTGACCCCCCCAACCCCTCCCACCCCGCCCCCTCCCCCCGGAGGGGGCCCCGCCCCCCGCCCCTCCCCAGGGGCCCCTCCCCCGGAGGGGGCCCCTCCCACCCCCCCTCCCCCGGGACCCCCTCCTAGTGAGGGGGCCCCTCCTAAACCCCCCCCCAACCCCCCCGGGACCCCCTCCTAGTGAGGGGGCCCCTCCCAAACCCCCCCACCCCCCCAGGACCCCCTCCTAGTGAGGGGGCCCACCCCAAACCCCCCACCCCAAACCCCCCAGCCCGCCCCCCGCCCCCCAGTGTGATGTGCGGACAGCCGGACCCCCGGCAGTGTGGGGCAGTGTTGTGTGTGGGGGGACCCGCAGAGCGGCTCCGGCCCCGTGGGGGGATCCCGCGAGGGGCGCCGGCTCGGGGCTCTCTGGCCTTTATTATCCGGCACCCCGAACCCCGCGGCTGCGGGGAACAGGGACAGGGGACAGAGAGGAGGGACAAGAGGGACAGAAGAAGAATAAAGGGGACAGAGCAGAGATAAGGGGGACGTGGTAGGGGAGATAGGGGGAAGCTGGGTGAGGTGAGGCAGGGACGGTACAAGGGGAGAAAGCGGGACTAGTGGAAGGCAGGGGAGATAGAAGGGGAACAGAGGGACGAGTCAGGTTGGAAAGTGGGTGAGGAGCGGCCAAGGGAGGAGCGGCAGGAGCGGTTGGGGTGCGGGACAGGGCAGGGACGGAAGGCGGGGAGGTGAGGGGAGAGAGGGAGCCGGGGGTCTGGGGAGGAGATGGGGAAGGGCGGTAGAGGGAGAAAAGAGGAAGGGGAGAAAAGCAGGAGAGAGAAGCAGAGAGAAGGACAGAGGAGAGAGAAACAGAGAGAAGCAGAGAGAAGGACAGAGGAGAGAGAAACAGAGAGAAGCAGAGAGAAGGACAGAAAGACAGAAGGAAAAGGAAGAACCTCACCTGGGCCCCGCCGAGGGAGCCCGGACCTGCCGCAGCCGCCACTTCCGAGCGCTGGGAGAAAATGGCGCCCCCGGCCGCTTCCGGGGTTTAAATGCCCTCGGTCCCGCCCCGCGCAGCCGCGCTGGAGCCCCGCGCACCTGCGGCCCTGCCCTGCTCACACCTGTGCCGGCCTCGCGCCGCGCACGCGCTCTGTCGTCCCGCTCCGCGCACGCGCCCCGTGGCCCCGCCCCTCACACCTGTGCTGGTCCCGCCCCTCACACCTGTGCCGGCCCCGCCCCTCGTTGGCCCCGCCCCCTGCACCGCCGTCCCAGGGCCACGCGGGGGCGCCGCGCCTGCACCGCTCTCCGTGTCCGCCAGAGGGCGCCCTGCGGGGTCCCGGTCCCGATCCCGATCCCGATCCCTGTTCCGATCCCTGTCCCAGTCCGGCCCTGATCCTCCCGACGGGGCAGAGGCGGCACCGCCCGGGACCCCCGGCAGATCCCAGCAGCGCTGGTCCCCGCACTCTGTGCCCGCCCCTCACACTTGTGTCGGTCTCGCCCCGTGTCCCGCCCGTTCTTGGCACCGCTCCCGGTACCGCTGTCCCGGGGCCATCGCTCGGGACCCTCGCTCAGCGCTGGGCGAGCCCCGGCCCGGGGGCTGCTCCCGGCGGGGACCGCTCGGAGCCCGGCGCGCTGCCGGTGTCGGGGTGTCCCGGGTACGGACCGGGCCCTGCCGGTGTCGCGGTGTCCCGGGTGCGGACCGGGTCTTGCTGGCTCTGCCCCGGCGGGCGGGCTGTGGCTCTCGGGCGTGGCCGGCGGAGCAGGGCCGGACCGGGGCTGAGACAGGAGCGGGCACTGGGCGAAGCCCAGCCTGGATTCGGTGCCGCTCCCGCTCCGGTGCCGGGACGAGGCTGACCCAGAGCGGGTACCGGAGCCCACAGCCGGCGCTGGGTCGGGGGCTTCGGGTCCTGCCGGGGGGTCCCGGGCGGTGCCGCCTCTGCCCTGGCGGGCGGGTCCAAGCGGCATCGGGACCGGGATCGGTACCGGGCCCGGATCGCGGCGGTTCCCGGTTCCCGGTTCGGGCGCAGGGCGCCCTCTGGCGGACACGGAGCGCTCCCGGCCCGGCCCCGCCACCCCCGAGCTCGGCGCTGCCGCTGCTGCCCCGGCCCTGCCCGGGATACGGGCACGGTCCCGCTCCGGGAGCCGAGTCCTGCCGGGATCCGGGCACGGTCCCGCTCCGGGAGCCGAGTCCTGCCGGGATCCGGGCACGGTGCCGCTCCGGGAGCCGAGTCCTGCCGGGATCCGGGCACGGTCCCGGTCCGGGAGCCGAGTCCTGCCGGGATCCGGGCACGGTCCCGCTCTGGCACCCAGAGCTGCCGCCCGCCTGTCGCTCCCTGTGCCCGCCTTGGGCCGCATTTCGGTGCAGCGCAGCTGCCAGGTGGGACCTGATGCTCTCCTTGTTCTCCCTCAATTTCTCTGCAACTCACACTCTCCAGTGCCAAAACTTCTGGTTTTAAAAATCCCGTTTACATATTTCATCTTTATTTCCATTCGGGGAAGGCTCTGCCTGGGATGGAAATGGGTGAAAAAGAGGGAACTTAAAATGCCAGACCAGGCGCTGCCACGTGAGTGAAAGCAGGGAAAGCCTGGGAGGTCCAAGGTTTGTTTTATTCCCACGTGCCCCTGTGGATGGAGGTCCAAGGTTTGTTTTATTCCCTCGTGCTCCTGAGAACTGAGAGAGAGCCATGATAAAAACCCTCCTCACAGAACAAGATCAACAATTCCTCTACAGCAGTCGAGCAGCTTCCATCTCCATTCTATCTGTATGACACGGCATCTGATTCCATCTCCTGATTTGATCTTGGCAAAAGGAAGTATTTGGTACATAAAATAAAGTCAAGAACCCCACTTTTAATAAATACTGCAGTTTCACTCCTATACACAAGTCTTTTACAGCGACGTGCCGGCGGGGCTGGGACAAGGGGGATGGACATAAATTAATTATTGCAGTCGGGTGCACCGTGGGCAGGGAGGGTTGATCCACACTGCAAATATAAATATCTCTCACACCTTGAAATCCACGCTTCCCGTTGGGAAAACATCCTGTTTGGAGCGTTGTTGGTGCCTGTTGTGTCTCTGGGACACAGGGAGCAGAACCTGCTTGGACTGGGACCAGGACAGCACTTGAGGGACCTACAGGGTCTGCACAGAGCATCCCCTTGGTGACACCCAAAACACCCCCAACCCTTTCCTAGTGCCAGCAATGAAATTCCTATGCAAATGAAAGTCCACATTTTATGCTAATGCTGCTTTAAACACCAGCCCTTGGAATGCTCACAGGGCAGGACCTGATGGAACAATACAGGTGAACAGCTGTGGGACAGCACAACTCTTACAATAACGCTGATTTCCTGCATTGACCCAGCAGCTGCATTGGTGCTTGTGCAATGTCTGTTTGCAGGGAGACACGAGGTCTGTGGCAAGAGTTCCATCGAGGGTCCATGCCTGGTGCTGCCTGCAGTGAGCTGTTTCCTACCGTAGGGGTGTTTAGAGCCCAAAACCACAGGGGGTGCTGAGGTTAGGGCTGACGTTTGGGCCCAGAGCTGGACGGAGCCCTCGGCGACTCCCGCTCACTGCCAGGAAGGTTCCTTCAGTATTTCCTCTGCGTGTCCCAGCCGGGCAGGGATGAGGGGCAGGAGGAGGCCGGGAGCACCAGAAAGTGAACCAGCACTTCTTGTCCTTTGTATTTACAGGGGACGAGCTGTGCCCTGCAGGGCCCTGCCCGGGGCATGCAGTGCGCTCCGCACTGTCCAGAGGCCAGGGAGCCGTGCCAAACAGCCCCCTTTTCCATGGCTGTCCCGCACAAGCCTTCCCGCTCATCGTTCCACAGGGGCAGCCCTCGGAGGCCATCGCTTCCCAAGGCGCTCCTCGCCCTTCCCAGAGGTCCTGGCTGGCGCGGGAGCCCCTGCTGCCATGTTCTGTGCTGGCACCAGCGGCAGAGCCAGCGCTGGGGCACTGCTGTTGGCAGGGGCCTGGTGCAGGAAAGCCAACAGCCGTGAAGTCTTCCCAGCCAGAGGAGCTCTCCAGTGCGGAATGCTGGCACCTCTGGGCTCGGGGCTGGACGGTGGGAGGTGCTGCTCAGCCTGCTGTGCTTCCAGAGGCAGCCGGCTTGGAGAGCTGCTCCCGGGCAGGAGCTGAGCCTGGGCAGGCAGCGCAGGCGTGGGCACCGTGGGAGCCCTGGGCAGGCTGCCCGGATCCAGCGCTGCATCCCCCTCAGTGCCAGCCCCTCCGGCTGCAGGGAAGCTGCTGCTGCTTCGCCGGCTGCAGGACTCGCAGCACAGTTTGTGGTAGCCAGGGATGGAGCAGTACCGGGCCAGCACTTCCATCTGGCAGAAGATGGATTTGTCTCCCAGGCAGGGCTCATCTGCAAAACAAATGGCCTGGGGATGGGAACCCAGTGATGGACGCCTGGGAAGGGTCTGCACGTTGCGCTTCCACAGGAGCACTGACAGCAATTCCCAGTGCCAACCTCCCAGAGCCCCTACCCACCCCGAATCCCTTCCCTTCCAGCCTGAGAGGACATCATCCATCAGCAGCAGTCAAGACAAGGCGATCTTCCCTCCCAGAAAGTGAACCCTAAGCAACAGCCCACAGAGATGCCTTAAAACAAAAAGTTGGAGTCAGATGAAATTTTGTTCAGATTAAATATGGTGTTTTCCAGGGACCAAATGGAACTGAACACTGTAACACTGAGTCACATGTGAGGTGCCCTGAAATGCAGGGATGTGCATACCTCCCCTCAGGAAAAAGAATTTCCAGAGGCTCTTCTGGAAGCTTTGAATCAAAATCAGCTCTCTGCAGGGAAAGATGTCCCCACTTGGGCACAGGGGCTGCCTCACCCCGGGCCTGAAGTGCATCCGGGCACCACCTTCTCCTGCTGTAAAATATCAGCTGGAACCTGCCTCAGAGTGGGTGAGAACCAGCTCAGTTCCAGGGAACACAGTAAAATCCCCCACAAGGACACCAGTGGGGCTGGGAGATGAGGGTAATGAACAGCAAATTCTATGGAATATCGGCATGTCCTTGTCCTGATCCCACAGAACTTCTTGGGATGGATGGCTGCTGGTTCCTGACAAACCTGGTGTAAAACCAGCAGCTCTGCATGGGAATATCTGTGCTCCACAGGGCACTGTGAGGCTATTCCAGCCTCAGCAGGGAATTCTGGGCTACAGGTACAATTCCTTTTGCCTTACCCTAGTGACAGTGACCCTTATTTGCTCCTGCTCTCTCCTGGTTCATTTTGGAGTATCCATTTGTGCTGGTTTAGATTCCACGACTCCACCCACAGAGTGGAGATTTGGGGTTATGCTTCTCCACTTCCAGCAGGTTCCATAAGGACCCAAAGCAGATCCCACCTGTCCAGCCTGGGGGACAACACCTGCACCTGCCAGGAGCTCTCACTGCTTTTCCTACCAGCTCCTGAGCAGTGTCAAAACCCCAACAAACCCCAAATCCTACAGAGTGAATCATACAAAGGAATAAATGCACTGTTGTCACAAAAAGCTTCAGAACCTGTTAAAGGTCTATGAAAACAATGTAATGGATTCCCAGGAACCTCATGGTTCCATGTTTATGTGGTTTTATTCCCTCACTTGGCAGCTTGTAGAGCTTACCCTGGGATTTAGAGGTCAAGCAGGGTTTGCTTTGCATTGACCTTCACCTGTGGCCCCAGTGTGTGCCAAGACAACTTGGGCCAGCGTGGTTAAACCCTGTGTGAGCACATTCACAGACAGACCCTGGTGGGGGGAGCTGTGACACCCAGAGACTGCTGGACTCTGTGTGTGACCCCTCTGCCAGCAGGGCGCTCTCCAGGGAGGAATCCCTGCCCCACTGCAGCCATTCCAGCTGCTCTCTTACCGTCACAGGCAGGCAGTTTACAAGGCCTCACGGATTCTGGCCGCTCCCCCTCGCAGCGGTCCCCGGCGCGGCACAGCACCTGCCGGCTCTCCGTGCCCTCCCCGCAGCTCACGGAGCACTGAGGGACACAGAGGGCACAGATCAGGGCATGCTGTGACACACGGCTTTCGGGACAGGCTGGAGCTGCCCCCACCTGCCCCTGCTCACCTGTGACCAGGGCCCGGCTTTCCACGGCGCGGGGCACGGTGCCCGGTTGCAGGAGCGCCGGCTCTCGGGCCGATCCCCGCTGCACAGCTTGGCCTGCACGGAGCGGTTGGTGCCGTCCGGGAGGGGCTGGATGCAGCGCACCGTGCGGAGCTGGTAGCCTGAATTCCCACACGTTTTGGTGCAGTGCTCCCACTCATCTGCTGCCCAGCTGGGAAGGGAAATGGAGTCAGATACTGTCAACTGTTAACCTCGCCATCCCTCATCCCTGGAGCAAGCTCATCCAGTGGAAGGACTCCCTTCCCATGGCAGGGGGCTGGAATGAGATGAGCTTTAAGGCACTCCCCAACCCAATCTATTCCATGATTTTATCGTATATATATATTCATATATATATATATATATTCAGGAACTGCAGGCTGGAAAGCATCCCATCCAATTAATCCCACCCAACAGCTGGGGCTACCCTTTCCAAAGGAGCAATCCCTGCTCTCCGTGCCCAGCTGCACTCACAGGGGCTCTGTGCACTCCTGCAGGTTGCACATCCTACGGATGGGCTTTGGCTTTTTGCTGCCTTCGCAGAAGCTTCGATGAACCATCTTGTTGTCGCTCTTCCTGCGGCACCCATACTTGGTGTACTGGAACCCTGGGAAACATGCCAGAGAAATCAGGAGAACCAGGTTCTTGTAAGAATGTTTGGTTTAAATAGGGTTTTCTGGCCTATTACATGGGTTTACAGGACAGGTATTTTGGTATTTGCATTCCCCACTATTTGCTTAAGAGCCATGGACAGAGAACGAGTACAGGAAATCCTCAGGAGCATCAATGCCTGAGTCTGGGCATCCAAAGTAGCTCTGGGGTCTGAATTCCAACACTGAAAGAAGCCTCTTTCTTCCTAGGCTGGAAGTGTGACACCTGGGAACAATCATGCACTTAAAAGATTGAGCCCTAAAATAACAAACCACTGTTAAAAAAGGGAAGCCAGCAATCTAAATCATTCCCTTCCCCCACTTCTAGGTAACCTGTCCCTTGTTACAGGTGGCTCACGCCCTGCTCACCTCCACCACAAGGCTTGGAGCACTGGGACCAGCTCTTCAAGGCCCACTCGAAGGTGTCCGTGTCCTCCCGCAGCACGTTGTTGCTGTGGATGGTCGGCACCGAATCCTCGTGGATGATGTACCTGTAAGTCAGGCTGGACCTGGTGTCATTGTCCCGAGGAATGATCTGTGAAGAAGCACACACAAACCTGGCACTGTTATTGATTCCTGTGCTAAGTACAGACACGAGGCCCCTCCTGGAGCTCAGTGTGTCACCCACCAGCACCACCACGGCATCGTGCAGGGGCCCGTCCGTGTGCAGCGTTTCCGTGTTGTCCTCGATGCTGTACTCCCACTGCACGCCCAGATCGATGAAGGATCGGGATCTGGCCTCCTCCCCTTTGCCATTCAGGATGTAGTGTCCTGTAGCCTGGTTCTTGATTGCTGGGAGGAGGGAGAGCAGAGCCTGTCGTGCCTCCCCCGCACTGGCAGCAACCGGGGTGGCACGGGGAGGGGTACTTCCATCAGGTTATGAAAATAACACATTTTCATCACATTTTACTTTGCTCTGTGTTCACAGGTGTGTCCCAGATGCTAAATTCCCTAAGTGATGCAAAAATCTTTAAGTGAAGAGCTGAGGAATTGGAGCCCACATGTACCCAACCCATTCATTGGCTTCTCTCATCCCTCAGGTCCTCTGGCATGAGCACCCTGTGCTTCTTCTCACGCCTCACACCAAACGTGAGCAGAAAAACACTTACCAAGAAAGTGAGGAGAGGCCTCATCCTCTTGGATAAACACATGTCGAGCCCCAGGAGGGATGTCGAACATCTTGAGGTACCCTTTGGCACGTGCAGGGGGAGAGGAGGCAGCAGGGAGGAAAAGAGAAAGGAACAGCCATGGTCACAGCCCAGCCCTGCTTGCAGGAGAGGGCATCCAGCAGGGCTGGGAGACATGGAGCCAATCTGTTTGTAATGAGTGGGACAGGCCCTCCCTGGGCTCTTCTCTTCCAGGGACAGAAGAGACACCAGTCACAGATCCATTTGCACCTCCCAGCTGAGATCAGTTTAGTACTTATAGCCATGCTGCTCCAAGCAGGATCTATCAACAGTTCAGGCAAAACCACGTTTCCAGTGTTCCTCAGCACACAAGGACACAAGCACAAGTGTTTCTCACTACTTTCCCAAATCAGTCCTCAGCCAGCTTGTTGGACTGGAACTAGTTTCAATTTCAATTACTTACCAGTGCAAATCACAGGTAATTAGTGTAAAATTAAGGAAGCACTGCCATTAGGAAGGCTAGGATCCCTTCTAGGGATCAGTCACTGGTACTTAGAGATCAAGATTTAATCAATAATTCCCAAGGTTTGAATGATGATGGCATTATCTTGTGACTGTGTCTCACAATCCCCAGAGCCTCCAGGAGCTCCAGCCAGCTGCAGGCAGATGTTATTCCTACCAAGCTTTTTGGGAGTGCGGGTGTAGGTCCCCTTCACGGTCCGGCAGTGGGAATCGTCCCCGCCGCAGACCCCGCACTGGTCCTCAGCCTTGCTGGAGCCAATTTCCTTGTCACAGCCCACTTTCTGCAGGAAAAAGGGCAAGACTGGATATTAGCAGGGAATTCTTTCCTGTAATGCTGCTGAAGCCCTGGCACAGGTAGCTCAGGGAAGCTGTGGCTGCCCCACCCCTGGAAGTGTCCAAGGCCAGGTTGGATGGGGCTTGGAGCAGCCTGGTCTGGTGGAAGATCATGGCAGAGGGGTGGAACTGATGGTCTTTAAGGTCCCTTTAGCCCAAACCAGCCTGGGATTCTTTGATAAGAAACAATCAGCAGAAGAGAAGCAAAGCATTTCCACGGAACAGGTCTGTGTTCTCCAATTTAAACCTCAAGGAATTAGAGGAATCCAGTGTTTCAAATATGGAACTAGAGATGTCTGCAAAGCCTCCCTCTGCCCGTGAGCTGTCCCCAGAGTGTCCATGGACAAACTGCCACTCACCACGCATTCCCCACGGACACAGACGCTGTAGGGATCCCTGTAGGAGCAGCGAGTCCCGTCGTGCACCGGCTGCTTCATGTGAGCCACATCCCCCGTTTCTCTGGACTGGCAGTACAGGTGACATCTCTTGGGAGCTGTGGAGCCAAGGAAAAGACAGGACTGCATGGAGGACAGTGATCCAGGTGTGCTCCCAACAACTGTCCCACCAATGGAGCAAGCAGTGGGAATGGACAGGCAGCTTTGGTGGGGAGGATGGGGACAGAGCAGTGGAATGGGGTGGGTTGGGAAGGAATATGTGGATTGTGGGGAATTTTCTGGGAAGAATGGAGATGTTCAGGCAGAAACCTGGGGATTTAGGGCAAAATTGGTGTTTTTGAAATAGAATGTGGCCATTGCGAGTAAAAAGTATCCAAACAAGCAATTTGAAGTCATAAAGGTGAATTTTAGGGCTAAACTTGGGGCCTGAGGGGAAATGGGGGGTTTAGGGTAAAAATGGAGAAATTAGGCTAAGATTTGTGATTTTGAGACGTAATTCTGCCTGTCCCTGAGATATCCAGGCCAAGGGGAATGGCTTCAAACCCTTTCAAGTGCCACTAAAGGCCCAGAGCAGGACGCACGGTCGGGGTGCTCGTAGGGCAGCCAGTGGTGGCGGCTGCCCCGGAACTCGAAGTGGGAATTGCGCTGCTGGCACTGCTGAGCCCTGAAGTCCTCAAAGTGCTTGGGACACTCCTCGGTGCTGCACAGCTGGAACTCAAAATTGACCCCGGCGCAGTCGTCGCCTCCATTGATGGGCCTGCGAGAGGAAAACATTCCAGAGATGTTCATCAGGAAGGAGTTGTTCCCTGTGAGGGTGCTGACCCTGGCACAGCTGCCCAGAGAAGCTGTGGCTGCCCCTGGATCCCTGGAAGTGTCCAAGGCCAGGTTGGACAGGCTTGGAGCAACCTGGGATAGTGGAAGGTGTCCCAGCCCATGGCAGGGGCTGGAATGGGATGGGCTTCAAGGTCCCTTCTGACCCAAACCAGCCTGGGATTCTGTAATTCTATGGAATTCTTGGATTCTCCAAAAATGATCCCATTTCAAGGGGCTTGAACAGAATGTCCACCCAAAACCCAAATGCCATTTCAAGTGAGCCCCCTGAGGATGCCCAGGCAGGCTCAACTCCCACACCTACATTGGGTTGTTGCACTGGCGCGTGCGGAACCGAACTCCAGTTCCGCAGGTCCGTGAGCAGGAGCCAAACTTGGTCCAGGGTCCCCAGTGCCCATCCTGCTTCAACTGGTTCGTGTTCTTCCACATGCAGTGACCCTTGTAGCACCACTGAGGGAATTGGGGCAGGAAACAGGTGAGAACTGACACAAACATAAGCACAGTACAGGAACATTTTGCTGCTGCCTGGGGCACATTCAGATTGCACAAGTGGCTCTCCTGTATTTCAGAATGAAGGGAATTTGCTAAAAAACTCCAGGTATCTGAGTATAATTTTAAAATTGGAAATGGATTGGCAGCAGGACTCCCACTAATGGGGATATTAAAGGGAAAAATCAGGCACTAATCCTCAGCCTACACAAACATCTGCCACAGGGTGTCTGGACAATGAGTTCTGAGCAGCCATCCCACAGTAACAGCATCATCTATTTCCCTGGATTCCTAAAGGCACTTGGCAGAAACTTTGCAGATGAGACAGAATGCAAAAAAACATAACAAAGAGGTCACAGAATAGGTTGCACCTCAGCTGGAATGTCTAAGCCCAAAATGTGACACAGCAAACCTTGTACAGCTCCCAGAACATCCCAGTGGGAAAGCACAGCTCCTACTTTCTCTGTGCTCTTGCTTCACCCCAGGAATGCCAGGCAATTCCCAGTTTCCCTCTGTGCCCTTCAACCCAAAAGGACAGAACTGTTGGTTTTTAACCCAGACAAACACAGCGCAAAGCCTGGACTCACTTTTCCTGGGGCACACTCCGTGCCATCCAAGGGAGGCCCTTTCTTGGTCTTGCAGAAGTAGGGGTTATCAGGATGGCTGCACCACAGCTGCTTGCATGGGTCAAAGGTTCGGAACTGAAAAGCACAGTGGTTGTGAGATGAAATGCAGAACGTTGAGACGATTTGGACTTTTTGGATAAGGACCCAATCCACCCTGTAGACTCCATCTAACACCCCCAACGAGCCCACCATCTTCAGGGCAGTGCTTACTCCCTGCATCTCCCAGCTTCTAGGCTAGTGAGAAGAGGAAAGAAGACACCCAGAAGTGGGACAAAAATGAGATTTTTTTTCCCCCCTTTTCTTTCTTGGGATTGCTCTCACCAGTCTGTGCCACGCGGACAATGCTGCCACTCATTTTCCCATTATTCCACAGGACCCAGAGGACTGAGTTTCCCCCATAAATACCCCTCTGCCCTTTACAGATCTCTTTAAATCCTCCATTAATTTCTCCCCAACGATTATGACACTGCAGCTGTCCCATCAGCCACATCCCCTGCTGTGTCTCTGCCTGGGTGCCCGCACGTACAGCTGTGCACATCCTGTAGCCCACGCCGAAGTCGAAACGGCACTGCTCGTCCATGGAATAGTTGATGCCAGGCAGCTCAGGAAGCTTGGGCCAGTCGTGCTCAAAAGGGTCGTCCAGGAGACAGTCATAAGAGCTGTGGGAAGAGTCACAGAAAAAGGATACCATGAGAAGATGTACACTCCTAATTCCTGCCCCACCTCTGGAAGGGTTCAAGGCCAGGTTGGGTGGGGCGTGCTTGGAGTAACCTGGTCTAGTGGGAGGTGTCTCTGCCCATGGCAGGGGGTTTGGAATGAGATGAGCTTTAAGGTCCCTTCTGACCCAAACCATTCTGGGATTCTGTGACAATCTGAGGCCTATTCCAAACCCTGCTGGATTTAGAGGGGTCTTCCCACAGACTTTTCATCCTGAGTGGATGGGCTACAGAACAGCCCCGTGTGAGGACACGGCATTCATGGGTCAGAGCTTTACTAGCAGAGACTTGAAGGGAAAGAGGGTGTGAAAAGAGAGGGAAGAGAGCCTGGTTGCACCAGGGAGGCCTTACTGGATGTATCTCCTGAGCTCCTGGCCGCTGCAGCGGGACCAGTGGTAGCGGTGGAAGGCGGCCTGCACCAGGGGGGCCATGACACTGCCCATCGCCGTCTCGTCCCCACACCTGTTCCCTTGCCCATCGTGCTCCATGCCCAGCCTGGAACAAAGAACCCCCCTCAGAGCTACTGCAAGAACAGCTGTATGGAAACAGCTATGGAAGAGGGACCAAATCTGACCCACCAGCACAGGTGGTTGAGGAGAAGACAGTGAAGCACACCCAAACCAGCTCCTGTCCCCACTGCCTGGACCTTCCAGGTCCCTTCCTGACCTTTCCCTCACCCCAGAGAAAACAAGTCCACCCCGCCTCCCCTTCCTTTCTTCCCCCACTTCTCTCCATTGCCTCAACCACTACTGCATTCCCAGGGGGTGAGAAATAAAACCAGGACAGCTTCCATTAAATCCAACACCCTTGGAGCAAGCAGGAGTTGCAGCACAGCATTTTGGTGTGATCTGATGGTACAAGCCGTACTTACACGTGCCCAGTCTCATGAGCAACAACAAAGGCTGATGAAAACCCATCCTCATGGTTGAGGGTGCAGCTCCGGACCGGGTGGCACATGCCTGTCACAGGAGCATATCCTACAGAGAGACAGCAGGGCTCAGTCTTGTGCTCAGCACTTGGATTTTAAATGAGACCCCCCAGCAAACTACCTCAGGAAAAGCTAACATTGCTCTAAGGCCAGGGCAGCCTGCCTGGCCCCTCATCCTGACCGGCACCTGCTCTGATACATCCCAAACTTCAGGAATTCCTGCCCATTGCCATTAGTTCCCTGAGCCCCAAGGATGGATGCAGGTGTCAAAGTGGCTGGGATGTCTATAAATGGAAATCTATGGTGAAAGATGCAATAAAATAAAGGGGAGTGGAATGCCATGTGCACTGAGGTTCCCAGTGATCCCTGCATGCAGGAGTTTGTAGAGAGCTAAGAAGTATTGATTTACAACTCTCAAGAAAGCAATTCAATCTATGGCTGGATATAAATGGCAAGGACTCATGGCAAGCTCTCCTTGCTAGTGAAAAACCCTGTGGCATGAACACGACGAGGAGCTCGCAACGCAATTCCCAATTTTTTCCTCTTTTCTGGCAGATGCCAGCCAAGAAACACCGAGCCCAGAGCTGAGCTCCGGGTCAGCTGCATTACCTTGCATACCAGCGGGCCCAAAATCTTGCCTGGTTAAGAAGATGGCATGGTCGTGGTGCTCGGCGTGGCTGGGGTCCGACTTCTGCTGCTGATAGGCCCAGCGGCACACGTTCTCCAGGCTGCGCGAGGGGTTCCCCCGTTCGATCAGGCTGATGGACTGAGAGGGCAGCACGTTAGACCCAGAGGCTGCCCCTGGCAGCAGATGCAGGCAAACTGGGGGTTTCTGCCCAGCAGTGAAGGTGGAGGAGCGGCTCGCTCACCTTCGCGTACCCCAACATGATCATTCGGACCAGCACGACGTTGATGTGGACACCCAGGGACTCGTCGTGGTAGATTTCGTTCACCTGAGGGGAAAAAGAGGAAAAATGAAAAAGAAAAAAACCCCACTGATGATACCAAGGGAACTTCCAAGGTCTCAGAGGTGTTTTTTCAAGTGCTTGTACCACTACAGTCCACAGAAAGGATTCAAGTCTCGGATCATTTCCACTCAGTGAAGAGTGTAGATTCTCTTCCTCTCATCACACACCTCCTTCACACGGAGCTTTGGGATGCACGTGTCAATCCTCCTCCCACGGTTAATAGAGCAGGGCTCAAAGAAAAGAGGGACTGGGGAAAAGGACTGCAAGTACAAACCCTGCAAATCACAGAATCCCAGACTGGTTTGGGCTGGAAGGCACCTTAAAGCTCCTCTCATTGCACCTCTGCCATGGGCAGGAACACCTTCCACAAGACCAGGTTGCTCCAAGCCTTGTCCAGCCTGGCCTGGAATGCTTCCAGTGCTTCTTGTTTTGAAGGGTATTTTTTTAAGGAGCAACTTAGACTGCTGCCCTACTTTTCCAAGATCAGTTTGAATTCTGCGGTCACTTCTGTACTAAAAAGAGGCTTTGTGGAAAGGAAGTTAGAAAAACAAAATTATGCAGATGGGCCAAAAGTTGTCCTTCTTGAGGCCCTTCCCTGTGTCTGGGAAGGTGAGAAATGTCCTGGCACCAGTGTGTGAAACATCTGCAGGTCCTCAATGAAGCTCCTCATACCCCTAAAAACAAAATAAATATTATATTATGGGCAATTGGTGAGAAATAAACACCCCTGTTCAGAGGCTGGTGGGTTTGAGCAGGAGTTAGAGGGTTGTTTTATTTTTCAGTCAGGCTAAACAGAAATTCCCCTCAGGGAAAAAGGTCACTGGGAGTTGTCCAGACTGTGGCCTCTGGCATGAGGATTTCAGCCCATGGTTTAAACCCGAAATCCCTGAAGCTGAGAGCAGTGTCAGCAGGGCAGTGGGACAGAGAATGAGCACAGAGAATAAGCACAGAGCTTAGGCTGCCTGTCTCATGGAGCAATCATCCCAAAGGTCAGTTATTCCTCTCTTATTTTCCCCCCATTAATGCAACAGCATTGTTCCCACAAAGGGCTGGGCCAGAATAAATGGTCACAATTTCCCTTGTGCCAGTGGACAACAGTGGAGTTTTCCAGACACAGGAGTGACTTCCCTGGATACAAAAAGGACCCTGGAGTTGACCTTAAGCTTCAGGATTTCCCATAACCCCCATTTTATCTCCTCCTCTGGCTGGCTCTGGGCAGCAGGGTGTCAGCTCGCTCTGCCTTCAGCCCCACAGCTGCTCCCAGCAGATGGAGCCACAGCCATGTAAAAAACATGGAAGTGCTCTGGGACATGGATCAGCCCTGCTGCTCACTGAAAAGTCTTTAACACCAAAAAGACAACATTTTGCAATAATGTGTAATGTAGAGGTATGTGGGAAAAAGGAAATTATTCTTTAAATGATGTGCTGGAAAAACACCATGTTGGTTGGGTTCAATTCATACAGGAATTTTTTCTTTTCCTTTCAGATTCTAAGTTCTCAAATTTAGAAGATCTGGCAACCCAAGGAATCATTACCCCAGGAACAAAAAGAGTGTAAAAAATGTAAGAATCATTCCTCCATAAAATCATTATCAATGTGAATCATTATGGGAATAATTAGTCCCTCATCTTCATCCTTAAGAGATTGGTTTTTTTCCTGGAAAACCTCAGTTTCTAAGCCAGATCTACTGGTATTACCAGAAGGTCTGCTCTGTCAGAGAGCCATTGAGGATTTAGAACCTCTTTTCCTCTATATATTTATACTCTAACCAGTTTTTCTCCAGAACTGTGTTGTGGGAGAAGCTCAGAATTACTAGAAAAGGACCAAGTTTACCTTTTTCCTTACTATTTTTCAACTTTTTCCAAATTCTTGGAGTTACCCTTGAATGTGGCCTAGGAAGCTACTGTGTACAAGATGAATTAAAGGAACATCTTGAAACCAGAAAAGCTTCTCCAGCAGCAGTCAGAAGGATCCCATTGCTACTTTCCCCACACCTGGTGCTCCCACAAGAGCTGCCAGCAGCCGCTGCAGCTCGCAGACAAGCAGCGCAGTGCTGTGCAGGATACTCACGATGTTCATGAGGGTCAGGAGGTAGTTCTGGACGTGCTCTTTGCCGTGGAACCGGACCACAGAGTCGTCCACCCCCAGCAGCACCTCGATGTTGTGGTCGTTGTCTCCGGCGTGGCGGCGGCGCCGCAGGGTCTCGTTGAGCTGCTGCTCGATGCGGCCGTGCAGGGAACGCAGCGCTCCGAGGCCAGCCAGGAGGGACTCTGCAAGGACAGCCTGCCATCAGTGCAGCCCTGACTCCTGCCCCATCCCTGCAAGGCCTCAAGGACAGCTTGGGATCACCTGGTCTAGTGGAAGGTGTCGGAAATGGAGGGTCTGTAAGGTCTCTTCCAACCCAACACATTCTGTGATTCCATTATATGACCAATGGGATTCCAGCTCCATTTCAGAAACATCCTCCCACAAAGCATCCTCACCTGCAGTCACCACTTACCTGGATATATATCAGGAGCCCTGAAGAAATTATTCTCGTGTTGGTGGGAGAAATCACCAGAAAACTAATAAATAAATTCACTCAACCACACAGGTGTGTAATTTATCATGGTTCTTATGCCATACACAGAATCCAAAGCTGTTACTTCCACTTAGGGCCATAAAACAAAACATGCCCGGGGATTTTTGACAGGTAAAACCTCACAGCTGCAGGATGCTTGGCTCTTCCCAAATCTACACCAGTACTCCAACAATCTCTGAGCAATGAACATCAGTGAGGAACATCTCATGGTGCACACAGTGAGCTGTGAGCTACAGTTCCTGTGCCCCTGTGACAGTCAGGAGCACTCCTGCTCTCCCACTCCTCCCAAAAACATACAGGGATCTCCCTGCTCCATAAAGCCAGTCAGAGCAACCAGAGAGGAGAGAACAGTCCTGCTTTCCACTCACACCGTATCAGGGCACTTTCCCCTGTGATGGCAAACTTCCAGCCCTTCTCCTCTGTGCTGGAACTCATGAATGCCAAGGCTGCCAGTCCACAAACCAACCCTTCCTGTGTCTTCAGGCACTCTCAAGTATGCCAGCCCCAGGACAGCACAGCAGTGGGAAAATCACACACCCACTCCAATTCCAAAAGCGCTCCAGCTGGCAGAGCTGCCAAGCGCAGCATCCAAGGGAAGCCCAGCTGGAACGCTGTCACACTGCGGTGCCCGCGGCGCCAACTTCCCACACCGGGCTGGGTGCTCTCACTAACTGCTGTGCCCTGTCCAAACCACATGAGAGGTTTATCTGGGCCCTTGTGTGCTTTCCATAAGGCAGCACTTCAGTGATTTCAGAGGCAGGCTCAGTCCCAGGTTACAGGTACTGCTGACCGGTGTCTCAGAGGATGCAGTCTGCACTTAACAGAACATATGGGATCCAAGTCCATGGAGTCCAACTGTTCTCCCACCTCTGCCCAGGCCACCACTGAACCCTGTCCCCAAGTGCCACATCCACACAGCTTTTAAATCCCTCCAGGGATGGGAGATCTATCACTGCCCTGGGCAGCCTGTGTCAGGGCTGGCCAACCCTTTCTGTAAGAAGTTTTCCATAATGTGCAACCTAAACCTTTCCTGGCACATCTTGAAGCCATTTCCTCTTGTCTGATCACCTGTTACTTGGGAAAAAGGTAACACATGAGGCAATGGTGAAGAAATACACAGAACCACTCTGGCTGGTTGGGGATTTGAGGGAGACAGACTAATCCATCCTAATCTCATTCTGGAATTAGCTGGTTTGCTACTTCTTCCTTTTTTAATTTGCTAGTCACCTGCATCACTTACATCCCAATCTTACCATGCTCTTGTGCCAAGAGAAATGGATATTCTGGGTTACAGCATGTGTTTGTGCCAGAGTGTGACTGTAAAACAATGGAACTACAGCCCTTTCCCTGCTCTTAAATAAACCTGTGATCTGCCCAAATCTAATTTCATCAATGCTGTTATCAACCAACCCTATGTGTACCTAAAGAGAACCCTCAGCATCACTCACATGGGAGATTCTCACCCTCTTATTTTATATTGTAAAATACATGGGCTGAATTCTGTGCTAGTGATAGAAGCATTCCCTAAATATGTATGCATATACACCATCCATCCATCCATCCATGTTCCTCCTGTATGTTCACTTGCTCAATTGCCTAATTTAGCCTTTTTCTGAATATACAGCTGGGAAAAGTACCTAGGGAAGATCCACACCTTCACTAATTCAAAATTAAACTAATGAGAAATCAGTACGGAACCAACTGAGATCAACCTAAGTCCCTTTCCAAAGAGTGTGTTAATGTACAAAACGTCCCCAGGGACAGACGTGTTCTGCAGCTACTGAAAAATTCCATTCTGCTACTCTCAAAGTAAGGAAACTAGGCCAGTCCATGCTGACACCGCCTCCTGAGCCTTATTTTGAAGTGTGCCTCTTGAAAAACCAGCGAAGAAAAAAAGAATCACTGGGTTCAAACGCACATTCCAAACAGTTCCAACATAATTCTCACTGATTTCCACACCAACTGCGCACACACAACGTTTTTGTGGCGCTGCTGGTGCTGCCTAATTGTGAGGGATGAGCAACAGAAACCACCCAGGTCGCCAGGGCTAAGATATGATGACAGGATGTTCTCATTAGGCTCTGGGATGTGCTGACCTCGTGTGCTTTGATTTATTAGGTCCTTAAAAAACAAAACCCTGGCACGTTACACATTCTCCCTTATCTTTTCTTGAAGAATTGCCTGAAATTGCCTTGCACTCCAGAAGCACCAAATGACTTTCTACCACTACACCACAACAGTTTTGTGGCATGAAAAGAATGTGTTCTGTCCTGAAGTCCCTGCCCCAAACCCCCTTCCCATGTGGAGCACTGACACTGGGACCTGCAGTCTTGAGTCCACGATTTGGATCCTTAATATTGTCACTGTCTCTGTAGGAGAGTTTGTTGTTTGCTTAACTGCTGCCAAAACTTCTGCTTGTTTGTTTTGGGGGCTGAGGGAAAAGTTTGTCTCTGCAGCAACCCCAACTGAGCCAGCTGGCCATAAAAACACAGAGTTTTACTTGATGTTTCACTGTATGCTCAAGGTTATAGCCATGAAGTGCTTCCAGAAGCCCCTGCAGAGTGTCTCTCTGGGATATTTCACAATAAATAAATATTATCTATGAACTTTTGATAACACAGAGCAAGCCAGCTCTGCTGCTGCAGAAACACAGCGCAGTTACACAAAAGAGAACATTGGGTCTAACATTTCCCTCAGGGCAGATGGAACAAATCACTCGAGCATTAACAAAAACCAAACCAGAAGAACTCAGAACAGCCCCCAAGACGGAGTCACAGGGTTAGAAAAGACTTTTCTGACCACTGAATCCAACTGCTCACCCATCACCTGAATGTCATCCACCACGTGAGGATGGAAGTGCTGCTGCACCTGTGAGTCTTGGGATATGGCAGATAACATCCCAAGTGGTGTCACCTCTTGTGAAGGTGTCAGAGGAGGTGTTAGCAGAGGACAAAGACACTAAAATATCTCCTCATGGAAACAGCAACCAGGTTCAGACACAGCTCCACTTTCTCAAGTTTCACCACACTAAGGAATGAAGAAAACAGAGAGAAAACTTCTTGTGACTTCACAGACCTCCTGAGATGATTAAGCTCAGAGAATTACCTCTGTTTATGTTCTCTTCTGAATCTGGAGGCTGCAGGATTAGTCACGAAATGCATGAACTCCCTGGGCCACAAACACAGACCCCATCTCACTTTGTTCTTACACTTAAAAGAGCAAAGGAAACATTCTGAAGTGCCGACTGCTTCCATGAAATATGTGCTTCTCTGGTACCTGAGCAGTTCCAGCTGCAGAGTGCTTCTGGGAAGGATGGAAGATTTCCTGCACTGTATTCCTTGTGCTGACATCACGGGAAGGCTCTTCCCTTCCATGCACCATCAGTGAGAACAGCTCTCAGCCCTCACTTACACCAGGGCTCCATGCCAGCAGCACGCTCAGGGAGCCACGTAGAAATGCATAACCCTCTATGTATTTGAATTATGTTCAGAGCCAACCTAGGATAAACTTTTCCAACAGAAAAGGCTGGAATTTTACCCTGTAATTTTCTTGTCATCACTTCCCTCCCTGGCATGAGGCTTTCTAGGAGTGCAGGTTATCCTTACCTGGCAGCAAACACACACAGAACAAAGCCAGAACTCAAGGAAACTATAATTAAATGGGCCTGAATTTAGGTCAACTATTAACTGTTCTTTTTCCATCCCATGACCAGAAACAAACAGCAAAGAGGAATGCCAGCCTGTTCCAGAGTTCTCAGTGCTGGAGAGCACGGCTGACACACTCCCTGGACAGTCTGCAACAGCTCTGCACTCACCTGATTCATGGTGAAAGTGCTTTTAGGTCTGCAGATCAAAGATATTGCCCTCTAACAAGGAAAAGCTGAGGGAGGGAGGGCACTGGACAAGCAGAGGAGAAGCCACAGAGGCTGCTCTCTGCACAGCCCACGGAGGTGCCAGCTCCTTGCCTGGCCACCACTAATACCAGATCACAGCTCTGCGCTGGCTTAGCACGGCCTCAGGACTCACCCGGCCTTGCCCTGGCTCATCTGCTCTGCACCTTATTTTTAGCTGGAGTTCAGCCCTAACAGCCAACTTAGCCAACAGGTAGTGATCCTACAACTGCAAACCATGTCTCCTGGAATTCCTGCTTTCCTAGTAGCAAGAAATCCTCTCATACCCCATTTCTTTAATTATTTGGTTCTCTCTCTCTATATATATATAGCAAGAATTCCATCATAATTTTTCTTTGGAGGTACAGGTGATTTGGTGGTTAGTTTTGTTTGTGGAAATTTTTTTTAGAACAGGTTAAAAATATATATTTACTACATGTCATTAAAAAACTTATTTATGGGTAGGGTTGGAGTCTGGTTTTGACCCTGAATTTTGAAGTATGAAAATGTATTAAAAATAGTCTCTTGACAATTCCAGGTCTTTTACCAAGACTTTCTTACAAGCTGTCATTCTTCCTTCAGTTTAGCAACTCACACATGTAGCTCAGACTTTAATAGTAATAAACTGAATTTTTCTACTTCCATCCCAGGAGAACATTCTGTTGGATAAAGGCCAGATTTTTTTTAGACATGTGAGGAAGACTCGAGCATTTGGGTCTGGCATTTTAGGGAGACCTGAGAAACTCCTTCTGCAGGTGCTCACATACAAACAGAGGATATGTAGAAGCCTGTGGGTCACATATTGGACACAGTAAACCAAGCAAAGCCATCCCTTTGCCACTTTAGACCACACCAAGTTCTTCAATTCAATATCAATGATGCCCTTTAAACATAAAAGGTGTTAAATATAAAAAAAAAGATGATAAATAAAAGGAAAAAAGTCCTGTTTTGCAAAATCATAATCTGTATCAATGTCCAGAAGGATGGAAAAAGCATCTATAGAGACTCTGAGATTTGGTTTGCAGATGAGAAAAAGTAACTCAGTGACAAAGTGCAGCCTGGCCCACTGCTGAGGTGCACACCTGGTACCTGGGATGCTGGAACCAAACCCACCTTGGGCATGGGAGGGCTTGGTTTTACAGCTCAGAGTGGCCAGGCTTGGCTCCCAAAGTTTCCAGCTCTTAACAGCACCGAATCCATGGCTTTCCAAGTCAGACACTCACCCAGGAACACGAGAGAGCTCTGCATTAACATCCTTAAAAGCACTCATGCCTTCATGGATCATTGCATAAACCCAAAAATAATTTTTACCTCTCAAAGGAGTACTCTTAAAGCATCTCTGGATTCCTAACTGGAATAATGCACTGTAAAAACACAGAGCAATCAGGAAAGGGGGGCACCCACTACATACTGAAAGCATAGGTTGCATTCATAATTTATTTGCTAATTCAGAACTTACTGGAAGAAGAAATGCTGGTTGGCCTGAGCAGTCTGCCTTTTTGGGCAGCTTCCCCGAGATCCCAACAGGCTTCACAGGAATTCCAGGCTCTAAACTCTTTAAGCAGGTACTTTCAGCAGCAGAACACTACTGTGAGCTTCCAGCGCTCGAGGAAGTTGCTTTGGCAGAGATGCAGTCCCCCCAGTGCTCATTAACTAAGTCATTATTGCAAGGCCTTAAAATTCTCTCACTCCTTGCTCCTTGGCATCTGACCCAGCTTCTGCCAGCTGGTTGAAAGCACAGCAAGAGCCAAGCTTCCTATTTCATGGAATGGTTTGGGTGGGAAGGGAGCTTGAAGCCCATCTCCTTCTGCCTCCCCATGGGCAGGAACATCTACCAACCTGGCCTTGGACACTCCCAGGGGTGGGGCAGCCAGAGCTTCCAGGGAAATGACAGCAAATGAATTTTCAGGGGGAAAAAATGGGGCAAATGGGAGCAGTTTCCACAGCGAGGGCACTAACTACTCCTTGGGTTGCTCATTTCTTTGGGATAAAGGGGGAGGCTGTGTTTACACACAGCTGCTTATTTTTAAAAGCCCTGTAAGGAATGTGCTCCCAAACATGCAGGACCTTTCACTGCCACAGGAACCGTGCAAGGGGACACAGCCTGGCTGGTGATCCTCTGCAGGCCCAGCCACAGCCCTTCTCATCAGCAAGCAGCCCACTGCCCACTGTCAACAGCAATTACCCTCTGATCACTCCTTTATCTGCCCTAAGCCTCTGGAAGTCAGCAAAGCCTCCTACACTGTCCAGACACAACAGCAGGACTTGGGGACAGAGCCTGGCTCCCTTAGAAGGGGATTATTCCCAGCAGGGAGCTGTGCCTTGCTCACACAGCACACAGACACCCCATCCTCCCCAGCCCTTGGGAGCTTGACAGCTGCTGAGGAAGGACTTGTACAAGCCCCCAGAGCACAATTTAACACTTCACCTAAACATCCTCTATGTGTGCTCTGGACCAGCCCCACAAAGGATGTAAAATCCTCACATCACAGGCCTGCCACTCTGATCCATGTGCAGGGGAAAGCTCTCCCACCATCTGTGGTGATCCATGCAAGGGGAAACCTCAGGAAAGAATCTTTGCCCTTTTCCAGGACAGATTTGCTTCCTCCTGCCTGTGGAGAAGCCAAAGAGCTTGTCTGAAGGGCTCTTCTGGACAGCCAGAACTGCTGTCCAGCTGGAGAGCAGAGCCACGAGCAGCTGAGGCAGCTAAGCTTTTCCATCAGAGCGAGGACCAGCAGTGAAAACACACTGTGAAAATCCAAGGGAAGAATGCCAGTGGTGACAAGGTGGGGCACAGCAACCTGCTACTACAAAAATGCTGAAGGACACTGTGGTGGCAACAGTGGAAAAAGCAACAAGGCACTTATGTTTTTTCTTGTAAATGAGAGAGACACAAACACGCTTCTCACTGACTTGCTCCAAGTTCTCCTGAAGCTCTGAGAGACAGTGCAGACCACTAGCACAACAAATTAAGGACCTGTTAACACTGGGATCTGGGTCCTGCCTGCTGCCTTGGCAGCCCTCCCCTGGCCTGTCTGTGAGATGGAGCTCTGGAATCTGGATAATCCATCTAGAGGTCACCGGCTGGAGCGAACATGTGACCTGTTACAACGAGACACAGAATCACAGAATTGTTAGGGCTGGGAAGGACCTTAAAGAGTCTCAAGTCCAACCATCTGACACCTGAAGTCTAAAAGGCCAAATGAGAAATGGAGGAGGGAAGAGATGAAGCCCTGTCCAGGTGCCAAAGCCAGAAGTTTTGCACATAAAGAAATCAAAGGAGAGTTCTGAATTTACTGATCCTAAAGCCACTTCTTTCCACCTCTCACAGAAGGCACAGAACAGGAAGAATAGCTGGGTCTGGTTCCATTCTAAACTGAACGAACCTCTTTACAGGTATAGAAGGCAAAATTATTCTTCAACACCCTCAGTGTGATTCCCTTGCACAGGTGGAAAGCAAGGATGTGAACACCACGGGCAGACTCAGCTATCCCATGGCTCCTGCTGGGACCAGTGCTCAAAGGAGACAGGAGAATGGCATCCACTGTCATCACTCACATAAAAGGAATAACTGGGAAAAAATGTGGGAAAGTATGCAGCCCATATTAGCGAGACAAAGAGACTTCAAACGCCCTGCCAGTGACAGTGAGTCACAAAACGTGTGACAAAGGGTCACTTCCTCCCAGTGTCTTCCTCCCCCTTGCCCGTAATGTAGCTGAAAGCAGAATTGTCCTTAATTGCTCAGTTGGCACTAAGTGGATTCCAGCCCTCTGAGAGGAAAAGTCCAACAGCTGGGTTGTGGAGCCCAGCCCTCTGCTGAGCCTTGCACCTGCAGTGACACTGGCCAGGCCCCAGGCAGGGCTCCCCCACTGCCTCAGCCCAGTGCCAGGCAGCAGCAGAGCCATGTCTGCACACAGGAGGGGCTCCTTCCCACCCAGGACTGCTCAGTCCTGTCACACACATACCCTACACCTGGACACAGAGACTGGAAGACAATATGTAGATATTAAGGTATGTAAACCTAAAGTTTCACTGAGTTTTGTTTGCCCATCAACCCTATCTCAAGCTGAAACCCTTAATTTTTTAATTAACTTGTACACAAGAACAGGCTGAATTAATGATTGTGGAGTAATTTTTTGGAGGAATAAAAAAACACACAAAGTGAGAGATTATATATTAATAAATATATTCCAGCTAGCTGTGCTGGGCCGACAAATTCTGATTCTTTGTGTAAAAATAATATTCAGTGTCACACAGGCAGATTTTGTGAAATTACAGGATTTCAGTCAGTCAGTCTAAGCCTCTGCTGTCTCCCAGTCAAGCATTGTCTGGAAGGGAGGGTTTTAGCACTGGAAGGGCTGACAGGGAGAGAACAGTCCTGAAGCAAAAGCCAGCTCTCAATTCTCACAACTCCTTACGGAGCAGAACCTCATCTACCCACAGCTCTGTCCATAATTACAAGGACTGTGATGCACTTACAAAAACCACACAGCCTGACATTAGACACACTGACATCACACTATTTTTAGTGAAAAAACCCATCAAACAGGCAGCCTAGGAGGGTTGATTTTCACTGTCACACCACAGAACTGGTGTGCAAACATGAGAGTCCCATCTACACTCTGTGGTGGCAATTTGGAGGAGGAAGAGTTTTCTGCAAGGCCCAAACACCAGTCCTCAGAAACAGACACAGAATTTTTTCATTATGGATCCACCCCACTTCATATAGACTCTTCCACAACGAGGCACTTTTCATTCCTTTCCAGCTCACCAAATTCCTACGAGCGCGCCAGGCTCGCCTGCACCTCGCACAGATGTGTTATGAATCTAACTCGCGCTGTTTCCACACAGGATATTTTGATCATTCCCCTCTCCTTTTCCCCATCCCAATCCCATCCAAAACAGCACAGAGTCATACCCATAAATTCTCCTGCTCTGACCTGAAAGACCATTCTTTCAAGGACTGTTTCTCTCGAAAAAGCTGTGACTAAGGAGAAGTTTTTGGGCAAGGTTCATCCCTGCAGTCTGCCCTGGGAGGTGAGGTCTGCTGGAAGCACCTTCCATGGGGAGTCAGTATTTCTATCCAGAACCCACCTTCTCCCTCCTGACACTCAAGAGGGCTCAGATAAAACATCTATTTCCAACTCCTGCACACAAATGATTTCAAACAGATTGGAGCATTATTGCTAAGACCTCATGACAATGTGTGAGTATCCAAAATGCCATTTATTTGTGGAATGACACTTCACCAGGCATTTCATGCCCCTTCAGTAGCACTCTCTCAATGAAACTGCTCCTCAAATCCAAGGAATTTTCCTGTGAGAGGAGAGCTGCCAACTTTCCCTCTTTGGCCAGCAGGGTCCCATTCTTGCACCTCTCTCCATTTCCTGCACAGTGTTGCTTTAATGAGCCCTCCAGTCTGGTGGAAAGCTAACAGAGACAGTGAGGAAAAGCGTAATAATAAAAAGGAGAAGAACCTGAGAGGGGAGAAGATTTAGGAAGAATTTTCCATTGAATATACAATGGGTCTGACTAGAAATATGACAAAAAGGAGACAGTTCTCCTCTGAAGAAGGAGGGAAAACAGCCCAAGTGCTCAGTTTAGACACAGAAGAGGACCTCTTAAGCTAAGCAGTAAATTTAATGCCTTAGAATTACAAAGAAGAAATGCTTAGTCAAATATTGTGATGCAGAAAACGCAGCAAGAGAGACAGTCCTATGCACCAAAAGCAATCAGGAGTATGAGTTTTGATCCTGTCATCCAAAAATGTAAAAATCTCGGATTCAGCCTCTAACACAAAGGGAGATTATCCCAGCTCTGGATCCCAATTTGACAGTGTGCTGGCCATGGCTGAACTCCCAAAGGAGGATGGCAGTGGGAATGATGGGAGAGTGGCAGTCCAAGGTGAGGGAAAGGTTGTTCAGAATTGGGAGACAACAGAACCAACCAATGTAGCAGAAGAGCAGAAGTGGCACAGCAGCAAATAATATCAACTTTAAAAAGTGTATCCAAGCATTAGTCACGGATAATAAGGCTCTCTTTCTCGCCACATGGAATTTCAGCCATTTCTCAAAATTCCACTGGCATAAATATAAAGGAAAAGCTCCAACTATAAACTGTCACTGAATGCTGTTGAACTCGGGCTCCTGCTTTTTTTTTCCATGAATGCACTGTAAGTCAGCATTCCAAGAGCAACAAATGTGTCGAAGCCCAAGCTATTTCCCAACAGTCCATGGACCACGAGAGTGTCCAAGATACCAGCAAAAATATGCACAAGGCCATTCTACCCAGATACCACATCCACAGAGGAAGGGGGTGTCCCACAACAGCCTCAAAAACCCAGCTGAGCACAAAGATCACTACACTGCTGACCTGAAAATCCTGAAAAACAAATAACATCCAAGTCACTAGCAAGAGAGAGTATCTGCTTGGGATTTGGGAAGTGTGACTTGGATAGAAGCTCTGCCTCTGTGGAACAGCCACTTCCCAACTGTGGGCATCAACTCATCCACTTCTAGCTGGGGCAATAACCTGCAGTGCCTTTGAATACCCCACTCAAGCTGTAAACGTTATCACCATCCCAAACAAACCTTCACAGAAGATGCTGAAAGCAGCTGAATGTGTCCCAAGTACCTAAAAGGTTTCACAGATGCTCTTGGTTGTCCAGTTCTGCTCTTCCACAGAAAAGCAGCTGAAGGAACTCACTGTCCAGCAGCACAGCTTTCCAGTTTCTCCCTGGCTTTCCAGCTTCTGCCTCAGTTTCCCTGGCATTGCAGACACAATATTTTACCTGTGTCTCACCACTCTCATTGGAAACTTGTACAGGGACTGCAAAACAGAGTTTTGTGGAGTTACTGGCAGCTGGAACACCTGTACACTGTGCCATCACCTGTGAGGTTCAGAAAAGGGATGTCAAATTCCACGCAGGGAGTTCTCTCTCTTTAATGAAATTTAAAGTCTAATTCCTTAAGGCTTTAAGAAGGGAGACAGGGCAGCTGGAGGCAGAGGAGTCTGGATTTCCATGGAGCCTCACATCTGATGAACAGCTGTGATTCAACCTGCGTGGCAAGGGCTCAGGAATACAAGTGCTCAGCTGTAAATCCTACAGATACAGACATGGAATGACCTGCAGGAGACATTGCTGGCTGTTCTCCATCGCTTCCTCCCTCAAACGCCACAGGTTTCTTCTTACATGGGAACAAACTTCCCCAATAAGTGCTATGAGAGGGCCAGATCAAGCAGCAGGCATTTGGGGATAAGTGCCTATCGAATTTCTCTCACTATCAGAAATTCTAAGTGAGCTGGAGATGCAAAGAGAACACATCTGCTCAGCGCAGGGCTGGTGAGCTGTTCCCAATAACGATGCAGATGTTTCCAAATGGAAGTGGATGGGATGCCCAGATGGCTTTCATTGTCCCGTTTTTCCAAGCAGCCTGACAAACCTCAGATGTAAAAAAATAAATATGAATGATGATCCTGTCTCGCCAGCAAAAGGGAAAAAAAAGAGCATGTTTGACAAAGAGCAAATGGAGCACATCTGAGCAGGTCAGAACTCCATCAGCCTTCCTCCAATTAAACCAAGTGTCTGATCAACCCCACAACACGGCACAGTGAGCCCTCAAAGAGCAGATACTTTTAATTGATTTATCTCCCCTTGTGTTCTCTACTAAAGAGCACTGTTAACTAAAGGAGGACTGATTTTTACTTCTAGTAGTAAATGTTCTCAGCACCAGAAACTTGGAAGCTTTGAAGTGCTGGAAGTAATGCAACTATATTGTTTCTTATTCTTGGCAGAGAAAACTCTGATTAAGAAAAGGGGCTTGAAATAAATCAAGAGTCAACCCCGTAAAAGCAAATTGAAAAATACCATTAAAATACCAAAGAGAAGGCTCAAATGCATCTGTTTGCAAATTCACTTGTGATCAGGAATAAAAAAACCATGGAGTTGGCTAGGGAAGAACCTGAACAGAACCCAGGGATATGCATTTTCAAGGACTGTTCAGGACAAACTATTTAAAACAGTTCCCAAAATTAATTACATGGTTGTTGGATGCTCACTGCCAGTTGATCAGAACTGAGCATCCAAAAAGAAAATAAACCAGGTAATAAATTATTTTCTGGCCCACAGGGAAGAATTTCCTCCCAGTGTCCCATCTAACCCTGCCCTCTGGCAGTGGTGCAGACTGCAGAAATCCCCAGACCCACAAAGGTTCCCTCTGCTTGCAGGGACCTCCCCAAATCTCACAGTACCACTCCAAAGCTCTTGGAAGCACAGTGCAGAGAGCCTGGGCAGGAGGGAACAGGGGACATACTAAACTGGTAAACCATCACAGCATAAACTTTGACATGAAATGGAGGAAACACATCCAAACCCTTCAGCCCCAGAGGTTTACTTGGATCCTCAAGGGCAAACACAGACCCATCACTGACTGTCCCACCATGTGACTTAGGTAAATACTTAACAGAGTTACTACTACTTCTTTAATACCTCTAAGAAATTTATTGTCAAGGAGAGAGAAGCACAACTACTACTCCTCCTGGAAATTGTAACTTTGTGTTCTGAGGAGAACTGGAAAGGCAGAGCAGAGCTCTCCATTAAGAAAGCACAGAGCTCCTTGGATGGCCTTGCATCACCTGTTACTGTTCCCAGAAGAGACTAAAAAAGCTCAGTTTACGCTCTGTTTAACCCTGCAGCAGTTGAAAATTCATTACCTGAAAGATTTTAGACATCACTAGGATTTTGCACAGGATGATCACTGTATTTGGAAGTTTTTATTCTAGTTTGCAATAATCAGTGATGTCTACAGGATTAATTGTGTAGAACACAAGCAAATTGTCACCCAAACTCTGTGATCCAGATTTTGCATTTATGGCTACAGGATTGTGATTTCATATAAAAAGACAGCACTAGCTAACCAAGTGTGTGTTTCCACACACACTCACAACCACCACTCCCTGTCCTCCATGGAGGATGCCAATGTCTAATCCAGTTTTCTCTGGATATCCAGGTCCCTATTAGGCATCCTATGCAGAAATACAGGAGAAGAAGGAAAATCTATCACTTCTGGCCACCTGATGGACAGAGCCTGTTGCCAGGAACAATGGGAAGGACAGACCTATTCCCTGCAGGCATGTCACTAACTGCTGGGAGGCAGCAGCCTGCTTGTTACCTGGGGGGAGAGGTAAAATGCCCAAGGAGACATAAGAGCAAGGTTCCTATGGATAGATCCTCAAACTTTTCCAGGGAATGTTCAGAAATAGGCCCTGCAAAGGAAGACACACCAACAAAACGCTTCCCTTGGCTACTCCTGAAGTACAAGCCAGCCAAGCTCTTCATCCCTCCCTGGGTTCTCTTCCCAAACCACGTGGGATGTGATGGGATCCAAACCAGGTTTCCCACAGGTCAGCCTCTCCCCATCCCCACACGTGAGAAGGCAGATTCACTGAGACAGCAATTCCCTCCTTTCCAACTCTAACTGCAGACTCAGACTTGTGCAACTTTTAATAACCTCCAGAGCCCTAATTATCTGGCTGGTCCTGTCCCATGTCATTGGAATACTCCAAAGAATGATTAGGCAAGGTATTCTGGAAAAAAAACAAACCTGTTTTCTTAGCAAACAACAGCTGGGTCATGCTGTTACTCTGCAGTGTTTTACTATTGCATTTTGGAAAGATTTATGCACTTGTGTAACCCAGCAATGGATCTGAAGAAACTCAGTCCCCTGGGAGTGTGAAGTACGAGGCCGATGTTCTCACATCAGGAATTTCCATCCGCGTTCCTGTCAGCTCCAGTTCTGTGTCATCCCACAAACCAGATAAGGGCACTCATCATCTGCACCATGTTTTGAAGGGATAAAGGGAAGGGTGTAGTGAGCTCTGGCACATCTTGGTGTAACACACGGGGAACAGCAAGAATTACCCCACATGGACCCCACCAAAAGCAGGAGCATGGCACCCAAAGTGCTCCTTCAAAACACACCAGATGCATTTTCTTTCTCTGTCATAAACCACAGATTATCAACATCTCATCCAGGTATTTTCAAAGACATAAATGAATTAAATTGCCCTCAGTTTGGATTCTTAAGCTGTTTCTAGAATCTTCCTATAAATTTATTGAGCATCAAACCCATTAAGAACCAGGAGTCTCACAGAGGGCAGAAACACTACAACTTGCAGAAAATTCAGGAAGAGAAAGTCCAGCAAGAGTCATGTGGTATAGAAATTACTCTTTTGTGTTATGACACAAACTGCTATGTTTTAGTTCACTTTCCCATCCCAAGCCTGCTGCAGAACACAGACTGATGAAACAAGGCTCTTTGCTCCCAGTGAAAGTCTCTCAGTGCTCTCATTTCAGTCCTAAATTTGTAGGATGTGAAACACATGAACAAGCCTCAGCCCCCGCAAGCTGTGGGAAGATTCATTTCCTCTGGTTCCTGACCTCTAATTCACAAACTCCCCCTGAAAAGGCAGCTCTTCTCATTCTCATTCCCATATTCTCAGAGTGCCATCCTGGTACATATGTCCTGGCCCATAAAAAGCACTTTTAACCATCTCATGCACACCTTTCTGATCGAACTCAGCAGCAGAAATCAGTCACTTCACATCCAGGCCAGGGACCTCAGTGTTACATGGATCACCCAAGGGTGATCCTCACCTTGGCATGTCTCTCCCAGATTACTTTGAGAGTGTCATCTCTAAACCAAACAGGCTCCCTCACACAGGACCAGCTGCTTACACAATATTTAAAAACCTCACCTGTCTGTTAGCACCACTGTTTATTGAAAGTTTTCTTCTTCCTATGCAATTTGGGGGCACAGGGAGTTTTTATTGGAAAACAGTATGAGCCTTGGAATGGCCACAAGCTGAATGTACTGACCTGTCTCCATTTTTTCAATTTTCCCTTCATACAGATTTTTCTGTGTGTTTTACTACTCTGGCGCTGGGTGCCTGCAGTTGGAATGAAGCCTTTATTCTTGCTTTTATTTAAAAATAATTTTCCTTTGTTATTGCCAAGAATAGAAGATGACTTAAGCAGATGGATGTTCCTGCTCCCATCACCAGGCACAACCTCCCCGACACAGACAGAGCACATCAGTCACTTCACAGCACCTTCTGACCCACTCCTGCTCAAGTTTTTGTCTTGAAAAAAGAATTGTAAGCTTTTCCTCACTATAAAGTCTGTGTTTCCCTTTGCTTCCTATGCACCCATCACCAACACTCCTTTTCTTTTATACCATACTGCGCTCTTCCTTTTCCTTAAGCAAAAACTGTTACCTGAAAAAAAATAAAAAAGCTCAATCCCACAAACTGTATTCAGTGAAGAACTTCAGAGAATCCACTTAAGTTTCAGTTTAAGAGAAGAAGGTTAAATTAAAAGCAAAAGCTCCAGAAGCACTGGCCAAAGAACAGGCTGTCCTCAGACAATGCAGGTTATTGCCATCAGTACAGGTTTTTGGTGGCCCTTTCTCCACAAGAGAGCTGGAGGGAGACTTTTGACCGGCTATCAGGAAGAAATTCTTCTCTGTGAGGGTTGTGAGGCCCTGGCAGAGGCTGCCCAAAGAAGCTGCCCCATCTCTGGAAGTGTCCAAGGCAGGTTGGATGGGCCTTGAAGCAATCTGGGGTAGTGGAAGGTGTCCCTGCCCATAGCAGGGGGTGGAGCAAGAGGATCCTTAAGGTCCTTTCCAACCCAGACCACGCTGGGATTATATAACAATGTCCATACTGAACAGAGATGCTGTAATGAGTCTACACAGAAATAATTTCCATCCTCCCCATTGTTCTGAAGCACCAACTTGTGTGGTGGGCTGTGCAGCATCAAAAACATCCTCCACCAGAACACAGGTCATGAGAAATTCTGCTGAGAAAGGGTTCAGACACCCTCCGGCACGACCAGGTCCCTGAGAACCACTGATGTGCCTGGGGAAGTGCACAGGGAGGTCTCCCAAGCAGGCAATAGTCTTCCCATTCTTCTACCTTCTACTCCAGGGTTTCATTCCCAGGCAACCAGGAGCAATTCCCAAATCATTTCTTCCTCCTACATGTTTCCCACCTGGGACAAAGACACTCGACGCCAGCGCCATGGCAACCCCATCAGACACACAAGCACTTGGGTTCTTTGGGGAAAATGAAAATCCTGAAAGGAAGCTGGGAGATAAAGGCTCCTACTCCTTGTTTCCCACTGTTAGGAAGTAATTACAAAAATACTTTCATCTCAAGTGCTTGCTGGGTGAATAGGTTGTCATTTAAGAAATACTGTGGTGTGAAGAGGAGGATGGAATAGCGAAGCTCTGAGTACATTACCACGCTGTGTAACTGCTCAGCTCAGGGCTGGGTGTCATCCTTCTACCACACAAAAATGCACAGAAAAAATGATAAAGGAACAAAAAAGGAGGAGAGGTAAATCGAATACTCAGTTATCAGCTCAAACAGCATATGATCCAAACCCTGCCTCATCACCCCACCAATGTCAGTTTGAGTGATCCCACTGACCCCATCGGACTTGGATCAGGCTTTTATGTTTCTGAAATGTAGCTTGGGTTTTATTTTACCACACTCCTGAGCAGAACTTGCACAGAAGGCCTCCTAGGTGCAAATTTGATTGTACATCCTACAGGTTCTTTGCCTGTTTCTGTAGCTCTTGAGCGCTTTCAAGGAGTAAGGTAATGATCACACATTTCAGTGATGTTTCTCAGCTTACTAACAAGGAGCAGCTCCTTTTCATCCCACCCAGAAAGAATAATAACATTTTTATACTTCCAAAACCTCCCAAACTCAGGTTTGTCCTGACAGCATTTCCTTCCATTCCTGAGTAAAAAGTTATTTTGGTGGGAAAATCATAAGGATTTATTTAAATCATGTTTTAACATGACAGCCTCTTAACTGTTCTATTTTATTCAGTTCTGTCTGCACAGCTCATTTGCTCTCTGTCCCTCAGACCCTTCAGCCCCAACATGGGGACTTTGCCTTTGTTTCCTTCTGCCCTTGAGTATTTTTTGATTTAAGAGCCATTACTTGGGAGTAACACAACATGAACGCTACCTGCAGTACCCAACTCAAATGAGAAGCGCAGATGTTCAGTCTTTAGGATCAAGACTTAAATGACTGGGGAAGTCGAGCTTACAAATGTCATCCCAGGGCAATCTGACATGGAAAAGCTGTCAGGAGACTGTCATGTGTATTTACACCCATGGAGACCTCTAGACACTGTCCTGCCCTGTGATATGATTCCCAGACCAGACCTAACCAGATGCTCATCCCAGATGTTTAAAAGCAAATGTCCAGTGTCACATCCCACTGCATTTAAGTGGTTTTTCAATAGCTGGGAATTCCCACAGGAGGCCTTGCCTTCCACCCCACAGAAGAGTTTCCTTTGTCCAGGGGAACTGCCCTGAGCTCAGCTCTTCAAACCAGCAAACACCCTGTCAATGCACATCACAAGCACCAAGTAGGATTTTTGGTTAATTACATGATTTTAAGGTTTGGTGGTCAAGACCTACTGCTTCCCTGCAGGGCCTCACCTAGCAGAAGAAAGAGAGCTTCCAAGGAATACAGTCAAACAAGATCCTTTGAATCAGCAGACAGTTTATCCATGACATACAAATTGTCAATTCTGTCAACAGCCTGTCAAAATACGGAAAATCATCCACATTTCCCTGATATCACTGAGAGCAGAGGCACTTTCTGAGCATAAAAGATACAAAAGTATCTACAACTCCCTGGTATCAAAACAAACCCCAAATATTCAGGTCCATTTATATGCAAGACATTCTACTCACACCAAAATGACTGAAAAGACAAAGGTATAAAAAGGCAGTAATTAATGAAGGAATCCTTCAAGAGGCCTACACTAGGTATGCACAGACACAGAGAAAAATTCCCCACAGGAATAGGGCAGGGTTTCCAATCCGATTTCTTGAGTGTCTCAGGTAAGGTTTCTAAAGAAACCAGTCTCTAGACAAAGGAAATCACGAAAACAAGAGATGCAAATTGCCACTGTCACTCCCTAGTGAGGCTGTCCAGAGCCATGGATACCACAGACAGAAATCAGCACAGGGTGCTCTTTCAGGGTGGGAAGGGTGAACCCACCCTATCCAGCAGCTTGGGGCATCCCAGTATGTTCCCCAGAACTCCAGGTTTCTGGTTTCCACTTAGGACAGCTCAGTGAAGCTGCATCAGAGACAGTCATAAAGGAAACAGGGTGAACCACATGCCTGTGAATCCTCAGCTCTGTGATCATTGCTAAATCCCTGCTCTCAGGATGGCAGCTTTTCCACTTACAACAACTCCTACGCTCATTCTGCCCGATTGTTTGAGCAATGTCCGACCAATCCCCAAACGCTGTCACATCCTGCAGGAATACCACATGTCCTGTCAGACTGCAGGCTCCTTCCATACAGCCAGAGCTGGAAGCCCTCCTCTCAGGAAAACTGCCTTTTTGTAAGGAAAACATGACACAGAGTGTCCTGTGTCACTGCCTGAGTCACAGAAAGGCTGTCACTCTGTTTTGTTACAGTTTCATGGACAACAACAATTTTAAATCCTTTTTTATCTTAAGGGCTGTTTTGTTGAGTCATTTGTCATCTGTTACTGAAAATTTGGATTCCTGTGTGTGCTGGCTGGACTCCCAAAGCATGAGCAGACCATACTCTGCATCTCTGCCTCGAGCCCAAGCACAGTGGTGGGGGAGCAAGGACAGAGAAGAAAGAGGAACATTTCCATGGCATCGATGTGCAGCACATACAGAGACAACTCAACCACTGCAAACATTTCCTCAGGCTCCACAAGCCTGGCCACCTTGGTTTAACCTTGGTCATGGAATCTTCAGGTTGGAAAAGCCCTCCAGGATCGAGTTCAGCTATTCCCCAAGCACTGCCAAGGCCACCACTACCCCGTGTCCCCAAGTGCCACATCTACGTGCCTTTTAAATCCCTCCAGGGACGGTGACTCCTCCACAGCCCTGAGAAGCCTGTGCTAGCATAATACTCAAAAGTCACAAGCAAACAGATTAAACTACATGATTATAATTATTTTCAGACATAATTATTCTCAGATGGACCAACCACACTGTCTTCAAGGCAGAGGGGAATTCTTGGATGTGACCAACACAACTGCCTTCAGACTGCTTTCACTGCAACCCGTAGAAGGACAACAAAAAAAGGCACAATTTCACTGCTACTCAGAAAGAAACAGGACCCAGACTTTAAACAGGAGTTGTACTGCCTCCTCCAAAAGCTTCTGTGGGCAGGAGTCCCTGGAATAGTCGTGCAAGCAGCAAGGGCACTGTACCTTCAGTGTGGACATCGGGGAGCTCGGCGGGGGGACGCTGCGCCACCGCCGACCGCCTGTACACCATGTGGATCCTTCCCTTCTCCTCTTCCATCTGCTTCCCTCTCTCCAAAGGCTCAATGAAGTATTCATCCTCATCAGTTCTTATCATTCCAGCCTGGAAGGAAGAGAGAAAACACGTCCATTATGTCGTTTTAGAGCCTAAAGACCCAGCCTGAGGCTCTGAAAATAAATACCAAGAGGGATGAAACAAAGTGCTTGGAATACTACTGTGACCCATATATTTATTTCCCCTCTGAAATTTCACCAATAAAAAGAACTTGAAGCTTTCCAAATGAATGGCAGAAGCAGGTTATGCATTTTCAAGTGAATCCTCCCTGTAAACTGCAGTGCCAACCCAGTGCTTCCTTCCCCCCCGCCACAGAGATGTCCAGGGAGGTGCTCGGAGCACGTATTTTTCAAGGCTCCCTGGAGAAAAGGCTGTGGTGGATTTTCAAGAAAAAAGTATGCAGTGGAAATTTTTTTTTTTCCACAAAAGCATATTGATGGAGCAATCCAGGAAAGCAGCCTCCAATCTTGGAATGCTATTAATTTTACTACTTTTTTTCTTCTAAATTAATGACATTCAAAATTTCCATCCACTGGAGGAGGCAGGTTGGAATCTGTGCTACTGTGGAGTTCTCCAGAGCTGTCCTCAGGATTCTGTGAAAAAGAGAAGACAAGGGGACCACCAAAATCCAAAAGCAGCCTTTGGGGCACCGTGGCTGGAACAAACCTGCCTGTTCCCAGCACCATCTCAGCCCTGAGGCTCTGGGAATTTGATCAACTCCTTTTTTACAGACTCACTTCTCCCAGAGGAGAACACAGGAGGAACCTGCCCAAGGTCCAATCAGCACCCCATCTGCACCTACCTTGCTCCCCAGTATCTGTATCTAACATTAATTCCTTTCACCCCTGCAGCTCTTCCCATCCCCCTGGATCCAGAAGAGATGGTGCAGAGTGAGCAGAGGGAGGTGGAGAGATGCAAGAGCAAGTGCTGCTGGAGCTCACAACAAAAGGTAAGTGGGAGCAAGGCCAAACCCAGTCTGACCCAGGCAGCCCAGCTAGGAGGGCTTCCCAGAGAACACCAAACCTTATATCCTTTATTGGACAACCCATGGATAAAACAAAATCTGGAAAATACCCTTTTTTCTTTTTTTTTCCCCCAAAATGTAAAAGATGCAGACAAGCATAAGGGAATAAGAAACAATATAAAGCCTTGAGAAAATAACCTAAAAGGGCAGGTTAAACTAAGGAATCACTTCCTGAGCCAAAATCAACAGCATTTAAGGGGGAACATGATTCCCTATAAATATGCATGGAGTGTTTGTAGAGAAAGAGGAAAGAGCCCTTCATTCAGGGAGCACAATGGAGAGCTGTGAAGTGTCCATTAATGGCCACATTTACCTTCAGTATTAAACATTACGGGTGGGATTTCCAAAAGTATTTTAGGAAGTCAAATGCCCCATTTTCTAGCGGTTTGCAGTATGGGTGAGGCAGTTAATTCCCAGGTGAGCTTTGGAAAGGCCACCCTCAAAACGTCAGGAAGTTTGTTCAGCAGTCACACTGATGGCCATTATCAAGTGCTTCTAAAACTGATCACCAGAGAGCAGGAAAGGCTGGGGCTGTCAAACCCATCCTTCCATCCCATGTCAACACCCCGAGGTCAGAGGATGCTCCCACCTTCTGCTCCCAGTCTCCATCCCAAACTCTGCTGCTATCTGTATTGTGAACACCCTGTGTTTTTGTAAGGCACAGAATCTCTCAGAAATGAGATAATGCTCTAAGTTATGTTTTTAAACTGTCCTTAGTGCCCTTGTACTATAAAGAAATAGTTTTTCAAACACTGATGTGACACCCTAGGGAACCGAGGCGTTAATTAGCAGCTATTTCTCCTAAACCAGCTCTGAACAGGGAGAGAACAGAGCTGTAAAGCTGCTTTAAGCAAATCAGCAACACAATATGGGAATTCAAGATGCACAGAGCTTCCCTGCACCTCTCTACACGAGATTGTTCATTTGTATTACAGACATCCTTCATCTGTCTCAGGATCTGCACATCCCTCTGTCACACACAGCAATTTGGAAACACCACGTGCTGGGTCTTCACTGGGAAGAATTGAGATATAAGCCTTAAAAATTGAAACTTAACATCACATTCAAGGCTCTACATTCATCTCCAAGCAGAGCAGACTGCCAATAAGTGGAAGCAGATTAATAAGCAGGTTGGAGCTTGCTCAGCAGCAGGAGGCTACAGGTCATCCTTAGTAAGAAAAAAGCAAGAAAAATATCAGGAATGAACATAGGGATGTGAGAACACCATCTGTACAACAACAATTTCAAAGCCTGGAGATTTCTCCAAGTGTTGCCTCTTCCCCCTTCCACCCTTCAAAACATGTGGTGGGGCAGAAGAAGCCTTTATTTGACCAAGAGAAGCTGAGTATCCTTCACTCTCATGAAGACCAACAGAGGTTTGGTCCAATAAAGAGGGACTCTGCCATGGTCTGGTTTTCCTACAAGTATCCAAAATGGATTCTTGTTTCCCACAAAGAATCATGGATTCATGGACTGGTTGGGTTAGCAGGGACTTTGAAAAACAACTTGTTCTGTCTCCTGCCACGGGCAGGGACACCTTCCACTATCCCAGGTCGCTCCAAGGCCTGTCCAACCTGACCTCAAACACTTTCAGGCATGAGGCAGCCACAGCTTCTCTGGGCAGCTTATGCCAGGGCCTCAGCATCCTCACTGGGAAAAATTTCTCCCCAATACCTAATCCCAAACTTTCATCCTTCAGCTTAAGGCCATTGAAACTAAATTTCCATTCTGTGGAAATCAAATTAACCAACCACTCCTTACACCTTAAAAATTACTGCAGAAATACATATCTGGAATATATCTGGAAAATGAGAACTACCCCAAATGTCAGAATCTGGATCCCCAGATTAATTCTCACTTTGGGCCACACACTGATCATTCAGCTTGTAGCAAAATCTCTTCCCAAGGCTCTCCACATGTGGGAAGTTCAGTTCAGGAGGTTCCTTGTGCCATCCCACAGCCAATATCATCCTTGATTTCTCCATCCACCAATGCCTGGACTGCAGCAAAGGACTCAGCAGTCAAACCTACACAAGGCTTTGCCTGCCAGCAAACGCTTCCTTCTCACCTTTCTATCGATGGAATTGGAAAACGTGGCCAGGGCTCTCCCCCACTTATCCCTCCTTTTTTCCCTGTTGGACAATCACAGGTGGCTGACAGCTCTATCCTGCCCTACCTAAATAGAAGCCCTATTGAAAAGCATCAAGAGCTCTGTGTTCCCTCAATTTAATATCCCAGCCCCGGCCGAGCAGACACTGCCTCCTGCCAAGACAAACACCTGGGACCTGGAGCGGGGAGGGGGCAGCTCCTGGAGACAGCCCTCCAGTCTGAACTTCTTAAGGAGTGGATAGAAACATGCTTTCATGAAGGAGGTGCTGCCTGCTCTGAAAACCCCGATTCAGCCCCAAACACTGCCACCTTTCACCCTCTCTGTTGGCTTAAGGTGGGTTCAGTTCGGTGACTGTGCAAAACCTGCGTCACACCTACCTGCTGCTCCACTTCCCAGTCCAAAGGCAAAAAGTTCTTGGAGCTGCACCGAACACTGCTTGATTTATTGGAAGGAAAATAAAAGCAAAGAAGCAACCTTTGCCTGCAGCACATTTCCCTTTGCCGGCCTCCCCAAAACTGAGCCACAGTGGGTGGACACAGACTCTAAGTTTGTGCAGCTCCAGGGTTATACCTTCAGTTCCTTGGCTGGATGTTCTTTCCCATGCCACATGGGTTCCATATTTTGGCAAGAACCAGCTGATTCTCCGGGTTTCTTCTCAAAAATCCTCTAGAAGCTTCTCAGGTTGTTGAGTTTGCCCAGGATGCCACTCTTGAGTTTATGCCAGTGCCTCACCACCCTCACAGGGAAGAGTTCCCTCCCAATATTCCCTCTATCCTACCCTCTGCCAGGTGAAGGCAATCCTCCTCATCCTGTCACTCCAGTCCCACCGTGCTCCCACACCCCAACAGGTCTGTCTGGCAGGGAAGGGAAAGGCATCCAAAGGGACAAACTTCCCTCCTTTCACATCTTCTGCATGCTAAAGTATTTATGGCCTTGACATACTTGGCATATAAAAAAATACTACACATTAGAGGAATGCTGGAAAAAAGCAATATTGCAGCACTGCACACGTTTTGGAGAAACAGATGTTACTGATCCAGCTGCCGGGTGCCTACAGAGGAGCTTTGCAGACGGAATTCCTCCTCCATGGATGGGCCTCCAGTCTCCATGGAGGTGTCTGGGCTTTGGGAAAACACCCCAGTTTTGGGGTAAAACATCCCCATTCACTAACCCTCCAGCTCCAGCACCCTTGGAGTGATTCCCAGAGGAGCAAGCAGAAATCCCACAGCTCATTTTCCCTCTCTGGAAGAACAGTGTGATACAAAATCCATGTTCTAGCCCATGTTTTATCCTGGCCATGCACCTCAGAATTAAAGCAAGAGTCCTTGTATTATTTTAGGCTCCATCCTTGAAGGATGGCAGCGCAGAGAGTTGAGATTCATTCTTACTAAGTGCATGCCACAAGTGAGATCACATTTATTTAGTGACATCAAACCCATTGTTGAACCTTATGAAAGATTCAAACAGAAGATACTGCTCAAGTCTCACAGCCACATGAATTACTAACCCAGCACCAGTTTGTGACCAATCACTAACACCAGATTTTTAAATCAAAACAAAAATCTTCTGCAGCTACCAAGAGAAGTCTTATTTGTTCAGAAGATTCAGAAACAGGAAGAAAGTGTAGGAATGTTTAATATCCTCTTCCAAACCATGGGCAATACTTAGGAGGTTGTTACTCCCTAGTAATACTTAGAAGTAATATTTGGAATACTTAGGAGCTCTTACTCAAATAGAGGAAATCATCTGCCCAGAGGAATTGAAGTCTCACAACATACTAATTGACACCACTTTAAGGAGCAAAAGGTATTTGGGAGAGCCATCAAATTAACCAAGATCCTGTTGAATTTGTACAGAAGAAAAGAAAATATCAGCATTTACTGGGTCACTGCACTGGACTGGAATTAAGTTTTTCACTCTCCTCTATAAACATCCGTCAGAAAATTCCTTTATGCTGAAATTTCCCATGCTTGGTTTTGATCCAAACGCTGGGTTTTCTTTTTCCCCCTTTCAGAAAACCTAAGAAAACTCAGTGGAAGCCCTTAAGAGTTACACGAAAGCACAGAGGAAAAAAACAAACTTTGATTTTATGTGGAAAAACACGTCTCTATTTTTTGTTCTTGGAAAACCTACTGGATTCATTTTACCAGCAAACTGCCGCATGGAGCTGGCAGGCCAAACGCTTTGTCCTTAAAGAAGGAGCTGTGGGTTTAAAATATCACTTATTCCAGAGTGAAAAGTATGCATGGAACATGCTCAGAGCAGTCAAGCACCTCCCTGGTCCCAGCAAATCTCCACAGAAATATTTACTGAGCACAGGTTTTGTCTTGGTGTCACTTAGAGCAGGTCCTTGCTGGGAATTATTTCATGGAGAAATGGCACAGGAGATGGCAAAGGTCACCAGTTCTGCAGGAAATGTGGTGTTTCCCCAGATCCAGAAGTCATGGGATGACACCAGTCACAGATTCCTCCACAATGTGGAAAGGAAAACAAAAAGTGAGGACATCTGATAGCCTTCAGAGAAGGGGAAACGAGACCTTCAAGTGCTGAATGCTCCAAAAGTGTAAAGCCAACAAAATAATGCCAAAATACTAAGATCTCATGATCTGGATGTCAGCAGCACTGTTTCTACTGTGGCACACAAAAGAAATGCTGATTTATGTGCTGCCTGTACACAACAGTCCAGAATGGTGCTGCAGCATCCTCACTCTTCCAAGGTAACAGAAAACTCAGTCCAAACTATGTGTGAGCAGGAGTCATCTCCTCAGAGAGGAGTTAGAGGAGGACAGAACACTGATGCAGCTTCCTCTGCATGGAAATGCTCTGTGGATCAAAAGCTAGGAAGCATCAAAGCCAGAAATATTTCCACCAAACTTCTTGTTTCAAAGTGGTTCTGCATCCTTGCACAAAGGAAAAAAACCCCAAACAACTATGGAAAATCTGTTAAAGGAAAAGGAGAAGCAGTTTCACACCTTTGGTCATGTATAAACCAAGAAAGTCAAATGACAAAGGGATTTTTATGAGGTAGGGAAGCTGATTCAGTGTTGCATGGCTGCAGTTTACTGAACTTCTCAGCCAAGCAGCAGAAGCACTCGATGAAAACTAAGTATCTATTTAAAACAGAAGTGAAAGCAAAGATTGTTTTAATGGGAACAATAGTGCTGCACTTTATCCATCATTTCAAGAAGCTCCTGATGAAACCCAGGGGCCAGAGATGGAACCAAGGGACTGCTCTTTCCGTGCCTGTTTCTAAGCCTGGATGGGAGCATCGTGTTTAGAGTAGCAGTGTGACCCCAAGAGCAAACTAAGAACAGGAAAGAGCAGACAAACCTTTTCTCAATGACCTGGCACAGTATTTTCTCTCCTTGGCAAACATCAGACCATGTGCCTTGCAGGCTGAATTCCGGATCCAAGTACGTACAACACTGAATAAACATGGAACACCAAAAAAGCCATTGCTGAATATGGCTCCTGTACCTCCACCATCAATGAGAACTTTGAGAGGCTGCAGGGATTGGATTTTGCTAATTGCCTATTTCAGGACCCGTTTACTTTCTTCTCCTGGGACACACACTTTCCCACAGGTGACACGTGGAGGCAGGAGGTGGATGAGGAATGAGAGCCCAATTCACGCACTCTGTGTGTGTTATCAAGAGTCCACACAAGCTGTACAATCCAGGATTTATCACTAAAACTAGAAAAAAGGGCTGTACTTAATAATTTTAATAAGCTGATGCTATTTTAGACACTGTAAGCTGTGAGCCTCCAGGAATCAAAGAATCTAAGAAGCATCTGCTGTTTTGGAAACAAAGAGGGAAAAATCCATAAAGGAAATTCTTTAGCCAAGTGCCCTAAAAGCAATATTTTGTGAAAATGCATCACCAGGACTACAAGGTGTGATTAAATGACAGCTACAAAAGACATATCCAGAGCAGCACCCAACCACTAGCCCTTTGTTCCAGACCATTTTTTAACCACATACTGATCTGGAACAGCAGTTTCAGTCTCTAAATATATTGCTTAAAAGGGAGGGATTACATGTAAACATGTGCTTTGCTGTACAAAATTATTTTTTCAACATCAGAAATAAACTATAAAAAAAAGTCTGAAGTTGTGGCAATCAAAGCAGAGATTTTTAATGAAAAGTCTCCAGGCAGGCTCTCTCCAGCTGCCTGTTCCTAAAGCCCTTCCTAGAGGATGCTCTCCTCACCTCATCCACACTAGACTGTCAAGTTTCTTAATTTATCTTCAAATACTGTCTCCAATCTAAGACAGGAAAAAAGAGACTAATAAAAACCTGAGTCTTCTGAGCACCAGATTTTCCTCTCATGGCTATGTACCACATGCACATTTTGCCCAGCCTGGGGTAGTTGTTAAGCTCAGAAGTTCTGGGCTATTCCTGCTGACTGTTCAGAGAGGTCCCAAAGGGAAGCTCCCTTTCCTAGAAGGCACCTTGGATGACATCACAGGTCACTCAGATGCCAGCCTGAGCTCACTGCATCTCTCCTCAGCCTGGAGGGTGAGCAATTCTGCAGAGTGGTCAGAACACCTGATTTTTAAGGCTCAAAGTCTGTGTTTAAAAGTAGGCAGGAGAGACGGGAGGAGACACAAGAGCTTGGAAATGAAGCAAACCTATTATTAGACCAAATCTGGCCCTATTAGAAGAATTCATGAAAACAAACAAGAATAAATAAATAGAGCAACCATCTGCATAAACTCTGACTATGCTCCATGAAGTGAGGGTGAAGTACTCATTTACTCTGAGTGATAATTTCAGGGAGAAGCAAACCAGACATGTAAAAGAATTTCCAGATTTTATCATTTTACACTACACTGACACTTGACTTCTGTCCCCGTTGCCTCCCTTCTCAATGAGTGCTCCTCCCCTCTGTTTTACTCAGGAAGCCCCAAGCCCTGAACAAGGGAATGCATTTTCCCAAGTTTCTGGAGTTGCTGAACTTTGAGAAATCCTCTTTACTACGGATTACCACGGCTGAGGAGCCTGCATTAGCCTGCGGGAAGTGCTGCAGAGCGGAGAGGTGACGGGGATGGAGTCCAGCTGCAGCCCATCACGCCCAGCTCATCATGCTGCCAAGAACAGTGAAATGCCAGCGCTAAGGGCAGGCACAGCAGGTCAGGGCAGTTCATGGCAAGGAGGGAATTACTGTGGGAAGAGCAGCAAGGCAGGGGAGCAGGAATATCACAGTGTTAAATCAGCCTAAGACACTGCTGCCATCTGCCCCGAGCGGCACGCGGCCAGAGCCGCCTCCATCTCCCCAGGGCCTCCTCTGCTCTCCTTGTGCTTTGCCCTCCCAGAAAGTCAGGGATGACCACACATCCCCTCCACCACAGCCCCCAGCTTGGACTGGAAACCTTCAGGTCCAAGGAGACAATCCCAGACCCAATCCCACACTCAGCAAGTTTCCCATGTTTCCGAGTTTCTACAGCCAGATGCTCTGCAGCAATTCAAGCATTTGTCTCCAAAATGCTATTCCAGCACACTGGGATAAAGCACCATCAGCTCCTAGAAAGATGTTTCTCCATTTAAGAACTCTGTCTTGCCAGCTTGGGCGGAATCATGCTGAAACAGTACATTAGAACCAACACAGGAAGAAGAAATAAGCCTTAGCAGTCGAGTCCTGATGAAACAACAGTAATAAAAAGGGATTTGAAACAAATCAAAATGCCCTGAAACTCCTTGGATCCCACACGCCCCAACTCCCACAGATTTTTAAAGCTTTTCCTGAACCAAGTTTAAAGCCTGTGCAATTATCTCCAGTCTGAGATACTCCAGCCTGTATTTCCAAAAGATTTGCCAAAGCAAAGTAGCTGTGAACATGCACAGACATGTTTCTTCACATCTCCATATCCCTGGAAAAGGGGATAGCAATAAGCAAGTGAGGAATAATCTGTCACAAATGACAGATCTAAGCACATTTGGGTGTTTTTTTTATCCTTGATGCTTGGTCTGTCTTCCAGGATTTCCCTGGTTTGGCAGCTGAACACTACAAGAGAGGCAGATTCCTGAGCATCTTCCACTTGCAAACAGCTGTGCTTCAAACAACTGCCCTGGGCTTGAAGGCCATGGAATTTCAATACACAAAAATACTCCAAATCATTTCCAACAAACAAAAAAGAAGTCACATTTCACTTGGCACCTGAAGTCAAAGATTAAAGGTTCATTGCATTGGGCCCTGCCCCTTCATTTGAAACAAGCAAGGTGAACGCTCTAGGAGAAACCAGCACTGCCACTTGGCATTGCAGGGATGTGAGCATGAACCACATCCCAGCTCCAACACAGAGACACAGCTACACAGACACTTCAGAGTGGAAGCAGAAGCTAAAGGCATCACACACCAACACCTGCTCGGAGTCTGTTGCAAAGGCAGGAAGTTAACTGAGAAACCAAGATGATTTTCTATACAATAACAGATAGAAAGTGTTTTAAGCCACTATTTCTAATGTCAGGCTTGCTGTCTTGTCTCTATTTACAACCTAAGACACTTGTAGCATTTTCCTGAGGTTGGCACCTTCCACTCCTGGCGGATTCTGACAGTAAATACTGGTGTTTTGACAAAACAACAGCAGAAACAGGCAGCAGAAAGCTGTGGAAGCACCAGCAAAGGGGACAAGAGGCAGCTCCTCCGTGACTAACGAAGGGCTCCTCTGCCATGACAAGTGCAGGCACATGCATGTGGCTTTTTTAAATAAACAGGGTCATTTCCAAGGGAGATGAAGCAGATGTGAAGACAGGAATTCGCAGAACTGATGGCAGACAGACAACTTCCACTGCAAAAGCAGATATGTGAACTATTTCAAAACAAAAGTGTTCAAGTATTTGGAGGTTTAAATGTAAGTTTAGATTCAGGGAAAGACTGTGAAAATGCCAATTATTCCACATATTTACTACCAAACAATCAAAACTTAGCACCAAATGCTCTTCTCCTCTTAGGATATCAAACCTCTTGTATACAAGTTATACATTGTGCAAATGCTGACCTGGTGATTCCCTTCACTTTCTCTCCAAGATTTCAAAACCTAAATGGCCACTCTGGAGAGTGTCTAAATTCCTTTGAAGTCAAAAATAAATCTTTGCAGCACACACATGCCCCTAGAATTTCTCACTCTTGTTCCAGTTTCTGTTAAGCCATATTATCTCACCCTTCACATCTTCAGGATACACTGAGGACCAAATATGCTAGCTGGGTTGAGAGACACATAATACAGCAACAGAGGGGCCAGAGAAGGTAATTGCAAGTTCCTTTTGCTACCCTGGGACATGCTGGGAGGAAAAAACCATAAAATAAATCTCCAGGATTATTTATTTCTTTCACACTCACATGATTAGAGCGCCAAGAGATGTTAAAACAGCAAAGGTCGAGGTGAACAGAGAGGCAAGAGTGACCCAGGAGTGTTTATCCACCACTCCTCAAAGAAAATGCCCATGCTCTCCTGCTCTAGTCCCCAAAACCATGGAAAGCACATGGGATGTTATAGGAAAAAATGCACGTGTTCCATTATCCCAGGTTGCTCCAAGCCCATCCAACCTGGTCCTGAACACTTCCAGGGATGGGGCAGCCACAGCTTTCCTGGGCAACCAGTGCCAGGGCCTCACCATCTGCAGTGCAGAATTTCTTCCCAACATCCCATCCAACCCTGTCCCCTGTCACTGTGAAGCCACTCCCACTCCAAAAGTCCCCTCTGGCTCCCTTTACCTGAAAACACACCACAAGCAGCTTGGCAGCCACATGGCAATCTGTGACAGAGCTCCTCTCCTTAATCTAATTCCATTTAATCCAATTTCTTGTCTTCATGTGCTGTCTCTACACAACTTTATTCAGGCTTACTGCCAAAATGCAGCTGCCAGTCCCAGGCTCTCATTCATCAGAATGATTCTATTGAAAGCTACACCTAGCCAGCCAGGAGTGTGCTTGGCCTTTGTCAGCACAGTACACTGGCTGTCCCAAAACACCCACCAAAAACCTCCAGAACACACCAAACTGACATTAGTTATCACCTCTGACATAACCACTACCAGCATTTCCCTTCTCTGAGCAAGGGAATTCAGGGGGTTTTGGTCAGAATGGGGATTCTGAGCCATGTCTGCAGTTACTCCCACAGTGACTGCTGCTGCTGCGGAGGTGGGAGCAGTCCTAGCCAGGACTTATCTCAAAATGGAATCAGTTTATGACCACGTGGCAGCTGTGGGAAGTGGGAACCCCACTTTCACGGAAGGATGCTTGTTAGACTTTTCCTGTCCCAGACAGCAGGGGAGTAACCAGGACATTCATCTCCCTGGACACTGCAGGCGTGTTCCACCAGTGCTCCTGCTCCTTATGGAGCACAAGGTGGGGATTGCTGGCTTTGCCTGCTGCCTGAGCCAATCAAGGAATGGTGTGTGGGCTCCAGATATGCCCAGCCTTTCATTCTGGGATTTGGGCATCTGCTCAGCCACAGGGAAACCTGCGTGTTCGCAGACAGATGGAAAACAAACCCAGTACACATGTGAACCACCCAGTTCTCATATGACACCTCCTGATGAAACAGAAGTGCATCTAAGAGAACAAAAAGCGTGTTCACTTTATAAATGAACGCTTTAAAACTAAACACTGCTATTCTTGAATAACAGGGCAGCCCCTCATTTTGGTACCTGAGAAGCAAAGAGGGATGATCTGGACACCAGATTCTAAGTTTAGTTAACAAAAGGTCGCCTTTTAAATCTGAAAATGTCTTCATTATTAATTTTCCTGTTTGCAGCACCTTGTGCAAATAAAATGGAAACCCAACGACATGTAGGTTTGAGCTTGCTCTCTCACACCGGAGAAAAAAGAACTTTGCTTATCAACCTCAGAGAAATCATCCTAAAGCAAAGCATCAGGGCATTGATATTTTCTAAGGGATTTAAGAAATAAAGTTCTGTAAATGACATCACGAGGAACGTGTGTGTAACAGCAACAAAAGCTGTGCACAGAGCGTGACACGAGACACAGATGCCAGGGGAGTAGCCTTACCAGCCCGTCGCAGTTGCTGATGGCCACGGCAGCCCCGGGGATGTCGGTGATGTCCCCCACGTAGGCACAGTTGGTCCACAGGGGCTCTCTCTTCCACAGGCGCTCCGTGCCGTGGCTGGAGTTGGCCCCGCCGGTGTCGGCAGAGTCTTCGTACCACTCCACCACGGCGCCGGGAGCCACCAGGCGGGTGTTGGGCGTGAGGCGCAGCTGCAGCTCCCTGCCGAAGGCGGTGACGTTGAAGAACAGCTGGCGGGGGCCGTGCGGCGCCTCCCGCGCCCAGCGCCGCTGGTGCCGCGCCGACAGCACGTGGGACACGAAGCTTCCATCTGCGCTGGTGCTGATGGGGATCACCAACCCGTACGGCCTCGGGCTGCTGCTTCGCAGGCCTGCCAGGAAACACGACCAACAACCAAACTCAAACTGCAACAAGGGCATGGAATGGGTCCAAAGACTGAAGGGCCCCTCAGCCTTACACCTCCCCTTCCAAAATCCCACTGCAGGATTCCTGTTTGAGTTACTAACATGGGGAAACGTAAGGGACGTGCCACTGCTCCTCTTTTACCATGGAATCACAACACGGTCTGGGTTGGAAGGGACCTTCAAGACCATCCAGTCCTGCTCCAGGCCCCATCCAACCTGGCCTTGGACACTTCCAGGAATGGAAGCCACAGCTTCTCTGGGCACCCGGTGTGTGCCAGGGCTTCGCCATCCTCACATGGAAGAATTTCCTCCTATCAATTGTTACTGTAAAAATTATTTTCCTAAGACTTGCAGAGAAAAGCCTGAAATATTCACTGACATTTATCTGGGGATTTTCCTGTGGGTTTCAGGCTTGCTTAACACCCCCAGGAGAGGCACAGACCCTTCTAAATTCACCTGTAAGAAATGTCACACAGTTCTGTTGTACACCTGACACAGAATTTGCTTCTGTGGAGAATCTAATTACTTAAAAACCCAACACAGACCTGCACAAATTTGACCCTAAATCTTGCACTTTAGTGCAGCTGAGAGAAGCCATAAACCCAGCAAAGTCACACTGTGGAGTCCTAATCCTGGAGAAGCTCTATGGCACAACCCTCAGCTAAGGCAACACGTCTTCAAGTAATTTCACACCACTGGAAAACAAATCCAGTGAAATGAGTTTATCTTTTCAGTGAGACCTCTGCAACCTGGCAGCAATCAGGACATTCAGTGTCCGATTTTCAGGCTGTAAGGGAAGGACCAGGCCAACCTGTGAGCCACACTGCTGCTCTGAATGGGCCCAAGGCTCAAAGTATAAGCCCAGGTATTTGACTACTTGAGAGTTAAAAAGACATCTTGCTCAATAACAGTTATTCCCTATTCCCTTCTTCCTGGGAGAGTTGGTGAAAGCAGTGTCAGAGTGATATTACTGAGAATTTCATTTGAAAAGCTTCAGGATTGGATAGCTCTGATGTTAGTGCCAAGTGCCACTGAGAATTCCTCACATAAATACACTTAATTAAGTGAGCTAAATTTCACCTGCTCCCAGTGTGGATCAGTGGGAGAATGAACAGAGGAAAAGCTCAGTAGCCAGTTCCTCTCTCCTGGTAGCAAGAGCTGCTGGTTTTAAGAGACTAACTCTTTCAACAAGTAACTTTAGTAAGAAAATGTTCCCAATGGCTTCATGAAACTGTTTTTAATATTCTTTCAGCCAGTTACTGAGGAATCTGACAGAAAAACAATGTTTGGCACTAGTACGATGCACACATGTAAATTCTGGCACTATAAATGCCTTACTATACAAACACTATATCCTAGAAAAGTCATTTCCAAGCCCATTGGTACCCCACATCCTACAGCCAGCAGTCACAGGGTGGGTTTCAGCAGCAGCCAACCCCACCTATTTTGCCATACACCCACAAGATCAGGTTCTAAAACTGGCATCCTAATTAGGCCATTATCCTTAGGATAATTCCCATTTAAAACACTGGGAATTCTGAGCCAGCACTGTTAATCTGTCTCCTTAGAGAAGGGACCAAATTAAAACTCTAAAGTCATTTTTATTAATTAGACACCAGGCCATGCCCAGGAGACAGAGCTGCTGGGTTGTACGTTCTAACTGGGTCAAAGTAAAAACACAGATCCTCACATTCCCGGTGCTTCAACACTGGGATTTCATTCCCAGGCTGACATTGGGCCTTCTACCTTGCTGAGACTCCTCGTGGCTTTTTTTCTTTCTTCTTTAAAGCAGGACATTCAGTGCCAGAGACCACAGTCTGGCGATCAAATTCTGTGCTCACCACACGACTGAGAAACTGCTCTGCACACCTCGCAGCAGAATTCCCAGCTTCCACAGGCTGGGGGAAAAACCCAGCTATCTTGCGAATAAGAGCAGCCAGCTAGCCCCAAGAAGGTGGGAACAAAAGCTGGAAAATAGGAACTGTCAAGGTTTTGAGTCAGCAAAAGCCTTTTCCAGAGTCTGTAAATGCTGAGCTAGAAAAGGAAATGCCTTTTGTTCAAAGGCAATTAAAATTAAATGGGACATGACTGAATCCCAAAGACATCTGAACTCCTCTGCTGACTTACATTACCCTTTTTCCACAAACTGCACGCTCTGAGGAAATGCTATCCCAGCTGTAGGTGCTCCCTTTCCTAAGCTAAAATTTCTGAGTCGATCTGCTCTAATTCAAAGCTGACAGGGCTGATCAGAGCAAGAGGAAAAGCACTTAACTGTAAATTTTCTTCGTTTTAAAAAAAAAAAGTCTGGCCTTAAAATGTTGCTCCAGTTGCACAATGTTTAGGTTGAAAGGAAGCACTTAAGAAGGAAGATCACATTCTTTCATTGTGTGCCAAAACATAATTAGCTAGAGAATGCCTCTGAAGAGAGCTGTCTGGGATTTCTTTCCCCTCAAAGACTCGTGAAACTGCAGAATTAACACCCCTGGCTCACAAAAGCTGTCTCTGCACTGTACAACAGCTGTGGTCAACGGAAGTTCGAAAATCCTAAACTTTTTTTATCACCTAGACTTGGAAAAACAGTTGCTTTTATGCATAAGATTCTGTGAAATACAATGATCAAAAACCACGCAGGTGATTGTCCACAGCAGAATGCCAAATGCCCGGACATCCACTTGAGAAGATTTCAAAGGCACAATCTATGTGGAAATCGGTGGCAGCAGTGGGAAAGGAAGAATTTCTCAAAGTTCAAATTATTTTTCTATGCCTAAACCAAACTACCCAAGAAAAGAAATGTGGGGGACTCCTGGTAACATCCCACGCACATGCATGGGATTCTCTTGCTGAGTCCCAAGCCATTCCATAAAGGCAGGATGGGATGATGAGCAATCCCAGCAATCTGCAAACCAGAGATTCCCCACTGGAAGATGCATTTGGACGTGGTTCGAGGTCAGGAAGCTCAGGTACCTCAGTAAAAGGACTGGATCTAAGGTGACATCTCCAGAGCATCACTGTGGAAGTTTCTGCCTGGAATTCCCAAGCTGTTGGATGGCAGTGCAGTGGAAGCACTGGAGAAAAACCAGTAACCTGCTGCTGTGGGGATGAAGAGGACAGCATTTCCATAAAGAGACTGTGCCATGCTCTGGGAGATGACACTTGTGTCCTGCAGATAAGCACAGTGGCATGAGCACAGAGCTGTTCTGGTCACTTAGCAAGGTGATGCTTAACAAGAGAAGATGATGTGGAGACCACTGGACATGCCCAGCAGGGGTTTTATCATCACCTTTTTCTGCTTCATTGTTGGCTGGTGGCCTCCAGAAACAACAGAGCAGTTTTGGTCCCTCTCAACAACCTGGGTCACCACAGAACTACCATTTGCTCTCTGTTTGGCTGCCTTTAGGTGGCAGGAACGCCCAGAAAGAAAGAGAAGACAAGAAAAGGGGACAGATTCCTTGAGAATTCCCACTCAGCACTGCACCTGAAAAGGGATGAGGCTGTGTGGGATCTGGATATTGTGAAGCTGGATGAATAAAAGCAAGAGGCTGCAAGGAGAGAGGCTGATGTGGGACAAGTCTCTGGTGTCCTCATTCCTCTCCTTCACTGCCACCTGGCCCAGGGACACAGACAGCTCCAGAGATGGACGATTTGGTGGTTTTTGCAGCCTCTGCACAGCTCCAGGTGTTCTGCAGGTGCTTCCTGCAGGCGGTGGGGCCCAGCACAGCTGTGTCACAGGCTTCTCCCAGAAGGGGCACTGAGCAGGGACAGAGCTCTGCTGCGTGGGAGGCGAAGGTGCAGCACAGCATCAGCACCTTCAGGCTGAGTGACACAGAACGACTGCTCCTGACAGCTCCCAGGCACTGCAGCACTTCGAGCATGAACGCAGGTAATTAGGTGTGCTAACTTGCCATCCCTGTATTGCAGCCTGTGATGATATTTAACAAAAATAAATCCCTAGGTGCCTTAATTTCCATAGGTGACTTTTCAGGCTACAAGAAAAGATCAGCTGCTGACAGCAGCCAGCCCTGGGCCAACTCAAAATACACACCACCAATGCAAAGCAATGCTTTGTGGGGACTCAGAAGTAGGACAGTGCATTTGCAAGCAGACCCTATGCAGGTTTTACCTCAGAGGCACTACACTCTCAAATGAGCAAGCCACAGTTTGAAGTTGTGGCTGCCCCATCCCTGGAATGGGGCCAGGTTGGAAGGGGCTTGGAGCAACCTGGGATAATGAAAGGTGTCCTTGCCCATGGCAGGGGGTTTGGAACGAGATGATTGTTCAAGTCCCTTCCAACTCAAACCATTTTAGCATTCTATGGTTCTGTACTTTTTGAATCAGAATTTACAGGATCAAATTCAGCCCCAAATGTTCCTGACTACAGCAGTGCCAGGGCTGTGGAAGAAAGGAAGACATTAAAGGACAAAAAGTTGTTTTGCAGATTCAGGAATTTTGCCTGATGTACTGTGTAATTTAAAAGACACATTCCTATATAGCTTATGGTTTCTGAAATTCAAATACAATCCATTTCTCATGGAAAGGACTAGAAATAAAAGACAGGATCAGCATACCACTGGAAAAACCCTCTGTTTGCCAATTAGCTTTAAATGTACCTCACTGTCTCTGCTCCCATTATTCACTGATCATGGTGGAAACCAACCTAAGCCCAGAAGCTCGCAGTGCCAGAACTGAAGCTGAGACAAGTCCTCCAAAATTCACAGAAATGCCTGAAATTCTTTTCTGAACAAAAGCTGAACCAAAACCTCAGGGCTGGGGGTCCAACCGCAGCTGGAAGCAGAACTGCCTGGGGTCCATTCCCACTGTGGAAGAGCACCAGGGAGGGCTCGTGGGCAGGGACACTCGTGGGCAGGGACACCCACTCAGGACTAGGATGGTAAAAGACCCATTTCTCACTGGCTAAGGGAAGGAGCACATAGACTGGCATTCCCTGGCCCTGAACTCGCTGCACAGCACCTTCTTACCCAGGTCTATCAGTTCACGAGGCAGCAGTGACCAGCTATGGATGTTACAACTTGGATTGGTTTGTGTTTCAGAAGGGAAGCACAGACACACAAAGATGCAAAACCGCAGCACGAGAGGGCATGCAAATTCAAGCCATGCCACGTCACTGCAACTACAAACGCTCCTGGGTGGCAGTGGTGGGGGTGCACAGGGAATGCCTGCCTGCATACAGATCATTTCTCCAGAAACAACTAGTCTTTGAGCTAACTTCTTTTATTTCTGTTTTGATAGCAGGAATAATAGCCGAAAAGACTTACCTATTTGGATCTGCTGTTCTTTACCAGTCTGCAGAAGAGAAAAGAAACACATGCACAAAGTTGTTAGTGTAATTACTATGCAATGGGGGATGGCAGAAGGCTGAAAAATCACTTGGCCAGTGCTGCACTATTTTATACGTTTCTGCATTTGGTTTCCAGGGATGTCAGTTCTTCCTTAACTGAATAAACATCTGTTCCCATCAATATACTAACGGAGTCCTCAGCAAGTTTAACACAAATAGAGCTGCTAAGCAATCCTGATTCTGAATGACCCGTTCTATACATTGTGACACTGTGCCAAAAATTAAGTTTGGTGGCCAAAGCAGGGATTTAGCAGCAGGAAAGCAATAAGCTCCAAGAAGCACGGGTGCTGGGGCAGAGAGGAAGCTGTGAGCTGACAGCTCTTTGTATTTAGGCTAGAGAATGGGAAAGCCAACTGGACCCCAGTGACCGCAGGGACGGTGGCAGTGATCCGATGTGATGGTCAGCTCACTGCCGGCTTGGTACTCGCTCTTGCCAGCCTGAGGGGATCGAGGATGCAGAGGGAAGGGACCCGGGGGTTGCCGCTGCAGGATCCAGCCCGGGCCGGGGATGCCGTGTCCGGTTCCAGGCTCTTGGATGCAGCGGTGTGCAGCACAGCAGAGAGCCGCCCGCCCACCGCAGCCTCTCCTCGCCCCGGGCCGGTGCCGCCCGCAGACCCCGGGGCAGGACCCGTGGGACAGCGCGGAGGAAAAGGGAAGGGGAGGGCAGGATCCCCGCGCCCCCTCCCTCTCTCCTTCCCTCTCTCACCTGCCGGCCGGGCGCAGCGCGGGCCCCCAGGAGCGCGGCTGCCACTAGCCAGAGGGGCAGGAGCACCATCCCGAGCCGGCCGCCCGCGCCCCGGCCCCGGCCGCGCTCCGCCCGCTCCCTCCTCCTGCCGCTGCCCTCCCTGCGTCCGGCGGCGGCTGCGGGGCCGGGGCCGGCTGGGCGGGCGGAGAGGCGCCGGGTCCCCCGCGCCGCCTGTTGCTGCGCGCCCGCCGCGACCCGCGGCGCTGATAAACCCGCGGCAGCTCCGCCTCCGGCCGAGCCGGCGCTCCACGTCAGGCACGGCCCGGCCCGCCGGGGAACCGCCGGGGAGCCCGCCCGGCTCCGCGCACCCGCACGCCGAGGCGCTAATCCTGTCTCTGTGCTCCCGCTGCATCCTCGGCGCTCCCCGCCCTTGCTCCGTGCGCCTGAAATCCACCGGGAAACAACTTTGCTGTCCGTCCGTCCATCCATGCGTGCATCCCTCCCACCCACCATCACTGCCTGCATCACACCCTGGCAGGCACTCCCAGAGCAGCTCCCAGCCCGGGACCACATCCTCAAGCTTCCATATTTCCCATTAACACAAGGCAGACGGCAACAGCCACAGTCTTAAAATCCCAGAATTGAAAGGAGCCTTAAAGCACATTTAATTCCAACTCCCTACCATGGGTGCCACTGGATTGGGTTGCTCCAAGCCCCATCCAACTCGGCCTTGAACACTTCCAGGGATGGAGCAGCCACAGCTTCCCTGGGCCTCACCATTGTCATGGTAAAAAACCTTCTTGCCTACATCTAACCTAAACTGGTGCTTGTGCAGTTTAAAACCATCACCCCATGTTCTGTCTCCACAGCTCCCAAGGGTCCCACTGGACTGGAGTGTGACCACAAAGCCATTTCTCTCCCAGCAGCTGGGAGCTCAGCACACCACACAAAAGGCAGGGCAGAACCCAAAATCCGCTTGCACAGCACTTCCCACAGACAGAAACCTGCACAAGCACACTCTGTACACCTTCATTGCCCCAGGAGATGCTACCCAGCTGAAGCTGTGCATAACCAACCTGTAACAGATCCCACTGGGGCATCCGCAAGGGGGAAGCAACTTTCCAGGGGGTGGAGATCAACCACTCGGACATCCCTGAACTCCAGCAGCGTTCAACTGAGGACTGAATTTCTTTCAGTGTCAGAATTAGGCAGTGTTATAACATCTGGATCCCAATTTAAAATCCAATTTAAAACCATTTTGTTGTACATTGTGCATAGCCACTCCTGTGAAACATCACAACCAACCAAATTCACTTTCTGTTGGCCTCAAGTAGCACAAACACATGATCTGCTGCTGCTAAATGTCCTCAGAATACATGTGACAGCTTAACTAGAATTTTTAAGTTGACCTCCCTGCCAGAAATCATCGTATCAACATGAAAAAGAAAAAACAGATTCTACTAAATCCAAATCGCATCACAGCAACATTAAAGAGGAGAGCTTCAGCCTTGATTTTTCAGGAGATACCTTGAATATTCCAACCACAGCAGCCCTGCTGTTTCAAAGGACACGGATCTTGAACTGCATGATATCCCCTCACAAAGCAAAGAAATAAGAGGAATTTTTCTGAGGGAGTGGGAATGCATCTGTTATTACAAGTGCACAGTCACTTGTGCACATAAAACACGAAGCAGCACCAGCAGCTGCACAGAGCCACTTCTGGGAAAGCCCAGACTGGGAAAGGCGGAGGTACTGTAAAGTGTCAGCTCCATAATTCTACATGAAAAGCTATTTCACTTACCGTGCAGCGATTCCCCACTTAACCTCCCTCATGGATGTTCACTAGACCACCTCAAACCTTATTTATGCACATCATTTAAACCCTGAACACAACCTCGTTGTCCTTGTGGGCTTTGCTGTAATGTGACACACCTGATTGTTGTAAGCCACCTGTTTTCTGTTCATCTGATGAAACCATGAAATGTGCACAGTCTCAGGTGTTTCATTCAGGCTCATTACAGGGGCACTTCAGGGAATCGCAGACTGGTTTGGGCTGGACCAGACCTTAAATTCATCGAGTCCCAGCCCTGTCTTGGGCACAGGGATACAAAGTCCTGGCCTCCAGTAAAGCTGATTCTATGCTCTCAAAAACATTCTTGCAATACAGTGTTAAGTCTGTTACCTCCTAAATTACTAAACTTTGTCAAACTGGCTTAAAAAGTTTTTAAATGTCAGAGGAACCAAGATACACACCAGACAGAGCTGGGGGCCAGGGCAGATACTCTGTTTTGTCTTCTATCAAAGGCTTGACAGAATTGTAAGAAAGCAAAATAAGGTGTTAAAATTAGATGCCCCATTATTTCAAATAAGAAACCACACCAAGTGCCGCTCCTGTAACACACACAAATCAAGGCAGTATTTGAAAGTTCAGTTTAAGACATTTCTCATCTCCAGCAGCCCAGTCCCAGTTTGGCACTCATATCAGAGAAATCATAGATTTCTTGTGTGTATTTCTAGTCTGTTACACATACATATGCATGTATGTATTTACATATGTGTATACATATATAGAGCTGTTAAAAATCTGTCAGGCATTTACAATTCTAAATTCCCTCAGACGGGCTCTCTGCATCTGTGCAACTTTGGCTGGTGCACGAGACTGACAGCCACAAATATTTCATGAACCTAGACTGGGGCCTGAAGCAAAGAGGCCCTGGACTGTCTGGAAGGTTTTGCACAGGGCCAGGGTTTGGAGTGGGAAGGCTGCAGCAGGATTTGGCAGGGAAAATACTCAGGGGAGTAAAACATGGCATTACCTGATCTGGAACAGAGTCTGCGTGAGGTCCCACATGCTCTTGCAGCAGAGGTGTGTGCAACAATGTCAAAGTCAGGCTTAACTGGAGCAAGAATTCAAACTGAGAAAATGTAAAGATTATTGCCTCTCTGGAACCACTAGAAGTTACTGACCAGGAGTTCTTGCAATGCTATTTAATCCAAGCTTAAAATACTCATTGTTTGAGACAAGCCCCTTGTAAACTCAACTGTAACACCTAGCAGGAATATTTATAGTTATATTTATAACCTAACTACAACATCTAGGAATAACAGCTATCATCCAGACAAATCCCACTCTTCACTGATCCTGTCCACACACGTTTTAATGCTCAGTTTTGCAGTGACATTTCCTGGTATTTAGGAATCACTGCAATTTATTGAGTTTCTGATCTACATGTGCATTTGATGACCTTTCTTACTAGCAGCCAGTTAGGAAGGCATTAATTCTGTTCTTTCTGCTAAAATATGGTTTGGTGTCAGAAGCTGACTGCCCTGAATGACCGATGTGCCTCAGGTTCTCCTTCTCCATGGAGCCTGGATGGAAATGCAGCACAAGGATGGAATCCCCTGTGAGGCAGGGTGACTGCAGACCCAGACCCTGCTCTGTGGCACACCAGAACACATGACCCTGACCTTCTCAGGTTTCCAGCCTTAAAGACAAGGAGAATTTACAAATTTTATGTTGTAAACCACTGCTGCTGCAATGCAGAATCCCACCTCCTCCAGCTGCCCCGTGACAACTCCAGCCGTGCATTCCAAAGGTCCCAAAGCCTTTTTGGCTGAGGTAGCACCGTTAACATTTGAGCCTTGTTTGCCACCCAGTGACTTGCCATTTGATTTCCAAAGCTGCACAGAAAGGTTTTTTTTGGCATTTTCTGAGTAAGAAGGAGATCCCAGTACCAAGGTGTCAGACAAAGCTTGCCAGACTGTATGTGAAACCCAAGCACTCTATAAAAGACAATGGCTCTCATTTCTCCTTCATGGTGCATTAAAACTGGGAATATTAAACCACACAACCATATTTAATTGTTTTACAGCCACTATTAATCTGGCAGGTTGTTAAATGAAGAAATATAACACACCTATTATTTTTAACAAAGCAGAGCAAGATTCACGGTCAAGATTTAACCACAAGACACAGGAAACTGGAGAGAAAAATGTGAGACATGAAAATTATAGTTGAAAAAGACATTGTGAAAAATGAAAATGAAAAGAAGCAGTGTTTGTGAATCTTGTATAATTAGCACATTCCATAAAATTGTTCCTACTCTGAGGTGAAGAGTTTTGAAACAATGTGTGCCAAATAAAATGCAATTAATTCCACCCTGAATCTCCAGAAGAAATGATAACCCTGTTCCATGTCTAGGTGAATGGTTGGATTTGATGGTTCAAAGGTCTTTTCCAACCTAAACAATTCTGGGATTCTAGGTTCATTTCCCGCTGGCTTCACCAGCTCACCACCATTCCTTTGTAACTTAAAAAGTGCTTTGGTTTTAGTCACATTCTTACAGAAGTTTTTGGGGAGGGGGATGACTGCAGAGAAATGAAGGGAATATATTTTCAGTGGTTGCTTTTCAGTCACTGATTCACACAAAACATGTTCCTATACAGAGGGAGAGAGGTGTCACACTTCAGCACTCCCTTACCTCTCACATGTAATGAAAATCAACTTGCTTGGCGTGATTCCCTAAACCCGGAAAAGGCAAAAGCTGCCCCACAGAAATGAAATATGAAAAGTAAAAATCAGTAATATCCTGTTGAAAATCTGTTCCCTAAGCAAGTCCATGGGAATGGCTGATTCAGCTCCAACTCACAGCCCCTTGCTCCAAAGAGTTACCATGTTACCTGATTACCCCACAAAACACTCCAAACCCATCCTGTCAGTAGTTTCTGTCACTTCTATTTCCTTGATTTTATTACAGAAGGTCATTCCACGACACAAGAACAAACATTGGCAGCAGTGGAGGAGGCTGCCAGCACTGCCTGAGGTCAGCATTTGAATAAGCACTGCAGTTGGATCCCAGGAGATAAGGCTGTTCCTGGAAGCTGCCAGCTGCTCCCAGGGCACGCTGACCAGCACCAGGGGAAGGTGCAGACTGCATCCAACCTAGCCATAACCCTGCACATCAGCTTGGCATTTTATTGTATCAGTGTCTAGGAAGAGAAGAGACAAACAGTTGATGCCACTATCTTTCCACTGAATGCATCTCAGTGTCACAGCTGCAACCTTGCAAAGGATGCCAGGACAGACACCCCTGGCTCTCTCAGCCCTCCTGAAAATCCTGGCCAGGAGCTGTGTACACAGATCCTTCCAATTCACACACTTCCTGAGAAAGTGTGCAGGCAGTCAGGAATTACCACTTTGCCTTCCATTTGCTGGGACACTTCCAAATCTCCTCTGTTTCCAGAAGGAATTAAAACAGGTGCTTTGTCTCTGCAAAGCAGCTTAAGCTAAAGTCCTGATACCACTTGCTGCTCTCACATGGGGCGATGGTCATTAAATATTTAAGCCAAAACAACAGGAAGTTGAGAGGAGAGAGTGGCAAATTTAGCAGATACACCCCTGCCTCCTCAGAGTCCCCTTCTCCACTCCCTCTCAAGGGGGCTCCAGCTGCTTTAGGAGCTCAACACAACCACGAGGCACAATCCCAAACACTGTTTAAAAAACAGAAGCTTAAATGAAAATGAGAAGCAAGCTTCTGACCTTACCTAGGGTCACCCCACCACGTCACAGCCGGGGTTATTTCCAGGGCAGCATGTGAGAGCTTTCACTGCAGCAGCTTCAATAGGACTTTGCATGTGGATTAATGGATGACTTTGGCTTCTCTTTCTTACCAGCCTTTACAATTCAGGAGAACACACAGAGGGTTTCTTCTGCAGCAGCTTAGTAAAAAGACAAAAGTGAGCTAACCTCCTGACCTGCAAAATAACCTCATGGAGGAATCCATTCAACAGAGCTGCTTGCTGTTCCTGGGAAAAGGAAAAGCAGAGGAAACAATACCCTGCATGCTGCTTAAGAGGGGAAACGACCACAGTAATATTTTTGCTCAACTTCTAGGCAACTTTAAGTAGAAGCAGCAGGGACTTCCAATCCTACCCACCTTGTGCAGATGGAGCACACGTGTTCAGCTTCAACAAATGTGCACAGAAATCCCAGTGGAGTTAAAGGAGGCTGCTCTGTGAGCACCAGTTCCAGTGTGTGACACCAAACTCCCATTCCAGTGTGTGACACCACTTGGCACTATCCAGGGTTGTGCTATGGCAAAGGGGCTGCAGCTCCAGAAACCCCTGGGACAGCACAGGCCCAGTGCTCTGATCTGCATTTAGAAAGGACTACAACACTACATCTGGTAATATTTTAGGATTTCATTTACATTCTAGCCTGCTTGCAACAAATTGCAGGATAATACCTGAAATTCACATCAAGTTCGTGGTGTCGTTACAGAGAGGTAAGCATGCCCATGAAACCATGTGGGGAAATATATATAAATATATTTTTATTTGTTGTTTCCTGCTTCTTTTCTGTTGGTTAGTGAAGGTGATCAGTGTGCATGACCTCAAACACAGCAGACAAGCATACATGCATACCATGTTGTTATAAAGAGGCATGATTAAAATTCATTCTAAAAGCACTGAATTTCAAAGGTGAAGACAGATTCTGTTGAAATTCCTCACTATAATGGAGGTGATCTATGTCCTAGCTCCCTCCTCTTTTGAGGGTTTTATAGTGCACTTTTGCTTTTGTATGATAACTATATGGAGAAATACTTCAGAAATACAGATATTTATCGATTTATTTGGTCTGCATACCCTTATCCAGACTGAAATATTCAGTATTAATGGGCCCTGGCTCCAGGAGGTGCTGTACAGCTGTCCCAGCAACACAATCTTTCATATCAGTAACTGCCATCACTTGTTTGCTTCACTCCCTGCCAGCATCCTTCACCTGGTTATCCCCTGTCAGAGCCTGAGGAAGAGTACGTTGTCCTTCAGTGAAATAGCCAAATAATTAGAATTTGTGAACCTGGATTCCTATTAGCAAAGAACTGCATTTTAAAGAAAAAATATCCATTTTAATTTCAAAGGAAGAAAGGACTTAGCCTATCACAATTCAGTGTAAAATAAAACAGCTCTCAATTAATGATTCTCCTAGAGTGCCATGTAGCATGGAGCTTTTTCTAGTCTCTTAATTTACTACTTGCTGCTTTGTGGAGGAGACACTTGATACCAGAGTCTTTTCACAGGCTTCAATCTACACAACTGAAACTTGAATTCAGCCCAGGAGAAAGAGGGAATTCAAACCCTGGGCAAAGTGAGAGGCAGCCTTCAGCTTGTGGATTCCACATTCAAACCAGAAACACTCTGTAATTCAGCTCTGGCACATGGGCTGATCCCTTTCCCCTCCTGCCCACACAAATCACGGATCAGGATCCATCAGTCGTTAGCTGACCCTTCAGTCTTGTTTCTCCAATGTAACAGCGGCAGAGAGGACTTTGCTGAAAGGCATTGTGCAGCCTCAGCTCTGGAGCAGGTGCAGGTGAGCCAAGAAGGACACTGCAAAAATTAAAAGAACAGAGGTAATGCAAAAAAGGAGCAAGAAGATAAGGAGTGTGAGCCAGCCAGGTAAGGGGAGGAGAGAGCAGAAGACAGGGAAGTGTGTCACTTCACCTGGCAGGAGGTGAGGCTAGAACAGAAGTTGCCACTCCTGAGTGCTAGGCACTGCTACCTGGTGTGTCCTTTCATTCCACAGCAGAGATCCTCCCTGGAAATACCACAGGAGCAGCTGGTGTAAAACTTCCTTGGTGTGTACCAAATAGTAAATCAAGTGCCTTTCAGTCATCCCCAGGACCCACAGCAAACTAGGAAGTTCCCTCTGAAGGATGAAGCCATACTTCATTCCAGTAGGACATGGTGTTTCTAATTGCCCAACAAGAAATACAGGCACAGACTTTTCATTTTCCTTAATAAAACCAAAATACTTCCTGAGCTTAGGCTCACACATTACAGCTTGACTATCCAAGCTTTCTTCTTAAAACCTGGTGGTGAAGGATGAAAAAGCAATCACACAGACCACTAAAACTTGACGGAAATCTCAGTACTTTTTGGGCATTCTCAGGAATTTTTTGCTTACTTTGGGCTGGCAACAGCATGTTCTGGTAACACCACTTTTATCTTCTGCAGTAGATTAACTCCTTGTTCTTTGCAGGTTTTACTGAATCTAACACCTCAGAGACAAACAGAATAAAAAGTGCACAATTTGATCTATTTTTACTTCCAGCTCCATAAAGGTCTGTATTTCACGTGATTTAAACAGCAAAACCACTCACCAGCTCAGGTCATTTAAAAGGTTTTTAGGTATTGGACCGAGTTTATAGGAAAGCTTTCCTACACTGCAATCTGGCTCTAACTCCTGAGTTCAGGAATGGCATGTGGGGATGATTTGAAGTTACCTTTCTCTGTTGCCTGTGCCAGCAGCGAGCTGTCCCCTCTGATAAGGGGCAGAGTGGAAAGAAATCAGTAACTCCTTAAAATCACCCCAGTGGGAGCTGCCAGAGGTCAGGAATCCCAGCCCTGCTGCTACTGAAGCCCTTCATTTACTGTCCAGTGTTATATGTGTGAAGTGATTGAGTGGTTGCTCTGTTCTGCCTGCTAGGTCACCCTTCTATATTTATCACATCACCATACAAAACACCACAGTGTACCTCAAGGATGGGAGGCTCCACATAAAATTAAACTCTACCTTAAATCTTCCTGAAAAAGCAGCCCACTCCCCAGTTCTGAAGAGAACTGCTTTTCCTCTCTCTGCTCAAAAATTCCAGTCAGCAAAGACATCTGAAAGGCTCAAAGAGAGCTCCAAGGACATGAAAGGAGGAGAAACCAGCGTTGAAAATATTCTGAAATATTCTGGGCTGACAATCACATTTGTACAATAAAATATTTGTCCTTTTTTTCCCAAAATATGCTCTAAAACAGCTGGAGGATAAGAGGTGCCTTTGTACTGAGTCATTGGAAGCAAAAGTGAGTCCCCTTGGTGGGCACAGCCCAAAGACCATTGCAGGCAGTGGAGGCTGTGAACCACCTGGGCTTTGACTGACTCCCCTTGATGGTTCTAAGTGCTGACAGCACAGGATGCTTTATTCCCATTTTTACTTATGCCAAAATATCATTCCCAGCCCTTCTTCTTTGCATTTTTTTCATCCCAGCTTCCACTGATGTGCCCCACCTGCGCTGGCCTGAGATGGGACTGCCCATCCTGCCTGAGCCAAGAGCACAGCACTGACCCACTGCTCTGCTCCAGGCTCCTCTTCCAAATATATTTAGATTAATCCCACTCCACCTATTCCAAAGCACTCACATTTTTACACAGTGATATAGAAAATTGGTGTGGAAGTCATGGGGCTGCTGCCAGGCACCAAGGCATGAGTACATCCAAAAGATAAGAGTTTTTTAGCCTAAAATACAGACTAATAAAGGATATTGTTGCAGCAAGAAGAAACAAAGGGAAAAGGCACCAAGTGAAAAGTAGGAAAGAAGACTCTTTAGACAGGTCAAAAACACAGAGCTCCAGGGAATTGGCAGGCCTGATTGTTGAAGATTAAACTTTACAGTTTCCCATTTAAAAGGACACAGAAAGATACTAGGCTGGCACTGTCTTTAAAATAAACACGTAGAAATCAGAGCCTGACTTTATTATCCAATATTCTCTACTTCTCACCAAACTGAAGATTATTTCAAGTACATGATTTCAAATGGAGAGGTGATGCAGCTGCTTCTGCCCTTTGGGGCCACACAGGCACTCAATTATCAGGGCACACACAGCCACAGATAGGCTGGAACAGTGCCCATACAGCAGCAGTGGTGGCTGGAATTAGTTTAGAATGAGACAGGGATAGCTGTCTAAAACTGGATGAAGTAAACAGAAGAAAAAGAAATCTCTGGCCAAAGTGTTAAGAATCTTTTACCTCAGGTTACTTATTTCAGTGAAGGAGGCAAAAGCTTTGGAGACAGAGGCTGGTTCCCTCCTCAGTGCTGCAGTCCCAAGTCAGTAACTCCCTTTCTCACCTTCTTCCTGCTTGGCTCAGCAGCCCAAGTTTTCCAAGGATGACCTGCTGACATGCTTCCCACACCACAGACTGGGAAACCACCAAGTGTCTGGATGCATGAGTGAGACAGAGATTCTTACCTGCTGCCTTGTTCCTGTCTCTGCATGACTTTGCTGCTGCAGCCAGTGCCAGCCACCACAGAGCCATTCCGTAGGAATTCACCTCCCCAGGAGGCATTCCTGCCATGGTGGGAACCGATGCTTGGCAGCACTTCTGCACCTCTTGACTCACACGATGCTTTTGGCTCCTTTTCCATCCTTTCCTCGAGCTACGGAGGAAAGAAACAAATAGTTAAAGAGCAAAAACAGCTGTAAAGAATGTCACTCGATGTAAGCCGTGAAATCTGTGTTCTAGGAAGAGGAAACATGCATGTTTCCAGACATATAAAAGCTCCAGCACGTGCAGCACAAGAGAGAAAATTAACTCATGTTCATCAGAAATCTACTCTGACAGCTCAAAGATAATTGGACTGGCATTTAACCACACATGAAGAAAGTAAGAAGTGATTCTTCATCCTGCGAGTCCAGCTGATGTCTTGTGCAAGGTTCTGTATGAAAGACAAGAGGCAACCCTGCAAAATTTACAGGGAAAAGACACAAAAAGAAAGAAAATGTAATTGGAAGTGCACAGAATTTAAGTTTCATCCAATGCTGGGCCATTTGCATAACAGCCCAAGTATCAGTCCACATCTGTTTGGTTTTCCAGTTCCTGTTACTTATTTTTTCTTTTTTTAAGAGAACTGTCACTGGAAGTTCACGTGCACAGGCTGCTGAGTAAAAGCAATGACATGCAGGTCAAGTTACACTTCCAGAAACACACAGGCAGCTCATTTCTCTGCAGCTACTTCCAACGGGCTGGCAGTGCAGCTCTGGGAAGAATGGAGCTGTCACCAGCACAAACAACACTGGGTGACATCTCAAATTTATGCAGCATCACACCATGCCAAGGTAAGTGACCCTGAAGGGTCACGATTCCCAAACTGATCTAATGCCCACAGAAACTCAGGAGTGAGGGGACTTCTGGTGTATCCTTGTTCCTTCTGACATCAGAGCTCAGACTGCCGGCAGGGATGAGGGGGACAACGAGATAGGGGACATCACTGCACAGCTATGCTGAAACGACTGGAGCAAAATCTTATAAATCTTGCACATATTTCAGAAGAATAATTTGTTTGAGGAAGTTGCCTTCAAATAAAACATGTACTGAGACAAACTGAAATCATCCAGCATTCCATGCAGCACATTCTACCTAACAATGAGGCCACTGCCTCGGGGCACCTTTGAGGTGCTGGGAATGACAGGGATTTGCATTTGCCAAGGCCCCTTGTAATCCCTTCCAGGATTTCACCTGTTATCATCCCACCCTGGTCTCCTGGCCATCCCACTGTCACCTGGACATCTCCTTTTCACAGTGAAAGGGATGAAGGCTGGAGGCAGGGTGACCAAAGAGCTCAACACAGCAAATGCTGCTCTCAGCTCTCCAGAGCACTTTGCCTGCTCACCCTAACAAATCCAGATGTTGCTGTGGAGTTGAGCCTCGTGTGCACAGCAGCCCTCTGTTACTGTTTTAGCTGTGGTTTACTGTTTGGAACTGGGAAGAGATCGCTCTGAGGAATGCAGCTTAAAGCAAGACTCTGCATTTTAAGTGGATGTTTCAGTTTGGAAAGCAAAGCTTCAGGAAACAAGGAAAGGCACAGAACGGAGAAGAACTTCTCCGAGGGCTGCATGGATCAGCCTGCAGGAAGGAGCAGCACAGCCGAAAATAGCCAGGACAGAGTCAAGAGGAAACCTCTTGGAGCTGTCTGACATTGTGCTCTGGTCCTGGAGCCAGCGGATAAAGCCGAGGGCTGGGAATGCATCATCCGAACTCTGACCCCGGCTAGATAGAACAATGCAAATGGAAAGAAGATTTAATCTCAGATAGTTTTGCGCGAGATGGGGATTCATAGCTCATTACGTATTTATAATGAGAGGGCTTTGCCTTCTCAAAGGCACAGTAATTATCAGCTTCCAGCAGCTTTTGCACTGAGAAATGCTGCTATTTAACTCACTTGACAGCTGCTGCATTCAGTCACAAAAAGACATCACTACATTTATCTGCACCTTTGCTCCTCCCTGTGTATCACTTCATTCAACCCCTTCCAGAGACACCCTTTTCCAGGACAGCATTTCCAGCATGACACAGAACTGAAGAAACCTCTCCATTAACTCCTTACAGTTTAAAAATTAAATAACTTCCATTTAAACAGCATGAAAATGCAATGAAGTATTTTTCTAGAAACGTGAGACCCATAGAAAAAAAAAATCATTATTATTATTATAGCTACTGGGCATGAACAATATTGTTTACTAGTAGAAATTGCACAGCACAAAGAACTTAACTGAGGGAGTGTCCTGCAAAAAACGATCTCCTACCTGATCCCAGATTCAGGCACTAGATCTGGCTAATGCACAGAAAGCTTTATGTAGCTACCAGTGCTGCTTTCTTCAGGAAGGACTGAGTACCCAGATACCCTCAGCTGGCATGGGTGGAATTCAAGAGAAAACCTGGATTGACTTAAGCCTTAGGAGCAGCTGGACATTCCCTGAAGACTCCAGCAACTAAGAGGTGAAAATGACTTAAGATGAGCACTCTGCAAGTGGCTACCCAGGAGAAAAAACAAAGCAGCAGCAAGAAAGAAGGCTATTCTGCACAGAAGGAACAAATCAAGAAGTAAAACACACCTTCCTGATTCTGAAAATAAGAATTGAGGTTTCCATGTTAAATCTAGAATTGAAAAATTGCTCTATCCAGCAATCCTACATGGAAAGTCAATTGAACTTGCAAGTGGGTGCCCGGTTTCAAAAGGATTAGTTACCTTTCCAGCTTTATATCCAGCTCTTTATAGGTCTCAGGATCACAGTAACTCACCAGCTGGATGCCATCAGCACGTGCAGTACGTAAAACAGCAAAAAGCAGAGGGGCAAAAATCTACTTAATTTTGTAAGGAAGGAGCTGCCAGAAGACTTACACATATGGCCAGGCCCAGGGCACCATTCCAACCCACTGGAGCACTGCCAGTGACACATCACCATTTCAAACTGCTTATCAGGGTCAGAAAAATGGAAAAAGGACTGGAGATGAGGTTTACATATCACACTGTAACAATACCTTCTCTTTTTGGGGGAAACCAATAGCAAAGAGCATGTGAGAAGAGCAGCTTTCAGCAAGATGAAGAAAGGACTGGTTTGATTCACAGCTGTATAACTTCTGGCCACATCTGGCAATACAAGGCCAGGGAACATCATGGGGAAGGAAATGCCACTTGATGCTTACACAATTAAAGCAGACAATGCAGAGATAGTTTACACAAAGTGACTATTTTTTCCTGGGAACATTCACCTAAAACCTTGGGCCAGGAACACTGGGGAGATCACATTCAAAATGACAGTTCTGATTGCTTTGGACCTTCATTTCCCTGCTCTCTGTCCTCCTGAAGGGCTCACAACAGAGACTAAAGTATGAATTTTAATTCCCATTGCTCACCTGTAGGAAATTATTACAGGAAGAAAAGCAAGTCTTTTCTGTCAGCAATGATAATGAGACTTTTTATCTAAAAATATCTTACACATGCTCAGCAAAGCCAAAACAGTTTCTGCTGTTAGTTAGGTATTTTGTTCAAATGATATTCTGAATATACAGCTGGCAGAGACAGCACTTGGCTGCTCTCTGCCCTGGTTACAGGCTAGGGAAGCCAGACAGACACGGGCCCTTAAATTCTGGCAGGTTTTGGGAAAGTTCCAGATCCACTGAAGCAGTTGGAGCTGTTAGGACAGAATTCATGCTTCTCATTAGGATAATTCACTCTAATAGGTCTCTGAAGGCTTTCCATTTTTGGCAAAGTTCTTTTAATGAGGCTCAAGTTGGATCTGTATATCTTACATTGTAAAATATTTTAAATAGACACCCCATACAATCATCTTCAGAAAAAAAGGAGTTAAAACAACCAACTGAAAAATCTGTACCAATACAATAAAACAGGGAACAACCTCAGATGAAGGAGAAATGTTGTCCTAAGGAAGGTTCCTTTTACATCCTGGCAAGTATCATCCATTTCAGCTGGATGCTCCTACTGGAATGACACAGAGCTGTGCTGCAATGATAGAACTGTGGAGTTTGGATATATTAAGAATAATTGCTCACTCTGAGATCTACACAGAAAATCCGTGCCACTGCTCTCACACAGAAGATCTCATCAGCTTGAGGAAAGCAAGGGAAAGCTGCAAGTTTCAAAGCTGAAACTACAGCACTAAAAATCATTCCAGTATTAACACCTGAATTTTCCTACTTCCCTAGGAAGGGAGTGTAAAAGCAGAGAATGACAAGGGAAACTGAAATAGTAAAGCAGAGACTGAAATATGAAAAAGGCAGAGATGTTCACTTAGAAGTTTAGACTCTGAATACAAAAAAAAAAACCCTCCATAGAAAAATAAAATAAGGAGAGAGGCAGCTGGTATTTCCCAAAGTTCTCCCACTGAAATTATACAAAAGGGAATATATTCAAATGTCTGAAGAGCCCCTAGGGCTGGGATTTCCTTAACTCTGACTTCATTTCCCTTAAACAAAGGTATTATCTCAGCAACTCCACACCAAAATAAAATACAGATAGCAGAACCAATTTAAGTGCTCCTGTAGCATGATGAAGACTCTGAAATATGAGACACTTCTCTCAGAGTCTACTTGGGGCAATATCAGACTACTGCAAGGTTGGATCATAAATGGCAATAGTGGACTTCCCTCACTCTCATTAAATTGGAAAATGCTTGCTTGCTCTTAGAGCTGTATTAAATTGTGTTTAGCTCCACTTACCCAGTGTAAATGGACTATTTAATGCAAAATACATACCTCACATGGACACACTGATGGATCAACCTGAGGGCCTCAGTGCAGCAAACTCCACTAAGTTCTGGACAGTTCTGGCATTTTTTCAAAGCCACTGACCTTCTCCACACGCACTGAGCTCAGCTTTAGCAGACATGCTTTGGGAAATGAGTGCTCCAAAGGCAGACAGCAGCATCAACACACACTGCACTAGAGACTGAGGTGAGGCAGGGCTGCTGAGGCAGCTCCAGTGCTCCTGCCTCTTCCTTTACACCAGACACAGCCATTGATTTTCTCTCCTTTCTGGTGCCAGCTTTTTCTCTCAGTCTAAAAGAGCAGTTGTCCTTCCCCACTCTAGTCCTGGCCCCCAGCATCAGGTCAGAACAAAGGGAAGAAGCAGTCACAGTCCCAACAATCTGTTCTTCTCCCAAAGAAGGCACCAACAGACGATGGATGTTTTCTGCTGGGGAAGGACCAGACAGTACATACTCCAGACAAAGAATGCAGCCCCCCTCCATCCACACACCGCACAAGTAACCGAGGCATTCCCTAAAGAGGAGTCTGAGCTGTCCCCCACATCACAGTGGTGCAGACATGGGGAGTAACCACTCAAAAATCCCATGAGAAACCCTAACCTCAGCACTTCCTTTCATTACACCATGCTGAAGTCAGCTCCTCAACATCCCACAGATGTTTAGTCAGCATCTGTTCAAAGCCCCTTGTGCATTCTCAGGTATGTCTTTATTCCCATCACCTGTGAAAGGATGAAAGAACCAAAAAGGAAGCATTTGATCACTTTATACCTTATCACTTGCATGCCATTCATTTAACCTTCCCAGCCTAGGCAGGTAAACTCAAGTTTATCCTTCCTCTCACTCCTCTCCCTTGTTTCAGTGCTGCAGCCCAAGAACACAGAACAGCAGCAGCCTCTTCAGTTCTCACTAGTTTTTTTTTATTTTCTAACTCATTTTGTCACTCCTAGGCCCCTTGGTCTTGCCCTAGGGCTCAATTTGGACTTCAGCTGAGGCAATCACCAGCACCTGGGTAGGCTGGGCATCAAAACTCACCCAGGGATGGAGACAAGGAAGTATTATCTCTCTATTAATATGTTAATGACTCTGTCCTGATTGCTGTGAGCACCAAATGATTTCCCTCCCAGTCTGAGAGATGGAAGAGAACTGATATGTTCATTTTTCTGAACAATAATGCTGCCATCAGCCTTAAATTTGGGCTGCTTCTGAAGAGAGTTATTACTCTATAAAATTAAGCATAGTGCTGCTGCTGCTCTCTCTTAATTACCATCAACTGGTTTCTGAAAAAATACCATGCCATAAATACAGCTAAAATGGTGGTTTTCTGAGGCTTCCCTTCAGAATCCATCAATTTAATCAAGGCACAGGTGACCACCTGAGACAGTGCCAAAATCTTCACTGGTTGCAGCAGTTTAAAATGAGAACATTCCAGTTTCAAGGAAGGTTTTATCAGACTCTGAGATGTAGCTCTCCTTACTGGAGCTCCTTTTCCCAAGAGGCTAAAGGCTGCCTGGCACTCTTTTTTCATACCACTGTTGGCTTTTAGCAGGTTTAATCCCGCTTCTATGAAGGCCAAAACTCTGAAGGATTTCTAACACTAAAGACAGAGATAAAATAAGAAATAACAACAAGCAAATAATGTGCTGAGCATTTTAAAAAACCCCAGAGATTACTCACTCTGACTTATTTTGAGGTAAGAGATGAAACTTGCTATAGGTTTGTAAGGCTGTTCACCACCAGCATCACCTGAGCCAAAAAACAGCCTTTATCCTTTATGGGCTTATTTTAAATAATTATATTGATTGATTTTTAAACCATTTTTCTAATCAATTGATTAATTTTGTTATAGTGTATTTCAGCTTTTATAATGATGATGCAAAACAGTCTCATTTGTGATTTGGGAAGAATTTAGGGCAGGTGGTGCGTTTAAGTACAATAAAAACAAAAAGTATAAGAAAGAGCAAAGCAGGCCACAGGGACACATAGAGCAGCTTTCCTGATGATTTCTGTAGGGAAATGCTATTAATACTGATAACTGATCACACACTATGTGTGTATGCTGCCTTTTAACAAATTTGAGCACATTTTAACAGAACTGCTATGGGTCTGCAGTGACCTGCTGGGATACAAATCAAACCTATGGCTGCTGGCTATGGGCCAGGTAAATTCAAACCATGTGACAAGGCCTCTTCTACATTTTATTACTTCTTCTTTTTTTAAAATCCCAGGTTTCTTTAAGAGAAAAATCCTTTGCCTATCTCCCAGGTAGTTTGCCTTAGTGTAAGAAACATGCTGTGACACTAAGCTGGTGTAAATCAAGGCAAATTCATTGACTAATGAAGCAATGCTATTTAATATTATTTATCTTATTGTTTCTATGATTTAAGAAGAAATTACTTGGGTTCTTGTTTTAGTCTGTTATAGCCTCATTTTTACAGTAACCTAAGAACCCAGTATTTCCAGTTCTGGCATTAAGTGTTTTAATGGCATTTCTCCAGCATTTTGCACTTTGCCTGTTACAAGGCCACGACTGAACTAACACCATAGCAGAGAGTCAAAGAATCACTGCTGAAATCCATTGTGACTTCAGCACAGGCTGAGATTCCGCATGGGTGCTTGGAATAAATCACTCTTGGCAGTTCCTGCAGTATTTGGTGCTGTTCCCAACATCTCCATTCCTGGGCTGATGTAATTAGAGGGCACACAACTGGCTTAAGCTCCTCCAAGTGAGTGCAATGCTTTATTTAAAGATCAGCCTTGGACTTAAAGAAAAAATCAATCACAGAAACCTTTTACCTTGGCTTTCAGCTGGGCTGACAGGTGACAGTCTCACACCGGAATTACTGTTCCTCATTGCATCTCACTTCTTTGTGGGTACTTACATTGAACAATTTCCCTCATCTATAGGAGGAACACCAAGGAGTCCAATTCCTATGATCCTGTTAGGGTCGGACAGCTGTCACTTCCTCAGAAGTCTTTCCAAGGAATGAGAGGGCACAGAAAGCAGCCGCTCCAGGAGAAGATTTCTCTGCAGAGAAATCTGTTTTGGCTGCCTCAAAGACCCCGCAGAAATCTCAGGAGAGCTGCAATAAACTTGGAGGTTCCCAAGATTTCTAGGGGCTGTTGCTGTGACAGGATGAATAGAGTATGTCAGACTTTTATCCCACAAAATGGGAGCCAGAACTGCTTGACTCATGAAAAAACAGGCTTTACCATAGAGAAACCATGAGTAAGTGAGGAGAGGTTTTCTGGGAGTCTGCATTTCTTCCCATCCAGCCAGACAGCTGAGCCAGGACTTTCAGACTAATACCAAAATTAACTTCACCACAGAAAGAGAAGATAATAATTACCTGATTATTACACTAATGTATGCAAGGGTGATTATTAGATCTTTTAAATCCGAGTCCTCAAACCTTGACTAGCTTCAGGTGGATTTTTGAGAAGCAGCAGCTTTTCATCTCATCCCAGTCAGACCCTTATCCTGATCCCATCTCTACCTTATGCTTATAAACACCATTTCTTGAGGCAGCAGCTTGAAGATCTCTGTGATAAGCCATCTTCCTTTGCAAAGTTTCTGGTTTTCATCTTCTCACCCATTCTGCAGCTTTCCTGCACCTACCTCTGGATCTGGCTTTGATTTTAAAAGAATTTGAAAATATACATTAATTAAATTGCATTGCTAAAAACTTCACAGCTTTTACAAGATCTCCTTGTTTCTGAATTAGCCTTATGGAAACATAGAAAAAAAAAAAAAGTAAGAAAACCCCAAACCTTAATTTTAACAGTGACTGGCTTGTGATATCTCTTACCAAAAGAAGCCTTTGATTGATTTGCCACCTTTAAAATATCTGCCCTTAAGGTTTCTTCCTGTAACTTACAAAGCTGAAGATGGGATGAGAAGATGCTTCAAAACTCCTTTTAAAAATGAAAGAAAATCTTCAGCAATGACTAACATCCATCTTAGAACACTGTACATCATCTTTCTTTCGTGTGTACTGACAAGTAATATAAGTTGAGAACTCAGAATGAAGTAAAGGTATTCAAGGTCCATCCAGGTAAAATGTTTTTTAACAAACAAATGAACAAAAAATGAAGTGTGTGAGCAAGAAGGAGATTTCCAGGGTGTCCAGAGTCAGTCTAACACTGATCCTGCTGACTCCAAGCACAGAAATATGGGGCTGAGGAGGAAGGCTGTGGAAATCCCACCACAGCATGCAAATTTGTGGGAGAAACATCTAAGGGATGTCTGTCAAAACCAGAATGAAAGAATGCATTTCAAGGCTTGAAGGAAAGAGCTTTTATGGGCTGAAAATAAACGAACAGAAAGTAAATTTGGCCAACCAAATTGGAGAGAGAGATGGATTTTTGTTTGTTTGTAACTGGCATGGTTTTTCAATAAAGGAATCTGGAGAATATTAACAGTTATGCCTAAATCTATGCTGGAAGCATTTTTGTCATTTTAGAGCCAAAAACAGCCACTTGCCAAAACCTGTAAACTGCTTTTTGAAAAAGGAAAAGAACAAAAAAGGCACCTTCAAAATGGAATTTGCAATTCTCATGGCAGGCAAGCATCAGCTCCAATTAGTCCCTGGCAGAGGAATCTGAGCAAGAGTGATAGACTTGGTGCATCCAAAACTGTTTAGTCTAGACTAAACCTCGCTGGAATTCTCTGCAGACCAGACCTCAGCCCCCTGGATCCCTGACAGCCATCTCTGTTGGCCACAAACAACAACACCACGTGGATCCTGTTCCAGGCTTCCCTCCCACCTCTCCTTATCTAGTCCCAGAGCTATTTCCCATTCCAAATCCAGAGGCACTCAGGTACAAAGCTGGTGATGGCTGCAAGTATTTGAAGCCTGGTTAATGAACATAGGTAATGCTCCTCCCCTGCCCCTAATCATCAGTACAGTGAGCATGTGAGCCTAAACCCAAAATAATCAACCCAGAAAAACATGTTCATCTGCCTGACAGCAGCCAGAAGCCAATGTTGCCAAAGAAAAAAATCTGGAGCTGCTCTTTCTAAAATGTTGTCAGCACAATTAATTCTGAAATATGCTCTGAAAACGTGGAACGTGGCCCATCTGTCACGGCTCCTCGTGTGTATTTAATGATTAGTGAGAGGGAGGAGCAGAAACTCAGTGTTTCATCTCCAAACCCAGCTTCCCTCTGCAGAAGACTCAGCCAGTAGTTAAGAATTTCATCCCTTCCCAAATCCTAAGTGGCTTCTTCAACAGAAAAGAAAGTCACCAACTAACTCCTTTATCACCAGCCCCATCACACACACCATCAGCACCATCACAATGAAGTAAGGATGGAGTATTATTTGTTTCTTTCTTTATATTGGAAATTGGCCAGTGGCATCAGCAGAGATAATCCGGTACTTTCCTGGAACCCATTCCTTCAGAAAAGCAAAGATATGTCAGGAGTGATATGTCAGGAGTGAATACCTGGCAGCCTTTTTTTTACACATATTGCTTGAATGGCAATTCAGAGCCAGCACCAAGTTTTCCAGCACCTTTTCCTCATGACTCTGAGTCCAATTTAATGCTCACCACACACTGGAGAAGTTCAGCTGACTCAGGTCCAGACCTGAAATCCAACAGACACATTTAGATCAATCCATAGATTGAGCCACAGGAACTGAGTGGTCTGAGAGTCAGCCTGTCCACCCAGAGACAGGCTGTTACATCCAGCTCTGATTTATAATTGTCCAAGACTTAAAATAGTATTTTTCCTTTCAATTCCAACAGCAGCTTGGTGTGCTAAATACAGCCAGGCTGCTGCTTTACACACCAGCAGCCCATGCACTTAAAAAAATTTAAGGAAGAAATAATTCACAAATTTACAAGAACAGTCTCTCAAACCTGTGGCAACTTTGATAAGAGTAGTATTAGATCACTACTGAATTTTGGCAATTTTATCCTTCATGAGGTAAAATAATTTCCAGTGGATGCACATAAATCATTGTACTCGCTGTACTCGCACCAAACCATGAACTTAACCTGTGGTAACTTCCCAAGATTGTACACTAAAGAGCTTAGATAACTACATGTGTAAAATATGAGTAATATGTAAATAAAGCAACCCCTGAATTCCATTTCAGCATTTTGACAAATGCATTTGTTTCACTTAAGGGATGCACTTATCAGCTCCCATTAAAAGGTGTCATCAGGTGGACACAAGAATCCCAGTTAATCAAGGAACCACATTTAATTACAGTATCACAGCAGCCACCCATCACTATCTCTAGAGAAGCCAGAACAGATGTTTAAAGGGATTCCCCTGGGATTTAAGAGTTCTTGAAGGGGAAAAAAAAAAAGTACATCTTGAAGCAATCAGGCAAGGGATTGTAAATTCTAATTTAAAGATAACCATTGGCAAATGAAGCCCATTAGTTAAACAAACTTTCCTAAGGAAACAATGCCTAGTTTTCTTAGGCTCTACATGCTGATCCACTTGTCCCAGTTTCCATAGGCAGCTGCTCTCTGGGAGAGACTCTGCCTTCCTTTTAGCACTGGTGCTGTGCCTGGCCCCTGCTCACACCTACCCCATACACGTGACCCTCAGACAGCATCTTGTTCTGGAAATAAAGCAGGTTCAGAGGGACCTTTGGAGCAGCCACATGAATACTGAACTTAGCATTATTCAGCACTGTTCCTATGTCAGCTTAAAAAGAGGGATAAAATAGATGCCATACGAATCAAAGCCCTCCAAGCTTTCTCCAACAGAACAGACTCTGAGGATGTACACAAAGTTCAAATAATTAAGAACTGGAGTTCATATTCTCCTGAAAAGCCAAACCAAAATGACAAAAAGCCCTTTGAAGACTGAAGGAATGCAGGAAACCAGGAAGGCTACTCTTCTCATGCTTCCAAAAACCAGTAGTTGGTAGAAATCTTGCTCACCAGCAATTTCCAGCATGATTTCTCACTGAATAAATTTAACCCAGACTCAATTCCTAAATTATAGCTTGATAAAATATCTGTAACAAATATAAAATGGTTTAAAATCTGCCATAAGCCTCAGAGTTACATTTTCCACTGAGCAGATGGAATGTCCAGGCCAACATGAATATACTTTTCTTGTGGAGTGTCTGTAAATTGGATTGAAGATAAGCTAAAACTGGTCACACGTCACTCAACCAGGTTCTGGGATTTGCTGTATCTCTGCAGCAAACTCCAGAGCACTGCAGAAGGGATGGGCCTTAGCAGCTTCCCTTCACATCCCTGTAAATAACAGTTATCTTCCCATGTGGAACACAGTTCTTTAATAATGGAAGAGGGGAAAACAAGTTTTTCCTAGTCCTGGGCACAGGTGGGGTCCCACTCAACGTCAGACCTCCCACATTCCCATCCTACCTACACTCAAATACAGATTCTACCCAGATACAGAAGTTTGAATAATACGTTTAATATAAAAGCATAGCTTCATTTCCTCTGTGCTACCTAATTCTGTCCTGTGTTTATAGGGTTCCTCAGCAGGAAAGAGGTCAAAGAAAATGAGAATTCATTCAGGGAATCGTTTCATTCTCACAGAGTGTTTTACAGAATGGGATGGAAAAAGAGGGAAATGGATATTCCCAGAGGCCAGTGATGCAATACTCCTGCACGCACTCATGAGTATCTCAAGAACACAACCCTCAGCAGGAAATATTCTTTTTTTTCTGGCTAAACTGAAGTGGTTACTCTTTTGAGGACTACAAGATCCATAATTCAGAATGAGATTTCTTTCACGCTCATTTTTAAATTCTTTTAAAGTAAAAAAATGCAAAATGAATACTTCACATCTGTTGGACTCAAGCACCCCATTATTTGCAGGATTTCCCATGTGCAGCAGCACATTTCTGAATCTATCATTTCATACCAGCCCTGGCAGAATTGCCATGCCCTGCCTCTGAGGTAGCTCAGGGTGCTCACACACCTTCACTGCAGCTCTGATGATTGTCTGGCCCCTCACTGAAGAGGACAAGAATTATAAAAACATGTCTTATTTCCTAAGAAAAATGTTCCCACCCAACAAACGACCTAGCACACCAGAATAAGAACCCTTCTGCTTCTCCTGATAATTCCATAAGGAAGCAGCCAACACAGCGTATCCTATCCCAGGAGGATTTTCCTCTCTCAAATTGTGACATCCATGACCACTCTTACCTCTGTCAGTGAATAAGCAGATCAAAAAGGATTATCACAATGTTGCCTTTCAAAATATTCTCCTAAAAATGGGGGAGAAATGGACATTTTTTGGGAAAATCAGTCACTTCTGGGAAAAAGGAATTCTTCCTCAACAATATGCACTCAGACCTTGATGCAATCCAAGTCATGGCACACCCACAGCTCCTCAGTGCCCCTGGAAAATGGACAGGCCCACACTTCCTGTGAGAATTCCTTCCCTTATAGTTTGCTAGGAGGAGACTCAAATCCAGGAAAAACGAACCAGTTTTATATTTCTGAATATAGTTGTTATAATAGTTAAATTCATGTACAAATACTACTAAAAACAACAAAACTCCTCCATCCAAAAACCAGAAAAAAACCCTTGACATTCTTAACTGAAAAACCAGATTATTTAAAACCAGATGAAGTGCTTTTGAACAATTTTGGGAGTCGTGGTTTTTTGTCTCTACAAGCCTCTAACACAGGAGGTTCGCCTGTGGTGTGAGTGAGTCCCTGCAGGTCAGATTTAGCTGCAAGAGATCTGTGGAGTTTAGTTGCTTATCTTAGATTGTCCAGACTGTAATGGCCTGGAAACACACAGAGCAGTTTTGCAAGATCAGATTTTTCAAAGGAAAATTCCAGTACTGATTGTGTTTCAAGCTGGCTGGAAGTCTCTCCAGCACAGATTCTTTCATACTGGTTTAATAGTTTGAGTTTCAGCTGAAATCTGGAATTTTAAAAGGGTATTGCAGAATTGAAAATCTGAAAGCCCTCAGATTTGGGTGTGATCTGAGCGGTGACAAAAACCATAGAAAACTCATCATCTTCCCAGTATTTGTTCCTGTCACTTCACTTCCCAGCTCTCCTTCAGGACTGAAGAATTTATCTTAACACTGTGATGTCATTTTGCACCATAAATACAGAAAATATTTCAGACCCCAAGAGCTGTCAGCAGAGTGACAATCTTCTAAAGGTAGGTCTGAGAAAAACTGGCAGTCCTCAATGCAAGATCTCTCTAAGTATCCTTCACAGTATTTTTCCCCCATATAAGAGGATTCTGCCGGATCGGAAGAAATTATTTGGAAATTATACACTTATACACAAACAGAATCCCAGACCATGGGGGTTTTTCCATGATTCATGAAAAGAGGTCAAAATTAAAAGAAAGTATTTTTGACTTAGACGTCTCAAAAATCCAGCAAAGGTGTCCAGCAACAAAGAATCCAAACATTCTCTTTGCTGCAAAATATGAATTCATAGGCTTTACTGAGCAGGCAAAGCTGCATTTCAACAGCTAAAATTTTACTGTAGCTTTGGAAAAAGGGTTTCAGTTGCACAGGGTTACAGCCAGCTCCTTTCATCTCTGACCCAGAAGGCACAACTCCATAGTGGGGCAGCTGCCAGAAAAAAAGTGCAGAGGCAAGAAATCTATCCATGGGGATTGCAGGAAAACACATTTTATTCAGTAAACAGCACCGTTTGCAAGCCTCCTTTCAAATGCTGAAGCTCTACTCTGAGAATATGTAGAAGTTACAGTGCACCTATACCAGAAGTGCTGGAGGAACTTGCCAGGCTGTGTTAGAAAATAGGGCTGAGATAATTACTGAGCAAACCCAACTTTCAACCGCCTTGGCAGCACGGAACACACCCAAATGTCTTCCCTGTGCATAATCCCTCCACCTGCTTCTCATCTCTCAGGGACTCCTGTGTGACAATATAAGGAGTGAGTAGGAGGGAAGGCAGGGCTTGTGATCAGGCACCCTGGAATGCCAATAAAACCCAAGCCCTGGAGACATGTTCCTTTGGACAGTTTCAGGACCACTATTAACCTGTAAAGCACAAGAAGGGCTGTGCAACAACCACAGAATCCATTTCAAGAATCCATTCCTGCATATGTGAACACCAAAGTGGCACAAAATAAACAATAAACTGCTACTTAAAGTTAATAGTTTAGAATATCTAAAGTCAGTATTTTAGAACATCAGGCAATTTTTTCAGACTTTTTTCTACTGACATTTAATAGTACCTATCAGCCAATTTTTGTATGTTTTGCTGGAGACAGGAGTTCAGGCTGCTTGGGAATAAAGAGGAAGAAGAACAAGGCTGGTGCTCTTATAAAGGAAGAGTCAGTGAGATTTTAGAGTCTTCTCTAAGTATTCCATTAGGCTGGACTTTATTGTGTTTAAAACAATACTACCTCATTAGCATCTCGGGTTTGGCAATGCAGACTGGAGCTGGGCATCAGAAAAAGGGCTAAGGACTGAAAGGGCAGAGTTTTCCACAGGAAATTAGGTACTGCTGCTCAGGCAGTGAAAGGAGCCTGGTCCACACCTTCCTGCTGCCTGGCAGCTGCTGGAAAGCACCCAAATATCACCTCTCACTGATGCAAATGGGGAGAGAACACAGCAGCAACATAAACAAACCATCCTTGAAAAGCTCCCCAATACACAGCAAACAAAAAAAAAAAAAAAAGATTTTTAATGCACAAACTGATACCAATCCACAAGAGTTTCCCTTTCAACAGCTGCAAGGATAAATCTCCCTTTTAGGCAGATGGTCCAAAACCTGAGCCCACTGTCTATGAGAAATTGCAGCTTGACTTGAGCACAGAGTGAAAAAACAAAAAAAGCAACAGAGAATTCTGCCCAGGGAAATTAATCATTCTCAGCACCTCTGCAGAGCCAGTCTATCCCATCAGCCCTGACCTACATACTGCACACACTTCAAAACAACCTGACATTTAAATCCCAGCTCCTCAGCTTCCCGCTCCCTCCCAGCGGAGGAACGGCCGATTGAGGGGCTGCCCTCCAGGTAACAACGTTCAGTGGTGCCCAGGACACTCATGGTCTCCTCTGGACTTTCTGCACCCTGGGATTGTCCTGAACTGGAGACTGGAGATGTTTGTAACACACCAATGGTATTTCAAAGCATATAAAAGATGGTGGGCAATGGACAGGGGATATTTTAAAATAATCCCAGAGTCCTGGAATGGTTTGGGTTGGAAGGGCCCTAAAAGCTCACCCATGCCATGGGCAGGTACACCTTCCACTAGACTAGGCTGTTCCAAGCCCATCCAAAGCAACAGTGTCACACCCACCTGTTCTTTGGAGTTCCCTTCAGAAGAGGGGTTATCCAGACCAGAACCTCAACAGGCAGCACAGAACCCACACACTGAAACAGTTAACGCAAAACTGACTAGGGAAACTTTTCCTGATGAATAAGTCAAAGGTAATGGGCACAGGACAAGGGGAATTAAGTTTAAAAAATGAGGTTTTTTTACTTCAAAGAATGGCAAGTGTCAGAATCTTGTTATTTAAATTTCTGGTTTAGTTTTTCACACTGACACAAGAAAATTACTTATTTAAAACCCCATGCCTTGAACACTTTTGAGCAGTAACACAAAGACACGACATAGCTCAGAGTAACTGGTCTTCTAAACTACCAAGTCACAGCACTCACAGCCCTGGTGCTGCCCACAGAGGGATACAGAGATATGTCACAACATGGGCAGAGGTTTCTTTTGGGAAGGGAGGGGGACTGGGGTGTGTCTCTTACAAATGATAATAAAACTTTACATATTTACATTTCCAGCTGTGCCCACTGCAATATGAAACAAATATCATCCCAGCGTTAGTGGGGAGAAAGGTCCACTCCTGGAAAATCACTTTTCCCTCCTTTCAAACAGTTAACTGCAAAATCCTCATGCACCAGGACAGAGGAGAGAATCCAAGAATGTGGAGTGTCTGCCCAATGCTCTGTTCACTCACCATCTCCCTCTTGGTTATCATCTCCTTCTTACACTGCTGCTTTGGGATTTATTACAGAATAATTCCTACTGCTCTACCTTTACCTTGCAGTGGGAAGCACTGCTGTTCCATGATGGTGGGATCTGCTGGGAAATTGCTGTATTCACACCAACAGTGACCTTGCAGATAAAGCCTGGGAAGCTTTACAACATCCTAGGTGCAACATTTTCTACTAAATACCTTGGGATGAAAGTGCAATAAAATGAAAGTCTATAAAGAGTTTGGATTTTAATAGCTCCACTTACTAAGTTCAGTTTTCTGGAGATTTGGCAGGCTTTCAGGAGTGTACTGGGATATCTGAAACCTCTTTTGTTCTCTTTTTCTATTTTTTTTTTCAACTTAGCTATTTGCAACCATCAATGAATAGTGGCAAAACATGACATTTAGAATTAACCCTGAAATCTTGGAACTATCTGTTGACCAAAAAAAAACCAAAGCAAAATGTTCCAGCCTTCAAGCAGAGTATCTTTAATCCTCTTTTAATAACTAGGTTTCACTGTGTCAACATATTATATTATATCACATCAATCCCTTGATGGCTGACACGCTTTAAGAGCACAAGGGAAAGGGGTTTTATTTCAGTGTTTCACGAGACTTTTATATGTGTTCATTTGACTGGCATTTGCATTACAATCTTTCATTAATTACAAGTTATCTGCTCATTGCAGGGAGCACAAATGGTTGGAGGCCACAGACCCAGAGCATTGTGATTTAAATAAAAATTGCACAGTGCCCCTGCTTTTTTTCCAGCCATCAGATGTCTGGATCGACTGCACATTCCAACACTTTGGAAAGGAGATTTTGCCTCATGTAACAGCTAAAGGAATGTTCCAGTGTCATTGCTGGGGAGGGTGCAGAGAGACAAATGCATTTAGAAAACAACTTGAGGACCTCATCCATCTATTCTTTCATGAAGTCACCCAAAACCTTTTGTCTGGGTATGTTTTAACCTCCAGGCAGCACTGTTGTGCTCTGCCTAAGGTGGAACCCCAAGGATTTCAATCCCCATCAGGCTGCTCAGGCAGCCAAACAGCAGGAAACAAGTCCAAAGCCAGTTTCAATCCCATGATTTTAAGCGTGCCCATCACCAAAACATGTAAATACAGTGGGATACAAACTCTGCCCTCACTCACCTGACATTAGAGAGTCCTTCTGATATTAGAAGTCATTTTGTTTAATTCTGTCATAGTCTATTGCCTTGAAATACCAAAATCAATGGAAATTGCCTGTTAATGCAGAAGTTACAACACATCAACTCATGATCCTCATGCACAACAGGACCTTTTCAACACACCCATGTAGTCTACGAGGAATGAAAGCGAGATGCTGTTTGTGGGATTTAATAAGGCTCTATAGAAACTATAAACCTTGACAAATCAAACAACTAATTAGATTGTGCAGGTTTGAACACCATTCCACAAAACCTTTTCCTAAGGATCTAATTTCCTGCTAGGTTTGCTCCAGCAATGACACAGGAAAGACAATCAATTTCTCTTTATGCTAAAAGCCTTCTCAAATGAGAACCCAGGAGGAAGCATTATCTAAACTGAGGGAAAGCCATTTTTAGGCAGGATGAGGTTGTAAACTTTATCACAGGACACGTGATGACAGTGTTCCAGAGAGCACCTTTGCCATATCCTAAAGCCATCAGGAGTTGCTGGGTCTGAGAAGACACTGATGAGGAGTAGACAGTACTTTGTCCATATCTGATCTGCCATCCCAGCTCCTGTTTCTCCAGGACCAACAGGAAGAATGCCTGAGAAAAGCAGGACTGCAGATAGCTTGCAAGTTTGCAATAACTCTGGTAACAAGCCTACAGTCTAAATAAAACCTCTCTCAAGTCCAGCAAAAACCCCAGAGACTTGGAGTATCAGGAGAAGAGATGCTGGTCCCACCTCTGCTGGGAGTTTTTCCTGTGTGAGAACATGAAGACACCACATCTCCAAATGTTGCTCTGGGACTTTATGGCAAATTATTAATTGGTTTGGTGCTCAATTACTAATGCAGCAGAGAAATAAGGTATTTGTATTAACTTACACTTAAATTCCATTTCCCTCTCATAATGTGTGATTGTGAAGCATTGTTAAAGGTCCTCAGCAGCTCCCAGCTCTGTTCCACCCCATCCCCGATCCCACACAAAGGCACTGGTGTGGGGACAGACCAGGGGCACACCAATGGAGCAGGAATTAGCTCTGCCCCGAGTCTCCCTGCACTTCCAGCAGCCAGATGCAGCTCCACACCAATTGGCACTGCGTGTTGCTGGGCACTGTGCACAGCTCCTGGTGCCACCTGGGCTGGCCTAGTTTGCACTGGGCTAGGAAAATACAATTATCATATTTTCCAGCTTTACTCGAGCTGATCCCCAGAGTAGCAGAGTTTCCACATAAAGCAAACAGTACTTTTTCTTTGTATCCTGCCAGTCCTTGCAAATGGTACAGCTGAGAGCAGCAGTGTTTAAGTGATGAGCGTTGTTCTGAGAAGAAAAGAATAATTTCCGACAAACCTTTTCATGTTTTACCTCTGGTTGGTGTCAGTCTCAGGATAAACAGATGCATCAATCACCCTAAATATAAAAGTAATTTGCATGAAAGAAGTGTATTTTTGATAGCTGAAAGCTGACAAAGAATTCACTGTTTAAAAAATAAGAGGCATTTTGCTTGTATACCTGAGAGAAATCAATAGGAAGAAATAAAGACCAGCCTAGTAGCACTACTATTAACAGAATGTTTTATTTCTTGACTCTCTAAAGGTCATATTCCTAACCAATCTTGAACTTCCAGTTGACTGGACCTTGTGGAGGTTCACGAAACTCAAGGATTTTGATGTTAAGCAGTGCTCAAACCAGCTGTACACCCTCCTATGGAAGAGCAGGGAGATGGCTGACCTCGTGTGAGATAACACTGGTTCTCACCACATTTAATTCCCAAAAAATCACCTTGCACTTGTCATACAGAGATGGCAAGGAGAGGTTACCCTTGAGCTCCCCACTCTGCTTTTCCACAAGATTCCTACTTCCTCTTCCAAAGCACTGCACTGTCTTGCTTTCCTGCTGGGTTCCAGCCCCAACAACTGCAGCAAGGAAGGAGCTGCCGAGGGTGTGCAGAACAGGGGGAACCACCACCAGCCACATCATCCCATGGGGACTCCATCCTGGACACACAGCCAGGAACACTTCCACCGGGAGATTCTGGGGTGAAACCTGCTACACAAATGCACCCTGCTACGGCCAGTGTTTCATTTCAAATGGAACATATTTTTCTAAGAAATAACTGAGGCGTGGGGGAATGCTGGAATTAAGTCAGAACATGAGATTAATGGAGAGTTTGCCAACCCTAGTAGCAATCCGAGCGAGGGTCAGGTTTGGCATCTAAAAGGATTGTTTTCCACTCTGCTAATAGCACTGAAAATGAAAATTGGTCCATCAAGTCCAAACCTGGCAATGGTTCTCATGGCCCTGGTGGAACAGAGACTTCTCATGGTCTGTGAATGCAACACATGCTGAAAAGGGCAAACAACTGACATTTGATCCCATCTCCGGGGCTGACACAGAAAATTAAAAGCCTCCCATGTGGGTCTTGTTTGAAAAGATACACGGGAAGGCAGAGGACTGAGGAACAATGTACAAACAAGGTTGGGCCCCATTTTGAGTCAGAGACACCTCCATATAACTGTGGTACAAACACACAATGGATTTACAGTTCCTGTTGGACACCAGCTGCACCAGGAAAAGAGAAGAACACAGTATGGCCTGGGCCCTGATGGAATCCTGCTATGGCTTGGATCACACTCCCTGGGATTGGGTTTGTAATGTAGGAAAGTAAAGTACAGAAAATAAAAACTAGGTGTGAGAAATGGTATCTGTTTTCTGTCAGAAGGCCAACCAATGCCTGTCACCAGAGTTTGTCAACATTCCCAGGAATTAAAATCAGGCCCACGTGCAAATACTTACAAGCAAGAAACAAACACCCAACTCAGAATCAGATACATAAGGTTCATAAAGTGTGGAGGGATTACTGCACAGTTACAGGGAATTTCATGAGGACATCTCAAGAAGCTCCTGTCCACAGGAGAGACATGATAACTGTGAATATGGACATTCCCATGTCATCCCATCAATTAAAAAAACCCCAAAAAAATCCCAAATACTTACCCCAAAAGACAAGTGGTTGGCTCATGGACACCACAGCCACATCAGCCCAGTTGCACTGAATTTCCAGGATGGAGGCAGCCAGATTTCTCTCTTCCATGTTTGATCCCTTCCAGGCAGCTGGAGCTGCCTGTGAAGTGCAATGACATGAACGATACGGTTGTCACCGACAGCTCTCTCTTTTGATCTTGGTGACGTAAGGCAAGGCTGAAGTGGGTGCTGCCAGTGCTACAAAGCCACATTTTGAACTTGTTTTTCTCTTATGAAGTCAAGGCAGTGCCAGATTCCAATGGCACAGGGCTTTGTCCAACCCTACATTCCCTGGGAGATAAGAAAGGCATTGACTGGGCTTTTAAAACATACTCATGGAATTGCCCAGATGCTTCAGCCAAGAGCAAAAATGAGAGAGAATCAAGTTCTGTTTGTCCATTTACATCCCATCACAGAAAAACTTCCTATACAGACACACTGCCTATTAATCTAGAACAGACAACTGTGATCCAAATGTCATTTCAGCAGTCAAACAGGGATACAGCACAAATGATTTACAAAAGGAGCTTAATGAAGAAACACATTTGGTCACAGCTGCTGCTCAGACTAGACTGGAAGAAATCCAAAAACCAGAAGGAAGTGAGAGCATTAGTAAATTAGAAGGAGAGATCAAGAGCTTGCTTCTGTAAAGAAATCCCAGCTTTGAAATCCAAAATATTTAATCCCAACTACCAATATCTCTTCCAGACCAAGGGGAGGCAACCATAAAGAACACCTGGAGCCTTTGCAGACCAGCAAAAGCCAACCACAGCTTCTGTGTGCCCCTGAACTGCGTCAGCAAACAACAAAACCATTGGCTCATGCTTATGGTGACTGCTCAAACTATCCACAAGAGCAGAGACTTTTCAGAGTGAAGAGGAATATCAGTGACTGAAACGCGTACAGATGGAACGCTGCCTGTCGTGTGAGGGAGGATTGGGGTCAATCTTGTTACACATAATAGGACTTTATTCATTATGGATGAAAAGATTCAGCTCCTACTGCTATGAGAACGGATAAGTGCAGCCGTGGTTTAACCAAATTCACAGGAGGTTGAATGAGGCTACTGAGACAAACTAGACAGCAAGCTTCCAAAGGCTGCTGGAATATTTAAGATTCCACCTCGCCTGGTGGATGCCTGCAAAACATAAATGCAATTTCCATTATGAAAAGGATTACATTTCAAACTGCTGCTGGCTTATGTAAGAATTATTGGGGCTATCAATCCATATCACCAAGGCATAAGCTGATCACCAGTTGGGATCAGGCAGAAATCCTCTCTGCTTCAAGCCCAACACAGCTATAGTGTTGGCTAATTAACAGGATATTGAGGAGAGGCAGATTAACACCTTGCTTTAAAGTATCCAGAAGTGGCATAGCAGGCCAGATGGACAGTTATCAGCTCAAATAATGCAACTTTTCTACTCTTAGGAAAACACAGCATTGCTCAACAGAAACTCCCAGTTATTCCTGGGTTTGGTGCCATATGAATCACTAACCACTCGAACCACTGACATTTCAGCGGTTTTACTACAATCTGTGGCTCCTGGGATGTCTCAGAATCAGGATCTCTCTTGCCACCCTCACGAATCACAACTGCAAATAAGGGAAGAACAGTCTCTGATTGCTATGGCAAAGCCATAAACAGACTGCTGAGTCCCAGGATGCATGGCCTTGGCCTGAGGCCTTCCAAAATCCATCTGGATTATTGTACATTACAGTTGCTGCTCTCTGCTCCAAAGAGCAAGCCTGAGCTGTCTAACAGAGAAAAGTTGCCTTTTTTTGAGATGCTTGTGTCAAATAACTTTGAGAGAATAAGACCAGCGAGTATTCAGCCCACATTAAATAATTTTGGCAACAAAACTGATGAAGAAAAACACAATAAAAATGCTGCAAAGAACTTTTCCAAATGTTTCTTTGAAAGAATTTGTACACAGCCAAGAGTTGCTGGTTCCACACCAAACTCCTAGGCCAATCTGTTATTTCTTTCTTTTCATTTTCTGAAGATTTTATTGGTACCTCTAAATTTTCAAGCTTTTTATACGGCAAAGAGCATGTCTTGCCAATGACTTTTCCTCTACAACTCTGCAAGTTTTGCTTCCAGCGTTTTACCATTATTTTGAAGTATTTAAGTTTGCAAGATTGTCAGATCTTGTGGCAACTCTCTGCTAAATATCTGATATGGCAGTGAAACAATTATCAGTTGAATTATTTACACAAAGACTGCAAGGCAAGAGTCCTCCAAGTAGAAATGAAAACCACCTACCTCAGAATCCCAGGACTGCTCACCTGCACTCAATACCACAGAAAGTTTCCTAAAAGAGAAATGCACTAAAGATTTCAATTCCACCTTTTTAAGATGGAGGAGATCTGGTAAGTTTGATTCTTTCCAGAACCATCTCACTGGTATTATTGCTAATTGTCACCTCTTTCCTTCATGTTCACTTTAGACAACTGACAGGAGCAATTCTAGCTTTTAAAAAGATAAAACTGAAGTCAAACACCAAAACTTTCAGCTGCTTAAATCTTTCTTGGCTGTTCAGTTCCAATGAGAACCTCCTATACCATGGATTTTGAGTGGTAATAAAACCACCAAGAGCTCATCAAGACTCTGGTTCAATTTTGTCCCAGTAACGTTTCCCTTTAATTCTGGATAAACGGGACAGGAGTTTTCAAGCTGCATTTGTTTCTGGGAAAACAATTTTCTTTTCCTTAGCACAAAATAAATATCTGCTTACTGTTATTTTATCTGAAAAAACATTTTCAGAAAAATGCTTGGGAAATATTCAAATAGTGTCACATAATAGAATACTTTTCCAGGATATCCTGGAAGTTTTAGAAAGCTCCAAGCTGTTCTGGGTCACACAGCCTACAGCAAGCTGTGAAATGTATGCACGGAAAGGCATCATGTATACAGTGCTGGGAAAGGTTAGCTTTTAACCACTGTGCTGGATGAGTACAGGACAAGCAAAATTTCATAAGCTAAAGAGATGAAGTCACATCACACTTGAGCTGCACTGAACTTCCTCAGCACTTTAGGGAGCTGTCCTGACCGGTCCCTAAGCTGTGTGTGCCTTCCCTGAAGCAGTTCACAAGTTCTTCACAGGACCAAAGACATGCTCATACATTCCCTTGAGACTGGGCTCAAAGAAGTGGAATTCTCCTCCCTCCCCATAAATCCCTGATGTACAACAAATGACATCTCGCAGGGTTGGGAAAAAAGTCTTTTTTACCAAACAAATCCTATTGTTTGTTTGATTCTTGTGGTTTCCTGATGCTGGCTGGAGTTTGGGGGCAGCAGTAATTCCGTAGGCTCTAAATCAGCCAGCTGGCTGGCTCAGAGGCTGCTCTTGCAAGGACACCAAGGAGCCTCTAACCACATTCTAAAGCAGAAACTCTGTCACACAAAAAATATTTCAAAAATCAAGAATGCTTTCATTAACACTCTATGTGCTAGTCTGAATTCAGGCGCTCTCAAGGACTAGGAATGCCAGTACAATTCCACAGCAAATGCTGGAAAGCACCCCAGAAAACTCTGTGCTGCGAGTTGATACAGTAAATCTGTAAATTCAACACATATAAACTCAAACTTTTAGTTATGCAATAATTGAAGCTGCAGAAACACTTTCCCTGGAAGTGTTCAAAGCCGGCTTGGACAGCAGTTGGAGTAGCCAGGTCTAGTGGAAGGCTTGGCACCCTGAATCCATGGCAGGGGATGGAATGAAATGATCCTTCAAGGTCCCTTCCAACCCAAACCATTCTGTGATTCCATGATAGAACTTACTGCTTACATTTCCTTGGAACTCGCTAACAAACAAAAGATGGCATACATTTTATAACTGGGTCAGCACAATAAATACTAAACAGAGTAATAATGGCCCTGTTAGGCAAACATTACACTAACAAAGAACTTGAGCCTGCTACTCCCCAGACCATGGTTATTTTTCTAAAGAATTGTTAGTTTTGGAAGCACTTAGGACACCCATCGTATTTTTCAGAAACAGAACAACATTTCTTCTACCCTTTCTTGGAGGAGACAAAAAATAACAATCCTGAAGAGGTGTGGCCATTAAAAATCATCTGCTATCTTTGGCTAGAGCGTGAGGAGGCAGCTCCAGCAATCAAGCCAGGTCTCCTGGGTGGAAAGAAGAATTCTGTCTCTTATCCACTTTCCAGGTTATTCCAGATCCTGAGCTCTGGCAGATCTAGTAAAGAACTGTACTTGATGACACCTGTGATTCTGAAGCCAAGTCTTCCTTCTCTGCTACATCATAACTCTCCATAGCAAGGAGAAATTCCCGACTCCTCACTGACATCTGGCATTTACTTGTCATCCCTGGGCACACACATTGGTACTAAATCATCTCCAATGTCCCTTCCAACATAAACCAGCCTATGATCTTAAGAATTAGATTATTTTCTACAGAAATGCACTGCTATTAATAAATAATAATAATAATATAAAGGAACAAAATCTCCCTGAAATCCTCACTCAACCACACCAGCTATTGGCCTACAAAGCAAACACTGCTGAACTATTTCTAATTTTAAGTTTTGAACTGTATTCTGCACCATTTTAAGACATGCAAATGATTAAACTTGACATCATAATATATATAAAAAAATACAGAGCACCTTGTATCTATTTTCTCCCCTTTCAGTGTGTATCAAACTGTTCTTCATTTCCACCTTTTATTATCTCTCTTCCTTTTTCTTAAAATCTGCACATCTAACAGGCAGGTTCTTTGTCCTGCTGAAGTCAGAGAAATATACTGACTAAAAGGTCCTTTCCAAGTTTCTCATTCTCCACAGCCTTCCCCCAAGATAATAATTTATTTACAGAGACATGTGAATTACAGCACTTCACAGTGCTTTAAATAATTGTTACTGCAGAGACATCAGCCAGACAAAGAGGTAAAACCTTGGCTGGGATAGTTCTGCCTCATCATGACAAGATTTAGTTGCTGTGTTCTTTCTGGACAGTGGTGAAAACTCAGAGCTGGGGAAGGATGTAAATATCTTGTCTGGCTGACCCAAGTACTGATTTCCTAAATGTTCCAGCAGAGGTTAGAAAATTGCTAGGAATAGCTTGGAAACCACTCTGAATTAGAGACAGTAGAGAAACAGCTTCATGATAATCAGAAAAAGGTTTACATCCTCAATATACGGAAATATACATGGAGCATGACTTGTTGAGAAATAAAACCTGCAATTTCAAATTTATTTACTGACCTGACTGCAGGAGACTGTTTGTTACTGCAACATTCACAGCCAGGTGACACGCATAAGAGCGTGTGTCAGCACTTCCCCTCCAGCTGTTTTCTGTCCCTGCTCACCTCCTGCCTGGCTCCCTGCCTATCTCCTCACTCCCTCCCACCTGAGACAGCCTCTCCACGGCTTTCTCCTCCTCCTGCTGCACCTTCTAGCTCACCCCTTTCCCACCTGAACAAACAGTTGATTTCCATTCTGCAAACTGTCAGAATATCTACTGATTTCTCTCTTGCCTGGAGCAACTCAGCCAGGAAATTGATCTTGGATGCACCAAAATACATCCAAAGAAAGGCTATAAATCACACTGCTGCTTCCACAGATACAGAGCATGAGGATTCATGGAGCAAGCCTGTTCTGTGTGAGCTCTGCCTGCTGACACACCTGTGCCAGCTCAGCCACTTCCAGTGGATAAAAGCAGTGGAGAAATGAAGCAGCAGCATCTTAACATGATCAGCCAGGATCACAGCACTGAGTCTAACAAGATGTAGGTTGGCTTTTTTTTTTAAGAACCCAAATTCTCTCACCAGAGAGAAAACCAGACACCCTGATTCCTTCAGGAATAGTTTCTCTACCTCATGAATAATCTTATGAGACCATCTAACCACCAGCCAAGGAACAACCTTTAAGCCAATGAGTACTTTCCTCCCTCCCATCACTTACCACAATACTGTGCCTAGGCCTAGATCAGTTTCAGCAAAGAAGTGTCTGAAATTCGGAGGTCAAGCACATAGACGTCTAAGCTAGAAATCAAGTTTATTGTTACAGCTTTATATTAGGGCCTAAAATCGAAAAGGACCATGAGAACTGCAGTTTTTCCAATACACTAGCGGAATGGAAATTTTGAAAAAAATTCAGGAATGCTTACTGAAAAATCTGCATTTGTTTTTTCTAGGCAGTAAAATACTTGCATCAAGTGTTGCTTACAAGAGAAGAATCTTGAAAATAAATCTGAGGAAGCACTTCAAAATCATTACAAAAAAAGCACTTAGAAAAGGTTTGAGAGCAATTATCAAAATTATCAAAACTTTAGAATGGAAAAAAAGGAAAAATGTATGAAGTACTTTGAGGCTGCAATTTACCCTTCTTTACAACAGCAGTTTTCCTGTGCAGTTCTGGATAGAGACATGAGTTTCCACAAGAATACAGTTAAAAATCACAATTTTTTCGTGTTAGGGACAGAAAATCACCTACTAGATGAGCAGCAAAATTGCAGATTTTCTTAAGGCTCACACATGTAAAAGAAAGAGACAGAAGTGTGTGCACATGTGTGTGTGTCTAGGCACCAGAATACACTTACTATGCCAGTGTTTGCAAACTTCATTTAAAGCCCAGCCATGTCTCTCTCAGCAGCGAGAAGCTTTAACCACCCTCCCAGGATGTGCTATTAAAAATGGTGACATCTCTCTGCACAAAAACAATGCTGGGATGCTCACCCAGCTGAGGGATCCATTTTCCTGAGCACTCAGACGTAGCTAACAAAGAGATTAATTCACCACAGGTAGAACTGCAAGGACTGTAATAAGAGAAAAAAGGCTGAACACGTTTCAAGGTCAAAAGAGATTTTTTCAGAACTTTACAAAACAATTTTTTCTCATCACCTGGGGTTTCTCTTACATGAAAATATCATATCTGCTGTCTTTTCTTTTTCCCCAAAAAAACCTGCAAAATGCAGCAGTTTCAGCAGGCACCCTTCCTGGGATAAGGGAAGAACTGGCTATGTTCTGGCCATATCAAACATGCATCATTGCTTCTCAGTTTGGAGCAGTGGGAATGCTCTGATATTACTGAGGTACCTCCAGCTAGTGGATCCTCATTTCTCTTCATCATAAAAGTCCTGTGTGAGTAAAAAGTACTAGTCTTGAGAAAGAAGCAGTGGAGTGACAGAGCTGACCACACAGTCATTTTGAACATTACTCCAGAATTACTCTCTTAAATGCAGCCATCTCACCAATTGATGATAAATCAATTAATATCATTCTGTCCCAAAGGAAATTGCAAGGAAAAGCCAAATAAAATTAAGGGCAGCTTTCCTTCAAGTGTTTCTATGATACCTGAAATCACAGGAGTGAGCCAGGGATCTCCCCCTGCGTTTCAGCAGTGTCCCTGATTTGCCTCCTCCTTCAGCTTTGCATAATCCAAACATGAACTTCGTGCCCATGCAATCAAATAATTGCATATGAAAGGGCCAGAAGGAGAATTTAATGTAAAAAAAAACAAACCCAAAACCACCTCTCTGGAGAGACATTTGATTTTCCTATTGCTTGAACTCACACCAGGCAGCTCAGGAAGATCAGCCTCCAACCTACCTTGCTGCATCTGGGAGAAGTCCGCCTGTCTTTGGGAAAGAAATGAGTACAAATGCCTCCTAACCCGATGCTTTTAATGTGGAATTCACCAAAAAGTGAGGGGTTTTTAAGGACTTGAGAGAAGATAAATGCTTTTGAGAATTTATTCTCCTAGCAAGTGTGAGACAGAAAACACCAAAATGGAATTTTCAGTGAAGAGAAGCAGCTACACACAGAGAACACAGAGCCTTCCCTCACATCTGCCATCTCCACCATGGCTGGATGGCTGAAAAATCCCAGCAGCAGAAAGGTGGAGCATGGAAGCTTAGCCAAATCTTACCTCTGTTTACCTGAAAACTTAGTGTGCTGGGGTTTGAGACAACCCTCCTTAATAGGGAGATGGGGCAATCAATGGAAATGAACCCACGCTGCCTGTCTCTACCTTTACATGATACTGTTATCCAGACTCTTAAAGCAATTTTACTCTTTGGAGATCAAGAGGATCCAAGCAAAAATTTAATACTCCAAAGAGGAGAAAAAATTGGTGCTGTGCTTTTTCAACTTGCCAAGTTAAAGGAATGTTATTGAGGACTCTCTTACATAAATGTTCCTCGACCTCTGAATGAACCAACAGGTCTTAAAAACTGCATTAGCCAAAGCAAATTCCCACAGCAAATGAAACATTTAGCCGAGAGTGCACTGGACTTTTGTACGAGCAGCACGAAGAAAACGCCAAATGGCAAGTTAGTGTTTCCTGTTTGGGTCTAAATGAGCCCAGCAAGCTCGTGAAGAGCAGCTGCCAGCATGTAGGCAGTAAAAATACACCACACTGATTCCTCCTACGAGATGAGGCCGAAGCTGATGGGAGCAGTTTAAGGCAAGAATGTAATGCCTGAAGGCCAGATTGCTGCTAAACCACGTAATGCTCCTCAAGGAAGGCAGGGAGCACCAGGAAAGCCACCCTAGAACCCCAACCAGGATCATTCCAACTTCATCTCCCACAGCAGAATCAGACTCTTGCAGTCCATAACCCTCTGAACATCCATCACTCCGTGCACTGAGGCACAGCTGCCAGGAATGAAACTGTCTGTGGCAGGGCACTGTGACACAGACACACCAGCATAAAGAAAACTGCTCCAACACCTTCAACTCTGCAATTTAAGCACTCAGCTCTGCAAAACAACATTTTAGCAAGCTCTGGAAAAAAAATGTACATCCTTAGGTCACACATCCTCTTTGTGCCTGGATACAGACATAATGTAGTCTTGAAATAAAGAAAGTATAATTCTATAAAAACCAACCTGTACCTGGTTACTAAAGAAACTTCAGTCATCCAGATGCACTGATCCAGGGTGATTGTTACACGTCTCAGGAAGTGAATTCATGTCACATATAACACTAATGAGGTTCCCTGAGTAAATTCCTTAGAGCAAAAATGGCTTCTGCCCTCAAGAAAACAGCTCTTGGGAGTCAGGTCCTGCTGTTTCCAGGGTTCAGTGAACTCCTAGGACAGGCAACAGAGATATCTGCCTTCTGGCTGTCCTCAGGGTGTGAAGGAGCACAAAACCCCTACATAAAACCTGCACTTCAAAATTCCTTAATCAGTTTTGTTTATACTTCCCTACACAAAGCTTTTATGGCATGAGAATCAAGCCTTTGAGGCGGTACATCCTTGGATTTACAAAGATACTCAGCATTCCAACATCAAATTTTAGTAATAAAAGGCAACAGAGGCTGCAAGCTTGGAAAGCAATTAGGCTTGTTCCCAAAAAATGCAAAAAGTCTACATAAAACAAGCTGCGGGGGTTTAATCAGTGATAAACTTTAGACAGAGCTCACACAGTTGACCTCTCAGAGCTTTTCTTTTGCAATCTGAAGGCTGTTCTAAACTTGGAGAGACCTATGATGAAGAGCAGTTTATTTGCTCAGCTTTCTTCCATAAACCAGAAATATTCAGATGGCAGCAGACAGAAAGGATCCTACCACACATGCTACAAGGCTTAGCAATAACCCGTACATCATGGAGAGAAACAAGTGCTTGTTGCTAAATCAGATCAGTATTTTTGGCAGGCATTTTACAGATAAAGCAGGAGATGTGTTCCTTGTCCGTGTATGCGTCCAAATCCTGGCATTAACAAAGGGATAAAAAAAGAAACAAACTTTGTACCATTCTACTCCCAGGAGGAAGAAAAAGGAGAAAATAACAAAATCTCTATTCCACTGAGATCAGTCACAGAATTCCTGCTGGTAGTAACAGACTGAGAGAGATTTCAGAGACTCTCTGAAAGGATGAATTTAGATGGATTCACTCAAATGAAGCATAAAAATCAACACACTTGGCCAAAATCTGGAAAAATTTTGGCCCACAAGTCCCAGTGATGCTCATCCAAAGAACAATGAGGAGAGACAGAAACCAACCCAAATCCACAGATGCTGACAGCAGAGGAACACGACAGCTCCTCAGCTCAGCCCTGAACCACCAATCTGTGTTTTGCATTATTTAACAGTGTCAGAACATCCTCTCATCTCACAGAACCTGGGGGAGAAGTATTATAAAAGGCTAAAGCACCAGATTTCATTTGGCCAGAATAATGGAGTCACTTTTCCCTATATTCAACATTTCCTATCTTTAGGATTTTTAGAACCTGTTTAGTAGTCAAAGTCTCACTTCTGCAGTTCAGCACCTCCCAGCTTTCAGCCTGATTTTCCACCATCTTCAATTCAAATTTTGCACTGCCACAAGAGCAAACAGCTTGTGACAGCAAGCGTCACGATCTAGACTCACACCCAAGCCAGACTATTCTTGTTTTGGAGCCCATCCTTGGGGAGCTGGCAGCACTGGAAAAGCACACACACCAAAGCTCTGAGCTCTCGCGGTCTGTCAGCCACACTCTACTCCACTTTGACAGGTTCATGCCAACATCAGCACGCTGCAGCAGTGGGAAACACTGGGAAATAACTAAAGCACAGCACTGGGAACTGGAGTCAGCTGCAGGAGCAGCTGTCAGTGTACAGGTATGCAGCACTAAAGCAGTTTAAAGCATCGCTGCTCTTACTTTCTCTCAACTTGTACAATTAGTTCACTCTAAACAATCTGCATCTGAGGGAAAAGGTCACCATATATGTCTTTTAAAATTGCTGTCATGTGCATAGTCAGTCTCTGGGGAGTTATTGCTGAAATCATGACTCTAAATATCTCCAAACAAAGCTTATCTCTCAGCCTTCCAGCAAGAGCATTTAAAGTGGAAAAATGCAAGACCAGCAAAGCTTTTATTAGCAAATTAATCTGAGCTTGTTTACTTTGTAAAACACAACAGAATTATTAGTTGCACTCTGGAGCAAGCACTTAGGCAGTAATGAAATAAAAACCATGAACTGCACAGTGATTAGAGAGGAAAATCAGGGACTCTTGGCAAATGGCCCCACTTGGGAATCAATGGATCCACTTCCATCCTTCTGCATTTCCCTTCTGACAAAGCTGCACCTTCTCCACTTACAAAAGTTAATAAGGACCTACTGCTCAACTGTAACTCTGGCAATGTATTAAAGAAATTCCTAAAAATAAGAAACAGAAATATTTCCAAACAGCTGAGTGAGTATCAAGTACCTCTTTACAGACCCTTCAAAAAAAAAGTATCTTGTTTCATTATGTAGCCAGCTGGACTTGAAAAAATGCACAAAGAACTTGAATTCTAAACTAAATCTGAACTAAAATCCCTTTAGTTGTACCCACAAGGTTCAGGCTACATTGATATGAAACCTCCAAAAAGTTGCTGTCTGCCAACTTTCAATCTCCAACTCTTCCTCAAAGCACAAATAACGTGCCTAGAGAGTACTGCCACTATTTATATTTTATTAGATACATTTCTAAGCAACTGATTTCCCCCAGTAGAAGATCGTATAATTTATTTTCTAGACAGAAGGGGCTCAAGGTCAGGAATTCATCCAGAAGAACGTGTTTTGTGCCTGCAGCAGCTCCCACTAAGGTATGCTTGATAAACCTCTGGCAGCAGGACAGAGGTCAGTCTTCTGTTCAAACTCAGGTGCTGAAAGAAAATCATTGACTTGAGTGTTCTGGTACCTCCACTAGACCTCTCAAATCAAATCCAGCCTTTGAAAACTTCCAGGAAATCCATATTTTAAATGCTATCCTGTCAGAAAAAGTTCACAGTTCACCATTTTCCTAAACACATTCCCAAAGTGAAAAACACACACAAGGACAAATGGGAATCCATCACAGCCCTCAAATAGAAAGGAGGACTAAAGCCAAGTAGATGATCTTCCCTGCTCAAGCTGAAGTATTTCAAAACTTACCGTGTCTCTGCCTGAAGATTCCTGGCCCATCTTAGGTCATCTTAAAAGAGTGGAAAAGCACTTCTTGGCTTGCTGTACTTGGCTGCAAGAGCGCATTTTAACCACAATCCAAAGACCTTGCTGCCCTCTTGCACTTCCAAGGATCCATCATTTATTACAGATTTCCCTCCTACCCCCTCAGGAACAAGTGCACACCACTGACCAAGAGTTCCCCAGAAAACTCAAGATAAACACTCTCAGGCCCAAACTCCTGAACCCACAATCCTCGGGAATGGACAATGCTGAAGGCTGGCATTTGTTTCCAATTAACATTCTTACAGCCTGTGTGGTAGCCACTGACATTCCAAGCGGCTTTTCAACCTCTCTGTCCCCTCCATTTCACACATTTGAGCCTTGGACTTGTAAAGCCAAAATCAGTGCTTGAGACAGCATCCCAAATTCTCAGCTGCTCTCAGCACCAAGTACCAAAACCATCTTTGTACTGCTCGAGTGTGAATACAGGAGTGTGATTTCCCTGCAGGAAGGCAGGGTACTTGGCACAGGGAAGTGCTTTCCCTACCTCTCTCCAGGCAGGGAAAGGCCAGGTAATATTAAGCCTCAGAGCATACAGCACAATCCCCCTTACTTTCATGAGGGATTTGAATACCAGGGATTCTGGGAGCTGGAAGACTTCATCCAGAAGCCCAGCCCCTACAAATGAGGCAGTAGGAGTCTCTTCCTCTTTCAAACAAAACTAGGGGATTATGTTAAGTAAAACAGGCTACAAAAAGTTATTTGCCATTACTCAAATTGCAAGGTTAATTAAGGCAATCAAATTATGAATAAGTACTCTGGCAAATGAATCCACAAAGCTCAACTCCTTAAATAAAGGAACATATGGATGTGTGCACTCACCTTAATGATGAGCCTAATTTACACAAGTTTCTTTATGCATCCCTACCCAAATCCAAAGCCCTTAACACCAGTTGTGTGCAGCAAAAATGGATGAAAATCATCAAGGTGCCATTGATGTAAAGCACCAATCTCTTATTCTGAATTTTTTGTGATCCCTGAAACTCAGAAAAAGAGCAAAACAGCTCCCTCAGGAAAGCAGTCACTGCTGCTGCTTTTAGCACTATGCTGAGCTTCAAAGGAATGAAGAATACCTTACTTACCATCAGAAATCAGTCAGATTAATTCAATACAGGTAGGTTAATAATATCAGTGAAAAAAGGAGTCCTGCTGCCAGCTGGCCACATGGCTGCACAAACGGAGGGCTTTGCAAAGACAACCAGGGATTGTTCTGACACCTGTCCCCTTCCCTTCGGCATCCTCAGCCACAAAGAGGGAGCAGTGAGCCAGTTCTGTGCATTAGCTTCAGGCTCAGCAGTGTTGAACACTGGGTTACTTCAAAGGGGCATGGCAGCGAGGTGGAAAAGAAGCGTACACTGTAAAGGACAGCCTGATTAAGTTCTGAAACAGCATCAGATGAAAGATGGTGGAGGAAAAATGTTTCAGTCCAACGCTTGCCTGCCTGTCCTGGATTTTAGAACCTGGCAGGCCTGAGGTTGACAGGAGCTGCAGCACCCCCGTGTGTACAGCAGCACACTCAGCACTACTTCCACACTTTTTTCCTTTCCAGAAACCATGGAAGTGTGCCAAAAATGACACTTAGTCTGGGAAAAAAATTCCTGCATTTCAAGGAACCCACCCTAGTAACTGAGTTTTGGATGAACAGTTTGGATTCCCCTCTAAAACAACCCCAAAGAACGACCAGGTGGACTGGCAAGGTGTCAGATTCTCTGGCAGACAGCAGCACCCCCTGCAGCACCCTGTGAAAGGTGTTGGATCATAGTGATATCTCACTCCTGAATGGGACAGGGGCCATCCCACCTCACCTACACTGTGTCAGGCTAATAATCACAGGGAAATTAGGAAGGAAACTGCCCCCCTTTCTAAAACCACAATTCTTTTACCACTACTGGGTTTTGCTAATTTACTTAAAATTTCTTTGTTTTCAGCAAAGCCAGAACTGGAAGCAAAGAGGAGAGGTGGAGACACAGTTACATCAAGCAGAGCTATAGATCACATTACTTAAATGATAAAGTGTCATTGACAAAGAATATTGTACAGGCTTTTTAAAGACACTTCAGTCAGGTTTCTCAGAGAACACAGGAACAGGTTTTTTCTGATTTCTTCTCTAGAAGTCTCCCCTGGCCCTTGCAGTCAAGGACTCATTGGACCTGACACACATCATCATATGTATCTTTGATCCATCTCTGTCTCATCAACATGGACTGACAACAAAATAATGACATTACCATAAAAAGGCAAACAGCAAAGCTCTGACCCTCTTTCCTAGAAACACTGAGACAAGGATTTTAGGTTGGACAATGTGTTTGAACCAAGTCAGAAATCCACCACCAAATGCACTCACTGGAGAACCTTATTCTCTTTGAACTCACACTGGCAGGTCTTGGGTGTAAGTTTATTGAGTTAAAAGGGTGTAAAAGAAACACAAATAAATGGAGAACTGCAAATCTAACAAAGTCAGTTTTCTGCAATGAACATATGGGGTCCTGAGAGAGTTGTGAGGCATTTTTCAGTGATCAGTTTCACAGCCCTCTTTAAGCTTCTCAAGAAATCTCTTTATTTTTTTACTACACACAAGACATAGCTGTTGTCAGCCTGCCCTGTTCCCAGGCTGGGAACGTGAGCCCCTCTCAGGTGAGACTGCTGAGCAAGGAGAGCTGACTTTCCTCAGCACTGCATGGAGCACCAGCTCCCTCTACCACCAGCCTCCCAGACAAAAATTCAGTCCCCTTTGCACAGTCTTTTTCCAACACCTCCAGATGAGGCAAAATGACAATACTCATTCAGAGCAATCTGTAAGACCTTTTAATAATCTAGAACATAATCCTACCTGCCATGCAGACCTGCAAAGGGCTCTATTACATACCTTCTGATCTCCTTACCTGTGGATTTTGAACTGTTAGACACCATTAGATGAGATGCTTTTGGCTGCTTTACCTTCAGTTTCACAACTGTTTTGGGGAGTTTTTTGGTGTAAGAATATCCTGGCAGCATCCAGACACAACACTATCACTGCTGTTCTGAGACTCCTAACAGTGAAAACAGTGAAAGACATCAGTGAAACATCCCCACGGGTAAAGTGCAGTGTTACTAGTACAATGGCATCTGCACTTTTTCCTCTGAACTGCTGATTTTAGTCAGAAAGAGTATCTCAGCCCATTTCTGTAAAGTCCCACTAGGTTACCTCAACAACTCAAATAAATGCTTCCAAGCCTGCATTAAGAATTCTGCTTCTTGTTAGTTTACATCACAGTAGTAGCCTGGAATATTTAAAAAACTTAAAGTACACAATTCCTGATCAGGTTAACAAAAAAACCCCAAATCCCTTTACCTTCAGGTCTTAGAGTGAAAAAGAGGCACTGTATATGAGTCACAGTTTTATTCAACACTCACCTGCCCGATTCCTTACGATAACTCAGGAGACAAACCTGGATTTCTGGACTATTGCAACTACAAAACAACCACCCTTGAAACAAAGCTTCCCAGTAAAGACACATTTTTGCTGACCATTCCTTCTTTATGGCCAGCCAGTGTTTTATTTGCAAAATAAATACACAGCAAGTAAGTACATCTCACTAGAACAGCACTGCTTCATTCCTGAGACAGCTCTCCCTGGAGCTCAGTGTTGCTGTTTCCTAAAGCTGTATCTGGTGGCCAGGGCAGCCACCATGTCCCTGTAAGGAGTATCCGAGTCGGATTTGGTCCTTGGGATGCAGCAGAGCCGGCGGAAGGCGGGAGAGCGCAGCAGGAGGTTGTGGCACAGTCCCACCAGGCTCGAGGACAGCCAGTACAGCGCCATGGACTGCAACAAGACAAGCACAGGTCAGCTCCCTGCAGGCGAGGAAAACACCACTCTTACTCGGGCAGCTCCTGAACCACAGCTGTGGTCACCCAGGGATTGATAAAAATGACTCACCTAACACACTCCTCCTCTCATCTGCAATAATGGCTTCCATCTGAATGTAACTGTCTGTCTCTGAACTCTTCTGGGCAAAAGGGCCATCTACACTGAGGCTTGACAGCTCTTAAATCAATTCATATTAAACTTGCTTCAACTCCTGTATTTGAAACTACAATTGAGCCAAACAACCAGACACTTTGTTTTTGTTAAAAATACTCTGCAGTAGAAAGCCTGGTAAAAATGAGAAGTGTTTGAAGAAAGAAAATTTCCTAATTTAAGAACTACTCTGGTTTCCAGTAAACAAACATTTGCCTACATGTCTTTACATCAAGCTTTCCTCTCCTTTATCAGACTACATGAAGGATGTAAAATCCTTTCAAGTTTGAAAAGTTTTCCTTTTGTTCCTCGAACAAAAATATTCCAAAGGCAACAAGATTTAAACATACACATAGACAGAACAGCTGACTTTTTTTAAGCACACAGCAGTAGAAATGTGAAACACCTGAGGCCTTCAGGCTGTCCTCTCAGCTCCAGAACAGAGCAGGCACAGGTGACATCCCAGAGGTCACCTGGGTACTCACAGAGGGCACAGTGGCTGCAATGGGGATCATCACCACGGACACAGCGCGGAAGAAGTGTGTAACAATCCTCTGGAACCGGGAAACCGGCATTTTCCTTTGGGAAGCAAAGATCTGAAAGAGGAGAGACTCACAGTTACAAACCAGCTCTATTGAAACGCACAGAGCAAACAGACTGTGTCTCACTTCTGCCCAGTGCATTCAGAGCAGCGATAACCTGCAGCCACCTTCATGTGCCAGCCCTTTGCAGTCCCCACTGCTGGTTTATTCCACCTGCTTACCTCCACCACCAGCAAATTCACCAGCCCCAGGGAAACTGGCAAAATCCAAGTGGAATCAGGTGCTGTGAGGTCTGTAAACCACAGTGCTCCTCCTGAGGAAAACTGTTCTTGTACTATAGGAAAAATTGGAAGAAAATACAGAATTCAGTACAATTTGCTGTCTCAAGTGAGCCAGAACTTGAGCTAAATAAAGTTTCCATGTATGCTTTATCCACACGGTAAGTATGATTAAAGCAGAAACCCTTGGTTTAGCACTCTGCTACCAATATAAGTATGAAAAGTGAGAGATGCAAGCTGAGACCCAGCTTAGCTCATGACAGCCATAGACAGGTAAATCTGCAATAAAAAATACCGCCATCTCAAATATTTTACAATTCAATGAGGAAAATAAGAATGCAGTAACCTACAATGTTTACTTCCTGGTTTTGAAAAAAATTATGTTTTTTTCAAGCTCAGGACACTGCACTCTGGAAGTGCCAAGGTGTCTGAGGGCAGGAGTGAAGGGCAGCACCTGCTGGGCCGCAGGCGCCGACGCTGCAGTTGCGCAGAGCCAGGGACACGCAGACCCACATGGGGACCTGCACCCACAGCAGCACGGTGGCCTTGAAGGGGTGGCAGTTGTCCCGGACGTACAGCTCCGAGACAATCCTCCGCATGTTCTTGGCGAAGTGGAACCTGTTGGGAGAGGAGAACAAAAGCTCAGAGCTGTGAAATGGGTAACGGCCGAAAGGGAACAGGATAAATAAATGTATTGTAGGTGGGGAAGGAAAGTCTAAGCTTTGGGAAATGGTAGAATCTTGCTGTAAAAGTGTTGTCTGGGGGATGTTCCTTCCTTCCTGATTCTGGAATGGATTCAGGAATTCAGGACAATCCCCCTCGTACCTGGCCACCTTTTCAGACCACCCCAGCTGCTTCCCACGCACTGAAACTTCATAGCGAAGGCGCTGGGCAAGTTCCTTAATCTCAGGCTGCAGGTTTTCCAGCTAGCTAAAGAAAAGGAGAACTGTTTGGGCACAGGGGCAGGAACAACTGCTCCATCTCCTCACCTCTGTCATTAGTTATCTTTGGCAAGTCAATACCTGAACAAGTTTTAAACTCATTAATTATCACTGCAACATTTAATATCTGTACAGGAATTAAACACACACATTGCCACCACGTAATTTCATACCCCTGTGGCTACTGCACATATTAATTATCCTTCTAGGATTTAGCACCAGCACAGGCATCAAACATATTAATTATCACTGTAATTTAACACCTGTACAGGTAGCAAACTCCTGTGAGGACAAGGCAGCTCGTTCAACATCAGTGAACACTTTCATCTCTAAACAAAATAACCATGTGGAGGTAACAGTGACAAATAATTACAGCAACAATCAAAGACACTCTCTTACTACTGCATGAAATGCAGACAGAATTCTTCTCTTTTTAAATTTTATACTTTTTTAAGAAGAAAATTATTTCCATCACAGCTGAAATCAGGGCAATTCTTAAGTATCTTTTTGCCCGCATTCAGGGCTTGTAATCAGCTACTTAAAAAAACCCAGCTTTAATGCCACCTCAATGATAAAAATGAATAAATAATAATAAAAACTAATAGTAACACACAAATATAAATATATAATAAGAGAAAACATATATACTACGTTATTACTTACAATATACTTTATGTAACATATATATATTATAGAAATATTTAAATTACATACATATAAATAAAAAGTAATTAAAAGTAATAACGAAATCAAGAATAATAAAATAAAGGCCACGAGGGCACAACTTGGCAGTGAACAAAGTCACTTCCCACAGCATGAGGCTCCTTGACGAGAGAGCGCAAGATGTTCACTTTAGCAACCAAAAAAAAAAATCACAAAATGTAACAAAATTTCTTTAAAAAAAAACAAACCCCAAATGCCCCCAAACCTGCTGCAGTAGAAGAACGGTGATGTTTATTCCGCGGCTCCCTCAGCCCCCTCACAGTGCTCCCCTCAGAGTCCCCTCAGGCCTCCCCTCAGAGTCCCCTCACAGCGCTCCCCTCAGAGCAGCTCCCGCCCCTCAGAGCCCCCTCACAGCGCTCCCCTCAGAGCGGCTCCCGCCCCTCAGAGCCCCCTCACAGCGCTCCCCTCAGAGCGGCTCCCGCCCCTCAGAGTCCCCTCACAGCGCTCCCCTCAGAGCGGCTCCCGCCCCTCAGAGCCCCCTCACAGCGCTCCCCTCAGAGCGGCTCCCTCACCTCAGAGCCCCCTCACAGCGCTCCCCTCAGAGCAGCTCCCGCCCCTCAGAGTCCCCTCACAACGCTCCCCTCAGAGCCGCTCCCGCCCCTCAGCGCTCCCACCTTGGCGAGGAGCCGGCCCTGGTGCGCGGCCAGCGGCAGGGTGACGGCGGTGCGCAGCACGGCGGCCCCGCCGGCGATGGCGGCCCAGCACGGCAGTCCGGTGGCCTCCTGCAGCGCCGCTAGCCCGCCCTCGGCCCAGTGCACGGGCGCGGACTGTGCCGCCCACTCGTACCAGCCCTCAGGGCCGCCGAGGGCGCCCGACCCCGGCCCCGCTCCCGCCGCCGCCGCCAGGGCCGGCGGGGCCCGCGCGCCCGCCCGCGCCAGCCGCCACATGCCGGCGGCGCCCTCCTCCCCTCCGCGCGTGCGCGGGCCGCGCGCCGCCCCGCGGCCGTGATGGCGGCGGAGGGCGCGCCAAGGGCGGACCGGGCCTGGGATGGAGCTTGGAACAGCCCCGAAGGCTTCTGCCGAGGGCAGGGAGACACCTCCCATCACATCAGATGGAGTTGGGAAGGAGGCACGAGGAGCAGGGAGTCCCAACCTGGCCCTGCAGATGATCACACCAAACCCTGTGTGAAGGTCTTATTCAAACTGGGTTTGAGCCCTGCCAGGGTTGTGCCAGTGTCTCACCCCTCTTCCAGTAAATATTTCTTCCCAATAGCTAACCTAAATTTCCCTTTTTTCCATTTGTACCACTACAGTTCCTGACAGGGAGTCCCTCTTACTTGTAGGCCACTTCAGATACCAAAGGTTGCTATGAGGAACCTGGAACAGAGGCTGGACAGTTAAAGGAACAAAACAGGGTATTTGTTAAAAGGCCTTCAAAGGATACACCTTGGCAGTGCAAGAGCCCAGCTGCGGCTGCACCCAAGATGGACTCAGAGTCACAACTTTTGTAAGTTTTTGTTCAATTCCAGCTCCAGGTTTTGCAGTCCCATCCTCCCAGATTGCTCTCCTCAATTTGCTGTTGCTTACTTGTTGGGCCTGAAGCTGCAGCAGTGTCCTTGGCTCTTGGGCTGGAACAGGAATGTTTTGTCTAACTAAGCTGTGAGGAGAACTTGCTAACACTTCATACGAAATTCAGAATTATATACTAATGCAGTACAGAATCTGGAAAATATAAAAGCTGAAACTTAAGGCATCAACCCACACAACCTTCTCTTCTCGAGGCTGAACGGCCCCAACTCTCTCAGCCTGAAAATCATATTCAGGAGTAATTAATCATTAACAAGCACTTCATCATTCCACTCTAGCTGTGTTCTCCTGCCCCAGGTTCTGAACTGTGTCTCTTTACCCCTTCTGGGGCAAGGAGAGGTCAAAATACCCTTTAGACCACGCACACTGTGCAGCATGTTCTTCCTTTCCATGTTTGTCCTAACTCTGGTTCTGTTCCCTCTTCCCAAATAAAAAGCACCCGCCCGCTCCCAAGAGTGTGTTCCTTGGTTTATTGTAGGAATAAAAAGCATTACATTGTGGGGGGTTGAAAAGAAAAAGTATCTGGGACTAAAAATGGTCCAAATTCCCCCCAGCCAGGATGTCCCGTGCCCAGCCCACAGCCACGGTGGTGGCATCAGGGCTGTTACTGCCCCAGGCATGGATTAAACTCTCAGGTAAACAGAGGACTTGGGAATTCATGGTGGTAATAAATACTGAGCACTGTTTCTCAGGGGGATTAATAATTAATAACCCTGGACAGCACTAAAGCCTGCAGCAAATGACTGCAGCAGAGGGGAAGGGCACTCACCCCACCACATTTTCTGAGCACTTCCTCACTTTGGGATCCATTTTGCTACCACCATCTTCACAGGATGTATTTCAGGAGATCAGACAGCTGGAAGAAGGAACTTGCTTTTATTCAGAGCAGCACCTAAGGGCAGGCATATGGCCTTGGGTATGCAAAACGTTTGTGGACACCTCAAATATCACAAGAGTTTTAAAAGGAAGTCATTTCTGTGGCCAGCTGAGGTGTTTTCTTGGTTTTCAAAGGAGGAATCACAATAAAACCAAATAATACTTCTTAAATCCGAGTTGTGGATCTCCTTTAAACGCTCTGTAAGGGAACTGCACGGAGATCCTGACTGAATCTGTGTCACTGCCCACCCAGCCCAGCCTCACAGGACCTACCCTCCTTCATCTTCTGCTACTGCTGTCCACAGGTGACAGCTCCTGACAATGTGCACGGGAATTCCCACTTGGATGCTTCCAAATAAGTCTTCACGGGCCTTATTCTGGGACAAACCTGCCTTTGGAGCCTTCAGCAGGGGAGCTCTCCCCAAATGTCAAACAGAGAAAGTGTGCATTCTCAAAAAAATCCAACACACATTTGGAAAATGCCCTCTGACAACGCCTGGGGTGTTTTTATAACTCACTTAAATTACACAAGTAGAAAAGTTATGCTTATTAATAGTTTAATGTATGAAGGAAACATCCAGATTTCTGAATATGAAGGTACATATCTCACATTAATTTAAGTCTACATAAAGTAGAGCCTCTATAACTGACATATTGAAATTTACTTTCTGCTTAGCCATTTGTTATGTAAACAATTGTACATTTATTTGCCATTCTAAAACTTCAGGATCAAGTTTACATAATTTTGCTAAATTTCTGTGTTTGCTCAGAAGCAGTTTACAGTACTAAAACCAACCAGCCAAAGAACAGCTTCAACAGAAAGTTATGTCAAAAAAAAAAAAAAGAAAAAAAAAAAAAAAAGAGGAGGAAAGGAAAGAAGAAAGTCTAACTAAGTTGAAACATATGATGGTGGGGAATGGGCGGTCACAATGTTCACAGAAAAAGGTCAGTTAGTAAGTTCTTCTGCAAAAAGCCTACACACTTCAGTCAAGCACATCAGTAGAATGATCTGGGAGCACATAAACTGTTTCTGCCAATTGTGGTTTCCTCTGCAAAAGAAGGAATCTCAAGGCCAGCACGTTGATCCCACTCAGCCCAGTTGGTTCATATGCACACTGTTCATGTGAGGTGTCCAAGTTCCAGTCCACACCTGCAACAGAGACCTGCGTTAACACCGCGCCTGGGGCTGCTCCGAGCAGGGCTCAGCTCACAGGGACACTGCAGGGCTCACGGCTCTTCCTCTCCAGCACAATTCACAGCACATCATCTGCAAGCCCAGCTCCCAAATCCCTCCGGCTCCCAGAGCAAGGGACTTGCTCTCCTCTTGACCTTAAGTTCAGACAAACAAGAACTTGATTTCTGCCACCTGATTTTCCCCTAATACCTTCAGCTCTGGGGAATCCCAAGTCCAACCAAGCAAAGCTTTCTTAGGGGGGGCAAAGTTTCCTCATAAAACCAGAAATCACCTCACAGAGGCGAGAAGCCACGTCAGAGCCAAACCTGAACTGTGGCCAAACCCTCTCTGCCTCACACCTATGGGCTATCAGAGCTGAGCTGCTCCCCACAGCCTGGATCATTCCCAAGCAAATTAAGCCCAGAAACATCCTCATTTAGTAACCGTGTAACAGGGATCACTGTCTAATTAAACATAAGCACAGGACATAATCTAGCTAGAGCTACTGATGTTCCATTATAGTATTAGTTCCTGAGCACGAACAAGAGGTTTAGGGGAATTAATCCCTCTGCCTAAATTATATTTAGTGGACAAGCCAGGCAAGATCAGAGCAGCAAAGAGCTACTTAGTCCCTTCCTAAAGAGCCGCTTTACACCCTTCCTCCGTGTGCTCCTAACACAGTCCCATCATGCTGAACTGCAGAGCCCAGCAGCAGTCCTGCTGCTGTGTTCCCTTCTTGGCAAGGGAAAGCTTAACCAACAGCATGTAAACTGGCTTTTCCTATGAAATTCTGCCCTGAGACTTCTTGTCCCAAATGCATAACTACACAGATAGGAATCATGCTATGTTCTGAGTAAAACACACAGTGTAAAAAAATGGAACAATTACCGTCTGAGGCCCATTGTTTTCTGTGGAATTTGAAACCATCTTTATCAGCGAGTTCCAAGATGGGTCAGCAGCATGAGGCCCGTTAAAGATGGGGCCTCCAGTACCATCTGTGATGGGGGCTACAGGAGGAATTATGGCGTTCCCATACACAGAAAAAGGCATTCCCTGAGGGGAAGGAAAAGCAACAGTCAGGATGCTTTCACAAATGCACAGACAGAAGGACAGGAGGGGATTCACGCTGCGTATCGGGGCCAAGGAGGTCATTACCCCAACTTTTGGGAAGTCCATGTATCCTGCAGGGACGGGCTGATGGAATGTACCGGAAGGCGTCACGATTCCCGTGCTGTCTCTGTCCATGGCTTGGTGTGAGAACACGCCCGGATCGGACATGGGCCTGTGGATCATGTGGCTCCCCATCCCGCTGTGACACCAGTCCACTTTATCTGCAGCACAGACACACGGTGTCACCCTCAGCATCACCCATGGCAGCCCCACCGCCCGTCTGCAGCTCCCAGGCTTCCACCCGGACCAGAGCTCAGGAGCACACAGGATGGAGAACACCAGGAATGGCCCCCTGCAGCCCCCTGAGCCACTGCCAGGAGTTTGGGACAGTTACCTGCCACCAGAGCACGGCCCCTGAACCTTTCCTCCATCTCAACAGTAAAGCTGGAATTTGGGCTAACTCTCCCTCCTCCAAAAACCTCAATCCCTCGTGCCTTCGGTGCTGTGGAAAGGGTACGTACACTATGAAGGCTATTTGCTCTACTTCACTACCATTCTTCCATTAACTATTTAATATTCTAAGGGACACAGAAGTGTCTGTGCAAACCAAGACCAGAAAATGACCAGCTGCAGACATATCCTCACATCCTAACTCTGTGAATTCACCAGAGGCAGCTTGGTATTGGTGCTACAGTTCAAACCCCAGACATCCAGAAATCCAATTTTCAAAACAAAACATAAGTGTATTTGGAGAAAGAGTACAGAAACATTTCTGAGGCACCCTAACACACAAGTAGAGAAGAGCCAATCCCACTGGGAACTGAAAATCAAAATGTTGAAGTAACTGACCAAAGCAGAAAGCAAGCAGTATCCCAAAAGCCAAGACAGGCACAAAGGACAAGTTTCACAGCCACACAATGCAAGTAAAGAGTCAATTTCTAAAGCTTTCTCTGGGAAAAGACCCCTAGTGAAGTAAAAAAAGGGTTTGTATTTGGGGAAAAACTCCAGCACAGTCAGTCAATCAAAACCTTCAGCTGTCTGGACTCAGACAAGGAGCAATCAGATTGCTCTGAGAGGTGGAGCAGTTCCAATCCTCATAGGTTTTCCAGAGCAGACTGGAAAAAGCCTTGAGCAACACAGGCAGAACTCATGGCAAACCTCATTTTGTGCAGGAGGCTGACAGGACATCCAGAGGCCCAATCTGACACAGTCCCCCATCCCAAGCAAAAAAACCTAAAGAAATTACAACTCCCCACAAAAACCCTAATCAATATGGAAAAAGTTTATCAGTGTCCCAGAAACTGCATCCAAGACTCCTGACAAGTTTGGTAAGAAAAGCTGCAACATCACTAACTGAAATAGTGACTAAAACCTGAAACACTAAAATCTGAAATACTAAATTCTATGTGACTCCAGGAGAGCCAAGAGCCTTGTACCAGGAGGTGGCAAATGGCTGAAAAAAACAAAGGTAACTCAAATGTGGAATATTACCACTTTATAAAAGCACCATCCTCAGCACAAAATGTTCCACCTTAGCTACAAATTAAGTATCAACTCCTAGAGTACAAACAATCTCTTTATGAACAAAAAACTGCAGACAGTTATCTTGTGGGACTTGAATTTCCCCTCTTCCTAAATTCAAGGAAACTCACTGAGTTCATCCCTGTAAATTCTGTTTTTATTTTTCCTGCTCTTATTTGGACTACCAAATCTTCACAGTCAGGATGTTTCAAAACCCCTGAGGGTTTCAGAAACCTCATTAAAACCATTAAGTGGAGAGGAAGGCTAAGAGAAGCCTTGCTCCAAATCCTTCAGAGAGAACATTTCTGTGTTCTCAGGCACTCAGTTCTGCACCCTCCTGTGCTGAAGACAAGTTTGGCAAACACAATGGTGTGATCAGTTCCAGTGCATCCATGAACACGTACCTTGACTGCCACCTATACCTTCGAAGGACCAGATCCCACTGTGTCCCACTGGGGCAGCCAAGTTGCTCCCAATTACAGAAGGAGTAGACGTTCCAGTTTGTCTAATACGTGCAGACCGTTCAGTGCCAATAGGAACAGGAACTTTTCTGTCCTGAGAAACGTTACTGGGTTTTTCTGATCCCAAGGACACTGCTGAAGGGGTGGGAGAGGGTGCTCGGACTCCAGAGGACACGGACTGAGCAGGAGATTCTGCAAGGAGAGCAACAGGAGCACTCAGTGATGGCAGCCAGATCCCACAAACCTATCCTTCCATGTCCAACAACTGACACTGGGGAGCTGGTTAATGCCAGATTCATCCACCTCAGGATAGTTTTATTTCCAGATCACAGAGATACTCACCACTGATTTAATCCCTTATATAAAATGCTTATCACACCCTGGCAGCTCAGCCACTGGAGGACACGCACCACAAAACCTTAACTAAGCATCACTGTCTATCAGCAACAGAGGATTTGAGGATTATATCCTAAACCAGAGCTGAATTAAGTCCACATAAACCCACGTTTTTGTTGGGTTTGTTTTTTCTTCTTCTTTCTGATTTGTTCCCTGAGGTCATTATTCTTCCCAATAAAACAGACCAACATATTCCCTAAATAAATCAGCACTCAACAGCTTATTAGTTTTCCATCCAAAAAACTCCTAACTGCAGGGGCCAAAGGTAAAGTAGCAGAACCTGCCCTAAGGACTGTCTCCAGAATTCTTTATGCAGTTCTGCGAGGCAATTTCATGCACACAGCAGCTTCTCAGCAGCTTCCTGCTGACCAGAACTCACCATTTGATGCTGATGAACATGGAGGCAATAAACTAAGGGGGGAGAAATGCTGTCTGTTAAAGTTAGCAGCTGCAGGCGCTCCGCCCAGCGGCGTGCCGGGCGCATACATCTGCCCTCCCGACAGGTTCGAGGCAAAGGTCCCCAGGTGTGTAGAAGAAGGTGTTACAGAAGCATAGGGAGAATCCATACTGACAATACCTGCAAGAGAAAACGGGCACAAGTGACTCCCAGAACTCCAACACTCCATCAGGAGGTCACCTGTATCACGGAAATAAAAAGGAAGAAAGGAAAACTCTTAGCCAATCCATCTTTGGGGGCGTGTGTTAGAATTTTCCAAAGGAAACTGGAGTATTCAGCTTCACACTCTGCAAGTCTATGCAGCATGTGGCAGTTGTGCTGTCTACCTAAATCCAGAATGATTCTTATTCCATTAACACAAAATGTCACCAATTAGCCAAAATATTCAAAATACAAGAATCACTGCTCCCTTCAAGTCCTCTTCAATGAAGACAGGGAAAAATAAAAACTTAGGGACCTAAGACTTATGCATTTGTGTACCTTAGGGGCATACAGGGCCAAAGTCAAAATGCTGACTGGTATGCCAAGATGAAAAAATTCAACCATCGTAATCAGGAAGACATGCTGTTCTATCTCTCAATCCATTAACACCTCAGTGGTGCTACAAAAAACAGACAGAGATGGTCCAAACCATGTCATTTCTGGAAGCTACGTAACAGGTTCTGTGACAACCCCCTTGGCCTCCAGTTTGGGCAGCAAGATCAAGATCTCGCTAAAAAAATCAGGCAATCAAGGAAATGACATTTTTTGGATTAAATTTAGTAGTTAAGACACCTTTTGTAAGTTACAAGGTCATAACAAAACACCACTTTTTTCACCATCCTGACCCTTCCAAGATGCTGCGTATTTTTCTGCAGCTTCAGGACAAGGTATCACAAACTACAACAGTCACTATCTGGCAGGGAAGGGGGGTGGAAATAAGTGTTTTATTATCTCAGCTACTGGAGAGGAACAGACTGGAATGGCAAAAATCCTATTTTATCAAGCCCATCAGCTGCCAAACAGTTACTAGATGTGCCAGGGCACTCAAAATGAACTCAACTTGGCTTAAAAAAACCACAAGAATAAATCGCATTATTATGGTATGGACGCAAGCCAGAGGGTTACCTGAGGGACTCGGAGCTGGCCTCTGTAACGGTGGCCTAAAACCTGGGGCTTTGGAAGTATCAGACTGATGTAACGGATCTGAATTTGGCAAAAATGAGGACTTTGCTGATAGCATGGATTCTGGTGTTGTCTGAGAGGAAACGACGGACCCGCCCCAGAAGGCGTGAGCGGACGTGGGGCTGTTCTCAAACAACGTACTAAAGGGCCCGAAAGGCAGAGTAGCACTGAAGTTGTTCCCCATGGGCTTGCTCGCCGGGTGGGCCGAATTCTGAGAAGCACTTTGTGTACTTAAGGTAGAAGGAAGCTGCACTGAAGAAGGAACGCTGTGGGGCCTTTTGATGTGGTTAACGTTGAGGACTGCGACGGAGGAGCTTTGCGCAGGGGCTGCATTCTTGGGGACGCTGCCGGTTCCGTGGACAGGCGGTCTGATGGCTGGGCTTTCCATCTTGGCTGCGGGCTGAGCAGACCCCATGGACGTCTGGGGCACGGGGTAGGTCATGGGAGCCGTGCTCGCACCCACCGCGGGAGCCGACGAGCTCGGCGCTGCTAAACTTGGAGGCACGACCATGCGAGGATCTGGTGCAGGAACCTGAGGTTGCTGGAGAGGGGGCCTGGCCTCGGGCAGAGGAGCTCCCGGGGGCTGCTGATGAGCAGCGTGCACAGAGGAGCTGCTGGTCCCAGGATTGGGCTGCCTGCCGCTGGTCGAGCCGCCGGCATCCACGGCGGGCGGGCTGCCCGCTTCCGGCTCAGCCGGAGGCGCACCTTTATTGGGAGAGGCCGCGGCGCAGTCGGGAGGACTGCTCCGGGAGACGCCCGCCGGCTGCGCGGGAGGAGAGGGGGACGAGGGGGAAGATGCGGGGTAGTGTTCTTTGGCAGTAGGAGTTGGATACGTGGTGTTGGTGGGCGCTGTGCTCGTGTTGCTCGCCGTGGTGGTCACGGTGGTGGTGGTGGCGTTGGACGTCTTCACCACCGTGACGAACAGCTGCCTCCTGACCGAAGGGGAGCTCGGGTTGTTGCCGCTCGCCGAAGATCCAGGCACGGTGGAGGCCACTGAAGTCGTCGTCGCCGTGGGACTCGTGGTCATAGAGCTTGCCGGATTCACCTGAGAGCCGCTGCTGTTCTGGCTGTTGTGGCGAGGCACCATGTGAGGTTTGGGCGAGTTGGTGGCTCTCGCGGGGCTCAGCGGCCTGACGGGAAACGGGCCCCACGTGGACTGAGCCGGCGGGAAGGTACCTCCGAAGTGCGTCATGGGCAGCCGGGGCGGACGGATCTGCTGGAACGTCTGAGCGGCCAGGAGCGCGTGTGCAAACTGCGGAGGAGGATACGCCAGCGGGAGAGACACCTGGAAACCGGGCCGCACGTTGTTCACAGGGTTCTTAATGCTTTTGTGAGTGGATGCTGAGGAGATGGCAGGCACGGTGAGCGCGGAGGCCGTCTGAGATGTCGACGAAGCAGCTACGGTGGTCACTTTGATGCCCACCAGAGAACTGTTAGCAGCTGTAGTGGTGGCAGGTGTCGAGGACCCTATTTTGGAATTGACAGTTGAACTTTTCAAACGGTTCTTTGGAATAAGTTCATCTATTTCCTTATCTGGATCCTTAATCAGAGCGTTGATCAACTGTGTGGCCTGTCTGGTGGATTCTGTGCCACCCCTACAAAAAGGCAGGACAGGGAAAGTGCACCAGAAGCGTTTACACACATTAGAGCCAAAGACCTCCCACACACGATCCAGCCCCTAACAGAAACACAGAACCCCAACAGGCACATTTCACCTTGTCTCACAAGCTCTCTTTTGTACCTGCTGCTGGTGGTACTCTATTCCAGATGAAGCCTTCAATTTCCCTATTCAGACAAACACTCAACAAGGAGAGAACACCCACAGGACAGAGCCAACACAGGACCCTGCTCACCTTATTGTGATTATTCGGTCTCCAGTTTTATCCTTCTGTTTGTCAATGTCTATATGCGCTCCCGTGCACTCCCGGATCGCGTTGATGTTACACCCTCCTCTGCCAATAACTCTGGAAATCACAGTTGATGGGACAGAAACCTTCTTGGATCTATATAAAAAAGGACAATATTAAGTAGGAAACACTTCCATGGCAAGAAGCTGTGGGCAGGCTGGTCAAAAAAACACTATTTTCTGAATCTACCTATGCAGCAGCAACTCTGTGAGATCTCAAACCCACTAAGAAGATCATCCAAGGAAGGCTGCACAAAGGACAGCGTCAAAGGAATTAGGGGAATTATTCTGCTCACCTTCTGACAACTTCCTTCCAACCTTCTTCCCTTTTCTGACCACGTTTAGGACTAGCAATGGTTAGCTTTCCGTTTGGAGAAGAAAGGGGAGAAGGAGCGGACTTTGTGCAAGTAGACAAGGAATTACTCGTCACTTCATTAATAACTTCAGACAACCTGCAAAAGGAATTAATTGCTGTCATTATGTGGAATAAAAGAAAAGGATGACTGCCCTTTGCATGCACGGTCACAGGAACTTACTTGATGGATGACTTGCCAGGGACTGCTTTCCTCTCATCCTTTGGACAAGTGACGAGCACCGAGGGTTGTTTTTTGTTGCTCTGTGTGTTAGTGACAGCTGTCGAGGAATGATTGTCACTTTTGTGGCTGCTGTTGCTGTTGCTGCTCTCATCACTGCAGCTGGAGATCCTCATATTGTCACTGTCACCACTCTCACTAGTGCTGCTGCTCTTGGACTCCCCGTTCACCTTCTCAGGTTGGCTATAGGAAATTGGGAGCTGATCATCAAATATAATCTGAACATTATCAGGCGTTACTTTGTTTTTCCTGTTTTTCCTCTTGGAGCTCGTGGTGGTGATGGTGTTATTTCTCTTCCCATGAGAGCCTGCTAACGTTGTCCAGGTTGCAGATATACCTATGGTGGTGGTGGTGGTAGCACTGGGAGGTTCCATTGGGACCTCGGGATCATCTGACACAACAGCAAAGAAAAAGCACCAGTAATTTAGTTGGTTTGAGGATACCTGAACATTTTGCTTTCCACATCACACCTGTCCTATCAAACAACTTTAGGACTAACTTTTTTTACAAAGCTCCAAGAAACACACAAAACCCCTGACTATGAGACATCCATAAATCTATTATGGATATCACACTGGCTCATACCCAATTTTATTCTTTTCTTGAAATAATTAGAGTAATCACCTTCAGCTTTTAACTTCTCTTTCTCCTGAGCAGCTTGAAGTTCAAAATTCTCTTTATTTTTTGCTTCTATTTCTTCTAGTTTTCGCCTTTGTTCTTCTTTTTTCTTCCTCCTTTTCTCTTTTCTCTTCTCTCTTTTGGCAGCCAGAGCCAGTCTCCTGCTTTCTTCCCTTAGCTACAAGGCAAGCACATGGAACAGCATTACAAGATGTCCTCTGCATTTCAAGAAATACAAATGCTTTTTATTTCCTTCCATTTCTATTATTTCTACTACAGTACCATGACTTTTAGCAAATTAGTTAATTTTTTTAATATTTAAGACACAAAATAGGGTTTAGACCTAAGATCCATATGAGTATGACTAGAAAATGCCATACTCATTTTTTTGACTCCTTGTATTCAGAAATCCCTCTTTTGGTACAGAGGAAACAGTTCTATTGGCATTACCTGATCCAATGTCTCTGAATAACAGCAAAGTTAAAGGACTACCTGAACAACAGGATGCTCAGCTGCAGACACTCCAATTATGGTGATTACACCCACTCCTATACCCCAATAACTACTTTCACCAACCTTATCATCTTGAAGGAACACGAAATTGGAATTTTAAGGGGGAAGAATTGCCAGCTGCAACTCTTTGCACTTGCCTTCTCCAAGTCCAGTTCCTCCAGCAGAATGCTTGCGTTTTTGTTGGCTTCTGCAGCCTGTCTGTCTTTGGCTTGAACGATTGACTCCATGCACAGGTGGCACTTCTTCAGCATCTCCTGAAATGACAAAGGACATCGAGTACAAAGTGCCACGTGTTCTCATTTCCTGCTGTTTTCCTCAAAAGTTCCAATGGGACTCGTGCTCTGAATGAAATCTGGTGGCCAACGAGCTAGAGAGAATTGGTATCACTGTCGCTGAAGCTGAGACACAGCCCTGCTCCTTCTCAAGCATTTCCTTCCCTGCCACCTTACCTTATCAGTGATGGTTGCTATGTATCTCATGCACTCCGAGTCGGACGGGAACTGGTTCACCTCTTTCACCAGGTAACGCACCACCTTCACATGACCCTGCAAAACAAATTCCAGCAACAACACTTTCTATCAGAGTAGCTGCCTCTGCCTTACTGAGAAACACTTCAGTCCCAGCCCTCCTTGCAAAGTATTTATTTGCAATTCCTCAACACATGAAGCTCTCAACACTTTTTTTTAGATCCTTCTCACCTTCTGAACTAGTGAGGCATACTTCTGCACATTTCTGACGCCAGAGAAGGCAAGTCACTACCTCTAGTCAGGTTGCCCTGACTGCAGAAGTCCTTGGCACAAGCTTCTGCCTTTTTGGTAACTGATGTCAGTATGTTCTACCTCTAACAGCTATGTAGGGATGAGCAAGATAATCCTAGCTAAGAACCAAGCTACACATTCTACCTTTCGGAAGGCTGCCATGAGAGGAGTTATTTTCCTGTTATCAGCTGCATCCACATCAGCTCCAGCCTGGACCAGCAGCTGGACAACATCGAGATGCCCGCCGTTTGCTGCCAGCCACAGCGGAGTATTCCCCTTCTTGTTCCGCACGTCGATGTGAGCTCCCCTACAAAACCAAACACCTTCCATCAAAAACCTGCATTTGGGCAAAAGGAAGCACTCTGACCCCAAGAACTGGGATAAATTAAATCATGTAGTGAAAGTCAGACACACAGAACCTCTCCCATTTACTAACCCTTCACAGGGTATTTGGAAGTACAGTAAATTCACGAATACAAGCCGCACTGAATATAAGCCGCATCTCTGGGTGTTGGCAAACATTTCGGTTTTTGTCCATAGATAAGCCGCACCCGAATATAAGCCGCTTTGTCGTTTGCAGCGAGGACCTGCGTGCAATTATTAACAGAACCGCGGGAGGGCGGGGTTTACTGGCTGAGCTAAGACTGTGCAGGCTCGGCCCGCTAGGGGCCGCTGACAGGGCCAGATGGCCCAGCCCGGCGCTGCCACTGGGCTCGGTCACCCCGGGTCGGCGCTGCCCCGCGGTGGCAGGCAGGGACGGAGCTTCCCCTGCTCCTACGGCAGCGGCGGCGGGCGGGGATGGAGCTTTCCCGCGCCCGTGGCGCCGGCGGCGGGCAGGGACGGAGTTTCCCCGCTCCTGCCGCGGCGGCGGCGGGCGGGGACAAAGCACCCCGTCGGCTCCCCAAGCCGCGGCAATGGCTGCGCGGGGCTCCCGTCGGCTCCCCGGGACACAGCAATGGCGGCGCGCGCTTCCCCCCCCCTCCCTGGGCCGCAGCAATGGCTGCGCGGGGCTCCCGTCGGCTCCCCGAGCCGCAGCAATGGCTGCGCACGCTTCCCCCCCCCTCCTTGGGCCGCAGCAATGCCAGTGCGGGGCTCCCGTCGGCTCCCCGAGCCGCAGCAATGGCTTCCGCGGGGCTCCCGTCGGCTCCCCGAGCCGCAGCAATGGCGGCGCCGGCTTCCCCCCCCCTCCCCGGGCCACGGCAATGGCGGCGCGCGCTTCCCCCCCCCCCCCCGGGCCGCAGCAATGGCGGCGCCGGCTTCCCCCCCCCTCCCCGGGCCGCGGCAATGGCGGCCCGGGTCTCCCCTCTCCTCCCCGGGCCGCGGCAATGGCGGCGCGGGCTTCCCCCCCCCTCCCCGGGCCGCGGTAGGGGCGGCCCGGGTCCCTCCTCTCCTCCCCAGGCCACGGCAATGGCGGCGCCGGGCCCCCCCCGTCTCTCCCCTGGGCTGTGGCAGAGGAGGAAAGAGAGCTCTCCCGCCTCTCTCCCCGCCCCCCGTGCTGCCTACAGGGAGCCAGGCTCCACCCGCGGTGCAACAGAGTAGCGATTTGTAACAATCGCAAAATGCCGACTTTGCAGCTGCTCGGCTCAGCACCCTGGCAGGCACTTCTGAGGTTGTATTAGCCGCTCCTGATTATTAGCCGCATTTCCGGTTTAGGAGCAAAATCTTAGTCAAATTGGTGCGGCTTGTATTCGTGAAATTACTGTATTATTTAGATTGGGAAAACGAAGTCTAAACACTTATTTCTCTTTAAGCTGCTCACTTGCAAACACCGTACCTGCTGATGAGGAGCTCACAGAACTTGTAGTGCCCTTTGTCTGCTGCAATGGTTAAAGCTGTATCTCTGGATGAAGGTACTGGGGGAGCGTTGACATCTGCCCCTTTGTCCAGCAGGACCCTGCCCACCTCCGCGTATCCCCCAGAGGCTGCTTCCATCAACGGGGTGAGACCAGTCTGGGACAGGCAAGCAGGAGAAGGAAGCCATTAGTGAGGGGTGAGTGGCTGACCTGACACAGTATTTATTGAACTTACAAACACAATGGATTGCTACCTGTACACTTGTAAGCACCTGAATATGTATCAACACTTTTTTGAAGAAACACATTTTTGGATGAGCTTTGCAGCCACCCATATCTTAGCCCTTAAATGCAGCCATGTTTTTTCTATACAATGTCTGGTTCAGTTAACTGGGCTAGAGAACTCATTGACTTGCACAGAGGCAAAAAAATCAGTTAACAACATGATGACATGGAGACCCCCCCCACCTGTTTGCTCTTTACCTTGGCTCTGTGTTCCACGTTAGCTTTTCTGTCAAGCAGCAGGCTGACCACCTCAGTTCTTCCTTGGAAACAGGCCAGAGTCAGAGCTGTATTCCTGTTGGTCTCGATCTGGGCATTTATATCAGAGCCCATGTCCAGTAACAGCTTGACAGCAGCAGTGTGCCCATTCATGGCTGCCAGCATCAAGGGAGAAATGCCCAATTTACTACCAGTTCTGAAAGAGAAGAACCAACCAAAAAATTCAGATAAATGACTATAACTAATGAAGGCAGAGTATTTACACAAGGCTGAACTATCAGGTGCACACCAACTTCTGAAACTACAAAAGGCTCTCCACAGCAGCATCGTTTAGGACAAGCATTTCCACTCAGACACACCATGCATGTTACTTTCTGATTGCTTCAAACTGAAGGGCATCTCTTCTGAGGTATGTTTGTAATTCACAACCTGTGCTTGGCCCTTTGCTTGTACCTGTGCAGCTCAACACCTGAGCTGCTTTCTACCTCCCAATGGATACAAAAGCATGGCATAAATGCACACACACAGAGAAAACTCTGCAGGGAAAAAGCACACACCCTTTCCTCACCTAACTCACAACCAAGCACATGAGATAAGGGCTGTAAAGGGAACTTGCCTGGAATTGATTTCTGCCCCAGCATTCAGCAGAATCTTGATAATGTTCACGTAGCCACCCGAGGCGGCGAGGCTCAAAGGTGTGTAATCAGACACATTCCTGTGCTCCTTGTTTGCCCCTCGAGCTAGCAGCAACTCCACCACCTGCAGTGTTTCAACAAAGAACATCTGGTTTTCTCCCCAACTCGCAGAACTATCCAAGACAAAAGCTTTTTAGATCTAGAAACTGTGTTGGAAGCTGTCAGTGGTAAGAAAGCTGCTTTAATCAGTTGCTTTGCTAATACCCCTTGCCTTCATGACTGGATGAGGCCACACCTGTGTCCCCAAAGACAATGTAAAACTTCCTTTAAAAAAATCCATCATGACTGCTCACGAGCATACCAAATTCAACAGTGAGAAAGAAAAAGCAGATCTCTTCATGATGATTTCAGCCTGTCAGACCCAGAGATTCAGCTCCAATATGGTGAACAAAATTCTGCTTTTTGTCATCTCTTGCAGAGGATTTGACAAGAAAATGAGCTGTCTAGCAACTTAAAATCACAGTGTACACTGAGGTGAAAACCCGTGGTGTCACTTCCAGTGCAATGTTCAATTTGCTTCACTTTCAAGTTTTAAGCATTAAAAAAGTTTAGATTAGATCTGCACAATTCTCAATCAGAATGTTTTCCCATGAAATCACAGAACAAATGCACTGGCAAACTCAAAAATTTGGGCAGGAGGGTGTTCTGCATCATCTCTGCTGCCCAAAGCCCAGTTTTTTCCCTTTTTTCCCTCAAAAACTCTGATAAGGTTCATATATGGAACCTATTTGTGTCTAACTCCTGATTCTCAATAATAACTCTCATGGCATTCACTTTCTTTTCTACATCTAATTATGCTGGTGCAAGTCCCATAACGGGGCACTAATAACTGCATTCACAAGGACACCTGCACAGCACTGGTCCAGTTATCAAAAGGGAAAAAACAATCTATATGAGACACTTTGTACTGTCTAAATTAGAAAACGTGAAGCTCTCTGCATCTTTAAACACACATCCTTTCAGACTGTATCTTTCCTGGAAGATTCTTGCATTGTACTGACAATCAATGACAATCTGTCATTCACATGCAGCTTCTGAAGATTTAGGGGTTACTTCACCTCTTGCCTCCCTCCTGAACAAGCCAAAGACAAGGGAGTGTCCTTGGTTCTCTCAGACTGGGCTTCAATATCAGCTCCATTATCCAGTAAGATTTCCACAACACCCACATGGCCAGCTGTAGCAGCCAAAATAAGCGGAGTAAACCCTGAAACAGAAAACATGACATGAGTTAAACCACCAGAAAAGCCAGCCTGAAGGTTTCACATCAAGTCTAGGATTACTGGGGATTTACTTAGTGGGACACACTGGCAAAGCAGACAGGGTTCATACTGCCATGGTGAGATACCCACCCTTCTTGTCCCTGTGTTCAATGTTAGCTCCTCTCTCCAGCAGGGTTTGTACCAGTTCTTCATGGCCACCAGCACAGGCCAGTGTCAAGGCTGTGTCATGGTTACTCTCAGTCTAAACCAAACAGATACACACACCAGATAAATACTTGCTTTTCCAAGTACTGTTATAGTGCATGTTAACCAAAACATAACTGTACCCATGCCAAAATAAAAAGTTTCAATTAAGGACATGTTTATGGATGGCCCCCTTGACTGCTACCTCCTGTGTGCAAGTTCATGGCAGGATTCTACTTCTCAAGGCAGCTCTGCTGGGAGATTTAAGAAGAAATCCTGACAAGAACTAAGATTGTTCAAGAACTGAGCTCTCATCTGTGCTCTGCTAACCAGATTAACTTCTTTAGCACTGCTTGGCTGTGACCCTTAGAGGGTGTAACAAAGGTAAGAATTCTGTCTTTAATTCTCAGCACGCCGGTTCAGCCAAAGGCTTCCTCACAGTAGAATCCAAGCCAAGTGCCACAAGCAGCTAAGTAGCAAGGGCTGGTTTTCCAGAGGTTTCTCTCCTTTTCTCCACAGTGATCTCATACCTTGCCTCTAGTCCATGCTGCCCAAACCTTAGTTATGTTATGTACAGCCCAGAGCTGTGCACAGCTATATCCCACTTATCTATGTGTGTGCCTTTTGCCGATGGCCAGCTAGCTTCAAGTCAACATAAAGCTGCCCTTTTAACAATTACTTTCAACAGAGAAAAGCCTTTCCTTTAGGGGAAATGAGAGTTTGAATTATCTCCTGTTGCTAAAAAAATCACAGCAATTATTAGTTTCAAGATTTCCATACATCCGTGATCTTTGGCCAACAACTTGGAAGCACTGCTGAAAACTCTGTGCAATGCTTTAAGGCTTAGGCTTGTCTTAGGACATCAGGCCAGAAAACGTTTAATTTCTGTCAGTAGACAACTCTGCTGTTTCTCATAATCACACTGACAACAAAGGAGTAAGAAATACAGGTGTTTAGTCATTCAGAGACCTTCTTTTCGTTCAGCGAGAGCACAGAGGAAAGTGGGTTGTGACTCTCGGGGGTGCTGCTCTGGCTTTCTAAAAGCAGCAAATCCAGTCCCCAGACCCCAATCCATTATACAACAAAGCTGTTTGCCACCACTGAATTATTCAGGATGCAGGAAAAAATAGCTCTGAGCACCTGTGAGAGCGGCAGGCTCACCTGGGCATCGATGTCTATAGCAGGGTAGATGGGCAGCATGGCTGAAGGAGAAATGATGGGACTTGGAGTCGGCGTCTGAGGTTGGGACACTGAGGTTGCAATGCTGTGGGTAGGAGTGTTTGACATTGCAGATGCTCTTCCACTCACTGCTGTTGGACAGAAGAACCACACTTAGTCAAAGCAAAACACTTCCCAAGTGTGATGTGACAATAAAGGGACAGTGGGATGAACTCCCACTGACAGATGGAACTCCTTAAAAACTGCTGTTTTCCACAAATACATGTATTCCACACACTGAGCCCAACCTTTGAACCTTTAACTCTTAGAATTTGAACTATAAAAGGGGTTTAGTGTATTCAAAAGGAAGAGTTAAACATTAGATTGACGTGTTTTGTAAAAGCCCACCACAAGACGATTTTTTTTTTTCTTTTTTTTTTACCCAAAGATCTTTCCTACAACAAATCAGCCATTATTTGGACCTGGAGTTCCATACCTTTGGAAGCAGGGCTGCAGAACAAGTCCAACCAACAGGTGTCTATGCAATTTTTCTTCCAACAGTTTCAATGTTTTCATGTAGAAGCCTGGCCAGCCTTCACCCCCACCCCCCATAAACGTAACAAAAAGCAACAGGGCAGGACGCTCACATGGCAGAAGTTGCTGAGACCAGAGAAGGGAAGCTTTGTAACAGCAGTTGCAGAGAGTTTGGTCGAGGTGTTAGGTAAGCAAAGGTAACACCACTCACAGTGATAACAGTGTATGGACATGACACAGACAGCACCGACTGCTCCCTGAAATCCATTCTATGCATGGGATGTTGGAAAGAACAGAGCAAACTTGAGCCTAAAGCACCTTTGGGGAAAACACCCATTTTCCTACTTGTCCCCAAGAGAACTCCATGTTTTTCTCCCTCCTGTCCCTTCTCCAGTGTTTCTCCAGCTGTTTCTCAGGTCTAACAGGGAAGGAGAAAGTGAAGCACCACACACTTCTGTCCAGCTGACAAAAGCACTTGAGACTGCAAAATGGAACAGTTTGCCAACCAATGCCACAAAACCTGCATCCTCACAGGCCCAGCTGTGTGCTCCCACCTCTGCAAGGCAGATGTGTTTTACACTCATAACTAATTTAACTTCTGGATTTCCTACACAAAACCCCAGCAAAGAAGCTAATAAATGGCACCAGGAGAAGCAAAGAACTCTTAGCTTCTAACACAGAAAGTATCATTAACCTTATATTTAAGTCAGAATTCAAGCTCCCTTGATCTGTATCTTTGAGCACCTTTTGAAAACTTAAGCTTATCTCACAAATCACACCAGGTATGGATTAAAATTAACATACTGAAAATAGGCCAAAATATTATGACATAAGGTCAAAAATCACATGTGTTTCAAACAGTTTAAGAATTCCTTCACAAGTCTCAAAAAGGGGACTGGGAGGCATCTTCTCTATTACAGGAGACATTAGTAAATTCTCTGGCTAAAATAAAAAAATCAAGTTAGTTAAGAAGGTCTTAGTTCAGGTGAAGTCTACTTTTTGTATTGAGAGGAGGAAAAACCAAACCAAAAAACCCCCAACCACCACTCCCCAAACACAAAACAAACCCAAGAAACAAAGACGTGTGCTTCAGCAATAATTCACAAATTTAGCTCATACATCTACAGCACAATTCACTAGGATGCAATATTCATTTTAATGGGTAATTACTTTGATTATATTTATTTCAACATCACCTGTGTGGAGTTCAAATTTCTAATGAACACAACAAGGGTGAATTTTTATGAAATTTTTATGGCACCCAAACTAAAATATTCAGAGTTTTCAATAACCCAAAAGGTTTTCACAGCAGTCTTGAGCACTGAGAAGAGTAACCAACTAGCTTGATTCTACATGCTAAACACACTGACAGTGAAATGTTTATTCCTGCACTCTGCTCCTTGCCCTACTCTAATGGACTAGTGGCAAAGTGAACTCAAGTCTGTACTTCACCATGGAAACATCATTCTTTCATGCCTGGCATAACCAAGTCTTCAAAGTCAGGTCACTAACTGCAGTATTTTAGTACACACATGACTTGGTACAGGACCACCTACACCTTAACCAAGCTTCTTGGCTGCAGGAGATCCCCAGGCACCATTTGACTACTCCAGTTTCCATCTCAGACATTTGCTGGGCTATCAGACAATTGGTTTTGTGCTTACTGATATCTGGAACAGCACTGCTCTTTACCTTGGTTTTCTTCTGGCCATACCCCAACTCCCTGAGCTGGAATGAAGAGGGGACACCCTCAGAGCAGCTATCTCCTCCCCCATGCCCACTGGCCTCACCAGCACGCCATGCCCTTGGTTCTCACCCTTGTAGCCCCACCTCTCTTCGTGTGGGCAGCACAGGTCCCACAAGTGCTGCCTTGCTGTGGGCACAGCACTGGCCTCATGCACTGACTGCTTGTCCCTGCAATGTCAACAGCAGGCAGACAAAAACTGTTCCACACTACACAGCAGTAAGCCAAAATGAGGGACAGAATAAAAAAAATACTTGACAAGAAATATCTAAGACATCCCAGCTTTTCCCAACTGGTTTCAAGCTAACTCTACAGGCTAGTTCCACTTCAGTTCCTTCTCTCCCCCAAATCCTCTGTAGTATTCTCACTTATTGCAAACCATGTTCCTGCCACACAGGATTAAAATCACTATAGAGCACTTGAGATGCAGAACATGCCTTGGACTGCAACAGTCCAAGTTATGCTCTGAATTCCAACACAAACACAGGGCTGCTGCTGTGCAAGAAGGGCTCCATGGATGCAGCCTGACAACCATTCCACATCTGCATTCCTGGTGGTGATTTCTGGGAGTGTGCAAAGCAGCCTAAGGCAGGGCAGCCCCACGTGAAACAGCTCCTGCTCAGGTCCCAAGTGGGGCACAACCTGATTTTCCTGGGATGCTGGCACTCTACTGGTGTCTTTTTTAGCACTGAGTCTCTGTGAAAGGCTTACGGCCAAGGCAGACTCTTTCTCACATATTAATTTAGACAGCTGCATTTCCAACTGACTCAATCCACAAGACACCTTCCAGGAATCCATTTTATCAAGTGTTTCAAGATTCTGGAAGTTCTTTGTGAAGCTCTGTGACTGGACAATCCTTGGCAGTTTCATAAAAAGCTTGCTAATAAAAACAAGGTGGTTTTTCTCTTTGGCTCTTTACCACACCACTTAAGAGATAAATGTTTTCATACAAGACTTACATAACTAACCATAAAAAATACTTTTTATGAGCCTTACAGCAAGCAAAAAACTTGCCCAACATCAGAAGCTCAAGAGCAAGCCTTTTGCTTGTCCTCAATTCCAGCAGGATCATAAATGAGCCCAAAGGTAAAAAATTAAGTATTATTTACTACTTATTCATTGTTTTCAACTAATTAAGCACAGAGCTGCACATTAGATCAAGTTTGCACAGTCGAGGTGAAGCTTTGTTTCTGTAACTGGTGCTGTAAACACAGCTCTGCAATGGAACTGAAGTCAAGGCATCTCAGAATCAAGAATTTAAATTCTTAAGAATACTCTAGAAGCTTCTCTTAAAGCAGCACACAGAGTTACTGATCAAATATTCAGCTGCTACTTAAATGTGCGTTACACTGAGCCCATTTCAGCTCCACATTAAACTGTGATTTGTGGACTCACTACAGGCTGGCACTGAAGTTCTATCCCCAGGCCTGTGTCTGCTCTTGCTTAAAAAAACACCCCATAATCAGGCACTGGACAGAAAATGAATTCAGGCTTCCTTCCCAACTGCATGCATGCATGCAGATACTAACAAGTGGGGCTGAGCACTACCAAAATATTCCCTTAAATTCCCACTGGAAATACCTGACTGCCCAAAAAGGCACGCACAGGAATTTGGGTATGTGGCAGGTGACCTGAGATCACAACTTCTCAAGATGTGACATGCAGTTAAACACATGTCCCAAATGTACTAACTCCAGGTTTAACTTACATTTAAACACAACTCAAGTGCATTGCACACATTCTTTTTAAGTTACCAAGAGTTGCAATCATCCCAGCATTTACATTTATGTTGTCCTGTACCCCAGCAGTTGCAGGAGAGAAATCTTTACTGTTAGTGCATGACATATGTAATTTTATCTACTTTTTCATGCATGCATCTGTGCTTTTATCCACTTCCAATCCTTATGTCTGTGCTTCAATTCTTACACAAGATTTCCAGCGAAGAAGTTTCTGTCATCTTTAATGAAGTTTTGCCTGGACACAAGGTCACTCACTCCTCAGGTGTCCAATTTCAAAAGTGTGTTCCAAGTACTTTAAAAAATCACCACCTGGTAGTTTTAATCGTTTACTCTGCCTTCCACTGACTCTGTACAGGACCAGCTCTGGGCTACCACCTTCTTGGAGACCTGCCTTCCCTCTGGCACACCCCCCTCATCCTAACAGCTCTGCAAAGCACATTTGTTCACATGGGCAGCATTTGTAAAAATGACAGTGCCTCACCTTAACCGAGAGCAGCTTGGTACTTTTTCATCGAGGGACATTTTGTTAAGACTATGTCCTACCAGTTCATCTGTGCTCACCTAAGGAGGATTTCAATGACTGCTTTAGCATGGAAAGGGGATGAAGCACAACTGAGTGAGGTGTAAACTGCAACAACAGTGACAACTCACACCTAAAACCTGCTTCACTCTTCTATTTTACTGCCTAAGGCCGTAGAGCGTTCATGTCACTGGGTAAAGGATTCTCTGAAGCGATGACAAGAATGTGGTAAGGCTAAACATGTTTTCTGCTGGCAGCCAATTTTATGAGTAGATGTTTCAAAAAGTCATAGGATTATCACCTTTTTCTGTCCAAGCAGAAGTAAAAGCTTCCAATAAGTAGACTGCAGAAGGCCAACTGGAGCAGCTCTTATTGTCAAGATAAACCCACAGGTCCCTCACACTTTCAAGGCTAGTTGTGGTACTGCAGTTGCTCTGCCTACTGCAAGTCAGCTCTCAGTTATTTGAGTACTACCCAGTACCATCACATTTCTAATCCTGAGCTACAATTAGGCCAAAACAGAATTACCACATCCCTCCCCAAACTATGACGAGTTCAAAATGCCACTCCACCATACCAACCTGACCAACAGGCACTGGTTAGCTCACCCTGCGAATTGAAAAGTTAAACCAGCCACTTTTCCCAACTCCTCAAGACAGGGATCAGAAGGCGAGTGGTGCTTGCTGTAGAGCTCGTGGGAATACACAAACACACATACACACACAAAAAGAAGTGGACATACCCTCAACTGGTCAAGCAAATATTATACCTGCTCATAACAACGTAAACCCACCTGCCATGATGTCATCCAGCGTGTCATTGAGCGTCTGAGCAGGGCTGGCTACCATTAACCCTTGCTGTGTTTCTGCCAGTATTCCTTGCCCCAGCCCTGCTAGTTGTGCTTGGCCCAGCACTGGCTGTCCAACTATAACACCTTGCAGTTCTGTAAGATTTGCGATGGACCCTGGAGGTAAGGAACCTGCTGCCAGAGGCAAAGCTTGTGGCATGGCCAGAGGCTGAACTGGTGCAAAACCCGTCTGCGCAGCAGCTTGCTGAGGGTCATCTTTAAGCAAGATGGGGTCCACTTGCTGCAATCGTGCATAGTCTCCCTCTGAGAGTTGTTCTCCTACCCCAACGGGAGTCAGTAGTCCCAGATGCTGGCAAGACTGTTGCTGCTGCTGCTGCTGGAGCTGAATTCTTTGCGCTTTTACCTCTAGATATTGCTTTTTTAGCTGCTGCTGAGTTTTCAGCTGTAACTCTCGCTCCACTTTCTGCAGTTCCTCCAAAATCTTTTGTTTCTTCTGAATTTGTTCCTCTCTCGTTTTGTTCAGCTCCTCAATCTTCTCTTTGGTGAGCTGGTCAGCGTGTGCCAATTCCAGGGACTGCAGCTGAGCGTTCTTCTCTATGGCTTCTTTTATCCTCTGCTCCAGCTCTGTCAACTTGCCCTGAGCCTCTTCTACAATGCTCTCTGGAGACTGATTGGTGATGTAACCCTGTACATCCTGGTTGTTTGTTGGCAAATGACTGCTGGACTTTTGTTTAGAAGCAGCTGTGTGAAAAAGAAACCCCCTCAGAAGCAATGGAAGTGCATACGAATGGCATCCTCATTACAGAGCTACTGCTGGGCCGCTGCGTGGCCGGCCGCGCACCGGGGCACGGCACCCACGGGAGGTCAGCGTGTCCCAAGGCCCTCCGAGAGCACCTGCCAATTTGTACCCAGCAGTCAGACTGCAATTTAACAGGACACGCTAGTGCACATGCATCCCACAAACAAACCCCTGCGCTACGGGGACAGGTCTACTCCAGCTTTTGCCAAAGGAAGCCATTGTCTCGAGCCGCTGCTGTTACCGAGTGCTGCTACAAGAAAACTGGGAACAAAAAGCAAGGATGTGCTGTCTCTTTACTTGGTGTTTTGTGCCTGGTATGGTGTTGGGACATAAACATATGCTTACAGCCCTGTGAAAGCGCAGCCCAAGGGATACAGAAACATCTCTAGCACTGGGACTAGGCTCCCAACTTGGTACGTTTTAACAAGCGCTACGCTTTCTAGAACTAGGCATCCTTTCGCTCCAGGTATCCAGCTCTGCTCAGGTGACAAAGAGTGCCAGAACCCAGGACAGTCATTTAGATTTAGCAGGATCTAACAGGGTGTCTTTAGCCACTACGTTTTATCCACAGCAGACACGATTTTGCCTGTGTCAAAACTCAGCTCTCTGTCCAGGCAAGGCAAGTATTTCAGCCTTCCTGCAAGAACAAGCGAAGGACTAATCCAACTGGTCTTTTATGCAGAAGTCCCCAGTAACACAGCTGACATGCTCTGCCATACCAGGTGGAGAAGCAACAATCGGTTAATTTTGAAGGGCGAAAGGCAAATCAAAACTCAGGATCTGAGGCAGTGGAGGTGCCCAGTTTCTTCCAGCCATCCTCGCTGTATCTCCAGAACAATACAAGTGTACACACAGGATTAATTTTAGGACATGCACGCCTGTATTTGCTACTGCTGATGCTTGATAAAAACGGCTTTTTGAAGAGAATTCTTAAGTACAGAAAGCATTAAGCGTCAAAATGGCGAGAGCAAAATAGATGCAAATTTAGTCCTAGGAGGACCTGAGCCACATCAGACTAAAGATTTTACTGCACAAGAAATTCCGCCTTCAGTCCAATTAGTCAAACCCACTCCCAGACTACTACCCTAAGGAAACACAAGTTATCAAATCAACTATGATATGGAGATTAACATGGGTTTTGCAACTTCCATGATCCAATTTCTACAGACTTCTGGGTAACATTCTGCATTAGTTCAGTGTGTCAGACTGGAGATTTTAACATTTTTAGTTACTTAGGCAGATTTCTTGACATTTTACAATTACAGGGTTAGATGACTGACACTTGGTGGATAAGCAAATCCTTAAAAGAATTAGAAATAAAAAAGCCCAAATTGCAGTTTCCTTGACTGAATCCATAAACACTCTTCATAGGAACTACTCTGCTACAGGTGCAAGCCTCTATCTTCTGCCTAGGAAGGATATTTAGAAAAGAAGCTCCAGAACTACGACTGACCTTTATTTCTGATGGGAAGGGTTGTGGCGACATTAGCAGGGGGTTTGTCAGGCTCCTGGGGTGGGACGACCATGGGCAGCGCCTGCACTGGTACTCGAGGAGCCTAAAACGTCGGATACTAACAGATTACTTTTCTCATACTCTGTGCTAGTCACAATTCAATAGAAGGTAAACAAAATCTGTTAGACAAGTAGACTGTCTTTAATATGCTGAGTGCAGTAATAAACACCTGGAGATCATGTGATCTCCACATACTTTGCATTTTTAACCTAAAAAATTACTTGCTGAATTACACTCTGCATAGTACAGTGCTGCACTGTAGTACAGCAAATCCAAGCCACAATGGGCTATAAATTCAATAGTGAAGAGTCTCATTTAAGCAGACCTTTGCATGTGCTGGCTTTTTCCACCCCTGCTGTTCTTCCAGTAATACTGAGAGAACAGTAAGAATGATGAGCACACTACATCATAATGTTCAAAAGTCCTTCCCATTTTCATTACAGCTCTAAGTAATTTTCAGTGTGCTCACCTACAGTTTATGATATGACATGACTGACTCTTCTCTCACCCTTAAACTCTCAACAAAGTGCAAAAAAGCCCCACAGATCCTGAGCCCTGAGATCTTACCCTGTTCAGATCATGGGATGGTGGGGTCAGCTGAGTGGCATCGGGTGGAGGAGCAGAAAGCAAGTTGTTTGGGTAATCCAGAAGGTAACAAACCACGCTGGTGTGACCGCCTTTGGCTGCCTCGATTAGCATCGTCGATCCGTCCTGAGGAGGGGAAGATCAGGGAGTCAGACAAGGGCATCACTGAAACAACACTGCAGCATTTTGGGAGATACAACACAGTACCTACATGACTGCTTTCTGCTTTAGCAAATACTTAAAGACTTGGTGAAGTATTAAAAAAACCCTAAAAAATAGTACTTTAAAACACTTTCCCACAATTGGCACTTTACAACTGGAGGGCAGCCTTTTTATGTATGATGATCAAGACAGCTGCACACGAGCAGAACATCTGCTTGTGCAAACGTCCATTTAAATCATCACATGGGTGCATTGTGAGGAGAAAATTCAGTTGTGTACCCTTAGTTTTAGAGGAAAATGAGGCAGCTGAGGGACAAACCTTGAGTCTGTGTGTGGGATCAGCACCATGAGCGAGCAGTAGCTCCACCACTGCCAAGTGACCTCCGGCACAGGCCAGCGACAACACTGTGTGGTCGTTGTTCGCTGTGGTCCTGTTCACATTTGCTCCTGCAAAAACAGAAGGGCAAAAATCAGCTAAAACACACTTGAACAGGTTCACCTCTATCAAATCTAACAGAATCTACACAGTGAAAATTCCACCCTGCCAGATGAACTACTCCATGCAAGGTAGGGACAAGAAGAATTCAGAAGAATCAGCCCAAGAGAGAGAAAATGGAAGTTCCAGGTTTGTAATGAAACATCAAGCAAGCTACAGTCAATATCTGGAAAGCAGCAGGCACTTGTAGTTCAACTCCCAAAGACAGTGCTCCGAAGCTGCACCAGGGGGCATGGAGACCCCACTGATTCCTACTACTGCTGCTTTAACTAGGAATTAAAGACTGAAATGCACTGTTTTACAACTAGATGCAGTTCCACTAATCTCAGCAGAAACCACAGGCAATAATTACATGCCTAGTTGGAGAATTGTCTGCTTGAGTTAGGATATTTAAAACAAATCCAAGGAAGTTACACTAGTTCTGACATGTTCTTAACTTCAAGTATTTACAATGTCAAGGAAACCCAAACCATTCCACACTCTTACCTTTGCTAATCAAGAACTGAACAGTGCAAACATGACCTGCCCTGGCAGCTTTCATGAGAGGGGTTCTTCCACCTTCTGATTCATGCTCCTAGAGCAGATAAAGAAAGGCTTCAAAATCCAAGGTAGCATGTGAAAGGAGGCAAGTCAGCCTTGGAACATCCTTCTTCAGTGTTTCACCAACTTAGACATAAATATTTAGCTAATATTAGAACTGAGGGTATCTTGAAGGCAGATGAACCATCCACTACCTGTCTCTGTACAGTTTAGGTGTGAGTCCTGGACAGATGAGGGGGATTTTAATTAAACAGGTTATCTTCTGACATGCTTAACATCACTTTCTGATGACACACTGGCGTACAAGCCTACTGAAAAGTAAAAATCAGTTTAACTCCATTATCTTAATTCTATTATAGCACACCAGACTGTCAACTATCCGATGCATAAGGAATAGAACAGACTTGCAGTTAAAAAGACTAACCCAGAATCAGCTCAACAATTCTAAGCTGAACACCATGCCAAAAGAATGAAACCCCTTTTTTCCTGTCCAGGCAACCTTGAATGGCTTGGAAATGCTTTAGCCATCAGTCACCAGAGGACTGTAACTGACCTCAGCACTTCAGGCTGTAATTTAACAGCACAAAATACACTGAAGAACGTGTAAGTTTTCAGCAGCAAACACATAAACAAACAGGAGTAACAGATGTTGGTAATTTTATGTCCTACTCAGATTTTTTAAGAAGGTGAATGACTTACCAGATCTGCACCTGCCTGGAGTAAGACATCTGCTACATCGGTGTGGCCATTCTCACAGGCGTACGTCAGGGCCGTGTCACCTGTTGCTGTTGTTGCATGCACATTAGCCCCTGAAACAGAAAGGACAAAACCTTGTAAGCTCTGTGATGGGCATTACAAAAATACACAAGCCTTCACCATCTTTACAGGATCAAACAGCAAGTGAAACCTCCCCCTTCCAATCCAGCATCTATTAAACTGATACACTGATCATGCTCTAGAGGAGTAAGTTAGTTCCAAAGAAGTTTACATCAACTCCATCTTCAAAAGCTAAATTAAGAGTCCAACCAGTAAATTACTTTGGGCTCCAAAGACCTTCACAGTCAACTTCAAGAAGCTGCTAAAGAAAAAGTAATTAATATAGAAAAAAGTACATTTCTCTCAGATTAAGCCTTTACAAAAGTGTTAACGAAATGAGTCCAAACCTGCAGCCAATAAATATTTAACCAGCTCCAAATGCCCCTCCTGAGCAGCCTCCATCAAAGGCGTGGAACAGCCGAGTTCTATGTCAGCTCCTGCTTTAATGAGAAAATCGGCCACCTCCAAAAACCCTCCGCAGCACGCCAGAGTCAATGCGGTTTCTTGCGTCTCCTCTGTCTGAGCGTTGATGTTTGCTCCTTCAAACAACACAAAACACCAGTTACAGAAGGCAGGATCAGCAAACCCCTTCCATATGCACAGGGTATCTCATTACCAAAGAAAACAACAATCACAGTAACAGAGCTTTTTCCCCCTGCTGAGTTCCAGCCCGCAGCAGTTACCTTGCCCAAGCAGCAGTGCCACCATCTCCTCGTGGCCCTCTCGAGCTGCCTCCATCAGCGGTGTGTATCCCTCATCATTGACCTCTTCCAAGTTAGCCCCACGTTCAATCAACAGAGCTGCCAGCTCCACGTGCCCGCCACAGGCTGCCAGAGTCAGCGGGGACTCGAAGGAATCCGCGGGCATGTTCACCTGAGCTCCGCTGTCCAGAAGTAACCTGGCCACTTCCACATGGCCATCCTGCAAATGCAAAAAGACAAACACCACGAGATTCACCAAATGGAAAAACTGCTTTTCTCCACAGCTCTGTCACAGACCAAATTCCCACAAAAGACACAAAAAGCAACGAGTGAGTAAAATGAGTCCAAAAATTCAGTTGAATTTGTTGAACAGTCTGAGTATCTTCCCTAAGTATTCGGATAAAGCATAAGATCTCCTGTAGTCAACAGGCAGCTGTAGAAATGCTGAGCAATTTTACTGCGTCCTGTGAACCTCGTATGAGACCTCTGTGTCAGGGGTATAAGCAACAAGCAGGACAACTTTGTATCAGACTCAAGTTCAGGTGCTTGGGATCAACTTAACTGGGGTGGGGGAGAACTCCAAAATAAAGCCCAGAAAGTGGACAGTTCGCTCACCACTATTTTAGAAGCTTGTCTCCTCCACAAGAACAACAGTGAGATCCTTTTGCTTCTCCCCTTTCTAAAAAGCAGTTGTGCACACTGGCAAGCCAGGCTTGCCTCATGGCTCCTGCAAAACTATTTCACTGCTCAATTTAACAGCAGAGTCAAGACCTATGCTCTCCTTCCAAGAGAAAAGCATTTCAGGGGTTCCTTACACATCCCAGGAGCCACCCACCCAAGCAACAGCTTTCCCTTGGCAGCATTCTGGCAGGGTTTTCCAGATACCATGACCGTGCTGTCAAACCCGTTCTACCCAGAGGTAGCTCCTAAGTTTGCTTTCTTCCTTTAAAAATACTTGAGCATAGGATCTCCGTCATTTTCAGTATGCCATAAATTCAGGAACTATTTGAAGTGGCTTTTGAGCTCCATGTTTACACTGGAGGCCTGACAGTGACACATCCAGCTGTCATTCCATTCTGCTTTGTTCAGACAGCAGCAGAGACTGGCTCGGTCGCTGTGCTCCAACAACAACAAAAACTCTCCAAGCTGGTTTCCCCATGAGGAGATGGCCACCATTCCAACTTGGAGGAACCATAATCTGACAAACAAAACACTGGAGGACAAACAGCCACTCAGCAGGAACACAAGGCTTTCCCAAGGTTGTCACTGAATGAGGTAAGCACACCTTGATCTCAGATTAATTTCTAAGAGGCAGCAAATCGCAGCCACAGCCGTCCTCGCCAAACCACAACTCCAAAAAGCTTTTTCCAGACAAAATACCAAACTGCATCTGACGTTTTTCCGCTTCATTCTCTCAAGTGCTTCATACCTTACTCTGATATCCAGGGAGCAAAGCACGGCTTCCTCTCGGAAAAATATCTAGGACATTAACTAGGACATATTCACCTTTTACATGAAATGACAGTACTATTTTAGGGAAAAACTCCAAGACTCCATAAAGAATCTTTCCTCAGGGAAATGCAGAGACGGTGGCTCATCCATCAGGCTTTGGCAAGACAGCCAAGTGCTCACCCCTGATCCACGATGAGGATGGCACCATGCAGCACACCAAGGCTTGCTTCAAAGCTTCCTATGTGGGCCAGGCAGCCTGGAGGAGAACTGCTGGTGCTTCACCACACAAGGGAATTGCATCCATGTTTTAATAAACCTTGTAATGGGGCGGGGCTGTTGAGCTGTCCTACAACAGCCAGGAAAAGCCTTCCCACTGGTAACAGATCAGAAAAAGTCATCTGAGCAACCTTCACAAGAGCACCAGTTGCATTTTAAAGATGAAGCTCTGTGGGCATCAGTCCTTCAGCGAGAGCCAACACCAACCAGGCCAACCTGCTTTTTCCTCCCACAAGCAAGTGCCATTGTCCAACACCTCATCTGCATTAAGTCAACATTAACTGCTGTCTAAAAAAACCTCTCCTGAATGCCTTGTAGGACGAGGTTAAACCTGCGCTGGCTATGCCACAGAGAAACAGTTCTGCTAGCACACGTTCAAGCTCAGTGCTGTTCCAGAGGAGGAGGTTTTCTTGAGCCACTGAAGAGCAGTAACTGCTTCTGCTCAAGGAACATGCTGAGATGGAAGTCCTTGCTCTGCTTCATTTCACACAGCAAGGTTTTTAAACACTGCTAGAGAAAGCTGCTCCTTCTCTCGTCAGCAGAGCTGAAGGTATGAGACTCTCAGCTATCTGCCAGCTCTGAGCACCAGCGTGGAACTGCCTCCCTAGGAACAGCTTCCTGCAGAAACAAGGGAGAAGAATTCTTTCCTATTGCTCAGTAACTCTTAATAAAAGTTAGGTCTTAACATCTCTGTGGGTCCGATGGAATTTTGTTAGGCTATTAGAGGAGCTAGAAGTGAAGAAGAGAATGGGAAGGAAAGGAAGGCTTGATCCACAGCCCCACCACATGAACATCCTGATGAGAAGGCAACTGCAACATCCAACAAGGTGATTTTACCACCAGCTCCCAGGAACTGGCTGCAAGGCCATTGCCAAGGATATTAATGTGGTTGCTCTAGTAAGATTTCAGGGTGAGATAAAGGACAGCTCGAGTTCTGTTTATCTACGTGACTTTCTTTGCCACAACTTTCCAAAAGCATAATGGTTTCTGTTAATCATTCCCCTACCTCCAACCATTAACTTCCTTGAATTGACATAACTGGGTGATTTTAGAACCATTACAGTTGTTTCAGGGAAGGGCAGACTAAACAGGGATTTACTGCCCTCCTCTACAGCCACAGGTTCACAGTGTGACATTACACAAGGCTAATGCCATGAAAATCCCAACACATGAGGAATCCACTCAGAGAAAAGGATAAAAAGGAAATTTAAGAAATTAATTCTCAGTTTAACAATAAAGCCCAATATTCAGGTGAACACAACCACCTCAGATAGACAAAGGAGCAACTCTCACTAGTAAGAACAATTTCCACTTGCATTTCCTAGCTGCTTCCCAAACAGCTTCTGATCCTGTTTTTTCAAGGAGTATGTGGTTATATTAACTACACTGAAACATGCTACACACGTAACCACGTGCTCACAAGCTGCTTGAACATTACTGAGGTGTGTTAAATGCCTCCAAAAGCCAGGTTATGACCACATTCACTGCCCGTGTTCAGCACATTAGGAACGTTAGAAGCATTTCAACAGCTACTGAGAATCTTCCCACTTGAAGTTATTTAATTTCTAAACTCCTGTATAACGTGTTTTCCCACCACTAACTTCCCATCAAGTAGACAAGAGAACCCAAACATCACAGTAAGATTGTGTACCAGAAGGAGAATAAAAGGAACCACTTTCTCCATCTTTGGGAAGAAAAGAGAGCCCACAGACCTCACTGCTCAAGCCTTATGCCTCTTACCATGCACGCCTCCATGAGAGCAGTGTGCATCTCATCTGTCTTGTGCTCCTGGTCTGCACCAGCTTCCAGCAGAAACCTCACCATTTCCAGATGGCCTGTGTGGAGAAAATAGTTACCAAAGAGAAACTGTGTTTCAACATCCATAGAAAGGATCTAAAATACCTAATAAAGAACATGGATGTCCATGTTACAACATAAAAAATCCACTCTGGAAAGGTGTGTTTGTATCTCTGCCATCCACATGCACAGCAGCTTATCAGTGTAGTTGGTAAAAAATATAAATGAAACACTAAGACCAACTTCTAGATGGGTGCTGGGCTGTAGGAACATATTTTGCCTCTTAATTAAAATCTTTCTGGGGTGGTGCTGCCTAAAGCTCTGAGGGAGGAAATAAAGGTGGTGTCCTCAGCACGGACACCTAAAAGGCAAGGTCCTAAACTTTCCATGATTTGCAAGTGCCAAGGCCCTTAAAATGAAATATTTTCTGTATTTGAGCAGAGGTACCTGGCATACAAGACAGCTGTAATACTGGGCACGCCTGTCTCTGTACCTTTGTAGCAAGCCAGCGTGAGCGCGCTCTCCTTGAACTCATTGGAATGCGTGTTGATGCCCGCCCCGTTCTCCAGCAGCACCCTGGCCACCTCCACGTGGCCGGCGCTGCCGGCCTCCATCAGCGGCGTGTGCCCGTTCTCGTTGTGGTCCTCGATGCTCGCGCCCGACTCCAGCAGCACCTTCACCACATCCACATAGCCCCCGGCACAGGCGTACGTCAGCGCTGTGTTCCCTAAAGCCAGGGACACCAAAACAAGGGTTGGGAACAGATGAACTGCAGGGATGGGGGAATCAGTAATGGCAGCGAGCAGCTCGGTGCTGACAGACTGAGGAGCTCCTTGTGCCTGAACTGATGCGCCTCTCTTCCCATTTCCAGCCCAGCTCCTGCCACAAAGCCCCACCTGTTCTGCTGTTAATCAGCAGGGGCACACGATGCTGTAAGAATGAAAGCACAAAACCAGGAGCAGAATGAACTGCTGCTTCTAAATCAAATCTTAAACACCTGCAAGGGGCTGGTTCCAAAATGTTCATAGTCTTCATGAAGAGAGGAAAACAACTTTGGTGAAAAAAATACAAAAACATGGATCTGCACACAACAGTCAAAGGATCTGCCTTTGTGAAAGAGACCTTGGAAAAAGTTTAAGGTCAAGGCCATATTGCCACTGAGAAAACGACTTCACTGAAAATAATACTAAAAAATAAGTACAGTGTCTTCTGCTATTCCCCTCTCCCCCTCACTCAGGGTCAGCTCTCCGCTCATCAGTTACTGCTGACTACACACCAGCTCTCCACTTCCAGGCTACAAAAACCCAGATTTCCCAATCCAGTCACTTCAACACAAATGGTTAGCAAATTACCATGGAAAGAGGGAAAGGGGGTGCTATCTTCTCACATTTCCTGTTTTTTACCCTTGGGTTTCCTGACCTGCCACCAAGCAACTTTTCCATGTACATACAAACTTACCAAACTGCACTTAAAATGTGACAACAAATCCTATGTACTCAAACACCTTCCAGTTACTAACTGACCTTATCCACCTTTGTATGTCTCCATAACATTTTATCTGCATCCAACAATAGTTCAGAGTTCCTCTTTGTAAAGAGAATTGAAGTGGCAAAACCACAAGGCAGCATTCTGCCTCGCTGGGCTGAGAGCCACTGCTCCCAAACTTCCAGGCCAAGTTCCCTGCACACCACAAACCCCAGCTCTGCAGTGGTTCCCACCACCCTCGTTACCTGTGGATGACTGTGCGTTCACATCAGCACCATGAGCTAGCAGCAGCTTGACGATTTTGACGTGCCCGCCGTTGGCAGCAGCCATGAGAGGTGTGATGTCTCCTTTGATTCCCCGGTCCTCCACATTGGCATGCATTGCCAGGAGAACCTGCCGAGAGAAGTGACCAACACCACAGTGACAAACCGTGCCTCTGCACTACAACCCCCACCTTCACTGCAGTGTGTGTGAGCAACCCTGGCAGAAAACAGGCACCAGGAATGCATTAGCAACACTCAGGGTACGTGTGAGACTCGTTTGCCATTTCTCACTACATTAACACCCCCTTCCAGGGGCACAAAATGGTAATATATATTGATTTAATATTTCTTTCTGTACAACACATGCATGGTACAGACAGCCAGGAAACCAACCTGTGCAAGCTCATAGTATCCTGCTGAGCAGGCCAAACAAAGGAGGCTCTCCCCTTCTTCTGTGTGCTCGTTCACACTCCGGCCTTCAATGAGCAACTTGCGCACAGCATTCACGTCTCCTTCGGAACAAGCCTCGGCCAAGCTGCGGCTAACAAGGGACAAAGCTTTGCAAGTGGAAGTGGACTGTGCCCCAACTCCAGTGTGCCATCAGGACACAGTCAGCAAAAAAGGAAACACGAGTGAAAAACGTGCCAACTGCTAATTAAAGAAGTGCCAGTTTAACATTTCATGTTTCTCAGCTAACCCGGCTGAAAATGAAGTCGTGTCCATATCCACTCCTGCTATTAATTTTTAACAGAAGTTTACAGGAGAAATATATGCAGGATATCCCAGGACCAGAGGACAAGGAAATCACCTGCCAAATCTGAGAAAACTTTATTTGTTCAGCACTGTAACTAAACTAAAACAAATCACCCACATCAGTCTTCTTCTGTAAGAAACTTAACCACTTCCCTTCTCTCCTGTGCTGAATATACCAGGATCTGGAAGGAAACCTCCTCCTTCTTTCCCTCCTGAATACCTCAGTGAGACAAAACCACACATATAAAGCCATGAAGCTCAGTACAAAAGCAGGAACTCCGGCTGAGGCTCTACCCAGGGCCCTATGTGACACTGACCACTGCAGAGCTCCAGTCCCTCAAGGTTGCTTCCCTTCCTCAATTAAAAAGGCACTCTGAAGTTCCCTAAAATATTTTTTTTTAGCTCAAATCTTGTTTCATGCTATCACTGAATGACCCATTTTGGGATTTGCAACTGTTTGGAACAGTTCTAAGGCCCATACTATCCAAGAGCTTAGAAACGTTTCTATAGCTGGTCACAATAAACTCCTTGGAGTGTCATTCCCTAATTCTAAGCAGAATTAATTACTTCACTCTCTACTGCAAGGCCTGCCAGTCCACAAATATTTAAGCAGGAGAAGCAAAGGTGATAACTTGGCACCAATTGCACTTGAGTAAGAGTTTCATCATCCCATAAGCACAAGTGACAGAACAAGAAAAACTGCTTCTGGAAGCGGCAAAGGGCTGGAAAAGCCCAGGACCAGAGCTGGCTTACTTGTCCGTCTGCCCTGCATTGGCCGTGCTCTCCGCCCTCATGCGGGTCAGCGCCGCGGCAGCTTCATCCAAGGCGCAGCTCACCGAGGACGTCAGCCTGCGCAGCACCTCGGGATCCGCGAAGGCTTTCCCGTCCGCTGTCGACAGCTTCCCGATTCCTGCCGTTCCGTGCGCGGCCGGCGGGGACGCGTGCCAGCAAAGGAGACAACACACGAGGGCAAATTGAGCCTGTGAGATCTGTCGGCAGAGACATCCCCAGCACAACCCACCACAGCTCCCAAAACGATGGCTTTCACTGTTCACAACGCTCATTAGAGCTGCACGTGACTGAAACCCTCCAATCCACAGCAGCAATCAGTCTTCTGAAATCACTTAATATAAGTTTTTCACACAGCAACTACTACAAAATAAAACCTATTTAGCAATTTAGGGTTTGACATATTGGCACAAGCCAAAGTCAGGTGTCAATTTTGGCTCAGGCTTTTAGAACGCCAACACTGGGGAAACCTGATTTGAACAATCTTGACATGAAATTCTGGTTTTCCAAACCTCGGGATACTTTCAAATAAGCATTTTCTCTTCTGTGACACCCTTGCCAAACCCAGGCCGCCGCACACTGTGCAGGTGTGCCGTGCTCCTATGGATTAGCCTTATGCAAGCGATTCCAGCATGGACTCCTGTAAGGGCTTTGGGGTTAAACCTGTACGGGACACGAGGACTTACCCGCAGCTTCAAGTAAAGCTTCTAATCTTGCCTGGGTTTCGGGATCTACTGTTCTCAGGTCAGCACCATCAGCAGTACTTGACAGCAGCAATTTAGAAGCTGTTTCCAACATAGGGTTTTCGAGATCATCCTGATCCAAGATAAATGACTCCACCTGAAAAGTAACAGATCTGGTTTAAGAATTATATAACTGACCAAAATAGACTTAAAACACAAAAAACCTACAGCTGCAGTTATTGTTTCAGCATTTTTTATTTTTAAGTTCTTTGTTGGCTTCAGGTACCTCACGTTGGGTCTGATGTCTCCTAATCCAACATCCAAAAAAAACAAAGAAAAGGACAAGCAACGCCCTCCACATAATATCAACATCACTACAAAACGACTTAATGTCACTGCATCTTTCTCAAGAAAACGTTTTCTTAAACTTGATCTGTAGAGTATGCAACTGTGTATCTGGCCTTTTTACAAAGCTTTTTAGATGTTGAACAGTCCAAGTCCTTCTGTAGACCCTACTTTCCTGTCCATTTGTTTTCCCTGTGAAATATGTGGAAATGAAGAACAAGATGAGTGTTTTAGAGAAGAAAGCCCTAATACTCATTTGTGTTTTCCTGCCTGATAGACAACAACCACAACAAGTACTTGAGAGAAGACACTTCTGAGAGTTCCATGAACTCACTCCACAGCCTGTGAACAATTATCAAATTATAAAGACAAGCTCAACAGCTTCCAAAATTCCCAGTTTCAAAACCCCAATCCCAATCCAAAATCAGAATCAAGTTAAATGCCAGTCTGCCAACAGGGAAATCACATGTGCCAGCCACCCCTACAACAAGTAAAAGCTGCAGTCACCTCTGCATAAAAGCAGCCACTGTCTGTGCCTGCTCCCACATGGAATACACCTTGTTGAGACAGAAAATTGTTTTATTCTTAAGTTTCCTTTGTGCGTGCCTCCGAAGTTTCATGAGCAGTCCCATGAGCATCACAAGCTCAGATTCCTGCAGATAAATTCCCCAAGAATCCATCTATGTGGGTAAATAAACCACAAGAGCAAGCAGTTCATCTAAGGACTCCTGAAGGTCCCTGCAGCCTCCCATCCATTCTCTTGTCACAAGAGGAGAGCTCACAGAGCTTTTTGCCTTCTGCCGTCTGTCTCCCACTCAACACCTCTAGGACAAGCTCAACTTCAGCCCAAAGGCCTGGTTTGCTAAGGCAGGCAGGCTCAGAACTACTTCCCAGTTTTCTTCATTTTATCCCTTCAACACCACCATCGAGAAACAGAGCCTCTGCTCAGCTCTTGGCAGTGCACAAACACACATCTCAAGGGCACCTCTAAAGCCTCCCTCTGCTCTTTTGCAGCCTCTGGCCTCCTCCTCCCAACCTGGGCACATGGAGCTGAAAGGGAGGAGGTGATGCAGCCTCAGATCAGAGTGGCTCACTCCAGCAGCACTCCTGTGGCTCCTCAGCAGTGCTTTTTCCAAGTGATAGTCACACAGGCTGCTCTCTCCAGTCTGGCTAACTGGTGAAGGCAGCTCCTACCTCCCTCCCCAGTCCTAAGGAACCCTGCCTTGCCCATCACCGCTCTCTGCATCTACAACACTATTTTAGGCCTGTTTTGGTTCATCTGAGGACTTGCCATTTGTCTTCTAGCAGAGGACAGCCTGCTGCGGCAAGACAGAGGAAGCGCTGCTCAGGAGCCAAGCGACAGATTCACCCCTGGAAAGGCAAACTCCGGAGCCATCGGAAGGATTCTTGGCTCACCCCACTCCTGCAAAATCCCAACTGCTCAGACTCACTGAAAAAGACCTCCTCCAAGTGAAATAATGAACAGCTGGTGGTGGTTCTTCCTAACACTATGAAATATTTGCTAAGAAAAAAGTCAAAATAGGAAAACTACTCTCCCCCACACATATCCTCTCTCCCAAAATTAGGTCTTTCATGCAGTTTAAGTCTCAAATGGAAAAATCCTCCCATCTTCCTTCCAGCTAAGAATATGTGCCTGGTGTGATTAAATAAATAACCCAAGGAGAACAGGCAGAAGCAGAAATCCACCCACAAACAACACAGCACCGAGACACCCATGAGGGACCAGGAGAAAACATCCTCGCAATAAAGTCTGGGAATGTTTATATTATATGCTCTCACTAAAAACATTCCAGAACAATATAAAGAAATTAGCTTATTGGAAAAACACTTTACACTATTTTAAAATATTAAATACGGGGTAAAAATCTTTTTATTGCAAGGTAGAAGAGATCCACCTTCAGCCTGCAGAACTTTGCATTTCCTCTGCAGTTTCAAAGTTGTTATTTACCTTCAGAGTCTCATTAGAGTTACAGTCTTGTCTTCTCTGTTTTTCTACACAACACCAAGTACCACACAGGGACAGTGATAAAGACACAGTGTATCAGAGCAGGGATTAAAACCATATTTTGGTAGAAGGCAAAACTCTACTTCTGTTTCTCAGAAAATCCCACCTTCTCCACAGAAGCTACCAACTAAGACAAAGCATTTCCATGTACCAGGTTAAGTAAACAGACATTTCCTTTAAAGGGCTTCAGATGTATTTTATTTCCCTTGACTAAAAAAAGTATAGAATAATATCCAACTGCTCCACCTCATCTATCAGAATATTTAATCTGCATGCTCCGTCAGCATTCCTCCAATCCAACAATACCCTGAGAGAAGCCCATTGTTCAGACAGGCCCCAGCATCAGCCCTTTTACAAGATTTCTCCTACCCTCTCATCCTGCAGTAAGAATCTCATGTTCTTGCCTAGGTCTACTTTGCTCAAAACCATTTTTATTGTATTTGATGCTTCTGCTACCAACTCTTAAACACTTGCTTTATGAACAAGGCAGAGAAGACTCAGTTCCAGCACCCACCACCCTCACTGCAAACACCACATTTATTTATCCCATTATTTATCCATCTTATCAGTGCATGGCTCTGCTCACTCACAGAGCATCTCTAGCATTTGGCTATCACCGAGTGACAGTTTTCCTAAATTACATCTTTGCTATAAGGACAACCCAGAAGCATGTAGAAAAGGCTGTAAAAAGCAATTTTCTCCTTCCCATCTCAGGTTCCCTGTCTGATTCCAAGAGCCCATCTTGCTGATCCCATTCCCTGCTCCTTCTCCTTCAGGCCATCCTGCGTGCACCCAGTGCTGATGTGCTCCTGCCTTCCAGCACTGAGCCAGAGCAAGTGCTCTGTCTAAACTCAAATCACCTCTGTGACGTGCCATGAGGAGGCAGAGCAGCAAGGAGGGCACTCAGTGTCATTACCCAGCCCAAACACTCCCTCAGTGTGGCACCTTTGGACCAACATCCAGTGACATCTCTGGAAGCAGTGCAAGCTCCGAGCTGCATTTGAGCCATTTACAGGACAGCAGGAGGATGGTTTTTCTGTCTCTAGATGCTCAAAGCATCAGTGCAGAGCTCTTCAAGCAGTACCAAGGAAGCAGTGCACTGCAGTCAAGTGTCTGGCAGCCAGGCTGCACACAACAGCTCTAGATGGCTGTGAAATAGCAAGTCGGGCTCATTAACCTAACAGGATTTATTTTTTAAGCTTCAATGTTTTTAAGTACTGTAATATAAAACAGGTAGCATCTGAAACCGGATTTGGATGAACCACACGAGCTCAAACAAGTATTAAAAGAAATCTCACCTCTCATGAAAAAATATTTTTGCTGCAGGATTTTTGCTTATTTTTGGGGCTGGCCCCTATTCTCCAATATTAAAATCCAACACAACTTCATGTCTCAGCTTTTCTCAGATGAGTCCCATGACTTCTGTCTTGTATCAGGCACAGAAAACAATTTAGAATTTGCTACATTTTTAAACTTGGCATTTGGGCCTTTAGTGTTTGACACCCAGAGGGTGCCAAACAGATCCTACAAGGACCAGAGCAAAGCCCTTCCCAAGAACCTTAAGGGCAAGGAACAGCCAGTGGCCACTGCCAGGTAGCAAAGCGCAACCCCTTAAAATAAACCTCACCTGACACTCCTTTTGGATCAGTTCTTTGTGAGGCACTTTCTGCCAACTAGCAAGTGCTTTAACAGTCCAGTTTCCTCAGCTCTAAAATTTTTGGAGAGCAGCAAAAGGTTTTTAAAGACAACAATAAATTTAGTAAGAATTTTCAACTCTGTTGTTTGGTGTTGCGAAGCCACCTCCAGACCAAAACCACAACTGTGACCAGATCTGTAAATAACCTTAGTCCTACTTTGCTGACTTCAGCCCCACTTCCCTGCTTGAAGAGCAAGGAAGTTTCAGATTCTTTCCTCACTCAGCTAAAAATGACTCCCTCACAGTGAGCAGTTTTAATCCTGATTTCCATGAGGAACTCCTCATGCCTGACCTACAGTCACATTGCTTTCCCTGGTGCTCCAGCAACTCCTGTCCAAGATAACATCAGCTTTCTCTCCAGAACAGTTTCAGCCCTCACACCTCCAAGACACTGCACTGAAAAACAATCTATCTATCTACACTTCACACACCACTGAGCATTTCTGGACAGCATACTTCCCACCGTTCACTTCAGGAATACACCTGAAGTCTGTTTCACACAGAAATAGCAGTGGAACACACAAGAGGAAATAAACCCCCATTCCCAGTGCAAGAACAAAGTCCAGCTCTGACTAATAACCTGCTCAGTTCACTTTGCAAGACACTGCTAGGGCTTTTTCATGCCTTCCATCTAACCCTTTGATGCACATCAAGGGATTCGTGAGGCAAGAGTGAATCAAAACAAAGCAAGGATCATTTGAAATGTGGCAAACTGGGCCAAGTATTTCAAGCACCAATTTTTCACTTTGGGATCCAAAACACAACACTTAAATAGACAACCCAAAACCTCTGCAAATTTCAAGGTATAATACCCCATACTACAGCAAGAACTTCATCTTAGCTCTCTCTCACCATGCTACCTTTTAGCCTTCAGAACATCACCTCTGATGTTTTCAAAATACATGAGCCCATCTCAGTTTCAGGACAGCTTACTGGAAAAAATACTCTGATTTGAAGCATCAAGACAGAAATTAACTTACACATCCTTCAAATACAACACTGGGAATGGATTTTGACTTTCCCAAACTAACTACTGAGGCAAAGTACAGGGTTCTGCCTTTTCACCTACATGTTTTCAGGTGAAACTACCACTTAGCAACACAGGTTTCAAGGCACTTTAAGCCACAGCTCTTCACAGCATTAATAATGCATTACAGAAAAAATTCCATCCAAGGCTTTACTGAAGCCAAGGCTCTGGCAGTGCTGCCATTTCTGTGGGTCAAACCCTCACCCCATGTGGATGGCACACCCCTGAAGTGTAAGGGATGCTCTCCTGGCTCCTTGCACAAGACACCATTTTCTTTAGATAAAGAGCAGCTCCCTGGTCACTGCAAGGGAAAGCAGACACGGAAGCCAAGTGCAGCAGATGATCAAGTGCCCACTCCATCTCAGCTCTGCAGATTTTGTGTGTTTTCCTCAAATCTATTTTCTAAGAGGAACAAGCTGTGTGATTCTCACTTGCCCTACCCTGCTACTACAGCAGCACTGTCACCACAGACACCGTCTGACAGCACCACCTCTTCCCTGCACGCTGAGGATGGCTCCCACTTATCTGGGATACACAATCAGATCCCTTGTCTTCTCAACACTCACTGACCCTCCCCAAACCAAAATGCCTTGTTCAGCACTAATCTGAAGTCTAGCAGCTGGAACATCTCAACAGTATCTTCTTTTATTTTATTTTATTCCTTGAAGTGTACACTCCATTTCTCCTGCTGCTGCTACAAAAATTAAAAGGGGGAAGAGGAGGGAGGTGAGAGGAGCAGCATGCTGCTGAAATGGCATAACCCAGTCCCCACGACTGGCACCAGCCAAGCCTCTGCTGCAGGGACACCTGCATTAGGACTGCAGTGTGCTTCTGATGACGAGACAGGTGCTGAGGTATTCACAGGAAAATTCCCTCCTCTCCTCCGCGCGCTGCATTCCCAGCAGCATACACAGCAATAAAAACGCAGGGGCAGGCATGCTGAAAAGCCGTAGCTATGAGAAGGTTGTGAAACTACAAGGAATAAAATTCTTTTTCCATTTCAAACCCTCACTCTAAGCACTTGGCACACTTCCACATGAAGCAAATTCATGCATTAACTGGTATTCAGCTGCAACCGTTCATGCGAGAAAAATTTCATGCCAGTGTAAAAATAGCAACACCTCGTCTCACTATCAATTTAACTTCCTTGCCCAAATTTCACATTTATGTGGGGGGCAAACAATACACATTTTAGTCTCTGACATGAATAACAAGATATAAACATCACGATAAAGAAAAACCACATACCCATGCCTCTGAAAGCTGAGCTTCAGACAACACTGCTACATCAACAATATGAAGCTGCCACATTTCCAATCCAAGCCCTTAACACAAGTTTGCACCTTCACTCTCCTCCCAACCCTCCCTCAACCTGAACTTTGGATAAAAACCCCTTCTTTTGGAGAGGCTCTGAAAGAAGTGACCACAGAAGCAAAGCTTTGACAGTGTATGAATAACTCGTATGTATCACCAGAGATGTGGTGGTCTACATCAGAGCCACAGACAAACAACAGCACCCGTGCTAAAGGTTCTTCCCACACCACTGCAGAATCAAAATGGAAACCAGCCCCTGCAAAATACCCAACAACTGAGGGATACTAAAGGGATAGCCTGAACCTATGCAAGCACTTTTTGCCACCTTTAGCAAGTCAGTTGTCAAATCTTCCTCAGTTATACCTATTTAGCAGAGACCAAGTAAAGGGATCGCATAACGATGAAGGAGCTTCCCAGAATCACCCTCTTCCCTTACCACCAAAATCCCCAAATGTCACACCTCAACAACTGCAGCCCCCTAAGACTCACCCTCAAGTACCTGAGGTAAGCATCACCTAAGCTACTTAACAAATTACTTACAGGGCCACTCAAACCAGAGCTGCCTCACCAGAGCCCTGAAAAGCTTAGAGGGGTTACAGTCCCTCTGACCCCCACACTGTGCCACAGGCTCGGTAACAAGAGTACAGAAACAGCATTTTGGAGTTTTCCTGAAGGACATCTCAAGGACTCTAAACTTCCTGGGAAAAGCACATGCCAAGGACCATCACCACAGACTCAGAAAGATCCTTTAAAATTACATGGCCAGCTCTGACGGGTTCAGTAGTGAGAACTAAGGAATGTAAAGAACACAGGCAGTACAGAACACAAACACAACGTGGTTCTGCAGCAGTCACTGTATGAAGTTGTTTGGACTTGGCCAATTCAGTAATTAAAAACTGGGAAGTGTATGAAGCGTGACTCTGCTCTGAACAGAAGATTTTAGCCTAACCCTAACCTGAATCACACTTCACTCACAGCAACACCAGCATCTCCAGACACTGTGTGCACTGCTGAGAAACCGAGGAGTCCTGCTGTGCACTGTTACATCCTATTCCTCACTGCCCTACTTTCATGGGACTAATTATTCTCTTAAGCCTTGTTTAAGGAAGGTGAGCTCCCAAGAAAGAGAAAATCCTTCTCTAACAGTTGGTCACGTTCCTTTTCCACTGGACTCACCTTTTGCCTTGACTGTCCAAAGATAGATTTGACTAATTCTCAATACCAGACACTTCAAAGCATGCAATGAAGCACCTTGCTACACTGACAGATCCACAGCGATAGACCTGCACCCTTGAACCATCTTCCTTTAAAATGACACCTAAGGAAAAGGTCAAGAGCTAAAAGAAACCCCAAAACCCTAAGCTATTAAAAACACAAGTGCATTGCTTCAGTGCTATCTCTATGAGAGCCAAGGTTGAAACCTCAGTGATAATAATTTATTATCTTTATCACTGATTAACTTGAGGGGGCTTTTCTACACATTTTTTGCCTGCAGAGTCTTCAAGGAGAAGTACCTTGAGCTTTCTTCTCACAGCTCAGTAAGCATCTCTGTGTCTGCAACAGACCACAACCCTTCAATAACCCTTCAAAAAGGGAGTTTAGAGTAGTTTTGCACAACTAAAGGCAGAACAGCTTCTCACAAATACTTTATCTGTAGTATTTTTCCCCTGTTCCATTTGCCCAGCTTCATGCACTGTGTCCCAAGTTCCAGCTCAGGACTGTGCACACCCATCCATTTCCAGCTGAAACAAGTTGTTTTTCTAAGGACTGTAGCTCAGCACAGCTGAACAATGGGAACACGACATCCGAACTTGTAAGTGGACAAAGGCAGCAGCAATAAAGCTCTGGGCAGACTGAGTTGTGGGGCCTTGCCTTCCCCCAGATTTCCTAACAGCAGAGCCCAAGTGTGTCCATGCAGGAGCAGTTCTCTCCCATCTGAGCACATGATCACTTCTTGCAGAGCAGCCAGCCCTCGGATCAAAGCAGCTCCTCTAGAGCCCGTGCCAAGCAAGCTGCTGAACTTAGCAATCATGTAGATCCAGAGGAAAAAGAGGACAGGCATTTATAGCTCATCATATCACTCATAGGCAAGACCACCCTATTACCCCTCAATCAGAATCATCTACATCCATCCAAACTAAATTTCCCAAAAAAAAAGTCTCTGCATGGTGCGTTTTCCCTGACAGAGCACGTTTCAATTTTAAGGTTAAGAAGAGACAAACCACAGACTTTTCCAGTCTTCAACAATAAATGCTCTAAATTTTTACACTGAATGTGCCAGAAAGCATTTCTCAGCCAGCACAGACTTTTAGCAACCAGCCTAGTCAGCTTGGCTGCATTCCTCCTGCATCCACAAGTGACTACAGCACTAGTACAGCAGCTACAATTCCCATAAGGAGTCTACTCCTGGTTCCTAACTGTTGTCAGATGACTTATTTCTGTTTCCTAATTCTGATCCTAAAGTCAAACTCACTGTCAAAACAGAGGACAGCTCACATGCTTGTTTACACCACAAAGCTTCCCAACAGAAGACAGACCGCCACTCTGTGGATACTGGACATGCAGGCCAGCTATCAAGTCAGCAGTCACTTCAACAGTATCACAAGGCAAGTAAGTAATCCATGTTTGTCCAGTTACTTTCATCCCCACACACAGATCCTGAGATAAACAGAATGGTCAGATCACAGGACAAGAGAAACAATGGGAACAGATTCGGTATCTTGTATGATGAAGTTATTCTGATCCCTAATGCCCTCGATGCATCCTCCCATCTCTAAGAAACTCCTTGCCTTCTCCAAATCTTCCAAGCTGTCTTCTCTTGGGATGAAGCCCTCCTGACACTGTTTGCAGAACCCCACCACCAGCACCCACCCATGCAGGAGCAGTTGTCCTTGGCTCTGCAGCAGTGATGAATCCCAGGCATTTCCCTCATGGGGAAAAGAGCCTGTAACACCACGGTTCCATGAAAGCATGATCAGCCTTTGTGAATCCAGCACACACTCAAAACATCACTCTTGCACACACTCTGCCACGTGCATTTCAGGCAGCGGGTCCACAGTCACCCACAGAACACACAAATTTATTCACTCATTCACTGTGGCCACTGAGCATAAAACACAGTGGCCTGAACTGCACAGCACCAGTTGGGTTTCAAACAGAAATAGTTTGAAGCTGCCCACATGTTTTCTTACACAAATTTGGCAGGCAGTCTTTCCCTTCTGTAAGTGGTTTTGGTCGGCTGCTCTTCACAACAGCAAGCAAGTGCTCTGTGCTGAAGGATGAGGCAGCAGAAGGGAAGGAGGACATGTGGAGGAGGGACAGGATGAACACACAAACAGCTACTCTGTTCCAGTCCAGCTCAGAATTCCCTTTGGCATGAATGAAACACTGACGTGTGCACAGGCTTCTTCACAGCAATACAGCATCTACTGGTGAGCAGATATGTAAAAAAAAAAAAAAGCAGGAATGCAAGAACACATTTTTTCATCAAGCAATGCCACGTGTAGCTTGGCTTAGTCAGAGCTTTCCCATCCCATCAGCAATTAAGAGCACCAGTTCACTGAAAGGACACCTCTCTTCACTGCCCAACACACAATAAAATTCCAAAGGCTGAAAAATCCAAGAAATGTAGTTTCTTTGCCCCACAACTCATCTTTCTGGACACCAGGTGGAAAGCCATGCTATGCTGATGGAGAGGAGATGTGGATGCTAATGCACGGTAGAAACAAGAAAGACAATACAACATGGCAGAAATTATTGTGACTGGAAGGACAGAGGTTTCAAACATTTGTCTAATAACTAAAAAAGACATTGCAGACATGCATTTTGATTACAGCCTCCCCAAAGTTTAAGTGAAACTGTGAAACTTTTCAGTATATGAAGGTTTAGGTACCATTTCCCTCACCTTCGCTTCCCAAGCCAGGACACCAGCAAAGCTGCTACTGCCTCAAACTCACCATCACAGCAGAGCCTGGAGACTCAAGAATGGTTCTTTAAGGAACATGCTTTAAGTGAGTATCAGGGAAATGGCTTCATCCCAAACCCCACCTAAGATTCAGTTTATGACAAACTACAGAAATCCCTTTTTCTGTAAAACACGGCCTGTGCAGATGGCTTTTATCAGAACTTGCTTTTATCCTGCCTCCAGAAGTTCTGCAGCCCACATCCAATTTAACCTCTCAGGATCAGGGAGGGGACAGTAGAAACCAGAGGTCCTTAGAGGACATCTAAAATTCTTCATGTAATTATCTTGCTGAAATAATTATTGATATTAAAAACTGCTGATATCCCTCATCATGCAGCATAACCAAGTCCACATATTAAGTAGAGACATTAATAATGTTAACCAAAAATAGTTTGGGAAGATATGACTAGTTAGGTCAAGAGCTTTGAAATTACTTGGAGCCATTCCATTTTAATTCAGTTGTATTTATTCCTGCCCTATAAAGTTAAATGAAGACATAGCTGTGCCACTGTCCCAAACCACCAACCACGCTCACACACACAAAAAACCCGAGCCCAACAAAGGAGCGAAATGAACCAGCTCAAACATAATGCAGATTTCCTTTCCTTTTTTGGCATTTACCACACAAGTATTTTCTTCAATGAAGGAACCAGTGTGGCCTAGTTCACCAATCTTCCCTTACGATGAGAAGTGAAAGGATAAAGTTACAGCAGGAGACAGTTGGATTCAGTATCTGATTAGAATTCCTATTGTTACTGCCTGGGGAACTGAGCACGGAAGGAATTATTTCTAATAATTTCAGCTCATTTGGTTAAAATTCTGACAAGCTTGACAGTCCCTGAATTCTTCCTTCAATACAAACTACTGTTAGGCATATCTAATAAATGAGTTGCAATTTTTTTTGCTCTATTTGGCACACCCAACTGAAAGTTGCAGCATATTGAAAGCTTTTAACATATGGTAAATGAACAGACTTGTGAAGGCAGTTAAAGCAAGACACAAGTATGACTAAATCCAAATATATATATTTTTCCCATCTTATAAAAGAGAGGTTCTATTTTAAAAAAGTAAATCAATGTTTAAGGGCAAAGGCAGCAAGTTTAAGTGGAGTCTTGGCTTTTTGGTGTTTGCTTCCCATGTTAGATGTAAACATCATGTGCCAATTTCCTCCCAGTCACCACCACAATGTTCATTTGTACTCTCTCCTTAATGCTTCCCATCACATCTGTTCCATGAAGATATTTAAGCTTATTCATTCCATATTTACATGGCCATTAAGTGACAGAGAACCACTATTTACACCAGCCAGTTCCCTGGATTTCCTTCTTGCAGGATTCTGATGCCAAGGCAGTGCAACAGGTTGTTTGGAGTGTGAGTTTCAGCTTCAGAGCATGTGATTTCCTATCAGTCAACACAGCCAGCAAATTCCAGCAAGGCAAAGATGTGAAGGGATTTCAAGCACAGGCAGAAAAAAGTAGCAGGTACCTTGGCCATGGAAACAACCTCTTTACACATTTCTATGAACATTTAAAGACAGGATATATGAAAGGAAAAAAAGAAAAAAATCTAAATAAATCCACCTGTCTGAAATGTCTCTCTCAATTCTCTCACTTGTGTTTTTCTATTAAGGACTCAACTTATACCAAGAGCTTAAAAGATGAAGGGCCTGAGTCCAAAGAAACCTTTGCTGATCAACTGATCCCACCTGCTAGTCAAGTCCTTGGCTAAGACTTCCCAGTGAGACAGACCTCACTGGCAGACACAACCACTGACTGACACTGACCTTTTGAACATAGTTACACAGTATGAAGTTAGTGACTTTGAGGTTTCTTGCATTTTCATATTACTGTTACTGAAAAAGATAAAGCAATAAAGCATAAATAACAAGAATGGCTTCAAATTATATCATTAAGTCCGTAACCTCTTCCTTCAAGTCAAGAAGAAACAGTTAATACTCAGAGAAATTCCACCTACAAGATTTTCTGTCCTATTTGTCACACAAAGGAACCCAGAACCAGCTCCCTGGTCTGCACAACAGCAGGAAAACTCAACAGAAATCCAAGGTAGTTGCTTTCCTAGGAAGATTCAACAAGGGGTTGTTCCAAGCCCTTTGCCTCCTGTCACAGGAAAAACAGGGCAGTAGGCAGCAGGAAGTAGAGAGCAGCTGCAAGGGAATCACCTTCCCATGGTTCATTTGAAAGACAAGGAAGGAGTCCCTGGGAGCCACCCACACTTCAGTGCCAGAAGTTTTCTCCTGGTCCAGTCTGGGTGTCTCGGTGCCGTGCTGTTTGTGGGAGGATTACTGCTTCTCCTCCTCATACTGCAGCCTTGGACACAGGAACATCAGCTTCAATATTCATCTCCTGCAGCTGGGACTAGATGTGGCCAGGACTTAGCAATGGTGCCTCAACAAAAGGGATGCTGCAGCAGGGCTCCAACTTACTTGAAAATAAGGCATGGAGAGGCTGCAACAACTCAGCTGGATTTCGAGCTGGACCTCAGTGGGCAATGAGACTTCCATGGAACCCTGTGAGTCCCTTACAATTCAGGATATTCTATGATTGAAATCACTAGGAAATACCAGAGCACGTAGCAGCCAACACCAACTTCACATGGGCAAACTCTTTCCAAAGACAGGAAAACAGGTAAAAAGGAAACCAGACAAGATTACTAAGAGACACTGTGAGAAAGAAAACAGGGAAAGGATTAGCCTGGTTAAGAGCTGGAACGTGGGAAAGCTACTAATGTCCCACACTGCAATATAATGCTGATTTTAATCTTCAAACCAAGAGACTACAATGTTTATAAATATTAAAAGACTTGGGCTGCTAAAGAGAAGAAAAATTGCATTGCAGAGGCCTCCCTGATCTCTGAACGTTGTGTAGACACAACTCTGCCCCTCGATGTTTGCTCTCCCTTCCAGCAGTGTTTCATGGAGCACCTACCTGTGTGCTCACACAGGGCAGTCTCTGCTCTGTGTAAATCTCGTGCTCACCACCAAAGCTGTGCTCTGCTGTCCTCACTGTGGTTCAGCTAGACAATCCAAGGTGCTACACCTGATCCTCTCCTATTACCTCACCTCTTACCTACACCACTGCAGCTACACACAATGCAGGATGTTGGGCATACTTAAATTATCCCCATGATTCCAGTATAAAAAAATCAAATTTAAAAAACCCTCCTGCAGTCAGGAAACACTCCCTATATCACAGTAGCAAACAAAGTTTTTCTCGCAGTGGTTCTGAATTTCAGTTCAAAGTAGGTGGGAGATAAAAGCACTTAAAGCACTCTGTAAGGACATAAAGCAAGTGCCACGTGTGGGTCTGTGCTAGACCCCTGAAACCAGCACAAATGAGCTTTCCAAGAACCTGAAGGTCAGAGCACACGGCTGCTGCTCTAGGAAAGTCCCAAATCAACACAGGGAACATAAGTTTAACCCTCCACTGTCATGAGCTTCCTAAGTGGATCTCTGAGCTATGAGCCTGAGTTCAGTGCACAACACAGACCACATCCTCATCTCTCAGGATGAACTTACCTCCTTTTCTGCCACCCAACAGAGTGCTGATCTTGACTAACTCAAGCACCAGAAACACAACTACAGGTTTACACCATACTAGAGTCTCCTGTAACACAACTGCTCCTTCACTGGCACGCGCAAGCAAAAACCTGAAAGCTTAAACCAACAAAAGCCTCGTGTCAGTAAAGTCACACAACAAACATTAATGGCCAGAATACAGGAGCAAAAGAACCAAGTGAACAGAAGCCAGCTGCAGGTTAACCCCACAGTGCTGAGATTTTGCTCACCTGTGTTCCCACACAGAGCTCTCAATGCCAGATTCAAGTGACAGAGCCAAGACAACGCTCATCTTCAGCTGCAAGCAGCACAGCCAGCTCCACTCCTGCACCAAGTGCACCTTCTCTGAAGGTGGCCTAAGCACAGGGCAGCCAGGACGCTGTGTGAAATCCTCTGGGCTGACAGCCACGTCTGCCTCCAGCTGCACTAAACTGCCTGAAGACTTATTTTTGTTTCATCATTCCAAAGTGATTTTGGCCCCAGAAGCAGCCCTTGCAGTAAGGACTTCTAACACCATCTGAACCTCAGTCTCTCTGGTAACAGAACATAACGAGCACACCACAAAAAACACCTCATTTATGGCTTTAAATTGTAAGCAGCTTAGAGGGAAAACATTCTTGAAGATTTTATGAAGAGACAAGATCTGATGATCCCTCCAAATATAACTAAATACTAAGCAGTACCAACAACAGAGATGACAGATCCTGCTGCCCAAGCAAAGGCAGCTCTCGCCATCTCCACACTGCTGTCTTTGAATCAAACTGCTCCATGGGAGGAAAATAAAGCCCTGAAATGGGAAAACAGGACACTCGCTGTAAATAGATTGTTGGAAGTGACAACAGAAATAAGTTTGGAGGGAACTATAAATGGTACTTGTGGACAATCCTGGAATACAAGACAATTACATGGCTTCCAGTGATGTGCTAAGGAGTCATGAATAGATTGCACTGCTACCCGAGTACCTGAGAGGCTCATGAAGTGACTCAGCCACACCTCACACTCATCTAAAGCCACACAAGCCATGCTTGATTACTGAGCACGTTTTTCACCTGGATCCAGCTGGTGTTGAGAACAGGAAGTGAATGTGTGACAAAATTATCTAAAGAAAAGCCACCACATCCCCTGAGAAGCAAGACATAATTGCTCAGTTCACACAGCAAGTCCAAATTCTGTAATACTGACAAAATTAACTTCCCAGCTGCCCTTCCAAACCAGACTATTGATAAGCACCACATACCTTATTAATTTGACAAACTGTGAAGCTGCATATGGCAACTGTGGTTAAAATAAAGAACAAAACAGAAAAACCTTTCAGTATGCAATGAGGCAAGTGAAGTACTGAAATATTTATTTGATGGCACAAAGCCCAGCTCACAACTGCCCTTCCTACCTCCCCACACAAACCCAGCCACACACACAGAGATATTGGTGGAAGTGTCTCGCTCATATGCCTGTGCCAGTTTATTCAGCACAGAGCGAACAGCTGAGTTAATATTCTGGATGTAATTATGTTAAACAGTTCAAAAGTCCACACAGAAGTCAATACCATGTACTCCTATTGATGGAAGATTTTGGGGCAACCCAAGTGTGGTGATTACAGGAAAAAGCCTACAGGACAAGCATCGGTGGAAGCACTGTTTTGTCAGAATTCTGACAGCAGTTAATAAGGTTGCAGCTTCTTCTCACAATAAAGAATGCATGCAAATATTTTGACAAGTCACCTGGCAATGAAATCATGTTTTTGCTTGCAAAACCTGAAAAACCACAGGAACAAGAAAAAGCTATTTGATAAAATGGTTTGGAAGTTCATCCGGTTCCAGCCCCCTGCCACAGGCAGGGACACCTTCCACTATCCCAGGTTGCTGCAGGCACTGTTCAACCTGGCCTTGGACACTTCTAGGGATGGGGCAGCCACAGCTTCTCTGGGCACCCTGTGCCAGGGAACATTTCCTTGAACTCTTGCAGTGATTATAACCTGTAATAGAGACCTGTTTAGTTTCATGATTTTGCTTTCTTGGCTGGCCTCTCCATTTGGCTGAAAGGTTACTTCTAGCTTACCCTTGCAGGAAGGGATAATGTCATTTATTTCATAATAAATTACTGCTGCACAGGGAGATCTACTACTTCTGTAGAGGAAGCAAGAACAGGCTGCATTTAGACAACTGGAAATGCAGTTAAGAGCAATTACTCACTGCATCAAATGTGCCTTTCTGCTCTGCTGGGACCCCACCTTGAATCCTGCCTCCAGCTCTGGGGTCTCCAGCACAGGAAGGATGTGGAGCTGCTGTAGGGAGTCCAGAGGAGGCCACCAAGGTGATCACAGGGACAGAGCCCCTCTGCTATGAAGAAAGGTTGAGAGAATTGGGATTGCTCAGCTTGGAAGGAAAAAAGGCTTCAGGGTGACCCAACTGCAGCCTTCCAGCACCTGAAGGGAACTGGCAGGAAGAAGGAGACACTGACCACAAGGATGTGCAGTGACAAGACAAGGCAACATGGGCTCAAATTTACTGGGAGTAGGTTTAGATACCAGAAGAAATCCTTCCCTGTGAGGGCAGTGAGGCCCTGGCACAGGGTGCCCAGGGAAGCTGTGGATGCCCCTGGATCCCTGGAAATGTCCCAGGCCAGGTTGGACACTGGGGCTGGGAGCAGTCTGGGACAGTGGAAGGTGTCCCTGCCTGTGGCACAGGGCTGTAATAAGATGATCTTCACGGTCCCTTCCAACCCAAGCCATTCTGTGATTCCATGATTCAATCAAACGGAAACACTGGCAACAAAGATTAACAGAGACAGAGTTATGGCAGGCAGTGGCCGAACCCCCGCTTGTGTGACCGCAATGTCACCCCCGGGGGTGCGTGTCCCGCACCCCTCCCGGCGCGGGGACAGCGCCGGTGCCCGGCCCCGCTCGCCCGGGCCCCACCGAGCGCCGCAGCCTCAACGGCCGGGGCCGGGGGGCCGGCCCCGCGGCCGCCCGCGATCCGCGGGCCCCCTTTGTTCGTGCCCCGGCCGTACCTCCAGGATGTCCTCCAGCACGTACGCCTCCATCGCGGCCGCCCGCGCCCCGCCTCACCGCGCCGCCGCCATGCCCCGCCGCCCCCTCCCTCACGGCCGGGCCCCCCCCGCCGGCGGCACGGGAACAGGAAATGGACCGTTCCACCCCGCGCGCCCGGCGCCTACCACCCGCGCGCGGGGGGGGGGGCCGCGCCGCTCCCCAACGCCCGCCCCGCGCCCCCCGGCCGGCAGCGCCGCGCTGGGAAAACACAGGGATCCAAGGGAAAATCCGAGCACAACCGGCTCGTTTTCACGGCTCCCGTGCATCGTTCCACCTCCTTCCCCGCCGTGAACTCGCAGAAACCCCAGCCGTAGGTGAGGCAGATCCGTGCCATGCCACACTTGTTTCTGTGCTATGACCTGTCTTCCCGTTCCACCAAAACCTCCGAACCTCTTGGAACGCCGCTCCTTCGGCTGCCCTCGTCCCCTCCTCCTGCAGCCCGGCTGGCAGAATTGCAGAAACACGCTGTGACACCGACAGAAGAAGGTACTGACCGCACGGGGCAAGCTCAGACCCATCACCATCTCCTCACCCACCTCTTACCTACACACCTCTGTGCTGAATCCAGCACATCCCATGGACCACGAGATGCTGTCCTACATCATTCCACAACCCCGGGTGACACTGACACCGATTCTCTGCGCAGCAGGTCAAAATCACTGAGCAATCCTGTCTGCAGCTCTCAAAATAACTCATTTGCCAGTTCAAAACATGCAGCACGATATAAATCTTGTCAACCCCACAAAAATCTCCTCTCTCATGATGCCACTTCAGCAGAGCACAAAGGATTCTATCGGCCACAGGAATTAAATTCACGTTTTTACTTGAAGAATCACTCACAGTAACCACTTACTTTAATCAATGCTATCTTTTCCAAGAAATACTAATCGTTAAAAACACTCACCTAACAGCAGGAATATTCTTACCTGGATTTAAAAAGCCGGCCAGACAAGCTAGTAACATCACAGAGAAATTTCAGGCATAGTTACATTCTTCCATTTAAAAATGTTATTTTACCACCAAAAAAGGGAATTATATCCCACCTATTACACAGTCCCTCATTTTACACAAACTCAACACCTGCCCAGGCTGTCCATACCATTTTTCCACTTTAGTGAACACCCCAGATTTTAGAGTGCATTACAAAATCTAATTCAAGGAAGAACCACAGAACAATATTCCATGCAGTCAAGCTCTCAAGGGTGGCACTTCTAACATCCCCAGCAGCCCCTTGCAACTGTTGCTGTGTCCATGAAATCCAGCAATAAGGCACAAACATTAACCCAAGTACAGAGCTGTCACCGACAGCTTCAAGGATTTGTGTATATATATGAAAAAGGAAAAAACCAGCCACCACCTCCCACACAACACTCACGTCTCAAAAGACAAGTTATTCAGTCTTCCGAGCCTCAGAAAGAATTAACAGATACCTTATATCACACAGACACACACAAAAAAAAAAAAGAAAAGCATAAAACACACAACTTAGCAATGAGCTAGAGATACTTCACACATGACACCACATTTTCAAACGCACAGACAGCGTTACACAGGAACAAAAGCAACTGTCTGCTCCACACAGTACGGAATACCAAAATCCAAAAAGCCCATCCCCAACTCTTCATGTTTCACTGAAGATCTCATAGAGGTGTAAAGTTAAAGATTTAACACATGCTTCCCTTCTGTTCATGAAAAATAACGAAAGAAATTTTAAAAAAAAACTTTCTAGGGAAAAACAAAACAAAACAAAAAAGTCTTTAGACCCTTGTGATTACTTTCTTTTGTATGCATACTGTGTGATTTTTGGTTTTACACACAGGTCAGGAAATACATCCTTAATTCTACACAGGTAAACACAAACCCATTTCTTCCTCACTTTCAAGTCCAGCTCTAGGAATTACTTGAATGGGTTGATTAGAAAAGATAAAACACATTATCTGTTCGAAACATCTCAGCTCCTACTTGAGAGCTAACGATCTTTATTTAGCATTCTGCTGAAGGGCACGATCCACTCAGTGCCCTCATTTATTACCACCCACCGCTGCAAACCAGCCTTTTCTCCTGATCAAGAGCTGCTGTGTCCATCCATCACGTCCCTTACACTCTGTGAGCCTAAAACACAAAAAAACCCTTCTGATCCCCACACAGGTGGGAGAGAGAACATCTCAAGTGCAGCTTGAGGAGACAGTCTCAAAAAGTCCTGTCTGAAGGCACAGTGAAGCCAAGGGGAATCCTGAGAGTACAAATCACGTCTAGTTTACTCTGCACTGATAAATGAGAATAAAAACCTCCACAAGAACACAGCTGTTGGTGCAGAGCAGAGCTGTACACGCTCAGGTGACAGATTTTAGGAAGATCTTTCATTCCAACCTTCCAGGACCACGCAAGCCAGCACGGATTTTGAACTGGCATCCCATCACCCTGAAGCACAAGCATTTCACCCATTGATCCGAGACAGATTCTGGCACCCAGAAATGTGGGCATTGAACAATTGATCAGACAATTCCCCCTCTTATATCACAAAAGCACATTGTTATCTATTTCCAGCTGATCGAGCAGTACTGGTCACCAACTGTCCCAAAGCATATAAACACACTTTTTTTGTGTGTTTTCAGAGCCACAGAGCACAATGTCAAGGTTGGGTTGTTTAAACCCTGTCCCATGCAGCTGCTAACACCTTATTCAGCAAAATCATGAGGTCCATTAATTACTAAAAAAACCAAATCATTCTGAGAAGGAGAGTTGAAGACAGGCCCTCAATACCAAACCAATTATCAGCTATACCCTTCAGCAGGCATTCCCAAGTATTTCCCTTTCCAGAAGTAGACACACAGTCAGACAGAAGCCACAAGTTCCTGAGGCAGTTAAGACCAAAAACCAGAGTGGGTTTCCAGCCCAAATTTAGTGACATGATGATTATCTGCGAGAGTGCCAAGAGGTGAAACCCCCACCACTGCCACACAGAATCCCTTGAAAACTGAGGTGCCTATCACAATGAAAAATCCAAACAGGATACACTTACACACACAAGATGAGCATTTTGCATTAATTAGAAATACACTTGAAATCAGAAAACTCAGCTAATTACCAAGGAAAAAATTCCACCATTAAAACCTTCAAATGACCGAGTTTGCTCTTCTAACATGAAACAAAAAACCATGACAAGATACAGGAGTGGTTGTTAATATACAAGAAAAATACTCAGTGCAAGGAATACCCACATATATTTCTCAAAAGGCTGCTTCAAACTTGTGTTGGGTCCAATTCTTCCATTTTTAGGGTGATGATACTCCCACCTACGTTCATTTTGCTGGACTGAACCCAGTTCTTCACATCTGCTCTTAGAATAAAAACAATCTTTCAAACCCTTTTACAACTAAGCCTGAACTGAGTGTTTCCCCAAACAGACACCCCTAAGGGTACTCACTGCTCCAGATAAATGCACTAGGATTTATCAGCCTTCATCAGGAACTACAGCCTGCACCTTGCAGCTCTTCATCATATCGGTATGACCACCAAGACACTAAAACCTTCTTCTCTGCTACTTCTTGTATCCTGTTTTCTAAACACAAAAATCTTGTTATGCCCCAAAAGCATCATCTCTGCTTTGTGGCAGTTTGCATCAGTCACCACTTGGTGCAATTTTTAAGGTCCCTTAGCTCTATGTCAATACAACACAAAGTGAGTTTTAAACCTTCTGTTTCAGGCTCCAGAGAGATTCATCCAACTCCTACTTCCAGATCCTTGATGGTTACATAACAAGTCAGTCCAAACCCAAACCTCAGGCACCGCCTCAGCTCATGACCCCCATCTGTTTTTTCTATTTTCACATTGTGTGTTGGTTTCTTTTACTCCACTTCTCGCAGCAGGTCACAGCTCTGCACTTGTCAGCCTGACTAAATTTCCCACATCCTTCAGGCAGGTGCTTTAATGAAATTCAAATAAAGAACCCTACTTCCTTCCTTTCACTTTCATTACTGGGGTGGGGATGTGCAGAGATGATAGTTTTAACCTGATAAACACTGAAGATATACTTTTATTATGTTTTTTTTATTCCCTCAGCCTTCTAATCCAGTGTATCTCCTCGAGCACTTCAGACTTTCCTACCAAAAGCTGCAGTGGAGCTTTCACATGAGTTTTACAGTCACAAGATGATCCTTGCTGCCCATTCTCACTATCACATCCTCCTTGATTCAGCTCTGTTATCTCCCACAGACAAGGCAACTTTGATAACAAAGCCACATATTTTTCTTCTCTAACAACCATGTAACAACTTGTTTTGACCATACAAGACGATTTCCCACTCAAAAACTAATTTTTCTGCCAAGACAGATCTTTCATTTCTCGCCAGCCTATTCTTCCCTTGGCCCAGGGCAGCAGCAAGGCATTCCAGACCCTTCTGACACATTCAGTGTTTTCTGTTCAGTTAGCGTTACTCCTTTTGGTCAACAGGCAAAACTGGAAAGGATGGAATTGTATTCCTTATGGTATCCCTGAGATCTAGGTTTTCCACAGCTCCAGGGAAACTAGAATCCAGAAAAGATGTTTAACTGAACTGCCTTTCAAAGCACCACAATTACACATTCCAAGGGTTTTTATGTCCATTTGAAAGAATGCCTAACACTAAAATGGTTTCAAGACTGAGTGTTGAGAGACTAGGATACTTATGACCTGTCTGATGGAGTAACCTCCCCAATTTCCTATATAAACCCTCCTCTGATCTGTTCTCCCTGAACAGAAGCACTGTGCAGCAGCAGCTGACTTGGCAGCTTGCATGAACTGTCAGGATGTGGTGGGATCAGGGAACATGAGGACTCCATGCCCAGAGAAGCCTTCTCAAAGAGGTGGAGATCTCTTCCCAGTAACACCTGGGGAATCAGCAATGCCAGCACTCCAGCTGCATTACCATTTCATGGACTATTTCTCATTCAAGGGGCAATAAAAAAAGGTGATTAATTCCACAAGTGAATTAAGAGTTAGCACTGTCATGCCAGGAAGCCAAGAGAAATATAAAGATTCACCAACATATCATACAAGCTCAGCCAAAAAGCACTCAGTTTATAGCACTTTTCCCAGGAACCTGAAGACAGGGAATGCCAAAAGCAAGCTCTGTCTGGAAGGAGACTGCAACCCTCTGGTCAAGAATCGTGAGCTAATCATCCTCACTTCATCAGCAGCCTCATCTTGTTACACCATCCATCGTGAGACAGAAGCTAGAGGCACAATATAAAAACATTTCTGAATCAAGTCTTTATTTATCTCTGCCTAAATGGATCTGACACCTGAGCAGAGTTCTGGAGCCCAGCAAGCAAGCAGCATCCTGGCACAGAGAGAGACAAACCCTGCTCATCAGTCAGGAGCCTTCTGCCCCGGTCAGTGCTTACACCAGCCCTATTCCTCTGGATTTCAACTCCCTAAGGCAAACCTAGGCATGGAAAAGGGAGGAAAGAAAGTATCCACTCATCCACAGCACTGCCCTGAAGATGAACTGAACTACAACACCACTGAAAAACAGCCATGTGAAGATAACCCCTGTGATTTTGCTATGGAGGAACTGCCCAATGCAAACCCAAATGTACCTGACAAAAGGTGAAAACGGGAAACAAAATTACACAAGCACTCTGAAAGGGTTTTTGGGCACAAGTGTAAGATTACTGGTGGACATTTTTGTCTAAGGGGGGCTTTCTATACAATATTTTCCTTCAAATTATGCATAGAGTAAACCCAGTAAGTTTTCCAGGACTTAGAACACACTAAAGAACCCTGGTTTTGGGAAAAACACAAGTGAAATGAGGGACATGTTCAGAAAACACAACTTGGCACACAGAAGATCCTTCTTCACACAAATTAACTTCTATTCCTTTCTCATTCTACATGTGAAATACGGGTGAGAGCAAAGCTGTATGTAAGGAAGCAACAGTCATACTAACACTTCTCAAATCCTAAGGCAAGTACTAATCCAAGATAGCTCCACATTAGAACATGAAAATTTGACAGCAAGTTCTTAAAAAGTTTTTTAAGTGCAAACATGTTCCCTGCTAAAAATTAGGAAACCTTAAACCAGGAAAAGCCACGACTTAGGACAAAGTCTCCTACTTCTTTTTAAGTGGCCTCATCCAGCATTTACTTCTACACATGAATTTTAATTGAACATTAAATCAAGTGTTTTCATGTCAAATTCTAATCCAGGACCTGCTGGATCAGGATGTCCCTGTCTCCCTTTTCCTGGCTGTGAACCAGATGGTTGTTTCAACAGCTCTATATTCAGGCTGTCCATAATTAATTTGGACTTGGTTAATACGAGATTTTGAAACCTATTCCAAAAGCAGGAACCATAACAATGTACCTGATGTTTCCTTCTTTTACAAAACTCTCAATAATCTGAGTTACTCAGCTGGCATCTTCAAATTCACAAATGGCTGGAAAACCTACTCCATCCATTGACAGCAACATCCAGCCTGGAATTTACAGAACAAGGTGTTGGATAAGGCTGAAGAAGGACAAACACACAAACTGAATAGCAAGTGAGATATTACTGTGATCTCTATTTTCATGTAACATGGTTGCTCATTTCCTTTTCCATCTGAGGTTACCTGGAAGATCAACACAGACTGGGGACCAGAGAGCACAACTGCCAGCATTCACTACCACTGTAGCTGGACCAGCTGCCAGATGGAAACACTTCCAGCTGAACACTGGAGTCCAACACCTCCTGTTCCCCATCTCTTCTTTGCTGGGCCTTCAGGAATAAAATCACAGGTTCAGTTTTTCTCAGATTACCAGAAGATACAACATTCACTCTGCAAACACTTGCCCTCAGTTCAAGATGTGCTCGCAATAAGAGCCTGATTTTAGCCCAAGACTAACCCTAAAGGTATCCAAGGGACCAAACCAAACCAAACTTAAACCCCTCACTGGTACAGCAGTAAGCTGAGCTCCCCTGTCAATCCAACACACCCCTCCACAGAAGAACTCCTTCCCCTTCACCACACTTAAATTACATCACACACACAGGGCCTGACAGAATTATTTTACTATGACTAAGTTTAAAAAAAAGGTTTTTTTAAAAACTAAGCATCTTCTGGACTGGGTGGACAATACTTTTGTTATGGAATCAATTGCTTGAGTTATTTCTATTAACAAGTATTCCAAAGGTTTTTGGAAAGGCTGTGTGCTCTATAACAGCCAATTCTGAATTACAATGAAAGCCACCATCAAAGACATCTGCCTTTCTTGAAAACATTTTGGCAATCTTTTTTAAGGTAATTTTTTTAAAAATAAAGTTCATTGAGAGTTCTACTCGTAACCTTACTTCAAATCTAATTTGCTCAAACAAGTGCTTATTGGGTGTCACTCCTTCACATGCCTCTTCAAAACCAGTAAATTATTATTGTAAGATTTTTCTAGGCCTAACCAAGGTTTTGGCCACACTGTGATGTAACAGCACTGGACACAACAGCCCACAAGTGCTCCACAGCACAGGGGGAATTAGCAGCCACATCAGCTTTCATAACAAACACAGCCCTTCCCATCTCACTGTGTCCTTCTCTAACCCAAGAACTTCTGCAAAACCCAGGAGTGGTGCAGGTACTAGCGTGTTTCTAAAACCCACCTCAACCTAAAGACACTAATAAAGAGACTAGTAAAACTTTTCTGCACTTCAGCACAGAAAGTTGGCCCCTATATTTATCCTTGAGGAGTTCCCTGATCAAGCTGATTCTCCACAAAAATACCAGCATGCTGTGATGCCAACTTTCACTTCTGTTAGTGACAGAGATGGACAGAAGGCATATGTTCATCCATGGAGCAGACTAACATTCAAAGCACTTTTTTCCTTTAAACCAGCTTGGGTTTTTGCGTTATGATTATGATTTTTTAGTCAGTCTCCAAAGCCACTCCTTTGCTGCACTGCACTAAATGACACAGAAGTGATGGTGATAAACCAAAAGACTGCAGCATTTTAACAAAATCCTCCTTAATTCCTTTCTTCCTCCCTATCTTTAACACACTGCTTTCAAGAACTTGAACAAATACCAGAGACAAAAGTGCTGATTTTATCTGAAGAAGCTCTACGTCTTTAAGCTACATTAAAAAAAAAAATTCTGTGTGATTTATCTGTTCCAGTCACTTCCAAACAGAAGATCCAGCACAAGTGTCAAGAGAACTAGTTTGCCCTTGAAGACAAAAGTTCTCGCTGATCTGTACCATTCTTACCAAGTGGAATCCTCAGAAACAATGGAAATGTTTTCTGTGACAGGGATTTAAATGAATTATCCCACCGAAAGAGGCAGTGCTCACCCTCCTCCCTGCCTGAGTTCCTGCTCTTCGCTGTGTCAGCACAAGCTCTTGTGCCTGACAAACTGGATCCAGGAACTGATCAACTGGAAATGTGTTTTTTCTCTGAGGTTTTTTTTTTTTTTTCAACGACATCATTTCCCAAGTGGCTGGGAGGAGCACTGAATGCCTTTTTTTTTTCCCCCTTCCTCCAAGCCCAACTCCCCCAACTTCAATGGGATTAGTACCCACGCTGATGCAGGGGCTGAACAGAACTGAGCACTTGAGGAAAAAAAAAAAACAAAACCTAAGTCACATCATGACTTGAAAATTTCAGCTTCATTAAAGCATTGTTCTCCATTCTGTGGAGAACAATTCACACCTGCAGAAGAGTACACGAAGAGGAAAATTCCACTGGCAAAGCATTTCAGGACAAGACTGAACAAAAGACACGAATACCTGAAGTTTGGAAATGGGAAAGCTCCAGGACAGGAAAACACGTGAGTCACCTGCCAGACACAGATCCACAAGGGAGCTCCAGCTTCTCCTTCAAGTGTTTACTTTTTTTCCTTGTGTGTGGGAAGAACTGGAGGTACAGCTGGGAGGATAAGAGCGACCTTCCTCCTCTTATCTCTGAATCATTCCCTGCCCGAGAGGGGAGGGTTTCAGATACTCCCCTTCTGCTGGCATCCAAACCTACTCCTGCACAGCTGGACAGATGTCCAGACTCAGAAAGAACCATTCCTTCTACATCAGTGCAAGGGAAAGCCAACCTGAGATCAAACATGAGGCAGCCCCCCAAGCAGCAGTTTGAACTTGTATTACTGTGTGCAAGAGGTCCTCAGTTTTAACCTAAAAAATAAATAAACTAGAATTGTTTCATGTTGAACTCAAGGAGAACAAGAGCCAAAACCCCAAACAGCAATATTTTATCATATTTCCTAATGTTCCAACATCTTTCTAGCTCTGTTTTCTAGCTCTGAGCAGCTGCTTATTTGGACACATTATCCACTCCTGATGATTAATACCAGGCAAGATATTGGGGTGGGGCAGGGAAAAACACAAAATCAAGGTTTACTGCAGTTCACTTCCTAGAACACTCCATTATGCTGTGGGAATTTGAGGATGCAGGTAAAACACAGAAGAGCAACGACTCCTGCACATCAAACACCGTAATTGGAATTTGTCAAAAACTGCTTTGGGTAACGCCACCAAAATCATCCTAATGACAACATCCAGCCTAAAAGAAAACACTGCAAGCACAAACAAGGATGTATTAAAGACAGGCTTGGGTTTGTGGCTGATTTTCAGCCTGGTGCACGACTATTACCTCATGTGAAAATAAGGTGACACAAGAGTTAAGTAATACCTCCATGTGGCTTCAGCTCTTTGCACAGTCATGAGCTCAGGATGGCTATGGGGGATAACCTGGCTGAAAAACATCTGGAATACTGAGATAACCTCTCAAAGCACTGCTCAGTGGAAACACAAGGAAATGCTGCCCTTCATTGGCCAACAATGGATTTTTTTTTCCTCCAGAATTCCTGTGGACACTGCACAATGACTGGATGGAGCTCACCAGAATTCCCACACTAACACCAAGACACACTGATATTCACTGGTAACTTCACATTAACCCAGAAGATGCTAACAGCAAATTTAGGCAATTTTTATTTAACACCAAGTTTAAAGGGCTTGTTCCCTTAACCTCCAAAACAAAGGCTTCTTACTTATCTTGGGTCTGCAGTATTGATTTTTCAATTCCTAAATCCAATTGCAAATCAGTTATATCCTAAATAAGCACCAACAGTTTTGTTTTAAAACACAGATAGAGGGAAAAAAACAAACACACATAATCCCATTTGCCTTCGACCTTGACAGATGAGGAAATTCTCTCAGCTAAATCTCTTCCAGAGAAACCATTCTCTTTACAGAACTGAATTACTGGCTTAAAATGTGAGGTGTTTGGCTCCAGCCAGCACGTGGGAATTATGTTTATAAGGACATTTCCTGAAGAAATATCTAAGGAAGTAAACAAATTCACATGGTGCCGCCTATACTGAACTCCACCTTCTGTGGAAGTCACTCTGTACTGGGGGGTTTCTTGTCCAACTCAGATATTCACTGGTTACTTGAATTGAATAAAGCACACAAAAATATACTCCTATTTAAGAATTTAAAAAAAAAATAAAATAAAGCAAGCACTAGGTCTGACCAAACTGATTTTGCTGGAACCTAGTCCAAGAACACTAAGGAAGGGATGTTAAACAGTTTTGGCTAATGCTTCCTGGGGTCAACTACAGCACATTTCACTACTGTGAAACCTGCTTGTGGGATTCCCCTACCAACAGCCCAGGATCACCTCTGAGATTTCAGGGATTTTTGAGAACCATCCTATGGTATTTCTCCCTAATTTCTTCTTTTGAATGGAAGAAGTAAAGTGGTGCAGGCAAAACACAGCTGAAACAGTCTGAAAAAAAAAATCAGCAGATAAACAATGCAGCAGAATCTGAGCCTGAGCTGCAGCTCAGGACGTCACACACTGCCAAGGACAGGCCCCAATTACTTGCATGTTCAGTCACATCTGTGAGGACCCAAGGACAGGAAAGCAATGGCAGTGAAGGGAATGCATCACACAGTGATCAAGCAGGACAAGTGGCCCTGCAGAATCCAAAGGGCTTATGCCAGGATTCTGGTGAAGACTGTGAGGGTTAAAATAAAGGGAAACAGATTTCTAAAATAAATTGGGTGTTCAAATCAGCTCATTTGAACACTTAAGCTCTCCAAGACTTTTTCCAATTTAAATATTACAGCCCTGTGCCTGTGATGCTCTTGAAACCACACCAGGACGCCCAAGTTCTCAGATGAACTTTGTCTTAAATCTGAATCCAAGGAATTCAGAGTAGCTTCTTCTGCATGAAGAAATTTTAGAGGACTGGTGGTGTTTTGTTGTTCTACTTACTTCATCTTACTAGTTCAGTTCAATTACTATTTCAATTGCAGCTGAAAAAACAAAAATGAACTTTTACTTACAGGAGGCCCAAGTGAACTAAGAATGCTTAAAAAACATCCAAAGCATCCCAAAAAGCATCCTCTGCACAGGGCAGTGCTTCCAGGTATAGTTAACTGAGGATTATATTCTGCAGGCTCATGTGCACAGCATGTAAGAATCCAGGGACAAAAAAGGTTAAAATAAACATACACAAATCCAAGATGGATCTACACCTTGGATCATCACAAGATTCAGGGACAAAATATAACTTACAAACTCTTAAGATGGACATAAAGGGCAACTACAAATTTCACTGCCAGTAGCAAACATCCTCCAAGTACAAAGACTAGAAGTAAGCTTGTAAACAATTTTTATTACACAACTAAACCTTTGAGTGTTAAATAAGAGAAGCCCTAAAGCACTCTGGACATCGGGTTTCTAAGCAGCAACTTGCTACGAGGATCTGCTGATTCCTCACACAATTCACTATGAACTGACGTGTTGAACAAAATTTCCATGCACAAGAACTCTGGGAAGGAACCTGCAAGCTGACCTCCCCTGCTATCTAACTCCTACCGTCATTCTTCTCATACTTTAACATTCCTCTTCCTGTACACTGAGAAAAGTCGACTTTTTTAACACCTGTTTTTTAGGGAAAAGGCAATTTACCTTTTACAGACAACACTGGAACCCACCACCCCAAGTCTTGGGGTTTTGCAGTAATTTAAGAAAACAACCCTGGAGGTTGCCATGAACAGTGTGGCAGGAGCTCATCAGGTTGTTGGTATGAAATTCCCATTATTCTCCCAAAGCTGTCCACAGTGCCTGTGTTTCCAGAGTGAGATCTGACAGAGTTTAGACACAGAGATGAACACAGCTGATGATAACTCTTTATTCCATTCCCTCAGACCAGCAACAACTAAGCCAAACAATGCCTTTCTACTCCTGGGGTTTCTCTGACTCGGGATGTGCCAGGTTTCCCTTCAGAACTCCTTGGACTTGTTGCTACTCCTCAGACTTTTAGAAGCAGTCTCATTAGCAGTCAAATCTAGAAGCACTTTGCTTCAGAGATTAGAGAAGTCTTAATGTATTAAGCATGGGAAGGGCAAAAAATAGCCTCAGACAAACTATCTTAAGTTTGCAGAGATAATGAAGGGAACGGTTGGGAGGGAACGGCAGCTTCTGCAACATTCCAACAGTAGTTTCCATTTACAGCAAAACCAGGAACTTACATTTCTTTGTGTTTTTCACTTTATGTGCCTTCCACACTGCCTGTGGCCAGGAGACCACAATCCAACTGCAGAGCTCGGCACAACTCAAGAAAATGTGAAATGAAAATAAAAAATTAACTCCCAAACAACTAAAAAGCCCTTCATTTCTACAGCAGCATTTTTTGTTAAGCTTCTAAAAGCCAAAATGAACCATCAGGTTCCTTTCAGACAAGGAAACCCTCCCTTTCACAGAGAACACTCCACATTTCCTCCCAGGAGCTGCTGGGAACAACGATGCTCCATTAACCAGGCCATCCTCACGTTCACATGCCTAAAAACTGGCTTCAGCTGTGCATATTCTACAAGCTGCATCATTTTATCCTCAAGCCACTAGGAGAAAGACTAGAACAGATTTTTGCAAGAAACTTAAATGATCAAGAACAATTATAAATTAAGAGTGTGGCATATATTTTGTTGTGAACCCTAATCATCCCATTATTATTCACTTGCTTACTTAGCCCTGCTTAATATTTAATCCCAGACCACCCAGCCTGGGAAAGCCCTCACTTAGAATAAGATGAAACCATCAGGGAAGCTTCCAGATGCCCAAACTGCCCTCACAAACTGCCTTCATCAGTGTCTACAGCACATGTCACTCTGTCAAAAAAAAAAAAGTGAAGTATTCTGCTGCCTCACGATATTTAATGATTGTTGGCATTTCTTCCTCTCTGCAGGTGTCAAAGAATGTGAAATAGGTGCCTATGGCCCTGAAGGCAAAACATGCAGGGAAAGGCTCACCTCATGCACCACCTGTACTCCTCAGCTGTCCCTGCCCTTCTCATCCTGCTGCACACACAGTTCCACCCCAAGGTTCCCAGTGTATGGAGCCATTGGGAAGAAAGGCTGTGGATCACCAAATAAAACTTGCCTGTGACTTCACCAGCAAGGCTCACCTGACACAAATTCTGTTCAGTGTTTCCACTACACACAGCTGATCTCAGACCATGACAGATGACACAGTGAAGGCACTCCAGGGCCTCCATCCCTACATCACACATCACCACAGTAAATCCCAAAGGCCTTTGCTCAACAGAGCTCTCCAAGCATCTGCAGGGCTGCTGGACAACACAGCTCAGCAGCAAACCAGCTGTCCTACAAATCTTACACCATAAAAACTTCTACCTACACAATGACACTGACTTTCCTGAAATTCACCACCACAGAAACAAGTGTACCCTCTCGTTGAGACACGCTCACTGTCGTGCAATTTATCTCCAAAGGATGGATAAAATGCTTCTTTTATCAACTTCAGGAGGAATCAAATGCAGGGTGCTGCTCAACCATGGAAAAACCTATCACCATCCTAGCCCAGCCCTTCCTTGAACCTATCAGACTCTTCCTTCCTGCCCAATCTCTAACAGAACTCTAGATACATCACTTGAAAGCCAAACTGCTCAGAAACCAAGTTCAAAGAAAAGCTAAAAAAACTCGAAGTGGACTTTTTTGCGGACACTACTCCAAAAAAAAAAGCAAAGCAGAAGTGAATGTTCAGCTGGGGAGGTTACAGAATTTAAACCATTCAACAAAGCAACTCTGTGTGACTGCATATGCAAATCAGGGGCTCCCAGTCTTACTGGCCTTTTCCAACGATACCTACCTGAAAGTCTTAACACCAGACAAAATCGAGTTATTAACGCTTCCCTGGGTTTGTTCCTGCATTGCGTGGGAACAGGGTGGCTTTCAGGTTCGGAGAAAAGGTCACTCGGCAGTTCAACACCCTGGGCTCTCTGGCCTGGCTGCACCTGCACCTTCACCTGCTCCAGCTGCACCTTCACCTGCTTTACCTGCACACTCTTTCCAGGATGACCTATTCCCACCACTGGGCGCGCCAGCACCTTTCCAGCCACGCAGCCGGCACTCCGGCCTATCCCCGGAGCCTCGTCCCGGGCTGCCAGCAGCATTCCCACCGCTGGGCTCTCCCTCTCCCGGCTCCCACACCCATCGCGATACAGCACATGGCACACAGCACGGCGGCAGAGAGCACCTGCAGCAGCCGCCGGGCCTTTCCCCTCGGGATAAAGCCACACCAGGGCTGAAGGCGGCGGCTGGCCGCGGCTCCCAGGGAGCCCCCGAGCCCCGGGGGTGGCCGGGGGGCGCTGGCCCCGCAGCCCGGCGGGCAGGGGGCACCGGGGGCTGCTCCCGGGGCCGGGCCCGGCCGTGCCCCGCCACGAGGGGCTGCCCCGGCCCGGCTCTGCCGCAGGGCCCGCGCGGGGGGAGCCGGCAGCGAGCAGGAATTATGAAATCGGATCAGCAGGGAAACCCCCGGGGCCTCCCACGCGCCGTACCTCGGAGACCTCCTCTTCCTCCTCCTCCTCCTCCTCGTCTTCCTCCTCCTCCTCCTCCTCTTCCTCGTCGTCGCTGCCGTTGTTGCTGCTCTCGCTGCCGCCGCCGCCGCTCTCGCTGCTGCTGGCCGGCCGGGCCGCCCGCCCGCCGCGCTTCGCCTTGCCCGGCACCGCCTTCTTCTTCAGCAGGAGGTCGCACACCCGCACCAGCCCGGCCGCCCCGGGCCCGCACGGCGACGCGGCCGCGCCGGGGCCGCTCGGCCCCTCCGGGGGACCGGGCCCTGCTGTGGCGCTGCCGGCCTCGCCGCCGCCGCCCTCACCGCCTCCCTCCTCCGCCGTCACCGCTACCGCCGCGCCGACCGCCTTCTCCATGGCCGGAGAGGAAGGAAAAGGAGGAGAAGAAGGAGGAGGAGGAAAAAGAGGAGGAGGCGCCCGCGGCCGCCGCTGCCTCGGTCACCTCTAGCGCCGGCGCCGCCGCCGCGCCAACTCTCGCGATACTTCCTGCGGCCGCCGCTCGCGCCGCTCTCGCTCCCCTCACGCGGCGCGCGCTCCCGCTCTCCCCTCGCGCCGCCCGCTCCCGCTCCCCTCGCGTCCCTTCCCCGCTCCCGGCAACGGGACCGCGGCGGCGGCGGCCGCCAGACACCCCTTTCCCCCCGCCTCCTTCCCTTCCTTCCGCCCGCGCCGCCGCCTCGGTCACCGCCCCGGCGCCGGAACCGCCGCTTGCGTCATCACCCTCAGCCTTCAGCCCGCTCCGCCTCGGTAAGGGCAGCACGGGGAGCTCGGCCTGGCCTCCTCGGGGGGAGCTGCCCCGAGAGCCGCCCGTGGGCTCGGAGGTGCCGAGTGGCCCCGTCAGGGCCGGCGGACCCCGCGGGCTGCGCTGCCCTCAGAGCGTGAGGGAGCGCCAGGGCGGGAACCGCTGAGGGAGGGCCCGGGCCGAGCGCCCACAGCCCTCAGAGTCCGCCAGAAATGATGGTCTGTCACACAGTGCGTGAAAAAACAATCTCTAAACGCCTCTTGTAGTAAAAATTGGTGGGGCGCCGCTGGAAGTGGTGTAATCACTGTCAGGAGAATTTCCTGACATCACTGAAAGTGGTGGCCAGTGAAACCGCAGAGCACGGGATTCCCGTTTAAAGGGATGTCCAAGGAACGGCTGGACACGGCAGTCAGGGCTCTGGGGCGGTGATCCCTCAAAGGTTGAAGTCGGTGGTCTTGGAGGGCTTTTCCAAACTAAATGATTCTGGGATTCTGGGTTCTCCCACCCAGCTCCCACCAGGCGCTCTGCATTCCAGAGTCACCTCCAAATCCCTGCTTTACAACAACTTTCCTGCAATTTCACTAAAAAATGACAAACATGGAGATGCCCATGTCAATTGGACCGTATTTCTTTAATGAAACCCTTGGAAAATGTCATCATGCCCTGATTCAGCCCTCAGGCCCCCTACCGCAGATTTTCATCCCCAAAGTGCACTTGGGATATTAATATTGGATATTAATATTGCTGCCTCCATTCGGGCAGACCATGCAGTAACCGAAGTTAAACGTACGTTAAATATAAGTTAAATATGTTAAGTATTTAAATTGTGGCTTCCTCATTGGAGAAATGGCCTTTTTCCATTTTGGAAATAATCATTTCCTGTTGGAAATAAAAATTATTTTAACCACTGAAACACATTATTGTAAAGATCAGTAATGGCTCTATGCACATCCTGTGGATGTTTTGGAATTGGTGTTTCAAACCAACAGTGCCTGTTCCCGTTTTATTTTACAGAAATGAAAAGAGATTGTTGTTATTTGACTGCTTAGGTGTTGTCTCTTTTATTTGGCTGACGTTGGAGAGCACTGGTCAGGTCTGAAATCACACATTACTTTTTAAATAAATCCTCAACTGGCGCCCATCATGGAGTCTGCACAGCTCCCCCAAGTCCTCATGTTGCTGAAATCCCACCAGAATATCCTCTGGATACGTGCCTCTGGATGTTCTTAATAAAAGGACTGCCGTGGTTGTAAGAGCCCCACTGTTAAATTACATTATTTCAGCTGGAAAACACTGACACAGACTCTTAGCCTCCCAGTTCAGAAGATTAACCTCTGATCTTCAGGTCCAAGGTCTAAACTGAACAATACCTTTATAAATAGCTCTGCGGGCGATAGTTTGAGGTGATCCAGGAGGAATAAACTGAACACTCTTAGCCACCTACTTCCTACTTCCCGGTGTGACTGCAGAGAAATCTCAAACCACACCAGCACGGGATGTGTGATGGCAGATCAATGACAAAGTGACAATAACAATTTGTCCCTTTTTTTTTTTTTTTTTTTTTGTATAAACCATTTTTGTTGGAAAGGAGCGTTCTGCCGCAGAGCTGGGGCTGCGGTTACTCCCGGCTATAGTGTATCACAGCCCTGCCTTTGATACTGGGCGCGTTTGCACCTCATTCCCAGTATCCATTCACGTTGTTAGGCTTGGAAAGGCGCCAGTTCCTTGCCAAGGAGGGCACCCTAGTATTTTATCTGCCGGAGTGTGCTCCCAAGCCCAGGATCAGATGGAGCAGGCAGCAGTGCAGCAGCACTCGTGTTGGCACAGGCATGGCCTGCCGCGGGCTGTTTGTTCCGTTTCTTTTATGGCGTGACCTCTGTTCTGAGCAAAGAGTGGTGCCTCCTCATTCGCACTGCAGAGCGGCTCCTTTTCCTCCATTTCACAGCACCCAGATTGTCCCCCTCTCCCTGGCACCCCGGCCTCAGCCCTCTGTGCTGGAGCCCTTCCAAAGAAGGGCACTGCAGCCGGGAAGGGTGTAGAGCAATCATGAGGAACAGATGGGAGTCAGCCTGGAGAATAGAAGGCTCAGGGAACATTCCTGCTCTCTGGAACTCCCTCCAGAGAGGAGTGTGCAGCCAGGTAGAGGCCAGGCTCTGCCCCCAGTTAATGAGCAATAGAACAAGAAACAAGCCTCAAGTTGTGCCAGGGCAGGTTCAGGTAGGAAATTCTTCCCAGAATTTCTTCCCAGAAAGGGTTGTAAAGCATTGGGACTGCTCAGATAAGTGGTGGAGTTACCATCCCTGGAGGTGCTGAAGGGACAGATGGACAATGCACTTGGTGCTCCGGTCTGTTTGACAAGCTGGGGATTGGGCACAGGTTGGTCCTGGAGGTCTTTTCCAACCTAAATGACTGAGATTCTGTGAGTGCAACATCAAAGCACTTGAGTTCTTTAGAGAAACTCCATTGTAGAACCATGGGGCTTATAAGATTTCTCGTGGGCAAAAGCTGCTACACAAGTCTGCTCCTAATCTGGGATGGTATGAATCCTTGGGAAGGGGTGACTCTTCTCCAGCACTTCATATTTTAGGAACCCAAACTAAAACATTCTTGTAAATACTATGGTAATCATCAAGACATAAAAAAAGAGCAAATAACCGAGTATTTTTACAATTTTTTATTTTTTTTTTGTGTCCCAGTTTCCACAAGGTTGTATGACTCACAGCTGTGTTTCCTGTTCATAGGGCTCTTAGGGAATGGATTGCATATCACTGAGAAGTCAGTGTAGGCTCCTGTTAGGGAAGTAATACCTCAAAAACACATTTCCTTCCCCCGGTGAGTCTGTGAAGTCAGTTAACTTTGGACACTCGGGTTTATTGGTAGTATAAAGCTGCAGGAAATCGGGGAATCATAGAATCACAAACTGGTTTGGGTTGGAAGGGATGTTAAAGATCAGCCAGCTCCAGCTTCCTGCTGTGGGCAAGAACACTTTGCACTAGCCCAGGTTGCTCCAAGCCCTCTCCAGTCCGGCCTTGGACACTTCCAGGCATGAGGCAGCTTCCCTGGACAAGCTGTGCCAGGGCCTCACCACCCTCCTAAACCTGGAGAAAAATCAGAATCCTTTGTTATCTCTTCCATCTGTGACTTCTGCTTCTGTATTTGCTCAATTTCCTCCAGGTTAGTGATCATTCCACTGAGCACTCCACAGGAGCAGTGGGAAAGCTCGGGGTCTGGATTCAGTGAATACTTTCAGGAACTGTCTCGTGTGCGCCAGATTCCTTAAAAAGTTCTACAGGACAAACAATGTGTTGACACCTCTGCTGTGGTATAATTATCCTCATGGATCCGCTTTCAGTTTCATTTATAGCTGCTGGAAGCAGTGTCATTGTCAAGGTCAGGAAGCAGGGAGCATGGGCTTTGTTTGCAATTAACACAGGGACTGAAAAAAGTTCATATCTTCTTGAATTTTTAAGCTGAACTCAGGGCTGCTACAACCTCCACAAGGCTAAAAAGCTGATTATCCAAATTAACTTTAAAATTAACCCAAACCCCCAATCCTGCCATTCTCACTGGCGAATGCTTTGGCTGGCTTTGGTATGTGCAGTTTTGCCACTGCTGCAGCTTCCAGAAGTGCTGGAATGTTTTTATTTCTTTCTTTCAGGGAACTGTGGACCCCAGATTGTGTTGTCTCAACGCACACAGCAAAGGGACTGGCTCACAGCACCGCCTTGGCCCACAGCACGGAAGATCCACCTGGAATGGGAGGCAAGATAAACTAAAGTTAGACCACCATAACTTGTTTTAAACAGAAATAATAGAATTTAAGCTGTTCAGCAAGTATGCAATGAGTGCTGTCCAAGGCAAAGGGAGAAGGAAAGGAACACAAATGTTTGCACATTTAGAAAAGGGCAGTTTTCTGATAGACATTTTTAGTATTCTCTAAACCATTCCGTTTTAATCCCAGAAAATTCCACATGGAAAAGAATGGCTTAAAACAAATTTTATGTAGCCATAGCATTTGCTTTAAATTATATTTTTTAACTATCTCAGTTTCTTCATTACAGCAAGTCAGACAGCAATACATAATAAAGAAAATGAAGCCAATCCAGACAGATGGAGAATTACAGAGGAGCAGCTCTAGCCCGGAGAAGTGCACAGAGTTACAGCAGAAGGTAAATTTACATTACTGTTAACACTCACACCCTTCCAGTCTGAAAGCCCCTTTGGGATCAACTTCTGCCTGTTTGGTGCACTAAGTCTGGTGATCTTGCCCTTGGCTGTCCTTGATCAGTGTCACTGGAAAAACACATTTATATCCTGCTCAAGTGTCTTGCAAATCATTTGTGCAAATCATCTCAGATACTGATGTTGCATGTTCTACTAGTTGCTCTTACAACATCGTGCCAGCTTTGCCACTTCCTCACAGGGACAACTGTGAAAGGAAAAACAAGTCCAGAAAGCAAAACCTTTTGACAATTGATTCAAATGAAGAAATCTGCATGTGCTCTGTTAAAAAACAAAACATTTGTTCTGTACTATGTTTAGTACTTTGGGAGTCTTAATTAAGAAATGGCTTAAGCACTTGAAATCCTAAAATGCATTAGTACTCTGTGAGCCTTACATTTTAACAAACAAATTATTCTGAAGGCATGTTTCAGGCTCATAACTTGCTTGATAAGCTTTCAAAATTATTATCCTTTGTGAATATAACACTGAAAAACACTATGGCAAATAGAGGCAAAGGGCACCTGGACAAAATTCTGGATTCTTCCTCATTCTCTTCAAGTGTGGCTGAAGGTAAAATAAAGACAAATCATCAGATAAAGGTAATTTTTTTGTGTACTTCACATATAATGGATCTGTAATTCAAATCCATAAATGAGACCTCTCAACCCAAAGCCACATCACCTGTATTTGAACATCAAAGTTTACATGTCAAATTAATGGTGGGGTTTTTTTGTTTTGGGTTTTTGTTCGTTTTTATTTAAATTTTTATTGCTGACATTTAAGGCAGCATCAGCTGTGGGCTGCACAGGAGTCAGCCAGAAGGTTAAACATTTCTTACACTTTGTGTTTTGCCTGGGTTCAGCCAATCCATAATGATAATTTCTATAGTAACCACTTTTTAAGTAAACAATTGATTAGTTCTGAAATTAGTCCTTGAAACGGCTTCTGAAGCAGCTTGGAAGATCTCACTGCAAGCAGCCTTCTGCTGGCATGCAGAACAACAAGGCTCAGGCTGTTTTTTCTATCCACATATAGAGTGTGCCTTGAAAATATTTATTCTCCCAGGGCAGTTTTATCTCTGGATAAGGAAGGGAGTGGGTATCTCCATGTAAAACTCAGTAAGACCTTGGATTCAGTGAAGGCAGAGTAAGAAATGCATTTGATATCTCAGAAAGGCACTTAAAGTCGAACAAGAACATTTTTACACAGTTCAAATTAGAACTAGGCAAATTGTCTACAAGTTTTTGATGGTCTAAAGTTCCCTAACCCCCAAGGTCCCCTGGGGCCTCTGTTTCCAACAGAACCTGCCCTCACTTGTTCACTGCGTGCTGTTTCACTTAGGGTGGGCTCCTGCTCTGTTTTAAGGGCCCTTGGGACAGGGATTTTTAGAAACACAGAGCTCCGTGTTTGTTATTTCAGTTGGACTCAGCAGGTGGAGCTCAAAGCTGGCAACACACCTGCAGCTAAAACTAGTCTGATCTCAACTCTTTCCAATGCTTTGGAAATTCATTTCTACAAAAACATTTATTTCTTAAATATGCATATGACCATGAAGTAATAAATATGAAGTGATTTTTGGTGTGTAATTTATTTCCAGCAGGCTAAACAAGCATTTCTGCCTGTGTGTGGCATTTACAATGCCATTGAATTTATTGCTAGCTAGTTACAAAGTTAGGAGCTGCCTTGAATAGCTTTGTGTTCCTGAATCAGTGACCTTTTCAATAAGGAGAAAAAGTGCTGGTGGGGTGAATTTTCTTTTGGTCACTTGTCATTCTCTTATTTTCTTCTTTATGACTGAGTTAATTTATCTTTTTAAAATGAGAAAATGTCTCAAATGTCAAATTTGTAACTGTCCAGTGAGTGAGCCTATCAGTGTCTTGAAAGGTAAATTTAGATCTTTTATTCTCATGCATGAATTTTTCTGCACAGCCTCAGCTCAGCTCTCTCAAGTGTGTAATTTTCAATTATAGACAATATATTAATTTCCAGTACTTAAGACTATATTCCAGAACTGGAATGCTTTATGAGCATTACCTCATATCTTAAGGAGCTTCTCACATTCTCTATTTCTGATGCATCTCTTAATTTAAAAAGAGTCACATAAGGACAAACATTCTTCAAGAAAAATGCCTCCATAAGCCTTACACAAATAGGAGCACCAAATAAATTACACATCATTACTCTCATCAACAGGTCGAGTTTCCTCTCCATCATTTATCCAACCCCAGTGAGGGCTGATCTCTTCCTTAGACACATCATTGTGGCAATTCTCTATGATTGTCACTTTCTTTGCCCACAGCAACATTACATTTTTCTCACTTTTGAGGTCCACGGCCTCTTTGTGCAAATTGTTCTGTTAACAGTAGGTGGCAGATTTCTCCCACCTGAGAGCTTGGACAATGCTTCATCGGGCTCGTTCTTATGGAATGCTGACAGCTGTTAATTCAGGACACGCCGCAGCTTCCCTGGTCAGAGCTCTCTTTGAGGAAAAGATGAGGCTAGAACATCAGTTTTAGAGTAATCTCACTATTACCTGAGCTAGACCTGCTTTTTCCAGGTACATTTCCTACTCTTCCACGAACCAATCTAAAAACATTTCTGAGATTTGGTATTTCCTTAATATCTTGTAGGGAGGGTTTAAAATCTGCATGGAAAGATCCAAGATACCATCTCCCTTTTATCGAACTCCCTTTCCAGTGAAGTCGAGCAAGTTCTGGCACTGATTTTGATGTGACCAGAATTAGGTCAATGCTGAATGTATTTCCAAATCCTGCACGGAGGACCAGGTAACCTTTGTGAGTTTGCCAAAGAGCTCCTTAAGCAATATCGGTGCCCAAGAGACAGGAGTCTCTGCTTTGTCCTGCTTTAAATCAGTCCTTTCACAGCCTAAAGTGCAGTTGCTAAAAGCAGGAAGGGAAAATTGCGTTTTCCTCTCAGAAGTGGCAGCAGATAGGTTGCCTAGCTGATAAAGAATCAAATAATCTTGCTTTTCTTTGAAAACTAACTAATACACTTAAGTTCCTTGGCAAGCCTAGTCTCAATTCCAACTTCTCCACACAGTAAGTTTTAATTCCAATGTTATGTTGTTCTGGATTTAATTTTATGACCAGCTTGAGTGTGAAGTTTTTTTCTTGTGGGTGGACAGGTAGAATAACCTAAGCCCATGTCAGTGGAGTTGCTGTTTTGTGATATTGGGATAGTGGGAATGGCATGGAACACTACAGCCACGAGTCTCTGATGGCACACATCCCAAGGTGCTGGGAGAACTGGCTGATGTGGTCTCAAGCCACTCTCCATCATCTTGGAACAGTCCCAGCCATCAGGTGAAGTCCCCAGTGACTGGGAAAAGGGAAACCTTTTAAAAGAGGAGCAGAAAGCAAGACCCATGGAACTACAAACCAGTGAGCCTTACCTCTGTGCCAGGGAAGACCTTGGAGCAGATCTTAGTGTTGAGGCATGTGCCAGACAGAGAAGTGATCCAGGACAGCCATCACAGCTTCACTGAGGGCAAATTATGCCTGACCAAACTGGTCCCCTTATGATCAGCAAATCCAACCAATAACCCAGCACAGGCACGTGCACCAATAAAGCATGTAAATTAACTGAATCCAAAACGTTTCACTGCAAACATCAGAGTACTGCTAAACTTGCATAAAATCCACAGTTACATTCCCATATTGGCTCTGACAAAGCTGCAAGGAGGGCAGGCTCTGTACTTGAGAGATTTCTGTCAAGTAATGCAAGAACATTTGTGTTCTGGGATTTCAAAGGATCCATCCCAAAACTCCTCCTTGCTGACAGCAAAGAGGCTGCAGTGCCCAACAGTGCAGCATGAGACTTGTGTTCATATCAGACCCTCAGCATTTTCAGGCTTCCTGGGCTCACCAGGAACAGCCTCCTCAGTCTTGACTTAGCTCCAGGCTGTCCTCTCTGCCAGTAGGAACTGGGACAAATTGGGTTCAACACATAATTTGCCCAGCTTCCAATCTCACAGTCCAGGGAGCCAGGAATCTGCCGAGACCTGCACTGATTTTAAGGGAAGCCTTAAGCCTCTTTGCACTGGGATTAGCTCCTAGACACCCACTCTGTTTCCAGCACTCAGAATCAAGGAGGAGAGTCAGAAACCTGAGTTCACCCTAAACCGAAGCTGCCAGGTAAGGGCACTACTACATGAGCTGTTATAATTGAATTTGCTGAGTTAATTTTGAGCCCTGCAGACAGGCTGTGGATATGCCTGAGTGGCAATACTGAAGCGCTGTTGGTATGAGCAGAAAGGGCCTCTGGGCAGAAAGCAAATGTCAAGGACTGTCAGCATGGGGCTGGAGGGCACCACAGAGGAATGCCCTTGCGAGTGTAGCCTCTGCCCAATTGATCCAAAAGACAACACCAAAAGCTTCATGTGCAAAGAGTCTGTTAATATTTCTTTGCATGGCTTAAGAAGGATTCTCAGTTTAGTGTTCAAATTTTAAAATAACCAAACCAAATGTGACAGTTATTTAGGCTTGGCACAGCCACAGGTCTGCCTGATAGATCTCTTTAGATCCTGTGATGTATGGACCAATCTTGTGATAACTTATTTAAGAGAACCACAAGAACCCTACAGATCTTTGCTAAGCTAATCGCAGTTTCATTCTCTGGTGGAATTTTTCTGGTTCTGGGAATCAGGTACTGAGGAACCTTTCTTCTGAAATAAGGTCTTCCTGAAGGCCCTCAAATTCAGAGAGATTGAATTTCAAACCCCAACTCTTCACTCCTTCCAAAATCAGAGTTTATAAGCACTACTCTAAAGAAAACTGTCATTTCAAATGACTATATTTTAATTTTTCAAAGCTGTGAGGGCTTATCTTAAGAAATTGTTTGTTCAGGAATAGAGGAAAGGCTGAGAAAATAATTTATGTCCTTATCGCTTGAGCATTTTCAAATTGTCTTAAACAGATGAACTAGGATCTTCCCAAGAAAGAACCCAACAAAAAAACCCCAAGGCCCTAACAGAAAAAGCAGCACAAGAGAACAATTATAGCAGTAACACAGACTCTGTTTCTATGGAGATGGACATGAAAGAGAAAATATTTATCAGCTTGGCAGTTTTTGGGCCAGAATGGGAAAAGTTTACAATGAAACTAAAAGAAAAACAAGGCAAGTAAGAGTGTCAGCACTGCCAGGTGATGCAGTGACATTGGGGGGGGGCAGCTGCAGAATGGCAGAAATTTTCCATAAGTCCTACAGCCCCTCTAGACATACAGGACTTTTTTTCAAATCTTAAAGTGTTTTGAGTAGAGAGCGAACCCAGTGGCTCCCAAAATCATTTAGTTCATTTTGCACATGCCTTGTTCCTGATTCTAGCAAATACACCTGCTCACACTTAGAAAAAAGTTTGTAGCCATAATTTTTGTAAAAACTGGAGGTTACAGATCAATGGCCTAAAGAAACTCAAAACAAAAAGATGCTCCAAACACTTCCTGCTGCTCCTCAAAAGTTTTCAGTATTTCTTTTATTGCTAAAGCTGAAGCACATCAAACTTATGGAGGAAATATTAACTATCTCTTGCCAAACAAAAGCTTTCCGCTTTGGCTCTTGAGTGTACCACAGTAAATGGCTCTTCTCTCCTGCCAAAGGCCATCAGGTACCATTGCAGAGCAGACAGAAATTGGAAACTGAGTGCCAAAACGTTTCTAGGGCACAAGTGAATGCACTGGATTCCAAAGGCCTCCGGGAGTTTTGTAAGAGGAAGAAGAAAGATCCCCACTGACAGTCCTATCATGAGCCAAACATCCATCACACATCCACAACGATTTCTGTTCCAGAGACAATTATCAAAGGCATTGCAAGAAACACTGAAGAAAAAAATCTTCCTGAGAAGGAAATTTTGTATTTCTTGAACAGAGTAATGCTGCACCTTGGATATTTCTTTCCTGCATCTATTTTGCTTTTAGATACAAAATTTAGATACACCCATACCAAGGTATAACACTGTTTTTTTTGAGGGACCTTAGAAATGGGTAATAGATTAAACCAAGACTCAGCTATTTTGTGGATTACCTACATGAACTGGCAGGAAAAAAAGTCATAGGGACATGGAAAATAGAGACAAGTTCTGAGAAGACTCAGAGTTGATACCCTCAAAAAGCACTGAAGGCTGTAAGTTTGGATCTACTCAAGCAACTGAATGCTTAACAGGGAAAGCAAAGCTGTCCTTGGACCTGCTGCCAAAGAATGATGTTGGCAAATGGTAATTAATAAGGAAAACGGCTACATCACTACATTGTAGACGTGTGAGACAAAGGGGCAGGAATGGTGTAATGCCCTAGGGATCAAATGTACAGGATCAGCAAGAATAGTGTGGATTGAATCCTTGTGGATTCAAAAACCCTTATTTGAATGCTCAAGAGCTCACTAACACTGCAGGTGAGTGGCTGGTGCCAGAAGATGAACAGCTGAGTACCAAAACTCACTGATGAGGAGATACAGCTGCCATGGAATGCTGTAGGCTCCACCTGAGCTGGTCTCTGCCTGTTCTGCCACAGTGACCAAACCCCTCCTGCCTTCATGTTTGCTTGTTTTCTATCAATGAGTCCATCTCTGTTCAAACAAAAGCCATGTATGTGCGATGTCTGGCTCATTCTGCACAGGAGCCAAACATCAGTGATAAGAATGGCAAACATCAGACACCAGGGCAGGAAAAAAAAGTAATATCTGATATCTGTCCATGTGTCCAGAGCTGCAGACATTTATTTAGAAATATACTGATCATTGCAGTTATTAAAAAATAGCTACTCACTGTGGCTGCTGGCACAGGAATGTCTGTGTCTAGGTTTGGTGTGTGTATCACGGTCCAGTCCAACCAACAGAACGATAGGTCCTGAAAAAAGGAAGAAACAGCAGTAAATAAAACTGAGTGCACAAAAGTAAAGGGTTTCTTGATGTCCTTTGTGTTTTGAAAGATTATTTTGCCAAGTACTTACTTCCCAAAAGGGCTCTGAGAGTTTTCTTATATCACATTTGTTTCTCAGGAGCCTCATGCCATATCAGTAGATCTCGGTCCACTTTGTTTCTACTCTTCCACTTTGCACAGGCTGGTATGGTGAAATATTTAAAAATTGTGCATCCTTTTATTTCCAGGTCAGGTACTCCTGGAATTACTGTCCTTTGCATCCCTGCACGTGGAGTAAAACTAGTTATCACCTGTAACTTTAAACATAAATGAGTGTGAAAATGGATCATCCTAAAATGCCATAATAAATTCCTCTTTCTAATACCAGGACAACTTAGCTGGTGTGAACACAGAGCAGTATGAAAGCACTGAGTAGGAGAAAACTCAGTATAACATTTAATATTGTTAAACAAACATGAGCATTGAAGTTCAGCTCTCAGCAGTTATATGAACCATTGGCATGAAGTACAGGACAGACAACAGAAGATATCTAGAAATAAACATGGACCCTGTATTCCAAACTTACATATTAACTCCAGGAGTGTTCTTGCTAACACTGCACAATGCTGCAAGGGAAAATTCCAGAGAGCTTTCAAGATGCCCCATTGCACTCACTGCACTGAATTTCAGCTCTGCCCTCCCAGCCCTTAGCTGTAGTTTTCTGGAGACTTCTTTGGTACAGCCTGAGAGCATCTCAAGACTTGTTTTACGACATCATTCAGCAATACCACAGTTCTTTACCACCTTGTAGTCATCCACAAAATACCTAAACGTGTGTCTCTGTGCCACTGAATGCTCTCTTAGGATTTGAAAGGAGATGGGTCTTCTCTGACAGAGGGATATGGTCAGTAAAATAATTACAGACTGGATTAACAAGCTCTTTCCTCAGATTTTGTTAGGCTAAAGCAGCACAGGTCTGAACAGTACAGATTGTTCATCAAGTCCCATCATTCTCCAGAAATGTGAGATTTTGCTACAAACAATCCCCATGTCTAACATTATGACATTTCTAACATTGCTTTTCTGCCCACCTGGCTGTCCTGCACCATCCTTCATGTAAGAGTTACCCAAATAACCCATAAATTCCCAAAAGAGAGCCTTGTTCATTTAAATCACCAACAGAATGCTGTCGTTTACCTACAAAAATATCAGGAGCACACTTGGGAAAAATGCAGATTTTTTTTCAACAGCAGCAGCATGTAGAAATGTAATTGTGTGAAACTATTCTGTGAACTCATGTGAGTTTTATGTGGTTATTCCAGGAGAAAAGAATGGCCTTTCTGGAATGCAGGATGCATTGCCTTGGCATTTTCCTTAATGAAAACTGCCTGCAAATATTTTGAGCTTACACATGTCATCTGCTTTATTTCAAATGTCTTTTAAAGTTCACACTCAAACAAAAGCAAGTATTTTGCATGTACTTAGTCAAATTTCCAGAAAACTGATCATTGAATTGTTCTTACACTTCCCATTAGGAATAACACAGAGTTATGCCAAACTGCCCACCTGAGGAAGAAAAACAGAGTAGAAAAGGGAACCTTAAAGACTAAGGGAGTGTTTGGAGACCACCTGCTCGGCTCTAGCACGTGGGTGCTCACAAAGCAAAGAGCTGCAAGGCAGCACAAAGCCTCCAGGTCTGTGGGTTGATATACACACACTGGGGACATAAATTCATTAAAATAAATCGTAGTATCTCCCACTGGGAAGCTACAATACTTTGCACTCAGCAAGGATCCAACCTTGTACTTGTTTGGGAATTTTTGAAGCATCTCACTGGGTGTCCTATAAAACTAATTTTGATTTTATTCCATGTGCTGGTCCTCTGTGCAAAGTGCACATTTCTTCCTGACTGATCTCCTAAGGTACTGACTAATCAATGGGAAATGTTTCAGAGAGGAGAGCAATGTTTAATTAAGAGATTACTCTTGGGAGGATGTCAGTACAAATGATAAATTGCAAAAATTGCAAAAATGACAGCTCTTGCAAATGTTTACCCATACCCACAGAAAACCAGAGCAGGTCCTAACAAATTCAGATGCTCTAATCAGCCACGGGTGTTTAGATGAGCCATCTCATCTTAATAAAGTGACTTAGAATTAAAATTCTATAATTTCAAGTGGACTGAGCCCTCTCTGGATGAGCTGTTGCTATACAATACCAACATGTTTTGCTTTTGAACAAATACTAGCAAAAAAAAAGCCTATAGGATTAGCCCTGATAACTTTTTTGACTGATGCCTTGAACTCCTTGTTTGTCATTTGATAAGGAAATTTACGCAAAACTTTATCTTTTTTGAGTGCTGGGAGGTTCAACCTCTTCAGGACGAAAAGGCCCACAGTAACAAGACAGAATAAATAACTAATATCAAATTAATTTTTTACAAGGGCAGCTGAAGTTTTGTAATCTTCTTCAGGCCAAATAGAAATTTAGAAATGCCAGCTTGAGGGTTAATATTTTACAAGGGTAGTAAAGAGTATATAAGCAAATTCTTTTCCTTCCATCTTCCTAGCATTTTTGAGCAATTTTGCTCACATCATAACCTGAAACCATGAAGTGGTTAACATTAATTTCATTTATTTTTCTCCTGAGTTCTGCCAGGTCCAGGATTCTGCAAAGAACTGCACGAGATGCAGGTAAGAAAGGACTAATTAGTTCTCTTGGAAGTCTCTGTTCTGTCAATTTAATGTCTTTAATACAGTTTCACAAACAATCTGTGAGAGCCTGATCCTTACTGAACAGGAAAACAGGATTGACTGGAGAGATGGGTGGGACACTCAGGACAACTTACCTGGGCCAGTAAGTGTGGTGCATGAGCAGATGTCAGTGACTAAGGATCTGTTCCCTTCCAGCATGGAAAAAGCAGGGGCATTCTGTTTTTGGGAGTTCTGTCTTTTGACAAGATAATAACTTAGTGTTCAGAAGAAGGTTTGCTCTAATCTAACTGCAGCTGCATTGCTTTATCTGCAAAGGACACGTCTGCTAACTCTAAATACTGAGTCCCAACAGTCATTTTGAATATGTGAATTAAGTAGCTGCTCACAGAGGTAAACAGTCTAATAGAATCACAAAAACCACGTGCTGGGGTTCCCTCAGAAAGACAAGCAAGCCTAAGAGTTAGGTATCTGTAGACAAATGAACAAGAAAGAGTTCAAGTTCTTATGCTCTTAAGTATCCAAGTCAGGTGAATGCTGAACAAAACATTTTGCTTGTGCAAACCTGGCCCGTGGTGCCCAGCATGCATTTTTCAGGGTGCAGCACAGGCAGGGTGACAGTGACAGTGAGCATCACTGCTCCCTGTGTTTTCCTTCCCAGAGCACAAGAGCCCGATTGCCCACCGCTTCAACGACCTGAAGGAAGAGACATTCAAGGCAGTGTAAGTGAATGTTCAGCTTCCATCTTCTGATGGGTTTTTCTGTCTCTCTTCATATTGTACCAAAAAGGGAAAGTAAGACACACTGCATGAGCTCACAAGGAGTGTGCGTGTCTCACTGAAACACTGACTTAGCCCCTTACTGCAAAACCTAGAAATATTTTAAGACCTGCAAATGTCAAGATGATTTTCTCACTCTCTGGGAAAAGAACTCATTTCAAACCTTGTGAAAAAGCCTCTGCTCCTCCTCTGAAAATAAAACAGGCATGAGGAATACAGGTTTGATAGCCTTAGAATTAACAGAAATTATGCTGCATTGAGACATGGCCAGAAAAGAACACAAACAAAACACCAACCTCAAAAAACAAACCCATGACAGGTTTTCTGAGACAATTCAGTGATTTTCATTTCAAACTGGTTTTGGGAAAGACAGAGGGCCCTGACAGACATCTAAATACTGAGAGAAGGCAGCCTGAAGATCGCAATTTGTAACAGTGGCCAAATCCAGCTTAGGTCATGGCATTTATGAGCTGGCTGGTAAAAGTGACAGAAAACTCCCATCACAGTCTTTTCTGGTTTGTTTATAATTTATTATTCAAAACTTCTTTTATTGGGAAGGTAAAACGGTTATTGGGAAGGTCAAACACACGTTCAGAAAGGAGGTGGATCCCACAAGACAGATGTGGGATCTGGCACTATGCTCTGCACAGCTCTCTGGTTAACCTTTGTGCATGTCATTTGAACAAACAAGTTTAATTCAGAGACACCTTTGAGAGTACTGACTGCTGTTCCTCATTTTCATATTCCAAACGGTGCTTTGTGTTTCAGTACCCTGATCACATTTGCCCAGTACCTGCAGAAGTGTTCCTACGATGGGCTGTCTAAGCTGGTGAAGGATGTTGTTGACTTGGCACACAAGTGTGTGGCCAACGAGGACGCTCCCGAGTGCTCAAAACCACTGGTAGGCAGTGAATCCTTCAATACTCTGTTTCTCCTTGCTCTGTGCAGCTGCCAGGATCACCCTCCTAGAGGATTTATACACAGGCCAATGCTCAGATTTTAGTACTTATACTAAAGAACTCTGTTTTGTCAGGTTCTAAAACTGCCTTTACGGAGTGCCTAAATGATCCATGGAGCCATATGCTGGAGACAAAATACCAGCCTCTGGCACATTCAGCTTAGCACTGCCTGAAAAGAAACATTTGCATTTTGTACAAAACCCCAGCTGTGAAGCACAGGCCTAATTCTGGGTATTCAAGTGACCCAAGTGGGTGGATTTTCACACTGGGATGACTTGGACTGGTGTGTGTGCTAATTTAGGCACTTAGTTTATGAGGGTTAAAAAAATTCTACTAAAATCAGGTAACAAAAGAAGTTTGCAGGTATTTAAGATCCCTGGACATCTAACAATTTCAGCTAGACATTACTTCTCTCTAAAGGTTTCCATCAAACCCTGCTTCAATTAATCTGAAAATTCAGTTTAGTCAGACTATAAGTAAAAGGAGATCACTGTCTGGCACAGAGTATTTTAAATTATAATTAACTTTTTTTCAGTAAAGCATTGGGAAGTTTTGCTATCAGACAATATAAAATAAAACTTCTTAAAATTATGTAAAAAACAGGAGACTTTGATTTATGGTCTAAATCTTATTCAGTAAAAATGTATTTACTATTCAGCCTGGCTTTTCTCTGCAGATAAGCAGACAACGCTTTGCACGGTGTGTATATAAACAGTGATTGTGACCCTTTCCAGCCCTCTATTTTCCTGGATGAGATCTGCCAAGTGGACAAGCTCCGTGACTCGTACGGTGACATGGCTGACTGCTGTGGGAAAGCTGACCCCGAGAGGAACCAGTGCTTCCTGTCCTACAAAGTTCACCAGCCAGACTTCATCGCCCCATACCAGAGACCAGCTGCTGATGTCATCTGCAACGAGTACAAGGACCACCGCGTGCAGCTCCTGGGAAAGTAAGGGAACTGGCCACTCCTGCTTTCTTATCCTGATCACATTGTCTCATTTCACACGAGACCATGGGGTTAAGGATCACATTTTATAAATCCTGGATGACCTTTCTTCCCCAAACCTGCTGGAAACTCCCACTCTTTCCAATACAGATTTAATAACTTGCTCCAGCTTCCCACTGCTGTTGGTGGAACTGGCAAGAGTGAAGGAAGGTAACAGTGAAAAGAATAAAACTTGGCAATAAAATCACGGTGAAAGGGCCACAGATGAATTTTTCACACTGAAAAACAGAATTTCCAGCTATCTGACAACACATTTTTAAAAAGCAAATATATGTCAAACCAGATGGCTGACGACATCTGGAGTTCACCCTTCACTCCCAGTTACCGAGTCCTGCCTTGGGAAGAGTCACATTTAGCGGAACACTCCCATCAGCAGGCATTCTATTTCAAAAGTAGATTACTAAACTGGATTTCTGAAGTATATTTATAAAGTAGAAACAAAAGTTAGAGAAGCTGCAAAAGGTTTAAGGCCATTTGCTGCTGCCACTGGACATGGAACTTAAGCTTTGCTTTTCCTTGCAGTTTCGTCTATACTGTTGCAAGAAGAAATCCCTTCCTGCACGCCCCAGCCATCCTGGGTCTGGCTGCTGAGTATGAAAATGCACTTAAAAGCTGTTGTCCAGAGAGTGATGTTGGTGCTTGCTTGGATGCAAAGGTACAGCAAATCTGTCTCTGTGGATAAACACCAAGCAACTGAATGAAGAGACAGGCAGAATTCTCCTGTTCATGCAAATCTTTGCATGAAGAACTTGGAGAGACAGGCCAGGGTTAATCATATCCACTGGATGTAATCAGTTTCATGTGACAATGTGTGTCTGTTACCACAGGCAGCTGTCATCAAGGAGAGAGCCAAGAAAATTGGTGTGAAGCAGAAGCACGACTGTGGAGTCCTGGATAAGTATGGTGAGAGGACTTTCCAAGCAAGGTAAGTTGCAATCACTTTTTTGACACTATGTAGGCTTATCAGCCTGTGAATGAGACCTAGTGAAAGCTCAGCTGTGAGAGCTGGAGAGGAATTAAATCATCCCTGGAACCAGAAGATGGAGAATGAACTGTTGGAGTGTCACTCAGAAGCAGAGATTATAGTGTGTTTAATCCACACTTTTGCCAAAGCTGTACCACATTGCAGTGCCTACAGCTTCCAGTGATGGACACATCACTAATCAGTGAAGTAAGGTGCTAGTGTGAACCCTAAGCCAACCAGCGAGTCACACTGGGCACAATCACAGTTGTTAGAACATTGGTTTGTAAGACAAAGAAAGCTTTCACAATTAGTAAGTGGATCACCTGTCTGGGCACAGAGAGGTGCTTTCGTTCTGTGGCCAGTCTGATGCACTAACATGGACCAGGATTATCTTACAGGCACAGTCAGCTTTCATTCAAAGGTATAACCAGGACTGTACCTACCTGTGCCAAGTAATTTGGAGTACCTGCCAGTCTCTCAACAGTGATGGGGAACACTAGGGTGGGATTCTCACAGCTCAGGCAGAACAGAACAACCACAGGCTTGTTCCTTTCTGGCTTTTCTGGTGCAGATGTTGACACCCTTTTGTTTTCAGCCATCAGAAATTAGACAAGAAGAATATTTTCTTGAAACAATCCTGATCTACCCTACCACGTGTTAGTGACTCACAAGGTTTGTGCTCCCAACAGTGCTTTAAAACAAGTGTCTTTTTTTCCTTTTCTACCCAGTAAACTTGCTCGCCTGAGCCAGAAATACCCCAGGGCTCCATTCCCAGAACTTGTTAAGCTGGTGCACGATCTGAAGGATGCCTACCATGAGTGCTGTGAAGGGGACATGGTAGAATGCGTGGATGACTGGGTGAGCTCACTATTTCAAAACAATGTTTGCATTGCATACAACTCAATCATAAATAAAGGAAAAGAAAGCAGAGGCAAAAATGCTGCCATTTTTTCTCGTGTCCTGTCGAGCCATTAATCCAGCTTTCTTGTAATGCCAATGATTGCTAGAAAACAGATGAACAAACCTCTACAATAGTGAGATGATTTCAATATTGCCTGGCTGACTGAAACCTGGACACACCTTGGAACCTGCTGGTTCCAGTGCTCTGTGGTTATGTCACATTTTGTCCTCTGTCAGAGCTGGGCATCTTGTCAGGACTGACAGGATCCATCAGGCATCCCTGTGACAGAGCACTCCACGATGTGCTCATGCCCTGGTTATTTCTCTTTGTGTGCAGACAGCAATTTTTTAGGAAAGTGCTAAGTAAATAGCTGACCTGAGTGAAAAGGGAAGAGTCTGAAGCAGAGAGAGCAGGTTAACGCATCTGTCTTTAAGTTAGTATTTCACAGTCCATCTGATACTATGTATTAATTTTACAGTCAGAGCTCATAGCCTCTTTGTGCTCCAAACAAGACGTTTTCTCAAGCAAAATCAAGCCCTGCTGTGACCTGCCACCTCTGGAACGGACCAAGTGCATCATCGAGGCAGATTTTGATGACAAGCCAGACAATCTTCCTTCACTAGTTGAAAAATACATTGAAGATAAAGAAGTGTGTAAAACCTATGAGGCAAACCATGATGCATTCCTGTCAGAGTAAGTAGTGCCAACAGCATTCCAGCCAAGGCCATTATCCACCTGAGGAAATGTCCTTGCTGTTACTGCACAGTGCTTGATGAAAGCAGCACGTTGCTCAGGAGCTCTGTCTGCCCCTGTGCCCTTCAGGTTTGTCTATGAATATTCACGAAGACACCCTGAGTTCTCCACACAGCTGATCCTGAGGATTGCTAAGGGATATGAAACGCTCTTGGACAAGTGCTGCAAGACAGACAACCCTGCTGAGTGCTACGGAAACGCTGTAGGTGCAAAGCTTCGCTTGCAGATGCCTAGAATGCTTGCTTGGTCCCTGTCATGCAGGAATTGTGTTGAGAAGCTCCTACAGAAGAGCAGACAGAAAGCTTTTGCAGAGAAAAATTCCAGGGGAAGTTAAGGGCAGGAGATGAAGCAGTCCATAGCCCATGGCAAGGATACAGAGTTATCTCAGATCAGAGTAATTCCATTTGTCACATTACAATACTTCAGACTAGTCTCACTCAGCTGTCTGATGCCTCTGTATCTCCCATGTGATTCTGCTTGTCCTGAGGCTGACAGTTAGCAGCTCAGTTACTCTCTGAGCTCCACAGCCAACACTGGGTACGGCTGCTCATGGACTGTGATGGGAATGCGCATGACCAGCACATAGAGACACCTCAAGTTAGGTCTGATCTGCAACTCAGTCACACACAAGACCCAGCCTAAGTTGAGTTCCTGAAAGCTTTGGCCAAGAGACGTTCCCCTCATAGCTGATAATAATTTGAAATATTTACTTGATTTAAACAAATGAAACATAAACCCTCAGTGTTTAGAAAATAAGTCCAACAGGTAATTAAATTAAGTTTTAAAAACGTGGCTGCCTTTTTCAAGGAAATTTCTCTTAGAACTTAAGACCCAGTAGGGAATCAAATCCTGGCTACACAATCCTGGCTATAGGGAAGTGATCAACCTTGCAAAATGAGTATTTTGTAGTTAAGGTTTAGAAGAGGTCAGGAGTTACATTTGTGTGACTGTTACCCCCAAGTCCTGCTCTAACATTATGAATAAACTTGTACTCGTTTGCAGCAAGAGGAACTGAACAAGCTGGTCAAGGAAAGCCAGGATGTTGTGAAAACAAACTGCGAGCTGTTCAAAACCCATGGAGAGGAAGAGTTCCTTAAAGGGTGAGCCATTCCTGGTAACTGCTCTGGGGTGTAATGAATCACACTGGCTGCTTTGGGCAGATTGATTTGGTCTTCACTTCTATCTTCCCTTCAGTGGGCTAGATGTCCTCACACTTGAGGAATGCTCTAATAACAGTCATTTTGATCTGACTTTGTCAGAATCCTGGTCCGCTACACCAAGAAAATGCCCCAGGTAACAACTGACACCTTGCTGGAAATCGGGAAGAAAATGACGGCAGTTGGCAGCAAGTGCTGCAACCTTCCTGAGGAGAAACGCTTGTCATGTTCTGAGCACTATGTGAGTACATGGATTTGTTCTGTTCCCTTCTCCTGGAGACCTTTCCTGTTCGCAAAAATACTGAATATTCTGGCGAGATAGCAAACAGTGATTTTTCATGAACACCATGCTAAGCATTCACCTAGCAGAATTCCAAGCCTGTTCATTTTTTAATGGATGTGACAGCCTAAATAGCTATCTGATGGTAGCTTGTGAGAATTTTAGTTAAACTTGGCTTTCCCTCAGAAAGCAAAAGTAAGGTCATAGAATCAGGAACCATAGAAGCATAGAGTAACCTGGGTTGGCAGGAACCTTAAAGATCATCCAGTTCCAAAGCCCTGCCATGAGCAGGGACACCTTCCACTGTACCAGGCTGCCCAGAGCTCCATGACTGAGACTGTGGCAGGTTGCATTTGGAAAAGCTAAATAGTGTCCTAAAACCCTCAAACCTACTGACTGTAGCCCAATGCCCAGACTGTCTGCCAGTGAAGAAATGCCTTAGTCCAGGAATACTTATATATTTTAAATTTTAAGCACATGCCATTTCCAGCAGGTGTTACATTCAATAGCTTCCACTTCCAGTTATGCTACTGTGATACAAACATCACCTACTAGCTGCTGTGTTTTTGGGAAGAGGCAAATCACCTTTGCCCTTTTCTTTTCAGCTGAGCATCATCATTGAAGACATGTGCAAGAGGCAGCAGACCACCCCTATCAACGACCAGGTTTCCCAGTGCTGCAACGACCTCTACTCCAACAGGAGGCCGTGTTTCACTGCCATAGGCGTCGACACCAAATATGTGCCTCCACCCTTTGACCCCACGCTGTTCAGTTTTGATGAAACCTTGTGCACCGCTTCTGCGGCTGAGCGCGAAGCAGGGCAGCTGAAGTAAGCTCCAAGAAATACCCTGGAGGGAAGCTTTTGAAGCGCAGCACTTTGGGGAGTGCAGTGGCAAAGCTACAGCCTGCTTTGCCATCTGGCTGGGGCTTCACTAGTGACAGGGAAAACCCGATGGAACCATGTGATGGCACTGACCTGGTCAGCACATAACATGGAGGTTTGGAAGAGACGAAATACAATTTTTTCTTCACTTAAAATCACTCTCTTAACTGACCAGTTTCGTGTAGGCCCACTGCCAGTGCCAATCTTGAGATATACTTAATTAAGACAACATGCAGTGCATTTCCCTAAGTTTTTCCCCACCTGTAACTGAGTTAACACAAACAGATGGTTATGTTAGACTGGGAGCCTGGAGTCACCAACAGGCACAGGCTCATGGAGGCATGACAAAAACCCCTCCTAAATGAGCTGTGCCTGGGGGAATGGAGAATCTGACTGGAGCAGGCAGGATTAACTGTGTCTTGTGGCTTGGTTCCCAGATTGCTCGTCAACCTCATCAAGCGCAGGCCCCAGATAACAGAAGAACAACTAAAGACAATTGCTGGGGGTTTCACTGCCATGACTGAGAAGTGCTGCAAGCAGGCAGATATTCTCGCATGCCTTGGAGAAGAGGTACTTTCTAGCTCCTTTTTTAAAACAAAACCAAAACCCACATGCACACACAAAAAAACCACCAAAAAAACCCCTACAAAAACGCCCAAACCACACGTACAGGAACCTGGAATCTGCACTAGAGAGTTGTTCAGCAAACTGAACAACTGTGGTCACTTGGCCACGTGCCGTTACAATAAGTGGCCAGAGCTCCGTGTGTATCTTGGCAGCACAGATCAGTCACTTACAGACCAGCTTCACATGGAAAGGTTGCCTGGAGGTAATTTAGTCAAAGCACCTGCTCAAAGCACATCTAAATCCTAGATTAGACAAAGCTCTCTCCTTGTCAGAAGAGCCAAATATCTGCAAGCCACAGGTGAAAAATATCCATGTATAGAATTTATCTCTAGCATACAGACACTTCCTCTTGTTCTACAGATCCTAACAGAACTCTGGGATTACCAGTGAAAAGTGCATCTGGATCAATTCTCACAACTGCCAAGCAAATACAGATATATTGGGAGTTCATGCCATGGAAAAAGGTTCTCTGGAGAAACACTGCATTGCCAGAAAGTAAAAGTGACACTTGGCAGCAGCAACCCCATTGCAATGTAGAGCTATTACTAATATCTTAAACTGTTTATTAATTGAATTACTTTTTATTTATATCCAAAGTGTTACATAGTTAAATATATTGGGAAGACTTAGGAAAGAAATATTTTGTCTTTAATCAGTTCCAAAAGTTTATTGTGTGCTTTGGCAAATTTGGAGGATACACGACATCCAGAGGCACATGGGTTCCAGGGTCAGGAAGTACCATCAGAATTATCCTTTGAACCAGAACTCAGGCACAAGTTTAAGTTTCTAACGGTTCCTTCTCAAGCACAACCTACTTTTCTCCTTGGTTTCTCTCTCACAGTTGTTTGTGTTCCTTTTCCTAGGGTGCTACCCTAATACTCCAGAGCAGAGCCACACTGGGAATTGGTGTTTAACCCAAGGCAGGTAAGAGCAGTAATGCACAAACACCTTTGTCTGTCAGTCTGTCTGCCCCTTCCTGCCCACCCTCCCACCCACTTCACTTCTTTATCCTCAAAAACCATCCTGCTTCCCTTTAACCACCACCTCTGCTTCCCCCAGTTGTTTTACCAACTGCCACTGCACAGGGCTCAAAAAATTCGAGTGCTACCAGTGTGCTGCCGTTTTACAAATACTCTCTTTTGTCTCTCCCTCCTAGGTTGCCAGCGGAGAACAAACTTTCTGTGTAACTTCTCCACCCCTCACCCTTTTTCCTTTGGTACTGAAGGAATGTTTCATGAATCCTCTGTGTTTTATCACACTATGTGCTTTTCAATTCCTTTACTTAAAAAAAAAAAAAAAAAAGTAAGAAATAAAGGCTTTAAAAAACCGCACCTGTGTTTGTCTGCTGGTGACCACCACGAGGCAAAGCTCTGCAGTGCTGCCGGCACCAACCGCTGTTCTAAGCAGAACACGCGGGGAGAGTCTACATTTCAGGTTTTATTCTGTTTACTGCTCTTTGAGAGTTTTTATGAAAGAATATGAAAGTTGTAAGCCATTTAGCTAGACTTTAATACCCTGATTCAATTGCATGTTGATTTTAGGTTTTACTTCAGCCATTATAATTACATATTAAGAGAAATTTCAAAGGTACTGCTCGATAAACAAGATTATACGCAAGGAGCTCTTCTGAAAAAAAAAAAAAAAAAATTTTTACACCAGCCACAAATCAAGCATCTCTTCATCTGCAAGGGCTGCAAACAGCCCTGCTTTAAGACCCTTTCCTTGTCAAACTAATTTTTAAAAATGTCTTTTACATTTTCTCCCGAAAACCTCACCACCTAAATCACGATCCTCACTGCAGGAAACTCCCTCGAAAGACGTTTCCTGGACGTATGCCAACAAAACCTTGAGATTTGCTAGGACATATTTCATTTCCCCGGCCTGAGGAGGCTCGGGCCGTGATTTCCCCCAGCCCCGGACCCCGCCCAGGCTCCCAGCCAAGCTCCCAGTCCCGTCCCCGCTCACCTGCTCCGGGTCTCCGCTGCCGCCGCCCTCCCACAGAGCGCAGAACCGAATGAGGGCTGCCTGTTCTGCCGTCGCTGATGTTGTAGCCCCGACCCCGCCCCTCTGCCGGCCCCGCCCAGCCCGGCCCGGATCACCTGCGCGGGGCTCTGTACGGGACCTCGAGCCCGGTGCGGCCCCGGGACAGGCGCAGGACGCGCTCCAGGCGCCCTGAACGAGACCAGCTCGTGCTCCGAAGCTGAGCCGAATCGGGCCCTGCTCAGCCGAACGCGGCCGAGTTCAGCCGAACAGGGGAGAGCCTTACGAGCCGGCCGAACCGAACCGAGCCCAGCCCGGCCGAGCCCAGCGGTGCTCTCGTACCCGTTAATTAGCGCGGGTGCAGGCCCTGCCCAGCGAGCCCCTGCCCGTGCGATGGCCGGGCCGCCCGCGGGACTCGGCGGCAGGAACACACCGAGCTGTGCGCGTTTAACGCGAGGCGGCTCCGCCTTGTCCCGCGCGGCGCCTCGGCCCGGCCCCCAGGAGGAAGAGGTTCCTTTCTGGAGCCTGTTTCGTTACAGAGGAACATGAACCTTGGCTGACACTCTTTTACACCCAGAGCCTTTTTCCTTTATTTTTTCCCATAAGCAGGTCGGTGGGGTCGGAGGCCTGCTGCCGCACGGAGGGGCTGAGCCAGCTTTGCACAGACCACCCCTCCTCTGCCCCCCGCACAGCAATGCCTGTGTGCAGACAGCAGGAGCAGAGCAGCCGGCGCCGACATGCCAGCGAAAATCCCAGTGCTCCTTCTCGGGAAAACATCAGCAGCTCTCCCCGCCCCTGCCACGCTCCGGGAGAGGCTTTGGCAGAGCTGCCGTGCTCTGCACCTGCGCTGACAGGCTCGTGTTTCTGCTCTCTGCTGAGGAGGGGACCTGAGCCAGTGAGGGGACTCGGCCCTGATCATGCCAACAGTGACCCTCTCTGTCCCAGACAGACAACCCCTCGTGTGCTCCAGGCACAGCACACCCACTCCTCCCCGGCTTCTGGCAGGGCACAGAGGCCAGGAGGGCACACAGCAGCCAAGTTTGTGTCCTCAGTCCCTTGGGACAAACGCGGTGCCCACGAGTTGCCAGAGCAGCGCTTGTGTAGCTGCACTTGGGGACTCGCTGGCTGTGAGGGCTGCAGGGCCCCACGGGCTTCTGTGGGCAGGCAATTCCAGGTCCTTGGTGCCCTGTTGTACCACTCCTGTTAACTCCTGAATGTCACCCTTGGGACACTCAGGGACCCCAAAGTTAGGGACAGGCAGGCAATGAAGCCTGCACTGCAAGGCAGCCAAGAACAGCAGGTCAGCATCTGCAAAAGCTGCTCTCAGCTTTGATTCCTACACGGACACGGCACTTCCCACTGCTCCACCTTTCCGAGGGAGCAGCAAGTGCTGCAGCACCATCACCAGGGTGTCTCCTTTCCGTCAGGCCCAGGGAACACCAGGCAGAGCACAAGCCAAAGGGACAGTGGCTTCCTAGGCTGCTTTTCTTGCCTTTGCAGGAAGCCAAGCTTTAAGCAGACATCAGTGCCTTTCCCAAGGATTATCAGCAGCCTGCTCTCTTCTACCATGCCCAGTAACTCACCATTCCAAGCTTTACTTCTCCACATGACATGGAAAACCCCAGCCATGGCTGCACTGCAAAGGCTCCTGTAAAACCACTGGGCTCTGTAAAGGTCCCAGAGCGTGGGCAGTGCCAGGGGAACGGGCAGCAGGGAGCAGGTCGCTGTTCTGTGACACCCCCAGCTGCTCTGGCATTCCCCCTTTCACCTCCCCTAGCAGCCCTCCTGCCAGCTCCAGTGCTCACAGAAGGTGCTCCTGAGCAATGGGAGAGACACAAGCCTTCATGGCACAAGTAAAGCCAGGTCCTGGCTGACCCTGCGGAGTTTCAGGTGCCATTATGTCCTGCCCTTCCCCTCAGCCCCAGGTAACAGGAACCAGCACAATTTACCTCACAGCTCAAGGCACAAGGGCTGAACGCCGCAGGCCCCCAGCGGTGGCAGAGGGAATCGTGTTTCTTTGGAGATCCTTCGAGATCAGCAGATCTTGTAGCTGTGGAGGGTGCTCCCCTGAGGAGTTTTTGGAGACTCTGGCTTTGGGACTTGTACAGGATCCAGTTTTTTCATTCCAGTATTCCAACTCTCACAACTGTATTACTTTTCAGTCACTTCCTAACTGCCTGATAAAAATCAGGAACTATTACAGCCAAGACATGCCCTCAACAAGACACAGCCAACAGCAACCAACAGGACCTTCAGAGATTTCATGATTTGGCCACACCTTATCTATGAGCAGTGCAAGCATGACCCTCTTACCAACCTTTTTGGGTGACGGCCAACAAACACAAGAAGTAAAAAAAACACAAAGTCAGGGGCAATCACTTCTGCACCATCAATAATCAATGACACGAACATGAAGAGTAAGCAACTCCAATCTGTTTTTTTTTCTAAGACAGCTCAGCTCTCATTCCTCCCAGCACCACTGCACTAACCATTTGCAGCCAGGTGCTGCAGCCTGGCAGGGTGAGGAGGAATCCCAGCTGGGACCCGTCTGAGAGGAGCTGACGTCCTCCCTGGGCCACCCTCACCCCAAGGTGAGAGAGACAAACCCTTGAAAGCACAGAATGCTGTGCTGCTGCAGCTTGCCACTGTCACCGGCCAGGTCAGCAAGGATGTTCTTACAATCTTTCTGTGAGCCAGGGTGCCAGGGCTCTACAGCCACCTGCATGCAAGAGAATTAGGGACATGGATAAATGCTGCAGACATCAGTAGTTTATTGGTATGTTTAGTCAAAACACATTCAGAATGGAAACTTAAAAGTAAAAATACTTTCCACCTGCAACAATTAAACTAGAATCTACTAGCATATAATGCTTGACAAGTTACAGCAATAAAGATGGTAATCCACTGTCTCGAATACCTACTAAAGTCAAGATGGTCAGCCAAGTTTGTTGAAGTAGAACCGTAATGACAAAATACTCCCACTGTTCACAAATCAGCGACTAACAGTAATGGTCAGTGAATCCCTTCCTTTGCTCTAAGAGGTACATTTACTATTCAGAGGGTCAAGAACACGTAAGAGTCCACAGTACAGCAGGTGAGCTATCACCATGTAAACTTCTCTGGATGATGTTCCAAGGGTTTGTGTCACTTAAACAAGAAGCAAGCCAAAAAGCAGAATGGCTCAGGAGCTATTTTTACTACTCCGTTTTTGTTGTTGATTATTTCCAGTGCCATTTGCCATACAAACGAATTAGGTGGCAGCAAAACACCACAGCACTACAGAAGGAAAAAAAAAAAAAAACCTCCAGGCTACACAAACCACACTGGTGGCAAACTGCTAACTGGTGACAGCAATTTGTCCGAGGGCTTCAAACCTAAGGAGCGGAGTTGTGTGGCAAGCAGTTCAAGTACTACAGATTTCCAGGTAACAGCTGAAATTGCAAGACCTTCAACAAAAAAACTGAAATATGAAAATGCCAATTGGTAGAAATGTGTCCCAGAAAAAAAAGCGTATGAAAATAGTGCAAGACTTACCATGGAATACAGAAGACCTCAAGTCTGGGAGAGAACAGACAGATGCCACTTCCCCTTGCCTAGCAAGTATCAGAAAGGTGTGCAAAGTCTTCCACGTTACTCAAAACCAGCAAATGATTGCATAATCCAGAGACAGACTGCCAGGATGCCCTCCCTGCTTTTGCCTGAAATTGCCCTTCTTTACTTTGAAGTCTTCCATGCTCAGAAGCAGCTGCAGGCAGTGGCACTTGTGCACGGACGCCCGCGCAAACACCCCTGTGCTCCCGAGCCCGGAGCCAGGCCCGGGCCCGCCTGCTGCGGCGGCGCTTCATGGGAACGTGCTCCGGGACATCATCCAGGGCACACCTCTCCAGGAGAGCCCACCAGTCCAACTGCACAAGAGGATGTCTCCTTTCCATCCGCCGGGCCAGGGCCACACCAGCGCCAACTTCAGCTGAGAGTTATGTGCAAAATGAGTACAAGTTTTTCAAAAAGTGCAACTGGAAAATGCAAGAACTTAAGAGCTGCTGTTTAGTTCTCTGAAAATTGCAGTATCCCCGTTTGATGAGCTCACCTTCACAAAGGATGCTTAGGTCTACCCATTATGAGCTGGCCAGAAGCGCCCACCATTCTGGACTGACTTCTGAAATTCAGGTCCAAGGGAGATCAGAACTCCACTTTCTTTAACTCTGACACTGATTAAAGAAAAGAGACAACCTGGAGACTACTTGGATGCCTTCATCCTCCCTTCCCCCCCACTGCAAAAAAACCAGGCGAACTTGTTAATTGAAGAGCAAGGTGGATGATCATTTTAGCAACGTTTACTCATTGAAAGATACTGCAATTTTTTTAATACAATTTTCCAATTATTTCCTTTAAATGCTTTGCAGCCGCTTGGCTTTGCAGCACAGTACTTCATACACTATACTGTACAAAATCACCAGCAAGACTGGAATGATGTATTCATAGAAGGCACCATCATGCTTATTACATTACCAGAGAACTCAAATACAGTCAAGACAAGTTTCACTGTACAACGCTTCTCGAAGGGGGAAGGGGAAGGAGGAGTGTGTTGAGCAGCCATCCCTGCACTGAAGAGGGGCAGATAGAAAAAATCTGACGTGAGCTATCAAACCTGTTGCGTACTCAGGGCTACGACTTGGAAACTCTGGGTTCTGGTTACAGCTAACTGGATTCCTTCTGGAACAAAGGTGTAGTCTTATTAAGGTCTGTGTGTGAACAGAGGTTGGTCACAGCAAGCAGAGCAGATGCCCGCATCGTTCCCCAAGCTATTCTGTCTGAGTAAGAGGATGAAGGTTTTCCCTCCGATGCCTCCTGCAGCTGTCAGTATAAATGAGTTCAGAGGACCCATTAGTGCATTCAGATGAGTGCGTAAACACGAGTTTGTTTGGAGCCAAGTGTTCTAAGAAGGAAAAAAAAAAAGGCAAGCTTCTCCAATTGCACAAATTGCACTATTTGTGTTTCCAACAGTAGTAGGCAGAAACGGTAACACTTACACCAAATGTGCAGCAGAGGGTTTTTGACTGAAAGGACCTGAATTCTACTGGGCATGTCCTTTAGTTCAGCTTCTGTTGCAGATAGTTAACTGGTCTTTTGTTTTGTTTCTTTTTCTTTTTTTCTTTATTTTTAGTCCTTAATTCTCCAAGTATACATTTATAAATTAAGAGTGTGACTCCTGTTGTGAAACTGGGGAAAAAATGTCCACCTCAATTTAAACTGGAAACCAAAGGATGTTTTCACATCAAAGAAACGATCAGAAGGGCTGTGTCACATTCCAAAGCTAAAAAAAAAATTAACAAGAATGCAAACACGATGGATTATGTACCACTGCCAAGACTGTCTGCCCACAGTGGAGGTTTCAGCGACGCTGTCCAGTGAAGCGGCCTTCCATCTGCCCGGTGCCTCGTCCAGAGCCCAGTTTCTGTGCCATGCCGCCCCGAGGGGGAGGTCCTCTCCCGTCCCGCTCGCGCATCATGCCACCGCCCACGATGCCGCGGGGCCCGCCCGGGCCTCTCTCGTTGCGGCGAATATCCCTGCGCTCGTCGCCGCCGCCGCGCGTCTCCCGCTCACGGGCGGCCCGTGTTTTTTTCTCCTCCACGTTCAGGCGCACCTCCCCGCGGAACATTATGGGCTTATGGGGAAAAGGAGTCAGGGCACGCGTTAGTCACCGCGGCACACAGGGCGGCCCACACGCGGCACACGAGAACTCTGCTGGCTGTGCGCCCCAGCCTTCCTCCACCAGCGTGCCCAAGACAAACGTGACCTGCCAAGGGCTCCCTGCAGCCCTACAGAACACCATTTTTACATTCACTTGGGCAGGCGAGGAATTAAAGTGTTTATCCCAAGCAAAAGCAGCATTGTCTTTAACCTCTTCACTGCCAGCTTTGGTCTTTTCACTTCAGGGCTGAAGTTCCTGAAGAATTGCTCTACACTCCCACATCGCAGAAATGAAAACTGCTGCTTACTCCCCTCCGGTTCCTCAAAGCAAAACTGCAAATAACCCTGCTCCCCCCTCTCAACCACAGGGTACAGAACTCAGAGATGCATGTGATGCCCCTTGAAAAGTTACCTGTTCCACATTCAGCTAAAGGATCTCAAAAAGTAAGTTCTGAGTGGAATGTTTGTGTAGAGGTAAAAACCACAAATTCCACATGATGCAGTTTGAAGAATGCTGGCACAGCTTCTGAAGCTACACAGCACTCCTGACAGAACAGGTATGCCAGAACTGTTTTTCTTTCAGCTGTTTTTTGAATGCCAGAGCCCATGGCAATGCAAACCAGGATGGCCCTCAATACTTGTGGTTCAGGATTTTTGGTCCATCCCTGGAAAGGGACACTCAGTACCCCATGCCAATACTTACTTTTGCAACTAGAATTCGCTGGACCGGCTCAGAATCGTCAAATACCACAAAACCAAAATTAGGCAGCTTTCCTCCCACTCCCTTAGTATTGATGCGAAGTTCTACCACGTTTCCAAAGCCTGGAGAAACACAAGGAAGAGACACTCTGTGGAAACCTGCAGTGCCAGTTCCACCCTCCGCTCATTCCAGACACCTGTAGTGTGGTACTGTGTAAAAGCTTACCCATGCAGTCCAAATCAGTGTTATGTGACTTTCTAACACGGTTTCCCATCTCAGTCCCTGCAGCTGCAATCTCTACTTACTCATGAAGAACTCTTTCAGTTCACTCTCATCAATGTCGTGTGGCAAGTTCCCAACAAAGAGCTGGTGGCTGTCTGGATAGCGAATGATGCGGCGATTATCCGACTCATTCTGCTCCATGTCTCCCCTTCCTACTGTCAACACAGAGAGGAAGGCTGAAGCACTGAGGTTAAAAAACCTGTGCAAATCTGGATGAACACATCTAGGGGGAGCAACAAGTATATTCACTCCAAATCAGATTCCCTCATTTGCAGTTGAAGGCAGTGGCAGAGGCAGTTCAGGACCAGCCAAACACGACACAGGTACAGACCAGACTCAGCAGACTCCTCTCATTAACCCCTCCAAGCAGACACAAGCTCATCCACATTACCTGGCCGAGGTCCTCGTGGCGGAAATCCCGGTCTTTCCCTGGGACGCTGCTCACGAACGCGAGGAGGCTGAGACTGAGCTTCAGGTTTAGTTTCCACTCTTGGCTAAAAGAGGAGAGCAGGAGTTATTGAACACTGGTCTGGTAAAAGCAACCCAAACCCCCAAACTCACCACAACAAAAACCCCCACAGCACAAGACACGGGTAAGTAGCATGCACAAAACAAACTCTGGAAGATAGATGTTGATGTCAATGTGTTTGGGAGTGGTTTTTTCACCTGTCTAAATTCCTCTGTACCAATCCAGGACTGCAGTGTTCATTTATCACTGTTAAAAGGTGCAAAGCAAACATCTCTCAATCGGAGCATCTCCCTAAAACACAGCTAAGGCAAATTTTCCATGTTTGACCAGGCATTCAATTATTCACAAATCCCTCAGCCTGACTTAAATCCTAGAGCGCATAAAGCTTCCTCAGGCCAAGCTCAAACTTTATGGGTTAGGAGGCAGTCCCAGAAGAACACAAAGAGATGGGTAAATCACAAGTCCCTGAGGAATTACTTTCCTCCAGTGCCAAACAACTACATGAAAGCTAACAAAAAGAAAGAGGAGACTGAAAGCCCTTGGAAGTGTAGTATTTCCGGAATTGAGTTTCTACAGACTACCTCTTAGCACACACTTCAACTTTCCTCCTGTCAAGACCATGATGCTCAAAGCTTCATATTCAGGTACTAGAACACTCATTCCAATTTACTGCAGGCAGAAAATTTGCTCTATGAGAGATAGAACAATAAAAATGTTTCTCTGCAGACTGCTGGTCACTGAAGTGATTCCCAATGATTTTTTAAATGCCATTTCTGTACAACATTTAAGCAGCTGCTGGTGTGCTGGGTTCTTGTCTTAGAAAAACAAAATTATCCTTAGGAGCACAAAAATACACAAGGAGGCTGCAAGTAAGATAAAACACAAGGTGAACAGCTGTAGGCCCAGACTGCTGGGGAGAAGCAGTTTATATGAAACATCTCTCTTGTTTTCCTTTAAGAGCTCAGGAGATCTGGCAATCCCAGACAGAGTACTGTCCAGGGAAAAAAGACTGGATGTTACACGCAACATGCAAGTGTTACACACCCAACGAACATGTGAGCCCTCCTATCACTCGTGCTCTGTGCAGCTAGGCATTAGTCTGTCCCTACAACACTTCCAGGGTCACTTTTTCAGTCCTGAGAACAAGCTTGAAAAATCAGCCTCCCTGTTAAATCCTGTTCTGTTGTATTTCCTGAGTCACTGGAGCTCCTCTGCCATCTTTCACTCACCCATCTTGAGCACATCAGAAACTACACCTCAAAAGCAAAACTTGATACCTTCAGACCCCCATTTCTTAGATACTCATGGCTATAAGGCCTAAACTCCCTCCTCTGTCAGCCCCAGCCTGCTAAGTCACTGATGTGCTGCTGTTATATCCCAAGTAACCCAGTGACCCTGTACCTGCCCGCTCTGTGCTTTGCTGAACTTCTCACCCAGCACACAAACAGCTGGTATTCCTGGTTGTTTTCTAAGGGGTACCATCTTTTTCACAGGAAAAGTCTGCCTCAAGAGGAAAGCCCTTGTACAGACCTGTGCTCCCTTAAACGCTGCCATGATAGGCAGCACCACAAGACTCCGGATCAGGGCTGCCATTTACAACCCTAGCAGCAGCTCACTGCAACTCCCACCTTCCAGCACGTCCCAGCAGACATAGAGACGATTGGGAGGACACTGACTAAGGAGTTCAAGAGACCCAAATTACCACAGGAACGAAGGATGCCACAAACCTCAGCCTGGCAGAGCTTTAACAAGCGTTGAGGAAAAGGTGGCATTGTCTCTTCTCTTCAGGAGCTCACGTGGGGAGGGAAAGGGACTCACCCTGACAGACAAGAATCGTGCCCTGCCTACCCCTGCCCCTCTGCAGCCCTATGACAAACAGTGCAGTAACAGACAAAAACTGCAAATGCTATAAGGAAAAGTCACAGTTTATTGATGTAGGAGGTTGATTTCTAATTATCTACAGTTAGAAAAAGAGCAAGAAATGCTGACCTGTTTCACTGCACAGCTGTAAGGAAACAGCCCTGAACCCTTTTACATCCAGAACAGTAGGTGTGCAGACCTCAGAGGAGCTAACACTACTGGGGCTGTATTTTTACCCTGATAGAAGTCAGGGGGAATTGGAGTGATGCAGAGAAAAGAATGAGCAGGGCAGTTATTTCTTTATAACATCACTGACACCAGCTAGAACAGCATCTCAAAGGAGCCACCCATCCACCAGGGCATCTCTGTCCTCGTTTGCATGTACAGTGTCTGGCACCAATGGATGCACGAGAACAGGAAAAACCTGCTACTGATTTGCAGCTCCTTGGTCAGGTGCCTTTTCTACCAGATTTCTTCGCACCTTACCTAAAATATGTTCAAGAAAAGGAGCTCAGAACTGACTAATTCTGGCTACAGAAGAGATGAGAGTTGAAATTCCTGCCCTGTCAGTATTGTTCAGAAACTTCCACACACCATGACTTAAAACAAAGTCAGAGCAAGAGAAATCAAAAGGCACAAAGCACAACAAGCAACAGAGGCAACACAGAAGAGTTTAAGGGGACATCTCCAAGCTACCACCTGCTCTCTTGGGCAAATAATTTAAAATTATTTTTGCAGCCACACCACAACCATCGACCCTCTCTGTGGCAAATAAATAAAAACCAATTTTGGTTTTGTGTAATGAAAATCCATACTGCACAAGAAAATCCAGTTTTTACAGGTTAAATACCACCTAAGTGTTAAAAGCCCGGTTTAAGCTGATCAAGACAGCGTTCCCAACACAGCCTTTATTTGATGCCCATGATAGTCCCAGCAGACCAGAAGCAACACCATGTAAGGTGTTGGGGTTTGTTTGGTTAGTTTACTTGCAACTTTTCTCTTTTTCTTCCCTGTTTCTTTTTTAACATGCATTTGGCTGAAGGCTAGTCCTACACAGGGATCTCTCTGTTACCACAGAATTGAGAAGAAACCAGGACAACAACAAGAGCTGCACCAACCCAGCCGTTCTACTGAAAACTGCAGCCTTTCTGAAGTAGGAGCAGCTCAAGATAGAGCGCTCTGCACAGCCTGTCAATGCATGGGGGTAAAGGACTTATTTTCTGGTTTGAGCACTTTTATACAGGTGGAGGAAGCTGAATTGAGAGCCTCAGAATGTCTCACACCACCTTGGCATGAGCAGGACATGAGCTGTCACCAGGTCAAACTTGCTCTCCTCTTTTCCCTCCTCACCCAATCAACCTAGGAATGGGAAGATAGCATTGTCCTGGTAAGGAAATGTGAATCCTTCCATTCCTCACACAGTCATAAGTTGGTACAGGGTTCTGTGACAAGCTAATTATCCATGGATAATGAAATCCAGAATAGTCCTGTGGATGTTAGCCTTACAAGGAAATCTTGCACCTCAGAAATGGTGCACTCTTTTTACTGCTGGGCCACTTCCACCAATGCTGCTTTCAAGCACACTTCAGAAAAGTGACATCTTCTGGGGAATTGGTGTTTCCCCTTTAAACCAAACCATATGCCATTAAGTTAGGTAAAAAAACCAAGAGTGATTTCCTGTTTCCACAAGAACAGATTTTAACATTACCATCACCCAAAGTCACACCAGTTACACGTTCGTGCCTTTACTTGCAACAGGGAGGTGAGTGCGTTAACATTCAAGACACAATTAATTGGTGCAATTTAAGTCCAACAAGTTGATCTGTTAATTTATAAAACTGAAGCAGTTTGCAGAAGTAATGAGACAATCCAAGGTGTTCACAGATGGGTTACCTGTGAGACTGGTGCTTTAACATGGGGTGGAATTCCAGAGGAAGAAACAGTACCACTAGGAGGCAGGTTTTTACTGGTCACTGAAGCCCAAGAGAAAGCCTGCAGGAAATGCAACAAACCTAGGCTACTAATCATGGCAAACCACTGACATTCCTACAGGGAAACTCGTCTCCTAAAAACACACTTTTGCTTCATATCTGACTATTAAATACTGGCTGTGCAAGCATTACAGTGGAGGTACACCAGGTTTGCAGTTCCAGCTGTCCATGGATTCCAGCGGCATGGAACGAGCGTGCCCACTGCCGCTACTCCAGCGAGCCCAGTGCCCCCAGCATTCCCAGATCACTGCTCTCCATGATGTAACCAAACCTAGGACTGAAAACCCTGTAGTGCCAAGTGTCTTTTGCACCAAGAAAGGAAGCAGATGCCTGAAGTTATGATCAAAAATGGAGAAGAGAAAAAGGATTGGGAAAAAAATACGGGAGATGCACTGGAGCTGGAAAATGACCTCGCTCCAGCTCTCCCTGGCTGCTCCCAGCACTCGGCGAGCCCGCAGGTGTAACCACACCAGAGGATGCACAGTGTGCACTCTGGTTTATAGATTAGGCATCCTGCCTCTAAGGAGACAGTCAGTGCCCCCACACTGATTTTGAGCCTATGCTGCAGCAATTCTGCAAGCATCAGTGTGTTCCATTTCTTTTCAAGGAAAGAGCAGCGGTTCCCACTGTATGAGATTTTTGGTAGTGGTAGCTACAGGTGTTTTGTTAACTGCACATTAAAAATGTCTACACATGCATATACCTACACACACACTTTACAAGAAGAGCTTAAAATTTACAATAGGTGATGAGCAGTATTTAAAAATAACATTTTTTCCTTTGCTAGTGAAACTTTGCATTTTTACAAGTTCAAAGGTCAAGCCTAGTTGTTCATACAGCATTGACACTACAGAAGGTACCAGTTTAGCCACCCAAAAAGGCAAAGTATAAAGGCCAATCTGGTTTCCATCTGCACTTAGTAGCACAGATATGACTGGCAACTAACCTTTGGTGGTTCTTGCGGTAGAGAAACAGGTTCTACAGGAGGTGGGGATGGAGATTTCTCTTCTAACTCCTCAAGGGTCTTTTCTTCTACTTCAGCTTTCAGCTCCTCAGCTTTTGTTTCAGATTCCAATTCTGGCTCAGGTTCATGAGAAGATTCTTCCAGTGCCTCCTCTATCCCATTGCTACAATAGTCAAATGCATTTTATGAGCTTACCAATTGCTTTGCACTTTATCACATTTTGTAAGCTGTGCTATGGCAACAGCTCTGCTATGAAAAAGATTGCTGTGTCTCCATTTGCTACAGTGTGGTTTGTACCTATACAATACAGAGAGAAGTGAAGCTGCACTCCTGTGCTGGCTACAAAACCAGATTTTACTTCTGCTGAAGCAAAGACATGTTCTACAGCTCTCTGCAGACAATCACACAGCCTTTTAACCCTGGAGAAGAGGTGCTCAACTCAACAACTGCTGCTTCTAAAAGAATACAAACACAGTGAGGACCAACAGACAATTAAGCTACACACATACACAAAGCCAATTCTGGAATGAAACTTACTGTTTCTTTACCAAAATGCTACACAGCTTCCTTAACAAAGCAGCTCTGAGTCCCACTTACAGAGAATCACATGCAACTTCTCTGCTCTGTGTGCTGAAAGGTAAGGGATCTGAGTATCTTCTCCCTTCAGCCACCCCCAAATCCTACCTTACCTCCAGTCTGTACAGCTCCTGCCACAGGCTGCCACCTGCCCAAGGGATTCTGTGATGAACAATGCCTTTACAGCCTCTTTGCAAATGACACAGTAACCCTAAAGCAAGACCTGACTTCATGCTTCCAGGCATCCAAAACTTTCTGCATTATCTTGAGCAGGCCACTGCCAGAATTCCAGCAGATCCTACTTTTCCATCAGATTCCTTATGAGAATCATTTAGTGACTTGTGTTTAGAATTAGCCCTGATGCACTCAGCAGGTATTGTCTAGTGATGTCATACATGGTTCTTTTCACAGGAGAACCAGAAAGTCAGTTCTGGCCCTCATTATGCTATTGTTAGGTTTCAAAAAAAGCACAAGGTTTGGTGCTGTTTGTGTTTGTGGGTGTTATTTGGTTGTTTCTTGTATTTTTCTTACAAAATCACAAGTATCTTTTTCCTTTAACCTTGCTGAGATTTGCAGACACTCAGGACAGAGACCTACTGTTCCAATGCAGCTGTAGAGCAGTCTCTCAAAAAGTACACCTTCTCTCAGTTCCAAGTGATGTAAATGTGAGCAGCATATCAAGATGTCCCTGCTCAGTGCCAGGGGTGGGACCAGATGACTTTCACGAGGTCCCTTCCAACACGAACTATTCTGTGCTCAACCACCCTTCTGTTAATGCACCTGGGACATGTCACACCATATCAGACATAGTGCTCAAAGCCTCAATTACAAACACTCCGTTAAGTGTGCACGTGTACATTGCTCCCTTTTCATCTCACTTTTGAGACCAGAAGTGAAGAGAGACACTATTAAAAAATATCCCATTTCCTCTCTTCAATAGAAAAGCAATGTCTCAAAATAATGTAATGTTAGCTTCACACAGATCCCTATTGAACTACGAGCATTTTCCTAAACTACCTGTTAAATCACAGCCAGAACCTAAGGCCAAAGCAATGCTGTCTGTTGTTTTTATTAAAAAAGCAACTTCATATAATAAAAAGGACTTCTTACGTTACAGGATGGTTCTCATAGTAAGTACTGCTTGCATTCTCTTGCACGGGTTCAGGTGATGGTTGTCTTTCCTCCTGCTCTTCTTCCACCTCTTCCTCAGACTCTGACACACACACAAAAAAAAGCTTGTCATCTATTATAGACCTCCACAAGTGTGCACAAGTCACAGTTAAAATGAAAGCATATTAAATTAGTATCAATCACAATAAAGTTTCACCAACAAAGCATGGTAAAATTAGCTGCAAAAAAAGCTGGAAGAGTCTGCTTCTCAGGGAAGAGGTTTGGTTGTTTATGATTTTCACAGAAAGAGGAAGCCAGAGACATATTACTGCTAGGAAGTTCTGGGAGGAGGTTTTGAGGATCTTTTAAAGCAGCAGTTTTTTTTATATGGTGGCAGTGAAAGAGAAAGATTGCACTATTACCTCATAAATCTCAGTGCCTCAGACTAAGATGAACCTCAAATACAAGAATGACTGCCTAAAATGCTCTGTTCCACATAACTGAGATGAACAAATTCCAGAAACCACCCAGTGAACACATGCACATCGGTTCTGGCTACACTCTGATTTGCCCTGCCTCATTGAACAGAGGGGAAAAAGCCCAACTCGTGTCCAATTCAGTCCTTGAGCAGCAATGAATCACTGAGTGTGATGATGATGTGAAAGTGAACTATGTGTCGTATTTGAAAACCAGTGAGACTTTTTCTTCAAATTGCCACAAATCTGAGTGCTCACAGAACACAAGTGTGCCTGCTGCAGCTCTGGCAGCAGAAGTCCTGTTGTTCACTGCTTCCATTCTCTGTCAAGCCTCACCCTCTGTGAGCTGGTTCAGCCCTTCTGGGAGCACAATACTACTACTACAGGACCTTCATTCTCCAGAACGTTTTGAACCAGCAGAGCTTCAGTAACAACAGCTCGGTGCCCCACGAGAAGGCAACACAGTTTGCACCCCAACATCTCCACAAGACATTTCTGGCAGCTCTGCACACAGGAGAGAGGAACAAGGATGACACAAACCCTAGGCATGCAGTCCTTCTCACCTTCATCAAGTTCTCCCTCTGAATCCCCAAATACTTCATCTTCGTATCTGAAGATATCATTATGGACATAGAACTTGTTTGGAACAGATCCCTGTAAAAGAGGAACATGCAGTGTTTAGCACACATCGAGTATCAGCAAGCAATGAAAGGATGGACTACAGACCTGAGTTTTGGGGTACACACTGATATTTTGTAATAGGACTATGTCACTAAAGTTACCTGCTGAGTTATTTTCTTCTCTGAGCAAACAACTGAACAGTAGCTTCTGCCCAACTGAAAATGGAAGTTCCAGGCAGAATAAAATCTGCTAGTTTTGCTGAGTCACAGCACTCATAGGATTTACATAAGCATACAGCCCCTCACTTTCACTGAGGAATTTCATTTTTCCCTATTACAAAAACTTTACAATAAAACCCCTGAACTTTCACAGGGTGGCTGCATGCTTACAGCACTGTGCAGGGAAATAATGAAGAAATTCAACATGAACCTAAAACATTAATCTCCAACCACACAATAGTTCATGATACAGTGGGGGGAAAGAAGTAGAAAGAACACATGACACCTTTTATCTGTGCAGAGCTTTGCTCTCACCAAGAGCTAAACTCAAGCTTGTGCAACCCATACTCACGTTTGCCATTAGACTTGAAACTACACAACTACAGCAGAGATTTGATCTACAGATCTGAACCTTATTATTTAAAAAAGCTATTTGTGCCACTGGCAGCTCCCAAATGCAAGCTTCAATTTTCTTTGTATTACTGCTTCAACACTTCAAGTCCAAGGAAACAAAACAGCTCAGGATGGGTCCAATACACTAGTTTCTCTGCACTCACACACTGTGACACATTTAATGATGCCCTCCAGACCAAGTTTTAAAGACAGATCTTGCTTTTTGTCCCAATATGACAAATTGTAGCTACAGGTGAGGTCAGTTTTTTTCCATCTTTATTTCAAGTTTGACACAACCTTGCACATACTTACTTCTGGAGCAAGCACAAAAGTCTGCATGAACTTCCTCATGGGCTGCCCGTTGTTTGAGAGCTCTCCCATGACCTGCACGACCACCCCATCGCTCAGCGTGGCGTGAGCATCCACGTGACGGATCTTGGTATGGCACTCACTGAACTGCAGCGACATCACCTTCTTGTGGATCTCCTACAGAGACAGAGACATTTTAGCTGCACTGACTTCTCTACTGCACTTAACAGCTTTCACTGACCTGAGTCTCAACTAAGCGCAAGAGAGCCCTCCCCTGAGGCCCACAAGATAAATACAGGAACCAAGAAGTGTCTTTCACTGAGAACAGTCTTTCTGAGCTCACTTTTCCTCTGAAGTTTTTCACTGCGATTAAAGCATTTCTCAGAGTACTCAAACAACATACGACTTACTATCCAAGTTATCCAGCTGTTTTAAAATCCATGACCTATTTTAAGGCTTTAATTTTTTTAAGGGCCTGTGAAAGGGACAGGATTTAGCTTGTGTTATAAAAATAAAGGAAACCTCTAAATTTACCCAACAACAAAAACCATCTGACCCAAAACAAAAAACCCCCAAACCAACCCTTTACACATCACTGAAGTACCAAACATCACTGGAGCAGGGAATATCTGCACTGCCAACATTTTTATGTTGCAAATGACATTCTGCCTGTGAAGGGAGAAGAAACCAAGCCTGCCCTGGACAAAAAACCACACCACTCAGAGATGTAACTGCCACACGAACAGATGTCCTAGGTGACAGAACATTCTGGTAACACCGTACAACTAAAGCAATCCTCAATTCACTTCATTCATTTTTTTCAGATTGTTATGCTCCACTTGAACAAAAACCCACTCACACAAGAATTTCATGAAACTCACAAAGATCAGTCCTTTCCCAAGGAACTACTTCTAACTGAAACAAGATACCTTTATAGCCCAAATCTATCAGGTCCTCTCAATTTTGTTTCCCATCCCAAAGGTATTTTCTGCAGCCCAGATGCAAAGCTGAAGAATCAAACACAACTGCCAATGAAAGCAGAAATAAGCGAATAAAACCCTCAAGCTAACAAATTCCTATCTGTCTCTGAACAGGAAGCAGTATCACAATTCATTACTCACCAGGTAAGAAAATCAAAGGAAAAGCCTTGATTTATTCTGAAGGTTAATGAGGATTACAGGACAAATTTTGATACTCACAGCTTGGCCGTACACTGCTTCCTGCGGTTTCCCACTGGCATCCAGTCCTCCATGAACGTAAGAAGAATTCCTGCCATAAAACCTGCAAGCAAGAGATGTAGAAGTCACAGAAGTGAAAAAATAGAACCAAATCCAAAAAGTATTTTAGCCAAAAGTTTTAAAGCTCAATGATTTGCAAATTTTCCCAGAATCAAGAGGCCCCAAGAATGCAGGAACTAACAGCAAGATAAAGAGGAAGGATAAGATGCCCTCCCTGGAGAACATCACTCAGAAGAAAGCTGCAGCCAGAGAACACAAACGTCCTCCCTGTCTGAGCCTGACCAGAAGAACGGGGCAGTGGTGGCAGACAGTGCAAGTGGCTACAAAACATTTCATACAAGAACTGAGTAGGATTAAACAAAACCCGATCAAAACCTCTTGGACTCCTCTTTGCAGAGGCAGCTAAGAGAAATTCCACAGATGCTGTTGTCAGTGACACTTGTGCCACCTTTCTAGCGGACAGCACAGAGTAACACCTGCACTAGGGGATCTTGCTCATGATTACCCATCCAGCCTCAGCAGATATTTCTGCAATCAGTCCACATTACCATTTTATCCCTGGGAAGCAGAACACTTTTCCACAGAAGAAACATCCTGATAACCTGCCATACCTCCCCATGATCTGACTTGGTTCTAGAGCCTAGGCAGCTTGCAGTAACATGAAACAAATTTCCAACAGCCCAGAAGTCAGCCTGGTCCATTTCCCCCATACTCAGAAATGAACATCTGATTTACAACAAACAGGACACACTTTTGTTCAAAACCATCATCAGCTGGTGAGTGCAAGTGTTACCTGTGCAAGAAGTCAGGAGCTTTGTTTAGCAGAGTGTAGTACTGTCTCACGAACTCCCGCCCTACGAGCAGGGGACTTGGCTTCTCCATCACCATTTCTTTGGTACTCAGTGTCACACGCTGCAATTGAAAATATTCATGTTAGTTTGAAGGCACCCCTGTGTGTCACAACTTCCCCATAAAAGGATAAACATTGTGATACTAGAATTGAAGCAATTAGGCATACAGGGCCTTAATTCACTAAAAAATAATCAGTTCAGGACAGCCACTCCCATCTCTTTAGAGTAAATAAGAAAATTTCACTTATTCATGACTTTGATGAAAAGGGAACAGTGGATACAGGTACTTTGAAAAGAATAAAAAAACACCCTGAAACAAACAAACAAACAAAAACTCTGTTAAAAATCTCATGCACCATTTATTTATCCCTTTGGCTGATGAACATTTACAAAACCCAGTTCAACAGCCCTGCAAAGCAAACAGGAATACACTTTCTTAAGGCAGCTGGTACCTCTGCATCAAAAGGTTACTGACACACCTGTAGGATGAAGACAGGAGCACCAATATGAAGTAACCGTGTGGGCTGGATTCACATTCCATGAAGACAGGGAAGGAAAACCTCAGAGGTGACCTGAGTCTCAGGTACTACCTGTCCAACCTAACTGCATTTCACTTTTGTCAGAATCATCCAAGTTGGGGTCACCTGCTTCAACCTGCTACACGGCTAGCTCTCCATACTGTCCTGCAGATCATCCATGTCACAAAATAATCCTCAGTACCCTAAAACACTTCTCAGTGGCTTGCCAGCACCCAGCATGTTGCTTTTGCCAGCTCACTTTAGACTACCACTGTCTGCGATCACGAAATTCCCTCCAGTTCTCACACACATGCTTCATCTACTTTCTCTCTCCAAAAATTAATGTGTGTGCAAGGCAACAGGCCAAGAAGACCAAGTTAAAAATCCAAGTTTCCAACTCGGGAGATAATCCTAGAACAAGATTTTAATTTTTTTTTTCCAAAATAACCTTGACCCATCAATCTAAACCAATGGCCAAACAAAAGTCTGTTTGCAATTACAGCCAGACAGCACATAAAACATATAAAGTGAAACCAGATTAACCTCAGCTTAAGAAGGGCCTCTAATAAAGGCAGAAGACACACAGGAACAATGCCACAAACATGTCAGATCCTGCATCATAATGCAACTCTGAAGGAAAAAGCCCACAGACTTAGCTCAAATAGCTTACACTTCAGGGAAAACCAAAATTATCTCAAGCCAGCCATCCAAGCCACAAGACAACACCAAGAAATGCTCCCAAACGCAGTTAGTCAGGAATCACACCTGAAACAACGGTCTCAAAAACGTGCAGGTAAGGCAGAAGGCAAAGCCTGGAACACAAGCCTTGAACCTGGAGATAAGAAATCTGCAAACTTATGACAGGGTTATCCAAAACCCTACAGAGGGTTTTTAAACAAACCCTTTGGTACAACTCAACCAAACTCTGGAACACAGTATTAGTTTGGCCTCACAGGAAGCTCCAGAGGAAGTAATTTTACTAATGAGACAAAACAGCAAATGTCAAAAACCTAAGGGACATCAAAGATTTGAGCCCTGTGCATGCTCAAAGCAGGAGCAAAGGAAAGAAAACAAAATATGAGCAATTTGAGGATCTTCCCAACACAACTCACACTATAGCAATGGCATGCACTAGGAAATTTTACTTAGAAACCAGCCTTAAAAGAAGGACATCTGTTTTTACAGGTGAGACTATGCTTTTTTTTTTTGTTCCCCTGCCTCACAAGAAGATGAACACAAAATTGGTGACAGGATCTTCACCATGAGCACCTGGGAGAACACACAAAGATGGAACCTCACCAGGATTTTTTAAGAAAACTGTTAAAAAGCAGATGATAGCCACCACACACTCTTATGAATACAGCAATAAGCCAACTACACTTGTTAACAAACTGCTGGTACACCTCAATGAACACTGAAAACATCTCTGGGTACAAAACATAATAATCTGTGACATAATAATCTCTTCCTACACTGCAGGAGATCTGTACCACACATCTTTTCTTCACTGCAAGCTGTCCTATTTCCTCACTGTGCACTCCTTCCATATTTCAAGCGACAGCACCACTGACTGACATGACCCCATCACATAACTTTAGAGGACATCTCAGTACAATTCTTCACCTGGCTCAGTACTGCTTCCTTCCATTATTTCTTCAAAGATCTCAATAGGAATAGCAGAGCCTTAACGAACTTTTCAGGTCTCCCAGGTCATGAAAAGACAGTGAAATAAAATCAGAGGTACTCCTCACTGGCAACATGGGTGCCATGAAACCATATTTTCAAAATATTAAAATCTCCACGTGCTCCAATTAGAAGAGCACCTCCCTAAAGTCAAGCACTCAAGCCTCAGCAGGCCCAAGGGGTTTGGAGACAAAGACACCAGTGAAATTTAAGCCACAAGTCAGGGCACAAGCATCATCAATTTAACAGGCCAAATTTACAAAGAACTCCTGCTATCTCCCTGGTTTGCCAGGCACCAAGGGAAGCTCCATCGATATCAATCCCCAATAAAACTCTGTTTCCAGCTTCCATCAGTGAGTTTCCACACCCAAGAGTCAGTGAGTACCAGACTAAGAAGACTCCGAGTGCCCTTCTGAGCAGAATGTAATGAGCCACATTCTTAGATCAGCCCGGGCAGCCACTGAGAAATGAGAACTTACGGCTCAAGGCACACACTACACACACTACACACTAGCCAGAAACAAAATATTGCTGTTAGCCTGAGATCTCAGCACTGAGGGGGCAATCACCAGAAATCAAACACACTCATCTGCTGCCTTCTTTAAGGTGCAACTGCACTGTTAAAAAAATCCCTCTGCCATGCACAATGGCCAAAAACCATAAGCCACATGGGCAGGGTAGCAGGAACACCCATGCAGCTGCAGCTCATCCACAGGCACTCCTCCCTACATCCAGCTGACATAACAACTCATCCACAAGATTTAATGTCCACCTTATCCACTACTTCCACTTCCTCTGTTACTGGGAAGGCACACTGGACTGACAGTGCTTTCCTCAGGAGCCACACAAAATATTTTGCAGTACACTTGTAACCTGAAAGGCACAATGCAACATGGAATCTCTTTCTATCCATGACAAGACTCAGAGGTGAGGAACCCAATTCCAAAAGTAAAGAACACACACAGGTGCCAGTGAAATACTCCTTGCAACTTCAATGGGTGTGAGTCAAGTTTGTAACAGTAACTTCAGCCTACAGGCAGGATTTTTTCCAAGACAACAAAAACAATGAGAGAATTGGCACAGAAAGGAATTATTTGTTATTTGCAGGAACAAAATTAGCAAACAAACAAAAGCAGAAAAGATAATTTCCTCCAAAGAGCGATGGCATAGTACTGAAAGTCACCAAACACCTGATGGCCATGTCAAACAAAGCAAGGAATCAGCCTTTGCCACAAGCTGAAGGTGCTGAGGGCTAACGGGATGAGGCACAGCCCACACGGAGACAGCTGTGCTCAGCTACTGGGGAATCAACTACCATCACTTCTCATGGCCACAGCCAAGTGTGGGCATGTAAAATCATTCCAGCTGCAATCATCTTCGTACACAAAACTTTATTAAGCTCTGCTTGTCCCTTCTTTAAGTGAATGAAAAAAAAGAGAAAGCAAACCCCAAATCATCATCCATCAGTTTGCACAACAGGGCAGCAGCAATTTATTTCTGAACAAGCAGTGAAGACTGCTACATGATGAGTAGTGAAATGCTCCCTGGCATTTTGCTCAATAGGCAGCTCTGACATTAGCAAAGCTTATTCCCCCCTATAATACATGTAGACATTCTCATTACTATTACTATTATTATTACTATTACTTTGCTTGCCCTGTAGAAAGCAGAAATGTGACTCCTGGTCTGTGGCAAAGCACTGTCACCCGAGGCTGAGCTACAGAAGGATGGCCTACATCCTCAAATCCACACAATAAACTCTGGCACAAAGTCTTTGGTTGTACCCAAAGAGGTATTCCAAAGCCACTTTTATCCTGTTTCAAGACAGACCAAAAACAGTGAAGTTGCCTGGATGTTTCATCAATTCTACTTGGGAAAAAAACAAACAATCAATAAACAAACAAACCAGAAAAAAAAGCTGAACTGATTTGTGACAGTAGGTGAAGAAATCATAACCTGTACTTGAGCATGACCTCCATGCAGAGAAACTTCTAAGCTTTGCAAGGGAACTGTGGGCCTCACCAGTTGTTTTAATAAAAAACTATAAGCAAATAAAGGTTTTTTTGATAAGCAAATGTCATCCTCTGAACAAGTCATCCATAGAACAATTTGTCCATAACTATAGGCACACAGACATCAGGTTATCATTTTATACAAATCTGCAACAGCATGGTTTGTTTGTACATCCCCAAGTTTGCAACTCTTGTCCAAGTTAATAATCAGATTTGAATATGCCACTTAAAACGAAAAATTTGAGAAAAATGCTCTTGCAAATTGGGAATGTTCCCCACACAGCAGGCACACTAAGCAAAGCCACAAGGGACACAGTGCCACTCTGCACATCTCTGGAGCTGAGGGAAAACAGAAGGGAAGAGCAGTCTTCACAATCTTGGACACGTTTCTCCTGAACCCAAATTATCTATCACATTTAAACTGTGTCTCTTACTGTAGACAAGCTAAAAATAATGCTTACAGGGCACGCTTGCCCCTGCAGTCCATAAGCACGGCTGAGATGCCATCACTGCCACACATGGTGTGAGCAGCCACACCTGGAATAAAGCTAAAAATCCCAGCTGAGAGCCCTGCAGAGGCTGGGGGTACCCCGTGTAAGTCAAAGTAGCACAAACTGCTAGGAAAAAAATCCCAGACAAGACTCCAGTAGTGACAGCACCATCTCTCTGTCATGCTCTGCAAGGTCAGCCCTCAGAGCACCCTCCATCTGCAGTAAGGACCAGGAACAGTGTGCCATCTACCAGAATCCCTTAATTTTATGATATCCTTCATCTGTGTGCTACATTCTCAACCGGCTCAGCTCGAAGGCACAGCACACACTTGTTTCAAATCAAGCTCTCCTGAGAGGCTGGTTTAGTTTTGGTTTGTGGTTGGGGCTTTTTGTGCACACAGCTGCCACAAGGAAGGACCATCCTCTGGGTAATTGAACTTCCATTGATGCAGTCCCAAAGGGCCAACACCCACCCAAGCTGCAGTAACACCAGTGACCTGCTCTGGGGGAGCCACTCCACCTGTGTGCCATCATCCATCACCAGGTTCAGTGCCCTTCTCCCAGTGTCTCATCAGATACATCTGCTACTGTCACACGTTCATCTTTTCATGTTCTTTGAGCTGCAACACAGTTCTTTATTTGTTAAATGCTCTCAAAAGCAGTGACATCCAACACCACAACTACTACAGCAGAAGACTCAAATACAACCCTGTGCCTTAAGCTACAGTGGTTCCTCACTGTATTTTCAGTGCTCTGAAATTATCATGAAGGTAAGAATAGATGCCTAATTTGACTCCTCAGTTCCATAAAGAAAAATGTTTAGATTGACACCAGCAGCTACGTGGATGATGGACTTTGGTTTTCTCCTCAGTTTAAGCTAGTTTTCACACAAAAGATAGTACACTCCTAATAAAGAAATCATCAGATACAGGTCAGAATGTCCCACAGCAAGCCCGCATCTGCTGAGCAGACTATTCTAAGAACACTTCCAATGGCAAACAAAGATTACGATTCTGACATCCAAGCAATTAGGGCCCACAAGAAGGAACCCTTAAGATTGACAAGCTTTCCTAGAGGACTCAGAATCACAACGGACACAGAATGCCCCCTGACCAATAAATCAACCCCAGAAGTAAAGCAACACCAGTTTGTCAGCAATCACTTCTCAGCTCAGAACCCAAGCTGACAAATCCTGTACTCTTGCAGTGCTACAGTAACAGAGCCACATTACATTCACCTTGGGTATCTTTACACTTCTTTTTGAATGAAAGCAGATCATTCGCACACTGAGCTGAAGAACACACAGAGGGCTCGGGAGTTGCCAAACTAGCACAGGCCGCAGTATCTACATGATTGACTAAAACTTTCTGGTTGAAATTAAACAATAATCTCATATTGTCTCGTTCTCTCCCGTGATAGTCCTTTTATGCAGCGGTACCCTGCACCAAGCTCAAGACCCAGGCTCACCCATCTACCCAAAGAATTTAAAAGACTTGTTGTGGAGATGGTTCTGGGCACCCACATTGGAACTGCAGCGACTTCCGAGGTGAGGGGAAGCAGAAGCCCGAGAACCCAACGAGCTCAACTCAGATGACAAACGAGAACAGCTCAGAAAAGATTTACTCGAGGCATCCAGCTCTGCAGAACCAGGCTGCTCACACAGGTTCTGCGATATCGCTCCGTGCGCACACAGAGCGGTCCAGGTTATGGCTGAGGAAAGGGGAAGCGCAGAAAGGTGAGGTCTGCAGAGCCCTTACAGCCAGGCTGCCACGGCCGTACGGACTCGTGGGAGAGCAGAGGGGCCCGCTGAGCCGAGGATGGGGAGCTAAGGGAGCTTCAGCAGCACCCAGCCCAGGCCGAAGCCCACGTACCTCCAGAGGCCCCTGCACAGGGATCGATCCATGAGGTGAGACGGGAAGCGGAGACCGCAGGGCCCAACAGCACAGCCAGCACCGAGCAACGCGGGCTTGGGGGCGCTTTTCCCCGGCCTCCCCGCGCCGCCCGGGGCGAGGCGGAAGAGCCGCCAAGGTGACGAAGAACAAAAGCCGCCCCCCCCCATCCCCCCCCGCTCCGAACCGAGCCGAGCCGGGAGCGTGCGGCCGGGGCGGGCGGCGAAGGGCAAAGCCGGGACCCAGGGCGCTGCCCCGCTCGGCGCCTCAGCGCCGCTCCCGCCGCTGCCCTCAGCGCCGCGCGCGCCCTTCCCGCCGCTGCCCTCAGCGACCGTTGAGCCGCCCCCCCACACACACAAACAGAGCCCGCGCCGGGGCCTACCCTGCCCCCCGCCCCCCACGCCGCTCACCTAGGGGACAAAAGTCTTGGTGCGCGGGGCCGGGGCGCGTTTTCGCCCACGCCGCCGGGAGCTGCACGGAGCCGGGCGCAGCGAGCGTGTCCCTCGGGCGGCGCGTCCCGCGGCGCGGGCAGCACAGGGCGAGCGGGGCGCGGCGGCGGCGGTGTCACAGCCGGGCGGGCGGGGGAGGGCGGGCGGCCGCGGCTCCCGTGCGTGCGTGCGTGCGCGCGCCTGCGCAGAGCGCGAGGACGGGCGGGGCAGCCAGGGGAAGGGCGGGGCGGTCCCCGGCGCTCTCCGCCAATCAGCAGCGGGCTGGCGCGGTGACGTCAGGCGCGAGCGGTGACGTCAGGCGGGAGCGCAGCCTGGGTGGGATTTGTTCTTTGCTCCTGCCTTCACTGCTCCCCTTCTTCCCTGGCTGTGCCCGCCCCTTACCCTGGTAATTGAGGCACCGTCGTAGAGTGGCTGGGCGAGTTTGGTCCCTTGGACGGAGGTCTCTAGCCTGTAGAGCCATGGTGCGGTCAGTGTTGGGATACGACAGGGGTCTGCAGAGAGCTGTGCGCCCATCCTTGGCTCAGTTAGAAGTTTGCAGCTTCTCAATGAAATAGAAACATTTTTGAGTTACGCTGAAATAAAAAGCTCTCCATGATTGCAGGTCAAGCACCAGATAGCTCCTTTACAGCGTGGCAGAATTCGCCCCTTGGAGTATGTTGTGTCTCCAAGAGGACAGCTGGGGTGTGTCAGGCATCTCTTTTGGAAGCAGCTTGCTCTCCTTGGAGTTGTGTGAGGATGGAAATACTGAAATAAAGTTTGGTTTGTGGAAGAATCAGGTATTAGTTGCTTCCTGTCTTCTTGCTAAGGACCAGAATCCCTTTATGCCAACTTGAACACGTCAGGTGAGTTCTGGTCTGCGCTGGCCCAGGATGGGCCTTGAATCATCACTGTTGGGAAGGGGGAACATGTCCCATTCTTTGAGTAACTAAACACCTTTGGCTTAGGAGAAGGGGCTTTTCTTCTCTCAGGCTTGTTTAGCTGCTAGTGGCAATGAGGCTAAAGAGGATCTGTGCATTTACAAACTAGGGCTGCTGTGAGTGAGCTGCAGCTCGGTTTTGCAGCACTAGCAGGCTGAGGGGACCGGCAGAGTCAGGGATGCACAGCCTGGGTGTGCATGACTGCTCAGCAGAACTGAGGGTTTGTGGTGACTGGAGCTCAGTCACCACTGAGGCAGGCTGGAGGTGCCCTCCTGTGGATCAGGAAACTGCTGACATGGCTGTGGTTGCTATAACCACCCCATTATTTGGTGACCAAACCTGACTGAAGGGTTCTTTATTGCCCAACAAGGTGGAAATCCTCGATTTTGTTCTCTAGTTGGTAAGGAAAATGAAATCGCCAAGGCTCTTGATTTAAATTGTGATGTTAGAGGGGTTGTTTCCCTGGAATGAAATGGACTCGTTTTTGGAACTGATCATCTTGGTGCTTCCTGTGCCCACGTGCTGTGGTTGGAATTGCAATACCTTTGATTGAGTATGTAGAATAAGCCCAACACTGCCAAATCCTACCAGTGACCATCAGGCTAGGAGCTGCTGTGTGGGTGCAGTCCCTGTAGGGTTTGCAGTTCTGGGTCTGGCTGTTGCTCCTCAGCAGGAAACCAGAGTACGTTGCAGTAGCATCCAAAGGAGTATCCAGCATCTCCAAGTAATTTAAGTACTTCGTGGTGCTCTTCTGCTGGCTTTGAACCATCAGTCTTATCTGGGTATTCTCGCTGAGATGACTTGACTGAGTTTCAAAAGCGCTGGGACACTTCCTACTTGTAGTCAAGAGTAGCTATCACCTTGCTGTTTTCGTGCCCCAGCCCCTGGGTGCGCGGGGAGGAGCGCTGCCAGGCAGGCAGGCAGGCACACAGGCTGGCGGGGCCGGCCCGGGTCGCGCCGCGCGGCTCCCGGTGCCCGCCCCGCCCCGCCCCGCCCCGCCGCGGCCGTGCCACGTAGCAGCGCAGGCGCGGCGGGCGCTTCCGCGGGGCAGCGGGAGCGCCGGGCCCGGCCGAGCCGCCATGAACTTCTTGCGGGGCGTCATGGGCGGCCCCAGCGCCGGCCCGCAGCCCTCGGGGGCCGACACGGTGAGCGGGGCCGCGGCAGGCGCGGGGGGCCGGGCCGGGCCGGGCGGGGCCGCGCTGGGGCCGCTGCCGCTGCCAGGCCCGGGCGGTGCCCGGGGCCGAGAGCCGCTGGCTGGCGCGGGGAAGGAGCAGCTCTGCCGGGCGGCTCCTGACCTTCGGCTGGGTGCCGGCAGTGTCGCCTGCAGCGCCGGCTGACCCCGTGTTTGTTGTGCTTGCCTTCCAGATCCAGAAGCTGTGTGACCGGGTAGCTTCGTCCACGTTGCTGGATGACCGGAGGGATGCTGTCCGTGCTCTCAAGTCATTATCCAAGGTAAGCAGCCAACTTCCCGAACAGTGGTGTGAATTTCTGGTGGCATTGTCAGGTACTGTTAGAAGGGCTTTGTTTGGTGCTCGTGCTCAACCATGGACCATTTGTCTCTTCTCCGAACAGAAATACCGGCTGGAGGTCGGCATCCAAGCCATGGAACACCTCATCCACGTTCTGCAGACAGACCGGTAAGCAGCCTGCAGCCGCTCCGGGCTGTCACACCGCGGATGCACGCCTGGCGCCCTGCACTGACAAAGCTGGGAGGGCAGCTGGGTTTCGGGCAGCTCCTCTGAGCCTACGTGGAGGTAAAAAGAACACAATTCCAGGATGAGGGACAGAAAGACAAGCTCTAGAGTGAAGGTGCTACCAAAGTATGTCTTAGTGAGTCCAAAGGCATCGTGTTAACTAAATCCACTGTTTGGAACAACCCAGATCAAGCTGTTATTGGGCAAGAGGTGAGCTAGACAGAACTAAGAGGGAAAGAATGAAGTCAGCTGGTGTGTTTTTGCTCATGTGTATTAAAAAACCACTTGGGTTCAGGTGAACAGGGGAGCAGGACTCAGAGGCTGCTGCTAAGACAGATGGCACGAGTCTGAGTGTTGTGTGGACTAGAGTGTAGTACTTATGCAATCCAGTGTTTGGATTATCTTTATTATCCATTCCTGCAATCACTGCTGCACCTGATAGTGCCTCCATGTTGTAATGTGGAACCTGTTTTCAGTCCTTGGATTTAAGCTTCAAATAGTGGCATTTAGGTAGGCAGATGTATGGGGAGAGTCATTCAGTCTGGACTGGAACATCAAGCTGGTGAATTTATATGAGAGAGCCACAAGGCTGTGAATACCTGGATGTGCATACCCTGGAAGGAGGAGCGTGTCCTTCCATGCCAGTACCAAGGAGAATTAGGAAAGCTGCAGTTCAGTGTCTGCAAGGAGCCTCCTGCTCCAGTTATGGATATAGGACAAGGAACCATTCAGTGATCAAGCAGAGGCTGCTGACTGAGGCCCTTCTTGCCTGGCCAGTTATGCCAGCTGGGAACAAGGTGTGAGGCTGCTGTCTAGGCAAGTCCATGTTATTCCTATTCTGTGGGCTGGGCAGTCAAAGTGGCACGTCTGACCTGGTGCAAACAGTGAAAGGGAAGGGGATGGGAGTAACTGTCATGGCTGTGAAGGGGAAGCCCTTTAAAAAACTGGGTTAAAGCCTACTTTCATCCACTTATCTGCTCTGAACTTTGAGAATGGAGGCGGGGCTCTACTGATCCACTTGACAGCAACCTGAACCCTTTAGGGCAGGGACTTGAGGCTTTTCAGTGCTTCTTGGGCTTCAGTTGATCCTTTGGAATTTGTGTTCTGGGGTTCTGCGCACATATCTTGTGTGACTCAGGCTGCAGTTGAAAAAAATAATAAATACATGGGGGCTTTTGGGTTTTCAGCTGAAGAAATGCTGGCTTCTGGGAGGTGTTGCTAGAGTTATTTGCTGTTACATGTCAGCTGGGCCAGGTGCTGGGTGCTGTGGCTTCTTGGAGAGAGAGTTGTGGTCTCTGAGTGATCAGTGCAGGTGTTACCTGCTGGAGCTGGTGTTACTATTTGGTGTCAGTAATGGTAGAGGTGAGGTTTCCTGGACACTCTCAATGGAAATCAAAACCAGTTGAATTGATTAAGTGGCTGATAAAGGAGTCACAGGCTCAGCTGTCCCCAAGTCCTAGTGTGATGGGTCTATTGAACTGGGATGTTGCTGGTGTGACAGGGGCTGTTCTTCTGGTGTGTGCCCACAGGTCTGATCTTAGGACCTTTCCAGTGTCCACCTGAGGTGCCTGCAGCTTTCTGCAGAAGTGGAACCATCTGTTTGGGGTTTTTTTGTTGTTTTTTTGCACGGCAGCTGCTTTAGCAAGAGGTCACTGACTGACTGAAGTTGTCTTCTCACATGTCACTGTACTCATGTAAATCATGCACATGTGCTGGCTTGTGGCCCATTGGCTGTGTTGCTGTGAAGTTTAAGATGACAGCAGAGTTTAATTTGATAAGAAAAATCTAAGTGCTGCCTGTGTCCAGTTTTCAGTTCCTTAGATCCTGGGGTTTTCCTTTGAATTAGTTACAGCTTTTACCCTGAAACAGCAACATATCACTTCTTAAGTGGAAGACATGATTGTACTTGGTAAGCAGTTTACTTGCAGGTTGCCTGAAACTCTGTCTCCTGCTCAAGTGCTTAAAACTTGTTCTATAGAAAACTGATTTAAGTTTTCCCATTCTGTGAATTGGGCATCCCAGAGCCTGAGTCAGCTTGTACATGTTCCAGACTTAGACACACTAGAATTCTTAGGCCATGTGTTTATTTTGTAATATGAAGTAGTGATCTGGTAGAGGACTTCTACTGACTTGTTGAGATGTTGCCACATCCCACCAGGGATTATTTTGAAAAAAAATTGGCATTTGACTGTGGAACAGGGCAATACCACTCAGCTGTTGGTGTGAGAGAAGGCACTGGAGTGAGAAGTCAACTTGATCCTTAACTGCTTCGTTTCTACATAAATTAAAATGTTTTTGAATGTCAGTGTGACAATTGAAAGAGCTGAAAGAATTTGGAGTTTAATATGTAGACCTAAGAGATGTCCTTTTTTTCCCTAAGGCACAAACCTCGGTTACCCATGGGCAGGACAGTCAATGCACAGGTGCCCTCACTTCCACATGGTTCTGCTCTGCTGTTGTTTGTGGTCTGGGGGGCCCTGACAGCTTGTTTGCATGCTGTGGAAAATCACCACTAGCAGAGGCAGGTTGGCTGAGGTGAACTGTGCTGGTTTGATGCCTTGCACAAAGATCTCTTATGGATGCCTGAGAAGTCTTGTTTCTTGACTGGTTTTTGCTGTAGAGTTAAAGCTGGACAGCTTCAGCATGAACAGAATAATCAATGAGATGTGGGATGTGCTGAACAGCAGATGGTGGCAAGGCAGTGAGCAGCAGAGGTGGGATGCTGCTGTCCTCATTTTGGGATGTCTTATCTTTCAGCCAGAGAAACAAGGCCTGCTTTTCATCATGTATACATTAAATGTCCTTATTCTTTCAGGGCTGCTGTCATTTTCCTAACAAGGGATGTCAGGAAACCCACCAAGCTGCAGCCTTGCTTTTCAAGTTTCCAAGAAAGAATTTGTGTGTTTTTAGATGTGGGTCTGTTTCATTTCTGTGAAAAGGGAAGTGCAGGCTTTGTGGCAGTGTGCTGAAGAACTAAAATGAGAGTAAAGGGAAAGCATAAGCAGGCTGGAGCTGTGATCATACCTGCCAGATGAGACTTTCCATGGACTAAAGGGTTAGTTCAGGCCTCTGCTCTGAACCAGTCTAGCAGCCTCATGAAAGGCACATTTATCTTTGGTGTGGAGGCCTTACTTGGAATGCCTTGGAGATCAGTGAGAGTAAATATTTAGAAGCTGGAGTGTGAATTGAATTTTTTTTCAGATGCTTAATAGTCACAAAAATTCTGTGAGGGATGTCCTTCTGCACTCAGCTATACCTTTCGCTGTGGTTTTAGGTTTTCTTTTTTTTTAACCAACTGCTTTCATTCTCTTAAAAGCAACACAGCAAGAAGTAGAAACGGTTGTGTTCTGCCCCATAAACTCTTGTGCTGTGTCTTAGTTGTAGCACAGGGTTTACAGATGGTTCAGCCTTGGTAATGCAGAAGGAACAGGTATTTCCTGAGAGGAGTCTGGGTGTGAGTAGGTGAGCTAATGCTTTGGGGTTCCCTGCAGCTGCCTGGGGATGCTGGGGTTCAAAACCCTGTAATTATTAGGTTTAGTGGGTTTGGTGACACAGAGGCTGCCTGTTTGTGAGAATCCACAGCTGCTGCTGCGTTCCCCTGGAGCTCTGAGGTTTGCCTCTGGTCCTGTCTGACAGTGTAGCACAGAGGGTCCCACCTGGAGCTTGTCTGCAGCTTCTTTGGGTCATCTTCTGGCAAGTGTGAAGCATTCCTAGGGATTTCTGCTGATATTGGAGCAGGTTGGAGGGACTGACTCACAAAATGAAAGACACACCTACAGTGAAGAGTCCTGTGGTCATCTGGTTTCACAAGACTTCCTGAGGCTCACCTGAGGGAATGGAACAGGGAAAAGAAGCTTGACTCTGTTCAAGGAGCAGATAGCTCATGGTTATGTGGTGCTGCAGTAAATCTGTGCTTTTTACTTGGCCTAGTGCTGCAAAGGGAACTGCCTGGGCACAAGAGCAATGTTGTAAGAGTAGTTGGAAGTAAGTCATTAAAGACAAGTGGTTCTTTCATTTGCAGTTCAGATTCTGAAATAATTGGCTATGCTTTGGACACACTCTACAATGTTATATCGAATGACCTAGAAGAGGAGGAGCAAGGTAAGCACTTGGTAGTAATAGTTGTATTAACTGTGCAATTGCTTTCCTTGGTGCTTTGAGTTCTCAGCTGTAATACTGTGATTTACTAACCCTTACCTAGACCTGCTTTGTTACTGTGTACAGCTTTTAGGATAATGCTAAAGATCCTCTATGCAGCTCGCATTAAAGTAACACTGGATCTCTTGCTTATTAATTAAAAAAACTTTGTTCTCTGAACAGGAGCCAGGTTGGAATGTGGTAACTTTTTCTAGTTTGTAAGTCACGAATCAAGTCCTTCTTTGCTGTTGGGACAGGGTAGCTCTGGCTCTTACTGTCAAATGAGACATGACCATCTCATGATTTAACGAGGATGTTGAGATGTAAAATCTCAGGTACCTGTGATAAGGTGCCACATGTAAGTGTGAAACCTTTTTCAACACTGTGGCAGTGGAGAAAGAGATTTAGGAAGATTCTGTTTATCTTTGTACAGCTGAGTTGTAAAAATCCATACCACTCCTACCTGTTTGATTTTTGAAGGCCATTAAACTGGTCTCCAAGGCCAATGAATGTTATTCTAAACCATATTTCAAATTGTGCTTGGCTTACTTTCTTTTCCATGTTCCTCCAGTTCCCCATCTTGATTAAAAAGGTTTAGGACAAGATCAGAGTTTGACAGTGCTGGTGAATTCATGTTTGTGGTAGAGGCCTTGACTATGGACTGGACAGAAGTGTTGTCAAGTTTTTCCAAAGAGCAGAGAATTGTCCAGCTGGAGTTGTGTGTGAGATGACCAGGACTGTAAGGGTTATGGGGTGCTTCAGTTTGAGCCCTTCCAGAACTTCCCAAGGAGTCCAGCTGCTGTAGGAGGCTGGGATGGCTGCTGTGGGAACCTGAGCTTATGCTGTAATTGGTTGTGCTGTCTGGAAACTGTTCAACTGGTAAACCTGTCTCTTGTTTCTTTTTATTTTACCTGCACTGACAGATGACTCTGAAGGTAAAAGAACCTTTACTTATATAAATATGGCACTTTGTTTTAGCCCTAGTTTACTCTTGCTGGTAACACCTGGCTGCTGTTTAAAAAGGACACTGTAGAACCTTGCACTGGAACTCAGGGAAGGTGTTTTGCCTTCTGCTCTATCCTTGCTCATTGGAGCTCAAGTGTGTTTCCAATTTGATTTCTCCTGTGACTTGGCATGTTGAATGCCAGCAGATCCCCAGAGGCTGCAGTGATGGTGAATTCTTGTTAAGGGTGTCAAAGGTATGCAGCCCCAAACTGGTAGGGTTGTGAGGGACCGAAGTTTGTGAACAGAGTTTCTGTTTGCAGGAAGCCCTGAAGCTGGACACCAGTGCATGAGCTGCACCAGAGCTTCCTTCACAGTGTCTCTTTTAAGCAATGCACGTTCAAATGCAGTATTCACTTCTACCCTAGGTTACCACTAATGCTTTGCATGTTCTCCTTTTAAAACTCATTTTATTTTTCAAAACTAAATTCTAGTTTGCAGTGCTGCTTGGTAGTGAATTGATAGGAGCTGACCTTACTAGATGGAAGCTGTTGCCTTGATTGGAGATAGCTCTGGGAATGTGTAGATTTAAGGAACAATTGTGGATAGACGGCTGGTTGGAAGATCTCTGGTGTCAGTGGAAAATAGTTTCCCTTTGCCTGTTTGTTTTTTTATTAAACCTAGTAGAAGAAATGTTTGAAAAGAAAAAAATTGTCTCTTTGGTAGGAGACCACTGAGTTAGAGTAAGAAAGATCAACTACAGCCTGGGAGAGGCTGTGCCAGTTGTGTGTGCTGCTCAGGTTTTGCCTTAGCACCTGCAGCTTGTGTGAGGGCAACAGTTGGCATCAAGAGTTCTAGTTTGCAGCTGAGGGTGGGACAAGGACAAGATGTTGAGTCACAGCTCATGCAAAAGTCCAGGTGAAGTATTTAGACTTAATTTTGAAAGTAAAATGTTTAGGTTTTCTGGGCTCTCTCCTTGGCCTGCAGCCAGCTACAGGATGTGCAATCCGTGTGTGATTGATTCCCAGCTGAGTTGCTCCTTGTTCTACAGCAGCAAGTGCAGAAGCTGAACTGGTGTGGAGTTGTAAATCTTCCTTTCTGCAAATGACAATCTGTCAGTTCAGGAATGGCCTAGACTTGATAAGACCCTCAGCTTCAGAGAAGTCACAATAGGTCTTCTGTCCTGCTAGGTGCTACATGCCTGGACTAGAGTTATTTTTCCACAGTCTGTCTTCCCTTTTAAAATTTTTTGTAATAAATTGTAATTTCTGCAGCTAGAAATTTAGAGCAGAGAGTTTTTTGGAGGAGACAATTCAAAGACTTCTGGATTTGTTGGGAAATTCACTTGCTTTACTGTTTATTTTCTGCTTATTTCTATTAAAACAAACCCTTTCCCTTTGAATTAGAATTGCTCTTGCTCAGGTTTTCGGCTGACATTCCTTAATTATGTCAACCAGTAGTACCTACATGCCACTGCTTTGTGGAACAGTTATGTAAATTGTCACTCAGCCTAGAAAAACAGAAGTGGTGCAGAGATGTTGCTTGCATGGGGTTTGGTCATTTTGTGGGGTACTTTTGCATTTGTTTTTAGTTCATGCAACAGTGATGTATGAAATAATTAGGTGAGACAATTAATGTGCTAGCCTAGTTCTGTGTAGCTGTAGAGTGAGGAATGGAATGGCATTCAATTCTGGCACATTTCAAATCAATTCAGATTCCAAAACTGGGAGGTTTTGATGCTTATCTCTGTGACTCTTCCCCTCCTAATGTTTAGGTATCTTTCCATTGCTAAACCCAATAGAATAATTAAGATTTGGACCAATTAGCTTTATATGATTTATATTCCTTATGCTTCAAGGCTCTTGGTGTGAAATGCGCTTTGCTTTTGCCCATCAGTGCAGGGTACTCGTGAGGGGCTGCTCTCTTGGATTAGTGCAGCTGTGTGGGGATGTAACTGCTGAGATTCAAAAGTTACATTTGGAAGAATGTAGGAGTTTTGTTTTGTGAAAAGCTCATTTTGGTGTTTGTTTTGAAAATAATTCAATTAACATTTATAACAGTGACTCAATCTTATGGTCACCCATGGCCTTATTTTATAAGAATAAAAATCACAGCTGCTGAAGTTGGTCCAGTTGTGTTGTAATGAGTTGTTTTTTGCTGTTACAGAAGAAAACTCAGCAAAACAAGTTGATGATCTGGGGAGTCAGTTCACAGAGATTTTCATTAAACAGCAAGAAAATGTCACTCTGCTGTTGACTCTGGTGGAGGTGAGTGTCATGTTCAGGCTGCTGAGAGATGGGTGGTGCTTTCCCTAATGGGGAAAATGGTGGTGGTTTTGTTCAGTGAAGCTGGTGTCAGGGGTGAGGTGTGCCAGGATCCAGTGAAGGTGAGGCTGGGGGTGAGTCAGGACTGACCTGGCTGAGCACCACTGGTGCAGATTTTAAAGCAGAACAACATGGAAGAGAATCACAGAACCATTTAGGTTGGAAAATGCCTCCAGGATCACAGAGTGCAACTGTTAACCCAGCACCACCATGTTCCCTGCTAAAAAGTCCCGAAGTGCCACATCCACCTTTCCTGAACACTTCCATGGATGACTCCACTGCTGCCCTGGGCAGACTGCTGAATGCCCTACCACCTGTTCAGTGATGAGATTTCCCTGAATAGCTCATCTGAACTTCCCCTGGTTCACCTTGTGGCTGTTTTCTCTGATCCTGTTGCTCAAGAAATGGGTTAGTGACTTAATTAGAAACAATAAAATTATTGCTCCCCGAACAGCCATGGTTGTCCCTTGTGCAAGGTTTATTTTCCAGATGATCATGAAATCATCAGGAGACAGCTATGTCTGAGATGCAGTTTAAGTGGAAATGATGACTGCTTTCCAGCAGCATGATATACAACTCATTTTCCAATGGCTTTGTCCTCATGGGCTGCCTTTTTACTTTCAGCTGTTAAAATTTTTGTTCCCAAACTAAGAATGACTGTGCTTGAGAGAGATAACAATACAGTACTCTCTTCTTTTTTTCATTTCCTTTGTAGTCCAACTTCAGTTAAAATCATGTGTTCTACTTTTCTCATATGGAACCTGTGTCACGCTTTGAGCAGTGTTAAGGAACTCTCAGTGTGTGAGTTAAATAGTGAGGAGTTGGCTACTTAACGTGCTCCTGTCCATCCTTTCAGGAGTTTGATTTCCATGTTCGTTGGCCTGGAGTGAAGCTCCTGACATCTCTGTTAAAGCAGCAGGGGCCTCAAGTGCAGCAGATCATTCTGGTCAGCCCCATGGGTAAGTGCTCGAATCCACTGCTGATCCACTTGGAGCCTGATGCTCAGCAGACGTGGCAGAGGCCTAGAGGAGCCTCGAGCAGGATGGTGTGAAGAGCTTCAGCATGAAAATGCTGCACCTTTTCATGGTTATTTTTTAAACCCTGTTTCTTGCAGGTGTTTCCCGCCTCATGGATTTGCTAGCAGACTCCAGGGAGGTGATCCGCAATGACGTGAGTGCAGAGGGTCTGCAGGGCCAATGGCATCCTCTGTGTCAGTGCCAGGCCTGAGGAGCCAGTGCTGTCCCCGGGGGTGTGGATGTGCTGAGGGCATGGGGGTGTGCCTGGGATCCTGGCTGAGCATTGTGCTGCTGATGCAGCATCCTCCCAGGGGCTGTGACTTGTGAGAAAACAGTGGAGTTCTATTAAAACCCAGGTTTGATTTCTTTTCTCCCCCGTCTGTCCAGGGAGTCCTGTTGTTGCAGCAATTGACCAAAAGTAACGCAGCCATACAGAAGATTGTTGCCTTTGAAAATGCCTTTGAGAGACTTCTGGATATCATAACAGAGGAAGGAAACAGCGATGGAGGTACAGTGCAGTCTGAGACTTAACTCTGTGCTTCTGCAGCTATGAGCTGATGTTCCCAGCTTACCTTAGTGAGTGGTTCAAGCTCTGTCAGTGGGTAAAAGGATCACAATTTATAGATTGGTTGTAACAAAATAAGCAAAACCAGCTGGACCAGGTAGCTGTGTTTCAGTGTCTTTTGATGAATTGGTGTATTTAGTGAAAACATCAGGGCACTTCTCTGAGCATGTGTGCATGAGTTAGTGTGTTGTTGCTTGACCTAGGCCTGTGCATGTATCTGCCTGGAATGGCAGTGTCAGATGTGTGTGCTGCATTTGTCACTTACTCAGTTAAGCATCTGCATTCTTCCCACAAGATCCTGGGATGCTTGGAGTGGCTGGAAGTAACAGCTTGCTGAGTTCCTTCAGCTGCACCAACAACTTCAGTTTTCTGGTCAGCTTCTTGACAAGTCAGTCACCTGTTGGGAGGCAAAAAGCATTTTTAAAAGGAGCAAAAAACAATGCAGCACTTGAGTTTTTTACTAGCAATATGTGATGGGTTTACTACAGTCTATTTCAGTAGTGTGGCAGGTGGCTCTTCCATGACCTTTCTGTGGGCTGCAGGAGCAGTTACTGCTTCTCTCCCAGCTATATTATTCCAGGTATTGTTGGCATGGAAATATTCAGCAAACCTTTGATTTCAAGCTGCTATTTTTAGGCAGTTAATATTCTTAGGAGACTTGTTATGTAAGTTCCTATGTGCTAAGACTTCTCTGCTTTCCCTCCTGTTACTTATTTGTTCCTCTGATAGGAGCAGCCTTTAGCTGAGTGTAATTTGAAACCTAAAAAGTGGCTTTGAAATAAGCTGAAGATGGTAGCCAGTAATTGTAGAGAATAAATATGTGAGCCAGGAAGAGCTGCTGCCTCAAATCATGATGCAGGTCAGGAGGAACTTCATTAGAGTGCATCTGATAGGGACAGTGTAGCCTGATGGTGAAGCAGGTGAACTTTGGGACACAAAGTGTTGGTGAGGTTTTGTTGGCAGTTTTTCCCATTGACCCACTTGACTGATATGAGCTGTACTTGCTTTGGAAATTTGCTTGGGGCTCGTGGAAGAAAAGCAGCTGTGGTTTCACAAGGTTCCTAGTTATTGATCCAAGCCTCATGTGTGTTAAGAATGAAGAGCTCAGAAATGCGTGCTGTGTTCCATCTAGAACATCCTCAGTGTATGGACAACCTCACTGGTTTCCATGTGGCATAATTAGATTGACTGTGTGATACTTTCTCACCAGGCATAGTGGTGGAAGACTGTCTCCTCCTGTTGCAAAACTTGTTGAAGAATAATAATTCCAATCAGAATTTCTTCAAGGAAGGTTCATACATTCAGCGTATGAAGCCTTGGTTTGAGGTTGGAGATGACAACTGTGGGTGGTCTGCACAGAAAGTAACTAATCTTCACCTGATGCTGCAGGTAAGAGGCCATTACAACTCCTAATGACCGATGGCAGCCCTTTGTCAGCTCTCCTGCAGTGAGAAGTGCCATGTCACAATCCAGTTCTTCAGCTCAGATTTAGCTACCTGTGCTCGTGAGCTGTGCTGCTTTCAGCACAAACCCTGTCAGAGGTGAATCTGTCATGGCTGGTGATTACATGACTTGATGTTACCTGACATGTAACAGAGATTTAAACTAAAAGCACAGTCAGGGGTGTTCTATGTAAAGAATCCCCCGGTATAAAACTGGAAATCAAGCAGCCATATGTAGCAATGAGATAAATGAGATTCTGTTCATTGTCTCCATTTTAAGAATCACTTCGGTTTTATGGTGAAGCCACAAATTAGTTTGGTTTGGTTTCAGAAGGTCCCAGGCTCTGTTCAATGTTTCCTTCTCTGTAGCTTGTGCGGGTGCTGGTGTCCCCCACAAACCCTCCTGGTGCCACCAGCAGCTGTCAGAAGGCCATGTTCCACTGTGGGCTGCTGCAGCAGCTCTGCACCATCCTCATGGCAACCGGCGTTCCTGCTGATATCCTGACGGAAGTAAGAGGGCAGTGGGGGAGGGAGGGGTGGCAGTGAGCCCTTGGGTGATCAGAGCAGTCTGCAGGGACAGCCAGCTGCTGCAGGGACTTACTGAGGATTTGCTGAGCAGCTACTTCAGATGCCAGGGATGTCAGCTTCCTGTGGGCAGCAGAAATGGAAAAGTCATTTACACTGGTGCATTTCTGGTGTTCTGCAACCACAGAGGATTTGCATTTGCCTGTTTTTTCCTTTGGATTTCAGAATATCCCAGAGAAGCTGAATTATGAATGACCTTCTTTGTTTTGGGGGTGGGTTTATTGCTATTTTTATTTTTTGAGAGAGTCTACAGATACTCTAATTTGATAGGCTTCCAGTGATGAGGGATTTTAGCTTCTAGAAAGCCCTGCCAGCAATGTAGGATGAGGGGTTTTTCCCTTGATAAAACCAAGTGCTTGTATTGAGTGTGGACTCCTCTATTCCAGTTCTTCTTAAAAGGTTTCACCTTTCCACTTGTTAAAAATGTCCAGTTTAGCTGTTTATTTGCTGTCACAGAAAAACTGATCTGGCATACAAGATGAAGCTGGAAGGGACTGAGCTATGTGTCCCTTAACCTTTGCTCAGCATCTTTCACAGCTGTTTGCCTTCATTTAATGCACACTGGTTTTACTGAAGTCTCTGAGCTGAGACTTTTTGCTTTTCAATACTAAACTGTCAGGGTGAGCTGGAGTAACTTGGAAAGACCTAGGTGGTAGATCGTGGCTCAGACTGAAACATGGATTTGACTTTCTTTCCTGCCCTTTCCCTAGACCATTAATACTGTATCGGAGGTCATCCGAGGATGCCAGACAAATCAAGACTACTTTGCCTCTGTAAATGCACCTTCTAATCCACCAAGGTAGAGGAAGAAAAGTGTTTGAACTCTATTAGGTGATGAGGGATTGGTATGGGCAATCCAAAGAATTTTCTGAATTCCACATTTGGAATTACGATCTGAAGTAACAGCTTCAAGTTCATGTGGGTGTATTGGGTCCAGCATTAAGGTGTCAGGTGTGTTTGCAGAGATGAGGCCTAGAACTGGTGTTAGATGATGGATTGTAGGTTCAATATATTGCATATATAATATTTATCACATATATAGTATTTTATCACTTATGTAATATTTCATTTATCGCATATGTGATATGTAATATTTTTATCACTTATATCTGGGTCATGTGATATATCACTTACATGATATGTGATAGATCACTTTTTATATATGGGGCATCTGATATATAATAATATGTATTATATATATTATATATTATATTATATTACATAATGCTAGAACTGGTATTATGTGGCACCTGAACAGCAAAAGGGCAGTGCCTGGAAATTGCTCCATCGGGCTGAGCTGCTGTTGCAGTCCAAAGAAGATTTGGAGGCAAGGGAGACTGATAATCAATCTCTTGTTCCGTTTATCAATCACTGAGAAACTTGTAACACCTTGGGTTTTATTACCCTTATTTGAAATAGCGCTAGATGCAGTGATAGGCCACAGTACCTTTCCTTACCTGTGGAATACATCCATATTGCATTCCTGCAGTTCATTCATAGTTCAGTTCTCAGCTTTTCCTTGCTCTCAGTTCTGTTTTTGCCTGCTTTCCCAACAGGCCTGCAATCGTAGTGCTGCTCATGTCCATGGTGAACGAGAGGCAGCCCTTCGTGCTACGCTGTGCTGTTCTCTACTGCTTCCAGTGCTTTCTGTACAAAAACCAGAAAGGACAAGGAGAAATTGTCTCAACGCTCCTGCCATCCACCATTGACGGTAGGCCAGGGCACCACCTCGGCAGTGAGCTCTGAACTAGCACCTGTTCTGTGCACCACCTGGTGTCTCGTGAAAAATTACTTACCTGCTGTTCAGTGACTGGAACAAGGCAGGGTGATTTGGCTTAGATTTGTCTAAAAACTCATCAGTTTGTTTTTGTGTGTTTTAGCTGCATTGTCTTAAATATTTTGCTGGTTCTGTGGCTTGTTTTGATCTCACTCGTACCTTTTGGCCGCTGTGGTAGCTACAGGTAACTCTGTGTCAGCGGGTCAGCTGCTCTGCGGGGGCCTCTTCTCCACCGACTCCCTGTCCAACTGGTGTGCTGCCGTGGCCCTGGCCCACGCCCTGCAGGAGAACGCCACGCTCAAGGAGCAGCTGCTGCGCGTCCAGCTGGCCACCAGCATCGGCAACCCGCCCGTGTCGCTGCTGCAGCAGTGCACCAACATCCTCTCGCAGGTACGGCACCACGGCTGCCCGCTGCACCAGGGTGTCCTGGGCATGTCCCTCCTGGGCAGGGCCACCACAGGGACACAGCTCAGGTGTCCTGGGCATGTCCCTCCTGGGCAGGGCCACCACAAGGACACAGCCCAGGTGTCCAGGGCAATGTCCCTCCTGGGCAGGGCCATTGGGGGGACACAGCTCAGGTGTCTGGAAACATCACAAAAAAACCAGGCTGTCATGAACCAATGGTTGGCTTTGCTATGCAAAGATAAAAACAGCCAGTATTCATTTTTATCCTATTCCTGGCATTTCTGTGTAAGGTAAATTGGAGTCAGTAAAAATGCTCATGATTCTTCAGCACTACATGATAAAAGGGACTCAGGTATGGGGGGATGTTTCTGACATGTTCCACTGGAAGGTTCTCAAGTAATATGTGTGTAACTTGCAGGGTGATAAGATCGACAGACGGGTATGTATTTTTTGGCACAGCTTGTGCATTTTCCTGCCAAAAGCAGGCCTTTCCCTCTTGTCTGGGGACTGCTGGGGAGGATTTCTTTAACTGCTTTTTGATGTGTTTCCACTTACAGCTTCGTGTTGCAGTGGTTTGGGTTTTCCCTGGCATAACAAACTCTTGGTGGTCCAGGGGAATCTCTGGGGATGCTCCCCAAAACTATGGGATACGTGTCTTGGGCAGCACGGGTGCTTGCTTTCCTGGGGGCAGACTAATGGACCATCTGTTCACATGATAGGGGGATCTCTTGTCAGGACAACTCAAACTGTTAGAAATAGTGTTTTCTGAAGGGCCTGGAGCAAGCAGCTGGTACCATTACAAGTGGGGATATGCTAGAGGAAAAACTGTTTTGCCTGCTTAATTGTGAACATTTGGGATCTCATTATGAGCAGGTGACCCCTGAAGAGTTGTTTGATTTCCAGGCTGATAATTAAAACACAGCTGGGTTGGGTATTGGTGGGACAAAAAAAAAGTATTTCTGCTGTGGAATTGTGTTGTGTTTGACCCTGCTGATCACAGCTAAGGGTTGTTACCAGCTCTGAACTGTGGAACAACAGTCCTGGGGAGCTGTCATCTGTCAGAATAGGTGTTATTATCATGGTATGCCTAGAAAATAGCCATTTTTAGAGAGGATGTTTTGGGCTGTGGGAAAATCCTTAGGCAAAACACATCAGTTTTACCTCTGAACAGCAAGCAGTGCCTGAGAATAAATGTGGTTTGCAGCTGCTTCCAGCATATGGGTGTGCTGAAGTGTTGGGCTGTATGAGCAGAAGTAACTCCATGTTTCTCAGGAGGGAAGGGCCATGGTACCAAGGCTGGAGAAGGCTCAGGTAGGGCCATGTGCTGTAGGGCCACTGCCAGCTACAGGGGTTATTCCCAGTGTGCGTGCACTGGCAAATCCCGCTGGGACAATTAGAGCCAGTAAATGGGGAACACTTACCTTGGCTACCATCTGAATGTTGACTGTTGAAGAGATGGATGCTTGTCTTAGCTCAGCTGGGCCCAACTACCTGCAGCAGACACACAATTGGTAAGAGTCAGTTGGGAGATGAAAATGAATTTTGTCTAACAAAAATAAATTTTGCAGTTAGCATTTGCTTTGCTGGCTTAATGTGCTTATTCTGTGAAGCACAGGCCACTACAGGATTATTGTTCTTTTACTCAGAAAATAATACTAGGAACACCTGACACTTTTACATCAGCAGGGTAGGTCTTGGTGGTGCATCTTTTCCAGGGAATCCTTATGTGACTAAATGTACACCTTGTTCCTTCTTTTCAAGGGGTTTTGTGTATGTTCCTTCATGTCACCCTTGTATTAAAAATGCAGAACTAACACATGGTTTTATATTGGTGCTGATTTGCATTGAGTAATATTTCACATCTGTGTTGCTTGCTGGTTTGCTCTGAAAACAGTTTGACATGAATGGTTTGATACTGGTTTTATCCAAGCATTAAAGCTGTTCAGTAAACTAACAAATGGGTGTTTGGAAGTTGATAAAATGATGAAGTGGAAGTAGGTGAGTCCTGATACAATACAACTGGAGTTTGTATTTTAGCCCTCTCTGTGGGAAGGTAATGATGGCTGTGTTTGTTCTTCACAGGGCAGCAAAGTCCAGACCAGGGTTGGACTGCTGATGCTGCTTTGTACTTGGCTGAGCAACTGCTCCATTGCTGTCACCCACTTCCTTCACAATCCAGCCAATGTGCCTTTTGTATCCTTGACCTGCTTGTGGAGTGGAGCCCCTTGCTTAGACATGACTTGGGTTATTTGTGTTCAAGTTAAATGTTTGTGTAGATCACTTACAGGGCGTCTGCAAAACAGAAAATGCACGGGGCCAAGAGACCAAATGGGCCTTTAGTTGCCAGTGCTGTGTGTGCACTGACTTGTGTGTAAGAGGCACGTACCAGAGTAGTGTGGAAAACTGTCTCAAGTCTGCCAGCCAAGTGAGCTCTTAGTGCAACAAGCCTGTTGGTATTTTAAGTGTGAATTAAACTTACTCTCACAAGGCAAGAAGAATGCTTTGTGCTTCTATTCATTTCTGTACTTGCTTTTCAGGAAAAACCTAGCCAAGTACATGAGCACACAAAGCTAAACTGGCACCTTTATCTACACTGCAGGTGTGCTTTGGAACAAGTAAATCTCTCAGGTTAAACAGACAGCTACTGGGAAATGTATGGGAAACCACTGATCACCCAAGTCCTTCAAAATAGGAGTTAACTTTGCAAGGGGTTTGTCAGCTCTTTTGTCTTCTAACAAGGCCTGGGTTTGTGGGTAAATGAAAGGGAATGTATACAGGGAGAAGTGTTATATATGTTGTGGTTATCAAATATCTCCAACATCCTTATCGAGAGTTCTAGCTCACAGGGCAGATAGCTGAAAACCTTGGAGAAGAGGAGCAGCTTGTCCAAGGCCTGTGTGCACTTCTGCTTGGCATTTCCATCTACTACAATGACAATTCCCTTGAGAATTACAGGAAGTAAGTATGATAGAGAAATGACAGGACTGTAGAGAAAGGTTCTGTGAAAGGCAGATGGTGGTTTCAAGAGGCTTTTAAGTGGGACAGCAGTGGGATTAAGACTTGAGACATAATACAGAATTCACCTCAATGAAATGATGGGTTCACTTCTTGTCCAGTTGTTGCAATGTTACTCATTTCTCTTCCTTTGTAGAGAGAAACTGAAGCAGCTGATTGAGAAGAGGATTGGCAGGGAGAATTTCATTGAGAAGCTTGGCTTCATTAGCAAACATGAACTTTATTCCAGAGCTGCTCAGAAACCACAGCCTAGTTTCTCTAGCCCAGACCACATGATGTTTGACCATGAGTTTACAAAGCTGGTAAAGGAATTGGAAGGTGAGATGTTACACTCATTTCTCTAGTTTCTGTCATAAACTGGTGGATGAGCTACTATCACAAACATGTTGTGTTACTCTTGGAAGTAGTATGATGATACTAAAGGTTATGGTAATAGCTGTCAGTAATTCACATACCCAAGTTGTGGTTTAAGTGTTAAGTAAAAATACTCTGACTGGATTACCTGATATTCTTAGGAGATGATGATCAATAGATTCTGGGAGTTGTCACACTGGCCAAGAGGTGTTTACCTGTGCTCAAGTATTGAGCACATACAGTGTGACATACAGGTGACAGAAGCTACATTTTATGAAGTACATAATCCAGATTTTTGCCATTTATAATTGATAAATTAAAAAAGGTGAATGCTGAATTTCTTGGCTTGTTAGGAAGTGCACCCGTGGTTTAGTCTGTGCTTCAGGGATTGTCATCAATCTAACATCTGACTGGTGTCCTGTTTATTAATATTGCTTTAAACGTAAATCAATCTAGAGAAAGAAAGACAAAAAACCTTAAAGCAGCAATGGTAAAGATGGATTTGCCCAAGCAGTTTCATCTGCATGTTGCTTTGCAGTCCTGAGTCTTTGATTTATTTGCAGAATGTTTTGGGCTGCAGCTGTAGTGGTGCCATAGTGCAAGTAGAATGCAGCTTTTTCAAGAGGAAGTACTCAAAACACCCAGTTCAGACATTTACTTGTCTGAAACGGAAAATCAGTAAATGTGCAAACTGCAATCAAGGCACCATTTCTGTTAAACCTTTGTGACAATCCCTTTTTTAACGTGCAGGCTGAGTTTGTAATGCCATGAACTCAAACTGTGAGGTTGTGAGACTGTTCTGAGGACAGAGATGTGAACTGTGCTCGAGCTGACAGAAACTGTTTTTTACAGGTGTCATAAGTAAAGCAATTTACAAGTCCAGTGAAGAAGATAAAAAGGAAGAGGAGGTCAAGAAGACATTGGAACAGCATGACAACATTGTGACTCACTACAAAAAAGTCATTAGAGAGCAGGTAAGAGGGAGCTGGACCATACATGTGCCTCTAAAAGCTGTCAGTTTTGTCTTTTGGAGGCATTGCAGTGCACTTCAATCCCCCTGGTTCCAAAACAAGTAACAAGGAATCTAGCAATGCAGAAATGTTTCTAACAGCACTCATGTCAAGGTTCAACTGAAATGTCAGAGTTTTGGAACACTAGTTAAGGTGGGGTTTTTTTTATTTTTTTGCTTGGGCTACATGCTCTTACCTGTTTAGTTTCAAATGAAGCAGAGAACTCGCAGCCCCTCAGAGATGCAATTCTTAGTTCTGTGCTCTCACTTTGGTGACAGATGAAATGGGGCAGAATGAAGAAATGATTTGTTGGTGATGTTTGGCTATACCTGCTGGGATTGGACTCTCAGAACCTTTTTCTGGGACTGTTAACTTGTGTGGTTGCTGCAGCTTAGATGAAGGAACAAATTAAACCAAAGTTCAGTTAACCTAAACTGCTAAAGGGAAACTGAAGCAGGTGTTTTGTGTTCTGAGATCAAAGCATGGGGTACACGAGGCATTAGGGATGCTTTGGAACTACCAGAGGCTTTTCTGAACATGTGATATCTGTAGTTAGCATCATTTCTTTAAAGGCTCCTGAAGCAGTAGACTAAACAAATGCAGGCTGTAGTATGCTAGATAAAAATTACAATCAGCAGATTTCCCGCCTTTCCCCTTCTCCTCCTGTTGTTTCTGTGACAGGCTGCTGCTGTCTTTCCCAGGTGTTTTTCCTAGGCATAGCTAGCTAGGTTTGCAGGGGGCGTTCCTGCTCATCTGTCTCAGGTAGCACCAAGTGGTGGAGCTCAGGTTTTGCTGCTTTCCTTCGCCTTCCTGACAGAATTGTGCTCAGGACTACTATATGTGTGTAGTATGGTGCCTCTTTTTCTTTCACAGGACCAGGAGCTTGAAGAACTAAAACAACGAATCAACACTTTAACATCCCAAAATGAACAGCTCCAGGCTACAGTCACACAGCAAGTGTCTCAGATCCAGCAGCATAAGGACCAATATAATCTCCTGAAAGTACAGCTAGGTAGGCTTCATGGCAATATAAAATCATCTTGCTTGTGCAAAGATGTTGTGATTTCTGGCAAGCTGCGGCAGAGCTCCAGTAGAGACAGCCTTGTGGGTGTAATAGCTTACACTTGTGTGGGAGCTGCTGAGGGAGGCTGCCTCTGCCCTGGGTCAAGTTAATCCAAACCAGTTGCTGCCTGTCCAGGTTCAGAACATGACCAGAGGGGCCCTGGAGTGAGCTGGAATGAAAGTGTGAGCTGGAGAAGATTGTGTGGCAGATGTGCAAGATGAAGCCTGTTACTGTCACTAGAGAAATTGCTAATTTAGAGTGTAAATCAGGGCAGTATGTTCTCCTTATCCCAATGTCAAAATGCCTGGTAAGGTGTACATGACATGATTAAAATGACCCAAACTGCATTCATGATTAGTTAGCATTAAAATCATCTAAGGAATCAGTTACCTTCAGTATTTGTCTGTGCCATTATTTAGGCAGCATACATAGTGGAAGGAATGGCACATGAGAGCTCTTCATTGTTTATTCTGTTTTATAGGCAGAGAATTCTTAAGTACTGTGCTTTGCTCCTTTAGTTAGAATGAGAAGGGCTTGCATTGCCTTGTGGGGCAGGAGCAGGATGTGTTACAAGGGCTTTGATTGGTAGGCTGGAAACCAAGTTGTAGAAGTGTTTGTTTGACCTGGATTGTAAACTCTTGCTGTTTAGGAAAGGACAACCAGCATCATAATTCCCATGGTGACACATTGCAGATGAATGGCATTCAGACAGAAGAAGTGAGCAAATTGAAAGAGGAATTGGAAGAGTGGAAAAACAAGCATGAGCTGCTGCAAGGGCAGTTAAGGGAAAAGGATTCTGTAATAGAAAAATTGGTAAGTGCTGTCTCAGCAGAACTTGATCCAGCTGCCAATTCCTGGTTTCAAGTGTAACTTGCCTTAAGCTGTGCATGTCCTCATTGTGGTGACAGCCAAGCCATCCTGAGTGCATGCCCGAAATAGGGAATCTGGTGGGAGATGGCTTGAGCAGAGCCTTGTCTGCCTCGCACTATTGCCAAGCACAATCAGTGCAGCTGTAGAATCATTTTTAGCCTGTTTTCAAAGTGTGAGGAAGCCATGGTAGAGATCTGCTAAGAGCCCAGTGCCTTGCCACAGTGCAGTGTTTGTCTGATGCATTTCCCTGGTGCAAGGTCCTTCTGCACCCACCTCAGAGGACACAAGCAGCTGCTCTCAGAGAGCTCTGGTGTGCATTGCTCAGCCTGCTTGCAGCTTCTCTGCTGGGAACTGGAGAATGCAAAAACAGCTAGGGGGTTTTTCTGACAACGTGACTACATTTAGAGTTCTGAGCTGATTTTTTCCTCCCCCCTCTTTTTCTTACAGAGTTCTTCCCAGTTGGAAATGGGAGCTACAGAGCAGGCTTCACAGATCAGCAAATTTGGTGGCTTGGAGCACAGTAATGAGCTACAGAAGGTGAACTTGTGGTATTTCAGTGCAGCTGGGGAGAACAGGGGTAGCTTGGGATGGGAAGGAAGCTTTACTCTTCAGGGAGGAGTGTTGATTCCTGAACGTGTTGCTATTTATCATCAGGTGTCCTTGTGATGATGGTCCTAATCTTGGAGCATCGAGGTTATGAGTCTAAAAATGAATCTGTTGTTTTCACTAAGCAGGTTTGAGCCAGCAGAAGACACTCTTACTGACATGCTAAATGTGTTAATCCAGGGCAAAACTTATGTTTAAATGCTGATATGAAAGTTTCCAGATTAGATGTACAGCACAGAATAAATAACTGGAGACTCAGTTCTTTAAGGTAGCTGTTGCTCAAAAAATACCTGGCAGAGTTCCTCTGGAGAGCTAATGGTGCTGGATGAATAAGTCATCAGGGGTTTGTGCACCAAGAGGGGCAGTGCACAGGGACACCAATGGGAGTGCAAGTGGTATGAGATACTTTTAGAGAAGTCCCTGAGGCTCAGACAGGGGCCTTGGTTGGGTGTTCCACAGAGAGGGTTTGTAAGAGCAGGGTGGACAATGGTGCGTGTTGCTGTCTGGCCTTGTCATTAAAGGAAAGAGCTGTTGTCTGATTGAGAGGCAGCTTTCCTGTTACATTTGCTAGTATGAAGCAGTGAGTCTGAGAGCATGTAACCTCAGGAAAATTTCATGTGAATATTTTATCAGATGGACTGAAAAGCTTTGTCTCTGTTTCCCAAAGGAACTGGAAATGCTCAGGAGTCAGATACAACTCCAGTCTGCGGAAATCTCTAAGCTTCAGATGGAGAATCAAAAGCTCCAAGTAATGGTACCAGTGACTTGTTCTTTTATCTATGGGAACTGCATCTCCAAGACTTGCCTTCCTGCTACTGTAGCTGCTTTCCTAAACCAAGCCCGTTTTAAGTGCATACATCAGCAAGTGATTCCAGCAAGGTTTCAAATGAAGTAACGAGTTAGCCAGGCAAATCCTTCATGAGCATAGAGGGGACTTCTAGTCAAGTTAGCTCTCTCTGATGGCACTGGTCCTTGCTATTTTTAAACAATCATAAACTATTGCCTGTTCCAAGCTTAAGCTCTGATTAAAGTAAATAACCTTTTTGAGATACAGCTGTGATATCATACACATGAGATCATTACTCTCACAAGCAGTTGAGGATACTAATTTAAAAGGTGATGTGTAGTTGAAGGGCAAATGATGGGGTGTCTGTCTGTGCAGGCTCCAAATGCTGCAGAGGTTTTTTTTGGCTGTGTACTGAACCAATGAGGCAGTAAAGCCTTCTGGCTAAATAAATATGACTGTCTTCAAAACTAATGAACAGCTGTAGGAAGGGAATGTTGGGCCACAGACCGTGAACAAGTTGCTAAAAATGTTGCAGACAGGTCCCCAGCAGAGCTAATAAATGGTGCTGCAGGAGCAGGGCCCCACAGCCAGCTGACAATCAAGTGTTCAATGTACACAGGCTCAGAGAGGCAGACTCAGCTGCTGGGAGGGAAGATGCCATTGCACAGCTGCTGGCCACCTGTGTGTGTGAGGATGCCTTTGGAGGCAGAGGTGTGTCCCAGTGTCCCTCCAGCTGTCAGGCCACCTCACTGCCATCCTGCTGCCTCCTGTGCTTGGAGGACTGGCTTCAGTGTGCTCCAGCTGGAGAGGCATTGCTCTCAAACGTGTGCCAAGTGGCAGCTGTAGCTGACAGGCAGCTGCCACATCTTGGAAATAACTTTGTGTAGGGCTGACTGAGAAACTATTGCTATTTTTAGTAGTCTTATGCAAAGAATTGCATATCTAGCCTAATAAAAAGACTTCTGTGGCACTTCAGAAGTATCAGAGCGGAGGTGGATGCCTGAAATAGGGTCTGCCTAGAAAAAAACCTGCAAGTCTTTCAAGTGCAGCTGCTGTGAAATAAAGGTTTCACTGTGTGTACGAGTCTGAGACGCGAGGAATCACAGATCTGTTTGCTGATCCTTTGCAGCATGGGGTGTGTGTAATCACCATACATTGGCTATGCTGTAAAAAGAGGACATGCTTTTTAAAAAATGACTGTGTAACACCTCAGCTTGCTGTGTCAGTGTGTGCAGCACTGAGAGGGAATTCCTTGTCCACAGAATGCAACTGCAGATCCCGTGTTAAGAGACAGCGGTGCAGCAGCAGCAACGAGCTCAGAATTGGAGGGACGACTGGAGCAAGAAATAAAAGAACTGAAGGTGAGTAGTGAGTGAGCACCAAACCAAGCCACTGGATAGTCAGCCTTCAATTAGGACCTTCTGTAGTAGCCACGACTGGTGGAAGTGGTTTGTTTCCTCAGCATCCAGTGTCTCAGGCTCTGGAAGGGAAGCTGGATGTCTCCTTCATTTTTCACTTGGGAAATAAGAACTTTGAGTTGCTAAGGACAGTCTAGAGTGGTGCTTTACTCTGACACAGACAGTCCATTCTGACTGGGAGGAAGGTAACCACTGATAATCCTGTTCCTACTTTATCCAAGGTGTAATAGTTTGTGTAGGGATGTGTAAGTACAGGAACCAGTGGTGGGCTGGAGCTGCTAAAGGCTGTGTATAGAATGTGTTGGAAGGATACAGGGCTTCAGCTTTTTACCTATGCTTGTACTGTAATTTGCTGTGGGATTTTGCCTGTTGCCAGAGTGAAGTCAAAGCCCTTTCTGAGGAGAAGGAATCCCTAAAGCAGCAGCTGGACTCATCTAGTAGCACGGTTGCTATATTGCAAGATGAGAAAAGTAAACTGCAGCGAGAAGTTGCAGAATCCAAGAAGGAGCAGGATGATCTCCTGGTGCTTTTGGCTGACCAGGATCAGAAAATATCTGCACTGAAGATCAAATTGAAGGACCTTGGTGTACCGGTAAGCAAAGGAATGGGATCCAGTGAGTTCCCGGGTCTGAGACCAGTCTGGGCATGGTAATACTCATCCACAAAGTCTGGTGAGGCCCTTTTCTCTAACTAGAGGGGAGTTAAATCTATCAGTTACTTTTCCAACTTCTGGCAGCCATCAATGAGAGCTGACCACTGCCTGCTGTCCCTAGTAGTCAGGGATCTTCAGCAGAGAAGTAATGAACTGTGGACATGAGGAGATAACAGCTGCATTTAATGAGCATTAATTGATGTGGCACAGTTGTTTTAGGTGATCTTTAAGGATATTTGCTCTCAGCATTTGTCTTGCCTTCAAAAGGCTGGAACAAAATAAGGGATGTTACTGCTCACAACAGATCTTGTATTTCAGGTTGAAGATGAAGATGATACTGAATCTGGAGATCAAGGGGATGAAGATGAGGATGGAGATGAAGAGGAACAAGATGAGAATGCTGCTGTGTGTTACCATGAAAACTAGATTGCGTTGTTTTGGGGGGAAAAGCTATTACTGGTGTACAAAGGAAAACGTCTGCTTATGGGAAGCAGATGGGGAAATGACAACCATGGGCCTAGTTCTAAGTTACTCAAGTGTTGGAAAATCCTTTGTACTAGGTTAAGCAAACAAAAACCACAGTTTCAGTTCTACATGAATATCCCAGGTTGTACTTGTTTAGAAGTTGCTTCAGACACTGTTTAAAGCAGGAAATGACAATGTTGCTGCCTTGGTTCATTGTCATTTGCAGTTCTGTGCATTTGTCTATGGTTTTAACTTCCTTGAGCTCTTAACATAATTAAATACAAAAGTATTTGGTTTAACATCTGTCACATGGAGTCATTCCCCCTGCCTTCAGCATGGAGCTTCCGTGTAGTTTGTGGCTTCCTCTCAGGAGCAGCGGGAGGCAGAAGGGTTGGGGTGGCCTCTGCCAGCCTGGGCTGTGGTTCTGGGGGTGCCAGGGGCCCTGCACACAGGAGTGTGCCTGGACACTGCCCTGGCTTCACTTGGAACCTGCCAGGGAACCACAGTGCTCTGCTAATACCATGGAAGAGTTTGCATTGGAAGCTGTGCAAGAAACAAAGCCTTGGGGTGAAGAATTGCTGTGGAAAACAAAAGACCAGTGCACTCTTAACATATGAGGTGCTACTGAGTCAGCATAAATATAAGTTAAAATCTTATTGACTACTTCAGTAAGGAAATGAACACTACTCTGATTTATATAACTTATTGGCTCTTTATGAGTAAATAAAAGATGAAATTTTAAAAGAAAATAGAGAATGGTAAATGCATCAAAATCTTTTTTTTTGGTAATAAAGAGAATATGTCTACTTTGTCCTCATTTAATTCTCTTGTCCTAATTTAAAAACATAGATTTTAATATGCGTAAGAGCATCTACAATCAGGCTATTGTGGTGGGTTAAGGTAGTAACACACCACAGAGTGAGACTCTCACCACCAGCAGAGAGGGATGGGGTTCAGTTCTTGTTTTTTGGAACACTACAGTCTTCAGTGATTGTTCATTTTAAAGAGTGGTCCAAGGAAGTTAAATGTAATCATTCTGTAATCAGCAGCTAGTTTGAAGACCAGGACTCACAGGCATGTGAGTAGTTACAGGCTGTGGATTACAGGCTTCAGGGCTCTGCTGAGTGCTGGGCTGGCTGTTCCTTGGTGGCAGCAGTGCCCCTTTACCCCTCCCAGCCTGCACAAGGCAGCCACAGGCACTCAGGTCTGCTGGAGTCCATTCCCCATCCCTGGCAGCCAGCTCAGGAAGCAGGTAACGAGTTGGGGGGTAGGGAGTTCAGGAGACTGACAAACTGGTTCCAAACAGGTTGTAAAAAAGCTTGTTCAAAGTGCCTTTCCCAATTAGAAAACCTGTTTTGTGGATTATTTTATTGCACCATCCTAGTGGTCTGTCTTCCTGCTGGTGGCAGATGTGTCTGGTGATAACTCTGTTACTGTCAAAGGGAGGTATTCACTTGTCTGCATTCTTGGCTGTGTTATGAAAATCAGATTTGTTCTTAGTTCTTTGGAATCTTTACTTGTCCTGTGGTGACTGGGATATCATGAACACAGGGCTGTGCTCGGCACAGCATTTGGATCCCTTGCACAGGGTTTCTGTCAAAGCAAACAGCTGCTGCCAGCAAGAAGGGAAATCCATCCCAGTCTCCTCCTTTGCTTGTTGCATGTGCTTACATTGATACAGACAAACAGACAGAGGTGCTGAGCTGCAGAGAGCACCAGCAGAGAAGAGCAGAAGCAAGTGACTCTGATGAGGATGTGCTGAGAGCAGAGCTGGGGCCTTACACACCGTGTCCAGACCAGGCACTGCAGGTCCCTTCGTGTACACCTGTCCCAGGATGGGGTTCCAGGAACAGTCACATGCTGCATGCTCTGAACATGGGAAGGCTTTGCCATTTCTTTAGCACAGGTGCTACGCTATTTTCTGTACCAGTTGTTTGCAAAATACGGATTTCAAGGAAGCAAAAGCAGCCTTACCTGTGTTACCTGACCTGTTACCAGCCTCTGCCAGCTGCTGGTCTCCTGCAAGCTCAACAACTGCCAAACCTTCTTCATTTGTGTCAAGTTTTTCCTAGAATTTATTTTCAACAAAGGGTTCAGCAATGCATACATGCTTAAGAGATACTTATTTTTGGTGTATATTTTACTAGAAAGACTGTCTCCCTTTCTTTAAGCCACAGGGATGGGGACAAGTTTGAATGGGGAGAGTAATGGAGGGGAACACGGGTTGCCAAGCAATCAGCCCCTGGCCTGTGTTTCAGAATCAAGAACTGGGTCTGAACAAGCTTGATCACAAGTCCTATCGCTTCTACAAGAAACCAATAACCTTATGACACCCTTCTTGATAAAGGGCATCCTACTGGGAGCAAATGGTGATGCAATGGCTTTGCAATGGCATCAGCTGAGGCTGCTGTGAAGGTCAGGCCAAGGCTGAAAATACCATTGGTGCAGTGTTGTGCCTTGAGGCTGGAAGTGTCACTGCCGGGCAAGGAGGGGACAGTCAGGGGTCATTAACGCTGCTGGCAGGCAGCACGTGCTGTACCAGAAGCAGCCGAACAGACCCCAGGGCAGACAGCCCGCCTGACTGCAGGGAAATACCAGTGCCACTCAAGGAGGGATGTGGCTCTGCAGGCTGGTGCCTCTACACACGGGAAGATCCTTGAGAAAAAACGTGCTCCAGGGTCAGTGTTACAGAGTGGCCTCAGACAGGCCCTGGGACAGCAAGTGACCAAGAAAAATGAATGAGCCCTGATCTCTGGTGAGAACTGAGGCACAGCACAGCTGGGACCCCAGCGTGTCAGCAGGTGCAGCCCCTGCAGCCTGATCCTATCTCTGTGCCGAGATGGGGTGGCCAGGCTACGTGACAGGGCAGAGATGTGTTCCCTGTGCTTCCCTGTGCCTCCCAGCTCCCAGGGCAGGCACTGAGCACACAGCCCACAGTGTCCAGCCCGTGCTACAGGAATGAGCCACTTCTGACTCCTCTCTTGCTGTGCCTCCAGTCAGACAAGGGCAGAACAGCCTAGCTTTTGTGCATGCCCCTGGCTGTGTCTCATGAAATGTCACCACGAAAATGAGCAGAGCAGCATGGATGTGTGCCTGGCTCTGTGCTCCCTGCATCTAAGGGATGCATGAGGGCATCTAGAACAACACAAGACAACTACACAGAGTGAGAAGGCTCGCATCTGAGTGTCACCAGCAAAGAGGGATTCCCAGAGCTTCCCTGGCAGCTCCTGAGCAGTCAGGTGCAGCAGGGCTGTAGGCAAGGCAGGAAATCCTAAACACCTGGACATGGCATTGGCTAAAGCCCTTATCCCTAGACAGACATTGTTCAAAGGCAAAGGAGAAATGGGGCTTTCACAGTAATCAGTGGAGTCCTGACATGCACAGATTCACGCTTATTGATACAGGCCGTCTTGGCCCTCAAGTGGGGACAGGTTCTCACACTCAACACTCACAGTGACATTCAGGCTACACTGAGACCAGACCTGCAGGTTTGCCCCAGGCTGCATTCTTCTCCCAGTGGCTCGGGAACATGTGTGCAGCTGGGAGGGAGAAATCTGCTACATTGATTACTTATCCCTTGGCACGCTCTGTATCCATCCCTGCCTGCCCCGGTGATCCTGGGAACGCTCTGCTCCCAGGGATCCCAGCGCTTGCCAAGCTCGGGCGTGGCCAGCAGATGTCAGGGTTTACTCACGGATGGACCAGCCCCGCGGGCTGCAATGGAAACCTTGAGGATGCGGAGGTGACAGGAGAGGAATGGTTTCCAAGCTAACTAGATTGCTGCCTTTGGTTTTAAACAGCGCTATAATACAATATACTCTCCTGCTATATAATCTTGGTAATCCTCATCCCAAAATAGTTCTAGCAGCTGGCTCAGTGTCAGGACATAATTTTATCTAAAACAAGAGATAAACATTTTCCAAAGTGGCTAAAACAAAGACCTATTAGGATGCCTGGTGATGAGCAAAGCGGCAAAGGGCCTGTGTGGCCTGTCACAGCCACAGACAAGTACAGGAATGGAAGGGCTACCAAGGGTCTGACTTGTGGATCTCCTTGTGGTAGGAGGCAGTTCTGGCCAAAGCAGCAAGCGAAGACAGCAGGCATGGCAGGCCAAGGTGGCAGCAGCAAGATGCTCTCCTTGGAGGTTAGTTCTCCCCTGGCTCCCTCCTACCAAGCTGCCCCGGAGGGGCCACAAGGGCAGGAGCTGGTGCAGCAGAGACAGGTACAGAGCAGGCTCTAACACAGTAATTTTAAGGGCAACTGCTCCTTTCTCACTAGAAATGAATGGGGTTGTGTCACACTGCCAAACGTACAGGCACATGCCAAAGGTAGAGTGGAAACATGCCAGGCTCACTCATCGCTGCAGGAAATCCGCTCGGATATGAACAAACTTTCTCTGTTGTTTTTTTTAAAACCTCTTAGACACCTACACTCACCTTGTCATCAGCTGTCTGCAGCTGATGTTATCTCACACGCTATGTGCTTCACTGGGAACCACAGGGGCAACTGCTGGGCAGCTGATACAAGCTTCTGCTGGGAGCACCCTCAGCTGCAGGGACCCCATTACCCCTGCCCTTGCTGGCAGATCCCAGCGTGATGTTCCCTTCCTGTGGGAGGGAAACAAGCAGCCACGGGGGCTGTCCCCTGCCCTCAGTCACCGTGTGCATGTCCACAGCAGTGTCTGCTCCTAGTGCAGCTCCATCAGGAGCCCTTCACCCGAAGCTGAGTGCTGGCTGTGCACTCTGAGCCACCCTGGTTGCATCATCCCTACAATCTCTGACCTGGCCACCGAACGTCGAGTGCCCCTGCCCTGCACACAGAGCGTGTGAGGGCCTGAGCTGGGCCCTGTGCTCGGGGTGAAGGGCTCTGATGTCAGTACTGTGGCACTTGAGACAATTTCCCAGCAAAGTTACATCTACACTTGAGTCACTCTGCCCTTTGCTCTAGAAATCTCCTGCTTTGACCTCAACAGAGAGCAGAAAAGAACAAATGAGAAATCCCCCCCTCCACTTCTGCTTTTACCCTTCAGCGCAGCTTTTACAATGGGGTGTCTGTGTGGAAATTTTCTTCAACATTCAAGTCCAGTTTAAATGTTCCTGGTGGTGCTCCCAGCTCCTCATCAGAGGAGCAGACTTCTGATTCAGCAGATGATGTGACTCATATTCCTTCTTCCCTGTTGCTTGGGAATACAACGGGATATTAGCCAAAATATTCTTTTCTCAGTTACACGCGGTTTAACCTGTCTAGGCTCCCAAAGAACCCCCCCAAGTCCTAGACTCCTCAGGAAAGAAAGAAAGGATGGAAATCCCCATTTCAGATGGCTTCTCTCTCAAAAAGGTGTCAGGCCAAGAGAACAAGGGGCAAAGGAAAGAGGAATGCACAGCTCTGTGCAGCCTGCTGGCAGAAGAACAGACGTAACCTGGAAGCTGTGCTTCCGTGTTGCTCCCTTTCTTTCCATTCGGTTTCCCTTTCTATACTCTCAAGGTAATTTTTGGCAAAACAAAACGGAGCAAACTCTGCGGCTTTACAGCAGGCAGGAGAAGGATAGATTCTGCCAGTTGCAGAAGGCAGGCCTCACTCCCCCAGCCATAAAATTAGAAGTGAGTTAAGCATGCAGCAGGTGTTAATGGGAGGCATGAACCAGCTGGCAAACCGCAGGCCTTGGAAAAGGTACAAACCAAACGCAGACAGGAAATCCCCCACCCAGCCAGGGCTGGAAGCTGTCTACACCTGAAGGAAAAGTAACTGGATGATTTACTTTAGATTGATTATTTGCAAATGACTGATTGTGAATGACGTTCATTCTTAGCTCTACACTGGCACTATCAAAGGAGTGAAAAGCCAGCCCCTGATATCTCCTGTGACTGGTTTCCTCCGAGCACTGGGTTCTCTTGGCACTGAAGACCTGCTCCTGACCTCCTTGAGTCACTTCATCGTGACGCAAGTGTCAAAGGAGCACTCCTGCCAGCCAGCTTCTCTGCACAGCTGGGTCACAGTCTGACACAGGGCAGCCAGGGCTGGCTGAGGGATGTTCAAAGGCCATTAAGTCCATGAGCTGCCAGGAAGGCTAAATTCATTGGCAGAACCAGAGTGGGATGCCTCAAGGATTGCTGCTTACATAAACCATGTTTGCTCCCACCTTTACTATTCCTCCACAGTGATCCAAAAGCTGGAAAGATTACAGGGCAACACCTAGAGGTGGGTATTTTACAGATGAGGCAAATACGGACAATACTCACAAGGAGGAAGCTGGCTGGGACAAGAGACCCATACTTTTCTCCCTGGCATGCCTTTTCACCAGGCCTGAATCTCTGCTTGAGCAGCACGCCTCCTCTGAACCCCCACTCATCCCTTTGAGTAGTCAATTTTTCATTTCCCTGTTCCTGGCCCTCCCCCTGCCCCAGCATGCCCCCGTTAGCTCACCCTGGCTCCAGCCAACTCTACATGTATTTATCTCACAGAAACAATCCATCACATTTTGTGGTTTATTGACCTTCTCCCATCCGGCACGTGGCTGCACTATGGTTTGTCGTGTTACGTGACCTCCGTGTCCTCGTGGAGACATTGCCATGGCTCCCAGCCCCAGATCAGCACCAGCACCCTCAGCTAGGCCCTCCAACACAGCGGGGAAGGACTGTGCCTCCCCACTGGCCAGTAACTCCTTTGGATTCATGCTTTTGCTGGGAAATGGGAACTCATTTGAACTGTCTGCTGGCAAAGGTGGACTGTGCTGGGTGAATTTTGGAGTTCTTTGGCTAGTGCTACAGATGGGACATTAAACTGGTCAGAGACACCCAGCATAGACACTTCCACGTGGCATTTTTTCATCACAGAAACTACTCACTGTGAATAAAGGGAAAAGGATAACCCAAGGCCTCTGAGGGACGCTCTAGCAGTGACAAGCTGTGCTCCTAGAAGAGGTATGAGCTTGTTATCTAATTCTTAGTGTACCAAGGGAGCATATTTACATTGCAAAGTGTTCCTCAATTAGTAAGTATTTTTAAAGCTTTCCAAATAAACTTCAAAGCAGGAGTACTTCCTTTTTGTAGGGAAGGACTGGCTATGAGTGGGAGCTCTGAATGTCATCGTCTAATCACTTCCTTCCTGCCAGTGGGCTTCTCTTTCCTTTGTTTCCTACCAGAAAAGCCTCATGAAGCACAAAAAGGCTCCAGGGAGGGGGCTCAGAGTGGGCTGCTTATCACCTCTGTCGCAGTCAGTATCACTGCAAGGAAAGTTGGGCATTAGAGGAGGATGCCCAGGGGCTCCTGGCCTGCTGTCCCCATGCCCACCACATTCCCCAGGTCAGGCTCAGATTGCAGGGCACATCCTGGTTTCACTGGACACACAGTGTAATTCAGAAACGTGTGTTGTTTGGAAATATGACTGACCCTTTGAGACCGACGCACCATGAAGGTGAACTTAAGAAAAGCAACAATGCATTGCGAATATTTGGGCAATTTCCTCTTGGCACATAATTGCTTGTTTTGTGACCTAAACCCCAGTATTCTTTCCTTGCTTCACAAGGGGACAAGTTACTTAAATTATTTATAGATGCTTTGATCCTTTCTGCAATCAAGGCGGATCAACCAGACGTGACAGAGTTCCTGGTGCTGCCATCTTGAGCCATGCCTCATGTGATCCACTCCTGGTAGGTGCTGTGGGCACACCTTATCAGCTCCATCTATTGCAGCCATCGCAGAGGGCCCTCCCTAGCACAGGGGATGCTTGGGAAATGCAGGATACCAGGCATGCTACGCCGTGCCATTGGCTCTTGAGGAGGAGGTGAGGGAAGTCCACCTCAGCAGTACTTTTCCACTTGCTTTCCCACCCAGGAGCTGGTAACCAGGCTGATGGGACAGAGGTCACATGCAGCTTGGAATCCCTCAGTAGTTCAGTGATGCTAACACTGAGTTATTCTCAGGTGTTTCTTCCTTCCAAAAAGCACCTCCCATTATCTAGGGAATGATTTGTATTAATAGTCACTTAAGCCTCCTTTCAATCAGCAGTACTTTGAAGCTTTGTCCATGGCTGGGTAGGAGCAAAACTCCAGAGGTGTCAATCTCCCACGGAACAGGAATCCTAAAGAACATGAACCTGCTGTCTGGGCAAAGCAATTGCTTTGTTGCCATAACATTAGTGTGTTTCAATTTGACAATGGTGACAATACTTTTATTGTCAAAGGCAGTAATGATGTATTGCATATAAGATACGAGATGGTAACAAACGTAACTGTGAAAGCAAACTTCAACATAAAGAAATTAATGAAAATTACAGGCATGCTTTGGAGTTAGGAGAAGGGCAGGGGAGCAGTCCCTCTGTAAAGGAAACTTGAAGGGAAGAAAGAGGGAGAATGGCCCAAACCAGGGTATGGCTGGGAAGCCAAAAGGCTGGCTGATGAGCAGATGCACCCTGCTTGGGCACCAGTGGTGCAAAAGAAACCTGGAAAAGCCTCCTCTTCTTCAAATTTGTATCACCACCGCAACAGCAAAGCTTAACTTGGAATTTTCCATCCTGATCTTCAGTTCCTGAAATCCCAGCCTTTCAAAGTCAGCATTCCCATTTGACCCCCTTCTGTGGTTCTATTATAAAGAACTTACAGTTCTACAGGGAAATTGCTCCATCTCCTGCCTTAGAAATTCTGTGACATATAAGCAAAAGAACCTCCAAGCAGAGCATCTGAGACAAACTTCACTAAGTGGCCTGTTCCTCAAAAATTCCATTTCCCATAAATATTTTCTCCTCTCATTTCCTGTGTGCTACTTGTTACGTTAATTGTTTAAGTCCAATCCCCATGTGGCAATTGCTAAGATATGGAAGCTGACTGTAACTGCCCCAGGAGCAAGCGAAACTCCATGGATGAGAAGGACAAGTAAGGGAAAATGGAAATCACTGATATGGCAAAGTGCAAACTGGTAAACCAATAAAAAGTCCTTTCCAACTGGCAATGGCTTACTTGGTTCAATTGGCCTTTAAATATGGATGAGAGACCTGCCCTAGGAAGAGTTTTTTAAAGACCAGAGGGCACAGGTTTGGGCTTATGTGGCTGTCCATGACTCAGGGCCTCTGAGGTCATTCCTGCTACTGGCATGAAAAGAAAGAAAGGGTAGGAAGTCCACACAGGACCAAGGAAGATTCTCACTTAAAATGCACGGGATGTCACCCACCAGGCTGGAGGAAGGCAGTGACATCCCAGTTGCCCCTGCATGTCTGCAAGCAAGTTCAGGGGAGACACCACCTTTAAAGTCCCTCCTTTCTCTCTTGTCTATAGGAGGTTAGGGGCTTTTCTGTTGTCATCCCAGTGATTTCCCTTCTCCTTTTTCCATGAAGCATCATTTTGTCCCCAGCATGGACTCATCCTCTGCAGCCTGCACAGGCAGCATCAAAGGAACCCATGGCAAGCTGTGGCCTGTCCCTAGGAATGCCATACACAGGCAGAGGGAGCAGAGGGAAGCTCACAGGACTGACCTGGCTGCTGGAGGTAGGGAACTGCAGAAGATAAAATGCACCTGTTTTATTGAAGGTGTGTTTACATCAAGGATCAGATCCTGCCTTACTCTGCTAAAACCGTACAGTGGAGTGGCTTTCCTGGAACAGCTCCCGAATAGGCTTGTCCAAACAGCAGCCAGGGAACATCAAAAGGTGAAGCAATCTTCCACAGATAAGCACCCCAACTGTCTGATCCTGAGCTATCCACAGGCACGGCTCGGCATCTCATGTGCCTGCGACGAGCTCTCTCCACAGCCTGCCCTTGTACCAGAGCCTCTTTCTGTGGTGACTGCTCCACGCACATGCCAGCCAACAAGTTCTGATCTCCAAAGAAAAGAAAACCCTGAGTGTGAAGACCTTGGAGCAAAGAAGGGAATGGGAACACAAGATTGGGTCAGTGCTCGAGCAAGAGAGTCCTCGGTGCAGTGACCCAGCCACAGTGGGAAGTGTGTTTGCATCAACCGTCGCTCAGTAATTATAGCAACAGATGACTCAAGATCAAAGCGCTTTTGCGAATGATGTGGTGAAGTGAATCGATGGAAATATGAGCTTTTTTATCTTTGGATCTGTCTTTAATGCTGACTTTCTGTCCGGCTTTAACCTGCCCTGGGATAACATCTCTGCTCCCAGGCAGAGCCCCGTGCAGCGCCCGGCTCCAGGCAGGCTCCTGCCTCCTGCCTGGCAGGGACCAGGGACGGGAGCGGGCAAGGTGGCCCTGGGGACAGCGGCCGCTGGGCTCTGGGGATGATGCCCACGGCAGTTCTCAGTGCACAAGGAACGCTGGCTGTCACAGTGAGTCACCAGAGCCAGGTGCTGGGTGCTTTGTGCTGACACGCCGAGGTGCTGCTGCTTCCAGGGGCTGCCCCTCCCATTGGGAGCACCCCAGCTGCTCCTCCGCTAGATGCAGCCCACGTGCTCCAGAGACGGCTTCTGATTCAAGTGCTCCTGGCCTTGCCCACCCATAAAGAGAAATCCCAGGGAGGGCTGGACAGGAAGGCCTCTTTATTCAGGGTGACACAGCACATGGAAAGGGTACCACTTGCCAACCCTTCCGAGTACATCCCACAATCACCCTTCACCTAGGCTGCATCTTCTCGTCATCTGCTTTCTGTCACATATGCTCCTATCAGCTTCTATCGTGTGTTTATCCTGAATTTTGGAACGAGTTAATTACTTTGCTAAGATGCTAAGCTCCAGTTGTTGCCACGGATTGGCGAGTGCTCCATTATTCCACACACTGGTCTCTCGTGTGGTTGCCCACTGGCTCCAGACATCTTTCCTGCATAGTTCCTGGCCAAAGGTGTTTGAGTCACAAGTGGCAGAGTGTGGAGAGAAGGCCAGGGTGGCTATGGGTTAGGTGAAGAGAACAAATCCGGACTTACAAAGTGTTCCTCAGGTGTCTCTGAGACAGTCTTGATCTCTCTGGGTGATCTCTGTTGCTTTAATTTGCTGTTTTAATTCCACAGGCAGTGCCTCCTGCACAGTTATCACGTGTCAAGGAGGCCCACATTGGATAAAGGTGGATAAAGTTTCCCCTCCTGGGACTAGGCACCAAGGCCATCTAAACATGGGATTTCCCAAATCACATCAATCATTTGGGTTTTTCCTGGCTTATGCTGAGATGCTGTGCTGCTCCTACCTGCTTATTTCCCAATAGAGCAGAGAGGCTTAATTACTGGGTTGCAAAGTTCCCAAGGGTCTTATGAATATTGAATTGGAAAAGTGAGGTATCATGATGTCCCAAACCGTGATAAATTGTTACCCAAAAATTTGTTGTAATGATGTCTGCCCCCCCAAACCAGCTACCCGATGTGCATTGTTTTGGTTGCTGTCATCAAAGTCTACAGGATGAACAGGCAATTCATTATCACTTCGAGCAGTGCTTTGAATGTTATCATTTGAGCTTCTTAAAAGGTTAATCTGTCCCTGGGATCCTGATGAGGAACAATTAGAGTATCCTGTGGTGAAACATTGGGTTATTATTAATGAAACTTGTGCTGCCCTGGAGTTTTAATTGACTCAAGTGTTAAACACATGCCTGACTTACAACATGCAGGCATTCTCATTCCTGCCACAGGAGCTACCAATGGTTTTCACCCAACGCCGAGAAATGTTAACTGTTAAAATCATATTTGATCATTTATTAACCTTAGTTCCTCACATGAGCATTTAATGTACCCTTAGTCAAAGCAAGGCTTTGACTGCATTTTTCTTTCCCTTAGTACTTAAAGGAAGAAATGTCTGGATTCTGTAAGGGCAATAGGTATCCAGAGACTTCTGGGTTTCTCTGAGCCACCTTCAGCTGGGGTCTGTAATATCAGGAACTATTTTTGCCAAAATTTTCAAGACAGGAGCTAAGCCTGGACACTTCCACATGAAACTGAACTGTCAGGATGTGTGACAGTGCCCATAGCAGTAACAAGCTGTGTGGGGCCTTGCAGCTGAGGTTACATGCTGGGCACAGAGTGTGTCCCCTGGGCCACAACTGCACCACAACTGCACCTGGCTCACGCTGTAAAGACAACAGAGCTGAGGCTTTTGGCAACAGGCAGAAGGCAAAGGCTTGCTGATTATTTAAAGGAAGACAGGGTTAGACATCAGTCTGTTCCCTCATCCTGCCCTTGCAGTTCTCCTTTCCCACTGCAAGCTATCAGACAGAGTCAGAGAGGTGTCAGGACCAGGCCTGGTGTGCTACCTGTGTGTATGACCAGGATCCAGCTGCATCTCAGTTCCTGCGTGGAGATTCCCAACCTCTCCCAGCTGCTGGCTGGATTTCCTGGGCCATGTGCTGGAGCAGATGCAAGATTCTTGCACAAGAAGGGACAGACCTGCCTGGATTTGGACCTTCGGGGAGCAGGCCCACAGGGAACAAAGGCACTGGTTGCAGCCAATGGCTCTCAGCGAGGAGCTCTTCATGCAAGTCCCATCTGTGTCCCTGTTTAATGTCATGATCTAGGAATGCAGCTACTGCTCAGGCAGCTGCCAGCTGGCCACAGCGAATGCAGGCGTGAGTTTTTTATTTGTTTATATATGTAAATCGAGTCCAAAGTCTCAAATGATTAAGTCATGCGATGCAAGGCATGTGACAGGGTGGTTAATAGTGAAGGGTAGACAAGGATGACAGGAAGAAAGCATTTCAAAGTGGCAGCTGTGAGGTAAATCATATTGGAATTGGGTAACCTGGTTTTAGGGGAGAGGTTGGAAAGGAAGGGCGTAGCACTGGGAGAGCTCTTTTTTTTTTTTTTTTCCTCTCCTTCTGGGAAGGGTGCTGATCCTCAGACTTGGGCCCTGACTTTTATTTTACATCTGCCCACCAACCTCAGTGGGAGAGGGGCCTGACTCACACCAAGAGAAGCCTGAAGTCATTGGGGTTTACCACAGATTTTGGGACATGCTCTCAGCACAAGCAGTGGCTCTCCCTCTCCTTCTCTTGGCCTCCCCATGGCCCAGGAGAAAGGGCAGAGGGGTGAATGAAACGGGCTTGTGGATGGGAATGTCTGCTGGACTCACGCTGGATCACACAAGGAAGTCTTAACCTGAGTGGAAAATGCCCACTTGAATAGCTGCTGGGTCTGAACCTGTAATTACCTCTGCCATCACGTGTCTGCTCTGCAGCTGTGTGCACAAACAAATGGCTTGTCCATGGCTTGTTCTGCACACTACACACTCCTCAGTCCCGCTCTTTGAGAAAAGAACAAAGCACCTGGTCCGATCCTCATGGACAGGAGTGGGGACCTCTGTACGGACTTCCAGGAGAGCTGTACCCTGACACCACCAGCCCTGTGGCAGACATCAAATGCTCTTGTTCCCTAGCAGTCTGCCGATGTTATCACTGTTTCTTTGAGGAGTCAGAAACAACAAGATCCCACAATAACAAACCACAACGTCTCTTGTGGTACCATAAAGACAGGTAGAAAACCACCACCAGAAAAAAACAACAAAAAAGAAACCTTCCCAAATAATTGCCAAAAAAAGAGCATTTCATGTCCTTTGTGTTTTTCAGAACCAAGCACCTTACAGACAGTTAGCCCATGATCTGCCAAACAAAGGGGACAAGGGACCATCAAGAAAGACAGACATAAAGCAGCTAGAAAATCAGATCTGGAGAGGGAAAAGGACTGTTACAGAGAATCATTACTCTTATACTCAAAACTCTAAATAAGAACCACATATACTGAGCTTTCAGGCTCACAATCCCAGGGGACAAGGAAAAGCTTGTTTTACATTAATTGGTATGTTACTTGGCAGGTTCTTGTTGGTGGCTGCTGTCACCCAGAGACTAAATGCTGTTTATGGCACTGCCTCATGCAAAGCACCACAACAGCCAGGAACTGTTTCACCATCACCAACTATTGGCTTGGTAGAAATTAAGGATTTTCATTTTTTGCTATGAGTCTCTTTTAATTGTTGACATACAAGGCTAATACAAAACCAGAATGAAGAACTGGAATGGAATCTCTGATAAACATGAGTGTCAAATTTTACAGGCTGTTGTGGCCTGTATAGTTTTGCTTCATTTGTTTGGTTTTCTTTAAGAAGGGATTTCCAAACTCTTAAGCTCAAATCTTCTGAGGTTCTGAATCCACAATAAACCGGCAAGGTGATGTGGAATGTGTTAAGGACCAAACTTGTGTCCAAAGCCAGTCCAACAGACAGTAAGAGGCGTGCAGGCACTCAGCAGGGATGCACACTGACATCCTGATGTGATCCTTCAGCCAGGGAACCTGAGGCAGGAAAACTAAGTGGGTTTAAACTGGAGTGTGATAATACAATTAACTGGATTATATAAAGTGTTAGTTTGCCATATCAGTGCCTGGACTGCACTGAATTACTTTCCAATCCTGTATAAAAGCTCTCCTTGATCTCCCTGGATGTTGCATGGATGTGGCACAGAGGGGAAAAATCAGACTGTCTGTGTGCAAAGTTCACTCATCAGATATTTACACCAACATTACAATTTCCAGGACTGCTGTATGTAGATGCTGACCTGCATTCTGAGGTTGAGTTGAAGGCACTCACTCCAACAAGCCGTATTAGCTTGGCCATTTCCTTGCTAGATACCTTTGGCAGGTCTGCCCTAGAAAAGGAGCCACTCCAGATCCAGAGATGCCGGGAGGGTTGAGCAATGTGCCCCTAGACTGTTGTGTCCTGTCATCAGGAGGCCATATCATTTCATGCAGCTACCAAGGCCTAATGCTCTCGTGGCCCTTTGGACCGACAGAGCTCTGCCTTTTCCAGAGCTGTTACACAGAGGGGAAAAGTATTTTTTCCAAGTGGTGCTGTTTGTTTTTCCACTATGAACTCCCCCAGCTCCCTGGTGTCAAAACACCTGGCAGGGCTGCCATGTTGGTACTGCTTGTTTGTCCTGTTGCTCCGATGCTGTGGTGGCTGGGAATTTGGCTGGCCCTGGGGAGAGGAGCCACATCAAACACCTGCGCTCGCAGGCTCACGGGGATTGTGCTGCCTGTTTATTCCCTGCTGGCATTCAAGCAGGTTGGAGCTTTGGGGGAAGATCATCCTCCAAGATGATGTCGCTGCACCAATGAGGGTGATGGGAAGGATCTCCATGAATGATATGGGGTTAAGGTGGGGAGCACAGTGATTCTGGGTGACACCACCAGGGCAGGAGACACCCTAGGCCCCTGGTACTGGCCACACGTGGGGTCCTAGCAGACACATAGAAAACAAGCTCTGCGCTTGAGGGAAGAAATACCACATAACCTTACAGGAGTGAAGCGCTACATCCCCATCTGCATCACCAGGTTTGGTTGCCCTTTTTTCAGAAGGCTCACAAGCTCAGACAGGTCAGCTGCAGCCCCTTCTACTGTACAGCTTCACCTAGAGAAGCACCTGCAGATCCAGTTCAGTCCCTAGAAAAACGTGAGCGGAGCAGTGGTACAGACCATACTTCAGGGTGGAGACTCTTCTCCCCAAACCAGCTGCAATTGTTTGTTCTGTAATGGTGCCAATGAAGTTTTGTAACTCCCTCACACACTGGGAGGATTCATTTGATCAAAAGAGCAATTTCACTTTCCGGCATCTACCATCCATCAGAAATTCCAGGCCAGACCTTTAAAGAGTTACTAAGACTTAGGATCTTATGACTGCTAAACATTTGAACTGAGGCACCTCAGCAGGCATGCAGAGTCCTCCAAACATCTTCCTCAGAAAAAACATCAAAACTGTGGGTCGCCCCAAAAGCCCTACCCAGGCTGTGATGTGGAGTTAACAGTTGTTCAAGATGAGTCACAAAAGTCCTCCTGAACCAAAATGCCAGCTCTAGCCCCCAGATGAAGATCCCTGCCAGGATCCCATCGGGGAGCACATGCACCCTTCCCTTGGCTATGGGATCGCATCCAAGCTTTAGGTGCAGCAGCACCACAGGCACGAGGGGCACAGCTTAGGAACGCTCGAGGGCTGTGGCAGAGGCTACAAGTCCTGGCAGTGCTGACAGGCTTAAAACACAACCACTCCCAGCTTCCTGCCAGGCTCCAAAGCTCACACAACCAGCTGGCAATATGTGAGGGGGACACAGACACAGGGCAGGGTTGAACACCGAGGGTCTGGTGGAAGCCAGTTCTGTTTTGGACATGCTTTGGACAAGACTGGCCTTTCTTTGTGAGGTCCTGCAGACAGTCCCTGCAGGGCACACCCAGCTAAACAGCTCCAAGACCTTTCCATCCAGTGAGACTGACCCTGTCCAGGAAGCGTGAATCCAGTGAAGCTTGACAACTTCCTTACAGCTAAAGGTCTTTAGTTAAGCTCTGAGAAAAGGATCCTGCCTCCCCAGAACCCATCCTGAACTCTGCCCTACACCAATCCCTAGCAAAATGGTACCTGCATCTGTTCCACCGAGGCATACAATCAGTGACTCATTGTCACAATCGTTATTCATGCATTTATTGCCCAGATAACTCTTCATTAAGCTAATGAGTCATTCTTTTACGCCCACCACACGCATAGTTTGAATGCTGCTGATTTCTGCTATTCATAAATTAGAAGGAGAAGAACAGAAAAGAACCTTGATCCAGAAAATTTGGCTCTAGTGGCAAGCTCAAGGAATTCAAGGTTTCCCATCTATGTTACCAGGAACAAGCAAGGCGCCAGTACCTTCTCCAGACAAGCACTGGAGAACTAAGCTGGATGGTGAAGTGTCTCACACCAGTCTGCTTCTAGAGCCAGAGGATGTTGGCCAGGGCTTCGCAGGCCTTGGGTGCCCAGGACTCGCTGGCCATGTTTGAAGCAGCTTTGCTGAGATGAGCAGGCAGCTTTATCCAGGAATCACTAAATTTTAAGTGGGGCAGGAGATAAAATATTTGGCATAACATTAACTATATGGATGCACAATCCATGCAAACTTTTCCAATGTATTAAATGAAGAACTTCCAGGTGTTGCTAGTTCGGCGATATTTTGAGTCATTTATTTTTCACATGCCTGGAGTGGTCCATAACACAACACTGTAGCTAAAAGCTCTCTTGACCTCTTTCAGTGGTGCTCTGCAGCTGAAATGAGCTGCCTGACCCCTGTAAATAACACAGGTGACCAGAAAAGCTCCCCTGGCCTCAGCTCTGGTTCCTGCTGCCCACACAGGCCGGGCGTGTGGCAGCAGCCCTTGGTTTCACACTGACCCCTCAGCCAGGCACCGACAGCAGCTTATGGCAGCAGCCAATCGGTTCAGCTTCTTGAGGCTTATCACACTGTTTGCATAAACACTGGGATCAGAGCAAGAATGAAGGAAGCATGGGCTGAGCTTTAGAAAGGCTTTATCCTACAGCTTTCTTATCTGCTCCGCTCTGTCTGTCTGTCTGTCCCCTCCATGCCTGTTTAAAGGACTTGCTCCCCAGGAACTCATGATCCCAGGTTTCCTCTGGGTTGGTGTCTAGAGCTGGAGCCTGAAGGCTCTCTGAGGGAAGCTTGCAGTGCTCTTGCAGTTCCATCCAATATAGCTCCCTCTCTGGTCAGTTCAGCTTTGAACCCAAGGAGACTGTTCTGGAAGGGAGCAGGGAGTAAACCAGTACACATGCACTTGTGAGGAGGCAGGTCCCACGACTCCCCTCTGTCTCTGGAACTCCAGACTCCTTACTGGACTGCTGGAACTTTTGCAAATATTCCATTTTTCTTTTCCAACTAGGCACATATTTAAATGCTGAACTCTTGCTAGACACTGCTGCTAGATCCCCTGAACTTGCAGAGGATCCCAGGACTATCATCTCTGCTAAGAAAACAGTTCTCCCATCTGCTCACAAGGGGAAGGATGTAATATTGACCAATATTGAGAAATGTATTCTCCTGGTTTCAGAGGCAGTTATTGGAATGTGCTTGGTATTCAAATGGTAACTTACACCTGGAGCAACTTGCTGAGTGATGCCTTGAATCACACTGTGATAAAGGGGCATGTTTGAAGTTTTTGAAGGCAGTACCTCACTATCATTCCCTTTCAGTGCTGTCACTCAGAGCTCTGCAGCCTTGCCTGTGTCAGCAGGTAGTCAGACGAAACTTCGCATTCATCTAAATCTAAACCTCATCTGGGTGTACTCAGTCATGGATTAAAAACAGGCATTGGATAAAACAAGGAGAACAACTTTTTCCTGAGCACATTACCTTAACACAAAGAGCAGTGGACTGCTTTCCCCCAGTGGATGGGAGCTGCAGACCAAGACCCTTGCAGCCACCCCTCGAGCCCAGCGCGGGCCATGTCATGCGGATTTTGGGGTGTTGGCTTCTCTCGTTTCGAGGCTCTCTCCTACAGAGATGGGGTTTAATTGCTCCTGCCATCAAGCCTGACAGGGGAGCACTAACACACCCACTGGCTGTGAGCAGGCCTGTGACTGCACATCAAAGCTGATCCCACCTCACAGCAGCAGCCATGAGCACATTCCAGAGCAACAAGAGCCCTGTGAAAGGTAGACAGAGAACCCTGTGGCCTCCGAACCTCCCCACCCACTGCCGACTTCCATCAATTAATTAACTCTGCAGCTTTGTTCCCTTATCATAATCCTCCCAGCAACAGCACGATAAATTGTACTTGCAACAGATGCCTAAATGAGATGATCCCAGGTCTTTGCAACTTGAATCAAGGGTGGGAAACTCGCAGCTTTGTGGTGACCTCCAATTCATTCATTATACAATCGGATCTTAATTGCTTTAAGAACGCGATTCTAGTAAATCTGGCCTCTAGTATCACTCCTCTTAGGGACTTCTGTTGCTAAATCTCTGCTGCTAAATACACTCAGTCCATCCCTTTAAGTCTTTTTTATTTGACTGGGCTCTGAAGTATTGAGTTATCTGTAGAAATTAACATCATGTTCACCCACCCCATACTGACCCTCCGAATGGACAAGCACCAAACCCAATTTAGCTGTTCCTAGCAGCAGCATTTTTCAACAGCTCATGGGGGAGCTCCATGCTATGAATGGGTAATATAGAGGAACATCCTTGGGTTGCTTCTGAAGGTGATTCTTCCTTACCAGAAAACACTGCATGAAGCAAACTCATCCCCAAGTCCTGTTATCCAAATGCAGTATGTCTAAATATAAATACAATGCAAGAGATTGATGCCACTTGTGAAAACTTCAGATCCAAGGGACCCTGACTGAGATCCTCCCCTCCAGCAGTGTGCCAGCTGGGAAGCCTCAAAGGCACAGTCAGGTGTCCCCAGAGCCAGCTCTGGGGACTCAGTAGGTGGCAGTCTTCACCTTGGCTTTGCAGAGATGTGTCACCCTGACAAAGGTGCTGGGGGATCGCAGGGCACGGAGGACACAGACCTCCTGGGTGACAGCCAGGGGGGCTGGTTGCACTGACAGCCCAGGAGGTGCTGCCTCTGTGACTCCAGTGTGCTCCAAAGGATCTTTATGCATAACCAATGCAATTAAAAAGACAAAATGAATGGATTTGGCGATTTGGAAGGGGTTTGGATCAGCAGAACCACTACTCCTTCATCGTGTAAACAAGAAGAGGGAGCAGTGTAGTCTTTAGTCTTGCCCTATTTTTTAGGGGGCAAATTTGGCACAGGGATTAAAATGGAATCCATTGGTTCCAGAGTTGTGTTTTGGGACAGAGACAGTTTGGGCAGAGAAGAGAACCCAGCAGAGTTTTATGTGGGATATAACTCACAAACCCACAAAGAGGGGAATACCTTCACCATGTAAGTCAACATTGAGTCTTTGAGGAAGGGGGAAGGAGAAACTAGGGGAGTGCGATCTGGCCACAGAAGAGGTGAGGCACTCCTGACCATGAAGGAAGTTGCTGATTTCAGCTGCCTCCTCCTAGAGCTAAAAACAGGGGCCAGCCCCAAGGGAACAGTTTGGTGAGGACCAGCATCCTCCACCTGAGCAGGACAGGGCTGAGTGATAGGGGCAGAAACCTCTTCATATGGTACAGCTGGAATGGCCTAGCTGATCCTGGCCTCAGTCTTTGCATCCCTGCAAACCCAAGGTGTTCCTAAGCGCTGTAGTTTTGAGCTATTGACACTGGACTGCTCTCCCAAAGCTCTCACAGTCTCAGGCACTGTCAAGCTGACAATGAGATGAGGAGCCAGTGCCAGTAAGAGAGAACATCCTCGGTGGACACTGACAACACCTGCCTTAGTACTCTGCGTTACATCCGCCTGCTTTTTTCTCTCGAGTGAGCTTGAACAAAATAGCAAACATATTTTCCCCCTCACCCAAAGGCAGATGTACACTCACACTTCTGCCATTCTCTCACAGCACCTTACATAATTTGTATTACCATTGGTTTTGAGGAGATGCCAAAATAAGTCTGAAGGAATGTGTACAAGATCTACCAGAACAGGGCTTCCCCTGTTTCTGACTCTATAATCCCCTTATTCAGAGCTAAGCCAATAGGCTCAGGCCTCCTAAACTGAAAACCTTTGCCAACTCCATCCACTGCCTTTAAAAACAAACAAGGAAACCCACAAGTTCATGCCCAGTTATTACCATGACAGAGAAAACAAGAAACACAAAGCAAAAGAATTTGCCACATGCAGCTCTGTGAGTGCTAAGTCCATGAGTGAGGAGACACTTGTCTTTGTGTAGTTAAACATGTCCTAATCTTTAAAACACCTTCACTCCAAAATTGCAGCTGACTGCTTAGTCACAAGGCATTTGCTATTTAAGCAAGGGCTTTTGCTCAGGCCCCAAAGTGGTGACACTACTAGACTACAAATTCAAGCAATGGGCAAGGTTTAGGGAAGAGATGTCTGTGAAGAGGTGCCTGAAGTTACCAGGGGCGGTAGGACTTGCCTGGGATCTCTATAAACATCCCAAAACAGCCCAGGGTCCCTGGGTGGCACAGACCAAGTTATGTGTACACACTAAATGTGCTTCTGCTGTCTGGCTACGGAACAGGAATGCTCAGCCTTGCAAAATACCGTGAGAACGCGTGAATGAAGTCTGCGGACTTCTTCCTGGTTCCCAGTTAACTCTGGAATAATAGTTTACTCTACCCAAGCTCTTCCTGATCCATATCCACAGATCAGCATTAGGCTCAGCACTGCAGCCTGGCATGCAGACAACAGGGCAATTTTCTCCTCAACACCTCTCTCTGGCAGCTTTGAGGATGCGGTGGCTCTTCAATGCAAGACAGCGAATCCAAGGCTGGTACTGGCTTTGAGTCACTGCCTTTCAAGCTTGAGCATCTGGCCAGCTGTTGGCCCCAAAAGTGCAGTGCCATTTTCCACAGCAAGTGTGGCTGTTCTGTGGTTTCTGCTGTTTAGGTGCTTGGGAACCCCGGCTTTTATTTCCCAGTTCCCTGCCCACCTCCTGCCCGTTGTTCAGGTCTAGTGTTTGGCCAAGAGCATCCCAGAAATCTCCATGGCACCTTGCTGGTCCCCGCCACGTGGCTGGCCTGGGCTCCTGCCTGTGCCTGTTTAATGTGTGCCCCTCACCCAGGGGGTTGCTGCAAACAAAGGAGTGACCCAGCTCTGGGTGCCACCCAGGGGAAGGCTGGGCTCAGACACCCTGTCCTGATGCCAATCACCTGCCTCTGATCCGGCTGCCTTTCAACTGCACCCACCATCTTCTCCCTGCCTTCCTCCAGGCTCACAGGGAACCCTGCACAGCTGCCAGGGAACATGACAGGAAGTGCCACATCCAAGCAGACCACAAATCTCAAGCCTTGGACAGGATTTTCGACAGGTAGTCGAGGGGTTTGTGTTTTGCACCAGCAAAGTCAGTTCCAGTTTGTGTGCTCAGTCCAGGGCTGCATCGCTGCCTAGTCTGGACATGCAGATATTCCTGGGTGAGAGCAAGCACAGCCTCTGGGGAGACAACCCTAACCTGACACCCAAACTTCATGCCTGTCAAGCCCCAGAAAAGTGAGGTTTACTTCACTAGCACAAAAACAAGGAAGAAATTCAGTCACTAGAAACCAATGCTAATTTCTTCAGTGATCAATTAGAGATGGGCAAAGTTGCAGTCACAGCCCCTGCAGATCTTTCTGCCGGCTTCTAAGTGTATTTTCTATATACCAGTAACAGAAATGTAAGCATTTGGCAGTTATTTTCATTTTATTCAAAATAATAATTTAATGAGGCTTCCATGGTAGGTTATTTTCATGGTCTAGGAATGCATTTTATTTTGCTTTTTAGCTAGTAGGTCTTAAATAGTTACTTTTGCCACCTTAATCCTTGTATCAAGCTGGATATCAAACTCACAAGCATTTAGGAGACATTATTCCTAACCAGAATCCAAATCTGACCCCAGAGGCAACTCTTTTTTTTTTTTTTTTTTAACTTTTAAAAGCCAGAGCTGAAGACCAGACCCTCATCTGGGTTTGGATCCAGGTATCCAAGAGAGGACCCGAGTACACAGGGCCCCTCTGCTCCATCTAACTCCCCAAAGGAATGCATCCCTGGGCAACCTGTTTCTAGGAACAGTATCAGTATATGAGCCTTGTAACTCATTAATGCTAATAGCAGTTGCATAACGCACAGCTGAAATGTGGTTGTACAGTGAGCTAAGAACAAGTCCCAGGTACACAAGGCACAATTGCCAGGCCAAGTTTCCAATGGGCAGCTTTCCTTACCATCACAGCTGAATTTATCTTTGATTATAAATGCTCTGGAGAGGCCAAATTTCCAGATATCAGAAAGCTGTGCTGTCAGTTCTAGCCTAATTCTCTCCTTAAATGCTGCATGAGTGCCAGTGGTCTGGGAGGAGGTGTGAGCTCACCCTGTCACTGCTCTCTGCACAAAACCTCAGCAGCAGAACCTCAGGGGGAGGGCCTTGGTCAGTCACTGCATCTAACAGAAAGGGACCTCAAGCATCAAAGATGGCACAATGTCTTTGAACCCCCAGGGAGCCCTGAAGCACCGAGAGACAATGGAAATCTCACCCTTTACAAAAACTGCCATAGCCTGGTGTGCTGCACACAGGTGCAGAATTAATTTCTTTCCTATTCTGCAGCTTTGGTCAGTTCCCGTGACTCAGAGCAGCTGTCCCATCTGTAGCTGGCTTGCTGTGAGAATATTAACTGTGCCTTCTTAAGGGCCTGTTTCTCTTCTTCTGCCATAGCCTCACTTGAATGTCCTTGACTGTCCTTAGATAAACAAGCTTTGGCCCATATTTAAAATCCTGTATCCTAGGGCCATCAGCTAACAGCAAGCAGAGCTCCCTATGTACAAGCAGAACTTAGCCCTTAGTTTCTATGGCAAACAGCTTCTACCACCTGCTCCCTGCAGCAGAACTGTGGTGGGTAGTTGCCTCAGGAGACACTTCTCTGTGTCCTGCCCCTTGAGCTGACCGTGCCAACTCGGCACGACGCAGCACCAGCACACATCACAGACCGGGCTGCTCGAGGATGCTCCCTGCCTTGCCCCTGTCTCGGGGCTCTGATCCACTGTGGTGCCCAGAGGGGTGTGGGGTGTATCCTGTGACTGTGGCCCTTGGCAGGGGACTCCCCCACCTGTCCCCCTGAGACCAGAGGCAGCTCCCTGGCTCACCAAGCCTCCCTGTTCTTACTCAGATCACCCTTTTGCTCTGGAGACTGGGGTTTTGCCCAGAGCCATAGGAAATAGAGTTTAGTTGTGTTGAAGGCTGTTCCCTCACAATTTCTATGCCTGCTACAGTGTCATTTCCATTTGGGAATGTGTCCTGACTGGAGCTGAGTGAAATGAATGATGAGGTTGAATTACGAAGATGTGAGGCTGTGGCAGGATGAAGAATGGTTCTACAAATTTGAAACAACAGAAAATACGAAATAAATCTCAACCCCCTGCTGGCACATATGGGCAGTATGAATAAACATTATAACTATGTGAATAGCACACAGATCCTAGGAGCTGGATCACCCTCTGAAACAGCAGGCAGAGGAGTCTGCAACTCTGCAATAGAGGGACTGTGCTTGGCTAAGTTATATTGTTCATTTAAATCCACATTGTACAGTAACATAATTTTTGAAAACTGTATTGTTGTGCCCTCCAAAGTGATTCCCAGAAGTTATTCCTGTGAGGAGCACACACCCAAGCCAGTCAGAATTTCTGGAATGACATTCCAGTTGCTCAACACCTGGTTATGCAGATAGAAGAGAAAACAGAGCGACGCCTTAGCCAGTATAATAGATAAGGGTGTGAGAATCCAGCACATGAAAGGGTGAATGACCTCGCCCCACGTCCAGGATTACTCAAGCCAGAGGAGATGTCAGTATCAATACACACATCTTCCTTCACAGTCACAGGACTGTCCTCAGTGCTGGCTGCTGCCCTCAGATCTTAACCCCGAACAGAGGGAAAGCAACGTGCCTGTTGAACAACCAGCTTGCAAAGTTCTTTGCTTCTGCAAACCAAATGCAGAGAAGGATTAAGGAAATTCTCTTCTACTATTCCATCTTGTGGAAGACCTTCCACCTCTCCAGATAAACTCAGGTGCAATTACAGGGAGGTGAAAGTAACGGGTTCTCCGTTTTCTTTAAAATGAGACTTCACTCTTTCCAGTGGTCTGAGCACATCCATTCTGTCTTCTTTTGTATTAAACACCTAACAGTTTGAAGTAAATAAATAAATAAATTTCCATTTGTGTCCTCAGTATCCATTAGGACTAGGCCAAGAATTCTCAATTTGCCTCCCTAACTAGAAGAAAATATCAATACACATATTTTCTTGTTTTTATCTCAGTGTCAATTATTGACTATTAACAGCCTTCCACCAGACTGAAGTTGTCACACAAGCACTCCCAATCCATAATGAACCCTCCCTTCTGCCCCCTTGCACACGTGCCTCATGGAAGACCTCCCAGTATGGGCTACACCTGGCCATGCCCAGAATTTTCCTCCATCAGTTTGCTTTAACTGAAGCCAATGGCCAGACTGTTCAGCAGGTGTTCAGTGAGATCCACAAAAGGGGTTCATTTTTGACTTTGTGCACAAAGTCTCTATTGGTGGGTACAACTCAGATAAAAAAGAGAAAAGGAGGTGAGAACAAACAATTTCTGTAACAGACAGGTGTGAGACGCTGACCAGCCAAGGAAACCCCCTTGGCCAGCACTAGAAACCCCTCCTGAGGTATTTTAGTGCTCGTCAGACAGCTCTCTACCCAGACAGCAGAGCATGGGATAAGTGACCAAGGGTGTTCATTATATCAAACCTATGCCACTGAGAACAGATACATTAACAACTCCTTTGATTTCAAATGGAATAAAAGATATGAAGTCAATAAAAGGTTTGGGTTTACCTCAAAGCACTGCTGTGCCTGTCAGTTGGATGAGTGAGCTTCCCTTCAGTATCACTTTGGTTCTATATGCTTTCTGGGAATGGCATTGGCTTCTAGGGCATTCAATATTTGCCTGCATGACCAGTGTGTTTTCCCTCCCTGCTGCTCACGTGCACTGCTAACGTACTTTCCCCAGGAGATGGAATGTTTCTCATACCAAAATAGCAACTTAATGAATGAAAGTTCAAGCAGGGCTATAAATAGAAAGGGCAGCAGCCTTTCACAGTGCACATATAAGCTACTTCACACCCACTTCCTTTTGTCTGCCACTAACTCTGAGAACTGAAGCAGAATAACCTTTCTGCATTTGGAAGAATGAACAGCAGAACAATTAAGAGACCGACTTGTTATGAGGAAGACACTAAAGTGCTGTGTAGAAAAATGGATAGATAGATAGATAGATAGATAGATAGATAGATAGATAGATAGATAGACAGACAGATAGATAGATAGATAGTGCCCCACAGCCAGAGTTGCCAAATCGTAAATTTCACCAAGACTTACAGGGAAATCTGGGTATGGCTGAATGGAACTGCTTTGAGTGAAATTTCACTATGCCTGTCCTTCTTTAGCCATTCCTCTTGTGCATTCCTCATGTGTAGCAGAGACATCAGGAAAGGCACAGTGGCCCCTCCTGATGGAAACCAGCTTCTAGAGCTGTGGGTTGCAAGGGAGGGAGTAAAACGTGATGAGGTGTAAAACAAGACAGAAAAAAAAAAAGTTATTTTTTTTAAAAGGACAAAACTCACTTGCTTTTCCTACCAAAGGCAGAACATGCTGGCACTGTTCCAGGGGTGCTTTTCCATGTAAATAAATGGCTTCTCATATTGCCACAAGGTGTGTTTAGGACAACTATGGGTGGAAGGGAGGGGGTTACAAACGCAGAGGGTGGGGACATGCTCCAAGAGGTCATGTCAGCTCAGGTCTCAAAGTTCTCAAGCCCTGACACTCCACTGCATTTTCCTGTGCTTACCCTGTACCAGGCCAGAAGTTGTCCTGTGGAGAGTTGTTAATAGTCAATAATTGACATTGAGATAAAATCCAAATAGACCTGGGAGAAAGTAGCCGAGTCACGCAAGGTTAGATTAGGTGCAATTTACTATTTTTAGTTTTAGTTGTTGGATACCAAACACAATCTCACTAAAAAGAAACTCCTGCCCTACATGTAGGCTCATAAAAATGTAACAAGTTCACAGGTTGGGTTTATTGGGGTTCAGTGTGCAATATGAGAAGTGATGGATAAAAGGAGCCTTTTCTCCATTTATGGAGGTTCTTTGGAGTTTGCCATGCGGGACACTTGGCCTGTTGGGAGTTTCCTGCTGTTTCTAGGTACCAATGCGATATTGAGTAGTAGAACAAAGTATGACATCATGCTCCCATGTGTCTTCTTGTCTGCTGAGAACTCCAGACCATTTCTGCACAGCTGTCTGAACAGAGCTCCCAGCTGATCCTTATAATTTTGCTCCTTGCAATGGAGGTGGCTGTACTTTTTTTTTTCCCACTTTAAAAATGTTGAGGCAATGAGATGGAAATGCAGTCAGACCAACTTCCAGCCTTTTCTTCTGGACGTGCCAGATATTTGTTCTCTCTTCTCCATTACCTTACTGTGCCCTGTGCTGAGGCTGGCTGGAGAGGTGACTGTAGCTCTCCTGTGATCCCCTGGTGCATTGTCACTCGTTACCCTGGGATTACATTTACCCAGTCAGATGCACTGCCAGTGTGTTTTCTGTTTTGCCCATTCCAAAACACCCCTAAAGGGAAGGGGCCTGCATGAGAAAGGAACTCTAGCTGCATTTAGAAAAGTGCTGCAGCGCAAAGCTGCTTATGCCAGGAGTTGCACGTCTGTACACAATGTGAGCAAGGAAATAATCTGTCTGGGAAGATGCTGCTTCACATGAAAGCATCTGCCTGCAGCTAGATTCCATCAAAGAGCAGATCTGTGGATTGATTTTCCCAGTATGACATGCTCCATCTGCAGAGCACTCAAAAGTTCTTTTATTAGCTCCGCTGTTGTTCGTGATTGAAGCAACAAGATGGAAGAGCTGACGAAGGGCACTCAGCTCCCAAACACTGCCCCAGAAGCCAGGATGTGCCAGGATGGGGTGGTGGCAGAAGCAGAGCCACGGTGCAGGGGCAAGGGAGAACCACAGCAAACACTATGAGCACAGACAATGGGAGTGGTGACATCCGGCGCTGGCAGCTGCATTTCCCAATCGATGTTTTTAGGGAAGCCCTCCTCATCCTCTGGGGACAAAGGCCGAGATCCACCCTGTGCCAGCCCAGCTCACCTGAGCCTGAGCGTGGCACCAGGAGCGCTGCAGCTGCCGGCACTGAAAGCTGGCACGTTTGTTTGCCCTTGCTCTCTCTCCACTCGAGCTCTCCACAAGCACAGGCTTGTTTTAATGCATTTTTATTTTATTTGCAATGATGTCAGAAGCAACCTTTTGATGACTTATGACCCACAGAATGCTAGGTACCACTGGCTTATGAAACAATGAAGGAAGAAGAAAGTGAGGAAGAAAGTTGGAATAACATTAATTAAACTCAGCAACCCAAAGGACACAAGTGGAACATAATTTCACAGTGAGCTGCCACAGATGTTTCAGGAGGAGCCAGTGAATAAGGGAGGCTTTCAGAGTACCTAAGAGATCTGGACACAGCAGAGTATGTTCTCTAGAGCTGAGCCTCAATAGCCACATCAAGCATTGCTGGGCCACAGCACACAGCACACCAATTTGCTGGGGACTGGGCTCTGCCACAGGATATGTGAATACTGCACAAGTGGTCTCGAAGAATCCTTGGAAGAACCACACAGATTTACATATCCTTCCTCAGAAATGGATTTTATTAGGTGGCCTGAACAATGTATTGGGCACAAGTGTGCTTTTATGTCCTCGGCCTACCAGAAAGTCCTATTAGATCATTATGCTGTTGAAATACAGTCCCTTATGTGTCAGAGGGAAGCTCCTTCTGGGCCATTTTCTGCGCTTTTAATTGACGGGAGAGAAATATACTGCTCCCCAAAAGCATTTCCTACTGATTCACTTCTCTTTATCATCTGATTTACAGGTCTGATCTTGACTTCTCACCACACCCAGATCTCCCATTGACTTCAAGGAACAGGGCTCTGTGGGGGCAGTGTGAAAGTCACCCAATAAAGGTTTTCAAAAGGAAGCTGCCGAATTCATTAACACCAGAATTTACATAGGTCTAAAAGATGCCAGCAGGTTCTCTGTGGCAATGAGGAGCTGTGTCAATGCAAGTGGGACCTGCTGCCCTGAAGAGGGACGGTGCAGCTGGGCCCATGTGTCTGCAGTGACAATCCCACCCAGTGACAGTCCTGGGCAGGGTACAGCACATCCACTGCATGCTCTGCTGCATCTCCTGCACTCCCAGAAGTGAAGGAGCTCTCATAAACATTATTTGTGCCTCATGAGGGACTGCAAAGTGTACAGACTCACTGCCTCCCTCCACAACACCAGAAGCCATCACCTCTAGGAGAAGCTGGAACACATTACAATGATTTCATTTTCTCCATGAAGAATTTGCCACAGACACTTAGATAATCCTCAGCTCAAATTAGAGACTTCTTGCATGAGATGCTCCATAATCACAGGAAGCACAGAACAAAACGCAGAGAGGAACAAAATGCAGCACTTAGAGAGGGCTATGATGCAGTGCAGACAACCACAGGCAATGCTGCAGCAAGGGAAATGTTGACCCAGACCCCCTCCCAGGCCGTGGTCTTGGAGAGGCAATGGGACACACTGAGGCTTTGCCAGCTGCAGCCTTAGTACAGGGTACATCCACAGCAGAGTGGTCTTGTGCCTAGATAAACCTAATACTGCAGTGATTAATTATAAACACTGCTTCTGTAACATTGGCATGGAGGAACTTTTCCTTCTGCTAGGGAGAAAGAGAAATGACACCTTTGAACAGCATCATTTGTATAAATTACTGTGCTTTTTACCCACGGCTCGTCTGCCAAGTTCTCTTGTTTGGGAGGAGCCTGAATGTGTTTTGATGTGCAAAGCAGGATAAAGGATTACCATTATTAAAGGGCTTACAAATTGGACAGGCAAGCCCCGGGTGAGAGGTCACTCTGACTGTACAAAGGAAAGTTGGAGCTGAGTGAGGAAGCTCAGCTTTGACTGAGAGGACAGGGAGAAGAGTTTTCTTCTGCAAGACTGCAGGTCTGTCCCTCTGCAGAGAAACCAGCTTCAGGCCCTTGGTTTTGTTCAAAATCTCTCTGCTACAGCTCCTCATGCTGTGTGGCTGGGGAGGGGTAAGAGCAGGAGGACAGCTGTCTCAATGACCAGGGAAGCTTCAGCTGTCCTTCCCAGAGGGTGACATCCGCCTGGGATGGAGATGGAGCCACAGCTTCACTGGCTCCAGAGAAGGAGCCCTAGGCAGACACATGGCTGCCCTGGGTATGGGGCTGAAGGGCCATATCATAATGACAGGAATTATATTGTTTAAAGGACATCAATGTACGATCCAGCTCAAAGGGATGCTGCAGCCCTCAGGAAAAAATCCACTGTTGTGCCAGAGAAGACCAAGCTGGTGAACATAGACTGGGTGTCTGCTTACCTATTGCTGCTCCCCACATCTCAGCTGACATTGTCACCAGTTTCAGGGGTGGGTGGAAAACACAGGCTTCAGACACACTAGAGAAGTATCATGAAACAAAACTGGAAAAAGGAATCAACAAGTTGTGTTTCCCAGAAGGCTGAGGGGAGGCCTAGTCCAGCACTTCCCAGAAAACAGTCTGTGCTGTCACAAGCTATGGTGGCAGAGCTCTTAGAGCAGTCCTTCCCGTTCACAGCTTAAACTCCAGCAATTATGCGACATTATCACTGCTCATTGTAAAGGAAGAAAGAAAAAGGAAATACCTTGGTAGCCCACAGGGTTTCAGAAAGATATTGAACTGCTTGACCCCTGAATTCTGAAGAATGATTAGCAAATAAATGCAGTGCAAAATATTTAGTCTAAGATACCATGCTATATCAAGTTTATACCAAGCCTAAGAGTTTTTTGAGGGCTCTACTTGGGATTTCTGAGCGTGAGGGTTTAGTTACACTGTGCTGTAAGACAGCCGTGCTTGTTGTCCTAGAAATTTCCTATCAAATACACTTCATTTACAAGCAAAGAAATGCAAATGGAACTTGTGATTTGAGACTGCTGACTCCTTACTCTTTGGCCCAAGCTGTGCTCTGACAGCAATAGTCTAGACAGACAATTTGGGATGGCAGCTTTTACTCAAGGCCTCTGGAGAAGCCTGAGGTACACTTGAGCTTTTGATTCCCATTCAAGCTCTTAGCCCAAGCCAAAGAGGCTTCCTTCACTTTTTAACTCCTTCCATTTGTGAATCTCATCCAAATGTCTTCCTAGAACAGAATTCTCTCTGCCCTTAGACACTGCTGTTCTCCAAGCTGCCAAAGCTTTGCCTGTTCTTCCTTTACAGTTTCATCAGGCTGTGGCAGTAAACCCCAAAGACCTTTCCAGAACTGTGCAGCCCAGGGGAGAGCTGCTATCTGCTGTGTGGCAACACGACTTCCTGTGCACAAGAGGGTTCTCACAGACCCACCAAAACCAACAAGGACCTTCGTCAAGTTACTAATTTATCTCTGTTTCCAGCACCCCTACAGAGTGGTTTATAGTTTGTGAAATACTAAATAAACACTGAAAGGCATTTTGGTTTTACGTCAGTGGCATGAACTCTTTTCCATCCCCGGTTCCCCCCATCACTGTCCCATGTTTGCAGAGATGGGCCTGGTTTTATGAAGTGATAAGAGAGGGGGGAGAGGGCACAGGGAGATTGCTTGCCCCAGGGCAAAACCTTAAATCCTCTAGACAGGAGAAGGCAGGAGCATGCCAAAACCAACAAACCCTTGTAAGACCCTCAAGTGTTTTGTCTGAGGCAGTGCTGGAAAGCAAAGCTGTTCTTTAGCACAGCAGAAAGAGAAATAAGGCTGAGGGAAGAACCTTGTGCCACAAATGAGACACAGGTGCTTTGTGAAGGAGCAGCTGCAATGCCTGTCCTGCTCGAACAGCTCGATGTGGCAGGGAAGCCCGGGAAGCCCTCAGCTGCTGAAGGACAAGCCCACAATCGGCACACTGGCAGCAGGTCTGTGCTGTGGCTGCTGCAGCCCTGCAGCGCTCAGCGGGGCTCAGCCACCTCAGGTCCCACGGTCAGGAGGGAAGGCACGGACAGAGGCTTTTCTCCGGGGAAGCAGGTACTGCAGTGCACAAGACAAGCAAGAAGAGCAGGGGATGCAGTACCAGGCTGGCTGTGCCGGGGCGCTGCTTCCCAGCACAAATCTGAAAGGTGCTGGCAGAAGGCAGTGATCCCTCGGCAAGAGTCAAGGGAGAAGGAGGAAAGGCAGCTGAAGGGTGCAACCTTCCTGTCAGGGTCTCGTGGCTCTCAGGTGAGCGTGAGCCTGCTTAGCCAAAAAGGGAGGAGGGAGTTACAGAGTGCTTCTACTTTGCATTTGTTGAACAAAACGAGCAAACCCTAAAAGGATTCATTTCTCCACAAAATGTGAGGTGTGCAAACCCAAGAAACTGCTTTGTTTTCACTGGAAGGCCAGTAGAGACTTCTGCACAAACAAGCACAGATGAAGTAATGCTCGATCTCTTCTTCTCTTACTTGCTATGTCATAGCCAAGATTATTATGACTGTCTAGGAAGCTTCATTGATAACCTGGGTACTGTGCATCCAACAGTAGAATTTTGATGTCTAATTTATTCTACATATTCAGTGCAAAACCTACATGTTGATCTGACAGGTTTTGGTTGCTATGCATATCAATATATTTTGTTTATGCTCTGCCAGACTTCCCAAATGGTCACAGAGCCGTGTGGATGATGAGATACAATATAGAGAATATGGACAGGTCGGAGGTTTCTGACAAAGGTCACTTTGAAACATCTTGGAGCACCAGACTCTTACTTTACCTCCTCCACCATCCTAAGCTACGTCAGAGGGAATAAGAGATATTGCTAGCAGAAGCCTAAGGGAAGATGGGAGACTAAAGTTGAAGGTTTTGTCTCCCCTCTTGCCTAAGCTAAGATCCCAAATCTTTATTAAACATTCCCTGGGTACACTGCTGAAGGGCCTCTCTCTCTCCCTGTTAGGATGAAATACCTGCTCTTGCTGCCCTGACAGCCCACAGGAGCTGAGAGTTGCAACACACTTCAGAAGGCAGCACTGAAATCTCGGCCCCCTGATGGTATCACTGCACCAACACAAGAGCTGCAGGTCATGCAGAGGAAGGGCACCACGACCTGGGAGGTCAGCAGCTCCATGACACTGAGAGGTGGCTCTGGGAGAAATCAAACACTTGAGACCCAATACCAGCAGAACAAGACTCTGAAGCAGTGCTTTATCTAAGGCAGGTGCCCAGATCAATGGGCTGTAAATTGGGTCTTTTTCTCTCCCCTCAGACTCTGCTGCTGGAGCTGCCCTTCCCCATTAACTGCTTAGTGGTCTATTTTACCTCCCTATTTTACAGTCTAACAGAGCTGCCAGAAGCAGGACAGCCAGCACAGTCCCTGCTCACTACAAGGTACAACCAACCTGCTCCTTTCACAAACGTGGCATTCTCAGGGGAGCATCTTCCCATCTAACTGTCCCTCTGCACTAACACCGAGCTGAGCTGAGGGTTAGACTGCAGATGCACGTGGCCCTGGTTTGAGGGAACATGGCACTGCTGTTCTTACAAGTTACCCTGGGGAGTCAGCCTGAGCCTCTCTCAAATCTCACAAAGCAGATGACACCAAAGCAGAAGCACTTCAACAGGAGAGGAGATGTAGAACTGGCTCCCGCTGGCTTTAACAGCCTACAGATAAACCTGTTCTCAGTGGGAATAAGAGGCAGTTCAAGCCCCAGTCTGAACCTCACCAAGGACATTTTCTTGAGGGCTGACTGGCAATCCTTACAGCCACCACCTGTTCCCTAGAACACGTTGTTCCCTCTTGGCTGTACGAGCACACTTGGTAGTGCATTGGAGACCAGTTACTACAGTACAAAAAAATAACATTGTTTGAGATTAACCCAGAGGAAGATCTGCTATAGTTGCTATGATCCAGGCACACAGACTAGATTTAAGAACCAGTGGTTTGGAAGAAGCCTTTTCTAGGGCTGACCAAGTTGATCCTGACACATCCTTTGACTCCTGTCCAGGCTTTTTCAATTCACAGCGCTGCTGTACACAGTCACTGCTGTGACTGCTCGAGGAATGGCTCAGCAGTCTGACACAAGCACCCTCACCCACAGTGCTCACTCCCAAGCTATACAGACTGCCAAACATACCCTAGGCTCACCCCAGAGCTGGCTGGCTCACAAATCTGTCCAAGTAGGGCCCTTAAAAAGCAAGTAGTAAGTTTCATTTATTTGAGTACCTTTGGAAATATCATGTCTGTACAGCCCTCATCTGGCCGTCTTGTGTGAATGTATTATGAAACAGACTCATTACACACACAGATAATACTGTATTTCTGCCTCCTTTCCTACACAGGACAGGGCCTGCTCCAAGGATGAATCAGAGAACACTATTGTCTGTAGCATCCCAGCTTCAACATCCGTTGAAATTGGACAACAGTGTGTAAGTGAAGCAGGAAACTGTAGGAAGAGGAAGGATTAGGGCAGCCAATTGCTGCCCTGAGGATCTGGCTGCTCTCCTGCCCTACTGTACAAAGGAATGAACCAGAATTTTTCAGGGCTTCTCACTAAGAATGTGTGCACACAGCCTTTTCCTGAACGTTCCTCTGCACAGCCTTGCACTGGTCCTGCAGAAACACAGGAAACTCAGACACCAAAAGTAAGCAATGGGTTTGTTTTTAAACTTAGTGTGTTACCAGCCTCGGTTTATTCTGCACTACATGGACCAGCTGAGTTTTTCAACAAGACTTGCCAAATACACAGGTACCACGGGTGGAGGGCTCAGAAATGCTCAAGAACCATCTCACTGTTTTAGTCTGCAGGGTATCATTTGAGGAGTGGATTGCAGCAAGGCCTCAGGATACACTCACATGGAAAATGAGAGAACTGACTCAGAGCAGCCTTCTTCCAGTACAGCTGTGTATTTCTCACCAGAGAATGAGAATCACTGGAGCATCGCAGGCTACAGACAGCCAGATCCACCTGCAGTTTAGGTTGCTACAATAGCTGAGGAAGGGAGTGTTTTGTTTAACTGTAGCCAGGGTTACAGTCACCTATAACTGCACACCTTTCCGTTTTGGAGCACTGGTGGGGTAATGCGAGTTTCCTTGATGCCACAGGCCTGTTAAAATGCAGTACAGTTATTTAGTGCATCGGTGACATAGTGCTCTCTGGCATGGCAGGCCCTGTGTGGGCTAGTGTGCGAAGTGAAGTCACCAGAGGTTTATGGGAGTGAGAATTCCTGCTGTGCTCACCTACTTAGGAAGGGCATTGGGTAAGAGGTGCTTGGCTCTCCAGTTGCCTAAGCACAAGGAGACCCACATTCCCCACACATGGACACTGCCAGCCCCAAAAGAGCCTCTGAGTAAAGCCCCGCAGCGCAGAGGGCAAACCACCCAGTGCCTACAGCACTAAGATGAGTTTCTGTTTTAAATGGGGAGTTGAATTTATTTTAGTTTGGGATGTTCAGCTGGAATTACCAGAAGCCTTAAAAAACACAAAAAGATGACCAGCCTGGTTTGTGGCTTCTTCCTTGATTCTGTCCACGTTGAGGCTTGCTGTGGAGTTATGGTGAACTGCCAAAGCAGAGGGGTGAAGGGTACAGGACGCAGAATATAATGACTTTATTTACAGCAATGATCCATCCAGGCAATGAAATTACTGCAAGTGGTTAGTTCTTTTCAGTACCTCTAAAGGATAACTCCTTGAGCAGGTGCACGAGAGTGGGTGTAGGCTTTGCCCCACTGATGTCAGTAGGAATGGCCAGATTCTTCTGAAGCATCCCCTGTGTGTGTGGAAATGCTCCTCTGCTCCTCTCCTGGGAGCGTGTGAATTCTCAACAATCCCAGCTGCTGTTTAGCTGCAGAGGTGACTGATTTACACAAAACCGGATAGCAAGAACTTCCTGAGATGACCCTGTTTTGTGAGGAGATTCTAATCTCATGACAAGTTTGTCTAGCCAGATAATGACAGTAATTAGCCAGGAGGCAAGAAGGTGGATCTAGGTATTCTGCTTCATGAGTAAGAAGGATGTTTTATGGCAGTGGAATTAGGAGGAGGATGGAAACTGCTAATATGCTCCAAAATGGAGTTGGAACAGAGAGCACAGTGCTGAAGACTACACTTGGGACTCTTCAACCTGCTCTCCTCCCAGAGCAGAAAGGCCCTTGTCCAGAATAAGCCAGTGCTGAGCCCATGCTGCCATCTGACATCAGCAGCATCACCTTTATCATTCCTCATTCCTCCTGCACAACCCAGTTTGTCTGAAACATGCAATGTGGGACAGAGAGGATTAACGCAATAAACAAATGCCAGCATTTCAGATATTCGAATACAACTTGTAGGGGACAAATAAGCAAATGGAAGACGCAGTCTCAGTAAACACCATACTCATTCTAGGACATGATACGCTGAAATATATCCCTGCAGTTCCTATGCTGCTTGGCAGGCGCTTGCCTGCTGCAGCAAGGGCAGACCTGTCTTATCTCTGGTAATTTCCAGTCAAATATTTGCAAAGTGCTTACTTATGTGGTAGATAAAAACCCACAGGAATGGAGAGAATAGAGTACTTAATTCACAAGTGAATGCACTTTTTTTTTCTGTAAAAAAGGGTCCTGATAAAGCAAAGGTGAGATGTTCCTTGTGAACGGGTAGCTCTGGTGGTATCAAGTGATGCACTTTTGTCTTTCTGGGGTGCTGCCAGACACCCTGAAATGATAGAGTGGAGAGGAATGTGAGATTTCCCCCTTTCATCATAATGGTTACTTTGAAGCCTAATTACAGCCATTTAAACAGCAGCCTATTAGCCATGCTACTGCTGATGGCTGCACTGAACTGCATGGCCTGACAGGGAGCTGGCTGGGCAGCTCAGACATCCCACTGGAGTTCAGGAAGGGCACGAAGCAGCAGCAGGCATCCTGGGCCTCCAGGGAGCTGTGGAGGACAGGAGCACTGGGACCCACTGCAAGGTGATGCTCGATGTGCCACCCAGGCCAGTGCCTGGCAGGGACCCCACAGAACAGAGCCCCACCATTCCTGTGCCTGTGACCATCACAACGCCCGATCACATTTGGTGCCGCTTTTCTCTTGCAAGACTTGCCCCCTCCATTATGTTTTGTATTCCTGTCTCTGTGCACTCCAGAAACCAGGCAGCTCTGCTTAGACCTTGAGTGTCTAAGCACTTTGCCCTCACCCAGGAGAACTACAACTGGTAACCCAAGTCCAAAATAAAGGTTTAGCACAATGGTGTCCCTTCAACAGTGGAGAAGAAGCAGAAAGCTGAGAACACTGACTCTCAACAATCTCATCTCACATTATGAGTTAGACCAACTAATTTCTGCAAAGTTCCTCATGCTGCTTCTCACAGGTGGGCCACCCAGCATCAGATACTCACCTGGTGTAACTGGAATAGCTGTGTGTACTGGAAGGGGGATATTCATGAGCTGCAGATCTGACACGAAAGAAGGTGCTGTGCCTCTGGTGACACTGTAAGGTGGGTGAAACCAGCAGGGTGCCACCTGAACTTGTTTGGTTATAAACTGTGGCAGTTCAGCTGCTCTGTGACCCACCCCTGCAGCAGAGGTGGGGTCCTCGGAGGGCTGGGGCAGGAATAACAACGGCTGTCCCGACACACAAGTGTTCCCACTTGGGAATTGAAGCCCTTACTAAGATCCTGTCACGTCCAGACACGTTTCATTCTTATTCTTGCAGACATAATACGAAGGCAAGGACCCATCCTTTTTCAAGTGCATCATTTCTTTTCCCCTTTTGCAATGGAAGAGGAAGACAAACTGAAACATGCGCTTGCTGGAAGACTGGAAACAGGAAGTTCTGTTTGATTTGCACATTGCCTGTTCCTAATGAAAAGGAGGAAATATAAATCGCAGTCTTTTATTTCAAATTTGGCATAAAAATTTGCCTTCAAGGCAATGTCAAATAACAGACTTCACACTCCTTGGAATTAGGCTGATGAGAAGTACAAGGCAAAGGCTCCCTTCTGGGAGCATTTCATTTAGTTACAGGTCCCCATTCAAATCTCATCTTTGAGAAGCCCACAAAAATAGCAGCAGCAAGATAATAAATAATAACTATTTTACATAACTTTTACTTATAAAAATGATTTTACATAATTTTTACCTATAAAACACTTCTTCTCTCCTTCTGCCTCACATCATGGGGAACACATTAGTGTTGAGGAAAAGCACTTGATTGAAATATTCTTATGGAAAGAAATTAAACTTTTTTTTCTAATTATTGTTTTCCCCTCTTTTGCTTTCCTTCCCTTATGTAATTTGGCCTTGTTTTTAATCTTTTCTGGTCTTCTGCTATTTCCATCTAAGAAGACTTCTGGTTATACTGGAAATTGAGACAAAGACACTCAGCAATAAAGAACAAGTGTGAAGTGAGCTTATGTTTTGAATTTGAAAGAACAAAATCAACTTGAACTGTTCAGTGGAACTGTCACGAGTCTTCTAACAAAGCAATTTGGCCCTGTGTCAGGTGTGTATGCACAAGTTTTCTTGAAAAAAATGTTTTTGTTAGAGGTGTTATCTTATTCACTATAGTTATGCTGGTCCAAACGATCTTATTTATCTGACACATCTACAGACACAGAGATAAAGAATTTACAGAAGAATTAGTTTACACATCTCTGGGAGGAAAAGAAGCTACACAGACTGCTCCTGCCACGTGGAGTTAAATCCCTGCCTTATCCCCTGCAGATGCACACTTGATATTTGTGCAGTGACAAACACCAACTGGACTTCGGATAAAAACTTAATGAAATTACTCCAAATGTGTGATGCTGGCATTCAAAAGCAAGTACTTCACATTGCTCCTGCTCAGTTTCCCTTCATGACTGTCACAGTGTTGGCACATTTATTTGGGAATGCACAGTACTACAGAAAGGGAAAAGGTCTAGAGACCTGATTGCCTGCTGTCATGGTAACAGCCATGGACAACTGCATGGTCCTGAGATGAGAAACTGCCCTGCAATATGATCCGAACCTCCTCCTTGGAGCTGCAGACTATTGGAAGCCTTGAGCCATAGAAACAAGTCTTTTATTGTACTGAAGTGCTGTATTCCAGCTGCTGTACTCACCCTCACAGGCACCTCCCTTCAGCCGGCCTGTCCCTGCCCAGGTCCCAGCCTTGGGCAGGGCTGGGTACACGCAGCCTGGGAAGGCAGGGCTGGATGGCACCACCCCACAGCTCAGCCACTCCGGCCCCAGCCACGACAGCCAATACCTGCTCCTCCCCAGCTGAGCAGGAGCAGTGCTGGATTCGGTCTGGAGGGATGGGGCCTACACAAGTTCTGTCTGTCTACAAACAGAACTCAGGATCAGCAGTTTCTAAAGAAAAAACTGAGTTTGTGTGGCTGCACTATCCTGAAGACCAGACTAGAAGTCCTTCCTGATCTTCCTCCCCTGACACCTCAGAGCACAACTCTTCAATCTCTCCTCTCTGAAGCAGCTCATAAATTTTGATCTAATTTGGTTTCTCAAAATTTGACAAACATGAAAGTGAAAACGTGCTTTGGAAGATAAACACAAACATTCCTGTCCAGCACACTGAAAGAGTCCCAGGATTTCAGTAAAAAATTGTAATAATCACCATATAATTGCAGGAAAGTTTATGCCCAGTGAAAGAACATTTCCTGAGGTTAATTCCAAACAAACTGTTATTTGAGCAGAGGAATTAATGAGTTCTAGCTCACCAAGTACCTCTGTCCTTTGTCCCTTAATCTCCCCACCACAAAAACCTCTGCCCCTGTGTCAAACGTAGATGAAATTAGTCAATGCCTTCAAAAGTTATTAAGAGGAGATTGATAAATGATGAGACAGATAACACACTCGTGCACTCACCTCCTCCAGAATCCAGGCTCAAAATGACCCACACACCTCCAGCCCTGCCTAGCAATTACCACTGCTCACAGTAAATAACAACACAATATAAACAACATAAATTCATTTGTATGTAAATATGACACTGGTGTTCCACGCACAAGTATAATTCATGTTGTTGAGGCTATAATAATTCAATGGTTGATTTTAATAACTATTCCTCCTAGTGATACAAGATTTAAGTCTGCAGGGAGACCTTCCAGCACCTTCTAGTACCTAAAAGGGCTCCAAGAGAGGAGAAACAGACTTGGCATAAGAGTATGGAGTGGAAGGGCAACAGCAGTGTTGCTGTCCATGGCAGGGAGTTGGAACTGGATGGCCTTCAAGGTCCCTTCCAACCAAAACCATTCTGTGATTTAATGATGATTGATAAGCCTAGTAAAGATCCCAAAGAAGAAGCAGTGACCCAAAGTTTAGGATTAAACAACAGAAGAGTTCCTCTGTCTGGCCATGTGCAAATAACACAATGAAACTTTTGTCACAAGCAGCATATGTCTTGCCCTTTTTCCTGGGCATTGTGTGATGAGTTAAGTGAGATGGAGCCACCCATAAATTGTTCCCTCAATGAAATTCCAACTAAAAGAAACCCACCCAAAATGTGATCTTTTTCTGAGCAACTCCTGTGCCTGAAACACCCAGATCACCAGCACTAGGATCTGAGTAATTGGTTAGAGAGTAGCTTTAATGATCTGACTTGGCAGACCCACAAAAGGTCTCAATATATCTGAAAATGTATCTCAGCATATCAGAACTGATCTGCTCCTACGCTACTATTCCAGCTCCTGGAAGTGAAACCACCCTTCTGTGTGTCTGCTCTACCAGTGGCTGCTCGGAGAGCTTGTTTCATGGGATTTGTTGTAAAAAGCCTTCCTGTTCATACCCTTCCCTTTTAACGTGCATCTAGAAACTCTCATTTATGCAGAGCTATGGAGATGGTTGTCATGACAGGAGAACTGTGACTTCCAGAAGGGAACACATAGCAGCAGATGTCCATCAGTCTGGCCACTCCTGGAATCATCACACAAGGAAATTTCTAAGCATTATACCACAGTTTCAGAGCTCTCAGTCAAGTTTTTGTACCTGAAGTTGCTGAATTGTCCATGTGTTAAAATTGTCTGTGTATTAAAAGCACATTCCTAGCTCCAAACTCCTGAGCTAAGGAAAATGTCCCCATTTGCATATAATCCATATGAAGACCCTGGGGTTTTGTTCTACTTGATTCTAGCCAAAGGCTGGTATCACTAATCACCTCTCTGCTGCTCACGTTAGCAGAAACTTTTGCCCAGGTACAAGTACGGGCAAATCTTGGGCTGCGCACAGCGCAGCTGGACTTGGCCTTTCCTGCTCTAAGTCCCTGTCACATGCTGCAGGCAGGCCTGAGCCAAAGCTCTTTGATTAAAACAGGGTTTCCTGAGGCTTCCCAAGGCTTGCCTTTGGTGTGCTCCACCTGCCAAGGAGAATGCAAACAAAATTTGATTCCCAGTACCAGGTAATGCTGCCCTAACACAGATCACGCCTGTGTGCATTCAGAATCACAGCAAGTGGGGGCTATCTGTCCTCCTCCGAGCCTCCTTTGCTGGCTTAGGTATTGAATTTCCCTTTTCTCCTGTCACCCATGCAAGTGTTCACTCTGGTGCTTAAGTAAAGACCAGCCAGAGTAAAGGGCACGAACTGCATGAACAGCCCACAGTGCCCCGGGGGGAGAGCTCCCCAAGTGCTCAAGAGGAAGGTAAAGAAAGATGGAGGCTGATCAAAAGGAAGGTCACAGAGTGAGGAATGCTGATGTGGGCCATTCTCCCCCGTGCAAGCACTTAGGTGTGTTTACAGAGGGGGAGACAGTCTTCCTAGGGCAAGAGTGCAAAAAGGGCAGTTCTTAGGATCTGGACAGGAAACTGGCACCTGGCAGCACAGGGAGTACACTCCTGTTTCTCAGCACAGCCTCTGTCAGTCACTGCATTCTTGTTGCACACCAGGTGCGTTACTCCAGCACCAGCATCTCTCTGCACAGAAACTGAGGCAACGAGGAAGCCGAAAGGAGCAATAAAACCCAGGCCAGCCAGTGGGCCTGGCATTGTGCTTCCACTGCCCCAGAAGGTTTTTGTGCATGGAAAATCACAAGCCAAGAACAAGAAGCACTCCTCCCAAGTCCAAGGAGAGGGATGCTTGGATTTCTCACTCCCAGATGGTGAAGCAGCCCAAAAACATAGCCACAGAGACCCCAGTCTTTAGAAGAAGCCCGAGGAAGTTAATGGAGTCAGCTATATCTGTGATCTTTATCTGAGTCGCTCTGATCTCCCCACACAGCCCTGTCTGCGGGGATGCCCTGCGCCTCCGCCGTGTCCTCTGGAATGAGCCCCCAGCTGCCAGACAGCAGAGGGCAGGCAGCAGCAGAGGGGGCAAGTGTGTCTGGCACAGCTGGCCTCGCTCCCTGGCCCAAATCAAACACCAAACCACGTTGGACTTGCAGCCATTATGAAAGGAAACATCAGAACCACCAGGCCAGACTGCAAGGCGAGAAGGCTGTAGTGTTTGGCTTCACTTACCCTCCTTTGTTCAAAAATTCTTAGTGGTTATAAATGTAAAATCCTTTAATTTTAACAGCTGTCATTGTAAATGCAGTTTCTGCAGGTTCACAAGTCATTCTTCCAACAAAATCACAAACCAGTGAGTTTGGGGAAACAAAAGAGGTTTTTTTTCCTTTCTGAACTTTTACCCAACAGAGCAAACTTAGCTGCTGAATTTCCCCGCTGGACTTTGCTTTAATGAATAACACAGCAAGTCCTCATTTCCCTCTTTGAACTCCATCATCCCTAATACACCTCGGAGGGCAACATTTCTGACTGTGCCCTGCCAATCCCTGTGCAAGGTACAGCATGGGAACATGTGATTTTGGGGACCTTATGAGTGCTGTGGTCAGGTGCCTTGGGTCAGAGAGGATAGCAAGGATAGCAATGCACTGCTATGGGAAAACCTGGGTTAATACTCACTTGACTTGTACTGAAGTGTGTCAGGTTGGGTTCAGTGGGACACGGCAGTCCGAGTCTAGAGAGGCAGTGCAGCTGAGAGAGAATGACTTACCTCCAAAAGCGGCATCTGAAGGAAACAAGTGGACCTGTATAAATGGGCCTTCAAGAGACAATCATAGTAAAAATATGAGATAGCACCTAACAGCTAGAAATACAAACACACAGACAAGCACTTAGGTAGTGATGCAAGAGCTGATGGAAAAATCAAAATGGAAAAATGTGGTTTCTTCAGGCTGAAGCGAGAGAGGAGCAGCTCTTGTCTTTCCTGTGCTAACAGTGCTGAGCTGTGCCTTACAGCATGTCCCAGCCGAGGATCCACAGAGCAGCTCAGCCAGCGTGCTTAACCAGATTTTCCACCACACCTTTGGGCTGCAGCACACTGTCATTATATCATGCATGCCTGAAATATCTCAGTAAAGGCAGGATAAAGGAACCAAGGGACCTGTTCCTGACTTTGTTCACTGGAGCTAGCAGCAGCTCTGTGCAGCTCCTGGGGGCTGTTCTGGACAGGTGAGGCCAGCCAGTCCCCACACACCTCCCTGCTCATTCTCTGTAAGCAAGGCCCAGCATCTGCCATGACAGGGCACATTGTGACAGGGCACACAGGGCCCTTCCATGCCTGGGTTCAGCCTGTGCCACAGACTGTCGTGTCTGCAGACATGTGGGGCACCCTGAGATACAGAGGTGCTACTGAGCTACTTCCCTTGCAGACAGATTTCAGATTCAGAAAGAGAAAATAACCCAAAACCTGCACAACTGCAGAGTTCTTGGCCAATGCAGAGTCTACTGGGCTTGGGAAAGTAAACCAGCAACAAAAGCTGCATGTTACTTGTGAGGAACTTCAGCAAAGTGTACCTGCACGGCTCAGGTAGGCCCCAGGGAGGCCAAATTCCTGTACACAGACTTGTATTAAAACAGGATTGCACGGCTGCCTGCTCCATCACTCACATTCTAAATGGCCTCTCACTGCACAACACTTTTCAGTAACTTGGGAAAAGTTCTGGGGTCTTCCCATTCACGTGGAAAGGGGCAGGCTGGCGGTTTCACAGCTCATTGTTTGCTTAGCCCCAGCCACAATTATTAGATCGTCTTATTCTTCCAAGACCCACACAACCCCTCCAATGGAAAAGCATAAGTCTTTCTAGAGGATGGGCCCTGTCATTAATATCAGGAGATCATGTCTTGCACTTTCCTCATTCCTTTCTTCTGAGTAAGACCTTTTCTTGCAAATAGACAAGGGAGGGAGAGAAGAGAACGAAGTCAAACAACTCCTTCACTGCCACACAATATGCTAGTGTCCCCAGAATGTTTGTTTCAGGTTAGTTTGAGCCCAATCTAATGGTTTTGTTTGACCAGGACCAAGGCCTTATTTCCACCTGTAGGTGGGCTGACACAGGGCCTTGGATCTCCTTCCTGCAGGACATTCAGACCACTTACAGCAGTCTGGTTGCAGCACTGTAAAAAAACAGTCTGGCTGCACAGTTCAGCCCTTAGAGCAGAGGACAGTCAGGCAGCACCTGAGCAACACTGACACAACATTCCTAACTCAGCCCACCTCTGCAGTCTCTACCTCTCCACTACCTTGCTCCTCTTCTGTGGGCTGGCCTTACAGTGCTTGGCATTCCTCCACCTCAGATGTACTTGTCAGGTGGCTTCACCAAGACCATACCAACTCTATTTTTGCTTTCCCTGCTTTTCAGTGGCACCCAGCCTTGGCTCAGAATCTTGACATATTTCCTCCACACCCAGATTCATGGCAGGTCCCCATTGTCCGCTGCTGAAACCAAAAGCCCATTAAAAAGTTCTTCTGTCCTCCCAGCCGGGCTTGGTCCTCTCACTCACCACATTCCTGGAGTACACCTTAAAAACCCCAGGGATTTGCACACAGACACAATCACAGGGGAAACAAAGAACAATCAAGCATCAGGACACAGGAGGTTGCAAAGTGCCCAGGTAAACCCAAACATGAGTGCAGTTATCTACCTGTACTTCCTGCCTCCCCAACAGGGAAGAACAACTTGACAGATGTTGACACTATTTGTTAGTGAGAGACCAGCCTCTTCTGCAGCTATGCTGTATACTTGTTACCCGATGGGTATCTGTTAAGCACTTACACTGGAGGTGAGCAGAGATGCCAGATCTTGCTGTCTCTTACCATGGTGAGACATCAGCAAGTTCACAGGAGGTGATGGGACCAGACCCACAGCTGCAGAGCAGCATTTTCACAAGTCTTCAGCATGGGCCCAACTCTGCCCTGTGGAGATCAATGGGGAAACACCACAATTAGTGACTTCAGGGTGTGCTCCTGGCTTTGGAAAACCAGCTGTAGATTTCAGCAGGACTTCTGCTGTCATCTGTGAAACTTGGACCAAACGATGTGGTTACGCTGCATCTGCATTTTGCCTTAAAGGATCCCAAACTATTTATAGCCACTGCCTTGTACTTTGAGGTGTGTTTGGGTGGGTAAGCAGCAAGGACAAAGCCGTGCACCCAAGTCACCTCACTGTAAACAAAGCTATCTTCAATAATGCACAGAGCAGAGAGAAGGAGCAGGCAGGTACCTGTGCATGCACACGTGGTGCCCTGTCCCCACCGAGCAGCCTCTCTCACCTCACAGCAGTTATTCTCCTGTAACCTCAGCCAAGTGACAACACTCCCAAACACAAAACTCCAGGTCAAACAAAATGTCATCTTTTATTCAGAACAAATAACTCTTTGTGTGAGTGACTTTTTTTCATTTGACAAGAAACAAAAATAACAAAATTTTAAAACTGATAGTTTTAAAAATAATTACAAGATTTTTGTATTGAAAAGACTGAAATTAGACCTTACTGCAGCATTTCTTTTTCCCAGACTAACCTGACATATCTGCTAGACAGCCATTGTGATCAGATGAAAGAAAAGTAGCACGCTCCCCAAAAACCCTCTCACCTGTGATCACAGTCAGACCAACAGCCACTGGCACTCGACTAAAGCCAGGTACTTCACCAATAACCCTCACTGATAATCCCAGGGCAGGATTTCCCCTGCCGTCTCCCCATGTGAGATTACATGTTAATCAAAGAAAAACAGCAGCAGCATTAGGCTGTTTTTCTTTACCTCTAGAACAAACACAGAAGCCTTCAGGCCACACCCATTGTTTCACATACCTGAACCTCCTCACGTGAACTTCGCTGTCTCCACAGCTGTGTGTGCTGACAGCAGGGAGGTCACTTGGGGTCCTTGCTGCTCGCCCCGAGCAGCACAGAACACTGGCTCTGCTCCCTACAGGGCTCGTGGCTGCCACATCTGGTGACACTTCCTCATCTTGTGCCATGTCCCAAAACTAGAAAAGAAAACCCAAATGGCACCTCTAATATTGAACAGCAAAGGAAAAAAACAAACAAGAAGAGCCCAAACCCTTTACTCTCCAGCACAGACTTTAGAGTGATTCTCAACCACCTCTGAGATCACTCAATCCTCAACATCCAAACAGCTGCTCTTGCAACAAAGGCCATTCTGAAAGGGGCCTTGGATCTCAGACACGCTCCAATACAACAATGGAAAGATATTTTCAGTTTTTGTTATGTACACTACAGTACAATGAAAAACCAGGAGAGGAAAAGTCACTTCTAGGTTAACTGAAGCAAAGTGAAAGTCAGAGCAGCTAGTGCACAGTAGGTTTCCACAGTTTGTTCCTCCTCTTCTGCTGGAAAACTCAGAATTTGAGGCCTCTGGATACTTGCCCAGGATTTCTAGATGTCCTACAGGTCAGCCAGGGCATCAGTTCTTCAGAAATCACAGCCATGTCTGCAACACACATACGAACCATCAGCCAAACTATCAGTTTCTGAGCCACTGTGAGAAACAGTATCTGCTTTATTTACATGGCTTTCATTTGAGTGCTGGAGTCCCTTGGAAGCACAGTACCTTACTGGATTGCAGAGTGCAGAGGCCAAAAGAGAAGCCCAGAATCCTGAAGGGAAGGGAAGCAGGACAGCAGTGGTACAGAGCACTGGTCCGAAGGGCCCACACCATCCAGCCCCTGCCATCGTATGTCTCACGGTCATCTTAGAAGGAAGCTGGACTTTGATCTTGCAGTCAGTGCCTTTTTCTGGAGTTCTCCTTCCAGTGGCGCTTGCATTTTAAAGCCATGCATATTCCAAGCCAAGCCATACTAAAAATAGGATTTCTTACTAAGAATGGCACTGGCATTAATCACTTTGTGCTCCCTTCTCATCTCATGCTCCCTTGCCACGCCTCCGGCTGGAGGAGTGTGCGGCAGTAATCATCCACAACTATGTGCTTCTGTGAGCAAGTTTTGAACCTTTGCCATCCTTGGGAAGCTCCCACCGTTTTCTCTTTCATGTGCTAATGCAGTTCAGTGGCTTATCTCCTTTCGCATCCTTGGGGCACACCTCTCTCAGACTGTACACTGACAACCCGACCAAGTGGGAAAAACACACATGAGATAGAGCCATCCCTTCCTCCCCCTTGCAGCTCGAGCCAAAATGCAGCTCTCAGCTGAAAGGGATGCTGTTCTTACTTGCATCAGGAGGAAACAATTTGCTCTGCTGGGAAGCTACTGCATCCTTTGGCTTGGACCATCAGCTACTCCCCTCCAAGTGCTCACCAGTTACTAGCAAGGAGGCTTTCAGGCTTTCCTAGTGGCAGGGACATTCTTCCAGCTCAGTTTCACCAGATGCAGGGTATCACTCCTCCTCAGTATGTCCGGAAAGGGTTCGGGAGGTGGGACATATCTCTGGCCAGGTGTATTTTGTACTCAACCTCTCTACATGGGGGTGTGAGGGTTTTTTCAGCTTTCTTTTGCATTTTGCATATCCCTTCCAAGTACATGTTTGCTCCTGGCCATCCATGACAGAGCTGTAGCCAGTGCCAGAGCTGACTGTCACTTGCTTGCTCTGATAAGGGGTTAAATACGAACAGGTAAACCTGGGCGTATGTTCATAATGCAGGTGGCAGTGATACTTTAAAGGAGGCACCTTTCTTTGTTCCCTTAATGATTCATTCATTGGGAGTGTGGGAATTAACCTATATAAGTTTTTGCTACTAAGTAGATACACCTAGATCCTGAAATAGTGGATGGGTGAGAACCAGTTGCAAAGCCTCCACACATTGTCCTGGTAGCACAGAAACAAACCCACAGCAGTAGGCTGGGAATAGATGACTGCATGGCATTTCTCAGAGCAAATTCTCTTGACCTCCCATTTTCCAGCAACTCACACAATTCCTACAGGGCTGCAGGAGACACCCCTGAGAAAGGCCAGAGCTGACAGAGACCTTCACCTGGGCTCTCTCTTCTGAAGGCTATTTCCATCAAATACAGCTCAGACTAGCAGGCAGCCACACTCTGGTTGCAGCAGCACTGGGAAGAAGGTGTGGGATTGCATCAGGAAGACAATGTGAACAGGGAGGTCGACTTTCCAAACCTGGCTCAGTGCCTCCTTTGTACACTGCAGCTCACACCTCATCTGCTGGGAGGTGGAGAAGAAATAGCTCTGTACTGAAGGCACGTCTCTAATGGAGAATTTGGCTCTCACCTGGCCAAAGGAGGACAGAAACCTTCCTGGGAGGCTGTGCAGAGCAGGGTGAAATCTCCATACTAACTCCTGTGCTCCTAGTATTGTCTAATTCTGTTGGAAAAACCTTTAAGGCGCAACAGTGGATCAGCCTAATATTGCTTAGAGAGGACAGACTAGCGCTGGTTTATGCACTGCAACTGATATATTCCACGAGCACCAGAGGAGCCGTGCAGGCTGACAGAAGCACGAAGCAACGGTCATTGCCCTGCTCCTGGTTTCCTACAGCTTTGAAAGGAGGTCACAAAGAGCTCCTGTTGCAGTGTGGCGAGGTCTTGGTTGCTCAACCTTTGAGTAAAGGCTCCGCAGGGAGAAGTACACTGCCTCAGACACTGCAAGACCTGACTACACCTCGCTGGAACCTCCAGCCAAACGTCCCTCACCACAACAGCCAAGAGCACACAGCTTTGGATAAAAAGGCAGGAAGAGCTTGGAGAGCACTGTACTGAAGGGAAAGAGGTCCTGGAGAGGCGTCATCATCCCACTGCAGTTGGACCAGGACATCAGAGCAGTGCTGTTACACTAACAGGACTCTCAATGGCCACAAATTAATCAAGGCACTTAAAAATGTGCAAACAGACCTGAGGCTCATAGGATATCCTGCAACTGTCAGGTCTTTGTGCCAGGGATGAATTCCCCACTTAGCTGTGCTGATTCTCTGAGAGGGCACAACACATTTCATATATCTGACAGCAGTGCTGAGAAAAGGATGGTTAAAAGTGTGCAGTATCACCAATCTCAGGTTCTTAGGGAAGGGAAAGCAGAAGGTCAGGGTTCCTGAGGAAACACAGCTTAGAAGGGCACATGTGTTGGGGTGAACAGCTATTCACACACACAGTTCCCAGAGAGAGACACAGCAAGGAAGAACAGGAGGTACCAGGGGGCTACACTGTGAGCAGGATGAAACCTCCCCAGCAGAGCAGCACAGACAAAACCACCTGCAGTGGCTCTCTGGTGCCCAGTACCCCAGCACTGGTGCCCCCATGGCATCAGGCAGGTGTCTGTGCCATGAGCCATGAGCACAGTGCTCTGTCTGTGCACTCTGGGAGGCCAGGCCAGGCAGACACACCACGCCAGGTCACACAGAAGGTGTGTGGGCACAGCAACCCAATGCAAAGCACTCTCTTGTGTGGCATATCCTGTTTCTCCCCAAGACATGTACAAGCCGCGCTCAGCCACGCTCGTGGGTGATACCATCTGTTTAATCACTGCTCTCTGTGCTACAAAGTCATCCCAGATGCTTTGCATTGGAGAAAGCTTTTCCAGCAGTCATTAGCGAGGCAGGGGGGTGAAGAAGGAATTGTCAGGCTGCTTTTTGCATAGGTCGTGGCTTTAGTTAACAGCCTCCCCTCAAGCCCTGCTTCCTGCTCCCCTCTCCCCGGTAACTGTGAGTCTCCCTACACTTTACTGCAGGAGCTACCGTACAGGAATATTTCATAAACAGGCCTGAGGGTTTGTCTGCTGCCTGTCCTACTTCCTTCAGAGCACACGAGATCAGCTGGGCTGGAATGTCAGCCCATATCCTGCTCCCGTGCTGCCTGAATCAGAGATGGAAACTTATCTGCTACCAATGATGACTTCTCAACCATGTTCTCTGGGTCCCAGCTTAAGCCACACTACAACTGGCAGACAGACCTCCCAGATGTTGACACTGACTCAAAATTAGGAAAGGAAATGAAGTTAAGTCTCACTATTTTCTAAAGTCTTTGCAGTAATATTTAGGTCATACAGTGAACTCCATCCCCTCCATCCCTACTGGTTCTAGGAGCCATAAATGCCCTTGCTCCAAAGAAGTAGGTGAAACTTCGGGTTCCCAAGGCATGCCTCCATGCCAGAAGCCATTCCTTTGTGTAACTGGGCATCTCCAGGGACTGGCCCCTGAAGGGAGTGCCTCACAGTACCAGGCAACCATACATACGCAGACCTGACGTGCACGAGTACAAGTAAAAAAACCCCAAAACTTCAAGCTCCCACAAAGCTTCACACCAAACCACTGTTCGTATAAAAGCCCAAAACAGCTGTTTCCTCACCGAAGCACCATGGCTGATAGAAAAGGTTCACAGGAAAGTCATGAGCACTGATAACCCTGCACAAAGCAGCTGGTCCGAGACGGCCCTTCTGAAAGGCTGGAGTGCTTTCCATAAAATTATCTGCAGCATCACCTGTTAATCATCACAGACCAATTGATCTAATCTTCTACTAAACAAGGGCCTGGCTCATCCTTGTTTTGATAGATGCTAGTCTGTGATAGTCCTACAGTTAAGGACAGTAGGGCTTGATAGCACTTTTGTGCTGTTTCACTTATTTCACACTGACCCAGCTTCAGAACCCAGAGAAAGGTTAACCTGCTCTGCTTTTACCAGGTAACAGCTGTTCCACTTTCAGGATCGTTGGATCACCCAGGTTTGGTGAGGTAAGTGGATGTCCTTGCAGGAGCTCTTGTGGGAGGAGCTTTGGAAAACCAGTTAGGACAGGTCCTGCCAGCCCTGGGAGCATTCCTGCTCCCATGCTGATGCAACTGGATCCAATCTCCTGGCAGACCAGCTGGCTGCTTTCCAAAGAGCTCCCTCCAGACTGGCTTGCACACTGAACCCAGGGGATGGCTGTGATGAAATTTGAGCAAGGGGACAAAAGGCTTTCGGCCTTCATTAAAGATGGGAACCCTTGATGAAGATAATGTTGATATTAATTGGCTCCTCCCAAGAAAACACAAGGTGCCTTGTTCTGCTGTGAGTTGACCATTCTGTGGAGCATCTCCCCAGCACCAGCAAGGCCCTGGATGTTGAATCATAGTGCAATCACTTGGGATGTCTGAGCGGGATTCATTTGGAGACTCTTGTGCAACACTGGTGTGAGATGGAAAAGCACAGAGTTATTTCAGTGGCAACACTTAACCTACTCCCACTCAGGATCCAGTGTGTAACAGCTTTATGTCACATGCTCTGCATCAGAGCAGGGACCAAAACACATCCTGAAGATGAAACAGCCTACCAGTGAACATTGTTTAAGTACACTCAGAGCTAGAAACAAGGTTTTAGCAGAAAGAAAGATGCAAATTCAAGCCACATGCTCAAAACAACATTCTTGATGCACTGGAGGCCTCAGTTACCTATGGATGTCTTCTGAATAGAAGGTGCTTTCGGCATAAGCCAAGGTCATCTCAACAAAAAGAATTCTTAAATGCTTTGTGTCTTCAAGCAAAATTTTTCAGAGGCCAGCAAAAAGATGGGATCTTCTGAACACACTATTTTCCTTGGGTTCCCACTAAATCCATGCCAAGACTCAGGCTGAGATAGGGCTGATGATGAGCAGCCCACCATCACTGTTCAACCCCTGTATCAACTTTTCCTGCGATGGTTTTGCTAACAGACACACATTGTTGAGTCTTGCACTGCTTGCTCATTAGCATTGCATTAAGTGATTTCTTATGTAAATCATGTCAGCCCACAGAAAAACCAGTTCAATTCCAGTCTGCATTGCTGGGATGGACATAGAACAGAGGAGAAGTGCTAATGTTCTTTTTTGCCTTTTTTTTGGGTTTTTTTTTTGTTAATAGGAAACCAAGGACCAAGCATAAAAAGCAGTCATTGCCTATCTTCCACTATAAGCAGAAATCTCCTCACAAATGCAGAAAGACTTTCCCAAATACAAAATTCCACCAGCTGTCTTTTTGCAGATACCGTCACCAAGTTTGCACCTACAACAGCATTCTCTGTGCACCTAAGTAGAGGTTTGAAACACCAATGAGCATTTTTGACAGTGGACCCCATGCCTTCTTTGAAATGTTTATCTTGTAAAGGCATGGCTATTTAGCTAACAGCACCATATCTTTTCTATGTGATGTCTCATAACCTTCTGAGACTGTAAATGTGACTGACAAAAATAAGAGTGGGGCCATGCTCAGGGGATCCCAGTGCAGAAGGAGAAGAGATGCTTCCTCCTGAGCCTGTGAAAGGCCCTGGAACTGGTGTGCACTGGCACTGTGATGTGCACTTAGCACAGGGGTCATTGCTAAATACACCTCAGCACTCCTCAACATTCCCTGTCATGCCTGTGGTATGAGAGAAGCGGTCCAAATCCTGTCCTTATTCTGGTCCATTTTGCTTGACCCTGCTACCCTATCCTTCTGCCTCACTCCTCTTTCCAGGTGAAATCCCAGCTGCTGCTGTCTTTTCCAGGCAACATGCTATAGTGCTTCCCTAGAACACCTCACAGGATTGACACACATCACTACTGTGCATCTATTTGAAAAGCTTTCATCATAAATGAGGGGGACCGAGACCTGACAGAACGTTTGTTGCCCTAAGCCCTGGTTTGGTTTTGCTCTGCTCTGCTCCACCCAGGAGGTGTCTGCCTTTCATCCCCAACAGTAATCATCCCCAGGCATAAGGCAGGGAAGTGCCTTTTAACTGCAAGGAGCCAGATATGGTCTGAAAGCAATGCAGACAACTATCAATGGGAGCCACACTAACGCTGTACCTACCCAAATTACACTTGGAAGTTTCATCTGAAACTCTTCACCTGCATTCGCTATGTGCACCTCCAATAATTTCTGAACATAAATGACACCACTTAACAGTGTGAAGGCAAACAACACAAGGAAAGGGCAGTCTTGTGGGTAAAACCTGGGACAGCCACCAGACTCAGCCCTTGTTCAATCACCAACAATTCACATTACCACCCCAGCAGGGATGCAAGGAGAGGAAGGGACACCTGACAATACACTGGCCTGAGATGTTGCTGAGATGCTATAACCCTGCAATCACAGGAGCTGTGGGTGCTCTAATGGAGGCCTTTTTAAATAAACTCCTCACTTTAAACTTGTAAAAGTAATTTCTGTTTCCACTTTTATTTTTAACTGGTTACCTGCAGTGCTGAAAAGATTTCCTTTCCTCAGCAAGAAGAACGTAACTCATGGTACAACATCAGCACCACTTTTGTATCCTCTGAGTAGCAGGCTTCCAGCAGCACCCACAAGCCAACCCAGCTTCTGACTTGCCATCTGATGCCCAAATACCAATTCACTGCAGCAGTGTAAGGAAAAAACACACCAAAAAGGAAACTATTTTCCAAGGTCTGGAACAAAGCATCAAAAGGCAGGAACCCAAAGGCAGTTAAAAGCAATGGCAGCCTTCTCTGACTTCAGGGTGCAAGGTGCTAGAATATCACCAAGGAGGTTATGACATTCAGGTTAAGACATATTGGAAATGCTGGACTGGATCAGACTCCCACACTATTTAGCTTTGCTTTTTGTCCCAAGATGCAAAGAGGACAGACTGCATTATTTCGGTCAAAAAATGCTGAGCTAAGAATTGGCTATTTTTCTGAACCATATGCAAAAAGTTATGGCTAAATGACACAAAAAGCCTATAAATGAAAACTTGTCCTTTCTCAAAAAAGATGCACTGACTGTTCTTACTAGGAAAATGCATTTTGAGAGCATTTCTCTACTTTGGACTTAGCATGTGCTACCTTCAAAGGTCTTTGGTTGAAAAGGCACCAATGCTGCCTCCTTGGCTGTGGGCCTGTACAGAAAGCAAACAAGAGCCGTTTCCTCTGACACTCAGCGATGCAGCTGTGACTCCCGAGTCACTGACAAAGCCAGACCTGCAGCAAAGGAGGATCACTGGCTCATCAAAGGTGTAACCAGCAGAGGAACGATAGGTATGCACATCTTTATTCACAAAATGAGAATGAAGCAAGGTTTCCTTATTAAGGACTGTCTGACCCTTCTGTCCACTGATCCGTCCCCTGTGAACAGCGTCCAACAGAGACAGCAAAAAGCAGCCCTTGCTCCTTGCGCTCTCACTGCCTTCAGCACTCACCAAGGACACGCAGCCATGCCTTGCTATCCAAGGGAATGCCTCAGGAGCCAGGTGAGTGCAGGATTGCTCTCCCAAGTGGGACATGCTGTTAGAAACCCCCTCCAAAGCCAGCCAAGCATCTGTCCCAGTTCACAGCCTTGCTTTCAGGCATGCCTGTTTAGGGAGCTCATTCAAGTGTCAGTAGTGCTAGCTAAGCACCTTGTATAAAAACCACCCAATGTCTTGTAAGGACTCAAACCTTTATGCCAGTTACTGGAAATGGCATCAAACACCTCAAATGGGGGTGAAGCAAACTGCACAGCTGTGTGGCATCACTGACAGTACCAGCACCTTTAGCGATGTCCATGTGCATCTGGATTTACCCAGGAAAACGTCTTACATCCAGAGTAACATCTGCTGCTGCTCTGAGGGAAAGGGGCATACTGGGAGGTGGGCAGGAGGAGGGAAGCCGAATCCAGAAGCAGACAGGAACTCCCTGGTCACAGACAACTGCAAACACTCAAAAGCTCCATTAAGGGCCCAATAGATAGCACCATGATGAGCTATCGTTCTTTCTACAACAGTCAGAGAACAAAACGTTCAGGAAAGACGAAGGAATTGTGTAAGAAGGCATGACCATCACATTATCCCCGGATACTGATCTGGATATCAAAAATACCTTGCCAAATCAGCCCTGTATGCAGAAAATTGTGCAAGCACATGAGGCTCCTCCCTCAAGTCTCAGCTGAAGCAGTGACAAGTGAGAAAGGCACAGATGCTCTCCTCTCGAAACAGCATTGTCAATGGAAGCTCAAGAAAAATCTGGAGGTGTTAACTTATTAATGTGTGACCAGAAATCCAGGTGTGCTCAGTGAAACCCAGGTAACTCCCTGGTGAGGGGAGATAGTCAAAAGCCAGATGAGGTACGTCCTGAAGAGCAGACCTGGCTGTGCAGGATCAACAATAAAAATTACCTTTGCCCTTGCCTTGCAGCAAATCAGATTTTCTTGTCACATAAGCACAGCATCCTTGGACAACAAGAGAGACTTCCAGACACACAGTTCCACCCATCTATTGTGGGTTCCTTTAAGTAACCAGCCCACTGGACACGATAGGTCTAGACAGTGCTTGTGCATCACACTTCTGCTCAGAAGCTTGGAGCAGGCTGTTATTAGCCAGGGCCGTAGTAGAAAAAACACATTACTGCTTGCTAGAACTTGTAATTGATTAAAGCATCATGAAGGGAATTTTTACTTTCTTGCATACATCAGTTCTGGATTTCTCATTACCTATGCCACTGATGGACAGTGAGATCTGCCCTCAGTTCCCTGCACTCACTTTCCCAAACACAGAAAACAGTTCCAAGTGCTCAACAAGCCACCACAAGGAACACTGGCAGCTCCCTGCCCTGCATGAGACAGCATCACCTCTTAGGCACAGCAAAGCTCTGCTAGCAAGAGCTACAGCAGTGCTGGATGTGACTGCCCAGGAGCAACGCACAACAAAGAGCTCTGCATAGAGTTGCTGGCCACACCACCTCTCAGAAAACCTGGCTGTAACCTAAATCCCTAGAGAGGAGCAAGTCTTCAATGAAGTCTGCTCTCCGCTGTTGCTGCTCCAGCTCCTAACTCGCAATTTTTGGAAAATACTTCCCAGCTCACTTAGTAAATCAGGATATTAAAAGTACATAACAGATGCAATCTACAACTTGCAATGGTAGCTTCAGCCTGCCAGGCTTAGAAGGTGAGGAGGGAAGAGGGAGGACAGCTGTTTACCCTCCCAGTGTTGATTTAGCCCAACAAGTAAACTTGTTACCTCCCTCAAAATGCAGACTAAGAGAGAAAAACGTTTCTGGAAAAGAGTCTAATGGCTTTTAGAAAGAAATTACAATCCATCCCCAGTCTCACTAGGCCATGGCTTGGTTACCACTGAGATCAAGCTTGTTTACTCCAAAACAAAAAAAAATCTTGGCATGACAGACAGAAACAGCTTTTCTTGCCAGAGCTCTAATAGCAAATGTCTGTGGAAAAGCCACTTGGAGAAATGCTGTTTACCTTGGTAATGAAGCAAGTTCCCTGGAATGAAGTCTTGCAATCTTCCCCAGAGATGTTGCAATCCCCTACCTGTACCTCAGCTACATACCATACAGGCTGCTCTCGGAGCCTGGGAACTCCCTGGCCAACTTAGGAGGCCAAGGCATCTCAGCCACTCCAGGCAGCACTAAGCTCCAGTCCCACACTGCGTATACAACCTGCATCCTAATTAAACTCATAGCTGGGCTGTTTCTTCAGCTCTCCTTCAAGCTGAGCCCCAGCCACCCATACCTTTTGAAGATGCTGATGGAAAAAGGGCCTCAAAACCATCTTCTCCGTCCTCTTCTTTTTAACCATATAAAGCCAAATTCTCCTCCTTCAAACTCTTTTTCAGAGAACTCAGACATTAGAGCCCAGTTCACTGCTTGAAGTGATTTGAGGGAACATCAGCACATAGTTGGACTAAAAAAAACCAAGGAAGAAAAGAAATTCCAAGCAGAGAGTGGAGGCCAAGACTCCCTTTCTGCTTAGGCCTGAGGCTATGCTGCTTTTCCTCATTTATTTAAGACCAGGTTTCAAGCTGCTGTCCACATTCTCTCTGACTGCACAGAGATCAAAGACACTTGCCATTCAATATTCCAACTCCTGACTCAAGTGCAAAGGGCTACAACATCTGCTCAAACCTCAGTCTCAAGTTCCAGTGCTGATGAGATGGCCTCTCCCTAATTCAGGAACTGAAGATCCCTTTCAGCTGAATGAAACAGATCTCTTACCCAAACAGGTACTTGCACTTGTACATTTTGTTTACAAACAGCTCACACTCTTGTAAGAGCACCAAGCCCATGCCTGACACATGGCTGCAGTTCTTCACAGCAGTACCTCGTGCTCCCAAGTGTTGAAATTCTTGCTTTGAGGAGAAACCAAACTCTAATTTCAAGTGTTTACATGTACTCCTGAGAGCAAGAAAAAAATCTTACCATGATTAGGTTATGTAAAAAGTTTAATTATAAAATAAATATGTTTGTTATGGAAACATTAAATATTAAATACAATAATAAATATTTACACATTTACAGATACAACTTTACAATAAATGGTGTTTCTCTGCTACCAGAAGAATTCTGCTCTGTTTATACAGAACACAACCACTCTTCCAAGAAGAAACTGAACTCAAATAATCCTCTGTGCTCAAGACAGCATGGACAGTTAAGAAACCAAGGACACCTGGGTCAGAAAAGATTGAGGTAAGATGAGTTCTTCACACCTGAAGGTAGAGCACCAGAGTCCACTGCTTGCAAAGCATCAGTGCCTGAATTAAATTCTTCAAAGGAACAGGTTCTTAGTCAAGTTCAAGTGATGGGATCTGATGTCAAGCATTTTATATTTAAGCACTGCTTAAAGCAGCAACAAGTATCTGTTTAACAGAAGTAGCTTTGTGTTTACAAAAGATAGGTCCAGCCTTATCAGGTGGTTTGAGCATGGATCTTTTCCCTTAGATGCAAAGCTTCAGGTCTTGCACCTACTGTCTCAGCATCCTGAGGAGACTAATTTGAACTCAGGCTAGCACACACACGAATGAACAGCTCCACTCATACCATGAGTCCTACAGAACTCAGAGGGATCCCTTCCACACACACAGTAACAGAACCCAGGTGTGGCTGACAAACACCTGTCACCAACACCCTGCAAGTCACCACTACAGATGAAGCCCTTGGAAGCCAACATGGACAGGCAGCACAGTGACAACACAATTAGGTTTTTCATCCACTGAAGTCTAGGGAGAGAAGCCACCCCAACCTCTTCCCTTTTTCACTTTGGTAGAGGGAAGGAAGAGAATTTTCTCCCTTCCATCCATTCCTGAAAGCAGCAACAGGCTCTCCCCCTTAGAGCTAGAGCTGCCAAAGGAGACTTGCTAAGAGAACAAAGTCCATCCACACAACAGCCAAGACTGGAGCTCTAGCACACAGAGAGAAGGCTCAGCAGCAGTAGTCTCTAGCAGGTCTTGACAACAGGTCCTGTCCCCCAACGAGCCACCTCCTTCCACATCGTTGTGCCAAGTTGCAGTGATAACTGGTTTCCTCAGCAACTGATCTGTTGACATGTTGCAGCAGCCTCTCTCTTGATGAATCAGGGCTTAGTGGCAACAGCTCCAGCCCACAGTGTCCAGGTGGATGTGTCAGGTAGCCAGAGGTACCCCGCAGCTTGGCAATGGCCACTTCAGAATTGTTCTGTAACGGGCAGACCAGGCACGTTAAACACCAGCTGAGACACAAGCACCCTGTGCTAGCACCGTGGCAAACCAACGAGCAAGGCAGGCAGGTTAAGGATGTGCACACACCTCTGCCAGAGGACACTCTGTCAGATACTCCTCAGCTTCATGTAAGCTTTGAGCAAAACCCTCTGCTTGTCACTGGACAAAGCTAGAAAATACCTATAACTGACATGTGGCAAAGCAAAACTTCACAGTTCTGCCAGAATTTGTCACAACTATCTTCTACTGCTTCCTCCTCAGCTTGTAGTGTAACTGCTTTTCAGTAATGGTCCTTGAGTCTGCTGTTACACTTGGCCTCAGCAGAGACCAACTTGTCTGCTCAGTAAAATCCACTGGATCACTCCCAGAAGAATCCACCTATGCCAGGGAACTTTGGGCCTCAGTTGCTGTGGCAGTATCAAACTTGACTGAGAGGCTATCTGTGGTGCTCACTGAATTCACAGCTTTCTTTTGGTCCACAGCTTCTGAGCACCAGAAACTTCCTCAAGCTCTCCTTGCAGCAAAGATATGAAAATGCTTGGCACTTTTCTTCCAAGACATGATGATGCTATGGCACCATCTTCCATGACTGAAGTCTGCCACTGTTTCCTGCACTACATCTGCCTCTGTCCAGATATTCAGGACTTTTTCTTCATAGCTACACTTAGTACAGCTTCCCATCCTCACTTGGTCCTTAACACAGCCAAAAATGTAACAGAGCAGTTGAAGAATTTATACAAGCCAAGGGGGTTTGAGAAACCAGAAAACCAAGCCAGCTGATCACATGTAACCTATGTGTTTGGAGAGACGAGGAGCATTGAAAGCAAACACTAGCTTTGCAAAAGAAGCATGCAATTCCCACACAGCCTAGAAGGGCTGAATGGTGTCTGAAGCCAGCACTCATACCTGCTTTCTCCCCATTTACACGCCAACATGGCCATTTCTGTTTTCTTGTCGGAGTTTTTTCCTTTCTTCTTTCTCTTCATACTGAGGACACTTTTTCCTGACCCTGTGGAATTACAGCACATGAGAGATAATTCTGCACCCTGATGCAGACCCTGTTGTCATCAGCCTCCCCATCCTCTGCAGCACTTATATTCATGTTCTTTCAATCCTCAAGCAACTCCAGGCAGTTTCAATCAAGACAGTTTTTAAGCATTCAGCATCAAGCAGTATCTTCTGATAAAATCGAGGAATCCCCAAACTATATCTCAACACCTGCACCTCACAGAGATGGAGCCTCTTGACTTAAACCAGATTAGGGAGTAAGATGAAGAGAGGTTATTGCTGGGACTGAGCAAAGCACCAGCAGATTTTCTGCGTGACAGATTTCCTAGGGGCTTTAGCTTCTAGCTGCAGAGACCATACTGCCTTCCTCCTCTCCACAGCAGAGCCCTGCAGGCTTCAAATCTAGTCCCTGTCCCTTGAGTACATAATAAGGAAGCCCCTTACTGATTTCCCCTCAATTTCTCTAGTGTTTTCTAGTGACTATCCCAAGCAGCTTCTCTGGATGAGGGTACAGACTAGCATGCTCCCACCTTGTGAGTTCAGAACAGGAAGCAAAAGGACTTCGGAAGGTACCAATATTCATTTGCTCTTAGAGCACTACAGAACTGGTTATCTCTCCTAGCATCAAGGAATGAGGCAGTGTTCAGAGAACAAGTGTTCATCCCAGCATTCTTCAAGTTCAGAGTTAAATATGAAGCAACACTGACATGACAAAGGCATACCTTGTTTCCTGAATTGCAGGAAAAGGCACAGTATGTACCCAATTCAGATGATGTGCTTCATCAAGATCTAAAATTAGACTGAGCCTTTGAGTTTCCATAATATCCTAAGCCCTACAGTGCTGGAGCTGCAGTGACAGACCTGCAGTACTGTTCCAATATTCCATTTGTTACATGGTTTGAAATGCATACCCAGAAAAGCTCTTGGAATTTATTCTCAACAGGACTCCTGATTCTGACAACCTACAACACTGAACTGCAGCACCTGGTTCAGCTGAGATAGTGTTCCCTTCATATTAACAGCAAGCAGTATTTGGGACCAGCAGCGTTTGTCTCCCCATTTGCTTTCCTCCAAGTAAGCATTTAAGCCCAGCAACATCCACTAGCAAGCAGACCCTGAGAGCACCATTCCCTACGCTCCACCTGTGGATGCAGCTGCTGGATAACAGCCATGCATGAGGCTACTGCAAAAGCCACTGCTGCTTGCAGGTGTCTCCACAAGGATTAGGGAAGGCACTGCTGCCTTAGCATTAACGCTCCTCCTGCCTCCTGCTGATGTTCTGCAGCACCCTGACTACCCTGGTTGGAGCAAGAGCAGAAAGGTTCTTGGTTTACAATATAAGGGTCACAGACCTTGAGTCTACCCTCCAGGCATATCCCAGCTGGGATAAGAACTCATCCTTTGCAGATGCTTTTCACAAAGGTAATGCAGATGGGCCATGCACATTCTGGGGTTATGGGGCACAGGCTCACCCTTAAGGGAGACAAACACCAAACAGGGCAATACTTACTGCACTATCACAATGATAAGTACAGTAATGAAGCTGACGCTGGAGAGCAGGACAGCTACCACTACCAACACAGTCTTTGAGTAGTCTGCCACATCATTCTTCCTTTGAGTCTTCATGAACTGTTCACCACAGCGCTCACCAAAAAAATCCTGATGACACCTGCAAGTAAATATTAACACAAGTTCTTATCAGCTCTTGTGCTGTCTGGAGCCAAGGACACCCACACATACTCAGACCTGACTTAGACATCTTCCGAGTTTCCCATGAATCTCAAGATGCTCACTTCAGAGCATGTTCGTGAAATGCAGTCACTGCTCTAGCACAAGGTTTGTCAGCATTTCAACAAGTCGAGATTAGTTTGGGTGTGATGTTCCAGAAAGACACGCCTTTTCATTCTTTTGGTTTGAGTTTATGACCAACTGATGAGTTCAGTGGCTTGTTATGCATCTCAGATTCCATCATCACTTAAGTTACATGGCAGAGATTCTCAGTCAAAATACAGCAGGAGATGGATCTATACCGAGGTGACACTGATTTTTCCTCTGAGCCCTCACATGCCACCGGCTCATGGTAATGACACCTAACTCACAAGGTACAAGTAACTTACTTGCAGGTCACCATCTGGAGATGTTCTCGGTAAATGCATTCTCCATGGATGCAAAAGTTTTTGTATTCCATTTCACAGGGAGTGCCTTTCTTCTTGTTTTTCCCTCTGTTTTTCTTCCTTCTTGATTTGCCAGCGTTCTTCTCTCCCCCCCTCTTTGCTGGCTTGGGTTTAACCACAGGTTCAACTGAAAAAGGGACACGATGACTTGGTATAAAAGTGCTAGAAAGCACAATTCTGAGGAAATTGAATTAAAGAGCTCGATGAGAGCAGGGAGGACCATCACCACAGGAGAATCCGTGACCAGGAAGCACAGGACACAAGTGAGAATGCTGCTGGGCACCTCACACCCAGCACAAAGGCAGCAAGCTCAGCAGCTCGTTAAAGCACAACCCTGCTACCCTTAAGTCCTGTGCCGTGCACACCAGAGGCAGCAGGAGCAGATGAGCCAAGAGCTACCAAGGATGAAGAGCAGCAGAGATGCAGGACTGCAGCATTCCACAGCACCAGACACTTGAGTGCAGCAGCACAGCTTCAAGCAAAGGCCTGTAAAGAACAGGGAGTTCATGCTGAGCCAAGCCATTCTCTAGTGTATATGGCCTCGGATACAAGGCTAACAGCTCCACGTCTCTAAACTCCCCATTTGCATCAGTGATGAAAGGCACTCTAACTCGCTACATAGTCCTGGGCACTTGCCGAGGCAAAGCAGCTCGCTATCCCGGTTGGCATACTTGTTTCTCCTAGACAACCTGCAGAGCTGTCTTCAGAAGGAGAGAGTTCCTTTCCAGTTCTCCTACTTTGTGAGAGATGCTGAGCGCAGGGAAGGCGTGAAGGCAGGAGTCCATGACAGTCACACCACTTATTCTGCCGCTTACTGCTGCCCCTCATTATCTCAATTAAGACAAACCTCTAGAAGAGTGTGGTTGAAAATCCTGGTGACTTAGTAGCCCTTGGATTTCAGCAAGGGCAATCACACTCCTTTCGCTGAGGAGAACAAACCAGCCACTAAGGGTCAGAAGCTCCAGAGTGCCCCATGCAGCAATCAAAGTTCAGTAGGGCTAGTTTGGATTAATTTGGCACAAAGTCTCCGCAAGAACCTGCTCCCCACACAGCTGGCCCTAACACCGCCCTGGCAGTGCAACACTGCGGAGTAACAGTTACCCCAGGGATTTAAATGGGCCCTGACAAGCAGCAGAGCTACGCACAACAAGCTCCAATTTTGCTCTTGTGCTCTGAAGACCTAATGAACACCATTTTTGGAAGATTAATATTCTACCCACAGCTCTATGCATACAGGCAATCACCACAATGGGGCACAACTGGATCTAACTACTTCCTCACCCTGTATTTCTGGTGCCAAGAGCCCGTACAAAGAAACAAGGTGTAGTTCACTGTTGTCTAGACAGCTGATCATTTTCACTTCCAGAGCAACAAGCCTGGCTTGAAGTTACTTAAAAGCAAAAATGCCTTCAGCAACCAGAAGTCTGATTAAAATGGTATGAGCTATATTAATATGTAAACGAGGTTCACGGTTCCTGCAGCAAGGTTTCCTGTGCCTGGAAGTGCGAGCTCACTCCTGACAGTCAAAGGCCCCCGTTCTGTCCCGTCTGACTTGATCTTTAGGTTCGTGCTTTCATAATTGAGCCCGCTTCCCTTCCTCCCTCTCCCAGGCTCGCCTTGTCAGCTTGATCTGTGTCCCTGTCTGCAGGCTGCATGGCCAGGAAAGCCATCCACAGCTGAATCATAACAGCTTCAAGGTTTACCCACAGATAAACCCCATGCCAAGCAGAAGAGCTGGTCTACAACCCAACCACCTTAGGTAACAAGTCTGGTTTCTGTGCAGTCACCAAGCCAGTCGTGTTACAGGCTGAACTGCTCAACAACACCAACAGGCGCGTTGCCCCCACACATCTCCACGGAGAGCTCAAGCACAAGTGTGCAGATCCCCTCAAGTGACCACACAGAGCGTGGTCCCACTTTGTTTGAGAGGTCCTTCAGTCTCATTCAAGTCTCAGGGTGCCTCTGCAGGAAAACCAGTAGTCAGATCCACCCTGGAGGCAGCAGGGCCAGCCTACTCACACCTACTGAGGCTGAAATCACTTGCAGATACCTGGCTTGCACTGCAACTACACGTAGCCCAGAACCAACAAAATACTCCCATTCCCACAGTAAGGCAGACTGCTCAGATCTCCTAGCTCAGCAAGCGGGCAAATTACAATAAATACACACAACAGCTATTGACAGTGAAGCATTGCCCTAAAGATGCTTAACAAACTCTCCTGCGGCCACTTAAGGGATTTAAGTGTCTGCTTTCCCAAGAAAATTTCAGTTGACTCCAAGCCAAATAAGCCACCATCAGAAACTAAAGACCATCAGAAAATTCTTGGAGCAAGGCAGACAACTGGATGTAAAACAAACCTCTAGGGCCAAACAGCACCTGTAAACTCCATTGATGCTTCTACACTGAGCAGGTGGTCGCTCCCTGACCACGGCCCTCCTGTAAGGTTTATCAGCAGATAAAGCTACATACCAGATAGCCTGTAGCTTCCACGCACCCTGGGCACAATCACGCCCGCTTTCCACCCCTGACAGCTATTTCCAAAGCAGCAGCTTCAAGCACAAGCACGTTTTTGCTCCATACTCCACGAGCTAAGCATAGCAGCATTTACAAGAAAGAAAAGGCGTAAGTCGGGACTCGCAAGTTGCGAGATGCCAGCCCCAGCGCCGCCGACTCACCTCGGATCAAGTCATCCACGATGTACTGGTGGACGGGCGGCGCCTCCTCGTACTCCTCCTCATCCTCCTCGTAGTCAGGGCCCGGCACGGGCTCGCCCTCGCGGCTCCCGGGCTCCCGCTCCTCGTGCCGCTGCAGCTCCGTGGCGTTGGGCGAGGACCCGGCGGCCGCACGGTTCGCTTTGAGGGCAGGGGAAACGGCACCGTGAGCCGGGCACAGAAGGAAAGTGTCGCCAGCGAGCGCGGCGCTGCGGGCCCCCCTCACACGCCACGGGCGCCTTCACTCTCCTGGGGCTCCCTCCCTCATCCGCCTCAGCGCCTTCCCCTCAGGGGAAGCGAGCGAGCGCCCCTCAGGCGCGGGCTCCCCTCACGCGAGAGCGCGAGCCTCCCTCAGGCGCGAGCTCCCCTCAGGCGCGAGCTCCCCTCACGAGAGAGCGCGAGCTCCCCTCACGAGAGAGCGCGAGCTCCCCTCACGAGAGAGCGCGAGCTCCCCTCACGAGAGAGCGCGAGCTCCCCTCAGGCGCGAGACCCCTCACGCGAGAGCGCGGGCTCCCCTCAGGCGCGAGCCCCCCTCACGCGAGAGCGCGGGCTCCCCTCAGGCGCGAGCCCCCCTCACGCGAGAGCGCGGGCTCCCCTCAGGCGCGAGCCCCCCTCACGCGAGAGCGCGGGCTCCCCTCAGGCGCGAGCTCCCCCCCAACCCTCAGGCGCGAGCCCCAGCTCCCCTCAGGCGCCAGCCCCGCTGTCTCCCGTCCCGTCCCGCACGCACCTGCCAGCACGGCCAGCGCGGCCATCAGCACCACGGCCCGCATCGTCCGTCCCGGGGCGGGTGGGGACAAGAGACACTGAAAGCACGAACGGGGGAAGGAGTCGCCGTACCGCAACAGGTGCCGGCGGCGCGCAGCGCTCCATGAGGAGCCGCCCGCCGCCGCCGCCCACTTTATGGGCGGCTGGAGCTGGGGGCGCGGACGGGCAGCGGCGTCACGGGGCGGAGCGGGGCGGGAGCGTGGTATCCCGCAGTCACCGAATGACGGAATCCCGGAGTACAGAAACAGAGTCTCACCATGGTCTTTTGTTGCAAGGGGCATTGAATGCCACCTCGTTCCACTCCCTGCCATCGCAAGGACACCTTCTACTACCCCCGGTTGCTCCCAGCCCCGTCCAACCTGGCCCTGAGCACTGCCAGGGAGCGCGCACCCCAGCTCCCCCAGGCAGCCCGGATCCCGCAGGGGTTTACTATGGGCACAGCTGTGTGTCGGCTGGCTCCGTGCTCCTTTGCACCCTTCATGCTCCCCGCATCTCCCGGAGCGGTGTTTTCCAGCGGTAAGCCCGGCCTCCAGCCCCCGCGGGCTCGGTGGTGGCGTGAGCCCTGAGTAGCGGCTGAGTAACGGCTGAGTAAGGGGTGGCACCCACCGGGCAGGGACCGGGGCTCTCCGCAGGGCACTGCGGCACAGCTCCCCCGAGGGCACAGCTCCCCCGAGGGCACCTGCCCACAGCCACCGCTCCGGGCTGCTCTGTGGGGAAGAGGGAATCGGAATGCTGAAGAATCCCAGAATCACCAAGGCTGGAGGAGACCAAGATCACCAAGTCCATCCATCAACCCAGCACTGCCACTGTAACCCCTAAACCCCTAAACCACATCGCCCAGCGCCAGATCCAGATGCTTCTTGAACACCTCCAGGGATGGTGAGTCCACCACCTCCCTGGACAGCCTATTCCCGTGCCTGAGCACCTAAACAGTGAAAACACTTTTCCAGTATCGCATGTGACTCTCCCCTGTCTCCTCTCAAGGCCATTTCCTCTAGTACTCTCACTGCAAGCACAGCAGAAGCGACCAGGTGTTCCACATCACTACAACCTCCTTTCAGGTAGTTGTAGAGGGAACTCTTTGAGGAAACAGCAGGTTGTAACGTGCTGGTCTAGCATGGGAACCCAGAGAAGCCCAGGGGTCAAGGATGAAGGGACTGGTACCCCCCTGCTCCGGTCCCACGGCACAGTGGGGTGGGAGGGCAGCGGGTGGCAGTGCTGAACTGGGAAAGGAGGATCTGGACCTTTTAACTGAGAGAGGACAGAACGTTACTCACAGCTCAGGAAGCTTTTGCTCTGGTGGCAAGGATCCAAGTCATTGGACCGAGGGCTCAGCCACTGAACCTTCTTCCACAGGGACACGCGGTATGTGGCTCCCGGTGCCTTTGCCCGGTCATGCCAATCCCGAGAGGCCATGCCCAAGAGGTCTGGAAAAGAAGATGCTGAATCAGTCACTCAGATGTTAAGCTGACACAGACAGCTCCAGCAAACCTTTGACAGCCCTTTTGCACATGGTGCAATTGAAACTGTCTGAAACAGCTGGCATGAGCTGACGGCTTTACTTCAGGGGTTTTTGGTGTCTGTCTTCAGAGTCCAGCAGAGAAAAGGCAAATCCTGCTCATCACTGCAACCCCACGCCAGAGAGCTCTGCAGGCAGTCGGCAAGCAGCTCCTGAGCTATTTGGGGGACAGTCAGGGGCTTCACTCCTTTCCCCCTCGGATGGGAGTTCCCCTCCTTCCCGCAGGACCTCCGTAACTCTCAGTGCCCGGAGTCCACAGAGATCACTTGAGTGTGAGGGGAGTTTCTCCCAAGGCAGAGAGTTTGGGGTTTGGGGTCTCTTCTGCTGAAACCTGGGGTTGGTGATTTGAGAATGGCCAAAGCAAGGTGTGTCAGCCAGGAATCCTCCCTCTCATCCTGCCTCCTGCTGTGCTCAGGGCTGGCTTCCTCAGCCAGGCACCACAGCTTCCCCACAAATTTTGTTTTATTCAGCTGTTAAAACATTTGAATTTCTCCCATTTTTTAAAAATCAGATTCACTGGGAACATTTAATTTTTTTTAAGTCAGAGAAATAAACTGAGCACCGAACATTCCAGTCCCGTTTGCTACACTTGGCCAAGTGCTGAGCAATCGCAAGAGGTTTAGCGGGGAAAGGTTGAGTGTCCCAAGTGCAATTGCCCGTGTTACCTGCACTGTTTAGAGACCAAACACGACATATCCAGCAGCTGACTCACCAGCTCTTCTCCAATCTCCAGCTGATAGCTCCGTCTCACTGACTGCCAGCAGGCAGAGGAATTTGGCTTGCCATGCTTTGAATCTGTCATTTCATCAACTTCCTCCTGCTACTCCTGTGGTCTTGAAGAAGAAGGGGCAGCCTGGCATCAAGCAGCACAACTCCTCAGAGTCCAGAAAGTGCAGCAAGATGGTGATGGGTACCCAGTTACACAGGGAGAGGTTCTGGTGGGACATCAGGGGAGCTCTTCCCAAATGGCAGCCTCCTGGCCAAGCCCTGCTTGGCTGTTTCTTGGAGAGAACACTCTGCAGAGGCCACATGTTTCAGAACACTCTGGATGGGATCTGCCACAAGCCCTGCTCCTCTGTGTGCTGTAAGGGAAAAGGCACTAAGCTTGGCTGTCCAGGACTGGAAGGACACTTGGATGCTGTCCCCAGGATGAACTTCCAGAGGATGTCCCCAGGTATGGTGCAAGGCTCACCCCCCTGGGCTGCCCCACTGCAGCAGGGCCTGCGGGTGAGTTGCTGGGGCTGCAAGGGCAGGGCTCACCTTTGGGAAGGTGCTGGTTCCCTGTGGATGCAGAGTGCCACCTACTGAGCCACCGCTCGCTCCCGGCAGCACCCGGGGTTTTCTGGCAGGACACCCAGGCTGGAGCTGCTGCTCAGACAGTCCTTGCTCTGGCTGTTCCAGGAGCTTGCTTCCAGGGAGCAGGGAGCTGCCCCAAAGGCTGCAGCTTACAGATGAGCAGGGATCCTGTGCAGGGATCCTGTGCATGCACAGGTGCAGCTCTTGGCACCTGCCCTGGGCCAGACCTGGTTTTCCATAGGCTGGCAGTGAAGTGAGACGAGATGGGCTTAGGAGCCTGGCTAGTCCTCCCTGGGCCTGAACCATCATTTTGAAAACCTTCAGCACAGCCTGGGCTCAGACAGCACCTGGCAGCACCCAGTACCAGGTGACATTGCTGCTACCTCCTTGTGTCTCTGATCCCTGTCCTTGTTTGTGCAGTAGGGGGTGGCCAGCACACAGCCATCACTTCCCAGCTGTGCCCTGATGATCCGGGGCAGAGGCATGGACTCGTGCAGGAGCAGTGCCACCCATGCTGACAGCTGCCAGGCCTTGGAGGAACACACTTGGACATCATTTCCTCCAGGAGAGTCTGAGTGCCTGCTGGGATCTTATTCACTCTCTTTACTTTTGATAAAACCCCCGAGAACTGCGTGAAGGGAAAGGAAGTATCTGAAATACCATCCCATTAATTTTCCTCACTGACATCAAATGTTTATTTTGCAAGGGCGGGCACAGCTGACCTGGTGTTTGAGCTATCCTTTCTCATCCATCCAGCTGAGAACAGGTGGAAAAGGGTAATGACTCAAACCGGAGTGGTGTCTGTCTGGGCAGCTCACCAGACTTTCACTTCACTTGTGAGCTGCAGACACCACTATCTGCTGCTATCAGCAGCTCCCTCACAGGCAGGGAGGGAGCTTTGAAGTGAGGCATGTGTGACTCCGGTTCCTGCTGATGTAAATCAAGATTGCTGTAATGAAGAGCATGAAAGTGCACAGCCAGGGTGCTGGGGAGGAAGGAAGGGAAAGGCCTGGATATTGCCTTTCTGGATATTGGCAGAGTCTGTTGCCTCTGAGACATGCAGGCGTTGAGGTGGCTGTGCCTCCCTGCTGGAAAGCTCTCAGCAAAGAATCATTTTCATAGGATGGTGACGTTCTCCCTGTGCTCCGCTCCTTTCCTGGAGACTTTAATGAAGCAGGGATCGCACGTCCAGAAAGGGAATAATTTATGCACTGTTCCCTCAGGAAAGTCTGCCTGGTGCTCTGTGTTCTCCATCACTCCCCATCTGAGCATGTCTTCTAAGGAATAAAAACAAAAAGAATAGAATCTGCTGGCCCTGTGATGACAAGGTTTTGTGGAATTTTCTGTCACTTATGTCAATACAAATGAAAAACCAATCCCTCCTGAAGATCTAAGGGGCACCTTCTCAGACAGCATCAACTCCAGAGACCCAGAGCATCCGTGCTTAATCTGATGAAACATGCAGCAGTGCTAAGGAGTGTGATGCTACCAAACCAAACCAAACAGCAGTGGGGTTTTACACTTCTTCCCACAGGTGTTCCTGGATGGCAGGCAGTGGGGAAGGCAGCCTGACCATTTGCAAAACGCCCTGTGCCACGCTGTGGCTCCAGTCACTGCCTCTCAGTGGCAGAGCTCAGCAGGACATGCATCGGTTTTGCTTCAGGGATGGGGCAGCATGCTGCAAGCCTGCCCAGGACAGCCATCTTGCTGCCTGCCAGGAAGATTTTTGGGAAGTCACCTGCTGTTAGCACAGTGTCCTGGGCTTCAGCTGCTCTGTTTTTCACACAGCACACACTGAACATCTCTCCTTTGACCAAACACATCCTCCAGCACTCACCCACTCGTTTTTGTGCAATGGCTCAACCTGCAAATGCTCGGGGGCACATCCTGACCCCAGCAGTAATTTTAAGGGCCTGAAGCCAGGACGTGGGTGAAGCAATACTGGACTTACACTAGAATGGGGAGCTGTCCCTCAGCTAGCAATCTTCTCTGAAACACCACATCCTGCCATGCTGCACTGAAAACTGCTGCCCTTTCTTCTATTTTCCTGAGGCAATTCACAGGAACTTGTCCCAGGGCTCTCTGAAGAGGGCAGGCTCGTGGCTATCCCCACGTGCACCCCAAGCCAGGCTCCCCAACAGTACATCACTGCAAACCCACCCTGCTGATGCCACTGGACAGAAGGGGGAAGATGCTTTAGATGGGAACCTCTAAGGACACAAAGGCTGAGCTGTTGTAGCCAGTGCCTGACACTCATTTACCTGGCAACATTCCTGTAGCTCTTTACTTTCAGAATGGTAGTGCTTCACCTGCAGTGCACATTATTTTACATATTCAGCTTACTACACTGTTATTAGATGGGCAAAATCCTCCAATCATCTCTCTAGCATCTCCAGTATTGCAGCCCAGAACAGTGCCTGGCAGAGGAGTGCACCCAGCTCATCACCTCCCAAACGTGTATGGAGCCACTGGATCAGTCTGCAAGGGCTCAAGAAGTCCACATTCTAAAGAGAAGAGAAAAAAAATGTTAGAATGTGAAGCGTGCCCAAGGTAGCAGAAGCTGTTCAAACAACTTCATTGAGTTTGGAGACGCCCCAGCTCAATCCCAGGATGCACTGACCTGGAGACTGGGTCTGGTTATGTGGGCAGGGTAGCTGCTGGAAAAATGATGCCTATTCTTGGGAAAATAGAGGTGGTTTTGCCCTGGTGTCTTAGAGCTGAACAAGAGCCAGAGCAGAAATCTTCCAGTTAAGAAAAGCCTCCCAGACCAAAATGCCACTGTATGGTGGTGTAGATGGATTGGCAACAGTCTGGGCTTGCCTTTAAGGGTCCTGGCCATGGAAGTGTGGCTGACATAAAGAGTGTTGGAGCTGATGGATCTGCAGCAGGGACTCTAACTGAGTTTGTTATAGCCCTTTCCTCATCTTGGGGCTGGGGTATGAAGTCACCTGGGAGATGTCTGTCACAGCTCATCTGGCAGCACAGATCCTGTGAGCAAATTACACAGCACTGCCTGTTTTGGGGGAATGCAGCCTCACATAAGGACTGGGAGCATGTGACAGAGACTGTGATTATTTCCAGTTGTGTCCAGAGCAGCAGAGAAATAAAGGACATGTGAGGATTGCTTGGGAGTTTTCTCCTGGAAGTACAGCTTGTTTGCTTTGAGATCTTCCTAGTGCCTTCTCACTGGTGCACCAGGTGGTGAATTTTCTTTACCTACTTGAAGTCATTTGGTATGTGGAGAAAGAATGAATCACAGGAGAAGCCTACAGCAATTAGCAACTCCTTTCCTCTCACCTTTGCCATAGCTGAGTTTTTTCCCCAGCACAAAGCCCGGGCAAGGCTACCTACGCACAACAATGATTACGTAGATCACTCTGGATTTTGATTTTTTCACAGGCCATGAGCAAGCAAAGAAGCTCAGGAGAACACTCCATTTCACAGGCATGTTAGTTATGCTCCCTTGGAAATCCCATTGTTTGCTGGTGGTGCCTGCCTTTGACTGCCAGCGCTGTGCCCTTGTGACTCCAGCTGCCCTGAACTGCACCGGGGTGCCAGCAAAGGGACACGGAATTTGGCAGGCTTAGAAAGGTGCTGCTGGAATCAGTCAGTCCTGGAGCTGGAGCACTTCAGCGTGCTGAAGCTGGGGTCACAGAGGGTTTTGTCAGTGGGACTGGAGCAGGTAGAGTAGCTGGTGTCCCCCTTCCCCGTGTGTCACCTGGTGTCCCCCCTTCCCCGAGTGTCACCTGGTGTCCCCCTTCCCTGTGTGTCCCATGTGTCCCGGGACCGTGGGGCCAGCTTGTTCCCAGGACAGGGCTGCTGAGACACCGCGTGAGTAAAGGCTCATTTGCATAAAGATTGTACACACATGCTGCCAAGGAGGTTTCCTAGGCACAGGCTCATTTCCTCCTGTAGGCAGGCTTGCCCCAATGTAGGAAAAACCCCGTTCTTGAAGGCTTTGGACAGGACCCAGTTTACACTGGCACGCCATGATGCCATCCTGGCATGTTTGGGTCCGCCCAAGCCCGACACTGCCCCTCTGGAGCAAAGCCCAGTCTCAGCTTTGAGGTGCACTCAGACACCCCCCTCTCAAAGCTGTGCTTTGCTGGCAGGAGGCCTCACCACTCCTAAAATGTCTAAAATGTCTCACATTATCACTGCTGTACCAGTGTGTGCATGGCTCCTCTTCTGGTAGGCTTCACCAGGACGTTTCAGGAGAGCAGAGGTCTGCTTCAACAGGTAGAAACCTGGCAGTGGCAGGGTTGAGACCTCAAGTTGCCTGGGACTAACGTGTTTCTGTGTAAAAAGAGGAAGAAAATTCAATGATGTTTGACTACAGTTAAATTCTTTTAGGATTTAAAGACATTTTATGTTAACATGCATGAAATAGGCCACTAAGCAATTGCAGCCAGACTGCCATTTCTCCCTCCCATTAGCAGAGTGGTGGCAAATAAAATATAAAACACTTCAAAGGAGCTGAGCTGAAAACAATGCATAATACCATACGAAAATTTGGAACTGGTCCTACAGTGACAATGTAGGAATCACATTTCGAGTATCCTGACCCCTGTGAATGCCAGATTCTGCATTTCACAGGTGCTAGGCACTGCACATGAAGCCACAGAGGAAGTAAATGCTTTGTTTTGGAAGAAACTGAGAGGAGGAGAGCTGAGGCTGCTCGGGGCCCTCTTGACCTGCAACAAGTGATCTTGTGCTCAACCTTACAATGCCTCCACAAAAGGGGTTTTCATGCTGGCTCTGTCCCAGCCCCACTGCTGAACACGGGGTCCTTCTCCTCCCAGTGTGTGCCCCAGGGACAGACCCGCCATGCCTGTGCCCACAGCCCCAGGGGGAGTTGCTATTGCCCCTGTAACCCATGGGACAGCTTTCTCTGACCATTGGGGTCTGAAGCCCATGCCAGGAGACACAAAGTGCATTTCCTTGCCACCCACGAGTGCCAGATCACCGCCGTGCAATCAGAGATCCCGCGTGTCCATCGGTGGGCTCAGTGTGTCAGGGCTGAGGTCACTGCCAAAACCCTGGGAGGGCACGGTGACTCCTGCATTCTCAGACCATGAGCCTGAGCAGCTCGTTTGCAAGGTGATGAATTTGCAGGAAGGGCGGCTGTGGGGTGAATAAAATCTGTCACGGAGCTTGGCATGGCTTCCAGCCTCTGCCAAAGGCAGGCTGAGCTCAGGGCTCCTGCAGAAGTCAGGGGCTGCAGAAGTTGGCGGTGGTGGTGCTCCAAATTTTGCATTAAGAAAATGCTGAGAGCTGTAATTTCCACATTTTTTTTTTGATGCACACAACAATATCAGTATTCCTAAGCTCAGAATGTTCTCTGTCTTTTTTAGGATGAGCATGCCACTGCTTTTCTGCAGGAAATTTCCCAGCTAACTCCCCAAGGCCTGCCCTAAACAAGGCAGGGAAGCTGTGCTCCCGGCCTCCTCCATCCCGATGCCCTGGCCAGCATGGGATGACACTCCCGCCAAGCCCTGGGGTCTGCGAGTGCAATCTTCCAGGTGGCCACTAGATGGGAACGAAAGCAGCGCTAGGAATGTCAGGGACGCCGAACCCGGCAGAAATACCAGCTGATGGACAGATTTTCTTTCTCTTCTGTTTGATACGAATTCATTGAACAAAACAACCTGGGTAAGTTGGAAAAGAACCAACAAGCTTTGACCAGTGATGAAGCAGCTGAAATGAAATACCCCAGCTCAGTTATCACAGCAGAAAGGAAATAGAAATAAATAGGTGAATGTGCTGTGAAAAGAAACAATCAGACTACCAGTCTGATTTCTGACATATGCCCTTCCCCTTTAAATGCTCCTCTTCTTCTGGTGAGCGTTCACAGGGGCTGGGTGAGCTGACCCTGAGAGAGCTCCAAGTGTCTGGGAGGTCGAAGGTGCTCTGATTTTGTGAGGCAGAGTCCTGTTTCCTCCAGACTTTGCCTCTGTATCCTTTTTGCTGTCAAAACCCTCACCATCCTTTCCTGCTATCACTGCAAGTCTATTCTCTGATTTTCTGTCCCCTTATTACAACTCCGCAGTCAGGTTTCCATCACCCCCTCTCAGCAGTGACCTGAAGCCTTATTCCCCTGTTGTTGTCTGTATCCAGGTGGATATCCACTCCCATCAGCCAGTTTTCTCTCCTAAAATTAACTTCCATTTCCCTGCCTGTACTGTACCAATGACAGCAGCTGTGGGAGAGGCAGATGAACTGACTTCTCTTCCTCTTCACGTGGCTTTTCCAACTTCCTCAGCTTCCCATTACACTGAAGGGCATTGAGAACCAGCCCAAAAAACCAGAAAGAGCCACTGTCACAGGACCATTGGGAACAATGTTCATGGACAAACAGTGGTTCCAAATTTTGGCTGGTGCCTATTCACTAGTGTATCTCATCTCCTAAATTCCAAGCGCATTTTCCTATCAAGAGGCTGACACCCTCTGGTGACTGGGTCAGAAGGAGCAGAGTGGCATCCATCAGGGTAGGGCACAGAGATTTCTCAATATTTTTTGATCAGTTTTCTTAATCTGGGAAGTTTTTCTTGCTGGGAAATCTTTTAATCATACAGGATGGGATTATATCATGGGAGTGTTGGGATAATTTAGGTTTGGCACCAGCTTTATTGAAATAATGATGTCTATTTGTGCAAGACTAAAGTTCTACATTTACTGATGAAACACCTTCCATCTCTCCTTCCTTATGTGCATCCTTTCTTCCATCTGTTCATTGGTCCATCCACCCATCCTTTCTTCAGCACAGACACAAAGGATGACTGCTACTGACCCAGGTCAGATATGTGATGAGTACATGACCCGTGAGTCTTTCCAGCCTGCTTAAGCTCCTCTCTCCTCCCTGAGCTCCATCCCTGCCCTTCTCACGAGCAGCCCTGGGCACCATGAGGTGCCAGATGCGCTGTGCAATCCGAGGCTTGCCTCAGCAGGGACAAGGCCCAGCTGTCCAAACGTCCTCCGCCTCTGTGATGTAACCAGGACAGTCACCGAGGCTTCCTGAGCTCCGCGCTGACGCACTCCAAGGAAAGCCTCTGAGGAGAACGCGTGATTCCCAGGGCGCTGAGGTTGCCCAAGACGGAGGCAGGCCAAGGCAGCAGGCATATGGAGACAGCAGGGTCAGCTCTGGAGCTGACAGGGGTTTGCCTTTAAACACTCTGGCAGCTGGAGACACTGTGCAGATAGCAGCTCCAGCTTTGGTACCTGGGCACAGCACAGACACTGGAAATGTTTGTCCCTCAAGAAGTGATGAGGTGGTGGCTGGCTGAAGTTGCTGTGAGGACTCACACTCAGATAATTTTGCAGTTCTGTGGCTGCTTTTGGAAAGGTTTTCTTCTAATGCCCTCTTAAAACAAGTCAGCCATGTAATGACCAGGGGAAGCAACACCAGTGATGCCTGCACAAAGCCAGAGCATTTTTCAGGGCTTACAGTGACCCTTCACACGAGCACAGTCCTTCCACAGGACACCAGGAAGGAGTTGTTGCTGCTGCTTTCTAGGTCAGACAGCCCCAGGCCTGAAAACAAGAATCAGCTGGCCTTTGCCTGAATCCCAAGTGGCTGGAATGAGTTTCGGATAAAATATACAGACCTGTGGGCAAGAATCCCAGGGCAGGGTTACCAAGAGGGCAAATCTGGGATGAGACAGGTTTGGAAAGGATAGGGAGATGTCAAACAGAGCACCCCTGCAGCTATGGGAGCTGTGGCTGCTCAGTCCTCCAGAGAGCTGCCACCACCAGTGTCCCAGGCAGAAAACCTGCACAGTGACATGCTGGTGGCCCTGAGGACAGGCTGATGGCCACCTGCCACCTACCTGTATGATGACCAGGTCATCAGGAGGGTTTCTCCAGCACCAGCCTCTAGTAGTGACCCCCCACCACCCACCACCTCCTCTGCTGTGAAACAGTTTGTCACGGACAAGGAAGAACTGCCCTGGCAGGAGCCTGTGACATTTCTGCAGCAGGCAAAGCCATTGTGTCAGGAAGGCTTTGGCAGGGCCACCTGGGAGGCACACCACGGGTGCTCTCACCGCAGGAAAGAGGCAGCCAAAGGTGACTCTGACAGTGGGTGGTGCAGGTGAGGAAGAGCTGCACCAGAGGGACAGAGGTGGTGCCAGCAGAAACCATGGAAAGAATGAGGGAGGTTCATTGTCAGAGAGAAATTATTTGGGGTGTGTCCCCAGGACCCGGCTGTGTGGTTGCTGGACTGGCAATCTACGTCCAGCCAGCACAAGCTGTTGAGGTGGCAGGCTGGTATGTGGCCCTAAGCTCTGCAGTTTCTCAATCATGGGCAAGAGTGAGAAAAACACAGGTGCTGGAAGGGCTGCTGTGGGCTGGGAGTCAGATGAGCAACAGGATAGGTGGAGAAAGCCCAAGCCAGATCAGGACAGTCAGCTAAAAGTTAAGACAGATAAAAAACTCCAAACAAATCCTGCACAGGACTGAAAGTGGATTGTTCCTGTCAGATGTGTCTGACCCAAAGTGTAAGGCATGACAAACCCCAGACTGCTGCTGTTACTGCAGTTGTAATCTGCATGAGCAGCAAGGGGCATGTGGGTTTGAGTGCTGCAGCAGAAAGATGCATCTGCAGCTTCCAGGGGCTGCTCAGGCCCCCTTTTGGGATCCTCCTGCCAAGTGGAGCAGAGGAGCAAAAAAGGTCAGTGTTTGGGGGCCAGGCCTCTGGGCTGAGTCTCTCCTGGAGTCCAGGAAAAGTTTCTGGAGGATAAACAGAGACAGGCCAGAGTAGCTCACAGACAGGGAGGGAAGCCTGAGAGGGAAAAAAGATGTGTCACCACATATCCTAACTGGGTCACAGCAAGAATGGAAGGAGGCTCCAAGAATCGATTTTTGCCGCATCTTCCCACTGGGAAAGGCTGCGTAACAACGAGGCTGTGGCTGGGACTGCCATTAGCTGTCACCATTTACCCAGCAGAACAGGTTCCTGTGTCACAACTGGATTACAGGAGAAGGGGAGAGGAAGTGAAAAGCTGAAGAGCAGCCAATAAGGGCCCTGTGACACAGAGTTAACCCAGTTAACTGGGAATGGCCAACAATCCTCTTCTAGTTCCATGCTGAAGGGAGAGGGTCCAGGCAGAGCAGGGCAAACCAAACTCATCTCAAGCACTGACTGACCTGGACTGAGGGCTGGGCCAACAGGCCTGTAGCACTGCCAACAACGAGCACTTAGGTCACCTCAGAAGGTGCCAGAAGGTAGCCACAGGCTACCTGCACAGACCCAGCACTGTGAGCATAATCCCTACAGGATAACCCACAGTTGCACAAGCCATGGGATCACCGGTCTCACACCCACGGACACCCAACAACGCAGCCCCACGCTGCCTGCCTGGATGTCTGGCAATGACCAGGAATGATGTAAAGGTTGGGCTTTTTCTCACATCTGAAAGCGTGAGAAGGGACGGGATTAGCAGGGATGATTCAGGTGCTGCAAGAACCCTTCCTGTTCACAGGAAGCCAACACCTGGGGTTCAGCTAAACTCAGCAGGCTATTTTATCACTATTTTAGGCCAAGATATATATAGCCAAACTCAAAAATTTTCCTTACCCTGCTCTAGGCCGTACAATGGATGCTGTGGCAGAAACTCTACGGGGAGGACTCGTGCTGGTTCTGAAGCAGCTGTCCTGCTGTAGCTACTCACACCCTGAGCTGCATCACCAGCTTGTGCTGCTGCCTCCCTGCTGAAATCCAAAATACAGCCAGCACAACCTTCCTGAGGGTATGGATGAGCCAAGATCCGTGCGGCTGTCATGCAGTACATGTTGGATATGTTGCACTAGGAGCTGTCCTCTGAGACTTCCTCCAGTTGTACCAGTTAAAACTAGCCATTGGAACGAAGGTGCATCGATACACTCTATTAATAGTACTGTGGTTTCTCTCTCCAAGAGTTACGGCTGAGGCTTTAAAAGACACTGCTCAGTCAAGCCATGCTGGGTTTCACTCTAAGATCATCGAGTCCAAGCGTTAATCCAGTGCTGCCAAACCCATCAATAGCTCATCTCTCCAAATGCCACATGTACATGTCTGTTACACCTCTCCAGGGATGGGGCCTCCACCACTGTCCTGGGCAGCCTCTGCCAGGGCTGACGGCTTGGAGTGAAGAAATTTTCTCCAATATCCAACCTAAACTTCTCCTTGCACAGCTTGAGGTTGTTTTCTTTTGTACTGTCCCTGTTTCCTGTGAGCAGATCCCCTGAGCCTCCCCAGCTACGCCCTCCTGTCAGGGAGTTGTGGAGAGACAGAAGGTTCCCTCCGGAGCCTCCTTTTCTCCACACTGAGCTCCCCCAGCTCCCTCAGTTGCTCTGCATCAGATGTGTGCTCCAGGCCATTCCCCACCTCCCTTCTCTGCATATGCTCCAGGCTCTCAAAGTCTTTCCTTTCATGAGGGTTTGTCAGTAAAGATACGAAACAGGACTGCTCCCAGTATAGAGTCCTGTGGAACATCCAGTGGTAGGCTGCCAGCTGGAGGTAGCTCCAGTCACCACCACACTCTGAAATTAACATGCATTTTGACCTTGTCTAGAATTTTTATTTCAAGGAATACAAGTGTTTTGAGTATATTCACAAGAATAAATACAAAATTCTTCTCTCCAGAGCAAGAAGACGAGTTTTTATAAAAATATATCTCTCTCCCAAAGAACCACTTAGGTGGCATTCCCTTTTGGGAAATATTTAATAAAAAAATAAAACACTGAAAATAAACTGCTTGACCTATGCTTATTGAATCATCAAACAATTGAAATTTTTACAAGGTTATAAATATTGTACACAGTATTAATAAAAATAATATTTAAATAGATGGGTAGCCATGAAGTGCATCAAAACAAACAGAATGCTGCCAGAAGCCACAGTTTCTCCTATAGGGCACCAACTTCCTTGTATTCACTGGCATTTGTTTGTCTCCTCTTGTTTCGGTACCTGGAGTAGAAGAGAGATATGTGAGTTCTGGAAAGCCAGTTACTTTTGGGCAGTGATGGGGAGTAGGGGGTAAAGGAAGCTCCTCACATTTGTTATAAATCTCTAGCAGCTGGGCTCTGTCTGTGCTCATTTCCAGGTCTGATATCACTTGAAATGCAGTCTCCTTTCTCAACTCTTCACTGAAAATTCCACATCTGCATTAAAGTCTTCCTGCTGGTACTAGGTTTGTCTTTGAGAAATCCTCCTGGTTACCATCTAGCTACCTACCAGATGTGGGAAGCTGAGCTCTCTCTCTGCAGTTGTTCCAACTCCTCAGCTCTCTGACAAATGCTTACCATTCGTTTTTATGCTGGAGAATGATTCCTGCTGCTTTGGATCTGTTCATGGAGAAGAGTACTGTGCCCCATGGTGAAGCTGATAAGGCACTGATATTGCACTCACCACAGTAACATACCAGATCAACCAATCAGCTAGTAGAAAACCAGCTGCTCTCAGACCCTGGCATTACCAAAGAACTAGAATTCTCCCATTCCCTGTCAGCTCTCCCCTTGATCTCAACACACCCTCTAAGGCAGACGTGAAGCAGCCTAAGGGCCCCATGTCCCAGTGCACAGGCAGCTGGGAGCGCTGCTGCCGGGCCTGCAGTCTGGGCCATGCCACGCTGCCAGCACAGTGCCTGCCCTGAGCACTTCGAGCGCGTCTGTCTGGTGACTGAGGGGTTCCAGGCTACCCAGGGTGCTCAGAGGACGCCCGACACCGCCAGCTGGCTCGGCCTCCCGAGCCACCAGGACCACGAGTCTCACCTCCTGCAGATGTAGTAGCCGGCGAGAGAGAGGGCAGCGAGGAAGAGCAGGACCACGATGACGGTCAGTGCCACGTACTCCTTGCTGAGGGGCTGCCGGACGAGCTCCGAGTGCACGCACCGCACTCCGGAGAAGCCCACGTCACACCTGAGGTGAGAGAGGCACAGTCAGACACATGGCAGCGAGGTTACACCTCAGCAGCTCACAGAGCATCCCACACTGCTGGCCTGCTCTTTCCGCAGGGACAAGACACTTAAACTGATGTAACTGAGCCCACATGGTCCTAGAGACGGCTGCAAATTGTTCAGGTAAACGAGCAATACCCTTAAAAGCGCCTAAAGGGTCTTTATTCCATAGGTTGGATCAAAGGAGTGACCTAAGTGCTGGGCCTGAGCTCTGGATCTCATACTACAGTAGATACAGATGGACAGGGAAGTACATCAGAATGAATGTCCCAAGTCCAAGCTGTGTTGGTCTCAGGTGTCTGAGACTCTCACAGAGCTCACTGGAGGCAGCACATGTGCTTAACACTTCCTTAAATGCATCACATGTCTGAGCATTACTGATATGGCACTCCACTTTCCTGTGAGCATTTAAGACTTGGCTGGATTGCTGTTGCACTAAGTGTGGTGGCAGCCAGATCAAAGTTCACCTCAAAGCCCACCTCAGGGAGATCTGCGGGATGAGTGGGGCCTGTCCATACCTGCAGTAGTGCTCATCCAAGTCCACGATGTACACACACTGCCCATGGAAGCAGTAGTCCTTCATTTCAGGCTTGCATCTCGTTATCCCAACTTGTGCCACACGTGGGCTGTTCTCTGTCTGGACTGCAAGGATATTTCATTAGCACCTTGGGATGTGGGCAATGTTGCTCAGAGAAAAATGATTCCCAAGGGCAGCTCGGTGAGGCTGCCAGCCCAAGGAAGAAGGGAACCAAAGACCTGTTATTTCCTAAGAGCTGTGCAGTACTTACTGAGCGCTGTCGTGCAGTTCTCCATTTCACCAGGCCCACACAATGGGATCACTGTTGTGCCCAGGGCTGCTTGCAATAGGTAACCTATGAGAGAATAAAAACAATAGTGAAAACTAGATGCATTTTGAGTTCAGTATTTAAGCTGTTGTAGTAATTAATGCAAGAAGAACAGAAGATTCTCATCCTAGTAAGAAAGACCCAAAGTTGAAAGCTGAAAAAATAAAGGTCTGAGTGATGTGCAGCCTACATTATATGCGGCAGCCCAAAGAAACACCTCTGAACCACAAACTTAGAATGTAGAACAAAGATTCAACAGAAACCTGGTGTCTGTGACCACCTCTCAGCCACACTCTGAGTGAAACTGGGCAGGAACAGGCTTGGAGAGATTACGGGGAGAGGCAGGAATTAGGCCATTTGATGATTATGTTAGGTTTCTGACTGGTCTGGCATGGCACCTTTGCAAGGGAAGTAGCCAGGCTTCCACAATTAGGCATGACAATCCAGCATTCATCACAGGAGGAGTCCTTTTGCTGATAAAAATCAAGATATCCTTGACTCACAGCAGTCCACAGGAAGAGAATTTCTTAGGAATCTGCAAGTCAGTGCAGCTGGTGACTCAGCATACCAGGTCAGTGCTGAGCTAGGCTCAGCACCCCACCACTGGCTTCAGAGACCACAAACTGCTTAACACAAAAGCTGCTCTTTACCAGCAAAGAACTTCCTCAGCCCTCTCCTTGCTGAAGACAGCTGAAGGGCTGGACAGTTCCTGCACTAACATCCACTCTTTTGGCAGTTCTTTGGGTAAAAGCCTGCTTGCAAAGCCGCTAACACGAGATAACAAACACTCCTCACCTGCCACGGGCTGGGAGAGGTTACTGACCATTTCATGGACTCTGGGCCACTGTTACTTAGCAGAACACCAGAACAGGCACAGCTTTCAGGTATTCCACTAGTTAAATGAACATTTCCAAAGAGGACTCGAGAGCCAGCACAGGTACCTGTAGCTTCATGGAAATCCATGAGGAATAGTGAGTGAATAGTGAATGTCTGCCCTGGCTGGCCATGAAATCCACCTGGCTAACACTCCTGCTGTGGTCACAAATTAACCTGCTCATGAACTGCTTAGTCATCAGCCCCATTCCACGGAAGTCTGTAATTTGTGTCTTTGGGCTGTTTGCCTCTATTAACTTGTCAGGTCATGCATGTCTAATGGAGGGAGTGTGCCTCCATAATTTCCTGATCGCTCTAATTCAACTACAGTTATTAGAAAGTTTCATTACATCTCGGGGTTAAATCTAGTAGTGATAATTTATGGATTTCCGGCAGCTCATCTATTTCTGGGTGATTAGCAGGCTTCCTTTATCATTCCAGCTAAACACAAAACCAGCAGGAATATCTAAGAGGGACAGGGCTTCTTCCTGTATTTGCATTTGTGTAAACATCATTCCTCCTTCTTACCTCCCTCTACACTGCATTCCTTGCAAAGTTAATAAGCCAGATTTCCACCAAGTTCTAGAAGAAAGAACAAAGTCCAGGTCCTCCAGAGCAACAGTGAAAGATCCATGATGCCAGCACCTGTACCAGCTGGAGATTCCTGTGCCAGCTGGCATGACTCAGCAGGACCTGCCTTTCCCTCCAATGGGGCAGGCCATGCAAGTTTACTTTCAGGGTGGGATTTTTTTTTTAAAGCAGCAGTGTGCTCACTGTAGATTTCCTCAGCAGCAGCAGGTTAACACTTCTGTGAGGCCAGTGTGAGTTGCTAAAACAGAAAGTTCAAATGTGTAAAAGAAGAGGCATCAGCTGTCAGACACTGGCCACTCAGGGACCTGTAGTCCCAAAACATGCTGGAAAAAGATTTACTGAGTGAGTTCTTCTTCCCAGGAACTAGGGGGACATTTCAGGAGTGCTCCATGGACTAAACTGCTCCCTTGGCAGGGAACATCATATCACAGAAAGAAGTAAGGACAAAAATTAACAAAAGTCAAGGCTAAACATGCCAGAGGTATCCCGGATACCCATTTGTTAAGCAGATGGATTAAGCCAGCCTAGGATCTCATGCAGCCTACACATTTCTGTCACAGTTTGCACACTTCCTTGACCTGGGCAAAACCCAAGCAGCTGCTTTTTAAGCTGAAGTTCCCAGTCTGAGACTTAGCAGAACCTGGCTTTCACATTTGAGAAAACTCCAATGCAGGTCCATGGGAGAGGCAGGTCAGCTCTCCTCTTGGCTCCAGAAGGAAGCATGGCTTTCCAGTTAAAGGCCACAACTCAGACATCTCTGAGGGACAAATTAAAAATAACCTCCTCCTCCAACACTGCCCAAGGGCTTTCCCAATCCCAGCCATATGCAGGTGCCTCCTCCACCTGACTGCAGGCACTCAGGGCTGGAAAGGCTGGACTGCAGACTTGGGTATTTGCTGACACCCAGCAGTATTCGCTGGTTTTGGGCAAAGTTCTTCCTGCTCTGCACTGCTGTATTTCGCCCTTTTCCCCATGCACATATTTTCCCTCTGACATCACTGGGAGGATAATGGATCTGAACACAGCAATGGCAAAGGAGAGCCTTTCCCAGGACATTTATCAGATGATACATACTAAACATAGCACCTGGGAGAGGTTATATTTTTGTTCCTTCACCGTTCATTAAGCAAACACAGGGTACAAGATAAGATTAATGAGGTGGTGGATTTTCATGTGTGTCTTACAGGAATGTGAGTGTTACATGTCGTATTCCCACATCACTGCATGAACACAATCTCACCCGGCTTCACAGGTATCCCTGCAAGGTTAACACTGACAGCACTCACTGGAACAGGAATAATGCTGCTGTGCTGCTTACTTGTCCTGCCATTAGGGATGAAAGGAAAATGAGGGCTGGTGACCAACTGCCTTCATTTCCTGCAGCCTCCATCAGAGAAGACCCACAAGGTCTTCTTGACCACTGCAAGCCAGCTGCAGTTCCCAGTGGCAGGATGACTGCTGAGGATGAAGGATGCACATGCAAGATGCACTAAAATGATGACCACTCTGTGGAGGATTTACACTAGGGGAACTGTCAGGTTTCTGAGAGGTCAATCATTATTTCAGTTGGCTCTGCCTGTCACCGAGACTGCCAGTCTTGTACTAATTCACCCGAATGATGCTACATCCCATTTGGCATCTCTGTGGTGTCTCTGCCACAGCAGCACCTACACGCTCCGCATGGGCTGCACTTCCAAAGCAGAGGTGGCCAGGGGGCACACATTGAAGGATCTCATCCCATGTTAACTGCAAAGACGGACCAAGGTGCATCCCTATCACCTGATCTTGGACACACAGGGCAGGTATTAACTGTTTAAGGCCTTCTTTGTGTAAACCAAGTAGGGAACATGGAAGTTAGCCAGTCAGTCCCACTGGCTTTGTGAGCATCCCTGCTACCTCTGTTCAATTCCAGAACTGCAGAATCACAGTTGTGGATGTCCAGTGTCAAGTCACAGCAGCTCTAAGGCAGCCCTGGAAACATCAGTCTGTCATGGGAAGACTGGTGCTCCCAAATCACTACAGGCCCACACTATCATCTTCAGCATTGCACCAGGACTTACCCTTAAGCAGAGACAATGCAGTTACGTGCACCCAGCCATCCCAGTACTGCCTCCACCCACCAGAGACCTACGCGCCACAGATCTCACTCACGTGCTGCCCCTGCACCCCGGCCACACTGCTTTCCTCCCCCTGCATGGGGGCTGAGGTCCCTATGCCACAAGAGCAGAAATCCATTAGTACTTCCAGCCAGACACATCAGCCACTAACACTTTCCCCATCGTCAGATGCAGCCATCTTTATGTTGAGCCAATTTGCTGACAGCCAGGAGAATGTGACACAGGAAAACAGAGGGTCAGCAGCTCCTGGAGCCGTCCGGTGAGTCTGGAGGTCCAACGCCTGCCTTCCCCACTGAGTGGGCACTACAGTGAGCACAAGGAGATCAGTGCCAAGGCTCCTGCAGCAACTCCCAGAAAAGGCAGGGCCCAGGCTTGTCCCCATCACCACCACATCCCTATGGGGCTGACACAGCACCACGTCCCCTCAGGAGAGAGTGACATCTCTCTCCCAGCACTGCCTTTCTGCTGCGCCGTCTCCAAGCCCTCAACAGCCAGGAAACAAACCTGGCAAGGACTGTCACTTCAGCAAGGTTTCAGCCATTCAGCAGGGAACCTCTTCCAGTCTGGCATAACACCAGTGACAAACAGTCTTCCCAGAAGCAGCAAGCTCTGCTTACACTCCTGCCCTGGGAGGGGAAGGCAGTAAAGTGTTCATAGCAGTTGTTATGAAGCTACCTAGCTATGACTAATCCATCCCTTACTAATAGATGTTGTGCCTGCCCCGGAAACAAAGAAATTCATGTAGAGATCCATGAAGACATACCAGTTCCTACCAGTGTCAGTTTTGTGCAAAGCATGGCTGACTCACACACTACAAGATGTTTAGCCTGCTGTCGTGGCAAGTGAGATACTGTGCAGCAGCTGATCCATCAACTGCTATGGAAATACCCAGCTAAGACAAAAGACAAACTCATACTGCAGTGGGCTTAGAAGGCGAGGAAAACATCTGTCCCAAAAGAGAAGTCTGGGGAACGGAGTTTGTCCACCAACTACGACCTCGAGCTCAGCATCAGGAGTGTGAGAATATGCTTTGTCATTAAAGCAAGGTGTGAGTGTGCCAGGTCTCAGGACTGTGCTGCCCACACAGCTCAAGCTGCCCAACAGGGCCAGCTCTCAGCAGTCGCCACCTGTCACTGCCAGCGCCCCATGGAGGTGTGTGACAAGGATCAGCTCTTGCATCACAGCACACCCAGGCCCCAGAACTCCTGATGCTCTAAGGATACACGTGTTCACTTGAGACTTTCAGGTAGCTTATGTCATACCTTAGAGTAACACACTCCCAGCGAGGAGGTGGAGAAGTGTCAAGCTGAAGGAGGCCACAACCTGTTTTCTTATCGTAAGTAAGTCCCTGCTGTGAGGATTCACCCAGTGAGCTCACCCAGAGCTTCGCCTGGGCAAAGGCAGCAGGACTGGGCTACAGACAGGACAAGTCAAGGTGAAAGAGAACAGACTGCACTGGGAGCAGAGCTGGGGAGAAGGGAAAGAATGTTCACCTTCACTCGGTCACAGGACACACCTGGGCATCACACAAGTAACAAAACATCCTGTAATAACACACCACAGAGTGCCGCGTGTGCTCCACTCCTCAGCTCAATACAATCCACCCGAGTACACCTGTCAGTGCCTGGGACTTCATCTCAGAGAGAAACACACCAGCTTCATCTGAAGGCAACCTGAACTTCATGCTTTGACTCAGATTTCGCAGCAGCTAAAGAATGCCCCTGCCCCGGGACGCAGCACCCGACGCCCTCCCAGCCCTTGCCCGCGGGAACGGGGACCTCGCCGCTTACCGAGGAAGAACAGCAAGCTGCGGGCGCACAGGCAGCCGGCGTCCATGGCCCTCGGTGCCCAGGAGCAGAGGAGGCTGCAGGAGGAGGACACGAAGGCAGGAGCGGCGCAGCAGTGTGGAACCGGTCAGCCACCCGCCCGCACTTTTATGTGCCCTCGAAGAGGCGGGGCCGTGGCGGTGACACTGCCCCCCGGCTTCGGCAGCGGTCCCAGCTCAGCCTCCGCTTCCTGCGAGCCGCCCCCGGTGTTCGCACCGGCCCGGCCGCCTCTGCTCTGCTCCCTCCGGCCATCGGCTGGTGCCCGGGGGCATTCGGTGTCCCTCGTTCCAGCAGGCAGCACTGCAAATAGTACCTGGGGCCGTAAAATTACCCGAGCCCTCTGAGCAGTCCAGCCCAGGCACTGATGGCCGGGACTGTGGATGCCTACGGCACAACCTCGGGACCGCTGTCTCAGCCTTTCCTCAAAGCATCCATGCGATGTGCAATGGCACGAGGTCCTGCGGACCCAGGGTAGACCCTGCTGGCACACAAGGGACCGTCGGGCCATTGCACTGCCATGAACACCATCTGTGCCTAAACCAAGGTTTGGGAAACACCTCAGCGTGGGCAGCTGGAAACTGGCTGGCCTAATCTTCCATCTCCTGGCATTTCTGAGGTGACCTCAGCACACAGGTGCAGCTGTCAGGGAGCCCCGGAGCTAGGGGCAGAAATGGTTTATCAAGTTATAGCACGGGCACCAGGAATGCCAGCATCTCACCTGGCACTTGGGCTGACCACAATGATCCTGAGCTCAGGGGGTTGTTCCCCCTCCCAGCCCTTGGCCCCATCACGGCCCAGCAGCACAGGCAGCTCCTGGAAGCAACACCTCTTTCAGTTGTAAGATCCTTGAAAGAGCAGCAACCAGTTACAGCTATTTTTTAGAAGATTCCTTTCAAGCATCCTGTTGAAGCCCACGCACTCTGTCGCTGTATGAGGCAAGACCTCGTTCAGCAGTTACATCCCACCATCGGATGACTGTGGGATGCCACCCACCAAATCCCTACTGCACACATTTGCCTGAAATATGAAGCGTGTTTCACCTCAACAAGCGGCTCAGCAATGATGGTTTACTTCTTTTCCTTTTAAAGGAAAAATCATCTTCCCCTGCTTCATCTCTTTATGGTGCCATAAAGGCACATAGATACCCAGTTTATCGTGGCACTGATAAAAGCTTCTCTCACAGTGAAAGCAAACAGAATTGGCCCTGACATTGGGCCAATGTCACATTGTCAGTGACACTGTTGCACTGTGAGAACTGATGACTCAAATATCCCCAGTTTCTCTGTTCTATGAGCAGTTATTGATACAAGAGAGGGAACTGCAGACGACACTGCAGAATACCATATACCACATCTACCACAACTCCATGTGCAGAATGCAGTTCTAAGTAATAAAGACATTAATTCAGGGGGCTGCAACAGATCTGGTACTTAAAAATCATGCTCTTATTTCCAGAGCATATTCTTAGCTCTACAGTGGCATGGAGATGCTGAAATAAAAAAAGGCAGCATGTTGCTACAGAGTTGTGTCAGCACCACATATTAATTACTTACATGGTATGAGAGTTGACACGATAAATGTAATAAAGCTCAGTGTGAAAGTAGCATTTAGAAGGATGCCCTCCACAAACAGTGGGGCATAACATAGCTGGAATCTTTTTCCAAGTCCCCTTTTTTCACCTCTAATTAGTCATGCCATGCAGATGGTGTCTTTTTTGATGCCACATGACTGTTTTTGTTGCTTAATTTGTGCTGATCCCCCTTATTAAGGATTTTATTGTCTGCTCTTTCAGGGATCATCATGAGTAAAGGAAGGAATCGCAATTATTAGCAACGTGTTTCTGCGTGTGGGCTTACGGATGCCTTGAAAAGCAGCATCACTGAAGAAGTTCCACTTTATAATTAATTTTACCCTTAAATTCCTGCATGATTTATCCTCTGAAAGGCAACATTTAATTATAGTTTTGTACCGGTACCCAGATACCAAGTAACGCTGACACAATTGGAGCAATTCATTGGAATTTCCTCTTTCAGATCTGAATATATGGAAAACAAGCATCACGGACACATCTTTGCTTCATCTTTCTGTAACGCGCATTGTTTCACAGTACCTGATTTCGCATCCGGCATCCCTGCGTGCGGCTTTCACCATCCCCTCCTCCACGTGAAGGACGCCTCTTGGGATAAGGCTGGCACACACCTTAAGAGCCAGTTTTCCAAGAGGCCTTGCAGCATCAATGGGGTCATTGTAAGGCAGGCTCGTTGCAGCCCACAGGTGCCGGTAGGAGGGACAAGTCTGTGCAATGCTGGGAGGCAGCACTGGTTGGGCAACAGAGCATCACGGGTGCATCTCCGCTGCTGCCCTCGATTTCAGCCGGGGTGAACCGGCACGCCCAGGGCAAGGCGCCCAGGGATTTGTGCCCCTTGGCACCCGACCAGTGAGTAGCCCCCTGGATGCTGTGACATTTCAGGATTCTTTGCTTTTAAAAGTGCAACGAGAATATGAGGAAATACCTTAACTTGTGTGAAAGGCTTGCTTGCTTTTATTGCCTTGCACCGCCTTAATAACCACCTTTAAAGAAAACCTCTCTTCATAAAGTACTGAGGCTTAGCTGAAGCCCTTGCTCCAGCCTGCTGCAATGTTTTGAGCATTCATCTCCCCTTTTGGGACAGAGCAGTAGATTCACAGCAGTGGTTGTTGCAAGGGTAAGGACCGAGCCTTGTCTGTCAGTGTATCCATCACTGATGGCACACAGCACTTTCTATAAAACGACATGCCCTTTTTGATTTAAAGAGCAAAAAACACAGCTAAAATGTGTATTTTTCTGTGGGACTTGCTGTAGAAGAATACAAGTGTTCACAGTAAGGAACTGCCACTTGATCTGTGTGTTTTCATATAACTAAAACAATACCCGGCAAGTGTCTGTACCACTCATTTTAGCTGCCTTCTGCAGGACCTGCACCTGGTCCCTTATGCATTGCTGCTGTGGGCATGGATCTGCATTGGTTTCATCTCCTGAAAACAAGACAAATTTGAAAAACCAACATTTTTCTTGCTAGAAAGTATTTTTGAAATGGAAAGAAAATCGTCCCTAGTCTTGCAGTCACCACTGTTGCGCACACTTGTAAAGTAACAAAAAGCGGAAATTTCATAAATTCCTGGGAAAATCATCCAGAATTTTTCAAACAGCATGAGTGCACACATCAGTATGTCTGTAAGCAGACTTACATACAGTAAGCTTTCACTGCACAAAATGAGAGATGCTCAAGAAATACCCTCAGAAGGTCAGACATCAATTGGAATGTACCTCCCCCTTGAGAGCATTTCCATTTGAACTACACAAGATTAATATTAAGTTCCCAAAGGGATATAAAAAGTGTGTTGATGTGGTATTGGAGTCAGAGCTCAGCGGTGGGCTTTGCAGTGCTGGGGGGAACGGCTGGACTCCGTGATCTTAGAGGGCCTTTCCAACCTAACTGATTCCATGATTTTTGTGAAAATCATAAATGGTAAAAATCTTGGGAACACAAATGTCCTAAGAAGGGAATGTATTTTTAACTGGAACATGTAGATGCAACCGTCTGGAGGAAATGGAGTAAAGAAGAACCTTGAGCCAAATTACTCTGTTTAAAGGTCAGTTACAAATTTGCCATGAATGTGAGGGATGAATTAAACAACCACTCTCCTATAAACTATGAGAGTTCAAATTCTGCACCCAGGGCTGAAAGTGGCCGATGCCTCTTCCCGTAAACACAGCATGAGGTCAAAGTTATTGGACAACATGGATGTTTTGCTATTAAAAATACAGAACAATTCCCCAAATTCACTGATTTCTCTGCCAACTTCTTGGGTCAGCATTAACCAGCAATTTACAAAAGAAAGGGAAAAAAACCCAAGCAGTTAATTCTCATCCATCTTAGAAAGATGGCATTGAAAAGGGAGACAGATCTCCCAGTTCATGCTGCATTCCTCCCTAAAGGACAGTTTTAGAAACTTCATTCTCCTGCCTTGTATGACTTTGCCATTGCTGTCCCTGGGCAAATCCTGAATGGCTCAACACATCTCATGGGCAGCAAGAACTTCTTAATGCTCAGCTGGTGATTTCCCTTTCCTAATTACAGCCCAGTGCTCACGCTGAGTGATTTCTTAGCCTCCAAGGGGTTGAAGCCTTTCTCATTTGTGCAGTCTTTCCATGGCTTCTGCCTTTGCTAAACAAACCCATGCCCTTGCTGAGAGTGCTAGCAAGCCACGTGCCCCCCATATCACTGTCCCTACAGCTATTAATTGTTTCTCCTTGCTTGGGGTCAACTGTTTAGAACAATTACAGTAGAATAATAGAAGGACAAAGCTTGAAGAAAAGGGGCTTACCCCACAACACTAGTGGTTGCAAGCAAACTGGGAGAACACCAGCCCCTTACCCATCAGTCCTGTGAGCTGTTCTGTCTATCAGCACCGCTTTTGAGTTTATAAAGTCATCTCTTCCACAGAATTTCTCATCTCCAGAGACAAGGATTAACCGCAGAGAGACAGAACACATGCAGAGATGAAGATTGCCTTCTCTGACAAGTCACCATGTGCACACACAGGTGCATCATTTATGCCCCTGATTGGTGGCCAGAACTGAAATTTCTACATGGCAGCATGTTCCTGGTGGGTGACTGTATGGCCCACCCACTCCATAGCTCTGCCCAGAGAATAACATCCAGCTCAGGACAGTGAAATGACAGCAAAGCCACTGTGATGGGGACTGGTGTGACTCACCAGCTGCTCTCAGGTTTTCTGCACAGCAGTCCCTCTGGGCTCTGGGCTCTCCATCTCGACCTGCCATGCCTCTCCTGTAACTCCCATTGGGACAGCTGGTGCTAGCCCCTAAGGCCTGCACTAAAGCCTGAGCAATATGTACTGCACACACCATCAGCAGAGCCCCTGACTCTTCACTGCTCCATCTGGGAATCTTGGCCATCACAGGCTTCAGCTGCATTGGCTTCAATCCCTTTGGCAAGTTTATTTTGCTCTTACATCTCAAGCATATATGAAGAGAGGAAGGGTGACTAGCAGGCTGTTTCCCTGCCTGTGCTTGGTCTGCTGAATCCAAAGCAGCCGTGAGCTGTGACTCACCCTGTGCTCCAGGCCCTGCTCCACCACTGGGACTTCAGCTGTCCACAGACTCCACGTTTTGGCTGCAACACAGCAGTGACTGTCACCTGCACGCCAGCCAGGCACACGGGGAGCTGGGGCACCCTGGACAGGAGGAATGTGTCATTAGGGATGATGGAGTAAACAGCAATCCACATGAAACCAGCTTAGCCAGCACATGTTCCAGAAACCAAATCTAGGAAAGAACCATAGATCTCGCAGTGTATTTGTTTGGCCTGGTAACCAGCACTAAGCATTGTAGCAGATGCACTTAGTGGAATTCCCCCATCCACTAACATTATGGGACACTCCCACTACTGTTCTGATAATTACTGTTAATCATTACTATTACTGAAGTGACAAAAAAAAAAAAAAAAAAGACAGTGAGGAGGATCAGGCCTTTATTGTGCTGGCTGTTGTCATGCAGAGGTGATGAGACAGTCTGCCCCAGGGAGCCTATAAACACAGGTGCCCAATTCATCGCTGCAGTCATATTTCAAACTAGGACACTGTGGTCCCCAGTGAAGCTCTCCTACAGCTCCAGCAAAAATAATCCATGGCACTCCCTCCAGCTCACATCAGCTGGGAGCCAGGCTGGATATCATGCTCTCTGCCTGCAGGTAGAAGGCAAAGAAGCTGATCGGGAATACTTTGGCATTGCAACACACAACACATTTCTATTAGGTGTTTTCCCTGACTGGGCCCAACCTGCTATGAAACTCCATATTCTTTGATCTCCAGTGAATTCAGTACCACCAGCTCTTGAGCCCATGAGTCACATGGTATGTGGAAACCTCTGGAGTTCGGTTTGGGAATGACCGACTATGTGAAATCATCTCCTAGTCACCTTCTCCTCCCATCAATGATCTGAACATCATCTCAGGTATCCAAGTCTCCCTGGACACCGTTCCAAGGTCACACATGGAAGAAACGGATTAGCCAATTTAGCCACTGACTGGAAGCCACAGGGAAGGACTGTAGGCTCCTGTGGGGCTGAGAAGGGCAGGGAGAGCTCCTGCACAGGTAGAAACCATCTGCCTGCAACGCTGATTTTCCCTGCCGTTGGTCCAGGTCAGGCTGCTGTCAGCTACCAGGAAAGGAGACAGACCCCAGTTCTCTGGCCAGAGCTGGCTGTTTCCCAACCTATCTCAAGAGTGCAGCCCGGATTCTAAAAAGCAAAATAAAAGGTGTTCAGTGCTTGCATGTTTCTCTGCTCCCTCAGCAAGGAGCTGTGAGTTTGTCCAAGGGCTAAAGGGAGGTGAAGGCCTAGGCCCCAGGGAACTTGTCCCATCTCTCCAACCATGAGTACAGAGGGTGCTGGTTGTTTGAGGTGCAAGTAGGAGATGGGACACAGGAATCTGCAACTGGATGTCCTGGGGGGGAGGTGGCAGCAGCCAGTTGGGCTGACTGTGCCACTTCCCACATAACTCCTCTGTGTGGTATCTACACATCCACCCCCTTGTCCTCGTTCCTGCAGCTCAGTGTTATTTAAGAGAGGCAGGAGATTTCCTTTATGACACTGGGAGCACATGTGTGTAAATCAAGTGGGACAGGACAAAGGCCAGGGCTGGGTTCAATTAGATCAGCGATGCTATTAAATTAACAACAGCATGCTATAAGCTATGGCTGACTGTTCTTGATCAATCCTCCTGCAGCCAGGGTCTTTGTCCTTCATACAGGAAATGAAGGAACAAGGAACGAGGATGAATTAGCTAAGGCAGCCAACCACAAATTTGGTCTCTGAACCTCGGTAAACTTCTGAACAACAACAGTTCCTCAACAGGATTTTCAACAGATATCCCCGAGAACCCCTTTTTTGTGAGGCTGCACATCAGATGCTCAGGATGAGACACTTTTGGCCCCTGTGACTTGCAGTGTGCCTGCAGCCGAGGTCACCCCCTCAAGCATCACACACTTGCTTTCCAGCTCCACTCCTGGATTAAGCTGCCCTGCCCAAACCCAGCACACAAGCAGCCTGACATCAGGCCCATTAAGCCAGCACAGGAGACAAGCTGTCTCAGATGAAACATGCCAGACCTGAGAGCCTGTGCAGAACACAGCTCTGCTCTTCTGTCTCCATCCTGCCTCCTCAACCTTTCCCCCGGTTTTGTTCCCATAACATTCCCCTTTGTGAACCAGGAGAGATATTTCCAGGAAGAGCTACAGTACACAAAGCTCATCACCCATCTTTCCAAACCAGCCACTCTAAAGGGCACAGACAGGTTAACTAAACTAAACTAAACTAAACCAAGCCAGAGGTCTCTGCAAGCCCTTTCCCAGTGTCTCACGCTGCACCTTATGCAATGTGCTGCGCATCGCTGCGTGTGTCCAATTACAGCAGAGCAGCTCTGACTGCCGTGTCACATCATCAGAGCTGCCGACTGCACTGCTCGTGTCACAGCCGCCTTTTACGCACATCTGAGCAACAGCCCAGCCTTTGGGCAACGGCCTTCGATTGTTTACATGGCTCCCATAAACAGGATATCACCAATTTGTAAATATCCTGTCAGAAACCCCTCAGCTGCACTTGACCAGTTTGATACATGCCCGCCTGCAGCAAGTCTGTCTGTCTGTCTGTCTCCCCTGCGGCTTCACTGGTATTGTTGCACAAGCCCTACTGACCGCGCATTGCCTCTCATGGTACATACCAAGACTTCCACTTCATGGCTCCTCTCATTGTTTGTAGAGTTGGTGCATTCGGGGAGCATTTGCTGGGGAATTTTACATCAAGGGAATGATACACTACGTTGGCATTATTTCCCAGAGGTTTATGCTGTGTAGTTCTCACTCAGGTAAAGAAGGCAAGGGAGTTACACTGATACGAATGCTTGTTGCAATATCTTACTAGAGAGGTAATCCCTAGAGGTAGGGATTTTTTTCTCTTTCATATAAACAACCCATTCCAGTGTATAAAGACAGGGACACACGAGAAAAATGGAAATTTTCTTGTAAGTTTCTTCAGTGTTACAAAACAGGGATTTTTAGATGGTCAATGAGATAACTGTCTGTAATTTGCAAATTTTCTGCAGTAAATCTAAAGAAACCTTTCAAAAAGAAGTCACAACACCAAACTCTTAAGTTTTGGCAGTACATCTCAGGACAGAACCTCCTCGCAGAGCTAGAGAGATACTCGAAGCTCCCTGTCAGCTAAATACTTTATTAAAAGCAAGGCACACCTATCCTGGTTGGTTCATATTTGACTAACTGGGTAGGCAGCTCTAAGGGATGGAGGAATTGCTTTCATGCAGAGGAAAGCTCCAGCTTGGAAGCAAACAGAAGAGCAACACTAAGAACTCTTGGTGTAGAAGCACTGAGATGAGTCACTGCTCATCCACATGTGAACAACCCACTGCTGGGAGCGTGCTGATGCCAAGTAGTCTGACAGGGCATCCTTAGCTCCAAAAACAGATGCCTTGAAGAACTGTAACTCCAGGCTACAGTCATGGTAGCATCAGGTCAGATGCCAGCAAAGCATTCAGCTACTTCCCCCAGACTTTGGCCAAAAGGACAAGACTCATGCTTTTCACAAGCAAGGAAAACACTAGAATAAGTGTCTCATTTCAGGCTGAGTCCCAGCCTGATTCCACTGATTCTCAATGGTGTTCCCAAAACCTTCCTAGACAGGACACCATTTTCTTCTCCTCTGCTCCTATGAGTGGCACAGACTGCTCTGGTATCATCCCTACTGTCACCTGGAAATATCAGACCTGTGTTACACCCCTCTAACCCATGACTAGCATCACTGCAACAGTGACAACCACACCTGAAATAGATGCTCGCTGTAAAGGAAATCATCAGAACTTGTTTAATCTGAAACAAGGGGGGAAAGGCAGCACTGTGAGGTCCTCACCCTACTTGTTCTAAGTGCATACTGCATCAGCTGGGATGCAGATTGCTTTGCAGATAGAGCAGGAGGAAGCTGTAACTTACACCCACCACAACTGTACCTACAGCCAAAGAACGAGATAACTAAATGCCCTTGGGGAGATACGAGAGGCATTTGAAGCATAAAAATTGCTTACCTTTCCCTTACCAGGTAGGCAGATAAACACAAATGTCTCTGCTCAATAGTGCCTGACGGTGTGATGCAAGCCCCAAAAAGCAAAGAAAATTAAGGCTTAGAGTAAACCGTGGTGCAAGGACGTGCATCCCCAGTGACAGAACAGTGCTCATCATCTCCAAGCGGAGCAGTTCCAGAGAACTGCACGAGCTGGCAGAGATCATGGGTCCAGTGAGCGTGGGAGAGCAGAGGCTGGTGTTTCTGTGCAGGACACAGAGCCTGTGTGTTTCACACAGGCATTCCCAGCTTCCCAGGTGCTGCGCCGTGTTCCGACTCTCAGTCACGTGGCCGCTGGGACACACACAGCTTACCGCATGCTAAGGGAGGGTGGGAGCAATTTGCTTTACTGCTCCTGCCAAAAGCCTCTATTACTATATGTTATGAAAGCTCTGGAGAGGCAAAACATTGCTAAAACCACTTTATTAAAATTAGTAACACCCGAAACTCCCCCCAGTTGTTTTTGGATGGCAGGGCTGAAGGAGGCAAGGAGCAAAAGCAGAGGCAGAGAAGGCTCCACTTTCTCTGCAGCGTGAGAGGCCAAGGGAGTCTTTGGATAATTTCAGCTGGATAATTTTCAGCTGGCTGCTGAAATGCTGCCCACTTCCCCCAGAGTTCACACTGGGAGCAAGAGTGGTTTTCCATCCACAGATGCAAGGTGTTACACATGGACTAAGTGCTGGTTTACCATACCCCAGCAGCTCTGAAGAACGTTCAAAGCCTGTAACACTTTCATCCCCCTGGCACCCCGGCAGCCATTTGGATTTGGTCTGATGGCAGCAGGGAGGCAAACACAAAGTCTGCAACTTACCAAACACATGCAGAGGCAGGGACTGCTACCTTCGTCCCTGTGCTCCACTCCTGCCCTTCTCATGGATCACTTCCTCTGTGGATGCTGAGCCAGAGCAGCACTGCTGCCTCCCAGGCTCCTGCTCCTGATGCTGCAGTCCTGATCCACACTGCGGGAGAAGGGAAATTGAAATGTGACCACAGAGAGAGATTTAAGAGTGGAAAACCATCAGGGCATATTCCCATGCCATGGTCACTCTGGGGTCTGCTTCCCCTGGGACACGTCAGACTCTGTGCATGGTGGGCTCAGCCCAACAATCCGTGCTATTCCCTTGGCTCCTTGCTCACCCTTAGCACGGGCTAAATAAACCTTTAAATCCTGCCTGGCACCCAGGTAGCTTATTACTTTACAAAAGAGACAGAAGCCATGGTCAAGCTTAAGCCTCTGAACTAACAGGCCACTTGAAGCAGATCAAGCTGCTTTAGTACCATCCCACTCTTTGTGATATGTGGAAACCTCTGCTTGGGCTTCTTTGGCAGTGACTCTCATTAAATCATACGGAACTGCAATTATGTCTGATTTATGTTAATCATAATTTCTATCAATTATCATTTTCACATTCTGCACAGGACCATAGACCCTGGGGGAATTAGCATGTGGAAAGGACTGGACTGAAGCTCTGGTGCAGATTAAGATCGTGCAGGCCCTGATCTGCACCTTTTGCATACAGACCTGCTCCTGCGCCAGGGCAGAGCCCCCCATTCCAAACCCTCTCCAGGCTGCAGGAGGGACACGGCAGGGGCACTTCCCTGAGTTCTCTGAAGGATAATGGAACGTTTTCTGCAGGGCTTTCTGCACATGTACTGATCTGCACGAACCCAAGCTCTGGGTCAACAAATATTATTTTTATGAGAAACAAACTTGCTGTTCAACATTACCAATGCACCTGATATCTAGGGCAGAGCCTCAGCTCTTCATCAGCACAAGGTATGGAATGCACATTAAAGTCTGAGATTTTTTATCAGACACATACAGGGCTCCTCTGTCAATATTTGACCATGTTTTTGCATGTCACCTGGACACTGATCACAGAAAATACCATTTGACATAACAGGAATTCAGCACACAGTTTAAATGCTGAAGGAAGGATGTGCAAATAATGAAGCAGAGCACAGTCTTAAATGTATTCCAATGTTTGGAAGACAAAGGGAATTTGTCTCCCATCTGTGTTGTGTTTCCTTTCAATGTGCACACACAGAACTATTTGTATTCAATTTATATTTCAATTCACTGAAATTATGGACAATGCACAGTCCACAGGAACTCTGTGGCAGCCCAGGACTTCAACAGGCTTTACCCAGATTGTGCCTATACACACACACGTAGGGCCAAGTGCCCTTGAGCTTCGTCCTCCACCTAGGGTTTTTAACCTTCAAGTAGCATTCAAAGCACACTTACATCTCTGATTTGCTGTCACTGAGTGTTGTACACATTGGCTTCTATCTCTCATTTTGCTCTTCTTATGTATCATGGTACTTCTCACTCAAGAAGCCACCACAAACAAATAGGAATTTTTAAGAATTCCACAGCACTCAAAAGCCATAAACGCCTAAATACCCATGGACTGAAGGCAGTGCAAGTAGCCTAAGTCTGCATGCACTGAGGACAGCAAATGTTCTATCACAGCCTGCAGCAGGTCTTGGAGTTAGGCCAGAGCTGACTTGGAAAAACACATAGCCCTACTTTATGATTAATTGTCTTCAAAAGCCTTCAGTGGAGGCATTCCACAGCACATTTCACAAATCCTTAATGGTTTAAAAAGCAGTCAAACTAACCCTTACTTGGAATCATCTTTTGAAGTTCTTTCAGGCTGCAGCTGGAATTACATGAGGGCACCTGTGCCTGGCAGGGAGACACCCCTTTTGGGTAGCCCAGGAAGGATGAGGCTCAAAGCATCTCTGTGGGCCAGAAGGAAAAGGTCAGGGTGGAATGCAAGGGGACACCCAGGTGGGTCAGACCACCCCAATTTCCTCACTGTCGTGCTGAGGTCACGGACACTTCTGTGCAGGCCTTGGAGTGTGTGTGTGTCTTGGTGTAAGGTCGTGCCCTTGCCCTGCGTCACTCTCCATTCTTCTTGGGAACAATCAGGAAGAAACTCCTGGTGTTTCTTGGCTCCTGCACACACTTTTCACGCACAGGGAGCACCTAGCCCATAGAGAACATTTTTTTCCCGCTGTAATCTTGATGGAAAACGTCGTTAGTGATGGAGAAAGGAATTCAGGAGACGACTGAGAAGTGCCCGAGGGAGAACTTTCATATCTATTTGCACAAGAGACATCGTGAACATGCCACCAAAGAAGTCATGAGAAGCATTAACAAGGCAAGGGGAAAGGGCAAGAGAATTTCCTCTCTTTCAGCTCCTTGGGAGTCCTGCCTCTGTTTCAGAACATTGATTTGCTGCAGCAAACCTGGACAGCTTGAAAGGGCACTGCTCTGACAGCCGCAGCCAGCACTGCAGGAGTCATCCATCGTAAGACACAAGGCAGATTAAGCTACCGTGTCAGAACTACAAAGACAGACCCAAAAACTCAGCACCTGAGATGCTGAGTTTCCAAAAATCACCACCACAGACAAGGCGACTTGGAGGCCCTCCTTGAGTTTTCCTTCTTGAAGAGCATCCCTCCAAGAGACGCCCATGAACATGCAATGCCACAGCCTCGAAAAGAAGGGCTAAACCACTAAATTCTGAGCCAAGTCTTGCATGTTCTAGCACGGCAAGGTCCCCCTCCCACCCGGTGTCGCTGACTCACCCCGCCCTGCTTCCCCCGCCCGGAGGTGCTTGCTGGGCTGCCTGGCTGGCAGGTCAGGGATGCACTCAAGGGAAGTGCTCGGGTCCTCCCTGTGGTGAAGCTGCCACAGCTCCCTGCCAGGCCCAGCCGTGGTGAAGCTGCCACAGCTCCCTGCCAGGCCGGGTTGTTGCCCCAGAACCTTTGCACTCGGCGTTGGCATCTCGTAAGGCAGCTTCCTGGAACAGCGCTCACGGCCAAATCCGCTGCCGCGCTCTGTCAAACGGCACAAGTCAATAAAATGCCGCTCATCCATCGTGGGATTTGCCCAACAATGGCACACAAACAGGCTGAGCCTTACGTACTGAAATGATGTCAAACAAATTAGCTCTGCCCGAGTTACTCAGACATTCCTGCAAAGCTCAGCCCTGTCCTCTTGTGTCTCAAGCCTGGCTGTGCTGTTGGCCAGAGGGAGCTGTGGAGAGGCCTCTCTGCACAGCAGCCTTAGGCAAGGAGGAGAAAGGAAGGGCTCTTGCATTCCCTGTGCCCCCCAAACAAAAACACCTGAATAACAATTTAAAAGAAAGTAAGTCTAAGACCATAACAGATTTAGATTGCCAAGGGCGATGCTGCCATGCTGCATTTTGGTCAGACCTGGCCAGGAAACACACCTGGAATTTGAATATCACGTATTCAAAAGGCAATAAACTATATTTTTGCTTATTAAATGACACAATATCTTCATAAACAAATGTCACTAAGGAATCTATACAAGGAAACTTCCTTGCCAATATTCACTAGATAAATTCAACAAGAAGTTTTGATTATAGATTAGCATTTAAGTGACTCAGACACGGAATCAAAACTTCACCTTTGGATACCTTCGACCTATTTACATATTAGAAAGTAGCCCAGATCTAAAGCAGGTGACCATTCACAGATGGCCCTAATTCCACAACAGGGCAAAACCCCCAAACCACCAAATGGAAAGCTCCCCCAGAACAGCTATGCAAGACATGCCTCGACTACCAAGTTCAGCTCATCCCAAACTGCTCCTGAGAATAAGCATTTAAAGCAGTTTTAACCCTAATTTGTCAGTGAAGCTGTGTCTCATAAGCTATTTCTATGTTTGTACTTATGGAAAATGGAGTTAGCATTTTAATTTGACTTGAGCAACCTCCTGTTTAGAGGTTTGCTTGCCCACAGGCCATGGGCTTCACACCAAGTCCAACCCTGCTCTCAACCAAAGCCAGCCTGGGCCCCAGCTCCCAACCCCGGCAGCCACACGGAGTGAGCCCTTCCCACCTGTGCAGCCAGGAGCCAAAAGGGCCCGCGGTAGCAGCTCTCCCAAAGCAGCCCAGGGAACAGTTCCCTCTGGTGCACACCTCCTGCTGCTCACAGAACCTGCTCTCGCTGCCACTCGGTTCAGCGAGAGTAGGAGCAGCCCCGAGTCTAGTCATAGTCCAAGATTTTATTGCTGTCATGATAATTAATGACTACTTCCACTGAGATTTTAATGACTGCCTGCACTTTTGTCTCTTAACTGGGTCATAAAGGAGGAGTCCCAGGCGGTTTCCTGGATTTGCAGTACAATAGGGACCTCTACAGGCGTTTTCCTGTTCCGAGCAAGGGTCAGGACAGGTAAGGGCAGCTACACCAGAGCTCGGTGACACAGACCTCAGAGCAGCCAGCACTGGGTTCTGTGCCAGCATTCACCGAAAGCAGCAGGGCTGTGAAGAGCCTGCCTATGACCAGCTGCAGCTGACTGAATCCAGCCTTCAGATTATTTATCTGCATCATGCAAATTGTCTGGATTCAAACACATTTTGCCATGGTATTTTTCAGAGTAGCTCTAAAAGTTAAAACACAAACAGAAAATCTGCACTCATATCACACACAAGATAGAGAAAAAATTGAAATGAATATTCAAATATTCAAAAAGAAACTCTTTCTGTTCATCATCGAGCTTGCACTTTACCAAATCTGACCTGTCTTTCCTCTCTCTCAAGACTTCCAAGCAGCATTTCTTAATGGAACTCACTGAAGAATGATCTACTTATTAAAAAGGATGAAGTTCCATGTCTCTCTCACATGTGGCTTTAATCCCTCCTTGTTCTCCACAGAACATCATTCTTAAAGCCTTGCTTCCTAGGGATGGTCTAGAGGCAATGCCTTAGGAGCTGCAGCCTTCAGGGGTGAGATAATTATGAAATCAATTACATTGCCAAATCAGCCTTCTCCTTGTGGGATGCTTGGCAATGCATTTCATGCATCAGAAATGAAACAAAACATATAAAGAATTACCAAGCTCTAAAATTTTGCTGAGAGGAACATGATTTTTTGGGTTTGATTTTTGGTTTTGGGGTGATTTTGGAGGGGGGGGGTGGTGTTTCAATTTCCATTTTTTGCATGAACTACGAAGTAACCAGTTTCACAGCTAGTTCTTCGTGCACAAACACAAGGCACTGCTGCAGGAGCACAAATCAGGTAGGCAGCACTGGGACCCTGCACACTCGAAGCACCAATCCAGCTCCTTACACTTCCTTCCAAAACCAAAAATAGGGTCTTTAGAGCCATCTTTTTCCCAAGCTTGCATCTCAGTTTGAAACAGACCTTGCTGGGATCAGGGAAACTGCAGGCCACCCACACACCTGAGCAGAAAATGGGAGTTGAATTCAGGGAAGATGTTCCAGGGGCAGCCCAGCACACCTGCACAGTGGCTGCAGATGCCAGCAAAGCAGGTTCAGGGCTGGGTGGCTTAAGGGCAACTTCGCTTGAGAGATGTGCTGCAGGAAAAGCCAGTGTGGTTCCACAGCCTGATCGTTCACCGGGCAAGTGCTCTGCCCTTCAGAAAGGAAGATCCCAGTCTTCAATGTCTCTGGCCTGGCCCTGCTGAGCTGCTGCCCCCCACAGCTGAGGCAGCCCTGCCTAAAAGTCACACAAACACAGGGGCTCCTCTTGAAACGAGAGTTTTTGGCACGTGCAGCTGGAATGGGAAGGAGAAGCTTACAACTCTCTTAATTATGCCACTACACAAAGAGGCTGAGCCTGATAAATGAGCTAGGAAAGATGATCCTGATCCTCTGACAGGCCAGTTCTGCAGGAAATTCAGCACTGTAAGCAGCAACACACCATTCCAGGCTGGCAGCAGCTGTCACTTATCAAGGCAGGGCCCGGCAGGGCTGGCTGTAGGAAGCGATCTGAGGCCATGCAGATTCCCTGAACCAAAGTACACCATGAGTCAGCCACACAGCAATTCTCACACAGCTGGGGCCTGCTCTGTGCCCGTGCTGCTGCAGGACGGGCACACAGCACCCAGGTGGGGAGGAACCCAGTGCTGGAAGCTGTGACACCACCTGTGAAAACTCAAATAAAGCATGAATGTTCTTTGCCTTCCTTCCTTCTCATCTTCATCTTTCCATTTTATTGTCATTCTGCCCTGACACAACATTTCATTTTGCATGGCACAGGCGTATCTGGTGTTACACTCCCCTGTTTTTCTTCCACTAGCAGAAAAATATCAGCAAACTCTCACTTCCAAAGCTACCTTGGACTTGAAAGGCAACTAGAAAAACATATTTCAATATGTAGTCTCCTGCTAAATTGTGGCTCTTGAATAGTCCTTCCTTTTCACCTAATTTTTTCCATGTTTGGTTACACCTAAGTCGGTGCATGTCATTATAGGTAGAAAATGGCTCACTGCAGTGAGTAAATACCACTGAAGAGGCACTTGCACATCCTGCAGCTGGAGAAGGGCTGGTCCTTGGGAAGTGAATTCAGCACTGGGAGTGTGAGGGCAGGAAGAGAACTCACTGGGGAAAGGGAGATTCACTCACACAACAAAAACTCCAAGGTTTTCATCCTTTGGATATTCAGCTCTACAATTTTCTCCAGAGACCACTGAGAAACATCACTCCCCTGTATTTTCCTAATAGCATGCACATTTTCAATTTCCATGTGAGATGGGTGAAGGTTGTTTTTTGTTTGTGTGCAGACTGCAATTTACACCTAACTGCCCTCTCACCACACAGAAAATGTTAGGGCCACTACTGAAAGCTGACTTGAAGACTGAAAGAGCAAAAATCATCTGCCAGTAGAACCTACAACAAGGTCAGAAGAATGGAAAAAAGTATACAGTGCAAAGACTTGAAGATTTGACTGGAGATGAAGACAAAAAGGCTGAGAGTTGGAAAGTGTTGGTGTCAATGTGCAGAGGAGAGGACTGGTGTCCATCCACTCCTGACCAGCAGTCCTTTTTATGTGTGCAAATGCTGCTTGCTCCCTCTGTTACAAGGGATTCCAAGCAGTGTGTGTGAGGTGCTGTTTTATTTACTGGTATCACAGAGCCAAGATGGCTCAGCTACTGATCAGGATCCCCACAGGAGAAGCCCCTGATCTTCAGGCCATTCAAGTGCCACATGCACCTTTACCCTTTCAAACCCCACCTTTCATACACATTTTGGCATTGTCACCATAGTCTCACAAATACACAGGTTTTTCAACAAACAACAGGCATCCTTGTTGTGAAAATTAACTCACATAACAACAAAAAACTGATCTTTCAGCAGGGCACCTGAATTTAGGAGCCAATATTATCCCACAAGATCTCAAAGCACCAACTGTCTTTCTCTGGTAGATGGCTGAGCACAGCAGATGAGTTACAACGTGCAACAGCTGAAATGAAAATCTGAGAGCCATCTCTAGTCACATCAGCACTGGCAAACACTCCAGTTGTCAATGAGAAGTCCCAGTTAGTGCCACCATCTTCAGACGCAATTTTCTTCCTTTTTCCTTGAACCAAATCTTCATACCTTCCCAATTCTTTGTAGATAAGATGAATAGAGCCAAGTATCCGATATGGAACCTGTTAGTCCAGGGTGGAACTGAATCCCTAAAATACTTACTTTATTTGAGTGGTCACATTGTGCCCATAATGTGCAAATGGAATAGAGAAAGTCTGTTCCCTGGGAAAAGCTGTAGTGAAGTTTCATAACAAAATTCCAGCTTCTCTAGCAATTCAAGTCTTGTGCAGAAATCAGGATGCAGCAAGGCAATGCTCTGCCTGAAATTCCATGGAACTGAGGAACTGTTATAGGATGTTTGAGGAGAGTTCTTTGTCACAAGCACACTCCATAATCCATTTTGAGAAAGGTATCTGGTTGCTTTGCTTATGAAAACAATGAGAACACGCCATGCCTGAAGGTGTCATGGTCTAATTTTCCAGGAATTGCCTACTCTCTAGATTCTAATTTCAGGATGGTTTTGAGAACCAGACATTTTCTTCAGTTCACAGCTTTTTTTGTCCTTTATGGCACCAGAAGCCCACACTTGGCCCAGCACACCAAAGCTAACTGTTGGGTCAGGAAAGGGCTGCTTATCCATACACACAGCCAGCAGACACCAAAATCAGAACCCAAACAGTTTGTGGTCAGTGCAAGATGTCCAGAACACAGCTCCACTGTGAGGGAGGGGGTGCTTATCCTCCACAGGAGAAAAAAGAAAACGAAACCAAACCAAACACACAAAAGACCAAAGAACACTGCATGAGTGCTTGAAATGACTGAAAACAGCTAAAACCAACCAGTCCTCCCCATGGCAAACAGCAGGCACAGCACAGTGCCGAGAGGCTGCCAGTGTCCTCAGCTGCTGGGACCGAGCATGAGCCACCCTCACCCAAGAGAGGAAGTCTCTTCAACAACACAGGGCCTGTCAGTCCTGCAGGAGCTCCCTTGGCACGCTCCTCTGCCGTTCCCTCGAGTCCATGTCCTCGGCGAGGCCGGGGCACCGGTGCGATGGCGCAGGCCCTTCCTCCTCAGCAGGCAAACTGGTGAGCGTCCAGCACCAGGGGTTCACAGCGCCGTCTCACCCACGCACACCTTGTAGGGGGATTTCAGCTTCCTGCATCTAAAATGGACACCATCACGTGATTTCCATCAGCCAAACCTGAAACTGCAGCAGCCTGCACAGAACCAAAACCTACTCCCCTAACTCACTCAGGCAGCCCAGAGGAACCCCACGTTTCAGACAACTGCACCACCGGCCTCACTGGTAGATCAGAGGCATAGGGTGGTAATTCATTTAAGATCACATCACAGATTAGTAGCAGACCCAGTGCCCTCAAAAGTCTGCCCACTACTGAACTTCAGACCAATGTAATCAGAAGGTTCAGATTTCCCATACCTCTTTCTTACATAGCAGTAGATGATGGCGAGTATTCCACTGGTCAGTATTCCTACACCAATTCCCACAGCAATGTAGCGCTCGTAAGAATTATGTGCGTATGAATTTAGTGTTAAATGTTCACACCTCTCTCCATTATAACCTGCAAGGCACCTACAAAATAAACACGCATCATGCAAAAATTATTCAGAACTTGTTTTGCTTTCTATTTCAAACACACACTCATTTCCAGAAGTTTTAAACAAATCACAAGTCTAAACAAGGAAGGGCTGAACCTGATGCTCACTCAGAACCTCTTCCCTCCACCAAGACTACCAGTTGTCCCAGTTTATCTAGTTTAAAGCTAGCTTGAGTACTGCAGTCACAGCAGCAACGTAGTCTCAACATCCCCTCGTTGTGCAGGGTGTGGACCAAGAGCACTGTGCTCTGCTGATCCTTAGCTGCTGTAATGTCTCCAGAGGCCAAGGCTGCCCACTGTGCATCCTAGAACACTGTAAGGACACCATGGTCCTGATTGCTGTGTGGTTGTAGAATAACGGAGGTGTAGATGATGTGTTGGAAGATGCTGTTCCCTTCTTAGTAATCACTGTGAACATCTATTGATCCCTCTACTACTTACTCCAGCACCAACAGTGATTTGAGATGCCCCCATGGCAGTGACCTACAAAGCCATGAACTCCCCCTCTCCCTTCCTCAGTTTCCCACTAGCACAGCATACAGCTTTCTTTGCAGTCCTGAGGCACCAAGCACTCAGGTCTGTACGCTGAGTCCTTCAATCCTGCAAACACCTGGCTGACACTGTGAAGCTGCACATGCAGTGTCCGTTGTGAAGGAGGATATAATAGGCAGCATTCCTTACTTGCATATGGGTTTCCTCAGCTCGCTGTGGAAGGCACAGAGCCCATTGATGCAATAGCTGTGGTGTTCCTCAAGGCAGGTCTGCATCAGCTTCAAGAGCTTTGGCTGCTCTGTATAATCTACTGTGAAATAGAATAAAGTCACATTATGCTTAGGACAAAACATCGTTTGAACACATTTTCACACCTGGAGCAGAACAGGCACGGTGTGCAGCAAATACTCAGTATGTCAATTTACTGTGTGGTGCCTCAGGAGCTGATTCAGTCAGCACTGAACAGGACAAGCTTCTTACACAGTCCAGCACAGCTTTGAGAAAGCACACACTGTGAATAATAGATTTGATCTTGAGGAACGTGGACAGGAATGAACTACAGGAGATTCACACAGGGTAACATCAGTGCTACCCAACCTGCAATGCAAACAGAAAAACGATACCAGGAATAGCAGGGGTTTAGGGCACAAAAAATGCTACCTTATTCCCTTATTCACAGTGGCTCCAATGGGAATAAAGAAGTCATGGGAACAGGTGTGCAGCAGGTGAGGAGAAAGCTCCAAAGCCTCACCAACACTGCAAGCATCTGTTCTAACTGGTCTCTCTACCCAGTTACAGGAATCACAGGTGGGGTGGGGTGTCCAAGCAATGACTTCATATTTCAGGGGACTGCCTCAGTGACAGGTGAAGGTGATTTCCTAACCGAGTGCATGCCAACACCAGCTTTCAGTTATGACCACAAGAAAAATAACATCTTGCAGCAAGGTGACAAGGTCTGCTCAAAGGTGACTCAAAGGTACGGTAAGCAGAACCCTTCCTTTCTGACTAAGTGCTGAATCAAGGTCTGGAGATAGCACACTCCTGGAATCATTGCCATGGACAGAAGCCTCAAGCCCCCCTGAGGGCAGCTTGTGATCCCACCACACACTTTTCAGGATTAACAGCATCAACCCCCTAAATTCCCAATAAAATTCCAGTCTGAGCCATTTAATGGCAGGAACCCCTTCTGTGTGCTCTTCCAAGCCCTTTTGGGTTGTTTTTTTCTTCCTCCTCTCTGCAGCTTTATCAGAGATGACAAGCAATGGCAAACAGCTGCTCTTGCTAGAGCAACTCTCAACTTCAGCTGTGAATGATGTGGTTTGGACACCCAGCAGGCATGATGCTATCACTGACACTCAGATCAAACACAATTCCTTTGAGAACACTCTCAACCCTGACAGAATCATCAGACTTCCAGCTTAGCAGGAGACTTAGGGAGAACAAGTGACAATTCAGGTCTGCTTGAAAAATGACATGCTGGCTTACTGCACTTCCTCAGGAAAAGCTACAACGGTGGGAGAAGCAGGTCTTGTTTTAGAATAAACTGCTAATGGCTGAGGAAAGGGCATCTTGTCCATCCTTCCACAGAGAAATGGTTACCCACAAGTTTGTCTTCACACTGTGGGGCTTAGAAACACAATGCAAGGGAAGAAGTTGGTGCTAGCTAAACAGCTCTAGTATCCAGCTCTGGCTCTTTTCTGGCTGGCTCTAGGAATGCTGCTGACGACCTCTGGAGACAGGCTTGTTGGCTAAGTGCACAGTCAGCAAAGGACCAGGCCTTAGAGGGACAGACTTCAGGACAAAGTTAGGAAAGCACAATTTTCATGAAGAAAAGACAGATTTTTGGGAGAGGAGATGGATGACCCTGCTGGCTGCTGAGGAGCACTGTACACTGTTCTCTGATGAGGAAAGCACAGTGGAAAGCATGTGGTCAGCAGAGCTGCAGGGCTCAGCATGCCAAGGAGATCCAGGATGCCAGGGACTTGCAGAATCCCATTCTGGTTAGGTCTAAAGCACCTGCAGAACAGCTACCTAAACTCTGCAGGGAAGTTTCAAAAATAGACAATGGCACATTCGCACTTTTCCCAGGAGCCTCCTCAAACAAACTGTTTGGAGTCACCATTTTATCACAAAGTGAGCTAGAAAAATCAAAATCACTAAAAGATAACCCTTCAATGGGAGCCTCTAGCCATTGCCCAAAGTACCACTCTTCTGCTAGGCCCTGGGAAGGTGTCTATTGCACAGGTTTAGTTTTTCATTTCCATCTCTTCCACGACGGGAAGAAAGAAAATAAACAAAGTACAAATTCACTCCTCAGAGGCACAAAATCCCCAGCCACCTCTACCCCAGCTTCCATGAGATGGGTTTCCACATCCCAAAATCCCTCCTTGCTTGCACCAGTGCTGCCGGGAGGTGGCAGACTTGCACCTACCCACATCTGCAGAAAACCCGGCTTTGTGCAGGTTCAGGAACCTCTTCCCTGAATGCTGCTGTCATTAGAAACCCAGGTCAGCCTGGAGCAGCCTGCCTAGAAAGCATTTCAGACATCCCTTGGTCGCCATCCGGAGGAACAGCTTGGTCCATTGTGGCTAACATCACCTATTAAGTCTACACACAAAAATTCCATGTGCTAATTATTCTGACATTGCAAAAGTACAAATTACCTCTGAAAGAATGAGTCTGGAAAACAAAAAGGATGGTTTCCTAGTCTGCCTCAGAGCATTATGTTAATTCCTATCATACTGTCCGCCCAGATACTAAACAAGCTGTTGAATAAACAGGTCCATGTGCCCTTTCATGTCACGTGAGGAGAGGGAAACATGCCATGTAAGCACTTGACAGCTGCCTGCAACTGAGTCATTCAAACAGATACACTTGGCAAGATCTGACATGAAATCAAGGCTACAGGTACTTGGAAGCCTGGGCTTGCCAAAACTAACAGACTGGCAACAAAAGGAGTCAGCCAGCAGGACCATGACAGCTCAGTCCTCAAGTGCATGTCATGGTGCATCAGGGAGGAAAGGCAGTGGGAAAGGGGAGGCAGGGAAGGGCTCAGACCCAGGTCCAGCCTCCATTACAGGCTGCATGGAACAGCTGATGGCAATCAAGAGATTCCATTTTTTTCTCCCAGCACAGCCAAGACCTTCCCTACTGCTAGCTGCCCATTCTGCTATGAAGGCTCTCCGTCAGCCCAAGCACCATCAAAAGGTCTTTGTCCATGCTGTGTCAGCTCCCAGCTCCTCTTTCTCCCTCCCTGCTAATCACTGAACCTAAGATTCCCTGGCCCCAGCACAGGTGACAAGTAAAGCCTATGCAAAATAAAGGAAATAGGGCCAGATCTTGTGAATAGCAGGCAGAGAATGAGCAGAAATTGATTGTTTTCCACAAACAGCATCTCAGTCCCCAAATTATTTGAATCCCACAAGAATTTGCCAGTTTGTCCAGTGATACTGAAGCAGGAATTCATGTTCTTGGAATCCAGTATTATTGAACCCTGGCAGTAAATCTTACTATGAACTTATAGTGAAGGAAACTGGAGAGATTCAGTGAGTTTTTCTGGTGTCTTTTTAAACATTTCTTTTCAACCTTCTTTCTGTAAAGGCTGTTCATTAACTTTTTACTGGCTTTGTAATAGGTCCACCTAAATATCCTTTAACTCCCTGTGTAAATGTGTGCTTGAAAGCTTGTGAATTTGCTTCTGCCTTTGAGTGGAATTCTCTCAAAGGAAAATGCTGGTGTCCAGCTGCCACAAAGGATGACAGACTACTGCAGACACGGCTGTGACCCTGTAAATCAGCCTCCTCCTTGTTGAAACATGACCCATCGCTCCTGCTTTCTAGAAACAACACAAACAGAGCACTTGATGAGCCACAGTATATTTCCACTTCATTATCCTCCTGTTTGCAGCTCTGCAAGAGTCGTGTCACAGACAGACTAACCCAGACCACAGTGCTGCTCTGATAAACCAAAGTACTGCGGTCAAAAATCAACACCTTCCCGACTTCATGAGTGTGTATACATATTTTATGTATATATGCATATAAGGAAGCCACACATATAGTATGTGCATGGATTAATGCATATAAAACACTGTACCATTATGAGAGACCAGGAATAAAAATAAAACAGCTGGACTTGCTGTGAGAAAAAAATAAAAAGCTTATAGATGTACTAAAAAAACCTTGGAAGGCATCCTGTGATGACTCAGAACGAACACAAGATGATCTGTATGCCAGTTTATATGCCTTGTAAAGTACAGAGACATTAAAAAGTATTGCAGTTAGATTCCTCTCCTCCTTTACTGACCTGCCAAAACCTCATTCCCAGATCGCAGAGCTCTCCCAAAGCAGTGACATCACCAGCATCTCAGGTAACATCAAGAATGCAGCTGGCAGGATAAACACAGCTCTACTCTCAGATGTTGGCAGGTAGAAGAGCTTGAGTACACATTTCATTGAGAAAAAAGAAAGGAAGAAGGGAGACAGCCAGCACTCTGTTGCAGTTTTGCCTGTCTGGGATTTCACAGCCTTCCTCAAAGACAGAAACTACTGAGCAACGACTCGTGGCATTGCTCGAAGTTGTGCCTGCTCATTCTCACTTCTGCACATTAAGGTGTGTGCTGAGGACCGACAGAAACCAAGCACCAGGTAAAAGTAACAGAAATTACCATCAGAAACCCAGGTCAGCCTTAAAATGTCTTCTTCAAATTATGACTCAACTTGAGTTAAATGATCCTGCAGCTGCTCATTGCTGAGTCTACCCCAGCTGGGTGTTAGCTCTTATTCCACAGAGGCTTCAAAGGCTCCATGAAGAAACCGGCTCATCCCACAAATAAAACTCACAAGTCCCTCAGTGTCCAAGGGACGGAGCATCACAGCAGCTAACACCAGATTTTGGTTGGTTGGCTGGGTTTTTTTCCTAATTGACAGATTAACAGAGACAAACAGAACAAAAAAAGCAATACCTTCAGCGTTGTTTTTTGTCCAATTATTCCGTAAGTCAGTGCTGAGGGATGAAGCAGTAATAGCTGAATCTTCACTTAGTGCCCCCATTGCTGTGTAATGCAAATAGATGCTTACTGGAACAGAAAAGCTCAGTATATCTATTCAAGGTTCATTTCACCCAGAAAGCACTTCATACAAGATGCACTTCAAACAAACCCCAGAGAAGGTAGCAGTACAATAACAATTCATTTAAAGCATTCTTGCCTCAAACTCGCTTTTGACACAGCGTAATTATGACTGTGGAACAACAAATGATGGTTTGCAAATTTTCCAAATCCATCTTGTTTTCCATTATACTATCTTGCCAAATTTACACCACAGATAGACATAACATACTACAACCTTACACCTATTTACCAGTTTATTTCCAACGAGTGTAAATTATACCCTATCAGTTAAAATTTCATCCAGGTTTCAAATGCTGAGTTAGCTCTGCTTCCCAATGTCTCTGCACACCCCCAACCCAGCATCTATCTCAGAAGGAGAGAAAGGCTGTTTAACAAAGCCTTGGATCTCACAGCACAGAAAAGCCTCTTCCAAACCTACCTTTCAGCAAAATATAGATTAGCATTCCAAATGCCATGGCAGGCAGCTGCTTTAATGCCTTCTCAGGTCTTCTTTCCAGGTGGCTTGCTTGCTCTGCTTATCTGTGCTCCCGTGTTTTCTCTTGCACTTATATGCCAGGAAGCGTCATCTCCTGTTCTCACCAATCAAGAAAAGGTGCATCTGGTAACAACCTAACCCCCGGGGCAACCACACATTTATTTAGGAAACTGCTATTATCTAGCAATGGCATCAGGTTTTCTTTTGAAACCCTGGTTTCCTATTACCTGTGGGCATAATTGTGCAGGCAAAGGTACAGTTTTAGAGTGAGACCAGGAATCTGACAGAGGAGAAGAACAAAAAAACAGCAAAACAAAGGTGAGCAAAACACGATGAGAAGATGTAGTGTTCCCTTCACAATGTAGGTCTTACACGACTTCCAGGAGGATATTCACCCTCAGGATGCTGCACGAGAGTTCAGAGTGCAGAGAGCAGTCCTTGCTCTGCTCATGTTCCTCCTCTGGTCCTCCCTGTCCCTCAGTCCCTGCCATCCAGAAGAGGAACTGCTAGTGCCGAGATGAGGCAGCGACCAGACACAAAGATAATGGATGATGTTGTTCATCAGTGACTGCCAGCGGGAGGCCTTTGATCCCAGGCCCACAGCCTGAGGGCTGTGCTCATCACTCTCCGGTCAGCCTGGCTGTGCACAGCCCTGGAAGCAAGGCAGCCCACTGGTCAGTGCGAGGCCTGGGATTGCTGGCTGGAGCTGCAGGACACAAGGCCAGAGCTGGCCGGACACAGGCATTGAGCAAACACAGACTGAAAGAGCAGGTCAGCTGCTGCCTCCCATAGCAATAGATTCCTTCATTTCTGCCAGAAACGGCCATCTCTGCCTCTCCAAGAAGTGACTATGCTTAATGAGAACAACCATACTTTTCAGAGTGTTTGCAGGGTCTCTAGAACAGACCTGCCAAACACGCTTCTAGTACTAAACCACTCTCCACAGTTCCAAACACTGTCCAGCTTCCTTGGTCACAGGCAGCTCAGAACAAGTAAGACTGGTCTCTCCGAAGGGTACTGATGTGCCCAGACTAGAGCAGGTAATTGGAAAAGCCCAGCTCAGTAACACAGGCATCAACAACGTGACTGACCAAAGGAGAGCTACATGCTTCACCTCAGCAGCAACTCTCACTTCCTCAACCGTGAGCTCCAAGCAACAAAAACATTTCACAATTTTTATAATTTCAAACCAAAAGTCTTCTAATAACTGCCCTCATAACCCTGGTTAGCTCAAGTTCTCCCTCTCCACTGCACTCTCCTCAGTGATCTGTAGGGTTACATCTAACCACTTCACTTCTTAAGGGAAAAACACAACCTAGTTATGCATATTTTAATTATGCCTTTTCCTGCTCATGGACTGCATTCCAGGAGGCTTTTCCCTTCCTTTGCTATCCTGAATTACTGCATGCCTGCACACTGATTGAGTGCAACTTGCACGCTCCCTGGATGGACAGGAGTGTTTATGCCTGCCTGGATAACCTCTGCTATCAATCCCAAGCAGGGATGAGGTTCATGAGCCTTGCTTTCAACACTCAGCTGCACAATGGCAGTTTAATCTGCCCCGAATCCCTGAGGAGGCTTTGTCATGAGGCAACACAATGGGTGTGGTAGGCCTGGGACAAGGCTGCAGTGGGCAAGGCCGTGCTCTGTCTGCCGCAGGGCGTTTGTCCTTGCACAAACCTTGACCAGGTCGGGCACACTAGCGTGCGTTTTGGGCTGTCTAATGGGCCCTTCCCTCTGGAGGCTCCTTCTGGATGCTCTCCCAGCAGAGCACTCTCACAGATGCCTCCAGCAGCCCTGCAGACAGCAGATGCACAATGCTGCGATGCACAGTGACCTGCTTGTAGGACATGACACAGGCAGGCTCGCTCAAGGGACACAAGCACAGTGCCATAAAGGGTGATTCCATCAAAAAACACAGAGATGATCTGAGTTAGATCAAAGACAACAACTGCAGTGCAAATGGGCACAGCAAGGACTGAACGTGCAGGGTCTCCCCATGCGCTGACAGTAAACAAAGGAAGCACACAACCATGCCCCAAACCACATCAACACCCTCCAGCAAGACCAAGGTAACAGTGAACAAGTTTTATTCCATCTCTCAGTCACGGGCTGATCAGTCCAAGTACAGTCTCCAAAGGTGCCTTGATCCTCCTACCACTTATGTTACCACATAAATTTGTATTACCACTTACATTTACAAAGACAAGCAAATGTCTGCACCACTGGCATTATATATTTACTAACCATCCTGCCAAAGCAAACTCTCAAAGTCCACCACAAAGCATGGAAATTATGCTCCAGCTTGACTTCTTTATCACAGTGAGTGCCTTTTTCCCTTCAATGGCAACAGAACTGAGCCATAGTCCTTTTCCTTCCCCAAGTTCCCTATAGCTCACAAGCAAACACCTAAGGCTCCCAAAGAAAATAAACCAGTAATCCCAGCCGGGAGAAAAACATGGAGATCCCCAAGATCTACCACTGCCTCCAGTGGGAATGTCACCAGAGCACACACAGCTGCACTGGCATCTCAGCAGCAACTCCACTACAAGTTCTACACTGCAGAGGACTGCTCTGGATCCATCAGGGACCAACTTCTGGGAATAGAAACATACTGATCTTATCCCCTATGCTCTTCTCTAACCAGCCAAATATTGTGGCCATTGAAGCCAAGGCTCACAACAGGGACTAAAAACAGCCCTCTTCATGCATTTTCACAAAATAGTAGAATAATTAAGTGGCTTAAAGTTCCAACAAAAATATTTAATCAGGGATAAAGTTTTGGTTTTCTCCTCCTTTGCATCTCCTGCCACACTACATATGTTGTACATAACTACATTCCACTCAATTCCATTCAATTTTACTCAACTGCTCAAGTTTGAGGAGTTTTTGTGACATAGGGATATTATGCACCAAAACCATTTGTCCAGACACGAAAAAAAAAAAGAATTCCAGCCTCAACTCTAGTTATTTATTCATGCTTACCTCTTGCAGATGCTTACAGTCGGAATTTCACCAGCATTCAAGCTTATTTGATTATTTAAAAACATTTATCCAACATTTGCCTTCATGCCAACAGTACTGCTGGCTCTAAGTGTTCAAAAAATTATTTAAGGACTCTGAACTGCACCTAGAGTGCTTAGTGACCTCAGAACCCAAACCATGTACTTAAAAGATATCTAGCATGCCTTCGTTTTTATATTGTTTGAACAGGTCCCAAGTGTTTACAAGATCTTGGTAACTTCCCCAATACATAGGTTCAGTTGTAATTTATGCTTCATTCTTGATTCTCAAACATGTAATTGACCCCCACCACCAACATACCTGTGTAGGCTGCATTCTCCAGATCATCTTTGCTCCCAATAAGTCAGTAGGAGGTAACAAAGTATTTGAACATTTTATAAACCATCAGATTTAACATATTTGACATGAAAAAATAAATGCAATGTAGAAATAAATATATCTGTAGCAAAAAATAAACATTTTGTGCATCAATAAATACAACAACTCAGATTCTTCTTCCAAAGTAACCCGTTTGCTCTAGTAAATGAGTTTTTTAGCAACCAGGAGTGTGTTCTTCAGAAGCATTGCAACAGTCATAGGTCCTACTCCTCCCGGCACCGGCGTGATAAAGGCAGCCTTCTTCTTCACTTCTAAGAGAAAAGAGAAAAATCATTGACTAAGAGTGTTCCCAACCCTTCTTCCCTTCTGCAGCCCAGGTACGCACGGAGGGCTGTGACTGGCAGGTACTGCAGGGAAGGGACAAGCCAAGGCAGCAGCATTCTGTAGCCACGGCAGGGATGGAACACGGCCAGGACCCGGGCTGCAAGGCTCTCCTCACCAAATCCATCACCCAGGGCTAGCTCTGGGCCAGCCTTTCACAACCTGCTCCAGCTGATCTGCCTGCAGCACGCTGCCCTTTCCCCACAGCAGCACAGGTACTCACACAGCCTGTGCTCCGACAGATGCAAGGTTAATCCCAAATTACAATTTTTGCCCACAGGACCTGCCTGACCAGCTGTTCCAGGAACATCTGGGTGACACCAGGTAGGATGAGCCCAGGGGAGCAGCATGGATGGGCATCACCCCCATCTACCAGTTGGGACACTGCACTAGCAATATCCAGGAGTGCTATAGAGGCTGAGGATCCCACTCTGTAGGTAAGGACAACTCTGTGCTCCTGAGGAGCAGCCTGCAGAGCAGGAGGCTGCTGGAACTGCTGCCATGACAGCAGAGCAGCAGCAATGTCATCTAGTCAGCCTCTGTCCCCCACATCCTAAAAAGACACCCCACGATCACAGAAGGAAACTTAAAACTGTACAGGGAGAGAATACAATCTTTGATTTGATTTGGTTTTCTGCTTCACAATATAGACAACAAAGATGAGAGTTGTCTTCAAGGAGAAATACAATTGTAGTGGCAAAATTCCCATGGCAATTTCCGCCACCAACACTCGCTTCCTCCAGAGAATACTTCTTTTTTTAATCAGTGTCACTAGGGTGCCTAGATTAAACCAGGATGCAAAGGGGCAGATCTTTCTGAAGTATCACAAAAGAAAATCTTACTGATTAATGATCTCCAACCATGAGCCACGTTAGACTATTCAAATTCAGTGTACACCTTGAGTGCATTTAAGTTAGCCTGTCTGTATGAGGAACTCACATAACGTAGCAATATTTGTTAGTTTGGGGATTTTTTTGGCTTGCTTAGTAGTAAGTTGTTGGTAAATCATACCCCGCTTGCAGAAGCATTGCTTTTGAAAAAGGCACACACACAGGAGACAACTGAGCAAGCATAACTGACAGACACATTCAATTCCACTGAAGTCACTACAGAGCAGACTCTGCCTGGCTATAAGGAGAGGTAAAGAAATGGAAAACTAGGCACTTGGCTTTAGAACAAACATGATCACTTGCTACTGCTTTAAGTGGGTTTATCTTGAATCTCTTTAAACTATGTGATGCTTAAGTGCCAGGAATAAGAAGGGAATAAGGAGGTCTCAAACAGAATTATAATAAAATAATTTGAAAAAGTGCATATTGGGGGTTTTGGGAAATGATGTTTATTAGATTTGAAGAGCAGGGGTAAATGAAATTAATAAAAAGCTGTTTGAACCCCCCATGCAGGGACCTCACAAGAGCATTCACAAAGTTAACAGCTAATATCTCACTGAAGTGAAGAACAGAGGATCAACCCTCACTGAGGAGAGATGGTACATATAACCAGGAGGGTTTTAATTACTCTGCTGACTGGCACCACCAGATATACTGTTAAAATACACAGAAAGGAAATCAAGCTACAATGCGGTTTTTTTCAGCTGTAAAATACAACAAATTAATTAAAATGTCATGACAGTTACTCTTAATCCTCTCAAACACAGATAATTAACTTTCTTAGTAGTCATACTATTTGAAGCACCTACCATTTTAAATGGGTGCTTACAGTTAAAACAGTTACTTTGAATTCTCAGATTAATGTCAATTATTGAAATGCATCCACATCTGAAGAAAACACAGCCCTTAACACAAAAAACACTGTAGGGCACTTCACACTGAAACATGTTTGTTTCCATGGCAATGTTACCTACCTCTTTTTGTGGTGTTATTCAGACTGCTCCTACCTTACCTACACAGAGCACAACCCACAAGCAGACCAGGCATTTCCTCAAGAAAGCTTTCCAGTGACTGTCAGGTGCAACATGCATTGCCTGTGGTGCAACCCTACCCAGCAGGAAACACACAGTGCACTGTTTTCCCAAGTTGTTGGGGAATTCCTCAGCCCATATTTCACCATTATGGAAATCCCTGTGGGTAGGTGTGGCAGAAGCCAAATTCTGTGTCACTTAGCATAAAACCACCCAGATTGCTTATGCACAAAGCTGATCCACATTTTTGAACATACAACAGGTGTCTGTGCAGGGGAAACTACCATCTGATAAGTTTCCATTGGTAAGAGTAAATACAGATATGGAGAGTGCAGTTTTCCAAGATGAATGCCAGTGACCAAAGGGGGAAGATAGCCTGGCCTCAAAAACGTCAGTACTTTCCTTTCCTGCTCAGGTGAAACAGGCCAAAGCACAGTTCTCACACAGCACACAAGTGTGTCACTGATCTCATGTGGGCAGGTGAGGTGCTGTTCTGGCAGTTCCATCAGGTCCTGCTGCTGCTTGTCAGGAATAAACTTAGTCCACAGCTTTACCCCTGCTTTCTCCAGATGTGTGCTGGTCTCCCAGGCCTTCCCCTGACAATCTGGAAAACGCAAGTTAGACGCCTATGGGGGAGGAGCTGCTATTTTGCAGCTTCTGTAGAACCTTGAAATCTTCCTTTGATTCTTCAGAAGGAATGAAATGTAGATTGTTTCCTTGAAAAACAGGATCCACTGCTTTGGAAACAGCCCTTCATTCCTAGGTTCCTTTAAAGCTGAGGACATCAGACACCTAATAGGGTTAATCACACAAACCAATGGCAAGTCTCAACCTGAAGGCAGTTCTGGGTCTTGTGCATCTGCATTAAGTGATGCAGAGCAATTCCTGCCTAAGCACTGTTTCCACACAGCTTTACGAGTCCCTGTAAAGCTACAGCAGATCCCTGCATCCCTGCAGCGCTGCCCAAGTGTGAAACCATGCGCTCAGCAGTCACACTAGATAGCCCATGTTCTGCTCCACGTTCTGAGATTCCTGTAACTACACACTGTGGGATACCAACCAGCAAGCATCTATCCCATTTCTCAGAGCTCCTTCTTTTCCTTATCCTTGTTTCTCTAACTGCAGCTATTCTAACTGCAATATAAAGGAAAGCCAAGGAATCATGGCCCAGTGCTGTAACTCAAACAGTGGGTACATATCAGTAAGGCCCCTGAACAACACCTTCTGTGCAGAACCTTGACTGGTCCTGCTGCAGCTCACTGACCCCAGCACGGCCTTCTGGTTTCTGTCACAGCCTGACAGCAACCCTCTGATTCATTCCTTGCACTCATGGAGCACAACAGCCAATGGTGCCCCTCATGTCTGCAGGGCAGCAATATGGTGACCTGGTTACACAAACTAGACTCCACTTTCACGGCAAAATGAATGCCACATCTTTAAAATCAACTGAGAAACTAACCAAAAAGTTACAGCAAAAGCACCTGGAACATCCACATCCTGTTTTTGTGACCACTGTTTGGGAAAGCTCCACAGGGAGCTCATTTGGAAAGGATTCAATAAGCGAGGAGCAGCCCATAGCCGGGCAGGTATCGCAGTGAACGCAGAGAGGCAGCAAACACCGTCAGACACAGCTGCTGTCACAGAGCCCAGGCTCCCTGCACTCTGCTGCCCAGGTGCAGCTGCAGGACCACCACTTCCACCAATTAATTGGATTTGAACACTGTGGTGGTCCATCTCATTCAGAGAAAATGCATAATATAGGCCCACCAACTCGGACCACACCAAGTTCTTGTCGCGATTCTCTTCTGCTCTTCTTCTGCTCATGGTGGCACCAATTTTCCAGAATCTCTTTCACACTGGCAAGTCAGAAAGAACAGTTCTCATGTGCAAAGCCCTCCACTGGTATAACAAGAACATCACCCAACAAAGATCTTGCACAAAGGATTTCTTTCCTACATAGGCATCTAATGAAGGCCCAACAATAAGCACTGCTGTTTGTAAAAAATAAGGAAGGAATTTTAAAGAAATACAAGCAACTTTGGTTTCATTGGTATTTCCAGCTCCACTTGCAAAGGTGAGCTGCTACAGTGGTGTGTTACTACCCTGCCCTACCAGTTACTCCTGGAAATGATGCTCCACCCAAAAGAGCTGTTTCAGCTAAATGTTCTGGGTAAGTTGTTGCTTTATTTCATGTTCCTGGTCCTTGTAGCCCTCCTCCTCCCTTGGCATTATAGCTGTGGCAACAAAAGCCTATAAAACAGGGCCAAGTACACCCACACAGGCCCTACACTCTTCACAGAAACAGATCTCCCTTTCTGCCACTGAAACTCGCTGCCCAACAGCAGCTAAAATGGCGCTGGGGATCACACAGGGATGCCACTGCTTCTCCTCCTCCCTGCCACTTTCACTCTTCCTCCTAAGGCTCCCAGAAGCCAGGACAGCCACTCCCCTGACCACAGATTTGTGCAAATTCCAAAGATAAGGAGGCACTGTCCATGTGCTGTGATGGTTTTACATGGAGAGCTGCACATGCAGTTTAATACATCCCTGCAGTATCAGGCTGGGTACCTCAGTGCTTTGCAGCTGACCTCCACGTGAACAGTGTTCTCCTGTCTTGTTCTTTTAGACACTTGGAACTGCACAGCAAACTACCCTGGACCAAGCAACTAATGTTCTTTGATGTGGATGTTGTTTGGAGCATCAAAATAAAGAGGACATGTGGGGATGCGGGAAATCACAAATACTATTTAAAGGAATTCCATTGTTTTCACAAAGGTGTACACTGAATTTTACAACAAAAGACAAGAACAATTTAAATGCATCCTTCTGTTGTTAAAGAGATAAAAATAACAGTCATTCTCTCACCTACCCTGCAGAGATCAGAAGATGGGATCCAAGTATAGCCAAGATAAGCAACTGAATCAAAACACCTTCCACCCATCTCATTAAATTAACTTCCACTACAGGAACTTTTCAGCCAGATAACCTGGTGAAAGAAGCCATTTTCATCTATTTTTGTAACTGAAATTTGAACTCTGATTGCCCACTTAAACCTCTGCTCTCCCCAGAGCCACATTTTTCTTCTAAAGAAGTGGATGAAGGGACAATAAATACTGGTGGGCTACGTGATGTTACACGGGTGCCACACATCGTGCCAGCCGTTTATGTGCTTGGCCTTAATCTGCATGAACCATTTTCTCTTGGCTTAAACAGAGATTCAGCCAAGTGATCAAGCAGGGAAAAGGATAAAATTATTTGCTATACAAACATGCTGGCTTGTTCAATTTCCTAACTGCCAGATCAAGTACTTGCCAAGGGTGGTTTCCTTGCTAGCATTCAGGACTGTATACACTGGGATGCTTTCTGTTGTTGTTAAAGATTTAGTGAAACTTTCACCGATACCAATGAACCAACAACAACTTCCCTTTGGCAATGCACAGTGAAATGCTACTTGTAACTGCAGTGGCATAATCCAAGCTGAAATTCCTGACTCTTTTTTGGATCTTCCCTCCCCCCAGGTAAAATCTCAAGAACAACCCACAGCAGACATGACGAGACAGATACAGCGCATTGCTGAAACTCTGAATCACAGCCTTGCCACTGAATCTACACCTTTATTGCAGGCACAAGGTCCCATGTTTGGAGAGAAAACAAACAAGGAGGATGCAGGTCCGTGTTTCTCAAAGTTACAGCTTTCGTACTGCCATACCTGCTAAAGCAAACCAAACACCTGAAAACTCTCTGTGCTTTAGTTCAGCTCTGAAAACAGAAAATAGAACCCTTTATTTGTGATACCCCAGACAGGGTAAGAAAAGATAAAACTTTTCAAGCTGTCCTCCAAAAGCTTATTTCCCTGGAGCTCTGTTGCACACAGGCAGTTGCGCATTTCCAAGCGCATTCCAAGACAGTCGCTCAGCTACACTCATGCAGGCAATTTCACAGACTTTAACAGACAGGTAACATGCATGATGAGTAAAAGCAGCAGGGAACTGAGGGAGTGATGTAATTACACATACAGCTGGCTAAAGCCATTCTGAATATAATTAAGTTTTGAGACATTATGCCAGCCAAGATGTTAATAACTGTGAAAAAAAACCTGTGGGTGATTTTCATACTTATCAAAATAAGGAACTGTTGAGAACCATTAATAATGTGGGTAAATGCTGTCTAAGCTTCCCACACTCAACCCTGCCTATAAGTGCAACAATCCTGCTATTCCAGTCTGGAGCTCCTCCAGAGCAGAGATATTGAATCGAAATACATTGTGAACTTGCTCTGCAACAAGTTAAACATAAAAAGATCAATAGGTAACAACAATTTTTATCTGTTAGGCTTGGACCAAGATGTTAAGCACTTTTAGATGAACCCACATTAAACTTCAGCACAAAGGGTATTGGTAAAGCCAAGTTAACATTTTCACAGACAAGTACAGAGGAAGAGTGCAAAAGGAGGCTTTGAGAAGCTGTGGTTTAATAATCATTACTATGAATAGCAGGAGACCCTGTGCTTGAGCAAGAGCAGAAACTGTTTTCATTGACAGCTTTCCAAACATTTCACAAACGCAAAGTACAAAAGAAACTGGACACAAGCACCTTCTGCACCACTGCCAGAAGAGCTCACCTGCATCTCTTACAGGCTACTGGTACCTGTAATTACAACTAACACTTCATCTCCTAAATAACACACCATTTCTCAAGAGCAGATAGATCTGTGTTCTTATTTAAGTAAATAAATTATTTTTAAAATCCTGAAAACAATGTTTGAGACACTGCCTACTCCAAAAATTTACCATAAGTGAATCCTACAAACTGCAATATATTTATCCAACAGATTTGTATAAAGAGTGTTTCACTGACCTTCAAAGTCCACATCCCCAACTAATTTGGTTTTTCCTGTAACAGGATCATGGATATGGTTGATGCCTACGTCAATCACAGCTGCACCTTCTTTGACCATATCAGTTGTAATCAACTTTGGGATACCTGGAATCACCAACACACACTTAATTACCTGGCCAGGTAGTCTGAGGTTATCAGTTTTGAATGATATCAAGCAGTGTGCATGCACAGCTATGCATGAACAAAATAGAATTCTTTCAGTTGAATAGCTCTTGATACACCCCACATTGAAAACAACTGTTCCTCAACTGCACACAGTTTGTAATTACTACTACAGAAAAAATGAAAAAAATCCAAAAAAACATCCCACCAAAAGTTGTGCCATGGGATTGGTTTTGGTTCAAGAAACACACTCAACCAGTATGGGACTTCAATAGTTACAGCAATCCCAGAACACAACACTGACTCCCACAGAGCACAAAACACTTGCTATGAACACCAATTTGGGAGACCTCTGCACCTGACCTGAGAGGCCCAGCCAGGCACTGCACACCTTGTGGGCTGCATCTCTGTGGTGTCCTGGGGTAGGAGTTCTTGGCTATTAAGAAATTCCAGCCAAAACAGCCACAAGGAGCCAACTCGGCTTTTTCATATGCACTGTCCTTCTTCCACACATCTATATGTGAAAAGCCTTGATATTCGTCATGAATCTGTGCTTTAATCAGGACCTAGAGAACCTAAATGGTCACTTCAAAGTCCAGATAATGACATGCATCCATGGCTACACGACTCCTGTCAGGAATTTCCTCGCTACCATGCAACCTCAAACTTCCAGTAATGGGAATTTCCAAGTTAAAAATTACAATTCACCTTGCTTCTTGAGCAATTCCATCAGTTTTTTGTTCTGAGAGAAATGTTGCACTATCTATAAAAACTGAGTCTGAACTCCCCTCTCCCCCTCAAAGCAGCTTTCTCTCAGGTGGGGAGAAGGCAAAAAGGAAAAGAAACCAAATCCATAGGGTTTAAACTGCAGTTTTATTGGAGGGAAGCGCTGCAGTACAGGGCTCTGGCTCCATGTGCAGTGCTGGAGCACAGCCACTTCAGTCATTTGGATACAGGCAATTCCAGAACACTCTTTGCTCTCCATTTCTCACTCCCCCATAAGACACCCGCTTGAAACACTGCTTCTCATGTTGAGCAAGCCAAGATCTCCAACTCTTTCCTAGCCCATTTGATAACATCTGACTGCATCTCCTTGATCCCCCTCTGATGTAATCCATGGCAACCTGGCTGGTAATTGGATAAGGCCTCAGCCTTATGGGGGTAAATGATCCATGTGTGATAGGGCTGGAAGCACATTAACAGAAGCTGCACAGTTACACCCTCTGCAGAACGGTTTGATAACACGCCAAATATTTAATAGCTACAAATGAACTAACCCCCAAACCAAATGAGCATATCTATTTACTTAAACCTACTTTACATACCAAGTAGGCAGGGATAAACATTAGAGCAGCTTTTCCTAAAATACACTGACTGAAGAATATGGGAAAACCTCTCACTGCTAATTTTAGTAGAAAATGATCAATCACATTTCAAACAAAGGAAAACAAGGCCTAATCTGAGTTAGATGCAAGGAATGTGAAACAGCTGATTTCTAAGAAAGCTACCCAGAATAGAAGGTCTGATTAACCAGCACTTCCTACACAAGAGGACTACAGATCATGTCCCAGGGGACAACACAAGTAGTCCAAGCAGAGGTTGATCTGGCATTTGGCACAGTCATTACTTTTTCTCTTTACCCCCCTCCAGAACCAGCAGGCAGATGAGCCCTGTTTGTCTCAGAAGACTGGGAAGCCCAGGGAGCAGGAGCAGCAATGGCTGGTTGAAGAGTCCTGCAGAGGCTTTAAGAGCACTGCTGGGTAAAGCTGCACTCACAGTCCTGCCATGGGGCTGGGCCCACGGCAAAAAAACCAGACTCCATGGGATGTCTCTGCAGGCAGGGATAGCATGCCCAGATAGGAAATGCTGTGGTGGGATTCAAAGTGTCAGGTGTGCTTAACACGAAACACCATGCTTGGGATAGAAAACCAAAAGCTGTGTGGTACTGAAAGAGATTTTAGGGAGGGGTAGGCTGGAAAAGAGCAGCATTGTTGGAACTTAAGATGCAAGGAGTTGGGTAGGAACAAGAAGGAAGGAATAAACTGCAATGGATAGCTACAATCCAAGTAAGCAGGAAAACTGGTGCCCCGAGACTGGGCAAATAAATGAGACAGCACACAAAGATGGGATCTTCTCACACTCAGGAGTAACAGAGAAAAGAAGCACCTGATTTGAACTATTACCAAAACCATGAATGTAATTGAACAGAAAAGTACTGAGGTGGAGCACCAGGTCAGAACAGACTCACTGCACCAAGTCACCCACCAGGAGCCAGGATGCAGATGGCTCTTACAGAAAAGTACTACACAGGAAAAAGAATCCTGGTCTTCCAGGCAGGCACACACAAAAAGGCTCTTTTCCCTTTGCACATCTTCTGCAGTGACCTGTAAAAGCAGCTGTTCCAACCTGGCAGGGTACAAGTGAGCTTTTTTGCAACACTCACTGAACAGGTCACCCATTTCCGGGGAGTGTGTGATCCCAAAGGTACAACACGCACAGTTCTCATGTAACAAAAGGAAGGTTGGAGTGATTCCACCTTTGTAAAGCACAGCTTTCCCCAGGGCACCCACTGGGGTAGGGCTGTGTGCTGTTTGCACAACCTAGCCCTAGGTTTTTTCATCATTCCAAGTCTATCTCAAGTTGTGTAATGAGTGCTGTATCATGCTCCTGTTAGAAATGACACAAGGAAAATAATGTGAAAGGTAAACATGGCTGAACTGCTACTGGAACATTTAACCCCAAGCATAAACAATGACAAACCACATTCAGCACAAAAATCAGAAGAGATGATGAAAATGGAAGCAATGAATTTGGATGAAAGGTGAAATCTGGTCAGACCCACAGCTGAACAACAAGATGTGGGACAAATAAGTTGTGTTTTGCTCCTGGTCTGCCTTGGGAAAGAGGCAGTGAAGTTAAACCCTGAAGGAAAGGGCACCTCATTTCAACAGGAAGTGAGAAGCTTTAGACAGATAACTGTCTTCGTCTAGAAAACTCGTCAGGAAGTCTTGGGTCTTGAGCATGAGAAAGAGGGGAAAAGGGAGGAGAAAAGACCCTCTTGTAGTTCTACAAAACAGTACAAGAGAAGGATGATATCCCTGAGCTGCAAAAGGGACCCAGAATTTTATCAAGGTAATAGTAAACTGGGATGTTTGTTTTCAAAATTAATTTATATTTCTATTGAAAAGAGTATAGACAGTGATCTTTCAGTCCCTTTTCTCTAGGAAATGGCCATTCTTTCTCTTGACATGGAAATTGTAAAAGAGAAAAAAAAAAATCCAGCCATTAATAACGTAGGTTAGCCAAACCTTCAGTTAATTTGGCAAGGTTGGCCTTAATTCTAACAGCGGGGGAATGATACCGTGGTTTTACGAACGCAGCCTCAGCTGACTTAAAGAAACCCTCCTGTCAAAATTTAAATGACTCATGATTTTTCCATGGCACAGAGAATGCTTTAATTTACATAATTACACCTGTATAAACTATGCACGGACTGGTTCCCAATCTTGAGTTCACTCTGAAGTCTCCCTAAGGGAAAGGTGTCACATGTGACGAGAAACAGTTTATGAGTCTGCAAATGTGAAGGGCAAGAACAAAGAGCCCAATCACTTCCCTTCCTACAGTGAGAATTCCTCCCCACTGCAACACCCTCAGCGAGCACGAGCACTGATTCAGACTGCAAAGTCCTCCTTTTAGGTCTGAAATGCTGCAGTTGGGGTATGAACAAGAACCACTATTACCTGCAGCAACTATTACTATGTCAGCAAGCTGTGTATGGATCTTGAGCTGCTCTTTTGGGGTGTATCTGTGAGTAATGGTCACTGTAGCATCACCTGAAACAGAAGAGAAAAGCAATTAATTCAGATATAAAACGCTATAAAAAGTACACCAAACTACTTACTTTGGTACATTAACAACAGTACAGATTATTAGACTTGCCTTGGGATGTGACTTTCAAATCAGCATAGGTAGAACACTCACAACACTCACTGCTCACCCGTATGAAAAAACATCTGCACTTAAAAATTCTCCCAGGATAAATTCATTTATATATTGTGGACCGAATTCCCTTTCATGGCTTTGTTGCATTCAGTGGAACTCCACAAAGCAAACCCAGCAGAGAATACAGAATCTGCTTTATCAAGCCCAGTTGGTACAGGGTGCCACAAGACTCAGTTGCTTGCCACACACAGAAGCTTCAATACAAGACCACGACAGAAGCTCAAGAAGCACACATCCTTCTGCTCCTGTAGACACCCACATTTCTGGGCAAGAGCTTGGAACAAACCCTCCCAGTAAGACAGGAAGGCCTCTCGTGCTGTTTGATGGAGACACTGAGGAGAGACCACAACATGAACAGTCACAGGGAGAGGGTCTGAAGTGTCCTACTGCATCCAAGAGCAGCTGTGGTACTCCCTTAAGGACTGCCCAAGCAAGCAGCAAAGAGAACACAGCTCAAAGAGGATTCCTCCCAGCCCTCTCTGCAATTATTTGTACTGCACAGTGCTCAGGTGTTGCATACCCTCAGCACAGACACCTAGGCCATGTTACTTGCAATTAAACCAAAACCTTTTGCCTTCTCAGACATGACCATCACATCTGCTTCCTTTGGAATGCGTCTGACTGATCTAATCTGTGCCTCTCACCTTATTAACTCTCCCAGACATCTCATCTTCAACCTTGCTGCACTCTGGCTTCTCTGCTTTTTCCCCTCACCTTTTACCCCTCTTCTTCAGGCTCTACAGTGCACATCATCTCCCCAAAGACAAGAGGATCAGGACATTTGCAGACAATGAAAATACAAAACTACAGGCTTGAAAAAAAATAGAGGAGTCTTCTGATACCTGCTTTAAGCAAAAGAAGTACATCTTGCCCAAAATCACAATCATTACTCTGCAGGAAGGTTGAAAAAAACCAATGGATTCTCTGAGGAATAAAATTGGTGCTAATTTACCTCTAAGATTTTAGTGAGGAATGTGTCTGTAGTCAGCTCCTGAAACCAAGTAATTGCTTTCACTACCAAAAAGGAAAGAAGAACAAAAGGAGGGGAGAGGGGAAAAATAAAAAAAAAAAAGCCCCTACCTTGAAAATAGCAGTCCAGAAGCTTACAGACACCTCAGAAAGGGGAGGTTTTCCATTTATTTGTGATCATGCCCAAACAGAAAATAAACAACTATTTTTACACTGCTACTTCTGCTGAAAGAAGAGGAATATATTTAACAATTAAGATTGCACATCATACTCCCAAGTCAATTCCCTAGCTTACAAAACAGAGATAATCTCTTGACCTGCCTACAGAGAATATTATTTATTTTGGAGGGCGTTCACAGAGCTTTTCCACCTGATCAGATATTGCCACCTGCAGGACATGAGTGTATCATTGCCAGAGAAGTTGATGTTCCTTTGCTTTCTCATTGCTAGCTGCTTTATATTCTGTGCCAACACTAGGAAAACTAGGAAACTACCTGAGAAATAAATCCATTTCCTCAGATTAGGCAAAGATAACTTTGACAGGTTAACCCTTTCTGCATCTAGGCTCCAGCACCACTAAGGGACTATCTCAGCATTCTTCTGTCCCTACACCAAGCAGGTGACGTACTTTGAGCCACTGGCAATGCCAGCAAGCAGGGAAGTCACCCGACACGTCAGGAACCAGAACACTGGCAGAAGACCATGAAGCACCACAAAAAACCCACAGACTGGCCCCCCAAAACAAGCTGCACTACCAGACAGTCAAACAGGAACTAGACACCCAGCACACAAGACAACAAAACCAAGCCATGGATCCAATCCACTCAAAAGCTGGAAGCTGCAAACATATTTAGTTACAGCTACAGACTGCCCAGGCAGCTGCTGAGGGTTTTGCAATAAGCTGCTGAAAGCATCACGGGTCAATAGGTCTCCTCATCTCCAGGTGGGAAATATGTAAGTAGCTTGTGACATGACTTTGTGTTGTATTAAGCCTACTTAAAACACCAGCTGCGCAGCCAGTAACAAAATGTCACCAATATTTGCAGCAAATGGAAAAAATGCCACTAATTTTCATGGGAATGAGGATGAGAGCAGACCTATGCACTAATGGTAATTACAAATCAAACACCGAGAGAAGTTACAAATAACTTTCCCACAGAGGCTGAATGGAAAAACCAACTCTATGATTAGTATAAAGCTTTTAGTGTTTTATTACATTAATAACAGATTTCACTCTGCTCCAGTTAAACAGGCCTGGGATTAAATGTCCGTGTTTACCTCACTTGTGCACACCACCATGGCAGTTTCTAACATCAAAATGAAGTTGCAAAAGGGCAGCATTCTATCTAAATTATATTTGTTTTAATTTCTACAGCACAATTATAGCAGCACATGTAGGCTTCTGTAATTAGAATTACGAAAATATTTCCACCACAACACCCAATTTCCAGGGGGATATAAACTGCACTGCAGAAATACCCCCCAGGCCAACAAGCAATCATAGAGGTCACGCTGCAAAGTTCCTTGGTTGGTCATCTGGGTATTTTCATAAGCAACAGCTCACTGACCCAGCACGACACAAGGGTCATGCCACACCTTCATTTTATTCATAAATAAATGTATATGTACACTTATGTGTATGTGTGTGCTTATGTGCATATTGAACAAGCCTGAGGATAAACAGCTACATTAAACATCACAGGAGCCTCTGCAGCTCTTCAAGGCCTCACTGCCAGCAGTAGCCTCAAGGATTAGTTGGAATAGTAGCTGTTTCAAATGGAGGAGGAAGTGATGACTTCCAGAAATACCAGAAAAAGTCAAGTGCAGAAACTGGTCTCCTGAGAATAAGCCAGGAAATGTGCTCACAAATTTACTTTCTCGGTCAGCTGGCAAGTATTGCCAAGAGTGGAAAGCTTTCTCTTTAATCTGAGTCCTCTACTCAGCTTTATTTTCAAGACTTGACGAATGGAAACATTGGGACATTCCTGGACTCACCTCCAGGCCTTTCGTGTTCTCCATCAGTATGTAAAAGCATTGCAATAGGCATTCCAACATTTTTAGATCTTCCAGCTACAAGAACATTTCTTCCAAATGTTTGTATTCCTTGCAGAAAAAAAAATTTAAAATTATGTTCCATGACATCTAAACTCTTGTTCTCAATCCCCATGACAGAATTATTTGTTGTTGTAACTCCTGACATCAATGCGACTCAAAAATGCACAAGGCTGAATTTGAGGGATGAGTCCACAAAACAACTTTCAGCTTCTACCTTGGAGAAAGAAAACTACCAACTCCTTCAGGTTATCTGAATCACCCCTAGCAAGGACTTAATTTCCCTGCTCCAGCCACAAAGGGAAGCACTTAAGTCGACCAGTAAGAACATGCACATTCTAAAAAAATTACAACTGTTGAACACATAGGCATTTTTCCCCTTGCGGTACTGAATTAAGTGCTCTCTTTTGTTGTTGTTTTTCCCCCTTCTCCACAAGAACTTATGCATTCAAATCTATCTACAATAGAACAACAGCACAGAAATTCTCCTGCAGAACTATAAAATTCAGAAAACTCCTGAAGTGTTCCACAAACACTACTACCTACACTACATTAATAGTTGTGCTAATGGCACAAAAGTCCATCTACTTGGCAACTCATTATTATTCTGATTAATGCTCTGAACATTGGTTCTTCAATCAGCCCAATACTTTTAGATAACCTAGACCTTCTAGCTCACACCCGAGTTAAGCCTTTGTTGGGATACAGAGATTTCCAGGACAGGTGAGTCTCTTACCAGTCCGTTTAATGATTTCCCAGACGGCAGCAGCGGTGGCAGGGATGATGGAAGGCTGATCCAGACACAGCCGCCCAATGTTCATGATATGGAATCCATCCACATCCTTCTCGGGGGCGATGGCGTTACAGACCGCCCGCTCATCGATGTGATCTAGGAGACACACAGCTCTCACCCACAGCTCCTCCAGTGCCATCAACACCACCACAGTCACTGCACAGACACACAGCCCAGACCTAGCCAGGCTAATTAACAACTGCTCAACTGAGCAAAATACACTCCCCATAAAGGCAATTCCACCTTTTCAAAATTAGGGTAAGGCATTTGTCACAGCGTTAATACAACAGTCAACTATTAATCAGTAGGACCAAAACATATGCTTTTTCATCAGAAAACTGAGAATACACAAAACTGTTTGATATTGGTGATGTCAAAACACTGAGCATGGCTTAAAAGACATTGCCTGCACATAACATCGTATTCATAGTGAATATTTTTCATATGCACTAATGATACAGGACAGCTCAGCAACTGCTTAAAGCTTACACTACTTAAACGCTAGAATTGATTATGAAAAAATGTCTGCCAGAACCCTCTCTGCAGAGTTAAACCCAAGCACAAACCGGGAACATGTAACAGCCCAGAGGAACAGCTCCACAAAACATTCCATACTGACCCAAAGAGCAAACTGTGTTTAATGACTGACCCGCGGCCTGCCCCAAAATGGCGGCGGCTGACCCACGGCCTACCCAGAGCCACAAAATGGCGGCGGCTGACCCACGGCCTTATCCAAACCAGCAGTGACTGACCCACGGCCTGCAGTAACCCAGACCTGCTGGAAGGTTTCCTCCAGGAGAAAGTCAAGTTGACTCCAGAGCAGGGGGAAAAAGCCACTGACCCTCTGTGGGTTAATGACCATTTGCTACTGTACCTCCTGAGAAGTGGGTTGTTTCTCCCAAGAACCAATGAGGGTGAATCACAGTACCTTCCCCTACACCTGGCAAGCGGGCTGGGGCTTTACAATTTTCAACTCAGAGCAAAAGTGCTTTTTGCATCTCTTACATCATCCACTCTAGCCACAACTTGAACAATTCTGCAACTGTGTGCCAAGACACCCCAGTGTTCAAATCAGAGAGCACTACAGGAGGTTTAAAAAAAACCCAAAGGAAAATAAGTGTCAACAAGGAAATTCAGATGTTGCCAGTAAAAACATTTTAGAGACATAAACAGGATGTTTTAATTTTGTAGGTTTTTGTGGTCTTGCATTAAAAGGATCTAGATAATTAAAAGATAAGCATGTTATAGAATTTAAACCATGGTAATCTCCTGTTAAAAGACCTCCAAATAAAAAAACTCTAAAGTTAAACCAGGTTGCTATGATTTACAATTTAATTGTCTTTTTTTTACGAGAGGAAGTTCCCTTCTGAATGCTAATAAAGAAAGACTGCAGAAATTAAGATATTATGTACATCGATGAAACAGTCTCTCAGAACTGAAACTTGCCTCACAGAGACCAAAAGCAACCATAACCTTGTTTTTATATCAACTTGGGGATTAAAAAACTAAAACAAAAAAATTTGGAGTAATGTATCAAACAGCTTTTGCAATAGAGAGCTTGTTACCCTTAGGCAAGTCAGTTGTTCATCCAACACGAACTTGGCAGCCACGCTTTTCCTTGTGCCTGGGATGAGCAGAATACTGCTCTGAAAAACACCTCCACACTGTCTGTGTTTAGCTTCCCAGAAACAGACAGATAATAGATACAATCATGCAAAAGGAAAAAAAATAAAATCCTGCTTTACATGGATATTTTCCATACTCGGAACTGATTTGCAGAATTTCAGAACAAGGTTTACAGCAGTGGGAAGAAAAGCAGCTGCACAGCTGCTGTGGGCCTGAGAAGAGGATGTGGACACTTTGCTTTTGCGTCAGGGATGCTTTCAAAATGCTGTCCAGGGCAGGCCATCCCCAGACCAACAGACCACTCAACCCAATTCTAACTGCAGACAGTTATTTAATGAGCAGATTCTGTTTGCCCCAAGAAATGCATTTTCCTGGTTTGCTCCCACACACCTTCTTTATTTCTATTAGAACAATATAATTTCTTAGTTATCTTACTGTCACTCATAAAACATCAGCTGATACCTGTACAGATTTCCTTGCTGTTATCCCAAGCCACTCTCCAGGCCAAGCTCCTCTCTGCACACCTCCTCCCCCTTGTTAGCTAAACTTGCAGGACTACACTGAGCATCACTTACCCAGCATTTGCACACAGACAAAATATTTACACAATTGCCTCTGGTTCTGGCACATGAAAAATAAAGACTTGTTTTCAAAAGAGAAGCCTAATGAGAACAACAACATAGCACAAAAGGGCATTTGAAAAAAATTCTGTATGGATTTTCACCTTCCATCTCAAATAGATGAACATTTCATGGCCTGACAGAGGAGGGGCAGCTGACACCAGTGTCAATCCCTTATTATCTTAAAAACTCCTCATGCCTTGTCTCTGTGCGTTTCCCACAGGCAGCTCCACACAACACTGACTCCTTCACTCCACAAGCTCCTTTCTTCCTCCTGCACAACCAGCAAACTCCATCCAGTCCCTGACAGAGCCCCCTGCTCTATCCCCTGCACAGCCCTTCCACCTGGCAGCAGAGCCAGCAGAACTCAAGTGACTGACAAGCAGCTAACCCACTCTTTTATAAGACCCACCCTCGTTGGGCAGGCAAGGCTGTTTCCACTCCTGGGTGATGAGTACAGTTGTAATTCATTGGGGGAGACTGCCTTCAGCACTCCTCCCACAGTGGCCATCTCCCAGCCAATTCAAACTAAGATACAAGAAAGGCTCCAGAAAACTATCACAATGCACTCAGAAGGTGAACAGGACACAAGTTCTCCTCAGGCAAATATGACAACACTCAAAGTTAAGTTGCTCCCAATAGCGCAACAGAACAAAGCTATTTCTGATTCCATTTTTAACCCAATGTTGATCCAAAGCAGTACCTTGTGTGGTTTACTGCAAAAAAGCCCCCAAACTCCAGAGAACAACCTCAATTCTGATATAAGCAGCTTCCACTGATAAAGTTTTCACAACTTCCAGGCTTTATCTCCTTCCATTACAATGCAAATTAAAAAAAAAATGAAAAATGAGCTAACCTGGCTTTTGGCCCTTTAGTCTATTAAATTCCTTTGAGGGAAAAAAAATCAGTTATCTGAGTTATATTTGACACCTGTTATGGAAAGAACTTACTGAACGTTTCCAGTTCATGACAAATTGCACATTTAACTTTACTATACAGATACTGCAACATTGACAAAGTTCTGCTATTGATTAAAGTGTTTCAAGGCTTTTCCTAACACAAGCAACAGCCACAGCCATGCCTGTCTGATGGGTTGGATGGAGGCTAATCAGTCTTCACGTAGTTATTCTGACAGATGTGTCAGTTCTTCAGGAACCTTCAACCAATTTTGGGACTAACCTTTATCGAAGGACTTCAGCATTTCATTGTAAAAGCATCAAACATTTCAACTGACACAGCTAAGAATTATCTTCAGGCTTTTTTCCTTTTCTCACGTTGACCAGGTTTAAATTCACTACATTTCAAGACTAAAAGAAATTCTGAACTGTGCACTGATGAGAGCAGACAGCTCGAGAGCAGACTGCAGTGACCTGATACCCTCCTCATAAATGCATTTCTACAAGTGGTACCTGACCCTTTCCCTGAGTACCCTCACCAGCAAATGACACTTCCCATTTTTGGGGAACACAAGCCCGCTTCCTTTGCTACAGGCTTCAGACAGGACGATCTCCTTCCCAGGCTGCCAGTGCTCCATCTTTGCAATTCTCATTGCTGCACTGAAACTTTGTTATAATCTGTTAGTGGGAGAGGTGTTCGGATCTGTAAGGATGCGGCTCCTGACTTGTGTTACACTTCCACCTTGTGGCAAATTTATTTCAGTGCACAACGCATTCCAGGCAGCTTTCATGTGACACCGAGCACAAACCCTCCCCATCATGAACACTACTGTTTATTACAAATGCAACCAAAGCATCTCAGCACCCATCCCACTTTTGCTGTTTTATAGATAAAAAGAGTTTTAGTCTAGTTTTTTTTTTCTTTGCAAGTTTTATCACTGCAAAAATACCACATTGCCAGCTACTCCCCGGTGATATTTCAGTGAGATTTTATTATGAATTAGGAGAAGGTAAATAAAAAGCCCAAAAATTTAGTCAACACTTTAAGGACCTTGGCACAAAGTCCACCTGGAACATCAGGGCCAACAAAGAAAACATAATGTCCCTAAAGTACACTTGCAGCCCAGAACTACTAAACTCTTTGCTCTGACATGGACGGTATGTGAGGAGTGGGACAAAGATGTCACATACCTGGAAGAGGTAGCTGAACTAATAAACCACTAACTCTTGAATCCCTGTTGAGTTTTACTGTCATGTCCAGGAGCTCTTCCTGTGAAATGTCTTTAGGCCTCAGTATGATCTCACTAGAAATGCCTGATAAAAACAAAAAACAGAAGACATGTCAGAATAAGGAAACTGAGTGATGTGCAGCTTAGACATTTAGCCCAAAAATCTGCCTGATGGATTCTTAACAACTGTTTCCAAACACCATCTTAAGATGCAAAATGAAACTTATGGATCCTGTTCAAATCACATTAAAACTACTTCCTTCAACATCCATGCAATTCCTTAGACCCATCAGAGAAAACATGGAAGAAATTAGTGCAAAATGTAATTAAGACACCGAGGGGATTGCTCCTGCTTTATTGTTTTCGTTTTAAGTAAGAGTATCCTGCGCTTACCAAAGGAACACTTCTGACATACCCACAGCTGCAGCTGCTTTTATCTTGTTCCTGACATAGGTGTGACTGGCTGGGTTGTCCCCCACCAATATGACAGTGAGGTGAGGCCTCTGGTTCCCAGTGGATACCCACGATTCCACGTCCCTTCGAACCTCTTTCAAGACCTGGTGAGCAAGCTTTGTCCCTGAGATAACAGTTGCTTCGTCACTATGAAGATAAAGAGACACAAAATATTTAGTTCCAAAATTTCACCAGGAAGAGAACACCTTCAAATGTGTGATCCACCAGTTCAAACACTGCCAAGTGTTCTGATTTGTGCACTTGCATCTCAAATATTATCTGAAAAACATTAAGACACTCCAAATCCGCATGGGAAAAGAAGTGCTCCCTCTCATCTGAAGAACATGGATGTGCCATCAGTGCACATGGAAGAGGAGCTCACCAGCCACAACTCACCTCCCCAACACACACAGCCGGCCACATAAACTCACGTGAACTCCTGCAATTTGGAATAAAATATAAGAACGTTCTTATGCTCTTAGGTTTTACTGGTTTAAGGAGAGTAACCCACTTCCCACCTCAAATTTCCTCAAAAATGGATTTGACATAGGATTATTTACACTATTTCTTGTCCAGGCCTCAATGATATATTTCTCATATTTCATAGCTGCTGGGAAGAGAATCAGTAAATAGCATTTCTCACATCTGTAAAATATAAAAATAGCAAATATGTTGATGCTTCTTAGGTTTATAATCTAAATAGTTTAGGTCCTTTGATGGAAATATCATCCAAGAACTACATGAACAAATAAAGCATCACCTGTACAGAAAGCTTACACTGCAGCAGGCTATTCAAGACATTAAAACTAAAACATTAATTACTATTATTTTAAATTTTATAATTAAAACATTGACCAGGTGGTGGTCAATGACAGGTTTAATGATAGATTTGCGACAGATTTCATGACCAAGTTAAATGACATCTTAATATGTGTTACTACACCATCCTGTCCCTCTGTTATTCCACCCACCCACGGATGCTCCTACTCTGAACCCAGCATGAATTTACAACAGAAAATTTTTATTATTTATGAATCTGGCAACTTGCAGGACATGACAGAAACAAAGATCTGCGCCACTATTTTAGATCAGTTTGTACTCTGAAAGCCTGAGACCATACTGAGCATCACAACAAGAAATGTCCCACACCCCATAAAAACCTCTGGAAATTTATTAGTGCAGGACCATCTATGTTTTGCAGAGCTGGAAAAAACAGTTACTAGCAGTGCAGAAAAGAAGTAGGATATGCACTGGTCCAGAAATACAGGTGTTTCTCCCAAAACTGGCAGAATCAATTCTCAATACACATCCAAGGGGTGAGATGCTTAATTAAATCAGCTCACTCATCTTTTCATTCTTGAAATCACAAGATGCTGCTTTCAGCATTGGCAACTGCTGAATCATTTTAGTCAACTTTCAGCCAGATCTTAAGACAATTATATATAAATGAAAAGGCTGACAAGCAGCTCAGAGAGACGCACATCCAGGCAAGAGCTCAGAGCTGCAGCGCTGCAAAACCAACACCAGAATCCCTTTGCAGACAGCGCAATAAATTAAATGCAGGGAGTGAGTATTGTCAGGACACTGATCCCCACTGCACCAAAGCATGCCCTGTTTGTCACCAAATGATGAATATATACAGTAATTCTAAATAAATCCACTGACAGGCTCTTTAAGGTACCAGGAGCAAGCAAACGTGTACGCACAGATCCCCTCTGGGAGGGGGCTGGAAGGTCACATTACAAAGGCTACTTCAAATTCAAGGGCACCGTTTAAGCCCCCGCTGGATCACCAAGGCCAGGGCCACGGCTCGCCCTCCCGCCGGTTCTGACCCGTTTCACCGGGAAGAACTCAGCGGGACACAGCGGGAATCCGAAGAGCATCCCCCCCACAATGGCGACCGCGGGGGCGCCGAGCCCGCTGATCCCTCAGGCCTTTCGCGCCCTTCGGACCCGCCGCGCCGTGAGGGGGGCGAGGATGAGGAGGAGGAAGGAGCGGAATGAAGAGGGAAAAGATTCGATTGACAAGGTACCTGGCAGCGCTGCGAGGGGAGCTGCTGGTGCTGCGAGCGAGGGCTCGCCACCGCCTCAGGGGCGCCCGGCCCGGGCGCAGCAGCGCGGCGGAGCAGGAGGAGGCGGACAGGGAGAAGCAGAAGGCTGCGGTGGCCGCCGCCATGTCCGCCCGACCCCGCGCACGGAAGCGACGCCGCAACCAAGCGACGAGGGGAGGAGGCGGGAGAGGGGCCGGCACCGGGATCGCGGCCGGAGATCAGGGACGGGCGGAGCTGAGGGAGTGACAGGGACGTGGAGCCTCAGGGAACAGCTGGAGCGGCGCAAACGATGCACCTGACACGGGCTTTGGCTGCAGCCTTTGGTTCCCTGAGCACTGCTCCCGTCACGATTTAGACTGGGCAGACACAGAGCTCCACGGACAATTCCCTGCACCCTCGTGTTTTCTGAGGGGGGAAGCCTCATGGAATGGCTTGCGATTTGCATATTGGTGCCTTCTGTCACGGCCAATGGCGGATTTTATAGTAAAAAAGCCGTCTGTGCAGAGCGGAACAAGAAAACAAACCAAGATCCACAGACAGTGTGCCTGCTGGGTTTTGATGGCTTGTCCTTTCTAAAATACTATTCTTATCAAATTATATCCTAGATAAAAACACCCATTGTCCGCCCTCCCTTCAGCATCCCCCGTCCGCCACTCACTTGGTTCTGGATGCTTGTCCCGGCTCTTCCCCTCATCCCTTGGTGGCGGCTCCGCTCCCACCTGTGGGGTCCGGCCGCCATGGCTGCGGCCACCACAGGGCTCTTCTCCTCCTCCTCCTTCTGCTCCGCGCTGCTGCTCCCGACGGCGAACCTTCTCCTTCGCCTTCCTCCCGGCGCCCCGGGCCGGCTGCAGCGCCAGCAGAGCCCCTCGCAGCGCCGCCAGGTACGCGGCGGCCATCGGGGAGTTTTCCCCATCGCCCCTTCCTCCTCAGCCTCCTCAGCCCCCTCATCCTCCCCGTCCCCTCACGCTGCGGCGGGAAGCGCGCGGGAGCAAAAAGGGCGGGAAGCGCCTGAGGGGACGGCGTTCGGTCGGTGTTTGGTGCGGGACCGAACGAGAAACAAAGGTTCTGGAATTACTTTTAGAAAGGAATTAAAGTAAGTAACAGTACAAACAGTGATAAACTTTTATAACGCCGTTCACAAATATTACCGGATCGTTTAAATGCATGTTTTCATGGAGAAACAAGTAAATCATTTAGGTCTGGTTTATCTGAAATAGCGGTTCCCGTACTACAAAATAAGTGATAGACAATAACGATTCATACTAGAAGGCTGTTTTTTGGGTTATTCTAAAAGAATGATTAAGAATTACAGATGTTGCCAAGAATTCTAGTGTGTAGTCATTCTAAAGACACATTACAAAATCTGTGTGATAAGCGGATCTCCTGTGGATCTTACATTAAAGCTTTTTCTATTACAAAGGAAAAAATCCCCACAAATTAAAATTCTTTTTTCCTGATAACAAACTATCAAAACAAACCTAGCATTTTATGTTCCTTTTACTTCGATACGCAGATAACATTAGCACTGCTACTGAGGTCGACAAAAGATGTCTTTATTAATTTAAAACAAATGAAATCCACTGAAGTTCCTTTTGTCACTTCCCAATCCGTTCTTCAGCTAACTTTGGTTTTTATAGATCTACTCACCAGGTGACTTAAAGGTTTGGGATAACAATCATCTAGGATAACAATCCTAGAAAGTAACTTCACTCTGGGTCAGTCTCATAACTTAAAAAAACAAAACCAACCAAACAAAAAAACCCAACAACAACAAAACCCCAGAAATTACGTGTCAGGTCACAATTTTCAATGTACTTTCCATCTTAAAGGTTCAGCAAAGAATTTGTATTGCTGATGTTATCTATACAAGCCTCTCTAAGATCGTGGCATTTTCTTTATTAAAAGTGTGTGAATTTTTCCAAAGCATCTTGCAAATTGTGTGGACTCCGAGTGAGTTATGCACCTAATACATTTGGTATTCCCTTCTACACCTTCACAATGTCACCATATTCTTTGTGGGGAATTAGACACACTGCACAAGTGTTGTCCCACAGCTGCAGAGTTCCCTACTCTCCACATCTGTTGCTCTGTTGGGTTTTTGGGGGTTTTTTTGGTTGGCTTTTTTGTTGTTTAGTTTGAGTTTTTAAACAGCTGCAAGTTTGTGTCCAGCAGAGATTTGAAACTCACCTTTGCCTTACTGATCTTGTGCGGTTTTTTCTGCCAGGCAAGGACGGACGGCTGCTTCCCGTGTGTTCATTCCGGGAGAGGTATTCGGTTTAGGAGAGAAGAGTGGAATGCCGGCATTTCGTCATTGGCGGCTGAGGGAGCGGCTGAGGGGGCGGCTGAGGGGAGCGCGGTGCCGGGCCGGGCCCCCCCCGGCCCATGGAGCCCGCCGTCCCCTCAGGCGCTTCCCGCCCTTTTTGCCCCCGCGCGCTTCCCGCCGCAGCCTGAGGGGACGAGGAGGGTGAGGAGGGTGAGGAGGAAGGAGCGATGGGGAAAACTCTCCGGTGGCCGCCGCGTACCTGGCGGCGCTGCGAGGGGCTCTGCTGGCGCTGCAGCCGGCCCGGGGCGCCGGGAGGAAGGCGAAGGTTCGCCGTCGGGAGCAGAAGGAGGAGGAGAGCCCTGTGGTGGCCGCAGCCATGGCGGCCGGACCCCACAGGTGGGAGCGGAGCCGCCACCAAGGGATGAGGGGAAGAGCCGGGACAAGCATCCAGATCCAGGTCAAGGCGGGGCGGGCGGTGCTGAGGGCGGGAGAAGCTCACCCTCAAAAGATAAATCTCCGCACTCGGCAGGGAGCTTTGATAAAGACAATCTGTATGCTATTTCTTTGTTGTGCCAAGCCATTTCTGCAGAGGGCGTGAGAACCTGCTTTTTATTTATCCTGAGTGTGGAAACCCCTTTAAGCGTAGCGCCTTCACTTGCAATGTCTTCGACGACTTTAATCAAATAGTAGTGGCGAAAACCCCCAAATTCTGTAATAATTCTTGCTGTCTTGGCGGGTGAGTGTACTCTTTCTGTGTGGAACAGGATAACCAGCTCAGATCCACGGAGAAAGGTGTTTGGCTGGGATTTTGCAGAAGCAGGTGTTCCTCTATTTTTAATGTTAAATTGAATACATTTTTCGGGGAGTGTTCCTGCCTTCCTAGAGAGGTCTTTACAAACTACTGGCATGTTATTCAGAGGGTGACCATCATACTTTTTGAGTACCCTTGCAGAGTAAGCATGCTTATTTTCTCCATGAAAGCATTTTACTTCCATGGACTGCAGCTACGGATAACTAAGCAATTTCCTAGTCAGTCCTCTAAATATCTTATAAATGTTTTCAGTTCCTCAAGTTCATTACAATATAGCACAAAATAGCTATTCACTCAAAGCTGGAACGTAACATGGAAACCAAGCTTTCTTTCCAGTTCCACGGGGAAAAAAAAAAAAACCAAAACAATTTCAAGTGTTAAATGTAGTTTTTAGCTGCAATGATAGACTTACTGTGACTTTGTGCATTTGATTTATCTACAGGCACATAAGTGAATCTCTTAGGGTGCAGTGATGATTAACTTTATTCGTGCTTAATATCTTGAGAATTTCAAATTAAGGATTATAACAATTCCTGGGTCCCATGAGGACTTTAAAAACCAGAGAGGGTTTTGATGAGTGCTGTTTTATTAGCATTTTTCCTTGGACAAATTACTTTCCTGCTGAAAACTGGGTGGGAGGCAAAAATCCAGAGTTGCACAAGATATTTCCACTGCTGTTTTAGTAGATTAACTTGCATCTGAAGAAAAACATATGACATAGAGCATAAGGGAAGAACTGTAGATGTTTATATTGAGGCATGATTTTCAAACATAGCATATAAAATAGGCATCTATTCCTGCAGATGAATTACATTTTTCAGCTTTTTGAAAGAAGCTGGTTATTGTCAGTGTTTTAGTCACTGTCTTTGGTGTGTACTAGGCAGAGAAAGTGAATAATCTGCCTCGGGATTTTGCAGCTGTCTGCTGCTCTGGTGAAGTGAAGCTGGGTGTAGCTGCCTCTGGAATCCCCGCTGTTCCTGGGACAGACATGGTGTAACAGGCAGTGCGGTCACTTCAGACAGACACCGTTCCCGGGGGAAAGCCGTGATGTGTGCAGACACACTGGGGGGTGTTGGGAGCTGGCCAGTGCCCGCAGGACTCCCTCAAGGCTCTGAAGAGGGAGCAGCAGTTCCAAGTCACCTTTAAATGGCAGGGGAAAAAAATGGTGACAGGGAAACGGAAGAGCATTTCATGCTCTCTCCCCATGGAGACAGATTTCCATGTGCCTCTGTTTGTCTGTCCCGTGTTCTGGGGATGGGCCAGCTCTCCTCAGGTGTCACGGGAGAGCACTGATCACTCACCCAAGGCCAGGATGTGGCTGTGCCTTCGGACAAGGTTTTGTTGGGTTTCACGAGCAAGCAGGCATTGATTTGTCTGTCAGTAAACAAGTACTGTGTGCCTGGTGATGGAAGAGATTGCTCACCCTAGAGATGTGCAGAGGAATACAGACAAGGGGATTCTTGGCTTTTGGAAGGGCCAGAGATCCTTGTTAGCTGGGACCTGAACAATTTTTTTTCTGGAAACAAACTTACCCTTGCAAGCTTTTACTGTTTTTTACCATAGCAAACACTGTTACTGCTTCCCACCTAGAGAAACCTGTTTAATTTTAAATTGAAATTCCTGCAGAATGCAGGGGTGTGCCTGAGTTCAATACACCCATCCTGGGGTTAATCTCCCTTCATATCAGCAGCTCAGATCAGCTTCACATCAGAGGCTTTAGGTGATGTGCCTCTGAATACAGAAATAGGTTTTCTTGGTACAAAGTGCCCTGACGCTTCAGAGAGCTGATCTGCAGGTGTCTCCAGGAATCCCTGGGTACACAGAGGTTGCTGCTTCCTTGCATCCCACCAGCCCAGCTGACACAGGCCTGTTTAACATGGAATTCACAAAAACACAGGATACTTTTCAACAGGTAACCATTTTTATTGCATCGTGTATTTTATTACGTTAGCATGAGAAATCCACCTCTTTACATAGAATTTTCCAAAGCAGAATAATGAAAATTAGTTATTCTTTACGAGCTATGACAGTATGTCATACAAGTAGACATAAAATGTCTAAGTCTCTCCAGAACACTTACTGTTCCTTTAGATCTTGTGCATAAATACCAAATACTTCAATGTAAACTCTTTTAAAAACAAACCAACTAACCAACCTCAACATTATCTGGTTGAAAACCAAACCAGTCGTGGCACAAACCCCCACAATTTCATAGAAATTATTAAACTCTTCTAAGCATTGAATAGGGGCAAAAGGCTTTGGGGCAAAAATTGGGATTTCACTAGAGCTGAGCTGTTGTGTTCTCATAGCATCTGTTTCCTGGTATCTTGTGGCAGACAGGTAACTTCCTTCCAAGATGATCCTTCCCTCAGAGCTTGTTGGGTGAACTGCAATAGGCGGAATTCAAATTGTAAAGTCAGACAGGAAATTTTTCCCTTAAGATTTTTTGCATGCACCAGATAATAAATCCCATAGGAGGTGTGGAAAAGATGCCTGATGGTGATGATGGAGCATACTGTGGCTAGATTTCCAATCAATCAGGCATTTGTTGAGGATAGTTTCCCTGACAACCTGCTGGGTTGTCTCTTCCCTGACAAAGAATCCACTTTCTGGACACATTTTTGGTATAGCTAACCAGCGTTCCCTACAGGAATCCACAGCAGAACGTGGCTCGTTATTCCTGCGTTTGAGCCCCTCCAAAATCTAACTTTGGCCCAGGCGCTGGCGGCAGCCGGCCCGGCAGGTACCTGCCGAGGATCCTGGTGACCAGGCGCTTGACCCAGGGTGCGGCGGGGTCCAGGCAGATCATCTGTCCCTGCTTCGTCGTGGCTCTGCGGGGACACAGGCACGGGGTGAGGCCGGGGCCGGGGCCGGGGCCGGGGCCGGGGCCGGGGCCAAGGCCGGGCACTTACATGACCTCGGGCACGGCGCAGTGCGGGCCCTCGGCGGTGAACTCCAGGCGGGCCAGGCGCCGCGGCGGGATCACCTCGGACACGGTCCGCACGCAGCGGCAGCGCAGCTCGCCGGCCAGCGGCGCACCTGGCGGGCGGGAGGAGCCTTCTGAGCCTCGGCTCCGGGAAACCCCGGAACCCCCCGGAACGCCTCGGCCCCCCGCGCACCCCTGCCGAGGCTCGTCCGAGGACGGAGGGGTAGCCCCGGCTCGGCTGCTTACCCTGGCATAGAGCGGCGGCGACCAGGAGGAGGAGAAGGTGGAGGTGCGGGTTCATGGCTGTGCTGGGGGCGGAGAGGGTGCAGGAGTCGGCAGGGCGATCCCCCTTTTTCTCTCGGGCTTTTATCCCCTGCCGGGAGCTGCCGGGGGATTTCCCGGAGTGGAGCCGGGGGGCAGAGCCCCGCTGGTCCCTTCCTAGCGGTGGGTGTGTGGCGACGAAGGAGCAGGGCGGAGAGGGAAGAGCGGCCACTCCCGGCGCAGCGGCTCCTTCAGGTCTGGGAGCGAGGGAAGGGTGGCGCTGCACGGTCCCGAGAATCACCCAGGGTCGGCTGGGGCCCCATTCTCTGTAAGGAGCTGAGGCTTTTTTGTGGGGATTCTCCGTTAGTTTTCGGGGTGCTGTGCCCAAGGGGAGTTTGGCTTCTGGAGCTTGCCTTGCTGTCTAACCGTGTGCAGCCACGCACTCTGATTCAGTGGGCATTGCTCCCCTGAGCACCCCTTTCTTCACCTAGCTTTTGAAAACCCAAAATCTTCTTTTCCTGCAACTAGGAGACCCTCAGGTTTCCATACCTACACTCCACTACTGAAAGCCTTCTCAGCACACATAGGTCACTCTCTTGATCTTCATTCCTGTCAAGGCATTTTGCTAAACTCAGTTATACAGAAGGAAAACAGCAGTTTTCTATGAGCTTTTAATGAAAATGAGGTGCATGTTTTCTAAATTTTATTTACACATAGGTTTAGATCAGTTATGGTCAGCACGCTTTCTTTTGTAATAAGCTTTAGTAAGAAATATAATATTGTACTTTATTGGTCTTGTTTTGGGGGTTTGTTTTTTTTTTAGCAGCCAATCCGTTTTTTTCCAGAGACATTTGTGAACATGAGTGGGGCTCAGCAAACCAGTTTGTTCCCGGGTCAGGCTGCCGCGTGTCTTGCCCCATCTGCCTGAATGGCTTAGATTAGATGTAGTGTCTGGGAAAAAAACCAAGTCAGGACCCGAAACTGATAAAATACAGCAAGTAAAGCAGTCCTAGCAGGGGATTAAGTGGATGATGGGCTCATTCCTGGTATCCGTCAGCTACAGCTCAGCTGCTTCTTACAGCTCTGGCTCAGTCCCTCAGGAGATCAGCCCTGCAGGAAGATTGTCTGTCCCAAGCAAATGGTGAATGCCCTGCGTTATCAGGAAATATCTGATGATTCATTTGGACCCCTTTCCAGACACAGATTGATAACAGCATCCTTGGAAGCAGCTGGCTTTTAGCTTGCCCTTAAAAGGAAGTTATATGGTCACAGCAACTACTAATTAGAAATCTTCACTGGGATCCCTTGGGATCCTTTGAGATCATGGAGGTGGAATTCCCATTCCCTCCAGGTTGTAGCCACACGAGCCTTGGACTGTGATTCCCCATATGGCTGTCCCAAGGAAGTGCCGTGCTCTTTGCAGGAAGAGGGATTTGCCCAGCTGCAGCAAACTGAGGCAATGAGCAGGTAGGATGATGCACAGATAATCTGCTTCAGGTCATTGCAGCTGTCGTTGGCAGATGCAGCTCCGAATGGACGTGGGGGGCAGATCACTCACGCCTTGTCACTCATGCACAGTCAGATTACACACTGTTCTTGGACACTACACATGAGTAAGGACAGTTTACGTGACAGCACTTGGCTCTGTGCTTGCATGACTACTGGCAAGAGCTGACCCAATCAGACTCATTCCACAGTGGTTACTGCTGAGGAAATTCCACAAGTCCCCTGGGGCCTGGAGTGTGAGGCTGTTTTTAGACATGGAGCAGCAATGTGTGAAGCTCTGCAGCCAGCTCTCCCTCGGAACCATGTGCCAAGAGGAGCAGCATCGGGTCACAGACAACAGATGGTACAGAGCCTGGTCCTCTGAGTCAGGACTTGCACAAGCAGGCCTGGAACGAGGGAAATGGGTGTCTCTGGGACTGTTTCAACATGAAAGACCATCTGCCTGAGCAAGGCTGTGTACCTGCAGACTTCAGATTGCTTCTAGCTCCCTTCTGTGGGAATGTAAGTAAGGTCTCCTCAGTCCAGATGACAGCAGCAGGAAGGCTCAGCCTTGGAGGAACTCTCTTGAATTGTGCCCTTTGCCCTGTCTCCCGTCACCACCTTTTCAAGTTCAGATTAGTTATTGTGAGTGGTGGTGCCAGTCTAGCTGGGAGAGGACTCACCCCAATGTTTGTATTTGCCCTACAGAAGTTCCCATTCAAGTGACCCACCTCTTTAGCAGAAGCTGCTGAGTGAAGATATGCCAGGATTCTGTAGTTCTGAGAAATCTCTCAGTGTCCCACATGTGGGTCTTGGGGTTACTGGGGCACAGAAAGCAGTCCCAGCTCAGGCAGGCCCTGAGTAGGGATGTGAAGAGAATAAACACAAAGAGAATAAACCACTTGTCTCAATCGCCTTCGCATTATCCCGTCCTAAATTCATTATGTGCAGGAAGTGATCTGGCTGCTTTGTTGCAGACTTTGGCTGAGTGCCTTTCCATAGCAGGTATTTGTTTCCCTTGGCACCTGTAGCGGGAGCCATTCACTGGCAGCAGGCCCAGGAGAGCTACAAGACAATTAAACAAGAGATGTCTCAGTTCAACAAGTGAGGACTTCTCCTAAGTGCACGAGAATTACTGTGGAGGATGTGTCCTAGATCCAAGTGAACTTTTATCATGGCCTAGAAACCATGTAACATGGCAAATCTCTGAAGAATCAGTCTTATTTCCTCCAGGGTTTTGATTAGGAAAGATATTTATGTTCTGATCTGTAAGATGTCGAGTCACTGCTACCTGGTACTGTCTAAGTTGAGGGGTGTATACTGCTGATATCCTCTCATCTTCGTTACGATACCTTTTTTACCTACACCAGTATGTTTCTTAGTATTCCCTGGCCATGAGTAGGCGCTGTTCCCCAACACCAATGATTCCTCCTGTGGATCCAACTCTGTCATGAAGTACAAACATGTTTGCTGGAGGCGGTAACCAAATTTCAAGCTACAGTTTCGTGCAAAGTATGTTTTATATCTATCAGATGTTTCATTTCCTTCAACTTCCCTGTGTGTTTCTCAATAAATATTTCCATTCCGTACACCCTTGAAAACATCACAGGATGTCAGAGATAGAAGTGTCCTGTTGTTCATGACCTTCTGTCATGGAAAATTCCAATTCCATTTTGCCAGCTGCATCATGACACACGTCACACGTTGCTGTGTGCTCGTTTCTGTAATACCTTTTGAGATGTGAAAATTCACATTTAAAATAATGATTGTAGCCAATGATGCTGTGAAGAAAGATGCCTTCCCGCATCTTCACCTTACCTTAACATTCAGGAACCCTTTTTGTTTCCCTTCCACAGAGTGAGATGTTCTTCACCTGTGTGCCCTTCTGGGAATCAGAGCGTGAACACACGCACACACTGTGGGTCACTAAAAGGAATGTGTTTGTATTACTCAGGCATTACCTTAGCAAATAGAATGGGTTGGCTCTGAAATCCTTCTGTTTGGACATCATTTCTCTGTTTTTCAGTTTCAGGTGCCAACTTCCCTTTTCTGAGATCATTCATGGGACTGCAGGGAGTGTAGATTCGCTGTCACCTTACTTAGTGGGACTCCTGGACATGCAACAATTCCCAAAAAGTGAGTGGCTGGTGGTGGACTCACTGGTTTACACTTGACATATAAGGACAGGAGGGGCTTTGAGTTTGGGACCCAATCGTTTAAACAATTTGTTTTTGCCTTTGCTAAGGGGGAAGAATCTCCTGGCTCCTGACAGGCATGATCCTGGACAAAGATTTCAACTGTGTGACTCCTTCCACCCCCACACAGTTGTTCAGTTAATAAGCCTTTGAGGTCATCACAGCTTCTGGAAGGCTGAAAGAGCTCCTCTTGTCCTTACCAGCAGCAGAAAATGCCCCTCATGCTGTGAATAGTCTGCAGGCTCTTGCCCTGGGATCGGTGTGAACTTCATGTGCAGTAAAATACAGGTCCCCTATCAGGACATTGTTAGCTATGGTGAAGCCTTTACTTCCTATGGGGGCACCTCAAAGAAGCTGTGTGAACAAATTCCTCCCATCCTTATGCTTTTAGCCTGATAACAAAGATTTCAGTCAACTTGGAAATGAGCTGTTTGGAAATAAATACATTAAAATCTGTTCCATCTGCAGATAGTTGGAAGTAAACTAAATATGAATCTCTTAAAAAATGAACTATTCACCCCCCAAAAATACTAGTCCAAAATCAGCATTACCCCCAACGTGGCTTGAGGCAATTTTGGTTTTCATACTCAGTGGAGCTGACTAATTTTTGGGAGTATGCTTTGGATAGTTGTGGTCTTTTGGTTGAAGTGATAGCATCACCTGGGAAAACAGTGACACGAGGCATCTGACCACAAGAAAACGGGACCATTCTTTGGAATCATTACGGAATCTTTGAAGTTTTCTTTCATAACACTCAGATTTTAATCCTGTTACTTTTACTGGTTGTGTAGCAATGATGGAAAAATGAAGACTTACACCCTGGGAGACACCAAAGCTGCCACCCCAGGGAATGCTTTCTCACAGCCCTTTCAGTCTCCAGTGTGTTTGGACTCTGTAGTAAAAATGAATTGGGTTGCTGCTGGCAACAAAAAATGGCTGCTATTTGTTGAAAGGAGGGAAAAATAATACTAGTGCATTTGCTTAATTGTTACTGGATTATCAAAAGCAGCCTACAGAGCAGCAAGAGGGACATATACCCCACAGCTTGTTATAGGGAGGTGTTGAGAGAAGATGTTTGGAGGAAACACACTGATAACATTTTTGGTAAATGTGAGTTTACTGTCCGTGGATACCTTCCCCACTATTTTGTATTTATTTCTTTTTTTTCTTACTTTTTTAAAATTTCCAGACCATGTGACTCCAAAGTGCTTCAATGCATGCAGGGTACAGGACTATGCCAACACATTGTGCTAAAAGTTATGGCAACAAACGTGAGTAAAGCATTTTTTCTTTCTTAGGAACTAAGAAATTAAAATTGCTAATGAGTGCTGCTGTCAGGAGTAAACTGAAGTGGCAGGAGAGTAAGCAAGCTAGGATCATTCTATGGAAAACAGGCTGAAAAAAACCAACATTTGATTTAATTGAAATTCAGCATTTTTACCTTTGGTCTTCTTCTAAACAGTGAAAGTGCCTGCAAAATGAAATTGATGGGGGCATTGTCTGAAAAAAATAATTTCACTCAGCTCCAAATAATATTTTGCTGTGATTAGTTTAATTTAGATGAACTTTGCCCTTAGCTCTTGAACACAAACTTGAATTTGACAAAATCCTCACTTTCTAATGAAGTTTTTTGGTTTGTTCAAATCATTTTTTTAGGGGAGCACTGTTCCACCAGCAGACTTTCCATCTGGATGGCCCTGGCTTGTATTCCTGGTAAACACCATTTGCAACAAACTGTACAGGTACTTTTCGTGCATTTTGTTCTTCTTATTTTTTTTAAATAGTCATTTTAGTTTCAGAAGACATTGCATACCCTCATCCTTTCCACCATGCAGGAGTAGTTTTGTGAGAACTTCCCGACATGGAAATGACTCCAGCATTTGGCCTGCCAACAGGTCAGGTGTGTGCAGGTAGATTGGCAGCTCTTTCCTGTGTTTATCCCTCAGCTGAGTCTCCTGCTGACTTTGGTGAGAGATTTATGTATGCAAAAACACTCCTGGGTTTTCCTTGGTGGTAACAAGAAGTGGGTGAAGCTGCAGTGCTCAACATGAACCAACTACAACAATTCTGTTTTCTTTGGCTCTTATCATTGAGATTGTGCTCATGGTGAGCAGTGTTTGCGTAAATCCTTCTCCTTTGCAGAATCATGGCTTTTGCTGTCAGAGGTGAAGTGCCAAACACAGAAGAAAACAGGAAATGAGGAGCTGGTAGGATTTTGACTGCAGGGATGCAGTAAGTCAGCAAACGTGCATTTATTAGTTTGATTGTTGGGCTGCTGCTGGCCATGTCCGGCTCAGCAATGAACCAGCTGGGTGGCTGTGCATTCCTTTATTTGGTAAGTCAAACACAAATCTTCCAAAGAGTCAGGTTTTTTAACAAGTCACTTGCTCTTCACTGCATTGAGCGGCTAAGTGCCTTTCACACAGAGGTCTGACACCTGCATGGACAAACTCTTACTTTTCAGTGAGAGCAATAGATGGCAGGGGGTGCCTTCCAGAACAAAGTTCTGCCCTTTGGTCCTTTTCTGGGCTTAGTATATCTTGCTTTGCCTTTATTTTTTACTTTTGCAAAAGCCTGCCCAAAGGGAGGACAGGGAGTCACTCCTCTGTTGCCTATGATTATCTGCTGCTATGTCAGGTGGCTGTGCCTTTCTGAGTACCTGTGCTTAGCTACTGGCTTTCAGTTGGAAACCTTGCCTTCTAGCTGCATTGTAATTGTTTCATCTGTGCCTGCGCCACAGTGGCTCATTCTCACACTTTCTTACTCCTTCAAGAAGTTCTGCATGCACTAAGAAGAAGCCCATGTGGTCCATGCTCTCATTCACATGTCCTGTCTCACTGTTGTGAAATCTACCACTGGTGCTTTAGACACACTTCACACAGAAATGGTATTCCAAGCTTTTGCAATTTTATTGGCATTTTGGCTTTAGCACAACAGTTGAATTCTGATTCTCCTGTCTGCTTGCTAACTTGTAAAAAGTGTGACCTTCAAAGCAGAAGAGGAAAAGAAGAATTGTCAGTGTTTTCAAAGTCTCCTTATTTCTGTGCTAACATAATATATGCCTTTAATAAAAGAATCAGGCTGAGGATGGACTTATTCATTTGCTTCTCGTATGAGCTATGAAGCTTTCATCATTCTGGAAAATTATTTCAAGGAAAAAGCAAGAAGTCATGATTCTTAGGAGTGCAGTGTGAATGCTACTTCAATGCTTAATTTTTTAAATTTAAATTCTGGCACTTTGTGTTTAGCTGGGAGAGAAAAGCTGCTTAACTCTCCTTCTCAAAAACTGAAGGCTCCTTTGGAGGTAAGTTGGTTAACTGGTTCCAAATGTGCTCTCAAGCCACTTCCCTAATGACTTCTTATTTCCACAGGCTTTTATAGGGTGTCTATGTATGAAAAAGTTTTCTGCAAAAGATCAAAAGATTAGGTTTTCCTCATTTCAGCTGTCCTCCAGTAAGGAATAGAAGTCGACAGACTGATCCTGGAGTTGTCAATGTGCACTTTGGGTGGTGCAGTCTTAGTTCACACTTCTGCTAATGTCCTTGGCTGAGCCACTGGAGATGGGATCTGGGAAACCTAGTGCAACCCTTTTCTTACCAAAAAATATTGATCACATTCCTCTTGAATTTGAACTTCCATTGAATAAGGTAATTGGACCTATCAGAGGTTGATGCTTGTTAAAATAAATGGTATTTGTTAAATGATGAAAAGTTATTCGGCATAGCCATGTTGAAATCTACCTGAAGAAGGTTGTAGAGATGTCACACTGCTGCCTGTTTCATAAAAGGACAGAGGGAACAGTATCAGTGAGCCTGGTTATACCTATAACCTTCCAGATTCTTCCACAGAACCTTCCTCTCCAGAATTCCACAGGAATTGTGAAGCAGTCTTTGCACTGACTAACACCAATGGTTGTTACTAGAAGTAATTTAGCTGCAGGTAATATTAAAGTCAATTTTCATGACAGTTTTCAACAACAGAGATCTCAGGCTTATTTTTATAGGTGGCAAAATTCTTGTTTCACTTGTGCATGCAGAAACAAAATGCCTGTTTGCTCATCCCAAAGTTTCCATGGCAGTTTGTGTAATTTCCAAAGGATCCATTTCCTGCAGAGTTGCTCATGATATCTTGTTGTAAACAAGAATAAATGCTAGAAACAAATCTGCAATATAAAGCCCATCCTGTGCATAATTTTCCTGGGGAAAATGGGATTTTCCCTTGTTATGTGACATGAACATAAGAAAAGCAATCATTGTAGAATGGAAATGCTTTTAGAATGCTTTTAAAAACAAGTAAAGTGTAGATCATGCATTTGTCACCGAACACAAAGCCAGGACGTTTATGTTAGCCAGCGTTATGTTTATGTTAGCCAATAATCAGCACAGACAGAAACTGTGGCCAAGAAACTCATGTTTGCATCCTCTGTTCTTCTAAGAGTTAGAAGAGTTAGAAGTATTTTTCAGGGACTTTCCAGTATTTCTTCCCATGACTTCCTCTATAGTTTGCAGTGTTTATACCCTGGAGAGGAATATACTTTCATTATTACAAGAACAGCAACCATAGAACCTCCAGGGGACAAAGTGCAGTTCTCCACACAGGAGCAGAACTCCAGCAACCAAGCGTGGGAAGGGACATTTGAGGATAGAGAAATGGCAGGAGGTCTTTGGTCATTGCCACTTCTCTTGCCCCCAAATGAACCTGTTGTGAAAAAAAAGGAAATAAAAATGGTTTGAAAGGAAGTTGAAGTAAGGGGCCAAGAGAAAAGCAGAGGACAGAAAGGATATGCAAACACCTCTGCTGCATTTCATGATGTGGAGGGCACTGAAATCAAAGGAAGGTGGTGAATGCATGGCTTCTGCCTGGCCTCACAGCTGCAGGGCCACAGGGCACATTGTCTAAAGTGTCAGAACTCTACTAGCTGATGCCAAAATAACTGTGGTGAAGGAGAGGACTGGCATCAGTCTTACTGAGAAGGGTCCTCAAGAAGGAGCAACACAAAGCAAAAATCCTTCTGCTGTTTCATTACTATCTAGATTGTAGATAAATAAATAGAATAAATAAAAATGTGCATCCCTCAAATAAACTTATACTATATATAGTATATAAAGTTATACTCTAGTTAAAAACAGTAGTCTTTGAACTTATACCCTTTCTCTCTTATTCCCTGTTTCCTTCTGGAAGATTTTTAAGAGAGGCAAGCATCATGTGTTCAGCACACTGAATTTCAGGGATCAGAAGAGGAGGCAGTTGTTACATCAGGACAAGTGCTTTGGGTACCCAAAGTAAAGGTCACAAATTCCCATTTTGGTGGTCAGATAGTGGCCTTTTGTTGTAAAGATTTACAGCTGTGGGGAGGAGAGTGAGCCATTCACCCCACCCTAAGAGTCTCCTAGTGTAGTCAGGAGTGCCAGGTTACCATAACAGGGGGAGTTATGGTACCATGGACTTAAAAATTTTCATTTCAGTTCCAGAAATCAGGCTGGCAAAAAAACCCCAGAATTTTCAAATAAAGTAAATTAAAATTTAAAATATCAAACAGATAACAAATGAGGTTTTTTAATATAAAACTTTTAATAGTACATTTATAGGATTAATTACATTCTCTCAATCAAACTCTATGTATGTAAATTGCAGGTTTTTCCATTAGCTGGTGGACTAGCTTATTAGACATACAGTCAAGTACAGAATAATGAGATTGTGGATATTTCTTCATTAATAGCAGGAATGAAAAATCCAGTAGAAATTAAATAAATTAAAATTGTTTTCCTTATTACATAGAAACTGCTCAATAAACACATTTATAAATACCATGGAAATCACAATACATAAATACCAAATACAGTCCTACACATTCTGTGGGTTAGGTTTTTCAAGTTAGACATTACAGTTCACAGTCTGGCCACAGGCTGACTGTGGTTCAGGAAACTGTTGTTGACACAACATACTGGTGCACTCCAGGGGAGCAGGAGGATTCATCAGCTTGCTGGTGAAATAGCAAAATATCAGGCTTAGTGTAAATAAGCTGTGCTGCAGGTGCATTGCACCTCACTGCATCTGTTTGGCTCAAGTGGCTGCCGAGGGTTCTCAATCTCCCTCAGCAAACCACTTTTCCTTCAGTGTCACAGGCAGCATGTCCCATGGACGGCACTGCCATTGTGAAAGTCTTCCTTAAATACATACAGTTAAATAAATAGATAAATAAATAAAACCATCCATAATTAACATCATAACACTGATGCAGGATGTGGAAGGTGGTACACTGCTTGAGTGATGCTTTCCCCAAACATTTCCCTTGACAGACGAGCAGAAGCAGTTCCCAGATATTCCTGGTGTTGCTTACAGAGGAGAGTCAGAATTTTCTTGAGCCCTGTTAAGAGGTGAGGAAAAAAATAATTTAAATGAAGGTTCAAGTTACCAGTACTTAACCTTGCACCAACAATTTAGGGTGCGGGGTCTCTTTCCAATTCTTTGTGCTGTCTTGAAGCACAGGGAGAATAAAATTAATGTTTTGAAAGCAGGTATTGAAATCCCAGTGTGTGCTTATCTAGTGTCCAGCTGGGAAACCTCTGCAGCATGAGCTCCTGCAGTTGCTCACAGCAAGAACCTCATTAGCTGAAAAATAGCACCTGAGTAAGGGGAAGATGACTTTTTTTAAGCCTTATTTTTCAAGGGGACACTTCTGTGCTTCCCTGCAGACAGAGCTGCTGGTACTCAGAGGTTTAGTATTGACGTATGAGCCTGAGCAAGGACCCTGAAGCACAGTCAGAAAAACTAAGACTGAATGTATAATTAAGCAGGAAGCTTCCCTGATCTTTAAATCTGGTTAAGAAAGAATGGGAAGTATCGCTATGGAGTCCTTCAAACTGGCTTTTTCTGGGAGGTTTGCCACTCAACTGCCCACATAGAGAGGGAATGGGACTTACTTGGCCAAAATTGCTTTAATGATCCGCTGCACCCAGGGAGCAGTGGGCTCCAAGCACACCTCTCTGCCATCCTTCAGAGTAGCTCTGCAAAACAGAGAATAAAAGAAAGTCAGCAAACTATTGCATGGATTTGTTTTACTCACAGAATGTAATCTTAATTTTTAGATCAGACAGTATAAATTCATCCCAGCTACTCTAGGTTACACTTGGCTGTTTTGCTTTATGTGTTATGCAACTGAGGGGACCAGAACCACCCAGAATTGTGTGGGTCTCTGTGTCTGTTCTCAAAGCATTCCCAAAAATCTTTCCCTCTATATATGAACATTTATTTTGGATTTGTTTATATTAGTAAAGCTTTCTCACACAGCGATTGAAACCTCCAGTGGTGAAAAGATGCTTGAGCAGAATAAGGATTGTAACATCTTAATGTCTTTGTGCTGTTCAGACCAGGTTAGGTTGGTCCATCGTTTCCCTAAATCTGCTTGTTGGAACTTAGTGCTTCTCCTTGAGGCTGCCTGCCTAATAAATGCAGGATTCAAACTACATCAATTAGCTTGGGTACTAAAAGCTGACAAGTCCATTAAATCCACATTCTGCTACTAGAAATATTTAATATGTCCCCTGACAGATGGTCAGTTCTGGAATATGTAAGGTCATAAAGATGGTGAAAAACATGATGTTTCACTTAAAATCATCCCTCTCAAAATAAAACAAAGTCTGTCTGATGAGGTCAGCGTGCTGACTGTGGCACTTGTGAAGCCTAAAAGCCCAGCAGCAGTGGCAGCAGTGCAGGGGAAGAGGAAGGAACCTCTTGCAGAGCTACTTACATCACTTCAACGTTCTTGCAGTGGGGGCCGCTCTGTGTCAGCTTCACATCTTGGATGGATTTGGGGGGAATGAACTTGGAATGAGTGGCTATGCACTGGCACCGCAGCTCGGTTCCCATCCGTGCCAGGGTCCTACCTGTGAGCAGAAAAGGCACATCGGGGTTTGACAGGTGGTCTTTTGGTCAATGTATCAGGCATAAAGCACAGCTGCTCCATTGTAACAACATCCTCAATTAAAACATCACATTTGTGCAAGCTGCCTAAATCCTCATGTTGTAGGGAGGCTTACTTAGGTTTCAGGGGAGCTGGTGCCGGAGTACATTGGAAGCTAAATTACCAAATCTTTCAAAAATGAACCCACATGCTTTGTGGTTGCTAACCATACTGGCTACACAATGTGGTTCACTGCATTGTTTAAAAATCTGGATCAAAAAACTCGGCCACTCTGCAGAAGACAGAGCCCTAGATTTGTTGGTTAATTGGAGGTTGCCCATGTTCCTGTGTTCATATTGTTTGCTCTCCCTTTCCAACTGTATTACTTGCTTGAGGCGGCATGGTCACTAAGCAACAAATACGAGATGCTAAACTGTTATTTGTATGGGAAGGGAGAGAAACATTGAAACACTTCAGAACAAAAATCTGGCTCTAGCTACAGAAGAACCTGTCTCTAGCCGCATACGCGTCAACTAAAACAGAAACAAAGCAAATGCAAGTTGCATCCTTAAAATATTTCCCACAAGATGTCAGTAGCTTATCAGTCCAAGGACTACATGGTAGATTTCTGACTGAAGAGAGGTGCTGAAAATCTCTCAAAAGAGACTAATTTAGTGAGACAAATAGAAAGCTACTCTGCAAGCACAAGCATCTCAGTTGTTGCCTCTGCAAAACTGCAGTCAAGGGGAATTTGGGAATCTTTACTTACCCTGAGACACAGCTGCTGAGAGCAGGAAAAGAGCCAGGACAGCTACGAGTTTGCCGTTCATGGTTGGACAGGAGTTTTTCGTTGGGTTGTTTAGTTCTGTGAGCTTGAGTCCCAAAGGATTGTTGATTCCTGCTGTGTGCGGGTATTGTTGATTCCTGCTTATATACAGTTTTGTGCCCAGCCTCTGTACTCTGCTGGCAAGGAGATTGCGTTAGAGGAATTTCCCAGATGTAGTAAAGATGAGTCACATGACTCAAGTTGTGAAACTTCTTCCTAGATGACGAGGAATTATTCTGCACATAATGATACAATGCATTAATTTATTAAAATATGTCTATGGTAGTCACACATTCCAATTATTTTGGTAGACTTGTAAATTTTTCTAAAGCATATCCTTGTTTAATAATATAACTTCAGAATGGTTTCAGTTACATTAATGTCATCTCTTATTAATATTTTCTGCAGGGTTATGACTGTTCTTTGTAGGTGTATCAGGTGTAGGTGTATCTATACTTGAGATACTGAATTTCTTATTCCCACTTACACTGAAAGCTTCTGCTTACCTGATACAAGCCACCAGATTGGAATTCAGGTAGTGCTAAAATTACTGAGAAGATCTTTACAGCATCAAGATTTTACCTCAGCATTATTTTGATGTAAAATATTTTCATTTTAGTTATTTTTTTCCTCTGTTCAAGGGTCATGATACAAAGTAAGTTCATCACTCTTTTGTCTAGTAAGGAATCAAGGCTGCAGTATTCAAAGCTTTCTGTGGGAAGCACATCTTGAATTCCAAATGTGTTTGAAAATCGTGCCTGTAGTTTTCATGTTACACATGTTAATGAATGATAAACAGAGGAAGCTTTATATGTAAACTAAACAGCATGGCCTGCTGAACACCACCGATTTTGTTTCCTCCATACGTCCAGATATTTTTAATAAGGCTTTTCTGAAATCTTTTTCTGGCAACCACCCTAGGTCCTAGCAGAGGGACTACACAAGAGTGAGAGTTATGGCACTGTACAGACTTTTCTGTTAGAGAACCTTGTTGCATGAATGCTGAACATTTATTTGCTGTGGCTGGGGATAATAGCTGGCAAGGGAGACAATTCCAAGGGAAGATGGGCTCAAATGCTGAAATTTTGCTTAAATTAAAGTCTGTATTTTCAAACTCAGATGGACTATGAGTGATTAGGAGAAAGCCTTCTGTTTCAGTGCAGTAAAAACATCATCCTTTTGACATGATGACTTCTGCTGCTCGTTGTCTTCAGACTCAAAGCTTTGTGGTTTTGGGATCTGTGGATTGAATGAGGTACTTTTCCGCAAATCTGGGGATTTCATAAAAACTCATCTTTAGCAAGTAAAGCATTGCTACTTTTTTATGGTAACAATGGAAGAGTTTGCCCATGATTTATTATTGTTTCCTGTGTGCCGTTTATCCTTAAATTGGTATAAGGAATTTAGTGATAAAAATTCATTTGTTTCCCGTCACTGTGTGGGCTGTTCCAGGAAAAGATCTAGCAGCTTTGTCTCTGCTATCTCTTACTGAGTATTAAGTTGATAAAAGATACTGAACCATGTGTGAACCAGGAGAGGGTTTTACTAGGAACTTAAGGTTATGTTTTATTGCTTATATTCTCTTATGATGTGTATGTTGTTATATTAATGTGTGGTTTCACTCGTGCCAGATTGTAGATATCGGAGTTTGGAAGGTTTTGTCAATTTTTTTTCTTTTGATTTCTCTCTGTCTCCACATATGTATGCACACACACAGAGGTTAAATTAACATTTGATTAGAGACTCCACTTTTCTTAGTTACTATTTGCAGCCTTATTATGTAATTTTGGTGTGTGCTGAAATGTTATTAATACCTGAGGAAATAAAAGAGAATTCCCCTTCAAGTCCCCAAGTGAAATCAGTGAGTGCTTGTGCTCCTGACCACCAGGCTCAGCTATTTCCTGCATGCGGCAGTAGTGAATCTGCAGAAATTCCCAGGGCAGAAGTGAAGCCAAGAGCCTGCTCCACCTATGATAAGCCCTGCCCCTGAAAAAAAGAGTGAGTATCTATCTAAAAGAACAGGATGTTTGGAATGCAATGGTATATATTTATAGTCCATTACACTTTTTCACCAATGTTAAAGTTTCATTGGGACTGTGTGAAGGGGGAGTAAGAGAGACAATTGAGGGGTGAAAACGTTGGAGGCATGAGATCAAGCCCAAAGGCCAGGCACTCCTAAGCTGTGTTTCTGGGAGTGCCATGTTTTGCCCAAGTTCTCCCTACATTCCTTCAACACAGTGCCCAGGATATCCAGGCTTTTGTCATGGGAACTGCAAGTCCATGATGAGATTCTGGCAGCTTGTTTTACTGCCAGCCATCAGACATGACTTGTGCAAATGGAATTGCTGCTCCTTTTGAGGGATAGCGTCACTGAGTGAGCTGATACTGCCGCGAGCAGAGACCTTCCATGCTAAACCCTGTAACAGCCGCACTGGCAGTGAACAAAACAGCACTTACTCAACAGTCTGATTACTGAAAGTGCTGAAAAGGAAGCAAATACCTCCCGTGTCTGTGTTCTAAGGCAGGATATAGCTTGTGTTCTCCAAGTTGCAGGATGGAAACTAGTGGTTTGTCATGACTCATCACCCTGTGTAATGAGCACAGAAGTCAAAAGGGCATCTTTTATGATCTCGGCCGGGACCCGTTAATCTTTGTCCGTAGCAAAGGATGCCCCTGCACGAGGGACATGCTCAGGGGGATTCAGGTGTACAGAGGCTGAGCTTCAGTCCATTACTGCTTTGAGTCACTCCAGTCCAGAGGAATGCTCCAGCTCCTGGGCTGATAAGGTTACTCTAAAAAAATTAAGAATCTTTCTTGTTTTAGACAAATTCCGTCCTCTTCCTTGAGAAGTTGTGCACACAAGACCCAGAGGCCAAGGAAGCAAAGCTTTTGCTGGAATGAGGGAGAGTTCAGTCTGTCTGTCAATTCCTGTCTCCTGTATGTTCCCTGTTCCAGCTACTCTTGCTCCCAGGGAAAACCTCACTCTCTTCTGAAACCACCTCCTTTTCCCCACAAAGGCCTTGGCATTCCGCTGCCATTCTACTTGAGCTGACGGGACAAATACAGGAGCTGGGAAGTAATCGCTTCCGCTGCTCAGAAGCTGTGCCCAGTGTTGTGCAAACATGTGTGGAAGTCTGCAATGAGGCAAAGCTTGGGGAACAGATACGTAAAATGCAAAATATCTGCTAGACATCAGAATTGCTATAGGAGGAAGTGCTAGCAAGGAAAGGAGAAAGGCTTAGGTCAGCTTGTGGGGTTTTTCAGACTTCAGTGTTTAAATATAGATGGTTATGTAGCCTTAGTCAGATCAGCAAGCGCTGGAATTTCCTGAATCCCTCTGGAATCACAAAGTAGCAGCACAGCTTTTAAGTTGATTTGCCTTTTAATATATGTATTTATAAAAACGGTTGCATGTTGCTGCATATTAATTTTTTATATATATTTTAGCTCTGCTTGAAAAGAGTCGATTCTGTATTGAAGCTTCCACTTAAAAATTGTTGTCGCTTAAATGAAATGTTTAATTTGCTCCAACTCAATATGAAAATGTATTGAAAATATTAGTATAAGGTATCAAGTAATATTAGAACAGGATGCATTGATGTTACCTGTAGTGTTAACATAAAATACTAGAAAATATTAACAAATATACATACCACAAATAAAATTTATCTACCTGGTATGAAGAGAAGAGATAGTAAGGACACCTAGATAATTGTTAGGCACCAGCACCTTGGCTATACCTGTCCTATAAGGCTGCATTTATTGCTTATTTGCATTTGCCTCCCATCAGCTCGGCTGGGATCATTTTCTGACTATGCAAGTAAGACCTGAAGTGGCAGGAGGAAACACATGGTAAGTTTTAACTAGTTCATGCCAGGAACTTTTGGTTAAATTAGAAGCGGTCAGTGGCCTTAACACACATCACACCTTCATCTCTGACTCATAAATACAAGTGAGATCTGTTTGACATAAAAGCTGTAACATGTAAGTTTGATGATCCAGTGGATCTCAAGCTGATGGACAGGTTGAATCTTGCTGCTCACCAAAACGTGGTGGTACAGCAGCAGGAAGGAACAGTGGATGTGTTCAGCCAGCTCATGGATCCAGATCTGAGTCCAGAGCTGCTTTGGTGAGGGGGCTGCTGGGGGTCAAACAACAAACACAACTACAAACACTCACAGGACTGAGCCCCACAGGACTTATGGCATTTTTGAGTCCTCCATCTCTCTCACCCATGTGTGTCTAGTCTGATGAGTGTTGCTAGAATCTGCACATTAGATTTATATGGCCAGCCATAAACAATGTGAAGCAAATCACTAAGACTAAATATCTTTTTGACTGTAGAAAGAAATTAATGATAAATAAATCAATGGGAATTGACACATTAACATTAATGTTTAGCCATATAAGCATTTCTCTGGACCCTGGAAAAACCTCACAGAATAAATAAGCATGCAAAATCCTTTTGTAAACCAAAAAAATTTGGTCTATTAGGGTGTTGGATAGAACATGGTGCTCGTAATTCCAAGGTCACAGCTTCAATCCCCATATTGGCCTTTCACATAAGAGTTGGACTTGATGATCCTTATGGCACCCTTCCAACTCAGACTAATCTGTGAACTGACATGAGAGAAAAAAATTGACCAAATATTTTCTGATATATTGAAATAAAAAATGTGTTCTTTTCTTTTGAAATATGACTTCTAAACTCCTCTTGATGTATATGTATATATTTATGTATGTGTCTCTGCCTGCATCTTCCTGTCTGTGAGTGGAAACTGCAGCACAACAAACAGAAGTCACTCAGGTGATGCAGTCTCTCTATTTTTAGCTGCTCCCTTCTGAAAGCCGTGAACTCCCAGTCTTTACCCCGAGGCTCACAGTGACCTGAAATGTTGATGACACAGGAGGTAGTTCAGGTATCAGCCCGTGCTTGCTTGCACCTTCCTTACACCCAGTCAAATCCCTTTAGCTAAAATCACTTCCAAACCCTCTTCATTCCCTGATCTGATGTTCCTATCATACACCTAGCGTCATCCCAAGATCTCTCTCCTATGTGCTGATGGTCAGCCTGGAATGTTTTACTTCTACAGGAGCTTTGTGATTTTTTCCTATGTCAATCACTTTGGCTACTTCCTGCAGGGAATTTCATCTGGTAGTTTGTTGCCTAATGAGTGAATCCCTAAGGTCCTTCTGCAGTTCTTTATGGATGAGCCTTGTTTTCACATCATCATTTACCATCACCAGAGTACTTCAGCTCCTGGCAAATGACCTTCCCAGATCCCGTGTGGGACGGCCAAACCAAACAGGACTTCACACAAGGTGGTGGAAGAATCCATGGGTGATGTTCCTTTATCAATGAAAGCTGATCTTCTCATTGTGCCCTTCATCTCTATGTATTCACCTGTTACTTATCCATTTCCAAGACATGTTCTTAGCCTCGTTATTTCCAGTGTTTAGTGAGGGCTGTGAAGGGGCTTCAGAAAGGCACTGTGACTCTACCTGTGAGACCTGCCACATCCACAGACTTGTTTTCACCTGCAAACAACTGCAACAAGTGCCTGAGAGATTAATTCCTTCAGAGCTGCACAGATGCTTCCTCGTTATGTGTTTATTCATGTATTTGCTAATTGTATCCATTCTGTTTCTGCTTTAAGTATGGCCATTTAGGGTAACTAATTTCATCTTGTTTATTCTCATCCTTACAACACTCAAACACTTTCATTAACCTTGAACTCCTTGATCTATCACAGACAGAAGTTTAGAGAGAGCAACAGCATAGAAAATGAGAAGAATCAGCAACCATCTCAGGAAAAGAAAAATAATTGACTGCAGTAATGTAGCAGAGGGGCATTCTCAGCATCAGTGTTTTCTCTCATTTCATACAGTTGCAAAAATCCAAGGTTTATTCTTCCTTGACTTTTCTTTGACTGGTGACTCAACATTGTCCCTGGCCCTGCAATTAGATTAAATATAAAGAGAATTCAGGAATTATTTAAAGAAACAATTGTTATTAATACAAGCTAAAGGAGAGCAATAAGTGCTCATTAATTACTTATTTTTACTGTACCAACCAATTGACATTTGTGCAAAGAAAAAATCCTTAACAAACAAACCAAAACAGAAAGAACTGCATGAACTGCTCCAACAGGAAGAACTTCCATCTGCCTGTGTGCAAAGGAGGGATTTGACTATCTCTGTCTACAGCATTGAAAGCTCGTGGAAACGCCAGCTGCATGTCTGAATTATACCCAGAAAGAGGAAGTGAGTCTTTAAGACCTTACCTTCTGGAAGTGTCAAACACACAAAGCGTGCTGTGTCTCAGCAGAGGTTTAGGGGTATCATAGCCATGGCCTTTTGGGTGGTTTAACACACCAGGAAGGTATCAAAGGAAACTATTTCACTGCTCAGGCATGTAGAAATATTGCTTTAGAGAGAACTGGTGGAAAGTACTACTAATGCCTGAAGAGAGTGAACATTTGCATGCCAGGAATTTAAGTAAAAGAGGTTCTAAAAGAGCTTTTAAGTGCAGGTGTTCTAGGAAATGAAAGAGCTTACCTGGCCAGCAGAGCCTTTACAGTGAGCCGGACCCAGGGCGCCGTGGGTTCCACGCACACTTCCCTGCCATCGTTCAGCGTAGCTCTGCTCAGAAAGCAGCACACAAGTTAAGGCCAGGTGTGTCCCTCACACTTCTCCTAATGACTGGAAATTTCTCTTAGCCAGTATGAAGGACCTGTTTAGTCTTATGTGTTTGGGGGTTTTTATGAATTACACAGTACACATGCTTATGCTGTAATCTTATCACGATCCTGATGAACTTTCTATTTGGTTTCAGTTCTCTATCTGGCCATACTTAAGCAGACCTTTCAGGAAATTAATTATCTGGAGAAGTGTTGTTTTTTTGTTTTTGTTTTTAACCAAACCTGTCTTAAATTACCAATTCCCAGTGAGGTGGAACAGGATGCCATGCAGTGCTGCACAGAGGGTATGATTGTACAACCATTATTTGCTTAAGAAACCATAGCAAAAGCCTGACAGAGCCCTTCCGTTTACTGACTGCACTGGTCTGGTTCCTGTGATTAGTTCCAGGAGTGGTTTTAAATCCAACTTACTGTACCTTTTATTTTGTACCCAGATTGAGTATAATCCAAATTCTCCACTCCTCAAACAGGGAAATACTCCATGTGCAATTCTGACACAGGAAATAACTTGGGCCTTTCAGACTTTGCCACATGCAGGCTAAGTCAGAGGGCATTGTTTTAATTCATGCCAAGAGGATCAAGTTTGTAGCTTTGATTGATTCTTCAATGTCTAAGTCGTGCCCTGTGTTTTGGGACTCTGATTCTCCCCTCTGATGTTGTTCATATGTAAAATAACAGCAGAAAGAAATTTAAAATACCGTCTGGAAGCTGCTTCTAACACTGTCTGGGAATTAGTTTATTCCTTGGGATATGAGGCCTTGTTCTTGATACCTGGTGTCTCTGAGCCTTTGCTAGGGACACATCCTGCCACTCAAAGCACATAAGTAAATAGGATGAGAAATGCCGAGTCAGTCCCCTCCTGTAGGAAGCAAGATGCTATTTAGGAAGGGTGCTCACATGATTTCCACATTTTTGCAGTGAGGTCCTCTTCTGCTTAATCTCACATCCTGAATGGTCTTGGGGGGGATGAACTTGGAATGAGTGCTTATGCACTGGCATTGGGAGCCTCTTTCATCTGTCTTCTCCAGGGCCTTGCCTGTGGAACAAAACTCTGTTGTGTCTAGGTACATGAGCAGTCTATTTGTTCCCCTGAAGCAACCTGCAGTCTCATTCTTGTCCCTCAGACACTCTGTTTTGCTGGATGCTGAGACAAAATTAACAGCTGGATGCTGAGATAAAATTAACAGCATCTGCACAACACAGCAGCTGCATTTTCAGAGCTGTTGGTGTGCAGGTGCATTTGAATTAAAACTTGGATTGCTAAGTTTCTGCCATGATCATCTGCTCATATTTCTTATTCTTTCTTGCAAACAGGATAATTCTTGCTCTATCATCAATCTGCCTACACAGAATAAAATTGCAAAAAGGATGAAATTGTAATTTGTAGAAGAAGAGCTATATGGACATATTTAGAAGGAAAGATCTTGTTTTAATTCAAACACTTATTAAAACCTAGACACAAACATATATTGTGGCATAGGAATAAATTCATTAGCAGACAGAAGCACGTTTTACTCCTGGAAACATCCACAGCATCCTCACAGGTACAAATGATCCTTTTTCCTTCTGAATGACAGTTTACTGAGGATGCACTTCTCTTGCAAAAAGTCATCATGGCCCTAGTGTAAGCCCACTTGCATTTGCATGTGTATACTCATTAATTGCTTACATGAGTTTTAAGAAATCATTTTCTTACCTTCTGACCCTGCCATTGAGACCAAGAAGAGAACCAAAGCAACAGCAACAGATTTGCCATCCATTGCTGTGCACTTTTTCTTCTTGACAGAGGTCCCACTCTGGAGCTGTTTCCCATCAGGTTTTATACCTGAAAGGTGCGCTCCCAGCAGCCTGAGCACTGAGAGGTGGGTTCTGCACACGCAGGTTTCCTAACACATGAGAGTGTTGCATAAGAAATCCAAACCTCTGTGCAGTCCATTCAGTGGCACTTCAAAATTCCCTAGATTCTGCTGCTGTATATTTTCAATTATTCTTTAAATTGTTATTGTTATTGTTATCCTTAATTTTCTGTTAGCACTTCTTCATGGGATATTGGCTTTATCCAACAATCCTAAGCTTGCACTTGGAAATCAATACATTGCCAGACATCCCTCTGAGCCAAAATAAGGGGACTTTTCCCCTCCTCTGTAAATATAGAATTTCTGGTCAGCTCTCTGCATGCATCATGCTTAAGTGCCTTGTGCAAAAACATTTACCCAGCATAATTACAAGAACTTTTCATCCCAATCTTACAGAATATATATTTTGATATGAATCCGATTAAGTTATTTAGTCAGTGTTTCATGAGGACAAGACACAACTAGTTTCTCTTGTTCTCTGAAAGGATTTAGTCTCTTTCAGTTTAGCTAAAGGGATTTAGATGCTTTATTCTGTACTGAAAAGTCTCTCTAGTCATTAAGCAGGAAATGAGCTTAAAATGACTGAATCATTGTCACCAAAGTCACTTAAGCTCTTCTCAAACTTTCATCTCCTCAGAATATGAAAGGAGAAAGTATCTGGCCGTTAGGGCTGTAATGATACCTGGTTAAAATAAGCACTTAGGAAGTTGCTTGTTTTTCTTTCTAACCTCATGCATTTTGAATAATCACAGGTGTCTAAGACAGCAGATAAACACGTCATAAGACAAGGAAGAGCAGCCCAGTGAAGATGGACACCAAGTCAGAAGAGCCACAGTGCTTCTTAGCAGTCCCCAAGAGCACTGACATGCAGTTTTGTAAGCATGAGGGTGATTATTGTGCTTCTAAGGATGTGTGACTGCACACAGAGATGTGATATGTTGTCATTTCTACCCTTGGAATCACTGATGAGCCTACGGAGGAAGGTGCAGATGCCCTGCCCGGAGTCCTACAAGTGCAGCCATTGCTGACATTTTGGACAGAAGTGATGAGAAAAGTGCTTTCCAGGCTGTGGTTCAGCTCCCAGTAACTTGGCTGGGATTTTACTGGTGGCAAAGGGTAGGTGTTTCTGTATTACACTAAAACTGATGCCAGTCCTTTAGGATACACTCACGCTTTTATGGCTGTGCAGATCGAGTGGTCCTTCCCAACCTCTCCCCATTCTTGGCTGATACTTGCGACATCCTTATCTCTGAAAGAAGGTAGTTTATAAAAATCCCTCGGGATTATTGACAGGAAGGCTTAGACTTGTAAGACAAGTCTGAACAAAACCTGTCTCCTTGAGAAACTTTGACTCCTTCCCATTCTGAGGCTGTGCAATGCAGTGCAGTGGGATGGGGCAAATACGGGGACAGGGAGGAAAGCGTGGTCAGAATAGCTGTCCTCTTGCACAAGAAATTGCTCAAACACTGCCAAAAACTCCCTTTATGTCTTGCACCATGAGCAAACATGAGCTGATTGTGCAGAATGTGGAGTGGCTCCTTGTTGGAAAAGACCAAACCTAAACAAATATCAAAATATTTGCTCAACTTTCTCATTTCTCAAGTGTTCACTGCTCGAGTTTCAACATTCCTCTGTAAATTGCTGTGCTACAGGTAGGTGTGAGGCCATATAATTGGAGATCTGTTTCTTAGGATTTCCCCTCGTGTAGTCCTCCTTCCTGACTGGAATTAGGGAGGACTTCCCTCATGTTTATCAGGTTTCCCTGTTTATTTGAGTTAATGAAAACCCTTGTTTATTGCCATGTTCTCAGCTGCCGTGCTGTCAGAGCACCACACTGCTATGGCCTTGCAATTTCTGTGACTAACCAGTATTAGTTCATTATTATCTGAAAATTTTAGCATCCGGACTTCTGAAAACAATGAGTCTGACAAGAAAAAGAGAAGAAAGTAGATAAACTTCATAATTCCTCTGATTATGAATCATGGACACTTCACAGAGGCAACAATGTGCTGTTTTATTTGCTGCCCCCCACAGCTCAGAACCCCCCTTGCCCTTCTGGGAACCCATTAGGTGAAACAAACTGAAAGAAAACGCTTCCTCTTTTTTTCAGTTATCTGTTCCCACAAGAAAATTAATAACAAACAATATTGAAGTAGAAACATTTAAATAAGCATTTATTAGGTAATATAAATAGGTAATATAAATTTATTAGATAATAACATAAATACAAACATCTTCAATAAATAAATTAATAAATGAATAAAAATTATTCTATAAATAAATAAAGTGCTTTTTCCTAGTCAAAAGATGGCATTAAAATGTATTTTTATATCATCACAACACTCATTCACAATAAATAATATCTTGAAAACGATGACACAAAACCTGATGTGCCAGAATTTTGATATGTTGATTCTGGAAGCCCCCCTCTTCAGCCAGTAGCCCACTGTGAGTGGCAGGAACCAGGTGCAGTTGAAGTTACCTGCCCATGCTTTGCTGGGGAGAAGTTGTTGCGCGTCTTTTCCTAAACTGTTAGCACTGTTCCAGCCGTGTTTAGCAAAAATTATTCCAGAATCATCTCCATATTCCTTCACAAGCCATCTTCTCTGCCTTCTTGTTGAGAAGCAAGTGGTTTCTTTCCTACATAATGACACTTGTTTAAAAGAGTAGAAGTATTGTTGTAAACTATCTGCAAACCAGGGAATACATTTTCTGAATGCTGTGACATTGTGAATGTCGGAGGCTGGAGGTGGTGAGCTGTCAGAAGCTGGTGAGTGTTTTCCCCATTTTTGCCTCCCTGGAGGAGTTAGGGCATTTTTCTTCTTTGTTTTAGGACACTGTCTCAGGTTTGGTGTTGGCCCTAGAAAGAAAGAAGACGGAAAAGGAAGCTGTTATAAATCAGCCATACAACAGGTAAGACTTGCTGAAAATCCAGCTGAAATCCACCAGTTTGTGCTTCTGTGCCCAGATCCTGAAAAGCTGTGACAGAATCCAAGGGGCACTGGTAAATCATAACATTTCCAAAAGGATTCAATAGCAGTGAATTTCCAGGGTTTGATGCTTCACTTGACATCCGGAGCCTGATTCCCCCACACTTATCTCTATGCCATTAATTTGAAAAACTGATTGCTGCTTTCTACCACTGCAAGCATGAGAAAACCAATCAGGTAATGCTCGGATTTTTTGAGCAGCTGTGCTGCAGGTTTTCAAAATGCTTGTGCCCTAGGGCAGAGGAAAGTAACCTTCCTAGAGATGTGTGGCACAGTAAGGCTTCAATAGCTAATGCTGTAATTAAGGCTCAAAGCAATCACAATGTTTGTCACAATTAGGGAACACAAAAGGTAATAACTGCCTGAGGACACAGAATTCTGGAGCACTTCACACCGTCTGTGTTAGGTAGCTCAATTAAAATACCGGTTCCCAGTAAGCTGTGCTTATTGAGGAGAAATGACTCACTTGTCCAGAATTGCCTCGATGATCCGCTTCACCCAGGGAGCAGTGGGCTCCAGGCACACTTCTCTGCCATTCTTCAGGGTAGCTCTGCAAAGGGAAGAAAGGAAGGAAAGGGACTATTTAGTGAAATCCAAAGCAAGTCACCTTTCTCTCATAACATCATTCTAGGGATACACTGACATGTTCCACTTCAAGCTGTATAAACTCAGGCTGTAGCCTAACATAAAAGGATCGTTTTCACTGGTTTAGTATCTTTTCATATCTGTTTGTTTGATGGATTAAACCATCTGCAGGACTCTCAATCTTTTCCAAACTGCTTTTTTCCCCTAATTGGCTTTGTATTTGTGTCGGTCTTTCACTGAAGAGGTAAATATTTCCATCTTGATTCAGAAATTGTGCTGCCCAGTCCATAGGAATCCGGTTAGTTACAGTAAAAGTTCTGGAATGATTTGTATGCTAATGGTAGTTTTTTTCATTTACTTGAGTAGAAGTGTGATCATTTTTTGGACCTACCTAGCCCTTAAAAATTATGTTTTGATCTTTTGCTCAGCATGGCTCCATGCATTTTCACAAGCCACTGGAATTCAGAGCTTTAGAAAGTTTTGCTGCCTGATGATTGAGAATTTAGGTCAAAATATTGCATGCGTTTACAAAGTAGAGATTGGCAGAACAACACACAGTTCACAACATGCGGCACATTGTCTGCAGGAGCAGGGAACGTTGCTGTTCTGCTTTCTGAGCAGCTGCTTCTGCCGGCTGCTCACACCGCTCACAGAACACAGACACCCTCTCGAGAAAAAAATCTGCTTCCTTCTTGTTAAGTAATCAGGGAAGTTTTGCAAAACACTTACATGACTTCAACATTCTTGCAGTGAGGTCCGCTGGGGGTGAGGGTCACATTTTGGATGAACCTGGGAAGGATGAACTCGGAATGGGTGTCTATGCACTCGCACCGGAGCTCAATGGCTGAGCGTGGCACTACCTCACCTGGAAAACAAAAAAAGGTGGAATGTTTCACTATTTTCACAGGAAGCACAACATGGGGTTTTCTGCTGACAGCATGAGGAGAGTCCTTTGCTGCACTGGTAAGACAGCACAGTGTCTCCCCATCAGCATTTGCTGACCATTAGTCAGGAGAGCTTTAGGAAGGGTTTCTTTACCTTGTGTTCCAAGTGCTGAGACCAGGAGCAGGATCAGGACAGCAGCCACAGTCTTGCCAGTCATGATGCAAGAGCGTGCCTTCCTCGTGTGGCCTGGGCCTGGTTCTGTGGTGGAGGGAGCTCTGGCAGATCCCGGGATGGCAAGTGCCTATGCCCTGGAACCGGCTGTATTTATATCCTGCCTGGGCCACCCGGGGCACTCCGGCATCACGGGTGGGTCACAGCCTGGAAACTCCGAACGTGCGAGATGCTGCTGCGCACTGAGTCACAGGTGAGTGGGTAAGCCCCTTTCCCTCCATGACCACAAAGCTGCTTCTCAGTAGTAGAAAGCACTTTATGAAGTAAAGACATGTAGAGTTGCCCTGTACTGAGCTGTGTGGAGTCTGCAGAGAGTTCACAGTTTCTTGGGATCATTTTAATCTGTACTTGTGTCCTCCTTGCAACTTTCCACCACAGGCTGAAGGCATTTGTTCTGTGATTTTCCACCTCTTTGTCTTTGCACTTAATTTTTTTTTTTTTTCCATTTTAAGACATGATAGAAGTAAGAGTCAATAATTCCAGAAATTACAGGTACTAGCTCTCCTTGTGCTTATATTTATATACATTGAAAAAAACTTTTATGCTGAAATAACTTTAGCAGAAATACTTAGACTATTCTTTTGATGAATTCAAATCTAGCTTCATTGAAACAAGCAATAGTACCACTGACACTCTGTAGTACTATTGAGAACACACAGAATACGTAAATATGATATGAGTTGCTTTACCTAACCTAAGGTGGGTTTTGTTTTTTGAGGATGACTGCTTCTGCTGAAGCAGAAACTTCTTAGTTATTTGCTGCTTTGATTTTGGGAAAAGGAAAATTCTAAAAGCTGCTGCCGGATTCTGTTTCTGAAATAAAATAAGACACTTTTGAAAATTCTAATTTGACCTTGTAAAGAGAAGATTTAGTCTGATTATGATGAAAATGAAGCAAACTGAAGATGGAATCATGAAGAAGGCTTATTCAAACAAAGTCAGAGGTGTTTAATCATTTCTTTTAACAGTAGACATGAATACTATAATACAAGTTGGCCTTATTTAGTTTAAACATGAAGGACTCCCACTACTGTTCCTCTGCCAGGTAATGGGGAAGTCAAAGGAACAAAGCATAGGGCCAGATACGAATGAATGTAGGTTATTTTTCTCTGACTGGCCATGAAGGTCTCAGAGGTTTACGATTTTCCACTTGCTATTACCGTATCTATTGCTGTCTATAAATGCCTTAGAGTATAAGATCTGAACAATAGCTATTCCAGAAGCTATGGCATCAAGCACGTGGTTTTCCTGCCACTTTACAGCTTGCAGCAAATACAGCTGGATTAGCTCACAGATAAACAGATAGACCCCTAGTCACAGCCCTTGCTTGTCAGAGCTGAGGTCTGCCTAGGGATTGTCCTCAACCATGGCAATCAGCAGGTGACTAGGAATGGGTAAGAAAACATTAAGTGTCTTTGAGACTTATCCCTAGTAGTCTGAATCTGGTTTCATTTGCTGCCTCCTGATTCTTCTACAGCAGATATTGAGCCTTCTCCCTGATTACCACTGGCTTCATAATTCTGTAGGCCTTTATCAGGTCTCCAGGTCAATCTCTTTTTATGAAGTGCTGTCCTGTTGCCTGACAGCAGCACAGAATGGGTTGTTTGTTCCTTACTCTGGACTTTTTACTTTCCCCTCACGTACTATTTCCACACACAGCAAGCTGTTTACAGAAATGCAAGCTAGAAGATCGAAATCTAGAAAATCTTCTGGCCTGCATACAAGGAGAAAATTGAAGGATGAATTGCATTGCCTAAGGAATGTGGAATTTTTTTCCAAATAATTCCAAGAAACTGTTATTCCTCTTTAATTTCATTAATGATTTCCAGTATGTCAAAGAAAAAGCTATTCTTTCCGTGCTCTATAGGCAATTAAGCTTTTATCCTTTGTCTCTGTGCAAAACCTTCTGCCTGTTCAGTTTTAAGGAAATGTAATTTCTGCTTTCTTGGTCCAGACAGGTCAGATGTTTGTGGCTCTGTGTTTCCACTCAAACGTAAAGAAAGGGCTTAGGTGTTTTATCAGAGACAACACAATGGTTACAGCATAATAAATCTTGATAGGGACCAGTGGGATCAACTGAGTAGTGTTGTGGAAGCTGTGCTTTGACTTGTCATTTCATAGGGAGCAGAGTGCTCAGGAGTGGCCTGCAAAAAAACTCAGAGTCGACAAAGATAAAATCTCTCCTGTGATTAGAGAGAGAAGCCAGAAGAGATGAACTCTGAATGAAAAAGTCACATGTTTTATTGCAAACTGTGTGACTTGGGCCAGAGAACAGCTGCTGTTCCAACTGATTTAAAAGGACCTTGTTTTGGAGACGTGAGGTGGGTGAATTAAGAGCTGCTGGAATTCTAGTTCACACACACTCTGACTGAAGAGAGCCATTGCTAAGCCTTAACTATGAGTGTCATAAACGATATCTGGTATCCCTCAGCTGTATAAACACTTTTTTTATCATAAGGGTCATGAATACAGTCATTGAGAAGCTTCAGTTTTCTTGGCATGATAGCACCATAACAGCTACGGAGCGATAAGATTTCTGAGCATTGATGCTTATAGGCAGTGTGTGACACACAGGAATGCAGACTGTCCTGCATCCAACTTTTGACACTGATGTGATCCAAGAGTCAATGTCCAAGTCACATGGCAAACTGGAACGTGCAGGAATAGTTCAGATCCATCTGGAGGTGCTACAGTAGGCAAAAGATTCAGTAATTCCACCAGTCAAGGCTTCCACATCATTTATACTCAGAAAGCAAAGGGCAGGAGAGAGGCTGATGTACCCAAGTGAAAGCACTAGTTTCTCAGATAATTTTCTATATGCTCCTGCCTTTCTCTGACTTGAGTGCCCAGGAAATTTACATTTCCTTATGCTCACATGAGCAGTGAGGAATTTCTTTCCCCTAGGGGGCTCCTTGCAGTGCCTTGTCCTCATTGCTCTCCATGATTGTTCACCACTCTCTTTAGTAATCATTCTTCATACCGGGAATTCTAGATCTAAACAAGTAAAAGATGATTTAAAAATTGCTGAGCAGCTGAGTCAGTCCATGTGACCTGATGGGTTTTTTTGAAAGAGTATTAGGTTCAACAGGAAAGAGTAATCCTTTCTCTTTAGATTTTCTTTGGGCAAATTCTTCCTCTTAACTTGTTAGACTTCTGTGACCCCCATATGCAGAAATCTCTTTATATTTTTTATCTGCAACAGGAAAATACCTCAAGTTTTTTGTGTTTTTTTTTCCTGGCAGTTGGGGTCTTTAGTATCATCTGTGTTTTGGTGGTGAGATGGTCTCTACTGTGAATCTTTCCTGAGGCAAGTTGGCTGACTTGAGAGGGCCAGAGAATTAATTATAGTTACAAATACCATAACTCTATGTCTTTCCCCTCTACTATTCCATAATTAAATATCAACAAACTCTCCAAGATTTTAAGTTTTCCAGCTTTCACATTGAATGACTTATACATGAAAAATATAGAATAAAGGGCTGTAGTTAGAAATGTAACCATGAGATTCACTTTTAGCATCTGCCTTCTAAAAAACTTCTGCAAAGTCTGATTAATCTTGTCCAAAAATATTAATTCTCTTTAATTTCGTTAATGTGCAGTTCTGCAAGCCTAACTTGTTTTGCTGAGCCCTCCATCTCAGAAAAGGCTTACTGAAATTTGTGTGGCTGCCCCCTCCCCTCTTCATGAAGCTGCTTGTGTTTGCCCTTTACCCTCCTTTTAAAAAAATGGAAATAGCATTTGTTCATTTTCAGAAGTGCTGGGTATGAAGTGGAAGGTCTTTGCCAAATCAGTCCTGCACTGGGCAGGTGTTACAAAGGTCACTGTGCAACTGGGTTAACAAAGGAGCATTAATTAGTCATAAAATTGCACTTCTGAGAACAAGGATGAGAGGCAGAGCTCTGCTGTACCACAGCACTACTTCCTCACAGCACAGGAGATGATGATCCCTATTCCTGTATTTTCCGTGCAGCCCGTGATTCTTGCTGCAGAGAAGCACGGTTGCAACATCTCTGCTGGTGAATGGTTTTTTCCACCTGCCCTGCTGATGAGATCTCTGGTTCAGAGGCAGGAGAAGCGCTTTGGAGTTCTGTCTCCAGAGCACATGGCCCGTGGATGTCCCTGCTCCAGGAATACACAATTGTATCACACATCTAAACCCATTGCTAGCACTTCCTTCTCTCACTCCTGAGTTTTCTGTTAGCCAGCCTGATTTCCCAGTGCTCATCCTCCTGGCTCTTTTGGGCCCTAGTGCTGTGCATTTAATATTCCATGCTTGCAGCTGGACATCTAGAATTCACTAATGGCAATGCTGAGCTTTGCTTCAGCAGTCCCTGAGCTTCCAGCAGAGTATTTCTGGTTGACTCAGAACTTGTTTCACATTTTTCAGCAGTTTGAAGGACTCCAGAATTACAGTCCTTCCTTTCTGGGCCCTTTGGCAGACTCACAATACAACAAAAGCCATTCAAGTTTGATGGAAAATATCTCTGTATATTCCTGGGTTTTCCCCATGTATGTAGTAACTGCATAGGAAATGAAATCATCTCCAGAAAGAGAAGTAGTATTGGGGGGGAAAAAAAAATTAAAAGGGAGAAATGGTCAGGATGCTGCCTGAAACATTGTCAGGGTGCTCAGGCTACTCAGCATGCAGTAACTTTTTCAAAGAACGAAACAGACCAGTTTAATTGCATTAGTTGCATTTTTAAGAAAAAAGCTAATTGCAGTAGGATTACTCAGGGACTTTCCAGTATTGCAACTGGTATCACCATGTATTGTCTTTCCTATTAGATAAGTACCTTTTTTCATTAATCATCATATGTAACTGAAAACCTATTACAATGCAGGAATAAAAGAGTTACTCACAAAAATATTTTATTCAGTGTGACAAAGCCAAGACTTCCAGGACTGAGCAGAAGGAGTAGTTGAGAATAGGGGAAGGATTGGAGAAGATACTTGGGAGTAGCACTGGCTTGTGCTCCCTCCCTTACTCCCCAGCCTCCTCTTTGCCAGCCTATATCCCCTCAGCTGTCCCAAAACTACAAGTCTGTGTTCTAGGGTTTACCAGCTTGGGGAAGGAGGAAAAAATAATGACAGCTTTTCCAAAGATACAGTGTTTTCAATAATTTAGGCAAAGCAGAATTAACAACCCTGTGCTACATTCCATGGGCATAACAATTCTGATTACCCCCTTAGTGCTGGAAGGGAATGATTTTTGGGGAAATCAAACTGATTCTTCTCGTCACTGGATTTTCCTTTCCTTCATTTCATGTTGTTTCATTCCTATATGAAATGGAAAACCTCAGGGAATAATTTACATTCTATTGATTTGTTGGCAATTCCTGCCATGGAGAACTTCCCGTAAGCCCAATGAATTGTGTATTACTGATCATGAGTTAATCACAGATCAAACAAATGCTTCAGGAATGGCCTGTTTGCCTTGTTCTATTCCTCACAGGTAGGTAACAGCAGAATAATTGTGTGACAGGAGAGTTTGGGAACTTGCAATTTGGATTTTTTCCAACCACTCACAAGTAGCTCTCTAGATTTTTTAAGGCCCAGTGGTACAAAGACAGAATTCATACTGTTTTAAGCGTCTGTAGATTGCCTCTAGAATTACAGCACTTTTGGAAAGCAGCACTGTATGTGTATAAAGTATCTTAGATTTTGTGAACTTGACAGTTAAAATGCCATTATTCAGCAGTGTAAATCTCTGCCTAACTATCTTGGTGTTGATACACTGAATCATATCTCCTCTGCACACTAAGTTCCCAGTGCATTTGCAATTCAACCTGGTGCACTTGGGGAAAAGGACGAAGCTAATCTTAAATCCTTCAAAAGAAAGTGACTGGACAGTTCAAAGTAGTGATTTGTAATCATGTCCTACCCAGATCAATCTTGTTCTTCAGAGGTAGATCTTATCTCTGTATGACTGACTTGTGTCTCTGGGCCTGATATTTACCAAACCACCAGCAACTGAGATCTCAGCTGGCTTGGGCAGTCACAGTTAGAATGCAAGTATGTTTATACCTGTAGCAATTCCTAAGCTGTGTTCTGGACTTCGAGAAGTTCTACTCTCCTTCTGCCATTCCCACCCTACCCTCTCTTCAGGGTTAGAGTTTGGCGTTTGTTATTTCTGGGCCGGGATTCGCTTTGCATTAAAGGCATATTTGTCTCTTAATTTCAGGAAAAGCATTTGTCATTTGGATTCAAGGAAATGTGGAAGTGACTATTGCATGTCACTGTTTCTCCCACTTTCAGTACAGAGCTAATTTTCTCCTACAGAAGTACTGTAATTAGAACCCAGGAAATGACCCATTTTTATTTAGCATAAGCAACTGCATTGCTGTGTGACACAGAACATCAGCGGTCGATACCAAACTCAAACACCTGAATATTTCATGTAGATCACGGATATAAACCTACAGCAGGGAGTTTGATTTTCCCCAGCACCTTTTTCCCGAAGGTCTGACAATACCTGTTTGTTAGGTCCAACCAGCTGAGATATCCAATCCCAGTACAGTTAATCAGGAAATTATCCATTGTGAGCACAGGGCATGGAGCCTAATGCTTAATCACCCACAGAAAACCATATCCCTTCCCCATTCCTCTGAAGTGTAATAACCACCAGAGAGCTTGGAAACTGCTGAGAGTCATTATGAGCTTTGATGCCAGCCACTGTTTTATCATTTTCATTTCTGAAGTGGCATGTGTGACTGCACACCAGCTGGCAGCCTTTCATAAGGGCTATCCCATCAATCACACATATTCTTCAGAGGATAATTCTCCTGCAAAATCCCCATGATTTCGGCAGCTTTAGAGGACAGAAACTCCTTGGCTGTTAAGATGTCCTCCAGAAGGGTTTGTCATAGACTGTCAGAGAGTAAATATGAAATGCAAGACACCTAGGAGCATTTCTTCTTGGTTAGACTTCATGCTTCATCTACTTTTTGGCTTGTATGAGGTTTTAAAGGTTCTCTCCTGAAAAGACTTCCCTCAGGTATTCTAGTTTCACTGTTTTCTACTTGGGGCATTTGGCCAAGCTCTGTTCCACCGAACCCAGACTCCCACAGCACATTGACACGGCACCTCCAACTCTTCCTCTACTGCACAGGAGCTTTATTGTTACTCTTGTGTTGAGTGCACCTTTGGTGCTGATGGCCCACGGAGTGTGATGAGTGACGAACGTCTGCATGAGCATAGCAGGCCTAGGAAGCTCCTTCAGCTGGGACACAAACAGTTTCCAGGCAATAGCATCTTAAACAACAATTACCAGGTCTGTAGCAGGGGAGGCGCAAAGTTATTAGTCCCTAAGGATTTGGGTTGCACTTTAGTGAGAGCGATGTAACAGTGGTTTTGATCAAAGAACAGTTACTAAACTAAAATTTGAAAAGAATTTCCTTCCAGCTGATGTTGCAAGATGAGCAGGATGTTCACTTTTTGACTTGAACGTCACTGTTCACCTTTCACACAAGTTCCTGAAGTACATTTTAGAGATATGGGAAAGGGAATAGCTACAGAGCATGCTTGAACTTGCAGCCTTTCTTGTTATAAACTTAAAAAATAATAAATAAATAATAATAAATAAATAATAAATAATAAAGCTTTGGTTTTATGGTATAGAATTGGACAGGAAGCAGAAAATGAGTTCTGGGGCGTGTTTGTGCAACCTCGTTGAAATTTTTTGTCTTTTATGTCCACTTTCAAGATAGGCTCCGTTTAACGACCTTCAAAGCCCTGAAATATGTACTCAGAATTAAAAAGCTGCTGTATTCTTTGTTGCTGTGGTGTAAACAATCTTTCCATGATGGACAGTGAGATCCTGTCCAAAGATTTCTATCACAATAGATTTGTTCATCACGTACTTTTGGGACTGGGTATTTTGTGATCCCTGTTTAAAAAGTTGTGTGTCATGGACTGAACTCATCCAGAGCACTCTGAAAGCAATGCCTGTAATTCTGTATAAGCCACTGCATGTCCCATCCTTTTCACAGCCCATTCCAAAAGGAAATGCCAAACATCACGGTAATCATTTACCAAAAGAAATTCCAAATGAAAAGCATGTGTCTGGAGCAGAAGGCATAAGACCAAAGCAATTTGGTTTTTAAACACATTTTTTGAGTACTTATGTGATTTTTTTTAACAGTAAGAGGCATAAGCCAAGTGGCAGAAGTTCAGACAACTAATTGCCTCCCTTCTGAAGATACTGAAAATCACATTTTATTATTTAAGCAGAACATTAAGAGAAGTTATGTTACACCATTGTGAGTTCCTCCAAGTCCTCCTTTATTTGCCTGTCTTTGTTTCTTCTCTGAATCAAAGGCAGTTCCCAATCTACAGCTATTGTGCTGCTTTACTACGTTTTCGACAGATTAACCCAGAAAAGAATAGTGATTCTCCTTAATATGCAGTCAAAGTGGATTTTCAGTGGGGGACTTTTGGGACTGACTTTGAAACCTGGGAATAGGATGGGCTGAGATTTCTGAGGTGCTTGTCGTTGCAGACAGGTTTCTTTCATTTCAGTGCTGGTCATTTTGCTTTTAGGGTGATTCTTCTTTTTTTGAGGGGATCCATTTTATAATCTGGCTCTAGGACACTGGTGGTGAAATAACTGAGGACATGGTGCAAAAGCTGCACAGCAAAGGTGGGAAGAAGAGGCCAGGATGGAAAAGAAATGAAAGCATCTGAGCAGCTTCCCCAAAACTGTGTGTCTCAATTAGTGCAACAGCACAGCATGGAAAATTATTTGCTGTGATCCATTGCATGAAGCATCAGAGACACTGTATGAGCTGGCAGAAAATGTGAGAAGGATTAGTGACAATGGCTCTACAGCCTTTAGAAACCAAGGCACCATGAATTTAAATTATACAACACAGTGAAATTCCAAGGCACAATGCCATTTTTATCACAGAACTAGCCTTGCTAACATGTAGGTCACTTCAATTTCTGACAAGTTCAGTCAGGTTTGCTCCTCCTGCTAACAGCAGCGGGTGCACATTAAAGAAGCGCTGGGTATTTCTGATAACATGCTGGAGCCATGAGCCTCAGCAGCAGCCAGTGAGGGCATGAAGCACTCAGTGCTGCTCAGGATGCACTGGGATGATTTCCAGTGCTCATCTTCTATCCCAGCTGGAGCATTGCAGCTAGAGCATGGTGCTGCATGCGACTGTGATGGTACAGAGGGAGGAAAAGCAGGCTGGAGGCACAGGAGCAGTTGCTGCCCAGGGGAATTGCAAAAGGCCATTACAGTGCACTTTTGCTGGTTTTCAGGGCCCCATCCTCAATCCTATGAACCAGCCATCAGCCATTTCAAAGTGACTCATTGCTGGGACATCCAAAGGCCATGTTCATGTCATTCCTGTTCTTGGAGGCAGGAACTTGGTAATGAGTTCCAGCAAGACAATCAAATCCTCCCCGCGTCATGTTGCAATCTCCTGGTATTGCGGTGACACCTCTGCGCTGACGGCACACACACAAGGACAGTGTGGTTTCCAAAAAGCCATGGTGGTCCTTCTCTGAGGAGAGCAGGGCATCATCCCGCCCAGAGGCAGGAATTTTCTCCAAGGCTCTACTCAAGGATATGAAACACTTTGGGATGTGCCTGTTTTCTAGCTAGTGTTACCTGGTGTGGAATGTGATGCTAACTTTCCACAGGCAAGTTAACAGCCTGGCCTTTCACATTTAAAGTTGTGCCATTGAATAAGTGGCCTGATTTGCACATTTTTAATTACAGTTGAAGTTGTTGGGTATCTGGAAAAGCAATAATCTAGAGAAGTTCAGTATTTTACTTTCCAAGTGCGCCTGTGAAAACATGGACCCATTAGGAATTTTCAGCTTTAGGCAAGTCTGTTGTGAAAGCAAATTAAAAGGACTACCCAAAACAAATTAAGCAGATAAATTATATTTATTGCATGCATGTGATTTGGAAGATGGATAGATTCAGATAAAAAACACCACATGCCTGAAGTGTTAACCTGGAACTGTGGAGATTTCAGTGCAGCTCTTGGCTTTGGAGCAGAGGTTTGTGACTCTGGAATAGTTGATTAACTAGGATTTGCCAAGTCCTCATCAAAGATGAGGCTGTCACCCTCAAAGGTCCTGCCAGAGCAAGTTAATTACTGCTGAACATCCAAGTTGCATTTCTTTGTGCCTAACTTCTCCTCAACACAACTGCATGGCTGCACAGATTGAAGGTGCCCGTGTCCCAGGAGATGAGCTTGAGTTACTGAGGCTTTCAGAATCATTTCTAGAGGTTCAGAAAAAGAAGCACTAAAATATACAGTATGGAGAAAAGGTATCAGCCCTGAGAACTTAATGATTAATATTTTAATATTTATATACATATACATGCATTTTAAAAAATAGAAGTAGAGGATTGCCATGGATTACATGGATTAAATAAGGAATTGGCACAATTCTCAAACACAGGCCTCAGACAATGTAAGTGATTCTGGGTTTTCTTTCTTTGAAAAGTAGGGTTTGGGAATTACCAAGCACACGTACAAGTATGAATTTAGAACATCTTTGAAAAAAATATCTACCTTATTCTGTATGTTTAGTGTGAAACAATACAAACTATGGGTACATAATCTTATCTTTAATGTTTCAGGCACTTTACTCTTTAAAAAGAAATCATGTAAATCTGTGACTTGGCAAAATAGCATCTTGCTTTCCTCATTTCTACCTTATAGGGTCAGATCTACCTTATAATCCTTTGGAAAGGATTCAAGCAATATATTTTATCATCAACACATTTCATGAACAAATAAACTATCACAGGAAAAAAGGATTTGAGGTGGATTAGCATTTCACTCCACACTTTAGAGCCAGGAAATTCAGCCACCAGTGACACACTGGTTTCAACGCAGCCCATTTTGTTTTCGTAGTAGTGCCTGTTACAGACACCACCTGAAAGCTGAACTTCCTGCTTGAAGCTGACACAGGTACCAATCCTTTAAAGAAGGATTTGCATGATTTATTTCTCTTCTGCATTATTTGACCTAACACATGGCTGGGGATTGCAAGGGTCTTATTCACCCCACTGAAGTCACTGAGGTGATTTCCCTCTCCCGCTTTCCTCTTCTGTAATCTGATAATTTTCCTCCCATCTCACATGCATTAACAAGATCCCCAAAGTAAAAAACACTGTCGAGACTTCCTGTTGGCACATGATGCATTCCTTTCTCGTGGGCATCCTTCACGATTCTTTGGGCTTCAAAGGTTTAATGGTTCTATTTCAGCAGGTGTGAAAGAGGTCAATATATTAAACATCTGATCATTTAGGGTTCGTGGGAGTCCATGGGAATATTTCACTTCCAAAGGTCCAGGATGAAGCATTAGATGACCAGACACCAGTAAGAAGGCGATGCAATTGCAGGTTGCTACTCCCGGCAGAGCTGAGTTCGCAGCATCCACTTGAAAGCATCTTTATGTGTGTCCCCTGCTCTTACATGAATTACAGTATTTAAATTTTTCCATTTTTGTTTTCAATTGCTTTACATCTTCAGTGAGAGAGCACCCAGCAAATACTAGCAGGAGTCAATGCTCCAGTTTGTAGCAAGTGGCCAAGTTCCAGCAGGTGGATATTGGGGCCCAGGAAGGACCAGCTGCTCCCTAAGGGACTGGGAGCCAGGCACCCGAACCCAGCAGGCCGGGCAGCACCTCACTGCCCAGGCTCCTTCCCACAGAACCTGGGCAAGGAGGTCCTGGCAGGCCCAGGGAACACAGCCGGGTGCAACCAAGAGCCTGCATCACCAGGAAAGGTCAGGGCAATGGGGCAGGTCCCAGGCCAAGCCAGAAAACCAAGTGACAGGTCAGGCATCCGGATCAGTGCCATCCATGGCCAGGCAAACCCGAAGCTGAGGCTGAACCCAACACAAGCACTCCTCCAACAAAATTCAGAAACAGGAAAATTGCCAAAGCCCAAGCTTAAATGGGCTTCTGAGTCCACAGGCAAGAAGGGATGCATGGAGAGGTCCCAGGACTCTAAAGATAAGTTGCTAGAGGATTTTGAGGGGCCAGTAAAGGATTTAGGTGGAAATGCTGAAGGAGGAAAGGACTCAACAGGTTTTCCTCCTTCAGCTTCCTTCAGCTACAGACTGCAAACAAGTTTCAGCTTGTGATACCTTCTGTGACCTTTCTGTGTGTCTTATTTTTTCCTAAATCTTCTGAACAGAAATAGAACTCAAATCTAAATAATTTCTGAACAGTAAAGGTAAAATACAAAGGTTTTCCTTCGAGTTACAGCACAGCAGAAAACCCTTTTCTGAATCTCTTGTCTTTCCATCTTTAAATGACAGCTGAACTTTAGAAACATATTCCTGGTGTTGGGTTTTTTTTAAATTGTCTCCAATACATGCATTAATGCAAACAGGCCTTTACTACTTTCCTCTGTGGTGTTCCTTGCTCAGTGTGAGACACTGAACAATTTTAAATCACATGTGCTTGCTCTAGCTTGATCTTCTGTCCTTTGGCAGTGGTGGCAGAAATTTCTTACTGTGCTTCCTGGTCCAGTTGTTGGCTGCAAATGCTTTTGGTCTTCCTGAAAGCCTGGATGTGGTGTGATTTTCAGAGTGAACCTTATTTTGTAAGCCAGGTATATTTGAATCTTGGGTACTCAGTCATGTTAGAATTTGGAAAAATCCTTGCCCATGGATTTCACTATTCCTTAGGTTTTTAATATTAATACTACAGTCACTAATAAGCTCTAGACAAAATTCATTCTTGTTCAAAGTGAGAGATGTTACATAGAGGCAGCTCTTTACTGTTAATAGCTACTGCACATTTTCCCCCTGGGAAATTGCTTTTACTGCTACAGCAAAAGGAGAATGAAGTAGTTCTTCCTGACATCACACACAATGAGATTAAATGTTTTCCCACACATTTTGGGCTGGTATTTATTTTTTAATAAGGTATAATACAAAAGCAGGGAGCATTGACAACAACCAGAATGTTGTCAGCAAAATGCACGAGACACACATATAAAAACACCTAAAATGAAATGGTACTGCACATTTAAAAGCTTTCCCATTCATTTTTAGGTTCTGCCCCAACAGTGTCCAAACGTGAACGTGAATTGCGTTCTTGTAAACTGCTTTTTTACAGAAATAGAACACACTGATGCCCATGTGGCTTTGAGGAATGATGACAAAGAGGTACTCATGTTTTATTTTTATGAGAAACAGATTAATTTCTGAAGTTGCGCTGCAAATAACCTGCAGCAGCAAGTCCCTGCGTGCACACACAAACCACCCAGGAAATAGCAAGCTGCTGACTGCCCAACTGGGCCTGTTCTCTTGAAGACACATGCTGCATTTCACTGTTGTCTGTTTTGAGGTTCATGGTTGTAACATTTTGCTGTGTCAGTTTCAGGCACATGAGCCTGAACCCAGAAACAGTCAGGTTATCCTGATGGGTCAGAAGCTTGCAATTTGTAATGAGTACCATTCAGCAGCCAATGCAAGCAGTGTCCAACAGACAGGGAGAGCAGCAGCTGGGTAAAATACAGTGTCTGCGCTTCCTGCAGGTGACCCAGTGCTGTTATGCCTCCCAGTACCAGTATCTCAAACATTTGAGATCCAGTTGAGAGGATCCCTGTTTGTGTGATTGCAGTGTTTGATGGGACAGAGCACTGTTTCCCGTCTGGGAGCTCACAAACTGCAAGCTAAAAGAAAGGATATTTTCCTGTTCACAGCAAGGGCAGAAGCAGCCTCTTGCCCTTAGGACAGAACAGGCTACACTGGCCATGTCCATTTCTTGTTTTGTCCGGGACTCAGCATTTTTGGTGCACATTTTTTTTCCTTTAATGGTATTTGGCCGTTCTAGTAATTCTGGGATTTCTCTTTGCAAGTGCTTCTTTAACAGCTTCAACCAAGCAGCAGCCTGCAGTATCGTATTGTCCAGGACCAGTTATCTTCCCTGACAGTGAGCCATTGTAGTTTGTAACCAGAACTGAATCTTTCATGCCCTTTTCCTGCACTTACTTGTGCAGGAAAGTGTACCAATATCGCTGAGGATGGACTCCTTTTCTAAGTTTCACATCCACTCCTACAGCCTCAGACCCTACCAGGGCAGCCCTCTGGCAGGGAAAGATTGGTGTGGGTGTTCCCCGTGTGCCATGCAGCGTGTGGAGGGAGCTGTACCTGCGTCCCTCTGTCCTGCCGCGGTCACTGCACGAAGCGCAGCACGGTGAGATGGAACAACAGCGCTTCTTAGGGCAGGCTCTCCGGGAATTCAAGTTCTCCCCCGAGTGTGCTTGAGCGAGGAGCTGGGCGACAGACAGCGCTTCCCAGGCTCGGAACACGCTTCTCCCGGCAATGCCGAGGTTCTCCCGGAGCAGCAGGGCATTAGGCGGGTGAGCAGCACCCCCTCGTGTCCGATCTATCCATGCTCGGAACACGGTTCTCCCGGGAATGCCGAGGCTATCCCGGAGCAGCAGGGCATTAGGCGGGTGAGCAGCACCCCCTCGTGTCCGATCTATCCATGCGCGGAACACGCTTCTCCCGGGAATGCCGAGGTTCTCCCGGAGCAGCAGGGCATTAGGCGGGTGAGCAGTACCCCCTCGTGTCCGATCTATCCATGCTCGGAACACGCTTCTCCCGGGAATGCCGAGGCTATCCCGGGGCAGCGGCGCGTTAGGCGAGTGAGCAGCACCCCGTCGTGTTCGATCTATCCATGTCCAGAACACGCTTTTCCCGGCAGTGCCGAGGTTCTCCCGGAGCAGCAGCGCGTTAGGTGGGTGAGCAGCACCCCCTCGTGTCCGATCTATCCATGCTCGGAACACGCTTCTCCCGGGAATGCCGAGGTTCTCCCGGGGAGGCAGGGCGTTAGGCGGGTGAGCAGCACCCCCTCGTGTCCCTGTCTGGCACCGCAGCCCCGCCGTGCACACGCGGTCCGACAGCAGATCCAAAATCTGCCTGTCCGGCTGGCCCTGGGCATGCACACCGAGTTCACCCCACCCGAGCTGTGCATGTACTTAGGTAGGAGAAGGTTTTGCTCTCACCTGGGAGCTACCTCTGACGTTTACTGCTCAATGCTCATGTTTCTGCAATAATTTAGACATAACATTTCACACCTGAAACTACATCCATTCCTGCAGCTGTTGGAACCTGTGCTCTCTGCACAGACCAGGGTGACCACAACTTCCAGGTTACAGTCCTAAAGACACTCTGCAGCTTTTTAACTGATTGGTCATCCTCTTGTTGGAGATGGGTTCTGTCACCCAGCATCCTGTGGTTTCCTGCATGCTTTTTAAAAGCTAGGACAGCATCATCTCAGGGGCTGAATCTGCATTCCCAGTGCATTCAGATTCTTCACTTGTAAGGACATGTGTACTGGCTAGAATCAAGGTTTTGCCCATGGGGTTGAGAATGACAGTTTCAGATGGATCAAATTCCAAATTAGAAGACACACCCTCCAAACAACTGCACAGGAAAGAATCCTTCCAGAATTTCAGCACCTCCTAAACAGTTGTTGTCTTGTTTATATTGCCTTACACGGGCACAGTCAGAGCTCAAATCAGATAGTGGTTTGATATTCCACCATGTTCCATGGGCCTCTCATCTGGATTGTTTTTTTCAAAGCACTTCTACACCAGAAACACATTCAGATGTCCTCAGCAGCCAAACCAAAGTGTAGCCCCCTTAATTCCCATAAAGCCTGGCATAGTTTGGTAAATGTGTGAGCCAAGCACAAAAGAGGGTTTGACCCTTCAAATTAGAGACTCTATTGTTTCCTCCAATGCTACTGAAATGCCACCGCCTCTGCCCTGGCGGGGATGTATAAATTCTACCATAAGCTCTAGGACCCTGAGAATTTGGGCCTTGAATATCTGAATGAGAGGAAAAATGTGATCCATACAGTCAGATACTTGGGAGAAGGACATGACTGTGATGCAGTAAGTATATAAAATTATTTATTCTTGGTAAAATGTGCTCAACAGTACAATGCTCCAAGGGGTTATTTGATACTGGAAAAAGGGAAAAGCAGAATTATGGAATGCCAGGAGCAACACAGAGCAGGCAACTGCAGTGCCTGCAGGGTGATTTCCAGGGGGAAGGCTCAGCTGAGGTGAGGAGTGTCTGTGTCAGAGCATGAACTTTTTTAGAGAGGAGTCACAATGGTCTCCTCAACACACCCAGTTCAGGGCAGAACCTCAGTGAGTCAGCCTGATCTGTTCTGCTTTCTCCTTCCCAGTGCCCTCTGGGCTCATGTTTTCAAGACCAAATTGATAAGTGCCATGGATGCTTCCAGATCATCTGCTCCACTGTCTGTATAGATCTCTAAAGCACTGACATTACGTAGTTTTCTCCTTGAACAATTTTTCTGGTGCTCCAGGACTGTTGCTTGCCAGTATTCACATCAGGAGCATTTTTTGGGTCTCAGCTGTGGCTGGTTTCACTGCTTTGTGGCAGTCTGAGGTATCAGTGGAGGAATTTGTGCTCAGCAGCACCCAATGCAGAGCTGTGTGCCCTGCAGAGCCGGGCACACGATGTGAGGAATGCCTGCAGTGCACAGGGGCTGCGAGCACAGGAGTGTGGGCTGCTCAGGCACTCTGCCACTGCCAGCATTCCTCAGTGCCCACCAGCCTCTGATCCCCTGCTGCACAGTCAGCTAAAACAAGAGACAGCTGTTTATCCCTGCTTATTGCACTAATTGTTACAAATGTGTGGGTCACTGACACTTATTTCGGTGTGTTTTCTTGCAGGGACAAACTGTCCTCCTGTCTGTACAGAGAAGCTTTGATGTGTAACACTTTTCAAATGGAAAATATGTATTTATATCTACTCTAAATGGAAGTATCAGAAAAAAATACAGGTTATTTTGTAAGGGTATCCCAGCTGTAGCAGATGAGTCTGCCTTTCCAGGAATAATGGTAACAATTTCAGTTCAGGATTAAGACCTGAATCTTCCCCAGAACTCTAGGAACTGACTGTTCAATTGAGGGGAGTTGTGGACAGACATTTTTTAAAGAAATAGTAGATAGGAGACAATCCACATGATGACACACCTGCCTTAAGGAAGATTGAAGACAAGTAATTGTAAATGGGAAAAGGGAATCAGGGGCTAGAGTCAGGTGGCCTCAACTAGTCATTTCAGAGGAGTGACTGAGCACAAAAGGATCCTGTAAGGCACTGCTGCATGTTTGTTCTGTGGGGATTGGGAGGGTCTTGATAGTGGCTGTCAAAAGGAAGGGAGACCAAGGGTTCTGTATCTTGAAACAGAATAATCCAGATATATAGCATGACTTAGAGAAAAAAAAAAAAAAAAAAAAAAAGGAGAAATTATGTTTTATGGACTTAAGAAAACTGTACCTCTGAAAACCTTGAGTGTGGCCAAGTCACAGTTTCCAAGTGCTGTACAAGGTGTCTGGGTGTGATGAGGTGGTGATTTTACTCCTGGCTGAGCTCTAATGGGAGTGACAAGCTGTACTACTGTAGCTCTTCGGGACAGGGCAGTCCCCTCTGGTTCTGCTCTCTATGATATTCTGTAGCTCCAGGCAGTAAAAATCCCTGTGTGACTCTATGAAGTTCTTAGTGTTAAATGGATGACTTGATGGGTGTGGATAAGCAATGACAGCCACGAGGCATGACTAAAGGTGTTTCAGATGCTTGGGTCAGACCTGCCCATCCTGCAGTGGCTCATGAGGATAATAACAGTGAGACTTGCAAGCTGCTTCCCATGTAGGCAAAGGTCAGTTTGGTAAATTCCAATTCTTGGTGTGCTAATTAAAACCATAGCCTTTACTACGTGAGCTGCTGCCAACTTCAGCTCTGCTTCTTTTCTATTCCTTAAAAACTCGTGGCCCTCAAATCCACCAAATGGTGTGTGTGAGGGATTATGGGCTATGACAGGGCATAAGCCTTTGTGTGCACTGTGTATTTCATTATCTGGGCTGGTATCTGTTACCCGGTTTCTGGTTTCTGAGCTTATCACTTGTGCCCCCAGAACATGTCCCAGCACAAGTATTGCTGTTGGCGCTTTGGTGTGATGACAGAAAATAATCCTGCTAAGGACTGGGAGGCCCTCTGCAGCCTAAATTCAGGTTTTAATTTCTTCATTCGTTCCTATGATCATGCCACCCCTCTGGCAGCATTTGTAATGAGAATGAAAGAATTGATCACTTGTTTTTTAACTTAAATTCAGGTCGTTTCAGATGAGGCTCTCCTTTTGCATTAGAGTAGCTAGCTCAGAAAATCCTGAAAGAATTCTCTGTGTTTGAAGTTAATGAGTCGTCTAGAAAGAGGTGTTTGCAAACAGGATTAGGGATTTTCCTTCTTGCTATAAAACAAAGGAATATCTTGTGTTTATCAAAGTCCTGCCACTGAAGTGTAGCGCGTGTGTGTGATGCTGCCATGGCAGCCTGCTTATTGTGGTTGCCTACAACAAAAATAGAACAGGAATTTCTGTTTTTCCCGTTAGAGGTTCTCTCCTATCTTTAGCAGTGTGTTTGTTAATGATTTGAGACCAAGTTATGAAGTAGCTCTGACTTCCAATTACTTATTAACCTAAAATTACTCAGTTATTAATCATTCAAGAAGCAGAAGTGTAATACAGTGTGTAAAGACTCCAGGATCATCACATTCCCTGCCTGTTCTAAAGAAACTATCATTACCCTTTCACTCAAGAGGTGAAATAGTATTACCAAGTTGTGACTTGTTCATAGATTTCCAGGGCATGCAAACTATGCTGATTATGAAAGATGAAAAAATTATTGTCTCTGTGCATTGGTGATAATTCTAGGTGATAATTTCTATGAAAGAAATCAAAGCCTTCTGTTCCTTGGGGTTGACAGCGAAGCAGCTCCTGCTGTGTGGCCCTGAAGACCTGTTTCCCCTCCCCATACCTGCTCCCAGCCTGCACTGACCAGTCCTGCCCAAGTACTCACCAGGTAATTTTGTGTGACTCAGCTGAGGTCAAAATTTGTCTGTTGGTAGGAAGAGTTCAAGGGTGAGAGAGAAAACTAGAAACAAACCAGAGCCACGTTGCCCAGGCCAAGGTAAGGATCAAGACATTTTGCTGTTGTAAGCCAACAGCGTGGTCTTCAGTCACAAAAACACTCAGTACCTCCTGGTGCCCACCAGCTTCACGGTGTGAGTGTCCAGCAGAGTGGAAGACATGCCAAAAACAGTTATTTGACGTCATCTTTGGTTAGAGACGTGAAGGGGTAAGGCTGGTATTGCTCTCTGCTCCAGTTCTCTGATCCCAGAGCATCAGGCAGCGTGCTCAAGTATCTGAAGCTGGGACAGGAAAAATCAAACCTCTGGATTTACAGGAATTGGGAAGCTGTGTGGATTTGTGCTAAACTGTCCCAGTTTAGATGGAGCAGCTCCAGAGACTGAGCTTGGCATGAAGCTCCAAGCCCCAGCACAGAGTTTTTATGCTGTTGTGAACTGAGTAAAAAAAGCTTGCATGTTGCTTCCCTCATGTTTTGAGTGATTGTCAATGTTGTAAATGCCAATTAAACCCTTGTGTCAATATTTTCAAGGTGCAAAGCCAGAAACTGCAACACAAACTTTAATCCCAAGTGCCAGGCTTTTTGTGGCGTGTGTTTGGCGGTGTGTCCGTCTCTGGAGAGAGGCATACCACAAGGCAGGATGTGATCAGGAATCAAATATTTGAGTATTTGAGTCTGTTCTGCCTCTCCCTAACATCAAATTATATAAAGCAAAAGTAACTTCATATAAACAAGTGCAATAAGATGAGTGTGAAGGCAAATTCAGGTTTGGTTTTTTCATGCTCTTCTCTGTGGCCAAATAATTTTTGTTTTAGAGTTGATCTGGTGAAGGAATTATTTGCTGGAAACAGATGGGCAAGCAGTAGGAACTGGGAAGGTGTGTCTTGATTCAATACATTTTTCTAGCTTAAGCATCTGCTTATGCAATTTACTGCTGAGCAATTAAAGCAAGAGGCACTGCTTTCCTTCTTACAAATACCACTCTTGCCCAGTAATATTCCAAAGGGTATTATACAGTTCAGCAAAAATAACAGTGTGGAGCTAAGGCATCAAGCTGTGCTGTCACAATTTGTTAACATGTTTTAAATCTATAGATCTACACTGGGGCATGATGTGATGGACTGTACCAGTTATTCCCCCAAACGCTGAAGATGGATATGTGAGGGAAACCGTGGTTTTTCCAGTGGATTAGGAAACAGAAGAGGTTAAAGCCTAGCAAGTGCTTTGGGCACAGATGTTTCACCAGATGATTCCAGGGAGTCGGCAGGTTGTCTCTCCTTGTAAAGTTAGTGATTAAAGCGTTAACCGGAGCCTCCTGGAGGTGGAACCGTGGCTAAGGGCGGGCTCCTGTCAGCACTTGGAGAAAGTGGTAGGTAAATATTCCCGACGTGCACCGAGGTGCGGGGAGTGTCCTGCACTTCCAGCATTCCCAGTTTGTTAAGCAAAACAGAAACTCGCAGCTCGAAGGGTCGGAGGGTCCCATGCAGCAGCAGGGGTAGCTGTCCGCCAGAGCCATGCCTCTCTCAGGGCTCAGGGAAAGGTACGTGGGGCTCCTGCTGTGCTCCTGCTGGGATCGCAGGTGCGGAGCGGGGCTGGAGCTGCTCTGCTCGCTCTGCGCTGTCGGGGAGCCAGCTCCTCCGCACCTCTCCAACTCCAGCCGCATCCTCGGGGCTCATTTGGGAGGGAGGAGGAGTGCCCGCTCGGGAATGCCTGAGCCGGGTTCTGGGCGCTGTGCGAGCCCGCTGGGCTGAGCTGGGCTGAGCAGGGAGCGCCGCGGCCACCGCCGCAGCGCCCTTGGCCCGTGCCGTGCGCCGGGACACCGGTGACCTTATGCGCTCCCTTCGGCCGCTGGAGACGGGCAAAGGGACTCCGCCTGGAGCGGGGCGGCACGGCGCTTGGGAGCGATGTGTGCGAGCCCCTGTGGGGCAGTGCCTGCGGGGAGGGAGCGTGTGCGTCTGCTGCGCTGTGCCTGGCCAAGTTACGGGGCCGCGTTGGCATAACCCGCTGCTGCTGTGTTTGTCAAGCCCCGCTCCGAGCCTGCCTGGGCTCGGGGCTTCTGCTGCGATTTGTGCTCCTAATGCTCTGTACTGAACAACTAGTTACTAAAATAAGGTGTGAAGGACTCTGAAAGCCCAAGGAAAAAAACAAAGCCCTCTTTAAAGTGGGGAAAACACAGTTGTTCAGAGTAAGTACTTTGTTTTAATTACCACCTTTTTCTTTGGTGGTAGGGACATCCAATGTAAACAAAAAGAAAAAAAAAGGGAACATGAAGTTCCATAACTAGAGTTTGTTTCCTATTACTTATAGTTATATTTGATATACACAATTACTTATTGAAATATTTGTAATATACAGTATTATAAATATTGTACTTATTTGTACTCTATTATTAAATAGGGTTATTATCTATTATTATTGTTCTCTATTATCTAGAGCTATTATTCTGCTGATACTGAGTTTATCTATCTGAACAAATCTTAAATTCATCTTTTTAGAAACCAATTATGATTGAAAAATTTGCTAAACACCAGACACTTGTGAGTTTAGAGGATGCAGCTGGATATGGTGTTGTGCCTATGGTGCGAAGCTTTGGGCCGTACAAGCTATTCCCTGTGTGTGTAGTTGATAGCTGAGGTGATGAACAGCTGAGCCCTGTGGTTACTATAAAAGAAATGGGAGAGGATCACCCTATCCTGACTTCCTGAGGGTTTGGAAGAGCTTTGTGAACCACTGGGTCAAAATACCTAGGTCTTTGCTGAGGTTTGGGGTTTTAGGTTTTCTAGCATGGACAGAGGCTCTGTGTAGCACTCTGTGAGCCCTGCCTTGATATCTGGATGCACCAGAAAACATCCAGGCTGTTACGCAAATTGAGGTGCTGCCTTGCTGCTCCTCCTTGGCAGTTCTGGATCCTGGGTGTCCCTCTCCTTCCAGTCCTCCTTTGCAGCTGCCTTTTTTTTATCCTTGTCTAGAAATCCGTGTAGCCATTTGCTCTTAACTTTTGCTTTGTCATTCCTGCACTCTACTGTCCCTGGTCTGTCCCCTTAAGTAAATGACTTAAATATCACTGTACTGAATCAAAGGGAGCAAGTCCTCTTCTCTGCCTCTGCACTGACACTTGGACTTTTTCTTTGGGAAAAAAGCCCCACATTTCTGGTAAGATATGAGTCTTACAGACAAGTACAGCTCACTACCGTTGTGAGATTTGTCTTGTGCCCTGATGTGTTGATGCTCTTGCAGCTTTGAAATGTGCTCTGGTCTGTTTTCCCTTTGCTTTTCCTGGACTCCTCCAATAGTTGCAGTCCTCCTCTAGAGATGCTCAGTTTGCATCTGCCCCAGTTTTCATTTCCTCCTGACTTTCCCTTTGCTTTCCTTTCTTTCCTTCACTACATATTTCAGGCTTCAGTCAGGCTTCCTTCAAGCACCAGATTCTACTTGGTTGAGTCTCAGGCCAGCAGCTCAGTCTAGCCAAAGATCCCACTTTCCAGGTATAACCTATCTGAGGAAATTCTGCCCTTCTAGTCCAGTTTAACACAATGGTAAAGACACCTGTGTGATACCAGGTAAGTCAGGGGTTGCCTTTGAATAAATGACACAGGCAGATACGGTTGGAGCGGCCAGAAAATTAACATGGTTTGGCTAGTTCAAATCCAAGGGAGCAATGGAAAAGGCACTTCTGTTTGCTTCCTCAAAAGGGCGACAGGGAAGTGACATGGAAAGCAGCAAGATAGCAGGAGGTGATGGAAAATGTAACAGCTTTGTGGATTTAGGGAGCGCCAGTGCAAATATCCTGACATCTGTTGTGTCAGGTACTGGCATTGGGGAAGTCACTGCCTGGTGGCAGCCCACAGGTTTAGGGCTTGGCTAAAAATAAATGCTGTGAGAGGTGTGTGGCCAGAGTGTGCCCATGGAAAGGGTCCAAGGAGAAGAGGTTCATCTCTGGAGTGAGCTGGTGGTGTGGAAGTGTTTGGTACAAGGCTGATAAGCCCAGCAGGTCACATAACTGAGGAAAACACTGAGAGTTGTGCTTCTCTGCCAGCCATGGACAGAAGGCTTTGTCCTGGATATTAGGGCTGTGAGGGAGACAAAGAGAGAGGCATTGATGAAGAATTATCCCCATCACCACCCAATCTTCCAGTTAGGTTTTTCAGCATTTTAACAGGACCTGGCTGGTTAAAATCTGTTCAAGGTATTTAAGGAAATAATTTACTAGGAGCCATCCACTTGTAGTAAAACACAGCGTTCATCTCTTTTTTTGTGTGTGCAGAGGTCACTTCTCTCCATGTGCAGAGATCAGCTTTTTCTTTCAGATGAATCATTTTAAGGCCAAATACTGTAGAAAAGAGTGCAACCACAAGCAGTGAAGCGGTGCTGGAGCTTGCCAGTGTTGCTGCTCTACAGTTAATAGAGGTGACTCGGCTCTTAACATGTTGTTTCCTGACAGGTGGGAGGAAGCTGAAGTGTATGTTCAGTTATTCAGGTGCCAAAGTACATAAACCCCTCTGCATCTTGTAAAAGTGGCTTGAAATTACACTGACACAGGCAGCTGCTTCACTTAGAGGTCTTAAGTAAATCTCATAAAGTCAGGTTTCAAGGTGTGGCCAGTGGTTACTGAAGTCATTTCAGAGGGAAAACCCAGGCAGTGGTATACAGCAGTGTATTCCTCACACACAAACTCATGTCTGTACAGAAGTCCCTGGGCTTGTTTGGCTCTCAGGTATGTTTTTGTCTTGATGGATGTCACCCAAAGGACAAAAGAAGTGCTACTTCTTTCAGTGAGCTCCTGACAGAGCACTGCTGGAAACATCAGCTGCTTTTCATTTGTCTACATATGGGTTTTTTAGAAGCTATTTATCTATGATTATGGAATATTGGTGACCTCTAAAGAAGCAGCTCAGTAGTTCAGTACACAGAGGTGAGGTGTTTATACTTTGCCCAGTTATGATCTGTTCAAAGTTGAATGTTTACTAAATCAGTTTTTGGAAGGCTGCTTGTCAATGGGACTATAGACAATCAACTGCTTTGCAGATATCTTTGACCAGGCCCTGTCCAATGCAGCCTGAAATCAGATTCAGTTCAATCCCCTGGCATAAGGCACAATGGACATGGAGTGCTGTGAGCCAAGCTCCTTTGTCATCATGCCCAAAAAAGAGAAATGGAAGTGGAATGATCAGCTTCCAGTGCAGTCTTTGGAGATGTTACTGCTTTCCATGGGATTCTTTGGGGTTTTTTCACCTTCGTGTGTGCTGCCACTTGTTCAGTTGACTCCTCAGTCTGCCTTCTCTTTTAGTACCTGAGGGTGAAGGAAAGAGCCTAGACTCCATAATTAAGCTTATTGAGGAATGCATTGTTTAAGTGTCATGGGTCTGGCTCGTTGCCTGCTTAAGATGCTCAAATCCCCATGTGGAAATCTGTAAATTGTGTTGCTACCTCCCTGAAATTACTGTCTTGTTCTCTCTTTGCTATTCCACTTGATTTCTTGGTGTGCTGCAGGACACTGTTAATCACCAACACTCCTTCCCTTGCTGGTGTTAGGAATCTGGATGAGGGTGATTTGCTGATTTATTAATCTGGATGAGGGTGGATTGCAAGTGTGGTTTGGTTGATGCTCTATCCGTAGTGGACACATGGATCCTGACCAGTGGATGGGCTGCTGACTCACACTGAACAGCTCTAGCATAATCCTGGAGTTGAAGTAGTCCTAACACTGCTTGAGAAAGTCCTGGTAGATGTAGTATTGGGATTGGAGATACTATTATATACTTGATGGGAATGGCTGATGGCTTTCTTTATTAGGAATGGGAAATACTTGGGTATTAAGGCAAAGCCTGAAGTACTCAAAATATGGTGTAGTGAGCCCTCAGCCTGAGTGTCCCAGCCTGTTCCACTTGGCCAAGTAAAGCTTTGTGCTTGATTACTATTCCATCTTTTGTAGTAGCAGTAGTGAATATATTTACTTTTTTTGGCCTTTTGCTTAGATTCCTCTCTTCTGAGTAAATGAAGAAAGTGACTATGAAGGCACAGCATCTGCCTTCTGTTTTCATCAATGAAGAAAAGTGTGTAACCAGGTAAATTAGTAAAACCCTGAATATTTAATGACCTTGCTGCTTTCTTTCAAGTTATTCCACATTTATTCCTTCACAGGGGATCCTGTAGAAAGCTGAGCCTTTAGCAACAGCAGTCCCTACCACTTAGTTAGTTTAACCTGTCTACAGAACAGAGTTGGGCTTTGCGTGTAATTAAAATAACAGAGCATTAAACCTTTGGGTCTGTGGGTTTTGTTCCTTGAGGCGAACAGCCCTTCTGGAGGATTCCAAATAAAATTACAAGTTAGGGAAGAAGACTTTCCTGTCTTGGAAATCTGTTGGAATTGACCATAAGTTCCAGAGCTGAGCTCTGCTTGTCTGCAGCTTGGAGTTTGGCAGTCCTGGATGGCAAGGTATCTGTGCAGAAAGACTTTTGGGCTGCTAACTCTCTGCTGTCGTCAGAGCAAGTGTCTCTTTCACCTACTTGTAAAAAAAAGCTTGGAATTGCAGTCCAGCTGTCATTTGTGGGATGCTTTTCTGGATCCACCGTTCAGTCTCCCTGGGAGGAGTTTTTCCTACTGCTGCCCCAAACTGTTTTCCACCTGCTGACAAGAGCACAGGAGCTAGAAGAAGGGCCTCTTCTCTCTTCATTTCCATCCCACTTGATCTTCCCATGGGATAGAAACTACCTGTAGACTCAGCCAGGGATGGGGTCTGCAATGGAGTTTATTTGATCCTGAATCCTGATACTTTCCTATGTGCCCTGAGCAATGCTGTTTTCTCCCTTTTCAAGGAAGGGTGTCAGGACTTTGCCCACAGCACACAGGCAGCAGATGCATCACTCCCTCTTCAGGAGTTGTTCCCTTTATACTGCTGCTAATTTGGGATGCAGTGCTTTTGTGTCAGGGGTAATTAATGTGTGTGAACTTGGCAGGCCATAATGTTTGGAAATGTGCCAGGCAAGCCAGTGTCTCTGGGGCTTTATTCCCCTATGTACTTGCCTGTTCATGTGATGAAATGTGCATCCCAGGTGAGATCTTTCTGCTTGACTTCTATGGTTTAAACTTTCTTTGCCTTGCATAAAGGGAAATAATGTGTTTCAAGAACCACTGACATTCCATATGCACTCAGGCTTGCTTCCAATGCAATTTCCAGACTGTCATCCCTCATCTCGACCTTGAATCTGCTGTTACACTACTTCTCTTCCAGTTCTATCCTGCAAATCTTGCTGATGGGGCAAGCTTGCTGTTTGGGAATTGCACAAGGGCTGGATCAAAAGGCTGACCAAAGCTTGTGGGATGATTTGGCTGGCGGAACTGCTGCGTCTCCAGCATAACTTCCATAAATATTCACAGACTGTGTGTAGGGCTTGGGCAGGGGAGGGCACAGGTGAGCTGTCCTGGGTTAGTGTTTCCAGAGAGCAGCCTGGGCTCTGTTGTGGTTTACCCCTGGGGCACCTGATCTTGCAGCTCCTTTGTGTCCTGCTTTTGCTGCTGAAGAAAGTGGTGGATCTGCAGTGCGTGTTATGTTTTGGGGGTGAGTTGTTCTGCCAGTTACTTGGCTTTGGTTTCTGTTAATGGCTGTGTTTGGCTGTTGTCACAAGGCTGCTTGCAACACAACAGCTGCTGATTTTCCAGATGCCAAACTCAGCAGAGATGGCATCCATCTCTAGGTTAGGGCAGTAGGAAGATGTGTTACAGTAAGACTACTCCTGGAACTAGGCTGGTGCACACAGTCCCTTCTGGGGCAAAAAGAAGGAAAATTGTTTTTTTCTCTTTTGTTTCTACTACGAAGGGACAAACAAGTCAGAGTGAGCCGCTGTTAATCTTTCCCTCAGGGCTTTTCTAATTGCTTGTGTGGTTTGTCACTGTTGGTTGCACTAATGCAAGGCTGAAACCTGAAAGATTTACTTATGCAAACTTCTGAGTAAGGTAATGGCAAGTTTTTCTAGACAAGGCAAGAAACTGAGAGAAAATCTTGAGAGCTTGCTCTGAGAGACAGAATGTGCTTCAGAGATGGCCCTTACCAGACCACTTACTGCTGTTAGTCTGTGATTTTATTTGCCTTTGCAGTCAACGTGGACTAAGGCTAATGGGTGGGCTTCAGAGTGGGACCCAAGTCCTTATGTATTTCTGATACATCTTCACCTTCCCAACTCCCTGCTTGGAAAATACTTATGCAATAACAGCTGTCAATAGAATGATTGCCAAGTGCTGTGAAGTACAAGGAGACTTGAGTTTGAAGCACCCCTTGAGAAGGATCGGCAGGTCTGTCACAACATCTGTCAGGCAGAACTGCCTATCTCCTACTTGCCTGGTAATCCTGAATTGCATCTGGAACTTGCCTGTGTACGAGGCTAAGACATGCTTAATCTTGTTTACCTGTAGCCAGCGTGATCAGAACCGGGCTTGTATCTGATTCATACCCAACTCTATTTGCATTCCCTTTTGGTGGCATCACCTGCATGTGGTCCCTCACAGCTCACAAGACACTAATGAGCCATTTCAACCCAATGCAAAGTAGGGGTTTTGCCACTAGTATTCTGAGGAATTAAGACCAAAGTCAGTTGAAGTAAATTTTGAAAATCCTTGTTTAGAATCCAGTTGACAAAACTAGTTAAAAATATTTTTGTGTGTGGAATTGCAGTAATGTAAAGTAAATAATTTACATCCACAGAATTAGCAGGGAATGCAATGAACCTTGAGTTTAATGGTGCAGCCCTTGTCCTCATGTTACTCTTTAGGTAAAAGCCCAGTTGATCTTTTCCCTTCTCAACACGGGAAAAAGCTCTTTAAAGCAAGAGGCCACTGTCCTGTTTATTAAGTGCAGAGGGGAGGCACAGGTATGCCAGGGAAAGCTTTCAGTGTTCAGGCTTTGCAAGCCCCAAGCCCAGCCTGGACATGTTGCCTGCCCTCCTGGCTGTCCCTGGTTCCTCTCTGGTGTGTGGGCAGCTGGGCCCAGCGGAAGGCCACGCTCCTGGGTCCTCTCCCCATGTTGGGCTGTCAGTTCCTCTGGGAACACTTCTTTATTTAAAACTGGTGGAGGAGTTGTAATAGTGTTTCTGATGGTACCTGAGCTCTGGATAGCTTCAGCAGCTCTCTGAGGAACGTGTGGGGCAGAGTTTGCAGGTGCTGTGCGTTCCATCTGCTGTCCCAACAGCTCACACAAATGTGGAAATAAGAGGCACTATTTGGAAACAAACTTGGTGTCTTCACACATCACTGCGAGGCAGGACATGAAGCCATTGTAATCGTCAGTCCATGAGGAAGAATTTGTACACTTCCATGCAGTTGTTCCCCATGGTTAACCACCTCTGCTGGTGAGAATTGCTTGCTTGAATTACAGTCTGAGTCATCTTTAAACAGTGTGGGGAAGAGTGTTTCAGTCTGGGTGGCCTTGAAATAGATTTCAATTAATTCTGTCATTGTTCAGCCCTCCATGGCCTGAGCTGCAGCTGGCTTTTTGTCTCCATGGCTCCTTGCAGAGGTTCTCCTCATCTCCTTGCTTTCTCCTCTCAGCAAAGACATGGTGCAAAGCTGCTTGGTTTCAAGCAGAGGGAAGTAGAAATGTTGGACATCCTGTAAGTGTTTGGAGATGAGAGAAGTATCTGAAGCAGTATCAAAACTGAATGGAAGCCATCATGCAGGGAAAACCAAGTGTAGCCTAGTTCAAGTAACCTGCAACATGGGTGCATGGGGATGTCGTTCTGTTCGCTTCCTCCTCACGGCTGCTACAGAGGTGCAAAGTACAAGAGCTGTTCTGGGGCAGTGTTACTGAGGTCATGTGGGACTGACTCATTAATTTCCTCTGCGTCTTTAAAGAAGCAATTTCTGAGCAACCCAGTAACTTGGCAAAGCTTGACCCTCCGAAAAGGAGGTATGGCTCATTAATAAACTGATACAAGGATGCAGTGGGTAACACAGTTACCTTGCCACATACCGCCGGCATTTTACAGAGATGTTAAAAATATTTTTTCATTGTGATCTTTATTCTAGAGAGCAGCTCAGTTTTCTTCTGAAGAATTACAACTCTTACTATTCAGATCAAGAGAATCTGCAACTGACATATAGTCAGGTAAGGATTTAGGGGTGAGAAACTCCACTAATCTGGACATCACAAATTAGTGCTCTCTCCTCCTCACAGCAATGGACGCCAGCACTTGCTGTGGTGCTTTCATTGTTCCATCTAACAGAATAAACCAGAACTGGTCTCCTCAACGGATCAGGCCATCCTGCAGCTTTGGCTGTTTTGGAAATTGCTCAAAACTGATGTTAGACATTCTCCAAGTAATTAATCTATTCCAGGGCTGTGTCAGCCTCAGCGATTTAATTGTCTTCCTGTTACTTTGAGGGAGGATAGATTGTTGCTAGTTGATTATTTTTACTCTGTTATTATGCAGCACTAACTGTTTCACTGTTTTTCTCCAGCGAGAAGGAAGCACACCATTCATTGAAGGGATCCTCTCAATATTCTGGGGAGTGCGACATCCCATCCGATTGAAAATTCAGGATGAGAAGCAGATACCCTCTTTTGTGACCCTGAAGTCAACAGAAAATGTGGATTTTTTCCCTAGTAAAAGGTAACGTGTGAATTTCCCTAAGGAGGCTAGCATTGCAAGATAGCTCATGTTGTGGCTGCACTGGATATCCCAGATTTCCCGAAGGCCGTGGTGCTTGCTGGACAGCAGAGCCTTTCAGCAGCCTCTGCTGCGCAGAAAGGTTTGTGTTTGCAGCATCTGTGTTTGGCCCTCAGGCTGAGGAGCTGGAGGAGGCTTCTCTCTTTCATGGGAACTGACTATTCCTATACAAGGACTAGGAAATTGATGTATAGAAAAATATGGGGAAAGACTCAAACAAACCCCACGTGTTTCCATGTACACCTGTCCCTGAAAGGGCTCATGTTGGTACACACACTAGAGCACAAAGCCAAAATCTGGCAGGTAAGTGCTCAGGGTTTGTCTGTGCCAACTTAAATTCCCAGGTATGTCAGGTGTGGAACCATTGCTGCTCAGGTGAAGTTCAAGTCAGGGAATGAATACTGGCTTTGTCTGTGTAAAATTTAGTGCAAAAAACCCTTAAAATGCCCACAGACCAGCTGTTCCAGCTGCTGCCGATGACATTTTATATCCCAGTGTGTTGTGCTCAGCAGATACAGGTACCCAGTGTACTTTTGCTTTGTTTTGAACACTTTCCCCACCCTTGGTTGGTGAATTTGATGAGCTGAATCTGAACCTTGTAATACAGAGGCAGAGCCAATGTTCACCCTGAATGACTCCCTGATAAAGTGTGTATTGCAGAGTTTGTTTTTCTAGCTGCATATTGTCTTGGATTGCGTGTGGGACATGTTGGAACTGGGGATTTAATTCTGCCACCTTGGCAGCTCTGGTGTTCCAGTAAAGTCTTCTTCCCATCTCTGTCTGTTGAAATTCAGGGATGAATTTTGACAGGAGTAACTAGGAAAGAGCCTGAGTTTTAGGCAAATCTGGCTCCCAGTTTACCTTGACCAGGTCTGCTGGTGTGGGGTGCACGTGGCCTGCAAGGCAGTTCTTAAAAAACTTCTGACTGGTGGAAATCTGTATCCCAAAGTAAACATTAACTCGTGATCTCAGAAACGTGGGGCTGCCCCAACATGCTTTAAGGTATGCAGAGCAGCTTGGCTGTCTGATCTTAAGTGAACTTGGTAAATGCGTGGAATACAACCAAGATCTTGTTTGGTGTGTAAATTGGGGGTGTCTGAATATTGTTGGGAAAAAGAATATATATATATATACACACATGCGAAATTAATTTTTAATGTTGTTCTACAAATTGGTTTATTCTCAATCAGAGTAATATCTGGCTGAAGACTTTATGCTGAAGAGTTTAGACAGTGATTTATGGAAATATTGACATGAATATAGTTTTTCTGGAAGGCTGGATGGAGCTTCCTGCTCTCATACACAGCTGGTTTGGACAGCACAAGGGGCTGTGTGTAATTTAACCTGTGTAACAGACCTGTGTTCTGTAACTATTAAACATCAATATATGTGTTTTGTGTGCCTGCTTGGTACTCTGAGTGTGATTCATCCAGGGTTTGTTGCTGTAAAACAGATCAGGAATTACTGCAAGTTGTTATGTCCTGGTTGATCTTCAACAGGTTCTGAATTGGATGTGTTACATTTGGGATTCCTGGTCATACCAGGTTTTAATACCTGATTTTATTATGACTTAAACAAAAATTACTGTGCTGAAGTCTGTAAGCTGAGCAGGGATAGGAGTGTTCTACGTGAACCCTGGCCACAGGATAAACTGAAGTAGCAGAGTTAATGAGGAGCAGTCAGTGATAACTGCATGTTTGGTCTTTCAGGGGGATGACTCGCTGGGGAGAATTTGATGACCTCCATCACATTAGCGGGGATACACTGAAGTCCACTGAGGAACAGCCAGACCTCGAGCAAAGTTAGTGTTGGTGCTCTCATGCTAACAAAAAACTGTGTTCTGTGTCAGTGCAAAAGCAATCTCACACATCAGGCCTTCCTTGCCAGCCAGGGGAAATCTCTTTGCTCTGTGTAACATGTACTACCGGCTGGGGAAACACCGACCTGAGGCTTGGTAGGGCCAACAGCGCTGTGCAGGTGGCTTGGTGAACAGCCAGTGGGAATGAGCTGTGCTTTTATCCAAGAAATCACTGCCAAGGGAACAGAACAGCAAACTGCAACCACTGCAGTCAGCCTGTTCTTCATCGTACGCCTATGCCTTGTTCCTTTCCTGCTCCATGCTCCCCTACCCAAAAAGTAATAAATAGTAAATAAATCATTTCACCGAGAGCCTCCTTCCTCTGGGGGTGCTGGCAGGAAGTGGAGTGCAGCTGCACACGGTGTGTGGTTTAATTCTGTCCAGGTTATCCATGCTATGAAAGTCACACACTGAAGTCCAGGAGGGAGCAGGAGCTCGACTGTGCCACCCTGCCCCGGACCAGCAGCGATGCCGCGGTCGTGCGCAAGAGGGTCAAGCTCCCCACGATATCCAGGGCAGAAGTAGAAACTCACAGGTTCTCAATCAATGGCCACTTCTACAACTACGAGGTAGGAGATTTTAGGCTTGGCTCTGTCACCTGAGAGACAGGGAACCCTGTCCAGTGAGTTTTGCCTTAGCTCATGCCGTGACTGTTCCTCTTCCCAGACATCAATTTTCACTCCGGCTTTTGGATCAGAAACCAAAATAAGAATCAACAGCCAGATGAGAACCAGACAAGTGATAGAGCAGTTGCTTCGTAAGTTTAAGGTAAGTCTGCTGGCAGGAAGTGTGGAAACGTTCATTCCAATGTGCACTCCAGCACACTGCTGCCCAACAGCTGCCGAGCAGCGCAGTGTCCAGGAGGGCTTTCCCTTAGAGCTGGGCACCTGGAAAGGTGCAGAAGGGCAGAGGTAAAAGTACTGTTCAAATGCAGTGCCATAATGCCTGAAACTACTTCTTTTTAATTCTTGGAATTTCCTTGGAACCATCTCCCACCACCAATGTCATATGTGGCCAGAAGTAGCTTTGCCCTTATTGCTGCATATTTCTCAAATACCTTGATTTTGTATGGCTGCTTGGTGTTTAATTTCTATTTCAGTGGTTTTAACTTCCTATTTAACTTGTCTAAAGACTTCACTATAACAGAATTACTTCATGTGATTGGTAACACTTGGGAGTGTCTTGGAAGGAAAACTTAGATTCTAGGAGTAATACAGAAGGGAATTTCAGAGCAGGGTGTAAAGCTGTAGGGAATAAATTCCAAAGTAAGTGTTCAAAAGCTCTGCTGTTTTCTGAATGTGCCTGTCAGGCACAAGGCTGGGTCACAGGGGTTTACCCTGATGGCAACACAAATAGCAGACCTACGTGTGATGGGAGAAGTGAGCTCTGTGAAGTAGTTAAGAATGCTGCAAGGAAACCAGGCAGGAAAGATCTGGGGTTACAGTGTGTTACAGGGCAGCCCAGCTTTCTGTCTTATCCAGATCCAGTATCTTTTAACTCTTTTACAGACAGGATCCCTGTCTCCAACTTGGATCCAAATCTCTGAGCTGAGACACGCGGGGAAAATGTGCTGAGAGGGAAGTGGTGTGAGTCTAAATGGATTTTCTTTTTTTTCTCACAGATAGAAAACAGCCCCCATGAATTTGCACTTTATGTTATCCGTGCATCTGGAGGTAAGCCAGTCACTGCTGCCTGATCACTTAATCTCTGATCATTCTGTGTGTGGGGGTGTGGAATGTGTCCCTTGGAGTAACAGGACTCGTCCCAGACCTCTCTCTCGTTTGTGCACTGGGTGTGGGGTGTGGCATTTGGCCCTGTAAGGGACCCTTCAGAGATGTCTCCTCTGGAGAGGAAAAGCTGAACAATTGTTTTGTGGGCCTTTCAGCTGACAGCTTTGGATTGCATATGCTGAGTTCCAAGTACTCATTGTTCAGTGGAAGAAGTTTACTTCCATAGCAGTTTACTCTTCCTTTTTCAGGAAAAGGGAGATTTGGTCTCCCTTAATGGGGACATCTGAGAGAATAGGAGGGAACTGAGGAGAAGGTGCTTGAAATGGCACAATATTAGGGACCTGTAAGGTATCTGGTGATCACACTTGAGTCAGCGTGGGATGTGTGTCAGGAGAAAAGGCTCAGGACTGCAGGAGGTAGACAGAGCCCCTGTGGGGTGTTCCATGTCCTGTGACACTGCTTATAAATTGCAGAAAAGAAGCAGCTGAGGGATGGAGATGTTCCCTTGCTGCACAGGCTGCTGGAGGGGCCCTCTGAGAGGATTGCCAAGTTCTTTCTCATGGATGGGGTCGTGGAGGAGATCAGCAGTGATGTACGTATATCCTCACTTCTTAGAGTTCATGGAACTTTTCTCAATGCCCAGAGGTGGTAGTGCCTTTCTTGTCTCCTCCTTGTTAGGTTGCTCAGTACATTTCATTTCATCTTCCCTTTTTGGAGTCGATTCTGCACAGAATAAATGAAGAGGAGAAGCAGGAGATTCAACAGACAAAGTCAAGGTAAACAGACACAAAATGAGGTGTCCCAGAGTCCAGGGCAATCTGCACAACTGCAGCCAGGCTCATGAGGAGAACATACAGATGTGCAGAGTGCGGGTAGAGCACCGTGATGGAAGGCTGAAGGGATTGGGAGGGTTTACAATCCTTTCCCTGTCTTAAAGCTCCAGCTCTTAAAGCTTCCAGAGTTAATACTGATTACACACAGAGTGGGGTCTTCAGAAAACTTCTGAAGTAACTTCTCTTTATTTTGCTTCCTGTTTGCTTTCTGAGCCTTCAACTGCCTCAGTTTGTACTTGCTGCTGTGTTTTCCCTTGGAAAGGATAAATGCAGTGCACACATGGTACTATTTCTGTTCTGTAGCATTTAAGCCACATCAGTGCCAGATGTCCCCGTTGAACTTGAGGTCAATGACAGGATAGATCCCCTGGCAGTAGCTCAGAATGCCCCACAGGTACAAGCCAGAGGGGCTCCCATATTTGTGAGCCTCTGAGTCCAAGAGCACTAAGAGGCTGCAGCAGCCATCGATTTGTTACTGGATGATGGGCTGATAATCACGTTGAATCAAAGTGTCCAGGAAATGTTTAGAAGATATTAAACTTGCCTGCCTTGGGAAAGTTTTCATTGCCATTTGCCCAGCTGGTTGCAATGTGGGTTGAAAGTTTGCAGAGGTAATTTCAATGCATTCTCCCTCTCAGGTACCTAAGAGAGAAGAACCTGATACGGCAACAGCTTCGCAGTCGAAGTGCTAAAAAAACAGAGACTACGGTCTGATGGGATGGCCCCTTGGATCCCCCCGGGAACGGCCCCTCGGGAAGGCCCGGGCTGCCGAAGGGCATCCTTGCTGTGCTTCCCGGGGGCCAGGACTGAGCAGTGCTTCAGCCTCGCAGAGGGCACGGTGGGGAAGGAGCAGCTTCAACCGCCCCCGCTCCTGCAGCGCTGGGGCACGGGCTGCAATCCCCTGAGGAGATGCACTGCCTCACCAGAACAGCGCATGCCGCATCTGACTTGGAACTTGGGCAAAAAAATCCCCTGAAAAGCCCGAGGCTTGAAATCCTGCTGATGTACGACCTGGTACCGAGAGGCTGGCGCAGAAAAACACTGCAATATCCTATGTGCTGATAGATAATGTGCAAATTAGGAGTTATGCTCTGTTAGAAAAATGTTGTATTGTAAAGCAGAAAGCTTTTCAGTAGAGCCAAGTGGCAGAAGATATTTATGTATTTAAGATTGCAGGTGGAATTTTCACTTAAGTTATAAAGTATCCATGCAAGATGCCTGAAATCCACTGGCTGCAGGCTGGTGGATGCTGAAACTGCTTAAGCTCTGAGCTACTGTTAGGAAAATATAACTGGAAACCCTCCCACTTAGGAGCTGCTCAGCTCTTAGCAATGTCAGGGAATTTATCAGTGAAATACCTCGAGAACTGTAAATAAGAACCGACCAAACATTCTGGCTCCTGAAAGGCATCGCAGTGGTTTTTGTAGTTGGAAGAAATGATTGTGCGTTTTCCCGTGTTTTCTGTTTGACAGGGAACTGAGAAGTGCTCGGTGAGAGGCTGCAGGGTCAGGCTCATGGCCTCCCCAGGGATGCAGTTTGGGTCCAGCCCAGCCCCACCAGGGCACAGCAGCCAAGTGCCAGGTCCTTTCTGGCCGAGTTGTGTTCCGTGTTAGGTTATAGACGTGTAAATACAATAAATCTGTGCGCAGTTCATTGTGCTCCTGCAGTAGTTGGTGGTTTTTACCTGGAATCTGTGACTTACCTCAGCCGCCTGTGATCCCAACTGCTCCGAGGGGCTGTGGGGCTGGAAGCACCTGCCGGGTGCTAAGTGCGGCAGAAAATAATGGGAAAATTCTGGCTCAGGCAGGGGAGCCTCTCAGTAGTGTCCCACAGGCCCAGCAGTGCCCAGCATCTCTGGAGGGAATTCCAGGGGTCCCAGCACAGCCCCTCTGTTTGTTCCTCTGGAGCTGACACTTCCCAGCATCCCTGACCAGGGCTTGGGGGTCCCAGCACAGAGCCCCTGGCACATCCCACTGCTCCTTCCAGTCCCCTTTAACCGGGATAATTTCCTGGCTAGGAGCACCCGAAGCCAGCAGAACTGGCCTTAACAACTTCTTGGAGGATCTCTCCTCTTTCTTCCTTGCCAAATCCACTGCCAAAACCCATGCTGAGGCTCAGCTCCCCATCCCCTCGATCTCTAAGGAATTGGGCTTGGATTTCCCAGCCCAGTAGGGCAGAAATGCTGCTGTCCTTATTGTATATCCAAAGTGCAGTAATTGCTTAAGAAAGAAATCAAAGGAATGAAGAGAAATTAGCTAAGAGCTGCCAGATGCAAACAAGGGATGCTCAAACCACTCATCAATGATTTGCTTTAATTAAACAACTCAAAGTAATTAACACCCCACTGATACAGTTTGATTCTTTTTTATTGAGTTACAGAGACATATTGCAGGATGTAAAACCTTTCTAAACCCAGGAACTCCTTGAAGAAATAAACAGGGCAGAGCTGCAGAGAGACTCTTGGGAATCAGGGTTAAAATCCCAACGTGTCAATTGTTATCAGCAGACAAAATGTGGACAGGAATCCATTTTAACAAATAACAAGTTGTTTTGTTTTATTCTGAGGTGTTTATACGGGTTGTGAGTGTTGGAATAGAGAATTCTGATTAGTTTAGAGCTGTTTCCCATCTGTTTCTGTCTTATGGTTTTTTTACAGATTTGAAGGGGATTTCTGGAAGGGAAGATTAATGGTCCCTTTTTAGGACAGTGAAAATGTACATCCTAAGCAGGAGAGGACACAGAATTCCCTTTCCCTGTTTTTCAAGCACAAGACAGCTGGGAATTGCTTTCTTCTCATGGGTAACTGGCAGGAACGAGATGTCCTCCGCTATCCTTCCATGTGTAGCATCCTCATTTGTCACAGACACTGAGTTCTATTCCGAGGACTCCCATCAGAAAAGGGACTCCAGTTCTCAGAAGGGAATTCCCAAGGTGGATTTTCCTCCCTGGAATCAGCGGGGACAGCCGAGCCCGGCGGCTCTCCCGGAAGTGCGGGCACGGCGGGAGCGCGCGCGGTGCCGCAGGGGCGGGGTCCGGCCCGGCTGCGGTTCCGGCCCCGCTGTTCCGGCCTTGCGGTTCCGGCTCTGCCCTCGCCCGTGTCCGCCCGAGCGCGCCCCGCAGCGCAGAACGCGGCGCTCACTGTTCTGCCGCCGCCAGGAGCAGCTGTCCTGAGCATGGCATGGGCGAAATCCCCTTGGCTCGGGCGGCGACGCCCGGAACCAGCGAGCGGCGGCTGCAGGTGAGTGGCCGGAGGGCAGAGCGGGCTGCGCAGGGCCCGGCTGGGCCGAGCGGGATCCGCAGGGATGTGCGCGCTTGGAGCGCTGGTTCTGGGGCCCGGCTGGGCCGGGATCCGCAGGGATGTGCGCGCTTGGAGCGCTGGTTCTGGGGCCCAGCTGGGCCGGGATCCACAGGGATGTGCGCGCTTGGAGCGCTGGTTCTGGGGCCCAGCTGCTGCGGGGGACGGGCTTGGCCCCGGACTAGAGGCTCTCTGGGACCGCGTTTCACGGAACAAAGCTCATGGCGCGTTCCCAGCTGCCATGAGAACGTTTGTGGGATGAGCCGAGCCCCGTTTTCCGGGAAGCAGCGGGACGGGTGTCCCTGTGCCACCCCTGTGGGTCGCAGAGAGAAGCTGCTGCTGTGGCTGCGGCCGAGGCTCAGTGGGGAAACTGAACAGTCGCGATGGAGTATGATGGAAAACCATATTTTGTTTGATTTTGGACTTTCCCAGAATTTTTTTGGTTTTGCTTTTGGTTTTTTTAACATTTTTTCCCTGAGCCCACCTGTGTGTTTTACCTTAGGAAACAGGAACAGGAGACAGAAGAGGGAATGGGGACAAAGACAGGTTGTTACCCCAAAAGGGACGAGTTCATTTATATTTATTTCCTGACCCAGCTGGAATGATTTGGGTCTCAGGAGGCACCTGGGAGCCTCCTTTTGTGTGCTGAGTGGGGCCGTGGCTGTAAAAGGGGTAAAGGATGGAGCAGAGGTGGGCAAAGGAGTAGTGGTTGTGATCAATGATACACTGGGGATTTGCATCTGGAAACAGACATTATTTTCCTGATGGGAGTCCTGGAAACAGAGCTGAGAGTCCATGAGAAATGAGAATACTGCGTCTGGAATGCTGGGAATGGAGTGTCTGCAGGGAATATTGCCTGGTGAGTCTCCTGCTGTCCCATCTCTAATGCTGGCACCAAGTCACCTCATTCTGATTTAACCTGCCTTGGAGGAGTGCGAGGCTGGCTAGTCAGGTGGTGTCTGAGAAGGGGAGGGTGTTCTGGCTTCCAGCAGTACTCCCAGGGCTGCTTTGGGATGTAATGCAGAACCCAGCAATATTCCTGCTCTGCAAACATGGGAGGGAGTGGAACAGCAAGTGGCAAAGCTGGGCTTTGCCATTTAAATCCCACAACACCTGGGTTTATGTTCCATCTGCCAGAGGAGGGAATGAACCCTGGTGCCAGCCATCCTGGGGCACCTGGGCTGGTGTTACCAACTTCTCTATTGTCATTTGCATGATGTGATTCTCCCTTGATGAGGGAAGGCAGAGGATGAGGCAGGAGGGGGAGCTTGTTTTGTTTCTGTGAACTCCAGGCTTGGGGCAGCTGCAGAGCACTTTGGTTTCAAATAATCCTGCCCAAACACAGAGAACTTGAACCTCTCTTGGGCACTTTTGGATCCCCCTGTGCCACTCCTCCTCTGGTCCTTTACCTGTGAGGTGGGCTCAGAAACACCAGCCCCTGCTGGACGGGTTTTTACTCATACAAATTAATTTTCTTAGTGAAGCCATCAGGTGTAATGAAAATCTGTGAAAAATGGGTGATTAGTACACTAGCTGATAGTAGGCCTTGGGCTTTTCTTCTTCTTTTCTTTAACCTGTTCTTAAGAGAGCCCTAAAACTGGAAACTTGAGAGGGGGTGGGCAGGGGAGGAGTTGCTTTTCCATTTTTTAAGTATTGCTGTGGATTTTGGTGTGTCAGTAAAATTGGAATAACTGAATTTCAGGGCTGTGCACTTCATACTTTTAATGTTTGTGTGGGTGCAGGAAATGCCAAATCTCAAAGCAGTTCTGTGTCTGTAACATTAAGTGCAACATCTTTAAAGCCACGTGTGGGCTTGGTGTGGGGTTTTCGTGTATGTTTGTACGATCTAAAGGCTTTCCTTGTGCCCCAAAAGCCACAAGGAACCTGCCAGAAGCAGGCCTTCATTGCATATTGGGATCTCAATTTGCTCTTGGATTTTGCCCTCCAGTCTTCTCTTGGGTTTTTGTGCCAGAGTGGCTCTGACCCCAGAGCCATGCAGGGTCTGGTGCCTTGATAGATGGGAATGAAATTGGATTAAATTGGCCAAGTTTATGGGGAAGGCAAAAACATCCTGGGGCTTGTTTGGCCAAAGATGGAACATGAAGATGTCTGCGCTAGCAGTGGGTGTGAGTGCAGATTGTTTTGGGTTGTGTGTGGGGTGCCTCTGGCCCCTCAGAAGTCAGAGCAAGGCTGAAGGAAGGAGGGAGGCTGCCACAGCTGCAGGTGAGGGCAATAGTGGCTGTTCCAAACTGCTTGGTGCAGAACTGGAGGGACAGCTTTCCTGCTTTCTCTCCATCAGTGGGCAGAATATTAAGATGTTGCTGCACTAAGCTCTGTCTTGTGGGTTGTTGTGTGGTTGTTGTTTTTTCTGGCTTTTTAACGTATTTCCAAGTGGGGCAGTGAGGAGCAAGTTGCTGGGTTGGTTACATGATTTCTGGGTGGCCTGTCACAGAAATGGGCATCTGTGTGTGCACGTGCTTCCTGGCAAATCCAGATGTGACATGGAAATCCTAAGTGAGGATTTCCAGCCTTGACTGCACGTGACACAGGCTTCTGAAAATGGAACTGACCTTGGCAGAGCAGCAGCTGAGAAGGGAAGCAGAACAAAAATACCTGCAAGCACAAACACCAAGTGCAGTGGCACTGCTTGGTCCTGTGTGCACCTCCTGCCTCTGCCTGCTGTGAACACCTGGTGTTGCAGCTCAATGTTCTTCATTTCAGTGTCTGTTGGGTTTGATTTCTGTGGTCATTTCCTCCAAACACCTCCCCTTCTTTACTGGACACATCCCTGCAGTGGGACCAGAGTCCCCCTTTCCCTGCAGGAATTCTCTGCTGCTGTGGACAGGGGGTGAGGCTGGGGGTTATGAGCCAAGGAAAACAACCGAGCCATGGGCATTCTGTCCTTGATGCATGCAGCAGCACCTGTTCTCCAAGTTCCCAGCACTGATGATTCTAAAGAAAATGCCTGCTCCCTCACTTCTCCAGCTCCCCCCTGCCCCACCTCCCCTGCTCTGATCCTTGGTGTGCCAAGGTCCTGCAGCTCCCTGGCTCTCCAGCTGCAGCTACCTTGTCCTGCCTCTGGCTGATAAAATATGGGCCTGAGATTTTTTTAGCAGCAATGCATTCTTTTAAAGGACACAAAGAGCATACAATGCACAAGAGTCTTTAGGAAATACATCCAAATAAGGGACTCTGCTGTTCCTGTAGTTCTCCTTCTGGTTTTCAACTGGGATGGAAGGATGGGCATGGCCTGTATTTTTCATATGAAAGTGATGTTACTAAGTTTGTCTAGAAGTTCTGATTACTATTATGACTCATTTTCTGACAGAAAACACTCTCTGTTTGCCTTTCCCATGCTGTTTCCAGGTGCTGCCCAGGATGGACATCTGTGGTCTCAGACAGTGAATCCCTAGGAGGAAGGGGAACCTTTGCCTCATCTGCACAGCTCAGGTGGATGTGACAGAATTGGTGTGGCCTGACAAGGTATGAACAGCTCTCTGTGTTCTGCAGTGCCTTGAAACATTTTTCTGTCAGGGTTTGGAGGGGTTTCTCTTTGGGATTTCGTGTGATGCAGCACCCCAGGTGTCCCTTTGTGCCAAGTCCAGGGGTAAAGGATTGAATAAATGACAAGAGGCATCTGGGATGAAAATGCTTTTTATTAAAATTAGGCAAAGAATGCAGTAAGAAAAATAAGCATCCTTTTAATGTCTGAAATAGTTAGGAATAAAAATGCTGGGAAAAGGTACTCTGAATTAGTGTCACCTGTTATGGATAAAACCCCACAGTGAGCAATCAGAGCAGGTGTGAAAGCTGGGATCCTCTGACTTCTGCAGTGGACTTAATTTTCTTTTCTTCCTCTCTTTCAGAACAGGAAAAACCCATTACATTCCTCCCACCTTTGCCAAAATCTGTGGTGTTTGAGCAGCCAAAGCCAGGAGGCTTCAGCACCAGGGCTCTGCCCTGGAGGGCTCCTGGTCCTGCCCATGCTGTGGGGTGAGTGAGCGGGCTGCAGGGCTCCTCTTTTCCTCCCTGCTGGGATTAATTGCCTGGGAAATCTGGGATCTGGGTGAAACTCCAGCTCTCCTGGTGTTCAGGGGTGCAAGGTCTGAGGGACTGCGTTTACCTGTGGCTTTGCAGGTCAGCAGGAACAGGAGGAAATGGGGTGCCAGAGCCGTGTGCCATCAGGTCACGTTTCCCTCTGGGGACAGAGCTGCTGCTGGAACCATTGCCTTAGGTCTGCTCCCTCTGTGTCTGTGCCAGGTGGGATTTGTGCTGGAGAGAGAGGTGCTGTCAGGAACAAAAGGTGGAGTAAATCCTCTCTGGGGATGTGCAGTGAAGGACTGAATAGCATGGAAGGAGAGGATTTATAAACCATATCACTATTTCTCCAAAAAGTGATGAGGGTGGTTTGGTCTGGGCCTCCTAATCTTTGTGTAATTTTGAAATGCTGTTTCATGAGTTACTGTCCGGTATCTTTCTAACAAAAGCTGACAGAAATTCAGGTTAAGCACTAGAACTTGGGTCCATTCACTGCAAAACCTTGCCAAGGCTGCAGGACTGGGGTGATGACTGCTCCCAAGAAAGGTTACTTATTAATGCTGGGTCAGATTTCCCTCAGAGACTGTCAGGCCTCAATGGCTGTGAGTCTGTGTTCTTCTCACTGGGCAATTGGAAATAATTTCAGTATAATTAGAAACTTTAGAAAAATCCAGCTAAAAATGTCACCTCTGCCCTCCCCAAGTTCTCCCAGTTTTTCCCAGCTAGGAGCTGCACAGAAGTGAGGCAGGGAAATGACATCAGGGAACAGCTGAAAAATCAAAGGCACAAAGAGAAGATGTACCAGCACAGGACAGGAAAGGGGAGAGGTTTCAGAAAGCATTTCTGTGGTCTAATTAATAATAATTTCTGATTCCCCAGGGAGAAGAACACCAACTCACAGCAATTCAGGCCTGACAGTCCTCTGCAGTGAGAGCTCAGCACACATCCACAGAGGCAAGTCGAGCATCTGAAAGAAGAGAAACAAACAGAAGAAAAAGGTGATTTCTTTTGCTTCAAAGTTATGTCTAGTTCTTAAAGCCCAAACAACATTTGCTCTCGAATTTGGCTGAGTGGATCATGAGCAGAGGGCACGGGGTCATGCCATTCCTTTAGCTGAAAACCCGGGGTGATTTAGAGGGGAGACAAGAAGTGTTTGTGTAGGAACATGCGAGGGGATGTCAAGGGGAGTGAGGTGGCATTTTTGAGAGGATTGCTGAGGTAACCCAAGGGAGCCCAGCAGACAATTTCTCTGGGAAGTCCAAGCCCCCTGTGGAGCGCAGCCAGGGCTCTCCAGGGGTAGCGGGGATGGCTCAGAACTCGGGACTCTCTGTGTCCTCCTTCCTTGGCAGCAGCCGGTGGGGAAGGGAGGAGAGGCTCCGTGCGGGATGAGGCCGGAGAGAGCGAGCAGAGGGGCAGGAGAGGGTCAGGAGAAAGGGAAAGGGACCTCCCTGGGGTCACCAGGGCCTGTAGGGAACAGAATGGACACTTGGATGAGCAGTGGAGGGGAGGAGTGAATGTGAACTCATCTACAGGGAAATGAGGAGGGGATATTTTGGAGGGAAAAGCTGAGGTGATGGCAGGAGTTGTGTTTGCACAAAATGGGACCAGAGTGAAGCTCGATCCAAAGTCATTCCTGCTTGACCTCTGAATTGCAAGGTAAGTTTTACAAGCTGCCAAATGAGGGATTAAAATATATGTAAAAATGAAACTAAGAGCATTAATGAGGTTCCTGGGAATCTATTATATTGTTGTCACAGAACTCATAACAGAGTTTTGAGCTTTTATGACAACAATGCAGTTCTTTGTTTGGATTAGGCACTGTGGGGGGTTTGGGGTTTGTTTGAATTTTAAAGCCCTGATGGTGGCCCTGACAGTGCTCAGGAAAAGCAGAGTCAGAGCTCCTAGCAGGTACAGTGTTTTCCCCTTGAGTGGATTGTGGAGGAATTGTTTGGGACTTGGATTGTCCCTCTGGGTGATGCTAGTTACTGTGATTTATATAATTCCATACATTTGACTCCCAAAACTTCCCAGCCCAGGGGCTTGAGCTGACAGGGCAGCACACAGATTGTTCTCTGTGCAGCACCCAGATTTGGGGTTCCCTGTCAGCTTTGCTGGTTCCCACAAATTATCCCATAGCCCCAAATTCCCTGCTCAGTTACTGCTGCCATAGCCTCACAGTGCCTCATGGATTGTGGTTATTCCCATGCAGAGCTGCCCCTCGAACACCAGCTGTGCCAGGAACCGGCAGAACTTCCAAGGAAGCTCGGCAGCATCAACAGGGACAGGTGAATATTCCAAAGAATTTGCTGTTTAAAACCCTCATCCCCCAGCCCCACCCATGTCCCTGGGGACTCTTGGCAGAGTTGCCTGGAATTCAGCTGGTTTAACCCCCCCTGAGCTCAGGCTCCAGGTGATGTTTTCAAGCAGGAGAAGGCAGGGGCTGGAGGCGCTTCCACCCTGTGCCAAGGCAGCCCCTGTGCCCACAAGAGAATATCTCTCCCTTCAGAAACTCAGTTCTTTTAGAGCCTGAGCAAGTTCTTTTCCCTCAGGAAAGGGTGCACATCCCTGCCTTCAGTACACCTCCAGTGGGACTCACCTGCAAAAGCTTTCCATCCCTTCTGCACTTCCAGCTGGCTTCCTGAAAAATTCCCTTCACTTTCATCCAGACAAAAATCCATCCCACCTAAAGCTTTGATTTTAAGGCATCTCTGCAGGCTGTTGTGAGGGAAGATTGCATTGGCTGTAATGCTGCTGCTGAATGATGGCCTCAGGCTGGAAGGGAAGGGTTTTGGGGTGCCTGGAACACACCTGGCAGCTGTGTGGGAGCTCTGGGAGGTTGGAACCGGGAATTGCTGTCTGAGCCCCTCTGCAAGTGTCCCGTGCTGCCATCAGCAGGAAATGCCAGCTGTGCCTTGGGGTGCTTTTGGGCTGTGGGTGATCTCCATCCAGGCTGGAGCATCCCCAGGTGCCTGTTCAGAGCAGCCCCTGGCCCAGGAGCCACAGGCAGCCCTGGAGCTGTGTCTGTGCCAGCACTGCCCGGGCACCCCAGTGTCCATCCCTGGGACGTGCTTGGCACAGGCAGGACGCTGCAGAGCCCAAGGACAAGAGGTGCTGTTGCCTTTCAGGGACTCCTGGCCTCCTCCTGCCCCACATTGCCAGCCAGCTGGGACACACAGAAACACCAAGGAACATTGCTGGCAGCGAGCAGGAGACACCGAGGCCTCTGTGCAGCTCTGGGACACAAAAGTAGCCCCAGCTGCAGCAGTTACCATCATTTTGGCCTGGCAACACTCACCTGCAAGAAATATCCTACGGACTTGAAAGTCAGATTTCACGATCCCTCTCAACCCCAGTAGATCTTTCACATATGCTGTGATCTGGAAGTAAAGAGAAAAATTCTCAGCTGAATTTTTATAAATGAGGTTTCACCATTGCAGGGCTTTTTTTGGGTTGCAAAGCAAATCTCACCTGGAAGATGTTGGAGTGGAACTATGCCTGGCCCTGGCAAACAGATCCTGCCGTGCTCCAGCCCCACTCGTTCCACGGCAGGCGGGAGCCCCAGGGCTGTGCAGACACGGGGAGGGGGGAGGCAGGCGCTGCTCTCCGCTGAGGGCTGCGGGGGCTTTGCACACCCGCGGGATTTGGGGTTCCCAGGGTTGGCACGGCGTTCCCGGTGTCCCGGCCGGTTCCAGCCACAATCCAGCGTCTGCACGAAGAGATTCCGCTGCCGTTCTCCCGGGCCCGGTCCCCGGCAGAGCCCCGGCTCCCTGCGGCACAAGAGGGATCGTGCCCGGAGTCCCGTACCCGCTGCGGCCGGAGCAGGAGCGACAGCGCCGGGCTCGGCCCCAGCGCCCGTCCCGGGGCGGCTCCGGCTGCCCGCGGTGATCCCGGCCCCAGACCCGTCCCGGTCCTGCGATCCGCACCCTGCCGGCCCGGGGAGAGGCGGCACCGCTGGGAGCCCCCAGCAGACACCGACAAAACCCAGAACCGGCCCCGGGTCCCACCTGAGCACCTCGATGTCCGCGCAGCTCCGGGAGCAGCCCCTGGGTTGGGTTCGGCGCAGCGCTCCGAGCGATGATCCCGCCGCATCCCGGAGAAGCATCCGCGTGGGGAACGGGGCAGGAGCGGCTCGGCCGCTCTTAAAGGGCGGGGGCGGGGCGGGGCCCGGGGGGCGGGGCCTGCACAGGTGCGCGGGGCGGGGCCTGCACAGGTGCGCGGGGCCCCAGAGCGCGTGCGCGGGGCGGGGCTTGAGGGGATTTAAACGGCGGGGAGAGGCCGGCGGAGCCATTTGCTCCTCGGAGTTCGTGCCGCGCGGGCTGGGCTTTGTCTCTCTTCTTCTTTATATTTCTTTTTTTTTTTAATATTTCTTTTTCTTTACAACTCTCCTTTCTCCCCACTCTTCCTCCCCTCCCCCACCCCCTACACCCTCCCCCCCCCAAACCCCCCCCCTCCCTCTCCCCCCTAGCCCTCCCCTCCCTCCCTCCCAAACGCTCCCTTCCCTCCCGGCCCGGCGCCCCACATGCCCCTACCCTACCCTACCTTACCCTACCCTATCCTATCCTGCCTTACCCTACCCTATTCTTCTTTCCTATTGTTCGTCCATCCACCCTTCCTTCCCCCCCCTAGCCCTGGCTCCCCCTACCCTCTGTCCCTGCTGCCCTGCCCACCCCGACACCCCGCCTGCCCTCCGTCCTGGGTCACCCACCCCTCTGCCCCCCCATTCCCATCCTCTAGCCCCCCCTTTCTCTCTTTCCTCCGCAGCTCGGGGTGCCGGATAATAAAGCCCAGAGGGCCGGACCGGCGCCCCCACCGTCCCTGCAGCCCCACACGGGGACTGGCCCGCTCTGCGGGTGTCCCCATTCCGGTCCAACACACCGCCCGACACCGCCGGGGCTCCGGCTTTCCCTACATCACACTGGGGGTCCCCGGGGGGGTTTGGGGGGGGGGGGTGGGGGGGTTTAGGGGGGATCCCCTCCTTAGGAGGGGTCCCCGGGGGGGAGGGGGGTGGGGGCGTGGGTTAGGAAGGGCCCCCTCCGGAGGGGGGGGTCCCGGGGGGGGTCAGGGTGGGCCCCCTCCGGAGGGGGGGGTCCGGGGGAGGGGGGCGGGGCGGAGGGGGGCGTTCCCCCTCCCGGCCCCGCCCCCTCCCCAGGACCCTCCCCTCCGGACGGGGCCCGCCCCGGCCCCCTCCCGGGGACCCCCTCCTCCGGACCGGGGCCCCGAGGGAGGGAGGGAACGCTCGTTCGGTGGTTTTTTTGTGTGTGTGTTTACGCCGCAGAGTGACGTGACCCCCTCTGCTTCCCGCCCCACCCACCCCACCCCTCCCTCCCCCCGGGGCCCCGTCCGGGGCAGGGGGTCCTGGGGAGGGGCCCAGGGGGCGGATCCCCTCCGGGGGGAGGGGCCTGGGTGGGAGGAGCCAGGGGGGATTGACCCCCCCAACCCCTCCCACCCCGCCCCCTCCCCCCGGAGGGGGCCCCGCCCCCCGCCCCTCCCCAGGGGCCCCTCCCCCGGAGGGGGCCCCTCCCACCCCCCCCCCGGGACCCCCTCCTAGTGAGGGGACCCCTCCTAAACCCCCCCCACCCCCCGGGACCCCCTCCTAGTGAGGGGGCCCCTCCTAAACCCCCCCCCGGGACCCCCTCCTAGTGAGGGGGCCCACCCCAAACCCCCCACCCCAAACCCCCCAGCCCGCCCCCCGCCCCCCAGTGTGATGTGCGGACAGCCGGAGCCCCGGCAGTGTGGGGCAGTGTTGTGTGTGGGGGGACCCGCAGAGCGGCTCCGGCCCCGTGGGGGGATCCCGCGAGGGGCGCCGGCTCGGGGCTCTCTGGCCTTTATTATCCGGCACCCCGAACCCCGCGGCTGCGGGGAACAGGGACAGGGGACACAGAGGAGGGACAGCAGGGATGGGGAGGGACAGAGAGGAGGGACAGCAGGGATGGGGAGGGACAGAGAGGAGGGACAGCAGGGATGGGGAGGGACAGAGAGGAGGGACAGCAGGGATGGGGAGGGACAGAAAGGAGGGACAGCAGGGATGACTGACAGGGACAGCAGGGATGACAAGGGCAGCAGGGATGGCAGGAACAGCAGGGATGACAAGGGCAGCAGGGATGACACAGGGACAGCAGGGATGACAGGGACAGCAGGGATGGCAGGAACAGCAGGGATGACAAGGGCAGCAGGGATGACACAGGGACAGCAGGGATGACACAGGGACAGCAGGGATGGGTGCGGAGGGAAGCGGGAGGGGAAGGGAAAGGCCGGGTGGGGGGGAGAGGGGCGGGGGACACAGGAGGGGAGTAGAAGGGGGTACAGGGTAGGGACAGGAGAGGAAAAATGAGGGAGAGGGTTTGGGGGGAGAGGAGGGGAGGGTTTGGGGGAGAAAGAAAAGGAACACGGAGAGGAGGAAGGAAAAGCAGAGGGGGAAACAGGAGGGGAGGCCGAAAGGGGAAGGGAAAGGGTCACCTTTGGGGAGGGGAGGGAAAGGGGGGAAAGGAAGAGAAAGAAGGGGAACACGAGCAGGAGGAAGGAGGGAGAGAGGGTTTGAGAGGAAGGGAAGCCGAAGTCCGTCCTGTCCTTCTCCGCGGAGCTCCGACAGCAGCCATCCGTCCGCACCGAGCTCAGCCTGAGCAAATGGCGGCCGAGGGGAATGCCGGGAATTAAATCACCTCGGCCCCGCCCCGCGCAGCCGCACTGGGACCCCGCGCACCTGAGCCGGGCCCGGGCCCGCCCCTCAATCACCGCCCGGTACCGCCCGGTACCGCCCCTCAATCACCGCCCGGTACCGCCCCTCAATCACCGCCCGGTACCGCCCCTCAATCACCGCCCGGGCCCGCCCGGTACCGCCCCTCAATCACCGCCCGGTACCGCCCCTCAATCACCGCCCGGTACCGCCCCTCAATCACCGCCCGGTACCGCCCCTCAATCACCGCCCGGTACCGCCCGGTACCGCCCCTCAATCACCGCCCGGTACCGCCCCTCAATCACCGCCCGGTACCGCCCGGTACCGCCCCTCAATCACCGCCCGGTACCGCCCCTCAATCACCGCCCGGTACCGCCCGGGCCCGCCCCTCAATCACCGCCCGGTACCGCCCGGTACCGCCCCTCAATCACCGCCCGGGCCCGCCCCTCAATCACCGCCCGGCCCGCCCCCGGTACCGCCCCTCAATCACCGCCCGGTACCGCCCCTCAATCACCGCCCGGTACCGCCCGGTACCGCCCCTCAATCACCGCCCGGTACCGCCCGGTACCGCCCCTCAATCACCGCCCGGTACCGCCCCTCAATCACCGCCCCGGTACCGCCCGGTACCGCCCCTCAATCAACGCCCGGTACCGCCCGGCCCGCCCCCGGTACCGCCCCTCAATCACCGCCCGGTACCGCCCGGCCCGCCCCCGGTACCGCCCCTGCATCCCCCCGCCCGGTCCTTCCCGGGCCCGCCCCCGGTGCCTCCGGGCCCCCCTCCCAGAGCCCCGGTTCCGTCCCGAGCCCGCCCCGGCTCCCCGCCCTGCCCGGGCCGGACCGTCGCTCCCGGGCCGAACCGGGGTTTCTGGTTCGGTGCTGCCGGTGCCGGCGGGGGATGCCGAGCGGTGCTCGGGGCTCGGGGCTGTGCCGGGCCGGGCTCGGGGCCCGGCGAGTTCCCGGTGCTGACCCGGACCGGCCGGGCCGCGCCCCCCAAACCCCGCCGCTCCCCGCCGTGCCAGGGAAATGTTTTTCCAGCGTGGGTAGAGAGTTCTTTATGGGAAAACTCAATACTCAAGGATATCAGGGATATCGGAGAGATTCTGGTGTACATTCAAAACACGTTGGCATAAATAAATCCATGGAAGAGCTCATTGGCTCTCCCAGACTGGCTCCTGTGTGATCGTCTGCGATCCCAACTGCTCCCAAGGGCTGTTCAACCTGTAAGCACGGCTGAAAATAGTGGGAAGACTCTGCTCAGGCAGTGGAGCCTCTCAGTCGTGTCCCAAAGGTCTGGCATGGATGGAGTTTCAGGGGTCCCAGCACAGCCCCTCTGTTTGTTCCTCTGGAGCTGACACTTCCCACCATCCCTGACAGAGCTTGGGGGTCCCAGCACAGACCCCCTGGCACATCCCACTGCTCCTTCCAGTCCCCTTTAACCAGGATCATTTCCTGGCTGGGAGCACCCGAAGCCAGCAGAACTGGCCTGAACAACTTCTTGGAGGATCTCTCCTCTTTCTTCCTTGCCAAATCCCCACTGCCAGACCCATGCTGAGGCTCAGCTCCCCCTCCCCTCGGTCTCTAAGGAATTGGGCTTGGATTTCCCAGTCCAGCAGGGCAGAAATGCTGCTGTCCTTATTGTATATCCAAAGTGCAGTAATGGCTTAAGAAATAACTGGAAGAAATCAAAGGAATGAAGAGAAATTAGCTAAGAGCTGCCAGATGCAAACAAGGGATGCTCAAACCACTCATCAATGATTTGGTTTAATTAAACAACTCAAAGTAATTAACACCACACTGATACAGTTTGATTCTTTTTTATTGAGTTATAGAGAAATATGGCAGGATGCAAAACCTTTCCAAACCCAGGAGATCTACAGGGCACAGCTGCAGAGAGACTCTTGGGATTCAGGGGGAAAAACACAAAGTTTTCAGTCTTCAGCATCTTCCACTGCGTCACCATTGACAGGAAACACGGCGTGAGCCTCAGGGAGACGCAGAGAGTCAGAGATTTTACAGATCCCGTCCTCACCTCCGCCTTTCAGCAGGTAGAGTCTGCAGGGAGAGGGGAGAAAATGGATCAGAACGGACACCCTACTTCCAGAAAAATCACCATCATCCATAAAGCACTAAGTAGAGCTGTAGGAACTTTCCCAGAGGTTCATTTCCCTGTGGACTGAGGGCTGGAAGTTGAAGCACAGGCTGGACCTGCACTGGACAGACTATGGAAACCCAGAAGTAAAAGCTACATTCCAAAATCCGGCTCCTGAGGTGTGACCCTCTCTTCTCTCACCTGCTGGTGGAAGCACAAGAAGTGATCTTCTCTCAGGACATTTTTTCCTCACGTTCTGCGAGTCACGTCCTTGCCTGGAGAAAAGCAGCCATTTCTCCTCATGTCTGTAAAAAATTTAAAAATTATGCCAAAACACAGTTTGTACAGGTACCTTTGTAAATTCTGAAGGAAGCTGGCCATCAGGGAATGTTGAACAATCAGCATTCATCTGGATAAAAAATCCACGAGCGGAGCTGAAACTTCCTTTCATTGGCAGGCTGCACTTTCCTGCAAGTTGCGTTATCGCACCTACACAGCACGCACAATGATTTCACCCGGATTATAAATGTTCGCATAGTGCCCCCCCTGCCCCCCACTCGTGCTGCTGCAAAGATGGAAACTGCTCATGGAAGGTTTCAGAAACACAAACCATCTGCGCCATCTCTATTTTTCACTACGTATGGATGTAGGGTTAGGATAGAGCGGAACTTCATCGTGTATGACAGGGGCTGAAATTTCTGATTCTCTTTTAGGTTTCTGACTGTAGACTAAACTAAGATGCTCCTTGAGCTAGAAATCAACATTTTATACCAGAAAATGAAATCAGATTCAGAATAAATTTTTTTCTTCTATTTTCACCTGATGATGAACAGGAAGGTTACTGAAACACAGTAATGCACATCATGCCAAAACTCATTTTGTTCCTATTTTCCAACTCTTCCTAGCTTAGCTAAAAGGTAGTCCACAGACGGACCAAGACTGCTTGAAATAAACAGAACAAAGAACTCAGATATTTTCAATGAAGGAGCTACAACAAGGTTTAAATGTTTCATGTAGAATGTTTTAGGTTTAGTAATTCTGTTCCATTCCTTCAACTGTTTTGCACTTTAAGAGGATAAGGAGTAACAGAATCTGGAATGTAGGGATCACCATGTAATTATTAAATTTTATTAAAATAAAACTGATTTTTTTTCTCCAGAAATGGAGGACCTCAGTTGTTTATCAATGACAATTTATGCCAATAAATTTATTCTTTACATATGAGAAGGTTATAAAACATTATCACAATTACATGGCTTCTATCTGTAAAGTGCAACGTACTTTCAACTCTAAATACGTACAAATTTTAGTTTAGAAATACCTGCTGTGTCACCAACAATTCCTGGGTAGGTTCTAGGAGCTTTGCCAAGGAATTCATTGATGTCAGGCTTAACAGCGTGGCACTTCTGGGTCCTCATATTCAGCCATCCTTCGGTGCATCTTGTGTCATCCTTCATTTCAGTTGTAATCTTTCCAAGCATCATTCCAAATCTGCAATATCAGTTGCATCCCTAATTAGATGCATAACACTTCACAATGTTTACTCGCAGCATCATCCCCAAAACACATCCCCAAAAAAACAACAAAATGTTGCTGTTAACAACAGCACAACCTGATGTTTAGGACAACAGCTGTTGTTCCAGGACCTGACAGAAATGCCCCCCCAAGCTTTACTGTCTTGTGGTTCGACTCCTCATGCAAGAGCATTTATCTTATGCTACAAAAAAAGCCTTTTCTGACACACCCTATTTAGCAGGCAAGTCAGGAGAGAAATGCTTTGCTTTCATAGACAAGAAGCCGCCTGCCTGTGCCGGGCTCGCTGCTGAGCCCGTGCGGGTTTGCTCGTGCTGTTTCAATAACGCGGCTCAGCTGAGCTCGGCAGCTTCGGGTGCTGCGCTGGGCGGAGCCGGGCGGGGTTCGTGCAACCTCGGCAACATTCGGCACTTCGGCTACACTCGGCTACACTCGGCTACACTCGACTACGCCGGCACTTCGGCTAAAATCGGCTTTTTTCGGCTACACTCGGCTACCACGGCACTTCGGCTACAATCGGCTTTTTTCGGCTACACTCGGCGACTCCGGCACTTCGGCTACACTCGGCTTTTTTCGGCTACACTCGGCTACGCCGGCACTTCGGCTAAAATCGGCTTTTCTCGGCTACACTCGGCTACGCCGGCACTTCGGCTACACTCGGCTTTTTTCGGCTACACTCGGCGACTCCGGCACTTCGGCTAAACTCGGCTTTTTTCGGCTACACTCGGCTACGCCGGCACTTCGGCTACACTCGGCTTTTTTCGGCTTTTTTCGGCTACTCCGGCACTTCGGCTAAACTCGGCTTTTTTCGGCTACACTCGGCTACGCCGGCACTTCGGCTAAAATCGGCTTTTCTCGGCTACACTCGGCTACGCCGGCACTTCGGCTAAAATCGGCTTTTCTCGGCTACACTCGCGACACCGGCACTTCGGCTAAAATCGGCTTTTTTCGGCTACACTCGGCTACGCCGGCACTTCGGCTACACTCGGCTTTTTTCGGCTACACTCGGCGACTCCGGCACTTCGGCTAAAATCGGCTTTTTTCGGCTACACTCGGCTACGTCGGCACTTCGGCTACACTCGGCTTTTTTCGGCTTTTTTCGGCTACTCCGGCACTTCGGCTAAAATCGGCTTTTTTCGGCTACACTCGGCTACGCCGGCACTTCGGCTACAATCGGCTTTTCTCGGCTACACTCGGCTACGCCGGCACTTCGGCTAAAATCGGCTTTTCTCGGCTACACTCGCGACACCGGCACTTCGGCTACACTCGGCTTTTTTCGGCTACACTCGGCTACCACGGCACTTCGGCTACAATCGGCTTTTTTCGGCTACACTCGGCGACTCCGGCACTTCGGCTACACTCGGCTTTTTTCGGCTACACTCGGCGACTCCGGCACTTCGGCTAAACTCGGCTTTTTTCGGCTACACTCGGCTACGCCGGCACTTCGGCTACACTCGGCTTTTTTCGGCTACACTCGGCTACGCCGGCACTTCGGCTAAAATCGGCTTTTTTCGGCTACACTCGGCTAAGCCGGCACTTCGGCTAAAATCGGCTTTTTTCGGCTACACTCGGCTACGCCGGCACTTCGGCTCAACTCGGCTTTTTTCGGCTACACTCGGCTACGCCGGCACTTCGGCTAAACTCGGGTTTTAGAGGCTCCACTCGGCTACATTCGCGTTTCCTGGCTGCGCTCCCTTGTCCCGGCTCGGCTCCCGTAGGGCGGCGCTGGCCGGGCCGAGGCCCCGCGCGAGGGAAGGCGGAGCCGCCTCGCGTTAAACGCGCAGAGCTCGGTGTGTTCCTGCCGCCGAGTCCCGCGGGCGGCCCGGCCATCGCACGGGCACGGACGGGAGCGCGGGGCCGGGCAGGAGCTCGCTGGGCAGTGCCTGCACCCGCGCTAATTAACGGCCACCGACAGCACCGCTGGGCTCGGCCGGGCTGGGCTGCGGGGTGGCTGCAGTACCGCGCTGTGTCCACACGGCGGCGACACTGAGAAGGCACGGCCCGGGGGTGGTTGCAGTACCGCGCTGTGTCCACACGGCGGCGACACTGAGAGGGCACCGGCCGGGAGTGGCTGCAGTACCGCGCTGTGTCCACACGGCGGCGACACTGAGAGGGCGCGGCCCGCGGATGGCTGCAGTACCGCGCTGTGCCCACACGGCGGCGACACTGAGAGGGCGCCGGTGCTGCTGGGCTCACAGCGCATGCCCGAACGGCTGGAAATGGCGCCGGCTGGGCTGCAGCGGCATCGGGGTCGGAGGCACGCCGCCCATTAGACAAATCGGAGTCCTTGATTTCCCTTTTCGGGAAGGTAAATCGAATAGTGCCGGAGATGCCATCATGGGAGGGAGTCACATGACTTCTGCCTCTCCTGGCAGCCATCTTCGGTGTGGCAGAACGCACTTCCGACCCGCCGCCTTATTTTGAGCGGTAGACATCACTTCTGAGCTGCACCATATTTGGTGTGGCAAAAAAAGGCACTTCTGTGCCGCTATATTTTGTGTGGCAAAACTCACTTGCGGTCCGCCACCGGCTTTGGTGTGGCTATAGCCACTTTTGGGCCGCGCCATAATAAGTGTGGCAGAACCCACTTCCGGCCTGCCGCCATATTTGATGTGGTAGAGGCCGCTTCCGGTCCGGTTCCATATTTTGTGTGGCCTAATTCACTTCCTGTCACCGCCATTTTTGGTGTGGCAAAACACACTTCCGTTCTACCGCCATGTTTTGTGTGGCATTACCCACTTTCGTACAGTCACCATTTTTTGTGTGGCAAAACGCACTTCCGGTCCGCCGCCATATTTGGTGTGTTAAAAGCCACTTGCGGGCTGCCGCCATCTTTAGTGTGGCAGAACACGCTTTTGGTCCTCCGCCGTCTTTGGTGCGGCGAAAGCCACTTATGGTCAGTCGCCTTCTTTGTTGTGCTACCGTGGCAGGCCCCCGCCCCTCACTACGGCGTCTGTAGTGTGCTCCCTGAACCTGGTTCCGAGACAGGCTAACGCCGACTGATCCCGCAAGTCTGGGCGCGCTATTCCACCCTCATTCCTGGCACTAGGACGTGGGATGTGGGGCCACCCGTGCCCGTGTCGGGTGGTGGCCGAGAGAGTAGCGGCAGGCGGCGACAGGCTCTCCTCGCTCTTACCCGGGATCCGGCGGCGGCCGCCATCTTGACTTCCAGCAGGCTGTGGGCACGCCCCCTCCCCGCCCTTAACCACCCAGCGGGGCGGTGCCTGGAGGAACGCCTGCAGTACTGCGCTGTGTCCACACGGCGGCAGCACTGAGAGGGCGCTGCCCGCAGATGGCTGCAGTACCGCTCCATGTCCACACGGCGGCGACACTGCCGCCGAACTCAGCCCGGGCTGGCGGCCTTTGGGGACAGACCGGGGGGGGGGGGGACAAAAAGCACCGAGTCCCAGTCCTTCAAAAATTCCTCCTAAATGAATGCCCAAAAAAAACCCCAATCAAAATTAAAATAACCAAATAAAAAACCAGCTCTTTAGATATATATAAAAATTTCATATTTATTTTTTCATATTTCACTTATATTCATTCATAATCTACAGATATTTTACCTTGTTACTACTGCTCAGGGGCTGCTGGAACTGTAGAAAACTCTCCCTGGGACTGGGAGAACAGTGTGTCCCTGCCAGAGCTGTCTGTGCCAGGTTCCTGGAAGGTTTCCTAGCTGTTTCACTAGTTCAGGGATGCTTCTGTCCATACGGAGTGTTCTGAGCTGCTTTGCCACATGCCTTGAACCCTGTCCCCTTCACCCAGTGCAATGTTTAAACCCAGCCCCAGCCCTGGTCACTGTGCTGGTCACAACACAGCAGCCTGTCTTCCCCAAATCCCAGCTTTCCATGGCTTTGGTGGCCTGAAACCTTCTCTCCATGGATCCTCAGCCCACCTCACTCGCACTGCTCCAAGGCACTTACCCCTCAGGCAGTGGGCACTGGCTGAGGCATGGCTGGCTGCTCTGCTTTGCCACCTTGCTGCTCTGAAACGGGGGTGGTGGGCAAAATCTCTTCTTTGGGTTCCACAATGCCTGACAAAAACCTCGGTACTGGGACTGTCCACCAACAAACTTTGGTGGTGAACAGCACCTCATCAGCTGGGTCCGAGGAAAAACAAACCAGCTGAGGGCAAAAAACCCAACCCATTGGCTGGGGACTTTTTATTCTCATTTTAAAAATGAGTTAAAACACCTGAAAGGCAAAAATCCTGCTCACAAGGCTAGAAGCAGTCAGCACACACACTCGCACAGGCAGACACGAGCAGCAGCAGACAGACACAAACTCTCCCAGACACACACGGACACTCACGCGCTCCCACTGTCACACACTCCTCAGCTGACATGCTGACTGCAAGCCCTGCTTGAAACACTACACCGAACAGGATGTTTCAACACATCTTCCAGCTGCTGCTCTTCAACATCAAACGGCAGACTCCAGGAAAATTGGTAGCATCGGTGACTGCAGAGATAGGAACCCACCTCAGGGACCTGCGAGACAACAGGAGGTGGTCAGCAAGTGGCTCCCTGACAGCTAGAGGTTATCCCCACACGTTTTCTACCCCAGACCCCATAGAACAGAGATGAACAATTAAGTTTTGTAACTGTTCTACCTACCCGTGACCACGTGCCAGAGCAGGGGCAGCACTGAGTGTCAGTGGCACAACAAAGGTGCGTGCAGGATAGGTACATACGGTATAGACACGTACAAGAAAGGTACGTGCAATATAAGCCAAGACAGGCACACACAGTACAGGTACCTACAGCATAAGCCAAGGCAGGTACATACAGGATAAGTGAGGACTGGAGATAACTCTCTGGAGGATCAAGTCTCAAGCCCAATACTCTTTGAAAAGACAGAACCTAGGGAACTATTGAAGGCACATAAGGAGGGTCTAACACACTCCCTATAGAAGGCCAAGAGAACGGCACGTGAAAAGAAGGCTCTAGCAAAGCTGAGGCAGAAAATGGATGAGAACCTCTTGTGTACTTCTTTCTGCCTCTAAGAGCAAAAAGGTAAAGATGCCAGAATCAGCCCAATGCAGGAAAGTACACGAGTGGAGTCCGGCCAGCATGGCCTGGAATGATGCTGATAAAGCATCGAGATGTGACAAAGGCGACACACAAGACAATGGACACAAACGACAGAACACAGACACAGACTACATAGGAGACACAAGTTATGTAGCAAGACCTGGAAGGAACTGGAGCAGCCATCAACTGGAACATCTCAGAGCCAGAGCTGGAACAAAGAACATGCCATGGTCAGAGCTGGAGGTTCAGCAAGCTGGACTGGGAAACACCTGCAAGTGAAACAAGCAGAAGGAACAGAAATCACCTGGGCCCTCAAATATCCTGAGCACTAAGTGACCAGGGGGGCCAGGAGCAGGAGCTGGAGAACCAGGAACAGCTCTTGTGCAGAGGGTCCATCAGCTGGAGCTGTATCAGGCACAGGTGTCCCTGAGGGAGGGCTGAACTTACCTGCAGCAGGAACATCTCGTGGTTGGACCTGGAATTATTGCGCCCTGCATTCCGAGCCAGGGGCAGGTGTCCCTAATCAGGAGCTCTGAGCAACAGGAGGACTGAAGCCATGCCAAGTGCCACTCTCGGCGTGGAGGTGTCTCCCAGTCACACCCCCGAGAGCAGAAGTGAGGCAGGAGCTCTCCTGGGGATGTGGTGCAGCAGCATCTCCTCTGTCTCTGCGCAAAGAGGGGTCAGTCAGCATCCCAGCCACCCCCACCCTGCCTCAGAGCAGGACTGGGGAGCCACGGACTGCACTGCACACCTTGATAAACATCACTGAGCCAGGCACGGCACAAACCCCATCCCAGCCTGAACGTGCCACAGGGTATGTTCATCAAACACAGCTGAGCCAAGCCCAGCACTAAATATCAAATGAAACAGGTCACCAAGGGCCCAGAACAACCAGAAGCCTCTGGCAGGGGCAGCAGGACAGGATCATCCCAGCCTGTGCGTGACCAGAAGCCAAACCATCAGCAGCACCGCTGGGTGGTTGCCGATGGTGTGGAGAGAAGCCACCCTCGGGCAGCTCTGGGGCAGCACCTTCCCTCGGCTCCTTTCACAGCCATGGCTCCCACAGCCGTGGGGCACAGCTGAATCCCAGCCCCAGTGCCCGTCCTGATCCCCCTGCAGCCAGGGCCGTGTCCAGGAGCGCTGCCAGCGCAGCCCCGAACCACAGCACAGCAGGACAGGCCACGTAACCAGAAACCACAAGCACAACCCTTCTGTTCCCGAGGAGCAGCCAGTCGCAAGGCAGAGGCTGGGCACAGCCAGCATCCCGGCAGCCACACGCAGCGGTGAAAGCAGACCCAGCTTTTACGGACCGCAGCCGAGCCCCGTGGGCCATGAGGTGCCCCTTTTCTCTGCAGTGCTGCAGGGTCTGGGTCACCCCCCGAGCCCTGCCCCGACGGCTGCAGCTTTCCCGACAAACAGGAGCCCCCGGTGCTTCTCGGAAGCTCCTCCCGGGCAGGCTGGGCCCGGGGCTGGTGCAGAGGCTTTGCCTGCTGTCCTTCCCCCCGCCGTGGCTGCAGGCCCCAGCTGCGCCTTTCCAGCCTGAGCCGCACTGCGGTGGCTCTGCCTGCCCCGGTGAGCCTGGGAGCGGGAGCGGAGCTGTGCCCGGCCGGGCAGCCCAGGCAGGGCCGCTGGAGAGCACGGCACAGCCAGCAAACCCTTCCCCGGACTTACCGAATCTCACCGGAATCACAGGGGCCGCAAGCGCCCTGGGGGAAGGCCCATTACAGCCGAGTGACCGTCCCAGGGCCCGCGCACGCCTCTCCCGGAGCCCGACCCGGCCGCAGCCGCCGCCATTTCCCAAAGGCCACGTGGCGCGCACGGCGCAGGCGCGGGCGGGGCCTCCTGAGCGGCGCGGCGGCGCCCCCTGCGGGGCTCGCAGCGGAACTGCAGGCGGTGCCCCAGAGCCGCCCCCAGCCCCGCTCCCCTCGCTCGCTGCCCGGGACGAGCCCGCGGCCGTGGGCAGCGCGGAACAGCCGCTCCCAGCCCCGTGTCCTGCCGGGCCCTGCTCCTTCCCCTTCCCGGAATGGCACCGCTGTCAGCCCGGGGGCACCCGGTGAGAAACGGCCCCGCCTCTTCTGACACGGATGACACCGCATCAAGTGCCCTAGTCCTCTGCACAGATGCTGCAGACCCACTGCAGACACTGCTGAAGGATCCTCTGGGATCTTCCAAGTCCCCTTCCTCCCTCCAGAGTCTGGCATCACGGAATTTATTCCAAGTGCTGTACCCCCCCCCCCCCATCTGGATTTATTTGGACATTCTGCAAATGCATGTACATATGTACATAAGCAGCTTTTATGTTAGCTGCATATATCCTCCAATTAAACTCTCCATCATGAATCACATTTTCTTAAGGAAATTGGCTCTGCTAAGATAATAAAAATAAATTCAGGTGACCTGGGGCAAACCCTTCGACGGATACGTGTTTTCATTCCTGTAGTCCAAATGAGAATCTTTTCAGGGGAATCTAAAACATCTCTGGATCTGACTTGCTTAGAAAAGAAATTGCAGTCGGTATCATAATGACCTTAGGAAACAAAGCTTTATTTAAACTTAAAAGCATCAGCTACAATAAAATTACATTTTGCTAGATTCTGTTTAAATCATTGCCAGGCAAATCATAACAGAGGCCACTGACCTTATGTTTCTAACAAGCAATTAACTCTAGCAAGCTTCCTAAAAATTTAGTCCTCTAGTACATTAGGGGGAAAAAACCCCAACAAAACAAATAAAACAAAGCAAAACAAAACAAAACAAAACAAAACAAAACACACCTCCAATAGATGAGTCTGAGCAGGTTCATTCCAGAGCAGCATCTTCCGTTATTATGAATTCCACTGAAATAATTACAACCACCTTCTACCCAACCCTCATCCCCCAAACCCAAGAACTTTATTGGGGTTTTTAAAGCAGGTTCCTCTTCCTTCATACATCAGTTTTTAGGTCAAAAAAAAAAAAAAAAAAATCAGGGGTTCCAGGCTACCAACAGCACAACCTGATGTTTAGGACAACAGCTGTTGTTCCAGGACCGGACAGAAATGCCCTCCCAAGCTTTACTGTCTTGCGGTTCAACTCCTCCTCCCTCTCGGGTAGTCTCACACTTGTGAGCTCCACAAGGCAAGCTCTAAATAAACACAAGACTCATGTTACCCCAGTTTACCTTAATTTGCTTTCAAGAGCTCTAAAATGTTTCAGTTAAGTGTAAAATTGCAACACTCTAACTGCTGCCTCATTAAGCATCAGAATAAACAGCTGCTTATTTCAATGGGTTTCTTCAGGCAGTTGCTAACAGTTATTTCGTCACATGCTGTGGTCTGTGCTTAAACATTATCACAGGCTGGTTCTGCAAAATACCGTCTGCGGCTGCCTGCAAGGTTAAAGCATCTTTGAGAGCACTACCAGCCCTCCAGCAGCTGTATGGCATTACAGAAATGTGATATAACTTTGGAGCTGTGGAAACGGTAAAGCTTCCTGCAATCCCAAATGTCTACCTGAGTTTTGCCAGCAAACTGCCTAGACCATGGATTCTTCTCCAATAAATCCGCTCATATCTGAGTATGATACTTTGCTTCTGCTTGCTTATGTGTTTGCTTCATGTTAGGAAGTGCCTGTCAGATTTCACCAGTCCTGGAAATGCAGCTGGACATTTAAACACAACTTTCCAGATTGTCCTGATATCTAGTATTAGAGCAAAAAGAGATGGAAAACCTTACAAAGAGCTTTTGACACTGCAGGTAGAAGTCTTAACAACCTGGCAAGCAAATGGCAATGCATTGCTCTATCCAACATAAATTAAAGACCACAGAGATGAAGTAAAACTGCCCACAATTCTGTTCTTGGTCACAGAGCAGCTCTGCAGAGTCCAGCTGATGATGAGGGCAAGTTCTTGTTTTTCTCAGGTGGACCAAGTTGCAAGGCCTGTCCTCTCACAGCTGAAGATTCTGCATGGTCACTTCCACTTCAGCTTGGGTGCTTACACTCACAGAAATCCTCTAGAAATAACAATAGTTTTTCAGAGCTTCTTTGTTGCCTGTTTTTATAGCAAGCCTGAGTGTCTGTTTCTGATTTTATGCCTCACTGTTATTTAAGTTGCTGCTATGCTGATGGTGTACTCTAGCAGTTAAGTATGTAGGCTGTAAAGGAGCCCTTTCCAATAACGTGTTCCAGAAAACCCCTAAATCTACCAGGCTACCACAAAAGGGTTGCGAGTTGTGGGGTGGTTGCTGTGTTGTTTTGCTGCGGGATTTTGTTTGTTTGTTGTTTCGTTTGTTTGTTTTGTTAGTGGATTTTTCTGTTTGGGTTTTGTTTGGTTTTGGTTTTGTGGGATTTGTTTTTGGGTTTTTTTTTGGTTTTTTTTAAAAATCTATTACAGCTGCAATAAGAAGTCATAAAGTCTTCCACACCTTCCCACTTTCTTCCCCCCCACCCCCCCTTGGCATGATTTTGTATTCCTGGGGTTTGGAGACAGTCATCTCCTATTTGCTGGTGATCTTATGATCCTCAACAAAGTATCAGACCAGGTAGAGAGCAGAGAATAACTGCTTTTTCACCTCCCAGCTGCCAAATCCGGTCAGGATTTCATGGAGGCACTCAGCACACCTACCCTGTGTACAACCCTGCCACCCAGACATGGGAATGGTGCTAAGAGAAACTCAGGTCCCTGATGCCTGAATTTCCCTGCCGGAGCTTCAGTGCACTGCCAGCACAAGCTCTTAGCAAGTGGCCGTACCCAGGGAGGGAAAGAGGCAGGTTTGCAGGCTGGCACCAGGTGGTGTCACCTCACTAGGAGAAACATGCTGGGCATGGAACAAGAGGGACTGCATCAAACTGGGAGAAACAGCTGTCTGCCAAGCTCCACCATACTTCCCGACCTGGCTCCAGTTTCTCTCCTAGGACAGCAGCTCCCACAGGCATGTGCCCACCCTTGGTCACAGCAAGCCAGGCACAGAGCTCATGCCTACCACACCAGGTAAGGAAAGGATCAGCTCTGCTCTAACTCCTAAATCAACATCCATCCAAAGCACTTGCTCAGAAACAAGGGCAGGAGAAGCTTGCCTAGCCATTTCCTCACTGAAACACTGCTTAGGGAACTCCTGTCACCTTCCAGCTCCACCTGGGCAGCACGGTTTTTCCTGGTTCCAGTGGATTTGCAGCAGAGCCAGCTCTGCACGCAGCCTCCTGCCAGGCACACCCTGATGTGTCGACACACAGAGCGCTGCTGGCAGGTCCTGTAAGCACCTCTTGAACATAAAGAACAGCAAGGCACCAGCCGAGTCTCATTTCGGACACGGGGAACCCTTACAAGGGCAGGCCTGCCCGCAGGCACACAGCTGGGACGCCCCTCACAGCATTCCAGAAAATATTCCCAGCAGGAGCCAGGAAAGACTTGCTGGGGCAGGTACCCGTTTGGGCCAGAAAATTGCAGTCACAGGATGACACGTTCATGGCCATAGTTGATGGTGCAGGGCTTAATCCACACCCTCCTGTTTTAGCATGTGCCTTGCTCCGTGGGGTGGCCGTTCAATTAAATCATGGCATCCTTCCAGATGCTGCTTATTAAAAGCCATCTCCACTAAGCTCCCTGCAGACCAGGTCTGTAATACAATTACCTTCCCTTGTAACAAGGGCTCCTGTATTTAACTCTGCACAAGATTTAATAAAACAAAATAAGCCTCTTGAAAAATCAATGACTGGTCTGGCTTCCACCTTGACAAAAACCCTCCCATACAGGGAACAGATCAAAAGTAACCACTGGCTAGAAATTGGCTAAAATCTACAGACACCAGGTGGGAAGACAGATTAATACACTGCCTGCATTTTCCTGGGGCAACTGGGTTGTACTGCAACAGAGATAAACTTTCTACGATTTGAGTGTGATTTGAATTTGTCCCTACATACAATCTCTGTTGGGACAATAGCTTTGGCTACCAGTATTGTCAATTAATTTCTGCTTGCAGAGCTCAAGAAAAAAATGCTGATAAAAGAGCCACAAAGGGCAATATGTACTGAGCTGCACAGAAAACAAGAGGTCTACAGCAAGTCTCAGACTATTTAAAAAACCTTCCACTCCTGCTGCTTTATTGCCTATCCCCCTAAATGTTTGCCAACAGTTGTCTTTTTAGCAGTGTTTTTCCAGCAACACAGCTCTATGTACCTCCATATTTTCTATAGCAAACTGCACTCACAATCAGTTGCAATGCAGTGTCGAAGAACCAGTTACCTGGATTATCAGGGCACCAGGACGCAGCTCCCAGTTTCACTCCTGAATGGACTTAGCATTACACCAGCAGAATGCACTCATGGAATGATCTAAAGCAAAAGCCAAGGACTGTAGAAAGCTTACAGATACAGAATCATGCTAGCTAGCCTGCTTTGGGAAAAAGGAGTTTCCTTAACACTTAGATATTATATTCTCCAAGCAGACAAATCCCAAACCTTCCATCTCCCTTAAGCACTTGACTGGTGACAGACTGCATGCTCTGTCACAGCAAATCACCCCAACTTGTGTCCTGCTCAGTGAATACACCAGATTTCAAGAAACTTTGGCCTGTAAGGTAAAACGAATCCAAATTCCCCCTTTCCCACACCATGAATATGTGGCAAAAAGAAAGCTTGATGCCATTATTGGGTGGCTGTCAGCAACTTGTATAAGTGAGCCCTTTAATAAGATGCAGAGCTTCCTGCTACTGTCCAGCATAGTGTGTTCTCACAAGGTGAGGGGAATCTAGTGAATTTATCACAGAAAAGAGGGGAAAATATTCTGCTTAGTAAATACTTTTGCTCCCTGTAGGCCAACATCTGGATTGTATTATCACTGAAGCCAAACCACTTCACAGATTCAGCCTAGAAAAACATAAGGGAGCTACCAGATGGATGTGTTTTGTAATCCTCTGCTATGGTGTGAGCTTCAGAATTTGTGCAAATCATGATTTCTGAATGTCACAGACAACCTTTATGTAGATAATATCCATCATTTTCCACAAATTTTCTTTCCATAAGTCATCTGTTGTTTATAGCTCATGTTAAGGGAAATATAGCCTGTCAATAAACAGAACAACCCACTAGCTATTGCTCTGATTCTCACCAAGTTTCTCAATCAGATGACTCACCAAGCTTTAAATGAAATAAATCAAGGGACTAAATGAAAAAAAAAAATTAATGCACCAAACAAAACTGTGAAGTAAAAAGCTTTCAGTATGTAAACAGTAATAGGATAGCTAAGTCCTCTGGAATGATTACACACTCATTTTGGATGTACCATCAAACAAAGCGGGATGACAATTTACAGAGCAATCGAAACCTCACTTAGAGCTGCACCTAAGCTCTGACAGCTTTCATGTCAGTGTTCTAGTGCCAATTCTTATTTTACTTCTGAATAGGAATGGAAATACGGAGATGGAGTTTGAATCAAACTGCCTGACCCAGACGAGCACTTCCTGCATCCTGACAGTGCTGCAGACCTCTGATGTGTCATTCTCTGTGTTTCCTGTTCAAAGGCAGCCCCAAAATACAGCAGATATACTTCCCTAGCCCTATAATTTAGCCATGCTTCAGGAAAGAAACAACAGGGCTAGTAACTGAGCTGCAGTCCAGAAAAATGGAGTAAGGTTTGCTTCTGTGGAGACTGTGATGTTCTTTACTGCCTGTCAAGTTTTTACTGAGTGGAAGTAGCCCATGATTTTTCAGTAAAAGAGATGCAAATGTCTTTATGTATCTTTAGATCGTCATTAAGCTGCTACATTTAGCAGGAGATTTTCCAAAGCACCTCAGAGGATTCAGAGATTCAGTTTCTCTTGGTTTAATTGAGTAGTCAAATCCCAGGCACCTTTGAAAATTGTGTCTTTAAAGCTTTGATCATGCCTAGGTGACTCAGCTAAAGAAATGGTAACACTTTCTGAACTTAGGAAAAGAAATTACGTACTCTTTTCAAACCTCACCGGCAATCCTCCGGGATGGGAAAGGAAGCACAACCCTGTCAAAGTACAAAAAGAGAAAAGGTCTGTGTAAAGAATACCAAAAAGTTACAAGTGGCAGAGCACAGCAACCATAGATTTCTCTAAAGTTCACGGGTGTAATAATGCATTTCCATAAAACTTTGTTCATGAATGTCCTCTTCAGATTCCAACTCTGAAACAGAGCAGAACCATTTATGGAGCTTCTCTTTTATATTCTTGCTTTAGACATGCAGTGGGTGTTCTCACTCTTTCATTAGGGAAAGGAAGGTTTGCCTAATATCCCAAATAAGAAAGTGGTAATAACATCAACAATTCAATGAAACAGACACAGTGTTCTGTTCCAAGATTTACAGAATGAAAAAGAATTAAAAGAATGTGTCCCTTCCTCTCCAGTCTTGAAAGCAAAATGAAAGTGACAGGGGTGAGATCCCCCTGTGAATGAGACAAGGCACCAGGAAGTTTTCAGCTGTAAGACAAATGAGTGGAGACTGGAACCATTTGACTTTTCAGGCTCTGAGATCTCTCCCCTCAGAAGCAGCCAGCATAGCATGGATGGGTGTCCTTTTATCTCCCACATTTATCTGACTAGAACATGTCATGACCTCAAGCTAACCACATTCTCAGCAGTAGGGAACACGAATCTCCTTGAGTGTGGGATCACCTTCCAGGTGGCTCCAGGAAGTGCCTACAGGTTCCCCCAAGAGTCAGTAGGGTTCTGGGCACCGCACTGGCTGGGGGCACCTCTCTCCTGGGCTCAGCAGCTCGGTGTGTGTACAGGCAGCAGCCATAACCAAGGCCTAACTTTTGCTGGGCAAAGTAATCTCTCTTAAGCACCAGCTGGGCACACTCAGGTAGTTCTGTTCCTTGGTGAAAGTGAGTGTGTACAGACCTCCTCTAGGCCTTGTTGACGTGCAGGCCCTGAACAGAAGCTAAGAGCTATCTGAAGTTTAAGTGCCCAACACGCCAGTGCTGTGCTCTCTGGTCTCACTGGCTCCCCAGAATCCCCTTCAGATCCGTTCTTCCATGGGGGAACTTTTCTGTGACTCACATCATGTTCTTTCATTTCCTTTTTTCAAAAGGAAATCCTTACTGTCAGTATTAAGCAATTTGATAGTGCCCTGCTCCACTCAGGAGGGCTGACAACTTTACAACAAAGCATTTATTAACTGGAAGTCACAGATAAATTGAAGGAAAATTTTGTGTGGGAGGATTTCTGTGATGAGAAAGAGTTTTTGACCACCAAAAGAAAATGTTTCAATCTTGTATTTGTGAACCTGCACTTTATTTGATCACAAATGAGAGGGCATTAACAAAGCAGCACATGGACAGGATATTTCAGTGTTGATAAAACACAGATTTTTAGTAGTCTTCAAAGTGGTTTTTACTCCCTGCCCTAAGCCAGCTGCTGAAGGAGCCAGCTGTGCGCTGCCTGCTCTGCTCCCTTGGCTGCCTGCCCTTGCACAGTGTGAAAGCCCTGTCCTCACTGTCCCCCAGCCTACTTGGTTTTGTTCAGCCTAGGTGTCTTCTGGGTGCATTTAGGGATGTTCTGTAGCTAACTTCTGGGCAGTGGTTCTCTCCTCCAGTACCAAATTGCTGCCCCATAGCTCTGTGAAATAATAACTGGGTTTCCGGGAAGTGAGTTTTCCAGCACTGGCAGATATTCCAGCCTTCCTACTGTCTCAGAAGACACCAGCAGTGTAGCACATGGGAAGAACTCTTTAGCAGTGGATCCTGTTCTGCCAGTGCAGAGTCACTTGTCAAGGACAATAGCTCTTGGCTGAGCAATAATAGGACAGAGTTGGGCATGCTGCCAAGGAAAACACTCCTTTGTGGTCTACGCAATGTTTCGCTGGCCTGTCATTTTGAGATCACTGCTGACAGCGAACTGAAAACTGCCTTTCACCATTATTAGAAAGAAAAAGAGGACTACTCAGCAAAATGGATAACAGGCTTTGCTGAAGCCCCAGAGCAACAAAAGCAGTTTGGGTAGATCATGCGTGTAAGCGTACGTGTGTGTCTGGGCATGTGTGAGCCTTTCAGCAGCTGCCCTCTGTGCTGGAGGAGCCTGCACAGTAGGCAAGAGAGCTTTACCCTCTCTGCACTGGCTTCTGAGAAAACTCAGAGATGATGCTGGCTGCACCACACAAAGAGTCTTTCAGCTTCAGAGATGTTGGCTACAGGGCTATCTTTGTACTCAGAAATTCTGCCTGTTTGTTGTCCCATGGATCATGGGATTATCTAAATTGGCTTTAAGAGGCTGACTTGCTTTTGCACAAGAGGCGTCCTGGCATTTAACAAACTAAATGGGAAGTTACAACTGAGGTCCGTGAGGTTTCAATTACTTCTTGAGATGTCAGAATTAGGAAGAACAGTGCTCATTGATTCTCATCCTGCCTTTCATTCACAGGCAGTACCCCTGCATGCTTGGAGAAAGGCTGTCTGAAGGCATAAATGGCTGTAATGATTACAATTCACAGAAAGAAGGAGCTGTGTGGCTGTGACCACGCAAGGCATTAGTGATATCTGTGACTTACCTGATCACAACCTGATACATAGGACTGTTCTTGTCTCTAGACACCTGCCACTTCTGGCCTTTTTTTACTGCTCACACTTTTCATCTCCTAGTCCTTAAAAAGGAGTCTGCTTCCTCTCTAGTTACACAGGCACTAAAATAAGGTAAAGTAGATGAACAGTACATTGCTTCTAAATGGGACTGTTAGGTTTACTGTGATCCTGTTGATCCATTTTCTCTTAAAACCTGTATGTCAGAAGTCTCTCAGAGAGTCCTGGGGAAACTAATTTGCTGATGAAGTGCAGGGTCACCGAGGCTTTTGAGGCTACTGCCGAACCACGTTCTCCTGTGTGGGATCCTGACAGCCAAACCAGACTGGGAATGATGCTGTGTGATGTAGCTGATTTGGTCACTGAACAAGCTGCTTCTAAAGTAGAAGAGCACGTGCTACTGAAGGGTTATGAGCCTGCCTCACCTACTTCTAGCAGCCACCTGGAAGGACAAAAGCAGCCTGCACACACGAAATGGAAGTGTCTGTGCTCAGGCTGCTTCTCAGGAGCCTGGTTCCTCTCTCCAGCTGCTCGTACAGGGGCAGCACAAGCTGCGGCCCCTCCTCAAGGAAAAGGACGAGAGCCCGTGTGTGGCAGGACGTGAACCTCAGGCTGCTGAATCGGCAGAAATCTGCCTTTCTTTCACCTCCCTATAGCTGCACGGAGTTTCATAGCAACATGTTTTTAAGATAGCATTGAAGCATTTCCTCTTTAGCCGGAACTTCCTGTTTTGCCTATGTGGTCTGTCTCCATGCTTCTCACTGCCCCCTCCTTTCCCTTCCCTGTCTGGAGTGGATCTTGCTTTTTGCATCTCTGGTGTCCATGTGCTCAGTGCATGAAGGGAAATGCAACTTCCTCTCGGTCACCCAAAAAACCCCCCACCCCTCAAACACTGAATTCTCTGCATGGTTGAATATCAAGGTGGTTTCAAAGGATGAAATATATTTTTTTTCTGTAGCTTCCAGCAGATTTTAAGATTTCATTGTCAAACCACTTTTTTTCCAGTTACTTGATTCGATATGGGAAATGTATCATTATGAAGAAGACTTATTGAGACAAGCAGGTGTTTGTGTCTCCTGGTGCACATATTCAGAGAGACTTTGAGTTCAAAAAGCATGAAACATCCTTCACCCCTGCCTAACTGGGCAGCTTTCCTTTTAGAGTAAGTTAAACCACCACTGTACGAGACACAGCATGCTAACCTGTGTGACCAGGAGACTGACAGTGAGGTTGTGCTAGTCACTTTGTTTAGCCATGTCCTGTCCAGAAAGCATATCAAGACCTTAGAAGGGAATATGGTATCGCAGACACAAAGAAGCTTTGCTGTTCAATTGACTCTCTGGCTCAAGAAAGGTGGCTGCCTATGGGATGGAGCCCCAGTTCTGGGGAGGAACCACTTACCTTTGGCTACAGCTGCCTGTTCTTTAGCCCAAGCACCCAGCACCCAGTAACCTGTATACAATAGCACTTGGGACATCAAACAAACTGCTATGAAGGGATGAAAAATAATTATTTTGTACCGAAAGCCAAGAGCTCCAGGAATGACAGCAGCTGGGACTACCAGTTATACAGGTGTGTTGCACTAGGGGGGCACAGTGATGAGATTAAGTTCAGGTATGTTCTAAATCATTACGAAGAATGCTGTTCTCCAGAGAAGAACTCTGTTGGGGCAGCACTGCACCACGAGCCTAGTGAGGTGACACCCCTGCCCTTCTGAGCAGGGTGTCTGCTCATGCTTTGAAGAGATTATGGCACACTGCTCCCTCCAGGCTCCAGGTAGGGTTTTGCTGTAACTTTTCTCTGGCAGAGGGACAGCCAGACTGCACCTAATGCAAGGTAGAGATTTCCCTGAAGAACTTATGTAAGTGGGGAGCAAATGACTTGCACTTCAAAGTAACAATGCTTCAGGGACAAAGTTGAAGGAGCTCAGAGAGGCAGTTGGAGTTAATCACAGCTTTGATGTATCCTTATCTTATCAGGAAATGCAGATATAAGGCCTCTGAGAGGCTGGCCAAGTGGTAAATTTTTAGTTGTGTAAAGACTGAGTCTATGGGCCTTGGTTCCTTAAGGTGAGCAAGTCCTGGAGGACTTTAATCCTAGAGCAATAAAAAATTAAAATGACGTTGCAAACTATGAACTGTAACTCCCCCATAAAGCAGCAGACACAAGCAGAGGGGACCAAGGCTTGGGATACACACAAAATGCTGCATCCTTTGGTATATTTCAAGTCCCCCCAGCTTCTGAGGTTCAATGTCACTATCTCCAAACTCAAGTGGCCGCTCTTTGTAAACAAGATCCTGGTCCACTTGCTTCAGTTCCTACAGAAGAGCCAGCTCTGGGGCTGCCTGCCTGCACAATACTATGCTGGAATTCAGCAGAGCACTTTCTCAGTACAGGGAGCCTTGTCACTGGGTTTTAGGAGGCACATGCCCTTGCATCTGTTTGCTTGTTTCAGCCCTCCCAGGAAGAAGTGTTTAATGGGGAGATAACCACTGGAAGGTTTTTTTTTTTTCTTTTTTCTTTTTCATTCCCCCTGAATTATCTCCTCAGTAGCTGAAACTAGGAGGTGCTGTCTACCCCTGTAGCTTGGAGATGTTGCCACTTAATCTGAGCCTAGAGATGGGCATTGTGAGCTTTACTGCCATGGATGCCATCTGCCGAAAGCATAATTTTAACAAATATTGAGGGCTTGGCAGCCTGATATGGAAGGTACTATCACTTGCCCTCAAACTTCCTACTTGAGCAAAAGAAAGGATGACTGAGCAGAGCACATGTGAAAAGAGAATGTCCTGGTTGTCTGCATTCTTTAAGATCAGCCTAATCTTCCAAGTGCCCTCCAAAGATAGCCTGAGTGACTCTTAAAACAACTGTGTGATCATGTCCTGAGCATACAGTGCTTTCTCCAGCTGCCTTGACCCCTGGCAGCTGAACTGGACCAGCAGCTATCAGTTCTCCTGGGCACTGTGTTCTTGGCTAATCACTAAGCCCAAACTGTTATGGTTACATGGGGAGCTGAGAGCAGAGGGAAAGGCTTGATTCCTGTTGCAGTGCAAGGTACAGAGTCTCTGTCTCACAGCCTGTAATTTCAAGATTCCTATTTCTGTCAGCTCAGGCTACCACAAAGTTTCACTAATTTATTTCCCCCCCTTTAAATGATAAGGGAAAAGTCGTTTCCTTCCAGTCTGCTGCAGTGGTACAGGCTGAATGAGTGGTGTGGCACACGAGTGGTTAACAGTCTTATTTTCCCATCTGCATGGGAAGTTGCATCCAGCGGCAACTTCCTCCCTTCAGATAAAGTGAAGTTTATCTACAGAATTCTTAGCAACTGGAGGAACAAGCAAGAGAGGCAATCATGAGATCTGCTGATATGAGCTAGGCTCAAGGTACTGAAGCTGAGCATGCCTTCCCTCACAGGGCCCACAAGAACGATTTCCCCTTCTCAACAGCAAATGTGTTCTTGCACACAAGGCTGGCATGCAAAGAAGCTTAAAGCAGCCCATTAAATGCAATACAGCAGAAATGCTAACGCTGCACTCAGCCTTGGTTTGTGTGCTGATGGTGGGATAAACAAATAAAGAACTTCAGGGCTTTTGTTCTGCTAATTACATTTTAATTTTGTGACATGTTTTATAGCACTTAAACTGCATTACTGTAACTACATACACAGGCACAGGCTATATACACATGAACTGTGCACTCCCTCTCCAGGCCTACTGTTTGGTCAGGAGTCAAAGGTCAGGGTTCTGGATGATGAGAAAAATTTAGCTTTGAATTATGCTCTCAAAGACTTCCCTCTGTGTGTATCTATTTAGAGGCATTTCAGCATTAGGTAAAGAACACTGGCTTTTAATTACAGAAGAGAAAAAATACATGGAAACCAGTTTTGAAATGCTATGTAAGTATAATAAATTTGAAAATGGATTAAAGAGTTTCTGAATTCATCTTTCTGAGTGAACAGTGAAGCTAACAAGCACCTGTTTGTATGGAATTCATATGACACTGATGTCTTTTGGAGTAAGCCTTTAGGCCTCACTAAGCTAGGAATTTCAGTTTGCTTCTGTATTTCTAGAACCACTGTGTTCTCTTTCCAGATCTTTAACACATCCTATGTCATTTACCGTCAAACTGATTCTATCACCCCTTCTCTGTGAAGGCTTGAGATGACAGTCCTTGAGACAGCTGTTTTTTCTGCCGTGATAGAGCCTCAATAAAGAGCTTCTCCTAAAGTAGTAAAAGTTGAAAAAGGTAACATGATTTACTTGATGGAAAGAGGATGTAAATCCAGCACTTAGTGGCATTCTGGCCTTACTTTGTCTAACAGAAAAGGAGCAGCTTTGTTCTGACAACAGAGCGCTATGATACTCACTTTCTGAGACTGGGTCAAGAGTCATTCATGACATTTGGTGTTGTACAGTGGACCATCGGTCTCTGCTGCATCAGGTGCTGTACAAGGCAAAAGAGTAATTAGGTAGTAAATAGCTCTCAGATTCCTGTGGCTGTGCTCCAACACTATCAAGTGGCTGGTGCTCTCCAGTGCCTGACAAGCTGAGAGCACTTGGAGACTAGGAAAGGGTCATGCTTCACTACTCCTAATGATAACACAAGTGCAGGACCCTAAGGTCTTTGGGACACCTGCAAGAGTGAGCTCACCTTTTGAGCCATGCGTCGTAAGCATCTCACCTCTGCTGGCAGCTGGAGCAGGGACCCTGATGAGGTCAGCATCAATTCAAAGCGAGAAGGAATCTAACAAGTAGCTTGTACTTGTTCTTTCTGTCCCTAGGTAAGATGGATTCACGAGTTATGGAAGAGGGAGGGGGAGGAGGTAAGACATGCAAGCAGCTCTAACCAGCTGGAACTAGATGTCTCCTAGCTGGACAGTTACAATTTGTCAAACACAAACAATGCTCAACTGTTCCCTGCGAGTAAACAGGACTGGAACAAAGCCTCAGCTGTATGTGTGAGTGCTTGTGAACCTCCTTGCACTTAGGTTGCTGGCTGTCCACGTGCTGGTCAGTGTGTGGCTTGTATGTTTAATCAAAGACAAAAGGAGAGGGATGGGCAGGCAGTGACAAGCAAACATAACCCTTCCACACACCGGGGACCTGCGGTTTGTGCCAGGCCTATGGCCTGTCTCTGGTGTCTTTGAAAGATTTCAACATGCAGTCCCACATGTTCATAAAAGCAGAGTTGGGAAGTAAGTTCACATGAACCAGGACATGCTACAATTACCCCCTGGAGCTCTACAAACAAAACAGCTGTAAGTGAGGCTTATAAGCGCAGCTAATTTGCTTTACTAACATGGTCATTAGGACTGCATGGTGAGAGAGTGAAATGAGCAGCTTGGTGCTCCTCACGCACCTTCATGTGCACCTCAAAACTGGCCAGCTGCACTGTATCACCTGGCACCCTGTAGTCACCATGCTGCCTGAGTAGTCTGAAATTCCCTTTCCATTCTGTACAAGGAACATCTCAGCTATTTATCTTCAGCTAGTAAGGCATGGAGCTGGGATTGCTGATAGACAATGCACTCCTGTCTCTTGGATCACAAGACAGCTCCTCTGTTCAAACTGTGAAAGCTGGAAACAGTGAGGTTGATGCTTTACTTTCCAAAGTCCTTTTCAATTGTGGAGTCTCAGGAGAGTAACAAGATGTAACTCGTTTGTCACTGCTCCTAGTGATGGGAATGAAGAATGAGGGGAATGTGTCCCATGGTGCCAGAGCGAATTGGAAACAGAACAGTTCCACCAGAAATTCTGGTGAAATGAAATACATTAGTCTAATTAGTCCATCCACTTAATTAAAATTATTTTCTTTGTGTCAACTTGTCAGTATTAAATGATATGGAGGGGACGAGCTGACAAGAGGTAGGATAGTGAAGTATCAGAGAAAAGGAATGCTGGAATTAGAAAAACAAGTATGGGAGTGATAGAGATTGGACACTCAGTTTAACTTACTTGCAGACGGTGAAGGATTTCTCATCCAGGTAGAGACAGGATGATGCTTCTGTCTGGAAGCAGCACTGAGAATAAGAGGCCAAGGAATTGCCCTCCCCACAGGCACAGGGACAGGCTGTCATTAAGTCCCTGCAAACAGCATACTAAAATCCCCATTAATTTTCTGTCTGCTCATTTTCTGTCTGCTTTCCAAAGTCCTCGAGGAAGCTCAGGCCCTGTGTTCTCTAGTTATGCCCTGGCCGCACTGTTGTGCTGGAGCCTTTCAGCGCTGAAGTCCCTGTCACAACACTCTCCTCAACTGCCACCTTTTAGTTTGCTCTGACCACGGAAGATGATACCAAATGGCAGCATAAACTGATCCCTGGCTCACAGTATTTGGCAAACCAACCCTGGAACTCATTAACCTTTAACTTCACTTATCTGCTTTGCCGGCCAGCTCTCTGAAGATAAGAGACTGTCACTGGCTACCACCAGACTTGGGAAGGGAATGCTGTATTGGCCCAGACCGAGACTATACTCAAAAGGTTTCCTTAAGGGTACAAGGGAAGTGCCTCAGGAAGGCTGAAGAAAGGGACTAAGCTTGGGACTAAGCATGGGACTAAGCTTGCCAATATCCAGAGGCAAGAGAGGTTTCTGAGGCCCTATATGATAAAAAAAAGTCTGGGACCATTTAAATAGCCAAGGGCATGCTTCAATGGACTGTATAAAGTTTCCAGCACAAGTGAGACTAAATTGATCTTGTGCACCTTAGCCAGGCACCCAAATGTCCTAACTTGGACTTGAGGAGATCTAGCAAACCAAGGTGCTCATGCAGCAAACGAGTGTTCTTCACAGGGTACGTCACTAATCCCCCTTTAGATCAGCCCTACACTTTAAGGCACTTGTGTCTTTTCCAGCCTGTGCGTTGCAAGCCTGGAGTTATGCAGACTGGGGATTTTGCTCAGTTAATCGCTGCAGAAAAACCAAAAAGCTTTTAAAAACTTTCAAATTAAAATAAGTTATTGTGTCAGAACTGAGAAACAGAGCACTGCCAGGCTCCTGTTACTGCAGAGAGCAAGAGCAAGACGGGGAGGAGGGGGACACAGAGAGACAGCACAATGGCAGCCAGTGGCGAGTCCTCCTGTGGAGCAAGACCGTCTCCTGGCAACGTGTGGCAATTGGTGGCCGGAGCAAAAGGAGCCTGAATGAGGCGCCAGGGTCCATTTCAAGTGTTTTGGAGAAATCTGCTATTCACTTATTGCAAGACCTGCCTAGCTTATTAATAATGCCTTCTTCTGCTGTATCCCTGGCTGCTACAGAGGCGCTGACAAGATGGGTATGCAGGGCACAGATCTGCCCGCGGAAGAGCTGGGCAGTGCTTTTTGCTTGGCCCTCTGCTGGACCCATTCCTTGGCCTTTTGTTGCCAAGCATTTGGTTGCCATGCCAACTTTTTTAGCATTAAATCATAATCTAAGCACAGCAGGAGACCAAAAGCCTTCTCAGGTCTAGCTCCTGTCCTCTCCCCTCCCTGTGACTGCAAAACTGGCTGTGTGAGCAGGATTGGCTGGATGCTTTGATGGCTTGTCAGCAACAGCCCGGACGAAAACTTACCAACAGGGAAATGACAGTTCCCTTTGGAAACGGGTACAGAGGGTAACGGCAGTTATGCCTGGAAGATTTCTGCCTTCCCAGCTCTGCCACCTGTCTGAAACGGAGCTGTGTGTGTCACTCAGCTTGCAGTGCTCCACTGGCACAAGGCGCTGGTGAGCTGAAACAGGCTTTCGTGTTTCACACTTGCTTTGCACTGCCTCATTCCCCTCACAGTAGGACTGCTTCTGCGCTATTAAAGACATACTTCAGACTGTCAGGACTGAGGTATTAAAACGAGAAATATGCTGTTGATAACAATGTGTATGAGCTCATTAAAATGGTGAAATATGTTGAGTGCACAGATCATGTGTATTATCCTCCCATAACAGGTCAACCACAAGGTATATACCAATGCTGAAATGGCTAAAAATAAAAAATTTGAGAAGTAAGGCTGTGTTTTGCAGAGAAGAGATGAAGCCTGAGTTCTCCCTTCCAACTGCTTAAACTGTTCTCCAGCAGAAAGCTTTTTGTTTGTCCCTTCAGTGAAGCTGAATACCCACAACTTGCAAATTATCATTACATGAAAACACAGGTCAGAAAAATGGAAACAGAGTTTTAGACAAGTTTTTTCAGAAGAAGCAATTTGACTGATCCTGCCTAAGCCTTAGGACTCCCATTTGGGGTGTCAAGCATCACTGGGGAGCACTGCATACAAAGTGTGTATTCTTTAAATACTTCAAATATCACCCTTAATATTGGTGGACATTTTTCATCATTTCAAAAATAAATGGAAAACTTCTCTTTGCCTCCCTCTGGCACTGCAACATTGGTGTGAAGAGCATCTCAACAATACAGTTATACAGGGTTTTAAATTTTGCTGTAGAAATTCCTATTAGTCAAATATGGCTTGGGCATATTACCTGCAGCGTGGGGTGAAAGAGCAACTTCTGCTTGCTGTCTTCCCTTTTGCTGCAATGCAGTTCATTATCAATCAACATCATCTCCATATCAATCTGCTATAGATTTTACCTGATTTTTCACTTCAATTACTTTGGTAAAACTGTATTTGGATCCAAAGACACTACTAGGCAATGCCTGGGCAAGAAAGAACAAGAGTTAGTTTTTCTGGCATTTAAGGAATTTACTTGCTGGTTGCAAGGGAGATGAGCACTTGGGTAATGAGATGAGCTCTTGCGTAGTGAGGGAGCCTGCTAATGCTGCTGAACCAAGCAGACCAACTTAATGCTGTGCCCTCTCTGTGTAAGGATGAGGGAAAGCTGTCTCCTGCAGCTCAGGCGTCCTGAGAAAGTTTCTGCACGCTTACCGAGTTTCTCACATCCAGAGGGCACACGTACCTGATGCAGCCCAGCTGATGGCATTTGTTTAGGTTACAGATTATGTGCCATACACCTGACCTTCCACCTCATCTCCTGCTGTCCTTTTAGCTGGCTCAAAGAGCGGGCACAAAACACTTGGGCTGCTCTGTGCTCCTCTTGAGCCACAGCGAAGCCAAATTCTTTCCCTGGCACAGTAGAAAGAAGTGGAAAATCTGGCCCTTGCGCTGCAGAGAACAGCAATCTTTTCTTTTGCTCTCTTGTCCAAATCATCCTCTTAGATGTGACCTGAGAACAAGAGAAGGAAAAGGACTGATGAACATGTAGGACAGAAGGGTTAAGTGAGTGCATGTTACCACTCCGATCCGTATAAATCTTCCCGTCTCTGCGCTGGTATAAATGACTGTACAAATAATAAGATACACCAGCAGGGGACAAACCTGTTAAACAGACACACTTGTGGAAGCCAAATATTTAAGGTCAAATGCCAACTGATAACTTCTGGACCTGGATTCACTGAATTCATGCCATGTTTACACTGAACACTGGACTTGCTCCCACATTCCACTTCTGTTCAAGAATACTCCACCAACAGCTTCATAGAAACACTGAGCTGTGCTGCAGGTCCCAAAGGAAAGGGAGCCCAACACTGGGTCTTTTCTAAATGGCACCTTGTATTTAAAGTACTGCTAAATGAAAGGGTTCCATTTGCCCCTAAAAAGGACATATCCAGAGTTGTGGAGAATGCAGGAACCTCTGAAGGACCTAATTCCCAGAGCAGTTGATGACAACACAGAGTTGGTTTTCTTTAAAAGACAAACACCGTGTCGCTTTACAGGAGCTCTGGTTGTCAACCAAGACCAGTTACTGGCTGCTACACCAACACAGAATAAAGGCAGTGCTTTGAATGTCCAAATTCTGTTTGCTTTTGATTCTAAAAATACCTACTCCAAGGTTCCAAAGATGCTCCCACTTAAAACCACATGTTCCTAAAGAAAGTACTAATTTTGTGGTGGATGTTAACTATAAAGGCACATGTTGGGAAGCTGTGATTTCATGCTTTCTACATAAGTTCAGCAGCTTGGACGTGGCTTGTTCCTTTCAGAAACAGAAACAGGCTAGCGAACAGAAACAGGCTAGAAACAGCAAAAGGATTTGGTAGTTTGATCACAATTGGAAACAAAAGCTTGCATGCTAGTTGTACATATATTTTTATCTCCCTCAGCTTTCATCTGATGTACAAAGGGTCTCAAGTTAAACAGTAATTTCTCTTTGATTCTGTGTACCACCTTTACTTTTATACTGTTATCTTGACATATTTCAATGAATATTGAATGATTAATGCAGTGGATGTACTTTAATGAGGTATCTAAAATTTTTATTACAAGAGTTAAGGGAGACTTCAAATGCTTTAAACCTCCCATGTTTATTTCTTTTCTCAATATTAACTTTCTGTGTTAATTCCCTGATAATAAACTCATAGCTGGCATGTTAAGAAGAACATGACAAAAAGGATCAGAAGTGTGGCTGCTGCTTACCTTTAGAGTCCAGAAATGAGAAGAGGTCAGGAAACACTCCCAAATTTTTATTAATGTTGTCTGACCAATGTCTTCAATGATAGTGTTCTGAAAGGTACATGAAGGTACTGGCAGAACATGAATACCAGTCCCTGGAAGAGACTGCCTGGAGTTTTGCCACAGCTTTTGGCATAGCCAAATCAGCTCTTGGCAATGGGTGACTCCTCAGGACAAGGTTTCCTACTTGACTTCATTAATTGCCTTTCAGTTTTATGCAGTATAATATGGCACTGGAAATACGGTGAGGAATCAAGGAAATATCTATAACATGGGTAATTGCTGCAATACAAAGGTAGAGACTGTAGAGAAGGAGGTGCAGGACTTCTTTTACTGTATAAAAATAGAAGTCACCAAGCAAAAATTCCATCAGAGGGAAAAAGCAAGTGACAGAGATCACCTTTGTGCAACAGCTCTGCTGCTCTGTTTTGCAGAGATGTTGGCATGATTACACAAGTGTAAGGAGGATCAAAGAGGCAGTCTTGCAGATGACAGCAGCGCTTGCCAAATACTACTTCTTTATAGCCTTTGCTTCAGGGAATTCTGACAGCCGTGCTAAAGCTCTCTACTTATCAGGGGGTAGGTTTAAGGAAAACTTGTCTTGCAGGCTTCACATTGAAAATGCAACTGCTTTCTTTATACATTACTGTACACCTGATTACAGGGACAACTTAAATAGATTTTCCTGGAGGATTAGTGCTCCTGTACATGGGATCTACAGGAGAAACAAGTGACAAGTGAGAGACTACAGGAAGCAGAACAACCCTGTGGAACTGGGCTATTTGAATGGTCAGTCACTGATAATCCATCACCAATGTCAGCTTCAAGAAAAACTTCCAAATCTTTTGGGGCAGAGCCAGGCAGAACTGCCATCAGCTTTAGCTATATATTATCATAATCCTCCATGTGTGAATGGAAGCGTGAACAAAAATGCCACGTCAGTAAGGAATCTTGGCTAACCTAGCTCTCTCTGCCTTCGTGAGTGGAGTGCAACTGGTTAGACTCTCACCCATCCTGAAACGGGTGGGAAGGCCTTGGTCAAACAGGCTCCAGGAGCTGAGCAGCAGTGCTACACTGTGCATTACTCTGTTACTCGTTGGAGGGAGGGGGGTTCTGCTGCAACATCAGCTGTTACAAAACAGTTGGACTGTGTGGAGAGGGGATGGTTTTTGTTTTGTCAGGCACCGTGGCTGAGAAAAGACTGTCTCTAGCTGGGTACAAAGTGCTCCAGAAGGCTTTTGGAGAGCAGCTGTCAGAATATGCACCCATTTTTTCTTTTGTGCTTCCCACGGTGTTCTGTAGCAGCTGCCCGTACAGCCATCATCAGGCACTGGACACAGCCAGACCACAGAACACTAAAAAGGGGCAGCTTCCAGGGCAGGAATAGACACAATGAAAACCACCAGCAGATTGTCAGTGACACTCAGCTAGCAAAGAAGAAGCTGTCCTTGGGCAAGGCTGTGCACCCAGGCTCTGGCAGCCAAGCCAGGATTCTAGTCTGATTTTCAGCCCTTGCAAAATGCTGTGCGCACTTGACCTGATCAACTCAGGTGAGAGTGGGAAGAAGCAACAGTGCTGCTGGTCTAGGTTCTGGGTGAGCCATGTGATGTGGAGCAGGTTGCACCTTTATTATGAGAACTGGTATCAGTGGACAGGTAATATTTCAATGGTAAGGCACAGAGGGTTGTGCCCCAGTCTCACACAGAGGCAGTAAATTCCAAAGCTGTGCAAGTTGCCAAGAATTGCACAGGATATGAAACCTGACAGGCCCTCTGAAGGTAGCTAGCAAAGGTGGGGTGGTGACAAACCAGTTAAATCCACAGGGAAGCAGTGGGAAAAGAGACTGCCTGGAGAGTAACTGCTTGTTCTTGAGCACCTTTTGCATAGGCTGTTCATCATTGTGCTGGAAACACCACCATCTCCCCTGGTCACTCATTCAATGCTTAATCGTCCTTGCAGCTGCACAATTTGTCCATGATATTTAACCTAAATTTCACTGAGTACAATTTAGGTACCCCCCTATCCCTTGCCCTGGTTAAAGGGAATGTGACTGTGCAGACTGATCCCTTCCCATTTGCTGTTTTTGTCAATAATAGGCTGACTCGTTTCTGGGCTAAACAACTCCTCCCCACGTCACGTTTACTCACAGGCTGTGTGGTTCCCAGACATGTGATGGGTCCCACTGATATCACCTTGTTTTGAAGGGCAGTGTGCCACTCAAATACAGCACTCCTTTGGATATGGAATGGAAGGGTTAGCTCACACCTCCTAGATCCTGTTTGTCTTTTCAAGTCACACTTAAATCTAGTTCTGTTACTCCGTGGTACAAGCAGGCCTTCTGGCCAGTGTCAGGGGTTAGAAGCATGATCTCTAATTCTAATTTTCCCCATGAAGCTGTGACTTTAGCCACACAGTTGTTCATCAAGTGCATTATAATGTGGTAGACATTTTCGGGTAGACAGAGGTGCCTTCTCTATCAAGCTAGGCTCTGTATTCTTCCATGTCTTAAAGCATTTTATGTGCAAAGCAGAGCGTTCTCTGTGCAGAGCAGAATCATCTCCGAAGAAGTTAAGGCTGGCAGAAGGCCAGCTAGAGATTTTTGGAATTTTATCTATGGAATTATGTATTCCCAGTTGAATATACATTACAGAAAGAGATATTTAGGCACAAATGCTACTGTCAGTAAGGACCTCTTGGTGATGGAAACAACCTGGAGGAAATGTAGAATGGTTCTGCTTTCTTAGGTCACAGCCAGTGTTCTTCCAGACAACTCCAGAATTATTAACTGAAAACTGTCTGGCTTCATCATGACAGTGAGGCTTGAAAACACTTTTGGAAATGACACTTACCGAATCAACAAATTCAAACTAAATGAAGCACAACTGAGACATTTTTTCTCATTTCTCAAACTGCATCAAACATGAGAAAGCTAAGAAAAAAATAACATTATTTCCCCCAGCAGAAGACAACAGGTTTTGCTTTTGCTTTTAATTAAATGGATTGGGTTTTTTTTTAAAAAATGTTTACATCTTAATACTGTTTAAAAATTCTAGCACACACAGCTCTGTTTTCTGCAGACAGAAGAGCTGAGCTCTTTAGGTAAACCACAGGGTTTACATAACAATCGGAATATGCTGCCATGTGAAGTATAATTTGGTAACTGACACTGACTCATCCAGGCTTTGAACGTGCAGCACACCAGATGCTAAAAAGGAAAAAGTATACAACTGATATCGAAATTATGAAGATACCTTTTCCTCCACCTGCAATGAAGCACTAAAGTTAATACTGCACTTTGATGACTGAATGATTAATCAACCTGCTTGAGGTAATTCAGTCTTCTTGTCATCAAAGCAGATGTCTCCTTTGCATCTACCTGAGCTATTAAGCTCCATGACCTCAGTGGGAAAGGGTTCTACAGGTTAGTCCAGTATTACATACGCAGATAAAATTGTTCCTATGTTTATTTACGTCTATCTGCTGTTGTATAGTTAGATCTTTTTCCCAGAGGCAGCTCAAATTGTCTGCTTTTGGGTTTAATTAGCCATCTTTTTTTTTTAAATACAAATACAGCGCATACTAAATAAATAATTTTATCTTATTCATGTTTTACATATCAATATCAGGGTCATGGCCTTATCAACTGCATCCAGATTTCCAGATTTACCAGATTTCCTTCTATAGCCTTTTACTGGAGTTTCATATAGTAATGCTAACAGATAGTAGCTGAACACATAAGGCTGCCCTAGATCTGTAAGTGAGACTTGTCTGATTTATTTTCTAAACAGTTGAGTCTGATATAGGGCAGGATAGCAACAAATAAACATGAGTGCCCTGCTACACTCCAGGGATACCCATGGCACACAGGGAGCAGGGAGAAATGATCTCTTTGATCACAGATGAAATGCTTGAGCGACAGTTTGAATAAAGACTCAGCCTTGATTGATTTAATTAAATCAGTTTAGAAACCGCTTGAGCGGTGTGCACACTGCAGTGATTTAATTAAGCTCACGTCTGAACTGGTCCTGCTACGCTGGAGTGAACGTGAGCCCCCAGAATTTAATCACTGTAGGCAGTGGCAAATGTTTGAGTATCAGCTGATACGTATCCCATTTTCATCTCTGCTGGGTCTTAGTGCCACACCTGGACTTGGCACGGTGCACAGCTGGGCTGTCCCTGAAACTGTGCCCTTGCTCCCACAGGATAATCCAAAACCAAACCTCGATCAATTCTCTCCTTACCCCCGTCTGTGCTGATGTCCCTCTGTCGGTGCACATGGATTGGGAGGTCTGTAGGATCTGTTTATGAACGATGAATTCTCATCCTGGGTGCCCTCTTGAGTGCTCCTGCCTAGTCAGCAACAACCACATCTACGTGGGCAGTGCCCAGGTTTTGTTCATGGCTTGCTGGACTGCTTTTACTCATCTCCTCTCAAGGACACTGCAAGTCTGAATTTGCAAAGATAACAAGCATTCATCTGTTTAAACACTAGTGATTAGGTGTAGGCATTTTGTAGAGACTAATCAAAGGCTAGAAGGAAGTGATAAGCCAGAATCCTGCACAGAAATCATTATTCCAATTGCAAACTGAGAAAAAAAAAAAGGAAAAAATGCAGAAAGGATCTTTTTTAAACTAACTTCACAATTTTATAGGCAAAGCCAATAAAATTGGAAAACCAATGCACGCTCTGAAAATAAATCTTGAAGGCTTGTCAGATTGTTTCAATCATCTTTCAACTTCCAAGCAAACTTAAAAAGTGAACTTGGAAAACATTTTACACTCTTGCTGGGTATAGCTCTCAGCCCCTTTTTCCAAATATATCCTTGTCACAAATCCAGATTTATGGCCCTATGCAGGCCTTTGTGCCACACAAGCACTTTTTTCTTTCACTGTTAAATCTAGTTTTCATGTGTTTCAAAGACTAACACGTACTACTTTATTGACTTTGAAACAAAACTCGAAATAATGTCCTCAGTAAATTCCACATTATGGCAGCTTGAAGGTCCATTCCAATCAAGCACAGAGGAACAGGAGAGTAAAACAAAGAGGCCAGCACATTGCAGGCTGGAACCATTTAGTCTAAAGCTCCTGACATCTCTGTTACACGTCACATCGAGTTCCACTGAGTCAGAGTTTCCTTATCACAAATGCATATGTATAAATACTGAGTTCAGATGAACCTCCTCAGCTCTACTATGTGTACCTACAATTCAACTTCAACCTTCTCTGAATAAATATTTATCTATTAAGCCTTTAAAGAGAATCAATAAAACATTGAAAAATTTAAAGCTTCCATCACCTTTTCAATGGGGATACTCAATTTAATGAGTTTTCTTCTATTACAGGAAAGGTTTTCTCATTGTCTAGTTTAAATTTTCTCCCCTGTAGATTAAGACAAATTATTCCTGTCTTCCAAGTAGCAAACATTAAGAAACACTGACCAACTTCTCATACATAACAGCCCTTACATCAAAGGAAATTAACAGACACCAACATAGCTCTTCCCCCAAGAACCACTCTTACCTGGGACAGAAAGTGACTTCCACCTTGTGCCCGAGACTCACCCATGCCATCACACCTGCACTGGTGCCTCAGAGCACGGAGCAGCAGTCAGCAGGGTGAGCAAAGGCCTTGTCTCCATCACTCACACTGTGCAACCATGGGCAGCCTATTGCAGGAAAGGCTGCTGCAAAATCAGCAGCAGTTATTACAGTGCTTCTGTAGGCACTTACATCTGGCTGAAACTTGCAGCAATGCTCTTTTCTACATCTTTCTCACCAAATTTGTTGTGGCACTTAACTTCCGATGACACCAGACAAAATTCTTCCCTTTCCCTAGGCTGGATGTAAACACCATTGGCTAACAACTCACAGAAGTCTTAATGACTTTTCTAACCAAACAAAAATTAAGAGGTCCTACCTCTGTAGCATTTGAAATGCACTCTCACGTGACACCTTGTGAATGGAAATAACCTGTCTGCAAAATCAAACAATTTTAAACTGCATTTATAAGTGGGATTTTAAAGGTAGGAGTTGGTCAGCAATGACACCTGTAGCCAGCATAGTTTAACACGCAGCAGCACACACAGTGTTCACTTGTGACCCAAAGCCATTCTTTCTTCCCAGGCTCTCAGTTCCAGGGAGTTTTTTCCCCTCTCTGGAAGCTTGTAAGACTATATATCAAGAGCTAAGAATTCTTAGCATAAGGACTAATCACCAGAGATATTACTGCAGTTCTCGAAAACTCAAAAAATACACCGGGGTATAGAACAATCCTCAACAGTAAAATCTACCTCTGCAAATAGAGTAAAATAAAAGCTTCAAAATAAAATTATTTCTTGAACCTCAATGCCTGTGGCTCTTCCAAGATTTTTCACTGTTACAAGTAATTCTGGGATATGTCAATGCCTCTGGGGGTTTTCAGTGACACTTGAATACTTTTTATGAAGTAATGCATTTAGTTCTCAAAAGTGCTTAAACAAAGGATGCTACAGTCTAATCTGTATGCTGCTGGAAGCAGGATACCATTCAGGCTGATCACTTGTGCTTGACCTTCACTCACCTTTTGTCCTTTTTATCTCAAAAGCAGCTGTAGAAGCAGCAAAGCAGTGTTAGTGCTGGAACTCGGGCATTTTAGCTTTCTTGTAACAAAGTTTAGCTTTCAGGAAGGGAACACTGTGCCACCAGCCAGATCTCTGAGTACTGTCAGCAGGCCTTCTACAAAGCGTACACCGCGATTAGGAATTGCTGAGAAAGGCCGAGTGTTTTAGTCACATGAGCAACTTTTTCAAGGAAGGGAACAACTTTGTAAGACTTGTTCATTAAATAAGCTGGGATGGCAGCCTTCCTTAAAAAGGCTGCACAGAGCACACTGCATTTCTATAAAATAAGCTCCTTAGACATTTTTAGGACTGCAAAAGTAAGTGGTTACAGCAAGGGGAAGATCAGGCCTTGCTTGTAAGAAAGAATGAAAACAACTGGATTGATGGTGAGCTGGGAATGACCAGGAGCCTGGACAACAGAAGGCGAAGAGCTTACCTGCAAGAGGCCAAATACAGAGGTCTCAGAATGCTCTTGCAGAGCGAGCAGGAACACGCTGCCCTACCAAATGAAGTCAGAGGGCTGCTCATCAGCAGCTGGGGACTGGTCTGTTCCAGAAAGGAAACTATTATTAATGCAAAGCAATTTACCAGGTCAGATGCAAACAATTCTGAGCCCATTATAAGATCTTTCCAACTCCTTCCCTTCGGATTTCTACCAAGGACCCTTACAAGCACACTTGCCTTTTTTTTCCCCACTTTGCCTTGCTGTTTTGAATGGGCCAAGGGTTGTCATCTCAACCAGGAATTTATATTTTGTTTGGTACCAACGCTGGCTGCAGTACAAATGACTGAATCTTGTGTTGCAATAAAAGACTCTTGACCTCAGTGTCAATGAGAGCTGCGCTGGGTGTCACCAAAGCTGATGTCAGCTATTTGCACCTTGAATATTTTCACCAGCTGTCTCCTCAGTTTGTTTCCATTTAAAAGTTGGAAATCAGCAGCATAGTTGTTTTTCACAGCTCCGTTTGCTTCTTTCCTGATTAGAAGAGATGATAGAAACTGAAAGGAATGAAAATTTGCCTCTGTTCACAAGGTCACTGCAGAGCCTCCAGGGCTGCTCAGACCTTCCGAACCGAAGCAACCTTCAGAGGATGCACTTGCTTTCTGACTGATTTGTGACTGTGCCACCTCTCTGCTCCAAGGGATTCCAGCTCCTTTCTTTGTCTTTTACTCCCCCCCACATCAACATATTCTCCACGACAAGATATTTCACAACATACCAAACTCTTTCTGCAGTTTTGTGTATATATAATAAAGCAAAGCAGAAGAGCCTTTCATTACCACTCCTGCCTTTAAGATGTGGAGCTGGGATATGACTTCATCCTAGAAAAAATGCAAACCCAAACCCAAACCAGTTGTCTCCTGGGGTTTTCTTAGCTTTTAGCTCATCATAAACATTTTGTGTGGTTTCAGTAACCGTGCCTAAACCAGACTGCATGAGAGTCAGCAGTACAAAACTGAGACACAGCACTTACCGAGATAGAAAGTTTGTACAGCTACTTAAATGTGTAAAATGATGTTTCTCACAGCTGTCAGGGGACAGAAGTAAAACAGGCAACAATGAAGCAATAAGAGGGCAAAATTAATTAGAAGAGCTTATTGGGCAAACCCACTCTCTGGCAGTGCTTCATTCTCACTGACTGAATTATTACAAAATAGGAAATAACCCTCACTTACCAACATAAGACAAAAAAACAATTTACTGCAGTAATTGCTGAACACTTGAGATCCTCTATTAGCAATTTCTTTCAAAGTTTTAATACACAAAGGACATATTTCTATAAAATTAATTTTTTTCTTTTGTTTCTAACATTCAGTTTGAGTAATTAGAATGAAAAGAGTTTATCCAGAAGCAGCAAGAGACAATTCCAAAACAACACCCACACAAGGGAAGTTTTCTACTTCTCTTTTGCCTTAATAAATACTTTCTGTAAGGGATTTTAAATATTTTTGCAGGAAGTTGTTTTATCCTCGTGGGATTGATTTAAAACAAATTTGTGTATTGTACAGAGGAAAGAGCTATGAGTAGGAAGAGACATGAGGACAGAAATGCTTGATAAACAGAAATCAAGGAGCCGGCATTCGAACTATTCAGCTTAAGGAGGATTAAACCATCATGTTTCACACTCCAAGCTCACGTGAAATAGCCGCTGTTTCATGTTCAAGCAGTGTTCCCAGCTAGAGCTTTCCTCCACAAATCTTTACAGGATTTACAGCGGTCTAGCTAAACACCGCGCTATTTTATAGATGGCAAAGTTCTCTGCATGTGGAGGTGAGCCAGCCTCTGGGAAGCTGCCTGGCTCTGCTCCCACGCACAGGACACGGCCAGAGCTCTGGGACCAGGCACTGCTCAAGGAACTGAGATTTCCAGTGCCCAGGAATAAAGTTATGGATGCATCCTCTGACACAAGCAGTGGCCCTCGCAGTCTGGACATGCAGAACGCAGTTACTGCTGTATTAGAAACCCCTCTGGACCTGCTCCTGTGGCACTAACTGGGACAGAACCTTCCAGATGTGTGCTGTGTGCTGGACAAGAGCCAGGAGGTGGATCACTTATGTGCCACACGGACCTACATTTTAGACCCCAAGAAACAAAAGGAAGGAAGAAGCAAAACATTCCAATATTGTGGTGGAGACATACCCAGCAGGTGACTGGGATTTTGTTTTCATGCAGTGAAAGTTCAGTATTTGCTCCACTGTAACATTATTCTTTTTTTTTTTTTCCCCAATGAAAGTGGAGTATCTCCTATGATGTCACAATTCATCAACTTGAAGGTTTAAGAAAAAAAATCACATAGGCCATCATTCCCCCACCTCCAAATGATCACTGATATTCTGGCCTCAGTGCAGCCTGTGCATTATGATTCCCAATTTCCTCCACTTTTGTAGCTGATCTCTCCCAACTTCAGGATGTGTATTTCTGATTTTCGGCTCTTTATGACCAGACTTGTCTTCAGACCATCCACTGTTTTACATCAACCAGAAAAAAACTGATTGTCAGTACTTTCAAGGGATTAAAATTTGTTGTGTTTTTTACATAGTGCAAACACCTTTCTGATCTGTTTGTCACACCACCAAACGTGTGTTGCATTAAATAAGAGGGGTTTGCTGCACACTTTGCAGATGCAGGAGACCAAAGCACCCCTGCTCTGCCTGAACCAAAGGAGAGGCTTGACCTCAGCAAAGGAGAACAAAGTTTACTTTGGGTTTCATACTTGCAGTGAAAGGAACACATGGGTGAGGATGGGGACCCCAAGGCCAAATAAAAACTCAGCAGGTAACCTGAAAGCCACTGGTACTCTCAAAGTCAGTGGCTTTTAGCAAATACAGTATTTTTACTGAGAAGTAAAAATACTGAGTGGTCAGAGGCACCACTAAGCACGGTATGTGCTCTTAACCTAGCTGCATTTTTTCTCAGAGATCACTGAACATCTAAGAGGCATAGGCATATTTCACTGTAGAAATGCCCTCATTAACACAACGCTGCTGCTCATGTCATCCCTCTCACAGAGCTCTGCTCCTTTCATCTGCACTGAAAATACCTTTATCTCCCAAGGAAAACTGCAAACTGATCTCTGTATGCTGCTGAAAAACAGATCTGCTGTTACTGAAAGGACAGCAGTGACCTCAGAAAGGGGGCTGCTCGTGCAAGCAGCTTATCAGCGCTTCCCATATGTGACAGGCCGTCCCTCCAGTACAGAAACATTGTCATTTTCTTACCTATGACTAAGAGTGTGCTAACATACATGATAAAGTTCAAACTTACTTGGTTACTGAAACATTATCCTGAAGATTTGCACTTTGGACCTCTGCGAAGTTTTTGCTGGACCAAGTAAGAGATATCCATCCAAAACCTAAGTGGTCAGTGGGAAAGGTTGTTTCATTAAATTACCACTGTAAATGCCAAAAATCTAGCTTTGTTTATTCCTATGACAGACTGATAGAGTGGTTCTTACCTGTTTTGGTCTTGCTGTAGGTTTGCATCTGGTAAGGAGAAAAAAAAACAGACAAGCACCACATTTTTATTTGCAGAGGATGGACTCCCAAGATGTGAAATCACCCTGGGCACTGTGAACTGGGGTGGTGGCAAATTCCCTGGTTTGTTTTGTCAGTGTCTATAGTTAAACTGTACCTGGTCAGCACACTTCAGCAGTGGGCAAACGTATATTTTAAATTTCACTGCTGATGCTCTCCTGTCCAGACCCATCATTTCACCCCTTCTTTTCTGTCACCTTCAAACCTCTGCATAGAGTTTATGTGGAGACACAACAATGGAATTCATACTTGTCATTAATGCTTTTCACACGTATTTCTGAAATAAACAGATTTTTTAGGTTAGGTTTGTGAGGGACTCCAGGGCAGGGTCACCGCGAGAGGGGACACAGGGAGCATCCATGTAAGTTTGGAATGTCTGGAGAGAAGGAGACTCCACCACCCCCCGGGTTCCCCTTCTGGAAGCATTCCACAGAGGCAAGAGGCTCCACAGCCCTGGGCGTGCAGTGCCCTTTTTACCACCGTGACCGTTACCACACCGTCTCCACAGCGCTTTGCTCCCCACAGACTCCTTCCCGAGGGCATGTCCCGGTCCGGGCGGGGTCTCTGGAGCACGATCGCGGCGTGAGGGCACCGAGGGCCAGGCTGAGGGGTGGAATTGCGCCGTGCGCGTCCCGCCGGGCGCGTCCCCCTCACGGCTTCCCGCCATTTCCCCTCAGGGCGCGCGCGGCCGCCAAGGGCGGGAAGGCGCGGGGGCCCCGTGAGGGAGGGGCGGTCTCGCGCCGCGCCTCGCTCCGACGGCACGTGCAGGGCCGGCCGCACTTCCGGCCGGGCGGGCGCTCCGGCGAGGGGCGGGGCGGCGCCTGCGCCGTAAGGCCGCGCGCCGGCGGGGCGGCCGCTCCCGGCACAGCGCGCGGCGTCCCCTCAGCCGCCCTGGCCGCCCGGTGCTGAGGGTGCTCCTTCCTCCTTTCCTCTCCTCCTCCTCCTTCTTCCTCCTCCTCCCCCTCAGGAGCCGGCCGCGGGCGAGGAGAAGCGGCTGCCGCGGCCGGCATGTGAAGTGGGGCAACCCCCTCGCCGCCGCTCGCCTCCGGTTCCTCCCTGGTTCTTGCTGGGGCTCCGCTCGCCATGAAGAAGTTTTCCCGCATGCCCAAGTCCGAGGGGAGCGGCGGCGGCGGCGGGACGGCGTGCGGGGGCTCCGGGAGCGGCGTGACCCTGGGCAGGGCGCTGGCGGTGGGGCGGTACCAGGTGACCCCCGAGGAGCCGCTTGCCGAAGGTAAGCCCGGGCCCGGGGCGGCGGGAGCGGGCCGGGGCCGGGGCCGCAGCCGGGCCCGCCCGGCCCCCGGAGCCGCTGTTCCGCGGCGAGCCGTGTGCGGGGCTGAGGGCTGCGCTGCTTCGGCCGCTCCCTGGCCCAGGGGCTCCTTCGGGCGCTGGGAGTTCCCCTGCTCACCGCCTCGGGTGAGTGAGGCGGGGCGACGTGTCACCGGCACCTGTGTCAGCCTGCCTCCTTTGCTTCGGCCCCCTACTCGGAAAGAAAAACAAACAAAAAAAAGCCACCCCCCCAAAAAAAACCCAAAAACCAAAAAAAACCCAAAAACCCAACAAAAAAAAAAACCGACAAAAAAATCCTGGTCTTCCGTGGTGTAAGGCAGCCGATTGGTGTCACGGTCACGAGTGGAGGTGCGGTGCTGGCAGGGTGTGCTGTGGAGCCTCCCCTCGCTGCAGGGTGCTCGGCTTGGGTTTGTTCTTGTGGTGAACTTACACTTTGTGTCGTCGGACTTCCACTGGGACCGAAGGAAGAGTTGTGTGGTTTTTTGTAGCCACAGGGTACTTTCTTTGCTTTACTGCTTCCCTAGGTGCTGGCATGGGACATCATCAAAACAGCCATTTTTGAGTTTTGCTCTGTGTGTGTGGCACAGTATGGTGTTCCTTTCCCAGGGCTGGTAGTTCGTGTGATGTGTAAAGTGTAATTCACTTCCTTGGTCACTGAGCTCAGGGCTAGTCATATGTATTTCATAGTTACTGGATGTTTACTACTCACAGCTTTGGATGTGGTGGGTAAAATAATTAATGTCTGTCACTTCCATCTGTGTGTTGCTTAGACTATGGTAAGTATATTTATGCATAAGTATACTTGTAAACTTTCACTTATCATGTGCATTTCTTGGTGGAGATTTAAGATGTGGTTTTATCAAGTGCATGCAGATAATACTACTAATTGGAATGGGAACATGTGAGCGGTACTTACACTTTCATTGCTGTCTAGAAATGATTTTCATAAAGAAGTGGATTTGGTACTCAATATTTTGAACGCAGTATTTTGTATTTGGGGTATGAAGATGGTCTTAGGAATTGGCCAACTGCATACCTGATTGCCCAAAGTCTGGATGGTCCTTGCTGGGAACTACTTCCAGGTCATTATGGTCTGACAGCAGGTCATGGCTTGGCAGGGATGGTGGCAAGATAGAGACTTTAAAAAAAAACAACAAAACAAACCACCCATCAGTAGGCTCTTGAACAAATTGAGGCGGTGACACAGAAAACGTATGTAGTAGAAAGTGGTTTGTTTAGCGTAGCACATCATTAAAAGTCTTCTCATCAGGTTCTGTGTTTAGAGTCACTACAGATTATGTGGTGGTTTTTCCTTTCTGTAGCTGGCAGAAACAAGTTGATAGCCCTTAAGGGCTTGTGGGCAGGGGAAGTCCAAGTTCTAACATGTGACTGTTGTGTGCACTGACTTCCTACTTGTGAGTCTGAAAGATTTTGTCTACTGCTTTTCTTTCTTCAGCTTTCATGTGGTCTTGCGGATGCTTAGGACGAGAACTGATACGGGTTGGGGCAGTGCAAACCTGCCCCATCTTGAGAAAAGTCTGCCAGCTACCCCTGGGGCGGGTCAGTGGGGCGGGACCGAAGGGGCCCGGAGGGTAAGAGAGGAACAGGTGGCACAAGTGCAGGGGTGGGGGCACAGGGAGCCGTGTCTCCCAGCTCCTCGGAGCGTCGGGGAGCAGCTGGGCTGTACCAGGTGTGTGTGCCCCGCGCCGCCGGGGAAAGGGCACTGACACTGAGTATCCCAGTGGTGCTTGGCTGCTCCTCACTGACACGCGGCTTCATGGATCAAGAGACAGCTTTTTATCCAGGAATAACTTGTAGACAGTCCATTCCTTGCCCCAGTAGCAATTAATAGTAAGAATTGTGTATTACTGCTGCTACATTAGTCATATTGCTACCTGTAATTTATGCTGAGCACTTTAAAATTCCCCTACTTAATAATCTTTCTCTTGGGAGGGGAGAGGAAAAAAATTATTTTTCCCGTCCTGTTTGCACAAGGCATTTTTTTCTTTCAGTTTCTGAAACCTAGTTTAACTGAGTCTTGTAAACTTGTCAGGTAGTTCCTATTGCTCTGTGCTGGTGAAATAGCATTTAAGATGCTTATGTCCAAGTTAGAGCTTGTGTTATGAAGCATTAATGGTAGATGAAGTTAATGAATCTAAAGAACATATCTATTTAGGAGGAGATATAGAGTGTTCTGTTAGCAGAGGTGTGGTACATTGTGTTTTTATTAGCTGTTAGAATCAACAGTGTTATATGTCTGTTTTATGCAAGCTGTTAAACCCCCACCCTCTTTCCTGGTTTTGCTCTGAGTACTCTTAGGAGGGCAGATCCTGGCGTTGTGCAGGATTGAGGCTCCTGGTAGCTCGAGGACTGGCAGTAGTGATACCGAAAAGCTTGGGTTGCCATGGCCTTCCCGGGCTGCAGTGGTGCATCTTCGGGTGGATTTCTCGTGGTGACACGGGTGTTGCCCTCCAGGTGCTCTTCTGTAGTCTCTGACAAAATGGTTTTATTGCAGTGTTCTAAAGGGAGAAGTGTGGAACATTATAGTCGGGTTGTTTGGAATAAAGTATAATGCTATCTAAAGGAAGTGCATCCTTTTGACTAAAGAAGGTGTGAAGTTGAGGAGCTGTAGTTCTTAGGCTGTTAGATGGTTTCTTTTGTTCTAACACACCTGTACTGTGATGACTTCTTGGCCTCCATAAACTAGTGTGTTGTTGGATGGAGGTATATGTTTTTACTTTTTATTTGTCAGAGATGGGGGGGAAGCAGTTAATTTGGTTTAAGGTTTGATGTAGCAAGTTAATTCCTGTCCATTTTGAGGGCAAGGTAGAAATATGTGGCATAAATGACTGATACAGAGTGAAGGCCTTGTGTTTGTCTTTTTGTTGAACCAGAGTATGTGCAATGCAGCTGAAGTTTGGGAAGTGAAATCTAACAAAAATATGGGGAGTTCTCTGTTGAAAGTTACAGGTGGTGCATGGGGGAACTCCGCTTATGGGAACTCCAATATTAAAAGACTCTACAGTTCAGAAATTGCAGCCAACTGCAAGTGGCCAGGTATGAACCGTGCTTTAAAATTTCTCTCAAGTGTAAATCCAGAACAGTTTGTGTTGTGAAGAGTGGAAATTAGCAAGTTCTCAAACTATTTTTGTCTTGCATGGGGAGAAGAAAGTAAGTTGTGGCCTGATGTGGTGATGCTACTTAGTTGTTTGCCCTGGCTTGGACTTCACTAAGTAAGTCCTTTCTGCTTAGTAACTGCAGTAAACGTGTTTTTTCTGCCTACTGCAAAGGTAGGCATTGGAAGATGCTCAAATTTGTCTTACTGTCTTCTTTGCTTTGGCAGGGCTTGAAATGTTTAAACTGAATAAATAATGACTTTGCCAGGTTCTAAGTTGCCTTTGAACCACAAGCAGACCAAGAGGTTATGGGAAGTGTTGTAACTGAGTATGTGGGTATGTTTTTAACAAGTGCAGATGAAGCAAGAAAGAGACAATTACAGCTGTTAAAAAAAAAAAAGGGACTGTGAACTCTCCAGCTTCTTTCTCAAACTCCACTTGCTTGGTTTGGAAGCTGCTTTGTGGATGGGGAATGATGGCTGTAATCTGCTTTTTGTTTTTGTTCGGAATTGGTTAATGGGATCTCGGGGCATATGCTGCTGCATCTTACAGAAATAGAACAGTGCTGTGTAGTGTTGCCCTACACCAGTTCCTGCTCCTTCCAGCGAGTGGATTGCTGAGGAGGTGAGATGCTGGGTACCTCGAAGGAGAAGCGGGTAGTTCTGTGTGCCCCTTGCTCTCAGGGGTACCCAGAGGGCATGCAAGGCAGCTCTTCCGTTCTGGACAGCAAACAGAGAACATGACACGTTGCTGGTCTTGTGCTGTGACTTTCCTTTGCCCTGGTGTATGTGGGAAGAGGTTGTGTGATAGTGGGTGCAGTGGTTTATTTTATCGTCCGGGCTGATAAAGCGGTGAGCCTCTGCTGCTGTAGCTTAGGAGGCTGTTCTTTTCTGGGTGATCTTGTCTAGGACTGGAGAGGCAGGGAAAAAGCCACTCAAGTGGTGTCAAGTTCATTTGTTGGTGCTTTGTTAAGTACTTACAAGTTGGTTAGTTCATGTTTGTATAATAGAATGTTTGCTTTGTTTAGTAAATGTGGTTAAAGCATAGTCTTTTGTGAAAAGGGGCCTCTCAGTAGGGAGACAAAGTGAAAAAAACTTGATAAAACTGGAAATGTCATGCTCTCTTCTATAATTTTTCTTGCGTGCGACCTCTTGGAGTCATTACTGGTGAGCCAGTTGTCAAGCCCCAGCTCGCTTGCCAGGTATAGGGGAAGGTACTTTGATTCACCCTCACTGGTACTCGGGAGAAACAACCAGTTCTCAGAGGTTCAGTAGCAAATGGTCATTAACCCACAGAGGGTCAGTGGCTTTCTCCCCCAGCTCTGGGGGTCAGCTTGACTTTCTCCTGGAGAAAACCTTCCAGCAGGTCTGGGTTACTGAAGGCCGTGGGTCAGTCACTGCCATTTTGGGGCAGGCCGTGGGTCAGCTGCCGCCATTTTGGGGCAAGCCGTGGGTCAGCCGCCGCCATTTTGGGGCAAGCCGTGGGTCAGCCGCCGCCATTTTGGGGCAGGCTGTGGGTCAGCTGCCGCCATTTTGTGGCTCTGGGCAGGCCGTGGGTCAGTCAATGCCATTATAGTGTGGGTCAGTATGGAGTGACAGGGCCTTAAGGGGGCGGGGGGGGGAGCAGTGGCTGCCTCACCTGTGCAGAGCTCACTCTGTTACCCCACACACTTCCCCCTGGTTGTTTTGAGCCAGCCAACCATTCCTCCAGTCTCTTAGACCTGTGAAGGAATGAGCTTCTTGTGAGTTCTGCACTTCTGCTTGAATTCTGTGTAGTCTTTCCAAGTACTTGATAACTCTGATTTGGTTTCCCCTTAGATTTGTTGTGTTTTAGTCAAGGCCTAAGAAAAATGTCACCTTAGTGGAGAGGAATCCAATTGGTCCTGTTTTGTGAGCTCTTTTTCTGTGTGTTTGTAGATAACCATGCTGGTTTTTTTTTTTTTTTTATTTTTACTTCTTCCAAACCTCTCTTGAAATTAGGTTGGTCTTGAATGTTGTGCTTTTTTTTCTCTGCCTTATGTCTTAGCAATAGCAGTTCAGCTTGTAATCCAAATAAACGAACTTTGTGTTGGGCATAAGATTCTCTTTGCATTTATTAACTCTCCCCTCAATTAACCTCTCATATTGTAATTTTTGGTCCCCTCAGTGAGGTATTTGAGGATTTGCAGCCCTAGCAGCTGCTGTAAATTCAGAAGCAGGCTGCTGCATAGCCAACACTGCTTCATCTCCTGTCAAGGTGGGGCTTGTTTGTTGTTCTTTGTTCTGGCGAGGTAAATAGAGAGAGGTGCTGTTCTAATGGGTCTGTAAACTTTACTAATTCCAAGTGTTTCCAGTGATGTGGCCCCAGTTTTGAACTCTGGGAGAGGTTATTTTTGTGTCAGGTGTTATGAATATACCTAGTGCGGGATTACTTCTGTTGTGACTGTGGTGTGGTAGTCTTCTCCTATGAGACAAGGTGACATGTACAGTACTGCTCTTCATTAATTTTGTTATTGCATGTGACTTGCTGCTCTGCGGAAGCTGCTGGTTTATTTTCAGTTGTAATGTAGTTCAGTTGTTTAGGTGGATTATGAGCTGGAAGGCTGTCTGGAAATCTAACTTGTGGAATTTGAGTTGGGTTTGGTCATGTCGATTTTTTCCAGAGTGTAACATTTCTGAATCTGTTTGCACACGACTGTAAAGGTCAAGCCTGTTATTCTGTCTCGAACAGTTTTGCTTTGCTAGTATTGGAGTAGCAGATACGGTTTGTTCCAGTTCAAGATACAAGGGAGGAAAAGCAGCGTAAGTAGTTGAAACTGACTTTTGTTTTGGCTGCAAGTATAATACAATACATGTGAAGCTCTTCTGCACTCCCCAGAGCAGTCATGGCTGCCTCACATTAAGTGTATCTGCTGACTGGCCAGAGCTGGGATCCTAGCCCAGCTTTCGATTGGTGGTGGTGACAGATGGGGAGCCCGTGCTGTTGTGTAGGGATTTTCCTGGGACTTCTGAGCCTCATGCAGGCACTTCACGGTGTGAAAAAAGAGCGTTGTTTGGCTAGTGCAGCATGTAGCTGTGTTCTGTCTAATGAGCAGGCAAACCAAAAGCAGTTTGGGGATTTGTGTGTGATCTTTTCTTACAGCAGTATGCAGGTAAATGTCTCTTTTCATATAACGTAGTGCCCAGAATGAAAGTGTCAGCTTGGCTGAGTCAGTCACACGTCTGCTGTGCTGACCACTGTGGTGGCACTTGGGCAGAGCAGCTGCTCTTGCTGTGCTCTCCAGAGCTCCCCTGTGCCTCTGGGACACCGGTGGAGAAACCAACAGGTTGGCAAACATCTGGAGGCTGATAAAGGCATCTCTTGTACAGCTTGGGCCCAGTTCAGCTCTTGGGACACGTGGTCTAATGCTCTTTGATTATCTAGTTATTAGTCCTTGCATGCCCTGCGGACACTCCTTCCTGCATCGTGGGTATATGGACGGGTCATGTTACACCTCTGTTAACTGCACACTGTTAGCTTCTTTTTTGAGGGTGTTACGCCTTTAGTTTTAGTCTGGCCAGAAGAAGTTAAGGCAAGAGAAAGTACTTGGTAATCTAGCAATTCTGAGCTGAGTTTTCAGGCTAGTTTCTGAGAGTCAGATGGTTACAGGAGAAGAAACTTCATTTGTAGCAGTATCATGTTAATGTCACAGACACTGTCAAGCCATCTTTCCTTCGCCAAATTTTGAGGAAAGACAGATGTACCAATGTGTGTGCCATCTACTTGCCTTTCTCCTTGCAGATGCGTTTTGGTAAAGTATGCTAATGTTACAGTAGTCGCAAGGGAAGGGTCGGTCTGCAGGTGTGTTGCAGGAGGAAGCTCCTGGACATCCTCACAGGATAAGGCAGCATAGAAGAATGGAGGTTACGTTAGCTGTGTCTGAGAAGGACGTGGTGTAGCTTTAGAAGAAACTGTGCAGGATCTTAAAGTTTTTTTGGTGTGCTTTACTGGTTTAAGTGATTTTTTTTTTCTTTCTTAAATCTCAGTGTTTTACGTGTCAGTATGGAAAAGGAAAATTGTTGGATAAAAGCAATAGAATTCCTTTTCAGACATGTGTTAACTGGGAACCAGTAATTGTGGGAAGACGGTAGGTATTTCTCTGGGCTGTTGTTAGTGTAGTATCAGAGCTGGCAGTCAGTAACCTGCATGTTACCCATGGGGAAAGGTTCCTCCAGTGGTTCTGTGCGTGGAGAACTGAAGTGAACCCCAGGGATGGGGGTCAGTGTCTAGGGAGCAGCACAGTCACTGGCCCGCCTGGCTTTTGCAACAGGGAAGAATTCTAAAGTCATACTGCATAAGCATGTTAACTGTGTGAGCTCAGCTGCTTTTGCAACTGTAGATGTTGGTTTGCTGTGTAAATGTGCACATGTACTCTTTGATGGTTGTCTCACTTGCAGCTGAATGGATGTCACCTCTGGTTCAGAGGGGAGGTGTTGGAGGTGCGCAGTTTGTGCTGCTTGTCTCTGGCACTGCTTTGGCTTACAGTGTTGTGTTTGTCGTCAGTCTCCTAATTCCTTAACCTTGTGCTATATTTTACTTGCTGTAGCTATTTTTTGCCTCTGTAATATTCTAGCTAAGCAGGCTGCCACAGCCAAAGGAATTGGTGTTTGTAAGCTGAGCTGTGTTAACTGACACTATGAATGCTCTGTGCCTGCCAAAGGGCAGTGTGAGAGCTGAGTGACAGCCTGGGGACTCACCCAGAGCACAGGCAGGGTCAATCACTTGTCTGGTTGTAACTTGATTGCTTCAAATGCTGTCCTTTTCCTAAGAAACTGTTAGTTTCCATCATGAAAAGGAAGGTTTTCCTCATTGATGTTCGTGGGCTTAGTTTGAACTGTTAATGTGCCAGATGAGCAGCTGCTTCCTGAGGTGTTTGGGATACTTGTCTGTCAGTGATGGCTGGAGCTCGAAGTCTGAGGGTAGTTTGCAGGTCCCAGCACGGCTGAGCAGCAATGCACTGGTGTGGGTCAGGTCACTTCTGTGTTATGCTTCGGCAGAGATGGCTTGGCCTGTGTTCTCTCCTCCAGCCGATGGAAAACCCCTGCTCTCCTCCGAGGTGAGAGTGTGTTGCTCTGCATCACTGTCTAGCTGGTGACAAGAAAGGAGCAGCAGTTCCTATTCTGCTGCTTTCCTGGTTATTTTGGGAATGGCTTTGTTTCTTTCAGTGTTTGTCTCCTGGTAGACAAGGTAGGAACCTTTCCCTTCCTCTCCACATTCACATATTCCTTGCTCACGCTTGTCTAGGCTGGTTACTTTTTTCTAGTTTTAGTTGGATGTCTTGGATATGGTTGGGTTCATCTGTGAAATTGGGTCTCTGAACAGAGGCAGGGTGGAGGAAAATAAAAAAGTGACGTTTGCCGACTGGAAGTAAAACAAACCCCCAGCTTGGATCCTAGGACACTGTCTTAATGAAATAGAGAATACTTATTTAGGTTTGATAGTAGCAAACATACTGCTTTGCTCTTGGGCATCAGGTGTTAAAGCACTCTTGTCTAATGGAACTGAAAATTGGTGGAGTGTTCTCCCTGTAAAGACAGAATTGTGGAGACTCAGGTGAGGGTCAACATCTCTGAGCAGTCTTTATCTTGCTCTTCAAGAGATGTCACAGCTGGTATTGCTGCATTGATGGAAGAGTGTCATGTGGCTCTTGGGAGAGTCATTACTCCACAGATGGAGAAACCAAGATAAAGGATTTGCCCTGAGTCATGTGAGCCTGTACCAGAGATACAGGTAGAGCAGGGGACATCCTGGCTCTGTGATGAGTTCTTCCTCAAAACTAAGATAGCTCTGATCTTACAGGGCTTGAGGAGATTTTATTCAGAGTCATGTATCCATGTATACATGTGTGTTAGGCTTCCTTCCTAACTTGCATGTTACTTAAATGGGTGGATATGTTCCTGTGGTGCCTAGAAACTTCTATAGGTAAGTCTCTACCAATTATGTGCCAAAACATAGGGATGACCCAATTCCTGGTTTATTTCAGTTCTGTTGAACTGACTCATTTTGAAAAACTTGTTACTCTGGCTGTGATTTTTATCTGTGCATCCTGTCTTTCAGTAACAGTTGTAATGAGTAATTGTTGCAGCATTTTGCTTCTTAGGAAACAAAAAATAGCTTTGGAAGTCAGTGATTAATATGACATTTTCTTATGTTCTTTTGCAATTCTTGCAGGGTGAAAAACTGGATATGCTTTTATTTAGAGAAATTATTGCTAAACAAGATTTTTCTTGTTCTGTATAATTAACTTGCATATAACTATGAGAGTGGTGCAGAGCAACTAGATCATTAAAGAATGTAAGGCACTAAATTGTACTCTGCTGACATGTACGTATGAGAACCTGACCTGAATAAAATGTGTGCTCATGAGACTAGAATAGGAAGAGTGAATGAAACTGAATGTGTCAGCATTAGACATGTGATCAGTTCTGATTTGTGAGTGGTGTGCAGGAAAATAAGTTGTTTGGAGAAAAGCAATGGAATAATGGCATCCTCTGAGCCTCGCTGTGTTTCTGTAGAGCTCAGTAGCACAGTCTGCATCTATATAGTTGAGACCTTCAACTTGTGGTGTAGATGGATTATTACTTGGCTTTTACTTCATGAGAACTTGTGTAAGCAACAGCTGCAGTATTTGATCTGGAGCTATCCAGAGTCGTCTTAGGCAATCTGATGATGAAAAAGCACGTTTGTGTTGTTTTGGCAACTCAAAAAGAAGCAGTTTGCTGCATCTTATTTGGTTTAGTCTTGTAGTCTTCAGGTTCCATCCATCTTGGTGTGACTTGACAGTATTATCCTCCCAGCTTTGTGCTTTCTTCAAATATTTGATTTTTCCGTTTTATGCTTTTCTTAGGACTTGCTGTTTTGTTGAATTGCCATCAAATTGTATAGCTGCGTTTTTAAGAGGAGGCTTTTTCTCAAGGACAGCTTTGAGTTTAGATGGTAGTTGGGTCCTAACACTTTGATTTTCTGAGACTTCCCCAAGCCCTTGAGTATCCAGATCAGTATATTTAATAAATAAATAAATGCCTTGTTCTGAGTTACTGCTGTTGACTGACTCCTTGAAACACGGGGGGTGTAGGAGAGGTATTAAATTATTTTGGTGATCTTGACTCTGCTGTTTTGAATCCTGCTGCCATTGCGGTGTAGCCTGTTTATTTACAATTATCAAGCTGCTTAGACTCTTAGGAAACTTCAGTGTATCTTTTAAAAGGGTCAAATGTTACTGTGCTCAGTTTGGAATCTCACGTACGGAAGTTCTGCAGAGTCTTGAGAGATGCTGTATATGCAATTTGAGGTATTCAAGTGTATTCAGCATGTACCAGATAGAGGTTCAAGAACTGCCTGTCTTCATGCAGATACCAAGGAAGTATTATTGCCTAAAATGGCTTATGACTCTGTTTATTGGTGTAAGCAGGTTGGATCTCAGATACGGTGCTTTAAAAGTTTACTGGTCCGCTGTTGTTCTTATGTTGGGTTAGTCTGTATCTCAGCGTACTCCTTTGGTATGCCAGTGTTTAAACGTACTCCAGTATTAGCAGACAGCTAAAGACTGTGAGGTAAGATAATGAAAATCCTTCTTAATTATTCATGTTGAGTGTTTTAGCACTAATTCCCATCAGTCAGTCTAATTCTAGTCATGCTCCTGGACGAAATGGTCAGTGAATTATGCTCAAATGTGAAGGTGAGTGAGACTGCAGGCTCTGCCTAGCAGGGAAGAGAAGGGCTGCCTCTTGCTAATTTATATGTGTAAGATGCCTTAGAAAAGCAGGAAAGCAGAGAATGTTGCTGTGACATCTGCCTCAGTCTGAAGTGGTGCTGGTGTTCCAAACGGCTTGGTTTGTGTCTGCACGGCCTGGTGGCTCTTGTCTTTGTGCGGCAGCCAGAGGTGGCAGCGGTCCAGGCCGCCGTGAGCCAGCCGCTGGGCCGGAGCCGGGCACTGTGTGCGGGGCTTTGTTCCTGTGCCACGGCGGCTGGGGGCATTCAGTGCGCAGCCAGTCACGGGGGAGGTTAGAGAGCCCTGCTTGGCTCTGCGTTCTGCCCTTCCACAGGGAAATCACGGCTCAAGCAAGTGAAACACCACTGCAGTGCAAGTGTGAGTTTGGTAAAGATAAAGTATTTGTTTTTTCAACTCGTTGGTGACTCTATGGTGTGACAAGTAAGTTCAGTTCCAAATAAGTCGTGGTATTTGCAAATGGCCTATATAATATCTACCTACTGATTTATAGTCACTAATTTTTTAAGATTATACTGGATCTAAAATTGAGCTTTATAAAGAAGAAAGCTAGTGAATGACATTTGAAATTAATCTATAAAATGAAATGAATTCACGCTCCTAACCTCACCATTGTAGAATGGCAAACTCTGGATTTGTCAAGCTTTATATGCACAGATCATGCCTTTGTTGTGGTTTTTCAGCTCACTCTGTTTTCAGGTCAGACCAAACTACAGCTGGAGCTGAGTTCAGTGAACAGAGACACGAGATGGGGAAGACAATGCAAAGATAAAACTGCTGTTCTAAGTTTCCAGGTCTTGGGATTTTTTTGTAAACTGTTAATGGATGCTCATTTTAAGTGTCTTATCTATGTCTTGGGTAAGTTGAAAAGCTTTCTGGTGAAAAGCACAGGTTAGTAAGTAGAGGTTAACAATAATTTTCACAGTCAGATTGAACTGTTGGTGTTCTGCTGGTCATGTTCTGTGGTCCTTATAGACAGGAAGGAAGTGTTTCTTGACTTATGTACAAGCTCCTCTCAAATATAGTTTTAGAGGTAAATGCATTGGATTTTGTTTTTCCAATGTACAGAAAGAGGCAGTGATGATGTAATACATGAAAGTAGTACAGTGGTTGTGACTAACTCTCAAGCAGCTCCATTGAAGATGGAAATACACAGAGGTTTTTGATCTTTTTCCAGCCAGAGTATGAGAAGGCATCAGTTTTACCCTAAGAAATAAAATGTTTTGTCTTGGATGCAGAAGATGTATTCCTTGCAGGGTATATAAAATGCTTGGGTTTTTAAATTTTTTATTTTTTTCTTTTTTTTTTTTTAATGAAGCATTCATTTGGTGAGCTTTTCAGTCATCTTGCTTTCATCTTCCTTCAACTTAGGTTACTGCAGGAATTCTAAGTGTGTAAGGGAATTTATCTGCTTTAGGAAATTAGTGTTTTTTGTTTCTCTAGCCGCCAAGTAACCAAGACTGTCAGGCAGAAGGTGCCATGGAAGCAGTAGTCAAACATGGCTAGCAAGTCACCTGGACACGAAGAAGCAGGTGGGGTGGTGATAAGCTGTGCTGCAGCATGCAGAACTCTGTTGCTTCTGCTGTTCACTAGGCCAAGTCTTAAGTATCTCAAGTTCGGCCCTTGGACATGTCTGGTGCATGGGTGTTAAGAAATACAGAAATTTTTCACAGACGTCCATAGCAGACCTTAATTCAGCTTTCCCATCTCACTCAAACTTAAGTGTCTTGGCTCCCCCAGGCAGTCTCTGGTGCTTCTGTTGGAGCTTTTTTGTGAGGCTGGCCTACAGCTGATGCTGGAGAGCTGGAATCCAAACATCCGTGCCTGTGGCAGGCTAACAGTGCCATTAGCAGAGGGGTGCGTGGCAGACCTGCCTGCTGTGGCTGCACGGTGATGTCCTGCTGGGATGTGATTCACAGCTGCTGCTTTCCCAGTGCTGCTGTAGGAGCGGATGCCAGTTTGAGAAAAACAGTGCTGCTTGTCTAAACTAGCCCTGATAGGCAGCTTGTTACATGGTGGGAATTTGTGTGGGCAGTGGGAAAGGGAGCACTGGTATGGCCCTTGGAATGCATTGTCTGCGTGCTTAAAATAAAGTGGAGAAGTACTGAACTCTGAAATGTGTGTGTAGAAATGGAGTATTTGAGAAATAGGGATCTGTTTCTGCTCTTGGTTTGGGGAATGCTGAGCTCTTGAGCTTGGGAGCAGCATTTGTCAGGTTCTTCTGGGCGGAGCTGTGTCCCAGAGCCTTGTGCTCAGTGTTCATGACTGAGGCTCGTGGGGTTAGCTCCACTAAAAATGCCCATGTGCACGCACAGAGAAACACAGGTGTAAAAATACAGAAAGGTGGATGCGTACATATGGTTGGTGTTAATTAACTGCCTGCATTCAACAGGAGCACCACTTTGCATTGCTTTCCATTGCTTTCCAGGCAGTGAGCACACACACCGGGGCCAGGGCTTGGCTGGGCAGCCACACAGTGATGCTGAGGGGCAGCTCACGTACTGCACCTTCCGAATGGATGGAAGGGACTTCTGGAATTTCTTCTTAATGTCCTTTGCTTTGGGACACTGGTTTCTTTTGTGTCTGAGTACCACATAAGCTGTAGAGGTCAGAGTTGGGGATGGTGTTTGGGGTTATTTTTTAGTTTGGTTCATTTTGGGGTTTTTTATGTTTGTTTTTTCTTTTTTTTCCCTGGTAGAAAGGAGCTTAAAGCATTTGATACAGTCTTACTGCTCTGTCTCTCATTATGGACTTGTAGTAAGGTTTTATTTGTTCATATTGCTGGGAGTCTGTTTCAACACATTTGTGCTTGAACTGGTCTTACTCTGTATTTTGAGGGATTCATAGTCCATAGAGTGGTTCTCTCCAGTGCACTGGGCTTGCAACTACAGTGCTTCGAAGTCTCTGCAGTTCTGGGAGGTGGGTCACTTCTGGAGTGGGTCAGCTCTGGCTGCAGGTCAGCCTGATCTTGAAGATCTGGAATTAACAGGGAGCAGCCATGTGCAAGTGGCCCAGGGATCAAGTGATTCTCAGAGTAAGTTAGCAGTGAAAGTGTTGCTGAGTGCAGAAGTTTATTCAGAACACAGATTAATGTACTGAAATCACCATTTTATGGGAGAATACCTGGAATGCCGAAAAGCCAGACCTGGTATTTGAAAGAAAATTAGTGTGTGGATGGGTAACCTTCCAGTTGGAAAAGGGGGAAAAAGAGGGTTAGTAGGGTATGTGTGCGTAGACAGGTGACAGGGAAATAATTGCACTTGAACCTGTTTCTCTGGCTTTGTGGAGAGGGACACAAGGCTATCTCCACAAAATGACTCATGACAGTCTGAAAGATGGTAAAGTTGCTGGAAGATTTTTCAGCCTTATTTTGTTCTACCTGAGTAAGCAAATAGGGTACTTAGAATTCTGACAGCTCCACTGTTTCCTGGTTTGAGTTTCAGGAATGTAACATGATAAAGTGTAAATGGCATGTGGAGGCCTGTGAAATTAGTCAAGGTTGACCTTAAATACAAGTAGGAAAAAACCAAACAGATGTGGCTGATGTAGAATTTCATTAAAAACAAACAAATGAAATAAATAACTAGCCCAGAAAAAAGCCCAAATCCTTGCTGGTTAGCTGTTAATGAGATCACAAAAGTGTGTAGTTAAGGTGACAGAAAGACAGTTAATGGAAAGGAAGGTAAGAAAAAAGTGTGAGCTTTTTAAGGAGTTTAATTCTGCTGGCTTGTATAACTAATAGAGCTATAGATGCTGCATAAAGGCTTCTTCCTAGGCACTCCGGGGAGAAGGGCAATGTGGCTGTCCTTCGGGGATTTAAACTTGGAGTGACTTCGGTGGAAATAAAAACTGAAAGAGATGAAGCTGCATTTTGTGTTGGACGCCAGACAGCAGCTCAGTCCCACACAGCGCAATGGGATGGGGGGGAGAACAGCAAGGGGAGCAGTGAGAAAACTCGTGAGCTGGTGGCAGGACAGGTCACCTAGTCGTGTCCTGCTCAGAGTTGTGCCACTTGGCTCTCGGAGGAAAGGATTTGTATAGCGGTGCTATGTTCTGATGGAAAACCCCGCCAAGGTCGGGGATCTGCTCCTTGCCAGAGCAGGACCCGGGCTGCTTTTGCAGTCCCTGGGATTCAGCGCCTGGCTGACAGCGCCACCTAATGGCAGGAGCAGCACTCAGCTCAGGGTTTCGGGGCTTTTTGCGGCTTTCCGCTGAAGATTTCAACCTAGTCCGGTCTGCTCAGGCTACATCAACACTCGTCAGGGAAACCTGAAATCTGCAGTTTTGTCCTTCTGCTTGTCAGAGAGAATGCCAAGGCTATAAAACTGGTTAAAAAGTCAAGAAGTTATTATTACATTCTAATCATGAGTCGTTTGCTTTATCTGACTATTGCTTTATCTTTTTGGTCAACTATTGGTGCTTAAAAACAGGTAGTTTTATTGTCAAGCTAGTACAAAAACTCTTCTGCTAACGACGGTCTTCACATCACTCGGGCAGAATCCCCCAGGCTGGAACCCTCCTGGATCAGTTCAGTCCCAGCTGGAGCTCAGCGTGAAGAACTTCAGCTGTTGAGTGGGTGTCCTGTGAATTTTTAGGAAGGCCTTTGTAAACGGGAGTGAGGCTGTTGAATTAGGCAGTAATTCTGCTTTGACAGTCTAGCATGTCATTTGACTAAATGAGAATTAAGTTAAAAAATAGAAAATACTTCAAGAGAAATTCTTTAAAAAAACTTAGCTTCTTGAGTGGCAGTGATTATGTGCTTGCTTGCTCAAGCACATGAGGCTTGCATCAAATGAGGTGCATTACACTTAATAAACACAGCTTGCAGATGCTGCTGGGTACCATGAAACGTGTGCATTTCAGTTGGCTGCCTGATTATCGGAGTAGTTAATGCTTTTAATTTATGTATTTGTGTCCTGATGGTCAGCTCCTGCCCTAGCGCAGAGTTCCTGTGGTGCTGGTTGGCTTTGGATCAGACAGCAGTTAAGGAAAGCAGGGATTTACATGAGCTCTCCTGTGAGGCGGATTTCCTGTAGCTGTGCATGTGAGCCTTGAGGTGATGCTGGCCTCTTTGAGCAGCTGGCAGGGTTAACAGGAGGCAACAAAAAAGCAGTGTTGGTTTCACTTTGGTTTCCTGAGCATTGGGAAGTACTTTCTGTGTACTTGGTTGTTTCACTTGTGTACGTATTTCCTGCCTCCTTCCCTACCAGTGAAGAGAGAAAAAAACACCCTCACACTGGTAAGTGGGCTTGACTGTGTGGTTCCCAGTTCATGCCACTGTTGGTCTGAAAATGTTCCTAGTGGCACTGGTTGCAAGAGAATGATTAAGTGTGCTCTGCACATTGAGTGTGGTTGAAATAAAAACACTTCTCTAGGGCTGGTTGCTTGCACTGTCTGGGGCTCCAAGAAGGCTGTTGAGGCTAACTTGGAAAGTCAGGTGATTTTTCCAGTGTCTCTCAAGACTTTTCCTAAAGATTATATCTTATATTATAGAATGTGGGTTTAGGGAATTAATGTACCTTCACTTGATTCAGGTTTTTGAGTGACTAAGTACTTCAGGGTTGATGTCTTGATGCATAGTTCTGTGCATTATGAGTTCATTTGAATGTGAAAATGCTTTGCAAGAAGATAGTAAGGCTTCAATGGTTTTGTCACGAATACTTGGTGTGAAAGAAATGGGTTGAGGTGACTAATATTTAATTCCTGAGGTATTTGTTACTGGTCACTCAGTGACCCACACAGTCTTTGTTGCTCATCCTTAGAATGTAGTGATGCTGGCTAGAGGAATACCAAGGAACTCAAGTAGCAGCTTGGTTTTGCCCTTGTGTTCTCCAGGTGGCTTCTCCACGGTGTTCCTGGTGCGTACTTCCAGCGGGACGCGCTGTGCGCTGAAGCGAATGTGTGTGAATAACGTGCCAGACCTGAACGTCTGCAAGAGAGAAATCACCATTATGGTAAGGAGGCCATGGTCTGGAACTGGGGAACGTGTCAGTTTGGAGTGTGCACACATCAAATGCCTCTCCGCTGTCTCTAGGCACCTCTTGCTTTTGATCCTGTAGTCCTGATTTTCCACCAGTACTTACAGGAACTAATACTGGCTTTAGGGTTGGTGCATGATTGATTTCTGAAGGAGTTATTCAAATATGTGTTTGATACCTCAAATCAAATGTGTATATTCTGTTTCTGTAGCAAAAGGAATTTGTTCCAGTGGCAACTGAAAATTGCTCTTCATTTTCTCAGTACTGCAGTGTAATGTGCATTTTTTTTTTTTTTTTTCAGAAAGAGTTATCTGGGCACAAGAACATTGTGAGCTATTTGGACTGTGCTGTCAACTCACTGAGTGATAACGTGTGGGAGGTGCTCATCCTCATGGAGTACTGTCGAGGTAAGAGTCATCGCCTAGGTTTCCACAAGAAAATGTTTGTACTATCACCTGTGGCTTTACTTCAGACTTAATATAAGAGGTTAACATGTATGTCTCACAGCTGAGTAGTTTGTTTCACTTTCCTGTTGGTGCTGCTACCTCAGCACTGGGCAAAACGTCGAAGTTTCACAAAGCTTTGTAATTAAATATGGCTACAAACAGAGTCATTAATTCTCCTCGTATGAAATGCTGTTGTGCTCTTCTGCTGGTGGTGCTAAGCAACATGTACCTGGAACATAACCTGATAGGAAAGATCTGCAGATTTTCACCACTCTTCTCCCTCTGCTGTTTTTGTTTTCGCTGGCAACTTTGAAGATGCTTTACCTGACGGGTGATTTGGTGCAAATGGGTGTCGTAAAGTTAAGGTTGATAGTGCTGTCCATAAAGATGTTAGCCCTGTGTTCCTGCTTGACAATGTAACTTTTTGTTTGAAACCATTTGAAGTCAGGGACTGCCTGTTTTGGGGGATTTTATCCCCCCAGGTCCCATATATATGGAATAAACTTGCCAGTGAGTTAAACTTGTAAAGTTTGTCTGAAATGCAGGGAGACAAGATACTCGGCTCCTAGTGTGAGATGGTGTTTAACCCAGAAAATTGGTGGTACTGGAACAAGTGCTGCAAGTACCAAGTAAATACTTGAAGAAGCTGTCATATGGTCTGTACTGCTCCGTGAGTACATGGAGCTGAGGTCTGTGTGAGTTACATTTTCAGTAGAAGCAGTGAGGATTGCAGCTTGTGCAGTCTGTACCATAAGGAGCTGAAGACAACCTGAATGTGCATTTTGGGCAATGGAATAAGGAGGACTTGAAAACTAAGGGCCACATTTTTGGCCCTTAACCCTGCTTGTATGGGTGAATTTCTGTACCTTTGTGTGGGAGCTCAGTTCTGACTCCCTGCTGGTAGTATTGTATCCCTAGTGATCCTGGTAAATAGCCCTGAATGTCAACTGTCAGATTACTTGGCAGTGATCTTTAGCTTTCTTGTTCTAAACATCCTGTTTGCCAGCATGCCCACCAAGGCCCTGCTGCATCTCTGCAAGAATCCTGCTTCTCCTCTGTGTGCAGTGAGCATTGTGGTGGCAATCTTAAAGGAAACCTAGGAAAAGGAAAAGGGATGTCTTTTTCCTTGGAGGGTGAGTTTAGGGCTTTGGATACCTCCTTCCCTGGCTCCCCTTTCTTCCTCCTTTGTCTCCCAGAGAGACAGAGAGGGTGTCTAGAGATTGAGTTCATGAACTCAGTTGGCTGTCAGAGTTTGGATTATGGATCCTAATGCAAGAGCGAGTTTTGATGTGACAAATTGGCATGATGGATGTTTTTTTGTGTGTGCAGCAGTTGGTTTCAAGCACGTTTCAGTCACAGGGACTGGATTGTTTTAATTTGAGCCAATAATTTTTCTGTTTAGGGTGATACGAGAGTGTGCAGTTAGAAAAGCAGGTTTGTTCAAATGCAGTAACTGCAGAAAAGTTTAATGCATCATATTTGTGAACTTAATGCCTATAACTAAGTTTTAGTTCTGTATCTGATAGAATTGACTTGAAAGAAATTTCTCCTGTTTCTTTAGCTGGGCAAGTTGTGAACCAGATGAACCAGCGTCTGCAGACAGGTTTTACTGAGTCAGAAGTAATGAGAATATTTTGTGACACCTGTGAAGCTGTTGCCCGGTTACATCAGTGCAAAACACCTATAGTTCACCGGGATCTCAAGGTATGTACCTCACTGTAAGAAAATCCAGCCTAAAAGATGGAGTAACACTTAACCTGGAAAGTAATGCTTTTATATTTACCTACTTTTTGTGTGTTGGTTTTCTTTCAAGGTGGAGAATCTGTTGTTAAATGATAACGGGAACTACGTTCTCTGTGATTTTGGCAGTGCCACTAACAAATACCTGAACCCTCAAAAAGATGGTGTTAATATGGTTGAAGAAGAAATTAAAAAGTAAGTTTACTTTTAGGTGATCTGTCACAAGCAGTGACTGTGTTGCCGGGAAACTCCATGTATTGTAGTGTGGTGTGCGCGTGTCACTAATGAATTGAAATTAATGGCTGATCTTGAATTAATTTTTGCATAAATATAGTAAAAGACTGGAACTACTTGCTAAGATCTCCTCCATTTATTCACAGATTGTTTTTCAAAACTGAGATTCTTAAAAATTAAACTGTTGGGGAAAAGCATGCTGTTGTGCAAGTAAATTATTCTAAAATACATGTCTGGCTCCTGGCTGTTTTAGGAGTTGGATATTTTTAATTTGTGCTGTTTTAATGCTGCTAAGCAAATACTTGCTAAGATATCTTAAAGTGATGTAAATAAGCACTGCACTGGATTTATGTATAATCTCATTTGCAGATTATGGTCCATGTCCATTCTCCTAATGCTCATCAGAAAAATGTTTCAGCTTATCTTAGACGCACTCTTGAAAACATCTATTATTTTGGTTTTGCCCTCCTGGCCTAACTACTGCAGAGGGGTAAAGACAGGGTGATTGTTTTCTAGTCATGAAGCAATACAGGCTTTGTCCTGCTCTGGAGTATTTGAACTAACAGCTCAGCAGTTGTTTTGGGATGTTAGGGTTTTGAAGTCTGCATTCTGTGTGTTGCAGTGCGAGACAGGGAGAGCCCTTGTAGGACTTTGCAGTTACTCCCCCCAGGTGACTATGCACAGTCAGTCTGGCAGAGTCTGTGCTTTGGGAGAATAACACTAAAAGCAAATTTTATCTGGCTTCATACTTACTCTTGTGTGTGATAGTTCATACTGCTGCTCCAGGTATTCTTTGTGATGCTGCAAATGCAGTAGTCATGTGGATCATGCAAGACAATTCCAGGCACATGTCTGAAACTTGTGTGATTGGTGTGTGCAATTGTGTGCATGGCAGATGGGGAAAACAGCTGCTCAGTTCTGAGGCAAGATTTTTAGCTATGTCCTCTCTGTTTTGTTGCTAGGTACACTACACTGTCATACAGAGCTCCTGAGATGATAAATCTGTATGGAGGAAAGCCAATTACTACCAAGGCAGATATCTGGGTAAGCCAAAAATTGGACAGTATGATATATGGGACAGGTTAAGGAAGGGGGGATTCAAACCAGCATTGACTGACTGAAAAATTAATTATTGGAAAATGAAATACATTGGGCGGCTGTAGAACGCAGAACAGTAGAGATATCTGGAGTTACATTTTTGTAAATAAAATGAATCCCTTGTTTGAGCATCCGCTGTAGCCAGGGCACAGCGTCTTGGTAGTGCTGCCCTGTGGTAGCAAGGGCTTGCTCCCATCCCCTCACAGGGCTGTGTTTCTTTTACAGGCACTGGGCTGCTTGCTGTATAAGCTGTGCTTCTTTTCGCTGCCCTTTGGAGAGAGCCAGGTTGCCATTTGCGACGGAAGCTTTACTATCCCGGACGGCTCGCGGTACTCGCACAGCGTTCACTGCTTGATAAGTACGTACACAGGCACTGCAGCAGCTGCTCCACCTCAGCCAGCCCAGCACAGCAGGTGCTGCTCTGCACCCCTGGTGTAAGGACCTGCCACGCTCACCTGTGCCTCTCAACTCCCCAGGAGCGCTGTTCAAGCTCAGGGGACCTTGTGGTTTCTCTGGGATTCAAGGATGACTTTTTTTTTTCCCTTAGGTGTCCATAAATCCCAAAGGAATAGGGTGAATGCAAAGAGTGCTTCTATTAATTATTTAGCCTTATTTATTGATAGTTTTTGCTCTTACATGTGTATTTGCTGTGGAATGTCAGTCTGTTGACAGTATTTTCTTGCAACTTTCAGTTATGGATGTATTGACCACGTAGTTTATGGTTTTGTATAATAGGCAATACTAAATCCAAAGCACTTGTTTGAGTGCACGTTGATAATTGAGAAACAGCATTACAATAGTAAGCACTTGCCTTCTGCCAGTACTGACAAAATGAGATAAATTTTCAAATGACTTGAGTACTTTCCTCAGTCACAATGTTAGGTTTTTTTTTTTTTTGGAAGAGTATGGGTTTTAATCCTTTCTCCTAGGTATGAATGCAGATTTTTGAAAATTCAATGAATGGCTGTGTCAAGGTGAGCAGTGCTGGCGTGGAATGTGTGTGGGTGAGACAGAATGTCCTTACATAAACTTCCCTTCTTTCAATTTGGAGTGGAAGTCACAAAAAGCTGCACTTGGTGATAAAAGGTATTTCAGGGACTGTGGCTACATATCTACTCTTTTACAAGGCAGGGGCTGGGGAGGAACAAGCTGAACGTGCCCCACCCCATGAATTTAGCATTTCAGAATCAAGTGGCAGGAGTTACTTCAGTGAGTGTTCTTCCATGTCACAGTGCTGCAACTGAGTGCTGGAGTCTGTTATTTTGTTAAGTTTGTTAAAAATTAAACTTGCAGTGAAATGTACAGGACACAAAATAATGGCTTTGTACATAATTCTAGGATCTGTCTGAAATTGTTTTGTCAGCCTAAGGAGGATGTTTTGTAAAATGATGTGTAAGGTTGACTGTTCTGCTGAGCATTTGTGCAAGTGTAGTTCACTTTGCTCATCAAAGTGAGAAGTTATATTTTCATGGTGTGCTCATTTAATTCATCGCAGAACATGTTTTTAGAGGCTTAGATTTTTTTTAGAAAGTCTGTTTTATTGTATATTTAGGTTCTCTGGTTATCTAAGCAAGAGTGCCTGATTATGTATACTGTGTTATATTGGAGAGAGAAGCAAGTAACTTTGATTTCTTGGAAAAACACCAAACCTTTTAATTTGGCAAGCAGATGTTTGAGAGGGAGCTTCAAGAATTGTGTGTTTTGTCAGGGAAAGGTCCTTTTATTCATGCAACTGTATTTTTATATGCAAAATTGTTCATAATTGATCAAACCTTCAGACAGAAACCTTAGCATGATGTAGTAAGATCTGTCAATCTCGTTGTAGCTACACTGAATTTTGTATTAATCCTGTAAAATGTTAGTGCAGTGAGTTGATTTTGCCTTGTTTCTCTCTGCACTTACCAATTCCTGCTTGAGTTTTGCTCCGCTTTGCACAGCTGAGTGTCAGCATATCAAGCAGCATGCATGTTCTAAGATTGTTTTTGACCCTATAAACTATTTGACTTGTCAAAGAGTGTTTTTAAAAGATCCCCCAAACCCAATATAAGTGCAAATGACTCCTGTGGTGCTAAGCTGATTTGGTGGATTTGGCTGGATTTTTTCCTTGCTGGTAGCGTAGTGTCTCAACAGGCTTTTTGTGATCTAGCAGTGATAAGTCTTATCAATTTTTGCAGGATATATGCTTGAACCAGATCAAGAGCAGAGACCTGATATCTTTCAAGTATCTTACTTTGCCTTCAAAATTGCCAAAAAGGAGTGTCCAGTGTCTAATATCAATGTAAGTACTTTTGACTGCCTTCTGTGTTTTCAGTGTGTTACGTAGGTAGTACTGAGAAGTCTGTCAGATGAGCTGAGAGATTACACCAATTCTGTCATTTGCCTGGCTCCTAAATGTAACACAGAGCAGAGAACATGTCAGGCTGATGTTGTGTACATGCAGTATGAGCTCTGTATAAACAAAATATGTTAATTTTGTGGGCACAGCTTTGTGGACTGTATTGATACCAATACCTGGCTCAGGAGTTTAGCCATTAGTAATCTCTTAGTGCAATCAACATGAAATATGCAGATATTAACCTTACTGACAGTAGAAGGCTTCACCATTGTAAATGGAGTGTCGAGAGCATGTATGTTTGCTCTGGATAAACCCTTGACTTAGGCATCCTTAGCAACTGTGTTAGTGCACTTTCCAGTGAGCTGGAAAGCAAACAGAGCTTGAGTCAGCCTGCCTTCCTACCCCTGCTCCTTGGCAGTCTGAGCTTGGGCTACAAGATCACTTACTTCACAGACAGAATTACATCTGCAGTGCAATGGAATTTGGGGACCTTTAGCTAATGCTGAGTATTATAAAGTGGTTCTCAAGACAAGTATTAGGAAAAATCCATCTTAAAATTGAGTTTGCAACAGGTGTTGATTGAAGTAATCTGTCTTCAGAGACAGGTGAATTTTCTGAGATCCCTTTGAATTCCTTTTTTCCTTTATCATTGTAGAAGGAGGTTCTCAGTAAATCTGAGTGTTGCCTTTTGGAAACACAGATTAAAACTAGGAAGTCTTGAAGTACTTGATGATGAACTGTCTTTATTATTTGTGACCTGCTTTAGATCTGCATTCATCATGTGCATTTGTCATTCAAGATGATGGATTTCCTCCTTTGCCCCAAACTGCCATATTTGTTGTAAAACAGTGTAGGTGATATGGGATTCATTCAGGAATGTGATTGAGGTGGGGGTAAGGTAAAAGCCTATCAAAGATTTGGTGCTGCATGGTTTTCTGGAGTGTGTGTTCTGATGGAAGAGCAGAGTGTGGTGCAAACAGTTTGCTCCAAAGGCTGGGCTTTGCTTTAGAGCTTGAGGCTGAAGTAAGTGTGTGTGCAGTCACACAGAAGTACTTGGAGACCAGGTTGTACCTTACTGTTGATAGCTGACAGTGTAAATGAAGTGCAGCAGTTGATGAAAGAGTCAGACCAGTCATGTTCTGCTTCACTTCTGCAACGTGGTAACAGGATATAGAGATGCTGTTAAACTCTTATCTACAGCTATGAGTTCTGCATGAAGCCTTGTAATGTGCAGGTCTTGAATCCAAGTATTCCTCTTCAAGATGTAATCAATTTTTTTCTTTCAGGATTTTGTTTTTTAATTTATTCAAATTTGTTTTTCCCAAGAATTCTCCTGTCCCTTCAAGTCTTCCTGAGCCCATGACAGCTAGTGAGGCAGCTGCTAGAAAAAGCCAAATAAAAGCAAGGTGAGCAGAGGATGTGACTTTACTTCTCCTTTATCCTAATGTTGTTAAGCTAAATGCTTATTTAAATCTGTTTTCGTACGCTTGTTAATAAATGAAATATTACCTCAGTAGAAGTTACTAGGTAAACTGCATTTCTAAGAGCTTCAAGTCTGTTTGGATTCCACTCCTTTGCTTTTTTCAGTATATTGAGAATCCAGGGAGAGAAACTGGTGTTTTTATTTGCAGAAAAAGGAAACAATCATTAGAAATCAGTAGAAGTAGAAATAATTTGACCTAACACATAATGTTTTCCTTTCTCTCATTTCTTGTACATATGAACAGTAGTCTTCTTTCTAATTGTAGGGTTGTGGACTCATGCACAGAACTGGAGTTTTAGGAAACAATTTTTAAGATCCTTACATGCAGTGCAGAAGTCGAGTAGCACATGATTAAGACATAAGGCTATTAAGAGATATACTGTGTTAAATTTGAAGTAGGAATAGTTGTCTTTTCAACAAGTATCTTATATGGGAAAAATTGCCCTTTCAGAATAACAGATGCTGTTGGACCAACAGAAACCTCAATTGCACCACGACAAAGACCAAAGGCCAATTCGAGCACTGCCCCTTCTGGTGTGCTGACAATCCAGAGCTCAGCAACTCCTGTCAAAGTACAAGTTCCTGGGGAATTTGCTAATCGTGGGCAAAAAGGTAACTTACAGTCTAAGGATGGACCAAAATAAAGAAGCAACTGTGCCTCTGTTCTTCTTCATGCTTTATTAGAGAGAACATTTAAAACTCAGTTTTATCAGCCTTATTTTTTTATATACTGAAAACCAGATCTTCATTTCTGAAAGACTCTAAATGTGTGAGTTGTAAATTTGAGGTGCCACAAAAACTAAATGTGGAATGAGAAGTGAAAGTGTTTTTTCCTCGTGCTTTAACACTGGTTTTTGAATGAACTTGCCCACTGCAGACAGAAGTTGACACTTATTTTGAGTTGTGAATGTCACAGAAAGTACAGACCCCTTCTGTATCAAACTGGGTTTTTTGTAGTAGGAAAAACAGTCTTTTGAGAATATTCTCCTTGAGAAGTCATGACATAGCCTACAAATACCACCAACATATTGGTGCTATGACTGTATCATTTCTCTCCTGACTGACAGATTCATTCCACATGACACTATGGGTGCAGGAGGAATTGGAGGAGACCCAGTTGAGTGAAATGGGTTTTCACAAAATCCTTGTTTTTTCTCTCCTTCAGAGAGAGTTACGGCTCTGATAAATATTCACTTAAATAGTTGACATTTATACTTAGCACGCTTTCTAGTTGCGTTCCGTGCTTTTAAGTGTCTGCTGCAGAAGAGTAGTTTCAGGGATGGTATTGGAAAGTCTCAAAAGGCCACTGAGAATGTTTGTGTCCCAGATGTAAGTACTTTTTACTAGGTGGGATCCCTGTAACATACAGCTTGGAAAAGCTTTTTCTGTTAGGACAAGGAGCAGGTGCTTCATGGGCACTTCAGAATATTAAACACATGTGCAAGAGAAATTTACGGTAGCACCTGTCTCTTAAAAGGTGCAAAAGCAATGGAATGGTGAAATTAATCAGGTGTTCTGTTCAAGGGAGTTTGATGTATGAGCTAACAGTTTCCTGAGGGAAAAAAGTTCAACATAGGTCCGTGTTGAATGCGTACAAAGCTGTATGCTTTGGGGTAAGGGTTTGAGATCCTGCAGTGTGTAACTTAACTGTTAGTACAGCACAAGTCTGGAAGCCAGCTTGCTGTCATGAGACCACAGCAAGCTCCTAGCATCTTGCACATAGAAATGGTTCATTTGCAGGCCTGGAATTACTTTTAGAGAAGTCACCTTGGTATCTGCCAGCTGTGCTGGTTGCCAGAATGGGAAGAGAAGTTGGCAGTGTCAGCTAGAGGGAGAGCTCTGGCTGAAGCTGAGGAGTCGGATGTCAGTAGTGTTATCTGTCACAGGAACCACGCGACCAGGGAATGGACAAGATGTCTCACAGTCCCAAGGGACCACCCCACAGCAACACAGGGTCCTCCAGCAGCTGCAGCAGGGAGACTGGAGACTGCAGCAGCTGCACCACTTGCAGCACCAGCCCACCATGCAGGATGCTTATATCCAGCAGGTATGGGCAGATCTGTTAGACGAGTGTCTGAGGCTCATTCTGTGTGTTAACCCTTGGAGTCATGTGCCAGTTCAATACTTCTGTTCTTGCTGCCTGGAATTTTCCAGCTAAAAAAACTCCTGTCCCTTCTTACTATTGCTTTATCCCTTCACTGGCCTTGGAATGTTTGTTCTAAAAAGTTGCTCACCTTGTGCTGTGTTCTTGCAGTTTGACTCTGAATTCCATCTTGCTTTGCATCACCGCTGTGTGACTTCAAGGCTTTACCCATGTGTAAAGGAGCTCAGGATAAATGTTAGGAGTGATTATGGGTTATGATGCTGTGCTTGCAGTAGATGGTTGTACATGCACCAGTGCTGAATATGTAGTCTGATTTTTTGGGGTGGGTTTGTTTTGTTAAGACTTGTCTGGAATGTGGGGGAAGGAAAAAGGTTTCTAGCAGAATGGTTGAAGTGCAGTGACTGCATTGCGAGCTGCTTCTTGATGATATGATGATGAATTGAGAAATGCTGTGAAGTCATAGATGTGGTAGTCAGAAGAAACATTAACTGAAATACATGCTTATTTCTGAGGGGGCATCATTACTTTTTAAAGCTATTTTTTGTCTTTGCAGTATCAGCAAGCAGTGCACCAGCAGATGGTCCAGCAGCAGCTGTTGCTGCAATCTGTGTACCAACAGCAGCCTACCCAGTCACAGTATCCTGCCATGGTATGTCACAGAGATGGTACAGTCTTGAAATATGACCTGTGCTTGTAAATCTCTAGTGTAGATGCAGTAAGAGAAGGGCCTGGCTAGTTGTACTGAGCTATGGACATGCTAAATTGTGTGCAGTTTGGCATCTGAAGTAATAATGAGTTGGTGGGAAGTTAATCCAAACTAACTTGTCTGGAATTGCACTTGTGTATTAATAATAGCTTGAGATCTATCCCAATTTTCGTAAGGAGGTTGGTTTGAAATGCACTTGGTTAATGTTTGCAGTACTATCCACAGCAGCAGATACATGTTACACAACAAAGTGTGTAACAGTGATGTCCCATTCGTACTCAAAAAGCAAGAGAGCTAACTGCCATAGCCTGTTTTACAAAAACATGTGAGTGGTAATGTGCTGGAAAAGAGCTGTTGGAGCAGTTTCTCTGTGCCCGTGTATTGCGGAGGGTGCTGGGTGGTGTGTTTGGCTGTAAGAGTGCTCTGGTAACCCTGCCCTGATGTCCCCAGGTGCAGCAGTACCAGCAGGCTCTCCTGCAGCAGCAGGTGCTGGTTCAGCAGCGGGCACAGCAGGTGCAGTCCCCTGAATATATCACTTCTCCTCAAGACTTTGCACCAGCCTTAATCTCCTACCCCAGGTCACTCCCAGTGCGTGTAGGAACAGTGGCAGATCCTCCCTACCCTACAAACAGGTGAGAATTTGGGGCTTAATCCTGGTTTACATTACTAATTGTGGTTAGCACTGCCAAATCCTTTTCTTGGAACTTAATTGCTTTGGTAGTAAGAGATGACTTAGAGCAGTTGGACAGTGGGTGTTCACTGGTAAAAGATATTTTGGGAAGTGAGACAGTTTAACAGATAAGCCTGGTACACTTTCTTAAAGTATCTGTCTTCCAGTATTTCTTGTTCATGGGCATGCTCCAGGAACTGACTGCTAACCACTTGGCTTGGGATGGTCAGTAGCCTCTGTTGAATGAGGTTATGTGCATCTGAAAGGAGTTTGAAACACCCTGTTTAAAGCAGCTTTGTAGTTGACCTTGATGTGCTAAGGCTACCAATTCCTGTGCTCAGAGGTGTGACCTGAGTATGTAACATGACTGTACACCTAAGCAGTGGTCCTGGGACCTGCCCTTCCTTAATACATGGTAATAAATTATGACTTCTGCATTGATTCTTGTGAACAACAGTGTGTGTGACAAAAATCCCCTTTTTTTTCTGAGTTAAAAATGAGAAAACCTACACATCTGTCCAGTTTCACTGTTGTTAGGAACCAGGTTATATAATTGTACAGGTTCCTGTTAGGCTTCTTTTAAATTTGCCTTCAGATTTTTTGGGATGAGCTCTTAAAGCATGTGTGCTGCTTGTGTGTAGGACTTGGCATTATGAAGTATGTCTCAGATTTTGACCCTGATTACCAATCCTGTTTCTCTTTATTTGCTTCCTTGAACTGACTCTCCAGGTCAGGTATTCCTGATGCTGAGGCGATTGCCAGTTACCCAAAGCAGAACATCAGCAACCCACCCGATATGTCAGGTTGGAACCCGTTTGGAGAGGACAATTTTTCCAAGTTGACAGAGGAGGAGCTACTGGACAGAGAGTTTGACCTGCTAAGATCAAGTAAGGGACGCTTGAAGGCTTACTTTGCTTCCCAGTAAATGAGGGCTCTGTGGTTGCTCAGCAGTTCCAACACCTGCCTGCCCAAGGACCGTGCAGGCTGTGTACAGAACATTCTTTCTGAGCATTTGAGGGCACAGTTGGGCCTGTCTTCCTTTCCTTTTCCTTTTTGAAAACACATGCAATAGGAACTCACCGTCTGAAACTACTAGTTACTGGCTCAATTGCTGCAGATACAGTAGTACCTTAGCTCTCCTACACTGCTTGTGTCACCTTCATTGCCAAGAGGCTCTCAACAGCACAGGTATGGTGTCAGATGGGAAGAAAATCTTGGCTCCTTGCTTTATTCCTTTCCAGCTTTTTTTCTTGCACACCAGAGCAGAAGATTCTGTGGGTCTGATGTGTCCTTTGAAAATGCCTGAAAGAAAATTAATCTATTACATTATGTTAATGTTTTGTACTGTCCTTTTTTGAGTGGCTACATGTAAGGGCTGGTTTATTGTACTGATATGGCATTAGCTGAATAAACTTTTTCCTCGTGAAGTCAGTTATCTCCATGGTTTTTACTTGGAATTACTTTCTGTTCTTAATTGCTGAACACATGCTTGTTAGTTGCTCTTCCTATAACTGGTTTTATTGAGATCAGATTTATTAGTGGGACTTGGAAGATGTGACAGTGTTAAAAACCAGATTGTATATGCTTGGCTGTCTATCAGCAAGTTTCTTGCAATTAAAAGTACAGTAAAGTTGAATTTCGAGTAACTGAAAAAATACTTTTGCCTTCAGTTGAGTATTCTCTTACTGGATGTGCACATTACCTGTTAGTCCTTGAGGAAAGTGTCTGGGTGGGTTTGTTTGTGAAACTCTGGTTGTTAGTTTTCCCTTGTATCCTGTGGGGATGGAATCAGACTCCTGTTTTAGAGATGGGAATGTAACCTGCACACATTTTACTGTCAAATGTCTCTCTGGTAGCTGGGAAAAATGGCTTATGTACTAGCTGAAATGAAGCTTTCCTTCCAAGTTAAGGATTTGATTCAACAGTAGAATTGAGTGTGTGTAAACATGCTCCTTCCAAATGCAGCCCTTAATCCTTTGGAATAATGCACTTGTGGATCTGGAGCAGGTTAGTTTGTAAGGTCAGCACACCACCACCCACTTCCAGAATCTGGGACTGCTGAACTGCTGGCAGTACTTATGTAAGTTGGACAAGATTGATTTGGTTAAACTACAAGTTTTATACAAACGCAAGGCCCAAAGAAAATGGTAACCAAGGTACATTTTGGGCTCAACTCTTCAAGGTAATTCAGTGCACAGGAGAGCTGGGTGTGATAACACACTCGGTAGGCTGTATCTGAAAAGTCAGCTAAACCCAACAGCACAGCTGTGCTCAGTGGTAACCATCGTTAGGGGTTCTAGTCCCTCAGGAAGAGAAAATACAGAAATGACCCCAGATTAGTCCCTGGCCAGCAGCACATCACTAGATGGCAACCTTGTCTGTATGGATGGGCTGCCTTACAGCTGCTCTGAGCTCCTGGGCTTACTGTCCTTTAGAGGAGGGGCAGCACTGGTGGTGTGTGTCTGTGTGTGCATGTTTGTTACACATCACAGCCTTTAGAGACCTTTTCACTTGGCTTTCTGTTACCAAGGTGGTGTGCCAAAGACTCTGTGAGCATACTTGGCAGTGCTAATGCCTTTGGTGCAGTCAAAGCAGAAATAATTATACCTCATGTTGTCTACTGGTACTTTCTAAGACTTGGCTGGAATAATGAGAGATCAGGAGATCAACTGGAAAACTAAGTCTTGTACCTGTAAAATTGTCTTTAACTGTGTAAGACTTACTGGAATTTCCTTAGATATGTAGTAAGGCATTACCATCAGATTTCCTGTTTTGAGGGGCTTCATGTCAGTGTGTGCAGTGATGGGCACTGCTGGGGTGCTTAATAATTTCTCTTGTAAAAGGGGATCCTATTTCTAGGACAGAATGCATTACTTATACTTGGTGAGTGTTTTCCTAGTAGAATTAGGCTGGTTGCAGTAAAAGGTAATATGCAATTGGGTGCATTTCTGAACTGAGCACCTTTGTGGGGAGCTGTGTCACAGAGTGACAGATTGGAGCTCGTGGCTCTTGTTGGTTCTCTGTTGTTGGTGTTGCTGTGATCATCAGTTAGTGATGGGCCAGAAATGATATCTGGTGCTGCATTTCTGACAGCATTGTGAAGAAGTAGATTTCTTAAACGGCTCCTGTAACCACTTAATGATGTGCCCAGAACTGGGATCCAAAAAAGCAAGTGTGTTTCTCACTGGGAAAAGCCCCCCAGCCCAACTTTCCTAGCAGTGCACAAAGGCTCGGGATCACCCTGGTGGTCCAGCAGGGACAGATGTGGGTGCAGAGCCTTCCAGGCCCTCTGCCTGTCTCCTTGCAGTAGGATGGAGCTGTCCAAAACAGCTGTGCAGGCAAGAGCTGTGCTTCTTACAAGCCTTTCTTTGTCAAATCCCCTGCCAGGGAACATATTCCTCCCTCACCCTGTACAGTATGTATAGCTTTGCATAGGTCTAAGTCCTGCCGCTTTTATTTTATTTTACTTTATTTTTTGTTCTATTCCATTTTGTTTTTTACAGACAGGCTGGTGGACAGGAGAAAATCTTCAGATAAGAATGTGGAGCCACATGCTGCTCCACAGACAAGTCCTCCTGAAGATCCCTTTGGTTCAGTTCCTTTCATTTCTCAGCAAGGCAAGTTCAATCTGTGACATGATTACCTCGTAGCTCTATGCATACGTTCCTGTAGGTGTGTGCATCTGCTGAAGTATGCACAGCAGTTCAGTGACCAAAAAATGGCAAAGGGCTGTCCTGCCTCCTAACAGCACGTGGGCTGAAGGGATGTGTGGCTGTGTTCTTTACCTCCAATTAAAACCCCTTGTGCACCCAGCTCCTGCTGCCTGTGCAGCCTTGGTACAGTCTGGGTACGGGGTGGGCCAGTGCAGTGGGCATCACCTGAGCAGAACCACAAGTGCTTTTGCTGAAGGCAAGTACCTTGCTAAGTCCAAATTTTTCTACTTCCCTGTTGCCTGCTTCTGGCTCACACTGTTTCTGTAGTCCAGTTTTCCAGCCAAGTGAAGATAGTAAGCTTCTACGCGTTTAATGCACAGTTTTGGTACAAGCGGAGTCAAACATTTTGCATTTATGTGGAGAGGGTGGGTATTTATTACTGCTTTTCAGTTCAGCTTTGATTATGTTTACCTTGAATGGAAGGAAAAATAATGTGTTATGTGGGCATTGTGAGCAGGAAACATCCTGCAACTTAAGCAACAATTTTAACATTTGCTTGATCAGCACTTTAGTATTTATTTTGGTACTTCTGACAAAGTAAATCCTGTGTGGTAGTTGAAAGGTAAAAGGAGCATCAGTGACTTCTGGAGCCACTTACTTGAGTCTTGTTGCAAGTACTTGTGTGATAAAGGTGCCTTAGTATGACTTGTAATGAATGTTCTTATAGGATTTCAAAAACTCAGGTAACATGCCTTAAAATAAATCGGCTGGGGTCAACCTACGGTAGTATCTGTGTTTTCTTTCGCTTTTCACATCTTGCATTCTTGGAGATGCTCTGCTAGGGCTGCAAAGTGCTCACTGGTGTTCCAGTGCTCCACGTGCTGAAGGGTGGACAGGGTAACACTGTTCTGTAAAGCCTTTGAAAATCCCTCTGTGCCCTTGGCTGCTCCTGTCCCTAGAGCTGAAATCATTCTGCTTGCTTTTAGCACTGTGTTGTTAGTCTGTGGTTCTGTTTTGCTCTCTCAGGACAAGTTTGCTTCCTGTCACCTTGTTCGTGTTCAGTAGTTCAGTGCCATGTCAAAGCCATTTAAGTGAAGAAGGGTTTACTCTACAGGTGCTGTTGGGAAAGGTTCCACTGCCATCTTAATTCCAGAGGTTGCTTTGACTTATAGGTGAACCAGAATTCACATGCAAAATTAATAGGAATAGTTGACGCTTCAGTTAAGATGGGGACCATCAGGTACTCAGTCTCCTGCCAAGTATTCATACCCTTGTTTCCAGAGGTTATTTTATTGCTTTCCTCACCAGAGATCCTGGAAGTGTGTTTGATTGTTACTGGGTTTTGTAGATGGGTATAATATGGCTTTAGATTGTAACAGATGTCCTCACTGTGTTGTATCACTTGCGTTATTTTTGTTACTTGGAATCCGAGCTCTGATTCTTGACCAACTAGGGGGGGAAATAAAATTGTTGCTTCTATTAAGGGGAGCAGATATCCCCTGAAATTCAGTCATGATGGAAAAACCAGACTGTTTGAGACATGTTGAGCTGGTTGTGAACTGAGCTGTGGCACTGGCAAAAAAACGGGCATTTTTCAATAGCCTTTTTTTCCTGTGGACTTGGAACTGGCGTTTAAACAAGGGTAAATACAGTCTTGGTTTCAAGAAAGGGATTGTTATTTATGTGTTAACTGTGAATTGCACCTAGTAAACTAATCGGGTACAATAAATATTTTAATGTTAATCTTATAAAAACTGTTTTGTGTTCCCCACTGAGCTGTTCTTGGTCATGTCTTGAAAAGAGGTGTTGCAAGACAGCTAAGAAAAGGAGAAGGCTGTTGAACTTGGATGTAGTTAATTTCTTGCTGAGGGCTTTCTGGGGCAAACTTGACAAATGTCCCTCCCTAATATTTTGATTTATACTTAATGTTGCTGTGTGACATGTTCTTTCTGGTTTATTCCTTGAGATTGTAAAACCTGTAACTGAGAAGTAAACCCTTAATCAGGGCATCCAAGGGCAGGTGATTGCTGGGCAAGTGGAACAGAGATTTAATACCTGGAGTGCAATTCCAGTGTTTGAGAGAGACTCTTGGATCTTGTTAAAGCACAAGTTTGATTTTCTCACTGTAATGTGTCTCAGGCCAAATGGGGAGCATGTTAGCACTGTTTGCCCAGGGCTCTGGCCTCTGAGTTCTGACTTGTTGGGTTACAATGAGATGAAATGTTGACCTTATAAACACAGCATCTTTGAAGTAAATAAAATTGACTTTCTTGAAAAGTGCCAGTTGTTACTGAAGTTGTGTTCCACTGTACTGACCACAGTTGGTTGGGTTTCTTATGCTTGGTTTTCCTTGCTGTGGCATAGGTTTGATGTATAAACTGTGTATGTGGGCTGTGGCTGAGTTGAGTCATCCAGAGGATTCCTCCTGTTTTGGAGGCTTAAGGGTTCTCTGCTGAAAGCAGCTCTTCACTGGCTAATGAACTGACTCCTGTCACCTCCTGCGAGAGAGCAGCAAGATGATGAATGTGACGTGTCACCTTTCGACTCTCCAACATCGAGTGCTGGTATTCTGGCAAAGCAGGTGCCACCAGGTATGTTCATGTGTCTGGGAAGGTGAGACAAGGGAGCAGCAATTGGAAACCTTCGATCATCGCTGGCAGAGTCTGTGGGCTGCTGTCACATAGGATATTTCCTGTGGAGTTGAGAGGGCATTTCAGGCTGGCACCGCTGCAAGGATCACCAGGAGAAGGAACCTGGAACTGGATGGACTGTAGCTGCTTGTCTGTTAGACCTTCTGTGCTTGTTCTTGTCCGGTGGGAATGGAGAGCCAGCAGCACCACTTGTGTCCCATGGTGTGCAGAGAGGGAATGGGGTGTGAGAGGAGCTCACAGGTGTTGGGTTCCCCTCAGCCTGGAGAATAGGGAAGCACTGTGGGAACTCTGGGTGTCCCTCGCTCTTGGTGTGTTTCCTATTAAAAGCATTCTCACAAATGAACTTGCTACACACACTGCTTTATCCCTTAATTTTTGTGGACAGTAGTAATGCCCTAAGACCTGAGATGACTGGAAAAGAAACTTGGCCTGGGAAATAATTCCACTGCTTGATCTGATAGAAACAAACCCCACATTGCAAACTTCTTAATGAAAGAGAGAGAGGCCAGCACAATGAAGTAGCACTGGGGCACCCACGTGGAAAACAGATGCTGGTTCTGGAATGCCTGAACTGGATGGTGACAGTGGAAAAAACATCTCCTGTCATCAGCATCTTGGCTCTGCAGCCTGTTCTGTGTGCAGAAACTGAATAAAAACGAGTCCAGTTCTGTAGGAGCTTCCTTCTGACTTCCAGGCTTCCCACATTCTGTGACTTGGTGGTGTCTTCAGATGGTCGTTGCAGGTGTCTGTCTTGGAGCAAGAGGGGCTTTGTGGGGTGGTCTGTATTGTTCCAGCTGTGTGGATCTTGCAGCAAACCAGCTGGCTGTGTGCCAGACAGCAGTGCCATGGGAATCATCTGGAGCCTTGGACACATCCCTGAGAATCCCCTGCTGCAGTTGGTGCTGCTGGATGTGCACTGTGTCTCAGTGATGTCCTGGCAGGAGCAGACGTGGGGGATGATCATGCATTCAGTTGTTATTTGTGTATGGCTTCTGACAGCATTTCAAACCACTGCAAGTTCTGTACCAGGGACCCCTGGGCAGTCTGGGCCTTTAGGTGAGCCACAGCTTGCTAGAATTTAAGAAGTGATTAATACCAGACCAGAAGAAACAAAAAAGACTTGAGCCACCTTTAGAATTTGAAAAACACTCCTGCCAACAGTTCATGTTTCTTTGACAGCTGACGTTGACTGTTTAAAGATGCACAGACCTGTGCAGTGATCTGGCTGCTGTCAAGCATTTCAGGTTTAGGTAACTTGGCAGAGTAAGTTCTTGTCAGTATTTGTACTCATAGAAAGCTTTGCTGATGTTACTGTGTTCCTTGGCTGTGGTTTCAGTTATTCATACTGCTTGCTGAATGCAGGTTTGGGATATTTCCCTGTACCAAGATCATCTTAAACTTCAGCTCTTCTAGATAGCACTACCTAAGTAACCTCAAATTGTTCACCCCTCATAGGTATAAATGGTATGTCTGGGCTCTGCCATGGGTCTGTGTTCTCTCCAAAATTATCTGATTTTTTAAAAGTTTTTTCAAATCTTGCAGCAGCCATGGGCACGTTGCACTCTTTTTTTATAGTGCACTTTAATCTCTGGAGTAATTATTTAAAAGAAAGTCGGCAATAGCTGCCAGGCACAAGTGTGGTATTCTTCCATTTTTGTTGCTCTTGAAAATAGAGGTGATAAGACGTGTAAATCCATTACAGTGTTGAGCAGCTGCTGCCCTGTCTGTTGTCAGAGAACTGGTGCAGATTTAGTTGCAGCCTGCCGGTAATCCTTGGGCTGACATGTGGCAAATTGTTATGAAATGATGGTGGCAGTATGTTCCCAATTCCAAGAGAGCTTAAAGCTCTGGTGCCCCACTCTTGGGCTACCCCGGCATGTAATTACTGCAGTTGTTAGAGGGAATTCATCCTCTTATAATCCTGTGTCTCAAAAAAGAACATCAGGACAGAAAATTTCCTTGAAGATTGGGATCTTCTTATATGATTAAAGATGTTCCACCTGGCTCGCATTTGAGCAAAGAAAAATTGTTCCCTACAAGCTGCAAACCTGATTAGAAGTGTGGTAATCTGAGCAGCACATGGCAAACAGATGTTGCCACCAGTGTGCAGCAGCATTGCTGTAGAGATGTGTATCTGAACGTCTCTGCAGCTTGACAAGACTGCAAGAAATCAACATTACACATCACTTGAGTTGGGGGCTTTACCCTTTTGGGGAGTGTTTCTGTGTATAGTGCTAACTTCATTAGTAGTGAAACAGGGGCAAACTATTCCTATCTTAGTGTAAAACATGATAGTTCTAGAGAGATTTTTGGTTTTGATTCCTGTCTGGTGCAGTTTTATCCCTGTTCCCGGGCCTAACCTGAAGCCACTGCAGCTGCAAAGGAGGATGCAGAGATGGTTTGTTCACTCAGACTTGGCCAGATAGGGCTAAAAGTATGCAACATGAGTACCTTGGAGTAGTTTCTGCTTGGAGCAGGGGCTCTGGTTGTTTCTAAGCTCAACACACACAGAAGGAGAAAGGACGATACTAAAGGAAGATGTTTGCTCTTGCCTGACACACTCCAGTGTGGGAGCAGTGATGTCACCATTCTGGAAATACTCCTTGGAGTAAAAGTGTTTTCTTCAAACCCGCATATTGGGAGCAGTTGTTGTTCACAGTGTCATCTGCTGTGTGCCACCTGCTTTCCAGGTGACATTGTTGGTGGAGGGTCGTATGGGCTGGCTCTGCAACTCTGGTAATAGCGAGCTCTTAGTGGAGGTTTTGAGTTTCTAGTCACTGCTGGATAATTCCCAGCCTGTACTTAATACCTAAACACTGGTTTCCTGCTGCAATGAGCAAGTCACATTGGTAGCTCTGGCAAGGAGACTGAAGAAGGAGCAATCTGAGCTGAAGAGCTAGAAATTTGGAAACCTTTCTCAGAAACCACTGCTGTGTTTTGGACTGTGCTGTGATGGTGTTAGAATGGGAAAAAGTCTTCTTGCTGTGTCTTTGAGTGGCCTCAAGGTATTTTGGACCATGTTTTCTCATGCACAGGGACAGATGTTTACAAATCCACACCTTAAGCTTCCCTTTCCTGCACACTGCTAACATAAAGGCTGGTGTGTGCTATGTCCAGCATTCCATGGCATTGCCCTCAGTGGAGCAAGAGCCTCCAGAACTGACCAGGGCCAGGGCAGATTGCTGTGGGCAAAGGAAAAATCAACACGTACACCAAACTATTGGTGTGCTCATTGGCTCTTCAAGCACCTCACCTGTGTCTGCTTCTGTCAGCCAGGAAGGTGCTCACCATTTCCTTGGAGAGTGGAGGGGGAAGTTCAGGGGGAGAAGTCCAAGGGGAAAACACCTGGCTTCTGTGTTGCTGTGGATGCATGTCTCCACCAAGAGGGCTTGCTCAGTCAATTGTTCCTGGTTTCATCTGAGTTTGTCTGGAGACTGTACTTGTTAGACTGAAGAGAGAAGCCCCTTAGGGTGGAAAGGCTGGGTTGTCTTCATGCCTGATTGCCAAGATGATTTTGTGTGTGTTGCCAGCAAGAATGCCAGTTCTAAAGGACAGGTGGGTCTGTGGGGGTGCTGGAGCAGCCAGGGTGCCAGTGCATGGAATGTGCTGTGGGGAATGTCCTCTTTGCTGTGCCATCTGTCTGGAGAGGTCTCTGGGGCTGAGAGCTGCACCTCGTGTGCCTCAGCCCCTTAAGCAGCTCAGCTGCTCTTGGTGGAGCATGAGTGTTCTGTTTGGTCAGTGCCTATTGCACTTGGTTTTCTAGGGACTCCAATTGTGGCAGCACTTAAGAAATAGTATTTGAACCTTTTGAGAAGTCAGGTGTATTAGATAACTCTGCGATTCAGTTCTTCCTTAAAAAAATTGCTTTATTGCTTGTTTACTGCATATTGACATTAAGTGCAAAGGTCTAACGATTCTGTGGGACTGTAAACTCTTGTGGATATGGACACAGAGAAGAGGTTTGGGCCTTTTGTTGTGTGCATCTTGTTGATATCTAACCTAGAAGTAGTGCCTTTTTCTTCTTTTAAATCTATTTGCATTTATGCTAACATTAGTGTTCTTGTAAATACTGGAAACGGCAGGATTTGTAGGCTAGGGGGGTTATACAGTGCAATGCGAAGGATGTACCTTTGGGAAATCTAAAGTAAGCAGCAGAATAATCCAGATTCTAATTTAGTGGGTAAAGCAAATATGTAGCATTTAAAATTACAGTAGATAAGAAGCAATCTGACACCAGAAGGCAAGAAGAAACAGCTCAAAGCCCTAATCACCTGATGTTTTTAGTCATTCTGGTCATCTTGTTTTTAAATCCTTACATAAATTGTATTGCTGCTGAATTTTGATTATTTTATGTGTAACTGCAAAGGAGTGAGGGAACTGATGGATGAGGAAATCGCTCTTAATTCCCTTTAAAAGTAGAAGAAATGGCTCTTGTAAAACTGGAGCATTGAAAGAAAAGAACCTGACTTGGCCTGGAAGTTGCATGGTAGTTTCCTTGTGAAAGAAGGAATCAGCTGAGAAAATATTTTGTATATTGCAAGAACAGGAGTTACAAACTGGATTCTGGCTGAAGATGATTTTTGGAGAAACAGCAGATGCCTGTAGCCATCCTTAGCTTTTTTTTAATCCTTTGAGCACATGGAGTGAGTTAAATGTCAGTGGGACATTGTTTTTCCTCCTCTGCCTGCTCTTGCCACTTCTTTTTTTTTTTTTTTTTTTTACTGCTGTAAAATTTTTACTGCTTCCAGTGTTCCCAAGGCAACCATACCACAGAACCCTCACCAGTGAATTTTATTTTCAGTTCCAGTGGTCAGTGAATAGTGGGGAGGAAGCTGGCAGAAGAAAACAAGTATATTGATTTCCTTGCCATCAAGAAGCTGAGCTGGCAGGTTGCATTTAGACACAATGCAGAAAGCATTGCTCTCAAACTTGAGGCAAAGCAGGAGCTTTTATGCCTCAGTTGCTGTAGAAGTTAGAAGGAGCTGCTCTCATGACTGGAGCATTGTTTGTCAGAGCAGATTGCCAAAGCAGAAGCACATCAAAAAATACCTTGCCTGCTTAAAAAAATGCAATATTGAAAATTCAAGTGTTTAAATCCTGCTACCTCCTGTTTCCTAGAGAAGAGTGGCTGTATAATGACTGGGTTTGAAAAGCTGTCTCTAGAGGCCAGCTGTGTCCATTAGTCTCTTCTGTATGCCCCCTAAATACTGGTGCTATATTTCCAGGCACCTTGTCCTTTAGAAGCAAAGCTATCAGCTCTGTCTGTTGATTTTATGAGTGCTGTTTGAGATGTCAGATGTGATTTTTAGCTCGTTTCCCTCCCTAAGTACAGGATATATGTTTGCATCGGCTCCTGGGATGTGTGGCTGTGGGGTGTGTGGAGTAAGTTTTGCCTTAGTATGTTTTAAATTTTCATTTGCTCTTTTCTTTGGACCTGCAGGTTCCCCTGGAAAACAAGTGGATAACTCAGCCAGCAATCAAGGAAATAACTTAGGGACCCCAACAAAGGCTGGAAAACTGAGCCATGCATTTAGAGATCCCCGGGCAGGCAGGAAAAGTGCAGAGGGACACGTGACAAAAGGTGGTGAGGAGTCAGAGAGTGATTTTGAATCTGATCCTCCTTCTCCCAAGAGCAGTGAGGAAGAAGAAGAACAGGACGATGAAGAAGTCTTGCATGGGGAGAATGGGGACTTCAATGATGACAATGATACAGAACCGGAGAATTTAGGCCACCGACCTCTCCTCATGGATTCTGAGGAAGAGGTGGAAGAAGAGGAGGAAGAAAAGCAGAGCTCTGATTCTGATTGTGACCGAACCAAGCAAAAATGTGTGGAAGGGCTCCCAAGCACTCGGTTCAGGGACACTACGGGCAGCAGTGAGATCACAGAGCGGAGTTCAGTGCCAATGTCCCCTCCTGAGGTGCCAAGCACTCTGATCAACTCTGGGCAAGAATTTGATGTGTTTGGAGCTGTGCCCTTTTTCACTCTGCAGCCTCAGGCAAGAGAGAAGATGGACAAAGAAGTTTCTTCTCAGGTGGCTTTTCCCAGCCTAAGCCAAGAGCAGGATGACTTGGATGTTTTCATAAAAGCTCCTTTCAGCAAGAAGGTGCCCCAGCAGGATGGGCAGGGGTCAGGGATGGAGCCTCTGCTCTCCCCCACCTCTCCACGAAGTGTGGATATCTTTGGTTGCACCCCATTTCAGCCGTCCCTGCTCCCCAAGTCTGCTGGGAGTAGGGAGGACCTGTTTGGGCTGGTTCCATTTGAGGAGATCACGGGCAGCCAGCAGCAGCAGAAGGTGAAGCAGCAGCGGAGCCTGCAGAAACTGTCTTCCCGCCAGAGGCGCATGAAGCAGGAGGTGTCCAAGAACAACGGGAAGCGCCATCACGGCACCCCCACCACCAGCAAGAAGGGGCTGAAACCCAGCTACCGCACCCCGGAGCGCGCCCGCCGGCACAGGAAGGCCGGCCGCAGGGACTCCCAGAGCAGCAACGAGTTCCTCACCATCTCGGACTCCAAGGAGAACATCAGCGTGGCCTTGACGGACAGCAAGGATCGAGCCAACCCTCTGCAGACAGACGAGACGCTGCTGGATCCTTTCGGAGCCAAGCCCTTCCACCCGCCGGAGCTGATGCGCCATGCCCAGCACCAGGGCTTTGGGGACAGCCGCGGGGACCACGGCACAGTCGTGGTGGCCGGCAGGCCCAGGCAGAGCTCCCTGCACGGCACCGGTCACGGTGGGGACGGGCTGAAAACAGATGACTTTGGTGCGGTGCCCTTCACAGAGCTGGTTGTGCAGAGCACACAGAGCCAACCACAGCAGGCACTGGAGCTAGATCCCTTTGGAGCAGCTCCCTTCCCTTCTAAACAGTAGAGGCTTCCGATGGGTTCCCCCCGCTCCAATCTCTCCAAGCCCCTTAATAAAGGTTTGGTGGAGTCATTTATGTGGCTGAAATGCCAGGGGCCTAGGTTGTGCAGCTTGCTCAGATTGAGGATGCAGCAGTCTGCCTGCATGATGGAATTGCAAATAATGGCTAATTCTGATCTGGGTCTTTTTGAGAAAAAGAGAAAGAAATGAGGAGTGCTGTTTCCTTATGGCAGATGGCTTCCAGAATGAAACGAGGAATTGAATATGAATCCCTGTCACTGACTTGGGGCCCTGGGACATACTGTCATTGTGCACTTTGGTGTTGCCTTTCCATCCCTCTGCCATGTGCCCCGGTGGAGTGGAAGAGGCAGGGAGCACATGGAAAATGTTTCCCGTATGTACAGGGGGCTGATGAACTGCGGTGCTTCTTCGTGTCTCAGCAGACCTAAGAACCAAGACTTACTGATATATCCAGGTGATGTGCTGGAAATAGCTAAGTCTTCAGTTCCTAGGTGAAAACTACCTTTATTAATCATAAAAATCAGCCACATCCTCAAGGGGCTGTGGCCCAGAATTCCAGAGCACAGCTATGGCTTGGGACCTTGCAGACATCTATGCAGCTGCAGAGATGAAAGGCAGTTTATTTTTTTTGTGTGCCTCAATTTTTAATTTTTTTTTATAGTAAGTGCCATTAATGAAAAGTAGCAGACTGGAAATGTAGAGTCAAAACTAAAGAAGCAGATAATTTACTGATACGAGAGAAGCCTGAATGTGTAGGGGAGTGAGCCAGCAGGGTTGTGGCTGGGATTGCAGCACTTGGGAGACTCCTCAGCACACTGGAAGAGGGGCTGTCCTTGAGCACATATGGAGTGTTTCAGATGACTTGTGGGGTTGACTGAGAGGTACAACCATTGGATTAATTTGAATTACAAACTGGGATTTGTGTCTGTTTTCCCCTTGGATCTTTTATTGCAAAGAAAATGTGTATTCACTCAAACCTGTTTTTTCACCACAACAGTTCTGTGAAATGACTGTAACCTAATGCTCTTTCAAGGTTTGCTAAATGCACTGAGCTTCGGAGATGCTTCCTGCCCCGGCTGTGCTCCAGCAGGAGCTGCTGGCTGCCGGACCACTGAGCTGCATTTCACCCCACCGGGACGCGGAAGGAGGTGGCTCCTCGGCTTGTCTCACCTCTGTCCTGCTCCACTGGAGGCTGAGGAGTAGGTCGCTGGGTGCTTGCACATGGAGGACAGCACTGTTTGTGTCTGACTTGACAGGTGAAGTGAAATATTCAGGGTTGTGAGCTCTTTTCCTCCTGCTAGCTGTACAGGAGAGATCTGTGATCCCAAGACCTCTCTGAGGGGGGGATTCAGTCCCTTAGAATATTTACTGAAAACACATTGAGAACAAATCGTGTGACTCCTTTGGGATCAGTTTAGTAAAATGCCCCCTAGGATGTATGGGAGATTGCTTCCCTTAGCCCTGGAATCTGAATGTAGCTCATAGTGATGGTGTACAGACAGCTACCTTCATCTTCCTCGCTTTGATTTCTCACAGGGTCTAAGTGGAATATTCCAGCTGTGCCTGCTTCAGTGTGCCTTTTCCAGGCTTAGAAGTTAAGCCCTTAGGAGATCCAGTAGAAATGTTTCAACACAGGACTTAGCAGGCTTTAATACTGCTCTTCTCACCTGTTTGGTGCCAAAGGCTGCAAGAAGCACATGCCAATTTTTGTAGCATTTCTGACACTCAGGTTAACAGACTTCTTCCTTTTTTTCCTCTGCATGCTTATGAGCTGCCTTTCTCGATGTCCTTCAGAGCTGTAACCTGCCTGAAGTGCTCTTGGAAGAGTGAGATGGCAAATGAGGCAGTGGGGTGGACACAAAATGAGATGCAGACTGTGGTCCTAAATGTGGCCGGTCCTCACCAAAGGCACGCTGTTGCTGCCTTCCCAGTGGGAAAGCCACGGGAAGGGTTAACGTGGTGCTGGGGCTTGGCTCCAGGCCAGGGGAGGAGAGATGGGGCTGGGACCTGCAAGAAGGAGGCTGGGCATTGGCACACCCGGTGCGGCAGAAGGGATCAGGTAAATTGGGAATGGGAAATGTGCTCACGTGCTGTTGGTTTACCCCAGGACCCCAGGCTGAGGAGGGCTGCAGGGGGTTTGGAGCGGGGCCTGTGTGTAGTGACATTGCAGCACAGCAAAGCTGAAGGGAGAGATCAGACCCCTGGGACTCCAGAGCTGGCATGAGTTATTATCCACGATATTTGCCTTCTAATGGCCTTAACAAACCTGCTGCTTCTTACTCGACACACCAATCAGGTTTTTGCTTAAATGTAACTTTTGTTTCTTTTGAGTTAGTTTTTTTCTCCTTTCTTATGGTCCATGTGAGATTGGTGCACCCCGCCACGCTGACCCTGCCTGATGTATGTAGTTTGTACACAACTGAACCCAAGTTTGGGGTCATTTTCAGCCACTATCCACTATTCAAAGGAGGTGAAATGTGGGACTGTCAGGGAATGGGATATCCTTTGGCTTTTTTCAGGGTGTCTGGAGTGCAATGTGACCTCTTTGGAATCAGGAAAGCCCTTGCTGCAGTAGACATGTACGTGCTGCCTGTGGCAGTGAGAGGGCAAGGTAAGGGGTTGACACTTCCCTTCCAGACAGAAATCCCAATGGATTTCTATAGCTTCTCCTTCAGCATGCTGAGGGCCTAAAGCATAGGCCTCCTAGGATCAGCTGCTGGAGAGAGCAAGGTTTTGAGAAGCCCTTAGTGGTTGTGGTCATGGAAAGAAAAAAGATAGTTGTGTTGGTCTGCAGGCTCAAGGGGTCCCGGGGTGTGTAATTTATGTAATTAATGCTTTGGCTGCCCTGTGTGTTTGGTGGGGGGGCTCTGTGAGCACCAGCGCCAGAGGAGGAAGCTTATAATCATTCTGGGTGTCCCAGTTAGTAAAACCAAGTACTGTGAAAATAAGTTGATATATTTGCTACTGTGAGAGTAAGAGTTTATCTGGAGTTTTTTATACTATATCGTGTATTTTTATATACAAGAAGTATATATAAAATATACACATGCTCGCACACATCATGTACCCCTTGGAGTTGCTGTGGTTTTGGTAACCCAGCAGCCACAATCATGTTGGTGATTTGAGTAAATATGAGTTAAGCACCAAGGGTGGCTGCTGTGTTACTGCTCCATTGTGCTTATTGTGAAAGGAAATCAAGGAGATTGTGTGTATGGCTAAAGTTGTGACTGAGGCATCACCTAGTATTAAAGAGTATAAAAACTTTTAAAATTGCTGGCATTCAGCTTTTAAGTGCACTTGCCTGAACTACACTTTGGTTTCTTGTTAGACTTGGAGTTTCTAAAGCTTTTTTGTGTACTACTAAAGCGAGAACTTTTAACTTTTTGTGAAGCCGATGTATATCATAAAGTTCTTGGAGTTGTTAAATAAACGAGCCTGGTAACAGTGCCTTTGCAGGTCTCTTCAACACTGCATTGAGAAGTATTCGAGTATAGATTTTCATTAATTTATTACAAGCAGTGCTGCTGCTGAATTGTTTTGTAACTGTAAGCACTTGTGACTATGTTAAAAGTGTCTTAAGTAGTTGTATTTGCTGCCCAATCACCTCGCTGTGTCCAACTGTAAAAATCTGTGGATCGTGTGTTACTTTGAATTCCTTCCGTTTGGTGTTACTCCTTAGAGCCTTCCTGCAGAAAGGTCGTTACAGTTGGCAATGCCACTGCTGTGGACTGAGCTCTGCACCTGAGGACAGAACTGGAGTGTGGTGTGAGCCCCTTCCTGCACCTGTTTACTGGAGCAGGTTTTCTGAGTGCTCCTTGTACTGATCTTACTCTTGGGTGAGCTGAAGGAAGAATGGAAAAAGCTGCAGCAGGCCTCTGTTAATACAGAGTGGTGGTAGTAGGCTGCAAAGCTGAGTTCATCAGCAAATTCAGCTAGAGGTTCTCCCCCAGAAATCCCTGTCTGTGTAGCCCAAGTTCCACGGCTGAGCCATTAACACCTATTGTTTCGCTGCACAAGGTGCAGGAATGATGTTACTCCAAGGGAAAAGCCAATGAACTGCAATTTATTTATAGGTTCAGTATGTACATCAAAGACCATCATGCAGCTTGATAAATTGTGTCAGGTAAAAATGCACAGCTTGGCAATGAGTTTATCTGGTGAAAACTGCTAGAGTAGTTAAGAGTTTCCATTAAAAAAATACATTAGTGAGTGCTAAAGTCAGTATTATTTCAGAGCACAGACACATTCTACAGGTATTACTGTACACATAACACTGGAAACAGACTTTTATACTGCAAGTTCCTTGTCAGGCTTCAGTAGTAGTAATTAGTGCACTTGAAACTTGCTTGGCAGTCAAGTTAAAAAAAATCATTAAAAAATCAGTATTTACACTGAAAGGCTTAAAGCTCTGGGAGCTGAATCATTACTGCGGAGTCAGTTTTGCCAATACTTGTTTTTGGAGTTTAAAAAAAAAACCCCAAAAACCACAAAAAAGCACCAGAATCACCCTCTGACCTAAACAGACCACATCCCTGTCCAGTAGAGCAGGAGGAGATTGTATCCTGCCTCTTCCAAGCGTGCCCAAGGAGTTCAGGTGCCCATCTGTAAGCGTTCACGTCCACACCCTGTCTCCTTGGCACACCCTGACCAGAAAACAAGTCCTGCTCCTCTGCCTTAGCCCAGGGAGAGGCAGCTTTGTGCAACTAACAGAGGCTGCCTGCCCTGAGGAAGTCACTCTCCACAAGGACAGTCACTCAGGATCAGTCCCAACAGCATCCTTACCTCTAACCCACAAGTCCAGCGGATTTCAATGCTCTTTGGAAGACTGGCAGCCCAGGAGCTTGTGCTGGGCTGCAGCTATGCAATAACCAGTGTATTTCATGGCTCCTTAGTGTTCATTTTATAAAAGGTGGGGCTGCAACACATCCTGGAACTCCAGTCAGCCTTTGCACTGTGGCAGGAGGGTGGCAGCAAGGCCTTTTGGACAGCAGTATCTGTGAGTGCATGGAAAGGCCAAAGGTCAGGAATTTGTATCTGCAGCAGGGTCACTGATTGCAAAACAGCAACAACCATGGACACGCAGGCTTAGTGCTACTCCTGGAGTGTTTTAGAAAACCGATTCCAGATTACTGGCTAGAGAAATTCCTTCAAGCCATGGCATGACCCCCCTTTGGGGGAGGCTATCTTTGAGATCTGCAGTGGAGATTGAGGTGTGCTGGATGTCATGTGATCGTATCTCCAGGGGAGTGGGAAAGAGCTTGTCCAGAGCAGGACCCAAATCCACTGAATTCCAGTTCCTCCGTTCCTGTGCCAACGCTGCAGTATAAGCACATCTCCCAGGCAAAGGCTGAAGGATCCAGGACCGGCTCCAACAGTTACTACACTTTACAGGCACGCTGTCAGAAGTGTTCTAGCTGTGCACACCACCTGAGAACCTAGTGTCCAGGCTTGAGTACTCTTGGCTGAGCTGTTGGTGTTTGCCAGGCACCAAAACACCCTGCTGGCATCGATGGCCAAGTCAGTTCAGCCTGCTGCTGTCTCGCTCCAGGAAGAGCTGCTTGGCACTTGACTGCAGAGCAGCAACTGGCTGAGAAGGAAATGCCCCTCAGGTCCCAGGCAGCACTGCTGTGTTGATCAAAGCTTGCAGTAACACTGTCCCAGCAAGGGGTAACAGTCCAGGAGTCAGCAAAGGAACTGCCTCAGTCCTTGACAGCACCGCTCATCACATGAGGTCCAGACCCTCAGTCACAGCTCCTCTCGTGCTGCCTCTGAAATAGAGCAGGGAAATGAGGTAAATCACTGTGCACCTGTAACTGGCAACTCATCAGATTTCCACAACATCCAGATCAATGCTAAGCAGACTGAAAACCTGACAAAAGCTTGAAGAAAAGGCTGCTTAAGGACAAGTACTAAAGGTGGTTTGAGACTACTGTGATTGTGACACTGAGCTGGAAGGGATCTCACAGGGTGAAGTCCAGCCTGCTCTGAAACTGCTCAAAGGCCCAGCAGCTCCACAGAGCCTCATGTAGTGCAGCAGCACAGATGAGCAGAGTGCCTGCCATCGCCTCCCTGCTTTTTGTTTGCACCAGTCAGGACCCACTCTGGGGCAGCCAGAGGTTCAGGCCAGGATCCCTGAAGCCTGTGGTTAGAGAATCCCATCCCTGAGGATGGCAGCAGCCGTACCTTGGCTCACAAGTCCGTGCTGTACTCGGGACAGGGCTTGCTGTGTCGGTACTGCATGATGTACACTGTGGACTGGTGCCACCAGTACAGCATCACCACTGCCAGGATGTGCCAAACCTGGTGGCTCGAGCCGAGGTAGTTCAGCTGGCCTGTGGGGGAGAACAGGGACATGGAGTTCAGCTGTTAAATTCGGCCACAGCATGTGCAGCACAGTCAGCAGTCAGTCTCCTCAGAGTTCCACCACTCCCTGCCCTTGAGGGCTGACAGGAAAGTTCTTTAATGAACTTGATGGAAGTTGTCTGCCTCTTCCCAGTCTTTTACTCTGTGTGGGAATACTGCATAGGGAAAATGTCAGCTTGTTCTCTCCCAGGAAGTTCAGGACCCATAGCAAGGACTGTGACACTGTACAAAGCTTAACTGCAGAAAAAAAAACCAGCCAGAAGAGAATTTCCTACCTGGGAAGTATCTTTCTGGAACTTTGGAAATATAGAAGAGAAAAGCTACAGCAGCGATGAAGTACATGACAAATACCCGGGGAGCAAACTCCTGCAAAAGAAAAGGAAGCTCTCCTATTCTGTTAGAAGGCAAAACCAGAAAAAAATGTCCCTAAAGACAAAAAAGGAGAAGGCGTGGCAACACTGAATCTTCCTTCCCTGCCTGTGCTAGCTGTGCATAAATCCAACAGGCACACACATGCCAAACTTGGGGAAAGCCTGAGTGGGAAGACACCTCTTTTATTCCATTATTTTATGTTACTGTTTCTACACGCAAACTACTCAGTTCAGCAGACAGCAGACATAGCTCTGTCTGTGAGAGGTCACCTGGCACTCCCCAGAACAGCCGGGCTCAGGGACACTGCACATCAACCCCCTGTGCTGGGATCGCAGCTGTGGCACTGGAGCCAATAGGACTGCTACACTGGCTGGTCAGCAACTCAGCAGGTGCATTTTGTTAGCAGAGCCTTTTGTTACCAACATGGGTCACTTCTCTGAAGTATGGAAGCAAAATGTGTGCCATAGACACCATCCTGCTATCCCAGGGGAAGCCAAATGGGGAAGTGGTGGGGGGCACAACTGCTATTGGTGAATTTTAGAGTGTGAAATGTCCTGTATAGAGACCACCATCTGTTTCCAAGTGGTGCTCTGCCACATTCCACAGTGGCTCAGGACCAGGCTGAACCCTCACCCCAGGGGACAGCCATCCATCCAGGCCAGCCCAGGCACGTGCAATTTGTGCTCGCTCTGCAAAGGAAGCGTGTCCTTCAGCACCATCAGGTTCCTGGGTAACTGCAGTGGTTTCAGGGTGGTTCATACTGGGGCACACCAGACTGCCTTTAGCTCTACTGGGCTGCTGCTTTCGCAGCGTAATTCCAAGTGGTGAAGCAAACAGGAAAATAGTAACATGAAAGAGCTGTTACAGGAGGATTGTGTAGGAGACAGAGGGCTGAGCAGGTAAATGCTGATTTCTGCTGCTATGCTAGGGAACAGAAGAGGAGACAAATAATCATCCCATCCTCCCAGTGTCTCCTGGCTGCCCTCTGGAGCTGTGGAGGTGGCCAGCCCTGAGCACTCATGCAGCCTGACAGGCTCCTTCCTGCTCCACAGCCAGCTCAGCTCCTGGCCCCCGGCCCTGGCGAGGGTGCGGTCTGCCTGCAGCGGCTGCTCCACGCCCAGGCACAGACACACCTGGATCCTGCTTGCCTTCTCACCGTGCAGCTTTAGGGCAGCACAGCACAGTGAAGTTTCCCAAGCTGTCTACCCCCTCTCAACACATTTCTTAGTGTTCCCATTTGGATATTTTAACTCCTCCTCCTTTCCCATTCTTTCCCCAAGAGCAAGAGGACTCAAGGAAGATGGCAAGTGAAAAGCAAAAAGGAATCTTATTTCCTTTTTTTTTTTTTTTACCTGTACAATGGATGCACCAACGCCACCATTGAGCCAAACCCAGTGGATGGTGGGAATGATTCCATAGCCAGACACGGAGCAGAAGATGACGGAGCGCAGCCTGTGCCACTGCTGTGTGAGATAACTGGGGTGGATCTGGGCAAAAAACACTGCCAGGATCATGGCCAGCACAGTGATCAAATACACCTGGCGCCAGTACTGAGGGCAAAAAGAAACAAAGGCAAGTTGGTGGGTTTCTAATCACGTGCACACGTCATCTCTGGGCAGAAAGCTTCAGTGACTCAGCACAGTGATACCTCAGCCTGTCCCTGCTGTGATCACCAGTGGTGGGTCAGAGTTCAGGGCCTTGTGTTTGTCTGCTGGCACTGAAGGGAAGGCACTGTTGCTCAGAGCCCCCTGGCACCACATCCTTTATTCCAAGCACTTCCTGCACCAAATGTCTTCAGTGCACCTGTACCTCACCAGCCCAGTTCAGCTCCTGGACAGCCATGTCCCTGGCAGGCCTTGGGAGGGAATTCATTTACTCATCCTCTATTAGATGGAGAGAATCAAGGTTGTTTCTCCCTCATAGCAGCTGCCTCACGGGCAATGCTGTTTAATAAAGTACCTCTGATGGGACACATCCCATGATCAGACTCAGGCACTGGATACAGGTTGGACCTGTAAAGTTTCCCTGCCTTGAGAGAAATTTAAATATTTTCTTGAGGCTTGTACAATTAACAGTTGGAAAGGAAAACCTGCATTTACCTATCCTTTCAGCCAGCAAGCACAGTTCTGCTGAGGTCAGAGGGAAGTGTTCCAGTTCCCATCCCTGTCTCCCCACTCCTGTTCTGTTTGGACACCTGCACTGAGCCCCCTTCCTGCAGCACAGAAACTCCAGTGAGACCACAAGAAGTAAACTCTTCAGGGACACACATTCCTGACTCACGTTACTGCAGTAGAAGGCATAGAACACGCCTGACACGTAGCAGCCTAGGATCCCGATGGAAATTCCCGCGTAATCCAGGGCCATCCAGCGCCGGCTCGTCTTCTCGGAGCGGTGGCAGCAGAACAGGTGATATCCTACTGAGCAAAGCATGCAGACCTACACAGAGGGCCAGAGGAGGAGGGTTAATTCCTTACAGAGGAGCAGGGAGCACAGCAAGCTTCAGCTCTGCAGCGGGAGCAGGCACCTGGCCCATGATGTGCTGTGCAGTGCACCTTGGTGCAGGCACTTGTGATCCCTGCCAGCCAGACAGCCATAAAGCTTCCCTGGCAGGGAGTGAGGAACAGGACCCTTCACACCATGATAACCAGGCACAAATAAGAAAAGTGGGCTCATGAGGCCGACAGAGCTGACATCTGCACCAATACAGGATAAGGAGAATGAATTCTGCTGGGCCAAGCTGCCCTCACTGCCCAGCACCCACTGTGTGCCTTTACTGAGGGAACACACAGAAATTTAACTCTTACGCACAGGCTGCTTGTTTGCTCCTAGGCTGCCTTAAAATCTTTTCCCTGAGAAGTGTTTGGTTCTCTGTGACCTTCTGCAGGAGCAGGGAGGAGCATTAGAGCAGTGCTTTCCCAGCCAGCGAGGGACTTTTCCCCACGTGTGGCTGTACAAAGGCATCCTGTACCCTGCAGAGAACACAAATGGTGCCTTTAACTCTCTGTGCTCTTGCATGGACAGTGCTTCACAGGAGCTGCAGTGGCCCATCGGAGACACGCCTGAAGTCTGCTGTGGAAACAGATTTATCTGCGAAGTAAGTCCGGCCTCCAGCCCTCCTGCCCTTCCCGACCATCAGGCCCACCTGGAAGCAGAAGAGGCAGACGGAGCAGATGACGAAGTCCTCGCGGGAGGCTCCGGCCGCCGGCAGCACGGCCGTCAGGTCGTAGATGCCGAGCGTGAAGAAGAGCAGGAAGCCGAGCAGGTGGCTCCAGATGTTGACGGTCTCGTTGGAGAGGATGAAGAGGCTGAGGGAGAGGAGACACAAGGCGGGGAGGGCGGTGAGTGGCGGCGGCGGCGGGGCAGGCGCGGGGCCGCGGGGCGCGCTCACCTCTTGATGCACAGGCGGGAGGGCAGATAGGCGCGGTATCCATCGGTGATGTAGGGGTTGTCCTTCAGGAACACCGGGATCTGCTCGTACGTGTAGAGCCGGATGCCGCGGGGCACCAGCACCGGCCAGTATTGGTAGCTGCCCAGCTCGATGTAGTGCGCGCTGCGCAGCAGCTTCTGGTGCATCCTGCCCGCCGCCGCATCGGACCGCCCCAAGCCGCCCTCATGGGCCGGGGGCCGGGACCGGGATCGGGATCGGGATCGGGATCGGGATCGCGAGCGGCGCCGGGAGTGGCGCCGAGAGCGGCCGTGATGACGTCACCGCGGGGCGCCCACCGATGGCGTCACCGCGCGGCTCCGCCTCCTCCTGTGCCGGCACTGACCGCCAGGGGGCGCTGCAGGGACGCCTCAGAGCCCTCAGAGCCGCGGGCTCCTCTCAGAGCTCCCGGAGCCCTCAGGGCGCTCGGAGCTCTGGGACCGCCGGGGACCCCTTAGAGCCGTGAGATTCCCGGGATCGCTGGGAGCTCTCAAGCCCTCGGGATCCCCGCAGGACCCCTCAGACCTCCGGGATCCTCCGAGGGGCCTTGGAGTCCTAAGACCCCCGCGGTGTCTCAAGGGCCCTCACACCGCCGGGGCCCCTCAGAGCCCTCAGAACTCCGGGACCCCCCGAGGTGCCTCAGACTCCCGGGCCCCCTCAGAGCCCTCAGAACTCCGGGAGCCCCCGAGGCCCCTCAGACTCCTCAGACCTGCCAGGATCCTTCAGGGCACCTCAGACTCCCGGGCCCCCTCAGAGCCCCCAGACCTCTGGGACCCCTCAGACCTGTCGGGACCCCCTGAGGTGCCTCGGACTCCTCAGACCTGCCAGGACCCTTCAGGGCACCTCAGACTCCCGGGCCCCCTCCGAGCCCTCAGACCTTCACGACCCTCTGCGACGCCCTGGGGTGCCTCAGTCTCCCCGGGACCCCTCAGACTTCCAGGATCCCCTGAGGCACCTTGGACTCCTCAGAGCCCTGGGGTGCCTCAGACTCCTCAGACCTTCAGGGCCCTCCAGGACTCCTCTGAAATTCTGAACGCACAGGGACTCCCCCGGGCCCCCCTGGATCCCTCAGCCCTCCAAAACAACAGAGACGTGCCTATGGACCAGTCAGGCATTCCGCTCAGGTAGGCTTGAGGCTGCAAATCTTTTTGAAAGAGGCCAGGAACATACATGTCAGGTCAAGCAACACTGAGGGCTGTCATTCCCCGTGGGAATTGAAATTGCACTGTGCAAGAGCAATCTCCGGTTAACTGAGATCGTTATTGCTAGCATTTTGGGGAATACCCTGTGTACTCTGTGAAGTGCCAAAAAAGTCTTGGTGAGAAAGACTTCTCCAAAAGTTTCCATTGCCTCAGTAAGAAAAGTTGTATGTTGTTTTACCAGCTGCTTCTATTGGGTCTTTTGCCAATTAAAGAAAAAACAAACAAACAACAGAAAAAAACCAAACAAACCAAACAAAACAACAAAAAAAACCCAAACAAACAAATAAACAAAAACCAAACTAAAACAAAAACACCCAACCAAACAAGCAAGCAAGTACTGCGGGGGAAAGCAGTCATTCCCTAGGTGTAATAAGACTTTTGGTTTCAAAGTTGCAGACAAGTGTGCCACAGAGCAATCCTGGTTCACTTGACCCTCCGTGCCTGTCCTGTGCCGGGAGGGTCTCTGCAAAATCTTGGGTCTCATTAAACTGAAGGGTGTGAGGGGTATGTGGGGTTTTCCCATGGCAGAGATGAGTAATGTGAAGTAAAATATGGGGAAGATGGGAGTTTAAAATCCACGCTGACGGTCGAGTCCAGGTGTTCCACAGAACCAGCTGTGCTGTGTCACATCCAGATTTGTGTTATGCCGTTCGGTTCCCCAAATTAAGCTGGATTTGGTGAGCAGCAGCTCTTGAATATTTGTGCCAATCAATCATTCACAGAGATTTCTTGCTGCTGCTCCTGCCCCTGCAGACCTGTGGGGAGCTCCTCCTCCCTCCTGCTCTGTGTCCTGAGTGCCTTTTCCCCCTCATGTAACCCCAGGAGTTTCTCAGAGCAAACCACTTTTGTCAAGCCAGAGGGTGACCAAGGAAGTTGATACCGAGTTAAAAACCTTAATTAATCTTAATTGTCCATTGTCTCATTAGCTTACTGAGAGCACTATACCTGCAAAAAGCACTTTGGTTCTAAGCTTGGTGCAATTTGAATGAACTCCCAAGTGCTTCAAGGGGTTCAGTCAGAAGAAATCAGTGCTGACAGCACTTTTTTTTCCCTTTCTTTCAAAGAAGGTTTAATTGGCTGTTAAGTTAGAGCTTTGAAGCTTTGATAGGGTGAGTGTTATAGGTTAAATTAATTGGGAAAATTGAGAAACAATTAGGGCAGCTTTAAATGAATTACTTACACTGTTTATTTTGAGTTTATTGAACAATTGTATGTGTAAGGGATTGAATTTAACCATCTGTGTGAGGTAGCTTTGACCGAAACTGACCTTTCTGGGTAAGCAAATAGCTTGCCCTAATTCCTACAGCGGGTCTCGAATTTTACTGGCAGATGAGATGAATTGGGAGCAAAGATGGATGCGCTTGAGAGGTTCCATACTTTTCTGTTGGGCTGGAGTCAGACAGAGGTAGGGAAGGCTTTCAGAGCAGTGGCCCTCCCTGCCTGCTGAGCAGCTCGCTGAGAGCAGGTAGCTCAGGGGACAGCTGCGGGTTGTGCCCAGGCTGGAGGAATGAGCCGATGGCTCTGCAGGAAACTCCCAGAGTCCGGGGGCTCAGCCCGGGAGGTGACAAATGCCCGGGGAATCCTTTGTCCCGGGACCTGCCCGATTTACCAGCTCAAGCTGCTGCTGTGTGTCTGCACAAGAGATGTGGGGCTCTGCCACTGGAAACCTGAGCCGAGCTGGTGAGAAAACCTGGTCGGACTGTGAGAGATTCTGTTTGTGCCCTGCTCCATTTATGCCCTGGTTTTCCAGGGAGCAGCCGGGGGAAGAACGATGATCCCAATCAAACCCCAACCTCAAATGCTGATGGCAGAATGTGAGCAAGCCCCAAAGTGGTACAATTTTAAAACGGAACGGGTGGAAATAATCTCGGCGCTGAGGCATTGAAACTGGTTTTTCTGCCCTTGCTCTCCCCATCTGCAGCCGGCCGTGCTGCTGAGCGGGAGGAGGTGGCTGGCCGGAGTACCCGAGGCACTCGGAGGTCGGGCATCCCCCTCGCTCATGCCCAGCCCTCCCTGCAGGTGTCAGCCTTGCTCCACGCACCTGGGCCTGCCTCCCGCCAGCTGCCTCCTCATCCTCATTCCCTGGAGCTCGGGGCTCACCCCCCAGGGCCGGGCCCTGCAGACCCCGAGCAGTGCGCATCGGGGTGCTGCTGGTGTTCCGACAGTCCGGTCCTCTTCTGAAGTGCCCGGCAAAATGCCTCCTCCCGAGTTTTGTTCGGCTTTCCACGTTCCAAGTAAGGAAATGGGAGGTGCTCTGGGACGCCTTTGCCCACTGCTGGAATCCGCTGCTCTGGGAGAATTCAGCTTGCTCTGAAGTTTTCCAGAATGGACAGATTAGTACTCAGGAATTAAACCTTTTATCGGGCTGCCTTAGTTAGGAAAATGCCCCTGGGAGTGTTGGTGGAAGGCGCTGCATGTCTTCCTTTGCATTGTGCCTACAGCAGTGTTGGTGGATAGCTCAGGGTTTCTTTGCCTGTGATAAACACTATTGTGTTTTCCCTGGGGACAGGAGGCAGGAGGGATATATTGGCATGTGTGCACAGCAATTTTCAAAACTTGTGGATGAGGTACAGGCGCTGTTTTATGGCTGTTGGTGTGCAGGAGTGTCCCTGTGCAGCGGGCTATGTGTGGCGTCGGGAGGGGAGATTTGAAAGCCCCTGGTCATGTACAGCACAGGAATCCGGTCTCCAGTTCCAAGAATGCTTGATTTCAAGGTCCTCTTCCCTGAAGGTCTTCTCTCCTCCCAGTGTCCCACTAGGAATTCTGTGGCCAAGTTCTCTGTGGTTTCCTGCAGCTCCTCGGTTTAGCATGAGCAGCTTCCAGGAGTGCTGCAGACAGACCTACTGACATCTGCGTGGGGGCTCGGCTGCCTTTCCTCTCCCCATGGAGAGATGCCATGTGATGTGTGCACTGAGTTGACTTGCTTTGGTAGGGCTCTTCCTATTTCTTTATTTCTTTATTTTATTTATTTTTTTCAGGGGGTGTTTTTGTTTTTTGAATCAACCCCTTTGGCTTTCAGCTCCGGTTTCTGAATCTCAGCATCTGTCAGTGGTGCGATAAATTCTCTTTGGTGATAAGAGAACAGCTGCCAATAGCAAGAGCAGGGATGGCATTTGGGTTTTTTTCTGCTGCGCGAGCCCTTGCAGTCAGCAGAACCGCCCTGTGCACACAATGGAGAAGGCACCTCTCCTGCCCAGCCCACTGTTCTGCTGCCAATTTAGCAACATCTTTTCCCTCCACGTTAAGCAGATGCACACGAACAATTGTGCAGCATAATGGAGTCCTGAACTGAAAGAGCTGGAAGTAATTGACAAATCGCTTTTTTTCTGGATGTGTTCTGAAGGTGCAAGTGGTATGGGGACAATAAAGGAATTTTTGTTGACAACTTAAGGGATTTTCAGGGAAAGAGAAGCTGCTTTGAAAAGATTCTTAATCGTTCGGGTGGTGTTTCCTAGCACAACAGTCTGCTTCCAGGGAAATTGGTAGAGGAAAAAAATGGTAGAGGAAGAAAAGTCCTTTCTGTGGAGTCCTGAATTTTAGGCACATTGGATTTGGTTTTTTTTGTTTTTCATATTTAAAGGTCTCTTTAACTCCAGTCTGCCTATAAAATTTTATCACAGCTGGAATTCATGCCACAACAGAAGGCATTCTGAGACCAATTATTTTGACTAGAGACGTTTTGGTTCTCTAGTTGGGGTAAGTTTAGTTGATGTATTTATAATGAGGGTGAAACTCCAGGAATTGTGGACAACTTTGTTCCATAAGGTAATTTTGGAGAAGCACATGGGTTTGGGACTCTGCTAAAGAAAGAACCAGACCATTCCTGCAGAGGCCCGAGGCTCCTCTCACCTGACTGGAGTTCGACAGCAAATTTACCGAAGGGGATTGTGTTTCTAAGGCACTAAAAGTGAAGCCAGCCTTCCTGTAAAGTCATCCTGGGGGTTTTGCTGTAAAGCCTCACTAGTGCTGATGGATATCTCCAGGTATTTGAATGTTGTTGTACATAGGATCACAGACACACGTTCTCATTTGGTTCTCATGAGGATTTCTATGCTGAAATCAATTGGGCCTTTTCCAAAACTCCTTCCAAACTTTTAGTGGGCTTTTCAGTCTGATCTATGAAGCTCTGATTTAATCCCACACAAGGCCTGCGTACTGGCATTTGGGGTGATCTCACTGCACTTCCTTTTGGCTTGTTTTTCCATCATCTGCCAAGATGAACACATGCAAATCATGTTTTTTCCTGTCTGTGTTGCTGAATGCCACAATCTCTGCTAAGTACCAGTGATGTGGTTTGAGATTTAGTGATATCAAAATGAAGGTTTGCCTTGCCTCCAAAAACGCTCCAGAAAGATCCAGGAAAAGGGGAGGAAATTATTGTCTTGTTTGGCTCACTGCACCGTGGATATTGTCACCTGCCTGCCCAAATGGGGGCTTTCCCCTTGCTACTTAGTTTGTCCTCGGATAGGTTTTCCTCAGTTGTTTTGATTACTCAAATTGGAATTCCATGGTCTTCTGAAGTTACCTAGGTCCTTTTCCCTCTCTTATCCTGACTTTTTGCCCAGCTTCCTTAAATCGTGGCGACTTTTAAGTGCCGAGGAGGAGGCAGTGCATTAGGAAGTGCTGGGAAGGCAGTGAAGAGCCAAGTACAGTATAACAAGTCCTGCAATTGCTTTTAATCTCTTATTTTGTAATGTCTTCCTTTGGTCCACTTTTCACACTATTAGATGCCATCAATCTCCATGTGCTCCTGGAATGCTCCCTTTCAGCTATTAGTTGGACTAAAAATTCTCTGCAGAGAAGAGAGGGAAGAGAATTGGTGACCTGCTTTCCTACCTGATTTTTACCTTTTTTCATCCAATTATTTGACCATTTCCTGTATCAGTTCCACATATTTAAGCTAACGTGTTGATTTTTTTTAAAGTTGTCAAACATTAAGCAAGGTCCACAGAAGATTGTTTCCCACTCTTAGAAGCCTCTGTTGCAATTTTCCAATGTTCTCCAGTTGCACCCTTCTTACCATTTCCTTTCACAAATCATGCTGTGTACTGTATCTCATCAGTCTTACAAAGCTCACCAGCAAGTCCCACAAGTGGCTGCAGAGCACTTGGATTTGACCAGTCTCGAGAATTGTGTTCTGCTTCTGCTCCTCCTTTCTCTCTGACCTCGGAATGACAGTGACCCAGTCATCCCAGTGTTCTGGGAAAAGCGAGGCAGTGACTGAACTCCCTGTCTGTGCTGTGCACATTGAGCCGTGAGGAGTTTGAATTCTGCTACTCTTGCCCAAAGCCCATCTTGATTCTGTTTCCTGTTTTCCTACAGTCTGCTAAGCTGATGGATGCCTTGTGACGGCGTTCTGCCGTCGGAGTGACAGCTGGAATGGAAGCTCTGTGCTCTGCAGAAGACACAGTGCTGGAGCTACCGTTGTGTCAGCCTGTGCTGTGTCACTGGAAAGTGATCTTACCAACATGTGAAGTGTGCTCTTCCCTCGATGAGATGTGATTCCTGCTGATGTGCTGAATGGCAGGAGTGACTACTGAAAGCTGTAGATGATCCCTGCTGCTGGGGAGTGGTTTGGTGTGGGAGTCGGAGAGCAGCGTGGGGATGTGGAGCTGTTCGCAGCTCCCTTGCCTGTCCTAGGGCCATGTGTCATGGAGAGCCATCAGGCTGGGCTACTCTGGATACTCCTGGCAAGCTGGGATGTTTTTCAGCAGCCTCGCAAGGAGTTGAATGGCTGCAGATGCTTCCTCCTGACTGGAGCTGGGAGTTTGAAGGGCAGCTGAATTTGCTAATGTTGGTGCTTTGATGCAGAGTGTGAGAAATGGTGATGAGGCATGAGGCAGAACAGCTTGCTCGATTGCTGCTGGAGTGACTCCGCAGTGCTGACAGTAGTTAAAAACATGGCTTTGGTGCATAGGCTTAGTTAATATATAGAACTTGGAAGGCTGCTCAGAACAGCTATGGGCTCTCTGTCTCTTTTTAATAGAGTCGCTTCCCTGCCCAGAACGGCACTTTAATTTTCAGTCTCTTTAGGGTCATTAGAGAAGATTGACATTTTGGGAACATTTGTACAGTGCATGTATGAATAACAGTATCCATGCTTTTTCCTACAAGGGGATGTGCAATGCGGTCAGAGTTATTCTCCTGGTTGTTAGCAGTGGTGGCATTTTTGTTGCAAGTATAAAACACGGTGTTCTTTTTGCTGGAGAATTAGTCCAAAGCAAAGACTCAGCTGGGACTTGAAGCAGAACATACTGTGCTTTCTTGGGACCACAGGACACAATTGGGTTAACTTCCCAGAAGAACCTCTCCTGAAGCAGCAAAGTGACTTTAACTGCACACCAAGAAGGAAGAGCAGGTAACTGTGCCACCTGTGAGGAGTCTGGCTGGGCCTGGCAGGACAAAGACCACACTGAACATGTCTGACGCCTCACGTCCAAGGTGTCATCCTGCCTGTGTTCAGACAGCCCTGTCTGCCCTCATCCTCACCTCCCTGGCTATCCAGAAGCTGTGTCAGTGGTTCGGGAAGAGACCTCTTAGTTCCTGCCCAGCCTTGGTGCTGCTGCTGCTGCAGGAAGCAAGATCCCAATGGAAGCATGTCTTTCAGGCAGCTGGGAAGGGCTGTGGTTCTGCAGGTCACGGTGAGACCTGCCACTGCCAGCTGGAGTGAGAGGGAGCTGCAGGACGGGCAGGAACAACCCAGGAGAATGGATGACCTTGACTGCACATCCATCTCTCCGTATCCGAGTCATTTCAGCTTAGTCAGAGGTTTTCAGATAATTTTGTCAATTAACGATTGATGTGCCAGCTGTTTCAGAGGTGGGATCAGGTGGGGAGCTCGGTCACTCATGTTGGCCATCGGTCCCTCTGTGGGTGATCCTGCTGACTTCAGTGGGAGTACTTGCTGGGGAGGGGATTCACTCAGGACAAGGGGGATCCTTCCTGTGCTGTGCCAGCAGCTCTCCTTGCTGAGTACAGGGCGGGGAATGGTCGAAGGGACAGCAGTCTTGAATCTCAAAGTATTCATCCTTGTGTTCTCTAGGTTAAGACATGCATCAGCTCATGGAAGTGGATGCCAAATGCCTCTGGAGTTACTGAAAGAATATTTATCAACATTTCTCTCTTCACCACATTCCATTAAAAAAAACCCCAAACCAAAAAGCTACAAAAAAACCCATCTGAAAACCTGCAGCCTCATTATTATTTCAGTGTAACTTGTGCCATGAGGAGATCAAGCAAGCATGTCAGTGTGTGACTGTCAGCGTGAAGAGACCAACTGTGGCTCTGTGTGTGAGCGAGTTCTGGGCATGCTACGTCAGGGGCACTGGTGAGTTTCTTTCAGGCTGCTGGAATGCTTTTCGGGGGGTTTTTGTTTGCAGGGGTTTTTGTTTGGTTGGTTGTCTTTTTTTTTTTTTGATAGACTAGTAAGTTATTAGGATGTGGACTTGTCAAACAGGCTTGCCAGGTTTTCAGCAGTCATCCCAAGTGGACTGCCTAAAAAAGGACTGGCAGTGCATCACATGGAATGACCGATGATATGTCATATATTTTTAATGGGCAAAATGTTTTAATAAACATTCTCCCTCCTAAAATACTGGATTTTAAAATAGGTTTTAGCCTTGAGCCATGTAGCTACCCAGCTGTGAATTTTATAAGGCAACAATCTCCACACCATTAGATGTTATGACTGATATGCCAGTGATGGCAATAGCAAGTATTTCCACACATTAAAAAGTTTCCAGTAGCAGTTAAAGGAAGTATGGCTCTACTTGGAGGATTTTCTCAGCTCAAAATTAAAGCAATTTGATGAAATTATGAAGTCAGCCATGTACTGTCTTCTAGTGAGCTGCAAGTTCTGTGTATTGAAGCCATGCTGAGTGCTGCGCCTGACAGCTTTAATCACATCCCCTGACGCTTTTGAACATCAGCGTTATTTTTCTTTTCGTGTGATTTCTACATCCTTAGCTACTCAAAATTCAGCTCAAAGGTTGCACAGTGAGGGCAGATGAGACCCCAGCGTGATCTACCACAGTTGTCTTGGTTTGTAGGAAAAGCCTGCTTGGGTTGTTTGGGTTTTTTATCTGGGTTGCAGCAGGAATTTTGTTTTATTTAGAAGTGTTTGGGACTGAGTCTCAAGTTGAAAGGTGATCCAGTGATCCCTCTTTGGGTAACCCATGTCCCTCCTGTACAGTGACTTTTGTGCAGTGATCATTAAATGATGTAGCCTGTTGGAGATCTGTTCTCTTCAGCCTAAACCTATAAGCAAGTCAAACACCGTCCCTCTTGGAAATGTCTCACCTCTGGTCCACCTCAGAGAGTGAAATCTGAGTGTCTGTGTGTGTCTGAAAGGGAGAGCTGATAAACGTGAGCTCCTGCTCTTTGTTGTTCTTACTTGCCTCCTCTGTGAGCTGCAGTGATCCTTTACTTACACATGGGATAAGAGAGTTTATAAAGTTGAAAACAAGTGTTGTCATTTGTGGGCTCTTTGCTGTCTGGTTTGGGATAAAGCGGATGTGGTTTGTGTGATTAATTTTAAATTAAGTTTGACACTGGGGCATTTATTTACTTTACAGCAAATCCCTTTCTTTCAAACCAAAGGTATTGGTTAAAATTCCAGTAGTCATTCAGAAATTCTGAATGTCATTCTTTTAATAGTTTACAATTAGTTTCTGCAATGCTCCTGTAGGACAGAAATAGAAGCACAAACATGGCTTGAAAAATCTGACGAGAACTGATACCAGGGTGGTGTTAATCCTTTGCAGCCTGCACAGTTCCACCCAGCACTGGTGCTGCCAGCTCTCTGGTGAGCTGATAGAGCTGTAGTGAACAGTCCAATGGTTCAGCTGTGTCCTGTCAGGTTTTTTCTTCTTGTGTCACTAAAAGGTACTCATATTTCTAGCAGTGTAGGAAGGAACTTTTCATTGCTGCTCATGCAGTGATTTGTTTTACCAGCAAACAGGGATTCCATATCATTAGAATTTTCAGGTTTGGTATGTCTCTGGTTTTGGTGGCTGAGCCACAAGACCCTTGAAGAGAAGTTAAAAAATCCCTTTTTAGCATTTAGATGGATGGTGCCCTTCCTTCCACAGAAGAATGAGTTGCTGCTACTCCACAGTTTTGGCATTTTCTATTGGGGATGGCCAGGGAGAAGAGAACCCAGAGGTCCTGGGTGCTGGCTGCTGTAAGGGTAGATGATAAGCAGCCTCTGTTCCACTGGGCTTTTTGGTCCAGAAGATCCATCACAACAAAATAATTAAAATACCTCAGACAAAGTCACTGTACCAGGTCCCTGCTCAGGAGACTGGTGGGTTCACCTGGTGGTCTTGTGGTGCTCTTAGCAAAGGAATGAAAATAACTTTGCCTGATGCTCTGGTATAGGGTAAGGCTTTGGAAAGGCACATCCAGATGTGCCTTTTGGTGTCCATTTCTCTTTCAGCTAATCTGTTTTTCATACTTCAGCTTAAGTGACAGCACATCCCCAGCTCTGAAGTTCCTGTGGTGCCTAAAAGTCCCCCAGGGATTTGTGCAGCCTTATCACTTGCACTGCTGAGCAGGCTTAGGGATCTGCAGGACTGGATTTGGCAGCGAGCAGGATAAAGCATTCCTGCAGGTTGTCTCTTGTGATGGGATCTTGTTTCCTGACACTAGCCACGTGTCACTCACTGCCATAGCACTCATCTCCCTGCTCCTCCTGTGATGTCTGTAAGGAGCAGTTAGTTAAATGGCAAATAAATCTGATTCCTCTTGGATGAAAAATCGAGTCAGGTGAGTTGCTGCTTGTGTTGCTTTGACTGCTGTGTCTATTAGGCAGTGATTTCTGGCACTTTCTCCTTGCTGCTGTCACCCCTCATAAACTGCATTCCCCGGGGCCCGACAAACTTGTGTGGCACTGGAGAGCAGCGTGGCCTCCCTGACGCGGGAGGGTATTCCTGCCCCTATTCCTGCCCCAGCTGCCTGGCCTTCCCCCAGAGCCTGGGGCCAGGGCAGAGCTACAGGGATGGATGCTCTGCTCTGGCATTGCAGGGAAACCACAGCAGGTGGTGGGGAGCAGGGACCATGGTGGGGAGCAGAGGCTGGGGTTCTGCCTCTGCCCCATCAGTGCCCAGCCCAGCATGGGGCAGAGATGAAGCAGGGAGAGGCAGCACGGTGACCTTGTTCCATATTTCTCCATGTGCCAGGTGTCCCTGTGGGCTGAGAAGAGCCCTTTGGTCATGAAGACAGGGGCAGAGGGACGCCGTGCGTGTGGCAAGTATCATCAAGGACTGTCGCCTCCTCCCCAGCTCACTGAGAAGGGACAGGTAATTACAGTAATTTCACGATTATAAGCCGCACCATTTTGACTAAAATTTTGGTCCGAACCCGAAATGCGGCTTATAATCAGGTGCGGCTTATGAATGGACAAAGAATGAAAAGTTGCTGACACCCGGAAGTGCGGCTTATATCAGTGCGGCTTATAATCGTGAAATTACTGTAATTGGCTTCCTTCCCGGGGGAGGAGGAGCTGTGGCTGCCCGTCCGTTCCGTGTGCCAGCACACGCCCCCCATGTCCAGGTGCCCTGGGAAGCGCCGCCACGAGAGCGGCACGGCAGCACAGTGCTGGCACGGCTGCGCGGGGATCTGGTTAAGTCTTGAAAGACTTTGTGGGTTATGACATTCCCCTAAATGTGCTGAGCTTTCTTTAACCTTTCATAAAACATTGTGATCTTTATGGACTGTATCATATTGTGCAGTAATGTGCTTTATTGTCCACAGAATAAGCTTTTCTTAAAGATAATTGGAAAGCTGGAAATGGCTGCTATCGGCTGATTTTTTTTTTAACACATTATTTCTGAAATGGGCCTGGTGTAATAATGACCCTATCTGTTCAAGATTTAAGATTTGTCTTGGCAGAGAAAATTGATCCATTTCACCTTTGTCTAATGGAAATTTTTATCTGGGATTATCTGTTTATGTAAATGAATGTTCCTCTGAAAAGAGAACTTGAGGGGGCTGTAAATCTCAGTGACACTTTAGTTTCATGGGGGGAAAATTGGAAAGGATTCTAGTATTTATCTGACTGAAATTGGTTATAAAAACAGAATTATCTTCGTGTACCTGCTGCATCTGATGTTTCCTGGAATTTCATTACCTTTTTGAATAATGCAGCATCACACTATATACAGGATTCACTGTGATTAGCCCCGAAATTGTTGGGGGGGTATTTGCTAGCACTGTAATTATCAGGAAAAAGCAGCGTGTTTGGGGCAGTGGGATTCTGATTCCTGCCCTAATGGGGACCAATTAGCACAGTCACATTATTCAGAGGCTCTGAGGAGAGCAGGGGATATATACCACATGACTGTTTTTCCTTACAAGTTATGTGGGGCTTTTTTAAACTGAGGAGTGAACCTAATTACAGAGGAAAATGTCTTCGGGTAATCAGCTTTTGTTTACAGTTTGCAGAACAGGACTCTGAATGTAGCATTTTAACTAATATTTTAAACATCATCTTTAAAACCAGTTTTGCCATTAAAGAGACAGCCTAGGATTTTTTTGCCAAGTTTCCTCTTGAGGTCTAGATGACACATCCTGGCTGGGCTAGATCATGGCTAGGATTGCCCTACCAAGCACAACATTCGGCTTGTGCCTGCTAACCATTCAAATGTTTGTCTAAGATTGCTGCTGGAAGTTCTGCCTCTTCCCTGGCACTCTCTGGCACTGACCAGGCATGGGGAGCGGGGGTGATGGACCATTTGATGTATTTAAAAAGCTGCTATGCAAGAAGGTGCTGCTTTTCAGATTACTTTAAAATTAACCAAGATGGAAACCCCATATGTTTTCACATGAAGCAAGACTATTTTGTACATGTCTGATCCCTGCCCTCTGTGGCAAACCAAAAAGGATTTTGTAGGTATAACATGCTGGTGTCCTTTGTCCATGCCCAGGTGGAGCACACAGATGCAGAAGAATACACATTGGACATACACATGCATTTAACAGGTGGAACTTTTGCTTGCTAATGCTTTGCATGAAAATCCTGCTAATCTGGAGCAGAGGAAAAGTGGTTTGCATCTAGGAGCCATCAAAGAATGCACTTCAAGGTACAAAACAATGCCCCTTGTTTGTACATCTAATTAAGAGGCCTAATTTTCAAGCATCTTTCAAAGCTTCTGGTGGCTCAGAGCTTCTCCTCAGCCTAGCTGCCCAAGTGGAGGTCAGGAGTCTGATTTGGGAGGTGGATCATCCCAGTCTTCTGGGCTGATTGCAATGGGAATTGTACCTAAGGCTCTAATAAGGAGCGGTTTTCCCCTCTGCAGTTAAAAATCATGGCTCCTCCAACTGATGTTGTGCAGAGGTGCACCAAGACTTCTTCAGCCTAACACAACAGCAAGCACTAAAAATATTTTTTAAAGCTTTTGAAAACAGAAAACCAGCATGGCTTTCACTCTGTTATAGTTCCAGATCTTAATGTTCCTCAATTTATTTCCATAAAACTTCAGACAGCAATGTTCCCTGCCCAAGTTCTTTACTTTTGTGACTTTCTGCTCCACATTTCAGGCAGCCATTTCAGTTGGAAATATACATTATTACCAGCTCATTAAATCCAAAATAAATGAAGTGGAAAATTACAGAACTCCATAGATTACAGTGCACCCAACTCAAAATAGAAGTGTGTGATTAAAAACAAAATGGTCTGCATTTTAAAAATGGATTAATAGTTTTGGGCCCAGCTGGCAAAATATCACATGAAATGTGTTTTCAGACTAGGAGTAATGTAAAATAAATGTCACTAACGGTGCTTAAGGTGGGCCTCTACAAGCACGGGACTTTGCAATATACAGTCTAAAAAAAAAAAAAGTAATAGATGTGTTTATACTGTAAAGGACTGAAATAGAGGAAAGGCACTTGAACAATGTTGAACAATGTAGGGAGGAGTACAAGGCTTTGCTTTCCCTCAAGCTGAAGTGTAAAAGCACTTGTAATGCTTGCAGAACTGGAGCATGGTTAGGCTCTGCGGCCTTGCTTGTTTGCTTTGAAGGTAACAGTGATGATAACCATGAAAAATAACCACAATTGCTCTCCTAGGCAAAAGAATAACAACGAACACATTCCTAGACAAAAGCCCTGGGGCCTGAGAACAGTTTGGCTGGCAGCATCCAGAGCCCAGCATTAGGGAGCACTGTACATGCAAATTACCTCCTCCTTGCACACAGGCGGTTTGAAAGAGGTGAGTGTGTTCAGACAGTTGTGTCTTTTCTCTCTGCTGTTTAACTCATTTCCCCTGCCCTGGCTCCTGTTTCACTAGAGGCTAAGAGAGATGAGACTAAATGAGTGGTGAAACAAGTCTTTTTTATTTCGTGTAGCTGTTCGGTAGTGAAGTGGAAAGTGAAGAGTCGGGAATGAGGCATCCTGAGAAAAGACAGGTAGGTATTTTGCAACAGAAATAAAAGTGGATTGCCTCGTGGCATTTTACCAGATCTTCCAGGCTTCAGAACCATTCCCAGGTTGGGGTAAAGTCTTGTGGTTCCTCATAAGGTGCAGAAGAAGAGAACATTTTGCAAAGTGTGGCATAAAGTATATAAAGTATATTAAACACTAAAGGAACAATCAAGTCTGCAATCAAGTCTGCATAGTTAAAAACTCAGCAGGATTTTTTTCTGGTTTGTCCTACAGCAATGTTTAACTGCTGCTCTTGTGTTGTGCTTTGTGTGTGAGCCAGTCCTGGAGGAAGGGACTTCTGGCTGCACAGTTTGCAGGTTCAGAACTGGGGTTTCCTTACTTGTGTTGAATTTAATGTCTGTCTAACTTGAGTGGCAGAGCACAGCAATCCTACATCCCTGCCTCTGTTCTGCAGCCTCCAAGAGCTGTTCTACACAATGGAGAAGAGAGGAAGGGGAAAAAAAAAAAAAAAAAAAGAAAAAAAAAAGAAAAAAAAAAAGGCCATCTGTAGCTGCAGATGGGGATTTGTGGACTGGGTACAAGTTGCAGTCACTGAGTAAGCAGAGATGCCCAAAATATGTCACCTAAATTGACCAATCAGGCTGGGAAGGGGAGCATTAGCCTGTTTGGATGTGTGGTCGGACAGACCCACCCCAGCAACTGTGCAGCACACGCAGGCAGGCAGGCACTCCATCAGCTCCCCGCTGCGCTGCACAGCCGGAGAGACGAGCTGCTTCTACCTGGCAGCTTGGCTCACACCTCCTCCCACTGGCACGTGTCACTGGGCTTCTTCAGAACATGTTACAAGGAATCTTTTCTTTTCCTTTTAATGGGTAGGGTTTTTAAAGGGATGATGTGAGATCTTTTACACTGTTTGTGGAGCTCTGAGATGCACTTTGGTGACCAGCTATTGTGATGCTGCCGTGGGTGAATGGATCGTGTTTTGTTTGACCAGGAGACAATGAGATTTTCTCCAATTACCTAGATTTCTTTTCTGTTCTAGGAGATGACGAATCCCCTACAATGCTGCATTTATTGGGGAGATTAATTCTAAGAGAAAAGCTCCTCTGTCTTGTTCTTGGAGAAAGATTTTCTTAGGGTAGAAGCTGTATGCATTCCTGTACACCACATCTGCTCAATATTATTGCAAGCTGGTGAACCTTTTCTTTGCATTCCCTTCCAAAAGAGCTCATCAAACCCTCCTGCTGTCCATAGAAGGTTTTTTTAATTTCTATTGAGTGTTCTAGGTTGCTGTTGTCCTGCTCCAGGAGCGGGTAGTGCTGCAGAGTTGGAACGTGGTGGTTTGGCAGAGCTTTCTCTCAAAGCAGGCTGGCCAGTGCTGAAGGGACAGGTGGGTCCCTGCACACTGATGGACTGGTCTGGATAGGCACATGGAAATTAGGTAAAAGGAAGACTTAATTGTGGCAGTATGAGTGGAAATTTTGCAACTAGGATCTTTTAAAGGCAGGCAATTTCCAATGAGGATCAGACATTCATCCCTTAGCACATACTTCATGCTGCTATGCTTGCCATAGCTTATGCTTATGTCTAAAAAGCCAAGCTGCGTTCCCTCAGATGATGTTCTGAGGAGGCCACTGAGTCCTGTCCAGACTTGCAGGACAGGAGGTGGGACAAGGCTTGTAGCTGTGAAGGGCCCTGTGTAGGGCTGTTGGTCAGTCACTGTATCGAAGTACGTGTCAGCTGGTCATCTCTAGCCAAGCCTGATGGCAGCCCCGTCAGTCCTGCAGTGCGGGATCTGCATCTGCTGAAATGCAGTAGGTGTAGACCTCCAGCAGCACAGCTGAGCTCACAGGTGCTCTGGGCACTGCTCATTGCTCCTCCCCAGTGGGATTTTAGGGTGTCAGTGTGTGCTGCCTTTCCTAGTGAGCTCCTGAGATCACTGTAAGGATTGGTGTGGAGCACAGAGGGGGAGAGCAGCGCAACTGCTTTGGCTGCCTTTCCTTGGAAGCAGCGACAGACAGGTGCTGGATGCAGCTGTAAAGCAGGAGCAAGGGGAGGTTCAGCCACAGGCCTGGGGTCCCTCAGAGCAGCCTTCCTTCTGCTGGGGGCTGAGATTCAAACTGCCATGACTGCAGCTGAAGGTGCCTGTGGGGTTTCAGACCTCAGCCAGCAGGCTGCACTTGGGCACACTGCATTTGTTTGCCAAGTACCAAGAACCAGGTTTGATTTCAGAGAGGGCAGTTGTGACCGTTGTGGTTCAGCCTCGAAAGCTTTTCTTAGTCTGTATTTCATGACACTTGTTCTTTGATAAGGGCCTGGTGTTTTGTGAGCTGTGAAGTGTGGTGAGCCTGCTTATGCAGGACTGCAGAGCAACAAGCCTCCTTTGTAATGCCTTTCAGGATGGCTCCATTATCAATGGTGTCACTGAAAATACTCCCTTTTACTTAGGGGCTGAGTACAGTACGCTTCACAGGTCATCCAGATAAAAGCTGTATGCACAGGGGGCAGCATTTTCTTTAAGGTATGGTATCTTCCTTCATTAGCTTTAAAATTAACACCTGTTTGGGAAGCTGGCTGTGGGTTCCTGGCTGCTCCCAGCAGAAGTGTCTGTTTCTGGGGTTAGAACCAAAACTGTGTGACCTGGAATCATTAAAACTTTATCCCTCAGCAATGTAAGAGCAGTGAAAAGAGAAACTCAGGTACCAGTGTGCTTGACAAAACAGGTCAAGGTGGCGGTAACTTTGGTCCTGCTGGTGTTGCTGCCAAACACTGAGAGGGCCTTAACTGAAGTGCATCAGGGTTGTCAGGCAGCTCTCGCCTTTCCACTCCTGCAGGCTTTTCTGTCTTCTCAGGACATCTGATTCCTGAGAGCTGGCACACAGCTGCCACCAAGCTGTCTGCCTGCCCCAGCTCTGTTTGGCGCCGCTGTCTGCTCTTCACACGCTGACTGGAAGTGGAGGTTCTTCCTCCCAGCCCTGCTCTGACTCTGGCTCCCTGCAGTCCCTACATATCTTTGCCTCTCTGCAACCTTTGGCTGTGGGCCCTGTTCTACATCCAGCCAAAGGCTGCATCAGCTTCTGGGTATTGCTGTCCCCTCCCACTCTTTCCTTTTCCTGTACTCCTTGCTCCAGGTTCCCCGACTCTGTGCTTTCCCCACACCTCCTCCAAATTCCTCCTCCGCTTTCTCCCCCTCCCCTTGCTCACCCAACAAAGTCTTAGGTTCTTCCCGCTTGTAATTTGTCGCTAATCAGCTGTCAGTGTCGGAGCAATGATGAGAGGTTCATCTCTTGCTGAGGGTAATGGCCTTAAAAGTCACCGAGTCAATGTCAATGGGATCGCTCCAATTCAATCAGAGCCCTGGATGAGGAATGGCCCCCGCTGACATTAGCACTCATTTTGAGCCCAAGCATCTGGGCCCTAGTAAATAACCATCAGTGGGTGGGTCCGGGGGACAGGTCATTAGCCCCACGAAAAATAAATATCGTTTCCCTTGATGGCTGCGAGTAATTTAGCTCAGACGAGGAAATTTCACCCTAGATTAAGTATGATGAGCCAATATCAGTCAGAGGAGGCCAAACAGTGAGAGCTTGATGAGATAGAGGGAAATTTATATGCAGCTGGCTGAATGCAAGATGAGTTTAAAGAAATGATGTTCTCTTGCACTCCTTGTCCATGTGCAATGCCAGGCACTGTGTTCCCGAGCTGACACCCATTCCCCACGCCCTCGGGCTCCCCCATCGCCCAGGCACACGTCTGTGGGCTGCAGGCCCCACCCGGTGCCATCCCTGCCTTCCGCACCGGCAGCAGCCCCTGCTCTGAGGCTCTGGTGCCGGGCGGAGCCGGAGCGGCCGTGTCACGGCCGAGGGCTGCCCTGCCCGTTCCAAGGCTCTGAGGGGCTCCGTGGTGCCGGGACTTCCCCCAGGCCTGCTCCTTCCCTCCTGCTTCCCTCTGCGTGTTTGCTCTGTGGGTTTTTGTGTTTGTTACTTATTTAACCCATCAATCCTGCACACGATATGCTCAGCAGCTATTAATTCCACCCCTCCAGCCCCTCTTTATTGGGAGCACACATTGGGAGTTGTGTTTTATGTCTGCTGGAAACAGTGAGCAGACAGCGTCTCTCCCTCATTGGCCCAGCACTATATCCTGGAGCTGTGGCTGGAGGCTGGCTGGGGTCTGTCCCCCAGCTGTGGCTCAGAATGCAGATCAGGCGTGCTGCAGTAACCCGAGCAGCTCCTCCTCTTTGCCAGGCTTTTCAGTCTGGGAGAGAGTGGGACACGAGTGCAGGATGACCCCCATGAGCTGGAATGGCAGAGGAAAACCAAAGCAAGACAAGAGCAGATAGAAACCAACAGAAGGCACGTGGAGAAGCAGGTTATTTTGCAGAGGCATGAAGGAGGAAATTAGGAGTGGAAAGAAGCAAGAGGCCTTCTGCAGCTACTGTAGGATTTGGCTGTCTCTTGAAGGCCAGTTTCTTTGTGTTAGAGCTCATTAACTGTGCTAAGAACAGAATTCAGACTAATTATGTGATGTAGTTCGGTGTCTTTTCCCTTGATTTTCACCTACTTGGTGCATTTCCCTGTGCCTGAGTAGTCGTCTGACTTCACTTATGTTTTCTGTTGACTCGGTGAAATATGTCAGCCAGGAAGGACTGAAGTATTTAGCTTGTCTGTCAGAGAAAAAAGAAAAAGGTAGAGATCTGCTAGTACTTTTTGATACAGATTGGAAATAAGTATTTAATTCTGGAAAATGTTCTGAGATCTAAGTTTTTTATCCCAAACCAATGTAAAAACCTGTCCATCTCTCCGTTGATTTTTCTTTCTATTTGAATGTTAATATATTCATTTTTAAATACTGTAAATTCCTGAGGCATGAAAAATCAGAATTTTCTCCTGGTGATATCAGGGACTGACCTGGTATCTGTTTTAAAAGGTGTGAAAATCTTTGTGTCCTTCTACCAGAACACGGAGGACATGGTTTTGACATAGTGGTTCTTGGTGATGGAGTAAAGGTGAGTCTTTCTCCTCTCTAAAGCTTGTTTTGCACATTCTTTGCCCCATCACTTGAACTTCTCCCGTTCTTGGTGCAGCAGAGTTGCAGGTTCTGTTCCTATCACAGTAAAAAAATATTAATTATAAGATTGCATGTAGTTCACATACAATAGCCTTTTCCCACCCTTGTCCCTGTTTTGAAAAAAGTGGTTGATAGGACATTGTGGGCCTGAGCACAGATCCCTTTGGAGGACGAAGGTCTGTGTTTGGAATAACTGACAGCGCCTGTCTGGGATGGTCTGGCTGCACCTGGGGTGTGTGGTGGCTCTGTGGCCTCTCCCGCAGGCAGGAGCAGTGCACTGGGGCTAGAGGTGTGGCTGTCAGCTCTCAAACGGTCCCACCTTGTACCTTCTCTGCAGCAGGATATGTGTAGCAGAATTTGGAACTCTTTACTGCATTTTCCTACAACAAATGGACTTTTCTTACTACTGCCTCTTGCTTACATGTTTCAGTCTTAAATATTTTCTTTGTGCTGTGCATTAAGTTCCAGCAAAATCTGCTGGGCTAAATTCTGACCTGCATAAGCAGGTGCAAAGTTAGGAGAGTTATAGCCCCTAGGGCTAACACTGCCTTTGGCCCTGGGCCCACCCTGCTGCCTTGCCAAAGCAGAAATTTCTAGTCCTAGGGTTTTTTTTCCTTTTTTTTCCCCTCCTTTTTCTCCCTGCTGTGTGATCATTCTCTGTGACACAGTATCTGTCTCCTGATCTCGGGTGTTGGTGCATGAGCAAATTGATGAGCAAACCATTGACAAAGTCCTGATGGTGGAGGGGGTGATGATGGATTGGGGGCTATTACAGCAGGTATTGTGCACGTTTTACCAGCTGACGCTGAACTTCCCTCCTAATGCCAGTTTCCTTCTATCTGGGAAATGGTTGGATGCCGGCTTCTCCCAATTAAAGCCAGTGAGGTCATATACGTCCTAATTACAGGCTAGCCTTTTGTGTCTAAATGTGACAGACATGTGCTTGGGAAATTGCTTTTAATGCCTAAATAAACATGATGAGCTCCATGGCAGATTTGAATCGCAATTGGAAGTGCTCAGCCCCTGGAGTGCTGAGCTGACGTGGTGACAGCCACTTGTGCTGCTGACCCCTGCTTGGGATCTTTGTTCCTGGCACAGCACTGCCACTTTGTGTGGGGGCCCTCACTTGCCCTTCCCCTCACTCTGGACAGGACTGTTTCACAAACATATGCAGCGGGATCACTCAGGAGAGTGATACAGCTCTCCTGTAAGAGGAGGAGAGGACTGGGACAGAGACAGAGTTTACACCAACAGCAGGGGCGGACGAACAAGCGGGTCCAAGACAAATCCACAGTACAACACAGGATGGCTAAACATAGACTTGGAGTACTCCTGAGAAATCACAAGTGACTGCCACCACCATCCCAGCTGGGGCATGTCTCCACATGGGCAAATTCTGCTCCCAGGTACTTTGGGAGAAATCTGGACTGTATCCAGACAAGCAGTCCCTCCTCATTCAGACCACAGGCATTATGTCTCCCTCCTGCATTAAAGCTTTGAACACGAGGGGATAAGATCTATGTAGATATTCAGGCAGAATCTTTTGGGGATATATGCATGTTAAATAATACACCAAAGGCTGGGCCAAAGGCAGCGTAAGTGTTGTGCTTTATTTGACACTGGAGGCAAAGTGCTCTGTTTCCCAGGCAGCTTGCTCTTGCTTGCATATGTATTTGCTTCTATTGGTAGTATTCCCTGAAGGATTGTTTGAACTGGCTAAAGCCTTGCTTGCTATTTTCCTCTATTTTTAATGGTTGGCAATACTCAGTGCTCACCAGCAGTCACACATACCTGCTGTGCCTGGCTCTGCTCATTTGTTCCCTAGGGCAAAGCCTGTGTCTGAAGCTTGGAGCCTGAGTAAGGAAACTCCGATTATCTGTGAGAATCAGTAACCCTGTTTGTGGTGTCCAGAATAGTGGTGCTGCTGCAGAATGAGTATGGAGGAGTGGTGACCGTTGGCACACCTTGTCCTTGAGCCCTCATGATTTCTGGTCGTGATTTAGCTGGGCACTTAGGTGTGTTCCAGGCTGTATTGTGATAGGAAACGTGCTTGGGGCTCGGCCTGTGAGGATGTGTTTTGCTTTTATGCCACCTGAACTCTCTGAACCAGGTTAGACTGATATCCCACAAAGCCCTGAAGCTTTACTTTGAAGAATCTGTGTAGTCTCACTGGATCCCTTCAAACCCAGTGATCCTAAAGTCCTTCCCAGTTCCAGGCACAGGCAAGTGCTCTGCCCATGAGTGTGTTGGAAGGGGACCTCAGCACACACTTGTCTCCCACCCTGATTTTCCAGCAACATGTTTTGCTCTGTGTGGGGATGCCATCCATGGTGTCACCAGAATCGCACAGGTACCTTGAGTTAAACCTCAACAAAAAGATTTTTGTCATACCAGGATGGGGGAAAGGTCTTGGGGTTTTAAAGTGTGAGGAACAACCAAAAGCCAAGGGTTTCTGTCAGATCAGAGCCCATTAAAAAATCTTTAAGGAGTTATTTAAGGAGTGACTTATGTTTATCTTGCCTTCTGAGCCATGCTTAGATCAGGAAAGGCTTGGCTCAGGAAGATGGTTGTTGATGATGGTTTGTATTTTTTAGTGTCCAGTTGCCACGAGAGCCTTTAAGACTGTACCCTGTTTGATGAGTGGCATATACTTGCTGGCTTTCACTAACCAAGCCTTCTGTTGTTCACAAGGAAGCAGCCTTTCCTCGGGACAGGGGAGAGAGGTTTTTAAATCAGTGCAGTTGCTAGTGGGTAATGGGCGTGGTGGCACTTGTGGTGCAGGGCAGACTGGGCCCCAGGCTGGCTCAGGTCAGGAATGCCATTCGGGCTGCTTGAAGAGCTATGGCAAGGCAGGGGCTGGCAGAGCCCGGTTTAGCCAGCCTCCTGGATGAGCACAGCATAAGTATGTGCATAAACTGAAATTGCAAGCAGCTCTCTTCAAGGGGGGGCCTCGAGGTTATGTGCTGGCAGAGGCATCCAGCTGGACTGAGACTCAACCTGACAGGGACTTTCCCATGGAACAGATCAGCATATTTGCCTGTGTGTCATGGCCCAAATCCTTTAATGCTGCCTGAGCAGAGAGTGCTGTCTGCCTGCTCTGTGGTGGGACGAGTGCCCTGGTGCAGGGCCGGAACGATTCCCTGGGCAAGCTGTATTTTCTCCTTTGAACTGACGGGTGTCAAACCCACAGTGGTGTCAAGACAGATGTGAAGTGCTCAGGGCTCATGGTGATGGATCATGCCCTGTTGTTTTATGTTGATAGCACACTGGCACAATTTACGTCAGCTATTCTGCCTTACCTTGAACTGTAAGGCACAGCAGCTGTTGAGTTTATATTTACAGCACTGTAAGTGTTTAGGCCATGCTTCTGACAAAGCACACACATATTTCATGATGCTCTGCAGCCTCATGGGCTCTGACAGACCCTTCGCATGGACGGATGGTGAAGCACTGAGTGAGTCAGAGAGGGGTCTGCTCTGAAGATGGGCTGTAAATTGCTGTGAAAGTAAGATGTTTCTTCTCTCCAACAAGCCACGTCTTTTCATGATCCTTGCAGGCGCTGAACTGTCTTAAAATGTGTTAGTGCTCGCTCAGATTCAGTTACAATAGGCTGGTCTGCACAAAAGTTACCAGAGAATTGGAAGGTACAGAGTCTGAATGGGTTTTATCTTCCTTTTCCCTTGAAGCCCTCCTTTCCTTTTCCTTTTAACCCTGTATTTAAACAGTGTTAAGAGTTAAAAATGTGAATAAAATCTGGCAGCATTCTTAGCAAGACTAGGTGGGAGCTGTTGAGGAGTCAGAGCTGTGCTTGGATACGTTGCGGAATCCCAGGCTCAGCCCAGGTGAGCTGAAGCACGAAGCAAAGCCTTTATTACCCTGGGATGTGTGCTGTGTCCTGGCACAAGAGAGGGCTGTTGGTTGCAGTCTGCAGAGGGTTCTCTGTCCTCTGCAAATGACGTGACATCAACACCATTTATTTGGCACAAGGTGGAGATATTAGAGGAATAAACAGGTATTGCCAGTAAGAGCTTCATTCCTAGGGTGGTCTGTAGTAGCATCAACCAATCCATTTTAAATGACCCGGCTCCCACAGGCATGGGGCTTTCTGGAAGATGAGGAGTGCTCAGGCAGCCAGAATAACAGCTCTGAGCTTGCTCTAACTTCTTAGAAGGCTGCAGGAATGCCCTGCAGGTGCAGGATGCTCCTGTCTGTACTGGGCACATTTGTCTCAGCAGGAATGAGAGTAACATTTCCCAGAGAACATGGGAGGTAAGTCTGCCCTGCTGCAGGCTCCTGGTGTGAGCTTGAGGTAGGTCAAAATCCTCAGATGTGTTTGCACATCGACTCCCAGGTGACACCCTGAGGCTGAAGTGTCTCCAACGGTCTGAGTCCTGCTCTCTTTGACTTCACAGATACTTTGCCCTGCCACATTCAAGATCTGTCCAGGCAAACCTTCTCCATCTGCAGACTCTTTTTCCCTCCCTTGTCAGGGTGTTGTGAGGATAAACACAGCAGAGATTGCCAAGTGCTTATTGATAATAGGAACCATATAACTACCTGACATGGACATGCTGCTCTTTTGTTCGTGTGCCTGGTAAGAAAGGTATTATTTATCCCTGCAGCATTCTCTGAGAATGGAGAGCTCCCTCTGGGCTGCACCTGATGCCTTCAGGCTGATCACTGCTGTCTCTGCCATCTTCCTCTACCTTATTCCTATACCCTTAACCCACCCATTAGTTCTTTTCTTCACTAGAATTCATTTACAGTGGGCACCACCTCTGCCTCATGTGTAGGACCCTTCCCTCTCCCTCTGCAGAGCCCTATTGCACAAAAGCAAGTTCCTGGTAGGAATTTGCTGTTCCTTTTCTGTCCAGATGGCCCTTCCAAGCCCCACTTGACCTCTCACAAACAGACTCTGGACTCAGAAGCATGAATTAGCAGGCTTCATACTCCACTTCGCCACAAACTGTGAAGAGCTTGGGCAGGAGGTTGGCTTCAGGGGGAGGCAGTGTATTGGAACACATTGGAAAAGCCACTTCATGCGAGAAAATGTGGGGAAGCAAATGAGTGGTTGCTGTCGTGCCTGGAGCTGGGACTGGCTTTCCAGCAGGGCTTGGTGGGGGCAGAGCCCCCGCTGAAACAGAGAGCTCTCTCAGGTGTCTGGTGTAAATGTTCATTCCCAGGGGTCCCTTCCTCCTGGAGTGGGCAAGGGGACATTCCTCAGTCCTGCTCTGTCTGCCCCTTTGGAGTCTGTCCCTGAGAGCCGCTTCCCTGGGCCAGGTGGCACTGGGGATGCCCCTTGTTGAGGCTGTTCTGTCCGTGCCAGCAGTGGCTCTTGGTGATGGCCATGGCAGGGATGGAACCCTCATGGGGAGGGTGGCCCTGGCACCTCCAGGCTAAGGGACAAAAGCACACAGTTGAAGTTCTAGCAGCAGAGGCCAAACCTGGTTTGTGGGTAACAGCATGTGCATGTCTGGTTGTAACAACAACCTCATGTGCAGTGGTTGAGTGGTCTGTAAGCTTCTCCAGCCTGGTCAGAGTTTCAGACTGGACTCCTCAGAGCATGGTGGCTGAGAAGAGTCATTATTGGCTCCACCAGCAGTGTGTAGATGCTGGAGTAGGGTCCACTTGAGACTAATTCTACCAAATTATTGTAATGCTGCATTATGGTTTGGTGTTCATCTGTTCTATTTCTCTGTTTTCTCCTGTAATGAGTCTTTCAATTCTAGAAATCTAAGATAAAATCAAAAAGTGTAAGAAGTCCTACAGAAGCCTAAAATGCATGGCCACTTGATAGTCCTTTGTGCTTCTTGTTCTTTTTTTTTTTTTTGTCTTAGTGACAAAGAAAAAATTTTAAATTTTTAAATATTAGAAAACTATGCTCTGCTATTTTTATAAAAATAGTCTTTTTTATCACAGTTATATGTTTCAGCCCTTCAGGTTGTGTGCTGCTAGGAGCAGCTGGGAGGCAGTTTATATTTGCTCATTTCTCTTCTCTCATCATAGCACAGTTTTGGATCCTGCCATATCTACTTCACCTCAGCAAATCTTCAGCACAAAGTTTTGAAATGAACGCATCAGAGTCTACTGTCACTTTTAGGGCATCCAGTTCCAGTGACATCTCTGTGGAATGCCTGTCACTGTAAACAGCAAGGTTTTCAGTAGGTGTGGGTGTAAATCCCAAATTTGACCAGTTTGCCCCTAAATCTCTGAGCTGGAATCAGGTACAAACTGTTTAGCAGAGCTGTACCCGCCACTGATCCCAGGCCAAGGTTTTACCTGAGCAGGTGCTACTAAACTCTGAGGGTTGCAGCCCTTGGCCCTGCACTGGCAGCACTCTGGAAGTGCAGCTTAACAGACACAAGGCAAAGGCTTCAGAGCAGACATTCTCAGATTTTCAGTGTCACTCTGAGCAAGCAGGATGGCGGTGCTGCCTGTGTATCAGCTGTAGGAGGAGCGTGCCTGTCCCTGAGTCGCCGTCCAACCAAAGAGCCAGATCATCCTGTTTGTGAAATGATGGCATTTTAATCCACTGGAAAAAGCAGCTTGAGCTGGCCAAGTTCCTCTTCTTTCTCCCCCTTTTTTTCTCCCCTTTCCAGCTCTCATTCACTGCAGCTTAACTGTGGCCAGAAAGACTTTGCAGAGTGCAGTTCCAGCAATATTCTCTCCAGAACCGAGACATCCTCTGCTTTTTACTTCTGCCAGCAGCAAATTTTGAGGAGTGATTTATAAAGTTCAAGGCCTGGGGGCTTTGTAATGGAGACACTGACAGACCCTTAACTGGAGCACTGCGGAATGCAACACCAGAATACATCGAATAACATTCGTGAATCTGCCATAATGCTGGATATTATCACTCATTATCATTGTAAGAAAGGGGTGATTAAACTAATAGTTACTGAGAGACATTTCTGGTGACAGGAGGCAATGATGAGAATGAACTGACCTCAGTATACATTTAGAACTGGGAATAATGGAAAGTGGCAGGAAGCCAATAAGTGAACATGGCCCACAGCTCGGATCAATGAATTACTTTTTTTCTGCTTTACAGCAGTACATGGTGTTTAATGAAAAATCAATAGCCCCCTGTAACTCAGAGCCGTAATCAATCGTTTGACCTGAAGCTTTCCCTTTTTTCTTTTTCCCTTCCCTCCCTCCCCTCCCAGGGAAGGTGTCCTGGGCTGATGACACAATTCAGTTGCGAGGGGCAGTACTTTACTGGGCTCATAGAAGGAACCTGACAAAGCCCTGCTGCAGTTAACATAGATATTTATATGGAAAATCTGGGGATGGACTTGGCTAGCTGTTGCTGCTGCCTTTTGCAGAGAAGTCAGAGCCGTGCTTATGGCAGGTAGGTCATGTCCTCAGGCCTTAGGCTCCTGGTGCCTGCCAAGGATGTCCAAGGAGGTTGTTTAAACATCACGGAAGGGAGAGCATCAGTGTTAGAAATTGGTGGGAAATACACCCCAGCCAGCAGTGCCAGTTGACTTAAGAAGAAGGATCCATAATGCTGGGTGTTAGGGTGTAGTGTGTGATGTATTCCAGGGAGAAGTTGCTGTCTGAGTTGGAGAGGATGTTGCTGGTAATGCTGCAGGGTCTCTGCAGGGTCTTACTGGGCTGCACTGACAGCAGGTGATATGTGGGGCTCATGTATGATTGCTGCTGATGTGCATCGGTGAGGATGGGAAGAAAAATCAGTAATAAACCCCTGCTCTCAGCAAGTCCCTGGAAAGGACTTGATTTTGGAAAGTTAAGGCTTTAAGAGTTACTTGACTGGAGGTTTGGTTGGTTGGCTGGGGTTTTCTGGGTTGTTTGGTTTTGGGTTTTTTGTGTATTTCATCTCCCTTGCTGGCTCCTTGCTCTAGTCTTGTCACCAGCTACCAGAATTGAAGTTGGTCTCCAAGGGAAGGAAATGAAACGTTGACAAGGATGAGGACCAGTTTGCTGCAGGATTGTTCCCAAAACCTGATGGTTTTACTCAGCCTCCTTCTGAATGCCTCAGAGACAAAAGGATACCTTTTGCCATGGCAAGGCAGCTCTTAAGTGGGAAGGTTTTTGTTCATAACCTGAACTCAAAGGAATCATCTCAGTCTGTTGGTTTGGGCCTCTCTTTAAGCACTGACTAAGCAGTTTTCTTTTTCAATGCATTGGAGAGATAAATGGGTTAAGCTAACACTTGCAGCATCTCGCTGCTTCCTCCCTCCCCCAGCCCCCTGCTCCTTGTTGTAGCGCGGGAGGAGAAGAGCACAAGTGTGTCTCCAGGGTCTGACGGCTCCCTTCTGCTCCCACGTGTCCGTGGCTGCTGCTGTGCCGATTTCCTGGCACCGTCACAGCGCCGGGCCCTTGGCGGGAAGCGCAGCTCATGCAGGATTGCCAAGCTACTCTTTCCAGGGATTGTGTGTGCCACGACTCTCGCTTTCTGTCACGTGCTGCAGCCCTCTGAGTTCTCTTTCCATGTGGCTGAAACACTGGTGCCTCGGGATGCAGGAGTGAGGGGGTGTGATGGGACCTGGCTGGGCTGGGGAAATGCTGGGCTGCAGACAGCAAGTTTTCTGAGGGTCACGGATTTAGTCGTGTGTTTTGGTGTGTTTTGGAGCTTTGGGTGGAAACTGGATGGGGGAGAGAATGTTTCCTGTCAGAGCGGCACACGTGCCTGTGTCCTCCTCTTCTGAGAGTGTGGATGGCTTCCCTGTCCATTGACTTGCTGAGACAGTGTCTGTCAGTGCCCTCTCCAACCCTCGGCTGGACAGGCAGGTATGGCCCCAAGGCAGGCCAACCTCAGGGGAAACCATGGGCTCTGAGCTGATCTCCACAGCAATGATGTGCATTCCCACTCCTTCCCGTTCATTCTCTCACCAGTGCTTTGCCTTTGGTGACTGGACTTCCTTGTGTGACATCCTGCTGACCTCTTTGCTTGGAAAACACAGTTTGGGATTGAGGACAAGCTCCTTCTAGACTGTTCCTGAGAGGTGCTGGAGGAGGAAAAGGCCTTACTGTACTGTGTAGGAATGTGTTTGGGTCTTGGAGTTCTCTGTTCCAGAAGGATTTACAGGACGATTCCTTGCCCTGTCCTACAGCTATTGAGATTTGGAGCAAAGGGAGTGGGTTTCACCCAGAAAGAATATGTTCTGGGGTAGCTGAGCAGCAGTAGTTTTGGGGTTGCTCCGAAACTGTTCCTGAGTTGGGAGAGAGAACTGGACGCAGCACTCAGAACATCTACACTGGTTTTGTATCTCATGTTTGGCTCTGAAGACAGATTTTTTTCTTTTATTCCTCTGCGATCTCAGTTGTGACACTGTTGTGCTGCTGTGGGTGCAAGTCTAGCAGTCTTCATTGTACTCATTTTCTGTCCCATACCTCCCAGACCTTCTCATGGTCTGAAAGAGTACTGGCTGAGGGCTTTGGCAATTGGCTTCAGGAGAGATGATCCCTTTGATGCAAGGAAAATGAAGAGTGAAACTCTTTACTGGAGATCTCGCTCGCTCCCCACTGCCACATCTGTGGCTCTGAACTGCCTCCCTGGTTGCTGGCACGCTGGGTGCAGCAAGAAGCAAAAATGCATTCTGGTAGCAGTGCTGGGAGTCAGAGGACCCACGAAACTCTCAGTCTGGCTGATGCAAACCTCCTCCTGCCAGTGGAGCGAGTGAATCCACAATAACCCTGGATTGCTGCAATGGCAGCTTGGCAGGTGGCTGCGGAGCAGCGAGGAGCTCTCAAGCTGTGGTGAAACACTGCATGGCAATGATGTAACAGCCACGTCCCACCCGAGCCTGGTGCAGAACAAAAAGGACCAGCTTCTCCACGGCTGTAATTTGGGGAACAGCACTGACTGGGGCGGCCAAGGCTTCAACCCTGGGGCTGCTCACCCAAGTCTCGCCATCAATCTCTGCGGTGCCATTTGGAGATGAACCTGTATTTTTACCTTCTGCTGCTGGTCTTAATTGATTTCTATTTTTCTAAAAATACTGTTTGTTAATTCACGTTGTGTCTTTGGCCGACCAATTATATGCATGGCCATATTGTGCGACTGCAGCAGTCTGGTGGGCGCAAGGAGTGCCACATCATGTGAGACGTTTCATCTCCACGAGTAACCTCGGCACCGTGGCAAATGAATACACGGATACAGCGCAGCCAGGAGAGATGAAACGCATTGACCACTGCCCCTGCTCACCTCACAAATGGCATTCTTTTGGAATTTCCCCCCCCTTTCTTGTTTTCCCGACACATTTTGGTCCCCTTTTCGCTTCTCCCCTTTTCCCTTAAGTAGAGATGACACAGATCAATACCTTTGATGGAAAGTAATAATCAGGCCTATTAAGTGACAAAGGTTTACTCTGTAACAGCTGTGCTGGCGGGAGAGGAGAGCTTGTCTGACTAATGAATCATGAAACAATCAGGCAGTAGCCATTTGTGTTTAGATCTGTAAATATGGTGTGGTTCAAGTGCCAGACCATCTCCAGCACTCCAGCTGGGGGCACAGATGGTCCACATTCAGCACAGCACAAGTGTAAAGAAAAGCCTCCCTCCTTCCCCCTCTCCTGCCTGTCCCACAGTGCCCCTCCCAAAGGAGAGAGCAGCCAGCTTGGGGATACACTTGGGCTGTGGGCAGGAATCCTGAAGTTGCCTTTGCACACTCAGCAGCTCCCAGCAAAATGCCTGCTCTCTTGCTTGTCCAACATTCAGAAAAAAACAGGAAACCCCTCAAAACCTATGTGCTGTATAAGGACTCCTACGTTTTGGACGAAAACACTGGAGTGTATTCCTTGCTTTCTCTCCCTTGGATTTCTTCTTCATGCTCTACTGCTACCTTTCCTTCCACAAGGCATCATGATGTCCACTTGTTAATCCTGAAGGGCAAGTGAGTGACACAGCAGGAATTCACAACTAAAATACAGGAGTAGAGCCTGGCGAGAGAGAGAAGGAAATAAAGTTGTCAGGGATTTCAGGCTCTTTGCACTCTCTTGACTGGAGCTGGGAGTGCTACTCCCAGTACTGGGGATTGAGGCAGTCCCTTCCTTGGCCTCCTATGGGAGACTGGCTGTCCAGGGCATGGGAGTGCCAAAGGCAGAAAGAGCTGAGCGTGCAGGTGACCCATTGCCTGGGGCTGGTGCTTTTGGGGCAGTGAGGCTGCGATGTTGGGACATATTTTGTTTGCAATAGATATATTTCTGTCTTTACCCTGCTAGAATTATAGGGTGTACTTGAAAGCATTTAATAAATGTTTTGTTGTCTTTTAGTCTCCTGATAGGAGGTAGTGGTGGAACATCATTATCTGGATTGATCCATGGAGGAAATGATGGATTATTAGCCCTGTAATCTGCCTTTCAAACCCTTCCAAAGGAGGGAGTACTATCAGAAGCAAGGGAAGGAATTGCCATTCTTATTTTAGTATTTATGTCTCCTAGGCATATCCAGTTAGCTACCATCTCTGCTCATTGTTGCTGATTTCTTTTAGAGATTGTTATTCCCTGAGTAGCCTCCCACCTTCAAGTAATGTTCTTTCCAGTGGTTCTGGCTTGAGGCTCCAGCTCAGTCCTGTGGGGTTTTGCTCTGTGCTGCATCTTCTGTGCTGGTCCCTGCTCACACAGCAGTGCACCGCAAATGAGAGTCAGGGAAGGCATTTCACTGCTTGGTAATTTATACTGATGTCACTCTTGCTGTATAAATAACCCTACAGGACACCAGCCAGTGAAGATACACATCCCCAGTTTGTGGGAAGCACAGGTTGGTTGCTGTGCCTCCACTATCTGCTTCTGGCTCCTGCAAGGCCCCAGAAACATACAAACCCTGCTTAGGACAAATGATGTAAAATATTGTGGGATTCCCCCCCATCACCTGCCTTTTGGGCTGTGACTTGCACTCTGTGAGTTGAGTTATGCTAAAGGAGTATATACAGACCTGTTAGGATTTTGGAGCTGGTCTCATCCTTTCTCTCTCTCTCTCTCTCGCCCTCTGGGAAAAGGGCTTTGGGGCTGAGGTTACAGACCAGCACAGCTCAGTGTAGTCTATTGACAAAAAGTTCCTGAATCTAGAAGGAAATATCTAGTTTTTATGTCTCAATGTATTTGGAGAGGTGTGTAAAGCACTGGAGACACGACTTGAATTCAGTTGACTTTAGAAAGAAAACTATTTGAAGTGTAGAATGAGGCCGTGGTGAGCAAAAAGCACAGAGGAGGCAGATGAAGACTGCCTGACTGCCATAGCTCAGCCCTTCAGTGGCTGTGGGCTGCTGGAGTGCCCACCAGTGCCCTCAGGGCTCAGTGCATGGCATTCACCTTGCTGGGCTTTTTCACAAGAGTTCTGAAGCCCTCAACCTGGGTAACTCAGGATTACAGTCTGAAATAGGGAGAAAGGACAAAGAGGAGAGGGAGCAGACTTTTTTGTTCTACTTTTGTTTGTTAAGCCATTATTTTGTGCGGACAAAGGAGCAAGTTTGCAAAAAACCTAAGAAATACAGAGTTTTTGGATTTGCTAAGCAATAGTACCATTCTTGTCCCACCTTGTTTGAGCTGTTGAATGGTTATATCATCAAAGAGGGTGTATGAGGGAGAAAAGCTCCCAAACTCTTCCAGCTCAATCAGAGCAATCAGCAAACCTCACAAAATTAATTATTCTCTGATTTAAGGCCTGTTTCTCTGTTTGAAATGTTATTGCAGTGACCAAATGCCTTTGAGAACTTTGAGAAATTTAAACTCATGTAATTCGTCCCTCTCTTGTCCAATAACCTGCTTTCCATTCTTGTGCTTTTGGGGAGGGGAAGAGTTTTTTTTTTTCCTCAGAAGCTAGGCTGAATTTTGCTTTTTGAAGGAATCTTCTCAGAGAAGGCAACTGGGGCTGTGCACAGCTGACTACATCCATACTACAGGTATGTATTTCACTTTTTAGGACTGTATTTGTCCTCCAATCCATCAGCATATAGCAAGATATGTTACATGTCTCACTGCAAAGACAAATAACTTGGCAAATTGGTTCATGAGGTGTTCTCATTTCTTTGCACAAATCTGCTTGGTCATAGAGAAGTCAGAACTGCCATTTTCCTGGAAGACTGGCCCTTCCAAACCAGTTGTTACACAGCCCCCTCTGAGTCCTGCTGGGATGTGCAGGGGAGCTGTACAAGGTGAGCTGGTCAGAGTTGGCTCCTGAGCGTGAATTCTCCGGAGCACGTGAGTTGCTGCAAGCCAACAGAAAGCATTTTACTGTGTTTAAGCAGAACACAGGAAACAGAGCCCTGGGCCTAAGCTGCTGTCTTCAACAAGACACAGATTTGCCTGTTTGTAGTACGAAAATGCTCAGTGGCAAATTTTGGTTTACCAGCTAAACTAAAGCTATGTAAGAAAAATTGCAGGCGGTGGCTACTCATCCAAAACCTGTTCTGAGGTATTATCTCTTCCTGTCTTTCTGCTTGTGTGTCTGTATCCAGAGTGAGAATATCTTGCAGGGAATGCACACCTTGAAGTGTCAGAGCCAGCTTTGGCCAGCTCACCAGCAAACAGTGTTAATTTTAAATGCAGGCTGGAGATTCCCATGACCACAGGGGTCCTGCCCCTTGTTCAGCAGCCTGGTGGTCTGAGGCATTGGGGTCAGAGTGCGTCTCTAGGGCTGTGTGTCTATTGTCTGCCCTTCCAGCTTGGGCTGGAGAGAAGGATAAAGGAGTCTGGGCAGTCCCCGCCGCCGAGCCCTCGCTGCTGGCCGCGCCTGGCCATGAATTATCACAGGGAGCTGCTGACATTGGGTGGCCACCCAGGAGCAAGGAGGAGAGGCCTTTCCCTTGGAACATGGGTACCGGCAGCAAGGTTGGGTTGAGCCAGCTGGGGCGGCAGGGTTAACACCCTGGATCTTCCTTTGTGGGAAGCTGCGGTATTTTTGGTGAGGGGCTGGCCAGGGTCCTGGCAGCAGGGACACCAGCCCCTGTGTATGCAAGGCTTTTATCAGGAAGGTCTTCTGCTGCTGCAAGTACATATCACACGGACAGAGGGGAACACAGACTGGCAGCACACAGGGAGATGGACAGCGTGTGGAGAAGCAGTCAGAGAGATTTGTCTCTTTGATATGCCTGTTGTCGTGGAGACTGGGAAAATATTTTGCTGTTGTTCTTGTGAGTTGCTGCAGTCATCCATTCCTGTTCTCCTTTGGAAGTTGGTGAAGCTGCAGCTGGGTACAGCTGGAGAAGAGAACAGAACAGCGTGGGTTGTTGCTGCTAAATAAATGGCTGCTCGAGGAAATTAAAAAGCCATACATTGAAAAGCTTACAGAAAGAGTTGATATGCTCTTTTGTACCACTGATCTCAAGCCCTTGTTACAGTCTGAAAACAGGGCTGCAGGCAGAAGGTAGTCTTTAGCTATAGATGTTTAAAGTAGCTCCAGTGCAGTCACTGTGGCAGGGCTCATTGGAGTCTTCATACTCAGTGGTATTTCCTGTGGCTTTATGCTGAGCCACTGCTTTCTGAGCAGCTGCCTGACATGCTGCTGGCATGGTGGGGGTTAACTGGGACATCACCTCCTGGTCCCACTAATTATGCTCATTTGCCATGCTGTGGCTTCTAGCACCATTTCAGACACTCGAGGATGTGAAAAAGATGGAGCGAAACCAATGCAAAGTGGGCTTGAAGTGGCTGCTCTCCTAAATGTCAGCTGCCCAACTAAATATAACCCTGAGAGTAGAATTTATGCTTTGCACTGCTTCGCTTTTTATTGTGGGGAGAAAAAAGCCAGGAGCTCAACGGGCTGTAACTTTAATAGGTCATTCCAGCCAGTGCTTACCTTTACAAAATCCTGCTAACGCTGGGAAGACAATACAGTGATCAAAAGCAGTGATGAGATTTTTTAGCAGCATTAACCGTCATGACCTAGCAAAATGAAAGAAAATGGTTTAACAGAACTGTCAGATCCAATATAGCTAATAAAGGCATGGATAAATGTTTATTACATACCGGAGACAGATCATTTCTGTACAGAAATTGAGGATGACCTTTACTGATAACTCTTATCTGCCTGATATCCTGAATAAGAAAAAGAGAGGGGGAGAGAGGGCTCTGCTATTGCTGATGTTTATGAAAGGTGGAGAAAAATTACCATTTGCAGATTATGGTTTTTAGACAAGGCCTCTCAGTAAAATAAAGACATGAAACTGTTCATTCTATGCAAGGGACTCCAGGCTCTGACCTGGCTGCATCAGATGTAATGAGTGTGTCCTACTGGGGCACTTTATGCAGATTTGATTTTCATACATTTAATGTATGTGCACACACACATTCTTGTATGTTTGTGTATGAGTCTGTGTTTAGGGCAGCACCCAAGTAATGCTGCCCTGAGCCACCTTCCCTCCAGCTGGGTTTCTGTGCTGAGCACCAGTAGCTGACAGCAGACTTCCAAGGGAGGCCAGTTCCCAAAAGCTGCTGTTGAAGATCAACGGCCAGACCTCTGGAAGAAATGGGAAATGGAAACCATTTATTTTGAACTGTAAGTGGCATGTAAGCTTCTTGAGGCAATCTGCCCTCTCTGTTCCCATTCCATATAAAGCAGCACGTGAGGATTTGAAACACAGGTAATTGCCAGTGCTGAACCTGTCAAGTGAGGCTGCAGAAGTCCCACCTGACCTGACAGCCAGGTAAACATGGGAGTAAAGGAGCAGACAGGTCAGCAGGCTGCCTGAAGCACCAGCAGTGGGCAGGCAGAGTTCTGCTGTCAGGCAATCAAAGAACAAGTTAAATGCAGACTTTCTTCCCCTCAGCCTAGAGTTCAAGCCCCAAAACCCTTGCTTTACTGATGTTCTCAGCATGATGTAGAATTGATATGCTGAAAACACAATAGTAACCATGAGGGTGAGCCTCTTCCAGAAGGGAGACATCACCAGCTACCTGTCAAACAACTGCCTGAAATGAGATGTGAGTGAAATCAGAATCAGGCCTACTGCATGCAGTTAATCATAAATAATGCTGTCTCGGTAATGGCTGCAATTAGTTATGAACTTCAATCATTGCTACCGTTTCCATGTTGGCCAATTATGCTGTAGGAATTACCAAGTAACCCATAGCACATTAGCTCTCTGTACTGCCATTGTGGGGAGGGCTCAGGTCAGCGGCTCCTCACAGGATGGATTAGCACGGCTCTCCCTGCACAATGGTGCTGGGCTGATTTACAGGGCTGGGAGCTGCCCCTTTGTCTGCTGGGGGTGTAGCAGCAGCATGCTGGAATCTCAGCTTTGCAGGGGAGACTTCCCCAGCCTTACAGGAACAATGGGAAGTGCGCTTCCTCTGGCTGTGCAGGTGGCTTGCTAGATGCTGCCAGTGATTCTTAGGTCTGGGGGTGCTTCAGCAATAAGCAGGAATCTGACATTAAATGAAATCTGGGCAGAAAAACACAATTACTGGGCTCGCCTGACTCTAAAGCAACAGATTAGCAATTCCTTAAACTAGCACAGATGAGAGGCTTAAAAGTTCCCTAGGCACCTGCCCTACAGCTGATTGGAGTGCCTTTTGTTTTGGTTTGCAGAGGCTGCTGTCTTCTGAGGGCAGGAGTGCTTCTGTTACTGTGGGGCATCCATCACCTGGCTGTAAGCCTTGGCCAAACAAGGCAGGACAGTTTGTTCCCGCCGTTATGGCCTTTGCCTTGATGCTCTGTCACTTGATCTCTTCAGAGAACCACTGACTTAGCTCTTCATGTGGACTTTTGTTCATTAAGTGAAAAATACTATCCTTGACTGCTGAAAGGCATTTCTGTGTTGGTAACCATAAAATCCATGGCAGCTGAAGTGTTTGAATACTTGGAAGCTTGCAGACCGGGCCGACAGCCACACTGTGTTACTTTGGGTGAGAACAGCACTCTAAAGGCTCTTTTTGATGAGATCTCAAGCCCCGAGTTCTGTTACTCTCTTGGATGCTAAGCCTGTAGTTTGAAGATCTCATACCTTGTTCTGTGCTCTGATGTTCCAGAAGGAATTACTTGAAAGCAGAAAATCTTGGGGAAATTATCTGCAGTTTTAAAACAGAATATTTTGTCAAAATCAAATTTATTTCAATGAGGAACAATCACTCTAATGGCTGAGAAGAATGCAAAGATTCAATGAGGTATGAATAGCTGTAAGATGGTACAATTACCACCTCAGAAACAATATATTTGTAAAGTTAATTCCTCTTGAACATGAACAATCTCCTTACACTTGACCCCTCTCTATTGCCTCTTCCATGCTTGAACTCTCCTTGAACTTTGTAGATCCATCTTGAGAGTATGATATGGCCATCTCTTTTGCATCTGGTTATTTTAGCTCCAATTTGCAGCCCTAAAATGGCAATTATGGTGATATATTGCTCAAGTCACCCGACATGGATGAGTATCGGGATCAGTGCGTTTATGCACAGGAGTAGTGAATGGAGACTACTGCTATGATTTTAAATGACTTGATTAATTCTGAAACAACACTTCAGAGTCCATTACATCCAGCAGGTGTTGGGGTTCAGGCTGCACTCCCATTGCATATTCAGGTTGCTTTCCCTCAAACAGCACAAGCATGTCATCTTTACTGCTCCCTCTTTTTTTGTGTGTCCAGCATTCCTTTCCTCCCCCTTGCTCCTCTTTTCAGATCTTCCCCGACTTTTACAGCAGGACAGGAGGGGCAGGTTTGGGGTAGAAGTGTCCCTGCTGAGGCTGCTGGCCTCTGTCAGTCTGTCCCTTGTCCTGTGGGCAGTACTCCCGGGAGGGAGAAAACGAGAGCGAAGCACAGAAATCATCTCAGCTTCAGGGCTCACTGGATCCGGATAAAGCAGGGAGCACCGGGCTGAAAACTCTTGCCATACATCACTCTGCAAGGACAGCCTTTTGTAAGGATCAGTTGTCACGGGGCTTTATTATGTGCTTGTTGCCTTTATTGGAGTCTTTGTGGCCTGATCTCGATGCGCTCTGTGTCTTGTTTCAGCCAGAATAATTGCTGCAGTTTGGGGAGTTCAGCCCAGCAGAGCTGCGGGCTCTGACGGAGAAACAAGACCCTATTCAGGGAGAGCACTGGAACGACTGCTCCGTGGCCAGGGTGCTCCTTCCCATGAATAAGGGGACAAAAGTCTGGGGCTAATGAGAAGCACGACGTTGGAGTGTTTGTTTTAAAGACAGTGGCTCATTCTGCAGGCTGTGCTCTGGAGGCAAGGGAAATTCTCTCTAGGGTCAGGAGTCTCCCAAAGGAAGGGGGTCCTGCTTGCCCTGATCTGTAGCTCTTCCCAGCAGAGGTGACAGTGCATGAACCTGCTCTGGAGTCTGTGGAAATCACTGGCAGCCTGTCTACATCACGGAATGTGCTGTAATAGGACAAGCACAGTGCTTGGCTGAAGGGCATGGGAGGATCTACTCGGGGATGTTCATGGGGGATGGAAGAGGTGCAGGGCTTGCCCTAAAGCTCTGTTGGAAAGCATTTCTGGCTCAGACCCACTGAGGGAGTGGAGGGATGATCTGTACAGAGCTCTGTAGAATAGTCCTGGACATCCTGGGGAGGCAGATAAGAAGTAGTTCTGTAGTTCTTTATCTTAATTGGGGTTCAGACCTCTGTAAACAGCCTGTCAGGAAAATATCTGGCATGGCCTAGAAATGCAAAGGATTGCATTTGGGAGGCTGTGGGGGTTTGTGTTTCGTTGCTTTGGGAAAATACCTATTTTTTACTGTCCTTTCCCCCCGCCTTGATGCTTCATCAGACTTTTATTTCATTTTTACTGTAGATGGAAAATAGGGTGGCAGCCAGCAGCAGAGGTGACTGACAGGACTCTGCCCAGAGCCTGCTCTGTGCAGGGCAAACCATTCCTTTGGAAGCTGTTCCTGACCCGGGGGTGGTTCTGTGCAGTCTGCCTGCTCGGCACAGCCGCCTCTCCTCCCATCCACACCAGCGAGGAGGCTCCTGCACGGGGCTCAGGCAACTGCGAACATCCACTGCACCACCCAAACCAGGGCTTATTTATATTCCAAATCCCATTTCTCAGCACTGTCAATTTTTCCCTTACGGGCACACGAAAAGACAGTTAAAGGGACTTTTGGTGACATCCCCCCTGTTTAATGAAGCTTGGAGCTATGGGCAAGTGACTCGAAGTGCCGTTATTATCTGCATGAGCGGGCGAGGCCGAGGGTCCAGCGGTGTGCACAGAGCTCCCACAAATGTGCACATTGATCATGGCTAATCAGAGCACCCGGGTCAGGGGGGCTGCAGAGATGGAGAGGGCTGAAAAAGCTGACAAATGAAGCAGCAGAGCTTTGGGTTAATGCGATATTCAAACAGAATGAGCTATTCAGTTCCTTAGGAGCTTGTCACTTTTCTTTTCCTCTGACATTTTGCTGGAGACTGCAATGGGGAAGACAAGGGGAGTGTGAGAGTGCATGAGAAAGCAGTGTCCTAACGGGGGGGCAGGAGGAAGTCCTTCAAGTGGTTCTACAGAGCAGAAGGGAAGGGCATGAGGGAGCGCAATTCTCCTGTGTCCTTCTCACTTTTCCAGTGCTTTGCACTCTAATTTTAGAGCAGAGATCTTTTTGCTTGGTTTTTTCAAAAGGGAATTCTGCTTTGAAACCTTTGTAATTTCTGCAGCCAACACTGATTTGTTACACTGCAAAAAGCCTGCTCGGGCTGGAGTGTAGCTAAAGAGATGATGTTGGGGGTGCTTCTCAGGTCAGAGCTGTGCTCTCCCAGGGCTGAGTTCAGCACGGTGAGGAGATGTGTGGGATGCTGATACGGTTGATGTGTTGGTGTATTTTCAGAACCACTGCATTGAAGGCTGCAGGCAAAACACATGTGTCAGAGGCAGCATTATTGCCTTACTCGGGCTTCTCATGACTTTCTGGTTTCTTAATAATAAATGCCTCACCTGAGGGCTTCTAAGTGTCTGTTAAAAATTCCCTGTATTTCCAGTGCTTTGCATGCTGGAAGCCTGGCTCGTAATGCACAATAATTATACTTTAAGTGGCATCAGTGGTATCTGCCAGCTCCTGTGTGGAACTGTACAGAGCAGACCACAGGTTTGGGGATTTACTCCTCCCACCCTGCAGGGCAGCAGGGGGCTGGAGCTCCCTGCTGTCGGCTCTAGGCTCTCACCAGAGGAGTGCTCTGGCTACTGTACAGTTGTGGCTGGTGTACTCTAAAGAAAGTAGCACCTCATGCTCCAGGGAACTCTTAGCAAGAGCCCGCCTGGAATTAACAGCTGGAGAAATTTATTTGGTGCTCTCTAGGTTAGAAGGACATAATGCTCTAAGGAGTGAGAGAGGTTTGAGGAATGCAGGGTCAGAGCTCTTGGAAGACCTCTGCCGATTCAGTAATCCTGTGGGCATGCAGTGCTGAGCTCAGCTCCTGGGAGATCCTGGGAGGTGCTGCAAAGCTTCCCAGGGAAGGTGCAGCAAAGGACCACGCACTTGTGCTTGGTAACTTGGGCTATCCGTTCTCCGTGCGGCTGTTGATCAGGAAATCATCCTTGAAAAATTAACCAGATTTTGCTTTTTTAGTGGAGTTTCATGCCTCTCAGACAACTTTGATTTCTCATGCTTTACTTTGTTTCTTCCTACTGTTCCCTAAGCATTTTCTTCTTGGAAAATCTTGAAGTTATTTTTTACCTAACTTGCAGTTACTTCAGCCTTTACAGGGGGCTCTGAAATGGTTTTGCTGTTCCATCCAATGCAAATAACTGAGTCCCCCAGCAGGCCATTGCAGGGCTTGACCAGGAGGGTGTAGGAGGTTGGCAAGAAGAAAACTGTGTTATACCAGCACTGCAGGGAACAAGGAATTTCTCTTTTCAGGCTGCTCCCTGGAATAGCATCACAATGAAGTTGGAAGGAGGAGGGCAGAGTGAGAGCAGGAGAGGAAGGACATGGCTGTTTGCCCGGTGCTTTTGGAGTGCATGACAGCTTCGGTCCAACAGTGGTGAGAGCAGCCCGGTAATGTCACCAGGCTGGAGCCTGAGGGCTCCAAAGCTTAGGACAGCACAGCTCACATGGAGCTGACAGGAATGTGTAAGAGCAACAATGCATAGCATAGCAAAACCCTGCATTTCTTTTTCCCTGCACACTGCAAAAAGCACAACAGATGGAAGGAAGACCTTGGGGAAACAGTCACGGAGCTGGGGCTCAGGACATGGCAATTCAGCCACTGGGGTGGTACAAGACCAGGGATAAGCAGATGATCTGCCTCTCCTTTGTTTTGCAGATAATTTCAAGATGTTTTTCTTTCTCCCCATATGTTTTGACTCTCAGTTCTTCAGGGCTGGCACAGTTTCATATTATCTCCCTTTTTGAGAGGGGCTTTTTTCCAGCATGAACCTGTCCTGAAGTAGAGAAGAACAATACTGATGATTTGTTAATGCTGGCAGCAGAATTATTTAATCTTCCCTGCTCTAACCAGTCCTGCTGTCTGCTGCTGCCTGCCGTGTGAGGTACTTGGCAATGTTCTTCTACAACAAGCTCTCTCTCTCTCTCCTCATCAAGCTTCTGTCTCAGAGATGCATGTGAAGCATTTCAGTTTTTTCACCCTTTAATCAGATGCCTGACCTGTTCTGAGCAGGGCTCAGCTTATGACCTCTTCCCAATAAACAAGTTTCAAACAAGCTGCCACATCAGATTTTGTGCAGGAGCGACTGTGAGACAGCAAGGAGAGCTGATCACGCCAAATAGTGCTCTTTGGGCCAGACCTCGCTCTCCTTTCCTGCAGGAATTAATTTACATTTTTGGAAAAGCACGACCACTTCACTGAAAAGAAATTACAGAATTTCTCCAACACTGAGAGATGTGCTGTTCTGTGGAGAATGGAGTGTATTTAATTAGGCAAAAATATTCCTAGTGAGTTGTCCTGGAATGAACAATGTCCAGGGCACTTGGTTCTGCTGGAGTTTCACGTGATTTCAATTGTGAAGGAAACACCAGAGTCACCTGGGCCATATCCTTTGGTCACGGAGAGAGCCAGAAACGCCCTGACACTGCCAGCACTTCATGCTGGACTCTCAGAATGGGGCAGTGTGTGAGTCGTGCTGGGGGGCTCAGAACCTTAGAGCTTGCTCTTGGTGTTGAAAGGTCTCGGTGCTGAAATTATTTTGGTTTGGGTTTCTTTGTCCTTTTTTCCTTTAATCATAATCATCAGTGAAACTGAAAGAGTGAAGAAAATGGTGACTTTTTTCTTTTGTGAACTCAATCATTTTGACCAAAACTATTACCATCTTTGGGACACTTGCTGGCAGCTTCAACAAGAGATGCTGAAGCTCAGTGAGAGAATGACAGGGTTACACTCACTCTGTGGGTAATGGGTGCAAATGCAGGTACACAGACAGGATCCTCAGCCCCAAGTCTCTGTTCCTAATAACTCCTTTCACTGCTGCTGAATGCACATTGTCCCGTTTTCCCTGGCAAAGGAAGAAAGCATCTTGAGGCTTTGCAGTGCTGTTCTCTGCAAGGGTGGTGTGCCTGATCAAGGCACCTGGGTGCCAGCTTGGGGCAAGATGTTGTAAGTATTGTCCATCAGAATCCCAGTTCCCAGGTATTGGAGCACACAGGCACTTGCCTGCAATGTTCTCTACTTGGTGAGCTGGCCACTGTGCGAGGACCTGTGCTGCCTTGGCCTGGGAGGGGCAGGGACACGGGGAAGGATTGCAGGTAAATATCTCCAGGTGTGTCACTGCTGGGTGTTGGCATCGCTGTGCAGCTGAGCTCTGTGCCCATTGCAGCGACCTGTGGCAAACAATGACCCAAGAGAAATAATATTCATCAGTGAAAGCCAGGGCCAAGCCCTTTGCTAAAAGGTGAGGGACTGTAAGAGCAGCATCCCTTAAAACAGGATCTGAGGCAGTAGACCAGGATACAGCAATGTTTGCTTAGTTTCCTGGGTTTTTAAAAATTTCTGGTGTGTGAAATGGCTTGGCATCTGTTTATGCTTCATGTGAAATATTTACTGTTGTCGTATTTACAGGAATTTTACGTGCTTGATCAGAAATATGCTCTGTCTAGTTTGTATGCATACTTTCCTGTAACCCAGTTAAACCCCAGCTGCTGTGCAGGAGAGAGTGAGGATGAGCCAGGTCCTCTTCCCGAGGATTGTTCTTAGAGACACTGCTCTTGTGCCCTCTGTGGCTGGTGAGAATTTTATTACACGGAAGGAAAAGGAAAAAAAAAAATCTAATACTTGGGGGTGAAAAAAATCTAAGTTCTTATGGTTTCGCAGAAGTGTTTAGGACCAAATCCTGCTGTCAGCGGATGGAACAGTGGTTTTGGTGTGCAGTTCAGTGGGGCTCTACCCCTCTCCCTCCCCTTTCCTCTGGGAACAATTGCAGTTAGCTGGAAGCCTGACTGTCAGCTGGCCAAAGGAAGTAAACTCCTCCGTGCCTTTTGATTGTACAAAAGACAAGGAGGTACATTTCAATCACCTGAAATGCTGTTTGTGAAAACAAAAATGCCCCTCTCCCATGCTCTCTTTTATTAGGGAAATTTTAAGATTGGCAGGTATTGAAAATTTCCTAAAATTCATCATCTGAAGCCAGAAGAATATTGGCTAAATATGTTGTAGTTTCTTGCTGTCTGCCTTCTATTTGATGTATGATGTCTTGCTATTTAATTTCATTTGTGAATCCAGGTCATGGAGCTTCAAGGCATTCTTAGGCTTCCCTTGTGTCAGTTTTTGTACCGCCTTCACTTGGTTTATTGATCTGAATCAATCTGTCGTGCGCTGGCTCGTTTGTAGCCTCGGTTACCGGGCTGAGGGGAACGCCGGCGATTGCATCCGGGCATTTCCCTCGCGCCGGGACTGGCCAGCAGGGGGCGCCGTCCCCGCCTCCCGACTGGGCGGCTCACGCGCACCTCACGTGGCCGCACGCGCCGCCCTCGAGCCGAGGCGCACGCGGCGCGAAAGCCCCGCCCCCAGGCGCGAGCGGCTCCCCTCAGTGAGCGGCGCGAGAGCCCCGCCCTCAGGCGCGAGCGGCTCCCCTCAGTGAGCGGCGGGAAGAGTCCCGTCCCTCAGGTGAGCGACGGGAAGAGTTCCCCCCTCAGGCGTGAGCGGGTCCCCTCAGGTGAGCGGCGGGAAGAGTTCCCCCCTCAGGCGTGAGCGGCTCCCCTCAGGCGAGCGGCGGGAAGAGTTCCCCCCTCAGGCGAGTGGCTCCCCTCAGGCGAGCGGCCGGGAAAAGTTCCCCCCTCAGGCGTGAGCGGGTCCCCTCAGGTGAGCGGCGGGAAGAGTTCCCCCCTCAGGCGCGAGGGGCTCCCCTCAGGCGAGCGGCGGGAAGAGTTCCCCCCTCAGGTGATCGGCCGGGAAAAGTTCCCCCCTCAGGCGCGAGGGGCTCCCCTCAGGCGAGCGGCGGGAAGAGTTCCCCCCTCAGGTGATCGGCCGGGAAAAGTTCCCCCCTCAGGCGCGAGGGGCTCCCCTCAGGTGAGCGCCGGGAAGAGTTCCCCCCTCAGGTGATCGGCCGGGAAAAGTTCCCCCCTCAGGCGCGAGGGGCTCCCCTCAGGTGAGCGCCGGGAAGAGTTCCCCCCTCAGGTGATCGGCCGGGAAAAGCTCCCCCCTCAGGCGCGAGGGGCTCCCCTCAGGTGAGCGCCGGGAAGAGTTCCCCCCTCAGGTGATCGGCCGGGAAAAGCTCCCCCCTCAGGCGCGAGGGGCTCCCCTCAGGTGAGCGCCGGGAAGAGTCCCCCCCTCAGGTGATCGGCCGGGAAAAGTTCCCCCCTCAGGCGCGAGGGGCTCCCCTCAGGTGAGCGCCGGGAAGAGTTCCCCCCTCAGGTGATCGGCCGGGAAAAGTTCCCCCCTCAGGCGCGAGGGGCTCCCCTCAGGCGCGCGGCGGGAAGAGTTCCCCCCTCAGGCGAGTGGCTCCCCTCAGGTGAGCGGCGGGAAACTCTAGTCCCGTCCCGTCCCTCAGGGCGAGGTGGGAATCGCTCTTCCCGCACATCCCGTCATCCCTGGGACCCCGGCTGGATTTTGTCGGTAAGCAGGCTTTACTTGCTCGGGCGGGGATTGTTTCTCGGCTCTTCGGGCTGCCGAGGTGTGCGGGTGCCTTCGGGATGGGAGTGAGGGTCTCAGTTCCTTAAGCCCAAGTGATCGTCCTGTATCCTTCTTGCTGCTCCTAGTCTCTCTCATAGGCTGGGTTTGAGGAAAAGTTTTTGTTGTATCCCAGGCTGGAAGCCTGTCCCAATGTCCAGCTGGGAAAAAGGGAATTTATGTCATATGGATTTTGCCCGATATTGTGCTTAGAGGTTAAGTCTCAGTTTGTGGAGTAGTATGTTTTTTGTTTGTATTTGCCTGTTCTGCTTTCAGTGATGTTTGTGCCAAGGAAGTTTTCCTCTCATGTGCTCTTCAGATATTTCTGTGTTACTGACTAGAGTTTTCTCTTATTATTTGTTTATCCATATTATGTGTGTAAGAGTACAGGGGGAAGGGTGTTCTGCCCTGTGTTCTATTCTAACGTTATGGTTTGTTAAGACAATGGTAACTCAGTGATAGTAATTCGGAGTGAGTATGTGTAGTAACATATTAATCCTACATTAAGTCTACCAAGTTTGCTACTATTTACAGTTGTTGATGAAACCTGTTGTGCGTTGCTTTCTGAAGAAAAGGAGTGGTTCATGTGTGTTTTGTTGGTGGATATACAAGTTGTTGAGACTCTTGGGCTTTCTTAGTTTGTTATTTATTTTTTTGTTAATGCGGCTTGATCCTTTTATTGTGGTTCATGAGCTGGCAGATGGATTAATGCATTAAGTGGAGGTCGGGTAGCAGAGTGCAGAGTTGGAGCCTCTCCTCCAGGCAGCGTTTTAGTTGCCCATCACCCACGGCTGTGCCCTGGTCCGGTGCCTGCGGTGGCCGTGCTGGGGGCGAGCACAGCAGGGCTGAGAGCTCCCGCAGCTGCGCTGAGTTCCCCTGACAGCAGTTACCTGAAGGGATGCACCTGTGAGGCCGTCTAGCCCAGGTGTCCCTGCTTACTGCAGTGTGTGATGTGTTCTAACCCGCTCTGATCGCAGAGGTTGAAAAACAGCTCTTAACTGTTAATGACGTGTATCTTACCTCTGCCGCAGCTTGGTTCCAAGGAGGATCAATAGTTTAAAAATGTGAGGGTTTACTAAAAAAAAACCAAAACCAACCCAACAACAGAAAAAAAAAAAACCTGCAGAAAAACCCCAACAAACAACAGAACCTAACTTTGCCCTGGAACGACAGCATCTGGTTCTAGGTACTCTCCAAGGATGATGCTTTGTGTGCTTTCAGGTCTTTAAAAAGAATTGGTTTCTGGCTGACACTGAGGGGAGAAAATGTTTGGGGGTTGTTAGTTGTGTTTCGACTTGTTAGTTTTTGATTTATTTCTTGTTTGTGTGGTGTGGCACAACAGCAAAAAGAAATTGAAGCCCTGGGAGTGCTGGGCTTTTGGGTGATCCTGAGTAAATGGAACCGGTGGATTTTGAAAAGTATGTAACAAGCTCTTCTGCTAAACATGGAGAAATAGTTGCACCTGCTCATCAAAGAGCCAACCTTCAGCTGAAAAGGGTCTTTCACTATGTCGGTCTCTCCTCATAAGGAATGCTTGGGGTCTGGTAAGAGTCATGTTATTGGGAAGGGGCTGCAGCACTGGTTCTTTACTGGCAGGGAAGCGGAGGCCTGGGGATGTATACAAACTGGGGAGACAGACTGCAGCACGTTTTGATAGTGAGCTTTGGAGCAAGAAAATAATTATGACTTTATCAGTTAAGTGTCAGTCATTCTGTCTCTCGCTGTTTTGACATGTTCAATTCCAGTGACTGGTGGTAAAACAGATGAGAGTGTTAGGGGGGTTTGAAGGGAAAATATTAATGGAGGGAAGCAAGGGGAGAAAAAAACCTGTCGAAGACAATTTCTGGCAGGCAGTTGGGTTCCTGGTGCAGACAGATTGGCTGATGTTGGTTGTTGACAGCTTCTGCAGCTTGCTAATTACAACTGTAAAAAATTCAGGTGAATGACAGGAACTTGAAATGTTAATTCTGCTTTTATTATTTTGCAGCTGCAACTGTTAGTTGGCTCTTGCTGTAATTGATGGACACTGCCAGTTGCTTAGACAGATGGGAATTAATACTAGTGTTCCCATTAGAGCTCGCTATCACAGTCACGTTGGCTTTGGTCTCCTGCACTCGGTTGATGTGTGCAAGAGAGTGCGCGTGGAAGGAGCAGACGTGATTCCTGCCTGCAGCACTTGCCTTCCAGGGTATTGGAGCCATCCATCCAACACAGAGCAGATGAGCTGCTTGCCAGGTCAGTACAGGCAAGAACAAGCCCTGTGCTTGCCCTGAACTTCTGGGGAAGGTTACATGCTGATAAGTAATGCCATAATAACGTGGAAGTCTTAGGGCTTGTATTAACTTGTTCTGATTGTTCCTCATCAGACGTGCACCTGTCATCTTGGCTGGTGTCTCTGAGTTGTAGTCACCTGCACACCATGTCAATTGGGAACTATAATGGTGGCTGAAAGCAAAATGCTAGAGGTAGGGTAAGTAAAGCAGTTAATAATGGCGGGTAGTAAAGTAGCAGTGGGTTGGGGTTTTTCCAAAGCGGAGATGTGATCTTCTAGATGAAAGAAACAAAGACAGTTGTAGTTGTTTGACTGACCTGCAAGTGGGCCTGCTTTCCATATGGGTGAGATCTTGGTCTCTGAGTATGGATTAGCTTCAGCCTTGCAGGGTTGGGTTGCTGAGGAAAGAAGTGGCTCAGTTTGTCCCTCGGATGACTTGTTCTTATGCAGAGGTTCAGTCTGTGGGAGCAAAGCAAATCAGCACATACAAAGAGCCCTTCATGTTGGGAGGGAGCTGCAGAAGCTTTGTTCCAGGTTCCTGAAACCTTGGCTGGTTTTTGACCAGCAAGGTAAATTAATAAATTCCAAACCCTCAGAAGCTTACTTTTTTTTTTTTTAGCAGTTTGCAGCACACATGTCTTTGAGATGGTGAGGAAAATGCTTCTGTCCTGGATGCTAAGAGATTGCAGTGATTGAGACTCATCCCTGGAGGTGTCTGTGAGCTGCATTTACAGGTAGGCAGATAGAACACAGCGGTTCAGCTGGAGGTGCCAGTGTCCGGTTCCACGCAGGGCAAGTCCTGCGCACACAGGGCCCTCTCCTCCTCCCAAGCGTCCTGCCATGGAATCCATGCCTGGTGCTCAGACCCAGCAGGTCTGGCTGCTCACTCGGCCTCGGGGCTGAGGTGTGAGCAGTGCACAGGAGCCCCTCCCGAGCCCAGCCGCAGAGCTGTGGTGTGCCTGCTGTGCGCTCGCACGCAGCACAGGAGCTGTTCGACGCTCAAGGTGGGAGCGTGTTGCCCACTGCTATGCCAATTACTGGATATTAATGGCAGGATAGCATGCATATGCCTAAACTGGGAAGCAGAAGGTTAATAGACGAACAGCACCAGAAGATCCCATTTATCAGTTTCTATTTATCTCTCCTTGGGAGGTGGCAGGTTTACAGTAAATACCTTCTGTCCTTCTAATTTCCTAATGATGGGGATAATGATGGAGAATGGTGAAGTCATTAACTGGGACAGCCTCTGTGCATCACTCTGTCAACCACATCTCTCCAAGACCTGCAATGAAAAGTGATAGGCCCCAGCTGTTCACCAGATTCTGTTCCCTTCCCCATGCTCAACCCCAACTGCAGGCTTAGCAGTTAAAAAACAAGGAAAAGAAGTGAGACCCAAAACCTGAAAGACAAAAGCTATGGCAGTGATAGCCTAGTCTGTCGTGCCCTTGAGTGTGGGCTAGCCCCCATTCCAATGCTCCCAGTCAAATGCATGCTATCCCTGGGCCAGGTGGTATCATTTTTGCCATGTGTGCGTCTCTGGAGAGGGGGATATGAGCTGGTATGAGTAGAAGCTGGAATACCATGGTGCTTCTGGGAGCAGAGGCACTGGGTTTCCTTGGTCCTGCCTTCTGTGGAAGAGCCTTTTCAATGCCTGTAAAAACGGCAGCAGTTCTCTGTGTCTGACTCTGTTTTCTGGGTACTGATGGATTTTGGGGCTTACCAGTGGTCATGTGGAACTGTGGGGAGTGCAAGGGGTGGGCTCTGGTTCTAGGTCCCACTGCTTGAAGTTTCAGGACAGGAATGTGTTCCTGAAAGGTGAACCAAAGATCAAATGAAGATGCACGTAAGTAGATTATTGCTTTGAAAATATTGTCTTTTTTTCCTCCAATGACATTTCTGTCTGACTCTTGAGGATTTTTTTGTATTTGTTTCACATTTGGACAGTTGGGAGTTGATGACTGTTTTCAGTGATTTACCATTTACAGCAGCCTTGTGTTCATCCAGTGAAGGTGTGTGATTATAGGCAGCCCTATTTGGAACAGGCTGTGGCCTGGAGTACCAGGTCTCAGAGCCACCCAGCTATCCTGTGGGTGTTGCCTTTTGGTCCTGTGCTGTGCCTGAGAGTCTGGCCTTCTGCCTGGGTGCGTTCTGAAAAGAGAGGCCTGCCTGAAGTGAGCTTTTCCTGTGCATCCACTGTGTGCTGGGCTCATAAAAGAACTCTCGAGCTATGGGAGCTTTGTGTTAGAAGGGTTCATTAACTTTCAAATGTTTCAATTGAGAAATTTCAGAGCTCTCAGCATAGACCAGGGTGGCTGGCTCAGCCAAGAGTGTCCCCTGACAGTCAGGTACAGATGTGATTGCTAGTCAGAGCACCATAAGAAACCTAATAGCGTCCCAGCAAGTGTCATACTTGAGCTGGAAAGGATTAAACCAGATAGCCCGGAGAGGCTGTAAATAATTTTTATTGAGCTTTAAGAACTAGGGAGACAAGAGGAGCCTTTACCTTGTAGCTTGTTAGGATTTGTGCCTGCAGGGTTGTGGAGTGTTGCAGTGGTGAAAGAAAGGATTCTGGGACTGGTCTTAATCTGAGCAGATGCTTAAGTCTGTTCTGAAGTGCTTTGGGCTAGGGTGGGTCATGGTGGTACAAAGGGGCGTTTTCTGAGTGATGTCTCTGGTGTCTGAGCACAGAGACATGAAAGGCAATGGAAGACTTTCCTGTTTGGGAGATGTTATGTTAACTAGTTAGCACATGAGACAAATGGATAATAAATGTTCCCTAAACACTTCCTTCTTTATTTTTCAAATTCTAGGTGCTTTTCTTGGCTGTTCAAACCTGCTGAGTTTATTGTTTTTTTAAAAATTCATGCTGATCTGTTAGCTGTATGCTGGGGAGTCTTCTCCTAGGGGAGTGGAATTTGTTAAACACCTCTGGTATCACTTAGTAACTTTGTGCCTCCGGTCACAAATTTTGAGGCTGGGGAGAGTTTGATTTAATGTGTGATGATTCAGGACCCTCTGTTTAACCTTGTTAGCTTGGCATAGGCTTAGAGGCTGATGTTTAACTCGAAGTCTGTCCTCCAGCTTTGTTTTAGACATGTGGGGAGATGCCAGTTCACTGGATTCCAGCCAGCCATAGGACAAGCTGCAGGGGCTCCTTGATGGTTTTGCAGTGTTTGTTTTCTGGCCAGCTGACCTTGCATGGGTTCTCCCAAGACCAGCTAGCCCAGTGTTCCCAGTCAGGCCAAGCCTTGTGGTTTGCAACCCTCCTGTGTCGCCATGGTTCCCATAGGAGCTTCTAGCCAAACGTTAGACTATTCTTAGTTGTTAATGTCTTAACTGCACTGGTCTGTCTATTGCAAGCCCAGTGGTCCAGGGATGAACTCTGTGCTTTTGTTTCTGTGGCCAGCCTGTCTGCTTTTGATAACTCAAGCTTGACACCAACCAGGCTGAAAAGAACATGTGATATTACACGGCTGTTGGCCTCTAAATAAGGAAAATCATGCTAGTCCCTCTCTGAGAAAGGTGGCTGTTGCACCTGCGAAGACAGAGCTGATAGATCTTTTAACATACATAAACTACCTGTAGGGAAGACTTAAGAGCCTAGCAAGGAGACAAGTTTTATTTCCTTGAGTAATGTTTGATGGGGAAAATCAAGGCAGGACCAATTGCCTGTCACTGTGGAAATTTGTTTGGGTAGGACAGTATCTGTAGCACCAAATCCTGCGAAGAATGGATGCTGTTACAGATATTCCTGGTCAAGTGAAAGAAATGTCACTGGAGCATTGTAATAGCTATCTGAAATAATTTTTTCAATTATGCGTAACATATAGCTGTCGATGACTTAAAAAATTATCCAGTCTGACAGGACAAAGGCAGGAAAAATGCTCGATTTAAGACATATTTCTAAAGGTGCAGGATGTGCATGCTAACTTTCTGGCTATCGATGGTTGAGAGGAAACAGGAGTGGCTGCTGGCAGTGGGCATTCAGCTCTTTACAACTTGCCTGACTACATCTGGTTCTGTCTGCTGCACAGAGCCACAGCTTGCAGAGGCAAGCGTAGCAGTGCTTCTGCAGGACATTATGGATAAACGTAATGTTGTACATGGATTTTAGTGGACTCTGGCTTCCAGAAGAATGGCGTGAAAGGAAGCTGTTAATGGTGTTTTCCTTGAGTAACTAGATTGTTCCTGCCTCTGCTGGATGAGGTACTGAAGTTGGGATTCAGTAGGAGGCACATGGCTCTAAGTGGCAGTGCTTGTTTGGGCTGCTCTGTATTGGAGAAGTATGGGAGAGCTCATTGGCAGCTGTGGAGAAATGTGAAATCAAGGCAGGAGCTGTTAAATAAGGTGATGGCTGTTTTAAGGAGAGTCAGCTGGGTATCCAGTGTATCCCACTGTCTGACTCAACTCAAAAGCTCTGTCCAGCGCTGCATTTGCTGTGGCGCTAGGGTGTTTAAAGAGAATTCCAGAGGAAACCTCTGCAGTTCTATCCTGCTCCCATTTTCCAGATAAACCATTCATGATAGAGAGCTCAAAGCTCAATGGACTGTGCATGCAGCGTTTTTGGGGTAACTGCTGTAAGAAATGGGCAGCGCTGTGGTGTAGAGCTCTGCTTGTCTGTTCCCAGGGCTTTCAGTCATGGAGTGTGTGCTCACATACTCCATCAGCTGCTGTTGGCTTGGCTGCCTACACAGGCTAAATGTAAGGCCCCCAGTGAACATTTCTGTCACTTTTGCTGTTCTGGCCACTTTGCTTAATCAAAGAGCTGAAAGGAAAGCTCTCATTAGAGAGGCTTCCTCAGTTGTACAGGAGCCTCTGCTTGCCTAATTGAGGCTTTAGAGAGTTCGTGCTTCTGGTTGGGTTTGGTCTGCTTGATGTGATCTGGGCCTGAGGCAGAATGAAGTGAGCAGACTTAAAATGATGACTGAGCAAACATGATGGCTGGAGAGACATACAGGGTTGTGTTCTGTAAGGCTGTTGCTCAGCAACGACAGAGTTTGTTGCTGAAGTAGTAAACTGCTGGAATGTGCTGTGGCCAGAGAGGTTGTTGGGAACGTGTAGGTGAATGTGGGAGTCTGTGTAGGGTGAATTGATCGCTTTCTGCTCGCATGGTCAGTGGTTGGAGCCCAGGCCCCTCGTGTCATGTGTTGGAGGAAAGGAGGGTGCAAGGCAAGCTGGGCTGCAGAGCCTGCAGTCTGAATGGAGGAAGCAGGTCAGTGCCAGGGAAAAAGCTGTAAGGGGTAGGTGGACCTTAGGATTCCAGCTGATCTCTCTGTAGTGCTTCAGGCTCTCACACTCCTGGAGCAGTGTAGCGTAGTCCATTTCGTATATTTTACAGACTGTATTTTATTAAATTTTTTTTGTGTAGTGCATGAATTGGTGATCCTAAAAGTTGCCACCTGAGAATGAGTGAACAAGGGAGATTATTCCAAGGGACTTGTTTAAATTATTCCAAGGGACGGTTAAAATACATCAGTAGAACTTACGGCCTTAACAGTTGGTGTCCTAGAGAAGAAGTGTGATGGAGGAACTGAAAAAGAGCACTTACTCTTTGAGGATATGGGAGTTCTTCCTCTGTAGTGTGTGACTTTGCGTAAATCGCACCTGAGCAGCGTTCCTCTGTTGCGGGCCAAAGGCAGTGGTCTTAATGCCATGCAAAATGTGGAGTTGCCAGGCTTGCTTTGGAGGGCTCTGGCTTGTAGGTGGGTATGCACTGGACGTGTTGGGTGGTGAAGAAGTGGAAGAACAGGAGCCTCAAGGTCGCATGTTCAGCTGCTGGTGCTGAAAGCCGATCTCCATCGCAAGCAGAGAGTCTGAGCTGTTCAGTTGTTCAGTTGTCTTCTGCAACTTTTTGAGAATTGTGTTGGAAGATTAAGCTGTGCTTGTAAAAGTTGGAGTGTGCAGTTACTGCTGGTTGGGAAGTGTTGGTGCCTGGAAGTACTGGTGCCTTGGGCAGGAAGGCTCCCTGCTGTCTCTGGTCATATGGCAGGGTCCTCCTTTCCTATGGGAAAGGAAATGGACCAACTATCAAGTGCCTAGAATTAGTAATTAAACTGTGCAGAGAAAGAATGCAACGAGTGCAGATCAGTTACTCAACAGTGTAAGGATGTAAAACGTTTCCATGTGGAGATGGAGCGAAGGAGAAAGGGGAAGGGTCAGTGGGGTGTCCATTGGATGCTTATCAAATTGCTTTGCATTATTCCTCGTTGGGCAGACCTTGTCAGATGTCTCAGTAGGTCTGGCCTGTTGGGAGTCAGCGCAGAGACAAAGGGACAGATGGGAAAAGGAGACAGGATATAAGGGAATGTAAACAATGTCACCCAAGGGACATGTTAACTGTGAGTTTCTCTGTTACCAGTTTGATGGTGAATTTGTGCCTGACCTTGCAGTGAGGATTTGGCCATTTCCTCCTCCCTGTTTCTTTTTCTGTTTGCTTTTTATCTTCTTGCAAAGAAGATACTGAAATGTGGATAGTTCCTATGGGAAACGAACTCTTCAGATACAGCGTTGTTCTGTGAAGAGAGATGGAGGAGGCCGTGAGGGTAGGAATGAGGAGGTTTGTCAGGAAAGCCTGGGTGAGGAGCTGAGATGCCTGTGAGACAGCACACTTGGGAATAGCGCTGGGTAGTTGCCTTGCTCATGTTGTGTCAGAATCTTCCCACGCCACGGCAGGTTCCAAATGTGTGACAGAACTGTGCCTAAGACTGAAGGATTCTCTGTTGTACATCTGCTGTCTGTCTCCCACATATGGAGGGGAGAGGGACCTTTGTTTTGGTGGCAGAGGATCCTTGAGTGAGCTGTCTGCAATGATCTGAACGGATGACTGTGTGCTGGAGATGAAGGTGTGGCTGAGTAGTGAGGCAGCTGGGAGGGCTCCGGGGAGCCGAGTGCAGGTTTGCAGACAGGTCTGACTTGGCAGAGTGATGGCTTGTCAGGCAGGGGCGAGTGTCTGGAATAGAAACTTATGGAGAACTGTTAAACAGAAAAGCCATCCTGAGCTCGGGCAGTTCCAGAGCTGCGCTTTGTTAGGGACCAGCTGTGTGTCCTGTATGAGTGTCCCCGTGGACCTGCTTTATTCTGTGTCCCTTGCCGAGGTGTGTGCTGCTGGCCTCTGTCGGAGTGTGCTGGGCTGGATGGTTCTATGATGTGAGCTACAGCAGATGTTGTTCTGAAAGAAGCTCCTGCAAAAATGCTGTAAAACAAAGGGACCATAGAATTCTTAAAAGTACATTGATGACTTATTATTGACTTAGCTAAATTTTCCTGGCTCACTGGTTGTTGAAAGCAAGCAGAGGAGGCTCTCTGGTCTTTGGGCTTTAGAAATGAGGGGCATATGATTTTTCCCTGACTATCAAGGATCCTGGGCCTATGGCAGTGGTAAATCAAGGTGACCTCTGCAAGGCAGAGCAGGATAGTGGAATTAGTGGATGACTCTGGGAGTATGCAAAAGCTCATAAATATATCAGAGCTAGTAGTGAATGAAATGTGTCATGTTCTGGTTGCCTAAATGACTCTGAAAAGCTTGATTCAAGACTTTGCTCGTACGTTGTCATTACGGCTTTGTCCCCAGCTTTGCAGTGGTCTTTCACTGTTCATTTTTCTAAAAGGAGCTGTCTTTTCCCTAGACTAAGTGATCTGTAGCCCCATGAGCCCCAGAGGAGTAGGTGCGGCTGAGTCAGTCCCTGGAGTCCTGCTCTGTGACACACATCAAGTGCTCTTGGTGGATTATGTGGGTGTACTGGCTGCAGCTTTGTTTATCCTTTGTTACCCAAACACTTGTTCAGAACCTGGCAATCTCCAAGGAGCAGGCTGCACTAATCATGGCTGTGGGAAGGTGAGGAAGCCATGGGCAGTCCTGGGTTGGTCCGGATGGAGCCGCTGTTGTTTGTTGTCATTGTTTCTCATGTCTGAGTGAGACTTTTGTACCTAGGGTAGGATGTGGTCTGTCCTTTGTGAAACCTTGTGTTCACCGTTCCCTGGTGGTGCTGTCAAACCAGCAAAGGGCTATGTGATGGTTTTGTATAGGGCAGCCAACAGGAAGGAAAATGGTATCCTAAATGACAGCCATTAAATCCAGTAAGGAGACAGTTTATCATGGATGTGGAGTCATGCTTCCTGTCCTCTGGGACTGTGAAAAGGTACTCGTGGTAATGCTTGCTTAAAAATAAGTTTCATATTCCACAGGACATTTGGGTTTTTATTTTTTTTTTCTCCCAGCTCAAGATCTCTGTGTTACAAAGATACACTGGGGTTTAACATACAAAGAGCAGTCAGCTAATTGTAAAACTTGCATCTGACATTTCAGTGTATGCTAGTAACTATATATACTGAAAGTGAGTGTGTGTAGTAAGTTATGGACAGCTTCAAGAGCAGACTGACCAAGGTTGTGTAGAAGTTACAAAGTGGGAAAAAGTAACTAATGTAATAGAAATAACCCAGTTGCCTAAACAATCATCTGGGCTGGAATTGTTTTCCTGTGGATAGTCACTGAAATAAAGTAAGTACAGTGGATTTGGAAGGTGAATTCTTCATCCAAGATTCAGAAAAGTAGGTCTAGTACAAGACATATTTAATGAAGAAAGATGCTTCAGGAACTTGTAGAGACCTAAAATATGAGATTCAGCATAGGAGTTAAATTTCTGATCCATATCAACATCTGGAGTTACTTTTCTGTAGGAGAGGAGAGTGTTCAGCCCTTATATACCTGGAAGTTCCTTAGATCGGGAAGAAGAGGTGAAATTCAGAACTCTTAAGCTGTATCTGAATACGCCCAAGCCGAACCGTGTGTCGGCCTCTGTACATCTCACAGGGAGCTGCAGTGTGACCTGCAGGATCTGATGTGGCCCATCCCTAGACTTCCCACCTGCTCTGTGGTGAGGTAAAGCAGCAGTGCTGGAGCAGAGTCCATGTATTGGTCAGGAGCTTCCAGCTCTCCATGGCTGCCTTGGGAGCTCTGTGGAGCTGCGTTTGCATCACTGTAAATTAAGCTCCTGCTTAGGTCAGAGGGCAGGAGCTAATCTGTAAATGAACATTCCTCAAACTCTAGTTACCCACTGGACCTTTAAGATCAGCTCTAACAAGCGTAATGCAAACTGGATTAGTTTGTTGTATGCCACTGGGAAATTAAATGTGTCTTCCAAGTTCTTGTCACTTAAAATTTGCTGTGACATTTACTATGTTTGACAAAATGCAGGAAAAAGAGGTTCCAATTAACCAGGACATCAAATGGTGTGGATGGTGCAGTTTATTTTGGAGGCATGATACTCAGAAAGGTCAGTCTCTCAGTCAGCTGACCTCAGTTGTTTGTAGCGTTGGCTGTGGCTAATGAGCACTCAGCTCAGTCCATAATGGGAGCTTTATGGAGGGCAAATCCAGATAATGGATGTGTGTGGGCCCTGGTAGCTGTGTGCTGAGTGGGGTGACATGCAAACTCTCTCTAACACAGAGAAAAAGTGACTGAAGGCAATGTTTAAGAGCCAGGAATGTCACCACAGAGTCAGTACCCTCACACCTGAGGGGAAATTGTTGCTGTCTCAGTGCTTCTACTTGGGCTTGTGAGCTGCACAGAGCCATGTGTAACAGGATGGTGGTTTCAAGCTGCAGCAGAGTAGTAGTTCCTTGGGTATGGTGAATGGGAGTGTATTGCTGCATCCGCACAGTGCAGTCAGTGCTGACAACAGCCTGGAGGGAAGGTGGCCAAGTCTCCTGATAGGCTGTTGTTCTTCAGCTGCTTTAAATGTTGGTGTCAGTCAGTTGCAATGCTTGTACTGAAATTCATGGCAGCTGCTGGGTCTTTATGTGGGCTGTTTGCAATGTCAGCACTGGGCTGCAGTATTTCAGCCTGAAAAAATTTACAGTTTGAAAATTAGACATTTGGGCAGAGCTTCTGTAAATGATACTGGATTTATACCAAACAGACCCCCAGGAAACTGTTAATATTAAACTGGCCAGTGATCTGCCCTTTCTGCTCAAAGCTTTGGGTGTTCAGGTTAAAAATGTGTCATTTTCCTTTGTCCTAGCAAAACCCTGTTTTACCTAAGTTTTTTAATGCACTGCAGCAGTTTTTCTGCTGTTAAGTGAAGCCTGATAAGCCAGTGCTGGTTGGCAAGTGGTGGCTTCTTGGAGGTTGTCAACCTTAATGCAGCCCACAGATTTGTACACTCCTGGTGCTGGCTGAGTTGTTGGGAATGCCCATTGGAAAGAAATGAAAAATAATTCGGTATGCTGCTGGGGTCTCTCTGTAAGGATGAAGACTTTCTTTGCTAGATATTCCTGCTTCTTAATGCTGTGGTTTTTTCCTTCATTGAACTCGATTCCTGTATCCACAGTTTCAAAGGGGTGTCTAGCAAGTACCTGGGATATATTGTGCTGTGAAGAAGGCATCTTCTAGCCAACCTCTAGGATTTATTTTGTAGGCTTTCCACTGGGCTCTGTTGAATTCAGCGGGAGTGGAAATCCAACTTGCACTGGAGTTGGGAGAGGGGAGGAAAAAATGACCGTAAGAGCACTGGGGGAAAGCTTGGCCTGTTCTAAGTTGGTGAGAGTAGGATCACAGGCCAGAGCAAGAATAAGATAGTTGCCTTGAATTTCTGGGAGGAAATAAGAACTTGGAATGGTGGAGTGTGATACTGTCAGGCTTTTGGCTGAAGCAAACTTCCTGAGGCATAGTGCGAAGAAATAATTTCTCAAATTAGATAGAACTCCCTGCATAACTGAAGTCATAGCAACCAAATGACCTCACTGCAACTTTACTCCCCCCTCCTTGTAGTTGTTTCTTTAATTTCGTACAATATGTTATTCTTGTTGTTTGGAATTGTGGGGAGGAGGGAGAGAGGGAAAACCAACCTGTGTAAAAATTAGCTTTGAGTTATTCCATCTGTGGACTCTTAATTTTGTCATGAAAACAGAGAAGCCTGGCAGGAAGCGAGCTTGTGACTGGCTCCATGTATCCTCTTGTCTGGAGCTGGGTAAGAAGTGTGGCATTTAGAATGAAAGCAAAAGCTTCATTTCTGGAACTCTGAGTGTTTGCCCAATTCTTTGACCATCTGTTTTTGTTGACAACCACCTCTTTGTGTTGTGCCAAAGTTATTTTGGCTTTTATAATTTGTAGATGCGTGTGTGTGTGTGTATATGGTGGAGTGGTTGTGTGTGTGGATCATTAGGATGCTGCTGACTGGGTCAGACTGGGGGAAGTGGGATGTGTAAAAGTAGGTATTTTGTGAGGATTGAATTACCAGGAGAAATACAGTGAGTAATCCTGGCTTCTCTCAGAGACACTTGAGTCCTACCCGTGTTAGCCTGTGAAAAGCTGCCGGCTTCCAGTGGCTGTCCTTAAGTAACTTTTGTCGCATCACAGCCATTTAGAGTATGCAAGTACTTGCCTCAGAAATCACTGCTGGGATGTACAGTCCTGATGGAAAGCCCAGCAGCTGACTTAAGGTGGATATCAGATGGGTGCCTGTGCTCCAAGATGCTGGCATGGAGGTGCTCAGCCACCTTAGCCTCTCTAGAGCCATGCTTCTCTTCCATCCTTGGTGTCACTTAAGGGATGGTTATTCATTCCTGTATCCTGCATATGCTAATTTTATCCCCAGCCAATATGGGTTGGAGATGCACTGGAGCAGCTGATATTGAGAACTCTATCATGGAACTGCAAAAACACTTGGAAAGTCAGCCTCAAAACCTGGCATGAGACACCTTTTTGAACATATATGTATGTTTCTAAGCCTGCGTTTTCTCTACGTCGTAGTAGAAGCACTTTCTGTGCTGCTTTCCACGCGGAGTTTTTCCTGCAGTGCCTTCTGAACTCTTGTTGGCATGAGGGTAGGCCAGAGTAACATCTACAGCCCATGACAGCAGCAAAACGAGGCTAACAAATACCCTTCTGAGGATGCAGTGTGACAGCTTCATCCATCCCGCTGCATTTGCATCGGGAGTATGGAATGGCTGCGTGTCATGGGCCACTGCCACTGCACACAGTCATTTATTTAATAACTTGTGCACAGGCACTAAAGGGGAGCCTGCAAGACATCAGTGTGGTGGAGACAAATAAGAAATTAAGAGGTGGCAGCATTTGGAAAAGTCTGGTTTGTGCTATTCCATCATTGTAACTTTCTGTTCACCAGTGCCTCAGGTATAAAATGAATGGAGTTGTTAGGGACAGTAGCAAGGCCCGCGCTGTGGCGTGGCATAGTGGCTTCCCTGTGGATTTTTCTATATTCTCAATGTGAGGGTGGCCTTTTCCAAAGGTAAGCTTGTTCCTTTGCAATGTAAAGTGTTGGAGTTAATTACACAGCTTGCAAAAGATGTTTCTGGTGCATGAACCAGGTAGATTAAAAATATTTCAAATGTGGGTGATTACTTACTTTTCTCCAGAGCATCATTAATTCACACAAAATTGAGTCTCTGTTAGTCAAGATTTTCCAGAAATATCAAGTGCTGCAATTCCATTCTGGGGAGAATTGATTTAAAGTGGAGTCCCTTGAATTCCAGCTTCTTAAATACTTACTTACAGGAAAAAATGGAGAAACCGAAACACATGGAATAGGTAGTCACTTCTGAAAATCTGTTCATAAGCATGAAATGAAAATCCTTCTGTCATTTTTGATACCTTTTCAGGGATTGCCTTCCAGTCCTGTGTTTCTGTGTGCAAACGAGGTGTCTGGGGTCTGTGAGATGTGCTGACTTGTACAAATGCTTCTGGTGAGTGCTGGTGCAGTTGGCTATGAACATGTTATCTCAGAAACAAAACAGGAGTTGCACTAAGAAGACCAGGACTGAATTCGGTACAGACAGTATGTCATGGTGGAAAAAGGGAACAGCAGAAATTCTGCGCATGTATAAATAAATGGTGAAAAATACAAGGCAGTTTTTTAATGGTAGAGTCCAGATGCAAACCTCCTAAACCCTGTGCAGACACTTAAAATGAATGCTTTTTGCTGCAGTGGGAATGAAGAGTGCTTAATTTTTCTCATTGGTGGGAGCCCAATTTTAACAGCCTAAAAAGGATTTCACATTGTCTGCTCTAAGAGTAAGTAATCAGATTAACTAGAGAGGAACACCAGAGGTTGTCAGTCCCCCTTAGCATCAGCTGTGTTTTCCTCACAGTCAGGCGAGTTCTAACCCTTCATTTGCAGAACTTGCTGTGTGCAGGCAGTGTCTCTTGGGTCGCTTTCTTAATAGCAGTTTAGAATAAAGGGCCTCGGAAGTGTAGTGTTGAAAGCATTTCTGCTCTCAAAAGGCTGGAGGAAAAGATGTTTGAAAAATAAAAAACACCAAGGGCAGAACCTGCATGGATGAATAGAAAAAACGCTCAAGCAAGAGGGATGACTATTCTGTTTATTCTCACTAACCTAGCACCCTGTATTTCCTATGTTCTCTTTCCTGATATTGCTATCAGTGCAGTACAGAATGGCTGCAGAGGTTATGACTGCCTACCTGGTAGGGGAGCGAGTGTCTCAGTCTTGCCTAGGAACCCAGGTAACTCAGCAGCTGTTTGTGTGTGCAACTGGAGAGAAAAGGGAGCTCATGAACCAGGTGGGGGGGAAGGTTACCTGTCTGTGTGTGTCAGACACCTGAGGTGGATTCTCCTGTTGGCTCATTGCTGAAAAGGTGGCACCTTGAGGGCTGAACTGCAGTGTGTGTCCTGTGTGTCTGCAGTCACTTCCTTGGACTGCTTAGAAAATCTGATGTGCAGGAAAACGTGCAGGCAGGATTGGCCACTAGTGCCCTCTCCATACCTGGAATACTCAGGGAATAAAGAGAGCCTATTCTGCAGCTCTGGGAACCCGTACTCAGTCATTACTCAAGCTATCTGTTGATATAAATGAATGCCCCCTCGTGGATTTCAGTGGCTTTATATCATCCATGAAAGCAAGCAGAGGTGGCAATGTCAGTAGGAGGCATGGAACAAAACCGAAATGTTCCTGTGGAGTTGAGTGTAGTTTTCTGGGGTTGCCTTCTGGTCGTGTTTATGGAAGACTGATATATAAGACCACCTGTGTGTTTTCTAGGTGTCTAAATAGCAAAAAAAAACCCAGAAGAGCAAGAAAGGCACCATGTACTTAATGGACAAGAAAAAAAAACTGTACTTGAAACAAAGCCAGGGGTAAATTCTTAGTTCTGCTCACTAGAATAATAGTTAATTTATGTCGCAGTTGCAGATTCTTTCAAGAGTTGATTTCAAAGCAGAGAGCAGTGCAGAGGGAAAGGGTCAGGGCTCTTTCTTCTCATCAGTCTGGGGTGGTTATCTAGTTTAGTGCTGGTACACAGGATCTGCTGCTCTGACTGCTGATTTGTGGTTTTGTGGTACTCTGTTCTTTTCAGGATGTTAATTGGGGCAAGATTTCTGGTTTTCAGCATTATCATGAGACGGGTGGTAACAGCTGAGCACAGCTTATACCTTGTGACTGCTGTCACTACTTGGAACTAACAAACGCTTAGTTTGGAAAGCACATGGGTTCAGTGGGCTGTGAGTTGGTTTCATAAGATGGAGTGGACTCTTGAAAGGCTTTTTTTGTGGCTGATGGGATGTGTTTGATGTTACAGCTCCAGCTTGCCTAGCAGCTGCAGTTTGGAATGTGGACAATTTCAGATCCTGATGACTTGGTTTGTTTCTCAGTTTGTGTTCAGACTCCTTCCCATGGCTGGAGTGGGTGGAAAACCAGGCCTTTTCCCCTTGCTGATACTGGCACCTACCCAGGCTTTACAAAGTTGATGGCAGAAGCTAATGCAAAATACTGAAACTGTACAAGTTCTTTGGAGATATGGGATACCATCTAGTGTCAGAAAGAGTTAAAAGTGCAGGAAGCTCTGCTTTGAAGAAGGGTGGGTTGAAAGGCCCTCTTAAGCTTCCTTTCAGCTGTAATTCTTTGGATTTATTAGTCTTATTTGAAGCATTCTTTGTCATTAAGGAAGTATTGCAGACTCCTCCTAATTTTGGATGTAAAGCTTGTTTTGCTCAGCAGAAATCTTTCCTGGCATTTGATAGTTGCTTGGTGATGTATGGGAGAGGCTGATTGTTTATCAAGGAAGACTTCAGGACTTGAAATCCAAACCCCAGTTTCTTCTAGAAAGAATAGAATCATCCCAGTGTGTGATGACCTTGATAATTTTGATAAGAATTGTACATTACAACTGTCTGATCTTGTTAGTGTGTGTTTTTTTTCCCCCTGTAAGTTTTAAACCTGATTTAGATGAGTTTGAGTAGATAAATTGTGGCAGTTCTAACTACTGCTCAGTTCTGGAAGCTGTAGAGCACTTAAGTGAGGTGGTGTCCTTAGAGGTGGGAGCAGCTTGTTGGGTCAGGTGGGACTGTTGATGGCCAGCTGACAAAAAGAGAGCAGCCAGGGAGCCTTGGGTGGGAGGGATGAGGCACTGTGGCTTAGACAAGGAGGATGGAGGTAAAAGGGGATGTATGAAAAACAGCAGCAGCAAAAGACAAAAGCCTGTGTATTGTCTTTGACTGCATAAAGCATTGATGGAGTAATCTCTCTTTACTATGTTGGCTCTGAGTGCTGTGGCAAGACAAAGCAGAGGGGCAAATGAGCTTAGGAGGAGGCACACAAACCCTGTTTCTAAACTTGAAACTTGTTCATGAAGCATTTTGGGTTTTTGTGCAGGTCAACAGCCTGATTGGGCTGAAAGTCTGATTTGGTGGGAGTTCTACTGCTAAAAAAAGGCTGCCCTGTTATGCCACTGGGGCATGATGTGGAGATTAAAATGCGGTTTACTTATAGCTCCAAAGGGGTTAAAACAGTTTGAGGTGAGACACTAGATTGTCAGGGTCTGATTAAATTAAAAAAAAAGGAAGAAAAACCAGAGGAGAACTTTTGAGTATGTGGATAAGCAGAAATGCTCTTTTGTTTCCTTTTTTTTTTCATGCTCCTTAATGTGTAGAGTGGTATAGAAAAAATGTTAGATTTCTGTGATGTGCTCATGCTCCACATCCCTTAAATCCATCTGTGACTGCGGAGCTGTTGCCACACACAGGCTCTGTGTGCTGCATATTTTGCAAACAGCTACACCTACTTGAAGGCAGCACGAGGCATTTGGGCTGGGATTGCCAGGCTGCTGGATGTGCTCGGAGCCCACAGGCGGTGAAATGCATCATTCCAACTTGAGTCACTGCTTTGGCTGAGTGTGGGCATCAGAATATCCTCCCGTGGTGGGGGCAGGGGCAGCGCTCCGTGTCTGACTGCAGGGTTTAATAGGGAAGGGTTAATGAAGTCGCAAGGCAATGACAGTGAAACTGCAGTGCAGGGCTCGCTCTGCATGGGGGTGTGCAGGGGGATGGATGGAGGCAGGTGTAAACTCAGCTTGGAGAAATCTGAGCTCTCCATCTATGCCATGTCCTATTGGAATATTTGTCTGGTTCATTTTGGCTTCCCTACCATGGGTGTGTTGTGAGAGTAACTGTGTTCCCCATCCTCCCTCCCTCCTCTTCCTTCCCCCCCCACAAGCTGGAGGGCCAGAAGGTGGGGTGGTACCTCAGGATAATGGTAGCAGAAGGCGAAGGAGGCAGACAGCTGGCAAGTTCTGCCCCAATATGCTTCTCTGAAAGAGGCAAGGAAAATGCAGAAGATGTGATGCCTGAATGGCTCACTTTGCAGCAAAAGGGAAGATTAAAAGTAAAATTAGTTAACATCTTGCTCATTTCAAATCACCACACGCTTTTTGCTTCCCCCACCACCCCCCCTCCCAAGCCATTTCTCTATGGCTTTCTATTCTGAGGGAAGGAGGGAGAAGTCCTAAGCAGTCCTGGGACTTTGCAGAAATCTATGTACTGAGCAGCACTGCAAAAAGACTGAGCACTCCTGGTAGCCCTTGTTTTATCTCCCTGTCATCTGTAGGAGCCTGGGCAGCTGGAGCAGACAGGCAGCCACAGGAGCTTCTGTTCACTGTACTGACAAAACAGCATGGGAGTGTGCAAAGGCAGAGGGTGGGGCTGGGGGCCCTGCAGTGGTTCGGTCTGTGAGGAGAGTCCCAGTAGCAGGGCGCAGGTGCTCCTGAGGGAATCTGGAAACCTAGAGGTGTTGAGTGAGAGAGATGTTGCTGCTGTCTGCAGCTGCTGAATGGAAGAGTGAGAGAAGGCAGAATGCTCCTGGAGGTGCCCTGTGAGAGGGACAAATGGAGCACTGAGGAATCCCAGCTAGATAGAAGGAGGAAATTAATTCCCTGGGAGGGTGGTGAAGCATTTGAGCAGGGGGCTAGAACTTGAATGAATGAATACCTTATGCTAAAAGGTTTTTATTTCACCAGCTACTGCTGGTTTGAACCATCTGACGAGCGCACCCCTTGCTGGCGGGGAGCTTCAGGTGTGTGGTGGTCTGGATATGCTGGTAGTGCTGGAAACAGCACTGTGCTTCAGGACAGGATTTCCTTGTGCCTGTTGTGTTAGAGGATGGGTCCCTGTGATTTGAGGGTCCAGTGTCTTCATTGTGTGGGCAACTGTGTTTTGAAGAGGTTTCGGTCCAGCCAAGCAAAACTCCACGCAATGTCATGGTGGTTGGTTTTATGTAATGCTGTTTAAGCAGAGCCTGGGCTGTCAGTGAAGCAGATGGCAGCTTATCGAGCAGCCACGAGCAGAGGCTGGGTGTTCACTAGATCCCTCTAGCAGCAGTGCTGCGGGCTTTACTCTGACACCTGACTTTGCCAAGTAATCCTGTGAAAACTTGTACCTGTGACATAAGACTGGAACGGTGGCTGTTTGGCTCTGAGTGGTTACTGGTCACCAGCAGTCTGCAAAGCTATGGAGAGGAATTGGAAGAATCATGTTTAATCCTTCCATCTCCACTAGGAATACTGACTAACCAGCCTTAAATGTGTACAAAACACTTCTTCTGTAGAAACTTAGTGAAAGTTCAGCTGAATGATCACGCAATTCTTGTAGAAACTTAATTGTTAGTACAGTTGATGTAGTTGAGAACAATTCCTTTGGGTAAATGTTGCTGTTGGTTAATGGAACAGGAACAGCTAGATGCCAGTGCAGACCACTTTTGAAAATTCCTTCATTGCAAACACCCCAAATCGTATGTACTGCTGTTTTCAGTACAAACCAACTGTGCCAGCAGTTGGAGTTGGGGAAAAGCACCTTCCAAAAGCTGTTTGGTTGGTTACTGTCCATGGCAGAATTTCTCTCACTGATGCCTGAACTATGTGCTCTGGATTGCTCTTGCAGATTACATTCTCTTCCAGCTGGAATGTAACTCTGGTCCTGATTGCTGATGCTCACACTGGACAGGATCCTATGGGAAAGAAGATGGACAAAGAAGTTAATCTTTTGCTGGTTTTGGGAGCTGAGTCTCTGGGATGCTTGTCATTCTAGCAGTGCCTTTATAGCTGAGGGATGATGGTGCTCCTTTATGTCAGCCTGATTTCTGCTGTAGCCCAGGGGTGCTGCTTAGTCAGCAATTCTCATACTCATGGCTCTAAGTGCTTTGGGCTGCTAAGCAGAGTTCATATGTAGGAGCTCTTGTTCTTAAACATTCACCTGCAGTAGTAATTGGTTAACTGCTTTTCTCTTAATCTCTTACTTATAAAACAGGCCCAAAATGATTGCTGGCTTTAGGGAATACTTGAGATGTCTCTAGTGAGGCTTCCTGTCTATCTTGTCTGAGCAGACAGGACCTAAATTCCCTGGACTGTGTCCTTGTGGCATTTGCACTGTCAATATTCAAGTATTCCATCCCTGGTTTTCAGACCTTGTGGCTGTTTTGGTGATGACTCAAGTCAGATTACTATAAGCAGTGGCTTTTTACTGTGATGTTTACGTGGCTATTGACATCAGGATGAGTAAAAGAAAAGGTTTGTCACTTGCAGACTACCCGAGGTGGCTTTGGATACCCAGTTCTTTGGCTACATATATTTTTTATATATCATATGTTTGCCTGTATACTTCCAACAGGGTGGAAAAGAAAGTACAGTAATGATGGGAAGTTATTTAGTGCTGCATGGAGTTAATTACTTCTAATCAGTGCTTACATCCGTCTGGTTTTATGGGAGACAACAAGCCTTCGTTGGATGTGCTCATTAGCCATTCTGTAAATCACAGGGATGTTCTGGCATCTCCCGTATTGTGTGCCCATTAACTGGGTTGTGATTCCTTGTAGCCGTGTAAAAGGAATGGTATGCACTGGGATGGAGATGGATTTGAGTCTCCACTTAAGGTCCCTTGTAACAATTTGTAAGTAGAAGTTGTTTCCCTGTTGGCTGCTTAAACCTTGATGAGGGAGTTCCCTGGCAATGTTGAGTTCTGTGAGAGCAAATGAGGTGTCAGGGGCTGCTTTCCCAGCAGATGTGGAAACACTGCTCAGGATGGCATGGTCATTGTATTGATACACAGTGTGAAAGCGCAGCCACTCATCCTGGGGGAAGCTCTGAGGGGTGCCTCATCCTTAAAAAGAGGAGTTTCAAAAACTTAATGCAAAGGAGCTTCTCTTTTTTTGTCAAAATAAGCAATTTGTGTCTAAGAATGTGTTCTTTGCATGTCTTGGTAAGAGGTTTTGGCTCCTCTGTTCCAGGACCAAATCACAGAATGAGCTGGAGAACCTCCCTGAGCAGCTGCAGAGGTGCCCTGTCCCCAGGCGCGGCGGAGCCCTGCCAGGCCCCGTACATGCTGCAGCGTGATGGATGTGTGCGGGGTGATGAATGGCGTGTGCCTGGGCACCCATTAGAGCGCAGGCACTGCAGGAAGATTAATTCACTGGGGTTGTGCTGCCATCTTTCAGGGCTCAACATATTGGACATTGATCTATCCATCTTCCACATCGGTTGCAGCACTCTGCTCCAGAAGAAGCCTACGGGTTAGAGCTGTGTGCAGGCAGAGGGGAGCTGCGGCTGTGTGCTGCAGCTCCTGCTGCTGGGGCACTGTGAGCTCAACACAGGCGGAAAAGGAGTGTTGGCCTTGCATAGAAGCTCGGCTGCTAGGTTCCTGGTAATTGTAAGCTGTTTCCCTTACATCTCTCTACTCCGAGCTCTCTCACCAGGTGGCAGCCTCCAGCATGCCATGCTGGGAGCCTGGGGATGTGGGAATCTGAGCCTGGATTGTAAATCAGGACAAGGAGGGGAAGGAAATCCAAAACTTAAGCCAGTGGCTGCTTCTGGAGCTTGTAAATATTTGAGTTTTTTGTATTTTTTTCAGAAGCTACCACCAGGAGGACAAGCAACTTGTTAGTATTGTTAGTATTTTTTTTTTAATTAAAAAAATTTGTCTTTGAAATGCCATTGGGAACAGTTTTACCATCCTGTGATTGTAGAAACCAGTGCATACAGCATGTTCATGGCCTGCATCCTTGAGTCTCCACTGAGGAGAGGCACAGCTCTGCTTATTCCTTCAGCAAGAAGTCCGTGGGTGAGAATTATGATATGGGTTGGGATAGGGTGTTTGAGGTATGCTGGAGACAGTGAAAAATGGGAGAGCAAAAGGAAGGGATGTCCAATAGCAATATATATGATAGAAAAAGTCCCAACAGAAAAAGAAGAGGATGAGGGCAGGGCACTGGGACCGTGCAACCTGGACAACAGCAGGTGAGAAAGCCAATCTACTCACCGACCAGTGAGCATTTCCAGGGGAATGGAGAGATTAAGGAAGTAAAAGTTCGTTGTATTCTAAGTGCTTCCTGAGTTTAGCTCTATCTTTATAATTGATTTGCTGCCAGAAAATGTGCACAGACAGTTGTGTTTGCTCATGTATCAGCTCTGTTTACTTGGCTAATTTGGGATTGCTTAGAGCCTCAGCTACAGAAGTAAAGCAAAAGACAGGAGTCCTAAATCCACATCTCACCTCCTTTGTTGGATGTATGGGAAACCAACAGGTTGGTAGGGCTCTAGGAAATTGATTATGAAGTGAAAGTCTGTGTAGGCCCAAAGAAAATACCTAGTTTGGTTCCAAGTGAGGCAACCTGAGAAGTTATGGAAACATTGGAGATGGTAGTAACCATTTTGGAAGAATTGGAGCTTCTAGCCTGACGGTGGTGTAGGGCCTGCAGGCTCATGTGACTGCATCCAGAGGGTTCTCCTGGGCTCTGGGTCCAGTGGGTGTATTCACCTGTTTGTCTGTATTCCTAGCTTGGCCTAGAAGGATCGTGTGGCCACACATAGGGAAAAACTTGTTCTTGGAGTGAGAGTTGTGAGCTGCTGAACACTTGGGAAAATAAATTGCTTACATAGTTGCTTTTTTAGGAAATGACTGTTAGGAGAGGTCCCTGTGCCTAAGGGAGTTCATCTATTGGTCCATAATCCAGAGTAGGGCAGAGCAACATGGAAAGATGGGGCATCAAAGGTTTATAAATAATGCTGTGGCTTCTGTGTCTGGATTTTTCTAGCCAAGCTCACTCTCCCAGCCAAAAGCATTCAATATTAAGTTCTCTTTTGAGCTGCTGGGCTTAGCAAAGCTCTGGAGTTTCCTTTTTTTCAGTGTTTTTTTTTTCCTGCCCGCCTGTCAGGCAGTCTGGACTCTTGGAGTGAATTGCTGTGCCTGTGTGTGCAGAGCTGCTAAGAGATGGCTGTCTGCACTGATGTGATGTCCCTGTCCCCTGCTCCTATTACATGCGTTTGCAGTTTAGTAATTGCGTGTGGATGGCAGAGTCGGTGCCAAGCCCTGCGCATCCAAAGTCGTTTGGTGAAGGAGTCCATTATGCTTGTGGCTTGCAATGATAAATTCCCTGTGATGGTGGCAGCTCACAGCAGCCTCCTCTCATAATGGCATTCTGCTCCTGTTGGCAGCTTTCCCTGGGCAGGAGACACTGCCCTGAAATAGCACAAGTGATGAGAACAACAGTGGCTGTACAACTCGGGGAGACTAAAACATGGAGCAATCAGTAATTCTTTTTCTGGGATTGCTGTGTTTAAGGAAACTTGCAGAGGAGATGGCAACCAGGCATCTGGATGTTCCCAAGGCAAGAAGCCACGATAGACTAACGCAGGAGACCCATTCCTGAACATGAGGGGCTGAACACAGTTCTCAAAAGTGGATCAAAGGGTCCTACATGTCCTACTGCAGCAACTTCACAGAGGAACCCTTTGGAACTTGCTTTTAGGATGTAAAGGATGGAACAGGGGTTGGCTAGCAGTCTGGGAGGGGGGCACAGGTGACACATCTGAAATAGAAGCAGCTTCCAAGTTATGTACTCTGTCCAAATCCTTTTGGTTTTCATGTATTGACCTTGGGAATAGCACACTGGCCCTTTGACAGATTGGTGCCCCATTGATCCTAATCTAATTAAAGCAGCACTTGCTGCTCAGCATGGGCCAGAGTGCAGCAGGGTCAAGTGTATGTCAGTAATTTAGGCATTTAGTTATTAGGCTGTAAAATGGTAATCAAGAAAGCTGTATCTAGTGGGAACAGTTCAGTGCTATGGGTAAAATGCTGTTGGAAGAAGATCCTGATGTACCAGTGCTGTTGCCAGAGATGTTTTATACATTCTGCAAGGGATTTATACATGAGAAAGAGTTCCCAGGGAATGGCTGGAGGAGAGCTTTATGAATGGACTAAAACAGTTGATGGAGGACTTAGCTTCCTTCCTCTCCTTTCTCAAGAAGTCAGCTCGGTTATCCTAGATTCAAGGGTAGAAATCCACTTGAATTTGGGCACGCAGGTTTTTGTTAGCAGGCATGTGGATTTAGAGCTCTTTGAGGCAAATGAAAATGCAGTTTTAAGAATCAGGAAATAGTTAATACTGCTTGACTCATTAGGTACCAGTCACTTGTAGGGTGTTAGGCTGTTTCCTAGTTGTTAACGTTGATTGGCTGCTTCTTTACTTGTATGGGGTAAGTGGTGGGGAGCCCCTGCCACAGACCCGGGCCCCAGCTGTGAAGGGCTGGAAAAGGACAGTCCCTCATGCCTAGGTGGGCTGGTGTGAGGAAAATGAGTTCATTGTCATAAGGCCTGTGCCAGCCTTGAAAAAAGGTAGCTTGAGTCAGTGAAGGGACCAGTGAGTTCCTGTGCTGACCATTTTGTGCAGGCCCCTTACTTGGGCCCTGGCCCTGGTAGAGACACAAGAGACCTGCAAAATTAAACCCACTGTCAGCTACTTGGGGTGTTTTTAAAGGCTGTTCTGCGCACACATGTGTGCCAAGCAGGCACACTTTTTTGCTAATTATTTTATTACAAGCATGGGTATTTCTTTCACTGGGTTATTTGCAAGCCCCTTGCTCCTGTAATTTGCCCTTGACTGTGGTATAACAGTAAAACATTTACTGCAAGGCCATGAAGAATCCATATGTCCATGTGATCTGTCAGGCCACCAAGACGCCGGGGCTTGTGGGGTAGCATAAGGATATCTGAAGGTGACACATGCTGTCGTTTGATGAACAGAGATGCAGAAGGGGATTCTGGCAGCCACTACCTTGGCCTTGACAACTTGTGATGGTGACCAGGTGGGGTGTGTTATCTTAATAGTCTGGAGCTCTTGTGAATTATTTGCTGATAGATGTAAACAGCTGTTATTCTTGGTAATGGAAAGCAATTAGAAACATCTGTACTCTTGGCGATGAGTAATGCCTCCCATCTTCACTGCTCCCAAGTGCCAATTGGAAATAACTACATCATCAGGATGGGCTGGCAACCCTTCACTGCATTATGGCCTGGTTCGTACTGAGCTGTGAAGAACAAGAGGTGAAGCACGGTGCAGTGAGCCTGTATCTGAGCTTGCTTGCGTTGGTTTCTCTCTTCAGGATGAGCAGAGGGACGCCAGGTGCTCCATAGCTGCCTGTCAGCCTGCAGGTAATTCAGTGTTCAGGAGCTTTGGACTGGTATGGCTTCTGGAGCTGGAAGTCTGTTATGGCACTTTTTGCCCGGATACCATCTTAGATGGAACTGCAACTATCTCTGAGGCCTCAGCCAGGGATGTATGTCCATCTCAGGACTTGCCTACAGCTGGAATGAGGTCCTGGTTTGGAGACTCTTGAGTAGAGACCAGGAGAAGCCCACGAGCTCAGGATCTAGCACCTCTGATAAGGCTTCTCAGATATGCTTAGAAGGCTGTGGTGACAAACCCTAACGTAGTGACAGTGAGGTGTGTTGTGCATAGAGGCTGATTTTGGCCCTCAGTAACCTCTGAGCTGTGTTATTGGAATACATGTGGGCTGGAGTCTTCCAGGTTGTCTTTTATTCCTCCTTGTAAATTACAGAAAACCTGTTGTGGCTTCCTGTGCCTTGTGGGTCACAGAATGACACCCTCGATGTCCTCAGTTGGGACTAGATGAGTTGTACCAGACAAAACAAAAAATTGAGGTAATATAAAATCCTTAGCTTTCAGGTTTTTTTAGTGTGTGATTTTTTTATTCACAGTTTTCCAGTTGCTCTGGAAAAGATAAGAAACTAAAAAGGCCCTAGAATCCTGATGTACAGAGTATCTGCTTTAGTCCTTTGAGAGCAATGTCTTTAGGTAGGAAGGGTTGTTAGCAGTACTTCTGAAGTATTTGTGAAGAAAAGGGACTGATGGAGTGTGATGGATTCAGAGTGTTTGGTCTGTGATGGTTTTTTTTCTTACTTTTAGTTGACTGTTTTTCTCTGTTATTTAAAAAGAAAATTTTAAAGGATACGTCAGGCAGCACTTACCTGTTTGTTAACTGTACAGGTGTGTTTTACTTTCCTGATGGTTGCTCTTGTTTTTTTTCAGAGTTAGTGTTAACTTGTTTTCATCATTGCTTTCATTGTGCGGGAGTGCATCATTTTATGGCTCTCACATGGTTTTAAAACAAAGAAATTTGAAGCTGAATTTCCTGGTCGTAGCATTTCTGTAGCATCCTGGTTAATAAGTTGCAGGCTGCTGTGAGAATGGGATGAATCTGTTTAGTTCCTGTCTTGTAGTTTATAAGTAGAGAAGAAGTACTAGATGGGCAAAAGTCTCTGAAGTGGACAGTAGAGGTGTACAGCCAGTTTCTTGCTGTATTAGTTTGTTCTCACAGGCTATGTGGCTCAATTCCCTCACCAAATGAAGAAAAGCAGGGAAGTAATTAACACAAGAGACAGAAAATATGAACTGCGATTCTGTGCAGAGGCATTTCATGCTTTACTGGCTTCATAAGAAGGCTGAGGTGCCAGAGCAATAATTAATATATTGAAAGAAGACAAAATAGATAAATGATGCAAGGTCAGGGCATTTGTTGGCTTTGCAAGAGGGAGAGTTGTATTGCAGCCATGTGGTACTTGCAAGTGCAGAAGCAGTAGCTGGGCTTTTATGCTCGCTGGGTGTGGGGTGGATGGCTGCAGGGATGCAGGTATGGATGGTCTTGGAACAGGCTGTTATGCTCATGCTGACAGCTGGGCCTCACAGAGCAGCTGCATTCCTGTGGCTGCTGCTGAGGGGGGCACCTTGGGAGGACTCTCAAGTGCTGGAAAGGCCACACTTGGAAATGAGTGCTGAGGTCGTTTGTACAGACATAGGCTAAATTCTAGTTAGAACATGAGTGGTTGTTGTCCTGGGTTCCAGTAAAATCAGAACAAGTAACTTGTGTGTGCTGCATCTCCACACACGCCAATGTGAAATTCCCTTGTGATGCTTTGCAGTGCTTAGCTGGCCACATGCGCATGTTTCAGGTCATAGTGAATCAAGCAGAAGGTGATTTCTCGGTTTCAGGTTATTTGTAAGGAAGAGGGAAACCTTTGGGTTTCCTTGTCCTTTGGTGCCTTGGAGCTGGGTGAGTGCAGAGTTCTGATCCACGCCACATTCCCGAGTGTTCCTTGAGGTTTCAGTGGGAGCTAGCATAAGGTGTCCCTTTTGTGTGCTGTAATAAAAAGGGAGGAGTGGAAGAGGTGGGGCTGGCCTTTGGTGTCCCTGTTGGGGGCCTTAGAACAGCACCTGGGAGTGTCCTTTGGTTACTCTGGAGTGCTGCTGGCTGTGGTATCCCTGCACAATGGGACGTGTACTAACGGAGAGAGCAACTGGGTGCTGGGTAGGGCAGAGGGAGCTTGAAGGACACCCTGCCTCTCAGCTTGGTTGGAAAAATTGGGAAGTTGATGGACAGTTTTGGGGGAAGAGCACAAGCTGTATGGATCAATGTAGCTGTCCCAAGTGCTGGGGTTTGATCAGCATGACTGCAGTTGTATGTCAAGGACAGATGCTGGATTAAGGATTAGGATGGGCTCCAATTGCTAGGGTTTACTTTACAGATGTCATAAAAAGGCCTTCTTCAAACCTGTTCATTCCTCTAGTGCCGCTTTTCCAGATGGGAATTACAGAGCAAGATTCAGTGAAATCTGCTTCTGTGTTATTCAACAGAAAAGAATTACAGTAACCTTTTCTAATCCTTTCATTTCAGGTTTGATTTACCTGCTACACTTTGATCAGAAATTTGTGTAGTTTTACAGGATTAGGTATTTTCATGTCCAGTTGTGGAATGAGTGTAGTGTATAAAAAATTTTATTATTATTGTATCTTGAAATCTGGGATTAACCTGTGATTCTTGATTAAAAAGATATTGTACAGGGTGGGGGTAGGTACTGAAATTATTGCTTAGCTTGTGTCCCTTCCTGTTTGGAAGAAAGCAAAACTGAAGATGTTTTCCAAGAAGTGTGCTAGCAGAGTAGAGAAATTTGGAATTAGGGAATTCGGTTTTTAACTGTTGAAGCACCTGAGAGTTTCCTTGTGAACAAACAGAATGCTTAGCAATAGCTAGACCTTTGCTCACTGTGTCTGATACTGGGAGATGGCAGTGCTCAATGTGTGTCTGCTGTCGGGGTTTATAGCTCTGCTGAGGGTGGCATCGGCCTCCTCCGAGTCAGGGACTTCAATACCCAGCGGAAAGCCCCTCATTAAGGCTGACGCTGACTGATGTTCAGCAAGTCTCAACAAAAAGCTAGGTTTGTGCAAGCTGGTTTTTTTCTGCCGAGGCACTTCTTGAAGCAGCCCTTAGACACAGGTGGAAGAAAGGTGCCATGAGGGACAGCATTCCCTGCCACTGGAATGTGGGATACAAGGATGCCTGCCTCCCACAGCCAGGTGGCTGAAGGGATGGTTTGGCATCACATGGGTATAAGGAGTACTTCCATGTGTGTTTAATATACAAACACATTTTAAAAGCCTGAGTGTTTATATTGTACATAGCATTGTCTTCAACCTAGTAGAGGGGTGTTGGGACTGCTGTGTATATTTTTCATAGAAATAAAAAATAAATCCATATAATATGCTCTATTTCAATTGAAATCCACCTGAAAGTTGTCGTTGGTTCTGCTATTGTTCCCCCTTGAGTAGAGGGAAAGTAAAGAGTACATGTCTACTTTGTGTAAGGCTGTTGTAGGAATTATGGTGACAGGCTAGTGCGGTGGGTATCAATGGCTGTGTCAGGGCTGGATTTATTCTTGGTCACCCTTTTTAGAAAACAGCCAGTGTTTATGAGGGAGCAAGTGTTCGCAGGTTTGTAAACGAACAAAGGCAATCCTGCCTTCAAGATCAAGGCACTGTCTAGTGCAGTGGGCAGCAAAACTGCTTTGATTGGTGGGCAGCTTGTTGAGAAAAGGGCTCTGGTGAGTAGGTTTCCTTGAAGAACAGCTTCATGCTTTTTCTCTCCCTGAAGCTGTTGTCCCGGTAGTGATGCTAACCGCAGATAACATGCTCGTGTTGTGGTTGCAGGAGTCAGGGGGCTAACAAGGAGTTGCTTTCCTCCATAAAAGATATGGTCCCTTGAAATCCTTCAGGAGAAAAACAGGAGTTGAGGGCACAGTGGAGTTGTGTGCTGCTAAATGATACTGTCCTGGTTGAGCCTGGAGCATAGCGTGCAAAATCAGAGCTGAAGTTCCAAATGGCAGTTATCAGGCAGCTTGGTTAACTCTCTCTTCCCTAGGAAATCATTCTCAGGATTATGTGGTCTCAGGAAAGATTAGCAAAGCTGAGGAATCTTCAGGTTGATAAATAGGAAGATTAGATGGAAGCAGTGGGAAAGCTACTTAGTTACTGAAGTCTTTGCCTTGAGAGCCAAAAGAAAAGCTCTTAACTAAGCGCATTTGGAAGGAGCAAGCCTGAAATTGCAAGAAAAGATGGCATAAGGAGGCAGGATGACAGCTGGAACCCAAAGGAGCTTTTAGTTGCTTCTCCTTGCATTGATGGCAACTTAACAGGAACTAGTACCAGGAGCAGACAGTGCACCGTAACCCCAACTGCTGCTGTAACTGAGACTATGGACAGGCTAAGCCTCCGTGGCATGAGGCTATAGGGGTTGGGGAAGGGAAGGACGAAACCTGGGCTAGACTGGGAACTGTAGGTACTGAATCACACAATCTGGATCCCTGATGAAGCAAGAGAAAGGTTTTTCTCTATTCACAATGGCAGCCTGCTTGCAAGGGTGTTATAGGTAGTAAGTCTTGATAAAGCCTGTGAAAAGCATCATTTCACTCAAATGAGTTTTTTTAGTCTGATGGCCACAAACAGTGCAATTCAGTAGTGCACAGAGAAGAACAAGAAATAGTTTGTGATAAGTGAGAACTGGTTTGGTGTTTTAATGTTTCCAGGAAGTTAGTGTATTATTTCTTGGAGCCATGGACTTTTCTGGCCTCCATCTCAACGAGTTGTGAGGTGTCTGTTCGTCTGCAGCCTGAGCTGTGCAAATGGAAGGACTGTTGTTTCTCTCTGGATGCTCTCTCTTTCTGGAGAGTTATGTGAGGTCAAGACAAACTTCCCAGCTGGGCTGCAAGAGTTGAGGTGATCTGGAGCTGAGGTGTCCTGCTACCAGGACGCCGTGTGCGATCTGTCCCCGGGGCACACTCCCAGCATGTCCCAGTGTGCCAGCACTTGCTTTGCTGCCTTGCTGAGAGATGTGCCTGGATTGCTGGGGCTCTGGAATGTCACTAAGGATGGAGCTCAGGGCTGGGTCAGCTGATAAGTGGTGTGATGGTCCTAAGGAGAAGTGTAGGCAGAGGAGCCAGGAGATATTTTTGTGTTCCTGAGTCTTTTCTTTGTATAAAGTTAAAAGTGATTGGAATGCTGGGAGGCTGTAAAATACTGCGTAAAACTGATAGAAAATGAATATTTTCTCACAACTAAGGAGTTTTCACTTGTATCCACTGAATGTGAGACCAGTGGTCATTTTGAAAGGAATTCTCTTTCTCCCCTGGATCTCCACTGCTTGTTTTGTAGTTTATAGATGCTTTTTTAACTTGTTCATTTAACATCATTGGTGATCCATGGATACCTGGATACAGCAGTGCGATAAAATTAATGTCTTGGAAGTGTCATATGTTCTGTTTACTTGTACTGTCAGGAAGTAATGCAGCAGAAACATGGGAACATTACACTGAATGATGTGGCAATCCTCTGACTTCTTGCTGGTGATAAGCAGCCCAAATATTCCAGGGAAAAATTAAAAAGAAAAAAAAAATTCCAGAATGGGCTGTTGCAAAGTGACAGAGGCCAAGTGGTAAAACCAAGTATGAGCATGTTTGATCAGTGATGACAGGTAGCTATTTTGAAAGATGAAGCCTTGCTTGTGGCATCTGAGATGGAAAAATGTGTAGTTGTCCTGGTTTTATTATAAGAACAGAGTTGCATACAATGATTTTGAAGGACAAACAGCAAAAATACAAAAAAAGATTTTCATCTTAAATTTGTGTGGCTGCCTTTCAGCTTTGCTGAGTGTAATCATCTCTCTAATTTTCTGAAATGATTGAGTCATTGAAGGAAAAAACCATGTCTAAGCCCCTTAATAGGGTACCTGTGTTCGTGTTTGGGACTGGACCCAAGTTTCAGTATGAATTCCGGCCCACTTCTCTGTTCTTTGCGTCAGTACCTTTATGGAGACAGGTTCCTTGTCTTGCTGTCCCAAAAACCCTGACTGACTTCTCAGGTCTGCTGTAGTCTCTGCCTGGGATTTGGCACAGGAGCATTGACATTACTGTTCCAGTGCTCATTACTTACTGCTCTAATTGTTCTGTCTTTGATCTATTCTGTGTTCCTCAAAGTCTTCTATAGTCTTCTTGACTAATCCAAATGAGTTGGTATTATCTGCATAGGTCGTCACCTCATTTCTCAGCTTCTTCTCTGAATCATGACTAATGACTGTAAATAACTCTGGTCTTAGTGTCTTGGGGCACCTCCTTGTTAATCTTGAGCCATTATATTAATTGGCCATTTGATCCTCATGTCTGGCCTGCCCCTCCCTTCATCCCTCTGACTAACCTGCAGCCAGAATTGTCTGTCTGCGCACAACTGTCTCATTTTTTCGGAAGGCTTGATGAGATGCTTGGAGGCTCTTTGGGAGCCCAGAATAAGATGTCATCATACACATCTTGATCTCCTGCTTTGATGCAATTGCATTATCTGGCATGATTTTCCACACTCTTGCCAGACTCACTGGTGATTCATTGCACCACTGTGGCACCTGCTGCTGCTCCTTTTGGTGTCTTGTTGGTTCTCCAGAGGAGAGGATTGAGGTGGGGAAACAACTTAGAGAGGTGTATGTGGCAGGGGAGGAGGAGGAACAGGGGAAGGCAAACAAGCCTTGTGTCCTCCTTGCTCACAGTATTTCTGCCAGCATGTCACCGTGTCATCTCGGATACAAAAGTGGATGTGGGAATTGATTTAAGGCATTCCTGACTGGAATGAAATGAAGACACTTAGTCTATAAGATTATGTACAAGTCAATCAGACTCTCCTCTGTGAGTCAGTCACCGTTTTGCAATCAAGCAGGTTGTAAAAACTGGCAGTGCCCATTCTGTATTTGACAGTTGCTGCATATTGGGGAATGGAAGGAGAAGTCTGGTGTGTGTTTTGCTCTCTGTCTCAGCACCAGTAGGCCATGTTTTAAAGGCTAAGATTGCAGGGTATCTGCATAAGGAAATAAGAATCTTTTTGACATTTCAGCTTGCCCCCTGGAGATCTTGTTTTGATGCTCAAGTGCTGCGGAATTCTGGGAGCTCCTATGGTTATTGCTGCCTTTATGAAAGCAACTGTTCCATTGGTGCTGTGAGTTTGGTATTTAGCAGGAAGATACAGGAATACAGGCAATGGCTACTGCAATCCACTGCTTGTGCAAACTGCATGTTAATGATGGAGTAAATCCATTCCAGGGCTGATGGCTGTGCAGCTCGGCACTTTAGGGAAGTAGTTGTTCTGTGTGTGTGCAAACCCTGTGCGACAGAGCTGCTGAGGAGACCAGTGCTCTGTTCTTGGACCCATGACTGGTCTGTCACAGTCCCATCTTACTTGTATTTCCCTCTCTTGTTCCTGAAGAAAGAGGTGTTGGAGGCAGGAAAAATAACTGAACTCAGCAGAAGAAAAACCAGAGTTGCCAAACGATTCTTAGTGGATTGCGGCAGAGACGGAATGTTAAGGTGGGAAGCCAGATGATCCATTTCACTGGTGTCGTAGTTGTGTTAGGTAAGCGATCGGAGAAGCTGTAGGTGGGAGTCTCCAAATCTCAAACGCCAGGAATTTGACCTGGATGTTAATGGGCGAGAGGTTTGTAAGCGTATTGTGGATGGACCTTGCTGGATGAAATGTCTCTCTTCTGCTCTTGGGTCATTGTTGAGATTTTTTTGGTGGGGCAATGATAGATAGATATGAAGATGGAAGACAGATGGATAGACAGAAAGACAGGATCAGATAGTAGATGAGTTACAGTTGTAGCCTAATGCATGTGCTGTCTTAATGCTGCAATATTAGCACAGCATCAGAGTCCCTCTACATCTGCCCCCCTTCCTCCAACTGTACCGATTTATATGAAAATTAAGATTACAAATTAAAACCAGGCTATCCTGGAGTTTTCCAGTTCATCAGCCATCCAATAAAAATGATGTCGAGCTTGTGTGCATAATTCCCAGAAGATTACTTTGTCCTTACAGCTAAGCTCTGTCCCTGATATAAAAGATCTCTATCCAGTTTTATTGAAATAAAGAACTAACATCATAATCCCAATATTGAGGTATAATCTTCATTATCTCCTGACCCTCTTGAGGTTTTTTTTCTCCCACCCCCATTCTATCCTGATTCAGATTTATTTCATTTATAATCCCTATGTGTTTACCTTTATTCAGATAGGATTATAAACCAAATAAATAAAAGCCCTCCCCCCAACATGCCCTAACATACAGCAAATACCCTTCAGCTGAACTCTCATTCTGTGATGTGTTGTGCTGAGCTGTGGCGCTGGGCTCAGTTCTGCTGACTGTACCTGGGGTTCCCCACAGCAGCACTGCCCACGCAGCCCTGGCGCTGCTCCTCAGGGCAGGGGCTGGTGCTGTACCCCCATGCTCAGTGTCCTTGGAGGTGCAGACAGGTGTGCTGGCCTGTGTTGGAATGCTGCTCCTGCTGGGTGCACCTCCTCCTTGCAGTGCTTCCAAGTCCTTGGTGGCACTTGGGTTTGCTCCTACACTGAATGCATGGCTGAGGCCAGCAGTTAGAATGAGCTGACAGGTGTTGTGACTTGGCCAAAACCTCTGTTGAGCTGGTACATAGAATGGCTTCTCTTTTCCCAGGCACTTTGTGGCTGCAGGCTGTGCCCTGGGCTGGTACCTGCCTTAGTGCTCAGGAAATGAGGGTCACAGGATTGCTCAGACAGGGGCTTTTTTGGGTACAGAGCAGTGTTTCTTTGCTTTAGGAACAGCCAAGTGGTAAAGGTGAGATCTATATCTGCCTCCTTTTAGTCACACACAGCAGGTCTGGTGATGGGTAATGTGTCTTTGGTTGTGTCAGAGAGCTAACACAAAGCCTACCTCTGCCAAAAGGGAAGGAAGGCTTTTGGAGGCTGTCCCCCATAGTGGTGAGATAGTATTAAGGAAACCTCTTTGCTTACTATAATCAGCGGAATGTTTACTTGCATGGAGAAAAGAGGAACCTCTAAAACATGAAGTGGGAAAAGTGGTGATTTTTGGGGGTTTGTGCATTATACAGCATTGCAGCAGGTTGGAAATCCCAGAGGTGTCTCAGTGGCATTTCTTTAAGGAAGAGCTGTGGAGATCAACAGTATCAGTGGCGTCAAGTATGGGAAAAGGAGGTACAGCTCCAGCTCCTGGCTAGGCAGGTGGCTTTTCTGGTGGCCCCAGTGTCTCCCTGAGTTATTCAATCTGTGTGAAATGAGGTTGGAAATACTAAGTTTCAGTGAGAAGAACTTGGAGACTCTGAGGGGAAGATAGCACTGCAATAGGGCGTACATGGCATTGGGGGGAGAATTTAGTTTGCTACAGGGATATATCATGTTGCGTTGCTAAAATAACTGAGTCTTGTCCTGGAGTAAAGTAAGTATGTACTTAGGAAGAAATCACTCAGGTAAGCTGAGGTTATTCCTTCTGCGTCTCCATCTGCTAAGCTGATAACACAGAGACATATTGATGAGGGCTCAAGGAAAACATGAAATATTTCATCAGTAAGATTATACCATACAGAGACAGATGTTGGGAAGCTGTAACATTTAAAAATAAAGAGATAAACACATGCTTGCAGGAGGGATGGAAAGATTATTGTTGGTTGTTGTTTTGAGGGTTTTTTTTTAGTGTGGGCTGAGTGGGAGGAGGGAAGGGAGACCAAGGTGCTGAGAGGAAGAGGCTGTATCAGAATGTACAGGAGTTACTACCTGAGGGCAGACTGAGGAGGTGAATGCTGCTGCCATGGGATAAGCAGTTTTTGTGGGAGTACAAGGGGAAAGTGAGTTTAGCCAGGTTTATAACCTGTCTCTTCTTATATGGGCCAGCCATGCTGCTCCTCATGGCAGATTGTGTTTTAGTCATGGATTGTAAAGCTTTACTTCTGAACTAGTCAGGTCTAGGAGATGGGTAGTGCTTGACTTAGGGGCGTCAGTGAACAGGAGGCCCACTGTCTGCTACAGTTAGCCTGTGTCTGAGTGTGTAATACCTGCATATATAGGTGTCAGTCAGGTGAGCCTTGTGCCTTGCCTGTTGCTGCCATGGTGTGTGACAGGCGCTGCCAATGCTCCTTGGGAAAAGTTCCACGAATCGTGGTACTGTGCTGCTCTGCAGCAGCTATCCCCAGCCTTGCTGTTGTGCTGACCCTCATGTGATCCTCAACTGCTACGAGTCATGCCTTGAGCAGGCTGTGTGTTAGCCATGAGCAGTGTTTAACGGCTGGAAGCATTTCCACTGGGCTGGGGCTCTCCAGACATAACTGGCCTGTAGATGTGTTTCTGCAGTCCCCAGTAGATTGGATGGTGGGGGGGTGGGGGGTGTGCTCTGTATGTGTAATAAAATGGAATTTGTCAGCAGAAATGCCTCAGAGGAATTGGATGTCAGCAAGCTTGGTCATGTAGTGCCTGGGGAGGGAGAAAAGTGCCGTCATCATTCTCTGAAGGTGAGAACCTGTCTGTGGCTCCTGTCTTTGGCAAAAGTGGCAGCATCTTGCAGGTTTGATGCCTAAGGAGGGTCCTACTGACACAGGTTCGTGGCTCAGTAGGTCACAGTGGTGTGCCAGACACCTGCACTGATCCCCAGTTCCCATGGAATTCTACAGGGTACAGCTTTGTTAAGAGCCCTGCTGGGCAGTGGCCAGCTGCAGCTTCCTTGTCTCACCCCAGTGCTCTTGGGCTGGGCAGCCATTGACCCCAGGCCCACACTGACAGGGTTTCCTGTGGATGTCTGATAGTTGCACAGAGTTCTGGGGTCAGGAAACAGCACTTAGCTTCTTAGCTGAGACAATCAACACAGTGGCCATCAGGTAAGGGATGTATGTGCCTTCCTCTTGTCACAGAGGGTTCTGTGAGGAGGAGTTGAGGAGTCTGTAGTGGTGAAGTCATCCTGTTGGAGGTGGGGAGAACACTGCTGCTGCTTTCAGGGCTTGTTCTGATGATCCCTGGGCTCACTCACTGAGTGCTGGGAGAGTTTTCCATACCTCTTGGCAAAGTACAGAGTTTGACTATCTAGCCACCAGGGAGGGTTCCTTTGTATCTTTCTCACTTTGATCCTGTGATGGATGACAGTGCCAGGGACATCCTTAATGCTGTACAACCTCTGAGGTTCCCTAAAGGTGATATACATCATGTGTAAACGTTGCCATCTGCAGAAGGCTGCTTTATGAAGAACTTCCAAGTCTGCCTTAAGTGGGAGGCTGGAGTGACAAAGTGATGGTGTCACTTTGCAACTGGCCCTTGAAAGATAGTCCATTCCCTTCGGGAACCATCTGTGTAGCCCCGTGTGCCTGATGGAATGTTTATTGTGTTTGGCTGAAATGAAGAAAATCATCTTTCTGTTCCTTGTTGCTGTGATTTTCAGGGAGTTTAAAAGCTTTCTGATTGTTCCCTTTCGGCCCAAGGACAGTTGAGTTTGGAGCGGGAGCACAGGCTGAAGGTTTAGCTTTGGTGGAAGTTTTTGAAACCAAGTGTCACAAAGAGCAGTTGATACATATTTCCTTCCTCCTCCGCAAGGGAACTAGCCTTCTGTTTGCCTGTGATTAATCAATTTTCATAGCAGGTGGGGATAGCAAATTACCTACTTAGCTACGAGCAGGAGTGGCTTTAAAGGGATGGAAACATCTGAAATAATATTTGAAGAAAGGACTTATGAAATTGTGTGCGGTCAGTGGCCAGCTGTTGATAGGAGGGGTGTCTGAGCAGCAGCTGTCCATGGATTGTCACCTTGATGATGATTGTGTCATTGCCCTGTCACTCTGACTTGGCCAGTTCTGAATTCCTCCTTGTGTCAGCCTTCTTCCCTTAGGCTCTTGGAGAGGCTGCAAGGAGAGCAGAGATGTACATGAGGGTCTTCTGACCTGGGCTTAGTAATGTAGTGTTGATCCACAGGTGCCCAGGTACTGGTTGGGTTCCAGTGTTTTCCGCTGTTTTTGCGAGCACGTACCTGGAATGGGTGAGAAAACAGCATGATGAGGGTACCTACACCTGGAACTGCTGTGCTCTTGTGTGACTGGTCCACTGTACTCTAACAGCGGCTCACTCTAATAGCACTGTGCCACCTGCAAACTGGGAAAAAGTGATGCCTACTTGGAATATTGGCCTTCCAGACCTGTTTGGTGGCTGGCATCTCTCTCGGGTGTGTGTGCTGTCTGAGCTGCACCCTCAGCAGCACAGTGGGAATGGCAATGGGCAGCATCCAGCAGTGGGAACAGAGGTGATGTGCTGGTCACCACTCTCCTGCCTCACCTGGCTTGTGTGGCAGAGCTGCCACTTCTCTTGAGGGTCAGGAGGGAGCTACTGTGCACTCTCTGGAGGTGTTTGTTGGAATTGTTGACTGTAATGAGAGTTGTGAGGATGTGTTCAAGAAGTTTCTGCAGGCAAAAGGCCTTTGGCTGTTCGGATGGGCCCAGGTCAGGAGAGATATCTGGAGAGGAATATTGCAGGGCAGCAGTGAGAATTCTGGTAGCATACGGAGAATTTGTCTGAGCAGTTCTCCGCAAGGTGCGTTTGTCTGCAGAGTCTGTGAAGGCTTCTAATTGAGGTTCCTTAGAGAAGATAAATCAGCTGCCTTCATGTTGACAAGAACACAAGCTGAGGGAAGATTTGGTGGTGAGCAGGGCAGCAGTGTCTACCCTCGGGACCAAGGACACAGGTGGAGCTGCAGGACCTGGACAGAAGCCTGAAGGGTTTCAGTCTTGAGCCTGGCTTAGCAGGTGGGAGGCTGAGGTGCGCAGCTTGGCCCATGGCCCCGTTCTTTGAAGGCATATGAATGGAAACATCCGGAAGAGGGCTGGCTTGGAGCACTTTATTGCTATCAGTGCCTTAGTAATGTTCATACTTTGTCATTGCTCATTTTTATGGGGGGTTGGCTTCAAATGCAGTATATTATGCAATGGTTTTGTCATGTATCAGTGATGATATTAACAGTTTAATGCTAAACAGGTTCTGAGGAAATGAGGAGGAAAAAAAAATGACTTACTATATTTACCCTGAAACAAGATTCAATCTGCCACTGTATTTAATGCTATATTTTTCATTATCTCACAAGCATATGTTGGAACTGCTACAGATGATGAAGTTAGCTGCTGGGCAGAGCTATCATCAATGCTTTCCATCTTTATTTTAATAAGAGGAACGAGCAAATTGTTTGTGACCTTTGTCAAGGGCTTCCTGGAAGACAAGAATCCTAGCTGCAACAAAATCGCTAGCCTGGAGCCCTGCTGAATATTCAACGCTTGAGCCCTGCCTGAAACGTGCTGTAACAAAGCCATTGTGTCTGATGGAGCCATGTCTGCCACAAAGGAACCGGGAGCTAACAGCAAAAGTTAAACCTCTCCTTTCTTCTCCTGGCATTCCTGGAACAATGTGGCAATATGCTGTTTTGTTCAACCTACTTGCAGGGCAGGAAGCTGAAAATGGTATCTCCCTGACAGCTGGCTCATCACGCATATGCTGCTGTGGAGAGAAAAAAAAAATGGGCTTTTGGTTTTTTAGGAAGTAAAAAGCTGACATCTGTGCTGTTGGTATGTGTCACATGAGGGGCATGTCCCCTACGGCCGGCAGCACTGAGGAGTAGGGAGCTGCTGTTTTGAGATACCTCACACAAAGAGAACATTGTGTCACTCGAAGCACAGTATGTCACAGTGTGGAGCAAACAGGAATGCCAAGGCAGGGATGGTGACAGAATCCATTCCTGGTATGGAAGGGGTTCCTGCAGAATCCCCTGGCCCATGCCAGAGTACCAGAATACCAAATGTCATCACCACCCCTCCACAAGAAAATCCCATCCTGAGGCATTACTCCAGTCTGTAGGCAAACTGGGAGGGAGCGGGGCAGTCCTTGGGACTGGAATCATGTCTCAGCAGCAATGGCTTTGACATTTGTACATGGGTAGTTGTTAGCAGTTTGTGGAGTTGGAGATTGTACCACATGCTGTCTGTTGATGCAGATGTAGGCTTTGCAGGTGACCTCAGATAAAACACTTCACTGCGGGTGCTTATTTAAGCTTGCACTCAGCATTTCGTGTATCCTGAGAAAGAAAAGTGCACTAGAAGTGATAGTACACTCCTGCCTGTTATCTCCACTTTTGGTGACTGACTCGGTGTTCACACTCTGATAACGTGGTGCAAGAAGGTGATCTGGGAACCAGTTTTGTAGTGGGGTGATTTTATTTTGGCATCAGGTGTTATAGTTCTCTGGAATCTTGGTACATAACTCTGATGCATTGACACTAGCCTTTTGCTCACTACGGTATCCTCAAAACTTGGAGGGAAATTCCTTGTGGTCATCTGAGCAAGTTCAGTCATGACTGCAAATTTCATTTGTGGAGCCTGCTGCCCTCCAGCTTGTAAACATCATTCCAGAATTGGTATTTACTTATCTTTGTGTGGGTGTAATGGCTGCTCAAGAGATGAGGAACCCATCCTTAACTCCCCTTGCAGAAAGAAGGAGCAGTGATCTGAAATGGCAAAGATTTAAAGTTACCTTTCGGCACCTTTGGCACCTTCTTGTAGAGACTTCAGAGCATTCGTTGCACCATTGACTTGGTGGTGCCATTTATCAGGATTATTATCACATCGGAGCCTTCTGAAAACCGGGTGTACAGTGATTCCTGGCATTAATGCTTCTGTGCAAAACCATCTGGTGGAAGCTTGGAGTGCTGAACGAAAGGTGTAAACCTGGATTAGCATGGATATGGTTCTCTATTGCCTTTGGCTCATTCACATCTCACTGGATGTTTTCCAGGTTCCCTTGGAAGAGCCAAGATTGCCATCATACAGTGTAATGCCATATGTTAAGATTCATATGACATATTACCTAAAAGTCATAAATTATTATACTGTGTCTCTTTACAGGGCTGTGATTAGAAATGTTTATGTAAATGCACCTTCCCAAGAAAAATGGCACATGATGTTAAACAACAGTATGCATGGCAGCTCTAATGAGGTACTTTGACTCAGTTAGGATGTTGCCTTGAAAACAATCTGATCAGAGTATAATGAGGAATTAATGTCCTTTTTTAAATGCACTGATCTTAGATGAGGTTTCTGCTGGCACTGACATTGCTGGGGGACAATACGATTGAGAGACAAATGTGTAGAACACACTGGTCTGTGAACTGGGGATACCTGGCCCTAGAGTCCAGTCTGTGGTCCTGGCATTGTGTCTGTGTCACTTGATAGAAATCCAGTATGTACGCATGTGTATATAGATGTCCTGTTCTCAATGTGACGGAGACAGGTGTCACTTGGGCTTTTAAATTGCTGCCATAAAAGTGAAAAAGTTATCCCTCTCTTAAACTCTCATTTTTCTGGTGTAAGTCAGCTCATCTTGATTTCTGCCAGGGATGGAAGGTGTAATATGCCCACTTTAAGTTAGCTGTAGGTTTGCTTAGCTGCTGCTTCAAGCACAGGTGCAGAAATCCATCCAGCCAAGAGAAAGAGACATAAAAAGCTGACCTAATTGATCTGTGTATCTCTGTATATGGAAAAACAAACAAAAACAACAATGAAACAAAAACCCAAACAAAACAACCCCCTCCTACCCCCCCCATAAAAATGAGTTGGGTGGTACTCTTAAATATCCAAACGGAGGACATGGAATGATTTGGACGAGGCATTGGAGCAAAACAGGAAGGATTTAATGCTGAGAAGAATGTGCTCTTTTTTGTCTAACAACAATAGATTTTTCAAACCAGATGAAGAGATCCAATCATTCTAATTAGCACTGATTCACTTTCTCTCCCGGAGGGATTAGATCTGAGCTCTGTGTGGGTCGAACTGACATTTGCTCTCGCCTGTCAGTGGCTGGGACACTGGAGCAACCCAATACAACACCACATGGGACAACCCCGAATGGAGGTGGTGAATCCATTAGGAATAAAAACATTCAAGAAGCAGGAAAAAGAGGAAACAACTGGCTTGTTTCAAAGCATGTGTGAACTGTGCAGGGCTCACACAAGTTGTCGGAGTGACTTGGACCTGTCTTTGACGTGGGGTGTGTGACAGGGCCCTTCAGTGGCAGCTGTTGTGGGCTCTCGGCAGTGTGCGATGGATGTGCAATGTGCGGTGCTGCTACACGAGCGCTGGTGTTTTCAGACACAGGTGTTGGACGTGGCTGTGGCTGCCTGCTCTTGTCACCCCCCCATCCCACCACAGGCGGGTTCCAAGGCTCAGTGTTGCCACGGGATCAGCTCTCCCATGATTATGTGAGGGATCAGCGTGATCGGCTGTCACTGATTTCACTGACATCTGTCCCCACAGCGAGACAAGCTGCAACATGAATTATTGAAGACATACACATGCAGATCTGTGTCATGATTACGCCAAACAATGCGCTTTGCCACCCTCCGGAGAGCACGGAGAGCCGTGTGGACAGCTGCTTTAACCCTTCCTGACAATCTGTTATCTGCTTCCCAGCACAGGAACTTTGCAGAGGTCTGGGACACTTGGGCGGCCTCAGTCCTTGCTCCCCATGCTGAGCTGCTAATGCAGAATTACCTATCCTGTCGAAAATGCTTTGAGTCAAGCTTTTGTATCCCATAGCTGAGTGAGCAACTTCTGCATCTGGGTAACTTTATGGTCAGCGTGAAGCCTTTTTCCATTTTAGTGCAACTTCGGCACAAATTTAAATGAAGCAGACACATAAAAGCCCACTCTGCTGACCTTGGAGGTTGGCGAGGGGGTTGGTGCTCTGGGGTCCGACTGCCTGTGCTCCACTGACCTTTGGAGTGAACTTCGTAATTCAAGGGCTATTTACAGCTGATGGTGATTCCAACAGATTTCATCACCATATCTGATGAACCTGTTCTCTGCTGCTTTTGGCTTACAGAAATGAACCATATTGATGGGTTTTGCTGCCTGCTCAGTGTCGTTATGGGTTATTCTGTATTAGTTTGTAATGACTGTAATTTTCTTATTCTGTAATTGGTTTGTGTTTGGATGGTTTTTTTTAATCTCACTGTTTTCTGCTCCTGCACAATAGATATTGATTCAGCAGACTTAGTATGTCTCAAACACTGTTAGAAGGGAGGATGAGCTCTCCTAAAGGGCTTAGCAGGAGTCAGATGTGGCCTTCACCTTGTCACACAAGTAATTATAATGCAGACCCTTGGTCAGGGCCGTGCATCCACAGCCATGAATGTTTGGAGCTTTGAGGGAATGGATTATTTGGTCTAAATATACTCTAAGTAATTGTATAGCTCATATCCAGCAGGTCGGGATTACAAATTTCATTACAGATTTCAGAGATTGGAAGCCTTTGTACAATTACCCTAAGTCCAACTAAGAGGTAAAATCATTCCTTTGAGAGGGACTAGGAGAGGAATGCTGATCTGATATGACTTTCCCTAGGCTTCAGCTTCATTAGGAAAATAAGAACCCTTTTTCATTTCAACTGGGTTTGATACACCCTCAGACGTACGGCATATCAGGTGTGGTTATGTTTGGAGCCTTTTTCCCCTCATGTCTTAGAGCTGTACGGGTCAATATCCTTTGGGCCTCTCCATGCTTATTTCTGAACAACTTAGTGACTGCTGGCTAAGGGGGTCTCTTAAGAAAAGCCTTGTGAGGCTGGGGAAATGCTGCAGGTAAATTGCAGGAGGATGTCTGTATGTGAGACCAGATCGTCAGAGTATGGCCTAGAAGGTGAGGGTTGATACAAGAAGGCACTAAACACTGATGCTAACCCAGAAAGAACTGGTTTTACCTACACACTGGTCAGTCTGTGTCTATGTCTGTGCAGCAAGGCAAAAAGAAAATAACACTCACTGTAAAACTGCTTACACTTTGAGCTAAGATAGAAGACCCAGAAGGGTGGTAGAGAGGAATACATTGTGAACTCTGAGGCTTGGCTACAGGCTGGAAAGGTGTGAGCAGGAGGTAACTCTGAGTGGGCTGTGACTGGCTGTGGCTCTGAGTGTGACTCGAGTGCAGTACTGAGGTGCTGGAAGAGGAGTGTGGGCCCCGATGCTCTGAGGAATCAGGGCTCATGTAGGTGGGGATTGAGATGGGGAAGTACACAGGCGTTTTTTCTCTGCTGCCATGGGCATGAGCCAAGTGGCACACAGGGCTTAACTATCAGAGAGATTGCTACTGCACCGTGTCTTCTTCGCCACATCTTCCCTTCCTGTGGCAGAGCAGAGGATGGTGACAGTGAATTCCATAAGGTGAGTGAACAGGATTGCGTGTTTCCCAGCAAAAGAGCAGCATCTGTTGTTTTTAGCACCTCTTGGAATCATGGGTGTCTTAAATCAAACTAACAGTACATTAAGGTTGTTAGAGGTATTAATACACCATATTTCTGGGTGGTTTTAAATTTATTATTTTTTTAATAGAAGGACTTTGCCTTTAGTGTTTCAGGCTTCCCTCTAGCTGGTTTTGCTTTCCAAAGCAGCAACTTAGTGCTGTTGTTTTCTCACTGCCATGCTGGTGTCACATGGGTGTTTGTTTAAAAGCAGAGCTGCACTGGATCAAAAATTAGCTTGAGTGGACATACGGGGAACCTGTGGGTCAAATTCACTGTTCCTGGCTGCTGTAGTCATTTCAGCCTAAAACATGTTATTAGCCTTTGGCTTTGGGAAGCCATATGGCCAACAAATCTGGCCAGAAGCAGACTGAATCCAATTCACAGAAAGCTGGTAAACCTGGATTTGTTGCTGAGAGTGTCCAAATGTTGTCTTTAGTCAGCCAAGAAAATACTCACAGCCAAACTATTATGATAAAGTAAGACTGATTGTTGTGCTTTCACCTGACAAACACAGGTGATGGATGCAAGGAGTGACAGTATCTCTGTGAGGCAGCACAAGTTGATAGCTGCTCACTCCCAAGTGCGGCTCAGGCTCTGCTATGGTGTCAGTGTTACGCTGGTGAGGCTTTGGCTGCCATCCTCTTCCTTCTGCTGCTTACTCGAGAGGAGGAGAACAGGCTCAGACTTGGTGCTCAGTGCTCTGCCCGAAAGAACTTGAGGGGACTTGGGCATTGCCTCTATTAATGTTTATGGCAGCATTGCCCAGTGGACTTCAACTTCTGGACCTGGCTGGGACTGGATTGCAGTTGTTTTTCAGGTTTTTAATGAGGGCAATGTAACTGCTGTTATGTGTGAATCCAACATGTTTAGCTCCACAAGAGAGGGGGCGATTTTTATTATCTTTCTCTTGTAGGAGATACTGGCTTAAGAAGCTTTCAAAATATTACCCAGTCACTGAAGGTTCTTTAAGAAAAATATGACTGCTCGTGTAAACAATTAATGGTTGTTAAGCGTGGCAGTGTATATTATGACAAACAACACATGCTACATTATGCCAGCTGGTGTAATGATGTGATAATGTCTGACTCATTAACTCTGGCACACAGTTTACGATGCCCTTCTATGACAGGATTAATTGATTCACACATACATTAAAACAAAAATAACTAAACTGAAATTCAGCTGGAAGCCTGGCTTCTCATTTGTCATCAGCCCTGTTGGTGGCTGTAGCCAGTCCAGGCCCAGTGCAGAGCCAGTCGAGGTTTGTCCCCTGACCTCTGTTTTGGCCAACTCCATGAGCATCTTGTGAGAAGGGAGGAAGTGATTAGAGCAGCCACTGCACTGAAGGGCCCCTGCAATGACTTTCAGGTATTCTGGGATTGTGGGGATCAAATAATTGAGGTGAAAGTTGAAAATGCCCCAGAATTGCAGAGCCCTTGTTGCCTGAGTAAAGCCACCAATGCATGGCCTGTATGGAGCCAAGGGCTAGTTAATGTATTGGTGTTGGAGCACTGAGGTGAGCTGTTACTGGGGAATCTTCCCTCAAACCAGAGCTTGGACACAAGGAGAAAGTGCTGAGGGATGGCTGAAAGTTGTCCGGGCGGTAGGAAAATTGATTTGAAAACAATTTGATAAAAAAGAAACCAAATTAGTTGAAAATGGCAATGAAAAAGCTTGTGTTGATGTGACATCTGGCTTACCTGCCTGATACCCACCTTACCTGGTGAGGAGCCCCAAGTGTCTCTTGTTGACACCGAAGCCATATTGTCATTAGGCTTAGAACAGTTATGTAATCTACATCTTCCTGTTGGACAGGGAAGGAAAGAAAAAGTTAATTGTTCATACTAAGAAATCTTTACAGTTGTCTTGCTGAGTTACAGTTTGTAGCAAAGGAAAGTCTCAGGGCCTACCTGTGTGCCCAGAGCTCTCAGCAAAGGGGTGCAGAAAGCAAGGAGACTGGGGGGAGGTAACTGCAGGAACTCTCTGGAAGCTTGAAAGAAACTGCAGGTGGAATTGAAAGTTTATTTCAACCTGTGGCTTCTGGCTTTCCAAAAGGCAAAGAAGCTGCCAAAGTACACGACGTGACTGGACTCAAGAGAATACTACTTGAATGCCAAACAGCGAAAAAGTTGTAAGAAAGAAGTGGCATTGTCCAATACATAGACTTCACACCATTTAAGAAATTGAGATGGCTGAATCTGAATGTTCAGTATGTTCTTAATGTTCATGTTTTAAATAGGTTCTCTTTGTTTGTATTATGACTTCCCTAAGTGGATTATTCCTGCAGCATGGAGCAGAATGTCAAGAAGCTCTCTTGGGGCAGAGAGATCTCTTAAAGGGGGGACAGTCCAGTGCAATTTCCTGGAGCAGGTGCTTGGACTTTGCTGCTGGGATGTGGATGAGACCTGACTGCCCCAGCTGCTGTGTTTCCTTCTTGATAAACATACACAGCAGTCACTGAAATGCTTTGAAAGCACAAAAATAGGTCCCCGCCTCCAGAGGAGTTTCCTGCCTCACAGACTTGCTGGATAATAGAATTATGCTGTGGCTAAGGATAATCTAGAAGTGAGTCTAGTAGGCAATCTCTGTTACAGGCGTTTCTATGCAAAAATGTTTCCGAGTGAAACAGCATTATAAAAACGCCTTTTCCTTCCACTGAGTACTCAGGGTTGGGGTTTTTTCCCTAGTCCTCTCTCTGAAAAATAGACATGTTTTATGTTTCATCCACCTTCCCTGTCTCCAGTTTCCCCTGAAAATAGAATTTTTTGTTTAGGGGAAGTTTGTTTCCTGTGCTTTTTCCAGCTGGAATCCTGGTGTGACTGTGTTCTTAGTTGCTGGACTGCCAGCCTTGGCCTAATAGGGCAACTAGTGGTCCTTACAAATGTTTTCAGCCAGGGTTCTTGCCCTGCAGATGTGGTTGGGAACATGGAGCACTGGGATTCTGTTTGAAATGGTGCGCTGCTGGGGTATGTTGGAATGGAACTAGCTCAGGCTTTGTCCAGGGTATTTGCACTGAAGCTTTGTGCATAGAGGACCTATCAGAGCATCCTTTGGGTTTGTGTTGGGTTTATGATTGTGGTGTCCTGCCCACAGCTGGGCAGTGTGCCAGTAGGAAGGATAATCATACTTGATTTATGATTGTGCAGATAAATGGAATAGTAATTATAGGCAGTGTTTTGGCTGTTTGAATTACGTTGGGCAGTGAGTAGTTTCATGTGTTCTAACTTTCCCTGCCAGGGGCTGCTGATACCTGAGGAGGTTTTCAGATGTTCCTGCCACATGCTCTGGCCTGTGCTCTAGGCAGGTCCACAGGGAGGTGAAATCCCCCCTCAAACATGGTTGTTTCCTGTGGCTTTGAGTCTTGCTCCACTCTCTCTGCAGTCATTTCCTCTTTGAAGGGCTCTAATGTGAAAGTGTGCTTTGGGTGTACCTCTCCATCTCAGTGGGGGGAGAGCCCTGACTGGCCTTGGGATGGGCTCACGTTGGGTTTGCTGCAATTTCTCCAGGCAGGGGGAGCACCGAGGTGCTGTTGAGTTTCCAACCTGACTTGCAGAGCTGAGAGCTGGAGCTGTGCACTCAGCCATCATCCTAGGCACCTGGTGGGACACAGGGACCACACAGATGGACCTTATCCTTGAGCTCAACACATTCTTCTGGAGACTTCATGTTTCCTGCATTGCACTTCTCTGTTGATTTTTTTAAAAAATCAAATATGGTAATTGTCCAACTTGAAAACCCAGTTAAGAATAAGTCCTTATAGTGTTTAAATGCACCATGAAAATTGTTTCTGCCCTAAAGAGCTTGCAGTAAGGTAAGCAGTTAAAAGAGTAAAAGAGTATTTTATCTCAAATAATTCCTAAGAGTCTGGCAGTGGCAAAGATTTAAGATATTGTCAGTAATTGATACATCTTGAACAGGTATTTAAAAAAAAAAAAAAGCTGCATTAGTCTGTGGGAACCTTGACTGTAAGGATTTGAGTTTGGCTATTGTGAGATGCACCAATCTCAGTGGGCTGATAAATCAAGGACTGTGCTTCTCTTTGGGATTCAGATGACGTAATTGGTTGCATGAGGTTTTCAGAAGAAAGAAGAAAGCACACACGCAGTGCGGGTTGTGTAGCGTACCTGTACAGTGTTGCTGGTGACAGAAGTGTGCGTCCTGCCTCGTGCCATCTCCTGATGGCCAAGGATGTTTGAATGGCCACCTGAAGTAAAGTATCCCCTGTGCTTGGAGCTTGTGTTCCTTGGGCCCTGGGGTGTGGACGCACAGCTCTGAGGGGCTTCCTAGCTACTGCCAAGGGAACAGCATTTCTGGGCTTCTGGTAATGGTGCAGAGGCTGAACTTCAGCTGAAGGCAGCATCTGATGATGAGGGAAAGATAACAATCACCTCCAGAGAGATAATGGATTGCATAATTAGCTGCACTCGTAATTTGCTTCCTCCTAATGTGAAGTTCATACTTAAGGTAGAGTTACTTTCTCAGACCTGGTGACCTTGGCTTGGCATTTGTCAGAGGTTTCTCTGTTGTTTGTGTCCTGGCTAAGTGTGTATAACAAATAAGAAATGTCCTGTGGAGCGGCTGGGACAGTAGGGACTGCAGTGCATGCTAAACACAGGGGCCAAGCACTGCAGGCAATTCCTCCAGGTCTCCTCTTAACTGTCTGGTAAAGGTTTTGCTGCAAACTGAAGTGAATATTTAAATACTCCTCAGGTTAAGTTTTATCTTTTTATTTTGATTAAAGCAACTGTAACAAATGGTGTGGCTCTAATTTCAGCAGCAGGTTCAAGTGGGTGACTGACCGAGAGTTTATTTATTCCAGGCCTCATCAGAGAGATTACTCTTGGGGATCTTATTGGGCTACATGATTGAAAAAAAAAAAACAAAACAAAGAGCAGCAGCAACAAATTTTCAGTATTTAACACATATAGTGGCTGCATAATGTTGCTTTTAGATGGATGATTGTTAAATTTAATGTTTAGTCTTATGCGTGGACTTACTCAGACAAACAATTGCTTACTCCCAGGAGATTATGGGCATTAATATCAAAGTGATAACACAAGCATCGCAGCCGTGCTTGATCAGAGAGCTGGAGGATTCAAAGCAGCCTGGTCCTTACAGGAGCTGATTTGTTTGGTTCATTTCGCTGTGACTTTCCCTTCTTGAGCAACAAGGGAGGCTGGAACAGCTGCAGCATTACCTGTGCCTGCAGATGAGAGGGAGCTGGGGCTCCTGCAGCTGTCCCTGGTGGGATGTGCCTGAGACACCTTGTCCTTGAACATCGAGGAGCTGCAGCTCTGGCTGTGCTCACATCCCCTCTCCCTGTGTTTCAGTGAATGCTCCGTCCTTCCCACTCTGTCCCTGGTGACCCTGCTTGCTCCAGCTCTCAACTCTGACTGCTTAAACAGGGGAAGAGCAGCCTGGGATCCTCTGTCCTAGGCAAAACAAGGTTCAGCCCTGCCTTGGGTGTATGTAGGCAGCACACCGCTCATCAAATGATGGCTTGGTGTCTCAGAATGGGCATGGAAGTAGTTCTGCTTAGTGGCAGTGCAGAGAAATTATTAATTAACCAATTTGGTAATAGAATATACAGAGGCGATATGGCTGCCTAAAGGATGATCAGAGGGCTGTAATTTGCTGCTGTCACTTGAATTATATTATGGAAATGAGCTTCAAAAACTGCAGGAAAGTAGAGTAAAAAAATAGGGCTGTAATGGGCTTGGGTTGTTTTTCAGTTGCCTTTTTTTCACATTTGCTAATGATTATTGTATGTCCATCCTTAAAGTCATTTGTGATGTGTCCCATGCTGAGAATTATGACCAGCAGCAAGAAATGAGAAATTAATTTGTTTTAAATGATACTGCACATTATCAGGAGAGAGGCTGCATTTTCAGCCACCGAAATGATTCCTAATGACAAGCTTAATCCTTCCATCAGACCCAGCTGCACAGAGTGCTGCAGGTTGGCTGCTGGGTGCCTGGGTAAAGCACAGGGTGGATAGTCTGGTTCAGTTGTTTGAACCAGTAAGTAAACGTGGCACGAAGGTGCTCTGGGTGACAGAGCACTCCTGTTGAGAACGCAGTAAAGAGGGAAGTGCGGGGCTTAAGCTATGTGATTAGCCAAGGTACATGTCCCTGATGGGAGTTCCTGGGGCTCTAAAGGTCTGCAGCTTAGACAAATCAGGCAGTGAAGAACGCAAGCCCCACGAGTGGTGATTCCCAGCACTCCTGAAGGGCCTTTCATTACGAGCTGGAGCCAGGAAGGAACTCGAGGCCTAACTTGCATTAGGTGGTTACATGAATGAACAGGTAATGACATACAGACTCGCTTACCACAAGTGCTTGTGTTTCCTTGTATAATTTAAACCCACCTCGCTGTGAGTTTCTGGGCTGTAGTTTTGGCACAGTGTCATATTTTTCTCTGTCGTATTCCACTGAAAAAACTTTTCCCCCAGTTTTCAGCAGCTTGGATTTGTGCAATGCACAAGCAGAGATCGGGATTGTTGGCACAAGTTGCACAGTGCTGCTGGTGTAATGAGATTTATGAGTAATTGATAGAACAGCGAGTCTTGTACAAAGTACTATTTTCCTGGGTTTTTGAAGGTCTGTGCCTCAGCGGAAGAAGCTGTTTTCTAGGTTTGAGAAGTACTTAGTCGAGGATGCTGGGCTGTGGATAGAGCGGCTACAGCTGTGATCTGCGCTCACCACGGTGTTGAGCAGAGCAGTCACCTGTTGGCAGGCTCTAGTGCAGCCTTCTGTACCTGGTGTATTAATATAATTCTCATGTGTTTCTGTCAATAACCCTAGTTTGAAGTGCTCCAGACTTGTGACAACTTCTTGGTGAAGGTTTTGTTTAGGCTAGAAATACTGATGCACTTAGAGAATTCCCTGCATTTTTGCTTCTGAATGACATGGGGACATAGTGAAGGAAGTAGTGATGTTGATTATGCTGTTGTCCCTCCAGCTGTGTCCCTGAGCTGCCCCAAGGTGCTGTTTTTAGTCCTTGCATGAGATGTTGGGTGCCTTGGAGTGGCACCCAATTGTTTTAGGCCTTGGCAGCTGTTGGTATGGTTGTTCCTACCTGGCCAGGGTCCAGGACTTGGCTGTGCCTGAAGCAGTCAAAGCAGGATAGGTGTGGGAGAAGTGGGCCATTGAAGGGGGTGCTGGAACACGGGCTGGCAGTGTCCTGTCCAGTGTGGGATGGAGCCTCCCCCGTGCGTGTCACAGTGCCATGAATGCCGAGCTGGAGAGGCGCTGTGAGGGCTCCTCAGCCCGGCCTGGTTATTTGATGTAGCCACAGCTGGCTGTGGAGTGTGGGCTCGTGACTGACAAACCAATGAGTTCACCCTTCATCTTCTGAAAGTGATACTGAGACTCCCCGCATCCCGTATTTTAATTTTTGTGTCCTTCTTTGTCATTTTCCCAATGAAAATTACCGCGGCACTGATCTCAATGTTAATGTATTCCTGCTTACATTTGACTTCTGAATATGTTATGGCTAATTATCATTACACAGGACGAGAGATCAGAGCCCTGACTGAGGTGCTCGGTGTGGGAACAAAAGGAGGCCAGTGCTGTGCCTTGGCTCGAGGCCCAAAAATGGTGACCGAGCATCTTGAAACTAGTGGAGTCTGGGGAGGGGGGCTTATTGGCTTTTTTTTTTTCCCTCTAAGTTTCATTTTATTATTTTTTATGAACTGGGGGAGGGGCCAGGATGGGGCTAAAATTTCCCCTTGAACATGATGTCAATATGTTGGCATGTCTCCTTTTATTAAGATGCCATCCAACTGATAACAAGTCCTGCTGTGTTTTACCAACATAAAAAATTAGACTGGAGACCAGGGAGCGGCAGGTGGCTTTTGGCACCAAGAAATAATCACACTTGATGTGGAAAGTAAAGTAAAAGGAGCCATCTGTTCACTGCAGGAGGACGTGAAAAATCACATTAACATATTGTCACTAACATCATGAAATACACAGTTAATAATAAATTTAGTTATCATGGCAAGCTGCATCGGGTGCTTCCTTAGAACAGGTATTGTGTGGAAGATGTGCTTGCCACACACCCATGTTGAGCTCTGTCCTGGCTGCTGTGGCAGCCAGAGCACTCCTGTTTGTTGTTGCTGGGGTGAGCAGACACGCCTGTCTTTGCCAGGAGCAGGGAGGGTGTGTTAGAGCTCCTCTCCTGCCTCTGCCTTTTCATCTGCTCTGCCTGGATCTGTCCCTGGATTCTGATTGCCAGGCAAGCACACAAGATGGTTGAAAAGGTGGAACTAGAAATCTAATGGAAGGAAGGGAGTGAAAAGCCTGGAAAACAAGAGGAGTCATGAGTCAGGTCTATTTGCAATCCACTCCCATGTGCTCTTCAGTCCTTGGGAAGTTGGTTTTGGGTCACTGGATTTGTTGGGCGTTTGGGGATGAGGCCCTGAGTTAGCTGACAGTGTTGGGTGCAGTCTGTTCCCTCACTGTCGCTGCTTGCATTTCCCCGGGGGTCTGAGGACGGGGAGCACTGATGGATAAGGTCCCATGAAGTGGGACTGAGGGCTGCTGTGCTCATTTATAAAAGATGAGTATTCAAGCCTGGAAAGGCAAGCAACACCCACACACAGGCAGGCTGGGACAGAAACAAGTACTGGATAAAATTAATGTCAATCAACCTGGCTCTATGGAAAAGAGATCTTGTCAAATGAACTTGATACTTTTTTTAATGAGATTGTGAATCTGGCTTATAGACTTTTCTTGGTTCCAAATGAGATTTAGATGAAGAAATTGAAATGATACTAAGTTAGCACACACACCAGGTTAAAAACTGGCTAACTGCTCAGTCTTGAAATTTAACTATAGCCAGGTTCTTGGTTTTGAGCATATGTGATTGTACTGATACCCTGCAGGAGTAGCTTTAGTCCTGCACTGTTACACCTTGCAGTTTTCTGTTTCTGGCGTTGAAGAAAATGCAGTGTGGCTCTCAGCGAGGGCACAGAGGTGTCTGGGACGTTGTGTAGCAGGAGAGACAGCTAAAGGTGCTGTTGCAGGTCTGAAACATCACTGAGGAGTTAACAGTGAGAGGACTGTAGTGCTTCTATGCCCCTGAGGGCTCGTGACTGACTGCTGTTTTCACGGCTGTGCTTGGTCCTGAGGTTGTCTGTTCTGGCAGTCCAGTGGAACTTCAGAGAATGTGAAGAAGACTGTGGAAAAGATTGAGAAATTGGATTAGCTGTCTTCTGGGAACGTGGCATGGTCACTGTTCGAATGAATGAGGGAGAAAGCTGAGGAGAGGTTGGACTAGCAGCCAGGGCTCTGGGACTTGGAAAATAAAAGGCTGTTTGGTAAAGAGACATAAACCTGCAATAAAAATGCTGCATGATAAGTGACTGAGTCTGGAAGCTGGAACAATTTTCTGCTTGCAGGTGCAAGTTTTCTAGTAGAAGGGAGGCTTGGTTTTTCATGGCTTGAGATCTTGGTGGAAAAAGTAACCAATGTATTTTCAAGGAGGAAACAAGACCTGAATATCCTTGTTTTACTCAGTGATCCATGTTTTGATCCTTTTGTAGAGGCCATTCTACCTCTCTTGAAACCCCTAAACAGAAACCTTTTCTTACTGTGAAAGTGAGTTGCCTGGAGTAGAGTGAAATTATGGACTTGGCAGAATGTTTGGCTGCTGACAGTTCATTTTACAAGTAAAATGTCACTTGAGGGGGAAAAGCCAAATCTATTGACAGCCTTTGTACATTCTGACAGGCCTTTCTAGTTGAGCTCCTTCGTTTTGTACCTGACGGACCTCTCCGGCTGTGGACGCCGAGGCAGATGGGCTCCACAGGCAGCCTGAGGGCACAGGAGGAGGGAGGGACCAGAACTCCGGAGTGCCCGGAGCTTTTTGCCTTTCATCACAGCACTGGGGAGACCCACAGAGGCTGACAGCACTGCAGGGGCTCCAGGAGGAGCTCTCGATTCCCAGGGACAGAGGGAACAGTCCCCTGTCAGGCCATACGGGCATTTTAGTGCAGGCACAGGAACTGGGAGAGGGTTGTGCCTGTACGGTCACCAGCACCCATGCTTCGTGATGGATCCCACGCTTCTCTTCCTTGGCTTGTTTGTCACCTTTCCCTACTTATGTTTTCCTTTCTGATGTGCAGCCATCCTTCTCCCTGCACAGGGATCCCACTTGTTTGCAGCAGGCAGGGAGTCAGCTCCTCCCAGCTGATGGCATCTTGCAAAAATAAAATAAAATAGGGACTTTGGGGCCTCTTGATCCTTAGCTGCTAGCTGCAGGGGTCAGGTGATTCGGTGCTTGAAGTGCCTCTAGAAGCCAGTGCTATTTGCAGAAAAGGGCTTGCTGGACTTTAGTTTGGCAAGTTTTTGTACTTCAAATGTCCAAGTGCAGCTTGCAGTGTGCCACTGCCAGAGGTGTCCAGCCAGCTCCCTGGGATATGCCCTTTGGTGGGGTGCAGTGGTTTAAAGGACAAGAATGTTTCCATTCCTTTTCCAAAACTTTGCTAGAGCCCAAACAAAGCCCTTTCAGGATGTCTCCTGCTATGGAATGGAAATGGAATTGCAAGGAAGCATCGCCATGCATACTGTGGTGTGTTCATACACTCTTCTATCATTGGACTAAGAGTAGTGTGCTATAGTGTATTCTCATTTACATAACTAATTAGAGCACAGTCCTTATTATTTTGATGATGAGTCTGCATAATAGAAATCTCCTTAAACCCCAGTAGGAGACTGGGGAGATAAATACCTTTGAGGTTCAGTCTTGTGCTTCCTTCAGTACTGCAGTGTGCTTGAAGTGGTGCAAAAGATTTCAGAACATCTGGCAGGAGCAGGTGGCGATTTACCTTTCAATATGTTATTTAAATGACAATTTAGTTAAGCCTGCAAATAATAATAGTCATAAAAACAGTCTCACATATATTCTTGTCTTAAAGGAGCTTTCTGAGCTGAGCTATCAAGCCCTGTATGTTCCAGGCTCAGCCTGTGCCCACTCACTCTCTGTGGTGCTGAGCAGGTTTCCTATGCAGTGTTTGTGCTGGATGTTTTTTCTTTACTCTCTTGTCTAAAATGAACCATCGTTTTGAATCAAGGTGTGAGGTCTAAAATGAACCATCATATGAAGGTGTGAGTGCCAAGACAGCTGGAGGTGTCAGCCAGGAGCAGTTCTCACATTTGAATATTGTGTTACGTCTTGTATCCCATCCCCAGAGAGAACCCCTGGTGCCTCAGACAATGACTTAGGCTGTTAGTGTCTTGCCATGTCCAAGGTATCAGTCACTAGCATGTGTGATCCTTTGGAAGTGGTGATCTTTACTGTTGGCCTCCGATAAACGCTTGAGGAGCAGGAGCAACACCTCCCTGTGTTTTCTGTGCTCTGTGTTGGATCCTACGTGTTCTACAGGCTTTCCTTTGTTTCACCACATCAGCACTGACTGCTTAGCACGGGCAGCACTGAGTGGTAATGAGAGTCTGATGAGTACAAAGAGGCTCTGCTTCCTTACTTTATTAATTGGCTAATGAAATTAGAGCTCTTATTTACAGATGGAAAGCTGATGGTGGCTGTAAACGTGCTGACAGAGCATTGGGGCCACAGGAGATAGAAGATGAGACAGAGAAGGGGATGAATTGATCCATTTTCTGTTGGAAAAGTCAGAGGCATGGTTGTAAACATGTTTGACCCAGTAAGGTGATGGCTGCAATTTTCATTGTTCAAGAAATGATTTTCATTTCATTAGTGCATGAGTGTAGATTGGTGGGATATTAATGGAGATAATGCTTTCTCTTGGCTCCAGTTAGTTGCTTTGAAAACAGACTGGTTTGCAGAAGAGAGAGATGATTACAAAAAAAAAAAAAAATACAATCTGAGGATACAACCGCTGTTCTCTCCTTGGTGACAGCTGTGAGTGTAGGTGAGCCTGGAAAGGGTCCTTCCATGGTCATGGCAGTGGGACTGCACCCCATGGAGAGATGTAAGGAACCAGGTTTAGTCAGTAAATTTTCTTGTTGACACTGCTTCATTACCTCCTCTATAATTTTTTGTGCCATACAGAAGGAGGTTGATTGCTCCCCATCTCCTTGAACATGCGGGATTCATGTACCTGGAGCAGGGTTTTCAGTGAAAGGGAAGCAGAGCTGCATTGTGGCCTTGTTCCAGTCCAGTTAAAATGCAGCTTGACCCTATGCTAGGTTGATTATTAGTTGTCTAGAAGGCCTTTTTCCCCTCTGTGCCTTTAACTAGGCTTTCCCATCACAACCTGATCCACAAGCACGCAGGGCTGTGGGCAGGGCTCTGGACCTGCGCACAGAAAGCGCATGTGCTGCAAGTGCTGCTAAGTCCACCTTCTGCAGTGACAGGAGACTGAGAATGTCCCAGCTGGGGGTTCTCACCTTGCACCTTCAGCTGAAGGCTTTTGAGGTTGGAGTCGAGTGTGCCATCAGTTGGTTGCAAAATTCCTTTTTTTACTTGTTTACATCTTTGTTTACTGTCAGAAATGGTTAGGAGGTGCAGGCTTACACTCAAAGATCAACACATTTGTGTCTCCAGGGGCATAGTGGGAGCAGGACTGGAAATTTCTGGGCTTGCTTGCTTTCTGCTGTTTCTAAATCTCTTTGGTATTTAATCATTGAAGGGAGAATTAGTGGAAAGGACTGGAGAGGAAGATGTCGTTAGGTGGAACTTGGTGCGGTGAAATGTCTGGCGTAACCCGGCTGGTGCAGCACGATGTGGAGTGTCTTGTAAAGGCATTGCCTGGGGCCAAAGGTGCCCCAAGCTGGGGTTTGTTTTGAGAAAGAATGGCTCAGTCTCACATACTGCACAGTAGGAAACCACCTGCCTTGCAGCTCCCGAGTGATTTATTGGAGGTGTTTAGCCAAGGACTTAAATGGGTTAGTAGACTAGCACCTTCAGGGAAGTTGCTCTTTATAATTTAACTTTGAGAGAGCAGGTTATAGTGCTCTCAAACAGTCATGTCAAAGACCCAGCAAAAATTAATGGCTCAGAACTAATGGCAAGCTTTCCAGGATGCTGCTCTGATTTATTGAGTGGTGCTAAGCTCCAGCATCCTTGTGTGGAGAGCACTTGCCTTCCTGTAAGGGGGCTAATATTACCTCAAGCTGTTGTCAGTTGACTTGGTGAATTGCCGAGATGCTGCTCCGGGTGTAGGTAGCTGGTGGTGATTACGCCGAAGCATTCAGGGAGCAGAAACCCTGGGGAAAGGCTGATGAGCTGCCCAGGAGGACGATGTTCCAGCCGTGTAAACAAACTCCTGCCGTCTCCTGGCCATAATGAGGACCAGGCCCCAGCGACGGAGCCTGCTTCGCTCTGTGCTGCTGCATCGGAGCTGAGCAATTTGCAGGGGAAAGTGATTGGAGGCAGGCCCTGGGATGCACGTAATCCACTAATCACCACTCGGAGATTCCTGGTGCTTGGGAACAGCAGGAGGGAATTGGCTTTTATGAGCTGAAGGAGACGCTGGCATATGTTGTTGAGGAGAGGGGGAGGAGGGACTGCTTAAATATTTATAGATTAAGGGTACATTGGGATCCCTTCTGTCTTCTTGTGTGCCTGGTTCCCCTACTTCCTCCTGGGGGGGAAGACACAGTCTTCTCAGCCTTGTCTGTGGGTTAACTGGGAAGCATCCAGTCTTGAACCTCCTTCCAGCCCTTTTGCTTGCACTGTTGGACTGGGTGCCTGTGGAGCCTTGTCACCGCCCGTCTCGCTGTGCTGCTGAGTCTTCCTCAGAAAATAACACAGCTACCAACACTCAGGGCATGGCAGCCTGGATGCTTATGGAAAGTGAGCGTGGAAGAGAAAAGCCACGTCAGTGGCAGGCAGAAAGCAGCTTCCTTCAGAAAGTTCTGTGACACCATACTGTGTCTCTGCCCCAGTCTTCCCAGGCAGAACCTGCTGAGTGGAGTGCTGAGGTTCCTTCCCGCCTCTGATTTCAATATCAAAGTTTTTCTTCCTGCAGACAAAAAGGTGGCCTGTTTGCTGGAAGGCTCCTCCTCAGTGATGACTTCTCGCATGTGAGTTCCTCACCCTTTGCTAGAGGAGGGTGTGTCTCATGTTGTGCACAGTCACAGAAGAGCAGGTGACATATGCTGTCATGTGCAGAGTGCTCTGCTCAGTCCTACCTACAGAATCTATGAGGGAGACAGGAAAGGCTGAGGAAGAAGGAGCCCTCAGCTACCTCCTCCTGTTCAGTTGGAGCTGCGTGGGCACAGCAGTAAAGGAGCAGTGCTCCATGGAGGAGACGCCTCTCTGTTGCCAGAGGCAGATGAGAGGCACTGAGAGCGATGTTGGTGAGCCAAGTGCCTGGAGGAGCCCTTCCTGTGTGGACAGTGACTGTGGTACTAAGCCTGAGGAGCTGTGTGCGCCCTTGCTCCAGCCTGGTGAAAGCTGTAGGACGTTGGTTTGGGTTTTCCTGCTTTTGCTGTACTGTAGTAAATTAGTTTCTCTGCAAGACGCACGTATTTTTCTCCAGGGCTGCTCTTTTCATCAATGCTCCTGGAGGGTTTTTGAGGGGATGGAAATAGAATGGCAGCCATTTCAGAGGTGCTGACTATGACTGGAATCGCTCAGAGCCACCTCATGAGTGACTTCTGCAGGCAGAGCTGAGCCCTGTGTGCTCAGAGCCCAAGTGCAGAGGCCTGTCTGCTTCGCTTCTTGTCTGCTACAGGTGGAATACAGAGAGAGAGGCTTGGGGAAATTCCACCAGTTACTGTTTTCAAAAGACCCCACAAAGCTGTGAATAAGCTGTTGTTGGTGTTCTCAGTGCAAGATAACTTAGTTTTATGTTTGTGCACTTCCTCAGATCTCTTAATTGGCATAATTCAACTGGTTCCATGTACTGTTTGGCTCTTTTGCAGGAATTGGTGCATGGGTATTTTCTGTCCTATCTAGGTTAACAACTCTATTAAGACCGGAAAAAACCTGTATGTATATAAATCACATATTAAGTGATTTAATTTAATATTGGATATTAAATTGCATAAATCAGTTCAAATTAGTTGAAACTGTTGCTGTAATGAAGATCTGCCCCCTCAAATCCAGTCCTCGACAATCCCTGTGCAGCCTGCCTGAATACTTCCAGGCAGCTCAGCTGATGTGCTGAAGGGACTGCTGGAGACAGCGATGCAAATTGGGCACTGGAAGTGTTCCAGAATGGTCCCAGACAGTGTGAGTATGACAGTGTGCAGCCCTGTGTAGGTCTGTGATGGAGCTTAGGTTGTTCTGGTGGTTGTGGCTGTCGTGATTCATCTGGAGGCACAGAGTTAGCAGGCCACAGGGATGTTTCCTTTGGCTTTAGGAGTGTGATTAGAGCGGGTTAAGGAGTGTTTCTGTCCAGCTGCAGCATAAACCCCTCAGCAGTGAATTTTAAGCCTGGTGCAGCTTTAATGTTGTGTTCAAGGGAATTATTTGCAGCCCAGTCTCCAAGTTTGGGTTAAAGTTAATGCTCCATCTCTGATGTTAGTTCTGGCCAGGTCTGGCTTGAGCTGCTTCACTGGCTGACAGTCTGGAGCTGTTAGCTGGGATCTGGAGATAGCTGCACCATGGAGTCATCCAACCTCCCAGGTCACTGACCTTGCACTGGGACTGTGCCGCTGTGGCTTCGCCAGTGCAAATACTGGAACCTTATCTGGAACTAGTAGCCACTGCACTTCTTGTATTTAGCCAATGGTGTCACTGCTGCTCCACAAGATGGGTGTTTTCCTGTGGATTTGAGGAACACGCAGTCAGTGGTGCTCCGCATTCCAGGGGCTGCTGTGGTCCCCAAGAATGAGTCTGGGCAGGTGAGGGGAGCCCTGAAGATCTGTGAGCAGAGTGGGTACTTTGTTTTCACTCGGAGCTTTCAAAATGGCTGTGAGAGTGGATGGGGTGGGTTTACTGAAAAAGACAACTTGGACATCTCTGGGGTTGTTGGAGCTCCCAGCACTGCCAGAGAGAAAGCAGAAATGAGCCCAAAGAAGCCTTCAGACTTTGTTTATGAGCTTTGGAGAGCCTCAGGCTTGTCCTGTCCTGGTTTGCCAGTACTGCTTCCCTTCTTAAGGGGAAGCTGTTGTTGCTCTGACTGTTTTTGATATCCGGGGTACTGTGTTGCTCCTGACAAAGAGCTGACAGTGTGTCGTCAGCATGTGTGCCAGCTTTGATGGAACTGCCAGCGCATGCAGTTCATATTTTCTATAAATGCCAGCTCTGGGTCCAACAATAGGGTGGCACCCTGCAGTGAGGTCACAGCTGAGGGGCAAACACCAATCCACTCCTATTGTAGGAGGGGAAAGGGAAAATCCTGTAAACTAATTAGCTCATTTGGCTCAGATGTCATTTCTGATCAAGCCACTTAGTGCTGCTCTCAGTGGCAGATCAGATGTCTTCTGCATTAAATGCTGTCCAGCAGGATCTGAACGTGTCCAGGGCACCTGTCATCTGCCCTGTTGTGATGCTGGGGACACAATTAACGATGGCAGAGAAACTTCGCCAGGTTTAGTCCAGCCGCCAGAGTTGGATTTGTTCTGTCGAAGGGCATTGCTGCGCGGTTGACCAGATGTAGTGAGCTTCAGGGTTTTGTCTTGTGCATATTACTGGGAATTCCCGGGGAACAGCTTTTGTCCGAGAGACAAAACTCATGGAGGTGCCAGAGGGTGCAGTCTTAACTGCGCCAGTGGACCTTGGACTCTTCCTTAGGCATCCCCAGGAGCCAAGAAGCAGCTACGTCAGTGTGGGGCAAGGAGGCTGCAGGATGCAAGACAGGAATTGAGTCTCTAAAACTGGTTTCTGCTGCAATGAACATTAAAGGGGACTGATAAACAAGGAAGATGTGCTTTGAACAATGGAGAAATAAAATCCTCATCAGTGACTTATGGAGCACTCAGGGTGTTTGTGTGATTCACGTATGTTGACATTTGACTTGAAATAACGTGGTTATAAAACCATGCGGTTCAATTTTTGCCTTTTCCTCACCTTTATACTGAGGAACCATTTCTCCCTCCAGGATTTTTTTACTGCTAACACTGAGAAGGGTTAAGAGAATAGGCAAAAATAAATGATCAAGTGAGAGGTATTATTTGGACTCTGGTCTCAGATGATTTTTTTTCATTTCAGTAGTTCTTAGGGATTGCAGGTAGGTTGGCATGTGTGCTTAAAACAGCATGTGAGCCACGGGATCACACGGTCACACATGGAGTCACACACCTGGAGTCCGTAGGTGTTTTATTGTGATAGAGGAACAATTTGGAAAGACTAGCACAGAGGGGAATTCCTCAGAAGGATGCTGAGCAGACCAGCTGCAGACTGATGTAGTTCTTGCTTGACCATTAGACTATGTTTGTACCAGTTCTTCTGAGATAGCTGCAGAAGGAGGAGCACTGGAGTGATGATATCCTGCTGGAGTGCAGAGCACTGGAGAGAGAAGCCCACTGGTAGCTGGGCTACCCTTTTTCCCAGAGGTAACTGCATATTGGTGTGTCCAGGCTGAAGCACAAGTTCCTGTGTTTGTATATTCCCTGTCTACCTTTGGGTAATTACAGTAACAGCATCTTGTGTACCAAGGATAATCTGTACTGGAAGCAGTGTCTGCAGGAGTGGTTGAGGATAAATATGACAAGAATGTCGTTGCTTGAGTGACAAACTCAGTGAGCTTTGTTTGACAGTGTCGTGTCAGATCCCACGCTAGGATAAAATATGTGTAACTTGTGTCTTCATAAACATATGGTACATGTAGTGGGGAAGGTGATTTTCTGACACATCTACCTGTGGTGTGCTTTAGTAATGTGTGGTGGAAGTACTGGAAATCTACTTGCTTGTGCTGTCTGCAGTCTCTGCAGAAGAGAAATACCGCTTCTCTAAACCTCCTAACTCAAAATTTGAATTCAGGAAGAGGAACAAGACTATTTTCTGGTTATCCAGTTCTTCCCTGCACCTGTGGCTGTCCTGATACTCCTTGATGAAATTGTTCTTGTTGTTCTTGCTGAGATTACTGGAACTGGCCGAGCACTGGTCAGCATTATAGTGGGGGGGGGGGGCGGGGCAGAACTTGGATTTAACTTGCTCGTTAGAGCTGCAGGGTATTGAGCTGCAAGATGGGAAGATGTCCCTTCCTAGCACTAAGGGCCAGGTGAGCTGATGGCAGCATGGCTCACGTGCAGCTGTGGTGGTGGATGGCACTAGCAGAGGTGACTGGGAAGCAGCTGACAGCAGCTCCTCAGCTCACCAGGAATAACTGTTCAGGGGGTCAGGGCATCAGAGAAGGGCTTTGCAAACAGGGTGCACTTGGCAACCTCTGGCATCTGTAGGACTGGACAGGCAGGATCTGCTGCCAAACACCAAGATCTGACCTCTGGCAGTTACTGGGCAGTGTTTTCTTTTTTAAAAAACAGAGAGGGAGGTTTGCATCTCAATATTTGAGCGGTCGAGCGTAATACAGTGAGAAAGGTGTCAGGATGCATTTCATCTAATACAACAGGATGCTGTAGGCAACACTTTGAAATTTGTTGAAAAGCAGGTGACAGCCACCCATGTAAAGAGTCTCACTTCCCTGAAGTGTGTTATGCTGGGCTGTTGCTATTAATTTCACAGGCTCTGCCTGTGAGTGGGGAGTGAATGAGTGATGCAGTGTTGCTACCCAGAGCTGCCTTAGCCTTGGAGGTTCCTGGGCTACTTAAACATGTTCCATGTAATCCACTTAATTCTGTGTGTGAGCTTGTCAGAAGAACTGCCAGCAAAAGAAGACCAAGGATGTGCTCAGAAGTGTGTGTGGGGAAGAAACTGTATGGTGGATTACCATGGTGTGTTATTGTTCTTGGGAGTTCAGAGGCAACTTTAGTTCCAGTCAGTGATGAGAGCAGTTGCTGCTGAATTTTGCTGTAAATGGAGTCAGGTGTGGCAGGAAGCATGCCACTGGAAGGATGAGGCATAGCACAGCAGAGAGCCCGAGGTGTAGTGCAGGGCTGGCAGCCTCGGGCCCAGCTGTGGTTCCGTGGGGGAAGTCACGTTGTAGCTGTCCACACTTGGCACTGTTTCTAGCACTGCTTGGTTTTTGGTATCCCTGTCAGTGACAGGGATGTCAAGTGTGGGTGGAAGTAGCAGGATGGCTCAGGTGCTGATCATGTTCAGCACTGCACATAGGTCAGGCATGTGCAAACACATTGCTCCCTGCTGCCTGGGTCTTAGAATGGTAGCACATCCGTTCCCAAAAACTCTGTGCAATGAGGGGATGTTTTGTGGTTTTTCAGCCTCTCCCATACAGGCCAAGATAGTGACTCCTACTCAGCAGGCTTCGGAGGGGGCTGGTTTAGGACTAGGAAAGGCTCAAAGCTCAGCTCCTCATTCACATTTGATTCTCATCACTGTTGAGTTGCACTTCTGAGTTCTTTTATGCAAACTCCAGAAACAGTAACAAGTGAACTCACTGAGAAGGAAGTTGTCCATTTTCAGCAGCAGCTTCTCATCTAGTTGTTGGTATAACCCTTGTGCTTTGTCTTGTCTTACTGTTGGGCTTGTAGGGTCCAAGGACTTTATTTACTGTGTTTGCGAAGCCTCTCTGCTAGAAGTGAAGCGTTCTCAGTTTGTGCTGGCTCATCTAAGGGATCTCCACAGCTCAAGAGTATTATTCCTGAAGGGAGAGAATTGTCTTTCTAGCCTGCAGTGAGTCAGAGGTGTCTGAAGCCTCACTGTAAACTGTTCAGGTAGCAGAAAGTAGCCAGAGATGCCTTTCAGGTTGGCAAACTGCCCCAGTATTGCTGCATGTCATGCCAGTTTGTCTGTTCCAAATGGATAGTTGCTGGGGTGGTTGCTGAGATGGTTGAGCCATGTGCCATGCCTCCAGCTACTCTCCTTCCGCTCTCTGGATGCTCAGTGGCAAGGTTCCCACCCTCTTGCTGTTGAATTGTGGGTACAAGTGGGCAGTATCAGAAAAACTGATGCCTCACTGGAGTACACATGGAAACCTGGATCAATGAGTGGGTTGGAAATTCTGTCCCTTGGTACTGTTTGTAATCAAGGTAATGTAATCACTACATTTGAGACCAGGCTGGGATGTGTCCATCCCTCGTGGTGTGTGTGCCAAGCACCATGCTTCCCATGTTCCAGGCCTGGAATGCAGCTGTCACTCTCCAGTATGAAGAACAGGAAATTTAATTTGTTGGGTGGAAAGAGTTAAATGAACTTTAACTGAAAAGCTCTATCTCTCCCTCTCAGGGTAGAAAATAGCCAAGGGCAACAGCGGATGACTAATGTGTAGAATATTGCAATTAGTATAGCAAGGTACTTACAGGGATCAAATTAAAAAATTCATTAACGTACGCACTTAATTAAGAAACACTTTTCGGTTTACATGATAAATTATGACACCTATTAAATCTTCTAGTACAAGCTGTAATGGCTTCTTTGCTCCTGGGCAGAGAACTATTGCCTTTGAGGTTCCCCGAGCTCCCCCAAGGACCACAGCACTGGTTCCTTGGGTGTCACAAACAACACTGCTCCCTCTGAGAGGTGTGGGCCCAGCTTTGCTGGAACTCGCTGGAAGTCAAGGAACCAGCCTGGGGATGAGAGATGCAGGACGAATGATCAGACAAACGAGAGATGACCTTGAGAGGAAAGAAAGAAAGAAAGAACTGAGAGCCAAGTCAGGAGGGTCCCAGGGAGGAGGTGGTCCCTGGACGTGTCCCTGTGTGACTGGGCTGGAGTCTGCTCATCCTGGCTGTCGGGAGTATGGGAGAGTTTCCCAAGGCAGGACCCTCAGCTCTAGTTGCTCCTTCCTGCTTTAGGCATTCTTGGTGGTTTTGGGGCACAGCAACACTGGGGCAGGAGCTGGGTGTTGGTTCTGCTACACTGGCAGTGTGATGGATCAAAGGGACGTTTAGGGAACTTTTTTGCATTCTGAAAAAGAGCAAACTTGCAATTCCCAAAGCACCTGTTACTGTAATTTGAGGGGGGAATTCAACTAAGGGAAACACGTGTTTTGGTTTAATTGTTATACAACTTTGAAATAAATCCAGAGTACCAGTTTAAAGCAGACTGTTTGAGAGCACTCTGATCTTTAGGAGAAGGGCATTTCCCAGTTCATTTTTGTAAATCTTCTGGGCTTTTAATTTTGATTAGTCTGTGCTTTGGTCATCTAAGATTTCTCTCTAGCACTGGCCAGAGTAGAGTGTGGTGGTAGCAATGTGGGCTGACCTCAGGAACACCAGATGCTGGTGGGGAACAGCTCCAGAGTTGTCAGGTGATGGTCTGTCCTAGCAGAGAGGTCTTTCATGCTTTTCCTAGTTATTCCAAAACCTGCCAGCTACATGTAGTTGCCTCCTGTAATCGATTTATTTGGTTTTAGTTTCACTTGGCCTGTAATCTACTCTTGGTTTTGGCTCTGTACAATAACTGGTGAGGAGCATTTGTGCTGCCCGGTGAACATGAAACCATGGCTCAGATGTGGAATTGCACACGTACTGTGATCCTTTGAAAAATCATTTTGGATTCCTGAGCAAAATCTGCAAGTCTTCTGCTCTGAACACCTCACACAGCTTACATGCATCTCAAGAGTGCTTGGTGTCTAGCATCTCCCTAGCATTGCAGGCACTTCAAGTGCCCGTGTTGCAGTTTCAGACTCGCATGCTTTCAGATATTGTGTGTTTCATTTTCAGATTCTAAAATGAAACTCTTGAAAATCAGACTCTGCTAATGGTCCAGGGTGCTTCAGTCAGCCTGAATTGTGTTGTGCTGCCAGGGCCTTTCTGGGAGTGGAAACCATCTTTCTCTCAGACTGATGTGGATTTCTTCATAAATGAGTTTGAGTTTTGAATAAGGTTGATGAAATGCCCTTAGTTTATTAACCAGAGCAATTCTAAGTAGTCTAAAGATTTACTGTTCATTAGCAAATGTTGGAGTAAACCTGAAATGAGAACAGAGCAGGAGAAGCACGAATGATGGCTTAATTGTTAACAGGCACATAAACAGAGTTCAAAATGGAGGTGTTTCTCCAACCTTCATGTGCCTTGTCTTTGTTGTGGAGATGGACACGGTGGATACAGTGGGGACGTGCCTCACGAGTGCAGCTGTTTGTGTCAGACTTTGATGCTCTTTGTGCTGGTTGTTTTCTTGCTAGTTGAGTTTTGATTGTTCTTTGTTCTTGGCAAGCTGTGGGCTGGTAGTAGGTTTTCCACTTGCATCTTCTGCCTGGTATTCCCAGATGTGAACCCTCACCTGGAATACCTTTGGGGAGCCATGGGACTGTTCCAGGTCAGTGCCAGGGAACAGGGCTCTGCTGTCCTCAGGAACACTTCTGCACTCTCCATGCACCCCTCCTGCCTGGGCAGGATCAAGATTCTGTTGAGCACTTGCACAGAGGTCTGCCCTTTCCCTTAATTATACAGAGAGAAGTAATCTCTAGCATCCACAGTATTTTATCAACACTGACAGGCCTGCATAAATAAATAAAAATCTTACTTTATGCAGTGAAATATCTTGTTGCTTTTTAATAAATCAATAACCGGAGATGACATGAGAAAAGCATCTTGAAAACAATTTCTGAGGTGATATGGAAGGCACTAGATTATCTGAAACAGTGATTTCCTTTGCAGATTGTTTGGTTTGAAAGGAGTTCCCTGCTGAGTTCTCCAGAACAGCCTAGAACGGCTGCTAATCACTTGATTTGTCAGCATTTACAGCTTTAGGTATTCCTTGAAGTGCACGAGGTGCCTTAAATGTTGGAGAACTAGCAGTAAAATTCACAACCAAATAAATATTCTGGTCCCATTTCAGCTGACTGCATGTTGCTGTTTATGACAGAGGGGAAGGGTTGTTCTAAGCTGGGAAGAAACAGCTCAGATTTCTTAGTGCAGTTTTGCACTCCTCTGGGGGTTTTTTCACAGAGTGCCAGCACTCGTGCGCATGCTGCCTGTGATCCCGTGTGAGAGCTGTGGTACAAAGTAGAGGTGTGAGTCCTTTCGTGGTGACCAGGTGAAGCTCTGCCCAGAAGCCAGAGCTGTCTGAAAGCACCTGGAGCAGTCAGGCTGAGAGAGCAGATCGCAGATGGTCAAGGGAAGACCCAGGCAGCATTGCACGGTGGTTTGTTGTGCCATTTCTCTCTTGTCATGTCCCTCAGAGAAGGTAGAGCACGAACCCTGCTTGCAGGACACACACAGCTGGCCCAGCTGAGCTCAGCCTTAGCCCATGAGTGCGGCAGGACACGGTGTGTGCTGGGCCCTGTGCCCCAGTGCTACCTCCCACGGGCTGCTGCCCAGTCTTGTGCAGTGCCAGCTGGCTCTCGCTGGCTCTGCTCAGGGCGAGGGCTCCGTCAGAGGGGTTCTGGGGTAACCTAATGCTGAGCCCGAGGGGGCTTTTCAAAGAGCTCATTGCCCTGTTTGGAATGGCAGTTTGTGCCCTTAGCAATCTTCCTGGAACAAAGGGACATGTGAAAAGTCTGCATGTGTTGGCCTGCAGGGATCATTCAGCAGAGAATGATGGAAATTTCTTCAATACTCAGTATGCACACAGATTGAGCGTGTGGCGCCTCAGTTGCTGTTCTGCAGGTGTTCAATGTCTTGGTTATATTGGTGTGACATTTTTGTGTCCTCTCCTGAAAGGGCAGGGTTTGGTGTGGTCTGAGCAGCTCCTGCCAAAGGGAGCACTGAGGACTTGGGAGCTCCTGTAGCAGTGTGGGGCTTAGGCCACATTGTCCCCCTCCCAGTCCTGGTAATCTACACGTGACTGTGTTCCCTGCTCGCCAAAGCAGGCCTTGGAAATGTGCCCAGAGCCCTGATCCGGAGGGGCGCTTGAGCTGCTGAGCTCTTCCATTCCCGCTGCTGGCTGTGACGGCCCTGCCCGATGGGAATGGCTCTGAGCGTGCGGCTGGGGCTGTGCACAGTCCTGCCCTCGGCACTGTCACGTGCCACGCCAGAGAGCGTTCACCACGAACGCCGGCAATCCATTCCTGCTTGTCTCTGTGGCTCTCAGCTCCCTCTAACCTTCACTGGATTTCTCCCTGTCTCTCCTCTCTGGTTTGTTTCCTTCATCTTGTATGCACTGGCATGGAATACTGATGAGGAAATACTTGGTCTAAAGCCAGCTAGTCAATTTTGGTTAATTAATTGGAATGGTGATTGGCAAAACCCCAGCCCAAATTTTTGTAGGTAATTTATAGCCTAGGTAATCGTTTACTCGTGGATAATTATCTCTACCTGTAGGTAGCAGAAGGTAATGGTTATGGAGATCCAGATGCATCCCTAACAAATGCAGGCTGAGGAAATTGCAAACACTTAGCCTGAGTTATCTGTTTAATTACTAGAGCTGTGCACTAACCCCATTTTTCTTGTATTCCTGTACCTCGGGCCAGGTGAGCAGAAGTAAAGGGGAAATGATTTACTCTTCCTGGGAAGTCAGCGCTGCTGTCTGGGCTTTGTTAGCTAGCACAGATGTGCTGGCTCCTGGGATGTCCTCGTTTGCTGCGTATCAGGCAGCAATACATCCCTGCAGTTCTGCAGGGTGTGTGAGGCAGTGGACGAAGGGTGATGCGAGAGAGCAGAGTGCTTTGGCGTATAACCTCTCATGGAGTGCAGATCACGTTCTCGGCTGATCCTGATGTGGATGTGGGGCAGCCTTTGGCTAGGTGCTTGGCTCTTGGAAAGGGATGAGCTCATCGAGCAGGGGCATGGGGCACCTGCTCTAGAGCTCCCTAGTGCCAGAGTGCCAGCCTATGCAGGTGTTTCTGCAGTGCTTGTGGGCTGGGAACACCTTCCCTTGGTGTGCAGCACTCCTGGACCTGGCTTCCAGTGGCACATTCTGCTCTGTGACTTCTTCCTACCACAGATGTTGGAGGTTTGTTTTGGAGGGTCATGCCAAGTTGGTGTCACTCTCTTGAGGACAGGGGGCTATCTTTTGTCTGCAGTGACAGTACTGTGTCCTTACCCTTGTGTCGCATGCAGACAAGAGACAGGGATGTGCCATCTCTTGCTGTGGCAATACTGGAAAACTCCTGTTGGTGTGTTCAAGTGTTTGAAATGCTCCTCCGATACAAACATGCCACAGTTTGGAACAAAGGAGCAGCAGTACACGTTCAGTACTCAAAAGTGACAGCTACACGAGAGGAAGTCCAGGCAACTGCTGGGATTCCAGACAGCTGTTCCCTTCCACTGTGAATGGGCTGGACCTGTTTCTTTGTTTGCCTGGAGCTGCTTGTTGTGCCGGTGCGATGTGCTGAAGTTCCTGTTCCTTGCTCCAGTGTGAAGCGGAGCCCCAATACCATCTTGTTGCAGCAGTGGGCTGAAGGATTGTTTTTTCCCTTGTAAAATCCTTTGAGTACATGGTGTCATTCCCAGAAGGGAGCAGGCTGGATGGCGACATGCCTTGGAATAAGAAGCAGGTCTTCATGCTGTCAGTCTAATTTTGCATTAGTGACAGTATGATTTTCAGCTCTGCCCCTCAAGAAGAGAGCAAAGGCTTCTCCAAAAAGAGGGGAGAAAACCCTTCCATTTTGCCTAGCAACAGAGCAATATCTCAGTTTTGAAAACCAGATTCTATGAGTCCTGTTGTGTTTTTAGCATGCTGATTTTTCAGTTTGGCTGCCTTGCTGAGGGGGGCGAAGGGGAGCCCAGGGGCTGCGTGCTCGAGTTGGGCTGAGGGCTGGTACTGCCCCCCGAGCTGTCACACCTTCCAGGTCTCCTTCAGTGCTCAGGGAACGTCCCCCACCAGCCCCTCCAGGCCCGCTGCGAGGGGGGCTTTGTCAGCAGTGACCCAGCAGTGCTGCTGGGCACCCGGAGCCCTTGGGATCACACACAGAGCACCACCAAGTCTGCACAAACAGATTTACATCCCGGCTTTGGCACAGCCAATGGGATTTATATGGATTTATACCAAGCACCAAGTTGGGTCTATAGTAAAGCTGCTGGTTTGAGGGGATTGCATATGGCCCAGGAGAGCAAGGAGAATGGGAAACATATGCTTGGCACCCACAGGTACTGCAGAACCAAGTGAGTGTGAATTGCTAAAGCGTAGTTTACATAATCTGGTCAATAATATGCACAGATGGAGCCTGAACGTATCGCATGAATCAGGAGACGCTGAGCGCCGTAAGGGATGGCACAGCAGCAAACTGGAACTTTGAGGGTAAATTGATAAATTATTTTCTGTTTGCTAGAGCAGGGGGGAAGAAACCCAACAGAAGTAGAAGGTGTTTGCTGGGGATAGCAGCCCTGGCCACTGATGTGCATGAAATGGGTTGTAGTGGGAAATGCTGGTATAAAACCAGTTGGGATGGGCACTGTGCCCAGTCTGCAGAATTCCCTCACAGTGCCTCTGGACTTGAGTGGTTGGGTGTTTCAGTTGTCAAAAGTGGTGCTTGCAGATAGGTTTGGATGGATGGGAATTCTTCTGTCCTTTCATCTCCCAGTCAGTTTTGGTGAACTTTGAATTAGAGGAGAGCCCATTCCTTGGTATTGCTGATCCAAGATTTGCTTTGCTCAGCTTCAAGGATCAGGGTTGGCCTGTGATGTCACCTGGGTGGAAGGCAAAAATGTGTGTTAAGCCTTGGACTAGGGCCATGATAAAAACACTTCCCCCCCAACTTTTTCTGGACACCTGTGCTTGTGCCAGTAGAACAGTCAGGTCTGCAGTGGGTATGTGACAGCTGCTTTTGGGGCAGAGAGTCCTTAACTTGAGCAGTGTTCTGCTGACTGCTCTGTTAGTGATTCACAGCAGTGTGGATGACAAGGATCAGGCTCCAGCCTGGTGGGTGGAAAGCACTGTTGGGCACCAGCACAGGAGCCACTGGTATGTTTGTGGTGCATGGAGGGTCAGGAGTCCATCAGAAATTGAAGTAGGAGACTTTGTGTGTGCAATTCCTTGCTAACATCTCAGCTGAGATGGAAGTTGGCACATATAGAGTCTTTGCTTGGATCTTTTGTTTTTATATACTTTGCCAAAATTTAGTTTGGCTATTTTCATTTTATGTAAGTGTGAAAAATGTTATCTGTTTAAGTTGCTTCTTTGCACTTGTATGAATAAAAAATGGCTTTAATTAAATTAGGGAAGAGCTTTGACAAGTGATTTGTCTATAATACGTACTTATGGTTTGTGGCATTTCAAAGAATAAATAACCAAGATGTTGAGGCTTAAACATTGGCTGCTGCACATGTTCTGTCATTCCTTCATGGTGAATGGCTTTAGGTCCCCATCCTGCAAATCTTGCATGTTAGATCTCCCCTCTCCTTCAGAGATAGTGAAGGTGCCTGTCAATGACAAGGGGAGGGAATTAAACCGGAAGCAGCCCAAAGGTAAGGCTGGGCAAGGCCCAGATTGCAGCTCTGTGGACCTGCAGGAGAACCAGGGACAGCAGGAAACTTGGTGAACTGACGGGCGAATAAACGACATAACCTTCACAGGGTCGGAAGGAATTGCGACTCTGGAGAGACTTTGCCGCAGTCCCAATGGCACATCAGGTGCAGGCAGAGGGGGAATAGGTGATTGGAGGGATGGGGCAGAGGAGCAGGGGATTCAGAAAAAGAGGTGATGGGTTAACAATGCCCATCTCAAAAAGGAGAGCTGCTGAAGAAAACTGCCTTCCATGATTATTGCTCATGATGAGATTTTTGCTTTACCTTCTTGGGCATTTGCTTTACTTGGAAAAGACAGGAAAGCCAGGAGAATGGGAGGATCAGGTGGCCTCACCTGTTGTTTCAGTGGCTGCGTGGACATGGTAGCATTGGCGAGTCCCCGCTGTGGGCACAGAGGAGCCGAGGGTGACCTGTACAGCAGAGCACGGCTCTGGGGCCGGCCGAGAGCCTGTGACCCGGACTGTGCATGGAGCAGCTCCCGCAGCCCTGGGCCCGGCTCTCCGCCGTCTCTGACAGCTGCAGCTCTGCTGGGGCACAGCCCACCCTTCTATTTATTTGTAGTTTTTCTCCCTGACTCTTTGACACCCACCACCTCCCTGCCAGCCTGGTGTGGCTGATCAAGCTGTTCAAACAACTGGAAGACATCAGAAGTTAAACACTCATTATTTTAATTTGATGCTAATCATGTGTTAATGAGACTAATCCTTGCAATGATTCAGGTAATTTGCTTAATGGCTGCCCAGAGTACAGATTACAGCAATCAGTCACATCTGATAAGATGTCTGTTGTGGAGGAGCCTGTCAGGCTATCAGGTGAATGAGGTGGGAAAAGACTAAGGAGCAAGATCTGATCCGGTGTAAGTCAGGAACCTTCCTGTTGGGAAGGGCATAGGAAGGGGCAAGTTCCCCTGCACAGCAAGGTTTGTGGCAACCAGGGAAAAGCACCTCACATCTCTGTGCTTCAAGGCTGTTCTGTCGGGGGTCTGGTCCTCTCCTGCCTGGAGAAGGACTCACACTGCCATCTGCATTGGACACTGTCTTCTTGGAGTCATTTGGGTCGTGTCAGAGCCTCGGGGTGTAAGAGACACCTAACTGATCCCATGGGGTAGTCCTCTGCCACAATTACAAACCTGTGTCTTGGCTCCTGTCTTTGTGGCAGATCACTTCATGGCTTCTGTTGGCAGTGAAGCTGAGGGAGCTCTGGAAAGCTGCTCGTAGCCACTGTGTATTCCAGCAGGTCTTGGCTGGACAAAGTGAGACTGTACAGAAATACTTATGTGGGGTATAAAAACAGACGTAATTTAGATGAGCCAAGCCTGGATTTAAATGAGAGGATGCAGGTACCCAGTAGTGCCATTGGTGAGATGGTGCTTGGGTGCTTGTCAGCACTGTCCTGTCCCTGTCCCTGCAGGCACATTAATCCTAAACCTCCACCTGCCTGGCCTCAGCACCTGCCCCTTCAGAGCTGCACTGCAAAACCCCCCCAGAAAACACAACTAGAGACAATCTGTCACATGGGAGATGTGAGCCCCACAGCTACCTCTGAATTAGGGCTTGGGGCTTGCTCTGTCCCCCCCCAGCAGCAGGATATTGTGGGATTCCTAAAAAAAAGAATATGATAGCTTTTAAAAACCTAGGTTGAAAAAAGCCATTAATCACATTCCTGTCTGCAGACTCTGGAATGGGAAAATGTCTTTGGCTTGTCTTCATGATGCGTGGCAGAAATTACTGTTTGTTCAGTGGTATTTGGATTCCGCCATTTGTGGCAAAATATGCTGGGATTTAATCAATTTGCATCTCTGCTTAAGGCCCAAATTGTTACAGGCTTTAGGAGGATGACATTGTCCTAAAGCACTCATTTAATGATTTAGAGCAAACAGATGGTTTTATTTTTTCCCATTAGAACCTTTCAGCTTTTCTAGCTACATAGATATAATTATTATCTCTCCCTTTGATTAAAATGCACAGTATTAATGCCTTACTCTGTCGGGTTCCAATTGCATTAGTTCTCTGTGGGTTTATGAAGTGCTGTTGAGTTGACATCATGTCCAACATGCTGCGCTGCGCGAGTCTCCGGGAATCAGCTGACAGGGAATGCCAAGCACTTGGCATCCTGGCAGGGCTGTGGCTGTGCGAGAGTTTGGGTGTTGGAGCAGGGGCTGGGCTGGGCTGGGCTGGGCTGGCTGCAGCAGGCAGTGTTTGTCCTGTGCAGGGGGTGGTGGCTGCCAGTAGGTATTCGTGCCCCTGTAGCCTGCTTTGGAATGTGCAGGAGATTCCATCCTTTTGGGGCAGGGCACACAATGGCAAAATGCTAAGCCCACTCAATTTAGGTTGGGAATTAAGCAGCAATTTGTTACGGTCTTGATTTTTTGTATATATATATATATATTTTTTTTTAACCTGATTGCTGAACAGAAATGTTAATTCTGTGTCATGGTGGGTAGAGCTGAGGCTTGAAAATCTTTAACAACTCAGAGGTTTTGGCTTAGGAACACTGTGCAGGAACATCAGCACTGGGACACATGCGAAAAAAACCCATATGGTTTATTTACAGTGTGTGATGTGTGAGTGGTAGTCTGTATGTTTTATGTTTTGTGCTGGTAGTTTTATATGTTGGTCACTCAGTGATCACTTGACCTGTCATTTTTCTGTTATTTGTGAGCACTTTAGGTTTATCAATTACTTTGCCAGGCTATAAGTTACCTTTTTTGAGAGCGTAATTTGTTTATAATATATGTTTTAACAGCATGATTTGTTTCGTGTTTGTAATTAATTTTGAGCTTTGAGACTAAAATTGCATGAGAAATCGTTATGGAGAGAGCTATTACCTCAAATATTGCTGCTAAGGACTTGTAATACATTGGAACTCTGTCTCTTTTATTACTGACTTGGTTTTAGTGCATTTAGGATGTTGCTGGGGTGCCAATGGTTTCCCTTCCTGAAGAGTACTTAAAAGTTCCACTGTGTTCCTCTGGCACCGCAGGAAGGATTTAGGGAATCCTATGAGCTAACTTCTTGGCCCAGTATTTCCAACTTAATTCAGAATAGCAAAGGAGCTGCTCTCTGCCTCATAATGTTTTCTTGCGCATTGTTTGTGGGTTCCTGGAGTATTGAGCAAAGCCCTCAGAACAACACAGTGCAGGAAATAGGCATTTCTTCCATTAAAATGAGGTTTTCTCTCTTGTCTTCTTCTCAGAAACAAAAAACTTTCTCTGAGGTGACTGAAAGTCTCTGCTTCCTGCAAAGACAAGGATTCCTTTTGTTTGTTTGTTTGTTTGGGGTTTTTTTGTTGGTTTTTTTTTTTAACCAGTACTATCCAACAAGGCCAAGGAAATACTGAAAATGACAGTTTCAGACATTTGCTGGACATGCCCAGAAATATGACATTTCTCCATGACACTTCATGAAGCTTAAAGCCTTTTTTAAAAGGGGGATGACTTGAGGGGGGTTCATAAATAGGACTCTTTGTGAAGGACTTTGTGCAGAGGGTGAAAGATGGCAAAATTGAGTTCCAAGTTAAGTACTTAAAAATGTGACAGTTGTTTTCTGGCTGAAAACATCAAAACCTTTTCCAGGTAGAACTGGGATGGAAAGCTTTGCTTCACGTGGCATTTTAAGCAAGTTCTGCACAATAAGTGGCATTTTCAAACAGAAGTGGACATGGTTACCAAAAGCATATCTGGAGGCAGTGTCTGTGCTGTGAAATTAGTGTCTGTAAGAAAAAGTTGAAGATAGGCAGCTTGCTACAAAGCATTCCTAGATACATCTTTTGCGTTTAACCTTCTCAGCAGTGCTGTAGGTGGCCTAAAGAGCCACATACATTCTTTCTGAGCATTGATGTGTGTTTGCTGCTACCGTATGAAGGTAACATGAATTGCAGAACTTGTCTATAAGAAGACCTGAGATTTTTATTAAAATTTTATTACTTACCTTTAGTTTGACAGTACCTTAATTTTCTGGGATCGTTTCCCAAGGCCAATGGGAGTGCATGGAAGTAGGAGTTGCAGATTATGTTGTTGTTTGTCTTCTACTTCCAAGGTGGATTTTCCACTAGCTTGTGTTTGGACAAGCACATATTTGGAATGTTTGTGTAATATAAACTATTATCCCTCTAATTCCCTGTCCATCTGTAGGACAAACGTTTATCCTGTGTGCAAACTATACCAAGTCTATATCATCCATAATGTACAACTGTATATGAGAATGTGCCACCAATGTCAATTTTTATTTTATTAAATATAAGCTGCTCTCCCATCTGCGCATTGGAGACCCCATATATTGTTTGCCAAAAAAAAAAAAAAAAAAGGCACCATTTCCAAGTGTTCAGTAATTTCACATGGAGTGATATGGAATGCCTCAGTTTCTTCTCTCCCTTACACTGATAGACCTCCTTGAGTTTTGATTCCTCCTTGCTGGCTGTTCCTTGTGGTGTGAGAGCAGTGCCCTGGCTGCTGAGCCCGGTTCCCCTGCCAGAGCCACTCTCTGGCCCGTCCATGCCTGCAGACGTGTGTCTGAGCTGCAGGCAGCTCGGGTTCTGTCCTCCCTCCCAAGCCTTCTCCCACCAGGATCCAGCACTCCAGCCAGGACAAGACCTTCAAATGAGCAGGGAGGCAAATATTTGCTCTAGCTCTTCATGCTCTGGCAGATGAGCTGCTGGGACCTTTGGTTGGCACCTCTCTGTGGTTCCAAAGGAGCCAACCTGGTCACGGCTGCCTTCTTCCCTTTTTTCCCATTGCAGGGATCTCGCACTGTTATGTGTGTGTAATAGCCTGAGTGTCTGTGTGGCTCGTGATACCCTGCAACAGAGATTGACAGGAACCAGAAGCCAGGTTCATCAAAGGCACAGATTTCTGATCCAGAATTGCAGTGACTGATCTGTGCCAACACAGACCTAGACCGGCCAGATAGACTGAACAGGAGGAAAATGCAATGCCAAAAAGGGAAGAAACTGAAACCTAATTAATCAGAAACAAATAAGTCATCCTAATGGCAGCACAGAAGTGGTACCAATTTAATTGGAGAGTACCCTATGTTCCGTGAGGATGACACTGTGCAGCAATTCCACTGCCAGTTACTGCCGTCACAAGTGCTGAGTAGTGAGAACTGGGTGAGCTAGTGCCTCACGTGGGCTGGATTCTGCTCATTTCATTTCAGTTCAAGCCCCCGGGGACTGCAAGTTCAAATCCTACTTAGGGATTTTGGTCTCTTTTTCTCTGGGTGTGAGACCCAGATCATGGACCCTCTCAAATCCGTCAGTCCTCTACATGGTTTAGAGGAAAGAGAGTGGGTGTCAGGGAAATGGGATGGGTGTGATGGTGTGCTCATGAGGTGCGTTCACCAGGCAGACAAGACGGGAGCTGGCTGCTGTCCGAGACACACCTCGGAAATTTGGGGCATGACAGGAACTGGAAACAGGTGCTTTTTCACCACAGAAGGGGAGGGTCTGGCAGCGTCTCTCACTCACCCCACGCTGTGCTCAGCAGCTGCAGCAACTGGCGCACCTGGGGCTGGGAGGATCCCTGCCTTCAGCGTCCAGGAGATGAGTCCCACCCAGGACTTGGGGAGTGCTAACACAGAGGAACACCATGCAGAAGTGGCACAGCTGCTATTTCAGGCCAGTGCCAGTGCGGTTACATTGGTTTGGCATGAGCAGAGCCAGGCTGGGACAGTGTAGCACGACTCCTTTGCTGGATTTGCTGTAAGCCCTTGGTTACTGCCTTGGAGAATGGCACTTAAAAGGGACAGAGCCCTCCTGAAAAAACCGGTGCAATGTCATGGCTAGAAGGGCAGTAGCCAAGCCCGTGGCTACTCGGTATCCATTTACTGGACGTGCATGAGCAATTCCATGTTCAGGTTATCCTGAGGGCTCATATCATTGGAGACAGGTGCTGTGTCCTGCTTGGGAGCAGCAGGTAGTGAGAGCACTGCCTGGGAGAGCTTGGACTTGAAATGCTTGTAATAGGAAACATGGGAGAGGTGGAGAAAGGAGACTGGTGTCCTGCTGCTGTGTCTGGAGAACTGGTTTTCTCTGGATGAAATTTGGCATTCAGTTTTCAACAGCTATTAGACCCCACAGATTTGTAAAACCCAGCCCTTAAGAGAAAATGTTAGATGAGACAGAAAAATCACTTCTGTTTCCTTGGTTACAGAAGAACATGAATAAATTATATGGGGGGAAAAAACCTCAGTACATTTTGAGTGGTCATTTGTGACAGCTGGTCCTGTGAGTGTTTGCACAGGGGAGGAAGAGGCGAGAGCTCCTGCTCTCCAGAGTGGGTTCTGTGTAGGGTGTGCAAGGCTGGACATCTCACCTCTGTGGGCAGCCAGGCTGACTGGGCCCCTGCTGCGGCGGGGAAGGTGAGGGACCCCTGCCACTGGCAGGGGAAGAGGCTCTGGGACCCCATGGCACACCTCAGCTCTAGTCAAGCGAACCCTGCGTATCAGGCTCAGCTTTCAATGAGTTTAGGTCTGCAGCCTGATTCATACATCACCTAATTTCCTGATAACTGGGTTTGCAGAGTCTGTGTGTGACTTGGGTATTTCCATATGGAACTGTTTTACCAAGACGAGGTGTGAATTTAAAGTGCCCTCTAGGAACATTATCTTCTGGAGTATGGTACTTGCACTGAAAAATACTTTCTTTGCAATCTAGTTGATGTCACTTCAGAAATTGGTTGAACGATGCCAACAAGCTATTCTTAGTGTAGAATAAGGGATCCTTCTGGATAGCTGTGCCTGTTAAATGATCTGTGTTTATTATGGATGTGTACTGGTGGCCTTCATTCAATTCAGGAGCAATATGGATGTCTGGATATCAAACTTGCTTTGGAAATAGGTCTTGGAATGCATAGCTTTGAATTTTCCTAAGCCCCAGTCCTGTCTCCATTCTAAAGGAGCTGTTCTCCTACAAAGCTGGGTCTCATTTGCTACTGGATTACCTTCAGAGGCTTGTGGGCAGAGGCTCTTGGTGATGCTGCTTTGCTTGTACAGAATGCTGTTCGTCCCAGAGGAGAGTTTACCTGTGTGTACAGCTCCTGCTCTACTGGCTGGGGTAAAGGTCAGCCTTTTGGGGATGGTGATGTCAGACATGGCATGTGTAGAGGATTGCTTTAACCTTCTTCATGACTCATCCCATGAACAGTCTCAGTGTTGGGAGGATTCTCTAAAAGGGATACCATTGAGCTCCTGCAGTAAGTGTGTCCAGCAGGCCCAAAGGTCCCCAGGCTGCAGGAGCGAAGGCCAGGAGGGGTTCACTTTTCAGTGTGTTCTGGGTGGTGAACAGGAGGTCTCTGTTCTGAGAATGGAATCAGCGAGGATTCCTTCTGGAGAGAGAGGCAGTTCTTCAGTGCAGCGCCACGGAAACCCGAGCATGCTCTCGTACAGCAGTGGCCTCAGGGTCCTCTCCAAGTGAGGGATGGACTGCAGCAGCTAAAGCCTGTTCTGTGGGCATCCCCTGCCGTGGGGGCATGGGAAGCTTCTTGGAGCCCTTGGGCAGGCAGCAGCACTCATGTAGCTCTAGGCTGGGCATGGCAGATTGCAGCGTCAGGGCCGGCTGTTCCGACCCCACTGCCTGTGTGGGTCCCACACTCACACTGTGAGTGCTCAGCAGCTGCAGCAAATGGGGTCCTGGGGCTGGGAACAGGGCTGGGAGGATCCCTGCCTTCAGTTCTGCCATTTACAATTCTGAGATGGGAAAAGTTAACACACTTTGGAAGAGTTTTTTTCTTTTTTTCTGGCACTTACAAGTTCAGCATGCTTTTGTGCATTCCAAGCAGTCCTGCCCAGATCGACCACCTGTTCCCTAATTCTGGGTATAGGCAGGCTATAGTTCTTTTCCATATGGGCAGTGTAATTCCATTAAGTAGCAATCCAGCACTCTTTTTTTAACATTAAACCTCGAGAGTTAATCATCCATCTGTGTGTAATCATTGATTCCATTAAGCCTTATGGCCTTGTCAGATTATCAAACATTTTAAACAGCACTTTTTTCTTTTTTCCTTACTCGACAGCAAAAGCATTTGTTGGGGGCACGATTCAAGTGAAGTTTTCAAGCCATACCCCAATCTCAGCGACATTTACATTTCCTCTATCTTCTCCCTGTTCCCCAGCACAGAGTTGGCCTGCGTGGGGTCATTTGTGTCACACACTGGGTCATTCAGGTGCTCCTTGACAGGCAATGCCAAGATGTTTGCTTGATGTTGACAACTCCTCCGCCCCCGAAAAAACAACAAAGCAACACAACACCCAACAAAAACACCCAAACCACCCCCACACATGCTTTTTTCCCTGGTTGTTCAACAGTCAGGGTGTACTCACATCGCCTTGAATTTGGGGTAATTACGGTACTTGTGCTGCAGTCAGAACAGCTCCTCAGACTGATGGATGCATCTGACCCTTATTTTTGTAAGAACAGGGCAACCTGTTGTGCGACGGCATGTAGTTTTTAGTATGCAAACAGAACCAAAAGCTGTTTCTCCCACGCAGGATTTGAAAAATAAGGACATGATATTCCTGGAATTAACCGTGTTCTCAAGTGATTTCCTAAATGTGACAGTGTAACTTTTCATACGCATGTAATTACAGCCTGGTTATTGTCCAGCAATTCCTGAAGTCAGAGCTCAGTGGTGGGTCTGTTGGATGAAGAGGGGGGAGATGCTTCAAACCTGCTCACAAAATCCTGAGCCAAGAGGCTGGTGGGTCTCTATGGCAGGTAACAGGTGAGGGGTTAATGGCAGGAGGCACAGTGTTTTCCTTCAGACTTTTTCTTCCTTACATATTCGTTTCCCTTAATTGCATTTACCTTTGAGCCAGAAATGCAGTTGCCCCAGCTCCGGGTGCTGGTGGCTCTGTTGTGCCTGGCTGGAAAAGCAGAGGGTTTCTGTGTCAGTGGAGACACAACTGCAGCTGAAATGCCTTCTCAAGTCTCTGATAAAAGCTGCTGAAACAGAGTGAAAGCTAATGGTACAAGGCATGCCAGTAACTGTGGGCTTTGGGCCTGGATTACATTTGCCCTGTGTTTGGGTCAGATAATTTATCCTATGAAAAGTATGTATTTCAGCTGGGATTTTGATGACACTGTTTACTCATATCTTTTCAAAGGAAGAATCTGTGAAGATGCTAAGGTGCTAAGGTGACTTGAGAGGTGAATAGAATTAACCAGAGAAGTGGTGAGGTTTTGGTTTTGAAATATTCTATGAATTTCAGAATCTGTGAATCTGGCAAAGAATCCAAATATCATGTCTGATTCCAGCCAAACCACTGTGATGACTACTGAACCTGATTTAAAACCCAACAAAAATAGCAAACCCGGGTGGGGGGGGAGTTGGGGGGCTGCTTTCCTAGTTCCTTGTTAATTACATTCACTTCTTTTTTTTGGAAAAATATTAGAGTGATAATTAGGCCACACATCATGTGTGGTTGGATAAATAGTAGTTACATGTTGAGAAAGGGGGCAGAAAATTGTATCTAATGAAAGGAACTGGTGCCAAGTAGTATAGAGATGTGCGTTTGCGTTGGATCGGTGCCGTGCGTTCACCTCGGCTGAAGGAGGAGGTCGCACGGGGCACAGCGTGCCCGCACAGCTCTGGCAGAGGCCAGCGACTGCTCACTGCACCCAGGGGCAGCACTGGCTGTCCTGCAGCCCCTGTCACTTCTGGACTGGGTGCAGAGCTCGGGGCTGCTCTTCTCAGCCCTCTCAAGGCACGAGGCTCTGGGGTGGGATGAGGGCTGGCTTACCGAGGAGCAAACAGGAACACAGGCAACACCAGCCCTGACTTCCTGCGGTGACTGTTTAGGTCTTGGGGGGGTTCTGTGTGCCCTGGAGGTGCTGTCCAGCCTGGCCCCTGGGGCCACCGATGGCAACAGCACAGTTGGCATCAGGGAAATCACTGAGCCATGTGTGCAGGTGTCTGGGAACTTAGTGTATTGTGGATTCTGCGTGGAATTCCTTGTGCTTGTGCATCACTGAACTGGAGCAAGAGGAGGCAGTGCCTGGTAGGCTGAAATGGGGGTGTTGGGGTGTGCCAGACAGTCCCACAGACTTCAGTATGGTGGCTTCTGGCCCAGTGGGAAACTCCATACTTTGGCTTCATGGATAACTTAGGCAACAGCTTGATAGATTCAGAGTCCAAAATTGTGAAAAAGAGGAAGTGCTGGATGTTGCAGTTAAGAAAATTGGTAATTACATCAGTGAGCTGTCTGGCTGAGGGACTTATTAAAAACGTCTTGAGCCCTCAATTCCAAAATTGCTGACTTTCCCCCCAGATTTCAGAAGTACAAGAGGGGAAGCAAGTTGAATTGCTGTCTCCTTGCAACTCTCTGGAGCAGATAGAAGGTACTTGACAAGAATTTTTAGTAGGTTTTCCCTTGCTTTGAATCATGCCATTAATGTTAGGTCTTAGGTGATAAAGTAAATACTACATACAGTGCATGTGTGGTAAGAAAAGCTGTCTAGCTTGTTTATACCCAAAATCTGCACTGGGCCCTTCTCTATGTGTTGTAGAGCTGGGGTTTCCTTGTGCCAGCTTGAGGGAGGGCAGAGCCACACAGTCCTGTTTGGAGCAATTAGAAAAGTTGCCTTTCTCCAATTAAAGAGAGGTATTAGCAAAATGAATGGGAGTAATTAAATCTAATTTAGTCACGTAAATGAGTTTAATTAAAAGAAATCTACCCTTTAATAACTTGAGGGGGAAAGGCGCTCCACACGGAGTTTGGAGTTTGGTTAAGCTAACGAGACACAATAGCTGAGCTGATGAGCCCATGCTGTTGTCACCTGCCCTGTGCCCAGAGGGCTCGGGGGACCAAGGCCTTGGGGTGGGCACCCCACTCCTTTGGCCTTGGAGTCCCACCTGCTGACATTTGTCATACTTGGGGAATTTGCTGAGAAAACCCTCCCGTGATTTTGGGTACGAACTGGCACATGGGTTGAGGAATGACATTTTAGGAAAAAAAATCCTTGAGCTGCTTAGCTGCTCCCCTGTGTGGCATCCTACAAGACCTTTCTGTATGAAGCTGTATTAATTCCTTAAATACCCGTTCACTGGCAATAAGCTTTTACTGCTTATTGATGAATCCAGAGTAGAGAAGCAGTGTGGGGAATTGTGCCAGGGGAGCTCCCAGTTTTCCAGGAGTGGCTGTGCGAGCCATGTGGCTCCTTCCTGGAAACTTGATGTCAGTTTTCCATCGCTTGGAGGGTGCTGCTGCCAAGGGGTATCATTTGAGGCCCTTCCTGACAGGAGTTGGGCGTGGGCCTGGGTGTTCTGGGGCAGTACAGGGTCACAGAGATGAGGATGGCCATGGCAGGGGGAAGAGTTCTGCTCTCAGCAAGGTGCCATCTTCCTCCTTGGAGAGCAGCTGCCCATCTCCTCCAAGCTGTTTGAGAGTGTCATGTGGAGATTTGACCTTTATTCCTTGCAGTGAATTGGAACTGGTTTTACTTGCCATATCACTGTGCAGTGCAGCACTGCCAGCAGGACCATGGAGGAGTTGTTTGCTCCTCTCAGTATAACAAGGGGACTCACGAAGAGGACTGAGACTTGTGCTTTCCACCTGGGAAATGCCAAGGTGTGTTGTAGCATCAGGGAGGGCTGGGGCTGACAAACGCAGGACAAGTGCTGGATGCCAAGTGCCATGGAGGCGGCTCAGAAGGCGCGTGGCCCTCTGCTCCTGTCTGGGATTCCTGAGCGTTGCAGAATGGGAGCCCAGGGCCTCTCGGCTGGCCTGGACACAGCAGCTTACTACATCCAGTTCCTCTGCAAACATCATTCTGGTGAATTGTTCCTTCCCAGTCATCGGTGCTGGCTGTGTGTCTTCAGGAGCTGTGATTAACAGGCCAGAAGCAAGACAGAAAAATGAACCCAAACAGCAGCTGAATGGAGCTGAGCAGAGATGGGAAGAGGGGCAGGGGCCGGTTCCAGCTTCCTCCCACATCTGGTCTTAGTTCACTAAGATTCACTGGGATTGTTAAAATCATCTGGGTTTGTGTTCTTGCCATGTCCGAAGCATGACGCACACTGCATGGAGCTGTGTGAACTCCAGGGAATGCCACTGGCTGCGTGGAGTGTTCCTCAGGGATGTGGGCAGGTGTGCTGGAAGGGTCGCGTCAAACAGGCTCCTCGGAAAGACCCCTGAGAGCTGCGGCTCCCGTCGGCATAGCTGGCAACTGCTTCCATCCAGAGGCTTGTAGATTTGTGTGTTCATTATTCTGACTTCATTTGCACCAGCTGGGACATGTTTGGCCATTAGTTTCTGTTACCCCTTGCCTTTGAGGAACCCTGGCTAATGATGTTCTTGTGGCTTTATGCAGCACAGTTGTCTTGTGCTTAGTGTCTCTGCTTCAGCCTGGTAATGTGTGGAGGGATTTTACGTGCAGATCAGTTGTGGTGCTAAAAATTATTTCATTAAGCCCAACTGTATGTATCAGACCCAACTACAGCCATTAAGTGATTTTTAAGTTTCTCTTTTTCCTTTGAATATAGCTTGTTGACAACAGTTGACAATGCAGCATCCTATTGTATGTTTGCTCTTTCATGGTCTTTCAGTTTTCTGAAAGTAGTCTCTCTCATAAAACACTTCATTTCTTCTTCAGTAATAGTGAGCATTCTGCAGCTGGAATTTCAAGTGCTGGTTCAGATCAGCATGTATGTTTTGATGGGATGAAGCAGCTTCTAAAGAGTTAGTGTCTGATTTTAATAACCAGTGCTTGGGTTCCGATCCACTCCTGACGCCATCTGCCGAATTTCCTTTCCCTTACTGGCAAATCCTTGTCCTTGTCCAGGCGGACACTACCCCCACCTAAATCCCCTCCCAGCCAGCTGCAGAGATTCTCTTCAAAGTAAAGAAAATTAAATACCTGAAAATCTGAAAGTCTGATTTGGGTTGAGCAAGAGGGAGAGTGGTTGCTGTTTGAGATGCTCACAAAATAAAAAAATTACTGAATTTGGATTCCTCCCCTTCTCTTTGCCTTGTATCACAGCAGTTTATTTAGGAATTGCTGTTTAAAAAACTAAATTAAATTCAGACAGCTTTGTTAATGATGCCCTGCACTGGTTATTTGCTTTGACTTGGCTGAAGTTAAAACTTCTTTTTTCTGCAAATTATTTGCTTCTTCAGGGTTTTGTCCAAGCTGTTTCATCAGCACAGCAAAAGCAGTTTGAGCTGTCAGGGCTCCACTGGATTTACTCAGGTTTGCCAGCCTGAAAGAAATGCAGCCAAGCCATCAAAGTAAAATTAAAAGCAAAACTTGAGAACCAAGGTACTGGAATGAGTTGCTAGGAGGAGTTGTCTGAGGGCTGAGCTGTGGGACTGCGTTTGTAGGCCTCGTGCTGCCTGGTGTATTGATCTTATCCTCCTCTGGTGGCTGCGCTGGTACTGGGAATGCAGGGGCAGTGCTCTGCAGCACCCCAGGAGCTGTTGGAATGGGGCTTTGCCACAGGTAGCCAGAAACTGCTTGGAGATGTGCATGGGCATTGCTCCTGCTTGTGTCCATGTGGAGCTTTTTGGCTCATTGCCTGGGAGCAGGGCACGCACAGGTGGTGTCTGCTGCAGGGCTCAGTGCCGCCATGGATGCTGTTTCTCTCAAGTCTCCTCCATCCTGGGCAGCAGTGCCTTGCTGGACACTGTGGGGTGTGGGAGCTGCCCTGCAATGCTTCAGGAACAGCCACTGCTGTGGATGCACACATGGATGGGCACCAGCTTCAGCTCTGCTGGTGCTGAGAGCTGCCTCCTTCCTCCCAGCTGCTGAGTGCTTCTTTCAGGCACCATGTGTGTGTAAAAGCAGAGCTGGACAGGGATGGCAGCAGCCACAGAAGGCTATAAAATGGGACTGAAACAGGAAATACTATTTCTGTAATTGCTGGGGGGGAAAAAGTCCAATTGCTGTTATTTATACCTGCTGTAACAGGGATTAAATCCCATAATGAACTGCACTACTCTGGATTGACACCAGAGAGCAAAATTTATCCTGCTAACTGGGTGTCCCTCAGATTCCATCAGACTGCGCTGGCTCACTGATGATCGAGGGCTCTGGGCTGTGCTGCTGTTCCTCACCCTGTGCAGTGCCTGCCAGGCACTGAGGCTGCCGGGGCCCTGCGGCGTCCCTGCTCGGGGCTGGGCTGTGCATGGGGGCTGGGCAAGCTTTCCCAGGCAGGCAGTGATGCTCCTGTGTGCTCCCAGGACGTGTGGGCACATCCAGAACTTCCTAGGGGATGCCGGGCTTTGGAAGTGAGCCCTGCTCCCCCTCTTGCCCTCCCCAAGACGCTGGTGGAGCAGTGTGCTGGAGCGGATGATGCATAATTGAGCATGGCTGTATCTGAGTGTGTTCGGGGTGCAGAACATCCCCCAAGTGCCGACTGGGTTTGTGTGTTAATGTGCTTTTCCTTCATGCAGGCCTGGTTCCATTAGAAAGGGAGGCTTTGTGTAATATAATAGACATGATTAACTTTAATTGCACTTCTTTGTTGGGAAAATAGACATGTAATTAAAAACCTGACATGCGTTGTACTTTTTTTCTCCCATAATTTACTTGCTGGCATGTCTTCAAGCGGATATTCCGCAAGGCCCTCGCCACTTACTCGTGCACATCTCCGCAAGTCCAGCTCCTGTCCTTCTGAAGCCCCAGTGTCTGATGCCCAGACTGAACTGGCTAGTTAGCACATCCTGCTGGTCGTTCTCTCCTTTTCCAAGAGAAAAAGAGCTGCGTGTCTTAAAATGCTGCTCATTTTGTGGGATAAGTTGAGGTATTGATTTACTGGAAAACAAGATGCTCTTTACCTTCTCACTGCTGAGGAATGTGCCCAGTTCTTGCTCAGAGTCTCCCATCCCCAGAAGGTGAGCTGTGACTCAGACCCAGCTTCACATCCCAGTTAAATCATCATTCAGCTTTGTCTGGAGTCCAAACCCCTTCTCCAGAGTCACTTGTGTATATGCTGGGAAAATCTTTCAGGGTTTCTTAGTACCCATTCTCATTTCCCAGGAAAAAAGAGGTAGTTGAGATAGCCCCAGCCAGGCAGTGTTACTCACAGCTGATTTTAGTCCTCTAGCAGAGTCTTTTCCTTTTGGGAATTCCTGTCTGTTTTTCCTGGTCAGGTGCCTCAGACAGTGCTGAGTTACTGAACTGAAATGCTGGCTCTGTGCCGTGGGTGCACTGGAGTGAGGTGGGTCCCTTTGCCTGGCACACAGGGACATGGGTGAAAACCTGAGATGGTTTCACCTCCCAAACACCTCTGAGTGGGTACAGAGCACCACTGAGCCTTACAGAAGCAGATGGACAGACACCTAGCACCCGAGCTGTACGGCGTGGTTAAGCACGGGCTGTGCCCCAGGGCTGTGACTGTCTGCAGGGACGCTGCACGCAGGGCAAAGTCCAGCAGAGATCCCCCAGGAGAGCTTGGGAGGCGTGTCAGCCTCCGTGTTCCTTGAGCTGGGCTGCACTGGCGTCTCCACAAAATTCCCACTGCCCTGGAAGATGCTGTTGCTGTGCTGATGATCTGTGCTCAGCTGTTCCCAGGGAAGGTGGGGTTTTATGGACCCCTCATTCCATTTGTTCTATGTATCTCTGCCACACTTTATTTTGTCCATCTTTCCATGGTCTGTGTTGTTTTCTGGTTCTTTATTGTCATTATTCAAAACATGAATAGAAGTGCATATCCTCTAAGTTATGAATGTAATCAATTTTGAGTCTTTAATTGTAATTTTTTTTCCATAAAATTCTTTTAATTTAGTCTAATATAATGGCACATCAAGCAGTAATGGGTACATTAAATTGAATCATGATGTTCATATACACATTTTATGACACAATCAAATATCCCAATGCATTAATTCATGTCAATCAGTTAATAAAATCGAATAGGAAACATTTCTCTAGTGCTGTTAACTGTGTTTCTCCCATTTGGAGGGTGACAAGATGGTGAGGGCCTCTCTATCTTGCCTGGTTCATGTTTTCTTGGCTGTGTTGGAGTCATTATATTTACTTACTTGATGGGTACAAAGCGTGTCAGTTCCTGTGGCCCCCCACAAAAATCCAGGAATGGGGAGCACAAGGCCCCACCTTTACCTTGTCCTACCCCAGTTCTGTTGGTACATTCCTCTCCCCAGAGACTCCCCTAAATAAAGGAATATCAGCTGTGAACTTGGGGGATAACTTGTCTTTGGAGATGTCTTCCCTTCTGATGTTGACTTTCAAGGACAAAGAGCTGCAGCGAGTTTACTGCACACTGTTGTGAGGAAGGAGAAAAGGAAATTTTCTCCCTTTGCAATTGACATTGGAGCAGTTCTCTGGGCTTCTCATCTGCTGCACTTCCAGGGTGGGTGCCAACCAGACTCCAGAGGCTACTGAACCTGCAGTAGGTCTCTTCCCCTTCTTTGCTTGTAAGCACAAGTTTGCTTTCTAGTAACCCTGTTCCTTCACCTTGCTGATAGCCTGCTGACAGGTGTTACATCTTCCATGTACAGTACTGGATGGAAAATGGACCTTCTGTGCAGCAGTTACAGGTGGGCATCAGAAATGGACAGAAGCAGTGAGATACAAGCCTTACGGGCCCTCCACATCCTGGGCTGGGGCAGGAGAATGTAGGTGTAGCAGCTCTTCCTTCTTGTGTAAAGAAAGGACTTGGATTGATGAGCAGCTGAGGATCTGAATGAATTGTGTCTGGGTACCCCAGAAAGTCTTCCAGAACTGACATTCCCAGCCCACACGTGGATAGGGTTTGCGGGAGGTGTTTCTTCTATGATGCTTGAAAAGTTTATTTCTTTGGTTTTTATTTTCCATTGTTTTTTTGCCAAAGTGTAGGACTCCTAAGTGTCGTGTCTGATGTCAGCGTGAGAGCCATGATATGGCAACCAGAAGAGGGAATTTCTGGCTCTAGGGAAAGGAACTGGCTGTGATTTAAGGATTTTATCCAAAATTCAGTCTCTTCATTACAGAACTTTGAGCAAAGGCTGGAGAGGTGCACAGCAACCAACCTGAGCACTGACAGCCAAGTGTTCATCAGGGCAGTTGAGGCTCAGAAGTCAGGGCTGGGCTTGTAGGGATCTGTTTAACTCAGTGACGTTGGTTGGAGAGAACTCTCCATCGTTCATTGCTCTCCGGCTCCTCGTTCCCTCGTAATCCTGTGTGCCGCAGACAGCCCTTGTGCTGGGAAGGAAGCACTGGTGTCTGCACCCTGTGTGTCCATGGTGGTTAACAGCAGAGTGTCAGGGCATCTCTCACATGCGCCGGGCACAGGCTGTGCCAGAGGGCTGGAACAGCCACTTTGGCACACGGTCCTTGTACCCCCAAGGCTTGTACCCAGTGCCTTTATCCTCTGTGGAATTAGAACCTGGCCAGGCTCACTGGGAAGGATTTGTGAAGTGGACATTTATTGCTTGCTGCTTATTTCTGCCTGACTTGTCACTGGAGCATGGCTCAAGGTGTGCTGAACTTGGATTCCTGCTCCTCAGTACCTCTGATGTTGTCAGAAAGGAGTAGCTACTGTGGAAATGCAAATGAGAGTGGAATTGGGAGATGAAAATAAGCAAAGTCTGAGACTTAGCAGGGACAGGGAATGTTGAAGGCAGCTGTGGTTGTCCAAGGTGTGAAATATCTGTAAGCACACAGCATTTGGACACCCATTTTTCTGCTGAGTGGGTTGAAATCCTCCAAACCCTTGTGTTTTGATATCATCTGGTATTATGGTTGGTTTGAGAACAATGAGGAATGACAGCATCATGCATCTGGATCCATGTGAGTGTGTGTAAGCAGGCAAGGGAGGTGCTGGGCTGCACTGGTGGGCTGGCAGGAGTGAGGGGGTTCTCTGCTGATGGTACCATGTGCACAGCAGTCCCCAGGGAGTATTTACTTTTTTCCCCTCCCCATAACTTTTTATGAGAGAAGGATTTTTAGGAATGCTGATCTACAACATAGGGGGAAGCACTAGATTAAGTTGAAGCTTAAACCCTGACCCGTGACAGTCACCCTGCTCTGTGCTATGCCTGTTGGGTGAAGGTGTTTTCAGAGCAGGATAAAATTCCTTCTATATAAAAAGTTTTGACATTTCCTTCCCTGTCTAGTGCCTATGTGGAATGGTACCAGTGGGACCTTGGTAGGGCCAGCTCCATTAGGCTGTTTTGTGGCCCTGTGGTGTCCCTGGAGTCATGTTGGCTGTGGGAAGGAATCAGCAGCCCTGGTTTGTCATCTCACAAGTGTCTGTAGACTGACGGCTCAGTGCATTTCCCAGCTCCTGCCTGGTGCAGGAGAAGGTGTTTAGTCAGCAGAAGCAGAGCACGGTGCACGGGCTGTTGGCATTGCAGTCCACGCACCACAGTGTTTGTTTGCAGGATTGTCACAAACCCAGCAAAGCTGTTGGAGGTGCCTGCTGTCAGAGCGCATTTCAGAACTGTCTGTTTCTGTACAGCTGGAATTGTGCTCCGTGCTCTGCTCTCCCGTGCTGGAGTGGTGTGGGGCAACCTTTGAGAGGGGCTCAGATACCCTTCCCTAGACAGCCAAACTGGTTTTATTGGCAGAAGAGGGACTTGAAGCCTGGGAGCAAGAGTGGCAGGTGGAAGGGGCTGAGGGACAGGCCTGGCCTGTGCAGTGCTGGAGCTGGGTGGGATTTTGGAGCAGAACACAGCCCAGAGCAGGCAGTGCAAGCCCTCCGAGCTGAAGCTGCAGGGAGGAATTTGGCTGACCAGGTAGCATTGCAGGTGTGCAAGTGATGTAGAAGAGATGGTCCAAGGTGTTGGGTAAACCCTGAGACTGAGCAAAGTCAGGCTGTTCTGAAAGCTGCTGCCGCTACTGCTGCCTTGGTTGAAAACTCATGAAGAGGGACAAGGGTTGGGGGGAGGGAGTAGAATTGGTTCATAAAAGGTCTCTGTTTCTCCATCCTCATTGCAACATCCCTGCCTGTGCAGGGTGAAGGCAGGATGGACCCCAGGAGTGCTGGAGGGAGGGATGAAGAAAGGGAATAAGTGCCTGAGAGGGACAGGAGGGCTGGGAGGTCCCTGCTCTCGGAAGTCTCTTTCCAGAGCATGGACAGATGCCACTGGGTTTGTGCTGCATGCGTTTTGGAGTCCAATTCCCAGCCAGGGCTCCCCTTGGCAATGGAGTGGAGGGCTGTGGAGGCAGGAATAGCAGTCCTCCCACATCTGTGGAGCAGATAAACAGCTGCCATGGGGGCTGGGCAGAGCTTTTTGCCTCAGGCTCGGACCCGTCAGGCATTTTGTGGGAGCGTGCCAGCATCCACATTTGACAAGGCAATGGGTTTGAGGTGCTTTCCCTTCCTGTCTGTCCCTCGCCACTGCCCCTGGACTTGAAATATTTACGGAGCCACATCCTGCCTCCCTGGGCAGGATGAAAAGGCAGAGATGGGTTTGTTGGCAGGGGCACTGCCAGGAACAAGACGTGGCTCTGCAGGCCCATCCCCTCAGGTTCCAGCGGCTCCATCCGGGACTCAGAGTCTGACCATAGCCCCACGGCAGCTGGAGTGGCTGGGAGCAGAGCACAGCATTGCACCTCTGCCTCTGACAGCCCTGTCAGTCCTTCTCCAGGTGTGCCAGGGAGCCTGGCTGTGACAGATCTGTCAGTCCAGCTCCGGGTGTTCCAGGAACCCTGGCTGTGACAGGCCTTGTCAGTCCAGCTCCTGGTGTGCAAGGGGAGCCCTTCTAAAGGAAAGCCTTGCCCGAGATGCAAAGTGCTTAAAAAAGCACATCCATTTCTGCCTCTAACGCAAATTCGCAGCCTGTGGGATGGCTGCAGCAGGAGAATGGGCCCATATTCTCTCCCCTTCTGTGGTCTCCAAGAGCAGAATTTCCTTCCTCCTGCTGTCACCTCTGGCGGTGGGGACTGTGAGTAGGGACCACACAGAGCTCTGGTGGCTCTGGCTTAGGGAGACAAGGCCTGGAACACTCCTTCTCTTGGTGTCTCCCTTGCAGCATTGCAGGCTTTGAACTGATGGAAAAAAATTATTGTGATTAAGAGGTGCTTGCATTGTACCACTGTTTCTACCTTCCAGCTCATCTTGAGATTGTGAAGTCCAAAGTGCAAAGGTTTCAGAGACCCTCCCTTCCTCCCTTCCTCCCTGCCTCCCTTCCTTCCTGCCTCCCTTCCTTCCTCCCTTCCTTCCTGCCTCCCTTCCTTCCTGCCTCCCTTCCTTCCTGCCTCCCTTCCTTCCTCCCTTCCTGCCTGCCTCCCTTCCTTCCTGCCTTCCTCCCTCCCTCCCTTCCTTCCTTCACATGGCATCGCAGCTGTCATTCATGCAGTGGTAGGTAAGCTCAGTATCAAGGCTGTAAGGTCAGTGAGGCACAACCTCCAGGGCCATCATTCCTCTGGAGGCTGAGGTTTGTCGTCTCAGCTCAGACCTAAACTTTTTGGCGTGATTAGTACATGTTCTTTGATGTTAAAATCTGGGAAGCAAACCCAAGGCACAGTGAAGGCACTCTGGATCCAGACTTCTGTTTGCTTTGAAATGCCTTTAGGACAAAAGTAGTTATTTTCTAAGCTGCATCTCTGAAAATAGTTGAGGAAAAAATTGAAATTATCTACCCTTGAAAGGAAGAGATGAGGTGAAGAGTTCCAGCCTAGCTGCAGGGTCTTTCTGTAGGGCCTTTCCATTCTCTCTGGCTTCCTGTGAAAAGCAGGATCCCTTGGCGCCAAAGTTAGGGAGCTTTTCCCTTACAGTATCCATCATGGTGTGTGTGTGGAATGCTGAGGAAGGAGGGGCATCTCCAAAGACATCACTAATGAAAACACTTGTTCTAAGTGAGAGAAAGGGTTCTAATCAGTCTGCCTCATTTTAGGTTATTAATGTAATTGAAAACACAGTCTACCTAAATCATGCAAATTATATGCAGGGTGAGGATTTTTTTCTGCTATCATAATGATAATCTAAATAAAATGTGGGTTGTAAGTGGAGTTGTGAAAGACTGGATCTGAGATTAATATGAAATGCAAAGATTGAAAAAAGATATGCATAGTGTAGAGCTGCAACTCTGCTTTTATGACATTTGAAACCCTGATTTATGACCATTGTAACCAGGTTTTTAACTGTATGGAAAATGGAATGAGGTTAAACTTCTTCCTATTAGCATTAGAGTTACAATCACAACACATTACAATGGACTAATAAATGTGACTTTTTGAGTAATGAAATTGCCATCAAGGCCCCGTTAAGTGGAATGAGGTTGTAATTGGAGTTGGACTGCACAGGGTTGGGCAAAGGCTGCCAGAGCACCCACAGCATCCTAGACACAGGAAGTATCCCAAACCCCAGGGAGGGAGTGCTGCAGGTACCCACAGCACCTGTAATTCCATCACAGCTTTGGGAAGCAAAGTCTTCCCTTGTAAGAAGATGCATTCTGTGGCTGTTCAGGGACACAGGTATCAATTCCCACACTTGTCCATGCATGGGAAGTGGTCTGAAATGCTGCAGAGTGCAAAGTGACGTTTGTCCTGGGAACAGTGGAGACCAGGCAGTGTCTGACAGCTGGGTCCCCTCTTGGTGAAGGTCTTGGTTCCTGTCCCTTCCCTCATCCTGACCAGAGCTCTGGCCTGCTGCATGCTGGCTTGCCCAGGTGAGAGGCGACAAGGAAAGACTGGTTGTGTTTTGGTATAAGTCGTCCCTGGATTTTTTCCTGATTTCCCATGCCTGGATGTAGTGGAATCAGACTGGATGGTGGTGGTCTGTTGTGTTCAGTCAGCAACTTGAGCAGGTGAAAAGTAAATTAGATGTCACTTACAGTTTTCAGAGGAAGTTACACAAATTCTGATAGATGTTCTCGATCTTTGTTCTGGGATGTCCCAGAGTGGGTGCACAGCTTGGCACCAGGCAGGGATGGCTTAGCTTGGAAAAGGGCTCTGCCAAACTGTGGCCAGCAGAACCAGGGTCCCCTGGGGGCTGCAGGGAGCCTGACTGCAGTGGGCACGGGCAGCCAAGGCACCTGAGGGTCGAGAGGCAGAGGGTCAGGTCATAAACCATACAGTCACTGCTGTGAGGCATATTAGCAACAAGTCGTGCCTGGACTGTCATCCTGCCCTTTTCCATGGGTCACTAACCCTTTGTGTTCTGAAAGTGCTTCCCATCCAGCAAGCACAAACCATCCCCAGCTCCAGCACAAGCCCACTGCCGTGGGAACGCAGCAAGCCCCTCTTCCTCAGGGAGATGTGGACTTCTGTCTCATGTGCTTAAATGGGACTGAGCTCAAAGAAGGGCACTGACAAACTTTATGGGAAGCATCAGATGGGATTTAGTAGTCCAGGCCACTGAGATTGCAGCATGTGATAAAGAGACTTCATGAGAATGAGGTACTTAGCTGGAGGGAAAAGGAAACACTCTGGTAAATAAGGGGTTGGAGGCCCTGAAAACTTGTCTGCCCTTGCTGGCCGCTGTGCTGGTATGGTGGAGGGTGCTGTCTGGTTTTTCTCACTGAGCCTCACCCTATCTGCTGCAACTGTGGTTTAGGACTTGATCAAGGGTATTCCAAATTTATTTTTTCAGGAGCTTTTATTTGGCTATTGCTCTTTGGACTAATGCCATGGCTTCTGTTATGGAGGTAGGCTGGTGGATGCTTCCATATGACTTCTCTTCTTCTAAAAGTGTTGTCACTACAAGGTGTTGCAAGCCCAAATCGTCTTCACATACCAATCAGCCTGGCTGTATTGCTGCATTGCCATGGGAGCACATGGAGAAGGAAGAGCAGCATGTAGCATCCCCAACTCCTTAGAGGTATTTCCAGGAAAATAAACGTCTAATCCTGAGTTACAGGGAGGAGCAACACATTGCCGTCCCTGTCTTACATGTCACAGTGGTTTCACTGTCCCCCAGTTAATAACCAAGACCTAAATCTCCTCTCAGCTTGGCTCCCTTTGGTTTTCCCACACTGGCTTCCATCATCTTTGGAAGAGCTGAATTGAATTCTAGTGCAAGGAGTTACTCCTGCCATGGAGGGTGGACTTCATCCTGCAGTTGGTCCTTGCTGCATGGCCTCCTGCCCTGAGTCACCCTCAGCTGTAATGCCATGCTTCTGGCATTCATGGATGCATCTGAGGGCCACTGACCTGGGGGGACTCTGGCCCCATCAGAGGCAGAGAACTTTGGACTTCTGTCTTTCCTGAATTTTTTTCTTAGATGTCAGGGTCCCTGAGGGTTGTGGAACACTCATCAGGACTGCACTTCTGATTTATTAGAATCAAAGGAAGTCATTTAATCCAGTGCTGCTGTTTGGTGCTCATCTCTGTGTCCCTTCCCTGCATTTTTCTGAATGAATGAATGTCTTATACAGGCATGTCAGAAATGAGCATTTTGTGGGTAATCATTTTGATATCTCCATCAGAGTATTGGTACCCTGTTCCCATTCTTATGGATAACCCTTAAATGGTGGTTTGTTTGGTTTTTTCAGAAATGCTATTAATTTACTTTGCAGTTGCCCTTCTAGATCAGCATCAGGATGCTAAATTAGATCTGACCATACAGAGATTTTCTTTAACCCTTTTGCTCTCTGTTTTCTCCACAAACACAAGCCAGTGCAGTTGGTGCTCTGCATTCATGTGGGAGTGGCTGTTTTACAGGAAACAAGGCAGATATCTTAAACCAGAACCTCTACTCCCTGCCTTTGTGTGTTATTGAGGTAATAGTCCACACATCTGAGAAAATTCTGCTCCTGTTTAGTTGCAAACACAGTCGCCTCCTGTCCAGAGCCTGGTGATACTGAGGGTCTAAAGGAGATGGTTCCCTGCATGTGTATTTCCCCTGAAGAGATGCAGAAGTGAATGTCTGAACCAGGTGGCACTTGGCCCCCCTTCTCCCTGTAGCCCAGAGTGCCCTGGCAATGCAGGCTGGCCAGGACAGCGTGGCACTCGTTGTGCAGGCTTGGTTTGCTCCAGGGCTCTCCTGGCACTCCCTGTGGCACGCTTGCTGCCTCCCTGGCTCCGCTGCTGCCGCCGCTCTCGCTGAAGGTCACTGTGGCCACTGAGCCTGGCTCTTTGTCACTTCCACTCTTGAGGCAGAGCCTGATGCACCGCTCACAAGGAGCAGCCTCCCCTGACAGCCAAGCTCCGTGCGCTGCTCCCTTTGGACAGGTGATTGACTCCTCTGTAATACTCTTAAATGGGAGCTGTATTGGGATCCAGGGCCATCTCCGGATCAGAGAGACAAGGTCTTTAGCAGTAATTGGGCCACCCTGTGTCAGGTGAACTGCCCTGCTTATGGGCCAAATGCAGATGTCACTTGGTGTCACTGTTGGAGGGGACGAGCGCAGCCGTGAGAGCATCGCTGGTTTGTGGCACAGGTTCCAGCCCCACGCCTGGGAGAGCAGATCGTGCCAGCAGTGCTGAAATCATCGCTTGTGACACCGGTGGTCACAGATGATCAGGGCTCCCAGGCAGCAATGTGGGCATTTTTTTGTCGTGTGTTAATATCCAACTGTGCTCGGAAAGGTGCTGGGAGTCCTAGATGGCTCCGGTGGCTCTGCCTGCAGAGGAGCACCACAGGTGCTCTGGTAGCAGCCACGGCCTGGCTCTCACATGGCTACACTGCAGTCTAATGTACAGCAGCTTTTTCATGGTATTTACCCTTTTAACAAGTGTTCCACTAAGTGACAAGTGACAACAAGAGGACACTGTGAAGTGAGGCAGTGCTGACGCTGGGAGAGGTGCTGGTATTCAGGAATAGGCTTTGCAGAGTTTTGGGGTTGGGTTTGCACCAAGGACATGTCCCTGCAGCCCTGTGCTGCAGCCCCGTGGGATGTGCTGCTGTAGAAACCTTCCCAGATGTCTGTGTGCAAGACACCTGGACTGGCTGAATTTGGGTGTATCTGTGTGTACATGGGTGCAGTTATCTCTGCGTGTATGCAGAGTGACATAAATCTATTACATGATCTCATCTACCAGTCTGAAGAATAAACCGTTCTGGCTTCTCTGGTGGGTGCAGCTGGGAGAGTCTTACTGCAGTCAGTCTAGGCTGAAATCCTGGGGCTGATGAACTTTGTTCCCCCTGAACCCAGGACAGTCCCAAAATCCTGCTTTGTTTTTCTTATCTGAGGGTCTTCTGACCCAGAACTAAAACACACACCTGACTCCTGAAAATAGAGGGCTCTGACCTTGGCATGGGCTTTGGTGTGATGATGTACACAAAGCAAGCCTGTGTTGTTTAAGTGGTTTGTTAGGGCGTGATGATACGTATGAGGCTTTTTAAATTATTTGTAGTTAGGTCTCAGCAGCTGTCCTCCTCTGGTACATCCAGTCAAAAAATCAGTCCTCTTGGTTTCAGCTTCCCAGGAAAGCTCTCAGTGATCCTCACCTGTTCCTGCCCTACCCCTCTTCCTTGTTGTTTGCCCAGTGCATCATCCCGTTATCCTTTATTATCCACGCTGCTGTATCTTCTCTGGATCCGTCCACCAAGGTCTCTCAGGGCTTGCCTGCTGCACATGCTGCACACACTCGGACACTGGAGCGGTTTACTCCCGTTATTCCTTTGCCAGTTGTGGTGATTTATTCAGCTCCTCTGACGGCTGACGGGCCGAGCCTCTGTCAGTTCAGGAGTGTGACATAGATAGTGCAAATGGCACTAATGAGGGGCAGTCCTCATTAGCTGGAGCTCTGATGCTCGCGGGTCGCTTGTTCTTGTTCCGTGGGCTGTAGGCAAGGCCGGTAAATTAAATGCATCTTGGAGCCAGGTTGTGCTGTGCCATGGCTGGCATTCCAAGTGCTTCCCTCTGAGGCCTGGGACCATTCTCCTAGCCACACCACCGGGCGGGCGGCAGGCTCCCAGTGAGCACACGTGCTGCTCTGGGCATTCCTGGCACCCTCCCTGGGCCCTGGCTGCCCTTCCCATCAGCAGCAGGCTCCGGAGCACCCCAGTAATCCTCTTGAGCCGAACGACACCTGATCAGTGGGTCCAGGGGGGTTTTATGCAGGCTTATATCCGATGAAATCTCCCAGTTTTACTTTAATTGCTGTTGGCAACATGTGGTCTCTGATAAAAAACATATTTTCTGTCGAGATTGCATTCATCAGTTGGGCTAATTTTTCCTGGCCCTCCACCCATCAGAGCTTCTTTGGAAAGGGAAACAGCAGCTTGTGGGTTAGTGGATGCCAGGCAACTGAACAAAAAGAGAGAGAGGGAGAAGGGGGAAAGCGGCTCCGCGCCTGCTGCAGGCATTTGCACAGAAAGGCCTGGAAAGGCCCCTGTTCCCTGGAGCCCTGCCGGTGTGGTGCACACCCGGGTGGTGGGACGGGGAGCGCGTGGCCCGCAGGCCCCGTGGCCGGCGTGGGCCCGCGCTGGGAGCCCGGGAGGCCCGGTGGGAGCCGCTGCGCAGACAGCTTGCGCGCCTGACACGCTGCCAGCGCCAGAAGCTCGCCGGGTATTTCTGTCTTGGCAGATGCACGTTCTGTTGTAAAGGTCTGTTCAGCTCGTGCCTGCCTCGTTCCCAGGTAATGCTCAGCACAGGCTTGCGGCAGGATTTTCATAGCTTGTGCTGTGGGGCTTTTCCTTGACACCAGGGAAAAACAGGAGAACTGGTGTATGGTGCAACTCTGGGTGGATTGCTGTCAGGATGTGGTTTCCCAGATGTGCTGATCCCAGCTATCCATGCCAGCAGCTCCCAGGCTCTTGTGGGAATGGTGTGGGTGACCCTGTGTCTGCATGTGATTAAAAAAGTAAGACTAGAGGAACAATGTTTGGTGGGCAGGCACCTTGCCACTCGCTGAGAATTGCTGCGTTGCTTAAACCACCCCCTGGATTCTTGGGAACTCGCTCCAGAGGTAGCAGAAGTGGGGGGAATAAAAGAAGTTTAAAAAAATGGATCAGCCTCAGTTTTGAAGCAAAGCTGAAATGTTTGCAGGGTTTGCATGCTGGTCTCCATATGTCTCTTTTCAATTGCATGTGCTGGAAGAAAAAATGGCAACGTGTAAAGGGATCTGTTAAAGTGGAGAAAGGGAAGCGCCATGTGCTCCGAGGCTGCAGGATAGAGCAGGGACCACCCAGCCCTTCCCTCCAAGGAAAAGACATGTTGTTCCAAAGTCCCTAACTCTGAAGCAATGGCTGTTGGGTTCATGTACAGCAGCATTCCTGTGCTTTCCCCTGCCCCAGGAATGCAGGAACAGAGTATTGTATCTGTCTGCTCCCCAGCCCCACGCGCCACCCAGACCGATCAGCGAGGAGCTGGGAGACAAATAGCAGCCTGCTGCCTTCAGGGGATGGCTCCCACAGCCCTGCCTGCTTTTCCAATGCTTTTCATTCCTAGATGCAGACTGACTCAGCCTTGTGCTAATCAAGGCCCCTTTCTGCCCAAATGCAGGCTTCCATGGTGTGCCGGGAATGGCAGCGCTCCCGCTGACTCTGGGGAGGGCAGGCCTGGGCCATCTGTCCCTGCCGCTCCCAGAGCCACGCACGCCGCACATCCCGCATATCCCTCCCACAAACCGGTGCCGCTCCGTACAGCAGTGCCTGTTCCTGAATGGATTTATAATCCATCCAATACGCTACATTCGGAATGTGTTACAAAAAGGACAGATTTACAGGAGACAATCTGCCTTCATGATGATTGCATATTGTGGCATTTCTAGTCCATATGGATCAGTAAGACTTGGATAGCAGGCATTTGACCTTCAAAATCGTGCAAATGTGAAACCAGACTTCCATTTTTTACAGCTGGGAAAGTCACAGTGTAGCTTCTTCATCTGATTTGGAAGGCATTGATTAAAATACAGCTTGACTTCAGAAATTACTGAGATTTTCATACTGCCTTTTTGCAAAGCCGTGGCTCCAGATCTTTATGCCTCCTTCCTCACCCCTCCTGGCTAAGCCTGACTCATTAACGCCTGTGAGTCAATTGATCATTTCAGAGAGAAGTTGCTAATTTAGAGCCACGGGCTAACTATAAACAAGACTTTAAACCTTTTTGCTCCCGCCATAGTTAATCTGTGATAATAACTCCTGAGAGCCTCTGAAAAGGTCTGAGTGTGGCTTTCTGTCAACAGCATTAGGGAGCTGTACATTTTCTCACTGAGAAACCTTGGCCGTGCCAGATCCAATCAGGGTGTTGGGAGCAGCATTAGCCTCCTGGTTTCCAGAAGAGCTCCCTGGGTTCTGGGCAGGGAGGTTCTGCTGGGGCTTTAAGGTGGTTTTGTCTGAGCTTGCAGTGCTTGTGCTGTGTTGCCTTTGTGGTTTGCTGGGCTGGCAAGGAAGGGCTCTTGGCTCTGCCCACTTCAAGCCTCATGTGCCCAGCCTGGCAGGGCTGCTGTGTTTTCCTGCTTTCACCACCCCTGCACCTGCAAGCTTTGTGTTGCTGGTGGTGTATCCTCCCAAGAAATCCTACCCACACTCCTTCATTGCAATCATTAGGTTTGCCCAGTTCCTCCTTTGTCAAGTTAAAAAAACCATACCCAGGACAGCTTATCTTTCACAGTATTTTGGCTAGAGCTTGAAGACACAATTTACTTGTACCACATGCTTCCACAAAGCTGTCTCATGCACTCCAGAAGGAACGTGTTCAGGATGAGATGAGGAGAATCTATCCTGGCACAGGGCAAAGGGAGAACCAGAGATGCCCAAAACATGTGTGGCTTTAGTTTGTCTGATTTTCCAGTCATTCTGTGGGTTTGGATTAGTAATTCTGTGAGTTTCCTTTTTTGTTGTGTTTGGGGTTTTTTTCCAGTTCCTCCCTAGACATGATGCATGTACACAACTTCATGCCAACTCTATAGGATGCACACCACCCTTGCACAGGGACAGCCATGGCAGGGCTGGTTCTACAACCCAGGAGAGAATGTGTCCAAGGCTAGGGAAAGAGAGAGGAGTTTTATGTGGTCTAGTGTAGTGTTGGATTTTTTGGTTGTTGTGGGTTTTTTTTTGGTTTTTTTTTTTAATTCTGCTTCTTCAGTTTTAAAATTAACTCATGGACAGAAGTTTCTGAAGTTTCAGTAATTTAGTGGCCATATGCCACAGAACTGTTTCCTGCTGTGAAATCTGTCATGGACAAAGAATTGAAAACAGAAGGAAAACCTACACTAATATCACCAGCTCTGTGGAGAAGAAAGAAGGAGTCCTAGGATCTGGACACTGGCAGTCCACAGCAGTAATTAAGGGCCAGTGTCTGCCTTTATCAGTAAAGGAGCACTGGAAGGAAATGTCTTTCTCCAGCAGCAGCAGAGGGTCCAGATCTTGCAGTCAGCTGGTTGCTCCCCACAAACAGAACCACTGTAGTTCAGGGTACACTCTGCAGTAGGGCAGCAATTCCTAGGGCACATTGTACTTCCCTGGACTAAGCAGGCTTGGGGGTCTCGGCTGCTCCTCCGAGACTGTGCAGGCTTTATCCCAGCACTCATTTACCTGCATTTACCGTGTTTTGTGTCCTTAACAACAGACTTGCTTTTCCTTTGGGTCTAAATAATTCTGACAGAAGGAGTTAGAGAAGGTTGGGGTTGATGGGTTTTCTTTTTTTCCTTTTCTTTCTGTAAAGTTTCCTTTTTAGAACAATCGACCAGGAGTATGACTGGACAAAAAATAGAAAATGGTAGGATCATTTTCCTCTGCATTTTCTTAGTTCTGTCACGTTTTGAACAGCACAATCTATTTTTTGTCATGGATTGAAGCAAATGGTTGTTTTTTTCCTTAGTTCTGCCTGTGAGCTGGCAAGTGCCACCATGCCATGCTCTCTGTTCCTGCCTCCAGGGCTCCGGTCTGGCACTGCCAGGAGGGACCAGTTTGCCTGGCGCCAGAGCCTGGGAAACCTTTGCCCAGCTCATCAGCACCAGCCCCGGGCGGAGCAGGGAGCTGGCAGCTTCTGGTCCTCTGCACTGGGTTTCAAATGGGGGCAAAAGCAGGGGTGGGGAGCCGGCGTGGGCTCCCTGTGCCCTGCAGAGGGGCAGCTGGTCAGGGAATGACCATGTTCCCATTCCCACAGCACAGACACATGGGCTGGGCATGCAGCTGGGCATTGTGAGAGAGCAAGTAAATCAGGGTTTGTACAGGGAATGTTCTATCCTCAGCCACTCACTCTTGTGGTGTCTGTTGTTACCAGCTACTGCTGACTGGTAAGGCAACAGACCTTAAAGATAATGATATTTGCTGGAACGTGTTTGTCAGGCAGCCAGCTTTCCTCTTACAGCGGCTTTTATTCTCCCTAAGGCACTGCCTGTGCTTAACTCCTGCTGCTCCTGCTCTCCCAGAGCTGTTCCTGTTCCCACAGCCCCTGCGTCAGTGTCAGCTCAACAAACCTGGCAAAGCTGGGCCGGGCTGGAGCAGTTCAGCAAGCAGCCTTTCCAAAAGCTGAGGCCAAGTGGACACGCCGAGTGCTGTGTCTCTTAGTCATAGGAGCTGCTGGCTGCTGTGTTTATGCAATACACAGGTATCAGCTTTTATCAGGAGGAGTGTTCGGATACCTGGTGAAATTTACTGAAACCCTGTAAACAGAAACGTGGCTTTATTCTCCCTCTGTGTCTGCCTCTTATACACACACAGAGATTTATCTCTTTTGGGGCTCTCAGCAGTCTGTGGTCAGTCTCTGCCATTTTGTGTAAGGACACAGGTCAGTTCCCGCCCTTTTGTAGCTCTGGGCAGGCCGTGGGTCAGCTGCCGCCATTTTGTGGCTGTGGGCAGGCCGTGGGTCAGCCGCCGCCATTTTGTGGCTGTGGACAAGCCGTGGGTCAGCCGCCGCCATTTTGTGGCTGTGGGCAGGCTGTGGGTCAGCCGCTGCCATTTTGTGGCTGTGGGCAGGCTGTGGGTCAGCTGCCGCCATTTTGTGGCTCTGGGCAGGCTGTGGGTCAGCCGCCGCCATTTTGTGGCTGTGGACAAGCCGTGGGTCAGCCGCCGCCATTTTGTGGCTGTGGGCAGGCTGTGGGTCAGCCGCTGCCATTTTGTGGCTCTGGGCAGGCTGTGGGTCAGCTGCCGCCATTTTGTGGCTCTGGGCAGGCTGTGGGTCAGCCGCCGCCATTTTGTGGCTGTGGACAAGCCGTGGGTCAGCCGCCGCCATTTTGTGGCTGTGGGCAGGCCGTGGGTCAGCCGCCGCCATTTTGTGGCTGTGGGCAGGCTGTGGGTCAGCCGCCGCCATTTTGTGGCTGTGGACAGGCCGTGGGTCAGCCGCCGACATTTTGTGGCTGAGGGCAGGCCGTGGGTCAGTCACCACCATTTTGTGGCTGTGGGCAGGCTGTGGGTCAGCCGCCGCCATTTTGTGGCTCTGGGCAGGCCGTGGGTCAGCCGCTGCCATTTTGTGGCTGTGGGCAGGCTGTGGGTCAGCTGCCGCCATTTTGTGGCTCTGGGCAGGCTGTGGGTCAGCCGCCACCATTTTGTGGCTGTGGACAAGCCGTGGGTCAGCTGCCGCCATTTTGTGGCTGTGGGCAGGCTGTGGGTCAGCCGCCGCCATTTTGTGGCTGGCCATGGGTCAGCCACTGAGGGAGAGGAGATGTGCAACGAGGATGTGCAGATGTCAGCAGTGGAAAAGGGCCCAGCATGGCGCAGATGTCAAGCTGCAAACAGTGACAGGTACCACAGACTGAGCACCTCTGAAACATTGTGCAGAATCAGGTAGGTTTCTTGTTTCTTACCACATCAGGTTGGCTGCCTGTCCCATTTTCCAGGGCACACATATCACACTTTTTAAGTTGTTGTGTGGTATCTGTTGTCAGGAGAACTCCTCTCTTCCAGGGCAGCAGTGAAATCTGATCTAGCTCTTTAACTGGAATTTTGACTTCTGTTTCCTCTGAAAACCTGCTCTCTCTCCCAGCTCTCCTTAGGCATCCAAGCTTTCTTCTAAGTGCAGTGGGAAAGGGATTCTTTGAGGAGAGTTCCCTGGGCTGTGATTCTCTGGAGGAGTGTTGTTGGCACTGTTTTCCACACTGGTACCAGCACACATCCAGTTGACATCCCTCACACTGCTGGGGAACATTTAGAGGCAGGATTGATCTCAGGGAGAGAAACTGAGCTGCTGATGTGGATAGAGATTAACCTTTGGGTTAGTGTAGTGTCTGGACCATGCCGGGGGGAACAAAACCAGTAATTTTCTTCAGTGCTTAACTCCCTTCTGCTGGGCAAAATCTACCTTGGCAGATTCTGACTACTTCTGGCTTCACAAGTGTGTGTACATTTCGGGTGGTTGAGTTTCCATGGAAATTCAGTGCACCCATCATTCTGAAATGGCTCTACGTGCAGTGTGGATTTGAGAACAATTGTTAGCTTGTCTTCTTTTTTTATGCCACCTTTTGATAGAATTGGCCCATTCTCCTAGCAAGCTGTGGTAGAGCAGTTTCCTAAGCTAGAGACTGCAGAAGTATCTGCTCTCCACATAGGTACATTTACAGGCATTGTAAAAGTCACTGTGGGAGAAGCTGCAGGACTTCGGGATTGGTAATGGGGGTGCTTCCAAGTGTTCATGTGTGTTTCTGAGCAGCTCCAGAGGAGTTTTTTTGTTCCAGTGGGTCAATAATCTGCATTTTCAGAACTTCAGTCTCTATTTATGTAATCTCCCTTTTAACAAGTCAGTTGTGTATTTATGTGACAGATCATAACAGCACCGAAGCAGCCATTATTGTGTGCTTTGTCGCTCCTAATAGACTTCCACGAGGGATGTTTTCCTGACTCAGGTTGGTGTTTGTGCATCTGAAAGTGAAGGGCCCAGCAGTGGGGCTCTCAGTACAGGCATGAACCCTGCACCACAGCCGGCCGGGAAGGGCTCCTCCTCCCCACCCTCCTCCTCCTCTCCCTGGCTGTGCCAAGCTGTGTGCATGCAGAGGGGATCTCTGGAACCAACCCCTGCTGCTGGGTTGGGTTTGAGATGGTCTGGGCTGTTCTGCTGGAGCCTGGGCAGGGCCAGGGCTGTGTCTGTGTGGGTTAAAGCCCATCCTGCGAGGACCCCCCCTTCCCAGGCCTCATTCCCTGTTCTCCTGCCTATTACCTCCTAAGCATTGTAATAACTCGGGTAAACTGCCGGGACAACAACACCGTCTGGAGATCCTGCATCTGCCTGCCTTAATCAGCTTCCTCCCTTGAACAGGAATTTAAATAATGAGTCAATTAATGTTCTCAAATGCCAATGAGATGCAGAAGAGATGGGTGGAGGTGGGAGCAGTGTGAGCTGTTCCAGCACTGGATTTTATGAGGAGTCACACACTAGAGCACCCAACTGATTATGTGTCCCACACAGATGTGCCCACCTGGCACTGCTCCTGCTCCTGCTCCCCATGCCTGGCTCCCCAGAAAAGGCCCCTTTTCCAAAGGGCTGTAAACCCTTCTGCACAGGGCAGACTTGTCACACACCCACAGGCAGCCAGATGGTCTTTCCATAGGGCATAGTAGTTTTGTTTTTTTAATTGGGGGCCTTAAAAATGTGAAAGAATGCCCAACCTCTGTATGCTCAATTCTGCTTCCTTCATGCTGATGATCATTTAATTCATCCCTGCAACCTGCACAGATTATTTTGGCAAGTTCCTAATCCTTTGTTTGTTGCTTTGACTTCACCTGTGCTCAGGCAACACTTCAACTCTTCTTACTACGCTTTGGTTTTTCTAAACAGTAGCAATAACTAATAATAACTAAATCAGCACCATAACTTGTGGGATTTCCTTTTATTTCACAAACTAAATGCAGAGTGGTAGGGCTGAGAAGTGATCTGTAAAAAATGGCTGGAATGAAAAAAATGGACCTTAAATTTTAGGTATTAACATTTCAGTTCTATCTCTCTTCTCCACAAAAATAATTTTGGTTGCTTTTTGTCCTGCAGAGGATTTATGTAATTTGTAATACTATCTCCAGCAGAAGCAGACAGTGTGGAAAGCATGTTTCCTGTGCTCCTCTGCCTTGCTGTTTTGCACACTTTATTGCTGTAGCAGTGCCTGATGGGCCGAGTAATGTCCTTAATGTCCTGAATGCTGGAGCTGTGCTGGCTGTAAACACTCCTGGGGCGCTCTGTGCCTGGGGAGATTTGCCATCCCAAAAGAAGGGAGGGTGGCTGTTCCCCTGCCTTTGGTGGGAGCCTCCTGTGCTGGATGATCATCCTGCCTTGTGGCAGGAGCAGGAGCTGCATGAGCACCTGGCACACAGGGGCAAGCCTCACTTTGATCAGTAATTCCTGTTGATCCCCAAAAGGAGTCTGCTGGAGTGGTGCTGTTAAATCTGAAAGCTCCTTCACCCCTGTGTCTGTGCACAGAGACTGTGGCTAAAGGCTGTCCTAGGACGCATAGAGGCAAAGGCCAGGGGATGGAGCTGTGCCTCGTGGCTGCTCCATCAGGTCCTACCAAACCTCCCCTTCAGTTATTCCTCTGTTGGAGACTTAGAGAACCCAGTGCAGTTATTCCACCTGACAGCAGCAGCAGAGCATCCAGGTAAATAAAGATCACAGCCTGGTTGAGAAATGAAGTTGGACCTCAGTCAGATCTAATCAGGGTTAGCTCACCTAGAAACTTACCTGTCAGCGTGTGCAGGACTCTGATACTTTCCCTCCTCCTGGTGATCTGTGAGCAAGGGTGTGAGGCTCTGGCCAGGGCTTGGATGGGGATTTGCTGCTGTGCAGAGTTGCAGTGGGGCCAGTCTCTTCACAGGAGTACCTCCCTGAGTATGTGGGAGAAGCAGGGATGCACCTGGGCCTCCAGCACTTGGCCCCAGATTTCTTGTTATCCAGTGGCTTGTGAAAGCACAGACCTTCCCAGCTTCCTCTCTAGGAAGTAACCACCTGTATGTGGAACACATTATCCCTGTCTGTCAGGAGCCCTGCCTAATTGCAATGGGAAATGTAACGTTATCCTTTAACTTCCCATTTATGAAGCAATTTGCAGTGGAAATGGGAACTGTGTGATGGCATTTCAGAAAGGAGCTGCAGTGCTGGAAAATGCACACAATTTAACAACTGACACATCCAATTGTGAGGCAGAGGAGGAGCACTGTTTAAGTATTCCCTCATTTGCTTGCCCTGTGTGTGGAATATGCTGCTGGTTGTTACTGCAGCCTTTGAACTGCTAGGGCAAGAACTGCCACAGCAGTTCTGCCAGGGAGCCTGGTTACAGCCGAGAGAGGCAATTTGCTCTGGCTTAGATATTTGTGTTTGGTCTGAAACGTGTTCAAAGCATGCAGGGCTTGTTTATATGATAGAATAGAATAGAATAGAATGAACTCCTGGTGAAGGCCAGAGGAACCAAGCATGCCCACAGGTTGGTCAGGCTGCCCCAAGGCAGTGAGCTGGGCTGTGTGCCCTGCACTGGACATGGAGCTCCTCTAGGACTTCTAGTGCCACTTCCACCGAGCAGAAAATGCCAGATGGATTTCTGCAGACAGGCAAAGCAGGGTGCTCCCTCTGCTTCTGGTCAGCAGAGACAGGGGCTGGCCAGCCTGGGAGTCCTGGGAGCATCTGTGGGGTTGATGACCTGCTAACATTTGTGCCTTTGCACTTTGTCCACCCATTTTCCATCCTGCTCAGCATTTCCCATTAAAGGAGCTGTCCATTACAGGAGTTGGACATCGCTGTGTAGCTGCCAACGACCGAATATAGACACGTGATGCTTTTCCCTCACCTGCCTGCTTCACCCTCGCAGTGGCTCAGCTTTTGCTGTCTCCCCTGCTTATCTCAATCATTTGTGAATGATTTGAGGCTTTCAGAAACGCACTTTCCATAGCCAGTAGCCAGAGGTGTTATTTCTACCAGGATAGATTTTCTGTCTCTTTTCCCCCTTTGTCTCCATGTGTCATTCCAAGGCAGAGTGAGTGATACACTGTGCCACAGCTCAGTGGATTAGTCACTGACCTTTTGCTGGGGGATTCTCTGATGCAGCCTCAGTTCCCAATGGAAGTGCAACCACTACTGTGCCTGCCGGTGAGTGCAGGAGCTGGCTGGCTCCTGACGAGTGTCCATGTACCCTTCTGGGGATCCCTGCTCTTTATCCATGGCCTTGGGTTCACATTGCTGAGGCAGAGTGAGTGCAGGAGACTGCTGCTGGGATGGCAGGGAGCAGTGTTGGGAGAGGAGGGGCTGGTTTGGTGAGGTGTTAGCGAGCCCTCTGCTCTGCTTCGGTCATTGGCACTGCAACTCTTAAGTCCTGCTGGCCAGGAGATCTGAGTCTCTTGAGGAGCAGGGCATTCACTTCACCTCTGTCACATGCAATCAGAATAACCTACCTTATCGCTCTCCTTCATGCAGAGGCCTAAGATAAACCCTTGGAAGAAGTAGACGTGAAGTAGAAGAAATAGATGTGTACTTGAGCACTGGCTTTGGGGGGTTGTGGTGCTTGTGTGGCTTTGCCATTGTTTTGCCACCGCAAAGGAACGTGTGGAAGAATCCACCTGTTTGCCTGAAGCCAGGTGAATGGCACCAGTTCCCTGTGGGATTTGAAGAGAAGGAAGAGAGGAGGGCTGTAGGGGAGAGCTTGTTGCCAGAAGGTGGATATCCATCCCTAAACCAAACCTGTGTGCTCTGGAGTGTCTCTGTTGCTGTGCAGGACAGGTCAGTGCTGGGCTTCACTCCCACAGCCTTTGAGCAGAAGGCACAGATTTTATGTGAGCCTGAAGGGGAGTGCAGACACGGAGGATGGTGTGGGGCTGGCTTGGGCTGCTGCCTTTTTGGAATGTCACTGAGGTCCTGGAAACCAGAAACAATCCCAGAAGCATCTGCAGGAGTCTTGAGGAGCAGCTCTCTGTTTCCTGTTGAAATACAGCATAAATTGGATGCAGACTTCGAATTTATGCTGTATTTCAACAGGAAACAGAACTGCTCCTCAAGACTTTTCTTCAGGATGGTTTGGGAATGATGTGTTCCTGTGGCTTTCCAATACACTGTTAATTAACCATATATATCCACAGTGACATGTGCAAAAGCTTTTTGTGAATTGAAAATACACCTCTCACTGACTGCCTAAGTCACGTAGGAATTTTGCAAATATTTCCCAAAATAATTGCTGAGCACCTCTTCCAAAGGGAATTTGAGCATGGGATTTGCTCCCTTTGAGGAGGAGCTGCTGGCAGCATGATTTATGGACTGTGCCTGCTGGAGTGCAGGGATCAGGAGCACACTTGAGAGGTGGAAGGACAGGAGCAGAGGGCAGGCCTGACCATCAGGTGCGTTAATGGAGGGCAGTCTGTCATGTCGCTAATGATGGCAGTGGCACTTCATTATGCTGCCGGAGTACCTGTGGCTGCTGCTGAGGGAGGAGATGCTCTTTGATGTGTCAGTGTAACCTCTGTGCCACAGTGCTCTCAGGGTACCTCACTTAGCTGAGAACACAGGATTTTCCCCTGAGTGTTGGTCCTTCCTTCACTGTTTCGGGCTGGATTTTTTGTTACCATTGTGCCTTAGACAACTGCAGGCATTAAAGGGAAGTTAAAATTAAAAGAGCTTCATCTAGCTGAAGGGGCCTTGGGAAAACTGGGATAAGCAAGAGGAAGCTGGGAGTCAGCTGGCAGCAGCACAGACTGAAGAGCCAGGGGTGAGTTTCTGCACCAGTGGAAGAGGTTGTGTGGAACCTGAGTCCTGTGTCTACCTGTGCCTGTGGGCTTACAAGTCCCAGGGACTGCTGTGCTTTTGGAAAACCCGAATAGAAGATTCTGGTTCAGGGGGAAATAGGGCAGCTGGCTTAGCCGTAAAATAACTAAGACAGCAAATGTATCTCAAGTAAGCTGCTGGAGATCTGCAGGTACTGGGAGTGTCCTTTCTGCATGGCTTGGGGTACCATGTGCCATTCAGTCAGGGCACAGTTGCATGCAAGGTGGAGGGTATGGAATGAAGAGGTGACAGTGAGTGGGAACCTGGCTCTCCATGTCCTTGTGTCCCTCTTGGTGAGACATTCTGTATGCAGTACTACTGAAGGTACAGGTATGCCCACATCTCTTGCTCTTTCTGTGCCCCTTGCTGTTGGCCCTATTCAGAAGCATATTTCCTTTTCCTATTCAAAGAGGACTTCTGGTTAATGGTGCTTTATGGTTATTAATAGTAAATTAATAGCGTTTACCTCAGCTGACTCGACTTCCTTTTGCTACCTGACATTATTTTGGTAGGAGAGCTTAGGTCAGTAACAGGTGAGGAGTGGCTGCCTTAAAGAGAATGGTTCAGAAACTCCTCAGGTCGATATGTGAGAAGCTGCCCGAGAGCCAGACCATCCTGGTGCATGCCTGGCTGGTGAGTTCTGTCCCTGGCTGGTGTCACGAGTTGCTGTTGGGCTGACCAAGAGCTCCATCACTGCTGTGCTCAGCTTTGGGCTCTGGGAACGTTCTGATGGTCTGGCTGTGTCCAATTGTAGTGCTCAGCTGAAATCCGAGGGAGCAGCCTGGCTTGTGCCATGCTTGCTGTGTTTCCTTTTCTCTGCAGATACCTGTGTGGGCAGGTTTCATGTTGTTTGTCTGCTCCGTGCCCCTGAGCTGAGACCTGGGCTCTCTGTCCCCCCTGAAATCAGCCCGTGTGGGCAGCAGATTTACAGGGGAGCTCTCCCAGGCTGAGCGGGACGTTTTACTGTCCCCTTTGGCTGCTTGTCTTGTGTGTGATATGTGGAGAGGCATATAAAGGCTGGAGATTAAAAAAGGGAGAAAGTTCCGGTTTGTGTGTGGGAATAAATCCAGAGGCAGGTGCTCCTGCTGTGTGGGAGGGGAGGGCAGGGCCAGGTGGGAGCTGCAGCGCTGAGGGGGAGCAGGGCTGCCCTCCCGGCCCGGGAATGCAGCATCAATGGACCATAAGTGCTCTTGCAATGGCACTGGATCCGTGGCAGCTGTTTGTTCAATGTTTCATGCTTTTAGCCACATCTGTTCCAAATGAATGTTAATATTGCAGTGGCATCCACTAAGGATGGGCTCTGTCAGCTCTGCTGAGCGTCAGGCTGACCCTGGTGACAAGGAAAGAGCAGTTCAGCCCACAGTGCTCCCTCTCCCTCCACCCCCCGTATCCGTCTTGCCTGGCCCTGCTCCATCAGAACGCCTTTCCTCCCCACAGAGGGGGGAAAAGAGAAGGGAAAACTAAGGCAGTGATTCTCAAGGAGAAAGACTGCATTTATTCCTAGCACCCTGTCCAGCAATGTCAGATAACAGTTTATTCATCCCCTGGCCCCTGTATGACATTGAAGCATATCAACAGTGACAAAAGTATATTGAATAATTATCTTGAAATTAATACATTATCCCAAACTTAAATAAATGTCATCTGATCAATATATCTTGGAATGGAAAGGGAAGAGAATGTGAAGGGCATCGCTTCATTATTCATTAATTTTAGAGTAATGTAGGCAGATGAAATGGTTATTTCAGAGCACTGCTATTATACTCACTGGCATTTTAAATAACTCCCAAGATTTAACAGTATATATTCCCTTGTCGAAGCAGCTTACACTCGTTAACACTGTGGCTTCCAGATTACTCTGCTTGACAGTGCCAGAAAAGACCAGAAATACTGTTCCAACCCTATTCTTTTTGTTTGTTTTGGTTTTTTTTCCTTTACCCTTTCTGTTTCTTCCATGGATTAAGAGACCCAGTTCCACTCTCACCAGTACAGCACACTCTGGGATCAGTCCAGCTGAAACATCTGGGCACGAATGTTGAATTCCTTGGAATGAGAGGTGACCCCATTTCATCCATATGTATGGCTCTGGCTCAAAATCAAGCTGCTGGCTGCGGATTTCTCTGCGAGGAGAGAATGGAAGCAATCTTGTGCCTCCTGGAATCAGGATCAGCTCTTTGGCTGGCATTCCGAAGGAGCAGGCAAGGTGCTGTCCTCCCATGTGTCCTCCCAGGGGTCAGACGGGGCTGATGCTCACACGTGGACATGACCAGGGACCTGGCTCTGGCCTTTTTCCCTTTCTGGGGCCACTGCAGAGCCACAGGGACCAGTAGGAACCAGTCCAGGGCACTCATCTGTAGGATCATAACAAAACCAAGGAACCACATTGGCAACTGCTGTCTAACTGCTTGACACAGTTGAGTTGATGAACTGAGGGATGCCTCAGGTGAGAATGCATCCTGGTGGAGCGTAGTGCCCGTGCTGGTGTGTGCAGAGCACAGCCAGGACACAGTTTTGGGTGGAAGTTGTGGGTATTTGGGCACGGCAGGGTTTGGATGACAGGGTGATGTGAGAGGAGAGGCTGCAGACAGCCCTGAGTCTGTGCTTAACTCGGGCACCTGTGTGTCACAGCTCTGCCAAGCCCAGTCCCACGTGGCATTCTTCTGACCACAGAGGCCAGAGTGTCACAAAGTCCATCTTAGATCAGTGTGACAAAAGCCCCAGCCGTGCTGGTGCCTCCTTCCTGTGGTGCTGCTGCTTTCACACTTGCCACGAGCATTTCCCCTGCTGTGCGCCCTTCCTCCCACCTCACTTGGGCTGCAGTGCCAGGTGCACGCAGGTTGTGTGAAGCTGGAACACATTAGAATTGTGCCCCACCTCTGCCTCACAGCAATAAATGTCCTCTCCTGTAGTGCCCAGGGACAAGGATGGCACTTAATGACACCTAACGAGGTCTGCAGTGCCAAATGAACCGGGCAGCCCCGCCCAGACATCCTGGGAACAGATTATCTGTGCCTAGCTCAGAGGCACTGCAAATACATTGTCCAGTGTCTGCAGTGGGGCTGGGAGAGCAGTGCTCTGTCAGTAATTTACTTCATACATTTGACCCTTCAGTGTATTTAGAATCAATCTTCACAAGTGTCCTGGGGGTCACACACCCAGTTATGATTTTGAAGCTACTCAGTGAACTTCTCTGTTTCTCCTTCCTGCATCTATAGCTGATTTCTTGCAAATTTCCAGGCAAATTCACAACTGAATATGCTGGAAATTCCGGCTGTTGCTTAGTGTAGGGGAGTCACCTCTGTGGCTGGTGGTTTATTTCCCCTGTGCAGGTCTGTGGAGGGGAAACACCTTGTTCATTGTTCATCCTCCAGCAGAATCAACCCTTTTTTCTTTTTTTCCCCTGTGGCTTAAGTTGATCCTTGTTCTAGCCAACATAAGTATTTTCTCTACTAGGAAATGGTAACTCTGTTTTTCTCTAGGAAAACAATAAAAACAGAGTGTAAAGTTGAGAGGTGCCACAGTGTGTGTGCATGTGCTTGTGCAGGTGTGTGTGTACCTGCAGAGCATTCCAGGAACCTGCATGCTGTACTTAGAAGAACAGAGGCATGTTCCTCTGTGGGAAAGGAGAGAAAAGTGTTTGTTTCTGTGGGGGAACAGAGCGAGGGGAGAAAGGAAGCAATTGCAATGACACAGCAAAGTGGTGCCTTCGATGCTGATAAATTGGGGCTTCTTGAAAACATTGAGGCACACGTGGAGCGCCTGTGTCACCGAGGCGTGCCAGGCCCGAGTGTGCTCTGAGCCAGTGTGAATGTGTTTGAGGCCAGCATATCCAGGGACACACAGTGAGGAGCAGAGCAGAGGAGGCCCAAGAGCAGGATGTGCCCTCTGTGTGACTCACAGCTCAACGCTTGCCATGCTGTGTGCCGAGCGGCACTGGAGCACCCAGATCCCTGCTTCCCAAAGCCCTTGCTTGGCCTGGCCCTGCCTGGGAGCTGCAGTCACTGCTGGAACATCTGTGTTTATTTTGCATGACAAACTCGTTCCTGGGCTCTGACAAAACGCATGCTGGTCTGGGACTGGGGTTTGGGCTCCTCGGCAGGGCTGTGCCGTAGTGTGTGCCTGGCCCTGTGCTTGCTCTGTAATGCATATTACATTACTTCATCCATAGTTAATGGCAAGTGTGCTATATTTTTAATCTTTATAGCTTTATTGTGTGCAAGTGGTTTTAATAATTGGTGCTGCAGGATGGTTACTTCCCAGAATTACCCTGCAAAATTGCTGTGTTTTCAGCCTTCAGTCGCGCAGGTTGTAAATTATAAACTTGGGTAGTAATAAACTTGGCTCTCTCTCACTGCTCTGTGAAGATGCCAACCTGTAACAACAGCAAAAAGATACATGCGGGCAAAAACTCCCTGAAGCTATCCTCCTCATCCTGTGTGCCTGGCCTGTGGGGTAAGGAAGCTCTCTGTGAAACCCTGCTTGTGCTTTGTGTGCATGACCATGAGCAGGAAAATAACTGCAATGAGGCAGGGAAAGTGGTAAGGAACAAAGAGGTCTGGGGGCTCCCTGAGCCCCCCACCCCCTCCAAGACATCCCTCGGTCTCCTACCCACGTGGAGCACGAGCTCTTCTGCCAGAATTGTGATAAACAAGGCATGTGGTATCCAAATGCCTCTCTTTGTGTCCTGAGCCTGCACGTCCCTGAACTGGGGCTCTGGAACGGGGCTGCACATGGCTGGTGCTGGGAATGCAGCCTCGTCTTGTGTGGAGTCTGCCCATCCCATCTGAGGGCTGAGCTTAGGGTGCTGCCCACCAGTGCAACACAAATACTGTGAAGCCTGGGGCAAACAGGACATTTTTATTTAAGAAAGACCACAAAACTGGGTGAAGGTGTTCTGGAGGCTTCCTGTTTCAACTGGCTCATTCTGTTTGGCATTCTGAGTTCTCTTTTTCTGGGCATGTCCCCAGCAGGATGATGATAGTGCCTTCCTTTCCCATGTGCACTGGGGCGATGGAGTTCCCAGTTTGCACCGCTGAGAGCTGGGCCCAGCTGCTGGGGCAGCCCCCAAGCCCCACGCACAGGCAGTGCCCAGCATCCCGAGGAGCTGTGAGCACGGCAAACCCAGGGCAAGCACACAGCAAACACACAGCACAGCAAGCACGCAGCAAACGCGTGCGTCTCTGCGGAGGGGCAGCTCTGGGATGGCCTCGGGTAACAGCAGCTCCTTTGATCGGCCTTGTTGCCTTCAGCCTCCAGCTGCCGGCGACGTTGGGCTGCCTCTGAAACCCTGTTCACCCGTGGGCAATATCCACCTGCTGCAGTCCTTGGAGCCAGGCAGGGAGTGTGCAGTGTGCCCTTGGAGCGCCTGCAGGAGCTCCTGGAATAGCTGATGATCAACCTGCGGGAAGCTGCTAGTCTGGGGGACCGTGTCAAGGGCCAGGCAGCACTTGGAGCATCACACAGCATGCAGAGCGCAGCAGTTCTCAGCTTGGGACAGGCTAGAGTCCTAGCAACCAGCTCTGCTTTAAAAAGCAACACAAAGACCTCTCTTGAATTACCAAATTTATTTTATTTTGGATTGGGATGAAACTCTGTGTCAGTGACATTTTTAAGCCTTACGTGGGTACACTTCAGTATTAATAGCTGTAGCATTCATAACAAATAAATTATATTATGATCTAAACTTCTTTCCTTCACCCAGAAACACTGGAGACATGTGAGGTTCCTAATAAAACCACGTATCTTTAAGTCCCCAGGTAATATGGATGCAAACATTTCCTGAGCTTTGAGATGCCAACGTTTTCCTTCCACCCCTTGCTCTGTGTGGGGTGGGTCAACCTCTCATTCCTGGGAGGTGACTGGCTTTGCAGGTGGCTGTGCATTTCCGGGGTACTTTTGCTCCCTGGATACAAGTGAATTGGGGAATCTTTATTGTTTGACCAAGGGGTTCAACTTGTGTCTTTGGGGCTCGGGCACATATTGAATGCAAGATTTTTCATCGCGAAGTGTTTGAGCATTTTCCTGTGACTTGGCTAATAACCCTTCCTCATCCTTTTGCAGGCATTGCAGTGCCACGTGGCCCAGCTGTCTCCTCTGGATCTCTGGTGACCCAGCCACGGCAGACCTGCCAGGTGACAACTATGAGGCACAGCAGGAGGTGAAGGCTAAGGTAGGAGATGTTCCAGTCTTACTTACACATGAAACACATTGATTGACAGATTAGCACTAGAGCACACAAACACATCAACACTGACTGAGGCACACAAGCAGATGCAAACACTGTGATTCCAAGTGCATTCTGGGACACCCAACCTTCTTCTGACGGCTAGAACAGAGCAATGATCCTAATTTGAGCAGCGGTGGACTGAAGAAATTAAGGTAAGAGGGAGGGATTTAAAAGAGAAATAAAGCAACTTTTTTCTGCGCGCGTGCCTTTGTTGTCTCCTTTTGCGTGCTGTGATTTCCATTTTACTTTGTGGCTGTTGCCAGTTACGCAGAACATGGGTTCATTGTGAACACTTGTCACAATGTGCGTGATTTCTTACTGATGGTTTCCAGTTTGTCTCAGTTAACATAATTGTGGGCAAAGATTTCATTGAGTTGTGTGTCCAAGACCACCTGATTTGATAGAGGCTTTGAGCAGGGTTTAATCTGCCTTGTGGAACGCATTGGGGGTGCCAGGCTGGGTGGGGAGGTGCCTGTGCCCATGCTGCACTCAGCTGAGAGCTGCTCTGCTGGAGGCTTTGAGGGAATTCTCCTCAATAATTAGTCATCCTGTCTGAAACAAATAAGATTATTGTTACTTTTAGTTGAAATTTAAAATCCTAATATGGCTGCGCTTGATGGAGGGGGAGAGCAAGTTCAACAGTCCTTGTTTCCAGTGTTCAAGTGTTCACGATCACACAGACTGTTGGTGTTTGGAAATCAGTGTGCTAATGCTGTGTGTGCCTCTCTCCCCTGGGAGCAGCTGGAGTGGCAGCCAGTGCACAGTGTTCCTGGGACTGGGACCTCTTTGGGTTTGGCTCATGACCGCAGCGTGTGGGTGCGGTGTATGGGAGAGGAGACCTTGGGAAATGCCTCTTGGGAAAGGCCTACTGCTCTTACTGAGCTGCTGAATAGTGTAGGCGAATTGTGCGGGTAAGGCTTGAGGTACCCCAGTGCTGGGCAGGGGTGGGGCAGGGGCACAGCCTGAGCCTGGGCTGTTGGGCATGTGCTGGGCTGCCTAAATCAGGCGTCATGTCTCGTTTACTTTTTGCAAAGAGTGTAAAGAACAGAACTGTACAAACTCCATCCTAAAGAGGGGTGTATCAGCGTACCCCAACACCAGCCGTGAGGTGAATCTCAGCTCAAATACTGGGACACCACAAAGCATTGTCCTTAGAAAGTACCCTTTTACCTCTGCCAGAATGCAAATTAGTTAATCGTTTCCAGCAACCAAAAATTATTTGAGCAGGAAGGAAGCCACCAGCAGTGCTGCCACTTCTTTGACAGCTCTTCTAATCACCATAGCTTTATCAAGAAGTGTTAAGTTGTATTTTTTTATTGATATTTAAGAATAAATTCTTACAACATCATCTCTATAAAAGGTTCATCACAGACCAAATACCACTCTAACCTTTTAAGCTTCTACAGTAAAAACTGTCGTCTTTATTTATCTAAGTTTGGGAGAGATACAAATGTAATCATAACCCCCAAGGCAAAATTTTATGGCAGTTTTCAGAACTCCTCTCTATAAAAACTACTCAAAGCTACCAACATAAAAGCTCCCAATAAAATTTGCTTTAGATGTTAGTCGTAAAACATGAAATTTTTTCCCTGGTCCTGGAACTACAGGTGTCCAATTGGCAGCGCTGGTGGCTGCCGGATGCCCTGGCAGTGCCAGGCTCCATGTGCCTTCTGGGTCAGGTGGGCAAGGAGGAGCTGCTGCACCCGAGCTGTGCCTTGGCTCATCCCAGCAGAGCCTGTGGGTACCTGCTGCTGTGCCTGGTGGCTAGCATGGCCACAGGAGATGTGGTCAGACCATGGCTGAAGCAATTCTGGAAGTGGGGAAAATCCTTGGGTCTGCAAAGAACTGTACAGTAAAAACAAGCTGAAAAAAACCATCACAGACAGTAATGTAGAACATAGAACTCTCCTCTCTTGCTTGGCTGTTCAGACATTGGGGATCTGCACTTGTTTGCAAGACTCAAGGCCCACCAGGTCTTACTTTGGTGACACAGGGATCCATGCACTAGAGGTTGCCTTAATTAAAGATTCCTTACTGTTATTTGCATGTACAGTGTTAGCAGCAAGTAGAAAACCCTTTATTTACATTTAGCTGAGAAACCTAATCCAAACCCATGTGCCATGAGGTTGGACTGGGCTGTGCTGAGCTGGAGGGAATCAGGTTGGGCTGGGGTGACCCAGGCCAGCTATGTTCTTGAAATGCAGTGCAGGAATAAATCTCTCCAGGCTTTAGTGGATTCCTGGCAACTAAAGGCCCACTCTCTATCAGCCTAGATTAATTTGCTTTTACTGTGCAGGATGGATTTAACCCTGCTACCTCACTCTGCATGGTTTCTGTTCAGAGACCTGAACCTATTCTTCTGACTGCAATCAGGAGAAGAGCAAACATAGCACAAAGCTGCTGCTGGTAAAGGAGGGCAGGGACAATTCCCAGATGTGAAATAAAAAGCACAGCTGCCTTCTTTGGGGTACATGCCCCAAAGCATCCCAGAAATGTCACGATAAGTAAGAAAAACTTGATGTAAAACTGTGCTTGGATGCAAGTATTTTTCTGAGGCAAAGATACTAGTATGTTGATTCCTGAAACTGCTTTCTTCAGGGCCTGCAGGAGGCTGGAGGTGGCCCAGAAAGCCCCCACCTGGTGACCCACATCTTGTGTTTGCAGGCCTTGGCCTTGTCATTCCAAGCACCCGCCGCATGCTCCGACTGTTCTGTAGCTGGGAAACATTAGGTGGTTGCTGGTCTCAGCTGATAGTGCTTGTGAGGAGGGTGGGAAGCCCACAGCCCCATTTTTTGGCAAGTTTCATGCCTGTGGTGCTTCCCAGGGGATTTGTCCTCTTAACTCCGTGTGCTTTTCTGCAGAGATGTCCTTGGGAGCTCTTGGGCTGCCAGGAAGGGGCAGTCAGGAAAATCAGGTAAATCCAATAGTTGCATAACATGTACTAAAAGCTGTGATTCATGACAGGGCTTTTCTGTTTATTTTAAAGTAGACTTAAATTACAAATCTGCCTTCCCAGTTGTGTGTGATGTTGGGAATTGGTTCTGGGAGCATTCCCAAGCTGGCTGTTAGAGTTGCATTCCTATCTCCCTGTCTTTGCTCCATTGTAGAGGCTGCTGACTGCTTGCTCTCTGCTGGGTCTGTGACTATTGGTGAATTCTGCTTTGTGGGCCCTGTCTGACACATGGACTTCTGCCCAGTGCCCATCCTGAGTTATCACTTAGCTGAGGGCTGTTGGATCTGCTGTGTCCCAGCTAAAAAGCTGTAATAAATGTATGTTGGTGAGAAACGTTCAGAGAAAGGATGTCTTTTCTTGTCTGCAGGACTGCCAAACTGATACTTTCTGTGGCTGCATGGGCAAAGCTACCACACCAGCTCTTCCTTTTCCCTCTTCTTCCTGACAGTCCTGAGAGAGCCCAAAACATAGAATATGCCCTGAGTCCTAAAAGGCCTTCAACATCATGTCCTCACGAGGCTGTGTCCTGACAAAGAAGTTAGAAATCTGTACTAAAGTAACGATACTGTTCCTCGTAGTGGCAGCCATCCACACACTGCTCTGATGGCAGCTTTTAATTGTTGTTGCTAATGACAGAGGTTTGGGGTCACTGCTTTCAGAAGGGAGCTAACCAGGAAACTTGTTTTTCTAGAAACAGGCATTCCAAGCTCCAGGGACACAGGCTCAGAGGGCACAGGAGATGCAGGGCTCTTTGGCCGGTGCAGTTTGGGGACCTGGGGCTGTGTTGGTTCTGTGTTTTGTTGATAAACAGAGCCATTCATTCCCTGTGCCTTTGTACCTATTCGCTTTCACAAGCTCCAAAGGCATTTTATTTTCTCTCAGTTTTGGCATGGGATCAGAGGGTGGCTCTCTGCCTCTGATCTCAGTAAAATAGTCATGATTTGAGGTAGGTACTGTTCACATTATTCATCGCTCCTGGCAAAACAAATGTTTGTCTTAAAATATGGCCATTAATATTTTGATGAAGTATTGAAGCCACCTGGATTTTGGGCAGAGCCAGGCTGCTGGGTGAGGGGCCTGGTAGCGAGGAGGCCCAGCGGTGGCAGGTGAGACTCCATGTGGAGGCATTCCCAGCCTGAAAGGTGCAAGTGCAGGTGGATTGGCATCATCCTCTGTGTCTGTTCGCTGCTGCTCAAGGGAGAGTGGCAAGGTCCCAGCCCCAGGTGCTCCTGGACAGAAACAGGCCTTTAATGGGCTTGATTTCTCCTGTGAAAATAAGTGTATTTGTAGCAGAGTACGAGGTGGTTGACTCTTGTGGGCATTTTTCCTCACAAGAATAGGGAATGGGAGGAAGAAGCTGTTGGTAGTCTGTGCTTGCACTGAGTAGAGCTTTCTTTGTGAGACTTGTGCAGCTATTGATGGCCTGAGCTCCCCGTATCTCTGCCTTCCACGGGGCTGCCAGGCGTCTTTTGTGAAGGCTTGACAGCATCATCAATACTGGCATTAGAGCTCCTTGTGCAGCTGATGAGGATGGGATGGGTGTGATGGATATGGAGCCATGTGAAAAATTGGGCGAGGTCACTGTAATTTTTTTGCTGGCTTTCACGGAGGCCACGTTTGCTTCCTTGAGTTCTCCCACAGGGACATGAATTGATTGGTGCTGCTGCCAGTCAGTTGGCAGGGTGAGCTGGGAACCCCCAGGAGCTCTGCCAGACTGATGGATCAGGGTGGGTCCAAATGGAGCTCTGGGACTGCTGGGCTATCAGCGCTGGGATGCAGGGAACCCCTCTGAAGGCTCTCTCTGCGGATAGGCACTGTGTCCGTGTGTTCTGTGAGGTGGAATGCTCTGACAAATTGTAGTGCCCACACCTTGGACTGTTCTGCCTGTTCTCTGATCTCCAGTTCCATTTTCCTGCTGCTGCTTCCCCTGGCTGTGGGAACAGAAAAGGATCCTTCCCTAAATGTCTCCCAGTTGGTACCTGGAACTTGCGCAGTTTGTCCAGATCCTCGTGCTGTCCTCAGAGCATGGCTGGAGCCTGAGGAGAGAGGCTGAGGGGCTGCACCAGTGCTCTTGTGGGGCAGTGAGAGTGGGGTGAGCAGCCATATTGCAACTCCCAGATCTCTATGGCTCCCTTGCTGCTCCAGCTGGGAAATAATCTGCACCAGACTTGTTTCCTGGCACCAGCCAGCTTCCTTGGTGCCAGCTCCAATGTGTAGGCTGGCACATTGTAGGAACAGGGAATGTGTGTGTGGGGCAGAAGTGGAAACAGTCCTGGCTCCATCGCCTCTGCTCTGACCTGCCCTGGCCCCTGATGACCCTGGCTCCATGGGGTGGAAAAACATCCAGGACAAGACATCCCTCTTTCCTCTTGGTTTACACCATTCCCTCCCATTCCCATTACTGACAGTGCTTACAGACACAGAATCCACCATGTCCCAGGTTAAATGCAAAGTATTCCCATTCTGCCAATGATGGTTCATACCAGAAGTGGGAAGTCGCTTCCACTGAGGTGTCTGTGAGATACCACCAAAGCAGTTGCAGTTGGGAAGAGCCAGTTTTGTGCAGGTCAGATTTGGCTGTGTTCCTCAGAAGCCAGTGGAGGTGCAGCAGTGTGTGCAGCTGCTGGAGCCGAGGTTGCCCCAGGGACCTGACATGGCAGTGAATTCCTGTGCTTGTTTTACAGCAAAGGCTGCCTTGGTGCTGCTCCACGTGTGAAAACTCCCCTGGATTTACCTTGAGCTGTGTCTTTAGCAGCCTGGGACATTAAAGTGCTGGGGCTGTCCTGCAGCAGGATGGTGAGCCTGTGGGAAATAGCCTTTTGCAGAATATTTCCACAAGGCTTTTTAATGCTCCCACTCTTTGCAGATGTGCCCTGGTTGACTCAAGGCATGGGACAGGCAGCAGCTGCAAGGACGGCGTTAGAGTGGGACGTTCCCACTGCACCCAGGGTCGGGCTGCCTGCCACACAGAGGAGGTGGGATCCTGCCTTATCCTATTAACTGGGGGACCTTCTACCTGGAGATGAAAGAACAAAAGCCTGGGCAGACAGTTAATTATAGCTTCAGCTTCACAAGCAGAGTTAATGAATTTTAACGTGCCTCAATTAATAACTAATTGGGTTTTGCGCCTTGGCTGTGAGTGGAACTGGAGGGGTGTCCAGGAAAAAAATGGCCTAAAGATGAGAGATTTTAATTGAAATACTGTAGGATTCTTGTGAACAGGGAAATGGTTCCTGATGTTATTGTACAGTTTGAATGCAGAGAGAAATTAAAGGGGAAGTTGTTTCCAAGAGAAAGCAAGTGGCAGCATTGCGGTGCCAACGAGACACAGCATTATTGTGTCACCTGTAGTATGCTTTTTGGAGAGCCCACTGTTCACAGCATTGTTGTGCCACAGAGAAGTGGGTCCTGCAGGCACACCAGCATGTTCTGCCTCAGAGTTCCAAGAGTCACAGAATTTAGGTAGAAAGAAATGATACGTAACATAAATTTTTTTATGCTCTAGGCTGGAATGTGCCTGATAGTGCTATTGGTCTAATGAGATATTTTATGTCTATTTCTGTGGAAAGAGGATTATTTTTTAAGCCTACAGTTAGGAGAATGTCCAGTGTTTTGCTGTGATTAGCATTAATTCAGGCTCTGGTGGGCCAAAGGAAATGACCAGAGGTAAAGGTAGCAAAGGTTAAATTGTGTTTGCAGTAGTTTAAAAGAGCGATAAATCCTGGCAAGTGCAGAAATAGAGGAACACTCTGCATCTCAAGCAGCAGAAAATTGTCGTCTTTTGAATTTGATGCTCTGAGTGTGAAGGAAGAAAGGAAAATATATCTATATGCCATTTCTTCCTTCAGTACCATTTCCAGGGAATATTTATCAGCAGGCTCAGCCACCAGGCAGGAAAACACCCAGAAGCCGAAGTGCAGATTTAGTTTGTTTTGTTTTACTCTTTCATTTTTCTTGCTGTATTCAAACCTCCTCAGAGAGAATGTGGAGTAATAAGAAAAAGAAAAGAAATTAATTTATTCAACACAACATTGTCAGGCACCGACCCTCCACCGACAACTATTTACGCTGGGCTGCTCATCATGCCCTTCACAACTGCTGCACAATAAATAATAAAAGATTAAAACCTTAAACCTGGAAAACTTAGGAAAAAAATATTAGAAAATTTTATTTCGGATTATAAAAATCCGCGAATGATTTACTTTAAGGGACAATTTCATTGCTGCCATGTGCAGGAACTAATGATCATGGAGGGCTCCGGATTGGTGAGGAGGCTGCTTGGGAAACATAGTCATGGGTAGGTGATAAAGTCCCCTTGCTCCCGCGCTGCCTCACTGTCACCGCAGTGGCTTTCACCATTTGTTACAAGAAAATGATGGTCCATGTACATATTTATACGTGGATGGCAATAACATTGGCAATAACCCTTCCTGAGGGAGCCACCTTGTTTTAGGGAGCCCGGCTCGCTTCCCAGTGCCAGCAGCCCTCGCCCCACATGTGGGGAGCTGAATGGAGCTCGGGCGATGGACATCTGCAGTGGCAGCCACTCTTTGGCATTAAGGATGTTGTTTAAACTGGGAGAGGGTACCAAGTGTGCCAGGCTCCCCCCAGGTGCTCCCGTGGCACCCCCACAGTGAGGAGATGGCTCTGTAAGAGCCTTACAGCGTGCTCCAGAGCTCCTGGTGCTTGTGTGGCTGGAGTGGGCCTGGCTGGGCATTGCCCTCCTGTAAAAGTGGGTTTGTGCTGGCCCTGGGGAAAGGCTGAGCTGATTCAGCAGCAAGCCATTGTTTGAGTTTTAGTCTGTGTTTTTAAACAGTCGTGTCCAGGCTGTTGGGGGCAGAGCTGTCAAATGGAGCAGCAATTGATGGTGCCAAAGCCCAGGAAAAATACAATTAAAATCTAAAGTCAGTATAGGGTACAGAAGGTAAATGGCTGTGCTTTGGGGCACAGAGGGGAGACACTTGTTCAGGTGCATGGAGGCACCTGGGAAGTTTAGTAAGCCCCATTTGGAAAACTTCTCTGTGTGTCCCAACCCTCTGCCTTGTCCATGTCCTGCTCATTTATTCAGTCTAGCATAAACCAGTTCTCATTCTTTGCTCCAAATTGAGTATTTGCCATTTATATGCCTTGATTTGAGGCATTTGCTATGTTCAACCCCAGTCTCTTTGTGTCCGATGGGAAAGTTCCTTGTTTTTGGTGATTAGAGTGTGCAGTTCTGGCTACGGTGCCTTCTTGCCTTTTCTCTAGGCCTCCTGCTCAGGAGCCTGCTAACACCTTTCTGGTTCTTCACTTCCACCTTCTGTTTGAAAACAATCTGTGAAATGGTAGGGAAGAGGTTATGAACTTGATGCTACTGTGATCAGTGAGTTCCTTCCATGGGGTGGGGTGACAGCAGGTGGAGATGTTGGGAGGCAGTGCTGGTAGCCCAGAGGCTCTGGTGCAGCCCAGTTCCACCTTACCCTTGCTCTCTGAAGCACACGCAGGCTTGGGCAGCCTTTTGGCACCTGCCCGTGGCTGCACAGAAGGGGCTGTAGCCGAGGCTGCCAAGTGCCAGGCCCCGGAGGAGCTGGCAGCCTGAGTCCCACAGGTCACCGGCCATGCATGGCCAGCGCCTCTCTGTGTGTGTGCCGCTCCGTGTGCCGCAGCCAGCTCCTGCCCGGTGTCCCCGTTCTGCCTGCTGCTGCCCAGGGCTGTGCTCGGGGGACAGCCAGGGTCACAGCGCTGTGGCAGGCAGGGGCAGGAGAGCGGGCGGGCTCGGCTCTCCGCACCCATGGCAGCCTGGCTCAGGGAGGCGTGCTGCCTCCTGAGCACAGAGTGCGGCGTTGGCACTCGCAGGGCTGTCAAGTGCCGCTCGGGAACCTGTGATTTTCTGCCCACCTCAGGCTGGTGCTCCTCACACCCCAGAGGTGACCGGCAGGCAGGGGTGATGGTCACACCCCAGGGAGCCAGGGCAGTGCACTGTGGCCAGCCGTGCTTGTCACTGGAACCTGCAGTGCCCTTGATTCCAGGGCCACATCTGCACGCGCAGGTTCCTCTTGGGAGGCACACACACATTCTGGGCTGAGGCACAAGGCTAAAGCATCTCCAAACAGCCATGGTCAGGCATGGCTGCCTTAGGAGATGCTGCTGCTTGTCTTGAAATGAGTCAAGTAGAGGAGAAGACCCCTCCCTCGACCTGCTGGCCACACACAAATTGCATACAGAAAGTTTTACATTTTGGTTGAGAATTGTTTGTGGCATGGCTTGTGTTTCTGCTGGTCTTAATCAGTGCTGACGTAATTTATCAGTGCTAAATGTTTGTTTCTTGTTTAGAAGTTGGACGTGAGTGAGGATTTAAGGCCAGCATTGTGTTTTCTCGAAGCGAGGCTCCACATCTGCGTTTACAGGGAGTAAACATGTGAGGTCCTTTCATGTGGCCAAGCTGCAAATGCCATTCAGAGCCAAACCAATATGCAGCATATTTCTGTCCACATTTCTTTTGCTTCACTTAACAACTGCCAAGCATTTCAGGAGAGGCCCTTGGTCAGATCAAACAATTCCTTGTGGGCCAGCAAGCATCCTTCCCTGTTAGTTTCTGGGGACACCTTGCACTAGAGCCAATATGACCATCAGTGGCAGAAATGTGTGATTCATCCGAGGCAATGCTGGTATAATCTGGTTTTATTGTATCCCACCTCTCTGGTGGAGAAACTGTCAGGGGCACTTACTGTAACCATGTGTGATCCCATGGGAATTTAAGCTGTACTGGACGTGAGCTGGAGTGAAATGGATTTCCATTCACCCATAGAGACACTTCCAGCAGTTTAACCAGATCATTTTCCAAAGTGGTTTCAGGGCGTGGGATCTCAGACACAGCTGGGGAGATAGGGAAGCGGGGGGAGCTGTGGTGGCTGAGGAACACTGAGGTGACAACCCATGAAAGGGATGGGGCAGGTACCCGGGTGCATAGCTGGCAGGTGCTTATCACAGCCCAGTTTTCCTGAGAGGAATTGAGGGCTCAGGGCACAGCAGATGGGAATACTCTGCCTGAAGCACTTTTGGTTCTTGGAATTGTTACTGCTCTGATACTGAGCAGAGATTTATGAGGTACTCTGAGGTGGTGATTGAATGTATCTGTGCTTCAGGACCTAATCATGTAAGCAGGAATTAAAAGGGATTTTTTAAGAGGAATGCCAACTCCCCAGCATTATCCACAGTTGTTGAGGATTCTACCAAAACCCACAGCAGAGCTGCATTTATTTCGTTTATTTTGATATCCAAGTCTGCTTAGGGAAGGAAATGAGTTAGATAAAATATTTATAAAAGAGTAACTGGAGACAAGATGTTCAAGTTCCCCACCCCAAGAAAGATATTGCATTGGATGTAACAAGAATTCCTGTGGTATTCCATGTTTTACTCCCGTCTCATTCCTGCTCTATGCAGAAAGAATTTCTCCTATGTGTATGTCAGGAGGGTGACAAGCCAAAAATGTCATAAGTGCCTGTGGAGAGAGAGAGGGGACTGGTCAGCACTTCTCAGCATGGGGAATCCCGGTGAATGGGGTGGGGTTAAAGACAGGAGCAGGGCTCCTACTAGCAGGAGCAGGGCTTTGTTGCACACTGATGAATACCCCAAACTAGAACAGCTTGTAACCCATGAGGGAGGCACTGACCTTGCTGCTTCTGTTTCCTGTCTGCCTTAAAGTGAGTGGGTGACTTGAGGCCCCCACAGAAGCCCTCTAGATGTGGGATTCCCCCGTGGGTGACTCAAATGTGACCTCTGTTTCTATGTAATTTTGGTGGGATTTTCCTTGTGGGATTAGAGCTCAGGTTTGACGTTAGAGCTCTCCTTCCATTCCTGTCCAGGTTGTTGCCTTTCCCAGGGCAGCCCTCCTTCCACAGCCCCTTGGAAATGAGAGAGCCTGAGCTTTGCTGTCTCGCCAGGTCCAAAGAACATATGGGGTGACTGCCAAAAGCAGACCTGTGTCACTATCCTCTCTCCCAGCACGTCCCATCCATCCCACTGCCCCGGGAACAGAAGGAGATGGGAGTGGGGAGCAACAGAGTGTGAACCCTCCCTAGGAGCCCCCGCACTCAGGACAGAAGCTGCTGAGACCTGAGCTGTGACAAGTGCCATGTTGTGCCTTCTCACAGAGCAGATCCCCAGTCCTGCTGCCACTGTTGCCTCTTGGGAAGGGGGAGCTTTTTTGGATCTCTGAGCTGGGAATTCCCTTTCTAGAGATGCTCTTGACTTCCAGTTCAAAACACTTCAGTGCACATTTCCCATTGCCATTTCTCAGCATCTTGTCACCAGTTTTAAGAGCAGCAGCTTTCATACAGGCATGAGTTAGATTTGGGTTTTGCTAAAGGCTGTAGGGAGCCTTCCCGTCATTCCATGTATACTTTGCAGAGCTGTGCTAATTGTTCCCTTTGAAGAGTCAAACTCCTGAACTCCTGAACCACCACTTTGCTGCTGCTGTGCCAAAAGCACTGCCAGATGTGTGTCTCCTAAACTTTCCTGACCACAGATTGCTAAAGCAGGTGCTCATGTTCTATGGCAAGTCATTCAGGCATTCCAAGCTCCAAAATCTGTGGAGGCCAGTTTCCTGGTGCAAGTTAGAGGTGACTGTGGGTGCTGCATAACCCCATACGAAATGTAGCCACTGCCTGGCTCTCTGGGACATCTCAGAACTGGCTCCAGACTTGTGGCTGCAGCTCAGTTCAAACTTGGAGCCAAACTCCAAGTCCAGCCAACTGGAGGAGTTTCAGGCGAGGTCCTTGCTTGGCCTGGCTGAGCAGTCAAGTTGTTTCAGCTTTTCTCTTGCTCCACGGGCTCTTAAGTTAGAACCAAAACCCAGAAGCGAAGGAGAAAGGTGTTTGGGTCACATAGGAGGGGGATCTGGGTAGCCCCAAAAAGCAGAGTTGCTGTACTGGCAGCGACTGCTGGGCTCTGCAGAGAGTTTTGACAAGGTCCCTGCACTGACTCACTGCAGCCACAGCCCCTGGAGCATGAACAGCTGGAGCAATTTTCAGCCCAGAGTTTTCCAAATTATGAATGTTTGTGAAAGGAAAAATGACACTGAGAGTTTTTAAGGTCTTGGTTTTGTAAAAGACATCTGGGTTGGAGGTTTGTGTTATCTCATAAGCCTCTGTATGTTTTGTGTGCTGGTATTTCACTGCATCACCTGGCTCTGTCTTCGTGTTTGGATTTCTCTCCCATATGCCTTCACTCTTGTCCCCAGCCTTCAGCTTTCCCGAAGGAAAAAGAGTTCATAGCCTTTGCAAACACCCTTAAATATCCCCCACCTCTTCCCAGCTGCTCCGTTCTCTTTTGGCTCTGCTTCAGGGATATTTTGGAGGAGCTAGGAGATGGAACATTGCAGGACTTACAGGCAGATAAGCTCTGTGCAGAGAAGCTCTCTTCCACAGAGGTGGCAAAGAGCAGCTTCCCTACCTGAAGGTGGGAGGAAACAAATCCCAACATTCAACAAGGTCTTAAAAAAATCCCAAGAAATTTCCATTAAACCAGTGACACTGGCTTTTCTCTTAGGCCTGTTCCTGAGAATGGTCAAGTGCCGTAGGAAACCAGTTTTTGGAAAGGCGGGCTGTGCTAATGTACTGGGTTCTTCGTGCCGAGCACAGCTCTGGGCGTGATGTCACCTCTATGGTCTCACCACTAGTGATGTGCAGGAATTCCTCACCATTGACTGCAGCCATAATCCAGTTTGTGCCAGCCCAAATCCCGGCCAGGCAGCAACTCCCTGCTTTGCATCATGGAAGGCCAAGGATGGAGGGAACCAAAGCTGCTGCATTTGGCGTACAGAGCTGGTGATTAACAGAGCCCAGCTCTGGTGATGAGCACAGCACAGCGCTGGTGCAGGGCCGAATACAAATAGAAGGTCTTTGCAGTTGTGATGAGCTATTCATGCACAGCAGCTCCGGGTATAAACTCAGCTGTTACTGTGTGCTTAGCTGTGGGAAATGGAGCAAATCGGGGCTGAAGTCATTGCGTCCCACCTCAGCTGCATCTCACAAATAACAGCCTTGAACATCCTTGTCAGCAAGTCCATTTCCAGCAGCAGCTCCCAGGCCAGGTGTCCTCTGCGCAGCCAGGGGTGACACGGCACAGTGGGGTACAGTCGGGAAATATTCACAGAGCCTGCTTATGGGAATGCTGATGGTGACAAGGCTGTGATGGGTGTCTCGCACCTTTCTGGTGTCTCACACCTTTTGCCCCTGCCAGGGGAGGGGAGGCTGTGCTGTGCTGTGGTGGAGACAGGGAAACTGAGACACCCTGTGACTAAAGCCATGGTAAGTCCTGCAGCAGAGTTTGGAGGCCCCAGGAAGCCATAGCAGGGAAAGAGCAAGGCTGGATAGGACCTGGTGATGTTCCCCCCAGCCTCACAGTATGCCTAGTGGGAAATGGCTGAAGGCCGGTGCACATGGAAGAGACCAGACAAGGGAGGGTGACAGCCTTGTGGCTATGTCCCTCAGGTTTGCAGGGGACACACCTCTGACCTCCCCGACTCAGAGACATGCAGGCACTTCTGGTGTCTGTCCAGACTTTTCTGATGTTTTCTTGGGGTTCAGGGTGGATGTGGGGCACAGTAAGTTCACTTTCCTGCTGTATTTACACCACAGAGCCTGACATCTTCCACGCCATTTTCCTGCTGGAGTCCTTTGCAGACTGAAGAGCCCTCCCTGAAAGGCTGGGTGCTTTGGCACTGCTTCTATTAGATAGAGCTAGAGGTTTGCTGCTGATAATCCTGCCACAAAATCAGAATTAATCACAGCATAATGGAATCTGGTAGTGCTGGTTGTTAATTCTCTATTGAGTCTGCATTCCCGTGTTTGTTCTCATTTGTTCTGATCAGGGCCATTGTCTCTAATATTGCTGCATAAAGGGTAAGAAATAAATCAGCGGTGTTTAGCTTTCCTAACCATCTGCTCTGGCTCCCATCCCAAACTCAGTTTTTAAGTTGGGCACCGTTTGTGTGATTTTGCCTTGTGACAGAGAGCGTCTCTTGGGAGAGGAGGAAAAAGTGACTCCTGATCTTGCTCCAGGGATCGATCATTCCAGGAATACTGCAGTTGAACTCACCAGGTTTTTGTTGTCGTGCCTGTGATTAGGCTGAGCTTTGGCAAAGGTGCCAAAAGGAAGTTCTTTCTCTCTGTAATAATGGGATTAGTTCTTTTAACAGCAGTGTGTTACTTGGAGGTGTAAAGCACTTGGTTTGGCCATGGAGTTTATGTGCTTTGGTGGCATTTGGTCCCAGCAAGGTCAGTCTCTAACCTGTGTAGGCTGTGATGCTCCCCTTGGGTCGTTACTGAACCTTCCTGTGGTGTGCAGCCAGTTGGTTTTAAGAGGTGTTGTTAATGCAGTGAAATTCAGGGCATTTGGGAGCTGCTGCATTGTCACAGATGGGACATACATCTTGTAAACTATAAATTTTTAAAAATTATTTAGTATCTCCGTTGCTGTGTGGGCCATGTGGCAGCGAGTATGGGATAATTCCACAGCTTTCATTATACCGCACACATCAAACATTTAAAGTCCACGGGTGGTGTTTTCAGGAACTATTATAATAATTAGGAAAGGAGAATGGGTTTAATAAGAGTTGTAAACAGTGATCAGCAGCCAGACCCCGTCCCTCCCTGCAGACCCATCTGCACGGCACATCTGGGCACAGGGAGCAGGGAGGAACGTGCTCCATCCCACCTGCCCTGACTCTGAAGGAAGCTGAGGGGGTCTGGGGTCACCCTGGGACGCAGCAGTGATAAACTTGAGGAGGAAAATCTGTCAAATACACAGAAGAGCCTGACCATATCCTTCCAGCAGCCACTTGTGCTCAGTCTCCTGACAGCTGTGGCTGTGTGCTCTAGGCTCACAGAGCCCGTGGGCCCTGGGCTGTGCTGGGTGGGCACAAAGGGATGTGCAGCCGGTGGGATGCAGCGTGGCCTCACCCTTCTCAGGGACCTGGACACTGCCTGAGCCAGGCTCTTGCACCTACAGAGGCACTGCTGCCCCTCTGCAGCCCAGCAGATAGAGGTCTGCAGTTTTTTGGTGCATTTCAGCTGATAAAATGAGGCATGAGAGGTAAAATCATGAACTCTTACTTGAAAGTCATAATGGGCACTCTGATCTACTTAATCGTGCCAAGCGGTGCAGTCCTTAGGAGCAGCTCCCTGCAATGGGCCGCACTGTGGTGTGGAGGGAAGCTCTGACAGCTGGAAATCCAGTCAGGCTGTGTTGATCATGAGCATCTTCTCAGTGATGAGATGTCCCAAATTACACCCAGCGGAGCAATATTCTGGTAAGAAGGTTCCCATGACTGAATTTTGATACATAGCAGCCATAGGCAGGATTGTTTCCTGTCTGTATGGGGCAGTTTGGGGTGCTTGTGCTCACCAAGTCTGGTCCCCATTCATTCCCTGGTGCTCTCTGCAAACTTTAGGAATTCCCTGGTGACCAGCAGTGGCTTTGTTCAAGGTGATGGAGGTCCTTGTGTAAGATACCGTGGAGGGGAAGGATGGTTCCAGTGTGCTAGCAAAGAAGCTGTTGAATAATTAGCTGCTTCCTGCAGCTGCACTGTGTGTCCTGACAGGTGTTAAATGGGCAGTGCTCAGCCGATCTGTTATGTCATTCCATGTTCCATGCGAGTTCAGGCTCTTGAGAAAGCAGCCAAGGTGCTGTCCTGGGAGCCACAGGCTGCCTTCAAGCACCTCGGGGCTGGATATTCCCCACCTAGGAAAGGCCCTGGTTCAGGTGCTGCTTCCAGCTGAGCTATCCTTTCCCTCCCCGAGCACATCCTTCCCTGGGCCAGGGACACAGAATCACAGCCGTGGTGACCTGCCAGTCACCGACTGCCTTCTAGTCAGGCCACCAGGCAGGTCTCAGCAGGGAGCTGGAGCCACCACTGGCTGTCACTGTGCTCTGCTGCACCCCGAGGCGCACTGCCAGGAGGGGTCACCGTGGGATGGGGGGAAGCACCCCCTCTTTGCTTTGAGCTGAGGGCTCCTCCCTGGGCGTGGCAGCCAGGCTCTGGATCCGAGGAAGTACTGTGGTCTCACCTGCCCCCCCACGGGGACAGACACCCATGGTGGGGTCCCCTCCGTGTGTGCCCTCCAACCTGGCATGGGGCAGCTCTTGTCCACTGACCTAAATTGAGGCTGAGCAAAGAGAGCAAGCAGCTGCCCCACTACTGCTGCTCTGTTTTCAGCACGGCTCGAGCATCCCTAATCCCCTCGGATTTTGTATCTACCAAAACAGCTTGGGCCCATCAGTAAATTGCAGTGGCATATGGTCCAGGTTTATGAGTAATCTGGCACACGCTGAAGGCAAGGAGGACGTCATCCTTCAGCAAATACAGAAAATATTGGGGGGGGGCTATGACTGTATTTAATGTAGTTGATGAGAAAGCTGTGAGAAATGTTTACCTTTGAAGCCAGTCCTGTTTCAACATTAGCTGCTGGAAGAGGCTGTTGTGTAACAGAAAACAAATAGAACGAACAGGGGAGTCTCGTTGGCCCCACAAAGGTTTTGTCACTTAAACTGATCCCATGGGTGTGTGTGGGGTCGGAGGGGAAAGCAGGCAGCTGGAGCCACCCTGTATTCAGCCAGTGCCACATCAGCCACTTGGAACAGTCCTCATCACCTCCCTACAGGTGAAGTTCCTCTAGCTGGGGCGTATGCCAGAGGCACGGCGTCATCCTGAAGAGAGGAGGGAACTGCAATTTTAGCAGCTCTGGAGGAGGAACCTGATCATGCACACCTTGGTGGGCCTGACCTTGTTGTAGTGGCAGTAGATTTCCCAGATGTCCCAGCATGGTTTCCAGATGTTCTCTGAGGACTCAAGAATCAGTGTTAATGTACTCAGCATTGGCTTCATCAGGGCAATTCACCTGAGCTATGTTCAGGTCCTGGTCAGGGTCCTTGTGCAGTCCTGTCCTGGCAGGGACATAGAGCTGTGAATGGTTTGAGCTGCACCAGCCAGTGCGACAGCCCTTCTATACGGGCTGGGGACATCCTTGGGCTCAGCTGACATCCCCCAGAGACATCTGTGTCAGAACTGCGACATCTCTGAGACATCTCTGGGACAGGAGGACATGGAGATTGAAAGGGACTGTGTTTGGTAAAAAGCTGCAGCAGCATTGTGAGAGCTTTTCCTTGGCCCCTGATTGCTCCCTGGGGCTCAGACCAGTGATGCTGCTGTTCCCTACAGCTGGGATGAGAGCTAACAGTTTCTCTTCTCTCTTCCCAACTCAGCTGCTGTGGGCTCTGGAGCCCCATTCCACAGAGGGCTTGAACTTCTTTTCACTCTTCCCAAAATCCATGTTTCCTCAATATGTTTGGAAGCCAAGCTACAGGAACCTCACTCTCTCACAGCCTCCCTACACTGTGTAATGCTTTGGCAACACTGAATGTTTTCTTTGGTTGCATAGATGTGGCTGTGGCTGTGACATTCAAGGGGGAGTCATCTCCAAGAGGAGGTGCTGTCCTGTGGCCTGGTCAGCAGCAATGCAGAAGGAGAACACAGCTCTGAGTGCCATTCTGCTCTTGCTGCCAACTGCTACTTGGAAACAACCCAAACTTCAAGGAAGGTTTCGCCTCTTTAATCCGAGAAAAGGCCTCAAACAGCTCACAAATAACTTAAACCTTGGGCTTTTAAAACTTTAAACTAAGCCTTTGCGACTGTATTTGTTCAAATCTTACATATCTTGGTGGCTCAGATTTTGAGCCCTTTGCTGCAAGCTTTGAAGCAACACAGTGTGCAGTTTGAAAGGAGCTTTGCTTTTTAAGTGAGAATTGATTTTTTAAGGCTGAGAACTGTGTGTTTTCTGTCTATGTTTTGCATAGTCCAATTTTGCATTCTGGAAACTAAAGAAAATATCTTGTGTTAAAGGATGGGATGCAGGCCATGTGATCTCAGCAGCCAGATGGAGCAGGGTGCATTGTCCCAGTGGGAGTGGTGTCTTCGTGGGACCATGCTGAGACATTGTGCCACTGCTGGGGCAAGTTGCTGAATCCAGGAGCTGAAGTTTCCTGCAGTCCCTGGAAATCCAAGGGTGTCTGCTCACAGTTTCTACTTTAAGTGTGTGTTGACAGGCTCTTCATGTGCTCCATTGCTTTGCTGCCGGTGGCATGTGTGTGCTCAGATGGATCAGGGACAAATCCCCCTCGCCCCTCCAGGTCACCCTGGTACGGCAGAGGCCCCTGTTGCCCCTGCTCTGCTTGGTGCCAGGGACAAGGACATCCCAGGATCCCTGCCTGGGAATGCCGAGCTGCATGTCATGCCAGGAAAACTGGCCCAACAGCGTCTCCTCATGCTGCCACTGGCATGAGGGAGGGCACAGCTCCCAGAAAGGGCTTGCTGGCATTTTTCAAAGCGGTTTGGGGTAGGGCTGAGCCCCAGGTGTGCACCAGAGCTGTGGTCTGCAATTGTCCCTGCCATACTCTTCTGCTTTCATGTGGGTGGGACACCACCCATGATTTTTCCAACTGCGATGACAGGATATCTCGGGTGTTTCCTCTTCAAGATGTGGCAGTGAGTGGTGGTGACTCAGCATATGCATTTGTAGCCATGTACAGGCAGTGTCCTGCTGTCTGCCTGCTGCTGCAGGACACCCACTAGGCCCTGAGAGCTGAAGGAGTTAAATTGCTTTCTGATAGGCCTCTTCATGCTAATAAAGTACCTTGGAGCTGGTCCAGCAGGCAGACACCTGGGTATTATCGAAGCATCTGACACCCCTAGAGAACCAGAGCCTTGATGAGCTTTGTACACTCTCAGAAATCTTAGAGAAGAAGGGAGGCTTTCCATAGAAAATGGATTTTCAGGGCCACTGAAGGACATGACGTTCAAGATCATTGCTTTAAAATAATTTCAACTGCAGTTAATGTGAAGCAAAGAAGAAAAGAAAACCCAAGGCAGTGAAAGGATAATTAATTCTGAGTTGGAGCTGCAATTTGGAAGGGCTGTATTGTGAAGTGACCCTTTTCCAAATGATACCTGCACTGGCTCTTCTCGGAGAGCCCTTTGCAGTGAAATGTTGTGTTGTTTCACTTTTATACAGAATGTTTGTTCTCCCTGGTGTTACAGAGTGACCTTGAGTTCAGCCTTTCAGAGAAGGGCCCAGTGCAGTGAGGAGGTTCTGCAGGGAGCCCTGGCACAGGCTGGGCTGAGCAGAGCCCTCTGGGGCCAGCCCCCTTTCTGTGCCCTGGCAGATGAAGCCTGGCTGTCCCCCGGGCTTATGGCACCCTGCCATCCATCCTGCTTTGTTCCTCCCTTCTCCCCAAACCACCAAGCATAGCCCCTCCTTGAGAGAAATTCTGCAGAACCCCTTTTAGGACCGTGGAGTATCCCTTTGGAGGGGCACAGTGCCCCTGCTCCCAGGGTCTCCCCCTACAGAGCTCTGAGGTAACTTGGCCCAATGGATCACCCTCTCTGCCTGTGACCTCCTCTTGCTGGTGTGTCTCCTCCAATCCTAGCATATGTTATACTGCATTTCTCCAGAAGCTTAGAGATGCTTCTGATGAGGAGCTGTTCCAGGGACTGAAGCCTGAACAGAATATGATGTTTATTGCCGTTCCAATGTAATTTGAATAATATCTCTTTCTGGCCTACTTGTGCTTCCTCAGCTTACAGAGAAACCAAGTAAAAAGCATCAAGGCCAGAGCTCTAATGAGATTCACATTTTGGACATCAGATCAGTACAATAATGCATTTCACACTGTTGTTTCCTAATTTGCCTAATCAAATAAAAGGAGATGAAGCATCACAGAGCCCAACCTCCCCATTCCAACAAGGCAGTGCTGAACCCATCACTTGGTGCTTAAATTAATTTTCCCCACACAGGTTGGCCAAAGCACAGAATTTAATCAGCATATTGCAGCTCTGTCAGTGGACACCACCTATCCCAGGCAGCTGTCCCGAGGAACCCCAGAGTGCATGGGTAGCCTGGAGAGGTTTGGGGAGAGAGGGGAAAGGTTCTCGAGCCACTGCAGTCCATGCTGTTGTGGCAGGGTCTGGAGCAGACAGGCTCTGTGCTGTGCCAAGTTCCAGGTAAATCCTTGCTCCAGTGCCACAGTTAGCGCAGATGGGGCTCCCTGTGCCCTCAGGGAAGTGAGGGCTGCTGTTGGAACTTGGGCAGGTGCTCAGGGCCAAGGAGGGGCTTGAGTTAAGGCTAAAAGCAGTGGTGTGGTCAGGGAGCAATTTCTCCGTGACTTAGTCATATCTTGTTACATCCCGAAATGGGCAGGACTCGTGCTGCAGGTACTCCATGTCCCTGAAGGCAACCTAGAAGCAGCATGCTGTTTGGAACAAGTTTTCCTAAATGTCCTGCTAAATGAGCAGTGCTACAGGGAGCTTGGGGCTTTTTGGGTACTGCCCAATTCATCACCCAGAACAAAGCAGTTCCAGTTACAGAATGCTGAGGCCTGGGAACACCAGAGATGCTGCAGGATTGGTGCCATTGCAGATGCTTTTGTCCTACAATGTGTTGGAGCTTTTAGCAGAATTTGAGATTGTGTTTTTAAAGGAGAACCAGTCAATGGGTTCTGAGTATTGTTATAATTCACCAGGAGTCAGGAATGGCATTTTGGTGCTGGTGACATCAGAGCACACCTAAAAATTGTGCTAAAACCCCCAAAGTATAAAACCATTCTCAGGAGATTTGTCCCAGGCTTGGCTGTGCTGTAGAGTACATCCAGCTTTTGGGGGGGATTTGCCTCGGAAGGTGCGTTTGATCCCAGTCTCAGTGAGGATGGCTGTGGTTGGTTGCAGCAGACCCCTGAGCCCTGTTGGTACATCTCAGAGCTCCCCAGCAGGCAGCCGCAGCCACAGGCCCCAGCTGAGCAGTCCTGTGCATCCCTGTTTGGAAAATAAGTTCATTTACAAAATCAGGCAGAGCAAGCAAATGAAAAAAAAAAAAGTGTGAATTAAATAATATTATTTTGGTGCAAACATGGAAATTAAGTCTTGTTTTTCCATGGGCTGTGGAGCCATCCTTGTAACACAGGAAGACCCACTGTGAGTTCACTGCCACAAGCCAAAAAAAGTTATCAAGTAAAGGCAGTTTCTTGCATCCAAACTCCCTCATTATATTAAAAAAATATTACAGTGCAAAATTTACAAGTGCATCACAGGATCTACTTGCACTGTTAAAGAGATGACACGTACACAGGACCCAAAAATACATAATGATTTTAGTTGAGCCAATGCAAAATAGATTTGTGAAATAAAATAGGACATGCCAGGTCTAATAAGGCCTTTCCTAGACCTTGTGACATTGATTTTGGAAGGGCACAAAAGGTGCGCAGAAGCTGCTCCTTAGGAAACGAAGCACTGCCTTGCCTTGCGCACTGCAGCCTCTGAGGTTTCTGCTCACCACGCAGCCCCTGCTGGGGCTTTTCCTGGGAGTGCTGTGCCAACCCCTTTGGCCATGTGAGGCCTCTCTGCCCCTCGCTTCGGTCCATGGCAAGGGCACTTTGCTCTGGCCGTGCCTGAGTTTGGCATCTGCAGCAGGTGGACTGTTAGCTGTGCCCGTCCTGCTCCCAGGGCCACACTGCCATGCCCAGTTCAGATGCCCAGCAGTGCATAGAGGGGAGGTCAGGGACGGGTCACCACTGCCGAGCTCAGCTCACAGATTTCCCTTGAGTGGCTCCTTTGGTGAAGGACAGGTTCCCTAAGCTGAACTCCAAAGGCAGGTGGTGCTGGTGCCTTTGCTGCTTCCCAGCAAGCTAAGGAGAACACCTGTCCTGCAGCAGAGCAGGGTTCCTGTAGTCATGAGGCAGCACTCAATCAGAAAGGATCAAATGGGAATTTTTCCCTTATTGACAGTACTGGGTTCTTTCACCTTTTCCCCGCAGTCTGAATTGTGACCAATTAAAGAGCCACTTCTTCCACAGCAGGAAAGGGAGGTTTGGTCTGAAATGGAATAATACAGAATTCCCAAGTTCCTCCTCCATGTGCAGGAGAAACAGCAGCAAAAAAAAACCTTCCGCCTTTGTTTTTTCCCTGGAGTATGTCAGCGTAATTTGAACTATGAGGATGTGTTAAGGTGACAACAGTAACCAGGGCAGTCTGATGTCACCACAGGTTTTGCAGAGGCCAGACATCTATGTCCTGGGAGTTTGTGAGAATCCCAGGAACCAGGAATGGGATGCAAACCCATGCCCTCCATGAGGTGCCATTGCTGAGAGGGGTCGAAGTTAACTTTATCTTTGCCACTAAACCCCAGCACCCCCAAGAGTGGGAATGCACCCCTGTGTGGGTGGGAGTGTTCCAGTGTGATGAGGCTGAGTCAAGTGTGGAAAACAAACTGCAACGTGCGAAATGCAGAGTGGTGTCACATTAGGGATGATCAGAAGAAGAGGGATGTAGCACAGAAATTTCCTGCAGGAAAATCCCCAACAGGAATTAGTAGCAACCAGCCAGGGCTGTCCTAGGCTGTAGTGCCTAGGGCTCAGAATGAGCCTGCATCGCAGCACTCAGAATTCCCTTCCATTTTGCCTTGGATCAGCCTGGCCCGGCTCCCCCAGGTTACACACAGCAGGTTCAGCAGCTTGACAAATGCTGTTGCTCTTGTTAAATCAAAAAAACTGAAAGGGAACATGGCAGAAACTAATTTTTAGTTCATACTAGCTCCAGCCAGTTCATTTCTGCTATTATCAAAATGTATAAAATAAACATAGCCGTGTTGTGTTGAGGATCTTGTTCCCATGAATACTGCCTTGCCTCACTGGTGAGAGGAGCCCCTCAGGGTTGCTTGGTGGCATTGCTGGGCTCTTTGTGCACTGCTCTTTAGAGTTCTCTCAGGCATTCTGAGCACTCCTGCCAAGGAAGTCTCATTTGTGTCATGTGAATCAGTGGATTGTGTATCTCCCTGTGCCTCTTGCCCTCCAAATTATTTGTGATGGACATTCCACACTGTGTAATGAGGAAACTCTCAGGTATTATCTGCACCAAAATGCCAAGTGTAACGTGCTGTGATGTTGTGCCAGTTAGAAGGGAAAATCCGTGTTGAGACCCAAAATGCAGTTTTGCTTGGGATCAGCCTTTCTGGGAAGAACTGCTCATTTCACAGTTATCAATGGACACAGGCAGAAAGGACAAAAAATGGTCAGTGCATTTCTACTTGTGTGTCTCAGTTGGTTAAAACTGCTCTTTCAGAGGCAGCAGATAAACGTGAGGGGAAAGCCCTCTTCATCTGTATGTCATCCTGTTACACAGCGCAGCTCAGAACACAAACCAGCGCTCCAGCGATACTTTGGAATGTGTCGCGTGTACATGGAAAATGGAGGAGAAGAGGGAGCTGACTGTGTTTTAACCTAGGATGTGCTGTGCTCAGTGCTTCCAGCTCTGCCACCTCAACACCTTGAGGAGCGGTGCAGGACCTCACCTGTGTCCTGGCACCTGCCCAGTGTTGGCTCTTGGTCTTGCCTTGGGCTGGAGACTGCAGAGAGATGTAGTCAGGGCTTCAGCTCAGGCAAGGGCTTGCAAGACGTGCCCAGCCCAGGGCCAGTGCCAGCCAAGCTGTCGTTCTGCAGCGACAGGGCGTCACTGCGGGCACTTAGTGCATCTGGTTGTGTGGCTGATGCTCCACAAGGCAGGAGCTGCATCCTTGTGGTGTTCAAAGGGTTCTCCCTGGCCCTGGGCAGCCGGGCCCCCTGGGTGCTGCTGTGGCAGCTTTCCCGGCCGCACTGTGCATGGGCTGCCTCTGGAAGTCAGTACCGTGGGTCACCATGGCTCTGGAAAAGGGAGGTCTGAGCTGTGGGAACGATGGGGAAGCTACGGGGGAGAAGATGGAAATAATGACTGAAACTTAGATAATAATTTTATTTGTAGTCTAATGTGCAGACACGGCTGTTGCTGATGAGGCTACCAGTGACATAAATAAACTCAAGCAGAAGATGTAAGCGAGTGGATAAATGTAAAGGCCTCTTTGGGCAGTGCCACGGATTTGGACATGGACCAAGAGAATTATTTCTGTCCCTTGCGATTCCAATGAAGAGCACAAAGGAGATAATTAGCCCAGGATGCTCCGCATTGCTCTTTCCATCTTGCGCACATTCATGCCCACCAAATGTGAAATGTTCGCCTTTTCCCCTCCAACGTGATGGTTGTTGAACTTATTTTTAGTGTCATTTGATAAGCCTCCCTGCTCGCAGAGAGACATCCCACTGACCCAGCCACTGGTCATTGTCTATACCAGTTCCCATCAAAGCGGGCGCGCTTTGTCAGGTTTCGACTCGAATATCCATTCTGCCTCTGAAGTACAGTATCGAAAGTGACTGGATCATTTGAGCCTTTTTCTTCAGCTGCTCCCTCCTTCCTCCCCCACAGTGTTTCCGCTCACGCTAACATAATTTGGCATCGTCGACGTGACACGACACTGGTTTTTCTAAAAAATTATAATATATACATTGTCGATGTTTGGTGATGGCCGGCACTCCCATAAATTTAATTTCCAAATTGATGGAAAGAGGTCTTTCCCAGTGCGGAATCGTACCCGATGCTCGGCGCCCCCTCTGCCGCTGAGGAACGCACATACAGTAATAGGTCATTCAATGTCAAAAGGCATAAAAAAGATGAGCAAAATCTTCACAGGCTGCTGCTTGCTGTTGCCTTTAATTATATTAATTAAACTTTGAAATTCTCATGCAAAGAGAGTTGCTGGCTTGTGACGCTGAAGAGCCCTTGGAGATTTGTGGGGGGAAAAAACCCTGAGATACCAGCTTAGTGGCTACTGCTTGTTTTAATCTAAAAAAAAAATACACAAGCCTACGACTGCTAGGTATGTTTATAGATGATGATGTTTTATGCGCTACTGAACTGTGAATGCAGGAAAGGGGAAAAAACCACCAGCCACAGTGTCAAGGTCTTGAAGCATCAGTCCCTCCAACGTGGCTCGAGATCTCTGCTTACAGGCTGTCTTCCCGCAGAATAACGCTCTAGTAATTCCTTCCTGTCCCGAGTGCATAATGAAAGAAAGGTGTCTTCAAAAACTAAAGGGCAAAGTCTTGCTCGCTACCGATACCTCGAGGCATCCTGTCTACATTTTGTCATGCGTGTGCACTTTTCAGTGTTAGAGTGACAAGATTTCCAGTCAGAAGGTTCCCGTAAGGCACGATGGAGGAGCTGGCGAGGGTTGGGGATCTGACATGGCTCTGAGGCACTTGGCTCTGCGCCTGCTTACCCTGGTGGGAATTGTTATCCTGTGCCCGTGGCGAGTAGTCCCTGTGTAAATACCACGTGCCTCCGCCGCAGCTGAGGAACGCTGCGTTGCCGCTAAAAGCACATTGCGTCCTGAGTGAGAATCTGTAGTCCTTGAAAAATAGCACATAACAAAAATAGAAAAAGCATTCTCATCTTTGGTGTCTGTGCTGTCCCTTTGGTGTTGCACAGAGCCGGGCACGCATGGCAGTGCTGCTCTCCGGGGCACGGGCAGAGCACCGGTGCGCAGTTGGAATGCAGGCTCCTGGAGCAGGGATGCAAGAACCTGCGGAGCTCAGGCTGGAACATGGTCCAAGGGATGTGAGGAAGGGTTCGCTTCTCTCAGCTGGGTAGGACAGTGGCAGTGTGGCTGTCTCTCCTCCTGGTATCTGCTGCTTCTCCTCTACTGAGAGGGAACTCGGGTGAAGTTGATACAGCGGCCCTGAGGGAAGAGAGAGGCAGTTACTGGTGGAGTAGCACACAGAGGTTGCTGGATGCTTGAAGGAGGCTGTAATTGAAATTCAGATGTTTGGGAAAATAACAAACCCATGAAAAACCTTTTAGGAATTAATGGAAATTACCCAGAGTGAGGCACCACATTTGCCTTACAAATACAGGCTCTAAGCAAGCGCGAGGACACGGGCGACACATTCCGACACTCCCAGGCCTTCTGTGAGCATAATTCACAAATTCTGGCAAGCTGCAGTGAGCAAACCCAAACCCATCAGGCAGATCCTGCCCCCAGATCTCCCTCGAGCCAGGTCCTCACACAGTGAGCACAGATAGATGTGACTGTTAGTTAGCAGAGCTGCTGCTGATCTGAAACTGCATTTCATTAGCAATAACCCCAGCTCTGCATCTACAGACTCTGTACTTAGGATCTGTAAATTGCTGTGCACAGGAGGAAAAGGGGTTTCTTGTGATGCCATATCCATAAAGGAGTCCAGGTGAATCCTGACAGCTTTCAGTGTAGCAGAACGAAACATCCAACAGCAAAATCTCAAACCTTTTTCATTCACTTGGAGCGCATTTAAATGCCTAAACTCCCACAGGGTCATGGCATGCTGGAGTAGGGTGTGCTGCCTTAAAGCAGTTCTCTGGCACAGCAGCGATTCCTTCCCTTTGGTCACGGGCATCTGTCAAGGATGGTGCCATGTGAACAGTGCTGGCTTTGGAGCAGGCAGCACTGCTTGTGCTCTGCATCCTTATTTCTGCTTTAAGAGATGCACTGCTGGAGGGAAGTTACTGCTTTCTGCTCAAACCTGGGAGATTATGAAATTGCCAAGTGAAATTTGGGCTGGGTTTCATATTTCTGTCATTCATTTAGTTTGATCTCCACTTTTTCTGGGTATCAAGGAGGGTGATGGCACACAGTTATCTGTCGTGACACAAGTGGGTCTTGGCTGGCACGAGAGGGGCAGTGTTCTCATCAAGGGGTTTTCAAGGGGTTCAGTGCTGGTTCTGTCTGCTGTTTAAGAAATATAAAACCGGTGAAAAGGTGGGGACAGGTACTGTAGGAACTTCTGGCTGCCACCATCTGTATTATAAACGTAGAAGAGATGCAGAGAGATAAATCATGAGAATCCTTTAGGCTGGAAAAGCTCTTACGATCACCCGGTGCAACCATTCCTTCATCACTGTGAAGGCCACCACCATGTCCCCAACTGCCATATTCACATGGCTTTTCTGCCAGGGTGAGTGGTTTCAGGCAGAGCAGGGAGAGAGGAGAATCTTAAACAAACACTGCCCTTTCTGGTTCTCCACTCATCTCCCACATCTCTGCACCCTGCTTCTTTATTCCATGGCTCATGGAGAAGGGAGGAGAGAAGGAAGTTGTGTTGTCAGGCAGACTCCTGCCCATGTCACTGGCAGGGAAAGCACTCTGAGCTGGGGAATCTCAGAGCCCTAAGAAACAGCAGCTCTCCAAACACCATCAGCATCAGACGGTAACATGTAATAACAAATACTGTGTCAGTTTAAGTGGCAACTTCAGCCATTTGCATTCTAGATGGGCAAACTGAGGCAGGCACAATAAAAGGCTGATGTTCACTTGTCAGGGGTTTATCACTTCAGATCAATATGAGCTGCAGGTTTGCATTACTAGAAACTCAGTGATGTGAGCAGCAGCACCGTCTCCTGCAAACTGGTGTGGAGAGAAAGCTGCGGACTCACTAAGTCCTTCCTCGAAAGGCATCCAAAACCTTCCATGCAGTGATATCTGTGTCAGCACTGAGACCAGCTCTTAGGAACAGAGTATTAAATTCTCCTTCTGATTAATCTGACCTTTACAGAAAGAACTGTTTACTTAAGTAGAAGTGCTGTTTATTAAACATTAGTGTCACCATTCTGCTTTTGGACTTGCCAATTAAAACATGCGTGTTCCATGTAACCAGTCCCACCAATGCATTCCCATCGTGGTGGCATTGCCAGGATACCCTGGTGTGGGGAGTTCCTGATACACTCGTGTCCCTGAGCTCAATTAAACCATCAATCCAACCAATTTGAGTTCTGACGTACCATGCCTTGTAAATCACTGGCTCATAAACCTTAACAATACCAACATGTAGTCAGTACGAAATTGCACTAAATTAGTGGTTTAGCACTAGAGTAATTAAAAAATGAGTTACGCATGCATTCTGTGATCTTTGTAGGGAATATCAGATCTATCTCTGTGCACCAGATCCAACAGGAAAAACCTCACCCTTCATGCTTACAGATGCCCCAGAGGTACTGCGAGGGAAGAGTGTGGCAGGTCTTTAACAGCAACGAAAAAGAGGAAAGAGATCTGTGGCAAGGGGGTTTACCTATGAAGGAATTCTTTTCTGTTACATCCAAGCAATTTCTTTAGTTGTTGAATTTCTTAGAGACTCTAAGTTACAGGGCAAGGTGGAAATTCTCCCAGGGGATGGGAGCTCAGGGAGTGGGTGCTCACACCAAAGCCCAGGTTAGAGCCTCACCTGGCAACACCCAAACCAAGGCACCAGGAGGGACCTGCAGGATCAGCTCTCCCCCTCGTGTCCCTCTCCAAGCTTGTAAGGCTCTGTGGGCAGTGCTGGGGGAGGAGTGATCCCTTTGGGGCACTATCCGCCCTGGGCCTGGAGCCTGGCCACTGACTGGCGAGCCAAGTGTGACGAGCACTTTGGGGTGTCTGTGTGTGTGAGCAGGCACATGCTGCTGCCCCCGCCATCCCTGCAGAATTCTCAGCTCTGGCAGGGGCAGGAGAATACAGTGAGGGGTCCTCTGGAACCCTTCCAATGTTCATCAGGAATTCAGAAAGGGCACGTGAAGCAGGCCGGATCTGGGAGGGGACATGACCACACTGAGCCTCCAAGCTGAGCTGCTCTGCCTGGTCTCAGGTGCTTGTCCTTGAGTGTTTCCTTTAGCATGATGAGTAGTTGTATCCATGGGAAGAATTTCCTTGGATGACGCTGCTGATGTGCTCAGGCTCAGGACTAAGAACAACTGCTTTTCACAGAAGAGCATTTGGCAGTGCTGTTCTGCCAGACAGTCGTTTCTCCTTGTGATATCTAATGTCCTAAAAGCTTGACTTCTCCTGCCCTTGGAGGCCTGAGATCCCCACCACCCGTGGCTGAGACTCGTGTGGTCCTGCCTCGGCTGCAGTGTCCCATGAAGAGCCCATGCCCTTTTGGGATTTGGCACTGATCCTACACTCCATGATCGGTGCCTGCAGAGCCATAAGGAAGGAGAGGGCTTCAGAATAATGTCCTTGCCAAGACATGTACTGAACACTGTCATTTCTGCTGCCCCATCCTCACAGCACTACCAGAGCACCTTCCATCCCCGTGAGCGCAGCCTGTGTCCCCAGGAAGTGATCTGCTCCCAACAGCTCTGCAGGGCAGCTTGCCCGGGCTGCTGCTGCAGTCTGGGTCAGCAGGCAAGAAAACCTGCTTTATCTCATTCTGTTTCTTCTCGCATGCACCCTGTGGCCCAGTCTGCGCTCTGCCTCTCTCTAAGGATCAAAGTCAAGGGCAGTGGATTCTTCCCTTGAGCCGTGCACTAACAGACAAGACTGTGTTCACCTTTTCCTCTTTGCAAATGCATAGGAACAGGCCATTTCCTGCTTTCCACACCTTTTCAGAATCGTTACCTCCCCATCTGCTGCTCACTGGGATAATGAATGTGCTCTGGACCTGCGCACTCATGTGCAATGGTGACAATAAAAGGGAATTCTGAGGGAGTAAAGCTGGGAGGGATTCAAACTGGGCATTGAGGCACTCTGCATTCAACCCATCCCTCCTTCCCTGGCAGTGGGCCTGGGATGTATTTCAGTTGCAACGCTCACTCACCCCATAAATACCTGCTGACAAGTGTACAGCTGAAGGGACCTTTCGATTTTCTTTTAAGATCACTCTTTACTGTGGAGAAAGGGATTGCTAACCCACCCCATCCTATGCAGCTCTGAACAGCCCTCAGGGACTGGATGCTGGCATCTCTCTCCCACTTATTCTAATCATACCCCACAACGTGGTAATCCCTCACCCCAGACCCCTGGGAAGCTCAGGGCATTGGTGGGCATTTGGTTTCCCATGCTGCTGACACCAAGCCCAGGACTGTGCTGCTGGGCTATGATCGCTCAACCCTTCTCTCTGCCCAGGTGTGCTGCCGCCAGCACATTTGATGTCAGGGAAATCCACTGGTTGTTCTCCCTCTCACCTGCAGCAGAGCCCCCACACTGCCATTGTGCAGGTGAGAACCCCTGAGCCGTGGTGTGTGAGTAGGGCTTTAACTGGAGAGCTGCCTCACAGCATGACCTGCTGTTACACAACTCATCAGCAGTAATTCCTTAGAGGAGTGCTCCTGAGCTGGTGTTACTGCTGCAGGCACCAGGATCCTTCCTGGGGCTGCTTGAGGCAGCTTTTCCCCAGAATTCCTGAATTGCTGGCTGAAACACTTGTGACAGAGCTGAGGTGAGCTCTGAGCTCTGGGAGCACTGCAGGGTGGGCTCAGAGGCCTGCTAAAGTAACAACAACGTCATGAAAAGAAACAAAACTACAACTAAATGGTGTTATTTGGGCCCTACCAAGAATTTGTTTTTTCACTTTAACGAATTTTAGAGCACAGGCCAACAAACCAAGCCTGACAGGGAGAAGTTCCAAAGCGGCAGTTTAAAGATGCTGGGTTGGAAGATTTTATTTTTCAGTGCCTGTGATTTGAACGTGTGTTTGGAGTATGTACTGAGGAGGGCAGGGCATGTTTATGTGTGAAATGCTGCTGTTGGCACATGGGGTGCCTCATACCCACTTGGTACTCACTGCAAGGATGGAACTGCGCACAGCTGCTGCTGCCCTGGGAGGCAAGGGTGTCTTTGGTGTGCTGGCAGCTTTGAGGAGGTGCTGTTAGAGCAGCTCTTTACGCATGAGCAGCACTCTTGGGAACTGGGCATATGGACAGGTGAGCACAGTTGCTCCATCCTGGGAGTGTTTGTCACCTGGGGTGTATCCCCGTGGGAGCCGTGTGCTCTGCAGCTCCCTGTGTTCTGTGGCACCCAGCGAGAACCACCTGCTCTCCACCTGTGTCCCGGTGCCCTGCACCCTGTCGAGGACAAGGTGGAGTGGAGGTGGCACAAGAGCAGGCGCTGGGCTGGCATGAGCGCTGCCTCTCCTGCCCTGATGGGTTTGGGGAGTGAGAAAAGGGAGGGATTTCTTTCCTTTGCCAAGTTTTCCATGATTGCTGTATTCAGCAGTTCTCCAAATAACTCCTGCCTTGACTGAGAGTGGTTGTGACAAGCTGACTGTCCTGTGAGCCGGCCTTCCAGGGCTGGGAGGAGGGAGTGCTGAGCCGGCTTCTGGGCCTTGGGGGAGATAAAACTGGCTGCATTTGTAGCATCTGCTTCAAAAGGAGGTTGTGGCAAATATTTTATTCAGCAGAGCTGGAGGTCTCCTGTCTCTAGAGGGCAGGAGTTTGTTGTTTTCCTCATGCAAGGCAAGCATTGCTTATGCAAAAGGAAAGGATGTGGAAATGGCCTAGAGAGCCCCTGTTTTTACAGCACGGATCCTTTGGAGCAAGGGCCCCAGCTCACTTTCCCTGACCCTTGGCAGTGAGCCTCCCTCACTCCAGCACTGCTGCCTCCCTGGAAGTGCCCCCCTGGCCTGGCAAGCTGTGACCCTTTCCTGAAGGACATGATCTCGGCTCCATTGCAGGCACCTGTCAATGGAGGGCTCCTCTCCTCTCCTCTCCTCTCCTCTCCTCTCCTTCAGCTCTCCTTCTCCTTGGAAGGCAGAGCGAGGCCGTGGCAGTGCCAGAGGGAAGGTGCTCCGTGTCCTGGCGCCGGCCCAGCACACCTTGCCCAGTGCAGACACTCACCCGGCTCGGGCACGTGCTACCAAAACCAGGACACCAGGACACGGATCCTGCCAGCTCCACAGTGACGTGAGTGTGTCCCTGGGACAGCTCCCTCTCCTCCCACGGGACACTGACGTTGGATTGTGATTCATGCTTCAGGTGAAGCTCTGAGTGCCACACTGCAGCCCTGCAGCGTGTGGGGAAGGACAGGGGAGAGGTTTTCTCCGAGACATGTCTCAGTTCTTTGAGCTCTTCCCAGATCTTCTGGGATGAATCCCTGCTGTGAATGGGGATCCCATTTATGTTTTGGAGGGGTCTCTAGACAGACTGACACCAGGCCTGATCTCTAGTGGCAGTTTCCTCATGTCAGCATCCTAAACAACTTCCTGAGTTTGGTACATCTTTTTAGGAAGAAAAGAAAGATAATCCGCTACTGTAGAGGCTTCAAGTCTCATAGAATCAAGAATCAGCCTGGTGAAACCATACATTAGCAAATCCTAGTGCTTTGGGGCCTTTTTTACTTATGAGGACAAAGAATATCAGAAATACGGAGTTCTTAGGAATGGCACCTCTAAAACACAAGTTAAACACTCCCATTATTCTTCCATCCTCCCCTTTGTGCAGCCACTGTGAGAAGAAGGTATTTTGTCCTTCTCTGAAATCAGGCATAGCAACAGATATACCAGAACTGCCAGAAGACCTGTTCTCCTCAAACTCCACTTGTCATCTATCCTGACCTCAACTTAGGCCTAAAATCCCTTTCCTTTAGGAATACTTTCCAGTGTCCTTTACCTGATCAACTCTCTAACCTGGGCCTTTCTGAAGAGAGACTCTCCTCTTCAGATGGCTCAGAGATTTGTGACACAGGTGCTCTACCGCTTTAGGTCAGGTCATCCAGGTGTTCTGAGCCCCTAACAGAGCAGTGGCATTTGGATCCTGGCCCATGGGTTATACAGCATCTGACTGGCATGTGGCAATGGCTTGTAAGGAGAGAAGGCAGCCGAGTTCTGTGGTACTTAGGACATTATGAGAATCATTTTAGGCTAGTTATCATACAATTACTATGACCAAAAAATCCACTTCAGAAATTTTGTGGGAAGATACCACTCTGTTTGAAGCAATAGGTGGGGACTCTTAAGAGGATGACAAGCAAGGCTGAAGGAGGAGGGTGCAGCTCCCTGGAGTTGTACACACTTGGCTGGGGCTGGCTCTGGCTCTGGCTCTGGCTCTGGCTCTGCTGAAGGAAAGGGAGAGCCCGGCAGGACCCTCGTTCTGCACACACACTGCACGTGGCAGCCCTGTAGATGCCACTGTGACCCAGCTGTGCCAGCCCTACAGCTCCTCAGTGCTGCTGATAACAAGCACTGGGCCAGGAGGGACATGGGGTGCCAGGCTGCTCCCCACCCCTCAGCCATGTCAGCTTCCCTGGCACCACAAGAGAAAACTCTTCTTCTTGCAGACAAACCCCCCAGAACATTGTTAGGCTTTGGTTGGAATGCCAAAGGGATTAGTAATTCATACTTTCCGGATATTTGGGCATCCCACTCCCTAGCAGCATTCTCTGATTTCACACTGCCAAGGCATTTGCTACAATTCCCCTGCAGGTGCCAGTGTCACTAAGTTACCAGCTCTGTAAATTTTTAGGCTCCGCTTCTGCTCCTGTGTGCCTTGTTGAAAATGAGGAATAGGTCCTTTAAAGGCAGCTATGTAAGGCTCGTGGCACTGGGATGTGAGGGATCTCTGGTCTGTCAGGGACTCCTGCATGGCCCCCCAAGCTGGCCTGTCACACACAGTGCTGGGAGCCCCCAGCATGGTGCACTGGGATGTCCTCTCTTCCTGCCTTGGGAATGGGGCCTGGGGGTGGAGGCTGCATTCCCTGAGATGTTTTTTCCTCAGTAGAAGTCACTGCTACAGATGTGTCTATGGAGATGCCCCAGTTCTCCAGCAGTCAGGACATTGGTCCTATGGAAACATGGTCAGGCTGAGCTTATTACTCCCTTCCCTGTGCATTTTTCCTAAATGTCCATTATCACTGACTACTGGAAAAAGGGATTTGGTGGGGTGTTTATGTGCTCCAAGTGCTGAGGAGGGGCAGAGTATTTATGCCATTTACTCCGTTGCTACCAGACCCTGTCCAGATCCCCTGACTCTCAACCTCTCTGTACCTTTTCCTCTCAGAAGCTCTCCCATGGGAATCAGAGTTCGTTCTGGTTTTCAGTTCCCACCTTTGCCTTTTTCCATTTTTTCCTTTGCTCAGTTTAATTTTTATAATGAGGGCTTTGGAGGGGCTTTCTTACACATAAACCCAGGGATGGTGGCATTAAGTGCATTTGCTAAATTAATAAAGAAATCTGTGCGTTTGCTGTAGGGTTCTGTTGTTGATTTGGGAACACTGAGCTCTTGCAAATCTCAGCTTTCACCTTGCCAATCCCCGTATCCCTCTAAGTGCACTGCAGCTCCTTGGAACCTGTTGGGGGTTGGTGCTGGCATCCCTTCACTAGATCACATTTATGCATTAGTGCCATCTGTGCCTGCTGCACCTTCTGTGAGCCAGCCCGGCCAAGTGACTGGCAGTTATCTGGGACTGCATACAAAAGGAGAGAGGAGAGAAAGGGGGGAAGGAGGATGGTCACTAAGGATGGCACCTGACACTTCCTGTGTGCTGGTGGGTCTGGGAGCACAGACCTGCTCTGGGGTCCTTCCCTGCCACTGCTGAGTCCTTTCTCTCTAAATAAGAGAGAAGACCTGTCTCATGGCATTCAAACCAGTTCTCCCTGTGTTCTGGAGGACTGGGGACACTTTGGGGACAATGCTGGGCTTTGCACTGCGCCGTGTGTCTGGCCCGAGCGGTGCCATGGTTCTGTGAGCACGGGGGGTGGGGGGCAGGCGGGAGTGCAGGGGTGGCTGTGCTGGTTTATCCCTCTGCCTTCTGTTCCAGGGAGCTGAACTGCTCCCAGCACCCAGGTCCATGTGGATAGAGTCTGGGCACTTCAAGATCATCAACTCCCAGCTGAAAGTTTGGATTGATCTGTCCTACAAACAGAAATACAAATGGAAGCGTTCTCACACTGAACGTAACTGTGCTAAGAATCTAGAAGTTAATTGTCTGGCTTAGAAATTAATTAAATCACTGCAGTGTTCAGTCTGTCCAGAAAAATAATGCGCCTTACCCAGCCTAACTTAGATCAGGGAGGGAGCACACGAGCTCCTGGCAGGGGTGCTGAGTAGTCTCCTGAGCTGAGCACCCTTCCTGCCAAGGCTGGGGAGTCACACCTTCCTCTCAAAGCAGGACTCACCTGTGTGTATGCCTGCACTCTGCCCAGAGTGGGGAAACTCTTCCTTCTCATAACTGAGTTCATTAGTATTTACATATAATAAGTACATCTTTCTGATTTTTTTGAGTGACCAGTTTCACACTGTGGTGTCTTTTCCACTTAGAATACAATACTTGGAATTCAAGATTTGCTTTTTCATTCCTTCCATATGTTCTGTGTTAAACATATGCTATACTTTATATTTAAAAACTAGCAGCAGACTGAAAAAAAATTGCCCACACCACACCACAGAAATATGTTTGCTTCATTATCCAAAGCTTCTGGGTTGCTGTAGTATTTTACCAGGCAGGGGGAAGCACCCTTGAGGGCAGTTTCAGAATGGAAGATAACTCAGAGGAGCTGTGGAGAGAGGGAGCATCTGGTTCTCACTAAAGCATGGATAAGGCTGGCCAGAGCTTAGAGCTGTACACAGCCTGGTTGAGGTGGTGATGGAGTTGTCAGCTTTGAAATTAAGGAAATAAGTTCCTCCACCTAACTCAGGAATTGGCCTTGGGTATTCAAAAGCTGCACGGATGCAAAAGGAAAAGGAGCAACGTGTGCCAGGTGTGTAGGTCCCTGCCCAGCGCCCTTCCCCTCTGGGCTGGGCTGACCCAGATTTACTCCCGGGCATGGAAGTGCAGACGGCTTGGCTCAGGGGGCACACACCTGGGCACAGCACAGGGCCAGGCCAGCATGGCTATCCATCCAGCAGCGCTGCAACACCAAGGAACACACTGTGCACTGGTTCATATCTGCCTGGCCTGGAAGGCTGGCCGGGGCTGGGGGATGGCACTGCCAGGGACAGTGTGCTGGGGGCGCTCCCAGAGCTGGGGCAAGCCTGGGGGCTGCTCCCGAGCCCAGCCTGAGTCCTAGCTGTGCTGGCCGACCAGGAAGGGCACAGTCAGATCTCCCCGAAGGAGCTGTGCACCCTGCAGAGGACCCTGATCCAGCTGGCAGCTCTGTGGGCACAGCACAACCCTCCCAGTGACACTGGGAGCCTTGCTCTGAGCTGCCTTCTGCCCGAGGAGACGCTTGGGAATGCCACCAGGAGGAGGACACTAGAGTTCTAAGGGATTTGACAAAAATTCGAATTATCCCACCTAGAGAGATTCAGGCTGCCTGAGGGATCGGATTGGTTTGATTGGACAAAGGAAAGGAACAGCCCCCATAAAAATTCCTATGTGAGAGCTGGGAAATGGCTGGGAACGGTTACCTGGAGGTAAGGTGTAGGAATGCTGTGGTTAATGGTGAATTTGGGAAAGGTGGCAGGTTTGGCAGTGCGGTTCCAGAACCGAATTCAGCGTGGTTGCCATGGCAGTGCTGTGTTTGTTGTACACAGAACTGAGCTGTGGCAGTCCTGCGCCTGCTCCCCCGGCTTTGGGGCTTTTCCAGGGCTCTTGCACTCACAGTCTGGGAGGCAGGAGGCAATGCCCCGGCATCCTCCCCCAGGTAGGGATATTTGAAACTTTAGGAAATCACTGGTAATTTAGACCTTGTCTCTGGAATTACCTGGTAAATGACCACAGCAGCACTCAGAACTAAAAAGCAATGAGGTGTGCACAATTGCCTTCCGAAGCTGCAGCCACACATGGACCAAAGCCTGAATTTAATTGTAACACGGGTAGATCAGTGCCTTTTCTACATCCTTTCCCTGATGAGCATGTCAGCTCTTTGGAAATGAAAGCACAACAGAACTAAAGCCTGCACTGGCAAATTAGAAACTTCTAAATAAAAATTCTCTGGCAAAAATGAAACATAGGTTCAATTATTGTAATTAGTTGCATATTTCAAATTATATTTTCAAACAGGTGTAGTTAAATGAATAAAAATAGCTTTGTGAACTGTCCTCCAATGGCTTACATGCATTTAACTGCAGTTAATAAAGAGCTGATTGAAGCTAAATTATTTCTAAAATTTTTAAATGACCCACGCATGTTGTAAGAGGCCTTGTACCAGCTGTAATAAAATTTAATCCAGCTGGTCTGTCCTTTGCCCATGCAAGGCCTTAGTGGCATAAATGGCCCTTTTAAGGCCACTTTGCTTGTGTAAAACCCCCTGGTTCTAATTGTACCTTTGCCTGAACTGGAGGAGGTTTCAGAGCCTGTGAATTACATCTGCCAAACAAGTACACAAATTCAAGCCCTTTTTTTCCTGGACTGATCCTGGGGCTCAGTTCACGTTGGAAGGTGCACAAAATCCAGCAGTGTCATGTAACACTCCATTAGAACGTGTGAAATGTAAAGATACAGGAAATACAGTTAGGAAATACACTTGTAAAATCTAGCCAAACAATCAGGGAAAAAAATTGAAACTTCAACAAACCAAAATCCAGCAAACCGAATGCCAGCAGGAGCAGCTGGAATGCTGTCGGTCTCTGCACTGAATCCAGTCTGATTCCAGAGCAAAGTCTTCCTAAAGTCCAGTCTGTTCCTGCAGTGCTGCAGCCCCGCTACCACATTATAAATTAATGCCAGAGATGCCAAAAGGCCCCTTAAGTAGAAAATGTCAACATGCAAATGTTGAGCAAGAGATGCACAGGAGCACTGAGAGCCTCCAGGTGCCCCTGGGACAGTTCCTGCCCCATGAAGCCCTGGGAAAGCCTGAGCCCCCAGCCCTGCCACAGCAGCTTTGCTGCTGGAAGCACATGTCCCTGCTCACCGGGGAACTGCTGGAATGGCCACTTCCTGCCACAGGGCAGTGGGCCAGTGTGTGGAAAAACCATCTTCCACCCTGTAAAGGAGCACACAAACTCAGCCAGGGCCTCCCCACAAAGAGACAGCCTGTGCCTGTGCAAAGCTGCAGCCTTAGGAGAGGCTGGCTGGGGAGAAAGGAAAGGATAACACGGAAAGAGGAGCACGTGAAAATCCCTTTGCTGCTACAAGTGAGGGATTCCCACTTCACTGATGGCAGCATGTGCTGAGTTAGGAGAGCTTAGAACAAACCTCTCATTTGCTCAAGGCACAGGCATGTGTGATCTGTGGATGGTTTTCTGTAGGTGGGACACGATCAGGACAGACAAGCCACATTCTCCATGAAGCGTTCCAAGGCCTGTGCACGTGACACTTGGGGACCTGGGTCAGAGGTGGCCTTGGCAGTGCTGGGGAAGCGGCCAGACTTGATGATCTCAGAGGGTTTTCAATGTGACTGCACCAAAACCTCACTGCTGTAATGGGTCATTTCCTGGTGTCTTACTGAAGTGAGGACTGTAGAAGGTAGGCATGTAATGACACCAGGCAACACTCAAGGAAAGTATTTCTGTGGAAAACTGGGGTTTCCTGTACCACAGCAGTGGCTGTGCTGTGTTACCTGTCCAGCCCTGTGGTGCCTCTTTGGGAGGACATGCTCACCACGGCTGCATTAATACTACAACACAAGAGAAAAAGTGTTGCTGCTCTTTATCTTTTTCTTTCTCTTTCCCCCACACAAGTGATTTGGCTGTTCCTAATTAAAATGAAGAAAAAGTCGCATAAGCTTAATTAAGATTTTAATTCAGTTAGAGCCTATAGGAATAAATCACTGCAGACTTGGTAGTGACATTCAGAAAATACAGTGTCTGTTCCTCCTCTGTCACAGAGATGGTAACAAATGATGGGAAATCCTGAGGAGACAGGGATGCAAGAGCTTACAAGTGCAGGTGTGTCTCTAAGCCAGGTAATAACCCTGTGTTTGCACCTACCCTGGATCAAAGTGCAGTGAAACTGGCTTTCCCAAATACAGCTACAATTCCTGACCTGGGTGCTGGATGTTTTAGTGGGATTTTGAGACATGGACCCATTCTTTGTAAGCATTGGAGAGAAACTGAAAAAAAATGTGAAACAGTGCATTTTTCCTAAGCAAAATTATGGCTTTCCTTAGGATTAAGTAGTAGTGGTGAACACAGGAATGAAACACAAACAACCTCTCAGCTATGGCCTGACCATGGCAAGTGGGGTGAAAATGGACAGAACTGAGGCCCAGGCAGCCTCTCTCCTCCTGAATCCATACTGGATTCAGAAATCCTGCTTTTACTGTCCTCACAGAATAAACCTAATGAAGATCCCCTGACACAGAACAAGTTCCTTTGAGCAGCACCTCAGACTGTATAAAGTACACGCATTTTAAAACTAAAAACTGCAGTAATTTTAGCAGTTCTATGATTTTATAATGTAGGACTGTATCTTCACTTCTTGGCTAGTAAATTCTCTCCAACCAGTCTTATTGTCAGACTTTTAGTACAAGCTTTCAATTCCAAATGAGGAATTCCTTCAAATTCCTTCCAAGAAATTACCAGGAGAAGGGACTGAAGGTTTTACAAGACTAAGAATAAAGAAAATGCATCATAGGATGTTGAACAGGCACAGGACAAGTGGACTTCATTTTTCTTAACTGGCAACTGGGCTCCTCTGTCAGCTGCTAAGGTTTCAAGTCCAGATTGAAAATCTTTGGCACAGGTGAACAGAACTGAAGCCAACGGTGGCACCTCACCTGTGCACGGAACAACAGAGGCTAAAGCTGCTCCCCCACTGCCCGGCCTGAACAGTGGCTGAACAATCTGGCTCCCCAAGGATCCTGGCAGTGACAACACCCCCAGATCAGACATCTTCTTACAGAAAATGCTGTCCGTGAGCAGAGAACAGCAGTTACTTTAAACTGTATGTTCCTTTGGAATCAGCCTCGCTGCAGTTTCAGTCACACACTCGTACACTGTCATCTCAATCACGGATGCCACTTGGCTGGGTATTCCCCTCTTTGCCTTGTTGAAAGGAACAAAAAGAAACTGCAGCAGAAAGAGACAGAAACAATACAGCCATGCTGGGACCTGTCCCCTCTCCTTCCCTGCTGGATGAGGGTCACACACCCATGCTGTGGCCTGTCCCCTCGATCACTGTCACCCCTGTGAGGATAAGGAGGAGTGCCCCAAGCGCGGGCTGTGCCCAGGCAGACTCAGCTCTGAGTGCCCTGAACACCTCTGCCCCTCCAGGACACTTCCCAGAGGGGCCAGCTCCTAAGGCCACAGGGCCACTGTAGCAAAGTGTGCAATTGCATTTTCACCATAATTAGGTGCCTAATTGTGCGCCTGGGCCTGGCTGCTGTATTTGCACGTGCACTTAATGATGATTTATCAAGGAGCACTCTGGCTACACCTCGCTCTCCAGCTTGGCAGAGGCAGCCACAGGGCAGAGGTGAGCCTGAGTGCTTGCTTCTCCCCAGCCTTTATTTTAAACTGAATGCCTGTTTCTCTTGGGGTTTTTAAACCATTGGTGCAAAGGGAGAACTCCAACTCCCAGTGCCACTGGGAGACAAGCACACTCTCCACTAACAGCTGGGAAAAAGAGAAATTGCAGGGAAAAGGCAAGGGCCAGGTTAATAAATGAAATTTCCATGTTAGGCATCCAAACAGTGCTGATGTTGAACTTGCCCAGTGTTGTGCTGTCAGGCAATAACAACCTGTACCAGCCAAGGCCAAAAGGGATCTTCTTTGAAGACAGATAAATTCTCAGTGTCCTCTCTCAGGATTGTCCAGCTGCCTTTTAACTCAGAACTACCTGAAGTCTGACACTGGAGTTCTCAGGGCCAGCTCAGCTGCGCAGCCACGCAGTTGGACACTTAATAGACACAGCACTGTGAAAATGTCTATTATTTCCCTTCAGTGAAACACTTTTTAACTACAGCATCCAATCACTCTTTATGGCGTATGATGTCAAAAACACTTACTGCACAAGCAGAGATCTGTGTTTCTTTTGCCACAGACAATAAATCTTTAGTGTCTTCTCTTGCCACGCATCACTCCACTTGCTCTCAGGAGGCACCATACGGCTCTCTCTCCCTCTGCCTCTTCTAGCAAGGTCACTTTCCAGTGATGAAACAACTTTTCCAGAAGGTGTAGTGTTCAATAATTAATACCAACTGATAATAGCTTCCCAAAGCAGCGCTTTAAAGCTCTAATGCTCATCACAGACTTGCAGTGGGAAGAACCCTTAAAATAGATCTGAGTAGCACATCTGAAAATACCAGCCTTAGGAAGCTGGGGTGTGTGTGACCAAAGTCACACCGTGGAAACAGACCTGTAGCCCTGGTGCCAGAGGAAGCACAAGCCTTCCTGTCGCAGCAGGCAGCACGGCTGTACTGCAGCTGTGACCAGCTCAGGTCACCCTGGCGTGCCTGCTCTGCTGTCCTCTCCCGAGCAGGCGCATTTCCTGCTGCTCCTGCAGGTGGGGTCTGCGTGAGTCACAGGCGGGGGACAGACCCTAACCCCAGAGCACCATCTCCCGCTCCCTGCTCCCAGCCATCTCCTTAGCACCAAACTGGCCTTTCCAGACCAGCTCCAGTGACAGCAGCCTTTGACAAAAGCGCAGCAAAGGCTGTTCCTGAGCATGCACTGCACAAACCAGGGGAACAGTAGTTTCAGTATTTCTCCTGGCTGACAGGTGGTGCCATGTGTCTAGGGCACGTGGCTCAGCCCGAACGCAGTGCGTGAAGCAGTTATTCACAAAACTGCTCTTCAGAGCCATCTCAAGAACAAAGCCTTCGTGCCACAACTTTATACCTAAGCAGTGCAGTCCTTGATAAATGCAGGTGGGTTTGTATAGCTCATTCTAGGCTGGCATAAGGTCTGACTTGACTTTTGTCTGCATATGAGGGGAAATCTCTACCCTTTAAGCTCTGCAACAAATAAGAACATATTGATGGGAGAAAACCTGGTTTATGTTGCTCTTCTTCCACACCAAATGCCCTTGTCACTGATTTTACCGTTTAACTCTCCCATCTCCATCCCCTAGAAATGCACTTTGAACCCCCTTACCTGGATCAGTGACCCTCTGCTCCCAGCTGGTACTCAGCTCACCAGGGCCATCTCTTCCCCCTCCTGCCCATGGGTTTGTTTCATTACTTGGGGTTCACATCACCTCTGCACATGTGCCTCAGTTCCCCTTGTCCCTCCGGAGAGCTCTGCTGCTCTGCCCAGAGGACACACTGCGTTTAGGGATGTATGGCTGTGCCCCAGTGGGAAGGCACGTCCTCCCTCCTGCAGGGGGACACAGCACACAGCATTACTCCTGACTTCTTTGAGCCAAACCCTAGTATTACTCTCCTTTCTCTAAGCAGAGCATTTATGGGTTTGTAAATCAGGACACACTGACATCAAACATGCCCTGAGAGTGCCTCGGAGCATTCACAGAGTGCCAGCTGGGCATGTGGCTGGCTTGGAAGGAAAGGGCCTTAATTACAATCAGCATAGGAAAAATTTGAAGGAAAGAGGAAGAGAGTTCTTTCAAAGAATTGCCACAGTTCTAATGCACAGATTCCTAGGTACAATGGAAAAGTTATATCCATTATATTCTCCTAATCCTTCCAACACCTTTCCTTTTTGTTGTAAATGTTGTTACCAGAGGGCAGAACCTTACTGTGCTGCCCTAATCATGGAGCTGATTGGCCCCATGACCTGTAAGCACCTGCTGAGGCACGGCGGTGTCACCAGAGGGGACCCGTGGCTGTCCCAGCGTGGGAGGGGCATTCCCAGCATTGCCAGCATTGCCTGGCCACTTCAGTGGGGAGCCTTTGCCTAGAGATGCTGTGTTAGTAAAGGCAGAACAGCAAATGGCCTGTGAGTGGTTGTAGCTGGGCTGTGGGAGATACTCCGGTTCAAGACAGGCACCCACAGCTCCCAGGGGGCAGGCAGAGCTGGAGCCAGGCAGTGAGGCAGCCCTGGAACAGGGGCTGCCCTCAGACATCCTCTCTGTCTCCTGGGTGAGTGGGGGGGGGCCCAGTGGCACTACTCAGAGTTTCTGGGGGATTCCCTAACTCAGGGGGGCTTGGCTGGGCTGGGGACATCCTTCCCAGAATGGAGTGACATCCTCAGAGCCCTTGGGGTGCTGCTCTAAATGTTCAACTCTAAATAATCAATTTTCTTTTGGATCAAAATATGCTTATTCTGCTCCTCATTTTACAGCCTTTCCAGATTTTAGCAGGCTCTCTGTTTTACTATAATGTAAAGTAAAATGTTATCCATCTACTTGAGTACAGAAAGATACAGAACATGCTACAAGCTCCTGTGTGCTTTGCACCTTCACCTCTGCTCAGACAGGCACAGTTTGCATCTGGAAAGGGAACTTTCACTCTAGTAAAGAATTTCTCTTGTTTCACTGCAAAAAGGTGATAATGAGCTCCAGGAAAATCTGCTTCTTTCTGATTGGATCAAACTGCTTTACACGGCCTGCTGGACTAAGTACTAAAGACAGGGCAAGGCTGTGGGGAACACTGCAGGCAGAAACGTATCTGAGAAACAAGCATTACCTAAGGAAAGAGCGGTACTGAGCCACAGAGCACCCAGAAAGCTGCAGCAGGGAGGTGCTGTCACCCCATCCCCAAGGTTGTGTTCACAGAAAGATGTGTCACACATCCTGAGGCTGCAGGCCAGGGACACTGCTCCTCTTCCTTGGCACCTTCCAGCACAGCTTGGAACTGGCAGGAGCTGAGCCCACCTGAACTGCAGTGGTTGATCTCATGGAGCTCTAGAAGTTACAGAATTCTTTTTGGAGTGGCTGGGAGGGGACAGAGCCGTGTGCACCCACAAACCCTCTGTGCCAGGGAGCAGCAGCAGTAACCACGGCTGCAAATAGCTTTCACTTCCTTGGCGCTGCTGTTTAAATTGCAGCAGACTGTGACACAGCCAGCCCACAGTCAGTGGTCAGGAAATGCTCTGCCTGGGGAGCACCTGGCCAGTTTAAAATGCAAACGGCTGAAGTGTTATGGGGGTTCTGTTAAAGTTTTATGGATCTGTAGTTCAGAATGGACTTAAACATGCAAAAACAAATTTCAGAACAAAAGTAATTTTGAATTATGGGAATACAGTAATAAGATTGGAGGCAGTAAATATATAATTTTGGATCACTTTCCTTCTCTCCCTCCCCACTGTCTGCCTTTCCCATGCAGCAGTCACATCCAGCAACATGTGTGCTGTAGTTCTTCCCAACTTTTGAAGAGCTGTAGGGGAAAACAGCTTCCTCCCCCCACCTTCATATGGACAATGTTGTGCACGACAGGATTAATACGTGCAACTGCTTGCAGGTTTAGAGTCCCAGGTGAGGCAGGGCCTGGGTGGGCATATCTGGGCATCCTCTGAATTCCAGCAGCTGCAGTTTACCACAGGTTTGTAACAACTCTCCCTGGGTGAGTGAACAAGCTCGGGCTGCCACAGCTACTGCAGATGACACCACACCTGCCAGGTGAAACACAAACTCACTTTCTAAAAACAGCTTTTCCAAGGTGTTTTCACATGCCTTTGCTGTTGGTTAGAGGAGCAGAGCCCAGTGAGTGACAGGGAAACCAGCCTAGTTCTGTTCACCTCATTCTGTCACTGCCTCCTATCTCAGAGCCTCTCTGGCTCCAGTCACTTATTTCCAGGATCACCTGACTGTTACAGCGAGTATTTGTGCTGATCTCCAAGACGGCAGTGGAACCACAGCCTGGTCTGTGGGAGAACACTGGGGCCTCTCACTTCAATCTGCCAAACCAAGAATGCCATTTGAACACTAATCTAGATAAATGGCACATAAAATTGATCTGGATTAATATGCATATCAATATAAACAGAGCTATGTGAGTTCATCGTGTGGGTATGTAACCTTCGTGCAAGGTATTTCTTCATTTCCATCCCCTTTTTCTGAAGAGTGTGTGAACACAAACACTTCCTCAGCGCTCCGCGTGCGTTACCCGTGCGAGCAGCTCCCATACAGCGATGTATGTATGTGTAAATTGTGTGAATGTAAATATAGATAGGCCATATGTCCCCAAAGTCCCAAAAGAGCATCTGATGTTGATATGTAGACAGTGTGTTAAGGACCTTCCTAATTAATAAGCCAGATTAAAAACCTCTTGGCAATCAATTAAGATTAATGACAGAAGTCATTCTGTCTCCCCCTCCACCCGTGTCTCAGGCTGTGAAAACCCTGGGTCGGGAAACTTTAATCCTGTTATCTGCTGCCTCCTTCATCTGCAAAGCCTGGAGATTAGCTCAGCGGCCATCCTGAGTCCCGGCCAGCCGCTCGGACAGCTGCCCTGCGCCACCAGCTCACAGGGGAGGAACAGTCTGGGCAGGGAAGCAGGCCTGGTGCTTCACTCTGCTGCAGCTCACTCCACGAGAAAGGTGTCGTGAGGATGAGGCAAACAAAAGTGTTTGCTGTTCGGGAATCGTGCACAGTGAAACACTCGCTGATTCCCAGCCCCTTCCCTGCCCATGGAGAGGTTTCCTTTGCCTTTCCTTGGTGACTGCCCTGCCCATGTGCTGGCAGGGGTGCTGTGGGACAGCTGGGCACATCCATGCTGGCCCTGCACTGGCGTTCCTTTCTCCATGGTCACCATCCCGTGCCGCATGGCCTTGGAACTGCCAGGCAGGTTGGTTTCCTCCTGCTCTCTCATTCCCTAGCAATGCTCACAGAGGGATGAGCCCTGAAGGCTCATTTAAGAGAGCAGCAGACTCATCTGCACCAAGGGAGGCAGTGCCAAGAACTGCCTCCTACGTAGTTGGGAAAACATCCCTGTTTCTCCTGACACCAGCACAACATCCTCTCTTCAGCAAGATGATCCCTCCCGCTTCCACTGAGTGCCAGCAAATCTGACTGCCAGGAGAGCTGCTCTGGTTGGGGTGGGCACCTGCCAGGCAGCCAGGCAGACCCTCCTGAAAGCAGCTCGGCTTACAGGGCGAGCCCCTGACTCCAGTGACCAGGAGCTTCCTTTTGGAGGGAGCACTGCTATCCACATCTTACACGTGCAGAACGTCGTACTTTTGTATTATGCACACATGCTGAGAAGTAGCAGTTTAAACAGATGTTTGTGTTAACTCTGCAGCCATTATTAGAGAAGACCTTTAAAGGAGGTAAATGCTAGGCTTAAAATCGCAAACAACTACAAGTGTCTTCCTTTTTAAAAGGTTGGTTTGTACATGGAAGTAAAAGCATTCTACAGTTCTCTCTCTGTTTCTTCTAGAGTGAAGTACACTTCCTTTTCTTTTACCACTGACTCCTGTTTCCATCCTGACAGGGCAAAATCTTCACTACAAGTGCCATGGGCTATATGTGGACTTTAAGACATTAGTGTGCCTAAATGCACACAGGGTCAGAGCCTCAGCCACCATCACATTGCAGCAAGCTCAGACAAAGAGTCCAAACCACTGAGGATCACCTCTTGCTGCTAAACAAACACAAGCATTTAGAGGAAAAACCTGGCGCTGTGCCCCTGCACCAGGCTGTGCTCCTGGGCAGCCCCAGACTCCTGGGAAAAGAAGTTCAGTGCAGACCCTCAGACACTAAACAGGTTCATTCAAGTAGCCCAGACTGCTCCAGCTCAGTTTTCTTTGCCCCTTTAATAAAAAAAAAAAAGGAAGGAAGTCTAGCTAGGAGCACAGACACAGGGTAATGCATCATTTATAAATTACCTTGTTAGCGCAGCAAACGCCACATGGCTCTGCAGCCGAAATCTCCTGCTGCGGACTTGCTCTGTTTGATGGGAGCCCTTCAAAAGCGCTCGTGGCTTAATGGAGGCTGTTTGTGGGGCCCTGGATCCATACCTGCTGTCCCTGTCCCTCACTGGGAGCCCGACGCAGCTGCCGCGGCGTGCAGCTGTCTCTGAAGTGGCTGCGTGTCCTCGGCCCCCAGCACAGCCAGCCCGCCTTGCATCTCTGCATTTGTGCCTGAGGCGAGCCGGGGAGCAGCTGTGTCCAAGCCGCGCTACCTTTAGTGTGGCAGCCCCCGGGCCCCCCGTGGCCCGGCCTGCCCCGTGGCCCGCACAGCTGTGCCCGCAGCCTGCTCCGTGTGCCCACACCTGGGCACTGCCCGCCTGCGGCAGCCGCGGCTCCCGGGGCTCCAGCCCTGCCGGCAGCCTCCCGGTGCCGCCTCGCCGCGGCACAGCCGGGACAGCGCAGGGATGCGCCAGCGCTCGCCCTGCTTTCATACTTCGTGCCTCAATTCCAGCTGCCTGATCAAGGACTCCAGTTCAGCAGGGAATTCTTCCACGAATGGAACTGATGCGTTCTTAAACAGCAACAGAAAGACGATGAAACAGAACAACTCCAAGGCTGTGTGTGAGTGCGTGTCTGTGTGTCTGTGTGTGTTTTTACTGACACACATGCACTGACACACACCAGGGCCCACCATGGCATCTCCATCCAGTGTATCAGGAACAAGGAAGAAGACGCCATTTTTTCACCGAGACAGCAAACACTGCACAGACAGAAATGGCACTCTGCAGTGACACAGGTCACATCTGACCCACCGTTCCTTTAGGCACAAATATCACTTCTCTTCCTTTGAGCCACCACTCTGTTTTTCACAAGCCGAGGTGCTGGCCAGAGAAGGCAGGTATCTGACTGCAGGATGGCTCCACAAAGCCTGCCCCAGGGCAATCCTTACAGGAATTCCCTGCCTTTATCCCCAAAACAGGGCCTGACTGACACTTTTTTAGCCTTTAAGGCACCACATCTATGTTCCTGTGTACAATGAATTTACCTGTTAAACTGCATTGTGCCATATATTTGTAGATTTGCTGTTGCTATTGCTGCTCCATGTCACATGCATCATTCATGCAAATGGTGACTAACCTGCCGAGGTAACAATGCTAACAGTTGTATCCAGCTGTGCTCTCCACCTGCAGCAGGGCACTTGGCCATTCTGCTGCTTCCAACACTTATCTTACCTTAGTCTCACCTCTTCGTCCTTTTAAACAGCACCAAACTTCATCCCAGGAATATAATCAAAATTCCCATCACCTCCTGTTCTACCATGTGTAACTCCCTCCCCTTAAGCCCTCTCATCCTTTTATGTGGCATTCATGTTTTGTGGTGCACACTATTTAAAGGAAAGAATTTGCTCCCCTGGCTCTTCCCAAGTGCCACAGACAGGAAGCAGAGTGGGCCCAGGAGATAAATGCTGACATTCAAAGTGATACTTTCCTGAGGAGCAGCAATCAAAAATACTTGATCTGGTTTCACTATCACAGGTGCAGACAGCAGCTCTGTGTCCTCATCAGAGCAGCATTTGGGGGAGAGGCCCCTTTTTCAGTGGCCACAGATGTTCCAGGAGAAAGGATTGTCTGTGGAACACACTTCCTCACCTTTTTGTTCTGTGCATGGTGCCATTGGTGTGGAAGTGCAAAGCTCTAAGAGGCAACTTGCATGGACATTATTGCCAGCCTCTGCTCTTACAAGCAGCTGGCTCCGGCAGCAATTGGTGTGCCTGTGACAGAGTTCACCCTGCACAGGGCTGTGTCCTGTTCTCCACCTGAGCGCACCACATCCAGCACACCCCTCTCTCTGCCTCCGGGAGCCCCGTGTTGGTGCTGCGTGTCCAGGCTGGCACCAGGCCCTTTTCATGGCACAGACTGCCCGGTGTGCCACCCTTCCTGCTGTGCCACTCTGGTGGCTCTGTGTCCCCCCCATGCCATGCACCCACACCCACCTGGTCTCCTTGCTGTGGCCGCATCAGCGAGACTCTGTCGTACTGGCGCCGCAGCAGCGCCCACAGCGCGTCCAGCCGGCCCTGCGGGAACACAGTGGGCTCAGTCAGGGAGCAGCAGCACACCCTGCCCACACGGGGCTGCCCAGGGGCACCCTGGGCACCTGGAGTGCCACAACGGAGCTCCGCTTCCCTGGAGCCAGATAAGCTGAACTAAGCCTGGCCTGCATCCCCTGCAAGCACCGTGGTGCTGCTCCTGCCCACCTGCAGTGCCAGGGAGGGCACTCACCTGCCGGGGAGCAGAGCACCCCGCTCTGCACAGATGGTTCCAGACCTGGCCTGTCCCGTGTGTCTGCACATCACGGCTTCAGGGCTTTCTGGGGGTCACAAAGGACTTGCAGGCACTTGGGACAACACAGGTATCCCGAGTCCCAGCTGTGTGTTTTCTGCTCCTAACTCCTAAAGGCAAGGGATTTACAGACCTGCTCTCCCCCTGTAAACAGTGCTTGTGCTCTGTCTGCAGGTGTCTCAGAGCACCACTCTGATCAGCCAGGTAGAACAATTTACTTTTTGTCAGACTTCTTGCATTACATTGTTTTATATAATGTTTTTCTTTTCTTGGTTTGTCATGACAATGTGTGTTTAAAACTTAGTGTAGCAGCTACAAACTGTGCAGTTTTCAGTTTAATTAGCTCTACTAAGCCAGCAAAGCCCTCATAGATTTTAATGCTCTCACTGCACAATATGTCCCTTTTTAAGGGGAGGCAAGCAGCACGTGGCAGTAATGATCAAGGATTGCATTTAGGGCTACAAACTGCTCCTGCCATCCCTGCTGAGTAGGTGTTCCCTTCGAGAATAGCACATTACACTTGAATGGGAACACTTGGAAAGTAACACACAGCTCAGCCTGCACTAAGGCACAAAGAATCCAGCCCTCAGTAACAAATGCTACCAAAGACTCAACAGATACCTTGATTGGCGTGTACCACTTCTGCTGCATGGCTGGTGAGGTAGGCTTTCGTTTAGGTGGTTTAGGGTGAAAAGGTTCTTCTGATTCTTCTGGGAGTTTCACCACAGCATTCTTTGCTTTTTCTAATCTGGCCCCTTCTTCTGTGGAGCCTTTGTCGCCCCAGCGCACCTGAGGAAAGGCAGAGTTCATGTGTGAGTCAGGGCAGGGAAACTGCTGCAAATAACAGGGGATAAATCTGAAGAGGTGCTGGATAAACAAGGGAGGAGGTACTGAGGAGAACACTACCTCTTCATTATGATAACAACAGTCTTAGGTAAATGTCTGTAAATAAGTCTCAGCAGTGAAAGCAAATCCTATCTTGCTTCACATGGGCTGCACAGGATAGGGAATCTGTAAAATCTTCTCTAAGTAATGATATAAAAATATAATTTCCACTTCTTATTTAACCAGACCTTAATCTGGCACCCATGAAAGCCTAGATAGAGAGTTGAAAGACACCTGGGTTATCACTATTGGGGAGGCAGACACATATTCCCATTCCCTTACAGGCTATGTTCCCTGTGCTCTGAACATGAAATACATGGAAAACCTTCCTGCTAAGACAGATGTTTCACCTTGTGACTGGAAGCACCATGCAGCAATCTGAGCAGGGCTGTTTGCCGTACTGCTCACACAAACAAGCCTGGACAAGGCTGTTCCCTTCTCATCTGGAAAGGAACAGCTAAAAGCTGTGGCTGGAGTTTGAGACTCCTTAGTGAAGGTGGCCTGGATCATTTCAGTAAGACTTCCCATAATAATACTATTTGCTGTGATCTGCCTGCCAGGAAGCTCCTGTACACCCATGTCTTTCACTGTGATCAGTGGTACTTTTGCAGGGATTGTCATGTGGCTGGTAAAATATATTATAAACACTGTTAAAACCATTAGATGGTGGATCCCAAACTGAAAAAATCACCTTCTCCTTCAGACAGAAGCCACATTACCCAGAAGAAATCAGAACTGGTGAAGTCTGACCACCCAATTCTGACATAAAATTGAATTAACTCTAACAGGTGGGGTCTGGCAATGACATCACAAACCTTTACAGCAATGCCAAAAGACAGAGCCAGGAGAGCAAGCAGCAGTGCCCAAGCTGTCTGGGACTGTCCCAGAAGGGTGGAGCTGGTGGGGAAGGCAGGAGTGGATGGGAACCTGCCCCAGCAAGGAGTGGGAAGTGCACAGGTGCTGTTTCACTCCCTTGCCTTCTCCAGAAAGGGAAGCTGCCAGAAGAATCAAGCTGCTGGAGGAATGGCAGAAGACAAGAGGCCAGAGAAGCAATAAAAACCAGATGACTCCACTGCCACATGGACTGCAAACATGGAAGCAATGTCATCACAAGTTTGTCACTGGCCACAGCACAGTGCCAGGTAAGGAACAACCTCTCGAGGTGTTTTCTCTCACTTCTGTCCTGACTCCCCAAAGGAGCAGTGTGCTTTTCTGAGCCAGGGAGAGCTGTGAGGCCTGTCCTGCTGTCCCAGCAGCCTGAGCCTGTGTTTCCAGCCCCAGCCCAGACACAGCAGGGCAGAGGTGAAGCTCTGCAGTCAAACCTGGAGGCGCTGACCAGCAGTGCCCAGCCAGACCTGTCACTGCTCTGGGATGGACAGAGCCACAGCCCCACAGAAGGGGGGCTTTTTTCTAGGGCCCATGATTAGGCTGGCAGGAATTTCAATTGGTTTACATCTTTAGCCCTTAGTCCTGCACAAAATTGCTACCACAGATGAAAAGGTTTTCTAACCTCATCATCACTTTCTACCCTCATTTGCATTTTTGCCATGGGCTGAACACGTCTCTCTTTGTGGTCTTGATGTGACTTGTGTTCATGGTTTCTGCTCCGTTGTGCAGGATGCCATTTGGGAGCCCCTCCTGGAGGCTATCATAGTTTCCCTCAAATCCACCCTTGTATTTCTTGATGTTGAAAAGCATTTCCTAGTTTGCCTCTGAAAAACACTCAAAATGTTTGCTTTCTGTGAAATCTGAAGCTCCTCTAAATTAGCAATTTAGAGGAACTGCTGAAGAAAATGCTCATAAGCGAGACAGCTTCAAACCTGCCTGTTCTGCTGCTGCATTTAAAAAGTACCAAGCAAAGATGATTAGGCCAATACCGTTACAGTTTCATCAAGACACCTTGGTATGGCCTAGGTGTGTGTTTCAGACAGACAGCTTCCTGGACTGCAGTTAGGAACTGCTTTGCACATTCCATATAGGCTCACTTGACTACAGAACCTGCCATAAGGATGTGCCCATAAGGATGCACATTCTTCATTCTGTTTTAATTAACATGATGCTATCATGTCTCTTCAAAGACAGGCTCTGTTGTCGCTGCGAGTCCCTCTGGGATCAAGCCTCTCCTCAGCGTCACCATTGTCAGCGCATTTGGCTGGCCCACACTTGAGGGACTTATGTTTCACTGTGATTCCTTCCAAAACACGCAGAAAAGGCTCTCACTCTCTCTTTCTCATTAGCTTGATGGAAAGAGCATGTCTTGAGGCAGCTATTTAAAGTCCCAGTCAAATGGAACTACTGAAAGCTGTTCTTTCAGAGGCAAGGTCAGAATTGTTCGATATGGTAACGAATTTTCCAAGGCTTATGCCAGTGGGAAGACAAGCACACATTATGGCCTTGTATTTTCTGTGCACTTTCAAGTCTTTGTTTCCATGCTTGCAGCCTCAGAGAGCTCATGCTTGAGGGAACTGCCATCTCCAAATCATACCAACCTCCATCCTCTTAATTCCCCCCACTCCTCGTCCACCATAGTAGGAAGCATCCACTGTGGGCCACTTCTTGGAAGGCAAAGGCTGCTGTTCTTCTTCCTGTAAGTACATTCAAATGATATTTACTTTTAAAAGATACTTACACACACACACTGAATGTCTTTTCTGTGTATTTCACTGGAGGTCCCAGAGCATACCCTGTTGGTTGTGAAAGGGTGCAGACACTGAGGACAGCACAGACTCCAGAGTGTTACTGCCCATGAGAGGGAGAGCAATTCCTTTGTGAAGGGAATTCCTCAGTGTCTGGAATGACAGAGCTGGGGAAAAATGCTGCCTAAGTCCTACATGAAGCTTTAGATACTGGACAAGGGCTATTCAAGCTTTCTGCTTTCAGTGCAGAATGTGAAAAGCAAATCTATCTTGGAATAAAGGCCCTAAGTGTTTCTGTGGATCCAGGCTTCATTCAGGCCACACTGAACTGAGGCAGAGCAGAGATCTGTTCTCTCTGGCAGGCCTGTTCTGCACTGCAGAAACACCCCCACCCCCGGGCCAGTCCTTTCCCCAGCAGCACTCGGACAAGGAGCTGGACACGCAGCACGCAGGTGGGGTACAATGAGCACCATCAGACCATACCTCTTTTGGGGCTGGTGGAGGTGGAGGGGGATCCTTGATGACCTGAAAGAATCAAACACAGGAGACATTACGGTGCTGCACTGGCAGCAGCCAAAGGCAACAGCCAACAGCCCCCAGTAAGAGTGACCTGTTTGCACCCAAGCTCCCATGACCAGCAGCAAGCTGGCAGCCTCTGCTGCCCGCTCCCCTGAGCATCCATCAGCAAGGCCTTCTGGAAATGACCACCATGTGTCTGCCAGAACTGCCATCCCTGGCTGCAGACACTCTGGGCAGACGTGTCTGCCACTGCGCTTCCTGGCCGGATGAGCCTCAGCCACTGTGAGAACAGCCACTGCCGAGACCCCCCAGACGCTGGGAGCAATCCCGGAGGAAACACGTCCGAGGCTTTTCCTGTGTGAGGTCCTGCACAGTCGTGGGCCGAGCTGCTGCTGCTGCTGCTGCCATGCTGCTGGCAAATCTCTGGCCCAGTGACAAGTGTGAAATGCCTGCTGGCAGCTCAGGCTTCACCTCTGCATGTCCCGGCTGCTTCCGCAGCCCTCCCATTTCCCACCTCCCAGCTCCGTGACTGTGCAGTGCCTGTGCTGCAGTCACACTCCCACACTTGTGACACTGCTCTGGGTGAGGCCCCCTCCCGAGCATTTCTTACACCTCTATTTAAATCTCTCCCTACAGTCTCTTCCTATTCCCTCTGTCACATCCACACAAAGCTCAGAGAATGCCCAGCACTGGCAGTCCCAGCAGGGGAGAGGTAGGCAAGGGACCCTCTTCACTGACTCGGCCGAAAACTGAATGCACAGCCACTCCTCCATGACAAAATCAGGTTTGCAAGCTCACAGTGAATTCTTTGGGGACATTGGGTCATGTTTTGGGCTTGGGTATTGCCTGGAAGTGACTAAAAAGTACACCATGAGTATCATCAGGGAGTCTGTTGTTGCTATGCCTTGATACTACACAAACATATCCAAAACTGTCTATGCTGACAAACACCTCAATCTAAGTAACTTAATTGAAATATGCCTTATTTTATTCACTCTGTGCTATTTAATGTTGGTATTTTCAGTAAACACTGCCTATGAACAATATCACTGCAGAGAGAGTCAGCATAATATATGAAAGCAACAGTTTTTTCTTCATCAATAGAGCTTTCCATCTTGATTTACATTTCAGTTGTCAGTGCCACCCAGATAGTTACTAGTGACTGCCTAAACAGGCTGTGGACTTTCAGCAGTGCATAAAGAAATTCTGCCCAAGAGGAGAAATAACTTATGGCACCCCTGGTACCAGTTTTCCACAGCCCTTCAGGTTTAAGATATGGAATGGCTCATTTGTCAAGGTTAGAGTGCTTTGGGTGGATTAGGTGGATTTCACCTAGACATCCCTTTGCTGTTAGGATGTTGCAATAGCATGCCAGACATTACTTTTCTTTAAATAGTTCTGAACACTTTTCCTTCCCAGCCATCAGGAGTTTCCAGCATACTTAACAGAAAGTAATTAATGAGTGAAACATTCCTGAGAGCCACAATGGAATCATTACCCTAACTTTACATGAAACAGCAACACAGAGGGATTGTGAGACAGATCCTGGGAGATACTTGGATGCTGAGTAGGATTTGCCAAAGCCTGGAGATACTTATTCTCGCTGAAAGCAATTAGGAGACTGGAAACAGTAAAGCAGCACATTCACTCAATGAAGGGTCATCTTATTTAATTTCTGTTCTTATTTCCATTTCACCTGTCCCTAACCATCATCCCAAAACTGTCTCTTTCTCTGTCAGGCCTGCAAACTGTACAGGAGAAAGTCGTCTTAGGTAGATGTGTACGTACCCACATGAAATGGCACTGCCCTTCCCTTTCTATAGCTGTGCCACTCTGAAACCTCCCATCTGTCAGCACAGGCGGCTTTGCCCAGGAAACCTCTCCATAATGAGGGGTGGAATTCCGTGGGCTTTGTGCCCACTGAATATGTAGGAATCACAATTCCCACCCTGGACAATCAAGGGAAATCTGACTTGTTTGAGCTCACTGTGGCTTCCTAAGGCAGTAGTCAATGGCAGCTTTTGCTCATCTCCTCAAGCGGAGGATTAATCCTGTGCCAGCTCCTGAGCTCCCTGAAGTTTGAGGGGAAATTCAGTTTAAAGCCAAGCAATCCATTAATTAGCTGTTATTTCTAATGGCTTCAGAAAATGAAACTTGTTTTAAAAGTGACAGTGGTGTGAGAAAATAATCTGCTTTGAGTAGCAGCTCCTCACCCTGCTGACAGCACTGGAATGTCAATGCCTGCATCCTTATGCTTCCACAGCCTCTCACACTCACACACTCAAATCACACATGCACACACAAGGATTCTTCTCAATTGTGTGGTATTACAAGTGAAATCAGTAGAAAGCTGTTTATGAAAAAGAGAAATCCAAGGCACACGTGCAGCTCTGCATGGAGTTGCACACAGAACTGCACACAGGAAGACCCGAGCATTGTACATTAACTTTTCCTGAGTTGGATTCAGATTGTTTTCAATGACAAAGCCTCTGAACAACGCTGCCATCTTACCATCCTCAGGGAGAGATCGGCTTTTTCCTTAGTTTGTTTGGTTTTATCATCAGCCTCTCTGGGCAAAGCTCCATCTCATTTAGTGAGTTGCAAAGAATTAAGGTCTGAGTTTTGGAGAAGAGCTGATTTAGTTAAAGAAATCATTAGAAAAAAGAAGTTGGTGCTTGAGGCAGCAGTGCCTCTGATCCAGTCATTAACACTTCTCTGATGCTCCATGATGTGGGCATTAGGAGATGTCAGCACAGAGCCTACAGCCAGCTTGCTGCAATCATATGTTCCACAGCGAGGGAAAAGTGGCAGAACTGTCACAGTGAAACCCTTGAAAGCGGGGGGACAAGGAAGGAAAAGGAAGAGTCCTCCTGCCCCACCCTCTGAGTGTGCATGGGACTCACACCATGGAACGGTGTGAGACTGAGCCCCAGCCAGGATGGAGCTGGGCCTGTGGGCACGGGTAACACACCTGCCTGGCTTCAGACACTTGTTCTGCCCACAACACCCTGTCCCTCTTTTTTCCTGAGTCTGACTCCTGGGCTCCTGCTCTTTGTTCCAGTAAACCAGGCGCTGTGCTCTGCCAGGAAGCAGAGCCTGGTCATGCCTGACTCTAATGCTGCCTTCTCTCCTCAGTGACGCTGCCCTGAAGACCAGGACTACTAAGCCACAAGTGGCCCTTCCAGGTGATGGATGTCCAAGCCTCATGTGCAGGAGAGAAGGGCAGGAACTGAGGAAGGATCAGTATTCCACAGTAGGTTCGCGTGTGGGGTTGGAACTCGGGAGTGTTGTAGCAAAGAGGCCTAAGATTATCTTTGCTTTTGAAGTAACAAATAGTATCCACAGGAGGGGGAGGAAACACAGAGGGCACAAGCATTTGAAGAACTATGGTTTTGTAAGGCTGGAAATTGATACTATAGAACTACCTACTGGGCTGCTTCATGTAGGAGTTTTAACTTAGGAAGCTGGTTTATAAATCAGAGTTAGGTTTTTTAAAATAAGAAAACCAGGAACTTGCTTCTTACTGATTTCTAATGTTCCTTTTCCACAGGGAGGCTCACCATATACCATCAAGTGGAGGTGAGGTGATTAATAGGAACCTCCCTGGATTTCTGTTGGGCCTGTGCTGTGGAGAATGAGAACAAGTGAGGCTTTTTCTCATCTCAGGAACCTCAGACTGTGAGGGTACACATCGGGCTGAGATTTCCTGCCTTTGGGCAGCCAGGGGCCACCAGGTCACAAGGGCCTCATCATGATTAGGTGGGAAGGGCAGTTCCTCTCTGCCCCACATTCCACAGGCCCCAGACAAGAACAGGAACCCAGACCAGGGAAGCAATCTCCATTTCCCAAGTCCTCCCTGCTGTCTTTGAGCTGGATGAATAATAAACTTCCGTGCTGCTCCAGAAAGGAATGGCAGGAGGCAAGTGACCAACAGTGCTGCTGCTGGGGTGAGGATAGAGTGCACTCAGATAAAGAGATGGATGTGTGCAGGGATTATGAAAAAAAATAGGGATTTCCAACCTGAGAGCCCATAATGGACTACAAATACCAATTTTACTGAGAGCAGTTTTAAAGTGGTCCTTGATTTCAGGGTAACATCTGCACACCATTAAGGCCACCCCATTCCCAGTAACAGCACTGTGCTGGTGCTGGTTGCTGTGTGTGCATCTCAGACAAGCAGGGCTGTGCCCACTGGAGCCCCAGTGCTGGAGCTGCTCTCCCCAGCCCTTTCCTGCCTGTCACAAGCTCCCCCAGAGCTGCCTCCCCAGCACAGAACTGGTTTCCTACCCAATCTGTGTTTCCCACCTGTGGCTCAGGGTGCAGGCTGTTCCCCACGGTGTGTACTCACCACTTTGCAGCAGAGGGGCCAGAACCACCAGAGCAGGCCGAGTGCCACCAGCAGCAGGAGCACGAGGACAGCAATGAGTGCTGCCACGCCACTGGACTGCAGAGACAGCAGGGACAGCGTCAGTGCTGCTTCACCACTCACCCCAACACCAGCATTAGTTCTCCTCAGCACAGGGGCTTGCTTCTCTTGTAAAACTTGTACAACTGATAGCCCTGAGATCAGAACAAGGCCCAGCTTAAGGAAAAGACAGAGTCCATTGCCTGCTAAAGAATGAGCCACCAGACACAGCCCATGGGTGAGAGGTGCCCTTCTCCCCCTTGAGGACACAGGTCTCACACACAGACTGGGAAGCGTGCCGGGAGAGTTTAAGACGTCTCTACATGCAGTACACGTGTGAGGCTCTGAGGCTGATCACCCACACTCCTGCACACACTGTGGCACTCTGACTCCTTGCAGCCAAGCTGTGGAAACCTCAGACTGAAGGAGGGGGTGTTCCTGCTTCCAGCAACACTCATCCTGCAGAACTGAGCAGCCCACCTCCCACACCTCCAACCCACTGCCTGGGGGTGTCTGTATTCCTACACTTTAGGCTTTCAGAACAATACTGACAGAAACACAATAGCATCCCTAGGAAAATAAGGGCTATTCAGACTTCAGCTAGGAAAAAAGGAGAGACCCAGGGAAATTGCATGAGCTGTCCTGCTGTCCTGACCCAGAGGTGCTCCACTGCACATGGAGGTGGAACAGAGCCATGTCCCAGGGGCAGTGAGGCACACAGGTACAGTGGGTGCCTGGGTGCCTAATGTGTGTTTGTTTTCACTGCAGTAACGTGTGTTTGCTGGGAGGCTCTAACTTGTAACTCATCTCCCAGTCAGCCATCAGCTGCTCAGCTCCCAGAATTAGTGAGCAGTTCTAGCAGTGACCCATTTCTTGAGTTGCCCATCTGCTACTATGGAAACAGCAGTTCTTGTGTAGAGCTGCCTTTGCTGCAGCACAGGCCAAGAGCAGAAACCAGAAAGAGACAAAAAAGGCTGCTGAGAATCTCTTCCTGCTGCTGGGCACATCTGTAGCTCTCTGCTTCCTGCCAGGGCAGGCTGTGGGCACAGAGCAGCAGAGCTGCCATGTAGCACAGTGGGAGGGAAGGCCGTGCCCAGCACCTCGCTCTGAGCTGCTTTGCGTCAGGGCTTTTCAGTTCCCTCACTGTGCACTCCTGGCAGCTCTTACAGGGGCACCATGTGTTGCCTTCCCTGTGAGGGCTGAAGTGCAGGCAGGCTGCAGCTGGGCTGCAGCAGCCCCTGTGCTGCACAGCCTCAGCCACCCTGCCTGGCTGTACGGCTGGCATGCTGCCGACCGACAGAGGCCCTGGAACAGGGAACTGTCATTTGTGCTCCGTGTGTTCCTTCGGCTCCCAGCTCAGCCAGGCTTCCCCTCCTCAAACTGCAGGGCTGCACTGGATCTCTGATCTTTACAGCTGCACCAATAGAATAAAAATGTCATTTTTTCTCTTTTCAGTTACTGATCTGTTAGCAAAGAAATCGTGTTGAGAGCAATGTGTGATGGTTGGCGAAAGAGATTCTATTCTCTCTGTGCTCCACGCCCAAATGGAAAAGCTGCTCTCCAGTCACACTCAAGGTGAGACACATTTAAAGGCCCACTTGCACAACACATTCTCAACACTGTGGGCTTGTGTCTCCCTCTGCAAATTCCAGCTGTCCTGTGTAATACAAAAGGAATTAAAGGAGAGCAAACATGTGAGAGTAGGAAATCTATGTATTAAATTGGAACAGTCACTGGCTGCACCAGAGTGTGGTGTCCCCCAGAAGCAGCTTTTATTTTATCTTTTCTATAACCTGTGCTCACACTTAGCAGGATGTTTACAGTGCCTCACTCCTAGGTCTAAGTGGGACACTGGCCTCTGTCTCCCTGGATGAACAAGAGCTAAGAGCCTGCGCTCCTCACTCAGGCCCCAGAGTTACAGAGCATTAGTACCCCTACAGGGCTGTAAGCTCTCTCTACACCCAGCTGAAGGGCCGAGCTTGTGCCATGTGCTCCCTCAGTCCTACCCAGGGGAGAGCCGTGCCAGAATGGGACCCCGGGTGCCTGCCACACCTGGCCCTCAGGACATGGTGCCTACTGTGAGCAGGGCTCTGAGGGCAGGAAGCCTCCAGCACTTGGAAAGACACAGCTTGGCACAGGAAAGTGGAAGCAGAGGTTCTCTGCTCTGAGGTCTTGCAGTGCACAGCCCAAAGAGAAACGGGGTGTGGGGATTTTATAAGGAGTTATGAGTCCTTCACTTACACACTCTGAAGCAGTGATGGTTAACGAGCTGGACATGAAAGACTGGCCTTCATTCAAACTCACCAAAACCTCCAGGGTTCTGCCAAGAGACAAAGAAGAAACATGAGCAGCCATGGAACAGCCCGGAAGGGCTCACACCTGCTCCGCAGGCACTTGTACCTAAAGCCTCTGCTCCATTTCCTCGGGGGAAATGGAGGCCTGTGCTTATTCCTATTTGGGAATAAGTTGGGTCTCCTTGACAAAGAGCTGGCCAAGTAGAGAATATCCCTTCCCCATTCCACAGAGCAGACAATAGTCCCAAAAGTTTTACATAAAATAAACTCAAGTTCAGCTGTAAAAAGCAGCATTGTTTTGTCTGTTCCATAAGTATCTCCTTAGTCACACACAGACATTATGGGTAAAGATGTCGGATAATTATAAATGGTCAGGACTTGCTATAAATAGCCCCGAACACTGCATACAAATGGTATGTGGTTTACATTTTACAAATTAACCCTACAAGAAAACAACACATGGTGGATGTTAAACAGAAGAAGACTCCTCAGCTTCTCTGGCTTGGATTCCCAGGATTCAGACAGTTTATGTTATGCATAGATGTAATTAAATAAAAATGTAGATATCCATGAATTAAAATGATTAATCATTTACACCGTTCTTACATGTCATGAGTTTTTATTCTGGCACAAACACTGTAGTCAATATGGAGTTCAAAGCTATTTTAGCTAATTTGGCTAATTTCTTCTTCAGTTTTAGCAAAAATTAAGTGTGCTGCTTCCACTAAACTAATTTTTAAATGATCTCTGTTCTGAATAATTGATCCAATAGAAAGAATAACTCTAATTTCCTTCTAATCAGAATTCACTGGTCAGAACCAATAAGAAAACCGAAGCTATTTGATTCCCTTGCAGAGCTATAAATCAAACCACAGTGAAAGTTTGGTCAATGATTAGTTTTTTTGAGATGTGGTGCTTTTTATTATTTTAAATTCCAATTATTTGTTTCGGCATTGTAATGGGAAATGCTGAGGGAAGTTGAAGCGTGAGGATTCTGCTCAAGTTGGCTCAAGTGCCAAACACTCCTGGAACTGCAGGGCAGGAGGTTTCCTGCCTCCCCTGGGGGAGAGGAGCACCCCCAGGCTGAGCTGCTGGCATATTCCTGCAGCTGCCCTGGCAGTCCTGCGTGAACTGGCGGCCCTCTGAGTCCTGCCTGGAATGCCCCTGGTGAGGAAGGAGGCTGCTTTGTTAGCAAATGGAGCAAAGCAGGGGCACAAAACACACCTGGGGAAAACATGTAAGGCACACTAAAGGAAAGGATCATTCCCTGGCATCCTGGGGACCTTGACATGTCCTTGAGCTACCTGGGTTGTGTGAAACACTCTGTAAAACAGCAAAGATTTCCCAGTGGACTGCAGGCCACTGTAGACCTGGCTGTTTGTATCACAGTGACTGTTCCTAGTTAATTATAACTAGGTACTAGCCAGGACTGTATTCCCAGCCCCGGTGCCGAGTGGTGCCATGTGGTGCCAGGTGCCACCGCACAGTCCCGCTGCAGGCACACTGATGGATGCCAGAGAGCAGCTCACTGAGCAATCAGCTCCAGCACTGACACACTGCAGGAGGGCAGCCCTGCCCTACCCACTCCCAGCCTGATACACCGCTGCAGGCATGAGCCACTGGAGATGTCACTGGAGCTATCATACCCACTCACTTGTGCCAGCCAGAGTGAACTCACACAGATAATTACCTCATCTTCAAAAGGATGAACCTGTCAACACACAAAAGCACTCCCTCCCTGAGACTGCCATGGCTCTAGGGGACACTGAATCCGTTCTCTCTTTTCTTGAGAAGCCACCTGTTTGCTGGGCTGTGGGTACTTGTGATTCATACAAACAGTGTCCCTTAAACTGGGAGTCCCAGAAGGAGGCGTCCTGCTTCTGCTGCTCCTTCACACACAGCTCAGAAACAGACATAGACACAAACACACCCTGGTGTTTACCAGCAACCAGCCACGCTTTTAGCTCAGCCCTGTGCCAAAACTAAACATATTCTGAGGTGAAAATGACAAGCAGCGTTGATCCCATGTCTCAGGCCCCTGCATTCCCCACAGGTGATTGTGTGTTGTGCAAGGGCCAAGTCCCTCCCGCGGAGCTCAGAACAGCCAGGTCAAGAGAACATGGCAGTGCCTGCAGCCAGGCAGCCCTTGGGCACAGCCCTGGTTCACAGGGAGGGCGAGTGAGGCTGTCTGTGCCAGTTCTGTACCAGCACAGGTCCCAGCTGAGGGCTCATCTCTGCAAAGTGCCACAGAGTGGGCTATCTCCTCAGGGCCCTCGAAGAAACCCCCTCAAGAGCCAGGCAGCATTGTTCCATCCCCAGCACATCCTGCAGCCTGGCAGCAGGAACAGGCAGAGCTGGGCAGCTCCTCTCTGTGCAGCTGGCACACAGGGCTGCAGGGCCAGGCTGCAGGGAAAGGCAGCACAGCCCTGCTCACCCCTTCTCCAAAGCCCAGCAGTGCCCACACCACACAGTGGCTTTGCACTGGAGCCAGGATGCTCATTCCCATCCTCTGCTCCCTTGTGACCCCACACCTGAGCGAGGTGGGATCAGAGAGCTGGCAGGAGCACAAGTACTTACAGGGCTGTGCAGCACAAACCCCACTGCTCTGCCTCTGCTGCAGCGCTGTGTACCTTTCAGGCAGTCTGCACTTCAAACCTGCACTAGGAAAAGCTGCCTTGCCTTTACAGTTCATGCCCTTCCTCCATGTGGAAGGGATTTTCCTATCTGTCTGTGCAACATCACTTCTTGGATGGGAACCAATCCTGGAAAACTGAAGTCTGAAAAGAGCTTTTTAAAAATGTTCTCATTTCTGACCAAAGGTTGCCACAACTTGAAGCTGTGTCGGTCCTGGCCCACTGTCCATCCTAACACACAATCTACCCAAAAATATAACTTGAGGAGACTTTCCATTGTGCCCGCTGCTGGTTCATTGTGACAGCAGAGGGATGTGGCCCAGTGCCATATGTCCCTGCAACTCTGGTCTAAAGCCTCCCATTCCGTGTGAAATACAACTGACATTTCCATCCACCTATTTGCAAAGTATTCATTTGCTCCTTACTTTATGGGAAGCTACTAAAAGACTGCCATTTTATGACCCATTAAAAAAGATGAAAAAATTAAATACAATTGTGAAAGACATTTGCTGGAAGTAATAAATAATTTACCTCCAATTTTCACACACTGAAAATTAAACTGGCAACTGCTCAAAAAGTTACTAAAATTACGGTGACAAAGGTACTTCAGAATCAACTGCCTGCACTAAAATAGCAAAAATGCTGTACATAGGACAAAGGCAAAAAACAGGTCTGTGTATTTTAAGGGTGCTTTCCCTTCCAACAGTGCTTTCATGAAATAATGGATAGCTTTGTAATACGGGCCTCATTTGACCAAGCTCACTCTGTCTTTGGCCACGGCTTGCCGGGGTACAATTAGATTTAGCCCTCCATTCTCCATGAGCCAAGCAGAGACAACTCGTTCCCTGCTCTGTTAACAAACACTCCCAGAGCACAGAGATGACTCTGCATCCAGGGACTCATCCCTGCTGCAGGAGGAGGCAGCACTCAGAGGAAGGCATTTCCAGCCCAGGCTCCTGGCTGTGGTGCTCTTGGCAGACCGACAGCCCCAGCTGCACAAGGACAGCTCTCCTGGCGCAGGGCTCCGGCCCTGCCTGTCATATTTGGTGCAGTCCCACTGTGCCACAGGCCAGCTGTGCCCAGGGAGCACTGGGACCATTCACTTGGTGGGAACTGTGCTGGGGACAGGCCGTGTCCTGCAGTCAGCAGAAGTGGGCAGAGGTGTTTTCTTCCCATCAGTCACACAGGCATAGAAAGGAGCACTGAGTATTTTCCTGAGTAAGACCGACTCATCCTGGAATTCATTAAGGTGTTTGGGGATTCTGGTAAAGAATTAGTAAAGACTTTTCTTCCTGCCCTTCTTGGTGTAGCTTAGAACTGAGATAAATTCAGATGATGGTTCTTTAGGACTCCCTCTTGTTACCTCAGAGCCCTCTAGCTTTTCCAGCCACATGTCCATGCAATATACTATCTGTCTGGGCCTGAATTTGCACAGAACGAGACCCAAGTGCAGAGACACAACCTTCCACTGCAGGGAACTCCTAGGGAATGTGAGAGAGCTGGAAGCCAGCGAGGAACTAGCTCTCATCTTGTGGAATCCTAGGAACCTGCAGTAGCAGGGTATGGAACATCATTATTCTGTTAAATTAGACTATTAATTCAGCTGGGGATCCTATGGCCAGTGCATAATGTGCAGCACTTAGTTCTGCTCACGCAGTCCCCGCTAATGCTCTGGGAACACTTTGTGCCCTAGGAGGGATGTGAAGGACTGCGCCAGAAATTACTACTGATCTTAACACCACATCCATATGGCTGAGGGGCCTGTTAGCCTATACAATTCATTGAGGATGTTTCCATCTGTGAATAAGTCCCATTATACCCTAATTGTGTCAGACTAAATGTATCTCTAAAATATTTGCAGAAGTTAGTAACAGACATTAAGCCTAATCCAGCCCTATTTCTGGCTTCCCCCAACCCGAGTTGATTTCTTTGGCTATCTTGAAGGGGGGAGGTTGTCCCACGTGAGCACCAGACACTGAGAACCATACTGTCTGCTATTTTTGTCGAAATAAAATGTTGTGTAGAGAAATAAAAGACAATGCCTACAATAAATGCTTGAGCTTAGTGAGGTTGCAACAGAAGAATCGGTGCGATGAGAGCAGTTGTGACCCCGTTGCTCCCTGCCCAGGGCTGCAGGGGAAGCCCAGGTGTTTGCAATGAGGGGTAATGCCACTATCCCATCCAGGTCAGGACTGGCCATGGGCACAGCAGCACGGGGAATATTGCCTTCACCTGGGCACAGGGGCTCTGCAACGGAGAGATCAGCAGTGAACAGGTGAGAACAGTTTGATCAGGAGCTGGTATCCTACCAATTGCTGAGCAGCAGCAACTCAAAAGGGAGAAGCAGAAGTAACTTCCCTTTCTAGTGGTGCTGGGAATGGCTGCATGCCCCGAGTCAGAGCTGCTGGCCACTGGCCAGCAAGGCTGGAAGAGTGAGCAGCTGAGAGAGCTCAGAGTTCATCCTGGGGGCTGGGACCAGCAGCAGCGGCCTGCCTGCTCTCCTCCATGCGAATGTCTCCAAGGACAGCTGGCTTCTCAGAGGTACCTGGGCTCTTTGTGTTTTTGCCTTGTCAAAATAGTGACTGGTGTTATGTGGCATGGGAAATGTTGTAGTCAACATGCTGCCTCTTAACTTGCAAACCTTATCAAGTTCTCCTTTTAATTGGTCTTCTTGTCTCTGAACAATGTTTATTTTCCAAGTGATATGTAGTCACCATGTAGGTTTCAGACTGAGGATGAGGCTTGGGAAATTGGTCCTTAAACCCACACTTGCACGCTGACACCACCTGCCAAGCTCCCTAGCGCCTCAGCACAGCACTGTCCCTTACGTTAGTGAGCAATTCAGCTCTGTGGCCAAATGACACCCTTGTCTGCACTGCCACAAAGGCTGTGGTAAGGCTACTTAGTGAACAGCACCACAGGAAGAGCTCAGTGTCACTTCTGAGTTAGAAAAAGAACAGAAATGCTCAACACAGCCACAGCATCTTAATCCTTCCTTGAGTGACCCTGAAAGACAAGTAAGACTGAGCTGCAGCTTGCAAACACTCTGCCTTTGCTAGTTGACAACAACTTCTCTAAATTTTTACCTTTCTCAGCAAAGAGAAAGTGACAAAACAAAAATAACAGTAGTAAAGGTAGCCATAGGAAGCAACAGTAACTCTCCCTCCCTCTGGTTTTCAGCCACTGGGTTCCCTGTTATCAGAAAACTCACTTAAGCTCCACACACCTTTCTCAGCCCTCATTCACACAGGCAAATGGATGTTTTGCCCAGTTCCATGACCTGACCAAGTTCTGGGCCTGCCTGACTAAACAGGTGTGTGCCTGTGTGCGCTGGAAATCACAGGTGTTTGTGTATTTCAGTATTTGTGGGCAGCTTCTGTGGAAGAACCACCTGGGGTGGTTATCAGGGCCATCTCTGAAATGTGAGTTAGGGTTTTGTGATAGCACAGACTGTCTCAGGACCAACTGCTTTTTGTCTGCTTGTGTGTCTGGTCAGACAAAGGTGAGGTGTGACCTGCAGGTGTGACTGAGGTACCAGCTAAGCCACTATTGCAGAGGGCTGCTGGGTGAGCACCCAGTCAATCCCAGGGTTAGATGTGTGTGTGGGCAGTGGGATTGCTGGCCGAGCCCAGCTGGGAGAGGTGTGGCTGGGCTGTGCTGCCAACACTGAGGCAGTAAGACAGGACAATGGCTGCTAGGCCAGGTGTAATTGTGAGTTTGTCCCCTGCCTGCTTTTGAGGCTTGCAGTGTTAGAGGGAAGTCCAGCTGTGCCATGCTGACATGAAGCACTGACTCTTGGTGTGGGAATGTCAGTGTGTCAGCCTGAGCACTCAAGTGCGTCCTCTGAGAGCACTAACGGTGCCGGATCAGCTCGCATGCTATTCAGCTATTTATTTTGTGTTTGCTTGAAGAATCAGGCCAATGTTTTTGAAAGCATATTTAACTATACCATATGCCTACTTAAATCATCCCTATCAAACAAGTTGTGGGTTGCTGCTCTGGTTCATTCTGTTCTGTTTTCCCTCCCTTCCCAATGTGTTTATGTGTATTTATCCAATTTGCTCTGTTCCTCTTGCCAAATGGCAGGTCTGAGATCCCAGCCAGGCAGGGGCAGCTGTGCTATTGTTGGTGTCTGACAAAACAGAGGTCATGGGCTGGGCCTGCAGCTTTAGCTCTAATGACAGCTTGCGTTGGACATTGTGGGGCAGTCACAGGGTAATCAGCATTCGTGGGCCTTCAGAAGTAGGAATAAACCTTAACTTGTGCCTTGGGAACTAAGAACTCAAGTCTCACTTTTAACATCTAATTCCTGTGCAAATTAGCCTCTTGCAAAATATTCTGCTGTTTGTTTACCTTATTGCCATAACTCCTTCCTCTGTCTGGAAAACACCCAACTTTAAACAGCCCCACCACAAAAAGCCAAAACCTGAAAAACCAAGCATGAGTCTAGTTGGAAGAAAGGCTCTTCGTGCATGGAACTGATCCTAGCTGTTCTCACTTCTAAGATTGATGAGAGTTATAAGCTGTGCCAACTTAGGAAGCAACTACCCACAGAAAGGAGTAGGTTTTTGTCCTCCACGGGAGGACTCTTCCCTTCCTGGAAGGTTGTTCCAAGTTCAGCCCAGCAGTTCCAGGCAGTGACACAGCAAGGCATGATCATTCCCAATGCCCTCTGTTCAGCAGGAGATAAATCTGCAGCGCTTGGGAATTCTAAATTCTGCTCCTTGGGCGGCCTGACACTTTATCCTCTCTCCTGCTGCCTTCCAGCCCAGAGGGCAGAAGTCTGTAAGCTATTGGAAAGGGTGTTCTGGGAGCTGCTCTGAGGCAGCAGAGCAGGCTGCAGGGGTTGGCAGCTGAGGAGAGGAGGCACAATCCCTGAAGCCTCTCGGGGAGTGTGCAGCTGCCAGAGGCTGCCTGGCTCGGCTGTGGCACTGCCATGCTGCTCAGTGTGGAAAAGGGAGCGTGGGGAAACAGCACATCTGTTACCCACACACTGTCACAGCCTCCACTCAGGGCAGCACCAGATGTGATTATTCGAAGCATGTACTAACTAGCTACTTCATGGCTTAGAATTATTAGCCACAAGTTAATTAGGCAAACATATTCACCATCAGTCACCTTACAGAGCATCACTTCTTCAGCACTGCTTTTATTTCCTAAGTGTCTTTATCAAGCACAGGAAACAGGAGGGGAAAACTATAAATTCCATAAAGGAGTTGCAGCCAGAAATGAATGTGTGAAAGGTGTTCATGGTGTCCTAATGACTGCTAGAGTGCACAGGTAATGCTTTAGCTGTGTGCCTCTCCGTGCAGCACAGTGGCACAGGGGAGGAAGCAGTGAGACTTAGGAGCCTGCAGCTGATGGGGAAGAAAAGAGAAGTAATAGTGGAAAAAATTATTCCTTGGTATAGTTACACCAAACTTGGAACAACTGGCTTCCCTGCTGCTGCGTGTGCTGGGTATGTGCCTGGCATCCTGCTTGCCTGGCATCCTGCCTGCACGATGAATGTGGGCCCGCCACTGTCCCAAGGGAACAGGCTCTGGTTCCCCAAGATATGAGACTCAAAAGCAGTTAATCAGTTCCTAGCTCCAGGTCACAGGCAGCAGTGAATGGAGCAAAGGCAGAAGAGAATCTTTCTTTGGGTCGTGGGGACAGTCAGGATCCCTGGTTAGGAGCCTGCCATGACAACCACTCTGCAGAACACCTTCCAGGTGCTCTCCAAAGGGATAGCTGTCTAGGAACCCAGTGAGGTAATCTGAAGGATGAACCCACAGTCCATTCATCTTCTCTGTGCCTGCTTTCTTTCATGCATCCACACTCTTCCCCCTAAATCTGGTGCTATCTGGTATTCACATAGATGACACTTGGAAAATGGAACACAAGATTCAAGGTATCCCTGTGCCATTGTCACAGAAACATCTTGCACCTTGAAATCCTAGAGCCCCTAGAGCTGAATGTCAGGCATGTGATGGGTAACAGATTACCTCCTGCATTGCTGTGTGCCTTCTGCCAAGTGAGCTGCCCCAGACTCCATCAGCTCCAGGAAACTGCAGGTAACCAAGAATCTGCCAATACAGGAGTAGTCATTTTCCTTCCTCCCACCCAGAAAATAATTCCTATTGAATCTTTGCTCTTTAAGTGCCACCAGCTGTTTGTGTTGGACAGGATGTAGGAAGTGATAAATGGAAGCTGAAAGAGCAGCATTTGAATAGAGGGCAAATAAGGTCATTAATTAGTAGCAGCGTGGCCTGTCCCACCTTGGCACGCAAGCTCATCATTAAGTTGAGGTACCTGTGAGAGAAGTTTGACTTACACTCAGGTTTAGGCTGGGATTTGTCTTTTTTGGCTCTGTTATTCCTTAAGCTTCCGAGCCCAAGGAGAAGGGTGCTGCATATTTCTGTTGTAGCAAAACCTGAGTTCAAGTGTAGGATGCACAAACATGGAAGCTGGCCAGCACTGCAGCTGCATGAAAAATAGACTTCTGTAGTTCCCTGAGCTATTTTAAGAACAATGACAATTCCTCAGCCTGTTGGTTCACTTTGAATAATCCACTGCCTAGCCTACCTCTATCCCTTCTTGCCTGGCTTTGAGCATAGTCTGCACAAGATGGGATGTTTGCAGTAGGCATCATCAAATCCTAAATGTTGCTGTGATGTTCCAGTGAGAAATGAGAGTTCAAACAGACTGAGTAAAGTAGTAGTCATATAACTATTCACTAGAAGCGTTTCAGTAAAAGTGCTTTGTGGTGCTAGTTTAAACTGTAGTTGTTGTCTTTCACTCCCCTAATAAAAGCAAATTTGTAAGTGTCCAGGCAGTGTGAGAAATGCCAGTTTTCCTGCTGGCCTTTCCATGAAAGCAGAGGGGGTTTCACCGGTGGCTCACCAGAGCAGAAGGCAGCTGGAGGTGAAGCCAAGCCTCCAGACAGGTGTTGTGAATGCAAACTCACAGAACTTAGGGCAGAAGTGAGAGAGCAAAAGTGAAGATAGCAAGGAATGTAGACTGTTTTTCCTGTACTAGTGCTCCAAGAGACAAAGGCTCTGATTGTTTTCCAAGGCACAATGACTACAGAAAGTTATACAGCAATGGAGAGCTCATAGCCACCTCTGGTTTCACCTCTGCTTTTCTCCAGCCGTGGCAGGATAACAAATCCAAGCCTGAGCTGAAAACGATAACTGATTTTCTCAAATATTCTGAGGCCTTCAAAATGTGACTTTTAAATGGGTAATGCAGTAGAATCAGAGTCCTCTTTACTAACCAGCTTTGTGTTGTTACACCTGCCATTACAGCACATAAGTGATCTCTCAAAGCAATTCAACCTGAGTTTGCCTCCTCACCTTCCTGCAAGGTGTACATGTACTTTCCCTCTCTGCTTTATTTCCAATTTGTAGCATGTTTTGTAAGGCATGGGTTGCTTGTGTGAAAATTGTGAATAATTGTCAGCTGTTAGCTGATCAGGAGTCCTGTAAATGGGCTGGGTTTGTAAGCAGACTATGGAATTTTGCACTTTAGAAGCAGCATGACAAGAAGAGATTTTAAATGGCACAGGCAGCAGTCATGTTGTCACCCAACCTAAGGATGATACATCCATCTGCTACAGGGTACTGTGGAAAAGCAGACTTTGAAAAAAAATGCTTGGTTAAAGCTACAGCTGGTACTTGGGAAGCTGCAGACTCAGTGCAGCCAACAGCTGGGAAGGAAGCAGAAACACACCATGGCCAAAGTCCAGGAGAGCAGCAGCTCCCCAGCCCATCCTGGATACTTTACCATTTTATCTATTCCACACAGCTTAGTATTGCTCTGCATGTGAAAACTGCTAATTCATCAGGCAACAAACAGGTGTTTCCCATCAGGAAAAGATACAACGAAACCTGTTAGGCCAGCCTTGACTGTTCATCCAGAAACCAAGCTGCAGGTTTAAAAGTCACACAGCAAGCTAACTCGGGCTGCTTGTGTTCTCTTAATTCCACCCAAAAGAGCACTAGGAAAGAACAGAGTGGTTGCTGCTACATTAGTGACTAATATTAGCACCATACATGAGGAATTACTGGGAGATATCCAGCACTAGTCTAGGCTGTGCCAATGGGAAATCAAGAGTTCGAGTACGTACATATCTTTCATAGCTGTCAGTCTTCTGCACACTAAATGGCTCAGCTCTGGGCCAAAGCTCCAACTCCTTCAATAGCAGGTCAGGGAACTGTGCTTCACGTGGTAAATTGGCAAAATGTATTTTCCTGTGAACCTGTAAAACTCCAACTGTGTTGTGCTGTATTGTGCATTATTCACACTGCAGTTCCAGGGTGGCAGCTGTCTGGTTCAGTAACGCTCCACAGTGTAAGGAGAAATGCAGCATTTGCAACTAACTTGCACAGCTTTAACCTATGCAAATGTGTCATGCACTTCACACACATTTGGCAGGACTGGCTGTTTACGTACTCTGGGACAGACTGTGTGTGGAAGAGCATTTACAGCATGAGCTTTTGGGGAGCTTCATACTGGGACTTAATTTGCTACTTCTCTTCTGTTGTACAGTAACTGCAGTGAAATCCCTAGACTGGGGAGGAGGGCTTAACCTGACTGACAGACATTGCTCTGATGACAAAATCAGGTCCCTCACAGCTGTGGTGGTGCTGAGTGGCTTTCGCTAAGCCAGGAGCTGCAGAGCTGCTGTGCTGAGCACTTGCACATCCCAGCAGCTCACAGCTGAGCACTGCTGCTGCGCTGTGGGACGCACAGGCTGCTCAGCAGGCTCAGGGGTCTGGCAGCCTGCTGCACATGGCACACAGCTATGTGAGAAGCAAGGTCAGGAACCACATCAGTAGTGAGTCCCTCACCCCCTCCCTCTGCTGTCCATGTAGCTCTGCTCCATGCTCATTCTCCCTGCCAGCCATGATGCAGTTCAGGAGGCAGACCCTCTGCTCCCAGCCATCCCAGCCAGCACTGAACGTTTTCCCTGCCCCAGCCTGCTGTTTAACATACAAACCAGATGTGCATTGAGAGCTTTGCTATCCATCTGACAGCACAACTGAGGCAGTTGATGGTTGCTCAGGTCAGAAATGTAACTACAGACAAGTCATCTATACAATACACTTAGTTCTTCAGCTGCTAAACTGCCACAGAGAAACGCCACTGCAGAACTGCTGTGCTTCCCACTGGATTAGCATTAGCCTCATCACTACTGAGTCTCTGGGAGGAACTACTTGACAAACAGGGAGGAAAGCCAACAGCCAAAGCCTTGGCCCTCCCACAGGATTCAGATCTGACGTGCAGTTTTCTGACTTCACATTAGTTTAGGGTCTCCAAAAAGCTGCACAATGAAGTCCAAGTGATCATAAGGCCCTGAGGCACATTTAAGTTAGAGGAGGAGGGAAGGATTAATTCTCCAAGGGCCAGAAGTAATGTGCAGCCCTGGCCAGTGACACTGAGAATAAGACCAGAGCTGCAGTTTAGCCCTGCTGCTGGAGCTGTTAACTCATTGGATCAGGACATGTGGAGCAGGGGTACATGTCCTGACACCTAATTTTAATAATAGCTTGTAAGTGTCAGTGGCAATGTCATCTCTTTAGCAGTGGGTCTGAAGATGATCCAGATGAGAGCATATTATGCCCTGTTAAAACAGCTAATTTGCATAACACTTATGACAAGCCAGATCTTTTCAGTTTTTCATAAACTGGCTGAATATTCATTTTTAAGGCATTGTCCAAATGGGTTTGGTCACAGATGACTACTCAAAGCCCATTCCAAAGCTGGCATATACACCAGGGAAATAGCATAAGAATGGGGGGAAAAAGGCAACAACAAAGCATCCCTGTAAAAGCAACAAAATATTGCCTTCAGCCAAACCCCTCCCAATTAATGTCAGCTATGATGGTGCCAAATTCCAGCAAAACATGGGCTGGTATTTGGTTCAGTACTTACTGGCCACTTTTGTACAGGATCGGTGCAGGGCAGAGCAAAAAATCAGATTCTACTGTTTTAGGCCTTTCATCTGAAAAAAAAAAAATCACATGAGCTTACTATGCTGTGCAACTCAGGTGAGGAGCTGCCTTGTGAACGTGCTGAGAGGTCCCTCTCTTCCCATGCTCCTTACTCCTCTGTCCTGGCTGGAACCAGTAGCAAGGCAGGCCCAGGGTAAGGAACGTGGAGTCCCAGAGCTGGCTGTAAATGCCAGGGGAACCCACACTACAGGGTTAATTTGAGCTACTCCAGTCAGCTCATGCTCTCCAGAGAGAACATTTCCTCCTCCATCTTTGTGAAGAACAGTATTAGCAGTTTCCTGGTAGCTGGAAGATGAAGGTTCGTTTCTAGTTGGTTCCATCCCTGTGCGTTGCATTACAGACTGTTTCATTAGCTGTGACTTGAATGTCTTTTTCTCCAATGTTTCTTCTGGTTTTGACTCTGTGATTTGCAAACCTCTTACACTTAGAAAACACCTATCTATAGAGCACATGAAGCACTTACTTGTAGAGTCTTGTGCCAGTACAGCATTTCTGTTCTGCAGGTGTGAGGAGGGGAGGATGGAGCTTTTTTGCCTCATGTGTTTGGTAAGCTGGGGAGAATTTGCCTCCTGTGTGCAGAACCATCTGCCCGAACTTCCCCACAGCAGGAACTGAGACTGGTGATTCTTGTGCAAGAACTGTTTCTTGACGGTGGGGTGAGAGCAGATAAGTGATCTGCCAGAGCAACTTGGAGAGGACTATGTCCTGCATTTCAGGAGCAGGCAGACAGACAAGCAGTTCAGGGGCAGCTGAAGGAGGAGCCGTTGGCATAAATGAGCTTTTTGTATGTGCTATAATCTGTGCTGACTGCTTGGCCTAGATTTGGGGCTAGTTGTGAGGTGGGGAAGAGGGATTAGCACATTGCCATATGCTTTTGTCTTAATGGTATGTTTCATAGATTATTTTTCTATCCCACAGCTCCATTTGGCAGGTTTCCTTTCTAGCATTTGGTAATGGTTCTTTATAAATGCAGAACGAGAAAGATGCCAAATGCATCCTTTAAAAGCAGGGGAACTGACACAGTAAGGGTGTGCTCAGAGGCTGGTCACAAAGAGAGCCCAAGCTCTCAGTGAGGGCAACTCCAACACCAGCAGATCGTCACCTAAGTGCTCTCTGTTCGTGCCCTCACATGCTGAGGGCTCTGTAGAGGAACTGCCAGTCTTGTGTAGAGATTGTAATGACACGGGAACAATTGTCCTTCTCTTGGGACCATCTCCTTCCTCCTGCTCCAAGTGCTCTGCCTATCTTCCTGCTCATCCTGGCTCCACTTGCCCTCTTTAAGCTTCCTCTGAAGCAGGCAGTCAGAATCCAGCACACAGCTCTAGAGAACGACCTTGTGTACTGTGGGAAGGACCACTTGAAATTTCCCTGTTTTTTTCCTGTGCTACTCCCCAACTGCTTGCTGTTGTCCATTGCTGAAGGTGTGGACTGGGAGGATGTGGAAAGCCCTGGCAAGACCCCATAGAGCAGATTGTGTTTTTATAATCAATACATCACTGTGCCATTCCCCTACCCTCATGTGCTTCAGCACACCCCTTTCTGCAGCCAAGAAAAAACAAGCAGCCCAGAGCTGTAGTTGGCAATTCTCACATCAGATGGTAGCAAGTGTTTGTGGGCAATGGGAAGCAGAGGTGACAATTGTAATGGAAACTGAAGGGAAATTTATACAAGCAGCATTGACTTAAACAGGCTGCCTGCATCCAGAACTACTGGGTTATCCTGTTACTCTGCCAAATTACTGTAGGTATTTAAAAGGCAGGAGGAACTGGCAGCCCACTCCAGTATATACAATATCCAGGGTAAGGAAGAAACTGCACTGGGAACCAATTGTGTAGGAATTTAGGACAGGCTAATACAGACATCAGACAATATGCAGGGAAAGAAACCAGTCCTGGTTTTCCCTTCAAGTTCTTTTTTGGTTGTTTTCCAGTCTGGCTGGGTTCTAAGGAATTATGTTTAGAGCTAGAGGTTAGATGTACTTATCCTAGCCATCCACCTGAGTTTCTGGATAGAAAAGCAAACTCAAATACAAGCTAGAGCAAAGTGCCTGTGCAAGGGGTCATGGTCATCACCTGAAACAGAATTGCTTTGGATTATGGCTGCAGTAAGCCCTGATGCTGGGCCCACAGAGCTCACAGACCATGACAAAACACTCCACTGTTCTGACCTGGCCTTTTTCTGTGCTGTTGCAGGAGGAGGAGTGACGTACCCCTGAAACCCCAGCACACCTGGCACACCACCCAGCACAGGCAGAGACCTTGCAGGAAACCAGGTAAGCGTCTCTTGGAATTGCAATGAGATGTCTTGGCCAGGATTAGTGTGCAGAAAGGGACCTCAGTCAGTACACTGCAGCCATGGGTGTGTTCATCAGCAAACATCTGCTTGCCCAAAATCAGGAGCCAAGCAGTTTCTTACCATGCTAATGCCCACAGCCAGGGGGCTGCCAACACCACCCACAGCTAACGGCACCTGGTAGCAAAACGGAACCACTGGGCGGAGTGTGAAACAACTTTCCTCCCTTTACTAATCCTCAGAGCCTTCCTGTTCTCCTCCTCTTCAATATTTTTCTCTTTCAATTTTCACCAAGTGAGGTAACGAGAGGCACATTCAGTCACTGCCCCAGGACTAGCAAGGCAGACGATGGCAAGAATCCACACTTACGGATTGTTGTGCCGTTCACTTGATAGGTACAGGTCACACTGTCGCTCCTCCCAGCCAGGGTCAAGCCGCTTCCTCTGAGAACAACCTCAAACTCCTCTGGAGGGAAAAGCCAACACACAAAATCACCAAAAGTCAGTGCACTGCTCTAAGTTACACCAGGGCAATTTCATTTAGTCTGCCATAAACAAAGCACAACATAGCAATGCTTCCAACTTAGTGAGATCTTTTTTCCTGAACCCTTGTACTGAATTCTCCTTATAAATCCGCAAGTCAAGATTTGTTCCCAAATCTTTATTCAGAGATGGCCCTCTGAAACGCAACTGGATTCAGAATCACCAGAATCAGCTCAGGCTCAACTGCACAGTAAGACAGAGTTTATCAGTGAATGAGAAATGGGAAATCTGGGACTCAGAACAAGAAGACTCCCCAATTCTAGATCAGGCTCACTTAAACAACACTTCTCCTTAGAGTACTGTTTCTCTGCAACTTGCCTAAAGGCCACGCTGTCTGTGAGCTGTGCAGAGGAGGAGTGAAAAGAGTTTTTACCAGGGCCACTGACTTCAACCAGAGTATCCATGTTTTCACAAAAATATCCAAGTAATATTTTACAACTACCTTATTTTGATTGATCTCCAACTATGCAAGGAATTATGAATCTCAGAAAGAAGACAAGATGAGGCCTTAAAATGCTGTGCAACTCTTCTATTTCATTAATATATTGTTCTTGCTGCCCAAAAATGCAATCACATGCTTTGTTCTTACACTACAGATTTTGGGGCAGATCTGAGACCAGTGCAGAGCAGGCTCATGAGAGAGGGGCAGGTAAACATTGTACAACTTCCATGTGCATTACCCAGGCTATGGAAGCAGGCCCTGGTGGTCAGCTCCTTTGAGGAGAACAAGAAGTCAGCAGGGAAATCCAATGTTTCTTTAATTTCTTGAGGACTTGAGTTAGAGATGTTTTATTCTACAGCCATGCAGTTTTCCTTTGGATAATACAGGGAAACCACAGTCCTATCATAACTGAATAGTATATTAAAATTATAAAACCTTACCTCCTACACATACACTGGATGGCTCCAAATATAAAATCTCAGTGCAGGATTGTTTCAAAACCTATTGCAAAGGAGGAAATAATCACAAATAGGTTTCATAGCACTATTTCAATGAGCAATCTTAGTTTACAACAAATGCTTTCCCTAGAATACACATGCAGCTACAGGTTTGGTTTGCTAAGTTCAACTTTGTAGGACATTTCCTGGAGTATGTGCAGCTCCTGCACACCTGCACAGTCAAATCTAGGAGTCTCTATGGCTTGGAATAGTTTGTTAAACCCTGGAGAGCCTTTAAAATATAATCATGTCCAGATCCCTAACCTGATTTCTATGAACCCCTTATGTTTAAGCCAAAACTGAATCACAAGGAGGCTGATCCAAAACCTAACCCAGTAAAAGCAGTCTTCCAACAATGAAGGCTGGTGAGGCCAAGTGCAGGTTACTGTGAGTGCTGGCACCTTGCCCCACGTGAAGAGGCACAGTGACACTGCTGTTCCTGCCTGCTCTTTGACAGAGAGCTCCCTGTTGTAAGTGGTATTTTTAGCAGGCATTCCTAAACATTGCATGGCATCAACTCAGGTCCCTGTAATCGCGTGCACAGCAGCGTCCCGTTCCTGTCCCCTCTCTGTCTCCATTGGCAGGACTTTGCTGCTGCTCAGCTGCCCTGACTTCCTAAAAATATCCCTCTGTCCTACTCTTAACTCCTGCCCTCCTCTCACTAGGACTCTTTGCACTCTAGGATGTTTCCCAGTGGTATGCGTGCTCCATATCCAGGCCCAGCAGAAACAATCATGTAGTCACTGTTCTGACAAGAAGCATACCAAGCTCCAGGAAAGAGAGCATGCTGCCTCACTGAACACTTCCATATTGCCTCTCTCCCCACAAACCATTGTGTGCAAATTTATTTTTTAGTGCTTTAAAACCCATGTTAAATATTAAGTAGTATTTTTTTAAAAATTGAGACCTTGCAGGCGCATGCATTTGGATGAGACACAGCAACAGAGATCTTAGGAAAGAATGTAGCCTGGAGTTCAGTGCAAGCCAAGCAGTTTGTATTCCAAAAAAGGGCTTTAGCCTTTTGACTCCTGTTGCAGTGTGGAGAGAAGTCTCCTGTGGCTGGCTTGGGGGCTGGGGAATATTTCATACAGCATTTATTCCTTTGCTGTAAAAGCATGGTCAGTTTTTTTTCACTGAAGAGTCAGATAAACAGCTCAAGTGAGGCTGAGGCTGCAGGCCTGCTTTATGTGAAGCACAGATGCAGCAGGTGGCACAGAATTCAGTAACTTAGTTTTCAGAGGGAGAGCTTCCTGGCCTCTTCTGCCCAGTGTCTGAGGAGGGGTCAGTGGTGCGAACTGGAGGTCGAGGAATGAGAAAGACAGTGTGGGACAGGACCTGGTTTCCCTTGCAAAGCAGTGCTTCTCTAATTTCATTACATACATTTTCTAACACTGTGCTTCCAAACGCAATATAAATCAGGAAAAAAATCTACGTGGATACATTTAGCTACCTTTGGATTTAAGAACTAACTGGGAAGGGCAGACACAACAACCTCATCTGAGCTGAAATATGGTGTAGATAAAATGATCAGTAACCATGAACAAATGCAGATTTCAATACAGGGGTCAGGATACACTGATTTCCTGCTTGGAATCCATTTTCATATATGCTCTTGGCTAAGGCAGAAAATACCAGGTCTTAATACTGCTTCTAGAAGTAACTGTTTCGACAACAATTTTTCATCATTTTTATTATTGCTATCCTCAGCTTAAGCAAGCTGTACTGTTTTGAGACCCTCTCTTTGCAAGGATGGTGGCCTAATTGCACCATTTTCCACCCTAACAAAGCTTATATTGGCGTGAAAAAACCTCCAAAACTACTAAAATTTGTGTCTGTAAGTTTATCAGGTTCTTTTGTGTCCTTTAAAAAGCCTCTTGATGGTCCACACTCAAGAAAAGGATAGTGGTAGAGAAATCTGCCTTGTCCCCAAGTGCACTCGCTTCAACAATCAAGTTAGCTTAAAAAGCAAACATCAAAGTTGGTAAAGGACTAACTGGATTCAGGTGGAGCCAATCAGAAGCACACAGATGTAGCTCTTTGCTTAACCTGTGCTTCTGCTCTGGGTTCTCCTCCACACTCCCACTAAGCAACACTGAAACACAGGTGAGAACTGAGTTTTCCCACAGTTAGACAAAAGCCATCACATTCTCTGCAGGGTCAGAGCTGTCCTGAGCACCAGCCCTGCGTATGGTTTGGCTGCCAAGGATTCTGCCACCACCGCCCTGCCCTTCCCCTCCTCCCAGCGCTGGCTGGCCCGGAGAGAACCAATTCCCCACACCCTAAGTACAAAACAGAGCAGAAACCTGTCAGCCTTTGTTCTGCTGTCTTGCAGCTTCAGAAATGGAGTGCTGTGCAAAGAGTAAAGGGTATTCTTCACCTTCTGAGGTGACCTGTCCAGTGTCCAGGGACTGGCTCCAGCTGGAACTAGGGCCTATCAGGTAGAGTGACCACAGCTGTGAGCTCATTAACAAAGGTGTGCCTGCCGGGACAAGGGAAGGCAGGGGAGTTCTGGTGTTTTGTACTCAGTCTCTTGGACTGTAAGAAAATGAGATATGGAATGCAGACCCCAAACATTCACTTGTTCAGCAACAACACAGACTGCTGAGGAAATTATTCTGTAGCTTCTCCATGTGCAGGACTTGATACATTGCTGCAGCAGCAACCCACCTGCTTTAAACCAGGTTTTAAACCCTGGCGGTTTTTAGGGCCAGTTCTTAGAGCAGCCAGCACAAGAACCAGTGGCACGAGTGCAGCTCGTGCTCTGGGCTGACTCTGCAGCCAGGCACTGCTCCACAGGGATGGCTGGATGCAGGGCAGCCTCCCACCCCTTCCTGTGCAGTTTCTATAGCATCTCTCAGTAAAGCAAGTTAATAATTTCAGAGATTCTAAGAGCAGAAGTTACCAGAAGAGAGGCATCCAAGATACCCAGGAGAACTTGGAAGCCAATACCCCCTTGATGCAAACTTGCTGGCACAGGTTGGGTCCTACCTGCCCAAACAAGCTTTTCTTTGTCAAAAGGGTCACTGGTCAGTCACCTGCTGGGCTGCCCAGCTCCTCTGGGAACACCATGGCCATCCCAGCTGGGGCTGCGAACTTTAAACCGCCTGTCTCCAGGTGATTTCAGTGGCTTACAAGTAAGTACACATGTAAATCTTCTTAAAACAGTTGTACGAAGTTCATTTATCAGCTCCACTTACCCATTACCAAAAGCTTTACCAGCTTTTCCGTGTGGCCCCACTTTTCACCTAGTGCATTTTTCCCAGACTAAACTGATTGTTAAGGAGTACTTTAAATCCATATCCACCCTCATGGTTTTCTATGTGCTTCCTACTAGAAGGCTCCAGAAGGGTCACACAAACTTCAGTTCACCATTTCTATAGCAGCGGATTCCCACTTTTGTCAGTACTAACATTTCCTCCCTGTAATTTTCTCTAGGAATGCTACAAACAGAACAGCCGGTGAGCAAAACTGTAACCTCAAGGAAAACAGAGCTAGAGACTAAACACTGGTGTGTGATGGTGTGACATGCTATGAGGATGTGCTTTTCTCGAACTGTGCCAAGCTCCTCCCTCAGGTAACCACAAGACCAGCCTCATCAAGAGCTGCATCTCTCATCAGGATATATAATTCAAGTCACAGTGGTAAGCAAGCTCATGTATTTGTCACTGCAACACATGGGTTGTCAGTGTGATAAATTTATGGCAAGTGGGGGGCAGTAATGTCTGAGAGGGCCCTGGTAACATAAAGTGTTTAAATCCACCTCGAGCATTCTGTGCCTTAGCTGGATCTGTGCATGCAGGCAAAGCCTCAACAACTGCCAGCTCTGGGCCTTTTCTTGATGAGGAATTGCCTGGGCTCCAGGTTGAGCTGCTCACAACCTAGTGCAGGGCAACTATTTAAATGGTAGGCAAGAGCAGTGGGGTCCAGAAGCCCAGCCTACAGAGCACTGCTCTGGATGAGGCCATTCTCTGGTGAGTTAATGTCTTCTGGAACCCCATCCCAGCTTGGGGCTGTGGAGCTCCTCAGAGCAATGGATGATGAAGGCAGTGTTGTGCTGGTGCTGGCTTAACTGTGTCCAGCTGAGCTCACCTAGCTGCTTGTTTTAGTTCCTAAAACTATTCTGCTTCACTCCTTCCAATTGGCTGAATCAGGACTGGGCTTACCCCATGTTTCCATGTGGGTTTGTTTTTCTATGAGTCACTTAGAAGTATTACTGGCAGCTTGCTTACTTTCTTTCTTTTTAACTCAAAACTATTTTTTTTCCACTACTGCTAAGACAGTAAAAAGGAAAGAGAAGTAAAGCAGGAGGAGCTTTAAAAATTGGTTTGCTGGACTCACTGGTTTTGTTCTAGAGAATGACATGCTGACTGTGCATTCAAGCAGGATTTTTTGTGCTGAATTCGTTGTGACTCTTACGGCAAGTAAAGTCAACGTGTGTGAAATCAGGGTGATGAAGACTACAAGGTGTATGTAGGCTGGCATTGTTACAGGTTTTTCATTCAGGAGCTGTTGCTTTTGTTATGTAAATAGGACTTGTGCCCCCTAATAGTCTGGCAGAATTAGATTTTAACAAAAAAATGACCTGGAGAAGGTTACAAGAGGAAATAAATTTAAGTAGAGCTCTCTTGATTTCTGTGATTACACTTGAGAAACCTCATTCAGACTTATTGGAAGGACCTTCACAGCCCACCTGAGGCTCTGGACAGGCAGAACTGTTTCTGAAGTGAGGCCTTTCATTCTTTCTAGCTTTGGTTTCACACCATGTGTCTCTGCTGTGCTCAAGCAAGCTCTGTCATTTCTTTCCCCAGTGTTGATCTGTGTGGAAAGGCACGATGCAGCAGGACCACCTCGCACTAGACGGAGGGCAATTAATTCAGGGTGACTTGGAATGAAACACATGCTTTTCAAGGAAACACCATTCTGGTGCTTTTCTCCCACAGAGTCAGAGCAGGAACTGCAGCAGTCAATATCTAATGGATCCTGCCTTTCTCTGCTGCCAAACATCTGCGCTCGTGACTACACCTCACTGCCAAGCCTGGCCCGCTCCCTGCGGCTGCTCGGCAGCGCCGTGGACAAAGAGCGAGGGGAAGGGGAAGGCTGCTACCCTGTCCCCTATCTAAGTGAAAAAAAATCCCTGAGACATATGGTCTTGCATAAAATCACCAGCCGAGAGAAGCCTGGCGCGGCGTTAGGTTAGTGAGAATATTCTAATTACACCAAGGCTAAGCAGCACCTCATTGGCAGCCACTGAGGAAAGCAAATGGAGATGACAAAACTGCGGGTCATGAGATGCGTATTTTAACAGCATCAGAACCTTTACCCCCGAATTACTAAAAACAACCTTAAACCCATTACTTACCAAGTAATGTAACTAGGAATCAAGACATACTGTTACTTTCCATAACAGGAAAAAAGTCGTTTGGGCTTTATTTTTTTTCTCATTAGTAAGAGAAGTCTGGCTGAAGTTCTTTCTGAAGAGAAACTTTTCACTGAGGGGTGGCTGGGTTTCGCTGGGACCTGCGAGTGCTTCCTTTAGAGGCAGCTGTACAGCATCCCTTATGTAAGAGGGCTGGCTGACAAGACCCATCCCAATCACAGGGCACAGGCACGCTCACTCTAAGCGGAGCCGTGTCAGTGCCGGTGCTGGCTTAGCTAGCTCACTGTGCTGCAGGAGAACATTATATGGTTTGTAATATGTCACAGAACGTCAACTTGAGGGCTGCACGGCACTGAAGGGTAGAGCAGAAAGCATTCTATTCCAGGCCATTGATTCCTTTTAACAACTACATGCAGTAATTCCCAAAACTATCTCCTCAGTCTCAATCACATGGAAAACATAGTGCAGCATTAGTTCTGAACCTTGCACCCAGTGCAGCTCGAAGATTAGACTGTCCAAGGGGATTAAATAAGATGACTGATTTAATCAGAATAATTCTTTTAATGATAACTTGCTGCATTTCTCCTCCCCCCATCTCCTTAAAGGTCTAATAGTTTGCTTCCTGGATTCTCAGTGCATAAACTGAGCATATTTTCTTCCTACAGGAAATGATCCAATTAAGTTGATGTATAATTGATAATGAACTGTTTAAGCTGATTTTGGCCTTGAAAAATCTTACCCATGTCCAGTCAGCTGGCTGACCCCCCTTCATCCACGGTGGAGGGACAGCACTTGGGGAAAGGGAGGGAGCAGGCTGAGCACACTGCCCAAAGAAGTGCAGGGAGGCAGCCTAGCTCCAGGGAGCTGCACAGGCTGCACAGCAGCAGGGATTACTTGAAAATCATGTAGTCCCTGATTGCTGCTCAGTGCCCGAGCTGCAGCCTGGCCCCTGAGACGGCAGGGTTTGGACAGCAGAGCTTGGTAAGCACTCACGTTAGAGACATGGAACCAGTGTTCTCCAGTGCCTGCCCCTGGAGCACCTCTGTGCCGGTGGGGCAGTTCCCACCCTCCCTAAGCACTAATTCTGTTCCCTTACAGCAGGTACCAGTGGCCAATGCTGTCGGACTCCTGTGAGTTCAGTAATTCACCCTCCCCCAGTGCCAAAGCCAGGTCAGCCTGAGGAAGTGCTGCTGACAGCACAGTTGGAAAAGGAAGGCATCAGATTCATGGACAGAGGCTGGAGCACATCTTTGGGAAGCCAAGGCAGTAAGTTTTATAAACATAAAGGCTAAAATTGTTCCTCACATGAATACCTCTTGCCTACCTCAACAAAACTGACTCCCTGTCACTAGACTTTGGTTTTGTCCCTGCCTGGGCACCAAGTGGCTGTCCAGCATGGACTGGGGGCTTCCCTCCCTGCTGACTTAGTGTTAGCAGGGCAAGCAGGGTCAGGTCTGCCCATCACCAAGTCCTGCCAGCAGCCCACGGCCCCGCTGCCCTGTGTGTGCTGAGCAGGGGGCACAGGCAGGGTGACAGGGAGTGTCCCCGCGCTGCAGGTGACTCCGTGAGGGGCTGCTGCCATGCTCGCTTTGTGGGCCCTGCTGCGCTGCCTGTCACCAAACCCTGTAACCCCAAAGCAGCAATGCCCTGCCTTGCACAGCCAGTGACACAGGAGCCGTGCAGCTGATGTGGAAACCCCCAGGATATTCCATAGATCCCTTCAATGCTGTCCACATGGATCAGAATGCCAGAGGAGTTTTGCTGACTGCTCTTTGCAACAGGAGCAGACTTCCCTCCATCACCCACAGAGTTTTACTGGAGACAATTTATACTTTTATAGCAGAGAGTTTATACTTTTATAGTGCTCCCAGCTTTTATACCCTTTTAGCCAGAGTCTGACACTGGGTGAATCCAGTTTTTTTTTTAAGGACCTTGTGTGCGTTTAATCCTTTGTTTGGCCTCACTGGTCCCAGGTGAGCTCCTTAGATGGGTCTAAATCAGTTCATGGCAGCCTGGGAGCTTGCACCCTGCAAACCCTGAGGTCTCCTCTCCCCTGGTCACCCCTTCACCAGGAGGCAGATCCTCCAGTATCCCACTGAGCAACTTTTCCTGGACAAACTGACAGCTTTATGCTGAGGCATAGGGTTTTTCTCCAAGAGGCTCAGCCAACTTGGAGAGAATTTTGCTTCAATTTACTGTGCTCTGGGTGGTGCAACTACTCAGTTCACATGACTTTTTTTTTGTCTATTATGTTTAACAGTGTGTTTCCCATGTAAAATGAACAAGCAGGAGGAGATTTTACCAGTTCTATTTCTATTCCTTTCCAAGTAGATTTTTCAAGAAATTTTGTTACACTGAAAGGTAAAAAAACTCCAGGCTGACCCTTTTTTGAATTACTTCCTCTAAAGTTCTGATGTATCAGTTCCTGTAGTCTGGTAAGTTTTTGTGGTGTTTCCTAAGAACAAAATATATTTTAACTTCCTGTATTAAGTGCTGTCAACTTATTTCAGTATAAAAATGTGTCTGTCTACTTAGAGCTGTCATACACTTTAACAATGTTACTTAAGTGAGTTGCCTTAATGTAACTTTTCAAGCTACCAGCCTTGTCCAATTCTGCCTGCAGAGACAACCAGACAACTTTCACTCTCAAATCAGCAGGACTTGAGTTTAATTAAGGGTTTCATTTTCTTTTCTAGTACTGTTCTGCTGCACGGTGACAGAAACAAAGCTTTCCCCCTGTCCTGGCTTGCTCACAAGGCTACACTCCGTGAAATAATCAGCCAAACTCCATCAGTAGCTTCTTCCTGAGAGTGCAGTAACTTGCCTTCAGCGTTTTGCTTTTAAGCTCTAGAGTTTTGCTCAGATTTATTCACTCTGACAAAGCTGTTTAGTTATGACCTTGCAAACAAGGTATGAGCAATGCTGGCAGAGCAGAAAACATAAAGCAGCCCCCTCTTCACAGGCCTGCACAGACTTTCACAACTGGGAGTGGATGTGTTCAGCAGAAACACAACGGCATGGAGGTGCTTTGACCCTTCTTATTTCCCTAGGATTTTATCAGAATTTATGATAAAACATGGTGTTAAGCCAAGGTAACTACATGTTCATATCCACTATCTTGAATGTTAATCCCTAGTCATGATTTAGCAGATACTGTGTATCTGTCCAGACAAAGTACATTAGAATAGTCGTTTACATGAAAGCAAGCAGGCTCTACAGACAGTCTACATTTGTTAGTGTTAAAAAAAAAAGTGACTTTTTGCACAGACTAACTGCTCGGCTCTCCTGGAATACAGTACAAATATAAGAGGATAGCAGCCAAATAGTCTCATAACTGTAGCAGAGCCTTTTGCATCACCCACCCAGCAGTTATGGGTTGTAGTTTGGCTCAGAGGTTTCAATTGCTCTGTTGTTACCATTTCTGAAGACAATGTTTTCTCTGAACAGAAATTGTTCAACAACATTCACAGAGGGTTTCACAACTGTACTTTTGACTCTGTACTTTGAGCAATACTGCTGCATGTTTGTGACCTACCTCCTTTTCATCTGATTCAAAATTAGCTTTCCCCTTTAGATCAGCGTCTCTGAGTCTGTATTCTCTACCTAACTTGAGAACTGAAATGAATTTATAGTAGTGACTAAAAAGGAAAACTGTATTTATTGCATGTCCAATTAGATCTATTTATCAGTGCTATAATGTTATGAAAACAAATTATCACAGTCACTCCAAACCCCTGCAGAGAAAACTGAGTATTAACTACAACATACCAAAATATCCTATTAATACTTCCACCACACGTGCACTACAAAAAAATCCCATACACACAAAATCCCAACCGACCAGGAACCCTACTATGATCCTTCGATCCGTGCTCTGTGGTAAAAGCTAAGTGTTGATATGTCCAGTGGCTGGGCTGTGAATAAAGCCTGACCCAACTCGGGAGCTTAGTGTGCAGAAGCAGACCTTGCATGTAAACTGGAAAACAGTGTCCATCCAGTTTGCTTTTCCTGTCACTGCTAAGCTGTTACCTTGAAACAATGTGCTGCCATTCCATGTCTGCTCCTGTCCTACAGCATTGATACGCCCCAACCTGGGATTTTTACAGCTGCGTTTTTCATAAGTATCAGAGGAAGCTGGATTGAGGCTTGTGCAAACACTGTCTGCCGTATCTTATCAGAAAAGCTGCCCTCCCTGCTGACACACAAGTAAGGTGCTTTAAAATTCCTGGGAGGTATAGTTGTAGCAGGCTGGCACTGCCACTAGCCAGAGAGTGCCCAAAATGCAGGTGATGGGCACCCTCTGGCTTATGCTAACCTTCCATGTGTTTGAATGACAGACACTTCAAGCTGAGCTCCTCAGACACCTCAGGTGACCGCTCCTGTGCCGCTTGCTCAAAGGACCAAAGGAGTGCAGAGCCCTGACCCCTCAGAAGGTGCCCGTGTCCAGGTCAGTCACCTTCTCAGGAAGGGAAATACCAAACCCCAAAATCTTTACTGCTCTATCCCCAACACAGTTAGGTGCAAAGCAGCGTCCTTGCAAACAGAACGCCATCAGCTGGGGTTAAACACTCAGCTCTTACAGAAAAGCCCAGCACCGGCACTCTGATCATTTGCACCAGCAGCATGGCTGAATCCTCCAAGTCCTTCAACTGGCACAGGATGAGGTTTTACATAGCAAAGGTTTTAGGCAGTACCACATGGGCTGCACTGTCTTTTCAGGAGAATAAATGTCAATGCATCAAAAGATTGATTACCTTTCTTTAAAAAGCTCAAGGAAGATTCTGGAACTAGATTTATTTTAAGTAACAAGGTAAATAAGTTGTTGTGTTATGGCACTCACAGAAACAACACTGCTCAAGGGAAGTGATAAATTCATGACTGTGTAGTTTCCTGTGTGTGAGTAGTATCCTTTTGTTATTTAAAAAAAGAAAAGGGAAATGAATGATAGTGGGCTCTCTCAGAAAAAAATGATTTCATTACTGCTTTTGACTTCTGCCAGTAAGCCTGTCTGCACTGTGCTGCCTACATGCAGCAGCACTGTCAACCTTGCATAAGAGACACAGCCTTCAGTTTAAAATGAGGCAAATAAATGTTGCATCTACAACCACACAGGTGTCTAACATACAGCTGAAACAGTGTCAAGCCACTGATCACAACCAAACTGTTTCTCTTTGATCCCTTCCAGCAAACCACAGTAATCAGCTGAATGGCATCATCTTACCCACCGAGATTCTCATGCCCTGCTGAAAACTGGAACTGAGTCACTGAGTCATACCACTTACTGGGGATAACAAGTGGGTAAAGTCATGGGTTTAAAATGCTGCTCTCTGATGCAAAGATTTGGGTGATTCCTAAACTGCACTTATTCCCCAGATTTTATCAGGTGTTCTCAAGTCCCCCAGAGTAACAGTGTGCATTTTTTCCAGACTAAACTCAAAGCAGTCATTTATCAGAGCATCCCCCGAAGTTCCCCTTTCCTTCTGAGGAGTCCTCAAATTCTACATGAGGTCTGAGCATGAGTAACTGCAAGAGGCGCAAGCGCTGCTGATTTACAGCATCTCTAAGGTAATGGGGAGGGAATTCATCAACTGCAATTCCTGCCTTAGAACCACTTCTGCCTAGAAGAGGAAGTGGGACCGGAGAGTATGCTCTAATCTTGAGGAAATGCAAAACTTATTGCCTGGTACTCACAGAATTGATTATCCCCTTAAGTGCTTGGAATCCTCCAGTGACAGGGAAGACTTGCTCTTTCACATCAGCAATTCTTTCCAGCTTTGGAGACAAAATGCATGCAGACACATTAATCATCTGGCAAACTAAATTCCTCACACTGCTTTACACCCTTAACATTTAAGTGGATGTCTAAAAGCAACTCTTATCACCTCTGTGAAGAGAAGGAAACTTTAGCACTCTCACAGCTGAGAGTTTTCTGCACTGGAGGACTCAGCACAGCTGACTGCAGCTAACAAAATGGTGGCTCATCATTGTGGCAAGCATCACACTGAAGAAACCTTCCAGGGCCTGCATCTAGGCAGTGATTTTGTACCTCTGTTCAGAATTACTTTCCCTGTTTGCTCTAACGTTCACTAAAAACCCTTTCTCTGCATCTTCTGCAGGAAGTTGTCTCGCATGTACCTCTCCACTGAAGCCACTTGGACCAAACAGGAGTAGTTACAGCCTTCAGTGGGACACAGAAACTCTGGAACAGCTTTTCAATGAAGGACTTGAATCTTGAGTTCTTTTCCTTATCCCAAGACTGTTCCATATACACTGCTTGAATCTTGTCTGCACTCCTCTGTTCATGTGATCAGTACCCTGAGCTGGTTGCCTTTCCAATACCAGGGGCTTGCCTGCACCCTCTGGTTGGCAGCCCCCAACAAACCAGGGGATTTCCAAGGGGATTTCCTTGGACACATGCATGTTCTATTTGTGTCTACGTACACATCTGAGTGTGTTTCCTGAGCCAGAGAAGACATTATGCTGCCTAATGTAAGTAAAATAACATTTCCATACTACTTAATATTAACTCTGTAAAACTCTGGGTTTAAGGTACTGCCTAGTAAAATAGTAAAGTTCTTATTCTTACCTGTTCTTGTTCAAAATCGTGGACACCAACACAGTAAACTCTCGCTCCCAGCTCTCTGGATTTCCTTGCCTGTGGTGACAGGGAACAGAGAAATAAGCATTTTTTAAATTCTACAGGTAGCACCCAAACGCTGCAGAGCGTGACATGTATTTCCAGCTCGTGCTCACCTCTCTCTCTGCATACATGGGAATCTGCCCGTCCAGCTTGCCATCGGTCAGTGCAATGATGATACTAGAGAACCTCGAGGCTCCTTGCTTCGCAATTTGCATATTGGCCTGAAAGCAGCAAATTTAATTATCCACCTTAAAATTACACCCAAACTTTTAACCATGATGCATCTTCTAAGCATCCAATACAACATCCGAAATAACAGCCTCGTGCTTAAGCCTCTCTCTCATGACAATCCTCTGCCTGCCTTGAACTCGCTGCCGCAGGGAAACCCCTCAACAGTCCTTCTCAGTCACCACTGAGCCCATCTCCAAAGCACAGAGGTCACTGACCCATCAATCCTTGCCTACACGCAGTTCTTCCAGGACTGATCTCTTCAAATCCACCATTAGGCTTTCCTTTACTATCCCCCCCAGATTTCAAATGCAGTCAGTAGGTTCCAAGATATAAAAATAATGGCTTAAAACCAATTTTTATTTTTTTTAATAGCAACAGAATTCTCTTTGCCTGGCTTTTCAGTGCACAGATCCTGGTTATAAACATGGCTCTACAGTCACAGGGGAAGAACTGATTCGTCTGTAACAATGAAAGCTTAGCTTTTCACCTTCAGGGCCAGGGCTTTCATCAAAAGTGCACTATTTGAACAAAGAAAAATATAAGCAGCTGGGAAGCCCGTAATTAAGAGAGTCCAAAATGAAGAGCATTTGTCTCCCAGACACTGCTCTGTGCAGTAAGCTCTCCCCAAGGAGAGCGCTCTGGAAGGCACCGCCAGCCCCGCAGCCCTATCGAGCTGAGTGTGACTATTTACCATGTCACTGGGATGCTGGGTGAGCTCTGAGATCCACGCTCTGAGAGCGCGAGCAAGTCAGAGAAATTCCGTGTGGCCAGTTGCTGTGATGGTTAATCATCTTATGCATGGCATTTGTAGAGTGTCTGGGGAACCCCAGGAGCACTCAGGAAATCACAAATATTTGAGCATAACAGACTGAAGTGTACAATCAATCTATTTATGTTACAGGTTGTTACCCAAAGGGTGAGAACAGAGAATGGGTTGATTGCAAGAAGATGAGCAAAACCTACCTCTTTTAGTCCTTCATGTATGTATGTATCACCTGCTGGCTTCACCTCCTCCAGATCCTTTAGACCTTTCTTGATTTTCTCTCTACGAATAAAAAAAAGGTAAGAGACTGTTTGTGTGACCTAAAGGGTGGAAAGGGTGTAATTTATCAATTGAAAAAAAGGATTTGTCCTCGAGGAGAACAGAAATGAAAAGCTGTAAATTAGAGCCTTTAGCTAGGATCCCATGTGGAGGCAGACTGTGTATTCATGGCAGAAGTGTTGCTGTGGGAACAGGTATTTCAGACCTATCTGACACTATGCTTCACTGAGTCAAAAAGCTGGAATCAAGGAGAATGTTCAGGCAGAGCAGATACTACCAAGGCAAAGCCTCAGCATTACATAGCCCAGTGGAAATTTTGTTGCATTAGGTCTATTTTGCTACTTTAAACTAACGTTGCTTCCAATCACACTGCAGAGAAGAAATCCCCTAAAAGCTCTATTTCAGCAGAAGTCTTCCAGACCAACATGCACGAATTTAATCACAAAGAACTGAACTTTAATAATTAAAACCTTTGCCCTGAAAAAAATATCAATAGGCAAATGCAGCATTTGCAAGACACCTTTTGTGCGCATGGGAAAAGAACAGGATTGAGGACAGGTTTTTTCACTGTCATAACCTTTTTGTGTGACCTTTCATAAGACATCCCAGACAGGTCCACAGCTTACTTAGATTTAATGGGACAATACATCTGCATCGCGATTTTTCACGAGCAGCACAGCAGATCCACCTGCCAGATGCTCACTAACTATGGGGCTGAAAGGGGAGAAGTCAATAGACTGCAGCACAGGAATTATTTCCAGTGAAATCAGCAAAAGTGGGGGGAACAAAGCCAGAGAGACTACTGAGAGAATCAAATCCAAAGGGTCTTCATTCTTCTGCAAACACGGTTTCAGCCCAAGTCCATGGGAAATCATGCTAGGAAAGGATAAGCAGAAACTAAGAAGGGGCAAAATTTGGGCCAGAATATATAGAACACTGTGACAAATCTAGGTGAGAAAGAGGAACCCAGCAGGGGAGAGGAGATGGAGGGAAAATACATCGCAGGATGCATGGAAGCTTTCCTTAGGCCAGACCAAATGAGAAAGAATGCATATGCCACACTGCCTGAATGCCACCCACTCGTCATTTGTTCCACGGATGGGCTTCCTCTATGTTTAGCAGCTCTGTTCCAAAGTACAATCCATTGCTGGAATAAGCTCCCCATCACAGGATCCACTGATACAACCCGGGAGGGGAGGGAGTAGAAGAGATACGTGGCATTGAATGTATGGAAGGGAACAAGTTATGTAAGATAATACAATCTGTTTGATCCAAATATTTTACATGCAGCATCTATAGAAACAACTTGCAAGTGATTATGTACGAATGCAGATTATAAACCGCAGAGTTGGTGCTTGCCAGAAATGAGTGGCAGCACATCACAGGCGTTAGTGCTTTGCTGCCAAGAAACAAGCAGCAACTCAAGTCCCACTTTTCTGAAACAGATTTCATTTTGCAAAAATAGCTTTTGTACAATCAGTTGGGTTTTATTTATCTGCCATGTCTTGTGACCCGGTCACACAGCAATCTCTGGTGCTGCCAGGCCTCTGCCTACAAGGCAAATCTTTGGTAGCATGAGCTTTGTTAGCTGCATTTAATCAGGCACCATCTCCTGCCCTCAGGGCACAGCTGCATTAGACAGACCCAGCCAGATGTGAACCAGCTTCCCGCTTTCTCCAAGCAGGTCCTGCTCTGGATGTCAGAAGGTCAGTGTAGCAGCAGGACTCGAGGCCGCAGAACCAGCAGGAGAGGTGGGCTCCACTCTAAAACTCACCCCTGGCTGGTTTGAATGCCAGGCACAGGAGCTAGTGCCAGCCTGCACTATGCTGCAGTGGGACTCAGTCAGCAGCCACCCAGCCCCAGCACTCCGGACCCCCATTCTGCTCCTCGGTGCGCTCACAACTTCCCCTTCTCTGGTTTCTGTGAGGCTGTTTCCCACGGAAATCCCCAGGGAAGTTCTGCTTGTGTGTCATCTGTACTGTGACAGCAGAGCCCTCAGCTTAGGCTCAGCCTAGGTGCCTGGACACCCCACAGCACAGCCTGGGAACACTAACAAAGGCTGAGGGCCACTGGCTCTGTGCTGCAAGTCAGAAAAGAGAGGGAGGTGGAAAAGGCAAACAGAATCAGCAACTTGCAGCCTGTCTGTGTTTAGGCTGAATAAGTGCAAATTTAATATCTTTTACCCACTCAGCATATGCACTGCAGCCCATTTCTGTGTTTTAGCACAGGCACAACTAGTTTTTAGTAGCTACCCTGTCTGCTCTCTCTCTAAGCTGTGTAACTGCCTCAGACAGCTCTTCCAGCAGCAGCCAGGCAAACACAGCTGTTAATATCCATGCAGGTTCCAGAATGGGTGTTCCCAGCTCCTCTGAGTGGGGGATAATATTCTGTATGTCTTTTCCCGTGGCATTCCTCCTATCGAAGTGCTGGAATCTTGAATTTTATCTCAATGTGATGAACATACAAGCACTGGCAGGAGATGGTGGCTCTCACTGAGCATGTATTTATGGTAAGAAATGAGGCTGTGTGCTGCAAGGCAACGGGCTCATCCCTAACAAACAAAGGCAAACCAAAATGGGTTCTTGGGGTTTGCTGCTAAGAAGGAGGTGCAGTAAACAGGAAAACACACACACGTGGCAGTGAAACCTAGAGGGGAAGTGTTCTTTGACAAAAGAGGGGTGGCTCCATCTCTGATGAGGCAAGCTGTCGTACTGCTGGAAGGAAACCTTGCACAAGCCTCCTCAGAGGATTATGGCTTCCAGGCCTCTTAAATCCTACAGAGGGTTGACTCACTTATAATAATTACTCTGCTCCAAACTCAGGGCCTCCCGCACGGGCTCCAGATGCAAACCACATCAGTGGCCAGCTCTGCTGTACTTGATGCAGCCAGCAGAACTCTGCAGATGGGTCTGTTTTGGCAAGCTGCCTTGGACCGGACCCAGCGCAGGGCAGCTCACGTGACCGAGGCCCCAAATGTGTCCATGTCTTACATGTCCCTGTGAAACCAGGAGCAGTCGGTGCACCGCTGGGCTAGGGACAAAGATGGTACAGCTGGTCAGGCACCAGCTACTCATATGTCCTACGTTTCCACCTTCACTAACACAACCTCCCTTTATCTCCAGCAGGAGTTTCACCCAGGCAGAGGCAGCAGGGCTCATCCTGGCCACTGGCACTGGACAGTGCTGCCAAAGCAGGCTCACAGAAACCTGGACTGCTGCTGGCCAGCACAACCGGCCAAAAGAGAACAAATGCAACATTGTGCCAGCTGGATTGTATTCCTGAGGGTACCTACTGTCCCAAACCACTTGCTTTCCAAAAGTGACCCCAAAGGTATGTGCACCAATCCCTAGTTTGTCACTTAGTATACTTAGTTTCCAGCTCAACTCCACCAAAGTGTGTGTCTCAAACGGGCTTTAACCAGTGTGAGAAGGCTTTTCCACCGGGGTGCTGTTGTTATTCTATGGATTTATTATAGCACTGTGTGTACTGTGATTAACAATGACTTCTCTTTACAGAGTCAGTCACAGCACTGCTCACACTCACAAAATATTTGGGAATTTGGGGGCTCTGGTGCTATGCTGTGGCCTTCTTTATACCCACAGCCTATTGTGCACTAAATCCAGCAAGAACTTTGCAAACAATCAGAAGCCTACAGCTTTCCAAACAAAAAATTCTGCCCTACTTTGATCTAAATGCTGGGAAGAAATTGTGGTTTCCTGACATTTGGGAATTAGCAAGTAAGCCAGGGCAAAAACATGCCTGCAATTCTAAAGTGCATGTAACAAATCAAGGCCATAATATCCCATATAATCACCCTCACCAACACCCATCTCCAGAACTGCAGTGTGCTTAGCATCCTTATCTTCTGTTGGGAGCAACGACAGCCTCTGTTGTTCTCCTCTGCTGACTCCTTTAATATTTAAAAGGACAGCTGCTCCAACTGTATCTATCCATCCTTGCCTACGTACATATGGTCACAGTTAGCAGTCTCCTTCTCCCTTCTCCTCGTAATTGCCCCTAAACGAGCAGGGTGGCACTTGGCCTCCCCTGACACACTCACAAGAGCATCAGCTAGGCCAGAACTAGAGCCAGGTCCTGCAAGGGAGCCCAGTAGAAGTGCAGAGATGCTTCCTGTGGTTTCCGCGAGGCTTCTGAGAAAAACACGGTTTTGTCTGCGGCTCCAAGTGTGCCAGAGGCAGGCAATGAAAAAGGCGCTTGTGTCCCTGTGGCGGGGTTCCAGCATCCTGCCCAGCATTTCAAGTGCTCTGCGTGCTATCAGCGCTGCCTCTTGGGCCTGATAAGGAACAGGCCACTGACAGCCGATTGAAATGGAGAGAAAGGACCTCATTGACTTCAGCAGGCCTCAAACAGGCTCAAGTGTCCTCTCCTGACCCCTCTCAAGCCATCTGGAAAAACGGCTCATAAGCTTTCTCTGCCCACAGAGAGCACATTCGATATCCCAGCCCGGATGGGGGGAAGTGGCTGTTTTCAAGACAGACCACTTTTTAAATGCTAAAACAGGAGGGGCTCAGAATGGAGTTTTTAGATATCTCAGATGTCAGCTCCATTCTGTAGCATGACACGTGCCTGTTGCTAGTGGCAGGTCTTTTCAGGAAGTCTTGTACTTGCTGTTATGTATTGTTGAAAACAAACAAACCCACAGCAGGACTAACCAATTACAGCACAGCACATTTTGCACTGACCCTACTAACAGGAGCAGAAAGGATGGACCACCTTACTTCCACCCTGCCAGAGGTCTATGAAGTGATTCCCAAATGGTTTATCCACATGTTCAAAACTCAGAAGGTGGTGCACCATGGTAGCTTCTGAACAGAAGGATGGCAGCAGAACTTGTGTTGGAATTGAAAAGGCTGAGAGAACACCGAAGGACTGACAGCAGTGCCAGTGTCCTCTGCTGAGAGCGCTCATTCCACACAACCATTTCCCAATTTCTGTGAGTTCAATAATTATTTTTGCAATATTCTCTTCTCTACCTGTTTCTCCTCCCTCTGTTTCCCCCCACCCATCCTTAAGCAATCCTAGCTGCAAATCCTCACTTGCTTTAGAAGTCAGAGTGAGCAGCCTTGAATTCCAGTGCCTTCGAAACCATCCACAGGAAGTTCAGGCACACCCGTACATCCCCACGGTGTCAGAAAGATCTCACACCCTTCAAGAAGCACCAATCCCACTGTATAGAACAGGCCCTGAGGTCCAGACTAGGAAATACAAAACAATATACCTACCTTACGCAAGAATGTGAGAAACATTTATTTACCACTTTATGCTTTTCGTAGACATGTAAAAGTCCTGATAACCATTCTACGGACACTGCTTTACAAAAGCAAAGGGAAGAATCATTCTCACACTGTGCTAAGGGACATGCAGTTTTTCCGCAAGCAGTGGCAGAGCTAACATCAAGGATTTGTTTCCCATCATTCCTCTCCTTCCTTTTTTATGAAGCTATCCAGGGCTATGGTCACAAAATTAAATCAGCTCTACAGGGAGGCTTCACGACTGGCCATCACTTAGAGGTATCAGTCGTTGTTCCGTACCTGTTACTGCTCCTCTGACTCAGTAAGGGCAGAGGGAGGGAGAGAATTAAAAAAGCAGAGCACTGACCTGTCTCCAGTTAGCGGCATAATGACATGTGCCTGGGTGGAAAACACGATGAACGACAGTCTCATCTTGGGGCTTCAGGAAAGGGAAAGCAGGTAAAAACACATTTCAGACAAACATACAGGTGCACAGCATTTCATTCACATGATCTTTATCCTACAGCTTCCTAGGAACGTCCTTTGAACTACATGCCCAACATGAGAGGAGTTGAAGCATTTTTGCCCGACCTCTCCTTACCCAGACGCTCAGGGAACAAAGCAGCAGAATTACTGCTCTCTCTCACACGCCTAGTCTCCAGTGCTGCGGCCAGCCCATGCGCAGAAGGTAAGGCACCTTTTCCATCCCTTGGAATTGGCAGGGCCTCTGGTGTAACACCAGGGCAGGGACACCACTCCGTCTCTCTTGCTCCCATGGGTGCCAAGCAGTTTGAAACTGACCCAGGCAGTCTCTCCCTCTCTTTCAGGATGACACCATGTCTTTTTTCCAACTGCTTTTATGTTTATCCCATCACAGAGCCGTGCCTACGGCCTGTCTCAGCCCTGAGACAGCAGCCTGCAGGCTGTTCAAGAGTGGCACCGGCTTTGTTTCTCTCGCCAGAGAGTTGTGACACTTGAAAACTACTTCCCTAAAAGAAGCCAGGGAAATGTCATGGTGAAAAGTATTGCGTATCAATTGATTTTATCCAGGAATTCCATCTTTTTTTTAAATTCTGTTTTTTCAGAAGGTCACCAGTCTCTCTGCACAGGACTACAGGGAATCGTATCTGATTAGCACTGGAAAATAGGAGTTGGCTGATGCTCTGAGGACTAAGACAGGAATTTTGCCTAGGTAAGTTGTAACATTTCTCCTGCATGATTTTAAATTTTATTCATCACAGTTTGAATATACTCGCCAACTTTGTAATTTACTGTATATGAGTATCAGCATTAATTAATCAGGTTACAGTTAGTAAGGACTTAACACTTGAAAAGCTGAATGACCACATGTTTTCAGTTCACTGATGTCAGTGATGCAACTTTAAATTATTGACATCTAGGGAATGTAAGTACTGCAAGTCTGCCCAGAACTGCACAGCCCTCGGGTTTAAGATCCAGGCTTGCAGTCTGTCCATAACAGCTCTGCATACCAAAATCTGAGAGGCTCTACATTAAATCAGAATTGAAACCAGGGGATTATCACCCTTTAGAGCGGCCAAACGAAACCAACCCCCACCTCTGATAATTGCATCACTGCCCACTGATTTCCACAAGACCTCCCTGTTGGAGATGCCCGCCCGTGGGCAGCACCCTCCAGGTTGTGTTTCAGCCAGCTTCTCTTCAGGATCCCCACAGAACCTTTCTCTGCAAAGGCAGCCCTCCCTGTGAGCACCCTGGGGTGGGAATGCGGCCAGACCTCCACACAAGTGTTGCAAGAGGGAGTGTCACTTGGCTGGAGCAAATGCTGAACTGAAAGATTTCCAAGGAACTCTTTCCACCCTCTCAGGGGGGGAAAATGTTCTACCACCTACCCAAACAAGTCCTGCTTTGGTATTGGGCTCTCTTTTTCCTTTTTTTTTTAATGTAAGTTTACAGAAGATTTGCTTTTGACAAGATGAAAATAAGCAATATTTAATTATAAAAGCCTAATGTATCCTTTTCTTAGCAAGCCAAGATTACAACTGTACACTCTGCATTTGTTCTCCACAGCAAAACCGACCACACCATCTCTTCCTGTGTGTGGTGGGGGATTCCTCAGATTTATTCTGGATTTTGTTGTAGGGCTTTTTAAAGCAAAGCGCTGCAATCCTCAGCTGTTTGTACAGAGGACTCAGCTGGGATTTACAGCAGTTATTTCAAGAGGAGCTGGACCTGCCCCACAACACTGCTGACAGTAAAAAAGTTAATTATATGTAAGTATCATTATATGTAACAAATGCACTGTTACACAGCATGGGCTTCCTCTGCGTTTGAGCTTTAACATCGCTCTCTTCCTTTTGACCTGTGCAATATATCTATATATTTACACCTGTGTTTACATGTGTTCAGGACTGCTTCTTTTCACAGATCTCCAAACATGGAATTTGAGCAGTGCTCCATCAGAAACTAGGCACGTGGTATATTGGAAAACAAGTTTAAAAAAACTTCAAATCACGTCGGAGAGTCATTTAAGAGAGTAAGTACTTCAAGACACATATTGTCACCTTTTTGCTGAGCTATAAGCACAAGAGAATAAAGTAAAAGTTTCCAATATTTTTTAACAGAAACTAAGCTGTTAATGTGTTTGTGGAACACATCCCCTGAGCTTGGCAAAGCACGGGGAGCAGGGTGGCAGGGGGGGTTATCACAGCCCAGAATTACCCCAGCATCACCTCGGCTGTGACAAGCAGCAGCACGCACCTCACAAATCTTTCTGTCAGCTGATTTACAAAATCAAATATCTCTCGCCAGTTCGTCGCCACGCTCCCAGACCTAGAAGGGAAAACCAGAGCACATCAGCGGCCTGATCTGGGGTGACGTTTTGGGGAGAAAGTGACCGATATTCGCTGCTCTAGACAGCTCGAGGTACCGCCATCCCCGCTGATAAGTTTGTCACCCGGGCCCCGCTCCCCCCGCGCCCTGAGGCGATCGCGGCCGCCCAACTTCCCCACACAAACCCGGCCGCGGCTGCCGCCGCTCGCTTTTCCAACACCCCCGGCCGCAAACGCACCTCCGCCGGGAGAACTTCCAAGGGCCCCTCTCCACATCCCCTCAGGAGGTCCGGGCAGGATTCCCGAACTTTCCGCCGAACCCCTCTCGACGCGCTTCCCGCCGCTTCCCCTCAGCGCCCCGCGCGCGCTCCCCTCAGAGCTCCTCGCGCCCCCTCAGCGCCCCGCGCGTGCGCTCCCCTCGCGCCCCCTCAGAGCCCCGCGCGCGCTCCCCTCAGAGCTCCTCGCGCCCCCTCAGCGCCCCGCGCGCGCTCCCCTCAGCCCCCTCAGCGCCCCGCGCGCGCTCCCCTCAGTCCCCTCAGAGCCCCGCGCGCGCGGCCCCTCAGCCCCAAGCAGTGCCCGAACAAAAGCGGCGCCGCCGCCCCCATCCCCGATGGCGGCGGTTCCCCCCATCCCCGCTCGCGGCTTCCTCCCCGCTTACTTGTCCAACACGAAGTACATATCGAAAGCTCCGTGGCACGACGGCTCGCCCTCAGCCGGCGCGGCGCCGGCGGGCAGCAGCGGCGGCAGCAGCAGCGGCAGCAGCAGCAAGGGCACGGCCCCGGCCATGGAGCCTGCGGGCGGCGGAGAGCGCAGGCGGGCGCCGCCGTCCTGCCGCTCGCCGGAGTGGCCGCCCCTCGCCGCCGCCACCGCGGCTGGCCCGGCCCGGCCCTGCCTCCCTCTCTCTCTTCCTCCCTCCCTTCCCGTAGCGGCGGCTGGGGCGGGGGACAGGCTCGCACCGCCCCCGCCCGCCCGGCCCGCGCGTCCCCCTGGCGTCCCGTCATCCGCGGCGGGCGATCTCCGCTCCGCACTGCTGCTGCCAGCGCTGCACGTGTGCCAGACAGCCAGCCCCAAATCAATGCAGTGCTGAGGGAGCTCGGGGCTTGCACAAACACCACAAAACTGGGACTTTGAAACAAGAGAAGCCCCGTGCTAGCTGGATCGTGTGTCTCCCACAGGCTGTGGAGGTGAATCAGACTGCCCAAAGGGTCTTGCTCTTCCCCCAACAGGAGAAGATGGCAAAGTCAGTCATGCTGCTGGAGAGTTTTCCTTTCATGTCACTTCATCCCCGCTCTCGCTGTCTCCGGCCGGTTGGCTGCAGCCGCAGCGCTGACCTGACACATCCGTGTCGCAGTGCCTGCTCCATGCCGATCCTAACGCCAAGCCAAGCCTCCCTATGATGCAAACTGGAAACTTTACCAAAGCCTGCGGACCAGCCGTGAATAATGTCAGCCAGAGATGTGCCTCGCGAAGTTCTTAATGCCTTGGAGCTAGCAAGGCCAAAGTGTAAGCAAGCCGTGTTTTACAGTCTCCCTGGATACACAAAACATGGCAGATTAAGGACAGAGCACTCTGGGCTCTGCCAAAGACACGGCCAAAAGAAGGGCTGTGCAGAGGCGTGTGAGACAACAGAGAAAGCTTGCCTGAGCTTCCCAAAACCAGCTGCACTCCGGCTTTCCGAGCTGCACGAGGCCACCCCAAGCCCCAGGAGCACTCGCCTGGCCTGGGAGTACGTGTCATGTTATCCAGATGTTGGAAATCTTGCTTCAAGAGCATGTGACCCAGTGTGTTTGGAACAAGCCTCCACTGCCAGTTCACTCTTTACTTGTTTCCAAGTGTGTGAATTCCTCTTTTAGCCTGTGGCTTCTGCTGAAGAAGCAGATAAATCATGGCTGTTTTGCTGGAACGGCTGGGTGAGAGGGAGATAGGCACATAGGATGTACAGGGCAAGGGCTCATGGCTGTTGGGCTTCGTTCACGCAAGAGCTGGAGCCTCCTTTCCTGGTTCCCAGAACTCGTTTGCTGATGCTTGCCTCACTCCCCACCCTGTTCCAGGGGGACCAGGGAGATACCGCCCTCATTCATTTAAAACAGATCTCTTAAAGACAAAACAGCTCCGAAGTGAGCCAGCGCTAGAGACAGAAGTTTTCACGTGGACGGTCGATGTGCAAATGAACACAAGTTCACTGCCAATGTTTGCTGCAGAAAAAGTAGTAAACGGAACAGCTTACAGCACCTCTGGGGGTATACAACTCCCTGCTTCATCTCCAGCACTTGCAGATGATTTCCCCACATGTTGTCCCTCAACATCCACCCACTCCCACCTTCTGGTCAGGAAGACCTCAGGGAAACGGTGCCAAAGCAAACCCGCTGTATTTGGGGAGTGAGCAGCTGGAAGGAAAAGTCACCCCTGGTGTAACCTGGCTGTGATTCTGGGTCCTCAGGAATGCTGCAGCAGAAAGGTGGTGCCTGGGGGAAAACCTTCAGTGCTGTGGTGAGGTGGCCTCAGGACTGGAGTGGCTTGGTGGCCACATAGGCTACCTCTTGCGTGGACTGCAGAGGGTCAGGAGCGCTTTGCTGCTTGATAAATCTAGTTGAGGTCCAGGATACCTCTGCCCAACAGATGTGAGCCAGCCTGCTTTCTTCAGGATGCTCCGTGATTGCCAGCATTTGGAAAAACGAAACTCAGGCATGTCTGTGTGTGCGGCTGCAGTGCTGATCAATTAAATCTCCTTTCTGACTCGCGTCTGGGATTGCCCTTGTGCCAAACGATCCATGGGCAGCATGGAACGGGACAGTGCTTCCAGACACTCTGAGCTGTGCAAACCCAAGGACAGGTGATGATGATGGGAGGCCTTGAGCCAGGGCAGCTCACAGGAAAATATTTTCCTTCTCCCCTCACAGGGTATGAACCACACATGGAAGTGTCATGCTTTGTAAAAGGAAAGAGAAACCAGAGGGACTCCAGCAGTTACACAACATGCAGGACATGTTTGAGAGCTGCCTCCTGAAGGATTAGCTACAAATCCTTGTTCCCTTTACAGCTGTAGCCTGGTGTCTGTGAGCATCCTGTGAAGCAGTGTAGAAATGAATAAATAAAAAGGACGGCATTAAGTAACACAGGAACTCTCGTGTCCATGTGGTATTGCCTGCATCATCCAGATGGAAAGTATCTGTCTAGACAAATCTGGGAATTATGCAAGCTCAGAATTCCTGAATAGCTCTTCCTTTCCAACATCATGCAACATTTGCAGTACCCAGTGAAAATACACACAGGGGGAAAAACCCTTCAATTCCAACAGCCAGGAAGCCAAAATGCTAGCAGTATGTTGGATGAGAGGAGGTATAAATGCGGGAATATGGAGCGGTGTCCCCGCTGTGTGCACGCTGACTCATCCCTGAGGAGCCAGGATCAGCCCTGGTGCTCACTCCTGTCTCAGCAGGAGTGGAGCAGGGTCTGCTGAGCTTCTTGTGCTCCTCTGCTGCCCGATGCCCTGGACAAGGCGCAGAGACATTTGTTTCCACTTTTCCAGAGCTCTTTGTTTCCACGGTGCTCAGGCAAGCAGAAGGAATGAAAACAAAGAGGGAAAGATGGGCTGTCCTGCTGCAAACCACAACAGCATAAAAATAAATCGCTCTTGGCCTGGGAGAGCAGAAAAAAAAGCAGGACAGAAAACATGGAAATCCCGCCCTGGCCCTGGAGCTGCTGCTGGCTCTGAGCAATGCCCAGAAATCACTGGGACTGGAGTTGAGCACAACTCTAGAGTTGTAGTGACCCTTTTTGGTATTCTTGGGAAACAACGGCCCAGCCAGAGGAGATAGAAGAATGGAGCGGTCAGGAACTCTCCCTGCAGAGCAGTGCAGCCCAGGGAAAGGACAACACAATTCTCAATAGTATATGGAGAAATATCATTTTTTAAAAAGCACAGGTCGTGATTGTGTGAATTCTGTCTTTCCAGTCCTAGCAAAGAGCAAGTAGGAGGCTGAGTGATAAAACAACTGCTTGTCCCACTGTTGGGGGCAATCAGGGCAATATTGCTGCAGGGCCAGCGGGCTGCAGCAGGACATTGTGCCTGAGCCATCGTTGGATCAGCAGCCCGGAAAGCAGATGTGCCAATTTCCTGTCCTTGATGATGATGGGCCCTAATTACGCCAGAGCTGTGGCAATGTCCTTTCTTGTGCATGACCCCTAATTTGGTTTCGTGAAGTCGTCTGTGCCAGGTTCTTCCGGCTGCAGGGCTGGGGTGAGTGACAGTCACGAAGAGCCGTGTGCTCTGTGTGCCCAAACACCTGGCCCGTGCTTTGGACAAGCAAAATTCAGCTGGGACCAAACAGAATTCAGACAACCCACTGGGATTTGGGGCGGTTGCTTGGCTTATTTTAGCTCTCGCAGGTTATCATGCCTGCTGACAGGGAGCTGTGTGCTGGGGGAGCATTCTAAGACAGGTGTAGGCACTCAGCAGAGACCAGCACTTAAGAGAGGCTGTTCACTTGTGGGGGGATGAAATTTGGGATTGGGGGGGAAAAAAATACTCCCTTGTTTTTTACACCAGGGAGATCCCCTTGTTATTATTGCTGCTGGTGCTTTTTAAGTTTCCATCGTTCCTTTCCATGGTTTTTGGCAATTATTTGAGTTTTTCTTTCCCTTTTTTTTCCTCTGTTACTTTCTCCCTCATAATTTGAGGAGTTCCCCAATTTTGAAGATTTCCAGCAAAACATTTATTTAATTTATGTATTTAATCAGAGGCTTTTATAAGTTTGGGAGGGGATTTTTGGATGGCTTTTTGGGGGGGTTTTCAGCTTTTTTCTTGTGTGACATTTTGAGGAAGAAACGGGGTTTAGAATTTTTATGTCGATTTTTTTCTACCCTTCTTCTCCCCAGGAGTTCTTTGTGGAGTTAGGCGTTTGTCTTTTTGTGTAGATCCTGCTTTGTGTGAGTGAGGTCACTGCTCCTGCTTGCTCCTGAGCTTGGCTGCACCCTCAGCAAGTGTTCCCTGATTGTGGGACTCTGATTCATCTGTACCAGCAGGATGTAGGGGAACTTGGTCACCCCCCAGCTAGAGCTGAGCGCTGGGCAGGACAGTAGAGTGGCATGGTTGGGATCACAATCACAGAATATTCTGAGTTGGAAGGGACCCCTGAGGATCACAAGCCCAGTTCTTGAGTCAATGGCCCATTGGGGATGGAACCCACAACCCTGGCATTTTAAGCACCAGGCTCTGAAGTACTGAGCTGATTTAGGGTCAGCTCACTTTGGGTTTTAAGGCATGACTAGATGTTTGATCTGGTCTTGGTGTTGGCCATGCTTTGAGCAGGAGGTGAAACAATCCAAGGTGCTTTCCAACCTGATTGGGTGATTTTCCTTCCTGCCTGTTGCACCTGGCTGCAGCACCGTTCCACTGGCTTGTGAATATTTGTACACCAAACCCTGGCTAGACTGTCTGGAGGATGTGCCTGGAGAAACACAGCATTCAGAAGGTGGGATGGGATTGTTACTGCAACCAGCCCCTGGTAGTGCTGCTGTCAGACTGCAGGGCAGGAAGGATGAGTGTAGGAGTGTTTGCTGGCTGACTCACAGCCCTGCCTGCTTATTCACCAGCCGAATCGTACCGGTGACTTGGGGATGTCAGCCTGCCCTGTTCGTGTGAGCTGCTCCCCTGGCTGCTGATGACAAGTGTTTCTGATCATCACTTTGACTGTGCTGGCCTTAGGACAGGAGTGCAGCAGCTGGTGTGTGTCTTATCTGGCTGGTGTTTACATCTGTGTGACTCTGAGTTACCTATTCCTCAATTTCCCCACATGGAAAAAGTTTAACTTGCATGCACTCAGGTCCCGTTGTCTGCAACCCGAGGTTTTATCCTTTTCTTCCTATGTCTGGGCAGTTAAAATGGGTGGAGGTGGAGCAGTGTTGGCTGGATTGCAGGCGTCACTTTCTGCAGTGCTGCTGGCAGAGGAGCAAATGCTGCAAGGGCAGGAAGGGTCGTGTTCCTTCCCCCAGGGACAAGCTGGTGAAGCAGCTCAGCAAGGACTTCGTTTTCATGAATCAGGCTTAGCAGGATATAGAAGGTGGTGTGCTCGGCATTGCTTTTGGGGGCAATTAGAGTTGCCACAGGGTAATAGGCACAGGAAGAGAGCTGGGGTGCTGAGCTCTCATCCACCATGGGGCAGTGTTTCTGTGTTCATGTGGAATTCTTGTGCCCGTAAGGAGGCCTTTTAAAGGAAATGTTTTGCTCAGCAAAGCTAACCAAGAAGCAACATAGCCTATGGCACAATTGTACCGTGGCACCCTAGCCCAAGATACCTGTAGTGAAGCATGTTGAGCTGGAAGAGCCTTCATTTCCTGCTGACCATATTCATAGACATGGTTTAGTTCCTTGGAGAGCTCATTTCCTGAGTCGGAGACAGTGATGAGTCAGTGTGTGTTCACCTGGGCAGCTCACCTGGTGGCACAGATAAGCTATGGTGTGTAAGCTCCTCAGTAGCTCCCTGCCAGTCCTGTACTCTCCCTCTTCCTCTGCTCAGGAGCACTTACTTGTTTTGCTTGCTGTTTCAGGGTTTTGTGCTCCTGCCCTCGCAAGAACCATTGGAACAAGCTGCACTGGGGAGAATGAGCCAGAGTTACCATGGGCTTGGAAAGGTACTGGGTGCACAGAGAGCAAAAGAAATGGGACATGGTGTCAGCTGCAGTGAGTGGGCAGGGTTTGTTTGGAGCCAGTCTAGTGCTCTGCAATTACGGTTATGCCCTTAGAAATAAACTTTGCTTGGGAGCTCATCGGCAAGGATCAGTGTGCAGTAATGTTTGTCCTCTTCAGGACTGTGTTGCCATCTCAGCCTGTGTCCTCAGCACCTTCCCAGTTCCCTGCCTGCTGCCCGAGTGCTTGCTCAGGCTGGCAGTGTGGGGAATGGCAGTGGGTTCTCCCAGTTTGACTGGGAGAGGTGAGCAGTGTGCACCCCTGAGATTGCTGTGCTCAGCATGTTTTGTCCCATTTGTTTTGGAGCTGCTTGGAAGGCACCAAGTGCAAGGTGGGCCCCAGGCAGGAGTTACAGAGAGCACAGCTACTCTGAGCTAGAAACATGGCAACTGTTCATCAGCGCTGTCTGTCCTTGTCTGCAGGAAGTAGGGAATAACCCCCATAAATCCTGTCCTGTAAATCAAACCCTTCTGAGCTCAGCTCTCCTGAGCCTCATCACAGATCCTGGATGAGCAGCAGGAAAGGTGCAGCTGAGTCACCAGCAGGGAGTGAGCACCTTGCTGCCTCAGGGGAGCTGTTTGTAGACACAAGTCAGCCTGCTCTGTCCTTGTCTTCAGACACACTGTGCACACTGGGCAGGTGACATCAGTGCCAGGTGTGACACTGGGTGTGCACATCAGTAACAGGTTTGAGTGAGGGTGCTGAGGGGGTGGTGCTGTCTGAGGGATCAACAGGAGCATGGCACTGAGAGATCCAGGTCCCCTAGGGATTGCTAGCCACTGTGGGCACGTGTTAGCAAGACTGGGTGGCCACCAGTCTTGTGGCACTGCTTCCTTGCAGCCTGGGCAGCAAACCTGGGGGATTAATACTCACTTTTCCAGTTTGTACTGGAGTCTCCCAGTGTGATCACTGGCAAAGGAGTGCGTGGAGTAGTGTAATGCTGCATCCTGGCAGCACAGGGAAACTGAGTCTGTACAGCATCCTGAGGGTCTGGATACATCACCCAAACTAACCCTCACATCTAACTGGAAATCAACATCAAAATAATGGCAGTTTTCACTGGGGTCTTGGCTTGGGTTCTTTCCCCCATCCAACCTTACAGAAATAATGTGCCAACCCTGCTGCTGTGTGGTGAGAGACAGTTCCCACCCTCGGGTGGAGATTTTAGGGGTGTGCAATAGGAAGGTTCACCTTCCTGTTCCTCATTTGGAAAGTTCCTAGGCATCCTGGAATAAGATGCATAACAAGAAACACCAAACAGAATGGTAGAACCACCAAAATACAACCCAAGCAAAACAGCAAAAAAAACCCCTCCAAACCAGTTTTTTTCAGCTGTTGTGCTGAGGGAATTTTCATTCAGCATCTTGTAGGCAGTGTTTCATGTTTTGCAGAATGAAAGTTACTGAATGTAGCTCATCAAGGCAGAATGCTGTGATATAATTTAGAAGCTCATTAGAGATCAAAATCACAGTGACAGATGTTGGTGGGAAGTAGGAACCATCACAAAGAAAAATAGAGAGCTATCTGTCATGAGGGTACTAGATCATGTGGGGGCAACATTTTCTGAGATATCTAAGAGATTTGGTTATCACTTGAAGGTTTCCATCTAGATTTCTTAGTGTATAAATCGCTTGGAAAAAAGGCACTCAGATATTGAAAGGCTTTTTCAAGACTTTGCTTGTAAGAGCAATAAAGTGTGTCTGCTAACCCGTGCTGGAGCAGGGCATGCCCTTCTCTTGGGCGAGCTGTGCATCCCACAGCATCTCTGAGTGTCACATGCTGTGGGATGGGAGCTGTGCTGTGAGCTGGGAGAGCTGTGCCTGGGTAAGGAGCAGCGGAAGCGGCTGAATTGTGCAGGTAGCTGGAGCGCAGGCTGGTGGCATGTGCAGCAGAGAAAAAGGCTTTTGAGGGCGGCCAGAAGGTGTTACTTGGCCTGTTACCAGGGTAAGCACGAAATCATCTCCGGATTTGGAGATGTGCACTCTTCCTTTGAGGCACCCACTTCCTCTGGGTTGCACCATCAAGACTGAGACAGATTCTGCTGATCCTGTGCACGAGGAGCGACTCGGATATGGCTGCGGATGTGAGAGGCTTGTGGGTGCGCAGTTCCGTGGGCATGGAGCGGAAATCCTGCTCTGCCAGAAATCCTGCGTGGCACATCCTGGCCACGGTGGGGCTGGAGCCCCATTGCTGTTGCTCCTGTGTGATTTGGGAGCGCAGAGATGGAGAGCGGACTGGTGGCCAGCCTTGGGAAGGGGAACTGCAGGGCCTCAGTCGTGGAAGTAGGTTAACAGAATCATCATTGCACTCTGTTGGCATGTGGGCTCACTGGGGTGTGAAGTCACCTGATGGAAGCATTGCCCAATAACAGAAATCCCCTAGCAGAAAATGAGCTTTTGTTGCTACAGTGCTGTTCTTCTGAGATGTTCCATCTGCTTTACAAAGAGTGTCTGACTGAGCCCAGCAACGCTTCTGTGAGAACAGCATCTCTAGTGACAGCTTCCAGCTGTCTAGCAGATGAGAGCACCCAGGTGTCATGGCAAACAGGGAGGGAATTATAACCATCCCGTTTTACTGACAGAGGGATGCTCTTGCAAGACAAAAAGGACCACCTAGTTGGTCTGTTTGACAGCTGAATATCCTTAAGTAGGCACTGAAAATGAGGGTGTGGAGTGTGTTCTAAGTTCATACAAGCCAAATGTAAGAGCATAAATCCGAACAGTTTGATTAATTTTGCCTTTAGAATCTGGGGCTGAGCAATTTTAGATTTTTAAACTTCTGTGTTACAAAGAGGAGAGTCCAGCAGGACCACCTCAGGGCTCCGCCTGGCACGACCGTCCCAACTCTCGGTGGCCCTGGCAGGGCAGGAGGGGCTGCCATGTGCCACAGGGCACAGAATGCAGTCAGAGCCCTGAGCTGGTGCTGTGGCACAGATGATCTCCATAAACTGTGATGACATTAATCTAATGTATGCGTTCTCCTACGAATGTGAATACCAACAAATACAAATCCCATGCAAATCAGGCACTCGCACAGTATGTGCAAGTGCCTGAACATCTGAGGACTCAAATATTATATCAGAAGTTGTTCTCAGACGTGCCTGTTCCAAAATTTGCTGTTACTCTGCCCTTCTGTGTTCCCATGGGAACTCTCAGGTGAGGGAGAGATGTGCTCCCTGCTCCTCTTCAGCTAAAAGAAGTTTGTGAAGTAAAACCTGCCTTCCCTGCTGGATTCCTCCTTCTTCGCCAAGCGTGCCGCCCCTTCAGATGCCTGGTGAGACTCCCCCAGCTGCTGTGGTTTCCCCTTGGGGTGGGGGAAAGGTGGATGTTAAGCGTTCCTCAGAAAAGGAAGCAGTACCCTCTGCCAACTGGCAAAGAGCAAGTGCTGGCACTGACTGCAGGAGAGAAATTATGCACTCATTCTGCAGGAGAGCCTACTGGGAATCCCTCTTCCAGCCCTTGCCTGGCTCCTCCAGCTGTGTCTGCTGCAGCCCAGGTGCTTGAAGGGACTTGGGGTGTGTGTCCCCAAGGGGCTGGGGAGCTCCTCGGGATAGTGTCTCTCGGGTGAGAAAGCTTTGCCTCTCTCAACCGAACAAAGAGGGGAGCAGAGGGCAACTGAGAGCTGTGCCAGAGGCTGCAGGAAGGGAAGGAGGCAGTGAAGGTACTGCCCCTCACCCAGCACCGTGGGGCGTGCAGGTTGGAAAGGAGAACAAAAACAAGAACACCAAGTGTAAAACCCCATAGGCCATGTTTTGGAGTTGGGTTTTTGTTAGATGCTGGGCAAAGCTCAAGAGTTTCAAAAGGGTGCTGGATCTCATAAAACCAAGTCTGATGGATTCAGCATGGTTCATTGAAACACCCCAGGAAGAGCAGGGGGAAAATAACTGAGCAGTTCATGTACAGGCAATCAGAGGTGACGCAATCCAGGTGGAGGGACTGGGGTGCAGAGACGTGGGCCTCAAGGAAAACAAGTAATAGGAGAGGCAGAAGGATGTGTTGTTGTAAATACCCAATTGCTCAGGTTATTCTTTGGTCCTGAATCCACAGTTGCTTGTGCAATCAAGACAGGGGATTTAAGAGAGGGAGCAAGCTTGTCCAGGGGATTATATCCCACGTGAAGACTGTTCTCCCTTAAAAGTGGCCAGATTTTGTGATGGACGGGAGACTGCTGATGGGAGCTGTGAATGGCCCTGGAGTGAGGCCTGTTCTGGCAGTGGCAGTGGTGTTTGCCTGGCTCCAGGAAGGGGGTGCCCCTGGAACACAGCAGTACAGCTTGGAAGGGCAGTTGGGTTTTCTCTGCCCATCTGGAGCTCACGGATATGATGAACTGTGTCGTACCATGAGACCCCTTCCAGCTTGCCCCTCACTGTCTCCTCTGTGCTCTCAGCTGCACAGAGGGTTCCAGGGGACTGCTGACTTCTGTGCTGAGAGAAAATAATCTGGTGTCTCTTAGGCAGTGGCAGATCATGTGGGCTGAGATCACATTTACCCTGAGCCGAAGCCTTGCAAGTATTGCATGCATAGCCCCGCTTAATGAAAAGGCCCAGCCTCTGCCAGCAGGTTGAGTTAGGGCCAGCAACCCCTGGCACATTGATAAATTGTGGTGCTGAGCTCATTATGCCCCCAGCCTGCTCATTCAAGAGGGATTCACAAGAGGTAATACAGGAGTGACCTTTGCTCTGCCATAAACGCGGGTGCACGTGAAGCAGCTCCATCAGCGGGCTCCGTTCTCAGCTCCCTGCGCTCGGGGCAGTTTGTCTCACCCCGCAGCTGCAGCATCACTGCAGCATGGTGAGAGGTGCTTGCCTTGCCCTGTCCCCTCGTTTGTCAGCTCCTTCAGGTGGCTTTTCCCAGGCCTCCCCTTTCTGACCCTGTGGGGCTGGTTTTCCCTCTGCCCATGACTTCCTGTCTTTCAACACACTTTGTAATTTTGATGATGTTGATTTTACTGCAGTAAGGGAAAAACGTGGCTTTTTTTGATAGCCAGATTGCATGTTTGTTTGTTCTTTTATTTTTGGCTTCTTAGAGCTTTTCGCCACTTTTCACTTTCTAATTGTCTCTTTTTCTAATCCAGGCACTCATGCTCCAAGCCAACATTACTTATGGCAATTTTTTATCACCTGCTGGCTAGAACAGGATTGGAAAAAAACCAGATTCTGGCTGAAGGACCTACAAAAGTAAGAAAACATAAAGGCTTATTTTAAGGATTTCTTCTTTGACAGAATAGAAGAAAGTATTTAGAGGTGAAAGACCTGGCTGCATGCAGAGGTCTGGCTCAAACTTTTAGAGCAGAGTATCCCTGTAACCTGAGAGGAGGAAAGTAGGACTCCAATTTATGTCACAGGGGGAAAAAACCTACCAAAAAGGAATTGCTTGGGCACCCAGATGGTTTGCAGCTCAGGATAATGCGTTGGGGGCTGGCAGGAGACAGGAGGTAATGAGCAGGTCTGATGGGCAAGGGAAGTCAAGTAGAGGTGGTGGGCAAGGGACCCTGGTGAGGAAGGTTGTGCTTGCTGAAATGGGATGCTGCAGTGCAAGACTGGCAAAGAAAGGAGCAGCAGCCCTCGATCTCTTGGGAAAAAGGCATCTGTGTGTCTTGAATGACACTGTCATATCTGGAGATTACTGAATTTTTTCAGACCCTCTAGCGTGACACTATTTTGCTGAGACTGTGCAGGGAGTCATGGGTTCATTGTTGTTTTTAACAACATCAGTTAGGCAATAGATTGGGAAACCCACGTTTTTCAGTGGCACTGGTATCTTCCCCTCATCCTGAGGTTTGTTTGGTCTCCTGGTGTCACTGGGAGCTGTGGGATGCTGAGCACTGGCTCTGGGGATGGACAAGAGCCCTGCTTGCAAGGCAGGAGCAAGCTGCAGAGGGACCTGGGAATGGGCTTGATCACTCCTGCCATGTCAGTCTCTGTGGACACCGTGAAACCGAAAGACAGAGGCACTGGTGGCAATGGATAATGTTAGTATGTTTGTTGTGAGTGGAGAGGCTTAATGCTAAATACAACATTTTGGAATCCTTGAGCACATCAAGATCTCAGGCAGAGATGACAAGCTCTCTGTGGATGAGAGGAACAGCTGGGAGTAGCTACCTGGAGTAGCTCTGTCAGAGGTGGTTAATGGAATTGGGGGTTGGTTCCTGTTTACCTGGCTCTGGAAGGAGGGCTTCTGCCTTGGTGTTGGGCTCTGAAGCCTTGAGTGGTGCACGAGTGCTCCACATGAGCACTTCGATGTTGAGGTGCCAGCCCTTCTGGGAAAAAGCCCCCAGCCATGGACTCTCCCCTTTCTCTGTGGCTGCTGGCTGAGTCCTGGCTCAGCAGGACCGATCCCAGCCCAGGTCAGAACCTGGCAGCCACCTTGGACCCCGTGTCTGGAATCCTCTCTTTCCATCCCAGCTATTGTTTCTGAGGGCCTGTTCACAAAAGCTTTGTCTCCCTGATTGCTTCACAGTAGCCTGTGAGCAGGGCCAACCATCCGTGTTCCCTGGGAGGTTATTCCTGGCTGAGCAAGCTTTGCTCCATGCAACTGATCTGCTTAAGTGCACTTCCCTTGCTTGCTTTCACTCCACTAGTCAGGCTGCAGTGAGAACGTCTGTCTTTGTTCTGATGTGAGACCCTTGCGTAGGTACACAATCTTCCCCACGGTGTATGCTTTAAAATATACAAAATGCCTTTTCTCAATTGCAGTTGAGATTGATTTTGATAGAGAGGGTGGTGGAATACAGAAGGAAAAAATCTTTAAAAATGAGAACAGAAGCAAATATAGTTTAGTAGTATACTCGTTACAGAATGAACAGCATATTGTATGTGCTGTGTTAGAGGTATGTTATGAATAACAAAAGCACTGGAGCATTTACATATTTGTTTTCAGAAATCCTGGCAGTTGGATTTCACCATTCTGCGCCTCTTTGCCAGAATCACTAAACAGTGGTACATATGGCTTCTGAAGTACCATATGCCGTGGAAAACGTTAGCTGATGCCTATACTGATGCGACACGCTATAGTCTTTATTTAGATTTTTTTGCAGTTTTGAACAAAGAATATTAGATCATGCAAAACATTGTGCAAGCAGTATGGAGTAGTACATACAGGAAAACATAATGCATTGTGCCCAGAGAAAATGCAGCTAAGAAAAGGAGAAGAAAGGGTGGTGTCGGGAATTAGAGTGTGCACGTGCCAAGAAATGCATCAAAGGGTGGGACACGGCTTTGTGCGGCCAGGGAAGGAGATTTTCCTGTGCTTGAGGCAGAGTCAAGAGCCGGAGCTCCGTGGATGTGCACGCTTTGAATCAGGTCCTGTTTCTAAGAGATGCTCCTTGTTACAAAAAGTACCACTCAGGCTTAAATCTAAGTACATGCTTGAAATCCTCGGAGAGCAAAGGAAGCCAGGTGCACGAGTACTTTTGTAGAGCCCTCCTTGTAGAACCAGGGATAACTGCTCTCTCTCCCGTAGCCTTGGCTGAAAATAATGATGATGAACACAATGAGTTTCGCGAGGAGCATCTTGGAAACAAAACAAAATAGTTTCCAGCGCAGTGACCGCATAGCCCAACCTGGCATTAAGGAATGGATCCAGGTTTTTGTTTTGACAAGTTTTTAAAGCACCTGCTGCTTCATCCCACCTCACCATTACTGCACTGGCATCACTGATGGTGGCAGTGCTGAACACCGAGGGGAGCCTGGTGGTGGGGCCCTTGGGAGCACCAGAGGAGAAGGTAACCCTGAGGGGAAGGAGAGCAGGGAAGTGTTTCTTGGCACCATGGCTCCCTGCCAGAGCAGTGACCCGCTCTCCCCTTTCCCTTTTCTTCTGGCTCCTCTGTGCAGACCACTGCTCTGTCAGCACTTAATAGGCTTAACTTTAAGCACTGGGGTAGATCCAGTGGGATTATTCACGTATTTAAACGAAGGTATAATGTTTGGAGAGGCAGGAGAAGCAGCTCTTCTCTGTCTCTTGATTTAGCTCCTGCTCTTAAAGCCACCCAATTCTAGTGTCTGAGGATGGGAGGTTATGGGGTTCACACAGCCTCTGCCAGAAGCGTGTTGTGGTGTATGTGGTACAGCGAGTGTTAAATCACGAAAAGGAAATTGGGGAAATCTCTTAAAACGTGCAGACATTCATTGGTTGAGGCCAGCCAAGTAACCAGGACAGAGACAAGGCCAGCGCAGAAACAGAAGGTGGATAAGGCTCAGTCCCGAATGCAGCCGGAGCAGAACGACTTCCTGGGGAGGTGAGAGCAGAAGGAAAGGGCTCACAGCTGAGCAGTGCCGCAGATGGCCAGGCACGGGATGTCAGGGAAGCCACTGCCCGTGGGAAGAGCGCGTGTGGTGTCAGAGATGGGCTCCACCGTGGGACAGTTCTGCTGGTCTGGGACGGCTCTTGGTGTGCATGGGGGTTTCATAGCGCAGGTAACTGCGGAGAGGCCAGTGCTGGGGGACAAGCCTGTGAGTCCCTGCCTGGCTGAGAGAAGCATGAAAGGCACTGCAAGCTGCCGGTGATCTTTCATGGTGCAGGCAAAAGTCTTGGAACATTTAAGAAACTGAGGCTGTCACAGGAATTATCTGTGAGATGAGAGCTGAGTGTGTGTGTGTGTGTGTGTGTGTATGTAGGTAGCATCTCACACATTTTATGAACCACTACCTGAATAGATGTAAACAGAAATAGAAGTCAGAACAGAAGCTAAGGGAAAATGGGGCTGAAGGGAGCTTTCACTGAGCATCTATTTGAGGTTGCCTCCCAAGCTCCCTGGAAAGCACATAGTGGCTCGAATTCAAGCTTCATTATGTGGTTGTGAATTTATTAAATTAATAAGAGGGGAAGAGTAACATCGTTACATCCACCTCTGATTGAGGTGTTTTAATTCCTTTGTAGGAACAAGTACCTTCCCAGGGCTTCTGAGCAGAGGAAAACAGACCCTCCCTTCCCGGAGAAGGATGTCTGTAGCAGTGCCAAGCAGATGCTCCTTCCTTCCACCTGTGGTCTCCACATGTGTCGTAGGGCAGAGCGGTGAGTGGCCAGCCTGCCCCGGGTGTGCAGCTGCCCCTTCGGGCTGTGAACCAAGCTGTCAGGGCCAGCACTGAGCCCACTATGTCACGGGCAGGGCAGCTGTGCAGGCTGCAGCAGGTAGAGCCCCAGAGGGGAAGGCCATGTGAGCCAGGCTGCCCCCTGAGCAGGTCAGCGCAGCTCCCTCGCCTGGCCTGGCCGCTTTTCCCGGCTGCCCTGGCATCCATCTCCCTGCCTTGTTCTGGGTGTTCTCCACGAGCACAAGCAGCCCATTTGCTGCATTAGCTTCATTATGTTTCCTTTCCAAAAAGCATCCACCACTGTCTGCCTGGTGGTTTGGAGAAGGGTTAACGCTTTCCCCTCCCAAACCTCAGCTCACCAGCACATCTCCCTTGTGCTGCAATTATTGAATGACACTTCACAACTTCATCTCCTCTTCTGCTACATCTGTTTGCTGATCCCATGTGCAACCTCGCTCACATCCCAAACATCTAAATGCATTGTTTCCTCTGTTTCTCCTGCCAGCATGGAAAGGAGCCATCCCTGAAGCAGGATTGCCTTTGAGCTGGCAGCAGATGAGTGATTGGCATTGGGCAGCACTGCTGAGACTCTGGCAGGCCGTTTAGCAGAGAACCTTGGCTAATGAATGTCATCCACACCTAGCAGATGTGCCACTGCCTGCCATGCCAGATTTTTGACATAATACAGGGCTGCTGGACACGACAGTGCTTGGGAAAAGCCAGGGGAGCGACTCGTGCCTTCAGCGTGGCGTTTGGTCCTGCTCGTGCTCTGCAAGAGGAACGAAACCTGCAGGGGGGAGAGCAGCACGTCCGCGTCTCCCGCTCCTCGGCCCTGCTCCTACGGTGCGTAAATCCTATTTGTGTTGTTTTCACTCGTGCTAGGGAATCTTAAGAGAAAAACCCACCACCTTTTTTTTTTCTTTTTTTTGATCCCCTGTGCTTCCAGCCCCGGCTCCTGCTGGGCCCTCCAGCCTCTCGCCGGGTCCCAAGATGCGGAACCGAGCAGGAGCCTCAGTGTCCCCCCGGGAGCTCGGATGGCTGCGGGCAGGTGCCTGGCACCTGCATCTCGCCGCCGGCAGCATCCCGGGCTTCGTCTTTCCTCTCCTGCCCTCCATCGGAGGGAAGCAGCATTCGCCGGGCAGAGCGGGGGCCAGGGGGAGACGGGCCCGCGTGCGCCCCGAGCCCCGCCGGGTCTGCGGGACTCCCCCTCACCCTGCCCGGCGCGGGAGTGGGGACGGGGCCGCCTCCTAATCCCGGCCTAATCCCGGAGAGCGGCAGCAGAGCGGGCGGCCGCTAATCCCAGCCCGCCGCCGCTAATCCCGGCCCGTGGCCGTGGGTCCCTGCCCGTGTCCCCGCGGGCTGGGGGCGATGTCCCCTCCCCAGAGCGTGCAGTGGGGTCCCTGCTCGAGCCCCCGGCTCTCAGGGGACGTAATTTGGCTAATGACCTGACTCGGTCATTAACTCGCTGTTTGCCGGGCAGGCGGCAGCCCAGGAAGGGGCGGGGGCCGCTCTCGGGTGGGCGCTGCCCGCCCGCTGCTCCTGCAGCCCCTCCCCGGCTTCTGCACCCCCTCTCCAGTCCGCCACCCTCCCGCCTCCCCGCGGCTTTTTTGGAGTGACATCGTTGCCGGCTTTTCCGGTGCTCCCGGGAGCAGCGAGGAGGGCTCCCCCCAGCACCCTCTCGGGAGGCAGCCTGGAGGGCCGGGGCGGCTGCGGGACGTGTCCTGCATCCCGGGGAGCCCCGGGGGGCGTCTGGGGCTTGTTCCCTCCCAGCCGGCTGGAAGCCAAGTTCAGCGCGGCGTGGCCGGGCCGAGAGGCAGCCGGGGAGAGCGGAGTGGGGTCCGTCCCGGGAATCTCGTACCCCAAGCAGCAGAGCTCCGCCTCGCTGGCTGCGGGAGCTCGGGCGCCGAGGCACCGCGTAACGCAGGTCGCTCTGCCGCTCTCCCCGGTTTTTTTTTTTTTTGTTCGGTCTCTTTATCTTTCAATTGCAAAGCAATTAAAGGTCTGTATGAATCTGCGAGCATCCCTCCCCGCGGGGCCCTCTGATGCCCGCTGTATTGCCCTTTAGATGCCTCTTCCTTTTTTTGTTTTACAATTGTTGTATCAATATAATGCTTCCTTTCTTCCTCTGTCTCTATAGATACAGATATACAAGGCAAACCAAAGGTTTCGGCTGCTATTCAGTGCCTCCTCATTTGTCCCAGAGCCGTAACAGTGGTGCCCTTTCTCTTCTGGCTGCTTTCCCCTGCTTCTGGAGCAGCAGTTATGGGAGAAGCAGATGGCTACTGATTGGGTGAGCTTTGTGGCTTTAATACTGAATACTTTATGGAAAAGGACTTTATCATGCTTCGTTGGTCAGAGGAACAACGGGATGAGATTTATGACTAGAGAAAATAAATCTTTTTAAGTTTCAAGCTCCTTCACACACCCCACGTCAAGTTGCTGCAGCAGAGCTGGAGCTGAAATCCTCTGCATCTTTATTTTTTCCCTCCCCCCCCGCCCCGTCTGTCTGTCCTTTCACTGCTCTCCCCACCCCCTCTGCGCCAGGGTTTAGCAAACCTTTACTGACTTTAGGGACTGTCACTCGCCGGAGAAGCCAGGGCCTTCAGAGCCCCCAGGCAGCACCAGGGAGGGAGGGGCCATCCCTGCATGGGGATTATCCACCTGACGGGAATGTGCTGGGCACTCAGCTCTTCCCAAAGCTCGGCCACACGGAACTCAGCAGCCACCCAGGGTCCGGTGGAGAGCTGTGGGTGACGTCCTCAGTCAGTCCTCGGGCCCGACAGCAGAGAGGTGGTGTGGCCACCACAGAGACGTCCGGGCCACCGCTCTGAGCTCAGGTGTCCCGAGGGGGGAGATGGAACCCAGCGGCGCCCCGCCCCAGGCTCCCCACGCCAGGCCGAGCGCTGTGTGTGGGACCGTCCCTGCGGGGCCGTGCTCTGCGCTGGCCTCCAGCCGCAGCGTGCCCTCTGCCCGGCCTCACACCGAGCCACGGCCAGTGCGGGACGTGATGCTGGCACACAGGGACAGAATGGCCCGAGGGTGTGCAGGAGGCGCAGGCAGATTTCAGTCCCGCAGGGATTCCCCTTCTTCCATTTCTCTCCCTTTTCTGTCCTTCGTAGCCAATCATGTCTTCTGTCAGGCTGTTAAACGTTTGAAGGAAGGTGAAGCTAGGTGAAAGCTTTCCAGGTTTTCAACCTTGATGCTGCTGTCAGGCCAAGTAAGGAGGAGAAGCAGAAAGCCTGAGAAAAACAATTTTGAGATAGAAAGTCAGCAGTGATACTGGGCTATGTATGAACCGTTCAGCCAGTCACCGGTATTACGTTTAGTGGTCTAGGTTTCGGTCAGCAATGAAACATTTCTGCGGCCCTTTGGTGAATATGCAAATCAGTGTTTCTAACCAGACTCTGCGTTTGCTCAGAAGAAAATAGAGGTGAAGTTCAGGCACCATCAGGGATGAGGAAAGAGCCAAGGTGCCTGTGGTGTGTCTGAACCACGAGAAGGCAGGTAGGGAAGGTGTGTCGGGTTCCTGGGGAGCAGGAGTGTTTGCTCCTTGGGGTGGACCACAGCTAAAGCTGCTGTCTGGCCCTTTTTAGGGATTTGTAGTTTTGTGGCAAGGCAGTGACCCGGGAGTCCAGCATTGGTGAGGTGGGGCTGAAGGGTTGGAGGGAATAGGAAGGAACAGACACCCCAGGTGTGTTTGGGAGCTGGGCTGGAAACAAGACAGAACGTTCCTGGTGTGCCTCGGCCCTGGCACGGACCTGGAGGTAGGCAAACACTCACCTGGTTGTGGGTGTGAGGACTCTCAGTGGTCTCCGTGCTGCCCAGCCGAATTAGCAGTGGGAGAAGCACTGCTCCTCTGTGTGCCGTGTCTGTAGCGTGGTGGGATATCTCGGGCACCCCAGCACAGGACTTCCCCGGGAAAGGAGCCATCCACGAGCCTGCTGACAAGCTGAAAGGATGGTTTCAGTCATTCAGCTGAGGCCCCGATTTATTTCCACTACAGAGGCTTGTCTGTCTCCAGGGAAGGGAACCATTCTGGCTGCATTTCTCCAGGCACCAGGAAAGCTTGTGGCTCCACATTTCGTTTTGAGTGGATTTTCCTTTCCACCTGGTGTGCGCGTCCCGGGGATCACAGCTGCCCCTGCCCCTGGCAGCAGCAGACGGAGAGGGTGGCAAGGTAGTTGTGAGCATCCCTTCGTGCTCCCTCCCTACGGTGCCCTGGCCCCGCAGGGGTGAGTCTGGCTGGGAACTCGTGTGTTCTCTCGGTGATTTCATTTTATGAGTGACTTTATTGCAGTCACCTGGGAGCTGGCTCTCAGCTCTGTGTGTGTGTGTCCTCATAGGAATAACCACACACCCGTAGGCCTGGTGCATGACACGACCCAGGCAGTGTTTCCCAAAGGACGCTGGGGTGTTTCTCAGCACAGGTTGAGCAGCCTTTCCTGGTCCCTCTGCTCGCCCCTTCCCGCGTGAAGGTCAGGGATGAAAGAGAAGAGTGGCACCCCCGGGAGCAGGCTCTGTGTCCCTTGCAGGTGTGCCCACGATAAGTCATCGCGGGCAGAAGATGGTTATCACAGTGGTTAGTGATAACAGCGTCCGGGCATCCAGGCATCCCCACTCTCCAGCCCTTCGGCCCTGCAGCCGCCTGGATCCCCTCCTGGCCAGGGAACAGCGGACCCCGGGCTGGCTTCTGTGGTAGTTTGGCTCGCCAGCCCAGCCCCTTCCGAGCTCAGCTCCCGGGCTTGTCCGCTCCTCCGGGGGCTTCTTTCCCCTGGCTCAGGAGCTGCCTGTGCCGCACTGGTGCCGTCCAGGGGGCTCGGCACAGACGGGGCTGTGATTTTGGAGGGCGGGGAGTGGTGGGGCTTTGCCGGCTGCGGGCGTCCCCGGGAAAACGGCCGGAATTCCTCAGCCCGGGTTGCCCCTGGCTCTCTGCAAGAGATTTTCTGGAAAAATAAGTAAATAAGAAATCCGTGGATGTACCGAGATAGGAGCGTGCGGCAGGCGGGAGGCGGCGGCGGACAGCGATCGCACGGCCCCGTGGGGTGACACCGCGCTCGGTGGCAGCGCGGCGGGGGCCGGATCGGGCCCGGTGCACCCGGCCCGTGTCCCCCCAAATCCCGGTGAGCCATTTCCACGGGGCCGGGAGAGCGCCGCGGGCACCGGCCTCTGCTTGGTTTGCGGTGGGCGCTGCCGACCGGGGCACCCCCGGCAGAAACTCCAAAACAAAGAGCCCGCATCCATCCCAGTGCCGTTCTGCGGGTCGAAGGACACTGTTCCAGGGCATCCACTTTTAGAGTGGCATCAGAGGTTGGATAAAAGCACAGAAATTCCGCCGCGGTCCTTTCCAGTCCCAGGGAATTTCGGTAGCTTGAATCATGCCGAAGCGATTTCGAGATCGTTTGTGTGCCGTGGTGTCCCTTAAAATTCTCACGAATGAAATTAGCGCGTAGGTTTTCTTTCCCCCCACTAATGACAGTCATCCGGACAATTTATATCTTACAGCGAGAGCTGCAGCACTGGAAAAAGAAAATGGAAAAAGAAACAGGAATAGGGAAAAAAAAAAAAAAGAAAAAACCACCACATTTGAAGCAGGAATTGGCATACAAATTTTTTACAGACTCCCATATTTTTAATGTTATGAGAATCTCCGTTTTAGGAGACGCTGCGTTTTGTCGAATTAATAAGATAAATGTTGAAAGCATATTATATGCAGCCTTTAATCCTAATGCAAGGAAAATCGTAATTATGTGGAGGATAAGTGAATTTGAAAGCCAAACATCAGCCCACTCTCTGCAAACCCCGTTCCGTTCGCCCCTGGAAAATGCTTTGTCTCTCCTTTTTTTTTTTTTTTTAATTTTATTTTAAGGGGTTTCAAATTCTATTTTTAATTATCATCTTTTTTTTTTTTTTTTAAGCTGTTTTGTATCCGAAATGACGACGATCGGGGAGGGACCGGTAAACACATTTCCACGCGGTAAACCCCTTATTTCGGCACAGAGCATCTGCTCGTGTCTGTGTTCCCTGGAGCCGCGCGCGTGTCGGTGGATGCGGGAGCCCCGCGTGTGCAGGGGACAGCCCGTGGCCGCAATGGCCAGGGACGGGCGGGGGGCTCCGGCCGGGGCCGCCCCCTGCCCCGCTCCGGCGGCGGGGAGCGCGGGGCTGCCCGGTGCCGCTTCTCCGCACACCGGGCCTTGGCTGGGCGCGGGCAGCGCAGGGCCGCTCCGCGGAGCCGGGCACTGCCGTCCCCGCTCGGCCCCGTCCCGCACAGGAGGGTTTTCACCGCGGGTCCCCTTGCCCCTACCTGGCAGGTGCGGGGACAGGGCGGGAAGCGGCCGCCGCGATCCCGGCGCCGGGCGGAGCGGCCGTCGGGCCCCCCCGCTCCCCGCCTCGCACCCCCGGCGGGCCGAAGCGGAGCCGCCGCCCGGCACACGCCCGCTGCCCCGGCAGAAGGGCGCTGGGGGAACGTGCCCCGCGTTCCCCACCCCCTTCCCCGCTGGTGCCCGGCGGCGGTGGGTCCAGGTGAGGGGCGGGCGGGCGGCGAGCGGGCAGCCCCGAAGGGGTTAACGGGAGGGACGTGGGCTGTCACGCGTCATTGGGCAGATTATGTGCAGCAAACAAAAAGTGTGTGTCTGCGTGCCAGCCCCTCACTGCACCGGGTCCGTCTGCACCGCGCGCCTCCCGCTCCGCCGCCCGCACGGCCCGGCCCGGCATGGAGCGGCGCTGAGAGCCCGAGGCAGCCATCCCGGAGCCGCCTTTGTGCCACTGTCGGGGCGAGGATTATCCCCACCGTCCCTGGTGAGTACCGGCGGAGCGGCCCCGCCGCCCCCGCCGCCCCGGAGCGGGAACAATGCCGGGGATGGCCGTGCTGCCGGCGGCCCTGCCCGGGCTGCGGGGACCGGCGGCAGAGCCCTCCGGGAGCGGCCCCGGCGCCGCCCGGCCCGGACAAAGGGCGGCCGGGGGAAGGCAGCGCCGCGGGCGGCCCGGGGAGCCGGGGGGATGCGGGGCCGCGGGGAGCCGTACGGGGCCCGCCGCCGCCGGGGGGAAACTTCGGCGGGGGCCGCTCGCTGCCGGTGCTTTCGTTTGGCGAAATCGTTCCTTCGGGGAAGGGATGCGTCGGGCATCGGCGGAACGGGGAGGGCGCCGGGGAGGCGGACGGAGCGCCTTCTCCCCAGCCTCCGTTGCCGGGGAGGCACTGGGACCCCCGCCGCCGCTCGCGGGGGGTGAAGTTTCCGGCGGTGCGGGGACCCGGTCGTACCCCGAAATCGGGGGGGGCAGCGGCGGCTCCGCTCGGCGGAGCTGTGCCCGGTGCGAGCGGCGGCAGCCGTAAGCAGGCGCACCGGGAGGAGCACCGGTCTTTTCCCGAGCCAGCCCCAAATGACGGATTTCGATGGCAGATGGGGCGGGGGGAGACAGCCGTGCGCTAATCTGGTCGGGAAGGGCGAGGGCACCGCAGCCGGGCGCGATGCTCCCTCCCCGGCCTCGGCCCCGCACCCTGCCCGCTGCCCGCGCCCCGCCAGCTGCCCGCCGCCCGCATCCCTCCCCTCGGAACGCGCGGCAGCCGGGGCTCACCCCGCTCCATAAATAAGCGTGTCGAGGTAAAAATAATTACCTCTGCTTGCTGCTTTTAATTAAAGTCTCGGAGGGAAAGTGCTGGATTATGATAATGAGCAGCCATACGTTCCCCTTGTCGCGCGGAGCGGGAGGTGAGCTGACATGCAATCGGCGACAATGACAAGCCGCTGGAACCCGCCCGCTCCCCCGGCATAGCCCGCAGCTCGGCCCGGCTCCGGGGCTTGCCGGAGGGAGTCCCGGCGCCTGTTCGGGACAGGACGTGGCCGGTGGGATTCCCGGGTCCCTGCCGAGAGCCAGCTTCGCCGCGGTATCTAAAAAAATAGATCAGAGCGGCAGAGTCCCCGCACCTCGCCTCTTCTCGCAGCTCCTAGCCCGCTTTAATATTTTTTTTTCCCACACCGGAGAAACTGCTCGCCTGCTTTTTTAATTTTTGTTTCTTTTTTATTTTTTTAATTTTTGGAGTTTTTTCTTAATGTTTTATTTAATAATTCAAGTCGATTTTATTGTTTGTTTTCTGGGGCATCCCGGTGTAGCGCTGAGCGGGACCCGCTGCGGTAACGGCCCTTCTCTGCCCCTCTCTCCGCTCGCAGGGATGGAGGACGCCGGCGTCCAGCGGGGAATATGGGACGGGGATGCCAAGACGGTCCAGCAGTGCTTGACTGACATTTTTACCAGCGTTTACACCACCTGCGACATCCCGGAAAATGCCATTTTCGGCCCCTGCGTCCTGAGCCACACATCCCTGTATGACAGCATCGCCTTTATCGCCCTCAAGTCCACCGACAAGCGCACCGTCCCCTACATATTCCGGGTAAGAGCCGCCGGTGCCCGAACGCGGAGCGCGGGTCGGGCCGGGCCGGGGAGCCCCCGCCGCCGGGAGGCTGTTCCCGAGGGCAGAGCCGCGGCTGTCGCCGAGGGCAGAGCCGCACCGCTGCTCCTACTGCTGCCTGGCCCCGCGCTGTCGGTCGGTGTGTCCTTCGGTCCGGTGGATTAACGCGGGGTTTCAGGTGGACACGTCGGCGGCCAACGGCTCGTCGGAGGGGCTGATGTGGCTGCGGCTGGTGCAGTCGGCGCGGGAGCGGGAGGAGCAGAACCTGGAGGCCTACATCAAGAGCGGGCAGCTCTTTTATCGCTCCCTACGCCGCATCGCCAAGGACGAGGAGCTGCTGGTGTGGTACGGGAAGGAGCTCACCGAACTGCTGCTGCTCGGCCCGGCCCGGGCCCCCGCCCGCACCAACGGTGGGTGCCCCGAGCGGGAGGAAGGAGCGGGATCCCCGCCGCCGGGGGGAAGCGGGAGGCGGCGGTCGGCCTCGGGATTCCCCGCTCCCGATGCCCAGGCTCTCGGCGGATATCCCGTCGGCGGCCTCGGCTCACGGTGCCCTCTCTCTCTCTTTCTCTCTCTGTCTGTCGTGCCTGCCCGACGCAGGCTCGCCGCCCTTCGCCTGCCCCGAGTGCAGCCAGCGCTTCCAGTTCGAACTGCCCTTCGCCGCACACCTCCGGTTCCGCTGCCCCAAGAGGCTGCACGGCCCTGACATCGGCCCCGCCGCCGAAGCCGCCGGCGCCAAGGACGGCGCCGGCAAGGAGCAGGAGTCCGGCAAGTTCGGGAAGCCCGGCGGGCCGCCGCACCATCCCTTCCCCGGGCCCGACGGCGGCCCCGCCGCCAGCACCAAGCCCTCCACGGACTTCCACAACCTGGCGCGGGAGCTGGAGAACTCCCGCGGCGGGCGCGCCGGGTCCCCGGGCCGGCCGGCGCCCCCCGAGGGCGGCCCCGAGGCAGCGGCCGGGAAGGCGAAGCGGCGCTTTCCCGAGGAGGAGGAGCGCGGGCCCGGCGCGGCGCGGGGCCGCTTCCCGGCGGAGCGGCCGGGGCTGCCGGCGGCGCCCAAGGAGGAGCCGGGCTGCGCCCCGCAGCAGCAGTACCGCGCCGCCGGCTCCTACTGCGGCCTGGAGGAGGGCGGGCGCCTCTTCGCGCCGCCCAGCCCGGAGACCGGCGAGGCCAAGCGCAGCGCCTTCGTGGAGGTGAAGAAGGCGGCCCGGGGCCCCGAGCCCGACGGCGGCCCCGAGGAGGGCCCGGAGCGCGGCTCCCCGGGCGCGGGCGGCGCGGAGCCGGGGCTGTGCCCCCGCGGAGGCGCGGGGGGCTCGCTGGCCGCCCGCCTGGACGGCGGCAGCCCGGCGCGGGGCAGCGCCTTCAGCACGGTGCCGCAGCTCGGGGCCGGCCCCGGGGGGCCCGGCGGCGGCGGGGCCGACGAGAGGAAAAGCGCCTTCTCGCAGCCCGCCCGCTCCTTCCCGCACGTCCCGCCGCTGGTGCTGGGGCCCAAGCTGGGCGGGCTGGGCGAGCCGTGCCCTGACGGCGCCGCTGCTCCCGGCCGCCTGTACGCCGCCGAGGCGCTGGCCGCCAAGCTGCCGGGCGGCGGGGACGCGGCGGGCGGCGGGGGCGGCGGCGGGGGGCTGCCCAAGCAAAGCCCCTTCCTCTACACCACGGCCTTCTGGCCCAAGAGCTCGGCGGCGGCGGCGGTGGCGGCGGCGGCGGCGGGGCCACTGCAGCTGCAGCTGCCGTCGGCGCTGACGCTGCTGCCGCCGTCGTTCACCTCGCTGTGCCTGCCGGCCCAGAACTGGTGCGCCAAGTGCAACGCGTCCTTCCGCATGACCTCGGACCTGGTCTACCACATGCGCTCCCACCACAAGAAGGAGTACGCGCTGGAGCCCCTCGTCAAGCGCCGCCGCGAGGAGAAGCTCAAGTGCCCCATCTGCAACGAGTCCTTCCGCGAGCGCCACCACCTCTCCCGCCACATGACCTCCCACAACTAGCAGGGACACCCCCCGGCCCCGGGGACCCCCGCGCGGGGCACCCCCGGGCCGCCCGCCTCTCCCACCCTTCCCCTTCGATGCACGTGTTTCCACTGTCCGGGGAGGGGCGGGGAGGGCAGCGGGTGAGGAGGAGGAGGTGAAGAAGAAGCAGAAAAATGAAGGTAAAAGTGAAGAAAAAAAAAAGAAAAAAAGGAAAGAGAGGGAGACAAAAGAAAAAGAGAAGCACCGGGAAAAAAAAATCAAATTACTTAAAAAATACATTTTTTAAAATGTCATATATTGCAACATATTGATGCATTTGTCATACGTTTCTACTTAAATTATTAAGCACTTATGGTTTAGATGTAATAATAATTCTATGTCAGGGTAAATTTTTATTTTGGATATGAAGCTAAGGGCGAGGGGAGCGCAGCGGGGCCGGCGGGCGGCGGGCCGGGGTCCTGCATGCACCGGGCGCTACCCCCGTCCGGCCCCGCCGCCCGCGCCCCTTCCCCCCGAGTGTCACTGGTGCCCGTGGAATGGAGTCTCGCTAGTTCCGTGTTACCTTCCCTTTCCCGTTTGGGTTCGTTTTTTTTTTTTTTTCCTCGCCCCTCTGGAAAAAAAAAGATTTATTAAACTTTATAGTTTATCCGGATATGTTGGATGCTTTGACAATAAATGACTTTATTTTCTTCAAAGCACCTGGACGTTAATCGATGCGGGGGAATGGGCGGTGACGAAGGGGTGGCCCCTCGGCGGCGCGGTGCCAGCGGGGCTCCAGCCGTGCCGGGCCGCGGGGAAGGGCAGACAAGCCCGACCACGCCGCCTCCTCTCCGCGCTCCTTCCCTACTCCCCTGCCTTCCTTCGGCCCCTCCGACATCTGTCCGCCCTTCCTCTTTTTTCAAGCATCTTTGCTTTGGTCCGGTGTTTTATTCAGTCTTTATCTCTCTCCATCATCCCGTCTTTCCCTTCCTTTCCTCTTCCTTTCGTGTTTTGGGTTGTCTTTAATTTCTTTCGTTTTGCATTTATTTTTCTTTTTGCCCGTCGTTCTTTTTTCTTCTGTCTTTCTGTGTTTCGGTATTTTCCCACCTCACCTCACCTGGAGCCCGTATTTCCCTCCATCCCTGCCAGGGCTGCTGGTGGTCCCCGGCTCGCAGGGTGGGCACAGCCACGGGGGTTTCCCGGAGGTTTTCTGGGGAAGCAGAATCCAGGGACGCCCCCAGCCCGCGGTGTCTTAGGGTGGGGAGTGCTCGAATGGGCCGGGGGTGGGTCCCGTCTGTCCTGGCAGTACCAGGGTGATGGCACCGCAGCCGGGCTCACACGGGAGGACCAGGACAAGGGGGATACTCCCGGGCACGGCTGCACAGCCTGCTCCGAAGGGCTCCACCCGCAGCGGGCGCGTTTAGTGCCAGCCCCCCGTGCTTTGGGGGGCACCGGCGGGCGCTGGGGACGCAGCAGCCCGGGGATGTGCAGGAAACCCGTTCCCACACACGGGCTGCCTTCACTCCGGCACCGAGGCTGTGCGTGGCTCAGCAGGTAACTCGCACGGAAAAGATCCCAAAGCCGGAGCTGTGCAAGGCCGGAGCCCACGGCAGAGCGAGAGCCCCACACGTAAACGGGGTCCAGGTGCCACCGGCGTGTGCTGCCGTAGCGTTTGGGGTTTTCACGGAGTATCCGGACGTGCTGCAAAGCCTTTCCAGTTCCTGGGGAAGTGCCAGCGGCCTCACGTAGGACAGCCTAGGGAGATCAGTCCTGCTTCCCGCTGGTGTTTCTCACCCTCGCAGCACACTGTCCCCGGCACGGTACCTATAACCCCCAAGCGACGGCAGGAGCCGAAGAGACCCCCCTGTTCTCATTCCGTGCCTCGGAATCCGCATAGTTTCACCTGCTGCCGTTATTTGCGGGGACGAGACACAGGTCATCCCGTGGGTTTTCCCTAAACGCGGTGCCAGCCCTGCGCGTCCCCTTTCTGAGGGTTCCCGGGATGCTGGACGGGGCTCCGGGGATGCGGGCGGGCTGCGGGGATGCCGGGGGCGGCAGAGGCGGGTGGGCACCGCCATCTAGTGGGGCCGCCGCGGGGCTAGCGGCAATGCTCGGGGCCCGGCGGGCTCCTTCCTTCCCGGGATGATGCTCCGCACTCCTTCGCTTCTCCACAGCCGCGGGTCGGCTTCGGGGCTGGCTCCCTCCGGCTCCGGCGAGGTTCGTCCGGAGGGGCGGCGTTAATTCCGCTCTCTCTGGCTCCCGGCGCTTGTCCTGCTGCTGCTGCAGGGATGGTGCTTCCCCTGCACGAAGGGGTACTCGAGATCCCAGCACACACCTGCAACTTTCAGAATCTCTTCCATCTACCCCAAGTACTTTATGGCTTTGCACAGCCGCGCAAGCCGTGCCCTGGCAGCATCCTGCAGCACCTCGCTTTCTGTGTGTTCTTGTGACTGTCTCAGAAGGCACGGGGCTAAGCCCCAGCATTTCTCTCATCGGGTTTGGATCAGCCTGCAGTCAGCCCCCTGAAAACACTGTTAGACAGGGCACGAGTGGTGCAGCAGGTGCCTGCACTGTGTACTGCCACACAAAGCTCACACTGTTTTGCTCTGTAAGCACAAAATCTACAGAAGAGCAGTGAGGAAATTTAATCCAAGACTTTGTTTTGGTGAAATCGAATATGAAACTCCAAAGTGATAAATCAAACTCCAACTAGTGTTTCCTGCACAAGCAGAATGGGCCATAACAAGGGCAGGCAGTGCCCATGAACCTGTGGAGTTGGGTGTGGTGTGGAGGGGGGTCACAGCAGCTCCCCTCGGGCCATTTGGGCTCAGGGCTCGGCCGCAGCAGGTCTCTCACCCCCCGGAGCCATGCTGGCTCTGCTCAGGTCAGCATGAGCACCATGGCTACATACTGCTTCGTTGCCACTTTGTCAACATTGCTGCTGCTGCTGTGTGGGAAACAGGGTCCAGAGAATCTCCCTTCCCTTCTTCCCTTCCTTTTTTTTTTTTTTTTTTGCTTTCCTTTAGCAGTCTTTCCCTGTCCGTGGTTGATGCTGTGCTATGTCTGCACAGCACAGAACCTGGCTGGGCTGTGGGCACCTGCTGACTTTCCCCCACGCAGGGTCCTCAGCCGGTATCACAGCCCAGAAAATTCAGAGCTGGGACATCACATGGGCATTTCTCAGGGACAGAGCTGCCCTGTAAGCTCCGTCTTACCTGTAGCTGTGCCACACTGCAAATTATAGCAATGATAATAATTCCAACAAATCCTGATATTAATGCTGTTCCCGGGGAACAGAAGGAAGCTTTGCATCCACTGAGGTTTCTGTCTGAAGGCGCAGTAATCGGGCAGGCAGGGGCAGCAGACCCACAGCCTGTGCTGCCTGCCTCGGGCCTGATCCTGTCCTGCCGGGGCCAGCAGGAGCTGTGCCTCCAGCCCCACGAGGCAGCAGCCTTGGGAACGGATTAGCACCGGGAGCTAGACACAGGCACCTGAACTCCTGGTCAGTGTGGGCATGGGCTGTGCAGAATTTCACTCGGATTCTTTTCCTTAGGTCTGAGAGGGGTCCACAAGCCAGGCTTTCTCCATGCAACCTTTGAGCATCCTCCCAGCCAGCCTGCAGAGGCCGTCCCAAAATCCTTGTGTTGGGTTTTCTGCCGCGCATGAGGATGCCGAGCAGCGTGCTGGACAGATGGAGATCTGTTCGCTGCCATTGTTGCGAGGAGCCCGAGCTCCTCTTTGTACCCTGCCTATCTCTAGCTGACCTCCAAGTGGTTCCAATTGCAAAAGTAGCTATTAGGATCTCATTGCAATACCTAGCTCTTCACAGTGCATTGTCCAGCTGTGGGTGTCTAGGAACGGCTGGTATAGTTCCCTTGTTGTGAGAATCATATGAGCTGAAAACAGTATTTCTTCTCCACTTTCCCTGCTGCTAAGGTCTGATTTGGAATGGGGAAAGACCTGACCCAGTACAGCATGTGTTGATTGTGGGTTTAAAACAAATACACACAAAACCCAGAAATGGAGGGGGGAAGTTTCTGTGAGATACAGTGCTGTTCTGCAGAATGCTGGGATGGCTGGTGTGCTCTGAGCTTTATTTAAAAATTTTTTAAATTAATTTTGAACTTTATATAAAATATTTTTAAATTAATTCTGAGCTTTGTATAAAAGATTCTGCTTTTCACTTGTTAGAATTTGCTTGATTTCCTTATCCAGGCTTTTGAGGTGGCTTCTGAGTGATTTCAGTGACATTCATGTTCTCCCTGTTTCAAGAGTTGGGGCATTTCCAGAAAGACTTGCAGGGTGGCCTGGGGACCAGCAACCTCCATTTGACTGTGGTGAGTCTCCTTTGGCACATCCTCATTTCTGAGGTTTTCTTTCTGGGGGTCTGCTGGCTGGTCTCTCGCCTCCTCATGCTTTGCCTCACATATTTTCAAGTGGCAATTGAATAACACCAGGCTGGTATTGGGAGGGGGGAGCACTGCTGTCGAGCAATTTGCAGGCCTGGTGCTCTGCAGCAGATCAAACAGGCTAGGAGGAGTCCTTGTCATTTTCAAAGGGGGAATCTTACACGTGAAACCCAGCTTATCCTTTCCATTTCCTGGGTTTTCTCTGTAACCAAGCCTTGAATAATTTAAATAACATAACATCAGCATTAGGTTTCCAAAGCTGCTGGTGTGTGAGAGTTGCTGCTGCCAAAGGCAATTACACACAATTGCTCCAGGATGTTCACTATTCTATCTACTTATTTATTTACACTTAAGCCTCGTGTTTGATTTGCTTTTATGTTGGTGTTTTTGGGGCTTTTTTTTGAGGTGTGCTACAGGAGCACCTGGAGAATTTAAAATGGATGTGTTAGGCAGGTGAACAAATAGAGAGCCCCCAAAACCATCCAGGTCATGCCTAAAGCGATGCTTGTGAGCTCTCAGAGCTTCAAGGCGAGGATGAAAACACGCCGTGTGCCACAGGGACTTGTGTAAGTCATTTCTCCACAGTGAAGGTTTTTGGGTATTGCTCTGATGGGGACAAGGGAGCCCCCAGAAAAGTGGGGGTCCTCTCCTGCAGCAAAGAAAAGAGGAGTGCAGGGAATGAGTGACCCCCAAGGGCTCTGCTGCCTGGCAGCAGAGAAAGAAAGGGTCAGGAATGTGTGCTGCTGTGGGGCTCCCTTCAAAAGCAGGTCTTGGGGACCAGCCTGGGCAAACCCATCTGGCTGATGTTGCGTTCTTGGTGGCCACTGCCCGCCTCGGGAGATTGAGTTTCCTGGGAATTCTTCACTGAACGGGAGAAAGAGAAGTGTGAGCGAGCAGAGGATGCCTGGCAGCCGGGGTGGCACCAGAACTGCTGCTGCAAACTGTGGGGGTAGACAACAGGGTAGGAGTTAGGGAGGCTGGACTTGCTGGTGCACCTCTGGGCTCAGAAGGTTTTATAATGCTGGGTATCTCTGGCCTGGGCACACAGGTGCCTCCTTTGTACTCCTGGGCTGCTGCTGTGCCTGGCCACCCCCAGGACGGTGACTGTAAATGTTTTTGCATTCACCTTTAACAGTCAGTGGCACAAGTGGTTTCTGGTCTGCTGATGAAGAACAGGGATTTTGCTGCCATGATCCTGTACCAGCTGCAGCCTTTACACCAGGATGCCCAAGAGGAAATCCTCCTGGAGCAATGTGGCCATGCCTCCCTCAAGTGTGCTGACACAGAAAGTCTTGCACAAACGCCATTCAAGAGGTTAAGAAGTACTGCAGGTCCTCATTGCCCTCATGGATCCGGATTCAGCATGTGTGTGTAATTCAAGAGGAGGTGGCTAAGTGGAAGTCATGGATTTTGCCAGGCTAACCAGTACAGCTGGGAGAAGTAAACAAGATTTGAGTGTCCTGACCTTCCTTCAGGTATGTGCATCTATATATAGGGCTGTCTATGTATACATGTCTATATATAACACATGTGCATATAGCTCTGTGGATATATCTGTGTGCTGAGAAATGGTTTGAAATTGCAGCAATGCTGTGAGATCATCTGCTTGTGCCAGGTGTCAACCGGGCTGGGTACAGCTCCTCAAGAGCGTGTCCCTCTCTGTGCCCCCGACCTTCAGCTTCCTCGGAAGGCGAAGGTCACCCTCCGACGTGCCAGCGGCTCTGCCTCCTTCCTGCCGAACCCGATCCCTGGGCGCGTGGCCCGGGTGAGCCCGCCGGGCAGGAGCAGCCCTGGGCTGCCTGGGGGGCGGTTCCTGGGTGGGATTTTGGGGACAGCACCTGTGGGCAGGAGTGATGAGGGCACAGCCTGGGGCTGCAGGCTGGGCAGGGCGTGCTTGGCCGCTGTTGGCTTTTGTAGAGGTGAGGTTTCCCCAGTGGCTTTGAGGACCTGGAGTGGCCCTGGGAACTGAGGAGAGCATAATCCAAGTGGAGCTGTGCCGGAGGCATGGAGGGGCTGTTGCCGCAGGGTCTCCTCCTGTGCTGCAGTGCTGTGGGGGCTTTGTGCTTGGGAGGAACACGGCCCCTGGTGCTGGGGGGCACCTGGCAGTGACGGGGTCCGGGGGCTGTGTCCCCCTGCCCAGGAACCAAGGAGCAGGACAAGGGCCACCGCTTTCCTGCAGGCCGTGAGATGCCCTCGGGGGCCGTGATGGGGAGTCCCCGCTGTCCCCAAGGGCTGCCGAGCGTGGCCCCGTGATGAGGGAGAGCGGCTGTGCGGGTCGGGGGATGCTCCGAGCCCCCTGCCCAAGGCTGGCCTGGCCGTGCAGCTGCCGTGTCACCCCCCGAACCCCGGGCGGGGGGCTGCAACCCGAGCCTGTCTCCAGGGTCCCGCAGCCTCGTGGCCTCGTCCCGGCGAGGAGGACAAGTTAATACCCAGATGGATGCACCCCGAGTCCCGCATCTGCCGCGGGGAACTGGGGGGGGGGGGGGGTGAGGGGGGTGTGAGGGGGGCGGGGTGGAGGGAGGGGGGCGTGGGGCCGGGCACAGGTGCGGGGCCGCCGCCCGGTTATAAATAGCGGGGAGGGGCGGCCCGGCTCCCCCCGTCCTCGGTCCCCCCCTCCAGGGCTTGGAGCGGAGCGGGATGCGGCGCCCTCCCTCCCTCCTCCCGCCCGCCGGCAGCATGAGCCCGTCCTTCCTCCTCCTCCTCCTCCTCCTCGCCCTGCCCGCCCGCGCCCGGCGAGAGCAGGTGCCCGGCGGGGCTCAGCGGGGCCGCAACGCCCCCGCGTCTTCCTCCTCCTCCTCTTCCTCCTCCCCGGCGGCGGCGGCGGGGCCGAGCCGCTTCCCGCGGAGCCGCCCGGATCGGCGGCGGGGCCGCCTCTACTGCCGGGTGGGCATCGGCTTCCACCTGCAGCTGCACCCCGACGGCCGCGTGGACGGCGCCCACGACGCGAGCCCGCTCAGTGAGTGGCGACCGGGAGGGCTGGGGGGCTGGCGGGGCTGAGCATCCCTGTCCCTGCGGGCTTCCCACCGCCGCGGGGTGACACAGCCCCTCGCTCCTGTCACTGTCCCCTGGGCGAGCTGCAGCGCTGGCGGACCCGGGAAGGGGAATTCGGGGTGCTGGGGGGCTGTGGTTTGCGGGCTCCCTGAGAGCTGCCTGTCTCCTGCCGGGAAGTGGCACCCGGGGGTTCTCCCGTGAGCCGGTGGGGATGCTGTGGGAGCCTGAGGTCTGCACTCCCACCACAGCCCCTTGGCAGGCACCTGAGGGAGAGGATGCTGCCCCTTTTCGGTCCTTTCCCTGTGGGACTTTTCCATCCCTCTCCCTGCATTCTCATTCTCCCAGCACAGTGATAGGATATATTCAGTTTAAAAATAGGACTGAGGCTGACGTTCCCCTGAGAGAAAGCTGTGCTAACTCATGGCTTATCCTCTGGTCGGAGTTGCCATGATATCCTGCTAGAGAGAATGAAATGGCAGGTGGGGATGAAAAATCCCTCCAGGAGCCCAAGGGCTCAGGCCCGAGGTGACCCTGGCCGCGTGCATGGCTCAGCTGTTGTGAGTGCGCGGGGATCAGCCGCCACATCTGCCCGGGACCAAAGAATTTGGGGCCCAGACTGTGCCGTGGCCCCAGGAGGAGGGAGAACAATCCCTGGGCAGGAATGCTGGGAGCCCAGGAGCTCTGCTCAGGGCTTTGTGGGCACAGCAGGCATGTGGCCTGCAGGAGTTCAGAGGACGGACAGGAAAACTGGGCACCCACGCCTGGGCTGGTTTTGGGAGACACGGGTTCGGAAGGGCTGGCAGAAGTTGGTGCTATAGCTGTCCTGCAGAGACCTGAATTATGTGCAGTTCCTTCCTCCTTAACCTGAGCTATCCCCCCCGGAAAGGCCACAGTGACAGCAGCTCTGTGCGCCGGAGCAGAGCCAGCCCTGGCTGCTGGGGGGGCTGTGCCGGGGTGCTGCCGGGACGAGGCCCTCGGAACAAGTTGGCTTTTGGCTGGAAAACAAGGAACAAGCTGGCTTTTGGGAAACCCCAGCTTTGGCCCCTGGGAAATGGGGCTGGACCCCCAGCAGCCCCAAAAACCAGGTCCATCCCACAAAAGGCAGGAGGTTTTGGGGTGCCCCTGAGGACAGACAGGTGTTGGACAAGCTACTCGCCTTGCTGCAGAGGGGCTGCAGAGCCTCATGGCTTGTGGCCTGTGGCACATGGGATGAGGGAGGTGGCAGCCCGTAACATCCCCAAAGTGCCCCCCAGGCCCTTGGTGCTGGGACTTGGGTGCCTCAGGGGGATGTGCTTCCTCCTTAAAATAAACATGGGAAGTGGTGATCCGATACCCAGCCCTGGGGGATTTAACGTGGCTTGTGTTTGCTCCTGACATGTTAATCCCACGGCCTTTGGGGGCCAGGAGAGATGCTCTGCAGGCTCCTTCCTCTGGGGCCGGGGCCACAGAGCCCCTGGGGCTGCAGCGGGGCACCAGAGCCAGTTCCCTGGGGTGCCAAGGGGACGCTGGGGACGTGGTGCTGCCCCCTCCAGCTGGGAGGGTTTGGGGGATGCCCGGCCCTCTGCCCCAGGTACCCCACAGCACCTGGGCAGGTGGCATGGCAGTGCTGCTGCTGAGGGATGCTCGGAGGCTGCAGCTCTTCTGTCAGATGAGTTACAGGTTCTACGTGGCCCATCAGGGGCCAGAAGCCCCATCATGCTCACTGAATTCCCGTTTTTTCCATGGGTGGGCTGTGTAGTGCCCTGTCCCCCAAGCCCTGCTGAGAGCACGGGGTGGGAGGGAGCATCAGCTGCCCTGTGTCCCACTGATTTCCCAGGATGAGGGTGGGCAGCTCTGATCCCAGCAGGTGGCTGTCGGTACACGGGGCTTTTCCCACCCTTGGCAGCAGTTTCCCCAGGGGTTAACTTGTTCTACCACAGACCAGCCAGGAGTTGTGCCCCAAAACGGAGCTTAAAAAAAAAAAAACAACCAAGGAGTCACAGCCACCACCCTGTATCCATCCCAGCGTGGATGGAGGCTGCTCTGTGAGGCAGAGGGATGGAGCAGGAGCTGGGTGGAGCCAGGCAGCTGAGGAGCAGGGACGTGGGAGAGGAAATGCAAACCTGTCAGACTGAGTTGTGTTTATTTTTTCTGTCACACCGATATGAAAAGAACTGTGATTTATTTTGGGATTTCTGTCATCCTAGGTATTTTGGAAATATTTGCTGTGTCTCAGGGGATTGTAGGAATACGAGGAGTTTTCAGCAACAAATTTTTAGCGATGTCAAAAAAAGGAAAACTCCATGCAAGTGTAAGTAAACCCCCCCGCCCCCTATGAGTATGTGTTGCTTTTTAAAGGCTTTGTGGCACCTCCACGTCAGGGCCCGCCGGGTCCCTCGGGCTGGCACGGCAGGCACAGAGGGGACGGCGGGGCCCGAGCCCCCCGAGCCCACCTTCGTGCTCCTTGCTGTGCGCTCGGGTGTGTGCATCGGCAGAGCCTGCTCCCTGAGCACGGCTGGGTTATTTTTAGCCGCTTCTGCGGCAGAACGAGCAGAAGGGTTTAGCCAAATGTCTCCGGCGAGCAGCACGCGTGGCGCCGGCAGCCCCGCGGCTCGGGCTGGCTTCGCCCTTGGGGACAGGGAGCCCTGGGGGGCTCGGCAGGTGAGCTCCGGGCTGTGCAGCTGTGCTGCGGCCAGAGTGGGAAAACCCTGGTAACTTGGCTCTGCAGGGTGGTTTCCTGAAGGCTGAGGTTTCCTGCAGGTCTCACGATGCTGTTTGCAGCTTTCTGTGTCGAATTAAATCCATAAATTAATTTTGCTGCTTGTTCCAACCCCGGGATGTTGCTTCCCTGTTTCTTCTTGTCAGTCCCAGAGGTCATTTAAACACAGTGAGGTCCTGTGCTTACACCAAAGTCAGTGCCTTTGCAAGGTGTGTACGCATGCACCGCCCAGGAAGGGCATTTTTAGGGCAGCATCTCATCCCTGAGGGTGGCTCCCAGAGAGCCTGGTCAGGGCTGATGGCTGGGGGAAAGGGAAAAGGCGAGCGCCCAGCCCGCAGTTCTGAAACAAACCTCCCGGTCCCAGAGTGATGTCATGGATGTGCTCGCACTGCCCGAGACCGCAGATCACTTGAGGGAGATTTATGAACTCGCCTCTCTCTCCTTTAAGCCTTTTTGGAGTGCTGCTGCTGAAGCCTATTGATGCTTAAAGGGTGAGCACATGCCTGCTTGCTTTAGGAAATAAGGTAGGAGCATGAATAGTATCTAGGGGAAAAGGGGAATGGCTCCATGGAGGAAAACGAAAGGTGGGAGCAGAGGAGCAGAGCAGGAGGAGAGGGAAAGGATGGAGAGGAGAGGGGAAGCAGGCAGAGCGCGATAGCTGGACCCTCCAGAGCCTTCTCTTCTGGCATACAATGGACCTCTTATCCAAGCTGAAGCCTTGATTTATGCCCTGGCACAGGCCGAAATTAAATCAAGCCTTGTTGGTGCATGGTTAATTGTTGACACACAAAGGGCAGGGCCAGGGAGGGACCTCAGCCAGGAGGGTCAGGGCAGGGGTGAGGACACACGATGCCCCGCTCGGGTGAAAGCCGCAAATTTGTAGAAACTTGACCCAAATGTCTAAAGACTGCTGGACTAAACAATGCCAATAATGCAAACCCGGCATCTGTTGTTCTTTCCTGCGCTGGCAGGATTGAAGTTACTTCATGGCCTAATGAGTTCCGAGCAGTACAAAGCACGTCCTGTGCCCGTCACTCAGGGCAGCGCTTTGATATGGGAGTCAGGCTGGGGACTTCACGCAGAACCGCAGGCAAAAGTCATTCCTGCAGGAATTTGGGCTCCTTCAAAACTCAGCTCCATCCCAGCTTGGTGTTTTACAGGCATTCTCCTCCTCTTTCTTTTCTTTCCTTTTTTTTTTTTTTTTTTTTTTTAATGCCAGCTTAATTAAATTACTGAGTGGTTCATTTTTAGAGGCAGCAGCTTCAGAAATGACAGTTATCCCGGCAATTATCAGTTGTGTGCACAGATGGCTTTTTCCTCGTTGATAAATCCTCGCTCTCCTGTTTGTCCATTTTTAGCACGGAGCGGGTGGGAGGGGTTCTGTGCCTGTCCAGCACAGAGCCTGGGGGACAGATTTGCCCAGGTAATTCTCCTTTTCCAGGAGTTGTCACAAAGGCACATCCCTCACTGGGGCAAATCTCTGCTCAGCTAGGTTTTGGAATTTAACTGACTTGAGGGCTGCTCTTGGTGGTTGTCTCTGGAGCTCTGCAGAGCAAATTCAGTGCCAGCCATGCGCTGTGGTTGCCCTGCCTGGCCTACGTGGGGAAAATGGCTTTTCCAGACTGGAGCAGCGCAGTGATGAGCTGAGAGGTTGGGACGTGCGCAATTCTGACAGGATCATGGTGAGGCAGCTGTTGTTGTGCTTCCCAGGGAGGAGCAGGTCCTTCCCTCTGTGCATGGGATGTCCTGCCTGAGCACTGGGGCTTCAGGGAGCCCCAAGGGTCACCAGAGCCCTGCTGGGGAAGGGAAGGCCTGGGCATAGGGGAAACAGCAGGGAGGGTGCATGAAGGACACGGAGAGCAGGAATGAGTCATGGAGGGGATGTCCCTTGGAAGCAGCAAGCTAAGGAAGACCTAATTTAAGTGCTGGGAGGCAAAATGTGCGTGGCGGGTTGTGGGCTCTGTCGCTTAAGCTGTGAGGCTCAACTTGTTTGGTTAAATTTGGGCTTTGGAACACTTTGCTTGTGGTTACAAAGCCCTGCTGGGGGCTGTTCTCGCCCGCTGGTTTTGGAGTTGGAGAAGTCAGCATCTCCTCCACGTCAGCGGTTTGGAGGTGTTGCTGTGAAATGGGGCTGGGGAAGCTTTTAGGGCACCAGGCACCATGCCCACCTCGAGGTTAAAGTGTGCCTGAGGATTTGGGAGGGGCTGCTGGCCGCTATGGCCAGGGATCCCAGGGTGGACAATGGAGTTCCAGGCTCTGCTCTTTTGCTTTGGAGTGCTTTTCTTGGAGAGAAGGGAAGGGCGTGGCTGGGGTAGGATGGGGCAGGAGGGAAGTGCAATAGTGGGGCAGCCCAAGCCTTTTTATCCCCAAGGAAGCCCAAAGCTGGGTGGCAAGCAGCTACTGAAATGAGGGTTTTCCAAGCAGTGGGGTGCCTGTCACCCTCAGTGTTGGTGCCCCGCGTTCCCACCCACTCCTTAGGGCCTGCCTTTTGGAGATGGCCGAAGCAGCCGGCACGGGGGGCGGGGGACAGGTAGCCCGTGGCCTTGGTGAGCAGTGTCCCCTGTGTGCCCGCAGGCCCGCTTCACGGTGGACTGCCATTTCCGGGAGCGCTTCCAGGAGAACAGCTACAACACGTACGCCTCGGCCGTGCACCGCAGCCCGCGCTCGGGCCGCCCGTGGTACGTGGCGCTCAACAAGCGCGGCAAGGCCAAGCGGGGCTGCAGCCCCCGCGCCCGGCCCCAGCACGTCTCCACGCACTTCCTGCCCCGCTTCTGGCAGCCGCAGCCCCCCGAGCTCGCCTTCACCGTGGCTCTGCCCGACAAGAAGCCCCCGCCGCCCAAGCCCAAGGCGGCGCCGTCCCCGCCGCGCAGGAGCGGCGGTCCCGTCCGGTACCGGCTGAAATTCCGCTTTGGGTAGCGCCCCGCGGGGCTGGCACCGCGCACACCGCGCACCGGGAGCTGTCGGGGTGACCCCGCGGGACACTCGTGTGGCCCTCTGCACGGGGACACGGGCCGGCTCCCGGCCGGGCTCCAGGTCCTCTCCGCACCGCACGAGCTGGGAGGCATCCCCGGACACGCGTGCTGGGATGAGCGGCTCGGGCTTGCCAAAGAGAATTCCTGCGGTGGACTGAAAGCGCTGCACGGACCTCGGGTCAGCCCTCTGTTGTTGGAAGAAGCGGAAATGTACCTCTATTGCAGACATATTTTCTTATTTTCACCAGTGACTCCTTTGACAATCATTTTCATACGAGAGAGATGTTCAGAGCCAAGCGGTTTTGTTTGTTTTTCTTGCATCTCTTTCTTGCTGCACTTTTTCCTCCGACCATACCTCAGGCACCGTGTATCCAGGTCTGTCCCTTTCCCTTCTCTTAGAAGCCAGCTCTTCTTTTCCACAGGTAAAACAGAGAGACCAAGCCCTGCAGATTCAGTCACCTTATCTGTGGTGCCAGGAGGTCTTCAAACCCTTTGTTGGCAATAATAGGTGTGTGTATATATTTTGTGATAAATACATCACAGTGTATGATTTGGGGGGAGTGGCTGTTCGCAGCCCGCTCCTGATGGTCTCTCTTGTTCTTCCCTGGACATTTGGAGGAGCGAGTCTCTTCCCGTCCTTCCAAGTATGGATTCAATGCCTACTTTGAAATACCTCTGCCCTGGTCCCGGGGCTTTCCCACTCCCTGGAGGAGTCCCTCCACAGGTGTCCCCTCAGGACAGGGATGCCTGTGGCCCCCAGGTGCCCACTGATTTCATCCAACAGTTGTTGCTGCTGATTTATTTTCTCACTCTCAATACATTTGCAGAGGCAGGGAGCAAGGTTTTTATTTTACAGTGAGCGTGGCAATGTGGCAATAAATGCTGTTCCAGCTGCTTGTCCTTTGGGGAGTGTCTTTCCCACCCAGGTGTCCCCAGGGCCCTGATGTTGAATTGTTTCTCTGTCGTGGTGTGATCTGTGGAGTAATTGTGCACATGGAGCTTGTAATCAGTGTTTAGCAGTGCTGCTGTACGTACAGGCACTGGTAGCATTGAACCTCACCGGCGAGGCCTTAATCGGAGCCCAGGTGGGCTCAGGTTGGCAGAAGCCCTCAGGACCTGAGCCCCACCAGCGTCCAGCAGCAATAATTAGCCTCCTCTCCGCATCTGATTGTGGTACCAATGGCTGCTCCCACTGGAATCGTGGTTCTGAGCCTTTGTCATCCTTCTGGCAGCCCCTGATCGGACGCGCGTGCTTCCCGTACGAGGACGGATGGGGACGCTGGAATAAAACAGTTGTGTTTCAATAACCTGATGGTGTGATCTCTTCCTTTGTCTGTGCCTTCTTTCCTTCCCCCGAGGGAAAAAGAGGAGCGCTGTAAAATCGTCTGCTCCGCATTTCTGTCGGGTTGGGCTTGGCCAGGGTGGGGCTGGGGATCGGGTGGAGCTGAAGGGATGTGGGTTCTCCCTTTGCTCTACCCCCAAAACTGTGCCCCAGTGGCCCCTTTGGGGCAGCTGCCTGGACCTGGGTCACAGCACGGCCAGGTGAATAGGGCTGTCCTTGCAGCCGGATTGTCTGACTGTGACGGACAAAAGCAAAGAAGCTAAAGAGGATTCCCAAGCTCCTTTCCAGAAAATTGCCAGCTTTAGAGAAGGTGCAAATCCCCGTGGAGCTGAGGAAGGGGAGTATAGCAGAGGGCAGTGAACTGTCACTGTGCCCCAGCTCCCTGGTTTTGGGGACATTCGTTGACGTTATGAGAGGGGGAAAAAACCTTCCCACGCTTTCTGACCCTGCAGTCCTCCCTGCCAGGGGTGTATGTCTTGTTCCAGAGCCCCCAGAAGGATTTGTGTGTCCGGAAGGAGCTCGGAAGGAGCATCCTTCAGCGGGAGTGAGAGGAAGAGGCTTTTATATGGAGCTGGCGAGTTTGGGCAGGTGTGAAAAGAAAAAATGAACAAACCGATGAGTTGCAGGGTCCTTTAGGGATCTCCGGGAGAGCTGGGGTGGGGCTGTGACCATGACCTCCCCCAAAAGGAGCCCCGGGGGTCTCCAGTCGCGCGTTCCCGTGGGGCCGCACCGCAGGAGTGCGGGGCTCCGGGGCTCGGCTCCGGCCGCGATTCCTTCCCCGGGTCGCTCGATCCGCCTGAACAAGCGGCATCACAGCGGCAGTCGGGGGGTCCCAAATGCTGGAATTGGGGTCCTTGGAGCACCAGTGTGCCCTGCTGGGAGGGAGCCCTGGGGAGCGGGATGCCGCAGGTGTTCTGGCCCCCATTCGGGGGCAGGGCCGATCCTTGTGTGTGCGAGGTGTGCTCCCGAGAGCAGCGCGGCCGGCAGCGCCGGACTGGAGCAGCGTGCGCCGCGGGGAGGGACGGACCGACGGACGGACGGACGGACGGACGGACGGACGGAGGGAGCGAGGGAATCCCTCCCGCTGGGGGCCGTCCCCATGTCCCCGGGCTCTGGGCGCTCCCTCACCGCCCGTATGTCCCTCGGGCACCGCCACTCCGGGCTCGGCTTGCGGCAAGAGCGGCTCCCCGCAGTGCGGATCACCTGAGTGCGTTCTGCAAAGCTGCTGGCTCCGGGGTACCGCCTCGGGAGAGGACCGAGTGTCTGTGTCACCACGGATTCTGTCACCGTGCATGTTGTCGCAAGGTAAGCGCTCCTTCACCCGGGATGTTTCACTGTGCGTGTTCCTGCGTGTCCTGCGGGATGTTTGGCTTGCCTTGGTAAACCCTTTGAGCTTTGCATCCGTGCACTCCCCAAAAGTCTCTGGCAAGGGCAGCTCAGGCACAGCTTATGCAATTTTTGGGTTTAAACTTTTATTCTGAGCTCTGAACGCTTGTTGCAGCGTGCACTTCTGTGAGAGCTGAGTCTGCCTCGGCAGTTCTGGGCTTTGCAGTCACTTTCACTAGACAAGGTTGCTCTGAGTGCCCTGCACATATCCAAGGCGATTAATGGGAGTCTTTTTGTCCGCAGCTGGGACACAGCACTTGGGCCTTTCATCCGGGAAGGGGCTGCTGGGGTCCAAACAGAGAGGAGTTGGCTGGTAAGTGATGTCTTGTGTGCGCTTTAGGAAACAAACTGGTGTTCAGAGAAGATAAATCACTTTTCATTATCTTGGATTTTTCAACCCAGGCACAAGGAAGTAGCTCGGTGCTGGCACAGTTCTCTGAGAAACAGCAAAGTTTGAGAGTTTAAAGCCTTAATAACTACTCCCTCGTGTCTTGACTGCAAAGATTTGGTCCCACAGTCCCAGACAGATGAAGGGGGAAAGAAACTTCTGTTATTCATGGAAAATATAGTGGAGTAATTTAATCGTTCTGTCCGCTATTTTTCTAACAAAACCTGTTTGAAATTCAGATCAAGGACTAGAATTTAGGACTGTTCCCTACAAAATCTTGTGAAGCCTCAAGGCCTGTGGGGTGATGACTGCTCTCAGCAAAGGTTATTTATTAACATCATGTCAGATTCCCCTCAGCCCTGGCCAGGACACCTCTGGGGCTGTGTTGTGGGTCAGAATCAGGGCTTGTTTAAGACTGACCCAGGTCAGGTCAGTGTTCACCTGTAGGTGTGGGGTTTGGGCCCAGCTCTGAGCTGAAGCAGGAGCAGGCTGACTGCATTTTGTTACATCCCGAGATTCTGTATGCCCCCTTGAGACTTCCCCCCGGGATGTGGCTGGTGGAAGGTGATGCTGCAGTGCACTGGGCTGGAAGTCAGCCTGCACCTCCCGTGGGCATTGCTGGCCTTGGTCTCTCTCTTGTGCCACCAGACCAGGGGAATTTCTGCTGGCACTGCCACCCTGCCTAGGGGCTGCATCCTCCTGGCAGCCTTTGCCAGCCCCACACACGGGCTCCAGAGGTGCCTCTGCCTTGTTGGGAGTGTTTGCTGGGAATGTGCCTCATCCCAGGGAGTGTCCTTGTGTTCCTGGGTGGCTGGACAGAGATTTGGGCTTGTCAGCTTCAGAGTTTGGTTTCAAAAGTCACTGAAACAAAAAATTACAGTGAAGTTTGTCAGAGCGGTCAGTCTGACAGTCTGTGCACCCACCTGACAGGGTGTGCTTTCTCTTGGGGGTGATTGTGTATTTGCACTACAGGGAATGATTGAATACCCCCTTGCAAATTCAGCCCAACAGACCCCAAAGGCTCTACCAGCAATATTTTATTCTTTACTTCCCTTTCTGGACATTTATTCTCTAAATTGCTATGAGCAGTTGTTTAATTTTTTCCAGAGAGAAATCACACGGCAGAGGCAGTTAGCAGAGGAGCGTTTGGAGTGGAGAGGGCGGAGAGCTGCGCTGTCCTGTGCTCTTGTTCTGCAGCAGGGAAAATTGTCCAAAATTGTCCAAAATTGTCCAAAATTGTCCAAAGTTGTGTTGCCCAGTGTGGCGCCTCCCTCACTGCTGCCGCCTGCTGTCCGAACTGCGCTACTGCGGCAGGGCGCGGCGCATGCGCACTGACCCGCCGGGCTCCGTGGGGACACCTGCCGACTAGAGCGCAGCACTACAGCGAGCAGGCTGCGCATGCGCACTGCGCACGGAGACGCCGTGTGCCACGTGGCCAGTGAGGGCAAGGCGGGAGCAGCAGTGAGCATGCGCGGTGGCGGGTCCCGCCTCCCTTAGCGGCCGCCGGGGAGCCATGGAGGAGCCGGGCGGGTGCTGTGGCTGCGGCCGCGTCGGAGGTGAGCGGGGCCGGGGACGGCGCCTGTGAGCGCCACTCCGGAGCCGGCAGCGGGGCTTTGCTGGGGGCGCGCGGCGAACCGAGGCAGCGCTGTCCCAGCGCGGGCACGGAGCCGGGGAGGAGGTGCGGGCCGGGGCCGGGGCTTGCGGCCTGCACGGCGGGGCCGCCCGGCAGAGCCTTTCCTGGGAAACAAACACCGGGGTTTGTCCCAGCCCGGCCCGGGGACGAGGGGCGGGGGAGCAGGGAAGATGCGGCTGGGGCTGGAGGCCGAGCTTGGGCGTTTCTTTTTTTAACATGAAGGTGCAAGAGCAGGGAGCGAGGTGGGACAGAAGCACTGCGGGTGCTCGGGCAGGTGAGCCAAGACTCAGGGGAGGGCGTCGCTTTCCTGAGCTCCTAAAGTTCCACTTGCCTCTCTCAGGAGCAGTCATGGAAAGCTTCCTGTTTGGAAGTGGGCCCCAAAAAGAAGGAACCTGAAATTGCTGCTTCTGATACAACTGTAAGTATATGAAGCTTGCTGCTGTACACAGCCAGTAACTTCCACTGACTTTTAATTATTAAAAATGGTGACTTTTTATTTTCTCTGTGCACAAACCACTTGGGTTTCCCATGCAGGGTTCACTGAGGCTGGGAATTGCAATCCAGAGCATCGTCAGGTGCTTGGGCCTGAGGGATTTGGCAGGTGGAAAACGTTGTGGTCCCTCTAACCCGGATCTGGATGTGAGTTTGCAGAGTTGCTCAGACTGGGAAAAGGCCAGGAGGGTGATGGGAAAGGCTTTCTCCCACGTTTGGACAGCATCAGGGCAGGCATGTTTTTGAAGTATCTCTTGTCTTTGCTTTCCCAGGTCAGGGTTCAGCTGGTGTTTGCTAAATCAGGTGTGCAGTGAGGAGGTTTCTCTTGGAGGAGTGGAGACAGGGATGCCCCTGGATGGGCAGAGAGCTCTGATATTGGCAGTGTGGGTTTGTGGTATTTAGTTGATCAGGTGTTGGTGGTTCAGGAGGGGAGCAGGGGCTGATGAACACAGGGACTGGGTGTTTGGTCATTGCTGGAAATGAGCAGCTGGGCCTTCCCTGAGGCTGTGCTGGGTGTGGATTCGTGTACTGTCTGGGCTCAGGGCCTTGCAGTAGGTGCAGACTGGGCAGGTTTGCCTGGAGTATCCCAGCTTCATAACTGTTTGTGACTCTGTGTCCCCCTGCAGAGGAAAAGAGTCCATGCTCGGCTGTTTGCTCCCTGCAAACCCCCCTGAACCTCCCTCAGGCTCCTCCGTGTTTGTGTGACCCCCTGTCGGTGTCAGCACAGCTCCCTTTGCCATCCCCCTGCCCAGGGTGGGAGCTGCAGGGAGCCAGGGCTCATCACCTCGGGAGAAACAGCTGCTGCACTGTAGATCTGCACAAGGGCTGAGGCTCAGCGTGGTTTGAGGGTTTGAGAAAGCAGAACAGGGCATAGGCAAATCAGCTCCAATAGGCTGAGGATGATCCCGTTATTTACAGAATACTTAATCCAGTAGTGAACCAAACCTGTGGCAGTGATTCTCAGTTGTGCTTTTTTTTTTCCCCTCAAGGTCACTGGGAAGAATGGGACAAGGACTGAGGGACAAATTCTTGTCAGCCTGGCAGAGAGGCAGTAAATTGTGCTGGAAGAATATCCACCTGTGGGATGATGATGATCTACAGCCTTAAACTGAGCCTGGAAAGGAAACCACGTTATTTTGAAGGAAAACCTCACATGGAACATGTGAGAGAGATTATTGGATGGAAGATCTCTTGAAAGCAAGAAGTGTGTTGGTGTGAATGTTTTTTGCATAAACAAAATGTCTGGAAACACTCCAGGAAGGCTATGAGAGGTTAGTGAGCAGCTGAAGACACATTTGGGATTGCTGCTGCCTCATCTGCTGCCCCTGCAGTTCCAGCTGGTTGTCTCTGGATGGTTTGGCTGAAGGTCTCTGTCTGTCTGCGGAGCTGCACCAAAATTCTTCAGTTCAAAGGGAGGATGGTCCTGTTTTCTTGGCTTTTTGAGAGCTTTGGTTTTACCAAGAAAGAGCATCGTGGTTTGGGTGCTGTGTTCAGCCAGAATGGTGCCTCTGGTCCCTTTTTCAGGGAGAAGCTGGAGCTTGGTGCTAAAGAAAAGGAGTTAAGGTGCCTGCAAAGGCATGACAGGCTGTGCTGGAAGTTGGGAGTGGTTGTGTCTTTGTATCCTGGTTTTGGTTGGGACGTTGGGCAGGTGTACCCTACTGATTTATTTCACCTCCTTTGGCTCTCCTGCTTGAAATAAAAACGTCATACCCCTCTGTCCCTTCCATAATCCCAGGGTCATTATTTATCCTGTTATGGCTGGTTGATGGGCAGAGGAATTGCTGCCTCAAGTCTGGTTCCACAGCAGATGGGAGACAGTTCACTGACGAGCTTCAAGCAAGTCCTCCTGTGTGAGACAAAGAGAGTCTTAGTTCAAAAGCTCTGCAGAGGAAGTGGTGCAGTATTTCTGTGGCTTCCAGCTAATTTAATTTTTAATTTTTTCCTACCACTAATGGCAGACAGAAGGGCCCTGGCCCCCCAGCATGCCAGCTGCTCCATCTCGCACCCAAGCTCCCCTTGCTCCTGCCACCCTCCACTGTGCCTGTGAGGGCAGGGCGGGGGCGTTCCCCAGAAGGGCAGTTCAGGCCGTGCTGATGCAGGTTTTAGCTGTAGCTGATTTGGCTCTGCCTGTTCATCCTTCTAGCAGCGAGTGCCTTTCACAGACAGTGACTCCGTCCCGACCGTTCTGTGCTGTGCACTCACGTTTTATCGTGTACAGTGTGCATTCCCCCTGCTTTATTACTCGTGCCCTTTCTCCACTGTGTCACTGCTCTGTACGTCTTCCAGCTTTCACCTATGTGCTATCCTAGCCTCTTAATGAAAATAAATTAATAAGTACAGGAACCTAGAGACTTTTTTTTTTGGGGGGGGAAGCTTAAAACTACTCTTAGAGAGTTACTTTGTCAGTGTGGTTTGTGAGTAGAGGTGCTGCCTCATTTTACTATTGCCAAAACTCGGGTACAATCCTGGTGCAAGGTGCGAGTTTAGGCACAAGCTGATTTGAAAAAAAAAATATTTCTGAGTGGGAAGAGTCACGTCATAGCCTGCGAGAAGCGGGCATGGGGCGGGGCTGCGCGGGCCCCGCCCCCCCACCTGTGGCCACTCCCCCTCTCCCATGACCACGCTCCTCCCACACATGGCCCCGCCCCTCCCGTGGCCCCCGCCTCCCGCACATGACCACGCCCATTCCCCCATGACCACGCCCCACCCACCCATGCCCCCCTGGCCCCGCCCCCCACCCATGCACCCGCCCCTCCCGCCCACGGCCCCGCCCCTCCCACGCGTGGTCCTGGCCGTGGCCCCGCCCCCCGGCCGCCGCCTCGCGCGCGGCCCTGTCCAATCGGCGCAGCGCCCGCGCGCCGCGGCGGCCAATGGCGAGGCAGGGCGGCAAACTTGGGCGGCGTTACCGGAAGGCGCCGCTCTTTCCGGCCCGGCGCGGGGGCTGCGCGGCCGCGCTCCGGTTTGGGTGGAAATGGCGATCTTCAGCGCGTTTGTGTTCCAGCCCGCTGGATGTGCGCGGGAGCAGGCGCAAGGTAAGCGCCGGGCAGCTGCGGTAGCACCCTCCAGCTGTTCGTTTCTGGTGGCGGCCGGGTCTCCCTGGGCGGGTCTTGCAGTGCGCAGGAGATAATTAGTTCAGGTGTTGTGTGGATAATAAATTATTATACCTGTTCGAGTTTCCTTTGGTGCGCTGAAAATGTGGTATTCTTGCGTACGTAGGAACTCTGTCCCTGCTTGTGGAGATGTGCAATAAGCCCTTACAGTGCTCCGGATACATAACAGAAAACGCTCAGCTGTAAAAGCTGCTTTTGGAGAAAGAGCTGTTGTATTTTAGATTTGCTGAAGCGCTGAGTCTCAAAGAGCGGCTGTGGGCTTGTACAAACAGAACGGCAAACAAGAGGGCTCCAATAGGCTGAGAACTATGAGCTTTATAAGCATCCTTATACAGAACCCTTAACCCAACCACGAACACAAAACCCGTGTAAAACCATTCTAAGAAAGAGCTGTACTTTTCTTTTCTCGAGGTCGCTGGGAGGCGTGGGACAGGAACTGAACGATGACTTCTTGCAGGCCCTAGCAGGGAGAGGAGCAGCAAGTTGCGTCGCAAGAGTTTCTGTGAGTACCTGCGAGTTTATAAATTTAACAGCTTCAAAATGAATCTGAAAAGCAGAACGTGTTTTTTTTTTTTAAGGAAAACCTCAGGTGGAAACACTTAAAAGAGATTATTTGATGAGAGAGATTATTTGATGAGAGATTTCTTGAAAGTGAGAAATGTGTTGATATTAGGTTTTTAAATATGCCTTTTGCTTGCAATAGAAGTGTTATTCCCTTCCGTCTATTCCATTGTTCTGGGCTCGTTTATTATTCTGTTATGGCTGGCTAATTGGCAGAGGAAATGCTGCCTGAAGTGTGGTTCCGTAGCAGGTGTGAGCAAGGTTTTGCATGAGCTTCCAGCGGGCCCGGCAGGTGTCCCGGGAACTGTTCTGCTTGGGATATTCGGGGACAAATGCAACACAAAAGGTTAAATCTATGCCTGAACTGAGAGGGGGTTGGACGGTGCTGTGATGGTTTAGCCTTGAAAAAATGGAAACACTCGTTGTCTCGTTATGTTTCTTTAGCATAATGTTATAAAAGAGTTGGAATGGACTTTGGCAGTCGTGGCTCCCTCCGTTCGCTGTCTGGCCCGAGTTTCCCGAGCTCCTTGGGAAGGCGCTGCACTCTCCCCGTTCTCCGGCTGGGGTCAGCAGTGCCTTAGGCAGAGCCATTCCAGCCGGGAGGGGCTCGGTGCGTGCGGAGATGTGCCTGGCTGTACGGCAGGGCAGCGATTTCACTCGTGTAGCCTAAAAGGGTCTTTTTCTACAACTTGTAGTAATTCGGAAGGTGGTCGGGGTAGTTTTTTTCCCGTTTGTTATTTTTTTTTTTGCTGCTGCTCTGCTGCATCTCTGTGATCTGTGGGGTTCCCTGCTGTTGGTCTGTGTGTCTTTTTAGTGCTGTCACAGAGATGGTCCAAACTCTGTTTCTTGTGCAGTTTGCTGGTTTACGGGAGACCCCATAATGTTTCCTTAAAACTCTTCAGTGTGGAAAGGAATTTTCACACGGTGATTCAGAAAGGACTGTTGGCTGTGATCACAGAGACACTCAGGAGATATTTTTGGTTTTCTCCATTGTATACCTGCTGAGCCAACAGAGAGCAGGCATTCCCTGTGGGGCTGTGGGGGTTTAATCTGCACAATGCCCTCTGTGTCAGCAGCAGGACTGCAGGCAGTTCCGTGCAGTTCAGAGGCTGGTGGCTGCAGAGGGGCAGTGCTGGCATGGTGAGGTTCTGGCTGTGCTCTCTGGGGCACCTGGGTGCTTGCTGCACTACTCTAGGGGAGCAGGAAACTGCTCCTGCCAGGCAGATGGGGACAGTGCGAGCCAGCAGGGCTTTCCTGCTGCAGAGCTGGATGTCAGGGTTACTCCAGAAAGGTCAGAAGAAAGAAATCTCAAAGCTCTCCAGGAGCTGAGTAGGTGCAGTCTTGACAAAGCTTTTTGTAACCCTTCTTTTGCTGTGATGTTATCCTTAGCCAGGCTCAGCCCCTCGCTGGAGGCCTAGCAGTGCTGTTTGAGGGATGGGGATATTCCTTTCAGCTCTGGGGAGCAGTGGGAATGCTCTCAGTCCCTGCTGCTGTGTCTGAACCCTTAGCAATCAGCCTCTGCCAGAAGGTGAATTTCTGTGTCTTTTCTGGACGTACAGCCAGCCTATCCTTCCATAAGAAACTCAACCCCAACACCACTAGCTGCGGTTCCCATTCCATTTCATTCCCTTTCCCTATGTTCTTTTGCAGATTGGTCTGGGAGGTTCATTTTCTAAAGTGAGCCTGTTGTGACAGAGGCACTGCATTTACTTTCTGGTTAACCAGGTCTGTTCCAAACCAGATCTGGAAAAGTGTGTGTGGGAAATGAGCTGTAGGAGGTGGAATTCACCCGAAAGCCAGTACAAGTCCTCCTGGCGAGAAGAACTCGGCAGGCAGACAGGTCCTGACTTCTTTACACAGGTGTATGTTTACCCTGTCTAGCCCTAACCTCTACTCTGGTATGCATTAAATATTGCTTGTTTATTCAAGGTGATAAAGGGCCCGGTGGTGTTGGCACTGGTATTGACAAAAGCCTTAGGAAATTATGCAATAGTCGGGAACTCCTCCTTTACCTCCCAAAGCAGCTGTGCTGATCTTTTGGGAGAGGCTTGGTGTGATGGGCCAGAGAGGAAGACTCCAGCCTCACTGATGTGTCTGAGGACCCTGTAAGCTTGGATGTGGCTTCCATGGTGATGGGAGCAAATTCTAGTCGTGTGTGTATGGGTAGCAGTGCAGCGTCAGAAGTGTTTGGGTGCTTCAAATAATTAGGTGGAAATTAGGGAACTCTGGTAAGATGAGGATTCATCCTTTCTCTTCTGGTCCACTGATGGGGGTGTGGAGGGAGGTGGGGGAAAGGTTTCCACCAATAAAACCAAGCCACAAAGCATGTTAAAACTCCAGATCCTGGTGTTGGTGTTCTCAGTTGTGTCAGAAGTACAACCAGGTCATCAGATGAAATCTGTACCTGGGAGAATGGAACTTGTTTTTAGTGCCTCTGAGTGTTGGCTGTGAAGGCAGTTGGGTGGTCCTTTTGGGTTTCAAGTGCTCTGGGCAAGAGCACTGGTAACACCTGGGGAAGCTTTCCAGAGGATGTTTCACATCTGGAAAATTGCTGAAGCTGAGGATGCTGTTGGATCTGACCAACAGTGGCCTCCTGACATATCTTTCCCCTTTATTGTTTCCCAATATCCCCAGAGGGCTCTCAATCAAGAAGAAGAGGGTATTAAAGAAATATTTATTTCCTTTAAATGGAGCCATCTTTGTCTGTTTAGTAAATTGCTGTGGAATTGGCATGAGTCATGCAGGGAATCATTACTAATTTCAAACCCTCCTGCCCTCACAGTACAAAATACCTGTCAGATTCCATGCCACTGATCAGCAGAGTGTGAAAGAGACTGCCTTTCCTCCAGATGTCACATTTCAGTTTCATCTCCTGAATGTCTGGTGTGCACTGCTCCCAGCGCAGAGGGGGAGAGAGGTGGGTGTGCAAATTGTGTTACTTGTTGAGGCTGCTCGTGCAGGTGACAAATGGAACCTTTTTTCTCCAGAAACCGTAGGTGTGATGCTGTGCCTCTCACAGACATCGTGCTGCACATGTAACTTGGTGTGATGGAGCACAAAAGCACTTGGGGTGCTCAGAAATGGGGCCACTGGATATGGAGTCCTCTGGGCCCCGAAAGGAGCTGTGGGGCAGCTGGCTGCCCTTGATGGTGCACTCTGATTTCTGTTACTTACAGAGGACCAATCAATATAGTTATTGCTTACCTCCCTCCCTGAGAGCCATCTCTTTAAGTCATAGCTGTGACAGCACAGACAAATCATTCCCATGAAATAGCGGTGTATGAACTGTGGATGGTGTGAAACGCCTGACAGTGGCGTGATTTGCTGTAGTGCACGTTCTCCATGACCAGGCTGCTGGCGGTGACTCTGTGTAGAAAAGCATGTGGACAATAAGGACAATGTAGAGTGTCTTTTATTTCTTCATTTTTTGCTGTAATTTATGGAAGTGAAGCACAAGTTAGGAGAGCTGAGTATGTTTCATGGAGTGCATAAATTGTATTATTTCAGTGACATAACAGCTGTAAATAATGGCCAGGTACTTGTGCCCGTCAGGCTGAGTGTTTGTGTGGGGCTGTGGTTCTGGAGGCTGCTTGCACGAGGCACAGAGCAGTCCCTGCTGGCTGCTCTCCCCGTTGGGGTGCTGGGGTGCTGGGCAGGGAGGGAGGTGCACTCACTGCTGACAGGTTCTGTTTTCTTTTGGTAAGAAATGTTGGGCTCTTTCCCCTGGCTGGAGCAACTTCCAGTGGGATGAAGTAATTTTATCAGTCCCACAATGGGACTCAATGGGCCATTAGCAGAAGATACCTCTCTGGAGGAAGGGTGAATTGTGAAAAGATAAATGCTCCACCTGGTTTCGATGGATGGGCTATTAGCAGAACATCTTCCACGGAGATCAGGATCACTGTCCCCACCCTCAACAGATGGTAATAGAATAGACCTTTTATCACGCCCTGTATTGTAACCCAAGACACTGAACTATGTGCAGATCGGGGTTGATAGAAGAGATTTTGGTGGCTGTAAAGCACATCTTGGCTTTCCAAAAGTCAGATGGATTACACTGTATTCTGGGGTAGCTCAGTGGAACTGAGCTCAATTCCCGAGGACTTTAGAGTGCATGAAAGGTGGCACTACATTTGGGGTATAAGAGGACATAAAGCAAACCCCAGATAATTTAGACCTTCAGAGGCATTAGAGAAATGAATTTTGGCAGTCTAGTAGGTGCCGGGTTATGTCAGAGACTGCAAACTGAGCTGAGCAAGAGAGCTCAGCTGTTGCAGGCTGACCCACAGGATGCATTTCCAGCATTTGATTTCCAAATGAGCTGTGATGTCAGAAGGATACAGGCTGAGTTTGCACTCAGGAGATGTTGCTTTCTCTCCCAGAAGAGCTGTCCCTAAAGAGCACTCCTTGCTTACAGTGACAATTTGTGAACTTTAGTATTCTAATGATAATAATAATAAACGACCTGGGAAGGACCGTTTTTGATTTATGGCTGCACATTGTGTGTTGGCAAAATAAAATGAATAGATGCTACTTTCTAATCAATATCTATTGCATAGGCCTTGGTTGCTAGCAGCAGAAGTCAAGTATAAGACTTAAAACTGTTTTAGAATGAACCTTATAACTGAGGGCAGGTTTGCTGAGACTGGTGTATGTAAAAGATATTTTCTGGCCTCAGAATGACAGATTGTCTTCCATCGTCCAGAACCCAGCTGGAAAAACTATCCCTTCCTTTGATTTAACTCCCAGGGATGTTGTTTTTCTTTTCAGCTTTTTCCCTCAGAATCTATCCATTAAATGCAGAGCGGTGAAGTTTGCTTTTTATGGAAAATATCTGTGAACAATGGAGAAAGGATGAAACCTCAGTACAGCAAGAGAGCAGTGGACATTCTATAAATAGTACCATTTTCCAAAGCGTGCCGCACGGCTCTGGTTTCGGTGGAGCGAGGCTTTGCACACTTCGGTACAAACACAGAGGGAAGTGTCTCGTGTGTGAGCTTCCTGTGCAGGGCATGTGCCTTAGGGAAGTGAAAATTCCTGCTGGCCCTTTGGACAGGCTGATCCAGGACATGGCACAATGAAAACTTGCCTTGTAGAGCTGATGGTTAAACCTTGTCAGTGACTGGAGTGTGACAAGGGTTCTGCCTCACGTTACTCAGGTAGGAGCAGACAGGACAGGTCCCAGCTGGACAGGGTCCCATCCAGGGTGGGCTCCTGCCCTCCTGGTGGGGCTGGCATTTGGAGAAACCTGGTTCCTGGGCGGGACTGCAGAGCACAAGGGACTTTGGTGATGTGTTCTCGGGTCCCTTCGGGCGATCCAAGTTCAGCTCATGGCATTCTGTCCTTTGTCTTCTGTAAGCTGAAGTTGGGTCTTGAGAGAAATGTAACCATTTCATCTTTGCACGTCGTTAGCTATTTCCTGCCCTCCCTTTACAGAGGTGAGTGCTGTCTCTTTGTTTGCTGCGGTGATGTTGCATCCTGATAGTCTGAGTAATCACTGTCCTGAACACTGATGCTGAGGACCTGGCAAACGAGCAGTATCACAGCTTTTAGAGTTTAGTATGTCAGGAGGCACAATCAGGGATATTGATTCTTTCCTACGTTTCCTTTCTAATTAAGAGCAAGTTTTTGGTTATGGAATAATTCTGCATGTTCCTTAGAGCAGTCACTTATGGAGACCATGAAAGCCAAGCAAATTCAGGAGGGAAATAATTGCAACAGGTAACAAAGATTTTCAGTTGGGTGGTATCAATAGTCAGGGGCTAGGAAATGGCAACTGCTAGTCCCACCTTGACTCGCTTTTCCCTGAGCTGAGCTAGGAAGGAATGCACATCTGTAGAAAACTGCAAGGCATGGGAGGAGCCCCGTGAAGCACAGTGGTGCTGCTGTGCCTCTGGTGGGTCATGCTCCGGGGGATGCAGTCACACCTGGTTCTCAGGTGGCTGCTGGCACTACCCCGGCACTGGGGTCACCTCTTAGGTACAGATCTGCCTCCTGTCTTGGACTGAGCGTGTGGAGTTGGAATTGTTAGCTCTGCAGTTCTCCCCCTGAGAAAATCTGCCTGGGAGACCTGTCCCAGCAGAGGTAACCCTACTCCAGCATGGAGAAGGCTTTCTAGAAATCATTTGTACCCCGAGCTAATTAAAATGAGAGATCTCCACTGCCAAACCACAACTGCTTTCTAGTGTCTGGAATCTTGCTTTAAACTGATGCAAATACATGTGTTCTGCATCTGTTCTGGATAGTTCAGCCCTGACATTCTTTCATCCCATGCAATTTTTGTGAAATAAAAAAGAGAGGATTGGATGTGCTTCATACAAATGGGGTATTTAGTCAGCTTGGAGGTGCTTCCATCGTGGTTTCAGTGCTCAGGCACTGCTCCTGTTGGCCTGGGTTCAACTGGAGTTGGTAACTAGTTGTGACTGACTCTGCTCCCGCTTTAGTTAATTGTTCCAGGTCTGTCGTGGAAAGCAAGGTGGAGGGGGAATGTTTTGGCAAGCATAAACAGCAGTGCCATGTAGCCCCTTCTCCTTTCCTTTGGAATGGGCACGGGACTGGCAGTACTTCCATCAGGTGCCTGCCTCCGAAAGCATTCCCTAGGCTCTGCTCCAGGGGGTTTCCATAACCCTTCTGTGCTCATTGGGAAGTGCTCCTGCTTTGTTTAGCAACAGCAATCACTGGTCATGAATATCTTAGGGACAGATTCTGCCGTGATCAGTAGCTGCAAAATGGTGATTGCTACAAAGCAACTTCTGTTCTCTGTGGAATTGTAATGGTTGTAGGAGGTTTGTTTTTTTTTTTTTTTTTTAGCAAGTATTCCTGACGTACCGTGCTTCGTTTTCGGCTGTTCCCAGGAGGTTTTCTTTTGGCCTCTCTCGGGCACAGACATGACTGTCACACCCAAATGGTACAGAGGGAATTTATAGCAACCTCTGTCTGAGAGGGGAACTAAATGGGGTAAGAATAGAAAAACAGGCAGTGAGATGACAAATTGTCCTCCACCTCGGATCCTCAGTATCAGTGGGTTAAGCAAATCTCAGCAGAAAACGACAACTTCTCTGTGCTTCAGAGCGAGCATCCCAAGGGGTTGGGGAGGAATTGGAAGGAGGCAGGAGGTGTGCTGCGCCAGGACCCTGCACTGCCCTAAGGGCTTCTCTCTCCCTCCTGAGAGTGTGCAGCCTCAGACTTTGGGGGTGAGCATGTTGAAAGAACGATGACCACGTGCTTTTTTAGAAAAACAGATGGTCAGATAGAAAGAGAAGGTCATGGGAAGCATTTGCCACCCTTTATTTTTTAATTAAATAACCCCCAAACCCCAGCCCAGGCTTACCTGAGATCCCAAAGCCCTATTTCTGGTGCTATAAAGGTGGATCCCTTGGGGCTGCTCCAGGGAGGGAGTGCTGCTGTGGAAGGAAGGCTGTAAATTGTTTAAAACAGCAAGTGCTCTATGAGGAAATGGTACCAGTGTGTTAGAAGGGATTGTGCATGCACGACAGGAGACTTATGTTTATTAGCATAAAATAGCATTGACTTTATAACAGCTTCTAGAGGTCCTTCCTGAGGCTAGGCATTTCTCTGGAAATGCAGAGATGGAGACCAGAAGTGTGCTGGAGCACACAGAGGAAAATGAGCCATAAAGTTATCTGCCCAGGAATTTACTGTAGGAAAAAGGGAAATCTGGGGAAGAACTCTTGACCCTGTGTGTTTTTTGATGTGTATTGGAGCCTTTCTCCAGCAGGGTCTATATGGGCATGGCAGTGCCAACCTGGCTTCTTGGCAGGGATGAGTCTGAGGGGGCACAACGAGGGAAGCGGGGAGGGAAGGACTGTGCTAACACAATATAAGTGCATAATTCCACATTCTTGGGAGAGTTTTGCTGAAACGTCCACTTTTAAAGAAAATATTTGGGGATCACTATTACAGGAAATAAATTTCATGGTGTTTTAAAGTTGTATCTATAAAAAGCTAGAAAGGATACTGAGTAGACAGTCCTGGTCTGGTGAGCGGGCCCCACAGCTGTGTTGGCTTCACAAATGTTTTGCATGTGCTGTTCTTAAAGAGCAAACGAGAACAAAAGGGGGGAAAAGCCCAACACAAAACCTTAAGTCCCCTCATCTTCCAAACCATGAGAATTTTTCCTGGCTTTTTTTGTGTAATAGCTGTATCGATTATGGTTTGAGTTTTTTCTGCTAAGAATGAGCGCAGGCTCGAGCTCCACAAAGCGGCACTTGGGAAAATCAGGCGTAGCAAGAGCCCAACCATATTTGCTCAATGAAATTGCAATTATGTAAATTGCAGCTACTGGATGTGTAGGCACGGGACAGAGCAGAGCTGGCGAGCCCTCGTTACAGAGGAGAGGAATTCCCGTCGGTGCTGCAAGGCAAGGCCAGCTCGGCAGCTCTCCTGCGAGCGTGAAATCGCGTCACGGACGTGTCTGCTCCCTGCTGCTATTTTGGTGTGCAAGTCAAGTGGCTGGAAGTTCCTATCTCTAATGATTTCCTCTTGTTTGCTCTAACCAACAGCTGCACCACATTGTCTGACACCACTTAACTGGCCAGTGCTCTGCAGAGGCGAAAAAGGAGGCATTTAATCTAATCTCCTTGGATGTTTGCACTTGAAAATTTTCTTTTCTGCAGTCTTTGGGCAAGTGCCCAACAAATGAATGTTGCAGTTTGACACGGGCTGCCCTCTGAGCCCGGTTACTGCCAGAAGCTCCTGAAGAGCTCTTTGCTACAGGGCACAGCAAGTAAAAAAAAAATCTCGTTACTCAGAATTGGTTTTAAGCATCCAGCTGAGCAGATCTGAGGAAAGCCATGCATGGAGCTTCTTGAACGTGTTAACCAGAGATTTAGAGCAGAGCATGATCCTCATGAAATACATGGAAACGAAGGTTTTGTTAGGTCATTTTTGCTAACTCAGGCCTGCACTGAGGCAGGAAGGATGCACAGATCTGACTGGAAGTGAATTCACAATGTGCTGTGGGGGCCCAAGTCCAGCTTGTGTCGGCTGGAGGTGTGACCCAACCTACAGGTTCTTGAGAGTCATTGTGAGGAAGTTCCTTCTCACCTGCCCAGTCTTTGTGCTCGGGTGGTCACTGCAAGGACTTCAGGAGGCTGGGAGGTGTCTCTGTGCTGGCAATGGACCGTCACAGCTCTCAGTCTTTAGGGAGCTTTACTGGGCAGTACCCACGGCAGCCTCCTGGAAGGTTGTAAAAATGTATGGAAATGGGCAGTTGCTGACAAGGCTAACTCAGGATGCCTTAATGGGCAGCTAAATGTATAACTGTGCTGTGTACCTGTACCTTATTGCCCAAAGGGTTTCTGCTATATTAAACAAAAATAGGCAGCTAGATCTTTGTGTTTCCTTTTTCCTTCTCATGAAACTGGTTTTCAGTGAAGGTCTTTTTCCCTGTGGGTCATGGAGTTTTTGAAAGGCTTGCAGAAGGCTGGACCTGTGCAGTGCCCAGAGACAGCAGTGGGAGTCTTGGGATACCAGTGACCAGTCTGTCACCTGAAGGAGCTGCTAAATTCTTGACCCCGCTCGCAGTTGTGAGTGTTGTTTGAATAGGAGAGAGAGCTGCTGAATGCTGTTAGAGTGTGAGAGCTGTATGAAGTCACTGGTTTTACCCTCAGCTGGTGCAATTCTCTGTCTCCACAGCACCGGTGTGCCAGGCTGGGGGCGAGCTGTGGAGACAGCAGTGAAGCACACAGTACACGTGGGGAGTCAGAAACAGAAGGGAGCTCTCCTTAACACTGAGATGTGTGCTTTAACAATAAAACAATTTGCTTTCTCCATCCAAATCCCCAAGTGCTGTTTTGGAAAAATATCTGGAGCAGCAACTTTTCATTTGTAATCCAGCTTGCATAGCAGACACTGGAGGCTGGGTGCTACAAATCAGGATGGAAATGGCTGGTGCATACTTCTCAGTTTGGCCATATGCTGCAAGCAATGGTTTTGACAGATGCATTCTTCCCTAGAGATTGCCTTTAGTTCATCAGCCTTAGGTTAAATGTGAAGGATGTGTGGTAAAATTCCAGGGCTCCGTCCACTAGCCACCAAGCCCATAGTGTTTGTGTTAAAAGAGCACGACGGGAAATGTGACCTGGTGCTTGGGAATTGAACTGGTGCCAGTTGTGCTGCAGCACTGTGTTCATGATGTCATACCACACACATCTGATAGGGGAGGACACGATGGCGTTGGATAAGCTCTTGTGCACAAGGACTCTGCAGGTCATGTGCACAGGGCTGGTTTTTATTTAATAACTGAGGTATGCAGGTGCTAATTTGAACCAGATGTTTGCGGGGCCAAAGCCAAAGTTTGTTACACCACAGTGAAATGATGGCCTTGCATTTCTGGGACTGGAAGGAGGTTTTGGATCAATCTTTATTTACTAAAATATTTAGGCAGCTATGAATTGTAGTGCCTGAACTCCTCATTTCAGTTTTGCTTGAAGAGTTGCCTTCTTCTATTTCCTCCCTTCATTCAAAGCCCCTTTGGTACGGCCGCACTTGAGGAGACTTTGCTGGAGTGGCCAGATTAGTACTGGAGAGTCAGGATGTTACTGGCTGCCCCAGGTCTCACTTCCCTGACAGTCAGCGATGTTGGCATTGGCGTCTCTGCAGAGGCAGGAGCTTGCCATGCACAGGAGCCCTGGCACAGGCTGGGTTTGCCATGCACAGGAGCCCTGGCACAGGCTGGGTTTGCCGTGCACAGGAGCCCTGGCACAGGCTGGGTTTGCCATGCACAGGAGCCCTGGCACAGGCTGGGTTTGCCATGCACAGGAGCCCTGGCACAGGCTGGGTTTGCCATGCACAGGAGCCCTGGCACAGGCTGGGTTTGCCATGCACAGGAGCCCTGGCACAGGCTGGGTTTGCCATGCACAGGAGCCCTGGCACAGGCTGGGTTTGCCATGCACAGGAGCCCTGGCACAGGTGGAGTTTGCCATGCACAGGAGCCCTGGCACAGGCTGGGTTTGCCGTGCACAGGAGCCCTGGCACAGGCTGGGTTTGCCGTGCACAGGAGCCCTGGCACAGGCTGGGTTTGCCGTGCACAGGAGCCCTGGCACAGGCTGGGTTTGCCATGCACAGGAGCCCTGGCACAGGCTGGGTTTGCCGTGCACAGGAGCCCTGGCACAGGCTGGGTTTGCCGTGCACAGGAGCCCTGGCACAGGCTGGGTTTGCCATGCACAGGAGCCCTGGCACAGGCTGGGTTTGCCATGCACAGGAGCCCTGGCACAGGCTGGGTTTGCCATGCACAGGAGCCCTGGCACAGGCTGGGTTTGCCATGCACAGGAGCCCTGGCACAGGCTGGGTTTGCCGTGCACAGGAGCCCTGGCACAGGCTGGGTTTGCCATGCACAGGAGCCCTGGCACAGGCTGGGTTTGCCATGCACAGGAGCCCTGGCACAGGTGGAGTTTGCCATGCACAGGAGCCCTGGCACAGGCTGGGTTTGCCATGCACAGGAGCCCTGGCACAGGCTGGGTTTGCCATGCACAGGAGCCCTGGCACAGGCTGGGTTTGCCATGCACAGGAGCCCTGGCACAGGCTGGGTTTGCCATGCACAGGAGCCCTGGCACAGGCTGGGTTTGCCGTGCACAGGAGCCCTGGCACAGGCTGGGTTTGCCATGCACAGGAGCCCTGGCACAGGCTGGGTTTGCCGTGCACAGGAGCCCTGGCACAGGCTGGGTTTGCCATGCACGGGGGCTGCCTTATTAGGGAATTTTTATATATATAAAATGTTTTCTCTTGCCTACCTTATTATCCTCCTCAGACCGCAGGAAATACGTTGACTATTTGCATGATGTGATGTGTTTCAATGTCATCCTGCAAGAGGCAGCAGACTACATGAGACAAGGGCATAATTACCTTTGGTCTGCAAGGGTGGCCAGTCCAGGAACCCTAATGCGTTCCAGGTTCATGGAGATAGTGAGGAAAAGACTGACTGCTATGGCTTATGGGCTCAGTGGTCAATTTGTTGTGTTTTGGTTGGTTCTGTCAGTGCTGTAGGATAAGATGATGATGTTGAATGAAGCTTTGCATCTAGTGTACTTGGCCAGCCCAGAACCTCGATGGTTTGAAGTTGGCCTGAGCCCTGGACTGCGGTGTGGCTGTGCCAGAGGAGCAGGGGAGGCTGCAGGCTCACCCTGGGAGTGCTCCCTTATGCAGGTTGGCACTTCTGTTTTCCATCAGGTCATGGTTTGGTGTGTTTGGTCAGTTCTGTCCCTCGGGGTGCAGTGGGACAATCAGAGTATTCCACCTGCACATTGGTTATTGACAGGAATTCCAGAGTGAGGCTTCAGCATGACAGTGTTTTTTCATGTGGAGATTGCTTAATTTTTGGCTTAACAACAGATTAAGAGGTCTTGTATACTCATGAGTTTGAACCTCATTAGGAGGTTTTCTAAATCAGTGTTAACCTCCTGAAATCAAGAGTGTTTTGCTTCTCAAGTTTCCGCTCATCTTTGCTTTTTCTCTGCCCTAATAATATTTATATGTTCCAGGGATGTGTTTTTGCTGCTGCCATGTAGTACAACAGCTAGATCTGCTCTAATGCTTGCACAAAATTTTATTGATCCCATTTCAGTGCTGGCTGGGGAGTCTCTTATGGGGCCTGAGATGATTAAAAATAGAAATGTTGCTTTCCATGATGGGTCTGACTTTCCCAGTCACCAGGGTTGCAGCAGTTGCAGTAGTTTGGAACTGAGCTGCTGAGAGCATGCTCAGCCAAATCATAGATGCGTGTGTAGGACTTGTTTAACAAAGTTGTGGTTTTACTATACGGCCATCCCTTTCCCCAGAAGAGAGAATGGAATTGCTGTAACCGAGGTTCCCTTTTTGTTGTCCTGTGGTGAAGAAGATCCATTGTACAGAAGCTGTTATTTCCACAGGCAAAAGGAAGTGTTTTCATAAGGTGAAATCTTCAGTTTTATTTCTGTGCAGTGTGCTCAATGTGGCTATTGAAAGAACTAAAAGCTCAACAATGATCTGAGAGCTGGAAATGCAAGTTCTTTTAATTAACTTTCATAGCTCAATGCACTTAATGGAGACATAGTGTGTGTCCAGCTGGATGTGAGGTGTGTTTATTCAAACCATCAACAGGAGGGTGTTTCAGCTTTGTGATTTACCCCTCCTCAGGTAGGCAGACATGGAGAAAGCATCTTCTACCTGGGCCAGTACTGCTGTGGAACTGTAATATCAACTCTGAATCCTGCCAGCTCCGTTGCTTCCTTGATCTCTCTGTCATTTGCCTCCTAAGCACTGTTGAGTTGAAAGAAATGAAGACTAGATGCTCATGTAGTGGGTCAGGTGAACTCCTACCAGATGGCTTTGTTAAAATGGCTGTAGCTTGGATTCATATCAAACAAATCTTGTCATCTTTGCCTAGCATCTGTCTGGTTTACACCGTGAGATGCACACAGGTCCTTCTCTTTTGGAACCTGCTTTGTTGTGGGGTTTTTAGCAGAGTTGATCTTGCTGCGTGCCTTTGCTGTGTACACACAACTTGTTTCTCATACAGGTGACCATTCAGTCTAAATGAAAGAGGGAGTCATGTTTCAGCCTTGTCTCTTTAGGGTTTTTTTGACCACTCTAGAACTGGAGTTTGAGCCTACCTTTCTTTTCTTCTTTCCTAATGGAAATCAATGATTTTTTTTTTTTTCAAGAGCCATCTTTTTTATTAGAAGCAGTTCATTGAAATGGGTCAGGACACAAGTGTATTTTTACACTTGGGGTATCAGTTCCCTGTTACTTCTGCTCTTTCACTTTGGCCTTTTGTGTAGAAACATACTGAATGTGATGGCTGAACTTGGACTCCAGCAGGGACAGCGTAGGTATAATTTTCCAAACTTTGCTTGTGCCTGAAGGACACCAGAGGAACCTTTGTGTCAGAAGGCTCCATGCTGCTGCTGCTACCCACTCATGTTAGCATTGGTGATCTAGACTGATAGTGGAGCAAGTAAAGTTAGAAAACTTCCTGGTGAAAAAGAAACATGGATTCCTTGGCATTCCATACAGCAGAGGGATCCTCTGCGCTTTCCTTCCAATGCCCTTACCTCTGACAGCCATCAAGAAAATGAGGCAGGGGAAGGCTTAAGTTTTCTTAAAAGCTTTTCTTCGTGCTCAGTCTCAGCATGAGGATCATGGTGTTCTGCTGCGTCCCATGACTCTGCAGTGTTCCTGTTCGTCAGGATGTAAAGCTGTGCCTGAACTCCAGGGTTATTCAGAAATGCAACAGAGCTGTTGCTGACAGGTGAAAGGTAAATTCTTACAGACAAGCAGGAAAATGTCTTTTAGGAGTATTTTTACATAGCTTCTATAGCAGTTCTTTTACGTTTTTTTCTTCAGGGTGGCAGCTTGATCAGAGCAAAGGCCTGAGTTCACCTTGTCCCTCTCTGTCCCTGAAAGAGCCCAGGTGTAGCACAGCAGCTTACCTGCACCCAGCACCTGTCTCCGATGGGTTTAGAGAGAAACTGCCCAAGGTGATTAATGTAATAATCTGGAAATGTCAGGGGTCATCCAGTTGGGGATCCCATATGGAACAGCCAGTGCTGGGAAATCACAGGTCCCTCGGATGTTTTCTTTCGAAGCCCTGGCAGGAGGATGTTGCTGAGGTTACAGTGACCTGCTAACCCTGTGAGCTGCAGCCAGGGCTGCAGGAGGGATCCATTGTGCACCGGTAGCCCCAGGTGTGCCTCCCAGGTGTGCAAAGCCCCCGCTCGGACGTGTTTTCTGAGGTTGGGTATTGTGGGTGCTGAGGTGTCTGCACTACTTGTTTGTATGTGATGAGGAAAGCATTTACATAAGTTAGAGTTCTAGCTTCCACCTCTGCTGGTGGTGTTTCACACTGAGCATCAATTCTCTCCTCTTGAACAAAACCAGCAATTTATGACACAAGCTCAGGTCACTGACTGTGCTGGGATGCCTCCAGCTCCCTAGGCTTTAATGGTGCAGCTACAGCACATAAATTGCCTTTTATTGCAGGCTTGTCCTGTTTGTTTTTCATGAAAAGGTTAGGACAGCTGAAATGATGCCTAGGGGAACAAAAGCTTATCTCCACCGGGTCCCTGTGTTATTCCCCACGTCCCAGTGAGACTCTGCAGCATTATAAACCTTTCCCCGTTTGAAGAGCAGCTTGAGTTCTGCACTCGGAGGCCCCAAATGACAATAATTTTGCTTCTGGCCATCACGAGATATTGCAAACACGGTGTGCTTACAGCGGGGCTGGGGAAGTCACACAGGGACCGCATTCTTTGGAATCCTCTTCGTTTTATCACCGCGGAACAACCCACAAGGATTTGTGTTATTGCACCTGAATAAATAGTGCAGTGTACTTCCCCCGAGGAGGTCAGCGCCGGTGCGGGGCCGTTCCTGGGCCCCTTCCTCGCTGCTCCCGCTGCTCCCGCGCCCGAGCCACCTGAGCAGGTGTCACAGGGGCCATGTTTGTGCACGCTCCCCTGGAAAGGCCAGCTGCTGGACACCAGCAGCTCTCTGTGCTCTTCGTGTTTTCCTAGCGGGCAGGAGCAGCGTTCCTCTGCGCGTTCGCAGTTACAGCCACCACCGCGGTGTCGGCAGCGCGCCCTTGCCAAATTCTCTAAATACTTTAATTTCATTGTAATGCGGAATAACAGGTGTACGGTGTAGTTGCCAGTTTCTGCTTGCTGGCTGGGTGAGTGAATTATTCGTTGCAAAAAGAGAACAGTATTTAATTGGTATTTGAAGGTGGAAATGGCTAATAGCAAGTGCCCAAGCTTGAGCCGTGAACTGTTAGAGTTGGGCAGCTGGCATTTCCTTGTGGTCAGTAGCTAGGGGAGAACACCTTCCTTGAAAGCCATTCTCAGCTCCATAGTATGGTACGACATGTGTTACTTCAGAAATCTGTTTTCCACATAATTCCTAAGGTTTTGATTACAGGTCTCTCTCTGTTTCATAACCTGTTTTCCCCTTTTTTTGAGTCAGTGTTGCTGTTTAAAAGTGTAGCGAAAGTCGCTTCTTGTGTAGCTCTACCACGGCTGCTCTGCAAATACATTTTTTCAATTTAGAAGTCTGAGCAGACACAAAAACCAGATTTCCCTGGTTTTGGCTGTGGAGGCTTTTGGGGCTTACATGGTCTGACTACTGCTGAGCTGAAGTCTGATTTCGGAGCCAAGCTTCTTTTTTCTGCATTGTTCTCGTGCAGACCAGACATTTGTACTAGGCAGGACACACTGCCAAAGTACGGGATTGCACCTCCTGCACACGAGTATTGTGGAAGGAGTCTCAGAATGCCTGCCCTGTGCCAGGTCAGATGCTCGTGCGAGAAGGGAAGGGGAAGATGCTGAACGTGTTCTTGGAGCTGTGCCTCACTGCCCATGGGGTCCGCCCAGCTGAAGGGGGGCACGAGCACGGTTTTGTAGCTCACGCTGTGCCCGCAAATAGATGTGGAACTGGAAGCTGTTGCCCAGAAGCTTTGCTGGTTTATGTTCTTTGAGGGTGTGGTCCCCTTATCCTGTTATCTGCACAGTTTGGAGTTCTAGGTTCCGTGTTTTGAGCAGAACTTGCGCTTTTTTTTCAGTCAGAAATGCAGTTGACACACTTTTCAGCAATTCTTTCTCCAGAGGGAGAGTCCAGGATTTCTGTCTTTCATGCTCTGCTGTATTGGTGTTTGGAGGAGGATTTGGGGCCTTAATGTTCAGTTTCTGAGGGCTCCTTCAGGTTTCCTAAATAATCCTTTTGATACACATTTCACAACGACTGTGCTGGGGGCTGCAGCCAGAGTTTGCCTCTAAACGACCTTAAGAAGAGGCAGCGCCCAGATAAGCGACCTGCTTCTGGAAGCAGCTTTTATTATCCCTGTGTCCAACCTGCGCTGGTCCCGGGATGGGCAGCACCTCCCCTGCCGCAGGTTGGAACAGAATGTTGGTGCTGACAGGATCTCTGAAGAAACACTTGCAGAAAATCCCCGATCCACCTGGAGGTCAGGGCACTCTGACAGAGGGGTTAATCGCTCCGAGTATCCTGCAGGCCTCTCTGGGGACTTTGGACTTGGCTTTGCTATGTCTTTAACAAAACAAGGGACTTTACTTTTTATAGCTAGGGATAAGGCTTTTGTTTACTCAATGTAGTATTTCATCAAATACTACATTCTTTAAGTGAAAAAAGTAGAAACTGCAGGTTTGAAAGATGCTTATGCTGGATTCCTGGCTGAGGGGGAGTGAGGCAGCAAATTAATTTCCAGCAAGACGGCTGCTCTTGGCCAGAAAATAAGGGGGGGCGGGCTGCTCGGTCCCATTGCTCCTTAGGAATCTGGAGAGGCCAGGAACTGTTCCTGGGGCAGGGCTGCCGTGCTGAGGGGACACCAGCGCCCCACTTTTCCACCCCTCTCACAGCCCCTGGCATTGCCCATTTGGCAGCATATCAAGAGGGGAGGGAGAACCTGCTCTGTGCTGGCTGATGAGTCTCCGTGCTTAGGAAAGGCTTCTCTCGGCTGGGAATAGAGGTGCCCAGGGGACCTGTGAGTCCCTGTGCTCACCTGAATATGCAGTTCCTTCTGCTGCCTGCTTTGAGCCTTGGTTTGCTTCTGAGAGCTTGAAGTCATCGCATTCATAGGCGCAGATGGAAGTTTGGGGTTTGCCTTTCACTGCTGGAAGGGTTTTAGTTGTGAAACCTTTGCTCTCAAAGAACCACATAAACTGCTGCTGGGGGAAGAAGGTGGTACCAGACCAATGATTTTTGTTGTGTGAATGGCACAACTCTGTTGTTTAAGAAATTCACGAACTGTGCTGTGTTTATACGCGGAGAATAGGGAATTCATACCAGAAACAGGAAAAGAGCACAACAAAATACACAGGTCCCATTCCAATCCACAGTCTCAAGTGAAATGAAGCTGTTTTGGGGTGATTATCCTGAGGGAGCCTGCAGCCTACTGTGGTGGTGCAGGAGTTGTGGGAGGGCACAGAGATGGATGGGAGATTTGTGGAAGGGCTTGGCTTCAACCTTCCTGTCCGGCTGCAGGTATTGCTTTTCACCTTGGATGAATTGCTTAAAGCTGTTAATGGATCCTTAACACTGGGTTCCTTCCAAGCCTAGGAAATTCCCCTTTATGATTTCCCATAGGTGTCAGGGAGCAGCAGGAGTCGGGAGCACCTCTGCCAAGGTGGGAGCCGGAGCTGAGGTGGCACCAGCCAGGGTCAGCCATAACCCTGTGGTAGGGGCAGGGCAGGTCAGAGGTTCAGGTTGGAAGGTCAGTAGGTACAGGGCCCAGCACCGTGCCAATCCCATAGCCTGGGCACGGCCAGAGCTCCCACCTGGGCTGTTTGGCAGCGGGTGCTTGGAAGAGGGCTGGCATCTCCAGAGGGTGGCAAGGGGCTGCAAGTGCCTCGATGCCAGGCTGTGGGCTGGGCAGTTGCTGTTTTAGTGGCTGTTTGCTTTTTACTAGCATTGGTTTGGTCAGAAATCACTGTGGAATTGTCTGATTTTAGACTGTCAGCGCTCAGTCTCTCAGGATGTGAGCAGGTTTAACAGCATGAACGAAATGACAAGGAAAACCAATGGCTCATTGCTGGGCTTCCCAGGAGGGAGCCCCCAGAAGAGGAGCAGGCTGCCGGGCTGTGCAGGCAGGAGGCAGATGCTGAGGGTGAGAGGGGCACTGGTACCTGCAGAGTGTGTCCAGGCACTTGGCTGCTTAACCCGGTGTTACGGAGCTGTGAAACTCGGCGCTCTGCCAGCCCCGCCGGAGGAGGCGATTTCTGTGGGCATGGGAGTGGAATTCGCCTTCTGATGGAGGCAGCACGAGGGCCGGGGTTCGGGGCGCTGGTTTCTGTTGGCAGTCGGTGCTGGGCAGGCTGAGCTGGGCGCGGGCTGAGCGCCAGCACTTTTCCCATCCCTGGACAAGGGCTCTCGTGAGACACAGGAGCTGGCACCAGCAGGGAGGCTCTGGCCACTTTCTGGGGTGGCCTTGGTCAGTGGTGTGTGCACAGACGCCAGGTGTGTGTCTGGCAGGAGGGGCACTGTAAACAGCGCAGCCCACGGAGCGGGCTCGAGGCACGCAGGTGCTTTCCGAAGGAGCTGCAGTTCCTGGTTGCTCTGGCTCTGTGCAGAACGCCTGTCTGCTGTCCCGCAGGCTGCTTGAAGCCTCTGAGGAGCTGCAGTGTCTGGTGGTGTCGTTCCCACCCGGCAGCAGGGGGAATTTCTGCTTTGCACCTTCATTTTCCTCTGAGCTCACTTAGAATTGAAGGCAATTCTGTTAGCAGGATTGCTGCTGAGGTTCTTCCTTGGCACAGGAGAGGCACTTTTCCCTTCTGAGGTCCCAGGCTTGCATTTGAACTCGTGTGGAAGCACCTGATGGCACTGAAAGCCTTCATGCCTTTTCCTGGGAATTCTGGGGTGCTTTTATCCCTGCACTGCCAGCAGACAAAAGGGCTGCGAACCTCTGATCTTTGAGGAGATGTCCTTAGCTGAGCCAGGCCAGAGAGGGAAGGAGAGACCAGGTCCAGGCCTTGCTTTGAAATTAATGAGTGAAATGGTGCTGCATTGCACTGTACTGGAGGTGGTGGTTTGCAGAGTTTATGTGAGGTGTCTGCCAGCGTTCATTTACAGGTGTGTCTAGGGAAAGCTTGGCAAAGTGGAGCACCTGGCAAAAGCAGCAAGGGCAGCTGGACAGAGAATAGGGACAATTGTCAGGTTCTCCCCAGTAACCAAGACCATGTGCAGGCAGTGCCCGCTGTCACTGCGATCCGTGTGTGTGTTGAGAACAGCAGCAGCTGATTCAAGGTGCCCCACAATCGATATTGCTACAATGGTAGCCTGGAAATTTGCTTTGTCTTGAAAATTGCTACACTTAAAGCAAATTATGTGTCTTAAATTACTTGTCTCACTTTAGAATTATAGATTATTAGAAAGGATCTCTCAATTTTCAAATACTGGTTTTGATTTAATGCTGCTTTTTTCCCCCTTTATCTCAAGATAAAGGCTCATTATTCACTGGAATGAAAACCATCTTTTAGGATGTTTTTATACACCTTCCCCCAACAATGTGCCTCAAGTAACACGGATGCTGCTTTCAATACTGTGCAATGCAGCTACACAGTGGTGTGGTGTTACCCTTGGGCTTCTTTGATCAGCACAGAACCGGCCCAGGAAACATGAGATTTGCTGATAGGCTTCCTTTCATGCACCAATGCAATCTGCTGAATAATTGTTAGCAGAAGCCTTGGGTTTGTAGCCGTGGTGGTGGGCTCAAAAGCCTCAGTAATTCCAGTGTACACCTCTCTGTGGGAAGATAGGTTGTAAGGATAGTGCAGAAGGCAATTTTCCTCAATGAATTACAGCTGTGCTGATTGCTGAGGAGTGGAGATAGCCTTGCCTGCCCAATGAGGATGGATGTTATAAAAGAGTGGGCTAGCTGAGTAATTTAGAGTAAGTTACAGTTAGCTGGAGCTGGATTTCCGGAGTCTGCTGGCTGTGCTGTGAGGAGGTCAGGGACCGACAAGGTAAGCAGATGTTGACAGGGTTAGGAGCTGGGTAAGGGACAGGTTGGGGTTAGCCAGTCATGCAGAGAGAAGGAGGGAACTTGCAGAGAGAAGGAGTCAGTGCTGTGTGGAGCTGCCTGTGAGGAAAAGGAGTCAGTACTGTTGCAGTGTTGCCTGAGAGAAGTCCACTGAGAGAAGGCATAAAAAGATTTTAATGAAGGACTGATGATAATGTCAGTCCAGTCTGTGTCAAGGTAATTACTGCACCTCTCTCTTCCACCTTCTTGGCTAGACTGTGTTTTGGTGGCAGTACACAGTGAGTTCTGCTGACTGTCTGGGCTGCTGCTTTTCCGAGCCCATGATCCATAGTGCCAGTAGGCAGTGGCCTGTGTGGGTGGTGATGCTGCTGGGTGGTTGCTGGTTGCTGGTTTTTCTGCCTGGAATCTGCTGCAATGTCCTGCCAGGATGTGGTACCTGCTGCCCAGGGTGTGCTGTGGTGCAGGGGGAATGTGGTCAGATGTACCGGGCTGGCATGTGCTGGGACAGGAGCAGGGCTGAACAGGCAGGAAAAGGAGATGCAGGCAGAAGTGGTGCTGTGTGTCTCCTTACTCCTTGCAATGCCCCCAGAGCAAACAGCTTTCCTGCCGTAGAGGGGAGCTTGGGGTCTGTTTCTCTGTGGCACAGCTGTAATTTCTCAGCTTGACTCACCTCAGAGCATCCCTCTGCTTTCTGGGCCACCACAGTTTATGGCAAGTGAAGCTTCATAAGTGGCAGGTTTATTGCGTGGTGCCCCCTGTGTCACCCTGTATGTGGCAGTGGGGCAGGAGGAGGTGGATCAGCAGAGGCTTTGAGGAGAGGGCTCCCTCCCTGTTAACCCACAGTTGAACTGCAGGGGGGAATTGCAGCAAGAGAACGTCAGTCAAACTGCAGTTCGTGGTCTGGGGATGGACAAGTACTCTGCTTTGCATCTGGAATCCATTCTCCATGTGTAAAATTGCACCTGCAGAAGGGGATTCCAGCTCTCCTGACAGCTCTGCTGTGAGCTTGAGGAGTTTCACAGAATGAAGGTCAGGTCTTTGAAAAGTAGCTGGGGCCCTGCTGGAAATTGCACTCATCCAGAGCTCTGAGGCTTTTTACCACCCCTCTCCAGTGAGGGCTCTGCTGGGATAAGCTTTGTTTTGGGCTGTGATGCGTTTTTTTGGGGTGGTTTCCTCTGCCCTCACTCTGGCTGACAATTTAACATGTTTTCCTGTTATGTAATTTATGGCTGAGGAAGCACAGCCCTGACTTTTGCTTGCTCTTCTCTCAGTTTCATCCTGTTTGTTTGCTGACTTCTACAGCTCAAAATGTCAGGTTTGCTTTGCCCCTTCCCCTCCCGCCCCGGGAGGTTTTTGTGAATCACTATTCACTTGGAAAAATTGAATGGTCAAGGAATTTTTTCACTTAACATTTTGATGCAAGCTCAGATACCTTGAAAACGAACGATTTCAAACTATTTCCAGAAACGACCTGGAATTCTATGCTCCATTTTATTTGGTGCCAGGTGTTTAGGGGATGCCCTGTTTGAGGTGGCTCCTGCAAAGCTGGGCTCTGCAGCTCACCCTGGTTCTTGATACTCCAGTGTCAGTGGAGCCAGGTAATAAGCAGCTCCAAAAGGAGGTTCTGGTTCCTCCACAAGTTGCTCCTTCTCTGGAAAAGCTACTGACTTTTGGTATTTTGGGTTTGTTACCCCAAGAGGGCGTTAGTGGAGGGCTGCTTTAAGTCTGTGAAAGAAATTCTGAACTTCCCAAAAAAGCAGGATTTGCAGACAGCATCTCTGTCTCTCTTCAATCCTGCTTGTCACTTGTTTCTTTCTTATTGGCTTCTCATGAATACTCCAATCTCCTGCCATGGTGAGAGCACTCTGGAACAGTGCAACCCCTGGTTCTGTAACTCAGCACTACAGCTGGACATGGATCAAACATCCCTGAAAGGGAAAGCGGCCTGCCTCTTCCCAAGCCTCTAACTATCAGGGAAGAATAACTGTCAGATTCTAAAGAATTGCAGTGGCTGGTAGCTCTTGGTGTATTTCGCCCTGTTGGCTGAACCTGGAATGACCGTCCTGCATTAACCACTGGTGACAAGCAGTACATGTGACACTTCTCTATATAATTAACCAGTTAGCATTTCCTGAGTGCTTCAGTCTGGGGACTCAGAAGCTCCTGCCTGGCTCGGTGGCCAATCTCAGGACATCTGACACTGTGCAAGGAGGGCTGTGTTGCTCTCTCTGTTCCCAGTTGTAGGGAAAACATCCTAGGTAAAACTGTGGCGTTCCCTCCCGATGGAGTCGGGAGGCCAAGTCAGATCTGACACGTCAGTTCTTGAAGCACTCAAGTGAGAACTGACTTTTATAGTTCAGAGGAAGAAACTTGGGGGTACCATCCTTAGTAAGTTTCCATTACTAAAGTAAATTATACATAGTGTTTCTTTATAATCCTCCAAAGGCATTCTTTGAAAAAAATGGTTAGAAAAACATTCCCTATCTTGGATTTGTGGCTGAAGCATGAGCAAAATTCCACTTCTCAATGCCAGTATCTCTTCAGAATAGTTGACATTGTGCAGAGCCAAACTGGTTGCTTTTTGTCACTGATGTTATAGATAATAACCGAATCAAGCTGTGATATGTGTTATAATTCGTGTTTATATAAAAGGTTGTATGAAATAAAATAAAAAGAACCTGTTAAACACCAAGCACCCGGGGCCATAGACAGTGGCCGTAATTAGCATATCAACAGACCTAGCCCGGTGATCTCCACCACAGACAGAAAGAGATCATCGATAAAATTCCTGCCAAGTACCACATATCAGAATCACCTCCGATGGCTCCCATAAGCGAGAAGACACAGCCTTCATCAGCATGCAGGAAGGACTTTTGTCCAGGGCAGCACCAGTTTTTCTGGCATGGGGCTAGAGTTTCCTTTGTTTCTGCTGCAGATTTTCATATTTAGATTAAATCTTTTTTCTGGTGCTGCCCTGGACAAAAGGTCCTTCCTGCGTGCTGATGAAGGCTGTGTCTGCTCCGCATTGTTGTGTCATTTTCCTTGGGAGTGCTTATGGGAACCATCGGAGGTGATCGGTGGTCTGATATGTGGTACTTGACGGGTCTTTTATCGATGATCTCTTCCTGATCGCCGGGCTGGGTCTGTTGCTATGCTAATTACGACCATTGTCTATGGCCCCGGGTGCTTGGAGTTTAAGAGGTTTATTTTATTTTATTTTATTTTATTTCATACTGCTTTCTTATATAACATAAACACGAATTATAACAACATATATTACACTGATGATTAGTGCAATATGCCCAATTTGATTTTCAGATTGCATAGGACATACAGGGGATTGGCAGTGAGGAAAATCATTTAATGGGTGCCCATAATAACGTATTACCTGAGGGGAATGATGGCAGCCCTGATAGCCTGTGAGGGGCACGGCACAGGGTGTGCTTGGCATCCTACTGGCCCTTGGTATCCTGAGAAAGGCCAAGGCCTGGGCCACCACGAGGTTTCTGGATGTGTCAGGGCACTGATCTGTGCAATCCCAGTGTCTGGATGTGTCGGGCACTGGTCTGAGCAATCCCAGTATCTGGATGTGTTGGGGCACTGAGCTGTGCAATCCCAGTATCTGGATGTGTTGGGGCACTGAGCTGTGCAATCCCAGTTTCTGGATGTGTCGGGCACTGAGCTGTGCAGTCCCAGTATCTGGATGTGTCGGGCACTGAGCTGTGCAGTCCCTGTATCTGGATGTGTCGGGGCACTGAGCTATGCAATCCCAGTATCTGGATGTGTTGGAGCACTGAGCTGTGCACTCCCAGTTTCTGAATGTGTAAGGGCACTGAGCTGTGCAGTCCCAGTATCTGAATGTGTAAGGGCACTGAGCTGTGCAGTTCCAGTATCTGAATGTGTAAGGGCACTGAGCTGTGCAGTTCCAGTTTCTGGATGTGTCGGGCACTGGTCTGAGCAATCCCAGTATCTGGATGTGTCGGGCACTGGTCTGAGCAATCCCAGTATCTGGATGTGTCGGGCACTGAGCTATGCAATCCCAGTATCTGGATGTGTTGGAGCACTGAGCTGTGCACTCCCAGTTTCTGAATGTGTAAGGGCACTGAGCTGTGCAGTTCCAGTATCTGAATGTGTAAGGGCACTGAGCTGTGCAGTTCCAGTTTCTGGATGTGTCGGGCACTGAGCTGTGCAGTCCCAGTATCTGGATGTGTCGGGGCACTTAGCTGTGCAATCCCAGTATCTGGATGTGTCGGGCACTGAGCTGTGCAATCCCAGTATCTGGATGTGTCGGGCACTGAGCTGTGCAATGCCAGTTTCTGGATGTGTCGGGCACTGAGCTGTGCAGTCCCAGTATCTGGATGTGTCGGGCACTGAGCTGTGCAGTCCCAGTTTCTGGATGTGTCGGGCACTGATCTGTGCAATCCCAGTATCTGGATGTGTAAGGGCACTGAGCTGTGCAATCCCAGTTTCTGGATGTGTCGGGCACAGGTCTGTGCAATCCCAGTATCTGGATGTGTAAGGGCACTGAGCTGTGCAATCCCAGTATCTGGATGTGTCAGGGCACAGGTCTGTGCAATCCCGGCCTGAGGATGCTCTGACAGTGTGGATTGCATGGGACACGCCAGTAGCAGCCCTGAGCACCGCAGCCTGGCACAGGTGAGGCTCTTCCCCCACTGCCAGGACCTGCAGGGAGCCGTGGTGCGGCAGCACACGGAGCTCCGTGTTCCTGCACGGCCCCTGGCTGCCCTGGAGGGCTCCTGTCCCATGATGGAAGCACTTTGCTGCACACAGCACACTGCTCCGAGCAGCCAGAGCATCTCCAGATACCAGATGTGGGGATGGAGCACCTACTGTGCTTCAGCACTCAATTACTTAAACCCATACTACTTGTGCTTCTGAAATTAACCACTTTATGAATTATACAAAAGGAAATTATTGGTGTTGACAGCTGATTCTTTTAAATGAAGTGTAACCAAAAACATCATTAAAAATACTTCTGGAGTTCACCATTCCACAGTGCTGACTCTCATCGTGTTTTTAACTGCTCTTAGCAATGGCATGTCTTGCCTAAGATTCTTAATTTTCCAGGTATTGCCCTGTCTTAATAAATCTGCATTTCTCCTCCTCAGTAGTAATTATGATTCCTGGGCACTGCACCAAAACTTGCAGATGTTTTGAAGATGTCCTTATCAGCCAAGATTAGGACATGAATTTTAAACTTTATTCCATAGGCAGGGCATGTTTGAGAGCTGACTCCATGAACTGGTTCAATGGTCCAGGACAAGGAAGCGTGAATGGTTCCCTGTTCACGAACAACTTGGTTTCATCACTGACTGTTAAAAGAATCCCACACAAATCAATGTTAATCTCTTAAGAGAAATCTCTGCATTTCTGCTGACAACTGACCACACCAGAGATATTTCTCGCCTCTGGTTTTTGTCATCTCTGGTTTTAGCTTTGTGGTAATGAGACCGTATTCTCTGTGGAGGTGAAAAGAATGTTATTTATGCATCAGTCAAAGTGTTTGGTAATCTCCTCTCTTTGTCAGAGGCTTGTTCTTCAATGGAGGCATCCTGGCTGCACCATTCCATCCACCCTTGAGAGGTGCAGGGTGGCTCCTGCCATTTATCCCACATGGTCCTTCCTCTCCCATCCCTTGCATTCTTCTGGCAGTTCATGGAGCTGGCACTTCACTGCAGCGTCCAGAGCTGAGCTGCTTGCACTTGGTCCCTAGGATGTTTTGTGGACGTTTTAAAAGGATTTAGTATTGCAGTTGTCAGGAGCAAGTTTTTCTGTATAGCTGTGCTGTAATCCTTCAGAAAAAAAGTCTTAGTTCCTTTAATGCCATTTTTCGTTGACTTGCCTTCACACTTTTTAAGGTTCACACCCTTGTGGGGCAATAGGTTGTCTGTAGAGGTGTCAGAAGGGAAGGTGAGAAGGGAAGGTGCCCGTGGCAGGACAGGAAAAGCAAATTGCCTGTTTCTCTAGACCTCCAGCTCTGTCTAGGTAGAGTCTACCATGGCTGAGTATCCCTGGGAAATACCACCAGCCTCACACCCCTGGCTCACTAACAGGGAGATGAAATCTATGGGTCTGTCCTGGGCGAATAGTTGGGATACATATGAAAGAGACATTGAGACTCTGAGTTCTCTGTAGCTGATCAGGAGGGCAATGAGATTATAACAGTGATTGTTCCTGGCTCTGTGTGTGTGTGACAGTAGCTGGCATTCCCCTTTTTATGCCCTGGTTTGTCCCCAGGTGGCTGATGCAGGCATCCCCAGCGCCGGTGCCCGTGAGGGCTGTGACGGGGAGATGCTGCGGGTCCTGCCTGGCTCTGGGGGTTCTCTCCTGTTCTGGCCCAGCCACCACGTGTGCTGAGCTGCTGCTGGAGCTGGAGTGCGGGGATGGTCCCTGCCAGGCAGAGCCAGCTGCCTGGAGCCTGGCTGCGCCACCCTGGCACGCTCTGGATCAGTCCGTGCCGCGCGTCGCCGGGGACACGGGGCACCGGCCTTCCCGTTGGAAAGGTGACAAAGCAGACACTTCTTTATCGGGGTTTTATTGGCTCTGTGGGTTTGATAAGGTCAATTAGTGTGTTAAATCCTGCAACAGTAAACAAGAAGGTGCTTGGAGGAGAAGGTTTAGTCCTTCTGTGCTGTGTTGTAGCAACTGATGTGTTGCTGTAATGATAACTAACAAGGACTTTGTGTCCCACAAAGTTTATGGCTTGATACAAATGTTTGTTTTAGATACTGCTTCTCAAAGCAGACAACAGCTCAGGAGACAGCAGTGCCTGGTGGGGCTGTGGAGATGAAGTGCCAGCCCACGTGCTGTGAGAACCTCTGGTATTTCTGGCCAGTGGCTAAGGGGCAGGGATAGGGAATGGCCCGCAGCATCTGTTTTATGGCTGCCGGATCCCTAGGTAGAGGGCTTTTGAAGATACAACAAAGGCTATTTTGTACCAGTGCCAGAGCTGCTTGGTGAGCTGGTGAGATATTTGCTGATATTTACTTAGCTGCGAGCTGTGACTTCCGTGTGAATTGTCGGCTCCTTCCCACCTGAGCAGCGCGGCCGGCGATAGCGTGCGAGTCCCGAACAGGACAGCGAGCAGGTGCTTGTTTTGTCACACAAAGGAAAGCCCTGACCTTGGCAGTCATCTTCCTCATGATTTGGAGTGAGGGTGTTGTTTTTGCTGCCTGGCTGACTAAAGGAGCGCAGCCTGTCTCTGAGGCTGAGCTCTGTCTGTGCCTGGCGTGGCAGGCTTGCGCGGGGATTTGCCTTGAGAACGTGGGCACACTCGGCTCTGTTAAACACCTTTTCAAAGGTACATGCACAGCATTGCCCTAGTTGGGATCAGCTTCTGCAGGACAACGCTTTGACCCTATGGTTTCTTTGAGAAAATAATCATTAGCAGTCAGTACCTACCCAGAATGCACACCATTAACCAGCAACAGTTCATGGCATCCCATCCCATCAGCAAGACAGCTGATGTGAACTTGGCCTGGTTTTGTTACATTCTGATCTGCTATTGGAGGTATTTGTGATATTCTGTGTTAACCGTTCCTACTGTTGGTGCCTTGTTGACTTGAGGAGTTTTAGAGATGTGAGGTAGAAACTTTGTGCTGTAAAATATTCAGAACATCTTTGTTTTCTTAATGAAGGCTTTGGTACCCGGCACTTCACTTCCTGGCATGACCCCCTCAATGCCACTTCATGCCTTCCTTACTCTTGCATTTCCTTACCCTGCTATACCAGAGGGGTAAAAAATGGGAGATTTTGTGTCATTCTTATAGTTCCTTTGTATTCAAAAGAAAATCCGTAGTAACCTGGTCTTTACCTCTGTCATGTTTTGCCCGGTGTCTCTTTTACCAGCTCTGAAAAGTTGTCTGGACTGCAGGAAGATCCATCAGTGATCTCCCTGGTATGGCTGTGCCCTCTCAGATGCTGACCATGTCCTGAACTGTAGTGTGGAGCCAGAGAGTTCCAAAGAAAGGAAATTATTCAAAGTCACCATATAGTTCTTACAACAAGTAAAAGGAAAGATCAAAGCATTTGCTGACTATTAATTTCCAGCTGTATAAAGAGCATCCCTGCAGTGGCAGAATAACATCTCTCCAAGAAGGTTTCTTCTTCTTGGACAGGGCTCCTGGAATGGATTTTCAAGAGCAGCTTTTCATGCTGCTCTCGAAATGGATTTCAGGTTATGCTGGAAATTGGTTTAATGGGGCATGTTCCTTCTGATTTCTCATAGAACGAAGTTTAAAGTATTTTCTTTGTTTTATCTTTTTTGGGGAAAGGGGTGGAAATTTCTCACAAGTGTTTTATTTTGCATCATGTTGATTGTTTTATGCAAGAAGTTGAATAGAGTGAAAGCATAGGAAAGCAGGAAAGAAAGGAGATGGAGGCAAGGGCTCGGGGAGAGGAGAGGTACTGAAGTTACTTCAGCCTTTGACTTTGCAGGACAATAAGCGAATTACTTCAAATGCCAGTTGATCTGGGTGGGAAGTGGAAAGCCATCGTAATCCGATTAATCCCGGAGCATGGGATGCCTCTCTGGCAGTGTGAAGGCTGCTCCAGCACATGCTCAGCTGTTGCTCTTTCACAATGCGTGCTGCAGTTGTCACTCCCAGCCTGCTGCCAGCAAAAACATCCGCTGGGTTCATTTTACCACCAAATATTTTTACACTTCTGTGCTAATAAATATAAACTATCCTGGCTGCGACTGCCACGTCCCATCCTCCCGATCCTTGCGCCGTGCCAGAGATGTGAGTTGAGCAACGCTGCCGTCCTGTTCACCCTCCCAGCAGCCTGATCTCTCCTGTCCCAGAGGAGCTCCCCTCTAGTGCTGACTTTAGCCCCTGGGTGTAGGGGTGAGCAGAAGGGAAAAGCTTCAAATGAGCCTTTTAGCAGCCTGTCCTGCCTGTTCCTAGGGGAGCCTGGGAGGCTTTTCCTCTGGCTGGCTGCTGTTAGAGGCATGCTCACACACGGGAGGTGGCGGAGGTGCAGGCCCTGCTCGCGGACAGCGCTTTGTCCCTGGCTCACACTCGCGCCGTGTTCCGTGGCACGGCCGAGTGCGGTGCCTCACTGATGGCCTGGCTGCAGTGCAGGGACAAACACGGTTCAGTGGCAAGGTGGGGGCAGCCCCACATTCTGCTTTGGAGGGGCCTTCCTTGAAGGCTTCGTCTGAACTCTCTTTAAGGGCGTGCCAAGCATTTAAGTACTGAAAATATACTTGTTTTCCCTGCTGCACAGGCTTACACAGCTGAACTCTCCGATATTTGTGTTTGACGTCAATGGGAACGTTGCCTGACTGTGGGATTAGAAGCACTGAGCTGTTCCTTGCTTGGTGTGCACACCGGCCGGCTCTGTGCCATGTCCCAGGAGCGTTTGGGGAGCCCCGCCAGGCAGGGAGCTCCCCGTGCACTGGGACAGTGCCCTTCTCTAGGTACAGGCTGTGGCTCTGCTGTGGGACTGTCACAGGCTGGCTTTGCTGTTGGGTCAGTCACACCGGTGTCTGGCTCGTTTTGTGCGTTCTGGGGATCCATGGGGTGTGAAACCTCGGCTTTATGGGGCAGAGGGGAAGAGACAGCGCTCAAACCCAGCACAGCCTTAGCGTGCTTGGCTGGACTGACTGCTTGGCAGGCTGAGGGGCTGATGAGTGGAGAGGAGGTGAGTGGGAGGGGAGGGATGCTGAGGCCAGGTGAATGTCCACAGGTAATTACAGATAAACACCTGAACAGTGACTGACTTTTACTTCCAGTCATTTGGTGTTCAGGAGGTTGCTGACCCCCTTCAGCACTGGCGACTCTGGGTAGTACTGACAGGAAGATCTAGGCTTTGCCCAAATAACACATGATGGGAACCTGAGTGTTCCTTGTGGATGCATCTCCAGCTCGGAAAAGTGCCAAGCTTCCTCTCTGGTGGTTCAGGTCAGATAATGGTGGGCTGGGTAAAAAGATTAGGATATTAATCCAGGCTGTATTCTCTGCTGTTAATCTGTAAAATGAGATATTAATAGCCTGTCTCTGCCTTGGTTGAGTTTTTACCAGAGTGATTTTGACAATAAAGATGTTAATGATTAACAAGTTCTTGGCCCCTCTGAGGAAGGGGTAAGCTAAGGTACCTCGGATGGCTCGTTTCCAGAGAAGTGCAGAGAGTTCGAGGAGGATGGAATTCAGACGCAGGATTTCTCCTGTTGTTTGACTAAACGATTGACAGATAAGAGCATGGCTGTCTTCTGATTTTCTGTGCTTAGAGAGTGTACTGGACCAAATTGGACATAGAAATATGGTGTTGATGTCTGATTCCTTCCTCTTGCCACAGGACAGCCGGGTTCCTCTGTTAGCATCTAAGGGCAGAGTCCAGCTTTGTATTGTTGTCACAGCCAGGTGATGGAGGTGACTTTCTCAGGTGGAAATTTGAATGCCCTGAACCTGGGCCAGTGGATTTCTGTACGTTCCTAGCAATTTCAGTTTAGCAGATGTTGGTGCAGACCTGCTTTTCTCCCTGGATGGGCTGAGCAGTGTTTGTCAGTTATATCCCTGAGACTCCAAAAGCTTTTGTGTGCACGTCTGCTCCACGCAGACCTGTGCTGCAAATGTCAGGGAGCAACTGTTCCTCTCAGGGCAGAGGAACTTGTGCACCTTCGTGGAGGGGTGGCAGTGCACTTGGGATCAGCGTAATGAGGTCAGACCCAGCTACTCTCCAGCATTGGTTCATAGAGAAGCAGAACCTTGTGCTTCCGTAGCACATCACAGAGCACCTTCTGCTTTGGGAGAAAAACAAAAATCTCCTCTCTGTTTAAATCTGACTGCTGTAACTGTAGCCAGTCCACTGCTCTGACTAGCATAAATGTATTTCTCCAACACAGATGTTCTAGACATTTGCATTCTGTTGACATCGATATTTCATTTTATCTTTTTAAAGCTCAATGTAATTTTGCTAAAGAATTGGATAAATAAGAACACGTGTGTAACTGAGCTGCATCCCTCCCCGCACCCTCTTGGAATCCGGTCCTTCACTTCTGGGTGGTCACTGTACTTACGGGGTGTTTTTATAGTGGGTGTATAGTGGGAGCTGTCTGGTATAAATGAGAATGCAACAGAATCATGTTTACAATTAGGACAGTTGAGCTATCTTGCCTCAGTTGTCCGTCTCTTCCTGCGGTCAGTGCTAGGAAATTGGTTTGTTGTTACAGGGACAGCTTGGGATGTGTTTCAAGACATGAAGAAAAGCTTTGCTTGGAGGAAGGGAAAACATTCATCCTGTGAGGGCTGAGGATGCTGTCTTTGAGCACGGATGGCAAATACGATGTATCAAATCCTTTAATATGGAAACCAAATCCCTAAAAAACTGCGTTGCACCTTTTACTTCTTGCCAATCCCTGCCTGTCAAAGTTCATTTCTGTCAAGATAGGCAAAACTGAAGTTTGTTTCAGGGTGAAACAGCCGGGGCTGTTCCTCATCCTGTCAGCATTACTGCCCTAAAAGATGCTGTCCTATAAAATTCCTCTTTACTTGCTGTGCCTCTGGCATCCCATCGGATGGGGAGATGCTGCTGTACAATGTGCTGTGCAATTCAATGTGAAGAAAACAGATGTGTTCAAAAATGAGAGAGGCTACTGGACAGCTCTTGTAAAAACCATGGCCATTTAATGAGAGAATCTGCAAGGATAGCAACCCCAGACTCAAACTCTGCTTTGCATCAGTGCAAGTGGCTCTGATAAAAACCCAACCTGCCTGCAATACCCATGCTCAAAGTTTACCAAACCACATTGCAAAGTGGCATTTGCTGTCTAGGTTTGAAGTGGTGGAAGTGTTTGAGAGTCCTTCCAGGTCCACTCCTGCTAGTCCCCCTGAGGGCCATGGTGTGAATTCCTCCTTGTCCCCAGTTTTGTGTAGGGATTCTGAATCTCAGAGCTGGACCTGGTGAGATCAAATTCATTTCTAGAGAAGCTTTGAGAGGCAGTTAATCCTGGCTGCGTGCTGGGGTAGAGGAATGGCGTACATCTCATTTTGAGAGATGGAGAAGGATTTGGTCTCACACCTGGTTCGTAGCACACGATGTGGCATGAGGCCACCTTGTTTTAAAGGTTTTAAGGGCGTAATTTCAGATCATTCTTTTAATATCTTCAAAGGCTGAAGCTTTAATTCATTGCACATATTAACAGCTCTGTTTTATACTGCATTGTCTTAATCTCTACTGCTGCTATAAACTGAACAACACAATGTCTGTGGGGAAAGTCTGGGCTGTCGCTGGCACAGCGCTACAACCTGAGTTCAGGCTGGGGAACCTGAGCAAGGAACGGGTTAGGATTAAAACTGCACCCTAGACAGAAAATGTGCATTGCTGCTTTTTATGCGTTTTCACGATCTGAGCTCTTGCTGGGACCAAGGGGGTTATGAAAGGGCTCTGCTGAATCACTTCTCCCTGTCTGCTCTTAGACAGAAAGCTCATTTCTTTTGTGATCCTTCAGCAGTTGCTCATTCATCCCCTCCAGAGGAGATGACTTTGCAGGCAGTAAGTGCAGGCATTGGCAGTATTGAAGCACACGCCGTGCAGTCAGTCAGGCACTTAGAAACAGAAATTTGTGCCACGTGGAGCCGCTCAGAGAGCGGCCCTCAGCCTCCCTGAGAGCTGGTCCCAGTTCCCCTGGCAGATGCTCCGAGCAGCTGTGTTCCGAGCTGCACACAGGGCGCCTCCAGGGCTGGCAAGGGCACTAACCTGAACCTGTGGGCTTGTGGAACCGCTCCTGCCTTTCCAGCACTCGCTTCCTGGGTCCCTGCTGTAGTGCTTGGAAGCACACCCGAGCGTGAAGATGCGATTTCAGGGTAACTGCGGATTCTCGAGTCTTTGAAATCCGGTGCATCTTTGAAAACAACAGCTGATCCTGCTGCACAGGGCTCTCCTAACCCCAGGAGACCTGTGCCAGCTCCTCCACATGCCTGGGATGGAACAAGGCAGAAAGGTTCCGGTGTGTCCTTGCTGCCAAGGACTTCTGCGTTAGTTTGGAAGCCACCCCACTGAAAACTATCAGAGTTCTAAACAGAAGTATTGAGGATATGGAATGCTATTGACAGAAGGCAGTAACTGAGTGTGTGGTAAATCCAAGTAAAGATGAAGGGCACATTTCTGCCCAGCACAGCCGTGGTGGGACTGCATTTCCAGTGGGTGCTGTTGGGCAATAAAGGAAGAGGGCTACTGTAGCTCTTGGCTGAGGAAGGGTTCAGCTCACACCAAGAAGGCAGCACTGGACTAGAACATGCTTTTTGCCGATGTGTTGCTGATTTTCTGTTTGGCTTAGGGAAAGGGTAGGAATAGTTCAGAGGAGCTGAAGCATGAATAGAAAGGTTTTTTTGTTTTTTAATGCCAAATGAAAAATAACCTGATGAAATGGGGGAGAAAATTACCTTGTTAAATATGAAGGAAATATATTTGGAGGGCAAGTTGTCAGCATAGAAATGAAGCCCTGGAACCCTAGTGCTGATATTTTAGGTAGGATCAGGCTGAGGTTCAAAGTGGCTGTGGAGTGCTTCAAGATGTTTGTGTACCTGTTTGGGAAACATTCCTGTGTATATTTTCAGGGCTGCTTATTGTTTCAGATAACTTGTTGAAATAAATCAGGCAGGGAAAAAACTAAGCACTGCCGATCACTTAGTGCTGGCCTTCTTGAGTTCACTGACTGCTGCTTTTTCTTTCTGTGTTTAGATTCTTGCCCAGTTAGGACAGCCAGGAGATGATATTGTCTGTGCCTGGTCACAGCCCTGGAGGTGGGCACTCCCATCCTCCAAACCGAGGAAGTCAAGGCAGAGTCAGGAGAGAACTGGAAGGCAAAAACTTCCGAGCTTCTCCTATAAAGTGCTGCACTAAAAGGGACACGTGGATGCACTGCTCGCTTCAGAGGAACACTTGCTGTGTTCTTTGTGAACTGTAGCTACTCTGAGGGTTTGGTTTCCAGAAATGGCAGAAATTTCAGAAGCTTTGAAAGGTAAATTAAATTACCACCAACTACCCTACTTGCTTTCTTTTAAACAGAACACATTCTTCTCAAATTGAAATATAATTATGGGCCTGATGTACTCTGAACATTTCATTTATTCAAACTGAAAATTATATTCTCTGCAAACTACTTTAAAGCCAAAATAAAAACCCCAATCTAATTATAGCAGCAGCGTGGAGGAGGTCTGCTAGGATATTGTATGATACATTTTGACAGCTGCTTTTTACTGGAAGGTTGTCAAGACCCTCAGGAAAATGTTTTGGAGTGCTTAAAATGGGTGAATCCAGAATCTGTAGCTGTTGTATCGCCGACAGAGCCGAGGACTGGTGTAGTGCTGGGGCAAAGGCATATTCTCATCCCTGCTGGGCTTCCCAGCTGCCTTCAGGAGCTTTTGCTGAAGTAGTAAAGGGTGAAACCTGTGTTTGGCGCATAGATTACTCCAAAAATGTTCATTGGCGGAGAGGCATTTCAGATATTTGGAATTTTAAGGCTTTGGCTTGGCAGTGTATTGTTATAGTTGTGGTCCATAAGTCAGTGGCAGATGAGGTGCTCGGACCAGTGACTCAAATCCATCTTTAACCCCTTCCGCAGCCCTGTGTGTGTGCAGTCTCAGACCTGGCGATTGCTGATGGGTTTGGCCCGCGGTAGCTGGGCGTCTGTACGTGCCAAGTGTGCAGAGGGGAGCCCAGTCCAGCTCTCCCTCAGCCCTGCTGCCGTGGCACTCGGCACCGGCGCCCTGCGGCACCTTCAGTCCCCTCTCTGCTGCCTGTGGGTCCTTGGCACCAACACTGGGGACTCTTATCAGTGCACCTGGTGATAATCCTCCGGGCGGGATCCAGGGATAAGGAACATTCAAGAACCTTGTGTACACTTGGTGACTAGCACTTTGCTCACAGTGAGGATAGCATGTGGATTTGGCTTCTTGGAGTGTCACAGGGAAAATGGTTTTTGATGGCCCTGCTGGAGAAGCATGGTTTTGACTCTTAAAAGCCCTGAGGAACAGACAGAAAGGAAGAAAAGGGCAAAGAAAGAACTCACGAGTTGTCTTCATCCCGTGGAGAGATGGCAGTTTGTACTGGGCTTTTTGGAACATTGGCTTATTCAACGTGTTTGGGGGAATATTGAAAGGAAAAAAACTTCCCTAAGCATGGGTTCAAGGAAAACTTGTCTGTTGAGGTAGCCAAAAATCCCCTTTCTTTGGAGAGCTGCCAAAAGAGAAGGTAGAGGCAGTGGAGGACTGCAGTTCAAAAGGAGGATGAGATGTTCCTGGCAATGGAACTGTGAGTGGTAGTTGTGTTTGTCACTTTAATGCTCCAGTCTTGCCCAGAGCATCTTTGGTGCCAGATCTTATGCCTCATGGTGGCATGCAGCTGGATAAGGAAAATTGGAATGAGTTACATCCTGTATAGTAGCTGGCATTGCTGACTGGAGAACTTTTTCTGGGAGATTTAATAATCCATGTTGTTTTTAAAAAGAAGCGGAAAATATTTTCTTGTTGCTCCATGTAGGCAAATAAATCAACAAGTTACACCATGTGTGATTCTGGCTCTGGGGCTGAATGCATTTAGGGATTCACTTGTCCAACAAGTGCTCATTTGCATCAACTGACATTGACTCAGACTTCAGGGGAATCAGATTTGCTTTGATTTAGCTGAACTGTGAAGTACATTTGAGATTTTTATTTTTTTTTTTCAGACTGTCTGCTGGTATGAATTCCAGAAGTGTTTACTGGAATTTCAACCGAGACACGACAGAACTATCCCAGGTGGCCTCTTACTTGTTGTTTTTATTAACATCATTATTCTAAGACTATAATTACTTGGAAAATACTGCTAATTAGGATTACCACACGGCTTAGCAGGAACTGAGGAACCCGCCTCTCCTTCTGTATAAGCAGTTTGGTCATGTCTGTCCTTGGTTTCAAGGTCTGGAGTTCTGTTTGCAAGCGGGGCTCAGGGTGTGGAGTCCATTTGTTAGCCATGAGCTTCAAGTCTTTGATGTGAGAATGCATCCCACTGCCCAGTGGGACATTATCACGGGGCTTTTTGGTGGCTGTGTGTTCATGTTTGTGGCTTCTGTGAAAGAAATGCCTTTTCTAAGGTCATCTGTATCTGACATTTCCAAGTCTTTCGTAGGGAGGATCCTTAGGACTCACTTCTTTGACACATTTGCATGTACAACATCCTGCCAGTACTTGAAAGAAAGGGTTGTATTTAAAGCTCAGCTTTGTATCCAAGTAATGAACGTACAAACACAAGCACAGAACGTGGCCTGCCTAGGTCACCTGTTTGGTTTCAGCTGGCTGAAATGAGCTTTTAGTAAGTTACGTGTCCTACCCTGCCTGTGTTGCAATGGCTTTGCTCTTACTAACATGCAGTGCGGTTAAACGTAAGCATTTTTTAATCCTGTGCACTAGATTGTGAGGGTGTAGTTCAGTGTTGGTGCTGTTTACTGCAGTTCTGCTCTCCGGCACTCCGAGGAACGGTGACCTGCTGGGCATTTTCCTCACCAAGATCCTTTGGAAGCTGTCACGGTGCTCTTGCAAAGTTCACCAGCACATCCACCGGGGCATTGCGGTGATTTGAGAGGTAGTGATTTAACTCCCAGCAGAACTTGGCGTTTGGCTGGGTTAGGAGCTTAGAAGTTGGCTTGATCAGTGATTTATAGATGCTGAGATGATGTTGAACAACGATTTTTGAGGAGCACTGTAAACAAAGTATGTTTGTATTAGCGATTCTTTGATGTGAAAATCTATTCAGAAGCTGCCAGGGCGCTATCTGAGCACAGCATCAAGACCATCCCGGTGTGTAATTTCGCAGCAGGCGTTTCCTGCTGTTAGTCCGTGGGGCCGCACCTGGTGTGCGGCACAGCTGTCCGTGCCTGTCCAGGTACAGCCGTTGCTGAGCTTCCCAACGAGCCGAGGGCTCCCACAGGACGCGGGGCGGCATCGGGACAGCAGCTCCGAGCCCGCTCCGCCAGCATCCGCCTTGAGCAGCCTTCCGAACGGGGTGCCCGAGGAAATGCAGCTTCTTCCCAGCCGAGCCGGTGTGGGGACGTGCTCAGGATGTGCCAGCACTTAGGATTTCAGATGAGAAATAAGAGCCAAGTCACAGTCACTCTTCAGGTCACAGTTACCCCTCACCACTATCGGGTACCTGAGGGAACGTGACCACTGCCCAGTAACCTGTGTGGTTCCAGGTGTGTCCTGTTGAATGTTGGGACACATTTCTGACTAACTTGGATACTTTTTAAACTGCAGCTTAGGATATCTTTGCTCTGCTTGTCTTTTCAGGTGCATGGCTTACATTTCCACCTGTATTTCAGACAAACTGGTTGTCTCAGGGGTGTCACTGGTACAAGCGAGTAGGGTGTGATGGGGAATGCTGCTGACAAGGAGATTGGAGTTACCAGTTGGATTTCATTAGAAATTCACAGAGATAGTTTTCTCGAGAGGGTTTCTGCTCTCCTTAGGCTCTTTATCCATCCAAGGGACAGATTGCACAGGACAGTTTAGGAAGACAGCAAACGTATGGAGTTCATGCAGACTGAAGTTCTTTCATGTGTCCAGACAGGTCAGGGGTCAGGCGTGATGGAGTGTGGTCAGGACAGGTCTGTGATCATGTTTTAGCTGCCGATCGACGAACCCCATGCTAGGCCAGCTGTCTGAGCTGTCCTTTGCAGGGCTGCTTTGCTTGAAACCCCAGAGTTTCACTGATGGGTGCTGTGGATCCCAGGGCAACACCAAGTACCGCAGACCTCTCCACAAACTCTGACTCCGCACGGCTGTATCTCCTTCGGCTGTGAAAAAAGCCTGGAAATTCATAGACTTAAAGAAGTAAGAAAATGGGAGCAATGCAATGCAAGCGTCGCTCCTGGGGCCAGGATCCTGTTCCCTGAACTCTTGATGAAGTGGATGACCAGGAAATGCAAAGGGAGGCACAGCTCATCAGAGGAGCGTGTGGGCAGCAGGGGAGTTATGGTAGAGAGGGCAGAGCTGCTCCAGTGAGGTTTGAGGAGGGGAGTGGTGGCTGCTCACCGAGTCCGAGATGGCAGCATCTATTGGGCTGGTCAGAGAAGTGATTGCCCACAGGGCTCTGGTGTGACTGGGCATTCAGAGAGGTTGGGCTCTGTTTTTGTACTTGAAAGCCTGTTTCTCCTAAGAAGTCTGTCCCTTCACAGCGGATAGAGGCTGGCTTGGGGGAACGCTGCAAAGGACCAATACAGGGCAGTGTCTCCTTTTTCTCCTTTCCTTCCTTCTTCCCTCTCCACGCATCTGTCTTGTGTGTGAAGAAACAACAGCAATTCCATGAGAGGACTCTTGGGTAATGCTTTCTGTCCCAGTGCCACTGGGGTTTAATTAGTGCAAGGCTCCGCGTGCTCCACAGCTCCTCGATGCCAAGCAGCAGCACAGCAACACTTTTCCTCTGGCTTTGATGTTGGAGTAGTGCTGACTTTGTAAGAGCCTCGGAGGAAATCTCAGATGTGAAGGAGAAGCCCTTAGAACTGGGTCCTCTGGAGAGTATTTCCTCAGGCCCTTGCAGGGAGGACTCGGCTTCCATGCCTGCAGTAAAACCTGGTGGCAGGTTTGGTCGCAGCTTGCCTGGAGATGGCTGTTCTGGGGCAGTGGAGTGCTGAACTTTGGTTGGGGGCAGGAAATACACGACAGACAGCAGAACTAAATAGCTGACCAGTGTGAGGCAGCCCTGACAGTGGTTTCTGGTGTGCCTCAGCTCAGGCTGCTGGGCCTTGAGGGCACGGGAGAGTCTGGCAGTGCCAGTGACACGGCCTCTGCTGAGCTGCAGCGTGCAGCCAGGGCGGGGATTCATACACGTGTTTCCTGGGAAAAACCTCTTCTCTTCCCTTCCCAGGGAAGTGGCACAGTGCCATTCCACTGGGCTGCACACTGCTCCCTGCTTTTTCGTGCCAGCAGCCAGAAGGGTGAGAGGGTCAGCCCTCAGGGCTGGGGAAGGAAGGAGCACCTCTGCCTAAGCTGCAGCAGGGGCAAAAGTCCCTCTACCACTTCAGCACCCTTGGTGATGCCACTGTTCCTTTTTTCTCTCTTTTTTTCCTGTCAAGAGAACATTTTGTTGAGGGAACAACAGCCTTCAGCCTGTCAGCCCCATGAGCTGCACGTGTAAGTCATTAAAGATGTGGCTGTTGAGCATCTCCTTTGTATGACAGATTGGGAACCAAATGCGTGTGAGTCCACAGAATGGGCTCGATTCAGTTGACCAAAATTACAGGGTAGCTCTAGTTTTCCCTTTTTTAATTGATGGCAGAGTTTTAATGTGGTCACGGTACCAAGCCACGTGATGTATGATCAGATGGACTAACCGCTGACTTACGCCGTATAAATCCACGTGCGTACCTTCCAGATGCAAGGCAGAGAGCAGCAAGACATCTTCAGGAGGTATCAGCGAGGCTATCTTCCGATAGAAAATAGGCACCTGGCCCTAAATCCCACTGACATGAGGAATCGGCAAGAACAGATGTGCTTGACAAGCCCCTGTGTCTATTTATAGGCGGGTCTGTAAAATTCAGGGCAAACTTGTGTCTTTTTTGTCCCCTTCCAATTACATTTGCTGCCAGATTCTTCGGGGTAGCTGTGGGCTGCTGGAGCTTCCCATGCAGCCATCTGCACGGCGGCACCACCCTGTAATTACGCGGGAAGGGATCTCCGAGCTCCGATGGCGCTGGTAGATTTGTTCGCAGGGCGCTCCACGTGTGGCTCTTGCACCCACCTGGCCCAGAGCGGCAGCTCGGTGAAACAAATCCACCCTGTGCTGCTTGCACCAGGTGGGGAATTGCTCCTGAAGTAATTAAAATCCTCTTTCCAAAAGCCCCAGAGGTCTGACATGCAAGGCTGTCGTGTGCCATGCAGTGAGGGTCATCCACAGGCTTCAACTCCAGCAGCTTCAATTAAGAAGACAGACTGCCAACTTCCAAAGGCAGAGGTCTTTCCTTGGCTTTTGGTAGATTTGTTGGTTTGTTTTCCACGTGAGCTTTTGGGGTGTTTGTTCCGTGCGGGCTGCCTTTTTCAGTCCATGTTCTGTCTTCCCCTTACTGGTGCTGTAGCGGTGCCCTCTGTGAGGGATTCTCACTTCTGACTCACTCCCAGTGCTTGATTGGACTGATGGGTGGATTTCTGTCCTGCCCCGACAGAGGCAGAGGCATTTTGGTGGTTCTGAAAGTAACTGAAGTCTATTTGATAATTATAGGTTTTACAAAATTAAGGGTCTTAGGAGCAGGAATGCTGAGAGAGAAAATGACTTCCCCAAAAGCTGCTTTGCTTGCAGGTGCCTTCCTTAAGGCATGGTTGAATTGGGGCGCTCTGCCCAAGGGAGCTGGCAGGCAAAGTATGCTGGATGCTCAGTCTCCTGTTTCTGCGTGTGTTAAATTTGGTATTTATTAATGGAAATCTGCAAACAGCTTCTGCACTTGCCAAGAGGTGCTAGTGAAGGCTCTCTGCCCTGAGGAGTTTGCAAACTTCCTTTCCAAGCCTGCCCCTGCTCCACATCCGTGCAGAACCACGAAAGACCACAGGGAAGCACAAGCTTGTGCTCCTTGGCCTATCTCCCTCTCCTGAACCGGGGGACAAAATCTAACTGGCCCAGTCTGCAGGACGGAGAACTTCTCCATGGTCTCTTCCAGCAGTGCCAGCATTCAGGACATGCTGGGAATACAGCTGAGGCTCACTCCCTCAGGCTGCCAAGCAGATTTTATGGATGTTTCAATAAACAGCATTTTTAGAAATGAAAAAAAAAGGGAAGTCTGGGAATGACTCGTTCATTTCAGCAGTTGGAGGCATGACATTCGTTACAGTCAAATCCGTTCAAACATCCTTGACAAATAACAGGAAAGAGTGTTCTGTAGACAGGTGGGTTGTTTTTAAAAGGTCAGTCCTTAAACAAAAAAAAAAAATAAAAGAAAGAAGGAAGAGACAGGCTGTGAGGATTGCAATCCCTTCTGTCCTCTGGGAGAGTAGCATGGCTGCAGGGATGTGTGGCAGGTGCAGGACAGGAGCCCTCTGGGCAGAGAAAACTCCGTGGCACCGACAAGGTGTGGCCCTTGAGAAGTCTCACCTCCTGAACGGGTCATGCACGGTTAGGCAGATCCTATTTTGAATTAGCATTTCCAAATCAGCAGCTCAGCTGCTCTTCTGTGCCTGGTGACAGGAGAAACGAGTACACTGTTAGAAGATCAAAAGCATCTAAACTTTCATATGTTAACAGCCAGTCACTTGTGCTTTGCTTTGATTTTACTTCCTTTCCTGTCTTTCTCTTTTTAGTTCATTCTGGGTTTCTTTTCCTCCTTTGTGGAAATTTGAGGACTGGTGGAGATCTGAGCTTCTTTTTATGTTTTGTGAATCTATCTGGGACTGGGGATTTTAGCTGTGTTTTGGCTGATCTGAGTAAAGCTGGTTTGTAACTGCATCTATCAACCTTAAGCCATCGGTCAGTGCCTGCTGTGTCTGGCATGGATTTCTGGCGTGGTCCTTCGGGTCTCATAACTTCAAAGTGTGATCACGTAGCAAGTGTTTCTGGTGCTACTAGCAGCTGTCATGGTACCTGGAGTTCAGCTCTCCTGGGTTTTGTGTCAGAGCATGTTCTGCTGTGTGGTTTGATTCCTGCTTGCTCTCCTAGGGTCCATCAGAACCGGCATCAGAAAAGGGCAGAGAGGCATTTTGCAAACTCTGCTCGTTGTGACTAGCTCTGGCCAAGAGTTTGCTCTGCTGCTTTCGGAGAAGGACGTGGCTGTAGATGCTAGCACCGGTCGGTCCCTCCGCAGCCGCTCCAGAGGCGGGAAGGGGGCTTCGGAAAAGCAAGCGCTCGTGTCGGCAGGATTGCTGCCTTGAGGTTGTTCTTGCAGAAGTGCAGGCGACCGGGGGTGACGTGCTCGTTTCAGACCCCGCCGGTCCAGAGGAAGGCTCCTAAAATCGGAGCAGCTCGTAGCTGTTTCAGGATTTTGGTTGACTCCCGTGTAGCCAGGTAACCAGGCCCTGGTGTCAGGGTGGGCTGCGTGTATCCCCTTAGGGAATTGAGGACAGGCTTAGAGCCTCTCAATGGCAGTGACTTTTTTGGCTACTTTTGATGAAGAGAGGGAACATCAGGAAGAGCCCTGACCCTGAGTTTTGCCTTGTTAGGTGGAGCTGAGATTGTCAAAACATCATGTTTACCTGGTGGGACATCCTGGGGTGGGCACAGGTGAGAACAAAATAATGCTGTGACTTTATAGATTTGCTGGCCAGGATGGACTCCGTGTCTTGTGAGGCAAAGCCCTGATCTGGGGAGGATGTGCTCCTGAGCAGGACCAGGCTGGGGACTCTCTGCTCACCCAGCAGATCAAGCAGGAGGATCTCTTCCCCTCACATAATTTCCTCCCCACTGTTTTTTAAAGCGAGAACAAAAAAAGCAAACACTCCCTGCAAGTTCAAAGATATGCAAATCGATCCTTTACTGTTTTGACAGTAATTTTTTTTCCACTGGAAAACAAATTCTACAAACGGACTTGTGGAAAGCCAAGCCCTCGGAGCCGGGCAGAGGCGGCGTTCCCGCAGCGCGAGGTGAAATGGAAACGCCGCGCACCTGCCTGCAGCCGCCTCCCTGCCACGCGTGTTTGAGGGGGCTGCCAAGCCAAACAGGCGGCAGCGTTTCAGTAGCACCTGCAGCGGAGCAGGGCTGGCCCCTGCCAGCACAGCCCCAGCCCCAGGTTCCGCTGCACAGCTTTGTTTTTCTTTCCCTGACCCATTTTCGCAGAGCTGGTAGTTACGGCCTGGCCAGCCTCCCTGCGCGGGCTGGGGATGAATGCTGGCACCCCTGGGCACCTGCAGCACCTGCACAGTGCGGGATTGTCCGTCCTGCAGGACCCAGGAGCCTGCTCTGGGCTGGGGATCAATGCTGGCACCCCTGGGCACCTGCAGCACCTGCACAGTGCGGGATTGTCCGTCCTGCAGGGCCCGGGGAGCCTGCTCTGGGCTGGGGATGAATGCTGGCACCCCTGGGCACCTGCAGCACCTGCACAGTGCGGGATTGTCCGTCCTGCAGGACCCGGGGAGCCTGCTCTGGGCTGGGGATGAATGCTGGCACCCCTGGGCACCTGCAGCACCTGCACAGTGCGGGATTGTCCGTCCTGCAGGGCCCGGGGAGCCTGCTCTGGGCTGGGGATGAATGCTGGCACCCCTGGGCACCTGCAGCACCTGCACAGTGCGGGATTGTCCGTCCTGCAGGACCCGGGGAGCCTGCTCTGGGCTGGGGATGAATGCTGGCACCCCTGGGCACCTGCAGCACCTGCACAGTGCGGGATTGTCCGTCCTGCAGGACCCAGGAGCCTGCTCTGGGCTGGGGATGAATGCTGGCACCCCTGGGCACCTGCAGCACCTGCACAGTGCGGGATTGTCCGTCCTGCAGGACCCAGGGAGCCTGCTCTGGTCCAGGGGTCCCAACAGGTGGGAACAAAGCAGGGCAGGTCTCAGGCCCTGAGGAGTTTCTCAGCCAGTTAACAGAAAACACATCCGATGTTTTCTTTCCATCAGAGGAAGAACAAGGGTGTTCAAGAACAAATACAGGAGCCCTCTGTGCAGCAGCCATTCTCTATGAAAACTGGTATGGTGTTTGGATGGGCTTTGAGCAGTCCCTAAACCCTCACTTTAGGCATACCATTATTATTGTATTTTCTCATGCTTTGAAACTTTCAGATTCATAAATCGGCTGTTTTCTGGGGAAGATACTTGGATGCCTCTCTGACAGAGACAGTACAGGAAAAAAATCCTTAAGCAGTATTTATGGACTTCAGAAAGTTGACATTCCGGGGAAAAAAGGCTGCATTTCTTATCACGTGCTTTCCAGGCTGATACCTTTTGCTGGTTTGTCTAATGGTTTACCCGTCTAATAACTGCTCTGCTTGTGTATGTGTTAGCAGGATCAGTATATGTTTTCAGTGAATCAAGTCACAACGTAACCAATGGCCCCACTCCTTCCTGAATGGCTGTTTCCTACAGCCCTGTGAGCCAGCGGGAAATCCATGGCTGGAAACCTGTGAGCTGGGAACTGACCACGCTTGGTCTGGGAACTGAGTATGTTCAGCTACAGGTGCAGTAACTTCAGCGCTCTGACCCACATCCTGGAGCCCACAGGGCCGGCTCCAGGGTGGGGAATGTGCACGGCAGGTTCTGCGAGGTTCAAACCCTCTGTGTGCTCGGGTGGGCTCTGCAGGGTCTTCTGGGCTGTGCTGCCCTTGGCTGTCCCTCTTTGTGTGCTGGGTTTTGCTTTGGTTTTGTGTTTGTCAGTCCACTAAAAGCCTTGTAGTTCCTCATAAAGGCTGTAAAGAAAAGCTGCCTCCCCAAGAGGTCCCACGGGGCATCTGCAGGTCTGTGTTTTTGATAGGCCCCAATTGCAAAGCAACGCCCCTCTCCCAGTCCTATATTTAAATTCATGAGGACTAGGGACTCCTCCGTTTGTTCTTTTATTTTTTTTTGTTCTCTGTTCTTGTTGATGTAGTTTTTTGCTCCCCCCAAATGTGTTCCTGATATGCAGACAGCTACCTTCATGCTTCTGCTTCTCTCCTCCTCACATCTCGTGGCAGTGCTCAGAAGATTTCCTGAGCAGCTCCCGCTCAGTGACCTGCAGAGCCCGCGACCCTCTGTCCCCCTGCTCCCCGTTAGCTGCACCCAAAGGCTGGGACTGCCTTCTCACTGCTGGTGCTGACTTCTTGTCTGAGTAAATGCTGCTTACTGCGTGTGCCTCTGCTTTTAAAAGGCTTCTTTATTTTAATGCTGGAGAATTAATCTGAACGCGATCTCTCAGCAAGCTGTTCTCAGCCAGAGGATTGTTTTCCAGCTGAGGCAACACCCTGTTTACATAGATAGGCAAATTCGCAGTCCACAGTGCTTCTTCCAGTCAGAGCAGCTGTCGAACGCTTGTTGCAAGGGCAGCACATGGTTCACATGTACAGCAAACAGCTCTTCTTCTGAAGGGTAGCCCTTCTTTATAGTTATTTTTCTTTTTATTTTTTTCTTTCCCTGAAGAGTTGAAAGCTAGAACATCTGCTTCTTGGCCAGCCATTCTTTCCCACAAATGTTACTTCCCAAGTTCAAAAAGCTGGGTTGGGTTATTGTGTGTGGACACGTCTCGGTGCCCCTTTTTCTGGAATCTGCCTGGGAGCACTCCAGGGATCTGGGAAGCCAGGCAGGCTCTGCTGGGGCCTCGTGCTGCAGGGTCACTGTGTGCTGCAGGCAGAGCGTGTTTGTGCTGTGCACCACCTCCCTCACCCAGCCCAAACTGAGCACAAGGTAAATGCCTGGCTGTACGTCCGTGCTTGGTGCTGTTTCGGCTCCAGGGAGCCAAAAGAGCAGCTCAGCACTTCATTCCTGCCTGTGCAGCAGAGACTCCGAGCGCCTGGGTTACAGATACCAGGCAAGGTCCTGTCACTGCTGGTGCCCGCTGGTATTTCCATTAGATGTAACCTGAGCTGCAGGTGGCAAAGAAGGCCAAACGCGGCACAACAAAATTCCATTGCTCCTCATTAAACATGTATTTCCACTGGAAATGTGTTTTACACCTGTCCCTTTCAGGCAGCTGCACTTGTTCCCCTGGACCCCCACCTGAGACATTATCCACGTGAAAAGAGCTTGCTCTGCGATTTACTAATTGGCTTCTAAGTATTGTCTGTCCCTGCTCTCCTGTCACCTCCCCGTGGCCTGGGGTGCTGTTAAGGGACAGGTTCCAGGATAGTTCCAGCAGACAGCAAAGCTGGTCTCTGTGTTTGCCTCTATTTTCTGTCCCCAGCTGCACTGCACTTGTGGAATCGCTGCACTCTGCAGTTTGTTTGCCATCCTGCAGGTCGCAGCCCAGCAGCATGTGGGCACACCTAAAATTCTAAGGCATCTAGTGTGTAGGACATGCCACGTGCTTGGCAGCTCTCTCTATCGCTTCTCGTTCTTACTGATAGCACAGAACTTGGTTTTGTGGCTGTGCAAGTTGTGCTTGATTTTGAGGATCACTTGATGGCACGGTCTGATAGGGCTGTGTGCTGAAAGGCAATAGAACCGTGCGAATAATCCATGTGGTTAAGGAGATCAGCAAATCCCTGGATTAATTGGTTATTCCCAGCGGTTTGTTGGTTTTCTTTAATCTGGTTTGGGGTATCACAGGTTGATGTTGGGCTTTTCCAAGGATCCCAGGCATACACTCCTGAAGAAATGCCTTCCTGTTTAGCACAGCCAAGTGCAGCTCCTTCTAGGTGCTCTGCTTTTAGGCTCTGTCTATAGGAAGGAGGAGCCACAAATGGTTTGGGGATAATCAGAGCATTTGCATCCAAGAGTATTTGTCTACCATAAAACTGTACCACTGGAGATGGAAGTGAGAAAGCTAGATGGGGAAACACAGGATCTGGTTCTGTTCCAAATGACAATTTGCCAGTCTTGAACTTCGTCTGTTGCCTCAGCCTCTTCCCCATGGAGAGATTTACATTCATAGGAATTTACCATAAGCAATTAAAGAAAAATACATAGTATTGACTCCACTGAAGCTCCGAGAACTCTGCAGTCCTTGGTGAAACTTTATTTCTGCATGCCTCTAGCTGAGCAGGGAACAGGGAAAGGAAACTTTGTGTTCTGTGGTCATTGTCATAGCTCCCTTCCAACTCTGGGCTACTCTTTTACTCTGTTTTGCTCAGAATTACAGTAAGTCTCTTTATTCCTGTGGTAAATAGGTTCAGTCACTGGGCCTAAAAGTTCTGCATACACATGCCTTTCCAGCCCCATCACAAAAAAAAAAGCTTTTTCACCTTTTGCCATATAAATTCCGGAAACTCAGGAGCGGGCATGATGCAAGATCTTTGATCTTAATGGGATTTGTTGTGTGAGAGACAAATGAGAAGGATAACAAGGTGACTTCTGTGACATGATTTCCCTCTTCATGAATTTCCTGGTGTTTTTAGTCTCTCCGTTACTTTTCTGTCAACAGCTTTATGGTTTTGGGAGGGAAAAGTGCAGATTTGTACAAATCTTGTCTGGGCAAAAAGGTGTGACAATTGCAGTTTGAAAGAACTCAAAAAATTCAGCTGATCGCTAGTTGAATAAGTGAATGTTTCTGGGTGATTAGAAATGAATCAGAGGTGAGGAAAGAAGTGATGTTGACAGATGAGAAGCATCACAGACGTGTCGTTCTGAGGAGCAGACCTCTGAAATGTGTCGGTGTGTGCCACTTGTGATCTTGTGCTTGCTCTCATGGAGGCTGGAAGCCGTACTGTGGTAGTCTGTGCACTTGCCTGAGCTTTGGGATGATTTACAGCCCGTAGTGTCTGAATGATTTCTAGAAGGTTGGTGAATCAGTTGTTCCGAACAAGGGCGTGCTGAGGATAGGGAGGAGACTTGTACTTCAAGATGGTCAGAAGTACTGCGGGAGATTCTTCTGGCTCCTCTCATCAACAGCATCAAGGGTACAAAATTGCAAAATGAGTAACACATGTTTTGATGGAATTAAACCTGGAATTGGAAAAGGAAACGTGTCTCAAGTATAACAAAGGCTTGCCAGATAAACCATTACACTCTAGAAATCTGCTGCTGTTAAAATAAAAAATGTTTTTGAAAGAGTTCCATATGGTATTGTTTCCATTTTCCCATGTTCAAAAAAGAAGTATCACTTGATTTCAGTTGAGTAAAAACAAACACGTGTGCAGCTAGCAGATACTCTTATACCTCACCTGCGCAGTGACCTCTGCTTTCTGCCTTAGGGTTTTCTCTGTGGATTCCTGGATCCAGCAGCCCTTCTGTCTCCTGGTTATTTTTGCTTTTTGAGTGGGTTAACGTGAGATAAAGAATTGTCTTCTGCCAACCTATCTCCGTTCAGTTGCCCTGCCCCAGCCAGCATTGCTTCGGGGCACAGATTTTGCTCTGCTGTTTGTTGGCTTGTATTTAAATGATCAGATTTTTGCTCTGAAACTCATTGGCTGTTAGAACTGAAACAGTGCAGGGGTTGCCTTGCAGGAGAGAGTGCTGGGGAAACCTGTGTTCTCCGGGCAGGACACAGAGCAGGAGTGTGCAGTAACCAGCTCCAACCCCACACCTCTCTGAAAAAAGTCTGTCGTGACAATTAGGGTGAGTCAGTTCAGCTTTGGCTGCAGAGGGGCCTTCCAGATAAAGCAGTGTTCTCACTCTTTCTGCCTTTTGGGGTGGTCATTGCATGGACAGTAGCATTGCAGATGGCCAGACAAACCACCCTTGCTTAAAAATAGATGTCCAAGGGCATTAGACTGTTGGAGTACTGTGTACGTGGCAGGTGGTGCCTGGGACCTGTGGGAAAAACCTTCCCAAGTGTGTCCTCACGGGAGTCTCCTCTTCCATGGGTCAGAGCCTAAGAGCCATCAACAGCTAAGTGCAGTGTCATGCACAGTCAGGCTCCTGGTGACCAGGTGGGGGCTGTGGAGGAGTTAATGTGCTCTCTTCATTTCCTGAGAGGGGTTTCTGTAAATCACATCTCTGCCGAGCCCCAAAGAGGGACAGAGGGTCGGAGGGGCCTGGGTGTCTTGTTCAGGGGTCAGTCATGTTATAGATAATAACCGAATCAAGTCGAATTAAATAGCAAAACAGCAATTTTTATTTTTGCGACCGAAAATACGGTCCTGGGAAGCCACAAGCGAAAACACGACAGCGCCGAGCCCGGTGTCGGCACTGGGTGGACACACACGCTGATCTGACCTCTATTGCATCAGATCCCCCTGTGTTCACACCCTGCTATTTCGGAGAGTCCAACTTTATACAGTTTTTTCTAGCCTGAGCTGAGAGTTTCCTTTGTTTCTGCAGCAAATTCTCATATTTAAATTAAATCCTTTTCTGGTGCTGCCCTGGACAAAAGTCCTTCCTGCATGCTGATGAAGGCAGTGTCTGCTCCGTATTGATGTGTAATAAAGTGCTGTCTTCTCGCTAATGGGAGCCATCGGAGGTGATGGGTACTTTGGCAGGTATTTTATCGATGATCTCTTCCCTTCCGATGATGATGATGATGATGGTGATCTCTTCCCCTTCCAGTCCATCGGTCATGGAGATCACCGGGCTAGGTCTGTTGATATGCTAATTGCGGTCGTTGTCTGTGGCCCCGGGTGCTTGATGTTTAAGAGGTTCTTTTTATTTTATTTTATTTTATACAATCCTTTTATATAAACACGAAATATAACATATATCACAGTGACCAGAGAGAGATGCAGCAATCTCTCAACACAATGGAGGTGGGAAGCAAAATTCCAGGTTTTGTGCTGCTTTCAAATCTCAGGGATGAACAGACAATTGCTGTTTATGACTGGAATAAGAACATGAGGTGTGAACATAACATTGTGTTTGCTGTGCATAAGTAGTCCTTTCTACTTGTTAGGATTTTGTTCATTATGCATATAGAAGCCTGTTAAAACCCTTGTTGTCACATCCATCAAAGCGAGATGTTCCTTTGTATTCAGTAGGTGTGCTTAGTCCTGGTTGCTCTGAGTGGAACAAGTCTCATTTCATGCATGCTTCAGCCACTTTTACCATTCCCTGGGTATAAACTGGGGCACACTGCAAACTCGATGGACAGGTCAGCACGCTTGTCCATTCTAGAGGAGGAATGTAGCTTCAGGTGATGTTTCATTTAACTTCTTTCCTTAAAAAAATAGAGGAAGGTGTGGGTAGAGCATCTCCCATATGTGGGGTTTTATAGGTGGAATGTAGCATATGCAAAACTGCATTTGAGCCTTCCCACTGCACATAAAGGGGCATTCAGACTAAGTGCCAAGACAACTTGTTTGCTTTATTTATGTCTGCGTGTTCACAGTGGTTAATGAGGTTCCTATAATGCTGGACAAGGCTTTTGGACAGATGAAGGGACAGGTATGAAGAAACCCAGGAAGAAAGCCTTGGCTAGTACTGTACCGATACAGAGATTCATGTTGGCAGAGAACTTACCGTGTCCCCTGGAAACCTTTTTACTGAGTGGGTAAAAACATCCTGTTTCTTGGATCGAGTTAGATGTCAGGCTTACCTGCCCAATCTGGCATTTGTAGTTGCGTGCCAGGTAAAATACAGCTGGAGGATTAGACAAGTTGTAATTGCATGGACTGACATCAAAACTGTCTTCAGCTGTTCTTTAGTAACCCAAAAAGCATTTGCTTACCGATTATTGTACAGTGTTGTTCTTTGTGTTCTAAGCAGCTCCTTCAAAACGTGTCCAGAACACTTGTTTGCTAAAGGGGATAACTGACTGCTTGTATTAGTTTGTGCTTTCAGCCTTGAGTCCTTTATCGAGCTCTGAATCAAAGTTTTTTCCTTGCAGTTTTCTTCCCTGGCTACTTAGCGTTTGGGCAGATATAAAAAAACCTGATGAGGGATGGCTTGTCTGCCTTTCAGACTGAAAGGCTGGGTGAATATTTCTGTCAGGATGGATTGTTCCTAAGAGCTGCTGCAGCAGGTTCAACTGTTCTGCAGTGCTGCCTCCCTAAAGAGCAAGAGTCTGGGAAACCGCTCTGAACGCTGTGGAACCCTTGCTCTTGGTCCTGCTTACTGAGTCACTTGGGACACTGTAAATCTTGGATTTTTCGGGAGAGCTTTGTATGGTGTGCAGAGATGTCAAATTGTCTTTTCAACGTGGAAGGGCATGCTTTGCAGAAACACATTTTTACCTTGGCTGTCTGAGGCTGTCAGAAGAGAGGAAACTTGGTCTTAAGTTGAAGTCTTTGAATCAAATTCTTGATCACAATACAAAGTAAAAATACTGAACAATGAAGTTTACGTGATGTTCATATTTCAAATCCAGAGGGTAATATCAGAGGCTCTTGTATTTGATCTACGCGGTTCCTCTGAGTATTTTTGCCATTTTACTGCGTCTCCTTTATCGAGGGAGTATTATTTATATGAGATAATCCTCATTTGGTTCCAGTTTATTAAATGAAAGGAATGTGTTAGGCAGTCAGCTCTTAAGAGGTCTGGAATCTGGAACTGTAATTGAATCCATTCCCTCTCAGCTAATTTATGTAATCTGATGAGAAACAAGTGTAGTACAATTTGTTCAAAGAAAATGGAGGCTCTTTACTTTATCGAACCATACCAAACAAAGGTCTCTGAACGAAGCAGCGCTGCAGAAGGCACAGTTTGGGTTCCCTCGTCTGACCGACAACGCTGGGACCTCTCTCCTCCCGAAGGAGGACAGAGGGAATGTCTCGCAGTGGAATCAAACTCTCAGTTTTGCGTGAGCTGCCTGGTTTGTTGGTTTTCTGTGGCAGGGTGCTAGGTATGCTGTTTGTGAAACAGCGAGCTGGCTAGGGTTGTGTCCTCATGCTTAGCTTGTGACTGCAGCGTTTTCATTTGTTCTGACCTGTGCCTGTTGTTTGCTAAACCAGAGCCGGTAAGGAGCCGTTCTACTGCAGCACCTGGCTCCTAGATTTCCCCCTGGACTAATGATGTGAAGTCCCTGCTTTATCTCATCAGCAGTGAAACTCATTTACCTTGGGCGCAGCACGCATGAGGCAGAGCAGGGCGGTCCGGGGGGCAGGGCTGTGTCCCGTCCGGGCTAGGAGTGTGTTGGGAGCTGCACGTTGGGCGCTGTTATCGCAAGAACCATCCCATCTGCCGCTGCCCTTCTCCTCTGGCACCGCTGCTGTGGTCTGTGCGCTGCAAGTGGGCGAGCGCTTGGCAGGCAGTCGCTGGCTGGGGTTGGAATTCCCTCCCGCTGTATTCTCGGGTGTATTCAGAGATACGATCTGGTAATCTGTAAGGACCTGTAGGCCGAGTCATGGCCAGCAACCCATTCCCAAGCGTGGGGCAGAAGGCAACTCTTCCTCCCTTCCTTGCTCTGCCCCGTGGATTTAAGAGCAGTTGACAGAGGAGATCTGCTGTAGCCCCACACATCCAGGCCAGAGTGGAGAGGGAGGAAGGCATGGGCAGTGGGAGCCAAACCCAACTCCAGCTGTGCTCCAGCTGTGCCCGTGGAGCACAGAGGCAGCAGGGACCCCATGCAGGGGAGAGGGCTGATAACCCCGGAGTCCAGCCCAAAGCCTCTGGAAGGAGTGGGATGCTCAGTGGGTGCCTGTCAGTTAGTCAATGACAGCAGGTGGAGGTTGGAGCAGGCCACGTGTGAGAGACAGCATGTGCCTGGTGGTCACTGTGGTCTGCCAGCTTCCAGGACACAGGATCTGCAGGGGCTTTAGATGAGAAAAGACTCTTGGTTATGGAGTTTTCTCTTTTGTAATCAGCAGAGGTTTCTTTGCAAAGGTACCTGGACTTTGTGGTGCTGTTGGAAGATCCGCAGCTGTGATCGATAAATTGCACAGGATATCTTAGACAAGAGCTACAACAGTATGAGGAGGGCAGTGCTTTGTTTTATGTTTCATAAAAAGTAGGTGTGTTTTTTCCCTTGCTTGACATCAATACTTAATGAGTATAAAACCACTTGGCCCTTGGGTTGCACCCAGGTTCTGGCCTGGCTGACCGAGATACTGATAGTGCCAGGCCAGTCGGTGTTGAGGTGGGGGAGATGGGTGGCAAAGGGGTGAAGCGAGGGAACTGGATGAGAGCAAAGCCAGGGAAGAGCCCGGCTCTTTGGATGAGAGCAAAGGCCTGTGGCTGGAGCCATATGGGGAACAATATCTTCTCAACATTTATCTGTGACTCGGTCTCTTCCTTGCATAATGGTGCTCCCCGTGTATGAGACTTGATGTGTGTGCTCACAGATAGATGCCCTGGTTTTTGATGATTTTTCAGTACCTGCACTGTAGCTGCTGTCAGTATCAGCTACCCCTTAGTCTCCTGGTCATGCACGTTGCTGTCTCTCTTTCAGCATCCAGGATTTTTGTCGTAGTCTTCACATCCTTTGGAAGCAAAACTAGGCCACTGTGCTGATGTGAGGAGTTGCCATGCAGGGGTCCAGGGGATAATAATCCCTAGGAATGCAAAGCAATGGGCAGTGAGGTGGATGATGAAGAGATGCATAGGTAGGAAGTAGAGATTACTGCTCATCATTTGCATGTGTGAGGTGTAAAATTCATTGCTGACAACTCTGTAAATGTTTAATTTGGAGATGTATGGTTCCATATCTGGCTTACCTTTAGATACAGCAAATACTACTCTTCACTTTTAATTTCTCTCTTTTTTGCAATTTCAACTTCAAGCTCATAAGAAAGATCAAATCTCTTCTGAGAAAAGATGGGCTTCTTACAGCTTTGGAGAAACTAACCATACATGTTTGCATTAGGGAAATGGAAACTACAAGTCACTAAAATCGTAGGGGAGAAAGAACTGTGGCTTAGGGAAATGCCATCCTGCCCTCCCTGTATTGCCTCTTGAGAGACCAGAACAGAAGCAAAAATTGTCTCAGAAACCAGAAATTGGCCAAGTGCTTGTCTGGAATGTGATTTGGGGTGAAGCTCCTGTGTGCAGTTTCAGAATTGGGAATGATTCATTGCTCCTTACGTGTGAGGACAGCATCACGATGCACAGACAGATGCACAAGGCAGTGGGACCTAAACCTGGTAACTCCTTCTCGTCTTGCTGAAAATGAGGGCAAGGTGTTTGCAATACTTGCTCATGTGTTCGCTCGTTGCAAGGGAGCTCTGCAGGCCATGGGGTCACATCCTGGGATTAGTTGTGCTGTCTCTGTAAAATGTACATCAGCTGCCTGAGTGTGTGGGGTGCATGGGCACCGCGTGCCCACCGAGGGCAGTGACCGGCCAGCACTGGCACATCTGCTCTGCCGTGTGGTGGTGGCCGCTCCGGGCACCGCCTGTTAACCACGGGCACAAAAGGGGTGTTTTTAATGGGCTGCAGCATCCCACAGTCCTGTGGGTACACTTGGGACAGTCTGTGCTGGGGGTTTGCTGTGTGCACATCAGCCAGAGCCTTGCGTGCCGCTCCCAGGCTCTCCCGTGATTGCTGCCGCACAGCAGCAATTCCTGCCTGAGGAACTACCTTCCCCCTGAGCTCCACCAGGAAACAGTGGTGGCTGATGGAAGGTGGAGCATCCAGATTTTTTGGTGGGTGATTGAATGGCAGAACTGGTACTTTGTTCAGCTGCCAGCCGTATTCCAGCCATGACGATGGCAAACTCCTGCGCGGAGTCAGTGCCGCTGTTACTCGTGGTGCCAGCTGCCGCAGGGACAGGTGACGGCGTGGCAAACCAGGAGAGGGTTTCTCTGGAGAGCCACCTCCTGCCATCAGCAGAGTCGGTGCCCAAGGCTTGGCAGGGCACAGCCCTGGCCTCTGAGAGAGAGCCCCTGCCTGCACACAGGAGGCCAGAGGCTGTTTCTTGGAGATTAACTCGCAGGAACCACAACTGATAGGGAGCAGAGGGGATCTGCTTTAACTCTTTGTAAAAACCTCCCCTAAAGCTTCCAAAACTGTTATTTGGAAAAGACTTGGCATTTAAATTCTAAGGAGAGGGAGGAGCAGGAAGAGGCCGAGAACAGCCCCTGATGAGCTCAGGGTGGGTCTGCGATTACTGGCTTTTGTGGCTGCATTTTCCAAGCTCTGCTGTCTAAGCTATGTCGGTAATTAAAGATCCAGTGAAGAATGGATATGCAACTGCATTTCCCACATCCTTGGTGAGGTCTGAGCAATCAGGGTATTGGAATAAACATTTGGTTGAAAAATTCCTCAGTACCCTGAGCTGAATCTACTCCTCTCCTGTGCTGCAGCAGAGATCTGCAAGTAATTTGATGACATACAAAAGAGTATTTCAGTAAAAAGTTCTCGTTCGATATTGCCATGTTTTCCCTTATTTTGAATTATTGGTATTTTCTCCTATTTAATGACAGTTAATTTTCCTTTGTATGGAAATGTCTTGTGATTAATCATTTCACTGCTCATCCTTAGATCTCATTAGTAAAAAGGAAGTATTTTTATAAAAGTAATCTGTGTCTTATAGGATGTTCTTTTCTGGCTGCTCTGGTCATGTCAAAGATGCTTCATCACCACCAGTTGGTGCAGTGGCAGTCATACTCATTTTGCTTCTGCTGAGTCTCGGAAGGACACCCCTCTTGATAAAAGCAGAGTGCACAGACTGTGGTGCTTCTCCAGCACCTGAAAGCCTTAAATCTGACTGATCATTGCTGAATTGGATAATGAGCATCGCCGGAGACAAAAACTCTGGTATTTACACTGAAGGAATGGCAGTCAGGAGTAATTCACAGGATTCCTGACTGCTCAGGACCCACCTGCTTCCTTGCCCGCACGTGCTTGCGTGTGAGCTGCTCCCTGGCGTCGTGTCCCTTCTGCCATCCCAGGTCAAGGACCCCTGAGCACTACCACAAAATGGAAGCTCCCCAGTGACCTGATATGATCCTTTGCCAGTACTAACTGGAGGAAGCTCTGGCCTCTGCCCTAAGTGGAAATGTGTCCCCAAACCTTTGTGTGCTCTGGCTCTCATTCCAAAGGAAAGGTTGATTTTTCTAGAACGTCACTGGGTGTTGTCACTGCTCAGCCCTGATGAGACACGAGTGAAGTGGACATGCAAACCACACGGTAAACAAGAGAGCAGCATTCCAAGGACTGGTAACCACATGAACGCTTCCCGTGTATATTCTTAGGCCCTGTGGCTTTTTAGCAGAAACAAATGTGCACTACTTCTTGCTGTAAACATAAGATGCGTGGAAACATCTTAAATTTTTTTTTTTTTTTAAAGGAGATGGCAGTATTGTCGCAGATTGTGGCATTTACTGCAGGTACTGGGTTTGCATGCTGCCGTAAGGGAACTGATTTTGGGTGTTTGTGGGCAAGCAGATCCCTGGAAATACAGATTTTATACTAGTGGGGAGAGTTGTAGGTCTTTCTGCAGCACATCTGAACTGTGTGCACCAGTTAAGGTCTGCAGATTGCATTAGCCTGTATCTGTTTTTGATTCTTTTCTATTTCTTCAGCACCCCACCAAAATCATAGTTTTGTTCGTTTTACGCGGCGTCCGGATCTTTGGTCTTGCAATAACATTCGGGTCTGTTGTTGCGGTGCTTGCTTTGGATCACGGAGCGAGGCTGGAAAGTGGCGGGAGATTGGTGCCCAAGAGCTTCATTCTGCTGAGCCACCAGCACATCCACAGCAGAGCTGTTATTATTTAGTACAAAATGTTTGGTCATTAGATGTTCTCCTTTCAGCCATCCATGAAAGAGGCACCGGGGGAAACTGTACCCTTACTTGTGTTTCCCCACACACAGAAATCAGATTGCAGATGACTAAAACCTTTGGGCAGTTCTCTGCGAGGCAGGCAGGGACAAGCAGGGCAGGCCAAGCCGCAGTTCGCACCACAAAGAAAACAAAAACACAGGTGCTGAACGGACTGTGGCCACACAGATGAGCTGTGTTTACAGAACACGGCTTTGCACGGAAGGGGAATGTGGTTCTTGTTGTTCAGCGTTGTTCGCTCGAGGCGTCTTTGATTTCAGCTCGCCTCCAGGCAGAGTTGTCACAGGTCCTGCAGCAGCACAAGTTCTCTGTGGTGAGAGAAACGTGTGATCCCGGGGCCCGAGAGAAGCAATTCTGCTGGAAGGCCCTCCAGGGAGATGGCTGCTGTTCACCACCTGAGCAAACACCCAGCCCAGCTGGCGAGCCTCGAGAAGCCAGCACAGGGGATACAGGGAATGGCTGTGCTCAGGGGTTTGCTTTGGGCTGCCCACCTCGACCTGCCTGGTGAAAGGCTGTTCTCCACGTACATCTCTGGGGCCACGAGCAGGAACATCCCAAGGAGCACGTGCCTCCTTGTTTGCAATAACGGGAGAGGCAGCGCAGCGTACATGGAGCACGCTTCCAAGCACTGCTGGATCCGTACGGCGGTTCCAAGCACTGCTGGATGACGTGCCACTCGGCATTCTCATTGGTACCTGGCGTACCCGGAATGTGTCGGGGATGCGAGGAAGCAATAGGGACCGGGGTACGGTGGTCCCACAGAGCAGATGGACCCCAGGGAGAAGGGGGTTCCTGGGTGCGGGCCAGCACACCTTGACCACGGGGTGGCCTTACGGGGTCAGGAACACACCGCTGGGGCAGAGCTGGTGTTGCTGACCCAAAGGCTCGGTGTCAGGAGTCCTGCCATGGCAGAGCACACAGAAGCCCGTCTGAGACACCAAACAGATGTGCTGAGGGCTGCAGCGGGGAATTCTCCAGATGACAGCCAGGAGAGCTGGATGCGGGAGCCGCAGCAGCGGAGGTCGCCGTGCTAAGCGAACTCTGCGGCGGCTGAGAGCCAGGCAAATAGCAGCAGGACTGCGGGGTTAGCCTTCACATGCTGAACAGATTTTGCTAATATCACTTTGTTATGCAAATATGTAATTATTTCATTTCCTCCAGAAGGAGTATTTGTGGTTTCCTGTTCCCTGGGACTTCCGAGTGCTTGCGCGAAGGGAACAAATAACTGCGAAGTTACTGGGTTGTGCGCTCTGTGGCGAGCTCTAAGAAATGAAAATCTTGAAGTTTTGGTGGAGGTTTTAAATAGCTCTTCTGAATGGCCTGCCAGAGGGTGGTGAGGCTGGTGCTGACAATGGCACAGGACTTGCTCACCATTTAAATAAACTTAATTTGGATTGATGTCTGCCGTCTGCCTTGGACTAGGGAATTAAAAGGCCAGGTTGCTGCACAGGCTGGAGACTGTGGTAATCAGGATGGAGCTGCTCAAGCCCAGTAGGGCCTAGAGTTGTGCTGGCTGTGGCTGGATATGTCTGGATAACTGGTGTGCAGCAGTTACCTCTGTAGAAGAAGCAGAAAGGGAATAGCAGAGGTGCATGAGGGCTGCTACCTTAGAGGTCAGGTGTGAGGGTTTGCCGTCTGTGGAGAGGAGCTCCCGATGCGCTCCGTGGTGTGGTTTGGTTGGTGCACTCACGAGGCTCTGGCATTTAAAAATCTCGTGGAATGGGGGATGTTTTCAAACTCTGCAAGCTGCAGAACTCAGTGTAATGAGCGTCCCGATGTGTACAGGGGCAATCTGTAAAGCGAGGGATTTTTGAAACCCCGTGTGTGTGCCTGCTTAGAGAACTGCGGTTTGAAAAGGGGAATTTGGAGAAGGCTCATGATGCCCTGAGAAGTCTCCTTTTCCTTTCTGTTTCATATCCAGTGCCTTCTTTCTCTCTCCTTGCTGGTTGTTACAGGACTGTATAGGGCTAATTTTCTGTTTTAGACTTACCTGCAATCAAGTACTGGGGCGAGCTTCGGGGAAGGGAATTTGGATTTAATTTTGCATAGACAGGGCTTTCTGGTAACACTTGAAAGATTTGAAATGAAAGCTCAGCCATAGGGTGCTTGAGCTTCCATGTTGAACAAAAAGTAGTTCTTTTCTAATCCCCATTTGCTTTAGAATTGTGTTAGACACCATAGACAGTGTCTCCGAGGGTTTGTTTTATTTTTTTCAACTCAGGTAATACCCAATTTACAATGGCCTCATCTCAAGAGTCAGGAAGCTGCTCAGAGCATGTGTTGGAGATTTGCAAAAGATCACCTCTTTCACCAAATCACTTGGCACTGTTGGTATAGGACAGGATTCAGTTATGCCAGCTTTTATTTAAAGACTTGTGGTGTGTTGTTGCTTGGGGTTTTTTTTATGTTGCTTCTTTTAACAGTAGGAAAAAACACGACTGAAACTGAAATGGTAATTTCCAGGTGCATAAAGATTCTTCTTTGGGATTGACAGTTCCACTATGGATACAAGCCAGGGACTGCTGCTTGTGCTGAATTTTTTAGCCATTGGTTTAAATGATTTTGTTTTCTTTCTGTGTGGATCCACATTGGTTTTATGGCTTGTGTCCAAAAAATGCAATCATACCTTAATGTTTTAATTATAAACTTATTAATTACATTTACTTCTATTGTTAGCTTTTCTATTGCACTAATGTGCATTTTTTACCTAGGGAAAAGTGGTGGTAATGGTGCTACTTGGATGGATAGTGACGTGAAGTGTGTTTCCATACCTTTGGATAGTTTTTGTAGATGCACAGGGCAGCTTCGGTGCCTCAGCACTGTTTGAAGACGAGTCACTGCCGTGGGTTGCATCTGAGCCCCCAAATGTAGGAGCATAGAGAAATGGTGACTCTGCCGGTGAGAATCTTCACTTTCCTCGTTACCTGCTGGTGGGCACTCGCCTCTCGTAGTTACAGATGGGCTTATTACAACTGCGTAATAGTACTGGCTACAGATCCTAATTTCAGTGTAATTTGAGAGGCAGTACTTAGCGTCGTATTTAGGGCTGGATAATGGAACGCTTGCTGCAGCCCGTGGAAAACCCGAATGCCCTGCGCTGAAAACGCTCCGTGTGCCGGTCTGTAGGCCGATATTATTGTCAACTTCTTCAGGTTAGAAACCAAGCTGGTCTTGGGAACTAGCACGCTTAGAAGCTGTGTCGCTTCGGCGAGGCTCCTCTGCCTCCTCTCGTGCGTTCCCTGCCCGACGTACAGGTGAGGCACCTTGTGTTGCAAAGCACATTTTGTAAGGGACAGTGTGGTGTGTGCTGGACTGCTCTGGGAGGCTGTGGTACCGGCAAGGGCGGGTGGGACATTGCTGTCCTTTTGGTGCTGAAAGACAGCAGATGCGGGAGGCACACGGAGTTGTCTCAGACGAGCAAGGAGCACCTTGCCGTGCCTGCTGTAGCGGAGGAGTCCTGCCGTGCAGGATTTCTCTGGGTGCACGTCTCTTCCCACGGGCTCCAGGCTGGGGGCACCTCTGCCAGTCCCGGCCGGGCGGGAGGAAGCCGAGGGTCGCTGGTGCTCACGAGAGGCAGGCAGGACCCCGGCACGGCCCGGTGAGCATCGCACTGTGCTCCGCTTCCAGCCAAGCCTTGAGGCGTTCCATGGGAGAAGAGTCAGTGAGCTACCACTCGTGATTAATTTTTTTTTTTTTTTTTTACTGGGATCACGTTATTGTACGGCGTTCGGGAGGGGCTGGATGGAGGCGGGCAGGGGACCGTCCCCCGCCTCCATCGCCATCCGCCCGGGGGATGGAGTTTGCAGAGCATCCCCTCCCTCCCTCCGTGCCGTCGCTGCGCTCCCCTGGGGTGGCGGCTGCCCGCACTCGGGCCCCGCCGGAGCGAGGGCGGGCGGGGCGACCGGCGCTCTTCCCCGGTGTCTGCAGGCGCGGGGCTGCGGAGCGAGCGCCGGGAGCGGCACCGCCGCCTCTCCCCGGCACCAACCTGCGCGGCTGGGAATAAACCCCCTCGCTCCCCCCCGGGAAGGGAGGGCGGGCCGTTCCGTGGAGCTTTCCTCCGCCCCGCTTTTTTCCGTTTCTTTTTTTTTTTTTTCGCTTTCCCCCTTTTTCTGTTTCCCCGGGTTTTTTTCCTTCTCCAGGAGGACGCGCCGTGCGCGCTTTCCGCGCAGTCCCGGAGCGCGCCCGGGCGCTGCCGGAGGGGCGGGATGGCGGCGTCGGCTCGCTGGGTGTTGTGCCTGTGCCTGGGCTGGGGCTGCCTGTGCCTGGTTCTGGGGGACGCGCTGCGGCCGCGCCGGCTCGGGCTGCGGCGCCGGGCTGCGCCGGGCACCGTGCGGGGCGGGCGCGCCCGGCCGGCTGCCGCTGACGACGGCCCGGGGCAGCGGCGCTCCGGGCGGCCGCCGGCGGCCGACAGAGTGGCGGAGCACATGCTGCGGCTCTACGAGCAGTACCGCGGCGGCCGGGACCCGCCGACACCGCCCGGGCCCTGGCTCCGCCGGGGCAACACGGTGCGCGGCTTCCGCCCGCTGCCGGCAGGTGAGTGCGTCAGGGCATCCCCGGGGCAGTGCCCGGAGAGCTCGGCGGGGGAAGAAGTGAGACAGTTAGAGGAGTATCGCTTCCTGCAGGGACTGCCGTGTTTTGCGTTCTGTCCCGTGCTTTAATTGTTGCCTTGCTGCTTCTGCTCTGCTTCGAGCATCACTGTCATCACGATGGCTGAGTAAAATGCGAGGGAGGTGGAGGAATTAGCGGATCTTCTCCGGAGTCCCCCATTAGTGGTGTTCTGCACGTGTAGCTTCTGTTGGAGCCAAGGGCTAACTTGTGTGTAACGGAGCCGTGACATGGTCTGGGGGTCCTTCAGGCTCTCTGCAGCGTTCTCGTGTTGACAGGTGGTGATAGCACTGACAGTGAGAGACAGCGGCAGATGAGTGCAGCTCTAGCTCAACTTGAGCGTCCTAAGTACTTTATCTTGGCATCTTTGGAAGGGGCCCTTGGATCTCTCTGTGATTACACACCAGCATGCACGAGGTGTAGATGGGTGAAAATGTAAAAACATTTTCCATAAGGGAACGGACATGTTTAACGTGCCAGCATCTCAAAAGGACCGTGTCTTAGCAGAAAGAGAACAAGTCACTGCCTTGGTGCTGCATCCCTTCCCCTCCTTCCTCTGGTTTTTGTGTGTGTGAGCGCCACAAGGGCTAAATGGAATGGCCAGAACCCAAAGATGACCATCCTTGGGGTCTCCTTCCCTTATCGATTGCACCTCAAACCCTTGCTGCGTGTGGGAGAGGTTTTTTTGGCCACACACAGAAGCCCCATTTGCCAATTTCTTCATTACACCGGTGCACTGGCCCGGTGGCTTTTTCTTAGACAGGCATCTATCAGTAAAACTTGAGAGTTGTCCCTGAGTTGCAGTGGCTTGCTTAGAGTCCTTCCCGGTGCAGGAAAGAGAGGCAGGTGGGTGGCAGGCTTCCTTGCTTCTTCAAAAGCAACAATCTGTTTTGTAAGGCAGCTCTGTACAGAGATCAAATGCAATGAGGAATGAGTGGTGTTGGTGCAAGTATTCCTGTCCACAGGAGAGGCTTTAGAGGAGTAATTACCCTGGGTTTGGGGGACTGAGAGCCAGGATTCCCCAGCTGCTGCTCTTACTGAAGAGCTCTCTTGCCTTTCTAACCTGACTTGTTTGCTGTGTGAAGTCTCATGTCCGTGGCTGTCGCTGAATTAAGCCCACCAAAAGAGGGGAGGATATAATCTTCATTACAGCAGCCCCCCAAAAAGGAGAGGTCGTTAATGATCCCAGCAGAGCAATATTTGCTCTGTTATGCATATCTGATTAAAGCCGTTTATTGTTCTAAACCAGAATGCTGTTGGTTGAAATCCCATCTCTGTGGTCTTTGGGATTGTATTTGTACTCTCACTTGATGCCTAGTGGCAGCAGTCCTATAAACACACTGCTTGCTAATCCTTTCCTCCTCCTCCAATACTTTCACAGATCAAGCGCCAAAGCAATAAATCGGTTTAAAATTTTTTTGACACTTTAGTAAGTATTTATGCAAAAGATTTAACCAGTTAGCTGTCGTCTTTCTCTTGCCATTGGCATCAGCAGCAGTTTATTTTGTGGTTATTGATGGCAGAAAAGTCTGTTTCCAGAAAACCCTCATATTTGATGTTCCTCAGGGTAGGGGGTGCAATGGAAAGTCTTTTTCTGACTTCTTCCTCGGGCCCACCTGCCTGAAAAGGCCTGCAATGAAAATGGCCCATCCAGAAGTGTTCCCCTTTCAAGGTACTTTGTCTCTAGATCCTGTGATTTGACTGTTGCACTCCTTGGCTCCACATTTCAGTCTCCCGTGGGTTTCCCCTTGTCCTTAATGGGACACATCAGTTACTACATGACCTTGCTGTTACTCCTTCAGATTTTACCATTCCCTCTGCCAGCCCCTTCAGGACTCGGCTTTTTGTCTGCTAGGAGCAGAAGATCACCGAGAATCCTCCTGTGTCTTCTCCATCTGCAGCAAGAGGTCTCATAGCAAATCTTGGGTGGTTTCATTTGCAGTTTAACTTTGCTATTTAGTCTGACAGGTTCACAAGAGAAACTCTTCCTTTTCTGAAACACAGCTCTCAAATGTAGCTGTGAAACCTTTCTGTCCTTTTCCTCTGCAGGGGCTTCTGTTTCTTCTGCAGCACATGGGAAAGGCCTTTCCCAAATCTCCCAGGTAACCCAGTGGACAAATTTTTGAGACCCTGGAGTGGCGTGGGATGAGACGGAAAGCTCGTAGAATTTGTTTTACCTCATCCCCGTTCTAGTCAAAGAACATCGGCGTGGCAGCTGCAGCCCTGTTGCCAACAGCCGACAAAACCCAGTTAAGACTGATTAATCAAAACAAGCGTCCTCATAGCTGTTAAAAGCAAGTTTCTCTTTCTGCCGCTCAGTTCTCTGAGGGGACGGGACCAGAGCTTCAGCCCCGTGCGGCATCCTTATGAGGGCCTCCATCCCACGCTGCCCTGCAATCTCTCACTCACCAGACTTCACAACTAGGCTGGATGGTGGCTTCTTTGGGCTGGGGGTTTGGCCATTGATTTTGATGAATGTTCGTGCGATCATTCGGGTAAATTGTTTCCTGTTAATCTCGCTAAATTATCGGAGAGCATAATTGTTCAGAACCTTTGCCCGTGACCTGAAAAGCCAAAAAGAAGCCCCAGTCCCGAGACGCATGAGGAGTGTGGGGAGGATGTACATCTTTCAGAGTGTTGAGTTACCCTTTAGCACCATTCTCTGTCATGGACTGAGCCGCTCTAATTTGTTCCTCTATGTTTGAGTCAAGGGATGTTCAGCGTGTGATTTCTGTGGCACGTCTTCTCGCCGTTGTAGAACGTTTCTGGAATGTCTCTGGTAGTCCTTGTGTTCCTTTGGACAGGCCTTTTCCAGTTCTTTACCAGCAGGTGCCACGGGAGCGAGTGGTTTTCCATCCGCCGTGAAAGACACGTAGGAAGGAAGTCAGGTGATGTGTGAGCCATGGCAGAGCTCTCAGGCGGTTTTTGCAGGGGAGCTCTGAGGCCGTGCTCCTGTCCATGCAGCAGCGTCCGTACACGACTGTTCTCTCCTCCTGAAAGGGAGCTGACCTCCTGCTGGCAGAATCCCGCTTACCCGCAGCACTGCCTCTTGAGCAGTGCCCAGCCTCAGGATTTGGAGGTCAGATACAGCACGGAAAATAAAAGACAGCGTAAATATAAAAGCCTTCAAAACATAAATAGATTAGGTTTGCTTCTGAAAGCGCTTTAAATCCTAGCATCGCTTAAGGAACATGGCTTGCAAATGAGTCCTGACTTTATTTGGAAGGTCCTCCTAATGGTGTTATAGTAAAACTTTACGGTGAGAAATTACTTTAAACTCTTTTTTATTGACTGAAGCTCAAGTAATTTCAGGTATTACTACACCTGCCCCAAGGCCAATTCCTGTGGGTTTAGAACTATGTTCTCCTCCCTTTCAAAAGGCCTTTCTTGGCTTTGTTGTGGTGCGGAGTGCCCACGCAAGGAGGGGAAGCGGAGCACGCACGAGGAAAGCAGCGCCTCAGTGGCTGCCATCAGCCTGCAGAAACCAGTCCGGGCCAAACGCCGGCCCCTCTGAGCACCAGTGGTATCAGGGGTTCTTTGCATGAAGGGCTTTAAAAATAGTCGGGAAACTTTTTTTTTTTTTCCCCTTCTGTGTGTTTCTTTGGTTTGTGTTTGTTTTTTTATTTTTTTATTTTTATTTTTTTTGCTGCACCCCTATAAATACAATGCAAGCAGGAGCATCCTTAGTTTTTAGGAACTTGAAAAACATTAAGCTATTATTTGGGCAGAGGGGCAGGATCTGTATGTTTGGCCTCTCAGGACCAAACCCAGAAATTTAATTTCCTGACTTCCATCACTGTGTGTCTCACGGCGGTGCCATACATGCGGGTGACCTGTGTTCACAGTTCCCTGTTGGTCCCTGTTTCTAGAACTTGTTGCTTCAGGACAAGGAGCTCTGGCATCAAAGGACAGGCAGTGCACGATCTGCTTTTCACCTGGGAGTGCAATGAATCGTGGCTGTGAGGAATACTGAGGTCGGCTCTTCTCCTGCCCAGATTTGTGCCTACTGTGGCTGTACCCCCTTAGCTCACTGGGCTTGTGACAGCTTGGAGCTAGATGTTGTGTTTAGTTTTCACACCTGCTGTGGCCTTCCTACATAAAATACATCGAAAAGAGATCAGGTGGCTGCTGTGCAGCACACTTACATTGTGCAATTTGCAGATTTGTGGGTTTCGTATCGTGAAACCCTCACGTAAGTTAGGTCCTGAGCACACAGCATTGCTGTTTCTACATTAGTTCTTTATTTGAGAGGCCGATAGCTTTAATCTGTGCTGAAGTTGCTGCTGTTTTTTATCAGGTTACTAGCTGCTGTGATCTATCTGCTTTGCTGAAAGAATTAGTAAAACCAGTTTGGCACCAAGTCTTATGCCTTTTCAAAAGGGAGAACCGCATCCTACCTTTTCCTTTTGCACATAACACCAGTTGGTAACTAGGAAGCAGCAGCCAAGTTAGAGGGAAGGTGGGAATAAGGAGCAAATCTGGTTTCCAGATCTGTTTCTGTTAAGGAACTTGTTCCTGTTTCCAGGAGCTGCGTTTGAGCTGTCAGGAAGTAGTCCAGCATGTCTGGTACCCCAAAGAGGGAGTGCCAGTACATGTGTAGAGTCAGTGTGCATTTCTGCTTTTGTTCTGCAGAGACTATCCCCTTCTTCTGGCCCCGTCTTGCCAGATTGTCGTAGTTCTTTTGGTCCCAGTCTGCAGAGGAGCAGTGCCAATGGTGGTGCAGTGGTGCTGCATCTTAGCTACTGCAGTTCAAAAGAGCTCTGTCATGTGGAGCTTGGTCTGAAAAACTCATCAGGCCAGCGGTAACATCTGGTAGAGGAGAGCAGAGGCTGCTGTTAAAATCTGGCCTCACAGTGTCTGGAAGGCAGCAGCGTGTAGTTTGGCTCCTTATGCTTTTTCTTTCCTTTTTTCTTCTTAAAACTTATTCTCTGGAATGGTTTCCAGCAGTGTGTGTCCTATGAGCCAAAAGACAAAGTACACTTCTAATGAAATGAACTTTTCCTGAGTAAGAGATGTGTTTGTAGTTATTTTGAAGGGTAATTTCTAGCTCGAGGAACACTTGTTTCAGCGCAGCGCTCGCTCCTGCGAGTCAGGTATTGGTGTCACGCAAGGAGCATACCGGGCCTGGTACTCCCAAATTTTGATGGAACCCCAGGTCACGCAGTTAGGTGTCTTGAGGTGGAATCTGGTGAATCCACAGATGTCTGTGCTGGCTATCGGTAACTGTTTTTGAGATGGTTTTGCAAATGAAAGATCTGGGAACTCAGGGCTGCAGAAGTTTGGAGGTGGTTGTGTAGGAAAACAGCACCATCTGCTGCAAGTGCTTTGTCTTGGTCTAGAGTTACAGGCTAGAAGTGGCTGCTGGAATTTAGCTTTTACCCAAAACTACGAACTCCTGTGTCTGCCCCGAGTCGTGCGGAACTTCTTTACAAACAAAAGTAGCTTCTTGTGTCTTCCAACACAATCTGCCAGTTTAGAACAGGCAGGATTTTTCAAGTGGCATTCCTCATAAAAATTAAGATCAAAACTTGTCATTCAACATACAGCAACAATGCCCATATTGTAATCTGAATATTTCTTTTTTTAGGGAGCCCTGAAGGCCAGGAGATGTACATTTTTAACTTGACATCACTCACAGAGTCTGAAAACGTCTTGTCAGCTTCAGTGTATTATTACATCGGCGATCTGCTGCACATGAAGTGGAACTGTTCCCAGTCCCATGGCTGTTCTCATCACGGGCACAGGAAACCTGAAATTCAGATACGTCTTTCAGTTTGGACCTTTCCTTCGGCTGGGAACCCGACTCGGAACCTGGGACGTTTTCTCATAAACGTCTCCTCAGCTTACCAGGATGTCCTTTCCTGGCAGTGGAAGGATATCACTCAGCTCCTGCATGAAGCAAAGCAAAACAACGAGCTGCTGATCAGTGTTAAAATGGATCTGCCCAGCCATCATCCCTGGGAAAGAGCATCTTCCTCCTACGAGCCCTACATCCTGATTTATGCCAACGATTCCGCTATCTCGGAGCCAGAGAGCGTAGTCTCGACTTTGCGAGGACACCGTCGTCCTCCGGCAAGGGTCCTTCCCAAGCCAGAAGGCCAGACGAGGAGCAGCATCACAAATCGCCGGAGAAAACGCTCTGCAAACGTCCTGTTGCCGTTGCAGAACAACGAGCTCCCGGGAGCCAAGTACCAGTACGGCGAGGACGAGAGGTGGGGAGGCAGAAAGCCCTACGAGACCTTCCAGCCGCAGCTAGCAGACAGGGCCAGGAGTAAGAAAAAGCAGAGGAAGAATCATCTCCAGAAGACCCAGACTCTGCAGTTTGACGAGCAAACTCTGAAGAAGGCGAGGAGGAAGCAGTGGAATGAACCAAGGTATTGCGCGCGGCGCTACCTCAAGGTGGATTTCGCAGACATCGGCTGGAGCGAGTGGATTATTTCCCCCAAGTCCTTCGATGCCTATTACTGCTCAGGAGAATGTCAGTTCCCAATTCCAAAGGTATGGTCCCCATTGATTCTTTCTCCCTGTCTGTTACCATAAACCGGGCATTTTGTTTCCCACGTCAGTAAAAGGCCAGCACCGGTATGAGTTTGGATCTGGCACCTTCCTAGATTCGCCCCATGCAGCAGTGGGCAGGGGCTGGAACACCTAGCGAAGAGATAAACTTGCAAAGGTAATCTAAAAAGCTTGGCTTGCTATTAGTTTTTCATCCAGAACCCAAAATGCCATAAAACATTGCCTGAATAGTGCTGATGACGTGTGAACTTGTTACTAGCCTGTTTAACAAACAAAATACAAACCAGGTCTATAAAGCAGAGAGCTCCGGGCAGTGACAGGCGTGGTTCACACGGAGTCGAGTGAATCACTTCTGATTCGGTGGACGAAGGGGATCCAGAAGCAATGGATCCAGGCCCCCTGCTTTGAAAATTACCCCCTGGTTTGTATGAGCTCGTTGCATGTGAGTAGCAGGCAAGGCTGGTGTGCCTCTGTCCCTGTGACCTAGACAGAGAGGAACTGTCCTGCAAATGTGGTGTTTGAGGCTGGCCTAAAGTGAGGGGTCTGCACAAGGAACACCTGCAGGGAACATCAGTCAGGCAGGGCTCCTGGACTCGCTGCAGCGTTTAATTCCAGACTATTCTTTATTCCTGCCACAGTGAAACCAGAGCAGTCAGTTCCAAAATACACGTGGCATTGCAGTGGCTGAAGGAGCTGAGGGAGTGGCACTTTGAAAGCAGTAGGTGGAAGAACTGTACCAAAGGGAATGGTGCCCAGACAAAGCAAACTGCAGAAGGCAGGGTCCTCTCCTTGGAGGAGGAGAAACTTGCCTACCTCCAGCTGCAGAGGCAGGCTTTAAAGCTGAGCATCGCATGATCCGCTACTTCTGAGACCGTGTTTGCAGAAAGATACGCTGACCTTCAGGCAGTAACAGAGCGTGCCTGTGGGTACGTCGTGTTCCTTTGCTGAGGGTGAGCTCCTGGAGTTAACAACCTCTTAGGTAATGGAGAACATATGTGCCCCCCCAGATGTGCATTTTTTGCATTTTTGATTCTAGTTAGCTGGTTCGACTACTGTCAAACCCACATGCCTTGGGAGCATGACCTGGTGTAGAGCTTTATTTTTATTAGCACCTTAATGGTTTCTGGTTTTGTAACCAAGCGGTTACCTCACCAGGCAGATTTGCTTTCTGTTCAGAGCAAACCCAACCGTGTCCCTTTTTATAAATGTAGGGAACTTTGTCATTTGAAGTTTCTCCTCTGGAAGAAAATGTTACTGTAGCATGAGGTACAGCTGTCTTGGAGGCTCAGTTCCTCAGCAGTGCCACTGGCTGCAGATGTTCTAGCTGAGGGGTCTCAACAGCACCCTTCAACAGAGCAATTTTATTGTAGAGTACATAAATCTGTGGCAATGTGAGTGCAGTGACGTGTTCTGCCGTGTCTTTCTCTTTAAGGCCATGAAACCGTCCAACCACGCCACCATCCAGAGCATCGTGAGGGCAGTCGGAGTCGTCCCCGGCATTCCCGAGCCTTGCTGCGTTCCTGACAAAATGTCCTCTCTCAGTATCTTATTCTTTGACGAGAACAAAAACGTGGTTCTGAAGGTGTACCCCAACATGACAGTGGAGTCCTGTGCGTGCAGATAACGCCTCGGGAGGCCTTGGGGCAATGCCAGGGTGATCACCTGCTGTTTGGGGAAGGAGGGTGGGCAGGAGTCTCATCACACCTACTTTGTGTTTGCACTGCCAATGCATTTTCTTTGGACAAAAAAGAGAAAATGGAAAGAAATCCAGTCAATGACAATGGGAACAGAATGGATTCTGAGCAGCGATTCTGAGGAAAGTGAATACAAACTTCATTTGTCTGTGGGTCTGACCAAGACATGAGGCTTGGGAACAGGATTTGACTGTACATGGGGAAAGAAAAATCTGCAGATTTTTGAGACTTTGACTCTCAAAGGACATAGCGATCTATTTTTGTACAACATTTTGGAAGCAGCAGAAGCTGGTAATTCTTATCTCAGTAATGTTGACTAATGGCAGGGGAAGGTTAGAAATGTAATAGTCTTCATTTTAAAGCTATAGTACAGCAAGGCAGGTAAAATCTGGCATCCTAAAAGCTGTAGATATCTGCACTTGGCCATGCATCTCCTTGGTACAAGGTTACCCACCTTTTCACTGACACCTGCTCTGTAATTCAGCTCCAGGCAGGGCCGATGCCGAGTGCATCACTGACTTGTGCTGTGGAAACTCAGCAGGCCAGGGGGGTGAAAATGGCCCTGCACTCGGGGCCGGGTCCGAATGACCGGCTCGCCTCGTGTCCCAGACCCTGCTTGGCAATCCGTGGGGTGTCCTGCAAGGGGACACAACACCAGGGGAGGTTCAGGCTGGACATTAGAAAGGATTTCTTCACGGAAAGGATGCATTTTTAAATGATTTGTGGTGAAAGGTTTATCTGTGTACAGACTGTCCATTTAAAAAAGTAAAAATCGCCCCCAAAAAAGAGAAGTTATTTTGTATATGGAAAGAAACTTTTACAGACGCTTCTAATTTATTTTATATCCGTGGCCCTCCTGACGTATCCTGCTTTCTGTCAGCGCTGTCTAAGCCGTGCCGTTTTCTCTGTCGGTGCCAGGACGATCTGCCGGGCCGTAGGGAGTTCCAAAGGGCGCCCACGGCGTGAGGGGCGCGTTCCACTGCTGAGGGATGGGCTTGTCTGATCTGTGTTGTTTCCCGTCAGTAACACGGGCGTTCTGCTCGGAACTCTGCAGAGATGTACAATAAAGCGACCTGAAAATGAGAAGCGGGTTTTTGCCGTGCGGCTGTTTCCCAGAGCATGCAGCGCTCCCGCTGTTCGTGTCCCACCCGCTGTCCCGCGCTGCTGGGGCGGGCTGTGGGAGGGGCGGGGGGCGCACGGCAGAGCGGGACGGGAGCGGC